>NC_138107.1:82776587-87576587 GCF_964146895.1 Miniopterus schreibersii
ATGCATGAGCGAGGCTGACAGGATGTAACTGGAAATATAACCACCGTCTCTTCCTACACTCAAGGAGCAGCAGCCGCTTTGCTCCAGCAATTACTGTCCATCAGGAACGCGTGCCCAGGGCCCAGAGCCTCCCATTTCCCAGGGAAGCCTGAAGCCCGGGTGTCATACAAGCCCTTCTCCTCCGATTACCACATAATGGATCGAAATGCCATGAGCACCAAGAATTCCACCAGGGCCACCAGCTGGCAAGTCCACACACCTTACTGTACGGGGACCTGAACGACAGATAAAATGATTTATCTCCTGATAGACAATGAAAAGCAATAGAAGGATTGGGAGCAAAGGAAGGAGCGGAACGTGAGCGCTGGAAGGAAGTTCCTGGCGGCTGTGTGCTCTCGGGGTGAGGCGGAGAAGGGGCCTCGGCCGGAGGTCAGGGGGCTCCTCCAGGTGTGCAAAGGGGACCCCAAGGAAAGGAGAGGAAGAAAGCTGTTGAGACACAGGAGTTGAGGTGACACGACTGGCCGTGGGAGGAGGCGGGACAAAGGAATCACCCAGAGTTCTCCACGTCTAAATACGCGTAACCTCCAATCACCCTCAGTCTCTAACGCACACTTAGGTTTCAGTTTCATTCATTCTGCAAAAAAGATCATTTAGGCTGCACTCTGCTCCACAGGAAAATTGAGAGTCATTTCTTCAGGGCAGAAAAAAAAAAAGCACAGACAAAATACTTTATAGTATCTATAATAAATGCAATGAAATCAATACAAACAAAACTTGGCTTTAGCAAACTGTACATACATAAATATCTTTTTTTTTTTTTTTACTATAACATTCAACTTTTTTTCACATAAATCCTTCCATGATTTTATTACATCCAGTTTTTCTTTAGACTTTTAAAAAAAGTGCCTTTTAGATTTACAGCTTGTGCTTCTAAAGCAAAGCTTAGAACATCATGCCCCAAAGAAAAACAAAGTGAAAGGAAAGCTGCCACGTGACTCTGAAAAACTGTATGTTACAAGGTTCCCGAACCTCCAGCACTGCCTGGTTGGGAGGCTGCTCGGTGCCAGCGTGGCACTGAGCTGTGGCGCTCAGCGAAGGGGGCGCACGGTGGTAAAGGGCCCGACGGCGCCCTGCGTCCCGGGTGTGCACCGAGCGGGCCGGAGGCCAGGCGCCCAGGGGCCCGGAGGCTCTGCATCTCTTTAGTACCGAGGCTCAGGGTTTCAAACAATGCTTCTTCCAGACCTTCTGCCTTTGCTCTCCCTGCCGTGGTCTATCCGCCTCCGAAGCCATGATCCGGACACACGGGCTGCAGCCGCCCCACCCGGGCCCTCCGTTCGCTAGCCCGGGACGCTGTGGGCCGAGCCATCCTCGCTGCCAGCCCAGCGCGCTGCAGGCGGCGGCCGCCTGGTTCAGAGCGGCGGCGGCCCGTTGGTGTATCTGAGCATGGGGTGGAATGAGCGGGCGAAGTTGTTGGAGAGGGCGCAGCTGTAGTCCTGCTCCGACATGGGTACCAGGCAGGCGAGCCCCACGAGGAGCAGCAGGAGCAGCTGAAGCGGGAGGGCCGCCCGGAGCACTCGGTGCAGGAAAGAGCGGCCCCGCCGGGCGGGCCGAGGCTCAGAAGGGGAGGAATCGGAGCCACCTCTTGTGGACCTGAGAGAGGAATCGGCATAAACAACTCAGATATCTCAAACGCCGGGCGGCTGCTGCTTTCAGCCCTCACCTTCCTGGAAGCTAAGGGACCATGCCAAACACAACCCAGCCTGGCGATTAGCTGCCCGCTTCTGCGGTGTGCCCAGGTCATCGCCCCACCACCAAATGAAGAGTTGCTTGGAAACCATACTGATGGAAAATTAACATTTGGTCAGTCAACTAAAGGTAACTAATTGAGTTCAAATTCCATCCCTTAATTTGGTGAAACATTTTCCATCAACAAAGGTAATTGCTCTATACACATTCTACCAGCATAAATTAAGTTGATCCAGGATAATTAAGTTGCAGTACATTTTGGGGTTAAGACTTCCAGGAGCACTATTAGCCAAAATTAGTTGCTGTCAGAATCATATGAAGCATCCGGTCTAGTCCTCCTGGATGTGCCAAACTCCAGGCAGCAAGGAGAACAGCCCCAGTTGTTTTGCACAGACCCATAAAGCTCAATTAATCTGAGAGTGGACCCTGGTTTCATCTTGCACTGAGTCAGCACTGGCCCTGACATTAGCGGGTTCTGACGCCGTACGAACAGGGATGGCCTGGAGTCCGTGTACGGAAGCTGCTGTTGGATGACTCACAGTCTAGGCTGATCCTGTTTTTATTAGCTGTGACTTTGGGAGACACACACAATTTTTCTGAGGACGACAGACTGTCATCTTGTAGGGTCCTTCTACTCAAAGTTCTGTTTTCCTGCCTACCTTTGTATCTTCCTTTCTACTAAACTGTGCATTCGAGATTAAGTATGAATTTCAGATTTCATAGGAAGGACTGCCTGTAATATACTGAATATGGAAGTAGGTTCTGGGTGGGGTGCCACCGTTTTTTTCTGTGTGGGCATCCTTTAATGTTCTGTTTGGTTACTCGTGGAAAAGATGGAAAAGGAAATGTTATTTCCAAGAAGGCATTTTGTACACGCACACATGCACACACACACATCACACCCAGTATCACAGGAGAGGTGTACTGACGGGACACGTTCCCCCACACCTGGTACAAATTCCCTGATGGTAGCAATGGTAGTGATATCACAGGATATGGCCGCTGGAGAAACATGAAGGTGTGAAAACTGGGTTACTCTGTATGCTTTTCTCCCAAGAAAACACTACGTTTCCAGCTGGACTACTCAAAACTCTCTTATGAAGCCATCAAAGAAATATGGGAGACAGAGAGACTGGTTCTCTGCAAGCCCGCGAGGCAGCATGTACCCCACTGTGTTTTTAGCACATGTAATGAAAAAACCAACAAGTCATGGGTCTAAATTGGGACTGTGTTTCTTTTCTGAAGACTACAACTAACACTGTGTAACGCTGACCAACTCACTGTACCCCTAAGTGCCGACCTCTTACCCCCTATACGTTAGACTAGGCGGTCTTCTAACCTGAAAGTTCCCTGTTTTATACATTTTACGTCTTCTACTAATTAGTCACCCTAAATAGTCTGCCAACTGAGAGGCCACAAGAGTTCAATCACCATCTAGTGGTCAAATTGATTAACTGCCCTTATGCTAAGACCAAGGAGTTATTCCTAGTGAGCCGAACAGGAAATTTGTATATTTTGTGAAATACAGTATAGAATAAAAGAAACGTGCCACATACCTATTAATGGAAGGGTAAAATAGGAAATTATTGAGTTTTCTAATTTTAAATTATTCATGTAGAGAGTATATAACTCATCTCCTAATTTTGTAGCTAAGTCGCTAAGGATTGTTGACATTTATTTTTGTAATTACCAGGCGACGTACTAAGCATGTATCTTGGGTTCTTTCACGTAACCCCCAGAATAGTCCTCAGTGTGTTTGTTATCCTCAATCTATAGATGACGACATAAAGAGGCTCAGGGAGGGGGTGTAACTGGTGACTTACAGCTTGCAAGTGGCAGGATTAAGATTTCAACCCTGGGATTTTAACTCTAAGAATCTGGACTCTCTAGAGAGGGTAAGTGACCTGCCCCAAATCCCACAATTAAAGGAAGGCATCTAGCAGGAACTCAGGCTTCCAAAGTCCCTGCCTACCATACTCCCTGAAACATTTTATGTTTGGTGATGTTAATGAAGGTCATCCAGGTTATATTATGTCACAGGTATCTTACATGTATAAGAGAAAAAAATATTTGTATCCTAAAATGTCTGGAAGTGAGTGGATTCTTCACGCTGAAAATAAATGCCTCTGATCATATGGCCTCACAGTATTACACGGCTCATCAAGTTAGTACATAGACAGGAGGGCATTTTGTTTTCAGACAGTTGCACAATCTTGGCCAAGCAACAGAATCTGGTTCGGGCCTTCAGTTTTCTCATTTGCAGGGAAGGATGCATTAATAACCTAAAATCTTTTTGGCTCTGACAGTTCATGATTCAATGGTTTGCCTTCAAGTGTCTTAAGAAGGATGGAATAGTTGCCCGTGAACTCTGGGTTGAATTTTTCTTCAAGATACCTTTCCCTTTCTCTTACAATGTGCCCTGGCAAACAACCCTCCCCACCTGTCACTGGATGAGTTATAACCCAAGCACAAAAGAGAGCTCCAGGTTTCCTCACTATTCAACATTTAAATAAAACAAGGGAGATTTCTGACTTCTTTTCTTTAGGAGACACGTAAGGGCTTTAGTGATGGGTAGATTTATGCATACAGCGGACAAGACGCTCTGACTGAGAGAGCTGAATAGCCCCTGCTTGTCAATTATTAGCTTCTCTGAGCAATTAAGCCAAAGATCAAGATCAAAACACAGGGTGCACATTGACAAGTTCACTCCCGAGAACTGGAAAGCTCACCATCTTTTCAATATGGGCTCACAGATTACAGCGTCTGTCGCAGGACATGGCACATTTAACAGCATCAGAGCATTCCTCACTAAACTTTAATTACCACGTGCCAGCTAATGTTGAAGAATGCCTTCCTACGAAGGGATGGGCTGCGAGAGGGACGGAGAGAACACGCAATCCCTGCTGAGCTCCACGCAGTTGGCTGCTCTTGGAAATGCCCAGTTTACCTCCTGAGAAACTGCCACCCCCTTGGGGCAATAACCAGGGTTTCAACATGCCCAAAGTTTCAAAGCTTCTAGTACCAGCAGGTTAATGATACCAGGGTAAAAGGATACTTTCAATCTTTATCTACTGACCTAAAATCAGCCCTGTTTCAAGAGTCTTGGGAAATTAGACATGGGGAAGAACAAAGACACTAATCACTCATCGCTCTCCAGTGGCCTTAATGCATCAACAGATGCCAGCTGAGATTGTGTGCAGAAAGCAAAAATTCAATGCGTGGACTTACTCAAGGATATTAATCAATGGAGATAGTCCAGGTAATTCAAAAACATGCTTATTCTCATAAGTAAATACTTATTTTATTATTTTTCTCACTCCCCTCACTCATTCAAATTTCTGGGTAAATTTGAGCAGGAGTTGCTTCCTCTTTTTCCCCAAAACACATACAGTCGTGGACAGAGGATGGTAGGGGAGGATGTCATTCACCACAACACGCCACACCAAGGCAAGCATGACCAAGGGACGAGGGGAGCCCCGCCAGCGTGCAGGGGGAGTCCGACGCATCTCAAAAATGCCGCCCAATGAAGGGAAATAAAACGGGTTAATTTTGTGCACGCATCATTCACACACAAAAGCAGCTCGCAATTCATTCTGTTACTTGTCAGCTGACCCTGGAGAATAGTAATAGGCATTTACTGCGAGGGGTTATCTAGAGAGCCTATGATCTTGTTGCCTACTCTTGTGTGCAGGGTCTTTGCTCCCTGGATACATGGTTTAGAAGACACACGTACCGAGTCTGTTTAAGATGTCAGCCGCCTCTTGTTCCAAAAGGAGCATCCTGCCTAGTCCTAAGCCATCCAGGCAGCCTGTGGGAGCCGAGCCCTAGATGGGAGCGGCTAATGAGTGAGAACCCGCCCGGAGGAGGCAGGCCTGGGTGCAAACCGAAATCTTCACGCCTCTCACCCTCTGTGTCCTTGTCTGTAGAACTGGGGCTTTCGCCATGTCACGGGGGTGGTGTGAGGGTTAAATGAGGTAACAGATACATCACACTTTGCATGGTGCTTAGAAAACGTTAGTGCTAAATACACACCAGCGCATTATTATTTGTACTATGAAAGCAAGGGGTGCTGACTCACACCCTCTGGGGTCGGCTGGGGTTAACCTTTCTTCCCGGGAGCCGTTCCTCCTTTCCTAGGAGCGCTTTCAAAGATGTGCTCAGTTTCTGGAAGGGCCCGACAGTTCTCGGGGAAACACTGGGGCCGCATGCATCAAATACTATAGAGGGAGCAAATGGGAGCCGTGGCCTATAGCTGTGCTCGGCCCTGCTGGGGGCCTGCCCTACAGGCAACACTGCTTTAGCTGAGGCTGTTTGAATGCTTTGAAAAGTAGATCCCCAGGCTGGAGTCTGGAGGAAAAGACTTTTTACAAACAATTTTTCAGAAGAAACTGAATAGTGTTTTCAGTGAAGCCCTGTTGTACATGCAAAAACCCACTGTGCTGGCTTCATAACATTTGGCCCCATTGAGCATTTTAAAACGAGGTGTGTTTTCCTCCCTTTCGGTGTTTCAGCCAGTTATTTGCCACATCTCACTCGGTCTTAGTTCTCTGTGTGGAAGGTGCCAGAGACCAAAGGTGCCCTGGGAAATTTTGCATTTCACAATTCTAGGCTTTGGAATGAAGTCATCAATTCACTCCATCCAGACTACCGAGAAATTATTCCTTTGCCCTGCGGGAAATCAGTAAAATGTCCCCATTTGTCAGTTTCAACTGATCGGCAGTAGAGTTTTGAAGAACTTCTGGAGATCAGGTTAGATAATTTCAACTCAAAAGTGGAAGAAAAGTACTAGGTGGACCACCATAAACGTTGCTTCAAAAGCACACTTCCTAAATGTATTTAATCTAAAAAAATAAAGGATAGTTATAATTGTATTCACAGATGTCTTTCAAATGTTTATAATTTTAAGGGATGCTTCTGGTAATTGATTTAGGGAATCTCTTCATTCTGGCACATTGCATGGCAATGGCAGGAACCAACTGTATTAATTTTGTAGGCTGAGGGCCTAAACACAGTAGCATCAACCCATATGTAGGCTTAGAAAATTATGCAAGATATAGAACAGTGACCATAAAATTAAACTGAAATACACAGCAAGCAAGCAACTGATATTATTAATATCTGACTTTAAACAACCAAAAGAATATAGGAACCTCTCCCTTCAAACTAACAACCGGTTTCTTCCACCTCAGCCTCTCTCCTCTCTCGGAAGAAGACATGTCTAACATTTTCCCACTGTAGACTGCTGGGGTCAAGACTCTAAACTGTTTGTGCTTCTGCAATAACCTTTCAAATCTGCTGGACCAGTGCAAGATCAAACACAAGGTGCTCTCAAGTCTCGGTGGAAGGGAACACCGAGATGGCCTGGACTGCGGGTGAAGTTAATTCTTTCCCAGCAGACTCGGCATTTCAATGTCAGGGTTGGGCGCACCCCAAACAGAGGTGCCAAGGAGCTAAGAAGTTCAAGAATGTTCAACCGCAACCTGTCTGGCAAGGTGTTTGATGAAGTTTGCCATTTAGGCAAAGATCGTTCGAATTCCAGGCCCTCTGAGTAGCAAAGTGAACCTTGTGCTGTATGCTCAGAAAGATGTTAATAAACAGAGCCAGGCAGAGCAGAGCTGAAAGGTGCCTTGTGGGTGTCACCGCGAGAATGTGGCTGTCCCAGCCGCAAAGCCCTGCTAGGAGACGCGTTGTAGCACTTGCTGCCTTAAGAAACCATGACTTTGACATTTTCAGAAAACCCTGGCGGCTTCTTGGAATAACTGGGGGGCTAGATTGATGCAATATTTGGAAGCCCACAGGTAGCTGCTATTGGTGCTGCATAATAAATAAGAGCTTTCCCGCTTTTCTTTGCCACCTTCCATGGCTACTGAAGAATTGGTCTCTGGCACCCTAAAAGGAAAGCTGTGGAGATACCCCATAGCTATATGCTCACGGCACATTGGCAATTTAAGTGGGGAAGATGGACCATATAAAACAATGATCTGTCTATAGCACAATTGTTTTTTCTTGTAGGGGCCTAAAAAAAAATCAGAGTCCATCATCAGAGTCCTGCAGAAGCCTATCAACATCTTCATTCATATTTCATTATTGATATTTTGTATGGACCAAAAACCCACCCAAAATTGTCTCAAACCAAACCAAAAGGAAATAAAAAAATGAAAAAACATAGTAAAGGGAGGGTTAAACCCAGAAAGCACATCAAAATACATCCCGTATCACTTCACCCGAGTGGGAACGACCGAAGGAAACAGCCAGTCTCCTCGGCACAGAGCTGGAAAACCATGACTATTACTCAGGGGTTGTCTAGGGTCATCCACTTCACCCCCCACCCTGCTTCCTGAGCTGTGATCCCAGCTCAGTGGTGATAAGTTTCCAGGGGGGCAAACTACTCTAACAGTGAAATGCTTGGGGCAGGAATGGAAAGTCAGATCCGAGGACAGTGTTTTCGTGTTTGGACGGCTGTTGTGGGAAGCAGGTACTGATTAGTGAGAGGGCGGGGAGCACAGACACCACACCAGCAACAAAGCAGGCAAAGCACCGCTAACTGCAGAAATGGACCGTGGGGAGCGGGTGTGAAGCACGGAGCGGCGGCGAGGCTCTCGGCTCAAGCCCGCCTTCAGCCCGGAGGGAGAGCCACCGAGGGTCAGCGGGGAGTGACCGAGTGCCGGCCAGAGAGGGACTCAGGGACAGCAGGAGGGAGAAGGCGCTTAGAGACTGTAATAGTACCCAACTCGGACCTGCAATTTGGAGACTCCCAAACCCACAATCTGGATAAAACATGAACATAAAATAAAAAGCTGGGGGTGTTAGTAGATTTTATTCAGATCTGTGGGTTCCGGGAATGGTAAAATAATTCACTGATCGATTACCTGTCTTACTGTAAAACCTAGAAGTAGAGAGGGCTATGAAAGTCTGCCACGGCTCGAACAGCAGCTATGGCATCGGACGTACGAAACCCGAGGAGCACACGGAGCGCGGGTGAGAGGCACCCGATGGCCTCGCAGCGTGGATCCAAATGCGGGCGGGCCACAGAGCTCACGCTCGGGGATCCGCTGGCGCTTTGCACTGAGAAAAGTCTCTCCCAATTTATCCTAATAAATTCCTCAGCTACCTCAGGCACACCCAAGACAGGCCTACCGGAACCATGGGCAATCCTCCTCGTGCGGCTCTAGAACAGTGTGGAGACCATGAGGATAAGGTACCTGCTATGTGGGCTGCTGACAGAGGGTCCAGGCTGTGAGAGACTACATTTGCCTCGTGGCTGTTTGCAATGAACAGGGGGTAAAGAAAGAAGAATGTTCAGTCCAGGCAAATAAAGACAAGCTACTGATGAAAATTAAACTAAACATGCGGCAAAGGCAAAATAAATCGAACGAGATGATCAGTACCCATGATTAAGGAAACTGGCTTTTCTTTTGCAGAGAAAAGTGAAATAAATTCACAACTATGTTATTAGTCATCGAAGGGACATACATTGTGGTTTGGAAGTCCGCACCACAGTGGGTATATTTCTCCCCACTTTTCATGGTAGAAACTAAAGCGACTGCATGCTAGCCAACTATTTCTGTATATTTACTCACAATAAAAATAAAGTTCGGCCCTGGCCAGTGTGGCTCAGTTGGCTGGGCGTTGTTCTGTGCACCAAAAAGGTCACCACCGGTTTGGTTCCCAGTCAGGGCACATGCCCGGGTTGTGGGCTCGATCCCCAGTAGGGGGCATGTGGGAGGCAGCCGATTGATGTTCTGCTCTCACAGCCATGTTTCTACCTCTCTCCCTTTCTCTCTCTCTAAAAATCAATAAAAATATATTTTAAAATAAATAAAGTTCAACCCTGGCCCACTGTGGCTCAATTGGTTGGGTAGCGTCCCATACACCAGAAGGTTGCTGGTTCAATTCCCGATCAGGGCACATGCCTGAGTTGCAGGCTCGATCTCCAGAACCAGGTGTGCAGGAGGCAGCCGATTGATGTTCTGCTCTCTCTCTCCCTTCCTCTCTCTAAAAATCGATAAAAATATTTAAGAAAAATAAAAATAAAGTTCACTATCCTGTGCCTCACCACATTTTTTTCCTATATTCTAGAAAACCAAAACAATACTAAAATTCTTCATAGATAAAAAATAATAACAATGGTAATATGAAATTGTTCCTTATAGAGTGATGAAGACCCAACAAGTTAGATACTCAAGTTAAATAAAGGCTAAAATTTGAATAGAAAAGCCAGTATTCCTTCACATTCTTAAACTAGCATCTATAGGAAACTAGTGAATGTAGTAAAACAACAATCCTAAAAAAAAGGTCATAACATTTATCAGCATAGAACTTAAGTGTTTATCACACAAAAAAAATCACAAATGAAATCAATACTTCTAAAAACTAAGGGAAATGGAATGATAATAAAAATGAATATAATCGTAAAGCAGGACAAAAAAATAACAAAACAAAAACAAGCTTCTAATTACACAGAGAAATCAAGGTATACAGGGTAGCAGGGGCCGGATTTGCTTTTGTGTGAAAGTGAGGCAGCCCCCACTGGCGTTGTCGGTGAGTCACCTTGAGCTGCGGCCATTTGGGGGGCTGCACAGTTGCTGAAAACCTTCAGGACCACTCAGGACCTTCTTAGCTTGAGAGTCAACAGATCCTCCACTTATCTTATAAATTCAATGGCCTCAGGGACACTTTGTCCACCTCTGGCTGAGGCACCCTTTTCAGTGGAGCCAATATTTTAGGTGGACGATGGCTGTGGTGGCCTGAAGGGAAGAGCCACCAAAGGCACCAGGGGGCATCATTCTAGAGATGGCCCTGGGAGCAAGAAAAAGAATTTGCCTCCCTGCAAACCAACCACACGTTGAGCCCTGATCCCTTTGAAAAACAGAACCGCTCTTTTCCGTTCCTGAGCGCGGGTGGCGAGGGCACGTGGCAGGGGAGGAAACAGCGCTTCACTCTGTCGCTGTGTGACCACCTCTTCTGCACGGGGACTCCTGCTTTGTGGGGGGAGAGCCTGCAGACCCTGGTAGGTACAGATACTGTCTCGCCCTAGTGTCCCCTCCCACGGGCCAACGACCAGTGGAAAGTTACCGTTCTCTGTCTGTTTGGGGTGCTTGTTCCCGACGCAGGACTCACAGATCCCGAGGTGTCCAGTTCGTCAGCAGACGACCAGGAAGACAAATCCTAGGTAGGAAATAGATTCTTTTGACGACTCCGCGTCCCAGAGCCACGATGGCTCTGCAACATACAATGTATTTCCCACCGCATCCCCACCTGTCCCCCGTAAAGGTCAAGCCATTCAGTCCTTGGGGGAAAGAAGATGGAACCTAATTCTTCGAGTGTATTGGGGTTTCCTGGCTGTTTGCCCTTTTTGGAAAATACAGCGACAGGCGCGCTATCACTGTGTCGCTCGTAGCTTTATTATTTCTCAGTGATGGGGCTGTGAGGGAGTCGAAGCGGTGGAGGCGAAGGGATGTGCCTTAGAGCTGCGGGCAGCTCAGGCCAGAGAGACACCAATTCGTCTGAGTTAGAAATGAGAGTCACCCAGGAGCCTTTTAGCATCAGAGAAACCGTGCTGTTTCCAGCAGCTGTGGCTTGCAGTAGATTGTTCCTTGACATTCTTAAAGGAAGGCAGAGTGTTTGTGGGCTCATAATAGTGTTTCACAACTGAATGACGTTTTTCCAAGCATCTCTGTGCCGCAAATCCACTTCCCCAAGCGAACACTACCACCGCGATGCAGCAGGTTGCAGGGAAAAAGCAAAATAACTGAGCAGAGGGCATTTTCCATGAACCGACTGCTGATCATGTCAGGAGAATGCAACTTCTAGGTTGAATCGTACATAATGTCCGGTTGTGATTTATCCTAGCTATGCTACGGAAAACACGTGGCCTCTTAAACAGGGTAAAATAGAATGCCACCATAGTGATGGCATACGGTTAGCAGGAACAATTACAGGTGGTCTCTTGGATGCAACAGAATCAAAAGCAGTGTTCTATTATAAAAGTCTATGAGTCCCTTTCTTGTTTTGAGACTGGGCTTACAGGGCCTGTGACAGAGAGTGGGCACTCTGACAAGCACCACCTTCAACGACTTTCTAAAACGGGTAACGACGGTGCCTTCTTGGTGCCCTGTAAGAGATGCTACACAATGCCACGTGCTTAGAGCTCACCTGCTGACTGCTTGACATGTCCAATAACTTCTCCAGCTCCTTGATGTGACGGCTGACCTCCTTCAAGAGCAGTTTGAGCCGATTTCCAATCACATGGACTTTTTCTTTGGCTTCTAAACAGTCTGTGCCCTCAGCATTCACCAACAGCTGGCCAGACATGTCTTGCAGTGAGGCCACTCTGAGTTGGGATTCCAGTAGCTCATGCCTTATTTGCTAGGTATATGATAAGAGATATTTTCCTAAGAATTTCTGATAATTGGAGAAAGTCTCTAAAGCACAGAATGACATCACTTTAACTTGCTTAGCAATTACACTTGAGCATTGGAACGCTGTGCTCACACAAGGAAGGAGACAGCTGCCCATGGCATTCGAGAATCAGGGAAGGGACCTGTGCTCTAATCTTGCCTCTGGCCAAAATTAAGACCCTGAACCTTTCTGATGTGAGTTTTCTCCTTTGGTAAAATGATACTATTTCCTGCCTGGTCCACAGTAAGTACTCTTAGAAGGCTCAAGTTGGTAAATATATGTTAAAGTATTTAAAGTAGAAAGTATTATGCAAATGAGACATAAGACATTCTTTTAAACTGAAGAATAAAACGTTACCATAAAGATAGCAAACCTCAAGTATGCCTAGGTACACTCCGATATCTGCTCAAGATTTTTTAAAAAGATCTGTGGGTGATTCATCATTGACAATTTAAAGCCTGAGGTCAAAGGTCTGGTGAAAATGCAGTCGCAGAGCTATTTCCTCTCGGACTCTAAGGCCTTTATGGCACTGAATTAAAAGCTACCAATTCTGCTGGTTAGGTTAGTGTTAAATGTTAAGAAATAACATTTTAAAAATACAGGAGGCTACAAAATTCAAGTAATTTTCTCCTAATGGAATGCAAATCTGCTTCTTTATCGCCTATAAAGTCACTTAAGTACACTGTACATTATATTGTCCACAGTTCTTTGTATGATAATCTACACAGAAATCCTGCAAGTTTCCTTTTGAATTTAGTGCTAGAAAAAGTTTCTCACTCCTTGAGAGCTGATATGCTTTCTTTTTGTCAGATAACAAAAATAAGTGAACTCATCACATTTCCCTTTTTGTCTTAACTTTCAGAAAAATGGATGTTAAGGTTAATGTTGAATTTGGTTCACTTCATTCCTCTTAAGAAGCCTTTAATGCTCTCTATTTTAACAGTTGTAATAATGTCCTTCTATTATAAACCACCTGATATACTTTTGGGACACAGTATAGGTAGCAAACACAGTTTAAATTAAAAATAAGCGTAATTCACCAAAGACCTGCTTTAATAAAAACGAGTTAATTAGGTTAAAGCAGCTAGGATTTCTACAACTGAGCCATGACTTTAGAACCAGATTCTAAAGCTAGTCAATGTCATATTCTATGCATGTTCATGTTACGAAAACTGGAAACCATAAGAAGTAAAGTAAAATTAACTTAGAGACTGTAACTTAAAAGGTAAAAAAATATAACCACCTACATTCTTTTTCTGCAAATACAAGGGGTGGCTGCTAAGAACAACGAGAGGCTGCCGGAGCTCACACATCTTACCGTGAGCTGCTTGTGATGGTCCTGAAGAACCTCCGCTGCGAGGTGAGCATCGATGGGAACCATTTCATCCTTTCTTCTGTCGATGTTCTCCAGCATGAGAAGCAAGCCGTGACTCATCTCGTGAAAATCCTGGGGGGATACAGAGCATGAACTCATTTGGAATAACGCAGTTTTCTATCCCTCACTGATTACATTTCTAATCTCTACAAATGCGACTACTGGGAAAGACGCATTAGTTTTAAGATCTCAGACACAACTCCTTTTGTGCTGTTGTAATTATCTGAGCTCATATTTTTACCAAAAACATCTAATTTGTTACTTGAGAGAAAATCCAGACATAAGGAAAACTGGTTCATAATACAAAATATGAGAGAAATTTCTAGGGTTATTATATAGTTTGGAAGGAAGCAACTTGTCCCCCTCTCTTCTCTCTGCATTCAAATCTTCCCATCTTGTAAGGCCTAAATCCAATCCCATATGTCATCCATCCATCCATCCATCCATCCATCCATCCATCCACTGTATAGTTCCTGAAGAGCTTCTATGTGGAATGCACTGTACTAGGAATGGGTGCTGGGTTGAAACAACAGCTTGGGTACCTGCTTTCAAGGATCAGGTACTCTTGGGGCACACATAAACCTGGGAAGCAGGCTTCCCATCCTGAAAGGGCTTCCCTTCATGCTCAGAATACAATCTGAACTCCTGGCCAGGTCCTCCAAGTCCCTGCATGGTTTCATTCCTGACCATCTTCCTGATGTCTCTTATCACTCCCTGCCTCTGCCTGCATTCTGATCACACTGGCCTCTTTTCTGTCCTTAGAGACACTGGCCCTTTCTATTTGTTCTATTTCCCTTCATGAAAATGTCCTTCCATCCGCAGCTCAAAGATCCTGAGAACTTCCCTGATCAGCCTCCCAAAGTAGCTTTTCTTAATTACTCTTATCAGCATCTATAAGTATCTTGGTTAACCATTTAACTGCATTTTTTACTGTCTGTTTTCCCCAACAAAAGGAGAGGCTGTGCACTGTCAGACAGAGGAACTCGGCCAGTGTGGTATGAATGAACAAGTGTTTGTAATGCTCACTTTGATGTTCAGGGACTGTCTTCCTATGTGCTCAGTAAATACCTGTTGAATGAATGAATGAAATAAATGAATGAAATAAATGAATGAGTGGAAGGAGTGATGGGGGCTGAGATGAACTTGTGGGAATAGTCCATCTCTCGTTAGCTGGACAGAAGGTGGGGCCTCGCTGCTTTGAACTGCTGTTCACATGTACAAATTCTCCAGTCAAATAAAAAGTTTGGGCACAAAGTCACCACATTCAAATACTGACTCTGGGGAGCAACTGCATGCCCCTAGCGACCTTGATAAGTCAAGTCAGAGGCTCAGCACCGCTGGGAATGTGTGACTCTGGAGCATGGTCTGCCCGAAGCCCACGGACCTGGCACTGCATCAGAGCGTCCTGGAGCAGGCCCCGCCACTCCTCCAGCAGCGCGCACACCCGGTCCCAGCGCGCGTTCATCTGGCACAGGCGGTCCTGCAGGTCCCGGCTCTCCTCACTGCCGGTCTGGGTGAACTCGGAGCTGCACAGGTTGATGGACAGGATGATGGCTTTGCGGTGGTCCACGGCCTTCTGGAGCTCCTGGAAAGGGGAAGAAAGAAAGAGGGAAAATAATGATAAAAGCATTAAAAAAATAGTCTAAGATCTTTGGAAATGCTTCACCCAAATAAAAAGAGCCATTGATTAAAACTGGCTGAAAAGGATGGCTAGATAAGATACAGCGAGTTCACACTGCTGAGGACCACGCCACAGTTAAAGAAATGGAGGAGATGTGCAATGACAACATGAATAGATATCAATAAAAAACAGTGTAGAGGGAAAGAGTCAGAAACTGAGTGGTATGTGCAGCGCAATTGCATTTATGTAATTTAAGATACATGCACACACACACAAATCTACTTGTTTCTGAGTACATGGGAACAAAGAATACGCATTAAATATTTCAGAATGGTTGCCATGGATTTGAGAAATGAGGACTGAAGACAGTGGCGGGGTAAAGGATACATAAATAAAATTAAGAGGAACTTTGCAGGAAGCAACCATGACCCTGTGCAATGAAATAAGGAGTATGATTAACTTAACCCCGGGCACGGGATTTCAGCAACGAAACAAAATTGGCCTCCAATAGTTCTGAGCAACAGAAAATGCACTTTTTGTTCTAGTGTGAGAGCCCCATTTCAACAGACCAATGGCGCTTAAAGTTCTGTGCACGGGAATGAAATGGGAAGCTTGACGAGAAAGCAGATTCCCAGGCCCTGACCACCAGCTGGTCTGACTCCATAGGCACAGATATTGGCCCCCAGGCTGAGGACCCTGCCCATGTCACTGGCCACCTTCTTGTGATGGTTAAAAGAATGAGTTGGGTATTTCATCAGCTAACCAATTTAATTTGATTATATACACACACACATGCACGCACCCCCCCCCCCAGGTATTTTTTACTTTATGTATCTTTTAAAAATCTAGAACTAATTTGCAGGAACTTGAGCACATGATTATGTATTAAGAATTGAAGAGTGGGGTACTGTTTAAACATCACAGATCAAGTTAGGGTGAATGACCCTGCAAATCACATCCACCCAGGCTACGTTTTCTTACCATTTCTCACTTTTCTGTGATGTTTCCAGCTTGTCTTAATTTTTCAATTTTCAATAGATTCCTAACATACTGAATATAGATTCAACCACAGAAAGAATATATGATATTGTGGAAAGACACCTGGTTATTCCACAGATCTACCCTCAGAAAACAGCTAAGATTGTGAGGAGGGGTGCAGGGGAGGGTAGTTTGTGGGTTTTTTGATCATGCAGGCTGACTGTTAAGGTCTCACTTCTGCATCCTAATCTCACCTAGGTCTCAGACTCTGGCCAGCATTTGCTTCATCACCTCTATAAGGAATTTGGGTTTAACCCAGCACTGCCTTATATTTTCCTGGAGAGAAACTAAAGGAATTTAAGGACTCTAGAGAAAACTGCATCTCTCATCTGACACTTCATCCTGAACTCGATGGGGCTGGTGCAGAGGCTTCCCTACAAGACGACGTTTGAACATCTGTGGGGAAGACTCACTTCTCTGTTTGAAAATTTAAAACACAACCATCACCAAAGCAAGCCACAGAAACATTACCCCCCGATTAATAGCAAATGCTGAAACCAGAGACGCACAAAAGCAGCGCACTTGATCCTTGAGCCCGGAGAGCCCGGGTAGCTCCGTTCTGAGGACGAGCACACCTGCTATTTTCCAAACAAAATGCAGAGTCAAAAGAGCTATTAAGGAGGCGCTGAGCTCTCAATCCACAGTCTACTTACAAGGGTCTGCTTGTATTAATGCATTTCAATAGCTGGGTTGAGGAGGATTTCTAAGATCTAGAGATGGGGTGAAAGGAAGTTATGTGTTCTACACCATACAGGAAATATCAGGTGTTTTCTCACAATGACTCCAGTTTTGTCTTGTTTAATTGACTATTCGGAAAATTGCTTCTGCCACTACCATAGCCTGTTTCAGAAGTCCTGCTGATTCCGGAATATCAAATGAGTTTGGAGAGGATTCATCTCCAGCTCTAGATAAAGACTTGTAGGGCCCTGCTAGTAAGTGTCTCGATTTCCTGTAGAAGAACTGAAATAGGTCCTAGAGGTACCTGGGTGGTGTATAAAATTTTAATTGATTATTTAAAAATACCCACTCGTGAAGTCATACACGATTGTTTACACGGGAGCTACTTCTACAACGTGGTCCATCTTCCTGCCCTTCCCACCCTTCTCTATAAACACTCCGACTGGGGGTGGCTGGGGGGAGGAGAGCCTTCCTGTGCCATTCTGCTGGTATTTCCCCGCTGCTGTGTCACAGCGACGTGGCTAGAGCGAGCGGCTTCACCCGCCCAGGCCTTCCACGCTGCCGCTCTGTCTGGCCGCTCTGGGAAAGGCCAAGGGCAGCTTACCTTGAGCTTTTTGATCTGGAGCTCGATGGACTGGATGTCGGTGCTGAGCTCCAGGCGCCGGAGCCGCTCCAGTTCCTCCTCCGTGGCCCCCAGCCAGGTCCAGATGTTGTTCAGGTCAGAGCGGAACTGCTGCCACTTCTGGAGGTTCTGCTTCATCCTCAGCTCCTTGCTCAGGGCCTGAGCCTGGATGAGCTCCCATCGGTCGATCACGCCTGGTGAGGCAGGGCGCACACACAATCACGGGGTGTTCGCCATGTGCCGCGGTTAGGGAAGGCCGTGAGCCCGCGGGGGGCTGACTTTACACAGCAACAGGAAGAAGAGGAGGAGGAGGAACCCCACCGGCCTTGCCTGTCGCCCCAGCTGTAAATAACAGCGTCGCGGCTGCGCTCTTCCCATCTGATCTGCATTTTTATCTAACGTGAAAGAAATGAGCTCCATGGGTTTGACGTTTCCAAGAGCTTTATGAAGCAAGCAACGAGCAGCGGGGCCCGAAGATAACGCTCAGGTCTTGGTCTCGGCCTGAGCGCCGAGCGCCTACACGCAGCACGCCTGGCTGGCGGCGCCAGAGGCAGGCGCTGCAGCCGACGGGCACCTCTGCCACAGGAGATCACGGGAACTCGGAGGAAAGTTCTCAGGACAGGAAAGTGTGGGGTGAGGCGCGTGACCCTCAGCTGCCACAAAGCGCTTCCGAGCCCCGCTTCCCTGGTCTCGGGGGGCCGGCGCCAACTCACCGGCGGTTTGGGCTTCGGTGCCGTCCAGGTTCACGAAGCCGGGGAAACTCTCCTCTTCCTCCTTCAGCTTGTGCCCCAGCCTCCTCACCGAGTCTATGCTGCCGCTGCACTCGGCCAGCAGCTTCATCTGTCACAGAAAACAGGCCGTCACCGTCAACGCCTCGCATCCCCGCGAGCGCAAGGGCTGCTGGGGAAATGTCTCTGTAACGCCTCAAAAAGCACAGCGCCTGCCTGCGCTTTACTTCTCTGTGCCACTCGGCTAGAAAAGGCCAATTTCAAAAACGTGCTTCTAAAACGTGGGACACCTTCACAGACACAAAGCAAGGCCTCGAAGATACACTTTGCGTGTGTGGTTTTACGTGAGAAGTCCTCAAAATTTCTTTGAAGTTTATGAATCAAGACAGACTCGGCCCTGCCCAGGTAGCTCAGTGGGTTAGCGTGATGTCCCCATATGCCAAGGTTGTAGGTTCGACCCTCAGTAAGGGCACATTCAAGGTTCAACCAATGAATCCATAAATAAGCAGAACAACAAATCCATGCTTCTCTCCCTTTCTCTTTCTCTCTCCCTCCCTTCCTGACTCTTTAAAATCAATAAATTAAAAAATTATAATAACAAAAACAGACTAAACCCATCTTGGATTTAAACTCAGGGCCCTCCGCTGGTATTACATTAGATAATTTTTGGCAAGTTGCTCCCTCTTTCTCAAACCGAAAAGTGGAAACAATAATATTACCACAAATCTCAAAGGAAACTTTTTTTTTTTTTTTTTGCAATAAATAATTAAAATACTTAAAAGCATAAAGCAATATTGAAACCAGCTGCTTCATGAGAAAATTTAAGCATCGGTTAATAGGCAGTAAGGGAATAAATTCTAACATCAAAGGAGAGGCTTCCAACTCCACGTTTAGCATGCACAATATTCAAAGCTTAAAAAAACAGAGCATTTCAAGGCATGCCTGCTACACTGACCACACAGTTAGCTTTCAAAGCCTTCAACGAATCACATTGCAATTAAATGCTTTGATTACTTTTGACTGAGGTTGAGTATAGTCTCAGTGATGTCAGCATGGTCCTCAGGAAACTATATTATATTTTGAGAAAGGAGGTTTCACTCTAATAGAAGTCAGTATAACAGGCTGGGTTGGATAGGAAGTGAACCCATGATTGATGACTCTTCTGTAACTGTGAGGATATGAACATCAGCATATATAACCGGAATGGTTCTCTTCCCTGTGTGAGTTGTTGTTAGACTTCGGGAAATTAATATTTCTTTCCTTTCATTAGCAATCTTTGGGGTGGGAAATGAAGATGTGAGGCATGGAAGAGATTTACTTGTGGACTCTCTTGCTTAAATATGTGCAGGGAAATAGGGAAAAAGATTCTGTCAGTAACTTTAGTACAGCAAATAAAGTCCTTATATACTTTCCTAAGAGTTTCTGAAAAAGGAACTGTAATAAGCACACTCTCTTGCCATCTTTTCCACAAATCCCTCTTGTTAGGACTGTTTTCTGCAGAACGAGAATTCTAAAAACAGCAGATTAAAACATTCCCAAGGCCATCCAGTGAATCAATAAACCCAAGAAAAGAACGGAAAAAATTCCACGTTAGTAATCTATTAGCCCAAATCTGCTGCTCCGAGGATAACCATGGTCCAAATATTATTAGCTGGATTTGGAAAAGTGCCTAATCACTTTCAGGAGCCAAAGCATTTTTGTTGCTTTCAATTAAACAGACTTCACGAAGTTCTCTGTGTAAAGGAACAGGCTGGTCATTACAGTAGGTTAGTGGGCCCATGCACATCCGGCTCGACTCAACAGGTAACTCAGGTAACCTGCCAACAGGGTTTTGTTTTGCACATCCATCCCCCTGAGTTCAAGGGCAGTGTGGTGTTTGGAGAGCTCATAAAGCCCTTGTGCCCCAGACAAATTGTTCTCTGTCACACAACTGTGATTTCCAGGCACCTGTCGGGACCTGGGAGGTCGGGGTACTCACGTAGCCTCGGTAGCTGGCGTCCAGCTCCGGCCCTGTGGGCGTTTTGCTGCGGATGATATCTTCTGTTTGCTGCATCCGAAAGCGGCTGTCATCCAGGGCTTTGCCCAGTTGTCGGATCTGCGACTCTAAGGCACTGGGATCCCCTGCAATGTCAACCATGAGACTTTTTACAAGCTTTTGCAAGCTTGACATTCAAGAAGTTTAAGAAATTATTCAGTTAAAGCTGTATAGAAATGGCATGTGTGTGGGTAATTATAAAGCAAGCTTAGTACTAATGTGCTGTTGAGTTAGAGATTTAAATGACCAGACAGATGAGTGTTTCACTAAGAGTCCTAGCCCACTAGATAGAGCAAAAGCGCTCTGCAGGGGGTGCTAACAGCTCCTGAGTCATCTACTCCCTTGAAAATCTGCATGTTGTGAGCCGTGAAAGGCCTTTTTAAAAACCTACATGGTGTCTTCTGAGGCAGTTACTTCTCATGCTCCCTCTGCAGTCACTTATCAAGCAGAAAAAGATTTTTCTTTCTGTGTCTCCATAGAAGACAGTGCCACTGACGTGCCAGGTGGCTCTGTCATTCACTTAAGGCATGACTTCAAGTCAACCAAGAAAAGACTAGCTCAAGGTGGACGTGTATGGAAACACCAAACTGGCAATGACGCGCTTTTGTTTAAAAGTAGAATCGAAACCAGGAGAAAGCTAAGATTTTAGCATTTCCCTCTGGGCTTGCTCTTATTCAAAGCCTAGAACTCCTGGCTCTTCTTTCAAAGAGGAAACACCTTTCAGCAACAGTATTTGTGTGCGCATGTGTGCCGTCTGTGCCTGCATGTGCGTGTGAGTGCACGTGTGTGTTGTGTGTGCGCGCGTGTGTGCGTGCACTGCAGTCTTTGACTTGAACAAGAACATGGGTTGATTATCAGAGTGAAGCTGGCACAGGGTGAAAGCAGAGCAAATATTAGTAAGCCTTATGAATTTGGTTTTTATGAGGCTCCTAAATACACCTGGAAGAGGTCTCTCACTGGGGAATCACTCAGGCAGTCATGTTTCATTAACGGTACTTCGCTTCCTGCTCTTTTGCTTTTCTTTAAAATTTAAGTGCAAACTAACAAGCCTACAATTCAATATCAAGGCACTGTGTTCAAACCCTCCTCTCCACCCTCCTCCAGATTTCTGACCCTGAACCACAGACAGTTTGTCTAGTGCAACACTGAGCAAAACTGGTTTCATCTTCATTTCTTTCATTTTTCTTGTTTCAGGAATCATTCTGTCCTGAAAGGAAAATCTAAGCCTTAAGATACTGGGGCACAAAAGCTGAGACTAGGGTTCCCACCACCTGCTCCCTGCTCTTAGTGGACGCCACAGGGCCATTAACGAGACTGATCGCCATGACGGGACTCTTTCCCTCCCAGTGCGCTCGATCCTTCAAATCTTCCTTTTGGTGTCGATCAACTAAGTGTTTGTTCTGTTTTGTTTGTTTGTTGTTTTCCTGGTACAGCGGTCAGAGGGGAAGGTTCTGCTGTAACATGCTAGTGCCGCAGAGCCGTGAGGGGGACAGGGCTGTGCTAAGGGGGGCTCGTGACAGGTGAGGGAGGGCGCTGCTTCGGCGGAGCGTGCCTACCAGAGGTATTTCTGATGGCACTCTCTGTGAGTTTTACATAGGCCTCAGGGCTTTCGGGGATCATGACATCTGCAAAAAGAGCACAGTCTAAGTTGACAGGTAAGTTGTGGAAACACTGACTCCGTTGGGGCCGGAAAACGAGTTTCCTAGAGAAAAAAGGAAGTTAGTCTGTGGAGACAGAGCGTCCCGGGGCCGCAGGAGTGTGAGCACGCTCACCAGAGTCTTCCTGAACTGAGTCGGAGCACGGCCTCTCACTCACTGAGTGTTTTGGGAGCCAGGCACTGTCAAGCACTCATTTATCCTCATGGCAACCCTACAGTGAATGGGAGAGTCGTTCCCATTTTATTGATGGGAAAACTGACGTCCAGGGGAAGTCAGTTACTTCTCCAAGTTTCAATAGCTACTAAAAAGGCAAAACTGAAATTTCAGACAGATTCTAGAGGAGCGCTGAAAGGGGCCAAGAGCAACGTGAGCCGCACGCATAATTTCAAAGGTTCCAGTAGCCACATTTTAAAAGTAATAAGAAATAGATGAAAATAATATTTTACGAAACCAATATATCCAAATTATAACCTGTAATCAACGTGTTAATGTTTGAACTTCTTTCTTTGCGTCAGTCTTTAAACTTCGTGTACTCATGCAAGTGCGTCTGACACAGCAAAGCTCAACTGCAGTCACAGTTCAGTGCTCGACAGTCACACTGTGGCCAGTGGTACGTACTGAACAGCGCTGCTTTAGGTGCAAAATTCCTAACTATTAGACGATATGATAAAGATAAAACAGGAATGAGAGAAGCCGTATCTTTCACTAAGATACCCAGGCCAGAGAGTCACCTCAATCCCAATTCTATTACTCATCAGTTATGGAGGGGACTTCTCATGATTTGTCACATCCCTTCCCTTCTATTTCTAATGCTGCTTGTTTAGTTCAGGCCACCATCCCATCTCTGTCCTGAATTATTAAAATATTTCCATTTCAACTCTTTTCCTCCCAATGCACTTCCCTCCATATGGTATCAAGACAGGTTCATTGAAAATATGCCTCTGATCACATCGCCTCCCTCCTTAGAGCCCTCCCGTGGCTCCCTATTACCTTCAGGATAAAACCAAACTCTTCCCATGTGAACAGGCTGTTCTATGACCAGGTCCCAGCTGGCCTTTCCACCTCCTCTTTGTCCACTCTTTGCTCCCCTATCAGCATTGTCACTGTGGACAAACTTCAGGTGACCAAAGTACTGTGGTTGGTCATAAGCTGGGATGAGTGCCCTTTCCTTTCCTCCTCTGAACACTCGCCTGACCGACTCCTTCTCATCCTCAGGTCTCGGCTCACGGGTCCCTTCCCTGGAGCCGCTCCTCAGGGCTCCGGCTTAGCCATCCCTTGTCTGTGCTTCTGTATCTCCCTGTGCGTGTTATATCCTAGCGCCAAACCTGTCTTACTGTGTGTTCCCGGCACGTAGCAAGCACTTGTCACATGGTAAGACCTTAAGTACATGTGGGATAAATCAACGGTCATGTCAACTTTCATATCTGATAATCACATGAACGTCCAATGTTCCCTTACGCACAATATGCCCTGATGGGAGAAGGGAGGAGATTCTGCTGAGCTTGCAGGTTTCCAGGACAGTCTCCGCTCCTGTCTATTTCCTTTCAAGCTGGCGTGAGGAAGGGCTCTCTCCTACCTGGTAGGCCAGCAGCTCCCCTGAGGTAGAAATCTTTGTCTTCCTGGCCCTCTTCATCCTCAGAGGGCAGAGTTCTGGACACGGCAGACTCCAGATCACGGCTGAGGTCGTAGTCATGGTCCCACTCCAGGGGGATGGAGTCCACGCTGGCCGGGGTGTCTCGTCCTGACCGCTCGCTCCGGAGGGGCTGGGCGAGGGAGAGGGAGGGGTTGGAGGAAGGCTGGGGGGACAGCACGCTGTCCGCGGAGGTGTCCTGCCAGCGGAGGTCAGAGAGAGCTGCAGAGTCGTCCAGCTCCAGCTCCCGGTCAGAGAGGTCGCGCTCATCGTCTGGGAGCTGGAAATGCAGTCAAGCCAACTGTTACCGCAGCGACCAGGGGCCCCTCTCGCGTCTCGCTCTGCCTCTCGCCAGATCTCAGAGCTGAAGCTCATCTGGGTCTCGCTCCTACCTCAGTGGGGATCATTTTAAACTTCCTATCTTCAAATAAATGAGAATCTTGTGATCATTTCTACAAATGTCTACAAGTTAATCTAACAAAGCCTCAGTTTTATCAGCGCTAAAATGGAAATAATATTACAACCTGCTTCAAATAACTGGTGTAAGATTAAATAAGATGCTGTAAATAAAGGCAACCTAGTACCACGCTAGCAACACAACCTGGGCACAATGGCACATGTCAGGAACAGAAGGAAATCACTGGGAAATCTTCACTGGTCCTTTGTAAACTTATATCCCAGATACAAAATATAGTTAACACGGAATTTTCCAAATATTTGAATAATGACATCTCAACATTGAGATGTGAGTATGGCAGCAATTGAGGAAATGGAAGAGAAAAGAAATTCAGCTAAACAACCTCATCAATAGCAACTATTTATATTGTTCACCTTCATCTCCTTGTTTCTTCTAGAAGGTTCTTTATCTTCCACAGAAGATGTGTGCCAAGTACTCTTCTAAGCTATCTATCATCTATCATCTATCAATCTATCTCTACCCATCCATCTATCATCTATCTATCAATCTATCTCTACCCATCCATCATCTATCTATCAATCTATCTCTACCCATCCATCTATCATCTATCTATCAATCTATCTCTACCCATCCGTCTATCATCTATCTATCCTCATTTCATGCCCCTAAACAATACTTTCTACAAGGTGGGTGCTGTTACTAAACCAGTTTCACAGTGGAGGAAACCGAGGCAAGATACGTGACGTCACTCGCCCAAGGTTGCGTAGCCAACATGCCCGAGCTGAAACAGGAAGCCGGGCGCTTTGGATCCAGCGCCCAGGCCCTGAGCCACTATACAATGCTACTGAGCCCCACATCGCGATTTCTCTTTAGGCTGAATGGCAATGAAAAACGGCGCTACATACAGGCAGGCGGATCAGCTTCTTGTGGTATCTCTCCACGCGCCCGAAGACCTCCTGACAGTAGCGCCGCAGCTCGTCCAGCTCCTCCTCGATGACCGCCGCGTCCAAGGGCTCGCTCTTTTCAATCAGCTGTTCTCCTTGGGCGATGATCTGCTCAATCTTGCTGTGGTTCAGCGAAATTTCCTGCTGGAAGGCCTAGGGAGCACAGGTCTCATGTGACTTTTATTGTTCACATTGACATGAAATAATTATAAGACATATATTTAGAAAAACCATGTAGGGGATATTGAATTTACCATGTACAATGGCAAGCCAAGAGGCTTTTACTTTGTAAAGTCAAACATAAAAATTTTAAGTCAGAACGAGTTGGAAGTGGAATCGTTAGAATCTGATGACCAGAGAGGTGCCTTTGGCTCATAAAATCTACTACCATGGACAGTGTGGGCAGAAAATCACATGAGAAAACATTCAAATCCATCATGAAGTTAATAATGCTGGTTATCCCTGGTGAAAATCAATTATAATCATTATAGTGCCACTGAAATAAATGTGGTACTTTAAAGAAATATATTGACTATTTTAATTTTCAATGTCTTGATCATACATTGTACACGACTAAGAGAAACCAAGCCAGTGATAATTTCATAAATTCTTCTCAGATGATTTTTATTGTTTCAGGAAATAAGCAGGAAAGATTAAAATGATTTGGAAAATAAGGAAGTCTAGAGGATCATTTAGGCTCATTTTACATGGTTCAGAAGAGTTAAGCTACTTGGGACAAGTTTCAGGGGATAAATTTTAATTCACAGGAATAAATGCTGGAATAGTCAATACTGTCCAATAATGAAAAGACTGAAAGGGGAGAAGAGAGGGAGAAGAGAGAAGTTTTACGACCCTGCCAGAGTCCAAGAAGAAAAGACTTAACGACCACTTGGAGGAAATTTCCTGCCAAAGGCTGTAACTATTGATTTGCCTGTGAAAAAACTTGGGGGAGTCAGGGTGGGAGAGATGGGGAGAGGGGTTGGGAAGAATACCAGGTTTGACTATTTTATGATTTTTTCATCCTGATAATATACTAACGGTAACTTCCTTGTGTTATTATAACAAACCTAAGGTTATGGGCATCATGATTATATATTTTTAAAATCTGTTTAACTGTCTTGGGAGGAAAATTTCATAAGACACATTGCAAATTATTCAAATTGTTAAATACACTTCCACTTAGAGAATCCTTCTGGCTAATGTACTATATGTCCCTCCTATTTAAGTTATTAAGTAGCCACTGTGGCTGAATTATATAGTAAAGCATATAAATTTTTAAAAATTAACTTGGCATCTAAAAATGTAGACTATGTGGAATGAAATCTCAATATGAGAAAGTTGTATTTCTCTGAAGCACAGAGGTCAAATAAACTATTTGAAGGAGCTAGAATAAATCAGAAAACAAAAACAAAAACACAACAGCCACCAAAAAAGATCTCCAATGCCAGTTATCAAGTTAATACTTAAAAGTAGTATGTTAATGGTAGTTATCTATAGATAGTGCTCTTTATTTCATTTTTAATATTTTTTGTATTTTTTTTCAATCAAGAAGAACTAATTTCTTGATCTTAGGGAGGATTTTATGAATTTGACCTCAAAGGCAAAGGAAGTAAAGGTGAAAATAAATGAATGGGACTCTATCAAACTAAAAAGTTTCTGCACAGCAAAAGAAACCACCAACAAAACAAAAAGACAAGGAACCGAATGGGAGAAGATATTTGCAAACAACAACTCTGACAAGGGGTTAATATCCAAAATATATAAAGAACTCATACAACTCAACACCAAACTAACATACAATCCAATTAAAAAATGGGCAGAGGGCCTAAACAGACACTTCTCCCAAGAAGACATACAAATGGCTAATAGTTATATGAAAAGATGCTCAACTTCACTAGCTACTAGGGAAATGCAAATAAAAACTACAATGAGATGCCACCTCATACCTGTTAGAATGGCTGTTACCAACAAGATAAGTGATAACAAGTGTTGGAGAGGTTGTGGAGAAAAGGGAACCCCCATTCACTGCTGGTGGGAATGTAGACTGGTACAGCCACTATGGAAAACAGTATGGAGGCTCCTCAGAAAATTATGAATAGAGTTACCATAGGACCCAGCAACCCCTCTTCTGGGGGCCTACCACAACATTTTGAAAACATTTATTTGCAAAGACATATGCACCCTATGTTCACTGAAGCATTGTTCATGGCGGCCAAGACATGGAGACAACCGAAGTGCCCTTTGATAAATGACTGGATAAAGAAGATGTGGGACATATATACAATGGAGTACTCCTCAGCCATAAGAAAAGATGAAATACTGCCATTTGCAACAACGTGGATGAATTTTGAGAATATTACGTTAAGTGAAATAAGTCAGACAGAAAAAGTAAAGAACCACATGATTTCACTCATATGTGGGATAGAAAATTGAAAGCAACAAAAGAACAGACAAGAAAAACAAATAAAAACTCATAGACACAGACAACAGAATGGTGGTTACCAGAGGGAAGGGGGTGGTGAGGAGTAGAGGGTAGAGGGGGTCAAATATATGGTGACGGAGGATGATTTGACTGTGGGTGGTGGGCACACAATGCAATGGAAAGATCGGGTGTCATAGAAACCTAAGCCGAAACCTCTATAATCTTATTTACCAGTGTCACCCCAATAAAGAAATAAAAGAGAAAACTGAAAAAACAAGTTAATCATTATCATCTTCACCCAAGGATCTAAAAAGCCCTCCTTCAGAATTTCTTCGCACGGACAGCTTGAAGAACCGCTCGTCTGTTACCTTGAGTTGCTTTATTTTCGCGTGGACGTCGCACTCGGAGAAATGCTCAATGTTAGTGAGCTGTAGGTCCATCTCCGTCAGCCACACCAGGATGCTGTCCCGCGCCGTCTCGAACTCCTCCCGCTGGCCGATGAAATGCTGGGCGCGAAGGGGAGACAGTAAAAATCCAAAGGCTGCCTCCCGAGACGCACCGCCACCCCCATGGCCTCTGGGCGGTGAGCCGTGAGGACCTGCCCCCCTTCACCGTGTGATGGACCCCGATCCCCTCTCGCCATCCCCGTCTTCCAGAATCAGCACTGTTCAAATGGCCTGGCCCGTCCCGTCCCGTCCTCGGGGCCCCTACGCCACGGGGGGGATGAAGACCTTGAGTCTGCGCAGGATGGAGCTGACGCGCCTCTGCAGGTTGTCCCATCTCTGGTTGCCTTCGTGGACCATCTGCTTCAGGCGACACGCGGAGTCGGTGCGGTTCTCCCTGGCCAGGCGGCGGTACTGCTTGTTGATCAGCTCCAGCTGGGTCAGGCTCTCGTGCACCTGCCGCTGGAAAGCCTAGGGCCACAGAGAGGCAGGCAGGTGAGGGACAGTCACACAGGGCCCTCGGCAAGGACGCCTGGGCTTCAGGCTGCAACGTCAGGGGGCACGGGCGGTCCCAGTGTCACGACAGGCAAAGGACAATCTCTAATGAGCGTATAGGTCCCCTTGTTAAAGGAAAGAGACGCAATCACTGTGGCTTAAGGAGAGGGGGTGGATCAAACAAAAATATAATTGAGAATGGTAAATACAAATAAATATATACATATATGTAGAAATACACATACAGATATCATGTATATAATATACACTTAGACATACAGAATTTACACATATACATATAAAATATAGCTTCTGGGCTAATTAACAGCCAGAACAAAATTTTCCCATGAAACAAACTTATTACAAAAATATTTATGATGCTGAAATGAGTTTGAAATGCTCAAAATCCCGATGTCAACACTGAGAAAAGATGTCTGCAGAAGAACTGTCTCTTTATTTGTTAAATATGTAATTTCCTAAAAATTCAGAAATTGCCTCAATTCTGGTGTCCATTAAAAAAATTAAAACTATCTTTTGTAGAATGTCCTTTAAGTGCAAGCTATTATGAACATTTAAGAGAAGCAGTTTAGTAAAATACAAGTAATTTTGTATCGAAAAATGTTTGGATCATGCTCTATTTTTTTGTTGCTCCCGTGAATGACTCAGTTTTTATAAAACATTTAGAACTGATGTAGCTCCTTACATGGTAGTGTCTATTTATTTCTTTTTTTAGAGAGGGGAAGTAGGGGAGGACAGAGAGACATTGATGTGAGAGAGAAACATGGATGGGCTGCCTCCCATGCGCCACCTGGGCCAGGGCTATTTACTTTTGAGGTTACCTACGCATGGTCTGGAGTTTCTGAAGATAAGACTTTCTTCTTTCTCTCTGCAATCTAGCATAGCCCTAGCATAAGAAACACTTGGCCAAGAGAAAATGAAGCTTTTTTCCCCCTCAAACTCTTATGTCTGACTTATGACTGATTTTCATCTTGGCCTTAGACAGAAAATTGTATAATTATTTGGACCAGCCTCATCTAAGTCCCAGCGTTCAGCTTCCTTTGGCTCATCACACTGTCCACATGCTGCCCCATTTCTGCCTCTGGAATGGTTTCCTTTTGAGAGTTGCTTTAAGAGCCTTCATCCTAGTAAATCAAATCTTCTTTTCTATAAAACTTTAAATTATTGCCCCAGAAAAGGAGGTGGTAATAAAAGTTCAGCTTTTGCTATTACTGGAAGTCACAGAATATGTTTTCCCACTGGAGTGATGGCAGGTGTGTGGGTGGGTACCCCAGTGCACCTAGATCCACCCCAAATATTCATGCCAATGAACAGGCAAAAGCTTTCCTCAAACAAAATTTAATTTTGTGATTTATTTTGTTTCTTGTAAGAAAATTAACTACAAGATAAATGATAAAACATTCACTACAGGAGTTAACGATACGACTAATTTTTGTCATAAAATCTGAGTCTAAAATAGCATCCAAAAGGATCTTATGTAATCTGCTTTGCAGTCTAAGCCAATTATAAAAGGTTTTAACCTTCCCGGAGCTGAGTGTGCTAAGATGCAATACAGGAACCCCTCACTGACACTGGTTCGCACGGGGTGACCTGCAACCTACTGCTGAGCTACTGTGGCTTTTTCCAGGGGTTTTCTAAGGAAAAGCCTTTTAGATAGGAAACATTTTTTCCTGGAATTTAGTGGTATAGTTACATACAAATCCATACACAGATGTCAGAATAACACTTATTTATTTCACACAGTGTTTAAACATTTTTATAGGTTTATATAGCTGCCCATCTCAGACTTTTAGGTTTTAGATCTCACTAGAAAAACAAGCACACTTCATACTCATGATCACAGGCCTGACAGATATTGTCAGGTAAAAGGGAATGCAGCTGGACTTGGTTTGATTTTTATTCTAATTTTTAAACATCTCAGGGAGCTTGGGGCAGAGTAAGGGAACAAGAATGATTTTTGTGAGACACACACACCAGAACCGTTTGCTGTCAAGTATGTGAGTACACATGTCTGCCTATCAGTGGGAAATGACGGGAAACTTCAAATTAAAAAATGGTCAACATGCTCGGCTGGCGTGGCTCAGTGGTTGAGTGCTTCTCCCCCCCCCCCCCCCCCCCGAACTAGGAGGTCACGATTTGATTCCCGGTCAGGGCACATGCCTGGGTTTCGGGCTGAATCCCTGTAGGGGGCGTGCAGGAGGCAGCTGATCAATACATTCTCTCTCATCACTGATGTTTCTATCTCTCTCTCCGTTTCCCTTCCTCTCTCTTTGAAATCAACAAAACATTTAAAAAATAAAGTAAAACATGGTCAACTTCCTGCTATATCAGCCGAGGAGTCGAGGTTTAATCCTATCAGTGACGGAGTAGACTCAGGATGGCACAAACAGGCTGGGGATGGGAATCAGTTATTGAATGATTCCTGTCTTTGTGAGTATGATTAGACTTTGGCTATTTTTGTCTCTGTGAAATTGAAAAGTCTTCATGACTCAAGAATGGCACTGTTCTTCATTTATAGTTAGAAGTGGCTCATGATTAAAATGTTTCATTTAATCTGGAGCCAACTCTATTTTATTACTGATTTTAAAAATATATATATTGAGGCTCCAATTAGGTAAAAATAAATGAAAATATATTTGGAAGATAGATTTTTTTGGTATAGAAAACCATCCTATTTTCATCTTAAATGGGTGATTGTGAAGAATTGTGAAATAAAAAGAATGCCAGGATCTTTTTTAGGGGGGATAGTGATTCCTGTTTTCTAATAAAATTCCTCTTCATTACTTTATGTTGGACTGTATTTGTAATTCTTGATAATCTTAAAATAGAAACCTTCTTTCCCACTTCTTTGTCTACTTATGAGGTAATAATAAAATGACCACAAAGTCATCTCCCAGCTGTTTGAAGAAAAAATGTGTGGGTGACGGTTACTTTACGTCTTGGGACACCAACTACCAGCTGGCTGCTCTCACAGCAACATAGGATTAAAGATTTGGAACGATACGTCACCTCAAATTTCTTCAGTTCTTCCTTGGCAACTGTATAGAGCACCCCAGAAGAGCTGGGGAAGGCAGCTGTCCTCTCGGAAGTCTTGAGCCAATCTTCAAAACGCGAATAGTCATCCAGAAACTTCTGCCACAATTGCCATGTCTCCTCAATTCTGAGACAGAAAATGAAAGAACAGAGTCCGATTGTTTGGGAGAGTTTCTGCTCCAGGACCCTGCCGTGGGATTAAAAGAGCCCAAACAAGCAACTGTGGTGCCAAACAATCACTGTGCCTGGAGCCAAAGTGAAAAGGAGACAACTGTTTGAGCTGAAATGAAACAGCTGTTTTTTTCGGGGTTTTTTTCCTAAACACACATCCCATGGCTCTGAATTTGGAATTAGTCACATCGATCATCACATGCACATGATGTGAACTTTTCTGCAAAAGCGCAAGAAAGTTTAGAAGGGCGACGTCGTGTTTGCGGTGCACACGCACGCCAAGGTTTTGCCGAAACAAGACAGGGGCTGAAAATCCATTCAAGTCCAACATCAAACAACCCTCATCAAAATCAGCCTGTGACAGCAAGACCAGTGAGCTTTCAGGGTTCCCCAGGGAGTGCGGAGACGATGCGCTTTAAATCATTACGATAATTTTCTCACGCGTCACTATATTTTACTGCCTAGAATTTCAAAGGGCTTAAAGATAAGCCCTTTGCTTGTTATTTCATTTTTAACAAGAGAACATTATTTTCCAGCCACCAATCCTGTAACATTATACTGATTCAGCAAAGGCATGTTTTTCTGAATTATATTTAAACTGTTAGGTGAGGCGTAACTGGGCTGGTTATATTTGTGTATTACCCTTATATCTGCTTATTTTCCCAACTAAATGTAGACAACGACAAGTTTGGAAAACCAAGGCTGCTTTTGGACTTTGTCACCAAAAAGAAATACTGAACAACAGCCACCCTGGGTAATTTTTTCCCTTTTGGCACTTCGTCTGTCCCGGGGAGTGACCGGCCCAGCTTACTTGAGCCTTCTTTCCATGGACATCGCGCAGATATTTCTCCACCGCCGGTCCAGGTTGCGTGTGGCCTGCTGGATGGAGTCACACTCGGCGTCGGTGGCACACGCGTCGCAGTCGTGCAGCAGGACCTCGCACAGGTTGAGGACAGAGGCCACGCCCGTGCTGTGCTTCTCTATGTCTCTCTGCAGGTCCTGCGGGGAAGAGGCGTGCCGCTGAAATCCCTGCCCACGCGGGGGAAGCTACCCCAGGATCGGTCACTGACACGCGGTCGGGCCCAACTCTGACAAAGGCTTCATCTCCTTCAACGCGTGAGGTTTCATCAGCTTCACTTATGACATACGGGAAGCTCAAAAGTATGAGAAAATGAATCTAGAAATATTTCAGCTATGTGAGCAATGACAAAGTACAAACTGAACAAATGAAATAGACTACAGCAACTGTATTAAGAATAAAATGAGCTTCTTTAGTGATTAAAAAAACATATTCACCCAGACTCTACCTCGCAGATATATGACTTCCATTCCCATCCATCCATCAATCATCAATCAAAAGAACACAGGTGCTCCTGTTAAGAGCTGGTTCTTAGGAACTGGGATTTGATCTCTAAAGATCTGCGCGTTGTTCTAAACAGATAATTCGACCATTGTTAACAGGCACCGTGGTGAAGGGGCCTAGGTTCTCTACCTTATATACTGACATCATCATTATGGTCAGCAGCTTCCTCAGTGACCAATTTTAAATGTAGGAAATAGATTATGATGATCCACAGGCACGGAGTTTCTACAGAGTTCTACCATGTGAAACCTTTACATTAACTGCAAAGAATATCAGTGCAAAATGTACAATATTTTTTCTATTGAGCTTTTAACTCAATTTACTCAAAGTATGCCATCATTAAAAGTGAGGCCTACCAGTACCATTTTTTGCTTGCCCTATTTAGTAAGGTTCTTAATATTTTCCCTCTTCTTCGATACAGCTCTAGAATATGCCTAGTTTTTCTCTTGCTCTAACGCTAATTCCTCAGTCTACTCAAAGAGCTGAGATTTATACTCTCATGTGGATATTCTTCCTCCTTTTTCCCTGAACACTGCTCCAGCTGGTGCCTTCCATACAAATGTTAGCTCATTGTCAAGTGTAACAGCAGTGCCTTTGGTTAATTTTTGGAGATTTTATAAACTAGACACAAAAAGATAAACGCTATCAAAAATACTTTTATTTCACTAAACAGTCCTTTCAAATCTCTTGCATAACCTCTTTCAGTTATGTGACAGTTATCATGGAAATTACTGATCTAAAAAACATAAAATAAAATGTATTTCAAAAATTGAACTTAATATTTGCTCAAAGATAAAGACAGAGACTTCTGTGAATGAGGTACCCAAGGGAATTTTAGGCCTTAAAGTGCATCTTGTATAAGATACACATTTGGCCCAGCTGGGCGTGGCTCAGCGGTTGAGCATCGACCTAGGATCCAGGCGATCGGGGTTTGATTCCCGGTCAGGCACATGCCCGGGTTGTGGGCTCCATCAATGACTCTCTCATCATTGATGTTTCTATCTCTCTCTCTCCCTCCTCCTGTCCTCTCTCTGAAATCAATAAAGATATATTAAAAAAAAAAAAAAAAAAGAATACACATTTGGAGGAAGTGTTAGGTACATGAACCTAAGTGTTAAATTAATTTTCCCCAAGTACTCAAAAGATTTTTGCAGCTTTAGTGAGATATAATTGACATATGACACTGTGTAAGTTTAAGGTGTACAGTGTGATGATTTCATGTATGCCTATAATATGAAATGATTGCCAGAGCAAGTTTAATAAACATTCATTGCCTCACAGGTAAAATCTGTGTGTTTAGAAGTTTTAAGATCCACTCTCTTAGCAACTTTCAAATGTGTGGCATAGTAGTGTTAACTATAGTCACCATGCTGTACATTATATCTCCAAAACTCACTCATCTTAGAACTGAAGTTTGGACACTTTGCCCACCTTCATCCAATCCCAAAGACTGAAACTCAACCCCTATCTTATACCACTCACAAAAATTAACTTTAATGGATTAAAGGCTTAAATGCAAGCCCTGAAACCATAAAACTTCTACAAGAAAACAGAAGGGGAAAGCTTCTTGACATTGGTCTTTGCAATGATTTTTTTAGATAGGGTACCAAAAGCACAACCAAAAAACCCCCAAAATAAACCAGTAGGACTAAATCAAACAAATAAACAAATAAAAGTGCCTAAAAGCTTATGTAGGCATTTATCACTATAAATTTCCATCATAAAACTGCTTTTGCTGCAGCCCGTAAATTTTGGTATGTTGTGTTTTATTTTTTATTTGTCCCAAGATGTTTTTGTTTCCCTTTGATTTCTTCTTTGATCCATCGGTTGTTCAGGAGTGTGTTGTTTAATTTCCATGTATCTGTAAATTTCCCAGCTTTCTTCGTGTTACTGATTTCTAGTTTCATATTACTGCGGTTGGAAAAAATACTTGATATAATTTCTGTTTTCTTGAATTTGTTGAGACTTGTTTTGGAAAACCTATGCTCTGGAGTTGGGGTGGGGGTGCTGCGGCTCCTGGGCTCTACAATCATTTCTGGTTGAGCGAGGTCATAGGCTGTGTCCCTGGACAGCCACTGGTTAGACTCTGTGATTGCGTAGGGCTTCAGGCTGGGCTCTGCAATTGCTCCTGGCCGGGTGGGGTCTCAGGTTGTGCCCCCAGACCAGATAACACTGCTGGCTAAACTCTATGGTCAGGTGGGGCCACAGGCAGGGATTTGCAGTTGCAATGAGCCTCAGGCTGTGCTCTGTGATCATGCACGGCTGCAGGCTATGTCCTGCGGTTGGCAAGTCCACAGGCTGGGCTTCACCGTCAGGTAGGCCATTGGCTCTGCTCCCCTGTTGGGCGTGGTAGCTGGCCGGGCTTCCCATCAGGAGGTGCCCATTGTATCTAACAGTGGGTGAGGCTAGGGACTGTGTTCAGTGGTCAAGTTGGGTTGATGTCCAGGCTTTTTTGTCAAGTAGGGTTGCAGGCTATGCTTGGTGATTGGGCGGAGTCACTGGTTGGCATATCTGCTTCGGCAAGGTTGCAGGCTGTAGTCAGCAATCAGAGAAGACACTAGGTTGGACTACACTGCTGAGTGGGGTTGTAGTTTGGGCTCCTTGGCTGGGCAGGGCTGTAGACTGGGCTCCGAGGCTGCCCAAGGTCTCTATTCAGGGACCAGAGACTAAGCTTAACAGTCGGGTAGGGCTGCTGGCTTGGCTCCCTGCCCAAGCAGGGCTGTTGGATAGGCTCTGTGGCTGCCTGGGCTCTCTTGTCAGGCTTCCTGGAGGGGTGGGATGGAAGCTATGCTCAGCTGTTGGGCAAGGCTGAGAAGTTGTTTCCCTGCCCAGGCTGGGTGGTAGAAAGGGCACCAAAGGCAAGTATGGCCCATTGTCTAAGGACCCAAATCAGGAAGAACTGCCAACTGAACTCCAAGACCAACTGGGGCCACTGACTGGGCTCTGCTGATGGGCAGAGACGTTGGCTAGGATCTCTGCTTAGGCGCAGCTGCAAGTAGGAATGCATTCTGCCAAGATTTGAGTGCTGGTGGCCATAAGCCCCACCCCTCTTCTTTGTTCTATCTGATCCCCAGTGGTCAAGCCCCAGAGATTCCTCTAGTGATCCCCACGAGGTGAGACCCAAGAAGACTCCTACAATGCTGAGGGTGCTGGATGTCCACGTTGGCCTCGTTTTGCCCACTGGAGAAACCAGACCCTGTGAGCCTTCTTAGTACAATGTTCTGGGCCCAGGGTGGGCCTCTTAGTGCAATGCTGTGCAAGTCTGGGGAGGGGCAATGTGGTCAGAGTGCCACCATTCCTCTTACTCTTCTGAGTGGCCCAGGGGGGTGCTTCAGCCACACCCCTGAGTTCTGGGATTTTCACAGTGAGGTCTTTTCTATGGCTGGTTGCTTGTTGGTCTTCTTGTGAGGGGACTTAAGTCAGAAACAACCTATGTTACCATCTCGGTGACATCACTTCTCCATATAATAGATCAGTGTTGAATCTATTTAGAAGAGACTGATGAGGGAAACCACTGTGGAACCAGTATTGGGGTATGAGAACCAGAGCTGTAATTCACAGATGCTGGAGGCACAGTGTGGACAATTCTGAGTTTCAGATTCCAGGGCACCCAGTCAAGGGGTGGATGCATATTTTTATGAGATTTACTTTCAGGGCCTTGACCAGGTAAATACTGGAAAAAAGTCCCGTTGTGTTTCTGCTCAAAAGTTTTTGTTAAAATCAGTACATGAAGTGAAGCTTGAGGGGTTTTATAATTATATATGTGTCCTATTACAGATAAAAATTATAGTTTTAGCTTTAACTTTCACTGGTAATGGTCTTGAATTGGTCACATAGCGTCTCTAATTTATTCTTCATCTATAATACAGACAAATTTGACAAAATGTTCTCTGAAGCCATCTCAAGTCTTCATATATTTTTGTCCAGTTAAGTTTATATGAACTAAGTCCATTGGCAAGAGAAATATACAAAAACTCCACATGGGGAAAGAAAAGAAAATGCATTTCTTATCAGTTTAATCTGTCCTTTTAAATATTGGTGAGAATTTTTCCTTTGGAGACAGATTATCATTCATCTGTCTTTTACAACATGGATCCCAAATGCTACAATTTTTACAGACTTGTGGGCAAACATATTCCACCATGGAAACTGTGGTAAATATTATATGATAAAAGTAAAATTCATGAAGCACCCACTTTGCACTATGTGCTATGCTAAGTGCTTTTCTCATTAATTTTTACAATAACAGTATGAGCCACGTACTCTGCTTCAATACATTAAAAAACCTGAGGGTTTAAATAGTTCATTACTTTGCCCCAGGTCATGCAGAAAAGTGATGAAACCAGGAGTTGAACCCAGGAAGTCTACTTTTAACCACTGGTATGTGATTTTTTAAAACTTTTATCTAAAATTTCATGAAAAGGCAATGTGAACATGTACTAATGTATTAAAAAGTCAAAAATTACTACTAAGCTTCCAATGAAGTAATGTCCTGCAATAACCATTTCCATCTCTTGCAGCTGTCTTCTGGTTTTTACTTCTCCATTTCTAAGTAACACATTTATGTTGTAATTTTTTGATTTTCAATTGTTAGACATTATTGACGCTTCTAGTGCCAAGAAGGAATAAACTTCTACATGGCTCACAGGACTCTAATTACTGTTTTAGCACATCTTATAGCTAGAGCAATAATCGTTTTCATGATTATGGTTAACATTTTTCACATCTGAACAACAACATACGCTATTGTTATATTTATTTAATTGATTTCAGAGAAGTAGGAAGGGAGAGGCGGGGAGAGAGAGAAACGATTGGCTGTCTCCCCACACACCCCAGAAGGGTGATCAAGCCTGCGGCCTGGGCATGTGCCCTGACTGGGAATTGAACTGGTGGCCTTTGGGTGCACGGGACAATACTCAACCAAGCCACACCGGCCAGGGCTATATATATATTTTTATATAACTCTTTGTTTTTCTGGATTCAATAATTCTTCCCTTTTCTGTCTCCCTCCCTCTTTTTCTCTTTACCATTTATGCTGCTAGTTTCTATGAGAGGGAGGCTAATAAAACTCCTTCCAGTGTGGGGAAGCCCATTAGGTAAATTAGTTCAACTGTTTTCCTCCTTGGAGACATCTGTCCTGGAGCAGATTGTCCTCCAGTCTGGACAGGTATTCTCCAGGCTGCAGTAAAACTGTCACCTGGGACATTTCTTTACCATCTCTTTCTCCTGGGTTGGATGTTGTTTTTCCTCTCATTTTAGCATAGGTAGCTAGCTATCTTTCATTAGCTTCTTGTGAATGTGTTCACAGGAGGCAAATATTTTATATATTAAATGGTAGGTATAATATTCTAAATTAGAGATAGGTTTCTTAACTTTTTGAAGGCATTGTACCATTGTCTTCTGGCTTCCAGCACTGTTTTGGAAAAATCAGACTTTTCCACCTTGGAAGTCTTAATGATCTTCCCTTTATCTCCCATGTTCTGAACTTTTATAATGGCTCTGCTTTGTTTTTAATTTTCCTGGGAGCTTACCGGGCTTGTGCTCTACAAGTATACGTCTTCAAGTTTGGAAACTTCTTTTTTACATTACTATTTTGACGATTGCCTCCTCTCCGTTTTATTTATACTTCTGATGGGGACTTTCAGGGAATAAGTCAGTCGGAATTTGAAGCTCCTGCATAACCCCTGGCTGCGGATAAACCTGGCTCCTGACACTGTGGGGTCTGGGCGGTGGGGTGGGCGACACACCGCTTGGACAGAGCCTTTCAGTTAATCTATTTTCAATACAGTGGCTCCAGCCTTGGTGGTGTCCTGCATCCCCTAGTCCAGATTCCCTCTGGTTTGCCTTCTCCAGAGACTAATCTTCAGGGGTCCCACTGCAGAAAACGCAGCAGCGTGGCCTGTGGCCTGCCCAGCTGGGCTTGGGAGGTGGGGGATCTGAAGTCTAATCACTCCTTACTCAGACTTTTAAGCAACCTTCCATTTTAAAGCCCTACAGACTAAGTATCTCCACTTCCTGAGCCTTTCTGGAACTCTGGGCCTGCCTAGCCTTTCTCCTTCCTCTGCCTGCTCACACCATTGCTATTCATCTACTCGCTTTCTTCCAAATTTCTGCTGGATGCCTGTCATCTCTCACATATTTTCTGTTCTCTTTGCCACTGTTCTGCCCCATTTTATTGGGGTTTTAGTAGTGGGTGGAGCTCTAAGTACATATGATCAGTTTGCTATATTTAATTACATACTGCTTTGATTTTCTTAGATTTGCTAAATTACAATACTGCTCGTTAAATTTTAACTTTATCACTTGCAGTTATCATTATCATGTTCCCCAGGAAATGTGGGTTGTTGAAAGCTACTCAGGACGCCCCAAAGTTCAATCATCAGAATTTCAAACACCAAAGAGTCCATCAGAGGATTTAATCTTAACAAATATTGAAAAAAAAAATCCTGCTAACAACTGTTTGTAAATAGAAATGCTAATTTAAATTTCAAAGTAAACCAAATTCCTGAAAGGATGTATTTTAATACCTATTCTCATTGGTTTAAATAGTTTGTAAAATAAAGTAAATACATAAACTATTTCATAGCATTGCAGAAATAGGGCTTTTTATATACTTTAAACATTTTTTAAGTTAAGCAACTTGGCTATAGTGGCCTAAATACTAACAAAAGTAACCAGAGTGTGGACCGAATTTTCAAGGGCAGTTGAAAGGCACAGAGTAGCAATACTTCTTCATGGGATTCATGGTGTTCACTTATGACAACTGGAGTCTACGCTTAGTAAGAGTAATCAAGGGGGTGGGAGGTGCAAATCCCCTCTGCATGCATTTTCAGGGTCACCCTCCTTTGCTTTTTTGGGCTCTGTATTGTGTGCCAGTGCGATGTGCTATCTTTGGTACACACACACAAAGGTGAAACTACCGTGTGTGGTCTACAGGCCATGCAGTCCTCCTTGCAAGACAAAATTATTTTAGACTCTAAACTCTCTAAGTATTCACTGTAATCTTTCTCCAACTACTACTATATGCAGGAAGAAAAGGCTCCTTTCTAAGTTCATAGCAGTGGGCTAGTGACCCACAAATAAATAAACGAAGCAGCATTATTTTACATACATCATTGCAGCTCAACCTAAGCTACCATCTAAGGATGGCTTATTGGTGGACCAACAACACTGCGCCTATGATGGCCTGTCTTCTTAGAGGTAAACTTTGTGGTGACATGACACTTACTGGCCCCAAACACCTGCCTGGCCAAGGCCTCCCCTTTCTCACCAAACCTGCCTGGCCCTCTCCTGACTTTCCATCAAAAGTCACCTCTCACACCCACCCCTCTCTCCTGGCTGGGAGGACAGATATTCAAAAGCCCATTGACTTTCTTCAGTTGTTTTCAGTTTTACCTGCTGCTCATTAAGCTTCCTCTGTATTTCTTCTGAGTCACAGGAATCATAGACTATGGGCTTGGCCAGCTCGGACTCGATGTGAGCCAGCCATGTCCTCAGGCTGCTCATGTTCTTATCGAGCTGCTGTACGGCGACTAGAGTCTCCTTCAGCTTCTTTATCCTGTGGGACAGAAGGATGGACATCAACTGCAGGAAAAGGCCACTCGTGTTTCCCTCCCGCGCAGAGGGGAGCGCTAGGTCTAAAGACAAATTGCTGACAGCCCAAGTCCATTCTGGCTCAGCCACTTCCTGGCTGTGTGACTTTGGGCAGTTGCACAACCTTCCTGTGTCTCTGTTTCTTCATCTATAAAATGGAGAGAAGTAAGAGTGCTTGTGAGATTTAAGTGAGACTAATACTACAGGAGACATGGAAAAGAATCAATAGATAGTGGCCCTGATTATACTCAATATAGCTGTAACGGCATAACAGGGATAGAACCTTCAGGGTGGTCACAAAAGTTGTTATTTGCATCATGGTATATTAAGTTATACTCCTATGAAGATCACCTGGGAGAAAGCAAGATTCTGAAGGCCCAGTGTCATAATGCTAAGGAGGCCGGGGGTAGAGAGGCAGGAGGGAGACGAAGGGGTGGCAATAGGTAAGACTGCCGGTAGGCCGCAGCAGGGTTATGAGGACCCTGCAGCGGCACAGTGATGCGTTTGCATGCAGTTTTAAAGACGAACAGGAGCTTCGGCAAGGTTTATCAGCAAAAGAAAGATAAGATCAGGTCTGATTTTGAGGAGGTAAGTTTGAAGGGAGGCTGCTGGGAGAGCCCGTCCAGGAAGCAAGCAGAGGAGTCCCAACAGCTCCCACCGAAGCCTGCACCTGGGAGAGGGTGTGAGCAGCCGAGGGCAGGACTGCTAAGCCCACCAAGTGCAAGGGTGCGAGGCAGGAGCTAAAAACGTGTTCTGCCCTTGGGCGATCAGAGGACGCTGCTGCCTCAAGCACACAGGATGAGGAGCGAGTTCTTGGGTTTAACGGCGCATTAGGTTCAGGAGAGGAAGAGCCTGGGGATCAGGTAGACAGACATGAATGGAAATTAGTTCTCAGGTCCAGAGGAGGGCATGGAGTTGATTGCGGCGGTTTAGGTACTGCTGGCCCAGAGCTGAAGCCCTAAGGAAGGGTGCGGTCAAAGTATGATCTGAATGCTTCCTCTACTGCTACTAGATTCACCTGGCTTGCCACATACAAATGCAGATTCCTAGATCCCAACCCCACCCTATTAAATCAGACACTCTGCCCCTGTGGCCAGGGAATTTGCATTTTTAACAAGCACTCCAGGGGAGTCTTATGCAGACTCCTGGTCTGCTGGGTCAAATGCAGAGCAGGACAGTATAAGGTCTACAAAGAGGACCCATGACCTGGCAATGAGAAGGGCTCTGCTAGCCCTACGTGAATAGTTCATCAAGGAAAACAAAAAACAGACTGTATGGGGGTTAAGAAATATTCTTATGGCCAGGGAGTATTGTTATTTTAAGAAAGTAGGCAGTGGAGGTGAGAACTGTGGTAGGGCACCTATAGAATAACCTGGCTACCACTGTTTTGTTTAATGCAGCTTAATATTTGGAATAGCTTTAGAACTTCTTTTTAGGCAGGGACTAAAGAATCATCTAGAAGATGCTAAAGACAGAGGGAAAAAGAAGGAGAGAAATTGCAGGTGGATACAGATAAGGCTGCAAGATGCAGAGGGAGCAGGTGACAAGCACAGGGCAGGGGGTCGATAGTACATTAGTTCCTAAAGGCGTTTCCAAGTGAGGGCAGGGTGTGAGCAGCAGGTGGGAAACACATACACATATAGTACTTCTCAGCTCAATTATTATCAAGAAACAGCAGCAGAAATCAATTATTGCATTTCTGGTGAGGGCCTGTCATGGCTGAGTGGGCCAGATGGCTCTAAAGAGTGGTGATGTGGATGTGAGCACAAGAGCCATGACCCTGGTACAGCCTGATTTAAAGTTCAGGCTTGCTTTCAGACCCTAGGTCCTGCCTCTGGTTCGCCCTCTTACTGACACTGCTCATCTTATGGATGAGTGGCAGATAAGTTATAAAATATGTTCATCTCTGAGGTGTCAATTTGGCTCAACTAAAGAGGTATCTACTTAAAAGTCAAGAGCAACATGACTTTAAAACTCAAGGGATGTGATATATTTGCAGGCAGAGATCGACAATAGTATGTTCTCAAAGACTGACAACAATGCGCACTGAGAGTCATTAAGTATTTCTCAACTCAATTACTTTCAAACAGTGAAGCTAGGACAGTGACAGGATCATGTAGGGGGTTTTCAGACCTCACATGACAACTGCTCACTCCCCACGTCCCCACACTCCTCTCCACATGACTCTGACAGGCTTCTCTGGTCAAGAGCCACTTCTGTGAAGAAAATGTCTCAGAACCAAAGTATTTTGAGCAATTTTATTATTTTTAATTGAATAAAGCTGATATCACTACTTCTTTTACAGTTTCTATAAATCAATGTTTCTCAGATGAAAATCTAATCATGACACAATCACTTTTCCTCTGTCACACAAATACTTTTAAAAGGACTTTCACTATGGGCAGTGCTTAATACTACCACCTATATTTTATTAATTATGATAATAATAACAATGTTTATATTTGAATGAAATTTTAGTTCATAAAGGCACTCTGTTTATTATCTTGTATTATTTTTTTAAAGTGTATTTAAAAATTGTGGTCATATTTTCCAAGATATCTTATTAATTAGGGAATGGAAAGCATATATATGTGTATCATTCCTCATACAAAATAAGACTTCTCTAATTAGCTTTGTAAATATAAATTGTACTCCATCCTAAGGGCATTTCAAGGTATTGGCCTTGGATAATAATCCCAAGAACTTCTGCATATAAACCATTCACCTTTTTCTCACGTAGAAGACAATATTCACTGGTGTCAGCCAGTGAATGATCGTTTTAGAATGGCTCCTGGGTGCCAGGCTCAGGGTGCACATTCCGCAATGTCTACAGCAAGGGACTGGAGTTTAACATGGCCCTGGCCATCTGCTCTAGTGGCCCAAACTGAAAGGACAGATTATAATCAATAAGCCCACGGGAACAGGACTGGAGAGTGGCTCGTTGTACTGAGATGTCTGTCCTGGCTTTACCCCTGTAAGACTGGCCTCTCAGGACCTCTCCGCTTGACCAGCCTCCTGTCTTCAGATTCGGTCAGATCCGAATGCTGACTATGCTTTGGGATGGGGTTTTATAACAACCTCATATCATCACCAGGGTTTTGTTTGGAGCCAGAGGCTGGAAGAGTACGTCAGTGCTTGCTTCCGCCTTGCCTTTATTCCAGCACCCTGGGATTATTTCTGCCCAAGTTTCTCTCCCCCATGGTAAGTTCCTTGGAAAGGTGGAGCTGTTAATTTCCACTTTGGGTTTTCCCTTTTCCCTGCCATACTAAGCTTTGCACAAAGTTGTGCACTATTTAAATGCCTACTAACATTAATAACTACTATTCTAAGGAAAATACTTTTACTTAATATATTTTAATTTATTTTTAAATTTATTTGATATTAGTTAATATCAAGAGTATCTTCAAATTTTCCTCTAGGTCCAACACTTGCAAATGGTTTATTTGTACTAAAATTCATTTTCTTGGTTCAAAATTTACTGACAGAAATGATTAAAAGATCCAAGGTACAAAGAGATGTGAGTAAACACTGTTCCATTGGATATTGTCTATACCAGCCAAATAATTTACAGGATTAGTTATCTTGTACAATAGTGAACGAGTTCCATTAGTCAGAGCAGTTAATGTGAAATGTGGCAAGGGCACCATGACATGGGAATGCTTGTTCATATAGTCCATTAAGGACAAGTTCCTCTTTCCAATGACTGTGTAAATCTTGGCAAAGTCAATGGGGTGAATACTTAAGTGGTTCCCTGTTCTCATTTTTTAAAAAGTGTATTTGACTACACTTTTATAACAAATACATTGTGTGTGTTGGGGGGAGCAGATATGAGCTGAGAGCAAATAGGTAGTAAACCCCCCCACATCTCCCTTGAGCGTATTAAACTTGGCATTTGCAGGTCAAGAATCATTCTTTCTTAAGAGAAATGTTACATATTTTTCCCATTATTTCTTCAAAGGAAATCCTTGGATAAAGTGTGACAATATTTTTATTTATCTGTCACTATAAGAAGTTTGAGCAACATTCCTTTTGGTAGCATCCAGGATTATAATTCAAAATAGATGTTTACAGACGTCACAAGACTGGGTGAGTTTACAAGCCTACTAAATCTGTAAGTCCCTGAAGCTTAGGGCTCTCCTTTCACAGTCTAATGTACCTTATTGGCACTTGACCCTGCTGGAGAAGATGTCTACTATTAAACCCAGTTGTCCACCTTCTTAATTCTTAACATTGTCCCAGAATATATACATATACACATATATATGTAACAGATAGATACATCTCACTACCTGCCTTCAAACTAATTAGGTAGATCCATAAACCAAAACCAAAAATTAACATTTTCAATAATAGAACCAAAAGTTTCATTCATAAATCCTATTCCACAATAGGAATTTATTTGGGGGATGTTATGGGACAAGAAAATATTTTTTAAAAATTAAATGAAAACTATAGAGAATATGATATTCTAACTGGAAAAATCATGAAATAAACATTTACACAATGCACTGAGTTACTATTTCAGGCATACATTTCTACATTTTGTCTATGTTTTAAAATCTTTATACTAGTTAGCGACCAAACCAAAACAGAAACAACTTTTTCTCACACACAGAGCCCTTCAGGCCCTTCAAACATAAGTAGATTTGTATTTAATAAAGGGAACGCTTTCAGCTACAATGCCGTGAACCGGCTAAGGCTGAATTTCAGTTTCATCAGGAGCCCATCCTTTAAATAGCAAATGATGGACTAACTGGATCTTTCCACTGGATCTTTTTCTCAGTCTCTTTCCTGTGTCTCAGGCTCCCTACTGTAGCCGTACCCCTTGTGTGACGCAGACAGCCCTGAGACAACTGGGATGCCGAGCCGTAACCAAGCTCATCAACCTCTCGCCCAGCTCACTCGCCCCGCAGGGGGGCAAGAAAACAACCCAACAAATGACCCTCAGGAGTCCACCCCCGAAGCCAACAATCTCCTGACCCCAGTCCCCTCCGGGCCGCACTGGCGAAAACAACCACGAGCCAAGCTGCAGCGTGTAACTATAAAGCCCACGCAACACGAAAGCTATGCGCGACAGGAGAAACCCAAGGAGGGCCTGCCTTGTGACATCGCAGGTACAGTCTGGGAGGTCCGCGTCGGCACCGCTGTCCTCCGCCATCCTCAGGGCACACGGCGCTTCGGCCACCACCATGAAGCTCCCACTGGCCAAAGTGAGTTCTGCGGAGCAAAAGGCTAAATCCTCCGTGCGGATAAAAGCTTCCCCTTGTCTGTGTTTGCAAGTATGAAAATGCTCACTCTAGACAAATGTTGGTAAGTCTCTGCCTGATAATATGACACTGAGCAGTGACAAGTGGTCATGCTTCTAAATAAAACCTACATTCATGACCATGTGCCAGGCCTGATCTCCTGGAATGCAGGCCACGGGTGTGAGCAGGGGAAAGGCTCAGGGTAATCTGCAAGGAGGGGAGGCTCTGGTCTAAAGACAGAAGGGGATCGAAAATAAGGCCGCTGCAGACACGCCGTCGCTCTGCCAGGACCCGCAGCTCTTCTCGTGGGCTATGTGGTAACTTGGAAAGGATATTTGAAAAACATAAATCATCCAAATGCAAGCAAACAAAACCTCCACAAGTACAGCCAAGTGCAGTAGCAAAGAGCAGCAACTTCTCTTTTCTGCAGTTTCCTCGGCCGGCTAAGTGGTGTGAGTAGGAGACCCAGGGGTGTGGGAAGGTGGGATGGAAAAGGCATTCCGTGGGAGAGTGCTCGGGCCGGCCTTTGAACAGGCTACTGAAGCATGAAAGGTAATGTAGAAATATTATTCTGCACTTACGTATTCAAAGCCTTTGTCCTTTGAAGAAATAATGATATAATGTGATAAAAGTAACATGTTTATTTTAAGATGATTTTTAAAATTATCTGATCATTTGCTTGGTGGAATTTCAGGTAACTTTTTTTTTCTTTTGTGAATTTCAAGACCTTCCAAATTTTCTGCACTGGTTCTATATTAATTTCAATAATTTAAGCTTTAAAAGAAAATAAACTCCCAAATTATTAATTACTGATAATTTAATACAATGCTGGCAGCTTTAAATCCTTTTTGGATTAAGGTATGGAAACACATAAATAAATTAGAAATAAGTAAATAAATAAATTCATAAATAACATTTGCTAAATTCTTTTTAAAAGGCCTACATAATAAATTGCAAGTAAAATAAAACAAGTCATTAGGTTCTGGTTGTGTGAGACGATTTCTTTTAAAAGAGAAACACACTTTCTTTGTAAGAGAAGCAAACCTGTCTTTTACATAAGAAATGTACTCCAGAATACTTAGTTATAAATAAATTAGTTTTCAAACCTTTCTACTTAGAGATAGTCTACTGTGATTTTTAAAATAAAACAGCCACTCCTCTGGGAAATTATTTTTTATAACTTCCCAGGAATAAAAACATGTACGCTTTGGTTAAAGGAATATATTGGTCACGAATCCATAACAGGAGGCATGTTATTGCAACAGAGCCAATAACTTGCATCTGACATTCCTAGATCCTCAGATGGGAAATGTTCAATAGTGCACTGTCCATTATAAGAAGCACAGAACAACTAATGCTAACAGGCAGATTTCCTGTCAGTCCCGAGCTCTAGAAAAGTGGCTGTGTGGCTTTTTGCATAGGGTTCACTGACCAAATGAAAGCCAGCATCCTTGAAGACAGTTTTCTAGAATTAAAGTGATGACTGCTTCTTATGTTGACTCTTGATGAAAACCAAGGGCTCAGGAACGCTTTCAATTGCCTGAGCCAGTGATGACCAATAGCACTTTCTGGGATGATGGAAATATTCTGTATCTGCAGTGTCCAGGCATAGCCACCCTCCTCCTGTGGTTACTGAACACTGGAAATGTGGCCAGTACAACGGACTATAATGAAAATTAAACTCTAATTTAATTGTATTCCATTTCAGTAAACTTAAATAGCCGTGTGTTGCTAGTGACTGCTGTAGTCGACTGAGCAGGTCTGGAAAGTATGAAAAGGATACTAGAATATTATTCATTGAGCTCTGAGAGTGAGAAAATTTCATTATCCTAAAGTACTGATAATGCCTGGTTACAGTTTACAAATTCAGTGCAAAAACCCATCTATTTTGTACTCAGAATGGTCTAAGTTAATCCACTGGTGACAGGAAGCTGACTCGCAACTATGCATTCTACTTGTATGTAGCAGTAGAATTAGCATCAGCGAATCCTCTCTCTCTCTCTCTTTCCCCCCTTACCGTTCTCTTTATTTATTTATTTTTATTAAATTTATTGGGGTGAATGTGGTTAATAAGATTATATGGGTTTCAAGTATAGATTTTCTCTTTTTCTAAATTTCTGTTATCCGTGATCTGTATGTTGCATTGTGTGCCCGCCACCCAAATCTCTCTTTTCTCTCTTTTCCATGTGTTTGTTAGCTGGGAAGCTATTGACCTGGAAATAAGATCATCTTCAAAAACAGCCTTTCCGTTCCCACAAGAGCACCCAAACATGTAGAAATGTCAAAAGGCATAACTAGGCTATGCTCTGTTATAATGAATCAGTGTGAAAAATCATTGGAAGAGGGAGGAGAGGTGAGTGGGACTGAATCATGGAAACTATTTCAGTTGCCAGGTCATGCTGGAAGATGGGTGTGGGAGACGGCCCTTTAGTCTGCACCCAAGTGAAGCTCCGATAAACAGGGAAATAAAAGCACATGTGATGGAGGGTCATTTAGGAAAGGCTTCAGGAGACTATGAACACTGTGTAGCACTAAAAACTCCAGGACACCTCAATGGTCAACACAGCATCCGGTCTACTTCGGAAGGAGGCAGTTAGAAACGGACAACATACACACAAAAGTCTCTCAAGGGAGTTACATCTCTGTGTGATGAGACTCCTCAAAAGCAGAAACTTAGGAGCATTTTAGTGACTGCGGGGCAAAGTATGCAAACCTTAGAACTTGCTCATTGATTCAAGTTTACTAATTGGTTTTGTTTTGGGAAAAATAGACTAAATAACATGTAGAAAATTTCCCCTTGATAACGCTCTTATAGGAAATGTTTTCAAAATTAACATATGGAACTGCCATGCCCATATGCACACGGCATTCAAAAGGCACTACTTCCTGTCCACTGTTACACGGCATGGCCAAGGCAAGGAGCCCAGGTGACAAAGGTAGAGGGACTGAGAAGTACAGACTGGCAGTTACAGGATAATCACGGGGATGGAAGTTACAGCACAGGGAAAATAGTCAACAACATTGTGATAACTATGTATGGTGCCAGGTGGGTACTGGAAATACTGAGGCGCACTCTGTAAAGTACATGATTGTCTAACCACGATGCTGTACACCTGAAACTAATACAAAATCATATTGAATGTAAAAAATATATATATATATGTATTTACTTTTGATTAAATAATTTAAAAAATAGCATATTGGGAGATAGCTCTAAAATGGCCATGAATCAGAAGCCTTTGTTACATTCCAAGTCTCCTGACTGCCATAAAGAACATCCATTCAAGTATTCATTCATTCATTCATTCGAGTATTTATTGTGCCCTAACTTCACAGTGAACAGAGTGGACAAAGATCCCTGCCCTCATGGAGCCTATATTCCAATATGAAGCCAAGTTCACCTAACATAAAGCATCCAGTCAGTCATTTCCTCTTTTTATATCAAATACCACAGTGCCTCATTCAATCAAATCAGACCTTTACATGCCAGTAAAGACCCTTAGGTATTTCAGTTTTGACTTCTGTCTTTCTAACTCACCCTGCCCTTCCGCAACAGAACTGAATGTAATATTCCTACCAGATATGAGCAGACCCTTAGTTGTTAAAGCTACGCACAAAATCACAATCAAGCGGTGGGCTGTTTTTACAACTAAGCAGAGGCAACAACTAGATTTACTCCTTGCTAACCAGAAATCCAGTAGGAAAGTGATAAACTTTTTTTTTTTTTTTTGGCTACTGCAAACCAGTTTCACTTCCTTCCTCAGAAACAGCTGAATAGCCAAGAAGGCCTGAAATACAGAATTTTTTCCTGAAAATGAATTTTGATTGGATATGACCTTCTCTTAGTAGTGTCAGCTAATTGCAGACACTACTAAATTTATGAAATAAGGAGAATTTTAAAGTTAATGAAAGTGACATTTATGAGAAAAGTGTGAACAAAAATGGTGGGATAAAGAACACAGAGAGATGTGTTGGATTAGCTTTAGCGGAAAGGAAAGGCGGCCTGACTGCTCTAAAATTCTTCGCACACGTGTCCTGTCTGCCAGGAGAGGCCCTTTGTACCTGGCTGCCATGAGGTCCAGCAGATGCTGCCACCGGTCGTTGACCTTTCCAAGCTTGTATTCGATCTCGGAGGCCTTGCTTTCGTGGCTGGCTCTAGCAAGCCGCTCTCCCATTTGCTGGAGCTGTATTTTGTTCTCTTGGGCGATGGCAATTTCCTCTTGATAATCCTGCAGAATAAATAGCAGTCACAGAGGTCAGAAAGCATGTTCTTGATCCATGCAGCCTGGCTTGACTAGTAACACGATCACTGCAGCTTTCTACTCCTTGGAAGTAGTTCCCGCATGAGGGAGACCAGTGAATATCGGTTCATGTGCGCAAGACTGAATGCAACCTATTATTTTCAGTACATATGCAGAGTCTACACTGAATTTTTATATAGGTACTTTTAAAGAAAATGGGGGGTGCTTTCTGTTTACATAAAATAGGTATTAAAAAACCAAAAGTATATACATATATACAAAAGACAAACCTGAAGGATTTTAATGCTGGGAAATTATACTTTATTGCTATAACCACTAATATGATGTTATACGAATTTAGAATCAGTCGTCATAAAAATAGCTGCTAAGGGGCTTATAAGATGTGTGCATGTGTGTGTGTGTATGCAATCAACATATATGTATTTGTGTGTGTGTTGATTGTTATTTGGGCAGAATGTTTTAAGAGTACCTTTATTTTAAAGAGACATCCTCTATAATATGCCAATATTTTATAACATAAATCAATGGCAAATTAAATCTCAAGAATAACAACCACTAGTCTTAGAGCATCAGTGGGTCTCAAACTTCCTTCATTTACCCAGTTCTGCACTAGCTCCTCTTAAGATTGGTGTGAATGATTGTGAATGAGGAGAGCTGGCCTCACAAGGCCTCTCTGCAAGAGACAGGCCACTAAATGATAGAATTAAAAGTGACCATGGAACGTATGTTCCCTCCACCTGTACCTGCACTCCCTGACCAATGACTCTGCTGTTCTCTTCCATAGTGACAAGACCCAATTGTTCAAATCAAATTTTTCATTTTTGACTTAAGCTTCTGTAATGCAGCAAATATTTTTCTCAGCAACACAATATATGAAGACAGGTATTATAGGAGCATAAACATTGTAATCTCTTGCTCTAAAGTTAGTGTGGTAACAGGGCTACCCTCTCAAGTCAGTTACCTGAGCACAAAGACCCCCCAAGATGAGAGGAGCCAGTGAAATTTTACTCTATCCCAGTATCAAGTGCTATCCTCAGGCCGGTACCCCACCTACCCTCCTCTTTATATTTCTTCAACACAGTGGGATTCAAAGGCCAATACATTGGATGTACTTACTAATAGGTACAATATTTCAGCATAAGTTTGATATAATTTTATTGAGAAATATTTATTTCAAACAAATTACTCTAAGCCTGAAATACTGTTTATAGCAAAATAATGCTCTTGGACTATCTTTTAGATTAAAATGTTTTTAAGTGTTAATGTCAGTAGACACCAATATCGTGGTTACAGTCTATTAATTGTTTTTTCCTATGTCGCCAAAATTACCAGGCCTCGGTGCTAGTTTCCTTTACAAAAGAGACAGCACAAGAGGCAAGCTCAAAAAGACTTATTTTTAAATCCCATAACTTATTTTATATACAAAATAGTAGAGTTAATATTTTAAAGATGATTTGTACCATTGTGCCAAATAGTGTAACAAAATTAACTGTGAAAAATTAAAGTCTTTCTAAATTTTATATTATGACTGTATTTTGTTCAAGAGCAAGTTTTTTCCATACCCCCAAACTATGCACCTTAAATTTCATGAAGAAAATCAATAAAAATATAGGTACACTTAGCCAAAATTTATTCTATAGCAAACCAGTATAATACCTACAGCACATTAATCATGTCTAGTGGAACATTCCCTGATGCACAGAAACTAGCAAGGTGCAGAGCTGTTAGCAGATGCTTACATGAAATCTATATCAGAAGGCTTGGGGAGGGGGCAGGAGTGGGGTGGTGGGGGCCAACGGGGGGTGGGGGGAGAGGACATCTGTAATATTTTCAACAATAAAGACTAAACCTATTTTTAAAAAAAGAAAAAAGAAACAGATTCAAAGATACAGAGAACAGATGGTTGCCAGATGGGAGGGGGGTTAGAGGGCTGGGTTAAAAAGGTAAGGGGATTAAGAAGTAGAGATTGGCAGTTACAGAATAGTCACGGGGATATGAAGTACAGCATAGAAAATATAGTCAATAATATTCCAATAACTGTGTATGGTGCCAGCTGGGTACTTGAAATATCTAGGGGAACACTTTGTAAAGTATATGATTGTCTAACCACTATGCTGTACACCTGAAACCAATACAGAATAATATTGAATGTAAACAGTAATTTAAAAATAAAATTTTAAATTAAAAAAACACACAAAAATAATAAAATATTCTCTGTATTTTTAGAGTGAAGGAGGCCTTCCCATGCAAGTTTATTTTATATTGAAAATAGAAAACATTCATAATAGAGTACTCCTTTGCCAGGAAAGTAATCATGAGCAAGGCCACCTGAGCACCTATTCCAAGTTTGCCTAAACACTAGGAGGGGGCAACCGATGGAGTCAGGCGTCCCATACCTTCTTGAGCTTCTCTATCATTTCTTCAATGAGGATGTCTCCGTTCTGGGAAACCTTGCTTTCCATCTGGGTCAGCCATTCGCAGAGCTCCTTGTTCCTCTCGCTGAAGACGGCCCACTCGTTCAGCCTCTCACCGACCTGCTGCCGCCTTAGGGAGAGCTGGAGCGGTGAAAGGAGAGAGGATGCAAGAGGATGATTAGAGTGGGGCTCGCACCCTGCGGCAAACAGCCACTAAGCTCTGCTGGGGGGACTAAGATTAACAACCGTGCGTCTCCTCAGGTACTGTTCCCTGCCGTGGAGGCCCAGGAACACTGCTCTTCAGCAACATTTCACAAAAGGATCTACTGTTGAATACAAGTGGGAGACGTGGACCCTGTACTTCCCTCCTGAGGAGCCACGGGCACAGTCACTTATTACAGATGCCGACAATCCAGCTTCACACTACAGTTGGTTTGGTGTAGATATAATACAGGATCTATGTCCTTTTACTAAAAAGGTCAAAATTTTCTTTGAGGCAGAAAAGTATAGAACAGACAAAGAGCATTGAGTTTACCCGGGGTGGTTACTGGTAGGCATGGAAAAGGCTAAGGACACAGGCTAAAAGTTTTGGAGACAATTTTCACCTATGTTAAGCGATTCTAAGTCCACGCTGAAGATACGAGTACATTCCCTCCTTCTGGGTCCCCTTTCCTCTAGAGCTCTGATGGCAGAACGTACAGTATACTGGAGCCCCAAGGTTTTCAATTTTCTGGTGAGTATGATTTTTTATTTTTCATCCACAGAGTCAGGAGTGTGGCTGATAGTTTTTGTTAACGATGTCCAAGCTAAAACTATATTCCAATTCCCAACTGGAACTTCTCAAAGCAACTATTTTCCAAGAAAGCAGTAGAAACTGCTGCCTTTGAGACTTAAGATTAACAGCTTCTCCCTTCCTCTTCCCCCAAATCTTGGCCATGGGCAAGAGTGAATTCTAGAGCTTTTCTCAACAACATTTGCAGGAAAGGTGACCACATAATAGAAAAATACTATTCCTTTGAGAGGGAGGTATTACTATCCCCATTCAACAGCCAGGGAGAGAAAAGGTTACACACATTTGAGGCATTTGTTTATAGTAGTATGAGGTAGGACCAGCAAAGCTGAAGTCTTTGACACAGGTTGTAATATAACATTATGATCAAATATCCAGACATAGCCAAGTTTCAAAACAGTCTTCATCACTTACTAATGATATGATCAGGGCCAGGTACTCATCTTCTCTAAGCCTTACTTTCTTCATCTGTACATTAATTTCTCACTGATTCCAAAATTCATTCAACAAATGTTTATTGTCTATGAGCATGGTGATGACCAGAGGAAAAGCAGGATGGAAAGGTAGAAGAGGGCATGGAGAGATAAGTGGTGATGGAAGGAGACTGGACTTGAGGTGGTGAACACACAATACAATATACAGATGATGTATTATACAATTGTACACTTGAAACCTATATAATTTTATTAACCACTGTCAGCCCTATAAATTCAATAAAAAATGTTTATCGTTTACAATAAACAAGTGTCTACTATGTACTAAGCATTGTCCTATGTACTGGAATACAGTAGGCTCAGAATATACAAACGATAAAATAATTTAGGAAAGTGACCAGTAAACACTAAAGACTTAACAAAAGCTGCTCATTAATATACAACTACTGCTCCAGGGCTTCATTGAATTTTTCATTTTTTCTCCTTGGCATTCATGCATTCTGTCTCCACTGAGCAGCTAGAGTATGTGTCTCTAGTGTTTATCAGCACCGGATGTGGTGCTGTTATTGGCTTGCACAGAGCAAGGGCTGAGAGAGAAACAGGTAGGCTCCAAGCACTGGTTGCAAGTTGGCGCCAGAAAGCTTTTCAAAAGGTTTAATTCATAACGGGGACTGCATTTTCCTAATATTTAGGCTGCGTGATAAGGAAATGCTAACATCTCTTTCCTTGGGTTCAGTTGAAACCCTCAAATTTATCAGCTTAGCACTCACATTTTCTCAAAGGTACAAACACACCGTGGTGCCAACAGCTGACAAGTGCTGGCTCAGCCTCCAGAGAGGCAGCTGAACAGGAAATACATTGCTTTCAACTTCAAATATTTTTACCATGACAATCTGAAAAACACCGAGCTAGTACTATGATGATATATTTATATCTCCACTAGAATTACACACAGATCCACAAAGCAAAACAGGAATAAAAGCAAGTGTGCGCTAAGGCTGCAGTGTCGCAGCAAAGCATTTGGGGAGTTGATTTGAAAACAGTGCTTTTCTATGTTAACTCTTCTCTGCCACGTCTACTTACGGCGCGTCTCCCGCGTCCTCCCCGAGTCCCGGTGAGTCCAGCCTTCTCAGCAGCAGCTCGCTGGAATCGGAACAGACTGCTTGCTCTTTACAGAGGAGTAGTGTCATTTAAACACGTCTGTAACTTTGAAAATGAGACGTAGACACTAGCTCGTTTCCTTTTGTGGTTTCATACTTGATAGAATTTCTCCGGAAACACTAACTCAAGAACTCGTAACTAATCTATATTCCTCCTTACAGTTAAATCTGGCACCTTTGGTATGTATGACCCATGGCTAAACTCTCGCTGACTTAAATAACTATTTTAGACTGAAGTAATGTGAGATAAGTATGCTTTAGCTTCATGCCTTAAGACATTTGATACAGAAAGCTTCTAGAAACACTATACAACCTGCTTCCTCTTTTTTCTTTAAGTCATGGGTGCAAGGTATTAATCTTTTCATGGCACATTATGATCAACAGCAGCTTTCCAAATGCATTTACAGACTGTCTATATACAGGGTGGGGCAAAAGGAGGTTTACAGGTGTTTGTATGGAAAATAATACAATAATTAATAAACAATAGTACATGAATAAGCTGTGTTTCATGTACTCACAACTGTAAGCCTACTTTTGCCTCACCTTGTATTAAGTCAGGTGAGCAATTTTACAACTTGTTCCAGCTTTATTGAGATATAATTGACATAGTGTAAGTTTCAGGTATACAGTGTGATGATATATGACACATTTATATAATGAGAAATGATTACCACCAGATTAGTTCGCACATCTGTCACCTCACTTAATTACCTTTAGGGCCCCAGAATGTGTGCATTTTATAACTGGAAATTTGTACCTTTTGAACCTCATAGTATTTTTACACAGTACTAATTTTCCTTTTTTAAAAGTATAGCATGTATTCGTAGGAAACTGGTGACACATTTACCAAGTGTGCTCCAGAATTCTCCTCTTGCTCATGACCCGAGACATGTCTGGGTTTTAATCTAAACACACAGAGAGAAATTTACCTACCAACACGTTTCTTATTGATGTTAAATGAACCAAGAGTCTACAGCCTCTTAAACTCTGATATTTCCTGAAGCATGAACAGAAGCAGTGCTCAGGCTGGAGGAAGCGGGGGCGGGAGAGGAGCTCCCCACGGCAGCGCAGCTGGCCTGGCAGGGGGCACAGAGAGGCTCCTTCTCAAATGTCCCCTCCTGACCCTCCCAACACCGCTTCCCCAGGCAGGTCCTCTGCTCTGACCCGCTGCCCGTTTTCAAGCTGCAACCTTGTCCGAGACACCTGCTCGCACCCTCCACGCCGATGTGTAGCCTCCACGCCCCCCTCAGTTGAAAACTCATTCATCTTCCACCAGCACTTTCTCAGTGTCGCCACCCGCGCTCGCTCAGCGTGCTGACACCTTCCCACAGCGTCCGAACTCGTTCATGCCCAGTTTTTCCTCACTGTACAGGCTCCTCCGATTTTAGTCCCAGCTCAATCGTGAACTTGCTAACAGCGACATCTACTATGTCACAATGGTTACTGACGTATTCACTGAACACGTATGTGGCACAGCCTGTGATGTGCCAGGTAAGGCAACCAGGTAGGGGAAGGAACATGACAGACGTAGCTCTGCTTCCTGGAGGGTATGGTCTCAAGGCCAAGGTCAGGGCCTGTTCTTCCCTCGCGGGCCTTTCGTCAGGGCTATTCCTTTTGCCTCGCATGTCTTCTCATTGCCTTTCCACCAATCTCTCCTTTCATTTCCAAATCAAAACGCAATCTTGGATCTCTTCCAAGGTATCGCACACATAGAAGGTGCTTATAAATGAAGGAAGTATGACTAAAAATGCCACAGACCTTGAATTCGTAAAAATAACCATGATAAATCAACAGTAACAATTAACGTGCCATGTACAGAGCCAGCTCCACAGTATTATCTAAAATTGCACATAAAACAATGGTTTTCATACGTTTAAGAAAGAAACAGACCACTGACATCTACCTAGCAAAACCACAACCGTGAACCACAAAACTGTGTTTCCTCTTAAAAACATTATGCCAGCCAGTGAAAGAGAGAGCAAGTCCAGTTTGAATGCATCTCACATACAATGGTAAGACATAATTTGTCTTCATTTGAAATATTTTCTTATTGAATTTATTGGGGTGACACTAATTCACAAAACCGTACAGGTTTCAAGTGTACAACTCTACAAAACATCATCTGCCCACTGCATTGTGTACCCATCGCCCAAAGTTCATCTGAAATACTTCTGTAATAACAGATTTCTTCCTCAGTGTACACTATGAGTTACGGGACGGGTCCAAATGTGGGCCACACTACTTGACATTTCAAATCATTTCCCAGTTTCCCACATTTATGATCTAGTGCTGCATCCAGAACTCATCTTACCTGGTGGCATAGTTCCTCCCACTGCCTCTGAAGAAGCTCCAGCCGTTCGTTCAGGATGGAGATGTCATCGGCACTGATGCAGGTGCAGAGGGTGTCCTTCAGTAACGTCAACTGTGCCAAGTCATCTGTCCAGCTCCCCACCGCATTTTCCAATTCCTAGATTAAAAAAACAACAACACACACACACAAACAAGCAAACTTGGATACCCATGCACATCCTCAACAATTCCTGAAGTGTATTCAAAATCCCTTCTTGATGCAATTACCTTTCCACTCCACTCTGTTTGAACATCTAACTTGGTATATAGATATTTTCTTCCTACATAATTTTACAATTCGCCAAGTTCTGATAAAATATCTGGTTGCTTACAAAATCTTTCTACCATCTACTTATCATTTCATTGTTTCAGATTATCTTTTCTAAGTTGAAGTTGCATTATCTCATTGATCTTTACTTTTAAACTGACTGCATAAACCCCTAGCCCATTCTCTTTTTTGTTCCAAGATACTAATCATGTTAATAAAATATTTTTAAAAAAACTTCAAACTCCTAGATTGAACTTTCATCTTCAAACAGTACGAACTGTTACATTCTGTGATATAGACTCATAATACAGTAGTTCAGAAGATCTGTTGGTGTTTTTACTCAATTTAAAATAATGAACTGAACGTGTTTTCTACAGGATTAGAGATTTCTTTAAGTAACTTGTCCAGATATATGTCTTCTGATTTTGGGGGGAATGATTTAAGAAAAAAAAATCATAAAACAATATTTGAATAAGTTGACATTAGTTTTTGCAATGTTTGAACAGATCTTGCAGTTTGTATAACTCATGGTTTTTGCCAGCTCTTGATGATTTTTGATTCCAGCTAATTTAGTATAAAAATAGAATATTTCACATGGCTTTTCCCCTCTCTTTTTGTCTCTTCACACAGAAGACAGGTTTCCAAAGGCAAAGGCAATTAACGGCACTGTCAGAGGTTAACGTCCTAGGCAATTTAGGCAAATAAGGTTGCAGCCTGAATTTTCCAGGTAATTGTTTTGTTTTGCTGCTAAGGGTGGTTTGGGGGAAGAGTAGCAGAGAGTTGGACCAAAATGCATCCTTTTAATCTCCAAACTTAATAGCAGGGTGTTTTTGAAAGTGTATTTTGGGAGACAAGGTCCCATGGTAACAGTATTTGGCTGAAAGACCAAACCGTCCAGGTATATTAAATATGCAGCATTTCTGTTTATATCCATAGACATATTAAATTGCCGTAACAATGTAAAAGTTTTCTTGCTTTTATAAGAGATGCTAACCCCCAACTCAAACATCAGTTTTGGTGTATGGATTATAAAAGTAACACCACCACCACCCAAAACCAACTCTTTCAGACTCTCAGAGTCCCTTGGACAAGCCCATGTGGTAAAAATAAAGCCTTTACTAACTTTGAAAAGTTATTAAACTTCTGGAGGTCTCAGTTTTCACATCTGTAAAAGGGAAATAAAAGACTGTTCTCATGAGCTTGTGTTCGTGGCAACTGAGACACCACTGATAAAGGCACTGGAGCAGAGCAGAAGCTAATGAATGCCCACTCCTGGAAGTTTTCTTCAATCATTTGTCATGGATTTACAATCACAGGTTTAAAGCAGACTTAAATCTGTGTATTCTTCTGCATTTACACCTCAAGATATTTCACTCACTATCCATGATGTAAGGCATACTTACTACCTTTTACTTTTCCTAGTCTGACTCTCTAACGTTTCAAAAAATAGCTGTAATTTTAATATCAAAGAAAAATTGTTACATGAATAATTTTTATGATTTCTAGACTTCTTTAAAAATTAATCTTTCTTAAATGCTTACCTTCTTAGCCAAAGTCAAGCAGAGAACTGATTAAAACCCAACTTATTTACGTACGTGTGAAGTTTTAAAAATAATTACTCTAGTGCAGTAATTCTCAAAGGACAGGGAACAAAAGGACATGTATCATTTGGGGAACAAGACATTTTTAAAGGTAGTTTTGATTTGACCTGCAGACTGCTCAGCAGAGAACTGCTGTTGGGCGCTACTCTTGGCTCTCCAGGTGTGAATGGAACAAATCCTACAGCTGCTAAGTCACGCTGGCAGGGAGTGTCTGCACGAGCCACGGATCTGCTGTCAGGTGCGATCCATCCCAATCCTTAAGGAGCTAGGGCCCTGAGTGACTGGAGGACAGTGTCCCGTGCGGTAACCGAGATTATCTGCTGACAGTTCCTGCTTCCTTATGGCAGACTCTGGACCGCAGGCCGTGTTCCTTGCTCCAGGGCCACTGTCTGCCGAATTCCCAAGCTGCCCAGGCTCACTTTTCTTTCTGTAAACTAGACTCTTAGGCTAGAGTGATTCTCCAGTGGGGCTGCTTTAGAAGGATCACTTTTACAACAATACCCCAGGAACCTGCACCTACCCGCAGACGCCACAGGAGTGTGACCGGTTGTGCTTTCAAAGGCAGCATCATGGAGGAGGCCCAGAGGCGGGGGGCGGGAGAGGCTCAGCCCAGCAGCTTACCTTGCAGCGCATCTGCTCCGCGTGGAGCTCTTCGTGGTGGTCCGGCAGAGGCTGGGACAGCTTCTTTTTGAAAGTTCGTAGTTTCTCCAGAGACTCGGCCACTCCGTTCTCACATTTTTCCCAGTCCTACAATGGCAGGAGAAAGAAATTTCACAGTTGGGTTTTGTTTTGTTTTATGGTAGGAAATTGGAAAAAAATAAAAATACTCTTGTTAATTCCTATACTTTAATTATTACCTGATTTTTTACTATCAGACACATGCATTTAGTTTGAGTAAAAAAATAGTAAAAGAAAACAAAATAAAGGAACTGTAATGGAGATTGGCTTCTCTATAGCACCCATCTACAGATGAACTCATCTGTCTCAGTACAAATGCAAATTAAATTCAACTAAACAAATCTCTTTAATTTTGTCTAATACCCCCGATCGTTGGCTTCCCCTTTCACAACAGCCCTCCCCAGTGACCAGGCCCCATAACTTAGGTTCCTGAGCTCAAAGGGAAAGAACTAGAGTTGCTTTGAGTAACTGGTGTGGTGCCAAATCACGTTGCATTTTCCTTCAGGTTATCTCTTCCACCATTACCGGTCTTTCTTTGTCTGGGTTCCTTCTATCTTCTCTTCAGGTGCCTTATTTTTATCACAGCAACCCATAGGTGCTATTTACTAAAGCTGTCTTCTTTAAGATGTGTTGACTAAAGTTCTTCCATACTCAAAATGCCTTTTGGTTTCTAACTGAACTGAGAATTGGGCTCAGAATTCTCATTTCTCTTTAACATTCCTTTAGGGAATTTCCTAGAGTATATAACCACATTCCCTCTTCCCATTTGCCAGAAAGAAACAGTCTATCTTGGACAGATCTGTCCTAGTTCCCCTTATTAAAACATCTCTGCGTTCCTAGGCCACGCTTAGTTCATCAATGCCAAGCAAAGTGAGAGGAGTAGACAGAAAGGTCTTCTTTCTACTGAAGTTGAACAGCATTCTCAATGAAATCATCACACACTTTGAGATCTCTCAACCTACAGAACATAAACATTCATTGTTCTAAAAGAGAAAAGGTCAACTCATTTTTCGTAACACAATTAAGAGGTGACGGTAAAGCAGGTGACCGTGCAGGGATGTAGAATTATAATGATCATGTTTTTGGCATATTTACTCAGAGTTTTAAATTAAGAGCTAAAAATAGATAAGCATTATATGATAGCTGTGGAGAAAAGACACAGCAACATGAGGCTGTCTAAACATTAAAATTTAGCTTCATAAACTCCTTAGGCAAATAGAACCCAGTGAGTGATCCAAAATAAAATATACTTTAACAAGAAAAGAATGGGCATTTCCCTTTCTAAGGAAGCCTTAGACTCTGAAGCTATAACTAAGTCTCTTTGCTACATGAATTATAAGGAAATAACTAAATGTCATGGTCTGCAAACATCTATTAAAGTGGGTGTTTTACACGCCAACAAACAGACTGACAAGAAAAGCAAATGCAGTGAGTCAACCGTCTCGTCTTATTGGGTCTTAGGAATGTGTCCAATAATCACATCACGAATAAAGAAAAATATATGATTAACATGTTCTCTACAGAATGAGTTATAATGTTTTTAATCCTTTCCTGAAAGCAAAACTGAAGAAAAAGCATTCAGGCATATTGTGTTACTGATGAATCGTACTGTGTGCAAATAATAATTCTTTAACAGATGTTCAGTGGCATTTTTGATCAATTCTTTTCGACACACAAGGTAATGTATTATTAAGAAAAATTTAATAGAATAAACTCCATGGGTGTGCAAACTTTAAGCATTAAAAAAACCCCAAAATGTATTCCATTCACTTTAGTTGTTACGGTGGATCCAAAAGAGTGACGGGCCAAATTTAACAGAAAAACACATTCAAGTGTTGGTAATCATCAACATATATTTAGTATTTAGCTGTGTTTACTTTTTTAAAAGGATATTATCAACAATGATAATTACCCTTATTTATTGAGGGCTCAATATGTGCCACATGATTTACCTTCAATATTTCATTAAATCCTTGCAGTGCTCTATGAAGGAGGTATAATCATACACACTCTACAGCTGAGGAAACTGAGGCTTAGGTAGGTTGAGTCAACCCGGTTACTTGGTATATTATGGTTTTAACTTGGTTTTATCTAAGCGTAGAGTCTGTGCTCCTTTTCAACTGCTGATTTAATTATGTATTATAAATGGATTTGGAAAGTGAGGGAGAAAAGCAAATTGTGGGAAGTCTGGATAAATTTACATTTCCCTAAATTTTCTGCGTGATCAGTATGCAACCTGTGTCCAACCAAAGGCTTACTACAGCTCCTGGAGATTTTATCTCATGACAACACGCTTAGATAAGCTAAAATCAAATCACAAGTATCTTGTTGGATAGGTTTTTCCCTGCTATAAAATAAGAGATACCAATCTTAAAAACTACTTTGGAGTCTTAGATCAGATAGTAGAATCTACTCTTTGCATTCCTGTCTGGATTTATACAGTCATCACATGGCTTCTGGCCTAGCAACAGCCATTAATCAGAATTGGTCGCTTGGATGGTCTTGTTAGACTTAAAGCCACTTTGTTGGGGGATTTTCGTGAAAGACAAACTGCTGAAAATTGGGAAACTTTTCTGGTTTATGCAAGACAGGACAAAGTCGTAAATAAGACACAGGGGATCAAAATACTGTAGGGAATGACAATGACCTTGGTGTTATTTGACTTGCAGGACCCCTGGGGGAGGTGGCAGCGCAACCCTTAAATAGCCTTTTAACTCCATTACGTCTGTAGGAGGAAGGGGCTGGACCCACCTTCAGCAGGAAGGCCAGTTTTTTCTTCTGCTCCTCCAGACGCGCGCTGGCGGACTTCCACTTCTCTTGGATGTCCGTGAGCTCGGCCTGCAAGGCGGCCTCGGCCCCGCTGTCGGCAGAGAGCAGGAGCTGCTTGCCCGCCTCCACCGTCAGGATGTAGCTGCCTTGTTGCCGCAGGAACACTTTTTCTTTGAACTGGAAGGAACCACAGCTTTTTACTTTCTTATTCTTTCCTTCACCATCTCCCTATTATAAGCATTTTTAAATGACCCTGAAATTTTGCATGCATAGCATGCCCTCTTTTATCATACAAGAATTTACTGAGTGAATACATTGTGTATAAATAAAACAATGTGTAAGTAAATGAGAAGTCAACAGGCAGAGGCCTAGTATCTGTCCCAGGTTAAATACAATCATGATGCAATATGAAAACTGCCCTATAAGACTGATGAACAGGGAGCACATTGTTGCATATGTTTTTTTGTGTTGGTGCTTTTTAAAATTTTTTCTTGTGATCTTTATATTCTACAGAAAACATTGGTGATTCATATTTGATACAAACTAATTCAAAGAAAGACCAGTGTTCACATATCTAACCCATACGGGGTGCACAAGGGGCCCCCTCGAAGTGGTATAGCCTTCAGAGTCTTGAGAGACATATAAACACAACAAGGTTAAGATCCTGGTGTCATGCGAGCTCCAGGAGCCAGCGAGAAAAGGCCTTCCGTGCAGAGAAATGGCAATGGGCTAATTCACTGTACAAGGTAAATGTGAATTCAGGGCACTGGAGGTGGCTTTCAGCAGCTGGATGGTAGAATGCACCTAGGAGAGGGTAGAAGATGAGGCAAGACCATCTTCTTTATTTGTGAAATAAAAGTGAGTGTCGCAGAAGAATATTAAGCAGGAAAATGGCATTAGGGTAGAAAGAACACAGACTGGATCTACTAAGACAGGTTAAAAAGCTATCGTCTCTCTAGGCAAGAAATCATGAGCACCTACTCTAAGGCAAGGGCAGTCGCGATGGAAGCGTGAGTACTACTCGACACGAGGAGGGAGGGAAAAGAAGAATATAGCTATAGAACCTAGGGGTCCTGGCTGGTAGACCAGACAGCTGGTGATGACATTTCCTCGGATTGGGAACATGGGGAATGGACTGATAGAGAATGGTTGGTCCAGGGGACCCAGGCTTTCTTAGAGCGCACAGAGTATATTATGTCTGATGCATATAGATGTAAATCTAAAAGGTAGCTGAATACATGAGCTGAAAGCTCAGGAAATGACGTGACCAGAAGATACCAATTTGGCCACTCTCTGCTGGTGGGGTGTCATTGAAGCCATGTGTGTAGATGAGGTGTCCCAGAGAAGTGAGGAGGAGAAGGGAAGCAGGGAACAGTGACCTTCAAAGGAAGAGAAACCCATGAAATACTCTGGGCCGGACTGATGAGAGCGCAAGGAGGTATCTAACCATCCAAGAAGCTGGAATCCCAAACTCCCAGGCCAGCGAAAGGAAGGGGCTAGACCCTTACGGGAATGACAAGCAGGGCTGAGCCTTTCTCTTCTCCAGAACATTTCAGTGAGTTGTTTAAATGGCTTGCAAGTGAAATATGTGTCACCAATGCCAGGTTTTCCTTGCCTTCCCTTTCCATCCCTGCTGGGGTCCAGCGAGCTGCTGGGTGGCCTGGTGTGTGAAGTGGAGGGAGTGTCTGTAAGAGGCTGGGACCTCCCGCACTTCCAGCAGTAAGTATGGCTTTGGAGTGTGTCTATTGACACTTGAGAACAGCGCTTGTCCTCCTTCCAATGTCATTCCAGAGCCCTTCTGAGACACGGAGGCTGGGGTAAAGCATGCAGAGTGAAAATACAGAAAAGGGGCAAAACCACCCGCTCTGCGCCTCACCTGCGCTTCATCGAAGAGGGTCCTTGCTTGCTGCAGTGGTATTGGGACACTTCCGAGACCACTCACGGGCAGGTAGGACACTTCAACCAACCATTTGCGTAGCTTCTCTGCCATCTCCCTGTAGCGCTGCCACTGGCGGATCTGGCTGTCAATGATGCCTCGCCTCTGCTGGGCCCTGCGAATCACTCCCTGCCACTGATTACTGAGGAGGGTCAGTTTCAGGTTGAACTCGTCCCTGGCGAACAGACAATCACACGGGGGAAAACGGTTACCCTGGACGTGGGCACATTACCAACCAGTGTCCACACACGCGATGACTGCGAGCCCTGAAAAGTGATCTAGAGCAGGGGTTTTCAAATATCACGCCATGATCTGTTACCAGGTCTACTGCAAGCACATTTAAAATTTAATAACAATTAAAATATGGGGGTTTGAACATGGTGAGTGTTCTCATGTTTCAGCACAGGTTGAAGGCGTGTCGATAAGGCCAATGTCCTCTCTGTCCCTGAGTGCAAGGGAGGGGAGGGAGCACAGGGCGGCAGCTGCAATGGGGATGGCCCCCACCCTAAGCGCACCCATAGCGATGTCTGCAGCAGGTGACAGCACCTTGTGTGTGCCACAGCAGGAGAAGATGGGGAGCAATGCTTATTCACAACCTCTGACCTCAGCTAGAATTACAAGCTGCTTTGAATAAACTAAACTGGGTGATTTTAGCTAGTCATGAGCCACTTAAATAAAATTATGCTATTTAAAACTGAAAATAAAACTGTCCTCCATGAGCTCTCAGTATTCCTTCATGATAAACAGCCCTAATCTTTAGCCAATTATTTCACATATTAATCTGAATTGTCCCTTCTACATTTTAAGTCCACTTCACTTTGTTCTTAGAAAAATGAAAGCTAGTCATCACTGTCTGTACAAGGGTTGTCCTTATACCTAAAAGTATTACATTTTACTTGAGCTTTTTCAATTTCCAGGGAAATAATATCAGATTTTTTAGTTTGTTTTTTCTACTTCTGTATTTTCTCCCTTTAAAAAATGTTGGCAGTTATTTATCAAGTTTTCTTTATCATTCAACTTGTAGCTCTAGAACTGGTTTGTCCAGCACCCAACAGACTGAGTTCCTGTGCAGATTATACTGTGATTCGCACACTTTAGTATTAATGTGTAACAGTGCTCATTCGGTCTCTATTACGTTAGTTTTGCTTTTTCCGCCTAGATCCACTATTTCTCCTCTTGAGGGTGGCTTCAAATCTGAATTGGACTTACTCTTCTGGACTCATTTTCTTAAGACCTCTTATTATCTAGGGCCACTATAAACTTTGAGCTTGTAACCAAAAGTGTGATTAGTGTTTCTGTTTTTGAAAGAAATTCTCTGATATTCATCATCTAGTGGTAGTAGAACCAAATATGATACATTGGGCTGATGAGACTTTCCTAAACATTAAGGGCGTCTCTCATCTCTGAAAACGTGCGACTCCAGGACTTGAGGATGTCCTGCGACATGAGAAGAGCCCTGGCCCTGGCTCTCCCTGCCAGGTAACCACCCAAGGTCTTTTTGGCGCCTTCAGCCTCACTCTGCAGAGCAGAATGGCCCTGAGCTACCTGCCAGACTGAGGAACTGCTTAAAACATGACACAGTTCCCACCGATGAACTCGACTCCATAAAACAGAAGTTATATACGAACTTCTAAGACACAACACATTCGTAATCTGAGGATTCCCTGCCATCAACATGTTCTAATCGGAATTGTTTTTCACTTGCAACTTTCAAAATTATTCCAGCTCTCATAATTTCATCCTTTGGTGTTTTTCTCTAACTGTTAACATTTAAAATGTAATAGGTGTTGGCTTGTGCATGCATTTTCAATTTTATTTTACTTAGTGGCTCCAACTTTTGTAATATTGTTATAGAGTTGGCTAAGGGAAGAGAGAGCAAAAGATACGTTAATTACATCTAAATCTGTTTTACTTTGAAGGACTTAAGTTCTCTGTAAAGTTCACATTAAATTTGGCTTACTTCGACTAGAATAAATACGGTATCACATTTTGTCATTCCAAGGTTAACCATAAAAATCTTTCATGTTCTTCCAAAGAAATATCCACTTAAAAATGAAATTGCTTCCAAAATATTTTTTAAAAAACCCTTCTTAATAAAAATAATGATTTATTTTCTATTTAAAAAATAATAATCCTAAGTTAGTTACACTCACAACTGCTAGTCCTAAATATGGAAAAGATATACACATGTACTAAAATAAATGAGGTTTATAATGCAAATGTCACCACAGAGATAGGATAGCATAAACGTTGTTCGTAGGCAGTGTAAATGTCGTACAAAATCATCAATTCACATGCCACAGAGCTAAGGAGGAGCTAGATGTTACCTCTGCATTTTTAATAAAGAGGGAATGTACTAAGTACATGAAGAGGAAGCCAGATTTCAGGCTGAGTGTAGTCTGACATAAGGTAACACAGCATTTTCAAATCTGGTGGAATTATCAGGTCTGAGAAAGCTGGCTGGTCCTTACAATAAACCCGGTACAGGAGTTTTAGGCTTGATTCTGTGCTACATAGTTCCATGACCTTGGTCAAGTCAGTTCACGTTTCTGGACCTCAAGTTCTCACCTACAAGTTACAGGGATGGTCTAGTGATCTCAAAGCTCCTTTTAGAAATAAAATTTCTGTAATCACATGAGAATATGAGAAGCATCTGTTTATAAACCACTGATGCATCATTGATACAATTAGTTCTGATCCACTTATTAATCCCAGCCTCCTCCTGAGGACTAGCGAAGGTTGGCTAGGCGATTTCCCATTACGCTATGTCCTTCATATGATATAATATAATAGCAGTTCTTTAAAAAGCTTCAATACGCAGTCATTCGAGAGACTCATAGAAGCCTTTCTTCCAATTACTGAGGCTCCACTGCAGCACAACTGCCTCAGGAAGATCGGACATGTGCCTTCTAATCTGTTCATTAAAAAGAAAATGACTGATTTACTGGAACCTTTCTTCATAATAATGTATAAGCGATCCTACCTGTCATCAACTTGATCTTGTTCCAGAAGACGCTGCCCATCCGTGATGATCGAGTGCAAAACCTGCTGACGGCTGAACATCTCTGCTTGAAACAACTTCCATTAAAAAAACAAAAAAACCCGTAATTTAGAGTTCCTCATTTTAATGACCAGTTCTCTAATTAGTTTCTAAAAATTCTGATTTAAGCAAGGTTATGAAAAATATCTCCAGCTGAATCAGTATACGTGTTTTATCCTGCTGCTCAGAAATACTGTATTTTTAAAACATCAATTAAGATATACTCAAAGTTTAATTTTTGTTTACTAAAACTGACTAAAAGTTGGATTATGTTCCTCTCCTTTCTTTCGAGATCACCTATAAAGTTAGTTAACACATAAATTGCATTCCAGTTTCTTCTGTATGCAGAATATGGTTTGTTTTCAGAGGCTAGCTTAAGTCCTTTTAAAAAGTTGAAGAGTAAAAAAAAAAAAAAAAAAAAAAAGACCAGACTTTTTTTGAAATCACTATTTTTCAATTTAATTAGGTTAATAAAATTATCTCACCACTAAAAAATTCAACAGAAAGGATTTCAACCTTTTTTCCATTGTTGTTTAAACAGCTTTATTGAGATATAATTCACATACCATACAATTCACCTATTTAATGGTTATTATATTTGCAGAGCTGTGCAACCAATACCACAATAAATCTTAGACTGTTTTCATTACCCCCAGAAGGACTCCATACTCATAAACAATCACTCCCCATTTCCTCTCAATCCCCCAGCCCTAAGTAAGCACTTAGGGCTTTCTGTCTTTATGGATTTGTCTGATTGGGGCATTTCATATACATGGAATCATGCAGTATACTATCTATTGTGACTGGCTCTCTTCCCTTGGCATGATGTTTTCCAGGCTGACCCATTTTGCAGTATTTATCAGTGCTGCATTCCTATTTTATTGCTGAGCAGCATCCACTCTACGAACATACCACATCATATTTATCTTCCGTTGGTAGATATTTGGGTTGCCTCCACTTTCTGGCAATTACAAATAATGCCGCTATAAACAATATTCCTGGACAAGGTCTTACCCACATAGGTACATGTGGGGTCATATATTTCCATTTCTCCTGGGCGAATGCCACTAGGAGTGGAAATACCGGTCAGATGGTAACTCTACATTTAACATTTGGAGAAACTGCCAAACTGTTTTCCAAAGAAGCTTCACTGTTTTCAGTTCCCACCAGCAGAGTGTAAGGGTTCCAGTTTCTCTGTTCCCTCTCTCACCAACCTGATCTTTCTCACTGTCGCCATCCTAGTGGGTGTAAAGTGGCAGGTATGTCACTGCAGACTTCATTCACTGTCTTTTATTTCCTCATCGGTCAACTCACTAAAAATGGACTTTAAAAAATACCTTACACATATTTAAATTCTCTATTTCTTAAATGTGAAAAAAATACTTTAAAATTAGTTTAAGTCGCTTTTAAATTCTGCTTTAAGCCTTTCTCTGCTTTTAGGTAAATCCTATCTTTCCCCTTGCATGTATCTTATAAACACGGGGAAGACCTTAGTCACACCAGTAAATAGCAAAACAGAGACTAACAGCAAATTGACTAATTTAGCCTTGTCTCTGGTTCTCTCTCAGTGTTTCTTGAAAAATAATAATAATGTAGTATTCATTTGGGAGATTTTGGTAGCTTGATGCTTTATAAAGAATACACAGTTTTCATTTATCAAAGAATTCTGATCAAAGCAAAATCTCTTCAGCAGCCAGCCTTGGCAGTGTTAAGGTCGTCTGTAACTCAATTTGAAAACTGACTCCAGCTTTCTGAACTCCTTCCACACACCCCGCTCTGCTTCCCCGCCCCACCCCCGTAAGCAGACTCGGGCTGCAGTTGGGGCGCTACACACTGTAGGGTGCTGAAGCCGGCCACATGCTCATATGGGGCAAGGGACTGGGCTACGTTTTTGTAATTAAGCTATCAAAACCTCAGCCTTAAGAAAGAAGAGAAAAACACTGCACGCATCTGAGCAGACTCAGCACAAGATTCGGCACATGGCATTTTTAATCCCTCCACATGGCATTTTGCAGCACCTTCCAAAAACCTGTGTGACTACCCTCAAATTTACTAGCACAGCTTACCTCGTGGGCTCTTTGCTGCTCCAAAAGATGCTGATAATTGCCGGAAATCTCTACTGCCAACTTCTGCTCTGTCTGAACCAGGAATTCCATCCATGTCTCACATTTTTCCAAGAAAGTCTGATGTTGTAGCAAAAATGACTGCAACTTACTGAGGGAATAAAGGAAAAAGAACAGTGGCTCTGCCGTTGCTTACTCTCGTATCTTTGGCTTGTAAAGCAAGAGTGAGTATTTTCCGCTTCCAATTCTAATTTGACCATCACAAAACTTTCCCATTAGGTAGTAACATTTAGGGAAAAACTTGAAAAGTAAAGTTTAAAATGCTAAGTTTAAAAATCTGGTGATGTATCTTTAATACGTTGTTACACAAAAGAGTTTGTTCTTTTTATATTAAATGAATATTTAGTACATTAAACAAACCACAATTTGAGTTTCTTACTTTTAGTTCACTTTTCGTATTGTTGGGAAGACCTAGCATTTATAACTGTACACCGATCGTGAACTTATTTCTACTGACAAATCACAGTGGCCAAAACACCTCTCTCGGAGACCCTACCTGAACCTCTCGGTTGTCTGCGAGGAGATCAGAGACCAGTGCCGATTCAGACTCTGCATCCTTTGGATTTCTTTATCATTCAGGGGGAGCCTGTAGCCCAGCTCATTCAGACGGTCTAAATCTGGGGCCATGCTGCTGAATTTTAACATCTGTCCCTGAAAGCAAGATTTAGGAGCAGGGTTAGCGCAGTGGTCAGGAAGGGCAGAGCGCTGTCAAAGTGCACGGTGAACTCTGGATTTCAGGAAGGGGCCGTGTGCCGGTCTTCGGTCTCCTTTGCGTTTCTCGGTCCCTCGCTTGCAGTCGGCAGAGCTGCAAAGGAGGGAAAGCTGCCTCTCCCCGCAGGCTTCCAGGGCTGCTGCTGCTGTGGGTGCTGCTGCTCACTGGCCTTAAGGGAACAGTTAGTAATTTACGTGTGTTCCTTACTGGATTTACATACTAATAAGGGATTCTTGATAGAACTGATAAAGGTGAGAATTATGCTGACGGCTGAAAAGATTTGCTTCTTACCTGTCATACATCATTTATCCATGCTAATCTGCTCCTTTACTATTTAATAATAATAGTTATAATAATAGTAAATATTTATTGACCACTTGAACTAAGCATTGTTCTAAGAGCTTTGCAGGTAGCACAAGAACTCATTTATCCTCAGAACAATCCCACAGGGCACTTCACTACTATTCCCACTTAACAACAAAGAAAAGGAAGCCCAGAGGCTTTCAGTGAATTGCTCGAGGGGACCTAGCAACTAAGGGGCAGAGCTCGGTAAACAAGAGTTACTGGGTTTCACTCTACACTATCCAAACAGCTTCAGTTTTAGGTCTTTGACCTCAGCCCCAATGTTGATGACACTCAACTGAGAAAACCGCCTGTGCTTTCAGACCCCTTTCTTCCCTTCCAGCCCAGGACAGAGCTGCCTCTTCTGGTTTTCCTGTGGGCATTCGCAAGGCCATCAGGAAATCTGGCTGTGTGTGTTTTCTCTTTGCATGCTCTGCAAAAGGCTCATTACCCTGAAGAAGGAATAAACCTTCCCAACTGTTGAAGCCAAGAGCATAACTATTAGATGGAGGAATGCCTGTGGGAAGGCACTGGCAGTGAACAAAACTGCCGTGACCACGGTCCTTCTCACGGTGCTTGCAGACAGGAAGGTACTATTCCAACAGCAGAGGCACCCGCCGTAGTCACCTGGCACATGGACATGACTAAATGGTATGACAAACACTGAAGACAAAGGTACGGCGTCATGAAAGTGTGTCACTAGAGTCTGCCCATGGACAGAGGTGGAGGCTTGAACTAAATGACCAGAAGATCATTCCTTTTGGATGGGAGGGAGTTGGTGGGGTCAAGAAAAGAATTCCAGAAAGGAGGGACATCATGCACACAGACACAGAAGCAACGTGGCTCCCAGTGGCTGCAGGACAGATGGACGGTGGAGAAGAGACCTCAGGAAGGTGAAAGCCAGGCGCTGCTGGGCCTGAGAGTCCACGCTGACCTTTATCCTGAGAAGAAGGAAACCCACAGAGGGTTTTAAGCAGGGGGAATATGATAAAATTTGCACATCTAACGCATTGTTTTATTTACATTACAGACTACCTAAATATTTTCCAATTAAGTAAAAGCCTTTAAAAGAAAGAGCTCTGGTATGGTGTCAGGCGGATCACTTAGTAAGTTATAGAAATGTCTAATTGCTATGTTGTACACCTGAAACTAATATGATATTGTATGTAAACTGTAATTAAAATAGTAAAATAAAAAAAAGATCATCCTGGCAACTTTGGGGTGGAGGGAGAGGGGTGGCTGAAAGATGATCCAGGGGGCCTGTTGCATGGACTGAGAGGGAGCGGGGGCAGCTTGAACGAAGAGTGAATGACGACAGAGATGGAGATGGGAGGTTCCTGTGAAGCAGGGGCCAGCCGGGCTTGGGGAGGGACTGCAGGTAGCAGGCAGAAGGGGTGAGGTGGGATCCTAGGACTGCTCCTGCTAGGCTCCCATCACGGGCTGTGAAATCACCTTGCGCTCATTGACAGTTCATTCCTCCCAGGAGAGCAGGAAAACAGAGCTGGAGAGAACTTCCTTGGAAGCTCAAAATAAAAAGTAGGCCTACATCAGAAGCTTTGAGTTTTCCTTGAGGTTTGGAGGACAGAAGACCATAGACTTGGGCCTAGGATTTCAACACACTGACCTTGAGCTCGTCCATCCTTTCCTGGATGGTCGAGAGGTCAGACGAGTGGCTGGGGTCCTGCCCTTGGAGTATTTCTTCGGCGTCCACGACCCAGGCCTCCAAAGCTTCTAAACTCTTGGTGAAGGTCTCATAGTCAAGCACTCCAGCCTTTTGCATTACAAAAAAAAAATAAATTAATATTTAGTAGTCTAGTGAAAGGACTAGTGGATATCAAAATTATTTCTCCTATTCTACTGTCACATTGCAATTAGACAGACAAAGCTACAATGATTTAAATTTTCTTCTCTTTATTACTGTAAGTTTTCTAAAACTTAGAAGGAATTACTTCTATGTAGGATTACTTAATTAACCAGTTAAAGTCACTTTTGAAATATATTACCAAACAGAAATATATTTTGATTCTTGCGAAAACTTAAGAATTTTAACATAAAAGCCACTTAGTGTTTATTAATTACATATTTTTACTCAGTACCATGGAAGGAAGCATTGGGTTAGGGGCACAATTACTTTGTAAAGAACAGTGTAAGACTCCCACCTTCCCTTATCCCCACTGAAAATTACAAGTTTGTTTATGTTTTAATTCTTTGGTCTTGCAGGAGGCATTGTGCCAAGGGTGAAAATTCTTTTCCTGTGTTTATGCTCAGAAGTTACACAGCACTCAATTACAACACGTCCCGAATACGAGCTCTGTACCTGTAACATAGTTTGCTGTTTGCAAAGGGCCTGTTCTAGGGAACAGAGGTGTTGACTCAAAGAGAGTTGGTCTGACTGGATGGCCGATGCTGCGGAAGCGTCCACTTGTGGCTTGAGCTGCTCTCCCAGCTCACGGAGGACAAGCAGGGAGTCCTTAACTGCGCCCAGCCCTTTGAGGAGGTCCTGTGGGAGATGAAGATACACCCGTCACGCAGCAACATGGTAAGTGCACTCCTTATTACAAACAGTCAGCAGAGGGCCACACATCTAGAAACACTCTCATTCTTATTTGTCAAATTATTACACTAACTAGCCTTCACCTGCCCAAAAGAAGTCAAGAATCGAATCTAAGCTTTTAAAAATATGCATTAAAATTTTAAAGACTATATTTACTATTCTGATAATAAGAGACACATAGGTTCACTGTAGAACACAGGGGAATGCAGACAAACATACATAAATAAAAAAAGAAAACTCTACAAGAAGAGCCAATAACTGTGTACAAGTTGACAGTATTTTCCTGCTTCTTCATATAATTGATATCAAATTGAAATCACGGTGCTACATTTTACCTCTTTCTACTTAATATTATAGGCCCAAGGGGTGAGTTTATCAACAGTATCTTCTGCTCGCTGGGTGGCTGCATTACAGTGGTTGCAATGCACCCTCCCTCTGGACGGTTCTGGTGGGCGAGGCTAAGGGCAGACTGCTCCTCCCGTATTTTCCTCGGTATCTGTTGCCTCCACCTTTTATGGGACCCTCTTATCTGCTCAAATTTATAAGCCAGTGGAAATTCCCTGTTTCTGGTTTCCATCTACCAAGAGATGAAACATGGCTGATCTTCTACCTGTTGCTGGTGCCCCGCCAGCCATGGTGGAGAGCGGAGCCTGCTATACCTACGCAGGGCCTCCTGGGAGAGGGGGAAACCAAAGGCGATGTCAGCCTGGACGCAAATCGGACAAATGCATGGGGACAGCTGGGAGCACTACACTCTAAAATAGGTGCCTCTGAACTCAGGACGACTGAATGGAAAACGACGAATCTAGTAAGGATCAGCTGGAGGCGGAGGGGAAAACAGTGAGCTATCGTCACCATAAATACCGAACTGGAGCTTTAAAGGGATTATTTATTATTAGTGTAAAGGTATTAGGAGAGGTTTAACTTTTATCTGTGTGCTCTTTATAACTTGCCTGATTCTGATAAACTGAACGGGAAAGTTTATAAGATGATATTTGAAACAAAATAAGACAAATGAAGATAAATTATAAGAGCCATGCACTGGGTGAAACAAGAGAGCTGTTCCCGAAAACCTTAAGTAGGTTATTGGCAGATACAGTGAAAAAGAGAAATATTAAAAAGCTATTAAGCAGTACAACCATAAATCAGGAGAGGAAGACTCCTTCGTACCATTTAATGCTTAGAAGAAATGATGCTGATGCTTGCAAAAAAGATAATAGATCGAAGTGGACGAGATATTTAACAATTGATTTTTAAAGATATAACATTACTTTCCATGGGGTCGTTCTTACAGTGACCCTCTCTGTCGAAACAGACAGCCTAGATCATTCCATTAGGGAAAATGGGAAAACAGGAAAACAACTCATCTTTAAAAATGGGACAATGGGAGGGGCCTTTTAAATCTGATACATGTGTTCTGAAAACCTAGCAGGCTTTTTCATGCTTAAAACAAGTATTTTGGGGGTAATTATCTCACATACTGAGACGCACCGAAAGTTTAGCCACATCAGCAGTAGCCCTGCTAAACTTGAGAAGTTCAAAGGGAGGCATGTTGGGAGAAACATGATAGTTTCTGAACATACGTTGCAATCTTGGATCCACGCAGCCACTTCGTCATCGGCGATGTCCTTGTTGGTGGCCGCCTTCAGGAGCTCGTTGGTCCGGTCGGCCTGCTGCTGAACTGTGGATGCGCACTGTGTGGAGTAGTCCTTGTATCTCCGCCAGAGCTGCAGGAGGGCCTTGCTGGAGTGCAGCTGCTCGGAGATCTCTTCCAGCAAGTTATTCCATCTGGAAACAATAGCCAACGCTCGTGGGCAGATTACCACCTCTCGCCAAATGCTCTTACTTACTGTTTTATTTTTCATGATCCGGCTTCATGTGAATTTGGAAATAATGCAAGGATGTCTAATTTCCATTTAACATCATAAAAAGTAACATTTCACACTCATTTCAGGGGTAGACCATAGGAATGAGATCAATCCGTGGGTAGACAGCAGCTCTAATTTCTTTCTAAATATCTCCCCTGCATTTATTTATCATTAACTTCATTTGGTGAAAATTAAAGCATTCATAGAATAGAATCTATAAAGCGCAAACTCAAAGTGCTGGCAAGTTTTAATTGTGTCATTACTTGCAATGTGGTGGTGATATAAGCAATGCATAACAGTGTAAAATCAGCATGCTCCATACCTCATCGTGACTTCCTTTAATGTATTGGTAAGAGTTTCTATCACAGGTGGGTGACACTCTTTTAACAGTTGGTCGGTGACAGAGCTGAATTTCTGCAAGCTCTTTTCCTGTTTTTCTAGATCATCTTGAAGATTCTGCCCAAAGAAAAAATACCACAGATAAAATGACAGCATCTCGATTCTAATAACCAAGTCTAAAAGTGATTTACAGCTGTTTTCATGCATACGCACATATGAATATATAAACCATGACTTCGCTCCAATGCTTTATGAGCTTTCTTTAGATAACCATTTCTTATTGTTTACGATTTTGTTCCTATGGGTGTGAGAAGGGATTCTTGACAATTAACCCTTCCTACATCTGGAATTCTGTTGGAAAAGCTCACACAGGGCACCGTCGTCTGTTACTGAGTAGGGAGCTATGGTGGTGAAGTGCGTGCAATGTGTACACTGTGGTTCTCTCTGCTGACCCAAGTTAAAACCCAGGACTCTGTTCTGTTACATACCTAGAGTTTTTCTACCAGAAACCCCTGGTAACTGGACTTTCAGAAGCCATCGTTTTTCTGGGTACTATCTCTAAGTTCCATATCTGGGTTTTCTTCCTTGCAAAGAATATTTACTACACGGGCTATCATCTTGGCAGAGTCTTCTATCAGTGAAAGAATGTGAAGATGGATGTTTCTCTGGAAATACTGCTGATAGCCTCGGTTCTTAGTACCACTAAATTCGCGAAGGAGGTGACAAAAGCCCAGTCCTGTTTATCACCAATAGCCGAATGCCATCAAATCAGAATTTGCAAGGTAAAGACCCTGAATTCTTTCACAACCTTAAGACAGCATTTGCAGGTGTTAAATAAACACAGATGAGGCTAAGTTAAAAAGTACTTACAACCTCCTCAAAGTTAGAAAATGTGCTTTTAAACTTACTATTCTCCAAATAAGTTTTAGTGATTCTGAGTATCCGCAACTGCCATTTAAAGCTCAAATAAATTTGATAGACACATCCTATCCCTCTTCCTTCCTGACCGGCCCACCCTGAAAGTGGGTTCCTTCCGAAAGTCTGCCAATGAGGTCAGAAACTCTGGTCACCTAACCACGGAGGTGCATGCTGGGCTCCTGCTGGCAGCCCATCCCTTGAGGGCCTGCCCTGCCATCCCACAGCCTGCATCACTAAGCCAGGGAGACAGAGCAGCGCCAGGGGGGTGCCCGGTGCCCAGGTGTGCAGGGAAGTGAGGGGGCAGTGAGCTGAGGGCAGTGGCCCGAGGTGGGAGGGGTGCTGTGTATAAGTCAAACAGCAGCGACGTCCTTCTAGATGATACAATGACAATGGGCACACAGGAAATGAAGCAGCGGGTGCTAGAAAGAGAGGATGCGTGTGCACATCGGACAGACCACTGATCTTATGCTAAATAAAGAGAAAACAATAAACAGTTAAAAAATTTACCGCTTTCGCTATTTTTCTCTTTGCTTTCTTTTTAATCCCTTGGAATATGTTTGGAGAAACAGAATAGAAAGAGAAAACAAAAGACACAAAAGGCAGCAACATGGATCAAGGAGGACGATTTGGGCATAAAATCATTTTATAAAATATATTCATGTGGATATTTATATGTTAGAATTTAAAAACTCATTTAATTATATACCATTAATCCAGAATTTGGTATCCACAGGCAAGTTTGAATGAGTAGCAAATACAGCAGGTAAAATTAATTAAAAATTTTTAAAAAATAATTAAATGTAAGCAATATACAGCAATATTCTAGGACAATGTCCACATTTGCTTTTTTAAATTTTTTTATTTTCTCAAATTAAAAAGCATGTTATGGGTGGGTTGGATTCACTCCTTACCTGGAGGTTGTCTACCTGGACTTGCACAGCTTCTAAGGAGCCAATGAGCAGGCGGAACCGGGAAAGAGAGTATCTGGCCTCCATGAGGCAGCTGTTTATCTCGTCATAGGCCACCTTGTGGAGGCTCCACTGGTCGTGCACGGACCTCAGCAGTATCTTTAGCTGCCCAGCCTTTTCAAAGGGACAGACACTTCTCAGAATTGCATAACACTTAAAATTATAAAATACACGTTCAACTGATGGGAAAACATTACTGTTTAAGAACTTCATCAGGGTTTCAGGCATTATAAATTAAACAAACAAAAAAGATTAGAAAAGTAAGATGTAGCAATGTTGAAGTTGAACACTCAGTTGAAATAAATTTCTTGAAAAGGTTGTGTACATAATCTTTACATGTAACATATACATAGCTATAGAATATAAACGTGATAAAAGGTCAATATATTTCGCCCGACCGGGCGTGGCTCAGCGGTTGTGCATCGACCTAGGATCCAGGCGATCGGGGTTCGTTCTCGGTCAGGGCACATGCCCGGGTTGCGGGCTGGATCCCCAGTCGGGGGCGTGCAGGAGGCAGCCGATCAATGACTCTCCTCATCGGTGTTTCTCTCTCTCTCTCTCTCTCCTTTCACGTGTATGAAATCAATAAAGATATATTTTTTTTAAAAAAAGGTCAATATATTTAATACTACTCAGCAGTATTCAGGAGGTCACGGATATCCTCAAGGTGAGCGGTCATGGTGACTTAGACCTAGGTGCCAACTGCAGGGACGGGGCAGAGGTTAGAACCTAAAGCTATTTTGAAAATACGGCTGACAAGTTTGCTGATGGACTAGATGTGGGGCACGAGAGAAAGAGAGGAGTGAAGAAAGACTCCACGGTTTTTTGCCTGAATAACTGGAAGGGTAGAGCTGTCACTGACTGAGATGGCAGGAGTGCAGGTTTGTGGGGGACAGGAGGTGGCATGTCTACTGGTCATGCAAGAGGAGATGTCTACAAGCTGATTTCTCTCTCAAGCCCTGCCTCCATCTCTATCCAGATTTTAGGAGAGAAAATCTGGCTGGGATACACATTTGAGAAATCCGTTTGCCTAGATGGTATCTATGGACATGGAAATGAGTGAGATTATTGTGTTTATTGTAGAAAACATCCAAAGCTAGATTTAAAAAAAAAAAAAAAAAAGTTCATAAAGTGAACTTAAGGACAAAGAGATGATGTACAGATTCCTAATTATTTGCTCAGTTGCACCGGGAGCACCAACACGTAACATCATGGTCATGAGGAGGCCAGCAGGGCCCTGGGGCAGCTCTCGCAGCAGCATTACCATGTGGTCCAGCTCTGCCCAGGTCTGGCTGAGCTCCTGCAGCGTGCTCCTGACAGCCCCCGAGGCCTCTTCTTTCTTGTTCTGGATCAGAGCAAGTCCGTTTTGTTCAATCTTCTCTACCTCTTTTTCTTTTGCTTTAATCAGATCTTCTAGATCCTGAAAGATTTAAAAAATTGTCGTTTTAAATTGTTCTATGACGATGCACTGAAATTGAGCCATTAGAGTCTCATATCCTAGAAACCTCTTAATAATCCAAAAAGCTTGTCATTCTCAGGACAGGGTCTCCACAGTGAAATGTCTTCCTGCATTTAAATTATTTATATAGTCTATTTATTCCATGATAAATTAGCATAACTTTAAAACGTAAAATTTGATTACCTAAGAGATGAGAAAATGCCACCGTGGAATTTTTTTCAAGAAGCTACAGGAAATAAATGGTAGGAAATGGTAACATGATTATCTTCTTAAACTCCTGTATCTTGGTGCTGGAAAAATTACCCGGCCCTAGCCATAGGTAAAGTGCAATAGATGGTATTCTGTGCCCCTGTATCTGACATTTAGGTACATTTCTGCTACAAATCGAGTAAGTTAGAAACAGCTACTGTGTCTCAGTGTCTTCAGAATGTGTTATCTTTTATTTGTCCCTAAAATAGTCTGATTCTATGTGATTCAAAAAAAATTATAGGTTTTTTTCATGAATCCAATCCTCATTTTGGGGGGATGTGTATTTATTACTGTTAGTATGAGATGTTAAAAAAATAAAATGAGGCAACGACCTGGAGATCACACTTAACTATGCATCATAACCTTAACTTATATTTTAATGCCACTGAAAATTCGGAGAGCTCGGCGAGGCAGGCTCTGACTGCTCTCACCATTTTATGAATGAACGTGCGGGAGACAACGTTATACAGCCCGTCTGGGTCTCGGAGCTGGGGGGGCTGAAGGTGGGCTTAGAATCCAACCTTCTGAGCGGACTGACTACGAGCCCAGCGCTGGAAGCAAGGTGGCTGGGCGTGAATGTGGAGAGGCTGTGGATCCCATGCTGGGGTGATGGGAGAGGCCATATATTAAGGCATGGTTACAGTCTCCAATTCAGAAGTACACCCCAGAACCAGATGTAGAAATGTAGAAACCCTGGAGGTGAGAGCGAAGAAAATTCCAAAGTATTTTAAGTTCCGATAATGTCTCAATTCTGTAAAAGATTCCCGCCGCTCTCTTATGATCCACATACGGATAAGAAGGTTGGGTTTGGGTGGTGCTACTGATGGGCTGTGGGGAGGAGCCCAGTCTCTGCTGTGTTCATTACAAATGTTGTGCCTCTTTTTTTTTATTTTTGTGGGGTCCATACTTTTAATCACTCTCTATCTAATTTATAAAATAGGAATAATAATAATATATTTGTTTACCTCAACAGACTAACATTAGATAAATATGTATATACAATATCTTTTAAGCTGTTAAAAAACTAGGCAAATGTAAGATAGTATTATTATATTCAGTCATTTGGTAATCTGCCATGCTTCAGTGAAAACTTATTTATTTCTCTCTCCTTCATTATCATGAAGCTATTTTTGTCATGATGTATTAATTAGAAATTCGTGCATTTATTAGCCAAAGCCATCGCTTGTGTTTTTAATATTGTTCTTTAATTTCCACTTTATAATTCTGTCATTATTTTGACAGCTTAGATTACTAACCAGAGCATGAATATATTCATTACTGTGGTTACAGATCCTTCAGGCAGTACAGAAAACCTAATCAACTTTACTATTTAAAGATATTTCTCCCTACCTCTTTAAAAGATTAAACAACAATAAAGAATCCTTCCAGCCTGTCTTCAATATGATTCTAAAATTCAACCATTGGCATTAAATTTATTCTCATTTATCCACAGATGTTAATTTTTTCAATGAGCAATATGGAACTAATGATCCATTGCTCAGAAACACAGCTCTACAATGCCCTACACAATTATATTGGCATAAACGCAAAACCCAGGAGGGAAACAGGGCTGAAATATATATTTTGTGCAAAATTAAGGTGTTTTCCTTTCCTTTCAATAATAATTAAAAGATGCTTCTGCTTCTGATCAATGAAGGGAAAAGCCAAACCTAACATTTTTGCTGTAATGAACATTCTTAACTTGAGTTAATTCATAAACAGCAGATTCTGTATTGATTTAAATTAATAAATCGCCTCTGAAGGAATGGAAAAACATTCAAGAGTTTTAAAGTAAAGTTTGAATCCAGGCACCAACTGAAGTATGCTGGCTTGAATTTCACACTCCGGTCCAGAGGAACAATTTCTCAAGAATGACAATAAATTTTGATCAAGGCTGGTGGTACTGCCAACAGAACCTGCCAGTTAAGAAAAAAACTAGACACACACACACAACCAGCCAGTTAGGAGAGAAACAACACACACACACACAGAAACTGCCAGTGAATTATGTTGTGATGCCCCCAAATATCTGTGTGAGCTACATTCATTCTGTTCTCTGTTTCAAAAAATGACTTTCCATTTGAAATTACAAATTGGCAGTGGTGTCCAGTTCCTGAACCCGCACGTCAAGCTTTGCTTCTGGACACTGCCTGGCCTGACCTCTGGAAGCCTAAAATCTGGGTCTGCAAAGGAGCAAACGGTGCCGGGAGCCGGCTACATGTCCCAGACAGCGATGCCTCTCCCTGTCTAAGAGAAGACGCACATGAAAAGAAACGGGATGGAAAACGGCAGGAAAAAGTAATGGAGAAGAAGAAAAAAATACTAAGAAAGAAAATAAAAAGTGGGAGAGGAAGAAGAAAAGAGAAAGAGCAGTTATACTAAGGTATGATTTCAGTCTTGGAGTAGCAAAGCCCATCGAAACAATGCAACAAGGAAGCGCTGATCCTGTCGTGGTAACACCTGAGTGCTCTTTTCAATTTAGTGGAAGTATTTTAACTCAGGAGCTCATCAAGTATAACTTCCCATCCTCCAAGGTAAAAATGTGCAATTCTGGCTCATTTGCACGTTTTAGAATTGATGCCTCAATGAGAACTACCGCTGGCCCCTGGAGAACTGAAAATGCAACAACGTATGCTTTTGGCCTTCCCTCTTTTATGCACCATCTTCTGATATGTAGCTTTTGAAATTTCATGGTATTTCTCTATATGATGAGGTTTCTTTGCCATTTTTATGCCCCCTCGGAAATGCAGCCCATTAGCTTGTCAGCCCAGGATAAAGGTGCCTGCTCTTCCGTTTCTATACCAAAAAGCTTTGCTTGAGAGCTTAAATATACCTCACTTTATATGAGCCCCACAGAAAAAGTGCTGCTTGCAAGGAAGTTCATTACCAAAGGCTTTTCTTTTTGAAGTCTAGTCTAGAATATAAAACAAGCTTTGGGGACAGGAGCATTTCTGCAGAATTACTTCCCGGTTGAGTCTTTGAACTGTTCTTAGGAGACACTGCAGAGAAGCTTCACGGCTAATCTGTGACGCATTACAAATCATTGAATTATTTTTAAAAACAATTCTTATAGGGTTAGCTGTAACAGCTCCCCTTTCTTCTGTACAAACAAGAGTACTTGAGGAAAGATTAAGTGTTCCTAGGTCAAGGGGAAACATTTAGAATATGCCCACGGCAACCGGACCCGCAATCCTTGTCACTAACGGAGCGAGCATGTGACACAGTGGTAACACTGTCACCGGTGAAGCACCTTAGAGTTGAACCAGAACCCAATCAAGCCTCTAGTCTAGTGCTAACTCCCATTCATAGGAAATACAGGAGAGAGGAGAGGAAGTTAAATGACCTTTTAAGGGAATACACAGGCTACTCCCAAATCTGGGGACAGTCTACATTTTCTGTGACGAGTTAATAATATTAAGAAAATATTAGCGATTTAAGAGAGCTAACAAGCATATGTAGCATGTGGACACTGCTGGATCTTTATGAAAAATAAATTAACTGGAAAAAGACATTTTACAGAAAATTTAGGGAAGAGTGTTATGGGTTGAGCATTAAAAATATTAACTTTTTGTGGTGATAATGTTATGGTTATATAAGAAAAGTCCATTTTTTAGAGCTGTGCATTGTAGCATGCAGGAATAAAGTGGCATGCTATCTGGGATTAACTGTGACATCTTTAAGAAGAAAATAAATAAATCAGGTAACCATGTCAAAATCTTGATAATTATTAAATCTGATGATCCGTATTTGGGGGTTAGCAGCATTATTCAGTTATGAGTGTGTTTAAAAATTCTATTTTGAAATTTATAAAAAGAGGTGAAAAAAACCTAAGATAGAAAAATCTCTATAAACTGACACAATCAGAGAAACTTGTAACCAAGTGCAGCTCTTTTCAACATTTAACTCTAAATTCTCAAGAACGCGGCTTCCTCCAGCTTATGCCATGAAACTGTGAACTAGAGCATGTCAGCCGCCTGGCCCGTTACCTGACAGTCTTTCATTGCGTTCTGAACCGAAGCCTGGTCTCCGATTCGATGTTGTTGTTTTAGTCTCTTTTCCTGGGTTTCAAACCAAGTTTTCATACACTGTACATTATTTTCATATTCTGACCAAGATTCCAATAAGCCTTCCAACAGCTGGATCTGAACAAACATAAGGAAATAAAATTTGCGATTTTATTTTAAATCCAAATCACTGGCAGGCCACTATTTCTCCAAACAGAGAATTCGTAAAAATACAGTCCACTGTATGTATGATTTAAAATAAACGTTACAAAGTACGAGTCAATGACTATTTTTTGGTAAGCAAGCAAAGAACTTAAGTCAACTTGAAGCAAGGCCCAAAGAAATTAAAAGGCATCCTTAAAAAACTAAAACAGTATGCAATATGCAAAGGGGGGAGGGTGCATACGATAAAATGATTGGCATGACTAAAGGGCACCTAGGGCCACATGTCCTTCAGCGGCACTCTCCCAGCAGCGGCCCTGAGCCCAGTGTACGTAGCTCTATACTCATGGAGTTAATTTTCTTTATAGGATGTGCCCCTCTTGGAGTGTCCCTGGCATGCGGGCAGCGGAGGCCACCGGGCTCACCTTCTCCGCTACCAGGCCCTGCAAGATCAGCCAGCTTTTATTCATTGCTCCCAGCTGCTCGGCAAAGTTAGTCTTGTCGCTGCGTTTACTCTCCACGTCCTGAGTGCTGATCTGCAGCACGGACTGGTTCACAAAATCCACTGTCAGCTGCTTACAGTTAATGTCTATCTTAAAGCCCTGGGGAGAGAAGGGAGAAAATAAGAAAGCGAGGTCACACCTACGCGCATGTCTCACGTTTCCTCAGGAGTTGGGAAACCTTAAGCAACCTCAAGCTTAATTTTGCGACTTCCATGACTTAGCCCAACTGGCACCATCTGTGCGTATGCATAGAACCCGTTATTTTCAGAAAGTGAACATACGGGGTGTCCTCCCAAAAGGTGCACACACTTTAACAGCTGACAGCTCCGTTTTGAAAAGGAAATGCATTTTAATAAACACTGCCTTAAAAATTATTCAAAGTGTGTGCATACATTTTGGGGGGGGGACACCCTATATATAAAATACATATGCATATACTAAACATAAATCAAATTTATAACTTTTGAATTTATAAATATATTTGAATTTATGAAAACATAAAAATTCAAATTTATAAATATATTGAATATAAACACACATATACATTTTAGGCAGATGTAGAATTGGATAAATTGTGTAATTACACTATAAAATATTTATAAATTATAGTATTTCTTTTTGTGATTTCTTAAAATGACACAAAATCTTATTATTTATTCCCAATACCGGACAACTTTTCTATGCCTGTCACTAGGGGGTGATATACGTGAAATCTATATTTCATAACCTGATTTCCATCTCTTGAGTTCTTGAGTTCCTTCCAACAAAATCGTTCCAAAACATGAACAGTTAAATATGAAAATGTTAAATTACCTTATATTTCTGAAGGTACTCATTGATTGCCTTGCAGCCTATGGCATGTTTTATGTCCTCTTGGTCCTTCTGAATGACATTTTCCATGAGGGAGATCCAGGTCATGACCTCGGAAATGGCATGGCGGGAAGGGAGCTTATCCATTTGGAGCTGCCGAGGGAAGAGAACACATCACAGGTATTAAAATTCAAACCCCATTTCTGTTAACGTAAAAACCCTACATGAATCCTTATTAATGTGCCCACAGAGAGAACACTTCTTAATGACATTTTTGGATCTTAACCTCATTAGAAGCTTGGAACTAAGCATCAGGCAAACGCTGAACAGTAATTGTCATCTTATGTTCACTTGATATCCAATACTATAAACATTGTATAAACACTGACTAATTAATCAAAACACCAGAAAGAAGAAAATATTATTGTTATTTTATAGCTGCTTTTATGACTTTAAAAAAAAACAACTACAAAACATTCAACAGATGTATCTTATTAATTAGCTTGTAAAATCTCTGTGTATTATGACTCAAGAATGTTAAAAGAAGAAAGAAAAATACCACACGACCAACCATCATTTTCTGGAACTTTGGCACTCTAATATTTACTCCTGAGAACATAGCCAATCTCTTCAGTCTTTAACTAAAATATACTTAGAATTCGGAATCTTACTTAATACATCATACATTTATGCCAATACTTATTATAATAATTTGAAGGAACAAAGCAATCATCTAAAATATTTATGGACTTTGGACCTGTCCAGTGTGGCTCAGCGGTCAGAGTGGCAGCCTGAGCACCTAAGGGTTGCCAGTTCAATTCCCGGTCAGGACACATACCCAGGTTTCGGTTCTATGCCCGGTCAGCGTGTGTATGGGACGCAACCAATCAATGTGTCCCTCTCACATCAGTGTTTCTCTCTCTCTCTCCCTCTCCCCTCCCTTCCACTCTCGCTAAAAATCAATGGGAAAAATATCCTTCATGAGGATTAACAAATAAATAAATAAATAAAAAATAAAATATCGATGGACTTCTATGTGGTGCAGAACGATACAGAGATAAATGTGAGATGTTCCCTGTCCTCTAGAAGTGTATAGCTGCTGATTGGTAGGAATAAAAAATTGACATTAAACACATCTATCGTACCTTATATACAGTGATGAGTAGAAAAGAGGGAGAAACATAAAGCCTCTGGGAGTTCAGAGGAGAGAAGCATATTTCCAGGAAAGAGAAACACTGACTTTCCTTCTCCCACTTCTCTTCCCATATTGAACGAATGGCAGTTGCTGTATTGTAGCTAAGATTATATGTCTTTTACATTTATTATTGTTAAATCTTCATAACTACTCACTTTATGAGGTAGATATAGTTACCCACATTTTCCTCACAAGAAAACAAAGAATTTAAACAAGGCCAGACAGAGATTGTAACACACACGTACTAAAGAAGCCCTTGGAATATATGGCATCTGTGGGATAGTTCACTTTTAATATGCAATACAATGGAAGAGAGAAAAGACAAGGTGTCCAAGACACAGCTGATTTAAATTTGTGAGCAAAAGCAGATTGACGTAGCTTTCCATTTAATACCGCTTAAGTCAGTTATTACCGATTCAACCAAGACTCTTGCTATACCTGGTGGAGCTTTTCCTGAACAGCTGGAATATTTGTCAGCAGGTCAGTCCACTGGCTGTCTATGTGTGACAGCTCGGAACGCAGGGCGGCTGTGTCCACTTTCTTTAACCGAAGAAGCTGATTTCCAGTGCTCAGAACAGACGACTTCAGGGACGATTTGGCATCTACTTCTTTGGAAAACTCCTGAAAGTGGTAGCAAAATTCAAGTCAGGACTAAACAGCCAGACCAACGTCTCACATACACAACTTTAAGGGGAGTTATGTTCAACCCTGCAGAGAAAAAACAAAAACAGCCTACCCCTGCCCTGAATGAGAGCCAACAAGGAGGCTACTGCCTATAAGCTACTGAAAGAGGTGGTGTTGAGCCCTAGTGTTTTGCATAATTATTCAACACACAGAGCTCACGTTGACAGAGTCTCTAGAACTTGGTTTATTCCGTTTTCCCACTGAGAGCTGATTTTCTGTTTTTCTAGTGTAGGTCAGGCCTTACCTATAGGCCTGTAAACAATAACGTTGAATCAAATGCTTCGGATTCTTACCAGGAAAGCGTTCAGATGGTCACGGACCATCTCCAGTTCTTGAGGGACTGTGACGGATTGCTGAGTCCAAAATTCCAGCCTGTCTTTCGCAGACTGTAACCACTGAATTAGGGCTGCAGACTCACTCTGATACCTGTAAGTATATTAATGACCCTATAAGGCAACATCCAATCCCTACTTTTCACTAACCCACGTTATTCAGCAATGCTAATTTTACTTTATTAAATTTTTATTGAATTTTTATTGGGGTGACATTGGTTAATAAAATTATATAGGTTTGGGGTGTAGGAGTCTATAATACATCATCTATATATTGTGTGTTCACCACTCCGGGTCAAGTCTCCTTCCGTCACCATTTATTCCCTCTTTGCCCTCTGCTACCCCCAACACTTCCATTCCCTCTGGTAGTCACCGTCCTGTCTGTGTCCCAATGCTAATTTTTTTTTTTTTTTAATATATCTTTATTGATTTCAGAGAGAGGAAGGGAGAGGGAGAGAGACAGAAACCAATGATGAGAGAGTCATTGACTGGCTGCCTCCTGCATGCCTCTGACTGGGGATCGAGCCCGCAACTGGGCATGTGCCCTGACCGGAAATCAAACCTCGGGATCTCCTGGATCCTGGGTCAATGCTCACCTGCTGACCCACGCCCGCCCGGGCCCAATGCTAATCTTAAAACGGGTGTGATAGACTTGCGAGAATGATGCCTTGGGCTAAAACTCTCCAATTCTACTCTCTTAATATTTATGCCTGAAGCAAGCCAGTCTCTCCAAGTTTCAGCTTTCCCTTCTCTAAGCTGACAGTAAAAATATATTTTCCCTGTTCCTTCATGTTAAGGCTATTCAGACAATATTAGATGTTTGTTATTAAAAGGTCTTAGAAATAAAGATGGCACAGAAACAGAGTATTTCATTATGTAAAATCAACCCTCCACCTCTCTTGGATATTCCCATTGTCCCTGAGAAACTTCATCTCCTCAAAGCCCGTTTCTCTTCTTTCTCCCTAGGGTTTTACTGTGACCACCATGTGACGTCAACAGGCCAGGGGGGAGGTCAGCTCAAAGGTGAGGCTGCCTCCCTGCCCACTTCTGATTACATCTTTTTACAATTACACAAGAATCCAAGTGGGGGCCTTGCGCTTGCCTTTATTTTGCAAACAATGTGATAACTTCCTCGAGGGACCATTTTCAAGTCCTGCACCCACTTGCCTTATGAATATTCTTCAACACTATCTAAAGACAGGTAAAACAGTCATTGTATTTACCTGGTCCAGTGTTTCAATATTGTTTCCAGCCTGTGGAGCTCCTTGGACACCTTGTTGGTATTATTTAACCAGTGCTCTCCCAGCTGGTTCAGCTGGCTTTCCAGCTCGGAGCAGCTAATGGACATCAGGAGTCGTTTCCCATCATCTAATACCTGGTATAACTTGGGCTGGTATTCATTAAGGCTGGATTTCAAATGCTAAAAGGTTGGAAAATACTGGGTCAGAAGTTTGGATAAAGCAATTTGTCTCTCTAAGAACCGTAATTTCTCTGATGCCCACAGTGTTTCCATTATCTTTAGTCAAACGTCAACTCTTTGCATCCAAGTAACATTGGAAACTTTTGAGATGTCTCACCTACTAGAAGTGTAGATGTCCTGTTTTGTTGTGTGGTTTTTTTTTTTTTGGTAATAACTTTACATGCGTTTAAAGCTATTGAACTATAATTATTTCAAGATAGTGTGCCATCAGTATAAACTACAGCAAATGCTTGGTGGAGGCTGAATTTTCAAAACGAGCTCTCGTAAAAAAATAAAAGGAAAGAAAAAAAGTATTTTATATTCCATTATAAAACAAACACTTAAAATTTATGTGCTTTCAACAATGTCAATAGCTTGAAATAAAAGTAGCAGTACTTAATATGTAATAGCAAGCTTGTTTAGATTCTGCTAAGACCGTGTGGGGGTTTCCAAAGGAGATGTGGCCACTCCCCCGCCGAGCCGAGATGCCTGCGACGCTGACCTGGTAGAGCGCGATGCGGTCGGCCAGCCTGTCCTCGCTCTCCTCCACCAGGCCCACGCTGGGGGTGCCGCCCTCCACCGCCTCCAGCTGCCTGCTGAGCTCCTGCTGGTCTCTGTCCAGGCGGGACCATGTCTGAAAGGCAACGTCACTCTGTGAGCCAGCAAAGCCCCCTGGGAGCAGCGCTCCTCTTCCTGTGCAAAATACGCACTTGACAGATTCTCTTTAAAGTGCTGTCGAAGGTGCCTGGGGGGGGGGGGGGGGAGGCTTGCTTTGGAAAGCAAAGGATGGCTCTGAAGCCAGGAACCAGATGGTGACCCTGAAAAGCATTGTCAGCAGGCTGTGGCATCTGCAACCAACTAGCAGCATGAGCACGTTAGTTACTAAAGGATCATGGACAAGATACTTAACTCCCCTGAACCTCATTTTTAACATTTAAAAATGGGAATAATAATACCCATTTAGCCCATTTGCAGGACTAAACAGAATATTGTACGCAGCGCGCCTGGAACACAGCGGGCAGTTTCATTCTTTACCACAGGGGCGATGAGCACACAGTGTAACTAGAAGGGATGCGCCTGTTTACGTCAAGTGCAAGGGAATGGAATACAGTACACTTGCAAATTTAAAAAAACACAGACATTTAAGAAATATGAATATATACCATAAACATTCTACTAAGAACTCTCAAATGACTTATTTCTAAATTCAGGTTTTTATTTTTGCTTTAAATTGGAAAATCTGGTTTTCAATCTCTCAAAGTTTGTTTCAATAATTTATAGCAAAGGTCAGAAGTTTTTCAGCCTGACTACCGAAGGCCAGTACATTGTCTTGCCCAGTGTGAACTCAGTGGTCCTGCAGCTGGCTCGCAGAGTGGGGAAGGCTTTTATCAAAATGCAAACAGGAAACACAGTGGGGACAGGGCCACACGGGATGCCGAGTCCAGGGAGTTCCAAGGTCACAGGAGGCAAATCGCAGGGATGGATTTGTCCTGCCTCCACGGTCTGTTTCGTGGTAGGGGGCCTGCTGTGGGGGAAGGCGCTGCACCCGGGGTCTCACCTCCAGAATGTACTCCAACTCCACGCCCCTCTTGTGAGCCCCCTTCAGGACGGCTGAAGCCTGCTCCATCACTTCTGCGTGGAACTGAGTCTCCTGCGGGACTGCAAAGCTGATTATCTTTCTGAAAAGCGTCTCAGTCAAAATCACGTGCGATTCCAGACCCTGGAAGTATTCCTGCAATTTTTCAGGTAGAAAGAGGTCAGCAACTCATTCATATACTATCATACCATGAAAATTGCTTCAAATGCGAAAGCTGACGGTACTCAGCTGATACATGAGTGACACTGTTCCATGGGTCCCGGCCTCCACCTTACCCAGGTGGGGACAGGGGCTTTGGTCTCCTAATTGGCCTCTTTTGTTCCCCCACCAAGTCACCTACACAATGCTGTGCCCTAAACAGGGCCCTGCAGATGTGACCAGCTGCTGATCAAACTGCTCTGCTCTCCGAATCCTTCATCCCTGCAGCCTGGGCTTCCTTTCTGTCCTGACACGCCTCTCACTAACTCCACCACCCAAATGGGCCTCCTTGTCCCTGGGACACATTAGCTCCCCTTCCCCACTGGCTTCTGCTCATACTCTGTTCTCACTGAGACGACCTCACCTCACTCATTCACGACTTTCATTCCTCTACGGTTGGGCTTGAGCTTTACATACTAAGAGGTATTGTATTTTTAAATCTCCCTCGGATTGCACCTACACACAACAGAGCTGTAGGCCTTGTGCAATCCTACAAACGTGTTCTGAATGGTTACTTTTGATGTGTCAAAGGCCCCAGAGGAGGGAGACAGGGTTTATCACGTTTCCTGTTCCCGGCCCCACTGAAGGCCTGGGAATCAATAATTATACTGAGTGTGTACTATGTGCTGGGCACTCTGTCAGCACTTGACGAACTCATTCAATCCTTACAGCAACTCTATGAAGTGGACAGGTTTACTTTCCATATTACAGGTGAGGTTGCTGAAGCGTCCTGTCTATGGAACTTGCCCAAGGTCACAGCAGAAGCTAGGTCTCCCTTAGAAAATACTTGGCTCAGGAAAAGCTAGAACTGTTATTTTTAAGCAACCAGCAATTATTATATCGTAGGATCTTAAAGTTGGAAGAGAACTTGGACGTCACTGAGCTCAAATTCCTGGAAAGCTGACGCTCCTTTTACAACCCATCTCCCGGGACAGCCTTGGATTGACGTCCTGTGGCCAGGAGGGCTGTCTGTTCAAGCAGCTCACCCCTGTTAGCATCCTTCATCTATTGAGCGTTATTTCTCTGTTATTTGTCTTCATCGATCCTAGTTTCTTCTCTGGAATAACTCAGGAGGATGTTTTATTACCAGGGTCAAAGATTTGAGAAAAGCCAGCTGTGAACTTTAAAGCCATGTTTTCAAAGCCAGATGATAAGGCTTTAATAAATCATGAAGCTTTGGATAAAAACCTCTGGGAAAAAATAGCAAGAAGTATAATAAAAAAAATAAACAAAAATCCACCTTTAGAAGCCACCAGAGAGCTACATGATGGTAGAATGTTAACCATCTATAACCCAATGGGGTTTTTAAAGTTTCCTTGTAGGAAATTCCCATTGTCTGGGAGTTTGGGGCTCTGGACTGGCAAGACTGCTCTTTCTGTAATCATTGATGATAAAGCGAGAGTCACCTGTGTGGGTGCATTGCACGGATTCGCCTGAACTAAGGAGTCGTGTCTAACTGGAACCTGGTATGGCACAAACTGATGGAGCAGTCGCAGGCCAACCAAGTTCGATTGTCCCCGGGAAAAAAGCCTTGAGGCCTCTAGAGGACCATGTGCTTAAGGCCAAAAGAACCAGGAGACATACGTAAGAGACAGAAACCCAAATTCAGAGCCGAGCGAGGAGTCCTTGGCCAGGACAGGGGAAGGCAGAGAGAGCGCACCTAGGACTAGGGGAACCAAGGGGCATAAAGGACACGGGAAAATAGCAGTTACGGAGGAAGCTGGGCTCCTTTGAAGAGATGCCCCGAGTTTCCCGTTGACTGCAGTTGAGAGAGAGAGAGAGAGAGCCTGGCTGATACCCATGAGGGGGTGATAATTAAAATTACTGGTAAGGTTGGCATTCTTTTTTAACTGGTAACATTATAGAACATATCATCTATAATTGTTCTGTGCTACTGAATGCCAGTGAGTTTGAGTACACATTTGTTGACCGCTTTAGAGGTTAACTGATACAAGTAGAACTCCTAAAAGATTGAAAAAACTGGGTTTTACTAAGTATATCTCAGTAAGTGATATTACGCTTTCACAAGTACTGTCTGTCTGTCTCTCTCTCTCTCTTTACCTTATGTTTGTCAAGCAGTTGCTGGACTTCCTCTTTGGAAGACACGATCATTTTCTGGTCGCCTGCCATCTTCTCTTGTCCAGTCTCCAGCAGGTCGGCCAGATCTTGCAGGGCCCTCTCGTACTGACTCTTGAGCGCTAGGGTCTGGTTCAGTCCACTCCGCCGAGAGCCAATGGTCATCATCAGTTCGTCATACATGTCCTTAGAAAGAGAGACAGCAATATTCACACTCAAGCCATGGTATGGCTTCTCTCTAAAGATGTATTTCCTACCACACCCACGACCCAAGGACGCTCCTTCAGGTGGTGCTCTGCGTATAGGGCACCTGTCTGCCTGCCCCTCTTAGAATCCTCGCTTCAGAAACTTCTTTCAAAAAAGATAAGCTAGGTTCCAATGGATATGCAAAGAGGTTGCCTAGAAATGATACACAAAGTAGATGTGACCACTGTCTTCCTGGGATGTCAATGTTTGTGGCGAGATGTGGGGTTAAGATGTTGCAAACTTGTTCATCGGGGTGAAGGGAAATGCCACAGAAAATGTGATTCTGATTTTTATCATGTTCTCAACATTCACAGCATTTTAGAGTAATTGAATAAAGTATCTTTGACACCCCGGCTGCTAAATAATCATCAGGTTTGGGACTATCCTTCGAATGAAGAGCCTGAGAAACGGAGGAGTTTAATGTGAGCCCAAAGCTTTTACGACTTGAAAAGGCAGCGCTTTTTGCCAAATGTGGTGCAGTAGATAAATATCTTAACTGAGAAGACATTTCAGGAGATGATGATACACCAAGCACACAATTTATTTGAGCCACATGGCCCTGATTAATGCGCCATGCTCAGGTTTAGCCGGCCAGAGACATCCAAGCTGGAAAGTTCAACGTGAAGGCCTATTTACAGCTGTGACGCTGGACTCGTACGCCTGGCACTCAAGCGCTGTCGGGAAGCCGCCTGAAAAGGGGCGCAGTGGGGCCGTGGGCTCATGACACTGTGAAATGGTAGATGGTGGAATGAGACCCTTAAAATAAAAATGCTCCTTTAAAAATAAGAGCTCTTTTACTTTCTTTAAAGGAAGAGCCCGTGAGGCTGGGCTGGATGCGGACTCGTGATTCCTCAACCGTCAGTGATGGGCAGAGAACGACGTGCCTGTGGCTCCATGCAAATTCTTTTCTTAGTGTAACTTAGCTATGTTGCTTATCAAAGGCTAACTTTTGCTGGTCTCAGGTCCCAGGATCTGCCTACCACCCTGATACCAGATTCAGGAAAGCGAAGTAACCCAGAGTTGCCCTCTGCCCCTGAGGGAGCTCGGGAGGTCTGTGTAGATGTCAGCTACCTTCCTGTTTAATTTCTGTTGTTGTTGCTCTGGAACTGAAACAATCACTCTTTTCTGTTCAAACACATATACAAGAGAAACTATAGTTTTGAACAACTACTTTTTAAAAACTACTTTTTAAAAAAGCATTAGCTTGAGTATTTTTTCATTAAAACAGATTTTTGGGGTACATTATGATACACAATAGAGCTCCCTTCTTTATCTTTTCTAGGTTGGACAGATAATTATTACATTTTCTACCATAGAAAATAATATACAACTAAACTATACTACAATGCTTAGTCATTGGAATCATAATAAATGTCAGGGGGGAAAAAGAACCTTAGAAGTACGAGAATACAATATGTTTATTGCAGTGTATATGGTAGAAGTTTCAGCAAATTTTCTAAGAGCTACTTCGAAGAAAGATTAGAATTTAAGTGATAGGAATTTTATCGAGAAAAACCAAGAAAATAGAGAAAATGATTTTTTCCTGACTTCTGGTTCGGAGGCATGAGTGAGTGCTGCTGGCGGGAAGTCAGACCTGGAGCTTGGAGAGTTCCTGCAGGGCGGGCTGCTCAAGCTGCAACTTGTCACCACGCTTCTTTAGTTCCGCGATTCCTGCATCCAATTCCTTTAGCCCCTCGGCAGCCTGTTGTATCGCCTGGGTAAAATTTATGATATTTCGTTAAAACGTCCACGGATAACTTCCCACAAACGTGTGACTATCGCGTCTCCTTACTGATCCCTCTTCTGTCCACATAAAACAATACACCCAACAAAGCTTGTTGCAGAACAACATAGAAACCGCGGTCGCCTACGATATGGAAAAGCGGAGGGGGTCCTTTAGGATACTACCCACCGGCTGTCTTAAAGGTAAGGAGGTAGGCGGTGCTGGGAATGGAGGGTTGGGCGAACAATACCTCCCGCAAACAAAGAAAGAAATTCCCAAATAAATAGCAACGACACCCAAAAAGAAGCATGACATAGGACGTTAGAAAGAGGCATCTGCCTGAGCTCTCTGGGGGCTCCTGTTCTGGTTTCCTGAGAGGCAGTTTTGAGCATCTTTGAAAACACGTGACAGCACAGTCAGGGAAAGCTCACCCTGAAGCAGACAGTCACACAATCAACAAGTGGCACAGCGGCTGCTGAGCTAAGCCCTGTCTCCCCAGGGCGAGGCGTGCAGGAGCAGAACAGGATCTCCGCCTGGCCCCCAAGAGCTAACCGTCTGGCTAGGGAGCCAGAGTAAACGAGGACAAGAACAGTTATGTGCTAAACTTGACACGAGTCGTCCCTGGCAGAGCGCTGAGGAAACAAACGGGAGATCCCGTGAATCCTGGGGCAGAACAAGCCAGCCCTTGGGGAATGAAAAGAACGTCAGCTCCGATGGCAGATAAAAACCATGTGTCCCATTTTCTTTCCCGAAGCGCCCCCACCACCACCACAGAAAATATTGGGTTGGCTTGTTTTAGGGTGTGTGTTCCCCCTGTAAATCTACAAGAACAAGGCAAAAGGAAAGAAGGCAATACCAACAAAATGTTGAAAGCTGGAGGTCCAAAGACACGTGGTAATTGACTTAGGACATCTCAGAAAGCTGGATCCTAATCCAGCAGGGGGTCTTTACCCCCAAATTTACAGCCACAGGAGTCTCTGGCCCTCTGGTAGAGTCAGAGGGGCGCTGAGTAACGAGGGCTGGTGAGAGAAGCGCCTTGGAGAGAAGTTAGATTCCCAGGTCCCTTCCCGCACTCCACGCTCCCCCTTCCTTCCCTGGTGAAAGGTGGAACGCTGACCCTCTGGAGAAGGGAAACAGACAGTCTCTGGGCTGAGGGGCACCAGACACAGCCGCGGGCTTGAGCACTTGAGTGAAAACAGAGGGGGAGAGTGAACGCCCCCTGAATGCTGAATGCGGGGCCCCTGCGTCTTCTGGAGTGCTGCAGCCAGGCCCTACTCTCCAGATAGGAAAGGGAAAAATATGAAAAGACCAACAGAGAGACCTAAAAATCTGACACAAGGATTCTCCAACAAATAGCCCACGTAGACCACCCGTCCGTAAATCTCAACATTGTCAAGCCTTGGCCATCCATCAAGCTGCCACTTAGGTGATTAGTCCTCCATCCTAAACTAAACAGACAGCAAAGGATTTCCTGAGAAATGCCTCCACGTGAAAGGTGGAAACCCAAATAAGCAACAAAAATAACCTGGAGGGAAACCAATTACACAGGGAAAATAAAACTTCATTAAAAAAAATAATATACCCAGAGAGATGACAAAGGATAATGCATCTATTTTTAAAAAAGAACAGGATACTATAGAAAAGGATCACTGAGAAAACCGAAATGAGCTCTGGGAAAATTAAACATATGGGAGCAAACTCAGGAGAAAAGTTTGGAGTTGAAGTTGAGAAAGTTTTCCAGAAAATAGAGCAAAAAGACAAAGAGAGAAATGTCTCTCGATAACAAAATTAGAGGACTGGACCAGAATACCCAATATCTGCCCCCCTCCCCCAAGTTTCCAGAAACAGAGACAGATCAAATAGAGGAATAAAAATATTAAATAAATCATTAGAAACTTTTCCAGAATGCAAAGGGGAGAGCAGACAGATTGAAAGAGCCCATTGAGCTCCCAGGCCAGCGGATAAAATGGGCCTGCCCCCAGGCACGTCGCTGTGAAACTGCAGAACACTGGGGTCTTTGGGGAATTAGAATGATTTTAGATTCCTAAAGCTAACACCAGGATCTAGAAAACAATAAAACAAAAGCCTCAAAACTCTACAGGAAATGGATTTCCGACCAAGAATCCCATGAAGAGCCAAGCTATGGATAACGTGTGGACATAGAATCAGAACATTTTCAGAGATGCAAAATACTGAAAAACATGTCTAGCATGCACCCTTTCTCAGCAGGGATACGCACGAACAAAACAAGGGAGCACGACTTCCTCAGGCAAGGAAGGTCCAACAGAGGGAGAAGCGGGGGAATTCCCAGAATGGTGGTGAAAGAAGATCCCGAGGACAGCGTTGCACTAGGCTAATGGGCAGCCCAGAGTGTTCTAGCTCAGACTGTCACAGGTCAATACGGGGTATATTCAGAGGTGTCATCCCCATGGCTTCTGTATTATTACCTGTTTAACCCAAGGAAAGTAGGGATGGAATTAGCACTTTTTTTTTTTTTAGTGGCTTTCCATTTATTCAAAGAAATAATCTAGTTATTTACTTTTAACTGTGGCATTTAGTTATCTTGGTCAGTTACTAGTAAAAATGTAGCTTGTGATCTTGCGCATCCTGTATTTCACATTAGAAATTCAAGGCAAGGCATCTGGCTGCTCAAACCTTTTCTTTAGAATCAGGTACATTATAAGCTAAAAATAAAATAATTAAAATTGAAAACAGTTTTTTCTAAGCAGGAGATATGACATAGCGGGTAAAATTATGGTCAAGAGAAGTACGTATTCACATGTAATTTATAAACTATTTTAGGCGATCTCTCTCAGGTAGGTAGGTAAAGAGATATGGATAACTCTTTATATAGAGAAATGTTCTGGGTGATTCTCGACAGTCTATTCATAGGACGCTTAGAGGTCTACTGGAATTAGGTTATAACATTTTATTACAAGGCACATTTTTCATAACTATGTAGCTGATGAAACAAGAGGTATTCTGAGTAGCATCTTCCCCATTTCTCCTCTCGTCCCTGTTCCCCCTGCCATTACCCTAGTCTGAATTCTCATTCCTTCCTTTCAGTCAGGCTACGTGAAGCCCCGTGATGAACACCCTGCTCCCGGACCCTGGCGCTGCCAGGCCCGCCCTCCGGAAGCAGGCTCTGGCACCGAGACTCACTCTCACCCTGCACCATCCCCAGTGGCCTTCCACCGCCAGTTCTCCCCGGTGAAGACAGGCATCCAGGGTGTTTAAGATGATCCATAAGGATGAAACACCACATCTTTCACTCATATTCAGCCACATCACTTTCAATTTTCATTTCTGTTTCTGCGTGTGCTTTATAACATCGTGCCTGTTTATAACTTATAAATAAGTACATAGTCATATATTTGTGGTATGTGCTTGTTTGTTTTAACTAGTGAGGTGTGCGATCAATAAAGTTTGGAAACCAATGAACTGCGGAATAAAGTCCAAATTCTCTAATGTGCACTAGGCCCTACAAGGTACCTCAAATTTTCTCATCTGACCTGTTTCCCCTCAATCACATTCATTAATCGCAAGTTCAGCTGGAAAGGATTCCTCGCCTTTCTCCTGAAGAGCTCTGAGCCGTCTATCACGTACACCTTGGTTCTCGCTGTCTCCTTACGTGGATGCCTTTCTTCTCAGTCTGTGTGTCCAAACTTCTAAGTTTAGTTCAAATTTCCCTTCACAGACTCTTTCCTGACCTTCCCCCTGCTGGAGGCAACCTGCCCCTCTTCTGAATGTCCACAGTGCTCCTCTGTACCACCTCCGGGACAGTGTGACTTCCTGCGCAGGTCACTGACATTCATGTCTAATCTCATTGTTCGGGGACACACTTCTTCAGGTCAGCATCTGTCACTGACGCCTTTTCCTAGCTCATATTTCCTAGTTCCGTGCAAGTGTAAGTGAGAGTCAGTGTAACCTGGCCAGTCATTCAAATCCAGCTCTTAAAAACAAAATACGTCACCAACGAAAATGCCAGAGTAGGCCATTCATCTTTCATAGCATAGTTGACATTTCATGGTAAATCCTATCTACTCTATGCGTTTGCTCTTTTTGGAAAAAGGCAACTGCAAATACCTCTATCTGCTCCGCCACGGGCCGTTCACACGCGGTTGCCAGTTTCTGCAGAGTGATGTACTTGTTGTCAGCCAGCGAGGTAAACAGCACCTTCAGATCGTTCTGGGGGAAGGCGGAGGGACAGGAAGATTTCACATGGGCACCGGGAACTCAAAATGGTTGTAAACAAACACACATTCTTAGAAATGATATACAGGTATAGAAATATTATGTCCAGGAAAACACAATACCGTTCTCTGAGAAGGTAAAGGAAACTGGTAACAATTTACCCAAGTGCTAAATTTGATTTTTGAAGAATTTGTTACACAAACCATTTCTAACACAACACACATGGAGACAAAGTATACAAATGAAAAAGCAATGCTGGTCACCCTGAGTTTCTTGTTATGTCTGAAATAAAAACATACAAACATTCCAGCAGATATAGTCCACTAATGACGTCTATCTAGTAAAACAACTTGTAGACATTACCTGGATTTGGGAAAATAATATGGTTCTTAAGAATAATATGATTCATTTTCCCCTCTCCCCTCTCTCTCCCTCGCTTCCTGCTTTTCCCTATTTTCAAAGAATTTACACAGGCTCATAAAAAGCCACCTAGAAGTTTAGAAAATAGCTGTCTCCGTGATGACCAAAGACATGTTAAGAGAAAACACCAACAGGCCTTAGCCAAGCCTTTTGTTCATAAACATTACTCACTTCAAAGTCCAAATATGCCCTGGCCGGGTAGCTCAGTTGGTTAGGGAATCGTCCCAATAGCCAAGATTGTGGGTTCGATCCCGGTCAGGGCCCATACCAAGATCAACCAATGATGCGTAAATAAGTGGAACAACAAATCAATGTTTCTCTCTCTCTCTCTCTCTCTCTCAAAAATCAATAAAAAAGTCCAAATATATTTATCTTGAGTTAGATTTGTACAAAACTGAAGGAACTATCAGGATGTTGGTACTCACTTCTAAAGGGAAAAATGAACTGGGACAACATTTGAATGATAAAATACTTAACCCCCTACCCCCCAACCATCAGCAAACTTCTTATTGGTCAGCAAGCAATGGAACGGGCTGCCTGGCTGTCCGTGGCAGGATGAAGCCTGATTTATCACCACTTCTCGGGGGGCAAGTCAGATACAAGGGCACGTTGCCAAGACACAGAAGTTTTGACTATCTCCCGAGGCGGACAATCACACCAAAGAAGAAAAAACAACTTTAAGGCTGTCTGGGAGCATCATCACACAAAATGCAAGGCTCAAAGGCAAAACAGTGAGTGGACTGCAGTAAATTTTTTTTTAAAAGGAATGAACAGGAGAATTTGAAAGAAGCATACAATGCTATGGGTCTGCAAGCCTAGATGCAGACTAAATAGGAAAATGTAATAACGGCACTGGAAAAATGGTGCTAGAAACAAGGGTTTGGCTTATGAGATATGATATTGCTTGGGTTACCACAAAACCCTAGGAGGCCATCAGCATGGGTGTGATTTAATAGTTGCAGACACGCAGGCTCTGAGAAGCAGCTAAGGCTCTCCAGCAGGAGGGGACAAAGCCAGCATTTGAACCCAGGGGGGTTGGCTTTAGAGACTCTGTTCTTAATTTTTGCTCTTTTGACTTTGCAAAATGAATATGAGAACAATGTTTAGCTAATAGGGATGTCGTGAAGATTAAAGACGACAGTACACGTGAAAATATTTTGTGAATAAAAAAATGATACACGAATGTCCATGATAATTTTACTTTGTAGTTTTAAGAATATAAGCTACCGCAAGGCAGAGGTAATGTGTCTCTCTAGATATATATATATCCAAAAAACTCCTTGTTTCTTGGCTAATTCTACATTTATTTAACACGTTACAGTATTTTTTTTTCTCCTTTGGAAATCAAAATTTTTACATTAAACTTTTGGTCCTGATCACAAGTGTCCATTTTATAAAACTTCTATGTCTGTTAACAATAAAATTCAAGGAACACTTAAGTATTCCCAAAGGGTACCTTTTTATTAGGAATGAAAATCAACATTAAAGGTTTGTCAGCTACTTTTGCATCTGCTGAAATTTATAGTCGTAGGGAAAGTTTCATAGGCATACAATTATTCAGTTGGCAGCAGAACTCTGGTCTGAGGGCGGGGGCTGGGAAGTAGCTCAATATATTTAAACACAGGTGGGACTCATTAGGCCACAGTCACTTGCGACGGGCCTGGAGTCCAGGCTTCACTCAGTGTTACGGCCCTTTCTGCATGTTTCTTTGGTTATTTGTTTTAATTGCCACTATTATCAACTGGAAGTTATAGTTATAATGTGCCATAAATATGACTTTTATTGGTTGAATCTGAAGTCCTACTCAGCTCTTAAGTTTGGTTGGCTGGTTTTCTCAACCTCCATTTCTAGGAGCATAAAACTCTTAGTTTTCTAACTCTTGAGTTCAATCCCCTAATTTTTCTGTAATGTTCTTGGTCTTCACTGTACATTTGGGGGGAAAAAACAGGTCTAGGTATATCACACTCCAATACGACATCCTGTTTATGACTGACTATGGCTGGGGAATGGGCAACCTCTGCTTGATAACGTCTTACCTGGAAGTTTAGTATTTGCTGAAGTCTCTCCTTCATCTGATGACATCGCTGATTCACTACTGAGTCGAGCAAGGACAGCCTCCCCAGAAGGCACCCCAAAGTGTCTTCGATGACATCGCGGTTGTCACCATTCTCCGGAAAGGCTTGGGAAAACAGGTTCCTGTTCTTATCCATTTCTTCCGACATTTCCTTAATATCTTTGGCAAGAGTCTGGGTGCAGAAGAGAGAAGGCCATGTCAACGTTTAGACCCAGGAATCTACGTACATATCAAGTCCTCGCGTCACAGACAGCCGGGCGCTTTGCGAGGTGGCGGGCTCACAGACACGCGCTGCCAAACTGACCTCCTGGTTGAAGAGGCAGGTCTCCGTTTCTTCTGGGATCAGGGCTGTGGCAACAAACAGACGTTCCTCAACACCATCCAACCACGTGGAGGCAGCTGAGACTCCCTCATACAGCTTCTGTTCCAAGTGAGTGTTCTGCCTCTTTGTCCCTCCACCCTGGGAATAAAGAGGCGGAGGAAGGAATTAATTACAGTGTTTGGAGAAATGAAAGAAAATCACCAGATGATGAGCCCTCAGGGTCCAGAGGCCCTGCCTTCCAGGGCTTTTCCCTAGGGTTGGGTCGCCACAGTTCACGCCCAGGGCTGGAAGAACTTCATGAAGACCAAGGTCCGTGAGCAACCTCAGAGCACGGCCCTACCTGGGATGAAACCTCCTCGAAGGCCTGGTTCAATCCGTCCAGCAGAGACGTCACTGCAGATTTGTCTTGGGTCTGCCCGCCCCCTTTGTACAGCGGCACGCCGGACAGGAGCCGATTTGGCCTGCTGTAGAGCTGCAGACAAACGGGGTGGCTTACTTAAGAGCATAGGTACTGTGTCCGGGTTCCTCAGATCCAAAGGAAAGGACTAGAATTTGCTATGTTAATACCACGGCACGGGACGGCCCAGATGCGCATTGCTAGCCCAGGACCCGGGACTAGTTTCTGTCTTAAATCCTGCTGGGGCAAGGCTGGGTTCTGGCCTCACTCACCAGCTCTAAAGGCTGTCTAGTCCTCTGACTCTCTGGCTTCGGCTTAGAGAGAACTAACAGCGATTTACCTGGAACCCCTGCGGCTCCGTTCAATTCCACTGGGTTTGGCTTGCTGGGTGGAGCAAGTCCAGCGTCACACAGCACCTACCCTCTTGCAGGCCAGCCTGAGCATGGGCCGCAGGAGCAATTCCAGCGGGCCGCTGGCTTCCCTTCCTTTTAGAACCACCGCGGTCCCAACAGTTTCTCATTGAGACCTTCTGAAACTATTAAATACTAGAAATAAGGGTGGAAAATAAGACAACTTGACAATTCAGTTCCAGGCTTTTGCAGTTCCCCTGGTTTACGTCCATATATCCCTGGTTTACGTCCATAATTATTGAAGTTGTGAGATATGGGGTGGACACTTAAAATTTAACGGTTTATGCTAATGAGTAATCAGATATTGATTGCCTCTGAGGAAAAACAGTACCTAGAAATCAAATTTTCACATATAAACATACAATTGTTAGGGGAAATGTGAAACGGGCTTGTTTACGAAAACGTAGAAAGAATAATTTGTTTCATGACTTATTTTGGGATTAAGAATGAAAATATAGATGGCTGCACAGTTATATTGTCTCAGCAAAGCTGCACATCTTTTATACGCGTTAATGTATGAGAGCGAAATGTCTGGTACCACTTGTTCTTCCTGTTCCAGAGTGTTCTGTAGTCGCTTCTGCTTGGTGCTAAATTCTTGGTGCAGGCTTTCCCATTTCACTCGCATCTGGGCTTCGGCAGGGGCCTTCTCTCCCTCTGTCCCCAACGCCTGGGATGACCCATCAGGCTTTTCACTGTTAGGGGAATAAATAATCTACGTTCACAATGTGTGCGAAAAACTGATAGGTTCCAGGTAACTTACTGTGTGCGTGAGATGCAGCCTTCCAAATTAGAACCAGATTATTTCAGTCACTAGCTCACACTTTTAAAAATATAAATTAAAATGGAAAGTGTGAGAGTAACCATAAAACAAATATATTATAACGGAGCCATGAACACAGAGATGATTTTAAATATATTGGAAATAGCTCAGCATTAAAGACTAAAAACAACTGTATCTTTGGGGATCAGGGAGAATGTGGACAAGGTCTCCTTTGACAAATAGCCTGAGAATGAATTCAAAACCGTAAAATGCTGCTTAGTTTCTCCCCTGAGCCCAGAGGCCAGGTGCCAGGTGATGGACGAGATTTTAGGGCACGGACTAGAGGGAGGCACCTGCCTCTCACCCTCAAAGACACGCAGCGGCGTGCGTCTGAGAATTACTAAGGCGTTTAGGGTGAAACAGAGCTGAGTTTTAAATCCCCGCTCCATCGGCTGGACACCCAAAACTAATATAATACTGAATGTCAACTGTAATTAAAATAAAACATTAAAAACAAATTTAAAAAATCCCTGCTCCAGCACATTAGATTTGAGACTTGAAGTAATTGGCTTCATGTCTCTGAGTCTCAATTTTCTCTGCTTTAAAAGAAAGATATTACCTATCCTGCAGGATGTTTAAGATAAAAGTTTGATCGAGATGTTTACGTTTCTTCGGGCGTTAGGAAAACAGTGACCAGAACAGAGAGAGCGTGTGGAAACCTACCCAGCACCAGCGGAGGTCTCCGCAGCCGAGTGTTGGGTTAGAATTTCCTCTCCGCGGCTGGCTACTGACCGGAGGAGGCTCTTCTGCTCGGCTAACTCCTGTTCCAGCTCCTGCTCAAGTGGAACAAACACAGCCTTGTGACTTCCCGAGTGTCATCTACAATCATGGTTCTATGTCTAAAACAGCCTCAGGGACCTCTTGCAGTAAGTTTTTAAGTTTTCACGTTGTGGTGCAAAAAAAGGTGTGGTTTAGGTAAAGGCTCAAACATCTCTCCAAAGAACTCTACAGCTTTCATGGCTTTGGTGAAAGGTATCTGAAAAATCTTGGGGGAAAAAAAATCAATGGGACATGAACATTTTGCTGGGCAACGGTGCCCTCTAGCGGTACAAAATGCATTTTCATTTTTCGAAATTCATACGGCCTTTTTCTAGTGGAGACAGAGCCTTGAGAGCAGCTGCTCTTTAATTCCTCACATACTTGATAAATCGGATTATCAATGGATTTGGTTTCACTTTTTCATACTTTATGATAAATGGCTTTGCTCTTTGAGAAAATGTTTTAATATGCCAGATAAGGTCTGATGAGAAATCATTCTTATTCATCAAAGCTCATTTTTTTTTCATGAGGTACTAATTTGCAACCATATTTGTGATGGTGTCTACTTGAAAGTAGGAAATAAGCTGCATTTCTTAAAAAAAAAAAAAAAAAGTAACTCAGACTTTCACCAATTCTTAGAGGTCTTCCTGAGGTTTTTATTACATAAAATAGTCTGAATTGGGGCAAGTCTGAAAACAAGAGTAGTAATCTTGATAAGGCAGATTTTCATTGTTACACTATTTGTAAAGCCTTCCTTAAGGAGTAGACTTTAACATGACCAAGCACAAAAATGAAAAAACAAAGCAAAACAAAACCACAGAGACATGACCGAGCGTTCCAGCGGTCACGAGGGAGTCCCCTGAAACATGTAGCCGGGTCTCTCCAAAGAGCAGACAAAGGTGCATTCTGCCTTGAGAGCACCGGTAACCTGTCCTTCTAAACGTGTCTCTGTGGTGTCTGCTCGGCGCACCTGCCAGCTAGAGGGAGGGAGGAAATGCTTTACTTTTTGCTGCTGGAGGCTGCTCTGCCGCTGGTGGGCCCACGCGGAGCGGGCCTGGGCCAGCCAGTCCTGGACGCCGGGCCTCTGGGTGGCAGCTGGGTCCCCGTCGCTCTCCTCCTTCTCTTGCGCTGTCCCCTGCTTTTAACAAGGCAGAAGTCAAGAGTCATACGACCCACAGGAAAACCCTAACCTTGGTGTGGTCTGTGTAACACCAAAGGGGCTCCATTTGGATGTGAAACCGTATTTTAAAAAATGGTAACGCAAAACTCGTCAAATTTACGGCATTTTCAGGAAGGAAGACAATAAATAGACATTTGAGGGGGGAACTGCCTATTTAGAGGTGGGGGTTTTTAGCGGACCGATATGGTCACCAGCATTATTCTAGGATATTTCCCACAAGAGCACAGTAACTCTAGATCTCGCTGCCTCTACTAACGTCATAGGACCAGACCCCAGTGTCACCCGCTGCCACCCTGGCTTTGAGGAAGGAGAAAGACAACGTGATTATGTATTATCTGGACGGAATGCAACCTGCTAGATCATTCTGATGGAATGTGAAAGGCCCTAAAATCATTCTGCGTCCCAGAACGGAATTAGTTCTGAATGAGAGATTTTCCATTCACATACATGTCTATGTCAGGGGATAAATTATGTTTCTTATTTATTTAATCAGTCAATTAATTATTTTTACAGAGAGAGGAAGGGAGAGGGTGAGAGAGAGAAACATCTATGTGAGAGCAAGACATCCGTCCGCTGCCTCCTGCACACCCCCTACTGGGGATCAAGCCAGAAACCTGGGCATGTGCCTGGACTGGGAATCGAACCCGCAACCTTTTTGTGCACGGGGCAGTGCCCAACCATCTGAACCACACTGGCCAGGGCAAATGACACAATTTGAACATAGCTCATTCACTAAGTACTTCTCTTAAGTACCCGAGACACATCGGCCACTGTTCTAGGCACCGGGGGTATTTTGCTCAGAAGGGGCCAGACAGCGTTCCTGCTGGGGGGACAGACAATAAGCGCACATGATGAGGTGAGATAAGAGCTACAGAGAACAGGAGACTAGATGACAGGACAGAAACTGAGGGGAAGGGCTTCTGAGGCTGCTCAGAGCAGGCACCCTCAGAGTCAACTGCTCAGAGCGCTGAACAACGGCCAAGATCGAGGGGGAGGCCCTCCAGGCCGGGGAAGAGCTGGAGCAAAGACCTCGGAAGGGAGACCCTTGGCATCTCCCAGAGCGCAGCAGCAGTGAGGACTCAGTGTGGCCGAGCACTGGGGGGCGGGGGGCAGAGACGAGGGGCATTTTGCGGGTCATTTCCATGGAGGAGTGGCCCTGCTGTCTAGCTCTGGAGCTGTCGCTCCTGTCCTTTGGCTCTTTGCTGAATCCGGTCACAGAATGGGATCCAGCCAGGCCAGCTCATCCTGCCTGAGTGCCCACAAAGACCCTTATTTTCAGAATTTCACACTAACTATTTGGATGAAAAAAGGTGGGTTCGAGGGAAAGCTACCTCACAGGGTGTTCTGATCAGAAATTCCTAAATGGGCCGTTCGGGGTGGGAAGTCATCCCCCAGGCATATCTTTACCCTAAGCAAGCCCCGCCCGTTGTTCCTGCGCATCTAGCTTAACGCGCCTTTGGAATAATCCGTGCCCCCTCAGGAGAGCACACAGTCTTACTAACCATCCCAGAACCCAGTCCCCGCCTTGCTTTCTCCCACCTCCATATAATCTCCCTTGATCTCAAATGCATCAGAGAAACTGCTGTTCTCCCGAGCACCTGAGATCTCGCTCCCGAGCATATGTTGTCAGTTTGGCTCAAATAAACTCTTCTAAAAATTTTCTACAGGTTTGGACGATTCTTACGTAGATACTATTATTACAGGGCAATAGACGGAATCTGTTTATCCTTCTGGCTTTTCATTAAAATCCCGGGTTTAAATAGTAAAATGTATGAAATAATAAACTTTGGAAAGTCGGTGTCAGTGCTTGAAGGGAAATGAAGGGAAGGAAACGGTGAAACCTACAGGGAATGCGACACGAATCCTCGCCCAGATTCCGGGCCACCTTAGCTCACTGGCGCTTCCTTTCCTTTGATACGATCCAGCTTCCCAGCGAGAGAATGTGGCGCCGTCAGGACAGCGTGGGTGCCACTGGTCTAGGACATGCTACTGGCATTTCCCACGACCTTCAGAATGGACGATTAGTGACACCCAGTTCAGGACACTGCCCCCTCCTCTAGGAAAGCCTCTCACAGAAAAAGTGATGTTCCTGAGGGTGGGAGATGTGGGGCAGACGGACACTCTTCCAGGGCTGATGCCCATAAATTTCTACAGGGGACAGATTCTGTCCATCTGGGAGCACCCCATCGACACCCAGAATAAGCTCTGAGACATCCTGGGCCTTCCAGCAAGGATGATGCAGCAGGTCCACGGGCACCTGGAGAGAATGACCCCAAAGAAGGCAGTGCGGAGGCCGAATGCCGTCCCCAGGCTGAGCCACTCAGGCTGGAGAGAGAGGGGTCAGGGCCATGCCCTGCTGACCCTCTTGTGCGGGATCCAGTCACCTCTCCGCTCTGCTCTGCTCTGCGAAAAGGTTTGTTTTCAGGGCTGAAGACTCAGTTGGTAACTTCTCAGTTCACCACCACCCCGCCCTCTACACAGGTTACTCCTGTCCGACCGAGAGCTTTTCTTTCTAAAAGTCCTCACGCCAAATGCTCGCTTAGCAAAAGGACACGAGCACTGCTAGGTCCTCAGGAGAGATTAACCGCTTCACATGCACAGTTGCAAATTCAGATTCTAAGACAGTCTGGAAAGTCAGTCACATCTAACCGAATCCACAGCTTTAGAGAAAAAGAAATTAGGCGACATCAGAAGCGGAGGCCTAGGTGGCACGTGTTTTCTAGGTGGTTGGGTCGGTTTTTCAGCGAGTGAATTTTTCTCCGACTGATTTAGTCATTTTGAAACACAACACCTGGACCACAAAGAGGCAAAAGAAAGGATGACACATCGGCTCCGATTTCATTCCCTTTCCCCTTGGGATGGGAAGGCACTGGTGGGGCGCAAAACAATAGCAACTGCTTTCTCTGAGGTGGGACAGCCGCTGACTCTCCCAGCCGGGAACTAGGAAGCAAGGGACTTCTGTTCCCGGAGTCCCCGGGGGTGCAGCTCCAGGAGCTGTTCATTCTGGAAATACTAGAACAGTACCTTTGTTTGCCAGGAACATTCCTTGGAAGATTAGTGAGGGTTGGAGAATGCTAAGCATTAAGTACACCATTTCTTTATCGAGCACTTCATTATTAACACGGGGCTAACTCTCTAGAGGCTCCCTGCATGGACAGCAATGTGCAAAATGACCCGAGTGTCTTGCAAAGACAAGATGACACACAATGCAAGAGATATTATTATGCCCAGTAAGTCTGCTTCTTCACATAGAGAAGGAACCTATCGGGGAGGGGGAACTGAAGGGGTGAGTCACTCAGCGATACACACAGAAGTCCAGCTAGTTAGAGGAATGGCCTCAACAGACGTGGCCGCTTTACAGGTGAGCAGCGCTGAGAAATCATGTGGTTGAGGCCCCACGAGTTAGGCAGCTATTCCACCTCCAGGCTCGTGCCAAGCCCAGCCGAGGGCGCAGCGTCGCTAACCGGCATCTGCATTCGATGGAGGATTTCTTCCCCCCAACAACCATTAGTTAACTTCAGATCAACTCAATTTCCTACACGGAGGGAGATGAACCTTTTCATGGCAATAATCATATACACAGCGCTCCTTTGAGTCTTACAGTTGGAAAAGTAATCTCTTCAAAAAGGTTAATGATTTAAAAAAACACATCAAAATTTTACATGCTGGAAACTCATTAGATGAAGGAAATTTATAAGTATTTTAAAAGCGAGCAATGACTAATTCCATCCCGGTATGACACTACCGCATCTCCCCGCATTTTGTTCGCACAGCAGGATCCTCAGGGAGGCTTACACTCGCAGGCAGAATCGGAACCGGGGCGTGACTCAGTGTGAGGAGTCTGTGGCCCCGGCAGCGCCCGCCAGGCGTGAGCCGCACAGGCGCCGTGAGCGCGCTCGGCCGGCCCCGACTAGCCTCAGGTCTAGCCTTGGAGCAGGGATCAGGGGCTCCTTTCCTCGCAAAGAATGTGGTTTGCAAACTGTTATTATTATTATTATACTGTGATTTGAGCACTCACTGTGAGCATTACTTGCCTTAAAATCTTCAGGAGTTTTTAAAGTTCACTACTATTATCGCCCCCATTTTACAGATGAGAAAACTGATCTGTAGGAAAGGGAAGTTTAAGGCTTTCGCCCCAGATTGCTGGTGAGTCCCTGGTGGGGACCAGGCTGGGGAGACGTGAGAACAGCAGTTCCAAAGTGATGGCCTGGAAACCAAGTCTGGCTTCTGGATACTGATTTACTTGGCACTCAAATTATTTTTAAATTTTAGAATTAAATGTTTTAAAATTGGAAGATTTTTAGATATGAATCCAAACTTCCTTTCTCTGGAAGATCTAGCAATGCTGACTTATAAATTCCTTATGACAATAGCTGGAGCCAACAGCAGCTCCCCAGCTTGCCAAGGTCCTGGCGGGACCTGCTTCTCGAGTTCACATTGCCTCCGCAGGCCCTGCGGCATTGGAAGGTGTGCCCAGCCCATTTAATCCCCAATGTGCCTATGTATCAACCAAACTGCCCCTTCCATTCCTGCCTGCCTCAGGGGACAGGGCACAGCTGGAGCGTCGTAAACGAGCGCGATCCCAGATATGAAACCAGCGCTTCCAATAGTTTCCGATCATATAACCATACGATTAACAGAGAACTGAGAATATGTAGTTTAGTCTGATACTGGATCCTATCTTCTCCCTCCTGCACAAGATGGTTCCAGCAAGCTCACTTCTTTTTCATCAGTTCTTCCTCTACTGAGTGATTTCCATCTCCATGGAAGCAAGGCATTAGGTGAGAGAGACAGCCTGAGCGTGCGTGACAGAGCCAGACAGATGTGGGAAGTACACACAGGCGGGGACAGGGACGCACACACAGACACGCTGAGGCGATGCTGAAGAGGCAAAGTCCACACTGCAGGGCAGTCGTGCTCGGGTTGGGCTTGGGTGAGGAGACAGCACCCTGGGCCCGGTGGTCACCCTGAAGACCCAGCACAGCCAGCCGAAGTCTCAGGAGTCTACCTCTGCTCAGATTTCTGGCCCGGGTCTTGGCCACGGGATGAAAGACACATGAGCACACTTGCTCTATGGGTGTGTGTGGGTGTGTTTATATGTGTGTATGCGTGTGTGCGTCTTCCTGCCTTTGTGTGTGGTTCGCCCTGTGGCTGTCTGTTGTTTACTCTTCTGATCTCCAGATGAAACAAACCCCGCTCTGTGTAGCTCACTCCTTTCCTGTTCTCCTTTCGGTGAACTCCCGAGTTACCCGCACTCTGCCTCCCCGGGGCCCTGTATCCCATTTCCACTTTCACTTAGGGTGCCTTCGCCTCCGCTCCTCCAGTGAAACGGCTGCTGTTGAGTTCACGGGAGGCCTGCATGCTGCTAAACCCAGTCGTCAGGTCTCAACCCTCATCTTATTTCACTTACTTTTAACTGGTTTCCAAAAACCAAACTCCCAGTCTTCCTCTACTTCACTGGTTTCTCTTTTTATTTTTTTTTGTGTGGGCTCCTCCGCTTCTTCCAAATTCTTAACACTGGAGCATCCAGGGCTTGGTCCTAGGACCTTGGTTTTCTCTCTCTCTCCTTACTCCCTGGGTGATCTCTGAAATTTCATGCTTTTAAGGACCATCTAGAGGCTGATGACTCCAGTCTAGGACTCTCCCCTGAATTTCAACCACTACTTGAACTTGCATGGGCATCTCAAGTGTAACCTGTCCGAAGTTCAACTACTGACCTTACTACTCTTTCTCCCCACAAATCTCTTCCTCAGATAGTTTCATACTCCAGTGGCTTCTCATTTTCCCCAGGGTAAAAGCCAACATTCACACAGCACCTACAATGACACCTTTGCACCCAGGGCCCCCTGTTACCTGTCTGGCCTCATTTGCTTGCTCACTCCACTCCAGTCACATTGGCGTCCCTGAACACAACAAGTATGATCCCTCCTGGAAACCTTTGCACTTGTTCCCCTTTGCTTGGAACTCTCTTTCATGTCCACGTGGTTCACTCCTATAACCTGAGGGAGGTTTCTTTGGCCACTCTGTTTAAAACTGCAATTCCACTTAGTCCCACCTTTCCCTATCTATCTGCCTTTTTGGTTATTTCACCTATAGCTCTTATCATGTTCTAACTTAGATAAGAATATCATTTAACTTCATTTATTTTCTGTGTCCCCCCCAACCATAATCTTTTAAAGATAGGAATATACAGATGTAGATATAAATATAGATATATAGATACAGGTAGATAGTTGTTTTCCATGCTCCTTCACTCTATCATGTAGAATAGTAGCTTTCACAGAGTAGTTTCTCAATAAATGTCTACTTAGTTTTTGTACAGGATAGTAAGGGTAATATCTAATTTGTAGAAATTTTAAAAATATAAAATAAAAATACTGAACAATGACAGTATAAAAGTTGCATGGGGAGAAATCTGAGTGAAAGTGTTTTAAGGTTCTTATATTGATCTGGAGAGAGATTAAGATAAACTTAGAATTTATTAGCTATGCATGGTAAAAAGTAGAGGGTAAAAAAGCAAAGAAAAGCACTCAACCACTTAAAACAAAGGTTAAAAAGGAGAAAAATAATAGAGCAGGAAAAATAGAAAACAACTTATCTCTCTCTCCTTACTCCCTGGGTGATCTCTGAAATTTCATGCTTTTAAGGACCATCTAGAGGCTGATGACTCCAGTCTAGGACTCTCCCCTGAATTTCAACCACTACTTGAACTTGCATGGGCATCTCAAGTGTAACCTGTCCGAAGTTCAACTACTGACCTTACTACTCTTTCTCCCCACAAATCTCTTCCTCAGATAGTTTCATCTTCTCAAGCATCTAGAACCTGAGAAGTTCTCATCACTTCTACCTCTACACGATGCCTCTTACCTGGTCTCTTGGCTTTCACCCTGGTCCCTTACAGTGGTTAAAATCTGATCTCATCATTCCTCTGTTCCCAAATACTCCAGTGGCTTCTCATTTTCCCCAGGGTAAAAGCCAACATTCACACAGCACCTACAATGACACCTTTGCACCCAGGGCCCCCTGTTACCTGTCTGGCCTCATTTGCTTGCTCACTCCACTCCAGTCACATTGGCGTCCCTGAACACAACAAGTATGATCCCTCCTGGAAACCTTTGCACTTGTTCCCCTTTGCTTGGAACTCTCTTTCATGTCCACGTGGTTCACTCCTATAACCTGAGGGAGGTTTCTTTGGCCACTCTGTTTAAAACGGCAATTCCACTTAGTCCCACCTTTCCCTATCTATCTGCCTTTTTGGTTATTTCACCTATAGCTCTTATCATGTTCTAACTTAGATAAGAATATCATTTAACTTCATTTATTTTCTGTGTCCCCCCCAACCATAATCTTTTAAAGATAGGAATATACAGATGTAGATATAAATATAGATATATAGATACAGGTAGATAGTTGTTTTCCATGCTCCTTCACTCTATCATGTAGAATAGTAGCTTTCACAGAGTAGTTTCTCAATAAATGTCTACTTAGTTTTTGTACAGGATAGTAAGGGTAATATCTAATTTGTAGAAATTTTAAAAATATAAAATAAAAATACTGAACAATGACAGTATAAAAGTTGCATGGGGAGAAATCTGAGTGAAAGTGTTTTAAGGTTCTTATATTGATCTGGAGAGAGATTAAGATAAACTTAGAATTTATTAGCTATGCATGGTAAAAAGTAGAGGGTAAAAAAGCAAAGAAAAGCACTCAACCACTTAAAACAAAGGTTAAAAAGGAGAAAAATAATAGAGCAGGAAAAATAGAAAACAAAAAGTAAGGTGATAAAAGTTCAAACAGGAGTAATCACAATAAGTGTAAATGGACTAAACCTACACTTTGAAAGTCACAGATTTTCTGATTAGATAACATATTTCAAACCAACAAAATATAGCTAAATGTTTTTTAAAAGAAGTAAAACTAAAACATAAGAACACAGAAAAGGCAAAATTAAAGGAAAGCTAAAATATATACAAGCAAATATTATCCCCCAAAAGCTCTAGTAATATAAAACAAAAATCACTATAAGGGAATGTTAAGGTCACTATATGATAGTAAAAAGGTTCAAATGACCTGGGATATACGACAAGTCTAAAGCTGTGGGTCCTAAATAAAAGTCTAAGTATATATGAAAAGTAGAATGTAGGAAAAATAAAAGAAAAATGTAAAAATGTTGTAACTTTTTTTTTTAATTCTCACTTGAGGATATTTTTTCCATTGCTTTTCAGAGAGTGGAAGGGAGAGAGAGAGAGAGGGAGAGGGAGAAACATAGATGTGAGAGAGATACATGGAATGGTTCCCTCCCAAGTGCACCCCCACCAGAGCTGGAGCCTGCAATTGAGGTATGTGCCCTTGGTCGGAATCGAACCCAGGACTCTTGAGTCAGAAGGCTGATGCTCTAACCACTGAGACAAACCACCTAGGGCAAGGATATCTTAATTTATGAACTCTGTTTAAATATTTTTTAAAATTGTGCATTAGCTAGATTTTGGTATTTATTTTTATTTCTTTTCCTACATAGCAACCTTTAGTTCTAGGGATTTAAACAGTCCTTACAAAACCTATTTGAAAATCTATGCCAAAGTTTGTGTAAAGCAAGTGTGTACATAAGTATGTATCATTCCCCACCTTCCACCTTCTCCTCACACGCACAGGCCCAGAGGAGGCATGCCCGCAATGCACAGGTGTCCCGCTGTCCGTGGACCAGCGCCGGGCCCTCACCTGGATGTTAAGCTGCTTGTCATGCAGGGCCCTCTGCAGCTCCAGGAGACTCCCCTTGAGGGTCCTCAGCTTTACAGCCAGCTGCTCGGCTTCGTCCTTCGTGTGAGCCTTGCCCTCCAGCAGCAGGTTTTCATTGTGGACCGAGAGCTCCGATAAGGCCACCACCTTCTGCTCTATTTCCACCAGCATGTTCTGGGACAACAGAAATAAGGCTGAAACTCGCACGCCCTGCCAGCCTCTGCAAAGACTGTTCCTCACAGCGAGACACAACGCTTCCTTAGGTCTTTCATCAAAAGAATATGCCTGCATGGGTTTTTTTCTTTTCTTAGTTTTTCTACAGCCCTGAAGAGTAGCACATAGATTTTAAAAAATCCCTTGAGCTTGTTAATTGTTCTCTTATTTAAGGTTAGGTATTATATAATAAAAATATATTGGAAAAACACATGGAAAGCCCATTTTACACAGCCAATAGATGTGGAGAAAAGACCATGCCTTCGTGCTATCCCAGTATGAACATCATTTTATTATTTTACTGTTAAGATTGTGAGGCTGATGGCTAATAAAAGTAAAGACTTCACATAATCAACCCTTTGTTTGATAATTTAAAAAGGATTCTCTTTCAGAACATTGCTTTTTTGGGTCGATTTTGTTTTTCAGATTGCTGTTCTTATTTCTTGACTTTTATTTTTAGTTTCTAAAATGATGTGCTTTTAACTTTACATTTCTGAAGCTTGTCCTAAGAATTTTACTTTCACTTTCTGTGACGACTCTCTAGAGCTGCAGATTTTCTTCTAAAACGAAACTAAGTTCAGAGAAGCGGCAAAATTGTCTCCCTTCTTTCCACGTAAAATTTAAAACAAAACCAACACAACAACAACAAAACAAGCAAAACAAATAACAAAAATTGTTCTGTTTTTATATGCCTTAATTCTAAACCCTTTGAAAAGCATTTTCTAAATTATCAAGTAATTTTCAATCAAGTAATTTGTTAATGAGAAAAGATATTTTGTTTCCCTGTACAAAATCAGATTTACTGCCATGGACTTTTAAGAATATAGGTTTGAACCAAAAAATCTAGAACTAAACGGAATTGTGAAACTTTTAATGAAATGAGTTTAAGGGATGATTTCCTGAGGATTACTTTTGAGAAATTAATATAATTCTGTGCAGGACTGACTTTTACACTAGGCACGGGGCCCCAAGAAAATGTCTTAATTGTAATTTTTTTTAAAAATCAGAGGAAATAAAAAAGGAATCCACCTTGGATTATATTAGCCTTTGTACCAAAGCAGCTGCAAAATAAAAAATACAATTTTTAGTATTTTTAAAGAAAAAGGAACCCATGGAAGCAAAGTGCCCAGAACCCCAAATGTTATAATGTGGCCCTAATTCTGTGTAACAGTCACAGTTATAATTATACAACTGGCTCAAGTACTAGATTTGAATGAATTGACTAAGGAACTGTTACATATTTGTGTGATTCCATATGCTTCTAGTTTCTAAAAATATTCTCAAAAGACCATTTTAGTACTTTGTAAAGGTACTGAAATACATTATTTGAATTGTGGACTTTACGTAGAACGATAAAAATAGAGGTATCCAAAAGGGAGAGGTGGGAGTAATGACAAAACATATTTTGAAATGCTAGTGCCTGTGGTAATTTTAAGTGCTAAAAGGAAATGCTAAAAATAAAAGTCTCTTCAGAAAGGAACTTTAGAAAAGATGATCTAAAGCACAGAAAACATTGGCAGGTTGCTCTCTGTTGTTTAGTATTAAAGTAGAGAATAATAATACCTTGAATACACATAGATAAGTTACCCAAGGAATTTAAAAATTCAAATTATAATGATCAATATGTTATAATAAATCTCAAATTATAAAAGGAATGACCAAAATGGAATAGCACATATTAAAAAAAAAAAGCGATAATGTTCATTAATGAATGGTCTTTGTGCATTTCCTCTGATACCAAATGGGATAACTACGAAGTCATACTTCATGATATTTAACTCTGCAGATTAGGTAGGATTTTCTAGAGACTTGCTAGTTAGTTAAATGAAAGAGCTTTTAAGACATACGTCACCCATGTGTGAAGTATAATATGTTGGTCATCTTTGAATTCAATGATTGGCACATGGAGTTTATTACCGATCCTCTATACTTATATGTGTGCTTGAAGTTTTTCATAAAAAAGAGATAAGACACTAATATTACAATAAAAACCTTAAGGTCATTCCCCCTACCTTAGAGCCTAGAGACCTCACATTGGAGATAGGAAATTCCCTGCTCCAAAAGACACCTCCCTGTGTTTAATCTGTCTGCCCACAACTGACAGTTTTTCCAAGTTTTCCAAGAAATGTATCAGAATTAGAACTAAAATTGCAGCAGGGACATCTCCAGGGACATCTCCTGTTGAGTTTATCCACGGTCTGATTCACGGACACTAGTTCTTCTCATTGGCTCTGCATTTCTTCTTAGCACCAAATATAGACACTGTAAGTGTTTTGGTATCTATAGTCTTGTTAAAATTTCCTTTAGGAAGTTGAAGACCTTCTAAAGATTGGGAACTATTGGCAAAATTTTTCAGAAGATTAGGTTCAAGTTTGGATTTCATTTAAGCTTTTATAAGGTGTTGTTTTTCTACTCTCTAAATATATAAAGTACATGGGTTGTGAGAAATCAGATATCCATATCAAGCCTTTTTACCATTAGGTTGTCACATTTAAAAATGTGCTTTGTGATGCTGACATACTCCTTCGAGACCTTTGCCGTACCTGGCAGTCCACTAGCTGGGCCTCCATGTCCATGGGCTCCTTGGAGGTACCCAGTGCGACGTCCAGAGAGGCCTTAGTGCTTAAGAGCCAGTGGTCCAGCTTGTCGACTTCGGAGCGATACCTCTGCAGGGCCTGCTCCTGCCTCTGTTCCTCCAGCTGGTCATTTAACTTCTCCTAGTGAGTAACGTAGAATGTTACACACATCACCCTAAGACAGAATCACTAGGATTCAACACAATAGAGCGATGGTTCTCAGCTCTGGCTGCACATCAGAATAAAATGAAACTTAAAAAAATAAAAAACCAAAAACTATTCTTGGGCCACATACCAGAGCAATAAATCAGAATTTCTAGAGGTGAGTCTCAAAATTCATATTTTTAAAAAGCTTCCCCAATGATTCTAATGTGCCCTAGAGTTTAAGCATCTTAAATAACACACCTGCCGGACCAGGCAGATAACGTGAATGATGAGACCTGATCAAGGATTAGAATAAACAGTGGCATCCAATAGTTGGTAAGCGGAAATAAGTACATGGCCTCAGTGTCGGGGAAACTGTGGGGAGTAAGGAGACTGTGACAAACTGAAGAACACAGGGGCCACCTAAAAAGGCGGAATTGTGCAGTTTCAGGTGGCTGATTCCCTGCAACAGGAGGTGGCCTAGTGTTACCAGTTTCTTGAATGAAAGCAGAAATTCTTTTTTTTTGTTTAGATCTCTGGTTTGTTTTTCTTTCAAAGATGGCAAATAATTCATATTTTTAAAAATCCAAGTCAATCACTTTATTTTGAAGCTCCGCAAATGTTTCATAGAGTGATTAGGGATAATATTAATAAATTAAAAAGTTAATTCTTAAGAAAAAATACTCTAAATACCTTAATTTAAAATCTATTTTACGAATAACTTATATTATTATTTTTATTTTATTATTATTTTTATTCCTCACCTGAGGATATTTTTTCCATTGCTTTTCAGAGAGAGTGGAAGGGAGAGAGAGAGAGAGAGAAACATCGATGTAAGAGAGACACATCGATTGCTTGACTCCTGCACAGGCCCTGACCACCAGGGCTGGGAATTGAGCCTGCAACCAAGGTATGTGCCCTTGGCTGGAATCGGACCTGGGATCCTCCAGTCCATGGGCTGACGCTCTAACCAAGGAGCCAAACTGGCTAGGGCTATTACTATTTCTTAATTAAAATTTTAAAAAAATAGTTTAAAATAAAGTTTAAAAAGAGCAGACATATTGATTTTAAATTTCTTCCAAACAAGAAAGCCTGGCCGGTGTGGCTCAGTGGTTGGACATCACCCCCATGAACCAGGAGGTCATGGTTTGATTCCTGGTCAAGGCACATGCCCAGGTTTCGGGCTTGACTCCAGTAGGGGGCATGCAGGAGGCAGCCCATCAATTACTCTCATCATTGATGTTTCTATCTCTCTCTCCCTCTCCCTTCCTCTCTCTAAAATCAATAAAAACATTAAAAAATAAAGAATCTTTTAAAGAAAGAAATATATGAATATATGATCTGACTAATCTTATGATAGGTAAAACTAGAAAGAGCCTACACACCCAACAATAGAACCATGGTTAATTGAATTACAGTATAATCAGGAGCCAAATAAAATAATATTAAGTTCATGTAATAAGAAATGTAATGAGAACTGATTATGTCTCAGAGTTACAAGGAGGCAGACACTCTAAAGGTCTTTATGGTCTCAGGTCTAATGTCATATATGTTTAGGTGCAAGAAATGATAAGAGAAGAAAGCAAAGAAGAAACTTTCATGAACCAGTGTGCTTGAACTGGCTAAGAGTGACTAAAGATTTATTCTTAGGGGGTAATAATATTCATTAAATGCTCTTATTCAAACATAGCAAACCACTGTGCAAACCCTCTGCATTTATACTCCACAAGGCCCATGTCCACCAAGTAATTGCTTTCTACACTCTCAATTTTTCCTGCTGAAATGAGGCAGAAAGGCGTGAAAAGATGCAGCCACGGCCACACACTGACTCAGGGCTCTGTTCACGAGGCCCTCCCTGAGACACAAAACTAGCTGCTTGTGGGACAGGAGCAACGAAACCGCAGGTCACGTAGTGGCCCAGACACTTGTCAACACAACTCTAAGAGACATGGATGTGAGGGACCTCAGGGTTACTCGTTACCTCCAAAAGCTGTCGCTTCCCTGACGCTTTCATCTTGATGGTGGACATCCGCTCCGCTAGCACGGTGAGGGTGGACTGTAAGGCCAGCTGCTCCGCGGGGTCAGACTCGGGGGACTCGGACGCCAGCTCCTCTGCAAGGGACGCCTGCAGCTCGCCGATTTCATCTTGGAGCATGAGGATCTCGTCCATGAGGGCCTGCGGGAAAGACCAGAATCGCACTCGTCAGGACTTCAGGGGACTGAGGAATCCCGTCGCTAGCTCACTCACGCCAGTTGAGATTAATAAATATATTTCACCCGAAGTCATTTAACCAGCAAATAGGGGAGTGTATTACAGAACTGTACCTCTACCAAACCAAGCTTCCCAATGAAAGTACCAGGCTACATGTCAGAAAATTTCTGATTTCAAAACCCTGCGTCGCTAACTTAAATGAATTTGAACAAGTTCTTGAATCTTTCTGGTTTTCAGTAGGCTCATCTATAATCCGAGGAGGGTGTTACAGGCTCCATTGATGTCTGCAGCTTCATGTTCATGCTGAAAATAAAACCCCTCGCTTTCTTCATCAACATGATTTTCCCACTCCAACTGCCCCAAGTTTGAGACAGCCATGCATTTTAGTCCCAAACTCACATTTTATGAGACGGGAGGAATCTGTCACCTGCTCCTATGTGCTCACCGTCTCGCCACATCTCCCTTTGCTTCCCCACTCTCCAACGCGCCGCTTCACGGGGCTGATCTCCAGCCCCTCTCTTCTCTGATCCCAGGGTCTCCCAGATGAGGTCCATTCCCAGGGAATGGCTTCTAAGGCAGAACCCTTCCAAAGGCACATCCCTGCCCAGGCATCTAACACCAGGCTTGTACACTCCACTTACGCATCCCACGGGTGTCTCCATCCAGGATGCAGGAAGCCTGCTTCCTCCCCGGTCTTCCCCGCCTCAGTGAAAGGTGCCACCCTGCTGGGCACTGCTCCACCTCCAGGCCCAGGAGCCATTAATGACTCACCTCCCCTCCGTTTCACTGGGTAAATCAAAGCCCATACCAAACCCAACTGCTTTTATCTCCAAAGATACGTCCTGTATCTGTGCATCTCCTCTGCCCCCACCCTAAGCCAGAGCCTATTGTGGAGGCTACCTGTCCACATTCCGGTCTCTCCTGTCTCACAAAGTAATTGGAGAGGGCTCCAAAAAGGGAAATCAGACCCTCTCACTCTCCGGCTTTAAAATACTTAGTGGCTTATCGCCTGTAAAGTAAAATCCAAGCTCCTCCCCATGTACTTGTACATTCTCACCTGCCTGCCCCTTGTACCACACTCCCTTCCAGCTCATACATTCCTGCCTTTATTATTAGTTACTCCAGGGCCTCAGCAATTTACTTACTTACTTACTTATTTATTTAGGTGACATTGGTTAATAAAATCATATAGGTTTCAGAGGTACAATTCTATGATACATCATTTGTATATTGTCTTATGTGCTCACCACCCCAAAGTCAAGTCACCTTCCATCACCTTTACGCCCCCTTTACCCTCTCCTACCTCTTCCCACCCCCCTCTCCCTCTGGTAATCACCACACTGTTGTCTGTCTGTCAGGTTTTGTTTTTGCTATTTTTTTCTGTGTTTTGCTTAATCCCTTCAACTTTTTTACCCAGCCCCCAATATCCCCCGCCCCTCTGATAGCTGGCAGTCTTTCACTGTATCTATGAGTCTGTGTCAATTTTGTTTATTCTATTCATTAGATTCCACATATAAGTGAAATCATATGGTACTTGTCTCTCTCTGACTGGCCTATTTCACTTAGCATAATACTCTGCAGGTCCATCCATGCTCAGCAATTTCTGTAAAGTAGCAAGCACCCTGTTTTCCTGGTTAACATCTATCACAATTATACAGGGTTTTTATTTTCCATTTTTCATGTTTTATGATTTGCTCTTTGGCTGTAATCTTGACAGGAGAAATTCTTACTTAGGATTTAAATGGTGTGTTAGAAAAACAGGCCTTACTGCAGAAGGGGATTTCTATCTGCCAGTATTTCATAGTTTCCAGGGGTGCCCCACGTGCCTGATCCCCACCTCTCCCACGTTACCTTCTAGAAGAATGTTATTCAAAGCATGGTCTAAGAAATGGTATTAGTCTTCAAAATGTCTGTCACCAGTTCATGACAAGCTGAGGATATCATGGGTAAATGTTAGGGAACTTTCAGAGCTACTTGACATTGACATGATATCCAAACAGTTATTTTATTTTATTTTTTATTTTACTTTATTTTATTTTTTATTTTATTTTACTAAGATGCTGGTCTGGGATGGGTTAGAAACTTAAAAAATGTTTTTAAAGGTTATTGACTATATAGATAGTTCAAGAAGCACTGTTTTAAAACTTTTCTTTTCCCTTCACATTTAGCTCTACAATCCACCTGAACTTAATTTTTGTGTCCAATGTAGGTAGGGGGTCAACATTTTTTTCTATGGATAGCCAACTGACCCTGAATATTATTTTAAAAAGTGATTTTTTATTCAGTGTTTGGCAGTATAATTTTTGACACGAGCCAAGTGTCTGTGTAGGTGTGAGTGCTCGAGCTCCAGTTCTGTTCCATGGACCCACTGGCTGTCCCTGCCAACACCCATTCTCACAGCTACGACAGCTCTAAAGTCTCACTCCAGGTGGGATGCATCCCTCAACTTCACTCATCTTCTCCACAGTTGCCCTGGCTATTCCTGACCCTTTCAAATTTCAATATACGTATTTTCATACATTTGCGATATACTTTAGAATTAGCTTGTCAATCTCCACCAGAGAACTTGCTGGGATATTTTAATGGGGTTGTAATGAACTACAGACTGATCTTGCCTGTCACACATTCAAAATGCTTTTTGCCCAGTACATTATTTTCTACTACTTTAGAGTAATTTCTTGGTACTTGATTGCCAAAAGTATAAAATTCACATTATTTGGTTTAACTGAAAGTCCTCTCCATACCTAGACTGACAGCACTGTCTTTCTCTGCACAGGAGGAGCCCCCTCCCTATTTCACACCAGGCCCATTCTCCTCGCCTGTCCTCACCTGTGCATTTATAGTGCCTCCTCCCACTCCTGCAGCCATTCCAAGTTTTCAAAATCTGTGTCTCCCCCAAACCTGCAAGTTTCCTTTCACCTACTTCCCACCACTGGAGCCCACAAGCACATTTTTTATTTTTTTTTTGTACAATGTGTTAGTAATTCACTCCACCCCTGAAATAGATTTTTTGATAATATATTAATGGAAACGTTTGTCTATTTCAGCTGTGCACATAATAGGTGCTCAACAGATCTAGTAGAATTAACTCTAATTCTCGATAGAGAAAATATGAATCGTGAAGCCACCAGAAAAAAGAAAAGAAGCCTCCTCATTTAACCTCAGTGGATTAGCAATCAGGACTAAGTCCAGGGCGGCCACAGCTCCCATTGGCACCTCCCCTGCCTGAGCGGCTCTCTGGCTGCCCTGAAGCACAGGATGAAAGACTAGAACTGTTCATGTTCATCTCTTAGAGTCAAGCCTCTCTAGCTGTGCTTCTGTTTGCGCTTGAGGGAGAGGGACTATTTTTGGAAGACGGCTATTCTTTCTAACTTCAACATCCAGCAGCCAAGCTTCCTGGGTTTTTCTTTCTAGGTGATGGAAATGTTTTGTACTAAAATGCCACAGAATTGGACACTTAAAAATGGTTAATTTTATATAATGTGAATTTCACTTCAATTTTTTTTAAAAAAAGGTCCTGCAGTCAAATATACCTTCACCCCATAGCTCTGACTCAGCTGGTGGCCGGCTGCTTCCCCCAGGGCATCTGACTCAAAACTAAGGAGCGGAAGATGAAAGGCAAGTCTGGGTTTCTGGCCTGTGGTGAGAAGGGGGCGTGGGCATGACACGTGGTTTAGAGAAATACCTTGAGCTTCTCCAAAGTGACTCACTCTGGAGAGAACTGGAGAGAACAAGGGGTTTGTGTTTGGTTCAACACCAAAGGTAAACAGGAATCTCGTTGTGACTTTCAGAACTGTCTACAGCAGCACAGTTCAAATGCTGAGTGGCTGTATATATTAAAACAAAAACAAAATAACCTCAGAGCTCTGCCTACTATCCACCGCTGAGCTTGGTGTGGCAAAGACAACACATGCCCACAAAGCATTAGCTGCCCGTGACAGTGGAGGTCCCATCACAGAGGGCTTAACACTCAGACCAAGGGCCACAAGCCAGCTTATGAATCACAAGACTATCTTAAAATTAAATCTATCAAACAATTTAGAGAGGATAGCGGGGAAGTCACAGTGTCCCACCCAAACTCAGTAGATTCAGTCAAGGGTTTAAAGAGAAAATGTGGGAATTTGGTTAGCTATTAAAACAAATATGATTACTTCTGAGCGAGTGTTGGGAAAGAAACAATTGAAGTGTTTCTAATAATTTTTGGAAATATAAAAAGCATACTGGACTTTCTCACTCACGTTCAGTTGGAATTTAGAAGCTAACTCAGCAGTAGTGCTTGGAAATTTTTAAGTACCATTCCAGGAGCTAAGAACCAGTTTAGACACTGTGATGCCATGAGCTTTTCACGTGGGCAGCTCTGTCCCAGAATTTGTAGAACTTAGGTACTGACAGCAAAAATAGGTCAGATGGAAAATGTCAGATTTGTGATTACATGAGAAATTAAACATTATTTATATTTCTTTCCTTCTCATTAGAGCATTAATATACTTGTTAAGCTCAAATAACAGACAATCATCATTGAATTAGCTATACCTTCTCACTGCTATAATTGTTAGAATTATCACTCTCAACTTCGAAAGAGACAAAAAGTCACATGGTTGGCCTTCATTACAAGAAAAGTCACAGATTCATTTCTAATTTGTAATATTTAGCATTAATGTGAAATTTTGAGTCTTATCCATTAAATCCCTTGAACAAAATAATAATTTGCTCTACATTTAGCTTGTTTGTTTTTATACTAATGCTTGAGAGGCATGGTGGTGGTGGTGACTGGAAGCTCACTTGCATTTTCAATGAGCAACTCTGGAATGTCACCAGACAGATGACCAGGGCAAACCACCAGGATCCAGTTTTCCTGAAGTTCCTAAATCCTGTGGGACCCAGTGAAGGGTTTTGGGGAGCTGTGGTTAGTCCCCTGGGACACAAGAATGATGAGCCTTGAACAAAATCAGAGAGGACCCAGAAAGAGAGAGAGAGGTTAGCTGTGTGGATCTTCTCCAGAAACATGGACTTCTGCTAATCTAAGCGAGTGACCCCAGATTCACTCTACTCCAGCCTTCAGGTACTTTATGCCAAATTCCTTTTGGAAGCTCAAAGGGAGTTGTGATGGGATGAAGAGAAGTTCTCCCGCCCCTCCTGGGACAGGGAGCATGGGTGATGGGGGAAGGGAGGTGCAGCACAGCAGACAGAGCCCCAGGCACACTGAGGGTACATGGGAAGCCCTTCAGATGACAGTGAGGAAGCTGGAATATCGGTTAAGAGGAGTGTGGTGCTCAGGGGAAAACTGCTTTGTAACAGTCACCGAAGTCCCTGGCTGCCCTCATGATTGGTTTGGTCTAGGTAAATGAAAGTTAATTGTAATTTTATATATTTATGGCACCCTCCCCAGGCCAGACTGACTACGGGCGACTTTGGGAAACAGAAAGACCCAAGATGACCTAAAATGGACGATATGCACTTTGATCTCTAACACACTTACAAACGTGTCAAAAATCTGAAACCATATTTGTCAATATTCTGTCTCTAGATAAAACATTTTTTATGTTATACTGCAATTTTGTAAAAGAACGCACTTATATTTTAGACTACACCCATGAACAAACAAGATATTCCAAAAGGTTATCCTAGGTTCCAAAACTATGTAAATGTCAATTAGGGGAAGGGTAAAGAGTTTCACTTTTAAAGCTGGTAAGTTCCCCAGTGCTTGATAGATGCACATATCACTTTGTGCTTTCATAGCTCCTAATTTGCAGCTAAAAATATCTTCCTTTTCTTCTGCTTTTTATAGGTTGTCACATGCTCCTGAGTTCTGGTCTGGGGCAGGCAGTGTTTCCTCATATCATGGTGACAACATTTAGGTGAAGGCATGTCACAGTGCCCTTGCACCTCAGCTGCACCTGATTGCGCATTAATAGGACACCTAATAATACACTAAAGCATTACTCAGATTTTAACATATGAGCTTTCTTAGCATGCATTTTAAATGCATGCATTTTGAACAATAGCTTTGTGATTTATGTAAAGCTATAGCCTTGCTTAATTTACATAACTTTCGAAAAGGAACCGAAGTCAGGGACAACCACAAGATGGAACTTAGCACTCTCCTATTGTTCAGCTGTCTCTTTGCCCACTGAAGTCTGAGAGTTAGTCTTTCAAGTGATAATGGGAGGTGCCGGGCACACACTGGCTAAGTTTCTTAAAACAACAATACCCAGAGAAGGCGCAAGGGGGTACACTTCATTCTTACAACAACAGTTTGCAAGAAAATTTTAAAAAATGGCAACTAAAAGGAAATGCACTTTGCATAATAAAAGTAAAAAAGCAACGTCCAGGCAAGTAGCTTCCTTTCATTAGATTCAAGGTCTGAGTTTCTTTCCTCCCCTCTTAGATCCCTCCCCAAGCAGGAGTGGAAACTCCCACCATGTGCAATCTTGTTTACTCTGTAAGAACCGATGCCCTAAAAAATGTCAGTCTGCTCTCCCAAGCACACGCCTGGCCTGCGACCAGTCAGTCACAGGGGGGCACCTACTTAATCATGCAGGAGGCTCGCGTCGCAGCTATTTTTACCTGATGCTCAGCCATCTGGCTCTCTGGACTCCTGCCCGGCTCCAGGTTCTCGCTGAGCTTCAGCTCAATGGCCTCCATTTTTGCGGAGTTGGACTGCAGGGCGTCCTGGTACTTCTGCTGTCGCTCCAAAGCTTCATACAGGGTGCGCTGCTTTTCACTGATCTAAAGAAGAAAAGGGGCCTGACCGAACGTTTCCTAACCCTTGCCTTCTCGATTATGACACCGCTTTCCTCACTGCCTTCCCCCTGCGGCCCACCAGCGGGCTCGGCTGCGCGGGGATGTGCAGGCTCTAGGGGCGAGTTGCAAAAGACACCCACTAAGGTCATGGGCGCCTGATGGGCTCAGGGGGGTCCACGTTTCAAGGCTCACCATGCTCTTTAAAGTCTCCCAAGAGCGCTGCAGCTCATCCAGCTTAGCGGTCGCAGAGGGCTCCAGTCCTGGCCCATAGAAGTCCTGGGGCGGCACCGGGCAGGGGTGGATCCTCGTGGCATCTGTCTGCAGCCTCTCGGCAGACAAGGCTCCGTAATAGGCAATGTCCTGTGGGCGCAAAGCACAGCGCTGGAGCCACGGGGACAGCGTCTAGGCCAACATGCCCTGGGCACTGCCTGTCAGGTGGGGAAGGGTTAGGAGCACACCTGTCCCAGGGGCTACACACTGTTAAAGCGAGGAAATTCTTGTGGCAAGAAGGAGAAAGCACATTATAGTTGCTTTAGAATTTCAGTTTATATTTAAAAAATCAACAAGTTTACCAATAAAAGTTGTCAGAACTCATTCTTGTTTTGTATTTGGTAAAATGGAAATACAAAAAATGTAAGTGATACACATATTTAAAGATGGATTAACTACTATAGCAAAAAACAAACAACAACAAAAAACCTAAATCATCTTTTCTAAACATTTCCTAAAATGCTATTTAATGCAGTGATTGAAGTTTTGAGTAATTTTTAAAAGTATTTGCTTTAAATAAAGCTAAATTTATAGAAATTCATTTTTCAGGTATAGTCAGAGTTTTGATATTTGTGAGCTCATTATTTATGGAAATTCATTTAAATGTTTTAATATTAAATAAGGGAAAAAATAATGGGGAAGTCAAAACTACTCTAAGAAACAAATAATAAAAAAGATTTCCTTCAAATAGATTCCTGGAAAGCACACACAAAAATAAAGTGAATGATGAAAAACCAGGCTATTGAATTACCTTTATTTCTTGGGTTATAAGTAATATTACATATTTTATTAGTATTGATGATGGAATCAATTACAGAGACATATAATTCATATATTTTCAACTGTGAGCTATATTCTGTGGTTATTTATCTGTATATTAATAGAAATTGAGTTGGCGAGTCATGTTTACTTTCTGGGAATTGCTGTTATAAAGTTCACCACTTTTACAGCTGTACTATTGATGAAAGTTATGTTCATTTAAAATGCCTGAGCCTTATTGATAATAATGTCTTGGTAAAAGGAGGTCCCGGCCATCTGAGAAACCCTGGAGACAGCAGGAAGGGGACTGGAGTTTGGGGGTCTGTAGGCGCACAGAAGGCCGAGCAGTGGAATGAACTCAGACGGCAGCCTGACACCCGAGAAGTCGGGAACCTGAGATCCCAGCTGGCACTCTCCTCCGATGGAGCCAGACAGCTGGGGCCAGTCACTCCCATCCCACATACTGGTTCCCTCCTCCCTGCAGCACTGGGGGTGCTGAGGATTCAATGAGGTTGTATCTGAAGGGCCACAAGACCTTCTGTGTCGTTGCTGTCACTGAGGCTCCAGATAAGTCCCTAACATTTACTGATGGCATTGGGACATGCAGACTGGCCCCTCTCCATTCCTAGTCCTGCCACCAATCTTGGGAAGATTCATCTGGTATTAGCAAGTCCTTTGAAAAGCTCATGTTCGCCCAGCTGGGCGTGGCTCAGCGGTTGAGCTTCCGCCTAGGATCCAGGCTCCACCTAGGTTGAGCTTCCACCTAGGATCGGGGTTCGATTCCCAGTCAGGGCACATGCCCGGGTTGCGGTCTTGGTCCCCAGTTGGGGGTGTGCAGGAGGCAGCCGATCAATGACTCTCTCATCACTGATGTTTCTCTCTCTCTCCCTTTCCCTTCCTCTTTCTGTAATCAATAAAGATATATTTTAAAAATAAATAAAGTTACTTAAATTTTGCCAACACCTTTGTCCCCTTTGCCCATTTAATCTCTGCTTCACTCACCTGGAAAATCCCAACCAGACTCAATCTAACTTTACTTCCCAGAATGCATGCGTGTGCATGCTCACACAACCATGCACACACACACACAGACACACAACTGAAGCATCAGAGAGATACTCCTGAAATTCTTAAACTTCCAAAACCCCGTCTACATTCAGACTCACCTTTACCTTATGCTTGCTAGTCTCCCTGCTTAAGGATAACCCTCCCACCTACTCCCAGAATCCCATCCACCTTTGCTCTTTCAAGGGTCTTGGTCTGTTAATATCCTCTCCCTCTCTACTGACCTTCTCCTCATCATCTAGAGTCAAATCTTTTCCATCTGAAAACACCTACAAACAGTCTTTCTTTCATAGTTATTTTCTTGCAGGATATCATACATTAGAAATGTTCTCAAATCGCAGGCGGTGGGTCATCACAGGTGCAGACACCTGCACACACATTCACAATCAACGTTTCTCCCTTCCTCCCCTTCCCTTCATAATCCAGTTTCTGAAAATGTTGGTTTACACTTGATATGCTCACTTTCTCGCCCTCAATCCCCTTCTAAATATGCAACTGAAGTCCAGTCCCAAGGACCCCATTGGGATTGTTTTTTCACGTCATCAGTGGCTCTTCCCTATGAGATAAAATGAGTATTTTTCGGCCTTTCCCTTCCTTGACCTATCAGTAGCATCCCATGCACTGGCTGGCCTTTTTGGAAACACTTTTCTTTAATCGTTCTGTTCTCCACCCAGCTCTCCAGTCATCCAGTCTTTCTCATTTGCAGATTTCCTCCGCTCATTCTTAAACACGGGTCTATTTATAAGCTCCCAACTGACATATATGGCTGTACATGTATATCCCATGGTCCCTTTCAACTCAACATTTAAAAAACAATCCAGGGAGGGAAATGAACTTAAGAAAAAATGATAGTATCTTAGCCATCTGTCCTCTGAGCTACAAGCTTGGGATTTATTCGCTACTTCTCCTCTCCCTCCCATCCACTGCTTATGTATGGGTGACGCTGTAGTGACACATACCCCGCCACAGCATTGGCTCAGATTCTCATTACAGCACCAACTTCCTCATTCCCAGGCTGCAAACTGGCAGCACGCAGGCTGTCTCTGGCCTGTATGTACCTCACTTGGCCTATACAATATTTTAAATTGTTTAAATTGCTCTTCACTGGGACAGAGAACTTTCATAAGAATCCAGATTCATGACTTCTCTTGCAAGTCAGAAGATAGGCGAGACTGGACGCTGTGTCCATGTGGCTACAGCAATTCTAACAGAGGAGAGGCCGCCTGCTTTATGTGGAGACGTGCTGTCCAGGTGGCCACAGTCCCCCTGCTCTTTCTCTCACTGACATCGCAAGTCTGGGCCTGGCTTCAGAGAGCAACTTCTGGCTCTCACTAGCTTCCCTGGCTCTGAATTGGTGCATCTCCACTCTACTGTCCACATCCATCCAGGAAGATCCTTCTAAAACTCACTTCTGTGCATAGCCTCTAGTCAAATTCCCTCAACGGTTAACTATCAGCTTCTTGGCCAAGTTCAGATTCTTTTGTGTAGCACCCAAGGTCCTCAGGTTGTTTCCTGCAGCCCTCTCAGCTTCCTTTCTCTTCCTTCTTCAAATCTATGTTTCTCTAATTCTTCTGATTCTGTTTGCAGTTGCCTTGATGGGCCATTTTCCTTCCTGACAACATGCTTTCCTACATGTGGTTCCTTTTGCCTGAATAACTTGACATCGCTCTAGGGCCTGCCAACTGCCTAACCTGCACTCCTGCCTTAAAGCCAAAAGGGCCATCCCTGACTAGTACTGGTCTTCAGCCTGGTTTTGGTGCTTTCTCTATGTGCTCCCTGAGCACTTGGTGATTCCTGCTGTCAGAGCACGGGTCCTGCTCTATTGTAATTATCTGCCTGCTCTCGCAGGTGCAGAGCTCCATAAAGGAGGAACACCCTTAGTCTCTGATCCTGAGCACACTGTGCTGTTTGGCAAGTAACAGGCAGACATACACGTACATCAAAAATCATCCATATAAAAGTACCTACTTAAATCTATTATTTTATATATATCTATATACTATTACTGCCCATGAGGGAAAAAAGTTGCTTTAAATGTGGTAAACATTTTAAATTAAATGCTCTATTATAAATTTTAAAAAGGTCCTTAAAAGAGCCAGAATACAATAAATTGTTACCAAAACAACTTTCTTCTGGCTCTTTTGAGTGTGATTGTGAGCGTGTATGTGTATGACTCAGGCCTGTTAGACGGGAAGGACAGCTGGATTTTTTTTTAAGGATTTGAAAATATACCACCTTTTGTTAATGAGTAACTTGGTTGACATAGAATAAATTCAATAGAATAAATCCATCAGTCCTTTAAGGAATTGCCAAGTAAAGGCAGTATTTGTCATTTTGAGGAATCCCCCTTAAAATGTCTCTGTTGCTTATGTGCCTAAGTTATGAGAGTTGTTGTCCAGATTCCTATAACTACCATTTTATAACCATTTTCCAATCAGAATGGTGCTTTTAACAATTCATATCGCATTTAACACTTTTTCACAATTTTGTGAACGAAGTAGCATTGCCTCCCTTGCTGAGGGGGCTGAGGGGCTTCCCAAGGACTTTCAGCTTAGAGGAGGAAGAGCTGGAGCCTGCTCTGAGCTTTAGCTGGAGCCCAGCGCTCCACCCCTTACGCTATCGCCCTTTCAAATCTCTGCTTCCTCAGCTCCCTCCAGGAGCTGAGGTCTTGCTTCCACAGGGATCAAGAAGCCTTCAGCCCATTCTGGGGCAGCTTCATTATCTCTCCCCTCAAGTAAATGAAACTGGCCCCACATTCCGGTAACAGCTACTGTCAGAGACAGGGCCCCTGAAAGTGGGCGATCATTGGTTACATAACAGGCATCCACTTACAGGAGCAGCAAGCACAGACCCTTCTAATGGCCGCGCTGCCTAAAGCAGTTCTATCTGGCTGCTCCCTGAAGCAGCTGCACATTTCTGCACCGTGTTTGAGTCTGGAAACTGGAACTCAGGCGGATCCTAAATGTCCTCCTCAGTTTTAAGAGAAAATCTTGTAAATCCAATGCATCACTGGCCATGTGTATTGGTCCCTTTTCCTCTGACTCACATCACTGTAGAAGAATTACATGTGGCCGTAAATGATGGGTCCATTTGCTTGTGCAACGCCAAGCATAATGCTTTGGCTTTTTAACAGCTTCCTCCCAGTATAGCTGCCTATCATACGTTAAATACAAAACATTTAATGAACTTGTAGTATCACGTGTAAGTATGTTAAGTTAATAATGTGGTTTAATTGATGGTTTCCTGTGATGGGCAAGAGGTGATATAAGAGATTAAAATAAAGCATAGCCTCCCCCCTAATTTGGGGATTTGATTGAGCTTGACAGTCAGAGTCATCACGATAAAAGTGTCCCCACGTTTTTTTATTTCCAGGGCACTGTCACGTGCGTCAAAAGACACTTTACAAGTAGCATCAAGGCTCATAATCTTAGAAAAGGGACATTCTTCCCAGTGTAGTCTCAAGGTCAGTGTTGACTGTTCAATTTGAACATTTTAAGAAGATTAAACATAAGATACATTTTTTTTTTTTTTTACACAATCAACATCGGACTACAGCCACAGTTCTCCGATCCTAACAAGCGTGGCCACAGGGAACAGCGTGTCAAAGAACTGAGTAATGCTTATTTTAAAACCAGTCTGCGGAGGACGGTTTCCCAAATCCTCTAGCACACCCTGAACTTCTCCATTTTGTTGTTTTTTAATTTCCTCTGGTCCTTTTTTAATTATCCGCCCCATGGCCATCTTTCTCTCCAGAGTCTAAGGCCTGGAGGGCAGGGAGCACAGCTGTCGTCCCCTGTGTTGCACCTCTGGGGCTCAGCGCCGGAGTCACAGGTAGTCAGAATGTACCTGACGAATGAACGAATGGATAGCTGCCCTAGAGCTATATAGAGATTTTTAGCAAGAGAACTGTTTTATCTAAAGGTTTCATCAATTTTATTCTTTCTGGGGGGAGAGAGGGTTTTCTCTATCACAGAAACCCTATTTTGAAATCTTCCGTTTTAAAATAAAAAAAAAAAAAAAAGTGATACATCTGTAATATAGTTTATAGAATCTTTGGTCTGTTTAATATTTCTTCCCTGATACTACAGCTAAACCCCTTTGAACATTTACATAATTTCATAGTAACATCATTAAAAACAATTTTTTAGTTGTTTTGGCTAAATGTAAAAGAGATTGTATTGCTCAACATGCATGAACATTTTTTGATTACCATATGTGTCTTCTTGATTTCTGTCTAATATTTTCCATGAAAACTTTTAACCTATTTAATTTGATACAATCTATTTTAATAAAATGTATGCTAAAAGGCATCTCAAAACAAGGTATTATTCCTATTTTATAAAAAATAAAATTTAAGATTATGAAAGGTGAGAAAATTCAAATCTACTAAGGTATTCCAATATGTAAACTGGCAACCAGCCCTTTAAATTCGATGACCATTAGTAAATGAAGAAAAAGTATAATATAATGAACAGAAGCTTTCCATCTTCAAAATCTGAGCCGGTAGGTGTCCAAACTGTGTTCAATACATGTTAAGACAGCAATGGAATCACAGGGGTGACACGTTTTCTGTTAGGATGCAGTACTCCATTACAGACAGCTGTTAGACACCAGAGCCAGAATGCCTTAAAACAGAGCCTCCTCCAGCTATAATTTCTGTGACCCAGTTTTTGCTCGTCTCGTTGCCAGGAGCCCTGGAGAGGAGATGAAGTGTAAAGCCAGCAGTGGTCTCACGTGGCAATCATAGCTTGTGCCATTGTCACACCTAATGGTGTGCTCCTCAGAGTCTAGGATTCACACCCACAGCCTGATAGGAATGAAGTCCTGCAACCATCCAGAGAGCAGAGCTCGGGGAGGGCCAAGTGGGCGGTACCTGGTTAACAGAAGCTTCCGTGTTAGCCACAGGTGAAGGGGAACGACAGGCAGGTGGAGAGGAAATCTCACTGTTGGTTCCCTCCTCCCCAGACTCCTCAGTGACAGGTGACAGCAAAGTGTGACAGCGACCTGCAGTCATCTGTCACATAAAAGGGAGCCCAAAGGACACAAAAAAATCAGTTAGCTATGTAACAAAAGACCTGGTCTGGTGTAGGTCAAAACAAAGATGACTATATAACAAAGGTTAGAATGACTGAGACCCATATTTACATGCAAATTTGTGTTAATATGTAGAAGTTTCGTTCAAGTGAACTTAATGAGAGGAACCATTTGTAAAAGAAACGGTGTTAAGGAGGTGCACGTCATGTCGAATGTTTTGTCCTTGATTAAACAGTTCCCTAATTTATTTTTCTTTCTTGATTGTATCTTTATAAATAATTTTTTAAAATCATGAATTGTACAACTGATGGAGGAGTCTATGAAATTAAGCTTGGATTTCTGTGTACATCTCAAATTTCGAATATTCTAGGAAGATAATTACACCCTAAGTAATAGATTGCCAAGCATGGCACAGTACACACGTGTGGAAAAAACACAGCCCTGGAAAGCACTGAGTTACCAAAATAATGCATGCATTTTAGATGCAAAGTGATGGGGAAATAATGTAGACAGAAATGAATGGGACTTCTTTCTTTTAATCCAAAGCTAAACTTTGGATTTTCTATTTTCTTATTTTTCTAAAAATAGCCTTTCTTCTATATTTTACTAAACATTTCTACAACTAAATACACATATCTAGTCAGCCAGTGCTTTAACTTGGAAAACTCATAATATATGTAGCACGGTTCTCTCATCCCCCAGAAAACTAGAGAACTATGCAAAGGGGTTTTTTTGACACTTAGAGCCTCTCAGTAGCCTTGCTAAGTTATAAACAAACGCAGGGCCGACCTTTGACCCGTTAAGTAATTCAGCAGTTTCCAGCAAACAGCTTTAGTTCAACTGTCATTGTTTACAGTGTCACACACTGGCTTTGGCCCCAATGTAGCAGAGAGTTAAGAAGACTGTTCCTGGGCTCTAACCTGCAAGACCTGCCCCTGGTCCCTAAAACAAGCCAGAGGGAACCTGGAGCAGGGAGCCGGGTACAGTCAGAGAAGAGAGTGCTTGGCCGCGCCCGGCAAACCTGGCGGTGACCCTTACTTACCATGACCACGGAGGGGTGGGCAGAGGTGGCTGGGAGGAGCTCCCTGTCCAAGTCCTCCGCCAGCCCCTCCACCTCGGTCACCGTCAGCAGCATGGTGGCGTTCCTGGCTTTCATCGTCAGCATCTTGCACTTGGAGTTCAAAGCGGCGATCTGCTCCTGGTAGCCCTTGATTTTCTGAGCCAGCTCCTGAGGAAACATTTTCCCACCCCCGTGTCAGAGCAGCATCGAGAGGAAACCGAGCTGGCGGCGCTCATCTTCCTCCGGGGCCGGCCAATGAAAGCACAGAGCTGTGCCAGGCGGCGGCGGGAGGCAGGATGTGGACGGGGCTGAGCAGCAGCTGCCTGCAGAGGGGCGCGGCCGGCAGCCGGGCGCTGGGGCAGGGGCAGGGGCAGGGGCAGGGCAGGCCCGCGGGATCCCAACCCGAGGGGTGCCGCCTGCGCAGTCGGGGACTTATGCAAACGAACGACCTGCAACTTTCTTCAGAATGCCTGAACCTGTCACTGCCAGATGGTTCATGCCATGGAAATCAGGTCATGTGATGACTAAAATTACAAAAAATGCAATGCTCAGCTCTCTGCTGAATATATGAAATCCAGCAGTCGGTTGTTCACACGGGGTCGCTAAGCAAACTGCTTGTCTTTCCTGCTTCCTGGGGAGTTATTTTTGTAGATAAGCTGAAAATTACATATGAAAGCCAAATTTTTAAATGCAGATGGCACCCAAAATAAAATTTGGTACATTCATCAAAAGTTCCTTCAGGTACTTCACCATGCTTCAAATGTTTCTGAGGCTTCAAACTGGAGCTTTGAACTTGTCCAGCTCAAATGTAATGCCTTTCAAATACATTTCTTGTTGAAAAAAATTGTGTTGAGAGATAGAGGGGTCTAAAACTTTTTCCAGGAGCTAACTGAATATATATTCTGGACATACATATTTTCCAGAAATAGCTCTTAAAAATTCTAAAATATTAAAATTCTAAATAATAAATTAACATGGTAACTCTAAAATATTAAATTTATATTTTCTTACTTAAAAGATGTATACATCTTTAAAAAAGTGAAGATGTATATCCTAAAACCTTAGTCCTAAGAGTGCACTACCATTCCTTTTTCCAATTCGTTTTATTTGGCTCCCTTATCTAAAAAGTTGTCATTTAGTGTTTGTACAGAACACAGTCTGTGACAAAGATATTATGACATCAATGACTTTAAAATCAGTGTGTATATACAGATATGTATACAGACACTATCATTTTAAAGACATTGACATTCAAACTAGAGCTTTGAACTTGAAGTTCAGAAACAAACAAAATGACAACAATAACAAAATGATGTGTGTGCGTGTGTGTATGTCTATGGGTATGTGAGTGTGTATATGTGTATGTATAGGTACATGCACATGTATACACATGTACACACATATATGTACTATTTTGTTACTGTTGCCACTTTGTTTCTCCCCTGCAACCCAAACTGAGGAGTGGAAGGGAAAACAGCCAGCAGCCTGATTTCCTGACTTCTAGCATAGTCCAGGGATTTTTTTAAAGCAAGCGCTTAAAAAGTAGAAATCATCACTTTTTTACCTATTAGGGCTGCTAGGTAATTAATTAAACCTAACAGGGTTTTAAAAATAGTGATTAAGTAGCTATTTACTATACCTGGTCTCACGCCTAACACACGAGTACTCTATTAATAACTAGTTAAATGCACATAAAAAAGACAACTACCAGCTCACCGACTCCTTGAATTCTTTCTCCATGGGACAAATCTGTGTGCATTCTTACGGTGCCTCGCCCCATCGGGGTAGACTGGAGGAATCTTTGTGAAGCACCATGAGTCTTAGACCTCCCACCCTTTGTGCCCGCATGGATGGCCACCGCCTGCCCCGACTGCAGGACCGACGCACACCCACGCTGACAGTAACGCCCACTGCCTAAACGGGAGTCCTCAGCTTTACTGCGTGGAAAACTCCTCTGGGCTGTTTGATAAAAATGCAATCCTGGTCTCCACTTCAAACGGTTTTGATTTGCTAGGCTTGTGGGAATCTGCACTATACAGCTATCCTGTGTGAGTGGCTGGAGAATTAGCTCTCTGGAACTTTCTTCTATAAGATAAACCTGTCCATCTCCCACTAACTTGCAGGTTGGGGGTTGAGTCCGCTATATTACTTGGAGCACTGACGGGGTTAACGTGTTCCCCACTCTCAGAAAGCATGTGTACTTTTCATTTTTACTGGGCATTTCCAAAAATGAACTTAGAAGATGACTACAAAGGTGAGGGCTTCAGGTACAGGGGCTGCTCTGAGGAAAGCTGCCCTCTGGGGGGCGCCACCCGCAGTCAGGAGCAGGGCTGTCAGGTCCATAGCAAGAGGCCTGACTACTCTCTCCTACGATTTGAAAGTGGCCGATAATTTTCTGTTTAAATGCAACACTTGAAAAATCATGGAAAATACGGGAATTCCTTATAAATGAATCAATGATCAGTTATTCTACGACTTAGAGTTATCCACAAGGAAACTAGACTCACATCAAGACTGAAATTCTATTAAAAGCAGACCGCAAATACAGGAAGAAACATTCTTCCAAATTTTTATGTTATCTTAAATCAGGCTCTCTCCTCTCAGCACTTTCCTTCCTGCGTTTGTTTTATAGGTACAATGAGCCTCGCCTAGGACTATGTCATCGTTGCTATGAAGGTGCATTCTGAATCGCATGACAAAGCTAACAAATGTCTGCACTGATGCTTAGAGCTGGGGGAGAATGTCACAGAATGAATAGACCACTGAACAGGAGCCAGAGAGCAGTCCACAGCTGCTTGTGCTGCGAGCTGGCTCCGTGACCTTGGGCAAGTCATTTGTTTTCCTAGACCATCATTCTATTCTTTTGTGCAGTGAGGTAGCTCAAATAGTTTCTGCAGCAGTGAGAACTAATTTGGAGCCAAAAATACTAGATTAGAATCTATTTTCCCTGAGTAACTAGATCTGGGAGCTCAGGAAGTCATCTAAAAAAAATCTGTTTTTCTTTTCTTGTCAGTAAAATAGAAACGAAAAAAAATCCTTACCTCACCGGGTTGTTATAAAAGGTAAGGTAAAAACTTTGTAAATTGTTTTGAAAAACAGAAAATCGTGGTAATGATAATTATTGTTATTCCAGAGAAGATTTTTTAAAAATATTTTCTGTGCTAGGATAGAACAGTTGTTACAACAAAATTCTGGGTCTTAGAAAATGGGATTATAAATAGCTTCAAAATAGATTTACAATATATAGTCTAATGTCTGAGTTATATAAACAGTGGTTTCTGATATTTGCATAACATTTTCTTTTAACCAATGGCATAAGAGAAACAAATGTTAAAGTAGGTGATATCTACCATGTAGGAGTAAATGTACGTGGGGTATTTATTTACATTATTTTATAAATCATATATATATAAATGTGATTTATGCATTGGCTGTGTCAAGAAATTAAAGAATTGCATTTGGAGAGGGGAATGGTGAGATTTTTCCATCCATAAAAGGCAACAAATGAATCTTCTGAGACCCTCACTATGATGTTTGGTTTGTGAAAAATAAGTTTGTTGCTCCATGACAACAGAGTTAAAATAGAGCACATGGAAGGAGAAGCTAAATGTCCACCTCTGGCACAGAGAAATAAGACACCCCCCACCCCCAGGCACTTACCAGAATTCATGATGCTATGAGCCAGCCCCCAAGGGAAAGAGTAAATGTGGCCTACATAGGAATTGACAAGCCAGGAAAGGAATTCACTGCCAAATATCAATGGGCTCAGACACTCAAGGTCTATGATCTCTGAAACCAGGTCTGCACAAAGGGTGTCCAAGTCCTAAGCTCATAATGATGCCAACGGTACGAGGAAAGAGGCACTTTTGTAAATGGGAAGATGCTGAGAGGTACAGCCTGGAAGTCAACAAAACAAAGAATATGGCCCATTCTCTGATCTTGGTGAAAGGAGCTGAAATAACCAATATTTGAAAGAACAGATGCTTATAAAAATGTATGAAATATCCTTTCTTTTTAAAGAAGGTGATCAGGGCAGCAAGACTTTGAGCATTGCTACTGCTTTCAGGCTTTAAGCACAGGTCTCAGCCTGGGTCTTGGTGTATTAACTGTGAGAATTCAGGGGCAGGAGACAGTCTCTGGGTCCTGGTTGAGAAATGTCATGAACAACATGCAAAGAAGTTTTGGAATCAAGGGGAAGACTCATGCTACTGGACCTTGGAAAGGATTGGCAAAAATAGCCCTCAAAATGCAAAGAGAGCTGAAGAGACTGCCCAAGAACACGTTATGCCAGACAGAACCTTTCTCTTTGATTCACTAGAAACCAATCACGAGTTCTAACCAAGCCAGCATCCTGCCCGAGTTTCCGTCTCACCTCGTGCTGAGCAATCTGGGCTTGCAGCTCCTGGATGTTACTGGTGGCCACAGGCTTGTCCTCAATCTCTCGGTGAGCTCCTTCTATCAGCTCCTGGAGGTGCTGCATTTCTTGTTCATAGTGTTCATACTGCATCACAGCCTCCTTTGGGAAAAGAAAGACCACAGGAGTTACCTTTCAGTATCAGTAACTGTGTAAGCAATTCGTGCTGCTCTCTGTCAAACTACAGTCTTAACTCCTGGGGAATAACGAAATGATGGCTAGAATCCCTCAGAGACTCAAATCCTCAACTTTACTCAGGTTATTTCAGAGCCTTCTTTTTAAAACACGTCGCCAAGATTATTCATGAACTCAAAGTAGTTAAGTGGCTAGACACTCCGTGTGCCCCCTACTCACAGCACCCTGACGGTGGCAACGTCATGGCCGGACGCGGTGGGAAGCGGTATGAAAACCACGATTGCTTTATTTTTCCATCTAAACCATACTGAACACATGTGTAAGGCACTTGGTAAGAGCTGAAGTGGGTGGTAAAAAATTAATTAAGCATGACTTCTATCCCCAGGAATCTACTGTCTAACAGAGTGTAAGACAAGGAGCGAGGGTAACTGAACAAAGAGGCTGCTAGCAATGCAACCAGAGGGTATTTTTAAAAGAATATATCTTTATTGATTTCGGAGAGAGGAAAGGAGAGGGAGAGAGAGAGATAGAAACATCAATGATGAAAGAGTCATTGATCGGCTGCCTCCTGCACGCCCCCGACTGGGGATCGAGCCCGCAACCCAGGCATGTGCCCTGACTGGGAATCAAACCCCGATCTCCTGGATCCAAGGTCGATGCTCAACCGCGGAGCCACACCTGGCTGGGCTGGAATTTTTGGATAAATGTGGTGCAACATGAGTTGAAATGAGATATGAGGTAAATAGTGTTGTTGTATCTTCCCAGTAAATGATTTTTCTCTTATTAAAGAGACTAAGAGTTATCCTTTGGTGTACTTTCAGGCACAAAAATGCATTTAGTGCACCATTAAGCTGAAATATGAAAAAAAATTCTGCGATATATGCTAGCGGTAAGTCATATTACAAGGTTCTAGATGATTCTAGGATGAATTATGAAGTAAAAACACCGCTGAATATAAAATTAACCCGTGTAAGTTGTCCTTATAAAAATATCGCTAAAAGGTAGTTCTCACCACCAGATATTTTTATAGAGCTTTCCCCAGGCTTTTGTGGGCGATCCACACAATAGCATTTCATCTCCTAATTTTACATACCCACAACACCTGTCACATTTAACACTCTGGGTGTGTTTGCAGGGCTGAGCCCACATGACGCTCAGCAAGGGAGCCCGTGACCCCTGGGCTGCGGCTGTGGTGCCGCTGGCGTGGGGACCCCCGCAGACCCAGGCTGGCCCCCCGCACATGCCTGCAGGACGTTGCACTGCTGGATGGCGGCATGCTGCAGCCGGCTGGCCTCCTCCTGCAGCTGCAGGGCCGCGTGGCACAGCGGCAAGCTGGTGACCACGTCCTCGGGGATCCGGAGGGCGCTCTGGCAGACCTGCACGGCGTGGACCTTGGGCTTCAGCGACTCCACCTCACACAGCAGGTTCTGAAAGTGCGAGTGCATAGTTCACGCATTTTATATTCAGGAGTTCCTTTCACAAGCAAGGGTCGCTCACATTGCAGCCCGTTTCCCAGTTATAAACATTTTCCACGAAAGGTTTCAAAAAACAATGCCTACAGAGCTAAGACTGACCGCGTCTAGAAATCGCTTTTCCTCGCTCCCCCCTTTTAAAGCTGAGGCCCCCGCTCATCTCCCCTGAAGTGCTTCTGCTCACCTGCCGACGAGAGAGCTGCTCCTTGAGGCTGAGCCGTCCGGCCTCCGGAGAAGTCAGCGTGGCCTGCGCTTGCTCCAAGGCAACTTGCAGGTGTTTCAGCTCTGCCTCAAACTGGCTCATGTCCTGCAGAGGACAAGCAACGTGGGTGTCAGGGCTGAGGCACCTGAAGTTCAAACTCATAGGGAGGGTAACATCAGGGGCCAGGAGGCCCCTCAGAGGGGAGCGCTGCATCTCCGCCAGAAAACCACCAGTGTTTTTTAATGATGGACTTCTCAATTTAAATTATTATTATTCTTGCTTTTTACCTCGGCAGCATCTTGGAGATTCTGCGAACGCATTTTGATCACCTGCCGCAAGCCCTCGGTCTCCCGTCCCAGGTCGGCCACTTGCTGAAACATCTTTTCTGTGTAGTACACGCTAGCGAGGGACTGTAACTTCTCAGCCATTGCGTCCAGATCGCTGTGAATTTCTTCAGATTCCTCCAGCATGGTCTAGAGTGAACGATCAATATTCACAACACTGACAGGTAGGTGGAGAGGTACAGGTAATCAACGTGGACCATCAGACTGGGAAGGGAGTAGGGAAGACATAACTCACACCTCCCATGGCCCTGGGGACGTGGGCGCTGTGTGCCCTCTTGGGTCTAATCTCCACACCCCTGCGCCCACTCCCCACCTACTATTATTCCCATTTTACAGAAAAAGAGTCGAAGTTCAGAAACTGTAAACAATTTCCCAAGGCCACATGCTATTAAGTGTTGGACCACAAGGCCGAGGCTCTGTCCATCACGCCGAGAGGACCCCTGGTGAGGGTCAGGACACGAATGTTCCAGCAGAGACAGTGCTCTACACATCGGGCAGCTTCATCAGGCTGCTGGGCCTCCTGTCTTGCCTCATACTCATTTAAACTAAAGAGATGCATTCCAGCTCTCATATTCTACACCTACGGTCTACGTGCGGATCAGTCTAAGGAATGAAAATAGGGCAAGAGCATTGCAAACAAACAAAAAACCTTTGATCACTCGCTTTAAGTGAGACAAGGGGGTAGACGCAACTTAGGGTCCCAGGAGGAACAGAACACGCCCTCGTCATTCAGGACGGGACCATCTACTGGGGTGACTAACGCGGATGGGTTAATAACCATGTAACAGGCACTGCCCAGGAAAAGTGAAAGAGAAGACAGGGTAAGGAAGGTAGAAACGGGACGGACTTGCAGGAAGGCTGGAGAAGGCTTCCTGGAAGAGTCACTCTGAGTGTCTGCACAGAGTCACGGGATGTCCGCCTTCTGACAGATGGGGAGGAAGGGGGCAGGCATTCCAGGCCGAGGGAGCAGCCAAGCCAAGGCACAGGGGGGAGTGAGCACAAAGCGGGCAGGTACGGGGCCGAGTGGTGTACAAAGAGAAGTGGGAGGGGCGACGTTATTCTTAAGCCACAGACCCTGATTTTTTAAAATAGAGCACATTTTTTTCTCACAATAAACAGTCTATACGGGGGAGGGGGCAAATGTAGGTTTACAGTTGTAATACAAATAAATAATACAATAATTAATAAATAATAATACAAGAATAAACTCTGTGCTTCCCATACTCACAACTGTAAACCCACTTTTGCCCACCCCCGCATTTGTATAAATAAACGATTCCCTAGTCCCAGACCTGAGAGAGAATTCAAGGAAGCCGAGCTGCTGCTACGTGTGGGTATAGCTCTAGGTAATTTAGATCATAACCCACCTACAAGTTTGCATCTTCCTCTTTCACCTGACACTGGCAACGTGCATTTTCTCTCTGTGCACTGTTTCTGGATAAAGTTGGGCGCCTTTAATTCCTGAGGCGGGGACAGGAGAACTCCCTGGAACGGTGCGTGCGGGCCGAGTTCTCTCCTGAGCGTCCGTGTGAAATAACCACCCACACCCACTGTCTGTCCATCTGCACTCAACCCACCCAGCTGCCCAAGTCAGAAAAACAGGGCCGTTGCCCTTGGCCCCTCCCTCCCTTCCACTTGCAGCCACAGACTCCAGCTCAGTAAAGCCCTTGCTCCTGTCTTCTCGCAGCCTCCAGAGAGGCCCTGTCCCTTCCTCCTGGAACACCACAGCCACCTTCTGTGTCGTCTTCTCATCATCAACCTGCTCGTGCCCACAGGCTGCTAAGTCATCTTCCTTAAACGCAAGTCTGTACTTGTCCCTTGCCTGCAGAATATCTGTCAAAGGCTTCGGAGTGAGTTTAGGATCAAGTCCAAGTGCTTATCGGGCTCCCAGGATCTGTCTTTTCCTTTGCTCTCTATTCTTGTCTTCAAGACCTCTCTTCTCCGGCACCTTTCAGGGGGCCAAGCAGGGCTCCCCTCACTCTCACAACTACAGAAGGAGGCTGGCTGTCTCCCAGGACTCAGCCCAGAATCGCCTTTTCCTGAGAAGGCTCAACCGTCTTCTCAAACCCTGGCAGTCTGGGTGGAGCGCCCTTCTGGGGGCTCCTTCAGCACCTTGGCCCCTCAGTGCCTGCATCATCTCAGGGCGCTGGAACTGTCTAGATCTGCCTCTATCTCCTTCCTCCCTTTAATGATCAACTCCCCGGGGGCTGGGACGGGCAATATTGTTAGTACTTCAAATGCAAACTTCAATTCCTACCTTTGCAAAATACCTTATAAATGTTTGTTGAATAAACAAATGAGTATAGGAGTTTTTTAGAAGAAAAAGCCTTTATGGCCATTTTAAAGACTGCGTTATATTCCATTATATCCAAAAATTTACTCAGAAAAATGAGTTGACATTTAAGTTTCCTTTAAAATTCCACTCCAGTGATTAATACTGCATGAAATATTTTCTACAGTTTGGATTACAGAGTAGAAACATTTTGATGATCATGATTTGTTTTGCCAATTGTTTTTCAAAGAGCTTTTACCAAGTTCCCAGGAGTGTTTGAGAGCTCTTGCTTCCTTAAATATGAACTTTAAAAGAACAGTGTTAACTCGATAGTCAAAACACTTTCTCTCTCTTACATTTGCATTTCTAGATTTCTAATGAGACTGAGTATTTTTTCATTGTTTACAACCAGTTATAACTTAAGTCTTGTATGTTACTATATAAGCATATCCTCAAATAGAAGACTGGAGTTGTTTAAGGAGGATTTCTTGAAAACTGTGTGAGAGTGATTGGAAATAAAGACTGTAGATACAGGGAAACCAATTAGAAGCCTGTTAAAGCAGCCCGAGTTGAAAAAGAAGCTCTGATCTAGAACCCTGTCAACTGGAATGGGAAAGGGGCTGGATTTAAAACACATGAGTATACAGAAATCGAAATAAAAGAGAAAATCTAAAATACTTGAGGATATCCATGTAACTTAAAAAGCATTCTGCATTTTATTGCAAGATAACTGGGCTACTAGATATCTATGTCTGATTCAAACCTAAATTATAAAAGAATGAAATAATTTCCTGGATGACACAACCCACAGAAAATATCAGAGGAAATGAAGCAATGCAGCCACCTTGTGATGTGGGCTCATTGCCGGTGCCCAGCTGACCCCTGCTTCCTGTGGAAGCCAGGCGGCCGAGGCCAGGGGAGGGCTGAGGAGGAGGCGTGAGAGCTCAAGGCTCACGTGTCAGATAATGCGCGTGCTAATGTCTGCACACGAGTTACACCATCTGATCCTTATAATAATTCTGCAATATAAATCGTTACATCTCCATCTTACTGGTGAGAAGTCTGAATCTAGAGACAGAAAGGAGTTTCCTCCAAATCACACCACCCTAAATGGCAGAGCTTGGTTTTCCCATCAGTCTGACCCTGGCTTACATAATCTTTCTATATGTCATAGCATCTTTCATCAGGAAGGGTTCCCCACCACATCCCTGCATATAACTGTTCCAAAGAAGATGCACAAAAGGGACTGGTTATTTTTGGTCTTGGGAAAGGAAAGTCTAGGGGAGATAGAGGACATCCATTCATTTATACAGTTTTAGCAAATTTCATGTGTAGCTACTTTCTTTTAAACCACTGGACAAGTAGTAGGGCTACCTTAGCTTTCTTTTTTTCTCTGGCACCTATAATCATTTGACATCACAGCCCTCTAAATTTTCTTAGTCTAGCTAGTTAAATTAAATTGTTCTCTTAGTTACTCTTTGAAAATTATTTTTCCCAAAGTTACCTGATGTGAAATGTATTGTTCCCGAAGTTGTTTCGCAGAATTCCACACGATCTTTCCATGTACCAAGATTTTAGCTTTGTCAATCCACTTCAAAATCAATTCAAGCATTTCATTGCATTCTTCTAAATGTGATGATGCCTAAAAAATCATTAACATTCAGATAACAAATGTGACCTCTACTTGAGCTACTCATCGGTCTTCTGTCACTCTTTGGATACGGTAGTCGTGGGGGTTAATCCATTATAATATCTGAGATATTTAAAGTGTCAGCATGAGAAACATTCAAACCCATAGAGAATTTTTATTAGTTTATTGGAGCTAAACTGACAACACATGCCAGGGAGCAAGATCTCAAAGTTCCACAGAAAAACAGTTCTGTAGCTTCTTCTAAAAATTGAGGTGGGGACTTAAGGAAGACTGGAGCAGACAGGAAGGTAGTGATTGGATTACAGGGCGGTTAACAAGATTATATGCTCTCTTGAGGGTGGTTATGTATTTTTTAAAGGTGTGCTATCCTAGATGCACAAGAATAATGGATAGGGCTAGCTTAAAACTGTTCACTAAAGAAGTTACAGGCCTGGGTTAGGACCTGCCCAGTTAGGAATTTATGATCAGATCACCCTGCGAGGTTACTTTCCATAGAACACCTCACCGCCCCTTTTTTAATCTACAAAGGGGGTCATGAAAAATCACGTCCTTGTTGAAAATATTTCAAGGACTTCTCAGTGACTTTAGGATAAAGTCCATGTCCTTGAATAATCTGTCTTTTAAAAAAATTCTCTATTCTCGTCTATTATTCATCTACCTAGCTCCCCTTTATGCCTCCCTCCTTCCATACCCCACCCTCACTGAGTAAGGAGGTGGGAGGTGGGGATTATGGCATGCCAGGTTTCAATATTGTAATTCATTGGTTGCCAAATTCTGATTTCACTTGTCCCTGGTTACAGAGAACATACACAGTCACTTAGCAAAAGTTGAGTCTACACTCAACAATTATGATGGAGATATGACCTGAACCTGTTAAGTAAATGATAGCTATTGTATCTTATCTATATATCTGCATACATATCTTACTTTAAGATACTTGAATTCACACAAACTGATTTGTAAAACATGTTAATGAATGAGTATTCATTTTATAAAATACTTTCCCAATTTACAAAATATTCACCCTAAAAGTACACTTAAATGATATCTCTGTCAATGAATTTATAATATGGTTTGATGTAAAATAAAGGCAGGTTTATGTAAGTCTAATTCTTAGGAACATAAGTGTGATATGAAATAAACTACTTGTAAATTACTCTCATCATTATAAATATCATCTTTTTAAAAAAGATGGAGCAGACAGGAAGGTAGTGATTGGATTACAGGGCGGTTAACAAGATTATATGCTCTCTTGAGGGTGGTTATGTGTTTTTTAAAGGTGTGCTATCCTAGATGCACAAGAACAATGGATAGGGCTGGCTTAAAACTGTTCACTAAAGAAGTTACAGGCCTGGGTTAGGACCTGCTCAGTTAGGAATTTATGATCAGATCACCCTGCGAGGTTACTTTCAATAGAGAAAAACAGAACACAGAATTTCTGCGCTTGAAAATTATGATTCTGGCCTGGAAAACGTACCTGACTGAGCTTCGAGAACCGATTCTCAGCCTGTCTAACAGTCTGCAGGTGAAGTTCGGTCAGTTTTCCTATCTTCTTGGTCAGTGGTCTCCCCAGTTGGCCATTCTGTTCCGAGAACTTCTGTACTGCTTCATCCAGTTCCATCAACTTTAAATTACAGGCATCTAATTCCTCCCCGAGCTCCTAGATGGCCATCCAAAAGAAAGAACATTAGACTACAGAAATGAATTTCTCCAGATTTTTCAAGATCAGAAGGATGATATTAAATGACGTTTGTGTAAGACAAATACTATAAGGAGTAATTCTACCATGATTAGGTCATTTCTATTTCTTTGGTTGGGAAGACAGAGCCGGATGTTTTGCAACCCTGGTGTTTATTTCTTATGAGGCTGAGAGAGCTAATATTTTCCTTCTGCCCCACCCAAAAAGGATTAGTCACTTAAGTCATCAGTGGAGAACTCAGATTTAGCTCCCAAGAAAGAACATCCTTCATTGTGGAACTAACGTATTGTATTCCTAGCTCATTTACTTCTCTGACACTTTTCCTGCTTACCCACACGTGCATGTATGTTTATCACAAAGTTCAATGTGATGATAAATTATACCATGTAGAGAGGTCTATGCTATCATCTTCATACAATTTCTTTATTGCTTCTCTTTTACTAGCTGTTTTTAATGAAGCTTGCTGATCAAGAAAGTTCTTTCTTATACCCTCTAAATGAACTAACTCCAAAAAAGACTAAATTTAGTCAGTAGCATCCCTTATGTTTCCAGTTCTCTTCCTTACCTTTTGGTCAGTTTTTGCTTGAACTAAGTTATCTGTCTTTGCTCTCAGCTTAGTTAGAATAGCTGTGAGATCTTTGGTGATCTTCTGAATTTGCTGGCCGAATTCTTGGCTCGTGGCCTTGCTCTGTTCAGCTTGTTTTACTTTGTCTTGGATCTAAATAATCAGTGAGAACAGCAAAACCAACCATGGTTAAAACTGGGTAACAGAGATGGACCACCTCCATGTGGAGATGTTGAGAGATTTCAGGTGATTCGTGCTGCTCTGGCATTGAGGAGCTTTGTCAAACCAGCCACATGCAGTGACAAACTCACATGGTTTTCCACGCAGCCTCACTTCCCCCATCTTTATGCATCCACTGCATGTTTTTCTGTTGCTCCTTCAGCAAAGGAACAAGCAATGCACGTGCAGCGATTCACTCATCAAATATTTAGAGTATTCACAGATGGCAGGGCAGATAGCTCAGTTTGAATCTGTTTCCTAACACTGACCTGGAGCACACAGACTCCTCTAAACCTTTTCTTCATAGCATGCAAAACTCTTCCAGGTAACTGGAACACACACATTTGTTTCCAAGCACCTTTTCGTAAGAGGCTGGTAATGATCTGGTAACCCCTTTTCTAACTTGGCCATTACATCCCTACGGTTTGAACAAAAAGCATGACGCACCTCCGGTTAGAAAGGAGGTGAAAAACAGCAGGTAACGTTTGCAAGTTTCTAATGGCCTTGGGTGGCCTTCATCACAAATATTCATACTTTCGCTTATTATAAAATGCCGAAGAAGCGATATTCTCTTTATATAAACAAAAGGCTAAAATTCATAGAAGGGTGACTGGTAGCCTCTAGGTTCTAAATAAATATTTGTTGGACACACAATATATATCTTATTTTGTTGTTGTTGTTTCTTTAAGTCCCTTTTTTGGAAAAAGGGAAAGCAGATATGTTATGGTTCATTATCTGACATTATTGCTCATATCATCTGATACGTGCTGCTATTTTTTTTTGCCTATGATGAAGACCTCTAATTTAACAGTATTGTTTTATGCCGAGCAGTTTTTAATCCTGTTTCCATGAGGAGGTACTTGTGAAAATCAAGACTCTTGCACAAGAGCACGGGGCCCATGGGAGCGCGGCAGCCACCTGGGCTGGCTCACCTGGTCGTGCACGGTTCCCAGCTGCAGAGCCGCCTCCGCCAGCTGCAGGGAGAGCTCGGAGGGCAGGACCGCGTACCGACCCAGGTACCGGCTCTTCTGCTCTTCAGCTACTTTCTCCATGTTCTGTCGGTGGTTTGTGGCTTCTGTTAGGAGCATCTGAAGGAAAGACAAAATGAGAAATTTCTGGGAGCCCAAGGAAATGTCCATGGGTACAGAGACAAGGTGACACACTGTCCATCAGTTCGGGATTAGGTGTGGAGTTAGAGGAACACCTTAAGAAAAACCAAACGTTTCTCTAGTCTCTGGATAAGAAACATGTGCACTTTATACAGAACAATCCCACGAAATCATGCTGAAAAAGCCTTTTATGCAATATATTTCTGAAAAATTTTAATTCAGTGTTTCATTGAATATAAACAAATACGTCAGATTAAAATCAGGGCCTTATTTTTTAAATGATGGGTACAGGGAATGAGGAGAGTTTTATACCTGAAGTTCTTCAAGTTGGGCATCTATTTCTATTGTTGGATTCCCCAAATATTCCTTTGTTTCCCGAACCCACGATTTCACAGAATTGATGTGGGTCTCCACCGCATCCCGGTCCTTCAGCTCCTGCTTCAGCAGCTTCCCGCTGCGCCTCACCTCCTCCTGCAGGCTTTACAGGGAGAGAGCAGACAGGGAGTGAGCTGGAAATGAAAGGAAGCCCCTAGAACACAGCACTGCACTATCAGAAAAGGATGTTTGCGTTTGCCAGATAAATAACTGAAGAGCTGAGAAAAATGGAAAGCAGGGGTGATGGGAACAGATCCTCCTCATTGTAAGGTGGCGTGATGGAGCACCCCCAGACTCTAAAGCCACGCTCCTCCCTTTGGGTCATGGCCAAGTTCAGCGACAGAGAATGAGAGGTGTGTAATTACCTCAGGCACCGGTCTTGCAGGGCTGTGATTTCCCGCATAACAGGTGGCTCTTCCCCAGGGGATGGCGTGGCCCCGTCCGGGAGCATGCTCAGTGCTTGCTGCCTCAGCATGCCCAGGGCCGACTGCTGCTGTTCCAGCTCCAGGGTGAATGTGTCATGATGTTCCAGCAGAGTTAAGAGTTCTGCATGGGAGGCTTTCTCTGCTGAACATCCCGGTAATTTATCTTGCAGCTGATCAATCGTTTCGGTGGCTTTTATAACCTGGTGAAAAATGCATGTACTATGAAGCTCAAAAATAAATTGAAAAACTGGGGCAACGCCCATGAATGCCACATTTGACACTAATGCACCAAAGCTCATTGAAGATGATGGTGTAAACTCTAAATTTCAGGAAACTGAAACCCGGACAATCTTCTAAACATGAAAGGAAAGGCTATCTTTATAATCCTGGGGTTAAAGCTTTAAAATCAAGATAATATCAGGGCACTCAGAGACTGCATATCATAGAAAAAGTTTTGTGGGTTTTTTTAACTAAAAGACAAATGAAAAGCTCTCTCTATTATTCAAGTGAACACAAGTTATAAAGGAAGATGAGACTTAAAATATTAAATCCCACTTAAAAGATGAAAGAAATTAACATAGGACTTGGGAAATGAGTTAAATTCCTGCGTATTTCCACGGTAAAGAAAAAGCATTTTGACATTTTTGGGGGCCAGGTAAGAAAGTTTCACTAAGATTTCAGCAAATGGAGGAAGGTGGTGTGTCCCCCTTCAAAGTTTAGTTTCTTGGTTTTCTAATTAAAATAATTGGACTCTGACTTGGGACTAAATTGCACATTGCACACTGCATATTGTTTCACAGTTTGGGTTTCATGTCACTGAAACAGTGATGAGAAAAAAGCTTTTAACTTTCATAAAGCCAATTTTTTTTTAAAAAAAGAGCAAGAGCAAGATACTGCTTTTCAAAACACATGATCACCAGGGAGGAAAGAATCACTTGAGCCCATCAATACAGGACATTACCTTATTGTTGAAATTCTTCCACTCATCCACTGCATCTTCCAGGATCTTCTCCTGGTCCTGGGCCACAGCCCGGAGCCGGGCCCAGCGCTGCCAGACTGTGGTCATCGACCTGCCTATGGTTGCTTTGCTTGCATCGTTTCCAACTTTTTCCAGCTGTGAAGCCTTACCCTCTAGGGCCACAATTTTCTCGTGGAAAGAATGAACCAATGACACTAAAGCCTAAAGGTAGGGGAGGAGAAAAGGGGTGGGGGAGAGATTTTTTTCAAAAGTTCTATGGGTTTGGGTAAAGCCCAAAATTACCTTGCAAAAGGAAATGTTCCAACATATGTTCTTTTAACTCTGGTAGCTCTCACCTTGACATTGCATGCTTAATTGAGTCAGGCTTCAATTTTTTAAAAAAGGGAAGGTGAAAGTTTATTTATGAAAAATGAAAGTTTATTTGCTACTTGAAATGAAATCCTCCCATTTTTAAAAAGCAGCAAAAACATAAGGGAACTGAATTTAGTATTTTAGGATGTTACATTCTACCTTATATTGCCGTGACATATGAGAGCGACTCAGCTATTAATTTCATTTATTTTTTGTTAATTCTCACCCCGAAGATATTTTTTTTATTTTTAGAGAGAGTGGAAGGGAGGGAGGGGGGAGAGAGACACAGAGAGAGAGAAACATTGATGTGAGAGAGAAACACCGATTGGTTGCCTCCCACACACATTCCAACTGGGGCCAGGGAATGAACCTGCAACCCAGGTACATGCCCTTGACTGGACTCGAACCCAAGACCCTTTGGTGCTCAGGCAGACAATCTAACCACTGAGCCACACCAGCCAGGGCTCAGTTATTAATTTTTAAATTGTATTTGAATTAATCTAAGCTATCACCAGAAAGTATTTACTGGAATTCACTGTGTCATACTTTATCAGAAGCATTGCTCTGACTGTCTTTTTAAACCCAGCCATGCATTTCCAACTGAAACCCTAAAAACGTGACAACATTTAATTAAGTTAAAACTGTGACGAAGCGTAGCTAATGTACCCTTTTCATATTTAAGGAACCCAGGTGGAAATGAAGATGTATTGACCTGATTCTGGAACTATCTTATTACAGAGACCCATTACAAAGACAATCAAAGGACATTAAAAACATCAACAAAATTAACCTTGTGTTCTGACAATTTTTCTCCTGCTTCATGACTGGAAGACGTCTTCAACAAAGAAAATCCAGACAATTTCTTTTCTGCATCATTCATCAGTTCGATAACCTCTTCCCTTGCTTTCTGGTAATCCTGCCACTGAGCTGCACACCTTGAAAAAATCCAACAAAAGTCAATAAGCAATTTCAAATCACAATCACACATTTCTGTGCAAAGCTCTTATGTCAGTATGTCTGAAGGTACTTAAGAGAGCAGAATGAATTTATGTGTGGAGGTACATTGTTAATATATTACTGTTTTCTGTGTGAAAATTCATTTCAAAACATCATATTTTACTAGAATTTAGAGATGGAAACAACTCCAATACCTCTGCAAGAGCTCTAACTGGGTGTGTGAGTCCTGGATTATCCTTCGGCTCTTCTCCTCCAGGGAAGTCATCTTCTGAGCTAGGTCCTCTTTTGCAGTTGACTTGATGAGTGGGTCCAGGTTGGCTACCAGGCCTCGGAGCTCCTCCAGGTTACTCTGGAACTGATCCTCTGCACTAAAAAATTCTGTGTGGCTTTTGAGATTTTCCTCTGCACTCTCCACGTCGAGGCCGTTGCCTGCCAGCTGTAGCATTTCGTGGGCATCCTCAAGCCAGTCGCTCGCTGCTTGAAACACTTGATAGTACCTTTGACATTGACTATATATTTGAGTCAATGTAGCCTGAAACATAGTAATTACACAAACAATCAACCCTCAATCAGAGTGTGTTTGCAGGAAATGTTTTAATTTTTCCATTTCTTTCCCAGTCCTTTGTCATGTGGATATATGCGTATAGGTGAATTAAAAAGATGGTGGAATTTTTGTGGTGTAATCCATTATTTCCTTTATTTTTCCTTCTGCTAATCTTGCTATAATTTTGTTATTATAGATGAAATAAGTAAACAAGGACAGAAATAAAAATAGAAATTTATACTGGTATCTTGACTAATTCTAGGACTTCCCTCTCTCATATATGTATGTTATAACATATATGTAATGCTTAGTAATATGTGGAAGACTGAATATTTACCAAAGTGAAATACTGCCTCAGCTGGTTAGAAGTGTAATAACACCCGTGGACTGTAAACCAGTACAGCCACTGTGTCAGTTCCTCAAGAAATTCAATAGAGCCACCACAGCAGCCAGCAATCCCACTTCTGGGTACTTATCCAAAGGAAACAAAATCATCATCTTAAAGAGATATATGCCCACGTCCTATGCATGCTCTCATTTCTTTGTTATCCCCAAGTGAAGTCATGGTGATTTTTCGTCTGGCTTCTGCGGTCCCGCAGGGAAGCAAGAAAAGCTGAAACACTCCTCCCTGAGCAAGGGGTGAAAGATGGGGCAACTGATGGGAGACCCCAGAATGAAATGTGGTTCAGCCCCGGGGCCGGGGCAGCATCATCCACCTGCCTCTGTCTACTTGGAGAGTCTCCATCCATGCTAATCTTAGCAACGCCAGGTTTCACAGTGTTACGAACAAGCATCACTAATTATCCATGGCTAATTATTTTATTTTATTATTCATGTACTCACGATGGTATTCATTCTATTAGTGTATTTATTACCGCTCGTAAAGGTAATAACTAAAGTGAGGTCAACGTGGAAATCATGTGAAATGAGTACCACGTCCATAAACAATAAAAACACCCTTTTGAGCCACTGTTGAAGATGATTCTACGTAGTATCAAAAAAGAAGTATTTAAGGAAGCAGTTCTGACCAAAAAACAAAACAAAAGCAAAGCAATGTCTCACCCGCGCTCACAAGTGAGCAGAGTGGGAAAAGGCAAGAGGAGCCCCTGACACCCACCTGTCTGGCGCGCAGAGCCTCCTGAATGGCCCCGTCCAGCTCCGTGAGTTCGGCCAGGGACTGCTGTAGGTCGGCAGGAATGAGCTCCTTGGCTTTCGCGGACTCCTCCTTCTCCTTGACGCTCAGGGCATTCATTATCCGCAGGCTGGACTGCACCTCTTCCTGATGAATCTGCACCTTCCTGATCTCCTCCTGGATGTCCCGGAGGTTCAGGTCCAGGCTCACGGGCCCACTCAGCTCTGTCTTCACGCTCCTCAGCCAGTGCAAGGAGCGGCTCAGCTCTGTCTGGAAGTCTATGCTCTGCACCATGCGGCTCTCGCACTCTGTCACTGTCGCGCCAATGGCCGAAGTCAACAGCTTTAAGTCCTCCTGCCAGGACTGGATCTGGTGCTTGGCTTTCTCGTAAGCCGAGGGGTCCAGGTGTGGAACAAGATCTTCAAGATGCATGGTCACTCGTTTCAGCAGGATCCCTGCGTCCTGAAGGCTTCCGGCCAGGGCATGATACAGCTTGAGCTTGTCCTCTGGGGAAAGCGTCTCCTCATTTACTTTGGACTGCTCTGCTCTTGCAGCCTCCAGCTGTTTCTGCAGCTGGTGGCACATTGTCTCGTGTTCTTGGTAAGCGCTGGTGGTGTCCTCTAATAAGCTAACCCTTTGCTCCGTTTGTCGCTTCAGCCTGTGGTGCGAGGTCACAAGCTGCAGCATCCTGTCTGGCTGCCAAGGCTGCCCTGTGCTGCGAAAACTTTCTTTCTTCTGGTTCAGTTCATCCACGGCTTCCCCGAGGCCTGTCACCTCTCCCAGGAGAGCCCTGCAACCATCCTGAAGACACAGAGCCTCCTCCACCCTCAGGGCGGCGGGGACTTGGCTCATCTTTAAGAACTGGTCTTCGAGGTCACTCAGGGACTGGGTGGTCAACTCAATCAAGGAGGCGTATTCCTTCCGAGCGAGGATTGCTTCTTGGATCTTGTAGAACTTGTCTTTGGCCAAGGCAACAATGACGTTAAATTGCAGGGGCAGGGCGTTGAGCTTCTCATTGAGGTAGGAGTGGTCGACTTCGTTCAGCGACGGCAAGATGGCCTGCCCCGTCCTCTGGAGTGTGAGTAGGAGATTTTCATATTCTGGAGACTGCTCAAGAATGTGCTGGTATTTGGCTAGCTGTGTCTGAAGCTCTGAGCTCTCATTCATTAGGTTGATTTCAGGAAATGTAACAATATCTGCTTGTTTCAGCCAGTGACAGGCTTTATCAAAATCCTCCTTAAAATGCTTCCTAGAAACTAAATTTTTCTCCAGTTCTTGTAGCCTGTGGCTGCACTTCTGTAAGACAGTGTCGTAGACACTCTGCAACTCCTGGAGCTTACCCAGGACTTCGCCCTTCTCCTGCTCTGTGGCTCCCTTCATTAGGTCCCGGCCCTGGGCCCAGAGTCCGCTGACCTCGCTCTGGTACGTCTTGAGGCTGGCCTGAGCGCTCTTGCACGTTTTAACTTGCTTGCTCACGTCATCGGGGAACAGGCAGATGTGCTCACGGAACGTTATCTTCCGCTCATGCTGCTGGATTTGGCTGGTCGCCTGGAACACGGCCATGAGAAACTGGGTTTTCTCCGACAAGGTCTTGTTCAAGTACTTTCGTCTCTGGCCCACTAAGTCGCTGAGGCAGTTCACATGCCTTTGCGCATCAGAGAGCGCCCTCTGGATGACCTGCCGCTCGTTCAGGCCAAGATCTGCCATCACCCTGTCCGCGTCCTTCGTGAGTGACTTCAGGAGCATCTGCTTGGCCTCCAGGTCACTGCAAATGGCGAGGTGATCCATGAGTTGGTTTGGAGCCACATCGGGCGGGGGGCTCTGCTGGAGGGCCTCGGCAATGTTGGGCTGCTGCTCTTCCGCCCACTCCATCAGCTCCTGAAACCTGGCCCGCACCGCATCCAACTCCTCCAGGTTGGTGACCGACACTTGGATTTTCCTTTTAACAAGGTCCTCCAGCTGAAACCAGCGCTGTTCGAGGTGACTCGTCTGTTCTTTGACTAATTCTCTGTCATCTAGATTCAGATGCTCTATCATTTTCTGCTTTTTGTCTTTCAGATCTTCAACGGCCTGCTTTCTCTCCTGCAAAGCCAACGCCAGCTTTTTCAAAGCTTCCAGGTGGACAGCGGTGCTCTCTGCATCGGATCTGTAAATATACGGAAGACATCAAAGCAGATTAGCCAACGCAAAATCTCTACTCTTTCATACCACGTTACATTACATTTCCTCAGTTCCTTTAAGAGGGTGCTCTTAGCTTGGACTTTACTGATCCAGGTGCTGTATTTATTATGGAATGCAAGACCCATATATTGCTATATCAGAAGTTGAGCCAGAACAAATAACCTCGATATTCCTTCTCTACACTTCTTCTGGCTCCTACTGCCCTCCTAACACATCTGACTCGTACTTTTAGCTTCTTTCTCTGGCCCTTACAAACTGAGCAAAATCTGCATATTTACAAGATCCCTGGATGATTTGCGTGAACACTAGCCATTGAGAAGCACTGCGCTACTGCGCTCTTGAAAATGGCACTTACAGAGATTAATAAGTGGCCCAGGATGTATGTGCTTTCCTGCGAGAAGACACTCCAGCAAACAACAGCGCTTGACAGGGAATCCGCAAGACATAACCGGGGCGCCCTCAGCTACTCACTTAGTTTTGGTTTATGATTAGAAATCTTTAAATATAAGTGTGAAATGCACAGAATTCTTATCCTTTTGACTACAAACACATGAGACAATGAAATCTTTCTCTTTCATTTATAAAACAATCAGTTCAAACTATGAGGACAGGGCTGGGAGGCAGTGTGATGAGTTCTATTTGGGACCTATTAGGTCTGAGATGCCTGAGGGCCAACCAGGGGGAGGTGCCTATTATAAGCCTGAAATATGGGTTTTTGCTGATATCGACTGGATTTACTCCAAAGACCAGTAAAATACTCAGCATTATGGAAAAGTTCTGTAAACAAACTAGAAAATAGTGTACCTTCTTCAAAAAAACCCCACTTGATTTAACTCAACCTAGAATTATGTATTCAGTTTTAATTGCTGCAAATCAATAGATTTGGACAGAGGGCATGCAGATTTTACTACTTCTAGTGATCAGAAGCATAGAAAGATTTCTACATGAAGGCCCAGTGTGTGGGGGAGGGGGAAGGGAATTCTTATTTTTCAAAGGAAAAGCTAAAATCACAAATGGCACATATAATTGAATTTGGCTTGTGTTAACTTCTAGAATGCCACAAACAAATGCAAGACAAAACCTGACCGAATTACATAGAATCATTCCTTTACAGGCTGATAACTGGCCTATGCAACATAAAGATTTATTTCACTAATTCATAGGTGACAGCATCATAATTGGTAATTAAACAAAATCTGAAACATCCTTGGAATCTGCTTTGAGGTCACAGAGGAAAACGGTGCTGTTTTCAAACACTTTTCCTTTGACCCGCTGGTTAAATTAACAGTGAGCAAGGAGAACCACGGCTCTGCATCCCCATGACAACATGCGTTTCTTAAAGCTGCTTTACCAATATTAATAATGACAGACAGTAGAGGTTAACATAAGAAAGACCTTTTGCGGTTTTATAGATGTTGATAAACCTCTGCCTTGGTATTTTGGAGGTTCCCTGGAGAGCTGCTGTTACCTGGCTAAGTTATCCCACTCTGTAGTAAACTTTTCCAAGAACACCTCGACAACACTCATGCAGTCATGGTAATCTCTTGTCCTCTGAAGGTCTTCTTCCCTTTGCAAGCACAGGTTGTTGGACTGAAGGCACAGATCCTGCCACTGGTCGTTCAGGTGACTTATTTCCTTGTGCTCAGGAGACTCCTGCTCCCTGGTTAGCGCATCCACCTTTTCCGTAATAGCCATCACCGACGCCTGCTTGCACTGCAGCTTCTTAACAAAATCCTAAAGGTAGTAACAACGACAAATAGGTAACGTGCAATAAACTCCCCAAATATAGAGAGTTAGGCACAGATGTAACACATCTGACACTTTAAATCACTAAGGCACGTATACTGAATGGGTCATGCGGGACAGACTAAAAATTATCATACCTCTTTCTGAGTACAAATTTCCAAGTGTACAAGAGCCAACTGTGGTGTTTTCTTTTATTGTGCAATTTTGAACGGTATAAAGAAAAACTGAGAAATGTGAAATAATATTATAGTCACTAAGGAAAAAAGTTAATATTTTGTATTAAAGCGTAGCCTTAGTTTCCTAAAAACTTTTGAAGTTCATGCTTTTGAGAAAAAAATGCCATCTCTTTTTATGTCATCTTGTTTGTTCTGAGTATACAAATAATATTTCAGTAGAAACTATAAACAGCTAACTCTCACAGAGAAAAGATAAACCTTAAAGTTTGTTAAAGATCTGGTACAACTTCCAATGAAGTTAAAGTAATCTTCTATTAAATTGTGAGTAAATATGGAATAGCAATTATATTTCTATTACATTTTAAATTAATTATATATTAATTAATATATATTTTATATATTAAATATGTATGTAACTGACTGGCACATTTACAGCCCTACAGCTTCACCGATGCTGTGATGAAAAGATGCTCAGTGATGAGGGCTTGTGTGTGCTTAGTGGCAGAGGCTCCTGGCTCTGTCAGCTAAACCACAGCTACCTTGTTTAGGAACAAAGTACAGAGAGAGGGTCCTTGGATGCAAGTAGACAACTGGAATTTCAATAAAATATTTGGATGTTTACTTTCACTTTTTAAATTATTATTTTGTTTTTCAATTACAGTTGACATTCAATATTTTATGCATTTCAGGTGTACAATATAACTTCTGAAGCGATCCCCCCCATAAGTCCAGTGTGCACCTGACACCATACTTAATTATTACAATATTATTGGCTATATTCCCTATGCTGTACTTGACAAATGTTTACCTTCTGACCTGTCCTTTCCTGGCACCAAAGGAAGGTTGTTCTGATTCTGTTTTATTCCTTAGGTAGCTATGCTAATGTTTAAGGACTGACAGACACACTGAAGACCCATTTGGGTCTTCTGTGCTTCCCCTAGAGACCCATGCATTCCTACCTTTACTTGGGAAACCATGTTCTGTGCAATATTGAGCTCCAGTTCTGAGTGCCTCCGCTTCATATTCTGCAGTTGCTGATCGGCGTCCTGGAGGTAAATCCAAAGCTCAGCCTTCATGTGCTTGACCTCTTCCCAGCCCTGCGTTAAGTCCTGTGCCTGGGCAAGCCTCTGCTCAATCTTGAGAGAACACAGGCAAAAGTCAGCGGTAATAAATAAAACATTTATGTCCAGTGAATCAGAGATGCAATTCTTACCCTGTCCATGTACACAGGCCAACACACATGCATGCACCTATGCACGTATAGTCACCCCCCCAACACACACGCTGTGATAAATCCACAAAGAATTCTTTTTTTGCTTCAAGAAAAGCAGATTTTCTTTTCATATTTAGGTTTTCTAAGGACTTTCCATGTCTAAGATGTGCCATACGATTTCAATCAGTATTGCGAGGTTATAAGAGGTTTTAACAGTTTATTAGGTCAAAAGCTGCCCTAATGGTTTTTCACATCAGGCGTTTTCAACATCTGACTAACTCATGAATGTAGTCTTGGGGTTCACTAGAAAAGACCTTGTTTTCTATTGTACACCTGTTGTTACTTCTCATAAAACACCGAGTTGTTAATGTTTTAAAAATATTTTTAGATCTGCCTCACTGGATTTTAAAGCCACATAATTAATTTCAATGAATCACTTCTATAAAAATATATGAATTATTGCATTTTCATAAGAATTTAAAGATGAACTTGGTTTGATAATAGAATATACAAGGGAAGGGAAAAACCTACATTATTTTAAGACATTTGTTGCTTTGGGTGATTTTGCTATTCTGTAAATATTTAATCCATTAAAAACCAAAACCAAGTATTATTTTTCTTTTAAACCCAGAAGTATTAAAGAGTGTAAGGCAGTGGTGGCAAACACGTGGCCCAGTGCTGCCACCTGTCTGCGGTGGGCGGGTACTGCTACTTCATCACAGCCTTGGGCACTGAGCCCAGGCGCAGCTTCAGAATCCCTCTCGACACCACACTCAGCCGCTGCCAGGGGACTAGCAGGCTCTTTGCCAGCCCTAACATAAAGCAGGGATCGGGGACCCCGTCTGCATTAAGTATTACCTAAATAAAAAGATGAACAGGAGAAAACAAAACAAATGGGTGGGAAAATAGAAAAAGAGAATGGTAATTGAGAAAAAAAGAAATGCTAATAATTAACTGATCAATGGGACTAAACGTTTCAGCTCCAATTCAGTGGCACTAGGATCAGAGTGTGCTTACTTTTCTGTGACTTAGTTGAAATTCAAATATCTATTCAGTATAATCACAGGAGGAGCTTAATTCAAGGAGGTATTTTCCTTAAACGTCACATCACACATTCAAGAGAGAGACCATAATAAAACAGCCAAGTCCAATGTGGCTTAAACGTTTTACCATTTGCTCTGTTTGTTGAATATCCTTGGCTGTGGTTTTCACTGAAGAGTTGGACAAGTCGCACATGGAGCAAAGGAGATCCAAGTAGGTCCTTGCCTGCTTCTGCAAAGCTCTGAAGTGTTTGACCTAAAACAAACACACTTGTCAGAGTGGGAGAGATGATGCTATATTTAGACAGCAAGTCTTTGGGCCACATTTGGACCAACACTATTTTGTTGACATTTCAAAAATAATTTTGCTGGGTTCAGTACTTACAACTTTTGTTGTAAATGACACGTACTAGTGACCCGTACAAAGAATTCAAAATACACTGACAGGGAGCCTTTGTCCATCAATTGCTGCTCATTGTTCAAAAGTCTGTACGGTCTGGGAAACAGAAACACCCAAGAAACTCCTATAGTTTTTCCTGATTTTCTGCTCACATTCTAATGGTTTTCTGTTTCAGAGAAAGAATATTATTCTTTTCTAGCCTGCTTCTCAGCATGTTTTCACATAATCTGGAGACATAAGGAAAAGGTCATTGTGCATTTGCAGGCTTCATTGGAGTTGAACAAAAATGCAGATGGCAGAACTCTTTCTTTCTGCGGAAAGTTCCAGAAAGGTATTTCCCGGTGGATCATTAATCTATACACACAAACCTGGAGAAATGTGTTTCTTTGAAGATTGTCGGATATGTGAGCTCTGTTTCAGATAATGGGCACAAAGCAGTATATGAAACAAAACCTTTGTTCCCATGGGGCTTAGATTCCTATGAGAGGGAGAGGCAGGGGTCAGACAGGTGACCGGTTGCTGGTCACTGCAGGCGTCAATGAGAAGGGCTGACAGCCTGAAGGAGGGTGGTGGGCGGTACAGATTTTGAGAAGTGGTTCTCACTCACTACTTATATTGATAAATCTTGAAGGTGGAATTTAATAGAATGGAAGTTGTATAGGATAAAGTTGATCTACAGAAACATTAGGTGATTTCCCAAAATCATAGCCAATAATGAAGCTTAATTTTTTTCACTCTTACTTAGTATCTTTTCCTCAGAATTATATAGATTACTAAACACACCATTCTTGTGTGGATATAATAAATATAGATCCATTTCCCATTAAGTCAAAAGTAGCATCTGAATTTTTATCCAGTGTACAAACTGGTATTTCACTTCTAGTTAATATCATTATCATTAGTCACCCCAGTATGTACCTGTGACCCAGAGAAAGTACCTGTCCCAAACAGCTTTTGGAAATGAGAAGATAAGCTATCAGATTTTTATTTTATTTTATAAATATATTTACTTTAGAAGAATAATGATTTAAGATTTATATAGTTGACCTGATTCTAAAAGCAATGGGAAAGTTCATAAACTGTCAGTGACAAAACACTTGCCAAAGATTTTTGCTAAAATTTATAATTTCAAGGGCAAATCTGATAGTACTTTTTTTCCATTCCCCCAAATTCACATGTCATGCTTAAAACCTATGGCATTCTTAAAGTAATCAAATCAGCATGTCATTTTCTTATGGTGGTGGGGGGCATATTATCACTATATGTTTCTTGTTTACCAGGTAGGAGATACTGGGGATATACCACACATTGTGGGACCTTGACCAAAATGCCACTGCAGCTTGTCAAAGCCTGACCCCAGTCTGACACCATCTGAAGTTGCCATGTTGTCAGCGGTGGAATTTTCTAGTCACTCATCTGAATGAGCCAACAACTGGAGTCAAACTCAGACCTTAGTTCTACAGGCATACCTCAGAGATACTGCAAATTTTGGAAAGTATCACAAGAAAGCAAATCACACAACTTATTTGGTTTCCAGTGCACATAAAAGTTTTCTCTAGCCCATACTGCAGTCTAATAAATGAGCATAGCATTATGTCTAAAAAAATGTACACACCTTAATTAAAAAACACTTTATTGCTAAAAAATGCTAACTATCATCTGAGCCTTCAGTGAGTCATAATCTTCTTGCTGATGGAGGGTTGCACCTTCAATTTGTAAAAACTCAGTATCTACGAAGCCCAGTAAGTGAAGTACAATAAAACGAGGCATGCCTGTGCTTTGATATCCCTGGCAGCCACTACAGTTTGGCACGTAATACGTACTTAACATATTTCCATTGTATGTCTGAATGAATCATGTAACATAACATAAACTTTCAGGAGTCCAGTACCTGCTTCATGGCTTCTGCCCTGCTCAGAGGTGGCAGGGGGCTTGGCTTTACATCTGGTTGGACGGCAGAGAGCCAGGCCTGGCATTGCTGCAGAGTGTCTTGGCGACTGACATGCCTCTGAAGTTCATGTTCCAAACTCTGGTACACCTGAAACAGAATAGTCATGCCACAGCTGTGAGGGCTGTTTTATACCTCTACAAACATCCTTGGAATCAAAGGAAACACGTCCACAAGTCCACTGAAGTAGATTTCTCCCCCGTGACTCCCCAGCACCATACACATAGCAACAGTGTTTTCATATGTTCCAAAAGGTTGCAAAGCACCATTGCCGTCCCCAGTTCATAACTTCCCAATCCACACATTACAATATGAATCCTAATTAGGGAAAGAGACTGTGGGCAGGGTTCATGTAACTGGAAATGTGTTAGAATACATAAAATCCCTAAAGTAAATTGTTAAACTTAGATCAGAGTTTCTGTGGCTTCCCCATTGTGGTATACAAATTTCAGTTTTTGTTTAAGCTAGAAACTAAAAGTAAAAATAAAATGCCATGTCATGAAAAGATAAACAATATTTCTCTAATGGAAATGCCGGATGACATTAGTTGACCCCCTAGACTAAGGAATTCACCTTCAAAAGGTTAACTAAAAAATAGAATAAAGTAATCTAATAAATAATTTTAGATGATAACAAAGGAAAAGGGAGTGAAACACGGTTATATAAGGATCAAATCAGCGATTTAGAGAACAAGAGGACAGTAATCACCAAAGCAGAGCCACAAAAAGAAAAAAGATTTTTTTTAAAAATGAGGAAAGGCTAAGGGATCTCTGGGACAACATCAAATGTAACAACATCTGCATCATAGGGGCGCCGGAAGGAGAAGAGAGAGAGCAAGGGATTGAGAACCTGTTTGAAGAAACAATGGCTGAAAACTTCCCTAACCTGGTGTGCTTCATCTTTGTTAAAAGGGCAATTCTTATCCATCTCAGACTTATTTCAATAACATTAGGGATTCCATTTTAGCATAATTCATTGCACTCATTAAAATATAACTCAAAATTGGTACTTATTCTTTTTGTCAATTTCTATATAAATTCATAAAAATATTAAATTAGAATAAAACCTAAGCTGCATAGAGTTAGAAAATAATTATTCTGGAAATTACAGAATAACCTTATTTTGGTGTTACAGAATAAATGGCAAATTAGAAAAAAGTATTGGTGAGGTGCAAATAAAAACAAAACGAAATTTAAATAAATTTGATATTAATTCATGGAATAAAGGGGTCGGGTAAAAGCAAATGTCTGGAACTCACTTCTTTGTCACAACAATCAAGTGTACAGGACGTTAGTTCTGTGTCCACATAGAGACCAAAACCTATGCTCCTGTCTGGACATACAGCAGAACTATTCCAAAGACTAAAGCATCAAGACTATTTTTACAGACCTCTAGATGGCACAGGCTTTCTCTTTGACTCACAGTCATTCCAGAGCGTGCCAGTGGTACTCACCCTCTGGGCTGCACTGCAGATTGCGGAGTAACTATCCTTTGTGCCCTGCAGACGCGCGTGCACATTTTGTTTAAGTTTCGCTTGGAGGTGCTCTGCGCATTGGCTGATCAAATTGTCGCCTTTGACTTTCAGGTTGTTCAGACGGTCTTCAAAACCAGCAATTTCTTCCATCATTGCCTACAAAAAAGAAACAGTTCTCACAATTCCTCTTTTAGCCTTTAAATAACCTATTTATTAAAAAGAAGGCTTAAGATTAAAATTTCACTGTTTGATATGATTTTGAAAAAGTTTTGCAATTTATCTTGGTTAGCATATAGCAAAAGAAAAAGAAAAAAGTATGTTTCAGGAACACTCCAATGGGAAGAATTAATGAATTTCATAGATTAAGTTACATAGGGATGAAGAAACCTTTTAGGGCGAGAGTGAGTTCATGGCTGATCTCAGAGAGCTATGTGCTCCACAGTATTATCATCTGAGAAAGGATGTTTATAAAATTTTCAGCTCTATAAATTATAATTCTGGAATAATTTATATTTAAAATAATCTAATTACTATTTAATTTACTAATATCCAATTTCTTTAATAATATAACATCTGATTTATATAACAATCTAACATCTAATGATTATATTATATAATATCTAGTTTATATCAAATAATATTTATATTAATAAAAATAATACTTACCACTTACCATTTATTAAGTACTTGCTATAGTGCAGGAACTATATATAAGTCCTGAGAAATATGTATTATCATCATTGTTTTACAGATGAGGAGACTGAAGCACAGGGAGGTTATAGACACACTCAAGGTCACACAACTAGTGAATGGCAGGGCCCCAGGCTTTGGACCCCGCTCTGCCTGACTTCAGCTCATATACACCCCCACCCCCACATGTGCTCTCTAGTGAGCTTTACCAGAGAACACTTAGAAAATAGGAACCAACTTTTGCAATCAGGTTTTAATTTCCTTACTGTTATACGATACTAATGGCAAGTGACACATTCCAGCACAAGGTCTCCTGGGTGGACACATCAATATATCTGAGGGAAACCCAGAGGTCCCTCAGCAGCCTGGAGTCCATCACATTTTCCAACAGTGCTGCGTTAATGGTTACTACGTACATCATATTGAAAAGAACCATTCTGTCTGCGTGTTCAGATAGAGTCACTGCATCATGAGGATATTCAGGGTGCTACCTCAGTGCCTAGTAGAATATATCATGTAATTAATTTTCTATTCATATTTTCTAAATAAAATTTTCTCCTACAGACAGGGATCCTAAAGCCCAGAGACGTGAAGGGCTTTCCTAAGACACACCACTAGACTTTGACTATATCAGGACTAAAATTCAGTTTCTTATTACTGTCAGCAAGATTGTTCCATGAAATTGTGACCATATGACAGCTGTCACCTGGCACATTAATTACTAAAAATACATGTGAGTGAAAATAAAAATGTCTCATATCAGTACCATAGTTTGTGATTTACAAAATGTTTTCACAATTATCTCCTGTGATGTGCTCAACAGCTATGTGATGGGGCTGATATCATCACCTCCCTCTACAGAGGAGAAGGAGAGGAGGCTCAGACTTGTGCACTTGACACCTGTACAGTTTTGTTAACCAGTGTCACCCTAAAAAATTCAATGGAAAGGATTTTAAAAAGGTGGAGGTTCAGAGAGGCTAAGTTCTCCCAGCTAAGAAGGAGAGAGTCTGGCTGGAATCCAGACTTTCTGACTACTATTTCTGTATCCTATCTTTGGCTGTACTTTTCTAAATTAAAGATAATCTCTTTGATAAATTATTCCATAAAGATTAAATTTTGCAATAAGAAACTATTAGCTGGGGAAAATGCTACAGTGTGTTCACAGTTGAATGCCAGGATTCAGCTATTGAGTCACTTAAACATTGAATTCAGCTGTTCTCAATTATCAGACGTTCTCAAGCCTCAGACCTGATTCTTCAACTACAATCCTTAAAATCCAGAGATGCGAGTGTGTGAGCGTGCGCACACACACACACACACACACACACACACACACACGGGCAAGGCTTTGACAGCCGTCCTGTATTCTTCAGCTCTTTAGAGACCAGACGTACCTTGTGGTGGGCCAGTTGCTGAGTGATTGTCTCTAGGCTGCTCGTCTCCATGAGGTCAGGCGCCACCAGCCTGCCTGACATCTGCAGCAGCCACTTTTCTACTTCCTGGAGCTCACTGTTGTAATCTTCATGGTCTTTGACCTTCACCTCGAGACTGTGAACATGCTCCTGTGAAGCCAGGTGCCCATTAGAGATGACTTTCAAGCCAAAAAAAAACTACTCAAAACTTTTATATTTTGAAAAGCCCAGTGCAACTCATAGGGTAGGTAGGGTTACATATATCACAAAATTACTGGGATCAGAAAAAACAGAAAAAAGGCATTATGCCATCTGAATAAATGGAAAGATACCCATCCTAACCCTTAAATTTTTTCTGACAGAGAAAAAGGAGTCAGGATCCCATTTTGGCAAATAAACACACTTCGCATTGAGTTTCTGATGTCCCCTTACCTTTCCTGCGCTGCAGAGGTCCTGATAATCAGTCTGAAGCTTCTCTATTTTGTCCTTCAAAGTAGCATCCTGCACCAGTTCCAGAAGAGCATCTCCTTTCTCTCGCACCGATTTCACTGATGGCTCGTGGGACAGCACTATTTGTTGAAGTGACTTGAATTACAAAGAAAAAAGAAAGCCAGCTCATCTGTGTGATCAAGGTGGATATACCCTTGAGACCTGATACTTATTTTATAAATCTATAAATGTAAAACATTAAAGCAAATGGTTTTTATGGATAATGTAGTTTTTAAACACATCAAATAGTGTGGAGGAGGGACTGTGTTTGGCTAAATTGAACAGTTTCTATTTCCAGCATCCACCCCATTCCTCGTTCCTCTCAGCAGAGGAAAGCACTCAAAAGAAAACGAGGCACTGTCTTTTTATTTTGAGTTCATGGAGCTAATGGCAGCTTGAAGTGCATGAAAGTTAGGGAGGCAAATTCCAGCTGCAACGCTGCTGTACAGGCTCACAGCACTATTTAAATACATCAAGAGCTCAGTGGTTCAATGACACGCTGTCAGACTCGGCAGAAAAGCCCAGGAAGGGAATAGACATATTGGCTGGAGGAAAACATTCCGACAGGGAAAGCTTTGAGTTAAGTCAGCTCACAGCTCGTAAAGACTACCGTTTAATCATTCAGGTGAAATTTAGAACACAAATTATTCGGCTGATAAACTTCCATAATTGTTTCAAACATTTGAACAGGTGAAATCTCTCTCTCTATATATATATATATATCATGTATAGCTAGCTATTATATTCACACCACCATTTATTCTTTGAAAAACTAACTTCCAAGATGTTTAGCTATAGTTGATTAATTAGAACTTACTTTCTTACAAATATTGTATCTCATTTTAAATTAAACTTATAGGCCTTGGGTACCCAACGATGAAGGGTACCCAACATGAGAGAGATGAAACCTATAGGTGTGAGATCCTGACGCCAGGAAGATTTATTTGGGGGATCCCTATAACTGGATCACACTGTGAGAACAGCTCTCCATTCATTGACACAATCATGGAATATCAGGCAAGTATCATTCCTGGGTGGAAATATAACTTGGATATACTGTATCTGGCCAAATAAATCTATATCTCTCACCCCAGTAGATAGACATGTTATAGATGTTTTCCACCCCCCACTGACGGACATGCCAGGAATCCTCTCCCTGACACCCGGTCCCCTTATGGTCCTCCTGCACTTGTCAGTGAGCAACAACACACTACCTTGTATTTAGATAACTGAGCTTTCTTCTCATATAACTCCATTTTGGGCTCTTCAGGAGCCTGTAGGATTTCTTGGTATTCCTCTATCCACTGCGTAAGTGCTTTGTATTTATCTGAGAATTCCTTGGCTAAGTGGAGGCCTTTCTCCAGAGTCATGTGCTCTTTCCGAACAGTGCTGGTCAGCTCGTTCAACTGCTCCACGTGACCGTGGATCTCGCTTCTTAAAGTGTCTGCCTCGCTGTCCTCCAAGAAGGCCAGTGCCCTCTCTCCTTTCTCCCGGGCCGATTTCAGCAAACTGTGGCCTTTCTCCATGTCTTTTAGCAATCCCTGAGAAAGAGAGAGAGTAGGAAGCCAATACTGAGTTAACCTTATTTCTTCTTTTTAAAAAGACGACTTAGAAGCCCCATTCTTGAGTCCACTATTGCCCTTTAAAACCTGTTTTTGAAGTTATAACCAGTTTTGACCTGCCAGAAATCAGGGATCCTCTTTTATTTACATCAATATAGGTTTTAAATTGTCTTGATCAATAGATCATTTCCAAATCAGTGACTTGAGACAGAATTTGGTGTTTCTCTTATCTTCAGCAATGTTCCTAAAGATCTGAGTTAAAACTGGTACCACATGGTGCCGTCAACTTGAGATAAATTTTTTGTCTTAATTTTTTTAGGTGTTAAACTGGAATTTAGTGAAGAACTTTGTGAGAAGTCGTGTCCAAGTAATTCAGATGAGATCATATACCAATAAATAAAAGTCTGCTTTAGGCCTTAAATAGATAAAACTCAGCATTTAAGTGAAAACTCAAGGACCACCCATTACTCTGGGCACGTGCCTCCCCATAGCTACGAGGGAGAACGGGGCAGCTCCGTGAAAGAAGAAAGGCTGGGACACAGGCACAATGTCGGCATGCCTACCTCCAATGTCTTCATTTTTTTCCCCATCATCGCTTTATCTACTTTATCAATTTTGGCAGCCACATTCTTGAAGTTTTTATAAGTAGAGCTGTACCAATGAGAGTAGGAACTTAGGGATGATTCTGCTTCCTCCAAACTCTGGATCTCTTCTTCCAGGAATTTTATTTGTTCCTTTGAAAAAAGGACACAAAATTGAACGGTGAATGAAAGACCTGGGCCTGTGCCTTTCCTGATAAATATGTGTCTTTCCTGGAAGGAAGTGAGTGAAGGGGGGGGCATTGTGGCTTGTGAAGGGAGCTGGTCGACAAGGAGCAGCTGGGGGCCTCACCAGCACTTGGAGAAGAAGGGTCTGGTATCTGGACGTCAGCTGGGTGGCCTGGCAGCCCAGGCGGCTGCTCACGTGGCGCTCGTCCAGGATCTCCTGGGCTCTGGCTCCCACGTCCTCCACTTCGTCTCTGTACGTGGTGATTTCCTCGTGCCACTTCTGAAATTAGTAAATATCGCAAGGAAAGGTTTAATCTTGGGCACTATTGAGTAAGACAAATATGTATATCTTCTTAATGATCTTTTGATCAGTGGAATATATTTACTCTGAGATATAATTTTGAAAATATATATTTAACCTACATGAAAAATTGTATTACAACAATGTGATAAAAACTATGAGTTCTTGATTTGGGCACTTTTCTGTATATATTACACTTCAGTTCAAAAAATATATGTTTTTATATAGATACAACTGTATTAATAGGAAATGATTCCACTGTATATTTAGAATATATGTATTCTGAGATATAATTTTGAAAATGTGTCATGAAAAATACAATATCATGATAAAAGCTGTACTCTTTGAGTTTGAGTACTTCTTGTATATATTACACTTCCGTTCAAATTTTTTAAAGAGGAGTGGCATACATTTTATATAGTCTGTTGTACTTAGATAAATTTTAAACTAGATGAATAATGAAAAAGCCTCTGAAGGCCTAAGCATTATTTTGAGCATGTGTACCAAATTTGCATAAAAATTAGAATAAAACTAAACCGCAAGTATTATTTCAATGCACTATATTAGAACAATTGCAAATCCGAACCATAAAGTTAAATGACTGTAATATTAGCATTTATGTATCTTTACAAAGCAAAGTTATCCTTACAAAGCAAGGATAGAGGAAGAAAATATAAAATATTTCATTAAATTATATTTTATTAAGGACTATCTTAGGATTCTACTCATCATTGCCATTAGAATGCTCCATTGTAATTTATGTTAACTTTCTTTTCAAGCAGAAGATTTTGCAAAATCTAAACTTTGGACAAAATGAATTACTAAATATCTTAATGAAACAAACTGCAAGGCAACTGAACTGATTGACCTTCATCTGATGTAACTGTGTCTCCTTGGCTGCCCGGTTAGACTGGCGCCCGGTCCTGAGACGCACTTTCTCGTCCAGCGTTTGCAGCCAGTCGTCTACTTGCTGAAACTTCTGCTCCATCAGCCTCAGTTTGTTGACAACACTGTTGAACTGAGTCCGGGTCTCAGACAGCCTCTGCTGGTACGCCTGCCAGTCCTGCCGGAGGGACTCCAAGGCCCGGTCCTCCGTCTGGGGGATGCCCGACGGGATCACTTCCTCCCGGGTGTGCAGCGCCGAGTTGAGCAGCGCCTGGCCCTCGGCGCAGCGAACCTGCAGCTCCTGCGGGGGAGGCACGGCAGTCAAGCCTCCTTCAAATCTCACACCTGCACAGGCTAACATGTCTCACCCGAGGCACCTGTGCCACCTTAACTTCCCGTTAGGAAAGAATGATTTTATTCTGTCTTAGAGAAAACATTAACTAACAATACTATTTCCCATCAGGAGAAAGATTTGCAAATATTTCCTATTAAAATTATCAAACCACATGCAAAAATCCACACAAATAACACACACATAGGAGTTATTTGTCTCAATCATCTAAGAAAGAATTTCTGAAATTTGACTTTTAGGTTTTTAGGCACAAGTACTGTGATTAAAGAGCTATTGTTTAAAAGAATAACCGAAGCCTTTTATGGCTCATAATCTGTTTGAAGAGCCGAAGGCTTCTTGCTCTGACATTGAACGAAATCAGTTCCACGCTTGCGGTTGAGGCAGGAACAATGGGCCATCTTTTTCCCAAAGAGAAACTTTGCCAGAGCCAGGCTCTAGGGAAGGTGCTGGCCAAGAAAAGTTGGCCCTGGGGTAGTAAGTCATACAAACTTGGGAGATTGAATTGTCACACCTGCCAATGGGATGCTCCCAGGTACAAATACATTTTCCTCCAGCAAAGCATAAGCCCCAAAGATTTATCCTACAGGTTCAGTATGAACCAACTCTTGAAGAGCAAAAACTATGATTTATAGAAAGAAAAACTCTTATCTTTAAAGATATTGGCAAAACCATATTATATACTTTCACTTGGGTTGGAGTTGGGTTAAAAAAATCGACACTGATACTTGATCTATCAGCTAAAGCTGAAAGGAGCCAAGTCAAAACCCACCAAATGTGTTAAAAGCACCAACATATTTAATCAAAATACAGTATTATAAAGATATTTAATATCAATTCAGACCATTTGAAATTGCTAATATCTGACTACTTTTACCTACAAAAAGTGCACTTTCAAATGGTACAAACTAATGGACATGTTTCTCCTTAGCTATGGTATCACCCCAAGAGTGACATAATGTGAACACGTAAGTGGAAGAGAGCAACATATATGGCACAATATTAATCAAACAGCCACAGACACAGAACTTATATCCCAAAGTTCTTAAAAATTTTTTAAAGTATTTTTGTACTTTTAATCTCCTCTTTAAGTCAGGAGTTAAACTTTCTCTGCAAAGGGCTGGGTGGTAAATCTTTTAGGCTTTATGGGCCACACGGTCTCTGCCCCGTAGGTCTGAAGTAGCAACAGATGGTAGTAAGTGAGTGGGTGTGGCCGTGTTCCAGTAAAACTTTATTTTAAATACAGGCTTAACTCTGGCTCTGGACTGTCCTTTACTGGCCTTTGTCCTAAGTTATTCATTTTCTCAATGTATCACCCTTTCCGTATTTTACAACTGGTTTTGCTATGGTACAAATCATCGCTGTGTTATATAAATTTGTATATGTTCCATATTTTAAGTATTCATTCTGAGGGAAAATACAGTTAATAGTTTTAAAGTCTGTATGTTCTAACAGCCCTCAGCTTATACAAGATAGTGCAGGGAATGTGGCTCACGCTGCTGGCCGAGCCCCCTGCCGCTGTGCGTATCGTAGACCATTAAGATCCTAAAGACTGTCTGCTGGGCACTTAGAACATCACAGTGCTCTGCTACCTCTTCTGCCACTATCACCTTATCTCCTTTTTAACATCGTGACAACTCACCATGTAGGAATTATTGCATGGTGAGAAAAGGGGTTGGAATTGGGTTTGGGCCACCTGCCTATTGACTGAAGTGAAACATTTTCTTCTGACCGGAACCAAAGAAACATCTGCTGGTGACGACGAACTTACTGGCCCAGTTCCCACACAGAAGCCTAGAGAGCTCAACATTTGCTTTTGCCAACAGTGTCCGGAGGGAAGAGCTGAGAGGGGTTATTCAGCAAAAACAAAGTCAGCTCTACTAAAATAAATGACGGCGGAGAAACCTGGCAGAGCAGAGCATCCTGCTACTTTAAAACAGAATGGGCGAGATCCTTAAATAAAAGAATGAAATTATGACCCTTCCAACTTATATATTTATTTCATGAATGAAGCATTATTTAAATACATTTTTTCCCCCATCTAACATAATCCTTTTTCACAAACAACTCTGTGGAGAAAACTAAGTGAAAGAAGTTCTTTCTTGCCTGAAGTTGCCTGTCAGGTCCCACCAAGGATTAGAATCTAAACTTCCTAACCTCAACCTTGTGCTCCTACAACTATTCCTGAGACCTACTGAAATAGCCAGGAATTTCATATACTAGTGATAACTGTCTCAGTCCCTGCCTTTTCCATCTGTGCAAGCTGTAGGTACATCTTGCCCAATCCTGAACCAATTCTGTTGAGGGCTGACAGCATGCCACTAAGTTCCAACACACAGCTGATGGGACATGGAGTTTTCTCACTGGCCTTTCCCCATTCTCCACTATGTATGCTTGGCATCCCCTTCTTGAGATACCTCCCAACCCCTACCTATCTGTCTAGGTAGATTAAAGGCCTCTCTGATGCTCCCATAAGATTCCTTGCATTAGCTTACTATTGTCCTTATCACATTGTTTATAATGATCTACCTGTGAGTCTGCATTTCACATTAGATTACAGTCCTTTGAAGGTAACAATAATATTTTAATAGTTTTTACCTGCAGTAGCTAGCCAAGTGCCTGCACTGTATTAGTCAGTCAATAAATGCTAAATGATAACTAAGTAAAGTGGTTAGGACCACTTTCCACTAGGTCTGCCATCTTGCCCTGAATCGAAGCCTGTGCCTGGGCACCAGTACTTTCTCTAGCTCCTCTAATTCATTCTTCTAGGACCCTGACCTTGGACCTGTATCCCCAGCGATAGAAGTTTTGGTTGAAATCAGATGGCCCAAGATGGTGCCACCAGTTTGACTTTATGAAGTATCACATTCTATTGGCTCTGGATGCCATGTCCCATATCTAAATGAATCTTTTAAGAAGCAAAGGATAGGTGGGCCCACCAACACCATAAATGAGACCACTAGCCATTCCTGCCAGAGGCCACCATCGTAACGGAACAAACTCCTCAAGCCCCAGTCTCACTGGGTTTAAGTTACCTACTAAATGATCTCAACTAGTAAATACTACTGAGGTCCCAGAATGCTCTAGATCAGACCTTACTAGAGTGTCATTTAATATGTATTAGCTATGTATAGGATTCAAGATCCTGTTAACTTCTCATTGGTTAAAAAATAATTGCATATTCAGAATGAAGGTGATTTGCTTTAAGATAAAACAGACTTTACCTGAAGACCCCGCAATGTGGTTTCGTGAGTGTGGGTATCACCTTGAAGAACTGAGTGCTGCTCCAGCTTTTCTAGCTCTTGCCCCAGCCAAACCTCAAATGCCTTGAGGTCTCTCTGGTACTCTTGGTGCAGGCGAACCCGTTTCTCAGACTTTGTCACCGCTTCCTATCATTAGAATTTGAGATGATCAGATGGGAATGAACACAATACTACATGCAGCTTCAATGTACCGTAAGGACTCTCTGTTGGACTTTTAGAAAAGCATGATTATTAAATCATTGGAATATAGTTTCCTAAATAAATGAAGGTTCAAGGTTTATGTAAAATTTTAAAAATAATATTAGGATTAGAAGAAGTTTTAAAGATGATTTTGTTGAATTAACGTCCTGATCTCTGAATTCCTTGTGAAGTGTAACACCAACATACTAAAAAAGTGAATTAATTTATTTGTCATAAAAATACACTTTGGCTTATGAAGAAAAGGGAAATTCTTATGTATTACCGTAAGGAAGGATTTGGACTCCCTGCGGATCGATTTTTCTTTGTACTTTGTCTAATAAACTAGGATGTGCTTTGAAAAATTACTTTTATTGTATTTGTGGGGCCTCAGTGCAGAATGATATCATGGATGCAGATCTCCTGCTTTAGAAAACTCACAGCACCACCCACACTAGTGCATTTATAAATCTTTGTTACAACGGTGTTCAAAATTTTTCTTAACTTGGTAAATTTCTAGGAATTCCTAGTTGAGAAATATTTTCTTTCAATAACTTTCATATACTAACGTTATTTGAAAGTTTTTGTTTGGTTTTGCCAGCGGTTTATTTAAAGCATTAATATTTATTTTGCTATCTGCTACATCATTGTCTTCTATCTGCTTCCACAAATCTATCATTTCCAAAAATAAAGGAGTCTTTAAGTAAGCGCAGCTCCAAACATTCCTACCCCAGTGAGTCTACACGGAACAGGGTTAGCCGTACCTTGGCCCTCTCCCTGATGGCTCTGTATCGCTCCTGCAGATCCTGGAGCTCTAACTGGGTGACATAGTGCTCTGTCATGCTGGCCCCTTTGATCTCAATGGTTTCCAGCAGGCTGCTGTGGCTCAGCACTTCTTCAGTTAATAACTAGAGAACATTTAAAAATAATAAAGGAGTTAACGCATCTACCATCATATCAGTGAGACTGATAATATTGAGATATTTTAACTGTACAATTGACAAATGATCTCAGGTAATCCATTTGTACATGGATAGATAGACCCCTCCATCTCTATATATGAGTGTCCCTGTGTGTGTGTGTGTGTGTGTGTGTGTGTGTGTGTGTGTGTGTTTTATTGTTGGAATACTACTATCCATAAAAAAGATTTAGGAACATATCCCCAATATTTATCTACGTATCTATTTAAAAATCCTTACATGCAGTACTGTACTAATATGAGCATTATGAAAAATATACAAATGTAGAAATACAAAAGGATGTGGTAAAAAGAAAGCATTCTTACTTCCTAACGATGAGTAGGCTAAAGACATTACAAGTTCCCAAATTTTAAATGGTGTGTATCATAAAATATAGATCATTGATGCTTCCCTGGAAGAGACCCTCTTCACCCACATAATAAAATAGTCACAAAGAGAAGTCTAGCTTCAGAAGCCATTCGAAACGATGGCACAAGCCCCTAGTTTCTTCTGTGTAAAGCCTGATCTTACTGTGCAGGGGATCACATCTGTGCATGACCGTGGCATTCTGAAAAAGCCGTCAGAGGACAGACAGCCGGACTCGGGAACCCAGCCCCACCTTGGCCTTCCCGAGAGCGGCCGTCTTGCCCCGCAGCTCCGCGCACGGCCTCTCCCACTCATTCAGGCCGGCTTCCACGCCGTCCATCCAGCCGGAAAACTGCCGGACGTCATCCTGGTAACTTGTCCACTTAGACAGGGCTCCTTCCAGTTGGCTGAAAGGTGTGCGAAAGAACAACCGTCTGTACTGAGGAGCTGCGGCTGTGTCTGCCCTTCCTCTCCACCCGCAGGAAGTGCACACAGTGATCAGGACGGGGTAGGCTTGGGGTGCTTATCTAAGCCGGGGCCCTGGAAGCACAGCTTCAGGAGGCCAGGGACAGTGAAGCCCAGGACACCAGGCAGACAGGGGGGCTGCGTATAAAACCTGGAGTCAACAATCGGGTCACAGGAGATGCCGGGAGAGGCTTTAGGGCAAAACCCGGAGAGACCCCCCAGCGAGGCTTTTATGGAGCTGAGCAAGACTCCGGACAGGGGGAGAACCAATACGTAACCCCATCAGCGTGAGCAGGACGTTCAGGGGAGAGGGCGAAAGGAATTAATCCAAGAAGGAAGGACCAAGCAAAAGCACGCATGGCCACTGTCTTACATGAGAATTAGAATCAGAGAATTACAGTGGAAAAACAGGGTTAACATTTCCTGTATTGGCCTAATGATTAAAACCTGATTGTTTCTCTTACAGATAAATTGAGTATTTCCTTCTCTCAGTGCAGAGGTTATGTTTTTAACTCCCTTGATCATCTGTGCCTCATTTTACTGCCATGGGTTGGGTGCTTTGTAGCAAACACTGGGCTCCACCCAGGTGTACCCCGGACCACACCGCTGCAGCACCCCGAAAACAGAATTCTCATGGCCAGCTCCACGCCCTCCGGGCCTGAGGACACGCTCTGGTCCCTATGCCCTCTCGGCTTCGGGGATATATAGGTAAGGGCCAGGCATTCTTGCCCCTGGCCACCCCAGCTGCCCTGTTCTTGGGTGAGGTAACTCCAAGGCACATGTTCTACTCTGGTTCCCAGCACTGCCTGGCAGGATTCAGTTCCAGCTGCCCACATGCTCTTTACTGGCTGCCTGCCCTTCCTCATCTCAATCTGCCATCCCCTACTGGTGTTGCCTGTGGTGATCTCCCAAGGAAACAACTTGGTTTTAACTAATATATCTTTACATGATGAAACATTTATCTATCTTTAACTTTTTAAGCAGTGACACCAATAAGCTAAACATGTAGATATAGTACACAAGGCATAATGTTGCAAACAACCTAAATGCAAGATTGTACCTGCCAGTTTCTTTTGTTCTAATAAGAAAAAAGGAAAGGGAGAGTGCGCGCCAGCCTGCCCCAGAACAGAATGCTACTGAGTGGCTGCACTGCTCTTTCAGCAATGGCTTTGCAGTAGTGGGCTTTGGTTCCTCTTACCTTTTGCAACGGATCACTGCAGACAAAAGGGAAGCCCACATGTCCTTCACACTCTGCAGCTGCTGCTGGAGGGCAGGGATGCCTTCTGGGGCAGTGCTCTGGAGGACAGATTCCCCTCTGGTCACTATCATTTTCAGCTGGATCTCCTTCTCCTGTTTCACCGATAACAGAGCCTGTAAAAGCAAATACGAGGTCCTTTGTCATTTGCATATTGAACATTTCTGGCTTTCAGTATCTCAGAGCTCCTGAGATTGTAGAATGATATGCATTTGTGTTGAGCCTTGGATCTCTCAGGCTGACCAGGTGAAAGGTGGGAGAGTCACCTGATGCTGAGTGCCAGTAACCAGTCACTTGTCACCCACTGGTCTCCAGGTGGCCTTGGCTTTGCAGGCCTCAACTCTTCTCTGAATAATGCCTCCTTTCCACTAAAGTTTTATTTTACTGGTTTTTAATAAGAGGAAAATAGACTACAGTAGAATTCATGAATTCTCAAAGTCACAGATGGAGAGATTTATAAATGTGAAGGTCTCTGGCCCAACAAACAAAGAACTGTGACTTGTTTTATATATTATTAATTTATATATTTCAAGTTCTTCATAAGCACTTATCTTTTTCTATTGAAGAAAGAAATCTGAATCAAAGTTACAAAACTGGTGTCATCACCTGAAAGACAAAGCTTCCTCTCTCCCCCTGACCTGGACCTGCCAACCTCCAGAGTCAGCTTCAGCCACTCATCACCCTCAGGGAGGAATTGGTGGCAATTTCTCACATACCATGCTGTTTGTTTACTCTGGCTTTTGCTCAGAATTTTTGAATGTGGCATCATTCTCAAGTATCAGCTTAGGTATCAGACTTCTTCAGAAACCTGCTCTGGCTCTCAACCCATCCGTCCTGCATGGCTCCACTCTGTGTCTATAACCATAAGCATGACCCTATCTGCTATAATTGCTCTCTGTGTTTCAGCCTCCAGCTGAAATCCTTGAGGACAAAGATTACACTTTGTTCATTTCTGAATCCTCGGTACTAAGACAGAGTGACAGTCTCCTAGAAGACACCCACATATGAATGAGAGACAAGTGAATGAAGAATCATTATTTTGCCATAAATGGAAACTGTGTTGGATGGGAGAGTTGACTACATGATATAGGCAGGCGAGAAAATTAAACACGATTGAAAATGTTCCGCCCTATAAAATGTTCCATTGAAATACTTTCTCAGAATAAACGTGTCAGCAATGCGATCTGAAACTAGCTTCTTAACCAGCTTTCAGGCAAATCACCACATTGGGTAGTTATTTTATTTTTGTGAAGCATTTATGTCTGAACCTGTTCCAATGATTCAGGAAGGCTTGGGCTTGCCCACCCTGTGCACATAGAGCATTCTGAGATTTCCCGTGGCGAGAGGGTGACATAACACTACCACACAGAGGGTGACTTAAGAAATTTTGAGGCTCTGGCTGGATGGCTCGGTTGGCTGGAGCGTTGTCCCACACACCAAAAGGTCATGGGTTTGGTCCCCAGTTGCGGGAGGCAACTGATTAGTGTTTCTCTCTCACATTAATGTTTCTCTCCCTCTCCTTCTCTCTCTCTCCCTTCGTCTCTCTCTAAAATTCAATAAAATATATCCACAGGTCAGGATAAAAAAATTTAGGAAAACAAAGTCTGTCCATTAGAGATGTGTTTCTGAAATGCATACCTCCAGCTTGAGCATCCTGCTGTCCAGCACGCTTTTGTCAGATGTCGGGTGGGAGTAAGAGTCGAGCATGTGAACCACGTCTGTCATCCAGTCTTGCAGCTCTTTCACGCCAAGGGAGAACTGATTGTGTTCTGCAACAATTCTGTCCAGTCTTGACACTTTCTCCTGGAAACGACAGACACGGTTTCCCGCTGTCCATTCCACAGAGCCCTCACAGCCTGAAGCTACCCAAACTGGCAAGCTAACTGTCTCGTTCAGATAACCAGGATCGGCCATAGGCTCATACGCTGCACGGATGTGATGTGTGTCTGCATTAACCTGAGAGATGTGTGAACTCTTTCTAAATAGGAAAAGTGTGAGACTCATTGGGTTGAAAATCAGAAAATTAAAATTTCCAATTTACTGTCCCTCAACTTGGTTGCTGTTCTTGATGACAATTGGTTCATTTTTTTCAGAATCAGTAAAATTTCTTTCTAATGCTTTGTCTGGGAGACCAATCAAAGTGGTTTCTAGCTTTCACATAATCACATTTGGCTGAACTGATACCACATGACCTCCACTGTTAGCAAGGGTTCTAAAAAATTTATTTTCTGAGATTTTTGTAATATCGCTAAATTTTAAAAGTTAGGCCATAAATATGATTTTTAAAAATTAATTACAACTCATATCCAACATAGTGAAGTTTATCAATATAATTTTACAGCTCGTCAAGCATTCAAATATCTATTGATATTTGGTATCTAAATAAATACAAAGGAATAGAAAGAGGTCCTTACTTAATTCTAATTCTAGCTATGTGCCAGATCATCTAAAGACAAAGAAAGGAACCTATTCAGAGGAAAAGCACTTGTGTAAACATAGTCTATTTACTCTGAGTCCATATTTGTGTGACTGTGTCAACGGTGTTTTATTGAGGATCTGAATTAGCAGATTAGAGTAAGTCCATGCTAAAATGGGGGATGCCAAATTAAAGAAGAGACTAAATTACAGTAGGATCCCAACATTCTAAGACTGAAGATGCAAAAGACAAATATAGGGAACAAATGTCACAAGCTACACAAAGCTCCTAGTAGGCTTGCCCCACCAAGTTCAAGATCAGATCAGTCTGCGTCATGTCAGCTGAATGTCTAAATGAGATCATAGTGGGCTCCCATTTCCTGTTTTCTAAGCTGTTAGAAAAGAAATGTAATCGGTTAAACAAGTCATTGTCAGTTTTGAGCTCTGCTCTGTTGACTGAACTTAAAATCTCAATCGACACATCCTTGACTACTCTGTAATGAATATAAAGAGTTTAGAGAAATTGAAAAAAGAAAAAAAGATCCCAAACTCATTTTATTTTGTCCACTAAAATTTAAATTCCTTTGGATTCTTGTTTTTCTAAAATAATTAGATTCCATAGGCCCAAACTGAATTCTGCCTTATGTTTATCCATTGAGTTTTCAAAATAAAAGCTCCCGATAACATGCCAATTCAGTGTAAAGGGAATATTCTGTGCGCTAATGGAGACTGGAAGTCCCTTCAATCCTTGGGACCTCCCTCGCTGTTTGGACAGCCACATTGAGATGACACAGCACAAATACGAGACTCATGTTGCAGGGCTGGGAGAGACTTACACGCCTTATTTCTGCCCTGGGCTTGCCAGGCCGACACCCGCACAACCCCACTGAGACTGCAGATTTGGGACACGGGCCCACACTCACACACAGCACATGGCGGGCGTTACCTTCGTTACATTGCTTAGCGCTAGATACTGAGCAGACAGCTGCGACACTCTGTGCACAAAGCTCTTGCTGGCAGCTTGTCCTTCCCACAGCTGCTGAGCTTTCTCTTTTAGCCTGTTGAGCTGAGGCTCGTAGCAGTTTATTTCCTCAAGGACAGACTGAAAAGCACAAGCAAGTTACTATTAAGAGGCTGGGGAAAAGCACATCGCGAAGGAGCTTTGGCCCAAAGAGCACAGAAATCAACACGGGCGAGCAATCGGTGCGCCCCGGAGGCTTGATTAGCTCCAAGCTACACGCGGTAGAGACTGTAGGACGGAAACAAATCCACCTCAAAGGAAAGCCGGGACACATAAAATCTGTCAGAAATAGGGAAAGGGGACAGGCTATCTCAAGGCGGCATCATTGAGTTCCAAGTGCTCGGGGGCGCCTGGACACTGGATGCGGGATGCACGCAGGCGGGGGGAGAGACGCGGCCCTGCGGCCCAGTCTTTTCACCTGGAGCTTCTGCTGCTCTCTCCTCTTTGCGGGCAGGTCGTACAGGCGGCTGCTGCTCTCGTGCACCATCTTCTCAGTCTTGCTCAGCCAGTCCTGCACAGGCTCCGCACTGACTTCAAAGTCCTTCATTTGGATCTTCAGATTCTACAGGGTTTCAGATAATATTGGCATGCACAAAACTTTAATGGCAAACGAAGCCTTTCACTTGGCATTCAATCTGGCCCTACTGACCCCTCCCCTTCTTTCCCTGTTCCCAGTATCTGGAACATTCTATCCTGCACCTTGGCACCTGTATGATTTTTGAACACCCTTTAAGAGCTTTTTATAGACCTACTTTTAAAAAATGACCTTTTCCCTAACTACCCAGGCCTGGTTGAGAGTCAAGGTCAATTTGCTTAGTATACAACACATTTCACTATTTGGCCCTAATCTTCATCACCAGTCTTCTCTTTGTTGCTCTTCCCCCAAAACCCCACGTGGATGTCAGACTTCTTAAAGTCCTGTTTATTGTTGGCACATAACCCCTGGACCTGCACATCCAGGCCTTTCTACCCGAAATGTACATCAGCCTTGGCAAGTTCAAAGAACATTTAGTCTTCAACGTTCAGTTAAAATGTCACCTCTCTGGAAACCTTCCTTGACTTCCCCAGTGGAATTACCTGCATTGCATCCTTTGAATGACTATCGTATGCTGAACATACCTGTATTACATTGCAATCACCTCTTTATATACTGTTTCCTTTTTTAGAAAGCGAGTTCTCTGAGAAGAGGAAAAAAATAACCCTCTCATATTCCTAATATAGTGCATGGAACATAACAGGCAATATTATGCGTGTTTTACTAATAGAAGAAAGGAATGGAAAAAGGGAGGGAGGGGAAAGACAACATGGAAGGTAGGGAGGCAGGCTATTCCTGACCTACCATCTACTCGTGGACATTTCTTGGATTAGATCATCTCGCTGTCAATGCTAGATGTACTGCCTTCAAAAGCAGGTGCCTCAGAGCTCATGCCACACTGCATTAAGGATCCCTGCAGTTAAGAGTAAATTTCTAGGCACCGCGCCATGATTATGTCTCCCTAATACATGGAGGGTGCTTGCCGTGGGAGACTAGCCACCACCACGAAGGAGACTACAGTGGTTCTAGGTTAGGAAAGAACTGAGGAAATACACATTTTCTTTTTCTTGTATTAATTCTCTGTTACTATTTTTTTCCATCTCACATTTATATGGTCATAATCAAATTAAGTATTTTGCCAAGAAGTGCTGTTTTAAAAGGAAAAAAATATTCTCCATGTCTCTAAATTTTCCTCCAAGAAAAGAGTTGGTACACAAAACAGATGGTTCACAAGAAAGAAATAATTGCATTGTGGCAGTAATTATGTTATGATTACAATAAATTCAACTTATGTTGTCTCTAGACAGAATGAAATTGTATAAACATTGTCTCTTTACACACTTAACTCCTAAAATCTTCTACTTGATATTTGCATTAGTTATAATAAGCTTTCTCATCCATAGCATTTTGTAGCCTAACAGAGATATTTCTGTTTATTCTCTTAGAACAACTTCTAAAACTAAGGGATTTCAAAGGAAAGGCTGATATGCTTAAAATTAAAACCAGTTGTTCCTTATGGTCTATGATAATAGCCTCTACTATGCAAGAAGCTACTTAATTCCTAAGTGAGGCTCATACCTCTAGCATGAGCTATTATTAGGGTTGTCTGGTCATTCATTTGTATTCAGAGAGGGGTGAGCAAAATCACTGCAAGGGTACTTTGGTATACTGAGAGTGTGGTTTAACTAAACATCACCAACAGACAACACAGAATGTGTCCACATAGCTGGTTACATTATACCTCTAGGGTAGATTCCTTTTGGTGGAGATTTGAATGAAAATTTTTCCAGTCCTCTTTTGCATTTGTAATTTTGGCCTGGATGCCATTAGCTTTCTCTTTGGTCAGCAGAGAACTCAAAAGTTCCCCTTTAGACAGCATCATGTTTAGCTTGTGCTGTCCATTTTCACTTTCTGATGAAAACTCCTATAAAGAAAAATGTAAGATTAGGCAAAGTAAAATGCTCTCTGCTTTAAAATACATTGATTTTCTTACTTTTTTTTTTTTCCAATAAAATCACAGAGAAGGAATAGACAGTTTTTATTGTATATGTTAAGTGATGAAGACTCTTTTACCATATCTGTACATTGGGAATAATAATCTTATGTACCTGATGTGGTTACTGTGAAATTTAAATGAAAAAAAAAAATCTACCTGCATTTATACAAATGGACTAGTTTCTCTTCTACATGAATCAATCATTGCTAGCAGGGATTTGTTTGAAATTTGAGTTTCAAACAAAATTTTAATATGCTCCTAAAACGATCAAGAGGCACTTTTTAAATTCACGTAAGCATCATTATTAGAATTAGTTAATAACACTCTTACCTGTATTTTCTGAAGACTTGTTGAAACTTCACTAATATTTTGAGGTATATCAAAGCATTTGGCAGTGGTGATTTTTGCATTAACCAACCACTGCTGGAAATCCTTGAAGGCTCTTCGAAATCTCTGCTGTAATATCTGTTCTTTATTCTGACAGCTCTTGGATGCTTGCAAACACAGACTAAAACCATGATTGGAAGCATTTAATGAAAGAAAAAAATGATAAAGGAGATTAAAATAATGTTTGATAAAATCAACAATTTTTAGAGTATGTGATCATGTCATTTAATAATGTATTTAATGATTAATTTTTATTAATATTGAAATCACACTTTAAAATATACAAACTTCTAGTTTCTTATTTGTATGAAAATATTTTAAATACCAATAAGGTTCATGCTCACCAATTATACTCTTTAATCAAGGCAGAAACTTTTCCACTGTATGGACTCAGGTCTCTGGAAAATCGACAAAGTTCATTCAGCTGAGACTTGAGATCCTCTGTCTTAGGCTCTGCTTTTTGTAGAGCGTCCAGTATCTCCTATTAGGAAATAAAAAGACAGAGGGGTAAGCATTTAAATTAGGTAATTTCCACATCTTCATACTGTAGACGCATAAATCATGAGGCCTAGTTTCAGGATTCCCCATGGCAAATATATCCTGCCTTGTATCGCCTTCGAGCCATGGATAGTCACAAAGGCATGAGATGTTGCCAAGAAGTCAAGTGGTCAAGTGGCCAAATAACTTAAAGTAGAATAAGAAAAAGAAAAGAGAAAATAGCCTGAATTGTTTAAAAACAGTCTGACTGCCCTGGCTGGTGTGGCTCAGTTGGTTGAGCAGTGCCCCATGCACCGAAAGGTCGCCGGTTCGATTCCCGGTCAGGGCACCTTCTGTCCTTTGGAAGGTTTCATGTTCTTTCTTCTCTCCTAACCTCAGCTCACTTAAAGACTAGATTGCTTTAGAAATAAGACTAAATAAAGTTTCCTTTGAGTTTAAAAAAATTTAAAAAACAAGTATAACTAAGACATCAGAAGATATGTACATTGTTTAATATTAAAGAGAAATCATTTCAAAGCAAAGCAACACTTATTTTGGTACATATATAAAGCAAGCGATTTTGTGCAATACATAAAATTAACTTTCACATCAAGAAACTCTTATAATCCGGAGGTCTGATTTAAGTAATAATTCATTCATTTTATAGTTTCATTCATAGAGCCATCAAATATATGCTAAATGTCTACCACGTGCCAATCATTTTGCTGAATTATGGGACCATCTCCACCCCTCAACATGACTAAAGGTAAGATTCTTGCATTTGAAGAGCTCACAATTTAACGGATGAGAGAGACACGTGAATAATCACAATCCTGTGAATTTTTAATCCAAATAAAGTCTTAGGACGTGACAAGTACACCTCTGAAATCAAGGCCATGGTCCTAGAGTTTACAAAGGATTGTCACACAAGGAGCAAATGACATCCTGAGTATCAAATGCACATATTCTGGCACACTGATAAGTGCCTTAGAAGGAAAATGAGCGGGTAAATAACTCCTAAATATTTAAATGGGAGTGTGTGGATAATGGTATCACCAAGGTGAAAAATAACAATAGTAATTTAAGAGGAGGGACAGGAAGATGAGTCACCACTCAGAGAGCCATTGCTGTTCCTATTTTTACTCTCAGAGATATTTATCATGGGATGGCCTAGATTTGTAGGAAAACCACGCCTCTCAACAACCTAGGTCTGCGTTACATTCCTTATCCTAGTAAATGGAACCACTGTCCTCCAACTGATCTAAATCAGAGAACTAAGCATCACCACGGCCTGGCCTGCTCCCTTCTGGCTCCATGCAGGCACTAATGAGGTCTGGTCTGTCCTACCTCTCGGAGAGCCCTTTTAATCAGTTACCTTTGCATTCTGACTCTCACGGCCCCCATTTACATCTTTCTCATTTCTTTCTAGAATGACACAGTATCCTCTTAATCTGAATCCTGTTCTCTAGCTTTCTCTCCTGTGTTTTCTCATTCCTCGGCAATTCTGTACCATGGTGCATTCCTCCACTCACACACCCGGCCCATTTGTGACCATACCTCAAGACTCTGCTCAGATAAGGACTCCCCTAAGAATTCTCTGCCCTCCTTCCCACCTCTCAGGGGCTTCTCACTGGGGACACACAGCGCCTCTGGGCACTCCTCACTATTGAGTGTTCCCAATGGTTTGGAACGATGTGGGCCTTTCTACCAGGAAGGTGGCTCTGTGAGGAGGAATGGTGTTCTCTTAGCATTAAACTTCTTTATTTAGCTTAGTGTTGGGCAAGAAGCACCTAAAATATTTTTATTTACAAAATTCATAAATAATACTTAGAAAATTTCTCTCTGAAGCTCCAAATGCTAAACTAGTAACTACTATTTTACTTCACATTAAATCTTTTATTGAAGGAAGAGCATTAGGAGAACTAAAGAAACCTGACCACGCATCAAAGTAGTAAATAAAAACCCCAGAGATTCAAATGAGTCACTTATGCATTAGGTGTAATCAAAAGTGAAAAGTCTGGACCAAAATTTCACACTAATTTTTTTTTTCTATAACTTTATCATACATTAAAGGATATTATTAGAATCTTTCATTATGTAAATATCAGGTTATATACCTGTGTTTCTGTTAAGTCCTGGGATGCATTTTTTTTTTCCTTAGAGGTTAGGCAGGTTAAGAAAACTCCTATATTTCCAACACTAATAGCCTATGGATATTAAGAGATATGAGTTTTGCAAACACAGCGAACAAGATTTTTTGTGACATGATTTTATATAGTTTATAGATAATGACCCATTTTTATTTTTTAAAAGATTTCTTTCTTTTCCTTTCTTTTTTTTTATTTTTAGGAGAGAGGAAGGGAGAAGAGAGAAACATCGATGTGAGAGTGCAACATCAACTGGCCGGCTCCTGTATGCCCCCTACTGGGGATCAAGCCAGCCGCAACTCAGGCATGTGCCCTGACATGAATAGAGCTGAAACCTTTGAGTACATGGGATGACACTCAACCAACTGAGCACGCTGACCAGGGCTAAAATGATTTCTTGAATATCATCATTTAATTGCAGAAGGGAAAGTAAATACCTGGGAAAGCTCGTGATTATTGTTATGATTGTTAACAATGACAAGCCCTTTCTAACAGCAAAACAAAGCCACATGAACCCTAGCAAATCCATTATTTTTAAAACTTCCCCATGCTTTCATTGTAATGAGAGCATTATCTCCATTTTTAAAAAATTTGAAAAACTGTTCCCATCTTTATTGAGATACAATTGACATACAACATTGTGTGAGTTTGGGGTGTACAATGTATTGATTCAGTACATTTATATATTATAAAATGATTACCACTAAAGCATTAGCTAACAAACACCTTTATCCCATCACATAATTATACTTTCTTTTCTAAAAATATCCCCATTTTTAGATAAAATGACATGATTAGAATAAGAGAAAATCTGAGTATTTAGAGGTAATATAGTGTTGTCACTAAAAGTATGTGCTCCAGAGTCAAATCTGGAAATAGATCTAATCACGGGGCTGTTGTCTTTCAATTGTTTGTACCATTAAAAACATTTACTTTTGCATTACCTTTCTGTAGGCCTCACCTATTATTTTTACTAACAGAATCAATATAAGGAAATAATGATAGCTCAGAACAGTAATATAATTTAAATAACCACCAAGTCTTTCTTTTAAAAAAAACTCATTCATATTAATGGTAGGGACTGGAAGGGAAACAAAATAGGACTAAAACATGGTAACAGATTGTTTTGATCTCTGAGTGAATAATACTGACCACATGAAATAATTACCAACTTCCTTGTCCCTGTTTTATAGGACTGCTTTCTACACTTTATTTGGGTGCTCACGCCTGAAGGTTAAGAAAGCAATCAGAAAAAAAATATAACCTACAAGCATTATAAATGAAATAGCATAAAGAGACGGTTAGAAAGTTTTCCTTTGCGGTACACTGTATGTGTTCCAAATACTTGATTTCAAACAGGACAATGTTGGAAAGATTATGTGAGTTGCTTACAGGCTGGAGATATTTTGAAATGTTTATAACATAAATAGACACAGAGAAGTTTACTTTACTAAAACTTCCTTTTAAGGACACCCACGATTCAGAGCATTATTAAACTGCAAATATCGAAAGAAAGTCTTTCTAAGGTCCCATTTAACAGTGAAGAAAGAAAGGATTTCCAGCTTCTGCCCAATCTTCGGTATCCCTTTCATGCTTTCTTTTCTCTCATTCTGAAGGAGCTGTCGTTAGTTTAAAAAAAAATGTCCAGAAGGCAACCCATCAGCATGACATAGGGGTTCTGTGGACCGGTCAATTCAAGCACGGCTGTCAAAATTATCAAAACGACACACAGGAGAGATAATCTGGGTGAAAACTATTAGTTGTGTTTTCAGAGATTACCAAGGGTTTCTTTCAAAGCTATAAATTCAAGCACTGAATTGTTGGCAATAATTCTCTGGCAGGAAAACAGCCATGACTCTTCGTGCATTTATGCCTCTACCCACAGGCCATTTTTCAGGCTGAATGGCTGAACACGAGATTACAAACTCTTGCACCATAAGAACACAAGTGGAATATTTCCACCAACAGTAACTGTTTTCAAGGGTAGAGAATAACCTCTCTCCTCTAACCTTAGTCCTACAATAGTTTGATTTATGAGAAAAGAAAACAGATCTGATTTGCAAATTTAATTAGAAATGCTTATTTTTTCCAAGTATGAATGCTGTGTTTTTAGTAAGAATTTTTTTTTTCCTTTTCAGCAACCATGAGAATCAAACCAAATGTTTAGCACAGTCACCACCAGAAAACAGGAAGCCGACTTACCCGTCCCTTGGCCCAGCACTCCGCGACCTCCTTGTCTGTGTTCTTGCCTTCCAGGAGGGCTAACTGCTGAGCCCACGTTGTCAGAAGGGTGCTGAACTGCCCCAGGGCCTGCTCCAGCTCGGCCACTTGGCCTGAGAACTCCTGCTCCGAAAGGGCCATCTGGCTGACCAGGTTCTCCAGGCTGCTGTGCGCCTGGAACACGCTGTCTTCCCACTGCTTCCAGTCGGCCCGCAGGGCCTGCATCTCCGTGTCCATGAGCTCACTCCCGCCGGCCGTTGTGTTGTGTTTCACTGCGGGAGCCAGACACTCCACTCTGCTCAGGCGGCCTGCCCCGGTCTCTCTGGAATCCATCAGCGCCTGTAATGGAATATCGCCATGGCAACCGAGGAGGCTGAGTCGCAGCGCGCTTCCAAATATGTACAGAGGGTGACCCTGTCCTGCTAGGAAGTTTCAGCAAGTGTGCTACAGGGAGCCACAGTCAGTCCACCCGCCCACCCCTAAGTTATAATAGCAGAGAATTCTCATCCTGGGCACCGAGGCTGGTGGCAAGATAAGCTGTGGAATCCGAAACATCCCGAAAAGGCCAACAGGGACCCTGAAATCAGGCCCTGTTTGAGTATGTGGAACTGCTTTGGCCAGTAGTGCATTGCTCCTATAAATATGCAAATCCTTATTTCTCCCTCATTCAGCGATTTTCAATCTTTTTCATCTCATGGCACATACACTAATTTCTAAAATTCTGTGGCACACCAAAAAATATATTTTTTGCCGATCTAATAAGAAAATAGGTATACTTTTGATTCATTTACACTGGACAGCTACTGTGTTGGCTGTTGACATTTTTTTTTTTATTTGACAATCTAAGGGAAAAGAGGTCAGTGTCCCTGACTGAATAGTCAGGGACTGCATGTTTTAAAAATTCTTGCAGCACACCGGTTGAAAATTGCTGCCCTAAATTGACAGACAAGTGAAGGAGGATTGCAGCAGGGCTGGGCTCTGCTCAGGGTCTCTAGCCCATTTTTGCCTTCATCCACAAGATGGTAGCTTACAAGTGGATGGATGGATGAATAAATTAAAATATTACTGAGAAATGTGTCAAAGAAGTATTTTAAAGGGTCACACAGATAATAAAAACGTAAAAATGGCCTCTATGTGATTATCTCATTTAAAACCCTCACGGTCACTTAAGATTTAAATAAGATAAGCCCTTAGAAGTGAGTTAAAAATGTGGTTATTACTGCTCTTATCATCTATTGCTTTCATGATTTTTATGTTCTGATCTCTAGAGATTAGACCACAATTTGAGTCTCAAATTCCTGACCACAGTTACACTATTAATGCCCAACATTTCATCTAAAACATAACTGTTAAGGATTTCATCACTGCTTGTTTTTTAGATTAAATTCTATTACTTTCCACAGGGGGAAATGATTGCAATGTATTATTCAAGTTGCCAGAAATAACTAAAAGATACAAAGATCTGTAGTTCTCTGAGTTGCGTGAAATTTTTTGCTTTACGTTGCCCTTACAGGTGATAATTTTAATGTCCTTTAAAGTATTGTCTTTCACTTTGCTGTTGTGCTGTTGGCTAGAAAAGCAGAATAAAACACCTAGAATGACATTTCCAAGTTATTGTTCAAAAACTTTTAACTCAGTTGTTATACAAACTTTTCTGCCACTGTGCTGGAAAATGATACCCGGTTCTGTCAGCTCCAGGCTGGCGTATATTGTGCCGCTTGCGCTATGGCAGTGGGCACATTCGCGCGCATGAGCACACGCGGACAGCGTTCATTCTGCTCAGAGTCAAGTGGTTCGAATTCCTTTCCCCCTCTTGATTAAGTCTAGAATTCATGAGGTGCAAGGTAAGAAACACCAACAAAGAGAAAAGAGGAAGGAAACATTTTAAATAAGAGAATCTTATCTACAGAATCTTTATCACAGGCCTCAAGAACCAATGAATCAGTGACGCTCTAATATCCGTCCACTTTCTAACCTTGATCTTAGACAACTTTTTCTGGGTGGCTGATGAATCTCCAGACATATCCGACCACCGGTGAAGCTCCTCCTTTGCCGAATGGAGCCAGTCTGTGAATTCCTGCACGGCATCCAGATACATCAGGTGGTCCTTCACAATCTCCTCCACTTTCCTCATTTTGTCCTAGTGAGCGAAGTAAGGGCCATGTTAGCAGCAGTCACTACAGAGCATCTGAATCAGAAAGTCACCGGGCTCATACTGGCCTCTTATGACCCCAGGAGCCTTCATTCTTATTCTTGAATTTCCTCTGTGTTTACTATCTTCAAATAGAAACACAAAATCTTAGACTAAAAGATGTAGAGGACAGAACCATTTCCTATAATTGTACTTATGTCTAGCTTTGCATAAGAAGCTATGCTTAATGAATACTGACTATCATCCCCCACTCATCACCCACTTAATAATTATTATTATAGCCCGGCCGGCGTGGCTCAGTGGTTGAGCATCAACCTAGGATCCAGGAGATTGCGGTTTGATTCCCGGTCAGGGCACGTGCCCGGGTTGCGGGCTCGATCCCCAGTCGTGGGCGTGCAGGAGGCGGCCGATCAATGACTCTCTCATCATTGATGTTTCTCTCTCTCTCTCCCTTCCTCTCTCTGAAATCAATGAAGATATATTTTAAAATAATAATAATTATTATTATTATAGTAACTCTTCTTATTTAAGAAATTATTTGTGTCAGCTTTTCGTAGAGCACTCAGCTCAGCCCGTTGAATGCATTTGCTCATTCCACCCTCACAGAAGCTCTGTGATGTGATCCTATTATCACCATTGTATAGGAAAGGACATTGCGCACGTTATAGAAATTCAGGAATGTGCTCAAAGTCACACATCCAAGAAGGGACCAAGTCAGCATGCAGATTTAGGTCTTTTTGAGTTTTATTTTAAAACACTAACAAAATAAAAATTAAGGTGAGCAAATACATATGTTAATAATTGTTAATAACGCAAAGGGAGTTCCCAAAAGGAAAACTAAAAACAGGAAAAAAACTCTCCCTCCTTTTCTTTAACCTTGTCACAAATATACAAAAGAAATCATGAAGGAAAGTCAAGATTCTGATAGAAAATTTAAAATTACCTTCATATTATATGAAGGAGCCTATATGTCTGAGAAGAGGGAAATGCAGTTTGTGCTCAGATGGGAAATGAACACAACAATGTTTTGTATGTGATTGAAATCTGGGAGGTAAGTGGACTTGCATTTCCTATAACAAATATAAGTGGCAGCAAAAGATAAAGAACTTTTAAACACTGATATCTGAGGCTCAACAATTTTGAAAAATAAAATAGGTTGACTAACATTTTAAGTGGATAAAATCATAAAATTAAGAATAAAAAATAATCCCAAGATTGCAGAAGGAAAAAGTCATGGGCATCCACAGTTGAGAAATTATCTTTATATAATACCTGCACAAATAATTTTAGAGCAGCCAATTCCTCAATAATTCAACCCATAATGTATTCTCTACCTGACCCTGACGATTTTTCTTCAATATAAAGCACTAACCTTGGCAACAGTCATTATATCGTTAAACTGTGTTTTCAGTTCCTCTTGAGCTGCTTCCCTGAAAGTCGCATCCTCAGTCTTCTGGTAGAGCTCCCTGGACTTGGCAGTGAGGCGGTTTAGGGCGTCGGTGTGATCCTCTCCCTCGGAGACAATGGACTGAAAGTGGTCCAGAAGGGAGAACTTCTCTTTCAGCCCTGGCTGTGGTTTCAGGGGATGCTCTACTTTTTGATCCACTGATTCCATCCACTGCTCCAACTGGTTTTTACACTCTAGGTAGTCATTCCATTGGCTAATCACAGACTCTAAAGTGCTAGAATTAACGTTATAAAAATAAGTTATCTTGACATCTCTACTGGAAGCCAACTAGGAGGGCACTGCATCCATGTAAGCTGTCTTACTGAATGCTACTGTAAGTGGTGAGGCTGCTGCTTTTAAGGGCAGGGAGAAGCACTACTTTTCTGACCCACATCACAGTTTCTTCAAATGAGAGTGAATCTGTGTCAAAATTTGATTAAGATGTTGTAGTTATATATGCAACTGGAGATTTGATTTCCAAATAATAATTGTGCTAAATAAGTAGGCAAATGTATGGGTTGTATTGTTAAAAATAAACACTGGGGCATCAATTCAATTTAATATATATAAATTCTTAATTTTCTTGGACTCAGTTTATCATTAAAATCAGATGTCAACTATATATTGACTGGAATTTAAAATTTAGGGTAATCTTCTTGGCTAAGTAATATACTAGATTGATTTTCACTAACGGATATAGATGCACAATGTTTAGTGTTGAATGCATGAAGGAATGAAGGCTAAATGTATTTATAATACAAGAAATATAATCACAAATGTAATAATCAACCAAACAGCTCTCTAGATAGTCAAGAAAAAGGCTCTCTAGGCTGGCATTCTAAAATTTTAAAGTATTCAGCTCTAAAACTATTCTAAACTCATCTTTAGTGACCCTTCCCAGCCTCTGTTGCATACAATCTTGTAATCCTGGAATTATATCTATGGGAGATGTACTTCCAGCATTTGCTCAAATTGTTTCTTTTGCATCAATAGGAACCTCATCATACATGCTGAAAGTCTTATTCTTTCCTCAAATAGTTTTCTAGAATCTCAAAATCAATCTTATCTCCCCAGAAGTCACCCCAGCCCCAGCCTTCTTCTACAGCAGGGGTGGGGAACATCCGAGGCCTGTGAAATCATTTGGCCTGGCCCTGCCAAGGCCTCACCAAAGAAAAGCAAGCAGTTCCAGGCATCACATCAGGGGTGAGCTAATTGAATGTTTGACCAAATACAGCAGGCTAATTTTTAAGTTGATAATTCTGTATGGCCCTCAAATGATATTATAAATATTCAAATGACCCTTGGCAAAAAAAACAGTTCCCTACCCCTGTTCTACAGTTTTATATAGTCTTAGTAACACAATCTGAGTCAGAGTTTTTCTGGAATGTACCCTACCTTAGCCTCCCAGCACTTAGAGGGTAAAAAGTACTTTGTTTTGTTTCATTATTTTAGCACAGAAAAAAAAAATCACAAAACAAAACAAAAAACCTCTGCAATTACCCACTGCAATTTGAGCATTGCTACCGCTCAATATGTAGTTGTCAAATTTAATTTCTTGCTGAAAGAGAAGGACCAAGTATTTGAATCTACTTTTTGTATTTAACATTTTATTCTAACATCTGAAAAATATTCACCCATGTTCCTGTTCACTTTTACCAAGCTGGCCTATTGCCAAGCATTGGGAAGCCTGGTCTACTATATAAAAAGTAGAATCACAGGATCTGATTTTTTTTTTCCTTTGCTAACCAGTTTGAGTTATTACTAAGATTCAAAATCCTGCTGACTTTGGGAGTTACTGCTGATGCTCCATATTAAAGGAAAAAACAAACCAAAGCAAAATACAACCTCCCAAATTGTAATTGAAACCATGGTTCATTTTTGCATCGCAGTGGGCAATTGCAGTTTTTTTGTTTCGTGATGAATTTTAATTTTTTATTTATCTATTGATTTTGATCACAGTGAGAACACACTTCTTTGGTGATCTGACAGTATATAGGGTAACCACAATATGTGTACACACACTTTGAATAATCATAAAGGCCATGTTTATTAAAATACATTTCATTTCCAAAATTGAGCTATCAACTGTTACAGCGTGTATACATTTTGGGGGGACTCCCTGTATATAGCCTTCAGAATATGGCTCCTGGAATGTATTTTAATATAATTCTGACTGATGGTTATTTGTCCAACAAGCCAGCCAGATTATTTGTGGAGACTCTCAGGGGAGGGAGGAAGGTAGAAATCTTCCACTCATAAATATAACAGCAACAACAACACCTACTGTAACAACCAGTATCTTCTCTACTTTCTCAGCAGCCCCTGTGCAGTGCTTCTCAACAGGGCTCTACAGGCATCCGGGGTGGGTTCACTGTTGCTTGTGTGGGAATGTCCCACACATTGAAGGACACTAGCTCTCCTGGCCTCAGCCACTAAGTTCCAGGGATGCCCCATCCCTGTTACAGTCAACCCCCCTTCCACTCTCAATGTGGGTGATATTACTTTGGGTTGAGAAAAAGATTTATACTTAAGTTCCACAGTTGCCAACAACTTAATTTCCCTAATGTGTCATTAAAAAGTGAAAACATATTGAAGTTATTCAAGACCATGTATCCTTGCATTGATGACTTGAAAGGAAGTATTTTACTGTGCCCAAGTTGTGAGCAAAATTCTATGAGATATTATGGGAGATGTAAATATTACACACACACACACACACACAGAGCAAGCAAACAAACAAAACCAGTCTTTGCCATTACAGAAAATACAATCTAGGCAAAGACAAAGTAACATACAGCGAGCTGAAATCACATGCTTGGTCACTCTATCACAGGGTGTCATGGGCACTGCTCCATCATTCTACTAAGCTGCTGGGCTTTATTTAGGGAAGTAAACACTGGAAGTGGGCTGTGTACCTCTGGGCATTGACGGAGGAGGTCATGATGTTGGCCCACACATCTGTGAGGGTCTGCAGCTGGGTCTGAATCGCCTTCTGACCATCTTCGTTGCTACTTCTCAAGGCCTGTTCCCCTTTGCCAATGGCCATATTCAACTTCACTTCTCCCTCACCTCGCATCAGGAGAATATCCTAGAAAAGAAGAGTGAATACGTGTCGGTAGAGATATAAAGTCTTCTGATATTTTAAAAAACAATGACGCTTCCCATGAGAATCAAGGTAGGGAGTATCTTACTCACCTTAAAAACAAAATAGCAACAAACAAGATAAACCGAGGGACAAAATAGGACAGAGGCCTGGATACATGGAGCAGGCTGGCAGGTGTCAGAGGGGAGGGGCCGGGGGACTGGAAGAGATCAGTCAAAGAACATATGTTCATAGATTCATAGCCCATGGACACAGACAACAATGTGGTAAAGGCTGGGGCAGGGGTGGAGGGGAGCAAAGGAGGGAAAACGGGGGACATCTATAGTAGTGTCAACAATAAAAAAAATGAAAACAGCAACAACAACAAAGTCTGGACTTTACTGCAATATAATACTTGAATTAAACATTAGAGATCTGGGAGTCTGGGAGTAAGGATTAACTCCAATTTAAATTCTTGGGAAACCTTGGGCTACTTGCCCAGGCATTGTAACTTCACTGAAATTTGGTTTCAGAGAAAAAAGGAACTATTTTGAAAATGAGAACACTCTTGTCAAGAGCCTAACAGTCCCCTCCCTTCACTGCCTGGCTAATTTCTGTCTTTCAAGGTCACCTTCACTGACTGTAGTCTGGGCAGGTGGTCTCCTTTGTGCTTCCCACCCACCCCTGCTGGCTTCAGTCAGGCCCCTACATACATGTTGTACTGCAAGTGACAATTACAGTTGGTCCCTCCCACTGACTTGAACTCCTAGAAAGCCAGGACTAATTTTTATTTTTATATCCCCAGCAACTTGCATAGTGCTTGGAGTAAGGTAGGTATTTATTTCATAACATTTTCTTAATGTTTAATAAGTAAAATTTAAAATTATTTTAAAGCTATTAAAACAAAAATATTCCTTTCCATTACAAAGGGAAAAAATGATCCCCTTCAAATCCATTTTGCCCAATTGCTCCATTTCACCCACCTAATCCTCCTTTAGAGAGAGGCTCACAGAGTGATCAGGCCCAACTCAACCATTTGTGAATCTATCACATCAGTCCTGAGGCACGGGAGTGTCTGGCCGGAGCCGCGTACCTGTATCTGTAACAGCCGTTTTTCCAGGGTGTCTCTGCTTCCCACGGTGCTGTCTGCACAGGCCAGCTTGTCCTGCACGCCCCTCACCCAGGCCCACATGCTCTGCAGGGCTTCCTCCAGTGCTTCGTGCTCCTGCAGGGCCACCTGGAAGCCCCGCAGCTTCTCCTTGGTCATCCTGACCAAGCCCTGGTAGCTGGTGAGCAGCTGCGAGCACAGGCGCCCTTCTTTCCCTGCACCGTGGCCTTCCTCGCTGAGCAGCTGCCCTCGCTGGGAGAGCTTGTCTAGAGACTCTCTAAAAAAAAACAACCAGAAAAAAATTAACTCAACTTTCTGGAGTGCCAGGGAGTGACAAAGGTTTGTTGATACTGGAGCAGTCACCAGACAAAAGCTCACAGCTGACATGCCTTTAAAATGAAGAGCCTGGGGTGGGCCCTGGCACTTGCTTCTCCTACAGTTTCTCCAAGCGTAGTTAATACCCATCCAGGGACGTGATTTAATCCATGCCCTGCCTAGATCCAAGCCCAGTGCATCCCGAGGAATTCACTTCAGAAAGGACCAGCCTGCCTCTCCAGCCACCTCCAGTATCTCTCCATTCCCATCGAAGGCTCTAATTATGAGCAGCTTGTGGAAACACCCGCAAGCCTCAGCTGTTTTATACATACACAGAGGCTCCTCCTGTGAGAAAACCCTTCTGCTCTCCTCTGCTTCCTTTCTAGCTGCCCCTTTCAAAGCTCAGTGCAGGTGTCCCATGCCTGGGAAGCAGGATGATGGCTGTGGAGAGGGCGGGGAGGGTGGGGAGGGTGGGGAGGGTGGGGCGTGCAGGTCTCCTCCTCTGGGCACCTCTGCCACCCCTACACCGTGTCTGTCTCAATGCACAAGACTTTCTCCTCTAGAACCCGGGCCATCACAATCATCTCCTGTCCCCAGGGCCCAACCCAATGTTTGGCAGAGATGAAATGCACACACAAAATTCCTTCAATCGGCCATTTTATGAGTGCTTAATTAAGGGCGTCGTTCTTGTCTCTCAGGTGCTCTGCTCATCTCAGTTTAGTTATGTTAATTAGCTCAAGGGAAAATGTAACCACACGTGGCTGGGTTGGCTGCATCCTGTTTGACAGGTTCTGGATTAAGCTCAGCACCTCCCTCAGGAGATGCCTGCGATACCAGGAGGGAGAGTGCAGTTGTCTGAACAAAAGCTATCCTGAGTACTAGAAAAACGATACATGATCTATCTCCTACGAGCTCTCTTTTTTCCTGAGCAGTTACTATGTAAATGGCATCCCATGAGCCTCTGTGAGATAACATGACATACACAATATTATATCTTCTCTCAAATACATTTTTTATTCTTATAGTATGTTTGATGAGACAAGAAGGTGGCGTAAGCAATGATGTGAGTTACATGATATTCACGAGAACAGATACCACGTGTTATTTTAAGAAGAATTGCTTAACGATAATAAAAATTCAATGAGTCTCAAGTCTGAGTACTTTTAAAAAATACAGGGCATCCCATCAAGATGTGTGTACTGGAAATATGATGGTAAAAACAAACGAAAAAGAGAGGACTGGGAGGAGCAAACAGCAAGCAAGTGAGAGGGGCCAGGTGACCCAGCTGGAGCACCTGGGTGACCAGCACTGGGAGTGTTCCGTTAGAGGGAACCTGGGAACGAACACACTAAGAACTCTTAGCTTCTGGTCATGGAACATCAGAAAGTAACTGCTCAAGAAGAATATGTAAAGTTAAACAGTTTGGAAGAAGGAGAGAAGCAGGCTTGGTCATGTTATATTGCATCTAGGCAAGAGTCAATATTTTAAAAGCAAAAAAAGTGCACTGTAACTCTCAGAAAGAAATATATTTAGAATGACACTATTATTCTGTTACTTCAGCAAATATTTTCTATTTTTCTGACATTATACTAGATAACGGGAGTATATAGATGATAAAGACCTGGTGGTCCCTGGCCTTGAGGAACTCACTGTAGGGGGCTAGGGTATACAGAGTCAACTAAGTTTACCCCATGGTAAGGGCTCAGAGATGGGGCCAACGCATCCCAGGGAAATTTTATAATTGTCATCAAACTAGCACCCACAATAGTTGTCAGTATGGGTTCTGTTTGTGCATTTGTTTGCATGTTTGTTTTTCAAGACTAGGAACACTCAACATATTTGACCAAAAAGAGGACTCAGTGAAAACAGGGAATGGGTGTCATCTGAATTAGGCAGTTTTTAGTCAGTTTATCACTGTTGATTTGTCTGATAAGCAGGCTGGGTGCTGGCCTGTATCACTTCACAGATGCGTGTGCCAACTCTGTAAGAGGATAGTGAAGGAGTTTTGGGTCAAACTGCACTTTCCTGATGGAAAGTGTCCCATCTTCCAAAGGTAGAGTTCCACCAAAGTAACTGAAAATGCCAGGAGTGAAGCATGAATTTCGGAAGCAACATGCTGAAAGTCGGGCCAGAGAACGTGGACTGGCAAAGAAGTCAGAATCATTTGCTCATTTGAGAAGTATGGAAGAGACAAATACTGTAGGAGAGAAGAGGAACCTCTAAGACAGTCAGACTTAATGACCATACCTCATTGGGGTGAATTGGAAATGGGACTGGAGGCTGAGAGTATAAAGAATATATGGAACTTGGGATCTACAGCATTATTTTTGTAAGTGAAGAGTATCTTTTAATCACCTTGTATCTTTAGAATAATCTCTGAGAAGAAACTACATTATTATTATCATCACAATGTTCAAAGGCTAATGTTAAAAAATACAGGAAATGAGTGTCCTATCCAATTTGTTGAGCAAAGGGAGGTAGAACAAAGATGCAGACCATCTCCTTACCTCCATTACTATGCTCTCTCCAGAGTACCACACTGCCATAGAAAACTCTGCACAATCATTTGTATTCTAGACATTCATGGGTGGAAACAAACACAATCACCAACTAACCAACCAACCCACTAACAACCAAACCAAATATCAACCAACCAACCAGACACACAGTCCTTAGTTGGGGAAGGACCTATTCCATTTCTGCACCATACCTGGCAGCCAGTAGTTCACCCAGAAACATTTCAATTCTGTGAACTTCGTTTTTCTTTTCAGTAATGTACTGTTTACTCTCTCCTGAGTTTTCTGAGCTTAACCTCTCATTCATTTCATGGATCCATAAGTTCAGTTTTCTGTGCTGATCTTCAAAGCTAAAGAAAAGAAAAACACCATAGAAAAATTTTTATGTTCTCATTATAATAATAAATTCTAATATCTGAGGCCACCATGTCTAGACGATTAAGAGCTCATGGATTTTCAAGTAGAAGAAAACTCAACAATAAGCCCATTCAAATTATCGCTTATTTCAGTAAAAACGTGACAATTCGTGAAAATTTCTCTTGCAATCCGGGCAAAAATGGATCACCCTATCTTGCTGAATTGATTACTTGGTAATCATAATTGATAATTAACAGCAAGATTACTTTCCCTGGAAATGTGCACTTGACTTTTTGGGTGTTACTACAAAGATCCTGAACTGGGGCCAACGGATAAATGAGGCTGTGGAAGCCCTGTGGGAAAAAGGGAACATCTCCTCTGTGTCTTTGAATCCTATGGGATCTGAATACAGCACGAGAGCACAAGGGCTCTAAGTTTTGAAAACAGTAAGTTCTCTGAGAAACCTGGACAAGGGTCAGGCAAATTACTCTACACCAGAAAGGCATTTGGATTATACTGACATCTTTTCCCCTAGGAACAAGGTTCCCCCTCTCCGTTCTCATTTTACATTCACCCATGTTGACTAACTTCCTGACTGGAATGCTGATGCACAGAAATTCAGTAGGTGTTTTCTGCCATGACTCCAACCCAGGAGAAGTAGACACAAGAAAAGACTTAGGTAATATAAAACCTGGATGTCAAAGCTCTAGTATCTTGAGTTGGCCAAACAGACAAAAAAAAGAAAAAGAAAAAAAGCATGCATTCCTGTAATTTACAGTTACCGGGGAATATAATTCCTTTATTTTCTATGGAGAAAATAAAACCAAGTGATAGCATCATAGTTTAAGCAATCAGTTTTTGTACTAGTGTGAATCTGTAATTATGGTCAAAACTTTAAAATTTAAAGTCACAATTTCAAAGATTTGTTTATTCACAATGGCTTTTTCTCTAAGTCACTGAAAACATTCTGTGGCCCTGCCGGGCATGGCTCAGAGGTTGAGCGTGGACCTAGGATCCAGGAGATCACTGTTCAATTCCCTGTCAGGGCACATGCCCGGGTTGTGGGCTCGATCCCCAGCAGGGGTCGCACAGGAGGCAGCGGATCAATGACTCTCTCATCATTGATGTTTCTACCTCTCTCTCCCTCTCCCTTCTTCTCTCTGAAATCAATAAAGACATATTAAAAAAAAAAAAAAATTCTGTGTATGATAAAATCTACCTGTATCAAAACAACCTACCTCCCAAGTTCCAAAGCACAGTCTTGAAGAGCCTGTTTGTCTTTGAGGCATTGTTTCAGAAACGCCTGAAACTCTTCATTGGCCTTTGTAATCTGCTCCTGAATGCTACCGACAATTTGTTTGGGCAGATGTGCATACAGAGTTTGTCCTTCCTGAGTCACCGCATCAAGCTTGCTCTGCCCGTCACTGACCGAGTCCAAAATGCTCTGTTTCAGGAAATAAAAGTAATACAAAATATTTGCTATGATTCAGAGACCCTAGTGCATGGGAGCACTAATTACAATTCTGAGCTGAGAGAGTAGGGCCCCAGCCTAGTCCAGGCTCCACCTAATCACACGGTTGGTGTTTGATCTTCTAACTGCTCAACTGCCTCCACCGCTCCTCCTCCTCTGATCCGCCCTGCGCACAATATCCTGACTGCAGTTCCCTTCTCTCCCTCGTGTGCGACTCTTCTTTGGAAGACCATAAAGGCAACGCCAGTGCTCGTACCTGAAGGTCACGGAGCTTCGCCTCCAGAACTTTGCTGTCACCAGTTCTGTCTGATGATTCTTTTGCTGCTGCCTTTATTCCAGAAAACCATTCCTGGAACTCCTGCATGGACTCTGGAAAGTAACAAAAATGAGAAATGCACCCAAACATTGAGTGAGCTTCCACGGTTACTGCCATGAGTTAATTCTGGCTTTCGGCCCATTGCATTGTGCCTTACAAAATATTCCAGAAAGAAAATAATAATACAGAATATGACATATATGGCACAGTGTATGTAATCTACAGCCATCATTGCTCACAGTAGAATCAAGAAATTATCCCAGAGAGGACTGCAAAGAAATTTATACCCCTTAAATGTCTGATTTCCCCTTATGTTTCTTTCTTTTGGAAAAGAAAGATAATGAATTGCCTGACTGTGGAATAGTGCAAGGGGAATACTTTAGGGGTGTTAAAGCCCTTTTGTGGCACAAGGAGGAACCTCCTCCTCTTTTCACCAGCTGACATGAGAGTCATCAGAGCACAGGCACTGCCCCACGGGAAGCCGAGTCGGGCACACAGATGGGACAGCACTTCCCTGAATTCCGTGGCTGCTGCTGCTTCATGTTCGCCTAATGCCCAAGTCACTGTCACCTCATCGGAGCAGTGGAGGTGATTTTCCACACAAATGAGCCATGGGTCAAAAAGCCAGGTGCAATCCCGAATCATCACAACCCTGGCCTCCCACTTCCTCGGGGGGAAGGAGGAACTCTGCGTATGGGGAGGCCCAAGCGTAACACTCCACTGCCCAAAGCCAGTGCACAAATGAAATGGGCATGATATTCTTCTGGAAAGTTTTGCAAATGTTTGCTGGCAGTGTCTACGCAGCATTTGGTTTGGATTCTTTCTTGTACACAGACCATTCATGCGAAGGCCTGCCAGGGCTCACCATGGAAGTGTTCTTCCAGGGACTCCTGAAGGGCGGCCTGCGCTCTGGAGCACAGCTGGCTGGCAGCTTCATGCTTCTTTGTCAGCCCGGTCAGGGCGCCACCCAGGCGCTCCAGCTCCGCCGAGTGGTACTTGCGACACAAGCTATTGAGGTTTTCTTGGGTGGAACTGATGTTGCTTTGCTGGCTTTGAAGTTCCTTTTGTATTTCCTATAGAATAAAAGTGTGACATGAAGGAAGCTTATCAAGTGCAAGAGAAATATTCCATCTACTCGAGGATGGCGCTTTTTCTGGAAACTGATGCTATCAGAATCCACTCAGGAATGTATACATTTTTGTGGGATTGCTTTTTTGAGTGTTTGTGATTTGTCTGTGCTGATTCTTGGCGAATTTTGCCCAGTTCTTGGAAACAACTGCAAACAGCTGTTGAGAGGTAGCTAGGATTTGAGTTAGAGTCCAGGATTTTAAACAAATTGAATAGATCTTTATGGATTCCAGCTAGGAGCTTGGGTTTAGTCAGTTGATTAGAAACTACTAATGGAATCACCCTTCTAAGTTCACATTATTTAGAGGACCACAAGGGTCACAGGCCACAACAAAAGCAGGATTAGTTAATTAAAATATAGATGTCCTTAGTCTCAAATACAGTAAGAAAATAAATATGCAAAAGAGAACAAATATTTTTGTTGAAAAGTCAACTCAACTCACAAGCTTTATAGAAAACTGATCAGGAATATCATCTATGAAAATGAACATACTGACATAAAAGTGGGATGTTTTCTCGATTAAAAAGATATATATCCTTGGAGGGGGGCAAGTGGAGGCTGGAGGGGATCAATGGGGCAAAAAGGGGACATCTGTAATACTTTAAACAATAAAGAAATATATATATATCTTTCTGTAGATGAAAGCAGTCATACTAACCAATAAAAATAAGTGCGGAAAAACTATTTGGCATTCAGGTTTGAAAATTCATGCACATCCAAACACTTCTATGCATGTCACCCTTTTAATGATAGTAGGAATAGTAATAGTACTAATAGTAATCATTGTAGCCTATGAGCAGGCCCTAAGCGATGCGTGCTTTCTGTTTTCAGGTTACTCACTGTGCACTCAGTCCTTTACTGGTTACTTCCTTGGCTGTGTCCTGTGTTAATATGGGTAACTGACAGCAGAGATGATAGTGTGAGTCTAGTCACCACAAAGCAGGAGAACCAATATTCCCACTGAAGTGTAAACGCTTCATGAGAGTTTGTTACCTACCTTTACCTTCTTCAGCCCTTCACACGTCTCTGTCTGGGCACAGTTCTCTAAGGATTCTTCTAGTTTTGTCAGCCAGGCTGTGATGTCGTTAACAAAGTTCTCCACTTGCGTACTCTGAGCCCGGAAATCTTTCAGAGTTCCTTTTGCTTCTTCAGTGATTTCTTTGGCATGCTCCAGTTTCTGCCTCAGGTCTGCTTCTATAAACTAAACAGAAATTGAGATTTCATTAAAATCTGTGAACACCAGACATTCGTTTATGGGGAATTCCGTAGCTTAAGCGTCAAATAAAACCAAAGCAACACAAACCACATAAGCCTCACTGTGGATGCTCATCCAATTTTTCTAAGAAGCAAAATCAGTGGGTACAAGTTGCCAAACATTTTAAGTGGTGGGGAAATGGAAAAAGTAAGGGTTACGGTTAACATGGGATGTGAAAGTGACAGTTTGACCGAGGTTCCAGGGAACAGGCATGATCATATTTCAAAAACAGAGCTAGTCTCATGCAGGGTTGTAAAGCAGGTGACCGAGAACCAGCTCCTTGCTCTCCCTGGGAAACACACATTTTTGCTCTGATATAACCACTACTTTGGACAAAACCACCATAGGATTTCATCCTAAAGCACTTTCCTTTCTGTCTCCCATTTTAAATATTCAGGGAGGCTAGTTCTCTGGTCCCACAGATAACAAAAGGACTTAGATTCATGATAAATTGCAAACAGCTTCAATTCCACAACTAAAACATCCAGGACCATTGAATAACCAAAACTTTGAACTCGAAGTTAACTTAAAGTTAAGGCGTTTTTCTTGTCCCAGCTCAGATCCGCTGCAAAAGGCAAGCCCACCGTGGAGAAGGGGGCCAAGTGCCTCTTTGTGTTTCTTTCCACTTTATTTCTGTTGCCTCACCTTGCACAGCTCTGAGCCCTGCAGGCTGGACAGGTAGGAGGCAGGGGAGGGAAATGGCATCTGCTTTCTGGGCCTGATGACATTTCCCATTCTCTCCTCTCACAGGCCTTGATCTTGGGGTTTTCTGAGACTGCCCTCCCTTCTGTGGCGTCCAGTGAAATGCCCGAGATGCAGGCAATGCACTTCTCTCTGGCTCTTCACTTTCTCCTTCCACAGCCTGTGGGAATCTCTTTCACTTCTTGCTGCTGAGGCCTGTCACCTCCCAGAAAACTTTCTGAGATAACCTGAGATGTCACATACGGATGCTCTTCTTTCCTTTTCTCTTATAATTCACCTCTAGCCCAGACGTCACACTCTGGCATTTACCCCCAGATAACTATGAGATGCAGGCTACTCAAAACAATAAAAACATACGCACTTTAATACTTGAACAGAAAGAATTTTTTTGAGATAGGGAGTCTAGCAGATAGCAGTCATTACAAACCTGACTGAGTGCCTACCTGGAGGTCTGGCGGTGTTTCCGGATTTTTAGTTAATTCTTTTAGATCATTAACTTTAGAATGAAGGTCTTCCAATTTCAAGGCTTTGTTTTTGACTTCAGACTGCCAAGAAAAAGACGAAGGGGAAAAGCATAACTAACCCAAACACCCACATGGTATATTTGGCATTTAATAAATTCCAAGAGTTAACTGTCAAAATGCCCTGATGTTAAGCCAGGAAAAAAAGCAAAAAAAAAAAGCCTCTTTTTCATTTTCCGATCATTGTCATTATTTATGGCTGCGGAAAAAAGTCCCCATTCACTTTCATTTGGCATGGGAGGGAGTGTGTGGAACTTTCTTCCTTCCCACCCTCTTTTATTGGGGAAAAAAAAATGCTCCTGGAACAAATTAAACAGTAACAAAAAGTGTTGAGTCAGTGGGGATTTTTAATAGCTAACTGTCATTTATTCATTAGCACGGCCATCCCTGGTTACCATGGCAGCATGACACTCTTGAGGAAGCATTTCAAAGCAAGTACACATCGGAAGTGCCTAATAACTGCCTGCTACAGGCAACAGACAAGACACCTTTCAAATAAAAATGCAAAAGATGTTCAAACGGAAATCAGGTTAATTAGGAGATTGACGTCTAATATTTTGCCTTGTTGGGTTTTTTCCCCCACTAACACAAAAAGAAGAAAGAATAAATAACCAAAGAATCGTTACTGAACAACTTAGAAACTTCATTAGTTATTTGGGTCCACAAAGGAAGAGTTAAATATTACACTTTGGTGCTTTGTGGACACTAACAAACCTCCTGATGCCTTCAATCCAGAGGGTAATTTACTTACCCAGTCAGATGTCATGAACTAGCTGTCTGGACAATGAAGAGGGCGGAGGTCACGCCCACACACCCACTTCATTTCCTGCTCTGCACCCGCAGTGACATTCTCAGGCGCTGGGCTGAAGCCAGCTCACTGATTTTATTGGCTGGTGTGTCACATAAAAGCCATCTCTGAGTGACAGAACTGGACATATGAACGTGGGGTGATGCCCACTGGATCCCTGGATCCCGGAGCTCAGTGGTGGGTTTAAGGACTGACTCTCCGACACAAGGCCCTGATTTGTAGCACGCGCCACCATTTCGAGTTATAACGTGATGTCACTGCTCGTGCAGCTGGAGAGCTCCACAGCTCGCACCGTTCTACAGTATTCCACACGCAGATACAGTAAATGTCAGCTCGAGAGCCCAGGCAGCACTCAGATGAGAATAATCACCAGGAAGTTTTAAGTTTTGAGGGTTCATTACCTTTATTTTTAAAAACAATTAGTTTAATTGTAATTTGCTTACAATTAAATACTTAATAATGGTTGTGTTTCACACTGGCTCACAAATTTTCTGAAAATACAATAATTGCCTTTTGTGAGCAGGTATAAGCCCTATTCCAGCACATGCCACACCCAACTGGAGCTGCAATGTTAATTTTTTTTTTTAATCCTTTCCCTAGGATATTTTTTCTGTTGCTTTTCAGAAAAAGTGGAAGAGAGAGAGAAAGAGAGAGACAGAGACGTTGATGTGAGAGAGACACATCGACTGGTTGCCTCCTGCATGCTCAGGGACACAGATGGAGCCTGCAACCAATGTACATGTCCTTGGCTGGAATTGAACCTGGGACCCTTCAGTCCAAGGGCCGACGCTCTAACCACTGAGCCAAAGAGACTAGGGCTAAAGTGGTAATTTAACATCAAAGATAATTAAAGGGACTGTGATATCCCTTCCTTGACTGTACTTTTTGTCTTAATAATTTCCTCTACTTCTGTTTGCCCTTAAGAATAGGAATAATTTCTAGAACATTCCCTGGGTCAAACACAGTTGAATAACTTAGGTAGGTAATACAGATGATTAACTATGTTTTTCAGACTATAGTCATTCATTCACGTATCTGTCATGCTCCACATGTATGCCAGGCACAGCGCTGGGCACCCAGGCAAACAATGGTCAGCAGTCCCACCCTCACCAAGAGGACAGTCACTTACGTGCTTTGCGAAACAGATTACCTCTTGTCACTCTATCGCCCTTTACCTTTCTTCATTTCTCACTGTAGCCCAATTACTACTTGACGTTTTGCACATAATACAAACTATAACGTAAATCACGCAAATACCATGAGGGTAGAGACTTGGCCTGTTTCACTATTATAGTTCCAGTCTAAACCAGTGCCTGACATATTTTAGGTGCTCGTGAAGAATCTGATGAGTGAAGGAATAAATGAATGTGAAAATGGGAATAAGAGGAGGTTAAGATAAATCGGTGATTGGAGCTTGAGAAGGCCGCTTTCTGTGGAAGCTGCTGGCACTCAAGCTCCGTTCTCTGAGAAGGAACTGAAGAGCCCAGCAGCTGCCATGAGGGCTCAGTGCAGGGTTGCTACTCAGTAAATATTCTGTTCAAATGAAGAAAAAGAGATCCTAATAATACTGAATTTCCAACACTTTTACTTTGGTTTTCCAGTAGGAAGATGCCATATTCTTGGATGAACGGACAAAATGACAGGTTTACTTTCAAGTAAATAGCAAAAGATAGTTAAGAGTTTGATTATACTCATGTGTCTCGAAAGCAGGCATGAACTTTGAGAGGACGCACGTCCTGTTTCGTAACTTACCTCGAGCTCCTTCAGGAGCCCCTCGGCCCTGAGGCTGTCGCCCAGGTTGCTGACGCGCTCCGCCAGCTGTGGCACGGAACTGCTGGACCACCCTTCAATCTCTTCCTTACTTGAGAGGACATCGGCCCACAGGGACAGGCTCACCTTCAGCCTGTCTATGTTTTCCTCAATTCTCTCTGACACCTGGGATAGAAAATGGAAATCATATCATTAGCAGTCTGAGGCTTTAAATAAATGCTCCCCCTCCCCAAATTACTAAAATGTCAACGCTTCCTTAATCAGAAAATTACATTCTAACCGGGAAGCCAAGTTTTACAGAAATTATTGTCAGCTGACCAGTGCACCGAACTCAGTGTATGGAAATGCTATTACATAAACTGTTTCTGTCATTAGAGAGCTGACTGAATTTCTTGGACATTTGACTTTTTTTATAAATTGGAAAACTAGCTACAACAGGCCTACTATAATATAACTCACTCTAAGGTTGAATTTTATAAGGTAGGGGTCCATATAGGGCAGTATTGTGTTTATTTTTGAAAGTGACTCAATAAGCCCATTTATTTGTAATGCTGATATATAGAAATAGACATGATTAGGCTTGAACATATTTATAAATAAGTAAATATATAGGAGATTAACCAACTTTGCATGCTTATAGTATTATTGCTTAATATTCTTTCTATAATAAGAATGCCCTTTAAAAAGTGGGGGAATATAAGGTTTTTTGAAGTCTCCAAATTATTTGGTTATAGTATGCAAATATCAATGTCTAACTTAAGTAATTTGGCTTAAGTAAGGGAACCCACAATAGGGTTAACTTCTGAGCCTAGATAGTGATAATAGGAGCCAAGAGAATCACTGGGTGTTTTGAGCTGGAAAACACTGTAAAACGTGCATGGATTGAGATATAGAGTTCCCGAGAGATCAAGAGACTTGTCCTGTGGTCACATAGCCTGGAAATGACAGAGGAAGAACTAAAATCCAAAGATATGAACTACAACTCCAATGTTTTTCAATGCAAAATAGTTTTCTTACTTTAAATTATTATATCTTATGGCTTAATAGTCTGTAGGATGTTTATAAATTATTCTTTTATTTTTACTCATAATCCCAGAGTTTTGAGAAGGCAGAGTTATAAATTTGTTATGATTGAAGCTGCCAAGTAAAATTCCAGAAAACCTGCCAATAAGCTTTAACAAAATAAAGCCATTTTTTACTATTTGTAAACTTTATGTAAACATTATTTTTCTTCCGAATATCATATTTGCATTTAGCACTAAAAGTTAAAAATATAATTCACATCTCTTACTAATCCTTTAACCCAAAACGAGATTCATAAATGTGAATATTAAACTATTCACAGAAGTCTGGGTGATGAGCTTACATCCAGCCATCTGTCCACAGTGCTCTCCATGTCCGTTTTCACCAAGATGAAATCACCGCTGTGAATTTTTTTCAGCTCAGATAACAACTGTTTTCCTTTACTGGTAAAGTTATCCAATTCTTTCTGCTCATTACACATTTCATTCCTGGCAGTTTCATGCTGTGAATATAAATGTTTCCTTAATTAATAAAATCATCAATGATAAGAGTTTAAAACCATCTGCATCCAAGAAATTTAATTCTTGGATGATCTGATGCAGAAACCAGGGATAGTAATAAAATACAAATATATACTATAATTTTCTTGAATTGTTAGAATCCTAGGATATCAGTACTCTTTAAAAAAAAAGTTGAACTTATTATGAATTATCTACATCTAACTGTACTGTCAAGGTATGTGTAGAAAATGTATTATGAGTAAAAAAAAACCCAAAAAGGTCTACTAAAGTGTTCTACTAAAATAAATACATTTTGAATTATTACCTTGGATAAAGCCCATTTAAGATCCTCCTCATCTTTTATGGTCGTTCTCGTTACAATCACATTGCTGGCATTTTCTAGAACTTTCAATACAGCTGACTTCAAGCTCTGATATTCTCTCATTAAGTCGATAAGCCCACAGCATTGACCCTGGCTGCAAGGATCAAAGAAAAGACATCATTTATTGTCATGTATCAGGAAAGGGAAGAGTTCCCTATGGTTGGGCCTGATGTATACACACATAATAATAGATGGATGCTGGGCTCAAGAGGAAACCATGTCTATACCTACTGTGGTCAAAAGAGTGTTGTTCAATCTTACTTAACTCTAATGTCCAGAATATTATCATGAATGAAGTGCATACAGCCATTAAAACAAAATCTGTGACCTCAGTGACAAGCAACGATGCCACATATGTTCTGGATAACTCAGACTTATGTACATAGCACCAAATTTTTGCTTTTTAGTTTTTGCATTATTTAATTATTCATAATGGTGTGTATTGAGGGGAAGCAAAACAAAACAAATAAAGGAAAAAAACTGCTCAATAATTAAAATACATACAAGGCTTCCTTTTCTATTTCAAACACTCAGATTTTCATTGATTATGAATCCCTCAAAAATTCTCAAGGTCAGAAGATAGTTTTTATTTATAGGAGCCAGATGCCTTTGAACAAGCAATTCTACTTCTGGGAGATTTTCCAAAGAAAGAGATGTACTGTGACACTTAGGTAAAATTATATTCTCCACACCATTATGCATAATAGGCGAAGAAATAGGAATAACTGCCATGTTAAAATGGCCAATAACTGAATAAATACTAATACATTCTTATAATTGGGTACTGTGCAATCACTAATAAAGCACAATTTAGGAGAATGTTTAATAACACAGAATAAAGTTTGTGCAATGTGGTTTCATTAACAAAAGCCTGCATCAATTGTCTACAGTATATAATGTCCTCTCAATTTTGTTTGAAGGACCTCTTTTATGTCATGCAAGGTCTTATTTTTTCACGTATATAAAATACCCAATTATTTCAGGACTATTTATTGAAAAGACTATTCTTTCTCCATCAAATTGCCTTTGTCAAAAATCAGTTAAGCATGTCCATGTGGGTCTATTTCACTCTATTTGTTTCACTGGTCTCTATGTTTACCTTTAGCCAAAGCCACGCTAAAACCAGAGACTGTGAGTTCTCCAATTCTTTTCCAGAATCATACTGTTCTAGGTCTTTTGCTTCACATATAAATTTTACAGTCAGCTTGTCCCTTTCTACAAATAATTTTGCTGGGATTTTGATTGGCATTCTATTGATACAAAAATGACTTCACTAAAAAGAAAATAATCCCCCTAAAATGGCAATTTGAACGGGCCAATTTGAATAAGAGATAGAGATGGCAAATAACATCAAAATATGCTCAATATCATTAGTTATCAGGATAATAAAAATTAAAAACAGTGAGATATCTCTACACATCTATTATAACGTCAAACAGGCAAACAAATAAAAACTCAGCAACATCCAGTGCTGAAAATGATGTGAAACAATGGACCCTCTCACACATGGCTAGTATGGATGCAAAATGGTACAGCTACTTTGCCAATTTCTTACAGTTAAATACATACTTACCATACAACCCAAATTTTCACTTTTAAGTATTTACCCAAGTGAACTAAAAACTTACACACACAAAATTAAACACGAATGTTAATAGATGCATTATTTATAATCATCCAAACTGGAAAGAATTCACTTATATGCCATTTTCAAAAAGAAAATACCGTGGCCCAGCTGGTGTGGCTCAGTGGTTGAGTATCCAGGAGATCGCAGTTCGATTCCTGGTCAGGGCACATGCCTGGGTTGTGGGTTCGATCCCCAGTAGGGGGCGTGCAGGAGGCAGCTGATCAATGGCTCTCTCTCATCACTGATGTTTCTATCTTTCTCTCTCCCTCTCCCTTCCTCTCCCTGAAATCAATAAAGATATATTTTTTAAAAAGAAAGAAAAAAAATACTGTGGAGACAGAAAACTGATCAATGGCTGTCAGAAACTGGGAGTGAGAGGAGGGACTGACTACAATGAGATGAGAAATTTTTTCAGGCGGTGACACTGTTAATATGAAATTTGATAGTTATGACAGTTACATAACTGTATGAGTCTGTCATACAGTTTAAGGGTATACATTTAAAAGAGTGAATTCTACTTTATGTCAGTCATACCTCAGTTACAAATAAGTACAATAAAACAAAATAAAAAGGAATCAGAGGTGAAGACTCCCGTGGTAACACTTAGTAACTTGGCAATTCCTACTTTTAAGCACTGAATTTCACATGTAATTGTTATCTCAAAGCAACTTCCCCAATCAAGTTCTGTTGGACTAAATTTTTATCGCTACTGAAGAGACCCAGAATACTAAAGATGGCAGGAGATAATCAATTCTTGATCACACCCACGCAAATCAACAGGCAATAGCCCAAAGTCACAAAACAGAAAGAAGTTAAAAACAAAATCTGAGAATTCTCTGACTTACTTTTCATGAATCAGCTTTTTGGTATCATCCCAGGTGACCTCTAAGCGATTTATCTCCCTGTCCACTTCAGGTGCAGAGGCTACATCCTTCTGAGCAATCTGCTTAGCTTTGTCTTTCAGCCAACACAGTTCATGCTCATGGGAATTCAGCTCATCTTCTAACTGATTGAAGACTCTCAACCTGTGAATTGACATGTTATTTTACTAAAGGTAGTGAACCAGTATTTCCTCTCCATAAAGCACACATAGAGAGCTAGAAAACTTTTAACATAGCAGTGGAATTAATGTATGTCAACTGACAAAGATGCTTTTAAAGTTAACTTTGCATACTTCAGCGTGTACCTCACACAACACTCAAAGCCACCCTCACTACTCACCGTCAATCTTCTGTTAAGTATGCATTCTCTTCCTACTACCCTTTGAGGGCAGAAGACTTGTAAAGCTAGGGGCTGACCTTGTAGACAAAGTTGGTGGGTAATTATTGCAGGCATTGGTATGAAATTATTTTGCACCCTGAGGTCAATTTCACATAAAATAATATTTAAGGAACATAGTTGTTTCATAAAATAAAAATAGTTTCACCAAGCTCCTCAATAAATACATATCTTAAAAACTTAAATTATATGCTTTATTGAAGATTACCATGAGAAAATGTTCATTTTTTGTGTGTCCCTAGAATGTTACTATTTGAGTATTTGTGAACAGTGGCTATATAAAGGCAGCCACTGATTCTTCATTCTTGCCTTTTAGTTTAGTGCTGTAGAGTTTATAAAGTGAATATGTAGGCATTATCCCACTTAATGCCCCAAACATAGTGGCAGCTTGTCACCTTTCCAAGCTCCAGGGGTATCATTTCCATTCCACAGCATTTTCTGCCCACATCCCCTGTACTCAATCTCAGCGAATGAGTTTGCTCCAGTCTTTTTAGATTTTACCACCAGATACAAGTCTACTTGAATCTTCCTTCCTCCTTGGCCTTCATTCTTGTTACAGAACTTGAGTCCCTTTTCCTATCAGTTAAAATTTGCTTAAAAATAGACAGTATGAACTATATAATCTATTGTAAATAAGATTTCAGCCCTAGCCAGTTTGGATCAGTGGTTAGAGCATTGGCCCTCAGACTGAAGGATCCCCAGGTTTGATTCGGGCCAAGGGCACAGACCGCAGTTATAGGTGTGATCCCAGGCCCTGGTCAGGGCACATGCGGGAGGCAACCAATCTCTCTCACATTGATGTTTCTCTCTCTCTGTCCCTTCTACTCTCTCTGAAAAGCAATGGAAAAAATATCCTCAGGCGGGGATTAAAAAAAAAAAAAAAGATTTCAGAGTGGCTTATACATAACCCTTAGGAAAATCCTTAAGGAACCCAAACAAATTTTAGGACTTTTTCAGTGTCAAATTAGTCATTAATTTTATCCTAAAAGTATAAAAACGAGAAGTTGCTAAATATGGCACTATCAAAGTTTTGCACAAGAGTTAATTCCAGAACAAATGAAAAATAACTGAGGCCACTGGCTTCAGCAGTTTCCTCGCACCTCTGTTGAAGCGCTTGGCGGGTGGGCTCTTTCAAACGCTCTCTGTCGGTCCTCTCCTCGATGTCCTCGATGCTTTTCAGCAGCTCCTCTTTCTGGTCTTGGAATGCTCTTTTCAATGCTGCCAGGGCATCGGCCTCACTCTGCTTTGTTCCCAGAAGGTTCTGGATCCTCTCTAATTCCAAGCAGAGGTGATCAGCTGTAGCTCTGCAGGAAGTCCTGTGCTCAGGACTTCCACATTTCAGATGGTATTGGGCTTTGGTAAGAATGCCGTCCAGACCGATGGCAGCAGATTCTAACGTTTTCACATCGCGAATAACATCACTTAATTCCTTTTCTAACAAATCAGTCTGTTTCTTATTCATGCTGTCGGTGGCTTCCACCGTTTGCCTCAGTCGGTGGAGAGCCTCTGACAGAGAGGTGTGGCTCTGCAGGAATCCGGCCAACTGGGACAGGGCCAGCTGCCGCTTCGCCACCACCTGGCGGGCCTCCTCGAACAGCTGGAAGCAGTCATCCGCTCTGCCTTGCAGGAGGTGAAGGTCCTCGGCTCGACCCAGAGCACCCAGCTTTGTGAGGTGCCCCTGCAGACTTTGTAATTCCCCGCTTTTGCTTTCGACTTCTGCTGCGTGGTCCTGGAAGGGAAGAGAGAGTAACTGGTTCCTCAGATACGCTGTGGTGTATGACACAGATCTACGACAGAACTGGCGATGTCAAGATGCATTTTAAATGCAATGTGTGGTAGAGTATTTAAAGGTCATCCACAATGAATCTTTTAGAAACGTCCTTAAAATTTCTCTTTTTTGCTCATCTGTACATTTCATATAAAACACCACTCTGATTTGGAACTAATTTATTCCACGGAAAAGAATTCCTTTGTGGATAGAAATGGTTAACCTAATATGATCCTATTAACCAATGTCACTCCAATAAATTTAATAAAAAAGTATATATACACAGATATACATATATATAAAATTTGAAAGAATTTAAAAGACATATGTACATACAGTTAAAAATTATAGTTATAGTATATACAGTTAAAAGAAATAGAAAACATGTAGTAAGATTTTAAAAGATGTATGTTATATATACACATATATGTGTATATACCTACATACACACATACATATACATATGTATACGGTGAAGCTAATCTGACCTACTGAAGGAGTGTGGGAAGAGGCGGGCATGGGCCTCTCTTCAGAGGTGGTGAGTAAGGCAGATGAAACCGTCTAAGTTTCACCTTCCTTTTCTTTAAAGAAATGTAGATTCACTGGATAAGACTGTTGTATAGAAAATTTGACTAGCTTACAATAACTCATGTTTAAAATCTATCAGAGATTTGCTAACAATCTCAGCATGGTTCCCAGTAAAGGGAAATGATCACCTGTCTTCATCGTGACCACAGCGGCCTTAATATCTCCCTCAGCTGAGCTACTAAACTTTAGAGGGCTTCTGTGAGCATCTACTTCAGAAAACTCACACATTCATTCTCTGTCCCTTTGAGATGTAAATTTTTTGCAAAGCTCCTGGGCAGTTTTACAACCAAAGAATATCTTTCTCAAAACCCTGGGAGTCATCTCTGTGAAATGTGCTCCCCGAGGAAGACGGAGCCCTATCTCCTTCCTGTCTGGAGAGGGCGGGAGCCTAACTTTGGTGAGCACCTGGCTCCAAATTGTAACGCCACCTTCGGTCATGAAAAAAGAAGAAAGTACTTTTCTTTTGGGTAAAATCAATCAGCAAGCCCAGCAAAGAGTGATCACTCAATAAACTAGTGTTTTATCATTAAATATTGTTATAAGCTTATTATATAGCTTATCTCCAACTATTCCAATATTTGATGATCAATATCTGATTTTTTAATTGTCTTTTAATGCCAGGGTAAACATTATGCATAATTTAGAAATGAGAAAAATAAATTGTAAATTTTAAGTGGTTTTATCTGCTTAAGGTATCTGCATACCACATTATGAAAACATTTATATAGCACTACAGTGTTAAACTGCTGGCAATTATAAAGTCGCTTCCCTTTATAATTCAAGAGCTCTCTTTTATACACAAATTTTTCTTCTCCCTTAAAAGAATACACTTTACCTTGTGCCGTGTTAAAGCTGCCTGGTGGTCCATTAAGCTTATCTCAGAAGTGGTTTGTAATTCACCCAGAAACTGCTTAATCCAGACAGAAAAGGAAAGCAGCAGTTCATCAAACTGCTGGTGTTCGGCGACCACAGACTGGAGAAAATGAATCCTAGGCGGAGACAGGTAGCGAAAGTTAGAATGTCTCGCAGCGAACGGAAGAGTTGGTATGCGTTTAGAACTGGTTTCACCAAGGGCGAATGTGATGTGGTCAAACAGGGGCAAATCAGAGCTCGATGCTTCTACTTCTCAAATCCAGTTTCTCTCACAATGTGCTGTGTCTCGGAAACTGTCAAACATCAATGATGAGAGACTGATCGGCTGCCTCATTGATCAGCTGCCTCCTGCATGCCCCCCACTGGGGACCGAGCCTGCAACTCGGGCATGTGCCCTGACAGGGAACTGAGCCTCAATTTCCTAGGTCCTAGGTCGATGCTCAACTGCTGAGCCCTGCCGGCCAGGCGGTCCCCCATTTCTTTACCTCCACGCCTGATAAGCACATCTCTGGTCAGCACCTGCCATGGTATTCTGTGCTCGCCTCTCCACTCCCACAGCCTGGTCTCCATCTCCTCCTCACTGCCTGCCTGGCCTCCAACAGAGTCCAACACTGGCCTCCTTCCTGCTGTCACCGTTGTCTCACTATAATCCGTTCCAGAGGGCAGCCAGGAAGGACTGTAATGTAGTCAGAACACCCTCCGCCAAGCTGAAACACGGGGCAGCTTCCTGGTGTACACAGGAAGGCAAAGCTCCACAACTTGCTGTGGTCTGCGAGGAGGCCCACACGGCCCGCCTGTGACCTCATCTGGCCCAGCGCCTCCCACACTGCCACTGCCCTCTGCTTCCCCGGCGTCCCAGCTCGTGGCTGCCTGACAGCCTGGGCCCTTTCTCTTCCCTCTGCCCGTATGATTTGCCCCCAAAGCACCAGGAGTCTGCTTCCTGCACAGCACTCAGATCTTCACCAGATCCATGCACCGTGGAGGCTCTGCTTGACCTACAGTCCCTGCCACGTTACCCTATGTCGTGTTCTTCACATCACTTACCACGGCCAAAACAGCCTTCTTCACTCATTCGTTTAATTATATATTGATCCTCTCCCCAGCCAGAGATAGGACTTCACCTGCCTTGCTTACTACGGTATCCCTAGGATCTAGAAAGGGGCTGGGGATACGTCAGGGATCAACCACTGCTTGTGTAATAAGTGAATCAGATTGATTAATAAACAGGTGATTGGAGGTCAGAATCCAAAACGGGCATGAAGAACAATACCTTAATCAAATATTAATATTCATTACAATGGTTTGTATCCAAAGTTCAATATTTTAAATGGACTTCCGTGTTTTAATCCTTACAAAATCTTCCACACATTATTTTTACGTGTATAAATTATAATTTGAATGTTTTCACACATTTGAATCATTTTTAAAAGCCCTTTACTTTCCTTCCGTGAGAGAGGCAGAGACAGATCCTCCTGTATTTTGCAGAAAATTACTCATCTCTCAAGAGTTGGCATCAAATCCTGTGTCAGCCTTTCCTGAACCCATTTAAATGTCCCTTCTTTTTGTTTCCATAATATTCTGTGCTCACCTCTCTCATTGGTTTTGTCCCGATGCTGATCTGTAAAATACTTGAGGTCAGGCTTTATTTATTTTTATGGCTCCAGTATCTGATGTGGTGCCTGGTACTCAGCAGGTACCGAAAAAACATTTACTGATTGATTGAACAAACAATGGAGCGAACACAAATGCCACGAAAATAGAGAGAAACTCTGTTTATCATGGCTGTCCCCAGCAGCAGAAGAGTGCTCTATGTACCGTCAACCTCAATAAATGTTTGCTGAATGAATGGATTGAAAAAGTGACCTGAAAGGTTAAATGCCTGGGTAATCAATACCAGTTTAAGGCAAAAATTTGTTTTCTGGCATATTAGAAAGATACAGATGTAAACTGTTAATATCTAGTCAGTTAGGATTTAATTCATTTTTACCTCCATTTAACACAATAGTAATTTCCCTTGTTCTCTACAAAGGTCTGCACTGGAATGAAATGACCATTTTTCTCCTGCACACAAACAGCTTAAGCAATAAATAATACAAACATGAACAAACCTACTCTCTTTAATATATTTCAACTAGTTTGACCATTTGCCCTGATTGTGAGACTAAAAGTTTGAATTGAGATTCATCAGAAATGCTAATGTTTGAGCTCTTTGATTTTTCAAATGGCAAATAAAGTGTTTTCTTTCTTTCTATAATTATCCTGTGAATAGTTTTGGGTTAAATAAAAGTAAACAAAACTATGCTTTCTTAACTTCTATGCTCACCATTTAAAAAAATAAACAATATTAGAATATTTTATTAAAAAACAACCTTTTGCTAAGTATCTGTGGCAAAACGCTCCATCTCTCATCCAGCTGTTCCAAATGCAGCTTCATCATCTTCACATCATCTTTGGTGGCCACTGAGAATAGTGATTCCTTCAACTGCAAAAGGTTGCTGTAGATTGAGGCCTGGGACACAACTTCACTTTGCAGAGCCTGAGAAACACAGAATATGTTACAGATCTCATCCCAACGTAATTGACAAGGAAGGACCATGTGACATAGGATGTTGTCCAAAGGCTCTGAATTCTTGCAAAATGGAGGTCACTGGGACTAAACTATAGAAAGCTTTTTATTCCTTGATTTAGAAATGGATCCACTTAATCTCTAAAGCAACATTTAATACGGGTGGGCATGCAGTGCAACATACAGATCTGGTATCATAGAAATGTACATTTGAAACTTATATGATCCTATTAACCAATGTAACCCCAATAAATTTAAAAATAAATAAATAAAATAAAAGGCTACTGAAACCTGAATAATTTTTTCAGGGTCTAAGCTATATTAGGCAAATTTAAATGCTGTAGAATTTCTTTCAGGATGAAGAAACGCAGTAGGCAAGAATCAAAAGAAAACTATCGCTAAAGAGAAAATGTAGCCCAGCCAGGAATGGCTCAGCAGTAGAGCATCGACCTAGGATCCAGGAGATCTTGGTTTGATTCCTGGTCAGGGCACATGCTCGGGTTACGGGCTCAATACCCGGTCGGGGGCATGCAGGAGGCAGCCGATCAATGATGACTCTCTCACCATTGATGTTTCTCTCTCTCTCTTCCTCTCCCGTCCTCTCTCTGAAATCAATAAAGATATATTAAAAAAAAAAAAAAAAAAAAAAGAGAGAAAATGTATGCTTAACAATCACAGAGATGCAATTCTAGGTAATGGGAACATGGTCCCCCTTTCTGTTTAAAGACAGTATCAGGCCAAATCAGAGAACTTAAGGGCTCTTTATTTTACTTTCATGCAACAGAACCATTCATATTTTATAATCAGGCAATAAATCTTTTAGGTGCTGTGAGGGGTGCATAAAAGTTGTGGTTCCTACCTAATAAGAGATAAACACTCGTATAGATAGCTAACAAAACATGTTGCTAACTGGGAGGACAGGTGTAGCATGGCACATAGTAGGTGTTTTTTCCCCTCTCTAGTGAGGACACATGTGTGATACAAGCACATTAGCTAAGGGTATCAGAGGAAGGAGAACAGAGCCAATGGATGACACAGGAGACCACAAAGCAGAATTTGGACGTGGGCTGAGTAGGACAAAGGACACAAGGTCAGGAGGTGGGAATGTACAAGGAATGTCTGGACCACAGTGGGGTAGCAGCTTGGCCTGGAGGTGGGGGTAACAGAGGCCTGCAGCCCCCTCAGTCCTCTAACAATACGGCACTTATTTCCCATGTAGACACCCGAGGGATACAGTTTTATGTCCCTGGGGAGCTTTGTGTCATTTTTAAGAAAAGGAGCTGTGACTTCCTCTCTTAGAACACCTCACACTGTAATCATAAGAAGACAACCCCAGGCTGTGGGCTCAGGACTACCCTTTCTCCTCAGCGCAGGACGGCCCCTGAGGTTTCTGAGCAGGGACCTTTCAGGTGATTAATGTTTAATAAACTAGGAAGGCAGGAGAAGCAGTTCGTTGCGGGGACCCTTCCAAGTCAAGGAAGGTGGGGTGTTGGTTCAGATGTTACAGACCCTCTCGGATCGAGCTTTTATTAGAGAAGTTATGAAAAGTTAAAGAACTGGGCTTCTATGTCAGCATTTTACAAACGGTGATGGAAAAAAGCTGGGGCATAAATCTGTCATATGAGAAGTCTCTCTGGAGAAGAAACCTTGCCTGTCGAATTTTCTGGCACAGATAGCATCCCTTAAAGCAAGTAATTAATCTCCAGAAATTGGTCACATTGTCCATAGTTTCAATAATACTTAAGGATTCTTTTAACTTTAAAAAGCTGGCTTCTTTAGGGATGTAATCAGCTCATATTCTTTGTCCTTCTGTCATTTGCTCATTCACGTTTTCTGTATCACGTAAAAAGAATCGTTACTGTGACTTCATTCTACACGGTATTCCTCCTCTCTTTCTAAGAAAAACCCTTTTTATCAGAATTGTTTCATCAGTGTTTCCACTCACTCCTCCCTCTGCTCACCTGCCAGACCATCTGTATCCAAATCCAAGCATTCTATTAGAGGGTTTTCTAATGCCTCCCATAATCGATCATCACATCACCAAGTTCACCATTACTCTGTCTTTCCAGTCCGGGCTGTTCTTTTGGGGATCACAAAGCCAAAGCAAGAAGCTGGGTTGGACAGAGGGTTTTGTTTGGCTTTGGTCTATCCTGCAGCCGTAACAAGGGGCACTGGCTCTCCCCGCGCTTCCTTGAACTTGCCTGTAGCAGCTGCAGTTCACTCTCCGCCTTGGCTCTGTCGGCAGCAGTGTCCGTTTCTGGGGAACTGGCGATGGCTTCGCACCGCTCCAACCAGGTCAAAAAGCTCGACAGTTCTTTCTCCAGCCTGAAGAGAGCAGAGATGCGAAACAAATTCATCCAAAATTATCACACTGGGCGCAAGGCCTCTCTGAAGTCAGAGGGCCTAACGCTAACCGTGCCCAATAATCCAACTCTGGTTATCTCACTCCTGAAAGCGAGGGTAGAAACACCACTCCTCCCGTGCTCCTCACACGGGCTCGCACACGTGTCTATATGTGCGTAATATGGAAGAACGCACGCCCATCCTTTCCACGCCCGTGTTAGAGACCGACTGTCACGTCTTCCACCTGGGTTGGTTGCTGACCGTCCCCCAGAGAGCAGCCGGCCCGAGATTCCTAGTTAAGGGTGGCTTTCCAACCCGGGCGCCAGCTCGAGAGGAAGGCTGCCCACCTCTGCCAGTGCGCCAGCAGCTGCTCCAGCGCCGCCTGTCTGTCCTTCGCCCGGCCGCGCAGCCCCTCGTAGCTCTGCTGCAGGGCTGCGGCCTCCTGGGCACAGCAGCCCCTGCCCGCGACCTTCTGGGCACAGGCCGAGAGGGCAGCCAAGGCGCCGGCCAGTGACTCCAGGGCCTGGCAGAGATCCTGGGGAGAGGACAAGGGAAGGGCAATGAGCACACACCATCGGGAAACTGGCCACCCTGCCCCAGGGAAGCTGCGGCGCAGAGCGTTAGAGCACCACGCACTCCTCCTTAACAAGTCCATCACTTGGGAAAGTTATTACTCACTCTGTGCCAAATGTACTTTTAAACTCTAGTCCTGCTTTACAGGAGCTACATGTGACAGGCAACGATCTCCATAAAAATACAGGGAAGGGGAATGGCTCCGGCTCGGCGGGCACAGCTGCTATCAGGAATCAGTGATAACAACGACGACAAAGTGCCTCAGAACATGGCAGGGCCTGTGCTGGGCGCACCCAATACCAACTCTTTGATCTCCATAAAACCCTTAAGAGTTACGTCCTTTCACTAGACCCATTTTACGGATCAGAAAATCAAGATGGGGGAAAATAACTGGCTTTACATATCTAAATATTAGAAAAAATAGAATATTACCCTCCCCGGTACTCAGTGACTAATGTTGTTGTCTATTAAAATAACCCCATGAAATTCCATTATCTTAATTGTCCTCATGTTGGGGGTATTTTTAAAAATTGCATAAGTAACACAAAAACGCATTCTTATTATAAGAATTCCAATGACATAAGTTCCACTGCCCTTCCCAGATGTGCCTTTGTCAGTTGTTTGCTTTCTAACCCTGCAGCGCCTTTCTCTGCATTTATGTCTGTGTGCGTACACATGCACATGCAGTAGGGATAACATATGTTTCTCGGTTTATTAATTAACACATGTTTCTCTTTACTATGTCTTTGTGCCTGATTCTCCCCCTTTGCTCCTTCCCCTAAATTCTTCCAGAAGCAAGTCTGTTCTTTTGCAAAACACCTCACAACGGTCACCAGTTCAGGGACCAGACCAAAAAACGTAGTCACCGGGAAAGGTCTGTGAGGACATATTCTTTGCACATTTGAATGTAGTGGGTTAAAATCTGAAATCTGCTCTGCATATGTATTTTTTTTTGCACATTTAATTTTTGTAATGGCAGTAAGAGGTAATGGGATTTATTAAATCTATAATATGAAAAGGTTACATGTTCTAATTAAGAGAGAGAAATATATTTTAAATCAATACTTCAACATACATTTTTAATGAAAACTTACTTGTGTGCTTATATTTCTTGTGTTATATAAAGTCAATATGCTTGATCTATATTATTCGCACATAACACAAACATTTAAAAAATTTTATCTGTCAAAACATATCTACTATATTTCCTTTTCAAGCAGGAATGATCAAGTTTGAGTTGATAAGTAAGCAGAAATGTTGAAGCATACTCTTACCATATGTTCTTGGAGAGCTTTATATGTTTCTGTAGCTGACGAACATATTTTAATTGGATCAGCAAGTTTATCTTCAAATTCAGACACAGACTGCTGGATCTAAAATACCAGTGAAATACAAAAATAATAGTGGGGAAGATATACACAAAGCAGGAAAAGTTATTGGGGAAGCAGCATGCCTATCATTTTCGGATAACTTTCAATGTGTTGATAAAATAGATTTTTTTTTAAAAATCTAAAATGAATGTATCCTATTATTTGAAAGAAATACAAATAAATCTTAACGCCTATCTGAACACAATGTATAATGACATTTTTCTATTCCCTCAAAAAATGTACCATATAAATAGTTATAAACATAAGCATCATTGACAACTTGGTACTTGGTAAATAACTGGCAAATTATGTCATTTCCTTATTCCACTATTTCTGCACTCTTTGCTGCATTTCACTATAAATGCAATGTGAAATAGGTAAATGCAGCAGGCATGGACCAGTCCGTACCTGTCTAAGATTCTCTTCAAACTTCTGCTGCTGAGATAAATGTGCCAGGATCGTTCCCTCCAGACCCTGGGCGTGCTCTCGAAGCTCTTCCCAGTATCTTCTTAGTTGTGTCAACTTGGCTTTGATTCGAGCAGATTCTCCCGTGGTAATAAACTGGGCAAAAGACTGAGCTGCTTCTTCTAGTCCTGTGATGCTGCCGACCTTACTTTCTATTTCCTGAATTGTGACCTGATATTTAAAACAGGGAAAATGACAATGTAGGCTGAGCACGCTTGCCTTCCTGAAATGATACAAATACTGCAGAGAGAAAACGGACATTCTCATGTACTTGGGTTGTTAGAGAGTAGCTATGCAAAACCCCATGTGCTTCCTGACCTCATTTTTGGAGGATCCATAGGCGGACAGTGTCTGAAGTCTATGTTGGTGACCATGCCCACTGGATGGAGAATAGAGAGAAATAGCTACTGCTGCTTGCAGTGACTTGAGCAGGGGGATGTCCCTGGAACTCTTACAGTCTCTTGGAAGGTACCTAGAATTCCCCGCTTACCCTACGAGTCAAGCGTTTTAAGCAACTGATCTGGGAGGCAGTGTGTTCCAATAACTCACAAGAGTGCTGATATTAACATCTAATTAAATTTCCTAAAATGTAGTTGAGTATTTCATATTTTACCCAACTACAAGCTTATCTAATTCCACTCCTACCTAAACCCAGTCTTTTCACATTTATCATCTACTCTTTATGCCAGGGTATTCCAAATTTGGAATACATTAAGATCACTTGGCCCCCATCCTCGGTGACTCAGACTCAGTAGGTCCAATGCGGGCCAAGTCTTTGTGAGCCTAACAACTTCTGAGGTGAAGCCTCTCCTGCTGATCCTCGCCCCCCTCTATTGCCACTGCTTTATTCATTAGCTGTGGACTCTACAGCAAAGAGCCTGCTTGCTGTAATTTCCACTGGGGGCATTTTATATATTAACCAGCACGTGGAAAGTACTGAAAGCCACCAAGGATGTGCGTGCATATGTGACTGGGAGTGTGCATCTGTCTCTCATGAACATACTGGCTCATTTATGTTGAAGAAAATGAAAATGATTTCTCTGACAAAAAGAGCCAAATCATCCAAACAAAAAAAGCCAAAAATTCAGACAAGTCTGTTCCAAATAATTTAAATGGAAAGGACTGTTACCTTAGAAAAAAGATAAATGTGACTTCTGTCTAGATGAGACAACATAGTCAGAGATAATTTTTGCCTAGATGAGACAACTGGAAATAACACACCAGATTAGTGCGAGTGGATCACTTACTGCACTTTTCATATGCATGACTACATATTTGATATCTTTGATAGGTATGTGTTGTTTGGGAATTAATATAATACAATCTTCATTGGTTTTGCTGTTTTTTAAATGATACATTTTAGAAAAATTACTCATAAATTTAACAACTACATATTGAGTGTCTCCTTTGTGCCAATAATCGCCATAGGTGCTTGCAACACCTCAACGAACAATTTTAGTTAACATCAAAAAGTTGTTAGTTCTTAGTGTGATATGCATCATCAGTAAATTCATAAATGCAAACTCTATGATCACATAGCTGGATTGTGGCAAACATTTTTCTAATCCAGGCCAAGAAGATGGAAGATGAGCCCGGTGTATGTTCTTATCCCTTGTAAATGATCAATTAGGAATAAGAAATCAGTCCATTCGGAACAGCGTGTGGTGAAGAACAAAGAGGGGCTTATAGATAAATATCTTCACAGCAACGCAAGTGCTGTGAGCTGGCTTTATCCTAAGGTTGTTTGCAACTGAAAACATTCTGACAAGTACTGCCACATTTTTAGTGTTTCCTGTAATTCAATTCTGTACGGAAACGGAACCTATCAGCCCAGATTCCATGTAAACTGCACCCCACTCTATCTTTGCTTATTTCTAGCAAATGTTTTCTTGCTCTTCATATTCGTTTAATCATTTTTAGATAGTTTTCAAAATGTTGTGTTGGAATATTAATGTATTTCTAGGCTGATGGCATAAAAATCCACAATTGAATATATGTATTTATATATATTACATATTATGTAATTGTTTTTCATTCCTAAAGAGCAACAATGCAATGACATTTGATAAGTGATATACTTCAGAAGTCCTGGAACTAAGGTTAAATAAGAGTGAAAAGTATTAACAGAAAGCATGAGCAAATTAATAAATGTATGTCCAAATTTTTGAAAAAAATTGAAACAAACCTATTTAAGCATGCTATTTGTTTTCTTAGAATTTAGCAAAAATGATTAAATGACAACTATTCAAAAATAGTTTTAGAGATTAAGTGTATTTCATGAATATTCTTAAAGGCTTGACATGTTTTTCCTGATAGAAACACAAGCCATACGCAGGCTGTGCGTACCAGGCTCCCTGTAGCCTCGGTTTTGAAAGAGCCGTGATAAACCAGGGAGATCTGCACAGCACGAGATCCGAGCTGAGCCATGCTGCACCTCCCACCTCTCATGGCAATTTGCTCTGAGTCACAATGTGAAATGCTCCCTCACCCAGGCATTCATTTTACTGTATTTAATTGCATGAAAGGTCAGAGGGCTTTCCCGTTCCAATAAAATGGGCCGAGATAGAAAAAGAAGTGGCTGAATTTTTTAAATGTCTTGTGTAAAAATGATACACAAAGAAAGGAGAAACAAACACAATTCATTTCTTTCAGCCCACCTTTTCTTAAACTACCTGAATGAAGGGGACAGTGAGAGTCTGTGCACATGGTTATTCTGGAGTTGGGGCGCTCAGGTATCTCAGAACCTTAGTCCACACCCTGAAGGGCGTCGCAAGTGCAAGAACTGGGGCAATGGGGTCTGATTGCTTCACCTATGGAAAGTAATTTCTCCCCCTGTGCTTTGTGAGGGTAAAGAGCACTAATGCTTGAACTAGACATCGGGATAATTCTGTAAGCGCAGTTACAGGCGATGGCTACGGTCTGCATAAATGAGTCAACAGAGCACTCCAACGGGGTTAATTCAAAATCCAGGAAAAGAATAATTAACCATAAAATCATTTTAATGGTATTGCACACAATATTGACTTTGAATGCTTAAGTCAGACAATATTAACACATAATTCCATCTATAAACCATTGCCCGGTGTCAATCAAGACCTCTTAGCTCAGCAATTGGTGTGAATTTAATTTTAATAGAGTCACACAGCAATGAAAGACTTGTCCTGGGGCCAAATAGCATTTGGTGAAATGTAAGAAGGAGTTGTTAGAAGCTAGACATGGATTATAAATGCAACAAACGTGTGAGCAGGTCACCTTAATTTGGCTGATTTGCATGTCCATGGCAGATGGCGACGTCTCCAAGGCATCGAGTTCTTTTTCTTTCTCAGTTATCCAGACGGACAGGGTCTCAAAATTATTGCCAAAATGATCCCACTTGTTTTTCACCATTTCCATGGTTTTAATACTAAAATTAACCAAATTAAGTAAATAAAATACAGCATTTTAATTAAGAACAACAAACATTTTCCTTTAAATCGCCAGGTGAAAAGATAGGTAAGATATTGGTGATCGTGCCAAAGTTGAAACTATTAGAATAGAGGGGGAAATGCACATTTGATGGGACTAGTTTGTCCAGTTCTCGCCTTCCTATCTCCTCTGAGGGCGAGCATTTAACGAGATAGCATCTACATGTGTTAGGAATGGAATTGTGCTTTGAACAAAATATGGCTGGGCCCAAAGGGGTTTGAATCCAGGTCTAATCTAGTTAAACTGCCTGTGACCCTTAGCTGCCAGGATGTGTTTAAATAAACTGCCTGCATACATTCCAGTGCATACACGTTTTACAGTCCTACTTTTGTGGACATGGTCCTCTTGCTCTTATTGGAGAGATACTACAGTGATGCTTTCTGCTCCAGGATCCTTAAAATGCATCTTTATGAGTTAAGATAGAACTTGTAACTTGAATTCCATGTGGACAGGCAGGAACTGCTCTGTCATTAGAGCTAAGCCTCCAACCTATAATCTACAGCAACTTCAGCTATTCTCACATGTCTGTATGGTCTTGATTCCAAAATACTTCTATAAATCCTTGTACATGAGCACCCAAACTGCTTTTAGACTATTTGGGATTTATTTGTAATAAATCTAGTGATCAAAACTTTAGCTATAGATTTCTGGTTTGTATTAGCTATGCATATATATCCATGTCATTATGGCTTTCAGTTTGGAAAAGAGTAAGAAACTTAAAGTCTATCATTGCACTGATAAGTTCTTTGCTTAAAAAAAAAAAAAAAGTGAAAGAATTTTCCTCTTTACCAAAAGGCACTTGAAGACATTAAGAAAAATACAATGGCATCATTGATTGTCAAATTAAATAATATTGCAGTCTCAAAGGCATACCCTGGATGTGCCTAATGCGCTCATCAGTATAGGTAACACAAGCTACATTATATTGCAAGTTTCCAAATAAAATAAAGATTGATTCAAACAGATATTCCTCATAAAAGTAGCTTTCCTCCCAATAAACTCTAAATGTTACTATTTCTATACCTTGATGAGTAATATTGAATAGTTAACATTTTCAAAGTTTAGAGTCATAATCTCCTTTAAATAAACTATTTAACAAACTTCTAAGTTTAGGCAATGCACAGTCTTAATTTCAAGGTGTTAAGAGTATAAAAACAAGTTTTACATTTCAAAATCCATTTTAGAAATTATGTCTTATACCTTAAGAATGTGTCAGCGATTTGCCACTAAATAACTTTTGAAATAGGAATGTTCAGCCATATTATTTTGAGGAAAATGGCCATATTCTCATGTCTTTTCCCTCCAATTTTTTTTTTTGGGGGGTGTATATTTTGTACATATCAGGATATCATAGGCCAAACCATTCTTTCTTCCTTTTTAGGTGAACAAATATTAAGTATTTAAAAATAAAATAGATTTTTGAAGTTAATTTTTGGAAACAGAATATCAGTCAGCAGAATCTGAATACTGAGGCACTGTTACCGAGCTCTGTGAGCTTGGAGATGAAGACATTTGGACTACATTACATGTACTGAGGCCCAGAACCTACACGGCCGAAACATCTCCTCTTCCCTCTCAAAATGATTTTCAATATTGGTTCTCGTTTGAGATCCCCTCTCCAGTGTACGAAGGCCACAGAATGTAATAGATATGGCTTTTTCAACAAACAGAATCAGTTTCCGATGCAACACCCACATCCCTGCATTTTCCTGCTCTGTTCTGGATGTTGGCCTCTGTGTTGCTGGTCCTTCCTTCTGAACTGTGAGTTGTCCCCTCAAAACATGCTGCACTACACAGACACTGTGAGCTGATAAAGAATACAATGTACAGGAAAGACTGTATGAACTTTATCTCAGAGACGGAAGCTTAGGACTTGTCAAGCACATACTCTTCTTCGAGTGTGGCTTCTAATTTTGTGACTTGCTCTTTGATGGACTTGGCCTGCTGCTGAAGCAGCCGTTTATTCTTGGGCCCGAGCGGTATCTCTGAAGCTTCCTTCACAAGATTCTCAGCCTGGACCGCGATGTCCTCTGTTCGCTTGGAAAACTCCTAGAAAAATGTAACATAATTGTTAGGAGGGCATCTTTTATTAAACTCCACCCTCAGATAAACTGCATATGTGGACTGCAGAGTCTCCCACAGATTGCGTGGATGGACAGATTCATACATGTATGAACATTAGCATGTAATATGCTGAGCAATAAAACAGACGTGTTTTCATCAGGGCTAAAACAGACTTCGCTCAATTATTTTCATTTTATATACACAACCACACATATGCCTTCACAGTTATCCAGCAATTCTCACAAAAATATTTTTCCACTGTTTCCTGGTGTGGGTTTACTGTTTAGAATTCTGAGTTGCATTATAATAATTAACTTACCCGCAAATATGTTAGATTATAGGCCAGTTGAGGAAATGATCAATAGTGATTAATTTTTTCAATCATAGAGATAATAAATGCCCAGGGCAATAAATATAAAAATTTGTTTATTTAATTGAAGACTATCTGGGTCAATACAGAGTACCACTGTTATTTACTATAAAGAAACATTTTGTTAACTAGTGCTCTGAAAAGAGGTATAATATGATGTTAATGCTGTTAAACTCATTTTCTATTTATCCACATACTACATGATGGAAAGAAGAGACGATTTTGAACCAGTCACACCTGGACTAGAATCCTGGCTTTGCTCATTACCAGCTGTTGGACTTTGGAGAATTACTTTTCAGACTCTGGCTCTTTCGTATGAAATGCCGCGATGCTCTTCTTGTAGTTTATTGTCAGCATTTAATCAGTAACTTCATTTTTAAGTGCTTGGCACTCTGGCAAGTACCTACTATAATTTTATGTCCCACATGTGAAATTGAGGACAAAATAATTTATAAAGTTCACACAATGATTTTCAGTAATGGTGAACTACCTTAATTTGAAAATTAATGTAATATATTTGAGGCACTGGTAAATTTTAGCTGTTAATTTTGTCAGGTAAATATATTGAATACTGAATTAAAAATGTAAACCAAGGGATAATCTTGAGTGAAAAAAATTAACTAGTGTTTATTTTTGTTCCTTCTCATTGTGTTTAAATTTTCATCACAAACAACCATCTATGAAGTACGTAATGTAGAAATCCAATGTAAATAATTTTTTAGAATCAGACTCCTAATAGCCATCTTTTCCCAGAGCATCTCCTAGAATTATCACATAATGCCATATAGGGTTACTACATAATCCTATTATAACGTCAAGTTTAAAAGATTTAATGTCCTCACAGAAATATCAACATTATTAGAGAGAAATACCCTGCAATTTAAGAAATTAAAAATGAATAAGTACAGCTTCGTTATGGTAGAGAGGTTTACAATATCCTAAAATATGGGCTTTGCTAATGTCACAGCTTTAAATTCTGAGCTTGTAAGCACCCACAATGGCTACATGTGAGCTTACAGTCATTGTGGATTCAATTGTGAAGACTAAATTCACAGCATAATCTTTCAGAGTCCCATAAATAGAGTCAGAAGTATAAAATAGTATTTTTTCCCTTAGTGTTTCCCAGAACCAAGGAAAAACCATGGAGAAAGTAGAGTTATGTTTGAAATTGTTTATATACATTCAATGTGTATGGGGCAAGCACAATGCAAAGGAATTCAAAGAACAGAATGGTGTCGATAAAGGGCAAATTAAACAGAAAAGGAATAACACTGTAAGGCTTTATCTCTACATCTAAGAAGGCGACATGAGTGGCAGCAGGAATCAGCAGGAAAGCACGGACTCTGGCGTCAGATAGGCCTGGAGTGGGAACCAGGCTCTGTCCTTCGCTAGCTGTGTGACCTTGAGCCATATAACTGAATTTTCCGACACTCGTCAGCAACGCCTTGTTGTGAAGATTAAACGTGATAGTGCCACAAACACCCTCACATACTGGCAGGCAGACGGCGCTCGCGTTCCCAAGCACAGCCACTCCAGGGCCACGGCTGGAATGAAGGCTGCATTAGCAATGGCAGGTGAGCAAAGAAACGAGAACAATGACTCCAGCTTAAACGTGCCTGTGGAGCAGCGCATGTCAACAGTTAATAAAAGGGCCCGGTTTTGTAATGAAAGCATAATATAGCAGCTAAGGGAATGGGCTCTGGACTCAGACCTCTTGGGTGTGAATCCCAGCCTCACCAGTTAGCAAACCTAAAATCTTGAACAAATTCATTAATAACGATGTACCTTAGTTTTCCTCATTTATATGACAGGATTAACAGTGGTACCTATTCTTTAGAACTGTTTGGGTAGAATTAAAGGAGATGATAAACATCAAGTGATTAGACCAGCCTTTAGTATATGTTCAGTAAATGTTAGCTGACATTATTAAGCCAATCCCAAAGTAGGCGAGATCATTGGCTAAGGATAATTTTAATAATAAGACTAGAAAGGTTATATTTGTTGCATTTGTAGCTGAGAAACCAATTCAAAGGAATTAGATAGAGCCACAGAAATGCTGCGTGGAATCTGGGTGGAAGCCCCATGTGATAACCCAATAACTATAGTCGTATTTATAAAAATGGTGACATATTTTAATATAGAAAATAATTAAAATCATACAGAATTGAAAGATTCTGTGGCCTTATAAAACTTCAAATTCCTCAGTTAGTTACTAATAGGAGAAGTAATTGGAAGCTAGCAGTATGAAACTGAGCAGTATTCGAAACACCGAGAAGCCTTTCACTGGTAAGAAAGTAGAAGCATAAAGATTTACTTGCTAAAGGCATAAAGGGACAGATAAAATAGTCCTCTTTCTCATACATTGGCTAACACATTTTTATACTAATTCAGTCTTTTTATAAACCCAAAACACAGAACCAGAAACCAAAATAACCTGTGCAAGTCTCTAAATGCGTTGTATAAATTTATTGATCTGCCCCTGGTGTCCAAGGCGCTTAGCATATAAGCTGGTGCTCAGTGAGGGTTACCACTAAATACCATCTCTTGGATGCCCCCCCCCCGGAGCCTAAGACTCAGTATGTCATACCAGTGGGTCCTCTATCCACTAACAGTTACTCCTTCAAGTTCCCATCTCACCCCAACCGTCTCTGTGGGCTCAGAACCTTGGGGATCATCTTTTCCTTCACTCCATCCATTGCATCTGTCCCCACTGCCATCCCCTTTACCCTAATGCATGGCCATATTCATGCACAGATGCAATACCTTTCTAATCTGATCCCAGACTCCAGTCCTTCACCCTTCCAGGTTCCCACACCTGCTTCAAATCATCTCCCTGAAGTGCAGCTCTGATCACACGATTCTTCCTTAAAAACCCTTAAGGGCTCCATGTTGCCTAGAGCGTCTTTGCTTTACAAGTGTAGTTCATTTTCTGCTCTACAACACAGAATCCCCATATCCAACACTTTTATACTTTATGCCATTTTTTATTTCAGGATTGCTCATTTTCTGCCCCAAACTCTGTTTTTCTATGTCTTTATCTAATCTTCAAGGTTCAGGTAAAAATATCACTGCCTTCAGAAGAAAAAAAAAAAATTAATGCATTCATCTATTAGGGAACTACTTCCCACTTTAATGAAAACTTTCTTTCAGTTCTTGCTGTTTAAATCTTATGTTTTCATTCCCCAGAGAGACTTGACCAGTGTACTGAAGAGCGGACGATCAATAAATAATAGGTATTGATTAAATGCATAATTACAATAATTAATAGTAATAGGAGTGGAAACACAGTTTTTCTTCTGAATAACAAGTACCCAGGGACTCTGTGTCTTACTGATATACCTTTGTCTGTTCCAATTCTGAAGATAAACTTTCCAAACTGCTAAAGCTCAAGAAGCGCTCATGGCTGGAGCCTGTTTGAAAAAGGTATCTGACAACTGTCTCTTTGTTGGTTTCAAATCGCTCCCATTTTCTTAATGTGACCTAAATTTGAAAAAAATGAACAACATATAATGTTATGAATTATCAAAGTATGTCACAAAATACTGTTCACATTTCTATTCTTTGTCAGGCTGGTAACTTGTAGTTAACTCTCTGTTTAAATTTCACCCAGTTAAACTCCATAAACATGACCCTAATGGATTCTACAAGAATTTCCCTTTTGAGTCTCAGTTCATCTATGAAAAGAGTATGTGTGGACCAGGACTCTGACTTTTCTACCAGCTGTAATATCCTAAGAATCTAAGATATTACTTAAAATGTAGATAAGGGACAAATGAAAAGAAAGCCTCTCAGATTCTCTCAAAAAAAAAAAAAAAAAATGAAAAGAGAAAAAAGGAAGGGTGAAGGGAGAGGGAGAAGGAGGGGGGTCAGCAGTGAGCATGGGGCAAAATTCAAAAACTTTATTTCGGGGAATGTGTCCAGATCACAACGAAGTATAACCGTGTGTCTGCTGGACCACGGAAATGGGAAATAATTCTGTGTCAATTTCTGGATTCAGACAAACGGGCATTAAGATCCTGACTTTATTACCCAGCACTGCTCTGTGACTGAGTCATGTCCTCAGTCTTTCTCCTTAAGCATCCAGGCTGGCAAATGTGCTACTTATAGTGGCCCCCCCATAAGGCTGATATTTTAGTAAAAGAGAAAACTCGTGTAAACAGTTAACGTCATATTAGAGCAGCAAAGGTGGAAACTGACATTTTCTTCCACTGCCCCGAGATGGAACCCGTGGGGGGAAGTGACCGCAGCCCTGGGCCGCGGGTCTCGCACCTGGATGCGGCGTTCCTGCTTCTCCCTGCTGTGCTCCAGGCCGGCCAGGGTGCCCTCCAGCTTCCGCAGCTCCTCCTGCACTTGGCCGGGCAGCCCACCTTCTCCCTGCCCAGCCTGTGCCATCTGCTGCCGCACGTCCCTCTTCTTTGCGGAGATCCCCTTGGTCTTTTGCTGGAAGCATTTGTTCAACAGGTGGACATAAATGTTACTCTCTAAGGGGCTAAGCAGGGACATAAACACCCATGCAGCCTGGGCCCAAACTGTATTTTAAGGTCAACTTCAACAGTTAAAACAGCAATGAGGACTGTGCGTTACTCAAAAATGCACATTATTTATAAATATTTTGTGTTTTTAATGGTAAGCAACATAATTAATTTGGTCTTGGTGTTTTAATTTGTGTGCAAATTCAGACAACAGTTAGCATGTTGTGCAATACTCCAGAAGGAATTTGGCAAAACTATTCATTTGATAAGATTCTCCTAAAGTAATTATTTTCTGCTTAAATACACAAAGTCCTAACTCCATTTTTAAAAGCTACTTATGCTCTAAAAACATGCTAATATTAAGAAACTTAATTCCTGGGAATATTCAGAATGATTAATCTGCCGAGATATCTGGGGAAAGTCATGTTTTAAAATAAACTTTTTATTGAATTATAATGTACAAACAGAACAGTATGCCAATCTCAAGCGTACGGCTCATGAATTTTCACAAATAAACACACACATAACCAAGCACCTGACCCAAGAAATGTGAAGTTTTAAAACACTAATGTAAATATTTATAATCTCATATTTCTCTGAATTAAACTGAAACCCAAGCACGACTTATAATAATTGAGAACAAAGTAACACCAAGTATTAACTTTTTTGTACCCATAGCCTTTTTATAATTATAAGTACATCTATAAAGTCTAGAAGCTGCCATTTTATGTATACTTTTAGTGTAACTTCCAGTTTATATATTACTATATATAATTAGCTAGCATTTGCTATGCATTAAGTTAGCTAGAATTTTGTCATTAAAATATTTTATTGAATTAAACTCCCACTTATATTGAGTTTGACAAGCGAAACTGGATAAAATTGCTTTTTATCAATATATGGGCCAGAATTTCTTTACTTCCAGTTTAATATAAGCATGCTCTCCTGAAAAGTCTGGTACTTTGTGTAAGTTATAATTCCCCAAACTAAGATATATTCAAAATTATAAATTTAAAAGTGAGGTTTCTAGATAGTGGAAACAGAACATTGACCTCAAATATGAAGCAAATATCTCCAGGCTCCAGTTTCTGTTTTGAAACAGACAATTTGCGAGTTTCATGAAGGTTTTCACAGCTGAACCAACTCTCCCTTCACAATATTTTCTCGTCTTTTTGATACCATCAAGTCATACAGGCTGAGAATCTATCATACAGAATCTTTGAAATAGTTAATCTTAACAGAGAGAGCAGAAGCGCTGGGTTCTTTGACCCATTCGCGGGGCTGCTTCCCGCAAGCCCCCTCCCGCCCGTCCTTCGCCCTCAGCCGGTGCACGTGCTGCCCCTTTCTCTGGCCCTGGCAGCAGCCAGCTAGTGAGCTGCATGTGCCCTGGGTAAAGAGGCATTTACCTGGCAACGAAGGAGGAGCTGCTGCGCTTCAAACAGGCTCTCGGCGTCCAGGATCTCCTCAGCTTGCTCCTCGGCGTCCTTAGAACCAGAAATTAACTCTTCCAGGGAACTCTTGACTATTTCTTTGTACTGGACACAGTCCCCAAAATCGGTTAACATCTTTTCAACCTAGGTTTCCATGAAAAAATTGTAAGCCATATGCTCTATTCTACTTTACATTATCTTCCACGCACAACCCATTAGACTTGTACGACCACCCGGTGAGTGAAAGTATCCTCGCCGAGGGTGGAAGTGGCCCTATTGGAAATGAAGAAGAAGGTTTGTATATTCTAATCTATAAAGGAATATAAACATTGAGGTGTATATCAAGAAGTTTAAAATGAGTGGATCTTGCCTAAAAGTGACTTTACTGGGTTGCAGGCTAAACACTGAATATTTTATTACTAGGCTTTAGTGATAGCATTTACTCTGTTCTAGGCATTGTATTAAGTGCTTTATATACATTATTGCATTCAATTCTTGACATCACTTTTTGGCATATTTTTAGCTCTGTTTAACAAGTAAGAAAAACAAGGCCCCAGAGAAATTAAATGACAAGCTCAAGGTTCATAATGACAAGCTCAAGGTTATATATGTAGTGGGGTACCAGAGTTACACTCTAACTCTGAGTTTGTTTGACTCTCAAGCCTGAGGGTTTAACCACTGTGATGTTCCTTAAACTGACTATGAAGTAATGCTTTTATAAGAGTAAAACAGTATGGATCTGATAAGCTTTGTACTTCAGCTACAGATCCTTACTCTGAAGTAACATATCCAATAATGGCACAGACCATAATTCAAACACCCTACTCACCTTTCCCACCAATATTCATATAAGTAAATATCAACTATTCTATTTCAACTAAGATTTCTTTATAAACGTACTTGTTCAACTACGACCAAAAGAGAAAGGACCTCCCAGATTCCTCACCCAGAGTGACTAAGTGATATACCTCTGACAGCAAAGTTGTGAGAGCCTTGAAGGACCCAGACAATTTTGCCAGCTCATCTCCCTGCTTTTGGGCTTCTTTCTCAGATGAAACTTCAAGCAAGACTTTAAGCCTGGATTTCAGCCAGCTGAGAGTTTCCCCTTTTTGGGTAACTCCATTTCTTATCTCCTGGAATGGAAGAACACTTTTGATGAACAAAATACAATTGTGAACCATAACTTTCCAGCAAGAAAGGATTCCACCTAAGAAGGTATGTGAGATGTAGGTAGGAATGGCAGACATTCACTCCCCAGTGGAGTGCTGTGTATTTCACTTTGTTCAGGTCTGTAACAAGAATCTACAGTTGTGAGAAAGAAATGTTTCTTCAATGCCAATACCTTATGTGTAAAGTCAGTACTCTCTATACCAAAAAATTCCTTCATAATTACACGGTTAGATATTTAAAGATTCCCTGGATCACAACAAAGACACTCCTAAAAGTACTGTAGAAGAACATGTGATGCCAAAACTGGGAATTATAACATACAATGTACTTTGTTGTTACCTTACTTTCTGTGAGCTGGAAGGAACCGGGTATTTTTTGAAGAAAAGAATCCTTTTTTTAGTTAGCTGATTCTTTTATTGAAGAGTTTACTTGTTGAATATTATTAAAGATAACATAAAGATTTATTTTAACTTTATTAACTAATATTTCATGCTTCATTTTTGTTAACTTTTAGAAGTCAGTTCCCCAGATAGTAAGATACACAAACAGGATCACAATTCTAATACCGGAAGGGAAAGTTAATTGGCCAAGACAATGCCAGAAAGACTCCGGGGCCTCAGCACTTGTAGGGCAGGGGACCCAGGGAAGAGTGATTCGGGCGGACTCTCCCTCTGACACCGGCTCTGTGTAGCACGAGGGCAGGCTGGTCTCCAACCATGCGCTTTGCTCCAGAGGGTCTTACACAGGGCAAACGCACGCCAGCCGGAAAATGGTTGGTTCCAGAAACAAGTGATCTCTTCCTTCTACAGCAATAATTTTTTTCTACTATAATAGTAACCAGCAGTAAATACAGAACAAAAGTAGGTTTACAGTTGTGAGTACATGAAACTGTTAATAAAACTAGTGTAATAATCATAACCTGCATGTCTTTTCCATACAAACAACTGTAAATCTACTTTTGCCCCATGCTATATGGATACCCTTCCATTGGTAAAGCATGATATTATTTAGCACCTCTAGCATTTAAGGGGATTATAATTTTAATATAAAAAAAATGAAACTTAGAGGATAGAAAAAGGAAAAAAATATTCTCATTAACAGCAACTATGTGACTTGCAAGGGTTCGAAACACTGAACAATAAAGAATTTTCACAATAGCAAGTGTCTGTAATACTAAGAGCCAAGATAAGAGGGAGAGGGTTGCTGGGTGCCACTCACAGAACGCAAAGTGGTTCAGACCTGAGGCTTTGTCACGGCTGGGTTATCAGGCTGTCCCCAAGTTCATGGGGCTGATACAATCCAGGCTGAATGGGTCATAGCAAGAATGCTTTGAGATCTTGCCCAAACCCCTCATTTTCTGTGACTTGGTTTTTGAATGGCTGAAATGCATTGTATAAAAAACCTACAGCGCTCTTGTTTTCTGTGACAGTTCTTAACTCTCTGCTGTGTTATACACCCACGCGTGCGATTTTCCTCCCAGGGTTCCCCATTCTCCAGAGATGTATTTAAGGCACCACTGAGCATGACTCAGTCTCAAAGCCAACAATGATTCAATAGAATAAATCCCTATAGTTCTCACAAGGAGACTTATTTTTAATTTTCAGGAACTTAATTTTTCATAGAAAGTAAAGAAGACATCAGTTAGATTGTCTATCATTTTTTTGATTAATGGAAATTCTCCAGTAGCAAAAAATGCCCCGGGACTCACCGCTACAACCCGTGTCACCTCCCCGTGGTTGGCAGCATCGATGGTCTCGTCCTTAATCCCTTTCAGTTGTGTCTCCTTTGCAGAGATCCACGATGAGAGCTCAGAAACTCTGAAATAACACAGGTCTTATCTTACTAAAGGCAGAGCATATCAGGATGGTTATAATACACTTTCTAGACGAATTCTTCATGGAAACTCAACACTCATGTGATGAGCAAACCGCTTAACAAATTTCCTGGAAACTGTTCCTTAAAGAAATAGGAAGCTCAGGGCAGGCGGGGCCACCTCTGTGCTCAGGAACTTGGGGGGAAGCCACAGCAGAGCAGGCAGAGCTCAGCTGAGGAAAGGGATGTGTCTATGCCCGGGCCTGAGCACCTGGGTATGAGGACTGGCCTTACATGTCCCCACCCGAGTGAGACATAACCCTAAAAAGTCAGAAGTCCCCTTTGGGGATATGTGGCAATACAAGACAAAGAGATGAGCCAAAGAGATCACATCTGAGTCACCGGTTTTAACTGAAAACCATTTTTTAAATTGAATGAAGCGTTTTTATATAAGCACGTGAGCAACATCACACAATCTGATGTTTCTTCATTGCACAGGATGAGCCATATGTCATTTCTTGTTTCGTAATCATCTTTGAATGAACAGAATTAAGATAGACCATGTCCTCATCTGGGAGCAAGCCCAGGGCTACCTGCCGGCGTAGTCCTTCCACTTGTCGGGGTCCTCCACCAGCTTCGCGTAGGTGGCCTCCACGGCAGCTCGGAGCTCTCGCAGAGTTGCCTGGCAGGTTGCAGGTGTGTCCCGGACTGGGTCCCGGACTGGGAGCTTCAGACACAGCTCCTCAATGAGCTGCAGCCTTTTCTCACAAAGGTGATGCGGCCCTTTGTCACTGAAGAAGATCTAACGAGCAATAAACATAGATATAATCCCTGTGAGAAGCCATGCAATATTTTCATATTTTCACAGAAAAGAACAAAGGAAGATTCCATTTAGACTATCGGTGTAGAGTAATTAAGCTATTTAGTGTTTCCAGATCCAAACCAAAGCATCGGTGACTGCACTGGGGGAGGGGGGGTGGCCTACCCTGTGCTCCTTGATCATCTTCTCACTGCCTTCCTGGGGCGCCAGCGCGGTCTCGCGGTCCAGCTCAGCTCTGCACTCTTCTATGCAGCCCAGAAACTTTCTCTTTTCCACCTCGATCTTCAGATGAAGCAAATGATATGGGGCTTCTCCTTGAAGATCCTACAGTCCACAGGATGATTGGGGAAAACATGACACCATTACCAATTAGGTCCCTTTCCAACTAAAGTGACAAAACCCATATAACATTCCCTTTAGGGCCAACTGGTACCATCAGTTCAGTCTGCACCCAGCCTCTGAGCTCTGTACTTTTCCAAGTACTGGGACCACAGCGGATCCTTTCATCCCACAGTGGGTAGCTGGGATTATTCTATTTCACTTTTACAATGGCCCATGCGGTATTAATGTTCCCATTCTCAAGATTAGACCATTGAGGCCTAGGAGCAAGTAGAAAAAGGTAGGCTTGAATCTAGATTTAAATCACAATCCAGTGCCCTATACCCTCCCCCGGCATGTATCCCTTTTGGGTTTGTCAACAACCCTACGAGATGGGAAGGACAGATGTTATACCCGAAACACAAAGGGCGGAAGCAAGGAACCCTTAGTGGGTTTAGTTATTGGAAGAAATATTGTTTCACCCTCACCCCCACCCCCAGATCTTTGCTTCTTAAAGTCCTAGCTTAGGACTGATCACTTGATTTGCTTGTTTTTGGCTTCCAAGCAGGCCCTCCTCTCTCCTTCAAAGTTCTCCTAAATACACTGCTTGTACTTTTCTGGACCAATTATATATTATACTTTTATTATTTGTGACTAATAATCTTTCTTATCAGACTCTAAGCTCCTTGGGGAAAATAATTATGTTTAGCTCATCACTGAATTCTTAACCAATAAATGTTTTTATTTATATTTTTACATCATACTATTCTCACCCAGATGATAAAATCCTTGAGAACAGCAAATGTTTATGTGTATAAATTATGTTAGGTAAAATTCCAGTAATATACCTAGCAGTATTTACTGAGATGAGAAGAGCTCACTAAATGTTGCTGAAAAAGTTAAACACCCATATTATTCCTGCTCAAAAAAAAAATAAAATCAGGAAAGAAAAAGTGCACTCTTAAGTAATATGATAATAAAGTGCTGTTACTAAAAATAGGAATAACAAAATTTATCATTTCATCATGTTCTATGCAAGTTCTTTCTTTCTTTAATGGGAGGAGTTCCGGTGACTTTCCTGAATCTCTGAGTTTCTCAAGCAGTTGAACCTTAGCACCCTCATGCTCTCTCGCATCACCCATGACTCTATGTCCCCACTCACCTTCCACTGCTTGTGGAGCTTCCTGACCGCCTCCTGCAGGCCCTGCTGCTCCTGCTCAGGCAGGATGTCGGTGAGCTCGTCGCAGGCTTTCAGGAAAGCGTTGAGCACCCGCTGGTCCAGCTGACTGTAGAACTCCTGACGCAACACGGAGAGGGAGGGAGGGGTTCAGGGTGCGGGAAGAATCACAGCGGCATCGGACGCTGTGTCATAAGCAAGCGGTCACCCCTCTGAGCGAGCTCTTAGCCAGCTGCTGCCCTCTCCAAACCTCCTGTAACTACTGTTGCTGTGCGTGTGTCTTTCAGAAGTGAACTATAATCACCTAGAGTTATGACTCAGGGGCCACCCACAAATAACATTCAATGAATACTTTTTAATTTTTAGAAAAAAAATATTTGCCGTTTTCAAATACGGTAGAATATTCTAGAAGGCTATGGGAGATCCTAACCCCTGGATTCCACAATGACAGGGATCAACTCACAGTGTGTCGCCTCAAGAGGTCTTCGGGATCCCCCTTCTCCTCCAGGCCCTCCTGCGCCATCCGGAGCACCTTCTCCAGCTCTGCCCGGGACTCCTCAAATTTCTCCATCAAGCGGCTGTTGGTTTCCACGTGTTTCTTCCAGTCTCCAGTTTTCTTTACCATATTCTTGATTTATAAAAATAATCATAATAGGATGCTTTCTCATTATTTAAAGTAACATATTCTTAAGGAATATTTGTCTTTAAAAAGCATTTGGAAGGAATACATGTCATTATAATGAGAGTAATCGACCCCCTTTATTATTAATGACGATTAATATTAGAGAAAGAAGTAAAATCTTGGTTTCCAAACACCAGCAGTGAGGCATTTAGCAGGAGTGGAAGCCTGATGTGCGGTGGCTCTGTTCTTTGCATTGTCCCTCGCTCACGGTCCTAATGCAGGGAAGAAACGTACCTGAAAGGCAACTTGAACCTCTGCTGTCTGTCTCTGCAGCTTCGTCTGATCGAAATGCTTCAACACGTGGCTCAAGGTCACAAACTTCTGAACGCTTTGACTGCCTTTCTCAATTTGCGCCATGGTTTTCTTACAGCTTTCCTGACAAGCCAGCAGTTCCTACAAGGGAAGGAAACACACAATAGAATTTAAAAGGGAGAGAAAGAGAAAGAAAGTAATGACTGCAAAATAATAACAGCATTATACAGCTTTTAGGCTTTTAATCGGCAATAAACAAAATCCAAAGCAGAGGAATTTTTTTCAAGAATTTTAAGCAGTTGCTGTAGTCAGGGCTTTTTAAGTTTTTTGAGATTTTTTTTCTTAATATTCCATGCCCATCTTATTAAGAGAATGACAGAGCGTCAGAATTGTTATTTGCCTGGTGCCTGCATTTCTCCAACCAACTAATGTGGTTTACTGCACGAAGAACAATGAAATCAACCGACAGAGCAGGTTTTAATCTAAGTAAGTTTAGCACCAATGCACTTTATACTTCACTGAGTCAGACGCAGAACATTATATAGTATTTGTGTAAATTGTGTAGACACCATTTGAATTCTAAGGCTCACAAGCTATCAGCCTCATTGATAAAACGGTGGACCCCAGATCCTAACCCCAAGAGGCAGCAGACAGTGGGCTCGGGACGGCTCACAACTGACACAGATCTGCAGGACAAGAAGCCATATGGCAGAGGCCCTTCCACTTCTGATCCCTGCCCTGGCATCACAGTGATTCCTGCAGCAGACAGCATGGAAATGATCCAGCCCAGCCCAAGGCAGACAGTCACTTTCTGATTTGAATCCACACCATTTGCATTTTGACACCCTCAAGTTGCTTTGGAAAAATATTTTAAAAGGCTCACTTGGATGCTAGTTTTGGTAATCTAGGTTCAAATACTAAGAGGAAAATTTTTGTTTTGCTTTGGCAGAACAGAATAAAGACATACTTTTTCCTCTGGAAGATTTAGGAGGTAAAAGAGTAACAGAGATATGGTTAAATATTATTATTATTAAATATTAAATATTTTCATTGTGGAAGGATTCTTTGATGGGAATTTATAGCAATCTGGGAATGTAGGAAATGGCACTATGACTCAAAATGGAAAATAATCTTTATCCAATATAAGAACCCATTAAAATAGGGTTTGGTGACATAATCACCGTCTCTTTACAATTAACAACAATAATAATAATAATAATAATAATAATTGCTAGCAGTTACAGAGTATATAAATATATATATATATATAATGTGCTAGTCTGATTATAGAGTACCTAATGTTACCTCCACAACAAGCTCTCAACTTAGGTTTTTTAAGGTGAGGAAATAAAAGCTAATCAAGGCTCTGTAATTTGTTTTATCAGATCTAAGACCTGAATACCTGTCCAACTCATGTCAGATACTCTCTGCTCTTTACCAGGCAATGCTGCCTCCCTTCCATGAACCTATTTCAGTTAATGCAGTGGCGAATCTCTCGCTCATTAGTTTCACCCTCCTCTGATGGATCGTTCATTTCTAATAAACCAACTAAGCCAATTAACTGAAACACTCAGCAGGAGGCTTTCTGCATTCAGATCTGCTCACTGAAAATGAGACAAATAAAAATGATTATCACTCCAAGCACACTTCCAGAATTTCACGGTTGTGTAGAGACCTAGTCCTAGAGGCAAAGAAAAAAATCTCACAAAACACAGATTATAAACACTGGATAGAAATGGATTGCAATTATCTATTTTTTATATATATCTAAATATATAAAATTCAAAAGTTATCTATAAAATCATGCTCATGTAAATAATTTTTATTTTATCTCTAGTGGACAGGGTTTGTACCTTTGGACAAGCCGTATTTTGTTTGGAGTTGGCAGTATTAGTCTAGAAAAATGTTTCTTGTCTTAACTGGATTTCTATCATTTTAAGTAATACATCGATCTTATTACCTGCCTTGAAATAACTGTGTCTCCTGAAAGGGACCTTTTTTTACCTGATGTTTTTGTTTAAAAAGAGCACTAGATTGCGCCTCGTGCTCAAGAACTGTTATAATTTCACTGATTTTGCCAAGTGAGTCATAGAAGGACGTCATCTGCTTTTCCAGTTCCTCCAGAGGTGTTGACAGCTGCTGAGACTCATAGAGGAGCGGGGAGTAACGTTCTTTGACCTTTGAAAACACAAAGACAAAGATTCTGTTAAAAGCCATTGAGAGCCACCAGCTGAGGGCACTGCTCACGGCTCTTAGGAACAATTTCTTCGTGATGTGGTCATTTTGTGCTCATGGATCTCCAAAGACAGCTGTTTCACGATATTTCCCATGTATCGCTCAATTTTTATATATAAAACGATATTACTATACCAGTGAGATACATAAATGCCATGGAGTGTTCTCATGAAAATGTATCTCAATCGTCCATCTCAACTGCAGTTTCCCGTATAAACGACGCGGTTAGTGACCCAGACGGCATCAAATCGCTCTTCATAAACTGTGCGACCCACCTTCACTTCAGCCTCAAAACCTGCCCTAAGATAGCCATGAACTACATTATCTAGGCTAACCTGTGTCTTCCAGCTTTATGTTCAAGAGCGCTGCTACTTGAACTCGTAACTTCAGACAAACTTACAAACTTGACCCCTCCTTCCCAGACAGGCCCTGTGCTCTCCTACCTCCCCCCAGCTCCATGCTTTGCTCCTCCCGCCACCTGACACCCTTCTCATCCCAGTGGCTCACGTCACATACCAATGTATTCACAAGGGCTCCCACGTTAGGGGGCATCTCCCTAGTCTGACTTGGCCCACCCCTTATGTGCCACTTGTCTTTTTAAAAATGTTGTCTTTATACACCTGTATTGTTTTTATTTTCATGATGAAGCTATCCGTTCCTGGAGATCTGGAGAGCCATGAAGTGTCTGCCTTGTCCCCTTCATGTTGGAATCCAGGACCATGCGGTTCCCCTAGAACTTCTGTCCCCCCTCATTTTACTTAGAGTTGCTCCCAAAGTATTATTAAAGCTTTTGGGAACCAAGGAAAAGAAATTGCATACTTGTTACTGGGTCATTCTTATTTTTTCTTCAATTATATATATTTTCATGCTCTCATGTTCTTGGATACATTACCTGAAGGAAGACTCATGCGACGAAAGCTACTGGTTCACTGCGATGAGGAAGCGCTAACATCATTTGGAATAAAATGAAGGGAATCTGCTAGTTTGACAAATTGAGTCTTCTCTTTTGTCATGTAATTCTTCCTACACCCACCTACCTCAGCTATTCGCCCTTTTGGTTAATTCTCCACTGATGATTTCATTTGGTTATTTGCTGTCTATTTTTTCTCTTCTAGTTAACAGATATTTCTGCTTTCTTTTCCTCTGTTATCCAATTCTTCATTACAAAATTCTTCTATTCATTTATATTTATACAATCACTCATTTCTTTTACCAGGACTTAGTTACCCAAACTAAATGGACTGTGCAAACAATACAATCTTCATAAAATTCAACTTTAGAAACATAAAAAAATCCCAGTGGAACTTCCAAAGTTCTTAAGGAAAATCCTTCAATAGAATAAAAAAGGCTTATGTCTGATTCTTGATACCTGCTGAGCTCCCTGCACAGAAGTGGCATAACTGTATATATTTTAAGCCTTTGGTGAGCTCTGTGAGAGGCAAAGGGCACAGTCTCCATAGCTTTGTGGCAATGCAAACAGAAAATAGCATAAGTACTCTTGAGAGTAAAGGCCCATCAACTAAATTATCAAAAAAGGGCATTTTGGAATTCTTTCTCATTTAAATATCTGATCTCTTCCTCCCTCCTCCTCTACTTCCCCCTCCTTTTGTTTCATCACATTTGATTGGTCCCCTGTCCGCCTGAAGAAGCTTGTCTTTCTATTAAAATACAGCTACTGCCCGGCTGGGCGTGGCTCAGCGGTTGAGTGTTGACCTGGGATCCAGGCGATCGGGGTTCGATTCCCGGTGAGGGCACATGCCTGGGTTGCGGGCTCAATCAATGACTCTCTCATCATTGATGTTTCTATCCCTCTCTCTCCCTCTCCTTTCCTCTCTCTGAAATCAATAAAGATATATTTTAAAAATAAATAAATAAATAAAAATAAAATACAGCTACTAACACTTCTAAATTGACAGAGGTAATAGTTGGTATCAGCCCCAGAGTTTCATTTTTAAAACTCATGACAGAGTTACTGGACGACAAAGTTACTAAATCAAAATCACAATAAGAAACAAAAGCATGACTTGCTAACAAGTCAAGGATTTGCCCACGGGTGACAGAGGAGGTGTGGGGCCAGAAGAAGGCAGTGTTGGTCCCACACAGGGTGTCATGTTCCCACCTTGGTCAGCTGCTCTTTGAGCCCCGACATGGTTGCCAACATTTCATTCGCTGTTTCTTGGGAGCTCTCTTTGGTAATGAGGTGCGCCGTCTTGGTGATTATCTTGTACTGAGCATCCATCACAGGTATCCTCTGCTCGATGTCCTGCATGAGCCATTGAAACAGCTAAATTAACACCTGGCACATTCCTTTTAACTTCAGGATTCCACAGAAGGCCGGGCAAAAGCCGATATGCACAGTGGGACGTTCTATACTTACAATGAACTTCTGGAGATTACTGCTTTCTTTCATTACTAATATCTTATATGTTGGTAATAGCATATGGATAAATAAACGCTTTTTTTTCTTTTAAAGTAAGCAGAAATCCTTAAGTTTACATATGCTCAAGTAATCTTCACACTTTCAACATATGTGTAAATATAGTATGTAAAAATTACATCAGCTAAATGCATGTTAACAAGTTGGGGAAATTCCTCTGAGTTGAAAATTAAAGTTATTTTCTTAAAAAAATAACACATTGTCATTGCAGAAAATTTATTAAATAGAGATGAAGTAGGATAAAGAAAATTTTAATTAAAGTCTCACATAGTGATCACCAGAGCCAACCCATCATACATCATTAATATTGCTTCCTGTGTGTGTTTTACACCCATTTGTAATTTTTACCAAAAAAAAAAAAAAAAATGCTATTTTTTGCTTTTCTCACTTGATACTACATTGGAAAATTTTTCCATGCCATTAAATACTCCTCCACTACTTCATTTTGAGAGCTGCAGGGTATTACAAATACTCAAGCAGCACAATTCATTTAGTAAATCCTATATTGCTGGAGACATTTATCTAGAGGTGTCATCTACAGGCTCCTGTTGCCCTCCAGTGCTTTATAATTTGATTGCAGGAAAAAAAATCTCCGAATTAAAAAATTATTTTGAAGTTACTTCATGGCCAAAACATCTTTCAAAAATTCAAATCGATTTTTTTATTTGAATACAATTTAAAAAACTCTTGAGGTACAAATGAGAATAGCACACACGTCAGAAGAGACACAGAAAGGCTTTGCGATGACTGGAGCCACTTCTCTGATCTTTATTTTCAGAGAGAACAGGTTTTCCACTTTATGGCCCAGAAAGCCCCCTCACCTCCAAGTCCTGAATTAATAACTTGACATTAATAAAAGAGACTTCCAAGGGTTCAGAAAGCTTCCTAAGGGCTTCAGTTGTGAAATCTGACAGGGCGGCCACACAATCTGTGTATTCTTTCTCCATTCTGTCCATCTCATCAGCTCGCGCATACTGGGAAGAGAAGGAAGGGGGACAACACTGGAGGTCACTGAGCCCAGGCTCCAGAGGCCTGGAACCTTCGCTCCATGTACTCTCTGGAAGCGCTATCTGGCAAGAAAGACCCCAATTCCTGAATCTTATTTAGATACACTCGCAGTCAAGTACCGTGAAAGGAAGGAAGGAACTAGCACAGAGGTGAAGAGTTAGGATTTGAAACATGAATCGATTGGTCCCTACACGTAGGCCCCACATGGCGATACAATCCTTAGGCAAACTATACAGCTCCGTAACGTTCCCCCACTGTTAGGGGAAAGAATAAAGGGCCATGCAGAAATATAACACTTCTAAACACATCCGGGCTCTGCTTTAAGAAGCCCATGTTATAATAACAAAGTAGTCTCTAAACAGGCTGCTTAGCGCAACATTTCTAATACACGCATGTTTCAGGCATGCACAGGTTGGAAAGACATACTTGCTTGACTTCCATAAACAGCTCCCTCCATCGCCCATTGAGCAATAACAACTGCTGCTTGAGGTCACGGGAAACCACCTCATCACACGTTTCAATTAGAAAATTGCCGGCATCATTCATGGCAGTGTGTTGCTGTATCCAGTGAGGCAAATTTCGAAAAAAGTCCTAAACAATGAACAATGCATACTGTTGTGATCACAAGCCAAATTCAATAAAGAAAAGGAAAGCGAGCAGACTAAGAGAAGTATCTTTGTTCGAAATTTTGTGCAAATTTAAGGTAAATCCTAACTCAAAATGCCAATTTTTAATGAAGAGTTTCAAAAGTAGGAACTGGACATGCTGAGGGTATTTTTATAGGACCAGCTACGCCATTTCTTTTGCTGGAGACGAAACAAGCATGACCATTTGCTGTTACTCCTAGCTCACAGGTGAAAAGTTGCATCTCTGAGCGTAAAGGACTTGTGCCTTGTCTCCAGGTGAATAAATATCAGTACCAAAGTCATATGAAAGAGGTGCTACTATAGGAAAATACAGAACTTCCTCCAAAAAATTGTAAACAAACCTTTGGCCTGTGCCTTTAGGTTTTAAAATCTGAATACAGTGTATTATCAAGATAATTACTAACCACGGAGATAAGCCATCAAAGGGAAATTTAAAAGTTAAATATCTGGGCCAGGAACACTGAATACAATAATATCGTCCTTTATTTGTTTAAGGTTACACCGCTGGCAAGGAAGCAGTTTCCACCTGATTTCAAGTTACATCTAAACGTGCAAATGTATGTACACACACCCCACAGTGAAAGCAGGGATAACAAGAGAAAATTCAGAATCCATTTCATAAGCTGCGTGTGGGAGTCCTCCCTCTAAAAATAGATGGGAACACTTCTGTTTCTGGCCGGGATGTTTCCTTGGATAAAATTAACACATATGACATCTGCTGGGGCATTGTGGTCTAATCAGAAAAGCCAAAATCTGTATGGCTGTAGAGTTTTTGGCACCATCAGCTACACTAGAATATTTAACCTAAATGAACTACCAAATGGTAAAACATCTAAAAAATTACACATCTACTTGTATAACACAATAATAGATGAAGCAATCCTGGATGGCAAGCAGTAATTCTAATGTATGCACTGTATTTCTTAAAAGAGTCTGGCATTTTAATAGCTTTTACATATAAATTGATTTTCCATGGGAAATGTCAGGCTCCCATTAAGAAGTATATACAAGGGTGGGCAAAAGTAGATTTAAATTACCAGCCATAATTACCTAAAAAAAAATCATAAGTAAGGATATGAAATAATGACAATAATAATAAGACAGATAATACAATAATTAATAAATGAATAATACAAGAAGAAACTCTGTTTCGTGTACTCACAAATGTAGATCTACTTTTGCCCACCCCTGTATATATAGAAATCAGTCCATTTCATGTTCTTTTTAAATGTACGCGACGTTAAAAATAAGGCAGTAACTTTTTCACATGCACATATACACCAGTAAGTGGAGGGGGGAAAATCGCTCCTCCTGGGAATGAGACCCTTGACTGAGGGTTAATAAAATCCAAAAAAGAATATCCAAAGAGACAACACTGTAGCGACGCATCTGCGTAACCGGTGTAGGACATTACACAGACTCAATAGTACTGTTAGCCAAAGCTGTTTTCATCTTAAATCAGGAAATCCACGGGGCTGGTGCCCTGGACATGGCCTTTCAAGTACAGACCTCGTGAGCACAGCGCCCCCTGCTGCCCGCTGGGTTTGGCCGCCCCTCCACCAGTTGCTGCTCTTCTGAACACAAAGTCAATCACTGACCTGACCAGACAGGGAACAGCTCTGAACATAACCCTCACAAAGAGGTGCGTTTCTTACTATAAAATAATTTACTAACCTGAAAGTGTAACTCTGCAGGCAACGTCAGAATTCTTGAGTCAAAGTTGTAAATATATAACACTCCCTAGAGAACTAGGCTGTAAATTTCTCTTATTTTTAAATGTACATGTGCTCTTTTCCTGCTGTAAGAGGCACTCTCACCTTCTTGGCATGTTCTGATTGATTCAGCATTTTTTCAGCATCCTCCAGCCAGGCCTGCAGAGTAGCCACAGTGCTGCCATATCGGTCCCAGTTAGCGATCACTTCCTCCAGCATGCTCCGCACGCTCCGCACTTCCACCGAGAGGTTCCTCCACTGGGCGGTGGTCTCGCTCATGAATTTCATCACGTTCTCGGCCTCTTCCACTGACACAAATAAAACACATGGCAATCTCTATTTTATGTTTTATATCCACCATACCTTTTTTTTCCTAGGGTCTGCTACACTGGTGTGCGTTTATATTTCTTTAGATGAGAAATTTAACAGATGCAATGTTAGAATTTTATTCAGTGACTGCTGAGAATGTTATATCTCATTCAGAGATATTTATAAAGGTTAAAGATTATAACGTATTTAAAGTTCCTGATAAGTGGAATGCAATAAATGACATACGTATTTGTGCGCATTTTATATACACTCAAGTAGGTGGACTCATATAGAGTGTCAAATGCTATTACAGTTAATTTTCAGCAAATATAACAGCCATTTACAAATTGAAACAAGAATATTTTACAACTTAGGTCTTTACACAAACTTAAGTTTTCATTTACTTTATGAAATATCCAAGTTAGTCCATTTTTTTTTGCTTTTAATCTTCAGAACTGAAAATAGGTTGGAAAATTGCAATTTAGAAAATTAATGTTTATTTTGCTCTCTCTTAGAAGATCTCACACACACACACACACACACACACACGGAGGAGTATGCTGATGCAGGCATTACACAAAGTCAGTGGGACTGAATCCAACATGTGCTCTCCAGGCCAATGGCATGGTCACAAAAGGATTCCACAGAGGGCGGGGGAAAAAAAAAAGATTTGATAATACAGAAATTGGTAGGTTCTAAATTTTACTGTATTCAACAAATTCTGTGATGAGTTTTACCTGAACCATCGGCTTTGACGTACATCTCAGCTGTCTGCTTCAAGATCTGATATGTCACTTCATATTGTTCAAAGAACTTGCTATTTTCTATAAAAGCCTAGAAAAGGGGGAATGGTGAGAAGATAACAAAGACTAGCTTAGGTGGAAGTGACAAAGCCAATTTTCTTCAGTGTGCGAACATGCTGCCCAAATTTACCAACCTCCCTCTTCCTAAAAATATCAAATTAATTCAACTGCCATAAATAACTTAATTATCCTGAGAGGATAAAGTATTTTCACACTTTGAATTCTAACTAAACACTAGACTGGGGAAATATTCTATTTCCTCTCTATTCTATTCTCTGTTTTCAGAAGTTTCTCCAGAGAACCTGGGGCTAACATTTAGAAAGCACTAAATTTAGAAGAACATAATCAAGTGTCCCACTGGGTGTTCGCAGTGGAATTCTCTTTGAACTGTAATTCTGTTGCTCTTTGAACTGTAATTCTGGTGAATGATGGCTCTCAGGAACTTCAGATTATAAATAAATGGCACATTGCGCACTTCCCTTAAAATAAAAAGTAAGTACAAAAATGTTTACAAGTAGAAAATGTTAAATAATCACACATTATGCCCATGTTATCCATGGTCTCAAAGTTCTATTTCCTAGTATAGAAATTACAGATTAGACATGTATGTATCAGTATATAATTTCCATATATAATGGAGTTGCTACCAGTAAATGGATACTATAAAACTGAGAACACACAACAAATCCTAGGTAAGCTTTATTATAGTTAAAGCCAACAAATATGAAATAGCTACTGTTTCAAAGACTATTCCTACTTCTCTAAAGTAGAAAATTGATGTAATTATAGGTAACAACATACCACCAAAAGCTCTTTAATTTCTTTTAATGGCATAATTAGTTCTTATGATTTGAACTCACTGAAATACTTGAAAACGCATTATTTAAAAACACAAAATTAGCCTTCAAAAACCAGCTGACGTCTTCAATAGCATGATGATGAAAGCTTAATATGGAGATGCAAAATGCTTGGGTGCAGATGGAAAACAACTCATACAGCAATTTCATAGACGTCCTTAGGTTTTATTGATAATCATGTATCATATTTCAATATAGCATTTAAAGATTACATATATAATACATTTCATATCATTTTATGTGCATAAAGCATTTACTTATATATTAACTACCCTTCAGGGAAATAGTGAAGAGAGATCGCTGTGAGCTTCTTAGAATGAGAGGTTCCGTGATGAATACTTTATTCAGTAACTTTAATAGGCTCCATTATTTTTGTGTGAGAATACAGTAAGTCCACAGTAGTCTGGTTGATTCATTATTTAGCTCTGTGTGCTACTCTTTTAACCTCTCCCTACTCCCCAACTGGAGAAAAAGCCGTATTAGTCAACAGACATTTAAAGAAAAGTAAGACACCTCTCTATGCCACTAAATTCAAAGTCTTAGTGGAAAAGACTGTATTTCTACTCTCACAGGATAAATACAGATATAATAAATAAAAAGCTCATCAATTTCACTCAAAGGGAGCTAAATCAGATCATTTAAGATTTAAAAAATCAACTTTGAGGAGCGGTTTCATCAGCATTGCCTATGTAAATTAATAACATAATTACAATCGATAAAATAAATGTTCATATTACTTATGTTGATTTCACATAGTCCACAATTCCAAGAGCTCTTCTTTTATTTTATGCAAAAGAATGAAATGTCATCCCATTTCTTCCACAGTAAAACTGAAGCATGTGTTAACGAACATGGTTCTCTCCAGAACAATTATGAGAGCAAGAATGAAACCAATCCCCTTCTGACGTCCACTACAGCCTGTAATCTCATCAATAGCATGTGGCCTACATCCATCAACAAGCATCTATGAAGTATTTTCTAAGATTGTCTTAAGTACTTATCAGCTGGCACCAAGCACTTTGTACGAGAAGTAATAGAAAGCACATTCTCTAATTTTCTAACCTATAAAAAAAGTATCTTTTTTTTTCAGTTGAATAAGATTAAATCAAGTCTGCTTCTGTTATGTTTGTTTATTCTGTTCTTTAGGTTTTGCATATGAGTGAAATCATATGGTATTTGTCTTTGTCTGTCTGACTTATTTCACTTAGCATAATACCCTCTAGAGGCATCCATGCTGTTGTAAATGGTCAGAGTTCATTCTTTTTTATGGCCGAGTAATATTCCATTGTGTATATGCCACAACTCTTTCTTCACCTGTCTATTGCTAGCCACCTGGGTCTCTTCCATATCTTGGCTATTGTAAATAATGCTGCAATAACACTTACATGCAGATTTTAAGGAACAAAATAAATAAGCAAAGTCATAGACAGACTCATAGAAAGTGATTCTTGCCAGAGGAGAGTGAAGGTTGAGGAACTGGATGGAAAAGGTGAAGGGATTAAGAAATACAGACTGGCAGTTACAAAATAGCCACAAGGATGTAAAGTCCAGCAAAGGGAGTATAGTCAATAATATTGTAATGACTGTGTATGGGGCCAGGTGGGTACTGGAAATATCAGGGAGAACACTCTGAAAAGTACATGATAGTCTAACCACTGTGCTGGACACCTGAAACTAATATAAAATAATCCTGAAGGTCCAATGTTATTGAAAAATAAAATTTTTAAAAAGACTGAATTGAGAATTCAGACTAGGGCAAAGAGAATTATGAAAATTTTATATCCTGACTATTACTTTCGTTATTAGATGATGTGGCAGCAAATGGCTCATTACAATAAATATTTTTAGAAACAAAGGAAATGATTACATTTAAGAACCCGATTTATAATTTTATTTGAAAGCCTTCACACTCTGTGAAATAGTCTGTTCTAAAGTGAGTGATTTTCCCGCAAACTTCAAAAGGGTGAGAGAGGCTCTATGGGGCGTGAGGTAGGAGGAAAACTGTGTGTGTCAGTCTTTGTGCCTTAGAAAATTCTTTTTATTATTATTATTCATTTAGGAAAGTGTAAGTCTTCTAGAAATTATGTTATTTATAAAGCTACATGGGTAGTAAGTAGCCGAGCCATGATTCAATACATTTTTGTGTGACTGGTGGCCAAAGCTTCCATAATGTCCCCCATATGACCTCACCCTGCCCCAAATCCATGCTGCCTGTAACAGAAATAATAGGAACTATCAGGCTACAGTATGAAAGTGTAAATATTGTCAATATGGACCAACATTAAATGGAACTAATATTTGCGTGAGTTACAATTCTTCATTTCTCTAAGCTACCAGAGATCAGTTTAATGAGTTGGTCTTTGATGTTAAAAAATTCTTTTTCCACAGCTTCTTTTGTCAGATAGTAAAGTTTACTACCTAAGCACAAGGGCTTTTGAGTGGAAAAAACGTGAATTCAAATCCTGGCTCTATTCCATACCAACTGTGCCACCCGGAGCATGTGACTTAAGCATTCAGTCTTGGTACCCTCAGTAAACAACATGAAATGCCCAGCCCACAGGGTCATCACCGGGACGGAGGAAGGCACACGTAAAACCACTGGCACATGACAAATACTCAACCTTCCAAAATTATTCAAACTATCAAAAAATACCGTAGGCCATTTTCAGAAGAGAAGTGTGAGTGATAAATAGGTATTTTTCACAGGGGATAAGAGTATTAGGATGTGTTAATTGACACCTACTATGTTTGTAGAGTAACTAGAAATTTGGCAGATAACTTTGACTTAGGAAGCAATTTAACATGAGCAGTTTGGTGAACTTCTCTTTACTTTATGGAATATGCAGAAAGTACTGTTTTTTTTTTAGTCATTAGTAACAACCCTCCACTCACAAATATCTTACTTGGTCAAAGAGAATTACTAAAATCATTGTGTTGGGACATTAACCTGGTGCAACATCCCCATTAGGCATTTCAATCTGATTGGCCATCCTTAAATAGCTGGAACAAAGACGGATCCCGAATAATTACCTACTGAGCTCAGAGTGTATAATTTAATATGACTAAGCCTGAAAATATAAATACATATCTGTATTTAATATTTAAAAGTCTGATGTAATTTCTTGAACTTAAAAAAAATGGATTTTTTTATTACTTTCCAAAGTAATTAAAAATGAATAAGGGAACATATACCAGATCTCATTTTTTTGACAATTGTTTCTGAGAAAATTATATTAAATCAAAAGGAAGATTCTACTACAAACCTGTTAAACCTTCCCCCCCCCCCCCCCCAAAATGCATATTGTTCATTTATCACTTAGAAAATGGAATGAAAATGTAGCAAAATATAGTATGGCTCTAAGATGCTTCTTCAGTAAAGACATGGTTTCAACAAGTGTCAATCATACCATTACAGAGTCACTGTGGCCCATCAAGTTAGAAGTGAGCCTATATTTTAAATTTATAAGTTTATCATTTAGAATTTGTGATTAAACATCAATGGCACAACACAGAACTGAGGTGCGAGAAAATTTGATTTGCTAATAAATTTGGAGGATTCACGTTTAACTAAGAGAAATAAGCTGCCTTTAATAAAAATAATTCTCTAATTACAGGTAAATGGAAACTGCTAGGTACAGAACAACCTAATTCCTTCATTAATACAGGGCTACTATTCTACGTAAACAGCCCACAATATGAGATAATCTTTAAAAATTAAATTGGTACAGAGATTTACAGGAAAAAAATTTACTTTGTTAGGGTGCACACAAGAAGCAAAAATGCTCAGAGAATACCATAAAAAACATATTCTGGACCTAATCTAAAAAAAATAGAACAACTGAGAAGTGTTCTCAAAGATTGGATTTTAGAAGACATGAAGATATCTTTAAGTATTCTCACTTTGTTTCAATGGTGAGCTCACAATCAAAGTCATGGGCATGCAATGTAAAAACTTTTCTTTTTTAAGCAATAAAGTCAGTCACGTGGTTCAATATCATTAATGCAGCAAAACATTTTATATTTCCAAAGAATATAGGTATATATTTCAGATTGCTATGAACAGCTCAGAAACTTCTATTGAACCCATTTAACACACTGGTACCTTTCATGTTTAAATTCAAGATTAAATTAACAGTATCAATTACACTGCTGGGTATCTGATGCTAAATCCACAGACCCTCTGATTTCTCTCTCAAAGCACCAGGGAGACTTACGATGTAGCTTTCCAGCAGCAGCTCCACTGAGTCTCTCCTCCCGTACTTGATGATCCAAGATTTCAGCTTTGACTCTGCAAGAACCAGCAGTGAGAGCAGACGGTACTTTAATTCTAGAAATTCCATTTTCATCAAGTGTAGTTCTGATGTGGAAGAAACAAAATGAAACCTAGAAATAAAACACGGAGAATTCACAGGATGTAACTAATGGTAACAGAACGGCGCTTACTGAACCTGTTACAGTCAGTGTTGAATATAATGCAGGAGGGTCTTCTAAACTCAGGCTGATGGACCACTGTCTGGAGACTGGATTCGTGTCCTGGCTCTGCATTTAAAGGCAAATCACAATTGACTGAAGTCTCTGATTTAGCTCTTTCCCCGGCCAACACCTCTCATCCGTTCCTTTTATGAACTGTTCTTGCAATATTACATAATGTTCCTCCCTGAATAAAAACACAGCCTCTGAAGAAACCACTTCTGTGATTTCCAGCTCTGAATACATGCAGGTTTACTTTTTTCAATTATCAACACATCAGAAAGCTGGCATCCTTAAGCATATGTTATAAGAACCCAATTTTACTGTGCTAAATGTAAGCATTTCTGTAAAAAAATGTATAAATTCATTAAAAAGAAAAGAAATGGAAAAAGCATTCACCAAGCCTTCTAAAAAGAGACTCCCTGGAAGACATCCTCTTACCTCTCGGCCATGTCCTCTAATTGATCAGGTGGCACCGGGATTCCATTCACAGACCTGGTCCGGTAGATCTCATGGAAGGCTCTTTTGTGGGCATCTGTGTTTTGAAGCAGATCCTAAGATACAATTTTTTAAAAAAAGGAAGAGAGAATGAGGCAACATGTTCACAGGAGGCTGGGAAGCATCCTTCTCAGCCTGCACCGATGAGTCAATGTGTTCCACAATTTGATGCCGCGGCCTCATGCACACGCGGCTCGGTGCCCCTCACAGGCTCTGCCCTGGTACAGGAGCCTGTGCTCGTCTATAAGGCCCCGGGCTAGTGCTGCATCTGACAATTATGGCATCTTTCAAGCACACATGCCATCTGCACGGCGATGCATTCACTCATTTTAAAGGTACATGGTCCAAAGGAAAATGCAATTATTGCCATAAACAATGATTGGGGGTATTTTTCTCCTTCCTTGAATTTTAGATACGTTGGTTTTTAAAAGCTTAAAACTAAGCACAACTAATTTAACCATTTCATGGCAAAAATATTAGACTCTATTATTATTTTATTTTGAATGCATGCAAGCTATCATAAAGTGATATTTGCCTGCCATCTAAAGTAAGTCGATCATGTTACAATATATTATGAAAATACCCTTAAGGTTAAAAGATTTCAAATAAGCACAGGGAATTTCCCGTAGGTATCATGTGTTATATTTATAAGTATTCTTTGTAGACTGTATAGAAGCCTAATTTGAATAATTTATTTAGATTAATTTGAATCTCCCTTGATTTGTGTTCTGAGATTTTCACTGTCAACAGACTTATTTATATAAAGACTTACACAAATTTCACAGTTCCTAGCCAATTGCAAAGAAAGACAGAGATGAAAACTTCATGCCATATTTTCTATACCTTAGTTTATTTCTCAGTAGCACAATAAATACTCAACAGTTTGTCATTCACTGCAAAGTAAGACACATTAGCCCACCAGAATGATGTGTTTAAGTGAATATTGTTTCCCTCACATGGGAATTTAGTGGATTAATTATAGAAAATAGAAGCAAAAAAGAGTCTAAAGCCAAATGAGAAACACTGGATGGAAGAGAAAAACTGTAAGGCTCTCAGGTTCTAAATTAAAATGTTAAAGTCATATGTATTTGTTCACATAAGTGAAATTAATTTTGAGGGGGAGGCATTAATTTTTACATTGTATAAAAAGCCAGAGGCAAACTATTTCTATCCTGATATATTTTGCTGTAACTACATTTTAAACTGCTTTTAATCTGTAAGTAACAGATACTCAGAAGTCGCTCTTGCCTAGAAAGCAGGCAAGACGTGCAACCAAGCTGAGCAAGACGACAGAGGACTGTCCTAGAACAGCTATTGCATTTTAGCCACTCTCTACCTCCTTTCTATTAAGTGAATGATCTTGGCTGAGACTCCCCGAAGTGACCTCGGGGCAAACTTAGAGCAGCCACCACACCCAGCTCTGATGTGTTGCGCGTGACTATATGTTAATGTTTGGGTGGCAGCCTGTGACGGTATTGTAAAACCCAAAAGTTCAGTTGCCTTCTAAGAAGGTTTCCCTGCTATAGTTTTAAGTATCTAGTTCCTTGAGAAAACCTTGACAAGATACCGGAACAAACCAAAACATTTTCAAACCTATGATAGAAGAGCTACAGCCGGCATGGTGTCACTGGTTCTCCTGAAAGGCTGCCTCACTCTAAAACGGCCAGATGCTGAGCATAGCATGTGACTAATTCCCTGGTGAGTTCACAGCAAGTCAGGGAGAGCTTCTAGGTCTCCTACTCTCAGTAAAACATGACCCCAAACTGGATCACAAACCTGTGACCAAAAACAATGTGAAGAAGCTGATCGTACCAAGCAAAAATCTATACCTTTGCTGCAGGAGATTTTGTCTTGGAATTTGCATAAGGTGAGAACACCTGCAACTTAGACTCCTACATTTAGCCAGAACCCTGAAGATGTTGCTGTGGGCTTTCAAGAAAAATACAGGAGGAAAGCAAAGATCCCTACACACAGGGAACAAGCCACCATGACTGAGAATCAGCAGAAACAGCAAGTTTATAGTGTTAGAAAAAACTCAGTAATTTAACACTGGACAGCAATAGCTTGTAAGTTAGGAAGAGAATGGTGTGGGTTAAGTGTTCCTAAGTCCTTACATTGATTAAGAGGAGGTCAAGATATTAACTTTCAATTTTGTTCAGGATCCATGGCAACTCTACCTGGATTATTGAAACTGGTTCATTGGCTCCTACCCTCTATCCCTAACCCCATCTATTCTCACATAGCAACCAGGATGATACCATTAAAATAGTGATAATATCATTTCTCTGGTAAGAAAGTGGGTGGGCAAAGATGGTTAGGATATGACAGAGAAAATCAACTATGCCAAATGTGCAATTACTGAGAATGAGAAGGTGCAAACAAACAATATGGGCAAAAATAGGGGCTTCATCATAGGCACAGAAAAGATTACCAAAAAATAGAAGAGAATACTTTGAACAATTTTAGGACAAAGATTTTGAAAACTTAGTCAAATGGACAAATTCTTAGAAAATGTCAATGAGCAAGATTGACCCAATTAAAAATTTGGAAGCCTGCATATTTCTAAAACCATTTTTAGAAGCTGGGAATACAAGAGAGAAGAAAACAGACAATGATCTTGCCCTTATGGAGAGGACACAACAGTACAGGAAATCAAGCAATACATCAGAAAAATAATTAAAATAGCAGTTAAGCTGAAGGGGGAAAGGGAGCTGTAACTCTAAAGAGGTGGCCAAGAAAGTATTGACTAACAGGTGACCTTTCAATAAAGGCCTGAAGGAGACAAAGAAGCACACAATGGGAATATCAGTGGGAGAATGTTTCAAGTCACGGGGAGAGAACATCCCAGAATGATGGCAAAAGCAAAGGCCTTGAGATGGGAATGTGCTTGCCTGTGTGATGTCATCTTTTCTGTGCGCTTTCACTGATTACCCTACTTAAAAATGCAACACCACTTAATCCCTCCTGACCTCCTGTCCTTTCGGCTTCTAACATTTATTTATTGTGTTTTTTATTTCTGATCTCTGTCCTCCCACTAGAAGTTGTTACATAAGGGTAGGGATTTCTGCCTATTTTGCTCATGGGTGTATCATAAATGCCTAGAGCACTGCTTTGCACATAACAAATATTTGTGGAAAGAGTAGAAAGGCAGGGCCAGAGGAGGAGAAAGAGAGCTAGGAAACCAAATGAAGAAAGTGCGTGAAGGATATAGAGATAACTATGTAAAATAATTCTGATAGCGATACCACTGTAATTAGCTAGTTATTAATAGGAAAGAAGCAAAGAGAAGGCCGGACATCATAGGCAAGTCATTTGGGTAGCTTCACCAGGAAGCTGCAGTTTCACACTCCCCATGGAATACACGCTTATTCCCTGCAAGACACTGGGGGAAGAAATCCAACCAAGAGAAAATAGAGACACATGCCCAATAAAGTTGGAGTGACACAGAAAAGGCACTTGCCGGTCAATCACAGCTGGGGACAGAGATGGTCGGCCAGAATGGGCGTGGCCACTGCAAGTGTGCCAGCATTTGGGAATATATAATCCCCTAAACACAGGGAATTTTCTCTCTCATTTCTTTTGTTGCTGGAGGTGCTTTCTCTCAGTTCTCTTGTGTTCGTCCTTATGGCCCACAGCCATGCAGGCCCCACACACAATGGACTAACGGACTATAGCGAGGAAACACAAGCTAAAGTAGCCTGATGCTGGACTGGACCCAGCTCCAACATGGAAAGGAGACTCCCGACACTAACTCTCATTTTAACTCTGCTAAAGTCCCAGCTACACTTCTTCTATGACTGGACTAAGGGAAATGGGAACTTGAAAACCAAGGGGTGTAATTCCACAGAAGTAAATCTTTACAATATCTCATTCTCCTGTGGGGGCCTCCAGAAATGCTTATTCCAGCGGTACCCCAAGAACCCTACCCTCATGAGCAACTGGGGAAGATGAGCCCTCTCTTATCCTGTAGCCATAAGGGAGGTAAATGAGGCCTGAGAATTGGCCATTGAGTGAGGATCACCGAGAACCCTCCTTGAGATGGATAGCATTCTAGGGAAAGTTTGGTTGGAATGGGTTCTGGGAAGAGCATTTTGAAACCAAAATGAAAGCACAAACACATTCCAAGAGCTTTGCCGTCATAAAAGGAAAGAGAAAAATGGACAGTAGCTGAGGGCAAAGTATAGTTAAGAAAGAGACATTTTTTCCTCTTTATTTATTTATTTTTTAAGAAAGAGACTTTTTTTAGATGAGAGAAATAGCAGCATACTTTATGTGGGTAGGAAATACCCAGCAAAGAGAGAGAAAATAAAGGTGAGAACTACAGGAACTGTCCTTCGGAGAAGAGCAGGAAGGGTGGGCTCCAGGACACGTGCGGAGGGGTAGCTGTCGCTCGGGGCACAGATGGTTCACCCATAGTAACAGAAGTGAAGACAGAGTATTCGAGCACAGATGCATGTAGGTGGGACGCTATGGCCGTGGGAGCTAGTGGAAATTCTTTTTTGATTGCTTCTATTTTCCCAGAGAAATAGGAAGCCCTGTCATCAGCTAAGAGTAAGGATGGGGGAGGAGGTGTGGAAGGTTTAAGGAGACAAGGTATAAAATAGATGTCCCAGAAATGGAGAGGGAATGGGGTCAGGAAATGCCCTTGGAGTGCCAGGCAGCATGAAGGGCCCACCTGGGTTAGTCGTTGCACCGGGGAGTGTGCTTTTCTGCAGCCACAGTCAGCTGCATCTGTGTGGGCAGGAGCTGGGCAGAGAGAGGGCTTTAACCAGGGTTGTGCTTTACCCAGGAGAGCAGGAGAGAAAGAGACCTGGACGAGGTGATCAGGATGTGTACAGGGAGTGACGTGAGTGACCGAGCATTGAATTTAAGCAGAGTACAAGGGACACTAACTGATGGCATGGAGAGGATGTGAGGCAGTGAAATGACGGTGCAATGAACGGACAATAAGGCCCAGAGGAAATGAAGACTTGGGATTGGGGCAACTTTTGATGGACAGGAAGATGCTTGAGAGACTGTGAAGGGGTTTCAGTCACAGGTGATGACAAGGCCTAGACTATCCTACGCGGTGAGCGGCTAGGGTGGGGTGTAGGACAGGATCGCTCAGAGAGGAGAGGCTAGGATATTGGAAAGATCATCTACAGGTTACTGACGTTATTGAAAATAATAGCTTGTGTTGTCATCCAGGAAATAAAATCTTCAAGAAAGGAAGGAATGCAACCTAGGTAGGGCCGACGACCGCAGTAAGGATGGCTAGAGTCTGATGACTCTTCTCACGATTCCTTGAGACTGAGAGCCTTATTTGTCAGAGCAATGCTGCTAATAAAAACTACATGTGTTATATGCAATAGTTTTGTGGGCACATTTTAGCTTAGTGCTTAAAAAATCCTGGATTATCAACTCTGTGACCTTGGGCAAGGCACATAACCTTTCTCCGCCTAAAGTTTACTTCTCTGCCAAGCAAGAACCTATTTCATATCCCGAATGGCAAGTGCTCAGCAAAAGGAAGTGCTTAGGACTAAAGGCTGGCTAAGTCCTCAAGTGTAATCAGCTATGATTAGTGTTAAATTTCTAGATAACTGAGCATCAGGGTATCTGAGAAAGAGCAAAGATCACAGAGGTCTACCTTGTTTCCAAGAATAAGTATGTTTCGGCAGACACGTAAGTTAATTTTTTTAAAGTAATAAAAAACTTTGGTAGAAACGTCAAGTGAACTCCTTGAAAAAAATGTATTTAAAATGTATATGAATTCAATTTTCAGAAACTGCCTGTGCATTAAGTAATGAAAGACTAAGTAATGTATTAAGTATTTGAAAATGTGCAGAATGCATAAAATCAAGAATTCTAAGCCTTGACAGCATATGTAAGTGTTCACGGCACGAGCACAGTTACTTTTAGGCTGGGATGCGAGATAATGTTGTCATTCTTGCTCACGAAGCGATGAGTCCGATACTGTGCTTTTATCAATTTAGTGCATTTTCAACTGAGCCCAATATATCAGAGCAGCGTAATGATACCAAATTGATGGGCTGGTTTCTCTGCTATTGAGAAAATCTATAATTTTAGTCATCCTAACCGTGGTTCACATTTCTCACATCACCAAAGCTTAGCTTATTATAGGCACCTAATAAATACATTGTGAATGAATGAGAATTGATTTTATATTTGACAATTACATTGGTTTATGACTCTATGACTTCAAGTAGCTGTGCTCAGACCTAGTACAAGTTCCTACCTCGGTAAAAAGATCATTCTGGAGATTTTCCTTGAACTTCATCTTAGCCCCTACCCGCCTGTGCTCGCTTCCTATTGTCTCCTCACCCCAGGCCCTATCTTTCGATCTAGTCCTTTCTGGTTTTCAGCCTCAGATAACCATCATCTGTGACTTCTACCCCTCTCTTCCTCCCCATGCCACTTCATTTCTGGTTTTTATGGTTGTTTACTGCTCTTTGGCAGAGAGATGCTTCTGGCTGCACACTTAGTGGCTGGCACAGGGTCTCTCTCCCTCCAGGGAGCCAGAAGAGTCAGGAAGAACCTCAAATCATACAACCACTGAGACACACTAACAGCATGCCATCCAATTTAAATTCATTCCCCACCAGGGGCGGATGCTGCCTAGAGTGTACCCTGAATTAACATTCCTGCTAAATCTCACTAGCTAGTAAATAGCACAGTTAATATTGTAGGTCATTTTGTCTTTGGTGGAGCATTTCAGATGTTAAGTCTATTAGATAGACAATAAACACTGCTGTTTCTCAAACTTCTGGATTGGAGGCACCTTTACCAGTCTCCCTGGTGCCAAAAAACTGGCACATAGTAGGCCCTCAGTGCATATTGGCTGAACTGACACATTAACCCACAATCCATATGCATTCTACACTTGATTAAAACCCTAGTGACTTCTTTGGTATGAAATAGTCACATCGGTTAAGAATTGTTTTAACTGTTACATGATTTACATGAAGAAAAAATTTTGAATTGTATTTAAGTTGAACCGCTAATTTGTTAAAGTGGTAGTATTTGTGTAACACTGCTTTAGCATTTTCCCTATTTTTTATATACCGGGAATCTCAACATGGACATGGTCCAGGCTTTTCTATGCTTCTGAGAAACCTTAACCTTGCCCAGATGCAGGAAAATCCTCGACTTGATTTCTTATCCCCCGTCTTCAGAGAACTAAAGTACAGACCAGCCTGGCAGGCATGGGTTTTATGCGTGTGTATCTCTAAAGAACAACCAGCCCCCAAAGTCATGCTCTTGCCTAAGAGGCAGTTTCTAGGAAGGGCTCTGTGTGTGTGTGTGTGTGTGTGTGTGTGTGTGCGCGCGCGCGCGTGGTGGTGGTCTGGTGGAGGGGAAAGGAGACTCAGTAAGAAATAATCAGCACAACTAAAAGTGTCCGAAAGCACTGACTGTCAATGAAAAAAGGCCGAGAGTACTGGTGGCAGGACCCTGACCAACTATGTAGTGTCACAAAACCGCGGTGTCAGTTTTGTTGGATGAGCTAGTCTGGATTGAGTGAGCTGAGCTGAAAGGGCCAGGGGTGAAATCCCATGACATCTCAATGCCTCTAGTTCCAAATATAACATTCGAGAGGGGCATAAAACCAAATCTGTTATGAATGCACTCCTACTCTAGGGTATACAACAGTCTGTTTCCTTGGGGTACTTTACAAAATGTCACTAACATGGCAGAAAATACACATGAGCTATAAATGGCCCATGTGTGGTCAGGAGGAGAAACCTCTGCTTATTGGCTTGTTTTCCACATTTACAGCAACTCTCACCACGAGACCGTGAATGGGGTACACAAGCTCAACTGTGCAAAATGCAAGACTACGTTCATGAAAAACAGCCCTTCTAGTTAGTTCTGACCTGCTGCAAAACACAAAGAGGAAGTGTGTTAGAACTTACGCTAAGCACAACTGAGCAGGAGTGAGCTAAAACATGTCACACATGACTAAGGTCTAATCCCACCACTTCCAAACACCACCCCCTGCACCACCTCAGCACCCTGAGGACTTGGCTTGCCTCTCTTAGAAAATAGAGGCAGAAATGAGGTCTGGAGCCAATGGCCAATGACATTATTATATAAATGCATATAGTCTGTGGGCTTATCTTTTGAAAAATAACTTATAGCAACAGAAACAACAAAGATAACTGCAGATGAAATAGTGCCACAGAGCTACTAGAAAGTACCTCAGGGAACAAATCTACTGGACCTGTGATTAACAAGAACAGAAGAGGCACGCAGATCAGAGAACTTCTAAGAAGGCGCCACGTCTCTGAATCAATACGCATTGATTCGTACTGGAAGCCTGGGAAGCCCGGCCAGTCTAAGTTCTAAACAAGCCACATCTGCAGAGGACACTCAGACTGTCAGGCTGGAAGGTCTCCTGGTCGGAATTCTTACCTTGTGTTGCTCACGCTTCCGCTGTATTGTGTCGGCCGTTTCCTCGTGGACCTGCTGGATGCTAATTTCCTCCCGCAGGGCCACCTCTGCTCTGTATAACCAGGCACCTATAGTGCCCAGAGGTGCGGGAAGAGATTTGTCGAGCTGTATATGCCAATCAAAGAGCTGAAATGCAAAAGTAGAAAAACCGAATTATCTCTAACACAGAAGGCAATTCCTAAAACTCCCCCAAACGATTTTAAAGTCTACATAACGCTTTAAGTTAATCATTTCAGGTTAACTTAACAAATATCAAGTAAGAAATGATCTGTGCTCTGAATCGGATGCTTTCAGAACAGGTAGGAAATGACATTTACAAGCAAATTTTGAGGGAACTTAAAGTACATCCTAGACATGGAATGATATTATTGGCAGCTTAAGGCATTTTCTTCTTACAGCGAGAGCATGAAGCACCCACTGACTTGCAGGTTGGCTCTTGCCGAAAGGGAAGGGACCGGGATGCTGACGTGCTCAGGGATGCAGGAGCTTATGCACCAGCTCATGTGGATAGTCCTACAGGATGAGATCAGGTCAGACAAAGCAGGGTCCTCTAGACACCTCTGGGGGCAGAGAGGTATTCAGGATTCTTCTTATAAGAACATCATCCTCTCACCACCCCCGCATGTCTTACTTTATTCAGTCTCACCATTTCCCAGTTTGATGGAATGCCAAGTAGAATGGGGTACGGTGTTTCAAAACCACGCTATTCTTTGATAGAGTTTATGGGGGTAAATGGACAATAAAAATGAAAAAAATAGGGTAAGTTCAAGCCAAACAGTCCCATCAGTGAAAGAAATGTCAGAGTTTTTTGAAATCTTGGTCTTTAAGTTTGCAAAGTGTTAACATTTGAAGGCACTGAGCAGTTTTCCTTCAGGTTCATGAAAGACCAGATCAGGAGATATGTTAAATTAAGGAATATAAAAGTGAATGTGAATATGGGAAGATTATTAACTACTGATCAAACATGATTATGGGAAATAGAAAAATGGCGAAGGCTCCAATCCTAAACAACCCAGAATTCATCTGCGTAAAGCGAGATGTAACCCAGATGGTCTTCCAAGATTTCAGTCCCTCATCTGGTCGATGGTGACATCACGTGCAGGGCAGGCAAGGCAGGAAAAGGGTTGTTAGACAAGCGCTGCCATTAATTTAAAGGACAGATTCTCCCACAGTTAGGCTTTTCTGCCCCAGACAGAGGCAGAAGGACCTGATGCAATACCACTGTGTAGACAAGGGTGATGGAAAATATTCTTGACTAAATGATGTGAGCCCTGATGAAATGGGTCGCGGGAGATCTTACCCGAGAGGACACTCTATCCCAGGCCTGCTTTACCAATGCTTGGTCAAGTGACAGTTTACCGTCTCTTTGCAGTGGTTGCATTAGATGTTCAATTTGTTTCCTTTTCATTTCATATTGAACCCTGAAGTGCTTGAATGACTAATAGAGGAAAAACAGCAACAACATGGCAATGAGTCAAAAAAAAGCAAAAGCAAAGGAAACCACATTTCCTAAATAACAATCTTTTATATTTGGATAACACTCAATATATGTTGTTGAAAATAATAATGACAGACATAAAACTAACAGCAGCTACCGTTCAGCATGCTCTGACCACGAGCCTGGCCCCACGCCGAGTGCTTTCTACATATTTTACATTGAATAAACATATCTTAAAATGTGACTCCAGGTCCAAATATGAAAGGAAAATACCACTAATATGTGCAGTTATGTTAAAGACCGTGAGAATGGCCCTAAAGAATCTAACAGATAGCAAACACACCCAAAAGAATTTCTTAGAGTAAACGAACGTGTAAGTCCACAGGAGGAACACTGGGGGGAGATGGTGAATAAATGTTTTACCACAGTTACCTCCCATTCCTCTAACTTAATGCAATTTAAAAACACCAAAATATAAAATCAATCTTCAATTTTATTCCACAAATTCCATGCATGGAAAAACTGGAAAATACACTTATTGGTTGAAAAGTAGAAACAGATAGGAAGTGCTGATGACACATAAACCCACAAACAAAAGAAAATGTTCCCTATGTTCAAATATCAGATGGTCTCAAACCCTATTTTATGAAACTGGTGATCATCTGTGGTTCTCTTTTATAAAATAGTACCTGTAAAACAGGTAACTTTATAACTTGAAATGTAGTTTTTTGACAATTTATGCTCAAACTAAAACTCACTAATGGACTAAATAAGCATATCCACTCTGTTCTTGCACTTCTATTCCCAATTTACTAGTTTAAGAAATTTTTTTTAGTGGAGCTCATCCCAGAAAATTGTATTTTTGGGAAAAAAGATTCCATTGAATTTCAAAGCAAAAAAGGGTATACTTCATAGAAGCACATATTGTCCACTCTGCCAAGTTCGTCAAATATAATGTTGACGGCATCATCCCTCTAAATCCGGGCACACTTATGGGTATGATTATGTGAAATCACACCCTAATGTGATAGCTAACTCTGATTGTTTGCCATGTTGACTCTCACATCATGGGACCTTTTTGGTCACGAAAATGATTGACAATATAATATAGACTAGAGTATATTGTAGCTTTGCTACTCACATGCAATGCTATTTTAAATCGGGGAAAATGTCAGTGCCGCATAGAATAAATCACAATGTAATTGGAAAACCCGTTATATGATTTTGTGCCTTGGAAATGGAAACTGGAAGCCAAAATCCAACTAATAACAGTGTAATAGGACTGGGGGAAACAACAAGGACCCTGGCCTCCACCTGAATGAGATAGTGTTGACCTAGGCAGGTCATGGTAGAAACTGATCCCATCAATGGGGCCACTGCAAATATTTCTGGTGCAATCCTTTATTCAATTCAGCTTCTTCTACAGTCATTTTCAGTATGGCGCTGAAGTGCTTTTTTTGGTGGATTTCTTTGTTGTTATGTGACATCTACAAGATCATGAGTCTAACAGAAACAAAACTAGGTATTTGTGTTCTGGGTCTTATAAGACTGAGTTCTGGAAATTCATTAAGCCTTGGAGCTGTATACACAGTGTAGATCCATACAATTTAAAACTACTTATTTACATAGAAATACAGTTATTAAATTACATGCAAACAAGATAATGCACATGATTTCTTTATGGATTTTTTTCATTAATAACATCTGAAAGATTAAACACAGACTAAATGACATGTATGAATCTTACACAAAGCTTTTAAAAACTGAAAACTATTTCATACATTACCTGATATTTATCCTGCAAATTGGATTCTGTCATCTGTGCCCTTGTCAAATCTCTTTCAAATTGTTCTATCCAAACTTTCATTTCCTTCAGAATTAGCCTGTCTTCTCTCTAGAAACCAGCAGATGTTACAATTTTATCAGTAACTGTGCATTTATTTAGTTGCTGGTTAATACCAGACTGAACTTAAAATAGACTTAGTAAGTTTCAGTTGTCTTTGAAAAGGTTTCCCTCTCCCCACTCTCACCCCTTATGTAGAGGGAAAAAAAAAAAAAGGAGTTAATTCTGTAAAAATATATTAATTTTCTTTGACTACTGAAATTATCTCTTTCTCAAAAAACACTGATTTAACTAAGAAAATATCTGCAAGACAGGAATGTCCTAAGTAAAAAAATTACTCAGACCAATAGCTGGAATGGGACTAGAAACATAGGCCTGTGGTTGTTTCTTAACCCAAGGCCGCTGGTAACCCAGAGCACTATTCTGGATGAGATTAACCTTGACCGAGTTCAAGAAGCTACAGTCACAATAACATCAGACTACTTGTGTATATTATTCAGTGTTATAAGCTCCATGTGAACAGAAAACAATTTCCCTTGTTCTATGTGGTATTTCTAGACCCTGGCAACATGGTACCTATAAGATATTTACTAAATTATATGCTGAATAAATGCACCTAGGACACCACTCTCATCTCAAAAATGAGAAAAAAAAAAAAAAAGGAGATTTACATGCCATTCTAGCACTGAATTAGTGACAATATCCTAATTTTTCATCAAGATTTCTTATCTGGTAAAAAAGCCAAAGTAATCATAAACATATTGAACATGATTTTTTGGCACTTACAAAGAACTTTCAACTATAGCATCTCACTTGATGATCGCAGCCCTGTGACAGAGATAAAATTGTCTCTACTGAAGGTGAAGGGGCAGAGTAGAAAGTGCTGGCTATGGAGGCAGGAAAAACTGTTACAAATCCTGGTTTTGACATGGATTATCCTGGGGGCCTTAGGCACACCTTTTTTTTTCTTTTTTTTTTTTAATTGCTTTGTGTTTGACCTCTCCATTCTTACACCATCATCTGAAGAGTCATCACACACCCCTGCCATGGATTGGGGACAGCAGAGATCATCTTTATAACACACCTAGTACATGATGCTATCACGCTCCATGCCCTGTCTCACTTTCCAGCCCGGCAAAGGCAACCCTCATCTGCCTAGAACATTTCCCCCCGGAAATGATTTCTCTAGAGCTCAGCCACACCCTCTCTGACCCAGAAGCTTCTGTCTGACCCAGAAGTCTATGCCAGTGGATGGCAAACTTTAGGGTGCATTGGAATCAGCTGGAGGACTTGTGAAAACAGATTTCTGGGCACCATCCTCGAACTTTCTGGCTCAACAGATCTAGGGTAGAGGCTGAAAATTCGTATTTCTAACAAGTTTCCAGGTGAATCTGATGTTGCTGGCCTAGGGATGACATTTTGAGAACACTTCATGATCCTGCAACAACCGGAGCTCAAACAGTCACCCAAAATGCACTATATTTTATCATCCGCCAAATTGTCTCTTTTTCCCCCCATATATAAACCCTTAGGTATCTTTTTTACTCCAGCCTATCACTGTGTCTGGCACCCAGTATCACTCAATATATAGTTGTGGAATAAATGACTGACTAGTAGCATAGTTAATTAGAGAAATAAAGGGAATGGGGGGAGCCCAAGACTCCGAAGCTTCAGCTCCTCCTATGATGGCCCCTCTGAATGAACAGTGCGTGTGATCCAGGCACATGCTTTATCATCAGTTGACTTTCATGCTCATAAAAGCACTAATGACACATTCTTATGAACTCAGAGGAACAAAATGCTCTTGGTCCTCGGCCTGGTGGCTCAATGGTTGGAGCACTGTCCCCTGTACTAAAAAGGTTGTGGCTTCGGTTTCCTGTCAGGGCACATACCTAGGTTCCGGGTTCCATCCCCATTGGGGTCCTTACAGCAGGCAACAGGTGAATGTTTCTCTCTCTCTTGTCTCTCTTTCTCTCTCTCAAATCAATAAACATATCCTCGGGGAGGATTTAAAAATATACTCTTAGTCTGCCTGAAATAAAAATTAATTTAACATTTTATCTGAAATTAGTTACTTCTGATTTTTGATTGTGCTGTAGACATAAAGTCTATAGTGTTGATAGGTCCTTCAGCTCAGGCCTTGATGGAATATAGAAAAAGATGGGAGAACTGAAGTACAGGCTAACTTGGGTATGGAAGAGAATTCATAATCATTAATTCCACAAATATTTTTTGAGTACTTACCATGTGTTATGAACTTTACTGAACCCAACAGTGAACAGAAGAGATGTGATTAACTCAGGATTATAAATTAACTGAATACTTACCTATTTCAACTAATGACTTCCTGCTTAATTATTTAAAATATAAAAAATATGTCTTTAACTTTATTTTTATTTTCCATTTCAAATATAATAGAAACAAACGTTATCATGGTAAATTCTCCCTTTTATTAGTGCTATTAAGTGTTATTAGGAAGGAATTAATTGATGCCGTTATATAAATAAAGATTAGTGGGAAAGTCCATGGGCGTGGCTTAGACTATAACTAACATTTAATAACAATTACATGTTATTTTTTCTAATAGAAAGGAAAAGGAAATACAGAGTTAAAGTATTAAAAGAAATGTGTACATAAAGACAAATCCATGCAAAGGAATGGCTAACGAGCTATGGGATGTTGGACGTTTGAAAGAGGTCACTAATTCAAGATTACTTAAATCTTACCTTAAGATTTTGGATAGAATTTGCAAAGAGTAGGAAATCTGGAAATATTTCCTAACGATAGGAAAAGATAACATATGGAAAAATAATACAAATCAGGGACAAAATTATATGGGAAACAAGAAAAAGAAACAATGGAGTACCATCCGTCTATAAATAAATAGACAATAATTTTAAGGGTAGAGTTACCGTAAGATATTTCTCACAATTTTTTTTGCTGTTTTTGGTTTTCATAACTTTTGAAAGTCTCAAAATGTGTGAATCCAATACGGCAACATAGTATTCTGGCATTTTATGTTTTCATTTTAATTTATAATAGATCGTATGTGGCAACAGATGCATTTTTTAAATGTTTTGACATATTAAACTTTTTAAAAGAACAATGTGGAGAAAAGGTATGTGGATTCATATTTTTTCTCTAAGAATATGACCATAATCTGCATCTCTCTATCTCTACAACAACAATGAAGGCTGTGCGTGCTCCTGAGAGCAGTTGGTAGTATTCGCTGCAATGGCAAAAGGAACAGTGATAAATAACTGAATGTTTAACAGGTGAGGCAGATGGGTCAAAAGGCCTGTTTTATTTATTTACAATAGAGCGTTGATTACCCAAGGAATACCTTTAGGGAAAAAGTTTCTTTGTCCGTTTTATTGGCTGAAGTAAGAAAAGCATAGTATGTGTATTTCCAATAAGAAAATTTGATTTAAAATGGTATCTAATATAAATAAAATAACTAATTAAAATAAATTCATAAAGAGGACATAGAAACCAATTGCACCAAAAATGGAAGCCTGGTAGATATGTTGATGCCAATATTTTTAAAAAATGAATTAAAACAAATATTTATTAAGGCCCAAGGTGAAAAATACTGAGTATCTGAGGTGATGGCATCAATATTCCTAATAGGTATAGTCTACAAACCTTAAAGGCTCATGAGCCAAAATTAGGTGGTCACTTAGCTTCATTAAGCAAACATAGGCCCTACATCATAAAAAAAACATACATTTTTTTACTGAAAATAGTCATTTTAGATGGTTATGCCTTACATTCCAAATCGCACATTAAAAATGGGCAAAGTTTATAGAATACTTTTCTCAAAATTAATTTTTGAAATAACCCTGAAGAAATCATTTGCAGCCACTTTTTAGGGAATGGATGGGGGGGGTTTTAAAAGAACAATCCGAATTTATTTTCTAGATTAAGATTAACCTCAGAGTAATAAAGCCTCTTTAATAAAGTACATTAACAAGTTTGTGCCAGGAGTGTGTGTGTTTCAAATCTCTAAGGGTGTTTGCTTTAAAATTCTGCTTGTGTGCATTAGGAAAGCACCCCCTTTTGTTTCTTAAACTTTTTCAGCCACAGGATTTACTCATCCAGTGTTCAAAAATTAAAATAGTACAAAGTCTAAAACCAGATCAGAAATAAATCCAATTGGGTAATATAAAGACTTTAGACGTGAAAATCAGACGGAAAGCTGATTTTCTCTGTGCTGTATTGTCTAATACACTCTCTTCAGAGCTTCTTACTGGCACAGCAGCAGCCCTGCCCGATTATAGTCTCAGAACCCAGAGATCCAATGGCCCTAAAGCATGTGGTGCAAGAACTATGCGAGATTTCGCACAGATTCTGAGCTTTTGCCTCTTGGGATGCTCCTTAGAAACATGTACTCTGCTAGCTATAGATAAGTTATTCAGGCGGTCTGTGTTTCTGCCTGAATCCTGGCAAGGAACAAAAAAGGTTTCCTGGAACTATAGTTTTTAAGAAAGTACTACAGTTCTATCAAATGCTGGATTAACTTCATCCAAGCAACCTGGGAAACACCAGCGACCGTTGTTCTGCTTAATTCTTTCATGAAGTCACTGATTTCTATCAGTGTAATGCCTTTTCTATTAGAAAACTTTGAGCTATGTTCCTCTGGCCTTTTTCCTCCTTAAACTTGTTTCTAAGTTTATTTAGAAAACCTTTTTTTTTTTTTTTCCTGTTGCTCTTCACTTTAATCTCAAGCTGCTCTGAAAACACTAGCTGAGACCTGAGCAATGAGGACAGAGAGAGAGTTTTAACACATTTCGAAAATTCCATTTATTACTTTCCCTGGTGTCATTTTGCCTTATAATCAATTATAAATACAGCAGTAAATCCACCTGTCTATAATAAAAGGTACTACTTTTAACAAATTAGGTAAATGGTACCATCCATTGCTGTTAAAGACTGGGAAAACAGGTTTCCTGGTGTGCTGGCTAGAGCATAAAATGGGACAAACTTTCCTACAAGGGATTTGAAGAAAACATTTCAAAAAGCATTAAAAAAGCTGTAGGTTCTTTAGCCTGGGAAGTACTGTAAAACAAGGCTTTATTGCTAAATTGTTCATAGAAGCATCAATATCAGCAAAAAATTTCAAAACTTTAAGACTGAATAAATAAATTACTGCACATATATATGATGACTTGGAGAGAATTACATGGGAAAATTCTGTGTAATGAAAAGGAAATTTAAAATTGTATGTATACTATGATTCAATTTTTGTTAAAATATTCTATGTGTCTGTACATACATAGAAAAATGTCTGAAGCTCACACCAAAACATTATTTTTCTAGAATATGCTCTCTCTAGAAGTAGAGATAATTTTTCTTTTTTCCCCAATTTTGTTTCTATTTATTACAATGAGCATAAGTCATTTGAGCAGTATGAAAAGTTTAAATGTTATTTAAACTATTGAAAGGCAAAACAAATCTAACCACAGTGAATAACTAGCACTTTTACAAATTTGCCTTGTGCAATGTGATCAACAATTTATATAATAAAACCTAAAAGTCAAAAGTAGTTTTCATCTGAGTGAGCAGAACAAGGGGACTCAAGATTTAGATCTATAAGTGATGGGATAGATATGAAATTACTTCCATCCTTAAATTACTAAAATGGAGTTTCCCGACACCAATATCTTGCCTCAATTTTAATTCATCAGGATGACATATCCAGCACTTAATATTGCTTTTTTCTGTCATAGCCAACATACAAATCAGAGAAATCTTTCCCTCTAATCACTTCCAAAATTGGTGATATCTATTCTTTACTCAGTTGTTCTCACATTAAAATGGATTACAACTTAATTTTTCGGAAACAGCATGCTTAAAAACCTGAGTCACTGTCATTGAGTGCGAGTCAATACTTGAAGGCCACCGAATACTTACATCACTCCCTAGCCCATCAGCACCTGTACTGTGGATGTCAGGATACTGCTTCAGAAACTGGGCTACATAGGTCATAATAGACTTCTCATCTGGCTTATCCACATCCACATCTGGAAAAAACAAAACAAATGTGGGTAAATTAATTCACATCTATTAGATTATAATAATACAAGCTTTAAAGTCTAGCCAATACACCAAAGACACTGTCTTAAAGGCAGAAGAAAAATAGAATTGATGTTTAGAGACTTTTTTTTTAGGGGGAGGAGGCAAATGTAGTCTAAGGATACATGGTAGAAATTTTATAATTCATAAAAATGACATTTTAACTAAGAGTTTTTAGGAAAGTAGTACTGTTTCATTGAGAATTCAACATTAATCTATCAAGAACCTGAGCTACTATATGGCTATTCAGGCATCCTGTCTAGTTAATAAAATACACATAATAGGTAAGTTTCAGAATCGTGATGGGTGGGTAGTATTTAAACCACAGGTGTGGCACTCAATAGCAAGTGACTATATAGCTTGTGTAACTACACATGGAGTTGAGGGCTGAAATACTGTGTGTGGCTTTCCCCTTGAGCTGAGTAAGTGTACTGGATACTATTGGGCCTTTTTCTGTACAAACAAGGTGGAGAGCCTTGGCTATCATAGTGAATCTAGGGGCCCAAAGTAAACTCCAAAAGGGGTAGGGATCACCAGGCTGCTCCCCCATCTCAGAGGAGGCTAACCAGGGACCTGTAAGTTTCTGTAACTTACTCTTGGAAACACAAGGGTCTCCTCTTAGACACTATTTTAGTGCTAGAAATGCCCATTCCGAAATCTCACCTTTAAAAACAACTTGTCTACACTGTATTTACATTTCTGCATTCATTAAAAAGATTTCCATAACTGACAACTCAAATAAGATATTATCTGTGACATTTGGAAAATGAACTTTGACACTTTTACTTCAATACAACAAACAACTCATTTTATTAAAGTCATCAAAATTGTCTTTTGAAGGCTTGAAAGAGTTAACTCCACTTCTAAAAAGTCTTAAAATTCAGTCTTACCAAAAAGGTGCCAAACAATTGCAATGAAAATTATGTAGTTTTCTGATTACAACCAAAACACTGGATGGTATCAACACTTCTAAGTGTTTAATAACTGATGTTTTTAAGGTATGATCTTAGATTACTAATGGCCTTTTATTTCTTCCAGATTCTTTGGAGTTATACAAATGGACTAGTTCCTTTACCCTGTGACACCCCAGCCCTTTAAACACACACCTGTAAAACTTTCATTCCACCCATAAGTACAATGAAGAAGTACAGTTCACCTCACTGAGCCACCAATGTCAGAGTATTGTTTGAAGCAACAGAGCTATATTTTGCTACCAATTATAGCACCAAAAATTTTTCCAAAAGAAAATCAGTACAGGAAGATACTAGTTATTTGTGCTTGTCTCAAATTCTCTGGCCTCTCACAGGGTGTTGAAAGTCATCTGTAATTTCTGGGTGTGAAGCGTACAAATCTACTGAGCTGAGCCAACAATACTGAACGTACCTTCGGGATCTAGTAATCTGGGGATCCCCAGTTCCGTTTCAGCAAGAGTGAAAGCTTCCTCCAGGTTTTCCCGGTTAGATCTTCCTTTCACCCTCTCCAAGTCCACGAGCTCTGGTCGAATAGCATGGATGACTGAATGAAAGGCAACTCCGTTTCTCCAACTCCGCCCAAAGTCTTTTATTTCTATTCCAGTCTGCCTTTATGAGATTAAAAAAACAGAATAATGTCACAGTCTGAATAGATAATATGCATTTTTCTCGAGGCCTCTTGCAGAATCCAATATCCTATAGCAATAAATGATATGTGGTTAGCTAAATCAGTTAACTGGTTTTCAGAAAAATTAAGCAAAACAATATTTTTAGAGGGAAAGGAGATAAGATGTAAAAATTCTGGTTCCATACTTAAAGATTTCTATATTAGATTTTTCAGTGCAATTTGAATCATAAAAATATACACAAAATTAGAAAACCACCAATACACTTAAAAAATTAAACAAAACTATATAAATTAGTAACACTAATTATATCTTCCTTATGTTTATTTTTGTTTCTCCTCATTTTTGCTTTTCAAACACTTTAAAAATAGAACTTCCTATGTTTAGTGCCTCCATATTTTATAATGATCAGTACTTGTTTACAACTACTTTCCGGAAGTAAAAAATAGGACTCAGATTAGAGTTGGGCACTCAAAACAGAACAGAAAGTGAGTTAAATTTACATGTCGTTTAGGAAAATCACACAAAAGCACAGCTTCTATGTGAACAGATCTTACCACTGACAGCCTCTCACCACAAAATATTGGTATGATTAATTGAGAACTCTACTGAAATTGCACTTTTCTATCCAGCATCATCACATAAATGTACAGACCTGTAAACTTACTATACCTAGAAGGAAACAAAACTAGAAGCAAATTATCCATCCATAAAGCTGGAGTTGACAAAGGAATCTACATTCCAGATAAAAGATGAAACCAAAGGATAACATTTAAAAAATAAAATTGCTAGAAACTTTTAGGAAATAAAAAACAAATATAACATTCCAAAATGTGAACCTTAGTTCATATTATTATTCAACAGAACCCAATAGTCTTACAATGAGATAACCACGTTTAAATCTTAAAATTTATTTGTGTAAAGGTTATTTAATAGGAGTAAAAGTCCAAACAAATGACTTTAATAGAATAAGCCCTCATGCTATTAATCAAAGTGTAGGGATTAAGTGACTTCATTAATCAGGCCCAACGACGTAGTTGAAGAAGGAATTGGCTTTACTACAGCACTTTCCCAGAGTATTAGTGATGACACGCGTTTGTATTTTAACTCAAGGAAAGAGTGAAAGACAACCTGAAGCAAAGCCGTTCACTCGGTGTCTCTTCAAACTCTGCACTCACTGGAGGCCGCACTCACTGAAACACGTAACTCACGCTATTCAAGGGTCTCAAGTTTAACCAGACTCTTGGTCCTTACTTGGCTGCTGTGTGCTGAGCCCACTTTAACAAAGCCTTCTTCGCATTTCCTTGGGTCCTGGTGGCCACCTTCCGTTTGCTGGGGGGGCTGGCGGTCTCCGAGCTGACCGTGCTGTCCACGGAGGAGGTGCTGCTGGACAAGGACTCCAGTTCCGGCAGGTTGCTGGTCAGCTCCTCAATCTGTGTGCGTGGCGACAGCCGGTGAAATATTAGAACGATCTCTGTCCTTTCCTCAGACGCCTCGCTCTTCCAACTGAAAATGGTTTATCTGAACATCCTTAACACTGCCGACTACACGTAAGCTCTTAAAGGGCAGGACTGATCCTTACCCTTCTTTGTATTTCCTGCTGCATGAAAAACTGTATCTCTGCACCTTATATGCAGTAATAAATACTCGTTAAATACACGGGAATGAATAAAGAAAGCCTCATGGTTATGCAAACCCATGGGGTGCACAACACCGAAAGTGAAGCCTCATGTGAGCCACGGACTTGGAGCGACAATGATGTGTCCACATAGGCCCATTAGTTGTACAAATACACCGCTTCGATCATGATGTTGGGTGTGGGGTGGCTGTGCATGTGTGGGTGCAGGGTTACAGGGGAAGTCTCTGTGCCTTACGCTCAGTTTTGCTATAAACTTTAAACTGCTCTAAAAAATGAAGTGTTCTTCTGGATGGAATGGCAAGTCCATTTCTCCCCTTAATGTCTAATAGGATCACAGAACTGCTCCCTTCCAGAGAACAAAGACAATCTTCTGAACTTCCTGCTCCAATATTTCATCTTCACTGTGCCCTGCCCACTTTTCAGACTGGGTACGGATGCCAGTTCTTTGGGGAATACATGAATAACACCTTTACAGGGAAGAAGAGGAAATTCTGCTACCAAAAATCAATGTATGTGTGAAGGTCAGATTTCTGCCAGCTTGAGAATCAACCCCGAAAGTGTGGCGAATGACAGCACTACTAAAATGCCCACCGCTACTTCCCCCCAGAGTGTTACATCAACTGACAAGGGAGCTACAGCTCAGTACCTGGAAATAGAGAATGATGGTCCACACCAGTCCGAGCACTATTGAGGGACGGCCATCGGCAATATCAGTGGAGTTAATGTTGACTAGTTTAATCTGTTTAAAGAGAAACACTGTCCTAGTAATGCACTAGAAGGTTATACCCCATTTAATTATGCAGTGATGAGCACTTTATTAGACATCAGTAGGACTTGGTCATGCCCGGGTAGTGATACACACGGGTAAGTAGGGTGAGCCATAATAAAAACTGCAAGCACGTGGTTTCAGTGGGAATTTCAGGAGCATTCATTAGGTGCACACGACAAAATTAACCACAAAAGAAAATAAAAAACTTTAAGGTGAAAACATAGGACATCATGCAAGGAATTACCAACAAAATGCCAGACAAAAAAAACACACAACCCACAAGTTATTCTTTACATTCAGAACTTGACGGGAACTTAAAAGGAACTGTGATGAATAGTTTAAGAAGATACACTTACTTTGAAGTTTGTTACCAAATAGCATGAAACTTATGTTCTCTTTTACCTATAAAAGTCAGGAGTTAAAAATTCTAAAATGTGTACTAACCGGTGATCCTCTGTACATGGACTGACATGTAAAGCAAAGGAACAAGATGATACACACACATAAATAACCTTCGAAAGTCAGCATTATTTGTTCAAAGGGGGTAAAAATGGAGGAAGTACATTTAGAGCAGTTTTGGAGAATACATTTTAAAGGCAAAGGAAAGCCAAGAAATAGTAAAGTGGAAGGAGATTGTTAGTGGTCGGTTCCCTACTTTTGGGCACTGATAACTATAAAGTATTCAAGACACATGTTATTCTGTCTGCAGTTGTTCCCAATTATTTATTGCAATGCCTTCCCAACTATCAAAGGAGTTATTTGCTAAGTCCTAGCAAAATGGATTTTATTTGTAGATCGCCATAGAATACAATTAGAACTACTCATCCTCCTCTTCATAATCCCCAAACAAATACAAAAAATAGTAACAAAGCAGTCCTTAAGCTTCTAGCTCAGTATGTCTCAGCAACAAGTTCTTGAGCTGTTCTATTAATAGTAATAAAGTTCAGAAGTTTGTAAGTGGCTTACTTTAATAAAAATTTATCAGATGCAAAATCATCTCAGAAATTCTTTACTCGAGTAATTAAATTTGCTAGTTAAATATCAAAAAGGGGTAGAGTAAAAAGCCAATACAAACATGGTTGGAAATCATTTGATTCACATCTATGGGATTTTGTCTCACTGGTAATTTTCATTCATCATGTTCAGAGAGAGAGGAAAACTGAGAACTGCCATATAGATTATCAGTTCTTATGTGTCTACTTGTTTTAGGCCGAGCACAGTGTAAGACATATAACTCGTTTGCGAAAAACAAGGAACTTCAACTTCCTTTAACCTCTTATGACAGAACCTATTGCAATCTTTATAATCATTTTGATTACTCTGTTTCACAACTCCTCCAGAACTTTCTCCACATTCATTTTAGTATCCATGGACCACAAATTTATAATATATCCTAATTACTGTAAGATTACAGTCCACCCTCTGTATCCTTGGGTTTCAACTGCAGATCAAAAACATTCTAAAAAATTAGTTACATTGTTGCAGACATCTACTATGTAGCTTGCAGTGAACATGTACAGACTTTTTTTTTCTTATCTTATTCCTTAACACAGTACAACAACTATTTACATAGTATTTACATTGTGTTAGGTATTGTAAGTAATCTAGAGATGATTTTAAGTATACAGGAGGACCTATGTAGTTATATGCAAATACGACGCCCTTTTACGTAAGGGACTTGAGCATTCTTGGATTTTGGTATCTGCGGGGTCCTAAAACCAATCCCCCACAGACACTGAGAGACCATAATGTATCTCCTAGAGGACAGATCATTTCCCTTTCCTCCTCTCATTCTTTTTTAAAATGTGGTTGACTATAAGTTGAATTTCCTACCTCAACTGTGCTATGAAGTTAACATACTCAACATATAGAACCTAATGACCTTTTGCTCAACTTGTTAAAAAATTGTTTTTAATAATTATTTTCCCTCCTAAAAACTGTGTGTTCCACAATGGGTTACAAAGCACAGGTTTGTTTGTTTGTTTTTTACCTCCTCTCCTTTGCAAAATCCTATTAAACTTAAAATAAATTCTTAATAGCCTAGGAGTTGGGATGGGCAATAGAGAGACATTCAAAGAGACTGAAAAATTTCCAGAAGCTAGAAAGAGGATGGGGTCACATTAATGAATAAAACTAGGGAAGGATATTGGGCCAGTGGTTCTCAAAGTGAGCTCCTGAGAGCAGCAGCAAACACATCACTGTGACCTTGATAAGAATGCAGAACCTGGGACCTCACCCCAGACCTGCTGGACCAGAAACTAAGGGAGTGCAGCCCAAGAATCTATTTTAACAAAACCTCCAGGTGATTCTGACACACGTCAATGTTTGAGAACCCTGGACTAGATCATTGTACTTGGCTCACATAATCTGAAAAATGTTGATTTTGCAAGCCAGAGACCAGTATGGATTGAGCTGTGTGTCCCCCCAAATGTATATGTTGAAGCCCTAACCCACAATGTGACTGTATTTGGAGGTAGGGCCTCCAAGGAGGCAATTAAGGTTAAACAAGGTAGTAAGGGTGAGGCCCCAAAATTACAAAAGGCTAAATCTAAGAGGATTGTGCAAACATTTTTGGAGGGAAATAAGGCAATATCTAACAAAACTACGTACTCACTTACCTTTTGACCCAGCAATCCACTTCTGGGAATTTACCCAGAAAATGCACTTCCGATAATGTGGAAAGTATGTATGTACAGTTATTAATTGAATCATTGTTTCTGCTTGAATAACGTTAGAAACAACCTAAATGCTCATTCATAGGAGAGCGGTTACATAAACTCTGGCACATCCAGACCGAGGAATACTATGCAGCTGCGAAGACCAATGAGGAAGACCTCCACGAACTGACTCGGTGGCTGCCCGATATGCTACTCAATTTAAAAAGCAAAGCGCAAAACTGCATCTATAGTACACGACCTTCCTGTACAAAAGAAGGTGGCATATGAAGATACAGCTGCTCATCTGTGCAAAAGACATACAGGCATGATGAACGAGAAGCTGGAGCGACAAGCCACCTAGAAGTGCGTCTGTGCTTTAGTTAATAGTTTCAGGCCAGTTTGAATTTCTGTATTTTGACGGTTGTACTACGTGTACATACATGTACCATGTATAACTTCTTAACAGTAGAGGGAGCCGAATGAAGCACAGACATGAAATCTCGGTACCCCCTTTTGCCACTTCTCTGTAACTCTAAAATTACTTTTACACTAATACTGCACGTGTGTGCTGTGGAGATTACATGCAGGGGTTTTACTCCGCACCCAATATTGGAAACATCTGCCTGCCCACACCTTCTCTCTCAAGTGTTTCGCTTTGTTTCCCTCACCTTCCTTCCTTCGAGGAACTTGAGTGCGGTGCCGATGTTGGCCACGGCGTGGATCCGCTTCATACGGCGCCCCTGTTCACAGGGCTGTGAGCAGAGGACAGGAACAGATCACAACGCACGCACTGAAAAGACAGCTCAGCAAAAACTAAAGAGATAGCTATAAAGTCGATTTAAGTGAATTTAACCCTTTGCGATCGTATTAAATTTGGACATGGGTGTCGTACTGGTCGGAATTAAGAGCTTTCAGAGAAATTATGAACTGATACATGAATGAGTAGAGTTAAGATTTGTACGGTTCCTTGCTGTGGTGGCTGAGAGTAGACATACGACCGGAACGGTAAAAAAGCTTTGGTGGCTGAGAGTAGACATACAACCGGAACGGTAAAAAAGCTTTGGTGGCTGAGAGTAGACATACAACCGGAACGGTAAAAAAGCTTTGGTGGCTGAGAGTAGACAAACGACCGCAGAAGGTTAAATATACTTGAAGGATAGTCTAGCAAAACCAGCATCATTCAGTTTCTGTAAAGGTGGGCAGGTACACCAAAGGGCATCACCCACACAGCCCCTTGACAGTGAACCCGTTTCCTCAATAAAGGCATTTCTCCTCGGCTCATCTGTTAACCCACTTGCCTGTCAGGTTGCTGTATGTCTTAGAGCAGAAATTCACAAAGTTCCTACGCTGTCTACTGAGCCTGTTACTCCTATAAGTTAGGAAATATTTACGTGAAAAGCACTCTTGCTGTAGGTGTGAGGCCCGGGGTATGTAGGAGATCTCAGCACTTTTCTCGTAATTTTGTTGTAAACCCGAAACTGCTCTAAAAAAATGAAGTCTTTAAAAAAAGTACTTTTGGTCACTCACCATTTTTTTTTCAGTTATCCTAACATGGAAAGTTATTGACAATATTATAACATTTCTAGGTTTGGATGAGCAAAATACACGGAGCATAGGAGCCCAGGTTAAAAAGCAGGATTGTGGGAATGAAAATCTTACACCATAGTGTGTTCTGACCCGTGTTTGAGTTACTAAAATTTATCATGTGCTTTCTATGTACCACAATGTTAATTTTAAAGCTCAAAACAATGTCAGTGAAGTAGACAGCATTAGCCTCCCCTACATGGACAGGAGATAAGTGGGTAATGAAGGTGAAGGAATTTCTCCATGATTGCACAGCTGGTAAACTCATCTCTTCTCTGTGACACCCAGACCCAAAATAATCTTCCATCAAAGCTCCAAACCGAGTATGTTTTACTTCCCAATTATAGTGTTCCAGGTATGAAATTTTTATGTTATGATTTTAAACAGGTATTTAAATAGAAAACGTATTTTTTAAATTTTTTACTTTTATTTATTCTTTACTTGGGAACCTCTATCATACATGACATAATCCTATCATTGGTCCATACATGGCCTGTTTAGTTATTTACGCATTGGTTGAGGGTCCTTTGGGACCCTTAACTCTCCTACACTTGAGGGCTGCCTGGTGCAATTTGTGGCGTTGATAAGCCTGGAGGGCAGAATCCCAGAGACATGCTACCAGAGCTTGAGATCAGATGCTGGTGGAGGGTATGGGTAACGCCCACCCCTGCCTGGCTGAAATCAGACATGAGCAGAGATGACACCCGGGGCACAGAAAGCATCTGCTACAAGATAAATCAAATTAGAGAACCTTATGCAACACTATTATCAGTTTGTATTTTTCAATAAACAACTCTTTTCCAAAAGCTATTTTGAGGACTCCCTTCATACAACTAGATACTTATGTTCAGGCAAAAGCAATGTTTTAAAAAATGAATTATCCAAGTAATAACGATTGTGTGGCTCTTGTCAAGATGCACTAGATAAAGAAAAAGAATGGGTTCTCCCAACTCCCAGCCCCGTGTTACACAACGTTACGGAGACTGTTTCCTGAGCTTCTCTTTTACATTCTGGTAAACATCATTTATAAATAGTTTATGTTTGCAATCTACTTATTCTCTACCACTCTGAAATAAAAATAAATATAAGCCAGAAAAGAATTTTATTATTTGAGTAATGTAGAAACATCTTACAGCTCACTGTCAATTTGTTTTTTATTTACTCTGCTGGTTTCGCTGTGTATAAAAGCAAAGGATTCAGAACGTGCTGTTCCTGCGCGAAATGACTGATGCTGGAGGATGTCCCCAAGCTTGTGCGAAAAGTGCCGTGTGGGTTTCAGCTTACCTTTGAACGAACAGCTGTATAAGTACCAGGTATGGACTACAACCCTTTCCAAATGACAAGCAAACGCTTAAAGTGAGGTAGATGCGTGTTTGTAATTAAGTTTCCAGGCACCACACAAATGCAACAATTAACCACGATGGACTGACTATTGAGGAAGTCTCTGAAAATGCTTCTAAGGTTGCTATTACTATATACAATGTTTTCAATCCTCTAAAGGTGGGCAGGAGCAAGAAAGGGAATGTATTCCTTGCTCCTGAAGCGACCAATAGACTAGTGTTTCCTGCGTATTACTGACTACAAAAGAGAAAATCATTATCTCATAGGGGCAGAGTCCTTTACACTCCCAACTCCACACCCACCAATTCCAAATAGGAAGAATTTGACGAGTCTGGTTACGGGAAAAATTCTTACCAGTTTCTGCCCAGACAAGACTTCCAGGAGAGCGAGGAGCTTAACACCATCTTTCATGTCTTCAAAAAGATCTTCTACCAGCAGTGGGGGTTTCCGCTATAAAATAAAATAAAACAATAAAATAAAATAAGCAAAAACTGCCTTTTTCTCTGCCATTGCTTTTCTCCTCACTGTGGTGAAATTTGTAGGAGAAATTTCTAAAATACCAAAATGATTTATTTTGGATACGATTGGCAATTCCCTTTTTAGCTGTAAGGAGGGAAACAATCCTTTGGACATAAACTTGACATTCAAAAACTTCAGGAGACTTGATGCTGGGGCTCTCACGTGCACACCAGCATCTTTCTGGAAAGGGGTTTGTTTTGGCCAGGATGGGATGGCGTGGAATAAGGGAAGGAAAAGAAGGTACTGCTGGTGTAAAAGATGGGAGACATTAAAGCAGGACCTAAATGCGGAGCAGGAGGTGCCCCAGGCAAATTGGACCAACCTTCCAACGTCCCCGAGCGCGCCTATTACAGGGGCTTAACGCAGGTGTGGCACTTCCACAGGACAGTCTTTCCCAGGTACGCTTCTAGCTCAGTGCCCTGCCAGGGGCGCACTGTTGGCAGAGTCACGGGCACAGATTTCATCCCCCGCGGACTCGAGGGCTATGTCTGCTTCACAGCCTGGCGAACCTTCTCTCACTGTGGCTCTGAACCCCACGGGTCCCAGGTGCCAGAGTACAGACTGATCAGCACAAGACCACAGCCACTACTGGGAAAATAAGTCGAGGCCCACTTTCAGTTCATGGAGGGTCTGTTATTGTTTACGAAGGTCAATAAAATAATATACTGGGGTTCGCCAACTGGACTTAAGGTCTGTCTTGACTCAGAAGAAAGTGAAGACATGATGACGCTCATGTCAATGGTCAACGGAGGGTCAGGGTCCTCCGATTTCTCAGAGAATCACAATTTTTTTCTATTTATCACCTGGGGTCATCTCTACAGCTTTGTGATTCTGAGTCATGTTAAAGGCCTGATGCTGGTTTCCTGACTTCCAAATATCTTTCTTTAATAAAAAAGAAAGAAATGTCTATGTAGAGAAATTTAGTCGCCAAGTATTTTATTGAAATGTGGCTTTCTTTTCTACCCACTGATATGAAGCATTTACATGTCTCTTATGACTGCATGGATTACAGTCTCTGAATGGTACAATTCTAATTTTAAACATAGTTTTTCTCTCTTTATAAACTGAACAGCTGAATACATTTTGTTCTCATGCTGTGAAATACATATTCAAAAATAACGGTTTTCATTTACAATCATTCTCGTTTAAATTCTACTGTTGACACTGCTTATTATTTATATAGCAAAAATGTAACAGTGACTGTATATTCTAAGCATACAAAATTATTCAGAATAAAATGAGCCATTACAATGAAAACTATCCAGTGCAACAAGAATCAAAATTATTGTATGAGATACATAATCATCAGAACTATGGTCTCCTTATCATTGCAAATGTCCATTCGTATCTTAGAATTTAAAAACAGTGGGAAACGAGGAAAAACGTTCATGCATATGTAATCTATTCAGTGAACAAATGCAAATAAAGTTTTTCATAGATTGTGTTAACCTGAAAATATATAAAGGAAATTAAACAAAGCAGGGGATTTTCATGAAATCATAAACAACCCAAGAAATCTGACACCGAAAAAATGATAATTGCATCCCTACGTCCATACGCAGGTCTCTGCCACTTCGAAGGACACTTTCTCTTGACCCCGTTTCTGCCTGTCCTGCTTCTCCTCTGGCGTCTCTGCCGGTGTCACCTGCTTCCTTCCCCGCCAGCTGCTCCTGCACGTGGCTCCTGGGAGTGGCCCTCACACCAGCAGCGGCCGCTGAACAGTTCAGTAGCCCACTGGCCTCTCTGCTCTGGGCACTGTGTTACCACCCTCTCCTTGACCTGGTCCTCCCCAACCCTCTTCGACTGGCCCGCCTGACTTACAGGCCTCTTTCCTTTCTCTCTCCTTTCTTCCTATCTGTGGCCAATCGCCAAACTCAATCCCAGCTCCTCTGGTCTTTACAAAATGTTGCCTGGATGGACACGACCCTCCCACCCTTCTTTCCACACAAGTGTTCTCTCCTAAGCACTGCTGAGCACAGAGCAGGCACCCAATGTGTGTTGTTGGTTGATTGACTGATTGAATGAATGAATGAGTCAGTGAATATAGTTTTCTCAGAAAAATCATCTTTGTAAGCTCTTTGCTCATCTTCATGGACCTTTAAATGTGGTGCATGTATTATGGGCAAAGAAAAATGGTCTCCAGGTCTAGGAAATCACAGGCTGCAACACAACACAGGCCCAGAAGTTTCTGGTTTCCGAATGCCTTGTTCACTGTAGGAACTCGAATACTTGCTGAAGGAATGAATGCATTTTTCAGTTTTTGCATGGAAAAGAGTAGATGGTTTTTATTTGAACACAGATACCTAGAACACCTTCACCTTCCTCTTTTTCGTCTTAGCAAATTCCTGGTCAGTTTTCATCGCTCAGTTCATATGTAATCTTTTTCAGTTATCCAACTAGAATTAATTAACTTCTTCTGTCCTAAGTGTGCTGCTCAGATCACAAGGCTCACATTCTTTTATACTTAACTAAGTACAAATCTGTGTCCCCAGGAACTCAGATCCTGAGAAGTGGGATATATCTTTATACACTTAGTCCCAGGCACAGCTCTTACTTAGCACTAGTTGTCAGTAAATATGTAGATAAAACACACTCAACAGGGGTATTTACAAATGTCTTCTGGAATCTTAGGGAGATATGCACAAATACATCATGATGCCAAAATTTCTCTTTTTATAGGAAACATGAGTTGCTTCTGGACACTTTCCCACCAGTATCTTCCTATACAAAGTGCAGAGGTGCACTCTGATGGCTCTTAACACACAAAATAGAAATTGGGGGGAAAAATATGTTTAAAATACAAATACTTATGTCAATCATATGACATCAATTAAGGTGAAAGAAGTTCTGGGTGTTAGACTGAAACCAGCAACGTAGAAGAATATCAACCTACCTTGAAACATTACTGGCAAACCACCACTTTATCAGCAGATCCCCGCATCTGCTAGAATCTAAGCGTCCCTGAGTGGCAGACATCACATAGCCATCAAGGAGATTTACAGCATGAAAGTTTTCGTCTTTAGCCAAGAAGGGACATAATCACCGATCTCATGCCAGGAGCAGCCCAGGCCCTCACTTACTATCAATACTTTGAGTCTCAGAACAACTGGGCAGTTTAAATGCTGTGTCTCCTTCGAGAACAAGCTCCCAAAACATCCTATGACACAAAGAAACAGCGACAGCATCTGACTTTAGAACATTAAGGACATATCCTAGGGCTTAAAATGTGCAATCGCTAGATACCTAGTGATACCAATAAAACGGAACTAGAAAAAGCCTCAAGGACAGCTGATGGCACAGATAACTCTTTACTCCAGTTGGGACCCAGCCTCCACTGAACACTGTCAAGCTTGGGGGAAACGACAGTCAGCGCCTGAGAATTTCCCAGATGGCACGTAAAGCAGTCGCAAGCCAACGGCTGGTTCTCGACGTGTCTTCTGTGCACCTGGAAACCCGTGTACACACAATGCCCATCACTTCTAGGCCCGGGCCAACCACCGCCTCCGGCTTTAGGTAGGAGCTACTTCACAGGCTGAGAGACACTATACGGAAAAATCCCATCGCAGGATGGGTCTAGAACGCTTGCATGCTCTGATGGTTATCTGGTGGGTGGGAGCAACAAGCTTAACAACAGGAACAGAGCGAGTGGGAAGGGAAGAGGGACTGACGGGCAGATGTGGAGCAAATTACCTCCCCAAAGGTTGGCAAAGAGCCCACTGCGCTGAATGTGCAAAAAACGCCAAAGTAGCCTCAGACCAGATGTGCAAAACCATGACTCTAACCACGGACAGCAGCCAAATGAAATCAATTCAATATCTAAAAGGTTTTTTCACTGTATTCAGAAAATCAAATTAGGTTTTCCCAATATCTCCTGAAACGAGGTGAAGTAATTTAAATGTTTTCTGTGTAACGTTTTCCTTCCTCTCCCTTCACAGAAGCAGGAGTGTGATTGTTTTCCACCTCCACTTGGCAAAAGTGAGAAGACAGTTCCCGTGCTTTTTTGCTCCCTAGGCCGGATCACATAATCCTTTCCATTTCCTTAATTACTTCATTCAATTCCAGATAAATACCCCAAAGGCAATACCTGCCCTCCAGCCCACCTTTAAAAATGCCTGGAAAACTATGCTCTTAACAACTTTCACATGTAATAAAATTCTTCTTGTTACGTATAAAAGCAGTTGTTTGCTAGATTCAGTACAAAGTTGGGGTTCTCCTTTACCCCCTCTTTTCATACCTCATAGCTGATCCATCAACAAGTCTGTTGTCTTCGTTTCCAAAACTCACGGGGGATCCAGCCATTTCCCGCCCTCCTCCACTGCTCTATCTTGGTGCCAGACACCAGTCTCTTGCTGGGATGACTTCAACAACCATCTGCTTTACCTCCCTCCTTCTGCCCCGGGCCCTTTTCAATCTACCCTCAACACAACAGATAATCTGCCTTCTCCACCCCCCATCTTCCCCCATTAGGATGTGAGTGCCATAAAGCAGGGATTACTTTTTCTGGCTTGTCCACTGCTTGCTACATGCTCAGTACCTAGAATATTGCTGAACATATAAACAGCATGCGAATATACTGGTTGAATGAAGGCGCAAATAAATAAGATATAGTTCTAAAAGAAGGAACTTCGACAAACATTATAAAAATGTTTCTTAATCTGTATACACTTTGCTGGAACTATACCTATGTTACCCATAAATTAATACATCCTGTTAATAAATTAATGCTTGCTGAAATTCACTTTCAAATGACCTCTGTCCTTCATAAGCTTTTAGTTACATATTTGGAAATACCCAATTTTTATCACTGTGTTTAGGATTACCAAGCTACAGTAGCTTTAGAAAAACAACAAAGAATGATTTCTGGGGTGAATAGTTACATTTCCCTTTTCCTCTCTGCTGCTTTCCCTCCTCATCTTAGTTCATCAGCGATCCCACCGCAGTGTATGCAGGAAACAGATGGGAGAGACACTCAGTTCCGAAAGCGTCTCCCCGTCAGCTTTCGGCGCTGCTGGTGGAAAGACGACTGAAGTACAAAGCAGCCCCCGAAGTGATATTTTATGAACATGAAGATGTCAATCAATGTCATCATTACCCTGGGTTATCAAAAACACACGGAAAGTCAGAAGTGTTCTTTTTAAAGAAGTGTGTGAATATAACTTGGCATTAAAACAAAATGTGCTCTAAATAGAACCTGGTATGGGTGGGATCGTGCCCCCACCAAGCGATGTGGAAGCTCTAACCCCTGTACCTCAGATTCTGATCTTATTGGGAAACAGACCCTTTAGAGAAGTGACTGAGTTAAAGTGATGTCATCAGCACAGGTCTTAATCCAACACGCCGAGTGTCCTTACATAAAGGAGAAATTTGGACACAAATGCAGAGAGGCCCAGAGGCAGGGGCTGAGCTAATGCAGCAAACCAAGGAGTGTCAAGGAATGCAGGCGGCCGGCAGCTAGGGAGAGGAAGGAAGGAGTCTTGGGGGGGCAGGGCTGTCTAGCCTCGAGAATGAAAAATCATCAGTGTCTCACTTTAAGCCGCCTGGTATGTGGTACTCTGTTATGGCAGCCTTAGCCAACTCATACAGAACCTAGCTAATCTTTTATGATACTTTTGTTTTTAGCTCTTCTAAAAAGTGAAAAAAAAAACGCTCATATCATGCCTGCGGTCATCTGAAAATTACAGTTTAAAATGCTCAGTGCCTGCCCTTAATAGCTGCAGGGATCTAAGGCACTCGGGTGGAGAAAGGACTGTTTGTTGCATATTGAAAGAGAAATTCCTTTTATAGAAACAGTAAACAATGGCTATTTGAGACCTATTTTTCCCCCAAAGGACTTTTTGCCAAACGATATATTTATTTCCCAGCCAACTATAATAAACATGAATCAAGAGTGCCTAAATACAAATATAGCATTCTATTCCTCTTGTTAAAATGAAAGAAAATGGGAAACTACCAGCATTTGATAGGACCATAACCAATGTTCATGTCAAGATTACTTGAACTATCTTTTTCTAATTAAAATTTTAACTTGCGAAAGTTTTTAGTAAGACGCATCTTTAACTGTTCCCTCTGGGGGCCAAGGTGGCACTCTACAGTTACAATAATCTACAGATCTTGCATAAAATTTGGGGATTTCCTAAGATAGATAAATTTTAAAATATGAAAGAACTAACACCTTTTGAACTGTCAATTTAAAAAAAAAAATTTATTCTAACATAAATGCTTTATTCTAAAATGCAAACTACTTTGTTAGACCTAAAGAGCATGTAGCCATTCGTTTGGAATCCCCTCAAGTTCAAGTCCACCCCTCCTGTGCCCTCTCCCCCATCCCAAACTGCGGTGTCTCCACGCCCATTCCTCCTGTTCCCACTCTGGTCTCCGAGAGGGGTGGGGGGAGTCTCTCCTCCGGTCCAAACCCCAACCCCACCTGTGCTCTTGATTTCCGCCCCACTCTGCCCCGGGGAGCCTCGTGTCTTCAACATAACCTTCTTCGTTTCCTTCATTTCAGCCTGCCCCTCTCTACTAGTTCTCGATTCCCTGCAATACAGACACACACTTAAAACCTCCTCTTATAAAAACAGCCCTTCCCAGCCCCCATGTGCCGCTTTAGCTAACCCTCTATCTCATGAACACGTACCCTACGCCCCGCGCCCTAACACCCTTACCCCCCATGAGCGCACCGGTCTGCCGGAGTCGCGTTTCTTCAGGGACGTGCCCCCGCCCAGTGCTGGCCAATGGCTTCCTAAGTGCCACGCCAAATGGGTTCGTCTCTGTCAAGTCCTTTCTCTAAAATGGAGCTTCTCAGCTCTTCCCCAAACCTGTGCGTTCCCCATCTCTGTAAGGATCTTAACTGTTTGCTGAAGCCGGAAACCTAGAAGTCCTTCTCGGCCCTCTCCTCCAGGATTCCGAGGAATAAATAACCCAGGCTGCCCTACACATCCTCCAGGCTGTCCACTCTTCTCCAGCCCCCACGGCCACTTCAGTCCAAACGGCCCTCACCTGCCATCTGACTTACTGCGAGTTTGCTCTACCTCCAGTCTTACTCCTTTCTCTTCTAATTTATTTGAGAGAGAGGGAGGGAGGGAGAAAGATGAAAGAGATTGAGAGAGAGCTTGGGGCCAGAGAGATCGTTTCATTTTTCTGCCTAAGATTCTTGTTTTATTGATTTCATAGAGAGGAAGGGAGAGGGAGAGAGAGAGAGAAACATCAATGATGAGAGAGTCACGGATCGGCTGCCTCCTGCATGCCCACAACTGGGGACGAAGCCCACAACCCGGGCATGTGCCCTGACCAGGAATCAAACTGCAATCTCCTGGATCCTAGGTCAACGCTCAACCACTGAGCCACTCTGGCCAGGCTCTGATTAAGACTCTAAAGTACCTCACGGCCTATGATGCGACATTCAAACTCTCTTAAGGACTGACCTTTGTTTTTCTCTTGGTTGCCAATCCACTCCTGACACCCACATTTTCAAGTATTCCTGAACTTCTTCCATTTCCTTTACTGTACCACGCTCTTTCTCACCTCTCAACTTTTCTTGAAAACATTGGTACCTTCACCTACCCAATGCCAGGCCATTTGCCAGGCTCCAGCTTAAATGTTTCCTCCTATGAAAGCCTATTCTGACGCACTCCTCCGTGTGGCCGGCCGTGTTTCCCACGTGCTCCCTGACCTCCTGTACTTCCCCTCTCATGGAACCGACCACACACACTTCCCTGAAACTGTCCGTCTCTTCTGCTGGGCTATCATACCAGTTCCACCACGGCGTGGGCTGTTCCTGTCTTCGTTCACCACCGTATCCACGATGCCTGGCACCAAACAGGGGCTTGAAAAGAATATGATGCCTGAAGAGCTAAGTAAACAAAGGTGCACGGGAGTGTAACACAGTGGTGAGCGCCCGAGCTTCGGGGTCCTGGGATTGGGTTCTCACTACTGACGAGACCTTAAGATCATTAATTAACTCTGAACTTCAACTTCATAATTTATAAAATGGTGAAAATAATACTTATATTTGATTGTTGTCATGAGGATTAAATAAAATGAAAGGTAAGATTACTAAAGCACAGTAACTGGAACATGGTAAGAGCTCCATAAACGGCAGCCCTGAGATTTAGAAACATTTTTAGCAAAGACTGATGACAAGCTGAGCTGAACGAGGACCTAACTTTGAAAAACCATTACTCTAAATCAATATTGGGCTGATTGAAAAAACGAATACTCCGCCTTCTTTCATTGACGGAGCAAACAGAACAGGAAGATTCGGGTTTCCTCTTGAAAAGGAAGAAAATGATAGAGTTCATGTCTAAATGTAAAACCCTTTCTGGAAGGAATTATCAGGTGCATGAAATAAATACACCCTCTGATTTTTGTTATTGTTACATTACATCCTATGGACAATTTGTGATTTGCAATGTTTTGTACAACTGCAGAACCATAAACACTTCAATTTGAAAACAAGACAAACCGAAAAAAATGAACTGATAATTCCATCCACAAGTTTGAATAATCTACATGCGTACAAAAACAGCACAAAAATGCAGAAAGTTCTTGTTTTCCTACTTTTAATAAGATTTTTGTTTTCAGAAAAGCATATTTTTGCAAACAGATCGCTCTCGTATTTACACCCTATCTCTTCATACTATCATAATATTTACAGAGAATTGTTGCAATAGAATAAAATGTCATTAGTAAAAGAGTTTATGATTTTAATGAGAAATAGTTTCTTAGTTTGCAACTGAGCAAAGCAGACAAGAACAAAAGTGAAAATTTCCCATTAAAAACCCTCCCCACATTCATCTCCATGAAGCAGCTCTCGAGCATCTCCCAGTGCAGCTAAGATCCAACGACCCTTCGACAGAAGGATCAATCTTTTTGGCTTCTCAGTTCAACATCCCGTCTCTTAAACCTGCCATCATCTATTATTAAAGTTATTTTTGGAAATTTTCAATTTCCAAAGAAGATTTTGATGAAACAGATATAAACTTTCTAAACAAGGAGTCTTTTAAACTGTCCTTTAAAATAAAAGTACCTTTGCAGCGTGTGCCTACCGCTCAAAGCAATATACAGATGAGGTACCATAGAATTGTACACTGGAGACCTATATAATCTTATTAACGACTGTCGCCCCAATAAAGTTAATTTAAAAAATTAAAAAAGTACTTTTGGTTTGCTTAAGAACTTTAGAGTAAGCATTGCAACAGCCAGACAGTATAAGAGAATTCGGGATGAAATGGTTTGTCATTCTAGATTAAACCCACAAAGAGTCCCATGGCGGTTAAGAAAAAGCTCTCAGACAACAGAGATCCCACAAATTATCTACAACCTGCATTCTAGAAAAGAGTTTAAACTCTCGGGTTTTCTTTCCCTGCCCATTCAGCAGCTTAATCTTTTCTTATTCTTAGAAATAAAACAACCTGTCATGTTACACAGCGAAAGTAAAAGGTGAATTAGGACTAACATCTTGAGCAGCAGCATAAAAATGTTTTGGACGTGGGTCCTTTTCTGACCTTTATTGGTAGACGCCGACAGAAAAGTGCGGGAAGGAAAAAACACGCAATCAAGGAATAACGTGCCCTTTAACTCTTTTAAATGGTCTGGTTGTGAGAGTATCTGAATACTTGCAAAGCATGGAGCTATGTACAGCAGGGACTCATTACCACCCAAGGAAACACTGGCTCTGACGGGGGAGGGAAGTTCATTACTCTCTCAGTCCAGGACCAAGTCCCTGCCTCTCTATCTCACAGGCTTGGGAGAAATTCTCACGTGCTTCAAGCCAGACCTGAGGAATTGGGGCCTGTTACGTAACGAATGTGTGTTCTCCCAAATCCAAATGTGGACGCCTTACCCCCCGGTGTGGTGGTGTAGAGCTGGGGCCTTGGGGGAGTCACGAGCTGTAGATGAGGTTGTGAGGTGATGCCCATGATGGGACTAGTGTCCTTATGAGAAGAGGAGGGAACTAGAGTTTCCTCTCTCTCTCTCCCTCTCTCTGTCCCTCTGCCACGTGAGGACACAGCCAGGAACAGGACCCTCCTCAGGAACCAGGAAGCAAACCAGCTGGCACCTTGATTTTGGACTTGCAGCCACCCAAACCGTGAGAAATAAACGCTCGTTGGTTAAGCGCTCAGCCTACAGCAGCAGCCCCAGCTGACTAACACTGGCTCTAAATTGGTTAAGGATTTACTGGAAAAAAGTAAACAAACACACAAACAACGCACCAAACCAGACTCCATCTGACCCAACAAACTGCAGGACACCAGGTCCTTCCAAAGCGGGCGGCAAGCACAGTTCCGTCCCGGGGCAGGCTGGTGGTGAGTAACAGGGCGAAACACCGGCCTTGATGATTAACAAGCAAAAAGAGGAAAGTTGGCCTCAAGAGCCTCTGGGGGATAAAGAAAGCCCTTGAAACAGGTCAGGTTGTTTCGTCTGGATTATTTTTTGGTGAGAAATATTTTTATTCTAAGTACGGCCTTGGTCTGCTCTGTGAGTGAAAACCTGTTGTCGGGGGAGACACCTGTGTGTGGCTGACGGGTGATCAGGGACCAAGGACCAAAACTTTAAGAAGCTGTTTTCATGAGAGACTGAGTGAGGCTCTGGGCATGACCTATGCTTCTAGGAGCCTGTTGAGAAGGGGGGGTGCAGGCACATGCAAGTGCTTGTTGTAATGTCCACAAGGTGCTGCCGGGATGGGGCCGAGCACACTCCAGCCTCAGAGAATTGCTCGGGGAGCAAACCTCACAGAGACAGCAGGAAAAGTGACACAATGTCCTGGTCCAGGGCCTGACTCAGAGAGGTGAAACTGACCTTGTTTCTGCTGCACGTGAGAGGTTCTCACGCTCAGAAGTCAGTGAACACACACAGCGGGGAGGGAAGCGTGTGCTTCCTTTTCATTTGGGTGCACATGTAAGTGTGAGCTGCCACGAGACTATGAGGCCGGGAGCCAGCATGTGCTTTTACAGGGACAGGGTGCGAAGAGACACAGACGTGAACATGGGACCCCAATGGGGGCGGGAGACTGAGATAGAGAGAGAGGCTGGGTGGGCTTGTAAGCGGGGAGGAGACAGGATGGGAAGGTTGGAGATCGTACAGGCGTGAGACAGAGAGGATCGGGAGACTGAGAAAGAAACAGGGCTGGAAACAAACACAGAGGGACGAAGGTGGGCCAAGCCTGGCGGGGAGGGAGGGGTGCGTCGGGGACCGTGTGTCAGCTGCAGAGCCGGATGGAGACACATCCATCAAGGCTACAGTGATCCTGAAACTCTCAGCAGCCAAGGAAGGGCAATGGGGTCAGATCTGATTTTCTGAATGTTTCTGAAATATAAGTGAGTCAGGAAAGGACAATGTCCTCCAGTGGATCTGTGGGTTCGGGCTATGTTTGGAAGATGCCACAGTGTCAGTATAAATAAGTTGAGGGTAACAAGTGTAGGGATCACTGCTCTGCTTCCGTTTTTCAGTTTCCGAGATGACCCAGGAAAGAAAATAATCACAAGTTCAGAGAGAAAGCTTCAAAAGAACAAAAACCTCTATCACATGAAGGTTACAATGGAGCATCTGTGGAGGTAGTAATTTTCTGGGTCTTTCAAAATAATACTATAGATGCAAAAATGTGCAAAGTAGGGAAAACACATGGACTCTAGAGTCATGTCAGGATCAAAATCTCAGCAGCACCAATTTATGAAGTTGAAGCCTATAAATAGCCTGTGTCACCCACTTAGCCCAGTGCCAGAAATTTATCGTTGCTTTTTTCTCCAGCAATGTCTTTACTTTCATAACAAAAAAAGAAAAGATATAGACTCTTTGCTGTTATTTTTATCCAGCACCTCTGTATGGTGCTCAGCACTCTGTTTAGAGCTATTAGGAGTTATAAAGAAATTCCAAGAATTAGCACATGCCTTAAAGACTTCACAACTTTACTGGGAAGCTGAGATTGGAAACAGTACAAAATAATCTGAGACATGCTGAACCTCGCCTGTGCTACAGGTTCTGGACGAGCGCCAAGCTTTCAGATCCTCCTGCACCAGAGGCAGGAAAACCAAGGAAAGGAGGCGGGTGGCCCTGGAGGGCGGTGCAGGGAAACTGCTAACAGTCTCGGAGCATTTGCTAGGGGACGGGCCACACTGTTTCACACGTGGTCAGAAATGACTTCACAGATGAGAGAGGCTTAAACCACATGGTAAAGGTCGGGCTTAGATGTTTAGATGGGAAGTAGCAGGGGCGAGGTCACAAAGCAGAGCTGGAAGAGACCAGGAAAAAAATACACCACACATTTGTAAAGCCCACTGCAATAGCAGTTATCCCGTAACTACGTAAAGTAATATGTTATGATAGTTCTATCAGGACTGTGAGACTTAAGGTGATTTTTACTTTCTTTACATTTGTAATGTTAGGTTTATCACTAATATTATTTATAATTAGCATGTAATCTTTTTAACAGTATGAAAAACACACACAATAACTCTATTTTCATTTTAGGAAACAATAACTTTCCCAGCAGATGACAATTCTGTAGTGTGATTGCTGCTGGCACCAGCCAGGACCTGAGAAAATGACAGGCATTTACTGTCTTTTCACAGGGCAGAATCTGGGGGCACCACTGGGCCAGAGATTCCCTTCTCATCAAGTGGCTCTCGGGAAAGGATTACAGGAGAGATAATCCAAGTTCTCCCTGTACATAGACACATTCTTCTAGTCTTCAATCTTGGCTGCACCGTGAGCTTTTCAAGGCCTGGGAAAGTGTCTCACTAATTTTTTTCTGTCTCCAAAGCCTCTTACAGACACACAGTAAGCAGTTAATTTGAACAATTAGACTGGAACACATTACCATGTTTCCTTTGCTTCCTAACTATAAAGGAGACTTTGGGGGAGTCCCTTGTCAAAAACTGCCCCTAGGGCTCTGCCCTGCACACTGTAGGCTCAGCTCTTAGCAAAAGGATCCTCTAATTGAAGTCAGACAATTGTCCCATTATCTGCGTTAATTTTTACAAATGCAATGTTTTTTTGTTTGCATGTTTTTTAATAGCAACATAAGAGATGAATTTTATTGTAATGTAGCTATACTGGAATTTGTCTCATATTAGTATTTATGTTGAAAGCCATTACAATGTACAAACACAGTCACTGATACAACCTAACTAATGTCAGTGTCAATAACCTCAGAATGATTAGTCTGTTTCGTGTCCTGCTACCACGGTTACTTTCCTACCAAAGCGCCTATGAGGGGAGACTAGGCACTGTCACAATCTCCTCCCATAAAATTCTTTGCTCAGGGCAGACCACTCCTTGCTTCTTTCTGTTCCAGATCAAAACGAACACAAAAAAAGAAAACCCAGAACCAATTCTCCTCTTCGTATGGCACATGCATTAGTACAGAAGAAGTAACTGGATGAATGTTCATCAAGGTTCCTGGGACTGACACGAAGTAACCTCTCGACTCTAGCTGTCCTTTCATTTCTCCCAGAGGCAATGGAGCAAACACTACCCGTAGGCGGCAGTTAAACTGACAGGGCTGACAATATCACTGATTAGAAACTGCAACCACAGCAAAAGCAGCACTACTTTCACACTGTACGTTCAATGATTTATTGGCTCAAACTAGGTAAACACAGAATTCTAGGTAGTTTCCTTTACCTTGGCCAGATGGGAGTTGATCCATTTTGTGAAAGTGCGTTTTTGTACTAGCTCTTGCTCATCTAGAAGGGGAAAAAAAAAAATCTAATTAGACAACAGAGTATGTCATAAAGTTATATCATGAAAATAATTCAGTTACACAACTCTAGAATTATTTAATATTATGTTATCTTCTAACTCGTTTCAGCAACTAAAAGAAGAGTCAGTACATTTCAAGTATGTTAACCAATTGGAATATTCCTTTAAGAATTATCAGCAAGTGCTTTAAAATTTACAATACGTTAGCCCTATGTTTACCTTCATTCACTTATTGAAAGTTTACCGAACAATTATACCTCAGTAAAGCGCTTTGTAAGAAGTTCACCGAGACCAACCAAGGGCCAAGTTTTGCACCCAATGCACAGCCGTAAGATGAGCAGGGCAACGTCTCTGCCCTGAGACACCCACAGGTGGAGACAGGCACACACACGGGCACACACATGGAGAGCTGCACGCATCACGCAAAAAGAGAAAACCCGCATTGAAAAGAACCCGGGAAGGTGCAGGGAGGCTGCAGGCGCAGGCACAGGCAGGAAGGCCGCAGGGGGGCCAGTCTGACACCACTCAAAGAAAGGCTGAATTCCAGTCGTTCCACCAACATTCGCTGAATGTCAAGTGTTTATAAAACTCTAGACTAGGTGTTGCGAGGAACGCAGATGAACAAGGTACAGCTTCAGGTCCTCGCCCTTTGAGAAATGATGCTCAGATCTATGTTTCTAGGGGACGGCTCCTGGGCTTCAGCTCCGAGTGTCTGCCCGCCTGCTAGAACATAACCCCACGAGGACAGTACCTTTCTTCTCCTTGCCTACAAATATGACAAGTAACCACTGTCGAATGAAGAAAAATAATAATAAAACATTTAGATCTGGACAAATTTTGGATAGATCCATAGAATTTAGAGAGCCATCACTTCCAGTGCACTTTAAGCATGTACTTACTTCAGTTTTAACTTTCGAGTACATACCAAAAGCAAACCGGTATTAAGCAGGCGACACTCCTCGGGAATTCAGTTAGACATTTTTCTGAGCACACATGTTAGTTTCAAACACGGTAGAGCTTGATTATATCCCACAAGTAAACTCCGTTCTCTAGTGATAAAAAATCCCGGAGAACAAGAAGTTGACCCTGTCTTAGGTTTAATTCTCTAATTTTGTTAGTGGAACCTAAGATTCACCTAGTTCTTAAGCCAGTCACCTGAAGGTCATCCTTGGATCTTCCCTCTTCATCCCTACACCCTCCCTCCTTCTCCTGTACCTTGAATCTTGATTCCTTCCTAAAGGTCAGTCCGGATGTACGTGTTGGGGGGGGGGGGAGCACTGGTTATGGAAGTTCTCCAGGTGTTTCACCCTTGAGGCTCTCATCCCTGGTTGTGCTAGAACAGTTTGTCCCACAGATCTCAGGAGTTGGAGGCTGGGCCTTGAGAGACGTCTATATAGGAAGACTATTGCATGCACAGGGTCCTGGGTTAATGACGTTATAAGAAATAATCCCCCAATTCCAAGGCAATGGCCGTCTCTAGAAATGAGTGAAAGATAAAGGGAGCGGACTCTCAATTTCTATATTTCATTGCCATGCTTATGTATTTTTTCAGTATTTTGACTTTTCAGGGCAAGATCATGACACATGCAGAAATGAAGCCCGGCTTTAAAAGGGTGATTAAATGTGACCAATAAGAAACTGTCACACCTAATTAGAGTCACCAGTTTTCCTCCTGATGAGTCATAACTGACAGTGACTGGCTTTGCCCTGGGTGAGTTACTCATGCACCTGGAAGCACAGAGCTGCAGTGAAAGGTGGCCTGGGTTGTTTGGAGCCTTCCCAATCAATCACGAAAAATTTGCTGTCTAGAAATATGGCATTTTCATTTTACCGCATCTAACAAATTTACCATATATATTACATAAAACTGTAAAAAAGAATCCTATGGTAACTATCTTTTAAATGTCATTACTAAATTAAATGAATTTTTAAATACATGCCAAAAAGTACCCTTTTAACATATGGTATTTTCAAAAACGCTAACAGTAATTGAAATTAACATATTTCAATACATTTAACAAATTCTTCTGTAAGAATTTATTTCTGAGGGATATAGCATTTCATATATGGGCAAGCACATAAACGTGGCATATTTTTATCAGAATCATAAACATCATGAAAAACAAAATACTGAATTAAATGTCATCTTGAATATAGGAATACACCAAAAAAAGGACAGTTTAAATAAATAGACATAGTTGTTAAGTCTGAAATTGCCATGTCTGACAAAAATATTAGAGTATCATGTATTGGTACATTCACTTTCGATTGGTGCATTCAGATTGCAATAGGTTATGATTAACTTTTTGGTTTTTGCAGATTATTGTTACATACTTTAGGTGCTTTAATGACAATAATGACTTAAAGAAAATCTTACGGATTTCAATTACCTAAAAATGTAAATGTTAATTTTTAAAAATCATACATTTATAATCATAATGTTCCTAATTGTGCCTAATAAAGTAAGTCTTCATGTTATTTTTACGTAGATGGATTTATCTCAATAAAAAAATTGGAAGGGATTTAAAAACAGAAATATAGAGAAAAATTTTGACACAACAAAATAATGTGGCTAAAAAGGAAAAAAATAGTAACAAAAACATAAGGTGGCAATGTAATTATCATTAATTAAATAACAGCTACAGTCAGATGACCTAACTCAAATGATTTGTTTTGGGATCAGAATTATATGATCCCAATTATAGATCTATAATTACTAAACTCCACCACGAATTTTGTTATACATGAGTAGGGTCTAAGCTTTACTGAATATTTCAATGTAATGAAATACTTAGTTCAACATAATGAAATAAACAGTTTCTAATTACCCAATGCTTAGATTTTTTAATTAAAGACATAAAGAAAAACAAATTTACAGGACCAGGTTGTAGCTGATTGCAAAATATGTCCACAAATTCCTCCCGTCCTGGTCAGCACACCCTTTGCAATGTCACAGTGTTGCTTCTCCTACCAGAATGTAGTCAATTTCTCCCCTCCTGAGCCTGGGCTGGCCTTTAGATTTGCTTTGACAAATAATGTGGCTAAAAGGATTGACTTTATGTGACTTCTAAGGCTGGGCCTTAAGACGCCTGGAGGTTCCATCTGGCATTCTTGAAGCTCTGCCCAAGGAAGCTGGTCTAGCATCCTAGCAGGGTGGGGAACCTTTTTGCTGCCAAGGGCCATTTGGATATTTATAGCATCATTCACGGGCCATACAAAATTATCAACTTAAAAATTAGCTATGACAAAAGCTCCCAGATTTATTGAATTTTGAGTCCCACCTACGGCTGCCTTGGCAGGGCCAGACCAAATGACTTTGTGGGCTGGACGTTCCTCACCCCTGTCTTAGAGGAAAGGAGTCCCTCAGCGGAGAACTGACCCCTTCCCACCCCCTGCCAGGTGAAATCCAACACCAATTGACAACCCTATGGATGCTCCAGTTGAATGCAGCCACATAAGTGGGCCCAGGAATAGCCAGCAGAAACATGAGAAGCCATAAGGTGTTATTGCTTCAGCTACTAAGTTTGGTGGTTTAGCAAAGGCTAGGTAAAACAGAAGTTGCTACTGAGAGTGTAGTGCCACTTTAATGAAAATCTAAAACATGTGATGTTGGCCTTGGGACCTGGTGAAGAAGTATATTAGTGGAGGCTCAAAGAACAGGGAGAGGACGGTTATGGAAGACTGGAGAAAGAGCCACGCATACTGTATGTATTATATATTTTATCATCTGCAGTAACTCAAACTTGTGTATCTGGTTAGAGAGATTTCCCTGCTGAAGGCTGAAAGTGTCAACTGGCTTCTTATAAGTGACTGGAAGAGAAAGAGATAAACCAAAGAAGGAATTTTTTAATTTGTAAGCAGAATCAAGAGGAAACCTAAGAGGCCTGTGATGTGGTAGATTAGAAAATATGATCTGTCATTTCCAGTCTCTCCTGGAAAAAGATCTGCAAAGTAAAAATAGACTCAAGATAGCAATAAATCAAGGGTGTAACTGTAAGACTCATTGTGAAGAACGCTAAAGATTTAGGCGGTGCCTCGCTGACCTTCCCAACTAGAAAACTAGCGTCCAAGGATCTTAAGAACATTGTCCATAGCAGCTTCACATGAGGTCCAAAGTTGGTTTCAGACTTTGGGTTTGGGGGGCACAGAATGAATTCCAAGCATATTTTTAGGAAGCCAACAAATTTGTTAAGCAAAAACACCACCAGCTTGCACTAAGGGGCAGGCCAGTTCAAAATGAGGAGAAGACTTGGGAAGCAGAAATTTTTATGGCTAGGAAGAAAGCTATGGAAACGATCAGCCACAAACGTGACACTTCTTATCAGAGAGACAGGGAATGTCCCTTGCCCCTGGATTAAAGAAACCGGCTGCATGTGTGGGGCTGGATTTCAGAATTACTTTGGACTATGATCACCGTCTCCTTTTCATTCTTCCCTTCTTTGGACAGAAGCATCTCCTGAAATGACTAAGTCTTCTGTCTCATCATTGCAGGCTGGGTCAGTAGGAAGCAGTAATCTCTGTTTTAAGTTTACAAGTCTGGAGACTGAGAGAAATGACACCTGAGGAGCCTCACCCATACCTGGACCAGATGTAGACCACATGATACTGAACTTGGAGCTTGATGCCGTAACTGGATGAGACTTTTGATGTCTTGAAAGGGGATGTCTGTGTTTTGATGTAGAAACAATACATATAATGGTGACCAGAGAAAAAATTTCTAATTATGGCCACAAAATTCTCTGGTCCCAATACACATCTTCCCTTATAATGTGGCTTTGCCCTTCACCCCATCAAAGAGTAGAACTGAATTTCCTCTCTCCTTGAATCTGATCTTGTTTTGCACTTGTTTTGATCAATAATGTAACAGGAACAACTTTGTGCCATCTGATTCTAGGCCTTCAGAAGTCTTGCAGTTTCTTTTTTTAGATGCCCTAAATCACTGTCCTAAAACCACCATGAAAGGAAAGCAGCAGGACAAAAGTCCACGTGAAGGAGAACTGAGATGTCCTCACTAACAGCCAGAACCCACTAGGTGAGCCTATGTTGAACTTTCCTGCTCAAATAGTCTGCAGACAAACTCAACCCGGGTGAAGCCAGCAAACTGAGACCTGTCTTAGGCCTCAAGGCTGGCGCATCTGTTACTCCCCCCCCCCCACCCAATACATACCTGACTACAAATGCCTTGTGGAGAAGGAAACATTTCCCCATCCAGGTATCCAGAGCCTAACCCACCGCCTGGCACACTGTCTTATACACGTGTCCTTAGAAAATCACCCACATGATTGCCCAGCCCACAGGTTGTACGAAATAATAGCTGGTGATTGTTTTAAGCCACAAAGTTTTGGAGTGGTTGTTACACAGCAAAGGCTGCACACGCGAGCACGCACACACACACGCACACGCACACACTTTTGATGTCTGGGCTCTCCTCCCCCCCCTTCACTCTGTCTCCCACAGTAGAAGGTCCCGAGGCTGGCTTGTTTGGGTCCATCTCCTCCTGGACCTGCGATGCTCTGAGCAGATGAGAAATGGAGGAAAAAGTGGCAAGAAACAAGGGCACCCAAAGTTATTCCACACACATCCCATCAGAGATTAACGGGAGATGACAGAGAAGACATGAGGAAAGATCAAAAACTACTGCAGGAGTGGGCCTGAGAGATAAAATGAGGAATAAAACAAGTTTGGGGGAGTTTTGCCTATGTCGAGTGCTCTAATCACGGCTTTGATTTTTTTTTCCTCCCAAGCAAACACCAGTAAAGATATGTTGCTCTTAAGATTTTTGAAATTGGAGTTGTATTTCTTTTGCATATAAAACCAATGACTAGATCACAACAGCCCTGTTTCATTAGTTACATGTGCAAAAGTTAGTGCCGTCTCCCTTAAAATCTAAGGCATAAGGAATGAGAATATATTTATCTCAGTTCCTAAGTTAGAGTTTCTCAACCTCACACTAACTGACATTTGGGGCAGGGTAATTCTTTGTCGTGAGAGGCTGTCCTGTGTATTATAAGATGTTTAGCGGCATCCTTGGCCTCGACCCCTTTGCTGCCACGAGCATCCAGCTTTCCGCACTGCCTTACGTCATGACATCAAAGATGTCTCCAGCCGCTGCCAAAGTTCTGCCGGGGGGGGGGGGGGCGGGATTACCCCAGTCACTCGCCTAAACTATGCACTCGGCAGCTCTTTCTGACAATAGGAATAAACCAGTATGGACATCTGTAAATTGTATATATCTCTCAATTAAATTATTATTGTCTATTTCAAAAAGGTTTAGCATATTGGGTTATTCACATAGTTTATATATTTATTTAGGCAAAAATCTTTACCCAGAGACATATTTATTTAAGAAGCCAAAACACAGTAAGTCTACGATCTTTGCTGAAAGATTATTTAGAAATTGCATGATTTTTTTCAATATGAACAAAATGTCCTATGATGTCTGAGATACTCTGTCATTAGAATCTGGAAAGTTCGGTCTTATGTGGTGGGAGGTGGGTGGGAGGGGAGAGGGTGTGGATATCCTCATATTGTGCTCGGTTTATTTTACTATTCTAAGCCTTTCAATTTTTTTCAGAACTTTAAAAAAACAAAACAAGAAATAGGTGATCAGCTTCAGTTGATTACTGTTAGTTAAAAATATAGTCTGAGCCATTTCTTATAAGAGTTTATTTTATCACTGTCAGACCAGGAAAAGAATGCCAGTCAGTCAGATGTAAAAAAATAAAATAAATCTTCAAAGAATTTTAATGTATTTGGTTGGAAGGCAGTTAAATATATGTCTAGTTTTCATAAAGAAAAAAGAAGCAATAAATATAATGAGAGAGTGGAAACAGCAGAGTTCAGTGTGACAATCGGTACCAGTGGCTTCCTCAATGTCTTCTGGTTCTAAACTAAGATAAATCAATTTGAACTTTGTGTGTTTTTTTCTATCACTTTCTCCTTGCTCTATTTGTGGATGTACAACATTGCAAAAGAAAATGATCGCGTAGTAAATTAATGAAAATATCTTATGTCTCCATAACATCTGAATCCATGCTTTCATGTATATTTCTCACTGGGTTCAGGGTACAAAAGTAGCCTGGCCGAGTAGACAGAGGAATTATCATCAGCTCAGTTGTTAATAAGTAAATGAAGCGTGGTGGGGGTAAGACATATGCCAGAAATCTAGAAACCGGAATAAAGGCTAGAGACTTACAGAACCACGGCCTGAATTCAGGAGGCCTGACTCCTGCTCTGATCTAATTTCCACTGACTTGACTCACTTATTTAATAAATGCCATCGTGCCCCTCCTGTGTGCCCGCACCCACTCTGACCAGCTGCGGGTGCAAGCTAAGAGGATGGCTGGGCTCCTCGCAGTCCAGCAGGGAGGGCAGGAACAAAAAAAAAAAGTAAACAACAGCCCAAGGTCTGTACACGCAGCGCTAAGAAAGAACAAACAGTAACATCAAATAAATGAGCGGATTAAAAAAAAACCACAAAAACACAGTTATGAAATGAAAGGCAACGTGACCATGCAGAAAATGTGAGCCAACCCCCACTGTTTGCTAGGATAGCGGCTAGGAGAAAATGCTGCTTCTACACGGGAGATTTCTCCTAATAAATTAGACACAAAGGCAGGTGATTTTTAAAAAGCAGCAAGGACAGCTGATGTCCTTGAGGAAGCGTTATTTCCACGCAGAAGAACGCAGAGCCTTCAGAAGGGCTCCGAGCTCGCGCCGGGCGACCCTGCCGCAGGCAGCTCCCGCTGTGCAGAGGGGCCTTTCTGCCGGTTTGGCAAGACACCCGCCGCAGCTCCGACACCTTCCCTGCCGCCAGCGCAGCCCGGCCAGCGCCGCGGAGGAAGGCGGGTATTGAAACACTTCCTGAAATGCTGTCTTCACACGACCACTTTTTAAACATGAAGTGGTACTTTAATACTAGTCTCCTACTCAATCAAAATGCAGCGTTTTATTTTGGACAGGGGAGAGAGGAAAGAACAGCTGACCACAGTGTTGATATATGTTACATCCAATGTTTAGTCTCGGCTTTTAAAAAACATACGGTCCTCCCAAGTAAGAATGACTTTTCCCCAGCTAGTGCCCTCAAAGTTCAGTGGTTTGTTGTTTTTTCATTAAATGACTGACTGCCCTTTGCCTTAAGCAAGTTAAAGTTTACAATCCCCTATTTTGGATTTTGGATTTTATTTCTTATTTTCACCCTCTGATCAAAATTTTCTTTATCTGTCTGTTATGTTTCTGAATACTCGGGCAGAAATAAAATCACTTGACACAATTTCTCTTTTCTATTTCATAGCGCACGTCCTCTGAAGATGTAGAGAGAGCTGCAATTCTAACACTGACATTCCTAAATTTGAAAGGGAGGTGAAATGATAAAATGAGTATTTCTGAGCAATGATGTCAAATCACAGAGTTTGAGGAGCAAGTGCTGGAGATTCCGACCACAAACACGGGCAACCCCCGCACGTAATGTGCAACTGGCCCGTAGGAAGACCTGCATTCGGTGCCCAGAGGCGCACAGAGCGCCAGATGGAGCTGCCGCCTGTGACTGCTTCAGGCTGGGGCGAGGGGGGTGACATCGGTGGCCTTCCTCACAAAGAAAGGTGCATTGGATCACAGAACCTATAACCACGGTGCCAGCTGCAGGGACTTCCACACAAGACGGCAGCTGGTGAGTGTCACAGGTGGGTTACCTATCAGCCCAGAGCCACATGTTCAAGCTTATTTGTATGGTAACATTATTTTAAAGTTTACTTTTAGTAATAATAGCTGTAATCTATTTAGAACTTATTCTGTGGTGGTCATAATGTTGCATACGTTATTACATACGTTATCTAATTTACACTGTGCAAGAACCCTATGAGGAAATCTCTCTCCCCACCTCCCACCCGATTTCACATGTAAGAAACTGGGGCTATCAAGGTTAACCAACCTGCCTAAGATGACACAGCATGGCACTAAGTGGCAGGGCATGGATGGCTCTGGGTCTCTCCAAAGCCTGTGCCCTCACTCACTTCACTCTACCCTCCCGTCCAAATTGCCCATTGGGGTTTCCAGAATGCATTTTATTTATATATCCTCTGATCTTTACCAAACCCTAGAGAGTCAACACAGACACTATCCCCAATCACAGTTAAAACAACTCAGTTTCAGAAATAAAGTGTCTCAGCAAGTAAGTGCCAAAGCCAGACTAAGTCCTTCTGAGCCCCCGTGCCCCATCATGATGGCAACGATTTGCCTGGAATCCAGCCAACAGATGGAGCACCCTCAAGCTAGACCGTATGCTCCACCGTCTTCCTGAGCTACAAGCTCTAAGGACTTCTTCTCCCAGTGATACCTTGACCTCCTGTCTTCAGTTCTCCAACTTCTTCCATGCCTCACTCTCAGCCCACCGCACCCCCTGCTCCAGCACCCTCCACAGAGCAGGAAACAGAACCTAACCAGAGGCAAATGAAAGTTGGCTCACACACAAATGCAGAGAATAATTTTCCCTTCCACATCTCTGTATCTGTGTCTGCCTTGGTATAATCATGTATCACAGGACAGGCTAACAGGGACCAACTCTAGAAGGAATTTTGTCAGCAAGAGGTTTCGGGGAGATGTGCTCTTAGAAACAACACGGCTAAGGGTGTGGGGGAAGCAGGATCGGGCAGAGAAAGATGCTGCACTGAGATGCAATATGCCTCTGAAGCTGGGATGGTCTTTCGGAGATGTCCTAAATTGAAGCAAAGGCCAGGACTTTGTACCCAGGCATCCACCACTCACTGGATATGCGCTGCCCTGGGGAGGAAGCATAACTAGGAGGAGGCAGATCCCTTAGGCTGAGGATGCATCGTCCGGGGGAGGGTCTCAGCTGTGAGCCTTCAGCAGGCAGCTGGGGAGCTGGGGAATGAGAGCCCCCGAACTGAAGGGCAGGACCTGGGCTCCTCCCCACAGGGTGTGTTACACCAGCTACATTGTTAACTACCAATCTGAAGAGCTGGCTCCTTTCAAATGTCCAGGAGACTAGCAGCTCCCATCTCTTTCCTGTCATAGAGGAGTCATCATTTGCTCCCTTATCTGTTTGACGCCAAAGTCAAAGCCCTTCCCACCGTGAGACGCTGCCTTCTCCAGTTATTTACCAATGAACACCAGTTCCAAGGCCCACTGGTGCACTTCTCCGAGGCCTGCATCAGAAAGAAGTGTGGCAGCAAAGAAGGAAGCGCAGAAAAAGGGTAAGAAACGGCCCCACCTTTTGAGAGACAGCCAATCGCTCGGAGTCTCCAAACTGTCTCAGACGCCTCGCTCTTTCTACCATCTGCCTTCTCAGTCCAGCCCACCGAGCGCGGCTCTGCCTTTCTGCCCTCGGAGCCTGCTGTCCGAAGGCACCTCTGGACTTCTCCAGCCAGGCGGCTCCAGCGCCCACTCTGCAGCCCTGCCCTGCCTGACCGCCATGTACCCTTCCTCCTGCTGGGCTCTTTCCCTGCGTTGACGCCCTTCTTCCAGCTCTTACTTGTCATGGGCCAGGAGCCTGCGCACAGGAGAAGCGGGAGTTGCCAAAACGGGCACATGGGCCAGATCTGGGCCCAGAACAGGTTTTCTTTCATCAGCAGCGTTCTAAGATAACATTTTAATTTTGGGGCGGGGGCGGGGATGACACCACCTCTCCCAGTGTTCCACAGACCCATTCCTCTCTATTTTCTTCAACCAGCTTTTTCTCAAATCACCTGCAGGTAAGTGGGTTTCAGGCATCTAGGAAAAAGAAAGGCCTGACTTCCACACATGCAAAGATGGAAAGAGAGCCAGGAGGCACATGATGAAAAATCTTAGGAAGAGGTAATAAGCAGAATAAAGGGTCTGCCAATTTAAAAAGAGACTACTGTAATTTTTTGATATGGTTATTTTGCTTATATCTTTGGGGAAAGAATATATAACATATTATATATAATAATACACTATATTACATTAATTTTGGTTGCTATATGATTGTTTTAATTATATCCTGGAGGAACATAGAAGAGGTTTTCTGTTCTCTTTCTCTACCCCCACATCCCCATATTTTAAATCAGTACAGATTTAAGTACATTATTTCAACCAAATTATTTCAAGAGAATTCAAAATAATTAGAATAAAATAAAAGCTATTCATACTGATGTAAAGATTTAAGTAAAGGAAACAGACATAAGATATTGGTGTTTTTATATATAACCAAACACTAGATTCCTGATTTCAATCAGCTCTAAGAATGCATGGTACTTATAAAAACGTTGGAAATCACCAGTCTACACCAAGAGCAAGCTTGCTATCAGTCTATCACTATATCTCTATTTATTTCCTAACAGGAAAATGACTCAGCTACCTAATTACGTTTGGGGGTCATCACTGAAAACAATGTTTTGATGCGAGAAGCAAACTAGCATCTGGCCACCATCCTCCATCTAAACACTGGTAAAGGGGTGGCTTCTGAACCACCTTCACATTTCATAGACAGCTGAAAACAGTGAAATCAAAGATAGGCTTAGTTAATTCCATTATATTCACATAAACACATGAATTAAGTCAAGGTACTTTGAAAATTTTAGCTGAAAAGTAATAATGCTGGAAGCAAAAGGAAAATTAAGTCATTCACAGACTATGACTAATTTTTGACCTGAGAGTCAGGCCTCAAGAGTATTTTTGTTCACTGATTTGAGAAGAATGCTTAACGCTGTCGTAAATGGCAGACTCTTATGCACTGATGTCTTAAGTTTTAGAAAACATTTCTTAAAAATACCTAAATAGCAATCACCCAAGTTTATGCCTGAAAATGTGGCTTTTATCTGATCTCGGCATTCCTAGTAAATTCTCACGATCCAAGCTTCCACTATAAATACCTGTTTTAGGTTCTGCAAAATCTTGAGCATAAATCAGTGCTATTCATTTCCCTTCCATTGGTCTCAGGTTCAGATAAAATAGGAAAAAGAATTTTAAACTCAGAGTTATTTTAAAATCTACTCCACATAACCCCAATGTTGTTATAGCAGAGATTCGGGTTGGAACTATATTAGAAGAAAATATAATTCTTCACACACACACACACCGAGACAATAACAAAAGTACCTTTTATCACACCAGGAGTCTTGAAGTTTGTTTTCCTCATATCCCACCTATTACGGTAAATTTTGGAAGCTGTCTTCATTCAATCAATATCTACACCAAACACTGCTTTCACCCAGGGAACCTCCAACTCTCCTATGGAATTCTCTCTAGAGTGTCCCTAAAGCGTCCCTCTCTGAAAGCGCATTGTCCTCTCAGTCTTCAGCCGCACCCCCTGCTTACTGACCACATGCACTGTTCCCAATGCCAGCATTTACACAGACAGTTTTCACATCGATTTATGAAAAATGCCTCAGACGCATTTTCAGGGGGGGAAAATAACAACTTTCTCACTCCATATTTAGGAATTCGAGCATTCTTACAATGTTAAAATCTTAGTAACCTTTTAAGCTTTATTTTTCGGTTGAAAAAAATTACTCAAATCATTAAATGTCCCAAATTATAATCTTAGATTCACAAGTAAAGTTTCCATTTTAGAATTTGGGAGAAAGAAATTGAATGGCTCTTTTGTAGACCAAGGTTACAAGAACATTTAAATTTCTCATATTTATAGCTACACAAGATATAATCTTGTTTATTCCTAACTTGTCCTTTGAACTTGCTGGAATTTTCCCAAATATCTAATATTGTGACACACAAGATAAAAATTATAATCGCAATATAAAATACATGTTATAGCAAGTTGCCAAGGGAATCATATGGCTTTAGAAAATATACACAGCCCTGGCCAGGTAACTCCATTGGTTAGAGCATCACCCCAATACTCCAAGGTTGCAGGTTCAATCCCTGGTCAGGGCACATACAAGTGAACCACAAAATCAATGTTTCTCTGTCTCTCTCTCTCTCTCTCACCTTTCCCCCTCTCTAAAATAAAAAGAAAGCATTTATAAAAAATAAAAATACATACAAACAATATTGGAGACGTTTTACATTATTTAATTACATAGACTATCATTTAAAGAAAAAGCCATACAAAAGACAAAAAGATGTAGGTGCAAGAATCCACAAAGAGCGTTTACAAAGTTCCATGTTATGCTTCCTCCGATAATTTCAGACTAGATCCCCAAGCAAGACATGTTTACAGATGTGTGCATCTCTCCAAGCTAGAATAAAATCATTCTCTGACCTGGGATTTCAAGACAAAATAGAAATGAGTTGTAGTCACACTTATGCTGTTAAAATGGCCGCACAACAAAATTAGTGCTGGGATTGAATGTTTGCTGTGATACAAAATTTTTTGACCCTCAAAAATTTGTTTCTAAAGAATGTTAACTGTTACCCTGACTTGTTAGCAAAGACAAAACCCTACTGTTCAGTAGAGGCAGAAATGGAATAATTATGTCCTCAGAAGTAAATTCAGAGCTCTGGGAGTGCAACCAAACTGACTTGGAATCCCAGCACCAGCATTCACTATGAGGCCTTAAGAAGGTGACCAAGCCCTTCTATACCCCAGTTGACCGACTCGTTTGTAAAATGAAGATGCGGGTAACACAAGCCCCACAGAACCACTGTAAAGAGTAAATTAGATATTTTACATACATGTTTGCCCAAAGCTTACCCCATAGCACATATTCATTGATAAATGTTATGGTTATACGTGGTGAGTAACAAATAAGTTGTGTCAGATGAAAAGAACTGACCGTGGCTATCTTTTATTTTATTCCTAGAATATGCATTTAGCTGAGGCGGGCAAGCTGAGAGGTTTCTGTAAGCCAAGAGGAACCGGATACTTATTTCCTTGGCTCCTTTTGCCCCCCACCTGCTTCTGAACACCGAGAACCAGGGCTCCGTCTGGAATTGAACACATTCCAGCACCTATTCACCAAGCAAATCCCAACCACTATGCTGCATTTATCTTGACACGTTTAGGGCTCGCAACCAAGTTAATTAATCACTGGGAGTAAAGTAACCCTGCAGCCTTGGAGAGCACCCATCCCCAGGGCTCAGCCTTCAGTGCGGCGCATGTAGCATGGAAAGTTGGGGAGTACGGGCGTAGTAGCGATGGAAAGTCGGGGAGTATGGGCATAGTAGGACCATTTGGCACTGGGCCACACAGCTGCTGTGTCGTTTTATTCTGTTACTCAGCTGCTCCGCCCCACCAAACACCAATGCATTCAGCACGAACATTCGGTCTGATGATTCCTGAAATTCTCCCTTGTACTCATGCAGGACCAGAAATAAGCCAAAGGCGGCTCAACTTTATGCAACTCGAACCCTCCCCGCCTATCCGGACACTTCCCTCGCTGAAGAAATTTCCAAAAGACACCTCTAAGGAAGGGCATACTTCTAAGGAATGGGAGGGAAAACTAATACAGGGGATGTTTACAATGGGCCTACAGGTAGGTAGGATGTCTTATTTTTTCAGATTTCTCATTTAAACCTTGTTTCCACTCGGCAAGCAGCTATCCGGTACTAAGGCGAGGAAACGTGAGGATGAAAAGTTAGATTAAAGAGGGTTTGTAGTCCTGGGGAGAATGGAGTTTCTTCACTGGCCTCAAGAAAGATTTGTTGCACACAGATTATGTGCAAGGCACCGACCAGGTAGAGGGATGATTTGGGGGGGCTGGAGGGGCAAGGTGAGCAAAGAGAAAGGAGGGAGAAGGTAGGATCCTAAACCTAATCTCCTTGTAAACTTAGTCCCTTTACATCTCAAAAGTGGTTTCTTTCCTCCAACATTATAGTGTGTGAGTGTGTGTGTGTGTGTGTGTGTCATCAGACGAGCACAGCAGCCTCAGTTTTATTTTATTACCCTGAGAGGCTGAACCTGTGGGCCGTGTAGGAGCCCAGAGTGAAGCATCTCAGTCCATGGAGATAAAGGGAGACAGGCCAAGAAGGAAAGACTTGGGCAAGATAAAGATGCCGAGACCTGTTCAAGAATAACACGCTCTCCCCTCTCAAGCTAGAGCAAGCAGCAGGCACGGACCTTCCCTTTTATTTTCAGTTTGCACTGTCAAGGGCAATATTGTTTGATGCAAACATGGAGAAAAAAATCCCAGTTACAAAATAGCAACAGCCAAGAAATGTCCCAAGAAGGAGGTACAAAGGGAGCACAGGAAGGTACAAGAACAGTGAAACATGGACAGGGAGGCGGTTTCAGTCCAACCCGCCACCTTTCAAATGACATGAAAAGCCTGGTTAAAACAGCATTTGGCAGCATCTCTCAAGTCCCCGGTCCTCCAGGACAAGGCTTAGTGGAATTAGCAAGAGGGCAGATGCCAAATGGCCATCAGGCAGGAAGAGAAACCACAGGCTCACTTCGAGAAAGGTGTCCTTATGGGATTATCCACACGGGGCTTGGCCTGACTCAAATATTAATTTCACAAACCACTGCAGTTAGACAGGTGGCTCCCGTCATTTAAAGATATAACCTCAGTGGTAGAAAAACAGTCCACGGACTCTTACATTTTTGTGGCACTGTAAAGTGTCCTTTGGTTTCTACGTATCATTTTAAACATGAAGCAAATCATGCTAACTTTTCAATAATGAAACATTTTCTTTTCTCACAATAATATAAAATTATATACATTCTTGTGTTTTTCTAACCTATACAATTCATTATTTTTAAATAGCAAAGCTCCTTATCAGCCCATAGTGCAGCACATATAACAGATTATGCAGATGTTTCTACTGATCTCTTTGTCTCCATTCTTACCATTGACTTCTCCCACCATTCCCTGAGGCAGGGGCAATGGAGAAACAAAAGAATATTTTTTTCTTCTGTCTTGTGATACCTTCAGTCTAAAACTGGGAACTTGTTAGAAATTTAAATTCCCCAGCCCCACGCCACACCTACCGAATCAGATCAGCAACCTGTTTTAACAAGACTCCCCAGGTGAATTTCTCTTTATTTTTATTTTTATGTTTGATTGACTTTAGAGAGAGGAAGAGGGAGAGAGGTAGAGAGTGAGAGAGAAACATCGATCAGGTGCCTCCTGCAAGCCCCCTCCCGGGGATCAAGCCTGCAACCTGGGCATGTGTCCTGACTGGGAATCGAACCACTGAACAGGTGACCTCTTGGTGCACAGGGCGATGCTCAACCAATTTATGTTCACCACCTTTCAGATTATATGAAAAGCCTGGTTAAAATGGCATTTGGCAGCATCTCTCAAGTCCCCCAAGTCCACAGTGGCCAGGGCCTGAGGCGGTTTTCACGCGGAGTCCAACATGGGAACCACCATCTGCACCACAAGCTGCATGAAGCTCTGGGACACAGGGGTGAACAGCATGTACCCAAAGGCCACCTCCTGGGCAAGTCTCCATCTTTCAGTTTCCCCCTCTGGGAAGTGAGGATATGAGGAAAATGGCCTCATAGGGTTTTGGGGACAATAACATGAATTAATATCTGAAAAGCACACAAAACAGTGCTTAGTGTATCATTTAGCACTGTTGGGAAATAAAAATAAAAACTAGATAAAAATCAGGTTAAAGAAGCAATTTTATTTCTGAGCCGAGCCCTATAACCATGCAGGAACCTCTCCTTTCTTTCCTGTTGACTCAAACTGGCCTCATCCAGCACCGGACTCACCCACCTGCTTCCCCCTCGCACATCCACTCAGGACAATGACTTTCTGATCGGCATCACATACTCTTAGGATCAAAGCCTCGGGTCTGTTGACCACAGAGCTTCAGACACTCTAGAGATAACATCTAGGCCTCAGTTGTGTTCCCAGGCCCAGAAAAGTGGTGAAACCAGAGGAAGCGACACCCTAGCTGACATCAGGACCAGATGCACTGATCCACTACCCTCTACCCTACCACCATCCACTCCGTAGAGACCACGACCCTGACCACGACCCTAACTTCCTTCCTCACCATGATTATCCCTCCCCTGTACAAGCCATCCCCTGGAAGCCACCGGGAACCAGGTCTTTGAGCACTAGCTCACCTGTGACTCTGGCTGTGAGTCACTTCCTAAAAATAAACAGACTTTCTTTGCTGCAAACTCCTCTAGGTGTCTTATGGGGCTTTGATGCGCTCAGGCAACTGGCCCCGTTTAGTCCGGTAACCGTGTTTTCCCTTCTCCTAGCTTTCCAACCAAAGTGAAGAGTCTCTCTATGTTCATCCCTCCCTGAGGCTCGGCCATCGTAGGAATCCTCTGTATCAGGCCAGGTAGGGATGGTGTCCTGGGCCAGTGCTCACCTGGCTGGCACTCTCCATACTGCTGTGGGCAGGAATTTGCTTTTCTTTGTTTTCAGTGACTTAAGTGACAAAGGAAAGATTACTCGTTGGTAGAGAGAATATCCGCATTTTATTCTTCTTAAATAATTTAAAAGGAAAGAGTAGGATGTGACTCAGCTTACTTTAAATTGTCTCCTGCTTACTTGCTAGGCCCAACTAACTTGCTATTTCTCATGCATTTTTTGAAAAAGTAATGCTAATCTGTGTGTCATCACAAATTTTCATGGTACCCTTGCAAAGAGATGATCATATTTGTAGGCACAAAAACAAAACTCTCTCCAGCCACTTCCTGATCGGTAGGGGTGGAGGGTATCTTCAAAACCATAATCTTGGACAGGTAAGCATTCGAGAAGCCAGTAGAAATCAATATTTCTAAAAATAGATGTCTACATCTTTAATAACAGTCCTTAAGGTTGTCTGGGTGCTATTGTCACTGCGTAATACTTAGCATTTTACCGTAGGCAGTATGATAACCAAGGTAATTTTTACTATCATTTACATAGACTATAATTTCTACATAGCAATGTATGTTTATATTTTTGCCAATTGCCAATTAATGTTCATTCAGTTCTTTTACTACCCTAGTTAAGGGTTTGGTCCATTAATTATATGTATTTAAAATGCACAAAAATCTACTTAGCTGTTAAAACAATTCATTTCAGTAGTGGATGTCTTGCCTCTCGTAAAACTGCTCATTTCCTGGGTCTTACTGGAGAAGTTATTCACATTGGAAAGTCTTCAAAGCAATAAACCAAATAAAGGGACTCAGGATAATAGAATTCTAGCGTTAGATCACTTTGAATGGGTTATGAAGCAGTTTGAGTCTGTGGCCTGCCCAATGTCACAAAACCAGATAGCCACAGGAAGTTAGAAATAATGCTCCAAATCTCTTTAAATGCCCCAAATCTCTTTCCTCTACAGCTGGAAAGATTAGCTACAGAAAAAGCCCTCCCTAAGGGCAACTGACCTTCTGCTAGGGAATGAAGAGTCGCTTCAAAGAGGAGAGAGCAGAGGTCAAGAGAATTAATGTAATGCCAAAAACTATAAAGGTGATCTCATAAATTTTGCTCATTGGCAGTCTGTGTTAAACGGGTGATGTGTTGGTATGTTTTCCTGGAAAAGCTCACCAGCCTAGAATACGTCTCGGCCAGGAGTCCTGGAGCAGAGAGTTGTTGCCTTGGGTTTAAAAAGTCCAATAAACATTTCAGGAATGTAAACACCTACTGGGAAGGGCCAGTCTTTGCCATTCATCCCTCATTCTCAGTTGCTCTAATGAGACAACACCTTGCTGATTAGCCTCCAGCAATGAAAAGGAAGGGCTGGAGAAAGAAAGAAATACTTCTCCTAAGGGCGAGGCACTCAGAGGTGGTTTAGGTCCCGGCAGAGAGAAGCTAGAGAGAAGGGACAGAAAAGGAGGTTGGCTCCCATTTTTTACAATGCTCCTTCCCTTATGGGAATAAATGTTCATGAAGCTCTCAGTGAACATCTCAAAAAGTGCTGAACATGTAACCCTGAGACTTGCATAAATTATGACTTCTCTGTGTGGATTTGCTGAGATTTCCCTGTGAAAGTCTTGTTACCCCTGCACTCTAACACACAGGTTCAAGAATCAGGTCAGTCATTTATAAAAATCCGATTAAGATTATCAAACACATTGTGATAATAGCACCTACCACCCTAAAATAACATTTATCCCAGAAGGCAAAATGCTATGACTAAGAAACAGAGCAGCTTCATTTACTAGATTATTGCTGAAGCTCTGTTCCACCTGTTGGAATCATAGAATACATTTTAACTTTAAAAAAACAACAGCCTGGCCGGGCGTGGCTCAGTGGTTGAGCATCGACCTAGGATCCAGGCGATTGGGGTTCGATTCCTGGTCAGGGCACATACCTGGGTTGAGGGCTTGATCCCCAGTCTAGGCATGCAGGAGGCAGCAGATCAATGACTCTCTCATCATTGATGTTTCTCTCTCTCTCTCTCCCTCTCCTTTCCTCTCTCTAAAACCAATAAAGATATATTAAAAACAAACAAACAACAACGAATTACATTAGGGATATTTATTCAAGCTCTGAGTCTTCTCTTTACCAGTTAGTTGCAAAGACCCAGGCATGCAAGGGTGGGTCTTTGCATGCCTGGGTCCTGATTCCAGCCTGTGAAAGTGGCACCAACACATTTGCAATTACAATTTGAGCCTCAAAATACGGAAAGAATGAAGATACACCATGTTGATATATATCTACATAGATATATAGATATATTTACAGATGACATTTAGAGAGTTGTCTAAGGCTCAGAGGTCTGCTTTGGACACACTTCTCATGCAATTCTTATCCAAACTGGAATTTAAAAACCAGTGCTCTAGATCTGATCCTTAAAATAGCTATATGGTAATGTAATTATGTTGATTGCTGATGACATTTGAGAGAGCAGTGACACTGCATTTCAATCCAGTGCACAATCATCTGAAATGTCTTTCCATTTTCAGAGGGTGTTGTCATGGTTATAAACATGATCTTTGGATTCAGAATGACCTTAAGTTCACCACCACTTACTAGCTGTGTGACCTTGAGCGAGTTTCTTAACCTATCTAAGCATCAGTTTCCTTAGGTTCCATTTTAGCAACATGGTGTGAATACAGCCTCTGAAAATACTCAGTTTGAACAAAGTTTCTCTTATAATTCTTGCAGCAATGTTCTGGGAAACAGCTCTTGCATAATGTGCCAAATAAGAACAAAGTAGACCTTGACTAATCAGCAAACATGTCCATGCATGTCTTTCTGGTGGCCATTCAGCCAGCTCTTAAATGGTTCCTGTTGTGGTTTCTTTTATTTTTTTTAAATATGTACCAACTCATCTTTCTTCACTACTGTTAAATCTAATCCTCATTAGCTGTTTGCTTCATGCAGTTACTGGTATGTGTTCACATTCTATAGCTTTGGGATATATCCAAAATAAATAAAATTGTTACGCATGGACTGACTCTCACGTGCTCCGCAGCGGGCATAATGTTACAATGCCATGGCTCATAATTACTGATTAGTAGATATTTGTGCCAGAAGTACCAGCACATGCTCCAGTGTTGACTTCTGAATCCTGCACACTTTACAACCTCTCATATACTCATATACAGTGTTTTGTTGTTGTTTGTTTCAATAAATCAGTTTCCAAGAGTGTATTATACTCAAGATTCTTGACTGACTAATCCTTTGCAACTTGGCATGTTCACTTTATTAAACTTGGTCATTTTTCCATCAAAATAGCTTCTAAGGTATACATTCCTGAATTTGTCAGAGGTAAGCAACTGAAGAATCATTACTAGAAAATGAAGGCTCACCCCAAAACACAGGTATTTCCAACTGAGACGATGACACACAGACCAAAGGACTTTCAAACCTATGGCAAGATACTTGGGTCCCAGCAGGTATCAGAGTAGACAACCAGGTTCTTGACCTCCCTCTTGAAACTAGCTAGAGGAAGTATAAAAATTATCTTATACTCTCCCAAATCTGGCTGTCAAAAGTCAGTGGGAAGACCCAGCTCTGTCCTTGAGTTCCCGCATCCTAATTCCACGCAGGCTGTTGTAGTAAAGCAGAGTAGACAGCCCTCAAAGCAGGCACCGGAAATGGACATAGGGTTTAACTTTCTGATTGAGCATTAACAGAAGATCTACAGAAAACAGATTGTGCACCAAAGCAAATATGTTAAAAAGGCTTTTATAATAGAAATTATACTTGAAACCTATATAATTTCAGAAACCAACATCACCTCAATAAATTTAATAAAAAATAAATTGAGGAATACATAAAAGGCTAGCTTTCCGTTGTCAGACAGTCGTAATTGTTCACGTAATAAAAAGGGATTTTCTTGTCTTTTCCTTAAAATACATCAAGCTTTGGGTGGAAGGTTGCCCACAATCACTGGGGCTAATGAAGCGTTTTCCAGTCTTTATCAAGAATAAAACCTGTGGCAAATGTTTCAATAATAGGAAGGATCTTATTAGGAGCTATAATTAGTTCAGGGCATGGAGAAGTCACGTGGCTCAGCTAGAGCCCATGTCTGCAGGTGAAAATGTGGACATAACGGAAGCATACTTTGCAAGGGGCTATGCTGCTGGTGAGAAAGGTTCACCAGATCCAAGGAAACGACTGTGTACTAACTATGGCAGAGTAAGCCTCTCTCCCTGCCTGACCCTAACCCTCAGTCACCTTTGACTCCTTTCACTCCTTCAGTCCTCAGGCTTCCCCCATTCCCGTTTTAGTTCAGTACCTCTCACCCTTCCTGATGTTTCTTAAATGGAACCTCGTGCTCCACCAGCCAGCCTAAGACTCACTGGGGACAACTGGGGACACTGCAGACCCCTGGGCTCCCGCAGACTCCCTGAATTGGAGTCGCTGCTGGGGGACCTGGGCCTGGTGTTTCTGTAAATATTCCCAGCGGATTCTCACGCATCCCTTCTAGTCTGCCCCCACTCCAGTCTCTGCTCCCTGAGTCACACCCTACTAACACTAGATTAATTTTTAGAGCACAACTCTGCTAACACCATTCCCTTGCCACCTTAAAATGGGTTACCACTGCCTAGCAGGGTTCTTATGCCATATCCCAGAACTCAAAACTTTTTCTGACCTGGCCTCAACCTACTTTCTAGTGATGTCGCCAATAACCCACATAAGTCTAGCTGAACTGCCCTGCAGCTCGCTCCTGCCAAATGGTGCCCTTCCTCGCCTCCTAAACACATCCGGGGCTCATCTCCCCGGCTCCCTCCCCACCCTGTCTTTGTTCAGTTGGCCCTGCCACCTTGGATAACCTCAGTGCCTCTGTGGCATCTGGCAAAAAATTATCCTCCTCCTGAGCACCTGGTCCACAAGCAAGCTCTCCTGTGATGTTATCACATATGCAAGTCCTCTTTCCGCCCCTCAAAATCGGTAGCTGCTTGTTTGAAATACGGCCATAGTAGTTCTCACATCCCTCCGTGTATGAACAGTGTCAATATTCACCTATCCTCACCCATAACAGTGCTCAGAGATGTCTGTGTGTGCACGCACATGCACGTAGAATTAAATTTAAAAAGACCGACTGAATTTATAATTTATGGCAGTCCTGCAAATATGAAGTTATCTCAGCAGGAAGATCACGTTATATCACCTTGTGATAATTTATTCTATTAATGTCTAGTTTCAAAGGGCTTTGGAAATGTAAATGGCTATCCAGGTTCACTTCACAATAATACTCCACAAGCTATAATTTAAAGTTGCAATCACTCTAATAAGGAACTGGTTTTTATTTAGTAATTCTACAAAATTACACTGCTTTCTTTGGCAAAATAAATGATGACACACTATTTATACAATTATTAATAGGCCCAGACACAAAGGTTATACTTTTTATTTTTTTAGCACAATTGTGTTATATCCGTTCCTTGCACTTCAAACACCATTGTGGACTTTCAATATGGGCTGATATTCATAATTCTTCAATGCAAATTTATTTCATATTTTCTAAATACTTTGTGGAGGGTGGCTATCATTTAAGTTATTTTATAAAATCAGATCATTATATCTAGCATTAGACTATAAACATGGTCTAAATAAATAAATAATTTATAAATTTAAAAAACCATAAAGTTCTATTAAAATTAAATTAGTACTCTCATTAGAGGATTTTTGAAGTGTTACAAATCTTAAATATTTTATAATTATTTTATCTATAGCGAACAATGAATAAGCTGCTATCTAGTAATATATTTACCAAACTAGAAGTTATTTTGCACTGAAAGGGAATATTTTAAAATATATTATGAATTATCTGTGCTCAGATTCTAAATAGTGACCCTCATTAAAGAACCACTGTGAGCCAGGACTCCTAGTACACCTGGCCTCATGGGTCACATCCTACAATCAAGGAAGCTCAGAGGGGAGGGGCCCATAGGACCAGCACAATCAACATTCTCTTTCTCACACCACCAGCCCATAGTCTTGGACCTTGTAGTGACATCTCTGCCATTACCAGCTGAGTGGCCTTGAACAAGTCCCCTCACTACTGTCAGCTGTAAGTCTCCACTTCCTCACTTCTACAATGGGGTTAATAAGGATGTCCCTCAGCTTAAGGTTACTGTGAGGACTGTGGAAGACAATAAGACATCTATAAACAGTATCTATTTTATTACAGTTCCCACAGGTGGTCCTAAAGTCTTCATCAGAAAAATTGGAGAAACAGGGGACTCCCTACCTCCAGAGTCTGGGAAACAGGCCATATCTGCTTTTACAGGTTCCAGAAATTCTCCTGCCTCCAGTCCCCGCTGGCAGCCCCCAACCCCGAGAGAGCTCTCAGTGACTCAGTGGAGCATTTTGCCTCTTTGCCATTCGTGCCATTTTAAAGGGGATGGTGGTTATTGGACTCTGCACGTCTCCTGCAGGAGAGCACTTGGCCTTATTTATCATGTGTTCCTCTGCATGACTGAATTTATTAGGTCCTGTCCTGAGAGCAGATGTGAGTGGATTAGACAAAATATGAGCCTCGGGGCAGTGAGGAAACAAGCAAGGATGGGTTAGAGGTGGGGAGTCACCAAAAACATATTTTCACCAATCAAAATTGCTTCAAAAATAGACATACCCAGACAGTGAAGGAGAAAAACAGAAAATATACTCCCTGGGGGGGTGGGGAAGCAGTGATGAGAAAGATAAACACAATGTCTTATCTCTCTCCTAGTGATTACATTCAAATGTGAGGCAAAAGCCAAGATTTTCCAGCTGAGCACCTGATAACGTACTAGGTTGAGCCACATGAAATCGCCGATTTTATAGGTCAAAAACAGTTAAATGACGGCAAATCTATAGGTTGGCAGAATTAGCCACCTCATATGAAAATCGCGCATCGCTAGGCCTAGTATCACAGTCAGGAAGGCGGGATGCCTCGCTGAACAGTAAGTGGATGCTGAGGCTGAGAGGAGAGCAGGATCTGGACTCATCTCATTCTGCTCAAACTTGCTCCAGAGCCAGAGGAAAGACAGGTAGGATCCGCGGCACCATCTGGATGAATTCCTTTCCCTTCCCCCCAGCTCCTTCAGGTTCAAAGGATACAGCCGAGTTTACTGAAGTGTCCATGTGATGCGACAGCTAACATTTACTAAACGTACTGATTATGTATTCAGAGCACTTGACACAGATAAACATCTGATCTTCACAACAAATCAAGGTCTATCCTTTCCATATTACCCATGTTATACATGGCCACACAGAGGGGGAGAGAGGTACCCAAGGTCCACAGCTAAGGAGCAGAGGGAAGAGTCACTCCAGCGGAGAAGAGTCACTCCAGCGGGGAAGAGTCACTCCAGAGGGATGGCCACAGAGCCTGCATTCTTAACCATGACCCTGAGCCATCCCCCTAACATGGGACACAGAGAGGGCAGGAGGAAAAGTCTTCGAGCCTTGAAAAGCAGTATGACATAGAACAAAGACAAGATATTAGAACTGCACTGAGTCTCAGAATTAGAATCAGTATTTTTAGAAAAATCAGTGCTAGAGAGCAATGAGAGAAAAAAAAAAAATATGAATGACAGGAGGAAATCTAAATTGAGAAATTGGAACTTGGCACAGGCTGTTTAAATGTTCAGTACAGATACAAATCAGCCTGAAACCAACAGGCAGGAACATTCCCAGAGGCTCCTGCCTTTTGTGAAGCTTCTGCCCAAGAAACCGGAGACTGATAAAGGGTGCTCGGGAACGCCAACGGGAGAAGGTACTGACCTGATCACTTCATTAGTGGAAAGTATAACACCCCACCGAGCTGCCAGGTGATAGGCTAGATTTCACCACTAGAGGACAAGTTGGGCCCATGTGCTTTAGATTTTTTATGCCACACAATATTCTGCCTGATTTAATTTAAAAAAAAAAAAAAAGGCACAGTAAAATTGTATAATGGCCCCAGAATGTAAAATTTACGACACAATTCTTTATCATTTAAATAAAAACACCCTATTCAAAACGTCATGCAGAAAGGCACACGCATTGTAGAACAACATAGAGAGAAAAAATTGTAAGGAAAACAATGACTTATATTGTCCTATCCAGAGATTATAAAGCTATATTCTTGCAAACGTTGTTCTGTGTGAATCTGTGTGATGGATTTATACGCAGGAAAACGTTATTACCTAAGGGTTATGAACACACGCTCTGAAGCCAGGCGGCCTGGTCTCGAATCCTGCCTCTTGGCATTTACCAGCTCTGCGATCTTTGGCAAATTATTAAACTTTATGCCTCAGTATCCTCATTGGCCAAACTGGGGACACAGTAAAAGCTTTCTTTAGGGTTGTTGTGAGGTTTAAATAAGATAAGCCAAGTAAAACATTTAAAATAGTGCCTGGCACAAAGTTTCTATAAATATGGTGGTGGGGGGGGATTGCGGGAGAAGGACTGGGGGGGAAGGATTGTAGAACAACATACAGAGAAAAAATTGTAAGGAAAACAATGACTTATACTGTCCTATCCAGAGGTTATAAAGATTATAAAGCTATATTCTTGCAAACGCTTTCCTGTGTGATTCTGTGTGATGGATTTCTACACAGGAAAGCGTTATTACCTAAGGGTTATGTTGGGGTGTGGGGTGTGGATTATGACTATTTTCAAGTTTACTAAAGTACTTTTTTCTATTATTTTTCCACTCTTTTACTATTTTTGATAAGTCCCAGGGAAAGATATAAAGCAATACCCTTCTTCATAATCTTTCTCAGAACACCTACACCATTATTCTAAAAGCTGTCCACTGTTCCATTGAATGGCTACGCTTAATTATCCAACCCATCTCCAACTTTCAGATATTTAGGTGGCTACAAATTTTCACTGTGATAAGTACCACTGACAATAAGGAACATTTAAGAAAGCCAGGATTAGAGGAAATCCAATTCAATCGCACTAACGAGGAGCAGAAAAGCAGAGGATGCCTGCAGACTAACGGAAGAGGTACTAACTCGTGGTACTTTTATGGGGGTAAACTGCTCAGGCAGAAAGGAGCACAGGGGAACTTAATTTCTTTAGCAAGTTCCTCTTATTTCATATCTCCTTCTCTTTTCCCTCCCCACCTCCTCCTCACACAGGAGCTGCTGTGGCAACGTCACCATGAGAGATTACAACCCCTCTCTCCCTCGGTACCAGGCAGTCCTCTATGTGCCCATTCCCTTCAGTTCTCACGCAGTTGAAAATCCAGGGTTACCATTCATAATCACAGGAATGTATGTAAGTCAGATCATTGTCTGGTAGAAATTCCTTTTATGCCACATGGAGTTCAACTACTATTAATTAGGATCCTAGGGATGATACATCCATTTAGAATCAGGTGGATGGCCACCCAGCATACAAGGGTCTAATGCCTACCTTGGGTTTGGATATGCTTTGTTTACAACTAATAACAGCAACCTTTTATTGGTCACCTGCCTTAGATGTAAATGCCACACATTTTTTAAAAAATGTTCACCTCTGTTTTTTGTCTGTCTGAAGAACCTATTGATTTAAACAGTTTAGCTGGCCTTCAAGACACCTCAACGCCCACCATGTATCTACTTCATCAGAAACAGATGTCTCGGAGCAGAGTGAGTGCCAAGGAAGACAGTGCAGAACAAAACATCAGTGTCAACAACCAAAACCACAGAAACTTTAAAATAATTGCAATGTTGGGGCCCCGTGCTCTAGCAGTAAGGACAAAGACATGTATCATTCGGCCTTTGCCTGGAAGTGTCTTACTCAGTAATGAATTAAATAGACAATTTACATATAGATGACATTTACAGTGTGTGAAATAGTCTAAGACTGACATGATCAGTGGTACAGTATCACACAGAAGGGCAGGTACTATTTATTCTACAGATTCTTCTACGGGGGGTTATTTTATAGTCTCACTCTCTGAGTTTATATAAATTGGATGGCCAGTGAAAGACCCGATCAGTGGATGACTGGGTTCTAGGACAAGCATGGTCAAGAGAAAGAAAACGAATCCTCTCAGAGGGCCAAGCTGCCCCTATGTTCGGATGGTAGTGACTGGGGAGGAGGGAGGGATGGGTTCTACCAGATGTACCAGAGGAGCTCTTCCAAAACCCACAGGTCTCAGCTTCCTTCCCTTGCAGCTCTGGTAAACATTAGGAGAGGGGGAGACATGCCCGTTTTAAAGAAGCTCCCTAGGTGACTCAGCTACATTTCCCTCCCTTCTCTGCATTCAGATTGGCCTGGGGGACCCCTGCCCTGGAGAGAATCATCCAGCTGGGCCCCTGGGAGGGCTCCCAGCACAAGAGTGTCTTCTGAGACAGCAGGTCATCTACAGCCTCAGCCTAGTAAACAGTTACTCAGCGAGTCACTGGCAAAAGCAAACCTAGCAAAGGCCAGAGATTTAAATGCTTTCTTTTTCAATCCTTCCTTTTAATAGAGATCAAGGGTATTTGTTAGCCATTGTATGGGATTACTGAAGAAATATATAATAAAGAAATAATCTGTAAATAGTTTTGGTTATCTGAGAAAGGCCACTAGTAATCCCGGAAAAACATTTTCTACCAGGAAATTACATATAAACCATTTATTTTAAATTCCTATCTTTTACAAGCTTTAAATAAAAACTCAGTAATGTGAAAATATTTCATCTTCTTAACAGAAAATCAATCAGAAAATGAGTTTTGGTCATAAATGGGTCTAAACAGATAGAGGTGCAGGACATAAATTGCAATTTGAAAGCTACAGGAATAGAAACAAATGGGGACTTTTTGTCCAAGAAGTCTGCAGTCAACAATTTATCCATTAAATCATACACCATTAATACTGGACAGCTTTGAGTCAAGTGAGAATCACATGTGCAATCCTGAGGGACATTAGGGGAGCAGCAAAGTGTGACAATCCAGTGTGGCTGTCCTAACTAAACATGAATTACAGCTACCCACTTGAAATATTTACTGAAAGTGAAATACAAGGTTTAGAAAATCTCAGTTGAATCAATTGTTTTTTCTTATACACAATCTTTCATATTGTCTCAGTTTGTTTGTTTATTTGCTAGTTTGAAACTACAGTCTCAATATAAAGGCATACTTCACTTAAGAGAATCAGAGCACATTTGCCCCTAAGATTTTTATTTATTTCTTAGTACCAATAATTTTGTAAATCGTGTTCAATTGATAAAACCTGAAGATATAAAAAAACAATATTTCAGATAATAAGAAAACATTTAAGTTAAGAAATTGATGGGGGTAAAATCCATTTTTTTCTGATAATATTCCAAATAGGTCATAGCACATTACATATATATATATATATATATATATATATACACACACACACACATATATATAAAATGGTTTTTGCTCAGTGTTAAAAAGGCAAAAACAATTATTCTTATAATAATTACAAGTGTATTTTCTTTTAACCACAAAAAATAATTAAATAATTAATCCCCCCAAACCCCCAAAAGCCATGAGCCTCCTATATGTTCTAAAATCATTACTTCTCTTTAAAAAAAAAATGCTGTATGACACCTGCTAGGTATAAAATACCAATCATACCTTTGTCGTGTGGCCCTGGCTTTTCTAACTTGTCTGTTACTAACCTCTAACATGCATCTTTTGCTCCAGCTGAACTAAATTACAAGATGTCCCTGCCTTATCTAAAGGCGTCCCACCTTCTCCCACTGATTACGCCAGTTCTCTAAATGTGGACTGTGCCTTCCTCTGGACTACCTCGTTCACGCATCCTCTGAAACTCATCTGAGATCCTAACTTTTTCCTGAAGAAGGTCAAGGTCCTCCATTTGGTATTGTCCTCCCAACCTCCACAGACAGACCTAGAGGCCAAAGAACTTATTAATGTCTCTCTTTAGGATCACCCATCTTTTTTGCCTTATGTAAATACCTGTATATTTATGTCATCTATTCCACAGAATCATCAACATCTTAGGGGCAGGAATTGAGTTTTTCCTGTCTTAGCATCTTCTACAGTGCCTTGAATAATATCAGACCCAGAGAAGGGACTCAATAGAGAAATATAACATAATGAACTCTTTTAGAAAAGAAAACATTTGAAGAGTATAATACAATGAAGAGCATACTATCGTGAGAATAGAATGTCATGAAATGTGTTAAGAAATGACACATCTTAAAGAACCACAGAGAAAAGAAAACACCCAAAGTGCTCCAGGCCTGGGATCTAAGGACAATGACAAGCACCCGAGTAAAGTCTAAGAGAGACTCTGAGGCCAGAGGGACTGGTTTCAATGCCAATCTATCACTGGTAAACCATGTGACTATAAATTGAGAGTTTCTGGAACTTTTATTTTCTTATTTATTAAATGGGGGTAGAAATGTCTAGTTGTGATAATTATATGAGATCACCAAGTCATGTATCTAGATGTGTTCTCACACACATGTAGCATGGGCCTCCACAAACAAGGGCTGTCTAATCACTAAGGTCAGAAGACAATGGTGACTGCTCCACAAAACCATACTTTCCACCAAGAAGCACCCACCCATCTTCTCATCAGCTTCTTTCTACCAATATTTTAGATCAGGAAAATAGTCACTTTCCCCCATTCTGCCCAAATCCTATTTACTTGGATTCTGGAGAGGCTTATGTGGCTGAATAGGGGAATCATTTTCAAGGGAAGTGCAGAAGTTACACAAGGAGATGTGCTGGTGATGCCATTTAGTGGGGTGTGGGCCACTGGAAAGGAATAGTTGTCAGACTGGAGAAGGGATGTGAAATCACATCATGCAAAGAGAGGACAGGGGGATGGAGTGTTGGCCTATAGAAGAGAAGTGCTGAGGAGACCAGGGTCACCTCATGTGCAGTAGGAGACAGTTTTGTGTGGCCCACTGGGATAAAACTAAGACACCCAAATGAAGTTCCACAAAGAAAGATTTCTGTTTGGTACACATGAAGAACTTGTTTTTGACTGTTTGGTCCATCCAAAGATGGAATGAGCTACCTCACTAGTAGGGATGTTGTTCTGAGAAGAGGTCAGATTATACCACCATTAGGACTTATTCTAAACTTGATATCCAATAAATCTATGAAATCTCCAGGAAACTTCTTTGTCTTTGGTGGTACCCATCTCAATTTATAGCAAAGAGGGTCAATTATTTTACGTAATCAAATTTTACAGTAAATTTACTGTAAAATATCTAAACAGGATTCAATAAAATAAATACCTCCTTTGATGTAATGTGAATCACCAGCTACCATCATTCTCCCTACTTTCTTGTACTGAAAAACTCTTCCAAGGAAATTCTAACACATCCATCTCCACTTCTTACTCCTTGGTGACTCTTAAGCCTACTCCCATCAGACTTTGATCCTTACCATTTCAATGAAAACACTCTTGTCAATGCCACAGCTCCACCGTACAGAATCCCAAACTTAATTCTCAGGTCCCATATTACACGACCACTCAGCACACTGGCATTGCTAGTTATGTTCTCATTCTCAAACCTCTAGTCACTTGGGTTCCAAATAATCCTCTTGTCCAGTTTTTTGTTTTTCTCTTACCTCCCTTTTCAATCTCCACCGGTGTATCCTCTCCTTTTGCTGAACCACAAATATTGGGGAGCCTCAAGTGAGCAAGGATCACTTGCTTCTCTACCGACAACCTTCCTTCAGGAGATGCCATCTGGATACATGCCATCTATTTGCTTCTGTCTCGAATTCTCCCCTGAGTTCCAGCCTATTTGATAAAACTGCTTTCTCAACATCTCCTAACTGGATGTCTCATAGCACCGCAGTGTGAACATTTCTACAGCACATTGCTTGATTCCACAACTCATCCTCTAAGCCCCACACATACTGGCCAGATCTCTTTCACAGAGCGATACGCTTGTTGTTCATATGGCCTGGGAAGTCCTCCCCCATTTCAAGGCTCCATCCTTCTTGTGCAGGCTCTGATCAATGTGAACTCTTTTTATTTTTAAAGACTTTATTTTTTTATTATTACTTTTGAATCCTCACTCGAGGATATTTTTTCCATTGCTTTTCAGACAGAGTAGAAGGGAGAGAGAGAGAAACATCAATGTGAGAGAGACACATTGACTGGTTGCCCCCTGCACACACCCTGACTGGGGCGGGGATGGAGCCTGCAATGGAGGTAGGTGACCTTGGCTGGAACTGAACCAGGGGCCCTTTAGTCCACAGGCCGATGCGCTAACCACTGAGCCAGACCAGCCAGGGCCAATGTGGACTCTTCACAAGTCTTCATGGACAACCCCATCTCAAGGAGCATTGTAGAAGTTCATTAAGTGGTTAGGGGATGAATAAATGAGCAATCACCAATAGCTTTTTATCATAATACTTAAAAACACTGTCGCAAGCTATTCCAAACTGCCTTGCCAGAAACTATATATTCTTTCCCGAATTTGGAAACACTGGAACAGAAATCTGTTAACTGAGCTGTTGTGGGAAAACGCACTTGGCTCTACATCTGCCCCTAGTGGGAACCCTGGAAACTTTATAGAGGGGGTGTGATGGGAGCAGCTAACCCAGAGTTCACGCTTTACAAAGCATGAAACTTCAAGGCCACAGCTGCCTCACCTACAAGGTGCTACTGTTGGGTCCCTGACCTCTATAGTTTCAGCCAGCTCTGGTACTTGATGCTTCAAATATCCTCCATATCTTGAGGAATAACTGGGGTCTTGTATATGGAATGAGAGGAGATGCCGAGCGGCCTGCTCTCACCAAGGCCCCCCAGGCTGCAGGGCTGGGCTGCTCCAGCGGCCTCTTCACTATCCCTTGTGCTTCTCTCGCAAAAGGGCGTGAGTGGAGCAGAGGATAATTAAAAAAAGGTTCCCCTCTGATCTGCGTTCCTGGGTTGTAACTTCCTTACAGAAGAACTGTCCATATACACCTAAACGCCAGGTTTCCATAATAAAATAGTTTTAAACTATTTTCTCATTTTAAAAATGTTATGGTGGAGAAGAAACAAGATGGCGGCGCAGGTAACGCAGGTAACCGTGGACCCGCCCCCGCAACCACATCAGAATCACAACTAAAATACAGAACCACCTCACTCGGAGCCTCCCGAAATCTGGCTGCACAGAAGCCCCACAACCAGGGACCTGAAGCAGCACCGAGATGGTAGGAGGGGTGGAGACGCGGGCAGATCGGGGCTGGATCGGGACTGGATCAGGAGACGTGGCCGCGGGCCCACACCCAGGGCCGCGGGGTAAACCCGGGAGGGAATCTCGGCGGAGGGGTTTCCTGGAGGAGGGAGGGGCCCCAGCCCCACAGCAGGCCCCCAGTCCAGGGCTCCAGGGCCCTGAAGAGACGCCCCCACAACTCCGGGCTGTGGAACCCGTGGGGACTGTCCCTGAGGGACACGGAAGCTGCGGGAGCCCCAGCAGCTCCTTTCAAAGGGCCCGGCGCGGACTCACTCGGACGCTCCCTCTGAGCCCAGCACCAGGCAGCAGCCTGAAAGGACCCGGGACACTCGGGGAGGAACTAACCTGCCTGAGATCCGGGCGAGAGGCGGAGGGGCGGCTTCCTCCCAGGCAGAAGGGCTGGCGGAGGCCATGGCTCCTGTGGCGAGTCCTCCCCGCACAGCCGGCAGGCAGGCGCCATATTTGAATCCCCAGCACCTGACTCACGCCTTTGGCCCCGCCCCGTGATTCCCGGAGGCCCCGCCCCTCCCCGCCTGCAGCTCATCCAGGCCATTTCCAGGGGCTTTTCTGTGCAAGTGGCCTCTCGAGCCTCATGCTTAGGACTTTCCTAAAATCTCTCAAACAAGCAGCAGCTGCCCCATACGGCTTGATAAGCGGCCCCAGGCCTGGCACTAGCAGCAGCTGCATTGGCTCATAGCCTGGCCTCTCCTGGGCACCTCCAAGCCCAGCACAAGGAGCAGCCAACTACAGTTTGCTGAGTAGCTCATGCTGGGTGGCCCTGGGCAGGGCACTGGCACAGGCTGACTTTGCACCTCCCCGGCGGCCCCAGAGACAGGGCACCTGGTGGTCAGACTCGACCACGCTGGATTACAACCCTACCACATCCACGAGTGACACACTCAAAGGGTGCACTTGGTGAACACCAAAACTCCACTGAAGTAAATCCGGCTCCATAGGGGTGTCTCCAGCACAGCAGTTCTCTGGTTGTAGTTGCAGTGGGTTCTCACAGCTGATTGGCCTGAGGGTCAATTCCTCCCAGTGATGCCAACAGCAACCAAGGCTCAACTACAACAGGACAGTGCACACAGCCCACACAGGGGAGCACCTAGAAGGCCCAACTCAGGTGACTGGGGAGGCCGAGCCACTGGACCCTACAGGACACCTACTACACAAAGACACTCTACAAATTCCAGGAGACATAGCAGCTCTGCCTAATACATAGAAACAAACACCTGGAAGCAGCCAAAATGTGGAGGCAAAGAAACATGTCACAAAGGAAAGTATGGAAGAAATCTCTAGAAGAGGAAATAAATGAAATAGATCCAAGCAAGCTGATAGATACAGAGTTCAGAATAATGGTTATAAGGATGCTCAAGCATATTAGTAAGAGTATCACGAAAACAACTGAGAAAATCGATGACATAATAAAGAACCAATTTGAAATAAAGGCTACACAAACTGAAATGAAGAATAATTTACAGGGAATCAACAGTAGAGTACAGGACACTGAGAATCAAATCAGCAATTTGGAACATGAGGAAACAAAAAACACCCAACCAGAAGAGCTAAAAAAAAAAGAATCCAGAAATATGAAGATAGTGTAAGGAGCCCCTGGGACAAATTCAAGTGGCCCGACATTGGTATTATCGGGATCTAGAAGAAGAAGAAAGAGAGCAAGAAATTGAAAACCTATTGGAAAAAAATAATTACAGAAAACTTCCCCTACCTGGGGAAAGAAATAGACTTACAAGTTTGGGAAGCACAGAGGGTCCCAAACAAGAGGAACCCAAAGAGGCCCACAGCAAGACTCATCATAATTAAAATGCCAAAGGTTAAAGACAGAGAGAATCTTAAAAGCAGCAAGAGAAAAGCAATTAGTTACCTACAAAGGAGCACCCAAAAGACTGTCAGCTGATTTCTCAACAGAAAACTTGCAGGCCAGAAGGGAGTGGCAAGAAATATTCAAAGTGATGAAAAACATGGAACTACAACCAAGATTGCTCTACCCAGCAAACCTATCATTTAGAACTGAATGTCAGATAAAGAGCTTCACAGATAAGAAAAAGCTAAAGGAGTTCATCACCACCAGACCAGCACTACAGGAAAAGTTGAAGGGCTTTCTTTAAGAAGCGGCTAATGAACAAAAGAACCTGACGAACTAAATAGATCCAGAGACATTGACGCATGCAATAGACGATCCTATTTCAGAGGAAAGAGGGAAGGGGGGTGGAGGTTGGGAAGAGATTAACCAAAGAAGTTATATGCATATAAGCATAACCCATGGACACAGTCAACAATGGGGTGAAGGCCTGGGGAGGGGGTGGGAGCAATATGGAAGGGGTCAATTGGGGGGGGGAAATGGGATACCTGTAATACTTTCAACAATAAAGATAAATTTTTTAAAAATGTTATTGTTAGCCTGGCCGGTGAGGCTCAGCAGTTGAGCATTGACCTAGGATCCAGCAGATCGAGGTTCGATTCCCAGTCAAGGCACATGCCCCGGATGGGGGCTCGTTCCCCAGTGGGGGGTGTGCAGGAGGCAGCCGATCAATGACTCTCATCACTGATGTTTCTATCTCTCTCTCTCTCCCTCTCCCTTCCTCTCTCTGAAATCAATAAAGATAAATATATTTTTAAAATGTTATGGTTATAGTTTTAACTGAATTCTCCTTCAATTATTCTTATTTCCTTAACCCTTCCACTACACATGGTGATTGGAAGTGTTAAGTGTTTAGTTAGGCTCAAGGTAAGTGTTACATATAAGCAGAAAGGGAAAAAAGGGTGCAGGAAGCATGATTTTTATAGTTTCTCTTATATCACCTTAAAAATTAATTGAAAAGAGATCTTCCCTATTACCTTCCCTTTCTGTTGAATTTGACAGCCCTAAATAAACTGGGCATTAGAGATGGTCTAACTTAGCAGAACACTGGTTTATTTCATAAAGGACTGGTTCTCCCTAAAGGTACAAATAAGAACTGCCAGATCTCCATGCCAGGAACATGAGTGCCTCCATACAGGGGTGCAAAAGTAGGTTAATAATAAATAATCAATAAATAATAATATAAGAATAAACTCTGGGTTCTGTGTACTCACAACTGTAAACCTACTTTGCCCAGCCCTGTGCATACGTCCAAGTAAAATGTGGATGTCAGCTTGATAGATAAAATTCAATGAAACTACTCTTCACACCTTTAAGTCTTTAAAGACATGGATGATCTTTCTGCAATTGACTGTGAAGTGGTGGATTTCGTTTTCACGCACTGATCTATGGGCTCTAGGTATTTTACACAACCAACAGACATCTGAGATTTGAGCAGCATGATGTTATCTCATGAAGCATGTGCAGGCAAATTTATCTTTAATCATCAAAGAGACATGCATCTTACAGTAACTGAAACTCCCTACAGTGTTTTCTTCTTCACCTCAGACTTTCTGCCTTATGAAATGTATACAGTTGAGCAAATGCAAGATAGAAGTACCTGTTGAATTGGGTTTAGTTCAATAGCCCAGATACCTGTTGCTTTCAGAATGAAGGAGCATGAAGTGGAGAGACCATGGTGGCTCTGATCCAATTGTAGAATGCATTTCTAATGGTGAGGAATTTTTCTTTTGTTGCAACTACTATGAATATAGTCATAAGGAAAAAAATTAAAATAGATGCTTGAATATGTAGTATACATTATAGGCAAACTATAGTCAAGCTTTTCTCTTTTAGAAAAAACTCCTTTTTCTTTCATAGTCCCTTCGGTAACCGTGGTATTGAGGATCGTTTACTTTTTATATAATGATGATTCTTTTATATGTATATTTTTTTCTGGGTTTTTCTTTTCCCCTGAGACCAGGAATTGATCCATGAGCTCCCTCTAATTTAGTAGCAGAATCACCGAGTTGATACACCCAAACAAGGTAAGAGAGAGGAAATATTTCCTGGGGCTTCAGGAGGAAGTCCATGCTTGGAAGCTCAGATTCAGGAACTGAATATACACATTAAGATGTTAAAACCATTCTTCTTTAAATAATTCAATTACTTAAATCACATCGGTCAATTTTTCACAAACTCAATGGTCTGTTAGCAACATCTCCTTAAAATAGATATGGTATCATTTTCACCATTTTCAAAATAACATGGAATACTCTTAATTTGGACATAGTACATACTCTTAATTCTCAGGGTTAATAGAAAGTTTACCATTTGTAGAGCACGAGAGGAAAAGACAAGGGGGCAATTTCTCATCACTACTGACAGCTGATAATGGCTTCTAAGAGTCTGAGTAAATCTGTTCTTCTTATGCAGAAAGAGAATCGGGGAGACTGAGCGTCAGTAATATGTACAGGCACATTCAACATTTTATCTGTTTTGGACAGATGACATGCTGGCCAGCAAGAGCATTGAATGACATAATAAGTAGTATCGTTTTTCATCTGGCTGGTCTCCATCAGCCCAGATGTCTTGCTGCTGTTCATCTGTGTCACCGAACAGAGCAGAATAATTAGTAATTTCAAGTGATGCCATTCTCCTTGGTAAGAGATCAGAGGGCCCTTCTGTGTCTTTCATAATATTAAAAAAAAACAAGTGCCAACATAGGCATGTGATTTTCAAACTTCATATGGGATTCCTAAATAAGCAACACAGTCCAGGAAAGTTTACCGTTTCTTTAATAATTTCAGTAGTAAAAATTCACAGGAAAGAAAAATCATCATTCTGAATTTATTTAAAGCACCAAGTCCAAGCCCTTATGAGCCTCTCAAATTGTCATAGATTTTAGGCTGAAGAACCCACTGGCTAACAAATACACTACAAGCCTGCCAAGGAAAACATCACTGTGGGTTGCTCTCCTAAGTGCTTGGCATACAGAGCAAGATATTTTTAATCCTACTTGGATCTTCTTACCTGATGGCATTAGGTTATCACACAACCACAGGCTTTCCAGAACTCTTCCCATGTCCCTCTCTTGACATACTGAGCAACACTACCTAGGTGACACTTTCGGATTCAAGAACTAAAAAATAAAAATAAAAAAATCTTTGGCTCCTAAAGGACTAAGTCATGGAGGATTTTTACTGAATTGAATATAAAATGATGGATTTTATTTAAATGTGCTGCTCTGGCAGGCTGTAGATACTTTAATAAAGCAACAGACATTTGAGCTTTCAGCAACATGCTGTTTTCCCACTGGGCGCCGTGGAGGTAAGTTTATTTATAAACATCAGATTGGCCTGCATCATGCATCTTGGAACTAGTGCTCTGGATATTATCTACCATGACCACATACTTTGGCGTTTTTCTCTTAATTTGCAGATAAAAGTGACTAGGCTGCAAAAAGTTGCATGAGGTTTGGTCAGTTTCTCTTTGGTAGGCATCCCAAACTATTGATTATAAAATTGATCATTTCTATAACTGAGTTTCTACTGCTTGTCTATGGCGAAGATTAAAATCCATTGGTCAGGTTCACTTACAGCAAGTGTATTCAGATATATCGTTTTGTTTGCACCACTAGTATTTACTGTGTGCTTATCTTTAAAAAGCAATGGCAAGCGTTAAATTGCGTGTCTGTCCCTTAGCATGGGAGGTCACACACAAGCACTCCAACAAGGTGCCACTAATAAACAGATGAGTATTAAATACGTCGAATGATATCTCACAGGTCAGAAATGGAAGGCAAGGGAAGTGGAGACACGGGACTACTTGGATGGTGAAGAGTGACTCGTTGGGTCGAACCCCAAGAAAATATGGGACTTGGAAAGATTCAGTAATTTATTTGCAATGCCTCTCTTTCAGTAGCAACAAAAGCCAGCCAAGCCTGTTAGTCTGAGCCAGGACTGACCAATATACTAAATGTAGTAGCATCTGACAAGCCCTGAAACTTCACATATAGTAACAAAAATGAACAGTTTAACAGTAAGAGAATAGGTTTGGTTTGGCAAAAAAACACACACAAAAACAACCGCCTTAGAAGAGGTGCTAAAACAACACAACAGATGGCGAGGCTACAAGGAGCAGCTGGCACTACCTGGGTAAGAAGGAACTGCTAGTCCAAACAAATCCACCTTTGTATAGCTTTCTTTTAGACCCAGGAGTATAAAATGCAGCATATATGCAATAATTTTTAGTTAAGTGGCTAGTAAATGGTGATAATTGTGGTAAAAAAAAAAAATTACTTAATAAAAAACAACAACAAACAAAAATGTCTTTTGTGTCTCCTTATCCTATATGGAGAATTGGATGCAAAATTTTACGATGAGTCATGACCAGGTAGGAGCCACGGTTACTTCTCTCCACTATAGTAGAGGTGTTTGTTTGCTGGCAGAGAATTCAAAAAAGAAACAAGCAGATCTGTTGAAAACCTGCCTCTGTGTTTTTCTTCTAAGTAATGAGAGTTTTTCAGCTCAGTCTCCTACGGTCAGTGTCTTCTTTCGTCTTGGCCTTTCCCTCGGGCAATCTAAATCCTTCATGATGTTCACAGAAATTGAGATGTGGAAAGGAGTTGGAAACACTGGAGGAAAGTTTCCCTCTCGGTGGCTCTTTATTTCATAAAGAAAATCTTGTAATCTGTGTAGTTCTCAGAAATTCCGAATATGAATGTATGCACTGTGAAATTAAAAAAACTCTTCCTTAAATATAGCCGTGGTAGAAATGGTACTTCAACAAGGATCTAAATGCCCCATAAGAAAATGAACAAGTGCTTTTTCTCTCTTGATGAAAACTATGCTACGGTTCTTCTCATGCATTTATACTGTTTTACAGTTGCAAGCCCACAATAAGTTAATTTGGGAAGATCACCTCCCAAAGCTAAGAAGACACCAAAGAGAACCTGGAACTGAGAATGACATGGTTGGTCTGAAGAGGCTCGAGGTACTAAGGTGAGGAGGCCTCGTTCACCCGATGGAGTACAGGGTGTACTCTAATGACCTGCGCCAGCTAGGGAGCGCTCATTTATATAAAAAGCAGGAATGCTGGGAGAAGTACAGGAGTTAAATGCCTAAGAATATGAAGTGGACAAGCATTTGCTGTAATCTAGAGACAGTATTTATGGATCATGGTACCAGTGTCAAGACCATGAACAATAGTAGGCCCAGCTGGGCACAGAGTTAACTGAAGAAACTGGGTATCCAGCCTTAACCATGGGCCAGTCAATACATTTTAGACAAACCAAAGACAAGGGAGCAACAGGCTAAGGCCGACCTTCAGCCACCAACGCACTGAAACCTCTGGTACGGGGCGAATGAAGCCTGGAAGCCAACTGCCTAAGGCCGTTGACAAAACCACAGCGGGACGAGCATGTAGATGCGGCCCTTTCCAGAAGGACCAGGCTGCCGGCAGGAGGGAGCCCTGCTGATGGCTACGAGAGCAAAAATGAAGTTCAGGCCACGGGCACAGGGACACCGGTAGGAAAGATTACAAATCATGAAGTGCTTTGAGAGCCAGCAGACTTAGCAACAGTTCCAGAAGGAATGGAATTGAAACAGCGCCGAGAGAAATGGTTCATATGATGAGATTTAAGCACCAGGCAACCTAAAAATATCTAAGAGATGAGTGAGGGGGTGTCTGTTTCTTACTGATTGCGCGCTGACCCCGTCAGAAGCAGTCACAGGTTGTGTGTAAACTCGTACACATGCTTTGGAAAGTCATCTCTTGTGCCCACCGGCCACTTTCAGTTGGTCTACCGGGGCTCCTCCTGCTGGACTGCTTTGCCCCTTGATTCCCACGCATTTGGGTCCAGTACTTACGCTCCCTCAGTAGATGCCAAAGTCTGGTGCTCAAGAGCTTAGAGAAAAGCAGCTTAGTGGGTCTTCCCCACTCTCCACGCCTCCACCTTCCCAATTCTTTCAACCCTCAGCGGGAGTGAAACCTGGATGTATCTGCGCGAAGTGAAGGCTGAAGGCAACGTTAATTAGTACTTTCCTCCAGCCTCCTTACTCACTTCCTCATTTAAAAATAGGCAGCATCTGGTTGTATGTATTTTTATTATTTTCAATCCTTTCTGGAACAAGTAGGATATAAATAAAGCTTTCTTGTGATCTGAAAGCAGACCCAGAGCTGTCTTGTTTCGTTAATACCGGTCCAGTTTTACACAGTTACTATTGAGAGGGAGAGAGAAAGAGAGAGGGGGGCATGGGAGGAGTGGAGGGAGGGAGAGAGAGACTGATCCTACCATAAGAGCTAACTCGGAGGGAGAGGAGCCCCCTTTGTGGCCACCAACCATGCGTCAGGGACAGACTAGGAGTAAATCTGAGACAGGTCAGAATGAAGACGCAGCAGCAGGGCGGCCAGGGAAGGGGATCCGTGTATCAGACTAAAGTAATTGCTGTGCAGGTGAAATCATCACTGCCAGGAGCGTGAGACAAGACTTCAGAGCCTTATTATTTTCATGACTTCTCGCAGCTTCCCGCTCCCACTCGAAGCATAAAAATGAGAGCCGAGGCAGCTGTCTGGGTGACTCAAGAGAGGGAAAAATAAAAATTCAATTGCCTGTATGTTACATCAGAGTTGGAGATATTTTTTGGCTTGCCTCCTGATCTCAATGTTATATTCTGCAATCCAAGGGCTGAATTCAGCTTTATTATAACACAGGTGGTGTTATTTTGCAAAAATGTTTGTCATTTTAAATGAAACGCTACTGATGGCTCTGCCTTCAGCCCCACGGGAATCCGTCTCATCAAAGGAAAGGAGGCCTGGGCTCCTCACATAAATCTCCCTTCCGAGTCCCTTTCAAGTGAGACGTGGATGCCAGCAGAGCTCCTCTCTTTCCTGTTTGCTAGTTTAGTCATATGTGACAAGAGGGTTTGCCAACTTCCTTTGAAAATACTCCAGAGCAATGGGAAGTTTATACTAACTTGGAAAGATAGGCACCAAGATAAAATCTGTCATCTATCTATCTATCTATCTGTCTGTCTGTCTGTCTATCTATCTATCTATCTATCATCTTTCTATCCATCTCATCTATTTATGTACTGTTGTTGGAGAGAATATCACTTTGTATATTTTTCTATGTTGCTTGAATTTTAAGAAACGTGTCATTTGAATAATCTGGGAAAATTAAGCTATTTAAATGTTGGGGGGAAATGTAGAAATATGTAATATATTTTTGTTTAATCTCACTGAAAGAATGCTAAAAATACCCACTACAGTTTTGAAGAATATTTTTGCTTAAAGGATAGCAAGTTCCCCGACCAGGTGGCTCAGTTAGTTGAGTGTCATCCGCACACCAAAAAGGTTGCAGGTTCGATTCCCTGTTGGGCACATGCCTAGGTTCAATCCTTGGTGGGGTCCGGAGGCATCTGATTGATGTTCCCCTCTCCTATTGATGCTTTTCTCTCTCTCTCTCTCTCTCTCTCTCGCCCTTCCTCTCTCTCTATAATTCAATAAACATATCCTTGGGTGAAGATTATAAAGGAAATAAAGTACAGAAAGCTTATTCATTTTCCATTTGCACTTACTTCTTTTAGCCCATGTGGCTAAAAAAAATCATGATATAATCTCTACATTTCCCAGGCATCACATTTTCTGTGTTAAATTATTAAATAGATAACTAGCAATGAAGAAATAAAGAAATGGACTCATGTTTCCTGCTTAAACCAGAAACAAAAGCTACTGGGACTTCAGGGCACTGGCTGTCCTTGAAACATAAAGGGAGTGTCTAGCGTCCTGCATCCCTAATCAGACCCATTAGAAGCTATTTTGGAAAACAGGAAACAGTTTTCTTTATCAGACATATAAAAGCTCACATTAACGTGTAGCTGGTTACACGAAGCTCTGCCAAGAAGAAATGCATACAGTGCTTCCGTCCGTGGTCTGCATTTAAGGCTGGTTCAGCAGTGCCTTATAAAACTCTATTTCTGAGGCATCGATAACTGAGCCAGTTAAAACCAATTATAGGTTGAAACAGCACATAGCTTTCTGGGCAGAAAGGCTCTTTTCATAGTTTAGAACATGGGAACAATTTTACTTTTCTAAATGCAGATGTTGAAAGAAAACTTTATAGTTGTGATTGGGGCTTTTACTCATTTAAAAAATGTGGTTTTTTTAAAAGTAATTATTACTAGAGTTCTATATGTTCATTATATTAATGCTTGAATTTAAACAAAATGAGCAGAGTATGCTATTCAACTAGTTCATACCTTCCTCAAACTAAAGTTAGAACATGAAGTTTGGAAAAGTAGTAATTAACAATTACTATTCCTAGATGTCTTAGGCATGGAACAAAAGCCAGCTTTCTCTAGTATAATGAAAAATAGAATAACATTGTAACTCTGTGGCATAAATCCAGCATGGATGAGCTGTGGGGAAGGAAGTGAGCATCCCTCAGCCCTCCAGCTTCACGGTCTGCGGCCTGGCAGTGCTTAGAGAGGAGCCCCGGTGTGTCGCCTACACCCCAAGGGCCCATCTGGAGTGTGGCAAGAGGGGGCGTTCACTGGCAGTTCTGTCAGAAAGTGGCCTAGTTCCTAAAACCTGGCCTGGGAATGAATGTGAAGAAGGGCCAGGGCCCAAGCCAGGACGCAAGCACAGCAGCAGCCAGGGAGGCTCCTGGGGCTGCCTGTTTTTAGCCCAGGAGGAGTCTCAACCAACTTCCAGAGCATCTTCTGTCCCCTGTCCACAGTGACACATTGCAAAATTCTTCAGTCATGGTTCCAACCTGGGCACTAGCTTTGAAGTCCCTGAGGGGCCAGGATAAAACGGTCAGTTTCAGAGTTAGCTCCTTTATGTTTAACACAATTATCTGGAACACAGGAGGCGTTCAATTTATACTTGTTGTAGAGATGGAATATCTGCTGAATTGCCACTCATCACTGCATTTCACAGACAAAAGATCACATAGACACAAAGAAGCTACGTACAAAACACATCATTTCTATGGCACAGTTTTCAGAAGAAAATGAGTGCTTGAGAACAGCATTATATTTTAAGCTATAGCCTAGTAGTTCCTATTTGCTAGTTCAAGTGACTCCAGCAAGTCAGCAATACCTATAGAGCAAATTTTGCAACACTACTGAAGCAGTTAAAATGCGATGTGATGGGCTCTCTCCTCTCTCTCTCATCTTTGTATCTCGATCTCTCTTCAAAGCACACTGTGAAGAAGGTAAATTTACAAACCTAATATCCATTCAACAAATATTCAGTGAACATTTATCATATTTTGCTAAGTTGAAAAAGACATTGGCTGTTCCCTCAACAGCTCCGGTTATTTATATTACAAAACACATAATTTTATGTGAGCTAAGCACACACTAAATATCAACCTTGCTTTTCAACTCAAAACAGAGCTAAGAGGTAAATGCTTAGTCATGAGCCATATAATTTTACCATGCGAAAATTCCATAAAATATCATAATTCTGAAGAGAATCAGATAATCTAGGTTTCAGTTTTATTTTGCCTTAACTAAATACATGACTTTGTACAGGTTATTTAATCTTTAATCGTTTAACCTCAATTACTCATTTTTTAAAATCAGAATTAGGCATGATATATTCATGCTTTTGCATTTACAAGTCAAAGGGTGTGAGAACATAGTCAGAGTAAGAAATATGCTGCATGGCACACAAAAAGTTTTGAATACAATAAAGTAGAAACACAAAAATTTCCACCAAAACTTTTCGTATGCCATAATGCTTACTTCTTACAAATCTGACTATAGTGCTACTAATTGTAGGGACAGAGAAGTTAAAGGGACATAATTAGCAGGAATGTATCAAGAAATAAGAAAAGTAATTGCTAATTTTGGGTAGAAAACTGGATATTAAATAATTAAAATTCAAAATGTTCTCTCTCCTTTTGATGAAATGAACGGACAAGCTTCAATTTACTAAGTGGCCATGGATTCATTATTTGTGATGTTATTTTGAACCCTAAAAGTTAAGGTGGTATGTGATGGGAAGACTCCCAGCCGCCCAGTGTGCTGAGCAGAGAGCAGTTGACTAATAACTTCTCAAGATCCAGCTTAGTGCTCTGGTCAAGGGAGTGTTGAGATGAGAGACCTCTCCTCTTGCTAGCCTTTTATACCAGATTGATTCCAGGTACAATTCTGAAATAGCTATAGGCTCTCTTAGACGTTTTGCTTCATCTTTTTCCACCTCTTAATGTCTCCTTTATGATGGCCCTAAAGTCCTCAGGGTCCCAAGTCCTCCAAAGTCTCATCTCCTGCCAGTGCTGGCTTTTCAACTCAGAACAGAACTAAAAGTGAATGACTTGAGTATTGCACATGGCTCTGCACTTAGATGGGGCCACACACGCTGCATGTTAATTATTCTTAATAATTATCAAACAAGGGGCCCGTATTTTCATTTTGTGGTTGGCTCTGAAAATTATGTAGCCAATCTTGCCTCCTGTCCACAGTTATCCAGAGATCATTAGCAAAATACACAAACGAATAACCTTGAAGGACTATGCACTAATGTATGACTATCGAGTTACCCTCGATTCTCTCAGAGATTGTAGTTCCTCAAATATCTATCTATGACCTTGGCTTTTCACTTCACTGCTCTAGGACTTTATTTAGCCTGCAAATTAAGAACACTAAATTATGAACTATAAGCTCTCTTCCAATCTAAACCACCATACCATCCTATATAAAACGAAGGATCTGGGATTTTAAGAGTGAGGTGTGTTCAACTCAGGCAGAGTAAAAGATTACATGAAAATAATTTAGACCATTAAATGTTCTGCTACTGTGGTCAACTTACTTAACTTTAACTGCATGTTTTTGTGGAAATCTAATGTATCCATCAAACATATTTACCCATCAGCATACCTATCACCCGTTTACAAACTCCTGTTAATTATCACGTCGCTCCAGTAGACTACAGCCCCAGGAGGACAGCAGCTCTGTATATCAATCATGTTTATACCTGTAGTCAGAGGACTTGGACACAGATGCTCAAAAAACATTGGCTATATGTAAGAATACACAACCGAACGGGCTGAGTGCCTACTACATGTCGGGGTTTTGTTCAGTCACTACTGGATATCCAAAGCTGGATAAGACAAGGCCTCTATCCTCAAGATTCTAATAGTCTAACAGGACACAGAGGAAAAAAAACAAACCATCACAGACTGATGTAATTAATGCGTGAATAGAAGCCTGCTGACATAGAGTGCAAAGGAGGGGTCCTTTCCCTTTGGCTGGTGGTGCTGGGAAAGGCCGCCCGGGGAACACAGTGTTTCCTGGAGCCTGCGTGGAAGCCCAGGTACATACAACAGAGAAAGGACAGGGGTGGGGCTGTGGGGGGGAGCTTGCAAAGACCTGGAAGTGAGATCCAAGTGAGATTAAGGGGAACTGAAAGGAGTGCAGGGTGACTGGAACACCGTAATCTATGAAGGGTGTTTAGAAAGGAAGATTAATAGGAGCGAGATCATAAAAATCCTTTTTGCATAATGAGTTTATCTTAGGATGAGTCACTGTAGCAGGGAAAAGGGACAGAGTGGGAGTTGTGTTTTGAAAGATCTCTCATTACAATATTGAGGGTACAGTCTAGTTTTAACTCCCAGGATTCTGGGTAAAAACTCCACATTTTTCTGTTCAATATTGAAGCAAGAAGTAAGCCAACCACAATGGGATAAAGTGAGATCATCTGTGAGAACCCTCAGAAAAGTAAAGAAGCTGAAGACACGTGCTATCAGTATGGAAGTGGTGTATTTCTTGGCTCATAAAATAGTAGGTACATTAACAACAACAAAAAAACCCACAAGATAAAGCCCTGGGAATCACAAAGTTCTTCCCAAATCAGGAAACAAGTCAAGGGTATAACAGAGAAGAAACAGACAACAGGGGTTCAAAGTGCCCAGTGAGCCACGGTGGTGATACAAGAGGAGAAAGGAAGGGAAAGAACGGAGGACAGTTGTACAATTTGTGCTAAATACATTTTTTTTAAACGTGGGTGGAGACCAGTGTTTACTAAACATAAAAGATTAATATCAGTAGAGGAAGGAATTGTTTGTTTTTAATCCAAGAGGCCTTTGTGAACAATGGGGGAAAAAAGAACATTGAGTTACCATAGAAACCATCTAAAAAATACTGAAGCAAACTTCACCGCATCCAAGGATTTCAACATCTTAGCTAAATCATGACCCTGACCCTGTCCGAGGAGTAGCCAATTTCTTTTCCTCCCAGATACTTCCATTCATTTATCTGAGTAGGAACAGAGAGGAAATGATAATTTGCCCATCCTTAGCATCACAGCAAAGCTGCATATAGTCCTACGTGACAACTTCTCAACTATGCAAACAAGTGCATGATTAACTTAATACCCATGATTAACAAGTGCTTAATTGTAGAACATCATAAAAAATTCAGGAACTATGTGTTTAGCTGTGAATGCCACAAAAAAGATGTGTCAGTATTGTCATCAGCCCTGATTAGAAAGAAAATAAAAGAGGAAAATCATAACCTGGGATGTGAAATGGTTTTCTGAGTTTCCTAAGATATGTGAGGGACCTCTCACATGACATTGAAAGTCTAGGATTTTTCCCCATTACCCTAAATGACGCATTAATGGAACTCTGAAGTTCATGGGCACCTGTGTGGTCTTCACCCTTCTTACGGAGGCTCCCCCAAGGCCCCAGGTCTGATCTAACACAGGCAGGGTTACATAGCTACCAGCTCAGTGGAAGATTTTCCTAAATTCAAATGTAGTTTTCCAGTAACAGTACTTCTGAGAAGGGCCCAGTCCTAGTCTAGATGGAGAGGACCCCCAGAGTCCTCAGTGTTTCAGCTACCCAAACACCTATCGTGTCACTCTTTTCATTTTCTTTTCTAGAAACTGTGCCCTAGAGGAGTTAATTAAGCAAAGATCAAAGCAAATGAAAACAGATGACACCGACTCCGTAAAGATTTTCTCCAAAACAGGAGAGAAATTCTATTACTTTTGTGTGAGAGGAATCTAAAAAAATAATGTCAAGGGATGTGAGTGAAGATTTATGAGGGAAAGAGGTGCACAGGAAAAGAAGGCACTGAGATGCAAGTCACACACACACGTGTGTCCAAAACGACATCCATGGGACACCATTCTCATGAGGACCATCTGTCAGTTCACAGCAAGGGGCCCCAACTCCACAAGAATGGAGAATTCAGGGCCTGAGTGAGAGACCTTTCATCCTTAGGACACATTTTTGACTGGGCTCTACAGCAAGTACAGAATTATATTTCATACATTCTTAAGGTACTGCTCTTATCCAGGGAATGTCCAAGAACCTTGCAACCTGTTATTGGCAATGCACACGACTATGCTTCCAGAAACAATTTTGAACTATATGCACATGTACTTGCACCTACTCAGGCCTGCTGTTTATGTATAAAGACACATATTTTATGTACTATAAACCTTTGGAGATGTGAGCATATGGGGAATGGTGTTATGCACACAGTCTCTCACTCCCCCTTGAACTCTCTCTTCCCTTGGATTCCAGCTCTTCCTTCCCTCTTCTCTCCCATACAGGCTGCGGCTCCTCAGTCTCACACAGGGGACTCCCTCTTCTCCCACCCCTAACACTAGATGCTCCACTTCTCAAACCTCCCCTCCTTCCTACCTGTCCTTGATCCCTGGTGCTGTCAACCAACCCCACAGCTTTAAATACCATCTACGTGCTAATCATTCCCAAATGTTTTCCCCGCTGTGCCCTCTCCTTGGATCTCTGCAGTAGTACAGACCCAACCTCCTTCTTGGATGTTTTGATGTCCACTAGGCTTCTAACATGTACTATGTCCAAAGAAAACAGCAAACCAATCTCCTGATCCCCCCCCCCCCCGCCAATCCTACTCCCGAAAGTCTTATGTCTTTCCTCATTTCAAAATACAAAACGAGGGGGTCAACCTTCATTTCTCTCTCTGGCACACCACATCCACTCCACTAGCAAATTATTCTGGTTTTTACTTTAAAAATATATCTAGATTTTTACCACTTCTATCCCTACCCACTATTTAAAATCTAGTCCAAGTCAGCTCAGCTGGTGTGGCTCAGTGGTTGAGCTCTGACCCATGAACCAAGAGGTCGCCAATTCGATTCCCGGTCAGGGCACATGCCTGGGTTGTGGGCTCGATCCCCAGTGCGGGGGGGGGGGGGGGAGCATGCAGGAAGCAGCCACTTGATGATGTGTCTCTCTCATCAATGTTTCTCTCTCTCCCTCTCCCTTCCTCTGTCTCTAAAAATCAATAAAAACATATTTAAAAAATAAATTAATTAAATTTTTTTTAAAAGCACTAGCTGGTCTTGCTCAGTGGTTAGAGCATCAGCCTGGGTTCAGTTTAGGCCAAAGGCACATACCTCAGTTGCAGGCGTGTGCGGGAGGCAACCAATTGATGTGTTTCTCTCACATGGATGTTTCTTTCTCTTTCTCTCTCTCTCTCTCTCTCTCTCTCTCTCTCTCTCTCTCTCTCCCTTCCACTGTCTCTGAAAAGCAAATGGAAAAAATATCCTCCGGTAAGGATTGAAAATAAGAAGAATAAGAATAATAAAATAAAATCTAGTCCAAGTCACTCTTATCTCTCTTATCAAATTTACCTCTCTCTGTTTTCACCATTAAGTATCTATATGATATTAAATACATTCACTCAACAAATACTTATGAAGTATCCACATTATGAAATGTACTGCTAGTCAATGTGTAGGGCACTGATATGAATTTGACCCAGTTTCTGCCCCTGTACTTGGAGTAGGTGGATTAGATACAGAGATGTAACTTAAGCAAAGCAATACTAAATTGCGTAACAGTGCTACAAAGTGCTAAAGGAATTTAGGCAGACAAGAGAGAATTTCTGATTATATCTGTGAGAAAGTTTTCGTTGAGGAGGCTTTGGAGATGGGCCTTGAGTTGGGCCTTGAAGATAAGCTGAGTTTTAGAAGCAGTCGATAGAGCTCATTCCTGGAAGTGCTCCAGGAGGAGACAGAAGAGCCAGGGCACCTTCGAGCGTTGCCAGTAGTGTCCTTTGGCAGATATCTCGGGTTCAGTAGGGGAACAAGAGAAGACAAATGCTAGACAATGAAGATGTAGTTAGAACAGGGACACCAAGCCAAGAAGTTGGGACTTTAATAGGGACATCAAGAGTCAAGGAAGGTTTTCACCATGGGAGAAACAAAATTGAAGTGCACGTTAAAGATAATTAATTTGGAGGGAATGTGCAGGAATGCCTTCCGTTTGATTTGTAAGCCTTAGGCGCTCTTCCTTCTCGAGCCTGCCACACCCTGTATCGAGCACGACAAAGGGCGCCCACACCCCAGAGTAAATATATTTACACGTCATGTTTGAGTTGACTTGATTTACATTTGACTCGTTGACATAATTTTAGCATTCGTAAATGTTTGTTCATTTGGATTTAGCAGTTTTCTTTTTCTGTTTGAGAGCCAATGTTTTTGTAGGCCCCTGAAGATCCTGAAGGCCTCAGGCTCTTTCTCCAGAGGGCAGGATGGACAGAGTGGCTCTACAAACAGAAAGGCTCCGAGGACAGGGCATTAGACCCATGTGAACTCTTTAATACGTTAAAAAAGTAATGTGAACATGGAATAGGCCTTTAGGATTTAAAGCATTAGATTTACAAAAACAACACACACATCTGAGAGGTTGACACAGTCACCCATTCAGATAAGATGTGTGTCCTTAAAGTAATTTTATGGTCAAAAACTAATTTGATTTTAAAAATTCGGGTGAAAAAACTCTTCAAAGCAGACAAAGTAGGATCCCAGCTAACTGGTTTCTTCCTCTGCTTTTACATGTCTTGACTAATTTCATCTTCAATTTGTTAATTTAGGGATTGTGGTTTATACATCAAATATTCATTTAACTATGATTTTCCAAAGTATAAAGAAATGATCATTGTTTTGTGCTGAAAATTGTGTTCTATTTAAAAGTAGAGATATGATCACACAACATTCATTGTAGAAGGAGATTAAACCAAAGAATTTCAGCCTAAATATAATAAATTGATTTTTGTCATTGTTTAGTGGCTTAATAAGAGTGATTAAGTCAGAATCGTAAACTATAAAACTTAATCTCTCAAAGCACTATGAAAATTAGAATCTTCACAAGATGGCAAACTTGCCCTCGCTTATTTAATGCTAAACTAAAAGAAAATTGCATTTTCGTTATTTATTTTTGTTTATTCTATTTTTCAGTCAACTTTTTTGCTACTCTGAGGTTTTCTTCCACCATGTAATAGATTTATGGAAAATGTTATATTAAACCAAAAAGATTTGAATTTTTTAAGAGGCCATGGTTATTTTTTACTGAACAGTTAGCGAATTTCATAGGTATGTCTCCAAGGGTAAATGCTTATCTTTTTTTCTCATTTGTTTTTTTGAATTTATTCACAAGTTTTAAACATCAAAGTTCGACCTTGTAGTCAGTCACCTCACTTTGTTACTGAATCGACTTCCATATGACACCTGAGCCGGCCCATTTGCGCCTTCTGTGGAATTTACCACCTGCTCTGTAAGGCTGCAGTGATCCCCCTGCCTACAATAGCCAACACTGACATGTTCATTTAAGAACCCTTAATGTTTAGTATATTATCTTCAAATGAAAAAAATGTATGTGATAAAATGCAGTCAACAAATTCTTTTTAAGCAATCATTGTGTCAGAAGCACTACGAAGAATCACAAAGAGCCTTCAACTCTCATCACTATCTTCAAGAAATTTATAATCTGAAGAGTTTAGGCATTTATTTTTTTAGATGTGACTATAAACTAAAATGTCTCCACAAGCCACCTGTGAAATGGATCCCCTTGGTCTTTAAGAGCAGAAAATGTATATACTAATTTTATGCATTTAAAATTTTAATGCCCCTGTATTATAATATTGTCCTGTATTTGCTTTTAAGGTTATGTTTAAATTGCTGAAAGTTACAGAAACATTCATTATTCTTAAGATCAAATGAAACCCTGCACTGCAGTCTGTCTGCTCATCCATAATGCAGGATCCCAGCCTAAAACATTAGGCTCAGACAAGCAAAGGTGAAATACTGAATGGCTACAGTAGCAGCTAAATTATGCAGCAATCTGTGTGTGGTTTTCATCTTCTAGCGTTAGAAATAAAAATTAAAAGCATAAAAACAGCCAACAACTATGGTCGTAAACTAAATAAGCAAGAAAGGAAAGCTAAGTTGCCATTATTCAAAGCTATGTGCTTTTTATTAGTTATACATGGATCTGATATGACACTAAAATCCAAGAGGGGGAAAGCACTTATTACTCAGATTATCTATCCAGGCAAAGAAAAGGGGATTCTAGAAGAATGTTCTTACAGATTTGAACTTTGAAAATAGCAACTCTGGTCCTATTTAAGTGAATAGAAAATTATTTTTCCTCCAATAAATTCCTCATGTGTCTTCACTATCTGGGCAGTAATGCCAACCGTCCATTTATAAGGAACTTGGTCACTGGCTTGGCGGTTCCAGGAGGCAAGCAGGGCTACTAAATGCCCTCGAAGGAAGGCAGGTCTGACTCCTGCTTGGGCTCAAAGCATCAATCAGTAAGCTGCCCGGGGGAACTGAGAGCAAGAGGAGACATGCCCCTCGCCAGCTGAGTGAGCAGAACCACCCAGCAGATCAATACACTCACAGGCGGCCCCTTTCACTAGCAGCCCTTGGTTTTGCTTCCACTGGTGCAGGCCAGGCTAGATGTGGCTAAGACCTTGCATTTTGTAGCCATTAATACTATGTATAATGAAGTAATTGAGGCTAAAAGCTAATGATAACTATCTAGTGCTCAGAAATTGTATCTCTTTCTAAATTGTAAGGTTTATTGTTCTAAATTTGTCAGTACCCTTATGATACGCTGCAGTGCTTCCTTTAACTAGAAAGGAAAAAAGTAATACAGAAGTATAGTCCCTTCACCATGTAATAAAATCACTGGTTTTATAGAGTACAGAATATATATGACCATTATCATTCCTCCCCAAATATGAAAAATTTGCAGCAGATTATCAGGCCTGTGTCTTCTCATTCAATTTTCTTCCAGGGCTGTTGAAACAGCTCATGCTATCACAGTATTTACAGTTTTCAAAGCACCTTTCATCTGTTATCTCACTGAGCTTAACAACAATCCCAGAGGGCTGGTCAGGAGAACAGTCCACATTTTGCAAGTGGGGGTGGGGGTCCTTAAATGCATAGATGTTAAATAGGACATCGACTGTCACACGTGAGGAATGGGGGTGGGGGCTCCAGTGTTTTCCCCCACTCCACATGCATCTCAAGAAAAACACACACTTATACGTCCACTACAAAAAATATAAAATAAAACACTAAGCTCTCTCCTCTCACCCCTGACCTCAAAAGAATTGTCATTCAAACCCAAATACAGTAAGAATAAAGTGCCTGTAGAATCATAATCCGATTCTGAATTTTTTTTTCAAATTTACTCTTGATAATTTCCCTTCATTGCCAATCTCATCCAGAGAATTTTCACATTAATAGACTCAAAGGAAAATCTGCCTCATTACCTTATCTGCCCCACAGTTTGTAAGGGACCTGTAGGTTTCCTTTCCATTATTTCCAAGATGAGGTCACTGAGACACAAAATGGTTCCGTAATTAACTCCCAGGCAAACAGCCAAGACAGACACAGAGGGATGGAGCTCCAGGTTCGGCCTCCATCTACCCAAGTAAAGATGTACCACTTAAACCAGAGACCCTGGCCCTGGGCAGACCCAGCCAGAGGTTTATTCAGCCCCCGCAGGAAGTCTGCGCCCACATAAGCGAAAGAAATCTGTTCTTTCATCTGGACAGGCTCTTTCTGTGGCATCGCAAGTGGGATCCTATGACAATAAATGTGAAACAAGCACCTCTCTCACTGAAGCATCGCAGATCTGCCCCGGCAGATAGAAACGAGTAGGGCCAGGTGACTGTGGGAGCTTCTAATCGGTGGTTTCTGGTCTGGGGAGAAACTCCTAGATTCACTCAACCCCTGGTCTGCTAAAGCTGGGAGCATGTTCTGGGCCATAAATACCCAGGTTTAAGCGTTTGGTGTGTACTTGAAAGTCAAGCCTGCTTAACTGAAAATTAAGGCCATGCCCATCCAGCCCATTGCAAGCAAGGAAAGTAGGGCTATGACAGATTAATCTGACGGCTGTGGTGCAAAACCACACTGCTCACCTGCTGGAGAGTCTAGAAAATCTGAAGGCCAAACTCTAACATTATTTTTAAGCTCTCTTGACAAAGACTACAGCAAATCCCTGCTAATGTGGGATATTTTTATATCCTAAAAATACACATTTGAAGCCTGGGAGAGGTAGCATGGGGACTGTGACAGAGAAGCAATATTTTCTCATATCTATAGATGACGATGATTTTTATGGTTCAAGAAATGTACCTGCTTAAAGAAAATTCATGATTAGGAATTAATTTATGAGCTGCCATAACATTTCATTGTTAATTCTCTCCCACAAAGCAGTTTGCCTTTAGAGAAAGGGCACTGGTAAGGAGTGGTTCCGGCCCTCAGGCTGCCCCTAACCACTGGTTCCGTCACGTCATTTCACCCTTTGGGCCTCTTTGGCTCATTTTGCTTAATGACTTTCTGTATTTCTAAGGGCTTTCCTGTTGGGATAAGTAAGCCTCTGGTTTACCATAGCATCTGACCATAGCGTCTAGTTATCTGTTACCAATGTCCTGACAACCTCGCCTGGGCCCTGTCACGGTGTGGTGGTGTATTGTCATTTGTTGTTGAAGGACAGTTTGCAACAACTCTAAATTCCCACTGGACACTGAGTAACCATTAAGGACTCAGACACAAAACAGAAAGAAGAACTTCGTCTTTCATCTACATAAAGAAGACAGAATCTTAAACCCTTTTGAAAACACTGGGATAAAAGACATGTTGCTGTTTCTTGTTACGGTTTCATAAAATTGGATAAAAATGCAAGCAAACTGAAAAGGTTCTAAGGTAAGCTGTATTTAAAGCACCGTAAAAACAAAAAACAAACCACGGACGTTCCTGTCTCTTACCTTGCAGCCTTTGCATCACATTGGCAATGTCCCGAGGAGACCGAGGGGCTGTCCTGGAGGCCGCCATGGTCCCTGCTGCAGCAGAGACCCTTCACTGGACCAGGGCAGGACCAGGCCGCTGCAGACACCACCCCGGGACGTCACGAGGTCTGGGGAGTCATAATGCAATCCCGGCACCTGCAGCAGGGTGCACACAGCACCTCCAAAGGTTACCACTACTTTGTCTTCTCCTGTTTCAAGACTGCCCTCTTCAATAAACTCAGGAACCTGAAAAGCAAAGAGAAAAGATACAATATAAAAAAATCAACATAGGTCACCACAGCGTTAAAGTAAGAACCTTTTCTATTCAATTTGAATAGATGACTCGTTACCAAGTGAAATGACTCATGTAAAAATATTTATACACTGTAAAGCACTAGAAAACACCAGGGATTTTTATGATAGTTGATAAAACAAATACACACACAAGATTTATACAATAAAACTGTTAGCTAAAAGGAGAAATATTCACTTTTAAAAGTTTAAGCTATAAACTTTCTTTTTTCTCTTTAAGCTGGAAACTTCTGCATTGATCTATGAAAGGTGAGAGTTTAAAACACGGAGTCCTGTTTCTCATCGCTCACAGGCTCTCTCACCTGTGCTGTGTAAGAGGGTCTGCTTTGCATAACAGATTTTGCTGTTTCATTTGTACGCTTTCTAAGAATGAGATCAAATCTTATCTCCTAATAACAGTTGGATGAATTTAAACATATAAATGTAAAACTATTTCATTCTAAAAATTTGAGATTGAAATATTCTGATTGTGGAAGTCCAGCTAGGTCTGAGTGTCATTTCTCTCCACACAGGGAGCTTCTGAAGTAGGTTGTCAGGCTGGGTCAGGGGTGAGGAAGGCAGAAAAGACATATTTCTTCTCCCTTCCCCCTGAATTCTCTGCTTCAGTCAAGCTCAACTCATAGTTCTTTACTGGGAAGGGGAAAAAGAGGTAGGGGAGTAGTTGCTAAAATCTTGACATTGAGACATGTACGTGGAAGAAGGATTTCCTAACCCTAGGGTTAGCTGAAGAGAAGGTCGAGCTACGAAGAGAATAATTGATGATACAGAGAAAAGGAGAGTGCAGAACATACCCAGAGAAAGAAACTTAACCAGGGGACCAAACGAAGGGGGCCTACGTGAGAGTGACCCTTATACCAGCTCACATTCATCTCTGCATTATGATGAAGACGGGGGAGAGAAGGAACTGGGGGAAGGGCAAGGGAGGGTGGTAAGAGCAAAGCTGTAAAGAAAACACAGCAAATGTATGCGGGAGGGTCCACCTGCCAAAGGGAGCAAAGAAAGTAAGAGGGGTCTAGGAGTGCCATCGAAAGTTGTGTTCTAACCTGAACATATACCAACCATTGTTTATGAAGGACTGGTTAAGGCGTAGAGTGTAAGTACACTTGACTTTCAGATGCCATTATCAACACCAGTATATAACGGTTCCTGGTTAGAATGCACAAATGCCAAGCTGACAGTGGTATCTTTGGCAGATTACCATCTCAGAAAGGATGCAAAACATTGCACACCACCGCTGCCCCACGTGAAAAAGCATGAAAAAGGTGCACTGGAGCCGGAGAGGTGTTCTGGTCACCGAGCAAGTCAGGGGACCCGGGTGGGCGCAGTGAATAGCATTTATTGGTAAAAAGGCAGAGGGGGACTTCTCTTGGCTACTTGACAGGATGTCTACTAGAAGCAGACCCAGTACTTGGCAGCTGCTGGGCTGGAGGGGTGCTTCCCAGAGGGGAAATAATTACTCACGGCTGGCCCATCCTGCATCCCGGCTACAGCCCTGCTGTGGTTGTGTGCCCACTGGCAGCCTTCATCTCCTGGGGGACAATATTCCACCTGCCCACATACAAAGGCTACCTTAATTTGAAAACCAACAGACAGTGAGAACTGCCTGAGGAATCTTGAAAGTAGCTCTTCTAGGCTGTCAGAAGGTTAGGTTCTCCAAAAGCAACACTATACCTTTCTGAAATCGATCTATCTATCTATCTATCATCTATCTATCATCTATCTATCTATCATCTATCTATCTATCTATCTATCTATCTATCTATCTATCTATCTATCTATCATCTATCTATCTATCATCTATCTATCATCTATCTATCTATCATCTATCTATCTATCTATCTATCTATCTATCATCTATCTATCTATCATCTATCTATCATCTATCTATCTATCATCTATCTATCTATCTATCTATCATCTATCTATCATCTATCTATCTATCTATCTATCTATCTATCTATCTATCATCTATCTATCTATCATCTATCTATCATCTATCTATCTATCTATCATCTATCTATCTACCTATCTATCCATCCATCTACATGTAGTATATTCTAAGGCGGGATGAAGAAGAAAATTCACTTTACTTCAGCTGCCCCACACCAAGCCATACTCAGCACTGGAGTGCACAGTGGACTAAGATATGGCCACAGCCTTCAATCAAGAATTACGAAATTAAACATGATTTTTTTAAGTCACCGCACTACAGATCACCATATTTCTGCCCTCCTCTAGTTCACATTCATGTTACACAATAGGTTAAAACTGAAATCGTTATCTATCCTTCCCTCCCTCCCTCTTCTGATGCCACATTAAACTCAGAATTTCTCTGCTGTGTCCAAATTCAGCTTACGCGTCAGCCTTCCTTCTACAGCACAAGTCATGCATTCCGAGTGTCAGAGCTCAGTGCTGGGGTCCTAAGGCAAATAAGGCTTATTATCTGCTTCTCTGAGGAGCTTAGAACATAGTGAGAGACACAGCATAGAAAAGATAATATAACGATTCCAGGGGTATGTGCAAATATAGAGATGGGGGATACAAGGAATGGGCCCTAAGCCGATCTGCAAGTTCAGAAGAGTGTCCTTGGAGGGAGCTAACCCCTGAGCTGAGCCTTGGTAACTGAGTTATAGTTAGTAAGTAAAAATATGAAACATGCATTCCAGGTAGCATGAGTAGCTCGAGCAAAGGCATGAACACAAGAAACAGCATGATTCTATGTGGAACCACCAAGCATTAGGTACTAACGGAGGACTCTGGACTCTACCAGGTGACACTCTAGACCTGAGTCTAGAGGAGTGTGCAGCCAGACGGCCGTGGCCCTGTGTGCTATGCTCAGAAGCTTGATCCCAACCCTCAAGGAGGCAAGAGAAAATGGTGGTTGATGGATTTTAAGCTGGAAGTGACCAGGTATAATTTAAATGATTTTAGCTACAGTTTTTAAGGGCATATTTGAGGAAGACAAAACTGGAAAATACAGGAAGTCTACGTAGAAGGGTATCTCAGGAGCTCAAGTGGGAAATGAGGAGAGACTACAGTAAGTAGAGGGTAAAATCCAAAAAATCTTTAGGGGGCAAAATGTGCAGGACTTGGCGATCGGTCAGGGATGAGAGATAGGAAGTGGGAGGTGGGGTAGTAGACAGGGTATTTCAGACGACTCTCAGGATTCGGACTTGAGACTGTGTGGGCCATGGTGCCATCAGCGGAGCTCAGGAGTAGAGGGGCTGTGCAGGTTTTATTTCCCAATACTTTTCACTTCAAACTCTCATGTCCTTGCTTAACAATTCTTCATTGCACCTCCCACATCACCCTTCTGCAGGTCACTCTCATCTGAGCAAATGCAAAGGATCACTAAATACCCAGCCCAGGACCCACCCCCCTGCTTGAAGCCTTCTTAAACAAGTGACCACCCATACAGCGATATTTCCCCTCAGCTCCCCCAATGCTACCAGTCTATTCTATTATGCATATGATTTGTCTTATACTTTTCACCACTTTAGCCTTAGCTCACTCTAAGATCATTGCTAGTCTTATCTCACTCAAATTAGACCGTGAACATTTTGTAGGTATAGAGAACTAAGTCTTAATGCTCTGACATCCCACCTATTACACCAAGTATGTCCGTGAGCAGATCGTAGTCCTCAATACATATTTTTGTTTTATTAAATTAAGTTCATAATGCTCTACCTCTATGAGACAACCCTCAGAAAGCCCCCTCTTCCTCACTGCAAGAGAAGTTGATGCAATATCCTTCCTATTTTAGACACAAGATAAAATATTTTGCATGTATACACGTATTTCCTCTTTTGAAAAATTCTGATACTCCTGCTTTTTGCTGATGCTCTAACTTAAGAGGACATACATTTGATAAAAAATTCAAATTAGTAAAACAAAGATAATAAAAGGAGACTGGGAATTAGAAGATGTGAGTTCTAGGCCTAGCTTTATTCCAACTAGTTAGGTGATTTGGAGCTGGTTCTGTGGATGGAGGCCCTCAACAACTGCCTGTCACGGGGAGTGTGGCACCGTGAGACGCACGCACTGTGGACTAGAAAGACATGGAGCGGAGTCCAAGTTCTGTCTCTTACTGTCCGTGTGACCTAAAGAAAAGTGAACTTTTCTGACGCTCTTTCTTCATCTGTAAAAGGAAGTAATTTTATGCTAATAAGTTTAATTTTATCCTGCATAAATCAAATTTAAAACAATCAATATATAATATTCCTAACAGATTGTTTGGCATGTAGTAGAGTTTCAGTCAATAGCTGGCTCCCCTTTTCCTTCCCCCGGCCTCAGTTTCTCTACCTGCAATTTGAGAGAATAGCCTAGCATGATGAGATGCTCTCAGGTGTGCTCTTCAGTTCCCAAACCAATGGCAGCACAAGTGACAGCTCAAACAACTGCTGGTTCAAGGCCATGGGATCTTGAAGTTCACTCCTTGAACTGACTGATTGCCTAGCAAGGGTTGTGGGCGTGATCTACCAAACCAGAGCATCAGAAGAAGGTCCGACACCATCAATGGTGCTCACAGTTCCCGGGGTAATTAAAAGAGTTTTAACAGGTGCAGGATACTGTGAGGGGTAGGGGCGGGCGAGGGGAGCAGCCAGTATTGGGATGGAAAGGGAGAATTAGGTAGACATTGCTGGGCTGTGTACCAATTAGCAGTCCCTGCACCATCTCCAAATCCTTCCAGCAGAAGGAACTGAGACTATAATGTAGCTAAGTACATCCACCATACCTGGCAGAGAGGTAAGGTTCCTGTATTTACTGTTTCACACAGCAAGAATGTATTGAGAAACTATTTGACAATGCTACTAAGTAAACAGCACTCAACCAGACAGATAAGCCCCTCTTAGAGCTTATGCCTCACAGGAAGACGTGATAAATCAACATTACAGCAAAGCAGAGTGAGTGTTGTAACGGAGACACGCAGGGTCCTGTGGAAACAAGCTCAAGGCCCAATCAATACCCATCTGCTGTATTTATTGTGCGGGATGCAGGGGGATTCTAAACTTTCCGCTGTTTCGGATTCTCTTATCTAAACAACACACCCTTCCGAACACCAGCACCTGTGGAAAGCACAGCAGCGAATCATCACAATGCGACCTTTCCAGGCCCTCAGCAGGGTGGACAAGTGGCTACCAGGGCGGTTTCTCGTTTGTGCTCCTACAGAGGCCGCCACGAGGGAAAACTCTAGAAGGAACACTGAGGGGCCACAGGAATGCATCTCACAGCGACGCCACAAAACGTGTAGGTGTGAAGACACCAGAGCAGAAGCGTCCAAGCCTGCCACCATCGGCGACGATGCGGCTCATTTCCAGCCGAGGAGATGAAGCGACGTCACCGGGCACAAACCGCCCCAGCACTCTGCCGAGCACGTCCGAAGGGCCGATGCCACGTCGCCAGCTGGCCAGATGTGCTCAAGAATAGCGCTGCTATCGAAGTCCACTCTCAAACAGAAATAAAAAAGCGAACGAATACAGTTCAACCTCCTCTCTAAGTTCTCTGCTGGAATGAGTCACACCAGTGTCTAATTTTAAATTTAATTGTTGTGTATCTCTTTCACCCTCTAGTAATGGTACTAATTAATAAAAAAAAAATACTAAGCCGGCTAATCGGTATAAAGATGGAAGCTGGCTAAAGGGACAAGGGACATCCAGGAGTTATTATAAATATATTACTAATGCGGGGGGGGGGGGGTGTCAGTGAATAGTACTGGTAACAAGAATTGGTCCTTACCCTGGAAGAACAAAAATGCAAACAAGTAATCAAATGACAAAGTACAGAGCTCATCGGCATGGAAGATACTGTCATAATTCAGCTTTTTTTGGTGTAAGCTTGGAGTATTTTCATGCCCAAAGACATCAGCTGCCTTTCTGTTATACTCTGCTAGAATATATACCCCACGCCTTGCCAAACATTAGCTGTCGCTGAATTTGTCCCCAAGGAAGGACACATGCACATGCTAAAGAGGAGAGAAGTGCAGATTGCCTCCCAGGGGCATCCTGGGTCCTGTGCCTGTGGCTACAGGCCACAGGGTGTGTCTGCAGCATCTAGAGCTGGGACCGCAGGAGAATGGTGCGACCAACCTTGCCCAGGACGGGCTCCTTACATCCTGTTTCGATGACACCTCCTCTCGTTTCCAAGAAGCTGTTGCATAATTATCAGAGAGCAGGCCCGAGGGTGGGGCCTTACACAGCTCACACAAGCTACTCTTGAATATTTTTAAGTGGTAAACTACGCTTCCCCTGCCCTTACTCATTTGCAGAAAAGAATCGAGTGAGAAGACCTCCTTATATGGGGCCAATGACGACAGAAATGAAACTGTGAAAAATCATTCGTTAAAAAGATAATGAAGAGACTGACTATCGTGTAAAGGCTGAGCCAATGTTGTCTGAGTCTGGCACGAGGTGCCTTCATCTTCTGCAAGCAACATTGTTAGCCTTCATCTGGCACATGTTATCCTAAATTTGTCACAAAGTAATAAACAGATTCAAAACCACAAGAAAAAATAGACGTGTTCCATTTCACTGCTGGTGCTGTCAGGAACATCTCTACCAGTCATCGCTCATCCTGGGGACCAGCGAGCCTCATGACTCACGATTAAGTCAGCATTTTATGCACACGTGGGTCACATTAATGACCTTTGCCTAATTGAGAATCCTTTCACTCTCTCTTGGATGCTCTGGCTTCCGTGGACAAATGCTTTCTTTAGGAAAGTGGCTTGCAGCTGAAGGCAAACACAGGCACCAAAGACAAAATAATTGATTTTCAACTCTCTTAACCTTCCCAGAAAAAAAGGCAGCTACATCCATGTTTTCCACCCCAAAGTGAGCAGCTGAGAAATGAAGGTTCCAGGATGGCCAGGCCCATGTCACAGCTGATGTCTCTCCCTGGGCTGGACCGGGCACTGTTTATGCAAGAGGGCCGGCCCCAGCTTGCAGCATCGATGCTGTTAGGTTTCCAGGGACCTTCTCTGCTTTGCAGCCGGTGCTGCTTTATTTTGCACTAGTTTCCTGGCCCCTGCCTTGCACCTGCCACCCCGGGTCGCACCATTTCACGGATCTGCTGGGGCAGCGATGCACAGTCTGGGTCTGGCGCGTGCGTTTCTGGCGATGAAAGTCTCTTGCCCTCTCGCGTAGGCTTCCCCTGGGCGCTGGGTGGCAGCTGAGCAGCGCCTGAGGCCCGGGCCTCCGCCAGGGCTCCCAGCCCCGGGCTTTGCAACCCGTCCCCCTCCCGCAGCCCTTCCTAAAATAGTCGGGATGGAGGAAGGGAGGCTCCCAGAGTGTATCCAACGCCCTACGTCTCCCGTCTGATAGTAGCAACAGTGCCAACCATCACAATCAGGGGGAGGCTGCCTTGTGCCCGGGCACCCCCGGCGCCCCAGAGAGGGGCCACGGGCGGAAATGACAAGTCAGAGCGGGCGGTATTCACAGGGCAGCTACACGCGAGGCCAGGCGCCCGCCGCCCACCTGCCGCCCCCGCGGCCGTGTCGCGCGTACACAGCTCCGCCGCCACCTTCCCGGGCGGCGCGCACCCCGCGCACGCGGCCGCGCACTTGCTTCCCAGGCGTCTGCAATGCGCTCGCCTCGCACCCGCGTTCCCAGCCCCTCTCCTCCCGCCCCCCCCCCGTTCCTCTCACCTTCCGTCTCAGGGGCCGGCTCAGGCTCCGCGCGGCGCGGCGAGCGAGGCCGGCCGCGGCTCCGAGGCCCCGGCGCGCTCGCGGGGCTGCGGGAGCCGGGCCGCCCGGGTGCCCGAGCGCAGCGCGCGGGGCCGGTGGGGATCCGCAGCCGCGCTCCCGGGCTCGCTCGCGCGCTGGGCGCCCGGCGGCTCCGCGGCTCTGCCTCCCTCCGCACCCGGGTCCTCCTCCCGGCGGCACCCTGGGGCTTCAGGCCGCCCCCTCCGCCCCCATCCCCCGCCCCCCGCGCTGAGGCTCCTTCCCGAGGGCAAGGTCGGGTGGCAGGTTCCGTTCCCGGGCAGGGTCCCGGCGCTGCCCGGAGCGCCACACCCCTCGCCGGCCCCGCGCCCCGCGCCCCGCGCCCCGCGCCCCGCGCCCCGCGCCCCGCGCCCCGCGCCCCGCGCCCCGCGCCCCGCGCCCGGCTGCAGGCTGCGCGGGTCCCCGGCCGGCCGGGGCGGGGGCGGGGGCCTGGAGGCGGCCCGCGGGCCTCCCTTACCTCCGCGGACGCACGGCCTGGCCGCGGGCGCTCCTCCGCAGCCGCGCCGGTGCCGGGACCCGCCCTCGCGGTGAGCCCTCCGCCGGCGCACCTCCCGGGCTCGGCGGACGGACTGGCCCTGCGCCCCGCAGGAAGATGCGCTGCGCCGGCCCCTAACTTTTTCCTGGGGCGGCCAGGGCCCGGCTGACCTTTCGGAGCAGGACCTATGTCGAAGGGCTGGGGAAGTGCCCCGATGGTCCCAGGAAGGAAGTGATGCAGTTTAGTGAGAACATTCCACCGGCTCCGACTCAATCCACTTTCAAAAAGATAACAGCGGCTACCTTTCGGCCGTCGGGGGCACTGGCCGGGCTTTGCAGGGCTCCCCGCTGAAGCCCCTGGGAGGGCCCCGGGCACCCCAGCCGAGGCTGCCCGACTATCGGTGCAGACGCCGCTGCAGCGCTGCCTTCCGCGCCCTCCCACAGCCCCGGGGGTCCGCGCCCTCCCACAGCCTCGGGGGTCCGCGCCTCCCACAGCCCCGGGGGGTCCGCGCCCTCCCACAGCCCCCGGGGGTCCGCGCCCTCCCACGCGCCCTCCCACAGCCCCGGGGGGTCCGCGCCCTCCCACGCGCCCTCCCACAGCCCCGGGGGTCCGCGCCCTCCCACAGCCCCGGGGGGTCCGCGCCCTCCCACAGCCCCGGGGGGTCCGCGCCCTCCCACAGCCCCCGGGGGTCCGCGCCCTCCCACAGCCCCCGGGGGTCCGCGCCCTCCCACGCGCCTTCCACAGCCCCCGGGGGTCCGCGCCCTCCCACAGCCCCCGGGGGTCCGCGCCCTCCCACGCGCCCTCCCACAGCCCCGGGGGTCCGCGCCCTCCCACAGCCCCGGGGGGTCCGCGCCCTCCCACAGCCCCGGGGGGTCCGCGCCCTCCCACAGCCCCGGGGGTCCGCGCCCTCCCACAGCCCCCGGGGGTCCGCGCCTTCCACAGCCCCCGGGGGTCCGCGCCCTTCCACAGCCCCGGGGGGTCCGCGCCCTCCCACAGCCCCCGGGGGTCCGCGCCCTCCCACAGCCCCCGGGGGTCCGCGCCCTCCCACGCGCCTCCCACAGCCCCCGGGGGTCCGCGCCCTCCCACAGCCCCCGGGGGTCCGCGCCCTCCCACGCGCCTCCCACAGCCCCCGGGGGTCCGCGCCCTCCCACAGCCCCGGGGTCGGAGGTCCCGGTGCCGCCGGCCGCACTGGGCAGAGTGATTCTGTTGTGGTTTTACGGTTTCCAAGCAAAGCCAAACACAGTCCCTCTCGGCCCACAGCAGTCCAAGGGCAACGGGACTGTGGCAGCTAAAATGACCGAAGCCGCGCTGCGAGGCTCGTCAGCAGCATCTCCCCGCGGGCTTTGCGCCTGAGCAGAGCGGGCTCCTGGGCTCCAGCCCGCCGGGGGGAGAGCGGGCTTGCCCCGCACGGGCTTCCCCCTCCCTCGCCGCCGCCCGCCGCCGTTCAGCTTTGCATTGGCTTCCAATTCTTCCTTTTGGGTTTGTTGTTTTTTTTTAAATATGTTTTTATTGATTTTGGAGAGAGAGGAAGGGGGAGGGGGAGAGAGAGAGGAACACCCAGGTGAGAGAGAAGCAGGGATCAGCTGCCTCCTGCACACCCCTGCTGGGTAGGGCCGCCACCTGGGCATGTGCCCCCATGGGAATGGGACTGGCACCTTTGGCTGGATGGAAGGAAGCTCAACCAACCGGTTGTGGTGCTGCTGCTGTAACAAACACACTGTCCCGCCAGCCCCATAACCAGCACGTACGATTACACTCAGTATATAACGCTCGAGAGCAGTGACAAACGACGGTGTCACTGGGTATATATTTACTAGACTATCCTTTTTTTTTTAATCTTCACCCAAGGATATTTTTTCCAGTGCTTTTCAGAGAGAGTGGAAGGGAGAGGAGGGGAGGGAGGGAGAGAGAGAAACATCGCTGTGAGAGAGACACATCGATGGGCTGCCTGCCACCGGAGCCCGGCCAGGGCTGGGGATCGAGCCTGCAGCCACGGTAAGTGCCTTTGGCCAGAATCAAACCCGGACCCTTCAGTCTGTGGGCCGATGCTCTAACCACTGAGCAAAACCAGCCAGGGCTAGACAATACTTGTAATCATCATTTTTAGTGTACTCTTTCTACTTATTAAAAAAAAGTTTGCTGTACAGCAGTGTCACGTTATACCCGCAGCAGCGTCATCAGTCTCGTGTTTACCACTTCTCTCGATTATGTCCTTTTCTCTTGTCCTTGGTTTAATCTGGTGTTATTTTGTCCAGTAACGTGCATGTAGGCTAGAAGCAACAGGCAAAGCCATGTAGCCTAGGTGTGCAGTAGGCTAGAGCACCTAGGTTTGTGTAAGTTCCTTCTGCTTAGTTCACGCAATATCCAGTCGCCTAACACGTTTCTCAGGACGTATCTCCGTTGTTAAGCATCATGACTGTATCTGAAATGAATCTCCTAAGTCAACCTGATGTGTTATCTTTTCTTTAGAGGCCCAAGAATCAGTCTCTCACAGTAAAACTTGTTAGACCTGCAAGTTGGGCCTGGAGAGGCCAGTGATTGGGATGGGTCTCAATGCACATTGTGCCTCTGCCTTTGGCGAAGGCGACTCTCGTTATAGATACCCCGAGCTCCTTGGGAGTCATTCCAGAGAGCACCCTCTGCCTGGGTAGCCACCTGGACCTGCCACTGGGGCAAAAAGGGCTGGACTCAGTCCTCCCACTTAATCCTTGCCTTCAGATAACCAATTCAGCCTGAAGGCTTCTGGGGGTAGGGTGGGAGAATATGCTTCTGTGTTAGGCAATTGCTTCCTTACGTTGACTTACCTGAGCAGTGAGCCACTTAAATTGTAAGCCTAAAGCTTTTTTCCACCACTGAAGCTCTGAACCAGACCTAGCTGCTCTTTTCCCAGGCTCGGCAGATAGGGGCCTAGGGCAGCCTGGCTGGCATTGGCTGCCCAATGAATTGGACTTGCGCTTTCAGCCAGCTTTATCCAGCTTTATTCTCCACAGAAGGACTAAACACATTACAGATTTGTAGGAAAGGCTGTCTTTTCCCCACACCCCAAAGAAGTGTGTTGTACCTTCCTTTTTTCCACAACTATTGGCTGAAGACTTACCATGAACCAAATACTATCCTAAGCTTTAGGACTACCGTGATAAGCAAAAACCTGACCTGTTCCTGCCTTCCTAGAGCTTACAGTGTGAACAGGAAGGTGGACATTCGTCAAAGAGCCACACAAAGGACTACAAAACCCCAACCTCCAAGAAAAGGCAAATGTCGTTGCGAGACCTTTCAGTGAAGGGAATTGGTTTAATTAGAGATGAGAAAGGCGTTGCTAAGGAAGTGACATTTGAACTGTGATCTTCAGAAAGCATGGCACTAACTAGGTGAAAGAGGTGTGGGGTTGGGGTCTGGCAGAGCACTCCAGACGGAGGGAACGGTATGTGCAAAGGTTCTGTGGAAGAAAAGAGCATGGTGAGGAGGAACTGAGGAAGGTGGCCACAGACGAGAAAGCAAGAGAGGGCCCAGGAGCTTCAGGGGACCATGAACCCCGTGAGGCCCCAAATGAAGTAAAGGACAACCATGTGGGCCTTAAACACTGGCCTGGAGAGGCGGTGGGTCCTTCATTAAGGTGTTTTCAGTAGATGGTGCATTATAATAAGATCTATGTTTTGAAAGTTTCCCTATAATGCAGATAACAGATTAGAAGCGGGGCCACAAAGGGTGAAAGTAGAGCAGTGAGGAGGCCGCTGCAGTAACCCTTCAGGAAGAGCACAGCATTCATCAGAGCGGCGGTGCTGGGGAGAAGTGGTTGGATTTGAGAGAGATGGAACAGACGAAACATGCAGGACGTAGGCCGTGTGTGGCCAAAGGAAGTCGGGATAGTACAGTGAGTGGTTCAAGTCTCGGGTTTTACAGCCAGCAAGGCTCAGGCTCGAGTCCCTGCTCCATCATTAACTATGTGCGTGATCTTAAGCTAGTAATTTAACCTCTCACAAGTTCCAATTTTACAAACCTATCACCCAGGATTATAACAATATATCTCACTCATAGGCTTGTTGTGGGACTAAGTGAGCTAATACTTGAAAAGCACCTCATGCCTGCCAGTGCCTGGCATGTACTCAATAAATGCAATGTAGTTACCATCATTATTATAGTGTGGTTATTTTTACTATTATTTTGATGTTTGTGAAGTTGGCAAGTAAAGGGAAACCATCAGTCTCTGCTTCACTTTGCAACCGGCTGATGGGCTAGGACATCAGATCCTGAGGGCGGCAAAATGTAAGCATGGGGCCACCACAGGCTGAGACACAGCGCCGGACAGCGGCCCAGTTCACTCCTCCACCGAGCCCAGGGCCTGGCCGCCTCATCTGCCTTCTCTTTCTGCTTAGTCTCTGTAGGATTCTATCCTCACGCATCATGCAGCTCTCTGCATTTACAGGAAGAGCCAAAGAACAGCAAGAAATTGCAGAGTCATTTCAGTTCAGCTCTATCCCAACACCTGCATCATTGTGTTCCCTTGGATTTGTAAAATAAGAGTCATAGCACCTATATGAAATCAGCAAATTGTTATTTATATTTCTATCATTTATTTTGTATGTAATTGTGTTAATACTATGGCAACATTTTGCCATGTTGTTGGTGGATCAAAGGGATGAGCCCCAGGATCTTAGCAGAGGTGTATCTTTATGGCAGGAGCACATGGGCAACCCCGCAAGGGGTCTCTTCCTCCACCTTCCTCCCTCAGTCTCTTCAAAGCACACTTCTATGCACCTTGCAGGGAAACTCTAAACAAAAGGGCTCTCTTAATGATAAAGGGGCTTTGTTTCTTTCCATGTCTTGATGTAGTTTAGTGATGGTCTATTTGGGTTTTAAGTGATTGGCAGTCTCTTATGATGTAATTGCTGCTGGTGGAGTCATTACAATCTGCTAACTGGGAGGAGGGGCTTCTTTTGGCAAGAAAGTTTTTGGAGGATTTGGGGTTCAGAATGCTAAGATTCACCCAAATCTTCCAATATGCCCCTTTCCCAATTCTCAGGGCCCACTCTTGCCAGTTAAATCCTTAACTTCCACACAAGAGGCCTAGCAAGGCTTTGAAATTGTCCTGCATTGTAAACATGCAACGTGCAGCAACAGACCTTAGGTCCAATTTGGGGCTATATCAACAATGTGGCTGCAAACATGAGGATCCTGGAGGCTCTCTGGGCCGCTGAGCATGGCTTCATCCAAGACTGTAAAGTTCCTGAGCTTGTCATTTTCTTTCTTACGGCCTCCACTGCAGTGTAGTCAGAAGTAGGCGACACACCCCACAGTCTTTAGTTTTCTTCTCTGTTCCACAGCAACTTGCTCTCCTAAGTGCTTGTCTTCAATAGACCCTTAATTTTAGGCAGCCATGGGTGTTAATTTAAGTAACTGTTAGCCACTCTGTGTCTCCTTAGAGCTGCATTTTAAGTTGAAATGAGGTCATCACTGTATGCGAACCAACCAAGTCAACTAACCAATATGAGGTTCCCATTTTTAAAGGTCTGGAACCAGTCTTGGCCTGCAATGTCCTGACAGGATTCACTAAAGAAAAATCAGAACAACTTGAGGATTGGCTATCAGCACTAGGTGCTCGGGAGTCGTTGGTAAGCTAGATCAGTGACCATTAGTGTGACCGCCACTAGCTTTTGAGTGAAATCACTGTGGATATGATCCAGGACTCAGCAACTTGCTGCTGCCACCCAGAGGTGAAAATCCTGCAGCAATGGCCAGCAGTGTCACAGTGCCCCCATTCTGCAGTCCCGGTGACGGCCTTTTGCCTTCAGCCAGCCACTGTAGAATTGCCCTTTGCCTTCCAAATCTCGTGTGAGAACTTTGGCAAAATGCTAATCCACCCAAATGTCCTCGTAAAGGGAGCCTGGGAACTGTAATCCCCAGCCCTCCGGCCTGTGAGACGCAGAAGAGAACACTGAATGGGTTGTGAATAAAGGTTTATTTTCTGTCTACCCCTAGAATGTAAGCTCCATGAGGGCAGGTAGTTTTGTCTGTTTGGTAACTCTTACATTGTCAGCATTTAAAATAGGTACATAAAAGGTACTCAATGACTATTTGCTGACTAAATGAATGACTATTGTAGCAATCTCACTATAATTTATGGGATTCTACAGATTATCAGTGATACTGCTGTGTTGTTATCCAAATCTCCAGCTTATCTAGATCCCCAGGGGGCCATCGACACAGGAAAATGCCGTGTTTCATGATGTAAAGTGGTAGAAGAAGTTACTTTTTTCTTTCTCTTCATCTGTTAATCCTATCTTTTCTTCTCCATTCACAATTGTGTAACTCTTCCAAAACACTCTGCCAGTGCACTTTTGGCTCTGATTGTATATTTAGTTTTACCTCTGAAATGGCTCCTGATAAGTAGAGATCTCTGAAATACCCTGATAAATTCCCTTCTGAGATTGTGTTCTTTTTATATTTCCCTTGGGTTTGTGTCAGAGTCTAGACATATTGGACTCTTATTCTTTGTTCTTCCTCATATATTACTACCATATGTCATATTAGGATCATAACCTTTTCTGGAGATTTTAAAATATAATCTCACAGGCTGCCACCACTCTGCCTAGCTTGTGTGTAATGACTCTCCTAAATGCTATTTTGAACTGAGCTTTTGTTTACAAGATAGCTGTGCCAGTAATGACATCAGGTTGTAGATGAGTTTGCAATGGGAAGAGCTCATGTGGACCGAAGTTCTTAATTGGATTCCTTCAAAGAGTGTTCCAGAATGGCTGGCTGGATGAGCTCACTGGTACACAGTCTCTTTGGCCACTTGGAAATACTTCAAGGAGCCTCTCAGAAAGGACAAGAGATCCTTACTTGTGCATGCCTTCTTCCTGGTTTACTTCACTCCCCACACACACTGCCAGCTGGAAAATTTTTGAGAGTTCATCAGAATTAAGTTTCTGTGTGAACATGTGTTAGTTGAGACTCATTATCATGAAAACAGCAGAAAAGCCAGCTGAAATTGGCAAAAACAATAAAGAAGACTTATTAGCTTATGAAAGTCTGAAAGGCTAGGATTTAGGATTAACCCAAAGTTTCCACCAAGGATTCTCTTTGTTTCCTTTCCTCTCTGTTCTGCTCTCCACATGTTGGCTTCATTCTAAGGCCGACTCCCCCTGTGGTGGTAGAATAGTTCCCAGTAAAAATCGAGCTACGTATTTCTTGGTTCACTCATTGAGAAAGAAAGAACTTGAGTCTAAAAGTTTCAGGCAAAAGTCCTAAAATTTACCCAAATTGGACTAGCTAAGGTTATGTGCCAAGACCCTCTACCCAACCCATCACTGTGGCCAAAGGAATAAAATGCTCTCATTGGCCTTAGCCAATCAGCACCTGTCCCAGGTATGAAACGTGGCATATTTTCCCACAGCAGATGGTGAATGGGAGCGAAGCGCAGACGCCTGTATTTGTCAGTGTCAACATGAAACAGGTCACGCACACTGGGTTAGGGCAGTTCAAGGTGAGGGCTGTTTGTGTTGTTTCATTGAAAGGGCCAGGCTGCAGAGGTGTGGACGGGTGCGGTAGGCCATAGACACAGCACAAGAATCTGGAAGGGGGTGGGGGAGAGGCTCCTGGGACCTGAGGAGCACTTGGTGGCCAGGTGGGTGGGGTTCTGCCTGAGATGCCCGTGGGGAAGGGAGCAACGACCCACTGGGAGCACAGGTAAGCTCAGAGGTGGCTGGGAGGGAGCCAAGGGAATTAATAAGCTGGTGCTCTTGTTTCCTCTGTTTCTACTGGGGCTCCCCAGAAGCCTGAGGATGCAGGAGTCCTGTTGATGTGATCGTACTGGTCAGCCTTCCAGGGCTGAGTGGAAAAGGGCAGAGAGTAGAGCTGGGAGGAGAAATGGAATGTATTCTGCACAGAATCTGAAGCGAAATTTGGGTACCTTGAGAAAGCAGGAGGAGATAATAAATCCTGGGGCAAGAGCCCACCAATGGTTACTACAGGCCAGAAGTATTTTTCTTACAAATCTTGCTAAGAACTCTTAAGATACTTAGGGCAGTACCTTATATTCCAAAAAGCAGACAAGCCTCTTAAAAACACTTACAATGTCATATATATGTATGAGTATTCTCCTACCACAAGGAGAATCATGAACCAACTATTTATCTTAATTAATCATATTAATTGTCATTATCTACATCAACTGCTACAGAAAGAATATTAGCTAATTGATGGATATACTGCTCAGCTTCTAGGAAAGTTTCCTAGATGAAAATGTTTTGCATATAAAACATTATCACATGGGTGATAGAGACCTCCTATTCCCTATCTTTCTTGAGCATAACATAAGAGAGAATGTCTACTATTAACCTGAGATATTTAGATTAAATAGAGGAAGAATTACTTGAAGATAGGATATGTTCAACCTCAAAGTTTTTACCCCTGGATATCTTTGTACACGGTTTTGGGATTCCTCTGTCTCTGCTCTAAGATAAATCCTGCAATCAACAGTCTAAAAAATTAATTTTGCCTCTCCAAGCACAGAACTGCAGTGTGTCCCAGGATGAATGCCAATGTGATGGCTCTCTGGTGGCAGGGCCAGCAGACTCTGTGTCCACCTCCATCTAGAGTGGGAATGAATTATTCAGATGGCTGAGGCCTTGTACTGCACAGCAGGGTCCTAAAGGACGAACTCAAAATCCAGGAACATAAGCAGAGTTAGGGCTCAAAGCACCCACTCACTCACTCAGTAAGGATTTACCAAGTCATACTATGTGTGTGCCTGGCGATGATTTTTTGTGTTGATCAGAGCAGTGAACAAAATGAAAAAATATTCTTGATTTTCTGCAGTTTATCTTCTAGAGGGGAAAACAGGCAATAAGTAATATATACACACACACACGTATGCTATCCTGCAGAATGATTAGCTGCTTTCACTCTGGGTGATACGGGAACCCCCTGGAGAGTCCCCAGCTCAAGGATGTCATGACGCAATCTGTACCTTCAAAAACCTCTGGCTGCTGTGGTGATAGAAGCCTGTCTTATCAAAGGTGGAAGGAGGAAAACCAATCGGAAGGCCACCGCAACATCACAGCTGAGAGGTGATTGTGGGTGAACTGGACCATGGTGGTGACAGGTGGCTGGTGAGATGCGATTAGATTCTGGATATATTTTGAGGTGAGCGATTATAAGATTTACTGACAGACTGTATGTGGTACATGAGAGAGAGAAAAGTCATTAGGGCAGAGTGTTTCCAAAGGATTCCATGAACACACCTGAGTTCTGACACGTCTGGAATTGGAAGTGGGCCATTTGCATGGGGCAAGTAACAGGTAAAATCCTGGGAATTCTTCAGACCGGGGTCCTGCTGCTCCTGACTGTTGCTGAGGTTGGAGCAAAGTAGTGCATTCCCAGATACAGGGCGGACTGTGAAAGGCGCAGAAGTGGAAATCATTTGGCAGGTGTTGACATGTGAGGAGTCATATTTTGTTCAGACGTGGGGATGGCGAAGGTAAATAGAGGAAGAAAGCCTTTAAAGACCGGTGTGAGAAAGCTCCGCGGAAAGTCATTAATGATTGTGAGGAGCGAGTAGCGCTGAGAGCTGCAGTTAAGAAAGCTTTAGCCACCTTCACTGCGAGGGCATATTAGTGCTAAGGCTGCCACCACGAAATACCACAGACTAGGTGGCTTAAGCAACAGAAATATATTTTCTCATGGTTCTGGAAGCTGGAAGTCTAAGGTCAAGATTGGTTTCTACCGAGGCCTCTTTCCTTGGCCTGCAGACAACTATCTTCTCACTGAGTCTTCATGTGCATACTCATTCCTGGTGTCTTCTTAAAATGACACCAATCATATTGGATTGGGGCCCCGCCCTTATGACTTCATTTAACCTTTACGAGCTCTTTCAAGGTCTTATCTCCAAATATAGTCAATTGTTTAGAGCTTCAACATATGAATTTTGGGGAGACACAGTTCAGTTCCATAACAGAGGGGTATAAAATCAGAGGCAAGAATATCACTGTAAGTGTCCAGGTGGAAGGAAATTGAATTAAGGTGGTCATAGTGGAAAGAAAAAGAAGAGGGATATAAAAGACATTTCCTAAGTAAAAGCTACAATGACTGAGCAAGTGATTGACTATAGAGGCCACAAGAGAGAAATCAATGATAAATCGCAAGTATTGCACCTGAGCGACAAGGGGACTGATCTTGCCCTTAACCAAAAATATCTGCCTCCTTCCCTTTGCCCTTCATTTAATTTCTCTAAGTACCACCCCCACCCCATTTCTTTCTGCTTTTCCCATCTGGTCCAATTTGTTTCTACTGCAGCACAAATTCTGACATTTTCCATTAGGCTAATCTTCCTAAAGACCATTCCAGGAAACATCTTTCGTGTCACTTCTGCTGTGTCTTTTTCTGTCCTGCTGCCTACATTTTCAGGCATTGCAATTGTTTTTCTTTGCTTTTTTTTTTTTTTTTAATTGCTTTATCTGTTTACTAGCTCATCCGTTTTTCTCAATTAACCTTCTCCCTCCCATTTCTGTTGTCATTTCTCCTTAGATCTCAGTTCTTGTCAGGAAGAATCATGATGTCCAAGTTATTGCTTAATGATGTGCATGTGAAGAGATCATTTTAAAGGCTGTTTATTTTGAAGGAGGGAAACATGAAACAAATAAAGGAGCACTACTTTACAAACTACCCGATGTGCTTCTGAATCTCAGCTCCCCAAAGTGGTACTGACTAAAACATGAACAGGTTAGTATGAGCTCAGGAATGAGGGAACCCAGGTAGGATATTATTTTTTTAAAAAAAAAAGGCTTCAATAAATTTGTGGGCAACTGTTAAAAAAAAAAAGAAATAGACTGTCTTAAAGATTTCAGTGTCCTGAAAGATAAATCTGATGAATCTTGAGTCTTAGTTTGAATCTTACTGGACTGCAGAGAACTTGGCTCTTGGGCAGCAGCCTTGACACTAGAAGGCATAGGTTCCTCCAGAAAGTTTATTAAAATTCCCAAGGAAGAGTCATAAACTTTGCTTTTCCTTTCTTGTTCCGCCTCCCTTCAGTCTTAGGCCAACTGGGCCAGATAGTACTCTAGCTGGGCAACTGATATTGGGAGAGTGAGGTGGCAAAGAGGTGTAGGAGTGCCACCTGGTGTCTCGGTGCTATAGATATAAGCAGACCTTCAGTTTACCTCCCCTTTCAGCCTCGCTTGCCATTCCTGCTATTCTTACCTTTCTGACTTTGCGGCAGGAATTCCTGTGAGCTACCTGGTTTGCTCTACAGAAACCACATGGTTTGGCTTTCTTTGTTGATTTCACCCATCAACATATACCCTTCAGTCTTCCAGAAGTTTCTCCTGTGCTAAAGATATTCCTCCTGTTGTCAGTCTCCTTTTGTGGCTGTTCCTTCTATGGACTTCTAGTCTTTTATTTCATTGGGGTATCAGAATGGATGGGAGTCCAATGCATGCATTGTCCGCTACCTGGAGTCAGATGCTTCTTTTCTGTTATATTAACAAGATACTATTTGTCACTTTACACATTTTATTATTAAAAAATTTTTAAACAAATATAGAAGTGGATAGAACTCTCATATACCCATCACTTAATTTTAACAATATATAATATTTTGCTTTATTTGCTTTTCTGGCCTTTTTAACAGTTTCTTAAATATGTGTTAAAGAAACTGTTAAGTGTTTTAAGGCAAATCTTAGATTTCAAGCTACCTCATCCTAATATACTTCAGTAAACATCTCTTTAAAAATGACATTTTCTTACATGACTGCAAGTCTTTGGGTGGATATATGACCTTTACTCTTGGGTAAATGCCTAGGAGTGGAGCCTTTCATTGTTGTCATTATATTGTAGGTATATTTCAACTTTTTAAAGAAACTATCAACCAGCAAGACTTTATTTTTATCCACTCCATGGGTCTCAGTTTTAACTGGCATGTTTAGAGCTTTGCTGTCAAATATAATAGCTACAGATAGCTATTGAGCATTTGAAATGTGCCTAGCCTGAATTAACATGTGCTTTAAGAATAAATTCATACTGGCTTTTAAAGATAGTCCCCCCCCAAAGTATGTGATATATTTCATTAGTTATTTTTATATTGATTGCAGGATGAAACAAGAATATTTTGCATATAAGGGTTTCTTTTTATGTTGTGATGAGCTACTAGAAAATTTTAAATCAAGCATGGCTTATCCAATTCCATCACTTTGTAGTTAGTAAAATTTCTTCTAAATTTTGAAAGTTGCTTGAGACTCAGCCCTACAATTTTGGCTTTTAAGTATTCTTCTCATAGATTTTAGTGATACATTTAGAAAGAATGCACCAGGTATTGCTTGACTCTTTGGTCTTTTTCAGTTGCTACACCTAAACACGAGTGCATTTAGTTTTGACAAATAGCCTGTCTGGCCTATTACTATAGAGAACTGTAATGTATTCTTCATGTCCGTGAAAAGGCAACTTTGAGAGTCTTTCTTTTTATCAGAGGTTTAACTCTAAACAACCACAGCATCAGCTGGAATTAAATGTAATTTTTTATTTTTCAACCACTGTTAGGTTTCTAGGTTTATTATTCTGCTTGAATAGATGGCAAGTTTCTCTCACCTTTTTGTAAATGTGGCTGACTCCGTCATGATTTTAAATTATTGGTGCTCTCCCCACATTACATGGAACCTATTGAATTCAAAGTGGGCATTTAAATGTTTAGCTGGTTCCGTTAGAAAAACAGAGCAAGTAACTGCAATATTTTCATCTTGAATTTAAAGAGAAAAACCTATTGTGTATCACCCATGAAGGTAAACACTTTAATTTCCTTTTAGGAAAAATAAAACGTACTTGAAAAAAATGTATAATCCAAAGACTACATCTTCAGGCTAAGGATTCCAAAGTAAACGACAACTAGTTTTGATAGAATAATGTAATTTAACGTTCCCGAATCTGTCTCTGTACATTGTTGAAAATGGGAAAGGGTTATAGAGGAAACAAGGACGTGAAAGGAGCGTCTTCGGGGCTTCCAGCTCCGCGGTGTGGCTGACGGCGCGTCTGGGCTCCCGGTGGGGAGGGCCTGCTGCGCGGGACTGCAGACACACGGGGCGCCTGCTGCGCGGGACGGACGTGAAACGCCTCTGCAGCCCTAAGGGACGGTCATGGGCGAAACACGAGCAGGCTCTGCTCTCCCGGCTGCGGCAGCGGGACTGGCACAGCGGGGGGGCTGGGTGTTGCCATCTTCTGGTGGGTTTCATCAGCCCCCTGTGGCACCTCATCCGGTGATGGGTGCGAGTTCACAGCAGATGCTTCGCGTGGCTGACTTTCCCACACCAATGCCTTCGTCGGTACCCATATATGTGTTTATTAAATCAACAATAGAAATCATGACAAATCAACTCAGCTGACTTTGGACACAGACAAGTTTTAAGTTTCAAACGGCTGGAATTGTGACTGTTCTGTTCGTCATATCCCTAGCACCTAACACTATTCTTGGCCCAATAGGCATCTTCGGTATACATATGTTGAGTAATAATAATAAGTTTTGTTACTGTCTTTTTTGTAGTCTTGACTTTGCTTTTCAGAATCCGATGGAAATTGATTCTGGAGTCTGAGGCTTCTGAGCTGTCCCACAATTTTCTAAATTCCTTCTTCACCTCGCTTCTTGTCTCACCCAACATAGTCCTGCCACGTTGGGGTGTTCAAAAGCCCCAGCCTTCTACGAGAGGGTGGCTCGGCTTCCTCTTCCGAGCGACATCTCTCTTCCAGGGCCCAGGTTCGTTTCCCGCAGCTGATGCTTTCCCCGTGGAGTACAGACACTGCCGGAGGTCCCTCCCTGGCTCTGAAATTGTATCTTTCTGACTCCTTTATTCTCTATTTTGGGAGGTTTGGCCACAGTGACTTGTAATGTGTTATTTTTTTAATATATGCTCCCCCAGGAACTGGGCCATGTATTTTTTCTGGGCTGCTTCTTTCTGATGAATAATCTCAGAGAATCCAAATTTTGGTTGTCAGAGCCCAACACTTACCATAAACATCACATCCCAACTCCAGAAGGATTAAATATCACCTCACCCACCTGTGCATTTTGTGTGTCACCAACCAGTGGCCATCACTCTAGGTGACTTGCTTAAACTGTAAAGCACACCAGGAGAGATGGCTCTTAGCAGCTTTGCTCTCCTTTCCCTCCTGGCTCCTTTGGACATTTTTTACTCTCTTGCACAGGAAAATTCGTTTAATGGATTTTTGCCTCTCTTGCACAGGAAAATTTATTTAATGGATTTTTGCCTCTCTTGCACAGGAAAATTCGTTTAATGGAAAAGCTGTTTTCTCACAGTCTTGCAGTGAGAAATGACTTTTCCTTCCCGATTTGGTCATGTCATTGTGCTTCACACTTCTCTCCAGTATTTTCCAGGAGGAACTTCATCTGAGATTAGATTTCCCTTCCTACCCTCTGTATCTGCTCCTCTCCTGTTTTATCATCTTTCCCTTTCCCCTTCCACCCGGTTTTACTCAGTCTCCTCTCCCTGACCCTGATTCCTTTGTGGGCATATATCTTCCTGTCCTGACTCGGTCATTTCCTCCCTGTGCAGTGGTGACTATGATCACAAACATTTTTGGTGTGAGGCTTCTGAAATGAACTGAAAATGAACTTTTTCTAGCAAACAAAGACTCATACTTTATTCAAAAGTATGATTTTTATGTATGGCCGTTACTGGCTTTACTGTCACCCCCATTGTTAATTAAGAAAAAACAATAACTGCCATACTTGAGCACCTACTACGTGCCAGGCACTGTAGGAAGCACTTTCCATCCACTATGTCTGATATTTATGAACTTCTTGTAAGGTAAGCATCATGCTATCCTCTTTTTCAAATAAAGGGACAAAGGCTCAGAAACTAAAAGTAACATGTCCAGGGTCACTCAGCAGAGTGGAACCCAGAATGACCTGAGGCAAATTTTGTGTGTTTCTCATGAGATTATATGACCTTTTAATATTATAGAAGCAAATTTCTCCTGTCTCATCACTTCTTTATAAAATTGTAATACCCCCAAAGGCATTTGAAAATAATCTGCATTTCCATGGCTGCCTTTTCCGAATCTGGCGAGTGTGGGCCAGCGCTATTCAATGGCGCTTCCTGTGATGACGGATCCCACACCTGTGGTGCCCAGTGAGGCCACCACGAGCCACGTTCAGCTTGAGCACGAAAATGTGGCTAGTGTGACCGATACACTGAATTTCTCATTTAATTTCATTGTAGTTAATATAAATGTTATTTATTTTTAAATCCTCACCTGAGGATATTTTTTCCATTGCTTTTCAGGGAGAGTAGAAGGGAGAGAGAGAGAAACATCAATATGAGAGGGGGGGGGAGAGACGCATCCACTGTATCCATTAGTTGCCTCCTGACCCTGGCTGGGGACCGAGCCTGCAACCGAGACACGTGCCCTTGGCCCTAATGGGACCTGGGACCCTTCAGTCCGCGGCCGACGCTCCAGGCCCCGGCCGAATGTGACTGTAAAGGGCAAGGGGTGGCTCCCACATGGGATGGTGGGCGTCGCGACGTGCAGGTTCCCCCAACCTGTCCTGTGGCCCCAGCTCCGCACCATGACTCGCCCCCTGTCAGGCCTTCTGTTCTCTCCGGCTACGTTCAATCACTGCGAGCGGGGCGAACAAATTATTTACACCTCTGACTGCCCTCGTGGCAATGGGCGTTAGTGGAAATGACTTTTCAATGCTAATTTCTAAGAAAAATATTACGGCAGCCCAAGCGATCTCTGCTCTTGCTCAGCTTCTTTTCAAAGGGTGCTAAAAACCTAACACTTTTTCTTCGGTTGGGACTCAATTAGCTTCAATGTGTAACGGAAAGGTGTCCTTTAACACCACTAATTTACAGCTTATTTATTTTCTTTACTCCTTAGCATCCTTTCTTGCTCTCTGTTCACTTGGTGCATGTGCATTTAGTAACTAAGGTGCAAAGGGGCTGCAGTTACATCTACACCACGGAGCATTATTCCCATGTTGTGTAATTCATGCACCTAAACAATTAACGTATGGCAGGTAAACTGTTACTCATGTAAACTGCTGAAAAGGTGTTTTCACAAAATATATGTGCTTAACAAACTAAAACAGAATGAAATCTAACTGAGATAAATAAAAACTTAAAATTATTTAAAGATATAACTTGGACCCACATAATACATATCTCCTTTGTTTTTAAGATATGATGTATTATTTGATTTTTTTATATTGTAAAGCAAATCAACATTTTACCAAAAATCATCCTCTAAAGCAGCAATTTTCAACCAGTGTGCCCCAAGAATTTTTAAAACATGCAATACCTGACTATTTAGTCTGGGGCACTGACCCCTTTTCCCTCAGATTGTCAAATGAAAAAAATGACAACAGCCCACACAACAATAGCTGTCCAGTGTGAAAGGAATCAAAATTGTGCCTATTTATTTTTAAATCAGGCTGGCAAAATATATATATATATTTTTGGTGTAACAGAATTTTAGTAATTAGCTTCTGTGTGCCATCCGATGAAAAAGGTTGAAAATTGCTGCTCTAAAGTTTCTTTTTCATGAACTCCCAAGGTTTTTTTAAAATTAAAAGTAGATTATCATTATCTTTTGAGGAATATATCTATTGCCTATGTCTGATACATCTAAAATTATTTTGATAAGAGCCAATTCGGGTTACAATCACAAGCAAACCAGACCTGTTTCAGGCAAAAGTTTGTACTTTGGAGTGTGTAACACAATCTCAGCTACAAGATGAAGCTGTTCGGACACTGAGAACTTTGGATGGATGGACATTTGTTACCCACTAATGTAAATTGCATGATTAAAGTTAATCACTCCCAGTGGAATACAGTCCACTGATTACACATAGATTTTCAAGGACATTTTTCTCCTGTCTCCTCCCCTGGAATTCTTCTCTTAGGGTGTGAACCAAGTGAGAGGAAATGAGTCTTTAATAAACTTAAAAACAACTACTCCAGTGCTAACTTGCTATGTATTTTCAAAAATTTAAAGACCTGTAAAAGACAGGGAAAGAGGCTGATGAAAAAAAAGTCAGAAGAAAAAAATTAGTTATTTAGAGTATTATATTTTTCTTAATAGAATAATACTATTTTAAAACTTAGCCTTTTATTTATAACCAAAAGTACATTTGGTAGAGAACACTATTGAAAATGTTTTGTACTTGAACAGTTTATTTGAGCTGATTAGCCACGATCTTCTATGGGTCATGATTTCCCTTGAGACAAGAGATGTGAAAGAGAGAGTTTTCCACCTATAGAAAAATACAAGCTATCTCTCTCCTTTACTATTGAAGTACATTTCTTCAAGGCAAAATTTATTTTAAATTAGTCAAAATTATACAATCATGTCACTGTTACAATGTAATAAATAAATTATGTTCAAGATTTATATTCACTGAAAAATATTTTCTACCGTTATTCTACTGTTTCCATTTTTTTGTTTCTACTAGTCATTTAATTTTTAGTTATTTTATTTAAATATAATTTCTACTAAAATATGTATTTAGATATTTAGTAAACCCATTGTAGTCCTTGTTGAAGTCTACCCACTATTTCACTTTAACTTTATTATCTTCTCAGATTAATGGACTGGCATTTTTTTTAAAAAAAGGAACTCATAAGAACTCACTGTAATTAGGAAATAATCACCATAAAATTAGCTAAAATAATACCTAGAATAGCTCTTAGAGATTTTCTAACCCGAGTCTCTTTATTAGACATTAGTAATAGGGTTTTGTGTAAGTCAGGCGCTCTTTGCAGTGACCTCAGGGTGTAGGGGCTTCACATGAGCCTTTTAATCAAGCCACCTCTCAGTTCTGTGGGAGTATTAGTGTCGCCTCAAGGGACAGATGAAGACATTAGAGTTCAGGGGGGAAGACAGAGGAGCGTGGGGGAGTGACGGGAGGAAATCAGTTGGGCAAACCGACAGGGAGGGAAAGGCCTGCAGCCTGACAGGCAGGAGGCGCTGGATTTCTGACTGAGCATGTCAGGAGTGGTTTGCAAGCTAAACACGAAGCTCTCGTGCTTTCTCATCGGAGTGTTATTCCAGACAATCCTTTTGGTGTTGGACAGCTGAGTCCTGTACCATAAACAACATAAATGGTTTTTTATGATTCGAGCCAGAAGATCAAATGAAATAAAGGCCAATGACCTAGTGAAGAAATAGGACTCTCCTGCTCTGCCTTCACTTCTCTCTTTCTAGTTAAAAATAAAGGTCTTTAGACTGAAAGTGGCACCAAGGATTGAAAAGTCCTTGGTGACTAGACAGATTGTAAGTGTATAGAAGAATCATGGAGAATAGGAAAGTTTTATTGTTAAAAAGAATGAAACTGGTTTCTAAAATTTAAGATAGATATTCACTATAAATCCTAACAGGTTTTAGAATGAGTTTTTGAATGAATGACTTGGGGGGTACTCGAGAATGAACACTAATTATTATAGGAGTCTATTATTACAGTAATAGCGAGTCACGCCACACTGAGTTAACTTTCTTATTAAGATAGATCTAGGCCGTAGGACCTTTATTACAGACTATGATCGTATCGGCCAAAGTGAACTGTTCTTATGGGTGAGATAAAATTAGTGGAACATCACTGACTTCTCAGCAGTACAGAGCCCTTCAAGCCCCCTGAACCGCCTGGGTTGCTCCTCAACATGACAGAGAGAAACAGATTTGTGTCCACGGTGACCCAGGCCGTACGGCAGCTATGAGTGCCAGGCGCCCGGGCCCCTCCCTCGGGCTCCCCAGGCCTCTCTCCCCTGTCCCCCCCCTCCTGGCCCGTCTTCCATTTTGAGGTATAATTGACATATAACATGATGTTAGTTTCCGATGCGCAACACAGTCATTTGACATTTGTATCTATTGTGACCTGATGACCACAAAAGGCTAGCTAACACTCATCACTCCACATAGTTACCAATTTTTCCTCCCTGTGATGAGAACTTTCTGGATCTACTCTTAGTAACTTTCAAACACGCAAGGCAGTGTGATTAACTATAGTCACCATGCTGTCCACTCCAGCCCCAGGACTTACTATTTTATGACTGCAAGTCTGTACCTTCTGACACCCTTCACCCATGTTGCCTCTGGCAAAGCACCAATCTGTATCTTGGCGGCCTTTCCTTGCTTTTTTCTTTTTTTAGATTCTACATATAAGTGAATCCTGTGATATTTGTCTCTCTTATTTCACGCAGCATAACGCCATCCATACTGATGCAAATGGAGAGATTTTACTCTTCTTAGGTCCTGCCGTTCCTGACTGTGGCTTTCATCTCCTGGTCCGAGATGGTTGGCCCAGCAGCTTCCACATCATCTGCTTTCCAGCAAGAAGACAGGAAAGTGGGCAAGAGGGGGCACTTGTCCCTAACTTTATGGCAGGGCCAGGAACTGGCCATTCTCGCTTCCAGTCAGCACTGAACTGCCTGGGCACACCCGGCAACATAGGCCCTGGGACTGTCGGGCTTTAGCTGGGAAACTGTGCCAAGTTAAATATTCTCTTTCTAAGGAAAAGGAGAGAATTCTTATTGGCGAGGCAGCAATCAATTGGACCGTATTGAACCAGTGCCTCACATTTTCCCTTTGATACATCTCTTTCAAGATAATTACACAAGCCACACACTAAAATCTATTTGCAAAAATTTTAATTATGGAGCAAAGTAAAAGTTCTCCTTAACATTCTACTCTATATTCACGTCCCTCTGCAAACTTAACTGTCGCCAGCATTTGATTCTCTTTCATGCATTTTTATGTAAATTACACACATAGTATACATATTGATATCTAGCTCTCTTGTTAACCAAGTTGAAAATGTTGTTATTCTTGCTTTGAAGCTTGTTTTTTTAATCTAATTACATCTCTTAGAAATTGTCCTGTTTCATTTCATACAGATTTATCTAAATCTAATAAGTGATCCATGGTATTCCATAAAATGGAATTATTTAGCTGATTTTATTAAGGACAGTTAGGCTATTTCTAACTCTTACTGCTCATTCAAAAAATTTTTCCACAAAACATGTTGCATTTTCTGATCATAACCTATGCGACAGTGAATGGTGGATATATTTCTATAAGGTGGATCTTGAAAGAGAAGCTTCTGTGTCTAAGTATACATTTATTTATACACTTTTCACATTCCACGAGAATTTTAGAATCAGTTGACCAAATCTCATAAATAAACATTGTTAATAAGATCCTTTAAAATAGATGTTGTAAGACAGTACTTGGTCTGCATAGGACATATTGGAAGAAGCTGATATTTGTATATCATATGGTCTTTCTAGTCTAGGATTTTACAGTTTTCTTAATAGAGGCATGTATAATTCTTATTACGTGCATCCGTAAGTATTTCATAGTTTTGCTTATTAAGATGACTCTATTTTATTACATTTCATATTGGTTTCTTATGATATATAAGAAAAACACTGATTTTTAGTATGTTGGTGTTTCATTCAGTAAGATTACCAAACAGCCCTGTTGTTCCTTGTAGTTTAACAGTTAAATCTCTTTTCTGACGTCTGCATTGAAAAATCATGCTCCTTCCCTTGGTTTCCAGGCGTGAGCCAGCCTTATGAAGCCGGGTGCAGGCCCCCCGAGGATGCAGCCTGTAATAGCTGTGGCAGCTGAATCCTCAGCCTCCCACCAAGGGGCCTCTGGCTGTCAAGGCAGAGAAGAATCATTGCATCTCGTACCTGACATGTGGCATTCCATTACACACACGATGTCCTGGAGATATAAAAATAAAACCGTAACTGTTTACAGATGGAGTGATTTTATATAGGCAAAATTCAGAAGAATCTATTGACAAAGTATTAGAAATAATAAGAGCCTTACAAAAGCTTACTGGAGATAAAGTCAATTACATTTCTATGCCAGTTCGTTAGTTGTATTTTTGTTTTCTTTCTGAAGATTTTGATGGGCATAAATCCTTTATTCTAATATATTCAACTTAATCTTTTTAGGTCTCAGTTTTTGGTGTGTTTTGTTTAACAGGTCTTTTGTGTTCTAAAAGTACCTATCTGGACCTCTTATTTTTGTATGGTGCAAATTAGGAATTCATTTTTCCCCAGGTGGACATTCAGTTGAACAACAGCACGGCTTTCTGAACAGACCATCTTTCTCCATAGATTGGCAATTGTTGCCTTTCTTATATCAAGGTCCCATTTGTCCCAGATCCATTTCTAGATTTTCTATTCTGCACCATTGGTCTGCTCATCTGCCCCTAAGTTACAAACACACTGTCCTGTCCTGTCCTGTCCTGTCCTGTCCTGTCCTGTCCTGTCCTGTCCTGTCCTGTGGGGGTTGGGGAGTGTCGGGGCTGTGTGGAGGGTTTGAGCAAAAAAGAAAAAAAAGAGAACTCATGGACACAGACAACACTGTGGTGATTGTTGGAAAGGGGGGGTGGGAGGAGGGTCTAGGGGGGTAAATGATGATGGAAGGAGGCTTGACTTGGGGTGGTGAACACACAATACAGTATACAGATGACGTGTTGTAGAATTGTGCACCTGAAACCTGTACACTTTGTTAACCAGTGTCACCCCAAAACACTTAATAAAATGGAAAAAAACACACTGTACTAAATACTAGAGCATTCTAAAAAGTCGCAGTATCTATAGATCCCCTACGGTGATTTTTTTTCTTATGTGTCTTAGCTATTTTTGGCCCTTCGATCTTCAGTATGTATTTTAGAATCAGTTTGACAAATTTCCTAAATAGTGATGTTAGAATATTTTTATGAACTAAAAAAATATGTATGTTGAAGAAAATTGACATCTTTTCAGTACTGAATGTTCCCCATCCTGAACATATCATTTATTATATCGGCACATTTTAAGTTTTCTTTTATGTCCCTCAATAAAATTATCATTTTCCACATAAATCTTGTATATTTTTGTTATTTTTTTTCTTATTTGCTATATTTTGTTGCTAATAATGACTTCTTTCCTTTGTACATTTTATATTGTTTGTGACAATGTAGACGATTATACAATCTACAGCAAATTATAGTTTCATTTTAATCTTTCCAATCCTTTACAGTGTATATTTATTTGTTTTTCTCACTGTACCAGCAAGGCTGTGCGGTCTGATGTTGAATACAAATGGTGATAGTGGTCAAATGTTTTGTTAAAGGGAATGTTTTAATATTTCTTCAATAATTATAATATTTGATGAATTTGTTTTTAATTCATACTATATTTCAAGTTAAGGAAGCTTCAGTCTTTTCTCAGTCTATACATCAATATCTTTATCTCTTTTCTGAACAATTAAGGCACCTGAATCAGCTCATTTTTGTACTTTTTACTTACAAGCTGCATTTTCTTATAGGCTTTAGTTTTGTTCCAACAATTTAGACTTTATTATTCTCTTTTTCATAATATAAAGATTTGGATTGACCAGTTTTTTCACACAAATTTTTTCTCTCTAGAATAATTTTCCTTTTTTTTTCTGACCTTTATTCTTCAGTAGTTAACTTAGAACAATAAAATCACTCAGTTTTTGCTTTTCTGAAAATGTGTTTCTCACTTTTATCTTTGAAAGAGCGGTTCACTGTAGACTCCGTTGCCTATAGATAGTTTATTTTTTCTCCCAGTACTTTAAACTTATTATTCTATTGTTTTCTGTTTTCCACTGTTACCATTACAGAACAGTTTTTAGAGCAACTGAGTTCCTTTGGAAATAATCTGTTTCCGTGGGTCAGTAGTCTGGCTACAGTATGATTTAACAAATTTCTCTGCTCCAGGTCTCCAAGACTTAAATCAATATGTCAGCAGACCTGCATCCCTTACTGGAGGCTGTGGGAGAGAATCTGCTCCAAGCTCATTTAGGTTGTTGACTGAACTCAGTTCCTGGTGGTTGTAGGACTGTGCTCCCCGCTTCCTTGTTGGCTGTCAGCTGAGGACCGCCCTTGGCCTCTTTCACATCTCAGAACCAGCAAAGGCATATTCAATCCTTCCTAGACTGGGATCTCTCTGGCTTCTTGGCTCCTTCTCTCTTGCTTTTCTTCCACCACATCAAGTCCTGGCCTCTGACTCCGTGCCTCTACCTCTTCTTCTCACTGTTCATCTCACAGAGATCTCCCACTACTCTGATAATCACTTCCCATAGCCTCCCTCAGACATTCAAAGACATATTTACTTAGAAAAAAATACTACCCCCACATCCAGGAAATTACCTTTATCTCCACTGCAATTTATAAAACCTTACACCCCAGCAGTAAGATTTTCACACATATAACCTCTATTTTCTATTTTGGGCGTTTCTTAGTCTTGTCATCCTTCTACCAAAGGGAATGAGTGTAAGGAGAAAGTAAGAAGACCAACTCTCACATCATGTATACGCAAAGATAAAAGGCATAGCTATGTTTAAATATGTTTACATTTTAATGTATCTTTCAAGTTACTTTTTTAAAACTGGATTTTTTCAAATAGATTTAAAATTTTATTTTTTGTGGGTAATTTTTGTATGTTTTGAGAGTACTCTCAGTGTAACTAAATTGCTTGGATCAATTTACTATGAGGAAGACAAATCCATGACAGTTTTAAAAGATAAAGATAAACTTTAAAGTCAAATATGTATCTTCTCTTAAGTCTGAACTTAGGTCTGACAATGTTCTCTTGTATTGTTTGACTCTGTATCAAGTAATAAGTCAAACTTTTAAAATACTAAATGCCTATAAATACAGTTCTTTAACTTTTGTTTTTAAGTGGTGACAATTTTAATTAAACTGATGTGGAATGTCTAAAATACTTTCATCTTCAGATGCCTTGGAATTACTTTCTTTTCTTATTTAATAACTATTTATTAAGAGCCTTTTGTGTTACTTATTAATAACATGTTATTAAGAGAACTATATTAGCTCTGTAGATACAGATATGAGCAAGATCAATAACGTTCCTATCCTCGTAGAACGTAACTCCTCGTGGAAGAGCCAAAAAAAAAAAGAAAGCAAAAATACATATTGCGTAAAGTCAGAGGAGAGAGAGTGCTTAAGGGGGACACTTGAGACAAGGTGATATTGAATGCCTGGTGAGGAGACAGAGACCTGAATGGAGAGAGGGGATGAGTCCTGTGACTATGAGGGAGGAACAAACCTCCAAGTGTGTTTTATGACAACTAGAGAATCCAGGTCTAAAGACTAAACTTGTGAAATAAGGAAGAGTAGAAACGCAGACCTTACATTTCTGTACAGATAAAAATTGCCTTCCTGTTTTGGCATTGCAAGTCATGGGACTCAAAAATCACATAGATACAAACACTCATTTACAAGGATCTCTGCCAAAAAACAGTACGAGTCCTTACCCAGCAAATTATATAGACAGTTAAGAACCCAGGCTCTCAACAAGCTCTTAACAGAAAAGAAAAATATTCCTAGGTGATACATGGACAGAAAACAAGTCTTCTTCAGAATTTTGACTGGGTTCTGACCATCTGCAAAAGTGAAAATTTATTGGGAGAAAATTTAGATGATGAAACATGAAACAATAAAAGGAAGTCTCAGCCTGCCTCCCAGTCCTGAGGGGGGCAAGCTCTGCTTCTGCACAGAAGGCAGTTTTGAGAAAGCCAGACTCATTCATTCTACGCATTGGGTTTGCTGCTTTAGGGCAAATGCACTCTATATAACTCTTAATAAAAATGCATCCATTTCTGAAATTATTATTTATTGAGTTGGTAGTCTATAATACAACCATGTGGATTTAAAAATGCATATAGTCGTTGAAGAATCCTACTGCTTCTGGAAGCTTTATAAGTATTTCAATATAATTCTATGCAGATTATATATCTTTTAGAAATAAGATAATGGTCTTTTAATTTTATATTTTTATAAATTTTGCCCAGAAATATTGAAAAGTAACTATTAAAATGGGAGCCCTTATTTTGCTTTCCTTAGGCAATAGTATGACTATTATACTTGATTATATGGAAATAAACCTCAGCAAGAATATTATAGAGGCGAGTCTTCATATTTTCTGGATGACGTCTCTGAATTTTCTATAACACTCTAATATTCTCCTTTCGGTGGTCTATATTGTAATTTCCAGTTCATATAACTCCAGAAAAATTAAGAAAATGAGCAGAAACAACCTCGTGTTTAGAGAATTCGGAGTGCAAAAATTAACGTGGGATCAGCTTCACGTTACTCTTTTCAGCCGTTCTTACAGACATTCAGGAATAGAATACTTCACAAAGACGATTACACTAAATCATATCTAGTGACAGGGCGAATGCAAGCTGTGCAAGAGTTAGTGCTGGGTTCGTCGGTGATTGAGGAAACTAGCTCAGTGACCGCGGTTAGTGCAGTGGCTAAGTACGTGTGTCACCGCGACTCCCACTTAGTGACCTCCCAGTGCTCAGAGGGTCCAGTCTAAACCAGTAAAGCTTGTAGGCAAAGAGTTGAAATTTTAACTAAACGTCATCTCCTGAAAAGTCCCGTGTAAATCTCTCCCGTAACCCCCCTTTCCACACCTCTGCCATTCCCAGAATACCCCTGAGAGCGGTGATAGTCCCTCTCCTCTTACATCGCCCTTCCCACCTTCTCACCTGCTCCTCCTTGGTGAAACTATTTTCATAGCTTCGTACACAATACCCCTCATCGCTTCTCTCAGAACCCTCCCCGGAGAAAAAATACTGTGATCATTGCACTCCTCGCCATAGCCTTAAAATGCTGTTGAAACTGACTTTTGCATTTGTCTCTCCTACTTGTGGTGGTTTTCATGACAATTGAAAAATTGCTCTTTGCCAAATAAAAAGAGCATCTCTTTCATTTTCTTATCATTTTTTGTTTCGGTTTTTAAAAATAGGTTCCTTCACTGTAGAAACATTTTTCATGTTGAAACGCCAATTGTAATTAACAAACATAAGTTACATTTTGGATAAACATTTACGGAATAAATAAGACATTTTCAAAATTAACATACCAGATAGAATGAGACGTGTTAAGAATTTTGAAAAGCAGCTGAGATTTATAAAAAAGAGGTATTAAAAAATTAATTGTCCCTGAACAGGATATGGATTTCTGAAGTTGTGCCCCTTCCGTAATTTACTAAAGATAATTTTTAAACGTTGGAAAGCAGCCGCTTTCTCTCTCCTGTATAAATTGAACCCAGGGCTGTAGCCGAGAGTTTGGGACCTTCCAATGCGTGTCCGTAGGAGATGGAGAAAGGACACACACAAAAAAGCCTCATGTCCCAAAAGCAGTTTGGAGGCAGCCAAGAGGATGGTATTTAGTAGGTTAGCTGAGGAAATGACGAGAAGGAAATTGTTTTGTGTCTCGGGCACCATGTGGAATTCCAAGATAAGACAAACAGTTGCTAATTTGAGTATAAAAGCAGGAAACATGATACACTTGTTTCCTTTTATGCAAACACGAGTATATGAGGGGTTGTGTGAAAATTTTTTTTCTCCGGCCGACCCACAAAGGCCTAGAATCAAAGTGCTTCTTTCGGACAAACTGGCTTTTCTTCCCTTCTCTTTCTCTCCTCTCTTCTGCTTCTTGTGGATATTATGGCTAATAACACAACAAGTTTAGGGAGTCCATGGCCAGAACACTTTTGGGGTAAGATATTTTCTTTACCTGTTTTGAATTTAAAATGGGATGCAGAGAAATGTGCTGTGTTATTGACCAAAACATTGGATATCTCTGAGGCATTTTGCTCACTGTAAACGGATTGTTTTCATTGATTGGCTACAAGAGATATATTCATAGAAAATGTCTTTCAAGCGGGCTATTAAGACTTTGAAGAAGAATCTGGGCAACAGGTCTAGATTTGGCTGGTGTTACAAAATATAATTAGAAAATTATAGGAATAAAAGTGAGAAGCGAGGCAGCAGTCACTGCTCTTTGGACTGTGATCATGTGGATTTTGTCGGAAAATGAAGCTTTGTTTTAAGGTTATGGATTATGGATTCTACTTAATGAAGGCAGGAGTTTCTGTAGAGGGCACTTTAATGCACATTGTCAGTGTGATCGTTTTTAGTTTCCAGCGTGAATCTAACCCATACATCCATACTTAAGGAGTGCGATGACACAGATAAAATAAGGAATCATGTTATGAAGCTGGAGGGAAAACTGAAAGAGTAAAAGCTCAGTAGACATAGCAGCCCACACAGCATTACAGAGGGAGCCGGTGGCAGGAGACAAAGGCCCGGCACAGGACTGGCGTCCAGAGGCCGCTGCTGGCGAACCCCGCAGCAGGGTTGGGGGGCGGGGGCCGCTGCTCAAGGCTGGAGGCCCGGGGGCGAAGGCGCAACACCGACTTGTACTTTGGGTTCAGGGAAATTGTAAAAGTAAAGGGGGCAATTTGAGCTACATCCAGAAAAAAGCCTTTAAAGGAGAAACGGACTTTATGGAGAGAGCGATAGCCGTACTTATGAATCCAGAACAAGTTTTTAATCCCCTCAGAGAACTACCGCAGACCTTCTGTTTGATGCCAGGGGATATTTTGGGAACAATGGGGTGAGAGTGAGCAGCGGTGGCCGGCCGGCCTTCGCCACCCCCTAGCTGTCCACCATCGCAGACATTTGCATGAAGGGAATTTTAATTCTTTTTTAGCATCAGCCATTTATGTTTGCTTCAAGTTTATAAAGGAGAGAGAGATAATAGGGAACATCCTACTATAATTATATAACAAAATTTGGAAGAATAAAATAAGTTATATTCGCATATCTAAAACATGGCTGGGGAAGCTTATCCGGGGGATGCCAGTAGGCACAAAGCCCCTGAATCGGAGACGCCTGACTGTGCACATTTGTCACAACACTGCTAGGTGTCCGCAGTACAGAGAAAGCGAATGTCCAAAACCCGCTGAGAAACAGGCAGAGTGTCCACACCAAGCTCATCATCACAGAAATAGGCAGCTGTGTAAATGAATTCAAGAGGAACCCTTATGCAAAAATTAATTGTTAAAGCCAAATCTATTTTTCCCCAACAAATAAAAGTTAAATTTCAGGCTTAGTTAAGGAATAGAAATCATTATCCACTGACTAAAACATGGATGGCGATCATGAAATAAACTTGAATCTGGAAGAACAAATGTTTCATTGGAGTTCTATTAGCCAATCCTAAAAATGGCAGGTTTTTTTAAAAAGATAAAAATCTGTGCTTGAGAAGGAATTCAAACTTACTGTTCCAAAGACAGTCCCTGGCGTTTCTTTGTCTTAGTCTGTGCATACAATGGAAAATAGATGAAAATAGTGAAAACCAGGAAGGGGAGTGTTATAGCCATAAGCTTCAACAAAACCGGGGCAAACATGTTGGGCAGATACAATGTTTTGGGGAAAATATATAAAAGATCACATTCTTTCTACTGAAGTAAAAAATATTAGGTGTAAAAATGGAAAAAATGTAAATGTGAATATAGAAAATATAAAAATTTCTGAAAACATAGATGTCTATCTTTTTTTTTTTCTTCCTTATGTGTATCTAAATTGGTATCTGTTTTGATCGTTGCCTCTACAGATGTATTATTTTGAAAGCCTGTAAAATGCAGCACCAGGCACTGTCTATGGCTGACCAAAATCAACTGGCTGCTTCACACTTTCAGTTGAGAGACGTAAAGAAAGACTAGCTGTGCACTAAGCAGATCGGTTTCCCAGGCTTAACACACTTAAGCTGCGTAAAAAGTTGTTTCACAAATATAATTTTCCTGGTTTACTTTACTGAATGCTAAAAAAAATAATAAGGCAGTGACAGCAGGGTATTCCTAATCTGCACAGCTCACATTTTCATAGTAATCACCCCAAAAATGTACTAAATGTTGTGCAAGGATTAAAGTAATGAGTGCAAAGGTGGGCAACCAAGTCATCCTGAGAGGGACAGCACAGCGGAAGACACAACCTTGCATTTCTCACTTTGCTTAAACTGTGGCTGTAAACATCGCCCAGGAAGGCAGCGAGGCAGCTGGGGAAGGTCGCCCAGCGTTCGTCTAGTGAGACAGCCGAGGGGCATCCTGAGCTTGGCTACCCTCGTGGCTCCTGGCGTTCTAAAGAAGGCATAGTTGTGGTTAAACTTTGTTTCTTACCACGTGGCCTTTCTCTTTTGGCTGGCATTGTGTGTGTGTGGCTAACATTGTGTGTATACTTGGCTGGCATTGTGTGTATGTTTGGCTGGCATTGTGTGTATGTTTGGCTGGCATTGTGTGTTTGGCTAGCACTGTGTGTGTGTTTGGTTGGCATTGTGTGTGTGTGGCTGTCACTGTGTGTGTGTTTGGCTGGCAGTGTGTGTGTGTTTAGCTGGCATTGTGTGTTTGGCTGGCATTGTGTGTATATTTTGCTAGCATTGTGTGTGTGTTTGGCTGGCATTGTGTGTGTGGCTGGCATTGTATGTGTGTTTGGCTGGCATTGTGTGTGTGTTTTGCTAGCATGGTGTGTGTGTGGCTAGCATTGTGTGTGTGTGGCTGGCACTGTGTGTGGCTGGCACTGTGCGTGTGTGTGGCTGGCACTGTGTGTGGCTGGCACTGTGTTTGTGGCTGGCACTGTGTGTGGCTGGCACTGTGTTTGTGGCTGGCACTGTGTGTGGCTGGCACTGTGTGTGTGTGTGTGTGGCTGGCACTGTGTGTGTGTGTGGCTGGCACTGTGTGTGTGTGGCTGGCACTGTGTGTGTGTGTGGCTGGCACTGTGTGTGGCTGGCACTGTGTGTGTGTGTGGCTAGCACTGTGTGTGTGTGGCTGGCACTGTATGTGGCTGGCACTGTGTGTGTGTGTGGCTGGCACTGTGTGTGTGTGGCTGGCACTGTGTGTGTGTGGCTGGCACTGTGTGTGGCTGGCATCGGTGGCTCAGGCGCTTGCGTTCACTTTCAGTTGCAGCGCCCGTCTCAGGAGGGCTGCCCCTGGAGAGCCCATGCTCGTGCCCTAAGCGCCTTTGCTCTGGGGAGTGGTGCAAGATGCCACGTGGCAAAATGGCAATGACAGATCATACGAGTTTTCAAAAATATGGCAGAAATGATCCCTACACCCTCCCTAGAAATAAAGAGACTTGACCATGTCCTGGAAGGTCAGATAAGGTTCGAACAGGGAGATCCCCAGGGCGGCCTCTCCAGCCGCTCGTGCTTCCTTCCTTCCCGCAGCATCAGCCACGCACCAGCGGGCAGTGCCTCAGGCCTGCTGCACAATAGGCCACGCGCAGGCCTTAGGGCAGGACAGCTGGGGCGCAGGGCCCGGGGGAGAGGTGCTGTGGGCCAGGCCCGGGAGTCACAGCCCCGCGGTGGAGGGTGCAGGGCCTGAGGCAGGTTTGCGTGGAGCCTGAATGCGGGCACAAGCCTGAGCTCGGGAGCATAGCACCCTCAGCTCGAGGGAGATGGGGGCTCAGGCCTCCCTTCCCCCGGCCTGGGTGAGTGGGAGCCACGACACTCAGGGTGTGGGAGCAAGAGTGCCTTTGGTTCTTGAACGAATATCTTTAGTTCTCATATTAGTTTTGTACGCTTAGTTATTTATGGTTTCTATTTTTTTTTGCTGATACTTTCTACGTTTTCTTGCACTAGGAGCATTTTCCTTCCCATCACTAAACAGAGATATTAGTTGCTCTGAAGCCGTTGCTTATTCCTGCACCCGGGGCATCTCAGTGTCTTTGCTGACTTCTTTTTTTCTTGAGAATGGGTCACATTTTCCTGTTTCTTTGTGTGTCAAGTAATTCTACATTGTATTCTGAACACTTTGAATGGGCTTTCGGATTCTTTTATCTTCCCTAGAAGAGTGTTTTGCTTTTTCCTAGTTTGTTATCACAAGCAAATAATTTTTTAGAACTTGAGCTACAAAAACCCAGAAAGCCTGTCTCCTGAAAGGCGGGTCAAGCCTCGGTTCAGGGCAGGCGTTGTTGTTGTGGTTGACCAAGGGCCTGCTGTTTGGAACTTGCGATGGAGTTCAGGAGGCAGCCACGGACACAGGAATGTTTATAAGTAAACTCCAGGGATCCTCTCGTCCTGCGGTTCCCCCGACTGGAAATGCTGCAGCTTTTCCATTGGAGTTTCACGTGCCCCACGTAACTCGGGCTGGAAACTGCTCAGGCCAGAATTTCTGGAAAAGAGAAAAATGGCCCCGTGCGCCCTCTTCTTTCCTCCACGTGTCAGGCGCCCTGCAGTCGTTGCCCAGGCTTGGCCATTCCTCAGGCCCTCACTGGGAATTGTTTCAGGAGGGGAGGGCATGGATTTGAACCAGCATTTAGAGTCCGCATACCTGAAAGGTCCCTAAAAGCTTCCCCGCACTCTTCCCGCACTCCCACCGCCTACAGAGCCTGCTCCAGCGTTGCCCTTGCCCTCCCGATGGTAGCCCATGCCCCCCTCTCTTTCCCTCCCCACCCCTCTCTGCTGCCTTCTCCCCCTTCTCCCCTCTCATCATGGTCCTTCCTATCAGTATTTATCTATTATTATTATTATATTATTGGAAACCACACTTGGCTTTGATAGCTCTGTTTCTTTCCTTTTTTTGCATTTTCCTTTTAATCTGTGTAATAAAACTCTGTATTCTCTTAATTATTTGTGAAACTTATGATGTTTGATTTAGTTGATTTAGTTGACTTTTGCTAACTTCTTGATATGGAAGCTTAAATCACTGATTTCCCAGCCTTTCTTTTTTATTAAATGTCTTCTTCTAAGACTATACACTTTTCTTTAAATGTGGCTTTAGGTGCATTTCACACGTTTTGATATTATTTGTTTCATGCCCACACAAGAAGGCTTCCCGAATATCATTTATTCCAGGAAGTTTTTCTAACCATGCTAGATATAAGTTATTCTGTCTTTTAAACGTAATTATACTTATGGCCCATGATATTCATGCATCTCATTTGCTTTTTTTAAAGAGTATAAATGCATGAGCCTAGTGTCCACAGATCTGAAAAGGAAACAAGAAACTCAGGAGGGCCAGTGAGACCTCAGAGGTGAGCAGGAGAGAAAATTTATCTAGGGTGGTGAGGGCAGGCACAACAAGACGACATAAGAGCAAAACCTAAAATTAACCCTGCAGAGAACCGAGGAAAGAACTTCAGGGATAAGTGACAACCAGTGGCAGGCCTTCAGTCAGGAGCGTGTCAGGTGGCAAAGAGGGCAGTGTGGATGGACTTGAATGAGCCAGTGGAACGGCGGAGAGGAGCAGAGACCATTAGATTGGAGCTTCTATCTACAGGCCATTTTTAGGAGTTTGCTTTTACTCAGAAATAGAAGGTTTAGAACAGAAGAGTGATATGATTTGACTTGCATTTTGAAAGGCTCACTGTGGCTACGTATACTGAGAATAGAGCGTGGTTGGGCGCGTGGAGCGGGGACAGGAGCAGGAAGGCCAGACGGGAGGCTGCTGCGCCAGTCCAGGTCAGAGGCGATGGTTGCTGGGGCCAGGGAGGTGGCAGAGTAGCTCGTAAGAACCTGACTTCTGCATATAGAGGTATTGTGAAAACAGACCAAAGAGGATTTTCTGGCAGATGAGATACACATAGAAAGTGCTTCTCTGTTGAAATGATTGTAATTAATTGTTTTCTGTGCCCTAAATAGTATTCCCTCTAAAAAGCTTTTGCCAGCATCTCATTGCCAGACCCATCCTCCTTCGTACTCGAGGGCACCGAGAACAGCATGGCCGGCTTTGGTGACAACTGAGCTCATCACTCATAACTGCAAAGGATTCTGTGAACAGATCCATGTTCTACTCTGTTGTCTAAGACAAAAATCGCTTTTCAGACACTGGAACGATTCAGCTCCAGGCCACTAGATGGTGGCCTCTACTAAATTTTAACACAACACTACTGGCCAGAGCTTGAGGCATTGATTAGATTTACTAAAAAACAGATTCAATATTAGAAGGCTAGAACTGGAAGGCACTATGGTGACTGTTACTATTGGGCCAGAATAGCAAAGAATGATGTTTTTACTGGTTCACTTTTACATTTAGAGGGTGAAGGTGGGAGAGGGAATGCATGTCCTTTAGTTGTTTTTAATTTTCTTTTGACTAAAAGGATCCTAAATTTTCCCCTTACTTTTCTTTGCTCCTTCATTGTGTGGTTTCCAAAAACACACACACCACCTTTCCTTTTCTTTCTTTGTTGTTTTGAAACAGCCTTATTGAGACATAATTCACCCACTTAAATGGCACATTCACATGGTTTTTATTATTGTCACAGAGTGTGTGACCATCAGCACAATCTAATCTGAGAGCATTTTGTCCCTCAAAAGGAGACCTGTTCCCAGGGGGGTCACTCCCGCTCCCTCCCGTCTCACCCTCCAGCACTAGGCAGTCACTGTTTCCTCTCCATCTCCACAGTCTTGTCTGCTCCGGACATTTCACATAAATGGCATCAATTATAGGAGATGTGATCTGTGGCAGCCTTTCCAAAACTGCCTCCTCACGCTCCTGCATACATTCGAAGGTTTCTTTCCTATAGCAGTGGTCTCAGGGACCAGAATACCTTTTCATTATCTTTGGCTTTTCCAGAATTGCTTTTCCTTTCCATGGAAGCATGGGAGATAATTTATTGGCATCTGTAGTATTTTTCATTGTTCATTTTCTCGGTAACTTGAAGTTGGATGTCACTGTCTTCTAATTATGTCGAAGGCATGGGTTTTGTACAGTTTTATTTGTTCATGTGTTGTTTTCTACTGTTTCTTGGAAGAAATGTTGGGAAATTCTGATCTACATTGCTGTCATTGTCTTGGAAACTCTGAATTCCTATAAAATTATTTTTAGGTTCCAAATATTTGGGGCACTGATAGTTAGATATCAATTTGGAATTTTACTATATTACTAGTAAGGCTGACTTTAGGTTCTAACTTTATTTGCTTTTTCCAGATCAAGCCTAACCCAATGAAATCCTTATCTCAACAGGCTCCATTTTAAGACCGTGACTCAATATTATTTTTGTGAGACATATTTTGGAAGAACAATACTGGGTCTAACAGATTTTTCCTAAATCATCCTGTAATTCAGAAGTCATCTTCCTATTATAAAAAAATTATTGCCTAGATTTAATATAAACAATTGCCTTAGAGGATTTTTATATTTGTAAAGATAATTATGAAAGTAGGGGATAAAAAATATAGTCTTTCCACAGGAGATAAATGTAACAATAAAAGGTGGAAAGACACAAAATATATCCTAAAATTAAAGAGCAATTATTATTCTTATGTATTCATTAACATTTGTTTATTTTGTTATTTCTGAATTACAGATTTTCTATATATTGTGATAGAATACAACAATAAACTGGGGAAAAACCTTGGCAATCATAAAGTCTAACTCCATTAAAAAATAATAAAATCAATGAGTCTAAACAAATTTCCTAAATATCATACAACATGTTAGGGATAGAGTGGAATTTGGAACCCTGAATCAGTTAGCTTTTGCTGTGTAACAATCCATCCTAAAACACAGTAGCCTAAAATGATCATTTACTTGGCTCATAATTCTGTGTGGTGGCAGTTTGGACCTAGATCAGCTTAATGCATTTTCTGCTGGTCTCCTCTCATGTATCACACTCATATGTTGGGTTGACTAGAGTCTGAATTACCTAAATGATGCCATTTACATGTTTGGAGTTTGGCAGGCTCTTGGCCAGGGCTGTAGGGTAATTGGCCATGTGGGCCTCATCATCCGGCAGGCCAGCCGGGGTGAGTTCATACGCTGACAATTCAGGGTTCCCGGGAGTGGGCGGGGGTGGGAGCTGAAAGCCCTCCTGAGACTTGTGCTTGCACAGCTTCATTTCCATTGAGTCCAATTGGTCAAAGCAAGTTGCAAAGCCAGACCAGGTTCAAGGGGTAGGGAAATAGATTCTACCTCTTCACGAAAAGACTGTCAAAGCATTTGAAACCCCCTTCTTTTGTTTTCCCAGCCTCACGACCCCATTTAGTTAATTTCCAGTCCATGTATCTCTCAATACAGAATCCTTAAACAAGCAATGAGATAAAATAGCTTACTCCTCTACTTAACGGTGACTAATTTTTGTTAAAGAAATGCAGGTGTCTCCCTCTAAAAGGCGATACTTGAAATGGAGTTTGAAGAGTGAGGTTTCCAGACAGAACAGTAAAAGTTGTATTGAGATATACGGAAAAAATACACAGGAAAGCACCGGGTTTCAGAGAATGACAGGCTTTGGGTTAGTGAGAAAATCACCATGGCTCGTGGGTTAGATCATGGGGTAGAGAATGGAGAAGTGTGAGGGTGGTTAAGGCTGGAGGGGCCTCTAATAGGCAGGGCGTCTTTCCATTCAAAGCAGGGGCTCCGGCACCCAGTTTCATTCAATAATGTGTTTAGTTCCCATGGAGAAGCGGTAAGGTAGGCTTTTCATTTTGATAAGGTTTCTGCCCTCCCCCATTTCCCAGCACAACAGGAAGTCTGAACAAACACAGGTTCTGTGAATTGAAGGATGCTGATGGGTTGCAGAGATTCTATGGAAATTCAGGGAACAGGAATTTTATTATCAAAACAAGGACATCAACTAGAGCTTTGGGACCAAGAAAGAGCCCAGTAGTCTGCACAGCTCATGTCATCAATGAGTCATAAATATAAGTGACAGTCCAGAATTTCAGGGAATATAACATAAATCAGTCAGCCCACCAGATGGTCCTTACTCGGCACTTCCTATCTCAGAATGAGCACAGGAAGTGAGACATCAGTGGGGGTGACGAGAGCAGACAGGGGAAGAGGGAAAATCAATGATTACAAAACTCTTTATCAATTTTTGGTACATTAGTTACTAGTGGAACTCAAATGGAAATAATCGTTGGACTACATTTGCAACCCTAAAAATTTTATGAGCTAAATAATGGCCTTTTTTAAAAAAATGAGACTGTTTTTATTACTTATTTCTTAAAGATGATAGAGTGATGTAAGCACCATGAAATGATACAGATAAAATGTTATTTTACATCCTTTTGTCTAAACGGAAACCTAACAGCTTTCATTTATTCCTGTCCACCTAGTACCATTTTCTCTGATCCAAAATCTGTTTAATCCTATGTATCGCTCCACACTTACTGCCCTGTGTTTTTAGTCGAACCCCTACTTACAAATCAAACGACCTGTTTGAGTTTTTGTTGTTTCTTTGTTTCAGAGGATCTCCTAACGTCCTTCACAGTGTCCATCGCAATCGGGCTGGTCATTGGAGGGTTTATTTGGGCCCTGTTCGTTTGTCTGTCTCGGAGAAGAGCCAGCGCCCGCATCTCACACTGGAGCTCGGCCCGGCGATCCAGGTCCTCCTACTCTCAGGGCCTCAGCAGGCCTGGGTTTTACCGCCACAGCGGCTACGAGCGCAGAAGCAACCTCAGCCTGGCCAGCCTCACCTTCCAGCGACAGGCCTCCCTGGAACAGGGAAATTCCTTTCCAAGGAAATCCAGCTTCCGGGCTTCGACTTTCCACCCATTTCTTCAAAGTCCCCCCCTTCCCGTGGAAACGGACAGCCACGTGATGACCCTCCCTGCTGCCTCCTCGCCCACCGTCCACGCTTCTCTCAGCCCGGGCCGCCCCGACTTCCACTGGTCCAGCAGCAGCCTGCCAGTGGGCCTGTCGCCACCGCCACCGCCCACCTACGAGTCCATCATAAAGGCGTTCCCAGACTTCTGAAGGGGGCTTCTACTTTTAACGTGTTTCTTTCTTTCCTCGCCTTTTCTTGAAAGGAAGTCATAAATAGATTAACCAGAATTTTGAGGACAGGGCCCCAACCACCAGTGAGCTCCCAAACTTAAAAATGCTCGTGCAAGTTGGACATTACAATGCACATTTCCTTGGAAGCCGTTTTTCCTTGCCTCACAAAGAAGTAATATTTTCCCGAATAGTTCTATATTTATGTATTTTGTATTCAATGTGAGGATTATTAAAGGTAGTGATTCTAACCAAAGAACCACAAATAAAAACAAGGTATTTGTGGTTTACGATCCCCATTCACTGTCCAATGTGATTACACAGGGGAAAAAATCAGTGTGCCTTAACATTTTTTCTAGCCTAAGGAATTTTAATTTTATTTTCTTTGGAATAACAAGTGAACAGTTTTACAATCTTGGATTTTTAATGAATTATATGGGCACAAAATGGCAGAACATAGGCGATTCTAAAGTTCCTTGATTCCTCTCACTTATGAAAAGTATGGGAACCAAGCAAAGGAAGCTGAACGCTGTGGGTATTAGAGGATACTTCAATCTGGACACTTATTTTTGTGCTTTTCCTAAGAATAGTTATCCACATCATTGAGGCAGAATCCTTGGATAACTTTCTTCACTGTTGTAGTTACATTTTTAGAAAAACAACCACCACAAATACAATTGATTTAACCTAAAAACAAACTTTAACACTGAGCTTACATTTTTCTTAAGGGATACATTTTATTTCTTAGGTTTAAATCTAGTCATTGGAAAAGCACTTTATGTAGGCACCTTCTCCTGTACCTTCACAGACAAATAAGTAGGGTCAGTGGGGACAAAGTCTCTCATTGAAACAGATGTTATACCCATGAAGAATTCTCCTTCCTGGGCTGATTCATCAGGCATTATGGGTCGTTTGGATCTCTATGAATTTCAGCCTCAGACTCTGCGAAGAGTCTTTATACAAGGATTAAACCATGCCATAAGTCCTTGGTGCAACCAGTTATTTAAGGTGTTCATTTCCATGGACGGCCATTCTCTTAAAGAAAGGTACATCCCCAAATGTGGGTACCAGAGAGCTTCAGTGACCAGATGCCTGTGGCTGTCCTTTTTTCATGTAAGAGCACAAGTTCACTGGATAATTACTCCAAAGGCCTGTGGTTTATTTCTGATTCAGTGAATATTTAGCTTATGTTGCTGTTTGTTCATACGAACATTGAGATTTTTGGTGAAGATAAATGTACTCTCATTATAGTTTCTGCAATGGTCCCAGCTAAGTGTGTCTAAATGTGGCTCAAGACTGTAATAATTTTTATATAATAAGATATTGTGTATAGTATTTTCTTTATTATTTGCATTTAGCTTATATTTTTACTGTTCCTCAAGGATAATTATTCTTAATGATGTCTACAGATAGGTGCTCTTTAATGCAATATACCAGAAAGAGAGAAAGAAAGAGAAAGAACTCATAGGATAACCAATTTGTTCTATGTTGTTTTTTAAACAAATTTAGCAGTCGTCATATAGCCACATAAGTTTTCAAGAGATCATTAAGTTAGTAAAAAAGCTATCTTGCTTATCAAATGCCATCCTTATTGTTCAACATGAGAAGGTAAACAGATTGTATATTGGGAGTAAAAGCTGTTTTATATCTCATAAATTAGAAAATGAAAGACATCCTCTGATGTATTTAACCATCTGGGAGAATTGTCTCTTCCCTCCCCAAGTTATGAAACAATCAAAATGAGAGCCTTGTAAATACTGTGCAATGTATGAAATGTGAAATTAAAGCAAAACCTGGAGACCATTTTAGTTGTATTTTTTATTTGAAATGTTTAATTAATTATGAAATAAAATTAAACTGATGTTAATTTTGATTCACAGATTATTTGTTGAATAACTTGTGAATATCTCCTATTTACTTTGGCATTTTAACCCAATCTAGACCATCCTCTATCTATTCCTAAGACATAAACATTATTTTATATAAAAAATGTATTAAAAAAAGGGTGACATCACCAATAAATGGAACAGGATGTTTCAATGAATTAATGCATATGGAAAATGTTGTTTATTAAAAAACATTAATTTAGATTCTTACCTCACTAGATAAACAAAGTAATTCTAGAATTACTTAACTTTTTTAGAGAATAAACTTATTAAGATATAATTGACATGTAAAATTATATTAGTTTCAGGTGTACAACAAAAAAATGTTTTATAGGTAAGCTCCAGCTTAGGTAAGAGCAGAGGGTGGGAGGGCTGAAACTGAAATGGTATTGACTGCAGTTGAGGATAGGAGGAGTAGAGCTGGCAGCTGGTAATAAATGACCAAATGGTCATGGGAATCTCAGAGTAAAGGTATTCGGGTATTATGGGAGCAGCCCAAGACATCTGTTCAAAGATGAAGGACAAATTGAGAGAAAATATTGACAAAATGCATGACAAAGCGTTAATGATCTTTACATAAAGTCCTCATATGATAAATGGAAAAAATCATAAGAGAGGAAGATTAGGAAATTCACTGGTGAAAATGAACATAAAAAATCTGAAATAGAAAAGAACACTCAATCCACACTGAAAGTAAGGTAAACTAAAAGCTCCTACTGAGAATCCACAAAGAATAGCAACAAGATATAGTAAACTTCTGATAAGATTTTCAAGGGACACCCGGAGCAGCACCCACTTCCCAGCTCAGGGTCACAGTGTGATACTGCAGCCAATCAGTTAAAAGGAAAAAACTCTAATAGGTAATGTGAACACCAAGTGTGGAGAGACAAGCACTGGAGACATGAATCGGCTCCTGGAAGGATTAAATCTATCTTACTTCAGTCACCAATCAACAGATTTGAGAGCTCAAGGAAAATTACTTTGCCCAATAGTGCCATTTTTACCTCTAACAAGTTTTCTATCAGAGAGTGTTGAAGTTTGATGACAAACTTTTTTATACCTTCAGAGAGAATATATATATATATATATATATATATATAAATTTGTTCTGCTACAAAACATCTTTCTTGGATGTCAATTATCTTTTAGATGGAATGGGATTAGTAGGAAGTCTTATTGGTTCCTTTGGGATTTTTCCTAACACATTCATGTCTTCAAACAATCAGGAATTAAAAGAAAACAAAATCCCTAGCAACATATACATGCAAAATGTGGATTTTTTTCGAGGATTATAATTATTTACTCTGGGAAAGTAATTCTAGCTGTTATAAAATTTCATGTTATAACTGACTTCCTTCCTCAGGTCCCTGATGATTATTAAACCAAAGCCTTCACTGAACAGACAGTGTACAGAACAGCATCCCTACCCCTAAACCCAAACCTAGTTAGAATGTCATTGGACTAAGACTATTCTTGGCCTAGAGGTTTTCCAGTCATTTCTTGACTGATGCGATGAACTGGGATTTTAATTTACAGTCAGAGGAAGCTGCATACAAATTTAAAGTGCTCACTGTACTCCCAGCAAAATCAAACAAAATCTCTGAACGCTGACATTGGTGCTATTCTGAAAATGCTCATACAGGGAAGTCTGGCGATCTACAACAAAGCAAGTAAAAACCAGGAAATATAAATTATAAAACAGGACCTAGAACCAGAGGTCATATTGAAATAAAAGGTGAAATGGGTAGTATAAATTTGGCCAGGGTAAAGAAACAAAATGGGAGGAAAGAAAGGAAAGCAGATTACCAGAAAAAACATATTATTGGAGTGGAAAGACAGAATCTTACGTTTTTCCATTAGCATTAGTTTCTAGCTTTCTGATTTATTTTTGAGTTTCTAAATTCCACTTGTAGGAACAAGTATTTGTCTTGTTTGGCCAACACATATTTTCATATTTGATTACCTAACATTTTAATTTTCTTAGGGGAACAATTCTTCCACTTGTCACAGTTTTATTGTGACTCTCAGTCAAAGTTCCCCCACCTGTCTCCTTCCCCTCCCTGTTATCAAAGTGGAGAAAATCCCCCCTTTTCAATCAGTACTCCATGTTGTGCTTGCAGTTCCCTTTTTACCTATTTAATGATTTTACTGCTTCAAATATCCCTGATGTCTAAGGTGTTATCACTGCTTCTATCTTAAATTGGGGCCCTTGAAAAGAAACTCTGAAATGGTAATTTGTGCACAGAAATTTTGATGGGGTGGGGAGTTCTCAGCAATGAATATCTATGAATGAATGAAGGAACAGGATTGGGCAGAAGAAGCGGTTAAAAAGAATGGCATTTCCAAAAGAGGCATCAGCCAATCGTACAGAGAGTGCTGGATGGCCCCTCAAAGCTGTCCCTAATTGAAACAAAGGACCAGACAACAGTTAGGGTTGGGGTTGGGGTTGGGGTTAGGGTTAGGATTACGGTTAGGGTTAGGGTTAGGGTTAGGGTTGGGGTTGGGGTTGAGGTTAGGGTTGGGGTTGGGGTTAGGGCTGGGGTTGGGGTTGGGGTTAGCATTAGAGTTAGGGTTAGGTTTGGGGTTAGGGCTGGGGTTGGGGTTGGGGTTGGGGTTGGGTTTGGGTTAGAGCCAGGGTCAGCATTAGAATCCTGTTAGGCCACTTAGAATCCCTCCTCACCCCTGATGTTTCTTTGTTATTGTCCCTTTATTGACCCTCACTCTAGTCCTTCGCTATAAACTCTCACTTCTCCTTATTGTATCAGAATTGAACAAATTTCTATGAGGTCTGTTTCCCTCTACTGCAATTGTTTTTCTCAACAAATTATGCTTTTACCACTCTAATTATTGTCCAGCTGTTTTTGTTTTTTTCACTCTAAAAAAAAAAAAAATACAAAAAAGAACCCCATACATTTTGACTTCTCCAGTGACTGTCAGGCTGTTGGTTTTCACAGATACTAGGTTTGCAAGGCTGCTGATTTTCAAGGCTACCAGGGAGCTGCCAAGAAGAGCTAAGAATAGGCAAGTTGAAATGCCACATGGCCCATTGTCCTTATCAAGATTCAGCTGTTTTTCTTGAACAAATGTTCCCTTGGTTGTTACAAGTCTTCGGTTAATTTCCAGAGTACTGAAAATGTGACAATTTTCTGCCAGTGTTCTCACCGTGTTCATGAAGGAGAAGATGTTCAGAGGTCCTCATTCCATCTCTCCAGCAGGGCTTCTGCTTATCGACATCTTGGTACTTAGACAATCTTGCTGTAAAAATCTACAGGCATAGGGTGCATAGTTCCTAAAAATTTGAATCAAAGTCCACCGGTTCTTCAATAGAACCCTGTAGTGATTTCTCCCGGCTGTGCTTTTCCTGTGATGTGAAATGACAGGCAGGAGTCAAGACCCTCCTCTGGAAGGAGTTAACTGATTTTAATGGCATACTCTTCAACCACGCAGCCCTTTGAGAAAAGAATGTGTAATGCCTACGGATGGTTAAAAGATGGCCAACTTGTGTCTCAGTTTAAAATCTGGTTCACATATTCCAAGGCTTTCATTCCTCAAACTCTCCAGAATAAATTTCCAACTTCATTAAATCCATTTCTTCTGGACAAGTGTAATTTATTGTTCAAATCCCTTCCAAAATGGTCTTGAAGTGGAGAGATGCTCATGTGTGATACACATTAAGATTACATGTGTCGCTTGGCATAAGTTCAGTCTTTATTTAGACAGTTCCACTCACCTGTAGAAACTGGACACTGATCCCGTGTGTGTTGACTTGTTTGTCCCCTGTCTCACCCCTAAGTACATGCTTTCCCAGTTTATTCCTCACTGAAATTCTCATTAGAGGAGACACGTCCGTAACATTGCCCACATGCTTTGACATTTTGGGGGGAAAGAAGGTTCCGTTTTATTAGGTCACTTCCACCTCAAGGTATTTGCATAAGTGGTGTGGGTCTGGCCCTTGATGTCGTCTTCCTGAGCGATCTCTGATTGCTCTCAGGCATGCTGTAGACACACAGTCGCAATGAGTCTTGTGCTATCTTTACCAAATCAAATCTGCAAAGTTCACTTGCAATTTAATGTATTGTTTTTGAGTCATCTTGACATTTTGACTTCATAAGTGTAAGCTGAAAACTGGATTTACTGGAAATTTGTTTTTAAAAATAAAACAACATTTGCCAGATCCCTGATCTACAGTTGCTTTATAACATTAGGCAATGCTGATGAGGTAATGCTGCTGAAAGAAAATGTTCAAAAAGAAATTTATCTCTAATATTTCTGAAGCTCATAAAAGAATAAGACTGTGTTCAATAGGAACAGAAAATTATACAAAGAATAGTGTAAGTTAGTAGCATAGAATCCAATTTTTTTAAAGGGAGGCAAAGAACATAAAAGCAAAAAAAAAAGCAATGTTTATCATTGTTGAAACAACTGGAGGAAAAGCTTTTATTTATTTCAAAGGTATAAATATTGTAAATAAGTAAGCTTTTGTGTACAGTGAGCCATATTTAAAAACCAATACATATTATTTTTGTTAATAGAACCTTTGGATATTTCATAATAAATGACGTCTTATTTTATAGAAACACTGAAAGTTGAAGTTTTCCTAGAGTATAATTTTTCTAATGAGTTAAAAAGCCTACAGTTAACTCTTGCTGCTGAATGGGATCCCAGGATGATACAGTCCATCGCCTGGGCCTTACTAACCACTTAGCTATACCCACCCCTGTCGGCATTTAGAGGCAAGCAAGGCGGCGAGATGGAGGTGAGAGGAGGAACCGAGTGTGCTGGCCGCATACACTCTAAGGTTAGGAAGTTCTGACAGTTACAAAAAATATTTTGGTGGGGGAACAGGATGACTGCGAAATGTGAAGGTAGACTAGGAATGAACTACTAGGAGAGTATTATGAATTTTGTTAGGTGTGAAAAATATTATTGTGATTGTGTAATAACAGGTGTTTGCTTTTCAGAGATGCACACTACAGCATACAGAGGTGAGGTGTTGTAATTTCTGAGGACAGCAAGGAGGCAGCCAGCCTGGCACAGCTGCTTCTGAGCGGAGTCCAAGGTGAGCGGTTTCAATGAGTTCAAGATGAGCGAGCCACCAGAGGATGGCGTCTCTTCAGTGAAATTCCACCCCAACACCAGGGCCTGCTGGTGTTCTCCAGGGTGCAGCCACGGACACCACGGCGTCCTGGCCAATTCCACGTGGCTCAAGGGCCAGCACATCCTGGACTGTGCATTCTAATACTGAGCACAGGCCTGGGGGGGGATTAGACCACCCACTGAAAATCCATGGTTGAACGCAGATCAAGAATCCGTGGGACTGGGTGAGAGAGGTGAAGGGATTAAGAAAAGAAAAACTCACACACACAGACAACAGGATGGTTACTACCATAGGGAAGGGGGTGGAGGAGGTAGAAGAGGGTACAGGGGGATAAATGGTGATGGAGGGTGACTTGACTTAGGGTGGTGAACACACAATACAATATCCAGATGTTGTATTATAGAATCGTACACCTGAAACCGATATACATTTATTAACCAATGTCACGTCAATAAATTCAATAAAAATTTTAAAAAAGAATCCTGTTGAAACCCATGTTGCCCCTGTCAGATGTGTTGAACACGGTCCAAAAGTGAATGTGACGGTTCCTGGGAGTTGGGATCCAACAGGTAAATTGTGGGTTCCTGGAACTCCAGTAATGCTGGGACCTCGCCCAAGCCTCTCAGGGTCTGGCAGGCTGCAGCTTTAATGCAGGACCGAGGGAACATGGGCTGCTCGCCACAGTGCTGGGGCTCCAAGCTGAAGACTGGCTGGGTACGAGCATTTTCAAACAGGCAGGGTGTGTGTGAAGCGCTCCTGAAGGCCAAGTGGCATTGGAGTGCTCGGACCCCAGCCCAGAGGGACAGAAGAGGAAGCCTTCCAGACTAAAAGTAAAGGAGCAGATTTACCCAGTCAATGCCATTTTCTTTCCCAACACCGGCAATACATTTGCCACAGGTGGTTCTGGTGGATTTGTAAATATTTGGGATCTGTTTAACCAACAGTGACTGTGCCGGATCCATTCTACCTCACCAGCGTCACAGCACCTGCCTTCAGAAATGATGGCCTTCTACTTGCCACAGCGCCATCATATGTGTATGAAGCGTGTGGCATGGAGCATCCTGAAGATGGTGGCTTCATTTCCCACGTGACAGGTGCAGAAACAAAACCAAAGTCCATCTAACCATCTCATGAAGTGGTTCCCCTATGGAAAGCTCAGTTTTGCCTCCTACAAATGCATGCTTTTCCCTTAAGGCAAGTGCAATAGCCATAGTGAACACGTTACTTAGTATGTGGATTTCTCTGTTTTTTGTCTTATGAAAACTGGTCTGTGTGCCCTTTCATACTGACTTTGTGTAGAGGGAGGAGTCTTTGTGTCTTTTGTGTCTGTTACTTACTCTAAAATACTTTAACAGATGAAAACTGAAAGAAGCAAATATGGCAAAATACTAACCATTTTAATATCTAGGTGATGGGTTTATGAGTGTTCATGATGCCATTTTCTTTTCTATATTTGAAAGTTTCAATGATAAACAATTTTAAAATGTATTGTATCTAAAAAAAAAAGCTTTGGCAGTTGAGATTTTGCAACTACCAATGGAACACATGGATTAACAAAATAATTTCTATTGCTTTTATCAGTTTTAGTTTTCATTTTTAAAGTCCTTAAAATAAAAATTAGAATTAAATATTTAACTGATTGCTTGCTTTGAAAGAAATTGAATATAAAGGAATATAACTAAATAAACTTTTTTTCTTCTTTGCATTCCTTTATCCCACCTTTTCTTTCTTCTGTGCCTTGTTATTTAGTATTTATAAAAGGGCTTCTAAAGGAGATGACATAAATAAGAAGCAGATGATAAAGTTACCGCCCAGAGGAAGCAAAGTGGAGTCAGTAATGAGGTTAGTGCTCAAAAAACAGTCTTGCATTCTAAACACTCACCAGCAAAGGGCCAAGATTCGTCTCTCAGCGTTCTAATTGTAAATTTAAAGAAAGGACTATGAACAGATAGATCATTCAAGTGCTCATAAAATAAAGGCAAATCATTTATCCAGGAGAAGCACAGTCATTTCCGACTTGAAGTTTATACTAAACAGGATCCTGTGTGATGTAATGAGCAAAACACTAAACAGTAGGCTTAGGATAATTAAGGCAAGGAGTATTACGGGAATTTAGTCAGTTTTCCCATCATCAAAAAATAATCAGTGAAAAATAAACCTCCTGGGGCAAATGCCACAGTATCATTGAGGTCAGCAGCACCTCAGTGTCCTTGGGAGATTTTTGGAGTATCTTGAACAAACCTTCGTCACCAGTTTCAAGAACCCAAATGGAACTGATAAACTTTGAGAGAAGAGCTCTAGTGGACATGTGTACATTAGTGGACATGTATGGGCATGGGTGCATTTTTTTTGAGGACAGGGTTTATAATTTGTATCAGAAGGACCTTTTGACTCAGGAAAGACTGAGAAGCACTGATCTGTAGAAATAAAGAGGCTTCACATCCATTAAGAAAAACTTTTTCTTAATGAGCTTTTCAAAAGCATATATGCTGAGTTTTGGGATTGTACTCTGCCTACTTCTCAGAATGAAAATATTCTGTATGTCCACTAACAAAAGAAACACATGCTCTAAGAGTCTGTTCCCCAGGGCAGGCCTGGCCTCCTCTTAGGAAAGTTGAGCACTGATTTAGGAATAATTTGTAGGAAACCTATTTCATATATGTCTGCAGGTAAGTCCAGAGAGTATTTCCAGGAAGGATAACAATTTTTATAAAAAATAATTTTGAATATATTGTAAGAAAAATAAAATAAAAACTTTACATAGTGTGTTAATAAGCTTAACATATGTAGTTTTAAGGCAGGTGTAATCAAAAACTTACCTTGAACTTTACAACAAAAAAGCTGAACAAATCATCCATGAGCAATGCCATTTACTGGAACAAGCTAAGATAAATGGCTTGCAAAATGGATTCCTCTGAAACTGAATGAGGTAACTTTCTGAATGGGGCTGTTAATTATAAATAAATTAAAGGGTTTCTTTCTGAAAACTGTCAGACCAGAAGTTTCTTAAGGTCTCAGCTAGATCATAGTTATAAAAACGTATTATGCATCTTGTATATGTATACACAAATTAACATTTCATAATATTACATAAAATAAATTTTCTATATTGAGAAAATATATTAAGAATATATATACATAAGTATATTATATACATATTAAATTCTTAATATATTTTTCTTAATATGTAAGCTATATAAAATATTAATTTATAAATATATATATACATACATATGTATATATACTCTATATACTAATATATATAAAATACATACATGTAAAAATTGAATAGCTTGCTTAAGGCCTTAAGTATATGTAAACGGTGGAGCTGGGATTCAAACCAAGGCAGTACAGCTCCACAGTGTCCATTTTAGCCAGTAAGCTAGGCTCCCTCCACACGCACTAATACAATCATGCTATTTGCTTATAAAAAATATTGCCTTTCTACTGCTTGTATCTAGTAAAGAAGCAATGCATCCGTTTCAGTCAAAATTATATTCAATCGTTAAAAAGCAAGTTAATATGAAAGGAAGAATATCTATTCTGATTACTGAGTGATCAAGAGCATTTGTATAGTGAACATTTTATTTAAGGTTTCACAATTGAGAGAAGTTTAGAGCAGCTAATATCATAGCTAGATGTCTCCTTTTAGTTAGCTCCTAAGTGTAGGAAATATTGTTTCATTTGTACATAATTAAGAGAGTTCACTTAAGTGGTTTATTAGTCTTCACTCTCAAATTCTCCAGCCAGCTTTATGACTGTTTCCAGCAGGATGGAGCAGGAATGTATCCGAATGACATTATTTAGGGAAAGCAATAAAGCGTTATTCATGGAGATATATGGTGTATCTTGATTTGTAAAAATGTAAGAAAACATTAGGGAGAAAATCCCCAGAGGTCTTCTATGAAGGCGGGTAAAAACAGCTATATGAACACTGGGGCCAGACAACCAGATGGCGGCGCAGGTAACCGTGGACCCGCCCCCGCAACCACATCAGAATGACAACTAAAATACAGAACCACCGTCACTCAGAGCCTCCTGAGACCGGCTGAACAGAAGCCCCACAACCAGGGACCTGAAGCAGCACCGAGACGGTAGGAAGGGCGGAGACGCGGGCGGGTCGGGGCTGAATCGAGGAGACGCGGCCGCGGGCCCACCCCTGGGGCCGAGGAATAAACCCGGGAGGGCATCTCAGCCATGGAGGTTTCCCAGAAAAGCAAGGGGTCTCAGCCCCACATTAGGCCCCCAGCCCAGGGCTCCAGGGCCCTGAAGAGATGTCCCCACAACTCCGGGCTGTGAAACCAGCACGGACTGTCGCTGAGGGTCGCGGAGGCTGCGGGAGCCCCAGCAGCTCCTCTAAAGGGCCCGGCACGGACTCACTCGGACGCTCCCTCTGAGCCCAGCGCCGGGCAGCAGCCGGAAAGGACCCGGGACACTCGGGGAGGAACTAACCTGCCTGAAGTCGGGGCGAGAGCTGGAGGGGCGGCTTCCTCCCAGGCAGAAGGGCTGGCGGAGGCCATGGCTCCTTGGGCGAGTCCTCCCCACACAGCCGGCAGGCAGGCGCCATGTTTGAGTCGCCAGCACCTGACTCACACCTTTGGCCCCGCCCCGTGATTCCCGGAGGCCCCGCCCCTCCCCACCTGCAGCTCATCCAGGCCATTTCCAGGGGCTTTTCTGTGCCTCATGCTTAGGACTTTCCTAAAATCTCTCAAACAAGCAGCAGCAGGCCCTATACTGCTTGATAAGTGGCCCCAGGCCTGGCACTAGCAGCAGCTGCATTGGCTCATAGCTGGGCCTCTCCTGGATGCCACAAAGCCCAGCACAAGTAGCAGCCAACTATGGTTTGCTGAGTAGCTCATGCTGGGTGGCGCTGGGCAAGGCACTGGCACTGGCACTGGCACAAGCTGACTGCACCTCCCAGGAGGCCCCAGAGACAGTGCACCTGGTGGTCAGACTCGACCATGCTGGATCACAACCCTACCACATCCATGAGGGACACACTCAAGGGGCGCACTTGGTGAACACCAAAGCCCCACTTAAGTAAATCCTGCTCCATAGGAGTGTCTCCAGCACAGCAGCTCTCTGGTTGTAGTTGCAGCTGGTCCTCACAGCTGATTGGCCTGAGGGTCAATTCCTCCCAGTGACACCAACAGCAACCAAGGCTCAACTACAACAGGACAGCGCACACAGCCCACACAGGGGAGCACCTGGAAGGCCCAGCTCAGGTGACTGGGGAGGCTGAGCCACTGGACCCTACAGGAGACCTATTACACAAAGACACTCTACAAATTCCAGGAGACATAGCAGCTCTACCTAATACATAGAAACAAACACCTGGAAGCAGCCAAAATGTGGAGGCAAAGAAACATGTCACAAAGGAAAGAACAAAAGAAATCTCTAGAAGAGGAAATAAATGAAATAGAACCAAGCAAGCTAACAGACACAGAGTTCAGAATAATGGTTATGAGGATGCTCAAGCATATTAGTAAGAGTATCACGAAAACAACTGAGAAAATCGATGACATAATAAAGAACCAATTTGAAATGAAGGCTACACAAACTGAAATGAAGAATAATTTACAGGGAATCAACAGTAGAGTACAGGACACTGAGAATCAAATCAGCAATTTGGAACATGAGGAAACAAAAAACACCCAACCAGAAGAGCAAAAAGAAAAAAGAATCCAGAAATATGAAGATAGTGTAAGGAGCCTCTGGGACAACTTCAAGTGGACTAACATTTGTATTATTGGGGTGCCAGAAGGGGAAGAAAGAGACCAAGAAATTGAAAACCTATTGGAAAAAATGATGACAGAAAACTTCCCCTACCTGGAGAAAGAAATAGACTTACAAGTCCAGGAAGCACAGAGGGTCCCAAACAAGAGGAACCCAGAGAGGCCCACAGCAAGACACATCATAATTAAAATGCCAAAGGTGAAAGACAAAGAGAGAATCTTAAAAACAGTAAGAGAAAAGCAATTAGTTACCTACAAGGGAGCACCCATATGACTGACAGCTGATTTCTCAACAGAAACCTTGCAGGCCAGAAGGGAATGGCAAGAAATATTCAAAGTGATGAAAAACAAGGAACTACAACCAAGATTACTCTACCCAGCAAAGCTATCATTTAGAATGAAGGTCAGATAAAGAGCTTCACAGACAAGGAAAAGCTAAAGGAGTTCATCAGCACCAGACCAGCACTACAGGAAAAGTTGAAGGGTCTTCTTCAAGAAGAAGATAATGAACAGAAGAATTTAACAAAATAGACCCAGAGACATTGACGCACGCAAGAGACGATCATATCTCAGAGGGAAGAGGGGTGGGGAGGGGGGTGGGAAGAGATTAACCAAAGAAGTTATACGCATATATGTATAACCCATGGGCACAGACAATAATGGGGTGAAGGCCTGGGGAGGTGTGAGAATGAGGTGGAGGGGGTCAATGGGGGGAAAAAATGGGACATCTGTAATACTTTCAACAATAAAGATAAATTTAAAATAAATAAATAAAGTCAAAAGACCGGGGGGGGGGGATCAAATCAAATCAATAAAATAAAATACACAATGGAATATTATAAAAATCTTATAAATAATTATAAAAAATTTGTAAAACATGATAAATGTCTAAATGTCAAGAGAAGATAGCAACACACTAATTTATAAATATACATTTAAAATCTGTTATAATTTCAACATTTAAAAATATATAGTTGTAACAGAAGATGTAAAAATGGAAATAGTCTTATTGTAATGAAATTACAAACATTTTGTTAACTTTCCTTAATCTTGTAATTTTTATCTTTCAAATGAATATTTGAAAATTCCTTCACAAGTTTCCAAATTTTCATTAGAGGCTTTAGAATTCCACTAGTCATTAATGGACTTCAAATACTGGATCCTCTACTTGTTAATGGGATAATATGGTACCAATTAATTAACTTTTCTGTATTTCACTGTTTTCTTGCTGAAGATGGAGAAAATTACACAGATTTTTTTTACACTTTTTACTTCAGCCTTAGAAATAGAGGAAATTCAATATTAAGATTAAAGAATACCAGATGAAGAAAAAATTAAGAACCTTTCCATTTTTTTCATTTAAATTGTTCATTTCATTCTGATCAGCAAGAATTTGGGGGACTCTTATAATGTACTAGGTGATGCGTAAGATTCGGTTAAATTAAATTAAAGCAATCAGTCATTTCACTGCAGTGCGGAAAATGCTATGAGGGAAAAATACAGTAAAAGTGCTAAAAGGCAAGTCTAGAGGGTGAGAAAAGACATTCTAAAGGAGTTATGAACCAAACCATTCATGTTTTAGAAAATATTTCCTTTTCCTTTGTGAAAAATATGTTATTTTTGTAAGAATCTTACTTGCTTGAACCAGTGTTTATGCAGGCTAAAATACTCACCAATATACTAACCAAACATTAACCTAGTATTTGTCTTAAGAACTAAAAAGCAACCTATTTGCTATTTAGTAAGTCTTAACTCTAGACAAAAAATTAACACATCTGAGAAGATTTTAAAAGATAAAATTGGGAAGATTTGGCAAGAAGCATCCTGTACTAAGTTGAATTTGAGGATGGGAAAGAAGCACTGATCATTGGAACAAGACAACCAAAAAATTAAAAAAATAAATTTGAGATCCAAACCAAATAAAGTTGAAACAAGTACAATTTCAATCTCACTCATCCACTTGCGACTTAAAATAGTTACCGAGCACCTGCTATGTGTCAGGTACTGCGCTTGCACACGTTACAACTGAGGATGTATGACATGTAACATGATGTAACAGCCCAGCGTGTTCAGTGTTACCTAGCGGGTGTGCAGAGCTAAATGGGAGCCCCAAAGTAGGGCACCTGGCCCAGATGGAATGAAATAATGGGTAGAGATCTTTCTGGAAGAGGGTTCTGTTCTCTGAGACTTAAAGAAAAAGGAGAGATTGGACTGAGCGACCCTAATGGGAGGAAATAGTGTATGTGAAAAACCAGAGGCAACAGATAATGTGGCATTTCTGAGCAATTAAAAGCTGTTTCTCATGGCTTGAGAACCAATTATGGTGGGATGGGTGGGGTCAGCAAGGAGCCACTGATGAGAGCAGCAGGGGCCAGGCTTGCCAGCCTGTCGCTGGGTCAGGACTCTAGCTTAAGGGCAATGAGGAAACAGAGAAAGGTTCTAACAAGGGGGTGGGATGAACAGGGATATGTTGTGGGAAGGTCACTTTGGCAGGACTGTGAGGAGATTGGAAGGAAAAAGGCTGGAGGTAATGGGACCATGTGGAGAGTGTTAAAGTCACTCAGGAAATGGTAAATGGAGACCTGGCCTGCTTCAGAGAATCCTCGGGGTGTTATCCAAAGAACCTGAAATCTCACATTTGACTATTTTCCCCTCAAATGATAGGAACTCCCATGTATACCCACATGAATATAATTATCAAAGGTTCTTGGTATCAGCGCCGAAACACAAAGATAAATCTAAAAGTGTCTAATTCTGATTCCCTCCACAAGAACAGCACCTCTTGCGGATGGAGAGAAGAAAGACGCACTGTGTGCTTTTCTGTCTAATACTTAGGCTCAGAACTGTTATGAGAAAAGAACTGGCAGGAATTGGATTTCTCTCTGTGCCTGGTGATTCTCTGGGGCAATCTGAAGGCCCCGGAGCCACAGAGAGACCAGTGTAGACCTAGAAGCATTCCCTGTTCTGATCCCACTCAGCACAGCTTCATTAGATTATTTTGGGTCAGAACTATTTCCAAACAAATGTAAACCACTGGACTTAATTCAATGTTAATACCATCAATACACATTAGCGGGAGTGGGAAACCCACAGGATCCCAGCAGCAAGGTAATGGCACCCTCTTCCCCTCTCTGGCCTGTCGCTTGGGTTGGCCAACACATTCTCCGTTCTGTGGGTCGCGAATCTGCTGGCTTCACAATCCAGCAGAAAGGCAGTGAACTTGGAGAGAGAAAGAGGAGCCCAGTCCCGGCTCTGCTGCTCCTTTGAAGGCAGTTGCCTCGTTTGGATATTGACTGGCTATGATTTCTCCAGACAAAGTAGCAGAACTAAATTTTCTTATATACTTTCTAGCGAAATGTCATGGCTTTATGAGTCAGATAGAACATCAGTCTCCCAGGCTGGGAAGGACAGTGAAATGAACACAGATACAGGATATCAGAATAAAGATTAAGAAAAAACCAGAGCTTATCAAATAGCCCCATCTCCTGCTTCCTAGACAGGGAGGTGTTCCTCCCCGGGCACCAGGCGCCAGGAGCCCTGGGGAGGTCTGGGGAGGTGGAGGCTCACTGGCCTCAGATCTCCTTCCCAGGCCATTCTGCGGCTCCCTGCAAAGATCAGACCAGGGCCTGACATTTGGCTTCTGCCAGCTTAGTGGCCTTCCCTCCTGACATGTCTTAGCCATGGGTCCAGCCTCTTTTCCTGGAGGACTTGAGCAGCATCAAGGGTCTGCATGGGCTTCTAGTTTGTGTTTCAGTCACAAGCTTCCAAAAACAATTCCTCACCAATCCGAGAGACCTGCCCAAGGCTAGAGTGCCCGTCCTCCAAGTTTCCACGTTGATTATTTGATAGAGTCTCCCAACTTGAATTAAAAATTTTTAAACTTTTCAAATGGGCAGAGTGAAAGAGCAGAGAGCACATCAAAGGGGCAACTATCCAACAGAGGGGGGCACCTGGATTTGCAACCTGTGGGGTGAGACCTCTCCTGAGAACCAGTGAGCACCCAGGCGTGGTGGGAAGTCACACAGGACTGAGGCGAAGGCCAGGAACAGGCTGAGAGCTCGAAGGCCGGGCAACGGGCTGGGGAAGCCTAAGGAGGGAACCAGATGCCAAATCTGGGGACAACTGAAAGACAATAGGGTGAATCTGTGTTTCTGCCCTCCTCCTGCGCTTGAAAATCCTTCGTCTGATTTCTATACGTGCAGTACAGGGTCAGAATGTCAGTTTTGTTTCTCCGCCTTTGGTCTTTTGGTGAGAAGGGGAGAGGGGAGAGGCCAATATGTGTACTTATGTGCTTTTCTTTTCTTTATTCGACCTGTTAGCATCAACAATGGTGATAAGGACAGTTGCACAAAATCACAAATTCTTAAGGAAAGAAAGATAAATGAAGGTCAGAAGACCTAGCTTCCAATCCCAATTTGTAATTACCCACCAGCTTGAATTTGTAAAGATTACTTGAAAGTCTCTGGACATGGGTTTACTTATCTATGCAAGAAGGATCTTGGAATTTGTCCTAACAAAATGAATGAATGATAGCTTTTCTTCTTATAAATATCACTTCACTGAGAAGTCTTAAGGTAGAAAGCAATTTTAATAAAGAATAAAATTATTGAAAGATACGTCAAAGTTGGAAAAAAGCAGATTTAAACAGTAAATTCACATTTGTATTTTTGTACTTCATGAGTTTTATAGTAAAGTATTTAGAATAAATTTGACTATGTATTTTTTCTTATGTTTATTTTTCTGGAAGCATCCGTAATGGATCTGGTTAAAGGATCTCTGGTTTGCAACCTTTACTTTGAACAAAAATAGAAACAACACATTTTTAAAAAAAAAATCTGTGTGTTAAGGCTTTGATCCTGCAGATGGTGCTGTGATCCCATTTTCAATTTTGCTTTCTAACTTAAATTCATAGGAAAAGTCTATTGTAGTTACTTTTTGCTGATGCAAAATACTTCTTTTGATAAAAAATATCACTTTATGTCTTTTCAATTTCAGAATTTTCTGCTTCTCATTCAGCATCAGTTTTTCTGTGACTCTCAACCAGCTCACTTTCCTGTTGCTGCTCTTAAATAAAATTGCTTCCCTGAGAATGGGGTGACAAAGAGCTGAGGGTAAAAAATTCCATATGAGAATCATTTCAAACTCTTGTTTGTAATAATCAGGTAAAAAAATATTTCCTGGAATTAAGCCACAGGAACTCTGGCTTAAGTCAGAGCTGTCAATTGGGAAACAAATTTCCAGACATTTTGAAATTTAATTCATTTAATTTTTCTGGTAACTGGATTAGCAAGTATGATTAGCAAAGTAGGATATTCTTTTACTGAATCAGTCCAATTTTGAACAAAGCAGATACTAAAATCTTGTAGTACAAGAAAGAAAGGGGCTTAGAGTCATTTTCCCTCGAGGAACTTAAGAACAAAACTGGAAAAACATATGCACTGTTCATGTGGCTGTATTTTTACCTTAGACTCTGGTTAAATGTATGCTAATCTATGTTGAATTAAAACCCCACGAAGAGAAACTGCAATACCCTCTCCATGCTTTCCAGCTAGTGCTTTGCAAGCACCTGTCCAGTGACTGAGGGCGTGTCCAAAAGTTGGTGCGGTTGTGGGGGGTCCGGAAAGGGGAGAAACATGGTAATTCTGCGTAGTGTAAACATTTATAAAAATGACGAGGATAACTTTTGAAAATGAAGAAAAACTGAAGCCCTGGAGGTGGGCAGTCTGATCCCTTAGTCCTGAATCCCGAGGTTGTGTGTGTGAAGCCCTGGGAAGGGCCTTACTCTACAGAAACGCCGGACAGCAGGGCTGCTGCGACCTGTTACCACGGGGCGCGTCTTACACCAGCTCGGGGCCCTTCTGCAGCTTTCACAGTGGGGTCACCTGGACATAAAGGAATTGTAATCATTCCTTTTAAATTAGGATCGATATCAAGAAAGATTCCATGAATCAGGATCTACATGGATAGCACACAAATAAAATAAAGGCTTTAGAATTGGTGCTTTGTAATAAAAGAGAAGCATGCCTTTGTACGCATAGTGGACAGAAGTGTTTGTTGCATTTTAAATCTCTTCAGAAAATTATTATTTTCTGAAGGAACCTCAATGGCCGTGGCTATAACGTAAATTCATTTGCTTACGTCATCCCTGCTAATTAAAGATGAAAGCGTTTCACGTTAAACTTGGTAGCTGTTTTTGTTTAAAGTAAATTTCCTCTAGTTTCTGTCTTGAAAATACTCACTATGTATTTCTATAAATCAGCAATAATGGCAATTAGACAAGGGCTCCCAGCCCTGCTCATCCCGCGGGAGACCGGCCGTGACGTCTTTCAGAGCCTGGTGAGTGCTCGGCCCCAAGCGCGAGCCCTATAAAGCGGCGGCTGCGAGCGGCGGGCCAGGCAGAGTGGAAGCCGCCGCACCCGAGCCCAGCCGAGCCGAGCCGGCAGCTCCGGTTCAGCCCCAGGCCGAGCTGCGCGCCCTCCCGGCCCGCAGGCTCCCGCAGCCAGGCTCTCCAGGAGCACTCCCTGGCAGGGTAAGGGAAAACGGGAGCTTTCTTCCTTTGACCTTTCCCTTGGCAACTTTTCTCAGGGTACACTGAATTTTCTTCTCTCTGGAATTTTTTTTTTTTTTACAGTGTTCTTTCTTTATAACAACAAAAAGCCAAGTTTCTCAGTCACCGGGTAAGTATGGAAATGCCTCGGCTCCTCACATATGAATACATTTTCTCAGTTCTTCTGGTTGAAAGGTGTCTTTCAGGCTTGCTGTTTTACTCAATACTGTTGTTTAAAATAATGCATTCAAGTAGGGTTTTTGTTGGTTTGTTTTTGCTTGTGTATAAATTTTTGACGGAAGGGTTCCGTGGGTACACTTGTTTTGGAAGTTTTCAACTTGTTTTTTCAGTGCTGTTCTTTCTTCATATGTTAGTTATGTGAGTCTAGGAAGCACTTATTTCCCTCTTTAAGTTTAAATCCTGTGACTTTTATAGACAGCCAAGAGAACAGAGCTTGAAGTCCTAAGTTTCTATCTAGAAATTACACAGAAATAAAATGTATAAGTGGACTAAATGTTAAAAAACATACAGTGTTTTTAATATATTTTTCTTTTGTGGCAAAATTATTTCAATGGTGATATGCAGTTTAAGGATATTTTTTGGTATTAATTTTCACCATTAATTGTGTTAAGTTGTTCAAACTCAGGCTTAAAGAAGTACATTACCAATAATATCTACCATTAAAAGAGAAAAAATATGTACACACAAAATAACTTTATACTATTATACATTTATATGTACATGTACATTATTAAATGAATACTAACCTAGTTTTATGTTAATCAGATGCTGAAACTTAAAGTAGAAAAAAACAATCATTATTTTGCAGTTGTTTCCTTAGTTAGAAAAGATACTAAAAAAATTGAATGTTACAACTTTTTCATAGAAGATGTTCCCCAGGGTTATTTCCAGCACTATAAGAGTAAGCCACTCAATATACACTTGGGCCAACTATGTGCCTGAGAAAGAAAGGCAGCAGATGAAAAATGTCCTAATTTTTATTCAAGCACCTGTCACCAAGGGAAATCCTCTTGATTTAAAGAGTAATATTATTGCAGTTTAACTGTTTTGATAAGATGATGACTGTCTCCAAACTCTGCACAAGCCTTCAGAATTTGCCAGACACCCAGGATGGCCTTGCTGGTGAGATCCGTGGATGGCAAATCTGATCCGGCTCTGTCTCTTCCCAGGTACAGAGATGGAAACCAGACGGAAGCCCCAGCTTCTCATGGTCCTGCTCCTTTTCAGTGTGCTCTCCTCACAAACACTGGCGTGGCCTCTTTTTGGAGCACCTTCTGCTCTGAGGTGAGTTCCCCTTCAATTCAGACACTTTAGCATTCCCTCTTCATCTAGATGGGAACTTCCTATCTGGCATTTTGGACAACTCAATTTCGAAAAACTTTGTATTATTTATTTAAATATTTGGTTGATGTGTTAAGCAAGTTTTTTTTCAACATCAGGTGCATGTGATTATCCTGAGCCCCACATTCACTCTCAGGGCATGAGAGACAGTGTCCATGGCTGGTTCACATTTCCAAACAAGGTGGAAGGAGAATTTGACTTTCCACCCATTCAAAACTGCTTTAGATAAGGAATGAGCTTTTATGCAGCGTCATCTCAGTTCAGATCAGTATCTGATGGGAAAACAGAAATTTAGTTGTTCTCTCATTTTAGTTCATTTTTAAGATCAGTCAGTAAATAATTACAAGTTTAGTAGTTGATTGTAATATATATATTACATATGTTGGAGAGATCTATCCATGCAAATTAATTTGCCAATATTAAAAATGTGGAATAATTCATCTACTGAGACACCCTTGTCCAACGAGTGAATTTTGATGTACGTGGTTTTGACCATAAATCCTTAGTTTTTACTGTTCTCTATGTGGTATTTTATATTTCAAATTCATAAATCATAATACAACTCATTTAAAGCTTTATCTGAAATAAAATAAATTTACATGTAAAGAAGTACAGTAAGTAAAAACTACATTAAACTTTCCTTCCAGTTTATAGGCACTCTTATATCTAAGGTCAAAAACCATCCTTTTTTTCCTTATGTCCTGATTTCTAGTGCTTTGCTCAAGGTAAAGTTATGCTCAGTAGAGACAGGGGTAACTCCTGGTGTTCTTCACGCAGTCTGCTTAAAGCCAGGTCTATGCTGCTTTGATAACTAAACAGAATGATGCTGGCTGAATGGTTATATCACCAATAAAAGAACAATCACAAGAATGCTGAAGTTTGCATTGATTGCTAGGCTTCATACTCAAAGAGGACTGCTTGTTAGTGACTACCAACTACCACATCACCAAAAGATACACAAGTGCCCAGGAGCCAACATGTTCCTCGGAGGTTCACCCTAACAGAGAAAATACACATACATAGAATTTTAATAGTGCGTGGGTGTTCAAAATGTGCATGGATTTATACATATAGTAATATTCCATGTACAGGCATGACTATCCTTTACCAAAACACATTAACACATAAGATTAGGAACCAGAGGGCCCACAACATTCAAGGAATCTGAGCAACTATTCAGAGATGAAGAGATTCTTTGGACTTACTCCCTAAGATTCTGAGTATCTTTTTAAAAACAATTGTGTAAACATAAGCACAACCTTCTGAGAAAAGAATGTATTATATTTCTATTGTACTTTTCCCTAATAGGTTGGGTGACAGAACACCCTATGGAGGAAATGAACCTGATCAAGAGTCATTAAAAGTAGACACTGACATCTTGCAAAATGCATTAGCTGAAAATGATGTATCCAGGTGAGTTCATTTTTATGGAGTAGTCTTTTAGAAAACATAATTTTGAAATACAAGTGTTTTATTTTTGTGTCTCCGTGAAGCTATCTCCGTAGCATAACACTAAGGTTTCCATGCGTCCCGGCTTCCTCCAGCCTGACTCACCGCCGCGTGACCTACTGCGTGACGTTCAGGTCGCGGCTGTGACTTGTAACAAGCCAGGGTGAACTAATCATCACTTGCGTTCTGTTGCACAAAATGCCAGCATCAGAAATGGCACCAATTCTAGTAAAACTTTAGCATTTAGGATTTCAGGATATAGGAAGTTCTAAGGCAAAAGTTTCGTGTCTATGTAAAGAAAAGATGTCCACTAATAGAAGCTACAGTCACAGAGGCATTCGTCAAGAGCAGCGTTCAAGTATAGACAGATAGATCTCTACTGAAGCCCCAGTGTAAATGCTTCCTCATTTGGACAGAAAAGTTGGTGGATAGACCATAAAGAGCTCTCTATGTTAAGAGATTTTGTTACAGGTATTTTGGCAGAAGAAATAGCAAAAGGTATAATAGGGGTTTTGTTACAAATCAGGATTTTTTCTCCTCGTACCTATTAAGGAAAAATAAAGCACCATAAATAAATAAATAGAAACTAATTTAAATGTTATATTTTTCCACCAGTGTTTCTTAGAGAAGAATTAGTTGTATAGATTCTATCAGGGAACATTACTTAACATTGAGATATACTTCTATGAAAGCTAATTTCTTTGTTTTTTAAAAATTTCGGGCTGAAAATACAGGTTATATATTGATATAAATGAGAAGAAAATATCTTGTATTAGGTTATTAGGAAATCTCCTTGTGGACTTAGGTTTTTATGAGAAGCTTTCATAACTGATGACTTTCTTATTGATTGAGCCAAAATAATATTTTAGAAAACCACTTTAAAAATAATGGCTATCCTTTCTTTTGCATTTTAGGAATGCCAGGCATGCTGATACAATTTTCACCAGTGAATATAGTAAACTCTTGGGTCAAATTGCTGTCAGAAAATACCTTGAGGCCTTTATTGGAAAACGATTTGGGTAAAGAGAATTTATTATGACTGTTATTATTAGTAGTATTATTATCAAACACATTATGATTTTTTAATCTGAGAATTATACACTCCCAGTAAGTGCCTAAATATATTGGATTATTTCTCACTCTCCTATCTTTAGGCTTAGATGTTTGTTTGTTTCTTTCTTTGTCTTTTCTTTTTTTGTTGTTGTTTGTTAATCTTCACCTGAGGATATTTTTTCCCATTGATTTTTAGAGAGAGCAAAAGGGACAGAGAGAGAGAGATCATTTGGTTGCCACTGTCACATGCCCCAACCAGGGCCAGGGATCAAACCTGCAACTCAGGTACGTGCCCTTGACCGGGAACTGAACCTGTGACCCTTCAGTGTGCAGGCCAGTGCGCCAACCACTGAACCGCACTGGCCAGAGCTTAGGTGTATTTTTCTATGTGTTTTTGTGCTAGAAAATGAGTTGGGTGCTAGAATACATTTTTATCCGACTCCAAGAAAAATTAGAACTTTCTTGTTAAGAATCTCTGATTTTATCTCCTTCACATTTCTTAGCAATAAGGTCTCAGAGAACCAGGGACCAAGCAAACGCCATTCGGATGCAGTCTTCACCGACAACTACACCCGCCTCCGCAAACAAATGGCTGTGAAGAAATACCTGAACTCAATTCTCAATGGAAAGAGAAGGTAAAGAGACAGAAAGCCCGCTAAGACGCGGAATTGTAGATGACTTCCAGAGCAGCCGCTCCGCACTGAGCCCTGCCCAGCTCTCCCCCTCACTGTGCTCGGGGCGGGAATGCTCAGCCTCGGCTGCCAGGAGACTGCCCTGGAGAACTTTAAACATACTGAACTTGGGCCCTGCCCTAAACACTTTGCCAGGAAATTAGTGCCTCTAAGGTATGGATCTGGACACTGGCATTTCTCAAGGGCTTCCCAGTTGATTCTGTTGTGTCTTCAGGGTTAACAAAGACGATTAGAGAGGCATCTACTCTGAATCTGGAAGCAAGTTTTATCAAAAGGGCTGTTTTTTAACCATGTAGAGGGCAGGCAACCAGCAACTTTATATCACCTGGAGCTCCTTGTATGAGCATTTCAACTCCTTTATTTTGCCAAATTAAGCTGTGAGTTATTTTGTCTCCTGAGATTCAGTAAAACCTGATTCTGTCTGGGTGTGCAGATATTGGGGTGCAATAAATAGGAAGTGGGCGGCTCTCTCTTTTTATTCCAATTATTTTTGTTTAGATAGTGAGTATTAAGACAACCCTGGTTGGGTGAGGTCATACAAGATAACTTTCTTTGCCCACCAGATTGTAACTGTATAAGAATAATTTTAGATACTTTAAAATTGAAAAATAACTCACAGGTAAGAGCTAACCTAAAAGATAATTATTTACCCCCTCAGAGCACTTTACAGGGCAGAGAACAGCATAGGCCAACATCAGCGTTCTTTTAGATCCTGTCTCATCTAAGAGCCTAACATGCACAATTTTCTTTTTGTCTTTACAGCGCTGAGGGAGAGTCTCTTGACTTTTTTGAAGAGCTAGAAAAATGATGGAAAAGGTCTTCGAGAAAAACTGGTGGTGACTTCCCAGTGGTGGGTAAATCTGTGCATTCTTACCATATCCTTATAGCAATCGCCCCGTCTTTTTAGTGGCTGAGAGCCGCTTGGTGAGAAGTATCTTAGACGCCTCAAGTGAGGCCTCAGGTCACAACGACACTCCTACCCGAAGTGAACTGTGAGCCAGAAAACAGCTTCAGATGATTCCCGTGGGGTTCTGACTGCATAAAAGGGAAGCCACCATGAGGGGACAGCTTTGAATCTCCTCGTTTGCCCAGACATATTCCTACCCCTCTGTCCAGATATAAAACGGAGGAGACTGACTCACACTAATGAGAAAAGCTGGCTTTCCATTGAGAAGCAAGCCAGGCTGCTCTTATTAATTTAAGGATTCGTCCCAGGATTGACTGCTAGCATCTCATTTGATCTAAGTACAGGGAAATGCCACCAAATTACAGCACGGCTTGATATTGTGAAAATACAGTGTACTCTGCATCTAATTGTATTCCTTGAACCACAGCAAGCTTCATGCACCAAAAGTCAAATTCTGCTTCTTTTACCTATAAAGTGAGTGTAGGCACTATGACTCCAACTGTGTTCACTGTAAACTACTTTTTGAGTAGAGAAACAGGAATATGATTTTTCTTTGTTAAGTAATAAGCTTCTTAACATAATTGCTTTTATATATACATAGATACAAGGCATATTTTTTCCTGAGTACATTATTGCTTACATTAGCTTATAAAATATATTTATAGTACTTGTCAAGTGTTTAAAGGAATTTTACATCATCAGTATTTGAGGTTGGAAAATTTTTTCTCTAAAGGCTATGGAGTAAGTATTTTTGATTTTGTGGTCTATATGGTTTCTGATAAAAGTATGTCTGCTATTGCAGCAGGAAATTGGCCACAGATAATGCATAAAATGAATGGGAGTAGCTATGTGACAATAAAACTTTATTTACAAGACATGAAGGTAGACTAGACTAGACTACAACCCTGAAGGGTTAAGGAGCTTAAAGGAGACCCAAGCTCAGAATGAGTATAATCCATTGTCTTACTTCAGACCTCGTTTTCATGAGTCCTCAGTGGTGGGCAGGGCGGCTGAGAAGACCCTGCACGATTGGTTACTGTGTCCACTGATCACCCTTCACTTCTAAGAGACATGCCCGGGCAGGGGTGCGGTGCATCTCTTTCACGGTCATAAATGGATATTTTAGAGAAATGAGTCCCTTTGCTCAAAAGAGAAAGCTAATCCCATGAAGCTTATGAAAAAGCGTTTCTAAGAAGAAAGCCCCCCTGTTAAATTACACAGCAGAGCAGACACTGAAACAGAGGAATCGCTCTGCCTTTCCTAAATTCTAAGTTCATTTATGAGATTCTTTTCTTTTTTGAATGGGTAGCTTTGGACAAATTGTTTTAATAGAAAATTTGTGGCTCAACAATTTGTGAAAATTGCAAATGGGTAATTATTAATGACCGACCAGAGAGTCCCTTCACAGCCCGGTGCCCTTTCTGACTGCCAGTCCTTTGGAAGGTACCCTCCTGATATCCCACAGCATGATCTCCTGTCACAGGCTCTTGACAGGAGGCAAAGAGAAAAGATGTTTTTCAAATGAGTGGATAAGTGAAAGAAATTAAGATGATGTGAATGAAAATATTTTTATGCTTATACACCAATTCTTTCTTTTTCAGATTCTTGAAGAAAAATGATAGGTGAAGTAATTATATTTTGAGTTCTACATAAGTCATTCAAAAAAAATCTTCAATATCAAAACCAAATAAAATACTGTATTGTGAATGTTGCAATTTATTTTAAGCTAATGTAATAACTGCTCTTTACTGTGTTGCAAATATTATTTGAGAGTTCTTAAATTTGTCTTTAACTTGTGAAAATCCTGTAATTTCATGTGCTGTGTATTCTTTCTAAAAAAATATATTTACTGATAAGAAAATACAAGGTTAATTCCAATTGTATGAGGCTTTTTGGAAGGGTAGAAATAGAGCAAAATTGATGTGTTTATTTATAGAGCTTCCTTAACTATTCAGAAGAGTGGAACAGATAATCAGTGTGTCCAAATTTGAATGTTAAGCAGATAGAATGCTGTGTTGAATAAACCTCAAAATGTCTAAGAAAATACTAACCAAGATAAAGTCATTCTTCAAAAAAAATTGTTTAAAAATGTAATGCATTTTCAAATTTATAGGCAACCTTTATTTTGAACTGGATTAAAATCTCACAAATTTGGATCTCTAAATGCCAAAGGCTCTCTCCTGATTTATTGATTCAATGAAGGAGAATGCCTCTGCTTCCTACATTGGGCCTGGCCTTTATTCTTGTGCAAAGTATGTGTAGAATGTAAACTGAGGGGAACATTTGTTTTTTAGTGCTAATATTTTTTTTTCCATAATCATTCAAAGAATGCTTTGGTGATACCAGCTTCTATCAGTGAAAGTGCATTTGGAGACACAACTATTTTTCCAAAATGACTGTAAGAAATTAAACATAAAAAATAAAGATATTTAATTATCATTGCAAACAATTTCTGTTGTTTTGAGTCTTTAAATGATACAATAACAGCTCATCCTAGTGCTAAAGTTCCAGACACTAGATAGTTTTGTAATGCTAGAGATAGAACTATGTTTGGTTTTGTGTGAGATATGAAAGAGAAAAGTCCAGACTGTTTCCAAAGGAAATCACCTGAGCAACTTGAAGGATGGTGTTGCTATTAACTAAGATGAAAAGAGGGGAGAAAAAAGGTTCCAGAACAAGATGGGACCTTTGTACATCTGTACATTTTAAAGCTGCTGTTGAATAGAGTTGAAGATATATGTGAGGATTTATGAGCCAATGCTGGACTGAATGTAAACAGTTGGTAGACTTCAGTATATAAATGAGATTTAAAGGCACAAGTCATGAGATCACCAAGGAACCTAATGTAACTATAAAAGGATCTCAACACCTGATCTCTGGGTGTGTTCATTTACTCAGGCTGCCATGACAACATGTTACAGACTTGGGGCTTAAACAACAGAAATGAATTGTCTCGGAGTCCTGGAGGTAGAAGTCTGAGATCAGGGTGTGTGCAGGGTTGGCTCCTTCTGAGGACTGTGGGGAAGAAGCTGATCTCTGATTTCTGGTAGTTTCCTGGCCATGTTTGGCTTGTAGAGGAATCACCTCCATTTCTGTGTTGACCTTCACATGGTGTTGTCTCTGTTTATGTATGTGTGCACATGTGTGTGTGTCTGTATGTTTCCAAAATTCCTTTTTAGAAGGACACTAGCTGTATTGGATTAAGGCCCATGCTAATAATCTTGTTTTAACTTTATTACCTTTGTAAGACCCTATAAATAAGGCCACATTTTGAGACACTAGAGGTTAGAACTACAACATATGAATTGGGGGGAGGGGGTGGTTAAGGCACCCTAACACTAATAGCCTTTGATGTTGAGGAACAAATGGGGTATAAAGAAGTGAAAATAGATGCCAACAAAATAGGAGAAAAATAGGAAAGTGTGTAGTTCTTTCAAGGAAGAAGGCATCTTTAACGTGTTTATAAGCTGCTGCTATGTAAAACAATGTTTACTTATTGGTTTCGTAAACTAGCATTCATTAGGAACCTGCTATGTGCCCAATACTGTTCTAGGTTCTGATTATATAACAATGAAGAAAACAGACAGATATTCCTATCCCCATGGATCTTACATACAACTGAGGGAAACAGATGATAAACACAATAGTTAAGGAAGATACATGCTGTGTTAGAAAGTGGTAAGTGCTAAGAAGAAAAATTAACTCAGGGAAAGAGGATATTAACTGTTCAGATGAACGTTTGAGATTTTAGATGAGGTTCCTAGAAAAGACCTCACAGGAAGGTGAATCTGAGGAAAGCCCTGAAAGAAATCAGCCGTGAGTCTCTATGTAAACATCATTCTAAGACAGAATAAATTTAGATGCAGAAGCCCTTAGTTTGAGATTTACCTCTTATTTTGAGGAGCAGAGAAGAGGCCAATTTGGCTGAAGTGCAAAGAATGATTAAGAAATAGTATGAGAGAGAAAGTCAGAGAGGTTATGAAGAAGCAGTCCACACAGATCGTCATAGGTCCCATCTGCCCGGCTCTCCTCAGTACTCAAATTCTCCTTGTCTCTCAGCTTTCCAAAGTCTAGCCCTGAGGCCCAGCCGCTGCTGATACTTCTTGCAGTATCCTACTGACCCTTTCCCAGAGCTGCCTTATGCTTTTCCTCACCTTGTCCGTGAAAAATGACCTTTGCCCCTGTAGACCCTGAAAAAGAAGATACCTCCCAAGAAGGGCTCCTGGTGGCTCAAGTTAAAACAACAACTACAACAAACAATACACAAAAAGACACACTCTAGCAGCCATTTCTACACAGGGGACTGTCACACAAAATGCACTTCAGGGTCAAGCCTGCACTGAGCTACCTGCCTCTGCACTGAACTGCCTGCCTACACTGTGTTCCAGCCATCAGAGCCAGACCTTACAAAGGAGTTCTTGGAGTCCTATATCCCTGTGCAATTGGAGTGGTGCAGCTATAGCACCATCACCATCTTCACTGACCAATCAGAGTGGCTCCATTCTAAACAGTCAAGACAGTGCCTTTTGGGCCGATCAAACTATTTTTGGAGTTTTCATGTGCATGAGGATGGACTCATCAGGAACTAGAAGTGGGGATTTCTGGCCAGATAAGCCAGCTCCCCTCTTGTTGAGGGAGCACATTTTCCATTTCCACCAGGACTGAAGGTTGCACTTCCCAGGCTAAAGCTGAAATATGGAAGATGAAGCACAGAAGATGTCTTTCAGGGACAGTTCGGAGCAGAGCAGCGCTGTCTAGAGAGGGGCCTGGCCTCAAGGCCTTGCTGCTTTCACAGCCCTGCTGGATCATGTCCTTCTTCACTGCACCTCAAAATGTGGATTCTTTTTGGAATTGAATTGGCACCAAAGACCACGTGTTGAAACCTCCTTTTTCCCTTCTGTATCCCAGCTTTCTCTTTGGAACTTGATTTCTGTTTGGAATTGGACAGAATTTTCCAAGGGTCAGAAAGACTGTATTCGTGATGGTAGCATTCTGAGCAGACCAAGCTATTTCCTTCCCACGTGATCATCTCAGTTCCCAGTCGTCTCTCCCTCCAATTTGTCCTTTCTTTGCTCCCTGAATGTTCTTTGCAATTGTAACTTAATGCTTTACTGTGAGTTATGTAAAGCAGAAATTTCTGGTGAGGGGAGGAGGTTGCTATGAAAAAGCACACTATTTAACAGATCAGCTTATTGTACCTAAAACAAGGCAAATAGTTTTTTTTAGCAATAATTTCTAAAATGGCAATCTCTAAAGAAGTTGCCTCTTGATTCACAAGTGACTTGAATTTAAAAAATCTTGGTTTAATGTACTAGACAGCATTCCTCTCAGTACTTTGCTCATTGAGTAAGTACTTTCTATGGCTTTGACACTTCTGACTAACTCAGGAAAAAAGAAACTCTTATTTTTAATTTGGCTTACATTTGTAAATTAATATCTCAGGTACAATTACCAACACAATCTCTCATAATTTTATTTTAAGTCACCTGTAGTACAATAGTTATTAGCAAAAAAAACTTATTTTTGGTTTACCCTGTAAAAAATATATATTACTATGAATACTATCTTAATATTAAACTAACATACACCATGCACAGCTTCTGGGTTTCAGATACAGAATCCATTCTTCAGGCTATCTCGAAGACAGAAACGAGGACTTCTCGAATAATGTCTATGAGTAACTGAGAACCCTTGGAGATGAACATTTTATTAGATCGAGATTTTAGGAAAATACACTTCAATTTTTTATTTGCCTATGCTTGTGCGGTGCTCCAAACTCTCTGGTTAACTGGCAGCAGCCGCCCTTGTCTGAAAGGAGAGGGGGAGAGACGCATTCAGAGCATCTGCCTCTTCACAATCCTCTGTCGACAGCTCTCTCCCCGACTATTGGGAGAAAGCATTCACTTGGCCCTTCTCTTTGCCTCACGTAATTGCAAGTCCCCTGAAAGATGCATCTCCTTTCACACTTTAACTTTTCTCATTTTCCCCACACAATTGTCCTCTTTCTGTTTCTCTTCCTTGGAAACTCGCCCTGGTTTCAGAAGTTTGCTTTTCTCGTTGGCTCTTCTGTTCTCTGCAGAGCTGTGGCTTCATGCCCTTGGGCCTCTGGCTCTGCTGCTTGTCTTACCCACATGTTGACCTCATTTGTTCCAGTGACAGAATATTCATACAGATCTCCCAAGAGTTCCTTTTGTCTCTTAGATTTTCTTTCCATAAGGCTTTAGACACACAGGTGATGCTTGCTAAGTAGTATTTCCTAATTTACATTTTATTTATCTTTTGGTTAAAATGCTTAGACTCTTTGAGCTAGAAATTGCCTTTGCATGTAAGGTTTAACATACTACCAGGAAATAACTATATCATTGTTCTTAGTTTTTACTCCAAAGACATTTTCTCCTAACCTTGATACAGATAATCTGTATAACACACATAAAGAAACTTTAGCCATAGCCTTGTTGACTTGGATCTATCTCATTTATCCTTAATGAGATAAAGGTTTAGAGCAGCAAGCATATGTCAAAAAAGAGAATATATTATAAAAGAGAAAGCCTGAAACTGAATACAGGTAGTAATGAAACAGAACTGAGAAAAGGTCCATCTAAAGTTCTCAGCTCTTGTTCAGTAGCTGATTAGAGGGCTGTTAGCCTGAAAATATACCTGCAAAGTAGAAGAAAAATGGTAAATAAAAGGTGATAGCAAATTTGGGTTCCATGTAGGGGCTATTATAGTAATGTTATTGTAAAACATTAAGAAGAAACTACATAATTATTTAAAAAATAAAATATAAGTAGTATTTTATTTACCAATTTGGATGTTATTTACCAAATTTTGGGACATAACTGCTAAGTTGTTTATAACCAGAAAAATATTTGGAAACTATATAATGATATGAGTAGTTTGTGTTAAAATAATATTACATGGATTATATTAATTCAGTGAATTGTGGGTGAGAAGGCAAATTTGAGTTTTTGCCTAAGTTCAACGTTTTGGGGGAAGCAAGGCCTATGTATCAGTAATTAAAAAGGTATTGGAACAAACGATACAGCAGAAATAGCATATTTGTTCTATGTTCCATGGATCTCAGTAGAGTATTAATGGCAGAGGCTAAACAGGAGAGATCTTTTCTCAATGCATGTCCAAGTGATCAAATCTTTCCGCACGTTAGCTGAATAAATGAGAAAATTAGACTCCTTACTCACTGTGTGCTTATCATGAGCAAAATTACTAAATGCTGCCTCTTCCTTACAGTCCCCACTGTGAGCTGGAAAACATGACTCTAAAAGGACTGGTGACCAGCAAGGGACATGCACGTGTTCTTCAGCTTCCCCAGTGCTGGGAAAGTGCTAGGCCACGGGATGGAATGGCTTTGGAGTGTCAAAGTGAAGCATTAGGGACCTCTCTTTGCTTCTGATGTCACTATATATCCTCTTTGAAAGCCAGGAACTCAGCCTTGGGTTTGACAATGAAGCATCAGTCTATGGCTGTGAAAATGAACTATCAGGACAGAACCTTTACCAGGGCCTATAACAGACCACAGAGAACTTCAAGCAGAGCAACCTAAGCTCGGGCACATCATTTGACCTGTGAGTCACAGGCTGACACAATTTCAGTGCCTACTTTATTTTCACCTGCTTAAGGCTTTGAAGCACTACAAAAAGAGCAGGGGCCGGCTTCCCCCACTGAATCGAGAGGTTCTAAGGAATATTCAAGAATAACTTCAGCTTTGGGACATTCAATGAGTCCTTAGACACTGCACTGCACACCTACAGCCCTGGGCAGGCCGAGAAGCAAGAATGACCTTTCCAGGAATTAGACACTGAGGGTGTCAGAGCAGGAGCCTGTTTGCATCAGGGCTCTTTCCCCAGGGCTGGTCTGCAGCTCAGGACCTGCTGGGGTCAGGGCTCGTCCGTGGTCCCTCTGGGCAGTGACCTTTCTCTGGCCATTTGCCAACTTTGGAGCAGCACCTCTGGTCTCAAGAGGCTGCCTCAACCTTGGTCAACAATCACTCCTGCTCCCCCTTAAACTGCAAAGATCACTTGCTTTCTATTTCCAGTGCAGCTCAACTCGTAGACAGAAATTGCTCTTCTTGGTTCCAGTTTAACTAAAACACAGAGAATGTTGACTCTCAGCAATTATTTTTCCCCTGAAACGTAGCTACATGGATTCACACAAATGGATCCCTCTTCCATGCTTAGATTTCCCATACCTTTTAAATCTGTTTCTCACTTATTATGCCAGAAGTGCTGGCAAGGAAATCACAGAATAGGATTTGGTGGAAAATAAAATTATCAGTGAAAGTAGTTTGTGTGTGAAACGTATAATTCAGCTCAGATAAAAAGGACTCCAATTTCAAATTCTAACCGTGATTCAGAACACAGAGCATTGCTTGGGCATTTTGGATTAGTCAACATGAGTGCACCCTCCTCCGTTCATTATAACGAACCCAATTAGTTCATAAATTATTACTAGAGCAAAAATTAAAATAAATAAATGTGATAGAAAGTATGTGGTAAATAGAATGCTAAAACTATTTTAAAGATATACTTTAGTATAGTAAAAAACCAGTATTCTCATCAGTATCACAGCGTACCTAAGCCTTTCCAAATTCCCCATCCCCTATTCCAATAAAATAAAGCAGGAACTGTTATCCTGTAAGTTTAGAATTACACTTCTGATGATATTGCTACTGTAAAAACTGTTTTTAGTTGATCTTCTCAGATATATAATGACAGTCCTAAGAAAACAACAACAACAAAAACAGAAAACTTGTGGTCCTATAAGAAGGGACATTAGAACATTTAAATTAAAAGGGTTTGGGAAAATTGTGGCAATAATTGGATTCTCACAACCACTGCCAAGTCTTCCGGTCTGTCCCTACTACTCTGAGGCTACTCAAGAACATAGAATTCCATACACTATTTCCCACATCTGTTGACCAGAGAAGATGTAGTCTGCAATCAACACTGAATTGCTGGGGCTCCATAGCCACGTAGAAATGAGACTGGGGCAGGGCTCAGACTGAGGAGTCAGGATGTGGGAATAGGGGAAGTTGTGGGATCACAGCTCACCAAGTCTCTCACTGTACTCCCACTTAGATAAGTCAGTCTTTCAACAACAAAGATAAAGTTTTTAAAAATGCTATGCACCACATTAAAAGATTAAAAGCCCTAAAACCATATGATAATATATGTCCATAAACATTTGATAAATTCCAGTACCCATTTATGATAAAAAATTAGCAAAATTGAAATATATTATTTGTCAAAGGTTATATATCAAAAACTACAGTACAGCATTTTCAATTTTAAAATTAAGAACATATCAGAGATGCTCAAAATCATTGTTTCTATTCAACTTTGTACTATAGGTTCTAATAAAAGCAGGAAGTCAATAAAAATAAACTCTTGAACATGTCCACCAGCATATATATATATAAACTATTCCTAGTAGCTCTGTTTGTAACACTCTCAAACAGGAAAAGCTAATAGTGATGAAAATGAATTCACATACTCCTTACCTTTTCCCCTTAGGATCCTTGTGCGGGTTAATCTACTGTTCAGGTTACATACACATTACATTACCTTTTCCTTGCTTGACGGGGGGACATTATTTTTTTTTTGTGAATGCACATTGTATAGCACCTAAATCAATACATTCCTCAAAGTGTTTTAAAAAAATAATTGTCAAATTAGTGAATTAATGGTGGTAATAATTAGATATAGAAAAAGTCATGTTTTGAAATTTTAAGTAAACTCACATATATGTTTTTATAGTGTATGCTTGTAAGATTATTATGTAACGATGAAACCAACTTTATTTTTTAAAATATTACCTAATACTTTTTGTTCTGGCAGCTATTTTCACCTAATCCTCATTTGTATCTTTGTACACTTTAGAATGAATATAAATATTTTAAATGAAATTAAGTATAAACACACTTGGGTCTTTTATCTTTGGTCTTTTATCAACGTATGGGGTTATAAAATTACCCACATAGGAAAACATAACGATGCCTAAGGGGGACATAAATAATGCAGAGCGTTAAATAATTACACTCTCCAGGGTCATGGAACTGTTATTGTATTCATGATTAGCAAGGCACTCCCCCAAATTTCCAATATACCCTCCACGCTAATGAACAGTTACAGTGCTGCCAATATAACCACTAGTGCTGTCAGCAACGTAGGTGATTCTAGTTGACTTTCATGCAGGAGGCCTAATGTAGCTCGTGTGCGATTAAGATATGGGTCAGGGTCCCCAGAAGATGAGGCCCTGGGTTGGTTTCCTTACTCGTCAGTGGCCAGCATAAGTCAAGCTGAGGCCACAGTTTACATCGTGAAACAATTTGTTGTTAGGTCCTTTACCTCACACAGTTTTTTAGCCCCAGCTCTAGACCCTGGAGCCTACAGCCTAGAGCCCCCCTGCTAGGCCTTCCTATTAGTTGTCTCCCCTGGGTCCCACAGGAGGGTGTGAGAAAGCTAATTCTGAATTGCATTTGAAACTCCTGTGATTGTGATCTTAACCGGTATCCTAGTCTTTAACGCGGTTTCTTAATAGATCCCTGAGAGTTAGGGACACATGTCTTTATAGGTGATGACGATTGCTCGGCTAGAATCTGGGGAGATGCGGTGGAACCTTCAGGCCCAGCCCTGAGCTGATATGTAGAAGCCACTTGTGTTTTCATTGCACTGGACCCAGGGTACTGAACTGTCATCCCCACCGAAGGCTTGATCCTATTTCTGAAATCCGGGTCTAGGAAAGGCCCGGGAAGAAGGGAGGGATGCTGCCCTGAACGCAGGCTCTGGGCCAGCAGGATGCTGAAAAACCCGCTTTGCTTGCTAGTGTATCCCCAGGGCCGGCAGTAGGGTCTGGCACATAGTTGTTCAGTAAATATTTGTGGGGGGAAAGTAAGAGGAAAGGGAGAGAAGGGAAGACAGGAGAGAAATGCAAATGTCAGTGACGCCCAATTGTATCTTCAAGTTTACTCAGCTGGGTCTTGCTCTTTAGCAGAACTAAGCAAAGACAGGAGGGGAACTTCTGAGATGAGGGGTGAACAAGGGAAAGGCTCCGAGAATGGGGCAGAGAAAGGCTGGGAGAGTAAACAGGGACTAAGAGCAGGGGTGGCTGCCGGGGACACGGGCCGTCGGAGCCCAGGAGGAAATGCTGGGGGCCTGGGGGCCTCGCAGGGCTGTCACTCACATATTGAAGCCCCCTGGGGATTTTTTGCCGACATGCGTGAATACTGATAGTACTGTCCCACTGTGGGCGTAAGAGTTGTGCCACCCTTTCCCCAGGGTTTAGAGACAGATACTGAAACACAGGAGAAATACACTTTCTACTGCACTTAAATTTCCTACCTTGAGGACCAGCACAGAAACCCATGGGAGCCGGGCCTTGGAAAGATAACAATTAAACAAAACTTGTGTGTGATGCCACTCTAGTGGGGCGGTTAAACTGCTCTTTGTGAGCGGAACATTTCCTTTGATTCTGCGCCGAGAGGCTTTGAGTGACTCTCCAGAAGCGCCACCTGCTCGCCTAAATTATGCACCTGAGTCGCACTGAAGCTTTGCCTCAATGTCTAAAGTATTTAACTGTTTAAAAGGTCGAGTGGGAAGCACTTACGCATCACATGATTGTATTTGCAAATTTCCATTCTATTTCATTGAACAAATGCCTATTCCTCCTAGTGTACAGGGGTGCCAATTTCTATCTGAATTGCCTCTTACATTCTGATGACCATCCATTTCTATTTGCTTCCTTTAAAAATTTAGTTATCACTTTGGATTCCTTTCCTGTCTTTTGTTCAACACAAGAAAAAAATCCATCCTATGGATGTTGTATTAAGCAAACACAAGCAATTATAAAACTTAGTGTTTTCAGATTTTTAAAAATGTGACATCTTTTATTCTTTATCTCTCACTTTACCTAATAGGGAATAGTAGGTAGATTTCTGTGTCCCTTGCACAAATGAATTTACTTTGCATGAAACGATTGATCTTTATCAATATAAAATCTATATTAGTCATTCATGTTTTTCTACTGAATTTGAATTTTCAATTTCTTTCTATTTCACCCAGTTCTTTTGGTCTATCATCAGTAAAGTATATATCATAAGATTAAAAGAAGCATCATATTAATAGTTAGCCAATACCATAGGTTCTTCGTTAACTTCACTAATTACTGAGTGGGTTACATTTCAACCCCTTAGTTCAACACTGTGACTTAAACTGTGAGAAACATCAAATGTGTCACCCAATTCTTAATCTTAAGTGTCAAGAAATAGAGTGGGGTAAATAAAGTATAGCAAATAAAATTATTGATATGGATAGCTAAATGCGCCGATTTAAATACCCTGTGAAGGGTGGACTATACGGCTGGAGGAGTTGTTGGCTGGGGAGAATCCATGAAGATCTGTAGTGATGCCATTAGGACCCTCCCAGATGACCTTCACCAGCCCAGTCGCCCAGTTCCTGGGAGGCCGGCTACCTACCTCACAGTTGCCCCCTTTGCCTGAGAACTGCCCTTGGCTGAATGGGCGCTGCCGGTCTGACAGGTCATTCGTCACTCCCCCCACTCTCAGAGGAGAGTCAGAGGTTAATAACTGATTGATCCAAGAGGACAAAAAGCCAGCTCCTCTGTGTGGAGGCTGAACCAACTCGGACATCATTTCTGCTTTAAAGCCACACCCTCTTTTTATTGCCCCTCTTTACAGCCCAGGCCCAGTATAGTCTTGCTCTCAGACTCTTTGGTTCCTCATTCATAGATCTTTACCCATCAGCCAAGTCTCTATTATATCTGACAGAAAAACACTAGTGGCTACGTCTTAAGTGCTTGTTGATGATGATAAAAGAGACACATTAAAATACCATTTCCTATGTATCTAGATAAGACAGTTTCTTGCAGGCCTGTCTGTATGAATGCTCGAGTGCAAACTGTGTGCTGACATCTAACTTAAAGAATAGTTATGGACTGTGGGGAAATAATAGGAGTACATAAGGAATCATTTCCCTCCATGAGGCAGAGTCATAATTGAAAATAGGCTTGGTAAATATTGCTTATCTACATCAACTACAAAATAAATTCTGTGTAATGCACTTTGTGAGAGATGTGTGGTAAGATATTTTACCTTTTAACTAATTCTTCATCTATAATTATTATTCCCTATATATTGTTAAATCCAAATGGAAAAAACAGCCATACTTCTTATCAGGTAATGTTAGGAAATGGCTCTTACTAACAATCCATTTGCTTGCAAACTAAAAGATATGGGAAAAATGTATGCTCACCATCTCATTTTGAAAACCTCTAATGCTATCCAGAGGGTTGGTCCTTATATAAGAAGCAGGAGGGGTAAGGAGCCTTTACTGGTGAAATTTTTACCACTTTAATATTTGGCATAAGAATTATCTTTGTAGAGGCAAATGCCCAAAGCAGCTCTGATAGAAGGTGAGTCCTCCAGGACCCACGTATATTATCAGGAGTTAAAGTAACATAAGAAATGACCAAATTGTTTTACAACAGAGTGACTTGTTTTTGTTTTGATACTTTGAGAGAGGGAGAAAATTAGAAAGAAAAAAAAAAAAGGAGCAGAAGGGAGAGAAATAAGTCATTAATCTGGGCACTATTTAAAGAGAAACAGGCAGAACACAAATCTCAGAGCTGGGGCAGTTAAAGGACTTTTAAAAACTGGAGCGACTATATTGAAGTTGTGTCGTAATGTTGACCATTCCTCCACCTCCTATCAAATATCACAATGCCTCTTCTATTCCGACGGTCCAGAGAACAGTTTGGAGGGAAGAGTCCTAGGTAGCAGTATCCAGATAAATTTTGTGTTTGAATCAATGTGCTGCCCATAGACAAAGCTTCTGAGACAATGAGATGACTCATGATTTCAGTTAATTTGGCCAGTGCAGGAGTTTGAAGCCCAAAGTGCATGTATATTTTATCTGCTACTCTCTCACACTAGTAGACTTCATAGAAATTTTAGAGAAGCTATGGGCTCTTAAAGGGCATACATTGGGGTGGAGGAGATGTCAAGGCAACCTTTCCTGCATTTCAAAGATTAGGGAGTCATCCACTGATATCTCATTAAATGAATACTGAAGATGGACATGATGGGGGGAAATGTGTTTAATTGAAAAATAATAAATGCTAATCTGGTCAATGTGCTAGCTCATTTTCAGTCACTTGAATAATGATTAGAGTAAACATACAATAAATAAAGTTGACATCACTCTTCTACTATTGGGTCTTTTTTTAAGTTTTTTTTTTAAACTTTTAAAAAATATATATTTTTATTGATTTCAGAGAAAGGAAGGGAGAGGGAGAGAGAGAGAAACATCAATGATGAGAGAGTCATTGACCGGCTGCCTCCTGCACTCCCCCTAACGGGAGATCGAGCCTTCAACCAGCGCATGTGCCCTGATCAGGAATCGAACCTCGATCTCCTGGATCCTAGGTCGATACTCAACTGCTGAGCCATGCTGGTTGGGCTGGATCCTTTTTAATAGACTCCACAGCCCCAATATCACCCTCACTACTCTCAACACTGACATTCATCTACTATTAAAATGAAGTTTTTCCTTTTCAATGATGCTGACTTCTCGAAGGGACAAGTATCATTCCACCTAAGTGGCTGTCAACAGATGACTAGGTAAGGAAATTAAAGTCGATATATCCAATGAAATATTATCCAGCCTTGAAAAAGAAGGAGATGCTGCCATTTGCAACAACACGGATAAGCCTGGAGGACACCATGCCAGGTACAGAAAGAAAAAAACCAAAACTACATGATCTCACTTACATGTGGATCTGAAAAATGGAATACATAGGTGCAGAGAGTAAACTCTCCTATGGATGTAGCATTGTGGTAGAAGCTGTAGAAACTGATTGCAAGGATATATTTGTAGTAGTATTATATCTTACCAAGGATTACTTTTTAAAGATAGCAAATAAGATAAATGAGTATTAAGTCAAAATTCACCTCAAAAAAATGCCTTAAGCTGCTCATAATGTCCATTATTCATTGTTATCTATATTTATATCTATATATATAAAACCTATATTTAAATACGGATTTATCACAGTATTTTTTATAACATAGAATACATGTTAAATATATTCTACAATATTTTTAATTGCCAAAAAGGGAGAGAATAAATATAATTGAAATTGTGTAAGATAAGTTAAATGCTCAATAATATATATATATGTATATATATATTTACATGTATATATATAAATTTTTAAATTGCTTAAGACATGTTTTTTCCTGGTGAAAGAATCCTGGGGTAATGAACAAGTTGGAAAGAAAAGTATAAGTATAAGTAAAAGTATAAGTAGTGATTATCCCAATCACTTAACCATAGAAAAGTGGAAGGGGCTTTGAGTTAAGAGTGAGGATTTTTCAACACAATTACTATAGAAAAGTTGTATGAAGAAAAGGATTTCATATGGTGTTACTTCAATTTTATCTTTTCAAAACTCAGATTTTCTGACCCAACACCATGAAATTTCTGCTATCTGAGGCTCATTCCACAGATTCAGTCGATAGTGCGTTAGGTCAACCGTTTTTAGTTCCCCAGCCCTGTCCCAAGTGTCAGTGAGCTCACTGGGCAGCACCCGACTTCTCTCACGGATGGGTGCTACCTCCTGGCTCCACACACACAGGGCCAGAGCAGCACCTTCGTGTGGCTCTTCAGTTCATAGTGCAAAATAAAGGCAGAACAATTGATAACCTCAAAGTAGAGGATTTCTGTTGCTCTAAAAAAATAAAGTTTTAATTCATATCATCTTTTGGTCTTTGACCTTAAAATGCATTATCTATTAGTAGCATTTGGCATATATCATTTTTTGCTAAAGAAGAAATATCTCTAAGAATTCCTAGTTGGTTTCAAAATCTAGAGTTAAGGTAGGTGATAAGAGTAATGAAGTTATTGCTCAGAGTTGCTCATGCTGTGAGCACATGCCAGACAGTGAGGGCGAACTGTGCCTTCAAGACGCAAGGTGTGAGCCACACAACCCAAGTCATAGGATGGTAGCTGGAGGCCGGTGTGGAGCTAGGGACAGTTTCTGAGCTTTCGTTTCTGTTTCTCATCAGGCTTTCTTAGAGACGGCTGTTGGATGAGTGAAGGAGTGAATTCTTGCTGCAGACCCTTGGCCCTGCTACGAAAGCAACCGGCGTTGAAAGGGCCAACGTGTTTTCAGATTTCTACTCAGAATTAGACATTTTCAGCGAGACAAAGGATATTTCTTGAAAACTTTCTGGGGTGATCTGTTGCATTTTAATAGCACCAGTGGTCTTGTTTCTCCCTGTTTTCTCTTTCAGGTCTCATTGTGGGAGACACATTGCCTTGTAGAAAATGTTGAGTTCACAGTGCATTTGCCTTCCCCTGGCCCAGAGAATCTCTTCTCTGAGATCTTCTCCTAGCTTTGAGCCTGGGTCTTGTTTGAAGGTAGAGTCTGTTTCATCCAAAGGACTTCTCACACCAAATGTTGTAATCCTCTAACAAGGGCTTGTTTCCGCTGGCAAGAAAGAAGGTTATTTCTTCAAAGAATTCTCTCCCTTCCAACAATTTTTACTCTTGTCTGAGAAGCATGATAGCAGGAGTCAGAGATGCAGACTTTGTAGGTGCCAAATGGGTTCATGTTCAAAAGAATTCTCAAGATAAAGGGCATTGTTTGGTTTCAGGCTTTGATGATTCAGAAACGACAGCAAATCTTATGTCTGTATTTCTCAAGTTCTCCAGGGGATCCAAAAAGGATAAGCATTTATATTTCTCATTCACTCTGGATTTAAGGGGTCTTAAGGAGCTTTCTTCTCTATGCGTCATTCCTCAAGCCGGACATGAAACCATCGTGTCACCCCACCCATGCCACCACCTGAGACCAGCATCTTGGATCTATAAATCTAAATTAAAAATCAGAACAGGACACAAGCAAACTGAGAGTGGGAGATTTGGCAAATTATGTTAAGAAATGTGGTTTAAAGAACACATGGTATATATTTGTCTTTCTTAAGAATTTAGGATAGGAAATGTGAAACGAATTAATTGGAGAAACATGATGGTCTCTGTGAGGAGCTCACCTTTGCCCACGCAGCTAGGAACATGCTCCTCAGTGTGCAGAAGAGATGTACTGGTTCTGTCCTGCTCCATGGGGAGGAGACATCCCCTCCCCTCAGCCCAGAGGAATGTTGTACTCAGAAGGTGAAGTTTAAATTTAAAGAGAGATCTGGCAGGTGGTAGCCTACACCACACATCCTAGGTCAAAAGATGCCATTGTCATTTGCATATGAAAGATGGGTTTTGTCCTTAGATGACTCCGTGTTTGGTATGTATCTGTTTAATCCCTAGAGAAAACCAATTTATCATCTTGCTCTGCCTCCAGTCAAGGACCAGATTGTCACGCAATGATCTTAGAAAGTTAACAACATATTTTATTTGATATCATACATTAACATATATGCATTTCCATGCAGCGTGTGTCTCTTTTCACTTACACATACTCAAAGACGTACTTGAAATTTAAGTAATATAGAATATTCTGTGCTCTGCCTTTCTCTTCTGTCTCTCTGACGTTGTTTCTGCTATGAGATTGACTTCCTAGGGGCTGCTGTGCTTACTCTCTCAGTTGCATAATTACTGCAGCTTTTGTTCTTGCCTTTTTCTGAACACTTGCAGCTAATGAAATCTGTTTATGGATAAATAATAAAATGCTTTCCATTGAACACTGTGGCTTTACCTGTTTTAAAATTCCAAACCCTGAAGGCTCTTTTGGTGTGTTTTCTGAGGCAGACAATAGCACCTTGAACTTCGATGATTCTGCCAGCCTGCCTCCTCCCCACTGGCGTCCAGCATAATCCTTAACACAGACGACACTCTCGCTATTCAGCTCTTAGACATTTATGTGTATTCTGAGGAACGATAACAAATGCGGGAATGCAAATAAGGGAAAAGGGGCTAGACAACTGCGGGGAGTGTCAGGCTCGTGGCAGGTGGGGTAGAGCTCCCCTCCCCAAATCGCGCCCCACTCCTCCGAGCGCTTTCGCCAGAGGGTCCTTTGGAAACCAGCCTTCCCCCCGCAAGGCCGCTAAAGCCGTCTGCCCGCAGTGCTCTGCAAAACCAAAAACGCCTCTGTTTCATTACGCCATGAGTAAAAACCACTGCAAATCTCAGAGAGCTTGTAAGTAAATAGTAAGTAATAGTAAGTAAAATGAAAGCATCTTTTAAGAAGCCCCAAGTCCTCTGTGAGCAATCTGACCTTCCTCCCTCCCTTCATGGCTGAATCTCTACTCCTCTCCTCTCTTCTTTGGACACATTTATTCTTCAGGTCTTTTAAGCATTGCTTCTACCCCTTCATCCCAAAGAAAACTGCTCCCGTTCTCATTTTCCAGGGACAGCCCCAATGTGAAGTGCAACCCGAGCCCCGGGTGCAGGGCCGCCTCCCGCCCCCCACGGCCGGTCTTCAGCATGAAGCACCCAGCGGCCTCCTCTTCCACAGGGACCTAGGGCCGTCCCCCCATGTCCCCTTCAGGCTCCTAGAATTATTAGTTCTTAGGCTTTTCTGAGAGCCCTTGCTCTTGAATTTAAGCCAGGTGGGGCAGAAACAACATCTTATTAACCACAGTATAACCTACCATATCTAGTACTGTGTCCAGCAAAAGAGGTGTCTGATATTCTTGAAATAAATGGATTTTTAAAAGTGGATTAATATTGGAAATGAAAACGATAACATTACTGAGGCTATTCTTGAGATATGGAAACCGAGATCGATGGAAGTTTAGTGACTTGTCCATGGTCACAGTTAGTGGCGGGACTGGAACAGAAAGCAAGGTCTCCAACAGGTAAGTCCTGCATTTTCTTCTTTATACCATGTGCTAAATGATTCTTCCCTCATGAGCATCGACAGAGTGAAAGTCATAGCTATTTTATCTGAAATCCCATAGCAGCCTGGGAAAGGAAAGAATCTAGCCCACACCATCTACATTAGGTATATTTATATAAATATACACAATAAAAATATACCACTAACATGCCTAGTTCACAATGCCATGATGATTGAAGTCTTTTTAACTATTCCTCCAAATGCTTTCTCCTTATTTTCTTAGAATCCTTTCCAAAATAAATCTACATTTTGTTAATTGCACTGTCTTCGTTTTATAAATAAGCCACAAATTGCTTAGCCAGTTTGCTGAACAGTGCAAGGGTTACAATGACTAAGATAGTGATGTTTGCCCTTGAGCCATGGAGTCACCCTAAAGGATCATGTCTAATGAATATTAGAATCTTAAAATCTTCTGAGCGGAAGGAACTGGAGAGGTCAGCTACTCTGAAATTTCCCTAACGCAGTAATTAATTCCTCACTGATGCCTTTTTACTCTGTACCAGGACATAGTTCTGAAACTCTGCTGCGTTTAGACAATGGTGAGATTGATATTATTTCCTGTCTTTCTACCAGATGTCAGATATAAAATACATCATCACGTATCTGCTTTCATTGATGAAGGGTTCCTGACTTTCTAATAGTCATTATAAATTTTTTACATCCTGCATGGAATATACCTTCTTCCTCAAAAGTTTCAATATTTCATGGGATAAATAAGCTTTTTAGATCAAAACAGTCTCAGTGCAAATCTTTTCTTGGTCACTTAATAGCCATGTGATCTTGTATGAACTAATACCCCTGAATCTTAATTTTCTAATTTCTGAAATAGAGATGCTTAATGACATAAGAAAAGGAGAGGAGGCCCAGTGAGACACATTCATAAGGAGCAACTATCAAAATCATCACTGTACAGTAAATAATGGAAAGTTCTCTCTCCTCTCTCATGTCCTACAGCTGGCACTTTCTTGAAGCTGGTTGTGATTCCCTGCCTTCCTTTGGGTTCATTTCTTCTCTCTACAGAGTTTCCACTCTTTCCAACAAGCATGAGCACAGAGGAGCTTTTGGAAGCCTTTTGATGTTTCCTACTCGGAGGTTCACCAGCTTCCAAGTGTAGGTCACATCTCATCTCAGACACAAAGACAAATAAAGCTCGTTCCCCGGAGGGCACAGGAAGGCTTCCTTGTACTCATACTTCACACTTCCTGGGCCTCAAATCAAACCAATTCCCTTATGATTCCCCTTAAAAATTCCACATGGAAAAATGTTCATGAGGGCTCTGATTATGCAAAGGAGCCTCAAAGTTTTTATTCTTAAATCTGGTAGATTGCTCTCGTTCCGTGGTCCTTCCTGCTAATGGTCAGCTGTCAAGACCAGACTGCTTTGGAAGACACAGCAGCAGGTGCCTATCACCCCGTCAGCCCAGACAGAAATATTGCTCCTTTAGAGTCTTTCCCAAGGGGCTGAAAGTTCAACTGAAAGGGCTTACTCATCAATAAACTCTTCTTACAATGGGTCACCCGTCTAACCTATTCCTTCTAATTACAGCCTATCACCCGATGTGCTTTCCTTGCGCTGCATTCTTTGTTCACAGTTAATCCGTCGATGCTTAGGTATTCTACATCTGCTTTGATTCCTGAATGTTCCAAAGCTTTGTGAAGGTCTTTCATCATTGCTCATTTTTTTTCAACTAAAAGTTTGTTTCTTACCACCCAAAGTGTTGTCACCCCGTGTTATTACTGGTAGGGGTTTAAGTTATGAATTAATACATTGGAGCAAGAGAGCTCAAGGCCAGCCCAGAGCAAAGCTGTGAGGTCTTTCGCTTCCCTCTGAACTGCCTGCGTGTGGCCTGTCCCTTTTTCGCTCCCTTCCCAGTTCATCTGAACTCAGTGAGCACTCTTCCGCTGCCTCCTTCCCTAGCCCGTGTGTTTCTACTCTCCTGTGCCTATTTTCCTAAGCAAAATTTGGAAATAAAAGAAACTGTTCCCATGATCTTTAGCTCAGGGATATCACTCCTGGGAATCTAGTCTAAGGAAACAAATCAAGAAAAGGGAAATGTCAAAATCACCAAGAAACCCATAGTATTTACAATGATAAACTGAAACAACCTAAACGCTGTGTATCTACCAGGTAGAATCATATGTGGAATCATATTGAGGGCTTTGCAGTGACTTGGAAAACTGCTTGTCATATAATCCTAAAGGAAATATAAAAAGAAAAACTTTGTGTAAGATCATTACGAAGTTCAATATCACATAACACTTGATTCTCATGAGGTAGGACAGGTAATATTTTCTCCCCAGTTTACTTTTAAATAGAGTCAGTCATTATTGCCCATTAACTTGATGATTACCACTTTTAATTTTTTCTATTCAATAATAACACTTGAAATCATTTTAAACTATAATAGACTTTTTAAGAATTCAATTTCTGCTATTTTCTAATCTCTTTAGGTTATATTGAGCATATTTGCAATGGAAATTACTGTTCATTTTTTTAGGGTTTATAAATATTACATCTTAATTTGCTGGCAGAATCTTGAGATTGTTTTCTGAATAAGCATAGTCACCATTGTCTTAACACTTTTTACTGCTTATATTGCGTAATTTCCCCCCTGAAAAATTACATGTTATTTCATCTAAATAGACCTACCCTGCTAGGGAGCTGTTTCTTTTGATCCTAGTTTTGGCTTGAGTCAGAGGGAACAAAATAATTCTAGATTGTTCCTTCCTATTGAGCTTCTCATACCTATTTGACAGCTGTGGGAATTGGAGAATTGGTTATAGATCTGCACTAAGAACTGGGAAATTCTGGCCCATCAGTTTAGCAGAAACGCTTGCCATGAATCTGAACAGTGCGGACGTAAAGCTAAACGCTCAAAGTCACGGAGTGCTGAGTGCTTCGCTGGTTAGTTCTTAGAATAAGTCAGCTATTTTTAAACCCCCCAAACAAAGAAATACTTAGTAAAACCATATCCAAAAAAAAAGGCTACTATTTAGTATGTTTCTAAAAAATAAATAAAGGGTTAGGTATCATCCTTGAATTATTTCATAAATATAAGAAAACATCAAGGCGAAGAGTCTTACTTAGAGGTTAACGTGGCCCTTGCACAGAGAACCACTGAAAACCCAGAAGTTAACTTTATAAAGGAAGACATCGTACGTCGATTTGTCTGTGCGAATTCAAAATTTCATCACAGCCAAGAGAAACTGAGTTTCTGTTGCTCTCAGGGCTGCTGCCAGTGAATCAGGTTTATGAAATTGCTGATAAAGATCTTTCCTGTAGTTTTTCACTTCTTTATTAATAAAAAGCTAACATCACGATCCTGAATAGAGTCAGCACATTATGTATTTCACTAGATTTTTTTTTTTTCTAAGCATTTAAGAGCTTAAAAGGTAGATTAACTCCTGTGAAACCTGGAAGCGCCTATTGAATAACTGAGGTTTTAGAGTTTGGCATTTCACTGTCATCTGGTTTCCGTTGTCCGACTGGGAGATCATTCATTGATTTTCTTTTTTTTCTTTTTTTTTCATTGATTTTCTGTTATGCGTTGGAAGGTAATTTGTTCTTTCGGGTCCTTTATTTCCATAGGTTCTCACTCATGTTGCCTTGCATTCTTGCCTTTTTTTTTTTTTACTATAAGATTTTGTTCCTTGAAATGCTCTACATGACAACTATTATAGGCTTGGGATGGGGCTGGGCTAACCTGAGAGCATCTGCGTTTGCTTTTGGCTGAACGAAGGGGCAATAAGCAACTGCGTGCGTCGGCCGTGTGTTGCTCTCCGTGAGAGCTGACCTCTTCCCGTTACGCCGCGGCCCAGGGAGCACGTGTTTTCTCCCAGACCCCTTCAGCGCAGCGGGTCAATTTCTTGTTCACCATCACAAAATATTTGCTGTCCTTGGAGTTGAGTCATTACTATTTTTCACTGATTCTCCTTATAGTTTCACAAATTTTAGTTGTATATCTACCATAACCCATGTATCTCTAACCCACAAAATCCCAAGTTGGTGTTCACCCAGGTTAGCAAAAGTCCTCAAGGCCGAAGCTTACTTCATTGCTTCCTTTAACTTCCATGACTTTCTTTTTGTAACTTAAGTTTTTGGCCTTTGGTGATTTCTCTATATTAGTTTTGTTTGTTTTTTCTTTTAGTGGAAGAACTAATGAAACAGTATAATAAGCTGCTAGAAATAGAAGCATGATTTAATTCTTGATTTCTTTAACTGTAAATATTTTTATGTCCAGTAAACTCAAACAATCTCTTACATGACTATATAATGTTATCACCTAATCCCATGCACTTAAAAATTTAGATTCCAACATACAATTTTCTTAATGCAAACTTACTGTCTTTCCATTTCTCCTCTACTTCAATTTCAAGGACACTTACTATCTGTCAATTTCTCTGTTTCCCTGCAGTTCATCACATCTTTGCCCATTTCATACCCTCCCTCCTAGAACTTGACCTATATTGAGTCTCCTGGACAATCTCTGATCAATATGTCATCTCCCATTTTGCCTGCTTTCCAGACCTCAGTCTCTGGGCCAGTCCTGCTGTCCATCAGATCTGCTTCTGCACTCAGACTGATGAAAATGACAGGACAACACGAGGAGATTGTACAAATGGGGTGTGATGGTTTCCAATCACAGGCTCAAATTGAATTACTTCCCAACTCCTTTCACAGAGCCCTCAGTAACAAGTAATATCTACACAACCACTCTCCAGCCATCAATTCTACCTCTGCCCTTGTTTTTCTCAGAGACAACTTCATCTAGTATTTTTCAGGGAAATGTCCCCACGTCCAGCTCTTCCCACTAACGTAATTAAAGTCACAGCAATCATTCTCGGCAGAAGGGGTGTCCTTCCTGCTCATGGTTAAACCTATCTGTGCTGTTGACCATCCTGCCTCCCATTTCCTTAGAAGCATCCCTATATTATCCCGTTAATTATTAACATGCTCTCTCTATACTGGATCTGACTCTATTTATATGTTTATTCAAGACTCTTCCCTCTTAAAAACGCCTCTTCCCTCCACTTTCTCCTCCTGCATAATTATATTTTATATCCCTCTCCTCCCACCCAGAGCAAAGCAACATCTTCATTTCCTCACTTTCCCTCCCACCCTCTACCCTCTTCAAGCTGGCTATTCCCCCCCCACACACACACACACTGAGATGTCTTGTGGTAACTTCACAAATGACCAACTAATTTTCAAATCCAATGGATGCTTTACAATCAACACTCTTTGTATTTTGAAAGCTGGCATTCATTTCTCTTGGTTTCGTAATATCTTTCTCTGTCTGAAAACGTTTCCTTAGTTTAATTTATTGGCTTCTGTTTTACTACTCACTGCTTAGATTTTGGTATTCTGTAAGGGTTGCATCTGTACTCTTCCATTTTAATTCTATATACTGTCTCCGATTGATGTCAACCACTCCTATACTATAAACTAGCATTTATTTAACCAATGACTCCTAAATGTAATTCTTTGGTCTATACTTCTCTGTGGAGCTTTATATCCATATATTTAATGCCCCATTGGGCATTTCCACCCCTGTGTGCACTTTAAATCCAACTGCATATCATAAATACCCAGAAAAAAAAAAGAGTAGACACATTACTGTGAATGAATCAAGTATTGAATATTTGGGATTCTAGGCTGAGTTATAATCTGACGTTCTTGTTTTTTTAAGGTGAAATCATTCAGGGTGACTCATGCCTGTGTACCACAGAGGTATCATCTAGGGAAACATATTTTTCATTGTCTGGACTCTTAAAAGTGCTATAAATGAGCTCAGATAAGAAACATTGCCATTAATTGGCAAGAGCTGCATGCCAGCCAGGCGTTGCCACTAAGCAGACCTCTCAACAAAGAGCTGGATGGTGATCCAACTTTTCATGACGCTATTGCCAACTGTTCATTCAAATCATGTCCAGATTTATTCTCTCTCCTTGTTACTGTTTAATTGCAAAGGTACATTACTTGTTAAGTAACACGTCATAAAAACAAGTCCCACAAAATCCCCCATAAAAGTCTTTTAAATTAAATTTTTTCTTTTATATTAGATTCACTTTCAAATCAATTACCTATATTTGACTCTTGTTTTCAAGGTAAACTGTACAATAATTTTACAAGTGGATTCCCAAATAAAATAAATATGCTCTCCAACACACAATAAAACTGCTATTTAAAAAGGCTAATGTTTTTATGAAAACTTTGACGGATCCAAGATTTTCCAAGAGAACATAAAAATGTACCAGAGCAGCAGAACTCGAAATGGTGATGCACTAATTACAGAACAGAAGGATTAAGTTCAGAAAGTAAGCTAAATAGGCACACATTAAATACATAATGAAGGCGGCATTTCATTTCAGTAGGTAGATACTAAATAGATGTGTGGGAACAGCCACATTTTGATCCCTGATAGACTAACTTGGCTACAGAGACAAACAGTGGCTTCTTGATCAATATTTAAAGAATTATTAACCCTCTGTCTTATTGTACCTCTACATTAGAAGACAGGGAAATATCTGTGAGTCGATATAATCCACCTATTGACTCAAGATATTTTTGCACCAGGGTAAATAGATCTCTTAAAGCTGGAAGGGCTCCTAACTCAATATAAACTGTGTGCAGTTTTTAGAAATAAAAACAGAAGTTGGTGTGACATTTGCAGATGCTAAAAATGATACTTCACTACAAACACAATTTCCCATTGGAGAAGAAAGGCTTGCCACTAAGATGGGCACAGTTATTAGAGTTTTCTTCTGAACTCGAGGCAGCCTCGGTGATGATCTGCCTTTTCCCAGATCAGATGAATCGCTGAATTTAAGAGTATCCGAGATTGCAAAGCATCGGTCCCCACAATATCAGAGATCATGGGAAAACTGAACACGCGGAAAACGAAGGTATCTGTGGTGGTTGAAGAAGCCTTTATCATAACGCTGTCTACCTGCTCATTGCATTCATGATCTTCATTCTTAAAAGTCACTCTTACCTCCCCAACCCCTCTCATCCACTCCGTTCCAGCCAGACTGACTCTGTAACTAAACAAACCAGGAAACCAGGGTCTACACCTTTTTGGAACTATCTTTTCCATCTTGTACCTTGCATTTCTGTGACCATCAAAATCCCAGTAATTCTACAAAGCTCACATGAAACCGCAGTCCAAGGAGGGGCCAGTGACCCCTCTTCCCTCAGCTGGTGTCCTCTCTGGGGTGCCACTCGTGGAACACACCTGCCACTCTGCCCCCTTTTGTCACCTTTGGAAGTTCCCACAGCTTTTCGCTAAGTCCCCCGAGGGTAGGAACCAGAACTCCCCCTTGGGCGTGACCCCACAAGCATCGAGAGCTGAGCTCCAGAAGCCAGGATTCTGCTAATGAAAGGAGTGACCAGGAGGAAGGTCAACATTTCCTGGCCAAGCACAGGTGAGAGACAGAAAAAATACTGCAGAAGGAACATTGTGGCACCGTCAATTTACAAGCAGACCTTACGAACTTTCCACAAGCTACAGTCCGACGTGGAAGACGAATTCCTTAAACCCAGAAGGAAAAGATCAACCGAGGTTCACTAAAAGAAAAGCTTTGCTTGCCAATCATTTGTAGATTAAAATTTATTTTTTAGGTATAGCTTGTACCTCCGGCCCAAACCACGGAGGTTACATATGTGCTTTTGCTTGTTGACAAATACTTTGTTGACTTTCTCATCAAAACCCGACGTACACATAAGGAGGAGCCCTGTTTCTTCCCTCTTCCTGGGAAAGAAACGAAGCTGTGTGTGATCCCGCGCCCGTTGGCCTCTGTTCCCGCTGGGGGGGCCCTTTCTGATTTCGGGGTATTAATCAAAGTCATTGCACTGGGCGGGCTGTGCTTCCCTTTGATGAGCAAAACAGGGCTGGACTTGTACGATTGTGTGCCGGGGATCGCGTACATCCTGAAGGACATGCGAGGGGCATGGATTTGTAAAGAGGCTCTGAATTTCACGATTTCAAGTCGCACTTCTAATCACCAAGGCAATTGGAATTCTCTTTCTGGCCCTTTCAGAGTCTATTATGAACCGTTACTATCTACCTGCTTTTCAGCCTTACAGCCCTTGAAGGTGTTCCCTTTCTCTCTGAAAAGAGGCAAACAGCTCTATTGTCACAGTCGGCCTGCACCCAGCATGATGGGGATGGCCATTTTTCCTTCTGGAAGGATTGCATTGTCATTTGATCTGCCCAAGATTGGGGATGTGATCTTTCTAATCTGAACTTCCAGGAGCCAGCAAATACAATTAAACAGTTTGGATGAAGCCAGTCACAGGGCTCTGGGCTATGACATTCAATACGTCGTTTAATTATATAGAGAAACAAACATTCATAGAGCAAGTGGAGATTTTAATCATACAAGCATGCAGATATGGAGAAAAATCTTCACAGTCTCCTGCACATCACATCTTCAGTTTTGTCTCTGTCTCTGCTTCTGTCTTTTCTCTACCACTCACCTGGAAATCACAGAGTGCCTCGGGCTCTGTTCCCACCCCTCTACTCATCTCTCTCTGCAATTTCTCCTTAATACAACCTAGTCCTGAGGTTCCTTTGCCTTACTCAAGTTGATCTGATGTATCTCCTACTCGGGGGCTCTAGGGCGAGGGCTAGGGCCTGTGTCCTTAATCTCACTGAAAACCCAGCCCCCACAAAAAGTATTCATTTATCTCTCTCAATTTATACGTGCCACTATCTACTGTACACTAGATGACTTGTACCTTCTTAAATTCAATATGGCCATGACTTACCCTCTTCGCCTAACCTCACCAAGAATCAATCAGCTCTTTCCCTGTATCCCCTATTCTATTGGGTGCTCCCGCCTCCCACCCAGGTCAGGCTGAACTCTGAGAAACCACCTGCACTTCTTGGTTTCATCTTCCATATCCAAACACACACCCCCTTCCACTGACGAATTAAGCCACCATTCCACTGTCACCTGTATCACCTCCTAACTGGTTGCTCTGATAGGGATATCTGGAAACCCACCCAGGGGCCTAGGTTAAAGCAGCCCCCATCCACACATACTCACTACCACCAAATAAAATTGTCTTGGAATTTTCTTTCACTGTTTTACAAGGTTATTGAATAATGTGTTTAAATCCAACAACCATTAGCTGTAAAAGTTGCCAATGTAGTTTGACTGAAATGGTGCAATGTGAATTTAGGCGCCTGTACCATGGCTTTTAAATATATATTAAAGGTGTGACTGGCATGCCAGATATGAGCTTTCGAGGGCTGGTGACTTAGTTTTTCTTGCCTAGGGTGCTCCAGACACTGACCATCTGGCCAGTCCAACCACTGAATGTCCAATCAATCAACTTCCCGGCCCCCGCACACCTCGACAACGGGAAAGAGTAAGAATCTGTCCAGCTGGCTCTTCCAAGAGGAGTGGAGAAGGGCTGACCCTCCTGCACACACGCTAGGCCTGGGCAGCTTCTGTCGGAACCTTTAAAAATGTTCTTTACCAGACGAAGGACCTAGCTTCCTGAGGAACAGTGGGCGTTAAGAGCAGGCTCCCCTCATCTCTGCCCAGTCACTGTATTATCCCCTTGCCCCCTTATTGACTTAGCCTGGAACTTAATCTCCTTTTAACAAATGCATCTCCACTTTTGCTACTGCTTATTGGGAGGCAGCATTAAGATGCTTGTGTTTTCCTGAAATGAGTACAATTTCAGCCTCATTCATCCACTTGCTCTTCAAAATAGTTTCTGAGCACCTGTTATATGCCAGGCATTGTACTTGCACATGTTATAACTGAGGATGTATGAAATATAATGTGTTATATTTCAGTGTTATGCTAGGGGAAATGCGGGGCCCAAATCAGGGCACCTAGCCCAGACTGAATGAAAGAGTGGTTTGAGATCTTTCTGGAAAAGGGTCCTGTCAGCTGAGACTTGACAGAAAATGAGAGATTGAAGTGGATGCTCCTGATAGGAAGAAATGTTGTGTATAAAACCAGAGGCAACGGAGAGAAGAGATTATGGGGGATGGGTGGGGTCAGCAAAGGCCACTGATGAGAGCAGCAGGGGCCAGGCTTGCCAGCCTGTCGCTGGGTCAGGACTCTAGCTTAAGGGCAATGAGGAAACAGAGAAAGGTTCTAACAGGGGGGTGGGATGAACAGGGATATGTTGTGGGAAGGTCACTTTGGCAGGACTGTGAGGAGATTGGAAGGAAAAAGGCTGGAGGTAATGGGACCATGTGGAGAGTGTCAAAGTCGCTCAGGAAATGGTAAACGGAGACCTGACCTGCTTCAGAGAATCCTCAGGGTGTTATCCAAAGAACCTGAAATCTCACATTTGACTATTTTCCCCTCAAATGATAGGAACTCCCATGTATACCCACATGAATATAATTATCAGAGGTTCTTGGTACCAGCACCGAAACACAAAGATAAATCTAAAAGTGTCTAATTCTGATTCCCTCCACAAGAACAGCACCTCTTGCGGATGGAGAGAAGAAAGACGCACTGTGTGCTTTTCTGTCTAATACTTAGGCTCAGAACTGTTATGAGAAAAGAACTGGCAGGAATTGGATTTCTCTCTGTGCCTGGTGATTCTCTGGGGCAATCTGAAGGCCCCGGAGCCACAGAGAGACCAGTGTAGACCTAGAAGCATTCCCTGTTCTGATCCCACTCAGCACAGCTTCATTAGATTATTTTGGGTCAGAACTATGTCCAAACAAATGTAAACCACTGGACTTAATTCAATGTTAATACCATCAATACACATTAGCGGGAGTGGGAAACCCACAGGATCCCAGCAGCAAGGTAATGGCACCCTCTTCCCCTCTCTGGCCTGTCGCTTGGGTTGGCCAACACATTCTCCATTCTATGGGTGGCGAATCGGCTGGCTTCACAATCCAGCAGAAAGGCAGTGAACTTGGAGAGAGAAAGAGGAGCCCAGTCCCGGCTCTGCTGCTCCTTTGAAGGCAGTTGCCTCGTTTGGATATTGACTGGCTATGATTTCTCCAGACAAAGTAGCAGAACTAAATTTTCTTATATACTTTCTAGCGAAATGTCATGGCTTTATGAGTCAGATAGAACATCAGTCTCCCAGGCTGGGAAGGACAGTGAAATGAACACAGATACAGGATATCAGAATAAAGATTAAGAAAAAAACAGAGCTTATCAAATAGCCCCATCTCCTGCTTCCTAGACAGGGAGGTGTTCCTCCCCGGGCACCAGGCGCCAGGAGCCCTGGGGAGGTCTGGGGAGGTGGAGGCTCACTGGCCTCAGATCTCCTTCCCAGGCCATTCTGCGGCTCCCTGCAAAGATCAGACCAGGGCCTGACATTTGGCTTCTGCCAGCTTAGTGGCCTTCCCTCCTGACATGTCTTAGCCATGGGTCCAGCCTCTTTTCCTGGAGGACTTGAGCAGCATCAAGGGTCTGCATGGGCTTCTAGTTTGTGTTTCAGTCACAAGCTTCCACAACCTGTTGCTCACCAACCCCACAGACCTGCCCAAGGCTAGAGTGCCCGCCCGTCCTCCAAGTTTCCACAACGTGAGCTACAGTCCTTGTGCAGCTACCAGACGTGGCCATGGTTGCACAAAGGCAGCCACAGTGACACATACGTGGCAAGCATTTCCATGTCCAATAAAAATTTATTTATGGACACTGAAATTTAACTTCTTTATTATTTTCCTATGCCATAAAATATTTTTTATTTTTTCAGTCTTTAAGAAATATAAACATCATTCATAGCTTGAGAGATGTAAAAACCAGAGAGCTGACCCACATGTGGTCCATGGCCGACAGTGTGCAGACCTCTGTCTAGAACCAACCTCTCAGGATGGACCTGAGAGAGTGGACAGACCTCAGGCTGAGTGTGAATTAGGGTGAGTTAGGCAGACAGAGCTGTCACCCAAAGAGGCCGAAGAGCACCTCCGAGGCATTTCATGTGTAACAGCAACAAGGACTCTTCATTAAGTCTTCGCATGGAGGAAAAGCGGGTGAATCTGGGTTTCTGCCTGCCTCCTGAGCTTGAAAATACCTTCCATCCCATTTCCCTACATTCGGTGTGTTTTGGTTTAGAATAAAAGTCCTGTTTCTCTGTGCTTGGACCTGTTGGTGAGAATGGGAGAGGGGAGATGCCACTATGTCTTATGTGCTTCTTGTTTCCCTATCTGACCCGTTAGCATTAACAATGGTGATAACAAGTTACAGAAAACCACCAGTTCTTAACAGAAAATGAGCTAAATGAAGATCAGAAGATCTGGCTTTTGATCCCAATTTGTAATTAACCACCAGCCTGACCCAGCAAACCTTACTGAAAGTCTCTGGGCATCAGTCTACTTATCTGGACAAGAAGGATCACGGAATTTGTTCTAACTCTATGAATGAACAACAGTTCTTCTTTTCATAAACATCATTTTACTAGGAAGCCTTAAGATAGAAAATAAGCTTAGATAATGATGTGGGGAAATTATTGAAAGATATGTCAAAGTTCAGAAAAAACAAATTTAAAAGTAAATTCACATTTGTATTTTTGTGTTTCGTGCGTTTTATAGCAAAGTATTCAGGATAAATTTAACTATGTACTTTTATGTTTATCTTTCTGGGAGCACCCATAATTTATTTGGCTGAAGGATTTCTATTTGTATCCATTTCCTTGAAAAATGAAGAAATGCAATTTTTTTAAAAAATCTGTGAATTAAGATTCAACCTGGAGACAGTGCTATAACCCCATTTTAAATTTCAGTGTTCTTTTTAGTTTAAGTTCTTTGGAAATTATATGGTTCCTTTATTTAGTTTCTAATCCAGAGGTAAAAAAATTGAACCACTTCACTTTACCTTTGTGTTTTATTATTGTAATGGGAGAAACTGCCCTTGTCCCTGGAAAAGTCTACTGCAGTGAGTGCTATTGCTCCCTTAGATGAAATGATAATCACTTTTATGTCTTTTTCTCTTTTAAATTTTTCCTGCTTCTCATTTAGCATCAATTTTTCTGTGACTCTCAACCAACTCACTTTGCTGTTGCTTCTCCGAGATAAAATTGCTAACCTGAGAATGGGGTGACAGAGAGCTGAGGGTAAACAATCCATAGGAGAATCATTCCAATGTCCCATTTGTAATGATCAGGTAAAAAAAGAAATCCTGGAATTAAGCCACAGGAACTCAGGCTTAAGTCAGAGCTGTCAAGTGGGAAACAAATGTCCAGACATTTTGAAATTTAATTTATTTAATTTTTCTGGTAACTGGATTAGCAAGTATGATTAACATAGTAGGATTTTCTTTTACTGGATCAGTCCGACTTTGAACAAAGCAAATAGATACTAAAATCTTGTAGTACAAGAAAGAAAGGGGCTTAGAGTCATTTTCCCTCGAGGAACTTAAGAACAAAACTGGAAACATACATGCACTGGAAATTTTAAAAAATAAAGATAGCATTTTACTTTTTTGTTCATAAGGTTGTTCATGTGGCTGTATTTTTTAAAATATGTGTTTTTATTGATGGAGAGGGAGACAGATATAGAAACATCAATGATGAGAGTCACTGAAAGGCTGCCTCCTGCACGCCCCCTGCTGGGGATCGAGCCTGAAACCCAGGCCTGTGCCCTGACAGGGAATCAAATGGCGATCTTCTAGATCCTAGGTCAATGCTCAACCACTGAGCCACACCAATGGGGCTCATGTGGCTGTATTTTTACCTTAAACTCTGGTTAAATGTATGCTAATCTACATTGAATTAAAACCCCACGAAGAGAAACTGCAATACCCTCTCCATGCTTTCCAGCTAGTGCTTTGCAAGCACCTGTCCAGTGACTGAGGGGGTGTCCAAAAGCTGGTGCGGTTGTGGGGGGTCCGGAAAGGGGAGAAACATGGTAATTCTGCGTAGTGTAAACATTTATAAAAATGACGAGGATAACTTTTGAAAATGAAGAAAAACTGAAGCCCTGGAGGTGGGCAGTCTGATCCCTTAGTCCTGAATCCCGAGGTTGTGTGTGTGAAGCCCTGGGAAGGGCCTTACTCTACAGAAACGCCGGACAGCAGGGCTGCTGCGACCTGTTACCACGGGGCGCGTCTTACACCAGCTCGGGGCCCTTCTGCAGCTTTCACAGTGGGGTCACCTGGACATAAAGGAATTGTAATCATTCCTTTTAAATTAGGATCGATATCAAGAAAGATTCCATGAATCAGGATCTACATGGATAGCACACAAATAAAATAAAGGCTTTAGAATTGGTGCTTTGTAATAAAAGAGAAGCATGCCTTTGTACGCATAGTGGACAGAAGTGTTTGTTGCATTTTGAATCTATTCCTGCACGTGAAATTTCTATTTTCTGAAGAAAACTCAGTGGTTCTGGCTATAACACTAATCATTTGCTTATATCTTTCATGCTAATTAAAGATTACAATATTTCACATTAAACTTGGTACCCTTTTTATGCAGAGAAGGGTACATTTCCTCTTTATGTTTTGCGTCTTGAAGTCACTCACTATAAATTTATATAAATCAGATATAATGACAATTAAGTAAGAACATCAAGTCCCATTCACCCTGTGGGAGAACGGCCGTGATGTCTTTCAGATTTTGGTGATTGCTCAGCCCTAAGAAAAAGTCCTATAAAACGATGGGCTTTGAAATGCTGGTCAGAGCAGAGTGAAAGCAGCTGCTGGCATCACCCTGAGCCAGTATAAGCTCTGGTTCAGCTCTAAGGGCAAGAACTTGTGGAGCCAACAGATAGATTCTAAGTCTCCTGGTAAGTAAAGAAATGCTTCAACTTCTCATATATGAATGAATTTTCTGAATTCTTTCCGTTGAAAGATAGTTTCCCTGCTTGCTCTTTTACTCAATAATGTTTTTTTTAAATTATACATACAAGTTGGGTTATTTATTTTTGCTTGTATATAAATTTTTGACTGAAGGGTTCAGTGGGTACATTTGTTTTTGACATTTTAAACTTGTTTTTTAAGTGATGTTTTTTCTTGGCATATGTCAGTTACATAAACCTAGAAAGCATATATTTTCCTTTTTATTTTAAGTTTAAATGTCTTCATTTTTATGGGCAGAAAGAGAAATACAACTTGCATTCCTAAGTTTCTATCTAGAAACGATTTAGAAATATAATCTTTATGTGGATTAGATGTAAAAAAAACACAAGCTTTGTTTTTAATATATTTTTTGTCCTATGGCAAAAATTATTTCAAAGAGAACGTGATTTAATGATTTTGTGGTATTAATTTTGACTGTTAATTGAGTTAAGTTGTTTGAATCCAGGCATAAGGAAATAAGGTTTCAGAAATATCTACAATTAAAATCCAAAAAATGTGTATACAAAACAGCTTTTGTATATATATAATTGTTGTGTGTGTGTGTGTGTGTGTGTATATATATAATACATACAATTTTGTATACATTTTTGTATATATATATGGATGTATATATACATACAAATACACACACCCATTATTAAATAGTTGATACCCCAGTTTGATAATAGTCACATGGCAAAACTAAACATAGAAGAAGCAATCAGGTTTTTGAAACTGTTAGAAAAGATCCTAAACTTGGATGTCACAACCCTGCTATAAGCAGCTGGTCCCCGGGTTATTTCCAGCAGGGTGAGAGCGTGGCCTTCAGTATGCACTTGGGCCAAACATGTGCCCGGTGAGAGACGGGGAGCAGGTGAAAGGGACCCCAATTTTTATCCCTGTCACTGAGAGCAATCCTCTCGATTCACAAAGGAATCACACTGCAGTTTAACTTTCTTTATAAGATGAAAATTATTTTCCAAATTCTGCCACAACCTTCAGAAGCTTCTGCTCCACGCTCAGAGTCCCTACGTTTCTGTCTGAAAACCATGCAAACACTTGTCCGTAAAGAGACAAGCGCCTCTATGTTCACTGCAGTGCCGCTCGCAGGGGTCAGAACATGGGGACAGCCGAGACGCCCTCTGAGGGGGCACAGGACAAAGAAGCAGGGGTACACGCGAAAGTGGAAAACTACTCAGCCGTAAAAAATAACGAAAGGTTGCCAGTTTTGCCACCATGGAAAGATCCTGATGGTATCATGCTAAGCGACATAAGTCAGACAGAAAAGCCCAGAGCCAGATGATCTCACGCCTACGTGGCATATAAAACAGAAAGCGGCAAAGGAAACCAAGCAAACGCCTCAGGGAGACGACAGGATGGTGGCACCAGAGGGCAGATGGGTGGGGGGCCGACGGCCGGGGTCAAGGGGTGAAGCGCGGGGCGACGGAGGGAGGCTGGACTCTGGGTGCCGAGCACACAGCGCAGCACGCAGGGGACGGGCCCGGCCCTGCACCCCCGAGACTCACCGTGTACCAGCGAGTGTCACCTCCCTCCACGCTCTGAAAGGTGCCCCGCGGGGGAGGTCTGTGGGCGGAAAACCGACGTGACTTTCCCTCGCAGCGCAGGGAGATGGACGCCAAGAGGAACCCCCAGCTGCTCGTGGCCCTGGTCCTCAGCGGGGCGCTCTTCTCGCAAACCCTGGCCATGCCTCTTTTGGAGGAAGAAGGTGTGAGGTGAGTGGCTCCACTCGGACGGGGGCCACTGTCCCCCTCGACGGGAGGACGGCCCCCTCCGGCAGCTGGCGGGCAGTCCCTCGTGTCTGTGTCTCTTTCTATTCTGTTTGTTCAGTTATTTTGTCCCTTAGATTCCACGTGTAGGCGAAAGCACGTGGTGTTTGTGTTCTTTGACTGAAATTTAAAAATAAAATTTAAAAACGATGTCCTTCCTATTATTTTGGACAACTCATTTTTTTAAATTACGTATTATTTATTGAACTATTAGGTTGATGTGAGGACCAAGATTTTTAAACATCAGGGAACATGATTATTCCTTTGTACATCCCTTACCAGGATTGTACTCAGGCATAAGGTTGGAAACCAGAAGGACCCGCAAAATTCATCGAATTTGGAACTATTCAGTGATGGGGGGAATCTTTGGATTTGATCAATATAGAGAAACATATCAGACCCAGGTGAATCTTTGAAGTTGAGTTTTAGGACTTGGAGAAAGAAAAGTACTTGAGGAATGTTTCAACTAAATGATACTAAACATCAACCACTATTCAAAGGGCTCCCAGTTTTCATACTGAATATTAAAAATTTTTCAAAGTTTCTGTTTTATATAAAGTCTTTCTTCCTGTGAAATTTGACTTTGCAAGGTGAAGGAATTACCAAGCAGTTGTACATTGCTTAATGCTCTAATTGAACTGGACTGATAGCTCTTACGCTTGGTACGTACAACTTATAAAAGTTGTATGGCATTTGTTTTATGGGATAAACAAAATGTCACTATTTATACTCTCATAAACCATAGAAGCCAGTGTCAATTATGCTACTCATATTTTTTAAATGGTTGATAGTTCCCAGGATCTTGAGTATATCTTATTTCAAATGATTGTAAAAATATGTGTTATATTCTGAGAAAGAAATTTATTACACTTGGGTGACAGAATACTATTTGAATGAGAACTTGAACTTGATCAAGCTTGATTAAAAGGGACCCTGACATGCTGCAAAATCCATTAGCTGAAAACGGCAGGTGAGTTCATTTTTATGGAGTAGTGTTTTAGAAAATGAACTTTTGAAATACAAATATTTTATTTTTGTGTCTCCGTGAAGCTATCTCCGTAGCATAACACTAAGGTTTCCATGCGTCCCGGCTTCCTCCAGCCTGACTCACCGCCGCGTGACCTACTGCGTGACGTTCAGGTCGCGGCTGGAGCTTGTAACAAGCCAGGGTGAACTAATCATCACTTGCGTTCTGTTGCACAAAATGCCAGCATCAGAAATGGCACCAGTTCTAGTAAAACTTTAGTATTTAGGACTCTCAGTTAGAAGAAGATCCGGGGCAGAGAGTTTCACGTCTATGTAAAGAAAAGCTGTCTGAATAATAAAAGCTATTCATTCAGGGAAGCATTGGTCAAGAGCTGCGCTGATGCGTAGAGAGAGGCGCTCTCTACCGAAGACAAGAATAAAAGCTTCCTCATTGGGGTGACACACACTGGGGTCCTCTCTAGGTTAAGAGACATCCATTCCAAATACATTTGGAGAAGAAATAGTAAAAGGCATAAGAAAGATTTTGCTATAATCAGGATAGTGTTTTTTTGCGTACAGTTTTCATTCCAAGTAGACGAATAAAGCACCATAGATTGATGAATTAATTAATAAGTTGGAAACTAATTTTAAAATAGTATATTTTCCCCCACTAATATATCTCAGAGAAGAATTAGTTTTACATATTCTGTCAGGGAGCATTATTTAACATTGAGATACACTGTGAAAAAAGATAACTTTTTAATTTTGCAAAATTTTGTTCTACATTTTGATGTAAGTGACAAAATATCTTTTATTGGGTTATTAGGGGATCTCCTTTTGGGTTTACTTTGCATGAAAGGCTTCCATAATAAGCTGATGAATTTCTTTCTTATTTATTTTTTCAAAATAACATTTTAGAAAACCATTTATAAAAAATGGTTTTTCTTATTCCTTCTTTCTGATTTAGGATTGGCAGACAACTTGTGGAAGTTTCCAGCAGTGACCTTAGTAGTCCCTTGGATCAAAGCTCTCTCCCAAACGACCCTGTGACTATTTTCGAAAAACGTGCTAGGTAAACAGAATTCATTACTTTTATAAAACACATTATGATTAATTAATTTGAAAATTATATTTTCACTGTTAATAATTTACTTACTTTGTTGCAAATTGATAATTCTTGATAAGGTTCAATTTAGTTAGATACACCAGGCCCATGGATTAGAAAATGAGACTTTCTAGTAATAAAATACTCACTGGTTTCTGACAAACTTATGTTTTCTTAGTAGCAATTATTTGTAAATCTACCACCAAATTGAAGTAGGCACAGTAAAAAACAGAGAAGACGTATACACTGAAGTAAATTTTAAGGTTAACCATAATACTTATTTTTAACTTTCCTGCTCAAACCAAGCATTGGAAGATTCTTTCAATACATGGCGTTTCAATACCACTGATTTTTAAAGAATATTTCCTCCCAGTCGTGGCAGAATACAACTTCAAATATTTCCCCATATATAATGTTTATTTATATTTATAAAGCATTTGCTCAGCAAGTGCAGACTGTGTCTTAAACCTCCCTGAAAATGCCTCATGTGTTGGATTATGTGTCGCTTCCCAATTTTAGGCTTAAGAGTATTTTTCTTTTAGGATATTTGTGTTGGAAAATGAGTTGTGTATTGCAATTTCTTTTTAGCTGACATCAAGAAATCTAGAACTTTTTTGGCATATATATCACTTTTTGATAAAACGCTCTGCTTTGCTGTTCCTCACATTTCTCAGCAAAAACGTCACAATGGCCCACGAGGCCGCGGCCGAGCGGCCAGATGCGATTCTCACGGTGCAGTACACCCGCTTCCTGACGCAGAAGGCCATGAACGAGAACCTGCGCAAGGCGCTGGCCATCTTCAGGTGAGGCACGGGCGCCGGCCGGTGTGGCTCAGCGGTGGAGCATCGGCCTGGGATCCAGGCGATCGGGGTTCAATTCCCGGTCAGGGCACAGGCCCGGGTTGCGGGCTCGGTCCCCAGTCAGGGACATGCGGGAGGCAGCCGATCAATGACTCTCATCATTGATGTTTCTCTCTCTCTCTCTCTCCCTTCCTCTCTCTGAAATCAATAAAAATATATTTAAAAAACAGAACCAGGAAACTTGCTAAAATGAGAAATTGTAAATGACTTTCAAAATAGAAGCTACATGTTGAGCCCTGCCCATCTCTCCCTCTCAGTGCCTACACTCTGAAGCAGGAACTCTCAGCCTCCACTGCCAGCGGACGACCCTGGAGAACTTTAAATATACTGATCGTTGGGCCTTTGGCATTTCTCAAGGGCTTCCCGGTTGATTCTATCGTGTCTCCAAGGTTAACGACGACGATTAGAGAGGCATCTACTCTGAATCTGGAAGCAAGTTTTACCAAAAGTGCTGGTTTTTAACCATGTAGAGGGCAGGCAACCAGCAACTTTATATCACCTGGATCATATCAATGTATGAGCATTTCAACTCCTTTATTTTGCCAAATTAAGCTGTGAGTTATTTTGTCTCCTGAGATTCAGTAAAACCTGATTCTGTCTGGATGTGCAGATATTGGGGCGCAATAAATAGGAAGTGGGGTGATCCCACTCTTTATTCCAATTATTTTTGTTTAGCTCATGAGTGTTAGGGACAATTCTGGTTGGGTAGGAACAGATAAAATGACTCTCTCTGCCCACCAGACTGTAATTCTATGTGGATAATTCAAACCACTCTAAGGTTTACAACGTATTCATAGACAATGACCAATGTTGAGGATGATTATTTACCCCCGAGAGCGTCCCGGAGCACGGGGAATGGCATCGGTGGCACAGCGTTTCTCTAGATCCTTCTCATCTAAGAGCCTAACATGTGCAATTTTCTCTCCCTGGTCTGGTCTGTAGTAAGTACAAGGAGCCTTAGAAGAGGGAGAGACGACTCAAAACACTTTGGAACAAAGCCGATGACAAGTTTTCAGTGGTGGGTAAATCTGTGCATTCTTACCGTATCATAGCAATCACCCCGTCGCGTTAGTGGCTGAGAGCCGCTTGGTGAGAAGTATCTTAGACGCCTCAAGTGAGGCCTCAGGTCACAACGACACTCCTACCCGAAGTGAACTGTGAGCCAGGAAACAGCTTCAGATGATTCCCGTGGGGTTCTGACTGCATAAAAGGGAAGCCACCATGAGGGGACAGCTTTGAATCTCCTCGTTTGCCCAGACATATTCCTACCCCTCTGTCCAGATATAAAACGGAGGAGACTGACTCACACTAATGAGAAAAGCTGGCTTTCCATTGAGAAGCAAGCCAGGCTGCTCTTATTAATTTAAGGATTCGTCCCAGAATTGACTGCTAGCATCTCATTTGATCTAAGTACAGGGAAATGCCACCAAATTACACCACGCTTGTTATTGTGAAAATGCAACGCATGCTGGGTCAAATTGTATTCCGTGAAGGATAGCAATTCCATGCAGCAAAAGGCAAATTCAGCTTCTTTTACCTATAAAGTGAGTGTAGGCACTATGACTCCAATAATATCCACTACAAAATATTTTTTGAGTACAGAAAACACAAACAGGTTTTTCTTTCTTTTGTTAAGTGATAAACTTGTTTTCACAATTGCTTTTATATATACAATCCATATTTCTTTTCTGAGTACATTAATGTTTACATTAGCTCATAAAATACGTTTATAATACTTGGCTTAGTCAAATTTTATGTTATCACTATATCAGAGGTTGGCAAATTTTTTCTCTAAAAGCTGTGGAGTAAATAATTTTGGTTTTGTGGTCTATATGGTTTCTATTAAAAATACTCAAATCTGCTGTCGTAATATGAAAGCAGCCACAGATAATGTATAAAATGAATGGGAGTAGCTATGTGACAATAAAACTTTATTTATAAGACATGAAGGTAGACTAGACTAGACTACAACCCTGAAGGGTTAAGGAGATTAAAGGAGACCCAAGCTCAGAATGAGTATAATCCATTGTCTTACCTCAGGCCTCGTTTTCATGAGTCCTCAGTGGTGGGCAGGGCAGCTGAGAAGACCCTGCACGATTGGTTACTGTGTCCACTGATCACCCTTCACTTCTAAGAGACATGCCCGGGCAGGGGTGCGGTGCATCCCTTTCATGGTCATAAATGGATATTTTAGAGAAATGAGTCCCTTTGCTCAAAAGAGAAAGCTAATCCCATGAAGCTTATGAAAAAGCGTTTCTAAGAAGAAAGCCTCCCTGTTAAATTACACAGCAGAGCAGACACTGAAACAGAGGAATCGCTCTGCCTTTTCTAAATTGTAAGATTATTTATGAGGTTTCACCTTCCATTCACTTGTTTGCTTTTTGTTTTGTTTTTAAATATATCTTTATTGATTTCAGAGAGAGGAAGGGAGAGGGAGAGAGAGATAGAAACATCAATGATGAGAGAGTCATTGATCAGCTGCCTCCTGCACGCCCCCCACTGGGGATTCAGCCCAAAACCCGGGCATGTGCCCTGACCGGGAATCGAACCCCGATCTCCTGGATCCTAGGTCGATGCTCAACTGCTGAGCCACGCCCGGCTGGGCTTACTTGTTTTTTAAATGTGTAATTTTGGGCAAATTCTTTTTCACAAGAAATCTTGTGGGTCAACCATTTGGAAAATTGCAAATGGGTAATTATTAATGACCAACCAGAGAGTCCCTTCACAGCCCGGTGCCCACCCTGCCAGTCCTTTGGAAGGTACCCTCCTGATACCCCACAGCATGATCTCCTAATCACAGGCCCTTGACAAGGGGCAAAGAGAATCAGATGCTTATCAAAGGAGTGGATAGTGAATAAAATTAGGATGCTGTCAACTAAAATATTTTTATGCTTATACACCAATTCTTTCTTTTTCAGATTCTTGAAGAATAATGATTAGGTGAAGTCATTCTAGTTTGATTTCTATAGAAGTAATTCAAGAAAACATTTTCAAATGAAATAAATGAAAACCAAATAAAATGCTCAGTTGTGCATGTTGTGATTTATTTTATTCTAATATATTGACCATTATGCTTACACTGAGAATAACATTTCTGAATTCTAAAGTTTGCCTTTTACTCATAGAAATCATAGAGTTTCACATGCTGTGTACATTTTCTGTCAAAAATATACTTAATGATAAAAAATACTAAGCTAATTCCAATTATATGAGGCTTTTTAGAAGTGAAGTAATTGAGGAAAATTGATTTGTTTATTTACAGAGCTTCCTTACCTATTCAGATAGAAGAGCAGATAATCAGTGTGTCCATATTTCAATGTTAAGCAGATAGAATGCTATGCTAAATAAAGCTCAAAGGGCCTAAGATAATACCATCAAAGATAAAAAGTCATCTTACAAAAAATATTTTCTAATATGAAGCATTTCCACCTTTATAGGCAACCTTTATTTCAATGGGTTTTAAAATCTCTCAAATTTGGGTCTCTATATGCCAAAGGCTCTCTTTCAAAGTGGTGTTTCAATGAGAGAGAATAGCCTCTACTTTTGAAATTGGGCCTCCCATTATGCTTGTGTTAGTATGTTTAGAATGTAAACTAAGGGGAATGTTTGTTTTTCAGTGCTAAATATTTTTTTCTATAATAACTTAAATAATGCTTTAGTCATCCCAGGTTCCATCAGTGAAAGTACACTTGGTGAACCAACTATTTTTCGAAAATGAGTGTAAGAGATCAAATGTAGAATCACTACCTAGTAGTCATGCAGTGGTTGGCGTCATGTGAGAGAGACCCTGCAACAGGAAAATGGTATGTAGACCATTAAAATCATCCAAGGGAGTGATAGTAAGGATTTGGACTAAACTGGTGGCAATGAGAAAAGTCATTTTAGTAATAGTTAACACGTCATCTAGCCGGCACTTTTCTACAGAAAATTAGAAATCATTCTTAAATCATATCACACCTATGACATTAGTACCATTTTCAACCCATTTTTCAGATGAGGAAACTGAAGCACAACGTACTGATAGCACAATCCTAACCATGGAAACTCCTGTAGAAATATTTCCCTGATGAGTCTTATTTAAGCCCATAGAAAGACTGAGTTTCCCAAAATAACAATTATGTAGTGGCAGAGCAGCAGGTAGGGCTCAGATGCTTTCATTATCTCTCTCTGTCATTCCCAGCTTTGAAATTGGCACAATTCAGTGCATTCTACCTGGATTCCCCTGAAGCCTACCCAGGGCTAGTCCCCTCTCTGCAGAGTCCCTGCCCTCCTAGCATCAGAGGCCAGCCAGTTAGGAGGCCAGAGCTCTCCCCTCACCAGTCGGGCCTGGCCAGACACAGTATTCCACTTCTCTTCGCCTGTCCAGTCCTCCATGCTTTAGCACTTATACCAAATTGCAGCCTTTCAAATGTTCAGCTTATTATGCCTAAAATGATCTGAATGGCTTTTCAGCAATAATTTCTAAAGTGACAATCTCTAAAGAAGTTGCCTCTTGATAGACCAATGACTTGAATTAGAAAGGATTGGTTTTAATGTATTAGACAGCATTCCTCTCAGTGCTTTGCTCACTGAGTAAAGTTCACCATACCCCGTGCACAATTAGCAATACAATATCTCTTTGCAACGGAATTATTTTTAAGGCATATGTACCAAAATTATTAGCAAAAAAACTATTCTTTTGGTTTACTTTGAAAAAAAATTATATATTACTATGAATATATTGCCAAATACTATCCATATTAAACTAACATACACCATGCACAGCTTCTGGGTTTCAGATACAGAACCCAATTGTCAGGCTATCTCGAAGAGAGAAACGAGGACTTCTCGAATAATGTCTATGAGTAACTGAGAACCCTTGGAGATGAACATTTTATTAGATCGAGATATTAGAAAGACACACTTCAATTTTTTATTTGCCTATGCTTGTGCGGTGCTCCAGACTCTCTGGTTAACTGGCAGCAGCCGCCCTTGTCTGAAAGGAGAGGGGAGAGACGCATTCAGAGCATCTGCCTCTTCACAATCCTCTGTCGACAGCTCTCTCCCCGACTATTGGGAGAAAGCATTCACTTGGCCCTTCTCTTTGCCTCACGTAATTGCAAGTCCCCTGAAAGATGCATCTCCTTTCACACTTTAACTTTTCTCATTTTCCCCACACAATTGTCCTCTTTCTGTTTCTCTTCCTTGGAAACTCGCCCTGGTTTCAGGAGTTTGCTTTTCTCTCTGGCTCTTCTGTTCTCTGCAGAGCTGTGGCTTCATGCCCTTGGGCCTCTGGCTCTGCTGCTTGTCTTACCCACATGTTGACCTCATTTGTTCCAGTGACAGAATATTCATACAGATCTCCCAAGAGTTCCTTTTGTCTCTTAGATTTTCTTTCCATAAGGCTTTAGACACACAGGTGATGCTTGTGAAGTTATATTTGTTAATTTACATTTTATTAATCTTTCTGGTTAAAAAAACCTAGATTCTTTGAGCTAGAAGTTGTCACTGAATGTCAGGCTATAATTTACTACCAGGGAAATAACTATGCCATTATTCTGAGTTTTTACTACAAGGACATTTTTACCTTACCTTGATACTTTCTTTATACAGATAAAGAAATTTTGGATATAGCCTTGCACACATGAGTAGAAATTAGTGAGACAGAGGTTTGGAGTAGCAGGCATATGTCACAAAGAGAATTTAAAAAAAAAAAGGGGTAGGTCTGAAATTGTGTGCAGGTAGTGAAGGTAAGATTAATGGAATAGAATTGAGAAAATAACCATTTTAGGGTTAAGTAGCTGATTAGCAGGGCATTAGCCTGAAAATATACCTGCAAATCAGAAGCTAAATGGTAAATTATAGATGATAGCAAAGTTGGGTTCCATGTAGTGCCGATTATAATAACCTTTTTAAAACATTATGATGAAACTAATGAAACTGATGAACTGACCAAGGTCACACAAAATATATGTTAGAGAATTATGCAGACCTTCTGACTCCTAGCTTGTTCTGTGTGTGAAATCAGCCTGCAAAGCTTTGTTTCCCGCTAATGGTATTTTAGGCATCATTTAGTAGACGGGGCAGGAAGGGGAGTCATTTCGTAGGTACAGAGGGTCTTCCTCGGTGCTCTGAATTCAAAGCAATTATTAAATGGCTTATCCACTTATCCTTGGTTCATTCCTTTATTCACAACTGGAGTCCCAAGTCATATCTAAGTATATTCTTTCTGGAGTCCAAGACATTCCAAGAACCAAATAGAAGAAAGGAACCAGGAGATAACTAAAAAGGAGCCAGAAAAAAATTAAAAAGGAGGTAAAATCAGAAGAATGGAATCTCAACAGCTGAGAGAGTTTCAAAAAACAGAAGTGGAGAATGGTTTTAATGATACTGAGAGTCAAATAAAATTATAATTAAATGATATTCATTGGATTTGACAATACAGAAACGATTCTTGATCTTAGAGAAAAGCTTATATAAAAGGTTTTGGGCAGAAACCAAACTGCAGTGGGTTCAGGAGTAAATGCATCATATTAAATTAGAGAGGGCACTAAATGTAGACTGCTGTTTGCAAGTGGTGTGACTATTAACAGGAGAGGGTTATAACGGCAGGCAGAGTGCTCCATGCTCCACAAACATAGAGCCATGTCACCTTTGGTGACCTCTTCATGTCAGTATGGAAAAAGATGTTAGATTTTATAACTATCTATCTGTATACATACAGATATAGACAAATAAATTTTTCAATCTAAAATTGCTTTAACATAAATTTAAAATATCTTTATTGTAAATAAACATTTTAGGTAACAAAGAGTTATTTTCTACACCTTTATATTATAAAGGATTTTGTAATTAAAGGGCAAACTCTTCTAGATATAGCTTTACTAAAACATCATAATTTTCTCCCTTTGTTTCAATCTCAAATGTCAGTTGATTTTAAATATTTCTAAAGAGAGAGCAGGTTATTTTTTCCTACACACCTTTATTTCTCTGTCATCTAGAATCAGGCAACAGGAGCACAACACACTGTGAGCACGTCTAGCATTTTATGAGATGAATTCCAAAGGAGGATAAAATAAAATTATCAGCGAGTAATGAAATAGAAGGAGAGAAATACGAATCTGTAGTTGCTGTTCAGAGACTTGGAAATCTAATCATCACAATGTAAGTGACACAAATAAACCTTAATGAATCATTTAACATCCCCTCGAGGTTTCAGTAAATACATTTTTCAAGCAGGTAACTTCAGCATCTCTATACCAGTATTTTCCCCAGCCTGAGGTACTGGAAGAGTCTAATACCTTTTCTTCTTCTGCCTAAAATATTGGATGATTATAACATAAGTCAATAATGCAGCCTCATTTCCTGTACACCCTTCATGCTGGTTCATTGATCAACTGATCACATCTTTGGAAGGTCAACTCTCCAAGGAGAGAAGTGGCTCCTTTACAAGTCTAGCACACACAAATCCCTGGAAAGTCCACAGGAAATAGATTAACAGGAAAACTTCTTTATAAGCTAGTCTTTATTTTCTATGTGCATTACCTACTTAAAACATTGTATGATTTTTGAGATTATTTTACAGTCAGAACATTTTATTGACTCGTAATGTTCAAATGAATCTACATGCAACTAAATCTAATTATGAGTAAATAATCTAAATTATATACTCATAATGTACAACTAAATTATTAGCTAAATCTGTTTTGAAAATAATTCTAATTTCTTTTACTTGTGGATATTAGATCTTTTGGTGGAAAATGCATGGTTATGTTGAAAGAAGGAACCCCGACTGAGATACTAATAACAATGGAGTTTAGTGACCAGCGGGAAGTGAGCAGAAGGTGCCACCTGGTTGTCCCAAGAAACGAACCAGGAAAGGAGACCATAGTCATTGGTGACACAAAGGAGTTGAGTGGGACCAAGGATTTAGGGTAAAAGGATTAGCCTTCGCAAAGGGAGGTGTCTGCTTCTCCAGGGAAGGTGAAAGGGGCGACGGTGGGTCCACACTCAGCTTTGAGGGGGGGACAGAGGGGCAGCCTGACCGCAAGTAACCTTGAGCCACGTGAAATCCGACGGTCACTGGCCGGGAGCAAAAGGCGTAGCGGAGCTGAGGGTTTGAAAAAGGCGGGTTTGGAAAAGCTGCTGTGGGCAACACACCGGGCAGACGCCCGAGAAAAAAGGGCCAGCACAAGAGTTTGTCGCACCATTTTCCCCCCGACAGTAATTTTAGTGTTATGATAATATGAAAAAATTATTATCTTTTTTAATCCTCACCTGAGGATATTTTTTCCCTACTGCTTTTCAGAGAGAGTGGGAGAGAGAGAGAAACATCGATGTGAGAGAGACACATACATTGGTTGGTTGCCTCCCACACTCGCCCCAGCTGGGCCTGGGATCGAGCCTGCAACCGAGGCACATGCCCTTGACTGGAATCGAACCCAGGACCCTTCAGTCTGAGGGCCGACGCTCTAACCACTGAGCCACACCAGCCAGGGCAGTAAGTATGCATAGCAAATTCATCTAGGATTTAAGGATAAAATAACGTCACCATTAGGAAGACAATTTGAGGAGCCACAAACAATTTCAAAACACGGAGGCCATAGTTTCGTTCTCTCTGCTCCTCGGTGGTTAAAATAACCCAGGAGCTGGAAGGGCTTCAGCTGGCACTACAGGGACGGGGCGCCCGGGCCGCTCACTGGGTGATTAACTTGCCATCCCCTCTGTGCCCACGCAGGAAGAAGCTGGGACGTAATTGCTGACAAGTACGCTGTGCGTGCTGAAAACCCGAAACTTTGCAGCTGTCTCCCAGACTCCATTGTGTGAACTGACAATGAGCCACGAAAGGGACAGGAGGTAAATGCAGGGTTGACGCTGCAGGCCATTCTGATGAAATATCTGGGGGACAATTTCATGTGCAATATCAGCTGGTAAAAAACACCAGCTGCCTGTTTAGAAGGAGGACTCAAGCTAAAAACTCTAGCTCCTATTTTGCAATGAAAGATTGCCAATACATAAACCTTCATTGGGGGAAATAGTGCTGGGTTTGAATGTGTAATGGGCATGCTTGCAAACTTCCAAAGATCTGAAGGGACAGTTTTTCTTAGTCTGGTCAAAAGTCAAAACTTCTTTTAGAAATCTACTATGCAGAAACTTTCTTAGGTAACTTTCTATATGCCCAAATCTTTCCATATTCCATGGAATCTCAGAAACAGAAATATAATTTTTCTTACATAGGAAACTGACCAACCCCCCTATTTCAGCCCCCCATGAATGTCCCTGTGACAGTTACCAGATGTTTCCAGTTCCCGAGGTTCTGGGCTTTTGCAGTGCAATCAGCTTCCTCTGAGGAACACACTACCAGCTTGGCTGTGAGTGTTCGTGGTCCTGCAAAGTTGATAACCACATGTCCACCCCCTTCCAGCTTCCAGAATTTTACTGCTCTCATCTCCTCTTGCGTTCTCTGTGCTCTGGTGGGGAAATCTGCCTCACCATCCCCATGTGGTTCTCACATGACATAGTTTACCCTTTGCAGCAAAGATTAACTTCCCTGCTATACCAAAATTATTCTGCCTCCTATAAAGGAATCCTTTAGCCACAATGGTCATGAGAACAGTTCAGTCTATTATTTCTCCCTCTTCAGTTTGAGCATGTTTTATTATGTCTCCTTAATTTATCCAGTCAAAGAATATAAATACAAGTTTTATAAAAATAGATCACCTCTCCATAATAAGACAAACCTTGTGAAAATTCCTAGAGATGAAATCATGATGTTTATGGTCTACACTACCATCTCATCATGCTATGCTTATGAGGACAAATGCCTACAAATGAAATTCTGCAGTTCTAAAATAAAGTATGTGGTTGAAAGGCTTTTGCCCAGGTGTTATCCCTCGTAAGTAAAAGTGGGAACCAACAGCACAGGTGCGACCATAAATCAGAATGTCAAGTGTCAAGGAACTTAGGTCGCATGTGCTGTGTGTTTGACCCGGTCGCTGTTGTTTGTTTGTTTGAATTTGTTGTGTTGTTTTGGGGAGAGAGGAGAAAACTTTGATTAAAGCTGTTAAATTTTAAGCTAGTTCTGCATGACAGAATAATATGGCCGATTGGGAATAAATGTTGGGAAATGAGTTACTTGGAAATACCTACTTGGGGTATGTTGTAGAGGATGTTGAATTTAGATTTATAGAGAATTTAGATTGATCCTATATAATATGTGTTGTAAATAAGAAGTTATTATCTAAAACATGTAATAGTAATTATGGTATATTTTTACATAATGAATATCACTTGGCTCTATAGCCGATCTTCTAGTATTTTCATTCTAAGCGTCAGCTTCTGTTAATTCCCAGTTGGTTATTTAGGATTCTTTCTCTTTCTGCCAAATATCAATTACCAAGTTTTTTTTTATTTCCCAGGCCTGGAAGCTCTTCTATTAAACTGAAGAATCAAAGAACTGACCAAAGGAATTATAATGGCCACCTTAGAGGAACTGTGTCAAGATGAATGAAAGAACAGACTATGAAATGTTTTGAACGTTCACAAGGCACTACCATAAATGCAAAGTGTTATTCATCGAGTTAATGTGGCATCATTTTATACTTTGTCAGCAATAAAAATGTGGTATAAAAATTTCCCATGAAATACAGCTGATTGTTCCTAAAAGAATGACTATTGAATTCATTTTTTATGACTGGAATGTACTCATGTACTGTGAGTTTTATCAACTGAGAATTTTCACTTGGTGACATAATATACTAGCATTTGTCATAATAGGGACATTCTAAGCATATGTGATTAGATGGGGTATTACGTATTCAAAAACAAGTTGCCCACGTCTAAAGTTGGCTATTGGACAGATTTTACCAATGACCCATGATGTTCATGTCTACAACCCAGGGCAAATTAAAGAACTAGTGTATGTAAATAAAGATACAAAAGATGGCCACTTGTCCTATCAGTCAACTTTGACCATATAAAATCCACTCTTTGAGTACTGGAAAGTTCCACATCTTTTCTTTTGGCACAGAAACATTTGTAGAGAATTTTCAAAATAGTAATGGTTCATTTCTTTCCCTCAAAACACCCAAGGCCAGCACTTAACCACTTTTTCTAAGCCTCATAAAATCCAAAATGAACAAACATTCACTCACAAGTTGGTAGTTTCCTCTATTTATTTAGAAAGAAAAATTCTCTACAAAACTTACCAAAGTATTCATTTGCAAAGGGGCAATTTATTATTGACATATTTTGTAAACATATAATTAATGCCAGGATGGTAAGTAATTGCAAATAAGCACGCTACATGAATAATCAATATACCTTAAATGAGTAGTTTCAAATGACCACTTGAGGACACCCAAAGCACTGAGATAATCCTGAACCATTCTGAGAACTGCGTTCTCCGCACCTCTGTTCAAAGAGATGGCCCTTCAATACTTGGAAGTACAAATATCCAATGCGTTGTGTAGTTCTAAGGACTTAATCATATTCTTAAAGTGCTTCCTTAATAAGAAATAAATTATGTAATAGTAGAACATGCCTGTGTTTGCTACAAAAATTCAGTATGACAACTTAATAATCTTTATAAAACATGTAACTACTTGAATGAATTAACTAAGAACTCGGAAATTGCTTTAGTCCACCACAGCTATTTCCTGCTTGGTATGTTCTCTGCACAGATTTCAAAAATCCTTCTCTGAGGTGTCCACGGCAATCCAGACGTAGTGAGTGAAGGCCGCTATACCAATCGCAATACACAAAGGAAGACTCCAGAAAGGTAACAAGGAAGGGAAATAAAATACTAGAGTGCCTTGATTACATGTCTCCTTTAGACACAGTCATGTATGTTTATTGGGGAATAATTCTTGAAAGAATTTGAGGGCCGCCCGGCCGGGCGTGGCTCAGCGGTTGAGCGTCGACCTGGGATCCAGGCGATCAGGGTTCGATTCCCGGTCAGAGCACGTGCCCGGGTTGTGGGCTCGATCAATGACTCTCTCATCATTGATGTTTCTCTCTCTCTCTCCCTCTCCTTTCCTCTCTCTGAAAGCAATGAAGATATAAAATAAATAAAAATTAAAAAAAAAAAAAAGAAAGAATTTGAGGGCCAAACTGAAACGTAAAAGTACATGGCAAAAACCAAACAACAACAAACAAAGTTAAAAAAATTGTTTGCTGGGCAAGGCAGTCCTTTTTGCAGCGTATCGGGCAGACCTGGCCCCTGCTCACTACACACCAGAAGCACCCTAATGTGGGTTGGGTGCCCCAGGGACCCAGCTCTAAGATGGGGATTAGCGTGGCCTTAGGCTCAGCAGCAGAGAAGGGGCGGAAAGCAACCAAAACTGGGCTGAGTGAGGGGCAGGCTGGCCTGCGACGCATTCTCGGGAGGCCCCAGCCGGCCCGCAGGCCACTTGGAAGCCAAGGGCCTTCCCCTGTGGAGCGCGCTGGACCTTTACCTCCCAGCATCAAGCAGTTGTTGGAAGCGGGCTGTCCTGGGAAAAGGGGGGGTCCTGGGACAAGGTGGTTCTCATGAGCAGAGACAGCCCTGGAGAGAGCTGGCAGACAAGAACTGTGACGGGCAGCCCAGCCAGGAACCTCCTAATGCACCCTCCCCGCCGGAAGGGACATCTAGCAGCACACAACCGTGTCCACGACACACTCCTGAGAAGTTGTGGCAATGAAACTGAAAATCACTGTTCAAAACTGGATATCAATCAGGCACCAGTTCTCCCGTGGATCACCATTGCTCTGTGTGTGTGTGTGTGTGTGTGTGTGTGCGTGTGCACACAGGAGTCTGTGCTAATGCAAGGAGAGAGCGATCTGGCCCAACATGGGCCACCGTCTCCACCCCATGACGACGGGCCGGGAAGCGAGGCAGGGCACCCCTGCTGAGCCCCAGGGACCAGGCAGGTCGGGAAGGGGAGCTTGCCCAGCAGAAGGGATGCTGGGCAGCCAAAAACTTTGCAAAGTGAAGTTTCTTGATATCGAGTTTTTAAGCACTACTCACACTACAAAGAACTGACAATTTTTCTGTTTCTAATTCTGACTCGATGGGCTATTCATTTATTCCTTCTCAGGATTTCACATCCCAGCCTCTAATTGGTTTTGTATAAATGTTATTTTGTTTCACTTCCAACTCAAGTTTACTTCTGAAAACATTTGGTCTTTTATTACAATTAGAAGGGGCCCTTTTTTCCTGACCTTATATTCTACCACATACAGTGATTTACAAAATGGGTATTGCTGTCAGGGTGATCGGCTTTGAATTGTGGCTCCACCAGCTACTAACTGGGCATCTTCTAGCAACTTACTTAATGCCTCTAATCCTTAGTTTTGCTAATCTGTGAATAAGAATAATAGAATCTTACTAATAAACATGTTATATTAAGAGGAATAATCATGTAAAGATTTTAGTACATTATTTGTCACATAGGAAAGTCTTAAAAAGGTTTACTACTAAGTAGTACTATTATTAACCATAAGAGTTGCTCTTGGGAAGATGGAAATAATTGCAAAAAGACCATAAATATTTTAAATATAAACTATGTTTATAATTCATGACTCCTGATGAGTCATATCATTAAATTACACAAGTAATTTTAGGGTCATTTATTTATCATTTTATAGGTAAGAATGATAAATCCAGGGGAACACTGAGCTATTTAGGAGGTGAATTGTTAAGTAATATGTCACACTTAGAAAACGTGCCACTTAAAATGTACCTACCCACGTTCTAAGTATAACAATATTCAGTAAATTACCCAAAACTTTATAAGTAGTATGTGCCAGGCAATGTACTTTACTTTACAAAAGGTCTGGATTAAGGATCCAACTCCTGTTAAATGGTGAGGGCACTATTACGCATCCTGCTAACAATGAAATATTACGCAATTAGCATAAAGGGCTATTAGAGTGGATTGAAGGGTGAGCTCCATAATGAGAAGCTAATTACAGGGAGAAATCCTGGCTGCAGATATTTGTAGAATGTTTCTTTTCTGACAATATGCAGAATAGTTGTGTGACATTTACGTGAATCAGCTAATTTCTGGGTTGAAGTGGTGCAGCCAAAAAACTATTATCCTAAATCAAAAGGACGTATTCTCTGTGCCCATTATTTCATACTTAAATGTCATATTCTTTCATAATCAACCAAAATGCAAATGTTGATTTTGCCTCCTTTGTGTGTAAGTAGAGCTGAGAGAGATTGATACACAATTATTTTCCACCTGAAAGTGTACGTCATTTGCGGACACTTAATGAACAGTTTTCCGACTCTTAAAGTTTGTAATTAAGCAATTTCTTGCCCATGAGGCAAAAAGGTAGACTCATGACTGAGTAAAACAGCTTTATCTTCTTCCCTGTATTTCATAACTCAATTTCTGCTCAGTGTGTCTAAGATACCTCAAAAGGTATAACAGCAACAACACCCTCTACCCCCTCCCAACTCTCCCTCATCCAATCTCCAAGAAGCTAATGTAGCCTCCAGGACCATCTGAAGTCAGCTCAGGAAAGTTAGACTGAAGAAATAGATACTGAATACCAATGAGGGGGACTCTGACATTTTTATATTACTTCTAATAAGTGGGTCCTACACAAGTAGATTTAAAAGTTGACTATGCTGTGTAGGATTATACATGATTATTGTATATTCCAAACCAAAAATCAAGTCCTGTAGTCTAGCACATAGTTTGACAATGAGACAGAAGATATTAAATATTCTGCCCAGAGTACTTTATTTGAATGATCATGATAAATATAAACCTAAAATGTATTTTAATAACTATAAGAGAAATTTACTTTTGTGCAGCACTTTGCAAGTTGCTTTCACATATAACTTTCCTCACTACTTGTTGACATCGCAAGAGCAGAGATTTTAGTTCATTCATGTCACCTTCAGGCCTCACGGGTTTCACTGGTGCCTTCTCATAAGTTCCTGAGGTACCAACTGTAGCCAGGAAGCCCCTTCCTCATAAGTGTGGCTCTCCAAAACTCTACAAAGCTTTCCCATTAACCTCGGAATTTAATAATCCCAGACTATTCTCTTTTTCCCCATTTGTAGGCATGAAGTTACTTCCTGCAGTTATGACCTCTGTGGATCATTAGTTGTAACTGTGAATTTTCAGGTCTCTAGTGCTTGATTGATATTTCTTCATATCAAATCTTATCAAATTAACTGGTGTGGTTTCTCTTTCTTGACTGGATCCTACCTAATAGAAGAAAGAAGACCGAAATAATGTTGGGGAGACAGAAATAGGGAGAAAGCCAATGGGAAAGAACAAAGTAAAGCCCAAAGTTTTCAAGTATTGTATGCAGTTGTATCCTGGGAACTGGAAAACATACCCAGGACCTAGTTACTGGAAATGGGGGACAAGGTAAGAAAGGCAGAAGCCTAGTTACTAGAAGTAAGACCAGGAGCACATTTTCCTTTAGTAAGTTTTTAGTTCTGGTTCATTTTCAGGGTCACCTAAGGAATTTTATACTAACACATACTCCTAAGCCCCACACTGGACCTGCAAAATCAGAACCTCTGAGCATAGAGCCCAGAGATGTGAACTTATTAAAAGCTCTTCTAGGTAATTCTGATATTATTCAGGTTTAAGAAGCACTAAGCAAGGAATCCTTCGGCTTCTCTTCTTTGACCATAGCTATCACGACAACTCCTCCCAAAGTCATAACTGAGCCAATCGTTGGAATCCAGGGGAAGATTCTGGGAATACAAGAAGCTGGCTGACATAATGACTTCACAGCAGAGCAAATTTCACCTTGAAAGTTTCGGTGTGTCTTGCAGCCAATAAGAGATTTCCAGCACTCAGAGTCCTCAAGGTTTGTTGTTTTGCTTTGTAACACTATTTAAAATAGTTGTCTGGCATACCAATACTTAAAGCAGTAAAAATCCTTTTGACCTGTTCTCTTGCTCCATCTCAAAAAATAAATATGATTTGCACTTATTACTGAGACTTCTCCCTGTTTGAGATTTTTTTTTTTTCCTGGAGTGACTATTGACAAACAGCGGTGTTGAATAGAATGTTAATTTAAACCAAACAATATTAGCAACTTTAGAATATTTGCTTGTTCCATGGTTTCATGTCACATTATGCTATTTTTTCAAACAAATGTTGCCTTTAATTTTACTTTTCATTTCATCTCTATCTGAAACACAAATGGCATTGATAAACCTCACCAGAGCAAAGTATGATCTAGAAAGAGAGCAACCAAGCTACACTTTATAGCAGATGAAACCTCCCTTTATAAAGGAAAATCAGGAGAATCACAAGATAGACTATTTCAAAAATCAGTAAATTGATGCTAAATACGGTCTAATTCCATGGGTGCCTCCCAGTTGAAGATGAGCCAGGCCACCTGATTCCTTCTCCACTGGTGAAGACCATGCCGTACGCACCAGCTGCCATGGATGTGGTTCAGAAAGCTGTCCCTGAAAAGAACTCTGGGCCATCTGTGCTTGCAGTTCTATTATTAAAATGTTCTCCAAATCATAGACCTTCCATCCAGTAAGCTCACATCAAGACTTTCTCCAACAGGGGATTTGGAGAACATCACTCATTGGTATTCCTTGTTTCATTAGGAGGTTACCGTGATTTGAAGGGAAGGGGGTCCAGGGTATGGTGGGAACCTAGCAAGGTCATGAACTACATTTTCATCTCGCAAGGGTCAGGCACTATGTCTGACCAAAAAAAAAAAAAAAAAAAAATTGTATGTTGACTTGTATTGAAGAATCTTGTAAAGTGTCAAGCACAGTGCAAGAAGTTTTGCAAGGTTAGCTCACCATGGAAATAATGGTTCTTATTATCCTAAAGAAAGGCGAGGAAACTTAGACTCACTGGCTTAGTACCTTACACACTGAGTGGCAGATTCAAGATTTAGATGCAGAGCTAGTGACTCCACACCTCTATTTGGCAATTTTCATCATTTCATACCTTTTTTTGGTCTTTTTAATTGTGCTTTAGAACTTCCAGCTCTGACTGTGATTTCTTTTTCTTGAGCAACCTTTAACACAAGTTCTTTATGGCTCTTGAGAGAAAGGTGAAATGATATGAGTTTGAAGTAGCAGTGAATTATTATGTTTAAAAAATAGTGAGTTTGCAAACGTAGAAATAACAGCAAAGGATTTAGACACAAAATAGAGTCAAGCTAGGCAGAAAATATATGTTTGATAAACTTAAGAGAAATACTAAAGTGCACTAAAGATTGAAAAGAATATTTATATTTAGCTGTTTTTTAAGAAAAGAAAATGTTTACTAAAGCCATTACTTCCTCTTCAAGACCATGCAGTTAGTGGGTGCCAGTAACAACACTGCAAAGATATCTAAAGATATTGACGTGCAATATGGGCATAGCATCCCTACTTAATGCACTGGTGGGGAAAGAAACATAAGTAAGCCACAGCCAACCCCGACCACATGCCCCTTATGGTACTTGTCGGCCGTGGCTCCACTCCTAAGAACAGCATCAAAGAAAAGAAACATGACTAATGAAGATGACAAAGGTAATTGGACATGCAGTCTGAATCCAAGCATGTGGCATATGACATAGATATATAGCGTTAAAATAAAATAAAATGGAGACCAGACGTGAAAATCTCCCAAGCAGGCAAAACCATTTAAGCCATGTAAGGAAAACTAAATCTAGCTTATTTCATGAACATAAGAGAAAATTAACTTAGGTTATTTCTTTTTTCTTTTTAAATACATTTCTATTGATTTCAGAGAGAGGAAGGGAGAGGGAGAGAGATAGAAATATCAATGATGAGAGTCATTGATCGACTGCCTCCTGCAAGCCCCCTTCTGGGGATCGAGCCCGAAATCCGGGCATGTGTCCTGACCGGGAATCGAACCTCTATCTCCTGGATCTAAGTTGATGCTCAAGCACTGAGCCATGTCAGCAGGGCTAGGTTATTTCTTGTAAATATCTCTGATCATCCTAAATAAGTCTCTCTGTTCATGAACAGTTTCTCATTCAATAAAATATTTATATTGAGTACAGCTCTCTGAATTTCCTTTTGCATATATATATTAACAAAACTATATCATATATATCCTATGTGTTATATTTATAGTGTATAATAGCTGCTGAGAACAGAAGAAGTGAGAGAGGAAGTTATGTAAGTATGTTTAAAAAATATGATATAGAAGTTTGAATACAAGTCAGGTGAACAAGTCACCTAAAAAAATGGTTACGCAGTTTGCTCAGTCATTTGTTCACATTCCAGGGGGTGTTAAATGTTAGAGGTTCAATGATTTTCAGTATCTATTCAATGTATCTAGTTTAGAGAGGAAGATTAAAATGTAGTTAAATATTTTTCATGTTGGAAGAAGAATTAGAAAAGACTTTCTAGAGCATGTAAGCCAATATGTAAAATTGGCAATTAGACTAACGAGACTCCTTGAAGTACATTTTGAAGAGTTAAAAAAAAGGAATTAGAAAAAAAAGAAAATACAGAGTTTAAAAGGTTATTTTAAAACATAAGATAAGGGTGATCAAGCTGTTCCCAGGGCCAATTTCTATTTAGTAGCTCTGCATTATTACCACAACACAGTGAGAAAGTGCTGGTATAAAAAAAGATTAGTTTCCAAAATCTATTATACTTTTTGCCGCTCAAAACGAAGATTCACATGATACATTGCACTCCCACTCAAAAGACTACTTCAAGATTGCCTTTCCATAATTACTATTTTCCCTCCATTGTTAATTACGGTGCCCTTTTCTGGATGCCATCTGCCCATTAGCATGCAAGGATGGGGATGGCCTGGCCTTTCATGAGAAATAACTTATTTAATTGGAATCATATTAAAGTTGGGTAAACAGTTGGCTTCAGATAGATGATCTGAAGAAAATTTGAGAACAATGCCTCTATTATTATGGTATATTTTATTCCACATCAAGTAGCAAGATATTATTATTTATTTATAAATAATACAGGAATAACCTAGAAGTTTTCCCTAATTATGACAAATCCACTGATATAGGATATAAGATGAACACCTAAATAGATCAGTTAAAAATTTTACATAGTTCTCCCTGTATATAAATTGCACCCCTCAAGATCCATCTGAAATACCCGCTCTGTGAAGGCTTTCCAAATTTCAAAGCATCCTCAGCACACCCAGGAGGGGGCTCTCCTCCCTGAACCTCAGCGGAGGCATCGAAACCAAGCCCGTTGCATTTACTTTGTAGAATGCCGAATTCAGGACCCACACCAGTAATGACCACTGGGATCCTACATCCTGGAGGGTCAAATCGTGCCTGCCCTCTCACTTTGCATGTGCTAGCCTAGGGCTTGGATGTCGTAGGTGCTCAATATTTTTTAAATAAAACAAAGCATATTAAATTTGTGACTTAGCATCAGATACAATTGTTTACTTTTTATGTGACACCCACTATTGATGCAGTTTCAAATTTGAGAAATTTATTCTAATGGATCATTTATTAATAAAATATGGAGTTTTTGTAAATCAGTGTTCAAGTAAAGGTAAGTTCCTATGCCTGACGAAAACATTACTGAGAAGCTTCTTAAAAGCTTTGGGTTCCCGAGTTGTCTCCCCCTTAGATCTCCCAGAATTCTCACGACAGGGAAATGTACCCTCCTCTGGGATCACTTGAGTTCATAGGACATTGTGCTGGGATTGATTTGACAAGTACATTCTAAACTGCCCGAAGCTTCAGTTACGTTAGAAATAAGAAACGGCTTCATAGAACATTGGAGACCATAAAGTAAAACTCTAAAGCTGCAATGAAGTGTGAATTGAATCACTGTCCCTTTCCCAGAACTGGGCCTTGCTTCGGGCCTGCTGTGTGCTCACAGCGCCGGTGCTCGCGGGGCTGTCGGCTGGTAACTCGCATGAACTGTTTGCATCCAGTGCGACGACAAAAGCGTTTTCACTGTCCTTTGATGGCACAGGCAATAAATCAAGAATTCACTGGGTTATCATCATCGCTCCAAGTTGTTCACATATGTATGAAATAAATTTTTTATATTCCAAACATTTTACAAATATTTAATTCCGGAGAGTAAAAAAAAAAGAATGTTTTCAACTTATTCATATTTTTTTATTCAGATCCTTTCATTTTGACCAGGCTCAGAAACGCAAAAAAGCAATTGTCTTAGCCTACTTCAAACAGTGACACAGGCCTCATTTCTCCAATGAAAGCTCCCAAATAACTTAGACCTATGTCTAACAGAAACAAAGACAAAATTAGTGAGAGAAACAAGAGCCACACCTATGATAGAGCAAAGCTTTCTTTACTCTTAGAGAGCTCTTTATTAAGTGAGTTATTCAGTTTGTGAAGTACCGGTCTAGCCTCTGAACCTATTTAGAAAGAAGCTTGGGATTTTATGTCAATGAATGGACTGATCAGATGCTACACAGTGGAGTGGAAACCATGATAACCAGGGCCTCCGGGAACATAAGTACACCTTTGTAAGGTTGCTCTACTTTGTAATGGGGGCAAGGATGCTACAACTGCGAGGGGAAAAAATTACACTCTGCTCTCTGTTCTCCTACCAGCCAAAACCATATGCAGTGAGAAATAAAGGTGAGCAAAGGGAAGAGACGGCCAAATGAAATGAGGGTTCCTTCACCTTAAAGGGGTCACTCAGTCTTCACATGGGGCAAGACTTAAATCTGTTGCTTTTTAAGAAACTGAGGTCAGAATGGATAAGCTTGTTTGGTTTTAGGCTTCTCTATATATTGTTTTAACATATCTTGGAAAAGGTCACTATAAATCCTAATTCAACTGTGTTAAAAAACAACAACAAAAAAAACACACATAAGACATCAAATTTACAAGTTGCTACTGTGGGAACCGTGAGTACTCACATCTCTATTAAAGTTCTTTTGGGTTCTTCTACTGCCAAATGGAAGGACAGAATACAAACAAGATATTCTAGGCCAGAAAGAAGTCCTCTCTAGGAAACAAAGCTAAAGAGGGGGGACATGGAGTTTCCAAAGGGGCATCTGATTAAATAAAAGCAGCCAGGGCGCTCAGAAGCAGAGGCTAACATAATGGCTATTTTGATCCAGTGAGTATTGACCGGGGGAGAAAAGGGGTTTACATTGTCACTCTTACTCCTAGCTGACAAAGTCTAAAGGTTTCTAGGTCACCGTGTACCCAGTTTTACCAAAGTGACTTTTAGACGTCACATAACTATATAATTTAACTTTCCGCTGCAGTTAATCAAATAAACTAGGAGGTCTTTGCGGACCAGGCTGACCCTGACCCGCGCATTCACTCTCCGTAGCTTGTTCAAGGGGAAACTATTTCAGCCTCAGGCAGCCTTGAAAATAACAAGGAGCGTTTTCACAAGGACCTACACAAATAACCATTTTCAGATAGCTTTTCTTTCCAACACATGATTATCTTCTTTATGTTTTGACGTTAGACTTTCAAGCGGGCTGGCACTTATAGGGGAAGGGAAAGAAAGGCTACCAGGACTGGTCAAAACGCCACTGATTGGGAAGGAAAAGTAATGTGTAAAAATTTGCTGAACTCAACGCGTCTAGGTAAGGGTGTTGGGGACATCTGCCTTGTCCCGAGTGTCTAGAGGTAGGGGAAGCAGCTCCTCAGACTATACAGCAAGGGATGACATCTGGAAAATTCACTCTCCGCAGAATCAGACCCCAAAACAAAGAAGATGGATGACTTAACGAACAAGTTCCTCCTTTTTGGGGTCCTCTAGGCATTAGTAATGGCTCGTTCTTAAACTGCTGAGTTTAAGATAAATAACACTTGGATTAGGTTATGTGAACTATAATGTATTTGATTTTAATTATCCACTCGTTTATCATGGCTCGTGGTTAATCTCCTAAAACCTCATTTAGGCGTGATCAGAAGGGTTTAATTATTCATGAATAAATTGTGTGTTTTTCATTTTTTAAACTTTGATCAACACTACCCATGCACATATTCAAACAGTTCTACGAAGCGAAGCATATTTTAAGGATCTGAATAGTTCTACAGGACTTGCCAAGAAAAACATAGCCTCCTTGGACTCCTCGCCCCCGCCTCAGCCTCCAGGCCACAATGTCAGTTCTTTCGGATGTTCCCCCTGTGTAATGTATTTAGACTCCCACACCCTAAAGTTTCGGACTGAGGCATAATCTGTGGATCTGGACTGGAGACGCTGGAGATGACCTCTTTTCCTTCACCACTATGTGCCCCACAGCACACTTCTTATGTCCCTGTTCTCTTAATGTCGTAGATCATCACGGTCGTCGGTTCAGTATTTAGTGCTAAGCCATGTAGTATACTCTTGTGACGTATACAACTTTTTTCTCCCTGGAGTCTTCTATTATCTGTTTGCTTAATTTACTATGTACTTATAACTGATTCATCTCCCCTATGTCCCCTAACTCTTGTCTCATCAAGTTGGAAATCATGAAGTATATTCTGCTCGTTTCGCCTTTTGGAGACGACTTTCCTGCAGCCTTCCGACCCGGTCCCCTATGAGCCGCCTGCCCCCCGGGCCTGTTGCTCAGGTCGTCATCCCGAGAGCCTCAGCCACAATCCTGGGGACCCCCTGAATGTCTCTGGCGTATGTCTCCTCTTTTTCTTCCGCCTTGAATGTCCTCTCGTTTTAGTGGAATGAGTCTCCACCAGGTTCCAGATAAAGGATGTGTGAACCTCACTCGATTCATTGTTGTCTTGCTTTCTGATGAGAAATTCCATTACATTTTGTCTCAATCCTTTTAAGATAATTTTTTTCTTCTTGGAAGTACTGAGGTTCCGAATGTCCTACAACTCCCCAGCGATGGGTACTCATGTGGTTCTGTCTCATTCATTTTACAGAACATGCCTGTGGACATTTTCCATGTGGAAAATTAGGTCGTTCAGCTCGGGAAAATTTTCTCGAACTATTTTTGACAGTTTTTCCCTTTTGTTTCCTCTATTCTCTTTTTCTAATTTCCTATTATATGGGTGTTGGTCCCAATAGCCTGATCCTCTAGTTTTTCATACCCCTTTGTTCCTAGTTAATATATCTGTCTTTTTATCAATTTTGCGTGATATTACTTTATTTTTCCAAATACTTTACTTTCTTCATTTGTGCGATTATATATCTAATTCCCATAAGCTCTTTCTCTCTCTCTGACCACTCTTTGTCTAGTTCCACATTCTGGTTTGTGGATACATTATTTCTCTTTTTTCCCCCACTGTCTTCCATGTGTTTTTCGAATAGTTTTAGTTTGCTTTTTTGTTGTTGTTGATGTTGGTTTTTGGCCAGTGGTTTTATTATTTATTTGGATTTGTCCTTCACGTAGGGTTTCTTAAGATGTCTGTGAGCTGGGTTATCAGGTCATATTAGAAACAGAGTAAAAAGCTGCTGGGGAGTTTTGCACAAGAACGGAGCTTTCGCGTGTGGAAGATCTGAGATCCGTGCTGTGGTGGAGGTAGGCCCGGAGGGGAATCCGAAGCCTCTTCAAGACAGCTGCCTCACAGGAGACCGTTAGGGTCCCCCAGGCGAGGGGACAGTGACTCTCTAAGACAGGAGAGAAAGGATGCTTCTACTGGCAAAGGGGGCTTGGCAGAATCGAGGGTGTAATTTTCTCAGCTTTGTCAGAATCTGCTCACATTGTGTTATCCCAGTTTTTCAGGATTCAATCTTTCACAATCAGTGTCCTAACTTTAACTTAAGAAAGGTAAAAACTCTCAGCTTGACTTTATTTCCAGAGGGAATGTGTTCATGAAGGTACAGTATAGAACTATATTATTAGCTATTATCAAGTATTAATGCCAAAAAAAGACACTGAAAATTCTCTATATTTGTATAACTACATAAGTAGTGCCAATTTTGTTTTTTATTGCACTCATATCCAAACAACCATGATAAATTTAGTGTCATAAAAATAAGATTACTCTCTTGAGAAAGTCTAATGTTTCCCCTTATTAGATGAGAGCTCAATTATAATAGTTTTTTGTCTTAATCTAGGTTTCCTTTCTCTATCTGCCTCCACCCAAGGCAGGACTATTATTCTTTTATCAGAATTGCAATGATTTTGTGGTCTTATTGCATTTATCTTCTCTTATTGCATTAGAGCACTTTGCTCAGATCATCACTGTAGTATCGACTACATGTATTATAGTTAATTGCTAGCCTGCCCTAGGAATGAGCTTCTTGGGTGCAGAGAACACAGGATATTCACTTTGACGTAGAGCTGTGCCAGGCACATGGAAAATACCAACACATTTTTATTGATTTGTGTCATTGAATTATTGCAAGCTACCTCCAATCCTTTTAGGCAGCAGGCAAAGTAAAACATAAATAGTAATTTCAAGTAATATATCAGAAAGTATCTGGACTTCTTGACATTGGAATAAAATAAATATTTTACTGTCATTCTTCTAGGAAAAGATCATTTCTATGATATTTTTATAAATAAGAATGTGACGAAGAATAGTAAAAGTTGTCAGTACTGATTCATTCCCTCGACAAAATGTGCTGAAAATCTTTTATGGATAAGTCACTAGTTTAAGCACTGGAGAAAAATGTTGAATATGACAAGTGTAAAGAATAGTAAGAAAATATAATGTATCAGGTTTCTATTACTGGGGCCCATCTTTCTTGTATTTCTTAAAAGTATGATAAATTAGAAGAATGGTAATAAACAGAGTAATGTCCTTAGTCTGTCCATTAGCAGAATATCATTTAACACCAAAAGGAGACCTTGAAATAAGTGTCATTTAAGTAAATATAGGTGGAGGTGAAACAGAAGCACAGATCTACTTCGTCTAATGTTCCTTTAAAAGAAACTCATTTTGGTAGTAGGAGGCCCATGGAACGAAAGCCAAAGTTATCATGGGGTGCTAAGTGCTGGGTTGTATGGAAAGCTTTTATTCAGGCACCAGGTTTGACTTGCTCCCGAAAGTTGTAGAAAAGTAACGGGGCATTCAGGATCCCAGGGCTCTGGTCCATAGTCCCTCCGTTACCTCGGGAGAGTCACCCTCTCTTGGTATTTCATTTGAAGCTCAGTCTAGGTAGAGTATAAGTGATGTAATAAGTGCAAATATTTGCTAATATTTACTAATATTTTTCTTTCTCTATTTTACTAAACATTACTAAACGATCATTTCCCACCTATACTTCCCTTAGAGGAAGAATGGATTCTATAACATGAAGCTAGTAAACAAATTTACACTGAAAATAAAATGAGAACTGTAATTTTGGTTAGTTTCATGGTATTATTCATAAGGGCGAATTTGATATCAAAATAATATTCTTTCTTATTTTAAAGCAATGGGAAAGAGATGGGGAATGCTTGGCTTATAAGCAGCAGCAATGTGTTTTGCACGGATCTGGGGGTCATGCAGCGGCCGATCTGATGCCGGGGCCCACTCCCTGTTCCAGAGGCCGTGTCCTCACGGCGCCCTCACATAGCGGACGAATGGACGCAGCTCTCTTACAGACAACTATTCGAGTTCATGGGAGCTCTGCCCTCAAGACCTAATCACCCCCAAAGGCCCCATCTCCAAACACCGCCACATTGGGGATTAGATTCCGATACATGAGTTTTGGAGGAACGCAAGCATTCTATAGGGTATGGTGGGGACATGAAGACCCATAAAGCCCATCACCCTCGGTTACTGTTAAGTCTCTTTCCCCCACAGACTCAGTGCTGTAGGTGCTGAGAGTCCTTCTTTACAGGCGATTCCCTTTGTCTAACAGGGCCCGGCTCCCCGCATAAAACGAACGCTTGAATGAACGCGTGATTAACGTGGGATCCCACTGGGACCGCATTTTCCCTCCTTCATTCTGTCCACTCTTCCACAGCTCTCTCTGTTTTGAAGCCAAATGTTTTATGAAGGTTAGTTGGCATCAAGTTGATAATCACCCTGATAACCCTCTAATCAGGGCTCTTTCATGCTTATAAATAAAAGATGGTCTTTTATGGTTCTTATCTTTTAAATTCATTTTAGCATTTTTAAACAGAAATACAGTATACGGTAGCTTCTAATAATTAGAAACAAATGCACTAAAAGTAAATGTATACTCAAAATTCAGAAAGAAAGGAGTATATTTTGGCAGATTATTAGATGTTCCCATCTGTTTTGTCCAATGTCTACAGATAATATTGTATCTATCTACCTATTTACTCTTTTCCAATTCTGATTTTTTAAATTATGTGATCTTAGTGAGCACATGGAAAATAATAAATAAAGTGATTTAACTAATGTATTTTGATATTAAATTATAATCATAAGAGAAAAACCAGGCTAATGAAGAGTAATGAAGAGTGGGGATTTTAAAATGATTTCTTTTTTAACTCTGGTGATAACTAAGGTCTGAATTATTCCAGGTGAGGTTATCTTATGATGCCGCACACGGATCTGTCACACTTACATTATTCATTCCGCTTGAACACATCTGTCACTTTTAATAACATGCTCAATATTTCAACATCATCAATTATTTCCACCTAAAAGTATTTTGCCCTGTAAAAACTATTGAATCAGTAGTTTCATAAAGCAAAAGCTTATACTAAACACAGTTTGCATAAATTTGAAGAACAGTTGGCATAGTACTTAAACTAGGAGATAAACTTGGTACAAAATGAAAACTACAGAAAAAAAAAATAGACATTACCTCTGCTAACTTGACACATACGCTTGTGTATAAATATGCAAAAGACGCCCACGTGAAAGCCAGTTATGTGATGCTAGAGCACATTTAAAATGTAATTGTATACAACTCTCTCCACACCCTATGTTTGATGAATGGTATATAATCTTAAGTATAATTTTTATCTGGGAATAGACACATGAGCCTTTTCTTCTCATGACTCATTTCTACGTCATGCAGCTCAGTGCATTTGTTGTTTCCCTTTTTCATTGAGATGACAATCACCCCTCCAGGGGTGGAGAGCACACCAGGCGTCCTTATAAAGGTCACTCCTAGTCCTAGATAAGGAGACAGACATCTGATTGCAGAGGCATCAGGCAAGGTTCTGGTTCCTAAAATGCCCCTCATCAATTCCAAAATTTATTCCTCAAGACGTATTACTTTACTTCAGTTAGGGATAAGACAAAAAATACGAGCTCTTCAAAGACAGGGCACTTTGACTTAAATTTACAGTGACGACCGTCAAAGTAAACCCTTTAGCTAGAAGGGTTTTGTAGACAGAAAGGCAGAGAGCAGAGGGATTAAGGTAAAAGCATCCTACGTACCCGCCACGGGTGGAGTCGGTGGCAGGTATGGTGGCAGGTATTGCACCTTGAGACCCATGGGAACCGTCTCACGCGTCAGATACGCCTGGGCTTAAGCGGCTTAGGCCCTGTGCGCCCCAAGGGAAGCATCTGTGAACCAGGGGTCAGAGAAGCCTCGGCCGGGAGAGACAGGCTGAAGGGGAGGAGGGGTTAAATGGGCCGGATGAGTTCCTACCATATAAAAGGCTTGGCTTAGGGTCTGAAACATAGGAGGCGCTCAGTGATGTTAGTTGCCGTAATTATTTCTTAGAACAGGAAATCTCCCATGGCAGGTAAGTCAGGTACACATGGCTGTGTGCCTGAAAAGGTCATGGAGGAAAGTTAATCAGGCCCCAGTCCTTTACAGGGCATCTTGCCCTGAGCCTCTGGTCCTAGCATGGCTGGTTCCACTGGTTATTTGCCTGCTTACTGCTAATGCTGCTCACAGAGGAAGGCTGCAGCTATTCTGGGGAGAAAGAAGAGCTATTTTGCTCTGACACCTCCTGTAAACCTGCAGAAGGTTTTATTCTCAGGGCAATTCAATTCGATAAAACTTAGATGTTTCACAGCTGGCATAAAATATCAGGTAAGAAATGCTGGATTTCAATAGAGTGATGCTTTCATTAATGCATCTGCAGGAATAAAGCTTTTCATTAAATAAATTATAAATTATAGTTAGAATATGGGAGACTAAATCCTCAAACAACATATAGAAACAGGATATTGAAAGATAGAAAAAATAATCCATTCTTAGAGATGCCATCACATGTGTAACTGGTGTACAGAAGCCCCTCAGAGATCCCGAGTATAAGGCGTTAATAACCATGAGATAAACAGTGACATAAAACAACTCAATTAGCTCAGGGAAATAGGCTGCACAGGTTAGAGGAAAATGTCCAAACAATAAGGAATTAGACAATAAGGTATTTTCAGCCAAGTCAGTTTAAAAGGAACCCTACTTTCCAAGAGTAAAAAAGTGTCAATCATGCTCTCACAGCTTAATACCAAACTTAAAACGATCACAAGCACCCTTTTGAAAATAATTTGGTTTCCCTAGAAGGTTTTCCTACCTGAGTTGGTTAAGAAAATGTGTCGGTTAAGGAAAAAGGCTATTTAGTTCAGTTAACAATTTATTTTTTAGGTGAGCTAAAAATATTCACCCCCATCCTATCTCCAGGAAACAGAAAAATATGAAAGGGAAACAAACCAATCTGTCTTTAGTTGAGTTCCCAGTTCCCAAAGCCAGTACACACATCTAAGTTAACTTAGACCAAACAGAAAATAAATGATTGTTATATTTAGAAAGCCTATATCATGAATTCAAAACAGACGGAAAAGCCTGTTCTGTCCCTCACTCCTTTCCTCAGCCTGAGTTCCAAACCCACGTTGTGGGTTAGCACTTGCCTGCGCTGAATGAACAGGAGGGAAAAGTAAGAGGCCGCGTTTGCTGAGAAGGAATTAGTTTACATAGAACCTTTGATGAACTCTAGCGCAGGCAAGCCTACGGTATCCACTTCATAACCAACTTCCTGTTCTATTTTTCTTGGGTACAACTTAATTTGATCATATGATACAGTAGATTATAGAAATACCTGAAATATTTGTTTTCACTGGATTTTGGTTTGTTTCTTGGAGAGCGGATTCCAAAGGCAGGCAGTTCAGAATCCCTCTATTGTCCGTGTCACCTAGCCTTTCCTGTGCGGCTCAGTGCCCTCTGCTTGTGTGCCCTGACCTTACCCAAAACCAAGGGGAGAGATCTTTAAGAACAAACAGTATGGCAGGGACTTACTTTCAAAGAGCTACCCCTCCATTTGAAGGAGAAAACGGCTTAGCAGATCAGAGATGTGGCAAGAGAGCTTTTCTATGCACGAAACAGCAAAGTAATTTTTCGTGGTAATCAAATCTCTAGTTCTGCATATGGATGCAAGGACTGCAGGGATTTAACTCTTTGTGTAAGGTGGGGATTCCAAGGTGAGAAATTTCACCTAAACCTGTACAAATGAGGCAAGCCTCTGGGCATGTAGCAGAAGTAGATGAAAAAGAGTTCTGAAGAAACTTTTGGAGACAAATTCATAAGATTTACACGTAAAAACACTTCGATCTCAACCAGATAGTAATTAACACTCAAAAATTACATACTATAATGAAGGAATGATCAACCCCATGATGCAGTAAAACAAATAAACAATATAAAGGAAGTACTTACATTTAGAGCAGTAATACCTAAAATGGAATGCCACAGAACGGTTGCAGGTAATGAGACAGAATTAGGCATTTCAGACAAATATTAATACAGGAAATCTGGTGTGTTAGTTGCTAGGGCTGTCAGAACAATATGCCACAGACTGGGTGGCTTAAATACAGAAAGTAATTTTCTCACAGTTCTGGAGACCAGAAGTCCAAGGTCAAGGTGTTTTCAGGTTTGGTTTCCTCTGAGGACTCTCTTCTTGGCTGGAAGATTCGGTCCTCCTCGCATGATTGTCTCTCTGTGTGTGCACATCCCTGGGGTGCCCTCCTCTTCCTATATAGACACCAGTCATATTAGATTAGGGCTCCATCCTAACGGCCTCACTTTTAGCTTAATTGTCTCCTTAAAGACCTTGTCTCCAAATATGGTTACATTCTAAGGGACTGGGGGCTGGGACTTCAGTATATGAATTTTGGGGCAACACAGCTCAGCTCATAGCATCTGGTACAGCTAAACTTTTATCGGGTAATATGGTATTTAATAAAAAAATGCACGAATAGGTACGGATTCCCTGCACCGTGATAGAGGAGGAAGTTCCAAAATCCCTGAAACTGCAAGCACAAAGCAACTTAGCCTCAAAATATTTAAATCAAATATTACAAAAAGAAATAGGCATATCCCTAATCTAAACAAGGGGTGTTAATGCGCATCTATGAAAACTGATAGATCAAAGAATCAAAAATGAGTAAGGATCTAGAGGGTTTGGATAATATGATTAACAAGCATGGATGTAAGTCTATACCTAACAATTACAGGATACACATACTTTAAGATCAAACACTAAATATTTATTAAATTGGACCACATACCAGTACTCAAAGAAAATCTCAGAAAATCAATATCATATATACCACTTTCTCACTGTATTTTCTATAAAGTTAAGAATCAAGGGCAAAAAGGTGCACTTAAAATTCTACTTATTTAGAAATTTGAGTTTATTTATAAATAATTTATTGGTCTAAAATGAATAGTTATGGGAATAATAAAACATTTGGGGGGAAAAATGAGAGTGAAAATCATACATATTAAAACATTTGGCCTACAGCTGATATGGTATTGAGAAAGAAATGCATTGCTCTAATTACGTATGTTAAAAAAAAAAGGAAAATTATTAGTTTCTTTACCCCAAGAAAATAGAACCAGGACAGTGACAGGAATGCAAAGACCTAAAAGGAAGAAAACTGTAACATAGGAGCAGGCATTAATAATATAGAAAATAAAGGGAAGCCACTGAAAAAACTGAAAGCTAAAATCACCATTTGAAAGCTAAAATCACCATTTGAAAATGGCGATAAATTTTTTTCAACAGGATTTGTGAAGACAACAGGACTGAAAAAGCAAAGAGAACTGTAGAAAAAGCTGAAAGGAATTAAAAGAGTATGTCATGACTCCTCTTTTGACAATAAACTTTAAAAAAAATGAAATATACAAAAAAAATTGGTTTAAAAATTAAACTAAGACAAATGCAGACAGTATAACTAGTGTATGTGTACATGTTTATGTCTATATACATATAATGCACATGGACGTGTCTGTGCACACAGCGCCACTGCAACCGAGCCCGAGCTCAGGTCGACCAGGACCTCACGCAGGTGAAGGCAAAGCCCTGGTTCAGATATGCTTCACCCACTGAGAACAACCGAAGAAGTGAAAATATTTTTAAAGTTGTTTAAAGAAATTACCAGGCAGAGTTGTCCCTTTAGACTTTACTTACGAAACATAAGTTCAGAGGTAAAATCGTTAAGGGCTCTAGGCGGGCGGCGCAGAGCCTGAAGCCCGGGCCTGCCGGGCGCCCGCAGGCCAGGGCTGGTGAGGCCCTGCCTGGGCCCCTGCCAGGCCGGGCACCGGGCGCCGGGCCCCGAGCCCTCCTGCAGGAGGGGCTGCTTTTCTCTAGGGTTTGCTCCTCGGGAGCCTCTCGCACACAATCAGGGGCTTTTCATAAACATCCCTCCCCGGAGGACCAGTGACTCGGTGTCCCGAGAATCAGGGGCTGCGTCTGAAGGTGGTCACAGTGGGTAAGATCGGGCGGAAGCAAAGTGGGAAAAGCGAAACAGCACAGCAGGCCCCGGAGCAGCCTCGCGTGGGTGCAAGTGCCCCCCTGCGCTTCTGCGGCAGCATCGAGAGAAGCTGGTCCCGGGAAATCACTGGAAAACGCTTTGCTTTCCGACCCTCATGGATCAAGTTCCCGTGGAATAGGCTCGGTGTCCCCTTTGCTCAGGGAACTGAGACACTGAATCATAAAGTTAGCATCCTGACGGCGAGCTCCCTGACACACTGGCACCGTCTTCCACAGAAATAACCTAGGAATATATTTAAATACAACAGAAACCGTGCTTCAAAAATGCGTTTAATGCTAATGACCTAAGCGGCTGTGCCTGAGGAATTCTTCAATTTGCCTGCATTTCCAAGTACCTTCAATAACCGCTAACCCACTGCCAAAGCCCCTTTCCGTCTCCACGCACCCATCGCCTCCAGCAGGAGGGCGAGGGCGAGGGGCCCGTGGGCACAGCCGCTTCAGAAAATAAGGCCCAGCTGGTGAAGCGAGTGTGCAACGGGGCGAAGCCAGGGCTTCCCAGGGCACCACGCTGCAGCGCCCCGGCCCTGCCTGGCTCCCTCCCCTTCTTCAGGGCGAAGGGAGAGTCCTCAAGGGAATGGCCAGCTCAGGCTGCTGGTTTGTCAACAGATTTTGAAGCAAGGACAAGACACTAGAGATACAAAATCTGTGATTCTGCACAAGTTCATAGAGATTTAAAGGGAAAGAAACACTTCGATTTTGGTGTTGGAATTGAGGCAATATCAGAGACAACCGAATCCAACTATTCTAGATTGCAGATGAGTTAACTTTAAGGCACGTGTGACTCACCCACGTTCATATTTTAAAAAGAACTGATTCAATTTTGCAGACGAAAAATATGTATAGATAATTTAATGAAATAAATTTTGCTAATCATTGCTTTATTACTGTCATTATTCCTAGTTTATAACAATTTTTTAAAATGTGCTTTTACTGATTTTAATGAGAGAGGGAGGGAGAGGGAGAGAGAAACATTGATGAGAAACATGGACCTGCCGCCTCCTGCACGCCCCCTACTGGGGATCGAGCCCCCAGCCAGGGCATGTGTCCTGACGGGGAATCGAACCTGCAGCTTTGCAGCTTCCCTGTGCATGAGGCGATGCTCAACCAAATGAGCCACACCGGCCAGGGCCACAGCAATTTTTAACAGTACTGGACTACACAGATGTGGTTGAATACTAAAACGAATAAAAATCTACCCAGTTATTCCATTACTGTTACTCTGTGTCATAATTTTCTAAAGTATTAACAAAGACAAATATCTATTTATACTATAACAAATTATTATTGTGCCTACAAACCTTTAAAAGATATAAGAAAATATTACAAATTTTAAAAAAACTATTCGTATTTAACAATGTTTCATATTATATATATTAAATACCACTAACGTGAACCTATAGAGGTCTACCTGTGTAACATATATACAAAATGTGTGTAAATATGTATCCTATAGTATAGTAGGCAGAGATGGTTTTACAATGTATTTCCATGTAACGAAAACCTATGAATATCACTGCAGATATCCTTGCCTTTTCATAGGCAGCGAAGTTTTATAAACTGAGACATCTGTCACCGAGCATGACAGTTCCATAAATTTTAACGTGGCCATCCACCTCCACCTTGGATTTAAGAAACAGATTTTGGTGATTCATAGATATAGTGTAAGGACAATATTGACAGTAAAATGACCTCGGGCTATATAGACCCATAAATAAAGGGAAATCAAACCTTTCACACTAGTAATCCACGCAAGGCATCATTTTGTAAAATTAGAGAAGCTTGTTCTAACTGGGCTTGATGGGCACAAGTCTCCAAAAAGAAACAAAATAAGTTTGTAGCCAGCTCCTTGCTTTTTGAAACACGTTCAATAGAGTGATTAATCAGTTAGTGGGAAGCCATCACGTGTTTTCCATAATTAGCCATATTGAGGACGACAGCACTTCTCAGACCTTAATGTGCACATAAATCACCTGGGATCTTAGGAAAACGTGGATTCTGCTTCAGTAGGTCTGGGCAAAGCCGTCTATAGACCGAGGGGGAAGCAGCCCTTGTGCCCTCCAAAAAGTAAACTTAAATGTGAGCAGGCTTTTGAAGTTCTTTTTTCTTGATATTTTGCATCCATTTTAGTTACAGAATTAGGTTGCAAAACGCCTTAGGGAAAATGTGTGTTAGGAATATTTGCAAGACCCGCTTGAGAGTAATTAAGTAATTTTTTTCCCTAAATTACTTTTTTGCTAAGCACCAAAAGTGTTGCTAAAAGTAATGTCTTCCCTTCTCCCCACTAACAGTGCACAATGCAGCTGGCAGTTCAGCCATGAAAGTCAACCACAAGTTCACTTTCTTTAACCCTCAACCTTCTCGACCTTTCTCCAAGGTGAGAAAAGCCCCTGGAAAGAAGATAGGTTTTTGGTAGGATTTAGGTTTAGATATAGCAGAATCCACTTATGTGATTCTAGGCAACTTACCTCAACTCCCCTGGCCTCCGTTTTCTTACCTGTAAATATATAAGTTAATAAAAATTCTCTTACTTTCATTTCAAACGTACCTGTTGAACATCTCCAATGTGTCACGTCAGTCACTGTTGCAGCCCTGAGATGGACCGATGGACAAGAGAACATAGACTCCTCCCTCCTGTGTCTGTTGGGTGGAAATAACGTCCGTAAGTGGGCCTGACACACCTGACGCTCAGAAGGCTGGTAATTAGCTTTATTTAGGCGCTTTCACTCTGATGCTTTCCATCGGGGTAATTCCGAGGCAAGTGCAGCTGCCGTTTTCCTAAACTTTCCTGGTGGCTCTCGCTCCCTGGTGCTCGCTGTAGTCCGGGCACAGTGCTAAGTACTTCGCCCAGGGGTCTATACTCGGTTAATCCTCGCGAGGCTATGAGGCGGGTTGTTACTCTCACTTTACAGGGGTGAGAACACAGAGAGGGTATTAGGAATCTCCAGGCCGCAGAGCTGGTGGAGAGCAGGCCTGGGACCTGGACTAAGTTTATCTTAAGAGACCCTACTCTTAACTATAGCACCTTGGACTAAGGAAACTAGAACCACTTTAAACAAGCCCCAAAACATCATATATTAAAAATACCTGTGCCAAATGATGTATTGGATGGGTTTATGATGCCCTCTGGTGGAAAACCAAAGAAGGGAATGAGAAGGAACTTACGTGCAGTGATTAGGAAGAGAAAGCCCTAAGTTTACTGACATTCTGGGCTCGTCAGAAGTTTGCAAACTCATGAAAATGGCTGGAAAATCTCTCAGGAATAAGACATAAGAGCACTAAGACTCGAGACAGTTAACATGACAGTGATCCCTTGCACGCTGACTGCACAGGCCAAGCCTCCAGGGTGACGACAGTTCGGAGGAATCTCTAGGTAAAATGTCAAGGGATAAACATCAGATTACAATTTGATTAGAAATAATTTTAATTTAAAAAGTTTTGCCAGTGCCGGGCCGAGCATGGCTGAGTGGTTGAGGATCCACCAAGAGATCTCGGTTCGATTCCCCGTCAGGGCCCGTGCCCGGGCTGCGGGCTCGATCCCCAGCAGGGGGCGTGCAGGAGGCGGCCGGTCAATGACTCCCTCATCACTGATGTTTCTCTCTGTCTCCCTCTCCCTCCCTCTCTCTGAAATCAATAAAAAAGATATACTTATAAAATAAAAATAAAAAGGTTTGCCAGCATGCCAGTGCCAAGCCGCTGCTGTGCACTCCCTTCTGAGGAATGCCTTGCTAGCAGGAGGCCTGGTGTCCCCTCCACTGCAGGGCTGGGACTTTCAGGATGTGAGGCTCCTCGAGACACCCCCTAAGGGCTGCTCCTGCAACTCCCTGCCCCCACCCCCAAACTGAAGCCAGGGTAGAACAAGACCTCATTTCTTTGCCCATCAGACTATACACTCCAGTGGTTGAAATCCGACGGTCCTTAAATGCACCCGGACGGGTACAGCTAGATGACTGTGCAGCGAGGTTGCCGACACTGACTCTTCTCCTCTGCTCAGGCGGCAGGAGAGTGGTGGGGACCGCTGCCTTCTGGCGCTTCTCTCCCCCCCTCAGTCCCAACCTGAGAAGCACCTTGCTCCCCGGAGGCCGGGAGGCTCGCAGGAGGCTGTTGTTCCTGGCACTGCGCTCCCCGGAGAGGCTCTTGAGGACCCTCCCTGCTCCGCACGGGCCTCTGGGGGAGGTGGCGATGGCCTTAAAGGTTGCTTGTACGTCCATCTTCGAGGATCTGGAACTTCATGTAAATGTGAACTTACCTAGAGGCAAACAGCATGATCAGTACGCCCCGGGGCTAGAAGGTAAACGCTGGAGAAAATGCTGAGGAGAAGCAAGACCTGTGTGCTTGGTCCCTGCAACCAAAATGCAAAGCGTTGAGAGCCGCCTGTTCTAGCTTAACGCGATGTTGGGGACCTATTCTTATAATCGGACACCCCAGATTGAGTCGAAAGCAGCAACATTGTTTGATCCATTTTGATATTAAAAGTCAGGAATGAATGAACTAAAAAATACGGTGTTATGAGAGCACCATCTTGTGGCGTTGAAGCAGAATTCAGGAAAAGGGGACTGTGGGCGAACAATCAGGGTAAGATTACGAGTTTAAGAAACTATTTTTAATAGAGGAACTATCATTGTTTTCTCTTATATGCAGTCTTATGAGCAGGCCCTCGAGCTGTGTGAAATGGGCATGGCAAACTTCCCAGCCGCAGGACATGGAGGTGCCAAACTCTAGGTACCAGGGAACGTTCCAGTGTGAACCTTGGCCGAAGGCAAGCTGGGCTTCAGTTCTAGTATGTTCACGCAGTGTATGCTTCAGTGAAATGGGCGAGGCTGGCAATGAGAACACCCACAAAAGACCGGTGCATATGAACACACTGAGATTTTTGCAAGCACGCTAAAATACAATCCACACCATTCACAAGTGACAGCCCCCACCATTCATAAGCCCTACTGCACACAGGGCTGCCAAACCTGAACTGTTTTCATTAAAATAAAGACCTCAAAGAAGCAGCATTTGCTATTGAATGGTCACTCCGACTGATCAGAAATATTAGTTGGTCCCAGCACCATGTTCGGGTGGCCAGGAAGGGCCATGCGCAGATACATGCTGCTTACTGCTTTGATCAGAGTAGTTATGTAAATGAAATCATTTTGGTGACTAGCTCCAGTAACCAGGATCAGTCCTACTGAATGTAGCTCATGTATTCTTGCCACGACATGGACCGGGTAAGGCATCTTTTGAGATAAATTTTATTTAACCTATAACACATAAAAGGGTTCCCTGGTTGCCATAACACAAAGAAAGGCGTTTTAGTAAGCTTTACTCTAGTACTGTGACTTTCTTTAAAAATAATCATTTTTTAAAATACCGTATATTTCACAGCAGCCATGGAAATACTAACATCTTTGTTATTCATCTTCCCTTATATGGCTGATGTTAAATAGTCCATTTTGTGATTATATCAGTCCCAAATCTAGTTTGGCCTGGGAGTGTCAGTTCTTTTTTTTAGGGAACTTTCTGCAGCTGCAGGATGGATTATCACCCTGCAGTGATTACCAGCCAAATTATTACATTCTCAGAGTCCTGGGGAAGACCTGATCATCTCATTAATAATTAGCACAGCTAATCAAAGGGTGTGCCCACATCGTATTAGTTATTACTGCATAATTAGAGGTTTAAAAAAAGAAACGTTTATTATTTCACAGTTTGGGGAGGGGTCAGGAATTCGGCAGCAGTGTTAGCTGGGTGGCTCAGGTTGCACTCAGGATGCTGGCAGACAAAAGTTGTCTGAAGGTTTGACTGGAGGACCTACTTTGAAGACTCACAGACTTAGCGGTAGGCAGGAGCCTCAGTTCTTCTCTTGGGACTTTCCAGAGACTAAATTTCTCACAATGTGGGCCTCCCTGTAGGCTGCTTACAACTGATCTTCCTCTAGTGATTGATCTGAGAGGAGAGGTAGGACTCACGTCTTTTATAACCTGGTCTCAGAAAAGACAGGCCTCACTTTCGCTGTGTTCTGCTCCTCACCTAGACCGATCCCCGTGCGGTGTGGAAGGGGATTACTCAGAGGTGTGAATACCAAGAGGTTGGGGTCATTGGCAGTATTTTGGAGGCTGGCTAACACAGTCTACCCTCTCCCTAAACTCTTGAAAGTCTCATTCCATTATAGCTTCAGCTCAAAATCCGGAATCCTATCACTTAAATCCGACCTGGGGTATAGATGAGGCTTCTCGGGTATGTCCCTGAATTACACCTCCTCAAGTCTGGCTCCTTTCAATCTAAAGGCTTGTACACTAAAGGGGAAATTCATGTCTCCCAAACATCCAATTTACACGGCTGCACAGGCAGGGGAGTGTCCTAAGTTCAGCAAGCTGAAGAGGCCCCCTTTTGTCATTTCTGTTCACCAGAGGTTCTAGCCAGGGCAATTGTAGACAAGAAAAATAAAGGTCATCTAGATGATAAAGAATTAGAACTCTGACACATTGCTGGTAAAATAATGCAGCTGCTGTGAAAAACAATTTGGCAGTTCCTCAAAAAAATTAAACATAGAGCTACCATACGATTCAGCAATTCACTCTTACGTGAACCCAAGGTAATAAAAAAATATATTCAGACAAAAACATATATGAATTTTCATAGAAGCATCATTCAAGTGTCTATTAACAAAATGTGGTTTATCCACATAGCAGGATGTCACTGTAACAAAAAGAAATACACGTGCTACAATATGGATGAAACTTGAACACACTAAGTGCAAGAAGCCAGACACAAAACGCCACCTACTGTACTTCATTTATGTAATATGTTCAGAATAGGTAAATATAGACAGAAAGTTGATTAGTGAATGCCAGAAGCTGGGGATATTAAGGGATGGGATTACAGGTTTTTTGGGGGGGGAAGGGGTGACAAAAACTTTGTAGAAATAGAGGTTGCAAAACTTTATGAATATACTAAAAAAAAAAACCCCAAAACCTGCATTTTATATTTTAAATAGTCAATTTTGATGTGAATTGTATCTCAAAAAACAAAACAAAACCCACCATACCATTTGACACAATAAATTCTCCATACTAAAATAAGAGGAAATGTTTTTAGGCACGCAAAGGCTAAAAGAATTAAAGACCAGCAAATCTGTATTCTAAAATTAAATAAAGCCCTTCTATCAGATCTATTTTTCTACACAAAGGAAATGAGACTAGAAATGGCAACCCTGTGAATTATAAGGAAACTTTCTGATTGTGCAAGATCAAAGCCCGTAAACTTGAGGACCTACTGAGAGGATATGAGGCGCACACCTTAAATCTTTAGGCTTTTTGTCTGAATTCAAACTTATAATCGCTCCATATTTATAACTGCAATAAGAACTTCATTAGACTTAAGAAATTTTGAAAATATCTGTTTCTCATTATTACCCCAAACAGTACTCTGATTCAAAGATATTAACTAAAGTACTTATATGCATAACCCCTGGACAGACAATAGTGGGGTGAAGGTCGGGGGGGGGGTATCAGGTGCGGGGTAGAGGGGGGTCAGTGGGGAAAAAGGGGAAATTTTATTCTACATACTTAATCTTTCCAGTATGATTTTTGCATTTTTTGTGGCTGTTCACGCCACAGTTTAGCTGGTGTAGTGATAAGTAAATCCACGTGTAAGTACTTCTCAAAGTGTTTTATGGACTTTCAAGACCCACTGGAGAGCTAAGATACTGTAAGCGAGGAGGAACTGAGTGAGTAGGGCCTGGGAGTGAACACGCGCCCCCGAGGAGTAGGCGCACACACAGGGAGTCTCCTACAGCTCCCCAGGTCAGCTGTTTCAAGGATGAAGGCGTTTATAAAAATAACTAATATTATCTATTATTTTGTGATAATTTTATTCGTAACAAAAACAAAATTTATTTTTACATGTATATACAAGTCATATTTATTATCTTTTCATAAAAATAGAAATTTACATATTTACAAAAATATTAAAACATACAGACTTTACAAATAAGAGAAACAGGATTTCACAAAGGACACTTGGAAATATACACTGAAAAGAGATTAAAGAAAGGTGACAAAACATTTAAATTAACACTCCAGAAGTTGCTATTTCAATAGATATTAATTTGGTAAGGCAAATAAAATGTCTCAAATGATAATAGATGGCAAACAAAATTTAGATTTAAGATTGTCTAGGTAAAATTACATGGCCTTCCTTTACTACTATAAAATTGGATAAATTTTATTTTATCTCTGAAACAAATACCAGATGACTATTTTTCTTTTCTTAAAATATTTAAGTCTTCTAATTTATACTGAGAACTTTGAACCTTTTCACATTATAAAATATTTTAAGAGGTTATGCATCCTCTACTTGGCAGGTGGGAAAAAAATCCCATGTAGTACATTGATTTCAACATAAAATTGAAAAATCACAATACATTTATTCTATTAATTTAAATTAAAACCTAACATTTTCTGACTAACCTTCACGATACGTTAATAGATATTAATAAGAGATCATAATCGTCGTAAATTCTTCTTGCTTTTCTTAGTACCCGGCAGAGGGTCTATTTTACAACTGGCCTTTAGAGGCTTGCCGTTCAGACAGTCCTTGGCGGTGTGATAGTCACACAGACACCTCGTACAATAATCAAACCCACAGCCCTCTCGTTTGCAGACTGCCCGTTGTAAATAGCAATCATATTTTGCAGGTGAGTTACAGCGAACACAGGGTTTGAGGCTTTCATTGTTTTTCAAAGTCTTGGCAACCTAGTAAGAAAATCCACAAACATTTTAGTAAAGACTGAATGTAACTCAGGAAAAACAATGGCACTTCTATACCCTCCCCAATACATGCATAAAGAACCAATGTCACACATAAGAGAACTCCTGCCCTGAAGGACCTTACTGTTCAACGCACAAGAGATAATATAACCTATCAGCTGGTTCAGTATCGATTTCCTAATGCTACTTTTAAATGTGTTCTTTCCCTTCACGACCTCTACTCACATCACACATCAACGCCTAACTTAAATGGCCACCTTTTCTGTGAAGTCTTCTAGTGTCACTCGGGAGCTGGCGGCTCTTTTACCTCTGCTTTTGTTTTCTTAAAGCACATACCATACTATATATTTTCTTTAATGAAGCTATCTTTCATTCTAGATTATAAGGCTATGAAGGTTACTACCACGTTTTCTTATCTGCGTAGTACCTGATAAGATAGCAGATGCTCAAAAAATGCTTTTTGAATAAACTTCTATGTTGTATTAGTCATTACATAATAAAGAGAAAACTAAATTTTGTTGGTCAAATATTTATCAACCAACAAATGGGGTGGTCAACATTTTATTTCAAAACATGCACTTAACTATGGTTTTCAAATTAAGCTTGTAAAATTATCCATGTGAGAACTTTCATAATACACATTACCCAATGATGTGAAGCTTTATTTCTGAGAGTTGGCCTTTTCCTGCTTAGCTCTTACTCAGATATCAAAGGCGGCAGTTGCAGAATATAATCTTCAACAGTTTTACAATTTTAAAATCAAGGCAGTCTATTCTTTTCTTAGTGTTTCCAAGTTAGAATTCAACATCACCAAACTGTCATAAACAATGCCAAGTGGTATCTACTATTTTCAGCATAGAAAGATATCTCTGTAATCTCCCAATTTATTAGTTTAGTTATAAACGGTTTCTTAATTTCTAACACTTTTGAGAGTAGAATGAAGGAGACAGAAGATAAGGTCTCTATTAATAGTTCTAACTATGCTATGATTAAATGTAAAGTTCTCCCTTTCTTACTCTAAATCCTTTTAACAATAAATGCCCCACATGTTCCTAATTTATTGATAAACAAAAAATTACCTCAGAGAATTCATTGTGCCGGCTGTAAGAAGAATCTTTCTGATCAGATGGATCGGATAATTTGCTTGGAGCATCATTTCTGGGGTGAGTGTGGGCTGCCGATTTCTGAACAGAAGCCAATGAGGTTCTGAACATAACATACTCTCTGGTCAAAGCATCAGATGAAAACTTAATGTTTTTTTCCTAATTAAAAAAAACACACAGTTTTAATAGGACTTCAATTTACCTACATATGCTTAAACACCCACACCAAACTATTCACATAAACATTTAAAGCCTAATAACTAAGTTACTGGCAGAAATTACAAACCAGAAATTGTGAGTGCTTGACATGCTTAGTCTTTAATACATGATTTATAAAGTACTGCCAGAAGTTCTTCTTCCTACCAGTAGATGGCAATAGTCATGTTTAAGTGTCACCCCAGTGTCATCAATAGATTCAATACTATCTTCTAGATTAGAAAAGTTTCCATTAACACCAGCTTATCAATAAAGAAATTAAACTTGGAGAATTAAAGCAATACTAGAGTAACACAGCTAGTAAGGAGGAGCACCGAAACTTGGACCTATGTCTGCCAACTGCTAGGTCTAAAATTTTAATTATATATTGATTTTGAAGTATTTTTTTTCCATAATTTTATTCACTAAATTTTATTGTTGAGAGTATTTTTGGGAGTATTACAGATGTCAATCTTGAAGTACTTTTGAAAGTAAATTAATTCTCTTCTATATTAAGAATCTTCAGAATGTAAATAATTTACCATTTATCTGGTAACTGAAAAAATAAAAATGGCAACCTAGATTAGCTATCTGATCAAAATACACTGAGAACCAAGTAATTTTCCCTTGTTTACCTTTGGATGTTCCATTTCTAGGAATAAATGATTGAGGTGGGATTCCTTTCCCTTTACCTATAAATTTTATGAGTTCTAGTAAAAGTTTGAAACATTTTGAATGTACAGGATTTTCAGATTACCTGTTATCTTTCCTATTCCCTCCTAATTCTAATGGTATAGAGCACTAACTGCTATATTTTAAAATGAAACCATCAGTTGCAAAGACTTACAGTAACTCTCTGTATTGCTTTATTGTACAGCTGCAATGCCCCTTTATCATCTTCTAGGATCTTCTTCCAAGTTGTGCTCACTTTAGACACACTGGAAAAGTAAATGATTATGAAGGACACAATTAAAGCATCACAAAGAGCTAAGATGAAAACATTAGAGACATTTTAACAGTGAAAAAGAAATTTCTATTAGCAGTGCTTCTCAAACTTGACTTTACATTAGCATTGCCCAGGGCTCTTAAGATTTAAGGATGCCTCATGCCTAGCATTTGGGTTTAATTGGTCTAAAGTGGTGGCCAGAGTTCTGTATTTTTAAAAAAGTTCCCCATCAAGTAACTCTAAGTGGATCCAGGCTTGAGAACTACTGATTTTTACTTTAATTTTGTACAATTATCTGCAAACATCAATTAAGTAGCCACTGCTGTATATATGGCACCACGTCAGCTATTTGGTAAAAGTTGTAGACAGATTTCAAAGTACTCTAGGACACACTGTTATTAGTAGATACCAATGTTGATTATCCCTCAAGAAGCAAGCCAACAATAAAAATCAATACTTCCCAGGAGTCTGTCTACGCATCTTAATTCTCATAGATACCTCACCCTAACTGATTTTCTTTGATGGAATGAGGAAGGGTAGTTAGCATACACTTTATAAGAAATAGTCATAATTGGACCCATTTTGAGCCACTGTATCTTCATTACTGTCAAACCTAGGAGAGTCCTACATTAAAAATGACCTATGCCTGGCCAGTGTGGTTCAGTGGTCGAGCGTCAACCCATGAAGTGGGGGATGGAGGTTTGATTCCCAGTCGGAGCACATGCCCAGACTGCAGGCTCGATCCGGGTGTGTGTGTGGGGGTGCAGGAGGCAGTCAATCAATGACTCTCTTCATTGATGTTTCTGTCTCTCTCCCTCTCCCTTCCTCTTTCTGAAATCAATGGAAGCATATTAAAAAAAAAAAGCCTAAAAAAGACCAGAAATTATTTCATATTTCAAGTGCAACAAAAGCCACAATGCTTATTAGACCTGTACACTAGAACTAGACTGTTGTTTTATACTTAAGTGAAAAAGATGTAGCTCACATAACAAAAATTTCAAAACCCATAGAAACAAAGATCCCAATCTAACAAAAATAGTTTTCTAATAGCATAAATATATTTGAAATAACTGGATTAAATGCATACTTTAAAAGTTATCTTTCTTTCATCTTAATGGCACACAGGTAGTAAAGTACTAATAATCAGACAAGTCATTATGTCAATGAAACAACAATGCAAGACTCTCATTTTTGCTTGAACTATTGGTGCTGAACCATCTAATGAACCCGTTCAGCATTAGTGTATTATACTAATACACTCGAAGCAACAATACTTACTTGATTAAGTCCATATCGCTGAGCTGTGCTAAAATATTTGCTAAGAGATGTCTGAGTCGCCTTCGAAAGAGTTCACTTAGAATATCTACACATTCTAGGCCCATTTTTCTGCCAATTATTTGCTGTAGTCTAGAACCTCCATTATACTCCTTCAGCTTCTCCCAATCTATTTTATGATTTCGTTTGGAATTCTTTTTTAATGTTGAACAGACAACTTTTGCAAAATGAAGGGCTGGCAGCAAGTTTTTCTTGGGATTCTGGTCTGGGCTTTGAATCTGCAGCAGGCAAGACTGTGGACTGTCACTGAAATTTTCTTCCAGAGGAAGGCTAGCCTCTTCCTGTTCATCAAGGCCACTCTTTTGGGAAAATGAGAAATAGCCACTGTCTTCGTAAGGTCCATTGGTTTCTAGTTCTTCTACTTCACTTGAACTACTAAGTGTCGGTTGCACATGTTGATTTTCCTTGTTATGCAATGGTTTGCTCTCATCTTCAAGTTCTACAATCCTGGGGTTCACAATTGGTGACCTGACATCTGATAATTTTTTGTAGTCTTTAATGCAGTCTTTATAAGTACCATCCAAAGAAGCAGAAGTGTAGGAACCTATCCTTCCACTGTCATCAGGTTTTACCAGTCCAGAATGAGCATGGTTATAGTTAAAATCATACTTCATTTTGACAGAAAGAGTGGAACTTTCTTTGCAACCTATAAAAAGAACATAACACATTTACTTAATAGCAAAATTTCAACATCTCCTTCCTTACTACTTAAATTGGGATATAAGATTTAACTACTTTGCCTGGCCAGGCGTGGCTCAGTGGTTGAGCATCGACCTATAATCCAGGAGATTCTGGTTCGATTCCAAGTCAGGGCACATGCCCGGGTTCCGGGCTCCATCCCTAGTAAGGGGCGTGGAGGAGGCAGCCGATCAATGACTCTCTCATCATTGATGTTTCTCTCTCTCTCTCCCTCTCCCTTCCTCTCTCTGAAATCAATAAAAAAAAATTTAACTACTTTGCATCTCTTAGCATTGTATATTGCCTAAGTAGCTGTGAAATTATCCAAGTTTACTGAAAATATGTGGAAATGTTAATTTATTTATATATATATCTCTCTCACTCTTAAAAGGGTACTTCAAAACAGATTGTTCTTAGATCTGTATAACTACATTTGACTTTTAGAGTCTATATTGATTAAAAAAGAGTGAAAGAGGGACTACACTGGCAAGGAATATAGTAATGGGCTCTGAAAAACTGCTTAGTGTTTTTGAGGGCAGAGCATATGAACAGTGTATGCTTCAAGTGTACTCCCCATCTACTACGACCCCTGCAAGCCAATCATAGGTAGCTAACAATTTCTCCTGTAAGTAAATGTATATACCAGTCAGTATGTTTAATCTACATTAAATAATGGTAATCTCTTCATAATAATTTTACCATTTTTATTTAAAGCAAAACCTTTTTGTCAAAGTACCAGAGGACATGTTGATAGAGAGTAATCTTATAGATAAAGACTCTCTTTAAATAGCAAATGACTAACACACTGAAAGACAGTATGTGCTCTAGGATCCCACTAAACCTTGTACTAAACCCTAAAATTTAGGTTTAAGCTGAGTTTGGGACATGAAAAGTAAAATAAAGAGTATATAAATCCTAATCCCCAAATTAACCCTAACTTGAATGAATTATTCTGAGTGCTTCTCTTCCACCCAGAAAAAGTAAAATATTCCAAGAAAGTTATTTTTGTCTCAAGTTAAGAATTAAGTATAATTTACGTGTGACCAGACTTAATCTGTAGAAGCCACCTACAAAGATACTTCTTACTTTGTTTAGCTGCCTAAAGAGAGAAGCCTAAAATTGTACTTCAGAAACATTTAATTCTTTTCAAAGGTATTCTCCTACTTGTCTTTAAAACCCAGTTACTGGGAGCCTATCTTATAGAATACCTTTCATACAATTTCACTGGAATATGAACAGTGCTTCAAACTTGGAACTAATGATTCAAACACCTTATAATTGTTTAGAAGTTTCCAATTTCCAATTTATTTCCAAACACTTGGTTCTCACAGCCTTTTGAGGTACAATGGAGAGGTATTATTACCTTATTTTTATAAATGAGGACACTTGAATCTTAGCTAAGTGGCTTGCCCAAGATTTTACATGTAGTTAAGGGCAGATCACTCTTCTTGAATGTAAATTCAGTGTGTCTTTCTACTATCTCATTTGGGAACTGAGATAAAAGTATATATGTGTGTGTGTGTATATAGATTTATAACAGAGACTCCTGGACTTTGGGTTATAATCTAATACTACATTATTTCTGTCATTGCTCAGCTTGTTCCAGCTTTGCCACTTAAGTTCATGTCCATGTGACATACTTCCATTGTTTTGTGTTTGCTGCATCCCTTACTTTCTGGCACAGGATATTCCAGGCTCTTCTTGTATTTTCCCTGCTCCAGCCCTAGTATCAGTTATTTCTCCCAGAAACTCTGGTTCATTTTATTGGTTCCAAAATCTGGATGCTGGCTGTAGATTTAGTTTTAAAATGTGAAATTATGTAATATACTTTAACAATACTGCAAAATAAAAAAAGTACCACACTTTTATATGAAAGGAAGCTGAAAGTAGACTGTAAAACACTAATTCCTGGTCTTTCAACTAGTTCAGTGCTTTTCAATGACCAAGCCAAATATCCCTAAACAATATGGGAAAATATATGTATTGAGATAACTGATCTGAGTATTCAGAAAGGGGAAGAAACATTACATGGCTTCATGACCTCTTGAATCAGATGAAGGAGGGGTCAAAGTCTAGTCCTGTCACTTCCGCTCATTCACCCAATGCCTGCTTAGTGACATGGGTGTGGAGAGAAAGGAACCCTTTGGAGGTGACATTCTGAGATCTGGAAGCCTTGTGAAAATCTGGAAGAGTTCCAGACAGAGGTAAATACTGGAAGCAAGGACAGTGTTGAGTATTTAAGGAAGAGAAAAGTTCTGTAGGGCTCAGCTTAGTGAGCTAAGTGATTGAAAAGTAAGGTTGGAGAGGCAGAATGACCCATAGGGTTTTCAGGGTAGGAAGGATTTTATTCATTATGTAATAAAGAACCTTTGAAGGGTTCTAAGTAGAGACATTTGGTTTACATTTTTAAAAAACCATGGCAGCTGCCCTGACCAGGTGGCTCAGTTGGTTGGAGCACTGTCCATATACCAAAAGACTGCAGGTTCAATTCCCAGCCAGGGCACATACCTAAGTTGCGGGTTTGATACCTGGTCGAGGTGGGCACAGGAGGCACCGATTGATGTTTCTCTCTCTCTGAAAATCAACGGACATATCCGCAGACAAGGATTGAAAAAAATCATGGCAGCTGTGGAGAATGGAATGCAGGAAGGCACACATGGAAGCAGGGAGACTAGCTGGAAATAGGAAACACAAAATTTCAGAGCTAGGTACTTGAGACTTGATGACCATAGTGGGAATGGAAATAATTGAACAGATGTGAGATCTATTTAGGAGGGTAAAGTAAAAAGTCAAGAGAGCTTGCTAATTTATTAGATGAGGATTATGAAGAAAAGTGGAGTAAAAAATACTTCAGGGTTTAAGTTTTGAGCATCTAAGGTGTAGTGTCATTTGTTAAACTGGGGAAAACTGAAGACGTTAACTCTTTCCTCATCTGTAAATGAAGGTGAGAAAATAAAACTGGACTAAACTTATGACAGAGTCCCTGTCACGTATGGCTTTATCAACAGAATCTACAGTATATCTATCACATTATTCGTAAGCCAAACGCCTTCATATTCCTTATACTGTATATCAGAAACACTTTATAAGTAGCAAAATACACTCCAGACAGACAGATGCGTGCATTTCAGAATAGTAAATACTTTTCCTAGGAATGAAATCCACTTTCAAATGAAAATCCCAGCTCAGCTTTCTGACTAGCTTTTGTGACCTAGAACATTCAATCAGTCCTTCATTTTCTTGAAAATGGAGATATTAATATCTACCTCATGGTGTTGGTGGATTCGACACACTGCATTTTTTAAACCTGTCCTTTATAGTCCAATCATGAAAAAGACATTATTATTAGTTAACTATGCAAAGGGTAACCTATTTAACTTTTCAATATAGATCTGACACTCATTAATTAAATAGACTACAGTGCTTAAAAATCTTTACAGCTGCCCTGGCCAGTGTGGCTCAGTTGACTGAGCAGCATCCCATGCACCCAGGTCACTGGTTCAGTTCCTGGTCGGGGCACATGGGGGTTCCCGGCTCTATCCCCAGTAGGGGGCGTGCAGGAGGCAGCCAATTGATGACTCTCTCTCTCAAATCAGTAATAAAAACATAAAAAATTTACACATGTGCATACTTAAAAAAAAAAATCTTCACAGCTACTCCAATGTTAAATAACTAAGTTCTACAATCTCCAATACCTTTAAGATAACCACCATATGCCCAACACTAGGCGTGGCTATTACAAAATTTAAGAAAGGCCCAAGGCTTGCTGCCACAAAATGCATATCAGCCATAATCCCTAAGAGAAATTTCAAAATTATTGGAACGCAGTAGAATTTTAAATTTCATTTCCTCGAATTTATGAACAGGAAAAAAAATTCAAGAGGATTACAAATATTCTCTTTAGGAGCAAGACAGTAAAAAGACAACTAGAATTAATCAAAAAACTCCTTCTTAAAGCCATAAGCTTCAGAATTTAACAAGGGAGACTTATTATCTGTAAAAATTAAGTATTTTTTTCTCTCTCCTCTTCCAGATTCCTTTTCTAAAGAAATGGGCATCTTCTACAGATTATCAAATATTACATCAAATCGCTATTTTTTTTTAAATTTTGGTAATTTCTGGGTTAAATAAATGTATTTACATCCCTTCTAGGGACAGTAACAAAGGATTAAAATAAGGGTTTATCTGAGTACCTTTCATTCTATCCAAGTTTGGAACAAAAACTATCTAGGTTTCAGGAACACAGGTTTTTAAAAAAAACAACAAAAAAACACCAATTCTTCAGTTCTCACAAAATCAGCTTAAAATGGCTAAATTCATGGTTTTGTACCAAGAACTGGGGCTGGCCTTTTCCCTCCTCTCCGTGTGATTCCAGGCCTTGAGGCTGAGTTACTGGGTAAAGGGGGGAAAAGGAGAAATTGTGCGTTTTTGTTCGGTCATCCCCACAGAGCCCGGCCCGATGAGGGGGGTCCCTGTATTTGGCGGGAGTGGGTGGGGGGGAGACCCTGGAAACGCCGAGGGTCGGCGGGGTGGCCCGAGGGCGCGGGCCCGGCGGAGGCGGGAGATAGCAGCAGCCAGATCTCCCGCGCCCGCCAGCGCCGCTGAGGTGGCGAAAAGCCCGGGGAGACGGGCCTGGGACCCGACGTGGGAAAGGGGCTCAGGTGGGGGGGGGTCGGGCACCTGGCCGGGCCCTGGGGGTCGCCCCGCAGAGCCGGAGCCCCGGCTGGGGTGGGGGTGGGGAAGGGGGCATTTGGCGCCCATTCCAGCCGGGTGGGGAGGCAGATCTGCCCAGGGCAGAAGGGCGCCCCGGGAGGCCTGCCCCGCACCTCCGTCGGAGCCCGCGGCGGCGCCCGGCGTGGCGGGCAGGACCCGCGCCCGCCATCCCGCCTCAGCACATCTGGCTTCCCGGCCCGGAACCGCAGCCTCCTTTCTCCCCGCTCCAGGAGCCCCCGCAGGCACCCACCCCGGGCCCGGACTCCGGTCCCTCACCTCAGCATGCACCCCTCCTGGAACCCCCACCCCTCCTGGAACCTGCACCCCCCTGGAAACTGCACCCCCCCTGGAAACTGCACCCCCCTGGAACCCGCACCCCCTCGCGCCCTCTGCCCGCACTCACTGTCCGAGGGACGCGGGCTCCTGGGAGCTGTCAGGGCGCTGCAGCGGCTGGGGCTGGGGCTGGGGCCGGAGGGGCGCCGCGGGGAGCAGCTGCAGGCGCGCCGGCTCATGCCAGTGGGACCCGGGTCCTCCGCAGGTGAGCGACCAGCCGCCGCGGGAGAGGAGCGGGCACCGGCCTCACGGAGCACTGTCTTCTAAAAGGCGCCAGCTGGTGGTACTTTTAAAATCTTTGAATTTTGTGCCCAAATCCGCACGGCCCAATGGGGCGCGCCGCTCGCACGCGCGTTCCAATGGGGAGGCGGCGGGAGGGGCGCCCTCACCCGCGCCCAATGGGAGGCTGCGGAGGCGGGGCCAGCCCGAGGCCGGCCGGCCCTCCTCCCGGCCCGCACCTCGCGTCCGGAAGGATGCTGAGGCGGGGCCGGGGGCGGGGCCGGGGGCGGGGCCTCGGAGCGCGGGGAGGCCGCGGCCCCGCACACGTGGAGGGAGCCTACCACGCATGCGCCCGCCCGCCCAGCCGCCCCCCGCGGTGGGAACCGGCCTCCGGCGAGTCCCCGTTTCATCCTGAAGGCAGCGCCGGCTCCTCCCGGAAGGTCTCCGATGGGTACAGAGGGCAGCGGGCTCTCTCCGGTCATCTCGTCGGCGGGAGGTTGGTGAGCGGCGACGCGGGCCGTGCGGGGGCGCAGCCTCGGCGGAAGCCGGCCCTGCCCCCAGCCCTCCTCAGCCCGCGCGTCTGGGATTTGGGCGCGCTCCCCTCGACCTCCTCCTCTGGCCCCTCCTCCGGCCCGGGGCGTTCGCGCAGGCGCTTTTGGCGGGAGGTGGTCGCGGAGTTGGCGGGTCGGCGCGTGCGCGCTGGGGTCCCCGCGATTCTCGGGGAAGGCGGAGGAGCCCGCGGCTGTGGGGCGCCGCCTCCCCCCTGCCGCCCACCTGGTCGCGCCGGCGCCGTGGCGGGAGACCTGGAGCCGGACCTGCGGGGCGCGGCCGGCCGGTGGGCCTTCGCTCTTGGAAGCGTTATTTCTTTCAGCCCCAGTTCCCGTGCCGTTATTTTGGCCGGGCCTGAAGGTGGTGAAATGTGTATCTACTCCCCTGGGTTTCTTGTTCGTTTCTTCCCTTCCTTCAGGGCCGAGCGCCAGGGGCGGCAGTGCTGCTCCCGAGGAAACCACCCCCCGCCGGGGAGCTCGGGGCTGCACTCCCGGGGTGGAGGCTCCCGCCGAGGGAGTGCTTTCCCGGCGGAGGGGAAGCTGTTAGGCCTCGGGGGCCGACGGCGCTGCGTGGCCTCCAGCCAGCCGGCCCCTTTTCACTGGAACACCGAGGTCTTCAGCGGCTGTGCCGCCCCCAGCCGCCACCGCTGGACCTTCCTTCCCTCCCTCTCAGGCCGTTCTCTGGGGCCCTTCTTCTTATAAAAGAGCTAATAGTAACCAGGATTCCCGTGGGAAAAGGAGCACTAATCTCTTTTAAGTCTTAAGACTGAGAAATATTGATGTAGATCATCTGATGCAGCATTAAGGTTAGTTTTAACAGGAAATTCTTCTCAGCTCCCAAGGGTGAACACATTTGTCTGCTGTCACTTTTTGGAGAATTTAGAGCCTCTCGCCACAGGGGAGCATTCACACCTGGCCCCGTGGGGAAGGGGGGGGGATGAGTCCTAAGCTCTTAACTTCGTTTGTAGGAAATACCCTGACTTGAGCAACAAGTTCAGTGACACCAATCCTGGTTTGAAGAAACCAATTAAGACATTTTGGACTCAGGGAAATGTGGGTATTTGAAGATACTAGGGAATTATTGTGAATTTTGTTAGGTGTGATGATAGTAAATGATGTAGAATAATGTCATTTTTTAAAATGCAAGCTGAAATACTTAAGGGTGAAGTGTAACAGCATTAAACTTCTAACACTAAGCAAATATGAAAACAATTATGGAAACTAGGTAATGACTATGGCTGTTTGTGCCAGTTACCATTTTTATTGCTTTACTTTGATACTGAAGCTGGACCTGTGAAGGGTTCTCCCTTAGGACGGTGCTAGGCGTGGGCAGTAGGTGGAGGGGACAGTACAGCGGGAGGGGGCCTCTGGTCTCCTGTGCTTCCACTCCCTTCTGTGGCACAACTGCACAAGTCTCTTGGACACTGACCGTTAATGGTTAATTTTATGACAATTTGCCATAGAGTGCATAGATAGTATTACCCAGGGTGTTTCTAGGTGAGATTAACACTTAAATCAGTGAACGCTGAGTAAAGCAGAATGTCCTCCATAATGTTGGGCCTCATCCAGTCGGTGGAGCAAAAAGCCTGGCGTTCCCTGAGCAAGAGAGAATTTGCCAGCCAGCTGCCTTGGGGTAAGAACCACAGGGTCAGCTCTCCTGGCCCGTCAGCCTGCTGGCCCGAGCTGCAGATTGTGGACTTGCTAACCTCCATAATCATGTGACCCGGTTCCTCATAGTAAAATATATACACACATCCTACTGGTCCTGTTTGTCTGGAGGACTCTGATTAACGCAGACACCTACTGATGCTTACCAGCAAATTCTGCTGAAACGCTTGGCGGGAGGCTACCAGTCTCTGAGGGTTTGAGGGTTCTCTCCAAGGCCAGATCCGCTGCCTACAGACCAGCTCTGGCCCTGGGCAGTCCAGGGAACTTTTCAGTTATCAAGTGAGCTGCAGCCACACCCTCTCCAATAGGCCTGACTCTCTACTGTGGGAGAAGGGAAGCCTCTATCAAGGCTGTTCTTTCCTTGGATACTCTCAGTCCTGGTGTATCAAGAGTTCTTCCCAATAGCTAATTCCATTACTAGTTAAAAAAACTCTATCAAAATTATCCCCATTAAAATTAATGGTATGGTTTCTGTCTCCTGACTAGAACTTAATACAGTATTTATTGTCACATTTCTACTATATTATGGTTTGAAGTGTTTCATAATAAACCAATTTTTGATCATTAAATATTTTACATAAAATGAAGTGCTTTCCTTTGTCTACTTCTTTTAAGGAGTCCAAAATATACAACCAGACCCATGATTATATTGTATGTATATTTTTTACTAATACATTGAAATTTACATAAACTGTCTTAAAAATATGCATATTGCTTCCAACCATATTAACTCATGTTTTTCAAGACAATACTGGTCATTATTTACACACAACATGATTTACTGTAGAAGTTTCAGAAGTTATTAAAAGCCTTTAATAACAAATCAATTTAAAGTTTTTTGGAAATAATTTCTACTAAAGATTCATAATCAGCATAGTCTTTCAATGAGTGAACAAGTTCATCCAGTAGATACTCTCCTTGCATGAAAGTTTCAAGATCATGAAGCGACCTGTTTATTCTGTGATCTGTGACACGGTTCTGTGGAAAATTATATGTTCTTATTTTCTCTGACCTTCCTTTACTTCCAATCTATATATATTAAAAAAAGATATGAGATACAGTTAGATTCAGGGCAACTAAATCTACAAATTTCATGTGACTGGAGATTAAGCTCTTGCTTTATAATTTGAAACAATGTAAGAACCAAGTTTTAACATGACTCCTCAAATAACATGAGAACATGATAGAGAAAAAAAGAACAGGGGCTTTAAAAGCAGATTAGTATCTGAATCCTCTGCCATTTCAATGCCCTGTGACTTCAGGCAGTTTATTTCAACTCTAATCATTAGTTTCTCCATCTGTAAAGTACAAAGAATACCTACTGCATGGTGCTGATGTACACACAGTGTGGCAGTGATATTCAATGGTAACTAATAATCTCTGAATTGAGTCATCTTCAGTGATGACAAAGTGATGAATTTCCCATTAATATAGTACTACTAAAAGGTTTGTAGTTATAAAATTAACAGGAAGAAAGTTCAGTTTGCTTTCCATCCTTCCATAATTTTCAGAATGGAGACTCCATGTATGTTTTTAAATAACTGATTAAAAGTCTGAGAAAAACACCCTTGAATATAGAAAACAGAGCACAGGTTTAAGATTATTACAAAACAAGCATAGCCCTTGGTTGAGCTACTTAAATTATTTTTTCTTATTTTGACAAATACATTGGAACCAATTGTAACATACATAAAAACACTTATTTAAAAATGTCCTTTTGAAGTATTTTTTCATTTCAGTTTTACCTGAATCTTTCTAGCATTGTATCTTTTACTTGTTTCCTCTTCTAGATACATGCTGTATAGTTTTGCACGTAACTTCTTCATAGCTATCTCTTTATTTTTCAATTGAGATCTCTCTTGTTGGCATTCGGAAACAACACCTGAATAGTGTTATGAGAATTAAAGAGTTTTAATTTAAAAATCCTCATTTATTATCAAGGAATAATCCTTCTCTTCCTTCTTTCTTTATGAGGACACACACAGGATTCTAATATGAAAGGAAGACTTAAATAATTTTTATAGGTATCAGCATGCTCAAAATTTAAGTTTGAACTACAGTGCAAAGTATTTCCATATTGAAGGCATACATACAAGACAATAAATAGTAATCATTTAATATGGATTGCTTTTCCATACCCTCAACCAGCCACCACAATTTTAAAAATAACTCATCATAGAAATGAAAATATAAAAATTAACCCTATTAATAGGGATCATCACTATTAATGTTTTTGAAGATTTCCATCATTTTCTATTCTAGTTTACATACTATGTATTACATAAGACATCATTTTAAAGTTTAACATGAGAATTTCTTCATATTTAAGAAAACAAAACCATCAATCCATTACTCCCATCAACCACTACAGGTAAATGGGAATTACGCCTGTTTAAGATAGGTCATTGTGAGAGTCCTGTATTCTCTTTCTAGATACCTCAGGTTTGCTATCCATCTGCTCTTTGTCACATGTGAATCACTGCAGTTCTACCTAACAGTATACTGAAGGCTCAGGAAATATTTCTACAACTCCATTGCCTACCTACCTACCTACAATCAGAACCTCTGGAGGTCTACGGATGGACTTAATGGAAAGAAGCCCCTGAAATTATATGTAAAACTTTGCGTATGAGCATGTTTTAGTTCCTCAAAAGAACCCATGTCCTTCTCCCTTCAAAAAAAGCTAAGAACTAGTGACTTAGAGCATTTTCTGAGAAAGAAGAGCCCATGACAATGAATTTACTGTGAGGATTTTTTTTAATAGTGATATGTACTAAGTATAAATCTGAGAAGCACTATCCACACCTCTTCAAAGTCACGAATATAGAAATTCCTGGGTTTAGATCCCTTCATCTTCCTGGCTTTGCAACTAACTACCCTGCAGAGTTTCAGCTAAGGAGTCTACATAAATCAAGCATTTAAAAAAATCCTTGGTATATATATTCCTCTGGTAATCGAGGATCTATTTCAGTGGAAAAGTAATCAAGTCATTCAGAATTTGATTTCTTTCTTCAATGTTTTGTGTTGAATAAGTCCATACCTGTTGGAAGATGAACTATCCGGACAGCACTGTCTGTGGTATTTACATGCTGCCCGCCAGCTCCACTGGCTCGCTTGGTATCAATTCTCAATTCTTTAGGATTAATCACTAGATTAATCTATACAGGAGAGGAAAAGTTGGGATTTAAAAATGTTACATGTATGAACTGTTCAAAGGCACAAACTATCCATTTATAAATATAAATACGTGCTATGTATAAAATTTATGAGATTTATAGGTTTAATTTTAAGAATACAGAGTAGTTAGAAAGATACCATTATTTTAAACTTTTTTTCTTTTTTGGAAGAGTAGCAGATCAAAATATACTATAAAAACAAACCCTGCTAGGATCCCACAGAGAGGGGCCTGGGAAGCCTTACCTCAGTAGGCTGTGGTAATATTGCTACAGTCATTGTGCTAGTATGGATGCGGCCTTGTTTCTCTGTCTTTGGCACCCTTTGTACTCTGTGCACACCTCCTTCAAATTTCATGTGCTTATAGGCTTCTGAACCCCCAATGCTGGCAGATGCATGTCTAAGCCCACCTTCAACATATTGGGGAAAAGAATTCTTTTTTTATTCTTACCATTTATAAACATTTGACCATCACTTCTACCATCTTGAGACTTATTTTTAAAAGCTACAAGACAATCTATAGATGGTAAAATATACTGAAAAACTTTAACAAATCTACGATATTCCATGTTTTAATACTTAATATATTCATTGCTTGTAATAATTAAACATAAAACATTTATGGTGTTAAATGACTCAATAACATGTCTAAAAGACCACTTTTAAAAGACAGTAGTGAGTACTGAATGACTAACATTTTATAGGCCCTTTCAAAATTGATAATATTTAGTAAATGATGCACATGAAACTACTTAAGCATTCTTACAAATAAATTCCAAAGCCCAGTCTTTCCAGCCCTTTTCCTAGGACATATGTAGATAAATCTATACTTTTCCCAAAACAAATTAAATAGTTCACTGACCTATTTCACTTGGAAAATATTCCAGGGTTTCAAAATGCCATCTTTTAAAAGCAGCATATTGCTGATACATATCAAACATCTCTGAAGTAAACAACATTGCCTCCTGACCCCCAACTCCTGCAGTTACCTCCAGGATCAAATCATTTTCATCTGTTTCTTCTGAGGGAACCAAAAGTAAGAGAATCTGTAAATAAAAAATATCACCCCTTCTATAATTAAGAATTACTTAAAATTTTAAAAAAGAGGCAAATGATTAGATGCAGGATTTTAAATATTTAATTTACGTAAAGTTTCTCTAAGCAAATTTAATATTGCTGATTACTGCCCAACCATCTTGCCAATTAGAACCACATAAGCATAATTTCTAGAATATATTAATGTTACATTTAAGTTATGTTACAAGGTTCAGCTGAAAGAGGTTTTTTTTGGTATTCATGAATACTTTCCATCACTTCTCTATTCCATTAATAATTAAGAGCTTGCTGTGAGTAGGACACTACTGTGTATAGAATGAAAAAGATTCTAACTGTCCTTTTGTAATTTACAGCCTAGTATGGCAGAAAACAAAAATAAATTGCATTCATTTGGTTTTTTTAAGCTTCTTTAATGTGGAAAAGAAACTTGCAGTTTTGGAACTGAAAAGGCCCTTGGAGATGACCTGGTCCAATCCCCTCATTTTACATGGAAAATGAAGTTAACAGAGATTAAATGACTTGTTAAAGGGCAAAGTGTGACTGACAGACCAGGTAATAGAATGCAAATCCTGTGCCTACATCAATCTTCCTTCCATTATAATGTTTCACATTTCAGTATGTACTAATTAAGGGGATATAGAATAAAAGTCCTTAGATTAGGTGAGTTCAGTAAATAGAGCTACCCACACTTACTGGTTCTTTAATATACAACAGGCACTCTCCTAAGCACTTCACATACTTTTCTTTTTTTATTTTATTTTGAGAGTAAAGCTGGGGACAGTGAAACAAAGAGCTTAAGATAGAAGCAACAGGAAAGAACCTAGGCAGTGCTGCTCTGACCCTCTAGGAACAACGTTATAGGAAGAACCACGCGGGGCTGCATTGACTCACTGAGCAGCAAGTCACAGTAACAGAGTGGGCCAAGGTGGGGCTGCTTTTAGCTCACTAAAAAGTCAGGAAAGGGGGTGTGGGAGACAGGTTCAGGGGGGTTAGCCTGAGACAAGGTGCCACTGCCTGCTGTTCCCCTGGTTCCAAGTCTCGTGGGGACCCTTAGGGTTTAGGAGAGAGCAAAATACACAACCGAGAAAAGGAGGGGCTCAAGCATGCTCCAGGGAGTGCGCCCATACTTTGAATTCTTAAAACAATCTTGGGTCAGTATGATTAACAGCTCCACCTTAAGGTGTGAAAACTAAGTTTAACTAGGTTTAGCTTAGTTGAATAATGTCGTTCCCTAATATCACACAGCTATAACCTAGAAGAGCTAGGATCTGAACCTAAGTCTACCTGAATTCTGAAACATCACACCTGATGTTGGTTGGGAGCTATAGTTGTTACTACCTTCCCATCTCTCTAGCCTATGCCAATACAACAGGATCACTGGAATCTTGAACTAACAAATGATACAATTTACATGTTTGTTAATTACTAGCCAATGTGCAGAAACTTTTAATACACATGACCTATTTCATACACATAAAAAAATAGAAAATGGGTAGAAGCCAAGTTATATGAGATTCTCACTGTATAGTGGAACTTTCCTTGCAGAGTAGGTAGTGAGTTCCACTTTTTTGATGAGTTCCACATTTGGCTAGAGAAGAGAACCTCTAAATTAAGCACCCACTTTCTGAGCTCCTTCCTCACCCTACCATGCTTTTTTACTTGTATCACCAGCGATAACTCTTGTAAACCTTTAAGTTCTGCCTTACAGAATTAAAAAAGGGTGGTTCTAATTTAATATGACTACTCTTCATTTAACTCCTATATGTTCTCCTGCAATTCAGTTCTAAAAATCCTGAGGGCCTACTCTAGGTTTGGCATTCTAAGAGCGCCAAAGACACAAAGATAAAGAAGCGTTCCTGTTCCCAAGGGGCTCACAATCTACCGTCACCACTTAACTTCTTCTACTTATTGTCTACCCCGCCTTCATCTCTCTTACAAAAACAAAAGAGGGGATACAGAATGCCAATATTTCATTGCCTTTCCAGCAAATCCTATTAATGTGACATTCATCCTGTGCCAGAGCTCTACAATCCTTTTAGTGATAAAAAAAGGACCACAGGGAATATGCTTTTTCCTGCTTTAAAAAACTGTTTATAATTCTAAATACTAACAAGCTAATTAAGTCCTGAATTGTTTTTATTAACCTCTAATAAAATTCTTTAGAAATAATAGCAGTAATGCTTTATTCTTTGTACAAATACTATACCTGATGCTTCAAATGAGCTATTTCTTTTTGACACGAAGTAATTTCATTCTCTGCAAGTTTCCTTAAGTCTTCATTTTCATCTAAGAGATAAAGGCAGTAGGTTAACTTTCCCTTAATTGGTATTAAATTGCCAACAGAATTCAAGGAAATAATTTTATTGTTATTGTAGCTGAAGGGAAAAATGTCTTTCTTGTCCTTTTAATAACTGCCATTCATTTTATTTATTTATTTAAAATATATCTTTATGGATTTCAGAGAGAGGAAAGGCGAGGGAGAGAGAGAGATAGAAACATCAATGATGAGGGACTCATTGATCAAGCCCGCAACCCGGGCATGTGCCCTGACCGGGAATCGAACCCTGATCGCCTGGATCCTAGGTCGATGCTCAACCGCTGAGCCATGTCTGGCCAGGCAACTGCCATTAATTTAAAATAGCATTTTATGCATTAGTTTTCATAAGCATGTAGCATAAAAACTTTTTTCCCTGACAAAGAAAGCATAAAATAAAAACGAAATCTCTACATAACAATATAAAGAAGCTGTTAAACTTTTCTATAATTTTACCGCCATCAGATATTAATGTTAACAAATATTCTTTTAGTTTTCCAACTTCTCAACTGTATAACAAATAAATGCAATGAGCTAGTCAGACCAGAAGAGTAGCAGAAGGTTCCATCAGTTAAACCAAAACTGACCTAAGAAGTAGAAAGTTACTTCCTATCTTATTAGTAAATGTCTCATTAATATAAAGTATCCACCCACATATTTAGACCCTACCCAATGTTTACAGGGTGTTTACATGAAGTACTCCTCTTTCTCTGGCTTTACTCTAATTCTGATTTCATTTTTACCTTTCAAAGTATATTTTCTTATTCCTCTACCTTATGGGCCACATGCAACCTATAGGAAGAAGGGGATATTTGATTTTTTAGCTATTATAAACTGCTCTCACTGTTGAGAGATCAAACTCTTACAAGTATCAGTTTGTATGTTTGGTCAATGGTTAAGAACCAGCTATGCTGGGAACTGGGGATGACACACACAAGGCAAGATTTGAGATAACTTTAATTTCTTTATACTTTTCTAGGGGAGAAAAAGTCACAAAGAATAACAGCCTAAAACACGACGTGATTAAATTTTAAAACAGTAGCACACTGAAGGACTTTTTTTTTTTAGTTTATTTTTGGGATGGGCAGAAAAAAAGAAAAAGTGATTAATTCAAGGAGAGAGAATGACAACAGCAAAATTCAGATCAGCAAGTTCAGAAAGTTGTTGGTTGAAAGGCAGGAAATTATTTTGGCAAGAATTTGGTACAGAAGAAATCTGGGGAGATGGAAAATATGTTGACTCCGAAAAAGGAAAAATGAATTCTAGTCCTACTTCAACCGCTCGGTTCTCTTCGGGGAAAACACCCAACTTCGCTGAGTCCCAGAGTAAAATGAAAGACCTGAGCTGGACGATCTCAGGGTACCTTTCAGTTCTGAAAGGCGGTGTTCTGTAAGGCCACAGAGATGGAACTCAAATCTAGAAGTAATTTAAATAAACATACAATTAAATATCAGCCACCAAAGTCTCTGAAGAATACTCCATTTCATCCTCAACACTGATGCCAGCATTACTCTTTCTTTTAAAAGGTGTCATATTTCTGCTTAAAAACATGCTAATTTCCCATGGTCTATACTACAAATTCAGGTGGTCATGCAAGGTTCTTAATTGTTGGGGTTTCAAGTTTTTATTACATTATCAACTCCCATATCTACTCTATGCTCCTGCCATGTTTTATCTCCCAATTTGGTCCTTTATCCTACTGGTCACCTGTGCCTTCAAATCTCTTCTCTTACACTAGCTGGCAACTTCCTTCCTACCCTTCAAGATCCTTTTAAATGCCAAGTCTTTACTTTTTATAACACTCTGCTCGTTACTGCACAAATTAAAACAAAACAAATGCTCATTCACTTTTATTTTTATTTAACTCCTTAAACTTCTCTTTCTTCACTAGGCTGTAAGCACCTAAAAAGTAGTTTTCATAATTTTTTTGATAGTGGTATCTGACATGCAAAAAGAACTCAGGAGTTGCTGAGAGATATTTTCTGCTGTTTTTAAGCTGAGTAGCATTCTGCCAGCAACAATTTTCTAACATTCTGTCAAATTCTTTACAGTTTGATTTTTAAAATACTTAATCCTCCTTAAATCTACTTGGATTTCAAGCCACTTGACTTTTAAGCTTGACTTAAGCTATAAAAACAATTTAATTTTTCTCCAAAAGACATTTTCCAAAATATCCTTAATTCTTTTCTTATACTCCAGGCATTTGCCTTTTCTCTTAAATCACTTAATTTGGACTCTGCTTAACTCTGACCTGACTGCTGCACTAGCCTTCTAAATGTTTTCCATGTCATCTTCATTCTCATTCCAGGCTGACTTCTAAACCACCACAAACCCAGCTTCCTAAGCAACAAAGCTATTTCGAACATTCACTCACCAGTCTAAATGCTTCTGCTGGCTCCCTTCTGCCAACAGGATAAAATCAACCTTTCTTTTTTTTAATGTCTTTATTGATTTAAGAGAGGAAGGGGGGGGGAGAGAAAAAAAGAGAGAGAGAGAGAGAGAGAAACATCACTGAGTCACTGATCTGCTGCCTCCTGCACAGCCCCTACTGGGGATCAATCCCACAACCCGGGAATATGCCCTCACCAGGAATTGAACCATGACCTCCTGAATCATAGGTCAATGCACAACCTCTGAGACACGCAGGCCGGGCACAATCAGCACCATCCACCCCTTAGAAAATGTTCCAATCTGCCACTTTTCATAATCTCACCTCTGCCTTGGTTAACAGAGAATACAGTGCTTAAAAACATGAGATCTGGAGTCACTCCAATCCAAACTCCATTCCTTAAAAGCTGTGTAACCTGAGCCTTTATTTTACCTCTATGCTTCAGGTTCCTCTTCTGTCACAGAAGGCTAATAGTACCTACTTAATAGTTTGTTATATGAAATGGATGAATTCATGCCTACAGAAAGGTAAGCAAAGCCTGGAGGATCAATAAAGGCTAAGCTATTATATGCTCTAAGGGTAGGCCTTTATTCTTGCAGGGGGCCTTCCCAACAAGTTCTTCTTGCTCTCCTGGGTCTATTCAAATACCTGTTCTCACTTTTTAGTTGTATTATAATTAATTCTCTTTCCCCAAATAGACTGTGACCCCCCCCTAGAGTCTGCTACCCAACGCATGGCCCATGGACCAGTAGCTCGGCGTCCCTGGGAGCTTAGAGAAATGCAGAAACGTGGGCCTCATCCAGACCTGAATGCACACAAATCACGTGGGAAACTGATAAAAACACACGTCTAGGTCTCAGATTCTGAGTCACGTGTCTGCTCGTCGCACGCGCCTCTCCTGACACCCCACCTGGAGAAACTGCGCTGGAGCCCCTGACGGGGACAGGGCCGGCGCACCCAACCGACAGGCGTCAGGTGAGTGCGTACCGGGCGGGGCACTGTGCCCGGGGACGACAAAGGAGGACACGGGGGGCGGGCTCGGTGCGCACCGATGAGCACGTGAGCTCGGGCCAAACCAAGACGGGCTGCAGCTCGGGAACAGTGTGCACACCTCACCAGCAGCCCGGTGCGCAGGGTGAAGGAAGAGCCAGGAATATGCTCTGAATCCCGACTCCCTGGACCCCTTACCACGCAGCAAGGGCTCGGTCTCCCGCAGCTCCTGCTCCTTGGCGCTCAGCAGCTTGGCTGCGGCCACCAGCTGAGGCCCCCCGCCCTGCAGCTGGCAGGCAGACCCCGCCTGGCGCTCCAGGAAGGTGCGCAAGGGCCCGCCGCGGGCGAACAGCTCCTCCAGCAGCGGGCTCCCGCCGCTCAGGTGCCGGCCGCCCGGGGCCGCCGCGGGGCGCGCCCAGAGACACCGAGCGACGTTCCACGCGAGACGGGACCGCATCGCGCCGCCGCCACTGCTCCGGCGGACCAAAGCCGGAAGTTCCGTGCGGAGCGAGTCTCGCGACACCGCGCGGAGTTTGGCAAGAGGAGCGAGAGCTGACCGAGCCCCGCCCGGCACGCGCGCGGGATTTAAAGGGCCGCCCGGAAGCCTCTGCGGGAACTTCCGCCGAACATTTAAAGGCCGCAGACCTGGCAGAGGCCGGAAGTTGAGGGGGCAGAGCGGAAGTTGGTAGGGGCGGGGGCGGGAGGCCTTGGGCTCCTCCTCTACTGGCTGGGTCGTGGAGTCTCCTCCTGCGCGATAGGCTGGCGTTCGTGCAAAAAGGGAAAGCCGCCGGCGGCCGCGCCTTTCCCTGAGGGCCAGGGTTTTCCGGAGCGTCCCGCGAGGGTTTCCGGGAACGGCCGTCAGCGGTCGCTCCCGGCGGGGCCCCGCGGAGGAAGTGCCCGCGCCCGCCCGGCCTCTCGTTTCCTAGCGCGAAAGGTTTGGAAACAGGGCGGGCGCCGCGCTTTCCCGGCTCCGTCGGTGGCCGAGGCTCGCGCCGTCAGGACGTGGCCCGAGTGCTGCAGGCAGCCGAGCAGCGGCCGCGCGGCCCCGCTCCTGTCCCTTGGCCCCGTCCCTGACTCGCTCGCCAGCGGCTTCCTCACCTCGCCCCCGCCGGGCCCGTCGCGCTCGCGGCTCCTCCCGGCTGCAGGCTCGTCCCCGCAGAGCCGCGGCCCCGGGAGCCCGGCCCCCCCCGCGGGTCTCGCCGGCGGTGCTGGAGACCTCGCTTTCCACACCCAGAGGCCGGGTCCGAGGGGATGACCCGGGCGCCCGCGCTCCGAGTGCTTTCACTGCTCGGGGCGCTGAAACGCCGGGAAAGCTGGGAATTTATTCTTTTTTAAAAAAAAAAGTAAAACATGCCCTTGACAAGGTCAAGTCATCCTTAAGTCCTCTAATCAAAACTGTTGAGGACAGTATAAAAACCTTAGGAAATGGGCCGGCCTTCCCCTCGCGCCCCAGCTCCAGGGGCGGGCGCGGGCCGGGCGCGGCGGCCTGGCCGCTTCACCACCTTGGTGCTTTGTCTCCGCCGGTGTGTTCAAGCCGCGCCGCTTTATAAAGTTGTTTCCCGGTCAGGCAGCGGCTAAGACCCGTTTTAATTCTGATCTGATAACAGGCTGGTCAGACTGTTTCTCGGCAACAGCTCTTTCCCCCGGCAACACGTGGAGGGTGTTTCTTGTTAAGCCGTGGAAATGGCAGGAGTCATTTGAACTCAACAGGATAAACCTCCCACCTAAATGCTCAAATCAAGTCCTTTCAGGAATTGACTTTTATTTATAAAAGGTGCAAACATGTAATAAACAATCACCTTATAGAATGTAAAGAATCTGGTCAGGAATTATTTTCCCTCAGATGCCCCAGCAACTTAAATAATATAAGTAAGTGTACCTTTGACTCCTATAATGTTACACCAATGAGAAAACAATAACTTGTTAAGGATATACGGGTGGATTCTTTATTAATTCAAAACATTTTTAAAAAGTCAGTGTAATGCGTGTGCATTTTACAATATCCATAGGTTTACACAAGATAGTCCAATGAAAACAGCTGTAATTTGATTTACTTTGAAAACTCAAAGAAATATACATAGTTTGAGACTTCTAAGTTTTCTCACATTATTGTCATGCTCAAATTCTATTACATTTGAAAATTCTAGCATTTTCAGTTAGTCTATTGTACAGAGAGAAAACAGACTCCAGAAAGGGGGAACAAAAACCCAAAACAACTCAAACTGGAGGAAAAACAGTCTGGACTCAGTGTATAGGTGCCTAGAGTTACCCCGGCACTACAGAACCACCAAGCATGGCACCTCTCAAGCTGTCTCCATGCGCCCACAGTTTCCTTAGGTCCACTGAGACCGGTGGAGTCCAAAATAGAGAGATGATTAAGTGCAGTGACCATGGTAGGGAGAAAATGACACACACTCAACATGATAAACTTCACAGAACCAAACACACTGAAGTTATTTTTCATATTTAGCAGACTTACTACAATCATATACAAGAAACGGTGTGTTTATGACAAACAGGTTAAAGCAAGGGAAAAAAGTCAAGGCTTTTACATTATTTCGATATTCAGCGTTTATTGTTCATTGGAGGGCAGTATGGAAAAACTCAGCGAAATGATGATCAGTTTAAATTACCTGTTAGGACAATTAGTAAGACTAAAGTCTTCACTACGAAAGAGGTGTAGAGGATTAAGGTAATTATACTAAAAGGAAAAACTCCACTTTCACCTCCATGAAATAGGTATTCGAGCTAACACTCTTCAGTTCATTGTATTTTCTCCAAAGGATTTGTTAGCGATGATTTCATGGAACCTCCCAGCAACGCTGAGGAATCATTCGCTGATAACTTTTTTTTCAGCTCAGCGTAAACGTCCAGTAAATTTACATGCAGTATAACCTCTCAAAACTCTATTACTTTATGGTCGAGAAACCTAACGAACACGACCTCAGCCCTCTGGTTAAAGCCAACATCACCAGAGACAAGTCCTGATGATGGTATGCGTCTCTGATATCATACGATATAGATGGCACTTGACTTCTGGGGTCTTCCTTCCAAAAACCAGGAACACCTGTCTAACCACGGGGACAACATCAGACAAATTCCAATGGAGGGACGTTTTGCAAAATACTAGACCAGTACTCCTCAAATCTGTCCAAGTCATCAAAAGCAAGAAAAGTTGGAGAAACTGTCACAGCTAAGAGGAGACTAAGGACAAACGACTAAATGTAATGTGGCATCGTGAATGGGATGCTGGAACAGGGAAAGGTAGAAACTAAGGGATCCGAAGGACGTGTAGACTTAATGCACTATTGGTTCGCTATCTCATGGGTGTGCTGTACATGGAGACTCTGTACTATCTGCAATTTTCCTGCAAATCTGAAACGATTCAAAAACAAAAGGTTGATGAAAAATTTTACGAACATACAAATACCTTTTATTTTCATATTTTCATGGTAAAATTTTAAAAATCATACTATTTTAATATTAAAAAATTCTTTCTAGTCCATGTCAATATCAGTGTTTTCTAATATCCAGTCTGGATAACTTAATTTTAATTCTAGTCCCCGCATATTTATTTGGCAAATTACTTGATATTTGTATTCTTCCTATGCTTGGGAATGTTGCTTTATTTCCAAAGGAAATAAAATTTTCAAGTGATTTCTCTTATTTAAATTTTGACTTAAACCTATAGTATACACACACACATACACACATCTAACTATATTTATATCTCCATGTGTATGTGTGTGATTTTTTTTTTCTTGATTGTAGATTCAGGGTGATGTTGATCAACTAAAAACAGTGATTTTGAATCACATTATTGAACAAAGCAATAACATCTATTACTCCATCTGAAAATAAGCTTGGTAGTATCCTTTTGGATGAATAACTACATCATATTTTTAAAGTATGGTTTGAAAAAATGTGGGATGAGTGCATTAAAATGGCATTTAATACATTCTTGAAAATGGTCATCATTATTGAGTTGGAGAACTTTGTTAAAATAGTAATATGTGATATTTTATTCTTTCCATGTTTATTTCATTTCTTTCTTATGACTATCCTGTAAATTAAGTATATTCCTCATTTGAAGATGAGGAAACATGCCCAGGATAAATGATTTGCCCATAGTCACAGGAAAGAAATGTAGCTTGAAATCAAATTTATAATTAAAGCCTCATCTTTGGAACTAAAGCTTAACAATCTGTTGTGTGTTGCAAGGATACTATTAAGAGGGTTACAGGGAAGATTTGAAGCAAGTTTTGGTATCAGTTTTATTGATAAATACCTGCAGTTGTAGCAAGTGAGGAAGAGCTAAAATTTTTACAGATTTAATACTATTTTCTCAGGAGAACTAACATGTTGGTCAGAAATTTATAAAGAACTGAAAAGAACACACAAATGCAAGACTCTGTAAAAGTATACTTTGAAAATTAATTGTCACAACTGTCAATATAAATACAGATGCTAGAAATTTTTCTGGAAATATCTTTACCACCTTTCACAATAATTTGCCAATGTGTGCAGCGCAAAGTTTTCAAAATTCATGTTTTATAGGGTTCTAGCTATAGGAGTTTTAGACCTAAGAAATTTAGGTGGCGTTCAAAAGGTTATTTTCTGATTGTATATTTTTTCCTCTATGCATCTGATATATTGTATTTTTTGCAGATGTAACTTGTCACAATTACAGTGACTTATTTTTTCAATATAAGTTAAAGGTGTATAGGAAAAAAGATAAATTAAAAATTAAGAATCAGGTAGTATTTTAAATCAGCATAATGTGGTGAAAATGTATTTTTGCCCCTAATAAATAAACATAATTTACCTATTTCTACAGTCCTTTTGCAAAACTGAATTATCAGGTAAAAATACGACACACACTTCATTCTGTAAGTAAGAACCTAGGCAGTGTTAAAGGATACTTACCATTAAACACCTCATGCACCAGGAACAAATATCAGAACTGGTCATCCTATGTACATATTTTAAGATTAAAAAAAAAAAAAAAAGACCACATTATGGTCTTGATTTTTGCACTTAATAACACTGCCATCAAAATTGTGTTTTGCTATAGTTGTTCATGTGCCAGTGCATGTACTGTGCTTACAGCTGCCTTGTAACACTGCTGGGTAAGTGTGTTACCCTTGGCTAACACACTAACGATTCTCCAGAGTGAGGAAGCGTCGTCCGTCCACTATTAGTGTGATCTCCGTACCCATCTCTGAAGAAGTCTGGCTCTCCAGTTTATCTGCACATAATTATATACAATCTATACTCTCTACTTTCTTTCCATTCTAGGCACTGGAGAAAAAGCATCAGCCTCTTTCTGTGCGCATTAGGTTCGAACAGTACAAAGCTATCTTGGCAATCGACAACGCGGGGATGCCTTCTAAAGTGCTAATTCTTCCTCAGCGAGGAATTCACTCACGAGCAAAAACCTAATTCTACCAAACAAATATTGTGCTCTTGGAATGGTAGCATAGACACCATTTGAGGGCATTTTTGTTTGTTTATTATATAGCTCTGTAATGAAAACAGAAGGAATTAATACCATCCTTTAAAACTTTTTAGAGTTGCAAATATACAGACATACTCTTAGAAATGTTAAACGTTTTGAAATTAAATGAGGACCCCCCCCCCCAAATAGGAATTTAGCGCAGAACTGCTGACAGAGGATGGTTAGCGACGTCTGCTGGGTAAATCTACTCTAGAATTATTCTCAACACAACTTCCTAATCGGGTTTCAAAAGGATGTACTAACTTCGAAATCTGTGTTCTACAAATGCCCAGGTTAGAGATCGGGGCTCTTTAGAAGGGCCCTTATCTTTTACATTTGGTAAAATATGAAAAGCATTGTCAAACAGACAATTCGTCTAAGAGTCCAAAGTATCTTATAAAGATAATTTATGACTAGCAGGTCACCATCATATATAGTAACAACGAGAATATAAAGCCTACATTTTAAAAGACTGATGCATGCAGTATATCATAGTATGTTACATATTTTCTAGTCATGTGCACCAATTTATTGTGCTTCAAACACGGCAACAAGTATGATTATACAACATATATGTGTATACATCATAGTAGCATAATAAACTCAATCTAACAGAAAAATACTCCAGGAACAATAGAACTTCACAATAGAAGCGATGATTCTTTTAGGTTTTTCTTCACTCTTTAGGGAAAAAATATGACTTTTTGTAAACATCTTCATAGCTATCTTTTTTCAACATATTACTGAAAATTATTATTCAAATATTAAATATCTAATTGACATGGATAACGTATGTCTTAACACTAACACTTTCAGACAAAAACAGGCATTTATTAAAAGAAATTATTATAAATATTTTCTATTTGTATTTTAAGTACATTTTCATAAATAAGGTATTTAAAAGTGCTGAATATGGTAGGATAGTCAGCAACACCAGTGTAAACAGAACTTTTTTGTTTTCTACTCTGCAAACTTTTTTTAAAATCCCATTCTGTCAAACACTGCAACAGTTAAAATATTTGCATAGGGAATAGATAATAGCCCTTTTAAACATATCTCCTGAATTCTATATAAATTAGAAAATCAAATTCACTTAAAAAAACAATTCTTAAAATGTTTTAAGTTTATGGAAAAAGAAACTTATGATGCCAACCTTTCAAGTAAAATAAAATTTAAGAAGAAAACCCAAACTTGTTTTTTTAAATGTTTAATAAATTAAAAAATGAGAGGTAGTTAAAAATGGCAAAGAAAACCTATAATTTTAATATCATCCTTAATATAAGGCCAGTATTTTCAGTGGATATAAATATTTTTAAAACTTTCATTTTAGGTTACTCAATATTATATTTAATAATTTTAAGATTAAAAAAATAGCTTCCAGGGGATATTAATATTCAAATGTAACGCCTTAATATAAATATGACAATGACTTTTTTGTGTCGGTGCACAATAGGATACTGTTTTCTTGAATCTCAAAAGTACATGCCAATGTCAAGCAGGTATTTTGTTTTAAAGATTTAGTGATACTTTAAAAAATAATATGGCAGCTAGGAGATTTGAGCACTGCACTGCCTTTGAATTATGGATGAGAATTGATAGTTTGGTTTCAACATTTTTAAAATAAGTAATTCTTAAGATGCTATGTGAAAACAGTTAAGGTCTGAAATAGAGAATTATGTTCTTCATAACCCTTATAAAACTTTTATTGGTTAAAAACTTAGCTTTTCACTGGATTTTACTTTCAAGGAAAATATGCCACAGGGACAGCTGCTTTTCATCAACATTTTTTATGATGCTACATGTAGGCGTTCCTTTATTAAATCCTTTCTTTATATTCCAAAACTAAGTTATCAAGCTCATTGGTTTTTTTTCTTGCTAAAGTACATACATTACACAACTGTTTTAGAACTGGAGAGCCAGTCTTTAATAAATTAATTACAGTATCGGACATGGGATATATACATAGACTCATTTTCTTCTGTTACAATTAAAAAGAATATCACTCTGATTTGTCATTGAGATAGAATATCTTCAAATTAGTTTGTGCTTTTTTTCTCTTTTCATCTTATTTTTTTACACAACAAACTCTTCTGCAATAAAAATGCCAGTTTTGGCAGTGGACAACCAGAGGAATCCCCCACTGGGATTTTCCACCAAACAGAGATAAATAGCTCTTTTTTCATGTACAGATATATTGGCTTAGAAATGAGTGTACTGAACACAGTATATAGCGTGTTGAATACAGTGTTACAATTTAAAAATTGGCTTTTTCTGTCTTAGGTTATATTTAAAAATGCAAACCACAGCCAACTTTTTGGCAATTATTTCTGTAAGACCATATTGCACGGAAGTCCTTAAATACAGATATAAGTTACGCCATTGGATTAAATATTACAACAACTACATGGCAAATGAAGCAGTTTTACTTTGCACATGCAGTCTCTGGAGATACACTAGGAGACTGTCCATAGGACTACAAGTACAGTTTGCTTGCAAGTAGAATGAGTGTTGACTAAAACAAACTTAATTTGGCAATTCACTGTTTTGTGTGGTATTTTCTCCAAAGTTAACCACGGCTAACCTCGATAAAAATGGAGACAAAGACCATATGGTTTTATTTTCACAGTAGCCTGAGGAATGCTAAACTGTAGTTGTCCAGGAACTCTGCTTCTGGTGTTACTTGACTACTTTTATCTCCCATCCCAGCCCTCCAAAAGGATTCTGTTTTTAAATGAAAATTAAGATTCAGAAGTAGAGCTGGCAGTACTTTCAACAAATGACTTATAAATTTGAGAGTTCAAAAACCTTGGAAAAGAATCTCTGTGCATTAAGGTGTATATCTGAAGTTGGGCATCTTCATACATGTGAGGGTTGGGATCCAACAGATTTCTGTTGATCACCTCTCTAACTCGAGAATCGAGACTGACCTAAAAAGAAATAAGAGCAACACATTAAATACTATTTTTTCAAAAGGTCTCACTTAAAGAACGATAGGTTCATTACATTTCAGAGAAATTCCAAAGAGTACGTCCAACTACCTAAATCTCGAGGGTATCTGTCTAAAAGATACCCTCCTTCAAAAGTTGAATTAAACAAACAAAAAATTGTTTTTGACAATTTCTACCTATTGCTGACGTAGCAGAGAATCCCCTCCTATTATGTAACAGCCAGGGTGACCCTCTTTACTGGGCAAGTAAAAATCTTGCAGAGTAGTTCTCTGGAAAAAAATTAACATGTGTCTCAAACGCTGATAGTTTCATATCCCACCAAGTCCTACTTTGTCAGAAGGAGGAAACCGGGGCTGTGGAAGTTCCTCCTAGAGCAGAGCCCAGCACACTCTTTGTCTTGGGTCTACCTGGCAAGACACAGGAAGCTGCGTAGTCCTCACATCTGAACACATCCGAAGATCTTGATACTCAAGATTACGTAGAGGCAGCCTCTGATTTCACAGCCACGTGCAGTCTCCTTGACAAATGGGAGACTGAAGTAACCTCAGGGGTTTTAGAAGTTCAACCATAAAAATGGGCAGAGTTTTTCTCGATGATATCGGTAGTGCAATCTGCCTTCTTGCGCAAACTGTGGTACGATTCCGACCAGCCGCTCAGAGCCCATCTCCACTCAATTCGCGGGCCCTGCAGGCAGAGCATTTCTTTTCAACAAGTTTCTCAGGTAGCTCCCCTGCAGCACCTCAAGGCCATGCTCACTGGCGGCTGCATGGTTCGAGGTGTGAGCTGTAAACACCGAAACAGCGGCAAACTGGGATGGATCTAGGAGCTTGCCCTGGAGACAGCCAGCGTTACAAGGCAGGCCGTGCGACCCGCAACGTGCTCTGGTTTGAGAGGGCGAGGGCTCTGAGGGGCACGCACCATCTGATCACCCCTGAAGGAAGAGCGAGAACTTCCTCTTGGCCCAGGTCTCCTTCACCGAAAACAAAAGTCTACTTACATACACTGTCACCCGAGCAGCAGCGTCGGGTTCATGAACTGCGGAACAAGAGGCTATGAGAATCTAAGACGGAACCTTTCTTCCTTTTTAAAATTTCCTATTTTCCATCCAACGACAGTGTGTAGAGAGACTATTGTGCAGCTGCTGTTACCCCCCCCCCCTTCTTTTACATCTCAAGGCAGAACAGTCCATCTGCAGCTACATGGTGGGTTATCTGAGGGAAAAAATCTACACTGTTAGAGTGGAAAGGTATGTTTTATGTAAATTTTGAAAGGTCAATGTGTCAAGAGGATGGTTTTTAATGATTTGGGGTTCACTTTAAAGCTTTTTTTTAACCCACTTATTTCGCCTGATTTGCTAGCTTCAGGGAAGAGATCCGGATTTGTGAGCAGCACTGAAGGTTCAGTGTTTGTATGGCTGGTGCTGGCCACTGTGTCATATTCTTGCTGGAGGCGAACCCAGCACCAGAGCCCCTTCTTTCTCGCCAGTCTTTACCCACAGATGTCACCATCCCTGGTTATTTGTCACCACGTAATTGGGGCTGCCTGGAAAACTTTTCCTGAAATGGGGCAGAGCTGCTTGGTTGTCTTTTCCCTGTAACTTAAGCATAATACTATAAAGTAATAGTTGAATGTTTAAAAAAAGATTCAGCAGAATAATGGCTTGAAGTGGAATCTCTGAGAGGAGAAATGCAAGTGGGAATTCAGAACACTCATTAATCAACATAATGTTACTTGAAAAGTATGCAGAAATTCTGCGAAGAGATTCAGTTCTCTTTTTTCCTCACTAAATGCTGATCCTGTTGGGACTGGTAGGGCATGCTGTTAAGGGAAGTGAGAAAAATAAATGGCAATTAGGACGCGTTTGGGGAACGGAACTAAGCTCTGCCCTGAAATGGCATGTTAGCAAAACCCTGCAAGAGGCGAACCATCACCGAGTCCCGACTGGCGGCCTCAGTCCTCACTGTTGTACGAGTCTAGGGCACCCTGATCCATACTTACGTCTCACGATGTACTCAAGCCTGTGCAAACCTCTCATATTTATACCTACATATTTCATCATAATTATTTGGCAGAAGCTTTTTTGGCTCTGGCTTCTTGTCCCACCCACTGTTTCAATTAAGTCCTGGGTCTGAAACAGTCCCAACGATGGACCACTCATCTTCCATCTGTGGTCCCCAGATTCCTAAGCTCTGTGGTCCATGTGGAACTGGGTCGATTGATACACCCTGGCGATGGCTGCTGTGGGAGGATTTGTTAGGAAACGGTGATGCAGACCAAATTTCTGTGGTCTAGCTAGACCAACTTACATACAGAAAAAAATTAAACATCTCTTGGCTGAACTATATAGTCTTTGTCATCTAATTGTAATTAGATTACTTAGGTTTTATTCTCTGTGCTAGTGTCATGGGGTCATCAAGTACAAAGTAATACAAAGTACAGAATTTTATCTCAGCTTTTACTTAAAAATATCATTTGTGTTTCTATTCAACAGGTAAATGTTGACATGGGAGTTCTGACTAGTTGATCTTACTCTGTAATGTGGTGTTATAATAAGGTAAAGTCTCACCAAATGCACTCCACTATTTTTATAAATGGTACTTTTACTTTCAAACTTGAGAACTTTTTGTTTCAATGGAGAAAGAAATGTTGGGTTAGTGATAAAGAAAGAAGGTAATTTATTTCTGAAATAATAACACAGTTGAATATGATATAATCGTTTTTCAGTCGCTGGAATCATATTAGTTATCTTAAGATAGAGAAGTAAAATAACTTGATTTGCTAAGTATCTTGAGTCCTCATTGTAAAATTGTTTCATTTGTTTTTTCAAATTAAAAACAGTAGTGAAATATCATAAAGCAGTACCATTCAATGTTTAGTTAACACATTTGCTATTTCCATTTAAAAAAATAAAATACTTAGGAAGATTCAAGATATTGGCAGAGTAGGGGAAGCTACACTCACCTCCTCCCAGCCAAACTAGAATTGGGGCTAAAATGTAGCGTAATCAACCTAAATAACCAACTGAAGACTAGCTGAAGAGACATCTTATAAACAAGGTTTACAGAGCAGAAATAAAGAAAATAGTCTAAAAAAAATACAAAAGATCAATGAAATGAAGAGCCAGTTCTTTGAAAAGATAAACAAGATGGACAAACCTTTAACCACACTCATCAAGAAAAAAGAAAGGATCCAAATAAATAAAATTGGGAAGGAAAGAGGAAAAGTAACAACTGACACCAAAGAAATACAAAGAAAATATTATGAACAGCTATATGCCAACAAATTGGACAATTTGGAAGAAATGGATACATTCCTAAAAACATGCAATCTTCCAAAACTGGATCAGGAAGAATCAGAAAATCTGAGACCACAGATTACAACTGGTGAAATTGAAGCAGTAATAAAATAAAAAAAAATACTCTGAATAAACAAAGGTCCTGGAGCAGATGGCTTCACAGGCAAATTTTACCAAACATTCAACGAAGAACTAACACTTATCCTTCTCAAACTATTCCACAGAATTCAAGAGAAAGGAAGACTCCCAAGCTCATTTTATGAGGGCAGCATTATCCTAATTCCAAAACCAGATAAAGACACTACATATAAAGAAAATTATAGGTCAATATCCCTGATGAACATTGATGCAAAAATCCTCAACAAAATACTAGCAAACCGGATCCAGCAACACATTAAAAAGGTCAGACACCATCACCAAATGGGATTTATTCTGGGGATGTAAGGCGGCTGCGATATTCGCAGATGAATAAACGTGATACATCACATAAACAAAATCAAGGATAAAAATTACTTGATCATATCAGTAGATGTAGAGAAAGCACTTGACAAGATCCAGCACCAATTTATGATAAAAACTCTCAACAAAGTGGCAACAGAGGGAATATACCTCAACATAATAAAGGCCATATACAACAAACCTAAAGTCAGCATCATACTCCATGGGCAAAAACTAAAAGGGTTTTCCTTAAGACTGGGAGGGAGCAAGACAGGGATGTCTGCTTTCCACGCTTTTATTCAACATAGTCCTGGAAGTCCTAGCCACAGAAATCAGAGACAAGAAGAAGAACTAAAAGGCATCCAACCTGGAAAGGAGGAAGTAAAACTGTCATCACTTGCAGATGACATGAGGCTGTATATAGAAAACCCTAAAGATTCGACCCATAAACTACTAGAACTTATGAATTCAGTAAAGTAGGATACAAACCATCCAGAAATCAGCTGCACTTTTATACATCAATAATGAACTATCAGAAAGGGAAACTAAAAAACCAATCCTATTTACAGTTGCTTCAAAAAGAACGAAATACCTAGAAATAAATTTAGCACAAGGATGTAAAAGAACCGTGCTCAGAAAATTACAAGATACTGGAGAAAGAAACGGAAGAAAACACAGAAAAGTGGCAGCACATACCATGTTCACAAATAGGAATAATTAATATAATTAAAATGTCCATTCTACCCAATGCAGTCTACAGATTCAATACAATTCCTATCAAGAACCAATGGAGTATTTCACAGACCTAGAGCAAATGTTTCAAAAATTTGTATAGAACCACGAAAGAGCCCAAATAGCCACAGCCATCCTAAGGAAGAAGAACGAGGCTGGAGGAATCACACTACCTGATCCAGCCTATATTACAAGGCCACGGTCATCAAAACAGCATGATATTGGCAAAAAGAGACATATAATATAGATCAATGGAACAGAATAGAGAGCTTAGAAATAAACCCATGCCTTTATGGTCAATTAATACTTGACAAAGGAGGCAAGAACATACTATGAGGTAAAGATGGTCTAGTCAATAAGTAGTGTTGGGAAAATTGGAGAGATGCATGCAAAAAAAAAAAAAAGAGGAAACTAGACCAACCTCTTACACCACACACAAACTTAATTAAGACTCAATAACAATCCTAGAAGAAAACATAGGTAGTAAAGTCTCAGACATTTCTCATAGTAATATTTTTTCTGATATATGTCCTTGGGCAAGGGAAACAAAAGAAACATAAACAAATGGGTCTACATCAAACTAAAGTGCTTTTGCAAAGCAAAGGAAACCATCAACAAAATGAAAAGACAGCCTACTAATTGGGAGAACATATTCTCCAATTATACACCTGATAAAGGGTTTATATCCAAAATTTATAAGAACTTGTACAGCTCAACACCAAAAAAAACCCCCACCAAACAACCCAATTAAAAAGTGGGCAAAGGACCTGAACAGAACTTCTCTAAAGTGGACTTACAGGTGGCCAATAGACATGTGAAAACATGCTCTATGTCATTTATCATCAGATCAATGCAAATGAAAACCTCAAAGTGTTATCCCCTCACAGCTGTCAGATTGGATATCATCAGTCCATCAACAAACGACACATGCTGGCGAGGGTGTGGAGAAGGGGGACCCTGGTGCCCTGCTGCTGGGAATGCAGACTGGGGCAGCCATTCTGGAAAACAGTATGGGGGTTCCTCAAAAAATTAACAATGGGGCTGCCTTATGACCCAGCAATTCCAATTCTGGGAAGTTCTCCAAAGAAACCTGACACACTAATTTGGAAGAGTATATGCTCCCCTATGTTCACCGCAGCACTATTACAACAGCCAAGATTCGGAAGCAGCCCAAGTGCCCATCCATAGGTAAGTGGGTGGAAAAGCTGTGGAGCACTTACACACGGAATATTACTCGGCCATAAAAAGGAGACCTTACCTCTTATGACAGCATCTATGAAGCTGGACAGCATAATACTAAGTGAAGTAAGTCAGTCAGAGACAAGCACCATATGATTTCACTTACATGTGGAATCTGACGTACGAAATGGACTAACAAACAAAATAGTCATAGATAGAAAAGACTGACAGATGTCAGAGGGGGTAGGATTGTGAGTTAGGTGAAAAAAAAAGTGAGGGATTTAGCAAAACCCCCCCAAAACCCCTCATTTACCCTCATTGACACAGTCAACAGGATGGTGATTACCAGGGGGAAAGGGGGTGGGGGACGTAGAAGAGGGTACAGGGGGATAAGTGGTGATGGAAGGAGACCTGACTTGGGGTGGTGAACACACAAGACAATATACAGATGATGTGTTGTGGAATTGCACACCTGAAACCTATATGATATTATTAACCAACGTCACCCCAATACATTCAATTTTTAAAGAGCTAAGAGTACAAACTCACCGAGATTGGCACGAAGTCTTACACTAAATCTGCGTGCTCCCTTGCCCCCCAGCTGAAGTATGTGTAAAAGGTGTTCAATAAATACATACAGGATGGTGAATAAAAGAAAATAAAACAAATATTTACCTTAAAATCTGGTTGTTTGTTTGAAAAGGTTGTCGGTCAGTCAAAAGAAGTGCAGAGAGGTCAAATAACAAGGATAAACCCCATGGGTCTAACAATCTATAGTTGCATCTGTGGCATCTCTGTGCTTCAGACCGTGGAGCATCTATAACACAGGTTAGTGGGGGTGCTCCCAGCGCGGGCGCGGAGCCACGGTCGCCCTGGGGGTCAGGCGCCTGGATGGCTTCGGAGGCCACCCTGTGTGGGGTCCAGTGCAGGGGGGACTGAGGGGGTCCTGTAAAGAACTCGCCCCAAGGGAACAGAAAGTTGAGCAGCACCGACAAGAGCTGTCCTGGGGCAATGGGAAGTCTTTTCTCAGTCTTCACATCCCAGTGGCAGAAAGGAGGGGGACAGTGCAGCAGTAACAGGGTTTAAAGACAAGGCCGTGGGACGCCCGAGGGAGCCCCGGCAGGTTTATCGGCGGTGCCGGGGGCGGCCCGCGGGGTTTCGAAAAGGCAGCGGTGACTCGGTGACAGGCCTCGGTGACCTTGGAAGCTTCCACCCCCACCGGGAGTAGGAGAGAGGCAAGGAGAAGAGCAAGCGGCTTGCACACGTACAGACACCCACGGGCAGCTCTACAAACTAGCTGGAAGGACAATGTAATGAGCGCCGAAGGTGGGGAGACGGGGCAACCCTGGGCAGCGGGCGGGAGGGCCTGGGCGAGCGGAGGACGAGGGACACGCCTGCTCTCTGTCCCAGGCTCCCCACCCCCGAGGGCACACCACCACGATGACTGCTGCACACCAAGTTTCGGGGCTGCCTTTCTGTTCCATCAGGAAGCAATGGCAATTTCGACTGATTCTGTCGCAGAATTATACTAAAATGATGAATTTTCACTGAAAGACTTTTATCCTCATAGAAACCCTCCTTTAAGTAAATTAGGTTAATTCCTTGGATAATTTTTTGCATATCGTGATTAAGATTCCCCTCCCCCCCAATGTTTTGGCATTTCATTTTGAATTGTACTGAAGTTGTTTTATTTAGAATTGTTTTGTAAGTAAAATAATGATAGATTTTTTTTCTTTTTTTCTTTGTAAGTCTATATTAAATTTTACCGATTATAGCTTCTGTCCCTGGAGGTGTTCTTTCTAATTTTAACTAAATTTGGTTCACTCATGTTTAATTTTATAGATCTAAAAATAAACAATATCTGGTACTCCCATCAGTTTTAAGAAATCTTCATCATGTGCACTTTTAGTCGTATTTTGTGTTGACTATTTCTACTGAAAACAATAATAAATTGCAAACAATTTGCTGGGCTTTAGTTCTTGGAGCACAGATCATTGGTAGGATACAAGCACAGTAACCGTATTCTTGGGGGTCTCAATGATGGGGCCATTTATCTTGCTTGTCCCAGTTCAGGATGCAGCTAAGGTCGCTGTTTCTCCTTTTGCCTCAAGTTCTGAGGTGGGTTCATAGAAATACACAGTAGTGTCACGAAGAAAGCACTAGGCAGTGGAATAACCGATCAGCAGGTTGGAGACTGAAGAGCACACATTTGGAATCAGGAGACCTTGGGCTATGTTCTCTCTCTACAAGAATATAATTCTAATGTCCTTGGACAGCCCATTTAACTTTCTTGGGAATAAGTTTCCTTTGCTGTCAAATGGTGCCATCTGTCCTAGTGGCTAAAGGATTATTTTGAGACTCATATCGTCATAATATACTAAGACCATTTCACCAACTACAAAGTTTAAGCCCAATGTAAAGTAATAATAGTGACTGATCATAAGTATGATGACACCTTTTTTATCAAACCCAAGTCTTTAGATTTTGTTATCAACTTGAATTTCATCTAATCAGATGGACCTTACCTGACTACCCCTTTCTAAACTACATCCCTTGACCTTTACCTCCATCATAATGTTTATCACAATTTTTAGCCACTTGTTTTGGGCATCATTTGTCTGTCTTCCCAAAATGTAAGCTCTGTAAGGGAGAGGCCAATGATTTTTTTTCACCATCCTATTCCAAACATCCGGCTTACCACCTGGCTCATAGGATATACTTGGTAAGTATGTTTTGAATGATAATACACATGCACAAAGAAATGAATCTAAGAAAATACAGTCAAGTGAATCCTGTTTCTAAAAACTGACTTAAATGATTGAAAGTGCTGAATTCACATAGTTGTTCTTGAAAAGAATACATATATACACACAGAATCCACACACCTATCAGATAGGCATTCTTTTTAGATAATTCTGGCTTTTCAATAGGTTTATTGTTCCCCCCTCTCCCAGAGAGCAACTGGAAATTTAGGGAGAACTCAAAGGAAGCAAATAATTCCTATTACTATGAAAATCACCACGAGGCAGAGCCTGAAAGTCATAGATTTAGTGGGTTTTAGAACTTTTTCCATACCATCACTCTATGAAACACAGAAGCTGAGGCCCCAGAGCACTGAAGTGAGTTGCTTAGTGTCATTGGGTGGTAAGTGGCGGGGCCAGATGACAGCCCTGGTTAAAGACAACGCCATCACTAAGGGAATTTGTAAACAGCTGCACACACACACAGTGTCTATCAATTCAGATAAAAAGTCTTACATTTGTTGCAGGATTTATAATTGTTCCCCTGTTCAATAACTCAGTGCTGTTTATGGGTGGTAATACCTTTCAAATAGACTTTTAATTAAAGTTCTGTATTTTGTTGGTTTTGTCTTTTCAATACTTAACAAGTATAAACTGCCAAAGCATCTGCTTTGTGCAGATGTCTTAAATTCCTCTCTATTACCTCCATTTGTTTTTACTTTGAGGGCACTGCATGAAAAAGAAAATTTACTTTAGAAAGACAAGACGTGTTATTTTTTGTTTTTAGATTTTTTTAAATTTAAAATTTGGCCCTTTCCCTCTTTAAATGTATGCTATACCAAGACATGGAAGTTATATGGCACCCTGACTGCAAACACCTATTTTATAACATGATGCTCCCATTATTAAAAATACATAAAACATGCTATTAAAACAAATAATGAAATGCAATTTTCAGGATACTGGCTTCATGTAGAGTAAATAAATTATATACATATAAATAATTTAAGAATGTAGACTTTCTCTACATTTAACAAAGAGAAACATGATAACTCAACCCAATTAAGATAAAATGAAAATCTAGTGATAAGTTAATAACACAAGAATAAATTATGTTTCCTATACTCACAACTATAAACCCACTTTTGACCACTCTGTGTAATTGCTGTGTTAGGAAAGCAATCAGCTGGCTGAACAAAGGCAATTCATCAAGCACTCCAAAACTTGGATTTTTATGTCATGTTATTGACAAGTCAGTATATTTACAAATACAACAATAAAAATGTGAATTTCACTTCTCTCTGTCTCTGTCTCTGTCTCTCTCTTTGCAGTATTCAGGGTATTAGAGTGTGTAATGGCCTAATTGTAGATGTTTAAAAAAATAAAGAAGATAAATATGGCTATTACATTAAATATTCATCTATTTGATTTAGCAAAGATTGTGTTCATGATCAGGAAATATTATTTTAGTGACCGCTGGGTGAAACTCATGTTCAAAGTCAAGAAATTAGGCTAAAACAAAGCTCCATTACTTTTGCAAAGAGAACAGAAGTCCCATAGTTAATCTTTCAGTAATTAATAACTATGATAGCTCTAAACTATGGCTCAAAGAAGTAGTTTTGTGAAAATTAAGTGCTTTGCAAAGCTCCATCAATCTGTGACATATGGAAACCAGAAGCTGTGAGGACAATGGGAAAGGGTTTCCCATAAAAAGCTACAAATCAGAAAATGTTGACTAAACTAAAGGAACTATATGTACGTACTATGGAAAATACTTTTTCTTTCTAACATTATTTTAAAATGTAATAGTCATTATTTTAAGATGATACCTAGATAGTACAAAGGAATGAACTAGATAAGCTTCCTAAAGACTCTGTAATTATGTGTAAATATGGCAAGAGCAGCATGCCTTTGGGCACCTTTGAATTATTTGATAGATTTGCCATGTAACACAATATTAAAATAAAAATGAGAAACAACTGTGCTAATAAAATAGTATTGGTTAAATGCTAAGGTTCTAGGTAGACCAGAAGCCTGAAGAATGTATTTTTAGGATGCATAATTATGATGTTAGAAACACAAAGGCATGAGTAATAAATGCACCGAGGCTACAGAAAAATTCTCCCCACCGTGTTGCTATGAATACCTTTCTAATGTCAATACAGGAAATGAAAATAAAATGATCTTTTTGTACCCAATTCAAGGTTTCTCATTGTTAAGAGACAACAGGATTGGAGTATACTCTGGAATACCAAGGGCACTTTTAATCTAATAAAAAATTTAATTACTTAGGTCTACCTCATTGAGGTGAAATGGTTTATATAGACTTTCAAACATAGAGATGGCTAAAGTGGACACTAACCCATGTTCTAGATTTCAAGGCAAGAGTGTAAGGCAGCTGGGGCCCCATCAAGTGTTGGAAGAGGCACTGAGGAGCACAGCCTGTTTCTAGGGGACCTTATAAAGGTCTGTGCCTGCCAGGGGTGTGGAGGGTAACCTCTGCGAGCAGAAGAGTACCAGGTCAGGATATTCAAATGCACAGGTAAAAATCACAGTGCTTAGGAGAGACAGAAAAGACAAAAGAGGGTGGTGTGGAGAAGGCAAGGATTCGAGGAGGCTCTGAGTTCAAACGCCTGAAGCCCTCCAGAGGCGTGCGCAGACCATTACCTCCTCCCTTGCCAACAACTTTTAAGTCTAACAGCAGGAACATTTCTCAGGCGCAAATTAATTTTTTAAAGGTTAATGGAAAAGTGTTAATTTGGTTGCGTGAAATGTTCCTCATTTATTAGGTACGTTCTGGCAATGGAAGAAGTAGCTTGCACTTTCAGTAACAGCAAAGCTAGAATAAGTGTAATCACCACCATACCCATCCCTCCTCAAGAATATTAACGGATCATAAAGGCTCATCCTTCACTGCAAAGATCGTATCATAAACATCAACAAAAATGGTGCGTGTGTTTTTGTTTTTGTTGAGCCCCTGTGTCAGAGGTTTCCAAACTCGTATGGATGTGGAAAGCTTGTTAAAAGTGCAGATTCCTGGGCTCTATTTCAAAAACCGTCAGATTCAGAAGTCCCGGGTAGACCTCGAGAATTTGCTTTTCAGACAAACGCTCCTGGTGAGTGTCGTACAGGTGACCCGGGGGTCACACTTGGAGAAACCCCGCCCCACAGTAAGCTCTTTTCCACTCTGGTTCACGTCAGAGGGAACTGTATTTTTAACAGGCTTCCTCGTGTTAGTTCGGAGAAGCAAGGAGACTGTCACAGAGTCAGACAGGGACAAACGCTCAAAGCAGGTGGAGAACCCTGGCCTCCGGGTGCAGCCGGCTGGGTCCTGGCGAGGGGACCTCAGGTCGCCGAGACCCTCCCAGGCTGCGCCACCCCATGCACCACCCAGCCCGGCCGGGCCGCGGGCTCCTCGGGGGCCAGGAAAGCCCACGCCAACGCTTCCCGGGCTTTACCTCTTTGGGCGACAGTATGGAGATGTAGTCGTCGTATATCATCCTGGCCTTCTCTTCGATGACCCTCTTGTTCTGCTCCTTCTTGAGGTCCTCGCAGGCCAGCCAGAAGAGCAGGTTCTCCTCGCTGTACTCCGTGCGCAGGAACTCTCGGAACAGGTTTCGGCCCGCCGGGGCCCTCATCATCTTGTCAAAGTTCTGAGACCAGGACAGGACCTCGTCCGCCGTGGGGTTCTGGCTGCAGAGAAAGGAATGGGCCCGTCACCCCGGCGCCCTGACCGGCACGGGAGCCCAGGCCGGGCGCCGCGGGTGCAGGCGCTGTCCCTTGCTGCCATCTAGTGGTCCTGGCCGCGAGTCCCGCCGATCCGGGGAGCAATCGCCCGGACTGGGTCAGTCATTTCTGGGTCTTGCCAAAAATGAGCCTTAGGCACACGCTGCGGGTGAGGGAGCCTGGTGTTCAAATGGCAAGGGGTTATATGCGCTAGGCATGTGGTCGTCATAAATTCCTAATGAAGATGGAGATGCGCAAACCTTAATACACTGTTCGAAGGGCAAGCTGAATTTGTTTGCATCTGATGTAGATTTTCATTTTCAAGCCGTAAGCTACAGTTTCTCTTTTCATCTCTGGTAGCTAATTTTTTCATTTATCACCGGATCTAAAATACGGGAAGGCGGGGGTGGGCGGGGAGAGAGTAACCTAAGAACTTATGTGCATTTATGCATAACCCAGGGACACAGGAAACAGTGTGGTGAAGGCCTGGGGGTGGGGGTGGGGGTGCGGGGTGGAGGCTATAAATGGAAGGGGGGAAGGGACATCTGTAATACTTTCAACAATAAAGATAAATTAAAACATAAAAGTATACATTGTGTGCACTTGTCACAAAACTTCCTAAACTTTTATTATAAATGAATCGTTACCCATGAATGGAGTTCTCACAGTTACAAAGCACAGGGCCCTTACAATACGAGGACTTTTTAGTATCTATATTCAGGTCTTCAGTGACTGCTTTCCTGCAGAAACCACCTGTTATTACTCCCTTTGCTTATACATCAAAGAAGTGGAAAAAATAAATTGGAGATTCTTATGGTTAAATTGATCTTGTTTTCCCATTCATCAGTCTATTAAATAAATTTCCAACCTAACATACACTTGGTCAAAGAAGACATCTATCTATCTATCATCTATCTATCTATCTATCTATCATCTATCTATCTATCTATCTATCATCAATCATCTATCTATCTATCTATCATCTACATCTATATCTATAGATAGGTAGATATAAAGATATATATAGATAAACATATATATCTATCTATATATACACCTTTCTGAGCAAGAATTTTAAGTAGATGTTTACTATCAGAACTTTCACATTCATTTAAAAAATTTCAAAATAAAAAGTGACTATGAAGCATCAACATTAAAACCTTCTCATAAGTTGGAAAAGAAAGTACCTGTAATTACACAAATAATCTACTTTTATTTTGATTTTATTTATAGATCCAGTTCTGCATTTCAACTTCTCGTTTTTGGAGAAAATACTCCAAATGGGGCCAGACACCAGCTGGCTGTAGGTCATCCCACATCTTTTTTGTGTGTGTTTTAGATTCTTCCCACCTAAAGAGAACAACTTAAAGAAATATTCTCAGGAAAGGGAAGGAAAGAGGGCGAACTGGGGCATTAAATCATGCAACAATCACTATTTCTGAAAGATAAAAATAAAGCCAGGCGACACTGTAGCTGGTAGCTCGACACAGCTAATAGAAGGACTGATGAAAGCCCCGGCGATCACAGAGTAAGATCCTGCAGCTTGTGCATTCACTTCACAAAACCATTTGGAGGAGCAACGGCCGCAGGAGCTGACATGAAGCCCCGACGGGACGTGAACGGTACATGGGGACAGGACGCGGTTACCACGCGAATCACTCACCCCTCCTCTAGGACCTGGATGCTCTCCATTTTCGTGGTGTGTGGGGGTCTTTCTGCAGTTTCCGCTCTTTCTTCGTTCCTAACAGTGAGGCTGCAATGTAGCATAACACTTTATTTTGTCTAGGGAAAACCAATGATCGAAAAGAAAAAAAAATGCAGGAAAATATTTCACAGATAATTTTATTTTCAACTATGTGAGAACATTTCGTGTGCAAAAAGGGCAATGCCATTTTTAAAAGACAGGTAAGCCCGCGTCAACTGAAGGAAAGAGAATCGTTACTTAATGCAATTATAAAGTAAATCAGAACTCAATGGATCTGTTACACATCCTCACATAATTTAAACTACTTAGAATCCCTGAGCTACCTAGATGATGCTATGCTTTAATAGTATTTGCTATACATTCTGATGCTACTCTTTGGAACAACTCCATTCTGACTCTTTCCATTTACTTTCCCCCACTGGGAGCTAAAAAGGTACCATGTGTCAGAACCTAAATCAGCATTTGCAAAATTCACACCCCCTTTCTCTGCAGACCGGGTTTTCAGTCACCAACACCATCATCCCTCCATCTACCAAGTCTGCACCCCTGGACTTATATTTGCTGTCCCTGCCCTTTCCTCCCATTTGGTCGACCTCCAAGGTCCCGAGACGCTCCAGATGGGAGAGCACCGGGCGGCGAGAGGAGCCTCCGTGTCTCTGGGACATAAATTCGGGAATTCTACAGGAATCCATGGGCTCCCTAACACTGAACGAGAACCGTCCAACCCGGCACCTGCAGCTGAGCGGCGCCCCGGGGTGGGCCCCCAGGTCCGAGGCTTAGGCTGGGCCTCAGGAGGGAGGTTAGGGCAGGGACTAGGCACGCGGGGAGGGTGGCCTGGAACAGCCAAGCTAGGGAATCAGCAAACCCAGCCCTCTGGGTGGAAGCTGAGGGGCGAGGGAGCCTGTCAGGGCGCAGAGGAAGTTCACGCACAGTTTTCACTTGAGCATTCGCTTTCTCCACGGGGAAAGCGGTGCTATTATTTCCTAGGGTCTATTACGGGCCAGGCTGTCTTTTTAGCTTTAAATTTATTACCCCATTTTATAGACGAGCCGTGAATCAAGAGCTGTGTGTTATGTCGGCCCAAAGCCGGACACTAAACACGCGGTCGTATGCTTGGAATCGGGACCCAGTTCTGGAAAATGACCCCGTTGTTTTTAATGAGCGACTATTAGGAGCCATGCGCCCCGACGGGCACCGACGCACTACACTGCTCCCCACGGGCTAAGGGACGGCCCAGGAAACACGGTGGCCACAGAAGGGGACACTTCAGAGGGAGAAAGCTTCCAACAAGGGGTTAACCTGGGAAGTCTGGTGAGGGAGGCGGGAAGGCTCCTTAACTCATTCTCAGGCTGGGGGTGGGGGCGACAGGACAGAGCAAAGGGGGGAGTCTCGGGGGGGGGGGGTAGGCCAATCGACCCCCGGAAGGGAGACGAGCCAGGGGCAGTGAGTGAGGAAGTGTGACCGCCTGGAGGAGAGGGGCCGGGGGACTGGAGAGGACCTTCATCAGAAAAAGGCACCTTGATGAAAGAAAATTGACGGTGAAGTGAGTCAAGTTGTCCTCTAACGGTTTCTAGGGAGAGTGGCGGAGTTAGTGGCGCAGAACCGTGGAGGGAAAGAGGAAACCGGCACCAAAGTGGCGTGGCCCGCGGGCTTCGGGGAGGCGGGGCCCAGGCTCGCTGCTGGTGCTCTGCAGGAAGGCCTTCCAGAGCCTTCGGGCAGGGCAGCCACGGCCGCAGCCAGCGGGTTCAGCCACAGCAGCACAGTGTCTACGTCCCCCGTGTGGGGACTGTGAACGTGTTTGCAGATTAAGGTCGCCTAGGAAACCTCAGGCCTCCGTGCTGTTACACACTTAGGTCGGGGACGTGCTCAGAAGAGTCACCAACTTCTCACAGTGTCTTTGACCAGAGTGCTTCTCTGGCACGTGATGTATTTCCAAAAACTATGAAAAAGTGGGTGGGAGGAGGCTGACATCATTCTCCGAAATTTCCTGGGAGAAATCAAGGATGCCAAACGTATAAAATACGCCAATTTTTTATAAATTCTAGAAAGATCATATTTAAATAGCAAATGAATACTCCTTCTGCCAAGGTTTACTGAGCTTGTATCTGTGTGTACACACATAGTAAGGTACTAGAAAAAGACTAGAAAAAGAGCTTGCCTTTGCTGATGAAGTAATAAATTTGAAAATTTGTTTCTGTTACGCTTCCACACAAATGCGGTGTGACACACAGATGCAAGAGTTCTCCATTTTAGGCAACGTCTTTGAAAAAAATTTTCTCCATTGTGACTTTGCTGTGGAGCAACAAATCTGGAGCCCGCACGCATGACTGACAAGTTTCTGAACATGAATTCTGGCTCTTCTATCTGCTTCTGTGATATTTACAAACATCCCAAATGCCACCATATTAGAGTGATCATCATGAAATATTGGGTTGTATTTATATATTTCATTTCTACAGATGGTAAAATATGGACACACATATGTACTAAAATGACTTAAAATAGATGTTTAATAAGTGCTTAACTGTTCACTGTTTGCTCCATTTCGTGATTTAATATCGCGCACAAAATTGTCCTGTAGAAAGAAACTACAAGTGTCCTGTTAATCAACTGTCCTTTAGTATCATCCTTAAAAAATTGGCTTCAAAGTTTTAAAGATCAAGAACCACTGCTAATGCCATTTTAAGATGAAAAAAAAATGGAGAAAATAATAGTGGAGGTGGTAATAGACTGTCATTTATGTCTTAGGAATGACAGATGTCTGTCCCCAATTTCACTGGGTCCTTCCCTAAGTAATACATTGGGTTTTGTTAAGGTAAGAAATTGCAGGAAACGTTTGCTTTAGATTAACATATGTGTACTGCCCGTGATTTTTCTGGGAAAAGCTTGGAAAGGAAAACATCATGTTTAACAACAGTGAGGGGTCATGTGGTGGAGGCATCATCTATTTTTTACTTTCACAGTGTTTCTGCTTTTTAAACAACTAAAACCATAAATAGAACCGAATACATATACAATACTCACTGGGGGAGTCTTGATTAAAGCTTAAATATTTATGGAAGAAAATGCCAATAACTGAGGCTAAAGATGTGAAAATAAGCATTTAAACTCCCATTAGACATTTTTGAGGATGGTGACTTTGAGAAGGGAGAAATACATTTGGCGTATTTCAGAAAATAAGGAAATAAGGCCTTCTTTCTGTGCAGATGAGCACACATTTGGGCAGTGGGGCGAGGGAAACATCACTGGCTGCCCATTATAGCGTTTACCTACTGATTTTTCATCATGGATGTGTGCGGGGCCTATTTTGGAAGACGGTCCACTTTTGTAAGAAAAGCGATTGGTTCCTAGGGAGAACCCTTGAAATGGTTGCATTTAGGATGAAAACTCTGCAGTAGCCACGGTAACACTGGGGTAGGGGCTGAGCACAAAACTACGTATATATACAAAAAAAAACTCAACTGAGGAATCAGTGAGATGCTTAAATGTATTCCAGGAAGGCATCAAGGTTCAGGAAAGAACCTCTGTCACTGGAAAGGCGGCGACCACTCAATATTTCAGTATTCTCACACTGTGGTCTCAGTTCTTCCTTGCTGTGGAACAGCTTCTACCTTAAATTTCCCAGAACAAAAATGGAATCAACATCCTTCAGGTTCTGAAAAAGAACTGGGAGGTTATTCTTTAAGTGTTGCATTTACCTCAGTCAAAATATCACGGTAAAATAATACAGCAGCTTCATTTAATAGTCAGCAACAACCTATAACTATGTCCCAGACCCCTGGCTTATGCAACAGTGCCTGGGTTGGAAATCCAGGATCCATAAAGCCCTGGCTGGGTAGCTCAGCTGGTTTAGACCATCGTCTCCATAGGCCAGGGTTGCGGGCTCGATCTCCATTCAGGGCACATACAAGGAGCAACCAATGATGCAGAAATAAGTGGAACAACATCCCCCCCCCCACCTTCTCTCTCTCTCTCAAGTCAATGTTAAAGAGATCAGCAGGACTGAGGCTCTGAGACCGAGGAGCCCGGCGGGTGAGCGGCAGCCCAGGGCACTGCAGGGAGAGCTCAGATCGGGTGTGGCGCGGTGCTTGTGGACACGGCCGGCACCACAGCTCCGCCTGAGGCAGCTGAGAAAGGCTCCCGGGGGGCAATGACCGAACTGGACCGAACAACGCGCGGGGGCGCAGACGGAGGCCCGGCAAAGGGAGCTGCCAGGGGGCCAGGCGCGGAGGCCGGGAGCCGGACAAGGGCACGAGGTGGACACGGGACGAGAGCTCGGCGCCTCGGGCGGAGTGTGGGCACGGTGGGCCAGGGGCACACGGAGGGGGCGCCAGGTCCAGACAGGCCCCTTCAAGATGAGGTGCCCTTCCGGGCTGTACTGTCCTCACCGACAACGGGGTGACGGGGTGACCTCCTACCCGGGCGATAAAGCAGAGACAAGGCTGGCACCCGAAGGCAGATTATCACTCACGCTTAGCTCAGCGGGAGGGCCGATGGGTTGTATGTTAAAATGACAACCCCAGCCCGGCCGGCGGGGCCCAGCGGCTGAGCGTCGGCCTGGGATCCAGGCGATCGGGGCTCGAGTCCCGGTCGGGGCACAGGCCCGGGTTGCGGGCTGGATCCCCAGTGGGGGCGGTGACTCTCTCATCATTGATGTTTCTCTCTCTCCCTCTCCCTTCCTCTCTCTGAAATCAATAGATATATTTTTTTTAAAAAAAAGACAATTCCACTGTCACCGAAGCGCTTCCTACGTCCACCTGAGGAAATAAAGGCGTCCTCCTCGCCACTGTCATAAAACACGTCCTCACACGGCACCCTACTGCTCCTCTCTCCCAGCGTCCGCAAGGAAGGCCAGGGTTTGTCACTAGCGCCCATTTCCTTTAACAGGAAACAAGCACCAGGGCGGCTCGCACGGTGCCCACCGCGGGCACCGCAGGCTCAGCGCCCCGTCCCCTGTGGCGCGTCCCGGCCGCTGCTGCCTCGCGGGCGCTCGGGGCGGGTCTCCCCTTCTGGGGACAGACAAGCGGGGCGCTCGAATGTCGGGGAAGGCGCAACGTCCCGGCCCCGCCAAAGGCCGCCCAGCGAGCCCCGTGCCCTCTCCCGCACCAGCTCCCAGCTGCCCGGGGCTGAAGACACAGCAGGTGCGGAGGGGAGCCGCGTCTCCTGCCCCGAGCTGAGGAGAGGACAGGGGCCACTCACTCAGGAACACAGGACGGGTGTCCCTCAGGAAGACAGGACGAGTGTCACTCACTCAGGAACACAGGACGAGTGTCACTCAGGAAGACAGGACAGGGGCCACTCACTCAGGAACACAGGACGGGTGTCCCTCAGGAAGACAGGACGAGTGTCACTCAGGAAGACAGGACGAGTGTCACTCAGGAACACAGGACGAGTGTCACTCACTCAGGAACACAGGACGAGTGTCACTCAGGAAGACAGGACGAGTGTCACTCACTCAGGAACACAGGACGAGTGTCACTCACTCAGGAACACAGGACGAGTGTCACTCACTCAGGAACACAGGACAGGTGTCACTCACTCAGGAAGACAGGACGAGTGTCACTCAGGAAGACAGGACGAGTGTCACTCAGGAACACAGGACGAGTGTCACTCACTCAGGAAGACAGGACGAGTGTCACTCAGGAAGACAGGACGAGTGTCACTCAGGAACACAGGACGAGTGTCACTCACTCAGGAACACAGGACGAGTGTCACTCACTCAGGAACACAGGACGAGTGTCACTCACTCAGGAACACAGGACGAGTGTCACTCAGGAAGACAGGACGGGTGTCACTCACTCAGGAACACAGGACGAGTGTCACTCACTCAGGAAGACAGGACGAGTGTCACTCAGGAAGACAGGACGAGTGTCACTCAGGAACACAGGACGAGTGTCACTCACTCAGGAACACAGGACGAGTGTCACTCACTCAGGAACACAGGACGAGTGTCACTCACTCAGGAACACAGGACGAGTGTCACTCAGGAAGACAGGACGGGTGTCACTCACTCAGGAACACAGGACGAGTGTCACTCACTCAGGAACACAGGACGGGTGTCACTCACTCAGGAACACAGGACGAGTGTCACTCAGGAAGACAGGACGGGTGTCACTCACTCAGGAACACAGGACGGGTGTCACTCACTCAGGAACACAGGACGAGTGTCACTCACTCAGGAACACAGGACGGGTGTCACTCAGGAAGACAGGACGGGTGTCACTCAGGAACACAGGATGAGTGTCACTCACTCAGGAACACAGGACGGGTGTCACTCAGGAACACAGGACGGGTGTCACTCAGGAACACAGGATGAGTGTCACTCACTCAGGAACACAGGACGGGTGCCACTCAGGAACACAGGACGAGTGTCACTCAGGAAGACAGGACGGGTGTCACTCACTCAGGAACACAGGACGGGTGTCACTCACTCAGGAACACAGGACGAGTGTCACTCACTCAGGAACACAGGACGGGTGTCACTCAGGAAGACAGGACGGGTGTCACTCAGGAACACAGGACGGGTGTCACTCAGGAACACAGGACGAGTGTCACTCACTCAGGAACACGGGACGGGTGTCACTCACTCAGGAAGACAGGACAGGTGTCACTCAGGAACACAGGACGGGTGCCACTCAGGAAGACAGGACGGGTGTCACTCACTCAGGAACACAGGACGAGTGTCACTCACTCAGGAAGACAGGACGGGTGTCACTCAGGAAGACAGGACGGGTGTCACTCACTCAGGAACACGGGACGGGTGTCACTCACTCAGGAACACAGGACGGGTGTCACTCAGGAAGACAGGACGAGTGCCACTCACTCAGGAAGACGGGACGGGTGTCACTCACTCAGGAACACAGGACGAGTGCCACTCACTCAGGAACACAGGACGGGTGTCACTCACTCAGGAACACAGGACGGGTGCCACTCACTCAGGAACACAGGACGAGTGTCACTCAGGAACACAGGACGGGTGTCACTCACTCAGGAACACAGGACGAGTGCCACTCACTCAGGAACACAGGACGGGTGTCACTCACTCAGGAACACAGGACGGGTGTCACTCACTCAGGAACACAGGACGGGTGTCACTCAGGAACACAGGACGAGTGTCACTCACTCAGGAACACGGGACGGGTGTCACTCACTCAGGAACACAGGACGGGTGTCACTCAGGAACACAGGACGAGTGTCACTCACTCAGGAACACAGGACGGGTGTCACTCACTCAGGAACACAGGACGGGTGTCACTCACTCAGGAACACAGGACGGGTGTCACTCAGGAACACAGGACGAGTGTCACTCACTCAGGAACACAGGACGGGTGTCACTCACTCAGGAACACAGGACGGGTGTCACTCACTCAGGAACACGGGACGGGTGTCACTCACTCAGGAACACGGGACGGGTGTCACTCAGGAAGACAGGCCTGGCCGTATAAATACTCCACCTACTTTTCAGAATATGTATCATATGTCATAAAATGAGTAATTCATTTGGTTTAAGCTTTTATCTCATAAGCTTGAACTACCCTCAAAATTAAATAACCCACTATTAAAAAATCTGTCCACTAGATGGCTGTGTTGTCTTTATAAATATGATGTTTTACCTAAATCGGAATAAAACTGAAAAAAAACTCTGGAAGTAATTACTCCTATTTGGAAAAAGAAAATCTATTCTTATGAGCGCAGAGTTTTGATAATTATATGTTTTTAAGATATTTGAAAAAAGTCAATTATTCTGAGCGTGAAATAATCAAACTCGGAGATAAATTTAATCTTGACGGGTGTGCATAATTGCACCCATTTCCCCTTTTGGTATTTTAGGAAGTGTTCTGGATACTCCCCAGCCCAAATCATTTGATTTAGAAATAATGCTTCAGGTTTTAAAAAGGCAGCATAATCCTGTTAACACCGTGGCTATTCTTTCCCATAACAACTGGTTTTGAATTCTAATGTCACTCGCTGGGTAATATGGAACTTAGGCCATACATTCTTAGAGCAAATTAATTTGAAAACTTTTTAACTCCAACAAGCAGAAAATATTTGCTGTTTTTAAAAAGCCATTTCAATTCCATTTGGGTTGTATATAAATGTTTTGGGGTTTTTTTGGTTTTACTTTTTATTGAATGTATTAGGGTGACATTGGTAGATAAAATTATATAGGTTTTAGGTGTACAATTCTATAACACATCACCTGTATATTGCATTGCGTGTTCACAAGTCAAGTCTCCTCCCTCCACCCTCCTCTACCTCCCACACCCCCATTCCCTCTGGTAGCCACCAGACTGTGGGCTGTGTTTTTGTTTTTTTCCCTTAATCCCTTCGCCTTTCTCACCCCGCTCCCTCCTCCCTCCCCTCTGACAGCTGTCAGTCTGTTCTCTGTCTCTATGAGTCTATTTCTGTTTTGTTTGTTAGTTTATTTTGTTCATTAGATTCCACATATGAGTGAAATTATATGGTACTTGTCCTTTCTGACTGGCTTATTTCACTTAGCATAATGCTGTCCGGGTTGTATGTAAATGTTAATTTCTTTTTTGATCATAGAAACTGAAATCACTTCATGCTCTCATACTCTCTCTTTGTTACCAATCTCCTTTTACACATGCTTCTGTTTGAGAAGATGGGTTTCAAAAATTCCCACTTTCTATTGATATTAAATTTTTACTTTAAACTGCAAGCCGTGTAGTTTAGGTTCATCAACACCTTAATTTGATTTAGAATGCCAACTGCATTTAAGTTATCACATGATTAAAATCTGGATCCACCACGTCTAGTTAAATAACCAAAGCTTCTTAAAATAAACAGGGCTTGTTTCCTCTCCCCTTAAAATTAAGAGAATTACAGGACTGAATATTTAGATGCACTTACATATAACACACACCAATCATTAGAATCTTCTACTTCAGTTCCCAGGTTGATTGGGATCCTATTTTAAGCTCTTCCTTCCACCCACTGTAATTTTCCCTGTAAGTCATAATTAAGTTAGAGGATGCTTTTGTGGGAAAGCAAATATCGTGGATATGAAAAGGCCAAATGGACTTCTATGTAGTTAGTAGACACTGTTATTAAAATGGCACATGATCACCCAAGTCTTTAAATGCATCAGTGAAGTTGGAGCTCAGGCTTCTGGTTTTTAGTGAACGTGTGTCCCTATCATAAGAACCAGAATGAAACAGAACTGTAGCAGTCGATACTCAGAGACTCATCTGGCAGAAGCTAGGGTCCCTCATCCACCCAGAAATTCGCTCCTCCCCTGGTGTTTTCCAGTTACTGTGCGTGTGTCATTACACATGGTCTTGACCCTGGGAAACGACCCCAGTAGCTAATGAACTGACGACACTCTGGGGGTGCTGGGGCCCCGTGGTGCCCACTCTGGGAAGGCTGGGTGATCCCTGTGTTCGTTAATGGGAGCGCTGGGGACAAAGGGCCGGGGTAGTGAATGCAGAAACAGGTTCTTCTACCTTCACTGGCAACATGTCAGTGGGACATGCTAAGCATACAGTGGTCAAATCCTACGAAGCATGGTCACTTCCTTTCAGCACGAGACTTCTGAGGGGGTCAGAAATAATACCTATCAACTGCTATTTCCTGAGGTGTCACTCTAGCTCCCCACTCCACACCGTCACTCTCATCTCCTATATACTGCATACCAAGGGCTCCCAGATTGTTGCGTTGAATCTAAATTCAATCAAAATTTCCCCCGTGAGCTTCAAATTCATTTCCACAGCTAACTCTTGGGTATCTCCAACAGAGCAAGCCCAGCGCAGCACCTTACGCTAAACCGCCTCCTATTCCAGGGTTCTCCCATCTGATGGAACCGCCGTCCACCTGGCCACTCGAGCAAGCGATGTGCAGCGACCCTTCCCTCCTCTTCCTCGTTTATTGCAAATTCTCGACAGTACACCCTAGGTTTTTCCTGAATCATAATCTCTCCACTCCTTTTACTGCCATATAAACATAAATATATATACATGATATTTTCATCTGTTTCGTTTTCTTCACATATATCTTTCTATTGATGATCTAAACACTGCAATGTGACACTCAGAAAAATATGCATTTACAGTAAACACAGTCCAGGGTCCCCGTGGTATGCCTTCAGTGGAAACTGGTCAAGGTGCTCTAACTCTAGCAGTTTTCCAATAGCTAGCATTCTGGGCATATGTCACACAGACTTAGCAGAGGCAGCTTGAATTCTAAGATTTTCTAGAGGATGACCTGGGGGATAATACCCAATATTCACATCAACATTCCGTTGCTTATTGAGAATGTTCCCTTTATATTTAGAGGCAGGGAGAATTTGGTGAGAGCTAATGAAATACAACAGAACCAGGCAATAATAAATTGTAATGAGTAAATTAGCCAATGCATGGCATACAGAAGGTCCACAGTCCTAATATCCACCTTTTGGTTTTGTGTATATGGCCTGGGAAACCTGGTTCATTTCAGTAGATGTCTTTGATTGTGTGAGTTATAGAAACTATTAAGGAAATGTATCTATGCAAGTGTCACATGGAGTTTCAAAATAACTTTGATTGTGTAAGTTATAGAAGCTATTGAGGGGCCCTGCCTGGGTAGCTAATTGGTTAGAGCGTTGTCCCCATACACCAGGGTTACGGATTCGATCCCTGTCTAGGCACATACAAGAATCAACCAATGATGTATCAATAAGTGGAACAGCAAATCAATGTCTCTCTCTCTCTCTAAAAATCAATACGCAAAAATTTAATAAAGAAGTTATTGCCCAGTCAGTGGGTGAGCGCTGATCTATGAACCAGGAGGACCCGGTTCAATTCCCGGTCAGGGCACATGCCCGGGTTGGGGCTCGATCCCCATTAGAGGGCGCGCAGGAGGCAGCCGATCAATGACTCTCTCATCATTGATGTTCCTCTCTCTCTCCCCCTCTCTTTTCCTCTCTCTGAAATCAATAAAAACATTTAAAAAAAATTATTGAGAAAATGTATCTATGCCATGCAAGACGGAATTTCAAAACTGTAGAATTCTCTGTAAACGGTATTTATGACGATCTGCTCGCAACTACTTTGGAAGTCCTGTGGGCTAACTTACGTTCCCACGTGCGACGGACCGGGTCTCTGAGGGCCACAGGTACCGGAGGAGCCTCTTTAGTCACTGGTGCCCCCGATGGAATGACTCATTTGCCTGTGCAAACAGATTTCTTTCCAGAGGGTGGTTTCTTTACCACCGAGCAGACGCAGATTTGTTTTTCCTTCCAAAAAATATCCTTTGGCTTTTAAAGCATGCATCTGCGTGTTTCCATTGGCACAGAGCGGAAATGTGACAGCGTCAGAGGACAAAAAAGGACATTATTTTTGCAGTTTTGAGTTATAGAGGCTGCGGTGATTGTTAAAAATGGAGAGGGGGGCAACCAGAAGCATGTTTATGAAGTATTTAACATTGACTGAGTCAGGTCTACCCGCGGTCTGGGAAGTCTGGGAACCAGTGTGTTCCAAAGGGGGACGATTTTAGCTTTCACGGGGATAATTTACTAAATTCAGTCCCTGACCATTTCCTCTGAGAAGAATGGAGGAGATCTGATTTGGGCCGAATATTGCAGGCAAGAGGCACTAGTGCGTGAGATTGTGATTCGATTTGCAAAGTTGTATTTGATGTAATTCTTGAAGAGTCTGCAAGGTAAGAGGCTCTGGGAATGGCCCATATCGAATCTGGAGATGAAAAGCTTGGGAGTGTCATCTGACAGCGGACAAAACAGAGGACTGGATGTTAAGGGAACTGCAGTGTAGTCCCGCTTCTGTCACCACGGCCGTGGGGACAGGAGGCAACCCTTCCGTTTCCTCTGTGAAATCATTTCCCAAGTCATTTTTCAGTGAGGGGATTTTTTTCCTCCCAAACAAAAGCTTCAAGCTGTCTAATGTGTAAAATAGCTACAGACAGAACAATTCCCTTGGAAACTGCAAAGAGGAAGACTGGGGCCGTGGTCAGCAAAACTTGGGGGCCCTGCTTCCCCAGAACCTTCCCTCCCCACCAGGAAGCAGTGCGAGGCCGGCGGGAAGGCTGTGGGGAGTTGACAGCTGAAGTCTCAGGTCTAATTTTTTATGACTAAACACAGAAACCTGTCTTGCTTGAGAGGACATCACCAAGAGGAATGAGGAATTAAAACAGGGATGGAATAGCACCTAAAGGCTTTATAGAAAGAAAAAAAATAGTCTGGGTTATTTTAATATAACCTCTGATGATCAGAGAGGGTCCGGGGGCAATCTGGAAGTTAGCTTTAAGCTCAAAATGAATTTTGAAAGCTCTACCTTTCATCTCTTTTCTGAGGCATCTTTTGTTTTTTTTTGGATATTTTTTCTATTGATTTTTAGAGAGAGTGGAAGGGAGAAGGAGGGTGGGGGGAGAAAGAGAGAGAGAAACGTTTGCAAATGTTGAGTCTTCATTTTAGGGCCAACATGCAGGCTCCCATGACTCGGGTACGTAACAGGTGAAAAGGTCTCAGCCTCACTCCCTTGTCTCCTCCTGAAACGGGGGTTGTGAGAAGAAAAGGGAGCTAATGGTCCCTTGACAGGGGCAGAGAGCAGATCAGCTGAATTAGTCATTGTGAAAAAAATCCAAACTTTTACAAAGACAGGGCTAAATTTAAAAATAGGAGAGGACTTGACAATGAAATATGAATGAGAAATGCAAATTTGAGGGAAATGCTGTCTTGTTTAAAGAACCCATAACATCTGAGGCCAGGTTGAGGTATTTATATTTATTACTAGATATAGAAATTTATTTTCCTAGCTCTCTGTTTCCTTAAAAGGAGGTAAAATCAGCTACATGACAACTGCTTCTATTTACAAATGACAGTTACTCACATTTTGATTTCTAACTTTTTCTTGGTTCCTAAATTACATTTTTTTAGTGTTTCTTTTTGTTCTGCTCCTTTGACCTAGCCTGGAAAATCTGAAGAGCATTTCTTTCTCTCTTTCTTTTTCCCCAACTCTAACAGGCCTTTACAAGTTTTTCCCCTAAACTCAAAGTATAAAAATAATGGGATTTGTAAAATGCATGCGTAACGGACATTTTCCTTTGCAATGAGATAGCATCCATAGCTTAAGACAGTTTAACTTCCCTTCTCTTCATCAAGCTGTTTACAGTAGAAATTACCCGTTTATCACATACAGAAGACTTGTGAGTGTATAGATTGTGCATCTGAGAGCCCAGGCTCAGGCATCCACGGCTCATCGCTGACAAGCCCAGTTCTCAACAACGATGCTCTAGAACTGACAGGACTCATCCAACGCACCACGTGTCTGGGGGCCAGACACGCGTCACCCGAGAGAGATGCAGAGTCAATGCAGGTTCCCAAAGCTGTTCTAGATCCACAGTCTGTGTCTGTGGCAATCTGGTGCTTACAAGCTCATGCTGAGTATTTTAATGTGCACGTTATGAATTAATAAAAGCCAGTCTTGCTAAATACCTGCTTGACAGCAAACGAATCTTTAGGACTCCATGTCTGTTTTGGTGATTTAATCCTGAAGCAATTCAGAGTTAAACTGGGCAGGTGAGTAAGATCATATACTGATTACCGGAACATGGCACAGTGCAAATGAGAAACGGGAGCAGTATAATTCTCAGCCCCGTGCAGCAATGTATTTGAGCTGTTTTATATAGAACTTAAATAGAACAGCTTTCCTTTCCAATACAATTTTTGTGTTATAACCACAAGCTGATTTTTTTAACATACATTTCAAACCAGCTCCACTTTAAAGAGATTTTATTTTTCCAATACAGAGTGTTCAATAGCCCAATGAGCTCTTACTAAATGCATGCTTGTATGTGTTTTATTTCATTTAACATTTACAGAAACCTTATGAGACTGGGATTCTTATAACTGTCATTGATAGATGAGGAATCTAAAGACATTAAGTATCTTGCTGAAGGTCAAGCAGATAGTGATTAATAAGGACGAGTTCTGAACCCAGGCAGTTCAGCTTCAGAGCCACCATATAATGTCTCATTTGCACCATGCAACATCCACTGTGTCTCAGGGGTTAAGACCAGCGCTTAATGATCTCTCCAGGAGTGATACAGAAAAAAAATTACATGATTTTATTGGAATATTTTCCTCTTCTAGAACTCTATTTCCTCCATCTGAAATAGTTAAGGCTTAAGAAGGAAAAAAAACCGGACAATAGTGTGAGGAAAGCCTGGGGGTGGGGCGGGTAGGGTTGGAGGGGATCAATGGCGGGGGGGGGGGGGGGGACAACATCTGTAATACTTTCAACAGTAAAGATACATTTTTTAAAAAGGGGAGGAAATGGGAAATATCTGTAATAATGTCAACAATAAAATTAAATTTAAAAAAAGCAAAACAAGAAAAGAAAAAGAATCATAAAGGACTCTCCCTAACGAAGCACCGTCATCTGGAAAGCAATTGTGATATTTATGAAAACTACTTAAACCTTCCAAGTTGCTACACTATCTGATGGTTGTCTGGACGTGAAGTTTTCTAGAGGGTCGGAGCCTGTTCAACACCCAGTTTACCGCTGCACAGGGACACGTCTCATCTTCTGTTTTGGCCACAATGACAGAACATTATGCCACCATATGGTAACAACCACCTTAACGGATGCTGGGAAACAGTGGAGATCATACAAGCACTGGGGCCTTTCTCTAGGGTTTTGAAACAGGCCGGGGAGATCCAGGAAACCACTGCTAACCCAGGAGGCCCACTGGCGAGTTGGATCTTAGAGGAGCCCAAAATGCACGGTCCTACAGAAAGTTCCGTCAGCATAACATCCCCCTGAGAAATCACAACTGCATCTACCTTCGGACTCTGGGTCTTACTGCTTTTCTCATCTGAAGGCACTTTGGGAATGTGGAACTGGAGCAGGTTTTCTGAGGGCCTGAATCATGGGCACTCAGCGCTAGACGGGACCCTGGGAATCAGCTTGTACAACTCTTCATCACTGTGCCAACGAGGCGGCCAAGAAACAGAGATTACAACTTGAAGGTCACGGAGCCAGTCAGTGATAAAAACCGCAAAGGAAAGCAGTTTCCCTGGCTCTGAGTTCACAGTTTTTCATTAAGGGACTTGGCCTTCATTCCCATCATGGCCTCTGGCCCTCAGATCTGTCAGCGTGAGTCTGTGGCACTTCTTTTTTCTGCCTTTGCCAGGACTCCGAGGCTGAGGCTGCCACCCTGACTCACAGTTTTCTGACTCTGCAACTCTATGAAATAGTGTGTAGCTAAAACACAACGCTGACTACTACACACAGTACTACTAGATATTACCTTCATGTTCCTGCACCTTCTGTCACATTGGAGAATATTGTTCATTGTTAAATAAACATATAACCATACCCCTATTTTTACCCATATCTTTAGGAAGCATGGATGAAGCAAAGCATGATATAAAATAATTTTTCATTGTTTACTATCAATTTAAATATACATTCTGAGGAAGTATATTTATGTCTGGATATGTTTGCATTAAGTCAATGATGTTCTCCAATAATTCCTACTTTTAAAGGAAGAAACAGACAGGCTGAGAAGTTTGCATGACCCTACAGATTGAGAACTTTGCATGACCCTACAGATTGAGAAGTTCTCATGGCCTATAGACTGAGAAGTTCGCATGGCCCTAGGAGCTGACATCATGTTTGCTCTCGTTATTACCCAGCTCAGGTGTGGTATCTTACAGGTAACAGGACATACCAGGAGCAGCTGCAACAACAGCACCAACAAAAGCAACATGTGTTGTTGGGCCTCTGGTTCCCAGGTGCTTGGGACACGGCAGGTGTTCCTTCATTCTGTGACTGCTGCCTTTTTCGCATTTCAGCTACCGCAGTGCCGGACTGGCTGGAAGGAGAGAGGAAACATAAAGTATAAAAAACATCGCAGTAAAGATAAGTTGCTGTGCTGAAGGGGGCATGAGTTCATTAAAGGGTGGGGGCGGGAAGACCATTTAGGAAAGGTGCAAACAAATAGGCCTTGGCCATCAAATTAAAAATTCTCCTAACAGCTTTGGGGACAGACTTCTATCATTATCTGCTGCACAAAATTATAGTAACAATATCGCCACACAATCAGATCAGTTGGTAAGGTAAATACAAGTCTGAAAATGTATTTTTAACTTCCTTCTTTACTCAGCGATTCCATCTGTTTTCCTTTGTGAACACCTTTCAATGATTATAGGGGGCGTGCAGTTCTCGTTTCCCCACTGATGTTTACAGTAAGGTTCACTGAGCTCCATAAATCATCGCTGCAAGGTTTTTAATTACGTAACAGTGTGAGGAAGAGCAAGTTTGTTTTTGGTGCTCCTCTCTTACCTTTTTTAAATCACCCGACCTCCTTTTGGGCACTCCCGGTGCTCCCTCCATGGGCTAATCTCAATACTATTGGCAACATGCCTCATGCTCAGTTATGTAACCTTGTAGCAAAGGCACCCACTCCTTTCCCTCCAGCACCCAGATTTATGTTCATTTAGTAGAGAATTGTGAAAAGATAAAAAGCATCCAATCAAGGAGAATTACTTTGGTAGAATTTATGTTATATATCATGGCAGATAAGAAAACTATTGGGGAACAAGATTCTCTACCTGTGACCTCACAAATCAGACCAAAGGAGCTGTTTTCTATTTATACGCCCAACCCTGATCTACGGCTTTGTTGAAGATAAAAAATAAAGTTTTGTTTTAGTAGAATAATATCAAATTTATCATGACCTCTTTGAAAAAGGAATGAATTCTACTGAATGATGTTTTTCAAAAATACAAGATGTATGTAAATCACATACATATGTGGTCATATGTATAACTGAGAGCAATACCTATTAACACACAAAGTACTTCAGGTTATTCTGGTATTGTGAGCTCATGCTTTAAAAATTATATTTTTAGTTCTAAGTACAATGATAGATGATAAATACTTTTAAAAAAATACTATATTCGTGAAAACAAGAGCATCTCTTTAGACCAGAAAGAGACCGGAAAACCGCTACATGGGGGCTAAAGCCACAGTCACTTTGCAACTCGAGTGTGGGAACAGAAGTTGCAAAGGTCACATAGGCCAGTGGGGTATGAAATGCTCCACCGTGAGCAGTGGGAGACCAGACGCCAGGGCACCCGCATAAAGGCAGGGCGGTGGTCCCACTACTCATAAAAGGATGCTGAGAACACCCTCCGTACCATTCAAGGAAGGAGAGGGTGCAGCCAAAGCCACCCAAGCCGCCCTAGGCCGCGCAGCCCACAGGCTCAGCGACATGGTCAGAGACGAGCCCAGAGCCATGGCTGGATGGGAGGGACTCCTGAGAAGCTGATGAAAGAGCTACTGTGGGGCTGAGGGTAACGAGGGACTAGTGGAGACAAGAGAAAAGCATTACATTATGAAGGGTGAGTGAGTGTGAGGAACAGGCCTCTCCCTCGATGTGTTGCCTGAAAGCAGAAAATCCAAATAACACTGAAAAATAGAGAGCCGACTCAACAACCAGGAGATGAACACGCTCCTGATCAAATACGAGAAACAGAACCTTCCACAATTAGTTTAACAAGCATATGTTTAAGGTAAACAATGTGATAAAGGAAAGACTATGAGAACATTTGGCGCATTCATGTAAGAGAACAGTCGATTATAAAAACAAATACAGGCAAGCAGGAGACATGGAGAGACAAAACGAACAACAGAAACGTAAAAACAAAAACACACAGCCATTAAAAGACTCAGATGGAATAATATCTTCCCAGAGAGGATAAGTGCTGTTGCCAAAGGACTGTGCCCAAAATTCAGCAAAAACATACAAAGATGAAACATCAAGGGGATGTGTACAGCAGTAGCATCGAAAGTCTCCAATATATGTCCAATAAGATTTTTATCATAAAGAGAAAATTAACGGATTATCAGAGAAGAATTATTTTCCGGGAAGTTGGCTGAGAACTTTCCAGAATTGGAAGAAAACAAAATGGAACAAAGCCTCGCGTTGGAAAAGCACAGGATGTGCTGCACAGAATTAATAAAATAAAAAATACAAGTTGATCCACCCTTACATGCATTGTAATAGAAGCACAGAACTCTGAGATAAAGAAATAGGCTGACGTATTACCCACAGAGGAGTAGTGTGTACTCACAGCAGCCTTCATGAGCAATGTTTGATGCCAGAAGACAAAGGGCAAGGGGGTAATGTTTTCCATGTGCCGAGGGGGAAAAGCCATCACCTACAATTTTATATTTAGCTAAACACAAATTCAAGAGTGAAGATGATTTATGACATATAAACTGAGTTTATTACTCAAATCCTTGCTGGAACTTACTTCAGTCATAAGAAAACAAAATCAGGGGGAAGGGGTGGGATATAGCAACTGTGCTGAAATTGATAAATTATGATGCTGGACTTAATGACTAGCTGAAGTAAAATCAGCTAGTCATTAATTAAGAAACAGTCTAGAAATAAAGTTGACTTCATAAATTTGGGAAATAGGACAGGTGCCCCATCCCTCCACTGACATTTTTTTGTATACATCACAATGTCCCCATGTTGTTCCATCTGAGTCATTTAATCATAATTCTCTGGGCCTATCAGCAGTGGACACCGTGATCATTCCAACGTCTGAAACATTTCCTTCTCTGGCCTTCCTGGGTACCACAGTCATGTTTGCTTTCAATCTCACTAGTCACTTCCTAGTCTATTTTGTTATTTCTTTTTTATCTCCCTCACTTCCAAATTTTGGATGGCCACAGTACCCCGTCCTGAGAATTCTATTCTCTATCATTTATTTATTTAACTTGTTGGAATTTTTACTGGACCTACCAGTTTTCTGTTCAAAATTCTCAAACTTACAATCCAATAAAGGGGATATTTTTCTGAATTCAGGACTCATATATATAGGGTGTCCCCCCAAAATGTGATTACACTGTAGTTTATCTAACACCACAAATACCATATCACATATTTATGATTTCTTTTTTGTGATGAGACTATTTCAGATCTCGTCTCTTAGCAACTTTGAAGTATATAATACAGTCTTAACTATAGTCACAATGCTGTGCAGTACATCTCCAGAACTTATTCAGCTTCTAACTGCAAATTTGTACCCTTTGACCAGTTTCAGACCTTTTCCCTCACCCCCATCCCCTGGTAACCACCACTCTACATTTCTATTAGTTCACCTTTTTTAGATTCCACATATAAGTGAGATCATACAGTATTTGTCTTTCTCTGTCCGCTTTATCTCACTCAGCATGATGCCCTCAAGGTGCCTCCATGTTGCCATAAATGACAGGATTTCCTTTTTTTTATCATGGCTGAATAATATTCCACCATATTGTAATGCATAAATATAAGAGTAATTGTTTTATATTTCCTAACTTTGGAAGAAAAAGAATGTTCCTACATCTTTCTTTTTTTTTATTTATCAATTACAGTTGACATCCAATATTATTTTATATTAATTTCATGTGTACAACATAGTGGTTAGACATTTATATAATTTCTGAAGTGACCCAGGGAACAAACTGATGGTTGCCAAATGGGAGGGTTGGGGAAGGTAGGTGAAAAAGGTGAAGGGATTAAGAGGTACAAATCGGTACCTACGTCTTTCATAATGGTCAAGCTGGTGTAGTGAGAATATCAATTTTGGAAAATCAGCTGAATTGGAAAATAACTGATTTTGCACATCAAAATTAGTGATTTCTCATTTTACTCTTGGTATATTTTTAGAACTCAAACTTACAAATATACAAATGGCAGTTCCCCCAAGTTGCACTATGGGATGGTGAGTAACCGAGCTCCGGAGTCAGGCTGCCTGTGTCCGTATCTTGCCTCTGCCATCTGATGGATGACCTCTGGCTAGTCCTTAATCTCTCTGAGTCCCAGTTTCCTCTGCAATAATTATCTGCAGATAAGTATTGATAATAATAGAACGCATCAGTACATCACTGCTACCGTAAAGGTTAAGTGGATGGAACATGTAAAAATACTCAGAACAAGTCTTTGGAGATATGTATATAGTAAGCACTCAATACGTGACGGCTCTCCCAAGGCAACTGGAGAGAGTCATTCATGCTGTTGCCTAAAAGCTGGTGTGGTACAATGTGGTCAGGCTAAGATGCTGGAGATTTCCATCACTGTCTTTTTGCTGAGACATCATTTCACTTTTACTGGGCAGGTTTTGATTTCCACTGGGTGGACTCTTTCCATCCCAGAGCTCTACACAAAGGCTTTCCCAGTGAACAGAGAAGACTAATGGTTTGGTTTTTCATTTCACCAAGAACATCACAGTTTTTATCACATGTAAATGAACTGAGTCTCAAGTGATTCATAATACCCACAACCGACTGCTTATCCAGAAAACTTCACTATAGCTGCAGCCAGCTTGTCATGTTTTGTGAAAGGATTTAGTTTTGACATATAGTTGGTGATTCACTGTTTAGTCCCAAAAAGGTGTTTGCTGAATAAGCCAAGGCTGTGAGGCCCTTTTGAGCAGTGGGGTGGACAGGGAAGTAATTCCCGTGTACAGGTACTTACGTCTAGGTGTGATGTATTTTCCCTGGGAAGGAAAACAACTCACTCCCCAGTTTTAAATGTCTGATAACTACCCTGCTTCAGCTAAGCCAGCATATGTCTATGTAACGGAGCAAGCTTGCAATGTCACTTCTTGTCTCGTGACATGTTTATCTAAAAAGAACTGTATCCAAACCAGTTTTTGCCCTTTTTTTTAGTGTGCTATTTTCAAAATTGTGATACAGTAGTCCCCCCTTACCTAGAGTTTCGCTTCCCACAGCTTCAGCTACCTGTGATCAACTGGTTTGAAAATATTAAATGGCAAGTTCCAGAAACATACAATTCATTAATTTTAAATTGTGGACCATTCTGAGTATCTCACTTCATCTCATCCCATAGGCATCTCCCATCATCACAAGAAGATTGTTTGTGAGAGAGACCACATTCACATTCAATTTTATTTCAGTATATTATTGTAATTGTTCTATTTTATTACTAGTTATTGTTAATCTCTTACCATGCCTCACTTATAAATTAAACTTTACCATAGGCACACATGGGAAAAAACAGTCTACGTAGGGTTTGGTCCTACCTGCAGTTTCAGGCGTCTCCTGGGAATTCTGGAACGTATTCCCCGTGGATAAGGGGGAACCACCCTACTACCCTGCCAATGCTCAGGGGGGATCTTCTCACCCCCTTCCTGTCTCCTTTCTTCCCATTTGGGCAGAGACGGTACAGAGCTGTGCACCTCCAACTCTAACGGTCATACAAGCCTGCTTAACTTACCAGACTGACATCCTCGAGTCTCCCCCCTTTCGGAATCCCTGTCACCAGTGGGGGCGCTCCCTGCAGGCAATCCTGGGGGCCCCCTGCGCCTGGGGGAAGGCGCCTGGCAGGGCCCCGCCCGCTTGGACCTGAGATTCCCTGCAGCTCTGTAGCTGTACCGTGTGTTCTTCCTACAAGACCACGAGCTCTCTGAGTGCGGGGGCTGAGCCATTCACCTTCGGACTCTTGGGACAGGTTGTGTGTTTCAATTAAGCCCCACCAAGAAGTGGTATTTTGTGAGGCGGAATAAGTTTCCCACTCGACAGAGAACCGTTCCTCCAGTGAGAAGAAATCTCTCTCATAAAGTTTGTCCCTTTTTGTCTTCTGAAAATGTTGGTATCTACTGATGTTTCTGCATTTTGGAATCTCATCTAAACCACGATTTGTTCAATTGTACACATACAGTCAAGACGAGCCATTTCAATGCGAATGTCATCGAAACAATAGGTGGCAAAGAGCATCGGGCTTCCAGGAACCTCACCGCGGGTGAGCGTGAGAAGCCGCGAGCTCAGCTGGCACGCGTGAGATGGAGAAATGCAGGCTGCCTCCCAGCACAGGTTTCTAACAGGCCCCGGGTCGCACGGAGGGGAAGGGGGCGGTCGTTCAGTTACTTAGCAATTTTGGAAAGTCAAGAAGACTAATGCAGATCAAGTAGAGCGTTTAAAAATCCAATTTCTACCTGGCTCATTCAGGCTTTGCTTGAGTTGAGGAAGGCAGCCTCAGCTTAGGGTAAGCGTTTTAGAAATTGGACCAAAAATACATTATAGTAAGAGCACCCCTTGTCGTAAACGCTGTCCGGTGACAGCAGGAATCCTCAGCGTGGCCCTATTCCTCTCGTCGCGCCATTCCAGAAAATGCCACTGAGTGACAGAGTCACACGTGTTTGCGCAGGAAAGTACTGGCTGCACTTTCCTCTCTGTGACATCCCCATTTTCAGATTCATCAAACTGCTTTTCAGGGAGCAGGCATGCTCATTATTTCAATTCACATAAAGCGAGTTAATATCAGGAAAGGAAAAAAAAAGACTTAAAATGGGGAGAGAAAAAGAAACGAGAAAACAAAACCACACTGTTTGAAAAGGGTGTGCCAGGGACTGTTGCTCCTAATAGTAATTACTCATCCACGGATTTAAAACAGCTACAGAAACGGGGATAATTGCTGCGGAAATTTAATACAGAAAAATGTTTACATAAACACTTTAAATGGGAATGAAGAGATTAATACTGTGTGGAAGCAGCCCCAGAAGGAGCTAAAACACAAACTACGTGGCATTTAGGTTTGTTTATTGTAATATCCCGCCTGCCGCTCCAATCTCCTGCTAGGCTGAGGCCCTGCAGGCCGCGGCTCCGGCCCCGCCGTCGGGGGCCTTCCGCACAGAACAGCTTCCTGGGCACATGGGCATCTGAAGTTCAGTCCTAGTGCTTCCCAAGCTACATTCTGTCTATGTTGTCTCCCACAAATAGGCATCTAAAAAAGAACATTTAAAGATACAATCGAGGAACCAGAAAGCTTTTTCAAGAGCCTATGTTCTGCTCGAGCTAAAAACCTGCCCAAGAGGGTGGATGGCGTTGCCGCCGCGGGCACACGATGGGGCTGTCCCACCGCACGCTCACCTCCCTCCCGCCCGGGCACACGATGGGGCTGTCCCACCGCACGCTCACCTCCCTCCCGCCCGGGCACACGATGGGGCTGTCCCACCGCACGCTCACCTCCCTCCCGCCCGGGCACACGATGGGGCTGTCCCACCGCACGCTCACTTCCCTCCCGCCCTCCCTGCGCGTGGTGCTCGCAGCAACCTGGCCCCACGTGGCACAGTGAAGGGCAGCTCGGCCTTTCCCCTCTTTTCCTGAACACACCAAACTGCAGTGCCAGCGACCTGGGCCATTCCGGGAGTGCTCCTCGCTGGCCCAGCGACCCGGGCGCCCTCCCAGGAAGGGCAGGTGGCAGTGGCCAGAAGGGCTGCGAGGTGAGGAAGGAGGAGGGCTCGGCCGAGGCCCTGCAGCCACTCCCGCCTCTCTAAGCCCGTCTGAAAGGCAGGACAGAGCCACGAAGCAGAAGGGCAGGCGAGTGGCGGGGAAGCAGCAGGACCGCACACGCTTAGGTACGCAAGGAAGAGCGTCGGTGACGCAAGGAACCCTGTTGGTTTGCTTTTTTGCAAAGAGTAACTCTTGGGGGAGACGTGGGTGTTGGCAGTAACATCCAGAACATAATCAAGTAAAACGGGCACGGTAAATGTCCACTCAGAGTTCTAGAGTTGCTGCGAGGTATTAAAGTACTCCATAAACAGATGTATTAATACGCATCTGTGTATATTTATGGCACTGTACTATGGTACATGCCATATACATGACGAGAGAGAGAGGGAGAAACTAAGCACAATATGAGCACACAGCAAGTATTCAGTTCTCATTAGCTACTCACACTGTCATCATAATTCCAACTTCATCTACGACACTTTCCCACCTCACTACTCCTCTGGATTCACCATTCTGCTGGTGGTGAAGGGCCAGGGTTTGTTTTGTCTTGTTTTTCGTCTGTTTGTTTGTTTTTAAATTTCCAATCAGCCATGGAGCAATACTTCGGTTAAACACAATAAAAATGAATAATAAAACGAAAAGAGCCCATGGAATATAGAAGACCCAATTAGTTTTTACTATTAAATTTAATAGACATAAAATTACCATCAAATTGCTGTAAACATTTCTAACTGCTTACTCGCAGTGTCATTACTGACTTTGTCATGGACCAATAACAAATGTTCTGCCCATCAGCACATGGACCACATGTGACCACACACTGAGCAGAAATGTTCTGATGTTTGCTGCTGGCACCAGACATCAGGACTAGCGTTGTCAGGGAGAATAGGCTCTAATATGGTAGTTGAGAATTCAAAATATAGCTCTACCTCTTTCTCTTCTGGCAAATTCCCTAACCATCTTGAGCCCTAGGTCACGCAAGTATAAAATGCAGACAACAGGAATGTATGAATATGAAAGGAAAAGATTCTTGTACTAAGCACAGTGCTGGGCACATGGCAAGCTCTCCACTCATGTTAATTATGCGTCTTTTCATGCTTTGTCCTTTCTGTACAAGTGTTCGGAAGATAAGGCAGCTACGGAATTATCTGTATCCTCAGCAGCTAAAGGAGAGGCCTACTGTCACTAGCTGCCCAGTTAATGCTGGTGACACTGATATGACACGTAGAGACTGAAGTATTAGTATACGCGGGAGTGTGGAAAAGTGTAAGCAATTCACACACCGTTGGAGGAATGCCTTGCATTGCTCTACTCCATGTAATTCGTAAGTCATGAAAATATTTTTTAACAATACCAACTGCAGTTATCATAGATCTCAGCAGAAGTCGGCCTCAAGATAAAGGCTTCTGACTCTGTGTTGCTGGGTTAGGGAGAAATAGGTCATATAATTGAATAGAAGTGGGAATCAGATAATTTAAAAATAATTTTTTTGTAAAAGAGTACTTTTTTTAGAGCGGTTTTGGTTAACGACAGAATTGAGAGCGAGGTACAGGGATTTCCCTTACAACCCCTGCTGCACACACATAACCTCCCCAGAATCAATGTCATTTTACTAGGGATGAACCTACACTGTCACATCATAAATACCCAAAGTCCACAGCTGACCTTAGGGTCCACTCTTGGTGTTGCACATTCTGTGGGTTTGGACAAACGTGTAATGACATATCCATCATTATAACACCATTAGAGTACGTCCACCGCCCTCAAAATCCTGTGTGCGAAGCCTCTTCACCTCCGCCTACCCTCCACCACCGGCAGCCACTCACCGGTTGTCTCCAGTCTGCCTTTTCCTTTTCATAGCGTCATATAGTTGGAATCATATAGTATATAGCCTTTTCAGGCTGGCTTCTTTCACTTGGTGACATGCATTTAAAGGTTTCTCCATGTCTTTTCATGGCTTGGTAGCTTTTTTTTTCCTGAGCTGAATAATTTCACTGTCTGGATGTACCATAGTTTATTTACCTATTTACCTAATGAAGGACATCTTGGTTGCTTCCAAGTTCTTGCAATTATAAGTAAAGCTGCCAGAAACATCATGTGCAGGTTTCTGTGGGTAAATACCAACGGGCAAGGCTGCTGGACTATAGGGTAAGAGTACGTTTAGATTTGTTAGAAGCTGCCAAATTCTCCTCCAAAGTGGCTGTGCCATTTTACATTCCACCAGATAATTTTTTTGTGGTTGTTGAGCAGTTTTTACATACCTTCTCATGCATGTAAACCTCTGCGGTAGACAATGCCATTTTATATACTATAAGGAACCTGAAGCTGGGAAGATTAATCACTGGATATCTAGTGAATGCCTAGTGCAGATTTAGACCTAAGACTGCCTGTGTCCAGTCTGTGGTCGCTCTTTCTCTGTGAATAGGTCCTAGGCAACACGGTCCAGCATAGATTTCTAGGGCAGAGTCCTGATACGACCCAAGCAGTGATGATAACCTGTGTAGAAACCCACATGAAGACCTCTGTGTGAGGCAATGGGCATGTCCCAGAGGCTCCGGAAAAGCTGGACGACTGAGTCCATTCACAACGTAGGACTTTCTCAATCTCTTCTGATGGTACAGGCCCCTATACCTTTCCAAAGTAACTTAGAATCATTATAGTTAAATTGCTCTCTCAGTAGGGACATGGTAAAAGAGTCAATATTTAAATACCTGTTGGTGGTTCATTATACCAGTGAATTTACAGTACTGTGTTTCCGTTTCATATGAGCTATGAAAGATTTGATCCAAAGTTAAAAATATACAGATTGTGACGTGCAACTGAAGGTTTACAAATACAGAAGACCAATGAACATACATATATTAAGTTCTTACTATGGTCAACTCATAACAGGTGAAAGGTAGTAACTAGACCTAAAATAAGACGGAAATGAAACTCAAGAGGCGTGTTAGAATTCAGATGTATTTTAGGAATATTAAGATGTGTTTCACGTCGCTCTTGAACTATAATGAGGCTTTTTCCAGCATATGAAAAATTCTTGTGGAGAAAATGAGCCCGACTATCCCCAAGAAAAGGGCTGCCCCCACTCGTGACATAAGTCTACAGTTTCTTACATTTCCAAAACTGATAGTGTTTTCGGTGGCTTGTTGTACAACAATTGATTTTCTCCTGGCTGCTCACTCACACATCATCAGCACAGCCAAACGTGAACAGTGTGTTCTGCTGGTCCCAAGTCAGTGTTTCTGAGTTTTAACAGGCAGACAAAATCGATTCAACACGAGTAGTATTCCTCCTAATAATACACCCCCTTCATTTTGTTTGGCTCTGCATCCCTCATTTAAACTTGTCATACAAAGTATGTTATTAAGAACACTATTCATTTTCAACAGCTTCCTCCCAACAAACCTCCCTGTTAAGAGCAGACTGGATGTCAGGAAGACCTGAAACCCCAGTTACCATATTGAAACGACTATGCGGGAGAGTAAAAGGAGGTTTCCTTAATTCTGTCATTGGCCAGAAAAGGCTGCCTCTCCGTTTCCCAGGCGTAGAGCTGTGGAAACAGGATACAGCTTATTAAAAACTCCTCCTTGGCCTTGGTGAATCCAACGCTGTGGCAATCTTTAATCTCATCATTAACTGGGTCGGTAAGATTTTAGAAAGGGTTTTTGCATGTCCAGCAGCCCATGGATAGTATCAGAGACAGTGTTGACTGACGGATGGATGGCTTGCCCTTGACATAACCACCTCAGGTTGGGGAAAGAGCTAAACTCCATTCCCTGAGCTTTCCTTCTGAAACATGCTGCTAAGACAGAAGACGCCAGGTGAGGCAGGGACCGCCACCAGGCCCCTGAAGGCAATTCGGCAGGAAGCCCGAGCTGCCCCGCCTGCTGGGATCAGAGCAGAGAGCAGACCTGGGCTGAGTCTTTCAACTGGATGAACTCAGAAAACGGTGAGTAAGTAAATACAAATAGATGAGTTCATGCATTTTATTCGGTGCTGTATTTAAAGATTATTTACATAGATCAAATTAAGGAGCCTACTTTAAATAAACTGAAAATAATTTGATTTCTTTTGTAAAATTTCATTCTTATTTGTCTTTCATAGGTAAACCTAGTTTAATATTGATGCCGTTTACAGAGAAAACACGTGGGAATGTACCACAAAATAAAAGTGAAAGTTTTTTTTAAGTAGTGTTAGAAGAAATAATAGCTATTTGGAAAGACATTAAAATTAATTGACTCCTCCAAATATACACCAGAATATAGTCTAACTATATTTCAGACATAGATGCAAAAATTGAAAATATACCAGTATTATAAGAAAACATGTGTGAAGTCTTATAAAAGCCTTGCAAACCATGATCAACTACTAGAAAGAAAAAAAAAGACTTTTGGCATGGCAAAAACCACACACACACACACACACACACACAAAACCACCGTGAGCATAATCAGTAGATAGATGACAAAGTGGAAGAAATTGTTTTTAATTTATAGCTTAAAGGGTCAATTCCCACCTAAAGAGCTCTTTTAAAAAGAAGGAAAAAAACCCAAAAACCTAATAAAAATGGACAAAAGATATAAATGGTTCACTAAAAAGCAATACATAGTTGCACTTTAATGTAAGAAAGTAAAGTTTAGCCTTAGGCTTAACAAATGAAGTACAAAATTCTATTATATTGCTAGGCTACTTTTCAAATATCAGATTTATGAATCAAAAGCTAGGCAACATCTGTGAGAAGAGCTATGGAGCAAGAGCTACTTTCTATCTACGGTTACAGGGAGAGCGAAGTTGCTCAGCCCTCCTGGAGGGTGCTTTCGCGGTATCCAACACAAGTGCACACACGTTTATACTTTGATAGAAGCAGTCCCCCCTCCAAGAATCCACCGTGGAGACTCATCTCTATCGATATGAAACATCATGTGCACGTTATATGTTATAACACAATTTAGAGTCAAAAAAGACTGGAAACAACCCGAATGAAGATGGGGGTGTCTGGATAAGCGATGGCACATCCTGTGGATAGTGCCAGTCAGACCCTTTCCCTTCTGCATGAGGACTTAACTGCCTGTCCGACCACCGTGCTCCCAGCAACCTGATGAAACGGGATTTCTGCTGATGAAATGACCGGGACTGGCGACTGGTAAACCGCACTGGACTGGGGGGAAGTTGGAAGTAAATTATAAATACCTTCCCTTAGGAGGGTGACTTGCCCTGTAACGCAGGCCTTGCAGGGATCCCGAAAACTATGCCTATGGAATTGGGACAGGAGATCCTGGCTCCTGTGAGTCACAGCGCCCCCCATTTCCACTCTGCCTGCGTGGATGTCACCTCCTCATCCTGCGGTGTGCCACACGGCGAGAGGAGCTGCGGGAAAGCTGCGGGGCTGCCCTGAGCCTGAGCAGGGCCTGCTGCGCGGACTCCTGCCGAGGGGGACCCTGCTGCTCCCCTGGGTTCCTGAGCTTTATCATATTAAGTAAACTGCTCGTCTCCCGGTCGGAATGGTTAGGGGACCCTGAGAAAACTCCCTGAGGGCACATTGATAAAGCGGAGAACCGTGAGCCTGAAAAAAACCAAAAAACTATTTTTGTGACTGATAGAAAATAATTTCCAGCACATCTGTGTTAAATGAGGGAATAAATGGACAGAATAATGTCTGTGTGTGTGCAAAAAAGGAAATAGAATATGTGTGAGGGTAGATACCCACACATACATACCTATGCACATATTTATATATTTCTACCAAAAAAGTGACGAGAGGAGGTGTGGCAATGGTTCCGTCAGTGGGGGGTAGGAAGAGAGCAGAGGGAACCGGGACAGTGAGAAGTCAGATTTCTCAGAGTGTAACTTTTTACACAGTTTTGACTTTTGAACCATGTTTTTCACGTTCCAAAAATAAAATTTTAAAAATTCTAAAATTGAACATAAACATAAAAACCTAATAGCATATAAATTAATCCTATAACCATACACTCCAAATACATGAAATTCTGAAGTACAACTTTCCTGGGGCTTCGAGCAAAATCCTTACTGTGGGGGAAATGTAGGCGGGTTGTTTTAGATTAGCAAGGATTACAAGAACAGCACCAAACACGACGCACAGGTTTGGATTAGAGCATGATTGGAAAAAAGTGGCTGTGAAAAATTTGGGGGACAGTTGAGGAAACTTCAGTAAGTTCTGGATATTAGATGATATTCTAGAATCATCGCCAGTTTGGCTGGGTGTGATAATGGCGCTGGGATTAATTAGGTAGGACACTGAGCTTATTCTCTGGTCATATATGTTGTCGTATCTTCAAGGTGAAGCTTCATGGCATCTGTAACCTTTCGAATGGTGCATCTTTCTTCATTCCTGATATTGATAATTTCTGATCCCTCTCTCCCCCCTTGACTGGACTCCCCAGAGGTTTATCAGTTTTATTGTTACTGTAATTATCCAGCTTTTGGTTCCATCAGTGCTCTATTATTTTCCTGTTTTCTAATGTCATTATTTCTGATCATATTTTCATCCTTCTGGAATTTTGGATGAAAACTCATTTTTTTAGATTATTTTTCATTTAGTTCAAAAGATTTTCTTTTTTCTTGCGGTTTTTTCTTTGACCCATGGTTTATTTAGAAGTATGTTGTTGAATTACTATTTGTGGATTTTTTTAGCTATCTTTCTTTTGTTAATTTCTCATTTCGGACTGAGAACATATTGCGTCTATTTCTAAATTTAACTTTAATTTTTTTATTTAATAAAAATTGATTTATAGCTCGGCAAGTGGTCTATCTTGGTAAATATTTCATGTGTACTTGAAAAGAATGTGCATTGTGCCGTCCTTGGATACAGCGTTCATAAATTTAATTCGTTGACTATGTTACTCAAGTCAGCTATGTCCTTTCCAACTTTCTATTTGTTCCACCACTTTCTCACCACGGAACGTTCAAATCTCTAATGATTACTGACAGTTTTTTTTGTTTCTCCTGTCACTTCCATTAGTTCCTGTCTGGGGTATTCTGAAGCCCTCTTAGGATGTGCGCACACACTGGTCATTGTTATTTCTTCTTCACGAAATGTACCTTTTCATTCCTGCTCCCAAATAAGTCTAGGTCTTTGATATGAATATAGCTCCCCCAGATTTCTTAAAATTCCTGAGTTGGGAATATATCTTTGTTTGTCCTTCGACTCTCTATGGGCTAGTATCTTTTATTTAAAGTGAGGGGGTTTTATTGGCAACATACAGAGTTGGGTCTTGCTATTCCGTGCCATCTAATGATAGTCTTCAAGGTGGAATGTTTTTGGACCATTTCTTGTGAGTGACTGTTGGCAGGTGCATTTGGAGTCTACCATATCGCTTTCTGTCTCCTCTCGTTTCTCTCCCCTTTCTTCCATTTCACGTGCCTCTGGTTCTTTGTGCTTTTATTGCTACACATTTTATTTTTGCATATGTTATAAACCCATGCACATTATTACTATTCTTGCTTTTACCAATTGATAAATATTTAAAGAAAAGAAAAAGCAAGAAAAAGAAAAACCAGTACTTCCTACCTCCCCACCTATTTGCATGCTTGGCAAACTTCACTCCTTTGTGCAGATCCTGGTCCACGTGGCATCACTTTCCTTCTGGCTGAGTAACTCCCTTTAATATTTCATGTAGTGTGGTTCTCTTTGGCACATTTTCTCAGTTATTGATGATCGGATACAATTTTGACTTAGATATCTACCTTGAAAGATGGATGGAGGGGGCAACAATTCTAGGTTGCCTGTTATCTTTGCTTCTCTGTATATAAAGTCTGTGTGTGTATTTGTGTGTGTGTGCGCGTGTGTGTGCGCTCCCTGGCTGTTGTTAATATTTCTCTTTGTTCCTGGTTTTTATTTTATTATAATGTTAATCGGTGTTATTACGCTTGAGGTTCACTGAGCTTCTGGGGGTTTTAAGTTTACAGAATTCATCAAATCTGGAAACAGTTAGCCACTATTTTTTCAAATTTTTTGTGTGCACAGCCCCTTTCAAACTCTGGAACTCCAATGCTGTGTTATTACACGGCTCGGAGCTGAGGCTCTCTTCATTTTCATTGCAGTGTTTTTCTCTGTGTGTTTCGATCTAGAGAGACTGTACGACTATATCAGCGTCACTGATTTCCTTTTGCACTAGCTATCTGTTAAACCCATCCGGTGATTCTATTGTATTGCAGGCATCGTATTTTCATCCCTAAGAGTTTCATTTTATGATTTTTGAAAATACCTTCCGTTTCTCTTTTAATTATGTTCATGTTTTCCTCTCAGTCCTGAGCATTGTTACAATGGCCGGATTAACATTCTGTCTCCTAGCTCCATCACCTACGTACGACCTTTAAAAGTCCTATTGGCTGTACTTCTCCTGGTTATGAGTCATGTTTTGTTGGGTCTTTGTGGGCCTAGTCATCCTTACTGGATACTGGACGTGGTGATTTTACGCTGCTGGGTGCCTGCATTTTGTTTTCCCCTTTAATGGAAGTTGAACTTTGTTCTGGAGGCTATTAAGCTATTTGCAGATCAGCATGATCCATTCGAGACCCCTTTTAACCTCAGCTGGTGTGAGTCCAGAGTCGCCAGCACCCCAGGGGCAGTTCAGCACTATTGAGACCTGACCTTACTGGGCTTCCACTAAATGCCCCCAAGTGACTGCCGTGGACTACCCATGGAGTCCAGGGCTCCCTTCCTAGTTGGAAGCCCCACGACCACTGAGCTTACAGTTCTTGCCTCCTTTGCTTGACTTTGTGGGATTTCACTTTATGCATCACGGCTGGCCTAGTACCCAGCAAAGGCTCAAGAAGATTCTAAACAGATTCTGCAGTTCTTCATCTGAAAAGTCATCTCCTCTCTAGAAGTCTCCCCCACAAACTCCAGTCTTCCTCTCCCCAAGATAAGACTGTAGCACTAATTAAATGTTTATCTGGATTTCGACACTGAGAAACATTTGTGTCTCGTGTACAACGAATATCTCATGAAACTAAGGAAGTTAGTTTTCTCCGTCAGTTTTTAGGGGATCGATTATTAAAGCTCCCATCACAGAGTTTACAGAAGTTCTCTTTTGGTAAGACACAAACAGCGTAAGGCCTATGCCATAGATTTATGGGAGATAAACACTGTCTTGTTTCTTTTAAAATTTTAACTAATGGACTATTTTCTATAGGCAAGCTTGCAGAAAGAAAAGCTGGCAGGATGGTGAGTCTGTTTTGATGGAAATAAGGTCATTAGTACTAATCTCTAATGAACACAATTCATTAATTCTTGGACAATATCGGTGGGGAAGGACAGAAGGAGAAACAAAGAAGACACAACCAGTAAATATTATTCCATCATTAGATCTTGGGGAAAAGCATAAAAACTGCTACAACGTGAACTAAATTTAAACTCAAAGAACCATATTTTAACAAAGGAAACCTGAGATTGTAGCCTAAAATTACTTAAAAATGTTGATGCTTCAAACCATAAAATGGCATGCTTATCTTAAGGAGAAAGTGTTAGTTTTACCATGTTAGAATCTGCAGTATAGTTTTCCAGATTAAGGGTTTCTTTTTGAAGACACACACACACGCACACACACACACACACACACACAGAATATCAGTGTAAACCTCATCATGAAATAGAGACATTGACAGTATTGACGCATAACATTCCGGTGTGGTGTGTGATCCTGGGCTGTGAGACCGTAGTGATGAATAACTTGTTGGAATCTGGATGGATGCCATTTAGCTTATTTGGCAGAGGGAAGAGATGGCCACGTTGGAGAGCACTGGTCTCCCAGCGTGCCAAGTGCTAGGAGGGTTTGGCTATTCCAGGATGGGAGTAGCAAAGCTTCTCTCATCCGGCCTGGACCTTGACCCATGCCGAACAGAAGCAGCAGTGGTGCTTCCCTACAGCTGCTCGTTGGGCCTTGCTCCTGGATCCTTAGCTACAGATACTGTGTCCCTGGCTCTCAGAAATCTGTGAGCTACCTACAGGCCCTTAACAAATTTGTTTTCTGTTTTATACTAGAGTGGATTCTACATCTGACTGGCACAGAAATCAAGAAAACTGCATGGGGGTCAGTGAATAGCAGAGGATGGGCTATATTAACATAGTCACAGGATACCGGACTGACTGGAGTTGGGTGAGGTACAAAAGATACAGAAAAGGAGCCAGCGAGCTCAAAGAACTCTCAGAAAGCTTGGTTGTGAAGGGGGAGGATGATGGAGAAGAGCTGGAAAAGGGTGCGGAGGCAAGAAGGGAGTTTTTATTTTTAAAGACGAAAGTGATGTGAGGCTCCTGAGAAGGCTGGGGTGAAATGGGGAGGACAGGGGCAGATCGCCTTAGCTGGGAGAAGCTGTCCTCCTAATGCAAAAGAGGGCTACGTAGGTGCCGTCCACTGAACAGTTGCTGGAACTCCGGGGGGCTGGGAACATTTGCTCTGGAAGAGCTTTCATGGTGCAAGAAGAAGGAGCTGAAAAATGCCACAGGGAATTCCACACAAATGGTGAATATACAGAACAGGGACATTCTCTAAGCTCTACAGAAAAAGACTCAGAATCACAGGTGTATTATTTAACTGAATGAGCTTATATGCTATTTTTCATTTATATTTGCGAACAGTATAACCATGTTGTGAACATTTGGATAAGATAGAAAGAAAAAGGTGAGTGCACCAGGACTGGTAATTTCACAATGCTTTTTAAATTTTGGTTTTAAAAAAATGTTACGCTCAGTCATTTCTGTGCATGAATTTTTCATGGTTGCGAGAGGGCATACAGGCAAATAGTATAGGACCTGCTGTTTGTTTCACTGCGATGACCATGCTTCGGCCTCCCACAGTATCCACAGTCCTCGCTTCCACAGCATAACACTTCATTGCCATAACTGACTTAGGCTCTTCTCTCTTGCCAGCCAGGCCTACGCCTGCCCTCAGTCATTGCACACGTTTGAATCACAGCTCTGGAAAGGACCCCGGGGGTTACCAGGTATCGCACTCTATTCAAACAGAGAAGAGGCCATGATACGAAAAGAGACCAAGAATTCCATGAGGATCATGCCGCAAATGAGCAGCAGGGGAAAGGCCGGAGCCCTGCGCCGCCGGGGCCAAAGGGCGGGTTAGGGTACAGACCGAGCCCGCAGGATTCCAGCCCTGCGCTTCTCGGAGCTCTGGCCCGGACAGTGCTTTTAACTGGTCCACACTGGGATGAGGGGAAGCAGCGCTGACATGCTCTGTGACCGACCAGTCGCTGTCAGCCCCAACACCAGCCTCAGTCCACGGGTTATTCTCTGATACAGAGAAGATCGCTCCCCTAACACTGCCTCTCTGTACCTGTGAGTGGCACAGTCAATATGATGTGGGAGTTTCACAGCCACATTTATTTCATTACTCTTACATTTTCTTCATTAACAAAATAAATGCCCAAGAGGACTGACCTTCCAAATACAAAGCGAACACGCCGGTCTGCAAGCACAGCGCGCTGTGACTACTGTGCAGGTTTACACGACCCCAGGTGGAGGGAGGCGCATAGGACAGCGGAGTGGAGAGGAGGTGGCTGGCCTTGCAACCCCGTCAGTCTTTTTGCTTCATAATTCAGCAGAGTTCTTAGGATCCAGGTTCTTCTGTGTTTGTCCGAAACAAACCTTTGAAGGATAATTACATCTCTACTAGTTCACGGGCTTCAGTCACTCCTAAGTAATACTAAAATAGCTGGTCCTAGAATTCTTTCATGGATTCAATCACCAAGTAACTGTATCCTGTTTTCATTTTTTGTTTTCCCCAAACTGGAGAAAATGACAATACTGACAAAACAAACAAAGATGACATGACACCATGATTCACCATCCTCAATGTGAACTGATTTTTAGAACGAATGACACGCTTGGATATGGTGCTTCAGAATATATATTCCATCATTCGGAGGCTATCTGAAATTTAATTCTAAGCATGAGAAAAATGACCATGGACTCACTAGGGTAAAACAGAACACCAGTGGTCACTGACCTCATTTCTCACTTTACAAATCAGCCTGCACATCAATTATGCTGAAAAGAAATGATAAATCCTGTTCTAAAGATCTCCAGAGGAAGAAGTGGTGCCACGATCACTGTAATGGGCACATTCACAGCTGCTCTGAAGGAAACCCTGACTCCTCTGTGTCCCTTCCTGACCGGTTATATTCTTTCAGGTCAGGATGCTTAGGCATTACTGGCAGCAGGCAATATTCTGTTCACATGGAATATAGTACTCAATGGTTTAATTGTCACAAACACACTAACAAGCAGGTACTAGTAGTTAACGCCATCGTATAAAGGACTGGAAACTAAATTACAGAGAGGTTAATGGTAAGACTTGCTCTAGACTAAACATATAGATGCCAGATGTGAACCCAGATGTTAAGATGTGCTCTTAACCACTAACGGACATCTCACTGCCTTTAGGATGAGTTTATTTGTGACATCACTAGGAAGTATGGCTTGACAAAGCGACTTACTACAACCCGTTGTTCCACAGTGGAAACATTTATCCAACAATAATGTGAGGACACTAGTCACTTACCTTGCCTCTTGCTCTGACTCAATGTTTGCCTACCAACCTTCTCAGTTTCACTGAGTTGTCACATAATTATTACCATAGGCAGATAATTTTAGCAGTAACATTTCTGAATATGAATTAACACAGTGGCGATGTGATTTATAGATGTTCTGTCTAATCTAATCAGTCCATTAGATTACCTTCAGGTACTTGGATTAAGTGTACTTCCCCCTATTCTTAAAAAATGTTACTTTTGTGTGTGTGTGTGTGTGTGTTAAAAAAGCTGAAAATGTTTACTGCAGAATACTCAGGAAACAGATATGTCCAATGATAATGAACTAGATCATATAATGGGGGAATTTAAAAAAGGAATATCAATTTTCAGTAAGTATGTGACCAGACACCTTTTTGGATCAAGCCATGAGCTTTTTAGATGAAAAATAATGCATTAGGGAAAGTGGTGGAAATATTATGTCCAGATCCAGCTGGAAATATCCTCAGACTGATATGTACTACTACATGGAAATCTTAATTTAAACCAATTATTAAAATGAATTTTCAAAAGATTACTAGATTTATTTTTGCATGCTTTCGTTTAAAAATTTTTCTACACATTACTCACATTTTAGCCCACCTAGGTAAGTGCTATGTCAGAATTTTACATGATACGTGACTGTCTATTTTGGATAATTCTTTGCCTGAAGAAAATACTGCCTTGTTGATTTATGTAAATAGTAAGGTGCAATTTTAACTTTATGATTTTAATTGCAGCAGTTGAAGTCACAGGTAACGTTTCCTTAGGACAGTCAACAGCATCCTCGTGTTTGCTTTTTTTGACACTGAGTCTTTTATCAATATATGTTCTAAGATCTCTCCTAGAAACGACAGTATTTTGGGATCAGCATTCTTAAGAAACGCCCCAGCAACTTGGTTGTTTCGTCAGTGCTTCTTGTCTTTCTCAGCCTCCAACCCCATCTTTATTCATTCTGCCTTTTAATAAAAAATGTACAATTATACACGGCTGAGAGCAGAATGGGCTTGGGATAGCACACAATAAAGTGACACAGTCCACTTGAAAAAATACCTCCAAGCTCCAATGTCAAGTGAGACTTGGAAATGCTAGAGGTCAGAACATTGCTCACAAATTATCCAAGGACAATTTAGCTTATGAATTTTTTGGAATTACACAAAAAGCATCTGATGACTCATACAACTTGCACCACCGGCGTGTTTTGCTGTTGTACGATCCTTTTAGCCCAAGCACCCCTGAGGAACAAAGTGTTAGAGAAGCTGTTATGGCTTCAATGTCCCTCTATGACTTGCTTTCATTTGAAAACCAGTAAAAGGAGGGAAAATGGACTGGCCAACTCCTGACATTATCAGAGCTTCGGAATATTAAATCTCTACTCTCTTCGTACCCTGATCCACAAAAACAACAAAAACGTAATGCAGAGATGACAAACAAACCAGCAAACAGAAACAAATGTGGGCAGTTCAGGGCCCTGGGTCCCTGTGGGGAGGCTGCTCCCATGTCCCACGGGAGCAGGAGCCGCAGCTGCAGAATTCCCAGTTCCCGCAGTTCTTCGGGTGCTTTCGATACAGCGATCAGGTGGGAGGACAGAGGTCTCACGATATTTTTCCAGCCTTTTTTCTTTCTTTCCTTTCCCCTGCTCATGGACACAGGGGCTTATAGAGGGGTGGGCAAACGCAGGTTTACCATTATGAGTACGCGAAGCACATTTTTTAATTGTAGCAAAATAAACATAAAATTTACTCTCTTAATAAATTTTAAGTGTACAGTTCAGTGGTCTTCAATACATTCATAATATATTACTCTCATCATAATCCTGCTCCAGAACTTTTTTCATCTTGAAAAACTGCACGTCTCTGCCCATTAAACTCCCCATTCTCTCTCCCCACTGTCCCTGGCAACCACCATTCTACTTTCTGCTGCTACGATTTTGATTACTGGTAATCATTGTATTTTTTAGAAAAATAATTTAAATAACTTGGGAAAAATAGAAATTTAAGTGACATTCTCTGATGGTGGACAATATTAACGGAATTCTATTTTGTTCAATCACTGGCAAATTATGCAGAGACCTTGAGTAGCAGAGAGAGGAAATCATTATGTTTCATAACGGAACATTTGTTGATATGGAAAAGTCTGTTAAAAGGAATGCAAGGGGGTATATCTTGACCACCACGCGATAGGTATTTAAATAAAAAACAGAAGGAGCAAAAAGAATACAGCATAAGTGAGAGGAGGCACATTTCTGAAGTGGTCTTATTATGTTCACAATTTTAAATATTTCTACTTTGTGTTCTGGAAAATGCTGCAATTTAATAAATGATTTTGAAATTGAACGCCAGATGTATTTACTCTAGGAAAATCTGTCCACTTAATAACTGAATCTGTAGTACAGCAGACTTGAATTATATACGCTATTCTACAGAGATAGATACAGAATTGAATTTCTAAAACTACTGCAAATGAGTCTCTGAAATCAGTACTTTCAGAGGAAGAATCTCAAACTGGTTACCAGAATGCCATTTCTCCAACATTATTGACAGATTAGGAAAAAATGGTTTCATTACATATTATTCGTATTTGCTGAGTTGTGACAAGGACACATAACTCTCCATAGAGGAAGGCACTTGATTATTTAGACTCTATAAGAAATATCGATGGCTTGGTCTGCAAATAACTACAAACAATACTCAGGATCCAAACTGTTTTCAAAATCTGAATATCAGCTTCATTTCTCCAAAACATAGTGCTTGTCTTACAGTCATCCAACTATCAATGTCTAGACACCTTCGCTCCATGAATGTTAAGTCCAAGACATGGAAGGGAAAAATAGGACCGTCTTCAGGGAGCTGACAGTCTTAGGAGAAGAAAGAAACACAAATAGATAATTCAGAAGAAAGGCTTGGATAGAGGTGTGAACGAAGTCTCCTTGGAACCCAGTAGAGAGGGCTGGAGTGGCTTCCAAAAATAGTGGCATTTCATCTGCGTGCTCATGGTGAGGGAAGACACACAGGCCTGCCGGGTAGGAGCAGCGGCATCCATAGGGTTCGGGAAGGGCACGAATGCTGGGGAAAAGGGGCTTCAATGAGGCTGAAGTCAGGCTCTGTCCCTTACTTGCTGTGTAATGTAGAAATGTCATTAGCCTCTCCCGGATAGTCCTTTATTTGGGGGGGGAAAATGGGGACCGCAATAAGGCTTATGTCGCTGGGTTCTGTGATGCATGAAAATCCCTGGCAAAGAGTTTGCTCCCCACGTGCACGAGCTGCTGCAAACTGGAGATCCTGGGTGTCGACGTGGGCTCATTTCCTTCGCACCCTGATGGTCATTTAACGTCCCTGGGTTTCTACTTCCTTCCTGTGCCAGGAGGAAGGTCAAACTAGATGACCTTCTCCAGCCTCCTGCAGCTCCTGGATTCGTGTAGCTGTGGGGCCATGGCCACATTAAGTCCTAGCTCACAGGATCCCCTGAAGCTTAGGAATAGTTCTTTCTCTAAGGAAAATGTTCCATTACAAAATGTTAACATGTTAAAGCTGATGAATGAAAGAGTCCGAGACTGGCCTTCGCGTGTTCAGGATGATTGATTCCCTTAAAGCTGAAAAGCCCCGACTTTCATGGTTATTTCAGATAAATTAACTTGTTTTGAAGGATTTCAGACACATGAGGGAAAGCATCTGAAAAACATGACCAAAGGGACTGCCCCTACTTTATAACAACACCTCACCCTCAAAATATAACATTGGCAGGAGGGGAACCTGCTAGAACCTGTTTGTTTTGTGGCTGTTTCAACTCAGCTTCTTGTTGGATTGTCACGTAAGAATAAAATGTGAGAGCCCAAAGGACGCTTTGGCTGATGTGTTCCTTGACAAATTACGGAAAACGCAGTGAACTAGTCAGCTGTTTGTGGCTTTTGATACAACAGGTATTACAATGGCATGAGAGAAAAGTCAAATATTTAAGAGCAAAAGCAAGGGAAAAGGACCCGTGGGTTTAAACGCTCATTACACACGTTTCTCCTTTAATAACAACAAATGTTTCTTCCACAACTATGATGCACCTAGTAGGGTTTAGACGACAGCACTCCAGAGATGAATCTTTAAAAAGCTTTAGCACCCAGGAGTAAAAAGACATGCAGGGGATGAAGGGCAGCGGATTCACGGAGCGTAGGTCCCGGCGCGGCCGAAGGGCTGCAGGAGCCTGGGGAAAGGAGTTCAGAGCAGGCGGCGAGGTCAGGGGACAGGAGGCCCGAGAGGCCACGGGGGGCTGCAGGGTTTTGTCAGGCGTCCGTGTGAGGAGGCATGACACGGGAACGAGCGTCCAGCACAGGAAAAAGGACACGATTCCTGGGAAAGAAGAGGGCGAGGGATGCGAGGACGAACCTCGAACACCATGAAGGACAGGTATAAGGTCGTGACAGTGACGGTATGTCAAGCGCAAAAACCGGCCCAACGTGAGGGAGAGCGACCGAGGAGTTAAGCAGCAACAGTGAGCGGCAGACGGTTCAACTTCGGAGGTTTTTCGGCAGGAGGGAGAGAGGCTGGTCTGGAAGGGGCGCCAGCGAGCGAAAAGGGAGCGAGAGAGACGGGCCTCAGATACCAGAGGGGAAGATTCTTGGGGAGGCTGTTAGGAAACCCATCTGATTGGCATGGAGTTGTTCATATTCATACCTCTTAGTGGACACAACACACACACACACTCACGCGCACACACAAGGCAGTGAGTGGAAATAAAAAGTTAATCCATTCACTCTCTCGTGCATGCTTTTTATAGGCAGCTATGATTTTTATACCTTTCCTTCTCTGTCGTCTAGCAGCTTGTGAAAAGTGACTTTGTCTCCTTATTTTTTATATTTAATATATTTTATTTATTTATTTATTTATTACTTATTTTCATTAACAAGCTCTGTTCCTTTCTTTATCAGAGATAAAAACATAAGGTTGCCCTGACCAGGAATTGAACCGGAGATCTTTTGGTGCACTAGACGATTCTCAACCAACTGGATGATTCTCAACCAAGTGAGCCACACTGGCATGGATAATATTTAATATTTATTGATTTAAATTTAGGTACTTTGAGAACTTTTTATCTTAAAAAAAAAAAAAAAGGCTGAGTGGAGAAGGTTTGGACTGAAATTTAAATTCCTCTGGGGGGAAAAATGAAGTTTGAATAAGCATAACCCTGACTGCACGTGCATTATTTTCCCACCCTGCCATTACGAACTCCCCCTTTCCCCAGACTCCGGCAATCCTCTGACCACACAGGGACTGACACTCCATGAACTCGCTGTCCTCCATCCCCTGGATGTCCCTTTACTTCTGGGTGCTGAAGTTAGAAAAGCCTAATCACGAGAAGAACTCGTGTCTGAAACTCCTCCGTAAATGAGAAAGGGTGCCTGGGCCTGTCCCAGGGGAGCACGCACGGTGCTCAGGCCACGCTCCTCTCGCTGGAATCCATGACTCTGCACGTCACGGGGGGCTCTGCAGAGACAGTAAGGAAGTGCTGGAGTGGAAAAGAGAGGCCCAGCTTCTCAGTCCAAAGGGGTGCGTTAAAACTCTGCCGGAGCCCCTCACGGCTTCCATAACTGTAAGCATGCGACCTAAATTCACTACACGCTGTGTCCTGGTCTGTACAATTACACTCCACACAGGGAATGGGACTTCTCAGGGTGCCTGAGAGAATGAAATGTGAAAATAGGTCCGAAAGGACTCACAGCGCTTGACTGTCCCTCAAATGTGACTTGACGAGGTCTCTTTCACTTCTTCTCCTTAAACCTATAGTCCTTCAAGTAAGAGCTAGTCTTAATAATATTCCACACTTCTCCAAGTCTGATCTTTCACTGGGATCCTGGGATCAGCATTCAGGCGGCTAAAGGAATGGAAGTAATAGTTTAAGTACTAATATATATCTGGACATCCCTGCTAGATGTTTTACTTAATTTTTTCCTTAGAATTCTATCAGGTAAACATTTTCTTCACTTTACAAATGAAAAGTTGAGCTACAAAATTGTTAAGCAGTTTGCACATATTCTAAGCACTGGAATTAAGATTTGAATCTAGCCTTAAAGACTTCCTCGCTCAGGCCCTTCCTATTAATTGCCGTTATCCCATCCCATCCTATCCTATCCTATCCTATCCTATCCTATCCTATCCTATCCTATCCTATCCTATCCTATCCATTCTACTGGTGACCATTTTGTATGCTATTGATTTAAAAGTACTGGCAGTTCCATTCATGCTGTCCCAAAGGGTAAGAGAGCCTGACGGACCTGGAGAATATTATACTAAGTGAAATAAGCCAGTCAGAGAAAGACAAGTGTCACATGATCTCAGTCATATGTGGAATGCGATGAACAAAATAAACTGATGAACAAAACAGATCCAGAGACATAGAAGCATGGATCAGACTGAGGGGTCTCAGAGGGAAGGCGGGGGTGGGGGAGTGAGGGGGAAAATTAATCAAAGAACTTAGATACGTATATGCATAACCCATGGACACAGACAATAGTGTGGAGAAGGCCTGGGGGAGGGGCGGATGCCGGGGGGAGGGGATCAGTGGGGGAAATAGGGGGACATCTGTAATACTTCCAACAACAAGGATAAATTTTTTAAAAATAAAATTAAAAGGCTGAAAAAACTTTAAAAAAGAAGTACTGGCAGATGTGATTTCTTTATACAGCAGGATTTCCTCATAAGATGGACATGGAGACTGGCAGGACTGACCTAGTTAACAGCACATGCCACCCTTGGTGAATATTTGTGGTGGGTGGTTATGAAACGGTAACTACCAGCAAGATATCAAACTCATTGTTTGGCATTTATTTCATCAATGCAGCGACTGGCCTTTGTACTCTGAAGGCATCCTGCTCCTTTGCAGCCTTCTGCTGAGAGAAGTGATAAGCCGTATCACCCGACTCCTTTAATAAGTCCTAACAGTGGACACGAGGCGATGCCATCTGATGGGACACCGGCAGGGAGAACAGGAAATATAACCTGCCAGTTACACTGCCCAAACGCACACATCTTCCAAGTGAAGCAAATGTGAAAACACAACGTGTGTACATGTACGCAAACATATGTGAACACGCAGAAAGACTAGTTCTACAGTTGTTACATTCCTAGAGATGTGATTTCAACGATAAAGGAGTAGAATGTTTAACTGCACTGGAATTTTTTTTTTTTAAACCCTTACCCAAGGATATTTTTCCCAGTGCTTTTTAGAGACAGTGGAAAAGGGAGAGAGAGAGGGAGAGAGAGAGAGAGGAACACTGATGTGAGAGAGACACATGAATTGCTGGCCTCCCACACATACTCCGACTGGGGCCGGGGAGCAAGAGCCTGTAACCAAGGTACGTGCCCTTGACCCGAATCCAACCCAGGACCCTTCAGTCCACAGGCCGACGCTCTAACCACTGAGCCAAACCGGCTAGGGCTGTACTGGAATTTTTTATTTGATATAAATCTTTAGTCTTTCCTAATCAAAGAAAATAACGGTTTTAAGTTCCAAACTGAAGTCACAGACACATCACTCTATAACCTATTTCCATTTTTTATTTTGGCTGGAATCACACCCAAATGGAAGTTAGTGATCTCATATTCTAACGTTCAGATCGAAGAGAAAAAGAATCGAAGAATCAGTTAGCATAGGCTCATGAGATAAAAGGGTTTCCTAAGTGTCAACCGCTACTCAATCCTTCAGAGAAGGGGAAATGAGCGTTGCCGAATTATACAGGCCTTGCCCCTGGGTGAGCTGAATCTCACATTCCTCAGTCTAGGAAATGCACGTACAGAATATAATAGATGGGTACCTGAGTCATAGACTTTTTCCAGAACCCATTAGGCACATAACCAAAACAGGTGGGACAGATGACTATCTGAGTTTGCTTAAAATTATCCAAGGATAGTTCACGGCCCTTCCTTAGCCTGTCTCACTCCTGTGGCTGTGAAACGGACAAGGTCACAGAGAGCAATGGACCTTAGCGTTCCCCCAGGCCCAGTGTGCGTGGAGGAATCCGATCACAGTTGCCAGGCCAGGGCTGGCCTACGTGAATGAATCCCAAAATATTTATTCTCTGAATATTACTTTCTTTCAAATGCTAATGAGAGCTGAGCCCCAAACATTCTGGTGCCCTCTTCAAACAAAGGAAAAGCACAATGCCAACATCAGGCATTCCACTTTCATTGTGTACGTGTCTAGTTTTATGCATTCTGTCTGAAAATACTTAATTTTAGCCGCGGCCCTGATCCTCAGAGGCTGGCACTTGGTAGAGTCTCAACCATAATTACTGAATGAGTAAAAAGAATTGTGCACTGAGCTTTCTCTGTTGAAAGTCATTATGGAAGTTAAGTACATCCATCTCAGAATTTTCATAGTTCAGGGAACAAAGGATATGGTTAATGAGTGTAGAATGTCTCACAACCACCCATATAGCACTCTTCAGTTATTTTTTTCCCAATTCTTTTAGCTGAAAACCAGGAAGCTATAACAAACCACAAGGTGTGTAGGAGGTTCTAACATCTGAGTAATGCCCTGCCGCTAGGTTATCACACTGCATTAGTAGCTTCAGTTGAACAGAAGAGCATTTAAGGAATAATGGGTTGGCACGTTACACTTCTTCACGATGACATCTTCAGTAGTAACTTTCTCATTCCTTTTGTGTTCATATTTTATTTTAAATGGGCCATAAAATATTACCGCCCATTGAGAGCGGGCATGAAAGGGCAGTTATATTTCCAAGCGCTCCCCCAGAGGGTGGGGTGGGAGTGCTGCTGGGGGCTCTCGGTTCCTGCCACAGCCCCGGGCTCCCCGGGAGGCAGTGCCACCTGACCTCTTCTGCCAGCAGCCGTGTGCTGCTGAGGTGCGGCCCCGTGGCTGCCAGGACATTCTTCCTTTCTCGTCTCCCGTGACCAAACCAAAGAGGAAAGAAGGCGTCCACTAGAGTGAAGGGACAGGGAGAGGGGCGCAGAAAGACAGGGCGCCCTCCTCTTGAACAGGGAGATGAGCTGAGAAAACGACTTCACGGTTAACGCTTAACAAAACTCACACAATTTTTCTTTTAGGAAAAATCAGAAAAACAGAATTTAAAGACAAGCTGCCAAATAGTGGCTGTTAAAATTTTAGGGCACAGTTCACCTCTTCATAATTATTCCCTGACAGCCACCTTTTCCTGGCAGAAGGGAGGAGATGTCTTAAAACTGTCGGAATGACCAGAGAGATCCTGAACCATAATTTCCGTCGTTTCACGTACAAAAGTCGGACGTAGATGCCACATTTCACCCAACAGAAGACATCGCCGATTTCACATCCTGATTTCTGAAATGTGGAAAATGCGTATTTTGGGTTTGTTAAAGATATTCTATATACCTCATTCAGAATTTCAATAAATTCTGAGATAAACGTTTTCCTTATTTATAGAAAAGAAGGTAAATGAAGTTTCTCAGGGTCATCTAGCTAACAGGCGGTAACGACAGAACAGACAGGTCCCTATCCGTTTGATTATTACGTGCAAACCTTCATTACACAATGCTGCTTCTTCGGTTCCTTGCTCAGATAAGAAATAAAAATAGTTACCAGCTAATATGCTTACAGAACTTTAGAGCTGTAGTGTTTGCCATATTTCTAGTAATTTGCTAGGTATCATTAGCCCTGTTTTACAAATGAGAAAAGCTGGACCCAGGAAGATAGCATGACTCACTCAAGGTCACATAATTAGAAAATGGCAGAGCCAGGAGTGAAATCCAAGATAAATGACTCTTAATCCAAACCATGTTTGACTAAGGTCAGACATTAACCAGCTACCAGGCTTGAAATTAGATCATCGCCATAAAGATTATTCAAAGAGAAATAGACTGAATCCATAAGAAGAGATGCGGCACACGTCAGATGAACTCCTTGACGTCTTCCACAAATTACTGAATGGCTGCTCTGAGCTAGGCCGTTCTAGTGCCCGGGATAGAGTAGTGACTAAAAGACAAAAATCACAGGGAGCTTCTAATTCTACAGAGAGAAACAAGGTGGGCGTTGGAAGGGAGGGGCAGGGGAGCTTGCAATTTTAAATAGTGGCCAAGGAAGATGTCCCTGAAAAGGTGTGACATTTGAGCCAAAATAAAGGCGATAAGAAAGTGAGCCACAGGGATATGTGTGAAAAGAACATTCCAGGCAGGAGGGGCAAAGGACTTGAATTGGCAAAGTACTGGCCTATTGCATGAGCAGCTAAGAGGTCGGAGAGCTAGTGGGGGCGGTGGGGGTGTGTGGGCATATCACACAGGGCCTTGTAGGCCAATGTAAAGACTCCGGGATTTACTCAGAGCAGAATGACAACCGTGGGCAACTTCAACAAACCTGTCCGAGGCATTCCAAGTGTGTCTACATCTTCAGTCCAATTTAATCTTGGGCTGTCTGGCAAACAGGTGTTACTCTGTGTCTACCTTGGTACTATTTTATAAAACATGGCCTGTCTAGAGAGCGTTGACAGGTCAACTTCCAGTTTAATAGGCAGCTAACAAATAAAAATGTATTTGGGGCCTATTATCTGTGCTGGGCATTTTAAGAAAAGCATCCAGAGTCACACGTTAGGTCTTTCCCGCACCACCACTGCGGAGGACGGGTGGAGTGAGGCGAGCACGGAGTCAAGGAGGCTGTGGCAATAGTCCAGGCAAGATGATGACGGTGGCCTGGGGGGCAGGAATGGAAAAGGGAGGTAGAGATACAAAGCACCGAGAGGCAGGCTCAGCGAGGCCAGGGCTAGCGGAGACGAGCAGGGTGTGAGCGGGAGGTGCGTCCAGGTCGACCGCCAGTGCCGCGGCCGGGTGGCTGCGTAGATGCCGCCCTCTGCCAAGGACACGGGAAGGAACAGGCCTGCTCGTGCGCAAGGCAAGAACACAAGTGCCGTCGTTCTGATGCGGGCAGTTTCCGTGGAAGGACAGGTCACTAGGACGTGGCCCGATGAAGATTCCTGAAGGTCTTAGGACTTGAGCTGAGACCTGAAAGATGGTCGGGATTTAGAAAAGAGATGGGAAGGAAACGCAGACAGCACTCCGGGCAGGAGAAGGCACGAGCAAAGGCGGAGAAGCGGCGGAGGAAGTGTACGCGTCCCTGCGAGGAGGGGACTGAAGGAACAGGGTGGACAGCATGGTCTCCGGGTGGCGAGGGGTCTGCCTCCGAAACCCTCCGTTCAGGAGGGGAGAATTCTCTATTCCGTAAGGCATCCGGGTCCACTATCGACCAGCAGCCCTAGACGGCCAGTCGTAGTCACCCCGATGATAAATGCCCCGACGATACCGCTGGTGATCGCACATGAGCACTGCTTGGCTGTCACGAGGTCACTGGGCAGCTCCACAGCTCTGCTAGCACCCAGTTCTCCTGAATCCCGCAGCAGCTGAGTATTCATAACCACCGCGCCATGCTTTCTCCAGACTCAAGTTTAACACTGTATCTAAACTGATTTCATGTCGCCATGCAGCTTTTACTGTTCTTTTAAGTTAAACTAAATAAATTCTATAATGAATGTTTCATCCTGTTGGTATGAAACAAAACAAACTTTTAGTCTATACTGTATTTTCAAGCTTATCAGGCACTATACTAGTCACATTTTGACTCCATCCAAATAATATAGAACTTAAAAAATTAATACTTAATTTTGAAACATCACTTGCTGTTTATCCCTAAATTATTGCATGCAGCGGTGGAGTACATGTAACGTCTTCTCAAGCTCGCCGCGGGAAACAAATATACAAACCAGAGCATTAGCTACAGTTATGTATTTGCCTGAAATACATTCGCGTTTCTCCCCTTCGTTTCCCCTTGGCAACAATCAAATCCCTAACAGCTCTGATAATTCATCATTTCTCGCTTCAGTGCCACCCTTGAAAACAAAGCCATCCTGTGCGACTGTGCATGTCATTATGAGCCAAGGCAGGTCCCAGGTGAAAGGAAGCTCCCATCGCTCCCAATGAGCGATTTCAGGAAACGCTGCTTCTCCTATAATATAACTGGAAACTGCGAGCTCGTGTCAGTTACGGGGCAACCTGCTAAACACCTGTCGAAAACAACAACAAAAAGGACCACGCCTTCCTTCCTTCCCTGTGATTTTAAGCTGCCTCTCGTCTTACAGCTCGATCTGTTTCACTCCCGCTCTGCCTTACACATTACACAACTTCCATACATAAATTTTCCCAGGCCTCAGACACAACGAAACTGCATTCCTATCTTACTGCCGAAATATGCATCCCAGGAACACATTCCTTTTGGTGTTCTCCCTCTGTTCAATGCGATCTCAGTTTTGCCGTTAATTGTGCTCTAAATTCTCTGAAATGTACCTCGGGGCCTAGACCACTAGGAAGCAAGGTGGGCAGGCAACCCCGCAGAACGTCGCAGGGACGGAGGCGAGGCAGGCGCTCACTCCTGGGAAACTGCTGGGGGGGAGTAGATTTCTAGCCTAACAAAAACAAGCCCCGTTCTCCCCTCCTGCCCAGAACTTCGGGTGCTACATATATACATAGATTCAATAGCCCGCGTGACACGGGACTCCAAAGGCTTTACCAAGGATTCCCACTATGAGCCAATTTAGAAAATCAGAGCAAACGTACAGACGCCTCATGGAATCAGGCAGTTTTTCTGTGTTGTCCATTGATAAATCTGAATCTCCCACAACAGTGCCCAGCCCAGAGGAGGTGCTCCACAAGGATTTGCGAACAGACAGATTTCACCGGGGGAGCCGTTACACAAAATTCTGTGTCTCAGGCATTGAGCGTGAGTCCCTTCCACTCGCTGCTCTTCCGCAGGTCTGCTAATTCTCCATTCCCGGGTCACCGCTGCGAGAGCCGAGCGCGGTGGAACATTGAAACAAACAATAAAACATCACATTATGAATTTAGTTTTTGCTTTGTGATTTGAAAGATTTGCCGTTAAACACTGATTATCTGCACTTCAATTTCTGGCGTATCCCCTTATTTTGAATGACAGTTCACTAGGCAGCCTTCAAATCAGAGAACTGAGCACATATAAAAGTCTACCTCATTGCACATTGAATTCAAGAGACCGCTTCCCATTGAGGAGCCAGGTGATTATTTTTCTTTTCAATGCTCATTTCCATTTCTTAAACTTGTGTTCTTACCTGGTCGAATCTTTGGTCATTTACTTTTTTTGCACATTACACAAAGGAACACATTAGACTGGGCATCCTCTTGTGGAACAACTGAACAAATTATAATCAGGAGAGACTTTTTTGTTTTAACAGCCAAACATTGGTCAACTGACAAGTCACACAGTTAATATTATGATCAAATCTCCTCATTCAGCATAGAAGAGGAACTAGATTATTTTTTATTCCGTCGTCTTCTAAGCTGAAAACACTTTCTGTCATTTTGGATGCTTCCAGTAAAGTGATGAGAGACAGACCAATTTGGATATTTGTCCCAGGACAGCTTTCTTCTGACCATCAGTTAAAATATTAATAATGAGGAGGTGAGGGGAAAAGGGACCCGTTATTTTGAGGACTCAGATGGTTTCAAGGTTCCTTTTGAGCTTATGACGCTGAATGGTTCTCAAACGCCTTACCTGTCCATAGCCTCGGGGACACTCCACTACCTCTGAACTGCTAACTTGTATCCTGAAGTCTGGAGGCAAAGCCCAAAATAGGGCCTAATTAATCAAAATTTCTCCCGAGCTCCAGGTCCAACCTAAAATAAGTGAATGAATGAATGAATTAATAATAAATATTATATGCTTTTTCCTAATATTTGTTTTATTTTGATAAAGAAACATTTAAAATTTCTCAAGAACAAATAAAATTGGTGCTCCAGGAAATTCCACAGCATCTCCCCCGAATCTTCTCCATCGATAAGGTTGCATCTCATTGCCAACAAACTGTGTTTTCCCTAAACCTAACGTAAATGTGTAGAAACCGTTTTTCTTGGTTTTGCTACCCACCTGAGGCTGCTGTTACCTCCCCTCCATTCAGCAGCCAGCCTGCACTCAACGCTGCTCGGGCTCACCTACTGCTCTGGCTCTGCTCCTCTGCAGCACTAAGGGTCTTCTCCCCACGGCGCCTCTGCTTTCCTACTGATCTACTAGTGATTTGATTTAGGTTTGAGGCGATTTGGATGCATTTCTTACCGCCCACACACAGGCACACACACACTTGTGCACACAGGCGTTTTAACACAACAGGAGTTTTACTGTGAGCTGCCAGGAGGGGTCATAAAAGGAGCTGCGTCTCATAGCTGATTCCTCTTGGAAAGGGTCCCGCAACATCATTTTCATTAAAATAACAGAAGATGCTTTTGAAAGCTATTCTCCATAATGTAAATGGGCAACATGAGACAATCTCATCCACAGGGAGAGGAAAGGGAATTCGACACAATGTAGGGTCCTTTCTAATCTTTCCACCTAGGCTCCGCCCCTTAGAAACCTGCTCAATGAATATTCATGAGCTTTCTATTCATATTAGTACCTGGCTTCTCATGAGCGAAAAGGAAAACATTCAGAGAATCTGTGCTCTTCTTCCAAACCCCAACTTTCTTAAAATTCCCAATATGATTCTGTCGTTATCAGAGTCATCTGCCTCTCCTCAGCTAATATTTTACGGAGAATGTACCCCATCCCCAGCACAACCATGCGTTTAGCTATCACGGGGACACTGAGCTGGGCTCCTCCCCATACATAAAATGCTCATCCTTACACATACGCCGCACCTCCACTGTCCCTGGCACTGTCTGATGCACTTGTTTACATTCTACCTTGTGGGAGGAGGGAGGCTGATACAAAATAAAACAATTTACCGGAGCAGTAAATGCTATGGATTAAATAAAACGTTTTTGTTAGAAAGTGACAAATCGAGGTGGATGGATCAAGAGGGACAGTATTATGCAGAGTCCAGAAAAGGTCTCTTTGGAGAAGTAACTTCTGAACTGAAACTTGAAAGATGAGAAAGATCAGGCGGAGAGATTTTTAGGCAGAAAGAGTGGCAAGTGCAAAGGACCTGAGGCTGCGAGGTACCTGGTGCCCTCTCTTCCCTGAGATCCTGGAATTACCCCGGAATCTTCCGACTAGGATGTCCTCCTCGCTCAGGCTGTCCTATATGCTCATTTTCCAGTCTCAGCAGTATTCGGATGCTCAACTAGTCTGAAATTATCACAGACTTCATTTTAATACTACGTACTTGACCTTCAAGGGCCTCAGAAAGAAAAAGCAATTCAAAGCAAGCCTGCACCCCCACAGGATCACTGCTGAGCCCACTGTCCAACATGTCACTGTTCCTCCTCTAAGAGTCCATGGGATACACTCCATTGGATTTAGTGCCCAGAAACTACAGTTCTGAAAACCTGTTTCCTTTCATGAGCCAAATGAATGACAAGTAATAATCTATCCTGTTTAACCTTTTTACTTTGGCTGCTGGCGCCCCAGAGCTAGAATGTAGCGCTCCTGCTACAGTAACAAATCCCACCCACGGTTTGTGGCGTGTCCACCCCTCCCCCCATTTATTTCTCTCTGTGGTTTCTTATCTTTAGTTTGTTTCATTTTCATTGCCCTGTGTGAAAAGTGCTTTTATTAAGCTGCCTGGAACCTCTGGGAATAGGTGATGTGTAAATCATTAATCACGAGTGCTTTCTAGACAATCACAAGTAATTTCCTCATTGCAAAATCCAGCGTGTCGCCTTAGTCCTATTCTTACCCTCTCTGCCACGTGACACAGCCTCGCTGCGCCTCTGCCTTAACCCTGCCTCTCCTCTCTGATATTTTCTGCAAGATCAATATATATATGAATAAAATTGGTTTAAAACAACACCTCCTTGGTTTCATGGCATACTACAGTATCTTCATTCTCTTTTTAACACTTTTTTTTCCATTCTGGTCATCTCATGTATGAGTGTATATGTGTGTGTGCATGTGTGTGCATGTGTGTGTCTGTGTGTATATATATATATAAAATCATGCATTTTAGTTTCCTTCTTTCCCCACAAGCCCGGGATTCTATTCTAGGCTCTCAGTGCTCTCTACACATTTTCCTTTGGCAATCACCTTCTACTGTCACCTCTCAGTAAAAGATTTTCAAATTTTATTTCTAGCCCCGGCCTCTCTCCTGACTTTGCATTCCAAATTCCTGCAACCATCTGAAGCTCGGCGTTAGAATGAGGTCTTGAAGTTCTTTACCCTCCCAGTCCCTAAATCTCCCCCCAACATCTCTGCCAAGTGTTTGTCCACCAAGCATCTGACAGCAAACTTACCACCTTTCAAGGCAGCCCATCAAGTAGCCAGCAGTGAGTATTAAAAAGATATTTCTGATAGAATGGCAACATATACCCCTATGACGTGTGCCCACTGGTCTTAATGCTCTTCTTATGAGAAAAATCAGAGCTGAGACACACTAAATGCCAAATGTGTGCCAGGGGCATTGCCCGTATCATCTCCTTACAAGCCTGCCGTGTGCTTTTACTATTCCCATTATATCATTGTGGCAACTTAAAATTACTCTAATTATTTCACATGGCCCTCCTCCAAGTTGAAACACTCCTATTTTCTGGGGGAGCCACTCTACTCCAGGTTTAGAAAGGACACATTCCTCCGATCGCTTCTGCTCTGAATTATTGGTTTTGGGTAAGTTTACCATCTGCATCAAACACCTTCAACCATGGTGTGCAGAAAAAAAAGTTCACATTAGCATGCCAGTTGTGGTTTGAGTATGCAGAGTAGGACAGAACTGTCCCCAGCTTCATTCTAGGCCCTGTGTGCCTCTATTGACAGAGCCGAAAACCACACCTGCTGCTTTCTCCTGCATCCACCAGGCTTTGGGCCAACAGCCCGCTGAACACCCGCTGGAACTGAGGGACAGGTCAAGCCATTTCCCAAGTGAACTCAGCTTAGCCCCCCCACCTCTGCACCAGTTTGGTTTCTCCAGATCTTAGGAGCATCTGTACCACCCAGACGCAGGCTCAGATCCTCCATGTGAACTTTAAGGGTCTCTTATATCTTTCAAGTCTCACTGGTGACCAAACCCAGAAAGCTCGGGGTCAAACATGTTCTCACAAGGTCACCTTCGTATTACCTTAGGCTGGGCCTTTTGCCGGTTCCTCGCAGCTCAGGCCTGGGCACCTGAAATCCTGTTCCTGCCCGCCTACCCCCGCTGCACAGAACCGAAGGGGCGCTGCCCCCCCCCCCGATTCCCTACTTACACAGCCCCCGGTGCTCCGGTTCTAGCTCTTCCCCTCGATGCTGACGCCCGCCAGGACTGTCTCCTTTCTGGCCTTCCCACTGTAGGCTTTCCTGTCTGTGCTCTACACCTCTTCTGGAAAACTATGCCGAAAACAAGCTCTGTTCTGCATTTTCCTAGCTCTGTGCCTTTCTTTATTTACACTGTCCTTGAGCCTGGAAGACTCTTTTTTTTTTTTGCCTGTCAAATTTCTGTCTTTCAATAATTTAAGCAAATGTCACAAGCTCTATGAAACCTTTGCCAGATCTGGCCATCTGAAATTTATCTGCCGCTCCTCGGTTCTCACAGCATTTTCTCTGTCTCCTAAAGTATAATAGTAACAGCAATTTACGTGCCTATTTCTCCCTTCAGTTAGTTTTGGGGCTCCCTAAGCCTTGGCTGTGTCTCACGTAATTTTTCTCCGCCCAGTTACGGTAGGACTCCAACGAGTCGCATTAATTTTGAACCAGAAGGCAGGAAGCAGAGGAGGCGAGGAAACCATGAAAACGCGGGCATCTGCCGCAAACACTTGGAAAACAGGCCAACAGGCCGATTGACCGGGGCACCGAAAGACCTCTCTCCTCCCACTGTTTCCGCGGGCCCCTAACTTGATTTTTTGGATGGCACCGTCTGAGCTCTGCTCGCCAGCACATGACCCGCTCCCCCCGAGGTCTAACCAGACCAGAACTCTCCTGGGGCCCGTGGTGAGAGGCCAACATACCGACTGCCAACTGATTCTGTTGGAATCAGCAGCTTCACAGAGGAACCACTTTCAGTGACCGTACTAAGCAATAAATGTAACTTCCCTTAAAAATAATCTTAGTGACAATTAACAGACACGCTTCTCCAAGCATGCATGTCACTCCCCAAAGTCTTAATAAAGAGTTTAGACATGTAGTCAATGAACTGCCCCGCTGCTCAATAAAACAAAGCTCAGCGTGTGCATTTATTCAGCGCCAGCCGTTTAAAGCAAAATGTAGAACTCTTCACATCACAAAAATAAAGTACATTTTATCTAAGATGAAATTTAGAAAATATTTGGAACAGATTTTTTTTTTTTAATCAATGTGATTGAGTCTTGTTATCACCTACAAGAATTTTTAATTATTTACCATAACCTGTGTGAGGTCAGGGCAAGTGCTCCACATATTTTCCTTCCTGGAGTCAACATTTTTTTAATGAAATTCTACCTCACAAAACACTGCTTGCATTACTCAGACATTCAGTCAATGAAATTACTGAATTAATGGGGAAAATTGCCTTCTTAAGATTAGGTCACATGAATTCATAAGACTGGAAGTGGTTACATAATACAGCAGAGTTATATAATAATGTATTGAATGATGTTATACTTTAAGATATAATGAGTTTTCAGCTCGTGTTCTGAGCCCGGCCTTCCTGCGTTTTGCCTGACTTTTCTTCTTATATCTTTGGAACCTCCCCTTGTATTGGAAAGTGTGTACCTTTTCCTTCTAGGCCCTTGGCTGTGATCACACAGGCCTCAGTCAGTGGCTTCCTGCTATCAACCCACAGACAGAAGGGGAGACACACACACTCAGACACTGACACATAAAATCATCTTTTCAAAATAATATACTTCGGAGACAAGCCTAGTGTACAAGGATTTTTCTATCTCCTTGTTTTCAGCATTAAAATGATATATAAATATATTCGCCAACGAAATCCATCATTTATTTAAGTATAGGTGGGTCATTAGACGTTGGGTTTACTAAAGGCAATTTAGTCCAAAATATTTCTTCAGCAAAAATGCAGATTACTAGACGTGAGCCAATAAGGAAACCGTGGGCTCCCATTGCTTGAATCAAAATTGCCAACATTATTTACTCATAATTTAGCAGAAATATGACAATCAGGTCAGTTTATTTCTGACTACCAGATGAGAACAGAACAGCATTTTTTTCCCAGACAGATTTAACATTTGAATTCCTGATACGTCTTACATTTTAGGCAAAATACTATATAACTGTCCTAAAATTATAAAAACACAAATACTTATTTTACGAAAATTGTTAGACGTATAAAAAATGGATACTCTTTCCTCTTCAATTTATCTATTTAGAAATAATACACATAATAACAACAGAGAAAGGGAAAAATCCAATGTCTAGCTTCATCCACACAACAGTAGGGAGAAGATAATACTCCAGTTCACTGTGGAGTATCTAACAAATTTAGAGTATTTAATACTCCAATTCAAAATATAGCATTCAGTTAGCCGTAACAGCTTGTAGATTATATAGGTCATTGTTTTGTTTTATAGCTTGTCTATGCTTTATTGCCCTCATAAAAGATGTTCGTTTGTCCTTTGCTTTTATCTAGTGAGTCCCGATCATGTTAAACTCACAGGCCACAGGTAAAGTGCTGTGTGGTATTGCCAAGTAGAAATAAACTGGGAAAGAAACAAATTCGCAGGTACAGTTATCTCATAACAGCCCAGCTACAGGGTTAATGACAAGCTAGTTAATTTAGTGGGTGAAATGAGAGTTAGTTAATTCATTATTGCATATAGCCAGAGTAACTCTATGTTTACAACACTTTGCTAGGAAGGACTGAAGTCTTCACCCTGGCTTAATAAATGATATCAAATCTTCCCCTATCACGATAAATCTGGTAGTTGCTAGATCTGGAGCTCATCCTAGTGATTACAACAAATAGGTGTTGAAATGGTTTTCTTTCTCTTAAAAAAAATTATCTGGAAAGAGTACTCTGGATTTATGGCCAATTTACTATATTGCAAAATGATTATTATTAAAGAAGCAACTGTAGTAGTGCTAGGAGAAAACTTTATAATGTTTTTACTGCACGGGAAATGTGGATCCTAAGGAAGGTGGGGGATCGCTCTGTCTCCCTTGGCTCACCCTCTGACCCAACATTTTAATATACCTTTAATGATATTATAATGATCACTCAGGGAGGCCTTTACGTGAGGGGGAAGGCACAGCACACCTGCATGTATGTTTTCTTCACTGTAAGGAGGGAGATCTGGGAGCTGGACTGGGTTCACAGAGGGGTTAAGCCTCCTGTATTTTGTTGTGTGCTCGTGGTGGGGGTCCTTAGATCATGCACCAGCAGGGCCATGTCTTGGTTCCCCTTCCCCTTATCTGAGCCTCTGCTCAGCAGCATTTGCTAGGGGTAAAGACCTCTACACGTTGAGATCAATAAGCCTGGAAATGCTAAGCCCTAAGGAGATCCTTGAATATTGCTCCCAAGGTGTACTTAGTTATGACTTGTAAAGTTAGCATGACCAATGCTCGCTAGACAAATGCAAAACAACAGGAAGCTGAAGAAGTTTATATGGGAACTCCTTTGGAAAAAGGCCATATTGAATGAATTTTTGCATGCAAAAATCCTATCACAGAGCCTGGCACATAGTAGGTGCTCAAGAATGTTTATGAATGAATAGTGTAACTGGTTGGTTAAACAAGCTGGTCAGAAAAGGGTAACGCAACAAACACACAGGCAGCAAGTTCAACATTAATAAGGACCATTAGTCAACACAAATACTGGGAAGAAATTAAAATCCCGTCGAGGACATCACCTACACAATGTTTCTTGGGTTTATTTTAATTATTTAATTCTAGCACAGTAACTAACAATCTCACAGTGATTGCATATCTATGAAGATTTAGACTAAATTTTATAGACTAAATTTCATTGAATCCTTCAACATTGTTGAGGTATGTGTAATAAGCCTTCAATTTTACAGGTAATGATACCAAAAAGCTCAACAAAGTTAAGGCTAAATCCTGGTTATTTGAATTCAAAAACTGGGCTTTTTATTTTTTATTTTATTTTACTTTGACCAAATTACATTCTCTGCTTTCAACGTCCCTTCCTTTCGAGGGCAATTTTCCATAGTCTTTTTCACATTCTCTAAATTAAATGACATAGGTTGCTACTTTTCATAGAGCAGACTTTCAAACAGCTGTTGGTTTTTATTAACTGAAGCCTGAAAGAGTAGAATTGTTGAGGGAAACAGGGTGGGGACATAGGGTAGTCTTCCTAGAACCAATATTGACTCATAAAATCTCTAGATTAGATACTTTCATAATGCACCAAATACAAGCTCCCACCTCTCACCGAGTCTAAAAATAAATAGGAACAGTGTTGTCGACTTCCGCAAAAGAGTTTTCACTGGATTTTACTCACTATGCCATTTGGAAGACCCAAGATAACTGAAGAAATGAAATAAACATTTACCCGCTCATTTCATTTATGTCATAATTTCCCTTGGGTTGCGTCTGCTTTATTGTAATGCCAAGGCTCTTAAATTTTAACCTTTGTATTTCAATAGCCAATCAGCAGTGCTGTGAAAAGTCTGTGACTTTATACAAGGAAGTAAATATTTGCTTTGTGAAACATTGTCTATAATAAAATTGTCTATAAAAAAATTATGTTTATTGACACAGATTTTTTAAAAAATCTCAAACACAGAGTTTAAGAAATTTAGAGAGATTTTAGATGTTTATTACTCATGCTAGAATCTCAGGTATGAAGCATTTATATTATTTAATTTTTAGAAGCCTGCACATCTAGTGAACAGTGGAGAAAACAGCAAGAATGCAAATCCAGTCCTAACTGAAACGAGAGTTTGTGTTCCACCGCAACTCACTGCTTCTCCTCTGGGGCCTCCCATTCACTAGGAATTCCAGGCCCGTTGATTCTGAATTACTGAGGGTTTTACTAGATTGGATAAACTGGAACTAGCAATACTTATAAAATTCTATACTTTCTAGGTAGTTTAATAACTGAGGGACTTTAATAATGTTTTCAAGCCCGGCCGGTGTGGCTCAGCGGTTCAGCATCAATCTAGGATCCAGGAGATGGATGTTTGATTCCCGATCAGGGCACATGCCTGGGTTTTGGGCTCGATCCCCAGTGGGGGGCGTGCAGGAGGCAGCCGATCAGTGACTCTCTCATCATTGATGTTTCTGTCTCTCTCTCTCTCTCCCTCTCCCTTCCTCTCTCTGAAATCAATAAAGACATATTTAAAAAAACAATAATATTTTCAAGCTAAATATTTAAGCTTCTGAAGCCAAATTTGTCAAAAGTCATGAAATTAAAAGTGTCAAACCAGGAGCTTACGAGAGCACTGAATTATGTGAAGCACTACAGACATGGACCTCATTAAGACACTAGATTCTTACCTTTTAAATATTTACATTTCACCTACAGCTTAAAACTTGAGATATGATTCTTATTGGACATGGTTTTATAATTAAATGTAACCGATTTCATTCTGATGAGACATTTCAAGATAGTTCCTCCTATTTCAGACAGGACCTCCACCTACTCCCATGTTTCCTTTCGATTTCATTTATTTCAAGAAAACTCAGAAGGTCTATACCATTGGCAACTGGCAGAAACCATCCATGAAAATCAGGAAACTCCTCATGTACAAGCACTCTCAGTGAGGTGTGAGTATGTGTACACGGTGCCCGAACAGAAAGAGGGCACACCCCACTCTGAAGGGCTTCTGGGCTTCTGAAAGGAGCTGTGCCCCTGGGAAAGCCAGGCACGGGCCAGGCGGCAGGTGTCGTGGCCACCACAGCGCCCAATGCCGTGGCTGGTCCATCTCCAGCCTCTGACAGTGTTTGCGCTACTCCAGCTGAGCTGGAGTCTGACTCAGCCACAGTGAACTCTGCAGCCTTTGCCACACGTCTGTCAGTAAGCATTTCTTTTGTTTGCTTTTTTAAAAAAAAAAAATTAAAAAATTAACATTAGCACTCAAATAAATAATAATGTACCAGAATACCAATGAAAAAATGGGCAAAAGACTTGAACAAGCCATCCATAAAGACAAATTTTATTTTCTTATACGGATGTCAAAAATTTAATTAGAATTTTTATTAACCAAAGACATAAAAGTTTGAGAAATATAATTTTCACCTATTAAGTTAGCAAAGGTTTTTTAAAAGATGATAAATTAAAACGTCCATGAAACGGATTATTTTTGCAGTCACTAAATTGTATTAAAAATGCCAATTTTAATTTCTTGGGAAATACCAGCAAAGTACTGTTAATTTTTTTAAAAGCAAGTAGGAAGTTCTACAATATGATTCTAACGCTTTAAAAAAAAAGGTCCATTTACACATAGAAAATGAACTGGTGGTAAACTTCCCAGTATTTTCAACAGCAGTGCCTAAGGCACTGGGATAATTATAAGTACTCAGTTCACGGCGGACACGTTAGGAGGTGGGTCTTTATCTCTAGTGTATATACGAGGAAACGGAGGCTCTTGGTAACGAAACTAATAAATGGAGGGGCCAGGACACAAGTTAAGGTCAGCTTGACCCAAAGCTTGTGTTTATCACATCCATGCTTCCCCACAGGCAACTTAAACTTTCAGTTCTATATAATATTTCATCTGTTCCGGGGGATCTAAAATGAGCATATATTGCTTTTGTAACTTGGAGACAAATCAATAATATAAATGTTTATTAAAAACATGCATATTCACAAAGTGACAATTCTAAAAACCACTTCCTCAAAAGATGTAGGACCATGGACATGATCTTTAGGACCTCAAACCAGTGTGTTTGGTAATAAGCATTCTTTAAAAAGAGACAGAGAGAGAGAACAGTGGACACTCATGGACAACAGTGTGGTGACCGCAGGGGTGGAGGGGGAGGGGTGGAGGCGGGAGAGGGCACAGAGGGGATAAATGGTGATGGGGGGGAAAAAGTAATCCCAAATCTCGGAAAACTTCTGTGAGCCATGTCAATTGTGCAAAATGTATCCATTTAATAAATGCTTATTTAACACCTGCCTTCTGCCCGATTTTGTGCTGGCACAGTGGCAGGGACCACAGTCTAAATGACTTTCTTTGGCTAGTAGGAAAGTCTTTGAGGGATATGTGGAGATGAAAAGAGACAGGGAAGCTGAGAGTATCCGTCCATGGAGCCCTAAAAGTTCTGGCTACCTACATCAAAGGATTGTTTAACTTTTTCAGCTTTCCATAAGAACTTATAATATATCTGAGGACCCCAGACACCCCTCTGTCATACAATTTTAAGCCAGTAAATGGATTCATACTTAAACTGCAGTAATCAAGTGAAATAAGTGCTTTTTAAAGTCACACAGGGCTATTCGCATCTACCGGGTACACAGCGGTCCTTGCATCTGCGCGTCTGGGCGGGGCGGCACCTTCGCGAGCAGAGCTGGACTGTCAGAAAAGGGCTCTCGGCAGAAAGGCCGCTGAAGGGTTCCCATCCCTCTGGGCCCCCTCCTTCTTGCCCATGCCCACTGTCTACTTTTCTAGAAAAGCCCACGCCTTCCAGCAAATTGGCTTCTACTACGAAGGCCATTGTCGCTACAACTGTAGACTAGCAGGTAAATGCTGTCTTACTTTTTAGGCTGAGTCAACTAGAATTTCTGTAGATTCAGACGTAGCTCTGGCTGATACAATAAGGTCACATTAACTCTCCTTGTAACTCCCTTCATGGGGACTCAATACCAAGGAAGAGCTAAGGAACCGGAGCAAAGGGGTAGGAATTGGCCCAACACCTTACGTTGTCTGTTCTGTGAATCGGGTGGTTTTCGTGCCGTTTCAGGCTACAATTCGAGAAGGCGGAGCGCCCATGGTTCTGAGACCAGGTGTCACGCCCTGTTTAATAAATGATACCGTCCAATTACTTTGTAATAATAAACACTTGTTTTTGTCTTCTCATCTCCGAAAATCACAAACCAACTACCCTCCCCCAGTTCCTCTCGATTCAGCTTTTAAGATCATAAAAACAGGGAATAGATCTACTTTCCCACAACTGTGCTAATTACTGTTTTAGTTCATGCTAACAGAAGAAATAGCTTAATAATAGTAAATTAACTGGAGAAGGTCAAACCGTTCCTTCTTTTGAATTAATGAATACAAGTCACGGCTTTATTAGAGTTTAGTGCTATCATGTGCAGTTGTTGGATAAATGCTACTCTTACTACAAAGAACTTTAGAAACAAATGTTTACTTCAAGTGTTTCAGAGTTTTCAAGATTAATACACATTGTGTCTAGCGGCTAGGAAACCAGGAGGAAAACATTTGCCCTTACAAGAGTAAAAATTGTTTCTCATTTGTCCAATTAAATGATTTTCGGAAAGGGTTCATCAGCCCGGAAAACCAGTATGAATGAACGCCGGAAATGCAGAGGACATCCAGTCTCACAAATGCTCATTCCAGCCGGGGACCAAACTCTATCATGTCTCTCTGTTACCTGCGCTAGCCATCCCACGGTGGAAATAATCTCGCCGTAAAACAATGTAAAAAATGAACGGGCTACGGGAAGCTTGCAAAGTTCTCTAGACAAACCTCCCAGGGCTCTTAAAAAAGGAAGCATTTATCCAAGGGTCCTGGAGGGCAGGAGAGCCGTGCCGGGAGCCCGGGGCGGCCTCGCCGAGGGACTCGCACTGTCCCAGGTGAGCGCGCGTCCCCGCGGCCGCCGGAGCCAGAGCGCAGGGCGGGTCCCGGCCCCGCGGCCCCGGCGCCGCCTCCGCGGCCGGCGACTCGCGGGGATGGAGCAGCCGCCCCGGGCGAGCTGGCGGCAGCCTCGGGCGCTCGGCAGCCGCGCCCGCCGAGGCCGGCGCCGTCCCTCCGCCATCCGCAAGCCCTCCGACATTTTCCACGGAGACCGGGAGGTAGCGAGAAGCGGAGGGAACGGCCGGGTGGTGCCGCAGCGCAGGAGCCCAGGGAGAGGGAGGCTGGCGAGCGCGCGGCTCCGAGCCCGCGGGCCATCGGGCACGCAGCGCCATCAGCACCCGGCGCGGGAGCCTCGGGGACACCCACGCGGGCAGCGGCCGGGCTCGGGTGGGCGTTCCTCCTCCGGGTGCCCTCGCGGCGGGGAAGCCACCCCGAGCCGGGCACACGGGGGCCCTTCCAGCTTCGACTCAGGGGCGGGGAAGGAACAAAAGGGCCCCCACGCCCGCAAACACGGATACCCCCGACGCTGCAGGGACGCGTTTCTGCAACCCCATCTTCCCACCTTCCCCACCTGAACGGCGCGTCCTCCCCAAGCCCAAGAAAGAAAAAACACCGCCCGAGGGGGCCGGGCGACTGGACACTGTTCATTTCACATTCGGTTTTCTAACCACCAACCGGAAAAAGCCCGCAGGACCTCTCGCCCCCGCGCGCCCCCGCCGCCCCGGCCCGGCCCCTCCGCGGGTCGCCCGGAGGCGCGCGGCTGTCCTCCAGGGACCGGCCGCGGCTTCCCCGGCGGGCAGGACACCCGCCCCGCCGCCCGCCCCGCAGCACCCGGGGGGCGGCGAGCGCCCCGCGCCGAGGCAGCGGCGGGATCCAACTTCCCAAGCCCGCGGCGCGGCCCCCGCCCCCCGCCCGTGCGCCCGGGGAGACCCCCGCCCGGCAGCCGCCCCCGCAGGGCACCGGCGCGGCACTCTCCGCCCCCTCCCGCCTTCCTCTCCCTCCCCCACCACCTTTAAAGAAATCCATCCATTGCTGCAAAGCAGACATTTTGCTGTCATTTACTTCGCGCCGCTCGGGGTCGGGGGCAGCATCTCACCCGGGAGCCTGGAGGCGCGGGCCGCGCGCGGGGAGGTCCGGGGGCGCGGGGCCGGGCGGCTCGGTCCTCTAGCGGAGCCTGTGCGCTGCCATCCGTCCAACTTCAGCACCCAGCGGGCGAGGAGAGAGGGAGCGAGCCGAGGACGCCGGGGCGGCGCGCGGGAGCCGGGCGGAGGGAGCGGGGGGCGGGGAGCGCGCGGGAGCCCGGCAGCGCGCATGCGCCCCCGGAGCCGGCTCGGCCCCTCGCGGGGCTGGGTCCGAGGTGCCGACGGCCCCCCCGCGCCGGGCGGCGTGAGTCACGGCCCCGCCCCGCCCCGCCCCGGGCGGCCAGGCCCCGCGCGCCCGCCGGGGTCCCGCGCCCTGGGCGCGCGGGGTCTCCGCAGGGGATTCGGGCTCCGGAGCCTCGCGTCCGAGCTCCGCGGGGGTCTTGGAGACCCGAGAGGCGACCGGGGAGAGGCCACGGCGCCCAGGCTGCTCCAACTTCAAGTTCGCCCGCAGCCCGAGTCCCCGCGTCCTGCGCCCCGGGGTGCCGCAGCCGGGCGCGCCTTTAGGGGACGGCGCGGCAGACCCGGGGGAAGCAGCGGGGGGTGCGCGGTGCGGGCGGGGGGCTCAGGAAAGCCTGGAGTTCTGCACATCTTGTTTCCCAAAGGCTCGGCTCCGTGGAGAGTTCTCCACTTTGTCGGCGTCGGCGCCCAGAAACCCGAGCATGTTCCCCAAGAATTATTTTCAGGGGCCCTGTGGCCTGGGGCTCGGGTTCGGTGGTTTCAGGCGTCCGGACCCCTGCAGCCAGAGTTTTGAGTGAGGGGCGAGAGCCTTGAGTTATCCACGGGGGTGCTGCGGCCCGGGGCCTGCAGCCTCGCATCCTTGGGGACAGGGACAGCTCCGTGCCGTCGGGTCGGATGATGGTTCCCTCGCAGAAGCCGAGCCTCGCTCGTCCGGAGGCGCTTCGGGTGCTCGGTGCGCCCGGGCGCCAGCCTGCGTCCCCCGCGACGGGACGAGCGCTCGCGACCGTGCATTTCGGAAGCGGGTCCCTCTTCAACTGTGTCATCTGTGGGGCAAGGGGCGAGCCCCTGGCAGGAATGATTAGGCTCCTTTCTTAGACCCATTTACAGCTGATCCTTTGCTTGTGAGCTCAGGCATCCAAACAGCCTCGGGGCACTTCAGACTCCAGTGAGCGTCCTTCTGCACCCCGCCCCCCGCCTGGAGCTTAACTGTCGGGGTTCGCTCCAGGGCCCCCCTTCTCCAGCTCCCTTAGAGCGCTGGTGCTCCTCCCGGGATTTCCTGCGCCCCGCCGGCCTGCGCGTTGTGCCTTGTTGGTCGGTGACGAGAGAAACTCAGAGGCTGAGAGGAAGAGTTAGGACCCTTTATAGCGATTTGACATCGCCTGGGCGTCGAGGCGCACCCCTCACTTGTACTCGGTAAATTTTATTTTGTTTGTAAATTAATTCATTTGTGTTGGATTTTACAAAAGTGTTGGTCCATGATGCATTCAAAATAAAAGCCCTTAATTTAAAAAATAAAATTATATGCCTAACCGATGGACAGAGACAACAGGGTGGAGGCCTTGGGGGGGGGGGTGCCCACTGGAGGGGGACAATGGGGGGGCAGGGAGACATCTGTAATACTTTCAGCAATAAAGATGGATTTAAAAGTAAACAAGTAAAAATAAAAAATAAAAGCCCTTCACCAAAAATGGTTTAAGCAGCACTGACGTCTACGAAGCTCCCCGATTTCTTCCCCCGGCCCCATCTTGCAGGGAGCTCTTCCATGTCCTCAGTACTTTTGCAGCTGCACTCGAAGGGTAGTTATAATAGTTACTATCTAGTGAAAAGTACTGTGTGCTACGTACTGATCTGTTTTGCATATTTTTCCCCTATAAGGTAGATACTATTATCACGTTTAACAGACATCACAGAGGCAGAGCTCCAGCTGTCCCCCTCCAAACCCGTTCCTCTTCAGATTCTTCCACCTGGTTCTCAAGTCAAAAATTTAGAAGGCATCCTTGTGTGGTCTCTCTTTTTAAAATTAATTTTCCAATGACAGATGCCATACAGTATTACATTAATTCCAGGTGTACAACATAGCAATTCTTAGTTTTGTTTATTTAACCCCCATGTCCAATATATGTTGTCTCCTCCAAAGTCTATCCCCAGTTGATCCACTTCTCGCCCTGTCCATTGCTGCAACCATGGCCCAGGAGCCCCTCCCCTCTCTCAGCTGAACTACTGCCAGAGCCTTCAGCTGGTCTCTTCTCCACCGTCCCCAACCCCCCCATTCTCTGAACAACAGCTCAGCGATCTTCTATGGAAGCGTGGAACAGACTGATGAATCTCAGAGGGAAGGGGGGGGCAGGAGAAATTAACCAAGAAACAGCCCATGGACACAGACAATGGTGCAGTGAAGGCCTGGGTGGGGGGAGCAGGTTGGAGGGGGTCAATGGGAAAAAAAGGGGGGACATCCGCAATACTTTCAACAATAAAGATACATACATACATGCATGCATACATACAGAACCAGACCATGCCACGCTTCTGCTTCAAACTCTCCAATGAATTTTCATCGCGTTTTAAACACAACCCCTAATCCTAACCACAGCCTAGAAGGCTCAGTACAATCTTGTCCTAGCCTTGTCCGCCCTCCCGGACACCATAGCTACGTGTGCTGTAGTCTCTTGGGCCTATTTCTTTTACTCTCTTGAATAAGTCTAGCTTATGCGTGCTGCTCCTCTGTCTGGAATCCTCTGTGCTCAGATCGCTCTGCTGTAGCCTCCTTACTGTCCTATAGGTCTCTGCTCAGATATCACCCACCAGGGCTTTATTTACCTACCCAGTCTCCTCGGGCCCGAGTTCTTCTCTGTTGGATCCCCTGGCTTTATTTTCTGTGAAATGCTTTTCACTATCTGAGTCAGCCTACATTTGTTTACTTGTTTATTAATTTCCTCACCGCCCTCTAGAATTAAGTGGCTCAAGAGCTTTGCCTGTTCCTTTCACTGTTTTCCCTCTAGTGTCCAGAACAAGATTTGGCATCGGCACATAGTACATGCTCAGTAAGCATTTAGTGAGCGAGCGAATAAATAGCACACTTAGAAACGGTATTTATTCTTCTGATGCTTCTAGGGACCCGCATTGTTTCCACCACCCACCCTGGCAAAGACGGCTCCAGGCGAAGCACACATTTCAGCTAGACGTCCGACTCCTGTTCTGAGAACCAACTTTAAAACAAGCATACCCGAGCCGGCCAGTGTGGCTCAGTTGGTTGGGCGTTGTCCTGTGCACCAAGGGGTGCCCAGTTCAATTCCAGGTCAGGGCACATGCCCAGGTTGCAAGCTCACCTCCATTAGGGGGCATGCAGGAGGCAGCCAGTTAATGTTTCTACCTCTCTCTTCCTCTCTCTCTAAAAAAATCAATAAGCACATATTTAAAAACAGATAAAACAAGCATACCGGGTGAAAAGCATACTTCCATGAACTTCCCTAGGTCGTCATAATGGCTGTTTGGGCAAGTTTTTGCACCTATGGCAACTTGGCTATTCTGCCAATAATTTCCTTGCCAAAGTCATTTGTAACCTTTTGGTGACTTTCTCTCATGGTTCTAGTTTGTTGTGGAACCCTTTACGAGCTACTCAGAATCTTCAGTGATAGTGTTCTAGGAACTAGACACGCTGCCTGTGACCTGAATGACGCACAGCTGGGTGGGGCTGACCCCAGCTTTAATGACCTTCAGCTCCCAGAGTCAGATCACTTGCAGCCGGTGTGTGTATCTGGGGCTTACAGACCATCTGCAACGCCAATGACATCAAGTGGTGATGACCACGTCAACAAGTCAATGCGATAAATGTCATTCATGTCTACTATACGCCTGGTATTATGTCTTCAAGCTTTTTGCAAAAAATATGTTATATAAAATTACTACATAGACTCAGAGGCGGGTCTTCGATCATTTTAGCTATGGCGTGCCTTGTCTTTGTGCAGAATTTCAAAGCTCACTGGGCTTCTGGTCCTCGAACAGCTGTGTGGTAACTATGAAAAGCAGCATTTGATCACGATCATTTCCATGCCGTTATGAATGTGTTTTTCAAGGAAAGAGAGTCTGGGTACAGCAGCAGATTTTGGTGTAATGACTTCATAGGAAGGCACGCAGGAGAGTTACAGGCAAGCTCTTTGCAGACAGAAGATGTTGGAGGAGCCCAGAGCATGAAAATATTTACAGCACATTTACTCGTAATTCGGGCTATTTGTCATCATTTGGAGACCTGGGATCTACCCCAGTGAGTCTGGTAGCCTTGAAAGGTTGTTATTTCAGGAAGATTTTATGTAGCATTTTTACACTTCATTCTTTCTTTTCTCACATGCTCATTTTTTTTTTTTTTTTCAATCAACTGTTTTACCTTTGAAAAGCAAAGAGATAGGGAAGACATTTCCTTGAATCTAGGATCCCCTGACTGCTTCATCCAGGCAGATTTCTCCGGAGCGGAGTGTGAAGGGAAAATTAAAATGTGATTGCTTAAACACACTTTTTCTTCGCTTTTAGGAAACAGGGCTTATCATGTTTCTTCAACTGGTTTTAATCAAACCTTAGAGACAGGCTCTTCTCAGGGAGCTGATTTAGATGGGAAATGTTTGTGTTTCCCCATCAATATTTGAAGAAGATAAGAAAAAGGAAGAAAAGGTAACCTGCCTCCCAAACATATTAATTAAGATAAGGAGTTTCATATTTTATATGCACTTTATATTTTAATAAATCATTAGTTATTAATGCTCTTAATGGCTTAACTTACCAGCATTGAACTTAAAAAGCTCAATGTTATTCCTTTAGAATAGCATTAATGTATTTATGTCTCAGCATCATTGGATGAGTTTAAGGAAGCAGATGGAAACAACTTTATGTGATTTTTATTGGTTGCGTCCAATTTTGTATGTCACGCATCCCCACAATGGCCAGACAGTATAGAGTTGGTTTTGAGTAAACCTAAGGAATTTATAAAAGTGATTATTAGATGGATCCTGAATAGTCACATTCTGTTTGGGTTTTTATTTAACTGACCTGCCACATAATGTTGGACAATAATCCTCTGCTCCTCCTTGGGAAATAACAAAATGTTTCTCTTGCCCTGGAGAGCATGATGTTCCACTGTGGCAGTCAGAGACTTTGTGGATGGAGAAAGTTGCAGAATTTAAGGGTCCATGTCATGTTATCTTGAGATCGTTGAAGGTTTCTGGACGATAGCAGCCGGACGGCGGAGCAGGCTTCTGCCTTGTCAGACCTACCTCCAGGCTTTGATGGAAGGAAGGGTGGAGAGAGGCAGAGGTTGGATTTCACAATAGTTTCTCGCATCTTTACCATGTTTTGGTTCATGGCAGAGCTAGTCCAGAGATGTGCAAAGTTAACACAGATCTTTGTGCATGTGGGGAGGGATAGTTTGCTAAGGATGAGTAGTATCTAGAAGGGCCCAGGAGATTAGTTTTTGAGTTCCATATAGAAATATCCTTAAGTTGCAAATCAGAAGATTCATATTCATGTTGCAAAAGTTGTGTTAAAAGTGCTTTGGTTTCTTGATTTTCTGTGAACCCGTTTCACATTGTGTATATGTAAAGTAGTTTGTCATCGTTCCTTATAGGCTCACATAAGTCTTCACATTCAAATGGTACTAGGATTTACCTAATGCCGCATGAGAGCTTATTTAAATTTCATCCATTCAGCCGTTCACCCACTCACCTGAGAAGCTCTTAGAAAGTGTCTGTCCTGGCAGTGGGAGGTAAGAATACAGTGGAGAATATTTTCCCTATCTTTAAGAATTTATAGTCCAAGTGAGATGGGCTTTACATACCTGAAAGGACGAGAGGAAATCAATGAGAGCACTTGGGATACTGTGGTATTATCTTTGTTTTCTTCAGGAGAATGATAAAAACTAAAATTGTTTTATAACTAAAATTCTAAATGGCACAGCATAAAAATTACAAATGATCAAAGTGGCCCATGGAAGTACACACTGAACTTTCTTTGTCTTACATGGGACTAGTTTTGAATGGCTTTGCAGATTTGTAAAGGGATTCAAGGAAGGAGAGATGGAGAATATAATATTCAATTAGGAAGTTACTGTTATATTTTTAGTTGACGGCTACTTAGAAAATATTAGTCACCTTCAATATGCGAGGTGTGTGCAGGGCTCTGTGGAGGTTTCATGGGTTAATCAAAATGTAAGGAGTAGAGGGATGAGTAACACAGTTAGTGGGATCATCCTCGCTCAGTGGTTAGAGATGAGGTGGCCCTTTGAGTGACCTGCAAAGAATGGGGATCATTCGTAGATGCTGAGATGTTTGGGGTGGAAATCACACTGTAGTCGCATGACTCTGAGTTGGTTCAATGAGAATTACAGGACACATGTAGAAACACTTGATTAGTATGGCTTAGTTATAAAACATTGTTCACTTTAAATGTAGATTGAGGCTACACTGTGGTTGGGGTACAGTTAAAATCTCTGGTGTGGCAACTTTGTTTCATCTTCATACCAGCTCTAATCAAGTGCTACTTGTAGTGTGTTGAATACAATTCTGAGGCCAAACTGAGATTAAGCAAGAAAGATTATCAATGTCTGGTAGGCCATTGGTACATTTGTCTAGTATTTGAAATCTCTGTTCTTATAAATTGGGAGTCAAATGATTTTGAAAAAGGGGATTTGTACGTATTCAGGACAATTGTTCTTGAAGAACTCACAAACTGTTATTTTCCCTTTGAAATTGGTATTCTGAGAACAATGAATTCACTTGGTAAATAAGTTGGGATAATGGAAACTGATCTCTACATTTCTTTCTTGGGATTTAATAAATGCATTGGCATATTAAAGGCGTTGACTTGGATTTAAAAAAGCCAAAATAGCTACTAAATATCTGAGAAAATTCTCTTACATATACACACCGCACACACAATTTACATATACATACACACATACATGTGGTATCAGGGTCTCAACCGTATTGATTCTACAATTTAAATGAAAATAAAATTAATGTTAGCTTTAGTTAATCATAAAATCATAAAGAAGTTGTTGAACATATACACAATGGAATACTACTCAGTCATAAGAAAGGACAAAATACTGCCATTTGAGACAACATACATGGACCTTGAGAATATTGTGCTAAGTGAAATAAGTCAGACAGAAAAAGCTAAGAACCATATGATTACACTCACATGTGGGATGTAAAACTGAAACTCGTGGACACAAAGAACACTGTGTGATTGCCAGAGAGAAGGGGGTGGGGGTGAAGGGGGCCTAATATATGGTGACAGGAGATGATTTGAATTGGGTGGTGGGCACACAGAGCAATATACAGATCTTGTAACACAGAAACCCACACCTGAAACCTGTATGTTCCTATTAACCAATGTTACCCCAATAAATTTAATAAAAAATAAACAAACAAGAAACAAGTAAGTCATAATCAGGATCTTCCTCATGCATAAATGTTCCAATCTCTGTTTTTTTTAAATTCAATTGGTGGCTATATGTTGAGCATTTATTATGTGGCCATGTGGCAGGCACCGTTGTAGGCACTGGAGATAGAGAAAGGAAGGGAAAAAATGACAATTCCTGCCCATATGGGGCTCATATTCTAGCGATGGAGAGAGACAAAAATCAAGGTAAGCAGATGAAATATAGCAAGTTAGATCATTATAAGTGCTAAAGGGAAAAAGTACATCAGGGAAGGGGGATGGCATGTGTGCATTCGAGTTGGAAGGGCTTCTGGAATTATACACAGAGTAGCAGAGAAGGCATCACTGAAAAGGCGATATTTGCATCAAAATGGGAAGGAAGGAAGAAACTGAGTTAGTGGCTCTCTGGAAAAAGAGCATTCTAGCAGAGAGAACAGCCCGTGCAAAGGCCCTGTGGTGAGAGCAGGTCGGTCATAGTCACAGAACAGCAACGAACACCTGAGGTTGTACGAGATGAAGTTGGAGAGAGAGAAGGTAATCATGTGCTGCCTCGTAGCGCAGGACGCCGGAGGGTTTTGAATGGAGTGTCATGAATGACAAGCCTTAGCCTTTGAGATGACTTGCAATGCGTATATAACACGGCTCTATAAAAGAACCGTTAAATATCAATAAGAAAAAGACAACCACCAAAGAGCAAATGGAACAAAACGAGAATAGGACCACTCTGTCTATGGTGCGGAGGGCGGGCTGAGGTCGGGGTGCGGGGCGAGCAGCCAGGTGGGTGGCCCGAAGCTGTTGCAGTTAAGCTGGTGAGGGATGATGGTGGCAGGGCCCCGAGTCACAGCCGTGGCATTGTTAAGGAGCAGCCGGATGCCTGATACGGTTTCAAAGTCGAGTTTACAGGATTTGCTGACTGTTTGGATGTGTGGCATAAGAGAATCAGAGGAATCAAGGATGACCCCCTGGGTTTGGCCTGATCCCAGAAACTCCCCTTTAACGACGACGTGCTTACTTCTGCTTCCAGACTCTGCCTATCCCCACAGCTGACACCAGCAATCACTATAAACAGGCGTAACCAACAGTCCTTGCAGGGCCTCTTGGTCCAAAGAGCGAGAGGGACTCTAGGAAGAGGCAGTAAAGACCTGCTGGCTCTGCATCGACCGGCTTCTCAGGCTGGTGCAGCTTTGGCCTTGAATCCAGGCTTCAGAGCCTGCCCTTCCGTGTGTTTCCTTTGCCCCTGAATGCCCGCTTGTGCTGTCTGATAGGAGGGCCGTGCCGCGACTGCAGTGCTTAAATGCGGCGAGGCCCTGTTTTAGCGCTGCACCGCCTGCTGCCGGCTTCCAAAACCCTGAGCGCCAGCCACCTGCCCGCCTGCTTGTCCATCCATTTCCTGCTGCCAAGTCCATTGACACAGATCTCCCGGGCTGCCAGGACATCTGCCCGCTGCCTACGGTGGGAACTCTCGGATGCTGACAACTTGCCACCCTGGCCTGGACCATCGCCCATTCCCTGCTATCACCTGCCACCATCCTCTAAAGCCCTGCGCCTTTCCCCATGTGTTCAGTTCTCTTTCGTTCTTAAGATAATTCATTCATTTAGGGATCTGTTCATTCATATCTGCATGAATGCATCCCAGTTAACATTTACTCAGGGAAAACTCTGAGTCATCTTTCTGTTGGAGACTGTAGATAAAAGGGGCGGGCAAAAGTAGGTTTATAGTTGTGAGTATGCAAAACACAGAGTTCATTCTTGTATTATTATTTATTAATTAATGTGTTATTTATTTGTATTATGGCTGTAAACTCCTCTCACCCACCCCTGTACTATGCAGGCTCTATTCTCTATGTCACAGAGGATCTCCTAGGGTCTAGAGGGACATGGGCTAAAGAGGGCATGTCAACAATATTCACAGTGAATTGGGACAACTGATCTCAATTTATAATCATCTTTCAGAGAAGGAGGCGTTTTAACCCTACCAGCGTGGCTCAGCAGTTGACCGTCAACCTATGAACCAGGAGGACAGGGTCCAATTCCCGGTTGGTCCCCAGTCGGGGGCGTGCAGGAAGCAGCCGATCAATGACTCTCATCATTGATGTTTCTCTCTCTCCCCCTCTCCCTTCCTCTCTCTGAAGTCATTAAAAAAATTATTTTAAAAAAAAATAAAGGATACATTTTGCTGCTCTGTGAAGGGCATGGTGCAGTGTTTTACACCCTAGAATTGGACTCAATCTGTTCAAGGCCAGAGTTTTGACTCCCACTCACTGTCTGAGTGACATTGGCAAGTGAATTTAGCTCCGTTACCTTAGTTTCTGTGTCTTGGAAACGGGAATGATAACTGGATGACTCTGAGGGTTGTGAGGGTCATGACGGGTGCTCATGTAAGGGCTTTACTGTTGCTTCGGACACATTCTAAAGCGCAGTAGGTTTGAGCAGGTCCTCAGGTCCTTCCTCTCCTCCTCCGACCGCAGTCGAAGCGGGTGCGGGTGCGGGTGGGGTGCAAGAGCAGCACAGAGGAGTCGGGGCCTGAGGGAAAACGTCCCTGACCCCAGAGGCCGGGTTGGCGGCCTAGGGCTCTCCCGGAGCTCTGTGCCAATCTGAGTCCCAGCGCTGTTCAGTAGCTGCCTGTTTCCTCGGCCAGCTCCCCCCTGAGCCTGTCCCCTCTGTGGACGGTGGTGGTGTCCAATGCTCCCTTAGCATCTTGCTCAGCACCGTGTAGGAAGAAGTGTCAATAAATATTTGTTGAACAGTAAATAAAAGGAAAGAATGCAAAGGCTTCCCGTGGGTGGCCACGATTAAATTAAATCTGGAGGAAGCCTTTTCGAGCACAAGGACCGGTGCGAGCGGAGTCCCGGGGCCCAGGCCTGTAGTGCGCCCCCGAAAGCTCGGGTCCCGTGGGCCCGTCTACGGACCTGTCTGGCGCGAGCTTTTGAGTTTCTGATTGTGGGCCGGAGCCAGACAGGCAAGGACCTTGTATGTCTAAGAACTAAAGAGCTGGACCTGCTCCGGGATGCAGAGCGCAGAGGGATGTGAAAGAGCAGTCGAGGCTTTTCATGATCTAGGGTTTATCTCCATTTTGCAGACTCCCCCGCCCCCAAACAATTTATGGCTCAGCAGCACTAAAGTGTCTGTGCATCACCCCCGATGGCACACAAGCTGTTGGTACACCATTGTGATGTTAGCTGGGTGGGCGCCCTCTAACGTGATGTTTGTTTCTTTGTTTATGTCTTTCCACTGCCTGGAACGTCCCCATCTTCTCTTATCACCAGCTGGGCTGGTTCTAGGCTATTATTTTTATTTTATTTTTTTAGGCTATTGTTGATCCTGTAGTTCAGGCGTCACCATGTCCAGAAAGTCTTCTTTAAAGTCATTAAAGTTCACAGTCAACGAATGCTGTCTACGTGTCAAGCACCCTGGTGTTTACGTTGTGCCTGTAATTTGGTTTAATCCTTACAGCCCTATGAAGTAGCTACTGTTATTACCTTTTTGAAAACTGAGCAAACGGATACATTTTATAAGATTTATTCTACGTTTTGTACACTAGCAAACTACAGCTTACGTAAACTGTCTAGGGCTAAGAGTGGCTGAGCCATGGCACTTGATGTAGGGCCTCCACTCCCTACCATCTTTGAACTTGAACATTAAATTAGCTGCTCAGGCTCCTGGGACCCTTTTCTATCTACATAACTTCTTTCCCCCCGCAGTATCCATTTGGTAGAATACTAAGTCGACACAGTTTTTCTTTTTTCAGTTCTAGTCTTCAAACTTTCTATATCCAATCCCCCTTTCCCACGCCTTGATGCTATATCTTGGGCAGATTCCATCACTATCTGGTCACGATCCATTATTAAACTCACCCCGGTCCAGTTTAAAAATCTTAATTTGTTTTTCTCAAAACGTTTCCTTCCCATGGCAGGACGGGCTGTTGGCACAAGGGACTCGGAATGGAGACTGGGCACAGCCTGCTCTGCCAGGTCCTCCCCACCCCCGTCAGCAGGGACCAGCCCCACTAGGTCAGAGGGAGAGGGGAGCGGAGATGCAGAGGAAAGGGCAGCTTCTCTCCTTGCTGGCTGCGTGTGCTTTGGAGACAGACGCCAGTGGGCTGCCGTTTTCATCCACGTGGCACCCGTCCAGCTGCTGGCTGGCTGTGAGCACACTCGTGGTTTCTTAAGAGGGCTGGGCAGGGGCTCCTGCTGTTGGAGATCCAGCGGCGGCTCCCGGCTTGCACAGCCCCTCTCGCCCGGCCCCTGCCACGGGTGCTCCCCCGCAGGCTCTGGAGGTTGGAGGCTCCTCACTGGACCAGCAGCCCTCTTGGCTGGGAGGCCAGCAACGTGACTCAGACATAGGTAAGCGTCACGATGTCCGCCCAACCGTGAGAAATTCACACAACCTGGCTATCTGAAAGGGTAGGGAAAGCAGAAAGGCCTTCCGTCAGTCACCTGGACGCTCTGTGCTGTCATCCATCCGTCATGGACTGAAGAGCAAATCCACCACCTAAGCAGATGTCCCTTCGGGGCGTGCAAGGTGAGGCTCCTGTGCAACATGCAGCCCTAGTCCGTTGCTTCTGTCTTTAGAAATATTTTTACATATAAAATAAATAATGCACAATGAAGACTGCATGCACAGTTTCATGAACGCTAATAAAAAAATAACCGCACATTTGACACTTTGAGACATTTTAAAACTTTCCCCAGGACATCAGAAGTCTCTGAATATACTCTGTGGTTCTGGGTTTTGTGTTCATTCATTCTTATACCTTAAAAAATAACTTTAGTCCATGTATATGGTATCTGTTTGCTATTTCTGAGATAATGAATTACCACAAGCTTGTGACTTAAAAGAACACACACGTATTATCTTTAATTCTAAAGGCTTGCAGTTCGACATGGGTCTCACTAGGCTATAAAATCGAGGTTGCTAGGGCTGCATTCATTTTTGAAACCGCCAGGGGAGACCCGGTTTCCTTGCCTTTCCCATTTCCAGAGGTCGCCCACATTCCTTGGCTAGTGGTCATCTTCCATCTTTAAAGCCAGAGATGTATCTTTTAGTTCTTTCATGAAATGCTTTTTCTTCATTCTTAAATTCTTTGCTGATATCTACTAATCTCTCCTGAGCTCCTCTACTTCTTATTTCCGATGTTTGTATCAAAGTCTTAATCGTTTCCTAATATTGAGATATTACATTGAAGGTTTCATTTGCTCTGTGACCCCTTTTCTGGTGAGTTCTCATTGTTTGTCTTCATGTTTTTAAGGCCTCATTGATATTTTTATTGTAATACTTTTGCAAGGTGATAGAACCTTGTGTGTGTGTGTACCCCGTGTTTAAACAAGGAACAAAATAAGATGAAATTTCCTGGGATATTAGGAGAAATGCAGGCCAGGCTAGCTTTTTCTATGTCAGAGTTTAAATTTTTCTTTCAGTTTTACCCATAAGGATTCAAAATATGCCCTCCCTCTGTTAGCCACTTGTTTGTCTGACTTAGAAAGGTTTTCTGCCTCTTGAGCCTGAGGCCCACAAGCCTCCTAAAGCACATCATGATTCCTGGGGTTTCTTTTCTCTGAGCTCAAAAATTGTCTTTCATTCACACGGTTCCATCCTTGCTCAATTTGACTGTTTCCAGGAGCACGAGGCACTGCCCTTCTAGAGGAGGGAAGTATTTTCTGGATATTTGTGGAATTTTATTGACGATTAGAACCATCATGTCCATGGTAGCTTCCCCCACACTGGGCCATTTCTGGCACTTATCTAGAACCCTGAGCCTACGAAGACTTTTCTCTAATCGCGCTAATTTTTCTCAGGGTTTTTTCTTCCCAGACTTCCTCTCAGGGCAAGTCCTTTCCTTTGGGAGGTGTACTTACTAGGAACTTTGGAAGCTATTCAGTTGTCTTTCCCTTCTTGCTCCCTTGTCGGGCGGCTGTTGAACTTGGGCATGTCACCAGCACGTGCCCATATTCTGGGTGTGTTGCCTAAGTTGTTTTTAACGATGCTGGTTTTTCCACTTGGTTTTCAGGAGACATTGGGAAATTGAAAACCACTACGTTACTGACACAATCCTGTTGCAGAAATTCTGACGTACATTTCAGGAGAATCACTGTGGTTGCTGTGTTGAGATTAGACTATCGGAAAAAGGCTAAGGAGCCAGGAAGGGTAATTTTTTTGGCTATTGCAGTAACTCAAGTGATAAGTGATGATCCTTTGGGAGATGATTACTGAAGCTAGATTCTGGATGTTTTCTGAAGGCAGAGCAGTAAGAGTTACTAATGGATTGGATATTTTCTTTTTAGATTTAAATATTTACAGGAACATTATTTTACTGTGTATTTTATGTGTGTATCCAACTACTTGTCAGACTTTAAACAATTACAATATTTTATCAAAAAACATCTATATTTTCGTAAAGAATGTATTTTTTAATAATCTCTATTATTAAGTTACTTTAGGTAAATAAACATCTTAGAAAAGTGCCCAATATACTAATGGCTTAATACATATTAAATAATAGTATAATTGTTTTCATTACCTTTTTTTTTTTGGCCCATGAACATATCACCTACAAATAATGGCACACTTTTCTGTTTTATATTTACATCTCATTTTTTCCTGCTTTATTATGTTAGTTTGGAATATCATAAGTGATTGCAACACAAGGTGATTTTTTTTTCTGTTTTTGCTGTCGTGGTTGGCAAATTCTTTGATCAGGTTAAGGAAGTCAACTTCTATTTCTTGTTGGCTAAGAGCTTTGAAACAATCATGAATTCAAGTTGATTTTTCCCCCAATGTTACTTTTGCATCTATTGAAATAACGTTTTTTTCCCCTTTGGTATATTAATATACAAATTCTATTTCCAGTCAGTGCAATATGGGAAGGTAAGCTCAAGGGGGCTGGAACTGGTGCTGAGTGAGCCGAGGCACCCTCTCTGCCCATTACACCCCTTTGGCTTTCTAATGCTCATCTACCATCTCCCAATAGTTGAAGTTCCAGATAACTGCAGAGTAACTCTGAAGTGCTAAGTTCATTATTTCTGTACAAACCCAAACAAGCTTTCCCTCTGAACGTGACAGCCAAAGCCTCATTCCTTCCTGCATTAATTTCTGCTTTATGTTCATTCCTCTTTCCATCCCTAACTCAGCAGCACCCGGGCATCCTGTGGTCTTTGTGCCACACTTACCTGCACGTCCTGTATAATATCACTGGCCAAAGTGAGAGTGGGAAAGAGAAGGAATCTTACACAAATAAGAACAGAACAGAACAATGAACAATATGGGTCATCACTATAGTCCTCATTTATATAGCTGTTCACAAAGTCATGTTTGACTTTTAATAATTTCTTTCTTAACTATTCATTTCATATATTCTTGGCTCTTGGCCAATACTTCCACTGGACAGTTTCTTTCATATATATATATATATATTCATTGATTTCAGAGAGAGGAAGGGAGAGGGAGAGGGAGAAAGAGAAACATCAATGATGAGAGAGTCATTGATCGGCTGCCCCCTGCACGCCCCCGACTGGGGATCGAGTCAACAACCCAGGCATGTGCCCTGACCGGGAATCAAACCATGATCTCCTGGATCCCAGGTAGATGCTCCACCGCTGAGCCACGCCGACCAGGCTGGGTTGGGCAGTTTCTTTGGTTGACAAGTGATTTGAAATTTCCTCCTGAGAGGTTTGAACACTTGATGGCCCTGCCTGGGCTAGCTTGCTGAACTCTTTCTTTCTCTTGTGCAAGAGCATGTGGATGCAGGAGGAGGCCCCAGCAGTAATGGCATACTCCTCCTGGTCTCCAGCCATACGTCAGCTTTCCTCCCAACTTCAGATGGCAGGAGTCTCTTGCCCGAGATGACACAGCGATGACTCTGGTGCTTGGCCTTCCTCCCCCTTGGAGGAGCTCCATTCCCACTGCCCTTAGGACCACCCTAAATGGAGAATGTAGAGCCAGGACAATCCAATTTTGTGCGGTATCAGGATATCATGAAGAACCGTCTGTCAACCAGTCTGAGATGTTCGTTCTCAGCTCACTAGCATGAGGAAAGCCTGCATGAGGCCCAGCGAGGGCTCAGTGAGGGCAGCAGGAATAACCGCCCTGCACATGTGAACCGCCCCCATGTACCGTGTATTCAGGACCTGCCCACGCCCGATAATGTACAGGCCTCTCCCAGCTGCAGAGAGAAGTCGGATGGGCATGCCTTTCTTTAGCTGGTGGGTCAGATGACACCCGCTTGATAATGTGCTGCTCGGGTCACTTGATTACTTGGCATCTCATAGTCATGTGTTGAGTCTTTGTCTGAACTTAACAGCGAGCTCAAAACTGTTTCTCAAAAAGAGAACAGTTGCTTGTTAAAGAGGGCATGGTTTGTCCACCGCTTCTGCTGTGATTTTATATTTAAGTTTCCCCATAGGATTGTAACAGCAATCCGCTCAGTCACACATAATTCGAGCACTGTCGGATCCGTTGAAAACTGACCACAGACACAAACATTAGCTCTTTCTTTTGAGTCACAGTAAGGCTGTGGATTCTTAGGGAAAGTATCATTTTCTTCTGCCCTGATGTGAAAAAAAAAGTCTGTGTACACATTTTTTAATTTATATATTAAAGGGTAGGTTCTTCTTTCCTGGAAGTTGGAGGAGATAGATGAAAATAAATCTTTGAATATTAGGTCCAGGGATGTTTATATGAAATATCAAATAATAAAAATTAAATAGGATATTGTAAAATATATAGTTTAGCACATTTATTATCGTGTTATTGTATCTAAAAAAAAAACAAGCCCAAAACTACATTTAGGTACATTTCTGACCAAGATATCTACGGCATTTTATCAAGAGAAGATAGAAGTATTTGTGTACGATTGGAGCTTAGAAGCACTGTTATTTTGATTTTCTTTTATTTATGGCAAATGAGGCCTCCAGGTGATGTACTTTGGTTGATCAAAAATATCCAAGGCCTTCTCTTTGCTAGAGGGATGTTTATATGTCTCACAGTGAGACTCCTCCTGGCAGCCACTTTCCCTGCGATATGCTTTTGAGGGATGTGTGTGTGCTTGTGCCCACCTATCCTCGGGAGCTCTCAGGTACCCATTGCACTTAGCGGAGAGCTCAGCCCCTTTGTCTCTTAGATGTCCTCTCCTTGGCACCCGAGAGGCAGTAAATGAGTGAAGGGCTCTTCCTGGAGAGTTTCCTGCATTTGCTCCATAGGGCTTGTGGTGATGCTTAAAGACCGAATTGAGATGGAACTTCCGAAGGGGTAACACCCTTCCCTGAGTGTTGGGGTCAACTGCAGTTCTCTTGGGCACAGCTACGTGCACTCCCCTCGGTTCTTCATGCGCTCAGGCTTTAAAAGAGCCCTGAGGGGTGACTGCAGGTGGCATGGAGTTCATCATCCATTTTGTGGGTTATGTCCCTCAGATTCACACCCAACTGAACCGTTTCTTTTAAGGTCAAAGGCAAACATTACTCTAAGCTTATGTTTTCATTGGTGTTTATTTTTATTGCTGCTAATAAGACCACACATGCTATCCAGGAACTCAGAAGTTTACATGCTATCGAGGTGTGTTTTCCGCCCACTGGGAGAAGTCAGTCTAGTTGAGACAAGGGTACAATGCTTGTCAGTTGTTAATTTGGGGGCCGGCTATTTCTGCCTGTTTTCTGGCTTGGTGAATGTCCTGTCAATCACTTCCCCTATTACTTGAAAAATTGTTAGTAAAGGGCGTTATTAGGGTCCTAGACAATACATGTTCAAAACCTACCAATAACCATTTATGTTTTAAATTATTATCTTGGCAACTAAGAATCGCGCTCCCCTTCCTCAAAGTTAAGGCTGGCCAAGCATCCCTCCCCTCTAACGGAGCCGCTTGTGCGTGCGAGTGTGTTGAGGGAAAGGAGATTTTCTATGTGTATTTTTCAGGATTCGTATCAGTTTAACCCTCTAGAAGGAGATGGAAGCGAAGCCACCGGCCCTGCTGTCAGCTGTGGGTGTGTCCCCACCCCTTCCCCGCGTGCCCGTGTCTGCTCCGAGTGGGAGACGGTTATCGCTGAGCACGGCTCTTGGGAATAGGTAAGAGAAAGCCCTCAGAGAGAAGTTAGCAGTCTCTCTCTCTTTCTTAATTGCCTTTCATGTCAAAGAGAGAAAACAAAAAAGCTTGCATTACTCTTTACTTTAGAACTTTCGATGAAATGCTAATGATAAATGACTAGTTGTTTAATAGTCATCAGACTGTTGAATAGACTCCAATCACAGCATATATGGGTTAGGAAATTAAGAAACAAAATGCCAAATTGATATATACTTTTATGGAGGGTAAGTTATAAAAATAAAAATTCTTTAGAAAGAGATTTATCTCAATATGAGGAGCAGCTAGCATGCACGTCTACACGGAGTACAGGATTTAATGCTTCAGAATCACTTGATGCCTAAGTTATAGGCTAACTACCAAGTTCTGGGCATAGCATACTTTTAGAATCACTCCACTTATGTTTAATGTGTGATAATTAACTCTTGTGTATCATGTCCATCAGCTCTTAAAAAACAAATTCCAATTTTTATACTTTGAGTAAAATAAAAATATGAAAACAGGCATGAATTAGAAACAGGACTAAATATAAAGACAGACAAGTATTTTTGTTTTTACCTTACAAAGTCATATGGATCAGCTTACATTTTTAAGGTATTTAAAAACAAAGCCACATTTTTCTGGCAAAACACCTGAATAGACACTTCTCCAAAGAGGACACTCAGACGGCCAAGAGACATGAAAAAACGCTCAACACCACTAATCTTCAGAGAGATGTAAATTGAAATTACAATGAGGAGTCACCTCACATCTGCCAGAACGGCTACTGTCAAAAAATCAACAAACGACACGTGCTGCTGTCAAGGGTGTGGAGAAAGGGGGACCTAGTGCCCTGCTGGTGGGAGTGCAGACTGGGGCAGCCACTGTGGAAAACAGTGTGGAGGTTCCTCAAAAAAATTGAAAATGGAACTGTTGTTTGATCCAGCGATCCCACTTCTAGGAATATACCTAAGGATCCTGAAACACCCATCAGAAAGAACATATGCACCCCTATGTTCATAGCAGCGCAATTTACAATAGCTAAGATCTGGAAACAGCCCAAGTGCCCATCAGCAGGTGAGTGGATAAAGAAGCTGTGGGACATTCACACCATCGAATACTACGCAGCTGTAAAAAGGAAGGATCGTGTACCTTTTTCAACAGCATGGAGGGACCTGGAGAGTATTATGCTAAGCAAAAAAAGCCAGTCAGAGAAAGAAAAATACCATATGATCTCACTAACATGTGGACTCTAATGAACAAAATAAACTGATGAACAAAATAGAACCAGAGACGTGGATACATGGTCCCGACTGACAGGTGTCAGAGGGGAGGATGGGGTGGACAGGGTGAAGGTGAAGAGAGTAGCCAAAGAACATATATGCTTAGGGCGTGGACACAGGCAGCAATGTGGTGAGGGCCGGAGAGAGGGGTTGGGGTGAAGGTGGGCAAAGGGGGGGAGATGTGGGACATCTGTAATAATGTCAACAATAAAAATAAAATTAAAAAACAGGACAAAAAACAAAGCCACATTTTAAAATAAGCAGGTGTGAAATTTGATCAAGAAGAGAATACAATAAGTCCTATATATAATTTTTAAAGTCTTTGATTGAACTAGAACAATGTCTTATATATTCTTTAATTGGGTGAATCAGAAGCTTTTATTAAGAGGTTAGCAATGTCTGCACACTGACTGTGTTCTCTGCTGCTATCAGTCTTGTTTGAAATTCTCCATGAATATTTGTACTTAAAATCAGTCAACTTGCACACCCCCGTATGCCTTCTAGACGGGGGTCTTCAATAAAGCCACTGAAATGTATGCTAGTCCTCTTGTAACATAATGATTTCTGAGAAGATCCACTTGGTTTTTGATGTCTGATGTCTTTTATTTTCTCCTTCCAGAGTTTCAGCAGGTTGTCTAATTGTGAGATCTATAGAGACACTGACGGGGGCTAGGGTTTCCCCAGTGCACTTTGTGGAAAAAGCCATCCCTTTTTGGTTACAACAGTTTGTCAAAAAATACATGGTATAGCCTTGCCTAATATTTCAGAATCCCATAATTACATGGCTCTGACTGTGTTCTCTTAAGCCAAAAGGACTCTGTTGCCTCAGTTTACATTATTTTGCATACCACCCTAAGACATGGAGCCGGTCTCTGTTCTCAACAAGGATTTTCTGAGAGGCCTCATGGCTTATGTAGATGTGGATTGTGATTTGGGGGTGATTTTTCAAATTAATCAACTGTCTTTTGGCTTCACGGACTAGAACCTACTGCTAAATAGTGACAGAGTGCTCACGGTCATGACCCAATCCTTGAACGGGTTTCCTTTAACAGGAAACCATGCAACCTAATGTGACATGAAGGCTGCCGTGTGGGCCTGCACTGTCTCTAAGCATGCAGCCACGCTGGAAAATCGTTTCTGCTCCCTGTCTTGTGGAATGAAAGGGGGGGAAAATCTGTGTATCACTAAATGTACTGGGAAGAGCAGTAAAATGACTCCAGCAACTGATAATATGAAATTGTCTTTGAGAGCTTGCTGGTGACTTAAACTTCCCTTGAACAGCTGGATGTCGGAGAGGAAGCGTCTTTAGTCACCGAGGGTAAAAAATGTTAAAGGCTCAGTCGTTTTGTGAAGCAAATCTGTACATATTTATAAGAGATGGTTTAGAAATTATGGTAATTTGATACATTGTTGATTTTTATAAACATTATAAATTAATATAAATATCTTGGGCTATGTGTTTGCTTTGCTGAAATGCACTTGTTGAAAATTAAGCACTTAGTCACCGAAACATCTGGGCAAGAGAGTAGATGACTCAGGACAAGCTCATCACCATTATTGAAATTTAAAGAGCATGGCTTCCTGACCATGAGTCATGACCATCAGACTCACAAACGGGGGTCTCAGCCACTGCTCTACCCCCTCGCCCACCCTCGGCACCCAGCCCTCCCCGTATTGTTCAGACCGATTTTGTGGGCTTCGCGTGTAGAAAGAAAACAAGCCATTTTATCATGGGTTCGTTTTCTTCTCATGTTAATGCTTAGTGAGTTTATACAGTAGTAACCACAGAAACATAATTTCCTTTTTATAAATGATACTGATAAAGTCATGAATAGTAACATGGAATAGCCATTTTAGATTATGGTTCACCCCAGAAATTCCAGGAAAGAAAGAGACGCAATCAGGCACTTTCATTTAAACCAAATTTTAGTTATTAACCTTGCCAGCCTCAACACAAATTAATGAAAAGCTATCACCCCATATCAAAGCCATAGTTTCCATAATGGTCAATATCGAAAACAAGATTACTTATGTTCTTTTGGCTTAAGTAAGATAGAGGATTGTGTGAATATGTCTTTTAGAAACCCTTGCCTTAAATATGTTTTTAATTATACGGTGCTCCTGGGCCTGCAGCACTGAGACCACATGTTTAAATCAAAGAGCTTCTAGTAAAGGATTAGAGCACTTCCACTCCAAAGAATGCTGGCTTTTTTCTTCTTGTCTTTTTAAAGCTTGTCAGTATTTGGCACAGAATGAAACTTTGATGTACATATAAGGCATGGTTTTTACTTTAATGTCTTACTTTATGATCTATTTTGTAGATCAAGGATGGATTCTGGGGTTGAAAAATGGTCAACTTCTTTCTAGAAAGAAAAAGAAAAAATTCTCCAACCTGGAGCAGCCATTTGAAAATTATTTAATCACTCAGAAAAAACTTAAAAACCTTAGGTTACACTCTAAATGGTATTCCCAGAGGTGAGCAGCCAATGTCACACCTAGAATAACCTCATCTAGGATCGACATTGCTTCATTATCAGAAACACAGCGTCCTACTGAGCCACGACAGTTTCCATTAACCACTGATCTGGGCGAAATCGGGGTAGTTTTCCATGTGTTGGTTGCTGCATGTCTGTAAGATTCAACTGTGTCCAGATTGAGATATAAGATTAATGAAGCTGTTTTAATGCTGTCTTTGAATGCTAATAAAACAGTGTACATCAATTTTTCTTAAATGTAAGAAAAATGGGAAACAATGCAAAAAATGTTTGAGCTTTTGACAACTCTCCTATTAAAAATATAAAAAAATTAGCTCTGTCAGAATTTTAAAAATAGTAATGTATTAAAAAATTGAATATGAAAAATGTCAACAGAATTTGCAACTTTATTAGAAATCCCTTGGTATAAGTCCCTTTCCATTTGGTGTAGAAAGTAGGTCCCGCCGGTGGCCTTCACTTTTGATCTTCCGAGGATTTATCCGAGTGCTTCCCGGTCCTAACCCGAGGATGCTCAGGAGTAGTATCTCAGTGACCCAGAGCGCATGGACCAAAGGCTTAAAACTTGAGATCTTACTTGCATCTTGAGTCTCAGTGTCAACTTTTAAGCCGTTACGGTCTTTGACCAACTGACCTAAATATTGATGAGCAGGGGCATAATCAATAACACCCATCAGGATTAAGAGAGAAGCTGCTGATGAACTCCAGGATTTTAAATTCAGCAGCTATTATTTTTATGATTGTAATAGATACATTTTACAATGCATTAATTGGTCAAACACTGACTCAGTTTTTTACTATGTGTCCAACACTGTGATAGACAGATGGGGTTCAGAAATGACACTGTTTCTGCCATCACAGCGCACAATGTTGGGGGTGGGGAGGAAGGCGATCACAGAGGGAGGCGTCATTGAAATAACTACACGAGCTAATTTAAAGGGCACGTTCCACAGTACTCGAGCATTTTAATCACGTGTTGTAGCCTGGTTAGCAGGGTGCTTTGAGGGAGTGATGTTTGAACCGGGATTTAAAGGAAGTTTATGGCTTTTTTCCCCCACTGATGACGGTGTCCCCCTCTCTTGACCATTACTGTTTCTGGTGGGCTGAAGGTATTCCCTCTGGGGCGAGCTTCTAAATGCCATTTTCCCTGTTGAAGGCCACGCTCGAGTACTTCACATAGGATCCCAGAGCCTCCTCACTGTCTAGTGGCCTCGCTGCTCTTGCCCCACCTCTCATGTCCCCCCGACCCCTTCCTGCCACCAGCTTTTCCTTTCCCAGCAGCCAGGCCTCCAGCAGGTGCTGGCTGGACGACTCCCACCCACGCAACTTCCACGGTGTTTCCTGGGCCCACGGACACTTGCACTTAAGCAAATGTGGGAATGCAGAACAAGGGCCTACGTCTCTGAATCGACATCTCTTTCCAGTTCTTTTTTCCCTTCACTCAAATAGTCACAAGTAGTTTATAAACAAATGGGGCAGGGGGAAGCCACCCTTCAGTCTCTTTACCCGACTTTCTGGGGGTAACGGTGGTGTTGGCAAGGTGACCGACCGGTGGGTGACAGAACTAGGAACTCGCCTGGTGCCTACCCGCATAGCTTCTGCCATTCTCCTGGCACGCTCCCCCCGCACAGGCCCTGCTTTTATGAACTGCAGGAGACGGCAGGACACGCCCAGGCCCCAGCAGACTTGGATCTTTCTCAGTAAACCCTGAGGGGCACCGGCCACGGTGCGTTTTCCGGTGCCTTTAGATTACAGGCAATTTTTACTTCATGTTCCTAACTTTAGCTCCTGCTTTGATCTATTGCAATAAACATCTTATTTGGATTCCTATATGGCTTGGGCCATAGTGGTATTAAAGGCGACGGAGGTGATTCGCTAGGCGAGGAAAATACATGGTCAAATGCACGGTATCGGGGGGGTAGGTTGGGCCCGGGGGGTGAGGGAGAGAAGGGGGAAGGACGGCCCAGGTTTCTGTTTCATACCAAGCAGCGGATGGCGGCACAAGAGAAGGCGCTTGAAGAGGCTCCCCTGACCCACCCGGCCCGTGGCGACAGGAAGGGGACAGCAACGCCCCCGGCGCTCAGCGTGAGAAGGCGTCGGGCAGACAGGGCCAGAGCTCAGCGACGTCGGGCTGGGCGTTTGCACCTGCGAGTCACCGTCACAGGCGGCAATGGAAGGGATGGATGGTGGCCAGAGAGAGGATTTTTGGTGAGAAGAGTACAGTACGGCATCCTTATGTATATATAGTACGTATATGTATTCACAGGTACCCACAGGAGGTATGTGAGCACAGACATCTATAAAATCAGAACGGTTTTTAATGAAGTTTGAAATTGTTGCCATTACGTCATAGTCACACATTTCACACTCTGTCTCTGTCTCTGTCTCTGTCTCTGTCTCTATCTCTATATCAAATGTGATATGGTTTTCCCTATAAACTCAAGCAACCTGGTGATTGGCCTACTTGGTCCCTACAGAACCAAAGCCCACAAACAACTTCAGCTAGATTACTTGCTTCTGAATACAGTGTTCAGACGGTAGGAAGGGAATGGGAAGAGAGCCGGCCATCGTATAAAACACGGCTGGCTCTTAAATCGGTCATGTCTGGCTTTTCTAAGCTGCATACATTTGGGGAAGGTCCTGGTAGGAGCAGCGTTGTGCTTGGTTAGGGGTGTGGATGGGGAAATTAAGGCCCAGTAGCCGCTCCAGGAGGGAGAAGTCCCAGGGCAGAGAGGCTGGGGGCAAGGGGGGACGAGGGGAGGCGGAGGCCATGGCTGCAGCAAGTCGGAGACCCCGATGGTGAACTTGGGGCAGAAGACTCATGGGTTTTGAGAGAGATGGTCCAGGATGAGAATGTTCTAGCTGGGAATTTTTTTTGCCATTGCTAGTACACTTTTTCCTCCTAAAATAATTATTTTTTATCAGGGTACAATGACTGGAAGCACCTGAGAAAGGTGTAACAATGAGTAATAAGACAGCAATGTACACAATTCGCCTTCCACATTCACATCTTCTCTTAGACTCAGGACAAGGTTCCCCTGTTGGCACCTATGGGTGAAGGACCAGATGCCCTGCAGATGGCTATGCTCCTCAAGTCATGTCCCACTGGTTGAATCACCTGTGGCGGCAGGCGAGGGGCTCTGGGCAACCTCCGCAGGGCAGCCACACCTGTGAGCTATGGGGAGGCCTGACCTTGCTCCTGGGCTAACATGTAAATCCAAAGGGCCAAGCACGCCCCGGTACTGGGGACTTTATCTTGAAATTTGGGCTGCCAGGGAATGTTTTCGGATCCACTGTTGCTGTTTCTCTCTTACTTTGGGAAACATCTTTCTTTAATCCGCATTGTGCTCGAGTCACTGGGGGCTCTAACACAGCAACGTGTTTTACAAGGAGCACATCTGCACTTTAATATGAACACTTAAGTGATTTGAGGAGTCTTAGGACATGAATGACTTCATATTATAGACCTATCTTCCCTCTCCCCTCGTGTTAAAAAGCACTCAAGATTAGAAAATAGTTATTTATTCCAGTGGTTTTCACTTTTTTTTTTTTTTTATGATGAGAAGTTTCTGAAAGAGGCAATGAAATGTTTTGCCCTAAATATCCAAACTAATGAGATTTATTTTTCTTTGAAACAATTTGATTTGCCTTGGTAGGGATTCAAACATGCAGAGGACTTGTCTGAAATGGTTTTCTGAACCTGAGATGGCTGTGGTGTAGGTCCCCGATTATCTCACCTCCCCTATTTTTTTTTTATCATTTTATGAGCCTGTAATGAGATACTCTTCAGGCTTTGAACATTCCAATACCCTTTGAGTACATTCTTTTTCTGTTTAAGTTTGTCTGAGTTGGTCTCTGTTGTTTGTAAACAAAAACCCTGGCTAGTACGTCTGCATTTCAGTGTTTAGGGAAAAGGTCCAGAAAGGTTATGAATCTGGCCCAAGTTTTCGAAGCTCGTGAGTAGCACAGAAGGAACTCAACACATATGACCCTCACTCTAAGACCATTAAGTTTTCTATTAAATGATCATTCCATTTATTTAATAAATGGTTCCATGGTTAGTTTTTGGTATTCAAATGGAGGGCTTTTCAATTGTTTGAACACCGTAAGGCAATTACTGGCTGAAGGCTGAACTATTGAATGACACTTTATTTTTCAGCACTCTTCATCGGCAAGCGCTCTCCTAGTGTTAGCATGGCCGCGATGTCTGCCTTTGTTCATCGGAGTACCTGTTGCGTGCAAAGCTGAGTATAAAACAAATACATTCCAAACTACATTATAAAGCGTGCAATTAGGAATAAGTGGTGAAGTGTACATTATAGTTTCTAACAATATTGATTTAGTTCGCTGATAAAAACGAACTATGATTTAAGTATTTCACAGTAAGTCCTAGAGAAAATGATTTGTACAATATAGTGTGAACAGAGGCAAACTCTTGAAACACCCTCCAGAGTGGGATGAATGTTATGGGCTTGATTGCCCAGGTCCCTGGCTATGCGTTCTTTCCTCCATCTGAACTACCCAAGTTGTGTCAATTTGGGGCCCTCAGGGAGTGCCATTATAATTTCTCCAGAGTTGTGTGGCATCTTGCAGAAACGATTTGGTCTATGCCAGTTTCACGCTGTGGTGTTTAAGCTTTGATGATGATGGCAGGGCCAGCAAAGCAGTTGGGGACCAAAAATGTCAAATAAAACCATAAATCCAGGGAGTAAGTAGGAATTAGAATTGAGCTATGAAGCCAGAAATGGATCTACAGACAAGCCGTGGTTGAATATGAAGTTGGCAATAAAGGAGGCCACAGTTTTATGTCAAAAAATAAAAAATAAAAAAGAGAGACATGTGAAAGACCAAAGAGTGGAGGATTTGGGGGAGACAGAATAGCGGACAGAGCCAAGAGTAGTGAGGTGTGCGCCTGGCTTTCTTAAGGCCTGGATGCCCAGGATGGTGGTGCTCTGCCTGGTGAGTCACTGCTCTGTGACAGCACCTGTGGGATTCTGACAGGGTTTTTAAGCAGTGGACCTGACCTTTTCATGGGCTTAAGGACTGTGAGTCAATCCAATGACACCTGCACTAACTGAGAAACTAATTCTGTAAGTTATGACCCATGACATCTAAGCAGTGTGGACATCTAACCACGAGTCAGAGAAAGGAATCCTCTTTTTCACTAATGTCCAGCTTTAATTTTTTAAAAATAATCTATGTACAAGATAAGAAATGAAACAGAACAGAAAGGCTCAAAATCAACGGTACCCTGTACACCCTCAACATCCTCAGTTTCATTTTCCAGAGGAAAGAAATATTAATAGTTTCTATATTGGCTTGATCTGGTGATTACTCGTTTATCCCTCGATTTATTGCTCCATCTACTTGCTCACCCATTCAAAAGAATAGAGTTTAGCTGGCACTGAGCTCTCCTTTCCCATCGTCTGAACATCATTTTTGATATCATTCCTTTATTAGCTATATTCATGCCTTTAAGTAAAGTATTCCCCCTTATCCATCAGATTGAAGCAGTGTTTCCTGACGGCTTCTACCCCCTTGAAGGCTGCTGCTTCTGCTCTAGTCTTTGCCTCGACCCCCCCCCCCCAGGTCTGCTCCACCTTCGCTTTACACTCTCGAGGTTGTGACACTTACAGGGTATTGCATCCTTCAACCGCAGGAAGGTTTGATATGTGTATACAGGTGGAATCTAAAGAGTTACAAATGCACTAGTGAGTCTGTCCCGTTCGCTCCCTTGGGGGCTTTAGGGAACCCTGTTGTCTCCCTCCAGATGGCGACCCTTAGGGGTTCATGTTTAAGGAATGGGGACTTGGTTTAAGGAACGGGGAATTGGAAGGAAACCAGTCTCCTGTTGTTCTCTGTGACTTTTCCCTGGTAGATCTTCCCAATGAATAGGAAATATTACTCCGAGCTCTCTGCTTGGAAAGGGGCCTATCAACTGTTCTTTCCGATGTGGGGACGAGAAGGACTGAAGCTAGTGTTTAGGGCAGGGTACCCCGCATTGCAGAATGGAGGTGATTTCTCCTGGAGTCCCAGAAGCCATCCCATCAGCCCGATGTTTCCACAGTATGGTGGTAAATTTATTTGGACTTCTCAGGTGTTTGCCGGTGTAAAACTTGGGCCTCCCTGGGAGTGGACAGAGAAGGAAATGTCACACTTAAGACATTAGGTCTTCGCGGAAACAGAGCAGAAAAGCGGCTGCCGGGAGAAGGGTGGCAAGAGAAACAAGGAGAGGTTGGTAAGAGGGCATCATCGTTTAGTTATAGGCTGAATAAGCTCTGAGGACCCATGTATAACATGGAGACTGCAGCTGATGACGCTGTATGGTATAATTAAAATTAGCCAACAGGCTAGAACTTAAATATTCTCACCAAAAATTAATCGGTCAATTTGTGAGGTGGTGGATGTGCTGACTCCACGCCCCCACAGTGAATTCTTTCACAATGTGCACCAATGTGAAGTCTTCATGTGGTACACTTTATCTCACTGTTTTATTTGCCACGGATACCTCAATAAGACTGGAAAAATATGTTCGTCCCGAAGGCATTTCCAAGACATACCCCTCTCTGTGTCTTGTCCCCGCCAGCCCGCGTCTGGGCGCCCTCTGGGCTGACTCTCCCTCCCCACTGCCCTCCTCTGCATACTTTGCACTTACTGGTTTTAATCTGTCAACAGGCTTCCACTCTGTTTCTGTCTTTCAGACATTTGTTAGAAATCTCTTATCTCTGCGTGGCCCATTTTCTCTGATGTCATGCATTTATTTATGTAATATCATTTCTCTGGGGATACTGGAAGGGGTGGAGGTAAACACTGGCTCCAAGTCTGCATTTTTGAGTGGGAAAACCAACAGTAACTTTTGACACCAGAGCTCACAAACTCCCCTCAAGCGAAAATGAAAAGAAATGAAGTTACTGTCTTTACAATGCTTTGAAATATGCATAACACCACTTACATTTTTAATAGTATTCATCAGGACATAGAGCAGTATATTAATCCGATGTAATTGAGACATCGGTTTTCTCTGTCCAGTAAACCCCTGAGTGTTTCCTGGAAGATCGGAGGAAGAGACATTCGGGTCCTATAGTAAATGCTGCCATTTCCCACGGGGCAGCTCTGAGGCTGTTTTTATTAGCTGGATAGCGTCTGTTTATGGGGAGGAAGGAGTAACTGAGAAACCTCGAAGAAAAATTTCAAAATTTCAAAGAAAATATTTCACTGGAAATCATTAAGACTCAGCTTCTTCTGAGGGCCTGCTGGCTGGTTTTGAGGTGTCAACATGCCTGAGAGAGGAGTCGTGTGGCCTTGATCTGAGAGTGGAGGGAAGGCTATCATTGCAGCTTGCAGGGGGAGGAGGGGGCTAGGGAGCCAGGCTTCGGCAGCAACAGGTTTAAAATACGCATGAGAGCAAAATTTCTAAGAAATGGAAGTTTAGGTCCAACGAAAGACGGAGGGTTAGGCGTACAGGCAGGACTGAATAATCCAGCTGCAGACTTCATGTTCTCGTGATGTGGAGGTTTGCATCAAAAACAGAACGTTATTTCTTGAGTTGTCGATTCACTTCTTCATGTATTCATCCCACAAATATTTACTGAGCAAGCATTAAGATGCTCTCTATGAGCATTCAGGGGATTCTGCGGGGAAGATTCAGACTTAGTTTCTACTCCTACAGAGTTTAAGATCTAATGTGTATTCCAACAACTAAAAAGGCAATAGTCCCTCCCAAGATCTAGCTAGAGCCAAAGCGCATCGAGGTAAATCAACAGATCTTGCCATGACTAATGCGTCCTTCCATGTCAACTGAAGTTCAGTAGTATATGAAAAATTTCAAATAGAAATATTGGCATTAACAGAATCAACACATTCGTGAGAGTATTGGCAGTCTTAACCACCAGTCGAAAATTACCTCTGTAGTATACTATTCTAAGCAATATTCAGGTACAAATGATGTGGGTTTTCCAAATTTTGCAAAGACAAACTACAGTTAATTTTCTGAAGGCTTAATGATACCAAAGAGTTCTGATGGGGCACACAAACTTCATTTCACTTCCAGCTGAGAAAATAGAAACATGGCAATTGGTTCACTCAAGTCAGATCCCAGAATCGGTGTGCTGGATTTTGATCAACCCTTGCAATCCCCTTCTCCCTCCGATCGTTACCCGAATGTCTGCTTGGAGACATGGGGTTTGATAAGGTAAGTGGAAGAGTTGGGGTAGTCATACTGTCTACGTTTAGAAATCAACTTGAGAAAAAGTTTGACAGAAAGGAATGAACTGAGCATGCATTTAACAAGCTAAAACTACATCAAAGGGACAGAAAGAAACCACTTGATAATAAAAATGTTGTTTTGATTGAAACTGGGCAAAAAGCCAAAGGTACTGGAAGGAGACTCTTAAACATACTGAAGTGTTTCTGGATCAAACACTCCATAAGTCTATGGTAAAATGTGACATTTTTGTAGTAAATTGTGAGGCTACATCAAAATGGGCCTCCAGAGTTGATCCATTGCTCATGAAACTTTTTTCTTGCTAATGAAAGAATAGATATAGATACATGTTTTCATGTGAAATGAATTCATCAAATGTTGGCCATGTAAAAGAATTTCTCATCAGGAATTCTGAAGAAAAATTACAGGCTTGTTTTTTCACAAATTTCTTTGATTATAAAAAAGTCACTTAACAGATTTCACAGAAATGCTTTTAAACAATTAAGCATTCTTATTGTATAATAATATCTATACTTAATAAAGCAATCTTGTTTTGATACAGTGAAACCAATAACCTATTGTGCCGTATCTCAGGGTATTGCATTCACTGTACTGTCAATGTTGGGGATCAATTGTTTCCCCCATTATACCGTAGAACGCTAAGGCAGGAACCGTGATCGTTTTTTTCAGGACTGGCACATAATAGGGGACCAGTAAAATTTCATTGAATGAAGCTGTTAAGCATTGGGATATATTGAGAAAATTAGGTTGATTTTTTAAATCTATATATTCATGATTTCTGTCATGAGTGGGAGAGAATCTATACAATTCAGTGAATTTTTATATGATTCATCTACAAGCAGCATTTTCAGAGCTTCAAAAAGCAGGGAGCAAGGAGCAGGGAGGAAAGTGATAGATAACAATTAGTTTTATCTACAGAAATATCAGCTTTCTTCAGCCCAAGTGACGATATCCAAGAAAGAGAGAAAATAAAATTCTACTGTGGCCAATGCCAATTTAAGAGAGTAAAACAAATGGGTTCTACAAGGGTTTCTAAAAAACATTCATCTTTGTTTTCAAATGGACACCAGTTAACAACAACAATAACAACTGATGACATTTTTTGAGTGCTTACTTTTTGAAAATACTCTAATAGCTTGCTTGCATCAGCTATCTCAGTCCTCAGAATTTCTTTATGATATGCACTGTCATTTGATCCATTTTTAGGAAAGGAAGCTTCAGGTTAGACAAGTCAGGGGCACCAGGAAGTAGCAGAGAGAGGACTCCGGCTTAGGCTACTTGGCCCCAAATCTCATGCATCCCTTGTTCTCTGTGTAACAGAGCCTCTTATCTGCGAAGTCAGAGCAGTTATAAGGGAGATCTAACAGAATAGCACCCTGGAGATTTGTCTGGCAAGAACTGTAGAATGGGAGCCAGAGTGGGGAGCTTTGTGGGAAAAGCCAGTAAACCAGTAAAGAAGGTTCATTAAGAATAGGAAATTATTGAATGTCAACTCTAATTAAAAAATTTAAATAATACGTAAATAAGACTATCTTAGATCATATGAACCTGAAAAAAAAGAATAGACAATTATATAGGGAGGCATCAATTTGATGCTCTTGTGGATGCTTAGTATTCTGTTCTCTCCTAGGCATAAGGTAGCAGACAAAGGCACTTCTGCTGGGTAAGGAAGGTGGTGCCATTATGAATACTAGGTCCGTGATTCATTGTCATAGGGCACTGATAATTAATTGGTGTTCACAGACCTTTGGTATACCTGTGATCATTCAGTACATATGACACTAAATCAAATCTTGTATTTTTTTTCAATTTTATAAGTATTCCAGAAACAACACAGGAAGGTTGTATTGAGGATAGTATAGTAGGCATTTTTTGAAGAAATTCAACTTCTTGTTGGATTTAATAAATTTCTTCAACACCTATTTTGTCCAGACACAGATCTAGGTACTTGAGATAGATCAGGGACAAATAGACATATATTTCTACATGCTTGGAGCTTGTCCTCTGATAGAGACAGACAATAAATAACAAATATAATAAATTCATAAATTATATAGAATATTTAAAGGTGCTGTGAAAAGAATTAATTAGGGTAATGGTGAATGTAGGGCTGGGGAGTATATGGTAACTTTAAGTAGCTTAGGTTGGAACTCATAGGAAAGGTGTTATTTGAGCAATGATTTAAAAGAGAGGAGTCATACAGGCCAATATTCCTGATGAACATAGATGCTAAAATCCTCAACAAAATACTAGCAAACCAGATCCAGCAATACAGTAAAAAGATCATACACCACAACCAAGTGAGATTTATTCCAGGAATGCCAGGCTGGTATAATATTCACAAATCAATAAATGTGATACATCACATAAACAAAATGAAGGATGAAAATCATATGACCATATCAATGGATGCAGAAAAAGCATTTGACGAAAATCCGGCGCCCATTTCTGATAAAAACTCTCAAAAAGTGGGAATAGAGGGATCATACCTCAACATAATAAAGGACACGTATGACAGACCTACAGCCAACATCATACTCAATGGTCAAAGACTAAAAACATTTCCCTTAAAAACAGGAACAAGACAGGGTTGTCGAATTTCACCACTCCTATTCAACATAGTATTAGAAGTCCTTGCCACAGCTATCAGACAAGAAGAAAACAGAAAAGGTATCCAAATTGGAAAGGAGGAAGTAAAACTGTCATTGTTTTCAGATGACATGATATTGTACATAGAAAACTCTAAAGATTCCACCAAAGTGCTACTAGATTTGATAAATGAATTCGGCAAGGTAGCTGGATACAAAATTAACATATGAAAATTTTTATGCACTAACAGTGAACTCTCAGAAAGAGAAACTAAAAAAACAATGCCATTCACCATTGCAACTAAAAAAGTAAGAAATCTAGGGATAAACTTAACCAAGGATGTAAAAGACCTGTACTCAGAAAACTACAGGACACTGAAAAAAGAAATAGAGGAAGATTTAAACAAGTGGAAGAATATACCATGTTCATGGATTGGAAAAATTAATATCATTAAAATGTCCATACTACCCAAAGCAATCTATAGATTCAATGCAATTCCTATTAAAATACCAACAGCATATTTCACAGAGCTAGAAAACATATTTCAAAAATTTATATGGAACCAAAAAAGACCCTGAATAGTTGCAGTATTCTTGAGGAAGAAGAACAGAGTTGGGGCGATCACTTTACCGAATATCAAACTATACTACAAAGCCACTGTAATCAAAACAGCCTGGCACTGGTACAACAACTGACATAAAGATCAATGGAACAGAACAGAGACCCCAGAAACAGACCCACTCCATTATGGTCAGTTAATATTTGACAAAGGAGGAAAGAGCAAACAATGGAGTAAAGACAGTCTCTTCAATAAATGGTGCTGGGAAAACTGGACAGGTACATGCAAAAAAATGAAACTAGATCACCAACTTGCTCCATACACAAGAATAAATTCAAAATGGATAAAAGACTTACGTGCAAAACCATAAAAATCCTGGAAGAAAACGCAGTAAAGTCACAGACTCTCAGGTAGTGGAATTTTCACTGATACATCTCCTAGGGCAAGAGAAACAAAAGAAAAAATAAACACATGGGACTACATCAAATTAAAAAGCTTCTGTATAGCAAAAGAAATCCACCTCAAAATACAAAGGAACCCCATGGTATGGGGGAACATATTTGCCAACGATACATCTGATAAGGGGCTAATTTCCAAAGTGTACAAAGAACACATACTACTCAACAAGAGGAAGAGAAACAATCCAATTAAAAAATGGGCAAAGGACTTGAATAGACACTTCTCCAAAGAGGACATACAGATGACCAACAGACATGAAAAAATGTTCAACGTAACTAATCATCAGAGAGATGCGAATTAAAACCACAATGAGGTATCACTTCACACATGTCAGAATGGCTCCATCAACAAATCAACAAATGACACGTGGTGGTGAGGGTGTGGAGAAAGGGGACCCCTGGTGCACTGCTGGTGGGAATGCAGACTGGTGCAGCCACTGTGGAAAACAGTATGGGGTTCCTCAAAAAATTAAAAATGGAGCTGCCTTTAGACCCAGTGATCCCACTTCAAGGAATATATCCTAAGAATCCTGAGACACTAATTAGAAAGAATATATGCACCCCTATGTTCATAGCAGCGCAATTTACAATAGCTAAGATCTGGAAACAGCCCAAGTGCCCATCAGTAGGTGAGTGGATGAAAAAGCTGTGGGACATTCACACCATGGAATACTACGCAGCTGTAAAGAAGGATCTGGTACCCTTTGGGACAGCATGGAATGACCTGGAGAATATTATGCTAAGCGAAATAAGCCAGGCAGAGAAAGACAAACATCACATGATCTCACTTATATGCGGAATCTAAAGAACTTAATAAACTGATGAACAAAATAGATTCAGTGATGTGGAAGCATGGATCAGACTGACGAATCTCAGAGGGAAGGTGAGGGTGGACGGGTGTGGCGAGATTAACCAAAGAACTTAGATGCATATATGCATAACCCATGGACACAGACAATAGTGTGGTGAAGGCCTGGGGATGGGAGTGGGTGCGGGGTGGAGGGGGTTAATGGGGGAAAAAGAGAACATCTGTAATATTTTGAATAATAAAAAAATAGGTGAGCCAATTAGTCATGCAGATGCCTTGGGGAAGAACACTTCAGCAGTGGGAACAGCCAATGCAAAGGTCTCAGATGTTCTATATTTGTTCCATGTATATGTCATGTATGTAAGTGGCAGCGAGTGTCTATAGATGTTCTTTTCTGATTGCTCATATTTTCTCAGAGAGATAAGAAACAGGGTCCTCAGCTAAGAGAATATGGGAGAGGAGGAGCAGCTTGAAGAATTAGGAGAGCGGGAGAAGTGGTCATCTATCGGTGTGGGAGAGTGAAAGGATGTATCAGTTTGCTAGGGCTGCTGTAACAATGTACTACAGCCTGGGAGTCTTAACCAACAGAGGTTGACATGTCATACTGGAAACAAAGGCATTTAAATATTAAATTATTTTGTAATATATGTAATATTTAAAAAGTCACATAATGGCAACTGCTATATAATCCCTCCAATTATATTAAGAAGGACCAGTGCATGAGAAAAACTTGAAAAATTTAAAGTTTAACATGAACAGAATGGAGTATACGTCTTCTAAAACACTGCAGATTATTTCAGTGAAATAAAACTTTTAGAAAGTCCACATAGTAAAAACAACAACAAAAACCCACAAAGCAAGCAGCAAGATCATAAAGCAAGATAATAGAAGCCGGACCAAACACAGGCATCATAACTGAGCCGAGAATAAAGATTTGTGCGCTGTTTGAGGGAAGCCAGCCCTTAGAAGCAGCATCATTAAATGACACCCACTCTAGATATTTTGTGGCAATTTTTAAAGTCATAGAGGTGAAGAAAAAAATCTGAAAGCATATAAAAGCAATTCAAAAGGGCTGCTTTAATTTAAAGATGAAGCTCTTGGGTGAGGCAAAGCAAACATCAAATTTATTAAAAGTGTCCTATAAAAAACTGTAAAAGGGTTGCAAACAGGAGAATGGCGGCTTTATTAGGCAAATGGAAGATTTATAATTTGACAATCAGACGTGTAGAATTCCAGGTAAAAGCAGTAAGTGGCCGGAAAGCATTAAATGGCGCAAAGAAAAATAATGTGAAAATAAAAGTGGAAAGGACTAATAGATTTCAGTTAATTATTATGTAATCTTGCGGTGGGCAGTGCCTCTCTACCCTTGTCACAAAGCCAAAAACCTTAAAGGGAAAACAGATTGATCTTTAACGTTCAAAATTTCAACCTCCTGCAATGTCTAAAAACATAGACAAAGCAGCAATACAATGAAACGGCAAGAGCAAATCTGGGGAAATATTTGCAACGTTTATGACAAAAAAATGAATTTTTTTTTTTTTTAAAAAGATCTTTATTGATTTCAGAGAGAGGAAAGGAGAGGGAGAGAGAGAGATAGAAACGTCCATGATGAGAGAGTCACTGATCAGCTGCCTCCAGCACGCCCCCGACTGGGGATCGAACCCGCAACACAGGCATGTGCCTTGACCGGGAATCGAACCCCGATGGCCTGCATCCTAGGTCGACGCTCAACCTCTGAGCCATGCTCAGCTGGGCTGATGAAAGTTTTTAATGTTAAAAACTCTTAAAATACTAAAAATAATTGTACAACTCAATAGAAAAATGAATATGTACATCACAAAATGAGGCAAAAAATAAGAGGAATGGGAGCAGCAAATAAACCCAAAAAAAGGCTAACACAATTAGAGATCAAAGAAATGCAAAATAAGATGACAATGGGTTTCAGTGTTTGGCTGCTAACTTGATGAGTTGTCTTTTCTTGTCATTTTGTTTAAAAAATAATAATGGCATCTTTGAGTTTGCAGGTAATTGGAAATGCTCATGCATTGTTGACAGGCATATAAATTAGCAATCTTTCTTAAAGGCATTTGGGTAACTGGAACCAAAGCTTTAAAATATTCATCTTCTTTTACTCAGTAATTTAACTTCTGAGAATTTATTCTAGAAAAGAAAATAATTTATTCACACAACAATGCATTCATAAGGGAGTTCAGCACAGTATTCTAGTATTTATGCTAGAAAAAAGGTTTCTTTTCTGTTGTATTTTGCTAAAGACAACCCTAAAGTAGAATTTTAGCAATCATTAAAATTGATGTTTCTGAAATACAAGTAATGACAGATAATTCCCATGGTACAATATTCAGTGAAAAGAGTAGGTTAATAAATTTTTATTACTCAAATTCTATTTTTAAAGTGTATTTATGAAAAGAAAAACAAATTTAAAAAATATGAAAAATAACATATTTTGGGAGATAGAATTATGAGTGATTTTTATTTTATTATTCTATATATTTTTAAATTAACTGTAATTATAAATCAATTTTACAATAAAGTGTGATTTAAAAATACCAAATGTTAAAAGAAATACAATTTGGGATTTTTTTTCCTTAGCTTGAATCATTTCAATACTTTTCTAAATCAAAGTTATTTCTGATTCCCCAGGTAAAATTATCTAGCTTTCTTTTATGTCACCCACAAAGGAAACATGTTTTCAAAAAATGTATTTGTCCAAGGACACAGACAGTAGTGGTGAAGGCCTGGGGTGGGGCAGGGGCTGAGAGGGGGGGGCAAACGAGGGAAATTGGGGAACATCTGTATGTAATTCTGTCAACAACAACAATATATATATTATTATAATGTATTTGTTGACATATCTGTCTCTATGTCTTGGACTATTAGACCCTCAATTAGAGGCATCCAATTTTATTAATATTAGAAACGCAAAATGACTGGGGAGTAAGGTACTTTTCCCATGTGGATAATGCTTATTAAATATTTGTTAAGTTGAATGAATTTATTCCAGTTTTATTATGGAGATGGAAACTTATAGAAAGAGTAAGTGGTTTATAAAATTATCTAATAATAAACACTTTGAATATAGGTGTTTTAATTTGTAAATTTTTAATTTGACAACTTAAATATTCACGTGTTCAAGAACTTTGGTCCGACCTTTATCGTCTTTTATGTTTCTTAGCCATTGATATATTTCTAAATAACCTATAGAAAACCTTCTTGTAATATACACATTTGTAGTAAGTAGAGGACATGGACTACATTTATAACACTTTAAAAATACTGTTGCTACTTATTTAAAAGCCAACCATGCTTAAATTGGGTGAGGATTGTTCTGACAGGAACTGTAATGAATTTTCACAAATTAAAATGTCTAAAGTCAGGACATTTTACTAATTTTCACATATATTGCATTTCTCCTTTATGTAGAGAATTATATGAATTTTTTCTCTTTTGGAATCCTAGGAGCAGGAAGAGAACAGAAACCAGTGGCACAACATCGAGGTGCCCTTGAGAAGCAGCGGCCCCTGTCACGGGTGGGCCCCGGGCGAAGTGTCCAGCACAAACTAATTCAAATGACGCGATGGGACTTCGCAGCTGTAATTATCGAATCCCTATATGAGGAACCCTACATTTATCATTTTACTACAGTCAATCAAGTGACATTTTAAGGGCCTCTTTGGTACTGTGTTGCTCACGGAGGTTTACACTCCGAGCAGAGTAAAGAAACAAACAAATTTATGATTAAAAATAACTGAATGTGTGATGCTCCCAGGGTTCATGCCTGGTTTTCTGGAGGAATTCTTAGCAGTCTTTCTTTTCATTTTCCTACTGTTGAAGAAAGTTGTCATCGCCCCCTAACTCTAAGGCATACTGAAATATCAGATGACTAACAGGGGTGTGAGAGGACCTGCAGAACTTAAGACCTGAGGATTTCCCATTGTGGTCTTCAGATGACCTGGTCCCTGGCAGCTGCTCCGCCCACTCTTGTACTTGTTGGTGACAGAGTCCTAGCTACTCCTCTCCACCCTCCGGATAGAACCCAGCTGCCCAGACAACGGCTGGCAATGCACAGAAGCCCCTTCCCATCCCGCACTGGAGGAGCTGCACCCCTCAACAGGCCACCCTTTCCCTGGCCTGGATGCCGCCCTCCTTTAGGGCCACCAGGCTGGGCATGATCCCCAATCAAGTCTTATCCTCACGCTGCTCTGGGTGACTTTCCTCCCCGGGTAGGAAATGCTCTGGGAATTCAGAGGTGAGCTGGGAGAGTTTCTTCTACCTGGTGGTCGATGGAAATGAAGGGAGTGGGGAAATATCTGAACTGAGCTCAAGTGGCTGAACTGAGTACAGTTTAAAGAATAACTTCTATGCACTATCTATAACTTATAATCAATCAGATATCAGTTTCACGCAGGCATTCCTGTACGCTACAAGGCTAGAGCTATCTTAAGATGAAACTGGAAGCTGGAGAAGTCCTTGTGAAGGAAAATTCGTGAGTAAAGGTGCGGTCCGTGCAAAGGAATCCGGCAAGCCCAGAAGGGCCCGTTCTAGAGGGACCTCAGTTTGTTCCAAAGCCTTTCCAGCATGAACATAGATCCCTAAAATCCACATACTTTCTAATCCATGTATTCACAAAAATTTCATTTCACAGAGTCTTTAAACTAAAAGCTGTTTTCTTTGTATGGCAAGAGCCAAAGATTTCAGAGAAATATTTCAAGAGCCCTCTGACTTATTGAAGAGTTAACAAAAAATTAGGTTACAAAATGTGCAAAATCCAGTTTTTCTAAAATAAAGTATATGTATTTAATAAACAGAAAAATATCTATTAGGATATGCTCTAAAATGAGAATAGTAGTTATCTCTGGTTGGAAGAATAGAATTATTTTTTAAATTTTGCTTATCTATCTTTAAATATCTTTAATATTTCTACAGTAAGTTTAGATTATTTCTGGGATAAAATATTTTTTATTTAAAATAATTGTAACAAATGCATTTGTAGAAAAGCCTGTTTTCCAACTTTTAAAAATATTTTGCATTTCTTAAACCAGATATTTTAGACAATATATTGGCAGCAATAAGTAACTATAGATAAGAGAAACAACATGGCGGAGGTAATAGCTGCACCGCTGCTTCCCGCAACCACATCAAAATCACAACTAAAATACAGACACACTGTCACTCAAGCCTCCCGAAATCTGGCTGCACAGAAGCCCCACAACCAGGGAGCTAAAGAAGCACAGAGACTGGGAGGAGGGGCGGAGACGCGGGCGGTTCGGGGCTGGATCACAGAGACAGGGCCGCAGGCCCACACCCGGTGCTGCGGGTTAAACCAGGGAGGGAATCTCGGCGATGGGGGTTTCCCAGAGGAGCCAGGGGTCCCAGCCCCACAGCAGACCCCCAGCCCAGGGCTCCAGGGCCAGGAAGAGACGCCCCCACAACTCTGGGCTGTGAAACCAGCGGAGGCTGCGGGAGCCCCAGCAGCTCCTCCTAAAGGGCCCGGCACGGACTCACTCGGACGCTCCCTCTGAGGCCAGCGCCCCGCAGCAGCTGGAAAGGACCCGGGACACTCGGGGAGGAACTAACCTGCCTGAGATCCGGGCGAGAGCTGGAGGGCGGCTTCCTCCCAGGCAGAAGGGCTAGCGGAGGCCATGGCTCCTTGGGCGAGTCCTCCCTGCACACAGCCGGCAGGCAGGCGCCATGTTTGAATCACCAGCGCCCGACGCACACCCTTGGCCCCGCCCCGTGATTCCTGGAGGCCCCGCCCCTCCCCACCTGCAGGCTCATCCGGGCCATTTCCAGGGGCTTTTCTGTGCAAGTGGCCTCTCGAGCCTCATGCTTAGGACTTTCCTAAAATCTCTCAAACAAGCAGCAGCGTGCCCCATACGACTTGATAAGCGGCCCCAGGCCTGGCATTAGCAGCAGCCTGCACTGGCTCATAGCTTGGCCTCTCCTGGGCACCTCCAAGCCCAGCACAAGTAGCAGCCAACTACAGTTTGCTGTGTAGCTTATGCTGGGTGGCCCTGGGCAAGGCACTGGCACAGGCTGACTTTGCACCTCCCCGGAGGCCCCAGAGACAGTGCACCTGGTGGTCAGACTCGACCATGCTGGATTACAACCCTACCACATCCATGAGGGACACTCAAGGAGCACACTTGGTGAACACCAAAGCCCCACTGAAGTAAATCCTGCTCCATAGGGGTGTCTCCAGCACAGCAGCTCTTTGGCTGTAGTTGCAGCTGGTCCTCACAGCTGATTGGCCTGGGGGTCAATTTCTTCCAGGGATGCCAACAGCAACCAAGGCTCAACCTCAACGGACAGTGCACACAGCCCACACAGGGGAGCACCTAGAAGGCCCAGCTCAGGTGACTGGGGAGGCTAAGCCACTGGGCCCTACAGGACACCTACTATACAAAGCCACTCTACAAACTCCAGGAGACATAGCAGCTCTACCTAATACTTAGAAACAAACCCCTGGAAGCAGCCAAAATGTGGAGGCAAAGAAACATGCCACAAAGGAAAGAACAGAAGAAATCTCTAGAAGAGGAACTAAATGAAATAGATCCAAGCAAGCTAACAGATACAGAGTTCAGAATTTTGTTTATAAGGATGTTTAAGCTGACTATTAGGGAAATAACTGAGAAAATTGATGACATAATAAAGAACCAATTTGAAATGAAGGCTACACAAACTGAAATGAAGAATAATTTATAGGGAATCAACAGTAGAGTAGATGATGCTAAGAATCAAATCAGCAATTTGGAACATGAGGAAACAAAAAACACCCAACCAGAAGAGCAAAAAGAAAAAAGAATCCAGAAATATGAAGATAGTGTAAGGAGCCTCTGGGACAACTTCAAAAGGCCCAACATTTGTATTTTTGGGATGCCAGAAGGGGAAGAAAGAGAGCAAGAAATTGAAAACCTATTGGGAAAAATAATTACAGAAAACTTCCCCTACCTGGGGAAAGAAATAGACTTACAAGTCCAGGAAGCACAGAGGGTCCCAAACAAGAGGAACCCAAAGAGGCCCACAGCAAGACACATAATAATTGAAATGCCAAAGGTTAAAGACAAAGAGAGAATCTTAAAAGCAGCAAGAGAAAAGCAATTAGTTACCTACAAGGGAGCACCCATATGACTGTCAGCTGATTTCTCAACAGAAACCTTGCAGGCTAGAAGAGAGTGGCAAGAAACATCCAAAGTGATGAAAAACATGGCACTACAACCAAGATTGCTCTACCCAGCAAAGCTATCATTTAGAATGAAGGTCAGATAAAGAACTTCACAGATAAGAAAAAGCTAAAGGAGTTCATCACCACCAGACCAGCACTACAGGAAAAGTTGAAGGGTCTTCTTTAAGAAGAAGCTAATGAACAAAAGAATCTGACGAACTAAATAGATCCAGAGACATTGATGCATGAAACAGACAGTCATATCTCAGAGGAAAGAGGGAAGGGGGGTGGGGGGTGGGAAGAGATTTACCAAAGAAGTTATATGCATATATGCATAACCCATGGACACAGTTAATAACGGGGTGAAGGCCTGGAGAAGGGGTGGGAGCAAAGTGGAGGGGGTCAATTGGGGGAACAAAATGGGACACCTGTAATACTCTCAACAATAAAGATAAAATTTAAAAAAATAAAAATAAAATCAATAAAGATATATTTAAATAAATAAATAAATAAAGTAACTATAGAACAGGAAAGGCAATATTGACTTGATCATGGACCTCTGCTTTCAGTTCAGTCTCGGGACTAACTTAATAGGCTGTAAAGATGAGCAATAGTCCAGGTTCTTGGTGGGAGTTTGGGATCAGGGTGGCATTGATTATCTGCTTTGCTTTTTTTTCCTCCATGACTCAGAAATGATGTTTTGACACAAACATGTAAATCTGGATGGGGCAAATTTCCTATTTTGTGTGCCAAAATTATGTTTCAGGGCGATTGAATTAGAGCTAAGCAATTAGATATGAGGTAGTAGCTGCCATCTAAGTTTCTCGGAAGTTATATTTAACCATAAAAAGTCTAGCTACGCAAACTTGAGATCATTTATGTTTTGATCTTGCCATATTTCAAGAACAAAAATTATTATCTATGGAGTAGTTCCAAAGTCATGGCCAATTTTTAGAATCTATATTTATATGGCTTCTGATTTGTATAGACTGCCAGATTTTAATTAACCTGGTTAAATAAGATGCCATATTTAACTAAACCCGTGTTGGGCAAGAATTTTTGTCCTTTTAAATGATTCCCTCTGAATAAGGGTTAGGGATGGTGATGAGTCATTTGGCTGTAAAGTAGAACAGAATAACTAAATTCTAAACAGAAAATTCAACATGAGTGGCATTAGTCCCTGTAGCTGAGGCATTTGGCAAGTTTACTGAGAGTTAACACAGGTAGTTTCAGACATTAAACAAAGGACCCTTAGGTGGTTCTTTAGCACTTTTGCGTAAGAAAAGGTCGGTTATAGAGTTTAGCTAAAGAAGACAAAAATAAATTGGACAAGTAAATACTTGGACCACGTGTTCATATGGTTAGTTTTTTTGACAGGGTCCATAAAGCTTCTTGGTGCTTTCCAGGAAAACACCAGGGGACATTCTTTATTGCTTTTGATATTATTTCATGAAGAGAGGAAGCCTAATATTGTTGGAGGAGGTCATCAAGAAGATGCAACTGCTGGTTGACCTGCAAGCTGGACCTGGGAAATCAGAGGCTCCCCACCCCTTTCCCTGTCCTTAGAATGTGTGTTCAGCCCACTGTTCCTGCACCAGGATCTGTTTCAAGGCTGCAGCTTTGAGAGGATAATGTGATGTGGAGACCATGTGAACTGAACCCTGTTATGGCCTTTACATAAATTTTAAGATTTTGGCAGGTGGGTGTAAAGATCTCCTTGTCTTGTGGTTACCCAAGACAAATCTTTTATGTCAGTTCCCTTGTTTATTAAAACTGCTGCTTAATAGTCTGGAGTGGTCTGCCTCTTTCTTTGGCCTCTTTTGCCCTCCTTGTATAGGGACCAATGTCAAATTCACTCAGGGAACTCCTGAGGTTACAAACCAAAAAATATGTCAGAAAATAAAGTAATAAAGTGGATGCATTTGGATGATATCTCCCCAATTCATTTCTCTCTGCGGACTCACCTCTCTCACCCATCCACAGGGTCAAAATGTTACCACTTAGAAGCCATCACTCTGCTCCCTTGGCCAGATAAATATGAATACTCGATACAAATTGGGCAGTTATTCAGCAGGAATTTGGAGTGCTCCATAAGAGATTCTAGTCTTTGCAGGTCTTTAGCTACACAACCTTAAGATCATTTGTTATGAGAAACAAATAGTGAAAATTTTCCTGCCATATAACAGTGTTAAAGGGAGCTGAATTCCATGAAATCAATTCAAACATAATCAAAACATGCACCATATGACAGATGAATCACACTTATGAATAAATGCAAGAGTATTAAGCGTTAGTAAATCAAGCCAAGCATTATAAGAATAACTCAGCACCACTAATGAATTTTTCAGTAATTCCTCACTAGAAAGCTTATTAACATAGTTAATCACATTCCTATCCAAGGGAAAAAGTTTTTAATCATCTTGATAAATACTCAGTTGTATAAATACAACTAAATTCTGTATTAGCAAAAAACTTTATTACTTAAACTGAAAAAAATTCCACATTTTAAGAAATAGCTATCTTGTGCAGAGGACAGATTGATAATTGCCAGAGCAGAAGGGTTTGGGGGGCTGGTGAAAAAGATGAAGAGATTAAAAAGTACAAATTGGCAGTTACCAAATAGTCACAGGGATGTAAAGTACAGCACAGGGAACATAATCAATAATAATATTGGGGGATCCCTCTGTAAGGTGTATGATTGCCTAACCACTATGATGTACACCTGAAACTAATACAAAATAATATTAAATGTAATTGAAAATAAAATTTAAAAAATATAAACAAAAAACCCAAAAATAGTTATCTTGAACGAATTGGTAGCCTTATATTTAATGTTGAAAAATCAGGAGCATTTACATTTAATTATGGAAACTGAAATGTTTTACAAGTCATAGCACATTGAATTAGACAAGTAAACAAAACAAGAAGTAATAGAAAAGATGAAGATAAGTATTGTTATTGCCAGATAACATCATTACATAGATAGAAAGTACAACATAGTCAAACCAAAAAATATATGTTTGATTAAAAAAGAAATACGTAAATAAAAATGGTCACCATTAAATCGTTAAAAAGTAAAATGAAAAAAGAGATAGCACTCACCATAAAATCTGCTTTGAAAATTTCCCAGGAATACAATTTTTTAAAATGTCTGCACTAGCTTAAACTTTGTCTCGCTTGTACTTCAGTACTTTATAGAAATTTCACCCCTGAGCATAGACTGGGGAAGGCCGATTTGGTGAGTGACTCCTCCTGGCCCCCCGTAGCCACGCCGGCGCTCTCCCGCCCGGGCCCGCGGGCGGTCAGCCGGGGGCGCAGGCTCAGGCGCGGCCCTGAGAGGCTCCTTCGCATTAGGCCTCCTGCTCGCTCTTGCTCCTCTGTCCTTACCATGAACGCATCCTCGGCCAAGCAGAAGTGAGAATGGAGGCACATGCATGTGAAAGACAATTGGGACAGATCTCAACTGTCCCAACCAAGACCATGCTGGGTCATTCTTGAGCCACCTGCCCCCAAGTATGTGAGAGTGCCCCGTGAAGACCCTAGAGCCTTCTGCTCCCTCTGACAGAACTGGGGGTGCATGACTGAGCTCAGCCACCACCAGCAAGCAATCTAGCCAACCTGAAGGCTCCTAAGCAATGATGAATTCTTAGTGCTACAGGCCACTGAGTTTGGGGGTATTTTCTGATACATAGCAAGGGCTACTTTAAGCATGGACAAATAGATTATAAAAGATACAGCTTTAGGTCTTTGGGGGAAAGAGTGATTACTTAATATGTGATAACTGGTTAATGATGTGGAAAATAAACAGGCAAGCCAATCGATCAAGTTAGCAGTGCATCTCGCACCTTAAACCGTATTAAATTTGAGATGAATCAAATTGGCAGAGTCCCTTCCCAGGAAATCTGAATTTGCTTCCTTCCCTTTAGGGCAGGCTCATCTGTCCCAAACCCCAGAGCCTCAGCAAATGCCTGACACGCTCAAGCCTAGAGAGACACGGCGTGTCGTCCTTGCATGTGACCCGGCAGCAGCCGGGCGGGCCCGTCGGCACAGCCGCTCCTCTGCCACAGCCACCCCGGCTGGCCCCGGACACACTGCCTGCCTGTCCCCTGCCAAGCACGGGACGGGACGGGACGGGGCTGTTTCCTAATTTGCTTGCCCTAGACAGGGTTGCTTGTCTGCTGACCAGAAAAGGGCGAAGTGGCTGCCCTCCGTTTTAGACGGAGAAGTTGTTTTCTAGAGATGAGGAGGAAAGTCGCTATTCCTCTGTTCCTGCTTCGGAGTAGTTCCCAGTCCCAGGAGCTCCTCTGGGTGGGCTCCCTTATTGCCGTTGTTGGGATTATCACTGCTTCTTTAGAGAAGAGCTGTGGGATGATTTCCAGTTTCAAGAATTAGCAACCCACCCTCTCACTCACCAAAAGGAGATTCCAGTTAACTCTCATGTGCTCAGGGTCTTACCTTTGACTTCCAGCATGTGAGAGAGTGTGTATTTTATGTCTGTTTGAAAAGTTAGGATTTTTTACTTAATCATGCCTGGTGTATTAGTTTCCTGTGACTGTTATAACAAATTACCACAGACTTGGTGCTTAACAGAAATTCATTCTTTCTCAGTTTTGGAAGCCTGGAGTCTGAATTCAAGGCATCAGCAGAATTTGCTCCATCCAGAGGCTCTAGGGGAGGGTCCTCCTTTGTCTCTTCAAACTTCTGGTGGCTTCTGGCATCACTGAGTTTCTGGCTGCATCACTCCAATCTGTTTCCATCTTCACATAGCCTTCGTGTGTGTGTGTGTGTGTGTGTGTGAGCACGCATTCTCCCTATGCCTTTTTATTTTTTAATTTAAAAATTATTTAAAAATTTTAAATTATCATTGACATGGATATTGTGTTATTTCAGGTGTACTACATAGTGATCCCCATACCTCTTTTATAAGGACATGTGTGATGGCACTTAATGTCCACCTGGATGATCCAACTCAGTATCCTCAACTTGATCACACCCGCAAAGTCTCTTTTTCCAAACACAGTGCCATCATCTACAGGTCTCGGGAATTAGAAGCTGATAGCATTGGGGCTTACTGTTCAGCCACCCACACTTGGTAAGTACTGTTGTTAAATAATGATAAATACAGCACATGATGTTAAGGACGGTGTATATGAAAAAAAAATAAATAAATAAATGTAAAGTATGTCCTAAGTTAAATAGCAAAAATATGTATAAGGCTAGAGGAAAATAGATCTGTGACTGAGGTTGTGAGGGATGGCATGGGAGGCAGAGAGGAGAGATAGGAGAAGCCAATAAATGAGCTCCTGAAGGCATTCAGATCATTCCCATCACTAAGGAAACCACTTCGCAATTTCCTGTCTCTATCTCAGCTCTGAACAGCTGCTTTACTTATATTTGGCTTCACGGAAGGACTTTAATTGCGAGGTGAAAAGAGCCCAAGTGCCAATGTTAGAGTGGAAAGAAAAGTTATGGTGATGCAAAATAACATAAAAACAAGTTATTTAGGATAATTGGTAAAGCTGATGCTTTTTTAAAAGTTTATCTTTATTGTTGAAAGTATTACAGGTGTCCCCTTTTTTCCCCCATTGACCCCCTCTTCCCCGCACCCCGCCCAGCTGGCCCCTAAGGCCTTCACCATACTCTCTGTGCCCATGGGCTCTGCATATGTGCATATAAGTTCCTTGGTTAATCTCTCCCTCCCCCCACCCCCTGCCTTCCCTAAAGTGGAGGTTATGGCTCATCCCTCTCTCTCTAAGGTATTCTAATGATGGTGGCCAAGTTATTTAAGGTGATCGCTTAAAACTGGGACTTTGACGATTTCTCTGGATGAAAATATTTTAACGAAGCAATACTATTAATTCATTTCCTTCCACTTGAACGGTCAAATTGACATTTTGTTTCTTAACCTTCTTTTACTAAAAGTGGTCAGAATGAACGGATTGCTCCCTTAGAACAGTGCCTCTCTGAACACATGTGAGGGAGTCATCAAAGTTTGCCCATAGCTAGAGTTTTGCTAATTCTACAGGAATGCAGTTCTATCTTGGGCTGTGTCACACAGAGTTCTAGCAAAAGAACCGTTGCCTCCAGTCCACAGTCCCATTTTTCTTTTTGCTTGTGTAACAGAATTGCCCGAGCTCAGTAATGTTCCTCCCCCTCCCACCGCCTCCAACATCGCTGGTGAAGTTTTAGCTTCTCCCACCATCCTCTATTTTTCTGCCAGAAATTAATCATGTTTCTTTTTAAATACTTTTTAAAAGAAAGTCTGGGGTCATTACAGAAATTAATGATTGCAAGCTATTTAAAGTTCTTCTTGTGCATGCATAACACTAGACACAGACAGAACCCCAGAATTACTCTGTCTCTTATTGAGTGGAAACTCAAGATAACCTAGAGAAAACAACCACCTAGTAACGCCTTCAACAGCAACCTTAAAATGTGTCTAGATATAGCACAGCATCCAGCATAATTTCCTCCATGACAGAAATGTTCACTGGCCATCCAATAGGAGCGCTACTAGCCTTCGGTTGCTATTAAGCACTTGAAATGTGGCTGGTGTGACTGAAGAACTGAATTTAAAATTTTATGTCATTTTAACTAATTGAAACTTAAGTAGCTACATGTAGTTAGTGGCTACTGTATTAGACAGTGCGTTTCCAGATGGACCTCACTGGTATTATTTTATTCTTTCTTATTCCGTAATATTTATAGCTATCTTGCCACATTTCACCCACTGAAAGTAAGGTAGGCAAGAGTATCCTTTTGGACTTAAAAGATACTTAAGGGCTGCAAAAAAACTCAAAATGCATTTGGAAGGGGATGTGGGTTAGTGCTGTGCACATACCTGACTTTGATGGCTATTTAGGTAACAGATTAATGGTGGAACAGTAGTTATTACAATATAAAAAAACTGTTATTACAAAAAATTACCACTTATTTAAATCAAGACCTGCATACTCATATACAACTCATACTTCCTGATGGTTCCACTGACCTTTCAGTTTCTTAAGTTTGCCCTTGTCTCTGTTACCTGTATAGACCACAACCTCCAGGGAAAGGTCAGATACAGTACAGGGTACAGCTGGGTGCTGGAACATTTGGGGAGTCACATACTCTAGAAAAATATGGCTCTATCCCAGCATCTCAGGAGCTTCTGAAGCCCCACTCTCCTTGCAGTATCAGCCCAGATCTATTGGGAATCCAGGCAGTGGCCGTGTTGACCTCCCCTGTGCTGAGCATCACTCCCCCGTCCCTCTCTAGATCTCCATCTGATCGTGAACCGATCCCCTTCATGCCACTAGAATCTGTCTGTGATATCCACGTCAATGTTCTTCTGGTATCATGTTATTTCGATATTCCTTAAAAAGGAACAGAATGGTCTTAGATTGTAAATTCCTACAGCAAAGATTACGCTTACCTAATTGTTTATATTTTATGTCAACTTTGGCATCAACAAGTTTAAACACTAAAAATGTTCACTTTTCCTATTGCTGCAGGAAGAGAGATGGGAGCTCTAAGCAGCAGTAGAAGGAGCCTCTCTTCCTTAAAACTGACATGGTTACATAACCACGTCCAACATGGCATGGAAAAGTTGAGATGTTTTGCAGATTCAAAGTGAGGAAAATGAAGGAAGGAACCTGGTATTCTGTGGATATCAGAGAAAGTATGGCTTCTGCCTCATTTCCCCTTCAGATGATTTCCCTGTTAAGCAATCCTAAAAAATCTAATATTCCCAACCAGAACTCACTGATTTACTATGGTATAGTCCTGTTTGGTTCATTTTTATGGTATATTATAAAACTAACACCATGTGCTGTTTTTTTTAAATTGTGAAAATGAGGAGGGGTGACAAACAAAAACAGAACTAAAGTGCTTTTAGAGTAGCTCATATTACCTTTTTTATATTTAGTAAATCACTCTATGTTCCCCCATGCCCCCACCCCACCCACTCTCTCTGTTATGAAATGCTCATCTTTCCCATCAACAGTCCTGAGATTTGGAGGTGTCTGCCTCACATCAGTGCACCTGAGCTTTGGAAATTAGCTGGTGGTTCCCACTTTGGGACTGATAAAAGAAGTGGAGATGAATGTTAATTGCTATTCCATTTAAGAATTCTGAGGGTAATTAATGTCTTTTTCAGAAGAAATACGAGATCAATTAATTGTGTTTAAGATCTCAAGAGGCCATCACATTATTCTTTGATCTGCTCTATCCTGGTAATTAGGGTAATTGACCTTTAAAATTCAGCATTTGTGTAAGGAAAAAAAAATGACAATACCCTGAGTTTTATTTAAAAGCCAAGTGGTTTAACACAAATCTTATAGTAAAGAAAATGTACAGTTTCTATAATTATTGTAGAGAAAAGCCACAAAATCCAACTAAACCCAGCTTTCAATTTTGTATTATTGCATATATACATATATGGATACATATAAATACACACACATATATTATTTTTCTAGGGCTGCCATAACAAGCTACCACAGACTGCGTGGCTTAAACAATGGAAATTTATTTTCTTTGGAGTTTTTGAGGCTGGAAGTCTGAGATCAAGGTGTCAGTGAGTTGGTTTTATTCTGGGGTCTCTGAGGCTTATAAATTGCCTCCTTCCCCCTGTGCCTTCACATGGTTTCTCTCTATGGGTGCCCTAATCTCCTCTTCTCATAAACACATCAGTCATGTTGGATTAGGGCCCAAACTAATGACTGAATTTTAACTTAATCATCTCTTTAAAGAACCTATTCCCAAATATAGCCACAGACTAAGGTACGGAGGATTAAGAGTCTAACATATTAATTAGGGGCAACAATTCAGTTCATAAGATGTATTTCTTAAACTTTACTTAGCTTGAATTGTTTGTACTTTCTTAAGATTTACTTTTGTTTTTTTAATAATAGGCAATATAAATCAATGGGGCAAAAATGTAAAAGGTACAAAATATTTAGTCTCTGTCTTTCACAGACAATCATTACTCATCCCCAGATGTAGACACTGTTATTAATTGCTTATTTTTCCAGAGAGATATTTTATATATTTATATGTATGTAGGTATGTGTTGTGTGTATATATACACATATGTATGTATGTATATGTGTGTATGTGTGTGTATATGTGTGTACATGTACATATATGTGTGTAATTAAATGAAAATAAGGAGCATGCAGAGCAGTGTGCATAGTATGCTTCCATTTGTATTTGAAAGCTGTAATACACACATATCTAGGTATATCTATATATACATACATATGTTATTTTGCCATGGTTTTATCATTTTAAAAATGCTTAAATCTTTGACACATTGAGATTAATTTCTAGGTTGAGATTTACCCCTGGGCAATGAGATTTAACCCTGTGACTATGGGGAGCTGCAGGGTGGCAGAGTCCCTCGGCTTGAGCACTTTCCATGCTGAAGTCTACCTGTGCCTGTCCCGGCTGTGTCTCCATGGGGCTGGGGGAGACCCTGATCACCTGCACCCACTTCCTGTGGGCTCTCCCCTCACACTCCCTCATGCTTGTAGCTGAGGTGCCCTAGACCTTCTCTTGATACCGTTGATAAATAAGACCCGGAATTTTGTTATTGTAGCTTTCTAATATATTTTAATGCGTCTAGAGTTGGTCTTTATTATTATTCTTTCTAGATTTTCCTTCTTATTTTTGGTTATTTTCTTCTATAGTTCCAAGAACATATTCCAAGTTGCAAGAATGTTGTGAGTTTTGAAATTGTGCCTGCTTTGTAGACTACTCTACATGTTTCTTCTCTGGAGATGAGGCATCCTAAGGAGTTGGGACTGACTCTCCTTAGGAGGAAAATAGGAACGAGAGCCTGCAGCTGGAGCTGCCCTAGCCGGACTGTGCGTGAAGAGGTCTGTGTTGGGAGACATTTGTGCTTCTTCAGACAACAGCATGAAGATACGGGTGTCTGGGGACCGATGTGGACGCTGTGAAAGGGGAGAGCGTGGGGTTATCTTACCGGGATCTAACTGAACAGTGCTGCTTGGAGAAGAGATGTGGCCACCAGAGCCCAGCTCCCGAGGAAGTGCTCATACGTTGCAACACCAGACAGAGGCGAGGTGTTGCGCACATGGCGATGACACGTAATGGAAGTTTCCTGTTTCCTCATTCCAAGTCCATTTTCGTTTCCTCAGCTCGGCTCTTAGGTGCTCTACTGTCCTCACTGGGGAAACTGGGGCTTGGGGCAAAGCAGTACAGTCTTACGGCATCTGGAGAATTATATTCAGGGGTTGCTGCCTCTCGTCACTCCTACGTGGATATTCTTGCAAGTTCATAGGAAACCTTCTGTCTGATGTCCCCTGCTTTCAGCCAAGAGTCAGACAAGACACCACCTTTTACAGTTTCCTGTGGTTATGTGGAGATACAGATGAAGGGCAAGGGGAGTGAGCAAGTGTCTCTTCACCACCACTGCTGCTGTCATCTAGGCGTTGTCGGCTTTCTATTGTAAGCTCCAGGACATTGACAGCTGTGATGTTCAAATACACTGGACTGGTTTATCAGTTAGTAAAAACCATGTTACACTATGTGGCTTTGTTGACTTGTTATGGCATTTTTTTTGCAATACAAATGACCCAATTTGCCACAGAGATACAGAAAGTAAAAAGAAACTGATTGTTATAAAAATTACTTTTACAAAGGAGCAATAAAGTCAATGATTGCAATGTGTTTAAAATTATTCTTCACGTGGAAAAGATAATGAAGATTTCAATATCTCTCTATAAATTAGAAAATGTTGATGCCCAATCCTAGCAAACCATAATATAATGATAGGCTAGTTTAATTATAACTATTAGTGTAAAATCCTAAATATTTGTAAACATAACGCATCAACAAACTGAAAGAATATTTATAGCATGAATATATTCATTATAAAACTGATCAGATAGTGCAACATCAATTCAATAAATAAATTTCATATTAATAGATCAAAATAGGAAAACCAGAGATATATAAATTGAAATTTATTAAAGTAGGAATAAATATTTATTGACATGATTATTCATATTTTATTTTTAAATATATATCTACCTATCGTTTACCTACATTTATACTTGTTTTGTAATTTACTGGGTGGACTAACCTCAAAGAGATACAGTAATTCTTTTTGCTGTCAAACCAACACGTCCTATCCCATCTTCCTTCCTCACCCTTTCATATCTCAGGCAGATCCATCTACTTTTCAGTATCAAGGACTTTATCAAGTTTCAATTTAAAAGCCCAATCTCACATTCAGTGTACAACTTCCTCTCTCGAGCTCAGGCCTCACAGTCGATCATCAGGGGACCGGTCCCCGAGAAGGGTGGGGAGAAAGTTGGCTTCTTTGTCCGCTCTCTCTTGCTCCCCCCTCCTGCTTCCCCGGGGCCTCCATGCCTCTGACATCAGTTTCGAAAATCTAGGAAGTGAAAGTTGAGCTTTGCTAAACTTTTCCCAGGCATATTTTGGTGCAGTGGCATGGGACTCCACTCCCAGCAGCTCCGCAGCATCGGAGCCAGGAGCCAGGGGCCAGGGGCCAGGGGCCAGGGCCAGCCTCCCCTCCTGCAGGGGAGCGGATCTGGGAGCAGATCTCCTGCAATGCCACCGTTTTTGGAGCTCACTGGGGGAAGTGAGCGACATTCCTCCTCTTATCCTCACGCACAGGCCAACAATCTGCTCTCCCACAGGTTCATTCTTCTAAACAAACCCCAATCTTCTGTTGATATGGGCTGGACAGGATGACAACAGTTGCCATCTCTGGGCAATCCCTGGAGAGAGAGACGTCTGGCAGCTTCTTGGCTGTTCTCCTTAGAATGCTTATCTATTGTCCTCTGTTTTGAGGTTTTAGCCAAAATTCTAAGAACAAGAAAAGACTATATTTTGGGATGTGTGTGTGCGTGTGTGTGTGTGTGTGTGTGTGTGTGTGTGTGTTTCGGGGTTCTTTTGAGTTTAAACAGCTTTATTTTTGTCCATTTCAAGCCTTATCTGTGAATTCTTTTCTAGACCATGAGTCAAATCTTGCATATGAGGTCTCATGGTTTTTCCAGTCATTTAAGATGAGTTTAGCTTAGTTTGATAATTAGATAATTCTTATAAGATCACAGTTATAATATTATCCCATTAAAAGCTTCCTTCACCCACAGCATGAGGGTGTTTAGAGCTCATAATTCATGCCATGCAGAACGGCGGGGGGGCGGGGGGCAGGCTTCCCCCTTGCCGGCCGGCCTTCCCACTCTGGCACCGCAGGCTGCTCAGCCAAGGGGGCGAGTGGGTGGCACGGAGGGTAATGATCCTTGCGAGGCCCCTCAGAGAGGCAGCCTGCTAACAGGACCCCCAGCACTGAGATGATGTGGGCGGGCTGTCAAGCCTGAGCCTGGGGCAAGTCACAAGAGGACAACTCCTCACATCGGGAACTGTATGGACAGAGACAATCCCCGAGGGCTCTGCAAGGGCTGAAATTCAGTTGTAACTCATGAACAAAAAGTTGCTTTTCACTGCCATGCATTTGGAAGAGAAAATAATAGAACCCATTGTGGCTGAAAAATAATTTCAGAATTTAGAAACTATTTTGAACTAAATGATAGAATAAACATTATATACTAAAGCTTACGGATGCAGCGAAAACAGGACCTACAGGAAAACTTACAGTCTTAAATATTTATTTTAAAAAACTGTTAAGGACACAATAAATGCAAAAGACTCAATCATAATAAAGTTATCATTGAGAGAACCAAAAAGGGCAAAATAATCTTTTAAAGAAAAATAATTTGACAAATCATCGACAAGATTCATTAAGACAACAAGAAAGAAGAAAGAAATAATTGAGTGGTTTTTTTAAAAGAATGCCAAAGGGCCATAGCTTAGATGAAATGCATATTAAAAGATAACATAGAATGTCATAAACTTTATTTCTGAAATCTGAAAACTGAGGGGAAGTGGACATATTTCTGAAAAAAATACTACCAACCAGGAGAAAATAGAAAGAAATGTCTTATATCATTAAAGAAACTAAATTGTTAGTTGAAATCTTTGCACGCTTGTAAGTCCACGTGTGTGCAGTTGAACGTGGGCAGGAGTGGGCCGCTCGCTCTCCTTGCTAGGCCGAGGAGCCTACGGCGCGAGGGGGCTTCTAGAAGACTCCTCCTGCCCGGTCATCAGCCCCTGCTCCCTCCTCCCCTCCGCACACGAAAGAGACCAGAATTGCATATCCACACCTGATTTATATCATAGCTTATATTCTTCTGAGCCTGTAATACCATTTTTGACATTCTGAGTTAGAAACTACTAATATATTTTTAGAACATGTTTTTATTGATTTTTAGAGAGGAAGGGAGGGAGAGAGAGAGGGAGAAACACTGGCTGCCTCCTGCACGCCCCCACGGGGGATCGAGCCCGCAACCCAGGCATGTGCCCTGACTGGGAATCGAACCGGCGACCTCTTGGTGCAGGGTCAATGCTCAACCACTGAGCCACACCGGCTGGCCAAACTACTATCTTTTTGACCTCAATACTCTTGCTTACCTTCTTTCCTAACTTAACCTTAATAATAAAGTGAAGATGTACCAGCAAATAATACAATTGTTTTCTGTTTTTCCTTGCAGCCAGAGAGAGCCCTTTAACTAAGTTTCAGGTAAACGCGAGGAAAGTAGACGAATGTGTTACAGAGAGAGCTGCCCCCTTCCCCTCGCTCTGCACCTCCAGCCGCTGGGAGCCTGAGGCCACCACTCCTGAAGCAGCCTGGAGCGACCAGCACCACTGCACGGCCTCCTTTCCGATTTTCTTACGTGAGACAGGAATAAAATTGTATCTTTTCAAAGCCAATATTATATTCTTTAAAAATTTTTCTGATATGTGTAATCACATTAACCCTGACACAAGGCCCCGGCAGAGAGCACGTCCTGGTTCTCTGGGTGGAACCGGCCATATGCTGTTCCCGCGGGCACTGGCATCTACGGTTTTGTTGTTGTTGTTGTTTGTTTGTTTTCAATTTTTATTGAATTGATTGGGGTGACATAGGTTAACAGAGTTATACAGGTTTCAGGCGTACAATTCTGTAATACATCATCTATATATTGTGGTTTTTTTAACTTTATTGTTGACCCTATTAGAGATGACCCCATTTCCCCCCTTTGCCCACCTCCCCCGGCCCCTTCCCTCTGGGCATCACCCCACTGTGTCTGTGGGTTGTGCATATATGTTCTTTGGCTGATCCCCTCACCTTTTTTCATCTACATATTGTCCTGTGTGTTCACCACCCCACGTGAAGATGGGCATGCGGATGGTGCAGCCGCTGTGGAAAGTGGGTGGAGTTGCCTCAAACAATTAGAAATGGAGCTGCCTTAGGGCATTTACAGTGAGTTTAGCCTCCCCGCTGCAGCTGCTGTCCCTGTCACAGTTTGCTTTTTCTAGGACAGACCTTCACAGAAACTGCCACCTCTATGGCTCTGAATCCAGAAAGAACCTTTTATCTGATTGTGAGATTTTTTATCTATTTAAAGTCTCTGTGATAGGATTTAATTTGGTGCCAAAGTCTTTCTTTCTTTACCCGGCCAATTATTTCCCAAGAATGTTTCAATTTTCTGGTTGCAACGAGCTTGTGTTAGAGGGTCCAGCCCAGGGGACCCCAGTCAAAGCCACGTCCACGAGGCTGTATTGCGTGGAGCTGGGCTGAGCCTCTGCACAGGCCCCAGCAGGTCTGACATACAGAGGAAGAGACCTGGTGGCCACTGAGGGCTCCAGCTCCTGGTCAGTGCTCACGAGGAAGTCGAAAACATTTTCTCAGTTTAGTCAACTGGCACGTTGCGCAGATCTGGTTTTCTGCCTGGAACATCTAGTACCAAACGACGCTCTCCCCCAAACTGAAATTCCACTCTCAGTGTGGTCTCCCCGAGATCCCTTCCCTCCCTGGCGGTGGTCCCAAAGCCGCCCCTGGGTCCAGATTTCCCTCCATTCTTCTCCTCAGGATCTGGGGAGACATAGTGAGAATGCACAGGGCTGGGATCAACGGCGAGGATTTAAACCTGCAGCCCAGCTGGGTGCAAGGCCTGGGCTTCAGAACCCATTTTTCCTCCGACTGGCACCATCGATGTAACACTCGAGAGCACTGGCCAGGGTGACTCACCCCACAATTGGCAGAAGAGTGCCCTGGGAGGCGAGAGTAATTCCAAAATAATTTGTAAAGGGAACACTCAGTCCTCAACACGCTTCTCGCCCCCTTCGTTTCTTTTCCATTTACCTCGCACCGCAGCTGCCCCGTGTCAGGGGGCCCACTCCCACTGTCCCCTTGGGGCGCCTCCCTTGCCCCAGGCCCTCCTGCCTTCCTCCAAGCCTCCCTCACAGGAGCCAAAACACCTAAGAAAGGCTCCTCCTAGAACAGAGGGCCTCGACAAAAGACCGAGATGGGACGAAGCAGAGAATTCTTCCTGAGGGTGGGGAAAGAAGGCTGCGAACATTTATGGGTGAATCATTTTTATCCCGACACAGGACCAAGTAAATGCGCATCTTTCTCAGGACAGACTGAGGGTGTATTTAGCTGATGGGTCTTGAAGTCTGTGCATCGGAAGGCACGGGCAGGTCCCTTGGTCATCTCACCACCTGCGACGTGTTCGCCTAAACTACAGACTGTGCTGCTACGCACCAGGGCCCGTGAACCTTTCTCCCCCGAAGAAGCCAAGGTCAAGGCCACAGCTGCGCACTGGAGGCGCGGCCACCTTAGCCCTCCGGTTCCTGCCTGATCGAGCGGTTCCGAAACCTTGGTTTCTACTGATACAGTTCGGCTTTGACAGAGGTGTTAGAACAACCTGCTTTACATCAGAAATAAAATCAGTGGATAAAAAGGGAAAGGACGGGACAATTTCTGGAGAAGGGGCATCCCTTCCCCCCCCCCCTTTACATATTTTTTTGGAATGAAAAGAAAGCCAGACTGTTTCTGACATCAGGAATAAACTCCAGTGCTCATAATCAGAAGATCAAATACTAGAAGCTGCTAGATTCCCTTTTGGTCCTGCAGTTTCCCAGTCAATGAAGCTGCGGGGAGAGTGGAAGATCGTGGGGTCGTGAGCACCCAGGGGCCTGCGGCCTGCAGGCGAGAGCCGCCTCCGAAGGCCATCGGGTGGGTGCCCAGTGACAGGCGCCGCAGAGAGCTCAGGGCGCTTGCACTTTCTTTAACGAACAAACGTATACTCAGTCGTTTCCCATTTACTAAAAGATTGGTCAATAGACTGGAAAAAGGGCAGCAGCAAAACCAGCTGAAAGGGCCTGACAGCGAGATTTTGTAAAGTAAGATAAAGAATATAGCAGAGAAAGGGTATTTTTTAGAAAAAAATTTAGTAGTAAAATTTAAAAGTTCCCTTTTCCTCCCCTATCAACTAAATTCAGGAAAAAACGAATTATATGAAATAAGAGATATAAAACAAGATGCTGAGCCAACAGATGCCAAAGGAGCTAAGAGGCATATATAAGTTTAGAAAGAGAAAAGATGGAAACGCTATTTCTACTTAAACTAATATATTCACAGGATTTGCATATGCACCTGGCTATGGACTGAATTGTGTCTTCTAAGAATTCTTATGTTGAACCCTAACCCCCAGGTTGAGGATACATTCATCGTATATATTTTCTTAATTCTTCAGTGTCTGCTACTGTTACTCAGTTGAAAGGAATCACTAAAAGACATTAGCAGGAGATGTACTTAAGCTAAACATGAGATAAATCAAAATTTACTCAGCAGTGGAGGAGACCATGATGTACATGTACTGAAAGCCAGTATGGAAATTTGTATATGTGGCTTCAAATCCATTTAAAGAACAAACAAATTATTTCAAAAAATAAAAACATGTAGGACACAGTTCAAAGTAAAGCCTATATTTACAACCCTACTTTTTCAGATAATAAATGCTAATATAATAAATACAAATATTTTACCTATTGAATGTCTATTAAAATCTACTTTTTCATGCTTTGCTGAGACTACCCTGTGCCACCTGCTTCTAAGTCATTGAACTGATTTCGCAGTGCACAAGGGTTTCCTGAGGCACTTTATTTATACTCTAGCTTATTTAGAGAATGAATTTCTAGAACTTACATAAAAGTAATTTTCAGGGTCATTAATATATGGTCATAAATTAAAAGGAAAAATAATCCAAATGATTGTGATTTCATCTTATTTTTGAGATTCCAAAGCCAAATATGTAGCAGAAAAATATGTGGAGAACTGACTTTCATTCCTTTAGTGTTGGTTTTACTGATAGAAATTTATGGAGTAAAGGTATGAACAAATGTGCAAGTAAAAATTGATATTCTTTCTAGCTACTTAATTTTTTTATCATTTAATCACCCACTCTTCATTGTCCAAAATTATCTCACACATTCTCTGTCTCCTCTCTCTCTCTCCCACTCTTTCTCTCTATTCTCTTGTCTTTTGGGGTTAATACAATTAAAGACATTTCTCTACTGTACTTACAGCGGGCTACAAAAACAATGACAGATAAATATTTTTAATCAGTCTGCAGTGTTTGACGGAAAGTCCCTGGGGACAGTTCCAAGCAGGGAAGTTAGTTGTCTGTTTATCATTTTTAAAAGATTATTCTTACTGCTCTGTGGTTTAAAGGGAGTGAGCCTGAAAGCAGGTGACCTGCTTGGTTAGGAAGATCCTGCAATCCCAGGGGAGATACTATAGTTTCAAAGAGCATCAGAACCCCAGTGAGGTTATGTGACGTACATGCACCGTATTTCCTTTGTCAGCATTAAATATATAATCATATTCTAAGGACTACAGTTAAGTTATATTCTAGCTTACATGAAGGAGCCAAGAATGATAGAAATTTTGAAAGGACCACAGAAAATCAGAAATATTCCAGTTACAGATTATTTCCATCCACACATCTATTCTTGTATATTATAAATATTTTAAACTAACATTTTTATTTCCAGCCAAATATTATCCCTCAGGCTGTAAAGCTGCCTTCACTGAAGAGAATTATAGTGTTTCTAATATAAATATGGAGGACAACGGGAAAAAATGAAACTTTAAAAATGCTAAGATCATAAAGAAACTATTCTGTTTTCCTAAATTTCTGTCTCTTACGTTACATGGAAAATTAGCACGTAGGCTTTTCCCACATTTCTTTGTTAGAACATTTGAAAATGCTCACTGAATGATAAGATGATATAATTTCATTTATTTTTATATGTCGCCGTAATCTTTATCAAGAAGCCTATACCCACTTTATCCTTAGGTACACTCAGTATTATCCCTAAATACACCGAATTGAGCAAACAAGGGCTCTGTCTGCGTGGTATAATAATTAAAATGGTATTTCAGCAGCTCAGCCTGGAGGCACTGTGGGCAGGGAATCCTCAAGCAGGAACACAGCCTGTGTACCTACAGAGCCCTCCCTTGGCTGATGAAAGATCACCTCTGCTCAGGTGCCAACCCTGTGTCCTAAACACATAAAATGTGGTCAAAATGAGTCTCCAGGTCAGCTCTTTACACAAGTAGTCACAAAGTTCTCCTAGACCTGCGTGTGTCTTTATGAAAAAGACAAGGGCGGTGCTCCAAAAAGACACTGGGACAGGGGGCCAAGGCCAGGTGCCATGGATACTGGGTGTTCCTACGTTTGTTTTAGAAGGAAGGGGACATGAGATGACTGAGCTTTGGAACCTCCTGCCACTTCATGGTCCCACTATTTTTTCTCTCTTCACATTTCATTTTCAATTTTTGGTAACTTTTTAAATTGAATTTATTGGGGTGACAAAGGTGAATGAAATGACATCGGCTTCAGGTGTACAATTCTGTAACACATCATCGGTATATCATGTTGTGTGTTCACCACCCCAAGTCAGGTCTCCTTCCATCACCATTTATCTTTACCCCCTGCTACCTGCCCCACCAGCCTTTCCCCCGGCAGTCACCGTGCTGTTGTGTGTGTCTACGAAGTTAACATGAGTTTCAGTGATTTTTTTAAATAGCAAATTGTACTGGTTAGGCATATATACACTTGACCCTTAGTCTTATAGAACTCACCTACCATTTGTGTGTGTGTTTTTTTTAATTTCTAGGTTATTATTATCTATGTTTCAAACAAAAAGTATCATGAACTGAAACAAATTAATGTACAGATTTGTTTCAAATTCAGTATCACAAATGTCAAAACTGTCACAAAAACATAAAAATTAAAATGTTAAGATAAAAAATAGCCTGACTCAAGTATTTTTGGAAGGAAGAGAAGTGAAATAATTCTAGCAGATATAAATTATTTTTTTCAAGATTGGGAATAGTGCAGTCTTGCTCATAGTAGAGGAGCGTTAGTATCCCCTCAAAGCTTTTTCCCCACACCCCTTGATTTAAGAACAAAAGGAGTTTGGTTTGATGGACCCATGCTTCCCAAGCAAAATGTCTCCAGAACAAGGGACACGTGTGGGCTCTGCTGTACTATCTTTGCTACAGTGTCACATGCTCCTGCTGCAGGTGACATGTGTCTGGTGCTGCCCAGCGCCATGTCCAGCTGAGGGTCTCGCCTTATTTTCTGAGGCTGAGAGAGAGCCTGCCTTGCGCAGTCGTTTGGCATAAGTATGGGAGGGGAACTGGACCAGAGCCAGAGAAACTAAGTGGGAGACAAGGAATAATCGGGTCAGCTGGGCAGAGCCAGGTCAAAGGCTGCTTGGCCCAGGGCCACGCAGAGCAAATCTAAAAAAGACACTGAATTAGACAGAAATACACCGAATTATGCTGCCGGGACAGCCAGACTCCCACCTGCAGCCTCCTCTAACCGGTGAAACGTGACGTGACCCTGCTGTTAGCAAAGTCGATCATACCTGCGAGCGTGAACAGCACAGCATCTCCGCCCCGGCCGCCCTCGGCCGCCCTCTGCCGTGGCTGCTGGGACGGCTGGGGCGCGGAGGTCAGGCGTGAGGAGCGCCGCAGGCCTGCATGCGCCCCTGAGGCCAGCTGACTAGAGCCTCCTGAAGTCTGAAGTGTCGCTACCCCCAGTTCCCTTCTAAACGGAAACGATGCGTGGGGTCGCACTGTAACATGGAAATGAGCAATGTATTTTATCATCTAACTGTAAGTCAAGACATGGTCTGGTTCATAAAATTGACATTAACCCCGCCCCCCCATACACATTTCTAGTATTTCCAAGTAAGATATCCCGATCTTTAGATCTTTAGTAAATACAACTGACTAATGTCATCCTGTGAGGAATCAAGACCACTTTGTAGTAAAATGTGGCTCCAAATAAGTAAAAATCCAATGTTACATTCAGTAACTATAATAAATTCTTTTTGAACACAGAGAAAGAGAATTTTAAAATTTAATTTATACATATTAGAGTCTCTATGCCCACAGAAATGAGAGACTGAGCTAATGTTTAGAGTATTTGCTTGAACGGCCTTGCATAGCACACACTGGGATGTTCACAGGAGGGACTCTGAATGCATTGAAGAGACGAAAGTAAGCAATAAACTAAATCATAGAACGAAAATGAACCACTGAGTCCTCCCTTTAGCGCCCGCAGTGTGTAGGGCACCGTCTAACAGGCCAGGAGGAGCGCCCAGGCCATACTTCCACCCGAAGAGAGGTGATTCCAGAAATAACTCCGGCTGCTTTTCTTTTCTGGGTGATCTGATTTCCCTCTTTGTTTACTGTTTTAGCCACAGTGCAGAACACGCGTGTGTGCGTGTGTGTGCGTGTGTGCGTGCGTGTGTGAGTGAGAATGACACCAGGGTAGGAGGGATTATGATGTCAGGAAAGCTGCCATCGTTCAGAAAGCGCGTGTGGACCGTTTTCAGGGAGACGCGGCGGGCGGAGGGGCCCGCGCAGCGGCTGGTAGGGGCTGCGCTCCCTGTCCAGGCAGGGGAGCGGTCACTGCAGCGTCCAGCAGGGCAGGCCCGGAGCTGAGGGGCAGCGCTGCTTGTCCAGGCGGAGAGAAGAGCAGGGACCGCGCTCCCGCGGGCTCAGGCTTTCCCGGCTCCCGCGTGGCCTGGGCGGGACGTAGAAATCCCAGTGCCGTCGGGGGGAAGCTGAGGTGGAGCCTCTGGCCGATTCGAGGGCCTCTGTGGGAAAGACGGGGGGCTCGGAACAGAGAGGAGCGTGTCTGCTGCCAGACAGGGCCCAGGCAGATGATACGGCCCGGGAAGGACGGGGTCACCAGGCTCTGAGCCTCCAGGGGATCAGACCAGCAGACTCATCAGCACTGACTTTAGGGGCGGGTGCCGGCAGGTGCCAGCCACCGGGAAGAAAAAGGACATTGTGTTACCAGGGGATGTGGGGACGCAGGGCACAGGGCGCTCTCCTGCACGTGGGCCCGAAGGCCGCCCGCCCTTCTGCCACGATTACGAACAAGCGTTGCCCGATATCCACACGTAAGGCTGAACTACTCTAAGAGAGATGATTGCCTCTTCAAAGTAATGATGTCTTACACTATTTTGTTTTTATTTTATTTTGCTTTGTTTTATTTTGTTTCCATCACCATTTATCGCCTCTATGCCCCCTTCCACCCCCGTCCCCAAATCACCACACTGTCGTCCATGTCCGTGAGTTTTCTCTCTTTCTCTCTTTTTCTCTTTTTTGCTCAATCCCTTCATTATTTTGAATAAGAACTTGATAATAATTTCTTTGAGTTCTACTTGATTAAGAGCGAAACAGATGTGACATTTCAGGCTCCAACTCAAGAAGCTATGTTTTCTAACCTTTGAATTAAGAACAGTTCAATTTAAATTCAAAATGCTCATTAGAGAAAGCTAGGAAGTGGTCTTCCCCAGCCTGATGGCTGATAGAATCATTATGCCCAACTTACACGGTGAAGATAAATAAATCGCTGTGGCTGTGAAATAGGAAACAATGACTAAGACTGTTACATTTTTTTATGATTCTCAATTTTAACTACCACATTTTAGACAACGCTGCAGCTTTTAATTATTTTCCTTCGGCAGCATGTATACTTGGACATTTTTTACATCATGTGGGGTTTTTAATGTTTGAAAATATCTTCTAGGAGAAATTGGTTGGCTTGTAATTTGTGTCTTTTTCCCTGCATAGAGCTGTAATTTTTAGGTGGGAAGTGTCCTAACAACACGTGAGAAGGGTAGATAAATGACTCTGAGGGTGTTGTAAGCCTACCGGTAGGATGCTGGCAAAACTTACTTGCTTAATGGACTCTCACTGTACCACGTGATGTTTACGTGATGTTTAGTTCTGGTGTTAACCTCATTTTGGTCATTTCTCCTAATCTTCCTCTTCACAGCGTAAAAACGTTCATTCAGGCACTTAATAATTTTGTGGAAAGACAAGTCAAACTAATTTTACTTTGTTTTTTTAACATTAGTATGTTCTTTTCAGAGCTGATCTTCAGAGAGGCTTCTTGTTATCTGTGAAATTGGAGTTACTCTAAGGAAATACGATTTTAAAAAATGAGTGAACCAGTTCTGCTTCAGCTCTTTATTGCTCATGGTTAATATACTTTAAAAAAAATCTGAAATGTAAAAGAACCCTCAAATAAGTTAGAGGTTGTGTACATTTCCTTAACGAGCATATTTTTAGAGAGCATTCTACACACTGTTTTTGTTCAAAAATTTTTTCCCCAGAGAAATAAGAAGAAGATCTAGGAGAAGTAAAATGATGCAGAATTTTAAAGGCTGTTGTTGAGATTTTGGAATCTTTCAACAGCTAACAAATATGCATGACTCTGAGCTGCACTTGTCAACTACAATAGAAAATTCCTTGCAAAAATGAGGCCTGTGCACGCGGCCCGTTAAGCAAGGTGCAAGTGCAGCTGCGTTTCTAGGCTCCAGCACCAGACGGCGCTAAAACACTGCGGTTAGTGGTTGGCCCGCCGGTCCGGGTGGTGTCCACGGCCTGCTCTGCACAGGGTGCCAAGCCCAGGGGCTGGCAGGGGGGGAGGGGTCCTTTGGAACGACATTGGATTTTAGGTGATGCTTAAATACAGGTTATTTTCTACTTTCTTCCTGTACATGAGAGAAGACACTGCACAAGTGAGCTCCAGGATGCATTCCGTTCCCCTCTATCTCTTGTTATGGGTGGCAAAAATTCGCCGTTGGGTGCCTGTGATGGAAGAGCATGAATGACTGGCTGCATCTGTTTAAATTCATCACTGCTCATGAACATGAGAGTGGCAGGAGGGAAATCCTCAGGCAGAAGCTCGGGGACCATTTGCAAAGCATTAGCAGGGCGCATACCTGGGCGCAGTGAGGGGAGGAAACTCCATTTTTAAAAACACGCCCCCAAGATATAAGAACAATTATTTTCCCCTGATTCTGTGTTTCCCCTTTGAAATGATAAATGGAAGATTTTGAGACTGCAGATTAGGACAGATACTTAAGTTTTAAAGAAAAGCAGACATTCTTATGCTAGGCTGCTGGAGTTGAATGGTGAGAATGAAGGCTCACTGCTGTGTTAGGGGTGGGAAACGTGATGGAAAGCAATTGTAAAGTTAGGCATAATTCCATAATTGCTTTTAAATTTCTGTTATGGATTTATTTATTACTAAGGCAACAAACACTTAGCAGAGTATTTGTTTTAAGTTATGTGAAAATCTGTATTATAGTATCATAAGCAGAATTACAATTTTCTTTTGCTTCTAACATTAAACGATGCTCTATCATGGGAGATACATCACAGGAGCCCAGTGACCCCCTTCACTGATGTTGATGGGCTACGCACAGGGTGGAGCCGGGCTCTGTTCTCTGGGGTTATCCACGGTTCAGTGATCATATGATTTTATGACACTGAGAATTACTTGATAGCAGTAACGGAGATGTCGTCAGGAATGTTGATTCCTTTAACTGTCTTAAGATGTGAACACCTAGAAGTAAATGTGTTTCTTAATGACCATATTGTATTGGACATTCTCAGGGAGAGTTTGTTTAAAAAACTAAATAAACTACAAAACTTCAGAAATGTATTAGTATATTTGGGGTTCATGAGATTAAATAAGAGAAAATGCAAAAAAAATTTTGACATCAAAACTAAGTCAATAGATTTAGTGAAGTAACTTATTTTTTAAGAAATAGAATAGTTAAATATCCAAAGAAAGCTGTATATAACATGATTATTTTGAATCAACTTTGAAAAAGATTCTAATACCTATTAGGTCTAAATTTATTGCATATGAATTTATTCACATTTATCACCAAAGATCTGAAAAAGCTAACACTTAAAATGTTAAAGTCTCACTGTATTTCTACAAATAATGACAGGAAAAAAAAATAAAGCAACCTATTTAATTAGAAATAAGACATATTGAAAATAAAAGGATAGGAAACAGACAACACATGGTTCTGCAAATTTTACAGAAAGGGCCATTGAAGACGGCACTGCAACTGATTTAAGAGGATAAGAACGCAATTTCTATTTGAATACAGATATTTAAATTCATTTCTCAGCTTTTCTCTGAAAATACATACTGTGTATAACCACGTAATAGTTTCCAGCTTTCAGGAGGTAATATCCAAGAAAACAAAGTCTTGCTATACTGCTTCATTTGAACACGTGATTTGATAATAGCTTATGGACCACAGCATAAGGAGGGGTGCTGGCAGGAAAGGGCTCCTGGGAACAGTGGCCCCTGTTGCGCAGCGGAGACCCGACAAGCAGCCTGGGACTCGGGGTGCAGCCCCGAGGGACGGGCCTTGCTGGGCGGCGGGAGGTGTTCAGCCCGAGACTCACTTCTGCCAACTCTGCTAACAGGTCTGAAGCAAAACCCATGTTGATGGAAAACTGACCAAAACATAAAGCTAAACAGGTCCCTATTTTTCAAACAATCTCTGATATAAGCGATATAATCGCATCCTTGTAATGCCACCTAAATTCACTGTTGCTTGTGAAGACGCCCTCGAGTGAAAGGTGACCGCAAGGGCAAAAATGTGAGACACCGCCAGTGGCAAACGCAAAGCGAGGCAGCTCATTACCAAGTCAGGAGGTGGGTTTCCATCATTTATACAGCGAGTTTGGCAATACGCTGGCACGGAATCCGATTTTCCAGCCTTTCCTCATCAACAGTAAGATGTACTTGTAGGAACTCCTTCATCAAGCGTCAGCAATCTGCGAACTTGAGCACATTTCGTTCTAATTGAAATCAGCTTAATTTAACACATTCGCAATTGCATGTCATCGGCTGCCGCACAGTGCTTCAAAAACCGTTCACGCTTGAGGGTTGGGCTAATCCATACTGTCTTAATAAAGAGTCTTGGGTTCTTATTATGAACAAAGAGGAAAAGAGTGCCCGCCTTAGGGTTTGAAGTAGGAAAAGGCATAGAATCTCTTTATTATGGGGCTTCTTTCCTGTAAAAAGAGAATTTCGAAGTTCCCTTTTCTGCCTTTGTCGCCTTCCATTCTAATTTGCACCCCCCCCTTTTATATGAAAGCTGAGGCGCGCTGTTCATCATGAAACAAACCCCCTAAGACTGCCTACCTCGCTCGGAGCAAAACCCCCAGTTCTCACGATTGTCTGCAAGACTCGACGGCTCCAAACATGCTTTGACACCTGCACCTCTTTCTTTCTTACTACCCCCCGCGGGGGCCACCTGGCCACCTCCGCGCCCGTCGCACCCCAGCCGCAGATCTCGTCTACGAGGCTTAGAGCCCGACACCGGATTGCACGAAGTAAGCAGTGGCTGGACCACGCGTTGTGAGTGAGCAAATACGTGCTGAGCGAGGCTCTGGAGCCACGGGGATTCCCACAGGCCGCTGGCCCGAGTGCTCATCGCCACCATCCTGGAAACGGCCCGACGGCGTCCCATAAGGTCACTGACGCACATGTCCTCCGGCTGAGAATTCACGGCCTAGGAGCAAGGCCTGGAAATGTGCACACCGGGCCAGGAGGCGCATAAATAGTGTGCCCAGGAGCGCTCCTTATTCGGACAGTAAAAAACTGGGAACAACATTTCCCTTAACAATAGAACGTGCACTGAGTTATGTCTGTTCAGAGATATGAACGCCACAGAACAGTAGCAGTGAATGAATGGGAGCCCTATGCATTGCGACAGGAAATTCCACAAGCCTCAGAGTGCAAGAAAAAAGCCTGTTATCGAAAGATATATAAATGATACTATTGATGAGAAGTTCAAAAACAGAAATATGTTATTGTATACTAGTAAGCACAGATTTAGTAAAACTAAAAACAAAAAGCAAAGGAGTCATCATTGAAAATGTCAGGATCTCTATCCTAACAGAGGGAGGGAAGGCCCTAAAGCAGGGAGCAGGGGTCTCCTGGGTTCTGCATGTTTATTTCTTAATCTGTGTGTTGCTTACAAGGTTATCTGCTTAATTATTTTTTATGGTCTACAATCATTAAGTCACACACCTACATTTGGCACACTCTATGTATGTAATGTATCTATCTATTTAAATATATTAAATGAAATAATGCAAACATGATATGGCATTAAAGATTTCAAAGGCCGCTGAGTGAAACAACATGCTTCTGTATTATTTTACAATAAGAATTATAAAAGCCAAAAGGATCATACGATTGTGTTTTCTGATGAACAATTCTGCCCCTGAAAGGATATGGGAGAAGCCAGGTTATAAAGAGAAGGAAGTTCGATGAATGTGAGATCCGAACGAGTTGGGTGAATTTACACAATTTCAGTGTTTTTTGGCGTTAGGCTAAGGAAGTGTGATGCATCATTTTCACGACCAGGAGCTGCCCACTGGGCCAGGCTGCTCTTGTTTTGGAGTCAAGCTGTCACTTTTATGGGCAGTTAGAAGACTATTATTGGTTTTTACTTTGGGAATATTCCTTTTCATACTATATCTGGGCTGAGAGAAACAATCTTGCTTTAGATAACACATTCAATTAAGTGCCAATCAGGTCTGGCAGGGTTAGAGATATTCCTTGTCTCCAAGGTAAGTTCGCACATCTCTCCTCAAATTGTAAGTTATTAAGTGTAGACCCACATCAGATAAGAGTGTATGATCTCTCTTAAATAACTAGTACAGCTTAGGGCCTTTAATGGACAATTAATACATCTATATTTGACTAACAATTAAAAACATGGACCAAATGTTTTTATTTTGGTTGGGTATCTTCTCTCTGCAGAGAACACTCTCCAGTCACATTCAGGGTTGAATCTCGAGCCTTCCTAATTTATTACATGGTTTTCCTTTAAACATCCCAGTCACGTTCTGTGAAACGCAGGGGTTACGCCCATCGTTGTCACTCATTATTGCCAGAATTTTACCCTTCTGGCTCCTAACCACCCTACATCCTGCCTCCCGATGGCACTCTATTTTGTAGACTCATTTTCTTTCAAATCCCTCTTTTAGAAGGATCGCTTCCCCTTATATGTAGTGAACAGAAAGACTCTAATTTCTCCCTTCTTGGTTGACTATATTTCCTTTCATTTCTAACAGTGAGAAAATTATTTTTAAAAATAGGAACATTATAAACAAAACAGAGTAAAACCTTGTAATATTTTCTCTCTCTCTCTCATTGGTTATGTGAGCATAAGCTAAATTATATGTGGTCTGGGGCAGAATCAACAAATTCCGTGTAGACCATAAAGTATAATTAACGATGCGCAGTGTACGTACATAGTATGCACATAGAGGTTTGGGAGATTTGTAAATCATACATCTTAATAATCACTGTCTTACGGCTAACATGTAGCCCTATAAAGTAGAACTTGTCCATGCAGATAAATACATAAAGCACCTAGAAAACACCGGTGGCACAGAAAAATATAAGGCGAAAGCTGTAAGACTTTCTACTTTCCCCCCGCCCCCCATGACAGCCTCTCCCGAGAAGTTCCCCGTCCATAACGTTTTGTGTGTGCGTTTGCTTTCTATGACTGTGCAGCGCGAAGCCGCGCCCTTAGCTGTTGAATCCGCGGGGCTGCCGCTGAACGAACATTCTCCCCCGGCAGTCTGGAGGGCTTAGGACTCGCTCTCGCTCTTCTGACGGTTGCCTTTGTCACCGTGTCATAAACCCGCTGCTTCTACTGCTTTACCTCCTGACACGTCGTGTCCCTCTGCTTCCCCTTGCCCGCCTGGCTGCCCTGCACGGGCCCAGGCCTGCGCGCACCCCTTACAGCTCCAGGACCAGGCCACCCCATTTCTCGATCATTCAACCTGAACACTGCCTGCCTGCCCCCTAGGAGGAAGAGACGAAACGAAAGCACGTCGAATATTTGCCAGTTTTATTCCTTCTTCACCCTCAAAATGCTGTTATTTAAGTTGATATTTCCAGATTTCTCTTGGCTCCTTACTCCACGGTCAGCACGGTTCCTGGCGCCGTGTGTTGTGCTGTAAAAATAAAGCTGCAGCGTTTGCCCCGGCCCAGCGGGCTCTTCTCGCACTGGCTTTGGGTCGTTGCAGTTCCGCTGTGAGGGGACTGAGTTTGGAACAGGCCGCTGTGTCTCCTGGGGCCTTTGCTATTTCAGCGTGCTCGCCTGCCAGCTGTCCGTCGAAGGGCCAGTCGTATGACTTGGGGCCAGGCTTTCTTCACCTCCACACTTAGTGGCCATTGTTTCATTGTCTCTTGATTCTGGACGCTGCTGTGTGTCAAGGAGCAGAGGCCCGAGGACAAGGAGAGGGACAGCAGGTCGGCCAGGGGCCCGAGGAGAAGGGGAGGGACAGCGGGTGGGCCAGAGGCCCTAGGAGAAGGGGAGGGACAGCGGGTCGGCCAGAGGCCCGAGGGGAAGGGGAGGGACAGTGGGTCGGCCAGCAGTCGGAGCACACGCAGCGTCAATGGCTAAGTTCACTGTCCCACGGGTGTGGCTCAGGGCGTCCCAAACCATGACAATAGCAGCATCAAAGATCACCGACCACAGATCACCACAGCAGATACAATTAAAAAGTTTGAAATATTGTGAGAATTACCAAAATGTGACACAGGGGCACAAAAGGAGCAAATGCTGTTGGGAAAACGGCACCTATAGACTCGCTAGATGTGAGGTTGCCACAATCCTTCAATTTGTAAAAAAAAAAAAAAAAAACAACCAAAAAAAATATATAGATAGATAGAGAGAGCTATACAATATATGTGAAACACAATAAAGTGGAGTATAGTAAAACAAGGTATGCCTGCACGTATATTTGTCACTAGAAATATATAGATACATAATACCCACAGTTTAACTATATCCAGTAATTTGTAGTATGTATGGGTGATGGTCTTTAACTCCTTTTAGCTTTAGATAAAAACACGTTAAAGTAGGAAGCCCTTTTTGTTTCTTGCCATGTATGTGCGCAAACTCTGGCTGCCGATAACTCTCACAGTAAAAATCAACCGGGGCTTGCGGGAGGCAGGGAGGCCTTGAGCACGGTGTACAGTGGGGCCTGTATTAGGAATCATCCTCCAGGACGGTTTTAATTGCGGGCTGCCCTAATGCTCCAGAGTCCGAAGGAGTAAACGTTTTACGTGATTGATTGATGTCCATATAGAGCATATAAACGGCCTCAGGATACCTTGTAAGGTCATTCTGCACCCTGAAGATCATTATTTTCTGGACAAACGGACTAACTGCCCCACTTAAAACGAGCCATTCCCTCTTTAAATCAGCAGGCAGCCAGCCAAGACACAGAATGTAAAGCTTGTTTCAGGCATTAAAATCAATGAAGTTCATTTAAAAAAAAATACATTTTTGCTGAGTTTGAAAAAAATAAGTGAATTTAAAATAATCAAATTACCAAACTCTTTATTGATTTCACTCTTGAGTTCAAAAACCAATATATTAAGACAATATAAAGTTCAAAGAATTGTGACATTATTTTATTGACTTTGTTGCTTATAAATTACTGTTTTTCTCAACACGATATAATGGATGTCTCAATAGATTACTTAAGAAAAGTAAAGAAATATTCCCAGCTAGATGACAGTTGGTACTTATCCAAGATAAAAATATGATTGAGCATCAACAGATGCTTAATTTTAGACACAAAACAGCCAATTCTATCACTAGATCAAAAATGATTATTATGTGGATGTTCTTACATCCATGAATTATTAGTGTGTTAAATAAGTCACTCTATTTTAAACATATTCCTTAAATAATATAGGAATTGGCGTATTGAAATAGTCAGTTTGGGGGCTCATTATGACTGAGATAAATATGAGGCATTAATTAGAAGCACTAGAGACAGCTAAACTATCCTAAAATGTTCCAATATAAAAAGACACTGGAGTCAATGGCCAGAATATTAACTGGTCTATTCTAGAAAGGAGTCCTTTCTAGAGGAATTTTTACATTCGGGCTATGATTATAAACTGGTTGGAAAGAAGAAACAAAAAAAGCAGTTTATGTAAATTCAAGACTTGTGGCTGCGAGTAGCGGAGTGAAAGCCACTGTCTTAACCTTCCATACAAATGTGGAATTCTCATATTGAAATCAAAAGAGAATTTTTTTGGAGATGGGAAACTAATTAGTGTTTAGAAAATAATGTTGTTTTCTTTAATTGCTTTATTATAGTTCATTATCATATGAAAGTGAACTAATTTAAAATCTGTTAAATGTTTGGCTTTATAACTTACATTTATCAGAGTGTTTGAAGTAGTTAACAATGTCTACTCGGATGTCATACTGTCTGGGTGTAAATCTTGGTTCCATCACAATTAAGTAAATTTTTCTCAAATTATCTAAATTGGAAAAAGACAAAAGACTGCTTGAAACTTTGAAATTATGTATTCTAGAGCATTTTCTAATTAGCCTGTTCGAACAAAAGCAGCTTTTCCTACTCCTAAACCATCTCTCCTCTGAGGATCTTAGGAAATTAAATTTATCTCACAGGGTAATTAAATAACAATATGCAATGGATGAGATGCTGGTGGTTGGCTGCCGTCAGAGGTGAGATGCAGCATAGAAATCATTGCTACGATTTCACAGCCTGGTGGAGCAAACTCCTCAAGGCGTTACAGTTTTATTGCCCCGTGGACATGTAGCCGGTTTTGCATATAATTCAGCATCTCATCCAGGCATTCCCTTCCTGTGTGACTATGTACTTAAAACACTCTTTCACCCAGATCTTTTGTCTTTCCTACTGTTTTTCTTACTAATGAGCTAAATACAACTTTGACAGATTTGAGAAGCTTTTTAAAAGCAAATGTCAGAAGCTTTGATAAATGTATATAAAAACAGTTGCCAAGATTTGTGACGTACAGAGCAAGGAATCAGAGGCGAACCGTATGCCAGTCTTTGTTCCCTAGAGCTGTCACAGAGAAGCGCCACAAACTTGGTCTCTGTTGTCACATGGAGGGCTCCCCGTGTGTCTGTGGCTTGGTGTTCCAAGTTCCCTCCTTTCATAAGGCCACTAGGTGCTCTGTTAGGGTCCACTCTAATCCGTTTAACTTGATTACATTCGCCGAGGCCCTATTTCCAAATAAGGTCACACTAACAGGTTCTGGGAAGCGTTGGGCTTCAACATATCTCCTTGGAACACACAATTTAACCTGCAGCACCCATCCGGGCTCATGCATTGTCTTCCTTCCCATTATTCTGGATGAACTGGGCTCTGCTCCTAACTAAAGCTAAACATTCCACATGTGCACCAGATCCTGTCCTCTCTGGCTGATTCAGAGGCTTCTGCACAGAAAGTGTCTCTTAGTCTTGTATCATGAGGTTTTCTCTCTTAACTGGATCATCACCAATGGCTTATGAGCACGTGAAATTTATCTCCTCTTAAAAGCAAAGAAACAAAATCAAATAACGCCCTTACTTTGCCCCGCTTCTCCCCCCTGCTGGTGTTCCATCCTTCACCCTCTGTAAATAAATTGCTCTTTCAGGGGTCAACGGCCTTCGTATTACAAAATTCTGAAGTTAATTCTTGGTCTTCACTTACTCCGACCCGGTTGATCACGGCTGCCTCCTTGAAAAGCATTTTCCTCTGTCTTTGGAAACCACAGCCGTCTCTTTTCCTCCTGCTCTCACCAACTACTTCTCCTGCCTGTTCATCATCTGGGTGTGATGCCCTTGGGCTCAGTTTCAGTTCTCACATCTTTCCTAGTGACGTGAACCCCCAAGGGCGATATCCAGGCTCATGGGTTTACCTCCTGCAGATCTAAACACATTTAAATATCTGTGCTGTTGATTCCCAAGTTTACGTTTCCATCCCGACTCTCTCTTCAAACCTTTGGGCGGTTCTGTCCCACGGCCCAGTTGGTATCTCTGATGCCAACATTTGGTACATTCATGTTTTATCTTCTGTTTCTTCCTATTAAACATAAGCTAGATGAATGCCTTTTGTTCTATTGCCTCGATAATTATCTGATGGACATAGTGTAGGTTCATAAAACACAAGTCAACGGACTCAATAGATGGGTGTTTATTTTCATACCCTGCTTAAGAGCAGCAGGCTAAAGACATTTGTTGAATGCAAGGAAAACAACAGAAAATGCAAAGCCTGTAGCTTCGCACGAAGAGAGAGAATGCTGTTTGCAGGGGGAAGCTTTTTGGTGAGACGTGTTCTCTCTTTGCCAGAGAAAGCGGGGCCTTCCTTAGTTCTCAAATGGGCTCGCAGACTCATTGTCTGCCTGTTTATGTTATTTGGGCAGATTCTAAAATATCTGAAACATAATGAAATAGTTGAGAAATAATAGAACTGCTGAGTGACCGAATGACCACCCAAAGTAATAGAATGACCGCCCTTGCAATGGCTGAAATAAGCAGGTTTTCCTGCGATAGTTTCTTCCATAGCACTGAAACCTCTAAAAATTAAATAGGTGTTACACAAAAATAACTGCTTTTCATTTCTTTGCTCGCAAAAGTGCATTATTGTCTTAAAAATTTAATTCTGGATGCATTACTGTCTGTTGTTTCAAAATTATCTGCCAGTTGGTGCATTTATGCATATCAGGGTGAATAGCTCCTTTTGCAAAATAAAATGAAGTCATATAAAAATCCAATTCCCAGAAGTGAGATCCACTCAGGCAGGATAAGCTACAAAACATCCTGAAATGCACTGTCTTTTCTATTCATGTTAGATTTGCTAAAGACCAAAACGTATTACTGTGCTTTTCCTAAAGCCGTATTCAACTAGAGGGGTGATTGGGGGTGATTACAGGTCTTATCCCAGAATCTAGCAAGATTCTGGGTAACGGGCAAGATTCTGGGTAACGGGCCTCAAGTGGTTGCTGAGAAGATTGATATATTTATAATCAGAGCAAAGAGATCACTCCACTGACACCATAATTAATTCATTTCCCACTCTGTTTGTAAAATAAACTCAATTTTTTGGAGGTAATAATGAGAGGGGCTGGTAGCACGTATTTCAATATGTTTGTCACTATATTAGAGATAGAATCTATTCAAGAAGCAGGTGATTTGTGAGATAGAAAGAACTTGAAAAGAAATTGATTTTTTACAGTTTTCATGGGAGAAAAAATATCTTCAGAAATATGGCTATCCTCTAACAATTATCTTTAGAGAAACAGATGCTAAGAAATGAATGTGGGATAAAAATGTCAGGGCATCGGTAAAGACTTTATAATAAGCGTAAGAAAAAATAACATGATTGGATATTTTTTTAATATACCTAAAAGGAAGGGAGTTTGGAAGACAGTGGTAAACCTCAGGATGAATTTCATAATGTTTTAGTGCTCCTTTAGTCAAAGACTCTGGTGTTTCAAAATGAAGAGTCACGTGTCATGTGTAAACTCCACCTGTCACACCTGCAGGCGCAGCAGGAACCCCGTGTCCCTGTCCCCCTGCCTGGAGGGCTGCGGGCAGATGCTCCTGAAAGGCCTCAGGTGGTGGCCTCTCCGTGTCTTGGGGTCTCTGACGGTGCTCCCAGGACTCGAAGCCACTTTCTCCTTCCCATAAGATTCAGGGACAAGGTTGCATTAAGTATATTTGGTACAGATGGATGGCACGGTCTTCTCGGAGCTGATACGCGGTGACACTTAGGGGCAGTATCTGGATCAGAACCGAGACGGAATCGCATCATCTAAGGAGGTGGGGACCAGCCTCTCCCGTATGTTTGCTTGAAAGTCGACGCTCTTTGCCCCTCGGTGCCCAGTTGAACAGCCTCTCGCCTTCTGGCGTCCGTCCCTTCCCGTGCGCTTGGGGGTGTCTGCGGGAAGGAGCTCATGTACCCTGCAAACCGGAGGCGTGAGCACCTGAGGCCCCGGGCACGCTCCCGTCTTCCCGCTTAAGCCCGTCGCTGGTGTGCGGTTGTGTCCTTTGGGCCGTGCGAGCGACTTAAGGGCAAGGCCGCGGCTGGCCCAGCTCCGTGACCTCGGCATGGCTGTGGCTGACACGCCCGAAGCACTCGGCTGCGTGGAAAAATAACCCTGGGCCCGCAGTTTGTTGAGCTTTGCTTTATTCCATATGCCTTATCAAAAAATTAAGTATCTAAAGTCGCCCCTTTATGTCCCAAAGTGTCCTTTCTTTCATAGGTACAGTTGACTTAGCAAATAGAGCAGGACAATAGTGCCTATTAAGTTCTTATCACAATAATCAAAATAAATTAATGGTCTGGAATTATGCCACGGCCTTCAAGTCCACGGCAAAGGTGCATTTGCCAACATCTTTCCCTAAGAAAATATACTTTATTTGATCTCCATTGATTGCTTGGCTAAGAATTTACCGCCCGTGATATCTGAAGTCTAAAGCCTTGCCCTGTTTAGAGGACGCAGGCGTGTGTACCCAGGGTATTTCTGGAATTCTTCTTATAGATGAGCCAGTACGAATTTTTTCTATTTCATAACTTAATTGTTGTTTGCCTTTAAAAAATTTTTTTATGAACAACAAGCGATTTTCATAATTATTTGAATTTAGTTTTTCATATACCCCGATCCAACACCACTTTGAGCAATGACTCTATTTAAAATTTGACATGAGTTCAAAGAAAATTTTATAGTAGGAATTTTTCAAGTATCTCCCTCAGTAAAATCCAAGGCAAATAATTAGGTTATCATGATTTTTGTCTCACAGTTGTTTTGTTTTTTGGTGCCATGTTTAAGGCCTCTCATTGATGCCTAATTACTCTCTAGGCTCATACAGAAAAAGAAAGAAAATCCTATTTTCTTTTACTGTGGGGCCCCTGTAGCATATTCAGCTTCTTCACTTCTGATCAGCTTGCACTGTCCCTTCCTAGACAACCTCTAAAATGAAAACAAAGCAAGTAATTCCTTTTCCACTCAGAAGCAGCTCTGACTTGGCCACTTGGCTATGCAGTTGTTTTGACTGAGTCTATGAGCTTTTTGATTGGCACTTGTGTATAATTTTTACATTTGCAATGTCTGTTTTCTTAAAAACCATCTTTTTTGTTCTTTGAAACATATTTATTTAAACATTCATAACCTAGTATCTTTTTCTGGTTTGGTTATATATTCTTTCTTTTTAATTTAGTAATGGAAATATGGCAGAGTAGTAAAAAGCTAGGAAAATCCCTGGGCAAGTGGAAGGGGAAACTGAGACAAGAAAAGCAAATAATGCCAAACAGTTTGGGCAGCTTGCAGCCAGCTTGTGAATCACAAGACCTTATCTTCCTCAACCAAGGACACTTGAGAGCAAATAGTTAATACCTCTCCTCCTTAACCAGAGAATACATGGCTTAAATCACCCTGGCCTGGGAAAATAAAAAACAAAGACCCACTTGTACCAGCTAAGCCCAAGGACAAATATCACGAGGGGGATGTTAGGCAGGAAAGATAACTGCTAAGACAGGAGGAGGGGAAGAGGGGGAAAGGGGAATTTATCTCATCCACTGAACAAAGAAGTTAGCAGTCTTGGGGCTTCCCAAGATAAAATCGCCAGATGTTCTCATAAATTCTGGGAAAAGCCACAACAAAGAAAAAAAGGGGACCTTGAAATCTAGTCTGTTGCCCAAGATATCCAGCAGAGAAACTGTGAATCCTGTAGACAGAAAAGTATAAAATCCCTAAACCTCCACCAGGCTGGGTGCTCAGACTAGCTGGGTTGCCTACTTGTGCTGTACACCAAAAGTATTTTAATAAATTTGCTTGCTTTGCTCCCTTAATAAAGTCGCTTGCTTTGTTTCAACACTGCTGTCTGTCACTCATCCGAACTCTTTCTTATGAGATTGACAAGAGCCGAGGAGGGGACAGCCCTCCCCCTTTGACTCAGGGCGCTGTCCAGTAACAGAAGGATTTTTTTTTTTTTAAATAATCTTTATTCCCTGCTAGAAAAATTAGTCTTAATTGTGTCATAATTATTACATAGGTTTTGATAATGCTGCTGAAAATGAAAACAATTCAGGAAAATTATATGAACACCTCTAGCTACCTATTTATCAGTCAATCAATTTATCAAGAGAATGAATGGTAAAGTGTAATAAAATGGTAACATTTGAGGATCTTAGGTGACGCGTACAGGGAATTCTTCAGACTACTTTTGCAACTTTTATGTAAGTCTGATTTTATTTCAGAATGAAAAGTGCTGTACCTGGTAAGAGCCAGGTAAAAAGGTTGAGAAGAGAAGCAGTGAGGACTTGCTGTGTGTGGTGTGCTGCCTGAGCGACAGAATAGGTGGAGAATTACCAGCATATTTTGGGCAAACAGAAGGTGTTGAGTAGGTATTATGAATATAGAAGCAGGAGAGGTTTTAAGAAGCAAGATAAGTTATGTGTCACAAGCGTGAAATTAGTTCTATTTAGTAATAATTATTTTTAGCTGAAGTAAAAAATAAGGGCAATGTTTCAAATACTAAACTAGCAGGTTTTCAGCATCACCTTAGAGTTTTAATTAAGGTCATTTTAGAACTTGCTCTTTCACAAGAGTTAGCTGAAACTTGCTTCGCCTAGGTTAAGAAAAAAATAAGGTTATTGCTGAGACACAATTCTAAAGGGGAACAAAAATAGGTAGCATGATATAGTGGGAAAAGATCTACGAAGCAGTTATTTAGTATGAAATTAGAAATCTAACTTCTTATTTTTAATACAGGTTGAAATAGCAGAGGTCTTAAAAATGAACAGTGACCATATTTTTAAAGGTCTTTTAACAGAAGAGCCCCTCTCAAGTTATTGCTATATATTTAGGCTAAATAAACCAAATCTGAGAGGCAATGGATCACAATTTGGTTTTTAAGTGTTTTATTTAGAAAACATTTTGATTAGTCATTTCAATCTAGTAGGATATACCAAGTAAAACTTCACATCCTTGGAAATGGTCACCAGTGGTTTTTACTGGTGGTGGCAGACTGAGGGAAACACTTGAATTTTGATTCAGTATGGGAACCACCTGAATTTCACCACCATAGGAAAAACACCCCTCCAATGCCATCAAAATCAATGGAGCTTTAATATTTACTACTTTGTAAGCAAGTGCCTGTATAACCATTTTTTTCCAAATTGTTTTTTATTTGATTCCTATTATTATTATTATTTTAATATATCTTTATTGATTTCAGAGAGAGGAAAGGAGAGGGAGCCAGAGAGATAGAGAAACATCAACGATGAGAGAGTCATCGATCAAGCCCGCAACCCTGGCATGTACCCTGACCGGGAATCGAACCCTGATCGCCTGGATCCTAGGTCAACACTCAACCACTAAGCCACGCCTGGCCGGGATAATTCCTATTATTTACTATCCACATGCCCTTAGATAAAAAATAGATACTTTATTTTCCCATTGAAGGCTATGTACTTATGCTTCATTAAGTACAGACCTAGGAATTCCTCCCCCCCCCCCAAAAAAAGCTTCTGTAATAAGTCATAAAATAACTATTGAATATTCCTACTTTTATTATATTTTCAAAATATTGCTCTAAGTTAGATATTTATTTTATCACACTTGTACCAAATGCAATGTAAGGCACATGCTACTTCATCCATCTCTTCACACCCAGCTTTCCACACGCACGAATTCCCTCGGGAGTATTCAGATATGTGCTGTGAATCTGGGGAGACGCTAAGGAAGAAAAGCTTTACTTCTTCAGTGTTGGGGGAAATTAGTCCGATGGTTTGTGAAGCTATTTTTTCTTCAAAAAAAAAAAAAAAAAGGACAGAAAGAAGAAAGAATTGAGCGAAGGGGTGAATGGGGTTCTTTTTGCCCTCAGGAGTATCTCGTTTGCAGAGCCCGGCTGTATTCAGAGCTGAGATAGATTTCCCTCCTCCTGGCTGGCTGCTTCTTTCACTCCATGAAGTACTGCCTGGAGCAGCACTTCTGATCTATAATTCCTCAGAAGCAGTTCTCAGCTACCCAGGTTTATTCCCCTTCTCATTACTTACCCCTCTAATATTAAGCCTCAGAGTCTCTTAATAACCTCATGCTTTACTTTTAAAATGAAAAAAAAAAAAAAAAACACAAAACAAAACCGGGCAATGGAACACACTGATTCATGAAACTAGGTACTTTGTTGCTGAGGCATAAGCTTTCCTTACACATCTGCTTCTAAAACTGTGTATCTTCTTTATTACACTGTGCTCAGCCTGGATTTTTCTACCTGGTGTTTGGTAACAAAGTAACTCTTCATACCACACCACACCTACGCCATCCTTCGCTCTTATGAATGCCTTTGCTTATATTGTTATGTTGGATACCTGCATTATTTTGACCTATGAAAATGATGAGGCTCAGGGGATGGAGAGCTTGTCAGTGGGAGAAAAGCTGCTAAAACGGCCACATGAGCTTCGAGGGGAGGGGCTTGCAAAGCAGAAAGGGTGAACACGGATACTGAGGGGCAGAAAATTTTTATTCTACTCATCCACCCAGTTTCATTTCATCTTAACACGTTTCTTTTCTTGTTGCTGTTGTTGTTGTTTGAATGTTGAATTTCCACCCACTCACCTGCTCAACTTAACTAACACTTTGTTTCCTCTGCTAAATTTATGGAATACCCATGCCCTTTGTATTACTTTCCTAGAGCTGCCCTAGCACATCGCCCCAAACTGAGTGGCTTACAACAGACATTCCTTCTCATTGTTCTGTTAGCGTGGATAGTTAGATATTAATAAAGAGAGCAAAGGGTATCGGCATTATTAAGCATAATCAACTAACTGAGCATAAGCCTGCTTCACCAGGAAGCTACAGCTTCACATACTCCCCAGGAAACCACCGGTTCATTCTCCAAATCACTGGGGGGAGGAACAGAACAATAAAGGGAAATTCCTCTGCTGGGACAAGTGAGGTAGAAGCCAGGATGGCAACCATAAAGGACTATTGGTCTAGCCTGGGAAAAGGATTGGATTGAATAAAGGACATAGACCCCTGAAAGATGTAGGAAATAGATTGGTTAGGGGGAGAAACCAGCAGGAGACCAGAAAGATTGGAAAAATTGATCGGTTAGTTTGAAAGGGCACCTGGGTCCTTCCCAAACTGGAGATAATATAACCCAAGCTTAACGAAGTTCACTCTTTCTCTCTCTCTCTCTCTCTCTCTCTGTAACACGCTCCACCCCACACTTGCATGTTTTCTCTCCACAGTAGCCATGTTGCAACCCAAACCAAGATTTGACCACTTGCCTCCACAAAAGCCAAACTCATTAGACTGGTGCTGGTGAGAAAAGGAAAGAGGTTTATTCAAGTGCCAGCATCTCAAGAAGATGGGGGGCTGTTGTCCAAAGCCCATCTCAGCATCTTAGTGCAGGCAGGGGTTTTTATAGGGAGGGAGATTGAAAGCAGAACAAAGAGATCAGGAGGAGGGGCTGCAGATGTGCCAGCAGTGTCCTTGCTTGTCCTGATATGGATCTTTAATGTCAGCATACTGGACCTGGTCGGTACTGGCCAAATTTCTGCAGTTGGGTGATCTGCAATGACCCAAGTCTTGGTCAAGGCCGTTTCATGCACAAGCAGGAACTGAAACTGCTGATGCCTGCAATATGCTTATAAGGAAACTGCCAGTATGTGAGTTCCTTTTATCAGTTTGTTAGTATATTTTATTCTAATTCCATTTCATGGTTAGTCAGAGTAGTATTAAGTTTTTATTCTCTGTTATAATGTGGCCCTAGCAGCCACATGGGGCTCGTGACACACCACAAAGGCCTCGACACAGTCCTTGTCAGAAACTTAACTGTTTTCCCCATGGATATAAACCATTTAAATGATCTGGTAACTTCCACTTTTTTGGAATGAATTATTTTCAAACTTGCATACAGATTTTTATACAGGTGTAAAGACATTCAAAATTGAGACATAGAACAATATGCACAGGTGTAGAGATTTTCTTAACATTACTTCTGTTAAGATTATTCATTTTATAAATTCACCACTTTTATCAAACCAAATGAAATGTCTTCCCTGGCATAATAAAGTCTTTTTTATGCCATTTAATCTTCATGTCTCCTATCACAAAATACATATCTCAGTTGATACATTTGGCATTTTTGTGATATGACTTTGTTTTATTGTTTAGAAATCTCTCTTGACAATTTAATGAAAACTACACACTATATAAGGTTCTTTTAATGCTTTTCTTTTTTTCTTTTTTTGTACACAATGTTCCAGGTCAAAGTACACTTTCAAATCTACTGTTTTTAAAGTGCGAAGATCTCTTTTTGGTTTGTTGTAACTCACATTCCAATAAATTTTTGGCAAAAATGTCAGTTTTACCCAGAGTTTGTCTCATTTGTCTAAAAATACCTTCCCCGTGCTTTTTTTTTTTTTTTTTCCAATTGGCAGAGGAAACAAAAAACAAAATACAAATAACAACTATAGTGCTGAAGATTGATTATACTGTCATCTGAAATTTTGTCAGTATCTAAGCTATAAGATATGAATAACTAAATTCAAAATGTCATTTTGCATTTGAAGAATCATTTTTTTACATTTAAAACATGCATATGAGATTTAACTGGGGTTTTAGATGTTTAGTTTTGCATTGAATGGATTTGGCTTTATACACAAGGGAGTAGAGGAGAGAGTCAAGGATGTTATGATCTTAATACGGAGAGAGGTTGCAAGTCCATTTCCTATAGAGGGGCTATTCTTTAACTGAGATTCCACATATCATGTAGGTATGCACAGAAGCATTCACAGGAGACCCTTCCAAGGATAACTTCTAGGAGGCTAAAGGCAGTTCTGCAAGGAGAGATCACCAGTATTTTGTTTAACCTGCAGAAATACCACTTATTAAGCCCAAGATCAGGGCATGCACATCTAAAGAAATTATCAACATGTGGGGAGATATAGAGCATTAGTCAGATTCTTAAACTTGGAGCCAGAAACACTGGCAAGGCAGAACTTCAAAAAGATTTATGTTTTGTTCTATAGAAAAGGACCAGCATCATCAATATCCCCTGGGAACTTGTTAGAAGTTTAGATTTTTCAGGTGCCAACCCAGACCTACAGGATCAGCAGCTATGGGATTGGAGCCCAGAGATATGTTTTAACAAACACTCCAGGTGATTAGGACACATTGTAAAATTAGGGAACTAAAGTTACAGAGAAAGTAAACTGAACTAGACATGAGTCCTATTCTGCTGGCTTTTAGCCAGATTATCTTGGACAAGTCACTCAAGCCTATCAGTTCTAGCTCCAAAATATATCCTGAATGCATCTGCTTCTCTCCACTTCCACTGCTGCCACCGTCATCTAAGTCATCTCTCTTATCTTGCCTGGGGTCCTACAGAAGTCTTGCTTGCATTCTGATCCTTTATAACCAGGGGATTTTTTTTTTTCAGATAGGTAAACAAAGAGAGAAAAAAGAGTGATTCTATCTCATCCTTTCTCCTAAAAACTACTAAAAGTAAGACAAAACCTATTCTTATCAACCAAAGCCAAGCCCCACTTATCATATTGCTTTCTGGGATGTGCTGTTTTATAACAGTGCAATCTGAAATTGCACATGTGTTTGCTTTGTCAATGGCCAGTTTCCCTATCTCCCAAGGCTACTTGACAGGGAGTTCTTTGCCTGGAATAGCCAAAGCACAGAGAACACATAAATTATATTTGCAAAATATTGTTTGAGAATGAATTGATGAGTGGATCAATAAAAAACATATGATAGAACTTTTGTTTATTTGGAGTGTTTATATTTTTACACAAAATTCTTAATGATGAAATTCTTAGAAGACCCAAATAAATATTACAAAGTAGAATTGTAGAATTCCAAGTATTTATGTGAAACATGTATTTGTCCTGATACAATAAGGTCATGAATGTAAATGGATGACGGCTCTGTTTACCTCTGTTCAACCTCACAGTTAGATGTCGATGTCAACAATTCAATGGTTTAAATCAAGGCACATTTCAGTTAAAACATTTAGTTTTTTTCACCTATATGTGCATGTTACGGTTTATTTTTCACAAAATAGAGCCTACAAGTTGATTTATTAACAGTAATATTAGGAGAACAAACCTCATCTATTCAAAAATTATTTATAAGATGCAATTTTCTGGTAAGCTTTTCATAGTGTAATCCCTTGATAAGAAAATACCAAAGGATTGTATTTTAAGACTCGGAAAAAGATAGCACTGAATTCCTGCTTGTAAAATGTCTTTTTTTTTTTGCTTATTGCTTGTTGTGCCCTTCTGCTTTCAGAATAGAAGTGTTCTCTGCAAAAGAAGAGTATTAATTGGTAAATCTAGTGATTCACATCTATATTGGATATAATAGCAAAAGGCAATATCAATAGAAAAAAAAATGTGTTTCAGATGTGAGATGTCTAAGGTCAATTTTAATGCATTCTAACATTCCAGCGAGAGAAAGCCCACAGTTCTTAATGGTCTAGTCTGCAGAGCACTGCAGTACCCAGAGATTTTTATCAATTAAGAATAAAGCATCGTCAAGGACAAGAAATGTGCTTTTATATCTTAGCTATCTAAATAGGCATATTTAAAGGGAAAAAATTTAAGTGCATATAAATTTTCAAAATAAGCATTTAAAATGCTCCAAATCATCATTAAAAATCCAATATTATAATTTTTAAGTAGTATCAGTAGTGATTTTTGATATATCTAAAGGTCACATTAACTAATGAACTATTCAACTTGGCATCTTGGCTTTTAAAAATCCAGAATTTCATATCTCACATGATATAGGAAGATTTAAATTCTGTATGGTGATGTTTGAACAGATATGTCTAAAACTACAATAGCCTGCATTATGAGTAAGACAATATTGAAAGCTGTTTGCTAACCCTTTATGCCCCACCTCCTGTTTTTGATTTTGTGTCTCTCACCATATGGTAGTGTTTATACAAATGCCTGCATTAATAGAGCACCTTCTACAAATGTATACTGAGCCAGAATAGCAAATACTACATTGTTGTTCTAACATTTTCTATAAAAACTGTTTTCTACAATATTTGAAAACTACTTTGTATGTGGTTATGAAGGAAAATTTTTTCTAATGCAAATAGATATTTCTAATATTCACAGTAGATGCTATTTTTCTCAATACACAATTAAACTGATGATTCAGTCAAAAAATTTAGTGTTCATGGGTAATTAAGTGAGTTCTCTCAGGATCCTACTTCATTTGGATTATATCTGGCAATATCTTCTTTTTATAAGCCATCTCTACACTAGAAAAATAAAAGCTAGTATGGAATTAATTTTTTTTTTTTTATCAAGGGCGTAAAAGAAAGTCAAGTAACCCAGCTAATGAGGAATATGCAGAATTGGCAACCTACGATCCTTAGTCGTTAGAGAAGAAAAAATTTAAAAAATAATTGCTCAAGTCGCTCCCTTTTTGAAAATATTCACTTTTAATATTTTGCCTATTTGTTGTTTAGAGAAGAAGCAACACAGCTCCTCACAAATGCTGGTACTTCCTTCATCAATGTATTTCTCAAAGGCTTGATGAAGGAAATGTCTTCAGGACCCTTGCCCTTATTAGGATGCTACTGAACAGATCTTACACAAAAATTCCACCCAGAATCTCAATCTCTGATTACCTTCCTTGTTCTAGAGTATAGCCAAGAAATTCTAAAATCTGAAGTTCATTTCGTGGGGACTCTTTTTGGCCCAGGTTTCAACATATTGACTATGCATATTGTTGGAGCCATACCCAGCCTCTCAAGCTAACACACTGGATAGAGGGTCTCTGCACAGTGCACCCATATTAACATATTCACCCTGATCCAACGTTATATTCCCAGGTTATGCTTCCATATATATTCTCTAGGTGTTAAACATTGGATGTAGGGTGACTCCTTATGAGTGATACCTAGCCAGACTTCCTGAAGGCTGCTGGGACATAATTCTGGTTTAGGTCTAGAAATAATAGAAGCAATGAGTGAGGTAGGCATAGGACTTGAAGAGGGTCAGCAATCCCCTGCAAAGCACCCACTTCATTGGAGGGAATTTAGGCTTTCAGGCCAGGGAAGGCCACCTTCTCAGAGAGGGGCATGGTGGTTGCTTCTACTGGTAAATGAAGCTTAGTAGAATTTAGGGGCTTAAGGTATTGAACTACATCACATTCTGTCCATAAATCTTCTTCCCAATTGTCAGGCCTCACATGCTTCCAATTCTGTCATAATCTTCATGAAACAAAGGCTGTGAAATTGGGAATTTGGTTTGAATACTAATTCTCTCATCTGTTGATTAGAATCAGGGCTTGGTTTTCAGAAATCTTGGCCCTGATGCAATAGGAAATAGGATTTATTTTAGGATAGTCATTAGGGTTCTCTGAAACTTGCTTGAAAACTTTAGCTCGGAATTTAAAGTCCTGAGCTTATGGTTTTCCTTCTCCAAGTTCTCTGTGCATAAAAAGCGAACCATCAAATCTCTTATTACCCTTATTTTGCACTAAAATGCTTTAGAGTAGCAAATACTTGGTCACACAAGGCCTGGCCTCCTGTTAGCATTTGATTATAGGTGATAATAAAAGTAGTTATTTGCCACTGTATGTCGTGGGCTGTCAGGGTCTGGTTCACCAATGAAAACAAGGCCATTAATGCTTTTTAATGTAATCAGACCAGAGAACTAATTACATATTCCCATCTGTGAGGTTCTGTTCTCCAGACCAGCTTCTGACTCCGATGACGGTATCAGTCACTATTCTGCCAGAGAAGAACCTCCATGAATATTATAGAGCAAGGGATTCATTACAAGAATAAAAACTTACACAGTTATGATAGAAAATGATAGAAATGTGGGTTTTTAAATGATAGAAAATATGGGTTTTTCTTTTTCAGACTGTTCAGAGGAATTGGAGATTCAGAGAATCGTCACCAGCTAGTCCTTCTGTAGTCAGTCACGTTCAGGTGCCAGATTTGGACCATAAAGGACACATGATGGAGGTCTGAAAGCAAAATGTGAGCAATCCATAGAGTTCCAAGTAATTAGCAATTGTCTGTAATTCTGATTACAGGTATTGACATTTTTTCCATTTCTCATATATGTAAACTTCTTGATATGCCATCGTCCATCCATTTTGGTTGAAAGGAAGACGCACTGTGTAAAAAATAGTTTTCAATTCTAATGCAAGATTGAAATTATGTAAATATTTATTTAAAAGGAAATGAGTAACCACAGATCAGGAGGTTCATTTTATTTTGCACTGTTATTTATTTTAATTTTTTCTTGCTGAGTTTAATTTAAAAAAATTTTGTGTAGGGAAGTTCAATGCAATTTAATCAGCAGGAAATTGCATTTATTGTGGAGAAAGCATTAAAAAACAAAGAAGAGGACTGCTGGGAGAATTTATTTTGGCAATTCCACCCAGAGAGCTAGGGTTAAAGATTCAATTTCTACTCAACAGGAGTGAAGCAGTGAACAGAGGAGGCAGTGCCTTAGCCAGCAAGACATTTCTGCGGTACAAATAGTCCATGCAAAATGGTCAAATCTGTTTGAAACTGGGACTGTAAAATTTCATCGAAAATAAAGCATTGGGGAAAAAACATCTGAGTCCATTTCGCAGCTAGGAAAAGGTGCACAGAGAATTTTCAGTACAGTTCTAAGATGTAAGCAAAATGCCAGGGGAACAAAGAAAATGTAACTTTTTTGTCTATGGTAGATTGAGGAGAGTCTTTCAAAGATATAACTTTAATTGGAACTTGGAGAATTAGTAGGCCTTTTCTTACTGCTACTTAAGGAGTGGATAGTGATAGTCTAGCTATGAAGATCAGCAGGTTCAACCTTATGGGGGTCATGAAGGTTCAGAAGTGTGTTGGCAAGAGAGTAAAGTAAAATTTAGAACCATTGTCTATTATGCATAAGTGGTGATGGTTTGGGAGGTGGGCGGAGGGTGGAGAGGAGGGGAGAGGCCAGGAGAGAGAGGGCTGATTCCATAATGATTGCCAAGGGCTTTTGTGGAATACACTAAGAGGACTGGATGGGGAGGAATCAACAAATACATCCAAAGTAATAAAATGATGTATAGTATTTTAGAAAACTATAGCAACAAAGCAGAGAACAGACTGGTTTTGGAAGAGAAAAGAATGCTGCAGAAGATACAGCTCTTTATGAAGCTTTGGAAGAACGAAAAGTTATGAGGCAGTATTAGAGAGATGATAGATAGACATTTAGAGACATTAAAAAAGAAAGGACCAAAGAAAATGAGAATATTATAGCTTCTAAAGTTATATAAGAAAAGTAGGGATTATTCACGTCTATTCAAGATTCTAGATCCATCTAGTAGTTTATAGGAATGACAGGAGATCCAAATCAGTATCTTTATCACAAGTCCAATACTTGACAAGAAGTGTAGCAGAGCCATGAAGAAAACAGGTTTGGGGTTCAGACAACTGTGGTTCAATATCAGGGCCCATCACCTACAAGTTTGACCTTGGGCAAAACATTCCACCTCCCAAGCTCCCATTTCCCTCACCTATTCATGGGGCATTAACTTACTACCTTATTAGGTGATGGTGGAAGTTAAATGAAATAATGTAAATAAAACTCATATGCATGGCACACAGCAAGCGATTTCAAATGACAGCCTCTATTCTGTTTAGATGTTTTTAATATTTAAACAACAAGCAGGGCAACATGTTTATTATCCTTACCAAACAAGTAATCTAATGTTTCATGTGTTTTCAGTTACTTGCAGGAGTTCAGAACTCCCTCTCCTCCAAATCACATTATAAACGATGAAGAGAAGGAATGTTTCCTAGTGCTAATGGTGCTTAGTATTTCTTGGTCATTTTTCTTACGTAAAGCATCTTGCTGGAGACATGACGGGACTCTAATCAGGGCTGAGTCTTTCAGACATTCCTTTTTTGTTCCTGTTCTAGAACAGGAGCAATAGAGACAGGCAAAATAATATTCCTAATCAAGATAATTATGCTTAGTCAGTTAATCACAAGGTGCATAAATTCGTCTCTGCAATGCACACGCCTAGAAGCTTCATACTGGAAATTACACATTACTCATTAGAAATTAAGAAAACTGGGGGCGAAATACGTTTGAGGTTTTGCCTAGACACATTTTCCTCTGATTCGATTTTAATAGGACACGTCTGGCAAGAATAAGCCATAGGACTCTCTGTTCATGCAGCAGCTCCCAGCAGTGAATAGGGTCGATCTGATACATTCATTATCCTTATCAATTAGGGGGAGCGGGGGGCGTGCATGGAAATGCTGGCAGCCCTGAGCCCAGCACATCTGCGGGGCGACTGCTGAGCCTCGCAGTTCAGGCTGGAGGAACCATGCTCTGCTGGCAGCCTCGGCATCTCTGTGCCAGGTTCTCATTCCAATCAGCTCATTTTCTTGTAGGCAGACGTGGCGAGCTTTCCCCAAATCTTGGTACTTGTCCTGGTTGTACTCTAACCTTTTGCAGCGTGGGGCGTGGGAGGCCACCTACAGCCCTGAACAGTGGACCGACGTCTGCAGCAGTGCTCAAGGGGATGGAGGTGAAGCGAAACTGTAACTAAAGCTCTCACAGGGGACGGCAGACAGGAGATGCCCCTAAATGACCCCCACTATTATTTTCATATATTTTGAATATTGCATGGCAGGAACACATTTGCTATTCTCACAAAACAAGTCATCTAATCTAACATCTTTCTTGCTATGCGTGGAGAATTCAGAGATAGCCAACTTCAAGGAGGAAATAAAGGGGAAAAGCACAGGGGGTTAAGCGGACTCTTACCTTTTCCCCGGGTATGTCTGGTCGGGGAACAGGGGCTTTTGGTTGTCTCGCTTCTTTTCTGGGTTTTCTCATTAGCTATAACGGCATTATGGGATTCCGTTTGGGGTGAGCCTCTGCCTCACTGAGGTCTAGCTTTCCATAAAATGAGATTAACCCAGAAAGGAAAAGCTGGTGAGGAGCTGAAACATTTCCTGACTGAATAAAAACATATTTTTCTTCTACATAATAAACGGTGTGAACAAATCCACTATTGATTGGGTACCTACTGCATGGTTATCTGCACCTTCGGCAACATGCCCAATGCCAATTCAGCTGTAGGAGATGTATGTTAAGCAAAGAGAAACACAAACCTGGGTCAAAAGACACATTCTGACGTTTTTGTAAAGATTTCTTTAGACTCTTCCACCACAGACCGAGCAGTGCATATTTTTGACAAGACAAATGTGCTGTCTCAATTGGGCCCTAAGCTTTAAGTATCATTAACTTCCTTCAGGCTCTTATGTTGGTCTTTTCCAAAAGGAACAATTTATTCTGTGTGACTAATTTGTTTCTAATTAAGCTCATTAAATTACTAACATTTTAAAGAGAGTTTACTAGGTACTTGAGCTGACAGTTTTTAAAGTTCGCTATTAGTTGATTTTACATTAACAGACTCTACTAAAAAAAGTATATTGTTGCAGATTCCATTTACATCTATTGGTGATGACTACTCAGAGGGACTTACCTAACTCACTTCTCAGCTGTGTGACCCTGAGCATGCTATTTAACCTTTTAAGCCTCACATTTGAGAAAAGTATATTGGTGAAAGTAACAGTATTCCTAAAATGATAATTGTTAGTATTAAACCAAGTCAAATCATTATTTTAAAGTGCTTTGCTCAGGGCCAAAATATACATTTAGTATGTTCTTTGGCGATGGTAAAAAAGTGTATTTTTTTCTTTACTTAAATCATTTTTATTACAGAGGGCAAATAGAAATACACTCTCTGCATTAGAGATTAAGAAAATGCAAAAAATATGTAGAGTAAAATGTGAAAGCTATTCTCTTATATGAACTTACATAGTACAAATGCCAGTTTTTGCTAAATGCCTATTTTTTAGAATCACTGATTTGTGTGAAAAAGCATCTTTACCTTACTAATTTCAAAAATATTTTCAGATAATTCTCTGGGGCAGCCTTTACAATGTTATGAAAATAAGGCAGGAAAACAAAGAGACAAATACTGCTTCAAGTGGCGCCTGTCTTTGCTGCCCAGGCTGAGGCGCAGGAGGGAGGGCGGTGGGGTGCAGCGCTGTCGGGGCCTGGTGGCATTGGACAGGGGTTTCCTCTTCATATTCTTTACACATTGAAAACACAGGCTGAGCAGTGGCAAGAATGGGTCACAGCCCAGAGTCTGGTGACTACAGGAGAAAGAGCGTTGGCACCACGGGCTCGCCCAGGAAGGCTTCCACCCGAAAATCTTTCCACTTTTCGCTGAGTAAGGCTTAATCTTGCCAGTTTTACTTACTGTTGCCAATTTTCTCTTTCTCCGATATTTCTCAGTAGAATTAAACCTTCAAGCTCCAGTGAAGATGGCTGAAATTTCATTATTTTTATGTCTCATCAAATGATTTACCTTGCCAGGCGCTCCCCACCCACGCTTCTCCTGGGCTTTGCATTCAGATCCATTTTAAAGAGCAACCGGGTTGGCGCCGTGGCGAGGAAGGAATGTTCTCGGGGAACAGACGGGAACAGCTCCTCAGAAGGAGAACATTTGTTCTGCGATGCCCTTTGGGATGCGATGGGCTGGCCGGGAGGTGCAGATGGAGGCCGCAGGCGTGGAAATCCACTTTGTAGAGAGAGGGGTCCCCAGGATCCCCAACCCTGCTCTGCTCAGGGATGGCCCCACATTTGCCTCGCCTCTGCCAGGAAATTTCCTTGCAAATATTTCAAATGCTTGCATTGGTTTCAAGGTAGCTCACTGTTTCTGAGGCTAGGGATGCCTTTTCCTTTATTAGTCATTTGTGGCCTCCCCCTGCAGCGACCGGGGGTGTGCCTGGGTGTGATGCACAGGCACCGATTACGCACCAGCCGGCGCTCCCAGCTTCCCACCCCGCTTCCCTCCCTCCCTCGGCGGCACCCCCATTCCTGACCATCACCGCATGCCAGAGGACATTTCAGGGAACTACCTAAAGGTGACTCATCAAGGAGTGTTTACAAGTACTCAGAAGGTTTGAACTCAGCGGTGTGATGTCACATAATACTTTATAATACTTAATAGTGATATTGCAATATTCTTAGAAGATTTTATAAGATTATAATGTGCTCAGTGTAATGCAACAAACCTGTGACACAAAATTACAGTAATTATATTTTCATGCAAATTCATTAAATTATAACATATCCATGACGACTTCTCCTATCTAGGCAACTAAGGGTAGTTTGAGGTTGTCAAGAAGGACATGTGGTGTGGTGTCAACATGATGGTCTTGGGTCCCGAGAGACTGGGGACAACGTGTTTTTCTTGACTTAGCAAACGTGTTGAATTATCCTATGCAAAGTTTTCAGCTGGCAACTCTGTAAAATGTCAATAATGACATTTCTCAGATAGGATTAACTAGGACAGGAGTGTAAATTACCTTTCGTTTAAGAAAAATGGCAGAATCCACAGAATCGTCTTCCTGGCTTTGTCTGTGGTTTCTAGATCAATGACGACGAAATCATCGCTGGTGATATGACCATATAAACATGAGCCCCAGGCCACACTCACTCCAACACGAGCCCTGGCAAGGGGCGCATTAAAATTCAGATTCTTATTTATTATTGGTGAACGGGCTATGACCAACAGGGGAACTTAAACATATGTGCAGATCTCTGCCTTGTTCAATATTCCACTACAAAAACAAAACAGCACAGAAATAAAAAACCAGAATGAGCCACCAGTAAAACAGCACAGGAGAGGAGCCCATAGCAAATGAGAAACATCAATAAACTTTCCGCGGTTGGGAAGCAGATGAATTAGCAGTTACGAGATTTCGCAGAGTCTAGAAAGCTAAAATCCAGGGTCAGCAGAAGATAATGACATTTAGCAACAAGATAAATTATAGGGCAGACTCCTTAAAGGCTAAGGAACTAGGAGCTCTGGAAATCTCAGGATGTGGGGGCAAGAGGTAAGGCCAAAACGAGGACACTTGCTGTGCGTCTCCTGAAGAAGCCCTTAGACTTCTTAGAAATGCTTCTTCAAGAGCTTTAGACAATGTCCCCCCCCCCCCCAGCGGCAGGACCGTCCCTTCTGCAGAATTAGACCTCGAGGGACTGAGGACACAGCAAGGGGTGGAGGCTAAGGCGTCTCATTAGCAACAGAAGTTAGATGGAAGTTTCTATACTTGGGAGCCCTCTCCTGTGTCACTTGCTAGGGATATTTAAATATTCTTCTCTGGAAAAACTGGGTGGCCCACGGAAAATATCTACCAAGATCGCTTTGGGGCAGAATCCAGCAGAACACCTGGGTCCCCGCTCAGTCCCCATCAGCTCAGCCCCCGGCAGGCTCTTCCCTCGGAACAGAGACTGTACCCGGCTTCTAGCTACCTCAACACAAAAGGAAAACTGGGGAGAGCTCCAGCATTTCTCACGGCTGTCTTCAAACCAGCCTTCCCTCTTCCCTGAAGCCCTGTATCTGAATATCATCTCATTAAAATGTATCTTCAGCACTGTTGCTACCATGTGAGAGGCCCTGGTCTTATCTTTCTTTCTGGATGATTTATGTCATTGCTCACGGTCACTCAAACATTACACCAGCTTTCTCCCTGTTGATTTCAAAAGACATCCAGATAATATTTCCAACACCTTGGCCTCTTACTTTCTAGGACTTCTTTCCCTCGATAGTCCTGCCCTCCCTCCTGCTCTAACTCCAGTGGTCATAGCCTAGGACTTGGCATCGCCAATAACTGCAACCTCTTCAGAATTTCAGTTACATACACCTCTCGCTGACCACTACCCCCTATAATTTCATCGGATTCGTCTAACACCTCAACAATCCTCCAACCCCACCAGGGCTTCCAATCCACTGAGACTTCATTTCCATTGTTGGACATGTCCTCTCTCCTTTCCGCTCACCTCGTGTGATATGGTCAATCATTATAATCATTCCCGTGCATATAATCTTTCTGCTCCCTGAATCTTGCCTGATAAATCTCAACCATGACCACATCAAACTTTCTGCCTCTGCCATGTTTATAAATGTAGCTGGAGATAAATTCACAACCAGTGATCTCATTTTAAATCAGAACCCAAAGCTTCAGCTTATCCTGAGCCCTGGTCAGTGACCGTCCATATAGCTCCAGTGCAGCTTGTTCTTGCTTCCACTCTCCTAGAAACCATTCCACAACTCCTCTGCCCTCTGAACGTCTAACACCTCCTCCCTCATCTTCATTCTCGGATGGTCACTTTGCCTCCTACTTGCCTTAGAAACTTGAAGCAATCAGTAGAAAATGTCTACCGATCACCAACTCTACATTCTTCCACATCCTCTGTGCAGTGGGTTTATGTTCTGTCTCTAACCCATTCAAAGCATTTAGGAAACACCTCCTAATGAGCAAGGGCATAAGGGGACAAACATGAACACAGAGTTCAGTCTCATTGTTGGGTCCGGCAGTCTTCTGAGAAGATGGGATTCAATTATCTTTCCATCAGAGAAAACATGACTTCATTACCTCTGCCCCTGCTAGTTACTCAAATTTAGAACTAGCAAGCTCCCTTTTAAGTTATATCCACCTGATGACAGAGGAGAATTAAATGGAGCATAATTATTCAAATTGGAAACTATCAAGCCCGTCTTATAAACATTAAAAAAAAAAAAAAGAAAGCATTGCACTGTTAATTACCGCCAGTGATTAGGATTGCTGCTTGAGAGAGCAGTGCCTACACTTCAGGGCCGCCTGGGCCCGCGATGATAGCATAGTGCCATCTGCTGGATGCCTGCTCTGGCTCCAGGTGGGATCTATTCCAAAGAAGCTTCAACATTTGGATACTTGTTTTGACAATCTGCTTCCTAAACCATGTCTGATTTCAAAATATTCAGGGATTTAACATTGTCCAAATCAGCAAAAAGACTCAATCTGAGAGAAGAAACCCATGTCTAGAAATAAATGATGTGAACGTGACTTAGAGAGCTGGAAGGGACTTTAGAGGTCATCTGGACCAAGCTGTCTGGCCATCTTACAGATGACAAAGGTAATGTTCTGAGCACAGGGTTGAGCTCATAATATTATGAGCTGGATCGAGAACTCCTTATCAGTTATCTCTTTTCTATGTCTATATTATATTGCTGATTTTCCACAGTCAGCTCACTGATTATCAGGTATTATGTTATGTATTATATTAACTATGTTGATATTACATAGCAAACTTTTTCTGGATGGAGATGAGAGGTGCTGTAATCCAATTTCCTTTTTCATTTTCCTGATGAGAATTACCCTTGGACACATTCACATATCCTGACTCAGAGGCCAGTCCTCTTTCCTCTACTCAAATGTTAGATTAAAAGATCATCTCAAACATAAAGATCACTGGTCAGCAGTGAAACTAAGCAAAGAAAATATGAGCTGATAATTAAATTGCATGCCTTGAATTTCTGACCACTTATAATAGCATTATTTTTAGTTTTTAAATAACAAATTATTATTGTTCTGAAGGGCTGTGCTATATCATAAAAGCCAGAACATTATAGGCTTAGTTTTCCATTCATTCCTGGAAAAATTATGTCTTGCAAGTGCCAAAAACATGTTATAGTAGCTTTAGGCAATGAACAGACGCTTCTGTATTTTTTTGTTTAAGGACCAAGTTAATGAGATGGGTAAACTTGGAAATTTGGAAATACGCAATCAGATATTTATCTGTCTTACCAGAGTATACTTGAAAATAGGCTGGTGGAAACCCATTCAGATGCTGTTTGAAGCTATAGATCTCATGAGGTAATAAACATTAGAAAAGGAAATGGAAGGTGTAATAACCCATAATTCAAAGAAATGTTTTTTCCAGTCAATAACTTGTAAAACACATATTCTTTTTTTTTTTTTTTTAATTGGTTGATATTCCAGAGAGAGACAGGAAGAGAGAGAGCGAGAGAGGTCAATTTGTTGTTCCACTAATTTATGCATTTATTGGTTGATTCTTGTATGTGCCCTGATCAGGGATTGAACTTGCAACCTTGACATATTGGGATGATGCTCTAACCAACTGAGCTACCCAGCCAGGGCAAACATATATTCTTCTTATTTTATACCATACTGATTTAATTCAAAAGCCAGTAATACAAATTTATTTATTTCACAATTGTTTTTGAATTCCTATCACATGCTGGGCACCTGCTGACGATGCTAAGTGTTGCCATTGCATAAGCGTCAAGAGACTCATGCAGGGATATAGCAGTATGCCGACCGCAGGAAATCCTTTGATGTTTTAAGATTATGGAAAAATCTCTCCTAACCCTGGGTAAAAATTCTCTCCTCTCCTGCCCTTTCTTCTATAGATCTCTGTTTCATTGAATAATATCCTTCTTGAAACGGGCCAGCTCTAGGCCTCCAGCACATGCTTGAGGTACAAAAGAAATATGGGGGAACTTCTCACTCCTCACTTACTTTTTCTTCAATATTTGCTCATCTCCAGCTATTGTTTATTTTACATTAGTGATTCTTAAAGGCTGCTTTCTCTAGGTAGATCTGGATATAGGTAGTTATATAATAGCTAGCTTTTCTTCTATAATGTGGTATGTTTTATCTTCTGCAATGTTCGTTCAGGGGTCAGTGTGGTTGGGGCACTGTTATTCATTTTCTTCATCACCTAGAGGCTCAGTGAACACTTTACGGTGCCAGTTCTGTACATCTACCCAGGACTAGATGTGTCCTTAACCAGTATTTTAGTTAGAGTCTCTATGAAAATGTAAATGATTCCTCAAAGTTGGTCTTCATAATGTCTCTTGTTCACTATTCCCCTGGACACACTGAAGTTATAAGTAAAACCTGATTAAAAAGGGGAGGTGAAATCAGTATCAAAGAGTGAGGTAAACAATCATATTAAATAGGCACAAGGCCACTTTTTAAAATCAAGAAATATTGAGAAAATAATTTTCTAGGCAGATTTCTATATTTTGTTTTTGTTGCTGCGTCAATTTGCAATTCTAATAGGATGGCTCTTGACTGGTAAAGGAGATTAATATTCAAACCTAATACTTACATCCCAAGGGACAAGAAGGGGACTCAAAGTAACCGCAGCTGCAGAAATCAGAGTCAGTTCATGTCACTAAGGACAGTAATCAGAAGATTCTGGAATTGTATTTTTGTGAAGCAGACTGCTTTAAATATCCTCTAACAGTATTTATAATATTAAACCGATCACCTAAAAAATGATTCTTTCAATTACATACAGAGGACTCTTCAATATAAGAGGCAGTGTAGTATAGCAGTTAAAAGCAGATTTTGGATGAAACTTCTGAGATTGGGGTCTGAGCTCTTATAATTTCTAACTGTGTGGCCTGAATTATGCTGTACCCCACTTTTTCCATTAGTAAAATTTCAATAGTAATAATTCATACTTCGTGGTGTTCTTGTGGAGACAATGTTCCTTTATCTAAATTACCTACTCCAGTGTTTAGCACGTGGTGATCCCTATAAGACAGCGGGCTAAGCTACTGATATCAGTAGGAGATATCAAAACACCCTATAGAATTATTTACTTTTCTTCACCCTCAACATTTTGCAAGTAATATGGACTTCAGTAGAAGTAAATGTTTCAATAATTAATATAATTTTAAAAACAACCAACAACAAGCAAAAACAAAGAAGTAAACCTCAGGGATATTAAGATCAGAAACTGAATATTATCCCTGCTTGAGTGCGGCTTTCAGTAAGTCATTCAATGTAACTTAGTAAAACGTACCAAAAATACTCATCCTTGAGAAAGGGATGCTCTGATGATACAATTAAGTGATAAATATAAAATGTTAGAAAATGCATTCATGACTATAGAATATGCAAATGTTATTATTAAGACTATACAAGTATTATTGCCTTGGTAGAAACATAGAGAAGTCCTCATTCAAATAATGAGAGACCACTCATTTGAGATATTACTTCTAATGCCATTTAAATGTCATGTGTCTTGCAGTTGAAGATAGTGAACTGAGTCTATTTTCACTCTATTTCCCAACAAATTCAATTGAAGTGACAATGAAATACTTATCAAGAAATATATTCATTGCAATCTGAGAATGAGACGGAGGTCATTAGCAACCCAGAGCTTATGAAAAATTTCTGGGAGATGGAGCAGATGGGATCATAATGACAATATAAAGCTGAGGCAGCGACATGGAGCAAGCACACGGGAAGTCTAGATCCCACGCGAAGACGCTTTTTCACTCCACTGGGCTATGGAGAGGCCCCAAACTCTGGACATGAACTCAGGGTTGGAGTGAAAAATGAGGACAGACTCAGGATAATTAATCAAAGGGTTCGCAACAGAAATACTGCCTAAGTCTTTACCTCCTCATTTCATGCATGCAGCGGAGTCATTTTTGCCCAAGTTAAACTGGAAAAATAGTCACAGAAGCAAGTTTCTAAAATTATGGTCTCTTAACCACCTGTACCAGAGTTGCATGGTAGATTTTATAAAAATTCAGATAACTGATTTCACTCCAGATATACTGAATTGAAATTCTGGGGCAGGGCATGAGAATGTATTTCAAACAAGTTTCTCAAGTGATTTTTGGTTTTTGCTCATTACTTTTTCAGAACTATCACACTGAAGAAATTGAACCACCTGACTTGCAGCAGCAAGATTTCCTTTAATATTGCTAAAAGGCTACAGTAGATTTCTCATTCTGATCAAGATGGAGTGACAGGAGCCAGAGTTACCCTCCCATCAGAAAAAATATATATATATACCCAACAAGTTTTTTAGACATTGAACATTAGGCAGTGCGGGATCACTGAGAAAGGAGAGATAAATGGGGTGACCCCTAAAATTGCCTCAATTTACTGACTGCAGAGCAGAGAGGGGAACCAAGGTGAAGGTCAGTGATCCAGTGATCTTTTTTAGGAAAAGATAGAGGAAAAAGAGAATGGATTATAGGTAAATGCAACGAAATGGATGAAACTCAGCATAATTATGTTGAGTAAAAAAAGGCAAGACAAAAAGAGTACAAATTATATGAATCCATTTATATAAAATTATGGAAAATACAAACGAATCCCTAGTGTCAGAATCCTATCAAGGATTTCCTAGGGTTTGGGGTAGGGGTAGGAAAATTACAAAGGGGCTGGTGAAAGCTGTTAAGGTTGATTGAAATGTTCATTATCTTGATTGTGGTGATTGTTTCCATTGTGTATTCAAATGTCAAAACTAATCAAATTTTCACTTGAATGTGTGTAGTTTATTATATTTCCCCCTTATTGCCAATGTATCCATCCTGGAGCAGATGAGAATATTGGCTGCTGAAAGGTCCCTGCTGTATTTTTCTCAGAGAATATTTCTTTCAGAGGCAAAGAAAAGCATCACCCCAAATATTAACCCCTGGGAGAGGGTGGCATAGGGATATTAACTGGTTGATACAGAAATAGAATGTCTCACCCATCTTGCTTCAACTTGAGGCTACTTTAGAAGTCAATCTGAGCTTCACATCTCCCCATGGGATCAACAAAGTGCTCATTCACAACGTTATCGAAGGTCAGCTCTTAACAGGGCCCACCCTTCCTTCTTCACTTTCTCACGGTCTCCCTGCTGAGACCACTCCCCAAGATATCTCTGCATGTAGTCTCTTACCATGGAACCCAAACCAAAATATTTAGCCCCAGGACTGGTGTAGAAAACAGACATTAAATAAAATTTCAGTGCTGGATCTTTTAACAGCTGGCTGGCAATTATTGGTGAAAAATAGAATATGGGTACCCCTGCCATGTTGTCAAAATAGTCACCAGTGGTGAACTGGGATGGGTCACTGGTAGAGGGGCTACACTGGCTGATGCAGAGCAGCTCTGGTGCTTGAGAAGGGTGCTGGAAAGGATCACTGTGGGGACTATGGAATTGGGAAGCAGTTGCTGAGTACATTGATTTGTGGATTTATTGAACACTGATGATGACACACTGCTGACCCAACACAAAGTGTAACATCCATAGAATCTTTTTGCAGTTCTTAAGAAAAAACTCCTGCATCAGGATCAGACAGGAGGGAAGAGCAGGATTTATAAGAGTGGCAAAGATTCAGAGAAGATTCAATTCTCAGCGCTGTCAGGCCTTCCACACCAAAGTTAAGTCTCTAATAGGACGGGGTAGGGCTTTGGATGGGAATATCTGAATGCATGTAGATTCCTCTGAACCCAGTGGGCCTGCACAGGTGACCCATTAGACCCTTGTTACAAGATAGTGGGCACTTGCTTAAAGATTATTCAGTCTTTTAAGGCCTCAAATACATAAGGCGTCTGTCAAGGCTGTGCTGGCCCTCTGTGAATCTACCCTATAGAGGTGCCAGCAAAGAGTAAGGAAAATACAGACTAGGTAGTGAAGGAAGAGGAGGATTATTGTGTGTGAGTTTAAGATGAACTGCAGCAGTAGAGGCTGTAGTTGTCTCACTAACAGTTTTCTTGTGAGTTCCCCAGTGTTGGAGGAAGTCATGAAAAGAATACGACCACCAGTTGACCCGAGGCTGGTCAATCAGGGTGAGGAAACTTTGATTGATTACTGGGCCTGGGCAATCAAAGGTTCCTCACCCTCTCCCCTGTCCTTGGAATGGGTGTTCTGCTTGCTTTCCCTGCACTAGACATTGCCCCAACGACACAGCCTTGAGATAGTAGGGTGTTGAGATCATTTAGATGGTATACTTGACATAACCCCATCAAGGCCTCTATATAAACTTTTAAGAGTCAGGTATGTACAGAGATTTGTCTTGTAGCCATCAAAGAGAACCCTCATGTGTAAGTTCCCTCTATATTAAACCTGCCATCTACCAGTCTGCAGTGCTCTGCCTCTTTCTTTGGCCTCTCCTTGTCCTCCGTGTTTAGGGGACAGTTTCAGATTTTAACTGGGAAGCTCCTGAGTTTGTGAACCAACACCCAGGATACAGGACTCATCAGTATCCTGAAGAATCTGCTCTCCAATCTAAGGAACTTACTATAAACAGCAAGTATAGTTGAGAAACACAGATGATTGGCCTAGTGGATGCCATAACCAGATCCTCTCTTCACCACTGACACATCCATCCCCCAAATGCTGAAAATATCTGGGGCTCACTATTGAAATTTTATTGGAGATTTCCCAAGGGAACTGCCTTGCCCAAGGTAACACCTTCTCCTAAGGGCAGTCAGTGGCTTATGACCCACTGTTTCAGAAACACAAGGCCCTCTCTCTTTGCCCAAATTTGGAACAGGGTCACCCAGCTCTATAGCTCCCTATAGGATCAGCCGGTGCTCCAGTTGCCACTGTGCTGTGAATCAGCTTCCATCTCCGCTCAGTGCAGCCACGCTCTCTTTCCTCCAGCTGCATTTCTCAAGAGCATTTCCCAGCGAGCCATCTGCAAGTGACTTCCCTCCTCAAAGTCTTCTCCCAAGGATCCCAATTCAGAGACTGGCCATGCTCTTTACAGTTAAGCTCTCCCTTCTCCACATGCACAGAGCTCCCCGTCAGCCTTCCAGTTCAGGGGGGCTACTGGGGAAATAGGAAACAGGCCTACATAACCGAAACAAAACTGGGCCACCCCGCCCTACACAGCAAGTGGGGCTTCATCCGCAAGCACGCTTGATTCTCAAAGACGACCAGGCTTTAGAAGGAGAGGAACAGCACTAAAAACAAAGACAAATGAATAAATAGGATTATTCCTTGAGGAAAGAGAGCTAATTGGGCAAAAGTAGAGGAGACTCAACAATCTAATTGGTATTCTAGATCTAACTGCGATCTGTGTTGTAATCTATCTTTCCCTTGATTACCACTGAGATTAAGCAACTTTTATACTCTTATAGGCCATTTGTGTGTTCTCTTCTGCAACTCCCCTGCATATGTTGGCTGGCAATGTGTTGGCTCTGCTACACATATCTAATTACCTCAGAGAAGGAAGGATTTGCTTGTTTGTTTTTTCTTGTTAAACTTTATAGCTCACTTGATATCTCTCTCTCTCTCTCTCTCTCTGCTCTATCTTGAACCAATGCTTCTCCCCCCACCCCCAAGGACAATATTCTCTTTCTAAGGACCATGCTCTTCACATTACCATAATATAGAAGTAATTTTTGACTAGTTTTGATGGGAAGACTGGCTGTCTTATTGGAGTCTCAGTTGGAAACAGCTTTCCAATGGCCTTCACCACACTATTGTCTGTGTCCATGGCTTATGCATATGTCATATTATATTTCTATTATATTTGGTTAGTAAATCTCCTACGGTGTCATTTATGTAAAAGAAAGTCATTGAAACTAGTGGGTTTTTTTCCTTTTCAATTCATATGAAAAGGGCTACTTTGGGGACAGCTCTTTGATTTGAGGATGACATCCTGTTTGCAGAACTTAATGCCAATTGAAGCTTTGATTTCCATTTGTGGTTTCTCTGAATCCCTTGTTTGGGTTTTTGTTTCTCTGATTATTATGTTGGTTTCTCTGTTGCTCTCCAGCGTTCTAAAATATGCTTTTTATTTGGATTATATTTAACTTCATTTTCTTAGCTCCTCAAAAGTGTCTGCACTCTATAAGATGGGTATTTGAAACGCTCATCTCACTCCTTTTTTATGAGCTTTTGTTGAAGCAAAACTTAAGGCTGGTGGGCCAGCTGCTCCAGACATCTGCACGTAAACATGTGAGAATGAAATACGCCTGCCCTCATAGGCTCTGTCTTCTCTCCGCTTTCCCATGAGCCCTTCTCATCCGGCGTTGCCCATGGGAACAAAAGCTCCTGGGCCTTTACTCCCTGAGTTGCTGCCCCATGGCCACCGCGCGGCCTGGGCCACGCTTCCCTTCCCTACTCATTAGCCTCCCTTGGCTCCCATAGTCCGGTTCACCGCTGGCGGGGTCAGGGGGGGAGCCGAAAATGTTTGCCGACTTTCAGTGGAAGGAGGAGGCAAGGAACGAAACAAATCTCTGAACATAAGCCAGAAAGGCATTGACTATAGATAGGTATTTACATTGGGGAAAATTCTTTATGAAAAAAGGCAGCGTCGTGAGTGCTGGCTTAATTACATTGCTAAAGCCTTGACTCAGGGGTAAGCCGAGGAGTCTGCTGCGAGGGCTGACGGAGCCGAAGGGCAAATGGGATGGAAGACGTGGGCCAAGGGGGAATGGCACTGTTTGTTTCCCTGGGCAATTTTTATTACGTGGTTTTTCTATAGGGGGATAGTGTCTCTGTCTGACATGAGTGCCACCTACTTCATTTTTAATTCCTTCTGTCCTCTCATTCAGAAGGAATTCTCACCTTTGACACAGAATTTCACAACATTGCCTGTGTTGTATATTCTAGTGTTTAGGGTCACAGTGCATTAAGAGGTCAGTGCAGAAGAATGGGCATAATTCTTTATTTATCACGCCTGGTTATCATGTCAGCTCATGTCCTGGCCTTGTGACAGATGGGCCAATGTGTCTTCCCCTTCCCCCTGCCTTGACTTTGCTACGTGTGGCCAACTAGAGGCTGTTAATAATCCCAAGAATTGTATGTGGGTTTTAGTGGGAAGCTAAGGTTCCATTTCAGCTTCTGGTTCAAAGTGAACATCAAAATTGTAGTTCCGGGCATTATTCTGGCTAATTATATATTTGTGCTTTGATTTCTGTTTATGTCACTTAGATATAAATCCCTCAGGAAGCCCATTAGGATGATTGTTAATAAGCAAGCCCCAAGTTAGATGCTCCTGTGTTTATGGCTTTCTTAGATAATACTAAAAAAAATAAACCTTTTATATCTAAGACTTTATGCAACTGTTAAATTTGAAAGTGCTCCTTTATAATTGTATCAAAAGGCTTTGGTTTGTATGTGCAAAATTGTGTTGTTGTTTTCTTTTGTGCTTCTGTGATGTTTAAACATAGGCTTGGTTGGAGGCTGCATCATTCCCTGAGTCCAGAAATGTTCATTAGCATCTTTGCAGGAAACAAAAGCAACTCTGCCATATGCATGCGTTTAGTTCCAACTGGAGAGGGAAAGAGCATTTTCAGTAGATTAAAATTATACTCTTTGACTTTCAGAAAAATCTGTGGGAGTAATTATGAGAAGACAGCCTAGTTATGCAAGCCACCAAATGCATTTCCAAAACAGCAGAAAAGTCATTATTTATTTCTCTTCAATATTCTGACGCACTTATGAAACTGACATATACAAAGAGCATGTTTATTAAGAATAGCAGGGCAGCCGAGTGCAGACAGAGGCAGCGAGTGGAGGCTAAGGGTGCTGGTGTTGCTTTCATTCTCAGTCTGCTCAGGCTGGTTAGCTGAACGTATTGTGGGCTCTCGGGTATAAGAAATGATATTTATTGGTCCCTGCAAACATAGTCCCAAGGCAGTCCGTTCAATTTGGTTATTTTCTCTTGCCAATTTGTCTCAGGTTGATTTAATCATTGGGCCAGCCGAAAGAACCTAGAAAAGTAGAGTAAAATTTCTTCCACCCCACGGTTGGGGCAGTTAGTAAGATGCCTTATTGGCTGGGCACTGCTCACCCTAAAGCTGCTGCAGTAGAAAGATCCGGGGACTTCTGACACGGGCCAGCAAGATGTAAGAATTCTTGCCAAGTCAGACTCCTAAATCTCTGCCTGTAGAGTCCAGGGGAAGCAGGGTGGTGAGACTTCTTTTTTTCTTCCCATTTCAAAATTTAGATTAGCAGGCACAAATATTTGTGGAACTAATTCCTTGGATTTGGACTCCTGGTTATTTGGGATGATACTCTCGGGTGTTGTTAATTCCTTTCCCTTCAACAACGGTAAAAAAGGGCCTCTTCTAGTACTTTTCCATGAGCCAGAGGGTACATTCCATCCGGTGGGCAGCCAGGTGGGCTATGGATCCGAGCTTAGGGAATCTAAAACAATGGGTGTCACCCTATTCTGTTCAAAAGGGGGAGACATATGGCTCCATGTGTTTTGGAGGGGCTATTTCTAAAACCCTGATAAACTTTATCATGTGAGAGTTGCATTTTTTGTGCTCTCCTCTGTGGGTGATTCTTGAGTCCAAAGTTAGGCCATGATGAAGAGAACCTTCCATCAGTGCTTTGAACTGAAAAATTTCAAAATTGGAAAATTTTTAGAAGGCTCTCATAATTGCTGTTTTCTTGGTACCTATGAAAAGACAAATTTTTTAAAAAAGTGGCAGAGAAATATAATGTCCTTAAGAACTCCCTTAAGAACTCAAAAAACTGAGATAAATAAAAGGGACATTTATGAAGTTAAAACAAGGTTTTAATAAAACACTACCAAAGGCTTGGTGGGCCAAGCAAAGTCCTGTTGACCCTCCAACATTAAAGAGCCCTGACAAAATCTGGTCTAACTACCCTGCATTGGAGAAACTTTAAAAGCGCAAAGGCAGAGATTGCCTGGGGCAGCGTTAGGCAGGTCAATCGAATTAAAGATTGACAAAAGGGTCAGGGTGCCTTGGCTTGACCCTTCATTGGGGACCCAAATAATACCCACAAGAGAGGGTAAAATGGTCAGGGAATAGATAGAGAAGTTTCCAGAACTCCTTGATATGGCAATCCCGTGAACTGTGGTATTAAAACCCATTGGTGAGGCCCCAACTCAGACTACGATTAGATTAAAAGAACACAGAAATGTAAGGATTGATAAGATTATGAAACTTGGCATGTTTAAACAGGCTTTGTATAAAGACGTTATGTCAACTTTTCTTGAATGTTTTATGGGAATGGATATTATGTCTGGCCAGGAATACTTCCCCTACTCACTATTGTAAAACCAAAGCCTGTTGATAAAATCCTAATGGAAGCTCCAGTAAAGAATGTAAGAGTGATGCCAATACATTATAATATTATCAATAGTCAAAACTTCAGCAATTGTCAATCAGTAGGTTATAACATCATAAGGAAGCTCTTGAGGCATTTATTTAGATGCTGCCAGGATTCTGACAATCATGTTTATATTTAAAGTATTTAAATCATTTTTGTTAGAACTTTGTTTGGACAAATGGTGTTAAGTCTACAAAAATCTAAGCTACCTTTGGTCTTCCCACAGGCATAAGTTTTTGTAATTGGTATGAAGATGCTAAAAAGACAAACTGAAAGAGATTATTCACTGTTTTGACCCTTGGGAAAGAATTTAATAGTTTCCCAAAGGATCTCAGGGAATTTTTAATGCTGTCCGAAGATGGACCACTGGGTGCTTTGGTAGGCCCTCTGAGTTGCTGATAGAGTGCCAGTCTGCTTGGTAGTGATGTGTTTTCTACGACTCTGTGTAGCTATCTTCTGCTGTTGGTACTGTGTCATTTACCTACATTAAGTAAATCTATACCTCTTGCTTGGGACAGTTGACACTTTCTATTTTGTTAACCAATCATCTTTGTTCTTATGACATTCATGAAAGGAAAAAAATGATTAATGGGTATAGATGGGAGAGAAAGAGAGAGAGAAAATAACATAAAACAGAAACCGCTGGTGGAGTTTTGAGGGGTGAGGGCACAAAAAGTTGCTAACATAAATGGATGAGTAAGTAGCCAAAGAGACGAGAAAGGCTTTGCAATGTGTAGTAGACACTTTAAGCGCAAATATATTTGGAATGAAAAAACAAATCTTCAAATAATTACTAAGTAAAATTGGTTCACCAAAACACCGCTCTTATTGTCAAAACAAAAACCATACCTGCTCACTCATTCACCACATGTCTAATAAATATATCCTCAAATTAGAGAACTATTGATTTATATTATTTTCTCCATGACACTCACATTATACAGGGGGAAATAATCACACGGTGGATTTGTTTTGGGCAGGCCCTGTCAATCATCTGCTGTTCTCTAACATCTGCCTTGCAAGAAAATGACAGCACTGCAAGAAAAACAACACAGATCAGAGACGGGGCATGCAGGGATTGTCTGATAACATGCTTCGTCTCATTTCCTTTTAAACTAGTCTGCTTTATGTATGAAAGCAGTGTGAAATCACTCCCGTGGTTGATATGCTTTTTCTCAGCGTCTGTCAGTCTCTGGATGCAGGATGGAGGGGGCATAGCCTTGCACTTGACAGCTGTCTACAGCTGAGGCGATTCCCAAAGCAGCGCTGAGTTGAGGGCTGTCTGTCCTCAGCGCTCCCAGTGTTTGGGTCGAGATGTCCTTCATTCCAGAAGGATGAGGCTCATCACAGGGTCCACCGCACGCAGCCTGCAGCTCTTCTGTCCTGCCTCCCGTGTACCATTGTCTTCACCCAACTGCTTCACTTACGGTTCCTAAAGTTTCGCCTACACTTAGCTCCTCTACCATTCTCTTTGTTTTTGTGGGTGTATCCCTTTAAAAACACACACAAACCCTCTTAAATGTAACTTTAGAGGGGTGTGAGCAGTAAACAGAAATTAACAATGCTTTCGATCTACTTTATTAACCCGGAATCTGGAGTGGCCTTCTGCCTGGGGCGGCGTGAGACACCATGTTCCTACTTGGAACCCATGTTGTCCCAGCTCTTATTTTACTCATTTTGGATCTAGGTGCCGGTCAAGAAGGTCTTTCTAGAAACAGCATCGCCTTGGGCACACCAGCAGGAGAGGACCTGCGCGGGGCAGAATCCTAGTCCTTACACTTTCTAGTTTCTAAGGTTTCCAGCCACAGAAAATTGCTATAGAGACCCAGAAAACTGTCACTCTGAAAGACGGGGAGTGAGGCAGGTCACGAGGCAGCTCCCTAGAAACCTCCTTAGGCTGTGGCCACGTGTCATACACACACATGCACACACACGCACGCACGCACACACTTTTTAGGTAGAGGAATGGATCCGGAGTGACAGACGCAGAGAAGCACTGTTCTGCTGCTCAATCGAATTCCGACTGTGCAGCTATTCTGGTAGCCTGGGGAAATATTTATTATATCCAGATTAAATTTAAAAATGAGAAAGCCCAAGGAAAAAACACACTAATATTTTAGAAAGCAGGGCCTTCCCGTTTCTAACCTGCCTCTAAAGCAGCGCAGTTTATGAGTGAAGTAATTTAGAGCCTGGCCTGAAGCCTATATGAGAAAATCCCACTTGAGCGTGGGCTGCGGTGCATCATCCCGTCGTCAGGGCCGCTCCCGCCCCGACGGCGCTGCGCTGCGGTGGGCCTGCGCCCGCTCCCCAGTGCAGCGGCCCCCTCCTCCGTAAGGACACTCAGCGGGGGGGAGGCTCCCCAGGAGATTTTTCTCAGTCAAAAGACAATCTAGATATGAAGGAACACGGTTAAATCCACAGAGTTTGGGTTCATCGGAAAATGAAGCTACTTTATTTCCTCTCTGAAGGGGAAGAACAAAGGATAATGAAATTTGTCATCTGAAAAGAAAGTGACACTGTATTTCATTACCCTTGATTCTAGAACAGAGACAACCTTAATAAATTGGCTATTTCACTGGTCAGGATTTTCAGGCGAACACACTGAAACCAGTGGAGGGTAAGACATGCGCCCAAAGGCACACCCAAGTGGTGGAGCTGGGAGTAGAGCCCCGGCACTGTGGCCCCTAGAACTGGTTTCTTTCCAATAATAATTGAGAGATTCGTGTCCGAGTGTTTGCTTGTCACGGTAGATGGGATGACCGGTCACGTTCTCCGCACAGCTCTTATATTCCTCCAACATTTCCTTCGTGATTTATTTTCTTGTCATGTCTATTACACTGACTTGTCCACGGTCAGTTTTCACCAAGGAAGAACTGAGTTGCCCTGCTCCCTTCCATTGCTCATGTGACGGCCCACCTAGTCTCTCAAGATCTTTCAGGGCTTCGATGAGTGTTTTTTGCTCATTAGCTCCTGTTCTTTGCTCCTACACCATCTGTTAGGAATGAAATACATGACTCTTACCTTTCAACACCTGATAGCACCGGTTAGGTCTCCCTAGTACATGAGTCCATGGTTCAGTATGTTGTATACGACTTTTAGAACCCTTTTACTTTATTCAACAACATTTATCTCAAGTAAGAATAATGGTTTATAATATAATTGATATTAATTATTTGATTGATTTCTTTCTTTATGTCTAAACTTCAAACTCCATGAAGGCAGATCTGTATCAGTTTATAAAACTGCTGTATTGTAGGGACTGACAGTAAATTCTGTCTCCCCAAATTCTTTGAGGATGGTTTCAATGATCAAGAGAGGATGGACTGTAAGAAACATAATTAAATGAATGTCACAGTAGCTTTTTGTTAACTGCTCAAATTCTGTGGTCTTGGGGCAAAGTAGGCAAGAGAGAGCAGGGATAAGGTCTGTGTGACGTTGGAAGCCCTTCATTCCTCTATACACATATTAAAAACAATCATAATCACCACACGATTTTTTTAGTATGATCTGTGTCAGGAATTGTGGTTGTTATTTTGCATATTTTATTTGATCTAATTCAACAGTGACCCATTGAATTTGATAATTTCACCCACATCTTACTAATGACTGATTTGCTTGAGGCCACACCACTAAAAAGTGTAGGCTTAGCATTCAGATCATGGTCTATCTAATACCAAAGTCTAAGTGGTTCAACATCTCACTGCACATTTTGAAACAACTTCTTAAAGTAATAATATTTCATTATTACTTAAAATATTATTACTTTAAGATGTAAACTTATTTGTGACAAATAATCAGTAAATTCTGTAACAGAAGTGATAAATATTCTGCTAGTATATATAAACCAAACATTTTTCCTTCGCAATGTTTTATTTTCTCTTAACTCCTGTTTCTATGAGTTTCCTGGAGACCATGGAACATAAGGCTCAATATAGGTAAACAAGGTTCTGTATAAGTTCACTTGCAAATTTCTTCCTATCTTGACCTTACAGATCCCTCTCTGTAAAAGCTTTTCCTCAAAGGAGCCTGAGGATTTATGAATTTATTCTTCAGTATTTCTACTAAAAAGGCCTATTGCACAACTGAAAAAAAGAGTGGGCATTAACTTTGGCAGTGGGTTTATCGCCACTCAAGAGGAACATCTTCAGAGAGAAAATGCTTTGCATTTGTGTTGATTACAGATGCTTAATGTCTTTGGCCAGAGTCTTTTCTGTAAAGGGATAAAAAAATGAAATGAAGACTAGGAGTAGATATGAGAATATATACTCTTCTATTAAAACATTGGACTCTGTGTTTGCATGTATACATACAGAGTGTCCCCCAAAAATGCATAGACACTTTAACCGCTGATAGCTCAGTTTTGAAAAAAGAGTATTTTATTCAGTGTGTGTATTCATTTTTGGGGACATCCTCTATATATGTAATTGAAATGACTCAATCCTTTTCTTCTGTCATTCATTCAACAAGTATTTGTTGTCCACTATGTGGTAGACCCTGTCCAAGGTGACGGGTGAATAAAAAACGGAGTCCCTGCCCTCATGAGGCTTTTGTTAAATTAGGAGAGTGAAACAACAAAAACGTGTACATAAATACACATATATTGTGATCAAACCGTAAGAAAATTAAGTGTTTGGTGCTAAAGCACTCTGGAGAGGGCTCACTTGATTTAGGGTGGAAAGGAAGCACAGTTTCAATGGAGGCAGGATTTAAACGTGCTGATGACAGACTGGAAACCAGTCAGAGGAAAGTCTGGGGGAAATGGCATCTGCGGACGACCGAAAAAGCAAGTGCAAATGACGGAGAAGGGAAAGTGTCCCATTCTAGGAAGAGGGAGTGTGGCAGGTGCCTGGTGAGGAAGGAACAGCGAGAGACTGAGGTTTAGCAGCTGGCGCGGTGCAATCATGGGAAGCCGAGCAGGGCACGGGAAGAATGAAATTTTCTCGGTGCCTTGTGAAGCCACTGAAATGTTTAGGGAAATAATGACACGACCTGACACCTTACCTCGCCACTCTTCCAGGGCAGAGGAAACGCAGGAGAGAGGGCAGGGGAGCAAGTGGGCAAGGAACAGACCCTTCGGGAATGCTGAGGCTGGCAGGACGGAGGGAGGAGGGGAGCGGTTTCCTCTGAGCCAGGAGAGAGCAGGGTTGGCACAATGGGCTAGACCTGCAACTGCAGAGTGTTGGGCCTGTAGCCCGACTAAGTGGCATTTAGACAGAGAGATGCTTCTAGTGCCTTTTAAAAAACGTGGAATAGACTATTACCTATGCTCTCAATGTACAAGATGTGATCTAATGTTGTTTTAGTGCTAATTACCTTGTTAATGATCTAAATAGTCTCCTTCTCTCCCCCCCCCCATTTGTCTCTGTGCCCTGAGGCAATTGACACCTGGGACTAAGAAAAAGCAGTCATTTTAATCATTCATTTTTGCTACAGTGCTTTCTTAGTGGGTGAAAAATTAAAAACAATAACACGTAGGCAAGTAAATGTTAATAGATTCGATTTTTCAACCTATTTCTGATTTTAATATTAAAAAAATTAAGCAACAAAATGAAATAGAGCGCGAGGTAGCAGCTGCATTTTAGGTGCAGTGGCAGGTACTGAGAGGATGTTTGTACGGGTGTCATGGAAACGGAATCTAAATGCATTTAAGCCTTTCTTTTTTATTTATTACACTTTAGAACTAAAGAAAATTTGTTGCATTCAGTTGAATTTAACTTTTCTTTGGTTTTCACTTTGACCAAGGCAGGGATGTTCTAAAATAAAATGCAGGAATCAATATAACTTTTTCTAAAAACTGTCTTTGTTTTCATAAATTTTATTTCTGCTGAAGATACTTAGCTAGTGTTTCTGGAAGCTCTTCTCAGGTAGGATAGGTTTAGTCTTCAATTTCTGTGATCCCATTGGCATGACAATGTGTGAAATCCAAGTAGCGTATGGCTATAAACACATTTGACTTTTGTATCAAAGAGTGTCACTTTCCATTTAAAAATGCTTTGTGCCTTTTACCTGGGCATCATTTAATGACTATGTGATAAATACTGTGAGACTGCTTCTGTAATACAAAAAAAAAACCACACCTCACTAGGATAGGATACCTTTTTTCAGTTATTTGCTTTAAAATGCTTTTAAAAATCTAAAATATAAGAAAAATATACCATTCATAATTTATTGAATTGTGCAAAGAAATATAGTATCATACACCAGATCTGAGTTATTAATACAACAGCAAAAGTTTATTGGGCCTGAGTGGTTCTTTTTGACCTGTCACCATTATCAAGTCATTATTTTTGATGTATCACAGTTACAAAGTGGATTTCCAGAAAAATTCGTAATTTGTTATATGTAACTTTTGAGTCACATTGAGTTAAAAAATAATGTTGGTAAGCACTTCCAAATGACATCTTGCTATAGATAACTAAACTGTTAGGATATTAACTATGATAGAAACATTTTTGATCTCCAGTTAAAGTTTAAATATAACCTTGTCTAGAAATAGAGAGATTCAACTTTTGTACCATAATTCATTATCTGAGTGGATATGTTTTTTCGTGGATGCAATTGCTCTGTTAGGGTTTTGTTTTAAATTCAGGTTGAAATGTTGCATTACAGTCTTTTGTTTGTGATGACATTTATATGGTGGGTTGTCTTTGACTCCTAAGAAGCTTTGCTTCATGCATTTTTTTTTCTTGAAATGACTTTCACTGAATTATATAGTTTTACTTCTGTATTATCAATATTTGAAGGAATTGAACTTTCTAGACTAGCTATTAGCAGAAGGATCTATGCATGATAGCAAATAATTAAAGTATTTACCTGGTTCCTCAGCCCAAACAATGCCCTTCTTGCTGATACAATGATGAAAATTTTCTTTAACACGTTGTCTTCTGTGGCCAGGTTCCTTCTGACTCTATGATGCTGTGTTGGTTCTGAAGGGCTTCTACCAATAGACATGTCCTTCCTTCTCTTTGATGACCACCTCTTAGAAATATTGTCCCCTAGTCCAAGATAACCTGTCCTCTTTCAGAACTGGTGCTGACTTCCACCTGCCACCTCTGTGCTCTGCGTACATTCCATGCTTTGTTTCCTCCAACATCTCGAGGTTTTCTCTCCATGCCAGTTGCCTGTAGATATTATAGGTGTGGGGGGTACACTCTTTTCTGAAAGGGACTTTTTGCTGATGTTTTGCAATAGGATATTTCAGCAATCCCAGCTCTGTTCAGGTGATCCTGCTCACCTACTTTCTCGCTGGGGGTTCTTAGGCCAATTCCACTGATCTTGTTTTCTTCTAACTTGCATATAATTTAAAGTTTGTGTTTCAAGTGTACAACTCTATGGTACATCATCTGTATAATGCATCGTGTGCCCACCACCCAAAGTCTAATGTTATCTTACGCCATACACTCAAATGGACTCAATATGGATTAAAGACTCTTAAACGAAAACAGGGAAAAATCTCGATTTTGGTCTTGGCCATGGTTTCTTTCAATATGACACCAAAAGGACTTTCATTTTGACTTTGAAATTCCTCTTTAAGAAGTAACAATGTGTTTTTCTTTCTATATCTAGGTGGACAAAAATTTTAATCTTCTATTGTTAATTTCTACATGTATTGTGTTATAGTCATAAAATGCTATTTGTGTTTTAAAAAGTTTGTGAAATTTCTCTGTCATCGAACTTTATTGAATTTATATCAGTTGCATGCTTTTCTGTTCAGACTTTCTCTCTTTTCTGGTTTCTAGTTTTTGCTTTAAAGAAGCAGCTAGTGACATCATTATTCTAATTGACACTGAAATGTAAAAAAAGCAAATAAAAATTTACGATGACCTTTTAGAGTATGGCAGAAAAAAGCGGCACATATGTAGCTTTAGTTTCCCATCTGGACTGAAGGATCACAGAGCATTAGAGATTGCTAATGTCATATATGCCATAATTTATGGATCTTTATAGAAAGCTGACATCAATGTCAGCTTTTCGTGCCTCTAAAAAGATCCTGGTCTATGAACTATTATTAGTATAAAGTAGCACATCACTGGAGGTCACGGCAAGGTCCAGAACTATAGAACCTGAAACATGAGATATTGATGTACTTTACGTTTAGAAGTACTTTATGGGTTGGTGTTTCCAGAAGCTTTTATGCTGACACAGATTTAAGGAGGCTATAAAAGAGCATATACAACTCACATTCTGAGTGAACACATATCAAAGACGCCGTGATTCCTGAAGCCACCTCCTGTCAGGGAGCATAGTGACCATGCACGAAAAGGGTTTTACTTGTATCCATGTATGAAACTAAGCGACTTTATAAATGTAACTTAAAGGCAGCTTCCAAGGCTAATAACACACCCAAGGATACTCAACTTTTGCCTCCCTATGCCTCTCTCCTTTTCCTTGAAAAGTGTAAAGATAGCTTCAAGTTCATTTCTTGTTTCCCTTTGCTCGTGGTAGCTTTCTCTGCATGTGCGAGACCTGTGTCCACATCAGTCTTAGCAGGATTCTCAGCACCATCCTTATGCAACTAGGGGTCTGGTGCTTTTGCTGCTGACTTTTCAAACCCCAAGGATCACTGTCACTTGTTAATCTTCGGTACTTAACGAAGAAAACAAAAGGGACTGTAATTGTACAACAGTCTCCCCACTTATCTCCCTGCCGGCAGTCTCGCCCAGTTGAAACCATTCTCTACCGCGACACGTTCGTAATTGTGAGTTTCATACATTCATAACTGTGGGTTTCATTATATCATCCATTTCTTGTCAGACACAAACGGAAACACCTCTATTGACTGTCACCGTAAGCTAAAGAGATCACTCGTTTCTTTGGTGGCCAAAGACTTTCAGGATCCGATTCCAACATAACTATTTCTAGTGGCATCTCCTTCCCCTTCTCACTCCCTCTCTTCTATTATAGTAACTTTGAGCTTCTGACCTTCCCTAAGCATAGAGGTCTTGTTGGGAAGCTATGCATTTTATTTGTTTGGAGCACCTTTACTTAATTCTCTCTTAGTTTGAAAAACTCTTTACTCATCTATTTACATACCTTCAGGCTAAAAATCTTTTTGAGTCTCTAATATGGATTTGTGCGCAGCACGCTCTCCCTACAATACCTTGTTCAAAACATAATTGATTGCATCTTTCTTTTGCATTGCATATTACTTTGTCTCTCTTGCTGGTTAATTAAAAGGGTTGAAGTAATCTCTTAAGTGTTTTATAGTTAACTCTGATAGATTGAATAATAGGTTATTTATATTAGAAATTCAATGTCTAAAAAAATCCTGAAGCATTCTCTTGCTACCGGATGGCTTTGTTTCTGCTACACAAGTTTAACATTTAGATCTGTATTTCTTTATTTTTATTTTTTTAATATATCTTTATTGATTTCAGAGAGAGGAAAGGAGAGGGAGAGAGAGAGAGATAGAAACATCAATGATGAGAGAGTCATTGACTGGCTGCCTAACCCGCAACCCGGGCATGTGCCCTGACCGGGAATCGAACCCTGATCGCCTAGATCCTAGGTCGACGCTCAACTGCTGAGCCACGCCCGGCAGGGCTAGATCTGTATTTCCAAAAGTATGTTTACTTTGTTTTGGAAAAAATATATCAAGCCATAACATGCTTTTTATAAAAGTTTAAACAAAATTTTGAAAAAGTAAAGCTAAAAGTTCATTAAGCCAAACATAATCATATGCCATGATAGTATGATTCTAACTCTGTAATGTGGTCTAGAAATTCATAATTAAATAAAATTACCTCACTCCCTAGTGATGCTGATGGAGATAGTCTAATGACTATACTTTGAGAAGAAATTAAATAATGGGAAGGAGAACTTTGATGCTTAAATAATGAAGGTTGAGTTATTACAGGAGCAAGTAGTGAAGCAGGTGATATCTGCTCAAAGACTATTCTTTTTGTTTGTTACTGCATTAGTTTTTAGTGTTCAAAGGGCTTCTACATGCATTATCTAAGAGCACAGAAGCTGGTGAATTAGGTAGGAATGGGACATATTTTGTAATATCTACCAAATGAAATTTCTGGGCCTTAAACACCAGTCTTCTAACAGATAATAGAGTTTTCTAATCACAATTTCAGTCTTGTGATTCAGGCAAACAAATAAAGATGGTGAAACTGAACATGAACCTATTGCATGTATTCAAAGTTTGATTCAATTCATGAGCATTTGGAATGAGAAATATTGGCTTATTGAAAATTCATTTGGAGAAATTGGTTAATTTAGAGGAAAGAGATTTTCTAATTCAAAAATGAAGAAAAAAAATTAAAATTGCCAGCAGTGACTCAAATTCTGTCCTGAAGAGAAACAGGTAGATAGTTTTATTGCAAGCCGTAATATTTAAGAAATATGATCATTATTATTATGGAAAAGTTTTCTAATCAAGCTTTTGCCCAGCTTTTATGACATTAAAACTGTGTGTTACTTGTCGTTTGGCACACAAAAAAAGAATGAGTTGAGTATTTTCATCATGTGGAGCAAAAATTGAGAACTGCATTATGAGATATTCCAGCAAATTTCACATAGTTTACATAAGAGGTCACTAAAACTAATCAAGAAATCTCTTAAGAGAGTAACTTGAGCAAAACTACTTTGTGAAAAATGCCAAATATGATTTGAAGTTGGAATATTGGTGAATTACTGAAGAATTCACAAGTTTTTTAATAGTTAATGGTCAAAGGACAAGTTTGCTTGGCAAACATCTAAAGGCACACAAATTTGAGCTAGACATTGTTGCCGAAAAGAGACGAGAATTTGCTAGTGCTAAAGAGAAGCACTGTATTTTTCAAAATTAGTAAACTAGCCTCAATAAACCAGGAGAAAAGACTAGCAAACATTAATAAAAGATACTACATAAAAGCCAGAGTGAAAAAAATTACAATAACATTGATCTTCCCATTGACAAGGGACAGAGTGTGGCAATTTAGAAAGTGACTCATACTCTTGATAATGGGCTAAGAAATAAAACTCCTGAAAATGAAGATGAATAATGAGATTGTTCCAGTGAACCCTTCTTGGCTAGAGAAAATGTCAGGGAAAGGTTGGTTTTTTCTTAAGGGAACAACAGAGCTTGTTTAAGGACTTATTGACTATTTTCAACTAAAATTACATACTTATTTAGGTTTTTTTTGCTCAAGAAACTAAGGCTTGAGAAGTTCTCTGAAACCCCCACATCTCAGTGTTGAGATCTACAAAAAGGACACAGGAGCTTCTGTTCCTAAAATTCAGAGATACCATTTTGATCAGAACTGTGTAACCTACCTCCTCCTGAGAAAAGCGAATCGATAATCCAATGATACATTTATTGGTGGGACATGACACCTATTTCTCTGAGATGGATTTAGTGGCCATTTTTTAAATGTCCTTGTTAACTTTTTCAGGCCCTTTCTTGTTTCACAGGAGACCGAGTCCTCTCTCGGGATGCATTAGACTTGCCAGGGCTGCCGCAACCAAATACCCTGAATGTGTAGCTTTAACGGCAAAAATGCGTTTCTCACAGTTTTGCAGGCTCAAAATGCAAGATGTGGTTTCAGCTGCGTTCGCGTGTCTTCACACGGCCTCCCCTCTGCGGGTGCCTCCGTGGTGTCTCTGTGTCGCACCACTTCTTACGTCGCTCAGGTTTGATCGGGGCCCGCACTGCTGACACCACGGGCCTTAGTCACCTCCCCAAGGCCCTGCGCCCGGCTGCTGCCAGGCGGGAGGCACTGAGGGCTGGGCATTGGCATGTGAGTGGGAGGAGATGCAGTTCAGGGCATCTTAAGGCATCTGGGCCGGTACAACCGAGATACCCAAGGGCAGGTGGCTGGAGCCAGCCCTGGAGGCGGCAGCCCACGGCCAAGGCCAGGGATTGGGGCCTGGGGAGGGTGGCGGCCTGGGGCCCAGACAGCCGCCTCTGGCTGGATGGGACACCGCCCGAGCTTCCCAAAGGGGTCACATCAGCTCTCATTTTAACCCTTTGGGTGAGGAAAGCCCGGTTACTCCGCACCCCTGTCAAAATGCACATCAGTTGGCCTCTTGAATCCCGCACGTTCGGAGGGCTGCACAGTGATATCTCGGTGTGTCTTTAATATGCGTTTCTCCAATGATTAGTAATTCTGAATGTTTTCACGTCCTCATTTGCCAAACATATATTTTCTTTGGTTAAGTGTCTCTTCAAATCTTCTGCCCATTTTTAATTCGGTATGTGTTTATTGTTTGGTTTTATTTTCTGGTTATTAAGTTTTGAGAATTCCTTTATATATACTAGATATAACGGTTTTAAAAAGATAGGTGGTTTGCAAATAGTTCTACCATTCTGTCTCTTCACAGTATCTTTCAAAGCGCAGAGGTTTTCAATTTCGATGAAGCCTGACATCAAAATATTTGTTTAAGCAAAGACAAAAAGATGAAATCTAAATCTATTTTCATAACCGTATGCCCTCTTCTAATTTAGACTTGCTATGGTGAAATACACTGATTTTCAAATACTGAACATGCCTTGTATCTCAGGATAAAAGCATATAAATTATATTCCTCAGCTAACAAAAACGTTACTTGAGTGAAAGATAATTAAATGTATACATTAAACCGAAGGCAGAACAAACTGTGGCAAAGTACAAATGAGTTCAAAACAGAGTTCATTTATTAAATTAGGTAAATTTGCAAAAATTATCTCAGTGTTTAGAGAAAACAACCCAATTAAATCACACTACAGATGAAATGACTTCTTGAGAGGGTCTGAGTCGAAAAACGTAATCTCAGCTAATTTGTGTACCTACCATCAAGAAGTGTTTTCTCACAGACCTTGATTTTACCAGTCTTTTCTACTGTCTGTCCATAGAGAACTCAGTAGCCCATAGAGAACTGTTTATTTCATGTATTTCTTCCAGATAATGCAATAGCATGCCTGGAATAAAAATATTTCAGTATTTTTCTTTAGTTCTTTAAATTCTCCTTTTGAAAGATCTCATTAATTATAATTTATTTATGCATCTAAAAAGAGAAGTAGTTGATTGGAAGTGTTGGCATAGTGTACAAAAAAGTTTGATATAATTAATCTAGTTATTATAAAATGACTTTTAAATTACTGGACTACAAGTTTTTTAAACATAGATGAATTGATGATGAAGTGTGGATTGGAAAGTGGGTTTCAAAGAAAATGGGTCTGCATTATTGAGTAAATTTTTATTTTGGGGGAAGGTATTTTCATATGCCTTATTAAGCAGCTGAGTTAGAAAAAAAGAGGACATCTGTAATACTTTCAGCAATAAATATAAAATTTGAAATAAATAAATTAATTAATTAAATAAAATGATTACTGAGCTGCAATTCCTAAAGTTCGGGGCGTGCCCATGGCCTGAAGCCAGCGTCTGATGGGGTGAGGCGGATGGATTGAAGGCTCCCCAGACTCACAGCCCTGCCTGAGAAGAAGCTGGTAGCAGGACACGGAGAGAGGGGACAGGCCCCGGGCCTGCGGCGCGAGGCTGGGGAAGGACAGAATCTGTCGTGTGCAGCCCCGGCGGCCTCCTGACTTTGGGGGCCGCTGAGGAGCAGCTCCGCATCTGGCTGCGTTTGGCTCAGGCGCTCAGCTCGACCCGGGACCGGAGCCTCTCACTGTCCCAGCCCTCGCCCCAGCCTGCTGCACACGAGACTATCTCATGATCTCGCCTCACGCTTCGCTGAACAAAACCGGGACAATCAGGCAGCAACTTCTGTGTTTTCTCACCTCCCAAGTCTCCACACCCTTCTTTATTCTTTCTTCTTCTGTTTGCCTCTTATTTATAAAGACAAGCATCTCCCCTTTTCTGGAAGAGACCAACCCCTCCTTTACTGTGCCTGGCACGCTCCGTCACAGGAGGAAAGACTTCACGTCTTTGGTTATGTGACTTGCTCTTAGGTCTTGCACTTCTGAGAACCCAGCCCCATAAGTGCTCAATATTCAACAATGCTTGATTCCTATTTCCCACTTGCTAACCCTCATTACCTCTCAGAACCATGGGGAATCTTCCCAAGTAATCTGTTTAGATTTGTCACACTGGTTTTCTAACTCCCCCATTCAGCCCTATTTTTCCAGTGAAATATCTCAGACATGGAAATAGAGAGAACTACATAATACACATGTCAACACACAGCCCAGAACTCAGGGCCTCAGGACTGTTCTTCAACTACATTCCCGGTCATGCACTACCCTTTTCTGTTATTTTAGATTTATTCTCAGAAATCAAAGCATTTCATTTGTGTATTTTTATCTCTCTAAACAATTAAGATTATTTGAAAAATATCACCCCAATATCACTTTCAGATTCAGGTTTCTTCTATGAAACGGTGGCCTCAGAGAACGTATCCCAACCATTGGAATGGTGCTGTTATATTTAAGTAACTTGCAGGACCCGAGATTCCCAAAGAATAGAGACTGGAACTCAGAGACTTCAGGGGATGGGACTGCTGTGTCGTGGCATGTGTCTCCTAGTTGTATCCATTGAGAGGATCCAAGTTTCTCTTGCCAAAATCTTAAGGAAACACTTTGCTATTTGGTAAAGGAACTACATTCTTTTTCTAATAGAAATACAGATAGGAGACAATGCTATTTTTAGAAAGTTCTCTGGTCTTAAAGGGGATAGGAACCTTCTGAGAAGTCTACTAAATGTCCTGGAAATTGTGAGATTTTCCCTCCGGCTGGGAAAAGGAACTAATCTGGATGCTGTTGCTCCAAATCCTTTGCCTGTTTCTTTCCCCAGCCTCAGGGAGCTTGTCATAAGCACATGCTGAGCAGTGTTCCTCGAGCCCTCAGCAGGGCCCATCTGCAGGCCCTCCCTTCCCTGGTCCCCTGCCCCGTAGACAGGAGCTGCCCTGGGCTCCTCCGACCGGCCTCTTCCTCCCTGCACCGTGGCCTGGAAACTCTTACAGCAACACACCAGCACCCCGAAAGGGCTCTCATCTGTTCCCCATTTCTAAAAGATTGAATTTCTGCGTTGGCCGATGTGCAATGTTTTAAAACCTGCTTCCTATATTTTGTCACTTTTTTGGTTGTTTCAGGTAAATTGGTCCTGGTGACTCCATCTCAGAAGCAGAAGTTTTCCCAGTTTATTTTAAAGTATGTCAATTTCCAAATAAATGGAATTCTTCAGACATCTTTGTGTTATTGGCTTCTAGTTTAATTAAATATTGATCTCTGAGCATGTTCTATGATTTCATTTATTTTAAATGGTTATGGTTGGTTTTATGGCCCAGAAATTAAAATATGATCTATCTCGGTGAGTAATGGAGATTCAAAGTAATTGTTATTGTTATTATTTATAAAATAATTGTGAATTTTCCAGTCATATCCATAATGCTCAAGAATTAGGGTATTTTGGCTTACGTGTATTTTAATGATGTTCTTTTTCACCATAAAAATCCCATTACAGGCAAGAAAGGTAGGTTCTGTGTTTCATAAATATAAAGGTGAAAATTAAGCCAGGAATTCAGAACTTTCTTCTTTTTTTTCCTTCCAGTGGCTCATTCAATTTTATCAATTAAGAAATAAAGATGTTTTCCAGTGAAAGTATTAATGAAAGCAAAAGATGTGACAGCATTTTTAACACTAAAAATATTTAAATATTTAAAGTGTCCTTCGCAGTTTGAATTAATGTAATGTCTCTGACCCAAAGCTGTTCAACCTCAGGAATCTTAAGCAGACTCTGAATCTATGTGTTCTCATTTGTAAAATATAATTAATTGCAAAATGTCTGTCTCATGAGGTTAACAGGAGCATGACAGAAGTGGTAAGAGTTTGCTTTACGAACACATACCAGGTCCTAGATACGAGCTACATTATAAGAGAGTTTCTCCTCTGGTTTATAAAGATCACAAACTTACACTGACAATGGAAATTATAACACCTTTAGAAAGGTACTTTGAGTTGATTTCCTGTTCAGTCTACTCAATATAATGCCTCCTATAGGAGTTTAACTTAATAGAAAAGCAGAAGCCGTCAGACGAATTTGCTCTTATTGCTCAGAGAATTTATTGCCTCATCACAGCAAATTGAATGCTTCCTCAAAGACACATCTGCTGGTGTTTTTTTAAACAACATTTTTATCTCCATCTAATTCCTGATCACATTATACCTAATCCTAAGAATTTTGAGCGTAAACTGGGTATGTTACTTGCATAAATAGCCATAAGAGTAAACAATATTAATTCCCATGACTGTGAATTAAAAAGAAAAAATGTGGGTTATTTTCCTATATTTTTTCCTAGTATTTCATACTTTTAATTTTTTTATGTTGTTACTGTAGCAGAATGTTTAATTTTCTGTTGCTTTTGATTAAGTTAATTAATTCTGAAGCTTTGGCTGAAGGCTGGTTTTGATTCCGAAGGTGAGAGTGTTTCGGCTTTGATGGTGATGACCATGCAATTCCTGCAAAAGGAAATTCTCCGCATATTATCTGACTAATAGTGCCCTTGGCCATGAGTTCAATGTCAATGAATCAGTAATACATAGATAAGGTATCTATAAACAGAAACACACATAAAAGGAGGCTATGTATGGATCAGGTGACGAAAATGTCACTGGAGGTTCCCCAAAGACCTAACCCTGCATTTTCCTGAGGAGCCCTGCTTCATCAGTCACTGTGTTCATGGCAACTGCAGGGTCCTAACTGCCACAGACAGGAGCCGACCTGACATGTGAAGTCACAGTGCAGATAAGCGCCTCGCAGGGGACGCTTTTGGTGTCAGGTGAGCGTGTTTCACTGGTGCGTGGAGAGGGCAGGTGGTGTGCGGGTGGGTGGTCAGAGGAGACATTCCTGAGGACATGGTGCCGTGTTAAAAATAAGCTTTAAAAATGAGAGTGGACCTACGGGACAGGGCTTTTGGTGAGAGAGCAGGTTTATGCCTGAACCGAGAGAGTGGAGCCCGCAAGAAGCCAGCATGGTTGGAGCTCAGTGCCGACCCACAATCATCAAGCTCTAGATTTTGCAAAACTTTATGGATCCTAACTCTAAACACCAGGACATCCTTGAAAGAGGCTGATAGTAGCAATGACACAGTCCATTTTTATTTTTGAAAAAAAAATTATCCAGCAAGGAATACCTCAGTAATACTAGATTAGACTATACTGGTGGCAGAAGACGAAAGATGAAACCTATATGTAAGGCCATCTAAGGTAATTAGTCCTGAAATTACTCGGAAAGACCTAGGTGGTGCATTTTGTCTAGACTTGTACAAAAGCACAAAATAAGGCGAGTAGCTAATTTAACTTTACAGTTTGACTATATAGTGGCAAAATGTCAGGCTGTTCTAACCACATGAAAGAAGGAAAAGTAAACAAAGCTAAATGACTTTTCCTGTTATAATCCCATCTTGTGAAGAATCCACTTTATATTCAAAAAGTCAGAGCTCCAGTTTCTTTTTCCAGGAGAGGAACGAGGGGTGATCTATGGGCAAATGAGCAACTGTGGTCTCCTGGTGTAAAACTAGTTTCCTTTCATGGATAGACTATAATTAAACTCCAGCTTTTTCTTAATTTAAAAAGTTGTAAACTTTTGTTTTCCTGATCTTTGGAGCTAGCGGCAGTTGTGTGTTAAACCCTCTGTTTAAGATACTATATCTATATTATTACTTGCTTTATGATATATTGTTTTGCAGAAAAGCAAGTCTCTTCTTCAGCACGACTTTTTCTTGAGTTCTTGTTTATATATCATGTCTTTGAAATAAATATTTGCACGATTCAGAATTGGTGAGTTTTGACTCAGAGACTAAACATCTGAGAGCGAACTCTGCAAACTGCTAAAGTTTTGAGTCACAGAATGCACAAGGAGAGCAAGTGTGGGTGGCCACTAATTAGGGGGAGCACTTGGAGAACTTAACATGAATTTTAATTTCCCACTTTCAGAAATACCTGAGTTCAAATTTCCTGCTTCAGCCATGCCTGTGAGCAGAGGAGGAAGCTCTGGTTTTCCTGTGTGGTTGGTTGGTTGGTTGGTTGGTTGGTTGGTTGGTTGGTTGGCTTTGGTCCTGGTGCGGTGGGTGGTGATCCCCTGAGTGCAGAGCAGCTACTGGCTGCTGCTCTGCCGAGCACTGTGCCTCCCTTGGAGACGAAGAGCATTTGAAAGGCTGTGCAGCCAGCTGCTGGCGCTGCTGTGGGAGTCAGGCCCTCGCAGGGAGAGACGACAGGGCCCTGGAAGTGGGAATTGTCTGAAGCAGCTCACAGGTTTGGCATGAACAGGGATCCAGCATCCACCCCACCTCGGCGGGCACACATTCAGCCTTTGCCAAGCACAAAAGTAAGTGATTCGTAGGGGGAAGAAGTAATTTTAGGGAAAAAAAGGGTTGCAGGAGAAAGGAGAGGAGAGCACTGTTTTCTTCGAGATTATGTAGGACAAGGTTGGATTTGAGCCTTTCCCCCCAGAATCTATCAACATTTTTAAAAAGCCTAAAATTCAGTTTGAGAGAAGCATTCAAAGTAAAGTCAAGAAGCATTATAGCCTGGCTGGGATGGCTCAGAGGTTGAGCATCGACCTAGGACCCAGGAGATCGGGGTTCGATTCCTGGTCAGGGCACGTGCCTGGGTTTCGGGCTAGATCCCCAGCAAGGGGCGCGCAGGAGGCAGCCGATCAATGACTCTCATCATTGATGTTTCTATCTCTCTCCCTCTCCCTTCCTCTCTCTGAAATCAATAAAGACATATTTAAAAAAAAAAAAAAAAAGGAAGCATTATAGTGGACTGTGCCAAGTTCAAGAGCATTTCAGATTTAACGTGCAGCTGATAGTTTCCTTGACTGTGTATTTTTCAAATGGCTGCCTTCCATCTTCCCTGTGGCCCATCTTTACCGTGGTCTAAACTGCTGAGTGCGAGTTCCTTCAGCTCATTCTACTGCCGTTGACCCGAGCTCAGTTCTTACATGTGATTGTAGTATTTGGCCACCTCTCTGGTACTGTTTGAAAGAACTGGAAAATACCTGGAATCCTAACATCTCTTAAGTAGGTCTGGAGTTTGTATGCTGTAAGTTTCACTTTTAGAGCCTACATTTAAGTTAAAAGAATTTTCTACATGTTCCATAGTTCTAAGGAGAATATATTAACCGTGGACATTTAATAATATCTCAGTAGGATGCACTAATTTATCAACTACTCTTTAAGGAGACAATCAGGGACAAAAGAAACTAAATTATTCAGAACTCATTTTCTTCCCAAATATCACCTCTTCACCTCTGATTTATTGTTCTCAGTGACAGTAATGCTGCCTTGTCTTTCCATCTCTGTTCCTTCCAGACTATAATTGCAGGGTTTTTCAAATTAATGTATTATTGTGTGTTTTCATAGAGCTAGCTCTCTCATAGAGCAAGTAAGACACTGAAGAAAAACCTCTCACAGAGTTGTTCATGCAAAATAACACATCCTCTCTTTAGCAGTAGATACAATTAAATGGACTTACTTTCCTCCGGCTCATACTGCTAGACATCACCCCCCCACCATAAAAACACCTTTATATTTTATAGGAACCATTTCTAATTCTTACAATGAGCTTTTCTGCTGAGACTCTGTGGTCTCTTTTGGATTTCTATAACCAGTTAAGGGCCTTTTGGGCTTCATCTTTGGGATAAATACTGCATTGGCAGGACTCTCTAGGTCACTGAATTTATACATTTTCACTGTGATATTTAAACTTTTACTAAAAACAATTAAATGCATATGGTCAAAGATGAAACAGTAGAGGAAGACAGATTTGTTAGGAACATTTACAACTGTAAATAACACACAGCCCAGCTACAAGTGGTTCAGACCATAAGGATATTGATTCTTTTGACTCCCTCATGAATTTTGAAGGCAGGTAACCATGAGGTTGGATCAATAACTCCATGTTGTCACCCAGGCTGAGATTCTCTTCCTGATGTTCCATCTTCATTGGGTTGTTTTTTTATTAAAAGTGATCATTGTGGCCTATCCTTAAAAATCCTAGGTACTTAGGATTAGATAGTCCTTCAATAGATTACATAATGTAAATTTAAAAATATATCCCTTTACCAGACAAAGGAAAGCAATGAAAGTGCATTGGGATACAGAAGAGCTTGGGAAAGGAAGGAAGCGTATGTGCTAGCCTTCCCCGAAACACCTCCAGATGGACAATCCTTGCCTCCCCAGTAAAACAATATCCATCCACAGTCTGATTGATCAAGAATCATTTTGATTTTGCCTACTTCTCAATTAAACAACAAAAGTGATCATTTTAAAACAAATAAGGTCATGCCTTAAGAGTAGTGAGTTCCAAATTCCTTACAATGCTCTAGCTCATCCTGGCCTGGCCTGCCTCACATCTGACCTCGTGCCCATGGCTTTCTCTCTGCTCCACTTTGCTCCAGCCACACCACCTTCCCCACTGGACAAACTGCACATGCTCCCACCTCAGGGTCTCTCGCTCTTTCCTTAGCCTATAAAGTCCTTCCCATTAATATCCTGACTGTACTCTCCTCACTTCCTTCAGGTCATTCTTCAAACCTTGTTTCTCAGAGAAGCCTAGGCTCACAGCCCTCTTCATCAATGCAGCACCCCCAAACCCAGCACTTCCCCCCACTCTTATTGCTTCTACTTTTATCCTTAGGACTCACATAGCATCCTCTGCATTTAAATGTTTTATCATCTAGAGCAAAATGTAAGTTTACTGAAGGCTGAGATTTGTGTCTCTGTTCAGTGCGCTAACTCTGGCACCAAGAACCGTTCCTAATTTTGAAAATTCTCAGGATTTGTTTCAGGGTCTCAGAGTGCAGGGTGAAAACAACACAGCAACTAAGATTTGTTGCTAAGAGACAAAATATTTTGTTCAATATGCAGTTTCCCATTTTCTCCCTTTCTAGATGGGACTTTGTATTGCTTTTTTAACATTTTCCTTTCTGCTGCTGAATATTGTGGTTCAGGGAATGTTTAGATTTATTTTCAAATAGGAACGATATCCAGACTTCGCTATTCCAGTCTCCATCCCGGGAGCTGATTCACCTGGGGCAGAGGGAAAGGAGTGCTGGCTTCGCTGCCGCCCTTCATCTTTCCCTCACCCCACCCAACTTCTGACGCTGTCTGCTCAAAAGAGGAGCTGACTGAGCAATGCCGTGTTCCTCAATTTATTTATTTTCATTGTGGTAGAAAAATAATGTCTAGTTACCATCCATCACCATACAACTGGTCCCCTTTCCCTCTTTCGCCCTCCTCCCGAGCCCCTTCGCCTCTGGTAACCACCAGTCAACTCTCTGTTTCTATGAATTTGTTTTTTTATATTCTACATATAAGTGAAATCATACGGTATTTGTGTTTCTCTGTCTGACTTATTTCACTTAGCATAATACCCTTAAGATCCATCCATGTTGTCACAAATGGAACAGCATGTTGTTCTTTTTAATGGCTGAGTTATCAAAAAAGCAACATATAACAAGTGTTGGCAAGGACGTGGGGAAAAGGGAGCCCTTGTACATTGTTGGTAGGCATGTAAATTGGTGCAGCCACTATGGAGAACTGTATGGAGGTTCCTCAAAAAGATTAAGAATAGAACTAGCATATGAACGAGCCATTCACTTTGGGGTAGTTATCCAAAAAAATTTGAGAAGCACTGACTCAAAAAGATATATGCATCCCCATGTTCATTGTATTCTTATTTAGAATACATAAGATATGGAAATAGCTCACAATACCTATTAAACCTAGAATTGTTGGTGAACAGATTAAAATGAAATCATACTCAGGTATTTTAGATAATATTAGGTAAAGGTAACAAAGAATATAAAGAAAAATGGACTTAAGTAACAATTAGCTTGTGTAGGCAGAAAGAATGTTAAGAGAGTGATTCCAGAAATATGGGACTTGGAAGAGTTGGAAAACACACAAATAGTAGGACATAAGATTGAAATAGCTTTGAGTGACAACGATCTTCCCACCCAAGCTTGACCTCTCAGGGCTGCTGCTATAAAAGATGAAGAGAACAGAGTAGGTCAAGGTGGCAAAAACCAATTTGGGCTTGAGAATTATTTCTAAGGGGAAACACACGCTTTTAATTGTGCTTATTGGCCAATGAAATGGATTAAAAATATACACATGTAAAGCCTACTTGTAGCAACTGAAGAAATGAGACTAATTTTAAAAAGACTTTAACCATTCAAGTTCTAAAACAACTTTAGACTCTCAATGCGCAGCATTAGGAAGCAGGTCTCTGAAGGACGGAACCACCCAAACCAGCTTCCCATACTCCATGAAGAAAAACGGATACAAAGAAGCTCACAAAGGTGGATCCACGGCATGAGGTCTCCCGAGTAAACAATGGGCATAGGACCTTATTTTTGTCAGAGAGCAGAAATAGAGCAGTTAATAAACCTGGCCTCCATCAAAGTAGGGAAGCTTCCAGAGACTCGCCACAGGATTTCCAAAGTCCTATGTCCTGAGCCTACTGTGTGTTTCCATTGCATTCCTTTGATTGTGAGCTGTGTTTGCTTCTGTTGCTGTGTTTGTTCTTACTGGTGTGTGGGAGGGCCGGGGTGGGGGGCATTTTCTCATTTTTATTTTAAGCATCACCCGGACATGGGTCATATCTGCACACGAGGAAGGGCCAGTGCATTGTGTGGAAATCCTATTGATTCTGTGTCTCTGGATAATACAGATTTCATTCCTAAGCTGATACCACAGCTTATTTTACAAGACCAGCTCTTCCTGGACAAAGGCAAACAGATTCTGGTTGATAGGATATATAAATGAACTCCTTTACCATCTATCCGCTGTTGAACTTCTTATACCAGACAAATGAGCCCCTTAGGTGGAGCAATGTTGTGCGGGTGTCATAGTCATGCATTAGATACTCTGGGAACCTTGGATAAGCGGTGCTACCCGCAAAAGCTGTGGGCTTTGTAATTATTCCATATGTGGAATGTGTATCAATTTCAGTGAGGAAAAATGCTGCTGTACCTATCAAAAATATTTCTATCATCCAGAAAATAGATGCTTAAGATAATAAGGTAGATTAAATATTAGAAACGATTCCTTCTTTTGCCCACATGGCTGCTTCTTCAATTAAAATCAGCTGACAGAACATGAACGTGAACACTAAAATTCATGCTCAGACTAATGAAAACAATAAAACACCTCACTGGTTAATTAACTGATGCATGAAATTATCATAACTATATTAACAAGGAATTTTAAGCTTCTTAACACATAAAACATAGAAAAGATATATTTTAAATTGTTTTAAGAATTGTAAAAGGCCACAATCTCATATGCATATTTTAAATTGTACATTTTTTTATGCACAAGCTATGAAAGAAAAGATTAATGCATTTTTCTAAAGAAAATTATTCATAAAATGTTCCTCTCATTAAAGCCAACATAAAAAATTTAAAAGAGCAAATGACAGGGAGACAGTACTTCCAGTGCAGTTTCTGAGTATTTCAAGAAGAGAATCATCCTACTCTTCAATTAGAAAAAGACTCAATGTTATGAACAGGAAATTCCCAGCAAGGGGGAAATGCAGTGCAGATTAGGAGCACAAGACAAAAGTCTGACGGGTCTAAAAATGCTTAGGAAGCTGAGCAACGAGCACTTTCACTGCACTGGAGAGGACGCATCGCGCAGTAGAGCAATTCTGGAGAGAATCTGGCAGTAGCTAACGACATTAATTGTGGATACACCATATGACACAGCTCTCCTATCCTAGGACGTAAAACTCAGAAAAACCAGCAGAGATTCCTAGGGGGATAGACATACACATATTTCTTTATCAGAGCATTATTCACACAGTAGGATCAGTAGACAATCGAAATGGCTACCAATATTAATTTGCTAGGGCTGTTGTAACAAAGTACAACAAATTGAGTGGCTTAATCAACAGATATTTATTGTCTCATAGTTCTAGAGCCCAGAAGTCCAAAATCAAGGTGTCTGCAGAGTCCTCTTCTGAGGACTCTGAGGGACAGTCTGGCCCATGCCTCTCTTCTCCCATCTAGTGGCTGCAGGTTATCTATGGCACTGCTTGTCTTCACAAAAGCACCACTCCAATCTTTGCCTTCATCTTTACATGATGTTCTCCTGTGTGTGTATCTGTCTCTGTGACCAAACTGGCCCTTTTTATAAGCGTATCAGACATACTGGATGACAGCTCACCCTAATGACCTCATCTAAACTTGGTGAAATCTGCAACAACACTAATTCCAAGTGGTCATATTCTGAGGTCCTGGTGGTTAGGACTTCAACATATCTTCCTTTGGGGGGGGGGGGGGAGCGGTTACAATTTAACCCATAACACTACCAACTCTATAATACATCATCTGCACTGTGTTCACAACCCCAGGTCAAGTCTCCTTCCATCACCATTTATCCCAGCTTTACCCCCTTGTACCTCCACCACCTCCCTTTCACTCTGGTAATCGCCAAACTATTGTCTGTGTCTGTGAGGTTTTCTCTTTTTCCTTTGCTTAATCTCTTCACCTTTTTTATCCAGCCCACCATCCCCCTCCCTTCTGACAGCTGTCAGTCTGTTCTCTGTATCCATGAGCCTGTCTCTACTTTGTTAGTTCGTTTTGTTCATTAGATTCCACATATAAGCGAAATTATATACTTGTCTTCCTCTGGCTGGCTTATTTCACTTAGCATAGTACTCTCCAGGTCCACCCATGCTGTTGCAGAGGGTAAGAGTTCCTTCTTTTTTATGGCTGAGTAGTATTCCATGGTGTAAATGCACCACAGCATTTTAAAAAAAATCTCTTTTCTTGAAAAACTCAAGCCCCACACAGTGGTACTTTCTTTAGTGCAACACAAATGCTGTTCTGAGTAGCAGCTGCGCCTTTGAGAAGAAACTTGTGCTCTTGCTGTAGAATCCAATGGGGGCTTCACTCAGCTCCGGCATCAGCTTGACCTACATGAGAATTTCAGCTTGTGATTTTATTTCAAGCTAACAGAACAAGTGAGCCTATATAGATCAATAAAAATTTTGATCATGACCAGAATATACAATGTTCAAGGCACTCTTGTGTATTTGATTTCAGTAATTATTTTTTTATAAGTTTACTATCCAAGCCCTTTGCCTACAATCCTATTTATTCTCCATAAATTTCCTCCAAATCAGAGAACCTCTCTTTTGTCTTTAAATGTTACTTATTTCATTTGCAAACTTTTTTTTTTTTTTTTTACAGCTCTGTGTTGTACTTAGAAAGAGTAATTAGAGTTACTGGAAATATATTTATTTTAGAATATAGTAATTTTGCTCATTTTATATCATGCATCTTATTTCTGATCAATAACATCCAACCCTCCTTTATCTTCATGTCTTTTTAAAATTTTTAACTCCATATTCAAAGGGAAACAATGCATGCTTAAACTGACTAAGCATTGTTCCATTTCTCTCCAGAATGGCCGCACCAGTTAAACTTCTATGAAGTGCATAGTGTCTAGTTTCCTACATCTCCTCATCTGACCCAGTGCATGGTGTCTATTTTCCTACATCTCCTCATCTGATCCTGCTTTGTTACTCCTTTTTAAAGGATGTCAAATTATCTACCCATCTCCAATAATTGCTGTAAGCAAATGCAACACACACATTCACACACAGGCACACAGATCTGGAACCCTTAACACGCTTTCCTCTCACCACACATTTCATTTTGTAACGCCGTTGAACTTGACTTATTGGAAATGGTTGTAAGAGACCCAGGGATTGTTACATAAATGTTATTTCATTAACAGTTCAGCTCTCTTTAGATTTTGTGAAAACCACAAAAGAAGCCCTTAGGCTTCTTACTCTGGGAGCAATTTAAACAAAATTGCCCGTCTTCTTCTAGAGATGCGTGATGAATCACAGAGGTGATATAATTTGAAATCTCGCCAAAGTAAGACTGCATACTTTTATATTTAGAAATAAATGAATCACTAGGCAAAGGAAAAATAATATGTCGTTAGAATTAAAAAAGACAACGGAACTAAAGTTCCTTCCCTCTTGTTCAGTGAGGACAGAATTCAAGTTATATCCTTTGAAAATAACTTATAGGTTACATTTCATTTAGAAATAGAATTCTATAGGAAATGCTTAGAATGAACTTGCTAGAGTTATTAAATGATTAAATGAAAGCACGGATACATGAATGAAGAGCATCGTCATCGAGTTGCTACTGACGATTATTTTCAAGGCAGAGCTCCTCTGAGAAATGGCAGTTCTTTGGGGCTTCACTGGATAAAGCTGGTTTGCGTATAAAACTTTCTTGAAGCACCTCAGCCATGGGATTTGCTCTGGGGGGTGGTTAGGATGCGCGGTGCACGTAGGGCTTGGATGTGTGTTTGTGTGTTTGGACGCGGCCTCTGTGCCTCTGCTGTCGCCATGAGACTGGCGGTCCCGGACCTGCTGCCCTTCAGCCTGGGCCTCAGGCCTGTGCTGGCCGCGCCCGAGGCCTGAGGCTGGTCCACGGGCTCAGGCCCCGCTCCCGAGATCAGCCCCCTCCCGGCTGACTCCCCCACGTGTGCGTGGCCTAGTTGAGATCGTGGAGTCTTGGCCAAGAGAAAAATGCGGATAGCTAGCACCAATCTCTCCTCTAGACCTGCTCTTCACCCTCACCCTGCTCCATTGCCCCAGGAAACTTACGGGAGCAAAGAATGGGAGGTTGGGGACAGATGAGTGTGAGGGACGAATGTGTGGACGAACCTTAAAAACAACCAGACCCTGAGGCTTTACACAGGGTGGGGCAAAGGTAGGTCACAGTTATGAGTACACGAAACACAGAGCTTATTCTTGTATTATTACTTATTAACTATTGTTTTATTTTCCACATGAACACCTGCAAACCCACTTTTGCCCTACCCTGTATGTTTCCTCAACTTAAACAGCTGGAAATGAGCAAATCAAAGGAAAAGTTCCACTAACTTGCTCAAAGCCACAAAATGGAACACATTGTGAGTTCATGCATGTGGAAGAAATAACTTGACTTTGGACTTAACATTGAAATGACTGCAACCCCTTTCAGGGTGAAACAAGTGGCAGAGAGTTGGGAAAACATTTAGAACGTGTAAAAGAGAAGTGATGACTAGAAATTTAGATGTGGGAGTCAATACAAAGGGATCCTTGAACTCATCCAAAGAGACTGGCCAGGTAGGAAGGGCCAGGAATTCACACATCAGAGTGAAAGTCAGGAGCGGCAGTCACATCATGAACCTGCCGGGGAAACAGAGGCCACAGGACACAGGGGGCAGAGGATATGGAGACGTGAGCTTTAATCCCGAGAGCAAAGTACTGTTATAGGAATCTTTCTAAAGAGAGATGAATGCCGCTTTCATCTGTGCTATTCATCTTAACTGCTGAACTCAGTGTTACTTGTCAAAAGAGACTTGTCAAAAGAGATAGATTCAGAGCCAACCCTGAGTAAGAGACAGGATCTTTGCACTTAAATTCTTAAAAATCAATATTTTTTTAAAAATTAAAAAAGGTATTTTCAAGTGAGAAAAAGCATGCTGCATCCGATTTTGTCTACCCATCAGAAAATGGAGAACTTCTGAATAAAGCTCTAAATCTTTTAAAATGTAACAGCAATAACTTAAATAAAACCATTTCTTCTTGACTGCCTTTGAAATGCAAATGTTAGGATAAAATGATTCTGTTATATAAGCTCTCATCTATCAGGAACTAATAAATTTTGTAATTTCTTTTTGTAGAAGCCCAAAAGGCAAACTAATAATACAATTATAAATCTTATTTCAAGAGTGTGTGATAATTTTATTTAATGTAACTACTAACAATTTACCGTTTTTAATATAGGGGACTTAACCAAGATTGTGTTGTTTCATACACTGTTTAACCTGAGAATTTTATTTCCATGGAGTCTGCTCTTTTAAGCATTTTATGATGGGAAGTATTTCATCATCTCAAAGAAATGTCATATAGTCTCCTAGGCTGTGAATTGTATGAATATTTATAAGATTTATAAATCACATTTCCTTTAAACCCTCACATGGACATTTTAAAATTAAAACTAGGATTGAATAGAAAATAATGCATTGAAAGATTTAAGCTCTAGAAATTTTTAAAGGAATTGTAACTGGAGGGACCAACAAAATAAATTTTAAAAATGTGTGTATCCCAGAGAGCAGTGAGCAGCCTTGCATAGATTTCCCAGGTGGAACCCCACAGCAGTGGAGCTTTCCTAGGCGCCTGTTTCGCACTGTGGATGTTTTCTCTTTTGGGAAATTGTTTCTGTTTTTCCTTCTTGACTCAAGTCCCTCACGCCTCCCATAATAGCCTACTCCTCAGACACCAAATTTCAGCAAACTGTGTCCCTGGAGCAGTTTCCTCTGGTCCTCGGCGATGTGCCTGGAATATTCCTGGGATGGGTGGCCTGGCAGCCAGGCTTTCTGACGATGAGCGAGCTCATGTGCGGATGGGATTCATTCGGGACCCAGAGTCGCCTGACGTGGATCTGCTTCAGCTTAATCTGTTCATGGGGCCCGAGAGCCCTGGGGGGGGTCAGACTAACCTCGACCCAAAGAATGTGCCTTTAATGTGACTTCATCCTTTCAGTGAACCTCTTTTAAAAAAAATGTTTTATTTATATATAGTTTGCATGCAAAATAATTGTTCCAGTGCACAATATTATATTAGTTTCGGGTGTACAATGCAGTAATTTGACAGTTTTATGCCTCACAATGTGATGACCACATTAAGTCTAGTGATCATCTGTCACCAAGCAAACATCACAATACTATTGATTATATTTCCCTTCATCTTTATCACCCATCTCCCACCCCCCTCGCTTCTGACAACCATCCGTCTGATCTCTATTGCTGTTCAAGAAAGAAAAATAGTTGGATTTATGAATCAATGGAAGAGAAAGGTATGTGTACTATTTGAAAGGATTTAGAGACTTGAGCTCGATACAAAGTTAGTGTTCATTTAAAATAACATAAATGGAATAATGGGAAAGAAGTAAGCCGAATGGATCTCTCAACATTTCTTACCAGGGTAAGGGCTCTGGGGCGGATGTAAATACCCAGAGGAGGTGCAGAGGTAAAGACGGGCAGGCCGCCGGGCTTCACTAACCTACGGGCACTTTGCATTGTCTGCCCACCTGCCCTTGATAAAGTTTTATCAGCATCTTCTCAGAGACCATCTGGGAGCTGGTGGGTGTTTAGATTTGACAAATTGGCTTCAACAAAAATAGCTGAACTTTATTATTCGCAGTGGGTTTTCTTTAAGATTTTCTGTAATGATAGATTTTCACTACTATTTTTGTTAAATAACAATAATAATAATAATAAAATTGAGAACCTTTTTCTTATTTCCATTCTTTTTCTTTTCCTTTTATACGATTACACTATTTTATAGCATTTTTAGTATTTTCAACAGATAAAAAATAATATTTTGTTGTATTTCCTTTTAAGTTCCACTTGTTTAGAATTCCACTTTTTTGTGGTTTGCATTTATATACCATTTACTATCCTCCATTCATCCACCTACTGGTTCTTTCACACTTTATTTTGATAATTATAATTTTAAAATAAGCTTCCTTATTTTTAAAAAGAAGTACTGTTGCATATCTATATGTGAATTACTGCAACTGAATAGATTGTTTAAAATATATGTGTAAATATGTACAAGCAAAGATTGTATATATGTATATGTGTATATGAATACACACACATTCCATTGCTGATTTGTCTTAAATCTTAACAATGAGATTTCAAATCATAAAATCAATTTTAATGTGGATATGCTATACATGTTTAATTAATGGAATTAAAACTCTGGCATCTAAGTGTCAGAGCTACATTTGTTAGGCTGATTTGTTTGCTGTCTCAATTAATGATAAATCTACACCAAGAGTCATTAATTGGAGAGTACTGGCTATAATGACACTTGGACCTGTTTTATTTTGCTATATTGCTAAGCCTAGCCCAGTGTTTTAGATAGCAATGAACGATGAAGGTCACTATATCCACACCTTAATTTTTATTATTCTATATCCACTATGATTTTTACTTTTATACTCATTGTATTTCATCTACCAGGCTTCTGAATACTTCTCCAAAGGCAAAAGATAATGTTTACTAAAAACAATAAGAAGAATTTATTAGTAAAGCCACCATTAATGTACTAATTATATGCCTAACAATCTTCTAAGTGAATTCCTGTATTAGTTAACTTAATTTTAAAAAAATAGCTATGAGGCAAGTATACTATTATTCCTGCATTCCAGATGAGGAGACAGGCAGAGCAAGTGTGACCAGCTAGAGAAAGGACACATTTGTAGACGAAGAAGCCCAGAGTTAATGCTGGGAGGCGCCCCAGAGCTGACGCTCTTAAGCACCATGCTGAACTCCTCTCAATGGCTACACTGTCATTTTAATAATAATAGCAGTCATTTTAAAGAAGAAACAACTGATTTTTAAAAAATTTTTACAGATACATTTAATTTTGTGATGTTATATATTTTTTCTGTTCCACTGTCTACAAAACATAAATATGAAGATGTATCTATTTCAATGAGCTCATTATATTTCTAGCTAACATATGATAGGAAACTCCTAGTTTTAATTTCTCATGGTACATTTTTACAGTGGGGGGTATGAATGTTTACTTCTAAATCAATAATTCATCCACATTAAACAGGATTCACGAAACTGCCCTTGTAAAAAATGACATTAAAAATTCCATGGTATTCAATCTATCTTTCAAGTTAAGTTATCATCTACAAAATAAGAACATTATCATATCTTATACTATAAATGTTAACTGTTATGGTCCACAATCTTAAAAATTTGTATTTAGCTCCACATGAAAACATACCTAAGGAGTTTCATCCAGAAGAAACCTCTTCAGATACACATAAAGGCATATACATTGTCCCATTTTTTATTCAATAAAATCATGAAATATATTAGAACAGCCATTTTGGCAAACAAAAGCAAAATAATATCTATAAAATTATAATAAATATTACTTTTTAAAATTAGCTATTATGATAAAAAATTTTATCCATTTGCACATAGCTTTGTATAAAAATGCTCCCATAACATTTAATACATAAAACAACCCACCTGTTCAGACATAACAAAGATAAACAGGTGACCTTTTGCGACCCTGCTGTCCCATTGCTAGAACTTTAAAAATATTAAGATAATTAGATCAAACCTTTTTTCATGTACATGTTGGTCATTTGTATGCCTTCTTGGGAAATATGCCCATTTTAAAATTAGATTATTTGTTTTTTTGCTATTAAGTTGTATGAGTTCTTTATATATTTTGGATATTAACCTCTTACTAGATATTTGATTTGCAAATATTTTCAATTCGATTGTCCCTAATTGGGGAGATTATAAATAAAACTACTACAACCTGGATACAGCTGTTTGTGCGAACATGTTTGTTTGCTCTAAGGTGAATACATAGGACTATAAGTGCTGTGTTCTATGACAAGCGTATGTTTAGATTCATAAGAAACTTCTAAACTGTTCCAAAGTGTATGTTCGTATTTCCATATTGTATTCGCATCAGCAGTGGATGGCAGTTTCGATGGATTTGTATCTTTGTCAATACTTGCTATTGTCAGATTAAAATTTTTTAAAATTATACTATTCTAATTACACACCTATTCCAAGAGGTGTGTAACTGCATATTATGATTTTAATTTGCATTTCCCTAGTGAGTAATGATGTGGTAGAATCAATGTATTAAAGATAAGTGTGAGATTATTGCATCCTTATAGATGGGGTGCACATATTTGCAAGGACAAGGTCAAGTGTGTGACCATAGGAGTGAATGACTGAAATGAAATGGAAGACTCGATCTTTCGAGAAGACATGAGACAGAACATCAAGAGTATTAGAAGGAGTCAAATATATATTGAAGTCATTTTGAGAACTATGATAACAGTTGTGCTAGAAAGTTTTAGGGATTTAAAAGTTAAACATATTCAAGGAGTGCAGTGGGGTGGTAGTGATGTGGTCTGATGACACGAGATACAAGATTATTGTTTTTATAGAGGTAAAAGGAAAAATGAGCACTGAGAGGCAATGAGCAGTAAAGTGGGCATCTACCTCACCCCCAAATCCCATCTTCAGTCATAAGGTACAGAGACTTAGAGAAAGAAAACAGCCACCTCTTGAGACTAACATGAAGGCTGAATACTCATTTAAATACACAAACACATACACAAATGTGACCATGTGCTTGGCCACAAAAAGTCTCAACAAATTCAAAGAAACTCAAAATATACAAGCCATGAATGCAATAAAACTGGAATACAATATAATAAAAGTTAGCCTCAAGTTTCTCATATACTTAGAAACTAGAAATCACACTTTAAATTGAGGGTTAGGTAAAGAATTATTACAATTATGCGATAGATGGATCTGAACTAAGTCAAATCATCATATATAAAAGCAGGTTATATGGAACAAAAATAGTGCTTGGAAGAAAATGTACACCTATAAATGTGTGTATTACAAAAGTAGAATGAATACCATTTCTTTCTAAAACTGTAAGAGCCGTTAGACCCTTTATGCTTCGTACGAAAGCTCTCATGATAGATATTTAGCCCATTTAAAGGAACCTGAGGCTCAGAGATACTTAGTAATTCAATCACAAAGCCACTCGAGAGAGACTGGATTTGACTTCCTTCTATATATTTTATAATCTGCCACACAGACTGCAGGGGGATATTAAAAGCCTGTTCTGAATCCACTTACTAATATTCTTTCCGTCAAACTCTAGTTTTCCTTTTGCTGAGAATTACTTGACCTCAACCCTAAAATTCAGCGGGCTAATGGTCTCTGCCCCAAACACGGCTTCTCACGGCTTATGAATGTGTGTCAGATGTCCCTGGGCATGTGTGTGTCTATCGGTGACACATCTGGACGTATATAAAATTCTTGTTTTCTCCAGCACTCTCTTCACCCAGCACGAGAATGGATGGCGCCAACCTGATTGGGTAGCTTTGGTTTACTTGAAACTGAAAAGACTGCTACACAGGGCCTGAAAGTCCTTCACAAAATAAGTCAGAACTTTGAACGAAATAAACTAACAAACAAAACAGAAACAGAGTCATAAACAGAGAACAGACTGGCAGCTGTCAGAGAGCTGGGTGGAAAAGGTGAAGGGATTAAGCAAAAAAACCATCAACTCATAGACACAGAGGCCAGTACTGTGACAATCAGGGGGAAAGGGGCTGAGGGGAGGTAGCAGAGGGTACGGGGGGCAAATGGTGACAGAAGGAGACTTGACTTGGGGAGGTGAACACACAATATACAGATGATGTATTATAGATTCGTGCACCTGAAACCTGTATAATTTTATTAACCCATTTTTATAACTTCAATAAAAATTACTAAAAATAGAAAAAAAGAACTTTGATTCCGACCACTTTGAGCTGTCATTGCCTGGGAGTTCAAATTTCTTGGTCTCCTGTTGACTAGAATATTAGGAAATCTGGATTAATTTACCACTTTCTTATCTAAAGTGTACCGTTGCTGCTTCCCTAGCTGCCTCGTTCCCCGCAGAGCACTCTGGATTTCATAATGTATTTTGCTTTCAGAGAAACAATATTTTCATGGTTTAAAATCATTACTTGGTAAGGAAGAACCTAACGCTTGTTCCATTAAATGATAAATGCATTTGGCTCAGAAAATTTAAGTGTTTTTTCTTATTCCCCTGCTCTACAAAACTTTGACTACGATTAGGTAACGTGTTTCTTCCCAACCAACTTATCTTTCTCTCTTGCTGTAAGGGAACCCAATGACCAAGAGATAAAAGCAAAACAAAAACAATAACACCGACAAAGTCATTTAAATGAAAAAGAAATAGGGCAGGTATAGAATTTGCTCAGCAAAAATCTAGAGGCATCCAAATGGGGCTGTCCTCTGCCTGGTGCATTTAAATTGATCTTAGCATTTGAGCAATTATCAAGTAAAACAATGTGTTTGCATTATTACATTTCTATTTAGGTAGCCAATAAACATGACTTTGTAGAAAAATGTGCGTATTTTAGAACTGTAGATGTTTACAATAAAATAGCCAAACCAAAATTAATGAAGGGTGAAAATTACTTGAACGTTAAAACCTGCTCTGTCTAAGAGGATTAAAATGTCAAAGGCTTTTTAACTTTAAGTCAAATGCAAATTAACTAAACTTACTGCTGTAATCATTTCACAATATGTACATGTATCCAATCATTATGATGTACATCTAAAACATAATATTGAAAATATTATGTCAATTATATTTCAGTTAAAAAAAGACAACTGAATTCTTTGAATTCTGAAATGGAAAGAATTGAAGTTCTTTTATGAAATGATTAATTGGCCTTGTAACATGCAGGACTCATAATGAATAAGAGGTGATATTTCATTTGATTTCCACGTGTACTTGATCATGCACTTTTGTTTGTTTTTCTTCAGAACATCTTTCAGGACCAGCATTCTAAAGATGCTAGTTTTGGAAACGCTAGTTTATAAACATAATGATTTTCATTTTAGTTATTTAAAAGCTTTTGTGCCATTACCTAGGTTTTCCTCAACTGTTTACTTTAAACATGTAAAAATGCATATGTAACAGTTTTGGAAACATAGCACATTAATAATAAATCTCTTTCTACTTATGAATACTGGTCTCCCAAATTTCTTTCCCTAGAGTCAACCATTAATTCATTTTGGGGGAAGATCATTCTAGAGACGTATAGAATATATCCTTGGATCGCACACTTCTCTGTGTTACGTTTTCTCCTAATAAAATTACTTGAAGATCACGTTTATTTGGTCAAAGAATGACTGCTTACTTTCTTAGATATGCATGTGATTTGAAATAACTATGTATCATAGTTTAGTTAACCAGTCTCTATTGATTGTTGGTTTCAAATATGACCTTCCCCTATCCTACTCTTGTTAAAACATTACATTCTCATAAACTCTTTTCTTTTTGTCCTAAATATGTGAAGTAGAAAATCCATATAGCTTATGTCACTTACAGCTACCCAGTTGCCCTGGGTACATTTGACAGACACTCAATATTGAGATGGGATCAAGGGAATTTCTAATGTTAGTGCATTATTGGTGTTTTGTTCAATCTTACATGTTCTTAAAAGAGTAAAAACCTAAAGTTCTCTCTAGACCTTAAATGTTGGATTGGGAAATAGCCATTGGATATTATAATTCAAGGCCCACTGCTTATAGCCTCCTCTGGCGTGCCAAGCAGCATCGGCAAGGAAAAGGCAGACTGCATTAAGCCCGTGCACATGATTATCCAGGTAGAAGAGAACTGTAGGGCTCACGTTTATCATCACAGGGAAACTACCTCGGTCACCCTTGGAACAGTTCCATCTGTACCCCATGTGACTACTTAACATCAAAGATTAAATATTGGGTGAGGACCCTCACTTAGCAACTACAAACCCTCTGATTACTGGCCCGCACAAGACCTGGCACCTCTTCCTGCCAGGGTGCCAATGGTGGTTAGAGACCTGACTCCTGGAAGCAGGTATCTCGCGTCTGAGTCCTGGTGTCTCCCCTGTGAGCTGAGCGAACTTGCCCAATACGCTTCATTTCTTTGGGCTTTAGCTCCTTAATCTGTAAAGGGTGTGAGAAGTCTGTGTATTTTATAGACCGATTGTGATTTTCAAATGAACCCATACATCAAGCACCCGAAAGAGTGATTCACCTGGCCCACAGTGAATGCAGAAAAATTTCAGCATTATGATGATTAAATTGATAATAAAATGTGTTACAAATAGACATGAAAAGTCAGGGCTTAGTGTAGCGAGCAGAAACACACAAAAACACATTCGCATGTTGACACAGAGACGAAGGGTAAATTCTGAAGGAACATAAAAATACCTGCCGACATTTCAGCAAGAAGTGATGAAAATCAGGGTGAAGCATTTACATAAGTCAGTGTGCAGTGCAATACAACCAGCAGAAAGCAATGCTGATCATTAAAATGAGTTTACTTGATTCCTTGCCAAGACATCTTGTGGATTCCAATATAATATAGCTGTTCATCTAGCAGATATTGTAAAATACAGCATGGTGATTATGTGTAAACATGCAACACATGTATAATTTATATGTACATATGGCCTATTATCCAAATGAAGATACATTTTCAGATCAAGAACAATTATGAGTTATTCTTTTATGACATTGGCTATAATGACTATTTCTAGGATAAATTACAATATGTGCCCCACACTTATTACTAGGCTTTATATTACTTCAAGATCAGAGAAGTCATTATTTATATATCAATTACATTATTTTAATATAACTGTTTTCTTCTGTGTCTGACAATTTCTCACTCTGAAACCTGTGAAACAAGGATTTGACGACCTATGATTTGAATCTCCTTATTTATGGTCCTGTTTCATAGCGGCATCTATTTGCTTTCTCTGCCCTTCAGGAGAGAGAATTATCTATCTTTTCTCGGGGACAGTCTGCATTCCACCTGCATCAGTCTCTGCCTGAAGGTTCATTACACTGGCCTGGAGACCTGAGGTGGTTTCCTAAATGCCGTCAGTGAGTATAAAAGAGAGAGGTTCTGTTGTACTCTTGGCCTCTTGGAAATGTTCCTTCTCTTTTTCTTTTGGCAGCAGATTAAAAGGTTGTAAGGAAAACACAAGAAAATCATCATTTCACTTTGTTTTTGAGGAGAAAAGGACAGCATTTGATCAAATGTCATTTTCTCATGTTCTCCACTAAGTATTAATTCACTGTATACACAATACACAATCTCAACTTACGTAACAATGTGAGCTGACAGTTCTTTTTAGGAATGACTGATAATGACCTAGTGTGTCACATATCACAATGCTGGAGCATATAATAAAAGTATTTATTACAAAAAAGAAAGAAAAAGACAGCAATTTGAAAATTCTTAAATAAATTCTGATTCATTTGCCTTCCATTTGCCTGTGATTCGCTTTAGAAAACTTTAGAAACAGGAAAAACCAAGCCAAACAAAAGCCAACACCAGAATAAAATCTTTGTGTTATCAACTAGTTCAAACTTATCCCTAAAGGAGCAAGGTGAGTCACATTTATATTTTTTCTCAAAGAGCTAACAGGGATGTTTTTAAAATTTATTTTTTAAATTTATCTTCATAGTTGCAGGCCTTCACCACACTATTGTCTGTGTCCCTGGGTTTTGCATATGTGCATATAGGTTATTTGGCATTATTAACTTTGTTATTCTGAAAACCAATTACTTTTTATCGCTTTCCCATCTTGAAAAAATATACAAGAAAAATAAAATTTTCCTCTCTTTTGACATTATAAAACATTTAGGGATATCTTAAAAAAACATCAAGGGAGGTATGTATTAAAAGACTAATAAGTAAATATGTTTTCAACACTTAAATAATAAATGCCATTGCATAATATTAATTAGTAATTTGTATTTGAAATTGAAAATAAATATTATAATTATAGGTCCATGTTAATATAAAATTAGTACTTGTAAATAATTGTATACTCATATACCTGCATTATACCAAATACAATATAATATCTTTCATAATTTCTTCATAAGTTTAATATGTATTCCTATAAATATTAGTATTATATTTGCATATTCACATTTTTTAAAAACATACATTAAATGCATCTCAGAAAAAACTAAATCTAAAGTAAAAATATTTTCTAAAAGCAATGACAATTATTTGGAGTAAACTTTATCTCCATTTTTATTAGTGAAATCATTACCCTTAAGAAGTGTGCATATAGTAACAATTTGCAGTTATGATGATGATTTTTGAGTTCAGAGGGAAAGAATCTCCACCCACCTTTCCATATACAGGATGTTGGGCAAATATATGTGGAAGCCCCTCCCACAAATCACCCCACTGCCCCCAGTTTGTATAGATCAAAGGCACCACGAAAGTCAAACTCAGCTGAACAGGAGCTGACCCACAGACTCACATAGGAGGCTCAAGTTCAAGGGTTGGCAGTGGGCTGCTGGTACCCAGATACGCAGATTTACCCAGTGTCCAATGTGAGTATGTCAGCATCATTCTGGTGGCCCAATCTTCCACTCAAGAGAAGGAACATCAAACCAACTAGCAGAAGTGATCCAAGCTGCCTTCCTGGAACCAAGGCCAGTAAAGAGGCTCCAAAACGGCCCCAAGGGGACAAGTCCTGGAGCTCCTTGGTGTGAACAGTCAACCCTATCTATCTCTATCTGTGGGTCGAGATTGAGAGAGCTCTACAAAGGACTGAAGTGAGGACCTGCGCCCCAAGAGTCTGTGCCTGGGATGGTGTTGCAGTGCCCAGAGAAGACTGCCCAGATGATAGTGCAGTCCTGGATGATCCTTGGCACTGGAATGGGGGACTTAGCTAATCTTGAGTAAGATACTCCAAAATGTTAGGTCCCCTGAGGCATGGGTCCAAGGCAGAGATTCTACTTGTCAGTCTAGAGTGGTATTGTCTTTGTCCTTAAGGGTACAACTCAGGACACAGAAGGAAATAAGGAAGGGAGGAAGGGAGAATGCCTTTGTTGTTACATGACAAATAATTATTTAAAGAAAAAATTAAATGGCACGTCTATGGATCTTTCCTAGATAATTCCTTCTCAATTTTTAGCTTCTGCTGCGATGAATGAAGGACGATGATGTTAAGATTCCTAGATGCTCCCTGGTTCAATTGAGAAAAATGGTGCAATTTTATCATCTATACATCAAGATTCCAGCCAGTTAGCTTTTGAGGGACTTAGTAAATCTATAATAAATGTAAAGTGAAAGAATGAAGTTCCATAAATAGGTAAGTAAATTTTAACAAATGAGGATAGCGATAGCTTACCTTACTAACATTAGCAACATTCTAGAAAGTCACAGTAATGTAAACAGAGAGATATTATTACAATACACACCCACAAAAGAAAACTAGCCTACTATGCATATATGAGGATGCACAAACACCCAATCCCACAATACATAAAAAGATAGTTTCACAAATTAATTGGAAAAGTTTAGGTTGCAAAATTGGGAAACTGATTCATTTTATATAAAAAAGTATAATGACCTCAACAAAAAGTTGTACTCAAGATAGGTGAAAGAATTAAGTGTGAAGAATTAAAACACATAGCAAAAGAAAATGTAAGAGACTATCTCTAGCTCCTAGGAATAGCAGAAGACTTATAAAACAAAACTTAGAAATTACAAACATAAGGTGGAAGACTGCTGAATGTGAGCACACAGAATTAAAGATTCAATAAAGAATGTGATGGACAAAGTTAATACAGAATGGCAACTGGGAGACAATGGCAATGTTTAGAACAAAGAAATTATTGTCCAGATATATAAGGAACTCCAGCAAATCCTTAAAAAAATGTTAGCACCACCAATAGAAAATCAGGCAATTTAAGGAAGAGAAAACATTAGAGGAGAACAAACCTATAAAGAGATGCTCAAACTCATTTGAAATCAGAGATCCAAATTAAAGCAATGCAATGCTATTATTTTATATCTACTTGCAGGTGATAAAACTGTAATAACTTTTCCCATGAACTAATATTCAAAGTTCAGCTTCCACGTTGGTCTCTTATATTGCCATTTTTCTTACTCCCTTGTTGCAGTAAGTATAATTACAACTATTATGATCAGCGTTTTGACACATTTTGAGAATTAATACTTATCCTGTTTCCCCTGTAACTTAGAGATCTAACTTTCTCGTGAAACTGGTAAAAGTAACTAACTGCCAATCAAGCCATTGAGCTGATAGCTGGAATGAATACGCCTTGAGAAAAACCCTAATTTTCTCCGTTACCCTTTTTCCCCCTGAGCCTCATGCACATTGACACTTTCAGATTTTCTCCTGAATAATTAATTCACCAGACTATTTCTAGCTTGATCACAATAGAATCAAGCAGTTCTACCCCACTCTTGGGAAGTCAATGAATTAATTTGTTATCCATAATTATTATTCTGTATGATAATTATGTTTGGTATGTTTAATCTGATTGTTTTTAGTGACCTGTGTTCCAATTGACAAAAGGAAATTTTAATCAAGGCATTGCTAGAAAGGAATGACAATGAGGTGTTTAAGTTTTTTTTTTTCTAATTTAATAATCTAATATTTTAACAACCTCTTAAGATGAGGCAATTTCAATAAGAAATTATTAATGTCAACTATGATAAATGTTGATGTTTTTATTCAAGCCCAACTTTAAAATGATCGTGAGACATATTCTCTGCCATGGCTAAGAACGAAGCAATTATTGAAAGGCAATAAATTAGAATTAAATCCCCCTGAAGAAAACAATAAACAGGTAAGCAGCTGAAAATTATGAGGCTTGTTTATTTCCCAGGCGAGTGAAAGCAATTAGATGCTCCTTCCTCAACAGCCGATGGGCTATAACAAATCGTCCAAGTGATTACTTGCACTTTTTGTGTTTCACACTTTGAGAAATTCACATTTTCTGACTTTTTTATAATTTAATGTAATTCATGACATTACTAAAGTAAAGAGGAGCAACCTTAATATCTCACATATACAGAAAAACAACAACAGTTCAATGAATTTGTCATTCATTTAGTATAAACACTAAAAATTGAAGGAAATTTCCTTAACCTGATAAAAGGAATTTAGAAAACAAAATAAATTAAAAATATATTAAACCTTTGTTATTACCATTAGCTACTGTAATGTAAGTATATAAGAAATAATAGAAAAAAGAAAATGAAATTAAAAGTCCTACAGTTAACAGACCAAAACAAAATAAATACAGCACTATGTTAATGTCAACTTATTCATTTATTAAAAGCTATTTTAAAAAGTTGCTTTTTTAAAAGAGAGGCTATCCATATGGCTACCACATAACTGAGTACCACACAAGATTTCCTTGTTTCTGTGTTTATTGTTTATCATGACACCTGGAACACTGTCACAGGGAAATAATACCTTATTACATCACAAAAAGTAGTATAGTCATGGTTAATTCAAAAATATATGGAGATAGGAACGTAAAGATGGTGGCAGACTGAGTGGAAGCTACACTGACACTCTCCCAGGACCAAACTGGAATTACAACTAAAATATAGAAAAACCATCCTGAATATCAACTGCAACTGAAGACTAGCTGGAGAGCACCCTCATAACCAAGGAGGAAAAGTGGAGACCCGATAGAGACCGGTAGGAAGCCGGAGGCGAGAAGGCTGGCTGGGCTCCCACAGGCAGCAGCTGAAGGTCCGGAGGGAGATCTCAGCTGTGGGGCCTTCCCACTGAGGACTCTGGGGCCTAAACTCCAGGCTGGGCTTCCCAGCCCAGAGCACAAGAACTGAGAAGGGTGCCCACAGATCAGCTGGCTGTGAAAAGCAGCCAGGTTTCTGTCTGCCAGGGAGAGACAGCTGGAAATGCAGGCACCCTCTTAAAGAGTCAATGCACAAAGTTTCATGTGCAGCCACCCACCTTGGGCTCCAGCAAAGGGAGGGCAGAGTGAACTGGAACTGTATGAGGGGAATCTAGAGTTGCGGGCTCTGGAGATAGACCACGGAGGGCACCCATCTGGATTCCTGTGCTGAGTCATTCCCCCATGCTGCAGAAGTAGACATTTACCTTCCAAGCAGCTTTTGCCTGAGGGGGGAAGCAATTGCCCACCCTGCTGGAAAACCTCTCGCCCTCTCGGAGTTTCAACAGCCTGAGGCTCATTAAGAGAGTCAGATTAATCAGCCTGCAGGCAGAAGCAGACCTCAGGGTGCTTTGAGCCTTTGCCTGATCTGCTTCTGGACCTGGGCCTTGGAAAAGCAGACTTTGGTGTACATCGTGGTCCTGTCTAAATGCATCCAGCCCCAACATAGAGGACCTCAAACTGAGGGTTGTTGATGGCTCCAAACAGGGTACTCAGGGCCAGTCACAAACATTGTCTGACATTGGCCTGCACCAGAGACTGTCCAAAAAGACTGAGAGTCCTACCAGGCCTACCTAATACATAGAAACAAACCCAAATAGGCAGCCAAAATGGGGAAACAAAAAACAAGCCCCAACTGAAAGAACAAGAGAAGCCTCCAGAAAAAGCATTAAAGAAAATGGAGAAAATCAATCTATCAGATATAGAGTTCAGAATACTGATTGTAAGGATGCCCAACAGCATGAAAAAAGATATGGAAACTATGAAGGAAATTAAGAATGACATAGCAGAAATAAAAAATATATTGGAAGGAATAAACAGCAGATTAGAGGAAGCTGAGGATCGGATCAGTGAATTAGAAGACAGCGTAGAAAAAAAAAAATCAATCAGATATACAAAAAGAAAAAATAATTAAAAAACAGGAGGACAGTCTAAGGGAGCTGTGGCACAACATGAAATGTAACAATATTTGCATCATAGAACTGCAGAGGAGGTTGAAAGTAAGCAAGGGCTAGAGAACCTGTTTGAAGAAATAATGGCAGAAAACTTCCCTAACCTGGTGAAGGAAAAAGTCACACAAGTTCAAGAGGCACAGAGAGTCCCAAACGGGAAGAATCCAAAGAGGCCCACACCCAGACACATTAAAATTAAAATGCCAAAAATTCAAGACAAAGAGAGAATATTAAAGGCAGCAAGAGAAAAGCAATCTGGTACCTTCAAAGGAGCTCCCTTAAGAATGCCAGCTGACTTCTCATCAGAAACTCTACAGGCCAGAATGGAATGGCATAAAATACTCAAGGTAACACAAAACAAGGATCTGAAACCAAGACTACTCTATCGAGCAAGGCTATCATTCAAAAATAGATGGTGAAATAAAGAGCTTCCCAGACAAAAAAAGGCTAAAGGAGCTTATCACTACCAAACCAACATTGTAGGAAATGATAAAGGGACTGCTGTAATAATGAGAAGAAATAGAGAGAGAAACATAGGCATAAAGAATTAAAATGACAATAAATAAGGATCTATCAATAGTAACCTTAAGGACTTTAAGGGAGAGATCAACAGCAATACGGTCATAGTCGTGGACTTTAACACCCCACTGAATTTACTGGATAGATCTTCCAGACAAAAAGTGACCATAGAAACAATGACTCTAAATGGCACACTAGATCAGATGAATTTAATTTATATTTACAGAACATTTCATCCCAAAGCTGCAGAATATACATTCTTCTCAAGTGCACATAGGTCATTTGCAATGATAGGCCACATGCTAGGACACAAAACCAGTCTCTACAAGTTCAAGAAGATTGAAATCATATCAAACATCTCAGATCACAAGGGCATGAAATTAGAAATCAACTACAGTAAAAACACTCAAAAACATTCAAACACATGGAGGCTAAATAGCATGTTATTAAAAAATGACTGGGTTACCAATAAGATCAAGAAAAAAATCAGAAACTCCTGGAAACAAATGAAAATGAACCCACAACAACCCCCAAATCTATGGAACACAGCGAAAGCAACCCTAAGAGGGAAGTTCATAGCACTGCAGGCCTCCCTCAAAAGACAAGAAACATTTTTAGTAAACTCTCTAACCCTACAGCTTAAAGAATTAGAAAGCTCCCCTGTGAAGCCATCCGGACCAGGGCTTTTGTTTGCTTGGAGTTTTTTTTGTTGCTGTTCGATTTCATCAGTTGTTATTAGTCTATTAAGGTTTTCTGATTCTTCCTGATTCAGTTTTACATAATCTCACTCATATGTTGAATCTAATAAATAAAGTAGATTGAGGAACAAAATAGGTCCAGAGACAGAGAAGCATGGAACAGACTGAGGAATCTCAGTGGGAAGGCGTGGGTGGGGGAGTGGGTGGAGAGAGATTAATCAAAGAACTTATATGTTTATATGCATAACCCATGGACACAGACAATACTGTGATGAAGGTCGGGGGAGGGCAGATGTGGGGTGGGGTGGGGTCAATGGGGGAAAAAAGGGGGGATGTTTGTAATACTTTCAACAATAAAGATAAATTTAAAATATATATTTATCTATGGAGATGGAGGTGATCTCCAGTTGGACTAGAACAGCTTTATTTCAACTTCAGGGAATGCCTGGAGGTCTGGCTTTTGACTCTTGGCCAAAATAAGGGTCCCAAAATTTGTGAGGTGCGGATTAAGGTCACAATTATCCTGGTGACTGCCTGGGTCAGTTTTTTACTTAAGGGTGGACCTGCATTGAGAAGCCTAGTTTGATTACCTGACCTAATTACCTGACCAAGCAGGTTTATCAGGATCCCCCACTGGCAGCTCCTCCTAACTCTCTGAAGCAAAGTTTCTCCTAACAGACCTCCCTAAAACACCCTTTCTAGATAGTTTTATGTAAGTACATACTTCTATAGCATTTTGATAATAACTTTTGCTTATCACCAAAGTTGGATAAATCTGTTTTTCAGTGAAATACTTATTGCATTGCTCAAGTTTGAGAAAATGGCTCTGCACTGTTTACCCTTCCGCCTTCAGGACATTTTCCCCTGTCATATCTTATGATCAGCCCAAGATCAAGATCCCTCTCACTCCGAATGCAAACATTTGAACACTTTAGTTTAGGTTATCCAAACTAAAAAACCAATTCTGTGTTATAAAATTCAAAGCTTTTCTAGGAATTCACAGTGTGGAGCTGTTTCTAATAAATTAAAAAAAAAAAAAAAAGATGCTATGATTCAGGAAGAGAAGACCACAAACTAGGACAAAATGTATTTCTTTGAAATGTAATTGAATGAGTTTATTTATTTCCGCTATGAGGCCTCTTAACTTTACAGGGCAAATGGATATTTTCACGTAACTACAGAGAGCATCTTAGCCTTTAATGTGGCAGAAGCAAAGGGCAATTGGTCTTGACCATAAAGAATAAGTTTCCATCATTTTTGGAAAAAACTCATTTAGTGTTCTTTACAAAATCGTGTCTTTTTAAACTAGGTGGCTCTTTATTAGCATAAATTTGTTAATATCAGAGAAAAAAGGAGCGCTGTGTCTAAGGACCTCTTGTTATTTCAAAGCAGGGCACTGTCCCTTAGTCACACCTCTGAATCATACGCAAAACAAAGCACAAATGTGCAGCTTGTGTCGGGCTCTGGGAAGGCAAAGTAGATGTGCTTTTCTCTATTCCTTCTTCTGAGTACACCTACCACCCTCAGAATTGTATAGAAAATAAACATGAAATGTCCTGGATGGTGGAGAGAATAAGGCAGACAAGCTGGGAACCATGCGACCCAAGGAATGGCATGGTGGTGACTTCCATGGGCTTCTGTTTTGCCTCATATGCCCCAGACTTGAGGTGACAAAAAAGCCCCAGCATGAGTGTGTTCTCTCTAATGAAAGCTATAGGAAAAGATCTTTTTTAAAAAAATAATTTCTCTACTCCAGCCAAACACTGTAGAAGAAACTGTGGTCCCACCTGCCCTCACCGGCAAAGGCTCAGTGGGGAGCTAGTCCGAAGCCCTGGACAAGCTTAGGGAGGCCCTGGGCCACCCGCAGGAGTGAAGGCGGGGAAGGCCCGGGAAGGAGCCAGGACTTCGCCGCCCTTCCCGCTGGGTGGTAATGAGGCCCATTCTGTGTCAGGGTCCCTGTTTTGGTTTCATGATCTCCTGCTGTACTATGAAGAAGCCAGATAAAGTTCCTTGTCTTCTAAAGCTTACACCCATTGGGAGGGCCATGCAAAAGTAAAATGACGTATTTATTTATTATTTCGTGACATTCCAAACCTCTGCGTACTGAATGTTAAGCCCTTTTACGCTATAAACCCTCCATAGCACATCTTGAAATTCTGAATCTCAGTACTCATTGGAAACAGGCTGGTGGCTTATTTTTATTTTTCCTACAGAGAAAGAGACAGAGACAGAGAATTGAAAAAAACCCCACAAATTCCATTTTAGTAGTATTGTTAGGGATTATAACTTTAACGTGTCCTATTATTAGTCTGATAAGGCTCTTAGTGACACGTTGTCTCCTTTCTCGTACCTTTCAGGTATCAGACAACCTGCTGCCACCGCCATCCTTTCTTTCTCATCTTCAGTCTCTTGATTAATGCTGCCAGCTATGAGCCCGTGGGTGAGGATGTTGATTTAGACTTTAATAGAGCTACAAACTAGTAAATTATATTGTATGAACCTTTGAGGGCATGCCCGAGTTGATATATTGAGACCTGTGGTCCAGGCTCTACAGAGGTGCGATAAAAGGGAAACAGTCCAGTTGATTCAAAGGGATTCTAGCAGCTAGGTCCTTACATGCTCCCCAAATGGTTGGTTGGTTGGTTGGTTGGTTTTATTTTTTGCAGTTGCTGCTCAAGCAGTCCCTTCCTCTCCCTCTGGCATGTTATCTGCAGGGCTAATGTTCTTCTACTCTGATTTCCAAGGTAGATCTTATCAGGTGTCCCCCCATGATGGGAGTCAAGTAGGGGCAGGTGCACTATACTAGCCAGTATCTCTTTCTTGACTTGAAACTCCCCAAACAGATAGTTGTGATCAGAGCCTTTCTTCACCATTCCCTTCTTAGTCAAAGATCTTACGAATCTGCCAATGGTCTTCCTGTGTATATGCAAATATTTCAGTATATGAGAAACTGGGTGGTGTGTTTGTCCTATAAGGGTCCCATACATTAAAGTTGGGGCATTGTCTGGCAAAGAGGGGGATCTTACAAAGTAAGATGAAGACATATGACTAGAGAAAGCCAGAGACCTCAAGCCCCTGAATTCTGCCAGGCTTCCTTCATCAGGAGCAGCAGTCACTTGAGGAAGTTTGATCTCCTTGCCTGAGGACACTCTAATCACCTCTCCTGAGATAGTTTCCTTGAAGGGGCTGCTGAGCCTCCTCAGGACCTGCTCCTACCACCTGTTATTGCTTCTAAAACACTAAACAGTCCCAAGTTCAGCAGATCCCAGGAAGTAAGTACAAAGGATGCGAGTGTGATCCATAAAAAGATGCAATAGACACTAACAGAAGGTTTCTACAGAGCATCCATTCATGGCTATGTAGGGTGCCGTATATGCCAGCAAGGTATTCCAACAAAAATGTATTTAATAAAGTGTGGCAATGAACTCCTGGTAGAATATTTACCTCTATTTTCCTAGGGCAGTTTTAGGTTTACAACAAAATCGAGAGGGAGGTACTGAGATTTCCCAATATCCCGACCCTACACATTTCTAGCCTCACCATTATTAACATCATTCATCAGAATGGTATTTTTTTTTTAAATCAAGGATAAACCTACGTTGACACATCATAATCTCCGAAAGGCTATAGTTTACCTTCGGGTTCACTCTTGGTACTATATATGGATTTGGACAAATGTATGATGATATGAATCTATCATTATAATATCTAACAGAGTGTTTTATTAATTTTTTAGGCCAGCTAAACAGTAGAATCAACCTGTGCATTGTCTCAGAAAGCATGTGATGGCAGTTTATCCCATTACTGCAGTCGTTCACATGCTTAGGTGGCATCTGCCAGGTTTCTCCGCTGTCAAGTTACCACTTGTTCCTGTTCAATTAATAATTAATCCATGGAGAGATACTTAGAGTCAGTGCATATCAAATCTTTATCCAACAGTTTACCAGTCATCAGTTATTCTTGCCTGAATCATTTATTACCATAGCGTTGAAAATAATGATTTTCAAACTCCATCACTCGAGTTACATTGATTACTTGGTATGTCTCTGTGAGGAGATTTCCCTTCTCCTGAGTGTGTATGTATCTGTCTGTGTGTGTATCCCTGTGTATATACTTAACTATGTATATGTGTGTGTATTTGATATGAGTATGAATTTATGAATCCTTATGTTATTGGATTGTAATCCATTAATGTCCTTGTTCACATTAATGTTCAATTGTCCCAAATTTGGCTGTGGGAGCCTCTCTAAGCTGACTCCTAGGCCATTTTGACTTGTTTTTATCATTTTAGGGGTTCTTCCTAACTCTGGCACAACAAGATGTTAAAGGTCTAAGGTCTATATTTTATTTTGCACCAGCTCTGGATAAAGCCATCATTTCAATGATCCTGCTTCCTTTTAATTGTATATGGGACTTAGAAACATATCTGAGCACAAACAGCCCTTTCTCTGTTGATACGTCACAATTTTTTTCTCTCAATTTGGCATTATTATTTTAAATTATCTCATGGTGTTTCTTTCTTATTCTATGCAAAATTTATTGTTACTATTAGGTGATTAATTTTTAATTTTATTGAGTCTAGACTTTAAGCAATTTGAAGTCTTTCTCAATAATTATGTTAAAGAGTCTTTCACTCACACTTTTCTGTAGTGCTTGTATTTCTTTTTTTACATTTAGATCTATAATTCATTCAGAGTTTATTCTTGTGATTGGCCTGAGAAATAGTTTAAATTTATCTTTTTTCCAAATGGCTTTCTATTTGTCCTATCATTTCATTAAAATTTTACCTTTGCCCCAATGATTTGATGTGCCAACTATGTCATATACTAAATTTCTACATATTCTTATGTCTATTTTCAGGTTCTCTCTTTCATTCCAAAGGGTTGCTTGCCTATTCATGTTACCAAAGTATGAAGACATAATATTACATTTTCATATTGATTCAGTATCACGCATTAAATATTCAATATATATTTGACACATTGTATATATATAACATTTCCCTTGATAGTCTATATATTTAACTATTTAATATGCTTATTTTTTCCATATATTTGGCCCCATATTACCCACCTCTCTAGGTCCAGAAAACAAAAACAAAAACCTTAGGGAAAACTTAAAGCACAATAAAGCTCTTCTGTTCAAGTTTGTTTTGTTTAATTTTCTCTTTTAGATGTCACCATTCTCTCAAAAATGTGTTCTTATTAGTAACAAAATTCTTTCACTTTGGATATTTCACTAAAATTGAATTTCTAACATAATAATATGTAGAGTAAATATAGATCAATATGATGTAGCATATGAACTGTGTTATGAAAGTGGTAGAATATGTCTGTCTTACCAATACTAAATTTTTAGATCCAATATTTTATTGAACATAGTATGTACCCAAAAGATATGTATTGACTAAAACTATGCCACTCTGTACCTGAATTTTTTTCTCTCTCTCCACTTGGCTACTGTTAATTATAAGGGCACAAAATGAATTACAACTTCTTGTTATTTAACCATCCATAGAAAAAATAATAATGTGATGATATAAATATTGACATTATTAATCATACTCTCTGTATGTTTTGTATGCTGTTGAGTCAGCTCTGACTCCTGGCGACTCATGCATGAGTGATGCCCACAATGTCCTGTTCTCGACAGCCCTGCTTGGCTCCCACAGATTCAGGTCTATGGCTTCTCTTATGGAATCAGTCCACCTCACTTTTGGTCTTCCTCTTTTCTGCTGCCTTCTATTTTTCCCAGCGTTAATGTCTTTTCCAAAGAACTCTACCTTTTCACGATGAGCCACAAGTAGGACAGCTTCAGTTTTGTCGTTTTTGCTGCCAGGGATGTTCCAGGCTTAATTTGCATTAGGACCCAGTTTGATTTTCTGGCGGTCCAGGGTACCCACAGAGTTCGCCTCCAATTCTGTATTTCAAATGAGTCAATATTCTGCTTGCAAATATAAAATGCAAACAGTCAGTGAAGACTGTGAAAGGATGTAAAATGAAGTCACTTGAGGAGAAAAGTGTTTTACAAAGGAGATTTGATTAGGAGTTCAATTTCTCTTAAAGCTAAGCCCATGAAGCTGAAAGACAAAAGTGCTGCAGAGCACAGGAAGCAGGAACAGTAAATTACAGGGGTGAATTGTGCACTGCAACAAAATGATCTAATAAATGAGTAATTTGCCATATTATTGTGAGCTAGAAAGACAATTTAATAAAAACAATTTTGTTTATATTGCTTCTAGCTTAGTTGTTTAGTTTCATAATCATTTTTTTAAAATAATAGTTTAGTCATGGGACTACATTTTTATAAATTAAAATTTATGCTGTTATCATTGTTATTATAACTACTTTGGTAATAACCATGGTTATAAAGACATCCACTCAAATGCCACAATAAATTACAACATAGTTACAGTCCAATCATTATTTTAATCTTTCTGTATATGCCCTCTGTTTTGGGAATGGATTTATTTTTCTAAAACAATCAATGAAAGCACTTTTTTATTTTCTCCTCTAGTTGTCTTTTTGAAATAATCATTTTTACAAGACCTTTTTAATAAACTCTTCAGTGGGTATTAAGGAATTAGTTAAATGAAAGAAGATTCTCATGTCCAAAATTTCAATAATGTTAGTAAGATTTATTTAAAAGTGTTATACCAGAAAATATCTTAAAAGATATTTGTTCTATCCTTTCTTTGGGAAAAATGGGGCAATTAAACTTGTAAAAACTTTTCCAATTTCATAAAGTTTTAGTACTAAATTCAAATTTTTATTTTTAAACCATAGAATGACTAAGGTTTGGATAAGTTAGTTGAGCATGACAGAGATAAATCTTTCCATGAAATTTACTATTCTGAAGCTATTGCATTAAGTGTGATGCTTTCTCAAAACTATATACAGGAAATATCATACATTATGGTGAGATGTTGAATACATATTCGTTAGTTCACGAATAAGTCAATGTTGCTACACCATTTATATTTATATCATGATGGAGATATCAACCATTGCAATAAGACATGAGTTTGGGGGTGGGGGTGTAAGATTCTGAAAGGGCAAGAATGTGGAGAAATTGTTCATATTTTTCTTTTTTTCTTCTTCTTCTTAGTGAAGACCCTTTAATAAATACATATCTTTCAACAATTGAATCTAAGAAACAAAATAAATACACAAGCAGAGCAGAAACAGACTCAGGGATACAGAGAGCACCAGAGGCAAGAGAGCAAACTCCTCTGTTTAGAAGCTTAAGCATCTCAAATCTTCCTGTACTTGCAGTGGCCATGCCTACTCTGGCCAATGACATGTTCCCAGGTGTAAATGACAGGTAAGTACCTTCTTTATTTTACCCAGACTTTGTTGGGCATGCGTCTAAACTGCAGCTTCCTGGCAAAGCTGCACAAATGTCATGCCCATACTGCTTGGCCTTCCCTTTGCTCCTTTCCAGTTATTCATAACTAGTTAATGACAATGGTATCAAAATTTTAAGAAAAATAATAGTTTAATTTTATTTAAAATTTATCTAATCAGGAATGTGCAAAAATACTCCAAAACAAGCATGAGAACCAGATATAACACAGATTTTAGAATCTTCAGACAGGGAATTTAAAATAAATAGGATTAATATGTTAAGGGTGCTAATGGAGAAAGCAGAGATTGTGCAAGAAGGGATGGGCAACAGAAACAGAAAGACAGAAACTCTAAGAAAGAATAAAAAGGAAATGTAAGACACCAATAAAAACCACTGTAATGGAAGTAAAACATGCTCTAGATGGACTACACTCAGCCACGAAAAGAATCAGTGAGCTTAAAGATTTGTCCATGGAATCTTTCCATGCTAAATGCAAAGAGAAAATAGAACAAAAAGTGAACAAAACAGAACATCAAAGAATCGTGAGACAATTTCAAAAAATGTTAACACATGTGTGATTGGAATACCCGAAGGAGAAGAAAGAGAGAATAGAGCAGGAGATATATTTGAAGTCACAATGACCAAGAACTTTTTAAAATGGCACAGCCACTTGTGAAAACATCCTGGCAGCTCCTCAAAATGCTAAACAGAGAGTTACCATATGAGTGAGCACCTTTACTCTTTGAAGCATACTCAAGAGAAATGATAGCATATGTCTGCACAAACATTTATATGTGAATGTTCAGAGCAGCATTATTCGTAAGAAACAAAAAGCGGAGACAACCCAAATCCATGAACTGATGAATGAACACACAAAATGTGGTATATCCATGCAATGAAACATCATTTGGCATTAAAGCAGAATGAAGTTTTGATATATGCTTTAACATGGATTGGCCTTGAAACCATTGTGCTAAGTGAAAGAAGCCAGGCACAAAAGACAAACAAACAGAAAACATATATTGAATGATTCCACCTAAATAAAATATCCAGAATAGGTAAATCCGTAAGATGGACAGTACGTAAGTGGTTGCTTAGGGCTGGAGGATGAGAGGAGTGGGACTGACTGTCGGTGGGCACATTCTTTTTGGAATAATAAAAATGTTTCCAGTTCAGTGGCAGTGGCAGTGGTTACACTATTGTGAAAGTATGCTGAAAACACTGACACATATTTTAAAAGGGTGCATTTTAGAGTATGTGAATTACACCTCAATAAAGTATTATTTTAAAGAAAGATCCTGAAAAGAATATATACAAATGTTATAAATGTGTAATTATCATGTATAAACTTCTCCAAATCTACAAAAATTAGAATTAAAATTACTTAAGTAGATTTATCAAGTTTATTAGATAAAAACATGAAATAAAACAATAGCAACAATCAGAAAAAATGCAATTTAAATAAGCATGGGATATATAGAGCACTGAAATTTATCTAATCAGGAGTATGCAAAAATACCATAATTAAAAGTGTTAAAACATTTAAAAACATGAAAATGCCTTATAAAATGGAGATATATACTATTTTCTTAGAAAGGAAGTCTAGTGTAAAGATGCACACTCATCATAAACTATTCCCTAGAGTCAATTAAATTCCAATTAAAATTTGAACAGGACCTCTTAATAGAAACTGACAAAGTTGATTAAAAAACATGCAAGAAAGGCACAAAATCAGTAAGATATTCTTGAAATAGAAGACACAGATAGAACAACTTATACTTGTTATCAATACTTCTAAAGCAAAACATTTTAGAAAGAACCCAGGACAAAGAGAACCTGAGAACACAATAACAGTGAGAAGCTAAAACATGAATGTAAGAAATCTGAGAGCAGACCCTGCAAATCGGTTGGAAAATGATGGACTAGGCCAATCAGTTATCCACCTAAGAAAACAAAAAAACAACCAAAAGAAAAAAAGGAAGCTGGATTTCTTTTTGAGGTGTTCTTCCCAAGGAACAAGGGAGATGAAAGTCTACAAATACAAAGACAAATCTCTCTAAGTTTTTAGAAGCCAAGTTAGGAGAACATCTGCATAAACCTAGAGTAGCTTTCCAGGGAAATAAAAAGAACAACCGTATGAAATACACCACCCGACTGCCGAAATTAAGTCTGCCCGTAGCAACTTTGATGAGAGGCAATGGGAATTCTCATTCGCTATTAGTCATGGTGTATATTGGCACAGCCACTTGGGACAACTTGTGAATCTAGTGTAATTTACGCAGGTAAACTTCCTGTACCAGCTGTTCCAAAGCTGGGTATATATCCTAGGACTCTCAGGTCCCTGCGGCTCTCCACTTCTTTGTATGTGTGTATTACACCAGGGTTCAGATACAAAAATGTTCCAAAAAGTATTATTTTCAAGCACAGAAAACTGTAAATGGCTGAAATATCCACTTTCAGAAGAATGAATAGGTAACTTTGATTGTTTAAACAATGTAATACTATGCCACAGTGACAACAAATGAACTATATCCATATCGCTAACATAGATAATTCTCAAAAAACATGATGCAGAGCATAAAACAAAAAGCATGAAAAGATACAGGCAATAATAAACAATTTATTATTTACCAATATATACACTGACGGTAAAACTATAAAGCGAAGCAGCAGACATGCCAACCCTATTCTTTTGAGATGTGCTTACTCATCTGTTATGAGCTCACTCTGAGGCAACTTAACTTTTGGTGCAATGAATTATATTACCTTTATAAATAAATAAATAAATAACAGATCAAAGCAGGGAATGATTAGCATATGACTTGGGGTAGTATCTTCTCTATGGGCAAGATAGATATATTTCATTGGTTTGGACACACAGGAGATTCTATAGTATAAACTCTATTATTTCTTCGTCCCTGTGGTGAGTGTATACACATTTATTTTTATTTTATAAACTCTACTTATATATTCTCTACATTCATATTATAATATTATACTGGTATATTGTAACACATTTTTATTTTTTTTAATGAGCAGAAAAATCACAATATGGATGAATTTATGGTTTGAGCCAGAGGTTGAGGGCCATGGTTCCACATAAAATACAGTTTGTTACTATTTCAGGCACTCTTAGTGTTGGCAACAGGTTTTTAAAATCTTCATATTTTTAAATAGATTTTCATAAGTGCTCAACGAAGGAGAGATTATATTCACCATACAATGTTGATTTTATATAACTGTACTGCACAAAATGTCCTCAGCTCACTTTATCCAGATCCCTCCGTAACAACCAGAATATGCTTCAGCGGTTTATCAGATCATAATAAGCTTCCACACAGCCAAGTAATTAATGTGATTTGTGATCAAGCTGAAGGCTTGAAAGCCAACAAAAATGTGAATATTTCTTCCTCACCTCATTACATTCACAAGTGACATCAATTAAATGTCCGGTAAGGGGTATCTGTGGTTATGTTGCGTAAATACCTTTCTGCCATTCCCTGTCTCAGCACATTTCATGATGAAACGTTGCCCTTTATTTAGTCCTAAAAGATACATTTAATTTTACAGAAGATCAAGAGCTGAAAATAGTAGCCTCTAGATTCATAAGACTATTAAAATAATTTTATCATCTCTATAAAACCATGGCTCCTTTCTTCCATATTAAGAGGTTAAGCATGACAGCAAGAATAAAAATGTCATTTTTTAGAACACACTGAAAGTATCCCATACAACAAAATCTTTAGTTTAGAAAACTTTAACTTAATATGGTTAGTGTAAATATTTTTCTCAGTCTTGCAACCAAACAAGTGTGAGCAATACTCATATGCGTGGAATGCATTGGAGAAGTTTTAAAAATCATCCCTTGAAATCAATATTAATTTATTGTGACATAATATTGAAAATACAGTTAGCTCCTCTAGATTTAGGCAAACGTCTCATTTCTTCTCTAGCATTTCCTTCAGCCCGAAGGAAATCGGGCAACATTCACCGCAGCGAATGGCACTAATACCACGACATCAGATGGCTTTGCTCACTTGTGAATGACATGCTAGTGCGGACGGCAAAGGCCTTTCCAGCCTGGCTGCTTCCCACCGAAGCCGATCCCGCCAGGAACACTAACAGCCACCATGTCGCCAACAGGGACGAGCGCTAGCCAGTCCTCATTTCACCATCCTTTCAGCAGATTAGAGGCCCCTGGTAATTTTGTCTCCTGGAGCACAAGGACACACTGATGGGCCGCCGTTCAGGCTCCCGGGGGTTTACACACCCTGGTTCATTTCACTACTTTAATGTTCCGTTACCAAGGTATTGCCTCTCTGCTCCAAATGTTTCTTTTCGTAAATGCAGCGATGATGGAGTCTCTTTAGGAATCTCTCCTTTAAAGTGAGCGTGATATTACCCTTCCTCAGGAGGGCACTGGGAGGGCACTGCAGGGAGGAGGGGTCGCCCTGCGCTTGGGTGGCTCGCGGTGGGTCAGCCGTGTGCGTGGGGACACATCCGATGGAGCTGTGCCCCATCCGCGTGCCCAGGATGCGTGGTCCCCCGTGATTCTGCAGCTTCGGCCTGATGGTACCTTCCTGTGGTCCTCAACACAGAGAGTGGCGCCCCGAAAGCCTGCTGACTGCTGTGTCCTGACACCTCCTGCCTGCCCTGGCATTGCGGTCCCTCGCCGTGCTCTGCCCTCCCTGCAGCTCAGTGTGGTCGGGAGGGCCCCTGCTCCCCCTGCCTGCCTCTGGAGGCCGCTGCTTGCTTCTCAGCGGGAGCAAGTCAGGGAACTGCTATCCCCTGGGGAGGGCCGTACCTGGCAGGGTGCCAGCCGAAATGGCTTTAATATTTGTCATCATGCCCATTTAAACTGTCCTTGTGCAAAACATCTTTCCTGCCCCTGCCTGAAACCTCAGGTAGATTTCTGATATGTTTCCCGATCATTCTAAAGTATAAAAGTATTCTGGTGTAAACTAACATAAAAGATTCAGTATAAGGTTCATCTCCTGCCCTAGCCCAGAAGGGACTTGGGCAAGGGATCATGGCACAGGGGCATGGAGGCTGAGGTGTGGTGGGAACCGGGTGTCTTCCCTTTCCACTCACCACCGCCTCCTCCTCTTACTGTTCTTAGGAAACTCCATAGTTAGGTTGTGGAAGAGACAGAAGAGTTTGAAGGAAAGATAATCTGTAGGTTCTGAAGCTGTAAATAGGCATCAGATATTCAAATTCTGACTGACTCCTCCTGAGGACGCCTCTCATAGCTACCAATCACAGTGCCAAGGTACAAGCAATACTTACAAAGTCCCTTTCTAAACCTTTGATTTCCGCCCGTCTGTCCTACTCAGTCATCATCTGCTGAATTCACCATTTTCTCTCAGTGATTCCTCTTAAATGGATCCCCTTTCAAGCAGAATTAGGCCCATATACCTTCAGAAGGATCCTATTTTATCTATGGAACACATACCGCCTTTATGTATAATTGGGTAGAGTACTGAAAATGGTCTTATCTCAGTAGTGGGAACGAAATTAGCCCTAGGCTAAATAGGTATCTGGTCTTATCTAACAAATCTAAAAATAAAATCAGTAGGTTCAATATATTTCCCATTAACTGCAGTGCATCCAAAAACAAAGCTCAAGAATATTTATAGGAAAACAAATATCTATAGCACCCCACAAGGTAAAATCTAAAATGTCTAGCACCCAATCAAAAAGTGTGGAGAAAATGACCCATCAAGTGGAAAACAGTCAATAATCAGTACTAACTCAGAACTGATAGATGTTAGATTAGCGGACAAAGATGTCAACAGAGTTACATTAACGGAGTTAATGTAATTGTATTTCATATATTCAGAATGTTAAGTTGAGCCATGGAAGATATTTTTAAAAAGTACCAAATTCAACTTCTGGAGATAAAGAAATGAAGTCACAGAAAAGTCAACATGCTTTCTCAGAGTTACACAGCTAGAATTAGGAATGCTGATTCCAAAGGTCAACCTGTTAATCAACACGCTATGTCAGGCTGTAACCAAAATAAAGCCAACTACTTGTCAAGAGATCCTGCCTGGCTTCCAATACCCAGTACCTAGTCCGTTTCAATCACATTACCTGTGCCAGCTTAACCTCAACCAGTCACCCTCCAGGACTTGAAGATAAGTGTAAGGAGAACTCTGTTGTCAGTGGCTTCATGCCTAGTGCCTGGCACATGGAAACACCAGAATATACAGGGTGTCAGGATTATGGACTCAAGCTTTGTATATTTCCCCAAGATAATATATAAGAATATGTTTTTAAAATCTCAGAGTTATAAGATAAAATATTTTAGAAGTAGAAGGAAATAAAAGAGAGCTCGAAGAGCTAGAAATTTGCAGCAGGAAACACACTACAGTCGTGCCAGCCTCCAGTTCTTTCTGTGATTGTAACTCTTTTTAGTATGAGTTCCCGGGGCCTAGTTTAATGCTTCCTGAGTCCCGCACAGGAACTTTTCCCATGGTTTGTGCAATGCCTATTGCTTTATTAAAAACATGCAAACATCACAGAGCAATGACTTTGAAGTGATAGATATATTTAATACTCTGACACTGGAAGTTCTTTCCAGATGCAGAGTAAATGATGCCTGGAGGCCTTTCAATATTTTTGGAGTTTTAATAACAAAGAGCCTGGCAACCAGTAATCTGGGAATAAACGAGACATCTACACCCACCATTTATTACATTTGCTGTTCTCGTGGCATATGGCTCTTATGTTTCTCACATGAAAGACTGTTAGGAAGTGGTCTGCATGTTGATCTGGTCATCACAGTGAATTGCATGTCTCAATTCTGTAAAACTTATTAAATCAAATTCCTTTATTAGTATCTATATTTTTTGTTATATTTTCAGTAGGTCTTCTCTGTATCTCTCTGTGGTCTTTCCCCTCCACCACCCCCGCCCCCCACCTCCCTCAAGGTGTGTGTGTTTGTGTGTATGTTTGTGACTATGTGTATGTACCGAATACCATAATTAAGTTTTCCAGTGAATTTTATCAACTCGATGTGGGAGCTTGCTGCAAATTTCAGGGCTTCTCAGCAGTGCCCAGCATAGGACCTTGAAATACACCAAGGCTTTCAGTAGTAATAAGAGGCCATGAAGCATAGCACAGTGCTTTCCAAAATGTAATATGAACAAAGATCATCAGGGGAACCTGTTAAAATGCAAGTTGTGATGCAGTAGGTCTCAGAAAATACTTGAGATTCAGATCTCTCCTAACCTCGCAGGTGATGCCAATGCTGTGTTCCATGGATCACACTCCGAGCAGCAAAGGCAGAGTGGAAATCGCCTGGAACATGACAGATGTGAGCTCAAGTCTGCTCAGCATTACTGGATGTGGGACTTCTCCATGCTTAAGGCGTCTCTTTAGGTCTCATTGTTTTCATGGCCTCAGGGTTTTTGCTGTGACACAATAACATCATGTCTGTAAAGCACCTACTAAGTAGACCGTGTAGAATGAATGTTAGGTGCTTTTCAATCTCTCTCAATGCTGAGGAACATGAGAGATTTATACATATGAGCCGACCTTAAGTGTCTAAGAAAGTGTGTTGTAGAATGCTATACAATTTTTTAAAAATATTTTCACACTTTTTCCAAGAAGTAAAAAAAAAAAAAAAAAATGATTGTTGCAATGACCACTTTCCTTCATAAGTCTCACCCATGAGAAATTTTTGGCAACAGTGCTTTCTATTTGGCAACAATACTACCTACAAATACTTTCAGCTTACAGAAATGGCTGGTACCACAGAAAGGATTTGTGTGAACATAAAAATAACAAGAGTTTTGAATGCGATATAACACTAAAGTTAGAAACACACTGCCGTCGTCACTGTGAGGGGGTCTGGGGGACGACGGGCACTGCCCTTTGAAAGAAGTGCCTTGCCAGCCAGCGGTCAATCTCTTGCCGCTCAGCTCCACAGCCACCCTTCGCTGCTCCGCGGCGATCCTGGTGCGTTTCTCCTTATTCAGCTGGCAGGGTGCTGTTAGCAGAGGTATGTGGGGTGGGGGGAGGCGGGGGGGTGGAGGTGGCCACTGGCACTGGAGGAGAAAGGAGCCTTTCTTCTAGATCCTGGTGTACTTTTGTTTCCTGCAACACTTCGCAGCTGGCCAGGTACAGCACCTCCCTGTGACCAACCTCCCCAGCACCTGTCTCATGGTTCCAGAGAAAGTTCTAAGGTTTGGCATCTAGCTGTGGTCAGCTTTCCCCATCACCCCCTCTCGTGGCTTTCCAACGAAGTGTGGGTCCCAGTCCCGGGGTGGGGGTGCCCCTCAATAGTCTTTCATGGAGTCAGTAGCTACTTCCTATTTCTGCTCCTCCTGTACTCTTTAGGGTTCTCTTTCTCTCTGAATAGCTTATCCCCTATAACTTCAATCTCCTATAATAGTCAATAATTCTTTTTTAAAAAAAATGTATCTTTATTGATTTCAGAGAGAGGAAAGGAGAGGGAGAGAGAGAGAGAAACATCAATGATGAGAGAGTCACTGATTGAGCCCGCAACCCGGGCATGTGCCCTGACTGGGAATCGAACCCCGATCGCCTGGATCCTAGGTCGATGCTCAACCGCTGAGCCACGCCCGGCCAGGCAATAATTCTTTATATTAAACTCTACCTGTTTAAATTACTATGGTATGTGGCTTCTATCTTCTTGTTAAGTCAATGACTGATACATGACTTAGCATCTAGTATGGATATACTCTTACCCAACTTGGATGGCAAGTGGTCATAAAACACAATGAAAAATGTTGTTGCAAAGAATAATGGAGACTTGAAAAGTAAAATACAAGGCCAAATCCACCGAAGAGAAGACTGACGATGGGCCATTTTAGCTGAGAGCCTCCCCTAACAGAATTCATCAATTATTCGTGACATGTCAGGAGAAGGCCACCTTTCAAGTACAAATCTGCTCATTTCTCACCAGTCTCTGAGAGTCCATTTAGATTCTTTGAGACTTTTTTAGAAATAATTGATATTCATATATCCACTGAAGTCATTGTTTCCTTTCCATTGAATAGTAACGGTCCAATATTTCAAATGACTTTGCTGCTCTCTGAGCCTGGGGGGAAGCTTTGGCTTAAGTTTCATCACAGTTACGCTACTTTCTATGTCCTCTTACGCTCAACACTGACTAAAAATCAGTGTGAAATCATGGCCACATCTATGTAAAAAGTTTGATAAGAGGTATGAAGGTATCACATGTGTTATACGCGTAATATCTAAGTATTTAAAAGATAATTGAATGATATATTTCACTTTAGTCAGTGTTTCTTTTAAGTTTGGGAAATGCCATATTTAGAAGGAAATGGTAAACAAAAGAGCAAGTAAGTCTGCAGTTTCCTTTTATCTATTTAAATATCTACTCTTCAGATGCCCAGGTCTCAGTCTTTGAACATTTCTTCTTCTTCATATGCCTTCAGTATACCAAGGTGATCTCATCCAGTCTCTCTCTCTCTTTTTTAAACCACCTGTATTGTAATGACTAGAAAATTTATATCTTCAATAGAGTCCTATCCTCTGAACTTTCCATTTTAGAGGAACTGAGCCCAATTTAAATATTTGGGTGTTAGAAGAGATGCCCAGAGTTTGAGAGGTTACTAGTTTTATATTATAACATTACATGCTTTACAAATTTATGTTTGCCAAAATTTCTGTATAATTATCTGATAGATACCTCAAAGCGAAGATATCTAAAACTCTGTGCCTACTCTCCAAACTTACCACCAAGATTTTTAGCAGATTTAAAAAAAATCTCAGTTCATAGTGATTCTATTCTTTCTCCCACTCAAGTCAAAACAATTTGTGTCATTCCTAGGTATACTCCATACCTGATCAATCAGCAATTGGTATTTGCTCTGCCTTTGAAATATATCAAGAATTCAAACACTTTTCACCTCCCCAACTGCTACTACTCTGGTCCAAACCTTCCTATTTCATATAAATGATTGCTTTAGACTTCTTTTTTTTGCCACTGGCCACCTTAAGCCTGAGTATTTAGGGGGAAAAATATGTTTAACTTGTTCACATTCACGGAGTCATAGATCACCAGAGTTAGATTTAATTTTAAGTCTCTGATCCATTATTTATTTAACGAATAAAGAAAGTAGGTTCAGAGGATTACATGATTTTCTGATAACCACAAAGGGAGCCAGGAAAGGCTGTAAGCGAACTGAAAACCCATCAAATATTTGCACCTAAAAGCCTCAGCATGCAGGTGTAGATACGTGTCCAAGGCATCTCTGCCCCTCTCTCTCTTCTGTTCTCTCCACAATGTCCCACTAAAGATACACGACTCCTGGACATACCAAGAACACCAGGGACACTGGACTCACCGAGCCCTCACCTTGGACACTCTCCCTTCACATGGCTATGTGGCTAGCTCTCCTCATATACTTTATACTATTTATTTCTTAAATATTATAAGAAGAATAATAAATAGCATAAATAATAAGTTATTATTTATTGTCTTACTTTCCCCCTAGGATAAATGTAAGCTCCAAACTGAAGGGGTTTTCACCGTTGTGTGTTTTGTTCATTACCATATCCCTAGCATTTAACAATTTGTTCAGCACATATCAGATGCTTAATAAATACTTGTTGAATTAATCAATAAATGCTACTTTGTTTTGAATTCCTTTATTTTACTATATAGGACTCCTTTTGTAATTCTCAGATCCTGAGTGATATCATCCTCTCCCAGCTATTTTATATATATTCTCATTACTCAAATTTTTCTATTGTACATTTCCATGATCCTTTGTTGAGTGTCACGATGTATTATATTCTCTACTAGCAAATTGTTACACACTTATTGTGATATTTGTATTTGTTTAAAAATATTTTTCCGAGAAGTTGTTTGAAAATGCAATATTTTTAGGTGTTGGTAGAGTTAGAGATGGGGGAAAAGAGACATACAGGAAATCATGAAAAGCAGATGAAAAGAAAAGGAACATGATCATATTTAATGTCCTGTGAAGTGAAAACACATCAAAGGACTAATTTCATATGGTAAAGGGCTAAGCTGCTACATTTTCTCTGTTCAACTCTTCTCTTCCCTCTGGGTTACTGGTAGCTGTGAAAATAAACATGTGAAATAATACCTCCGCCTTCAAATTAGCTACCTCTTTTTTTTCTTTGCATTTTGCAACCATAGTTTAGGAAAGAAAAAAATCCATAATAGTTGAGACTATGTGAGGGGGAGAAAAATCTTTAAAATTCCGTTTTTATTTTCTTCCAGGGTCCAGTTTCCATGGCGATAAAGACAACAATGGAAGTCAAGGAGGAATCTCAATGAATTAATAATAAGTATAATAAGAAGCATTTTGCAGCATCTTTTGGATACATTGTTAAGCCTTTTAACACATCATGTCATTTAATCCTATTATATCATTTTAGAGGGAAATTCAGACTCAAAGAAAAGTAAGAAGTTCTCTCAAGGTCACAGAATAAGTTAGTTTCAGAATCATACTTGAAGCTAAAATCTGTCTCCTAGATCTTGAGCTGATACCTAGGCTATTTCTTCCAAATGTAATTTTTTACCCAAGTAACTATTTGCTTTCAGGAGATTTCTGAGAAAATATTTAGAACAACCAATAATTTCTACATTTGAAATTTTACTTAATTGGCATAATAGGATTTTTTGAAATTCAAAGATGCCACCTTAACGTTAGGATTCAAAGATAAAATGTCCTAAAGATAGACGTGATCCTACTGAAAAAGTCCCATTCAAAAATATACTGAGTATTCTAATATTAATTAAGAAATTATAAAACAAATATGTAATGCCTTTTATAAATTTGTAAAGTGTATAATGTTATAAGAAAAAGCCAGCCACCCTTTCATATTCGGCAAGTCATTTCTAATACCCAAAACTTTATATTGGGCCTGAATTATTTAAATGTAGATCTTCGACATTTCCTTTTCCCTGAACCTACTCTTTTATTTCACCTATCTGAATAAAATCAGCACTTTGACTTCGGCTCATTTTATTACTTTCTCCTGAGCTCTATCAAGTTTCTTTGTAACCAGCAGATTGGATGCTCTCCCGCCAATCTTCCTTTGGCAAATAGCAGCAAACATGAGACCAGCTTTTAGCAGAGAAATTACCTTAACTCGGCAAGCATATGTCAAATTAAACTTAGGTTCTCCAGCAATTTCTTAAGTCCTTATTTATGGGCTGAGAATTGATGGTTGCCTGCCCAAAACCCAGGAAATTAAACAATGATCTTTAAAATCGTCAGAACTTTCCCGAGTGCTGGGGTAAATTGCTTTTTCATAAATGTGCAGACTTACGGTTCACGCATTGACAGAACTGGAAGAAAAAGTGAGAATCACTTGGAACCAATTTTCTCTTTTTATAAGTAAGAAAATGTATGCCCTGAGAGATGTGATTTGGTCAAGGTGACTTTGATAAACAGAAAAAGAGTCAAGGAAAAGGTATGGGAACGCTAAAGGCCCTTGTTTCTCTTTAGAACATAATCTTCTCTTGCTGTCTCTGCTCCTGCTCTCAACGGCTACAGGCTGTTCCCCAAACAGCAGCCAGGGTCATCTCTTTACCATGTAAATCAGATCAGGTCACTCCTCCGGTGGACCCCTGAACCCGTCTCCCATCTCAGGGCAGAAGCCAAAGCCCGAGAATGCCTGTAAGTTCCTGCATGACTCAGCCCCCTTTTGGTTCTCCAACATCATCCCTACTGACGTCCCTGGCGCATGTTCCTTTAGCTCTAATTAGCTTCTGGCTCTCCTTTCAACATGACTGTTGACCTTTCTCTGTTAGTTTTCTCTTCCTGGAAGTTTCCACCAAATACACACATGACTGGCATCCCCTCAGGTTCACATATTACCTTCTCAAGGAACCTTACCTTGACCTCCATACTTCAGGCTACAATTTCTCCCTAAATCAGCACTTCTAATTCCTCTCAGGTGCCTTTGTTTTTTCACAGCTTATATCATCTTCTAACATCTTCTAACATTTATTCATTGATTATCGTATTTGTTGTTTATTGTCTCTCTTCCTTTGCTATATTGAAAACTAGAAAATATTAAGTAAGCATATGTCAAATTGTGTCAGTTTTGTTTCTGATGTGCCCTAAGCCTCAAAATAGTCCCAAGGACCTCATAAATATTTGATAAATAAGTAAATGCATGAATAGCGTGTCAATAGTTGTTTTAATCTTAATATGAACTTGATCTTAATAAAACTGAAGGCTGGGAAACTCGAAGTTAAACCAACATATTATTATAAAAAATTTTAAAATCGCCCACAAGAAAGCACATAATTCATGTTACACTAGAACTGGAATGGAATTGTAGAATACACAATTATTCAGTGCAGTTTCTCAGGATTTGGAAAAGTGTAATCGGTCTTAACTTCCTTTGGGTTGATACTACAGCTTAGCCATGTGGGATAAGAAACTGACAATGCTAATTAACTGTGTCTTCAACAGTTAATGTTTAACCACAGATGCAGCTCCAAATGTTAGCTCTTCAAACACAGTCTGGTAAAAATGGAAATATTGATTTACCATTTAAGGCTACTAGTTTTCTCTGATTGAAATGTCATTTCAGGCAGGCTGAAGCTTTTAGAAAGCCCTTTCACATGGAGTCCACCATGTAACCCTTACAAATCTGCAAGATAAACAGAGAAAAGCCATCCCTTTCCCCACACCTGGATTTCTTTCTTTAAATTTTTCTTTTTAACTTTATACTTATTGTTGACACTATTGCAGATGTTCCCATTTTCTGCACTTCGCCCGCCTCGCCCGGCCCGCCCTCCTCTCCTCCGACAGCTGCCAGCCTGTCCCATGTCTCCAGGCCTCTGTCTCTCCCGTGCCCGGCAGTTTATTGCGCCCATCGGGCTCCACGCAGCGCCCTCGCTGGAGCCCCAGGCGCCCCGTGCAGAGGGGCCCCGGGACCCGCTCACCTCTGAGGTTCTGAGCCCGTGGAAAGCGGTTTTCAGGCCATTCGCACGGGCAAGGCCCGGCTGCCACTTCTCCACGGGTTGGATACGTTATTTCTCCACAAGCAGCTCAGTTGCTCGCTTGTCACTTCTTCCCCCACACTCGCCCGGCCCTGTGCAGTCGCGTTGGAGACGGCGCCCTCAGACGCAGGCCCTGCCTGACTGTAGCTGCACCCGCCTCTCTTCTCCATTTAGGACACAGCCTTCGGGAAGTGATCTCCCTGAGGCCGTGGGTTATACAGTGGAGAGGACAGGCTTCGGAGCCCGAGGGACCCGCAAAGCCCCATCTCTCCCGCTCACTAAATGAACACCTTCGGTACATTCTTGACTCTCTCCAAGCTCTGGTTTCTTATTTGGAAAAAGCAAATTCTACTGGCTCAGTAATGCTGTCCTAAGAATTAAAGAATGTACTTTTGTGAACAGCTGTCCTGTTCACTTAGCAAGCGCTAACATGGTGCTTATGGAGTACCAGGCAGTGTGTTCAGTGGTTTACTTTCATTCATTTTAATCCTCGGAATATCCTCATAAGTTAATACTTTTATTGACTTCACTTTACAGATGAGAAAGCTGATGCATAGGAGGTTAAGTAAGCTCCACAAAGTCATCCAGGCAAAAGGCAATGGGACCAGGATTTAAATCCAGAGAGAGTGGCTTCAGGGCTCGTGCCGTTGCAGCTCTGGGATCCTGCGTCTCCCAGGGAAGAGAAACACTGTGCCCAGGGGCCTGCTCAAGGTCACATCGCTGAAGTGACGAAGCAGCATTAGGATCTGCAGGTGCTGACTCCTGGACGAAAGCTTGGTCTGAGGCAGCGCACGCCTGCCAATTAATTAAGTGCGCTCGGGAATTTATAAATCAAAGTAAACTTGATTCATTTAAATCCATCCTGGTTAAAATTCACTCAACCCAACCGTATCTGTTCTTTCTCTGCAGGAATCATGAAAATAAAATTTACCTCCAAAAGTCAGGCTTTATTATTAAATAAGTCAATTTATATTAATGTTCTTTGTTGTGTATGAAGTTCTTTATTTATTACTAAACATGTTCAATACCAGACATTAGTATTCAGATCAGACCACTTGGTGTCTGATGGGTCAGAAAATGTGGAAAAAGACTGAATTTAAGGATAGAAAAGAAACAAGAAAACTGGATATTTCTCTCAAGGTAATGATAATAAACCATTACTAGATGGGTTTTTTTTATGTATAAGATTTCAGTATATAGTCCCATTAAAATAATTACTGATTGAAATCAATAGGTAGAGACAGAAGAGTTTTAAATTTGAAATTTCTATCCAGTAAAGATTGTTTTATATTTACTTACTTTCCTCAATTTTTCTTTTTAGTCTTTTCAAAACAAACATATATTATTGGACTTTTCACAGCCTCAATTCCTGGACTTGATGATCTCAGTTCTTTAAACACATCATATTTTCCAGTAAAAAAGTGGGTGGAATTGATACATTAATCTCTGTTTAAAATTAAGAATTTCTTATAAACATGCCAATCATTGTAAATATTGAAATAATGCTATCTTAACTTCTCAACATTCGCTGTATTAGTCTGGGTAGCTTAAACAACAGAAATTTATTTTTTCACACTTCAGGGACTGGAAAGTCCAAGATCAAGGTGTCAGCAGGTAGATTTCTCGAGTCCTGTCTTCCTGCCTTGCATGGGGTTGCCTCCTCACTGTGTCCTTACACGACCTGTCCCCTGTGTGGGCATGGGAAGGGAGAGATCGCTGATGTCCTTCGCTCTTTCAGTAGGGATACCAGTTCTAGTGATTTAAGGCCCCATCCTCAGTAACCCCCCTAAAGGCCTTATCTCCAAACACAGTTACCTTTGAGATTTAGTGATTCAACGTGATTGTTTAGGGGGATACAATTCATTCTGTTACACCTGTTTTTAGGTATCTGTTTATTATTTAAATAAAGGTGAGGTAGGAAAATAAATAATTCTGGTGACAATACAAAAGTCAAAGTTCTAGTTACAGGTTTTGTTTTTTTTTAAATCAGTTAGTTACTCTAATCTTTAAACTTATGAACTCATGCTTAGCTAATAGGAAATTCAGTTTCTGGTTTTAGATGTTGGGTGGGGCCTGATCCTTTGGCAGCTAGAATTTAGGTTGTTGGTACCTCTTTTCTTCCTCTCGATGTCTGTTTTTCATTGGCCTATTTTATGATCGCATCCATAAATATTTTCAGTATCCTGGTAACTAATTTCCATGAGCATGAAATCTTGAAATATTTCACTTCCACCTTTCTTATCTTAACTCTAGCTAGCGCTCTTCATTTTCATTCTGTTCAGAACATCTCTTGGGTACAGGAAAGCAGAACTTGTTCACTTCAGGCTAATTATACCTTTAACCTCTCATGAGATCAAAGACAAAGGAGAGAATTAAAAAGTACAGTGTGTTTACTATGTGCCATGCACTCTGCTGTCCCCTTTAACTTTTTAAAATAGTGAAACTGTTTCCTGAGATGACTGGCCCCAAATTAAAGTAATTTGCATACGTATCTTTTCTATCTCAATGACCATCTTGACTTAGATGTGCATCTTTTCATAGTTCATAAGCCAACCCAATTCTTGGAATCTATTTCAAGGTGTGTGTTTTTATTATTTCAAGAATAATTTATTGTTCATGTGAATAAGAAATAGATTAATTAGTGGTGAAACCAGTAACTTTAGGACTACTTTTTAAATACTTATAAAAGTAACTTATGAGTAATTATTTGTGAAAGTGTGAAACATATTAATATCTAATAAAAAGACATTGGTAAGGTTCTGGAATAAATCTTAGCGAATGTCTCATTCAATCTCTTTTAGAAAAGTATACTGCAGCTGAGAAAATTGAAGTGATTTTTTTAAGTTCACCCTAACAGATAATGGGAGCGGAGCCACAGTAAGGAAAGAATGTTACCTTACTCTGCATCCTGTGTGCTTACCATCAAATCGTGTAATTGTCATTGGTGGTAACATTTGTTCTGAAACTAAAAGAAATCATCTATTCTTTTTCTCTAACTCATTTTGCCAAAAATCATTTCTCCAAAATGTAATATAATGAATAGGAAACTTGTAGACTTACACTCAAATTTATGCTCTGCCACTTTCTATATTTCAGGCGAACTTCAATTCTTTGAATCACATTTCCTCATGTAATGTAAAAAAAATAGTCAAAAAGGTGATCAAAACCCCCCAAACAGTGACTGGCATATATTTTATTTCAGTGTCTGTTAGTAGAATTTATTTTCCAACTACACTGTGTTAGTTTCCTAGTTCTGCCAAAGCAAAGGGCCTCAAACGTGATGGTTTCAGACAAAGGCAATGCATTCTCTCCCAGTTCTGGAGCTAAGAAGTTTGAAATCCAGGTGTCAGAAGATCACACTGTCTCTGAAGGCTCTAGGGGGAACCTGTTTCATGGCCTCCTCCTAGCTCCTGGCGCCCCAGCAATCCTGGCTCACAGATACCTCACCTGTTCTTTGCCTGTGTTAATACATGGCATTCTTCCTGTGTGTCTTTGTGTCACTCCCTTGTTCTCATAAGGACACAAGTCTTATTGGATTAAGGTCCCACTCTATGCCATATAACCTGATTTTAACTTACATCTTAATCACATCGGCAAACACCCTATTTCCAAATAAGTTTTTATTCCTAGGTCCCAGGGGACTTCAGAGTAATTTGGGGGATACACAATTCAGCACACTACATACACTAATGTCATTTTGGAATGAGTGTTGTGATCGATGCTCTGTGAATTTTCCTGACCTATTTGAACATAGAAAATCATTAGAGAATGTTGAAAAGATATTGAAATATTTATATTGCCCCATGACATAAAGCATAGACAGAATGAACACAAATAGGATAGACTAGGTATTGTGAGAGTAATATAATAAATTGTTCCTTTGTTTTCAGTGGATCATTGGAACTGTATCTGTAATTTAATTATATGAATCCAGAGATGCTGTTTTAGTTTACCATTTACAATTTAATTATAACTTGCTTCTGGGTATGGACTAGTATGTTTTATTTCTCTTATATTTTCAGTTGGCAGTACTCAGAAATCATAAAAATTTAAATTGCAATCAACTACACAGCTAATTATTCTTTAAATATTTATTATCTATAACTCAAGAATCCTCATATAAGAAAAGTGATGCTCTCGAGTTGCTGAATTTCAAAACTGTTCTAAAAATGATGGCACGTTTTGAAAATTTTGTAAAAGAATGTGTCTTTCTTGCTGGAGCATGTGGACACACGCCGTCTTGAATTTCTAATTACGCGTGACAACTAACTGAAAGAAAAAGCACTACACAAACGACATAGTAAATGAAAAGAGTGAAGCAGAACGTCATCTGCATGTGGCAAAACTGCAACCATGAAGGTTTCAAACTAAATTGTCAGTATGCATATGATTCTTCCTGCTCATTGCACAAGTACAATGCATTCTCATGCTACTAGGAAGTCTGCTAGCTCTAGGCCCAACATCTATGTGCCCAATTTCCACACTTATACAAAAATAAACCTTTGCTATACAGAGCTTTCTCTCACTAAAACTGAAGCAAGACAATAATTTTATTTGTAGCTTTACCTCTGTACAAATTTCAGTCCATAGTGGCCATAATTCTAATTTTACCTATTTTATTCTTTAGATGATTTTGGTGTTTATATTTATAGTCAGTTTACATGTTACTTGTCTGATGCCAGAAGAGAATTGTCTCCCTTTATATTGGGACTGTGTTTGCCAAACACCTCAAGGTCAGTGTAACTTGTCTGATTTTCTATGCCTGGCTTTCCATTTTAGTGGTAAAATGTTTCCTCTTTTACTGAGGTGACGCACATGGGTTTTACACAGGTTTGCTTTCTGCCCTGTTTCTCTTCTAGCCAGTTAGATGTGAAGTCCTGGCATGTCTAACACACTCTTTTTCACTCTGCTATTTTTCCTATTTTAGTTCTGATCACCTCATGCACATAATATAAAGTCTCCTTAGACTGTCCCTAACCAGATTCTGTCCTCAGGTCCTGTCTCTACTCTGGGGTCAATTGTATTAAGATGTTATTTTAAATCAGAACACTTCTTCCTTCCTAATCCTTTGGTGACCTTAATTTGACTATGCCTTGTAACCAAAGATTTCCAACTGGCATCTTAAGGCTTTCAAAATATAACCTCATATTGCTTTATAAATTTTCTTCTTATGAATTTCCATAAAATATGAACTGGGTGTTTTTTTTTTTCACTCTAAATATAGTATACACATTCTGAATGATATGTAAACTTACAAAGATCCCACTACCTGGAATTCCTATAAGTACCTAAGTTTCCAATTTAAAAAATATATACTGTATTACCATGAAATATTTTATATATAAGAAAAAGGCAAGGAGAAAAATACAACTTGTAGCACTAAAGTGGAAGTTATTCTGGAGGAACCTATCAGCAAACTGTAAGGCTGAACCACAGGAAGATGCTACTTTTATAGTTCAAAACTCATGGAATACTGACTATTTTATATAGTCTGATACAGTAAAGCTAGTTTTTCAATAAAACATATATTAAGTACATCACTAGATTCACACAGAGTAAAGAAAACAGCTGAAAGGGGAGAAAAGGCTTATAAGTAAGAAAAGGTGGAGTTTCCCTGAGGGCAAAACATCCAAATTCTGGGTCTGAGACCAAATACAGGGCCCAGACAAGATGCGAGAGCTGGACTCAGAATGTTGCTCTAAGACTGGAAGTGGTCTAACGTGGCACCTGGCTCATCCACAAGCACGACTCTTGTCTTTGAGAGAAATGTCTCAATGAAATATGAACCCATAAAAGATAACTAGATGCAACGAGCAAGAATCAGTAATATATCCCTCAGCCCTTTGGAAGCGGAAGTCATTTGTGACTGAATATAAGATATCTGTGAACACAACGTTCAAGAAAAAATGACAATAATAAATATGAGCGAAGTGCAGGTGCAACATGGAGGTGTAGAGTTGGAAAGAACATGACATCCATCCTCACAACAGCAAAAACAATAAAAAAAACGCAAAGTGATGACTTTGTTTGAACTTAACAGAGGACTAATTAAGTTCTCAGAGCAAACAACTGGAAAGCTTGTGAGAGAAAGAGCCTGCAGGCAGAAACTGGACCCACGCAGATGTTCACCCGGACAGATGCCACTGAAGGTTCCATAAACTGGTGAGAGTTTTGACTACAACTGTTTAACAAATAGCTCAAAGGAAGCATTAAGTGTGTGTTTATGCATTCTTCAAAACCTTGTATGTGATTTTTCAATTAAAATGTTAAATGAAGTTGTTACATATTCTAGTAAAAACTGCTGTAGAAGCTCCTAAAATAAAACAACTGACTCTTCCTGAAGTATAGGAGAGTGCAGGCTAAATCATTTCACATAAAGACATATGTATAATATGTGACACTATATCTGACAAGATGGGTTCTCAGATGTCCCTTTCCCTTAGTTTACCATTTTACAGATGGTTAAATATTTATCTTTCAGCATCTCCTTTAACCTGTAAAATCAGAACATGAAAAGCCATCAAGCTATGGAATATCCTCATCATAGTATTTCCAAAAATGTGTTCTGAATGACACTTGTTCTATCCAATGTCAACTGATTGATTAAAACTTAAAGGTAGTTAAACAGATATTTTCTCTATGCTTTCTTACAGTCTATAGCATACAAATGTACATCAAGAGCATGAAAAGGGCGTGGGCAGTGAGCTTGATTCACAAGCTTATTTACCTCCTCAAGCTCTTCTCAACGAGCATCTCACACACAAATGTTCTCAGATGACAGATTGAGATACACGCTGTCTGATGAGCTTTAAAAATCTGCAATCTCCAGAGTCTGAAAAGTAAAATACCACACCTCTCACTATTAACTAAAAAGTTTAAAAGAAAGATTAATCTCTATCAAGGTTATAAAGATTCTTGCTCCTTTACTACTTATTCTCAATTTAGTTTTCTTTGCCAGTAAATTGGTAAATACATTCAGTATTGACATTCTTACTTTACTTCTAGTCTGCCAAAATGTAGTTGTGATGTGCGAGCTGACGCCTTGCATTTTCAGTATTAACATCAATTTTAGTGATGAACAAACAGTGGTCAATGGGCTGTCCTACCAGACTAGGTATTTTATTTTAGCACTCTCTCCGTATAATAAAATAGCCGCTGTGGCTGAAACTGTGTATCAGCTATAAATTTTTAAAGAAGATTAGCTGGCAAGGCTCTTTCTATTCTGGTAGATGTTTCCCTAATAGGTCTGCATTCTCCCACATCCAGTGACTGTCCACCGGCCTGAATATACACAACTTGTGTGCGCACACACTTTAACACACCCGCCTCCTTCTGCATTCACAGCACGTCCCCCAAACAGGATCCATGTTTGGGGCTGTTTTTCATATTTCCGGTTATTTGTGTTTGTTTGACTGGAAATGCATATGACTTTGCATAATTGGCTTCATATCGGAAAGCCTTATGCCACATAAATTACCACTATAAACATTGAAGGGAAGTGAGCACTAGAGACACACAATTAGCAATTCAAAACAGATTTTTAAAAATCATTTTGCTTTTATAATGTGCAACATCAGACGAGAGGAAGCCTAGTCGTTTGCTATGACAGACTTAAACGCATTGTCCGTTCCTCAGTCTTTGGTAAGTTCTTTACACAGTAGACAGCGAGTGCCTAATTGTGTTCATTCTAAATTACTCTTTGTCACACTGCCAGGCAGACTGCGAGGACTTGATTTTGATGGAACAGCATGTTCAGAACTGGTTTCTACAAAGCTTGTAATTGACTTTGATAGGAATTATATCTCCTGTAATTTGAGTCTTAATTAAGTAGAAAATACATTGAATTTGAATACAATTAGGCTGAATTAGTTGTAATGGATTCCAAGACTGTTGATTTAGATGTTGAGTCATTATGAGGACAGCCATCGATGTATTAACAACTTAACAGATTTAGACCTTGTTGAACATAAATATGTTTAAATGTTTCAATTTTTCCATTTCCATGCGTTATTTTTCATAATAAGAAAAAAAAACCACACCAAATACCCACCGAGAGCATGAAATGTCTAACTGATATTTTTAAACATCACTGAAGCCACACCTTTTTGTGAACCTAACGCTGCAGGAATGAAATGCCTAGTGCAAGCCTGGGCGATGAACAGTAACGTGCTGCGGTTCTGGGGGCGCAGGCAGAGCCCCCGGGAGCTGCGGGCCGGGCCGCAGAGGGGCTGAGCGCCTCCCCGCTTCCAGCCCGCAGCCCGCAGCCCGCAGCCCGCAGCGGCTGGCTCCCCCGAGGAGACTGAGGCTGCGTGGCCTCGGAACAAGGGGCCCGGCAGCTCCGAGGCTCTCAGGAGGGGACGATGGGCGACAAACTGCGGCCTCTCCGCCAGGCGCCTGTCGCTCAGCAGCATGCCCCGGCCTGGGAGACCTCGAACACAGCTCAGCCAGGGGGCAGTCCCAAAGGGCCGCGCACTGTGAGGTGCTACTTAAAAAACTCACCCGAATAGGCTGACTCATAGGCACAGAAACGGAATTAGTCGTTTCCGAGGGCTGGGCACAAAGAAGGGAGGCTTTGGGATGACCGCTAAGAGGTATTTTTTTTTTTTGGAGGTAATAATAATGCTCTAAAATTGATTGTGGTGATGGTTATAAAACTATGTAAATATACCAAAAGTCATTGAAATTTACACTTTAAATAGGTAAATTCCATGGTATGTGAGTTACACCTCAATAAAGCTGTTAGAAATAGATGATGCTAAGGTTATTGTACTTTTGCAGACCTTAGGTGCAAAAGAAAGTTTCTCATTTGTTGTCATAATCCAATTTAGGTCTAACATAAAACTTCACAAAGAAAGAACTAAAAAAATAGGTAAAGCTAATGTCACTTATGATAATAGGTGAAAATGTATAAACTGATATAAGCAAGTAAAATCAAACTGTTCACTCAAAAAAGAGCCCTTTATTGTGTAATTCATATCTCAATAAGAAAGGAATTGAAGAAATAGCAGCATGCCTTCCCTTTACTACCTACAACTCCCTGTATTCTGTGACACGCCTTAGTTTTCCAGCTGTTCTAAACATCATCTGACAGGTCATATTTTTTACTTATTTATTTATAATGTGTCCACCACTGAAATCTAAGCACCTCAAAGGCAGGGATTTTTATTTGGATTAAACGTCAAATAGTTCCATCATCAAGGCTAACCTGGCATTTCTAAATACTTTTAGAATAAATATTTGTTTAACGAATATTTTCTTTCTCCTTCTTTAATCTTATTTCCTAAAAGGGAGTTAGCTGAGCACATATTTTAGAATATTATCATGAAAGTAACAACAACAACATATGTACATAATACTTATGATTATAAAAATATGACACATGAAATTTTAAAACTCAGAGAACATGGACGGCCCTGGAGAGCATTATGCTAAGTGAAAGAGGCCACTCAGAGAAGGACAAGTACCACGTGATTTCACTTATAGGTGGAATCCAGTGAACCAAACGGACTAACAAACAAAATAGAAACAGACTTATAGATAGAGAAGAGACTGACAGCTGGCAGAGGGGAGGGGTTGTGGGGCCGGGTGGGAAAAGTGACAGGATTAAGCACAAAACAACAGCAGCAATAACAAACTCATAGACATAAACAACAGTGTGGTGGTTAGCAGAGCAAAAGGGGGTGGGGGGAGGTAGAAGAGGGTACGGGGGGATACATGGTGATGGAAGGAGACTTGACTTGGGGTGGCCAACACACAAGACAATATACAGATGATGTGTTATAGAATGAGACACCTGCAACCTATATAATTTTATTAACCAGTGTCACCCCAATACATTCAATTAAAGAATAAAAAAATAAAGAAAAGAAACCGTACTGCTTAGTGATTTTATAAACTCTAACTATTGGAGCTTTTAAAGAAAAGAACATACGGAGAATGAGAGGGTTTCACAAGCTGCTCCTAGCAGGCCCTATTCATCAGGTAAAGAATGAATGAGAGGCGGAAGGTTTTCCTTGGCTGTCTTCACTGTGGCCACACACCAGTTAGGGTCCTACCTCTTAGAGAGGGGTTCGAGCGGACGTATGTATATAGAGCAGGAAGAAGGCAGTGGAGGGTGAGGTAAAGGTGATGAAAAACCGAAGAGAAAAAGAAAAATGCGTATTTTTATTTTGACATGATTAGACTGTGCCAGTGAGAAAGGGGAGCAAATCCTATCACACTCTCCCTCCCCCTTCATAAAATCCTACCATGTCCCAAAGCTTCCAGACACTTTTCTATTGTATCAGATTATTGAAACTGCCAAGGCCAGTGGTGTTCTAAATACACAGATGATTCCATCTCCAAAAGAGCTTAAGGAAGTTGAGAATAAATAAAAATTGTATTTTTTAACAACAACAACAAAAGCTTGAGAACATTTAGTTGAGACTGAACTATTTTGATATGTCCTTTCCTTGTTTAAATGCCAATGGAATTATCTAGTCACATCTCAAAAATGCAACCTTGTGTGTGTGTGTGTGTGTGTGTGTGTGTGTGTGTGGAATCCATTTAATCTAAAGTCAATTTCACAGTTCAGTCGAAGTAGCATTAAGAAATGATAACAAGGTAGTTGACATAAGAACTATGAATATTATTTTTTGGCTGGCTGTATTTCACTCTATCAACTCAATCATCTATAGTCCTCTTTGTATCAGATTTTCAGGATGTAAACAGAAAGAAATATTGCTCTGAGAGAACCGAAATAGAAAAGACCTGCTGGTGAGGCTTGAGGACAAATTTGTGACACTCATTTTCAGAAACCCAAGAGGCAAGAGAACCCAAAAGTAAATACTTTTATTCAAATTTCCTTTACTAATCAGTGGATACAGTTATGACACCCATTAAAGCACAGAATTGTTTAATCCCATAGCAGGACTGCATTTACAGATCGTCTAACTCAAATCTATTAAAACGCCTTTGCCAATTCCTGCAATACCATGAGCCATGCTAAGACTTACACCTCCAAAGTGGCACTGTCACACAGAGAGGACCACGCTCAAAGCCCTGGATTGGGTCGTTAGTTCCCAACTACCTATGAAATAAATGGATTGTCATGTAGAAGTAATGACATTACTAATGAAATGGCACAGTAATGGCATTAACTAATGAAAACTAAACAAAACCGTTTTTCAGTTTGCTGTGCCTGAAGGGGAATCTCCTTTTGATATATACAGCCTGGGGTACCTTAATATAAGAAGACTTGCAATAAAAGAAAGAAATGCTCCTTTGGGTTAAATGCTCGTCTGTGGAAGGACGCCCGGAGGTCAGTCAGGTGGACATGAATCCACTGCAGGCGTTACGCGCTCACAGGGGAAGGTAACGAGGGGCTGCTTCTGCAGTCTCTTCAAAACCTGGCTTTAACGCTAAGAAAGAGAAATCTTAAATGAAACTTGTGAAGGCAGGGCAAACCTCTTTCCTTAGCACCGTTTCTTCCTAAGCACCCGGGAGAGGATTTCGGGGGGCAGTGGCAGGGCCAGCGAGGGGCGGGCCCGGGCCCCGCACACGCCCACCCGCCCGGGCAGATGCCAGCGCCCCGCCGGCACTGTCAGGACCTGCTGCTTTCACAAAAGGGCCCCGTGTGGAAATCCCTACATGCTGCTTCTGCAGAGAAAGAAACGCCTTTTCCTCAGCCTCGGGAGAGTTTCCGATGTTGGATCACGTCATGGGAGCAGACACCTTGCCTTTGTCAAAGCGGCTCTGAACTTTGAGATCCACGCTGCTTCGCTTCCTACCCATTTCATCCGTCCCTGGGCCCCACCTCTCCTCCCTTCCTTCTATCTCCTTCTTGGTGTTTTCTTATTTTTGCTTTCACCCTTTTAACATGTATTATTACTGATTAAATCGTAGACTTTCGGCTTCTCGGGGCTCTACTTGACATCAGAATACGCATAGCTCATTTTCATGCAGTTCTCTGAATTGTTCCTGTTTCTCTGAACTGGCCAATTCGGTTGGACTGAATTCTGCAGCTTTCCAGGTCTACTGTAACAGAGAGCTCCACCGAGGACAACTCTTTCTCCTCAAGCCACAATACAGGCACCCTGCTCTTTTGAGGCCTACACATCTGTACTTACGCGTTTGGTTGAAAAATAATTACAAAGCCCCCTGCTCCCACATCTTTGTAATTGGTACCATTACCCACCCATCTGCCTCCACCAACCCCTTTGTCCCAAACAGCTCACAGGCTTCTCTCTTCCTTCACGTAATTTAGGTTAAGCCCTCCTCTTATCTCACTTGGACGTGACATTTTCCTTCCATCTTCATCTCTTTATAATCTTATAAAATGACCTGAGAGTGATATTTGTAATATCCCAGTCTTATTTCATCTTGCCTTATAAAAATGTTAAGTGAATCTTTATATTCAGAGGAAATCTCAAATCTCTCGACCTCTACCGCACATCTACTTTCAAATTGGATACTTACCCAATTCCTCTCTTAATTATACCTTACACATAATGTCCAACGCACAACCTCTCAAATATCTGAAAATAAATTAGCTCTCTCAGATCTTTGTGCTGGTCCTGCCCTCTGCCTGGAGTGCTCTGCCCTTGACTATATCTTCTCTTTATATTTCTACTCAACCTTTAAATCCTACCTCAACTAATGCCTCCTTTAGGCTCCAGGGAGGGTTACACACTTTCTCATCTAAGTTGCCTCTGGATGCTATGCAGGAATGCGGCGTCTTTACCAGACACAACTTAAATTTGATTCCAGACTATTAAGATTAATATTACAAAACATTCTGTTTTAAAAAGAACAACTGTCCATTAGGAATATCCTCTAGGTAGATCCATGCTTATGACCATCTTAAAGAGCCTTGAGACTTAGAATTCTATTTCCTTATAATTATCAAGTTATCTAATTAATCTACCAGGTTTTGCCTGTCTCAACATGTGGAGAAAATGTTGCAATATTTACTGATGGCTTAAAATAAATCTAAGAGCTAGGGTGGATTTCTAGCGCACTACTGGCATTTTAAGCACTAGCATCATCCCCACCTCTTAAATGAAAATTCCTGTACAGGAAACATAATGTATACTAGGAATAAGCCATTTATCCATAGAATTCAAATGCACGTTTGTTAGCTGGTAGAGAGTTTCAAGGATTGTCAACCGTCAATGAACATAAAGAAAACATGATTTTTGGAAGGAAGTTTGAAACAGCTGTCAATGGGAAGCTGAGAAAGGCCAAGGGAGAATGAACTATCTTACACTTAGTCTGATGGCAGGTCCCTGAAATGGGCAACTCATATTCTAAGTTGATAATAGTACTGGCATCTACAGGACAGTGTTTCTGCCCTCATTTCACTACTGCCCCTCTATCCAAACACACACTGATGTGCATATCTAAAGAGCTTTTCATTAAAAATTATATTACTAATTGTATTACTAGTTGAATGTAACAGGCAAACACGGAACTATTAATGAGGACACATGAATTTTTGTCCCTGATCTGCTATTTATCAGGTCTGTGACCACGACCAAGTGAATTACAATTCATTTTCTTGGTTTTCTTCATCTCCCAAATGGAGAACATGAGGCCTGCCTGCTCTCTGAGAAGTGTTGTGAAGAACAAATAGTATATGGCCCCAGGTTCCTTTGTTAGTGACAGGACACTGCACTGGGAAGGTGTATTCTCTACGGGCCTGGTTACTCTTGTCATCTCCCCCCGACTGTTCCCTCCTCTGTTCCCTCTGTTAGATTGAAGACTTCCCTCCACCTCCGTGACCCCAGGCTGAGAACACGAAGCATTGCTGCTCCTCCATTCCCCCTCCATCCTTCAGCCCTCACCTCTTTCGATTAGGCCCAAACAGCATCTACCAAGGTGTTCCGCCCCCCCTTTCTCTGTATTCCCACCCAGCAAAGCTCTCTCAGGCCTCATTATTCCCAACAGGCTGCTGGTTGGTCTTCCTGATGGTATTTCTCTTCTTCAAATTCATTGTCAAATGTGGCTGTGTTTCTTGTCTATAGATACAGAGTTCTATCAGAAAGCGTACAAACTCCTCAGGTTGGCATTCAGAGCCCACTGCAGTTTTACCATTTTCAGCCATTATGTATTTATGGGAGGTCCAGTAACCAATCTCTCCACCTTCCAACAACCATTCCCACCACAGCCCAACTTTTCTGCATTGACTCAGACTATCGGGTCAGCTCAGGATGTCTGTGCCTCTCTACCACTCATAAATGCCCTTCAGTTCCCAAGCACTCTTTCAGTTCCCTTCTCTAAGCCTTCCCCTAGCTCTCTAGTTATGACGGGTCTCTCCTTTTCTCTTCCTTCCAAATATTCTCTGTACTCATGATTCACATGCAAAACGTAACCCCAAAGTTAGCAGCTTAAAACAGTAAACATTTATTAGTTCACACAGCTCCTGAGAGTCAGGAATTGAGGAGCAAGCAGGTGGCTGCCTCTAGCTCAAGGGCGCTTCTGAAGCTGCAGTCAGCAGTTGGCCCAGGCTGCAGTCATCCCAAGACTTAACTGGGGCTGAAGATACTGCTTCCAATTTAATTCATGGGGCTGGTGGCCTGAGGCTTCCATTCTCCTCACCTGGCTCCTTCCCAAGGGACATGGATTTCCCCCGAGACTAGGTCTGTGGTCCAAGAGAAAGCAACCCAAGGGGAAGACACCACAAGCTCTCAAGATGAAAGCCACAGCCTTTTCACCACCGGATCTCAGAAGCGAGGCACCGTCATTTTTTCCATATGTCATTGGTCACACGCCAACCTTAAGGTGATGTGGGAGGAGGCCACGCGGGGCGTGGCTGCCAGGGGCTGTGGATCTTTGAAATGTTGGGGGTAGGCTGCCCCATCCTCTTAGCACATGATTTTGTGGCAAAATTATTTGTGCAGAAATGGTGCCCATTACACGTTATTTTACATGAGTCTCAGTCTATTATGGTCAAGGTTTTAAGTTATTTACAGCCTTGGCTAAGAAACTTGAGGTCCTGAGCTTGATGTTCTCTGAGGGTTAGTGAGTCATATGCTGAAACTAAACTTGGGAAACCCAGACACCAAATACACGCCGATGCTAACAGGACGAGTTGTGAAAGGCACCCGGGAGTATACATGCTGTTCCACCAGCGTTAGGTAAGAACACGTGCTCTGTCAGCACACGGGTGGTGGCTGAACGTGAATACACATTTTTAGGGGAAGAATGTGACGTGTCACAGGAAAGGTGCTCGTCTCAGTTGCAAAAGACTCTCCCAAAATAAACTCACTTTTTGACGTTAAGCAGTTTACATGTTGTATCCTACCTTCATCACCATTAGGGAAGTTGATCTCAACTGCAAAATAGACATAACATTTTCTCTTGAATAACTGCAATATCTAGCAAGTATAAGAATAGACAAGGTATGGAAAAGCCCAACGCAAAGATTAAAACACGCTCAAGATGAGATTGAGCAAAACTGAGTAACTATGGCTTCATCATCTGAGACTTTTACATGAGTTGAGAGAGGGTAGCCTCTGGGCCATTTTCCTCCAGACTTGCACCTTTCCCCAGCAGCTCCCCAAGCTGGCTCCATGTCATCCTGTTTTAACAGCTCTTAGCTACTCCGTCTAGAATGTAGACTCATCTGGAACCTATAAGTTAGGACAATTGAAAGTAAGCTACTTTCTTGGGGTATTTAATAGCTGCCGCTGCTTCATCTTAAGAAACTTCTACACCCTCATCAATCTAGGATAATTTTAAAGATACAATCCCAAGTCCCCCAAAACCAATTAAATCAGAATCCCTAGAAGCAGGACCCTAGTACTGCTATTTTAAAAAGATCCACAGGTCTTTTAAATGTGAATTCTAATATAAATTCTAATTCTGATGTACATTCATCACTGAGAGTCGCCAGGGGCTAAAATATGGGATGGCAAAGCGGGCCACCCAGAAAGCAAGCAACAAACGGTAGTTTCCTGCTGTGCTCAGCAAGGGACAGAGTTGGAATTTTCGGAAACTCAGAGAAAACTACTAGATTGAATGTGAATCACTGAGCTTTAATATGGAAATAAAACATTCTCTTGAATAGTAAATCCAAGGCCATAATATTCCTTTGGTCATACTTTTAATATCTATGTTTTTTAGTGTGCATGAATACAAATACTGGGCTTCTTGTCTAGTTTGTTTCCCTTATTAGATATTGTCCAGTTTCCAATAAGAAAAAACCTTACCTTTCTCTCTGGCACTAATTAGCAAAATAAATAGCAAGTCGTGGACTAGAATTCATGTAAGTCAATTGATAGCTATGTTTTTTTTCCCCACTACATAGGGATAGTCAGTAATACAATTGGTAATATAATTTTTGTAATACAATGTTCTTGGTATACGAGTGTATGCACACACACATGCATGTGTTGAGTGTACAGGGAGTGGAACTGGCTCTTCCTATGAAGACTGTCAACCAAGAAAATATCCAGGACCTGATGGAACCCCTTATAATGAACCATGTTAGGGAATTGCTCTCAGACTGAGGTAACTCCCCATTGGGCTCTCTCGGCTCAGCCACCAATTTTGAAATCATGTGACTGAAAATCCAAGTTTACTTTTTCCCTGTTAAAGGAGGCAAAGGAAAGATGATCTGTAATCTTGTTTGAGGAGGACTCTATTTTTAGTATCTTTGAAGAGATGCTTCTAATTATTTTTTTAAATCTAGAAAAAAACTGATTTTTTTGCTTCTAACCTGTTATCAATTATAGTAATATATAATTTATAGTAAACTAGAAATAAAAGAAAAAATACTTTTAAGTTCAATACAGGTGAAGAAAACATGACCTTCTAGGAAGGATGAACTTCATATCAAATGCCAAGTCTCTGACTTCATATAAAGTGCTCTACTCACTAAATGTTAAGGCACAGCACATCATTAAGATGAAAGCAAGGTTCTTTTCATTACTAATACCCTCCTGTAGAGTATTCAGGAACTTATTTCCATCAATGCATTTGATCTTTTTAAATTAAATTATTCTCTAACTGAATGAAAAAAAATGAATTATATTAAAATGAATGCTCTTCCTCAGTTTCAAATAGGAGCTATAACTTCCAGTTTTAAATGATATCCTCAAATAATAATCTGCAGTTTTAAGCTCTCTTTTGCTATATAGAATCCCACTGAAGTAATATTGAGACAAGACTTGATGTGAGCCCAATTTGGCCTTGGAACTTGAGAGAAATACATAGGGTATATTACATATTTTTGAGGAAGTTTTGTGGGCAAGTGCACACATTTTTTATTATGTTTTGTTTTGTTTTGTTTTACTGTGAAGAAAGATTTTTATTGTAAATGAAAAGAATATATGACTTTATTAAGCCTGTGTTTGTGTACAGCATAGCCGTCGGAACTCTTACTGGGAGTCTAGGCATGAGGGGATCTCTTACTTCTGGCAACAGGGAGATCGTCAACCTCTGGGTTCATACTAGCACGGTAGATGGTGATACGCAAACATTTCTTGCATTAAAACTTGAGATGGAACTGGATGGTGAGGCCTTTCATTCCTTTCCAACTGTGAAATTACACAGGAGTTATACCATGTTGCACATTAAATCCCAGCCCCACTCAGTAGCAGTTTATTGCCTAAGACTTGGTTGATAAGATCAAGGCACAACCTTATTGAGGAAAATTCTGACCGTAAGTTCTTTAAAGCTATTTATATGGGATATTCCATACAATATCTCCAAAGATAAAGAAGTCATAGTTGCTATGCTTATGCCACTGTGTTGATGTATATGATCATTGACCCAAATTAACATAATATTTTGAAATATTTTTATATATCACTTGGGAAATAAAACCTATAACATAGACTCCTCTGAAACAAAAGCAATTTGATATACAGCTTTCAAACTCATGCTATCAACCGATGGCAGAAAAAGGTTGACTGATACCTACTAACGCATTTAAAATAATTCTGTTGCAGACAGCTGTAGATGCGGTTCAACTGACCCGGAAAGGAAGACTGTGATAGTAAATAAAATTGTAGTTACTCCCTTATTCGGTTCAATTCACAACAGTACATTTCAAAGAGACACGCCTTTATTACATTCCTAACCTACAAAACGGTCTGGTAATTAGTGGTTCCTCTAAATGGCAGCGGCTCGTTTTCACGGCTGCAGCCTGGCATTCCACAGGAGGAGGGTCCCTTAGATAGGAGTTTAATTGCACAGCGCCCAGAGCAGCGTGGCACAGGCCGAGTTTTCAGATTGAACTAAAATGTTGTTATGAGCTTGCAAGCAAGGGCAGTGAGCCAGCCTACCGCATATGCTTCGTTGAAAAGTAAGCCATTAACAAGGTACGCATAAAAGCATGAGGTCTTCATGAAACGTTTGAGTGTGATTAGGAAAAGGGCGTGGTTTCATTTTTAATTTGGGGAGCTTATTGATTTGTATTAAAACTATACCGTCAAAATAAATAATTCTAATATTTTTAAAACAAATGATCATTACTGTCTGTTGTACGAGCTGTAGAATTATTAACTTTACATTACCACTAACGCGATAGCATATATGTACTGACACAATTGTGGGCAAATTTTCTTACAAAAATGATTTTTGTTTCCTCCAATAGGCATGAAATGAATTCTTTTTATAAGTGGTAGTTAGCTAATATATATGATTCCCATTTATGCAAAAGAGAATCTTTAATATTTATTATTATAATTATTGCAACTAAACTTTACAATGTGGCAATAATTTTTAAATGATATGCCAGAGCAGGAGCTCATATAATAAATATAGTGTCATGACTGGTAAATGAGTTTGCATTTTTAAACAAACAATTCTGTGCCTCATCAGGATGTAAATCCAAAATTATGGAAACTTTCTCAGTGCAGAATATCAGTTTAGAATGTAAAAGTCCATTTGGATACTAGGGAAAAATGAAATGATCAGATGCCATCAATTGCTGGGTCCGTATGCAAAATCCTCTATTGTTAGAGTCTCTGTGATGAAAACAGAAAGTCAACATGCCTATAATTTGGAAGTTCTTGGTAGATGGATAGAATATGTTGTTTAGCCTGATACTTTTGATGTCACGTGCTTCTAAATGTCTAGGTGACGTAACAAAAGAGATCTTGCCTATCTGATTACATTACCAAAATAAAGGCTCAGATGAAAACGTTTACAGTTTACTGACATAAGCAGATTTCCAGGATTTTCAATATTTGCACGGCTGTGTGCAGCCAGCTTAACAGTGTAAGAGGGCTTAGCAGTTCTGTGTGACATCAAGTGAAATGTGTCAACAGCGTGAGTGACCAAAATGCCAAAGCAACCAGTGACTGAATCGATGCAAGCGCAGCATTCACGATACGAGACAAAACGCCCCCTCTTTGCGTCATGCTGTTCTCTTCACACCCGGAGAGAGGACGGGACTGTAAGCTGGGGCACCACCAGTAAAACTGGCAGTAACCAACTCTACCTTAGACCAAGGAGAGTGAGTAGGTGGTAAATCGGTGGGCCGTATGGACACTGATTCAACCAAGAGCAACGACATATTCGGAGCATAATAGGTCAGGATAAGAGAAACCCGAACTCTCCTCAGTCAATATCGGGTAACTCCTCAAGATTAGAACTTCCTTCAAAATTAAAGATGAAGTAAGGAAATGCTAATCTTTACTAATTTTACTAAAATGCAAATACCTTTAGAGTTATTACCTGATGGGAAGTTAAGGTTAATTTTTAAAAGGGCTTCACGAGATTCTGGGACTCCAGCTTTGATCGTCCACACAATGAGCCATTTGCTCAGCATGAGACAGATAAAGTAGTTATTGTATTGGCTGTCACAGGCCCCCGCTGGACAGGTTACCAGGAACATTTATCTTCAGCCAGCCAAAAATTAAAAAATATTATCCTTTCCGTTATTGCAACAATTTTATTATCATTCTGTGGTTATGGTAATGCCAGGGGAAGCTGACCGAAGGGTACACTGAACGTTTTGTACTGCTTTTGCAACTTGGCTGTAAGTCCGAAATTATTTCAAAACAAAAATTAAAAATATAATAAACTTTCTCCCAGGAAAGTAATTTTTATATATACAATTAATTGAATTTATAACATCTAAGTTATTATTTTTTCATTTTTATCTATGTATTGATCTATGTTATGTGTCACGTGCACAGATTACCACATTATTTTCTTTATTACTTTATATAATCTTAGTCATTTCTTAAACTGTAAGCCAATTAGACTTTGAAACAAATACGAAATTGGACATCAGTTTTCAGGACTTCTTCTGTTCCTAACAGAACTTCCTAATCAAGTACCTCCACCTGTAGACATAGTCCTCTCTGGTCACCCCTGGGAAAGGGGGTGCGTGGGAATGGGAAGGAATTTTACATTCTTCAAGATAAAATCTTATCAAGACAGGATTTTAGGGAGCAAGACACCACAACCACCACAGCCCTATTTCAGAGCTCATAGTTTTAGTTCCCTGAGAATATTGAGACTGGAAGTTTGTTAGAAGCTACCTCTACGTGTCCCCACAACACACATACACTTATTCCAAAACAGCCACAATGGGGGCTTAGCGAGATGACATGAGAGCCTACTTCAGATTACAGTTTACACGATCCTGGAGGTGTCACTTCCACGTCATGATTGACAGTTGCTGGACCTGCCCAACCTTACGACTTGGTGTGTGGGACAGAGCCCAGCTCATGATGGCAGTTCTTCATTTGATATCCATCATAACATGTTCCATCTACACCTGGGCATAGTCTACATTCCACTTGGGATTCTTCACAGAATTACATAAAAATAGCTTGCTATTGCCTGGGTATATAATGTCATTGGTTGGTTGCCTGCTAGAGGTTAATTGAATTTAGAGAAAACTTACATGGACATCATCTGTTTATGAGTGCAGATGAAGATTTTTCAAAGGATCAAGACTCATAGCAGGTTAACAGCCACTGATTGACTAATGCCAACGGTATACAGATGGTAGTAGAAGCCACACGACTGGATAGATTTAGAGAGAGGGAGTGTTTAAAGTAAAAAATGAGAGGACCAACAAATTGCATCATTTAAGCAGAAGGCAGGAGAAGAAAACACTGAGGAAGACTGAAGACAAAGAACTACAATAAAAACCACAGGGAGGTGGTCTCAGGATTACAAACAGAAAGGAACGCTTTTAAGAAGATGTATCTTTAATTTCAACAATTTTAGATAAGTAGTAAGGGCCAGGGAAAACATACAGAATGACTATTAACTACTTAAATGTACATAAATAGCACTTGTTCTGTGAGGTGATAGTAATTTGAGAATGGTGGTTTTCTTGTAGATAAGAGATTTGAGACCACATTTAAAATGCTGATTGAAAAACACTAAAATAGAGGGCTTTGCTGAAAATAATAGAATGGCAGCAAATGAGAGATTCTGCCTGTTCCTAGGTAACCCATCAATGCAAAGTAAATTTCTTTTTTTCATTCACATTTAAGAAGAGCATAGAAGTACTTTGCCCAGAGGTTTATAGATGGAATTTATGCATTTGGAAGAGATTAGACTAAATGCTTTTCCTCTAAATCTTCTCCCAAACCAAATAGTCTTTAATTTTATGATCATTAAAGAGATCCTTTTTACTTATTTATCTAGTTGACTTGATTGAGCTAACTTGAATGGAAAACTGCATATTTATGAATAGTTGGTAAATGATTTCTATTTTGAGGAAGATGGAGAACTGACTCGGTGAGCCTCCCAGCACACGCGTGCGGAGGATGGGAGGTTAAAATTCACTGCGTGAACTGTGCTTTTGTGCTTGGATACTGAGCCTGCATTATGCATACATGCGACTTCCCAGCATCTAGTCCTAGTGTATATATTAGCAGGTATTATTAGCACAAGTGATACTACGATTTGTGAAATGCCTCCAATGGGTGAAATGCATTTTATAAGTGGGCTTTTCCTATTTAATTCTTACAGGAACTGAGTTATTTCTCATTTAATCTAATTTCTATAAAACTAATATAGTTTATATTCTTGCATGTGAAAATACATATCTTTCCTCTAATTAAAACATGTATTCTTTCAATATGCCTTTTCTCCATGATGATCATCACTTCATGGTTTAATTCATTTACTTGGTTTTACCACTTGCAAGCTGTTCATATTTTTACTAAACTCTGTGTGCCTCAGGATAAATAATGTTAATACTGCCAAATCAGTGGATTTGTAGCCCCTGGCAAGTAGCTCTTTGCAAGGTTGATTTACTATATTTTAGGTCCAGGGGCTGCAGAATAAAACAACCGGAGGAGTTATTTGTTTATAAGTAGGATTTATCGGCCTCATATCCTAACGAAATAAATGTAACCAGCTATTAAAACATTCCAGTTTAATGATATGCAAAGGGAGTTCAAAAAATAAAACCTCTTTTTTATTTTCTGAATTTATTTCATTGACCAATTGCTCTTAATGTATCATAGGTTTTTGCGTTTACAACCCCTTTAAAATTATTGGCACTTTGCTATTTCTAATTCAAATAAAAATAACACTTATGCCCTAAAGTATGAAGGTAGCCTGGCCGAACTGTCTGCCTTGTAAAGACAAATGTCACTTTATTTATTAGTTCCTCATTACCAGTCAGACTTCCTTTTTGGGTGGCTCAGACTGCTGACAAGCTGATAGGGTGACTCAGTTCCCTGCCCAGAAAAAAATAAATCCTCACAGGTAATTACCTAGCATATTAAAAATATGCACACACATGTGCACACGCACACACACACACACACACACACCCCAAAAACAAAGTTTGCTGGATTGAAAATTTTCTTGACAGATGGGAAGAGAGGAAAGAACAGGTGCTTTCAGTATACTTTTATATTCAGTGTACTTTTATACTTCCAGGCCTATTTTAAACATGTAATAACAGTTGAGGAATTTTTATTCTTAATCTGTTTACCTTAAGAAAATACACGAGCTCAGTTAATTGAATGAAGATCGAATGAGTGAAGAAAGGGATATATTAAGGAATCTGTGCAAAAGCCAAGATAAACACACTCATTTGTACAAGTCCAAGTGAGAACACGAGGTATTTCTAAACTGCTTCACCTTTTCCATATATTATTTAATCAGTAAATCCACAAGTACTGATGGGGTCACTAAGTACCAGGAATCCCAAGCCTGAGAAGATCATCAAAGAGCCACACACCACGGGCCCACTGCCTGCGTGGGCAACTCCATGACAAGGACAGTCCAGAGTTTGGGAGGTTCATTAATATTCTTGTTATTTATTCATTGATTACATATTATTTGAACATGTGCTTTTGCTCAACACTCCTATCGCTTCTAAGGAGAAAATGTGTCCTGGAAAGACGTGATGAGAAGAGAGATGGGAAGACGTGAGAACAGCGCGGGGGAGAAATCAGCATGAGACCCGTGATGGCCTGAACGCTTTAGAAGCCGTATCTCATTTTCTTCTGCCACAAACCACAGATACGCTCCATTTCCTGATAGTACAGATGGAGCAATTGCCAAACATTTATTAACCAGCAGAACCAAGTTTTGAAATCAGCCCTATATCATTCCTGAGTATAAGAACCTAAAAAGTGAAAATGCCTTATTATTTATAATTCGATTGTAAGTTGCAATTCTAAGCCCAACATGAGTGGAGAACTTTAAAAGATATATTGTCTCTGAGGAGCAGGAAGGGATTGGAAATTTATAGCCTAATGAATCAACCCTGAGCAACCTAGGCTTGACTTTAGGTGAGGCTCGCGTGGGTCATTGTGTATGCCAGAGTGCACCACAGAGACACTTGGATGTTTTTAAAATATAGGCATGTCCACAGTGAGCTTGGTTATTTTCATTAAGGAATCCCAAAGGGTCTGTTTCAATCTCTAAATTTCCCTGGAAATTGCAAGAGCTATTTTTCCTCAAGTCCTCCAAAACTGAATTGTGAAGCACTGGATTATAAAATTCACAGAGTGGTAGGTGCCCTATGAAACTGTATTTAAGATTTTATAGCAATTGGGCATCAAAATGTGCTATATTTCTTCATTTTAAAGGGGTTATTAAAATTTTAAGATTATATATTTAAAACATGGTCATTAAATAGGCTGTTTAAACACGTCAGAGAAATGAGACATTTTTCTTTTATTTAACGGTACTTAAAATAATTGCATGCAGCAGCAAGTCCCAGGCAGTGTTGGAGTGGTTGCTTTTACTTCTAAATTTCCTTTCTGTTTGGATTCAGTGCACTGACTTTAGATGGAGCTTCTCCATGCCCAGTCCCTCCTCGATTGTGAGATGGCACAACCCTGTGCAAAGAGCTGGAGCCGGAGAGACCCGGTCTAGAAACTGCACGCTCACCAGGACAGTTCTCAGGTAAGCGGAGATGATGTCTGCCATGGGACAGACATGTAATTAGTTTCCAATAAGGGGCAGCACATAAACGGTAGACAGCATTATCTACAGTCTTTTATTAAGTCACTTTACATCATCTGGCTACGCTGATGTGACTAATGATAGTCATTTTTCATATTTTTCTGCCTTAAATTGAATAATTGCAAACCTAGCTGTGTAGAGCCAAGTAACACCCTTACTTCTACCCTCTAGTTTGCAAAAAACGTGTCTTAAGAATAACGAAAATTTGTATTGATTCTTTGGAAAATAATCTCCCATTCCAGGTCTGCTTACGTTGCACCAGAATACTGTTTTTCCCCAAAGGCCCTTATTGATGTTTTCTTGTGCTTTCTAGCTGGATGCTCCTGGTATCTTCTGCATGGGTGACAGGAAAGGGCCAACCATTCCAGCAGCCGTATCCCTTAGTGATGCCCACCACTGTCTTGCCGTTGCTACTTTATACACACATGTGATTGGGCTGAGCATCCAAGCCTCTGTCTCATGGTCTTTATTAAAAATTTTCCCCAATTCCTGAAATGAACATCAACAACTATCTAAATTTTGGATCTCCCTCTATATCGCCTAAAGGTAGCTGACGATATTTCACCAGCCCAGAAGCAGCCTCCTAGTTTTCTATAGCGCTTTACCCATTCAGATGCGCTCACGTTATTTCCCTGTGCATTTTTAAGTGTATGTACAATTTTAATTATTCTTCAGCTACCACCAACTCAGACACCCACACAATTGTCATAGGTGATTATAGAGTTGTATTCTGCATCACTGTTGGCTGAACCTGTTAAAGGGTGTCACAGAGGAATTGGTAAGTAAAGTGACTGCACACATGAGTAATTACTTCTTAATTCAGACTCAAGCCAGAACAGTTTCTTCATGCCAACAGGGCTTTAAAAACACCTTGCCTGCCAGCAGCCCGGCATGAAGAATTGCTGATTGTTACAAATCAATAACATACAATTTAGGGAGGCCAGGGCTATAGAATTTTACAACCATAATTTTGCAAAGCATTTTTGAGGAAAGCAAAACATTTGGGGTAATTAATGAATTAAAATTCAAACCAGCAGGAAAGCATAAATTAGTAAGAAATAGATACTATGGGTCAGAAACAAGAAACAAATACACCTGACTTAGATGTACATCCAGAAAAAGATCCAAACTGGGACAGAACTGGAGGCCCTGGAGAAGAATTCATGTGCCCTCTCTCTTGAATAGTATGTTACATCTAATTATGTAAAACTCAGAAGCTATTTAAATGTTAGAAATAGTGCAGCAGGTATTTTGCATGTTGCAAGAAATGCTGCATGTTTCAATGCAAGTGAGTTTCTTACAGGCATGTCGCATTCTGCCTTCTCCCGCAGTCCATCATGTGTTATCTATACCCCGGTGCTGTTGCTGACGACCTCACGCTCCGGGCTTAAACATGTCCACTGTCTCATGGGTCTTCTCCAAAGATCGAGGTTGTCTGTGCATGCAGCTTTTATTTGCTTTTCATAAGATGTCACTAAGTCTCCCAACATATCTGAAAGTTCTGCAAAGATTATCTCTATTCTGTGAAACCTATGATTCTCCCAACCAAACTGGAAAGTAAGTAGATATGGGAGAGAGTCACATTATTTGAGAGAGTTGAAATCTGGAATATGAGGAAATAGTTTGTAGCGGTGTGCCCCAAGGGTGGAGAGTTTATTAATTTAAACATGAGCTGAGGAAACAGGGAGCCTGTTAGGGAGAATTGGGAGACAGTTATTGAAGCTTGCTAAGATTTTAAATTTCCAGTTATTCTGCTTAATTTGTCTGGATGGCCACAAATAAGATGGATGTTAATATTCAGTGAGGATACAAAAGAAAAAAAAGAATTAAAAAAAATTTTTTTAAAAATATAGGACATCTTAAATATAGTCTGAAGGCATTTAACATTACTATCATAATAGAGAAAGCTCAAGAAATCATCATCACAATTTTAGGTGAGAGGTAGAAAGGTATATTCAAGATTTTTAATATCTGTTCATATAACTGAACTCATGAGATCAAATGCTCTTATGCTCTGTAATTGTTTTAGTTGCTAACACAACATTCGAGCTAGGAAGAAAATGCTGTGCTCTTTCAGCAGTTAGACATCTCAGACAGATGATGAGTTAACGCCAGAAAAATTAAAAGGAATAAAGCCTTTGTTATTTAGATAAACGCATTCTTCAAGTTTTCATTAAGAAAGGCCCTAGAGTGTAAAGAATTGTCTAGGCTCTTGTCTCTGTTCCCTGGAGGACTCTAAGAATTCCTGAAATATACTGACTATTGAAGCGATGGACACAATTAAATATAGTAGCTTCCAACAAAAAATGTAAGTACATGTAGAAGCAGCCACCAAAGAGCAACAGAAATCATATGTCCATAGCATAATTAGCACACAGGTATCATTTAGTGTTCCCTAATTGATTTACATCCCGAGGTGAAATCACAAGATTGTCAAAAATGATGCTAATAAAACCAGCCACTGTGGGACAGACAGAAACTTAAAATATCATGTTTCTCAACCTGCCCTATGGTGAGTAACAGATACACATTTTAATTAATCTCTCCAGATATTTATTATACAACATTTAACAGTGGACATTCGTTTGGCAATCGGTTATCGCCGTCCCATAACTCATTCATCAATGAGTTATGCATCTTTATATAACATCTTTCTCTCCAAATTTTCATTAATAATGTCTGATACTGAGTTGAAGGGAAACTTGACAAATTGAAATTAGATAATAAAAGATGATATATGGTGACATGTTAGCTTTGAGATACTAATAACGCTAGAGATCTAGGATAGGAATAATCCCTCATGCTAGTGCCTGCATATTTTGTAACATTATTATTTTTTTTTAATTTCAGCTATATATGGAAAAAACACTTAATCACGTCAATTTACCCAATGGTGTAGCACACATCATTACGGGTACACGCACATCAATTTCTGCTATTCATGTTTTCAATTTTAAAAAAGTTGAGTGTTACTTGTAAGTTACTTTAGCATACAATCTCGAGTCCCTCATTTTCATTTTGCTGTATGAGAAATCCCCATAACAACAGAAGTGCTGATTGAAAGCACCTTGTTACACCTGGGTTGCAGGCTCAATTCCGAGTAAGGGGTGTGCACGAAACATCTCTCTCATCCTCGATGTTTCTCTCTCTCTCCCTCCCTCTCCTTTCCTCTCTCTGAAATCAATAAAATATATATATATATTTTTTAATTCCTGTTAGAAGACTACTTCTATAAAAACAGAGAAAATTCAATCACAGAGAACTGGAAGTTAGTGTAAGATCTTATATTACATTTGTTTCCAAATCTTGGTCCATGAAAGCCATCTAACTACACACACACACACACACACACACACACACACACATATATAATCTCCATCCTACCAGGGCAGCTTATTTAAAACATGAAGTGCCTGTCCCCACTGTGAGACACTATTTTTTTATAAGTCATAAGTGGATTCCAAGCATTTGATACTCAAGAAGTGGCCCTGGGTGTGCAGTGTGGGGGGTTCACTTCCAAGCTTATAAGAAATCAGAAACTCAGGCCCCATCCCACCCCAGACCTGAATTCTAAAATATCCCCAGGTACTTAATATGCACATGAAAGTTGATGCTGCGATTTTGTTTTGTTTTGTTTTATCTTATTTTGCTTGGTTTTCAAAACACCCAAGTGAGCTTTACTCATAATTACCACAATTTGGAAGCAACCAAGATGCTCTTCAGTAGGTGGATGGATAAATAAGCTGTGATGTATTCACACAATGGACTATTGTTCAGCACTAAAAAGAAAAGAGGTGCTGAGCCAGGAAAAGGCATGGAGAAACCTTGAATAAGTCTTACAAAGTGAAAGAAGCCAATCTGAAAAGGCTACATGCTGTGAGATTCCAGCTAGATGACATTGTAGACAAGGCAAACTATGAAAACATAATCAGTGGTTGCCAGCGATGGGGGCGAGTGGGAGGAAGTGACTAGGTAGAGCACAGAGCATATTTAGGGCAGTGAAAATAGTCTGTATTATATAATGATGAATAATGTCATTGTACATTTGTCCAAACCCATAGAATATGCAACACTAAGAGTAAGTCCTAATGTGTACTCAACTTTGAGTCATTATGAAGTGTCAGTGTCAATTCATCCTTAGTAACAATGGACCATTCTGGTGAGGGATGTTAATAATGGGGGAGGCTATGCTCGTAGGGGTGGGTGGGTCGAATGTATGGGAAACTTCTGTATCTTCCTCTTCGTTTTGTTGAGCATCTAAAACTGCTCTTAAAAAAGGCTTTAAAAATTCCAGAGTGATGCAAGATTTCAGAGCCACTGATCCAATCCAACTTCTCAGAGGTTTCTGATCTTCAGTGATGAGACCATACAATGGCATCATTTTTCATAGACCCGTTGAATTCAGAGCAGCAGAAGATTGAAGGAATCATAACTGGAAAACGGTTTTGTGCTTTCTTACTTTATCAATGTCGTTTTCTTGAATAACATCCCAGAATATAAAGTGGGACCAAGTCAAGTGAGAGTACAGACACTTCTGGATGAACACACCAAGAATCAGGCAACATTTGCAGAGGACCACACCACAGAAATCAGTTACTAGGCATGGTAACCACAGCTAACTTTGAGGAAATCCCACACATTCACAGCACTTTTATTCCAGTATATTGTTATAACTGTTCTAGTCTATTAGTAGTCATTGTTAAAATCACCCTGTGCCTAATTTACAAATTAATCTTTATCACAGGTATGCTTATATAGGAAAAACATCCATTGGGGGGCTTGGAATGTATCCACCATGGATAAGGGGGGACTAATGTAAATGCCCTTCAATCAAATGAACGAATGATTTGTGTGGTTTTTTTTATATTCAGGATAAGCTTTGTGATAACCAATAAGAAAGAATTTCTGGACCTTTTTTTTTTTTTTTTTTTGGTCTGATTATAAATAAATAAATAACCTTTTATAGTTTGACTTTCCTCTCTTCCAAGATAAGGGCAGGAGAAAGGTCATCCTGCTAATACACAGGAGACACTAGACAAGCTTTTCTTGCTGTGGCTCACTGGGGAGGCTTCCGTTCAGTCTGCTTAAAACTGTAGCGCTCGCTGGCTCTGCCGGGCCCCTCTGCGACAGCTCTGTCCTTTGCTCGTGTGTGGCTAATGTCAGTGGCTCTGCTAGACAAGTAACAAATAGGCCGAAAGGCAGGATGGAATGGAAGTCTTTTCAAATGTGTACAGACTCTGCGGAAAGCCACCCAGAGAAACGGCTCGCCGCGTGTCTCCCGAGCGGTGAGTGGGGGCTGAGCAGGCGGCGCCTCTCCCTGGGGGCCGGTGTTTCTCAGCCTGTGGCCCGCGGGCCAGGCGGAGCCGCCTCCGCTCGGGGTCGCGCCGGGAAGCGGGCGTTCTTTGCGCTGCCAAAGGCTCCACGGAAGCAAGGGTCACGGTCATGTCCTCACTGTCTGTGAGTTACTTTCCCTCGAAAGGAAGGGAAATGGGCCAGAATTCCAAGGGACAGCTCCACTGAAGGTTTCCAAATTAGCAAGATCCCCCTTCCGAAGGGGGGGGACTGTCCCGAAGAGGAATATTGCTTTTTCTCATGAAACACTGAAGAGCGCTCAGCTTCAAAACAGAGGAAAACGATTTGAAATATAAAATATCCCTGCTGGCCCGGCCGGGCGTGGCTCAGCGGTTGAGCGTCGACCTAGGATCCAGGAGATTGTGGTTCGATTCCCGGTCAGGGCACAGGCCCGGGTTGCGGGCTCCATCCCCAGTCGGGGGCCGGCAGGAGGCGGCCGATCAGTGACTCTCATCACTGATGTTTCTCTCTCTCTCTCCCTCTCCCTTCCTCTCTTTGAAATCAATAAATATATCTCTTTTATATGTATATATAACAAAATTCCTGGCTGAACAATAAAATGTGCCTGCTATCCTAACAGAAGCACTGTAACCCTGTTGAAATGAGATATAATATCACGCCGTTCCCCTACTCCTTAAAGCTTGATGACTCCACAGCCTGATACCGGGAGAAAGAGGTTAAGCAATTTTGAAATTGTCCCTATGGGGGGATATTATCAATAAAATGAAGGAGGCCTGAAATATCAGAATGGCAAAGAGACCTTGGTTAAAATTTCATATTTCTCCTGACACCAGAAAATTCTGGTATTTCTTGTTTTTCCCAAAGAGACACCAGAAGAAACACTTCTCCAAACATACCATTTTCTCTGGAGAGTCACTTTCACCTATTGTGTTTTTGTTGGGCTAAATGATTTCCTGGAAAGAGATTATTGCAATATGGACTTTCTATTCAAAATATATATGCAATTCACACACCTAAGAGTTTCTTAGAAAAAGCACAGTATTTTGAAGAGCTCCCTTTGAGTTTCAATTGATTTATTGTGGGAAAGGAGACAATTTGGACAATTTTATGTTGCCAAACATAACAATGTCTTTCCTTTCTAGAGAAATAAGCACTAGCATTCTACAGTTTGTTAGTCTACTAATGTGCCTAAGTGATTACAGAGGTTTACAGAAATGGACACCCACCGTTGAGGCCACACTATCAGTCTGAACATGACATCACTCTAAAAGTCAGAGTATTTAAAATCATTTTCACAAAGTAAGTGTTAAAAACGAGTCAGCCATAAAACTTTATTTCCTTTTCTGTCATTGTCACCTCTTTCATCACTGCAAGAGATCAGACAGTTATAAACCTCAGACATCATTTCTCTGCTATGCCTTTTCCATTTCCCATGCTGTTCAGAGAGAGACAACTTGTAGCCACAGAAGAATGATGCTTAGTCATACAGGAGGCAGAGCAAACCTGAATCTAATTTCTTTTGACTGGGAAAATGTAACAATTTTGATGTTTCCTACCCATAAATTCTCACTCTCATCTCAAAGTGCATTTCATTTTCATTATTGATGTTGTGGTTGAGTGGAAAGAGCCAGGGTCTAGAATGAGGGGATCTAACTAAGTCCCTGTGAGAACTGGGCAAGGCATTTATTTATCATTTCTGTGGCTTGGTGACCACACCAGTTGATTGTAGAAATGATTAAGATTATTTTTAAGATGGCTTTAAACTCTGAAATCTGTATTGTTATCATTATTAACAGTACTATTGTTATCATTTAAGGGCTCTGCATTGTCTTTTATCAAATTTTAGAAAGCAGGCCATACATAATCCCTCAAACTCAGAACTCTTTAATATAAAATGTGTGATATCTTCAAGGATTTTGAGGAGAGAGCTGATTTCTTAACTGAAACTGTAGCCTTGGCTACAGTTAAAAGATGATGCTTGAAACTCCTAACTGGAGATTAAGGTCTTTTCTAGCTTCTGACACACACTGATTGACTCAGGGAAGGGCTCGTAACTCAAATTGGAGCAATGTGGGTGTTGCAGGCACTGTAGCAGCAGGGGGCAGGGAATTATTGATCGTCCACAATATGAATTGCATTGCATTATGTGCGCTTGGAGTTTTACTGAGTGAAGAACTTTAGATTCATGAAGGTGTAATGAGATCTAATCTGTAGGAAAGAGTAGTGTTTCCCAATTACCTATACATATGGTAAATTAACAGAGAGAGGTCAAATGGCCTATTTTCCAAAGAATTTACTATTTAGAGTTAACACAAAATAGTGCTTGGACTAGTTGGCTAGGGCTGCCTAGTACCGCAAACTAGGGGGCTAAAGCAGCAGACATTTATTTTCTCAGTTTCTGGAGGCTAGATGTCTGAAATCAGGGTGTCAGCAGGGGGTCACGAAAAAGAAAACTGTTCCAGGACTCTCTCCTTGACTTGTCCATGGGCAGCTTCTTCTGTGACTTTATACAGCCTTCCCTCGGTGTGTGTCTATGTTCAGCTTCTTCATATAAGAACACTGGTCACACTGGGTTAGGGCCAACCCTCATGACTTCCCTTTAAAGACCTATCTCCAAATGCAGTTATACTGGAGGTACCGGGGTTAGAACTTCATCATGTGAACTTTGGGGGACACACAATTTAGTCCATTACAGTGCCTAACAAGTGTAAATCACTTTCCAAAGGACTTTACATGTGTTAACTTATTTAATTTTTACAACAACCCTGTCAGTTCTGTTTTTACCCAAAGTCAAGATAATGGTCATATTCCGTGGGATGGCATTAACCCCTTGTTACCTGTTTTCTTATTACAACTTCTCATTGCTCTCTCACTAAGACCAAACCCAAAAAATTCCTGGAACTAATAATTATGTCCAGTTTGCTGAATCTGAAGGTAATATACAAATCAGTCACTTACTTTCCTATATAACAAAATGAACAAGTAAAATTTGAAATGGAAAGCACAATACCTACATTGACTGGTGGTGGGATTGCAAAATGGTGCAGTCCCGATGGAAAACAGCATGAAGAGTCCTCAAAACATTGAACTAGAACTGGTGTATGACTCAGCAATCCACCTTCTGGGTATATACATCTTAAAAATCAAAAATTCATTGCAGCATTATTTACAATACCCAAGATATGGAGACAAACTTGGTTTGGGCACAAGTACTGAACAAATGTCTACTACTCCTGGGACAGGAGCAAGGAAATCTGCCCAAGGCGAACTGGATAAAAGGCAGGGTGTGTCTGCCTCGGGAAACAGAGCAGGAATCCTGAGGAAGAAGGCTGGGCCGCCGGGGGACTGGGGCACTCAGTGACCTACAGCATGGTGCGGGCTTGGGCGGGGGGAGCAAGGCCACGAAGAAACACTGGGAAATTTTTCTGAAGTTCCAGAGCTCGCTTTAATCACCAGGTAACACTAATCCTTACCTTCGTTGAAGGTAAGAATATCAACAGTAAAATGGAAGCCACGCTCAATTCCTGACCGAATTGATTGAATCTTCCACCCCCTTTATGCTACTGCTATGAAAAAAGAAGGGGAACCTCCATTTTCAGACATAAATAACATCTCTTACACATATGAGTGACACTCAATACAAAACTGTGGGACACACAAACACACAACAAGAAATAACCCCCTGCCTCATTACGGTAATAATTCCCAATATATCTATCTATCAAATCTTCAAGTTGTATACCTTAAACTTACATATGTTGTCTGTCAATAACATCTCAATACATTTGGATAAGTCATTGCAGACATAGTTGGTTAAGATGGGTTCATTTCCTAAGCATTGCTTTTTATTTACAGTTGTATTTGAAAGAGGCTAAGGAGATCTATTATGGGCTCAGTTTTATGTAATTAAATAAGGAACCAATATATTTCTATGACAAGTCTGCATGCCATTAAGGATTACAGCTTCGGGTATACACTGAAAGAAAAGTACTGTATTTTTTTCATTTGTTGAAAAGAATGAAAGCTCCAGGGAAGCTTTTGACTATTAAATATTTTTCTAATGGAAAGAAAACAAAAGAATACCTTGTGGACCGTCAAAAGTGAACAGATTGCAGTTATAAGAATAATATGTCCTTTTACAGCGTGAACTTTCTCTGGAATCCTGGCAGTGAGGTGACAAAATAGAGCGGTGTATTGTCACAAAAGGACAGTGAACAAAAACAAAAGACAGACAAATAAGAAGACCCAACCTCATCTTTCTCTCTCAGCAGCCGACCCAGTTATATAAACATTCTCGTAAACGCTTAAAGAAATGCTGGGTGCACTGACAGCTTTTCAAAATTACAAGAAAAGAAATGCTCATCATTGCCCATTAAATTCTGTTTAGGTTTTTGCTTCCTTTTGTCTTTGCTCTGGACAAGTAAAGGGAGCTTCCACTCAATAGAGCAATACGATGGGGCAAAGAAATCTAAGAGCGCTGGGAACCCAGTGCAAAGTCTTCTTTGTTCTCGATTATAGGTCCTACATTAGGCAGAATGCCATGGCGCGCGGGAAGTGCACAGCTGGGAGATGTTAGCAACTCATAGGAAGAAGCTACGACCGAGCTGGTGGACTCATCACAGAAGAAACCCGATGTGCATATTGTGCTACATTGCACAGAGAGGGATAGCAATCAGCCACAAAAATGGTGCCACATCGTGGATGAATCTCTCAAGCATTGTGCTGAGCGAAAGAAGGCAGACACAGAAGAGTACACAGCCTATGATCCGCTTCTTGGGAAAGCCTTGGACAGGCCATAGTAAATCCGCTCAGCATCAGCCTGAGCCGGTGTGGGGGTGATTTGAGAGCTAGAAACCCTTGGGGGGTGATAGAAATTTTACCTGCTATGATTTGAATGTTTTCTACACGGTCTGAGGGAGGAGACTAAAATGACAGTGTACAAATTATAAGCCCTCTGTGGCAGGCAGAGGTGCTATTTTCTCCTCAGGAGAGAATCTCTGTTCATAAGCATGAAAATTCAGAATTTGGAATGTCAGAGAACAGGGGCTTCGCGGCCAATCATGTGAGTATGGTAACTAAGTTTTCTGATCATATTAAAATTAGCATTGTGTTTATAGTTAGAAACACTGTATTGTACACTAAAAATTGGTTAAGAGGCTAGTTAAGGGTTCTCACCAGAATAATTAAATTAAAATCTTCTCAAATTTAGCTATTTTTATTTAATTCCAAAGTTTGACGTATTTTTGTTGTTGTTTATAGTCTGATATTTTAGAATGATAGTGTTTTCATCCTCTTGGGCAGCTATAAAAATACCTTAAACTGGGTAGCCTAGGAACAACAGAAATGTATTTCTTACAGCTGTGGAAGCTGAGAGGTCCAAAATCAAGGTGTGGGCAGGTTTAGTGTCTGGTGAGAGCAAGTTTTCTGGTGCATACACACCACTCTATTAGCTCAACCTCAGATGGTGGAAGGTCTGGAGATGGCTGTGGAGCCTCTTTGATTTATAGGGCATTAATCTCATTTATGAGGGCTCCACCCTCATGGCTTAACCACCTCCCAAAGGCCCCATCTCCTAATGCTACTATCTTTGAAGTTAGACTTCAACATATGAATGTAGGGACACGCAAACTTTCAGTCCATAGCAGATGGTTAATTAAGCATATGGATTGAGAACTGCTAGTTTGGTGTCAGAGAGGAGAATTGTTAGAGGCTACTCTAGTCTGCAACTGCCACTAAGTGATTGCACAAGGCTGATTCTGCAACTCTTTTGGTTCAAATTTGCTTGTCTACAAGGGGAAGACAATAAAGCAACACAGCAAGGTCTTGAATAGGATTAGCTGAAGGGAAAACATTTGAGATGATACCTGGCACCAAAGAAAGATGCTAAGTGAAAGCATTATTTTTGAAAATAGCAATAATAATAATAGACGACTCAATTTTTCAACATAGGCCATGTCTCCATCCTTTAAATCAGCTTTAGGAAATGATAGCTAATGATTCAGTTTAAAAATATCCCCTCTATGCTCACAACATTTTAAGAAAATAATAAAAGTGTGTAAGTTAAGATTATTAACCTCCAATATATAAATATCATATAAAGTTTGTGCAGTAAATTATGGGATAGTCACTCCCCCCAGCCCCCGCTGCTTCCTTCAGTCACAGGGTGAGTCTCTGCAAGGTCCTGGTGTTTGAGCCCGAGAGCTAGAATCCTCGGTGACATAGTGAGAGGGTGGTTGTTTATCTTTTTGCAATTTTCAGTTGTCATCATGTGAATGCACCGCATATTTAAAATAACAACAATAAACCAACAATAATGACAACAGCAACAATAAAAATTTGAAAACCTAGTAATTCAGGTTGGCTGAGCGGTCTTCCTGATGTGCCAGCATTTTTTTATTCTTCAAAAAAAAGGGGGTTTTGTACCATTATGAAAGCTGCTTTGTGGAGCATATTTGATTGTATTTTCACAGTCGCAAAACACTTAGTTTTCCGGACTTTACCAACAGAAGCAAATAAAGCTTCTTTGGTTGGCCTGGATCTAGACTCAACTTCACTGTTCACTTGGGATATTAAGACATGTTGCTTACGTGTTCCTGCTACCATCTTTTTAAAAGAATGCGCCACATTTGCATTTATCCCCAGTGTCTAAATTGGGTGAAAAGGGTGAAGGGGCATAAGGGATACAGCCTTTCAGTTGCAAGAGAAATGGGCACAGGGGTGTGGCGCACAGCGCAGGGGATACAGTCGATAACATGGTAACTGCCCAGCGGCAGGTGGGTGCTTGGCTCATCCTGGTGATCACACCACAAGGAATATAAATGTTGAATCACTCTGCTGTGTACTTGAAACTAATAGAATATTGTATGCTAACTATACTTTAAGGCAGAAAACGTTAAGAACCATTTGATTTCACTCATATGTGGGATAGAAAGCTGAAAGCAACAAATGAACAAATGAGAAAAACAAACAAAATCTTACCGACACAGACGACAGTGTGGTGGTCGCCAGAGGGAAGGGAGGCGGCGGGAAGCAAAGGGTGAAGGGGATCAAATACTTGGTGACAAAAGAGGATCTGACTTTGGGTGGCGGGTACAGAATAGAACATACAAATGTAGCATAGAACTGTACACTTGGAACTACCTAATTTTATTAACCAATGTCACCCCAATCAATTTAACTGAAAAATTAATTTTAAAAGTCAATAATGAATATGTTTACTTAAAATTTTGATATTTTATTCATCATTGGTTTTTTTTGCATTGGTTTTGACTTTGAAAACATTTAAAGATATTAAAATATTTAAATATTATGTTTTAAATGTTACCTTGATTCCAAGTGTTTTTGGCATCCCCTTTAATTGCGCACAAGAAGTGAGGAGGCACTTGTACTTGTTCAGCTTCTTTAGCCTTGATTTGAAAGACCTTCCCTCTCAAAAGTATGAAATTAATATTTTGAGGATTTAATTTCTTGACTAATTAATGAGTTAATCTCTAGTGCACTTACATGTTCTATTTTTATAATTATAGAGGTAAAATAAATGTACGCTCTTTCTAGGAACTTATGAAATGATCACAGAGATAAGAAGGTAATTAGTTTATATCTCCATATATTTGTAACTACGGATGGTGTTACAAGAATAATGAAATTTTATCCTTAAAAACAAGATTTTTATATGATGCCAACTGTACCCATTTGACATTGACTTTGTATTTGTTCAGGCAGCCTAACTGCTGCAACAAGGAATCTCATGGTGTAAAATGATTCAAACACAACATAAACTTATTTCCTGATCATGGAATAAATAGGGCAGGTTGGGAAACAGATCTGTAGTGTAGGAGGGGGAGGGCCGGGAGGCTCCCTCATGCAATATTTCAGATTCAGGGTGATTGAGGCTATGAGATCTTCCACTTGGGGGCTCAAAGACTGCCCTGAAAAAATCTCCATGATAGGCAACCAGAATGGGAAAAAGAGCTGGAGGAGCATCTCATGGGACATCTTAAAAAAACAGGACTGAAAGTGATACATATCATTCTCCCTACACTTCACTGACTTTAAGCCACACACTCAAGCTGAACTAGAGAAGGCTAGTAGGATGTGATGTGGCCATTTCCCAGAAATATCCATTATGGAAGGAAAGACACAAGTTTGGTGGACAGCTAGCAATCTCTGTCATATCATTAACTTTTAAAAATTCCTTTTGGTAAACTTCTAATGGTGCTGCAAAATAACAGTTTATAAAATTAAGAGTGGGAGGAAATATTTAATATCTATTTGCTAACTTCTTAATCAATAAATACATAAGATTTTACCAAGAGTCAGCCTAAGTCTTTGAAAATGTTGGAGTCAGCGAAAGTTGAGGGGTCTCATCAGCTTTCTTTGGGAGGGCAAGCAATCGCCTGATGTGTGTCTAATGACTCTAGTTTGCTGAGCTTGGCAGGAAGAAAGAATCGCAGGCAAAGCTCAACCAGGCCATGGTCTGTCTCTCTCAGTCAATGGGTTCCCGAAGGTAGGGCGTCAGCCACTTTCTATGTTTTTGTTACTCAGGGTATAAAGAATGTTTCTGGCCCTCCATTTGCACCACCTTCAGCTCCCCACCCACCTTCTTACACTGAAATGGAACTGTCATTGTCAACTCAACAAGAGTGACAAAGAGAAAGTGGAGAGAGCCCAACGTGGAGACCTGGGCCTGGGTTTTATTCTGTGATGTGCCATGACCTGACTTCCTAATTGTTGAGAATTAAGCCTGCTGAGGCTCGGTGTCCTCACGTGTGAAACAAGAAGATTGTTCTAAATGAATTCAGTGGTTGTTTCTGGGCCTAAATTTGAGTCACAAAGGGAAAACTGGAGTCAACAAGCAAAGCCTCTTCTGCTGATTTTGAGTTCTGTCAGTCACTAATCAAGACCTGAAAGCTTTCGCTTGGGCACGGTTGGATAACAGACATTAATTCTGCTTGTCTTCTGGATACCTAAGCGTTCTTGGCAGTTTGAAATTAAGATACTTGACACTTTGCAACATTTCACACTGATATTGATTCTTTTTCTTTCTGATAAGCTGGAGATGTCTCTTAAACTGGCAAAATTAACAATTCCTTGATTTGCTATAATCGTCTTTAAACTTATATTTTTAGGAAATGATTTTTAATTGGTTGGAAAGTGTTATTGAGGTCACAGGAGATTCAGTGAAGCCTGTGAGATGGGTTAATCACTGCAAAATATTCTTCACGGTAAAACAGCAACAAAAGAAATTTGGGGCAATTCATGACAAGTGCATGCATACACATTTCATGGCTTTATCTTAAACACTTCAGCATAGATTAAAATGAAATTTTATTCTGGACAAATCAAATGTGTATGAGGATATTAAAATTACACCATATAAATTGGTTCAATTTCATGTATATCTCAGAAGTCTCCCTAATAGAGAAAGTGGTGTTCCCCTTTCCCTTCAGTGTGTGCACCCCCTATTCTTCCACTCACTAACAGTGTCTATATTAGAATAGAATAGCGCCAAATGATGCATTATAGTTTGATACTTACAGAAATGATCATTCCTTTAGAAATTTTTAGGCCACACTCAAGTAAAATTGTGAACTGGTTTTTGATATCAGAGATACACAAAAGCATTTGTGTCATTTTACTTGAAATGTACAGGAATGAATTTACATGATTATTACAAAGATGTAAATACTATAATATGCATATGTATAAATTCATACATCTATACACATATGTATGCATACAAATACATGCACACTTTTTTACATATTCATATCATAATTATTTTCAATTATTCACTTATGCTTCTAAGTTAAATCCACTCTGCGGAGTTCAAGATGTATGCTCGCTCTGAGAAAGGCTCTGCTGTGAGTGGAGTTTGCCTGGCTTTGGGCCAGCAGCTGTCCCCTAACCTCCCACACAAGCGACACTGAAGAAACTGGCCCCATGCGGGGGCTTTGACTCAGGCTTAAAAAGGTGCCACAGAAAAGCTAGCGATAGGGCACCTTCAAAAGTGTGTTTCTTCTCTCTTTTAACAGGGAAATATCACGATGATTTTTTTTTTTTTTAAGATTAACCTTTTTTTTCTTTTAATTTATTTATTTTATTTTTTAAATTTTATTATTGTTTAAAATATTACAGATGTCCCTTTTTCTCCCCAATGACCCGTTCCACCCTGTTCCTTCCCCCTCCCCAACCCCTCTCCCCACCATTGTCCATGTCCTTGGGTTGTGTATATATGCCCATAAATTCTTTGGTTACTCTCTCCCCCTCCACGCACCCACCCTCCTCCATCCCTCTGACATTCCTCAGTCTCATCTATGCTTCCATGTCATTGAATCTATTCTGTTCATCAGTTTATTAAGTTCTTTAGATTCCACGTATAAGCGAGATCACAGTTTACAAGAGCTAAGATCTGGAAACAGCCCCAGTGCCCCTCAGTAGACGAGTGGATAAAGAGCTGTGGGACATTCACACCATGGGATACTACACAGCTGTAAAGAAGAAGAATCTCGTACCCTTCGGGACAGCGTGGATGGACCTGGAGAATATTATGCTGAGTGAAATAAGCCAGGCAGAGAAAGACAAACATCACGATGATTTTTTAAAGTGAAATCTTGCCGTTGCCCGGCCCCAGCCCTGGGGCACTGAGCGCCTGCGGGCTGGCGCCTGGGGACCGCCCGCGCCCCCGCCTCTGTTCCTCCGGCCGAGGCCCGGGCCCGGGCCGGGCTGCGCGTCGCGGGTTCGCCCTGGACGGGGCAGGTCCGGGCAGCCCGGGGCGGGCAGGGCGAGGCCGCAGACGGCAGGCGCGGGAGGGAAGGAGCCAGGGTGCGGGAGGCAACGAGGGGGCGCGGTGGGCTTCAGGTCAGCGCTGCGGGCGCTTCTAACCGGGGTAGCCAAGTAGGATGAGCAGAGTTTACAAAACTATGACCCTTCAGTTGTGGGTGTTTACAGCAGATATGAGAGCAGTGATTATAAAATCACAGGAAAATAAATATTGAAATAAAATATTTACATTTATTTTAAAATAAATTTAAATTTATTTACTATACTATAAATTTACTATGCTATAAATTTACTATGCTATTAAATTTAATAGCATTATAAATTTAAATACTAGGAAGAGGCATTTAAATACTGTAGGGAGACATTCAAGTTGTATAATTCATAAATAATGAGTTTATGCTTAACCAACTTGACCTAATTTGATGAACTATTAAATCTGCATTTCACTTTTCCGATATAAGACCAATACAATGTAACCATATCATGAAAAGAATAGGACTGCTTAACTAAATGAAAAGTTTAGGGCGTAGAACACAACGCATTTAATTTTATTTTTTAACTTTGAGTTAAAATAGCAATGTTAACCAGTTGAGGTAAAATAACTTTTAACAACTATGTGATTTTGTTTTACTGGGGGGAAAAACACTTTCTATTAATTCTACAGAAAATTTCATTAAAAAATTAAGTTTTAGTTCAAACCTTGGTATATCTCATATGCTTTCTTGCAAATATGCAAATCAATATTTTAACTAAGAGAGAAGTCATTATATTTGGATCCACATTTATTAATTTGGGCAACATGAAATACAGGGTTAGCTTTTAATTTCGGTGTGAAGCATATCTATTGTTTTTGCACAGAAGTATTTAAGATAGCTTTATCATCATAGTATGTAAGTCTACTGATAAATGGAATTATATTCTTAATAAGATATAAGACTCTTACTAGCAGAAAGAGTATTTCTGTGAAATTCAGGAAAACCACCTGCTCTAGGTAGACAAAATGCCATGGATTCATAGCTTAGCCAGTGAGAGTAATCTTGTACAAATTGGAAAAAGTCTCTGTCTAGGTGGATTCACCTCAATGCCAGAGCACACAATTTGCAGTGTGGAGCAAAGGCTTTATAGTGTATTCTATTGTCTTGTCAGCCGGATACTCTTCTTGTACAGAAAAAATTATGTACAGCCCTACAGGATGGTTCTTCTAGGGATAGAATAAATAGTAAACATAAATTTAAAATTGAATGAAAAGAAATACGTATTCACTAAATTGGCATGCAAATTATGATTACTTGTATTAATTAAGTCAGCTATATGAAACCTTTTTCATCCCATGGCATACATAAACTAACTACTAAATTTTTGTAGCACTCCAAAAATATATTTTTTGCCAATCTAACAAAAAAGTAGGTATAACTTTGGTTCATTCACACCAGATGGCTATTGTGTTGGCTGTTGTCTTTTTTTTTTTTGGACAACCTAAGGGAAACGACGTCAGTGCCCCTTACTAAAGAGTCAGGTATTGCAGGTTTTAAAAATTCTTGCAGCACACCATTTGAAAATCACTGAAGTAAATGATAAACAATATGTATTTAAATCGTTATGTAAATTAATATTGTTTCTATGAAGTATTAAGCTTTAGATTCTGCATGTATTATTAAGACAATGGGGAAAATGCTATCTCTTCTACACTCCTTATATCAGCCAAGGTTCTTGAGAGAAACAGAGAGAGATTTCTTTTAAAGAATTAGCCCATGTCGTGTGGGGACTGCCAAATCCAAAATGAGACTCAGGGAAAAGTTGATAGATGTCACAGTCTGCAGTCTGAAGGCAGTCTGGAGGCAGAATTCTACCTCTTTTGGGGGATCTCAGTTATTTCTTAAGGCCTTCAACCAATGGATGAGGCCCACCCACATTATGGAAGATAACCTGCTTTACTTAAAGTTACTGATTTAAAAGTTAATCACATCTAAGAAATACTTACAGCAATATCTAGACTGATTTTTAAAAATAGTTTATTGATTTTTTTCTTTAGAGAGAGAGGTTGGGAGAGGGAGAGAGAGAAAATCAATGCGAGAGCGCAACATCGATCAGCTGCCTCCTGCATGTCCCCCAGTGGGGATCGAGCCGCAACTTTGACATGTGCCCTTGGCCTGGAATTGAACCAACAACCTCCTGGTGCACAGGACGACACCCAACCAACTGAGCCACACCAGCCAGGGCTAGGCTGATTTTTGACAAAACATCTGGACACCATAGCCTAGCTAAATTGACACATAAAATAAAGCATCACACTCCTCTAAACTCCATAAAATTTATATTTTAGCCAGTTTTCTTTAGAGACATATCCATTATTCTGAATACCTCAGTTCCAATTAAGTTTCCTAATTCTTTCCTTTCCCTCTTTTTCCAAGAGCATTAAATCTTAAAAGTTTAAACATCATTAATGAGAGCATAAATTTCTCTTTCAGAAACACTTCATAGATAACTAACTGGGCATCAAAGTACTTTTTATATGTAATCTGAAAGCACATGATTCTGTGTCTAAATTCACTTTAGAATTAGAGTTTTCAAGTTCAATTAAGTGCTTACTTCACAAACATTTTTCCTCTCTGTGAACTAATCTGCCATTCGTTGAAATTCAATTTTCTCATGAAAATTGCTTTAGATAACTGAACTATAGTTTTACTTTTAGGCAAAAGCAATTTTGCAATTTTATTCTGAAATATTTTTAAAACTACCTTAAAGAATTAGTTTGCAAAGTTTGTTTATTTGGCAAACTTAGTTTAGAATTGTATTCAAAAAATGTATCCTTGACAACACAGAGGTTGAGGAAGATACAAGGGTGCCAAGTTAGAGGCTGGTGCACCAAATCTACATGGAATTAGAAATCTCGAGTGGTGGAGCAAATTTTAAGCACAAATTATATGACTCATTGGATTATTGTTTTAAAATTTTCCAATAATGTGTTGATTCTAGCATGTTTTTAGCTTGACCCTACAGCCACTACTTGCCTGAGATACCTAAAAATTTATTAGCAACAATGATAGATTTATTGCAAAAATGTCTTTAATTGTTCAATTCTTTTTATATACAGTAGCTGTTCTTTTCTTTGTGACTTTTCAGCAACCTGGTTCTGATTTGTTTTTGTAATTTCCTTTGGTAAATAAATGGTACTAAATGTGGCCTAAGCAGAAACTTGAAAAAGTGTTTCCAAATTTCGCCTCTACCCTCTGTTGCTGTTGGAATTCAAGTGATGACGTTTAACAAAGCTCTGGATATTAAGAGACCTGTGGTTCAATCCCTTCTATTGCCCAAGGTGACAACTAGGCATAATAGAGTAGTAACCCGAGGTGGCCAGCCAGCCACCAGCCACTAGGTCAGCTGATACAAATGGGAAAGTCTGGACAGAAATAGGAAACTTTGCAGAGGCCAGTTCTGTATGCTAACACAGAATTTTCCAAGCATGATAAAACAATAGAGGTTATTAGTTTAAAATACTTTTTTTAATTAAAGGAAGAAAACTCTACTCAGTGAAATTTGAACTACTTTCCTTCAAAAAGAATGGTGCATTTTAATTTAATTTCACAGGAAAACCTGGGGGTTAAATAGATAGCATCCTCACCTACTTCAAAAGGTTCTGGAACAAGTCAATTAAGGTAACATCTGACTGTGCATTTGAAAAGTGAAAAAAGCTCTATTAACCGAAAGTTCCACACAAAGTAAGATTCCTTTTCATAGTTATGTAATCAGTTCTTTGTCTCATTCGTTTTGAAGACAATTAAAGAAAGTCCAGATAAAATGAGACTTTATTCAGTATTGCTTATCAGCTGAAAAAATGTATGTGTCTAGCAATGATTTTGTGTCTTAAAAATTGGGCTTTCAATAAATGAATATAAATGGGATAGCTGTTTATCCAGGAGAAATAAAAAAGATAATCACTCTTGCCCGGGTATTATGCAATTGATATTTCTGGCAGGGAAAGGAACCCTTTCAGCATTTCAGCACTATTGAGACCTGCCCTCTTGGCGAGCAGGGAGTCAATGTCAGTTTATCTTTCACACTCAGCTTTGATTTTGTTCTGCTTTGCAAGAACACTTCATAATCATAGTGAGCACTAAACACGGTTCACCAACCACAAAACTGATCAAACGGACCCTTCTCCTGGCTGGAATGAATGCGTGGTGTGTCTTTACCAATTAGTGTTCAGTTCCAATCCATTCTTCCTGCCTTCTAGATAAAGATTTTAAAGACATCAAGTCATAGGACTGCCACCACTTTTAATATCCTGCAATCCAAAGCAAAATCACAAGTCCTCAAGCTCTCTCCAGATCACTCAAGCTCCAGCCCACAGCAAGGCCCTCCCGACACCCTGAACGCCGAGCGCCATGCAGGCCCACCTCGTGTGTTTTCTCTTTTACCGAAATGAGCCAATAAACCCAACTCTACTTGACTGAAGGTGTATTCCTGCTGGTTTTAGTCGAAGGGAATCCACAATATCTCTTAAAGCTCGACAGTTAAGGCTGACCATATCAATTACATATTTTTAAGCACTTGAACATCAGTAAGCAATGTGGAGAGAAGGCCATTCCAAAGTAGGAAAATTTCAAATTAAAATAAATAAGAATTCAGACAGCTGGGCTTTCTAATAAAGGTTACCTATCAAATCTCAAGTCTCCACATACAGAAACTGTTGATGAGGTGCTGGATTATGCTTTAGAATTTGGGAAGTATAACTTGATCACCATTAACTGATTTCCTGGCTTACAATGAAAACACTGCCATTCTGAAAACTCTGCAAAGACACTGTGGAGGCATCAGTCATAGCTCAGTTCTAGTCGGCTGCTTAGGGACGGGCTGCAAGCTTTCAGGTCAAGTTCTCTTCTATTCTGTTTCCTTCTTCAGTATGTTCTGTGAGTCAGCAGTTGTTTAACCAGCAGAATAAAATGGCCTGGCATTTGCCCTTGTTTAAATAGACTGATATATTTTTTCTTTTTAGATTACAAAAAAATTCCATATTAGATAAATTCTACAGAACTTAAGTTTTATGATAAACATTCAAGGGAGTAACACAGATATGATTATTCTAGATATTAATGTTCTTATAATAGTTTACTCTCAATGTCACCTTCCCCCCTAAGCATTCAGAAAATAAAATTGGGATGAGTTATCTAGTGATGTTTTTTCCAACTGCTTTAGTCTAAAGTTTGTTTTAATACCTTTCTAAACTTAACAAATAAGAAAAGTTTTCATATAGTAATCTATTTCCTCATTTTATTCAGTTTAAAATGTATTGTTATATCTTTATAAATTTAGCAACTAAAAAAGATTTTATATGTTAATTTCTTCAGGATAAAATACAGTCAGCTCTGCTATAGCATGACATGCATTCCTAATGATTTCTACACTATGTGAATTGTTAATAAAACTTTGGGGAGTTTAAGGAAAATGGAATTGGGAGCATGATACTCAAAAATGTTTTAAGATATTTAAAAATAGATTAAAAACCAAAACAGCTTTACATATTAAATAGTTTAAAAATATGCAAATACTATAATAAATACAACACTTTATGGGGAAAAGAGCAGAAATGGAGACAGCTTGTGAATTTTTGTGAAAGTAATGCCTGAGGGTTGCCTGAAAGAAGGAAGACTCTGTAACACTCGAGGCGGGTGGCTGTGGCTCCTGATACGCGTGATGAACCGAGGCAGCTGGTCGATGCCGGTGTCTGCATACATGCATGTTTGTTTGTTTTATTTTTTAAATTTTTTGGTGTTTTCATATTTTTTTTCCATACCTGTGTTTTATGTGTTTTAATGTTACTGGGTTCTGATAGGTATTTTTTCTACTTTACTTTATGTTTCTTGCAGATGAAATCCTGCACAAGCAAACATGAAATTCATGCGATGCTCCAATTGTTCCCTGATATATCAGTCACCTTTGAACAGATTTGTGTTTTTAAGACAGGAATTAAGGCAGAGCTGACTAATATCTTTCCATTTGGACTTCAGAACGATGAGGTTTGAAGGCTAATGAAAATCCCCTCTTGTCTCATTCCCTCGATTTGCCTCCTTGCATGACTCATTGTACAACAGAAGAGCAATTTTGATCTTTCTAAATTTTACTTAAGCTTTTGTGACATAACAGATCTGGGCTCGGCAATAAAGCACTTTTGTGACCAGTATTTCTCTGGCCTTGAACCTCCTGCCTTGTTCCTGAATACACGATTTCGCCTTAAATGCAGTTCTAGTGATTGGCTCCTTTCTCCATATTTGAACCACACACAAAGCCACCGAGGCACTAAGGGTCAGTGCAGGCAAGAAGCATCTGCAGGCAGGTTTTACACAACTGTCACAAGTACATGAGTCAGGAACCATCAAATCGTACTACTTTTGGAGACTAAGATCCAAAATAAACCATTTTTTCTTCTTACATCTTTTATATAATTGTAACATAATAATATAAGAAGTTAAAGAGTTTATTCTAAATTGTACTCTGTATATTTCTCTTCACTACATGTGCAGATATTTGAAGCCCAATTTAATTTTTTAAATTTTTCCTGATTTACTAATCTAATAAGATCAAATTAATTTTTTTAAATGTGTATGCCCCTGGCTGGTTAAAACATTGTCCCAATACACTAAGGTTGCAGGTTCGACCCCTGGTCAGGGCACATACAAGAATCAACCAATGAATGTGTAAGTAAGTAGAACAAGAAATCTCTCTCTCTCTCTCTCTCTCAAATTCATGAATTTTTAAAAAATATTTGCGCCATATTTTTTTACTTTGACATGATTATAGCAAAAGGGGATTTAATCTATTTTCCACAAATTGTATTATCATTTCTTAGTTCTCCAAAAATAATGGGTCACACGTATCATATACATAAAAAAATGATATTAAAAATATATATTATCTTCTTGAAAAGCAAGGAAGATAAATGTAATTTTATTTTTTAACTTAAATATGATTTGATGTAAAAGTAGCTACAAATTCACTTGTCTAGAAGTAATAATAAATATATACTACTAAGTCTGAAGTAGAGCCATAGCAATAGATGAGACAGGTTCCAGGCACATTTTAGCCATAAAATTGGTGTGCTCATGACACAACTGGAAATGATGAAGTCCAGGGAGAGAAGCAGTAGAGTGTGGCAGTCACGATCAGAGGCTTGAGTACCCAATAAAGTTGAGTTACAATTTCAGCTTCGCCACTTAACGACTAGGACACCATAGGCCGTTGGTTTAATCTCACTGATACTCTCCTTCCTATTTGGTGAAAAAAAGTGGTTATGCTTATTAAATGAGATGATGTTTTCAAAGCCTTTAATGATCCCCGAATCACAGTGACTGTTCAATAAAAGGTGCATATTAATTTTCAACAGTGATGGTGATGATGGTAGTGGTGGTGGTGGCGATTAGAAAACACCTGAAGGCTTTCAGTTTAGCATCCTTTGTGACACAGGGGATTAAAAACAGCCTGGAATTTGGGAGATATGATTAAGGTTGGAGGTAAAAATTTAAGGTCACCATTAAATAGGTAATATCTGGAGTTATTACACAAAGCAAGTATGTTATGTGATTTTTTTTTAAGTGACCAAGAATTTTTGAGAATAATTGTATTTAAAGGAGGAAAGGAGTTCTCATGGAGTCAGAAGAGAAATAGGAGACAATAGTATCAGAGGCCAAGGAAAAGTAACTTCCCAGTTAAAGGAAGACTAAGGAAGAGAAAATGCTAAATGGTAAAGGCATCTCAAGAGAATGAAGACTGAGAGGAAATATTTGCATTTTTCAACTAAGAGATCTAGTTAATTAAGATGGGACCAAATTTGGTTGAGCTGGGATGAAGAAAGATCAGATCATTTGGTTGATGACAGAAAAAAAGATATAAAAAAGAAGACAGGGAACAGGTTAATCTTTAAAGCACCCTTCTTGTAAGCCCATTTTACATGTGAGAAAAAAAGCACAGAGAGACTAATATAATATCCAGGATCTTCGTTCATCAGTAGTGGAACCCGTATTAAAATCCAGATAAACTCAGAATAATTGAAATCACGGCCCCCATTGATATATTTATGAAATTAATTTTAACAAAAATAATTTACCTACATATGATGAAAACCCAATTCATGTCTCCTGGCTTACAGACAGGGTTCTGATACATTGTGCTTGACATTAAGTCTAGTAAAAAGCAAATGATTTCTAAGGGGAGAAATTATTCTCAGAGCCCATGAAAATCTCACTAAGACACAGGTAAATAGGTAAGAAGATGTTTCCCTGCGGGTGCCACCGGAAAGAAAAAAGCCTCTTGTAAATGGGAGGCTAGGCCAGGGCGAGCTGTTGGTATGGTCCTTGGTCCGCAGCACGTCGGCTTTGACTTTGCCCCCCACAGGCCCAGCGCAGCTGAGCTGCTGGGGGTCCTGTTGTTTTAGGGGCCATGACAGAAATTACGCCCGGCATCTGCCTGTCTCCACCCTTCCTCTCGCTCAGGAGCAGCTGTTGATCCAACCCCAGCAACCATGATGGCAGGATCATTTCCTCGCTGGTCCCAGCGGTTATATGATCAAATGGCACCGATGCTTTGGAAGAGTTGTTCATGGACTAAACCTTTTTAGGGTGAATCCAATTCATCAGACCTGTGCCAGACCAAACAGTTACTAATCAGCAAAGCAAAACAGTTCCAGAAGCTGACTTACCCCTACGATTATTTCATGCCCTGGACCCTGTGGGTGGGCTGGAGAGAAATGAGGAAAGATGGTGGTATGGAGGTGGGGACCTTCTGCTTTCTCAAGAAGTTTTAGAGGACAGTGTAGAAGGGGATACAATGGAGCGCATGCAGGATGGGCTAAAGCTGAGAGAGCAAATGAGTCTCCACACTGATGTTCTTCTGCAGCGAATTCTATAGGAGGGCCCATGGGGCAGCCACCACTTAATCCACCCATTTAAAGCCACTGCCACCTTGTATAAACTCCTCACAGCCCTGCCAGCCACCTCCATCTCCACAGTGGCGCTTTGATCAGCAAAGCATTTTTTTGTCCAGCTCAAGGACAACTCCCCTCATCCTTCAAGTAGCCTCTGCCTGATGTTCGCCTGTTTCTCCCAAGATCAACAGTGGAGCAACCGTGTGTTTACAACACTAGCATGGACCCTGGCTCAGTGCAGAAAATAGCAGGTGTCTGGTGGCTTATTGTCTATTATTGCTGGTTATACCTTTACTGCCTCCTAATTTGACAAGTTATCTAATAACTAAAAGAAAATAGTACAGAAAAGATGGTTAGAAATCAAATTCTCTTTGCACTGGTATAACAGTGTGACCTGACTAGATTAGAGCAGTGAAAGGAATTTCCATCCTAAGTGTCACTATCATTTGTCTCAATAGCAAAATAGTCAAGTATGTATGTGATATTTTAGATTGAAATTTAGCAAATTTTCCCTTTAGAAGGTATAAGGCTAGCTCTCACAATTTTCAAATTGTTTTAACAGACATTTAATGAATTGAATCTATCAAAGATAATTTTTAAAAATTGCATCTTAACCTTTAGCTAACCCACAATACTGAGCATTAATGATGAAATGATCATGTTCCAAGACACTTGGAAGGGACATTCATGGGCATCCAAGTGCTGGAAAAGTAGCATTTTTCCTGCCAAGCTTGAAGTGACTCATATTTCTTCTGGTTGCGTTGCTGTAGTCTGCAGAGAATTCAAGGCAAAAGAAAACTGGTTTGATTGCCCAGAGAGAGGTGTGCAGAGCTGCAAGCCTCCAGGGCAACAGTCAATATTTAAAGGGCAATGCCCCAGAGAGGGCGGCCCTTCCTGCACCTCAGCCCCCAGCACTGCTCTACACCCCCCAGGGAAGCAGAGGCAGCCAGCTCCTCTCCCCTTGCATCCACACCGGACATGAGGTGCCCTGTAGCACCAGGTGCCTACCCCCTGGATTGCCAAAGCACCGAGAGCTACAGGAGAGCCTGACTCACGCTGACCCCTCGCCTCTGCAGGCATGACCAAGGTCCTCCCCAGGCCCAGACGGAGGGCCTCCAGGCACAGATGAGAAGGTTTTGTATTAAGACATTCAAGTAGGAATAGAGTAGTTCATAGTAGAGGGTCATTTATCTGATGATGCTTTCGAGCGCAGGTAAAATACGTTAGCATTGATCCTTGCAGAGGACAGCATTGCTGTACTTGGTGCAAAATGAAAAAGGTTCTTCAGGTTCTTCTGAGTCACGCTTAGTTTTTATTTTGCCAGGCAAGTTCAAGCTTCTGGACTACTTGCATTTAAAAAGCAGGCATTCATCACTCTTCCAGCCTCTGTATTTCCCTTCCTAAGGAGAGTAATTTGACTGCATTACTGTGGAAGGATGATGTGTCAGACTTTCTAGTTAAAATGAAACTATTTGTCATCTTTATGAATATTATCAATCATTGCGTTCTTATTGTTAATCTGATTTAGGGAGATTTTTAAATAATTTTTTTACCATCATAAGACTTGTAATCATTTTTTAGAGTTAGTATTTAGCAGTGATATCGGTTCAGAATATTTTCAGTGTTATTTACTTTTTAAATGTATATTTACAAAGGGATGTAAGAAAAAAAGCTATATTATATTGTCACACATGCGATTTTGTTAAGGAGAAGTCACATTTGTCATTTTCCATATTCACAAAGGTTTGTGTAATAATGACAGTAACAGTTAACATCTATTAAAGAATTATTAAATAGTATACAACCTGCTATGTTTTAAGGTGAAATAATTCATATAATTCATATAATTCATGAGGTAGGTACTAATATTATCTACATTTATCAGATGGGAAGCTCAGGAGAATTCAGTGATTTTTTTCCCTGACTTTTTACAGCTAGTTCATGTTAAAGACAGGGTTTTAAGCCATGAATTTTGTCTCCAGAGTCTGTGTTTCTATACAGTTAGAAAGAACATTAAATCTAGCCTTTGAGTCTAACAAGTTCATAAAGGAAATAGCAGTACCCAGAGCTAAAACCAAAAAATGGCCAACACAAAGAAAGTAACTGACGAAGAAAGACAAGGCTATGCAACTAAATTTAAACCCACTGTTTTCTAAAAGCTGCTTGTAAAGAACCAAGACAATGCTTTCTAAGTTAATGTTGCAAGATGGTTTTAAAACACACACTTGTTTTTAACTATACTGTTTCCACCCTCAGTAATATGCGGTGGTTCTTTCATACTATTTGATGAAAAGATAAAAAATATGTGGACCTTTTTACTGTGATAACATAATTAAAATGGGGAGCTGTCAAAAAAATTCAGAAATTTTTCCATAGTAGAGACAGTTGTGGATATATGAGAACAAAATTGATGCGAGTGTGTTGATCAATTTTCATAAAAACCTTGTGTACACAGGAGTAAAACAAGACCCTGTATTCAGGTCAGCAGACCAGCCACCAATTCTCAGAACTATTGCAACCTAGTCAGTCGCTTTAAACAAATTATTTCACCTCTTAGGGTGTTTGGCTTTATTTTTAATTAAAAAAATAAGAGGGCCAGTAACTATGATTTTTAAGGTGACTTTTACTTTGCATAATATATCTTCAATCTTCAGTTGCTTGAAATTAGTTCTTTAGATAAGGTTGTCATCTATTCTGCAGGATATGTAGCTGCCCAGTAACATGAAAGTAGTGATCTGATTAACAAAAAATCTGTGTTAACTTAATAAAGAGACTACAAATAAAAATTGACCTAGGAAGTAAATATTCCCCAAACAACATTAAATTATTTGTAATAAGTATAAGTAGTTCCATTTGATGGAAATGAGTTTAATAGCGATTCGTGGAAATGCGACTCTTCAATGAGGTCTGCGTAGGTGGCTTCCCCAGTGAACAGGGCCGGCCTTGCCTACAGTGTCCCCCAAACAACTCTGGACATTTAGCGTGTGACAAGTCAAACAGCTCTGATTAAGTTATGCAGAGCATAACTTCCTAATAAACGTGCCAGGACTAACTTTTCTAATGCTAATTTACATCTCACATTCAACATTCAAATGTGTTATCTCTTCAATTGTACACAGTAGAGGTTTAAGTGCTTAATTTGTCCAGGGCCAATAAGTGGCAAAATCTAGCCTCCTGTTCTGCATTTGTCCCTCTAAGTCAGCAATTTTCAACCTTTTTCATCTCATGGCACGTAAACTAATTACTAAAATTCTGAGGCACACCAACAAATATATTATTTTGCCCATCTGGAAAAAAAAAGGTATAATTTTGGCTGATTCACACCAGACGGCTATTGTGTGTTGGCTGTTTTTGTTTTTTTGACAATCTAAGGGGGAAAAGAGGCCAGTGCCCCTGACTAAATGGTCAGGTGTTGCGTATTTAAAAACTGTTGCAGGGCCCTGCTTGCAAATCGCTGCTCTAAGTTAAGTGCTCTTTTCGCTGCAGTTATCTAATTTTGCAGAGCTAGCCGTACAGAGAGAGGGAATGGTGACGCGTTTGATCACTTGGGAACTCTTGCTCTGTGCCACACAACTCAAATAAAGGGATTTGCTGTGATAAAAGATGGAAACCCTGCCACTCTCTGGAATATCTTACATTGAGTATTCAAGATTCCAGGATCTGATTATAAAGGAGTTGAATAGAATAAATGATAATTTTCTGTCATCTATTTCCTTTGTAACCCATTTTGCAAATGAAATAACAAAAATCTTATGACTAAAGGCTTGATAAATTTATGGGGGCGGTGAAGAAAGAGTACTTGGCATATTCTACTCAAAATCAGTGACTGTGCTACTTGGGAAATGCTTTAGGACAAAGAGGTCGGATTATTATTCGCAGGGTAAACATCACCTGCTCATGGGTGCCTGGCACGGGGAGGGGGGAGACTCTGATGGTGGAGGCTCATCCTCCTTAATCCTATTTCTTTTCATTTCACTTCAAGCCCATTTCATGCCCTTTCCTGGGCACATTACCTGAGAGGGCTGATGCGTGTTTCGAATTATGCTGGAAAGTAGCTTTAAAAAACACAGATGCTTTGTGTCTGGGGGCACTATAGAAACTTTTATTAAGTGACCAACCTATCGAGTGTACTTAGTATCCATCCCATGCCTACACTACCAGGATCATCTCCGTCAGCAAGGCTTGAATGCACTGCTTTCTTAAGGTGATGGACACCTGCTTATGAACACAGATCACAAGGAGAGAACAAGCCAGCTTACCAAATTATAGGTATTGTTGAAGTTTGAATAAAGGAAAAATGCGTTTTGATTTGTTATGGGCTATTGATGCATAAGGCATAAGGTATCCCGTAGTTAATCTTAATTCTTGTGCTATGAGGTTAAAAAAAATAAGCCACTTCCACCCCAAATTACTGTCCACTTCATTTAAGTGTAAGTAGCTATACTTTGGGGGGAAAGTCTAGTTTAAAAAATAAGAACATTATGCATAAGCTATGGACACAGACAATAGTGTGGTAAAGGCCTGGGGAGGGAGCAGGAGCGTGGGAGGAAGGGGGCCAGTAGAGGAAACAAGAGGGCATGTGTAATATTTTCAACAATAAAGATTAAAAAAGAAAATAAACTTCAGCATAAACCCTTGCTGGACACTGCCAAGTCCCTCTGCGCGTCCGCGCCTGCCCCGCTGGGTGGCGCCTTCCAGGGCCCAGGCCACACCGCGGGCGCCCCGGGCCCGGCCTGCCCCCCAGCCTCCAGGTTGCCCCTGCCTTTCACATCACTTCGCATTCTTGCCATAATCCTCCCAACCGTTACTAAGAATCCAATTATTTAAAATCCCTGCTGGGTTCTAACAGTGCTTCTGACATCTTTCTACTAATAATTGGAAGAGTCCTTAAAATGGTGCTGCCTTCAAAGCATCTTCCACTACAACTTAATGGATATTTTTGTTATTTAAAGGACATTAAGATCACCTTTAGTGAACACGATGGACTTCCTGTTCCTGCAAATGCAAAGCGCCCTGCACCTTTGCCACCTCTCTTTTGTTTCCATTGGCATCAAAGGGTAAAGCGCACCGTCTTCGCGGGGGCTTCCAGAGTCAGACCCCAGAGAATCATCCGTCCATGGCCCTTCCTACAGTGCTCTCAGGGGAAGCCGATGGTCTGGAGAAAGCAGTGCAGAAAAGGGAGGCTACGCAAAGGACCAATGCCGGGGCGGTTGCAGCTCAGATGGTCTTCAGGGGAGCTCTAGAGAATAAATTATACCTTGAAATGCGTCCCTTTTAGAACAAAGAATGATTTTCAGCAGTCCATTCCCAGTTCCAGTCATCAAAGGTCATTGTCTGGAGGACAGATGGGAGCCATGAGCAGCAAAGGGTGCAGAACCTGGGGGACAGTGAACAGAGCTGGTGGTGCTCCAGGGCTGGAGGTGCCACCAACAATGCCTGCTGTCATCACTTGTCCTTCACAGCGTTAACACTTTGGTCACCGAGCTCCGTCTGATTTGCATTTTCATCTCCTTTTCCTAGTGAGCTCTTCTCAGTGTCTCAGGCATGCTCATGCATTCTAAAAATGATTCTCTACAGACACTCACGATTCTAGTCCCTAACTTTAGTCATGGCAGAGAAAGTAAACAAAACAGAAGGGCCTTTGTTGCAAAATAGAAAGAAAATGACAAAACAATAGAAAATGGAACACAGACATACTGTGGTAAAAAAGCTTTGGTAAAATATGTTAGCAAGATTTGATTATTATGAATTACTTGGAAATTATAGCATATACTATCTTTCTCATGTTTTGGTAAAAATAATGTAAATGTTGGATCATGACTTTTGCTTTCAAAATATTATACACTGTAAGAATGCACCGACCACAACTGTATGAAACAATATGGGTGAATCTACATGTAACATATTGAGCAAGAAACATTAGACACAGTAGAGTACATCCATCAGGGTCTAATTTTTATGTTCAATAACAAGCAAACTAATCTATGGATATAGAAATCAAAAATAGCAGTTACTACTGGCAGAAGATATTTAATAGGAAAGAGCATAGGAAGCCTTTGAGGAGCTGGAAGTGGTCTACAATTTGATCTAAATTGTTGAAACACGAGCAAACATAACTAATTGACCAGCTCGACTATGATCAGTGCACTTTACATTCTTTATTGTACACAAGTTATACATCTACTTAAAAAACAAAAGAAAGAAGTGTTGGATTGCTATTTTAAAGAGTCTTCAGCTCATATCCCTATACTGCTATGCAGGATATTATTTAAGTTTAAACTTTTGATTTTATTTCAAAATTAGGGGTTTGTCACATTCATGTTAGTATATGCCATTCTAATGACTCAAATGAAAAATTAAAGTGGCTGACAGTGAGTAGCTAATCCAGATCAGGTAATAAAACTTTCTTTTAGAATTTATATTCTTGATTCTATAATACTCATCTCAAACTTTTATACTGTTAAAAATAAGAGTTTTTGCACAGAGAGGAAGCCATTTGTTTAAAGAAGTCTGGACTTATGAAGAATCAATTCAAGATCCATATGTGAAGAAATGATATATGGTTCTTTTAAAAGGCACATCAGAACAAATTTCAAGAACAGAGATAAATGACACAGATTGTAGACGCTTCAACAACTATGGAAAGAAGCTTAATTTCAGAGAAAATAAGAAATTAGCTCAAACTTATGAATCAGATATCTTTAAAAAAAAATGGACTGACAAACAGATACTTAGGTGAAAGATAAGTTAAAAGTAAGCATTTAGTGAAGAGAATTTAACAATTAATGCTAATCTATTTAATAATTTTTTTCTATTAATTCTCATTTTAATTGTGACATTTTATATTTGGAAAGTAATAATTAGGAGCAGAGTTATTTCTTTTCTCTCCAAAGGAATCATTTTTTCAAAGACAGAAGTGGAAAACAATTATTTTTAAAATCACTTTACCTCTAGATGGCACCTGTGAACTGATAAAATATAAACTGAATAGGTTCCTCCAGACCCCCAAGTTTCAGTTTGAAGGATGTCTCCTCCCTTCACCTCCTCCATCCCCAAGACCAGAGCTCAAAGCTCAACATAATAGAATGGCAGCGACAGGGTTCTAGTAAGAAGACCCAGAGTAATGCCCATATCTCATTATTGCTACATGATTTGGCCAACGCAACTCACCCTCTCTGAGTCTTATTTATTTAAAATCTGTAAAATGGAGAGAATGACAGGGCATGTTGGGTAGATTACATATGGTAATGGTTCTGGCACTTTTCAGTGTTATATTGCTATTCAAATGTACAACATTACTAGAGGGAGATAAGATTATAGGTGAAATGTGTATTGGTTTTAAGATTAGTGGATATAGGAATAAATAAAATACATAAGAATTTGGGGAATTGATATAATCAAATAAAGCACTAAATGAAAAATACATAAAAATTTGTGGTATGACCCATGCTCCTCCCATGGCTCTATACCCAGAATATCAAAATCTGTGCTATCCAAGTCATTCAGCCCTGTTCACATACTGACACTAAAATATTAGATATATGGATTTAAAAGGCATTTTTTAATTATTCTGTGACTTAAATTTTTTATGGAAAAAATGAATTATAAATATACAAAATATTATTTAAAACTTTTTCACAAAATAATCAGTATTTCTACCAATCTAGTGAAATGAAGTTTTAAAGAAATCTGTAATCTTTAGATAATGTTGTACATTGTTAAAGATACTGAGAACAGTTTTTGTATGTATTTTTGGATGAACTTTGATGATTCCTACATGTGTAAAATACCACTGAAAACTTGTGCAATAAAAGTGTCATTCTGTTTAATTTGACCACATTTTTTCTATAATTATTTTGACATATTTAAATTATAATTTAGTAAAATAAAATGAGCGCTATTTACTTATGCCAACTCGTCCCTGCTTACAAAGTAAATTATCTAGACAGACAAAAAATTGTTTCTGACAAATCCGTGTTCACATCTATTTAACATTTGGTGTTCCAGATGCTCCCAAATTGATTTTTTTCTTAAAATGAATTTTTCCAGAAGCATGAAAACTGACCAACTGGTTTTCTAATTCTCAAGTACTGTTTCATTTATGATTTATCAAAAGAGACTCTGCCAGCTTTCTTCCTTCGGCATCAAGATAGCGGTCACGGATCAATCAATAATGTGTAAACACTGCAGGTATCTTTGGAATTTCATCATTTCATGCCCTAAATAATCTGAGAAATGTCTGGCTAGAAAGTTCTAGGAAAAAACTCCTGCATTGACTAAGAAGATATTTTCATTGTAGTTGACATTTATTGTACTTATAACTTCCAGTTTATTATATTTTATTCCTCAGATTTTAAAAATGAACATTTATATTATGCATGCAGAGCAAAAAAAGTCCCACAATCCAGGGGAAACTTTGTAGATTGGTCCAAATATCAATTCATGGACCAATTCCATCCACAATAAATTACCCATTCCATCATGATACTATTATTATGATACATAAATTTGGTTTGCTTTAATGCACTTACTTGGCAAAATAAAATGTAGGGAACACCTCTGACATTGCCCGCCGGTATATTCGTTGTTGATATTTATCCTGATCCTTTAAATCTAAATGTTCGGAAACGCTGACTTAGACCTCCAATTATATTTAGGCCGATGTAATAACTTCGCCCCCGACATGTACAAGGAAAACCACAGTCCTAGTTGTGCAGATGAAGCTTTGGTGCACTCGGCGCGCAGCGTGTCCCCTGGCAGGCCCATCGGCTGCCCCCTTCAGCGAGGGCCCGTCACGGGGCCCAGTCCGACCGCGGGCGGTTCCCTGCACACGCCACTCAGTCTCGTGTCTCGCTTGCTTCGCGCCATCCCTCTCCGTTTGGCAGCCTCAATCTCCTTTTACTAATTTACTATAAGGAAAAGAATGCTGAACACCTCCTCTTTATGCTGAACCCCAGTTCATAGAGGGAAGACATTTCTTCCCCCTGCCAGATCAGAGAAATTGGGACGGTGGCATTTTACCAGTGTGTTGGGTAACTGGCCTTTACGGGTTAACAGCCATGAGAACGGTCCTGTTTTTGCTCTCAGTGCCTGTATGTAGCAAATAGGTAAAACTTATCTTAACAGAGCACAAGGGGCCCGGCCTCTCGCTGTAAGTTGCACCACTTCTACGCCTGTGTTAATCTGCTACAATCGAGTGTTAAGCCAAGGGATTTAGCAATGTGCTGTGAGCAGGGTGTCTCAGGTAGACTTGATTCCCAATTTCTCATATGGTCTTTATCAGATATAGTCATTGGGAATTACCTGAAACTTGCCCAGATATTTTCTTTCCCGCCTGGCTATTGTTTTTCTTCTCATTAGTTTGCTTTGTGGGGAACCCCTGATGAAATGGAGTAAAGGAAAAAAGCGGTTTAGGCACTCCCAAGTGCCTTGTAAAATATCAACCAACAACCTCCAAAAATTAATCTCATGACAGTCCACCTGGCTGATATAACAAAATGCCAGAGACGGGTTGCTTATAAATAACAGAAACTTATGTCCTACAGTTCTGGAGCCTGGGAAGTCCACGATCAATGTGCAGACAGAGTTGGGGTCTGGTGAGGGCCCACCTGCTATGTCTTCCCGGGCAGAAGAGGCAAGGGAGCTCCCTAGACCTCTTTCATAAAGGCACCAGCTCCAGTCATGAAGATTCTGCCTTCAGGACCTAATCGCCTTTGGCCCCACCTCTTAATACGATCACATTGGACATTAGGTTTTCAATATATAAATTTGGGGGCGCACAAACATTTAATTCATAGCATCCACTACTGACCAAAGCATAAGAAACTGGGCATCAAACTTTGCTGAAAGTGCTGAGAGAGATGAGAGTCACCCACTCCCCTTAGATTACCAGAAACACATGCACGCTGGGAGAGCACCCATAATTATAGCGCACCAATCAATGGAGCCAGAGGACATCGGAGCTGGACAGGATCTTAAAACTCAAGTATCCCAGGGGCCTCACTTTGCAAATAAGGAGTGTGAGGCAGATTTATACCAAAAAATCCCCAAATCTTTGACTGTCAAGCCAATTTGAATATTGCATTAGAGGAAACGCAGATTAGCATAGGAAATGCCTGAGGTCTAACAGAGACAACTGGTGCCAAGCAAATTGAGCACAGCTTTTTAATTTTATCTTTCCACACACGTGTTGTTCTACCCCACAGCAACTCCCACCACGTCATGGCTTAAAAGTGCAAAGCAAACGCCACCGCCTGAAATGTGGCCGTTCCTTTGTTCGGCCCCCTGAGAATGTAGTTGCATCCCTGGTCCTGAGGCTCTCGGCCAGTTTATTCTCCATCTGGCTCCTGCCTGCCAGCAGCAGAGCTTCCCAGAAGGTTTTCCTTCTAAAGGGCACAGGCTGAGCCCCGTTGGGCGTGGCTCAGCGGTGGAGCATCTACCTAGGATCCAGGAGATCAGGGTTTGATTCCTGGTCAGGGCACATGCCCGGGTTGTGGGTTTGATCCCCAGCAGGGGGCATGTAGGAGGCAGCTGATCAATGACTCTCATCATTGATGTTTCTCTCTCTCTCTCTCTCTCTCCCCTCCTTTCCTCTCTCTGAAATCAATAAAGATATATTTTTTATTTTTATTTTTTTACTTATTATTATTATTTTTTTAATATCTTTATTGATTTCAGAGAGAGGAAAGGAGGGGAGAGAGAGAGAGATAGAAACATCAATGATGAGTCATTGATCAAGTCCGCAACTGGGCATGTGCCCTGACCAGGAATCGAACCCCGATCGCCTGGATCCTAGGTCCATGCTCAACTGCTGAGCCACGCCCAGCCGGGCAAGATATATTTTTTAAAATAATGAAAATAAAAATAAAGGGCACAGGCTGAGATGGTCAAATGCCTTCTGATATTTATCAGTCTCCTTGTAGGTGGGAAGGAAATGGGCTCTTGACATTGGAGCCTGGAATTAATTAAGGTGGGAAGCAGGTCTGCAGTAAAGATGATTGTAACACACCAAAAATAGATGATGGGAAAAGAGGGCAATAAGGTACTTATTACACCAGCCTTCACCCTTGTTTGTTTCTGCCTGAGCTGGGAGCTTAGAGCCTCCTCTAGCAGATGCTTTTACTCTCTGTGGCAGTTACTCTCAACACCCATCTCCAGTTTTCAAACCTCCTGCCTCTGCTCTGGAGCCATCTCTCTGATGTTCCTGCCTCTTCTTAGATGAATCCTCTGGGAGGAAGGGTTTCCTCTGTTTTTCAGAAATGCTGACCGAGTACTAGCCACACTCTCTACCCCTCTTACAGAAGTGCTGGCTGAGGAATAATGAATTCAGTCGGGGGAAAACAAGAGGGAAGCCGAATTTCTAAATTCTGCTTTGCAAATGCAATGTTCCTGCTTCAAGATGCTAATTTTGGCATCAATCTGCAAGAATTCTTCATAAGCCTTATATGAAAAGAAATCAAAGGTCATGGAAGAATGATATAGAGACAAGGAAATTCATAAGTCACAAGCATTACTGTTATTATTATTTTAATCCACACCCTAGAATATGTTTTTATTGATTTTTAGAGAGAGGGGAACAGGGAGAGAGAGAGAGAAAAACATTGATGTGAGAGAGAAACATCAGTAGGTTGCCTCCCACCATCTCTGACCAGGGCTCGAATCTGCAGCTGAGGTATGTGCCCAGACAGGGAATCAAAGCCACAAATACAGGCCAAACTCTACAGGTTTTTAAGCAGCATTAAATGAAATGGAGAATGTCCAAAGATGACAAGTCTTAGGATTAGAAATGCTAAGGTAAGACTCAGAAAGGTATTTAGTTAGAAAAGCCCCCCCCCCCCCCACACACACACACTGCAAAACCTCTCAATCAAACAAGTGGCAACTGAGTGGCAAAAAAAAAAAAGTCAGATTTAAGGAGTCTCCCACCTACTATCTCAGATGATCTCAATGTGGCCACCATTCAGTTTAGAGAAAAATCCCATAGGAGGTAGGAAACCAAGAAATATATCAGTCTTGAGAACAGCACCTAGGAAAGAACTTAGGAGTTGTTCACTAGCATATAGGACTTCCAGAAACAGTAGATGGGGAGCAATATAGGTTTTTGAGGGACTTGTATTATTTTGGAAAGAAAGAGAGGCTGGCCAGATGGAGGCACATGCAATATACCCTTTTCCTTCTCTGTGCCCAGTGGGTGGCCTCAAGATGACAGCTGTACTGTGCTCCCAATACGGGCGGTGTGTGCAAACTGCCATTCACAGCCAGACTCAGCCTCTTTTTATTTCAAGATCTGGGCAGAGCCAGCCTGAGCATATGGCAAAGTGGCATCACCCTTCCAGGAGATTCCCTCCGTTGGAGCGTGGCGGGGGAAAGAAATGTTTTCTTTAGCAGCTGGCCTCTGAAATACCCTTCCAGTCAACATTTGTGTAATGATTAGCATTATCATGAAACACTGTGTCTATGACCCCTCCACTTGGCTCCCTGGTTCAGTCATGCTGTGTGTTATGTTCTTTTTATAATTCCTACCTGCAGCAAATCTACCTGCTTAATTTTGTTTTTAACAATAATATTGCAGAGCTCATTTATTAATATAATTATTGATGTTTGTTTTAAAGTGACATTACTAGTTATAAAAAGTTTGGGGATTTTTATAAAGATCTCAAAACAAAATGTTGAATGAAAAAGAACTTTATAGAATGATATATACAAGTTATGGACAGTTGGGATTTGTTCAAAGCATGCAAAGCTACACACTATATTTATGGTCATCTGTAGATATAAAAAAAGACTATGAAAACTGGCTTATAATGAAGCTCATTATATTTTTGACAGTGGTTGTTAGGGGATGGGAAAGTGGAGATGCAAGAAAATTTTGCATATAGAAGATAAATGAAATTTCAACTTTATGTAAATATATATGTATATGTAAATTTAAAATTTTATTCAAAGATATGAAGCCAATATAACACTAATGATTATTAATCTTGATAGAGTTGCTAATTGTGTATTACAATCTTTCTCATATGTTTCTATTATTGTACTATGCAAGATAAATACTAATTTTTAAAAAATGGTTGAGGTGCTGGTAATTAAGGAATGTTCCTCATGCAGCATGTGCTTTTGCTAGACTTCGTTGCACCCTTTTTAAACTAGCTGAAGCCGCATGCTGCTAAAAGCAGAGATATTGAGCAAAATCTGTGAGAACCGTAAAGTCACACAAAAGAACTATGAAGGAGCTCTTAAAGTTTGGGACAGAAACCCTCTTCCTAGCCCCCGAATCAAAGTTGCTATGAAATAACCGTAAAAGCACCAAAACTCGGTGGATTCTGTTCGGTGTCTTGACCAAAGAGTCTCATGAAAAGAGAAAAACAGATTGATGAGTCCCGAGCTCACCTAGTCGACGCACAGTGATGCGTTTCATTGTCAATTCCCGAGGGATCGGCTGTTTAAAAAGTTAGCAACTTCCATAAAAATCCAAGCAGAAAAAGTATGCTACCACATTTTGTCTTCAGACACTAAATCTTGTTTCAGATTTTTTAAATCATGATAATTTGCTGAAATGGAATATATCAACGCAGATTCACTGCTCAGGAGACCCTGAGAATGAGAGACAGGACCATCCGTCTTGCCACTGCTATCAGCAGCCGCTGAGCACACAGCAAACTGACTTTAAATTCAGGTCTCAATTTTAGCCCAACATAAAATCCATTGGGAAAAAAGAAAGAAAATGGTTTACTTTCTTGATACATTCCAATTAATCCCAGTGCCCATTCTCTCTTCTCTTTAGGGATCTCCAAGGTTTTCAATCCTCTAAGTACCAGAAAAGAGCTGAAAAATAAGCTCCGAAGACTCGATGATCTATTAATCCAGCTAGAACCATTTGCAGAGAGAAAGGAGGACTGATGTCTTCTCTCCTCTGCTCCAATAAATAAATCAGACACAGATCTCTGGAAGGAGCCTGTGCGCCTTCACTGAGAAATACCTGAATCGAGGTGCACTCGGCACTTAGTCTTCACATTAGATCACATCCCTGCAAGTCCCTGAGTAAATTCCTTTGCTCTGACTTTGGTCACCATTGTGTCACAATGTCAAGTGGCAACAGAGCGCGAGGGTTAAGAGCTCAGACTCGGGAGCAAGATTACCCAGCCCCATCATTAATTGCGCGTGGATGCGGGGCGGTGTTTCAACTTCTCTGTCCTCAGCTTCTTCACCTCTAAATACATGAAGATAAACACAGCACCCAACTCAGAAGGTTGTCGGGAGGATTCCATGCGTTTACATATACAAGCCATTCAGCAAAGTGCTTAATCATTACTGATGGCAGGGCTGCCTCGAACCCTGGTTTCAACCTCAGTGAGGCAGGAAACAGCTTAGCAGGTGCAGTGCTAACAACGGGACAGATGTCGCGGTATAAATCCTTTATCCCCAGGCCTGGAGTCTGATGCAAACTGCTTGGTCTTCCTCCCAACACTCCTGGGCCCAGGCGTGTGCCTCAGCCGTATGTTTCTGCGGTCGTGCTACCTAACACTGTTGGGCGCTCTCGACTCCAGCGCTGGTGCTCATGCAAGTCTGCCAGCCCTCACTGCTAGGGGCTGGAGTCCTGCCATCGACCAGACCTTCTGCATGAACACCATCCACTCCCTGGTTCCATGAATGAGTGGAGATCACATTTTGGACTCTTCCAAGAAGGAGGTTATTTACTCGGCCTGCAAATGACACGTTCCTTGACTTTTAATTCACTGATCCCTAGCCTTTTTAACTTCCATTATTAATTCTTAAAATTAGAGCTTGGACTCACTTCCTCCCTGACCCATCTGTGTGTTCCCGTAGGACTCGCAAATCTTCATCATAGCATTTATCATAGACAATGTAGAGTGATATTTACAATTTTACCTGAGCCCCATGTTCCTGGAAAACAGATATAAATAAATCCACTCTTTACATTCTGGAAAATGACTTAGTGCCAAGAACTGCCCTTCTCCACATGACTTAGCTAAGACTTGTGGCTAGACCTACATGTTTTGCGTAGGACAAGGCCAGACACAGACATTCCATGCTCCTATTTTTCTGTCTCCTAAGTGATGAGATCAGTTGGTTGTCTACAATGACCAATCAGAACAAAACGTCCACTAATTTGACTGAATCAAACTTTAATCATGTTCAGGCCCCTGAAGTTTGACCCATCCTAGAGCATTGAAACACGGAATCATTTGTCCCAAAGGTATCCTCTGGAGAGAATCACTGACCCAAGAGAGAAACATCTACTTGGCAATCACACCACCTCACTCCATATCTCCCCACCTGGTTCCTTCTCGCCTTGTATACTCCTCTCAATCAAAGAAAAACCATTTTCTGCCTGGCCTTTGAGATGATTTCCCTACCACAACAGTCCTTTTCCTGCCAACAATATCCCCCTCCCTTCATCTCAATAATCCTTTTGAAAAAGGCTCTTCACTCATGAATTCAGATTTGTTTTCTTTGCCATCAGCCTTTATTATAATTATGTTTTATTTTCTGTACCCTTTACTAGAGTAGAAACTCTGTGACTACAGGGACAATGTCATTTATTCACAATTATTTAATGAGAATCTATCACAATCTGCATCATAGGAAATACTCAATGATTTAGCGCATATTGAACATTATTTGGCTTTGACCTCAAAGATCTAATACTCTAATTCAGTGCTATCTTTTTTATTCTGAAATACATTATCATAATTTGGAAAAGCAACCAACTAGAGAAAGAATAATTTACTTTAAATGTGAAAAAATAGATTATGCATTATATATGTGTGTGTGTGTGTGTGTGTGTGTGTGTGTGTAATAGTATCATATAGAACTTTGATAAGCCAAAGCTGCATATTAAAAAAACTTCTAGAGCTAAAATTGAAAATGACTTTTGGTTAGTTACATATGAGAGAAATAGAAATTAAGCTCTCAAAAATGTTTCTATTAAGCACATTCATCAATATGACATGATTTTTGTTTCTTATGTAGCAGAAATATTTGGATAAACTTATAAAATAAAAATGATAATATTTTATATGGTCAAAGAGTTTTCACACATTATATATGAGGTATATTATAAAGTATATATTCTAAATGTTGCCCAAGAATGTATAGTGCCAAACCTAAAAAAATGTTTCATGATTTTTAAAAAGCATATCTTGCTCTGGCAGGGTAGCTCCAGTTGTTAGAACATCATTCTGTACACCAAGGTTGTGGGTTTGATTATATTCAGGGCACACACCTAGGTTGTGGGTTCAATCTCCAGTCAGGGCATATACAGGAGGCAACCGATCAATGTTTCTCTCTCACATAGATCTCTCTTTCTCTTCTTCTCTCTCTAAACTCAATTTAAAAAAATCATATCTTAATTAAGAGAGGAATCATTTAGGTAAGTCCAATTATTCTAAAGTTACAGCTCACGAAATTCTCATCTCCTCCTACCTTGGCTATTTTCCTAAATTCTGGCCACATTTACCTTTACAACTCTATACTTAGTACCTTCTTAGCAAAGTTCACAGCATCTTGAAATTAAATATTGGTAGTCTGTCTAGGTGCCTACTGGTTCTCTTGTCTCAGACTCAACTAACTGCATGCCGACTTGTGGTTTCCAGGACACTGCAACAATACACATTTGACCTTGACTGCCAAGGCATTTCAGCACCTGTAATCAGGGGTGCATTCTTTAGGGATTTGAATCAAGAAATGTTTGTTATATTTGATTAAAAGTGAAAGAGCTAGGTTATATCATGTAATTGTTTAAATATTTATAATAAAATCAATAGGTATATATTTATAAAATATATTTATAAAATAGCTCTGGTTTCAGCAATTTGAAATGCTTTGGTTTTTTAAACACATTTGCTAAATTTTTATCTTTCCCTAGGATTTTATAATTTAAATACTAACATTAACTCACTAATCCTGGAGGGCAAGTAAGTTTCACAACCATGGTCAATTAGCAGGGACCTCCCATGTTAGGAAGACTTATAAGGCCATGTCTGAATTTAGAGGGTTAAATTGTCATGGCTGATTAGTCATAACCACAGTGCATGTGAAAGGCAAGTGGCAAGAGATGATCAATGAATTTTATACCTGTGGACTAATATCTAAATACATATTATATTATATTATCAACTTATGTTTGTCTTGTGAGCAAAAAATATATATATTTATATTTTCTAATAATAGTGATATATATATATGTAAGTAATAGTGGCAACCTTTATTTTCAAGCAAGATTGCTTTACATTAGTCATTGGATCACTCTCCAGCCAATCAAGTCAAGGACAGCCCCCCTTTTTACTTTAACTGATTTACTTACCAGGATTAGAGTAAAAAACTAAATGAAACTGAAAACTCTTTATATCTCTTAAATGGTAACATAGTCATAAATACTACCCAAAGTAAAAAAGGAATTTTAATGAAAAATTAATTTACAGACTTTAATTTTAAAGATTTGTTACTACTGGGAGATCAAACAAGGAAAGAGAAGACCTAGAGAAGTTGGTTGTTAAAACAAACATCTAACTTCTGTTTCTGATAGTTTACTACATAAGAACATTTGAACAACTCTCAAGATATCAACTCTGAAACTGGATAAAGTTCAGATAATTAGATAATTGCATAAATGGCAAGAATTTGAAGGATTCATAGAGGCAAAAAAATCAAAGAAATAGAAATCCTGGGGAGAAAGCAAGGGTTAAGGATAACTTTCTCTGAGAGGTCAAACTATTGTAACATTGAGGTTTCATTTTTCTGGCTTTGAGGAACAAAGGGAACAAGTGATAAAGCCTAGTGCTCCCTCATGGAAATGCAGCTGAAATTATACATATGTATAAATTTGGGTCTCACAAGAATTACAGACTTGGGTTTTTTTTTGTGGTTTTTAAAAATATTTTATTGATTTCAGAGAGAGGGAGGGGGAGAGGGAGAGAGAAACATCCATGATGAGAGAGACATTGATCGGCTGCCTCCTGCACGCCCCTGACTGGGAATCGAGCCCACAACCCGGGCATGTGCCCTGACCGGGAATCGAACCTCAATCTCCTGGATCCTAGGTCGATGCTCAACCGCTGAGCCACGCCGGCCGGGCCAGCCTTGTTTTAAAGGTGAATATGAACATAAATAAAACCTGCGCACGCTCGCGCACACACACACACACACACACACACACACCCCACCTCTCCTGGCTTTGGTGCTGAGTAGAAAGCAAAAATAAAATCTTTTATGAGGCAATTTAAATCACAAGATGTCCTTCATATGAAAACCTTCCCCTCCATGAAAGGAATGAGAACACTAGAATTAAATTGTCAAGATATACTTTTTTGAACTCTGAAAATTAAGTCAAAGTGTTAAATAAATTCGTTAATTTATTCAAGAAAAATGACAATCTCAGATCACAAAACTCACTGAGCAGAGACTTCAGTGACTACACACAGTGAAGAACACAGATTTTAAAGAATTAGTCCAGCAGAGTCACTGAACAAAGAGACAAGGGTACCAGCAACAACCACAAACCACAACAACAAGAAGCCATTATTGGGGGGTCGGGAGTGGGAGGAGAATGTTCCAGTTTTTAGAGTTGGCACTGTATATTATTTAAAACATGCAATTATCAACAAAAACGTACAGGATATGGTCCATATACAGTGATAAAATGCAGTCAACAGAAATCGTCCCTAAGGAAGCCAGGTTATGAACCCACTGGAAAAAGATTTTCACCAATCTGCTGTTATAAATATATTCAAAAAACAAAAGAAAACCATGTCTAAAGAATTTAAGTATAGGAACAATATCAATATAAAAATAATGTTTTATTGATATCACTAAATACCAATAAAAGGAACAAATTATAAAAGAAAAAAGATATCCAAAAAAGAAATTCTTGAGTTAAGAATGACAAAAACTTAACTGAAAGTTCACTGGAAAAGAACAGCAGATACGAAATGGCAGATGAAAGTATCAGTGGATTTAGAGATAGGCCAAATGGGATTATCCAGTCTGAGGAACAGAAAGATAAAAAAAAAGACTGAAAAAAATGAACAAAAGAGGCAGAGACCTGTGGGACACCATTAAACATATTCATAATGGGAGTCTCAGAAGGGGAGGGAAAAGGTAAAGGGGCAGGAAGAATATTTGTGGAAAATGACAAAAAATTCACAAATTTTATGAAAAAAATGCTGAGCAAAGGCCAAATAGGATAAATTTAAAGAGATCCATAGTACACAATTTTGATCAAATTTTCAAGTATTGTTTCATCCATGACTAATACTACTACTAATTAATATTTCTTCCCCTATGGTCCCTAGCAAGATCCTTTGGAATAATCACTCATTCTTTATTAGTAGCATGAGATTAGTAAATACATAATTTCAGTGGGACCTCTGTATGTGAGGCTTCTCCATCCATAGATTCAACCATCTACTGATCAAAAATATTTGGAAAAAAAAATGTGATAGTGTTGGCAAAAGCAAAGATTAGTGTTCTAAAACAAATCCTCCTCAGATTTATTCCATTTACATTTAATGTGATTTTTGATATGCTTAGGCTTCAATCTACCATCCTGTTCTATAATTTGTCTTATCTATCCTTTGTTCCTCTTTCCTTTCCTTCTGCCTTATTTTGTATTAATTGAGTAGTTTTTATAATTCCATTTTATCTCTTCTGTTGGGTTACTAAGTATAACTTTTTGTCATTTTACTGCCAGGTTTATAGTGTATATCTTTAGCTTATCGCAGTCTACCTCCAAGGGTAATTGTTACTTCATATATAGAATATGAACGTTATGGCTGCATATTTTCATTTCTTTCCTCCTGGCTTTGTGGTGATAGCTGACATTTTACTTCTACGCGTTTTTGTAAAGCCCAAATACATTGTTATTATTTTGCTTTAAAGTATTGAGCATCTTTTAAAGAGATTTACAATTTTATGTATGTCTTTATATTTATTCATGTAGCTAACATTTTCGAAGCCATTTTGAGGTAAACATTTTACTTTTTGTATGTGCAGGTTTCCATCTGGTATCATTTCCTTTTCATTGGAGGACTTCCTTTTTTAACATTTCTTGTAGTATTGGCAATTAATCCTTTGGGCTTTATGTGTCTGAAAAATCTTTATTCCACCTTAGTTTTGAAAATGTGTTTTTGTTGCATAAGAAATTTTAGTTTTTCAGTTGTTATTTTCTTTCAGAATTTTAAAGATATTGTACCACTGTCTTCTAGATTTCAGGTATTCTGGTAAGAAATCTCTCGTATCTTTAATCTTTTTTCCTATTTAAAATGTCTTTTTTTTTTAACCTCTCCCTGATGTATTTTCTCTTAATCTGTAGTTTTAGGCAATTGACTTTGATGTGACTGTTCTATGTTTATTGTGATTAAGTTTCATTGAACTTACTGACTCAGCGAGTTTATCGTTTTCTTCAAACCTGGACAAATTTTGGGCATTATTTTCTTAAAAATTACCCTTTTTTCCAGGTACTCCAATTACATCTAGGTTTGGCAACTTGAATTTGCCCACAGTGTGTTCATGCTCCATTTATTTCTCTTTTCACTTTTCCTCTCTGCATGTTTCATTTTTGATAGTTGCAATTGGTAAACGTTCAGCAATAAACTGCTGTTTTTTAAATTTCAGGAATAGCAATTTTCATCTCTAGTACTTTGATTTTGGACTCTTTCTATCATTAAATCTACTTGGCAGGTTCATCCTACCTCTGTCTTCTTCAACAAATGGAAGTCGATTATAGTAATTTAATGTTTCTCTCTAGTGTTTCAACTATCATCCATATTATTTCTGAATAGGTGAGGAATGACTAACTTGTCTCTTCATGATGCATCATACATTAATGCATCTTTGCATGCCTACTAATTTTAATCGGATGCCCACCATCTTGAATTTTGCCTTGTCAGATGATGTTGAAGTCCTAAAAAATTCCTAAGCCTTGTTTTGGGGTTCAGATGAATTCCTTGCAAACAGCTTGATTTGGGGTGGGGAGTGGGAGGGACTCTTTCCTTTAAGCTGTTAGGCAGGACCAGAGAAGCACTTAGTCCAGCCTAATTTTGTCCCACTAGTAAGACAAAACTCTTCTGAGTACCCTAACCAATGCTTTGAGAACTATAATGTTTATAACTTTGGCTGTTGGGAAAGGGTGCTATCCCCAGCCCTGTTTAATCAAGGATTTTTCTAATCTTGAAAGGATTAGAAAAGATGGATTTCAGAAGCATCTGAAAGATGGATTTTTTCCAGCCCTAGGTGGTTTCACTGCACAGGCATGCATGCACCTATCAGTACTCAGCTAAACTCTCAAGGGGAAGCACTGTAGATCTCAAGTCCTCTCTCTGCGTAGCTCTCTCCTCTCTGCTCTAAGAACTAGAGCCCCCTTGGCTTTTTCAGGCTTCTATCTCCATATTTTCAAATCAGAAAGACTACCAGGCTCTGTCTAGGATTCCTATCCCAGAGCTTTCTCCTGTAATTTTTGCCCAGACCGTGGTCAGGGGCAATCATGGAGCTCACTTTATTTGTCATTCTTTGTTGTCTGATGTTTAATGGCCTAAAAGCTGTTGTTTCATATAATTTGTCCAACACTTGAGTTGTTTCTGGTGGGAGAGTAAATCTAGTCTCACGTTACTCCGCCTTCTAATGTGAAAATGTCAAGTTTTTATTGTGGTGGTGGCAGTTTCCATAGCTCAGCTTAACTTTGTTCTTCCTACTGTGATTTTAAAACACTTTTGGTATGCTACCACATACACTTTCCAGGTGTACTTCACATTTATTTTATAGGATTTCATCACATAGATGAGTTTAGATTGGTATAAAGAATATCAGAGTTCTACGCAGTCCCACAAAGAAACTGTGGAACCTTGAACAAGTCCTTCTTCTCTTTTTAACATTTGTGTTTTGTTTGGTTTTTTATTTATTTTTAATGTTGAAAATATTACAGATGTCCCCTTTTTTCCCCATGGACCCCTTCCACCCTGTACCCACTCCCCACCGCAGGCCTTCCCCACGCCTATGTCCATGGGTTATTGGGGGGGGGGGCGGATTGAGCAAGTTATTTTACTTCTCAAAACTTCAATTGTGTTTATAAAATAAAGAAATAATATTAGGAGGTTTAAATTTTTTATTATTTTATAATTTTGAGTGCTATGTTTACTCTAGTTTCAAGAGGTTTTGAAATATTAAATCTTTTAAGAACAAGTTTCTGTCCAAGTCTTTCAAATGTAACCCTGTCCCAATATTCCTGGTTTGATTTCTATTTGTCTCTTTTTGTTTTGAGAACAGGTACCTAGGACAACAGCCACGTTGAAACAGCTGGTCCCCGCATAGATTGACATCGTGTGAACATACAGATGATGTGTTAAATTGCAAATAGACCCAACCTGTCTCTTCAGGATTCATTTTTACTGAGATCACAATGATGAAGAACAAATGGAAGCTGTTAAGTGAATGGGCTTTAAAAAGAAAGTACCATGAAAATTTTACAGGGAATGTAGTTTTCTCTAAATAACTTACAAAAATTATTTATTTAAAAGAGATTTTTGCTTTCATTTTCTTTGTGTAAGTTATTTCTTTCATGTCAAAATACCAAGAACTCTTCTAAACCACTCACATACTTGTTCTAATATTTGAAACGGACTAAAATGTGTTCGTAGCATTTTAAAAGCGTATATGCTTCAGTTCATAAGCAAAACATACCATAACAAGCATTTGTAAAAGTGAAATGTCTGCCTTATTCACTAACAAAGTATTTTAAATTTCATAAATTTGATACCTATCCACCTGTAATAATTATATATTTCAAGTAAAACAAAAGTGTGAAGTATTTATCACAATTTTGTGCATGCATGTCAAAAATTTTTTGCGAACTACGGTTCACAAACATTTTCATAGATGGTAAAGGTTCAAACTATAGAAAAATGTTTAGGAAATATCCTTTATAAAGTTCATACTTTTAGAATCTGCTCTCTGTGTTTTCTGTCTGCACATATTTCTCAGTGAGCAGATCTATTCCTTATTTCTCCTTACTGTAGTTCTAAAACTGAAATTACATGCTTCGTTGGTTTTTTATTTCTTTAATTTTTTATTTTTGAGTCATTTTAATTACATTATCATAATCAAATCTATCAAAATCTATTTGAATACAGGATCGATGCTATAAATCTGTGGCTGAAATGCACAAAAGAGCAAGAGAACGCTTTGAACAAGGCAACCATGTTCTAGGCATCATTTTTCAGGTCTCTTAGTTTCAAAATACCCATCCTGACTGTCACTACCAAAAATGTTGACTCAACTTATACTTTTGTATGTTTATTTTGGAGACTTCAACATTCTCTTTTGCAAAAGTTTGCAGCTCTGAACACACCTTCTACATTTTGTACCAATTTATTAGTAATGAGTAAGTTCCTCCTTGAGAAACTGACTGTTCAAGTGAGTAGCTACTTGAGAGACAGATGAAGAAGAAATAAGAGGATGGGCCAGAGGCCGGCACAATATGTAAAGGCAGCTGGGAAAATATCAGACACCAAGCTGGCCTCCTTTACTGTTTGCCCAACTCCATTTGTTATAAGAGCTCCTATTGTAACAATTTGTGTTAAGTGAATTCCCTTTTGAGGATGAAAATAAATAAGATAATGATCCCTGTCCTCAAACAATGTGGTACTAAAGGGCCAGAAAACTACAAAACTAGAACAGTAATGTAACAATAAGCATTATTTATTGATGTTATGAAAGTTCTGAGTCCAAACATACACAAGTACTTAATTCTTCTTGGTGTTGAGGAGAGACTTGGAGAAATCATATATTTGCATCTTACCTTTCATTAGTTTTATCTAGCTCTTCAGTGTTTTCAAAGGTAGTATTTTATTTAATTATTACCACAATTCTGGAAGATAAACACGATATCCTTTTAAAATGAAGGAGCGGACATTAAGAACGTCTAAATATTCTTAAGCTACACAACCAGTAAACAGCACCACTCAGATTTCCAAATCCTCCTCTGATATTATAAAAAATTAGCTCGGAAAATGAGACATTATGAAACTATAATGACTTCCAAATAACATGCCATTTTGTAAACAGAAACGTCCTAAAGGAGGAGGGATGAGCACTCTGGAAATGTGCCGCTGCTATCATTCGTTCATCACCGTCGATTTCCAAGGTTACCTACCGCCCAGCAGCCGTCTGAGCTGACAGCTAATGGAGCCTGAATAAATGGCATTTTGCCTTTGCTACAAAGTACAGGTATTGTCAGCGACATGTCTTTGAAAATGATAGGCAAACTTTAGAAGAAAAGAGCGTTTCAGTCGGAATCTGCAGGTCCTTTACCCTCGGTCTCCGCGATCGGCTGGCTGCGGAACAGCCCGATTCTCGGGAAAGCCGAGGCCTGGCAGGCGCGCCCTGGCAGCTCACCCACTCCCACCCGGAGGTGCCTCGCAGAGCCCTTCGCATTAAAACTTGAAAAGGGGCCTTAAAAGGTTTATTTCAACGAAGCAGGCTATGGTCTCAAAGTGGGGGAGCAAAGGGGAGATTTAATAAGGATATTGTTCATTAAAATTTTATGATAATAAAAGTCTGGAAAGCAGCCCTCTACACACACACACACACAATGCAGATGAATTCTCAAGACAATCCTCTTGTCTAACCTTCCACCCAGATGGCCATTGTTAAGGCACATTCATTTAAAAATCATGGAAGCCTCGCCACTCTCATCTCCTCATGTATGGCTGGACCTGTCCAGGTTTTAAGTAGTAAGAAAAAGAGAGAGACTGGGTAGAGAGCACTGGGTGTGCTTCACCAAACCAACAAACGAACAACAAATTAGCCAAGCAAAAGATGCCATTCGAGCAAGACCCCAGAGGGTGACACAGTGAAATTAAAATGTAGACCAAAATGCCTATTCTCGGTGCAGAGCAGTGTGGCTCCAAGTTGCTTAAAACCGGATAAAGCAATTTGAGCTGAGGCCCGAGGCAGCCCGGAGGAGTTTCAGGTTAGGCGCGCACTGAAAGTTGTCAATGAGAAACACCAGCGCAGAGGCGGGGCGACAGTTGTGAATGCAGTGTGCAGGGAAGAAAATACAAGCTCCATCAGTGACGTGCCGGCCTCCTCCAGGGCCCACGGTCGCAGTCCTGCGCCAGTGCTCGCACAGACAAGTGTCACCGTTTGCTTCTTTGCAGTCCTCTGCCTCTTACAACTTATGTGACCTTGGTGTAGCTATTATATTTCCTATCTATAGTCTGCCCATCGGTAAAGTGGGGATCATAATATTACTTATCCCCCTACATTTGGGGGAATCGAATGAAATAATACATGTAAACCAAAGAGAATGTTTGGAGGTAAAGAATTGGAGCCTGGAAAAAGAGTTGTAAAATCTTCAAAGAACACCCCTTCCTTTAAAAACTCCTCTCTGGTCTTCATTTCATTTTTGATATTACATACAAATAAAATTCCTCTTTATCTCAACTTAATCAACCACATCACCCAATGCCCTCCGTGAAATTTTGAACCTTGCCACACCTACCTCCAGCACACCAAGATCTCCCTCTCCTCCAGGACTCTGCACAACTGTTTCCTCTGCCTGGAAAAGTATTTTACCCATTCACCTGACAAACTTCATCCTTCAAGGCCCATTTCTCCTGTGGAGCCTTCCCCTCACCTGCTCCCCTTAGCTCGACTTCTTCAAAAGCCTTCCAATGGAGTCATACTCCATTTAGAGACTCTGAACCCCTCAAAAGTGAGGGTGTTTCATTTATTGATTCCTTCATTCACCCAACATTTGATGAGCGCCGTGGGTTGTGCTAGGTGGTGAAAATACATTTTAGGGAGATATCTGAATCCCCTTTACCAGGACCTTTACTTTCTGTGGTTGGCACTAACTCAGTAGTTGTTTGATAATAATGAATGGGGCAGAGAGCATTTGCTTTTCCTTCAAACTCCTAATCATCTCATACAATCCCCCAAATATAGAGTCATTGCAACCTTTTTTAAAACCAGTTTTGTCTCCAAATATAAATTATTAGTCTGCTCTTGTTTTCTACTAACATCTACGTTAATTTTATCTATATACTTGCACTTGTCTGTATAATTAAAAGTTCTGGAAGGGTGGGAACCTCCTTACGTCTTAGCACATTGCCTGGCACAGAGCATGCATCCTGTAAGTGTCTGTGGAATGAACAACCAAGGAATTCACGAACTAAGTTTTCTGCCCTGTACAGTTTCACATTGGTCTTGGCAGGCCCTTTATTGAACATCCTCGGATCTTATGCTATGGATCCCAAACACCAAAACCTATTAGTCAATATAGGACTTCAATTTTGACAAGGTTATAAGAAATAAAGATTGGGACTTCGACCTTCTCTAGAGAAAAAATATTTTCTTGAGCTGAGTGCACTTCAAATGAACAAAGCAGAGGGTATAAGAAAGATCAGGGTGTATTTGTATATCTTATGGCGTAGGAAGGAGAACATTGAGCTTTTGGGTGTCACCACTGTGTACTTGAGGAGTAATTTTCTTCCTTCTAGAGCCTGTTCCCCCATTTAAGACAGAGACATATGCTTCCAGAGCTCCCAATGTCCCTCCAACATGACTTCCACTGTAGGACTTCAGCAAACCCTGTGTCTACATGCATATTTGGGGTCTACTGAAGACTTTATGTCAGTCTACCTACTTTCTGGGATTCATATACTAAAACTTTTAAGGTTGGATTTAGACCATTTAAATCCATCCTGGAACTAACTCAGTAGGCTATCCCAGCTATACCAGATTTAATGACAGGTGAGATTTTTGTTGAAGTCAAACTGCATGGTGAGTGAGGACTTCGGCTATAGTCAGATCCGGAGTTCTAGATCAGTGAGTTCTAGACTACTCTCTCCGGGATTTTTAGGATGATATTCCATGAGATACCAGGAGAAACAAAGAAGAAAGTTTTGTTATAGGTTCTGCTTTGTTCTGTAAGGACATTTTAGAGGAGGAACTTCTTAATCCAGGGAGATTTCAATTCTATCTGCTTTATTACACTCCAGCTTCCATTTAAACCTGTACCACCAGAGACATAGCTTGGCAGCTGCTATTTAGGAAGCTTGAATTTCCAGGGACTATTTCTTTAGCAATGGCCTGTGTTTATCTCAGATAAAGGTAAGGGATTTGGGAACAGAACATTGATCCAAGCAGTAAATACCATGCTTTGTCACATTGAATTAAATGGCCCTGTTTAAAGGTTCTTGCAGAACACTAAGGATGCCCTGAAGCAAACTGTTAAAGAAATCGGTCGATGGGACCTCTCAAGCTTTCTATTGGGCACTATGTCATCACATGTTCTAAACTGTAGTAATTCATGCTGAATTATCAAGTGGCGATCTCTCAGAATTTACATGAGGGTCTGACAAACAATGATCTAGATTCTGTATGCTGTCCTGTCACTCACATCATCTTTATGACACTAGACTTAGTATTGCTGGGAATTATGAAACTGAAAGCATTTCATTCTTAGTTAACAAATACATGTATAACGCGTGCTATCACTCACTGTTCTGAATGCTTTACAGACAAGAACACATTTAATAGATGGCTTGAGACACTGTGATTGAGGACACAAGTCCTCATAGGCTATCCAGAATCAAGGGGGAATTATTGCCCATCTGCATGTGAATCAGTTGCCAAGTTATTCCCAAGAAACAGTCAACGGCAAAATAAGCATCGCCAACAGAGTCCCTTGGAGTGACGTATTCTGTGACATCGCCTGACACTCAGCAAATTTACCACATGCAGGACACAGTAAGCTTTCTCTGGTTTCTCAACTACTAAGATTCAGATATCTTGTAGTTGTAAAACTGTCAACATGACGAAGACTTAGATGCACAAATCAGAGCCCATTTGCAGGTTAATTATAATAGCATCCAAACAAGTAGGACTGAAATGTATGCTGGAATTGCTGATAGTAGTGTTTTGATATTTTTTAGTTATTGTTTCACGTTTCAACAATTTAGAGGGAAATAAGACCTGTTCTGGATACTTCCAACCCCCAAAAGAAGAACCACCTTTTCTGAAGTTGTTTATCACTTGTGTTTTCCCTGGTACCCGGCAGAGTTTGATGATTTTGCCCCCCCCCCCTTTCGTATGATGTTCTCATTGTTAAAGCCCCAAGTGCTGCGCTCCTACTGTGTGCAGTAATCACACCTCAGGTATCGCTGCACCTCACTGAGTTTTATCACAGCATTGGCCTCATAAGTGGTCAGTCCATAGATTCCTATCTTATCAATCTTTTTTTAAATTTTTTAACCCTACCGGAGGGTATGTTTAGAGGAATGGGGCGAGAGAGAGAGAGAAACATCGATGTGAGAGACAAACGCCTCTGGGTTGCCTCCTGTACGAGTCCCCGCCAAGGATCAAACCCACCATGTTTTGGTGCCTGGGTAACGCTCCAGCCACCTGAGTCACCCTGCCAGGGCAAATCTTTCTTGGGGCATGAGTTAGAACATGAAAAAGTCTGTGGCTCTATAGTTGCCATTTCTAGAGTTCCTCCTCTACCTGCGCATGGTGTGTAGCTGTGGCCATTGCCACAGTAGTGTGATGGCAAATCTCTGAAAAGTTGAATGCATTTCCAAATTGCTTATGGCCTACACCGCCTTTTAAAAATATTTTGTGCAGAGCACATAATTTTCTTTTGCTCCATGACATTAATGGATTGCTTGGTCTGTATACTGCTTTCCTGATTTCATACAAATACCCTCTTCAGCCGAACCTGCCCGACTTTGAGGGATGACACACCGGAGGGCCAGCGGAGCTGCGGCAGCCCAGCCGGCACGTGCGGGCTTGTCCCCAGTTAGTCGCACTAGACGGTGGCTTCCCGCTGACTCCGAAATAGAGGCAGGTGGTGCGCTTTCCTCCGCTTCAGGCTCTGCCGGCTGCTCTTTGTAGAATGCATGGACCTTGTGTGCAAGCACATTTATCTTTATAAAGGAAAAGCTGCAGCGAAGGTATCCGATGACCCTTAAACGAGGGGAGCACTCACTCACTCCATGCAGGCTGCTAGGGGGCCAGAGGGAGGGTGGAGGGTTTGCAGCCAATCCCCCGTCTCACTTCTGACTTCAACGTCATCTTATTTCCACACCAATTCTCACTTAATGAGTTGTTTTATAAGAGTCTGTACCAGGCAATGAACAAGGTGGAAATGCTTATTTCTGAGTTTAAAATAAATAACACAGCACTCTGAAAAGTCAAGTTGGCTGGTTTCTCTACCACTAAATGAAAGTGTTTTGAAGCACCCATTATACACAGTAACAATGTCTCCAACTACATGCAGGGTGTCCCCCCAAAATGTATACACACTGTAAGAGCTGATAGCTCAATTCTGAAAATAAAATGTATTTTAATAAACACTGTCTTTATAATTATTTAAAGTGTGTGTATACATTTTGGGGACACCCTATATATTTAAATCTAAGTAAGTTTTATTTGATTAACAAACCTTGTTCCTGTTGCAAATGACTGATTTGAGGAAGAATAGCCCATCTGAGTGCCAGCCTTCCTGGTAAACTGAGGATGTAAACGACATGAGTTACATTTGACTCAATCACCATGCCACCAAGTGTAGACCGGCTCTGGTCATTAAATTATAATTTAAATTATTTAAGAGCAAGCAGGTTGCTTCACGTGCCCACTGCATTGTTTGTTAGAAGAGTCATCCTGTGTTCAGATCCCTGTGGACTCTTATCATGCTGCTGGTTTTGCTCAAAACTTTTAGAATTTGTTTTTCTTTCATTTGGTACTATAGCAACCAAATAGTCATTTCTAAGGTAATATTTTGGCACTTTATTGGTACTTATTTTAATAAAATGCAATTATATGTTTTAGCTATATGATGTCTCCCTGATGTCACAAGTTAATAACAACAACAATAATAATAATAACAAGAATATCTAAATTTTTTTCAGAGGCAGCAATTTTCTGCTGACTCTAAAACTGGCTCTTTAAGAGATAAATGTTCTGATTTTTCTAGGAGGTAAAATCAGATGAAAGAACACAGGAACTTAGTGACAGTTCAAGTCCTCCAAGTCCCCTAAAAGGGAGAGAGGTGTTAGGAAGACTCAGGTCTCCCAGGTTATGTCTGAGGATACATCTCCCCAGCTTTTAAAGTGCCTCAAATCTGGGGAAATCCCAGTCTATTCTCACCCAAGGATTGATTATAATCATCAAGATACCAAAAATGGGTGCTAACAGGACAGCCAATTAGGACAGCAGTCTGACAGTCCTCAGAATGTTAAGTAGAGGTTTACTATATGACCATTCGACTCCTAGGTACACAAGAGAAATAAAAAGATGTGTTAACTTATATGTGGAGGTTCATAATAGTATTATTCATACAGCCATAAAGTAGAAACAACCCAAATGTCCATAAACTGATAAATGGGTGAAAATGGGATATATCCACACACTAGAATATTATTTGGAAATAAAAAGTAATGAAGTCCTGACGCATGGCACAGCATAGATGAACCTTGAAAACATTTTTATAAGTAAAAGGAATCATTCACAAAGGGACACATATTGTGTGATTCCATTTAATTCTATAGGAGCAATGAGATAATTAATTTTAAAGATTCATGGCATACTTTCAATCTACTGAATATTTAATTAGAATATAATCAATTAGTACAAACTACATCTAATAAACATTAAAATCTGACATTAATGTCCACTTGGGACTTAGGAAGTTTGCAGGATAGTAAAGAAAAGAATCTGAAATAGTGCCCTTCTTGTCACACACTCACCTGAGGATTTCTCCACTTTTGGAGTATTACATACTATGCTAAATGTTTTACATATATTTTTATATGTATTCTTTGCAGTAATCCCATCATATATGTTATTACAACCGGTAGCTGAGTAAACTAAACCTTGGAAAGATAATTGCACAGCCACACAGAAAGAGAAAGAACCTAGATTTAAGGTAAAGAATGTGTTATTCAGAAGGCCTCGACCTCCCTTCTCCATGAAGCTGTAATTGCATGTACTGTGTTGGTCACTGGAAATGACTAGTGTCAGGGCACGAATCCCCTGCTACTAAGTCCAAATAGGAAAGAAGACAATTCATGGTTCTTAAGGAATTTCAGAAACCCTACAGTTTATCTTCGTACAGTTCCCCAAAATCGCATTGTCCTTCCCCAGATATTTGCCTACTCATCAGTGAGGGTAAGGCAGGGCCTTTGGGCAAGTGGATGTCACACCCTGTTCTGAATATTCCATGCCATCAACTGCCTAAACATTAGGCCTCTAGGACATTATGACGATGGTGTATTTGACTGTGCTCAAAGCAGATCTTAGTTGGTGACAATGGCAAATGTCTCTGTCTAATCGTATCATTATTACTGTCATAAAATTGCCAAGTGCAGCAACTAACCTTAAAATCAACCCAGAATCAGTTCATACACTTGCATCTGTTTCCAGATGGTCCTAAGGTGGTAAGCATTGTCCTATAAATAACTTGCATGATTGTCTTTTAAAGAGAAAATGAGAAATTGCATAATAACAGTATTTTAAATCTGATTTTTCTGATCTATTCACAACTGAGCAATCTACATTTCCTAAGCACTCCTTGTATTTGACTACAAAGTGAAATTATTGTTGCATCTCTCTTCAATCTGTCTATGCATACCGGATAATTGATTGGTCTGCCTGTATTTCCAATTACATAGTATAATTGCAGCTCAAAATGTGTGACTCTCAGGAGTTTAAAGTTATAGGCAGGCCATTTCATTTATTTCAGCTCCCCAAATACCTCAACTGAAATCCTGAAATCTCAAAAATCCAAAAGGTTTACAAAATTAGCTACCTGATCCCTAGCACGTAGAAGAAGGTTTAGCACATAGTAGGTGTTTGTTATTTATTTGTTATATTATTTCATTTATCAATATTGTGAACAATTCCTGTTCAATCATAGTAAACCTTCATGTGGTTAGCACTTGTCAACTAAAATTCATGATTATCTATCCTGACATAGACTGAAATTTATGCAAAAACCCTGAGAAAAGCCTTTTGAACACAAATTAAAAGTGATATTATAAAGTGCTTGACCTGCTTAAATGAATCGAGTGGCTAAATGGCTTGGGGACTTGAACATCTCTATTTAGAAAGTTTTAATTACAAAAGCATCTCCCATTAAAACTGACCTTAAAAGATTCTATTGGGCAAGAGTTTCTTACCAGCGGTCCTTCTAATTACCGTAGATATTTAGAATGCAATAGTCCATAGGACAGACACCTCTAATTTAAGTTGCCCTTTCCACAAATAGTCTTGACTACTAAAACGTTGCTTCATGAGCTGTTTCACTACATCATTTATCCTGTCACTTTCTTAAAGATAAATGGGGAAACCTAGTTAAATCTTAGTCAATAGCACTTAATAATCCAAGAAAGCAACCTCCCACCTGCCCCGTGAAGTGCGGCAAGGACCGTGCAGGCCCCAGGCCGAGGCTGCACAGCGTCGGTAGGCACAGCTCCAGTCCTGAGGACGCACGTTCATTAGGCAAGCCCAGGGCTACGGGGCGGTGTGTGCGGGGAGCATGTGCCGTTTCCCCCTTTCTCTGGCAGCGGCATCCTCATTTGGCTCCAATGATCTGCTTCGTTCCCAGTTTGAGTCTTGGCAGAAATGCCCAGCCCTCTCCTGCAAAAGGGGCGATGGTGCCCTTCAGCCGAGATAAGTCAGTCAGAAGCTGTGTCCCTGCTGCATCTTTAGCAAAACAACACAGAACCTGAGAAGATCACCTCTGTTCTTCCCGGGGAAAATGCCCTAAAAAGGCCGTCTATTCGCTTCCAGCACAGACACCTATCCCTGTGCCATTTTTCCTTTTGGAGGCTGACTCAGTATCTTTTTCCGGTGATCCTTTGAACTGCCCCATGTTCTTCCACCAACAAACTTTTCATGTCATTTAGCCAGAAGATTATTCTATTGTGTACAAGGAAAGAGCCTTCATCATGTAATGTCTACCAAAAGGATTTCTTAATTAAAATAAAGCACAGTTATAATGCCCTGTGCAAAAGTTCCACACCTGAACTTCATCACTAGTTTTCCAAAGGCCAGTATATAGGAAAGGCAGACAGAAAATATTTCGGCCGTCCAATGTTATTGGAAGTGTTTCTGGGCTGAACTATAGCATTGGTGGACACTGCCTTTACATATAATTTTTTTTAAATCTACACTTGAGAAATTTTAAATAAAACTTTATGAAATCCAAAACAGAAAAAAAAAATGGACTTAAATAGCCTTCAGGGTGAAGTCAGAAGTCATAAATTTTTGTTTCCTTTGACCATACTCTACCTTCAACCCATACACACGTATTTGTGGTGCTAGAGCACAGTTAGAAATACAGTTATATTCAGTAAGTATAATTTAAATTAAATTGAGCTAAACTGCCAGTAGAACAGTTCAGAATAAATATAAACAACTTCACCAATTTTTGGAGCTCTTTCACACCCAAAAACAACTGCCCAGCTATACCACTCAGGGAAAACTTAGCTGAAACCAGGGCAACAGTTTACACGAACACCTCCGTGGGAAGTCCTCCTGACCCCAGAGCCCTTTGACCCTCCGTCACATGCCGATGGCTGAGGCACCAGAGAAAACCATGTGCACATGTACTTTGCTCAACATTTAGAAATATTTTAAGGAGCCACAACTGCCTCTCTTAAGACAATTTCTTCCAGAGTCATCAGGAAGAGATGGCGTCTTGAATAGTCTCATCTCAGGGATCAATCGTGCGCACAAGGACTACTCACTGAAATGCATCGAGCAACATCTGTATCACAGTGAGGCCCCAAGGTACGGCAGGCCTGAATAGCTGTGCAATGCTGAGGAAGGGATGAATTTCCATTTTAATTTTACTTTATGCAATAGTACCCTCAGGATAGTTCCATAGAACACACCAAATGCTGTCACTGAGCAAAGAATATTAGATTATTAAGCAAGGAAATTAAGTGTTACATGCCTAAAATACCACAGGGGGTAATTACTATTAGTTTCCCAGATTTAAATATGTAATTTCTATGCCAGCTATTTGTCTCAAATCCCATAACCTAGCAATATGATTGATTTAAGTATCCATAATGAGTAGAGATCAAAAACCTAAAAAAGTCCAAAATATTTGTTCTCTACCCACAAATTCAATCTTTTCTCTGTTTGAAACCTCTAAAAAAATGGATTTGATTTTTTTTCTACCCAAACTCATCTACTAGTGCCTAGAGGTATCTTCTATATTTATGTAAAGTTATTGACAGATGACCAAGCTTTAAAAATTACTTTGAACCCAATAAAACTCACAGGCAGCATAATCTTAAATATTTAATAATATCTATAATTTATATTCACTTTCAAAAACTTCATATAGATGGTGAACAGTTTATATAAATTGATATAGTTCATTACCAATTACGGAGTTGTACCTTTCAAGACTACTTAGTTTTAAGCAAGAAAATATAGTTCTGACTTAAGAAAAGGGGAATTTATTGCAGGAATATGAAGAGCTAAACAAGTCAACTAGAGGCCCAAAGAATGGGCAGTGCCAGAAGAGCTTCATAACCGAGTGTCAGGGACCACAAACATTTCATCAAGACTCTGCTAATATCTACAATAACCAAGATATGAAAACAACTAAGTGTCCATCAACAGATGAATGTATAAAGAAGATGTGTTATATTCATACGATGGAATACTACTCAGCCATACGAAAGATTAAACATTGCCCCTTGCATCAACGTGGATGGACCTTGAGAGTATTGCGCTAAGTGAAAATGTCAGGCAGAAAAAGACAAAAGCCATATGACTTCACTCATACATGAGTATAAACCAGAAAAGAAACAAATGAACAAAAAAAACTAAACTAAAACAAACTCGCAGATACAGACCACAGATTGGTGGCTACTGGAGGAAAAGGGGCTGAGGGAAGGGCAAAATAGTTAACAGGGTCAAATATACGTGAGGGATGCAAGCTAGACTTCTGCTGGCCAGCACCCTACAGTGTACACAGCTGTAGAACTGTACTGTACACCTGAAACCGTAACTTTATAAATAGACTGCTGTTGAGATGGAGGTTAATTTTAGTTTCTATCTTTCTGAGCAGAACTGAAATTCCCCCGCTAGAATAGAACTGGCCTTTGGGAAGATGTATTTACTCAAAAGAAAGTAGCCTGAGGTAAAAATGTGGAAATAGATGTGTTTTCTGTTACTCTGCAACTGAAAGTATTCCAAGAGATTAAAAAAAAGGAACTAGCCCGGCCGGGTGTGGCTCAGTGGTTGAGCATCGACCTAGGATCCAGGAGATTGAAGTTTGATTCCTGGTCAGGGCACATGCCCGGGCTTTGGGCTCGATCCCCAGCAGGGGGCGTGCAGGAGGCAGCCGATCAATGACTCTCTCTCTCATCATTGAGGTTTCTATCTCTCTCTCTCCCTCTCACTTTGTCTCTCTGAAATCAATAAAAACTTTTTTTTTTTAATGTGACAAGTGTGAGAATGGGAATTTTCAGATATGAAGCCAGTTAGATGCTCAGGGCTGGGGTGTCACTATCGTTACCCATTACAGAGCAGTGGCCCAGGCTGTCCTGCTCTGGAAAGTGTGGGCTAGTCCTCAGGCATAGACCTTCCTCTACAGAGAATAGGGAACCTGTCAGAAGTTCTGAGCTGTGGTGTCAGAGTCCATCATATCTACTTCCCAAAGATGTCGCTCTCTTCCCTAAGATCAAGTAGAGAGTAATGATGATGCCGAGACAATCATTGTATCTGGTCAAGCCATCCTGACTAGAATACTGAAATTAGCCCAGGTCCTGAGAGTTTTAGCCTCTTATACTGTCCCAGGGCTCAGGATTCTGTGGCAAATGTCAAGTGCAACCTGCCTTCCCATGTCACGATGCCCACCAACCAGGGCATCTCATTTGTTAAAGAATTCGATCAGCAAATTCTTTAGATTCCTCTAGTAAATTTAATGCAGACCCGGAGCCATTAAAGCAATTTGGGTTTATATTCTCTTTTAATCAAGGTCTTCCGGTTTGAAGAGAATTGTTTTATTAAAATACATTTAAATAAAATGGAATTGCCTAATTCTGTTATTACTGTCTTCCACTCCAAACAGGTTTACTCTTATTGCAAATATTTTCAAGTTATTTTATTTCCCTAGAAATTTTCACAAGTTTCACTTATTCCTTGCTTGTACATACCATTTTAGGTCATTTTCACACATAAAAATGTTTAAAAACTTTGATGTTTAGTTAATTTAATGTTAAAACTATGGTTTAAATATTGAAAAGTTTTCGTAAGGAATCTGGCAATTTATCCTAAGTAGATAATTATGAATATTTGTACATTATGGCTATAAGCAAAATTTTAAAATTCCATAAATATGATCAGATAGTGTGACATTAATGAAATAGACTATTTTGTACAATGTGTTTATGTATTGAACAATTGAAGAAAAAAACTAGAAGCAGATTTATTTAGCAAAGATGTTCATAAAATTTGTCAGTTGAAAAAGCAAGTGTACAAAGTAGCATTACTTCAGGCCACAAGGCAGATTAGATATTCTCAAAATTCTTGCTGCTTTTTAAGTGGATAAACACACAGTGGTATTTTAAAAGCATTGCTGAAATCACAAGGACATCATAGACCAAAAATGAGGACTGGACTAAAGCTCAATAAGAGTGGGGAGAACTGCTTGGGAATGGCGCCCCCTGGAGTTGTGCAGTCCTGCAGTCTCTATGGCCATTCGCTTATGGCCCCCGTGGTAACTATGAAGAGCAGGACATACCTGGGGTAAGACCTGACTGCGTGTGACCAGGTACAGAAATGATCATCGGGCCTTGATCTGTGCAACGGAAGCAGCTGAGCCTGAGAGCTGTTAGGGAACCAGATTCTGGATAGAGCTGCACAGTCACTAAAAGGGCAAGCTAAGAAAAATAAAACAAAACACGGTCCCACAAAGGGAGCCAAGAAGGAAACAAGGAGAATGGTAAATAAACTGTGGAATGATCATAAAACGGCCTGCAGGGGCATGGAAAATAAATGAACTTTAGCTGCATGTACTAGACAGAACGCTGCTTCAGAGTACATGCCAAGGGAATAAATTCTTAGCAGCTCTTAGCTCCGGGCTGAGAGACAGCAAGAAGGCTGGGACGGTCCACAGGGGACGTCACAATGTTAGTCAAGTTTTATTTTTTAAATGAGATGGTAGATCCATGAGTGAATAGTTCATTATCTTTCCATATCCTTATATTTCTTATATATTAGTTACATCTCCATCTCTATGTATAAAGTGCTTTACTTGCAATGATTAAAATTTGTGTGTGTGTGAATTTACATGGACTGAAGAACAGGACATGTGCTCACACTCGGAGTATGTGCTATCTCTGCACAATGTGATTTGGGAGGGTTTTTTGAAATGTACCTATCTCTATTGTTACGTTTTTTTACAGTGAGTAAGTGTAACCATTATAATAATTTTTCAAAGGTCTGGGGAAATATTAATGTCAAATCTTAACCTTTAAATAGTTCTCGTGTTTTGAAAACATTTTAATTGTTCAAAAACACCTTTTAAAAATTTAAACGCCTGTGAGATGTATTGATTGAATTAATGTAAAATGATAATAGAAATCATTAGACCGGGTCCTGTGTTTCTTAGTGCACTATTGTGATTTTATAAGAAAAAATGCATATTTGGTCATCCAGATGTTCAAAATATATTTTTCATATATATTTGGTATTGGCCTCAGCTTCTGACTCACAGCTTCCAAAATCCTTGGAATTTCCTAAGTATTAAGGGTGACAAAAGTGTTTCTTGTTATGTTAATAAGATGTCTTTTGGAATGTTCATTTGGGGGCTGGCTGCCAGGAGAACCAACCATAGGATCCTCTGGGTAAGGTTCTCAGGGCCCCCACTACCTCTGGAGAGGGTAGAAGGCCTGGAGTTTGAATTAATTGCCAAAGGCCCATTATTTAATCACCTTAACTAGGTATGTAATGAACCCTCCATAAAAAATAAGAGAACAGGGTTCAGAAAACTTCTGAATTGTTGAACATGAGGGGCACCCTGGGAGAGAGCGTGGAAGCTCCATGTCCTTAGACTGCAGCCTCTGAAGCCACTATAGATTAATACACTTTGTCAGAATTTCATTTGTTATTGTGCTTTTTTTATACTTGGTGGTCTCCTTGGCCTTCTTGAAAACACAATTGAATTTGGAGCTAAGAACATCTTTCCTTTTTAACTCTTCCAGTGCTGAAGCCATGATCCTGTAGGCCGAGTCCCTGCTTTTGCTGCCAAATTTGGAGGGATTAGGGATTAGCCCTGAGATTTTAGAAACAGATCACCCATTATTTTCTCCCTGTATAAGTCTCCACATTTAGAGCATTTGCACAATTCTTGAACCCAAAAGCACTCTACTAAAGATGATGAAGATAAATGTGGATACACAGCACCTACAATTGGCAGGTGCCCAGATTGCAGAGCAGCCTGGGCCTCGCTTGAATGCGTCTCTGCCCGTGTGCTGTCCCCCCGTTCCAGCTCAGGCTTCGTGTATTGCTTTCTGCTGCCAATCTGCCACTCTCGCTGGACCACTTAAGTGTTGTCTTACTTAGCGTCTCCAATCTTTTTTGACTCTCTAGCTCCCTGCGTTTCCTGCTTGTTCATCGCCAGGGCCTCATATGCTTTCTCCTACTCCAGGATCCACAAAATCCTTCCTGCAGACCTACTCCTGGTTGTGATGCTTCCCTATCTCTTGTTGAACTAGCCAAAGATGTATTTTTGTCAGATTATATAATTATGGGCACTCTTCCTGTCTGTTAACATATATGTGGAAGGTATTGCTATTTTCTAAAAATACCACTTTAGAGCAGTTTATGACCATTTATTGAAGTACACGTAGTTAAATATATATTTTAACTTGCTCCTTGCATTTTTGCAGACATACTTAGCTTCAACTCAGTTTCTTTTCATAACCTACAATCATATAGTCTTTACTTCCACTTATAGAATAAAAGTCAGTGGAGCTAGAATTTCTGAAGCATCTATGATTGTATAATCTTCCATTTTTACCCTATGCAGGAAACACGTAAAAAGAGAAACTCTTCCTCAACCTACCAATATCCACAAATATCCATGAGAATGATAAACACTTACAGGCATATTTCAGGTATATTGTGGGTTCGGGTCCAGATCACCACATGATAATATATCACAATAAAGTGAGTCACACATATTTTTTGCTTTCCCAGTGAATATAAAAGTTGTGTTTACATTATACTATAGTGTATTAATGTGCAATAGCATTATGTCTAAAAAACAATGTACATAACTTATTTTTAAAATGCTTTATTGCTAAAAATTGCTAACCATCATCTCAGCCTTCAGTGAGATGTAATACATGCTGATGGAGGCTTGCAAATACATGTAAAATTGCTATAAATGATAATTGTATTGTGTAGATAAAAGGACACTTTGCTTAGTCACTGAGGCTATGAAATACTTCCCAACAAAGTGTCCACTGAACTGAGATATAAAGAATGCATAAGAATTAAAGATTATATAATAGTAATATATATATGTGTAATATTTTAAATATATATATTTAAATCCAAATTAAAAATTACTAGTAAAAATTATTATTGTATTTTATCACCTAACTTAATAAATAGTATTTGGATTTAAATTTATGATAAACGCATATTTTATATGTGACGAGTAAGTGGTAGTCTCAGCTATTTTATGCTATTCATACCAGTTCCTGTGTAAATATCGATCTTAGCTTGTTTTATATACTCGTACAGTTTACGCTGATTAAAGATCAGGTAGATGAACCATAAGAATAGTGCTTTGGAAGGTGCCATCCCTTGGAAGAACCACGGGCCCGCAGGTCACACTGTGAATACTGCTGTTGAAAACACTGCCGACTCCATTCTCGACCCAAAACCTTCATCTGGAATTCAGCCAAAAGAACAAAGGACCGAAAGCAGAAATAAACTCTCCACTTGCTTAAGTAAAGGTTAATGATATTTTTAAAAACGATTCTTCAAGAAAAGACACCTACTTTTTAACAAAGAACGTCAAGAATTCATTTAAGACATTCCATGAATACAGGTAAGAAAATAACAAAATTCAACTAATTTGAAACTCAAACATCTAATTATTCTTGAAGTTTCTTAGTAAAGTTATGTCTAAAGCTTTTCATTAAATTCTCTCTTTCTATTCACTGCTAGAGCCACTGGGACGGTGCTTGGAATCTAATAGATACTTAATAACTCTTTATTGATTAAAGCTAAAAATTAATTTAGCGTCTCTTCCAGCATTTCTCATATCTATGATTCTGAAAATATTAGTGCTGGAGGAAATGTTCCTGATAATTCTGAAGTCTTCTTCTTTCATTCTTACTTTTTTTCCCTTCACACATTATACCAGTGGGACTCAAAATGATACACTTGAAATCCATCATTAATCAAAGTACCGGTTTCCATAGAAACCAATTCCCAATGCCTTCATTGCTTTTCTCACGCCGAGATATAACAGCAGATTCAATTTTCTTAAGAGGCTAAATGTCTGATGAGATTCAGGATCTGACTGGCTTTTAGCTGTGAACTTATTGTAGGGCTGGAATTTTTATTTTGCTTTCTTAATATCCCAGTTGCTATACAGGTAAGAAAATATTTTATTATTGTTCCTGTTATTGTCATTATCTTTATTCTTTTATTTGTTATTATAATACATGATTATTTAATAATCATATTGGGTTATCTTTATATGCTTAGTTGATATGTATGATATGTATCAAGTTCATTTATTGAGCAAAAACCAAAAGTAAATAAACGAAATAAACAAATGACATTTTAAAATACATCTTCATGACATTTATATTTGTTCCACTAAGTAACATATGTGAATGCAAAGGAAATCCCAGAACATGTTCATAAAAGACAACAGTCAGCTTCCTATTAAAAACACTAAAAATTCTCACTAGAACTTCTGCAATTGGCCCCGCTCCTGCTTGTTTCTTGCTCTATTTATTGTGTTTAAAATTGAGATTCCCTCTTTTGCATCTTTGGAAAATATTTGTTCATATAAATCAATGCTTCGGATTCTCTGTGAGCATCTGTTGTTGTTGTTGTTTTTAAAAGGCCTTCTCCCTGTGGGTAGAGTCAGCCATCAAGTCCCACGGGTTAAGTATCGGACACTGGGAACTGAATAAGACCTGGGGATGAGTTGAGAATATAATGAACGTCTTGAAGAAGTTGTAATATGTGAAAAAGGCGTGTATTTTCCCCAGGCAAACTCAGTGCGGGTGATTTATCATCCACAGTTTCACATGGATAGAATAGGACATGCAAAACAGAGGGGGGCAGAGCTTTATTTAAAAAGAAAATCATCATAGTCGCACTAAGTAGAAAATCTGTCGCAGAAGTAGCTCTGCTTTCTTGGGACAGAATCCTCTTCCAGAATCAGGGATCTGTCATGCTGGCAGAAAGCAGAGCTATTCTGCCACCTCAATGAGAAAAGATCTGGAGGCTTCGAAAGACAATCGTGCACACTGTGCCCAAATGTGTCAACACTCAAATGACTACTCTCCTGTGCTTCAGCAACCTAAAATTCAATCCTAAGAATGACTGCACATTACAGACCAAGCTTGCTTTATCCCCATGGTTTCTTGGGGGATTTAATTCCTATTGAATTTTGAGGACTGTTTAAAAATTGCACCCCCGTTTAGTGCAGGCCCCGGGGTCTCAATCACTGGGAGACCGAGACCGGCCTGGCCACACTGGGGATGCTGCCCAGTATCCCCCGGCCTCCATCTATTCTTTGTGCAGACCGTGCTGTGGTTTCCTTTCTAGAACTCCTTTCCACTCACCACTCGAGAAATAAGAAGCCCAGGCCCAGAACAGAGCTGCACCAAGAAACGCCGCCAAAGAGCTGCCCTGGCCCGTGGGGTTCGCCCCTGCAGCCGGGACCCTCTTCCTATGCCAGTGTTTGCAACGAAAACAAGGAAGGAGACACTGGGGGCCGGGATCTGGCTTAAGTAAACAGAGGATTTGAAATGTGACTTTTTTCATGTGTTAGTACGAATAAAAATTCTATCTGGAGTTTGAATCCGGTCCGATTTTATAAATATATGATGACACGTGAATACAACCTCTTAATATTAAGTCTCTTCAAGAACATGCTTTTAGTAGCTCTGTGACCTTCGGGATGTCCTTTAAGTTTCTCTTAGTCTGGGTTTACTTCTCTGGAGAGCAAGGACCTGGCTTACCCACCTCAGGGGTGAGGCTGAAATAATGGATGCGAAAACTCCAGAGACAAAGTCAAGAGAAATGGGATTATTTCTGTGACGCAGCCTGATGTCGAGCAGTGAACACAGACATCACAGTCAGGCGAGTCTGGTCCAATTTAAGGTTCTGAACTTAACAGCTAGATGTTTATCTTGGAAGTTTTGGTTGCGACATCTAACAATAAAAAGCAGAGAAACTATTAGCACAGGGACATAGTCAGACAGACGGAGGTTCAAGTACAGGCTCTGTCACCTCATAACATCTGTTACTAGACAAGCACCTTCTCCTCTCTGAAACTCAGTTTCCTCTCTTATAAAGTAAGAGTAAAGTTCTCTACCAACACAGTAATTAAACTTCTGCCACACCCCGCAAAAGAGAAGAGAAAATCAAAAGAAATAAGAAGAGCCTCGGATGCAGAAGGAGCTGAGAAAATGCAAAGGGTGGAAATAAACTCTACAAAAAGTGGCTGCTGCAGACTCTTTAAAAAAATAAGCAAGTGTTTTAAATGGACATGAGAATTTTGCTCAGCATAAAAAAGAAAAGCTCACATCTTTCTACACCAATGACATTTTTCAAGGACATCAATATGGGTCAGGATATTTTGCCCCCACATATTCAGCAGTAAAAAACACAAATAAATAAAATTGTGTAGTTAAGGCATTCCTCAGACTAAGCAACGAAGAAAGGTCAGGTATAAAAAGTCAAGTTGGGGTGTTCACAGGGTCACATGACTTTTCAAAAATTTTATTGAATTTATTGGGGTGACATGTTTTATGGTAAGTTTCCAATGGGCTTTTCTGGAGGCCCAGGCAACTTGCATTTACTAGTTTTTGAGATTCAGATTCTAGAGTAGAGCCCAGAGATAACACAGTAAAGTAAACGTTTAAAATTAAAGTAGCACGAAGCTAAAGGGCTGTCCCTGATAGTTATGTTAAAATATTTATGAAGCAAGAACTTCAGAACAGATCTGAGTAATATATTAGATGTGTATTTGTGGAAAATATTTTATTTTAACTTGTGGTGGTTTTTTTTCTGAGATAAATTGAAGCAATAACTCACTTCTGAGGCAAGCCATGAATAATTCAGCTCCATATATTTAAGTGTAAAAGATGTGTAATTTAGAAAATAAGGCTAGATCTTATGTTAATGACGGCAGAGTTGATATAGTGAGGCTACTGTAAGGATACAAATGAATGAGCACCCGGGTGTAGCTCAACATGTCATGGAGAGTCCAGGGAAGTCCGAAGCTCTCAGGCGCAGAAGGGCGTGTTTTCATGCCTAGGTCTCTGCTTATTTCTCACCTGGTACCAAATGTCTTCTGCTGGCATTCGCTTTTGTCCATCTCGACTTCTGTTTGACCCATAACATTGTCTTTTCCATGAGTTTGACTTGCCAGTAGCCCACAAGGCTCTGCTCTATCTCATGGCCATTTTTCACGTTCAGCTTCCACACCAACAACTCTGTTTCACAATTTTTATCCCCAGGAGAGATGCTCTGACTGAGTCTTCTGATCTTTCCTCATCAGTGCACAGCGCAGATTTCAAGTTGGCCTTTTTGTCAGGTGCCCACTTTTTGTCCAATCAGCTGCTAACGAGAAGGTCACATGGTTCTCCCAACTGGGAATCTGGAGGAGGAATTTTGCTTCCAAGGACTGTGTCCTGGTACAGGAATGAGACCTCTCTCAATGGTTAGGGAAATCCGAGGCAATCCTTTAACATATTTAAGCTCTCCATGCAGACCTCACAAGATTTTTGTGATCATCAGATGAGACATTGTATGCAAAAGCCCTTTGAAATCTCTAAAGTAATATATGTGAGATAAATATGCATATATTTGATTTTTTAAGTCATTTAGTTCTTTGGATGTAATGGTTGGCTCTAACTTGTGGTCAGTTCTCAAGATTAAACTTCTTTCAAATATGCCAACGGTCTGAGTTAGAACTCCTTAATTTTTATCAGTTGAGATGAAAACTTCTGTGGCTCTCTCGGGTATATATTGAACTGCATTTAGCTGCCTCCACTGATATTAGGAGTGTACTGCATAATGCTCTGCACAAAAGGATCGAAATCTTGTCTTGAAGATAATTTCTATGGCTTTACTAATCATTCATCAATTGTCAGCTTCCAGGAGGACATGAAATGAGGCTCTATCCTCAAGGCTTGATTTTTTTTTTTTAGGGCTGAAAGATGGAATTCAGAATGCTTGGGTTTTTTGGTTGTTTTTTTAACAAAACACTTTATTTGCTGCAGAAATTCTAAAGGTACAAAAACAAACTTTTCAAATGTCAGCTCTGATCTATAAGAAAGAAACTATTGTTTGTTATGAGAGTTTAGTCGAGGGTAAAGTCCCATACACAATCCCTTTCACTTCTGATAACAATTGCAAGTTTGGGGTACCCCCAAAGTCCCCCTCATGGTTCATCATTTTCTGGAAAGATTCACAGAACTCACTGAAGCTTGTGCTCATGGTTATGGCTTATTCTAAGGAAAGGACGCAAATTAAAACCACCCAAGGAAGGAAGCACACAGGGCAGAGTCCAGGAAAGGTCCCGACCCAGAGCTCATCGCCCTCTCCGTGAGCTGCGGACACAGGACTGGCCCAGCATCAGTGAATGATGACCCGCGTGGGGGACTGCCACCCAGCAAAGCGCTCCTGAGCCTTTGGTGTCCAGAGGTTTTTACTGTTGTTGGATCTCATGGGGTCTGTGTTGTTGACCTTCAGTCTCCATGCTCTCCCAGAGAGAGGGCGGATACCTTTAGTGTCCGGTTCTTTCCAGAGGCAGAACTAATACTGTGTAACTCAGCTCCCATCATAAATCACATTATTAGACTGTCAGTGGCCAAAGCTTCCAGGCAAACAAAGAGATTCCTATCAAGCAGGGAAATTTAAGGACTTAGAGGTTTCCTCCCAATAGCAGAGGGCAAAAGCCAGACTTCTCCTTGGGTAAGATTAAGTCTTCTCTCACAATAACTGTGATAAGTGGCACTTAACTCAGTCCAAATGCTAATAAGATGCCCTTCAGGGAGTTAGGGACTAACAGTCACTAGGACAGAATCACAGAACATTGATGAGATGTATACAGAGATACAAATGTAAATCAGGATAATCTAAGAAAGGCAACCAAGTCCTTATGTTTGCAGCCTGTCTTCCAACTTATTTGTTTTGACAGTTTTTTGGGGTATAATTTATATACCATAAAACTTACCCATTTTAACTATATAATTTCAATAATCTTTACTAAGCTTTCAGAGCTGTGAAACCATCTCTACAGTCCGATTTTATAATCGGATCCCCCGTGCCACCTTGTTATCAACCTCTCTTCTCACTCCCAGTCCCAGGAAAAGCCTTATCTGCCTTCTGTCTCTACAGATTTGACTTCACTGAGCATCGATTATAAATGGAATCATACACTCTGCAGTCTTTAATGTCTTAGCAGAAAGTTTGAGACTCACTCTGATTGTAGCACTTATTCCTTTTTATCGCTGTGTTGTATTTCATTATGTGGATATATCACATTTTGTTTGTCCATTCTCCAGCCGATGGTTGCTTTCACTTCTTGCATGTTTATAACATTTATAAACCATACATTATAATCCGCCTTATCTCTTTTCTGCATCCCCTTTTGTATTCTTGTTTCTTCTTCCCATGTTTTTATTATTTCTCATTTTTCTATTTATTGTGCATGGTCATTTTTATAAGTGGGAAGTGAGATAGTCATGCCTGGAATATTGCTATTACAAATTTAAGTTTAATCCGTGGGTCAACTAGACGTTTAAGTTCATACAACTCATGATGTAAAGCGTGGCCAGGCTGGCTCCTCCTGGTACCGAGGGGAGAGGCCCTGCAGGCTGGCCTTTCAGGGAGCGGGGGGCCCTGTAAGCAGCCATAGCTCAGGGGCTCCTGGCCACCGACTGCATTTGTGCCCCCGCCTGATGAAGTTGCCTTGGTGATGCTGAGGAGAGATCAAGAACCAGCAGGGCCAACTATTTGTAAACATCACCTTGTTTCAGTGGTTTTTAACTGCACAGCTATTTATTTCCCGGGGGTTTATTTGGCAATGACTGGAGGCAAAAGGCCAGGCAGGCCGCTAAACATCCTGCAATTCCCGGGAAGCTCCCACTACAGGACCTACCTGCTCCAAAGTCAGTAGCTCTGAGGCTGAGGAACTCTGCCTTAAGTGGAAACAAAGATTATTTGTATAAACTCTACCAGAATAACAATGTATGGCACAAAGTGTTAACCTTTTACTGAGATTGTTGGCAGTTTCACCGGCGACTGCACATACTCTTTGGATTCCTAGGCAGAGGAAAAATAGTATATGATATGAGTCATGTGCTCCTTTTCTGCATGTCACATTACTTTCAGCAACATTTTTGAAGCCCTGGTGAGTTAAACTAGGTACCTAATCTTATAATGAATGGGGAAATGTGAATGTTAGTTTTAGGTGTGGGTGGTCTCCCCTGCCAATCTGCAGCACAGCTAAAACACTAAATTTGTCTTAAAAAATTAAAATCCACAGGTAGTCAGAGATATTTTGGATAAATGTTTCCTAATCCTTTCTTCTTGACTTTTCGACAAAATTGTTTTAATAAGATGTCTTTGAGTTTTACCTCCCATGTCTCCTCTAGAACTTCTTTCAAACTAAAAATAATAATAATAATAAGCATAATAATATGTCTTAAAAGGCAGGTGGCAGGAAGGAAAAATAACAGATTCAGAAATCATAAGCTAGAAAAACAATCTCTATGAAAGCCCCTAAATAAACTCTAAAAATTGACTGACTTGGAATGATTCTATTGCACTGTATTTATAACACAATTTCATGATCATTATAAACTTCCCCAAGTTATGTTTTTGCTTATCCCATTCTGCATGACAGAGAAAAGGCCTTCTTTCCACTATGTAATTTGACTGCGATGCTTTTTAGACTCACATCCGTCAAGCTTCATGTGGGAATGAAATGCGTTAGACACATTCTGTCACAGCTTTATCTTTAATAATCTCCAGTTTTCTCACTGGAAATATCTGGGAAATAATGTAGAACATACCCCAGGTCTGTCCTTTCCTTGAGAGATAAAGAAAAGGAAGCTGGGTATTTGTCCCCCATTCTTGTCCCCCCTGTCTAAGGCCTGCCCTGGAGCACTGTCGCCCCAGCGCCCGAGCCTTCCCCACAAGCAGAGGAGGGTGCTCCATCCGAAGCTGCTGGGAAGCCAGTTCTCAGGAGGCCAGGGCAAGGCACAAAGAGCATCAACAGACACTTCCCCAAAGAGGGCACACAGTGGCCAGCAGACAAAGGGAAAGATGCTCCAAGGCACGAATCACCAGAGACCTGCAAATTAAAGCCACAGCGAGTGGTCACCTCACACCTGCCAGAATGGCCCCACCAACAAATCAGCAAACAGGGAGGGTGTGGAGAACAGTAGGGAGGGTCCTCAGAAAATTAAAAATGGAGCTGCCTATGACACAGCAATTCCACTTTTGAGAATATATCTGAAAAAAACGAAACACTAATTTGAAAGATTATAAGCCCCCTATGTTCACTGCAGCATTACTTACAATAGCCAAGATCTGGAAGCAGCCCACGTGCCCGTCGATAGATGAGTGGATAAAAAAGGCTGTGGGACATTTACACCAGGGAATACTACTTGGCCATAAAAAGAGAAAAGGAACTATTACCTCTTGGACAGCATGGAGGGACCTGGGGAGCATTATGCTAAGTGGAACAAGCCAGTCAGGGAAAGATAAGAACTGTATGATTTTACTCATATGTGAAATCTAATGAACAAAATAAACTAACAAACGAAAGAGAAACAGACTCATAGATAGGGAACAGGCTGACAGCTGTCCGAGGAGGGGGTCTGCAGGGCTGGGTGTGAAAAAGTCAAGGGATTAAGAAAGAAAGCCTTATACACACAGACAAGAGTGTGGTGATTACCAGAGAGGGAGGGAGGTGGGGGAGGTAGCAGAGCACAGGGGAGATGAGTGGGGCGGAAGGAGACTGGACTTGGGGTGGTGAACATGCAATACAATATACAGATGATGTGTTATACAATTGTACACCTGAAACCTATATAATTTTATTAACTAGTATCACCCCAATACATTCAATAAAAAATAAAATAAAGAATAACAAAAAATAGCGCCTGCTAAATAAGTAAGCCAAGCGTGTGGATGCTGTGAGGAAATGTGGAGAGGGGGTAAAGGCATTCACTCTTTTTTTTCCAATTGGTTTTCAGGGAGTCAGTTACACCTTGTTTTTATAAAGACTAACTAAATATTACATTACTTTTTGTAGAGTTATAAAGCTCTCCACCAAGAAAAAACAGCAATAATGTAACTCACCTAAACAAGAAATATAAAGATGGGAGAGGAGGGAGGTAATAAAATTGAACTTTCCTCATCTTGCTTACCACCGAGAAAACAGAAAGGGATAATTTAGGAAGATGTATACATATATGCTTGTGATGCAGGGACAGACATACATGTATATTTTTTATTGACACCTGTAACTTTCTTTAAAGACAAGTGGGTGAATGAGTCTGTGGCTTTATAATTCTCCAATCATTTCTTTCAGCACCGCTACACTGAATCCTCCTGTCTCATCTCTTGACTACCTCTTGGGAAGATTCTATAACTTTCTAGTCCCTTTTAGTTAGTAAAGTCCAGTCTAATTTAAAGCACCAATCCCAAACTCAGTTTAAATCTTAGCTCTTTCCTCCCTCCTCCATGTCCATTTTTGAGAAAAGATTACTTAAAACCTGAGTTGCTTGGAGTGATGGAAACTCTACGTCCCAAACTCACGGAGCAGCAGGAACTGCACACATCTGGTTTTGTGCCTCTCCCTAGGTCATCAAGAACTGAGATACACTATTTGGGGAACTGGCTGTCCCATTTTCTTCCCATAGTCCACCACAGTCCCATCTCACACTGCTGTCAAGGGCTGCCCCAAGAAGCCTCCCACAGTAAAAATCACGACGCTATAAATGGGCACAGTCTCTATGTTTAGGCATGCCCCTGAACTCTGGAGAAACACTGACAAGCTCAGCCCAAACTTGCATACTCCCTCATTCATACTCCATGTAGCTTCTGCCAGTCAACATACATCCAGCCTTGGGTTGTCATGAGAGGGCCTTTATTGCCAGCACCCCCATATCTATTACTGATTCCCTTGGAGCCCCTCTCCCTTCCTGGGAAAGGAGAGTCTCTCACTGTGAACACTACTTCTCCATGTCTGGTGACCGACTTAGACCCCCCTCCCTGGTCCTCTCCTTATAGAACCTCAGATGGGCATATTGGCTGTACTTAGACCATCTCTGTAGCCTCTTGCTAAGCTGAAGGACGATTGGCTTGAAGGTTCTCTCTTTGGAATCTAGAGCAGAACTTCTCCAACTTCCAAGCATATATATCACTTGGGGATGTTGTTAAAACACAGTTCCCGGTCCACTAATCTGGGCTGAGGCCTGAGATTCCGCATTTCCAACAAGCTCCCAGGTGACGCCCATGCTGCTGATTCACGGGCCACACTTGGAAAAGCAAGGACAGGGTGCTTGGTGCCTCTTGAGCACAGCTGTTTATGTTCTAGTCACGGAACCCAAGGAGAGACGGAAGGAGGGGAGCGGCAGCAAGGTGGAGGCGACACCTCTGCTTTCTGTTTTAAATTATCTGGGATGATTGGAAATGTTTGGGTTTTACTTTTATTTATTTTCAAACGCAGAGGGTTAAGCAATGCAAAAAGCATAAAAATACTTGTAAAAGATTGTACACTTACTGAAGGGACTTTGAGAAATATTTTTGCTCTTTACTTTTATGTTGAGTCCTCAGTTCTGTGTTTTTCTAATAATAGTGCAGGGATATGCACAGCATCCCACCCTGCTGCTGCCGGTTACACAGATAATGCCTTTCTCACTTAGGATCGACCTCCCTCCCTCCCTCTCTTTCTCTCTTTCTCCCTCTCTCCAAATATCTGTTGACCAACAGGAAATTTAAAATGCATTAGGTAGACTTTGGGGGTAGTACTCTATGATTACATCAAATTGCTGTTTTGTATTCCTATCATTTAACAACAGAAAAAAAACCCAACCAGCCCACACTTACATAACATAAAAGCATAAAACTCCCTTGGTCCTTCTGCCAAATAAACACTTCCTAAATATGAGAAAGCGTTCCCTATTCGAATATTTCACCTGAGAAGTGGCAGGAGGCCCCAGCTGGCCCAGTGCAGAATCTGCATTCCTGAGGCCTCGCAGGCTGCCAGGCTCTCCATTCCCCCTCCCTCCTGGGGCGCAGGTCCCCTAACTTGGAGCCTTTTCTCCCTGCTCTTCACGCTTTCCTTCCCCTCCTCCAAACTCCGTCTCTTGGCTGTGCTGCTGAGTCCAGCAGGATTCTTGCTGAGGCTTCAGGCGACCTCTGCACTTTCTGGCCGGGTCGCCCTGGTTCCCTGGACACTCAGCGCCACCTCTGGCCACGGCCGTGAACTGCACGTGACAGGCCGCGGCGGCCTGGCCTGGGCTGTGGCTTCATCTCAGCATCTGCTGGAAGGAGGGCCTGGGAACTGCTGGGGGCCCCTGTGCCACCTTAGAGCAGCCACCGCCAAGCTGATCCATTCGTAACCTTCCCACAGCCCTCCCGGCCCCCAGGAGTGGGAATTCCAACTGAGAACTCATTCACGTGTTTGAGGCGAGGTGGTGTCTTGCATAAAGTGCGAGGTAAAAACTTGAAATATGTGTGTGTGTGTTTAATGCCCTCAATTGATTCAGCTATATACTGACTTCGAAGTGCTTTAATGGGTACTTTTTCAGGCAACGTATGGTGGCCTCGGGTTTTAATTGGTGAGTTTCAGACACACGTTCTGCATTTATGCATTTTCATGTGGTCGGACATCACGTGGCCTTTGACCTTCTGTTTTGCCACGTTCCTATTTGTTCCCTTTTCTTCACTGTGCCTTTCCCCCTCCTCTGAGATGAAAACTTGTGTGGATGAGCCAGGCCCAAACGTTTCAAGGACAGGCGCTTCGGTTCGCTAGAGTTCCATCAAAGGTAACTCGGAGCGTAGTAATTGTAAATAATAGTTATATGTGAACAAAACGTTATATTGTCCATCGCATCAGAATATTTTTGCAAAGCGGCAGCACCCAGTGTTTCCGTTTCACTGGTACTTTCTGTGGTAGTTATTTCGCTCAGGCCTCTGAATGCTCCCAAGGGAGCGAGTGACTACCATGGGCTAGAAAGTGAAGCCCTAATCTCTGATCTCCTTGCTCAGGAAGGAAGCCGCCGTGAGCTCCTGCCAAAGTGAAGAAGCATAATATTCTGTACACTGAGCAAGAGAGCATGGGAAAATAGGAAAATGCAAAAAATGATTAAATGCGCTAAACAACTGAATGACATCTGCTGTGCGTTGCAATAAAAAGAATGCCCTTAAAATGTGTGCATCACGGTGGAAACGTGCAAAAATCAAATATTTCTTTAAAGTTGTGCGGGCTCAGAATCCGATTTACCTCTACGGCCCTGACCTAGCTCCCCCCCTTTAGTCGGAGCCACTCAGGGACCAAGACCATCTTCACACGGTGTCACCCTGCAGAGCGCACCTCATTGTTATCGGAGAGCGCTCTTGATGGCAACGCGCTAATTAGCCGCAGGGCTCTCTTCTTTTAAGTACAATACCTGAAGCTTCCACTCTAACTCTGGTGACAGGAGTTTTCCTACATAGTAAAATTTTCTATGCAAAAGCCAATGGGCCATTTAGGGAGCACTGAAAGCAAGACAGCAATAATAGTTTTCTCCATGCGGAATTACTTCTATGAAGAGAAATCCTGCCATATGGAATTCTTTAAATTCTGATGTGTAGGATCTGTTTGCAGCCTGTCTTCAAGCACAGGTGCCTCTTGCATAGCAACAGACCTGGGCACAAACAGCAGGCCGTTTTGGTCTTTTCTTATTATTTATTTATTCATTTGACAAACTTGTGAGCACTTATTTTGCTCCAGGCACCGTGCTACAGTGACAGGAAAGTCCCAACATGCAAGGAGCTCATACAAAACATCAGACAGGAATATAAATGGTCATACCTACATTACACGCACATGCATGCATGCATGCAAAATACATATATAAGTACATACATAAGTAACTTTCTAACGAAACAATATGAAAATGATTGTGCACATTCATGCTATTCAGGGAAAATGCCCACCACTTCTTGCTATACCGCGCTGACACCCTATAGTTGCCTCCTGTAAGTTCCTGCTTTCCCAAGTTACTAATAATTTTATGCCACCTCATGTCTGTAAGCACAGTGGGGTTTATGTCAGAGAGCTAGTTACTGAAATGTAAGGCATTATAGTCCATTTCTTTTATATCCTCACACAAGAATATTTTTTTTAGAGAGAGTGGAAGGGAGGAGGGGGAGAGGCAGAAAGAAACATGGATGCAGGAGAGACACGTAAATTGGTTGCCTCCCCCTCGCACCCCGACTGGGGCCGGGTACTGAACCTGCAACTCAGCAGAGGCAAGTGCCCTTGACTGGGACTCAAACCCAAGACGCTTCGGTCCGAGGGCCGACACCCTAACCACTGAGCAAAACTGGCAAGGCCAAAATTAAGTAATTTTTAAATTACAATAATCCAAGTAATAAAGATAATGTCTACATCAACACTCTGAAAATTTTAGGAATTTAATTTTTTATACTCTCCTAATTTTCAGTAGTTTTCAGGAAGATTGTCTATCTAGAGAAATACTCATTATACAGATTATTTATCTGGGATATTTTCTGTGGCTGTCTTTTAGAGAGCTTGCGGATGACTTCCATGTTATAACTGTAGATTTGACATTATGAGGTCAAGGTTTTGAAACCTAGATGTGTATTTGTAACTTGACCTAGAAAATAACTTACTCTTATGTTAAGCAATGGCATAAATTCTAAGTCAAAATATGCTAGAGCACTATAAAAATGTATTAAGAACAGAAAGAAACTATTGATATGTTTTCATAGCATAAAAAACACACAAAGAAGACCTACTTCTCCATACCAGGTTAAGTTTCCAAGAAATAAAACATTTGCAAGAGCATTTTCATATTGTTTTTGGTAGTGTTTATATTGTAATTCTGACACCACTGTATATATTATATGGTAAATTAAATAACTGTGCTAATCTACCATAGTCAATATCCTTTAGAATCAGATTCTCAGTGTAGGAGTAAGAAACAATGTGGGAAAGACTAAGTAAAATTCACACGGTCATGAATTTTAATGGCAAATATAAATATGAACTATAATATTCCTATATTCTATTCAAAGAAATAAAATAGTTTGTTGGAACCTGGCCAGTGTGGCTCAGCAGTTGAGCATCGACCTAGGATCCAAGAGATCAAAGTTCAATTCCTGGTTGGTGCACATGCCCGGGTTGTGGGTTCAGTCCCCAGAGGGGGCAGGCAGGAGGCAGCCGATCAATGACTCTCTCATCATTGATGTTTCTCTCTCTCTCGCTCCCCTTCTCTCTCTGAAATCAATAAAGACATTTAAAAAAAAAAAAAAGAGTTCATTGGAGAAATGGCTAATTTCAGGTCTTAGAGGAAATAAACTAAGCCTGGAACATTTTGTAATACCAGATATTATAGAAAAGACTTGAACAGTCATCCAAAGAACTCAGGAGTCAACTTAAGGAGGCTCCCATTGACCAAAACTGGGACAATTTGAACATTAATATAAAAAAATAACTAAAATGGGTTGAAAAGCATGGCCTGTGGTCAGTCATTCATTTATAGAGATTCCAAATAAAATGTTAAAAATTGTTGGTCAATTACTGTTTTGAAAACTGGTAAATAAATAAAAACTGGTAAATAAAGGTAGATAAGCTCTATCACAGATAGCCACATAGTAGATGAAAAAATATCTTTCTTTATCAAAGTAATCTAAATGTTAAATGAGGAAGAATTGCAAAGTTGCAATGCCACCATTTGTCAACCCATAATTACTTACTTACTTACTTAATTAAACTGTTTGCTGGAGACACCACTCATACAAAGTGGTGTGAAATTATAACAAATATTTTGTATTTTTATTTTGTATAAATAAATTTTTATTTAAACATATAAAAAAAAAAAGGCCCTCACCGGAATATCTAAAGAATAAGAAAGCTATTTTATTCACTAAAGTTAAAAACGTACTATTACAATATCTTTCAAACTTTAATAAAAACCCTAAACCATTGTCTGGATTTTCTCTTTCTCTGTAGAGGTGTTTGGAGCATCTTTTACTAATAAGATTCTAAGAATTGCAGAGACAAGGAACGTGTTTAAAGTATGACTGAAGACTATCTTCTAGACTCAGCAAAAATGCCACGTAGTATCGGCCATCTGATAAGTGGCCTTTTGTCCCACAATCAGGACAATAGTAGCTATTAGAATATATTAAATAATGTTCTGGGTCTTTGATGGTGAGATACTAAAGTTTGATTTGTGTAACTTTCTATTCCTTTGACATATTTATGTACAAATTTTCCACTATTCATCTCAAACCTGGAAAAGTAGAATTTCTATATATACTAAAGATTTTTTCATGGTTCATTTTCCTCTTATTTAAGGCCGTAAGCTCTGCATGTACCAACTCCGTACCAAGCAGCTGTTGCTAGGATGTATCTGTTTCCATAGCAATAGATGAACTCTTCGGATGCATCTAGAATTCCTCTTCTTTGCTACCCCCGGCCCTCGTTCATATGTAAACCAGTGCCTAAATCTCTAATTGCAACAAAATTATTTGAAGTAATAATATCCTGCATGTAACATCCATGTACACAAGAGTACAGTATAATATTAACCTTTAACTTTTTTAATTTTTCCTTTAAGCTCTGCATTTTTCCCAGGCCATTTAGACTACAGACATCCCTATAACCTGGGGAGCAACACTGTGCCCAGTTAATAAGCATCAGGAACATTTTCTGCAAATGCGCTTTACAGAAATAGCAATTAATAGAAGAAAACAACTAAGTGCAAATGGACTCTCTTTCCTTTTTTTTTTTTTTTTAAATAAAAACATTCAGTATGGAACCAAGCATGTGTTACAAAGATAACAGACACTGCACTCCGCATGGAGTTGAGCCAGTCTGTTTTGGACACAATCGCGAATTCCCCCATCAGCTAAGGCTGACCCTTCAGAAGTATTGCTGAACTTTCCAAAGTCTCAAGTTGTTGGTGTGAAGTGTCACCATAACGTCCCTGGCTGTCCCTAATTTACCTTGCTGGCTCTGAGTCGCCACTACAGGTCTTACTCTCTGTTTAAAAATCAGCAGTTCCAACAACTTTTCTCAACCAAGTGACAGAAGTTCCTGAAGACTAGACACCTTCCATTATGTTCAATAACCCCTGCCAAGTGCTAAACAGACTGAGAACTGCAGTGGCTGGGCAAACGGGGCAAGCGGAGGGAGAAATCGTTACAAATAATGTAAGGGTGCACTCGGGGACAGGCTCGCGTTGGGGAACAGACTCGACGCTGGTTCTTTATGTGACTCTGACTCCGAGGGTGAGCATCGCCCGTTTCCCGTTCCTGTGCAGCGAGCGTCCCTCCCTCTACCCATTCGCCTGCCCTAGAGGCGGCAGGAAAGGGGCACCATGTTCTTAGACATGTTTGAAAATGAGCTCTGCATGGAAATCAAGGGGTGTGTGTGTGTGTGTGTGTGTGTGTGTGTGTGTGCACACGTGCACACATATTTGCAAAGACACATTCATGGCCTAGTTAACAGGGATGAAACTTTATGAATGATAACCCATTTAAATATCAGAATTACATTTCTATCGGTGATATGTCTTTTTAAAAAGTACTCCATGAGAACCCTTGTTACAAAACACACTCATTATTTCCTTTGAGAATGACACGGATCTCCCCTCCCAAAATACAGAGCAGGGTTTCTTGCCTTTAGGTCTTTTGTTCTTACTATTTGTTTGGCCAGAAATAATCCTCCAGATTTCACCCATAGATAATCTCTCTGTTCCTTAAAGCTCAAACCTGTTCTGTTCACACTGGTTATTCCCCAGTGCATGGTACATAGTAAGGCTTAAAAAAATGTCATTTGAAACCTATATCATTTTATTAACCAATGTCACCCCAACAAATTTAATTTACTTTTTTTTTTAAATAAAAAAATATATTTGAAATGCTGATCCCACACGGCTTTCACTTTGGGCAAAAGGGTTTCACCTGCCTCCAAATATCTGTAACATTACGTTTACATTTTTCAGAGGGTTCTTAAAATCCACTGCTTGAAACTACTAATTTGCTTCCTCCCCTTTGATGACTATGAGTGGAGAAGCTGAGTGATCACTGTTTTAATCCTTAACTTTACTTAAGAAATTCCCCTCCAGGGAAAAAAGTGCAACACTAAGTAAAATATACCAGAAAGGTGATACACAATGGCAGAGTGGAAAATAAGTTTTTAAACGTAACTAATATGTTTCTAGACTTTTGTCCAAAAATCTTATTCAGTCTCCATTATCACACCTGATTTGGAAGCAGAAATAAAATATTTTTCAAATATGTGGATGGAAAGAAACTTGATGGTAGTGTAAATAAGATGCATAATAGAATTCATACCAAAAAATAACTTTTTAGACTGCAATAATTGGCAAAAATCCCACACTCTAGAATTTAATTGGTATTATTTTATAGGACTACATTCGTATCCAGATAAAACAACTATATAAGTTCTAGTTCTGAATGATTTTGTCTTAGCAGAGCTTGCATAAAACCAAGTTAGCTGATTTTTTCTGCATTAAAGTAAAAAAATACCATAACTATGATAGGAATGATCAAAAACCAGATGTGATCCTATAATAAAGACATTATTTCTAGAACAGCAAGATGATATCATACGTATTATGTACTGATGAGAAGACCCTGAGTAATTATATTCAGTTCTTGGGCCACATGAAAATAGGTACAGAAACCTGTAGGGCAAGCAGATGGGTGACGGGCCTGGAATTCATGTCACTCAGAATCTTGGATGAGCTCAGAGAAGAAGTTAAGAGGGCGTGATGACTCACTGTCTTCAATTATTAGGATTATCATGAAAGGTATTGTCATAAATTATCGCGCAAGTCACAGGAAGAGAGGTCAAGGCCCAAGTTCAAGTGAGAATGTAACTGGTCGGAGCTGACAGGTGGCGGATTAGGCCGGCCCTGGGGAGAGGAGGGCTCTGTCCTCGACGGCGCCCCGCCCCATGAGGGCTGCACGCCGCGGGAACAGGGCCATCGCAGGCTGATGTAAATAGAAAATCTTAAAGCGGCCCCCGGGGCAAAGCTGAGAGTCTAGTTTGAAGGCCTCACAGCACGATTTGCTCTGTGAGCTGCTGAGGAGACTAGCTAGGCCACCCCCCTATCTTAGACCTCTCCGAAGTCAGGGCTCTTTCTCCTTCAAGTTCCCTGGCCCGTTCGGGATAGCCGCCACTTAGATATATTGTACGATCGTCTCTTCGGTTTCTAGCAAATGAAAAGCATCCAGGAATTTTTAGTTGACTGAAAGCCTCAAGCCCTCAAGCTACCAGAAATAGAGGTAAGAACTAGATACACCACATGAAGAATGAAAAGAGTAGCAGGACAAGACACCGAACTATGACCATTCAATCATGAGCGACAGAGAGGCTGTGACAGCTGAGAATTAAAAACCAGGGGCACATGAAATCTGACTTGATGATCATCAGATAAGTGAGTGAGGGAAGATGAAACTTAGAATGAAATTTAATTTCTAAGTCATCCCCTGCTAGCTGCTGGTAAAGGGCATAACGATCCCATTTTTTTATGACCCCTAATAAATATTATTTTCCATCTGTCTCTCAAGAACATACTAGAAAATCTCATTGCACCAACTTGCCTGAAGCTAATTCCTTAATACAACTTTCAGCGGGAGTTTTCAGGTGGGCGAGAGAGACAGTGATAACATAGAAGACCGGAAACATCAAGTAATAATTTTCAATGAAGTCTTGAGCACTGAGTTATTCCTGAAATTGCAATCTCCTCGGTCTCTCATTTGGCATCTACTATGGAAAAAACACAAGGTTTGGGCTTAGGTAACCTGGGTCTGAGTCCCAGCAATTCCTTGAACTAGATGTATGACACTGCTCAAGTTATGTAATTTTTTTTTTGAGGGTCGGTTTCTTCTTAAGTGAGTAAAAAATGGTCTTATGAAGGAATATTTTTATTTTATTCTTTTAAGTTTATGTGCTTATATTCTAGAAGGGCAACTTGGAAGCACAACAGTAAGCTCAAGTGAGCAATATTTAAATGTAATCTTAATACTTTAAAAAATTACAAGGTTCATGTGAGCAAAAATTCCCTGCAATAAATCCTTAAGTTGCCTTATTTTCATTTTCTTATTTTAGTTATTACATAGGTATTATAATATTATTGACTTTATTCCCTTTGCTGTACTCTACATCCCTGTGACTACTTTGTAACAACCAGTTGCACTTGAATAGATAGATGATGATAGATGATTGATAGATGATAGATAGATAGATAGATAGATAGATAGATGATAGAGATATAGATAGATAGATAGATAGATATAGATATAGATATAGATATAGATATAGATATAGATATAGATATAGATATAGATATAGATATAGATGATATAGATATAGATATAGATATAGATATAGATATAGATATAGATATAGATATAGATATAGATATAGATATAGATATAGATATAGATATAGATATAGATATGGATATAGATATAGATATAGATATAGATAGATGATAGATAGATAGATGATAGATAGATAGATGATAGATTAGATAGATAGATGATAGATAGATAGATAGATAGATAGATAGATAGATAGATAGATAGATAGATACATAGATAGATACATAGATACATAGATACATAGATACATAGATACATAGATATAGATAGACAGACAGGGTAATTTTAAGGGTCTAATTTAACCTGCACAGTGGGTAAGAACAATGATTGAACGCTGTGAGAGATGTTTCCTCAGTCAGAGGTTTTCTTATTCATGTTGCAGCTGGTAACACTAAAGAAACTGTGATTAGAATTTCATATATTCTTGAGAACTGTGCCTCCTTTACCCATGACATTCGCTTTCCTTTGCTTTGTCAACTTAATCTCACTATAGATTCTAAAATGGTGCGAGTTCCTACTGCAGAAATTGGTACATTAAATATATCACTGACATTTCCATTAAATGTAATTCTGTGTGTGTCAACTTTTGTCATAACTATACTGATCCTCTGCTGGCTCTCATCTTTGCATAAAACAATCGCATGCAGTTATCTCCGGTGACTGGAAATCTTGCTTCCCAAGCTTCACACTAAATAATTTGGATGAATGCTTGGTGAATGCTTCACTATGCGAAACCTGGATATGAACGTATCCCCTCTACATCGGGGGTTGCTATTGAGTCCCACTATTTAAACGCAGGAGGAAGAGAGACTTGACCATGCAGATGTGCCAGGGGCCGGGTGGAAGTGGGCAGAAGGGGGAGGAGGGTTTGGAGACATCTGTAACAGAGTCGACAATAAAAGCAAAGTTATTGAAAAAGATGCATATATCCACAAATAAGCACATGCAAATATCTCTACGTTGAAAGACATTATTATATGCCCTAGTAATGGTTTGGGAAAGACTGCGTGTTGACGAAAGAAACTGTCAAATCTCCTTCACAGTAAAGATCAAACTCAACATACACTGAGACAATTCTCTTACAGTAAACACAATTCCAGTGATAATTACCTGGTTGCCCTAGCACATAAAAATATATGAAAAAGATCAGTAATTTTAATGACATATTAATCATTGTGATAACCAATTGCAATAAATATATAAAGCAATAGATGCCTTTTATTTTAATTATTTTTGTAAATATAGTAAATATTTGCACTCTAGAAAATATGCATGTATGTATGTCTCCGATCACAGATCACAAACATTCCCCAGGCTGCTTTCTCCTCCCGGCTTAACTGAGGGGGCAGATGAAGAGTCACTTTTTATATCCCACTGCTAATGTGAAAACATTTGAAAACTGGTCAAAGTAAATGAATATTATTAAAATTTCACAGACCTCAAAATGATTTTTCATAACTAAAGAAAAAAGATGTTGTTTTGCCAATGCCAAGAATAAATTTAATTGAAAAAGGTAACCAACCCTTAAATAACAACACAAGGAGGTAACATTTTCATATATAAAGCAATAATCACAGTTCTAAATTATTTAGAACTAACTGTATTAGGTTTCAGACTACTGGAATTTCTTGTGCTTAACTGATGTTACTGATTCCTAAATGTATTGCAAAATAACAGAAAAACATGGATAGTGTGAGTTCTTTAGAATATGCTAAGACTTCTTTTGAGACTGAGTCCTTGACTAATTGTCTTGTGAGTGTTCTGTGTGTTACAAAAATAAATTTACATTATCCTACATGGATGTTATCAATAGTATTTAAATTTCTTACAGTATTCTTAGAAAAGTGTTCACCTTCTTTATATTAGTAAAAATAAAACTAGATTTTTTAAAAAATAATTACACAAACCTTTTGATACAGCAATTCTTCAGTGGGGATTCTTACAGAAATAAAATATCCATTAGGTAAGGATTTATATGTGATATTGTTTACCCCAGCTGGGTTAGAAGACCGAAGGCAATGCACGTATCACAAGTGAATATAAATTATTCTATATCCAAACTATAAGCTACCAGGAACTATTAAAGACAATGGGTGACATAAAATCTACCAGAGGCCGCTCTTAAGGTTGCAGATTTTTATATAATGTATAGTTCTTAAACATTCACAACGTAATACCAATACTCTATACTTGCTTGTTTCTGTTTGATTAATCCTAAAGAAACTTTTGAAATATATACATCAAACTATTAACATTGTCTATTTCTAGTAGAGGGATTTTTACAGGTTTGGTAAAAAGAGTTTAATTTTTTCTAAAACAATTTTCAACTCTGATTTGTTATAAAAAGCAAGTATTATTTTGGCAATATAAAGTATAAAATCTTAAGCTCTCAAAAAGAAAATTTTAAAAAACACATCTGTTCCCTGAAGAACCTGTACATGAGTTAGTGTGAACGCAGAGGCACTAGTGTTATTCTGGATGAGAAACTGGTCTTGGTTCTGGTTTTGGGGGGTGTTTCTGTGTTCTAGGTTAGACTAGTGTTGTCTCTAAAGGGCCAGGTTGTGAATATTTTAGGCTTGGCAGGCAAAATGCGCTCTGCCACAACTACCCAACTCTACCACGTGAAAGCAACCACACACAACAGGTGAACAAATAACAGAGACAGTGTTCTGATGAATTTTGTGGACACCGAAATTAAATTTCATGTAATTTTTAGGTGCCACAAAATATCCTTCTTCTTTTGATATTCTTTCAACTATTTAAAAATGTAAAATTCACCCTAGCCAGTTTGCTCAGTGGTTAGAGACTCAGCCCGTGGACTGAAGGGTCTCGGGTTCGATTCCAGTCAAGGGCGCCTACCTTTGTGGCAGGCTCGACCCCCAGAGCTTGCGGGAGGCAACCAATCGATGCGTCTCTCTCGCATCGATGTTTCTCTCTCTCTCTCTCCCACCTCCCCATCTCTCTGAAAAGCAATGGAAAAAATATCCTCGGGTGAGGATTTTTAAAATAATAATAATAAATTAAAATGTAAAAATCATCGTGAGCTGATGGGCTGCCCCCAAACAGGCTTTCGAACCTAGTTTCCAGCCCTTGCACTGGGGAGAGCAAGTGCAAGTGGAAATGGGCCCGCTGGGACTGGGCTCTGCTGCCCAAGCCTTTGGTGCCCGGTGAGCCTGCTACAGAACTTACACGGGCTGGAGGCTATCCCTCCTGCATGATATGTTATATGGATTCTGAAAAATATGTTCTGCACCGTGTTCTTTCCTGGTGCAATGGGCTTGATTACAGTGTCAGCTCTCATTCTATACTTAGAAGTCTCATTGTTTAAAAAAACACACAAAAAAACAAAAAAGCCACTACAATTCAAAGGGGGAAAATGCATTAGGCTATGTCGTCTCTTGCTGTGTGAAATTGTGAAAATGATTTTCTCCTAAGAACTGTACCCCAAAAATGGAAGTTGTAATGGGTAGAAAAGAGGAAAGCCCCCTTTTAGATAATAGAGCAGGGCTGAGAAAGGCCGCGTGGGCTGCGAGGGGCGCTGAGTGGGGGGGGGGGGGGGGAAGGTGCAGGGCGGGGGGGGGGCCCAACAAGATGAAACCGTGGTGGGTAATGGTTTACCCCTGACCCTCCTGGCTTTACCACAGAGATTAAAACTGAATAAAACAAAGGCGTTTGAAGGAAAGAAAGCAGAAAGGCAAGAACCGTTTGAGCTTTTATTGGGATGTCTGGCAAGGAGTTACCCTGGTGACTTTTAGCCAGAGGATCAGATGGGGCATCGCGTGTTGAAAGCCTGGGGCTCTAGGGTTTGCCTCGGAGGTAAACCAGCATCTCATGGAGTGGGAATGTTGAGAGCGTCAGTAAATGGGGAAAATGCTCTGTTTCGAATAAATTTGAGGAAAAACTTGTTAAGGTTAATAAAGGAAGTTCACATTTTGCAGGACTGTTTAAAGTCCTAAATATTCTCATATGATTTAACTTCCAAAGAGAGCTAGAGAGAGAGTGTGTGTGTGTTTGTATAAAACCTCTCAGTATTAATCTCCACCAAACTATTTTAGAAAATATTAATTTAGTTATAAACTTCTATGAGAAAATTTGTACTGAAACAATAAAAAGCACCAGGCACACCCAAACTAATTAATGCATAGAGAGAAACAAAATTTTAAATATGCATTTATGTGCACTTACATGCATTTGAGAGAATTGCCTTCCTGTGGCACAAGTGCGGTTGATAGTCACATAAACACTTTCTGAAAGCAGGGGCTTCACATTACTAAAGGGATTTCACATTCTAACAGTGTGTGTTACTCTTAATAATGTGCTTTCTGATAGAAACTAATAAAAATGGTGCTAAATTCCCAGCCAAGCCTACTAAATGTTTTAATAATGTTGAAATAAAATTACTCGTGATGCAGCAAACCTCTAAAAAGGCATTATTGTTAAAACCATAATAGTTAAATAAAAAAGAAATGCAAAGATCTATTTTTAAAATAGTATGTTAAATTGAATGCTCCCAGAAAAGTAGAATAAATGAAAGGAGGCATCCAATTTTAAGAAAATGATGTTGCCTGCCATAAGGTTGAAGTATTTGTTTTCTTTTTAATAGTTTATTTTATTTCAAATTACAAAAAGAAGTATAACAACATGTATGAAATAAAATACATTGAAGAATATAAAACCACCCATAATTTTACCATATAGCATAATTTGTTTGAAATACATACTCCTGAACTTATTTGTTTACACACATATTTTTCAGAAAGAGATTTTGCCTTAATAATATTCCCTTTAACTTTTTTTATTTAAATGTAACAAACACACAGAAAACAGGTACAGAACAAATATTCACGTGAATGAATTATCACCAAATGTATACCCTGGTAAATGAATTTATGAAAAGCAAAACTACAGCATGTCTTCTAGGTCTGGCTCTTTTAGTCAACATTATGTTTATAAGATTTGCCACATAATTACATCTGTAATGAACATAGACCAGTATGTGAATGCACCGCTATTTAATTACCTGGTCTACTTTGTTTTCAGGTTTTGGCTCTTCTGCACTGATATCCACTCGATACATAGCTGAGTCACTGGGACTAAGAACAGTCAGAGCAGATAATGCCACAGTTTTGCAAAAACAGTTGGTCCAATTTACATTTTTGCCAGAGTTTCCCTTGCTTTGTGTCTTTGCCAACACTTTATATTGTCAGTTTGTTGAATTTAGCAATTCTGGTATATGTGTGGTGTGTCATTACATTTTAATTTACATTTCTCTAATCACTTTTTTTGTTAATCCTCAGCTGAGGATATATTTCCATTGCTTTTCAGAGACAGTGGAAGGGAGGGAGGGAGAGGGAGAGGGAGAGGGAGAGGGAGAGGGAGAGGGAGAGGGAGAGGGAGAGGGAGAGGGAGAGGGAGAGGGAGAGGGAGAGGGAGAGGGAGAGAGGGGGAGGGGGAGGGGGAGGGAGGGGGAGGGGGAGGGGGAGGGAGGGAGGGGGAGGGGAGGGGGAGGGGGAGGGGAGGGGGAGGGGGAGGGGGAGGGAGAAGGGAGGGAGAGGGAGAACACTGATGTGGAAGAGACACATCGATTGGTTGTCTCCCGCACGCACCCCAACCAGGGCTGGGGATCAAGCCTGCAACTGAGGTTCCTACCCTTGGGATCGAACCCTGGACCCTTCAGTCCCCAGGCCGACACTCTAACCACTGAGTCCCACCAGCTAGGGCTCTAATCTCTTTTTTATATATTTATTGCACATTTGTGTCTCCTCTTTTCTCTTCAAGATGCTCGCTATTACAGCATCTATCATTTTTTAATAATTCTTAAGACAGTCTGAATAAGCCTCGTTCAATTTTTCAAACTATTATTTAATGTAATATTTTGGTGAGTTTGTCTGGACGAGCTAAGCGTAGGCTTGAGGGAACAAATCACCTCCAGTGATCAGTGGATTCACACATAAATGTTAAGATTTGCTTCAGGTCACTGGGTTTGGGGACAGCTACTATGCTTCACATAGTCCCTCAGGAGTCCAGGGTGCCCAGCGCTCCACCAGTCAGAATGTTGCTGGTTGCTATGGCAGGAAGAAAGAAAGAAACCTAAAAATCACCCACAGGAAGTGATATGTGTCATTTCTGCTCACATGACATTATCTGGAACTAGTCACTTGTTCATACATAACCATAAAGAGATGGGAGGTGCAGCCTTCCAAATGCTGAGAAGGAAAAGCTAGTGTAGTGCTGGTGAGAACTAGTAATGCCTGCCACGCCTGGGCATCCTCCGGTACTGATAATATAAATATACTTTCTACTTTTAATGTTTGCAGTACATTTCAATTTTGCCTTATGTCATACTTTAGTAAAGTATCTTCCAAAATTATTCCAGATACTGGGGGATTGGGTCATGCTAATTGATTCCATATGGTGTTTGGTAAAAACAAAGAACCTGATTACATTTTTATACTATTTAATTATTACGAAAATAATATATGCCACGATGAATTTCTATAAAATATTCAAATTAAAGCTTTTTCAAAATTTAAATGAGAAATTCAAAACTGGTTTTTGTAAATATGTCTTTTTAATATTAGATCCTGTGCTCAAAATGGGAAGATAAAGTTTCCAGTCAGGGCCTTTAAATGATGATATTTTCAAGTTCTTGATGTGATCATCAATCAATAAAGCTGTTCACAATAAGTTTGCAGAAAAACATAAAATTACCACAGCAGAAATTATATTTGAAGGCTCTAACAGCTTTTCTTTTCCCTTCATTAACAAATTAATGTTGAAATTGCTTATGCAAACGGGGATGGATTTTGAAATCTATTTCAGCATTGTCAACACAATTATTTCAAATTACTGATGAAGGTTTAATTTGCGGAACATGCATACATTGTTAGAGCAATACTCTATAGCGAGGATAAACATCATCAGGGGGATACATCAGGCACAAGGGATGAAAGTATCCGATACATGTGACAACAGAAACTCAAAGGATGGGGTTGTCGCCCCTACCGAGAGCCCCTGCCTGCCCCAATAGGGCACCTGAAATACCACCCCTCCCAGCAGCACACAGAGCCCTTGGTCTGATGGGCAGAAACATACTCTGCACCTGGCAGGTAATGATGGTGTCAAGGTGGTTGATGGTGACCAGGGTGTGGCAGTGATGTTGCTCACCTTGTTGGCCACCTGCCGAGCACTTGCGTGTATCACAGCCCTGCTCCCAGATCTCAGGGGAGCTGCCTCCTAAAGCCAACACAAGTAGAGGGGGTTGGCTAAGCTCCATTCTGTTGGCCCCTTTGACTCTTTTCACAATATTCCTGATACCAATTAACTAGACTCAAAATAGGAGGGCATAATGACATTTGCTCAATTTAACATGTGAAACTGGGATACAGGAAAGTCAAAAGCCGTCTGCAGGATGACACAGATTGCTAAGTGGGGACTTAGAATTTGAAATGAGGGAATTGGGCTCCGTAGTTGGTGTTCCATATTCTAGAGGCAGTCGTTGATTTTCTCAAAATGAGACAAAAATGGCACAACTGAAAAGAATGGATGTGCTGTGTCGATATCAATTATCTCCAGGGTGTGATCTGTTGATCTACAGATTATAAACATCTGCAGATTTGCATTAAAAGAAAATAATGGCCATTTGCAACTCATGATAACTCCGCCTCTGCCTTACTTAACAAGATGAATGGAGGGAAACTAGTTACTTACAAGTTTAATATATTAGAATGATAGGATGAAAGTTGTGATGATTGTAAGTTGTGGTTTGCATAATACTTTAAAGTTTTTAGTGTTTTAGCATGGTGTTAATTAAATTGTGTGGAATAGTTTTTCTCAGGGTGAAACAGCTAGAATTTTAGTTGTCAGAATTGATCACTCATTAAATTAGAGCTTGAGTAGGTACATTATTTCAGCACAGAGCTTCCCTATTGTCTTGTAACAATATAAAAGTCGCAAATACAATAAGGAAATCACAAATCACTTTAATGCCATTCTGAGGATTATTATTCAATCATACCCTCAGTTCATTGTCTTAAGATTTGACTAGTTAATATGATTACTTCAATTCTGTACAGATAAAGGAGTATTGCTGTAGATTTCCTGAAAGCATATATTTACATTATAGAAACTATACTAGCGGACTAGTTTAGTAAAAAGATATCTGGTCAATTTTTCTGATACCTACATTGTTAGAAATCAGAAAATCCACAGGGTATTATCTTTCAAACAAAATCAGATTTAACGATGCTTTCATTTCTATCAAATATCCCCATATTAAAATCATATCACATAAGCTAACCATAGATTGAGCGTCAGTGATATTCAGCATCAAAGTAGATTATGGCTGAGGTTTGGATACGGTTCTGGCCTTGTGCAATTTGTTCATTTTTGATGTGATTTAGCCGCATAAATTGCAATGTAAAGGAAACAGGAAATAGCTTGTCACTTTGTTGTGTTTCCTGGGATGTCATTTTATTCTTTTGGAGTTCAAGTGCATGGAATGGGGGCGAGCTGCCACCGTCCATGGCACACTCTAATGCCTCCTTCTTGCATGCCCCTCTTTAAATTTATTTTATCTGCTTTTATTTTCCTCCCTTTTGTCCCTTTATATCATTCCCAGTATCACCTCACCTTCCTCCGTCCATCCTGTAATTATAAATTATGGCATTGCAATTTACAAAGTGGCTTGGGGCGGCCCGTGTCTTTATGCTACTTCACAAGTTTCATTCGAAATACTCTGTGTCGCCCGTCCTGTCCCGTCGCTACAGCAGGTTCCTTTCACACTCGTACAGTAATTCATTATTTGCAGCACCCCATTTACCTCCCCAGGTCCTGCTGATGGACATTCAGATTGTTTCCTGCCGCTTGATCCTGCTAGCGATGCTGGACAATTGCTTATATATGTGGAACGGTTCTTCCAAGCCTGCATCTCAAGGAACAGAGTCGACGAGTCACAACTTACCTACATACACAAATTCACTACAACTTGGTCTGCAAAATAGTTCGACATGCTTATATTTCAGAAACAGGCAGAGGTCCATTTCCTCACTGATATCTGACCATCTGATCTTAATTGAATGGCAAAAATTGATATTTCATTGCTTTTTTTTTTATTTGAAAGTTTTCCTTACTAAGGAGAGTGAACAATCTTTACAACCTTTTAGGTATTCATGCCTCTTCCTGTGAATGCAATTGCCCTGCTACATCTTTTCTTGGCTAATTAGTCGTTTTTCCTGTGTTATTCTTTCTAAATTGAAGGGCTTATGTACTTAAGATTGTAATCCTTTTTAGCTGTATGTTGTGCCAGAATCACCTCTAAGTCTACGGCCTGTCTGTCCATTCTGTCCATGATGTTGTGTAACAGAAATATCTACTTGGGCTGTACTCACACCCCTCAAATTTTGCCTGTATGTTTTGTACTTTTGCCACATTTTATTTTTAATGTTTTGTTGAGATCAAACATGGATAAAGGGCACAAATTTTGAGTGTGCAGTTTGATGAATGTTTATATATATGTATATATATATATATATATGTAAACCCTTGTTACGGTCACTCAGATCAAGCTATGGAACATTTCTAGCACCCCAGCAAGTTCCCTAGTGTCTTTTCCCAGCCAAAACCCACTCCCCATCCCCCACCCCCCACCCACAGAGCAACCTTCTACCTCCAGCCATCAGTTTTGCTTGTTCTTCAAATTTATATAAATAGAATCATACATTATGTACATTTCTGTGTCTCCTTTATTCAGTCATCATTATGACAGTGAGATTTATCACGTTGCTGCAGGTAGCAGTAGTTTTATTTTGTAGCTGTGTGGCTCTCCACTGGATAAATACACCATAATTTATCTATCCAGTCTACTATTGATGGGCATCTGGGTTGTTTCCCCTTTGGGGCTATTATAAATACGCTTACAAAGAATTTTACAAACATATTTTCACATATGTTTTTGAGTGGATATATGCACTAATTTCTCTTGAATATATTTAGGCAACATGTATTATATATACATATGTAAGTATATGTAAAATTTCTGGGCCAAGAGTTGTGTTTATATTTAGTATTAGAAGATAAGGCAAAATCAGTTTCCAAAGTGGTTGCCCCAATTTGCACTCTAAAGAGCAATATACAAGAGCTCTAATTGCACCGCATCTTTGCCAAGATTTTGTGTTGTTGGTCTGTTTAATTATAGTGGTTCTCAAGAGCGTGTAGCAGAATTACATTGGGTTTATTATTTTTTCTCAATATTTAACTTTATTTCTCTGCTTTCTATATCAATGATTTTGAGGAAAACATTGCCTGAAGTCCCAAAGCACTAAAGTTATTGCATATAAACTATCAGCTGGTGAATCAATTTCCTGTTCCAATACATTTAAAAGAAATTTCTAATAACAGATCATCTGTATCAACTTTACATTCAGCCTTTATATATACATAAAACTTTATTTTAATGGATTAGTTGATGAATTATATTGCTAGATTTCCTGGTGCTGAACCTTTGTTATGTGACCTCAATAAAGTGGAGTTTATTATGCTGTTAATGTATTTCTCAACTCCATCTGCTTAGAGTTCTGTTTGCTTAGAATATTTCTATCAGTATGCAGAGGTGAGCTTGGTTTGTTGACTGACTTTTATGTGCTATATCTTGGGGGCATAAATATCAAAGTATTTTGCTTCATAAAATAAATTGGAAAAAATTTTTTTTGTTTCTCTTCTTTGAGACTAGGTATATCCTACTGATGACATCACATTGAAAGCAAGATAATTTGCCTCTTTCTAGCCTGATGCCTTTTGTGGGAAGAAAGACGTTGACAGCAACTTCTTCCGTGGCACTTGGCCTACTGTTTTCCCAGAGGCGATGTCCTAACCCGGCTGAAAGCATGCACCCCCGTGCTGACGCCCATGGGTAGTTTCTTGGTTCCGTTACTTACTAGCAACGTGCCCTTAGGCAAATTACTTAACCTTCAATGCCTCTACTTTTTCATTGGAGACTAGGCACGGTAAAAAATAATGACAGTGCCCACCTCAAAAGGTTGTTGTGAAAACCAAAAGAATTAAGGCATGTAAAGAATTAAGGCAGAAAAGTGCCTGCCACAGAATAGAGCAGCACTTGTATTATCGCTTCATCTCTTCCAGTGAAATTGCAGCATATGGGCAGAACCATTTTTTTGCATGTTTAAATTTCCTTTGTACTTTAGTCATTTCCCCCATTGCCGTTTTTTATTCTTTATTGATGTAGACTCTTTTTTTTCCTTGGTTGGTTTTGTTAAAAATTTTAACAATTTATAATCTTGTACTTTCCCCCAAAGAACCAGCACAGGTTTATTCATTATTTTTATTTTCTAATTCATTATTTTCTACTTTTATTTTTATTTGGCTTTTTTCAGTTTTCTTAATTATTTACTTACAGTTGTTCACTCCATCTCTATGTCAAAGGTTCTGATACGCAGTCTTTTAATTTATCTTTATTGTTGAAAGAATTACAGATGTCCCCTTTGTTCCCCATTGACCCCTCTACCCTGCATCCAGCCCCGCCCCACGGCTTTTAATTCTTTTCATTTTCCAGATACAAATTATTTTGGTATAGAATTCCTTTTTTACCAAATAATTCTTTATGAAAAGATTTAATCTGATTTTTTTTCTGTTGTTTCAACTTTTTTCTAATAAATATTGTCTTATTCACTAATTTTATTATGAATACCTTTAGATATTTTTTATTATTTTTCTTCTTTTTTGTTTTTATGATATTTGCTTTTCATATTCACTTTTATTTCTTCTTATCTCATTGGAATGTATACATTTTATTACCACGCTCACTAAACAATGTGTATATTGTATTTTTTTAACCCTCCAGAACAATATAGGAATTCTGGGTGCTTAAATGTAGATCGACCCCCCCCCCCTTACATGCTACTATTATTCCACAGTCTAGTGCTATAATATGGGCCCTGATAAATTAGCATCATCATTATTACTATTTTTAACGAATCTCTTTGCACACAATTCTTTCTTACATCAGTTGTTCAGTCTGAAATCATTTCCCTAATTCCTCAGATTCATCCTTTAGAATGTAATTTAGCCTCTATTTCTGATAGATTTACCAGTATTCAATAATCCTTCACTTCCCTGGTTCTACAGTCTTGTGCAGTTAGGTACAGCCCCTTGCCTGTGGCTACTTTTTGGCTAAGGAAGTGAAAAGCCCTTCCTGCCCCTGACACATGAGAATTCTGTGCCGATGTGATGTCAGAAGATGGAAGTAAACAAATTGCTAAGGAAAACATTTGGAAAGAACTACCTCTGAGAACCACTAAGAGCACAGCAAAACTTGTACAATTAAGAAATAAATTTTTAATGTTTTAGCCACTCTGAGATTTGTAGTGAATTTGTACCGGATCATAACCTAGAGTTATTCTCATATAATGTATTTTGTTTATTTGAAAGAGTTTTCATTTCTTCCTTGCCATTTAATATCATTTTGTTGTGCACATAAATCTAAGCTGTCAAATATCTTTTCTTTGAACTTCATACATATTATACTATTGGATTAGGACATCGATTGTTTTTGTCCTGTTGAGAAATCTATTAACTGTCCAAATTTTATTTCTTATAGGTGACTTGCTTTACCTCTGATGGTTTTTAAATTTTTCCCCTTTGCCTTTTGTTTTCTGCAGCTTCACCACAATTTTATATAAGCATAAATTTCCTCGTGTTTGTCCAGTTTGGTGGATGTCTTGGGTTATCCAATATCTATGGATTGGTTTCTTTAATACATAAAATTCTCCGATATGGTCTCTTCGAGTAGTTTCTCCTCTCCACCTTTCCCCACCCTGTTTCTGGAAGCCTGCTTCACAGGCTGACCCTCACTCTCGCCTCTGGGTACGGCAGCCTTTCTCCTGCCTCCCATTTCCCGCCTCCGCGGTGCACTCCAGTTAATGACTTCAGCAGTACCTTCCAGCACATTTACTCTGTGCTAGGTCTTTTTTGTTTCACGGGTACTTACTCTATGAAAGCCTTTCTGAATTCTTCTACCCCAAAGGGTCAATCACTTCCAGACTCACAATTTTTTCCTCTCAGTGGCCCGGAGATGGTTGACAACTGACAGCGCATCCGGCTTTACTAATGCACAGTCAATCGCTAGACTATTTTTTTTTCATTTGTGAGTAACATTGTCCCTCTGTATTGACTTTTGTGATTTTTTAGTGTATTCTTAGAGTTTATTAAGGTTATCAGAATTTGTTTGGGCAAGTTAATTTCTTCATCATGCCTACTGGAAGCATGGTAAGTTTTTTCCACCCGTAAATTAAACTATCTTCAGCTCAGGGATGTTTTCCTTTTCTAAGCAATGCATATTCTTGATCTGGTTTAATTTCCTTTCCTTTTTTAATTATTCACATATTAGCTTCCTGAACCTAGCAACCAAATCTTTCAGTTTTTTCTCTGATAATTGTTATCTCCTTGTCTTTACTGTGGGCCTTGAGATAATTCATGCTCTTTGACCTCAAAGGCTTTTAAATCAGATCTCGGCAGTGACTGTATGTTCCCCCAATTTATCTACCAGATGGATTTATTTGGGAAAACATGGTTTGTAACTCCAGGAAAATATTTTATGGGCTACACTTGTATCTCCTTGAAAGCTGGGTGTTTTTCCCCCCAAATTTTTTTATCTGCCTATAAAATCAATTCTATAGGGTGTCCCCACACACAAAAAAATGTATATACTGACTTTGAATAATTATCAAGGCAGTGTTTATTAAAATATATTTCATTTTCAAAATTGAACTATCAGCTGTTAAAGTGTGTATACATTTTTGGGGGACAGCCTATATTGCACCAAATGTCCTATTTCTTTTAACTGATAATTATTTTTCCAGATGTTGAGTCCCCTCCTGTGAGATGCATTACTCTTTACCCAGTCGTCGCGGATGGTGAGCCAACAGCAAGTGGCTTCTGAAGTGCCTATGACACAGGTCTGGGTGACTCAGACCCACTCACCTGCAGGGGGGCCCCCTTCGCCTCGGGATCTTGAACCATGCAGCCTCAAGGCTGAGAATCCCTGAGACCCCCATCAGCATCTTCTGCCCTCTTGGTGATCGGGGAGCCTCGGCACCCCAGCTCTTCAAGTGGGTTCTTCCCAGTCGGCCCCTTTCCCGAGCTCAGCCCAGAATGCCAGGCAAAGCGCCCAAAGCACCGCAGGCTTCTGCCCGCATGGCCCCAACGGAGCCCCAGGCTTTCCTGTACCTATCGGCCCATCGCTGGAGTATTTTTTGATATTTTCAACAACTTGTCCCTCTTGGGGCTATTTATGGGCTAGAGAAAAATATATTGAGAGTCGTTCTTATTTAACCATCTAAAAATTGTATCTTTCCTATTAGCAGTTTTGTTATTGCTGTTGGGTGTTTCCTTCTCCATGAAGCATTCCCCTGGCCACACGGTGAGACTTCTCTTAGTGCCTCCGTCCTCTGGATGCTGCTGCTCTAAGCTCCACAGGGGGAGAGTCCCTGCCACGGCCAGGCCACCGTCAGGAGCTGTGGCCGTTAGGGCTTCATGTAAATTACATCTTTTCAGTTTTCCAAACCCTGGGAGGTTTCTGTTTCCTGTGGCAGACAGGACGGAATTAGCAGCAGACTCCCAGCCTTCTGAGCGACACACATGAGAAGGGAAACGCGTATCCCCCGGTTACAGACGTGGCCTTGGCCCTGTACCAGCAGGCAGGCATTCTGGGGCCTGCGTCCTGACTCCTTCTGGGCATTACACGCCCAGGAACACCTCTCCCTGCTCAGTGAAGGCTTTCCTGCCACCGCTACCCAGGGCCTGCGTCCCGCATCCATGTCCAACACCAATAGATCAGAAACATACCCAAAAGCACACCCATCCTATATATCATGAGAAAGGTGAAACATTCTAAGACAATCAAATGCAAGATAACATCGTGTGGCTTTATTTCTTAGATAAGAAAATACAAACTAGAGATCTTTAATATTGCTTTACTCAGCTGCAGTAATAATTCTGATTCTCAGGATTTGTACTGAGAGACACAATATTCCTCTCCTGTTCTATTCCACCTTTACAAGGGCGGACATCCCAGGCACCTTCTCGGCTTTTCTGCCCAGTGTATGGAAAACTCCCACAGGCTCCCTCAGCCGCCTTAGCCCCAGTCTCACAATAATTGGTGTGTGGCCACCACGCCCTGCCACGCCAATTTATTACAGGCCCAGATGACTCTTGCCATGCTTTGCTTTGAGTTGAACCCCAGCCTGCGAACACTTCCCAGTCCCGTTTCCAAAGTTCAATTGATTGCACTCGGTAGTTTCTCTAGAGACACAGGCCTGGGAAATTTCCCAGTGTTATCACTGTTACTTTGAAAGCTCTTTCTCATTCCACAGAATAAAATATTTATTCCCTAGAGAAGCCAAGGAAGCTAAAGAGCATGTTTCAATTGTCTGCCCATTATCACTTCCAAATGCTTCTACTGCCTCTTCCATTAGGCGATTCAGCGACTCAAAGCCAGGCGTTTTTAACCCCAAGTGAAAAGTCCTGTATTGCATCTAAAATTGCAACTATGCTACAGTGCTGAAAATGACCTTCTGAAATTAGCCAAAGGGTTTTCTTTAACACCCAGACACTTAGAGCGTTTCTGAACTAGCCCCCCAAATTTATCTTTTATAAATATATTCTCTGTATCAGTATGTTTTATGACATATCACTAGTTATTGTTCTGGCTGGTAAGATTTTGTTTTCCTACAGCTCTGGTTTTATCTAAGTTATGGCTCAAAATTAGATTGTCATAATTTTTATTTTTGGCTCTTTGGGAAGACAAGTCATATTTTCCTCTCACTTCTCCTTGAGTTTCATCAGTAGGTCATCCCTATTTGTTTCTTCCACAATGTTGGATAGTTATATTTATTTTAAAAAATACAGTAACTAGCCTATTTTTTAAAACTTAGACTTCTGCTAGCATTTCGTTTACTTACCACTGCATGAATAATTGAATGATTATATTTTTAAAAGCAGTGAGATAGACACACACAGTAAGCTCTCAACTAACTTTGTTGATAGAGTCTGTAACTTTAAGAAAAATGACCTACAATGAAACCAATTTTACCATAGGCTAATTGGTATAAAGAGGAGTTAAGTTCCTACAGCATCTCATCAATATTATAACAAAGTGCCATTGAATAAAATTATGTTGTTTTACAACCTGCTCTGTGTGTATGTGTATCTCCAGGCTTTTTTGGATATCACTAACCCCTGGTATTCAAGAGTTTAAAATCTTTTTGCAATTCTGTGGTTCTTCATTGATAAATAATGAATAAGCCAGAAAAAAATCACCTTTGTTGATGGGTGAAAATGTGTTGGCAAGAATGCTGGAGCAGCAAGACAGAATGATAGCGTACTGACAATAATTCAGAGTTACCCACACAACAAGGAACCATCCTGAGGCCAGCAGGAAGGCTTCAACAACTCAGCAAATGCAGAATAGACACATTTACATTTTCTACCTCCAAAATGAAATCAAATACTTTGAAATAACTTTGCCATATTGTGTTGCTAAAACTTTCACAGTGATAGGCACAGGCACTTCGGCATCCTGCCTATATGGACTCTAATAAGGTGTCCTGACCAGTATCTCATACAATGGTGACCCTTCCTGAATCTGTCTCCAACAGGTATGGAATTTGAGGCAATTCATTCAAGTTACATAAATAAGTATTATGGCAACATTAATTTGGAACCATCGAAGCTTAACTTTTGGAAAAAATAACAGGATATGTAGCAATGGGATCCAGGGTCAGGATCAGATCATTTTTCTATGGAAACTCAGAACTTCAAATATGTTTCCAGGTGCCTCGCCCACTCACTCTACTCAGATGACTGTTTTACAATATTTCTTTCTCCCCCAAATACCAATATCTCCTCCCCAAAATATTACTCAGAAGCAAAAGCAGAAGCACTCAGCAGACTCCCTCATCCTGTTCCACCAAGTCCACCAAGATCAAGCATCTGTTCTACCGTACACTGGTTCCTTCCTGAGCCATGGTGAACAGATCAGGTTAACATCCTTACTCCTAGAAATCAAATCAATTCCTCTACTCACGTTCTGGATCTTAAGCTCCCGAAATTACCTACTCATCTCCCTCTCCTCAAGTTTTCTCTGTTCACTGGAATTTTCTCAAGACATAGCAAACCTGGGACATCTCCCTTTTCTTAGAAATCCTCTTGCAATGCAATATTCCTCCAATTTTGAACATATTTAGTAGTAAATATGTTTACTACTCCCTTTAGTAGTAAAAAGAAATGAAACCATTTTTATCCCTATTGCTTCCATTTTTCACTGCCCACTCTCTCTCTTGACTTCCCCATTTCAGGTTCTCATCTTCACCGCTCCACTGAAACCCCACCGAAGGTCACTGTGCTTAGCTTTAAAAGTTAGAGAGAGCAGCCCAAATATTTTCATCATTAGTTTCAGAAGTCTAGCAAGCCATGCTGGCTGTGGAGACCCAGAGCAGCCTCTCCTGCAGAACCTGTCCCTGGGCATGTTGTGATGTATCTAAATATAAATAGAGCACCACATTCAAAGACCTTGAGTCAGGAAGGAGCTCAGGCCTTTCGCTGGTAGCACGTTACGGACACAGAGCGGGGCATATTTCTAAAGCAGTACACCCGTAGGAAACAGACTGACTTCTTGTTTATTGACAACCACGCGAACCATCTCTCATTTTATGAGAATCAAGGGGGAAAGTTACCTCTAGTCTCAGCAGCAAGAGGAGTTGTTCTACAGAGAAACTAGTTATTGGACCCTGAAACAAATAACTGTTTATGTTCCTTTTCTAGCGAGTGTACCATAGTTCATGGTTTTGATGGTTAATTTTGTTTCAACTGGGCTTGGCCATGGTGTCCAGATATGTGGTCAGCCCTCTAGTCTGGATATTTCTGTGAGGATGTTTAGGATTAACATTTAAAACAGATGGCTTTGAAGAGAGAAGACTGCTCTCCATACTGGGGGTGAGCCTCATCCAATCAGTCAAAGACCTGAGTAGAACAAAAGACTGACCTCCCCTGAGCTGTAGGGAATTGTTAGCAGATAGCTTCAGACTTGGACTGAAACCCTGGCTTTCTTGAGTCTCAAGCTTTCAGACTGCCAGCCCACCCTACAGATTTATAACCTATTTCTATCATTTTTATATTGCTTTATATTTTTTCTTATGATCTTATCCTCTAATTATTTCATTGTTTAATGCTATAATATATAACATGCATCTATGCATGTATGTATGTATATGTAGATATTTGCTTCAAGTTTTCCCACAGTCCTCTACTGTTAATGTCATTTAGCTTCTTCTTTTCCTAGATTTCATTTTGAGTACTTTTATTGATAACATCGGCAAGGTCACTGATTTCTTTCTTCTGCAGTGTCTAATCTATTGTTAATCTCATCTGATGTATTTATCATCTTGTACACTATCATTTTCATCTTAAGAAGTTTGATATGGAGAGGTTTTTTTCTAGGTCTCAATATGTTCAGTCTTTCCTCATCTTTAACACATGGATTATAATGACAATAGCTATCTTAACATTTTTATCTAACTGCCATGTGTGTCATTTTTAAGTTGTTTTAGTTAATTTTATTTTTATTCCTCATTATAGATCATATTTCCTGCTCCTTGGTATGCCAGGTATCTTTCTACTGTTCGCAAATGTTATGAATTTCACGTTGCTGTATGTTGGATATTTTTGTATTTTTATAAATATTCTTTACCTTTATTCTGGGACAGAGATAAGTCCCTTGGAAACAGCATGGTTCTTTTGGGTCTTGCTTAAACACCGCTAGACAAGACCAGAGCAATATTTAGCCTATAATGAATTTTCCCTATTACTGAGATTAAAGTCTTTTGAGTAGTTTTCTTGATTCCCCATAAACTCAAGAGTTTTTTCACTCTGGGTTGTGGGAATAGAACCTATTCTTAACCCTAGTTGGAGTATTGTTTTCTCTAATCCTTTCAGGCGGTTCTTCCTGTGGTCTCAGAGAGGCCTCTCGCATGCGTGTACTTAGGACTTGAGTGGGAAGTCTGCAGCTCTCTCTACGTGCAGCTCTCTCTTCTGATTCTCCACCCTGCCAACACAAGTCACCTTGGCCCCCATGGACTCCCAGTCCTCCCTGCTCAGGAAAAAGTGACCATTGGGTTTTGTCTGGGTTTTCTCTCCAAGTATTGCAGTCTCGGAACTTTCCCCAGGCATGAACTTGGGGCAGCGTTCAAGTTCACCTTGTTTGCTGCCCACATCCCAGGCATCGCTGTCCTCCACTGTCAGATGTTCAATATTTTGTAAACCATGTTCATATATTTTTTTAGTTATTTCAGAGATTAACTTTAGTTCCTTTTATTACATCTCCACTGGGAGCAGAAGTCCCAGAACTGAGACTTCCAATTTACAAAATACTGATCACAAATAAGAAAAGAAGCCAAGTATGATATATTATACGCTGATTCTGCCCAAGTATTTAACTATTGGTGCAAGAATATGGATGATTATTAAGAATCATCAGGACTGATATTTCCTTAGTATTTTTTCATTTCATACTTTTTCATTTCATATTTTTTCATTTCATAAAAAAAGGAAAGAAGAAAGATTTCTTCCATTAAAAGACATCTGAGTCGGCCCCGACTTTTATTTTCTCAGCTGCTCTGGTCTATTAATTCTCCAATCAAATACATCAGAGGAAAATGATTTCACAAAATGGAGTGACTGGATAGCTCTCACTTCTTATGGGCACATTTTTGTGCAGTGAGAAAAATGTTAGAGTGATGCTCTAATATCTAAATCTAAAAATATTAGAGAGAGAAATATAATCACTCTGGGAATCATTTGGGGAAGCAGGGACTATGGACAGTGCTCAGTTGTGCTTTCCTTTTACTGCTGCTTTATGGACTTAATATTGTATGTGGGTTGAAGTTCATAAAGGTTTTAATAAATATAAACCTAGGAATCTCATAAATCATGTCGCAAACTCTACAACTATTGTTCTTTATTTTGTTTTGTTCCAAGGAATGCTGACACGCACCCATATCTCAAAGCAATTTTCCAATTCATTTAACTTATATAGTTACTTAGGATATTTTTAAATATGTTTTTGTTGATTTTAGAAAGAAAGGAAGGGAGACGGAGAGAGAGAGAAGGAGACGGAGAGAGAGAGAGAGAGAGAGGGAGAGAGAGAGGGAGAGAAAGAAATATCAATGGACTGCCTCCCGCACACACAGACTGGGGACCAAACCTGAAACCTGGGCATGTTCCCTGACCAGGAATTGAACAGGCGACGTTCGGGTGCACGGGACGGTGCTCAACCAACTGAGCCACACCAGCCAGGGCGTGCGTTAGGATATTCTTATTGAGTCAAGAATATTCTTACTCTGTGTGAGACACTAAGTTTATAATACACGAAACAATAAAAAACATAGTCTCTATGCTAATGAAGTGTATAATCGAGTGAAGAAATGGATAACATTCAAGTAAACAAATAAACATTTAAATACAAATTTGATATATGGTGCTGTGAAGGAAATTAACAGGGGGCCATGCTAGAGGAGACTAAAATAAGCACTTTTGATAATATAGGGATGTCCTATCTAAGACAGCACCATATAAAGTGACCTGCTGAATGAAAAGGACCAGTTACGGAAACAGCACAAAAGCGAGTTGGCAGAGAGCTGTTTGCTCTGAGATGTTAAGAAAGACAGATTTAGTGTGTTCAGAATATGAAACGAAGCCTCTGTGGTTGAAGCAAGGAAGAGAGTGGAACCAGATGAGGCTGGAAGATATGCAGAAGCCACGCTACACAGGGTCCTAAGTGCAATAGTCACTGAAGAGTTAAAAGCATGGGAATAGCAGAACTATCTTCATGTTCTTAAAATATCACTCTAGCTCTGTTTGTATAAGTTGGAGGAAGTCATCAGAGTGGAAGCAAAGATATCAAATAGGAGGCTAATTTAGGAGTCCAGATGAGAATGACAGAGAGATGGACCGCGGTGGTGGTGGAGAAGCAGAGGGTGACGACCACAAGTTTGAACAGAGAGTTTGTTTATGGGTGTGCCTATGGGGATAAGGGAGTGGGAGGAACCAACCTTAAGTCACAGGTTGCTGGTTTAAGCAACTAAGTTAACAATTATGTCATTTACTGAGATGGGAAAGGACTTAAGTCAAACATGTCTTGGAGGTCAAATCAGGAGTTCAGTTTTGAGCCCTTTAAGTTTGGAATGTCCAGGAGTTATCAAAATACAGGTGTTAGGGAGTCCGCTGATTAAGTCATTCAGGGAAGGAGTTTGCAATTGAAATGTAATTTTAATAGTTGTTAGAAGTTGAGTTTCTGTTTAAAGGCATGAGACTGTATAAACTCACCTACAGAGAGAATGCAATCAGAGAAACCTAAGATTTATCCTCAAGTGTGATAGTTAATATTATGTGTCAACTTGACTGGATCACAGGATGCCTAGATATCTGGTTAAGCATTTCTGGGTGTGTCTGTGAGGATGTTTCTAGAAGAAATTAGCATTTGAATTGGTACACTTAGTAAAGTACATCGCCTTCCTAATGTGAGTGGGCATCACCCAATCCACTGAGTACCTGAACAGAACAGAAAGTCGGAGGAAAGGAGTATTTGCCCTCTCTCTCTCTCTCTCTCTCTCTGCCTGGCTACTGAGATGCAGCATTGATTTTCTCCTGTCCTCAGTACCGATGGTTACAAGCCTTCAAATTATGCCACTGGTCTTCCTGAGTCTCCATCCTACAGATGGCAGACCATGGGACTTCTCTGCCTCCATAATCAATTGAGTCAATACCAGATAGATGATGATGAAGATAGATAGATAGATGATAGATAGATAGATAGATGATAGATAGATAGATAGATAGATAGATAGATAGATAGATAGATGATAGATAGATAGATAGATAGATAGATAGATAGATAGATAGATAGATGATAGATAGATAGATAGATGATAGATAGATGATAGATAGATAGATAGATAGATAGATAGATAGATAGATAGATAGATAGATAGATGATAGATAGAGAACTAGGTTCCCTTCCTGTATAGAACCCAGACCAAAAACCAAGGAACTCCAACATCTAGATGTCAGGCAGAAAATGGGAGTACCAGAAAGGATGAGGGAGAAAAAGGGACAGTGTAAGGTCATAAAAGCCAAGAGAGTAACGTGTTTTCGGAAAGAAAATTCTAGTAGGTGGAGGAAATGCATGCATCAATTAGTTCTAAAAGTCCATAACAAACTTATGAAGAACAGTTTTTGTGAAGCATTAGAAGTGACAACCAGACTGAATAGGTTTAAAAGAGGTAAGAAGTGAGAAAGTAGAGCTGCATGTGTGACAAATAACTTAGCAAAAAAAAAAATGGTTTTGAAGGAAATCAATGAAGCGGGGTAGTAAGTAGAAAGAAACATGGGGTCAAGAAAGAGATTTGTAAAAATAGGTGATTCTATATTGTGTGTGTATGTGTACCAGGGTGAAAGTTCAGCTCATCCAACTCCAAAGCCAAGGCTCCCCAATAGATAGCATAAAGGAGCAGTGGAAGGAAGTGGTCAGGAATGTAGATTAGAAACCATATTGCCCCACTTTTCTCACTGAAATATACCCTGAACATTTGTCATGGAACCATTTGAAGCATATAAGTAAGTTAGGGAAAGAAATGTAAGTTGCCTAGCATCACCAAGGAGGGAAGGCTTCATGACAGTTCACAGCCCTGAAAGATATGTTGAAACCCATTCTACCTACCAATATTTGCGCAAACCAGCCTATTCCAGAAACTCATCAGTACCAACACGATTTTGCAAAACAACTCTCCAACCAAAATTATCCTTTCCATTTAACAAGAAATGCTTTTTGATGAAGATTCTTGTAAAATTGCAGTAATTCATGTGATGTGTGTTGATATGAAAGCTTTCTTTCCCTAACTGTATAAAACTAAGCTCTATCAGACCAAAGAAGAGGATTGACCTCAGATTGAACTTCAAGATGTGCTTTTCCTACAATTTTACTGCAAAAAAAAAAAAAAGGCCAAACTTTTCCCAAACATAAGAATTTTTTTCAGCAAATATAAGAATTCTTTACCTCTTCTCCCACATATGGGTAAGATACGAGTATGTGACAAGTAGACAAATAAGCACAGAGAGAGGAATGAGCAGAGCACATAGCTAAAAGGGAGCAGTCAAGAAACGAGTCTTACTATTTAATATGAAAACATATAGAATTTAGGTGAGGGGACTTTTTTAAATTTAGCAGCTTCCATCTAAGTAAGTATGCCAAGCATATTCCATTTATTCCTACTAAACACAATGTGGTTGACCTTGTAATTTTAACTTTACAGATGAGGAAACTAAGGTCTGTGGAAGTTAAATATCTTACCCAAACATACACAGCTGGTAAGTACCAGAGCCAGGGACAAAGTCCAGCTTGTCCAACTCAAAAGCCGGTGCCTCCAAAGACACAGCGTAACGGAGCAGGAGAGGGGAGCGGTTAGGAGTGTAAGCCAGCAACCACACCGCCTGACTTAGGTAACTAGTTCCACTCCATAGTGCCTATGTGAACGTAAAGCCACTTGTTTCTCCTACTCTGTCTCAGTTTTCCCACCTATAAGATGGGGATAAAAATAATGTTGATTTCATAGGATTGTCACGAGAATTAAATGAGTTTAAAAAGTGCTTGGACCATAGGTCTCAGTGAATGACAACCATTATACTGCGTTCTCTTTAGAAGAACGGATTTTCCCTATTTGGCAGGGTCACCCTTTTAATCGAGGGTCCCCAGTGACTTTAGTGAGCAAAGATGCCTCACAGTCCAGTCACTCTAAACCACTTTTGACCTTATATCTGAACATATAGACCACTAGGATCTTAATTTTAAAATCCTGACAAAATCACCTTTGGCCCATCACAACTTATATATTTGTTGGTTTGTCAAGCTTTCCCCGCCCTCCCTCCAGGAAGGTTTTGTCTTCCTGCGAAGAGAAAGGTGATGACTAAACCCATCAGCACCGCAGCTGGGAAGGCTTCCAGGCTCATCTGGGGAGTCCAGGGGCTGAGGGAAGTGTGATCTGGCACACTTTTGTACGCCTGCACGAAGTCTGCGTTCTGCAGACTCGCTGGAAAAAAAGGGAAAGCAAACAAGGAGCAGCTGGGTCGGCCAGCGTGCGGCAATGACCTTACCCGCACTAATTGTCCTCTCCTATGAACACGAAAACCCAGCCGAGCAGATGCGGCAGAACTGGGTTGCTGGACGATGACAGAAAGAGGCTCCTGACTTTTATATAATTGCAGCCCCTTGTTCTTGGGGTTGTTGTGTGCAATAAATGTCATTCTGTGAGAAGTGGCCCTGGCATCCCATCAAAACCCTTCCCGGAAACCTGGGGCATAGACCTCCGGTGTCTTCTCACATTGTGGCAGAAACACAGCCGTACAAGGCACATTACGGAGGCCGCGTGGTCCAGGGAGACGGGCTGACTTGTTTTGTTCTAGAAGCCTTTTTTATTGAATTTGCTGAAAAAGCGGGAGTAAGAGCTACTGAGCATTCATCTTTTGTTGTTTGTTTTTTCTTTTTTTAATTTCTATTGAATTTATTGGGGTGACCTTAGTCAATAAAATTATATGTTTCAGTTGTACAACCCTATAACACATCATCTGTATATTGTAGTGTATGTTTGCCACCCCAGTCAAGTCTCCTTCCATCACCATTTATCCCCCTGTAACCCACTTACACCTCCCCCACCCCCTTTCCCTCCCGGAGTCACCATCCTGGTGTCTGGCTGTGAGGTTTTCTTTCTTTTCTTAATCCCTTCACCTCTCGCACCCGGTGCCCAGCCCCCTCCCCTCCGACAGCTGCCATTCTGTTCCCCGTGTCTGTGAGCCTGTTTCTGTGCATCTTCTGCGTGCTGTGCATTCTGCCTTGTCCGTTTGATGGGAGAGCAGGCAGGTGAGGGACAGCAGACACAAGAGGAGGAATTAACAGCCTGCAGAACTGAACGACAAGGCATGTACGTGTGCGTTTGTGTTTTCCTGAAGTGGCCGTGGAATGGGCGATATTCGTGCCACAGTATAGCTTGTAGAAATCATATGAGATTTCCTTTGTTTACTTCTTAACTTTATTATTTATGCATGTGGAAGCTTGGAAAACGTAGGGAAATCTAGGCCTCCTAGCTACGGGAATTAAAAATTTAGAAAAATCAACTGAAGGCAAGAGAGAAGAGCTTCAACAGATGAAAAATTTCACAGGAGTGCTGTTTTTCAATATAAATACAAGCTACTTAATGTATATGCATGTGAATTCCTTTACACATGGTCACACACACAAACCACTTAAGTCCAAGCAATTTGAATTTGAATAACACATGTCTCAATTATCTGGATACTACAAGAAAAAGTAAAAAAATTCTGACAATAACTTTTATAATTGTTTTAGTTTTCCATTTTAATCATGTGCAGACTATTTTAGAACATTTTTTCTTTTCAAAAAAAACTTTGGTAGCTTTTAGAAAAACAGTTATTTTATTTCTTTCACAGATGGATTATTAATACAGATGGTGCTATTAAAATTATGTTACACCAATCTTTGCAGAGAAGTGGGATATAAATTCAAAGATGAAAAAAAATGTTCATCCAGAACTAAAAAGATTAATACTTTGAGACTCAAGATGAAACAACCTTCTAAATAACGTAAGCCCTACCGCAAATACTGACAAAATAATTTAAGTGATTGGACTTCCACTTCCAAATGTAAAGACTTAAATATCTCCTTAATTTTTTTGTTTTTTTTCCTTAAGCCATGGAGTCATCTCAAGAACACAGGTGAAGGGGAAAACTAATTGCATATTCAACACTTATATGATGGAACCAACTCAATAACACCAATGGAACTGAGTATTTCCAATCATTGATTCAACAAATGGCTTAACGTGGGCTAAATAATAGAAATATAACAAGCTAGGATTTTTATAAAGGTGGCATTTGAATATTTGACAAACTTCTGAAATAACCTCAAGCAAGTAAAACTCAACAAAAATAAATATTCTTCTTCTAATTGCTGTCATGGTGGGAACTTTCTATAACTTATAAATTACTGAATTATACTGCTCAGACAGGAGCTATAGGTGTATTATAAACCTTTGGTCTGGATCATCATCAAACAAATCTCTTTCTTTTCGCTAAGAGCTGTTGTGTAGACCTAGGCTGAAAATATAAATTTGCAGAGCTCCCGCTGTTAACACAACAGTGGCATTTATGATGACATCCAATTTGCAGATCCCTTCTTAGGGATCATACTTCCAAAGAGTGAAAGTGGCAAATAATGCCACATTCTGGCATCTTGGTGCCTAGCAGAGAATCTCAAAGGCAGAGCTTTTGTCAAGATTGGTCTGTTTTCAATTACATTTCAGTGAATTAAAAATATTTATTCTGTCTTTAAATCTATTCATCCTCAACAATGTTCAACAATAAAAATAGGCACTGTGAAATATTTACCAAAAGTAAATGAAATATGAGTGAATCTGTTTAGTAATATTTAGTGCTCAGTATCCTGAATCATTTAGGCCTGCAAATGAGGGAGGAGGCTTTTCAAGTGGATGCTATCCTTGCGCCCCAAGCTTGCAGCCAACAATCCAGGAGAAACAAGAACAAAGACAGTTATATAGAAAGGATCAACCACTTTTGACCAGGACACTTTCAAAGAATAGTGTATGAAATTCTTAAGGCAGCTGAGAGACTGTTGCGTGCATTTAATTTAAATCACCAGTATAAGTGTGTGAGAGAGAAAGATTAAGTAGTTTGGAAAATTCTATTAGCAATGCCATCCAGGTGCTGGAAATAACCGATGCATGGGGGCAAAACTTATGAAAATATTTTTTGGATTTATTTATCTAACAAATGTTTACTGAGAGCCTACTTCACGCCAGAAAAATTCCCTGCTTTCATGGAATTAATATTGAATGACAGAAAACAACAAACACACAAGCAAAATATTTAATAGGTTGGATAGTGATAAGGCGTAAGTCTTAGTGCTATGGAGGAAAATAAAGTGCGGGGAGGGGGGGTGTCTATTAGCTAACTATTGTCTCAAATTGGTGGCATTCAATGGTAAGTGTTTATGGCCTGTGTGTCAACTATGCTAATCTCAGCTGAGGTTGGCCAACAGTAGGATGATCACGGTTGGCTCGGCTGAGGTGACTGGGGCAACTCGGCTCTAACCTACGTCTCTCAGCCTCCAGCAGGCCAGTCTGACCAGGTTCTCGGGAGCTTGGAAGGGATCTGGGAGAACAAATGGAAAGAGTCAAGGCTTCTTTAGACCTGGACTTGGAACTGGAACACTGTCACTTTTAATTCATTCTACTGGTAAAAGAAGTCAGATTATCAAACCTAGACTCAAAGTACTGTGTAGGTCACCCCACCCACTAGGAGAGAGAACTACAGAGTTGATAGTAAAGGGTCAAGACACAGGGAGGGGTGAAAATGGCATGGGGCCAATGATGCCTCTACCGCAGTATGGAGACTACTTGAAAAGAGTGGTCCGGAAAGAGGTTATTGATCTATTTGATCCAATTAATCAGACACCTCCAGGAGGAGAAGGGGAAGGCCATTGGGATATCTGGGAGAAATATTTCAAGTTCAATGACCATGAGGTAATGCGGAGGACATGAGGGGAGGGTGGTAAATGAGATTACAGAGGTTGTGAAAGAAAGTGGACTGGGGCAAGATCTTATAGGTCCTTACAGGCCCTTGAAATAACTTTGACTCTGCTCTAAGTAAGATAAGAAGCCATTTGAGGTTATGAGAAAACATAAAACATAACTTGATTCTTAAAGGGTTTACTACAACAAACAAAATGCTGGGTGAGCCAATAATGGTCATCATGAAAAGTATACTTATAGACAATAAGAGGAAAGAATATATATGCATATATGCATAGCCCATGGACACAGACAATAATATGGTAAAGGCATGGGGGGGGTGGGAGGAAAGAAAAGGGGGGGGTTGGGGGACATCCCCCAACATAGAGTCGGCAATACAAAAAGAGGAATTGGTCGATTCTACGTGTGGGACTAGATATTCAAAACTACATATATAACACCTTAAAGGAAAATTTAATAGCTATTCAAGGTAAGGCAATTTACAACTTGCTTATGCCGAATTTAGAAAATGGTTCTGCTAAGCAAAATTTCACTCTAAGCTATGGCTTCTGATGGATTATTGCTGGGCTCATTGAGCACAGATGTCTCCTACTTTTTGCTGCATAGACATTTCTGAAGTTTTCTCAAGTTTTGTATTTTAAAGTGAAGCAATTTCCCCATCACTATCATTTAAAATATAAAATTATAATTAAATTCATACAAAACATGAATTGAAATTCCCTGAGACAAAAGTTTTCATTAAAAATAAGGGAATTAAATAAAGTAGCACATATAAAAAGTTAACAGAAATAAAGCAATATCCTGTGTATATATAAATATAACCAAATAAAAAATATAATGGAAAAAAACACATTTGCAACAGAAAAACATAATAATAACAATAACATAAAATACCTAGTCCAGCCAGGGTGGCTCAGTGGTTGAGCATTGACCTATGATCCAGGAGATCACTGTTCGATTCCCAGTCAGGGCACATGCCCAGGTTGTGGGTTCGATCCCCAGTTGGGGACGTGCAGGAGGCAGCCGGTCAATGACAACTCTCTCATCATTGATGTTTCTATCTCTCTCTCCCTCTCCCATCCTCTCTCTGAAATCAATAAAGACATATTAAATGTATATGTATATGTGTATATGTATATGTATATGTATATACACACACATGTATTTTATATAAAATACCTAGACTAAACTTTACCAAAGAATATCCATGCCTCTCTAAGAAAATCTATAAAACACTCTTAAAAGATGCAAAAGTAAATGTAAACAAGTGGAAAGATATATCATGTACTTAGACAGGAAGAATCAACATCATAAATAGATCAATAACTCCAGGGATCTAGCTAAAAACACAGTGACGAAAGGTGTGAAAAGCACAGGGCTTTTCATTGCACTCAGATTTGTAATAGCAAAAATGTGAAAACAGCTCATGTCTATTAAAAAGGGACTGGTTGAATAAACCACGGTACAGCCACACACAGGGTTACTTACATCTCTCGAACGGAGTGAATGGTATTTCCACGTATCTCTATGCGCTATTTATCCCCAGGAAAACTTACTAAAGTAACAGACTATAAAATTAGCATGCAAAAAGTTTAAGAAAGCAATGAGAAGAAAAAAAGGCATGATATGCTAACAATGATCTAAGAATGAAAGAGGGGCAGTATTAATATATACCCATAATTATTTATGAAAAAGATTTATGGAGAAAGCAACGTTTTTAAAAATAATCATCTTAAGACAGGGAGGAAGAGGCAAAGGTGGTGGGTAGAGAGCAGCTAAACTTCAGAATGTGCTTCTCTGTGTATACTTCAGGCTAATAACTTAAACTGCTTTGTTGCTGACAAAACATGTTTAATAAGTTTTAGAACTGAATTTGAACAATTTATACTGAAAGTCATTTTCAAGTCTGGAAATCCCAATAGCATTTGTAACACAACGTGAGATTATTCTTTTACAGCTACTCGAACGCGACCGACATCCCGGCACGCGCCGAGGCCCCAGGGGCCGTTTCTCAGCGTGAAAGGTGGGCTGTGGCACAGTGGGGAAGACTGAGGCTGGTGGCGATCAACTTCTCAGCCGGAAAATCCTTCAGAAATAAACACCCAATAGTTGATCACCAGGTAAGGAAATCAAAATATGGTTGGGGTGTATTCTGACATTGTATCATAAACTAATTTGTGTGCTCCACGCCCCCCCAACTCTTCTTCCCTCCCTCCCTCCCTCCAGAATGTAAGTTCCATTAAAGCAGGACTTGGTCACTCTTTTAATCTAGACCCTGATTCCAGTGCCTGCCAAAGACATGTTGTCCAATAAATATTTGCTAAATAATGAATGAATGTGGGAATGTTGTTTATTGGCCAAAAGTCTACCCAGCATTTGATATGATCATAGTTTGGCCATGTGTATAAACCCAGGGGATTAGGAAGGACAGCATCTCCTCCAGGCTTTTAATGTCACTGGTGGGTAGGTGAACATGAGGTCAATGGCAGAATGCAGTGGCTTAAGAATCTCCGAGTCCCTCACTCCACCTTCTCACAGAGCCTAGTTTATCGCCTGGATAGAGCGATCCATGATAGTGCCTACCTTAGAGGGTTATTCCATGTAAAGCACACAACACTGTGCCTGGCATGCAACGGGTTCCCAGAAAAATGCCTTATTTGTACTCATACGTTTTAAGAAGGGATTGAGGAAAGAAGACCCAAGGAGTCATAATGCCTCCCCCTAAGATCTAGCTTCCTCAAGTCTTCGGTCACCCACTCTATCCCAGATGTCTTTCTTTTAGGTTTATCAGGTTGAGGCCATTGTAAAGTTTTTCTTTCATTCTTACCATATAAATAAGAGTACCTGTTCCAATTCACTGGGTGTTGAGGCAACCATACAGTGATCAAGGATAATATTGTATCATAATTCATTTATATTCTCACTAGTTATATAAATTTAGACGTTAGATAACATAGGAAATATCTGTAAACAAATACATGTAATGTTCTTCTAATAAAACCTTGGATATCCCCCTTCTTCCTGAACGTTAAACCACTGTAATAGTTTTATGTGTAGTATTTATGTGTGCATTCCACATTAACAGCTATGAATCATGTGTTCCATTAACAGCCAGTCTCAAAAAAAAATCAAGAGTAAGCTGTTAAAATAAGTGTGGGATGATGGCAATTACATGAATAACTGAAGCCAATGTATTTTGAAATTCAAGAAAGAGGAGTAACTTTTAGCGATTGCCTTGCTCCATGCTATTACCAAATGCATTGCTTTGAAGCAAATATTTTTATGAAAAAGGTATCATATGGCTTTGATATCAATGTTAAATTTTGACTGATAGATAAGTGTTTCTTTTTTGCAGTTAGAAAATCTAGGCCAAGCAAGAATTATCAACCAAAGACAGATATTTCTGTTAGATAACATATAAAGGAAATTAAATGTTTTATGGTTAGAACCCATGTTACATAAAGTAACTAGGCTTGTAGTAAATTGACTCATGTACTCAGAGTTCACCTCCTTTCACAAGAGACCTGAGGTATCACACCAGACCTGAGATCACTCTAGTAGGAAAAGTGCAATTATGGAGAAAAGGGAGACCCTACAACTAAAATATAATGGAAGCTACCATTTGAGATCTTTTATACTATATAGTAGGTTATATTAATTGGTTATTTCTATAACAGCTCTTCCCTGGTTTTCTCAAGGCTGTCTTAAGATATTTGAAAGAGAAATTAATTTTTTCTGTATTTTCCCAAGTTGTATATTAAATAGATGTGAGATACTGAGATATAGATATCAGTACAGTTTAAGAGAATACTTCCAACAATGTCCAGAAAATCCTGCATTGAAATTTGAGAAATACTTATCCTTAATGAAACTTAAGAAAAGTAATAGAAAAAGAAATCACCAAATTCCCGTTAAAAATGCATAGTCGAAGCACAAGTTCACATTCCCAATCCATACAAGAATACTTTTTATAAAATAGAATGAAAAACAAATAATGTTTCCAGAGAAGGACAATGAGAATTGGGCTGCTTTTTGACTAATTCTAGAGGAAAAGTCACATGGCCAATCTATATGTCTATACATTTAAGTTCTGGCTGATTAATGGAATATACTGAGGGTTTTTTTTAATGTTGTCATTAAAGTATTCGTAAAAATGTTTTGTTTTTTAAAATCACCCAGACTATTTTAGCCGATGTTATTGTCTTAGTCAGTCCTGGCTGCTATAACACAAAATACGATAAACTGAATGACTTATAAGCAACATAAATTTATTTCTCAATCTGGAGGCTGGAAGCCCGACATCCCGGTGCCAGTATTGTGAGGCTCCGGTAAGGGTTCTCTTCTGGTGTGCAGGCTGCTATCTTCTCATTAAACCCTCAGGGGAATACGAACTAGAGTTTTCTGGAATTTTTTTTAATAAGGGCAACAATCTCATTCATGAAATCTCCACTTTCATGACCTAATTACCTCCCAAAGACCCCATCTCCTAATACCATCAAGCTGAAGTTAGGATTTCAACTTATGTATTTTGGGGGGGGGGGGGGAATCACAAATATTCAGTCCATAGCTTTCATTAAAGTATGCTAATTATGTTTAAATTAAATTAAAATATTATATCTGTACCTACATGCAGAGAGCAAGAGGAAGGGAGCCCACTGGGTATTAAGCTCCGCGCGGTGAGCAGGCCTGCCCTCAGGAGACGGATTCCAGAGCATACACAGCTGGGAGGGTAAATAAAACACAAAGCAGGACGCACGCACATAAAAGACCATGGTCACCGTTTCAAAAGATCTTGTCCCTGGCTGATTTACAAACTTATTTCTAAAATAGAAGTGTTTGTGGACTTGGAAATGAGGGCATCCCCCTTTAAAATGTATCGCTCTCCCACCGCCTGGAGTGGACCCCTCCAGCTGAGGTATCTGTGAGGCCCCCCCGGACCCGCCACACAGGGGCACAGGCTGAGTTCGTGCAAACGCTGCTTGGTTGCCACACCGATCTCCTGAGAAGCGCACGTCCACGCAGGAAGGCTGGAGATAGACTGGATAATCGATGATTCCAAACGGATCTATGAGATTTGAGGTGTGAAGGTTAAACATCATTTTTGGTTGCCTTTCCTGGGTGCCACAACCAACGCCCCGATTTCTGTCACCAGATGTGGTGCCTCTTCCCCGCCGGACATAAATCAGATGCAGCTAGAGTTACTCCTCTGGGAGAGATCCAGGGACTAGAGAGTAAAAGTACCAGGTTTCCTCCACAGAAGTTCATAACGTTTCTCATTTCTTTTTCGGAGAAAGGATCACGCTTGCTTCAGGCAGGTTTGAAGGGGCTGGAAATCCTCACTTAGCGAGGTGAGAAGTAGTGTTCCCTGTTCCTGACCGCGCAGGCTGGGGGGCTAAGGAAGAGGGATCTGTCCCCTGTCCCACATCACCGCCACCGGCCGCAGGGGTGGAAGGGCGCAGGGGAAGGGCGCAGGGGTGGAAGGGCGCAGGGGAAGGGCGCAGGGGAAGGGCGCAGGGGAAGGGCGCAGGGGTGGAAGGGCGCAGGGGAAGGGCGCAGGGGAAGGGCGCAGGGGAAGGGCGCAGGGGTGGAAGGGCGCAGGGGAAGGGCGCAGGGGTGGAAGGGCGCAGGGGAAGGGCGCAGGGGTGGAAGGGCGCAGGGGAAGGGGCAGGGGTGGAAGGGCGCAGGGGAAGGGCGCAGGGGTGGAAGGGCGCAGGGGAAGGGCGCAGGGGTGGAAGGGCGCAGGGGAAGGGCGCAGGGGTGGAAGGGCGCAGGGGAAGGGGCAGGGGTGGAAGGGCGCAGGGGAAGGGCGCAGGGGAAGGGCGCAGGGGAAGGGCGCAGGGGTGGAAGGGCGCAGGGGAAGGGCGCAGGGGTGGAAGGGCGCAGGGGAAGGGCGCAGGGGTGGAAGGGCGCAGGGGTGGGAGCGCCGCTGGAGCCGCCTGAGGCCGCGTCCTGCCCGTCACAGGCAGGGAAAGCTGCGCTGGAGACGTGAGTGATGTCAGCCCCCTGGCCTGCGCCTGCCTGCTGTCAGAAACTCACTCTGCCAGCCTCGCTCCCCACCCCTTCCTTCCAACTCCCTTCTGCCTCTGCCCCTCCTCGGGGGTGTTTGCACAGCCCAGCGCCGAGCGCCCAGTGGGGGGAACAACTCCTCGGATCGCTTTGCGCAAAATCCACCCCTCTCTCTCGCGCTTCCCCTCCAGCCCCTGGATCCCGCACTGCGCTCGCTCGCCTGCCGCCAGCGGTGCGGGCTTGGGGACGAGCCTCTGCGCTGTAAGGCGCCAGGGGGCTGCAAGCCGAGGCGCACGCCAGCGGCTCCGGTCTCCCCTTCCGCCCGGCGCTGCGGTCTGGATCCCTAAGCATCCCCAGGAGCCCCGCCACTGCCCAGAGCCGGGCCGCGGCGCGCGGACCCCGAGCAGTCCCGCGCGCTCGCCGTCGCCCCCCCGGCCCCCGGCCGTCAGCACCATGGACAGCGGCGCCGCGCCCAGGACCGCGGGCAACTGCTCCGACCCCGGCGCGCGCGGCTGCCCCGCCGCCCCGGGCCCAGCTTCCTGGGTCAACTTCTCCCACTTCGATGGCAACCTGTCCGACCCGTGTGGCCCGAACCGCTCCGAGCTGGGCGGGAGCGACGGCCTGTGCCCTCCGAGCAGCAGCCCCTCCATGGTCACGGCCGTCACCATCATGGCCCTCTACTCCATCGTGTGCGTGGTGGGTCTCTTTGGAAACTTCCTGGTCATGTATGTGATTGTCAGGTAAGCAGGGCGCCAGGGCCCCGAAGGGGGGTTCCAGGGGCGCGCAGGGGCGCCTGAGCCCGGACGGAGCGTTGAGAGAAGGGAGGCCAACCGGAGAGAACCTGGGGCAACAGCCTGGTCGCTGTTTGAGTGCAAAATCCTACTTTTCTGTTATTCCCCTTTGCTAAGGAAGAATCCAAAATTTCAGACACAGAGAAGTTGCTTTGGTAAAAAAAAAAAAAAAAAAAAAAAAAAGCTCTAGCAAAAAAAAAAAATTAAAAAATGTAAATAAAAGCTCTACCCTAGAGCTCCCTTTTCCTGAGCCGGGAGGGCCCTTGGGCACACTCCCACAGTTTGTTCAGCAGAAGCTCTGGAAACAGTGATTTGTGAGTAATGGCAGAAGATTTCTAGTTTATTTCCTCTAATTGGAGGGCCAGGTCTCCTTCTCAGCGCTTTTCAGAGATGAACTTGGCAACTTTCCTGCTCCTGCTGGCTTCTGGACAGTCTGCTGCACCGTCCCCACCCTCCCCACCCCTCCTCCTTGCAGCCCTCACCCCATATCCTTCCATCCTGTGGCCACAGGCACAGAGGAAGTTTTCCTGTGTTCTCTCCACAGTGTTGCTTTGTTGTAACAAATGACAGTTGTGTTGCCAGTTTTCAGTTAGCAGCTGTGGATCGGCCAGGGGTGGGCGTCACAGCTGGACTGGGCTCAGGAGAAGGGCAGGATGTGGCTGTTTCAGTGCCTCCAAAGGGGAACCAGTTAGAAGTGACCAGAAGCAGCATAAAACCGGGTTATAAACTATTATATAGGAAGTTGTCATGGTTGCTCTGCAAAAATAAAAAGTGTCTTTATCCAGGGAAATTGTTTCAAAAGAGTTGGTGGCCCATTTTCTGTGTCCCAGACGCGCCAGGTTGAGTTGGCACAGTGTGTGCCAGCTCTCAGTATTAGCTGAGATCGATGCAGATTGTGTTAGTGCTGATGTGTGCATTCGAACCCTGCATGTTAACGTGGACTACTGATTACTCACTCTTGTTGAAGTAATCAGGTAAAGATTTTAACACTTTAAAACCATCCCCAATTTAAGATTTTCTTCCTGCTCTGGGTTCTATGTGTTCTATGCATGTAGTGAACATGGAATTTTCACATTTGGCTACAGTATTGGCTTCATCTATTCAGCAAATATTGCAGGTTTCAGCAGGGGCTCTTTAATCATTTAACAATTTGTTTTCTCCGTGATGCTTTCATTATCTAGGTACCACATGTTGGCTTGTAATAGATTCTTTCTACTTATATATCTGATTTCTTTAATTAATGACCATTACAGAGCAATACTGATTTCCCAGGTCTTTTGATGAGGAATCAGTAGCGTCTCTGAGAAAATAGCACCATCTATTGAGAAGAAAGCTAACAACAGAAGATAGTGCAGGAAGACCATCAATGGAAGAATTTATTTTTATAAGCATTTACTTCTTTAAAAAACTGCTCTTATAAACATTTTATTTTATAAACATTTACTTATCTAATCCAACACAAAGATTCCTATCAAAGATAAAAACTATGCCTCACTTTGTACAATAATAAAAATCATAATTAAAGGCCTGCCTTATGAAGGGAAACTATGTTTCCCATTTTCCTAAGAGAACTCATGGAATCATAAGCTTACAGGACTAACACAGAGATTATCCCTGCTAGGTGAGTGAACTGAGGCACAGAAAGTATAAATGATTTCTCCAAGGACAGATAGTTTATTAGTTCAATACGACTGAATGTCTCTTAGCCAGTATAATTCCCTTTTTATTAGAATGGCAAATCATGATTGTGGTTAGTTCAAGTAAAAGAATGACAGAGTAGGTTTAGGTAGCAGTAATAATGGGGCAATAAAAAATTTCCCCCCGATTTATCCCTGGAATCCTGGAGACTCGATGAAGAGACACTGCCAAAGCATGAGAGCTCCTGCGCCCGAAACGCTGTCTTTTATGCTTTCAGAGCGTCTCCCGGCGTTTTCCTTCCCCACTGTACCGGCCCACAGAGCAGCGCCGGCTGACCCCGCTCCAGGGTTCGGGGGCTTCCGAGTAGGGCAGCTTCTTGAAAGGCATTGCCCCTGATCGCTTAATGCCTCGGAAAGGGATGGTGACATTTTATCCTACTGAGAACATGATATTACGCTTTACTTCCCTGTGCTGAAAGTCCTACCAAAATGCCAGTGTGACTGGAAAGGTCACCCCCAAACACCAGCCTGTGGCAACTGGCGCTTAACCCACGGTCAGGTAACCCCCGAGAACACGACCGTGGGACAGGAAACAGCTCAGCGACCGAAGAAGCGCTGAGGAGAGTAACTGGGAGTTGAAGAAAGTGTGTCTGAGACCTGAGAAGCGCGCACTGGACGGTTTCCAGGCTGCGCTGTTTTATCTGAGAAGTGATCGCTTCAGTGGTATTACTGACCTTTTAAAAAGATGAGGGGAAAGGGGGTCAAATATATGGTGATGGGGGAGACTACGCTCTGGTAAGCACACGGTGCAATATAAAAGCAGTGTGTTCTAGAACTTCATGCTTGAAACTTATATAATCTTTTAACCAATGGCACTCCAGTAAATTTAATAAAATTTATAAAGAAGATCAGTAAGTGCTGCACCTTTTAAAGTACTGAGATAAAATGCTCCCTTCCTGCTATTAATTAAAATTTAATAAATACTTTAAAATGGTAAAGTAGTTACAGTTTTCTAACCAGGTTAAGGTAATATTTATTAGAACATCTTAACAAAAAAAAAAAAAACACAGAAATACAGGTGCTGCAACTAATGCTCTTCTGTCTTGTGTTTCAACTGCACCATCATCACACCTTCAATATCATGAACAGTAAGGATTCTTCCATAGTGCTGCTTTAAGGAACATAAGGGAGGAAAAAAGATAGAGTCTTCTGACCCAAAGATTTAAAATCCAGATGTTAAATAATGGAGCATTACAACTATTTAGCACCTGAAAGATTTTTTTGGTTTTAAAGAAAAGAAGTCTTGCAGGATATTAAAAACTACCCCAAAGATTCTAGAAAATATGGTGATAAAAATATTATAAAATGTAAGAATCATTTAAAGTGGGATAAATAGTATGTTATTGTCAAGAATATTTTAAAAATATTAATCCAAATAATGCACAAAGTTTGAGTTACCAGGAGTGTTTCACTTGTTGAAAACATTTGACCAAAGTATAGAAGGAACCATAGCTGTAAAAACTGATATAGTCTTACGTGTGCTTATTTTGTGATTTGTTTCCCCCCCAAAAATGCTTTGATCATGTGGTCATGGCTGTGGTCTATGCAGCCACTGTTTAAAAAGTAGAGGGTTAGAAACTGTTATATCTCTCTAGAAGTTCCCAATAAAAGGCACCGAATGAAATGGACTTCATTTTTAAGATTGCTTCTTAATTTGACTATATAAATTCTTTTTTTTTCTTTTTTCTTGTTAATCCTCACTCAAGGATATTTTTTCCATTTCTTTGCAGAGAGTGGAAGGGGGGGGGAGGGAAGGAGGGAGGGATCAACATCAAGGGGCTGCCTCCTGCTTGCACCCCGACCAGGGCGAGGAAGCCAGCAGCAGCCCAGGTGCATGCCCCTGACCAGGAATTGAACCCATCAGCTCAAGAGCCGACTCTAACCACCAGGCCACACCGGCCAGGCTGACGACATAAATTCTTAATATGACTCGTTACCAGAGGAGAGTATTTAAATATATGCATGAGGTTATTGTCATTTTTCTTTCACTAAAAAGTATTTCTGATTTTAAAACAAGTCCTATGAGCTTATACTTGCTCTATATACTAAATATTTGATTCAGGTTTAAACTACAAAATATCAGTCATGCCTGATGGAAACAGGACAAGCTTTCCCACTTAATTCAGAAATAAGTAGCTGAGAAAATAAGAAATAGTAATCTTATTTAATTTAAGGATATATATGTATGCATTTGTATATACATATGAATTAATTTGAATGTATATGTCACTGAATATTGTCACTAGTAATTTTTATAGAATAAAAAAGTTAATAGTTCATTTAGGAAGCTCAAATACTTTAAAAGCTCATTTTCTTTTTTTTACTATAAAACATCCTAGTTAGAGGATAGATTTAAATGAAAAATAACTACTAAATTAAATTCTATTCTTAACATAATGGTTTACCATCAAGACATAGAACTTAATTGGATGCCTTTCACTTGCAATGGCGAGCTTCCTACCCACTGTTACAATTTGAACTTGAACTGCTCATTCCCATACAGGTGCTAATTCTGTTGGGAACACCGCTTTCCAGGCATATCTGAGAACACTAAATTGCTTTTAACTCCCTGTGTTGTAAACAGTGCCTTTGTCATTTACATAGTTATCATTGAGTTTCTCTTCTTTCTCTCCTTTCTTTCTTGAAATAATGAGCTATCTTATATTTTATTAAATATTTTCAACATAAAGGAATGTATAGGAAATAACAGAAGATTCTTCATCTTTAATAATTATATATACAATATATATTACATACTATACAGAACATATAATATTGTTTATATATACATAATATATAACATTACATATAATTTATATATTATATAATATATACTGTAATATATAATACATAATTATAAATACATAATATATAATATATTATAAAGAACATGTCATATATTCTTTATAATACATTATTTATAATAGATACTATATATTATTTATAATACACATAAGAAACCTTCTCTCTTCTCACCCTACATTCTCTGCCCAGAGACTATCACTATTGTAATTTTGAAGGTTACTATTCACATGCATATTTTCAAACCTTTATTTCATGTCTGTTTCCACAAACAGAATAGAATCTTGAAACATGTTCTTCAAACTGTATATAGTAAATATTTATATCTTACATTCATATTAATACACACAGTTTCACTGTTCACCCAGAGGTGTTCTATTTCCAGCAGATCAATGATTGAAACAAGATGTCAAACAAAACAGCATAGAAACAAACAAAAGTTGGGTCCTTAACTTATCTCTAAATATGTTAAAAATTATTATAAATATATATTTGCAAGTGTTTTCCCAAGCTAATTGATGTTTTTATTAATATGTATACAAAATATTCAGGAAAAAATTTTTCAGCAATTGCTGCAACAAGTAATGTGTTCATAAATGTAATTGAGGAATAATTTTTCTACTTCTAAGAAGGAAATAAAAAATAATTGGTTTCTACTTCAAAATGGCAATCAAATGATAAATGCTCATAAAATTTACTTTGGGATTTTGAACATCTTGGAAGACCCCTTACGTATGAAAGTTGAAAATGTTATTTCTTCTAGTATTCTACTTTAGGTAGTAATTGAAATCAAATTGTTTTGGTCAGCAGGAAAAGATAAACTCATTTCAATGCATAGTATACAACAGCATGACATTTTTCAAGCTTTAATATTTGCAAGTATGGTAATAAAATCTGTGCATTTTCCCAGGCTTTATAAAATGTCACTTGGTAATCCTGGAAGACGTGGTCTATAACTGTCTCTCTGATAACTAAGAAATTCAAACTTTCCAAGTGGAGCAATGGAACTGTACATTTTAAAAATATTGTGTAATTCAAAGTGTTCAGCATTTCACATTTACCTCAGAGTATCCTCATGCAAATTCTAACTCAGACAATGCCTTTCATTCACTGCTTTGTTCATGTCCATGAGCCTTTATGACTTGAGACGTGAAAACTGACCTGTTCCAATGGATGGATGTCAGCAAATGATAAAGTCAAACACACACACAGATGCTCTCTGTATATCTATACTCAAACTTCAAATAGGGCAAAGGCTATTGATCTTACGGTTTCAATACAGAAAGCAAAATTTTAAAGAGTGAAAATGAAGAAGTTAATATGGTTGGTTCTCATTTTTCATGCTGATTATGTTCTGTGAAGTCACTGTGACTTCCATAAATTCATTTGTCACTATTCTATCGGGATGCCAGCACTATGGAAATGTAGAGGGCAGATGTAAAAACCCAGATCCTAAGACATTCCTTATTAATGATACTGACAAAATAATTAATTTTCTAACTAGTAAACTAGTATTTTTTACAGTTTTACCTAATCTCTTACTTGATTTTTATGAAAATCTATATGCATTTAATTATCAGAAAAACAACTGTCCCCTATGCTCTTTTGTTAACTTCTCCCACAAGAATGATAGGATTCTTCATTCGATACCAAAATGCTAATCTTCATTTTGGTTTGCTTGATTATATAATGCAAATTATTCCATAATATATTTTACCAATTTACTTTCGTTTTACAGACTGAGATTAAAAGCAATCAAGCTAATTATGTATATAAATGTAAAATCATTCTTAGCTGATAGGCTGTAAAAAGCAGCGGTGAGCCAATTTGGGCCCACAAGCTATCATTCCCCACACTCTGGTACAGAATGCGGTAAAAATGTATGTTCTTGCAGGACCATGAAATAAGAAAACACTGCCTACTTGGGGAAATTAGATGCATGCTGTTGTTTGAGAGGTGGAGGCAAATGACCTAGTGCCAACTTACAGTATTTTTCAACGTGAGAATGTAGCAATACAAATACGAAGTTTAACGCAAGCCGGAAGAGAAATCCGAGATTTTTCTGACCGAGGATACTGCTTTTCTGAAACTGCTGTTGAAGTTGGGTTAAAATAATAACCACACAGGATTGTCCCTTTTTCACACCAGGTCCCCATCTTCCACCCCCAGCACTTCATCTGACCCAGGCCGTTCGCAATATTCGTTACCACCCTTAGCCAGCAATTAGGGTGGGTGCTCAGAAAAGAGCATTTCTCAAGATTTCCCTCTATTGGATATGCCCTGTGGTTATCTTATATCGGTGCAATTTTCTAGCCTTTCTCACGGTATTTTCATCTTCAATCATCCAGGAGTAACTGTAACTGTCATCTCGAAATTCTTACTAACTTCTTAGCAAATATAAAGTCTGTTTTTGAAGATGCCTGACCCTGCACACCAGCCACCCTGCAGCCAGCCCCGCGCACCGATGGTGGCCGGCAGCTTCATTTCGCTCACCCTCTTTACGTCTCTTCAAGCACAAAAAGCTTGGATTCTTTTCTGTTCTTTCCAACTTATGTAACTTGGTCATTTTATTTTTTTTAATGTTTTCTGCAGTTCTCAAAGTCACTTTGAAAAATGTTTTTCCCTGTGCTTTAGAACTCAGACTGTCCAGCTGGATAAAGAGGACCTGGGCAGGCCAAGGTGTCCTTCGGCCTCTTGTCCATGGTTTTGCTCCATGATTCCCTAATCGCTCACTGAAATCTCCTCCCTGCCTGACTTCCCACCTTCAGTTCAGTCCCCATCAGTCTCCAGATGACTGCTTCCTTGACCAGTGGTGCTCACAGAAAACTTTCTGGCATGTACAAAATTCTTAAGATTAGTCAGATCTCCACCAGGTATAAGTTTGCAAGGAGAGCGAAGTTCAGGAGAGTTTTAACTGGACAATACAGAGTCCAGCTGCAGAATGCTACAGTTGCCAGAATCTCTTCAGTAAGAACTGGATCTGAATTCTACCCAGGAGCCAATACAGGATAAAATGAGTAAGAAAATGTGAGTTTCCTTCTGAAGAACTCCTGGAACATAAATTCTTGCAACACACTGACCCATGGAAGGAGGCCTCCCAGCTCTTCCATTTCAGAGCTTCTCTGTCTTGGCTGCATCTTAGAGTCACCGGGGAAGCCTTTTAAAAAATGAAAACCCACCTCTGCCCAAGGCTAATTAAATCAGAATCTCTGGATGTAGCTCCTGGGCATAAGTAGGTCTAAAACCTCCCAAGGTGATTTTAATGTGAAGCCAAGATTGAGAAGTACGGATCTGGACAAACCTCTCCATTTTGTGGATAAGAAAACCGAGTCCTGTTTGGCAAGGAAATTTAAGGGGTCTGTCCATATGTTTCACTCCTCTAAACTTTAGGAAGCTATTTATTGAATAAGTCAGAAATTAACTTATCTCTCAAAAAAGCTCAAGCTCAAGGATGTTTTAAAAATTTCCTTAAAATTGGCCAATCGGCTGCGTAGTAGGCACAGGGGAGTGAACAGAGTGATAACCTGAAACAAGAAGACTCAGGTTTGAACCTCTGCCCCTTACTAGTTACCGTGGTCACTTAACCTCCCTAAACCGCACTAGTTCACTTGCACTGAAGGAAAAATCATAATCTCACTTGGATTTTCGGCCCCAATGAGCTAAGATACACGGAAGTGTGTGGTAAACGCTGAAAGTGCTATTTCAGGGTCAGGGGTTTTGCCTTCTGCTTCCCTCCCTGAGAGTGTCTTTGTCTCAGGGGCTCCCACCGCCAGCGAGGGGGATCTCATCACTCACGCACTGCTCTGGCCGTCCGCAGGTCAAATACATCATCTGCTCTAATATTTGGAAATACAGTTTATCCTTTTGGAATCATGACTCTGCAGGAGCAAAGCAAGGCTCTGCATGGTGTCGCTGTTGTCAGTCTTCATTGAGTCAACCCTTCCCAATGCACTGGATTGCTCCACAGTCACCTTGTTGGCCACCAGGATGATATGGAAAGAATTCTAAGGACAGACAACTGCAACTTACTTGGCCCCCTATTGATAAGTTTTCATGTTGCCCAATGAATTCAGCGAAGAAAAAAGACAACCCAATTATTTTTTTGGAGGAAAAAAGCTATTTTTGTTACTTAAATGTTTCACATTTAAATTGGTGTTATAGTCGAAACTCTAAAATAGAATCTAAGTCTAAACAGACAGATGAAACTCCCTCACCGAGCACAGTAGATTATTTGAATTAGAAGAAATAACTTATAACAATGATGTGCTCTAAACACTAACTTCGGAAATTTAGGCTTTTAAAATACCATCCCCGTGAGCAGTCCTGGGTTCTGTTATCACAGTAACACTAATCATAGTAAAATTGTTTAAAAAGACGGAGGATGAGTTGTTGATGATACTGTGAGTCTGATTGCCTATCTATTCCCAACACTTTCATTATGGATTCTTCCAGGACTTGCAAAGCAATGTTTGTCAACATCCTAAACCAGAGTAGTAAACTCTATAAATAAATCAAGTACAATATAGAAAACAGCATCCTTGAAACTCGCAGTGTTCCCGAGAATTAAGAGTATCCCAAGTATAGAAACTGTGCACAACAAGGCAGTCAATGAAAGAGGCCTCTTTGGCTTCTGAGCATTTTTTCACTGAACGTTGGGTTCAGTGCCAGTGAAAGGTTCAGTATTTTTGTGGGTGAGTATTAAACGTTAATTGAAAAATGCTGCTGGCAGGATAACCTGAACATTAGAACCTGGCTGTGCCTGCCAAGAGAACAAGGGGAGTTATTATCAACATTATAATTTCATACTTACTGAGCCCCCATCAGCTCTGAAAAGGAAACCACATGGGTTGAATGAAATTAAATTTGAGCATGTTTCTGGTGATGTTGGTGATCCCTGGCCACTAGAATAAGAGGCCCTATTAAAAGCAGACAACATTAATTGAGATCCTTCAAATAGTCTTTCCTTCTGATGGCAAAAGGAAGCTTATTTTATTTATTTGTAAAATGAACAAAACATGTATCTAAAGATAATGCCTTTCCACTTTATACGACTTTAATTTTTCATTACATTGAGTGATTTGATTTTTATAAAATGTTTTTGAGTATAGACAGGAAAAAATGTTACTCAAACTAATATTAAAGATGATGAAACTGAGGCTCATTTATTTATTTGCTGTTTGTTGAACACAAACTATATACAAAGTGCTTTCCTAGAAGCTCCAGATATACCAGTAAGCCAAAGAGATACAGTCCTTCCTTTTCCTAAAAGCACAGTCTACTGGGGAAGAAAATTAAGGAGCGTCACCAGTCGATAAATTCCAAGGACTGAACTATAATAACTAGCCTAGTGTTCTTTAGCCACACTCTGAGACAAACACCATCCCCAAGGTTTATTAAAATTACTGTAATTCATCTTCTTCCATCACCAAGCCCAGCAATGGGATAACTTCTGATTTGTCTCCACACAGTTTTCCAAATTTCACTAAAGGTGTTATTTATGCCTCAGAGACCAGATAGAGAAAAAGCGAGAGGAGAGGGCCTCGGTTAATTTTCATAAGACAATAAAAGAGAATTCTATCGACCATAATTTACAAGTATTTCTCAAAGCAGATATTGCAAACGTTTTACAAATTGTAAGTATAATGCAGTGAAATGGTAGAGTACTGAATAAGTGGGATTCGCAGGGGAAGCATCAAGACTCATCGATCCAGGCCGCGTACGCGTGTGTCCCTGCGTGGAAAGGATGGCCCGTCTACTTCTGAATATTCTGCAGTGTGAACACGGGCAACAGGAGGCTCCGGGTGGATGTGAGACCTGGAACCTCTGTTCTTTAAAATCATGGCCCTTTCTGTGAAATTTAAAATAGAAGTACAAAAGGAGAAATTCATACCATCTTTTGAAAAAGGACTACCACTATGAAGAGTTTCCTGCCTACAATCAAATGTGTCACATTTCCACAAAAGACGTTGGCACATTCACGAGTCAAAGCCGCAAAAAGTATATTAAAACATATGAATGAGCAAAATAAACGAGCAGAAACCGATTTACAGATACAGAGAAGACACTGATGGTTTCCAGAGGCAGGGGGTTGAGGGGCTGGGTGAAGAAGTGACAGGATTAAGAAGTACAAAGTAGTAGTTACGAAATAGTCATGGGATGAAAAGTAGAGCATAGGGAATATAGTGAATAATATTCTAATAACTATGTATGGTGTCCAGTGGGTACAGGAATGATCAGGGAATGACTTATAAATTGTACAAAGGTCTAACCATTACGCTGTACACCTGAAACTAAAATAAAATCTTTTAATGTCAACTGTAATTAAAAAATAAAATAAAACATATAAATGACAATTTCCACAAAAGACTATTATTATTTTCTCACCAATTTAGAAACTCAAATTCAAACGAACATGTTCATCTATATACCTTTTTTAATTACCTTTTAAAACATATTTTACATAGAATATATATGTCCTCTGTCAATACATGTAACTCTAGTTCAAAAATAGAAACCACGCTTTGGTATAGCTGAGACATTTTGTTCACAGAGGTTTTGAAGTTCAGTTGATATTAGAAACATAATAGATTGGTCAACACTTAGTTCAACTAGAAGCTCTGAGGAGATAATAGTGATTAAGAGAAAAAAAAAAAGAATCTGGAAGAATTAATTCTGAAAGAATCTGAGAGGCATCAACCTGAAAGGAAAAAAATACACCTTTACTCAAGGATTATGCTATAGATGCACCTAATGAAGTTCAAAGACGGCCATCCTACTTCATACCCTTGTCTCCCTCGTGAGCAAAACAACAGATGGCCAGAGCAGGGGACAAGCTACCTGGAATGACTGCCAAGCGAAAGGAACCAAGCACGTCCGTGTGACTCTGCAGAGCCTAATAAAGTGGCCCCACGCCAAAAGCACTCCCATCCTTCCTTCTCACCACGGCTCCTTTCTCTAACTCTCTCTGCTCCTCGAATGGCTAACGGAGGTCCTTAGGAGAGGTGTGGGCGCCCAGCACAGTCGGCCGCAGTTCTCCCCCGTTCATCCCGCGCCCGGGCCTGGGAAGCAGACTGGAGCGCGTCGGGGAGCCACGGAGGTGACCAACACGACAGGCTGAAAATGGACATGCACTGCACGAGATTCTTCGTGCTGAGATTCCCCCTCCCCCCTGAAAAGCCATGGACTTATTCCTTCCCAGGAGAAGGAAGATGAGGTGACAATAGCCATCAGATCAGAGGGACAGTACAAGCGAGGTCCTTTCCCCAGGAAATGGGAAGAAGGAAATCACAAGACAGTGTGTGACTGAGGCGTCCAGATTCATCGAAGGATGTATCCCACAGGAAGCCCCACTGGGTGACCAAGGGGCGGTGCGGGCCTCTGCTAGAGCACGGCCATTCAACAGACACTTACAAGCACAAAGTTTAGGTCAAGAAAAGGAAGTTCTACTTCACAAGACAAAAAATAAACTGGCAATAAAATTTGATAATTAGTATCAGTAAAATGGGTAGTAAAATTTGCCAATTTAAATGTACTTAATAGAGGTTTATATTTGTCTCTGAAAAACAGATACATTATAAACTAATTGGAGAAACTATATTTACACTTATTTCTGGAAAACAGACAATAGATAGGCTTATTTGGTGGGGGTCAACCCTCTCCTAAGCCCGTCCTGCCACCATCTGAGATAAAATCCTCAGCAGCAATGGACCAGCCATAGGACCTCAAGAAGGAAATTTAGTATTTTCATGGGCTCTCTCCATGTGATGAGACAAAATTTGAATAATTGCAAATCTCCTGACACCTAAATGCAGGTTAAGTATTCCTTTCAACATTGTCATATCACTCCTACCTTGCCTAATATCTAACATTCTGTTTTGAAAACACTTGGTTATGTTCTCTTACCAGACCTTAAGTCGCCCCAAGGCAGGAGGGACATGAATCAGTTGAGAACCATTGCCCAGCATGGTACTTGGCAAAAATTAAAATTAAAAAAAGGTACAAACATATAAAGGTATAAACGTATGTTTGACTCAATGTTAACACTCATAGGGTTTTATTGTGGGGGAAAAAAGTATTATAAAAATAAAATATACTGTATGAAAATTAAGAACATGCCTATAATTCTTTAGATATTCTATTTCATAAATAAAGCCCAATGTAATTTTTAACTTTAGCTAGGGAGAAATGTGAAAGGTATAATTTTGATCATGATGTTGGAGTATTCAACATAAAATGTTATCCATTTGCTCTACATGTTAAGGTTATGGTGATTTGTATTTTACTTTTTATATTCATCAGGTTTTTAAAAAATGAATGTGGCAATCAAGAAAACACAATAATATAAAAATTTAAAAAGGAGAAAGTTTCAAAAGTAATATATGATCCTGAAAGGTAATAAAATATTGTATTAGAGGCATTTTCACTAAAATATAATCAAGGTCACATTTGGAGTTTTCCTATTAAAACTACAGTTATATACATGAATTTACGACTAAAAATGTTGTTAGTGCCAAATGAGTCTGGTCCAAGTTGGAAGACAATTCTAATTGATTTAATAACCCTACTGGACCATAAGACTGAAATTTCAGATTTTGAAAACTAATGGGACTTATTTGCTTTGCCACATTACTGGTTATTCATGAATCATATTTTCTTTTAACAAGTGCTATTGAATTCTCCACAGGGGGAGAAAGTGCCTTCCAAAAATCTCTCTGCCTAAAATTACTTGGAAAAAAAATCTCAATAAACTGCTTTCTGTTTCCTAGGAAAATCCCAGGTCAGCATGGTAGTTACATTAGAAGGGTTTGTATAATTCTTAGATGGAAAACAGTCATCATCAATATATAATTTTATATAAGCTGAGATCTACAGGAGCTAACTGCATAACTTTTCTTTTTCCTTCAGCTGGTCCTAAAGTTTTGGAGCAGCTACTGTTGCAGGAATTAATTGAATGCCAAAATATTTAGATATCAGAAGGTGCTATGACACATTAAAAAGGGGAGACAGGACATGCTCATCCACAGTTTTGACAAATGAACTTGAAATTAAGTCTTCATGGATGTGCATTAAAAATCTCTGTTGCAAAATTCAAAAGCAATGAGAACATTTTTATCTTAACTTCTTACACAGTATCCTGATATATAATTCTCTCCAAAATGTTGTGCAGTTATTAAACATCACTAATGGTTGTATCTACAAGACACACACACACACACACACACCCCTCAAAATTTTAAATTATCTAGGCGTTCTATTTACAAAGTAACAAACACTCAGATATTTAAATTTATGTTAAACATTTTTGTCCTTGACAATTATCCTAACCCTCAGTTCTCTTTAAAATAGAGACATAACCACAGTTGTTATAGCTACTAAGAGGAGTTTACACAAATCTATGTAGGCGTGCTTACTGCACTTTGTAAAATTATAATGTATCACACAGATAGCTTGTATTACGTGGTGCGTATTGTCACGGTGCAGTGTAACAGTGAAGAACATAAACTGTACCAAACAGAAATGGATTTAAATCTGCCTCTGCCCCTCTTATTTTTGAGCTAGTTATTCAGCCTCCATGAGCCTCAGTTTACTTATCTACAAAAGAAGTGATAATATGCAATTCGTAAGTCTGCCGTGACGATTAAGCCAGAAAACCCAAGTGAACTGCTTACAGAAATGCCTGGCAGAAAGTAAGCATTCTGTAAAGCTTGGCTTGGGTTACAACACTCCAGGAGAGCATCTATCACCACCATCATTTAACTTGTTGTAATGGTAATTTTTAGCGATAAAATAATCAATCCCCTCTTTACAATTGTGGAAATTCAAGTTGAGCCTTGTGGTCACAAAACCTTGCTCAGACCTATGTGTTTTAATTCCAAACCCAATGTTTTTCCTAGTAGCCTATGCAAGAGTGCTTAATTCCTAACCTGATTAAGAAACCAAATCAGGGGAAAATTAACAAAATCAAGGTAGTTTTAGTTACTCACTGCTCTCTAGGTTCATAGCCTTTTAATGGGACTGGTCCTGCTCTTCAGATCAAGTCAACAGTTGGTCTGACTCGAGAATCATCAGGAATCTTTCTACCTTAAAGGGTAGGATTTTTGTTCCTTAATCTCCTAACACTTAAATGTTAAAATGCAAAAACTGTATAGAAGATATAGAAAATGAGCACTGTAAATAGAAACCGCTTGATTACAATTGAGCAAGCAGGTCTCTGCTTTAATGACTGCTAGATCTAAAGACCACATTCAAGGACTTATTGAAAGAATGGAATGCAGAATAGGTAGAGTTAACCTAGGGCGTGGTGAGGATCCTACTACAGCTGCAGTGCATAGTCATGGGCTCTGAAAGAGGGGAACAGCCCCCCAAGAGAGGTAAGATGGCATCCAATCCGAGCTTTCATGGCCCCCAGTTCCATACTGGGCTATGGAATGGGTCCTGCCTGCTACAGGTGGACAAGTTGTGAATACATTTGCCAAGACTCCAGTGGTGACGCAGCTGTTGTAGCCACTGTGCCCTCCAAGTGGCCTGTACCCATCTGCAGACATCACTGGAAAACTCCCAGCGCTTCCTTTCCAATGCTGATTGCCCTTGGCCTGCTGCTGCGGGGACACCCTCCTGATCCGAGTACACTCTGGTATCAATGCTCACCAGCCAAAGCCGCCAGGAGTAGACTTGGAGCCCAAAATATTAGGCTCCTCAGGCTTGCTGCAGGAGGGGAGAGAGGACACCTCAGGGATTTTAGTTCCTGCTTGGTGATTAAGGAGAAGATTCAAGGAAGCAGAGGTCTGTCTGGATAGGGTATTGTCTCAAAGCAAGAGTAATTTGAAACATGGGCGTCAATGATTTCTTATCTAGAGGCAGAATTAACAGAGTAAGGCTAGTGAGCCTTCCAATCACTGAAGCAGCAGTGGTCACAGTGTTAACCGGGAGAGGGAGATGCTTGGCATTTTTATGGTTCAGGTAATTTTGCTTTAACTCTGTTCAGGTCTGGTTACAGAGGCATCTTGTTTTTGTCTTGTGGCATCACAGTCATGGAAAGTTGATACTCTGAAGAATTATATTCCATAAATGAGTACCACCGCCTGGCTGCTAGCAACTAACTACACTAGCTCCCTGAAAGCTGCCAGGGGTCTTTTTCTTTCTCTCCATCACTCAGCCTCACACTACTACATGCTGTCCTCTCTCCTCCTCTGCCAACAGGGAGAGACAGGAATGGGGATCAGTGCGGGGAGTAGTAAGATGATATGAGACAGGAAAGCAGAATTTATTTCTATGGCGGAAGGAAGGGAGAAGCCCTTAGGGATACGAGATGAATGGGTCAGGAGAATTCATCATGTGGCTCAGCCAAGCTGCCAGTAGAGTACAGACTGATCATGGTCTCTATACTCCAGAAGCTTCCAGACTAAAAGACAAAACATAATTTCAATGCAATTGTCACATTTATTACACAGCACTAAGATTTCATATGCAAGTATGCAAATGGCTGAAAGTTACCCTCAAGTTGATTAATAGCAATAGCGTAAGATTTGCTTTTATACAATACTCAAATTAAAAACTTGTTTAAACTAATTACTATGCAATGTATCATTTTCAGGATGGCTGAATGAGAACAAACACAGGACTCCATTCCCGGCCCCCAAACTCTACAACAACTTTTAGAAATTATTTTTAAAGAACACAAATGAAAGCAATAAATCGATGAGAAGCCATACACAAATTTATGAAAATGGTAGAGAAATTCCCATCAGGCAATGCAGATGTTTACAGGGCCCTGTTAAATGTCACTCCTTCTTTCCCTGATGATGTTTGGACCAACTGAGTGATAAGATGAAATGAATCAGCAGACAGAGAAAAAATATCATCTTTAATTATTGGCAAATACTCTGCCGGTGGTTGTAACTGGGCAGTGCAGTAATAACAACCTTGTAATTCTAACCCCAGAATGAAATACACGGACACAGCTAGTCACAGACCTGGACCACTGGTGACCTTCTTCTCTGGAGACCAGTCCCTTTAAAATTTAGAACCTGGAATAGTTGGATATAATATGTGTTTCCTCTGAGCAGCTGAATCTTAGAAAGAGACAGTGGAAGGGGCAGAGCTACACATACCCAATTCTTCATCCTAAACATATAAACAAGATAAGTCACTCCTCCTTTTGAAAGGAGCGAATGATGCAACAGAGAGAGAGATCAAGAGTCTTAGAGACACTGATGACTTTACTCAAGAAACACGAATTCAGATAAAGGAATTTCCACCGGGGGGTGGTTCTCCACAGTAGTGGCAGCCACGCCAGTTGGCCCTGGTGTGTTTTCCAGTCTACACGCCACACAGGAGCAACAGCTTCCCTTTAAAAACTGGTGCAGTGCTTGGGGCAGAGATACTGGCTGGACCTGGAAGTCCAGCAGTGCTCCAGAGGAAGGCAGCCACCAGGGTGCACTGTGCCTCCCTCAAGCCCGTCCAGCCTCCATTCTTATTGAAAACTGTACGGTGCACAAGGTTCAGAGGCTAATTCCAGCTCCTGTCCCGGGTAGGGCTACACAGCAGAGGAAGTGAACAATCTGCTTTATTAAGGAATATTAACTTCAAGGGTCAAGTCAAGATCAATATAATCGCATTGCTAATGAATGCCTGTACCAGGAAAGATGTGGGGGCAGGGCACAACAAACAAAAGAATTTACACTTGAGGAAACAGAATAAAAAGCAGTCACACAAAGACTTTAAAATGACTTATATTTAATATATTTGGAGGGATGAAAGAGAGTATGCCATGAAACAAGAAGAAACAATTAGGAAATAATAAGACAGGGCTATTAGCTAGCAGAGCATTGCAGCTCGGGGCCTAAATAACCTGGGCTCAAATCCTGGCTCCAATAATTGTTACTGATTATTTTGCTGCTACTGGTCGTGGTGCTGGTGCTGGTGGTAGATGAGAAAGAAAAATCACACTTAGGGAAGTGCTTCACTTGAGAAGCCAGCAGCAGGCACAGACGTCCAAAAGAAAGTTGGAAAGGTAGTCAGAGAACTGAAGGGACAGACTGAGAGTCACCTCCCTAGAACTGAAAGGTGTAAACCACGGGTTGTCAGAGAGTAAAGGAAGTGGAACAAACTCAGCACTCCTTTAAAAAGTATGATTCTGTTACTACATTCAACGTAAAAAATAAAGTCTCGGGATTTCTAATGGCCCAGCACGGCCGCCTTCGAAAAGGTGATGAAAAAGCTTGGCATGCTTACCCCGTTTTAGCTAATGGCAGGCCACGTATTTCTGGGACAAACTACGGCATCATCAGAAACGCACTCCCAGAAATACACCTGGCCCAGCATACAGCACAGAGGCACAGTGTAGTTCTAGATGGAGCTTCGAGAAGCGGGGGGCGGAGGGGGAGGAATCTCAAGCGTTTGTACCTCTCTGCATCCCTCAGGCTCTCAGCATAACGCAAGGTGATCAAACCGCGTGGTCTTGATGCTCCTGTCAGGTCCTGCTTCTCATCATTTCATGACCTCCTATGACCAAAGCTCTTTTGATTTAACAACAAATTGACAAAGCTAAAAAGAATATTTCCTGTTCACTTTTACTTCAAAAGCTTAAGATTTCCTTTTAAAAAGCTTGTTTCATCATGCCCAGAAAAATAAAAATCACCCAAACCCATCCTCCTATATTAGATTCCACCCAACAAGTATATACTTGTATTCATCTTATGCTGGATTTTGTGCTGAATAGGATCATTTAACTCTATTTTTATTTCTTTTAACTTTTATGTTCATACTGTCTTTTATATTTTACTTATATTGAGTGACTATGTGCACAACATCATCGGGAAAAATATAGGTGAAGCTTCATATTTGTTGTACTAAGTACAATAGAAAATAATTTTACTGACTATACCCTCTAAAAATTTGTGATCTACAACATAAGCCCGAACTTCTTCAAAAAGCAGTTTTCTAGTATTAATATTGGTAAACTTATTTTATCATGTTTTGAAGCCATTTCCTTTTTTGTTCTTGCAACTCATAAGAAATACCTAGGGCTCTACCGTTACTATTGTTAGTGGGAATGCACACTTGATGTTTTATGTACGGAGCTAATAGATTTTAAAATAGAAGAAATTTTATTTTCTCTTAGAACTCCCCAGTTTCAAAGCAAATGATTTCAAAGTTCTAAATCCAAGTATGTATAAGAAATGCAGAGCATTGTTATCTATGAACCAAAATGCGCTCGCTCCTGGGATTGATGTTCTCATGCTGTTTTTGAAGTCATTTGGTCTAAAGAGATGAATAATCTGTCTATCTATAAGCAAAAATCTAGAGTCACAAATAAGAACATTTCATCCTACTACAATGGTTTATATGCATCAAAGGATTTAGCACAGTCATATATTTCTATACTGCATAAATATTAGTTATCTCAGAATACAGGAAAAAAAGGAAGCAAAACATGAGTTTCGATATAAACTTCCAGGAAGATAAATGCTACTCAAGTCCTGAAGCAGAACAAACAGAAATTGAAGAAAGCGGGAAATAAGCACTTGCAAAACGCATAATTTAAAGGTGGCCAAGCCAAGGCGCTCGGGCATGATGGAAGCCCCTCTCCCCTCCCCTCCTTCGCAGACGGGGGCACCCGGTGGATGAAGGGCATGTTCCCTCCCGTCCTTCAGCTCAGCTTCCAGTTTCCAAGAGAAAATGTAAAGAGTGTTACACGAATGCCCAAAACAGAATACAAGGAATAACGAAGAAAAAAGAGACCTAGGAGACCAAGGAGAAATAAGGAGATTGGTAGGAGAGAGGGCGCTGTAGACACGTGCTGGAGTCCAAGGCCAGTAGAACTCCACGGAATGACTAAGAGGAGCCACTGAGCTTTCCTAGCACCAGACACAAAAGCAGGGCTTGCCCCTTGCTCTGTCTGAAAGATGCATTTCTCATGAGTTGCCATCAATGGGACATGGAGGAAGAAAGTAGGAATATAAAAGAAAACAAAACAAAACAGGAAGAATGAAGTGGGTGCGGAGAGAGAGCCACAGGCAGCCCAAAGCACCCGATGGCCCTCGCGCTCTGGGCCCGCTGACCTGGGGGAGCCCGCGCAGCCCTGCTTAACCGCCGGCCCGCCTCCCTGCCTTCTCGTTTGAGAACCAGTTAGCAACGATTACGTGCCTGTCTGCAGGGCTCGGAGGTCCGAAGTTACTCTCCTTTCCTTTTGCTGGCATAAGCTCCTTGGAAATTTGATCAGCGACCACATAAAACCACTTCGAAATAAATGTAAATGAAATGTTTTAGAACATTTTATACCAAAGTGGGAAATCCCTCGCTGCCTCCTTCACTCAGCTAGTGAAGAACATGCCAGAAAATGAACTAATATGTGGTCTCTTTCTGTATTAATACCTACAATACCTATTGAGAGTATATCGCTGGGTTCGATTTTGGTTTTTGTTGTTTTCAAACTTCCTTTTTTTCTTTCTCTCTCTCTTTCTCTGTCACACACACACACAAACATGCATGCTTGCCTGGATATTGAAGTAGAATGGATAATAAAAGGAGAGAAATCCAGGTAGGTGCTCATATGATCACTTTTATAATCTAAATAGAATTAGATGCAGGACAAGCGCTGTATTTCATTGATTTATCCAGTTGATCGTGGGAAGTAAAAGATGACATTCTAGCACTGGTAGCTGTGGCTCAGTTGGTTAGAGCATCACCTCAGGTAAGAAAACTGAGAGAAATTATATATTTAGCCTATAGGCACATGGCTATAAGTAGCCAATCTAACATTAGAAAACAGTTCTTCCATGATGAATTTCAGATGCTTTCTGCTAATGTTTTAAAAAAATTCTTGGAAGCTTATCTGTATTTCACATTGCTGTCTCTTTCTGACCCGGCCTCTGCTCTTCCTCCGTCCCCTAGATACACCAAAATGAAGACTGCCACCAATATCTACATCTTCAACCTTGCTCTGGCAGATGCCTTGGCCACCAGCACGCTGCCGTTCCAGAGTATCAATTACCTCATGGGAACGTGGCCCTTTGGAACCATCCTCTGCAAGATGGTGATCTCCATAGATTACTACAACATGTTCACCAGCATATTCACCCTCTGCACCATGAGCGTGGACCGCTACATCGCAGTCTGCCACCCCGTCAAGGCCCTAGACTTCCGTACCCCGCGCAATGCCAAAATCATCAACGTCTGCAACTGGATCCTCTCCTCGGCCATTGGCCTGCCTGTGATGTTCATGGCAACAACCAAGTACAGGCATGGTGAGCGTGCTGCGGGCCTGAGGGGTGGGCAGCTTGCACAGGTTGATATGTTGGTGAAGTCATAAGCTAAGTAGAATTTTATGGGGTGATCCAATGTCCTAGTCAAATTGTAATTTTAATGATTTTCTTTTTTTCTAGAAAGATGCCTCTGACTATTTTGAAATAGGAATTTTCCCCTGTAATTTATAAGAGACTATCGTCTAATGGTTCTTGATTTCTCTGCTCTTCACCAACATGATGAGAAAATAAAAATACAGCTCTTCTAAGAGTCATTGGAGCTTAAACCCAAAAGTACGAAGTGGAGGCTTGTTTTGCAATTTAAGTGGCTTCCTACATAAGAAATGTATCTTTCTAGACCTCATATCAGAGTAATAAGCCACCCATCAAAAAGTGGAGTGAAAATATCCACTAGCTGGGATGCCCTATAGACTCTGGACAGTCATTTTATTTTTTCCGTTAACATAGACCCCACAGAGGAACTAGCAGGGGGAAAATAAATAAATAAATAAATAAATAAATAAATAAATAAAACTCTTCCTAAAAATCAACAGAGAACAGAGTTTCTCCTACAGTTTCTCCAAATATTTCTTTACTGGCCTGTGTACTAATAGCCTGAAGTTAGCTTAAGTCAAGGCTACGAATCAGGACGCAAACGGCGATGTTAGCACCTAACGCCACGATTCCTTCTTCTCACCCAGGGTCCATCGATTGCACGCTAACCTTCTCTCACCCAGCCTGGTACTGGGAAAACCTGCTGAAGATCTGCGTGTTCATCTTCGCCTTCGTCATGCCGGTGCTCATCATCACGGTGTGCTACGGCCTCATGATCTTACGCCTCAAGAGCGTCCGGATGCTCTCCGGCTCCAAAGAAAAAGACAGGAATCTTCGAAGAATCACCAGGATGGTGCTGGTGGTCGTGGCCGTGTTCATCGTCTGCTGGACCCCCATTCACATCTACGTGATCATCAAAGCCTTGATCACGATCCCAGAAACTACTTTCCAGACCGTCTCCTGGCACTTCTGCATCGCTCTGGGCTACACCAACAGCTGCCTGAATCCGGTGCTCTACGCATTTCTGGACGAGAACTTCAAGCGATGCTTCCGAGAGTTCTGCATCCCACCGCCCTCCACCGTCCCGCAGCAGGGCTCGGCCCGACGGCGCCAGAGCGCCAGGGAGCAGCCCTCCACGGCCAACACCGTGGACAGGACCACCCACCAGGTACGCGGCTCCGGGACGGGCAAAGTTAGCGGGGCTGGCGCGAGACCACAGAGCTCTGCATCGGTCCAGGCTTTAATCTGTTAGAAAGAGACCAGTAACTACGAGGTTGGGGTTCAGCGTGAACGCAGAGGGAGGAAGGGAGCAAATTTTGACCACTGTGCCGGAGAGGCACATAGACCAGGCCCTGTACATTTGCATCTATTCATTTAAACTAGAGAAATCCGTAACTCCTCTAAAAATCATCATCTCCGAGCCTTCTCTTTTCAGAATGAATGGCCTTTAGCGCGTGGTGGAGGTGATCCTGATGTGGGATGCTTCCCGCTTCCCCCCGCAGTGTTGTTGTGTGTTTTATGCGTATCACTCCCATATCCCTGTCACCTCTCACAAGCCAGCCCTGCTCCGGTTCTGTGGTTGAAGAGAAAGGTCAGCACTTTGCTGACTCTGGTGACAGGTGCACGATGTTCCCAGCAAATCAGTGTCACAGCAAAGGAGAGAGGAAAGAACAAAATGAGGAATGACGATTTGCTGGAAGATGTATTCTTAGGTGCAGAAGAGTATAGGAGCAGCCTGCAGGAAAGGTTCAAGATTTATGCGCATTATAATTAAATGAGAAATCAGTGAGGAGGAGAGAGAAATCCATCCCTAAGCCCATACTGGCTTAGGAAGCTACTGGTTTGCAAAATTTTGGAGTCTGACCTTTAAAGTAAATCAAACATATCACTTAATTATTGATATTAATTTAAGTAAATCTTCAAATAACGGTGCCAGCACCCAAAAAACCCCCACAGCTTGTGTCACTTTCTAACCTAGAACTCAAATTCAAACTTCCTAAACAGTAAACACTTGAGTCAGAGGCTGAGATAAAGTTCCTAGGGTCAGGGACAGGTTTTTCCATGACAATGACTAGAAAGCGAAGCCTGGGAGGCAAAGGGAGAGGTCCCTGCTTCCACACCCACCTCGCTCGCTGTCCTTGAGCCCCAGGCAGCCACCCAGCCGAACCCCGGCTCACCCTTTCTAATTGACTGCAGGACTAATGCGATTCTGTGGCCCACAGGGATCATTAATCCTCATACCCCTGCTATTAAATAAAGCTCAAATGAACACAGGAACTGGCACCCCCGGAGAGTATGAGGTAATGATGGCAGACCCACTTCCAAGCAAAGGGAAATTAACTAATTATGTCTCACTTCTAAATCCATCTCAGAAATAAAAGCCAGAAAGAAATGGTTTCCGGGCCTGCTTCTTTTCTCGAATTTTTTCCACATCAAGACCTTTAAACTGGCCCCTTTTACTAAGCAGCGCTCTTTCTCGGCAGCCATCAAAAGCCTGTGAGTAACCTAAAGAGGGCAGGGATTTACATAGATTTTCTTCAACCTGAGGATAGCATATTAAATATTTGCACTGCAGCAAAATACTTCCACTGGAGCCCAAGATGGCCATTATAAAGCACCCACACCTTACACCTTCCCTCTGCTTTCTGGCACTTTCGGGTGTGGCTGTCCGTAGTGTACCCTGGACCACTGCTGGGCCTCCTGCCACGTCTGATCCTCCCAGCACCGTCCACTGGCCCTGCTCTCCCGGCGATTCAGCCCCCAGCCCACCTGCTGGAGCGTTTGTCCAACTTCAGTCTGACTGTCCCTCAATTGCCCTCGACAGTGCCCTTGACTCCCTTCCAAACCCAGCGATTTCACATTAGTGTGGCTCTTGCATAGCCAGAGAGAGGCGAAAGGAAGCTAATTGGGGAAGCTCTGTTCTAAGTAACTAAAAGGTTTGCTTTAAAAGTGCGTCCAATTAGCACTATCTCCATGGCTCCTCCATGAGGCAGCATCAGTGTCAGATCACAGCAGAAACACATTAGCCCGGGAACTGGCTGCTTTCCCAAAAGGCCCAGCTGGGGAGCCGGACAAAGGAGGGAGAGAGCCGGCTGCCAGGAAAAGAGGAAAAGACACTCTGACATATTTGAAAATTAAGATAAATCAAAGATCCTTTCGCTAATCTCCACTAATGTGATCATTAGAATCAAGGCAGTTACACAGACATCTGGAATAATACATCAGCCTGTGGTGACAGTTTCAATAATACATCAAAATAATAAAATTATTTGAAGGAAAAATCGGAGGCTTTACGGCTGTGTCTGTAGGACCTAGTTGGTTCGTTGTTCAAATTCAGAATGTGACAAACAGGTGGTTTTTGTTTTGTTTTTTAACATCATGGGCCTTCATGCTAGGAAACAAAGCTAACTGGATTTGCATTAACTTTTTAACTGCTTGTTTGAAGTGTGTTTTGTTGTAGATGTTTATGTCTGCCTGTGTATTTGTGTTTTCTCCAAGAAATATATTATACTCTATGTGTCACATCTCAAGCACATTAGTCAACTTCATATTCTGCAGATCAGAGATCCAATATCAAACCTTCCCAGGGTGTCTGTACTCTGACAACTGTACACTGAGACCATGTCCCTACAGCGCAAAGCGAAGTGGAGAGGTGGCAGTTCTCAAGGTAATTTGATAAGCCGTACTAGAAAACCCTGTACCCCAAATAAACTTGGAATCATACTTACATAGTGAAGAGCTACTCAGTCAGCTTTTGCTGCACAACAAATTCCAACATTTGGTAATTTAAAGGAGCCAGTTTTTAGTGTGAGATTCTATAGATCAGTAATCTGAAGCGGGCTGGACAGTTCTTCTAGGCTTGGCTGGACTCGCTCTGTGGTCAGCAGCAGTGCCAGGTCAGCTGCCAACTGGCTGATCTAGGATGACCACAGCAAGAATGGCAGCTCCACATGGGCCCTCCTCTTCCAGCATGGTAGCCCAGGCATGTGTGCCCGGTGGTCACAGCTTCAAGATGCACGGGGTGGGAAAAGACTGCCTATTGGTGGTAGGAGCTGCCGTCACCTTGCAGAGGGGTGTGGGTATAGGGAGGGAAGTAACTGTGGCCACCTTTGCTAACCATCTATAGGAGGCACACATTGCATGGGACAGGCAAGCCACAGCTTCCCAAGGGCATGAACCACAACCTGCCTCCTTGTGCCTCCAGTATCTACCAAGCACAGTGTCTGGCACATTACGAATTCATCCAAAAGTACCTGTTGACTGCATGAATAATCAGAAGGCTCATGGCATTCAGGAGATAATGAAGGGCGGTGGGAATGACACCCTTCTTGTGCAACTGATTGACCACCTAAATGACTGTGTAACACTCTGACGTTATTTCAGGTTCATCCTTCAGAACCTAAAAAATACTCTCAGGAGGGGATCTTCATTTTCTCTTCGATCACCCTCTGATCAGAAGTTACACTGTTCAAAAACATGCTTATTTACACTTGGGCTGTTGCAATTTTATTGTTAACAAGTGCTATTGATGAGGAGGCCAAGAACTAGATTTGGTGCCCAAAGAGATCTTGCCTTGGCTAAGTATGAAAAAAGAAGTCCCATGTTCCTTTGTGTATTTCTGGGCTCAGCCACTGCTCCGGCCATAGCACTCCACGCCTGGCTTATGTTCAGCTTATTGTCTTTGGCTCCTAGGTGTTTGTTGAGTAGATTCACACATAGGCATTCATTTTCTATGTGCCCTCAATGCCCTTTGATTTCTCTGTGCATGTGCCACCCTGCTGCTGTTATTATTGGACTCCATGGTGCTTGAGAACACTCCCTCCAGTGTTGAGATCTGTTCAGGTCCAACTCAGATCTGAGATGCTGGCCGCTCGAACCTGTCTTCACTGCTTGGTTTCCACCCTGATCACATTCCGTTGTGCATTTTCTGTTTGACGCCTAGACTTTTATTTAAAGTGTTTGTTACATAGGAAAACAAACAACTTTATTAGGTTAGTTGGATTATTATTTAAAGAGTTTGTGTTTACTATAACCATAATAATAATGCTACCTTCCATTTGTGCCACAGGATACAGAATAAAAAGTGTTTTTCATGTGCACTACCATCTGGGCTTCCTATACAAACCCTGATGGGTAAACATGAAAAAATAAATGCTCAGGGAGGTTAAATGATTCACAAGATCAAACCACCAGTAAGAGGCAGAACCCAGATAAATACCCGAGCTTCTAACGTTCATCCAAAGCTTTCCTCTGCATTCCCACACAATGCCATTTTGCACTCAAATATAAGTGTATGGGCTCAGCCAGAGGTCCTCAAGTTTTATAGAGGGCTCCAAAAAATGGAAGTTCTGAAGAACTCTTCTAAGAAATTCTGGTTCACTGGGTGGAAGTAGGGTCCAAGAATCTGTGTTCTGAATAAAACACTACACTGAAAACTCTGATTTAAACTATAACTTCATCCAAAGACCACCACAGCTGCTGTTTTGTCTAGCCAGAATGACCATTTCTGTCAAGCAGAATGATACAAATTTTTTCACCAAACGAACCTTGTGTTTAGCAAAATAATGTAGTTGTTCTTGGACAAAGCCTTAACTTTCTATTGGATCTAGCAGAAGTGTCACAGGAGAAAGTCGCGCAACAGCGGGGAAGCTAGCACCATGGGCTTCCGGCTGCCTCCTCACTGATGCAGCAGGGCCACGCCTGTGCCCTCCGGTTACTATTTTTAAAGCACTTTTTTGACATTTTAATCCAAGCGGCAGGTCAAGAAATTAGGAGATCCTTTGCATTTTTACTAACTATAAAACCACACTGTCACCAGCTAAACTAACAGCTGAAGCCTAAATTTAAAGTCAACCACATGACTCTCAAAAGCTGGATCCTGCTGTTTTATAAGACACCTGTGGAGAGCTGATTTCAGAAGGAAAGCATTTCAATTCCATGACAAAAGCTCGAAACGAGAATAGCTCACACAATTACAAAGCTTGACCATATTAATACGTACTTTGTGAATAAAGGCAAGATGGCTACACTGTAGTTCTATGGTTTAAAAAGGAAATGGATCCAGTTATGAGCATATGAGTGTGTGTGTGTGTGTGTGTGTGTGTGCGCGTGCATGCCCACATGTGCATAGTATGGGTGTGCCTTTTTGTGCATGTGTGATTCTAGAGTATATCTACGTTTAAAAAGAAAAATATCTTTCCTAAATAGCAGGAGAACTTGGTATGTTTTGATATATTGGCTGGAAGGAAAAAATATTGTTTAATTGGAAATAAGTTTATTCCCAGAACATATTTGGCTTTAAGACTACTAGTAGTAACATTTATTGACCAGTTCGTGCCCAGTATATCTCATCTAGTCACATGAAGTATAAATTATTATTTCTACAGTTGAGAAAAGTCGGTGTTTAAGGAATTAACTTGCCCCAGGTCATGGTTAAAAAGTAGTGGCTAAGGCATGAATCTGTTTAATTTGATCTTATGACTCAGGCTCTTAATCAATGTGCCCTATTGTCCTTCTAGTCTGGTTTTCGCTCTTCTCAGCAGTGGGTCTAGAACTAAATATTAGTCTATTACTGACAGTTCCAATGCCACAAGGTCTTTATGTAGGTTTGTCAGATGCACTCAGAGAGTATTTGCGTCTCTGTGTGTAAAGATAAGCATTCAGCTAGGTTCACTGAATAGCATGGGGAATTAAGAATTTAATAATAAGGATCTTGGTCATTGTTATAGGAGCTCAAATTACTTGAACTAAAATCTTGTGACGTCAGTCAAGTCATATTGACTCTAAATGATAGCATTTGCTTTTCCACAAGTTCAAAGATTTCATTTCATGGATTAACAATATGATATAGTCCATCTCAGCTGCTGCAATTACAGCTTCATTGCATCAACAAAAGTCTAGTGTCTAGAGCCAAAGAAACGTTAGCTTCACAATCATGGACCACACACTTCAGGAATGAAAGGAGCAAATTAGGTTGTGTTCAGAGATGAGCAACCAAGAAGGTGAAGGGAGTTAAAATTCCTCACTATGACAAAGGGTTGAAATAAGAGCATGTGATTACCCTGGAAAATAGAAAACTCTGGACAAAATCGTTATCTTCATATACTTAAAGGGATAGAAATAAGGAATTGGACTTATCCAACACAACTCTACTAATGCAAGCCAAAGGGTGGAAGGGATTTCAATACAACCAAGAAAGAATCTCCTAAGCGTTGAGATATAAGGATTTCCTTGTCACTGAAAGCCTTGAATGTTCAAGCATCAGCATTTTGCCCGCATGGCAGGGATGTTACAGGAAGTCAGGTGTTAAGATTTGATACTTTGGGAACCACAGGGGATAACTCTCTGAATAATATATTAGTTTTTTTTATAGGTTCTACCAGCTTCCTACAGAACATTACTGCAGTGAAATGTTAATATGTGATCCATGAAAAAAAATAGCTCTTTAGATAAATGTTAGGAAATGTTGCCTATCTTACTTTTAGTCATGAGAACTGATACTATATATTGGTATTTTTAAGGCTTTGAAAAGCCCTACTGCGGGGGAAGGAGGGGGGTACTGCATATATCTGTATTTACGTATTTATGTATTTGCATTTTATTTTTTAAGCTGAAGTTCTGAAACTTATCTGTGCACAGGCCCAGATTTTCAGGGGACACCTTGTAACATCTCACAGAATGAAGATTTCACTAAGCAGTTTCCAAAAGCCCACTGTAGACCGTCAGTCACGGTTAGGCACAAATCTATTCAAAATTCAATGTTTTACTGGAATAAATAGCAATGTCCCATAACTCCAGGCCTTCACCAGTGTTCTAAAAATGTTGACCTCTTGGCCTCACGCATTTAAAAATATATGGCTTAAATACGAACAAGATCCTGACACTACATATCTCTGAAAATAGGACAGGCTGTGTTTTGTTTGGGTTTTCACTTTTGTTTTGCTTTATTTTGAATCTTGCAACTTTCTGGTTACAGTCCTAAAAGGGGGAAAATTCTATGAAGCTTTCAGGTGTGTTTTCACTGATTGAAACCACACATTGCTAAGAATAAGCCTTACAATTGGCACATTTTTTTGTTTTGAATGAAACATCCTTGAGAAAAATAGCTTTCTTTTGAAAAGTCACCAATGTTCAACTGTGAGAAGCACACCAAATGTTGAATAATTACAACCTTTTTTGTGACAGAGTACAAGACTGGAAGCCAGGGAACACAGATTCTGTTGTTAGCTGGCTACCAGCTGGGTGAGCATGGCATCCCATGCCACTGGCTGCTTAGGGGACCTCTTGATAAACAAGACTTTTCCAGTCTTTTTTGACTGACAACACATTAGGACTCACTTCTGGGTCTGATTGATTTTCCCATGCAGACTCCCGGGGAGAAGGTGGGACTAGCATCTTCTAGTGAACATCAAAAGTAACCACCAAAGCTCCCTTTTATGAGAGAAAAGATATATTGAAAAAATAAATCCATATTAAAAGCAGGAGGCAGTACATGGCATATTGAGTCTCGAACCTTGGAACTACCAGATTATTCTACGTGTCCTTGAATTCTTTAATGAAGTTTGACTTGACCCCTTGTAATGCCTACAGCTCAGCATGTCTGACTCCAGCAACGGAGCTTGGAAGAAGAGATGAGTTCTCTGTGATATAGGTGAATGGAGAACTTTGCCACTGAGTCATCAACTCCGCAAGCATTTTGTGGGGCTCTGCTTTTATGGTTCTGTAATGAATGAGATTTTGAAGCCTGTTGTTGACTGAAATCTTGATCAGCTTCAAAAATACCCAAGGCTGCTATTGGCTTCAATGGCAACTTTGGGTGGCATCACAAATAGGAAACAGAAAATGGAAGTGGAGAAAGTAGCTTCAAAAAGCAAAAATAAAAATATTGAGCCAGCTTCCCTGGACCTATGTACTTGGGCATGTCACTTCACCTCTACAGACCTCTGCTTCCTTCCATAGATGAATGAAGTTGGGAAAGACAATCTCTTAAATTCCTCCCAGGGTTGGAAACACACTCCAATCACTGTACGGATAGAAATTAAAACTACTTTAAATAGCTTTAGTTTGAACCTAAAAGCTTCCCAAAGCTTTACTTTTCAAAGTAGGCTAAAAAAAAAAAAAAAAAATAGCCCAAAGGAATTTGCTCATTGACTTCTTGGACAAATAAAATATAAAAAACAGTTGGCAAAATTGGAAAACTGATAGTAGATTAAAATAGTGTATCTATGTAAAATGTCAAGTTTACTGAAATTCATAGCATTACTGTGGTTACTGTCAGGAAAGAAGCCCAGCCTTGGAAAACAGTAGGGAGTTCCAAGCTTCCAAAGAAGAGATCTCAGCGAGCAACCGGTCAGCTGGCCACAACTGGACAAGTGACAAAAATAAGCAAAGTGCCTCAATAGACCAGAGAAAGCAGCTTACTGCTGACAGCTCAGCCAGCAGCAGAGACAGTTCCCCGTGGAGTGACACAGCGCGCCCAGGTTGCTGCTGTGCGTCCAGTGGACGGCCCTGACGTTGAAGAGCCCAGAGCTAAGAGTTCCATGCCTTTGCAGTAAGCAGTCAACACGCCTCTCCTTCTCCCCAGGGAACAGGAGCAGCCGTCATGCTGTGGTCTTCATGTAGTCCAGCAGCAAAGGGTCTTCACGGACTCCGTGACTATAGAAATGAGTCAGAGTCAAAAGACGGTCAGGCCTTGCCTCAGCCCAGTCGGCAAGAATGTGCAGGGACGCGCGGTGGGCTGCCCCTCCCAGTAATTCGCCTGTCAGCTGGACATACTCTTGGCTGAATTCCGTTTCCCTATATTTATGTCACTGCATTAGCAACTTGGGTTGGACATACTGGCAAGGTCTAGGGACAAATCTGCTCCATTTACTTCAATCGGTACTTGATTAGGGCTATTGTTCACAGAATCCCCAACCACAGGACTGGATCAATCGGCAGTATTGACTTCAGCCATGCCCTTCAGGATCCTAGACTCAAATGAGTTAGTCCCAGAGAGGACCAATAGCTCTCACCTCAGATAGTCACTTAGCTCCCTTTTTCATGGTTTGTATGCATGGATTGTGCCACCTTACTACTGGTATTAATTAGGACACAACAGAAGGGGTTGGCAACCATACCAACCAGAATATAGTCTAAGGCCAATCGATGATCCATTTACAATCAGGAAGGTTAGCCTGATGGATTGATCTCCTACAGCTTGTTCTCTCTCATTGGCTGTGGTAGCTAACGTCAAGGACAGGTTCCTGACCTGTCTCTCGAATGTGGGCTCTGATGCCAGGGAACAGTACTTGCACTGCTGTATGGAGGCAGGACTCCATGTATCCCTCAGGTAGAGCAGCTCTCTTTTACCAGAGCTCTAATGAAGGGAGTGTGACTCAAGGAGCAGTGCTATAGCCCATAGTTACAGGGGGACCAAAGATGAGTCAAACTGCAGCCCCTGTGCTCAATAGAGAGATACCCTGTGGCCCGTTCTTTCCCACATGAAAACATATAGCTGAAGGGGACAGGTTCAATTTGGGATTTGTTGATAAACTTAATTTGGATCACTGTTACATGAACTTGGATATTCCATACAGGCATAGTCACCAAGTAGCTGTAGCCTTGAAAGCTATCCATGGCATAACCCAAAGGCACTCAGGTTTCAGAAAAAGCATATGAACTGGTATGAGCCCAACTGGAACAAGATTGCATCCATCTTTGTGTTTATACATGTACGAGGGACTTCACATTTAGGAGCTACCTTTGATAATATCAGGCACACAGAGTAACTCAGAGCGGCCAAGCCCACGTGAGTTTTTCCGATCCCACACATACAGATTGAAGTGATAAGCCCTGAAGTAGGTCAGGTTGGCAGTCAGAGCTGCTGCTTGTCTCAGCGGAGCACATGATTGCGTTACCAGGCTGCAGGGCTGGGATTTGAAGATAAAGACAGCACTAATCATTTCCCCCTCCCAGCACCTCCAAGGTCTAAGCTATTCCTTCCCAACTGAAGTGGTTATTGGTGCCATGGAGGCACCAATAGGTCTTCTTCCAAATTTCGCAGATTTTCTAATTAACTTGCAGCCTCAACAAAATGCCTACGCAGATAAGGCACATATTGTCTCCAATACCTGAATAGTGCAATGAAGTGCCAGGCTTCCTTTCTGGTAGTGGAAAGCCGTAGCATGGAATATATTTTCTTTACTGTCCCTAGAACCACTTTTAAGTGGTAACTCACATTGCTCCCCAAATTTTGACTTGAGTGGCTGGTCCCTGAATGTTATCAGAATTAATGAGAAATCCCGGGCCTCATGTGAGTTAGCATCTGAAATTTTCATTGGGGCTTATCGGTATAAAATCATCAATATAGTAGGGCCAAGTCACTTGCAAGAAGAGAGAGGCGTGTTCCGTGTTCTGACCCACCCATTGGTGGCAAATAGCAGGAGAGTCCAAGTATTACCTTGGCTGCACAGTAATTATGTTTTGGAAGCTGAGTCAGGTTAAGGACCTTGATCTTGGGGTGCCAAAGGGATTGAGAAAAGGACATGACAAAAGTCCAAGATGACATGCCAGGTGCCATCTGGGCAATTGATTCAGCTACAGTCACAATGCCTGGAACAGCCAGAACTGCAGAAGCAAAAACTGAATTTGCAATGATCCTCCATGAGCCTCCAGACCCCATGAGCTTTTTTCAGTGACCACACAGGGCCATTACACTGGAAGGGAACCTGAAGGTGAATAGTCATCTCTTGTGCCTGTGTCTCACCCTCACCTCTCTACAAGAAGCTCTTCCAGACTGGGAACAGCTCCCTTGGACATCATGAGCATTCATGGAACAAGCATATAAATTACCAGTACCAATGACACAGTCAGCTTGGGGAGCAGCAGGAGTGGTGCGTAACAGCCCCCCTCAAAGCTCACAGTCACTTCCTTTCCTATTTGACTCTGTTTCAAATCTGGCTAAGCGAGTGGTTCTCAACCCCCAAGAGAACCTGGTGCATTAGTCATTTGAGCACAGATATAAAAAAGAGACATAGAGGTTTATGTTTGCCCACTTTTATCTTTCTCCCCTCCCCCATTTTCCCCTACTTAAGGGGTAAGCCCTCTGAGATGCCTAGGGAATGAAGACACCTCACCCAGTGTCCCCTATCCTTACAGGCTTTCCAGTGCGGGGTCAGGCAGTGGAGGCTCTGAGCGAGCCATTCGTTCGAGGGCAGCCACCTGGCTTCCCAGTCCCTGCATGAGAGAGAGTGACCTCCAGAAAGGAGTCTGGTTCTGCGGGGCATGCAGAGCTTGGCCTGCCCGAGCAACTGCCTCCCTGGAGCCCAGCATGGCCTCCTACCTGGGCTGCAAGTCTTTGGTGATCATCGCTTTAGTCTCTACTTTGGGAATATCTATTTTAATAGGCATATCCACACTGCCTTGTAGTTTCCTATCCTGGTCTTTGTCTTGGATTTCAGAGGCTCTGCCATTTTAGGGAGTGCTATCCTGGACATCTAATGGCCTTAAATCAACACAGCTTCCAGCTAGTGAAGGGAGTCACCTCAGGAGGGTCAAGGGGGGACAATCTTAAAAACTCATCAGTCATTTTCTGGATAAGAATCATAATCAGCCTGTCATTCCATCCAGGACAGATGCAGTCTAGAGAGACTTCAGCCCTCAGACTTCGAACAGCTTCCTCCATGGAATTTCATGGGATTTTATTGTCCTCGAGAAAGTCTCTTTAGGTTAGCCATAATGTAGTCATTAAAACAGAAATCCACAGTAGCAAACCTCATTGCGAGGAATGATTCTGTCCAAATTAAATTATGTGCACAGGGGCTTAAATCATGGGGTCTAATGTCAAATAACATAGGCGCTTCCTGCGCCCTCTAAGTGCATAATTTTCCTCACTCCTTTATCAGCCGCGTGTCCAACAGGTCCTCAGTCTATTGATCAAAGCCCCCTGGGCTTTCTTCCTTTCCCCCTCATTGGGGTCTGCATCCTTCTACTCCCTTTAGGGGCATATTGTTCTCCAGATGTTTCCAGTTTTGACTTAAGACAGGGTGCAATTGTACTTTCCTTCCTTATGAGGCCCAGAGTGCTCCCTTGGTCCCCTAGTCCATAGGAGAGCAAGCAGCAACCATGCACCATTTGGGCAGCTGGTTGGAGTTTATCCCTCAGCTTCCATCTCTCAGCTCAACTCATGTTTTCAACAGCTAGGACAGAGGTGGGCCGCCCACTCCCTCTCTCCGCACCACTTGGGCCAGCAGGCGCTTTAGCATGATAGTGCCTTCCCTGCCCCAAGTCCCACAGGGTGATGCAGTGGGACCAGAGGGCGGCTGCACACACAATGGGTGGTTAACTCTCAGCCCTTTGGCAGCAAGCAGTCACCAAACCTCCCCGGGAGCAAGCAGTCACACAGTGGTCCAGGCTGTGGTCACCGCGACCTACTTAATTACTTACGTGACTATTTAGAGAAACTGTGCCAGGTCAGAGGATAGGCAAGCCTTGCAGTCTGGCAGCCAGCAAACATGTCCAGGACCACCCAGGGCCCATGGCAGACGGTTCCTCCCAGCGGTGACAATGATTTTTCTATTCTTAGTTTTAGAAAATATATATTGAAATATTTAGGGATAAAAGATCAGCTTGTTATCAAATGGTTCAATAAGATTGTGTGTGTGTGTGTGTGTGTGTGTGCATGGTTAGAAGAGAGAAAAAACAAAGAGAAAGCAACTGGTAAAGCAAGGCAAAACGTTAACAGTAGGTGAATCTGGTACCATTCATATTCCTGCACTTTTCCTGAAGTTTGAAATTTACCAAAATAAAGCCAAAGAAAAAACCTTTCATCCCTTCACACGTCCTATACAAACACCTCCTTTTCTTCTCACCAAAAATTATAATAACTATGACAAGCAATGAGTATTTGTTAATTATAAAACTTGTTTCATTTCCATAATCCCTCTGCCTTACTTGAAAATATCAAGCCACATTTTCATGCGTGTGAACAAATGTCATGTTATAGCTCAACATCTGAATATGCCGGCTTAACAACAGGAGTGGGGGTGGGATGGGGAAGTCCCTGAGCTTCAAATCAATTTCTCCAGGAAAAAAAAAAAAAATCCATTAATTTTGAGAATTGGGTGAAAAATAAAAATTTCTTTGTCCAGAAATTTTTTTAAAAATGTGCTGCAGTTTTCTTTTGAAATGCTGATCAAATCATGAATAATCTGAGGATATGGAGAGAAAAAGAGGGTTGACAGAGGAAGAAAAAGATTTTGCATTAAAATATGTATTTTTAAGAGAAGCCACCAAAAAATACCTCTTTGATGACCAGTATATAGTCTTATTCACTAGTGTGTATAAATACAATAGCATGACCCAAGAGATTATATAATGTCCTGACATTTAGGAAAAACTCCGAGAGTTGCAGGAGAAAGTATACACAACGACTCAATACCGTTCTGACACAGAGCAGATGCCTGATAAATGTGTACCCTAACCCCACCTGAAATGCTCACTGTCTTTGTTTTCCCTCTTTTTCCAGCTGGAAAATCTGGAAGCAGAAACTGCTCCATTGCCCTAACTGGGTTTTGTGCCACTGAGCCCCTCACTGAGCTTAGATGCCCCCCATCTCATGTGGAAGCAGGTCACTGCCAGAGTGTGTGGGAGGTTCTAGTTCTCTAGGAAAGTGCCTGCTCTGAGTCATCAAAACCCTTTCCTCTCTGGCCACCTCACTCTGCATTATTAGAGGGACACCGAGCCTAAGTCAAGCACTGGGAAGGAAAGAACTACTAATGCGCTCAGACTGTGTACATAATCCCAAGGAAGACGCCCGATGGAACCACAGCAGGCCATGGTATGTAAATTCAGGTCATCACGGAAGATGAACCTCCTGTAGGTAATTTTTTTTTTTAAGCTTATATTTATGGCTTCATCAAAGAAAAAACTTACATTGTCCAATTCACCATAGTAACACCTAAAGTAAATGCTACCTCTGATCAAAGCACCTTGAGTGGACCTCTAAGACTCTCGAGTAAGAGAGTGCTTTGCTCTACTTTTGACCTTTAATGTTAACTTTTAAATTATCCTCCGGTTAAGATACCATTTCTACCTTCATTTCTTGGTTCTGTATTTTTTAAAGAAAACATCTCCATTATTGCAAGGGAAGAGATGAACAGGAAAGGCGATCTGAAAACTAATAATGTGCCAGCTGCAGAAAGGTTGATTCTTGTGCATTGCAAGTACTTCCTAAGTGTTCACAAGAGGGAGGAGCAGGTCAATGAGCTCATCGCTGTATTCATGCTGGAAGTCAAGTGCTGCAATGTGCTCTTCCTTTCTCAGTAGTTTCTCCATACTGCATGTTCCTTTTACATATTATTTTCTTTTGTTAACTCTGCTCAGAATACTTAGGCTTTTTGAATCAGAGTGGTAAACTGATGGATGTTTTTGTTGGTTTTCAGAACAGTTTAAACTTTTTTAAAAATATGGATTCTGTAAGCTTTATCTCAAAACAGATATAGACTCATATGACCGTAGAGAAAAAATGGATGATCTATTTTTCAATCCTGTTTTGTTACTTGGACATGAAATATTAACAATGACCCAAGAATATTTTTTTGAAGGTTGTGTTTATATAACGTCTTCACAAATATGTTGGTCTTTCTGATCTTTGCTAAATGCCAAGATTTTCTTTGTAAAATGTCAGTCTTCTGAGTAGTTTCTCTAAGGCAATTCTCTTTGACTAGTATGAAATACAGCAGAGATTTGGCAATCACTCATTTTGTTTGATCTATCTAGACATTCAAGATGGCCCATGCCAAAAAGCTCTCTACTATGAACTTTTGTCTGCATTTATTAAATGAATCAAGTACATTGTAGTTATCCATGAAGGCACAAGTAGAAAGCTATATGCCAGCTTCCCTTATAAGAGCATTCCTGAGTCTACAACCTGCCAGTAGCGCCAACTTTAAAATTGCATCTGTTCTTCAATCTAACAAGGCACAAATATGCACCAGACATCTAAACATGATGTTTCAGGAAGACAGTTCTCATGGATCAGAATAACTGAATTTACTGTCTCGGATCTGATAGGCTATAGTTATGTGGACCTAACCCAAATATCCATTGCAGGAGGAAGAAACGTGTTCTAATGTTTCTTTCTAATGAAGTCTTATATCTGCCTCTAATAACCTTCATTTCTTAAATATTATGTTCCAGAATGTATATGCATTATTTTAATTTTTTTAAAATATTTTCTGATCAAAGTAATTAAAACTAGGGCCTTAAAAAGACTTAGAATGTTAAATAAATGTATTTGTGTATAGGGCTTCCAGAAGTAAAAGAGAGAATTCAAGCGAAACACAATAAGGGAAAATGAAATCTTTGTATATAAGTCACTGGGGAGGAAAAGTCTTGTTTTTAATGGGCTATAGCAACCTGAGCTCTCTCGGGGGACCCTACAGCACTGCTTTCCGCTCGTCTCTCAGCGTTCACCATGTCAGCCTAATGGCCAGCTCTCAGTTCTTATTTGCGCTTTATAAAGCAAATAATAAGTGTGTTTCTGATATTTTTCATCCCAAACCATTTTTATCATAAATTTGCTGAAACTACCTTACCGTTCCCTGGCAGTTGGGAAGTAACAGCCCTAACTCAGCCAGATGGGCTAAAGTTTCCTACGCCGTCGGGAGGTAGAGAGAGTGCAGCGCTCTGCCTCCCGCCCGCCCTTGCCCTTGCCCTTGGGGTGGGAGCTCTCCCTAGTCCGCGGCCCAGGCATGCGACTGTCCAGGTGGACGTTTTGGTTTCTCATCTAACTGCTTGCTGCGCGGCTTCTGATCCCAAGCAGGCCCCGTTCTCCCCTTGAACCCCAGCCTTCCCTCCCTGCCCGGCACTGCAAAGGACAGAAGAGGGGTGAGACTCGGCTGGGGCAGAAGTGGGTCACCGGGAATCGACTGCCAATACCTCCCTCGGGTCTTTGATCTCATTTCTGTTTTCAACCTTTAGCTGTAATAGTCTTGATCCATATGAGCAATTTGATGCTGTCAAATAAAAGAGTTTGGTGAGGAAGCCGAAAGTTTAAGCTTCGAGCTCATCTGCATCCATGTCTGAGGGCACGTGGCGGCGGTTTGGGCTCTGTGGCCTTGGGCAGCATATGGAAGCTCTCTTAGCTTCTGTCCCCGCTTAAAAATAGGGCCAATAACAGCAAATTATTGGGCTGTGGTCAGGACCGAGTGAGATCATGTATATCAAAAGCTTGGCCTACCATTGTAGCAAATGCTCTCTTTTTGTAGTGAAAATTATAACTGAAAACTATCAGTGTAAAAAAAATAGAGATAAACTTGGTGAATGCTCACTGGGAACCACAACTCTGATCACCCACCCACCCGTGGCACAAAACCCTGAGAGGGACCTGCCTCTTGAGGAAGCAGGAAACATCTCAAGAAAAGCCTCCGTCTATGATAGAATGGCATTCCAATGGTGCCATCAAAAGAAGTAGGTCTCTTAATTTGGCCACTGGAAACACTCCTCAACATTGAAATAGACAGTTGGCAGTTTTAAAATAAACTCTTCTAAAAATTAGCTTGCGTTGGTAAGAGAATATTCATTTCCTTTGATAACATGACATGTGTTGCTAAAACTGACATCTATTCACTTGCAAATCTCATTATTGAAAAGGCACATTTAGTTCATTTAATATTACCTAAAAGGTGTTAACAGAATTCTATTTCCAGCATTTTCACAGTGCTCCCTTTTCATCCCAGGATCCAGACAAGAGTTAAAATTCAGAAGCACAGATACGAAGCCTAGTAGAAATATGTAACTGAGGCATAAAGAAAAGATTCTCTCTGACCACATTGATCACAAAGTCCTCAAGGCACTCAAAGTCCTTACTTAAGTCAAGTATATTTATTTGTTCCAAAGTAAAACAAGATGCTTCCTGTAATGCTTGGATTAAATGTTTCATTCAAAATGTGTCTGCTGCGTCTCTCCTATAACAAAGGTGATCAGTTTGTACAGACACTCTCTGTCTGCTGGCTATCACCACGATGAGGTGGCCCATGAGTAATTCTTCCAGCTTCAGCCATAAATACTGTACAGCTCCCATTACCTCCTGTGTTTCCCAAGCTCTGAAGCCTTCTATCCAAAGCAAACTAAGGATGGAACAGGGCAGCCTCAGCTTCTCGGCTTCTCTCCTGGCCACACATTGCCCTGCTGTGGCTGTTCATATACAGCCAAAATCACTGGCCCCTTCAGAGAAACAGCCACCAGTAGGAAATGGATGTCCTGAGAAGTCCTCACTGCCATTGCGGAAGTATCAATATTCTTACCTAGATCCTCAACATAATTTTTTTTCTCACAGGCCATATTGCTTGGGTTAGGAGAAGTGGGAACAAATATGGACCGACATCGGTACCTTGGCCTAAGCAAAACCAAATACTTAGTGGGCTACAGTGTATGGCAAATATTCAAACTATTGCCATTAAATTCCATAGCATTTCTTAAAGGGAGTAGCAAATGGGTCAAGTTCATCTTAATTCTACCAATATTGGTGGGTCTTAGGCACTTGGGTTACAATAAGGACCATTGACACTGAGATTTCAGGAATATTAAAAGTGAGTTAAGAGTGGATTAAAAGTAAAGTTCTTAAGGAATTAAATGATGGCATCTTTTTTTTTAAAAAGTGCATCCTATTAACAAGGTACTTTTCAAATAATATTGAACAGCTGCATATACATTTTCAAGGAATTTTAAGAGTTCAGAAATCATTAAATTAATAGATCAACCTTTTAAAGCATCTCTTGACTCAAATACATGAAAAGATGATTCTATACCCAGGGCACATATTCAGAGAAAGATCAATTTTCGGGGGTTCTTCACATCCTATATTTAATAAAAATTTAATAATAGGTTTCTTTTCAACTTACCTTGCATCTCCTGTAAGCTTATAGAAGTAACTGCGTTAAACCTGTCTTGGAATTGCACCTAAGCTTTGCAACGTGACAGAGGCCTTCGGGAGAGTCCCTCCTGCCTCTGCACTTCGGGAGAGGGGCAGGTTTGCATTGCGTAGCCAACCCAGTTGGAAACTAATGCTTAGCCTTGCCCCAGACCCCAGACCCAAAAGGGACAGCCTGATGATCTCATGTGGTGCAAGGGGTGAGCTCTCCCTCCTCTGCCAACCTCCAGAAACTTAGGAGTCTCTGAGCCATTCACATCCAAAAGAGATCCCCCACATGCTTGAAGACAAAAATAAAAACCTATGGCAGTGATTAAGGTGTTCCCAGAGCTTACTACTAGGTCTGAGATAATACAGAAGTTTATTTGTTTGGAAAAAGTGAGTTAACACTCCAGTAGAACCAATACTGGGTAAGGAAGGAAGGAGTGGGCTTCCTCACTGTTCCCATTCTACCACTCAAACTCTTTGGCATCACACTTCACTGCCACTCGGAGAAAGCAGTTGGCATTACTACCCTCTATATAAAGAGATTCTCTCTAAAAACTCCAGTGGTTTGTAGAGCAGGTACCAATCTATTCAAAGTCGCAAAGGTTCCATAGAATCTATCAGACCAAAACCAGGACCTACCGAAACGATGTTTGAGTGCAAGCAGCTACACTGGAGAGGTTTACCACTCTGTCTTAGGAAACTCCGTAGTCGTGAAAACATTACAAAATAGTCCTATGTTAGTGTAAAAATTGCCTGATATTAATCATAACCGCGCCAAATTTTTCAGTGGAGGCATAGATATGTTTATATTCTTCAGATCATGTGTCTTCAGCTTGGGTTCTGAAAGAATGGTAATATTGAGTGTATCTCATGAGAAAGGAGACTCACAAATTTTGTAGTGACTGAATTTGCCTCTGTCTGTACATCTAAATAATTGTACATCTAATGATTTGTTGTCATTCAGGGCTATCTCATAAACCAAATATAGTTTGCTTCTCACCCCATAATCATGTGCATTTGAGAATGAACCAGTGCAACTGAGAAAAAGGGTTATTGCTGAAGTTCCACCTATAGTATCACATTCTTAGCAATATATGCATCGTTTACAAAGAACGTGTGCGTTTTATGGTTCCAGAGAAGGAGCACAGGGGTCATTTCGGAGACAGTGAAGATAATTCAGCTTAGTATTGTCACATGAACTGTAAGAGTAATGTTTCCTAACAAATCTTCCAGGAAAAGGTGGTTTTAAACATTGCCTACACTTCTTTCTTCTCACCTTGCAATTTGAATATTTAAAGAAAACAGATCTTCAGAACAGGCTACCATACTTGCTTTCAAGTCTCTTAAAAGAAATTTTCGTTGTTTTGATTCAGATACATGTGTTTTATTTAACTGACATCACCCACTAACATTAGAAAATCTCCAGCGAATACACGGCATTACAAAATACCAAATGAAAAATGAGAGAAGTGATAGAAACCAAGGGAACTATAAGAAGAGAAGGGGAAGAAATAAAGGAGACAACTGTTCTCCTAAGAGTCTGGGCAAAATCAGACAGTCGCACACACTGAACAACCCGAGCGTGCTTCATAATTTAAGCTGAGTAAACTGTTCCGTTGACAAACTCTGGAGAAAAGGGGGAGATGATTACATTTGTGTGACCTAACGCTGTGACTTCACCGTCCACTGTGGAGGAAGAAGCTGAGGAATCTCTGGGCAGAGCAGTTACTTTTTCCTGTTCTGAGAAGGCCAGCGGCACCCCCCCACACACACACACACACACGCACTATGCAATATTTGCAAAAGGCTCTCCCATCTCCGGTTCCCTCAGAGGTGCGCTCGGGGCTGCAGAGATACCTTTCACATTCCCTACCCGGTGACGGCCGGAATGCCACTGCCCACGCTGCCCTGCGCCCTACCAACCGAGCCCAGGGCCCAGCAGGTACCTCTTCCAGTCTTCAAGCGCCTGGGTAGATTTGGCTTCCACAGATTTTCCCAGCTATAGGCATATAGTTGTCTTCATTAAGCCTTCAAAGGATCTTCAATCAGAAGCAAACCTGTGAAAATCCCACTGGTTTTCTGAGTGACATATTACAGTTCTCACTTTCCCAAAATAATAAAAGGCAATTTGCATGAAGTTTCCATCAGACAGCATAACATTGAGTCGCAATATTAAGCTCTGCTGCTTTCCTGGCAGAGTAATCCACATGGCTCTTCTCTTGCCATGGTCAAGACCTTCTTTGAGACCAGAGGATATTAGTCAGTCTAAGGAATCTGATATACCAGAGACTTCCAAAAGAGACCGGTTTCCATTTATAAAGGGAACTGGAGGAAACAGTCCATAGTTTCAGAACGCCTATTCGTTATTTGCCTACTCTTGGATGTTTTTCATTTGTTGGTTGGTTAGTTCGTTGGTTGTTTGGGTGTTTTTGTTTCTGTTGCTCAAGATTTTTTCACTTCTCCCAGGAATGTTTGTCATCACAGATACATGCTCCTCTATCTTCTCTACTGAATGGATTTCCCATTGTAATGACTGGAGTAGGGGGTCAGCATGGCCTGAATACGGTAGGAAACTGGAACATACCTTTCTCATGGTTTAACATCATGGTGTTATCGATGGAGAGATCTCCATATCTCCACAGGCTGCTAGTGGGAGCGGGCTTCTTGCAATATCCTGAGAAAAGGAATTGTCTGACACTCGCACAGAAGGATGAGATATTGTAGAAGTCTTTATTTCTGTAGAATTAAACCCCTGAGTTTCCAAGGTCCCATTTCCCTCTGTCCCGCCAAGGAAGAAGTCCCATTTTTGCTTTCAGCAGAGCTAAAATCAAAGCCAGTGTCCAGAGTTTCCCTTCCCTGTTAGGGCAAGTCCTACCCAGCATCGGGCTTAGTTTGTGTTTCCAGCTGCAGTCTGTCAGTCTATTGCATGTGGGACCCACATGGCCACACGGCCATGAAAAGAACACGGGCAGGAGCAAAGCCAAAGAAACCAGAGAGCCAAGTGAGTGAGCTCCTTTTGGGGGGGATTATGCATTCCCAAACTTTCACGGCCTTGCAATGGCCCTGCCTACTCTAGCCAATCCATGCTTCCCGAGGCTTGACTGACAGGCATCTTCCCTTTGAAATCCCAGCTTTACTGCGCTAGCACCCATCTCCCCTTCGTTGGACCCCTTCCCCCAGTGATCTGCAGGGAATGCACCGGTGGTTCCCTGGGGACTGTGAAATCGCAGCTTCCTGGTGGGGCTGCCCAAATGATATGCCTATGTCTGCCCTTCCCTTTGCTTCTTCTCTATTATTAATAACTGGCTAATTACAACAGTATTGATGGTGGGCCACCTACGTTACCATTTCACCAAATAATGGCCCCCTTCTCTGCATAACTTTGACTTTAGAATCAGCCAAAATTCATTCTCCAATAGACTAGTAAGAGAACTCCACCTCTTGTTCTCCTGCCTCTCTGCAGGTGGTAAGCTTGATTTCTATTGCCTGCTCCCGCCTCTGCAGGGGTCCTTTCAGGAAACAGAAAATAACAAGGCCTTTGTGTTATCCTCTTTGGTTGTGAGACAGTTTGTTCCCATCTGCCCCCAGGCTCACCCAGTGCTCTGACTCAGTGGGAAGCTGCTACTGATCACTGCTGTTATTAACTCAAAACTCATTTGCTTGCTTTATGGAAATTCATGGCCCTTATTTCTCTAGGGAATGGGGAAAACCAATAGGCCTCCTACCCAGCTGGGTACTTTCCATGCAAGTTACTGCCTCTATATAAATTAGTTTCAGATAACATCGGGTTATTTTCAGGATTTTATAAAATCAATATTGTAACTAGTAGAACCTGGCCAGGGTTCTTAGGATCATCTTGCTACCTGTGAGTCGATCACATAATTTCTAAATGGATTGGGGGGAAATAACAACAATAAGAAAAACTTGTGTTTACATGAACAACTGCCCAATGATTTCTGTTTGTTTTATTAATAAATTCCATCCATTTATGGGGCGATAGGAATAGAAATAATCCTGATTACACGATTTCTTTTTCACCTTTATTATGAAATCTGACCTTCAAGAATGAACTAAATCTTATCATAGCCAAATTCATAAGCCAAATGGCATAATATAATTCCTGATAATGGTTGATGATCCATTCATTTTAAGTTATATCCACTACGATAAAATTTCAGTGAAAAGGAAGAAATGGGACGATCCCCTTGGAGTTTCTTGCACCAGGGTGTGGCTTGGCCATACGCATAAATATGCCCATAAAAAATACGAGTATCTCTTTGAAAGTAGAATTCTCTTAATACAAGACTGAAGCTTCCAGCAGAAACTTGGAAAGTCAAGTTGACCAGTTTCTTATTGATCCTGAAGACGACTGAAGTGGCCGTGCTGGTTGTTCGCTAACTGGCTGCTTTCTCACTTAGAGACGGCCGGAAACCGGGCAATTAAAGACAGACACCGTGGGGCGGCCTTCTGTTTCAGGCGGAGCTGTGGGGGGAGCGGGGAACCCAGTAAATGCCAACTGCCTGGTGACAGCCATGCTGTTTGTGACATAAATTTAAAAACTAAAAGGGATTCCTCTCTGTTACAGAGATCTTCGCACGAATAGGAAATTAAGATTAGGTTGGATCTATAAACAGAAGTCAATTTGATTCTGTTATGTTAAAAGAAAATCATTTTGACCTGTATCTGTATTTTATAATGTTTTTAAGTCTAAGAAGCTCATGGCAACATTATAGGATATTGGAGACTCCCACATCCAAGTATAATTTGAGTTTGAGGGCCCACTGGTTGAGAAAATCCATAATGGAAAAAATAAAACAATAATATTTTTAGGCGTACATTTTATTTCCCATAAGAACATCTACATTCATTTGAAAAATATATTCTCAAACATACTTATTTAGTGCATGGCCTGATAAACCTGTCACCTCCCAGATGGTTGGAAAGAGTTCTGCAGCCTCTCAAGGATCAGGGGACCCTGTGATTTTTAAAACAGCTGGTTTGGTTGAAGTTTCTGTTATCACTCAGGTGCTTTGCTTTATATAGTATATTTTTAAATAACTATCACCCCCCCCCCACACACACACACACACACCCATACCCATAGAAAAATGAAGCCTTGGAAATTATATGGTAATTGTGATCAAAATAGAAAGAAATCATTAAAATAAAACTTATCAAGGTCTTAGATCCTTATTTGAAACTCTACAATTGATAAATTACTTGCAGACTCATTATTTACATTTATACTCTGGAAATAAACTTAAAACAAGAATTAGAAAATGCTTTCAACTACACCTTCTCTATTTAAACCTCAATTTGAATTTCAAATTATGTTATTATCTCCACTGAAAACATCAATTTCACTGAAAAGTTTGAATGATCATAAATCCTGAATCCATAAAGTTCAATGATGCAATTTATAATTTAATACTGCCACCATAAAAACTTCTATGACTTTCAGAATATAAATTCCCATTACTTTCATGAGAATTAAACTAAAAGTATTGGTATATGTATTCCCATTATATTTCCAGTGTAAATGGAATATATAAAGGGACTATATATGTGCCAAAATAAACTTACTATATATTTATATCAGTATATAAATTCCAATTAATTTGGGGGGAATTAAAGAAGAATTACCAGTTTCCACTAACTCAACCTTCCCTTGACAATGTATTTTCTGACCTTTGAATCTACTTAATAATTCTGGAAACTTAAAATTACAAGTGATCTTATTGTTTTCATTTTATTATGTTAAATGAGAAAAAGGAAATTTTGCAAGTGGAGCTTTAAAAAAAAGAACTTGAAAAAGCTGCTCTATCAAATGTAGCCAATGGGCAAGTTCTAAAATATTTGAATCTAAACATTAGGTGCTCTGTCACTTGTCATTAAATTTTTTCGTAACATTAATGACACATTTTTCCTTTCCAAAGATAATTTCCATTAGAAAAGAGGCGTGCTGTATATTTTTTAATTTACATTTGAAATTCAGGTAACTAAAAAAATACTCATAATGTTTCCACGGGAAAAATCAAAATATTTTAAAGAATATGTTTCATTCTCTGTGGTTGACTTAGTTCAAATATTTCTTAACAGATTCTAGCCCACAAAATACCCTTTTCCCCAGCAATAGAAACGGCAGCAGAATTGTTACTTCATTTTCTGAACTTAAAGTCCAATCTAACAAGCAATCAGCTCTCTACTGATAGACATTATTCAGGGCTCTGGGAGCAGAGCAGAATCATCGTTTTCCTTGGGAGTGTTGGGGATGGAAGGAAAGACACAGACCTGCTGCTCTGCACCTGCATTCTCCGCAGCAGTCAACTATCTCAAGAGCACATAGAAGTGCCCACCCATAACATAAAGTCTAGAATAGTCTGTTTTACATAGTATCTAAATAAATGAAAACACATCTTTCACACCATAGTATGAAATCCATAGATTGAACAATGGACACAACGTTCTTCCTGTGTTTATTTTCTGATCTTCCCCCATGTCCACCTTCATCACAATAAGTCAAATATATTTCACCTACACACCCCTGCTGCAAAAATAAAGACAGATGACTATATTGTTGGCGTGGTAACACACAGAGAGGTATGTTTAAAAATACACAACACTCTTTTCATTTTGATGGCCTGCCAATTTTGCTTTAGTTCCCTGTTTGTTTGGGGATTTAATAATTACTGTGTTAGTCCCATCATAATTTTTTTTCACCATTGAAACATATTTTCATTTGCAGTAAAGACTGTGCTGTTATTTCACAGGTCATGCACATCTGCAGGTAGGGCAGGATCATCAGCGGTCACTTTCAAAAGAATGACCCACCAAATCACAGTGGTCTCATGAGCAGAGCAAAACGCTGACTTGCACATCAGTGAGCATATCGCTACGTTATTTTTACACTACTCTTACTTGACTGTTTAAGGTAATTGTATGTAAAATAAAAGTTTGCATTGTATTTCTCTTGCTGTGCCAGAATACATACACATTTTAGGCTGTGCTGTGATTTTCTTGCATGTAATGTACGATGACATATATCTCTAATAAAGAAAACCTGATAGTGATACAATTTTAGTTTCTCTCTTGTCTTTCTCGTTCACACATGAATCCTGACCTGTTTAAAAAGAATATTCTCCAGGTAAATGATGCAATGTAGGTCAGGAGCCTAAGAATCAGACTAATAGATGACTCTGATTCTCGATAAGCACTTCAAAATGAACGAAAGAAGTGAGCTTTTTCTCTTCATAAATTATTTCCATTTTTGGTCCTTAAAACTTGAAAACCATGAGTCCTGCAGCTAGAACTGCCAAACAAACTGTACAGAGAAAAAAAATCCTCTGCTATAACATCTATAGCTGAAAACAGATACAGCTACATTCACTTATAATCTACTTTTAATTAATAAATTTGATATCTTAAGACGTTACATTCTGTGAAAACACACACACACAAAGAAGTTCAATAGGGTGAAATTTAAAACATAATTTAAATTGTTAGATATGTGTGTTTTTTTAACATGGAAGCAGTCTCGACACAAAAGTACTTTATTGTAAGAAAACAGCTATTTCAAAATAACATTGGGTAACTCCAGATTACAATATTGGAAGGAGTTATAGACAGGAACCCTTTGAAAAGGGAAACCTATGTTCAAATTCCAATACATGCAAATATCTTCCCTGCCTAGCCACAAGCAACTTTCTGCAGCACAGTTTTGTTCTGCTCCAAGCCTCTGAATGGGGTTCTATTACCTAAGAATGAAAGTCCAGTCACTTCGCATGGCACACAAGGGCCTTCATTCTTTGTGTGAATATAGCACAATTTATTCATTCACTCTACCACCCATGGACAGTTGGTCTGTTTCCTGTCTTAGGCTATCATAAGCAATGCCAATATGAGCACATCTTCTGGTGCACATACATATATGCATTTCCCTTGGGTACATGCCAGGAATTACCTGCTAAGTAATAATGAATGGTTCTCTGAAGTTTACCCTCCCTCTAATGTGTGTGAGTAATTTCCAGTGCTATGCATCCTTGCTAACTTCTGATATTTTCAATTTTTAACAATTTTAGGCATCCTAGCGGTATACAGTGATATCTTATTATAAGTTGATTTGCATTTCTCTGATAGTAATTATGTTGAGCATCTTATATTCTTATTGGCATTTGGGAATCTCTTTTGTAAAATGACTATAGAAGCATTTGCCTGTTCTTTATTGGGTTATATGCCATTTCCTATTGACTTGTGGTTCTTTGTATCTATGGGTACATGTACTGAAAGTATCTTTCCCACTCTATGTCTTTATTTTTTACTCTTTTACTGGCATATTTGGATGAACGAAAATTCCAGATTTTAATGTAGTTGAATTTATCAATGATAGTGCCTTGTATGTCCTATTAAGACATTTTTGTCCACTACAAATCAAAGAAGATATTCTGTTTTCTTCTAGAAGCTTTTACCTTTCAGATCCTATAATCTACCTGAAAATTATGTACATAATTTTATGTATATAAAATTATGTATATATAATGTGTGATATGAAATACGTATAATATTCACTGCTTCCATATGAACATGCAATTGACCCAGCGCCATCTATTGAAAAGACTCTTTCTGCCCGCACTGAATTATGCCCATGCTTTAACTCAGGCAGCCCTGTACGCGTGGGTCTGCTGTTCAAGCTGTTCTGCTGGTCTGTGGCCACTGCTTTAGAGATCATAACTTTATAACGGATCTTGATGACCTAGTAGTGTAAGGCTTCTAACTTTGTTCTTTGTCCTCAAGATTGACTTTGCTGTTCTTGGCCCTTTATATTTCCATATAAATTTTAGAATCAACATATTTCAACAGAAAAGGCCAAATGGGTTTTAATATAAAGTGTTGCCCACTGGAAACAGCTTATGACTGTGGTATAGGGCTTGAGAGCTGAACAATGGAAGATTTAAGTTTGGCTGAAGTCAACTTATAAAGGACCTTGAAAGTTATCTAAGGTATGTATACTTTATTCAGTGGAGAGTAGGGAGCCATCAGAGGCCATCGGGCAGGGGAGTCAGATGATTAGATCTGTATTTTTGAAAGATCACCAGGAAACAGCATCGATGCCCAACTCTATCCACCAGATGTTTACCTTAGAAGTTGGGTTATATTCACAGCCAGGTGCAGGGAGATGGGTTATTCCCTTTGGAACCCCCTAAGCAGAGGTGGGGCTGTTTCATGCCTGGGAGTGGTGGGGCAAAGGACTCCTCGTGTGTCAGAGGAAACACAGCAGCCCTGTGCTCCTTTCTGATGTACCAACATTCAGTCCAAGCCTTGGTCTGAGAGGCAGAAAAGTGCTCTGTCCTCTCTGAATCAGCCTGTGGCTGCCTGGAAGACACATGGTTCTCGGGGATGTCAAGATGAGAGCAGATGCAATGACTATGGTGCTGGAGCTGCGCACCAATTACCTGCCCTGTACCTCACATCATCGCCCCCCGCTCTTCCAACCCCAGGCCGAGGCAGGGAACGTACTCAGCACTGAGAGTGCTGGAGGCGTCAGAAGCCGCACTATGTACAACAACCGCACACAGAACAGCAACTTGTTAAAAGATATTCACCCGTGACTCAGACGCCTTCCGCTCCAACTTCTGACCCAGATAGCAGAGCGATCAGGCAGTGCCCTCCCAGAAACTCAGTTAAAAATTCATGTGCAGTTTTAGGACAAGAGTCAAACAAGAAATGCTCTTTGAGAGAAGAAATGGCAATAGTAGTTTACCCACTTGTCAAAAATAAATGACAGGAACTACCGATTTAAATTAGATTTCATATTGACAAGTGACCTCAGAGCCCTGTTTTCTTTCCCTCCCACCTCCAATGGGGTCATGGGGCTTCCAGGCACAGTCTGGTGGCCAGCTGAGCCTTTGAGCTCTTCTGTAGATCAGATCTTTCATCTGCATCCTGAGAAAGCTCTGTTCGCTGTGTGTATCACGCAATTAATTGGCGGTGTCTTTTGCAAAAGCAAAATAGACCAGAATAACTAGAAGTTTCTGATACTAGATATCTTCCCTAATTAAGTTTGTGTAGACTGACTGAGTTCATCTCTACCCAGACCAGGGTGAACTTCATGGTGACAGGCTCCATGGCCAGCACATGAAAGGCTTGGACTAGCCCAACAGAGCCCAACATCTCTGAGCTCCCTGGACCTCATTTCCAAGCCTCTGGACCCTTCAGCCTTGGCAGGGACACACGGAGGCTCGCCCAGGGAATGAAGGAAGTAGTGTGGGCTTCGTTCCAAGCCTTCCTGGCTCCACCTGATACTGGCAGAGAGCTCAAGCTTTCTCATTAAAACTAGGATGCACTTTCTTAGAGGGCAACCAGGGCAGGCACACTGAAAGCACCAAGATAGGGAAAGTTGAAAGAATTCTGATATTAATATTCCCTAAAGCACCCATGTCACCATAGTAAAAATACTCAAACCCTCACTGGAATTCCTTTTTTAGTGTTGTTTTCACTGACTCAATTTGCTATGCAGGGTAGGGGAACCATTATCTTTCAAGTGTTTGGGACCTGTAAAGTTATAATTCGGCTCTGCCCATTCAGAAAGCCGGAGACATCATACCCCAGAGAGTCCTGGTTGGTCATATGGAAATGGCTGGGTGAGTCTGTGGGTCCTGGATCTCATAAAAGAGTAGAAAGCCATATCAAAGAGATCCCATGCCAATCGTACCTGTGTCCAACCTGTCGCTAGTGCTGTTTTCCTGGCCTGCTGCTTCCCCATCTCTCTCCCATCACTCTCTCATCCCTCCCATTCTCGACTGCACCAGAGCTCCATCCTGAGGCTAATATTTAATATGAAGATTACTCTGCCTAAGGTAGACGGAGAACAGTAGAAATGAGAGAAACCCCGACGGAAATTTCTGTATTCAGCTATTCTTGACTTCCAGTAAAACCATGGTATCAAATTTCAGCTGAATAATGTAGAAACTAAGGTTAGATAAAGCCAACTGATCCGGCAGGCTGAGCTCATCTAACTCTCTCATGCCACCTCATGCTCCCTCCCTAGAGTGGCTCGGGGCCCTCAAGTCTCACCAAAACCTTCAGCCCCTCCACCCCCTTCCTGAGCCCTCTTTGTCCACTGCCCCAACATCCCCATAGACAGTGGCCAAGCCACGTTTTGAAATGCAGACGCAACAAAAATGTACAGCCCTTTAAATGCAAACACATGGGAGTGCAATGAAAACTGGTAGCTGCTTTCCATGATCTACCTGTGACGTGGACGGAGCTGGACTTTGAAGGGATTCCCACCTGTTCACTTGCAATGAAAAGGCAAAGAGTGAGGCAAGCAGAGTCGCAGGTAGCTCCCACACCTACCTGCCAAAAAGTCCCCCTACTACCTGGGACTATAAAGTGTTTCTGGAGCACTCACTCTATACCCCTTGTAATGATAATTAAGATGTTAATAAAGATGTTATGAACACTCATCAAGTATAAAAAGTATAAACTATTTATAGTTGTTCCACCAAGGGCTTTACAATTATTATCTCATGTAGTCTTCACAGCCACCTTATCGGGAAATACTACTAGGATCCTGTTTGCAGAAGAGGAAATCAAGACTGAGAGATTACATTCTCCATAGCAACCCAGAGAGCCAGTTATTTCAAAACTGTGCTTTAACTTCTACATCATACTACTTCTTTCAAAAATTATTCCCGAAGCTCTAGATGACATGCAAGGAAATATAAATAAAAGTCCATAATTAGAAAAATAAAGCTAGAGGTGGGCTTAAAAGATTACAGCTACATACACTAGTAGAAAGAAAGCAGGAGATAGGAGTATATAGTATATTTACTATGTAAAGACATATCTATTATCTCTAAATATGCTTATTTTCTGTGGCATGCCTTGGGCAAGATTAACTATTTATTGTATGGTTAAATAAAGAGATAAATTTAACCTCTCTGAGCCTGTTTCTGCCTTGACAAAATCACTAATAACGGTCATGAGTATTAAATCAAACAATGTATGGAAAGCTTTCAGTAAAAAAAAAAAAAAATAGGATAGTTATGTGGTTTTTGATAATGTTAATATTTTAGAATCCCTTTGTATAGATTGATGCTCACCCCATTTAGTCATTTAAATCGTCTGATTGCTTTACAATCTAAAAACACCAATGCCTGAACCCTGCTTTAGATGAATTACATCCATTCAGTGTCTGGAGGTGGGGCCCGGCCCCACACGTGAGGCTGTTTTGAAAGTTCCCCGGGTGATCCTCACGCGTGCCCTCCAGGGTGAGCACAGGGACGCTGGGCCCTCCGCTGTGCTCGAAGGGAGGGAGGCAGCCAGGTCTGCGTGCTGGACTTGATGGTGTCTGGCTCGTGCAGCAAGTGTCAGAGGCCAGCGTGAAAGACGTGGAGAGGGCCAGACGTGTGCCCGATTTACCCTGGGGTGGTCAGGAGCAGGCTCCTATTTCTCCCTTTGGGGACTTAAAAATGGTTCCCCTTTACGGCTCATCTCAAACTCATTGAGTTCTCCCCTTACAATCTCTTGCCTAATTTAAAGTTTCTTTCAACCTGGAGCAAACTACAAACCAGAAAACACAGAGCTGAATGACTCCAATAGAAAGGGACAGCAATCGACAGCAGTGACCCTTTAAGTGGCCCCACGTCCACTTTCACTCTGGCCATGTTGACTTACTCTGACCTGGTCACTGGAGAGTCAGAAAGAGCCCCCAATGCGGGGGCCCTGAGGATGCCCTTTCTACTTTAGCATCGTCCCGATGAAAGGAAGGGTGTCACTGTGGCTGCGTCTGGGTCTACATGGCCATAAACCTGGGGTAGGCTGATACAGTTTCAAAGAAGCGATCAGAGTGAAAGACACTCAAGGATCCTGGTAAGTGTGGGCAGCCACTTACATCAGCTCCTAAGGCCGAGCCTGGGAAATGGAATCAAGTGCTTTACATCTTCTCCACTGCAAATGAAACAAAAGACAAGATCTGCCAAACTGACCAGAAACAAGGAGTATGATCCCGCTCTCCACATTTTTTAAGTGCCCCAAGGATCATATCTCTTGGGAAAAGTCACACTTGCACCGGCCTGCCCCGGAGAACAGTGAAGAAGCCGGAGTGCGGGCCCCCGTTACGCGGTCAGGCTCTCCACGGAAAACCAGCACAGCGGGCCTGAAACAGTGACATGCAAATCACTGTCAGGCTGTGAGTCACTTTTCCTCTCAAAGCAATTAGCAATTACCAGCATTTATTCAGCGAGCAGAACCAGGCAGACGCAGGCTGACAGTCCATCATTATCACAACAAAAGAAGCGCAGCTTTTACCCTCCCGAAGGAAGTGAAATTTTAACAACTCTAACTTTCAGGCTCATACTATTCCCAGACCTATGATTTATTTCATCATCAACCTTAAAAATAATATAAAGTTCAACCATTTATTTTTAAGGAGCTGCTTACAGATGGCCCTCCCCAGAATCAGGTGCAGCCCCAGAAAGCTGAGACTACTCAGCAGAGATTCAACAGCTCAACCTACAGAGGGCGCCCCCTTCACACTCATCACCCTCTTGCCTACCTTGGGGAGGCCGCACCCTTCCTGCAAAGTCCCTGCAGAGTGCTTCCCTTTTGCCACTCCCTAGCCACTCAGCTGCTGTTTTGATGTGGTCAAATCAATCATGAAGTAGATAATTTGTACACCCTGCAAGTATTAAGCAAACAGAACTTATTCTAAAATTCCCAAAAATGATATATCCAAGCCCAGACAGTATCACCAGAGAATTCTACCAAACTTTTAAAGAAGAATTAACGTCCATTCTACACAATTTCTTCCAGAAAGTGGGAGAGGAGAGAACACTTTCCAATTTGCTTTCTGAAGCTACTATTACACTGATACCAAAAAAAGAGATAAAAACAGAAAAATAAACATAGATCAATAGTCTTCATATAGATGTGAAAATTCTTAAAATATTAACAAGTTCAGCAATACATAAAAAGAAGTTTGCACTATGACCAAGGTGAATTTATTCCAGGGATGCAAGACTCATTCAATATTCAAAAATCAATCAAGAAATACACCATATCAACAAGCTAAAGAAAATCACATGATTATATCAATTGATACAGAAAATTCATTTGACAAAATTCAACAACTATTCATGATAAAACTCTCAGAAAAATAAGAATAAATGGAAACTTACCTTGATAAAGGAATATCTATCAAAACGTATGGTTAACATATTTAATGGTGAAAGGTAGAATGTTTTTCCCCTAAGATTGGGAACAAGGCAAAGATGTCCACTCTAACCACTTTTATTCAACATCATGCTGGAAATTTTAGCCAGTGCAATAAAACAAGAAATAATAGTCATACAGATCAGAAAGGGGGGGAAAAATGAAATTTCCCATTTGCAGATGACATGGTAGTTTGTGTAAAGATTCCCAAAGAAACTTTAAAAGAATCTTCTGGAACTAATATGGGGTTTCAGCAAACTCACAGGATATAGGACAAGCATACACACCAAAAACAAATCATTTCTATATACTTGCAATGGACACTAAAGTTAAAAATACAATACCATCTATAATCACTCAAAAATAAAATATTCAGGTGTTATTCTAACAAATATATACAGGACTTATATGCCAAAAACTACAAAACATTGATAAAAGAAATCAAAATAACTAGAAAAACCTACCTTGTTCATAGGTTAGACGTCTCAACATAGTAAAGATGTCAATTCTCCCCAAATTAATGCACAGGTTTAATGAAATTTCTATCAAAATCTCAGCAAGGGGAATAACAGCAGCAAGATAGTGGAATAGGAGTTTCTATTGCTTTTTCTGAAATAGATGCTCTCTGGTGAGTTAGCACTCAACACAAAGATCAGATCCTCACATATTGTGCCCACTCGTACGGGTGCTTTCTCAAGCCTCTTTGTCCTCAAGAAGAGGTCCCTTGGGCGGCTTCTTTCTCCACATAAAGTGAACGACCAGATGCACTGTCTGAAGCTATGACCCCTGGGAGGCTTTCCACTCACCACGGGCTTTCAGATTCACTCATATGAGAGACTTTGGGCAGTAGCAATCCATGTAACCAAAAAAGACCCTGAATGGCCTCAGCAATCTTGAGAAAGAAGAACAAAGTAGGAGGGATCACAATACTGGATATCAGTTATACTACAAAGCCACTGAAATCAAAACAGCCTGGTACTGGCACAAGAACAGGCATCTAGATCAACAGAACAGGAGAACCCAGAAATCGACCCAAGTAATTAAGCTCAATTAATATTTGACAAAGGAGGCAAGAGCATCCAATGGAGTAAAGATAGTCTCTTCAATAAATGGTGTTGGGAAAACAGCAAAAAAATGAAACTAGACCACCAACTTACACCATACACAAGGATGAACTCAAAATGGATTAAAGACTTAAATGGAAGCCATGAAACCATAAAAATCCTAGAAAAAAACGCAGGCCGCAGCATCTCAGACATCTCTCATAGCAATACATCTCCTAGGGCAAGGGAAACAAAGGAGAAAACAAACAAATGCGACCACATCAAAATAAAAAGCTCTGCACAGCAAAAGAAACCATCGATAAAATGAAAAGGGAGCAATCCATTTTTTACTAGAACTCACATATCAAGTCAACACATTAATGAACTAAGTCCAGGCATTCTCTTCCTCTGGCTGACAATGAGGACTCCCCCATGATGGTAAATGTGTGAACTGCTTGGATGCAATGCTGGCTTTTATTTACTTTTATTTATTTTCCTAAAGGAAACAACCGCAGGGACTTCTCTTTGGCCTCTCTTACTACAGTAGCTACTGCTGATCAATGAACCAACATGAGCATTCTTCCATCTGCTAAATAGGGTCATTGAAATTAAACATTTAGAAGCCAGGGGATATGGGCCACTTACCCCTTTATCTGTGTATGTCCCTGTCCTACCCTAACACAGTGGCCACAATATTTGGGGGTGGTTCCTGGGAATCAGCAACAATTTGTATCCCATCTCCCCCTGGAAATCATATATATAATTTATATGTATAGTTGGCCTCCCATTTAATCTGTGTCTAGGAACATCACTGTCTGTTAGCAATCTCCAAAGATCTGTATGGATAGCACCAGCCCTAAGCTGTCCTTTCCCCCTGGCTGCCATTACAGTGATTCTGACTGCATTGGCTATGACTAAGTGCCGCCAGCTGGCCTCAGCCGGTCACTGACCAAGGCCACCCTGGTTGGGGATGAAGAGCATAAACTCCTGCCTAAGTGGCTCTCATTTAGCTGAGGACAGCTTTCTGGAAAAGAAGGGGGGGTTGCTATTAGCTGCAAAACCTCATAGCAACCGAGGGGTAGAGCTCTGGCCTGCTGAGCAGATCTGGGCGGGCACCCACAGCGTCCACAACAATAAGCTTTGGAACAAGCAGGGTAACTGGCTGAGAATCCAGGCACCTCGCTTGCCGGGATTTCGCTTCCTCCCCCTGGACAGACCTGCCAGGACATGCTCAGCAGAGACTTCGTGTTGGCAGAGTGTCTGTGACTTCCTCAGACACGCAACTGGACGAATTAACAGAACAGCATGAAGAATTCCCTGTAAATGCAGGTTTGCTGGAGTTTTAAAGAGAAAGACAAATGCAATGCTCAGGACCAGGACCTGCGGAAATTCTATGCTTCCTCCCACCGGAGAGGAGGCTGAGACTCGGCCAGCCCGTCGGTCAGTCTGACATGCTCAGGGCAGCTTGGAAGCCCAAGGTTTTCAGGCCTAAATTATGCTTTTCTTATGATATTTGGTTCTCAAAGTGACTTTCTAATGCTTTGTCTTTGAAGACAAGAATTGTAGAACGTGATCCGATTAGAAAAAGACTGCCCTGCTACAGCTGTGTGCGGGTGACTCTGAAAGCTGGGAATCTGGCAGCGCCCTGGGCGGTCCCCAGACCTGTCTCTTGCTCCGAAGGGTTTGGACGGAACAGACCCGGGACGCCCCTTCTTCCAGCCTCCGGCCACCCTCCAACCTCGTTTCCAGTCACCGCCTTCGGAACCGCCTCAGCCCTCCTCGGCCTCCGAGACCAGCCAGCACCGCTCATCTTTACTGATGAACCACCACGAGCTCCCAAATTCGTCAGAATCACGCCACCGAGGTGGTGGCTGCGGTCAACCGCCCGCCACCTGCGTCTGCGGCCTCCCGCACCTACCTCTGTCTGGGCTTCTGTCTCCACCGCGAAGATGTGGCTCTGGAGGGCGGGGGCCACTTCTTCCAGGACTTGGCAAAGCGGGAGGGTACCGAGCGTCTCTTAAGGACGCAAACCCAGGCGGTGGCCGCCTTCTCCAGGACAGGCTGGAGCCCCCCAGGATGAGTGGGGTAAGCTCGGGGCGCCATGCAGGCCGCCGGGGCCTGGGAGAGGAGCCTGAGCCCGGCCTGTGGATCCGCAGGCCCCGGGCTCTGCCCCCGCAGCCCCTCAGCCCCGCGGCTTCCTGGCTGAGCAGGTGACACGCATCAAGAAGATGGGCGACACCTGGCCACCTCCGCAGCTGACCGCCCGCAGGCTGGGCTGGGCGAGTGTCTCTTTGAAAGGCTCCCCCTCAAGCAGGACCAGGAGCCCTTGGAGCCCAGAGGCCTTCGAGGGGCCCCTCTGCATCCCCCCGGTGCCTGGCTTCTGCCTGAGCCTCTCCCCGAAACCCCTCGCCATCCTTTTAACTGCCCTGGAGCCCCCTCCCATGCATTGGACCGAGTGGAAACAATACAGCTTTTTGCAGCAAATAAATAAAAATAAAAGCTAGGAATTTTTTTCTCTTTTCTACTCATAAAGATAGAATTACCTCTTCTCTGGTGATCCACGTTTTAGTAAAATCAAAGTCAAGTCACAGAGTATGACAAAAAGGACTTTCATGCTCATAGCTAAACCGTGGCAATCCTGGAATTCCTGGGGGAAACTGATGGTTCAGGGGGACTAAGCAGGACACTTGGAGTGGAAATTTGCGGCGGGCAGGACCATGGGCATGGCACCGCCGGGAACCCGTGTGTATGTTACAGAGGGAGTCGAGGGCTGGCGGGAAGGAAAGGTTGGAAGCTGAACCCCGGTACAGTCAGCTAACCTTAAAAGAGAGAAGCCGTCTGGATCATCCAGGTGGGCCCACTGAAGCCAGAAAGGTCTTTAAGAGCCTAAGGAGGCCTGACAGAGGAGAAGGGGGCAGAGAGACACAACACTGCTGACTTGAGGGTGGAAGAAGGGGGCCGAGAGGCAAAGAATGGGGGTGAACTGGAGGCAGCTAGGAGATAAATGCTCCCTGGAGCCTCCAGAAGGAACGCCGCCCTGGGAACGAAACCCGGATCAGACTTCTGACCTCCAGGACGATATGAAAACACATTTTTAAGCTGCTAAATCTGTGGTGATTTGGTACAGCAGCAACGGGAAGCAGGTGCGGGACTGCTCTAGGGAGCAGGCACACGCTGTGCCTACGCGTTGGGTCTAGAACGATTTTTGTTGCTTCCATCTGGGAGCCTAGACGGACCGTGCCTGGTGGTTGTAGGATGGGGAACGGGGTGGGGCTCTGCATGTAAAGTGAGAATTGGGAGAGAGAGGGAAGAACAAGCTGTGTAGACAGCAAGCCAGGAGGCGTGAATCAGTTCAAATGCAAGCTAACTTCCTCTGATCGGTGGACCCAAAATAAAGGCAATTTATCATGCTATTTCAATGTTATCTTTATTTTCACAGAAATTACATGTATTTTAAGTAACTGATGTGCCACACGTTGTACATTTTATCTGAATTTTTTTGAATCTCTAAATAAGATGTGGGTGCCGAGTTATGATAAGGGGCATATTAGGTGCAAGTCAAATTATGTGGACCAACAGCTTTGAAAAATATAAGCATCTCTGTACTAACAAGCCTGTATGCCGAGGACCATCGGAGGAGAGACCACACCAGCTATTGCTGAAACACATTTCCCAACACAATTAGATCTTTTATTTAAAAATAAAAACATCAGGAGTCTAGAAGCTCGTATTTTTTGTGACTGGCACCAGAGGGCGCTATAACCTTTGCAGAAGACAATGCCCAGCCCTCGCACACTTCCTGGAGAAATTTTTTTAATTTTTTTTTTTAGAAAGCAACATTGCAGGACAGAAAATTAACACCAGCAGTATATTTTGATTTTTTCCATGTAATTTTACGATACATATTTTATCTTGTTTTTATTTTTATCTTACAAGTCAACCTCAAAAACAAAGTAGGAGAAATGAGCTGTACCATTTTTTCAGTTTAGTCCAAGAGGGGAGGTGACAGAGAATGAAAGCACATGAAATTGAAGGTGTCGTTTGCACACTAGCATCTTGCCCCCGACGATCATGCAGTGCTAACAGTGACATTCCCATCATGCAAGGACAGTCACAGAGAGGGTGGTACATAATCTCGGTGTTTAGCATGGGATGCCAAGTCTCCATGGGGCATGCTTCCCCTTAGGACTCAAGGCAAAGAAATATCAACACAGAGCAGGGAAGCCTCCTCACAACAAGCGGAATGGAGGAACTCCTTTTTTAAAACAGAATCATGTTTCATGTTTTCTCCATGGCCTCTGGTAACAAGAGGAAGAGTAAAAATGTGCAGACGATGCAAGAAAATTGCTGTCTCGCCAGGCAGAGAAACAGGTAGCTGTTCACCATCTCATTCCCTGAGACGGATGTCACACTGTGAGGGGCAGAACTGTCCCCCGCCCATTCCATTTCAAGTGGGTCGTTAAAGTCTAATTTCAGGGGCTCCCCTTTTCGATTCCATATTACAAAACCCCGGGCAGGACAGTCACCTCACATTTCTAGGACTCGGGTTCTCCTGTGAGATAAGTATACAAAAACTGGAAGGGAAATAAATGGGAAAACCCCAATCAAATATCATATATTCTATGAGACAGAAGAGACACACCCTAAAACTTCATTTGGACATGGCAGCTTTTCCATAAACAGCAACTTTTAGATAGGCATCCTGTGTACTTAAATTACTCACTAAATCTTCTGTGTTGTTGTATCAAAATATTACCTGTCAATGACATCTCTCTTTAAAAGACTTAAAAGTATATTTTCCTTTTATGTTTCATCTCTGATGTTGTTTGTGATTTAAAGGCTCTCTGGGGAAATTATCATCATAATTACATGAGAAGAAATCGAGAGAAGTGACTAGTGGCCCGTAGTCCCTAAGCCGGGTCTCTGACACCTCCCAACACTCTCTGAAAGTAACGCATAATAAACACACTTCATTTCTTTAAGTACAGGGTGTCCCCCCAAAAACTGTACACACACTTCAACAGCGGACAGCTCAATTGTGAAAAGGAAATGTATTTTAATAAACACTGCCTTTATAATTATTCAAAGTGTGTGTATACACTTTGGGGGGACACCTTATGTATCTCTTTCACCCCAGGATCTCACAGCACCTGACAAACGGTAGATTTTTCAGAAGGAAGGAAAGCAAGCCCAGAGTGATTAGGTTAAAGCCCAATTCACAGTCAGCAGGCCACTGCAGGAGGGACAGGAACCTGTGGGGTCATGAGGAAGACACTGTGTTTCAAGGAAAAGAAACCCCCTCAGGGTTCAAATGGGTGACTTTGCAAAAGCCATCAGGGACGCGTGCCCATGGCAGCACAAATGGCTCGCACACTCCGAGTCAAACTACCTGGACCCAACAGTGACCGCGCAAGGCAAAGGCAGAGGGAGGCGCAAGTTCAAGTCCTGGCTGTACCACCCGGGGTTCACCCCAGCACCCCACTCTGCAGAATCTGTTTCTTCCCTGCATCATAAGGAGTAGTCAGAACCCACAGCCATCCCCTAAAGGCCACTGGGGAGGAAGAGGAAGAGCCGGAAACACACCGTTTGCAAACCATAAAGTGCTACATAAATATAAGGCATGGACTTCACATTGAAACCTGACTCCAAACATAAATTCTTTCTTAGGCTGCCTGGAGTCTTTACAAACGTATGCTTGATGTTCTTCCTAGGCCTTCGGTGCTATGCTGGGATTGTAGCAGAACTAAGAATCATTAAAAGCAAAAGACGGGACCTAAGTGTGGGGCCATCCGATTTAGCGTGCGCTGCGATGGAGCGGCAAGGGAGGGTATCGTATCGGGCCTCAGTGTGGGTCTCAGGCTGACAACAGTGAGAAGCGGTCCTCCCCGAAACCCTGCGGAGGAGTCTGATCCGCATCCTAGTCCACAGGAGGTGCCACAGGTCCTGGACGGCCACGGGTCTGGGTCATTGCGCAGCCTCGGACCCTGTGTCCACGGGAGTGGGCAGAGCAGTCTCCCCGTAAGGTGATTTCGGTCTAGGAGAGCAGGGCACGAAATGGTGCGGGTCAGCTGCCTTAACTAACAAAGCAAATACTTCTAGACTAACTTGACCTTGAAAAATAACTGAAAGGCTTGACTGAGTAAGCTCATGGACCTACTTTGCCTTTGAGTGGTCAAGGAGTTTATACTAAATGGTCAGTTAAGTATGAATTAATAAAAAGCCAAAGAGCAGAGCACAGGATTCTAAGTCCTAGTCAAAAGCTTTTGGAAGAATTCAATTTTGGAAAAAATACTTTTAAAAAATTTATTGGTGGGTGCTGGGAGCCAGCAAACAAAAGGCTTAGAGTATGTCACACGCAGTTATTATTCCTCCATTTGCCTCCTTCCCCCAGCACGTGGGCGACACTGTGAATCCTACTCGATCACCGTTCCAAGAGCTGCAAAAGGACCTGCCCTAGAGCAGAGACATGAAAGCACTGGCCTCTCCAGCCAGAAGCCTCAGGTCCCAATCCGAGGCCATGAATGGCTCCTTCTCTTGGTGCCGAGGGTAACTGGCCGCAGGTCGGGCGCCCTCTTTGTGTGGCCGGTGGCCTCGCCCAGCACATTCCGCTTGGTGCAGGAGCTTTGAAGTGTTTGCGGCCAAACTGTCTGGCGTGGCCTCTTATCTCACACAAGCTTTTAGGACCAGACGTTGCTTCCGCTTTTGGTGTTTTTGTGTGTTTTTCTTTCCTAATGCTTAGGTTGTTTCTTGTTTGCAAAGTATTAAGACTTCATAGTAAAGCTTGGGGAAAGAGTCAACAGCTGCTTCCATTTCATTTGCAGATCAAACTCAGGGGTTATTTCCATTCGAATGTCAAACTCCATTTTGATTGTATAGAGAAAACGGTGTCATGTTGACGATTTGCTAGGGGTAGGGCCAAAGTGGGGTTTTGGTGGGTTGTGGTTATTTTTATGGTGAGAAATAGTCATGATTAGCAAGGGAAGACTTTCATATTGCTTCTCTAATAAAATTAGTTCTCTTTAACAACAGACCCCTAAATTTCTGTTAGTCTTTAGACAAAAGACTCTATTAGTTGCATTTCATTTGGTTTAGGTCATAAATAGCATAAAGTTTAAAGTTTTCTTATCAAAAGAGATAAAGAGATATTTAAGCCCTCTGCAGGGAGGGAGGGAGGAAGGGGAGGAGAGAGCAGAAAATAAAAGATTATTATTGCATGCCTCCACATTGATCCCACAAGATTTCCTGAGCATTCCTCATACATTATATTATATAATAACTCCAATGAATCAATCATCAATAGTATTTTCAATTTTTCTTGAGCAAAATGTATATCCTTTGATAATATGTACTGAGCAAAACATAGAATAATACATCATCTTTTAAAACACTTGTAATTTGACCTTCTATAAATATACTTAAATAAAAAACATATTATAGATGGTTATTCACATAGGACACAAAGTGACACATACAAAAATAAAACAATATTTTAACTCTTTTGTTGTTTTTGTTGGCTTTTTTTTCAGTAAAGATATTTAAACAATTCAGATAACAGAATCATCTCCTAGATATAAATGTACACTGTGCATAGGTGCATGCCCAAGGACAAGAGCCGCAAACATTGCTTGCTGGACCTATTACTATCTCCTACAGTGGTTCAGAAACGCTGGGAGGGAGTAGAGGCCTCGGAGTATAAGGAGATGTTTACTTTAGATGTTCGTGGAAAGGAAACACAATCAGATCCCACCCCACCCCCAGCTGGTGAAGTGTGAAGCTATCAAGCTGTCCTTTGAGTGAGGGGAACACAGAACACGCCTCCTCCTTGGGTTCTCCCACATCCCACTCGCTATGTGTTTCTCCGCTCGTGGAAAAGGTGCCACCATTGTGCACCGTGGGCAGGGATTTCAGTTCCATAAAAATATTTGTCCTGTTCCAGCTGCTGCTACAGAAAACATTCCTTCAGTCAACAAAATAACTTGGAGAGCTCAGCTACCCAACCCAGTAGAATATGTACACTCTCCTTGGGAAAACTGGTAAAAAGTGATCTTTTGTCCACAGAATGCTGTAATTCTCGAGAGCCAGGAACGGAAGATAGAGTGCTCACACTCCGCCCAGAGCCTGGCATAACTGGGGGCTGCGCAGGAACACACGGGCCGCTCAACTGGACTCCGTCCCTCCGGTCTTCACGGGGACACGCCTGGAAGGAGTCCTGCTGCTGTGGGTGCTGGTCTCGCCCAGACTGCGCCTTACAGGGAGCTGATACTTGAGGAACCGGCCTGTTTTCCTTTTAAGGAAAAATGTAGGTTCTTGCAACATCTTAAAGAGCTGCTTGGGGGAAGGAGAGGGAGAATTCTGGCTTGTTCTCAAATAGAATTTTCAACAGAGCCAAGGAAGGTGGTTTCTCGAGTCCCTAGGCGGTGCCTTCAGGGGCAGACGTGGGGTCCTGCTGCTGCTGATAGATGTCCTGAATCAGCATGGTGTTCATGACCTTCCACTCCCTGTATTTTCTGGCTGTCAGCTTTGGATCATCCAGCAACTGGTTAATCATGGCCAGGTCATGTTCTTTACACTGTACAAGTAGAAAAAAAGTGGGGCGGGGATTGTAGTGAGTATCTCAGTTTCAATAAGCCACTTTCAGCCTTTTACAAATGAATGCACATACACGGTCATCAAAATTATCAATGCGTTTTACCATTAATATTCAAATCCCTACGACAATCCTAAGATATATGGCAGGAAGTCCGTTCACGTATGCTAGCCACCGAGGAATTGAGAACCCGGCCCCATGGAAGAACCAGACCTGCAGCCAAGGTCTCCTATGTGACTCTCCTCTGATCGACCCATTTTCCACACCATAGTGATATTTCTGTCTGTGACCACTTTTCCTCCCAAAACTCGTAACTGTAACTATATAATCATTTCACTGACAGCCCAAACTTCACCAAGTAAAATGAAAAATGGTACTTTCTCTAAGATATAAGACAATACAAAATATAGCTTTTTGGTTTTTATTATCTTAACTTAATTAATCACACACATTATTTAATTAACACATGCAGAATAACTATATGGGCCATTTTTTATTCAGACTACGAACCTCTCATGAAAACAGTGTGTATTGCACCGGTGCTAACAGAGTGTAGAATCTATTCACATTATTCACCCCGCCTCTTCTGTAAGCAATGACACACATTTCTAAAGTGTCAGGCCCAGGTCAGGGAAGTTTTCTGTAGTCAAGCAGTGATGTAAAAATAAGATGCAACAGCTTCCACATTCAAAAAGGATCACTCGTTTCTAACAATTTTATCTCAAGTCACACCACCTATTCTAAAGCTTCGTAAGGAAGGTGACGGTAAACGCAGCGCATGCACCCGTGTTCTTTACACGTAACACGATGCCAACCGCCAGGTAACATTCAGTCCATGTACACTGATGAGCCACCCGCTCTGCCCACCCCCAGGGCGGCCTGTGAGCAGCTAAGCATTACAGCCGCGCTCGCTGGTTACAGGGCAAGTTCAGGGCCGCTGCCCCGAGGTGGACCTTCGCTATCGCCCAGTCATCGTATTTTCTCAGCCCTTTCCTCTCTCGCCCTCCCAAATGACTACTCAACAAAAACTTCTTGTCTCTACTCAAACCTTGACCCGGTCCTCCCTGCCGCTGATGACCTTGCGCTATTTTTTTTAGGAAAGAGAAACGAGAAAAACGTTGCTCCCAAATTCTTAATGCCCACTACCTGCATCTGCACAGATGTATCGCTGCCTCCCCTCCGCTCATTCGGACGGAACCCCTACGCCCCTGGCAAAGGCCCATCTCCCCGTTTGCGGTACCCGTCTCATTCTCGCCGGCGAGCCTGCACGCTGCAACGGCTCCCGTCTTACAGGCCCTCTCCTGACCTCGACCCCCGTTCCGGCCAATGTTCCACTTTCCTCATTGTCTCCATTGTCCCTGTGCCCATTCTTTCAGGCCCGCTCCCGCCAGGCTTTTGCCCCAACCATTCTACCAAAACTGCTCTTCTTAAGGCCATCGAGGACCTTCATGTTGCCAAATACGTAACTGATTATTCATTTTCAACCTATTTGTAAACTGTTGGCTACTCCTTGAATGCTTCCATCCTGTCGCTTTTACGACACATTCTCCTGACTTTACTCATCCCAGAACGGCCACTTTATTCCCAGTCTCCTCCGCCAGAGGTGCCAGGGGCCAGCCTCCAGCCTCCAGCCTCCAGCCTCCTCTCTGCTCCGTCTATGTTCACGCTGGCAGAAATCTCGTGGGACCCCTCCCACTCTCCCGTTACACTGAGGGTCACAAATTTACCCGCCAGCCTTTCCTCTCCCTTGAATTCCATACCTGTTCATCTAAACTTCCTCTTCAGAAGCTCCATCTACACATCCAATAGGCGTCTCAAATATAACATGTCCAAAACGTCCCAAACTAAGTTTCTGTTGCTCTGCGTGCCCTCTCCACCACCCCAACTCCCGGTGCACGCTGAGGCCTGCTCCGCAGAACACTGGACGGCATTCGACCTTTCCAGTTGCTCGAGTCGAACACTGGAGTCACCCCTGGCTCCTTTCCTCACTCCCAACCCACCAGAAAACCCTGACGTTCTATCTTCAGAGTATGTGAAGCCACCGCACACCTCCTTTGAGAACCTTCCACAGGCTTCCTAGCTCACTCCAAGCAGAAGCCAAGGCATCTGCAATGATCCCGGGCGCTCCGCAGGGTCCCTGCAGCCGTCTGCCCGGCCGCCGCCCCCAGGCCTCACTGCGCCCCAGCCACACCGGCCTCCTTGCTCTTTCTCAAGCCCACCCCAAGGCATCTGCGTGGAACATTCTTTTTGTTTGTTCTTTTTGCCTGGAATGTTCAACCTCAGATAGACTCAAGGCTCACTCCCTTTCCTTTTTCAGATTTTTCTCAAGTTCCAGCCTATCCTAATTCACAACCGACCCCTCAGCATTCCTTACCCCCTTCTCTTCTCTATCAAATCTATCTTCTCTGTGCGCTATAAAATTACTTACTTTGTTTGCTCATTTCTCCCTCTACCTAAATATAAGCTTCACGAAGGCAGGCAATTTGGTGTGATATGCCCACAGCTATGTCCCCAAGTACCTGAAAGAATGACCGACACATGGCGGACATTCACTAAATACTTGTTGGAAAAAAATTAATGTATGAAATAAGAAATGAATGAATAAACTACTTATCCATTTGCTTTTTAACTTCATTTGCATCATGAATCATATCTGGAGCCTGAGGAAATCCTCTCCATAAACAAACAAAAATGTTTTTATACATATTATATATATAATATATCACATATTATATGTTACAAATGTATATTATACATCTATATCTGTCTATCTATACAGACATTTAAACATAGTTTTAGGGATTCTAGAATTGTCACCATTTATTTTATGCAAGTGAAGGATCTGGTAGGAAGTTGAGCAAGGTCAAGAGAGTTTTCTGTTTTCTCTCTGCATTCTTGAGAACATTTATGCTTCAAAAACCAGTATTTTCAAAAAAATAATGAGCTTTCATCCTCTATCACCACAGTGCTATTTGTGTGAATTTACTTAAGGATTTTTACGTTTGCTCTAAAGAAATGTGACATCTGCTCAGAGAGACATCCTAACATTTTACTGAAAAACTAAGTAAGATCTTTGCAGATAAACAAAATTTAGAAAATTAATTTTTTAAAGGCAAAAATGAACTAATCACTCCTCTAAATCTGGTTAAAAATTATAGGAAAGGGTCTCTTCAATTATGAGTTACACTACACATGTTTTAGAGTTCTAAACAATTCATATTTTTTACCATTTGATTCAAGTCTGTGTTAGTTCTTTTATGGAAAGAAGAAAATATTGTAGACAAGAATTCAGAGGAAGGAAATTAATGAAACAACAAAAACTGAGCTCCCTCCTAGACCCAGCACCCTGGACTCAGCAGTGTCAGGCACCGCCCTGCTCTCCCTGTGGTACAGGAGGCTCACCCGACACCTTGGACAACTTTTACAACTTCAGCCTTGCAGGCTGGGCTTGGTAGGTATTCCAAAAAATACTGTGAAATACAGATGCTGTGAAAGACAGATGCTGTAATTCCATCTTTCACTCCAAATATGCAGTAGATGGCCTGATTCAAGACCTACACACTGGAATTGTTCTATGAGAGCAACTGGGGGAAAGAAGGGTTAGTTCCTCTTGACATAGGCCAGGGAAGCCTGAGAGAAACTTTCAACCATTAATCATTCCAGTGGTCATTCATTATAAAACAAAGGCCAATGCAGCCAAAGCTCAGTGGATGGTGAGCTAGCAGAAATCCGAAGGGTCTATATCAGAGCATGACATGAGAGTCCGCTCAGCACCCTTGAGGAACTTCCACAAAGAGCATTTGTTCCCATACATTCCAGTGCAGGGACCTTTCTTTATTTATGGAAAGTGCCTATCACTAACGTAAACATTATTGTTAATACAGTTTCCTTGTTTCTGCATGAAACTATTGTGTCTGCTTGTCCACACTCCAGCTTTGAAGTGTTTTTTTTAACTAAATATTGGTATTGCAATGTAACATATACAGAGAATAGCTCACATATAATAAGGCTTGTGCTTGATGAATTATCAAAAAGTGGATCTGTCTCTGTAACCACCACCAAGGTCAAAAAAGGAGGCCCTTACGCAGCATCTCAGAGGCTGTACTTGTGGCCCTCCGATCATACCCTTCCCTCCTCCTCAAAGACAGCCACCATCCTGACTGCTTTGAATTTTAAAGCCAGTCAGAGAAAGACAAGTACCATGTGATTCCACTTATATGTGGACTCCAATGAACAAAATAAACTAACAAAACTGAAACAGATTCATAGATGCAGAGAACAGACTCACAGCTGTCAGAGGGGAGGGGAGAGGGGAGGGGGTTGGGTAAAAAAGGTGGAGGGATTAAGAAAACAAACTCATAGACAGACAACAGTGTGGTGATTACCAGAGAGAAACAGGGGAGGGGGAAGGCAGAAGACAGTAAAGGGGGATAAATGGTGATGGAAGGAAACTTGACTTAGAGTGGTGAACACACAATACAATATACAGATGGTATATTAATATTAGAATTGTACACCTGAAACATGTATAACTATTAACCAACGTCACTCTAATATATTCCATTAAAAAATTAATTAATTAAAGATAGTTAAAATAATCCTTATAGCCTACTGACATGAATAAATACACATGTACCAAATTATCTTTCTCCAATAAATAGTTTGATGTGCTTTTTTCCCCCACCAAGTTCAAATTCCACATAATCATGTCTTCCTCCCTCCTGATGAGGCTACAGGACTGCATGATTTGGATGACATTTCATAGCCCCAGCATCACACTTCTGTGAGGCCTAAGGGATCTGTGGGAAGGGCTCCCTTCTGGGAATGTAGAGAGAGAGCAGTTCTCCAGCTGGGTGTCATAACCCCTGGCATGGCCCCCTATGTTCCTTGCTCCCTGTATAATCCCCTCTGTGAATCCAGCCTGACCTGGCGACTGGCTTCTAATGAACAGAATACTGTAAATACTGTAAATGTAATGTGATGTCATGATTGACACTGGATATGATCCATCTTGCTCACTCACTCTTCTTATCTTACTTGCTCTCAGGGAAGCTGGTTTTCATTTTGGAAACTACCCTATGAAAGAGCTCCAGGGCAAGGAACTGTGTGACTTCCCACCAACAGACAATGAACAACTGAGACCCTCAGTCCAGCAACCTGTGAATTCTGCCAACAACCTCATGAGAGAGCCTGGATGCACTTGCTGCCCCAGCGGAGGAGTGGATGCAGCCCCAGCTGATGCCTGGATCACAGGCCCATTAGGGGAAGCACCTCAGCAACCAATGCCCAGATTCCTGACCCACAGACATGGTGAAATAAGTGTTTATTGTTTGTGGTTGCTAAGTGTTGAGATATTGTGTTACCTAGCAATAGATACCTAATGCACGGGGAGAAAAGAAAAAGCTGAATTAATCAATTCCATGGCAACATTGCATGGAGAGCAGGAGGTCACAGAGAACTGCATGGGCTGCTAGAACCTTTGAATTCTTTGTCCAAACCCTTCCTCTCAGTGGCCAGGCCAGGCATGGTCTTGTGATGCTCTAGAGTCCTAAGACTGCTATGAAAGGCAAGAACACAGCCTTTCTCCTTCTGGAGTGGCCTGCACGGTCTCTCCCCTCCTTAGCCTCTTTTCTATCTCTCCCAGCATGCACTAGAACATTATCCACTGACATACATTTACCCAGGCAGTTCCTCCTCCCTAAACACAGTTCCTTCTCATCCGGATACTCTTCAACTCTTACTCATTGGTCAGTTGTCAGCACTGTCACTAACAGCCTCAGAGAGGCAGCCACTGTCCTCCTCTGAACTACCACAGCGCCCAAGCTCATATCAACTACGACACTTAGCACACTGCATTCTAACTGCTTTCCTCTCTGTTTCCATTGTCCAGTGGGATCCATTCAATGGTCCCAGTGCCCTAGAATAGTGTCTGGTACATAGTAAGATTCAGGGAATATTTGTTCAATGGAAAATGTATTCATTTATAGCACTTATCACAAATAAGATAGTAAAATCCCAACATACAATGGCATATTATATCAAATAACCAAGCATTTACCTACTCTGTCCACACTATGAAATATAACATATTTGCCTCTGAAATGAGGGCTAGTGATGTTTTACATCAACAAATGTTAGGGAATTTCTCTGTGTTTGAATTTTATTTGTTTAATTAAAATGCCCCTTTTCCTTTTATTTTTCAGCCTCATTTTTGCATCCTTATAGGGTGCCGAGGTCTTCTATTGACTAATTGGGACATCTGACTAAGAGCCACTCAGCCATCTCTCTGTAGCCTTGTCCTTTGCTGATATTTCTTCCTGGAAAGAGACTCAAAATCTTGATGCAAAAGGACATGTACAAACTAGAATTAAACTGTAGGATCTATTAAGACTTTTCAGAATCTATAAATCCTTTGCTAATTCAGAACTGTTTGACAAAAAACCCTGGCCTCCTCCTGTTTGTGCTATAATCTAAATGTGAAAGCACAATGCTTTGGCTATAAGGAACCATTTTAGTTACAGGAGGCCCTGAAAATAGCTTCAGTACATCCTGTACACTGTCCCTCATTCCCATTATGAAAACATCTGCTGGTCTAGTACCATGAAGTATGTATTTCCTACTGCTCAGCTTTCATGGCATATCTTGGCTGCAGAGGCTACAGCTGAGAGTCTTTACTGCATTTAAAATCTAGAAAATTTCTTCTGTCTGTAGCACAGAACAATGGCGCTTTTTGATAAATCAGGTGAAATCCCAAGATCTTATTAATATTACTGTTTATTCTCACTAGTCAACTATCTTAAGTTCTCATCAATATTTATTGTGTTAGGTAAAAGGGTACATAAACAAAAATGACATGTGGTCCTTGCCTCCTAGCAGCTTAACATTTGAAATTTTATATTAGAGTGAATGTAAAAATCAAGGCCTAGCTATAAAAGTAGATTGGTTACCCTGTGAATGTTCTAGTGATTGAAGAACACCAAGGGTCATTCCGCCCCATAGAGACTGGATTGGCTTATACTGCGCCACTTTCCACCCACACAAACACACAGTGGCTCGCATGAATCTCTGCAGAACCAGTCATTCTTTACCCCACATCCATAGAGTTCATCCACAATATGAAATTTTGTACCTTTAATGTGCTATTCAAGGTTCTGATTTTGTGGAGTTTCTCATTGATGGATGGATTTTTACACCGCCTCACGAAGGACTTTCTCAACTCCTTTTTGGTTGAAGGTCGTCGGTCCCCAAGAGGAGATAGACTGGCTTGCTCTAACGATTTGTAGAGCTTCTCCATTTCATCATCTTCAGTTACTTTTGTTTCTTCTATTAAAATAAAAAAGCAGTAACAATAAGCCCAGTTAAAATCAAAGTGAGAACATTGGACACTGTGGTCCTAAAACAAGGCCCTGCTGACACTATGATCTAGACTTCTAGCTTCCAGAACTATGAGACAATACATTTTTGTTGTCTAAGTCACTCCGTTTTTGGTACTTTGTTATGCCAGAGCCATGTTCCCTTTGAAGCTACGAGGGAAGGACCTGTTCTAGGCCTCTCTTGGTGCTTCTCTTGGTTCCTAGGCTTCTGACAGCATAACTCCAATCTTCACAGGGTGTTCTCCCTGTGCTCATGCCTGAGTCCAAATGTGTCCCTTTCACAAGGACACCAGTCATACTGGATTAGGACTTACCCTACTGTCCTCATCTTAATTACATCTGCACCTACTCAATTTCTAATAAGGTCCCATTCTGAGGCACTGGGGTTTAGGACTTCAACATAGGAATTTTGGAGGAACACCATCAAACCCATAATAGTCCACCATCTAGCTAGCCAAAATTCATGTCCTTCTCACATGCAAAACACATTCATATCTTCCCAACATCTCCAAAGTTTTAACCCATCCCAACATCAATGCTAAATCCAAAATCTAATCCAAATATCATCTATATCTGGTATTGGTGAGATCCAAGGAATGATTCATCCTTTGGCAAAAATCCTCTCCATCTGTGAACCTATGAAACCAAAAGAGTTATGTGCTTCTAAAATACAGTGATGGACAGGCAAACTCTAGCAAACTAGTACACACCCTAAGGCCTAAGAACCACTGCCCCAGATGACTTTTAATGTTCTTCCTAGAACTGCCGTTTGAGAGAAGAAACCTGCCTGTGGTCTGTGGCTTTGAGTAAATAACGACCATTCTTTGTGACTTCTCCACTCACATTCCTAACCAGGCCTTTCCAACCTCAGCCCAAATGCTTCTAGTGAAGCAACTCTACCCAAGATCCAGGGGACCTTATGTGCTAGGCCAATCCAATAGCAGTTCCATCATGCTGGACAGTCACTGATTTAGGAATGAGCGTGGGTTGCAGGTCAGGCCAGTTGGGTCCAGAGACCTCTGTTCTGAATTTTAGTTTGGGGGTATCAGGGAATCAATCTATTTTCCTAAACTGAGTGGTGTGATGACGTGAGCTAGAAGATTCCAAGAATTACACCAAGAGTCATGAAAATGGAGCCAATCTATAGGACACAGCTGAGACATGTATCTTAGTAACACGATTGGAGCTCTCTCAGCTTATGGGAGCCAACATACTGCCTCCTTAAGATAACTTTGGGTGTGGTTTCAGTCACATGCAACTGAAAGGACTGCAAACAATACAGAAGGTTACTCAAAGAAAATCTTCTTATCTTGATATTGCTTCAATTTCTTACTAAGAACTTCAGATCTTTATTCCTTCATTCCTTGAAAATAAATCGTGGGAAAGATACGCAATGAGATTTCTCTTCCACCACATACTCCATAGAGTCTGTGCATTTCACTCCTGTCCTAAGAACAAGCTTGATAGAGGACCGTATACAAAGTATGGCATTAGGAGATACTAAAAATAGGCCTCTGCAAAGGGGAGAGGAAAGCATATAATAGTAATCTAGGACCATCAAAATCAAGCATATTTCACTTACTTTACAGTTTACTGTTGTAAGATTAGAAATCTTTAATCAATAATTAGTTTTCCTCCATTTACTGCCAGAAAGTCATGCTAGGTGTTCCCAATTCTCTTTCATTAAATAGAGAGCAAAGACATTGGACTAACTTTGCAACTAACTTAATGTATTAGTCAGTAACCCTTTTTTCTTTGCCAAAACAGTCTCAACAACAACAAAAAAGTGAAAATATTTAAAACTGTATTTGAACATAATTAGGCTTTTTGACTCTGCCTGTGTGCAGATATCAACAGGTAGATTTTTGTCAAGCACATGAAAACATTCTCAACATCATTAGTCATCAGAAAAATGCAAACCAAAACCACAATGAGATACTACTTCACATCCATGATGGTGGCTAAAATAAAAAAGACAGACAACAATAAGTGTGGGTGAGGACATGAAGAAACCAGAAGCTTTATACATTGCTGGTGGGAATGTAAAATGAACCTACCACTTTTAGAAAACAGTTTGGCAGCTCCTCAAAATGCTAAGTGTAGAGTTATCATACAACCCAGCAGTCCCACTCCTAGATATATACTCAAGAGAATGAAAAATGCAGTAACATAAAATTTATACATGAATATTCATAGCAACACTATTCACATAGACAAAAGGTTGAAACAGTCTAAATGTTCATCAACTGATGAATGGATAAACACAATGTGGCCTATACATATAATGCAATATTATTCGATAATTAAAAGAACTGAAGTACTAACCGTGCCACAACATGGAAGAACCTTAAAAACATTCTGATAAGTAAAAGAAGCCAGTGACAAAAGACCACATGTTGTATGAGTCCATTTATATAAACATCCAGACTAGGCGAACCCACAGAGACAGAAAATAGATTAGTGGTTGCCTGGGAAGGAAAATGGGGAGTGACAGCAAAAGCGTACAGGTTTCTTTGTGTGGTGCTAAAAATGTTCTCAAATTAGATTGTGGTGATAGTTGAATAACTCTGGGAATATACTGAAAACCGAACTGTATGTTTTTATGTGTGAATTTTATGGTATGTAAAATATATCTCAATAAAGCTGTAAAGAAAGTAGGCTTCTTTGAGATTATCATGACAACTGATGACACCTGCACAGAAATACTAAGCATGGTAACAACCTGGCATTTAAACTGGAGACATTAAGAAAATTAAATAAAAATTCATCTGAGCCTTAGAGGGGACATTCAGATTGAGGACTCTGGCAGTTTTCAGACACACAAGAATAGGGTAATTTTATATACAGGACAGGGCAAAAGTAGGTTTACAGTTGTTCGTATGGTAAATAATACAATAATTGATAAATAATAATACAAGAATAAACTGTTTCACATACTCACAACTGTAAACTTACTTTTGCCAAACCCTGTATTTTTTTTTATAGCTAGGCAGGTGGGACTTGACTTTGAACAAAGTCTATATGCATAGCTTTCAATACCACAGTATTTTTAAAGTAAGTAATACATATTTAATAAACTTCAAGAAGAAAATCAAACAAGCATAAAGACAAAGAAGATCAACAGAATGGTTTCTTTAAGTCTCTGTTCAAGCTGTTCAGTTATTCTACTAAAACTTATGAGAGAAAATAAGATCACTTTTGACTCATACATTAGTTTGTAATTATGTCAGAGTAAAATGATTATATTAAGACTATGTGTCTAATTCAACAGATATTCAATTGGTAAAGATAAAAATAACTAGAATCTTAGAGTAACGTGACATAAAGTACATTCCATAAGTGAAAAATAAACGGGACTGTCTTTTTGATAATTATATTATTGTTTAACACACTTATATGGATATATATTATCTTATGTTAAAATATCAGAGGCATCGCTCTTCCATACACACATATTCCTTTCCCTGGCTTAAACTTTGGGACATTAGCAATGAGAATATGGGGGTGGGGGGAGGAGTGCGTGTCTGTGTGTAACTTTAAAATTAGCATATAGGTAAAGCGGACCTATACAATTACTGAAGTTAATATAGAATTCACCTAAAATATGAGCAAATAATATTCTCTATTTGGATTCATTTAGAAAATGGAGATAATAGCTAGATAAGGTTAAAGCTGCTAGAAAAAGAAGGGAAAAAATGAAAGCAAATCGTTATTGCATTCTTCTTACCTCTCAGCCATCGTCTCTTTTTAGAGAAAACCTTAAACTAAAAGCCTATGTGTCTAACTTCTAATTATCTGACTCCAGAATAGCCTGTAAACGTAAGGACAATAAAATAACAAATGGAGCTGTGAGTAGTCAGTAAAAATACCCTTATTGGCGCTTTTGTGTCATAATCCGAGAGACATACGATGTATTGCCAGATCCCCAGGGGACATACCTGTGATCTACCCGAGGACCTTATATTGTTTTTACTGCTGCTAGTGCTTGGGTCGCCACAGAGCCATAAAACGAGCGCTCGATAATCATGGAAGCAGGTGATAAAGAGTCGTAGGGAACAAAGTGCCCAAAGGGCAGAAGAGCACCTGAGCCCGAAGCAGAGGCGCCCCTTTCCCAGCTGCTACTCGAGGACCAGCCCCGGCCTGCTGGCCCGCAGGACTAGCCCCGCACCGTCCCGGGGCTCTCCTTCCATAAAGGACTATTGTCAAAAGCTCCCTTTCATATTTTCATGTAATCATTCTTCTAAATGATAATTACATATTAGAAAGCACTAGATTATTTCTCTTATCCTACCAGATGGTAAAAAGAGCAAGAAAAAAGACTGGCAGGAAAGACCACTGCTCTCTCTCCCACTGGGATCACAAGCCAAGTTCATTATTTCCGCTTCCCTTGTCTTCTGATACAAAATAAATGAATTCTGTCAGACAGTCAAGTGTTTCCAATGCAATTGTTATCCTTCCTCTCAAGAGTGTATTTTAGTCTTACACAAAATAGGGAGGCTAACTTCCTTCTCTACAGAAGATGCTTCATAGTCCATCTCATCTACCCTCACAAGCGCTTTGCCAAAAAAGGTGAAAACTATTTTATTTTACGGATGAGGGAGAAATGGAGATTCTTGAAACATAGTAAGCAATTGTTCCCAAATGTAAATTGGTGATGGAATTAAGAAGAGAAGTTCTATTCCACACCACGCAGGCCCACGTGCTTCTAGGCCAGTCTTCTCAAACTGTCACAGGCAAACGTCACCCAAAGATCTTGTTCAAATGCAGATTCTGATTTAGTCGGGCTGGGATGGCGCTGAGATTCTAAAGTTTTAACAAGCTCCTAGGTGACGCCAGAACTGCTGGTCATGGACCATACTTTTAGTGGCAAGGTTAGACTGTCTGTCATCAGTGTGGCTTAAAACACCAGTCTCAGCTCATCAGAAGACAAAGGGATTGGAGTCTCAATGAGAAAGATGAGATTTGTCCAGAAAGCAGCATCTATTTGCCCTGAGCCGCACCCTAATTAAAAATATACATATTTACAGCTTTGCTCAAAGGAGTGTGTCCAGAATCCCTGCCCTGAAGCATCAGAATCTCATATGTTGAGCTGGCACGATTTTGAGGTGAATGTTGGTGACACTTTACATGTGTCAGACGAGCTCAGAACATCTCAAGGGATCGGACTAGTGAACTTGTCTCCAAACTTTGGTCAGTAATCTAATAATTTAGACTCAAGAAAGACATGGTATATTTTTAACAGGATCTTTCTTGGTGACATCAGTAAACGAGAAAAAACAACACTTTTAACTAATGGTTAGAAGTTTACTCCTTTCCAAGATTATGTCAAGTGAATGTGCTCCTCCCTCTCCTACTCCCACACATTTCAGACTATCGTCGCTTCTGATGGGACAGGCATGCTCCAGGAGGCCAAGAATTCAGCTGTCGAGAACACTGTCGGCAGATTCTCTCTTTAAATGCTGTATTTTCAAGTTTGCCTCCTCCACTATTTTATTTTTAGTGTTTCCTTGTGCTTTCTAGAATGTGGTCTTTATTTTCTCTTCAGAACATAAATTCTGGCTTCAGGAGACAAGGGGAGTTCAAACACCATATTTCATATCAGAATTTGAAAGGAAATCTTTGAGAGACTAGAAAAGTCTAAACGATGTTCCAAGAAAGATAATGTTAGTTTCCAAACAGGAAACGCTTGGAAAGGTTTAGGTAGAAGCAGTCCTCCCTGTTTCATGTGTGACATTCTGCTTGAGAAAGGAAAGACCATGGAAAGCACTGGTTACAAAGAAAAGAAATGATGAGAGACATTGGGACATTCTGTGTAGCTTTTAAGATTTTACAAATGTTATTTAACACAACACCTAATGCCAATAGATTAAAAGCATTTTATAGGCTTTCTCTAGTGATTCTGGCAAGTCTTGAATGTAGCAAAAGACTTACATCACAATGATAAACAAATTTAAAGTATAGAATTAAGATAAGTCTGGGTAACTCATTTCAACATAAGGATGCTACTGACCAAGAACATTAAACAGCATAATTTTGAGGGAGACTGACTATTCCTGCTCCTGTTAATGCTGATGGAGATAGTTATCAGGTACAAAGTTTTGACGACATGTCAGGCACTGTGTTAACTGCTCTACCAACATTACCTCTTTATCTTTGTAGCCCTACAAGGAAAGTATTATTAATCCTGATATAAAGGAGAGAATGTCCATACATAGAAAGATCAAAAACCTTGACCAAGGTCACAAAGAGACAAACCTAGGTTCTGACCCAAAGCTCATCATCTTAAATACTACACTACACTATGAATATATTTGATATACTTTCTTTTGAATAAAGTTCGATGGTGATTGTTTCAAATCAGGTAATATATAGCCATTGAGGTGGCTGCTGGCTGGACTAGACAGGCCAAGTTCAGACCCCTGCTCCCACTATCCTGTCCTCCAAGGGAAAAATGCCCAGCCACAGCCTGTGGTTCTGAGGTGCCCAGGTTTTATTCCTCAAACTCTGTACTCACAGGGCCACAGGGCACCAGACCTTAGGACAGGAAATTCATAAGCCAGCCAGCAACCTAGAACACAGGCCAGATGATCAGGTTCTCTGCTTGGGCGTTTGAACCAGACACCTGGAGATAATGAACCAGTTTAAGTTGGGAGAAGGTGAGAGTCGAGGTCACGGTAGACTCTGGCCCCAGATGCAATAAAGGTATAAGTGCTTAGAAACACAGAGGGCAGCCCTGGTGGGTGTGGCTCAGTGATTAGGGCATCGGCCTGCGCACCAAAGGGTCACAGGTTCTATTCCCAGTCAAAGGCCGTGTACTTGCTGGTGGGCTCACTCCCTGCTCAGTCAGGGGACATGCGGAGACAGTCAATGTGTCTCTATCACATCTCTCCCTCTCCCCCTCCCTCTCTCCCTCCCTTCTACTCTCTCTGAAAAGTAATGGGAAAAATATCCTCAGGTAAGGATTAACAACAAGAAAAAGAGAAAAAAGAAACCGAGAGGACAAAGTTGGAAGAATGGTAGCTGGGAATGAGGTAATTTTTTTAAATGGCAGGTGAAAGAAATTCTATAAGAGAGAAAACAGATTGAGAGAAGTCCGAGAGAGCACTCAAGGGTGAAAGCTAGTGTTTTTACTTGAGCACTTGGAAGCCTGAGAGAAGAGTCGTTTCGCTTTATTGTTCCCCATTTTTCTATATTTGTTCTACCATCTCTGCTGCGTCATGTGCCTGTTTTTCTCTTGGGTGTTTGGTGTTTCTATTAGGTAAAGCAACTCAATGCTCTACTACATGTTATTGCTTATTGATAAGAACAAGCCTCTTCTAGTAGGCGATCTTTAATGTTGTTTTCTGTTTCATTATTGTTGCCTCTTGTGGCAGTAATTTCTGGAAATAATCTAAGGTTGAGTCCATTGCTGAAGCATCTGAAATATAGCCTTACATTCTCAAAACAAATATTCCATTTGTTTTTAAAATGTATTCTTTCAATCCTATGAGCACCCAGGATTTGGTGAAGTATGTAATGGAGACATAAAAATTTCTATATTTGCTCACATCCTAAGAAAACAAAAAACACTGGTATATATATTGAAAAAGCATATGGTCAGGTTTCCTTTTTCTTTTTAAAATATATTTATGACTCCCTCTCCCTTCCTTTCTCTGAAATCAATAAAGATAGATAGAAAAAAAAAAAAGCCTAGCCGGCGTGGCTCAGCAGTTGAGCATCAGCCTAGGATCTGGGAGATCATGGTTCGATTCCCGGTCAGGGCACATGCCCGGGTTGCGGGCTCGATCCCCAGTCAGGGGGTGTGCAGGAGGCGGCCCATCAATGACTCTCTCTCTCTCATCACTAATGTTTCTATCTCTCTCTCCCTTCCTCTCTCTGAAATCAGTAAAGATATATTAAAATAAATAAAATAAAATATATTTATGAGGTAGAGATTGAATGGTAAATAAATGGGGGGAAAGGGGAGCCGGAAAACTGCCTAAAATCAAGGATACAAAATTCAATGCACTATAGAGAAATATGTCAATGTTGGCCCCATAACATGCTGGGTGCATCAACCATGTGACTCCATGACAGAGACAAGTGAAATCAACAGATAGAAATGGAAGATTCAGGAGGAGAGACAAGAGCAGTGAGGCAAGAGGAAGGAATAAGTTACCTTATCTCAACTTTACTACGCAGAAAACGAAGGTTTGGAGCATATAAATGCCCTTGCCTTTTTCAGATGAAGCTCTCTTCCTTCTTTCTATTATGATCGTCTGATGGGATCTATAATTACTTACCTAACATCCTTATTTTTTGCCTTAGAGAAAATCCTTAATGAACAGCAGGTCCTCACTTAACCTCTGCAATAGGTTCAGGGAACTGTGGTGAGACAACATCTACTGAAGCCTGTTTACCACAGGCTAATTATACAAACAAGAGTCAGTTTCCCACAGCATCTCATCGACATTACAGTGAAATAACGCTGAGTGAACTAACATCATTCAAGCATCTACTGTACACATTTAGAGTTAGTATTTAAATATGGCCATTAAATCCCTACTAGGCAAACTTTTCCCCAGGAAATGATAATCCTCTGGGGTTGCGGTGATTTAATGCTGCAGGAGACTAAATGTGCTGGAAAACATGACTTGTCCTGGATCCCTCTCTTTCCTTCACACATTCGGTTCACTCCTTTATTCAATTCATCCATCAGATATTCTGCCAGTGCCCACTGTGTGTTGGCGTGGTGTACTTGAGAGCCGAGGGATGGACTAGAACGGACACGAATCCTTTATGAATCTTACATTCTTACATTTTCTCTTTAAGTATGTCCCAAATATGTGTATTTTTCCTCCCCTCACCCCCATTGCTACCATCTTAAACCAACCGCCATTATTTCACCGTTGGCCTATTTCAACAGCTACGTAACTGGTATATCTTAGCTTCCTAATATCCATTTTCCATACAGTGAAGTGATCTTTTAAAAATACATAAACCACCATAACACTCCTCAGCTTCATTTTCTCCAAAAACATCTCATTGCACTTGGAACAAAAGCCAAACACCCTATAGGAGCCAACTAGTGCCACATAAGCCGGGTGCTATTGAGTTCTCTAATTCCTTTCTATGCCTCCCCAGCCCACTCTGCTTCAGCCACTACAATTACTAATGTGTTTTCGGTGATGCAGCTGAAAAGGAACCTACAGGGATGCCAGCTGCATAAAAGTAGAGCACATACAATTACCGTAGTGGGCTACACCATCTAGGTTTGCGTGAACGTACTCTATGGTGTTCACGCAACGGTAAGATCGCCTGATGATGCATTTCTCAGAATACATCCCCATCAATAAGCGATGCATGTCTGGGTTTAGATGCTTCTGTTTCTGTCACTAAGTGACCTGTACTGCTTCACTGGTAGTTATAAAACAGGAAGGAAGTTGTTCTGGTTATACTATGTGGCTTGGTTCACATCATATCTCACCCAACCCTGCTGATTATTCACGCAGAGCTATTCTAAATCAAGTGCTTAAAATCTCAAGCTCTGCAGTCAAATAGAACTGCATTCCAAACACAACTATCACACGAAATTAGGTGCACAGCCACTTTCAGCAGTTTACTTAACCACTTTAAGCCCCAGTTTCTTCATCCATAAAATAGAAGCGGCAATAAAGCACCTACTTTTAAGTTTGGTGTAGCTGAGAAAGAGTAAAGGTTTTCCCTTGGAGATCAGGCACACCGCAAAAATGCCTGTAATCACCACTTCTATCAGCATGGTACTGCAGGGCCAACCCAAGGCAAGAAATGTGTATGGAAGTTAAAATGGCCAAGAACATCCCAAACGCTCTTTAAAAAGACCAAAGTAGAAAGACTTGTCCTATCAGACATTAAGACTCTTTTTCTAAAAGGGTATGAGTCAGGGTAGAAAAAAATAGACTGATGAAGAACAGAAGTCTAAGAAGCAACAGCACTGGCTTTACAACAAAGATGGCACTGGGGACTCACGTGGACATCTGGGAGAAAGAGGATTTTAAATAAATGAGAGTAGAAAAATTATACATCCATACAGAATAAGATATTGTATCCCATTATGGCACATGTAAAAATCATGCCAAGTGGATTACAGCTTATAAAATTATGGCAGATTATTTTCATTATATCAGTGTAGAAAGAAATTACCTAATGAAGACAAAAAAGCATTGACCATAAAGAAAAAGACTGACAAACTTAATCACATTAAGACTGACTGTTCGTCATCACCATCACAAATGAAAAGAGAAATAAAAAGTAGAGAAGATACTGGCAATACATTCAACTGCCAATGAAGGAGTATCCAATATAATTTCCAAAATATATCAAATCCATTGGGGGAAAAAATCAAAGAAGTATGGGTAAAAGAGTGAAAATAAACATAAAAATATGCTAATTCATAATCAAGATTACCAATCAAGATGGGCAATTTTGCAAAAGTCTACAAGTCTATTACTAGTGAGGATGTGGAGCTTTGAGAGCTATCACCTATCCTGGAGAGAGAGAATTAGTGCCACCAATTTAGAAAACAATTGTTATTATTTAGTAAAGTTGAAGATAGGCATAAATCATGGCCAGTAAGTTCATTCCTAGGTACATACACCTAGAGAAATGCAGACATATGTAGACCAAGATACATGCATAAGAATTCTCAGTCAGAGAATGAAAAGACAGGCCACAGACTGGGAGAAAATATTTACAATCACATGCCTGATAAAATGTCTTGTATTTAAAATATACAAAGAACTCAACAAAGAGAAAACAAAATAAACAAATAAAAAGTGGGTAAAATATTTCAATAGACACCTCACCAAATAACATGTACAGATAGCAAATAAGCATACGAAAAGATGCTCAACATTTTATATCATTAGGTAATTACAAATTAAAACAAGGAGGTACCATGGCCCACCTACTAGCATGGCAAAAAAAAACACACTGACAACACCAGTACCGGTGAGCAACAGAAACTCCCATTCATTGTTGAGGGAATGCAAAACGGTATAGACAATTTGGCATTTCTTACAAAGCTTACCATACAATCCAGCAATTGCACTCCTAGGTAGTTACCCAAATGAGATGAAATTTTTATATATGCACTCAAATCTGTACACACATGTGTATAGCAGCCTTATTCATAATTCCAAAAACTTAGAAGCAACTAAGATGTCCTTCAATAAATGAATGGATAACAAACTGGATCCATGCAATGGAATATCATTCAGCCATAGAAAGCAATGAGCTATTAGCCCACGAAAATGCATGGGGGAAAGAAACTAAAATGCCTATTACTAAAGGAAAGAAGGCAATCTGAAAATCATACCTACTGTATGATTCCAACTATATTATGTTCTGGAAAAGGTAAAACTAAAGAGTAAAAAGATCAGTGGTTGTCAGAGGCTTGGGCAAAGGGTGAAAGAGATGACAAGGTGGAGCACAGGAGATTTTTAGGGCATTGAAACTATTCTGTATAATGTTGTAAGGGTGGATATATGACATTATATACTTGTCAAAACCCATAGAACTATAGAAGACAAAGAGTGATCCCTAATGGAAACATGGACTTCAGTTAATAAAAGTTTGTCAATATTACTTGTTCATTGTATCAGGTAAACCACACTAATGCAAGATATTAGTAAAAGAGGCAATTGTGTATACAAGAGGGATTATATAGAAATTCTCTGTACCTTCTGCTCAATTTTTCTGTAAATCTAAAACTTCTATATAAGAGCCCAAAGATGGGAAAATAGAATGTTCATCAATAGTAAATATATTTCTTGCGGTATAGTAAAACAATTGAGTAGTATAAAGCAATGAAAATAAACTAATTCCACTTACACAGGGATGGTCTCACAAAGACTTATCATGGAGCAGACAAAACAGGCGGTGGGCCATCCATGCCTGAGACCAATGCCACTGAGGTCAACAATTATAGATTCAAGATTTTCCTGGTAGTAAATATTTATGCCCATTTTCAGAGCACAGTTCAAAAAACAGTATGACTAGGAAATTTTCTAGGGACTTAATTGAGAGGTGCAAGCCCGAGATCAGTCTTCACCTTGGTAGGTCTGCTGGAGAACCCCTCACGCCTCACCTCGGCTTTCTCTACTTGCACAGCCAGCCCAGCTGTTACCGAAGCTCCCTAACGCTTCTCATTTCCTTATTCCTGGAAGAACAAGTCTCCTCTTACCCTCCTACTCCGTCTTCTAAGGCTGACATAATTTTTATCAAGTACAGTTCAATCACCCGATTAACCAGGTGAGAAGTCGCCATCCGTTGCCGACTGAACTAGACTAAGGACTGGCCCAGTATCCGACAGCATCTGAGCTTCTTCTCCATCCCTTTCCCGTGCCTTCCCTCTCCGCCAGAGCCTCCCACGTAGATGTGACCGTCCGCATTTTGAGTCCCGGCCCTTCTATAACCGGCAGGTACCCTGTGTCCTTCTGCGACACCCGTTCTCTCCTGCTCTCTTTGGTTAAGTGTCTTCCTCCTCCCACTCCCCCCATTAGACATGAAAACGCTTTAGACCAGAAACTGTTTCTGGCTCATCTCTGTGTTTCCATTGGCACAAAGCGCTTGGGTAGATGCTGGGGACTCAAAACTAACCCTGAAAATAATGCTAAACGGCATGGGGCTCAGTCTTCAACGTCTTCTTCTCATCATCTTCGTGCTTCCTAAGGAGACGGGCACGCAGTCCCCACAGCACCATCGGAAGTAGCCGGCGGTATTGTCCTCGCTCCAGTTGTTATACAAAATGTTTTGTAAGATCTGCTAAATTCTAAAGTCTGGCTTATTTTATACTGCTTTCCTGAGATGTCACCCATGCTCTAGCGTGATTGTCTTTTCATTAAAAATGCTTTGTATTCAACTCGAGTCTCAGATGAATTCTGCTTGTACTTGTACTTGAAAAATATATTTGCATACATTGGGTGTTAGTCCTATTAGTGATTATTAACTTTCCAGCATCCAGGGTATGGGCGCTCTATTCATGGAGTAGATATAATGAAATTGTCTCCATGTTGTTAACATAATGTGAATAGAGACAACAATGTGAGTCATCACCACACAGGCATAAGTCATGGGCCAAATAACCTCTCCCAAAAGGAAAATACAGCATAGAGTGAAACTGAGCTGAGATGGACATTCCATTAACCCCATCGCCTCTTTTCCCCTAGGCTTTGTAGAAAGACTCAGGGAAGAATCTGGACAGCTCTGGAACTCTGAAACTCCCCATGTGCAAGGGCAATAGGATGCAATTAACATCCTGCATTTTTTAGTAGCTTACACAGCAGGAGAGAAATGTCTAAAAGGATATTTAAATTCAATATAGAACTCTAGCAACCACAATTTTAATTGCATACCAAGTGCACAATATTTCTCTCATTGTCAAAATAGAAAGAAGGCAATAATACATGTCTGCTTATTTTAGGATTCAGTTATTAACCATGAAGAATCTTTTCTTTTTTTCTAGGATAAAAGCCTCTTCCTCCAACAAATGCATCTTGAGACTGGGACTTAATTTAATAATCCTAACTCCTGTTTTGGACAATGTCGAAACTTCAATACCTGCCATGAAAATACTCTGAACAGTATTTCAGGCACAGGAATTTCAGGGCTTTTATTTTATTTTTTTAAGTGACAGATAAAATTAATTTTTAAAAGTCACAAAAATGACTTTTTTTCCAGCAACACACAAACACATATATGTTTAAAAACATGCAAAATACACAGTCTGGTTACTCAATAGTAGGTCATCAGAAACACAAGCAAAGACTGGGTTGCCGTTTCCATAGCAATGTCTTTATGTAGTTCAACTCTTCTGGGAATTTAACCAAATCCCCAGTAGGAGGAAAAAATCATTAGCTAAAATTTTGTAACATATGGCAACCGCCAACAAATCAGGGAATATTTTTATAGTCTCTCCCTTTGTACTGATAGGAAGACTTTCATGTCAAGCTGTTTGACGAAGCATACAGCTTTTATTGGTCACTCAGCACTTAAATCAAAATTTAAAAATACAAGGCTTCTTCCTTCTTAGAATAAAAGAGCTGTTGGTACCCAGCCAGGCTCTGTAATGCATGCATTCCAAGAGTGACATTTGGACATGGGTAAGAACTTCACGCATCTTCCCATGACTCCCCGGTTATTTACCCTACGGACAACTCAATCTGCAGGTTATCTCCCGGGAAAGAATGCAAACAAAATTTGATTATCTATTTTGTTTTTGAAACCATCCTCACTCTGGGGTTGTGTGTGTGTGCATGCAAGTTTATAGTTCTACCTTATGGCCCAGTGATTAATGTAAGAGTTTTTAGCAGGAACAGAATGGATGTGGCGCTTTTCATTATGTTCTTTAGTTTCACCACACCTGTATCTGGAAGGATCTTCTAAGAATCCAGTGAGAGGCCATGGAGTTGGAGATACTTAAATTCTCTCTTCAATATGGCTTTGTAAAAGCAAATACAATGAACAATATGCAATTACTATCCAAGGAAAATGGTCGTCTCAGAATAAGAAAACACGTCCAATGCCAAGGAATGCATTCCTTTCCCAGGAGCACATTCTATTTTGAACTTTCTCAATGTTAAAAGGAAGTTTCTTAGGCTGAACCTAAAGCTACTTCCCCTTTACTCTCACTGCTGACCTCAGCTGTGTACTTCCAAGGAGATACAAGTTAAGCCCACAAGTCTACATGACAGCACTTTGCAAGCCCGAGGCCAGCGTGAATCTGTGTCCCCCATTCCTTGCAGTCCAAACTTGACTCTTCCCTGCCCCTCAGTGACCTCACTGTCATTCTCCTCCCTACTCTACCTCATTCACCTCTAGAAGTAGCTTATTTTGCCAATCACTTCATTCACTCTACTGTTTTAGTGTAAAGTAGAACGTTGGCCTAAATTAGAGGTATCAATTGAAAATGCCATCAGAGGCCAGGCAGGTAAGTCAACTGTGTGAAACATCACAGGAAGTGCTGATTTTGTGGTGATTGAACAATGAGTTCCCAGCTTGAGTATTCCAATTCATTTTCTTTAAAATACTGTACACATACACACAACACACAACACACACACATACACACACACTGGGTCTGCAGTTGTAATCCTTGGCCTAAATTACTCTGGTAACAAACACTAAATTAATGGAATTCATCTAAAAATTTGAGAAATAAAAACAAACAAACACTTTCCCTAATTAGGCTAAGAGAGGCGAGAGGGTCACCTATGTCATCATGCCACTCTCGCTAAATATCATGGGAATGTAGCCAGTCAACATTCTCTGGACAGCACATTGAAAAAATACAAACCAAACTCATCACTGTGTCATTGCTCAATATCTTATATCAGGTAAGCTTGTTCTACGACAGAATGAATGAGGCACAGATCATCAGAAAAGACCCATCATGATTAAACCTAATAGTAAAAGAAGTTAGACTGAGTAAAAGGTGAGGACCCACCATCACAGAGCATTAAGAAGACTCATATTATTAATTTCTACGTTCCATTAGCTCTTTCCTTTGCTAAGACTTGATTTTTTTCAAAAGTATAAACTGTGCTCTCCTTCATGTTTGAAAGTCCTAGTGCTGCCCTCCAAAATGTTTGCAAATTGTCTGTCTTCCTGTTAACCACATGGACACCTTCAGGGACCGACTAGGGACCAAAAATAGTCAAGCCTTTCCTCAGATTGGTAAAAAATAAATCACTATTTTATGATCACATATCTCCAAGTCAACGTAAGCATTTGGTTAGTGGATAGAGCATGGCCTCAAAGCTGGAGTTTCCCTCATGCAAACTCCTCTGCAGAAACAGCTCCTTGGCTTAGCCCCACAAGACTAATTACCGAATCACCGTTCACGACTTTAAACATTCTTTCTGCAAATTAACGTTAGAGCTCTGTTTCCACACCAAATTCATTCTCTAAAGAAGAGTAAACAATTTCTTGGCTTACCTCTGCCCATCGTCCTTGCTCCAGGGGGCTTGTCTGGGACAGTAAGATGGTCTAGGTTGCTACTCAATGAAGATGTGTCACCGCCAGACAGAGGGTTCAGAAGTCCACTTTCTGACACGGCGAGGCTGTTCTCCGGGGCCCTCAGATTGTCTGCCTCTGAGGGTGCAGGTGGGTGAAGCTGCACAGCAACTGCTATACATTGTCCCACATCTTCAGTGGCAGACGAACTGTTAATGTCGCTCCAGGACTGTCTTTCTTTAGATAAAGAGGACAATGTGCTGTGTCTCTTTATGGTATTTTCCAGGGAAGAGCAGGAACACGATGTTTCACTAGGCTTGGGTGGAGATGAAGATGCCTGCTCTGCCGCCTATTTTGCACACATAAAATCAAAAAGAATAAAATAAATCATGATAAACCAGCATTCTCTACTTCTCATATTCAATGAAGGTGCCCCACTGTTTCAAAAAGTGGCCAATAATAAAACAGAATGGTTGACTGTTCCAAGAATTCTGTCCCAAGAATTTTGCAAGTTCTTTATTTACTCAATATGTGCCCAGTTTTCTACGTACTAGACATTGATTTTCAAATACTCAATAAGTCTATATTTTTTAGTAGCATGACATTAAAATATCTAGTTAAGATACTAACTTATCATACACATCTTCTTAGTAATGATATATTTGTGAAGATATGAAAACTTTCCATTCAGGAATGTGTCAGCGAGCTTGGGAACCCATTACCCTAAATCACTCCAACCATTTCACAACTAAGAGATCAAAGACAGACCCGTAATTCACTAAATAAAACCCCAGGTATCTGGAGAAAGTAATGCCCACCTGCCAAACTATCCAAATAAATGCCAGGAATAACTTACTCATTAGCAGGATCTATAAGCGAAATATTACAAAAATACCTACTCGGGCCCAGTCCTGACACGTTCCCCTATTGTGAGCTATTTTGGTAAAACCTGGCTTCCAAGTGTTCAGCTTCCTTTTCTGCAGAGACTAAGCTCAGGCATTTTCTGTTGCTCCTGCTGATACTACTCTAATTAGATCACAGCAAAATGAATGTCTGAGCCCAAACTGCACACGATTGCTGCGGCGCATTCCACAAGCCTCTCCGAACCTCAACACTCTGCAGGCATCAGGAATGTCTGTGGGTGGTATTCCCGATTAGGGCACCACTTGAACACAGCGCAAAGGCTTTCAATCCGTTCTCTCCAGCACCATATAACAGTTATAAATGTAATTTTAAGTGTCGAGAAGAATAAACCAAAGAAGGGGGGAGGGGGAAGGAGTGAGAAGAAAAACTGGAGAAAATGAGACAAGATTACATGTATCAGGTCAGAGGGAGTTTTCATGAGAAGAGAAATTGACAAAACATAAGTCAAAGCGAACCCGGGGTGCCCCGCAGAGGACCCCACACGGGAACGTGCTTTACAGACAGCGTGGTGCTCAGTCACCGCTCACTATTTCCACCCTCCTGCAGCGACGAAGAGCTGTAGGCACACGTCAAACACAAAACTCCTAGCTCCGTGCCTTCCCCTCTGCAAATGAAATGAAGGTAGAAAGGAGGGGCATTGGCACCCTGTGTGGCTAACTGGAGCCCATCCTCCTGGTATCAGTTCAGGGGCAAGCTCCTCCCAGAAGCCTTCTCTGGGGACCCCAAGGCAAGGAGGTACCTCTGCCTGATGCTCCCGGGAGCCCTTCTGTCATACCAGGTGGGATATAATTTTATCTGTCAACTGACACTGTAATTGCTGATTGACTTGTTCATCTTTGCTGGTGTTCCTTGAGAACGGGCTGCTTTTCATTGTTTTCGCATCTCCGTTTGTTGCATCTGTGCCTGACACATAGTTGGTCACAAACTAATGCCAACGAAGAGCAGACAAGAGAGCCAGCTATATGAAGAAAACCAGCCCTAAAATTTTTACTAGGCCTGTCAAAAAGCTCCCATTTCTAATTTCTCTGTTAATAAATGGATGCCCTATCCGCTATCCACCCTGTGAAGTCTTTTCAAGACAAAGAAACAAACTAAAACCTCCTGTTCACTCATGGAAGACCCTGAAGTGCGGAGTGTGATTCAGCCACTAGATGCAGAGGTCCAAATGGGTCTTGTGCTGAAGTCTTCCTGCTTATCTTTACTTGATAGCCATTAGAATGATTGGATATTTTTTAAAATATATCTTTATGGATATTGAATTAAAATTTTAAGTCAAGATTTTAAAATTTTTGAGAAAATTCTCCAGAATAGTATGATTTTATACTTTTGAGTGCACCATTCCAAAATGAAAATTTATTGCCCCAATTTTTTTAAAGCAAGAACTTGGGGATGGTGGGTATTTTTTTCACCTAGGCTTGTACAGCTCAGTCAAAGCTAGACTCTGCTAGATTGAGCCAAAACAACAACTCGAGTCACACTATGGATAAAAGTTACTATGATTTTTTTAAATTTTGTCTGTTTAAATAAAAAGCTTAAATGTTATTTTAAGCAAGTGTCTTACATGTCTGCTTTTCAGAAACAAGAAGAAATAAAAACAAAATCTGCCTGGGAAAGATGCAAGAATGAGGAAAATATTCTATTTCTAAGAAAAATAAAATCTAGCTCTTCAATATTTATCTATCTCTAACATATTTCTTCAGGAAAAAATGCTAGCCTCAGTGGCCTTCCAAAAAATGCTCAACATAGAACTCAAAGACATAACACTTGATTGATGACTCCAAACTTGTAAAGAATCCTCCCACTTCAATGACATAACTTACTGGCCTCATAAGCACCCCTTCAATTATTTGTTTTAAAACAGCATTCCCTGCAACATCAAGTAAGGCTGTCATTGCACAACGCAACTGAGCCATGAGCATTCACCTAAGATAATTGGTTGCATTTACTTTCATCAAGTAAAATCCTAGGTCCCTGACAATGCTTTTAGTAAATTAATCTGTGATACTAATTTTCCATCAAGAAAATGAAAATCACAATATTTTAGAACTAAAATAAATCATGTAAGCATCATATATGAGGCACTGTGGGAAAGAGAGAATTTCAGGAAGAGATGGAGAGAGAACCAACCAAATCCTTGTATATTACAGGTTAAAATAAGAGAGAGAAACAGAAAGAGAGAAAAAGAGAGAGAGGAACAGAGCGAGAAAGTAAGCTGAAATATCTGTTTCTTTATTAAATCTACAAGGAACATCTAGGTAAGACCTACTCAACTTCCCAAGAAGCAATAAAGGGTCTCCCAGTAAGAACACTATTAAAAGCTGAGAGACACTGTAAGGTCTAAAGATATCATATGTTTGATATAGAAAAAAATAAAAGGTTTTTCTAAATTCAGAAACTGATTTTAAAAGAGGAAGACTACATTAAGAAAAAGCTATGAACGTATGAAGAAAGGATAGATTGCAAGACTAGTTCAAAAACTGGTCAAAAATTTACCATATTCAAAATTTAATTTTATTTATATCTTGCTTAATTTTGGCTAATCCTATTTAATAGAGATTTTAGAAAACCATATTCATTCAACACATATTTATTTCTGGTCTTGCCTGCTAGCCAAATAAATTAGAAACATGACCATAATCCTGCACTGACAGAGGGTAAAACAGTAGAGGTCATTGTTTAAATGATATTTAACACCTTAAATCCAGGAACTGGCAACACACAAAATTAACATCCATTGGATGCTTTCAAAGTTTAGAATCAAACCTGGACTTTTCTCCAGTGCATATGCAGACTCATTTCAAGTGCAGATTTAATGCACTAGTCCCACTCCTGGCTCCCTGCTCCCTTTCTGACTCTAGTTTCCTCCTATTGTTATCTTCGGCCCCTTTAACTCATTTCCCATTGCAGCACATGCACCCAGCAAGCACTCCAATTCTCTCTGAGAATAAGTAGGGTATAAATAAACGTTATAAAGCAAGCCTATTCGAGCGCTGGCCTATCACCAGGAGCCCTTCGCATCACCATGGATCCTCCGAGAATGGCACATCCGTGGGTCACGCACAAGTACTCCCAGTCTGTCATTCCAGGGTTGCCATGGAGAAGGCTCAGAATCAGCACCCTGAGAATTGCACTTGCTCTATGGCAAGTATCTTAATTTAGTCTGTTCAAAAAATTTATCAGTCAAGGTAATTTCTATCCAGTTGGAAGGAGTGACAGCCATGCACTTGATCAATGAACAACAGACTACTGACGTCGGTACATACCAAAGGGGACACGGTCTCCGCCGAGCAAGGAGGGGCTGCCGCCTCCATGGCCACTTCAGGGTCGTCCGGTTCACTCTCACTGTAGCACTCTAACAAAAACGAAAAGCCCTCTGTTTCAGCGCCGCTCCCACTTGCTCCAGATGCGTGAGCAGAGGTTTGTCCATCTGGCTACTGCGCTCCCGGCCCACTCAGAAAGTACTTATCTAGAGAGCTCCCGGGTGCAAGCGGGTTACAGAAGAGGGGAAAGGAAGGGCCACATCAGGGTTTCTGTCCCCAAGGAGCGCCCAGCACACGCAAGGGGACTAACTGTAGCTCAGGCAAAATAAAATAATTCCTCAAGGAATGGGAATCATTTACAAAGGGCGCATGAAGTCAGTAGTGATTAATTCTGATCACAGGAATCATAATGAGCTGAAGTTGGAAAAAGTAAACTGTCACTGGTACCAAGAGTGATGTTAGTACCCGGCCAACAGTGCAGGCCGAGCCAGGTACATGGAGCCCCTAAAAGAGATGGTGGGAAGAGAAACTGAACCATCCCTTGAGGCCGTATCATGGAAGGCCTTATGCACTGGGATAAGGAGAGGCTTTTATGTAGTTATTTCTTTGCCTTGCAATCTATAAATGTACGTTAAAACTAGAACGATCTATTTTATGGAAAATAGGACCAGGGAGATAGTTAGGACATTGATTGCACAGTATTGCAATGTACCTCTTTATTGTTTTAAACCAAGTTGCCACTTTTCTATTTCTATACTAAGACCGTTTGATTTTCTTATCCAAAGATAAAACTCCCTAGTTCCAATGCCAGAGTTTTACGGGGTTTAAGCATTTCAGAATAGTATCAGCTCCACAACCCTGGTACCTCACGCCTCCTTCATTTCCATATTAAGGAGCACTGGCACCATTAAGAAGCATTAGACACCTGTACATGGGAACCCTGAAAGCCACTGACCGAGCTAAAGGACTGAGACTCGGCCTGTGTCCCAATCTGACCTTCAGCTTCCTAATACAGACTCTGGGTTATTATTCTCAGCACACATGTGGTGGAAGTATTAAAATACCAGAAAGGAAATAGTGGGATGAAAGTTATCTGTCTAGATCATGATGAGATGGTGCCTATGAGTAAGAATCCAGTAAGTGGGGCAATAAAAGATTTGCATTGGCAATTGCTGGAGATGTCACTGAAGCCTACAGCTGCTAACGAGTGGGTGAAGTGTGAACATCATTCGCAGCCACCAGAGGAAGCTCTACTCTACTCTGGTGAATCTGTGTGATTATGTTTCTACATATTTTCAGATCATTTTAAATGCCAAAGTCTGTTTCATTAGGACAGGACTATGCCTAGAACTTGATGTCATGTTTTTATCTTATTTCATTCTATTCTAATTTTCTTGCTAAATTTTCAGAAATTTAACAGAGAACATACCTTCGTCCTTTGTAGTGGAGTCTTGACGGATTACAGATAATCCAAGCTTGTTTAACCACCTAAAATTTAAATAGAAAATAAATGTTTGACCATAGAGAATAGTCATCCACTTATTCACCTTTCCCCTGGACCCCAAAGGAAGGTTTCTGGGCCAGACTTTATAATAAAATTGAGTCATAATTCTACAGTCAGTCTAAACATTCCCAGAAATAGCATAAATTTGTGGTATCAAAACCGAAGACCTCTGGTTTCATAATATTTTTTTTACTGGAGGCATTCTTTGCAAGGAAAGAAAAGAAATGAGGTGGCCCATTATCCATTTGGCTGCTGTAAGCAGCTACATTACATATTCTAAATATGTGAACAGATACATCTTTTGCAATTGTACATTTGAAATTTTTAGCAACCATGACAATCTTTATTATTGTTTACCAACTTAGCCATTAAAATTTTATCTGTGTAATTCTTAAAGTGTCCATTTATTTCACACACAAAAATAAAGATGATACATTTTTAAACCAGGATTTTTATAATAATCAGTAAAATATCTGGCTAGAGCTGGACAGGTATTCATAAACAGGGGAAAATATTAATTCCTTAAAGAATTTCATGTAAGGTAAAAATTGTCAATGTCATCTCTTCTATTGATTTACCATTTTGTTGGCAATGAATTCCAACTAAACATCAAAACAAAAATAGAACTAGACAAACCTTAAGGAATTCAAACTTAGCTTATGACTTCCAGCTACTATAGTTCCTTCTCAAGGGTTTTGCTAGGAACATATTTTATAACACTAATTTTTAAAAGATATAAAATGTCTTCTTCATATGCCCCTAACTATACAACCTTCTATTTAAATGGAAATTATTATTTTGGGTCAGTGATAATGTAAGCAATTTATTTTCCACCTCTTTCTAGTTTTCTGTATTTTAAAAAAATATCCCATATTGTGTATTATTTTTGAGAAACCAGAGCATTTAGTAGTGGCCTAAGTCTACCAATCCCAACAAAATAACAATAACAATGCTATGCACTTAGAGATTCACTTATACTTTTCACCGTGACAGAAGTATTGCACATTCCCAACAGTCAATAAAATAGGAATCTTTACCCAGCGCTCCACCTGCCACAGCCTTGCTGCATTTATCACAGAAAATGTATAATACATTTCATTTTTTTAAAATGAGTGCAATAGGACTACTTACAAGGAAAAGATGAGCTCTACCCAGCCTCATTTATGAATCCCCTTTAGCACCATGAGAAACATCTACACTCTAACACTGGAACAATACCTGGGCCCAGATCACGCCATAGGAACTGGAAAATGTTCATCATGACCCAACAGAATAATAAACGAAACAAGGAAACAGGAAATCGCAGAAAATACGAATGGCCAATACACATATGGAAAAAATTCTCAGAGTCAAAGGAGTTCTGGGTAATGCATATTCCAACACAAGAAAATATATTTCACCACTAGCTGCACAAAGATTTTAAATATCTCTGATTTCTAGAATTTAGGAGAAAACATTCTTATCCTTTGTTGAGTTGAACATGAAAACTGATACAGCCAATTTTAAGCAGCTAATTCCATGATACTATTCAGAATGGAAATAACTGTCCCTTTTGCCCAACAAGTCTAACTCTAAGTTTCTAGCCTACAAAAACACATGTCATGACACAAATAAATGGGGAAGAATGTTAATTCAACAAGCCTTGCAATGGCCAAAAGAAAAATAACATTAATACAATATAATAGCCCATCAAGAAGAAAATGGATACATAAAGTATGACACTGTCTCCCCTGGTACCATGTTGTAATGGAGCTAATAACAAGGCAGATGTGGGCCTTGTAATGACCTGGAAAACCCCTACCATCCTGTGAAGTGGAAAAAGAAAGTCAACACAACATGTATGGCCTAACTCAATGTACTTTTAAAATTATATATTTGTATATATGCACAAATAGTATGCGAAGAAAGCATCAGGAAAGAGATACAATATACTCCTCAAAGTGGCCAATCTAGGGAGAGAAGCTGGGGATATGGGAAGGTTTTCCCTTTGCATACTTCTATAGTATATGATTCTGACCAGAATATGTTTTATGTATTACCTAACTAAAAGAAATACTGAAAGTACATTTTTAAACACTAATCAGGCAAAGCACAATGAATTTAATGGTTCACTTTTAAAATACCAAAATAAACCAGTTCTTAGCTTATACATAATTTCATAATTATATAAGCTGATCCTCCCCCATAAAAGCATCCAAAAGTGAAATAGACCAAAAAATGTTAACATATTAAGACAAAAATAGTTTTAAATTGAGAATGCCTGAAACAAGCAAAGGCATTGCTAAGTTCCTTCCAGAACATGGAAATACAGAAACATAGCACAATGGAAGAGTACTGACAGTAAAAAAAGATTCCTCTAAGCCCTTACTCAAGAAACCAGGCCCTGCCCAGCCAGGCGTGGCTCAGCGGTTGAGCATCGACCTGGGATCCAGCGGATCGCCGTTCGATTCCCCGTCAGGGCACATGCCCGGGTTGCGGGATCTGTACCCAGCAGGGGGTGTGCAGGAGGCAGCCGATCGATGACACTCATCATTGATGTTTCTATCTCTCTCTCTACCCCTCCCTTCCTCTCTCTGAAATCAATAAAGATATACTTTTTAAAAAAAGGTCCTTTGAATTGCCGTTATTAGTTACTTGCTGTGAAAAACTGGTGACTGATTAGAATCTTGTTTGCCTGTTCTGTTTCCAGAACCCACAGGCTTAGAGTACCTCCTTTGCTAAGAACGTTTTTTTAAACATCGAGGCAATAGAATATTTTCTATCTGTGGCTAAATAGATGGATGCACAAAAAGACTGATATTTACATAAAAGATGACAGATGTTTCCTGGGAGTTTGTTGTATGTTGACTTGACATGAATGTGTGTGTTGGAGAAACACAGTGTTAAGAAACTGATGTACAAAACAAGAACATTCGTCCCACAAGCACCGTGGGAGAAAGGCAGCTACCACCAGCCTTAGCTTAGGAACCAGCTCTTTCATTTCCCTTAATTACCTAGCCCTGTCCTTATCAATTGAAGGTCCCTTCAGAATACACAGCTTTTCTATTCAGCTTAATTGTCTTTCCCTTCATCGTCCCTGAGAGAAGTGTCACCATCCAAAACTGCATTTTCCCAAGGAGGAAAACTCCTAAAACAGGGCTCATCCCCCCAAATGCCCCTCCCTCCCTCCTTCCCTGGCATCTCGGCATCGCGCTAAGAGACGCCCAGGTGCATTATGTCCTGGCTCAGACGGGCCACGTCAGCATAAAGGAGGCCCTTCAGGTGCTATCGCAGAACTGAGCGCATGCATAACCTGTCGGGGGAAGTTAACCCGAAGGCCCAAAGAAGTTCTGCATTCTCGCTCTTCAGAAAAATAAAACTGAATAATGATATTATAAATAAGAGAAGTTATGATACATTTGGGCACAGACTAAAGGGGTCATTTATCTATGAGTGGCCATATGGCCGATTTTCAACTATAAAGGTCATTCACAACTATGGGATCAGGATACCTTACGTTCAGATTTCAATTTACATCTTTTTGTAAGCTGGAAAGATAAATGCTAACACAATTTCAAGTAAAATGAACAGATCTTCACAGCACAGACGGGCAATAAGATCTTTGCTTTGGTAACTATGAAAGGCTTCGGTCTAATAGCCAACCAGGCAGAGCGTGTATGTCTTAGGGAGAGCTAATATTCACGCAGCTCTGCTTCTCTTAGAGCTCTGCAAAGGGAAAGCATGAAAAGTGACGATAAACAGACTAGAAATATAAACTGGAGAAGAGGGTGAGCAGGGAGGGAAATAAGGCAGATGTGCGACTCAGAGAGCAAATCCGCCTGAAATGTAACAGGTTTGATAACCTTGGAGGGTCTCACGCTTGTGCTAGTTTACCGATGTATTTTGCTAGGCCAGGAGAGCAAGTCACCAGGTAACAAAGCACTTAGCACTAACTGTTTCCCTGCTCAACTCAGTCTCCCTGGTCCCGTGGGAGAGAAAACAGAACCACAGTGAAAGAACCAGCCACAGGATGGGTAGGGAGGGTGTAGACAGGAAGGAAGCCGGAGATACAAGATGCTGTTTGAGAGAAGCCAGGGACAGCTGGAGGCTATGGGGGGGGGGGGGCATTTGGGGTTATTTGATGGCTCAGCTCCTGACTATCCTAGGGCTCCAAGTGCTGCTAGGCAATACACTCAGCCTTCCACACACCTCTTACCCACCTAGGGCTGGCTAATCAATACAAATAAAAAGCGAAAAATAAAGAGCTTTGACTATGAAGTTTTTTTTAAATCTTCTCCTTTTGTGTATCTGCTCTTATTTTTTTTCAGATGCTTGAGAAAGCCAGGAAGGAAAAGCTAAAATCAGAAAGAAGGAAGAGACAACTTCTCTCTTTGTCCAAGTACATAAAAGACTCATTTGAAAGACTCCATTGTCAGTGCCTTGCCTCGATATTTCTAACACTGGGTTTCTCAATAAAGAGTGTTCTGCCTTCACAGGAGGGGTTGTGGTGGGGAGATGAGTGTAGGGAGCCAGTGAGAATGCTTCTAGCTAGACGGGGCTGCTGGGGGGGCGGATATCCTCTAAGGGTGTGTGTGGGTGTGGGGGAGTTATGCCATAAACTCTATGAATGGAGGAATTATTCTGTATTCTTTATTTCTAGTGCCTAGGATCTGCTACAATGGGACACATAGTAGGTGTTCCATAGACATATTTTAATTAGTTGCATAAGGTAATAAAACACACCAAGAATTCTGCAAATTCTTAAATTAAACATAATGCCCTCTGATGTCTCAAGCAGGTAGTACTCTATGCATATACTCGACTTATTTAAACAGAGCAAAGGGGAAACAGGAATTTAGGGACATAAAACTTCTGTTAGCTATACTTGGAGCAAGAATGTTCTGCAAGTATTAGAGATTGTACGTGGAGAGGTGATAAACGCATGAATCATCATGATAATCACAGAGCACATGAAGCGCTATAAAGATCGGAACTCTGAAAGCTGTGATCAGTTATATAATACTTTCAAGCCTTTCTCCCTGTGACACTGATTCTCATTTTAACATTTTCTTATAATGGCTTGTCTCTTCCTTTCTCAACTTCGTGGTTCCCTCAGAAGAATCTCATTACGCCTTCCTAAAATAGCCATTTGGATACAGATAGTTCTCCAAAACCCTTCCACATGCTAGAAAAGAAAGCAAGGAGACCCTACAGCTGCTAAAAAGGTTAACCCTTAAAGCAGCAGAAATAAATGAAACAGTAATGGATATGAACAGATGCTTAACCCCCAGCACCTGACCAAAGTCAGTCTATTCCCACAACGGCTGGGTTTAGCGATTTCCTCTACTCACACGTTCATTTCCTGCGTATTCTCGGCTGCAAAATAGAAGGTCTTGATCTGAGGATGGCTGATCTTAAAAGCACTTGAAAGGAAAAAGCAGAGACACGTAAGAAATTAGTGTTTGTAATCGTCAGTGGGTTTGGAAACATGTAACTAAGTCAAATGTAAGTACAGTAAGTTCATTCGCTTTCTTTGTAAATTTACGAAAAAGAATTTAGTCACATTCAATACCTACAGTCTAATCTCTATTTCATCTCAAAAACAGAGGGTTAATCTATTATGTCATAACATCCAGAACAGGATGGAGTCTTGGCTGATCAATAGCTTCTATTTAAAGCACATGGGCATATTCTTTAATTTTCACTTACTAACTACTATGCTATAGAGACAATAAATTAAAATACAGAGTGACAGAGGTGCCACTTCAAAACACGTAGAACAGCTCTTTCAAGAAGAGTATTAATTCAATCAAATATGTACAAGAATTTATAGGAAAATAACCAAGCATAGAACTTCCCCACTGATAACCCATCAAAAACCTGATCTGGCCACCCTCTAGTAAAGAAAAAATATAAAGTAGACTTTTCGTTTAAAATAAAAGTATAAAACATTAAAGATAACAAATAATAGAGTGTTTCCCCTTTATCGTTTAGATCGGAAGTCCTACAGCACGGGTAAGGGTATTTACAAATGGTTTGGTCAAAACTGCAAGAATCATCGCGAACTCATGTATCGCAGGGTACATGCAGCTCCACCAGGGAGGCAAAGGCTGAAACTAGCACCAGTTCATTCTTTTTCTTAGAAACAAATCAGTTGCTGCTACGAGTAACATAGGCCACTAGGAAATGCCCTTTTCTAACAAAACATGAAAAGATGTCAAAGGCAGAGGAAGAACAGGAAAAAAGTGACAAGGACACATGGAAAATGCAGCCAGATGCCATCAAGAGCACTTGACTGGGAGTCCAGGTAGCTGGACTAGAGCCAGCCCTCCCATGAGCTCTAGGCAAGTCCGGACCTCTTGGTAAACTGAGGACCACGGCTGGTGATTGGTTTCTGTTCATTCTAAAACCTTTTGGACTTAAATTATATCAGGGTGTAATCCCCAAGTCTAAGACAGCTCAAGAATTTTCAACTGCAAGGGAGCTACTGAAAATTCTATTCTCCTATAAACTAAGAAAAAGTGACGGGTCTTGCCATCATGCAGACGGCTCTGGAGAATTTTGTTTAACTAGTGATTCTCTTCATAGGACAAAACCTTGACATCTGACCTCCCTGCCAGTTCTGGAAGGGAGTTTGTTTTTAATTCTATCTCAGGCACAGTTATCAACACATGCCGTGCCAAAGCTCCATGGGGTTCTTAAATCCATCTGCTCCACAAAATGAAATTCCTGAAAATAAGAGGTTAAAAGCTCCTATTATTGTTTAGGGTTCCAACCCATAAAGCTCAAAGTTCTCAGACACTGAGTGTCACCTTCATTAACTCGCAAATCGCCGCATCTCCCAAGGAACTTTATGAATGGCTCTCATCCCGGCTCTGAGCTTTGTGGAAAATGATAGACAACTTACTGCTTTTTTTTGCACTCAGATGCTCTCTCCACAGTGAAATCGGGCAGGTTTACGAATCCGTCGGCTTTATCTGCCTGAAACACATGCATAGCATATATGTGAACAAATGCATTAGCCCTAGCAGTTAGTTTACTGAGATTACATACACTGAATAAAGATGGAATAAATGAAATGAAATGAAGGAGAGACAATAGAAAGCTCCCTGAGTCAGCACTGGACTTACCCCAGATGCACATTTTATTAGAGAAATTCATATTCTGCTATAGAGTCATCTAGAAGCTTTCCATGCGTAGTAACATGACACAGCTTAGGGATGGCCAAGGGATGGCACCCAAAGGACCTGCCCTGGCCCTTCCTCTCTCCCACCCCATCAGAGCTCTGCTTCCTGCCAAGCCTGTAGACACCCCCAGCATCATTCTCATCCGACCCCCACAGTTAGCCCCAGGGCATAAGGTGGAACCTAGTTAGCCCTGGCCCAGAGGGTGGGGAGAGGCTTGCCTCTGGAGTTAGTAAATCAGTGTTCATATTATGCTCTACCACTTACTGGCTGTTATAAGACTTAAATGAGTTCAGGTAAATAAAACACTTAATGAACAACCAACAAACAGTATTTCCTCTCCCAAGGCTGTAGGAAGTTCCTTGGGGAATAGATCACAGAGTCATATCAGGGAAAATCTCCGTTCCATAACTGATCCCTAGGAGTTCTTTCTACAAAGGAAAGACTCCAGAAGAAAGTGACACTTTTGAGGCATAATATAAAGGCCACTTTAAAAGATCAATATTTTTATAGGACATGTAATCATTCTTCCACCTCTCAAAGAATTTGTTAATATTTACTATATGGATAAAATTTAACTGAACCACAAGGAGGCTAGATTGCTTATCACAGACAGAACCCAATTCTCCTTCCATCTGCACTGGTGTCTGAGTGGAGAAGTACAGACCCCAAGACCAAACATAAATGAGTCAGTGGGTATTGGGAGATAAGCAAAAATTGATTTTGAAACTACAATCTTCATTTTTAAAATCAGCTCACTATTAAGTTAGCACCATGGGTTCCCTTACTTTCCTTCATCATCTGTCTCTTCCCCTTATTGCCATCCAGAGTGCACCTTGCACTCTTTTCTTCAGAAAAATTAAACTGAATCATCCAACCCTATGCCTGTCCCGTCTTTTATCTCCTACACGAGTCAATTTACCATACGCATCTGTGCAGTAAATCTTCCCTTCATGAGCAAAGGCATTTTCCACTGTTCTGAAGCAAGATGTGCTCAAAATCCAAGATAACTGTGTCAAAATTGTCTTTGCTTATTTGACTTGCAGAAAAAATGCCTCCAAAAAAGATCATCTCAGTGGGAAAATCCCAAAGGGATGTGAGTTTCTCGCCTTCCTCCCCCTTTGTCCCCTCCTGCCCCTCAGGTCCCTGGCTCCTTACCACGCTAACCAACACAGCGCTCTCGACGGCATCCCTCCTCTTGAGAATCCCTAACTTTCTGAAGAGCTCCTTGAACGCTCTGCACTGGAGCCCCTGCACCTCCCTCTGCAGCCCGAGGTCATAAAAACATGTCATCTCGCCACCAGTTGGCCACCGAGGGCACTGGTCGTACCGAGCCTGGGCCTACTGTGAAGCGAGACGGGCTTCCCACCCTGCGTCCGACGCCCTGCACCCCCGAGAGCTGCCCCACCAGCCAGCCCGGCCTCCCTCCCCAGCGCTGGTGTCCTTTGTCTCGTGGAGCCTCCCTTGCACTTGCTGTCACTAGGCAGCAAGACGTACACATCTTTATCAGAACTGTTAGGGTCACACATTCCCTGATTCAGCACATGTATCTGAGCAGCTCCTCTGTGTCGGGCACTGTGAGATGTGGGGATGTGTCCGTGAGCAAGCCGACAGAGATCTTCACTCTCAGTGGAAAAAGAGACGATAGCTCAACATAGAAGCTCATAAATTACATAGCGTGTTACAGGCAATGACTGTTATGGAAAAAAGTACAGTTGACCGAGGTAAAGGGGTCCTTTAGGAGCAGGTTGCCTTCTGCTCCTAGGCTTCTAATGCCCTCCCCACCTCACTCCCCTAGAACTGTCCCCAGGATATCAACTCAGGTGTTACCTTCTTCAAAACTTTCCCTGTTTCTCTCAGGCTGGAGCAGGTGCCCTCTCCTCGGCACCCAGCACCAGGGGTGGGCTTCACTTACATATTTCTCTTCCTATATTTGGTTATCTGTTTATTTGTCTGTTTCTCCAATAGACTGTGAGTACTTTGAAGGAAATATTTCTGTCATTTATATTATAGCATTAATACTTGGGACAAAGTAAGTATTCAAAGCCTGTGAAATAAAAAATGAGTTTTATAAATGAATGAATGATAAGGAACATTGTCTTTTTCCTCTGACAATAAAGTACTAAAATGAGATGCAGAAGCCACTTTGGAAAATCAGTTTAATAGCTTCTAAAATATATAAACATATAATTACCATATAACCCAACAATTCTGCTCATAGGTATCTACCCAAGAGATATGAAAGCATACACCCACACAAAGATTTGCATGCAAATATTATAGCAGCATTGTTCATAACAGACAAAAACTAAAAATAATCTAAATGTCCATCAACTGATAAACAAACAGTGTAGTATATTCATACAATGAAATATTGTTTAGCGCAATATGGACACATGCTAAAAACATAAATGGACCTTGAAAACACTTTGCTAAGTGAAAGGCAGATACAAGAAACCTGTATAATTCTTGTATAGGAAATGTAGAGAAAAGGCAAGTCTATGGAGATAAAAAGTAGAATGGTGGTTGCCTGGAGTTGGGGGCGGGAATGGAGATTAACTATAAATGGGCATGGAGAATTTTATTGATATATTGAAAATGATTTAAAATTGATTTATTATGATGGTGTCATCACTCAATAAACTTACCAAAAATTATTGAATTTTAAGTTTAAATAGGATGAATTTTATAACATACAAAATATATTTCAATAAAGCTGTTTTTCAAAATATGAGATGCAGGGAAAGTTTGGGGAATGAAAAGCTCTGAGTGAAATCCTACCCATTTGACCATCAGTAAGACCCAAAGAAGGGGAAGTCTGAGGTCCCTGACAATCTGCTTATGACTCAACATGTTTGTTCAGACATTAGACATAAAATTGCTTTACTATTTCTTATAGTCTATAGTTTAAGCCTAACTATGGCTTTAATTTTGGACCACAGGAATTTTAGAAACAAAAACATTTTACATGAAATCTGCCACACTTTAGACATATTTTTTAAATTGACAAAAACAGGACATCAAATTTTAATATTTAAATACAAAAATTAGTGTTCATTGCCATCAAAAAGTTTGGCTTTTTCACACTACAAATACATGGCAAAATAGACAAAATTACATAACTATCTACATAAATCAGAAAGGTAGAAGGGTAGACCTAGAAAAATAAGAGTGATGTATATGTTTCAAAGGCTAAGTCAGAGAAGACCCAACCAGCAACAGATGAAGTATAATAGAAGAAATTATTACGTATTTCATGGCTAAAATAAAAAGTACTTCCTATTCTCAGTGAAATCATGTTACCTTGATTCAAAGAAACCTGGTGTTTTTTTTTACACTAATAATACTGAAATCAAGAGGCATCTTAGAATCTATATGAATTTTCATGTAGCATTTCCCCTCAAAACGTGTTATTAAACAAATTACAGGTATTTAAATAAAAATCATCAATTTGAGGGAAAAATAGTTTTAAAAACAAAATATAGATTTTGTTGTAATATGCTTTTGTGTTTATGTGTAAGTATGAATTTAACATTCTTGGAATTACGTTAGATAAAATATGAGGTGACCCCATGACTATCAGAATCAAGAGAAGCTACAAACTCCAGTTCTCCAAATAGGCCCACGGTTTGCTCAGTTCTGCCCTGAAGCCCCAGCACACTGGAAACCAACAAAGTCCAAACACTAAGCAAAGCTGCCCATTCTCATTTCACCTGGACAGTTGTCAACAAATTCTAATGGGATACACAGACTTGTGAGCTGCCAGAGAAATCTGAGTTATAGTCTCTGAAACACAAGCCTAAAATAAACAAAGATGGAAGAAAAGAAAATGTAAAGTCAACTGTGAAGGTTCTAGCTCTACAGAGAAACAGTCTCAGATACAGCTGGTGGTGATGCAAAAGGGAACACAATGCACGGAAACTGGGCAGTAACTACCAAAAATGCAAGTTCCCTCTGACCCAGGAATTCCACTCCTAGGATCTGTCCTAAATATAATGATGTGTAATGACATGTGCATTGCAACGTCTGCAGCAACAAAAAAAACAGTGTAAGGAATCCAAGTGCCTATCATCATGAGGGGACTGTTAAATAAACTGTGGCATCCACATACAATGAATAATTATTTTAAAATGACATATATACACATAGAGTAATCTCCAGGACATGGCAAAAGAAAACATAAGATACAGTACAATAGATACAGACTGCTAATTCTGTGTAAGAAATGAGAAATAGGCTATGCCTCAGTAGGCACACTTGCTTATATCTACAAAAAGGATCCATGGAAAAATAAAACAGAAACAGAAAATGGGGAAGGAAAGAGAGCAGAGGAATGAAAGCAAGACATACCTGGTTGCAACTTGTAATACTAGGTTGACTTTGGCATTGGGGTAAATGATATCTACTAAGAATAAAATAAAAACAAACCAAAAGCAGAAGTAATTCCTAAAATTAAATAACAAACAGAAACCAATGAACCTAACCAATGAATATAAGACGGTGACATAACCCCCAGGAATAACAGTGACTCCACGGGACAGTGGAGCAGAGAATCTCCCACACACAGTGCGCTATGGCCTGAGGACTGTTAGAAGTGACATTATTGTTTTTATTTACATGGTTTTAGCAGTTTCTCCGCACCTTTCCCCCACCCTAAAATGGCATTTAACCTCAGTGTTCCCTCCTGCTCTCCACAGGAGAGCGCGACACTGCTGCGTTCTGACCGGCGCTTCCTTTGAGAAAAGGGACTGGGAAGGCTACACCCCAGCAGCCTGCGCCCTGAGGATTCCTGGCCCAGCAGGCAGGGCGGAGCCGCCAGCGCTGGGCTGTGCCAAGTACAGCGAAGGAACCGAGGAAAACTGATTTCTTGTTTTGTTTTCTTTCCTATTCTTCTAGGTGTCAGAAGCAGACCTGGCAGTGAGAACGCCCCAAGTTCTTTTAACAACTGTAACATGGAACAGCAGCTAACATTTACTGAGACTAAGCATAGGCCACCGAGGTACTACCAGCTCAGTCGTCAAAGGAAAGTTAGTCATATCCAAGTGCCAGAGTTTAGGAGACGATCAGTTTCTAATCTAGACAACAAACTCGATGGGCACTATACAATGGGAAAGTGTGACTGAAGTGACAGACCTCAGACCAGAACCCAGAAGTCAGTTAAATGATTCTAAGCAAGAGATTGAAAAACGTCTTCAGTCCTAACTTGGAGCTAAAATAAGAGAGAATTTGAGTCAATGGATGGCACAAAGAAAGGCCCCTGGATTTGGTATCAAGTATCTCAATGCAAACCACCTACTGTGTGATCCCCGGCAGAGCAAGCACCTAACCTCTCCAGTCGGCATCCACACAGTGGGACAGCAGGTAGAGCCCGAGTCTTGAGGTGAACTAGACTTCACACAGGTGTAAACTATACTGTTAAATTGTTGAAACTAAAAAAACTCAGATTTTATTATTTCATTATCTGATAAGAATTGGGAAAGGAATGAAAAGAAAACAAAGGAGAAGGAAAGTCCCAGAAACACAAAGGTGAAATAACATGTTTTCACTCCGGCCATGGGCGGCTGAGCCCTCTGAACAGCTGCTGTGGTCTCAGCCTTCCCTGGCTTCTTTGCCTCAGACTGATCACTGGAAAAATATTTTAAATTCTTTAGAGAACAAAAATGTTAATAAGCTTACTATATCCTTCATACATTATTTAGGGTGTGTTTTTATTAAAATGTTGTTGCATTTGGTTGCATCTAACATTACCCTATGACTATGATGGGATTTTGACCAAAAGATATTTTATTCTTACAAATGCCTAGAAATAGAAATTCTACACCAAAAACATTTCATAAATGTTTTTGATAAATAAACAGAAAGGCCCAACTTCTTATAGAAGCCACAGATTCCTGGCATTATGAAAGTGGGCTGAAAGTGTCGCTGGTGGTAACTGTGATGGCTCGGAGGATGCTGAGGCTCCAAGACGGGGAGAGGAAAAGGCTCTGAGGGAAGCAGGCCACTCCGAGCTGGCGCTGCTGGTGACCCTACCACATGCCCTCGGCCTGACCACCCAGGGCACACAGGCCAGACTTCCACTCACAGCCCCTGCATCTCTCTGCAGGGGGCTGCCCTGGCTGCCACATCCCACTCCTCCACCTGTGCTGACTGCTAAAGAGTCACTGCTTCCGGATGAGTCACTCAAGCCATGACCAGGGGACTTGGTCTAGACATACCCCAGGCCCCCGCCCGTGGAAGGAAAGCCGAGGTGCGTGTTTTCAGGGGCTCTTAGAGTCCCCAGCAGAATGAAGCTTCAGCTACCCCCGGTCATAATCTGTTTGCTAAGCAGAGCTTTCTTAGCTAATTCTCTACTCTTTCTCACTTCCCCATGCCCTTTCCAAGCATCTCTGGTATCACTTCCCAAATAAACTACTGGCGCCCAAATTCTCTTCTCAGGGTCTGCTTCTGGGAAACCTGACCTAAAATGCCATTCCTTTCCAAGAAAACATCTCTCCTCATGGTTCCTACTGATGAATGGCCCAGCTGCTGGGCACTATAAGCCCTCCTCACTGTTTCCTCCTAAAAATCCCTCAAGGATGGCCACCTCCCCAGCATACCAGGTCCTATTTCAGTGTGCCCAGGAAGTCACTGGCACCCTGCTCTAGGATTTGCCAGTCAGTTCTCCTGGCTCGCCATGCTTCTTACATTCTCCCATTCTCTCCTTATGGAGTCATGTTTTAAGTGAAACTAAGTTACTAGTAAACTCTCTGGTAGTCTGACATATGGAGATAGTCACTACCTTCTGAAATACCATTTTCAAGAAAAATTAAGATGAAAACCTCACAATGTAAAAGAATCTTGTGTTACCGTTGTCTACAGCATAAGATTCTTAGCACGCAGGCCATTTGGGATCTGACCTCGTCCAACTTGATCTCCCACCTGTCCTTTAGAAGCCTTAAAACCCTAGAGATAATTTTCACCCACATAGGGTTGCTCTCTTCAGCAACATGGTCAAAAAAAAGGGAAAGAAGAGCACTAAAACAGACTGGAAATTTTAAATGAGTAAGAAGGAAGTTGATTAAATCTCACTATTACACAACAAATTAAACCTCTTTCTATCTAATAAATTTAATCTACTATCCATGCTTAGGGCAGGAGTGAGGACGAGTTAATAAAGAAACACATTTAAGAAAAGCAAAAATCTGGTACATTCACTTTCAGTATTAAAAATTTAGAAGAAATAAAGAATAAGGTCATTTTTCTTAAAACCACAGTCAGTAAGTATAATACATAGTCTTGCCTTCACACAGTGTATATTAAATCTTCCCATACTTCTTTCAAATCTCTTCAAACTGTTTTCATGAGTTTCACGATTGCTATTAAGATGCTACTCGACCACAACAAAACAAACAGCTTGACTAAAAAATGAAAAAAGACATTTCTCCAAAGAAGATATACAAATGGCCAAAAGACCCATGAAAAGATGCTCAAGGTCAATAATCATTAGGGGAATGCAAATCAAAACCACAATGGGATGCTACCTCACACCCGTTAGAATGGCTACTATCAAAACAAAAAAAGTAACAAGTGTTGGTGAGGAGGTGGAAGAACTGAAACCCCTGTGAACAGCTGATGGGAAGGTAAAATGGTGCGGCCACGGGGGGAACAGTGTGACAGCTCAAAGAATTAAAAATAGAATTATCATAGGATCCAGTAATTCCACTTCTAAATACAAAACCAAGAAATCAAAATGAAAGTAGGGGACCCAAGAGATATTTGTACACCCACGTTCATAGCAGCACTATTTCGCAATAGCCAAAATGCACACACAACCCAACAGATATACATGGATAAACAAGATGCGGGAGGTACACACGATGGAATACTATTCAGCCCTAAAAAGAAAGGAAATTATGGCCCGTGCCACAACATGAATGAAACCTGAAGCCATTAGTGAAATGAGCCAGACACAAGAGGACAAATCCTGCATGATTCCACTTACATGAAGAACCTACAGTAGCCAAAGTCATAGTACAGAAAGTAGAACGGCACTTGCCCGGGGCTGAGGGAACAAAGAATGGAGAGTTACTCAGCTCAGGGTTTCCATAGGCCAAGAGTTCTAGAGATGTTTGCCCAATAAGGTGAGCATACTAAGTGCCACTGAACGGGCCCCTTAAAGATGGTTAACATGGGAAATTTCGTGGTATGTGTATGTCACCACTAATTTTTAAACATAAATTAACACAATTTTTGAAGACGCTACTCCAAAAGTCATGATGTTCCAATAAAGATGAAAAGGCGTTTGCCACAGTAAGTTTCATAAGCTTCAAAGTATGAAAACAGTGGCTAACGTGCTCCTGAGGAGCACCGGCCCTCACCCACCGGCCACAGCTTCTTGCCCACAGTTCTGCTGAACAGATGAGGCCCAGAGACGGAGGGTGGTTCGCCTAGGGCGCAACGTGGCTATAGCATCGGGGCAGAGCCTGCCCTCCTGATTCTGAGCCCAGGGACACCTGAGACCACAGCATGTGGTTTCCTTGTGTCATTTCTGAAGACACTGTTCCAAAGAGATTCTCCTACATTCTGACTCCTTTAAAAAATACTCCAGTTTTTAAAAATTTCCACTGTATAGCTTCCTTCTGAAATGTTCTTGAAATATGCTCTATGGGACACTAAAGGGGAAGCACAGTGACAGATGAGTTTATCACTAGCTTGTCTGCAGAAGTAGCTGGGCCTCTGGCCCGTAAAGGAGCACACTCCAGAGGGATGATATGTCCTCCTGTAATGGCTTCTCAGGAAAATCCTTAAATCCAACCGAAAGGTCAGCTCATCCCAAGGGCCACTTCTCATGCGACTGCCTGAGGATGTCCACACGGCCCTCATCACTCCATCGTGAGTTACCTGCGCTCTGCCACAGCAGTGAGCAACTCCCGTGCGGAGGAATCCCCGGGGCCTTCTTGCTCACTCCGTTTTATGCCTTAAAGTCATCCTGTACTCAGGTTCAGGAGGCACACTTTTAGAATTTCAAGCACAGGATAAGCCACTATTGCCAAAAGAAGCCATTTCTGGTGTCTGAAAACCCTTACCACAATTCTTCTGCATCCTAAAATCGCAAATTATAAAAGCACATTTTATCTAAAGCATATCCAAAATTGCCTTTCTTTGTATAAATTCCTGTTGGTTTTTTATATTGTTGTAAGAAGCATGTGATCCTCTCAAAGCTGCTCTGAATTCTGTAGAGATAATGTTCCTGTCACAGTGTATTAGTGACAAGATAGATGCACAGAGAGTCACATCACTGACCTAGGGGAACACAGCTTCACAAGAAAATGCAGAACTAGAATCCAGGTGGGATTTCTCCCTTACACCATGCTGGCAAAATCCACCTTCCAGCTGGCTAGCTTAAAGGAATGGCTAAGTTATAAACACATACACATACATACATGTATGTATTCACACGTACTTCGATGTTTACACACATATTAACATTGATACACATATATTAATAGTTATACAAATTCATACATATGTATACATAAGTTAAATGTGTGCTGCTTTATATTTAAGTTAGTATGTGTGTGCTTGTGTATTCTACCTGCTGTCAGCTATTTTAAGAGATTTTAGAATAAAAGGTATTTATGATTTTAGACTCTACGGATCAATAAACTATAATGTATATCCATGTGTAATACAGCCATTAGAAATGACGTTATGGATACATACATACTGACATGGAAATATGTTGAGAATGTATTACTTAGTGAGAAAATCAAGTTATAACACTATGCCCGGTATCATTTTATTTTTGGAAAACATAGAAAAAAGCTTGGAAATACAACAAAATGTTTACAGTGATCACACCATAGTGGTAGGATCGTGATTCACTTAAACAAGTAAATTATCTTAATTCACTTATTTCTTTCTGTTTGCCTCCCTTTTTTATTTTGCTTAATTATATATTCTCGTTTTTCTAAATGAACACATATTATTGTAGAATATTTTAAGACATTTTTAAAGTTAATTTACATTTTCAAGAAGCAAGAAGATGGATTCTACCAAGGAAAAATAAAGTCAAACAGAAGTGTGGCAACACCAGGGAAGGCACTCTGCACGCCCACCAGGGAAGAGGGGACAGCGCCACATCCGGTGACTGGGCAGCTCGGTCACTGCCATGCACTGGGGTTGGCCTGTGACGTAGCCAGGCCCATGTCATTAACTCCGGTGCCCTCGTCCAAAGAAGCAATGCCTGAGCACATCACTGCCTCCTGGGAACAAGACAAAAGACACGAGGGGTCTCATAGTCTTAGTGTTTCACAACCGATTTGGAAAAGTCTGGAAAAAATATAAAGGAAAATAAATTTGCAACATAAGCGATTGTTCCCATGTTCTATGGATTTAGCAAGCAGAAGTTATTAAAAACTGCCTGCTCCAACTGCAGACCGGCCGGGTCATAACACTACGGTGGAAAACCACTATTTTAGAAATACACTGTGGGAACTACCCAGAAAATAAATACCAGGGCCCAGTGATAGCATCATCGACATATATAGACTAAGGCAAATGTCCATTTTACAGACCTCCTCACACACCGGAACTGACAGTGAGGGAAGGAGCAGAATGTTCAGAGTCCTCAGTGGCTCCCGTGTTCAGGCTTTCAAGTGGTGCCTAAGCCACCGCGTTTGCCCCTTTCCTGCGCCGGTCATCACCCTGAGGTGAACTGATAGCTGCTGAAACATCCCCTTTCGACCTGTGTAGCCCCTCTAGCCAAGCTCTTAACAAGCCTTGCCTCTCGTGTAGTGTGCCCCAAATTTTCCATTTCTGCTCTAGTCCAGGAGTCCAGGGCTCAGTGCCTGCATTTTAGCATCCTCTCCCGCTGGCCTTGGAAAGCTCCTTCATTCTCCAGTGCATCCCATTAATTTCTGCTAGGTTCATATCTTCACGTGCCAATTTCATTAGATCACCTGCTGATCCCTCCTGGGTCAGACCCACATTCCTGCGCTGTCTCTTTGAGGGCCCCATTTCCTGGCCCTGGCTCACCTCGAAATGGGGACACCACACAGTCTGAGGGAATGAGCCCGGCTTTGGCGTAGGTAGATCCTATTTTTAATCCCAGTTCTTACATGACTAACGTGACTTTGAGCAAGTTACTTAAATTCCCTGAGCTCTAGTAAACTCCCTTCAAAATTGGAAATAATCAAATCGATCATGTTACGTTATTATGAGAATTCACCATACTGCCCAGAACAGTGGCCCGGCTCACTTCTACATATTTTCATTCTTTCTTCACAGTCACCTCTGGACTGGAATGCCCATCCCCCTACTCTCTACCCCTCTCCTCCCAAGAAAAAACTGTCCTCCAAGGCTGATTTTAAGAGAATCTTCTTTCTGAAGCTTTTCTACATTCACCTCAAACCACAGAAAAAATGTGTTTGGATTGGTTAAAAACTATGGTTACCTAATAAAGAAGGCAGGCCTCTATGACCAAGGAAACCATGCACCTTTGGAATTGATAAAAGGGGAAAATGCACCTTCCCAGGTAGAAAGCAAAGAGAACCTTCCAGGGATAACAACTGCTATGGCAGAACTTCCTTATATTAACCCAAAATATTTCTCTTACCCCCGGAATTTAGAGGATTCACCTGTATTGCTCAAACTCACAGCCATCTTTTTCTATGAATTTTTCTTTGATAATGTCATTTACATAGATTTTTTTTACCTCCCCCACCAGTCTAGACAAGATCTTAATAAAGAGAAAAAATGTTGTCTCTTATATATTTTTTAAAATCCTCACCCCAGGATATGTTCCATTGATTTGAGAGAGAGAGAGAGAAAGAGAGGGAGAAACATCAATGTGAGAGAGAAACAGCGATTGGCTGCCTCGCGTAGCCCCTGGCTGCCCCTCCCGAGTGGGAGTCCAACCCACAACCTTTTTGGTGTACTAGATGATGCTTCCACCAACTGAGTCACCCAACCAGCGCTTTTGTTTTTTTAATTCTGTAATAGTATTTTTTTTAATTCTGTAATAGTATTTACGACAGCTAGCCCAAATTATTTTTAATCCTTAATAAAAACCAGTGGAAGGTCATGTAGGTAAGTGGTAGGTGGATGAACAATGGATGGATGATAAGCTTTGCAGGGTGGGCTCAAAAAGAGATTTTTAAAATCTATTAACTGTAACTAATATTAAACTGCACTCTATAATTAAAGCTCAAATTGTTTAGACAGCGCCTCTAAGTTGAATGCCAGCATAATGTATATGTTCCCTCAATGACAGGTCACACAGGCTCCTGGGTAATGTAGGAAAACCCACCAGTAAGATGAATACATGCTCTCTGACTATAGAAACATGGAAGAACCTCACTGACTTTAACTGTGTCATATAATGCACATTAGCTTTATGATCTGTCTTGGATGTAAATAAAATCCACAATATATTTCCCAAGAAACTAAGCGAGATTTGAATTAAGAATTCTTAGAGAGAAAAAAAACAAAAAACCAAGTTATAGCAAAATGGGGAAACCTGAAATTTTTAAAATATAAGAAAGTTCTGATGAATAACTAAAACCTTAAGGACTTATCTTGCCACTATTTCACAGCAACAAGCCTGAAGGAAAACAATACATCAGAGCTTTGCTTCTTTCACCAGAGAGAAGATACTGATCCCAAACTTAGGTCTCCAGCTGGGCCTGGAATGCAGGTGAAAAGCGAGAGTGGACATTCCCGGGAGTAGCTGTGCGGGACCCATTCGAGACCATGGAGCCCTTCTAGCAAATCTCAAATTACACCTTTTCCTGTATCTTTTGGATTTCTTTTGCTTAATCTTTTTTTAGTTCATCCTTATTGTTGAAAGTATTACAGATGTCCCCATTTTTGCCCCCATTGACCCTCTCCACCACCCCCTGCCCCCTCCCCAGGCCTTCCCCACACTATCGTCTGTCTATAGGTTATGCATATATGCATATAAATTCTTTGGTTAATCTCTTCCTGCCACCTCCCCTTCCCTCTGAAATTCATCAATCTGTTGCATGCTTCAATATCTCTGGATCTATTTTGTTTGTCAGTTTATTTTGTTCATTAGATTCCACATATAATTGAGATCATGTGATATTTGTCCTTCTCTGACCGGCTTATTTCGCTTAGCATAATATTCTACCAGAAGTGGAAATCTCTTCACTGGAAAATTATTTTCCATCAGAAGCAGTCCTTATTCAGCATTTCATTTCTCAAAATTCCCATGGGTAATATCAATGCTGATGATTCCTAAATCTCATTTATTTATGAAACCAACAAATATTCATTGAGTGCCCAGTAAGTGTCAGTACTGTCCAAGCTGTTAAAGATATACTTGTAGTCCTGTCCTACAGAGATCATTATCAATTATAGAAAAGAGAAAGTCTAACAAACATGTACAAGTGAGGAAAATAGTATAGTAAGAAAATTATAGAACGCTATGGGAGCAGACAGAGAGAGGAGGCCTAATGTAGGTTGCTGTCTAAGTAAGACCACCTGGAAGAAGGGCTATTGGAACTCAAATCTGACTTATGAAGGGGAAGGAGCCTGATGGGATTGGGTGGGAGGAAGACTGAGAGCATGGAGACAGAGTATTCTGGGCAGAGAGACAACATATGCAAAGGCTTAAAGAGAGAGCCAGCATCTGTGATGTTAACCAGCACTGAAAAGAAGTCCTCTAGTGGAAGCCAGGGAGGGTGGGGAAGTAAGAGACTCCGGTCGGGAGACTCTCACAAGCCTGGAAATGAATTTACACTTTATCCCAGGGGTAAGGATTTTAAACAGCACGCATTTTTATGGCTGATAAACTTGAATCTGCTCTTGTAAGACTTGGCACCCACTCTCGTGTGCTGTACCACATTCTAAGCACGTAAAATGAGGTGTGAAAGAAGGCGGATGAGAGTCTGGACTTGACTTTTCTCAAGGAAATCCGGGTAGTGCTGTTCAAAGCAGCGAGGCATCTCGAAAAAGGAGGTATGCCATGAGTCACACTGACTGCCAGCCATAACCACCAAACATGCTAAGAGAAGAGAGGAAGAGCTGGTCTCCCCGGGCGCGGTTAGGAGGCAGCAGAGAGAGCCAAAGGGGTCCCAGGAGGTCACTTGTGCTTTCTCATGAAAATTACCCTCAATCTCATCGCTAGAGATGTTCTCTCAGGACCCTACTGAAGGCAGAAAACAAGGGGATCTAATCATGTCATTTATCCTGGCCCCTGCGTGCAGGCAGGTTGGCAGATGGCAGCGGTCCTGGGCTGAGGCTATTCCTCTCTGGCACAGTCACAGAATTAAGGAGTTGGAAGGGTCCTGACTACCTACCACCAGTTTAACTGGGTAATTCCATGGCCAGGTAACAGCACGTTTCTTCTCCGTTCAGTGTTACTGATCTAGCTCTGCTCAGGTGCAGGATCTGCCCCTGAATATTGCCGTGTGCATGTGCCGGTGAGGACAGGCGTGCCTGAGGGCGGCTGATGCTGTCCCCTTTTCTTCTCTCTAACCTGGCCTCGGTCAACGCTGCTGCTCCCTGTGGAAGCATCAGATTCCTGACGCCCAAAATAGTAATTCATTGCTCCTCCAAGAGAAGCTTAAGCCAAATGAGCTGATGAAGCCAAATAACCAGATCTGTAACTATGTGCTGCTCAGAGGGGGCTTCCTTTCAACTCCATCAAGTCAAGCGCAGCACCCAGAACATAGCTGCTGCATAACTGGATCGAATGAGAGAATGAATGTCGTGTTTCTCTCTGAGCTTTGTTATTTCCCACCGACACGCCATCCTCCATCAGCACCCAATCCTTCCAACACCCTCTGGAAATCCCTGGGGAGCTATCAAAAGTTAAATCAGTAAACCCTCTCATTCTGTAAAAGATGCAGACTCTCACTCCCCACAGATAACCAAAAGCAAGAACCTAAGAGGTTGACATTTATATTAACCTTAATTCTTAAGAAGGAATGTATTTGGGTAGGAAAAGTGCCTTAGGATAGAAGGTGAGACCCCAGCTCCAGGTTGCCTCTATTTGCGTAAAGCCTTCCATGCTAGTCAAGGTGACACGAGTATCCAGGAGGGCAGGAGAGAGAGAAAAGGAGAGACGGTGGGAGGCTGCACTGCCTTCCAGGTGATTCTTTCCTCTGAATCTCCCAGATATTTAATCAAGTTGTTAAAACTCACTAAAGGCTTGAGGAAAGATATTTCTATAGAACTTTATGAAGAATTTGATAGCATGTTTTGCATAGAGTGAAACCAAAGCAATAAGCTTGGGGCCAGGGGGAGGGGAGGGGGTGCAGAGAGAAGCATAGGAGAGAGAGGATTCCAGGTCCCTAGAATTGGATTTGGGTCCAGTTTAACCAAATCTTTACAGAGCAGGTGCCAGTGTACTAGTGCCCAGTGAATGTCAATTTATCAACCAAAAATTTTGCCCACAAACTATACACAGCACTTATTTTTCATTTATAAAGTTACATGCTCTAATACTCTGTGTCCCAAGCTATGGGCACACACAAGTTACTTTAAAAGAATGGTGTCATATGAAAAGAATTTTCCTGGCTTATGAGTAATTCCCTTAACTGATCAAAGGACACCCATTGCTGATCTTCACATTACCCCCAAAACAACCTCAAGCTCTGCTGAGATCAGCAGCTGGCCACTCGGAGGTTTGTGGAGAGAGTTCCTGTGTGAAAAGTCTCTACTGGTTCAATCTTCAACAACATCATGCTTTTCAAAATGTTTCAAACCAGGAAAGATCAGCACACCTTCTAACAGTAACTTTATCCCTAACCCTGCCCAACAGAAAACTGGCCTGTGAGGCAGACCACAAAAGTGCACTGCCTCTCAATGATTAGACAACTCTCTTATCAAGTGTTATCCAAGCATCAGTAGTTTAAGGCCATCACTGCACATGCCAAGGACCCAGAGACAGCTATGGGAGAAATGGAAAGAGCTTCTGTGGACTGAGTCAACTGACACCCCTAACAGGTCTGAAAGCTGAGTCTCGTTTTCTGCAGAGACCATAACAATGTCAATCTCCCACATCCAGTGCTGTCCACGGAAATCCTGAAATGATAAGAATCTCTCGTGGAATAGTAACATCAATAGACACCAAAAGCCTCCCTTAGTAGAGACATAGCACTTGGACACCCTTCTCCAACCAAAGATCAGTCAGTCAAGCAGGACGGCTTTCTCTCCCATGAAATGCGGTAGAACGACCTATGGATGTTCTGGACTAGAAACGGTTTCTAGAACTTGCTTATTTGCTCTGTTCCAAGGCCCAGAAATAAAAATTAACCTTCCCACGGGGACCGTCTGGCCGACAGGGATCCTGAAGGCACCGCTGGTTGGAGAGGCGGGGACGGAGGGAGGGCGCCGACTCACCATTTGATTGCTGTACCAGTATAGCGCCGACGCCTTCAGCACCACCCAGAACTTTTTCCATTTGGTGCTTAGGAAGGTCCCCTTTTCCTTCTTCTTGTAAAGCCACCCCTGGCAGTCGGCGTGCCCCAGGTCCTTACAGGAGATCCTCCTCCGGCTCATGGCGAAAAAGCCTGCGACAACGACGGGAGAAGGTGGTCACACGTCGCCCCGGTGCATGTGACAGGGTGAAGGGTAGCTTTTCATTTTTACCCCCAGGAGTTGGATTTTTTTGCAACCACGATTTATGCAAAGTGAATGCAAAAATATATATATATTTTTTATTTTTAAACAGTCATTTGGTGCTTAGAGGGTACAAGACATGACCAAAGAAACAGTGAGACTAACATGCAAGTGTTAGTCTAAGACTGTCACCCAAGAATTAAGTGGAAAAATTAAAGTCCTGAGGCTGCCGGGCGCATCGCCCCACCGACAGCTCCCAGCAGCAGTCACAGCACTGGTTATGCGAGACGGGGAAGGGTTAATGCCACCAGAAACCCAGCCACTTTCCCGGCAGTGCCAGGCTTGCTCAGCGCCAGGGACACGGCACGGGGATTCGCCCGGACGAGCAGCGCCGGCAGCTCCTGCGAGCCACCCGGAAAGGACCGAGAATGAACCTGCCGTCCACCCCGACAGCAGCGGCCAGACGGGCACAGAGCCGGTCCCCAAGAAGGCGCCCAGGAGAAAAGCCCACCCCCCGCGCAGAAAGGGGGCACATAGACAAAGGAGATCTAATTACCTGGAGCTTGCTTTCTCGGCTTCTGACGCAAGGGAACCTGCTGAAAACGCAGGAAGAAAAGAAAAGAGGAAATTTCTGATTGTGTTGTAACATTTGTAAAGCGACAAGGAGGGAGGAGGTGGCGGTGTTTATGAGCAGGATGAAGCTAAAAAAAACTCCCGGCACAGCCGAGGGGAGCTGAAGCTGAGGCACAAAATGTGCTAATTAGAATCAATAGACATAGAGATGAACCTGAAAAAAAGGTAACACAACATTTTCACTGATGTTTCCTGTTTCCACCCACAGGCAGTCTTCTCACTACTTCGGTTATGACAGGACACTGCTCAGCCAAGTTCTTAAAAAAATAAAATATTTCCCTTTTATTTTTTTTGTGAGAGAAGGAAAATATATATATCCTGCTTGTTTTCTTGCAATTTCTAAATATTTAAACAAACCTGGAAGATAATCATTGCAACCTCACAATACCCCAGGTTCACATCAGACCAATAAATTCATGGTCCGGCTACCACACAGGGTTCCAGCTAAACCACAGGAATTAAATATCCCAGAAAAAGAAATTCCAGTCTGTTTGGGTGACCTCTAAGCAGCCATCAAGCCTCCTCATCAGGAAAGTTCTGCTTACAGCCAAATTAAATTGCTTATTCGGTCTTACGTATCTGGGAATATTTCTCACAGGTTTTATAAAAGATAAATTAGCGATTTCTATTTTATAATAGCTTTGCAAATATTCAAATCAGACATAAGAAAAAATATCTGAAATACTCATTTTTTCATGATACATTTTAAACAATTCGTGTAAAATCAGACTATCAGTAAAAATAGAGAACAAAATGTTTTTGAATGGCCTTCTTGGCGTGTGTGGGGGTGTGTAGAAGAGAGACATTTTAGATTAGGGAAGTTTCATTTTTTTCTCCACAATATCTAAGCTGAATTTACTCGGGCTTAAGTGACAGATTTTTATGCTAACAAATAGAGAACTTGAAAAAATTGTACATAATTGAAAAGCAGTTCTAAAAGTTGGTAGGCAATCTTATTACAACATTTTATAACATTACTCCAGATGCACCCGGCTAGTATTCTACATATCTAACTATTGACCCAATAGCTGTTGTATATGGTTCTACTATACATTCAAGGGAGGAATACTATAATATAGTGGAATTAGGATGGGATTTTTCAATCCAGGGGCCTGAAATCAATTCATGGCTGTCATAATTAGTAGCTGTGCTACCCAGACACAAGCTCACTTACCACTCAGAACTCACTTCCACATTTGTAAAATCAAGATACTCATAATTCCAGTACTAAAGGCTTCAAAAATATTTAACAAGACAGTATGTGAAAATATTCTGAAAACTAAAAAACATTACTTTATATGATTACATGTACTATAACATTATATGATTACAGATATAAATACTTCATATCTAATAAACAGAAATTTCATAATAAATTTTAGGATACGTAGAATTTGTATTTCTTTCAGCAACAATGATGAAGTTAAAAGGCTTAAATTATATTTCCTGGGAAATCCCAAACTGACTTTTTATTTTACAAATGTTAGAATAAAAATTTATCCCCAAAGAAATTAATCATCCTTGTGAATAAAATACTTAACAAAGGCAATAACTGTCCCAAATTCAGGCAAGAATAGTCTTAGTCTCAGCTCCACTTTACAGGATCTCTCCCTCACTGACCTGCATCTTGGTCTAAAATCCCCACCATTCCCTCAAACGGCTCCTGGGCCTGTTTTATATGCAGTTATCTGAGATCAGTAAACCAACAGTACCTATTAACAAAATATTTTAACCCAAACATATAGATTATTGGGATAGCCAAAGCTTATCTGAGAGCCAGAACTAAAGGCAAGGAAGAGAGTAAGTAAATTTAGATAGTGGGAGTGACTTGAGAAAACTGGGGTGCAGAATTTTCTCACCCCAAGGGAGTACCCAAGACAAACTAAAACCAGGGCAATAGGGAGAAAAGGGAGTTGGTTTTATAGAGACATTCCTAGAGGGTTCTGGCCCCAGACTGACAAGGTGAAATCGCATTATAAATAGAGCTCTTGGAATAAAAGCAGCTTTAAAAAGAATGAGAGACAGAGAAAGAAAGTTGTGAGAGGACCGCTGCAGGATCTGTGAAGGGAACCTGTGAATCTCCTCCACCCACCACTCATGAGCTCCTTGGGGCTGGTTCTAGAGACAGCCCCAAATCAAACTGTAGCCTTTGTCTTAATCTTGCCCAAGACCAGCCCTTGGTCTGCTCCAGATTCTTGTGCCTAGGCTGGATAAGAAGTGGGACCACTAAGCAGAAGGGTAATACCTAAAACAGGGTGATCACCCAACATCAAGAAAGGACTTTATTCAGACTTTTTAAAAGGGGGGCAGGGGGGTTGAGTCACTGAGTCAACTCTCCTCTGATAGCACTTCTCTTAAGCCAAATCATTTCACAATCTGCATAACTGTTGAAACAGTTTCCCCCACCAGAAACACACTGCATGGTACAGAAATAACAAATTACAGGGAGTTTCAGTTTCCCTTGGTATGTATGAATTTCAAACCTATATTGGTTGACATCAGAGAATGAAAACAATCTTAAGAACTTTGGCGAGTTTAAGACACATCTCACTCCTCACAACAGGAAGTGGAACTGGTGAACTAGTCAGTTTCAAAAAGGCCCTACATGTGGTTTTTCTCTAGGTGAGTGAAAAAAAGACAAGCAACCGGTTGAGCATTTATGAGGCAGTTTCAACAGGGGAATTGTAACTCTTTCTCATAACAATAATCCAGAGCCTAGTTAGTAAGATATTTTCTCATACTGTTTTCTTCCCCTTGGTAAAACTAAAAATGACTCTAAATTACAAATTTGCCCTCACTTGCTTCTAAAATTGGTGGGAAATTTTACTTTTAAATACATTTTTTCTTTTCATTGTAAAAGAGTACATTTCTTTTACTTTCTAAGATGGCTAAAAAAAATCATTTGGTCACTAATTACTCAAAAACACAAACATGCTAAGAAACCAGTACAAAATATACAAAAGGACCTCCTTTGATGATGTCTGGGCACTGACACCCAGATCACAGGGTGTAATTATTACATTGACTTTTAATCTCAATAGTAATTGTTAAGCCTTGCAGGCACAATTTACCCTCTTGCTATATCAAAATCCACAGTAAGATAGTTCATCATTGCATCAGACTTCATGATGATCCTGGTCTTTAGCCAAATGACACAGTGATATGCGGCCGAATGGGCCCTGATTTGTAGCATTTACCCAATTGCCATGGGTAAACCTCACACTGTTGTCCATTTCAAGGTACCAATACTTAACCAAGCCATAAAATTTCCTAAGTATTTTAGAGTCAGGCCAACACCAGTTGATACAGCTGTTAGGGATGTTTCTCCACAAACAACTGCCCCCCCCCCCACACACATACATCTTTACTCCTTTCTAGAAAATTAAACTCAATTTTTAAAGGAAATTTTAAAGCTTTTAATTATTAAAATTTTGATTATTAAACTACATGAAAAACTTGCTTAATTTTTTCAGAAGCTACCTACCTTAAATATTACTTAATAAATTAATATTTTTTTAAATCTCTAGTAGTGAAATGGAGATAAATAATAGATATTCCAGTAATAATAGATAGTAATCGAAAACAACAGGAAAGAAATATGTATAAAGCTTGTACTCGTATAATGTTTCCCACACGCCAGGCACTGCCCTGAGCCTTTTCACAAATTCTGGGGCTGAATTCTCACATTTGTTGCTTAGGTGCTATTTTTAGTCCCATTTTACAGAAGAGGAAAATAAAGCAAATGAAGTCTTAGTGTGTTGCCCAAAGTCACAAAATTCAGTGGCAAACCACAAATATTTATTTTGAGAATCAGACTCCCAGAGCAGGAGCCTGAGAAGGTATTTGCTGTTGTGGTCAACGTGATTTAAAGGAGCAGGACGCGGAAGCAAGGTCCAGAGTTCAAGGGGAAGCTGGATGCAACGGCACTTTCTACAAAGAAGAGAAACAGAAGAAATTAAAGGACTGAGAGGAAGAAAGAGGGAGGAGAACGGGAGCTGGAGGGGAGGGGAGAAGGAGGGAGGGGCCCAGGGAGAGGAAGGTGAGGAGGGGGCGTTACAACGGGGACAGTGAGCGAGAGCAGTGTGCCAGGGAACATCTTGAGTTTCTAGCTTAAACGAGTAAATAAATGACCACACTATAGAGAGCATAGTTTTAAATATATATATTTGCTCAGTAGTAAGCATATTGAGTTTGATGTACATATGAAGCACACAAGTGGAAATAGTACATACAGTAGTTAAGGGTCTAGGGATTTGGAGAAAATCTGGACTAAAGATATAAAATTGGGAATCATCGGCATGCAGAGAGTAAAAGTCTTGAGTTTGGATAAGATCACCCAGATGTGTAGAGTGGCAAACGACAGAAGTCAGAATCCAAAGGAAGATCAGTATGTTGCACAGAAGCAGTAAAAGAGGTGATTCCAAGGAGACTTAGCAGAACAGCCAGCGAAATACAGAAAATCCAGAGAAGGGTTGTCCTGGGAATGACGGAGAGACTCAAGAGAAAGATGGGTCCAAACCATCCAATGCTGTCAGGATGAAAGAGAAAGGCAAAGGCAAAGTTCAGCAGAGATCTTGGCAAAAGTAGCTTCTTTGTCAAGTCGGGCTAGAAGACCAGTTCCAGTGGGTTGGGAATGAGTGGGAATTGCAGACATGAACACTGCATGGAAGATTGTCCTGCCAAAAATCTTAACATCCAGGCTTTAAAAAAGTGATTTCAAATAAAATAAAGTTATCTTTGAATTTTTTATTCTATATTCTGTCTTTCTTAGCATTTTGCAAATGTTTTAAAATTTAAAGTTGCAGAATTGTGAATGGAAGGGCTCTCTCTCTTTCTCTCTCTCCCGCCCCCCCTCTCCTCCCCTCCCTCCCTCCTTCCCTTTCCCAGGCTCCCTCTTTACCAGTTTGGAGGTTGCTTCCCTTGGTGTGTTATCAGTCCTACAATTATGTCCAGAGACTATCATGGAGACTCTTGCATATCCAGTCCCTGATCTAGTTGGTGACTAGGTTTGGTTCCTGATTTTGAGTCTGTGTCTCTAAACCCACTGTCATCAAGCAGCAGGTCTCCTCGCATTAATGGAGCATTTTTTACCCCCTTACCTCAGGCCAGAGGTCACTACTTCCCGCCTCCAGTGGGGGCGCTCGTCAAGCCCATAGCTTCAGTGGCACTTGATTCATTTCTCATTCACAGAGATGATTACCAGGTGGTTGACCCTAATTGTGCTTTTCTGGAGTTCTGTTTCCTTCTGTCTATCGGTGCTCTATGTTTGCAACAGAGTGGAGTGTGACAATGTGGACTCACAGGACTGTGACTGAATGGAAGCCAGTCATTTCATGTATAAGGTTCCATCTTGAAATCACAATCCCTGCCCATAGTAGCCTCAATATGCCACCAAGACATCTGTTTCCTCTCCTGGCACCTTCAACTTTTTTATATTCTGCTAAAATGCCAGGCACTTTAGCAACTTCATACTTCTGTATATATTATTCATTTCCCCTGTTTCCCCTACTTTGCATCTGGTTGATGCTTACTCAACTTTTTAGACCCAGGTCAGATGTCACCTCCGCCACGAAGCTTTCTTGGACTTTAGAAGGCAGTTAGCTCTTATCATAACCTTATATTCATTCAGTGTTATTTATTCATTGTAACCATAATAATTGATTCATATTATCTCCCAAACTTTTTATGGCAGGTACCATTTTAATCTTCCCTTTCACAAATGAGGAACTTCATCTTGGTGTGGTTAAGTAACTTCCCCTAAGATCATACATAACTAATAGCAGAGCCAAGACTGGGACGGTGGCCAGCCCGACTCCTAGGCCTATTGTTTAACTCACTGTTACTCTGCTTCTTCTGATATCTGAATCCCACAATGCTCTGCTGATGTCTCTGAAATGGATAGTATCATTTATTTGTTTATATATCTGTGTGGCACATACTGGCAGTAACATTATCCACCCAATTGTCCAACCCAGAGCCTATGCATGACCTCAGATAGGCCCTTTTCTCCTATCTCACAGATTTAATCACGCTGCTTCTTAAAGTTTATCAAACCTCGTATCACCTCTGCAATGTAATGATGGTAACTGTTTAGATTCAATGATTGGCCAAGACTTCAAGATAGAATTGATGATTTTGAACTTGTCATTACCTCAAAGTCTAGCACCTAGCCCAATGTCTGACACATGGGGATCACTCACTGAATATTTACCAAGAGTTTAACTGTGTCTTACATCAATTTTTACTTTCTGCAATGCCTTACCAGTAGCCCCTGAATGAGTGGAGATTTACCAAATATCTGAAAAGTCATCTTCTGCTTGATTATTGAGAAATGCCTTCACTAGTAAATAACATCAGCAGAGTTAAGCAACATAAAAGTTAGTCCAACACACATTTCTCACCTCCAAAGCAGCACATACGTAGAGGAAAGTCCCTGGGGTTGGCTGACACTAAATTTGAACCCACCTGGAGAGTCGAACCTTGGTATTTCCTTGAAGGTGAAATGGACTTGTGCTGAATAAATCTGTACTTCTATCTAAAATACTGTTTCCTCAAAAACCACAGTAGCTTTCTCCAACATCCTGTTTTAACCATATCCTCCAACTACTAAGAATCTGGAACCCCAAAATAGAAATGCATGGGGCGCAGAAGGGAGGAAGGACAGAAGTTTTCCGGTGGTAGCTAGCAAGCCCCTACCCATAATTTACTCCCTAGGCACTTCTCCACTTGAAGTGGAGATGCACTTCTCCACTCGAAGTCCTTTTGGGGCAGGACATATGTTAAACAGCCTCCTGAGCTTGAGCTGCGGGGCAGGCTCACGCATAGCAGCATTGGCTCGTATTTTTCAGCACAGACTTATGTTGATGTAGCCTAGAAACCAAGCTGCCAAAATTTCATCTGTTTTTAGTTGATGAAACATGTGAAAATACATATTCCTCACTTCATCTCTGAGTATCACCACATCTCTGAGACACACACCGCAGGCGTGGAGATGGAATGAGGGGCAGAGTAGGTTCCCATTGAGCTGGAATCACGCTGGGACGGTCACTGCCCAGAGGACACGTAAAGAGCAGCCAATACGTGTCCTGTGAGTCACGAGGGCAGAACTTGCTTGTGAGGCAAACACAAAATGTACAAGTTTGCTGTTGGACTGATCATCCCAAAGATGGCAGTCCAAGCAGCAGCAGGTAACCCAGCCACAGGGCTAGAAGTCCCCGTCCATCCTCAGTCCGAGAACGGGCCCCCCTCAGCATGAAACCCAGCAAAGTCACCATGATTCACCTGCAGAGACTTTGTTTCAGGAAAACGTTTTCACTTGACATTTTATTTTCAGGCGCTATTTAATGAAGGGATTTTATGGAAAAGAAGTCTTGAGCAAACACTGTCATAAAGTTTTGATCTAAGATAATTCTGACATTTCTCCCCCACAAGAGCCATCGTGAAAGTTAAGAAATCTCAGAAGCTTAAGGTAAAAGAATTATGTATAGCAGTAAAAGAGATAACATGTCACACTCCCTCTGAGCCTTGTCATCTTTAATTAAGGCTATTTTTTCTTTCTTAGCTAAAACAATGTTGCGAAAATCTGAGACCAGAGAACTTTCTTAATCAAGCTTTGAAGATTCATATATGCTAGCAGTTGTTTATCTCTCTTTATTTGTTCGCCTCTTTGTTTACTAATGTGAGAAACTAATCACAGAAGAAAACTCGTGTATCATACTTCGTTGTTACCACAGTGTGATGTACAGAAAGCCTTATAAATATCAAGGGCGACATAAATGGATTCTTAGAGACATTTAGGGGCTGCACCAAATCTGATCACATTGAAGATTTCCCAACAAGCTATGACCAGATTCTAAAGGTGATTATAGTTTAATTCTTTTCTTCAGGCCACAACTTGGTAGATTATGGCGTTTGTTTATTCAACCACCAGTGCCTGAAAAATTACTCAGTGTCGAGGATTAGAGATTCAAAGGCAAGCTCCCAGTCCCACACGGAGGACACAGGATGAAAGAGGGAAAACGAGGCCTGCGTGTGAGCGCTGTCCTGTAGCTCGCTATGGCGTCTGCCCAGCCCCGGGGAGCCAGGAAGGGCACCCCAGGAGTTGGTAAAAACACGACCTGAGAGAGAAAGACCTGAACGCAGAGGATCTGAGACGGCAAGCGGGTGCGACCCGGGAGACATCAGCCGCAGAGTGGGGGCGACAGCCGTGCTCAGAGGAGCGAAGTCGCTTCGCGCAGGGCCACGTGAGCTGTGTTTGAAAGTGTCAGGTTTACCCGAAAGCCAGTGGGAAGCCGCTGAAGGGGCTTCTGCAGGAGAGTGGCCTTATCAGGTCTGCGTTTAGGAACCTTCCCTCGGGACTGGAGGGGGGGCAGGTGCAGCGACAAAGGGCCCAGCGGGCAGAGTAAGGACGCATGTTGTGTCCGTCGGGGTGAGAAGGGTTCGGGAGGGAAAACCAACACACCTTGGCCAGTCAACCCCTTTAATTCTATGTGAAGCTTTAGCTTTGAAAATTCTGCCATTTCCCTTCAGAGGAGAGAAAAGAGTACGTCTCGGAGAGCAAGCACCTCAGCCTGACGGGAGCAGCGCTGCCCTGCGGCCCACGGCGTGACCTCTCGGCTGCCAGGCGCCCAGGTTCCCCAGCGTTTCAGCCGCTGCATTTGCCGCGCCAGCCGCAGTGGTGACCGTCAGGTCAGAATCAACCAACGTGCCTTAAAAGCATCGCCCTCCGGCCCCAGGGGCTGAGCTCCTCGTCTCGGTGCCCCAGCGCCAAGCCCGCTAAACGCAGCGTGGTGGACGTGAAGCGTGTCTGGGTGTGCCTGGGTCAGGTGCGTCGAGCCCGCCGGAGCTACCTGGCAGAAAGCAGGCCTCCTGTGCTACGTTTTATTTAGGCAGCAAATGACAGCAGAAAATTGAACGAATCTTCCGAATGGGCGGATAAAGCAGGGTAAGCACTGAAAAGCAGCTGGAGGAACTGCTTAAGAGGGACGCTAAGCAGGCCCGCCCAGGCGCACGGGCCGGGGACAGAAATAACAGGCAAATACACGCGCAGCGAGAGCTGAGCCGACTGCATCTGGCGTGGAGGTTGGCTCGTGAAATGAGAGCGACCCACACACAGCCGGGGCTCCCTCCGACAAAAACAGAACCCACCTGTGCCCGGGTTCCAGGGGAAGCAGGTGACACAGTTCAGTGGTAAGGGCTCTAGACAGAATTATATGGGTGATATGTTAATCCTTAGGTAGTCAGATCTTCAGTCTTTGTTCCAATACCCAGCATTATGCTTTTTCATAAGATGTGGAGAATTCAACTTGTCTTAAGTCACAATTAAATCTCCAGGTCCTACCTAGTCAGTGGCGGATGCCTGATAGAGTCAGGAGAGGCCATCGGTGAACATTAAAAGAATGTCTCAGTGGATGGATGGATGATTGAGTGACGGGATTTATTAATTTGAAGTGCTTAGGAGTTCTCTTATTTTCATAATTTCTGTTTCTTCTGAAGCATTCTTTCAGTGGGAAAGGAGAAGCAACGTAAGAGGGAGGCTCTGCACTGCCTTTCTCAAGGCTCCACCAGTCCTCACCCGCCTTCTTCGTTGCCGCAGAGCACACACCGTGTGCTTATAATCACATGCATTTCTTCTTTCAAAAATCGGATCCACTTTGGATGCTCTGAACTTTAGTCTTCCTGACTCCATCTTTACAGATCGGTGGTATCTGTCTGCTTTTGCCCTTGACCATAGGGGCCTCCTTCAACCTCCCGTATACATATTTTTATATCTAATTTCAGCCACATTTATTCTCAGTTGGTGTTCTCTGTCTTTACTGTGATTATCCCATTTCTGTTATCGAACAACACCCACCCATTTCCGCAGGTTTCAGGTGGTTCATTTCCTAGGGTACAGGACTGACTATAATTCATGTTTTCATTTTTAGCTTTTGGCAGTCCTGTCTCCCAAAGTTTCCACCATTCTGTATCACTAGCAAGCAGTTTTTCCCCATTTAAAATTAGCATCAGAATTAAAGTGTTCTCCTTGCCTTCTCTATTTCTGGCATGAAAAATTGTTAAAGTAAGCAGATCATTTCTCTTCTGCCCTGCTTTTTAGTAAGGTGTTCCTTCCAGGAGCTGTCTGATTCAATTTTCCCAGCACTAGTACCACAACCTTCCTTGACATCTGTTTTCTAGTCTGCAGCAGGAAACCATTGTCCATGTTCCCCATTTGGCAGGAAGTCTATACTAACTTCTCTCAACACCCTACTTCTGATTCTGCTCTTGGCTCTACTCCAAACACCCTAACCGATGGATCCACCATGAGGTCATCAGATTTGCGGGAAGATGCACACGTACAATCCCCCCCCCATCCCCTTCTGTTGGAAATGTCATGCTGCTTAATCAACACCTCGATTTTCCCTGCCTACGTTTTTTCATCTATTAGAAATAATAGACTTGCTCAGTTGACTTACCTAATTCAGGCAAATTTATGGCTATAAAATTATTTTAAAAGAAACCTTCAATTTCAGTGTAATAATTAACAGAATCTGTTCCCATAGAGGTTGCATGAGAGGTTACACTGGTACCACAGTTCATTTAAAACAGAAATAATTTGTGTACAGTACATTAAAATCATGGGTATGTGCCTTGATCTTTAAAAGGAAATAGGTAGGAGTCTGAATGCTTGGTGATCATAAGAAAACCGTGAAACCTAACAAAGGGTCATTTAATTCCACTGTGGCTAATGAAGTGGGGGACAAATAACTACGTAGCCAAACTTAAATCAGCTTGTCTAGTTTTTTACCCATCCATGAAACTAATGATTAATATTTAAAATCCAGGGTGTTCCAAAGGGCACTTACAAGAAGACCATTGCCATCTGAAGCCATGTATGATTCCAAATTGGTAGAAACAAAAGCTAGAAGACAAAAGAGATTTCGGATAAATGTGGGGTTAAAGGGTTCATAAAAACATGTATCTCTTTAACCTGGGGGTGGGGGTGATAGGCATTTCTATTCCAATTGACAAATTTCACAGTAAAAGCAATTCATTAAATGGAGTTTTAATACACAACTCAACAAACTAACTGTTTAAAACTGAGTTTATAAAATAAGCCAGAATTTCATCTGCACATCTGTCAGTATTCTTTCAAGTCTAATACTATTTATGCATTCATTATTGTATTTTATATATATATATATAGATATATCTATATCTATATATATAGATATAGATATATATCTTTGAAAAGTAAAAACATTTCCCTCTTCATGATGAACACGCAATGTAGGATGTGGAACTACTGGATCCATTACTATCATTCTGGTGATATTTACTAAACAATTTCAAAAATACAACTCATTCCTCTGCCTCTGTCCCAGCTTTCATATGGAGATGAGCCACTTTTGATGTATTACACTTTGTAGTGGATTACCTGAAAAACACACACTTGTGGTTTCAAGAGAAGCAGATGAAAACAGAAGAAACAAATCTCATATTTTCAGACTTTGACAAGCAAGAAACCCGTTAAACATCTACAAGCCACTGAAACTCTCCCCAAAGCACAAAGCCTTTCAATTTCTTCCTAGTGACACCACAAGCACAGATCCATAGCCCGTGTGACTATTTCTTATACAAGTGGCTCCCAACTTGAGAAGAATGGATACTCCTTTCTAATATCCAAAATGCCATATTTATATTACATAAATGTGAATAAAACATTTATTTGTAAAATGCCAAAGAGAAAACCCACAATTTAAAAACCTGATACATTTAATTAATGTCTTTTACTTGATTTAATTTACTTAATTTAATCTGTTTATTTAAAAAAAATACACTAAGCCCTGGCTGGGTGGCTCAGTTGGTTAGAGCGCCATTCGGCACACCAAAAAGGCGGCAGGTTCGATTCCCCGTCGGGTGTGTGTAACCTAGGCATGCGCCCGACCGGAAAGCAAACCTGCAGCCTTCGTGTGCGAGACTACACTCCAGCCAAGTGAGCCACCCAGCCAGGGCTCTGTACCTATTTTTTTAAGTTTTTATTTATAAAATAAAAATGTTCAGATAAAATGTTATAAATATTTTGACTCTTTATAGCAATATATTTTTAGTATGCATTGATTATGCAAAAACATAACAAGGAAGAGTTGGTTTGGATTCAGCAGCGCCGTCGGGTAAAGAAACTTACAGACGAGTGACTGGGGGGTAAGTGGAGGAAGGTAGGAAGGTATAAAGGAGTAAATGGTGGTGGAGGGGCCCTGACTTTGAGGGGCGAGCCCACGATGCAATATGCAGATGATGCGTTGTAGAACTGTGCACCCGAGACCTGCATAATTTGTTAACCAGCATCACCCCAAAAAATTCAGTGTTAAAACGAAAAAGCAGCTTTTAGAACGTGTAGAAGCTACGAGCGAAGCGTTGGATTGGTCTGGACTGGATTTAAATCCAAGCTTGGCAATTTATTGTGTAATCTCGAGCAAGTCACTGATATTTGGGGCCTCAGGACTCCCATCTGTGAAATGGGGGTAATAATAGTATTTCCTTCTAAAGACTAGCTAAGAATTAAGTGAGAAAATATATTTAGAATGCTCACAGCAGGGTTTAGCATGTAATAAATGCTCACTAAGTTGTTTAATTGTATAAAACATTTATTCCTTAAGCAATCATCTATTAGAGGTAAACTGCATATGCCCTTTAAACATGATATAAACTATCTCTGTGTAACTTTTCCTGACTCCACCCAGATGACTGACCAGCTTCTCCCCTGTAATAATACAATAGCTGAATATATTACATTTTTAAGCAGTTACTATGTGCATGGTGATTGATGATTTTTATGTATCATGACATACGATTGTTAGGACCACTTTATGAATAATTTATTGTTGGGCCCATATCTTAGATGAGACAATTTAGGCAATTTAGAGGAGGACATTAGTAAATGAATATTTCTGAACTCAAACTCAGACTCCAAATCCTGCTCCCTTAACCACCACAGTACCACCCTGGCTCCCCCCTCGTCTCCCACAGGACACAGTCCACAACTAGCTCCTCGGGGTCTGTGGTAGTCATACCATGATGCTGTGGAGAGGTCTCCTGGTTGGATAATGGGAATGTCAAAGGTAGAGGCCAAGACCTAGTCTTCTTCATGCCCCAGGGCCAAGCCCAGTGAAGGCCGCCGCTTAGGCAAGGGTTGTCAAAATGACTTTGAACTAATAGATCACACTCCCAGACAACTTTGTTATTTCAGTGGGATTCTGAATCCCTTCACTCAGCCAGCTTACTGATGGTAAAACAAGTGCCAAATTCATAGGAGGTGATGAAAGAAAGAAAGAAGGGAAAGAAATTATCTTTAATTCTTCCCCTAAGCATTGGGATTTGTTGTCAAGACCCTGCTTTGGTCATTGATACTAAGCCTTTGTTGTATCTTGAGGAATATTTCTCTTGTACATATTGCATCTTTTTACCTACTAACTATCTCTTAAGTGTGTCCACTCTGTCTATACCCATTGCTACCACCCAGTCCAAAGCATGAGCACCTCCTTCTTGGGCCAATCCATGAACATCCTAGCTGATGTCCCAGCTTTCTTTCTTGCCCAGAGTGATGCTTCTTCATGCACTTGACTATTCATCTCTGTTTTTAAATCTCTACAATGGCCATTGAGTTTTGAGATAAAGAACAAAAATGTGAAAATCTCCTACATGGAAGGCTTTGTTCTACCTGGCCTCTGTCTTCTCTCCAGCTCCACCTTGGATCATTTTCATGACTTGCTTTCCATTTCACTGACTTACTAGCTTTTTTTAAAATTCCATACACATGTTTCTGCCAGTCTCAGAACCTTTGCGCATGCTCTTCAACAGCCCTCACCCAACATGGCTTATACTATCTAATCTTTCAGCCCTCGGACCAAATATCATTTAGTCAAGAAAGTGCTCCCTGATCCTATGAGACATCAATCCCCTTTTACATGCTCTCTTAGCACCTTATCTTTTATTCATAGATATTCTCATAATTGTATTATTAATTTTGCAATTGATTCTTTAACATCTGACTCCCCACTATAGTATAACTTTTTTTTTAAAGTAATGGGACATATAAAATCTCTGTGATATTTTTATTGAATTGGTTATATTTAAAGAGAAATCTAAAGTTTGTTACAATCAAGATTTATAATATGCCAGAAATTAGATCTTTAACAACTTTAAACATATGACAAAAACTCTAAATGACCACTTAAAGCATAAGTGGATACATAGGGTTTCCAAATTATGTTATGGCTACACAACCAAAAACAATATTATAAAACGGCTGTACACACAGATCTGTCAAACAGATTTCACTCTGCCACTTGTTAAATATGGAAACTTGTGAAAATTACTTAATTTCTCTGAATAGCAGATGCCTCATCTGTTAGACAGAAATAACCAACTCCTAGGATTTTTGTGAGAATTAAATGAAATATCATATGGGAAACAGGGCACAACGCAATCTCCGCGAGTGGTAGCAATTACCTCCAACAGGAGCAATTACTTAGAAATAGCTTTGTTATAGGAAACTGTCCTCCCTAATGGAATTAGCACACAACTAAAGGCTTTGAGCAAGTGTGATAGCAAGTTTCATCAAATAAAATAGCTTCTGCACTTCAAGGTTGAGGGAACTCCCTAACTACTCTCCCAGCAACATTTCTGGTGCCTTGTTTCAGAGTTTGAGAGAATAGCTTTCTTAGCCATACTGGAGACAGTTGCCTTCTTTAAGGGACAATTTAACACACCACAGCATGAGACTCAGCCAAAATAAGGAGGTCATTCATTTTTTTAAGGTTGTGATATGAAAGAAAATGTATTCTGATAAACTCTGTAACTGAAAAGTGGAAAACACATTTCATTATCAAATGAATGATAAAGTTAATTTCAAAAAAATAAAAGAGAGATCTTCCTTAATATATACTGGTTGTTAAGGACTGAATGTGTCCTGCCCCACACAGAAAAATTCCATAGGTTGAAATCTAATCCCCAAAGTAATAGTATTTGTAGGTTGGCCTTTGGGGAGGGAATTAGGTCATGAGGGTGGAGCCCTCATAAATGGGATTAGTGCCCTAAGAAGAGGCCAAAGAGCTAGCAGTCTTTCCTCCATGTGAGGACACAATGAGAGACAGGATTCTGCAACCCAGTAGAAGGCTCTCACCAGAACTGACCATGCTGGTGCCATGATGTTGGACTTCCAGCCTCTAGACTGTGAGAAATAAATTTCTATTATTAAGAAGCCACTCCTAAAGTTTACGGTATTTTATTATAGCACCCCGAACTGATTAAGACACTGGTGAAGAATCATTCCATTTTGTTTTAGGTACAAACAAAATGCAGTTTATTCCTGCAATTATTTTATAAACTATTTTGTCAGTTAAGTCAGATATATGGACTATGGTCCAATATAGTTTGAAAATGAGAAAATAAACCAAGACTATCAATATGCAACAAATGCTCTATTGATAAAGATGGCCATTGCTAGTGCAATTAGTATTTTTTTGAGAACTAAAACATAATTCACTAAAAGGAGTTTAGGTTCAACTGATCCAAAAGTAACTGCCTTGATTACCCCCAACAGACATTATACTCTTTAAGGTGGTGCAGGAAAATGAGGCTCTTGGTTAACGTCTTCACAGTTCTCTTTCAAAGAAGACAAGTTAATGTGAAATAGAGATAACTTTTCCAACTGAAATAAACTCTGGGTTAGATTTATTCTCTTTTTTACAGAGCCTTAAGTGAAAAGAACATAACTCTGAGTTAAATCTTAAAAAGCCATTTTTCATTCACAACATGTTTATCTTTTAAAATGACATATGACAAGACATTCTCAGAGCAACAAATGGATTTATAGGAAGAAAGTTCCTGAATACAGGCAGACAGTGTGAATTACTCTTAATCCAAAAACCAGAGCTAAGGAGGGAAGAGAAGGCGGGTTATTCTGGAGGCAGAAGCCTCAGTCGCCAGCGAGCCCTAACGCCCGGCAGTCGGGCGCCCACCTAGCCAGCGCCGAGGGCCGTCTCCGAGCCAGCGCGTTCGGTGAAACGATGCTCCCCCCGAGAAGCGCCGGGGAAGCAGGGCAGGAAACTCATCTTTGCTCGCCCAGATGAGCAACGGGCATGGAATAATCCATTCGTTTTGCCAGTTAGCAGGAGATCTGCTTGTCAAGGCAGAACAGGAGAGGTGAAGGCAAAATGCCAGGCGACTTCCCGGTGGGCACAGGCGCAGGGTGTGCGCTGGGGGCGGCCTGGGGTTGTTACTTTATCCAGGAAATGTGGGGAAGTAGAAAATGGCTTTATCCACAGTAGTTCCAATTTTTTTTCTTTTAAATTTAAGCTCCATTGTCACTCTGATTCCAGTTCATTTATTGCATGTTTTAAGAGTCTCATTCTTTCTTTTTAATTTATTTTCTCTTTTTTATGGTTAACCTTCCACTCGTTTTGCTGCATTGCTTTGCCTCTGTCTCTCCACTTTGAGGGTGAACTGACTGACGGCTTTAAGAGCCACAGCTTTTCTTAGTTGAATTTATTGGGGTGACATTGGTTAATAAAATTATCCAGGTTTCGGGTACATCATCTGCATATTGTATTGCGAGTTCACCGGCCCAAGTCAAGTCTCCTTCCGTGACCATTTATGGCCCCTACACCCTCTTCCACCCCCACCCCCCTCCCCATGCCCTTCCCTCTGGTAACCACCATGCTCTTCTCTGTGTCAATGGGCATTTTTCTTTGCTCTGCTTAATCCCTCCACCCTTTTCGCCGAGCCCCCCAACCCCCTCCCCCCCGACAGCTGTCAGTCTGTTCTCTGTCTCTATGAGTCTGTTTCTGTTTTGTTTGCTAGTTTGTTTTGTCCATTAGATTCCACATATGAGTGAAATCACATGGTGTTTGTCTTTCTCTGCCTGGCTTATCTCACTTAGCATAATGCTGTCCAGGTCCATCCCAGAGCTTTTTTCCATAGAAACTGATGGTTAAAATCACTTTATTTTTAACACCACTAAATACCGTGATGCATTGTCTGGGGAGATTGGCAGCTTCTTCCTTACTCTTTTTTTGTGCATTCCCACGTAAACTGTCAGTCCCGACAGTCAAGGCTTAGACATAAAACTCCACAAATCTAAGGGGGGAAACCCCTTCCTTCAGCCAATGTCAATCTCTGCTCTGAAAGGACTATTTTACCATAGTAACAAGTAGGCAGCAAACAAGAGATCTCGAACAATCTGCTGCTTTTTCCTGGAAGAACCTGCACCAAACACAAATGGGTGTTGGCCATACGCCTCACGGAGGCATGAAGCTCCTTGCATCTCTGGACTGGAGGGGTCCTCTGCCCTTCTGCTGCCATCCAGAACCAAAACTTCAAAAGTATGGCCTGCACCCACAGCATGCCCTTACACTTGGGCAGGCAGGGCCCTTCCGATCTGCCCTGAGGCCATAGCAGGGTGCCACCCATGTGTGCCCTGTGCCCATTACTCCCAACTGAGGCATTTCTCCTTCACCAGGGCGTGGAGTCGACCAGATGCCCAAAGAGCACGGGGCCTCATTTCTATGGGATTAATTCTGATCTCTTCTTTAAAAATATTTATTTTCTTTTTTATTAGATTTATTGGGGTGGCATTGGTTAATAAGATTATATAGGTTTCGGGTGTAGATTTCTATAGTACATGGTCTGTACATTGCTTTCTTCTCTCACAATTGTCAATGATGAGATACCAATCCCCTGATTGTTCCCACCAGCCCTCCAGAGTCAGGCTAACACTGTGACTTTTGGGTATTTGAATTATTTATATAGGCAGGAGCCAGGCAAAACACACTTGCACATACCCCCCCCACACACACACACACCATACCAGCAGCCCTGTGCCCCAGTGCAAGTAAAACCTGAATGGCACCTGCCTCCTCTCCTAGTCCAGGGACAGAGATCCAAGGAACTTCCAGGAAGGAGCCAGTCACCGTAAGGTCCAAATCAGCTTCATGCTTAGGCCCCATTTAAGAGATTTGTGATCAGAACCCAAGGAGCCTACTCATGGTGAGTACTAGCCCCAGGAAACTGCATCACATAGGGAAGGCGCCAGCAGCCCGATGAGGAGGCCAAGGGAGCACCGGCAGCCCCTAGGCAGAGCAGCCGTGCTTAGGCCCACCACAGCCTGTCGCATGCGCATACCTTGGTTCCCTGCCATGGCAACCCCTACGTAACACCACCTGATTCCTAGGTTCTCTTTGGCCCGGCCTGTGGGGTGACAGCAGATACTGAGTGCTGAACTGGGCCAGACAAGAGTGGCACATTTGGATGGCCCTTACCTTTCTGTAATTTGCAACTCTAAGTTCCTCCCCATGAATAATGATTTATTTTCTGTCTTTGGAAGATGGTACGTTGTCTGCCTGTGAAATCTAGAATGTCGTGCACACTGCTCTGAGGCACCAATCACTTTAATGCAGCTTCAACAGACAGCCTCCCACTGAGCACTCTTTACATCCCGGTGAATAAGAGCACCCTGCGTGGAAGTGGCCTCGGCCTCAGGACCACTGCTGGCTGGAAGGAAGCCCGCAGAAGGAAACTGTTATAAAAGCTAACTACTGTTTGCACCAGTTGCACTGGAGTTGGAGCTAAAATTCCTCTTTTGTCCGATTGGCTCTTTCATTGGGAAATATCACTTTAACGGGGACTGTGATTTTGCAAAGGTATTGTCCCAGGCCTATTCAGACCAGAGAGGTAGAGACCGTGCGGAATGAAACTGCTGCGCCTGAAAATGGGAAAGGCTGCCTTTACCACTAATAGAGTGGCTTCTCTTGGTGGCTCTTTTAATGATATTTGGCAGAATTATTGCGAACTGTTTTCCACCTTCACATCAACTCTGTAAAATAATATTACCTCTACTTTTACAAATGAAGAAGCTAACATACAGAACAAGTAGAGTAAGTACTTTACAGAGCTAGTTAGTTACAAAGTCAGAATTTGAATTCAGGTTTTCAAACTCCAAGCTCAGGGCACTTTGGACATTAGCAGAGCTGTCTCTTATAACAGCGATTTTCAACCGTTGTGCTGCAAAAAATTTTAAAACATGCAATACCTATTCAGTCAGGGACACCGACCTCTTTGCCCTTAGATTATCAGATTTAAAAAAAATGACAACAGCCAACATAACAATAGCCATCCAGTGTGGTTGAATCAAAATTATACCTATTTTTTGTCATACCAGCAAACATTATACTTTGTGGTGTGCCGCAGAATTTTATAATTGGTTTAGGTGTGCCATGAGATGAAAAAGGTTGAAAATGGCTGTCTTATAATAATCTTTGCCTTTTCAACTTCTCCTTAGCAGTATGCTTAATTTTTCTGCAAACAGTAAAATCCATTACATTTTTAAGGAATTAACGAGTCTAGTAATTCTTGTAGATGCTCCAGGCCAGGCATACAATGGGCGCCTAATAAATATCTGTTGATTTATATATTAATCCTGCCTCTACTTTAAGACAACTTAGAGTGAGTAAACTCTACACCAAATTTGGACACTCCAGAGGGGCCTTATGTGACTCACAGCCATGATATCTTGTACCCAAAGGGCCACATGTGGGACCACAGATCAACAGTCACTGGTATTTTGAAGGGTCTGATCAGCGAGGCATACAGCTCCTGGAAAGAGACATTGGAGAGCCAAACGCAGTTTGTTTTGGAATCAAGCATCCTTGCCAAGGCTTCATTCAGAAATAATGTGGGGCTGGTTTCCTGGTCGGAATCCTGAATGGGCAGGCTATTGAGTCTAAAGCTTCTATCCATTGCAGCCTGCCAACAACCCTGGTACAAGCACCTGAGTTCTGCATCTGCTGACAATTCTGGGTTAACGTCTCTAAAATTTCTAAAGCAAGAGTGAGCAATGGAGCCAGGACACATCTACTTATTCTTTAGGAGGGATTATTAAATTAAAGTCATTCTTAAATAGCCCAAAATTGAGACATTTGTTGACACAATCCGTATAAACCATTGCCTTCAGCAACAGATGAGCTCTCTCTCTGGAATTATAACATGTAAGCAAAGAGACACCTAGTGGACAGGAGTGTAAGTACACCGTTTAGCTTGAGACCAAAGACTGAAACATCACTCTGACTTCCTAATTTAACATTCTTTTTATTTCAACAGAGCATTACAACCAGAATTATAAACCCAGAAATCCAAGCTTTACAAAAGAATGTATTTTAATTGGACTCTCTCTTACTGCATCAAGTTCTGAGAATACAAAAGTGAGATTGCAATTGGCCAGCCATGTTGTTTCTCCTTTCCCTGAACACAGGTGCTTATTTTTTGTTTCCATCCCTTTATAGACTTTGTGTGTGAGATTTTCCATTTGTCTTTGGGTCTTTTTATTCTTGCTTGTAATTAAGTAAAGCCAGAGACATTTGGGGGTTATTTTCCAGCCAGCTTCCTGTGGTCTGCCCAGCTTCCTGTGGCCAACCCACTCTATTCGTTTCATACTCGCGTTCACACTCGCACCTCACCTACACACAGCGCTGTTTTATACCCACCTCCTCACGTTCAGCTATGTGCCTGCCATCCTCCCACTGTCCTTCATCTAACCTCAAAAGTAAAACTCTGTCATCAAAATATGGAATCACCTATTTTTTTCTTTACCTCATACTATTGACATTTGTTTGTGTTAAACCATTATATTGGAAATTGTTTTCTAATTAAATAGATAGGCTCAACTGTAATTTATATGAGCTCATGGACTCTAACTCATAGAACTTTAGATCTGAGAGGAATGCTTGTTCTAGGGGCAGCCAGAAGACATTTACAGAATTCAGTTGTATTGAGGCCACCGTGTTGTAAAAGTCAAGCCATGTAGATAGTCCCAGAAGAATGAAGCATCGTGGGGAGAAGGAGAAGCCAAGAAACTCCAAGGCTCCAGATATGTGGATGCGGTAGTGATCTTGGAATTAATCCTCCTGTCCCACCTCTTCATCTGAAACCACATGGGTCAGAGGTGGACTGCCCAGCCCAGCCCAGCCCAGCCAAGCCCAGCCCAGCCCAGCCCAGCCAAGCCCAGCCAAGCCCAGCCTTTCCCAATTTCCTCTCACTGGCAAAACAAAGAGATTCTCACCCCTTTATCTGCAGTCACTACGGGGGTCCTTACTTCCTCTACCATGTATTTGATGGTGAAATGTTGAACCCTTTTCTTTGGTATTAGGAATAAACCAAAGATGCTCATTATAATTCAAGAACATTGCATTAGAAGTGCTCATTTTAAAAAGCAGTAAGAAATATAAAAAGACTGTCAATATTTTCAGATGATATGATTTTACATGTGACAATCTACCCATGAAGTATTAAAACTAAAAACCGGACATAGAAGGGTTGCCAGTACAAGGCCAACAGGTAAAACCCAATAACATTTTTACATATCAGCAAGAAAAAGCATGAAAATAAATATTTTAAGAAGATGCATATAGAGGAACATCATTAAATTCCAAATACATTAGAATGAATTCAACAAAAGCCCAATGTTTCTATGAAGAAATCTATAAAACACTATCAAAAGAAATTAAAGATATAAATAAATGGAAGGATATGTTCTGTTCATTAATTGGACGACTCCAGATGGTGAAGATGACTATGGTAATTGCTTTTTCTTTGCTGTTAATTTTATTATCCTGTGTACATAGCCTATTATCTTACCTTTTCTTCTATAACGTTTGGGGTGTTTTGCCTTTCATATTGGATCTACAATCTACTTACAATTGATTTTTTATTATGGTTTCAAATAAGAATAAAGATTCAGCTTTTAAATTAATAACAAATTGTCTCAGTATATTTATTTGAAAATACTGTTTTCCCCATTGGCTCTAACCATAAAGGGAAAGCTTAATAAGTTAAAACACGCCAAAATTAAGAATTTCTATTCATCAAAGGACAATCTTAGGGATTATAAAAGGAAGCAAATGAATGACAAAAAAATATGTGCAATACATATAATCTATGTAAAGTTTATATCAGAATGTATAGCACAGATCTCTCAAAAATCAATAGTTTAGCCCCTCTTCTGAATACTTTGCTTGGAAGGTGGCTTTATGAGGAAGGGCATTTACATTTCTATGGAGGATAATGAACTCAGGGAAAATGAAAAGTCTGTCAACAATAAACCACTTGCTCCAGAGTAAGCTCATCCCTCCCACCCTCTCCTCCCACTGCACATAAACAATAAATGCAAAAAAAACAACAACAAAACCTTTCTGGAAAGGTGCCCTATTGATTTGTGGTAATAACCTCAAAATATTTTTGAGATTTTTAGCTAATACCTATCAGTTTGGGCATTGGATTCTATCTCTTAGAAAGCTATCTTCATATTTTTGAACCAAATTTAAGAAAGCACAGATGTAATTAACCAGAAAAAGTGATAGCTCAGTTATTAACCTGTCCTCTTGATAATTTGAAAAGCTTGCAAATTCTCTTTCAAAAAATAACCTCTCTCTAATTATTTCTTCAGCTAGCCAATCCTCTCTTTGTAATCTAGTTGTCCCCATTCCTGTTTACATTGGTGTATTTTGTGCAAAAATATTACAAGCCTTCGAGAAGAAAACACATGTGGTCATCTATTCCTCTACTGGCAGCACACAGGATTTTAACATAGAGCTCATTTTCAAATCATCCAAGAAATCCTTGGAGTACAAGTTGCTTTTCCATTTGCGGTATGAAACTTGGCATCACATGTTCCTGTTCTGGGAAAAGTCCACTGACACTCTGAATCACCTGGTAACATAAATTAACATGCAGTAGGTCTTAGAACATAACTCTCAGAAGCACAGGGAGAGAAAAAAGAAGAGGAAAAATAGAACCTTGTTTTCAAAATGTATTCACATAAAACTTTACAATATGCTCTGCCCAGTAGGAAAATGTCAAAATAATTAGGCAAGCAGACCATACTTAAGAATTCTGGGACTACTGTGGGTGAGAATGTAAGGAGGTACAGCCACTGTGGAAAACAGGATGGCAGTTCTACAAAAAGTTAGAACTAGAATTACCAGGATGGCAGTTCTACAAAAAGTTAGAACTAGAATTACCACGTGATCCATCAATCCCACTTCTGGGGATATGGGCAAAAGTGTTGAAGCAAGGCCTCAGGTATTTGTGCATTCGTATCCGTGCCAGCTAAAACGCCGAAGCAGCCCAAGTGCCCATCGCTGGATAAGTGGACAGGTAAAATGTGGTGTATATGCAGACAGTAGAATATTATTCAGCTTTAAAAATGAAATTCTGCAATATGCTACAACATGGGTGGACTTTGAGGATATTATGCTAAGTGAAACTACTCCAGTCACAAAAAGGCAAATACTATATGATTCCATTCATAGGAAATACTTAGAATAGTCGAAATCATAAGGACAGAAAGTATAATGGTGTTTTCAAGGGCTGTGGGGAAGGGTTAACGAAGAGTTATGGTTTAATAGGTATAAAAATGCAGTTCTCCAGGATAAAAAAAAAAAAAGAGTTATGGGGATGGATAGGGGTGATGGTCTTGCAACAATATAAATGTGTTTAATACCACTGAACCATACACTATAAAAGGTCTAGACTGTAAGTTTTATGGTCTGTGTATTTCCCCATAATTTTTTTCAAAGTGAAAATAAAATACAGAATTCTGTGCAGAATTCAAAATAATCATGAGGCCAGGAATTTAAACACACATGAATAAGTACTAAATATATACTGTTTTCTCCCACTACTGGCACTTCGACTAAGAACTATTCCTGTAATATATCAGAGCAACTTTGTAGGCAGTGGTCCTTCATTATTGCTTAATGACAATGGGAAAGATGAAAATCAATTATATGCTTTTGCGTTAAGTCAGAGGACATTTTATTGTCCCAGAAGCTGGTTCAAGACTTTCTTTTAGGTAAACATCTAGCTTGGCTGGAAAAATACCATAATAAGCCCCTTGTAAAATCTGGACTCCAGAAGTGCAGGAGGTAATGAGAGGAAGATGGAAGATGGAGCCTTGAAAGTAGAGGGAAGGAGCGTGATGGGAGCGACAGTCACGTGTTGGTATAAGGAGAAAGCAGTGAAGAGTTAAGCTTTGCCTTCCTGTTGGCTTCAGGTGGGACAAAGACAATCAGTGTATAAGGACACCAAGAGAAATAGGCTGTTGGGACCTTGCCCAAATCATTGCCATATGTGCTTCATTCTTAAAGGTCATTAATTTGGGGGGATTCGTGCCAAATGCATAAAATCTCCGAGATGCACAGATGCCTCAGCTGTTGACAGCAGTGTTTCTCCATCGCCATCGTAACTAACGTTTCTTGACCACCTAGCTATATACCAAGTATTGTTCTAGGAGCTCTAGTCATACTAACTCAGTAGATCCTCGCACCAGCTTTATGAGGTACTATGATGATCTCCATTTAACAAGTGAGCAAAGTGAGGCGCATAGGATTAAGTGATGCAACCAAAGTCACACAGCTAGTGTGAGAGACAAGGTTCAAACCCAGGCCGTCTGAGTTTGAACCCAGACCCTGCCCTCCTCAGTGTTATGCTGTGTCCCTGATTTGCTCAACGCAAGATTTCTATGATTGACAAGACTCAGATCATCTAATTTGGTCATGGGTGGCATAGCTAGGTATAGCCTTCCATAAAATCAAGTTTTGTATAGCCAGAGACCATACATAGAGTTTATCTAACCCAGTCTTTCACCCAATGCAGGGTTTCCTCATAATACACCTTTTTTTAATGGCAAACCAGTCTTTTTCTAGATACCTGTTGCAAGGGGAGGCCACAAATCTGAGGATCAGGATCATTTTGAAGACGGTAAAATCCACCCATTTTTGTCAACATCTTAAGGTAACCAGTTTTGTAAACCATCCAGGAAATGTATGCATATGAAAAGTATCACTTAAAATTCCTCAATGAAATATCAACTGTTATGGCAAATAGAGCATTCTTTAGTAGAGTGGGCAACATGGGAGGCCTACTGACTGAGCTAGACAATCTGTCTCATCAATAAATGCTTATTTTAGTACACACGTGCGTAAGCATTAGATATATATATATATTTGAAGACTCTGAACAGCTAAGATATTCACCAAAACTAATTTTTTTTACAATGAGTTGAGACAACGGGAACCATGGATTTTAACAGCTACGAAAGGGGAAGAGGCACCAAAAAAGAAAGTAACAGTGTTTCAAAGACAGCTGCAAGAAAATTTTAAATGATATGAAGAATATACTGGGAGAAATAGTGATTATTATCACTGTTGCTTGGCTCACAGAGAAAAATAGCCCTTAAGTTAATATACTAATATTTTCAGAAAATGTACCAGAATTTCAGTTATATCCATGGAGTCACAAAAGGATGTGTCCTTTGTAGATAGCTGTGAAAAGAATGCTTCCCTTTCATTCCCCAGCAAGTTTAGGGTTGTATTTTGTCGTAAAAGGGAGTTAAACCAAACTAGAAATGTATTTCCCAGTCAGGCGCCAAAACACATAATTCTTTCAAATCATTTTACAAATAGAAAAATAAAAGGACTAATGAGAAAAATTACACACATTCAAAGAATTCCGCCCCTGCCCAGATCGTCAGTTTTGAACTTTAAAAGCAGAAACACCTTAAGATTATTTTATTTTTATATCATAATATTAAATATATTTTATTTTAATTATTGGTCAATTTAGATCAGTAAATTCCTTCCATCTAGAGCATTCAATTTACTATCAGGCATCTAAACACATAGTTGCTTACAAAATAGATTTTTCATATAATTATAATCCTATGATACTTTGATAATTGTGGTACATTCCTGATCATTGAGGGAGTCAAAAAAGATAATTCCATAAATAAATTGCTTTACTATACAACTCTCTTACTGAGAAGTAATCACCACCACAAATCCATTTTCAAGGGAAATCCAGAGGATTAAATATGATTGGTTATTTATCAATAGTATTAGCTTCCGTCTGCTTTAATCCTAACCTAGTGATAAATATACCTAGGCTATCATAGTTTGGTTCACAAAGTAGAAATAACAAACTAGAGTACAGGCTCTTCAGGTCATCAATATCACTGATGAATTAATTTTGAAGAATTCTCAATTACATACCTAAAATCTGTGAGCTTCTTTGTTCCAGTTATGTTGCCTCTGATCTGTACAAGAAAAAGACGAGAGAAGGGGTCATGAGATTTCTACCTGGACTCGACTGCCTAGGAGGCAGCCAGAACCCTACCATGTCAACCCCAAGAAGAGGCAATAAAATAGTAACTTGGTCATCGTAATAGCTACCCAGTGTCTCTCCTGCAGAATGAGACAGAAAGTTCTATCTCATAGAAAAAAAGACCTGGGTAGCAAACTAGCAGAAAACCATTCAGCTGAGATCCCCTAGAATTACATGTTTTCTAAAATATGAAGTGAAAATAATGTTCTAATCCTCTGAACACTCCTCCAGATACATTTTTACTTTGCTTTTAAACACAGGCATACCTTGTATTATTGGGCTTCACTTTATTGCTTTTCGCAGATCTTGGGTTTGGTCTTGGGTTTTTTTACAAGTTGAATGTTTGTGGCAACCCTGAGCCGCGCAAATCCATTGGTACCATTTTTCCAACAGGCTCAGATGATGATTAGCATTTTTTAGCAATAAAGTATTTTTTAATTAAAGTGGGTACAGTGTTGTTTTAGACATAATGCTATTGCTCGCTTAATAGACTACAGAATAGTGCAAACATAACTTTTATATGCACTGGGAAAACAAAAACTTCATTGAACTCACTTTATTGAGATATTTACTTTATTATGGTCGTTTGGAACTGAACCAGCAATATCTCTGAGCTATGCCAGTACCTTGAAGACATTGCACATGGATCTGTTTTCCTGGAATTTTGCCATGGGAAAATGTTTCATGTTAGTAATAATAATTCCACTTATTGCCTAAACCATATGTTTAAAAAATACAGGCTTACAGTAAAACTGAGAGAAACATGCAGATATGTCCCATCTACCCCCTTCCCTCACACATGCACAGCCCCCTTCATCATCAACATTACTCGCCAGAATAATACATTTTTTACCAAGGATGAACCTACACTGACACATAATAAGTACCCAAAGTCCATAGGATCTTTAGTGGTATCACATTTTTGTTTTAACTTGTATTTCCCTGATGGCATACAATGTGGAACATCTATTTATTTGTAATTTTCCATCTGTGTATCTTCTTTGGTGATGTATCTTTTAAGGTATTTGGCCCATTTTTAAAAAATTGGGTTGCTTTCTGTTGTTGAGTATTAAGAGTTCTTTGTACATTTTGGGTAACAGTCCTTTAGCAGATGGGTCTTTTGCAAATATTTTCTCCCAGCCTGTGGCTTGTCTTCTAATTGTCTTTATATTATTTCTCACAGAGCTGACGTTTTTAAATTTAATGAAGTCCAGCGTATCATTATTTCTTTCATAGATTGTGTCTTTGTTGCTGCATCTTAAAAAAAAAACAAAACACCACCATATTCAAGGTCATCTTGGTTTTCTCCTGTGTTATCTTCTAGGGGTTTTATAGTTTTGTGTTTTACATGTAGGTCCGTGATCCATTTTGAGTTAATTTTTTGAACAGTGTAAAGTATGGGTCTAAATTCATTTTTTGCATGTGGATGTTCAGTTGTTCCAGAACCAGTTGCTGAAGAGACTGTCTTTGCTCCACTGTATTGTCTTTGCTTCTTTGTCAGAGATCAATTGACTCTATTTATGGGGATCTATTTCTGGGCTCTCTATTCTGTTCCATTGAACTATTTGTCTGTTCTTTTGCCAATACCACATGGTCTTGGTTACTGGAGTTTTATAGTAAGTTTTGAAATTGGGTAGTAAAGGTCCTCCAACATTATTCTTCTCCTTCACCATTGTGTTGTCTATCCTGTGTCTTTTACCTCTTCATATAAACTATGTAACCAGTTCATCAATATCCATAAAATAAATTACGGAGATTTTAACTGCAATTGTATTGAATCTGTAGTTGAAGTTGGGAAGAACTGACATTTTGACAATATTGAGTCTTCCTATCCATAAACATGGAATATCTCTCTATTTCTTTCTTTCTTTTTTTTATTCATCAGAGTTCTGTATTTTTTCTCACTTAGACCGTGTAAATATTTTGTTAGATTTATACCTAAGTATTTCATTTTGGGGGGTAGTAATGTAAATGGTATTGTGTTTTTTCATTTCAAATTCTACATGTTTATTGCTGGTATATAAGGAAGCAATCAATTTTTGTATATTAACTTTGTATCCTTCAATCTTGCTATAATTATTTATTAGTTCCAGGAAGTTTGTTGTTGTTGATCTTTTGGATTTTCTGCATAGATGATTATATCATCTGAAAACAAAGACAGTTTTAGGTCTTTCTTCCCAACCTGTATGCCTTATATTTTCTTTTCTTGCCTTATTGCATTAGCTAGAACTTCTAGTATGATGTTGAAAAGGACTGGCAAAGAGACATTTTTCTCTGTACCTGATCTAGTGGGAAAGCTTCAAATCCTTATCATTAATTATGATGTTAGCTATAGGTTTGATGTAGATTGCTTTTATCAATTTGAGAAAGTTCCCTTCTCTTCATAGTTATTACATTAATTTATTTTCAAGTGTTGAACTAGCCATGTAGACCTAAGATAAATCTCACTTGGTCGTAGTGTATAATTTTTCACACTTTTTTGGATTCTATTTGCTAATATTTTGTTGAGGATTTTTGCATCTATGTTCATGAGAGATATTGGTCTTTAGTTTAATTTTTTTGTACTGTCTATCTGGTTTTGGCATTAGGGTAATGATAGCCTCACAGAATAAGTTAAGAAGCATTTCCCTCTGCTCCTGTCCTCTGAAAGAGATTGTAGAACACTGGTGTCATATCTTCCTTAAACATTTGGTAGACTTCACCATTGAGCCTATCTGGGCCTGATTCTTTCTGTTTTAGAAGGTTATTAATTATTGATTCCATTTCTTTAATAGATACTTATTCAGATCATGTATTTCTTCTTGTGTAAAGTTTGGCTGATTGTTTCTTTCAAAGAATTGGTCCATTTCACCTAGGTTATTGAATTTGTGGGCATAGAGTTATTCATAGTATCTCTTAATTTTCCTTTTCATTTCTATGGTATCTGTAGTGATGTCCCCTTTCATTTCTGATTCAGTAATTTGTGTCCTTTCTCTCTTTTTTTTCTTAGTCTGGCTAGAGACATTGATTTTATTGGTCTTTTTAAAGAAGCAGCTTTTGATATTATTGATTTTTCTCTATTGATTCCTTGCCTTTTATTTCATTGATTTCTTCTCTAATTCTTATTATTTCTTTTCTTCTGCTTACTTTGGATTTAATTTTCTCTTCGTTTTCTAGTTTTCTAAGATGGAAACACAGATTAATGATTTTGGACCTTCCTACTTTTCTAATTTATGCATTCAATGCTATAAATTCCCTCAAGCACTACTTTTGCTGCAAGATTCTTTTCTTTTAAACCTATATATTTGTATCTAACAATAAAGTGAGATGCTCGAAAACATGATCTGTGAGAAGGTCTATTTTTTAACAATGCAAATTTTTTGAGTAGTTGTTTTTTATAACTTTAAAAATTTTTCCCCAATGTTTTATTTTGAAAATGTTTAAACGATAGAAAAGCTACAGGAGTAGTTAACAATGAATATCTGGACAGCCTTCAACTAGATTTATTACCATTTATTTATCCCAGTTTATTACCATTTTGCCACATTTGCTTTATCTCTCTGTGTTTCTACATATTTTGCCAATTACTTGTAGACAGAAAGATGTTTCACCCCTAAATACTTTAGCATGTACTTCCTAAGGACAAATATCCTACCATAATCATACAATGATCGCAACTGGGAAATTTTAAATAATGCAACACAATGATCTAGTGTGCAGTTCAAATTTCCCCAAGTGCCTCAATATTGAGTCCTTTTCAGTCTGGGGGATTTATATTTTATTTGAAGTCCAGGATTCCATCAAAGATCATTATTGCATACAGGGTTGGGCAAAAGTAATTTACAGTTGTTCATGTGGATAATTAATAAATAATAATATAAGAATAAACTCTGTTTCATATACTTGCAACTGTAAACCTACTTTTGCCCTACCCTGCATATTGGCATGTGTACATAGTTCCTTTTGTCCTTGACAAATTACATTTTTGTAGAATCCAGGCCAGTTGCTTTGCATAATGTCCCTCAAATTGGACATTTGTCTAATTGGTCCCTCACAATTAAGCTAGATAAAGCATTTTTTGGCAGAGGTACACAATGTGAAATTGGAATGCTTTCCTTCTGTTTATATATTAGGAAAAGCACAAAATAGGTTGGATTAACATTTTCTTTCAATCACTCAATAACAGTGATTGTCTCAAGTAAATTTAGTGTTACAATTTGCAATTTATAAAATCCTTTGACATGAATTAATTTATTCAATTTGTACAACCCCATGAGGTAAGTATTTTTAACCATTTTTATTCTTTTGTTATTGATTTTAGAGAGAAGAAGGGAGAGAGAGAGAGAAAGGAAGAGAGAGAGAGAGACATGTGAGAGAAACATTGATCAGTTGCCTCCCATATGGGCCCCTACAGGGGATCGAACCTGCCACCTATTGGTATAAGGCATGATGTTCCAACCAACTGAGCTCATCTTTTTTTTTTTTTTTAATGGAAATTTATCCAAGTTTATATAACCAGTAAGACTACTTCTGTAGCCAAAATTTAAGTATAGAAATACTGTAAATATTATAGATTAAGAAGCCTCCTATTTTCATGTCAAGTAAACCTAGACATTCTTTCTCTCCTATAACCTGCACTCCACATTGTCCAAACTTTGTCCCTTACAGCTCTAGTTTTCCTATGTTAAATTACAAGGCAGTTGGATGTTACACTTTACTTAAGCATTTTTCAACTATAATGATTTGAAGTTGTAATAGTTAAACCAGAAACAATGTGAAAGTAGATGAATGTTAGCTGAATTAAACTCCAAGTTATCGGCTTTTGTTCATGTTGATGTCTTTGCATTTGGTGTCCCTAGTAATACTCCAGCTCTTCCTTTCTCCCCAGACAAGATTTTATGTCACTTCCTTCTACTTTCCAAAGCAGTGAATACAGCATTGTTTCATGATGTCGTAATCAGCATCTGTATAGTAACTAAACAAGTTAGTTTTTAATTTTTTTACCCTTGGACCTCACAATCTCAGTATTGTTTAGTTTAGAGTCAAGAAAAGTTTGAGTATCAGTGTATGTAATTGATTCATACCCAAAAGCATGAATGTCTAAGTAGACATCCCAGCCAGAAAGAGCCCAAACAGGTTTTCCCATTCTATATGTCAAGGGCACTGATGGGGATCAAAGCCTAGCAACTTTTATAGCAATACTGAAATTTCAAAAAAGTAATACCACCCATGTCCAGGCAGGGGTGACTGCAGATGCTCATCCGTTATCATACTCAGATGTACTACCTAAACCATTCCGAGTTTGGAAAGATCTTAAAGAAATAGTGTGCTATTTTTCATGGATAAAAACCACTTTACCACCCCCAGAAAGCCTCAAGCTGAAATGACAGATCAAAATCCATTCACTCTTTCAGCCATGCACCATTTCCCTAACACTCAGTGATTTGAATATTTCATTTCACAGTGAGAGTAATTTCAAATGCCTCAATAATGAGTGTGGTATCATTGTCCTTGCCCAGTGTTCGATTTCATAAGGAAGCAGAGACATGCCCTGAAAATACCCAAATAAGGGACAAAAGTCTTTTAAACTTTCGTAGAGTTCTGTAAGTGTAACGTCATTTTGTTTTGAACTGGCATGTTATGCACCTCCTTAAAAGAAAAATCTACATTTCCAGCCCAGAAAAAGCATTATGCTCAGTCTTCACTTGAACTTGTTTTCTAGGCCAGGTACAGTGAAGGGAGATGCATTTGGTGATTAGGCTGTGACTGTGTAAATTACAGCCAGACAGAAAGAGTGATGGAAGCATTTTGGCGATGGAGTTTTTAATAGAACATGTACCATTCACTTTTCCTCACAAATCCTCAACACACTCCTATTATCTTCAGACGACAATAGGAAAGGCTGCCTGCAGTCAACCTAATCACTGTGATTTCCTAAGAAATAAAGACAGGTTTCTACTGAAAATTCTTCCAATTATGTCTTTGAAAATTAGTTCAAAACTTTTAAAATTACTACTTTCAATATTATATCAACCTCCACTAGGTGTTATTAGTTATTCTCACAGTCTTTCTAGAGCAAAAAATGACATGACTGTCCAATTTTTTTATTCAGTAAAAATTCAACTTGAAGATGTCACGATTATTTCCAAAACTTTGCTCAGATTCAATCTGCTTAAGGTTTAATCTAACCCTTTTGTAATACATCCTGAGAAACAATTTCTCGGCTTTTTATAAAGCCAATAACGTGGCCAAAATTCATTTTATCCAATCACAGAAAATCAACCTAACCACTTGAAAATAAGTAGAAGATAAGTTGAGAGAAGGATCTCACAAGAATGACGATGAAGGTAACAGCAGCCACCATTTCTCAAGCTCTGATTGTGACTTAATTTGTACCAGCATGTTCTAAATGCTGCACACACATGAGTCATTGCGTTTCCACAGCAGCCCTGTGAAGCTGGTCCTGTCTTTGCTCCCATTTAACAGGTGAAGATGACTGCCCTGAAATCTGCAGCTCTAGCTTGTCCTCTACTCTGTGGACAGCTAACCCCACCTCCTCTAGACACCCCCACACTCACATCTGTTTCCAACTCGGACTTTGATGAGGACTCTCCCCAGTGACACATGCTTAGATCGTAGCTCTCCCTCCAGAGCCCACAGACACTCTAGAAGGGGGGCTGGGTGGGAAGGATATGGGACGGGGGGATCTGTGTCGGCAACCTCTGCTCCCACGGCCGCGCCTCCTCCAGCCGGGCCAGACTCCCTGCCCAGCTTAGCTTTCCCTAGGGCTCCCCCTCCGGGCCAGCTCCTTCGGGGGGTCCCCAATCCCTCAGCCAAGCCTGCAGTGTATGAACCACAACCGCAGGAAAGCTGGGCCCCTCTTCCCGGGACCCCTGGGCCCCACACCGTGCACCTCGCCTGGCCTGTGTGTCCCGGAACATCCTGGAGGGTGCTGCCGTTCACAGGACGCTCCCCGCCAGCTGGGGGCGACCCTGCTTTGAGTGGCACAAGCACACGGGCAGCTGGCAGGCCGCGGCCTAGCTCCGGGCGCCCTGCTGGCAGCCCCATCCCGGGCAGCTCAACGCGCCACGCTGCAGGTCACCAGCTCTGGGCAGGAGGCAACACTCCTGCCTCCCGGCTGCTCTGCTTTGGTTTCTGATGTGCCGCGAGCTCCGTGTGCATTGGATGAAGGTGAAGGAAGAAAAGGAAAGTACACCGAGGAAAAGGGAGGAAAGGGGACTTCGTTGTGAGCAGTGCCGTCGGTGTTATTGTGGAGTTTGGCCAGCCAGGGGCCAGGGGCCAGGCCGAGGGAGGCGGGAGAGGGACCTGCGTGGGAGAGGGCATGAGGACAGAGGAACGCCACGAACAAGCGTCACTCCTCAGCTTTCCTCTCTGCCTCCCCCTCCCCGAGGCCAGTACCACCGTCAGCCTCCTGAGCCCGCCGTCAGGGTCCGCTCCACACCCCAGAAACACCCGTGAGCAGAGATTCCTTTGGGTCGACTACCTGCACCCAGAAAAACTGTCCCGCACCTCCCTTCGACCAGTGCCACTTGCCTGAACCCCAGGGTCTGCGGTCTGTGGTAAAGGCAGAGGACATTGACGTGAAAGAGGCTGGCAGCGGCCCTGCCCCTGCCTCCCAGCGGTGGGAGGACGGGAGAGCTGGATGCAGACGCCAAACGTATATTAGGCAACAAAGCCCCCCCTTCTCTTCCGCGCTGGAGCAAAGTCACTACATTTCTAGCTGCTTGGCCTGTCTCGCACAGGGCAGCCTCTGCTTCACCTCGCCTACCGTGCGCATGTTTTTAAAGCCAAAGCTGATATGCGTGCCTGACCACGGTGCCTACTATTGAGCAGTGGAAGGGACAGGGTATGGCCAGGACCCGTGCTCACCACGTCCTTACCCCAAGGTTGGCTCTGCCCATATGACAGCATCTATTACATTTTTAAAAAATAAAATTTTTCTTTATATTAAAAATATGTAGTGTCATTATTATAAACTTTAAAATGCAAAAGAAAAAGTTAATAAAAGAAACCAGAAACCACCCATAATCCCGAAATCCAGAGATAGCCACTCTTAACTTGTGTATTTCCGGCTCCATTTTCTTCTATTTGGAAAATTTGTAATGTCACAAGGGTATTCTGTATCTGCAGCTTCGTGTCTACGAGGCCTAACCTTAGAGCTCTGCACAGATGGGGACTGGAGCTAGCATTTGAGCTACTTGACAAGTCACACTGAGATCCTTTCATCACAGCAGAGGCCCTGGCGTCCCACTAACTTTATCAGGTACGCGTGAGGCTTTGGATGGCACCCTAACCTCGAAAAGCTCCCGAGAGCATTCTCTCCTTATCTCAGTGTTGAGCGTAGGTCCTCGGGTGCAGAGTAAAGTGAAAGTTCACATATTTGAAAACCAGCACAGAAAGCTCGGAAGTGCTTTTGAGGACAAGACCAGTAATACTTCCACGCTGGGGCAATCTCGAATAAGCCATTGGTTCACATTTCTGTGTTCTTTTAGGGAACAGCATGCAGAGATTTTTTTTTTTTTAACTTGAAATTCCCTGCTAATAGGAAAACACAGGATTCAGGATCATCTGACTCAATTTTACAGAACTATGAAAAAAGATTTTCTTAGGAAAAAACTTAAGGACACATTAAAAAATACATTTCAATGATATTCCATACACACACCGCTTTGATTTAACAATTTCTCACACTGTTTCCAAAATGTCTTTTTAGAATTGGTTGCAGAGAACTTCTTACTAATAACTTAAACTCGATTTAAGCCAGAATCTTAACTTGAACTTCCCAAACACTTTATGAGTTATTATAGTCAATTATATAATCTCAAATCAAGAGCACATTTTTTTGTGTTTGCCCAGTTAATTCAATTGAAAAATGATGCTAACCTGAAGAAAGCAAAATAAGTGGAGAACAACTTTCCTTCAAAGAGTGAAGAACTGTAAGGGTCTCCTCTTTCAGTAGAGAATGTGTGATTCCCATAAACATTACCAGCACCAGCTGCTCACACACACACACACACACACACACACACACACACACACACACATGGGTGCAAGCAAGTGACTTAAAAGGCCATTGGCAGCCCCAGGGGGAGGCTGGGAGAGAGGAAATCACAAAGGATGGCTGCGTTCTGAGAGCAGGCACATCTAGAGACAGATATACTTGCTTTGTAGTTCATGGGGAAATTTATGTTGCTGGAAGTCTCTTCTTTGAATAGTGAAGCTATTGCTAGCTGTTCAAGCGCAGGAATAATTTCCAGTCACACCCTACATGCCACTGGCCAGTTCACCTGGTATGGAGATACGACTGGCTCAGGGCCAGAGGTTACATTACAATATGAACAGATCCTGTGACTCAATGGGGAGCAGAGGGAAAGAGTTTCTAATGAACAGAACCAAAATTAAGTTGGGGGGAAGTCCTTGACGATTTTAAAGCTCATAGTTGAAAGAAACATGAGAGAGGAATCCTAAAAATTTACATTGCCAGTAATAAACTGTGAAGCCAAAAGAAGTTTTTCTAAACAATCAATAAAAATGCAAAACAATTCTGATTGACTTATGCTAGAGGATACACTGGATTATCTTTCTATGCTCTCTAGAGAAAAATAACTTTACAAAAGCATTATCATATGAAGAGGCAGCTAAACATGTAGGGAAACAAGGATTTAGAGATGTCAGGCAGTTAATTTTAAAAGTATCTTATTTTTCTGAATGTTGTTTCTGGTATTTTGTCAGCTTTTTAAAATTTGAAATTTATTGTCATTTCTGTCATGTCTTTTAAATATTAAGTTTCTTACAACTCTCTTTAATTTTATATTATTTTTCCTTTAAAAAGACCCTACAAATTGTATAAGCTTCAGGCCCCACAGAATCTGTGTCCCACCCTGGGAGCCACCGTTTGGCCTCAGCTAGGCTACGGCGAATGATCGGTCCAGTGGGGGGAGCTGTGTCCACATCTGGGCCGTTATCTGCTGGGACCACGCAATGGTGGTAGCAGGAAATTTGCAAGGTCCTCTGAGGGCCATGAGAACCTTGAGCACAAGAGTTGAAGCTGAATGATCCCAGCACCCTTCCAACCTTGAAATATTGGCTTTGCATTTTATTAAATATGCCTGCGGGTTTCCTGTTCTCCCAGCTATTAAAGCATTTGTTTAATCTGCAGCATAGAATAGCTGCTTTCCCACGCTTGCCAGGAGCTTTAAATCCGAATGGCTGGTTCTCAATGCAAGTCACGTGCTCAATTGCAATAAACAATATTTATATTACATGTTTAAAGGCGTACCTATTACTTTGAATCCCAGAGTTATTTACTGTTCAGAGTGTTGGGACTTCAGGACACCTACGATTCCCTAAAACTATATGCAGGATGTAATGTTTGCTTGCATTTACAGCTCTCATCAGAGTCTAAATTGGTCCATGACATGTAAAAATTAGTAATCACTAATCTACATTTCAAGAATAAGGGCCTCCAAGGAAACAGTACTAAAAAAATAAATAAAAAATACTTTCTACCTCTAAAAGATTAAAAAAAAAATACCCTAGATATTTTTAAATTCATTTCCATATTAAGCTAGGCCAGCAGATACATATTTCATTGATTTACAAAGAGAAAGTATAAAATATGGCCCGATGAGACAAAGGACGTTTCAGAAGTACTGTTAATTTCATTATACAGTGTATCATTTCTAAGGACTGAATTGTGCAGCCCCAAATTCATATGTTGAAGCTCTAACCCCCAATGTGAAGGTGTTTGGAGATGGGCCTTTCAGCGGTAATTAGGTCATGAGGGTGGAGAGCTCATGATGGAATTAGTGCCCTTAGAGAAGAAATAAGGGAGATCATTCTCTCTCCACCCTGTACGGACACAGTAAGACGGCCATCTGTAAACCAGAAAGAGAGTCCCCACCAGAACCTGACCATGCTGGCACCCTGGAACCTTCCAAAACTGTGAGAAATAAATGCCTGTTGTATTCTGCTATAGCAGCTTGAGCTGATTAAGGCAGTCATTATGAGGTAAGGCTTATGGAAGAGATTTCTCTCTAGTTTAGTAGAGAAAGATTTGGGAATGTCATTTTATTTTACAGAAGATGTAGTCATGAGTCTGTAACTAATTTTTTCCTACCCTTTGCACTGAATGTCTTAAATTTAGAACCAAATTTGTCATTGTACCCTAGTAAAGGTCAGAACCTTCCCACATACACTTGGTATCTTAAGACACCTCTCACTTTTCATACAAATTCTTTATTTCCTCTCCATTTACTTATAATTTTACTATATTTTGCTATGTGCATATATTGCAAGTCACCTCAAGTCCTTTGTAATAAGTAAGAATATAAATGAATGATGAATGAATGAATGTGTTTCCATTTCAGAATTAAAAATATAAATGTTCATAACTGCATTTGGAATCATAAACAAATATTCATTGGAAGAAACTGAATTTATCTCAACCATGCTCATAACCGTATTAGAACAATTTTCTAATTCCAGGGGTCCTAACTTAGGGCTCATGGGCCCAACAAGGGGCCTGTGGGCAGAAATCAAGGAGACTATACAGTTGAATGGGGAAAACACATTTTCATTTTCACTGATCTCTAACTGAAACTTAACTTCAAATATAAGTATTGGCCACAAACTATAGAAGCACTAGCAGTATCTGTGATTCTGCTTCCTGTAGAAATTACAAGTGTTCTCATCTCCCATTATGGTTGCTGTAACTATTTTCCAATGTCATTTATGCTCATCATCACCATTAAAATGTCATTAGACTCGCTGCTACATTGTTACTTAATGCATCAATAAAGAGACACATATATTACTATACCACACATTTTTAAATATTTTTATATATTTGATTTCTTTAAAATCCTTTATATTTTGTTTTATACTTCTGAAAAGGGGTCTGTAGGCTTCCTCAGACTGCCAAGGGCACCCAGGGCATAAAAGAAAGTAAAACTCTGACAAACACAAACTGTTTAGGTAGCATTTCACAGAGTGCTTGCAAATGTCTTACTTAGATCTGTACTATGACGGGAAGGGTGATTTCTCGTGATTGGCATTCTCTTTTAAATAAAGGGACTATAAGGAGCTGCATGTCTCTTCGCAGTCCCTTTGACAATATATGGTCACAGTAAATTCACACACAATAAGTCTATTTCTTAAGTCTATGTTTGTACTTCTGAAAAGGCATTTAACAGCTGTGTGAAACTTTGGGTCTATGAGGTTTTTTTCCTTTGCTTAATCCCTTCACCTTTTTCACCCAGCCCCCAATAGCCCTCCCTCTGACAGCTGTCAGTCTGTCTCGGTATCTATGAGTCTGTTCCTGTTTTGTTTGCTACTTTATTTGTTCATTAGATTTCATATATAAGTGAGATCATATGGTGATTACCAGAGGGAAAGGGGGGGTGGGAGGAGGTAGGAGAGAGTAAAGGGGGAATAAATGGCGACGGAAGGAAACTTGAATTGGGGTGGTGAGCACACAATACAATAAAACAGATGATATATTATAGAACTGTACACCTGAAACCTATATAATTTTATTAACCAAGGTCACCCCAATAAATCCAATACAAATTTTAAAGAACAAAAAAACTGTGGGTCTGCACCTCTATCACTGAAAGAGAACAAAGCCATTCTGGGTGATCTCCTTCAACCTTCCTTATTTTTTCTGACATCTGCTGGCTCCGATCCTACGTCAGCTCTTCTCCAAATCCTCACCCCGACATCTGCCTCCAGACTTAGTGTAGTTTGGTTCAAGACTCAGTCGTGTAAAGACTCATTATCTGTTTTACAAATTATCCAAGCCCCTTTCTTTCATCTATTTTCTCCCCTGTGTGTTGGGCTTCTTTTAAGTTTTTGTCAGACACTTTGTCACTTTTAACACAGTTGGGATAGGGCAAGAAAAAGGAAGTAGAACAAAAGGCTGTCCGTATAATTACTTCCCACATGCTGAACATGTATTTCTAGTTATTTCTGTTATGTTTGCGAATAGGAACTGGTACAAAGGAGTGTGCGTGTTTGTGTGGGTGTGTTGGGGGTACAGCATGCATATGGTGAGACCACCCCAAGAAGGGCCCCTGTTCCTGCTTCCCAAGTTCCAGGAGAAGAAGCAAAGACTGACTGGGGAGATTTTCTCTAAGCACCTGTGACTACAGTGGGACGCAGGGAGCAAGGAGGGACAGTGGATCCTGGGTGGTGGAGCCTCTCCTCTCTCTCCTTCAGGCCAACAGGAGGACGCCATCCCTGGGCCACCTGCCTCTCCTCCCATGAAAGCTGTAATTGGAAACTGGAGGTCGTGATTAAAGGAAAAGTCACCAGACCATCCACAACCCTCAAGTATATACCACTTTGTATAACTACTAGGTTTTCCAGGTGACTGAGTTCTTACCCCTTTAAGCAATGACACTTCTTTCATGTAGCTATTTTACACAACCGAATGCATGATAAATACACTATCTACCTCCTACATACTTAGAAAAGTTCCCTGAAATTAGTGTCATCTTATATGGATGACTCTGGGCCAACATTGAAAACATCTGCTCTCTTGCATGGGTGTGTTACAAGGGTAAGGCCAAGATGCACTGAGAGTATTTGAGTTGATGCTGACGCCTTTGAGTTCCTACGGCTACTTTTTTATTTTTTGTTCAATCTTTTCTCATCAGACACCACTTCCCACTGTTTTCAGTAATCCTAACAATGAGTTTCTTTTATCCTGCAATAGATTTGGAAGCCAAATATAAAATAATGAATAGACTGAGGGCTTGAAGGCATTTTGAATGGCCTAAACAGTACAATGCATGAGCTTTATCATTTGTTGTTCATGACATCTTTTGAGTGTCCATAGAGCTTCACTTATTTGCTGATTCTGTTATGCGCTAAATGTGTGAGTTTACAGTACAGGCAAATGAATGAGATCCAGCTATACTTGTTTTTCTGTGGAAATTCTCCAGAGAGGCTTCTCTGCTCTCATAGGTGCGTCTACATACCAACTCAAAGAAATGTTTATCCCAGGTTTTGGCCAACAGCAAGCTCTCTTGTTGAGTTTAAATCTCCTGAATCTAGTAACTGAAATATTTACAGACCTGACTACCCAAACCACTAGGTCCCGCTGTCAGAAATCTCTGAGTCATACATTCATTTTCATAGAGGCAGCAAAGCCAAGTGTACCCACTTCCTCTTTCCCTCGCGCTTTATTTGTCTCATTTAGTCGTAACCACACGATGTGGTGGAAGGACTGTGGACACCTATTGAAATCCTGCTTCTGCCTCCAACTAGCCATTGTTCTAGCAAGTCTCAGCTTTCTCATCTGTAAAGTGAACGTAACTTAGGACCAGGGTGTGTGTAAGGATTAAATGACATCGTTTCCATGGCAGGCACTGAGTAGATGCTTGATAATTTGTGAATGGAGCTGTATAAGGATGGCACGGTCACACTGTCTCATGAACACGTTTGTGTTCACATCTGTCAGCCTCCAGACCAGGAGTTTCTTGAGGGGAGGATTGGCATCTCATTTATCTTTGCATTTCCAACCCTCAGGACATTAGCAAGCATTTCATAAATGAATGAAAGAGTGAATTGCTATTTGGATATCTTAAATGAAAGTTTGCTTATGTTAGAAGACCCCTTACCTGGTATAGTAAAAACTTGAATTGGCAGCCAGAAATCCTGAAAAACCAAGAGGCCAAAGTGACCAAATCCATAGACAGTCACCTACCAATGGCTCTCTGCTGACCACCTAGCACCATACTCAGTTGATAAGCTTAACCTGGGAAAATCCCCACTGATCTTCAACTCGGAAAAGAAAAAATCTTGGCCTGTATTTCGAGACAGTCCATCTGTCTATGTCTAAATTAGTCTATTTTTAATTATAAGAAAATAAATGAGAGGACTGGCGCCCCCTGGCTGTCCACTCAGCCTCCCCATCTCAACCTTGGCCCAGTCTGGTGGCTTTCCTAGGAGAAAAAACCAGCTGCTACCGAGTAGCCTGGTTCAGCACACTTGCCTGTCAGTTACTTGGGCTCCTGCCGCCTTCACCTACAACACCCACCTCTTAGCAACGTCTGCAGTGCTTTCTTCACCAGGTGTTTTTTATTTCCACCACCACCTCCCTTCTCCCTTCATTTCTGCCTCTGCCTCTTTCTGCACCTATCCATCCCACACATAATTATCAGAACGCTCTCTCACAAAAATTACATCGCACTGGTTTAACAAAATCTTCCATAGTTCTCTGTCTCTAGCACTCCTTTTCAGCAGGTGAAACCATCCCCAGCTTCCTTCTCTCTCTGCCGGCTCCTGCCTCTAACTCTAGCAAGCTCTCCACGGCAGTCAAATTGGCCTCACCCATGCCTCTTTCCTCACTATTTCTTAATACTCTCATATACACTGCGCCTCTTACCCAGAATCTCCTTTCTCACCTTTTCATCCAAACCTGTTTCCTTAAAGTTCTTAAAACTATAACATTTTGGAGTTAAAAATATATGCTTGGGTTTGAGTCCAAGAATGCAAGGCAAATGTCAGACTGTTTTCAGAACTAGGTTTGTGTAAGCCCTCAAATCTCACTTTATTTCTACATCTCACTGTTCCCTCCTCCTGCAGACACTCTATAAAAGTCACATTTGTATTTATGTCCCTCTGTGTATGTTATTTTACATGGATGCTCATGTAGTTTGCTGGGACTGCCATAACAAAAACCACTGGCTGGGTGGCTTAAACTACATAAGTTTATTTTCCCACAGTTCTAGAAGCTCAAGTCTAAGATCCAGGTTTGGTTTAAGGCGCATCCTCACATCCCCATTTTAACTCAGTAATCCCTTTAAAGGCCCTATCTCCAAACACAGTCACATTCTGAGGGAGGGGCTAGGTCCTCAATATGTAAATTTGGGGGGGGGGCACAATTCAGCCCATAGCACTTGTGCAGAACTTTATCTTCTACTTGTTACCCTTAATCTCATCCCCTCCCAAGTCATCTGTCACCAAATTATAATGAAAATCACACAAATTAGTATGTAGATCTTTTGCAGATCTACATTTAATAATGTATTATTATATTGACATTATTAATAATATACTCTATTAGCATCACTAATGTAATAATGTGAGAAGAATCTGGATATGCACTTGCCCTGTCTCTAAACCCTGTTCTTTACTTCAAACACTCTCTGAAATCAGTGAGTGAAAATTAATGTCTGCTGACAGCATTGAGCTCCACCTGTGTGCTAAGTACTACACCATTAGACGTTAGATCCTGAGTTACTCTTCCGAACTCACCACTCTCACATCAACTCATGGACAAATAGAACCACAAGCAAGCAAACAAAACACTTCTCGTAAGATCTCTCCAATGAAAAAGGAAAGGCCCCATGGTTCCTGGAAAATCGCTACTTCTTAAGTATATAAAGAGCTCTCCAGAAGCTTCAGCAATTTTTAGGGGAGAGGCATGAAAAGAAAGGGTAGTGAATTGTGGGAAGAAATGAGGAGGGGCCAAAAGGTACGATGAATGTGTTTATAGTCCTTTCTAAAATATTATCATGAGGTCCACAAATTTAAAAATTTACCACTTAATTCATTCTTTTTCCAAAACTTATCCAGAAGTCAACTTTCCTTCCCAAATCAGTGACTTTCAGACCTAACAAAGAGCAAGGCATACTTTAGTTGAATTTCAGACATTCTGAGAAAAGACATTACTAAAAGAATTATAAATATACCAGACCCTATTGTAATACATTGGGAAGGTAATATGCACTTGTAATTTCTAGATTATTCATAAGGTGGTAATACTTTGGAATGTTCTAATTTGTTGTCAGTTTTATAGGGTGAGAATATTTTCAATTTAAGGTTAGTTGGGATAACTGTGACTCAGGGACACAAGGACAGTCCATTAGAGATGGGCTACGTGATTCTCCATAGTTCTCATTTTAAAAGTGTAAACATGTACGTTTATTTTTTTAAAAAAATAAGGAAGTGCCTTACAAGTACGTCAAGTCATCTTCGATGAGGAAAGTTTGAAAAGGGACATATGGGGAAAGTTAATGTTTGCTACAATGTACTGTCGCTTTCTGCAAATAATATGATTTGCAAAAATGAAAAACTAATGTTTATTAGATATTATGTATCCCTTTCTACTCTTTCCTCTCAGTGCACAACCATTTTTAAATCTCACTTACCTCTAAAATAAACTCCTGCTAAAGCCAGGTTCTCTCATTGCTCATTTTTTAACCTTCCCTTCAGTCAAACTTCTTGAAAGAATTTGTTCTTTTCGCTCCAGTTCTCACCACGTACTTGTTTCCCAAAGACCTGCAAGTGGCCTCAGGCCCGTGGCTGCGGGGGTCCCCCTCAGAGCTGGCGGGCAGTTCCTCACGCTGAGCTCAGTGGGTACTTCCCACCCCTGGCACTACCCCCGCCCCCCGCAGCACGAGCGCCCGTCTCCTTGCCCCTTGCTTGGCGTTCAGGAATCCACGCTCTCCCAGTCTTCTCCCCACCTCCCTGTGGTCTCCAGACATCCTGCCCCTCTTGTCTCCTTTCATCTCTTAAATATTGGTATTTTGGGGGGTCCTGGTCATGCTCTTACTTTCTCATGTGACATCTTATTTAACTATCACCAGTCTCAATGAGCCCCCCAACTACATTTCAAGCCAGAATTACATTCTGAGCTCCAGAGATATCCATCCAATGGCCCACTGGCCATCCCCCATTTCTACGTAACACAGTTTCCTAAATATGTAAAAAAAACACTCATTATCTTCCCTTAAAAATGTGCTCTTTGTCCCCTTCTTGATGAACCCCATCCCCTAATCCAATATCTCCTTATTTTCTTTATTTTCACATTATCATTAAATTGATATAGTGATTTCTAAATATAAAAATAACTTATCCAATTAAACTGTGAAAATCATATTTAAATTACTTTTAAGCATCTATTTTTATTTACCTTACATAAACAAAGCAATGCCACAAAAATGTCTCAAAGAATCTAAGGAATAGATAGATGGTATTTTAAATTAACGCTCTGTAAATTAAGCTTCCAAAACGTTTTAAGGGGTTAGAAAGGTCTGTTCTGTTTAGTATTTGAAACATTTCCCTTTATTACTTGCTTATACCATTGCATCTATTAAGGAAAGATATCTTGAGTTAAATCCAGCCCCTGCGAAGCCCGATCCCTGTTCCAGTCACTAACGTGTTTCTGTACTATTACGTAAGCAAACAAGTCCCAGGACAGTGTGTCACTGTGTGTGCGCACGTGTCAAAGAGCCAGCGGCCAGAAAGCCCTGGGAGCCGCAGCCTCACCTGGGCCTGGGCCTGCCAGCTCGCGAGGTGGCCTTGGCCGCTTCTCGGCATGCCTCTGATGTTACCAAGGGAGCTAACCCGCCCCTCTGCCAGTCATCACACCACGTACCTTTGTATATTCTATACAAAGTTCATCTGATTTTACTTTGATCATAACAACAAGTCCTTGGAGCATGACCAGCTCATCTTAGAGCTGGAGAAGCTGAGTAGAGTGTGGGGACCTCGCCTGGGTCAGTGACAGCAGGAGCATCAAGTTATTTGGTTATTTGACTCACAGCTGTCACATCAGCCTGAAAGCCTCGGGGGAACAGAGGCAGTGAGTGTTTTTGCTTTTACCCTAAGCACTTAATAGTCAGTGTTCAGTAAATATTTATAGGACACGTCTGTGGGACAGGGGACAAAGCATTCTTGTGCATGTGACTTTTCCACAGGGAAAGAGAGTGCCCATGAAAAGTACAGAGGTGAGGTTCTGAGAGTGGGAATCCTCAGGCATCAGAAGATCTTCTACATACTGCAAACCAAGGGTTTTCTCTAATGACAGCTTTTTCATTAATATGAATAAACTGAGAGTTACAAGTGCCTCAGATGCCCAGTGTGGGGCTCAAATGACAAGGTCTTTACTTCAAACAAAATTATTATTTAAAGCATAAGGCAAAGTGAAGAGCAAGGGATAAAGCCTAAGCCAATTTCCTTAGTGGCAAGGATCACAGATGGGAAGGGGCCGGTACCCACCACTGATGATGACAGTGTCCTAAGTCCCGTATTTCATGTCTCAGTCCTGTGTATCTACACCAAGCTCGGGCCCACCAGGCCCTGCGTTTGGCCACAGGATACTGATTCCCCTATATGTCTTCAGATAGGGAAGGCAGAGTCAATTTCAAGTTTTTAAACTAAATATTTAGTGGGAAATTAATGAAAATCAAAATACAGAAACATAGGATCAAGATTAAAATGTCTAAATTCTTAGCCTTTACTGTAGGCAGCGCTAGGACAATGCTGGCTGGGCTGCCCCAATGCGGGCCCTGTCCTGCAGTGAGGGGAGGTCCCTTTATCTTTGGCAAGTCCTGCCACCGCCTTGTGCCTCCACTCTGGACAAAACTGTGACCTTAGGTGAGAAAACAGATTGTTAACCGATTCAAAGGTGTCTCTAGATGGAGAGATAAATAATTTCAAATTAATTAACATATATTTGCATTTCAGATGCTAGGTGCAAACACAATCCTCTCCTCCCCCACCATCCCCTGTGAAAATCGTGCCACACTAACAAAATAGTTTTCATTTTATTGAAATGAGAGTGGGGTGCATTGGCTTTCAAATAAAGTTGTGCTTTAATCATCACCTTTTGGAGAGAGTATGTACGATTCTAGAATATTTTCTGGAGATGTCTATGTAACCAAGTATGTACATTCCAGCCAGACAGCCAGTATGAACTCTACTTTCCATCGAGGAACGGGGGGAGTATGAGGCAGTAAGATAATCTGCTGGCAGATAATGGCCACAAATCCCTCCACACACGGGCCACCAATTTAAATAATTAGAATACATTTAAATATTAATACGAAACCATATTGGAGATACATTTGATATTTCAGAATGAACTTTGGATTTCATAATGTCTCTACGTGTAATTATGAAAAGTTTTATAAAGAGTAGACCATATCTGATTTATTTTTTATTACCCTGGAACTAAATATGCTGTCTTCTAATTAACTATGTTAAATAAAAAAATAAATGATGTTGCCACAGTTTAGAAATATCAGAATACAGAATTTCATTTAATAGAATGCTTATGTGGTATACTACTATAAGGTTAACAAAAATGATAAAATTATGCTTTAATTGTGTATAGTATGTCACATGTGTTTTAAAGATTTTAATATACATTTGTTCAATTGATTTGCAAAATAACGCTGTGATATAGACAGGGTTACTAACTCTATTTTCTAGGAAAAGATAGAGGAAACAGTTTTAAACTATTTTTATGAGGCTAGTATAGCCCTGTTACCAAAACAGAGAAGGAAGTTATGAGAAAAGAATGTTATACACAAATATTCCCCGTGAACACAAACACAAAAGTCCATTGAAAATATTAGCAAGTAAAATTCGGCAATATATAAAACTATAATATATCCCAGCAGCACATTTGTTTTTACTTTTGAAAACTAATCAATTTAATTTGCACCTTGACAAAATAAAAGAGAATACTTATATAATCACTGTAATAAATTCAGAAAAAAAGCATTTCACAAAACTCAGCCATTTATTAGAACATTTTTAAAAAGACTGTCAGCAAATTATTACTAGAGGAAATTTCTTCAATATGAAAAATGACATGTACGAAAAGCTACAGCTAATATCATACTTAATGGTGGAAGGCTGACCACTCATCAATTAAGATCAGAAACAACACGAGAATGTTCACTCTTATTCTATTCAAAATTTTCTGATAGGTTTAGGCAGCGTCATAATGCAAGAATAATAATAGAAAGTATAAATCTTTAAAAAGAAAAAAAACTTTATTTACTGACAGCATTGTTACGTACACAGAAAAATCCAAAGAAATCTACAAAACAACTACTCAACTAAGAAGTGAATTTATCAAGGCCTCAGGAAACAATGTCAATATGCAAAAACAACAGTATTTAAAAAATAATACCCTTTACAATAGCATCAAAAAGCACAAAATATATATGGAAAAATCTAGCAAAAGATATCTAAAACCTCTATACTAAAAACTACAAAACATGGCTAAGAAGTACTAAAAGAGATATACACTAAAGCTGTAACAGTCAAGACATCATGACGTTTGAATAAAAATATACAAATATACAATGGAAGAAAAGAGAGCGTTAAAAAATCAATACACTCTTTTATAGTCAATTGATTTTTGAAAAAGCACCAAAACAAATCGATGCAGAAAAAAAGATTTTTCGATAATACTTCTGAAACGAGTGCATATCCATTTGAAAAAAAAAAAAATTAACTTCTTACCCAGGATAATGAAAGCACTAAGTAAAAAGAAAAAAAAGGGAAAAAAAATGGAAAATTTCTGCCCATCAAAAATGACATTAATAAAGTCAGCAAGCCACAGACTGGGAGAAAATATTCACAAAACATATATCTGGCAAAGGACCTATATCCAGAATATATATAAAGAATTCTTCCAACTCAATAATAAAATGACAAATCAACCAATTTAAAGAGGGCACATGATCTGAACTACACAAAATATGTACAAATGGCCAATAAGTACATAAGATAGTGTTAAACTCAGAAAAACGTAACAAAACCAGGATGAGATACCACAATAGTGTCAAAAATGAAGAGATGTTGGCGAGATGAAGAGCAACTGGAACGCTCAGACATTACTGATGGGCATGTGAACGGCTACAGCCATTGTTTTTAATGTTTAGCAGTTTTTTATAAAGTTAAACACAAGCCCGGCCGGGCGTGGCTCAGCGGTTGAGCGTCGACCTAGGATCCAGGCGATCGGGGTTCGATCCCCAGTCAGGGCACATGCCCAGGTTGCGGGCTGCAGCTGATCAATGACTCTCTCATCATTGATGTTTCTATCTCTCTCTCTCTCCCTCTCCTTTCCTCTCTCTGAAATCAATAAAGATGTATTTAAAAAATAATAATAATAATAATAAAGTTAAACACAAGTATCCTATGACCACCAGCTCTGTTCTATAGTATTTACCTAAGAGGAGAATCACGTATCCACACAGAGACTCATACATGAATATCCATAGTGACTTTATAATAGTCTCAAACTGGAAATCACCCAAGGATCCATCAACAGGAAAAGAGGAAAACAAATTGTGGTATTGTCGTGTGCTAGAATAGACAGCAGTAAACAGAAATTAACTAGTAGTGATCCCTACAAAGTATAAATTCATCTCATTATGCTGAACAAAAGAAGCCAAATTCATAATAGTACAGGCCACGGGATGCCATCGGTAGGAAATTCTGGAACACAAACTAACTTGTGGAGAAAGAAATCAGAGCCAAGGTTGCCTCAGAGGGTGGCGGGAGTGACTATAACAGGGCATGGAGGGAAATATTTTGTATCTTGGTAACAGTGTGGGTTACATGAGTATATGCATTTGTCAAAACTCACGACTTGTGCGTTTCACTATATGGAGACTACTCTTCAGTAAAATAACTTAAAGCATAGAAGGTAATGAGACAGTATTATTTTGATGAAATGAAAATTAAACGTGAAAACATATAAGGCAATTAAATAGGGTACATTCATTCCATCCATCCCCTCAAGAAACATAAATCCCAGATGTGGGTGAGATGGAGGCACAAATCTGTTTTCATTTCCACCTGACTGGAATCACAGTGTGCTTCTAGTTTTAAAGATACATATTTTCCATACGACGTGCTCCTGATGACCATAATTACCTTTTCCTTTCCCATTTGCCCCATAAACTAAAGCCCACCTCATTCATTACCGAGGACCTACTGACGATTTAGGGATCTGTCCCTACACTAGCTGTGTTAGTAGAACTATGAATGTCTCCAACAAATGCCTTCCAGGGAGAGGTTCAAGGATACATCTGAATATAGATGATGCTTAACTTACATGCTGACTTTGGAACCTAATTAAGGATAAGCTATGACTCCACAGTAATTTTTCCTATGTAAGTGGATAATATACTCTAGATTCGAATGTATAACTAAATGTCTATCATGTGGTTCTTAGGGCTCTGGTTATAATTAAATATATTGATTGTACTTGAAGTATATTAAAATTCCCCCCAATTCTTCCTCTCCCCCAACCCCCTCGCCACACTAAAAAAAATGATCTATTTATAAAACCTTCATTGTCTCTTCATTTGGTTTTACTTATCTGGACTCATAAGCCATGCATGGTAAACTCCAGACCTATAATTTGTGGCTTCCTGCTTCCAAGATTACTCCATAGTTCTCATGTGACTGTTTTTCTAGTTAAATATTTGCACATATACGCGGGGTACACAGGCAGTTCATAGTTGACATGATTTAACAGCACCCACATCTGGTTCTCATCATAACATCACTGGAAAATGTGCCTACTAAACATTTTTAATAGATTTGTCCCAAACATTGTTTTTACTCTTGTCTTGAGACATTTCTATTTAAAGAAAACATAAGATAAGATGCCCCCTCTCAGGCTGGTTCCTTCTCTGGCTTCAGGATTCTCTCTTGCTATCAGTCATTACTTTCCAAGTCAAACCAAAGCATGGGTCAGGTCTTCTTTTTATCAGTGTGTGAGAAGCACAAAATTAAATTGAGACGTGAAGGGGGGAAATAGGCTTTTTAAATAAAAACGCCTGCAAAAGCAACAACTGGCTTTGGGCATGCTACTCCAAGGTTAGCAAGGCTGCATCTGAAGAAAGTGTATGCTGATACAAACATGTCTGAAGTCCATTTCAGGCCCCCAGTGCCCAACTTCCAGCACGGGCTTTCCAAACACAAGAACAGAAAATTCCTGGCTCTCAAGAGGCTCACCATTCCTAGGTCCCCAAAATTTCCAATCACAACACAAACATCTGTTCTAACTCTGACTTCAAACTAACTCAATCATATTTTAAATTCAGACTTTTTTCCAGACATATAAAGCATAATTAAATCATAAGAATGTTCTCTTCAAAATTCTAATTTAGAATAAATTGACCTTGTCTGACTTTCATTTGTTGTTTTGGGTTTCAATCCACACATCTGTTTTCTCATTTTTATTTGTATGTTGTTCTCACAGGCAAGTAACAAAGCAAAATTTGAAAGAATGAAAACAAAAACAAAAACTCCTGAGTGATTATACATCCTAAAACTGACCGGAATTCATATGTATCAAAGGAGCAAAAATAAAAGGAATAATCCTTTTCAACAATTTGGAGACTTATTTTTCCAGTTTGTGCCTAATTCAAGATCTTGATTTTTTTCTTTTTTATTCTTGGTTATCTTCTGGCCACTCACAGCTCATCACACTCTAGAGGAGAAAGTGACTGGGTAAAAGAAAAGCAGGTGCAACTGGCTGCAACAGGCCTGAGGAAGAGCTCCGTTCTCAAGAAGCCCAGAAACCCTGGCTCTAATAAACCGCTTGGTGCATATGAGAACTTAAGTAACCCTTAATGTTCTTAACTCTTATCACACGGATTAAAAAGCATAACAGTACATTTTTAGACATGCCCTTTTTATGAAATAATAAAAAATGTTGCTCAAATCCAGCTATTACATTGTATATTTAGAGAAGTTTCACCTAGGGTACTACAACTACAACAACAACAACAACAACAACAAAATCTTTGAATTAATCATTGAACTTAGCATAGTCACAAGATAAAAGATTAATATAAAATTCAATTATAGCTCTATTTCATAGCAAAAACTTAATTTGAAAATAAAATTTAAATGTAATTCCCTTTATAATATCATCGAACAATATTTAGGGATAAGTTTAACAAAAGCATGCAAGATCTCTACACTGCAAAGCATTGCTGAGAAAAGATCTAAATGAGACCTAAATAAATTGAGAGCTATACCATGTCCATGGATCAGAAGACTTGTTCAGATGAAAGGAAAAACAAATTATTGTATAACCCATATAATGGAATATTGCTCCATTATATAAATTAAATACAATATAGATACATGTAGCAACATGGATAAATCTCAAAATAATTATAATGAGTAAAATAAGCCAGACAAAAGAAGATTACATAAAATCCTAGGAAATACAAAATAATCTATAGTAATATAAAAGAATCAGAGGTTGCCCAAGGATGTGGAAAATAGAGAAAGATTGGAGAGAAGGATCCCTTGTGGCAATTTCCACCACGAAATGGGTTCTCCAATTCACATAGAATTTTGTGAAGGACTGAGTAGATTTCTGATATATTCTATCATGAAATACATCATAGAGCAATCTTTTATTGAATAATTACTATGGATGGGACAGGTACCAAATTTCCTCATTTTTCATAAAAATAATTTTGTCAACAATATGCCATAATATCAAGATCAATGCAAATTTCATTGACTATATTTTTAATAAACTTTGTTCTTTTGAGAAATTTTAGGCTCACAGAAAAATTTAGCACAAAGTAGAGAGAGAATCCACATAGCCCCTACCCCTGTACAAACCCTTGCTATTTCCAAGTTATACAGGTGAAGTTATTAGATTGAAAGAAATGAAATTTTTTAGTCTTAGGTTAAGGCCAAAAATGTAAAAATCTTGCCTATTGAGTCATCTTCCTCACTGATATTCATTATCTACTTTTATAAGTTTGAAATTTTCCATACTAACAAAGTTAAAATTTTTTAAATGAATGCTTTAAATGCACTGAAATTTAGAACATGAAACAGTTAACATTTCAAATCAGTAGAAACAATGTGCCTTATTCACCTGATTAACCATGTGGCAAGTATCTAATAAAGCTATCTTCCATTAAAATAAATTTCAGGTGAATCAAAGATTTTAATATATAAAATTAAAAAACTATTATAAGTAAATATAGGAAAATGTATCTCTTTGGGGCAAGAAAAAGGCTCTTCAAAGCAATAAACAAAAGACAAATTCCAAAAAGATTAGTGAATGTGACTACCTAAAAAAGGGTTTTTTTTCTGCACAGAAAAAATTACCATAAAAAGTCAAAAGACAAAATGATCAACTGGGAAAAATATTTCAACACATATGACAATGACCTCATTTCTTTAACATATAAAGACCTCTTACAAATCAGTTATAAAAGACCATTAAACCAATAGGAAAATCAACAAAGAGCTTAGAAGCAGTTCATAGAGGAGAAACTCAAATAGTTTAGGACAGATGAAAAGTCAGCCTCCGTCCTAAAGAGATGAAAAGTAAAATGTCAATGAGATATTTCATTTATCGGAAGGCAATTCTTTCAGATGTATGTCATTAAGATAGATATTTAGATGGAATAATCTACATTCTATGTCTCTACCTCTGTAAAAATAACTACGTATATGTATATGCATATTTATATATACACACTTATATTTGAATAGAACATTCTAGAAGCACATTGTACAAACAGGTTATAGTGGTTACTTCTATGGTGGGAACCTGGATGTCTTGAGTGAAAAGTAAATGTAACTTTCCGTTGTGTGTCCTTTTACAATGTTTAAAATTTTAAATGTATGTCTGCATTACCTTTTCAATAAAAGGTAACTACTTGATAAAAAATAAATTATTTTAGTCAAAAAATATTTACTGAGCATCTACTTTGTGCCTATCACTATTGTAAGTGCTGGGAATACAGCTTAGGTGACCAACGTAAATCTCTGTTCTTACAGCTCTAACATGCTCCTGGGGGAGGAATAATAAAAATCTCAAATGAATTCTATTAGGTCTATACAGTCTTGACTGTAACAACAATGTTTTTTTTGGATGTGATTTTTTCATAGAAGTGAATGTATTTAGTTTACATAAAATAGTAACTATAGAAACACATTCTTTGGAACTGACACGATGGTCTTCATCATAATTTGGATGGGCCTTGTTGAGTGAGAAGAGGCAAAAAGAAGACCATGGTTCATGCCCCCATATGTATCTGTATAATTTAAGAATTTTTTTCTCCTTACAACAAAATATTTCTAAACTCTCTGCCTTCATTTTATGGTTTACCTATTGAACGTTAAGCCTCTTACCCCCTTACCACTTATTTCATTACTTTAGGATTCAAATCTAACTTATGGCCTGAAGATTCAAAACAAAAACAATCCCAAAGGCTTTTATTGTCATCCATATACATAAGATTTCCATCAGTGTCCTAAGTTCTCATTTCTATTGTATCTCTGGAACAACTATGCCAGCAAAATGTAAAAGCACAGCTGTTAAGACTTTGCTTCAAGTGACTACAATATGTTGGTTAAAGGATTGGGTAAGCTAAAGAACAATATTTCTAAAGTATGGTTGATGAACACTAGGCTTGCTCAATGCTCTGTCAGAAAGGGGTTAGTTGGTCAATGAATTGGGAAATGCTGCTTATTAAATTTCTCCACAGTTAAAAATTTTCCCACGTTTGAGATTTACAATGTACATTGGCACTGTAATATTGCAATATTACATTACATTAGTATGTTAGGTGAAGAAATTTGCTTAACTTTTGAATAACTCTTTCTTTGTCACTCTCCCGCAAGTTAGCCCTGTGACTTTGTTTAAGACTTAGGTTCTCTTTAGCCTTAACGTTGTAATGTCTAAAATCTAAGAGTTGAGACCAGATGACATTTTAAGGTCCCATTCTTCTTTATTACTCTAGATTCTTGGTCTCACTTTAGGAAAATTAAGCAACCGAAGCATTCAATGTTACTGTTTTGAAACACAGCCAAATAAATAATAACCGGCTATTACTGAATTCCAGTGTATGTTCTATGATTTATTAATGTGATATGAAGTGCTACTCAACCTAAAACACTTACCAGTGCCTTATGAATAGCAAGAAATAATATTTTGAATTATTTTTTCAAGGCTACTAAGCATAAGTCTCATAAAGTGACACAAAGAAATAATCCTAGACACCAGACTAGACATGCACACAAAAATCTGAGTTTAGGTTCTAATTTTTCTAGGAAACAGGGTGGAAAGGTTAAAAATTACTATTTTTAAAATCAACTAAAAGTAATATTTTTAAGTAACTCTTCACATTAACTCTGTCATGACTTCCTAAACAGGCATGCAAATAAGAAAATAGGTTATTTTTTCATGGAGGCCCTGCTCATTTGACTGTCAAACATCTGTTTTGGCCTGTGTTAAGAAAGTTCTGTAGCTAGTCTTGTGCTAAGAAAGACTGAGGAAGCAAATGACCAAAAAGAATAAATCTCCCGACATCAGGGGAAATTATAACCTGAGCTCAAATCAGAATGTCTGTTTTGCATCTTTGTTTTCCTCTCGGTAAACTCCAGAGGACTTCCTGGCCCCACTGTGGAATTCGCGCTGTAAAAACTTCCTATTAGCGCCCAGCTAACATGAAGCTTCCACATGCAAGAACACACGCAACATACCTCTGTTGCAAGGAGCACACTCTTGGTCCCCTGGCAAGAAGAGAGTGAAAAGACTAAGTATGTGTGAGTTTAGGACAACTGAAATCCAATATTACCCACCAAATTACGCCCTCACGAAGATAATCCTCTGGGATAGAGCACAGCTCTAACCAATAACAACAGATGCGAAATCCAGTGTTGTTTTTCTAATATGGGACTAAAGAGATCCAATTCAAACCACTCCCCCAAATCAAAATGTGATGGGAAACCACCTTCCTTTTAACAGAATACCATCAGGACTTTTAAAATTATAGCCTCTCTTGCAACTAACACTCTGCCCAAGGAAGTCTTATTGGATCCAAGAATTTTCTCTCCCAGTGCCCCTCATAAGTATGTTCAGCATGGAACTGGGTCTTCCTAAATTTTGACCATCTCTCGACTTTTATCACCATTCCTTACATCCAAGGCTCCCAGGGGCACAAAATCCTAGTTTCATCCTGAAGTTTGACACAGTATTTTCTACAGTCTACTAGCTCCAGGTGAGCTTAATAAAGGAATCCTTTGCTCCCGTATTTAAAAGATGTCATTCCCACTGAGGAAACCCTGCTACAATTTTGTTAATTCATATGTAGGTCAAGTGCAACTGAAAAGTCAAGGAGCATGACATTTTCATACTTCATACCCTATGAGACACTTGACCTATTGATAACTTTTTATAAGGTAATTTCACCTTCTGGGGAAAGCCATTGAATGACAAATATTTATCTGAGAATCTAAACATAATACATCAAGAAGCTAAAATTGGTTTTTTGTGCGAGTGTGTTTAAAAACATTTTGAAGTCTTGAAAAATGTTGAAGAGATTCTGTCCTTTGGTAAATGGAACTGGAGACCGGAGCATTTTGTGGAGGTTCTGCTTGAACTCTCACGTCTTCTGTGCCCATTAGGCGTGCTCTCCCCACCCCCATCCCATGCAGACTTTTAAGTCACTGGAGAATCTAGCAGGCAGGAAGTCAGCACAAATACCCTCTGAGCCCACCAGAAATTGTCACTTAATGAGAGGCTCAAGAGAGAGAGGGAGACTGGGTAGGGGCTCTGTTGTCAAACAGGTGTATTACAGGGTCAGAAAAAAGTTGTCACTAAAGGATGTCTTACAACATCTCAATGCCCCAAGAGCCTTACAACATCTCAATGCTCAGCTGAAGGCCTGGTGGGGACCCTGGAGGGGATTGTGGTTAGGGATACTTAAATAAATTTGATTAATGGAAAAGCCACCATTAACTCCTGCCTTATAGAAGGACAGGCCTGACTGCCCCTCAACCCTGGCATGCTGTACGTGCAAAGTCTTGGCAGAAGAGAGTATAAGTTAGGAGAGAGGAAGAATGAAATAAAATACATCATTTCCATCTTCATACACAAACAATACCTCGTCATATTATAGAAGGACCTTTTACATGAGAAAAGCTGAAAGAATCTTCAAAAAGATGTGATGCGGCTTTGTGGTTGGGCAGTTAACATTTAGAGGGTCTAGATTAGGTGCTTATCAGCTCAGCGTTGGGGGACAGGTAGAGCAGACGGTTTGCGAATCCAAATCAGCTCTCAGTTGGGAAGACTTGATTGGTTAAATCACACACTGGTGCTAGTAGCTCATAACAACTGAAAGACCTTTCCTGCCCAAGATGTGTTTATTTTAACCCCGATTTCACAGTGGAAGGAGTCTAGGAGTCAGAAAATCTAGGCAGTGAGCTGAGCATTACCTCTAATAAGCTGTACAGATTTGGGGAATCACAAACTCCCTAAGGACCTCGGTTCCCTCCTCGCTGAAATCGGCGTGGCATCCGACTCCATGGAGTGAGCTGTGGCACCGCGCGTCCAAGACACGAGCAGGGGCCTCCCAACCACCCACTTGTAAGGCTCAGAACACGTGCCTGCTGGGGTGGACCAGGCTGGGAGACACCGAGGAGCAGTTGATTGGATTTGAGTTCAAACTTTACCTCGGTGAGAAATCAGTAGAGACAATTTACTAATAAAGATCAGGACAGAATACTCCAAAGAGGGAAAAGCTTCTGTAAGAGACAAACTAGAGTCAAGCCTCAGCTCAGCCATTCGCTCGTAGTACGGCCTTGGCCAAGCCACTTAACCATGCTGAGCCTCAGTCCCCTCCATGAGCGCGTTACCTGCCCCGCACACAGCACCGAGTCCTTCGCAGCCACAGGGGAAAACACGCACAAGCGCACTCGGAAGGCTGTAAAGCAGCCGTCGCTCGCAGGCTCCACACAAACAGGGTCGAAGGAGGTCTCCTTCTCAAATAGAACAAAAGCAAACAGAAAGTCTGGAAAAAGACTTTTGGGAAAGCAGCTTCCTGCTTGCCCATTCCTAAGATGCAGACAGTGAAACTTCCCCAGGCAGCCTGTTGGAGAAACACGATCCGAAACCAGGAGCCCTCTGGAGCCGTTTCCTGCCCTCGCTCGAAGGCTTGCCCAGGAAGTCCCAAGCGCTGATGACAATTCCTCCCTGGCCAGGGGCCTCCCTCCACTGGCACGAGGCTCCCGTCCACATGGCGAGAAACAGGAGCCCGTGGGGAGCAGACAGCAGGGCTCAGGCCTGAACTCGGGCCAGGATTGGGAAGGGAGGGGAATCCCTTGCTGATTTGCTCCCGACGCAAAGCACACAGGAGTAAGGATTTAATGCAGAGTGGAAATGGCTATACCCCGAGCCCGGGACTCTGCTACCACCAGGAGCGCCACAACCTAAAGCAAAGTCACTTTGGAGGGATTCGCTGAGCCTAATGCTCCGCTCACTCACCCTGCTTTGCCAAAGGCTCTGGTGTCTGTCCCCTTGTGCCGGCGTCTGGGCTCCAAATAGCTGGCGCTCCGTCGAGGCAACTGATTTGTACGTAACTGGAATGCTTGTGAGTGTTCACAAAATAAAACTAAACGGCGCTCTAGTGCCTGTCTCAAACCTTGCTCGACAATTCCCTCTTAAGTCCCCTTTACCTACGCAAAAGCGCTCTAGTTGATTAATCAAGTTGAAAATCCAAGTGCAGGAAATCTTAGTACCTGGTGTTCTGGGGTGAAATCCAGCTCTAGCTGGAAAACCTTGGCCGTATTTGACCAGGATTTCTAGTTCAGATCCTTCCCTTTGAGAGAGTGGCTGGAATCAAATCTAACTAAGAAAAGGTGTTATTAATTCACATGATTACAAGGGAATTTAAAGATCTTGTTTTTTTTCTTACAGTGAAATACCTGGAAAGCGTTTGGTATTCAACAGGCATTTGTTGAAAAGTGGGCATTCGTCATATTATATGATTAACATTCACCCTCCCGACTGAGAGCAATTCTTTGCTTGTTTTGTTAGGATGGTAGGAGAGGTAGGGATGTGTGATCTGACAAGGAGCCAGAAAATAAGGCCTTCCCATATTTTGCTTCAGGCTTTTAACAGGTAGGAAGAACAAGGCTGTCATAACTGAGCTGCTCTTTCAGTGAATGAATAAAATGTTCCTGCTGCAACCATTAATTTACTCACGTAGAATCTTCAAACATGTTCTTGAAAGCAGTGAGACTCCATGTGATCATCGGCCCATAAAGACTGTTGCAAACTTCCCCCATATTGTGCTGTACTCTGAGCTCTCCAAACAGAATAATCATAAACTAAAAGCCTAAAAAATATGGTTTACACGATCATAGACATTTGCTCAGTTTTGGAAAGAATCAAAAGTTTCTTCTTTAATACATGACTTAGTGGAAGTGCAGCCAAATGTCTTCTGGGCGAGTCGTGACACCTTACACCGAATTTCATTCCACAGGTATGAACAGTGTGAAACTGAGGCTCCTGGGAACAGTTCAAGTCAGGTCCATTTCTTCCCCTCCTGAGAGGCCTGTATTTTAGACCAAGGTTCCATATCACTGTGTAAATTCGCCCATAAATGGTTAAATGTCCTCTCTCTGACACTAAAGAGCAGTGCACAAGACTCCCAAGAAAGCATTTTCCTTCATGCTTTCAGGAAAAAAAGAAATTGTACCCTGCTCAAATTTGAAAGACTCTATCCAGTTACAAATTTCCATTGTGATTTTGAAAGATATTATATAAAATTAATAACAAGACTAAAGAAAGTTAAAATGAAGAGGGGAAGCAAAAAGATGCTTTTAGTTTTGAGCAGACTGAATGAATTGCCTTTACTACCATGTTGTTTTCCTGCTGCAAGAATGTTGTTCTGCGAGGGATCATTATGGTGATAGGAATTAGGGTAATTTTAACGCCTCTGAAAGGGGGATTTAAGAGATTCTCATGTTGCAGAGAAACCTAAGAGCCCGCTTGAAATTCTGGCTGTTTATGCTCTCATTAGAGTAACAATGCAGGTAGCAGACTAACTTTACGCTTGAAAGGAGTCAATGGTTATAAATGAAACCACTAAAATGACCCAAGTTTCCATTAACTGGGGAGTTTCCATTTGCTGTATGCTTTGACTGGAGTGTTGGGTTCTATGCGTGAACAAAATGCCATCATTTTCCAACTCAGAATATTTAAGCTTTTCTTTCAATATACAATTTAAGGAAGTAAATACCGCCTGGCCCCCCAAAAAATAGGCACTAATGTTCCATGTCTGGCAAATGACCGCATCAGTATAATAATCTGGAACCCCTAGCTAGACTCATTTTATGAAAGGTCACCCTTCCATCCATTTCACAATAGCCTGATTTTCATTTTGTAAATGTGTTTCATTGTCTGCTGTCATTAATTCATCCCCATTTAATGATGAACTGACTCTACTGTTGCAGGCTCAAGGCCACAGGTTCAAGTCGGAGCAATGAGTCATGTTGGATTTGGTCCCTAGAAGTGCTTGCCAGCAATATGAATGAGCCTATCACTAGCATTTTTAAATATGAATGAGTCTATCACTAGCATTTTATTTTTTAGCCCCTGTGTTAGTTTCCTAGGACTGTAGTAACAAAATACCACCAACCTGGTAGCTTAAACTCAGAAATTTATTCTCTCAGAGTTGTGGAGACTAGAGGTCTGAAGTCAAGGTGTTAGCAGGGCGGGAGGGGCCTGCGCCTCTGAAACCTGTAGGGCAAAATCCTTCCTTTCCTTTTCCTCAGCTTCTGGTGGTCGAGGTGTAGGATGGTAGTTAAGGCCACAGGCTCGGAGACACACAAAGGTCTAGGTTGGATCCCCTCTCTGCCTCTGCCTAAGAGGGTGGTTTCAGATGGGGTACTTGACCTCCCTTAGCTTTCCCTTCATGGAAATAACAGTGCTATTTCCCAGGATTGTTTTGAGAAGCGATTGTTCTGAGAATTGTTCAAGTAAAAATAAAAGTGCTGATTACAGTGCCTGGAACATAGCAAGTATTCAATAATATCACTGGTTTTTATTCAATGCTCCACCCATGAAATAGTCAGCAACTGCTATGGGCTATCTAGTCAAAGTCTACTCTGCTGCTATTTCTAGTTTAATTCATATTCTCGGTAATTTGGTTTTTACCACTGGGCATAACATTTGCTTTGTTTAATTAATTCTTTCATTTCTAACTAATTTTCACTGAAGATCTGGTCTTTTTTAAATTTTATTCAGGCTTTTTTGAAAGACTTCATCCACACTCCAGTAATTTGGGTGAGTTTAAACTGGCTAACTTCCCACCTTTGACTACTTTTATTTTAACATCTGTGTTGGTTGAGGAGCCCTGTCTTTTGCTCACACCTGTTCATCTTTTTGCCTCTTTGTCTGCCAACTCTCTCTCATTTGATCACATCTGAGACAGGCAGGAGATTCATTTCAATACCTACAAGCCAAAATATTTGATTCCAGTTAAGTGTCTGATAAGGGACTCCATCATAGTGACAGACTGCACTGTGAGGTGGGATGCCCAAGGCCCTAACAGCAAGAATTATTTCTTAGCTCCAGAAAAATGGTTTTCTGATCTCTCTCTATGTAGGTCAAGAGGGTAAAGATAAGTCAACATTCCCTAAAAAATTAATTACTCTTATGATGGCAAATCTAAATTTAATTTAGATCTAACTATTGAATTGACTATTGAACTTGCTAGAAAGCCATCCATTACAGGTTTAGAGATAATTATAAATCATCCAGAGAAAATAAGCCATTTTTGTGTGATTCTAGGAACTAATTAGACCAGTCAGCCCCAGGTGGGACCTTGTTCGGTGTCCTTACTTTAGAGCTGTCACATGATTTTGCACCTGTCTTACTTTCAAAGGGGATCCCCCATGAAGATTAAATAACACAAGTCATCTCTTAGATTGCAATGAACAGCAAACTTTAGTACACTATAATTAAAAAGCTACACTAGTTATATTTTTGGTGGAAAATTAAAAGATGGTTAATTTTTATTCACTTATTTTATTTAATTCAACATTTACTTTGTTTTCAGATTACTAAGGTAGTTCAGATATGCTCCATTAATAAAAAATTTGGGGGGAAAAATAGGAAAGTACAAAGACCAATATAATTATGAGCTATAAACCCATCGATCATATAGTCACATATTAACATATTTACCTCAGTCTTGCTTCTCTACAATATTTTTACATGGTTGAAAATGTTGTGTTTCTGCTTCTTTTACTTAGCATTAATGCTAATAATATTTCCACAAATATCATTTAATTGATGGTATTCCTTTATATAAATATACCACGATGGGCTTAACCATACTGATAAATTAGTCTTATAACATTTACTTTTAAGAAATAATTCTTTTTTAAAAATCATGCTCACTTCAGGAAATTTAGAAAATACCAAAAAGCACAAAGAAGACAAGATAAATTGGTGGTTAAATTTTTAAGTATGGCTGTGGTGATTTGAAAACTGAAGAAAATATATTGATAACTGCCATGTAATGAAGATCCATGAGGTGGCAGGCACCGTGCAATCATATTTCCAATATTTCTAATTCCCACTCAACACAAAAAGGTCAGTTTTATAATCACCCCTTTGCAGGTTCAGAGGTCACAGCGCTAATCAGTGGTAAATGCAGATTTTGAATAAATGTGTCTAACCCCAGAGCTATGTTCTCTCTCGATTATATCACACTGCCTTCCCCATCATAACCTCTACTTCAGCGCCGCTTCTTCCACCACTGTCACCATTTCTGTCACCACCACTCCCAACACCACCTCCACCACCGCCTCTGCCATCTCCACCACCTGCACCACCACCACCTCCACCATCATCTCCACCACCTCCACCATCACCTCCACCACCTCCACCATCACCTCCACCACCTCCACCATCATCTCCACCACAAGCCACCTCCACACCCATCATCTCTACCACCACTCCTGTCACCAATGCTTCCAACACCATCACCTCTGCCTCCACCCCCAGCTCCAACTCGACACCCCCCCATCATCACCACTTCTACTGCAGCCTTCACCTCCCGCCTTCATTTCCTACGTGCCTGGGTCCCAGAGATGAAGCAGAGGCCACCCTACCACACTCATCTTCTGAGCAATCCCAATCATTCATTCACTCGGCAAATACCAACTGAGTGCATTCTCTGTGGCAGGCGCTGCTCTGAGTGCTGAGAGTACAATTCCCCAACTTGCAGGATTTTTTTTCAACACCAAAGAACTTGTTTTTTAGGATTTGCTTTCACACACCGCTTGCCATATTCACCTGCTTGGAAACTGTCAACCTGTGCTCGGGTTGCCAGCTCATAGTGCCTGGCCTTCAGGCTGCATGGAAAGCAGAAGTGAGCCGGCCAAGAAGGATCCACGAGTCAAAAGGAAAGTCTCGGGCAATAATCATGAAGTAATTTCTTATCGCTCGTTGCCACAGCGAGCGACCACAGGAAAGAGCTTCCTGTTTTCACGCGCAGATGACGCGTATTTGCTCAATGCAGCTTGCCTGCAACAGTGCATACATGAACCCTCTCCAGAAAAGATGCTCATGTATACAAAAGAAAATGCAAAACTCCATTAATGAATGAGTACACCAACCAGTACACAGGCCTTCCCCTCCTCACTTGCGTGATGTGAGCAGGACGGCACCTGTCTTCCTTCTGTTTGTCTTCTACGTAAACTGAAGAGCTGTAGAGGACTCAGGCTCCACGCGTGACTGTCCCATGCCCTGGGCGGTGTCAGGAGCGCACAGGCGCCTAGAGACTAATAGGTCCACTGCTATAGAGAAGGGTGCATGCCTGCGTGGGTTACAACTCGCACCCCCACAGGTAAATTCTTTTCACATGTACACAATACACAAGCAAAGCAAACAAACAAACAAAAAATGCTCCAGGTGCCCAGGGGAAACAAAAAGCTTTGAACCAACATCACCTAAGATCTCATTTTCATAGAGAGGTATTTTGTCAAGCCTGTGACTTTCACCTAAATGTAAAATCCCCTCCAGCTGCCTACATACAAAGGGGGATTCTCCACAGAGAAGACACTTTGTCAAAGGAGGGAGGCCACAGAGGGTTACCCCAGATGAACTCCTCAGCACCCGAACAAATGCTGGATTGTTCTTTTCTAAATCAAACCCGTGGTCTGCAGTCCAAGCAGCCATCAACACAACGTCCCTTTAAGGAGCCGAGCGAGCACAGTCTCTCCTCCCAGCCTCTAGGAGATGGCAGGCGTGCAGTTAGCACCGGGCCTCACAGCAGCAGGTTCACAGAGACCTGCACAAATGTTATATCCCACGAGTCACATTTTAGAACTCACTGTTCTGCAGAGGATGGGCATCGGTTGCCTTACCATCTTGAAACGCCAAGCAATGACTTCTCACACATCAGCCTAGAAGTGATTTTACTTACATGCAACAAAAAGACAGTAAATCCGAGAGCTGGCTCTTTCTCCCCGAGTTCAGAAAACTCATAGTACTCTGAGCAGCCACACCTCTGAGCGCAGCGCGCACAGGGCTACCATGAGAAGCTGCTGGGAGAGCAAAGCTCTTTTGAAAGAAGGGGAAGTGTCATCTCTACTTCCCCAATTTTATTGTTCTTCCTCCTTATTGTTATTGAGCCTGACGTTGATTCCAAAGTGCAGGGCACAATCCATGCAAAGCAGGCCCGTCCCATCTGACGGCCTGCGTTGATCACTACACACGCCCCAGTGTAGCGATCCCCAGGGCACGTGCGGGGACTGTTGCATGCCTTTGCCTTTCTGATTTGCAGGCAAAGATGTTTCATGACAGGCACGGAGGGTGAGTCATTTGCAGAGCTGTTCTTGGTGTGTTTCGTTGAGATACCACCTTTTTAACATCAACCTCTTTTAGGCTCAATCTTCATTCAAATTCCCCTTCTTTCTCTCCTCCCCATAGTTCACAACACTCTACACTAAATAGAGAGCACAGGTAGATTTTCAAAAAGTATTTTAGGATAAAAGTAAGTCCTCGCCTGCCATTCTTTCACAGCACACATAATAGATTCTCTAACTTCAAAACTTTTCTTTCCCATGACGTGTGGAAGGGAAGACAGCAGACTGAAGTTTAGAGGTACTGGAACTCATCACCAATGGCTTCCTGGCCTCCCACCTCTCCTTTTCAGAACCAGCACCCTGCTTCTTCATACCTTCTTGGGAAAGCAATACAACCTCACTATGCTTACACTCTACTTTCAAAGAAAATGAAACAGATCATTAGAAACGGGTTCCTGACCAAGGCCATTTTCCACAATGTGGTCACTACCTCCTGAGCATGGGTATTGGTTACTTCTAGCTGCGTAACAGTTATCTATAGGTGCATAACAGATTACCCCGGACACCTCGAGGCTCAAAGCACCAAACACCTGCTGCCTCATGGTTTCTGTGTCAGGAATCCGGGCCCAGCTGAGCTGGGTTCTCCGGCTCAGGGTCTCACGCGGGCTTACTGTCCGCTGGGACTGCAGCCGTGAGAAGGCTCAGCTGGAAAAGGGATCTTCCAAGCTCGCTCACACAGTTGTTGCGAGGATTTCGTTTCTCAGGGGCTATGGGACCGAGGCCCAGAGTTTAATGCTGCCTGTTGACCCGAAGCCACCCTCTGTTTCTTACCACAGGGTCTCTCCTTAGGACAGCTCACAGCACGGCCCTGGCTACCTCGGGGTGAAAAAACAGGAGTGAAAGGGAGACCGAAGAGTCCAGCTCCCGGTGAAAATCCTACGTGTGGTTTCTCAGACCTGCCCATCGGTCATCACGGAGGCTTTCCTCTGCCCTCCTCACGCCACGCTTGGGGCAACCAGCGTCTCTGAGGGGAGCGCAGTGAAGGTCAGGGCGCCCTGGTCAGTCCCGCTGTTTCGTACATTGACATGGCCAGCCCCGGTGCCTTCATTCCCAGGTGTCTTCATCTTAGACCTTGGGCCACGGTCCTCCTCAGGCATCTCTGCTGAGGTGTCCTTGTGAAAGGAAGGCAGGAAACCAAACCCTTCGCCCCACTGCTCAGGCAGCACTTTTCTATTCTAGGCCCCCTCCCACACAGACACATACCTCAGGGTCCATAAAGCTGCCGGAGCCTTTGGTTGGGGACTTCCTCAGCAGCGAGGCAACCCCCAGGCCTGCTGACCTACCTGAGCCCCCACGAGTGCACCTTTCCACGGGGAAAATGGAACGGGGAGTGGGCACTTCCTCCAGCTCCAGGCGCTTGCTTATGCGCACAGTGAGTGAGCGAAGGCTTAACTCTTTCATTATTGGTTTCACACTTGAATCAGCTGCTCCAGCACCTGACAGCTCAGCTCTCCCTTGCCCCACTCAGTTGACCTTTTGTCTGAGAGTGTGAACAAGAGAGAGTTCACTGTCTTTTGTAACCTATTCTCAGAAGTGATATCATATCACTTCTGCCACGTTCTGTTACTTAGAAGCGAGCCACTTGGTCCAGTCTACACTCCAGAGGGAGGGATTACACGAAGTGTGCATTCCAGGAGGTGGGGCTCAGAGGGGGCTGTCTTCCAGGTTTAGATCCAGTCTAGAAAATTTTACCCAAACTCAAGTTGCCCCTGTCCAGCCAAATAGTAACAAAAGGGAAGGCTTATCTAAGGAGAAAATCATAAATATAGTTGAACCACTAAAAGAAGATCTGAGATTTTCATCCAGGCATTATATTAGCCTGCAGCCACTCTAGTCATTACCAAGACTGTCCTGCTCAGACCTGATAACCTAATGACCCTCATTAGCCCATCTCCAAGAAACAGACACATGAACATGTAAGCAAAAGCCTAAAGCACACCATAAAACTAGCCTAGAATCTGGAAGGCGGCAGAAGCAGTTTCAGTAAAAAGAATAACTTTTCACCTGACCACGAGCATGAGAAAGTCTCAGAACAAACCCAGAGGTGGACTTTTCTCAGGGAGTTTTTGTAGCCACCCTAATCATTAGGATCAGAACTCCCCGACACCGGCTTTTCTCCACTTGGTGCTCAGTGAACCCGCTCCTTCCAGGCAGGGCCTCCTTGCCAGCAGCCCCACCAACCCCACACGGTGCAACAGCAGGTCACCCCTCTGCAAGCACGAACTGCTTAGACCAGAGCAAAGGAAGGTCTGTTTCCTGGCCTCCAACTACTGGGGGTGAGGGGAAAGGGCCCTTCTGGGTAGAGAAGTGAACAGTTGGGTTGACTGCAAATCTTCCTGATTTGAAGCTGTGCTCGTAACAGCTGAGAGAAACCAGCGGCACTCGACTGGCAGTTTATCTGCCCAGAGATGCGAGGGCAACATTTTCAAAAGCAAAGTGAGGATCCTCTGTGGGACATGCTTTGTGTCTCTGCCTTTTCAGAAGCTTTTAAACTTACAGGTTAAACATAGCCTAGCTCCCAGCGTACACCAGACCCCACCATCCAAATGTCAGTAACAACCACGCTGCAAACAAATAATGCTGTTGGGGGAGCAGAGAAAGAGTCTATATAACCAAGTTACGCGTGGGTGAGAGCTTTCCTTTGGCGAATGGTTAATGTTTGAAAACGACTTCAGTCTCTGGGCTCACACTTCCTCTCATTGTCTTTAGATTCACCTCATGAGAAGGTAAGAATTAAATTAAATCTGGGCAGGGGTGAAAGGGTTAACAGAAGGCGCTGGACACTTTGACCAGAAATAAGGTGAAAGTTCTCTGGGGGCTTCTTGTTTCCATAAACTTCTGGCTCTGGAAAGGGCTGCCTCGCCTGGTCCCCACATTGAGTTGCCCGCTGCCTTAGGAGCACCCCAAATACTAGGTGGGATCAAAGGTGTTCAGGGACATTCCTCGTAGGGCCTTGTTTCTCATCAGGCTATCAGATGTCATCCTCGAAAACATCCTCAAAGGGCACATAATTTACAATTATGGGGCCAGGATTGGGGCCACTTAAATTCTCAGAGCATAATTGCCTGATTTACAGAAGCGGAATGATCCTCAAGGTGGCTGGACTTTCAGTTCAAGATGGACTGGTCACAGACAATAGTGTGGCGAAGGCCTGGGGAGGGGGTCAATTGTGGGGAAGGGGACATCTGTAATGCTTTCAACAATAAAGATAAATTTTTTTAAAAAAGATGGACTGATCACAGGTTCTTCTTTTGCCCCTTTCCCTCCCTCCCTCCCAAGACTCCATTAAAATGATAGGAAAAGTATAAAAATTATATAAACCCACAATAACAAAAGTAAAGTTGGAGGGAGAAAATGAGAGCTCGAGAGATGCCAGCAGGTTTCTGGGCGCTGGGAGGACGGGGGAGGAGTAGGCAAGGCCCGCAGCAGAGCCACAGCACTAGGCCCAGGACGCCTGCTGGAGACCCCGGCCAGCCTTCCCACAGCCTTGCACCCCGCACCCCGCGCCGCCACGGAAGATTCTGCTCTAAAGTCACTGAAATCGTCCCGAAAGCTCCACTGGGGAGCACTGGAGAATTTGGGGAGTGGAAGGAAAGGCTTAAGACGAGGAGTCAGGAGGGAGATAGTCTATGGACAAGACACCAAGTGTAAGCATATCATTTACAAGGCCACCCGGGTGACTGATGAAAGCCCTAAACTGAAGATTTCATTATAATGGGAGGGGATGGAGATGAGGGGGATTCTAAAGGGGGCCCAATCCCCATCTCTTGTTCCCTAAGGTCATTAGATAACACGTGAAATTGATAAAGAGCCTGAACACGGTGCATGGAAATCACAAGGGTTAAAAACAGAAGAACTAAGTGGGAAGCTGTGAGCAAGCTGGAGCGGAGAGGGTCGTGGCAGGACAGCTGCTGTCCCTTCGCTCCCTTGCCTGGATCGCCCCAGCTCCCCAGGCTGTCCATCCTTCGAGGTCTGGCCCCCGAGTCAGTTCCTCAGAGAAGCATTCCCGTCGCGCAGACCCGGCTACCAACTCCTCTGCCGCACAGCATTCTGTACATAAGTTATACAGACATTTCGTATCTTATTATGTTTATAAGCACCTGTCTCTTGTGCCTTCTCAGGTCCCTGTCCTTAGAAGGGCGTGTGCTTGGGCTAAGGCTCTGGTGTTACCCTTTTGAAATTCTTAATCATCTGTGAAGGAGGGCCCCGCGTTTGCGTTTTGAACTGGGCCCTGCAACTGAGGCAGCTGCCCTGTTTGTAAGTTTGGCTCCTAACTGGACTGTCAGCTCTTGGAGAGCAGGGATAAGTCATTTTTGAAATCTGTACCCCAATGAACTAGCACAAGGCCCTCAGTAAATGACCATTTGCCTAACCGACACTTAGATATACTTTACTTGAGAGGGCTGTAATTTTATGTTCCAAGATCCAGGAACGTAATTCATCCTTCAGAAAAGCTATGGTTTGGGGCGCGCCAGGAGTCACTCTCGCAGCATCCATAAACCATCTCTGGCTCTTTCTCTGACACCTGAAATGCCGTCATTATAGCTTCATTCCTTTTTTTAAGGGGTTTTATTCTCTCGCGTTGTCATTTCTTCTGGGAGAGAGAATTTAAGCTTCACTAGTGAACCTTAACTCAGATGAATCTGCAGGATTCTTTTAGTTCAGACAGAACCAGCCCTTTCTCCAAAGCAGGAAATTCATTTTAAGGTCACACTCTGAACGTGTCACACACACCTGTCCTACTGATTGGGGACTATGTTGGTAAAGCACGAACGAAAGTCATTCAAATAGCTTCCTGAGCCTTGGCCATTGCAAAGCAGTGAAGTGAAAATTTTAATGTTGTACATGAAAATATATCAATACTCAAGATCTTTTTGAAAAATGTATATTGTCTCCAACCCATGTAACATCATTCTAATTTATGCCTGAAACATTTTCAGCTTTTCCACTAATCCATATAAAAACCCATACCTGCTTGTTCAATATTCAATGTATTTATGGAATATGTTTCTTGAGTGGCAATGGGCAAGGCACTGTGCTAGAACCTGAGGCTGTTTAGCAAGGATGAGAGGAGAGCTCAGACCCCAAGATTCAAGGAGAACAGGAGGAAGCCCAGGGTAGATGCCATGGGACTGATGCCAAATAGAAGGGCTGGGAGAGGTTCAGAGCGGGAAGAAAGGAAGTTGGTTGGATCTACTTGGACCAGCTTCACAGAGGAGACAGCATAAGCTCTGGTCCTTGACACACAGGTGACATATTGACAGGAAAGATGGGGCAGGGATGACAATCTATCCAGGAGAGAAGGTTCATGAGATCAGCATGTTCATGATCAGCTCAGCTGTTCTGACTGAGCTGGTATCGCTCCCTACGGGACATTTTGGAGATGCTGACTCTGACTTTCTACCTCCCTCTTGGAAGGATCCTTGTGATTGCATTGGGATCTGCTACCTCAGTCCTTGTTTGTGAGACATTATTTTGATTGGGTTTCACCTGCTTCTACTACATGTGTCAGTTTTGTAAAAAAAGCCTATGACTCTGGTGAGTTAGTTCACATGTAACCCACATGAGTCATATTGATAATACTAGATTGCCCAGATTTAGAAGGTAAATCACAGGGGTTTGTCACTGACCTCTCAGCCTGGACTGAACTGATTGCTGCCACCAAGTGGCAAATGCTGTCACTTGGACGAGCAAGCACGTGACACAGCTGCCTCTTCATTCATTCTGTCACAGCCTCAGATGTGCAGGGAAGGCCACAGAATGTGTCTCAGACCTTCATGGGCCCAGCGAGGAGCTAAGGGTGAGAAACGCAATTTGTAGGATTTTGATACCAAAGCAGGGAAAATAATAGTGGTGAGTTTCACTGTAGACATTGTTATTTTTTTCCTTCCGCTTTCCATATTCAACTTTGCAAAACGCAATGAGACCTTGATTACTTGACATTAAAGGGAATGTGGCAATCAAGAGGGTGATTTTCAAGATAACTCCAGCTTATGTCTCTAAGGATTAAAACTCATTTTTACAACTTAACAGACAGAAAAAGTTAAGGACCATATAATTTCACTCGTGTGTGGGATATAAAACTGAAAGCAACAAATGACCAAACAAGACAAACAAACAAACACTCAGAGACACAGACGACGGTGCGCTGTTACCAGCCGAAAGGGAAAGCTAGTGGAGAGATCAGATCCGTGGAGACAGAAGATGATTTGCCTTTGGGCAGTGAGCACAAAATGCAATATACAGATAATATATCACAGAAAGCTATGTGACATTATTAACCACTGTCACCCCAATAAATTTAACTTTAAAAACATTAATTAGAAAAAGAAGGGGGGAAATAATCAGTTAAAAAGATTAAAGGACGACGAAGTTGGAGATGAAGAGGCTGAATTATAAAATCAGAATTAAATGAATAGCGAAGGCCAGAAGAACAAACAGGTTTTCTTCCTACCATTGTTTTTGCACCAGAAGGAGACAAACACACGACCTCTCCTGACAACTGTGGAAGCGGAGAGCCTATCTATCAAGTAAGGGGGGGTGGAAGGAGTTAAGTGTGTATTGCCCATCGTTACTAGTTCCAGGTTCTTCTGCCCCCCAACTCCATTTTTACACCCAAGCACATGTCACAGCTACCAACTCTTTCTGCCCCGGAAGGTTTCAAGATCTTTACCCTCCGTTAAGGGGCCCTATTGTGCTCTTTCCTGCTTTCCCCCGCCCCCGGGGTCCTGCTTTTCCCTGAAAGCGCAGTAAGGCAGCAAGGTCATGTCCATATTTTACAGTTGGAATCAGGTACCTCAACTCCTATACCGCATTTCACCTGCCCAAACCCTTAAATCTGTTTTCTGGGTTCTTTGAGGGGACAGGTCAGGGAGGCAGATTGTGTTGTCTTATTTATTTTGCAATTTTTCTTTAAATAAAACTGCTACAAGTATATGTAAACTACATGTAGGCAATGCCACCAGCACAATCCACCCTGCAACTTAAGAACCAGAATAGTGCAATATCCTTGAAGCTACCTGTGTGCTCCTGCTTGAGCCTGTCCCCTTCCTTTCTGCCAAGACTCTTCCAAAGAGGGTGTGTGTTCAATTCGCTGAGAGTTAGGTGACTACTTAGGCCACTTTTACCTCCTTTGAGTCCTAATGAGTAAGATTGTCTTGTATGGGCAAGACTTAGGCTCCACATCCCAGAGCTGATGAAAGAATTTGCCCTCAGGAACACTTTCCTGTCCATTTTTTTAAACCCTCACCCGAGAATATGTTTTTATTGATGAGAGAGAGAGAGAGAGAGAGAGAGAGAGAGAGAGAGAGAGAGAGAGAGATTGATGTGAGGAAGAACCATCAATTGGTTGCCTCCTATGTGCACCCCAACCGGGAATCAAACCTGCAACCAAGTATGTGTCCTGACTGGGAATCTAACCCTCACCCTTTTGGTGTATAGGACAAACCTCCAACCAACTGAGCCGCCAGACCAGAGCTCTGCCCATTTTTGACTCACTGATGGAAATTTCATACATTCTTAGAAGCCCATCAATGCCTTATAAAATATCTTCACTGTGATTAACGTGAGATTTCTTTGTAGTGTAGCAGGAGGGTTCTTCATTGTACCTAGTAGCTGAAACTGCTGGGAGTGGAAGTCTGTGGTTTCATAATTCTTGCCTCTGGTCTTTCGATAGCATCTCCCTCCCTTGCTATAGTCTAAGAGAGGATTACAACAGATCCTATTTCAAGTGCTTCTACCCTATGACAGTTTCAAGTAGCTGGTAGTGGTTCCCTGAAATTCTGTCTTGAAGAAGTTGAGAATTTTTTCTAAACTCTTCAGGAATGCATGCTCAATTTCTATCATGAGTAGGCATGTGATGAGTGACAACCTAACAAGAATTTAGCCTTGACAACTTGAGACCCAACCTCTGCATTTTTTGAAATGAATGTATATTGCTTAGTATTTTCTTCTTCAAGGATTAGTTACATCTACCTTCTGAGCCCTAGCCATTAATAAAGTTGTAGGAATTTTAAAAACAAACATTTTCTTTTCCTACCCTATTTTTTTTTAATATGTTTTATTGATTTCAGAGAAAGGAAGGGAAAGGGAGAGAGATAGAAACATCAATGATGAGAGAGAGTCATTGATCAGCTCCCTCCTGGACGCCCCCTAATGGGGACCTAGCCCAAAACCAGGCCATGTGCTCTGACTGGGAATCTCCTGGTTCATGGGTCAGCGCTCAACTACTGAGCCACGCTGGCTGGGCATACCCCATCTCTTGTCTCATCCTTCATTCATCCATGCTCTGCTGTAACTCATGCACTGCTTACAAATCTGCCTCCCCAAACTCAGGCTCCTTGAATCACCTTGATTTCCTAAATTCTAGCAAATTATGCAGTAAAGAAACACTTTATTATTTAAACTTGTGCCTCATCTCATGTCCTATTCTGATCATTCTTAATGACAAATTCTTACTCCTAGTTAATAATCATCACTTGGTATATTAGTAGCTACTATTGTATAACAAATACTTTAAAATTTAATAGTTTGAAAAAGCAATAAAAATTTATTTCCTTACCTTGTTTCTATTAAGAAATTTGGGGAGAGATCCAAGATGACTAAGTAAAGTAGGTGGAAGTTACACTCACCTCCTCCCAGGACCAAACTGGAATTAAAACTAAAATATAGAACAATCAACTTAAATAACTAACTGAAGACTAGCTGAACATAAGTCTTATAACTAAGGATTTACAGAAGCAGCCACAACGAGACTGGTAGGAAGGGCAGACACATGAAAAGGGCTGGCTCTGTACCACATGCAGCAGCTGAGAATCTGAAGGGCTATCTCAGCTGTAAAGGTTCCCACTGAGGAGTGTGGGGTCTCAACCCCACGCCAGGCTCCCCAGCCCATAGCACCATATCAGGAAGAGGTGCCCACATAATATCTGGCTGTGAAAATCAGCAGGGATTCTGTCTGTCAGGAGGAGATAGGAGTCTGCTAGAAACACAGGCACTCTCTTAAAAGGTCAACTCACAAAATCTCATTTGCAGCCACTCACCCTGGGCTTTGGTTGAGGGAAGGCGGAACAGTCTAGAGTCATTAGGTTTAATTATTTTCCAAAAAATAATAAGTCCCATTCAATAAAAAATTTTCTTGCCTTTCTACATCTGATAGTAACTGTCCTCATAAAATAAGAGTAGACTACATTTCATTTTGTTTTGCTTTGCTTTTTGGAATGTTTGATATTATAGCACAGAGTTTCTGGAATTTCCTTACAATCTTCTAAGGAGGTAGAAAGCCATATGTCTAATTATAAAACAATGTTAGCCTTGTCACTGCTAGGTTAGCAAGCCAAAAATCTGCCAAAGTTCAACAAAGCAGTGGTTTTAAAATATTTATATACAGTAAAACCTTGTTTAGTTGCCAAACACCTGAAGAACCGGTGGATTTTTTCCACAAGGTTCATCAACATCACCAAGTAATATTTTCTAAGCCCTCTATTCTCTTGAATAATCAAATTCAAGAGATGATTATGACAGAATCTCCCACCAGCATGTGCCAAACATTTTTCTAGGCTTCTAGGAGATATCAAGAAAGCAAAGATCCAGTCCTCCAGGAGTGAGCAGATCTCTGCTCATTGTGGGAAACCTCTTAGGTCTAGTGGTAGGTTTTCATAGTACCCCTTCCTCTTTATCATTGTAACCCAAGTTCGGCTGCCTGCTGCCCACAAAAAAACAAATTCATGAGACAGATGTTGGTGAAAAGGGAAAGAGGTTTATTCAAGTGCCAGTCACTTGAGGAGATAGGGGACTCTTGTCGCAAAGCCCATCTCAACATCTCAGTGCAGGCAGAGGTTTTTATAAGGAGGAAGAGGCAAAGCAGAACAAAGAAATCAAGAGGAGGGGGTTGAAAAGTTCTCTACGTGCAGCCAGCACAGTCCATTCCAACAAGGACCTCAAAGTTGGTCAAATGATGGTCTGGTATGTATCATCCAGATCTTTGCCATCCTGGCTGTATGTCATCCAGTTCTATGGCTGAGGGTCAGCAAATCTGGAACTGGGATGACTGAAGGTCCAAGTTTGTATCTTCTGAAGTTAGTTCCTAGAATTCTTATGCAAACATGATACTTATCTCTAAGCTGCATATCAGTTAGAGTCAGCATTCACAAAAACAATGTCAAGAGTAATGGTGGGATGGGTTACAATTTTCCACTGTTACATCAACTTGCAATAAAGCCTAGTTGTACAGGAACTGAACCAAGAAGCCTCTTCCATACTCTTTCCTTTCTACCTCCCCCACCCCCTACTTTCTGGGAACAGAACACCTTTGGAGAGCTATTGCCTGGTTCTAGGAATATTTCTCCTTTCAAATCTTACATGTTCAGAGTCTCATTCTGTCTAATTTTTCCCCAAATCCACTCAACATGTATTGTGCAAGCCTGCTCAAGCATTATTTTCATATTTTAGACTCTTTGTCCTGCAGATGTTGCAGTTTTATGATATAATAGCAACCAGAAGCAAATCTCGGCCCCTGGTACTTCACACAGAAGGGGGTGTGTCTATCCTGGGGACAAAGAAGGACAGCCTTCCCAGGAAAGGAGAGCAGGAGTGGCAGAAGCAACAGCTTTTTCAAATGGACTCTTTGAGCTGACATACATCCTAGACACTTTCTTCTTTTCCTGAGGAAGATAAAAAGGAATCCTACTCCATCCAAACTAAAGACTCACTAAATTTTCCTATTCTATTTATGTGCACTCTCCTTCCCCTATTTGCCCCTCGAATCCCTCAGAATTTTGTAAAAAGAACAAGCCACAATGCAAAGTCACAAAGTCATTTGATAAAGCAGAGCACTTGGTCTATTCCATCTTGAAATAGCTAAATTTCCTAAAGACATCCTTCTTTTTTCAGTTGAGATATAATTGACATAAAATATTATATTCATTTCATACATACAACATTATGATTCAATATTTGCATGTATTGGGAAATCATCACCACAAGAAGTCTAATATCCATAGCATACATAGTTACAGGTGTTTTTTTTCTAGTGATGAGAACTTTTAAGATCTCCTCTCTTAGCAACTGTAAAATATACAATACAGTATTATTAACTATAGTCACCATGCTGCACATTACAGCCCAGGACTTATTTATTTTATAACTGGAAGTCTGTACCTTTTGACACCCTTCACCCATTTCACTCAGCCCCCCTCCCACCTCTGAAAACCACCAACCTGTTCTTTGTATCTATGAACATAGTTTGTGGTTGTTTTTTGTTTTTTGTTTTTGTTTTTAAGATCCCATATGTAAGTGTGATCATATGGTATTTGCTAAAGACATCTTTGTGGATTAACAATCTTAACACCTTCCATTTAAAAGCAACTTTAAAGCATGTACAGATTACATGAATACAAAGTTTCCTACAAAGGTGTTAGCATCAGTTCTTCCCTTCTTTGTCCCCATTTCCTAATGAGGGGCTCGCTTGCCTACACCTTCCTTCCACCTGTCAGTTCCTAAGATAAAAAAAGACAGCAGATGTCCCCCAAGGTCCAAAGGCAACTTTGCCCGGTGTAGCTTTCCACTTTTCAAGTGAGACTAAGTTGTCAAAACCTAACATTTTAAAGGGAAAAAGGAAAGTCTGAACAAATACAGGGTGGGGCAAAAGTAGGTTTGCAGTTGTGAGTACATGAAACAGTTTATTCCTGTATTATTATTTATTAATTATTGTATTATTTTCCATATGAACAACTGTAAACCTACTTTTGCCCCGCCCTGTATGGCAATTATCAAAACATGGAGGGTAAAGTCCTTCATTTCACTTGAAAAAGAATGATTTAAAATGTGTTTACCATTTTAGCAATTGCCCTGTCAGTGTGCCAGATGTTTTGTTTGTCCCTTCAGATCTACTTGTCACTCCCCAGAAGCTCCTCACCACCCCGACCCCGGCTTTGGGCCACAGGAAGTGCTCTCCATGGACTCTCCACTGAGGGGCTTTCCTGCCCTCTGGCTTCTGGCTGGATCCCGCCAACTGAGAGGATAGTGGCATAAGGAGAGACGAGTCAGGACACATATTCTCCTCTCTCTCTCTCTCTCTCCCTCCCTGCCTCCCTGCTTCTGTGCATTGGTAGTGATCTTCTACCAAAGATCATGACTCCTAATGGGCCTCCCCTCCCCTCTCCTACTGCTGCATCCTCACTGGGTCCCAGGAACCTCTCCTTCCACTAACCTTCAGTCCTTCTTGCTGATCCTGAGATGCTTTGCTGTCCCTGGTGGAATCTCTGCATCTGCTGACATGTTTGTGAATTACCCATTCACAAGACTCTCATCCATGACCCCTTTGGAGGAGGCCATCTGCTTCCTGCAGTGACCATGACCAGTACTGAGGGTGACTGACATGTTTAGCCTTCATATCAATGCATCAGGCATTTCACTCTTTTCCAAACGAAAAGCAAATTACAGAAGAAAAGCAAAGCCAACCACAGGATGGACAACTTTACATAACTAATAAAATAATGTAGGCATTGCTGCAAAGAAAATGAAAGAAAGATGTTTTATTGTGCACATTATTTAATTGAGGCAATGGGAAAGGAATGTTAGAAAAGCAGGAATGCTTGTCAAGTTCAGGGTCCCTGATAATCACAGATTGCTGCATGTCGTAGCCGTGCGAGCAACTCACGACGGATATGAGCATGCGTATGCAACAGTTCTACTCTTAATAAAACAGGAGAAGCTGGCAAGCCTTGGGAATTAGAAACACATGTTTTCAATTATTTTTATTAGGCCTGATTTTTAAAGAAAGATTTCTATAATCAAATGTATTGTGCATTATTTTGTTAATCTCTGAAATAATAGCTTATGAATAAAATTGGTTAGGGAAGTAATTGTTGAATTTTTACAGGAGATTTTTTTCTCTCCACCAAACTGGTTTAAATGAGCTTTTCGAAATAACCAGTTGATTTCCTGGAGGTAAGGAAGAGTAAGGGGCTCTCAGAATTGCAAAGCAACTGCTATTCTCTGTTGTAGAAAAACAAACAAACTCAGGAAAACAGAACTGAATGACTCACAATTTAATTTTTGCTTCTGTAAACATCATCATCATCATCATCACTGGGTCATGCTTGTCCTTCTTTTATGTTTTTATTTTGTTTTAAACATAATAAAATGAATACCCACCATCCTAACCAAGAACTAGAGCATCCGTGGCCCGTCACAAACCTCCTCCCATCTGCTCTGCATTCCCCAGGTCTCAAGCCCTCGCCACTTGCTCTGCCTCAGCGCTTACCCGCTCCTGGCCAAGTCGCCTGGGCCACCCGGTTCCCTGGTCAGGGCCGAGCAGGGCCAGGCGTCCCCTTGATGGTCAACCATGCAGCCAGGCCAACCCCCTGCACACCCAGGTTCTGGCTCCCTCTGCCCTTTACGGACTCAGGTGAAAGGCCTGGCACGGGCTCTAGCAACTTGAGTAGCCTCCAAAGAGGCAAGGTGACACCATGCGAAAGCACAGGGCAAACCAGAGATGGGAGGCCCCCCAAAGACAAATTTCCTCTTCATCTTCCCTCTGGAGAGCTTTCCAGAGAAGCCCCACTGAGCAGGACACAACTCTCTAGCGGCCACCGTGTCTCCTCATGGCTCGTCTGGAAGTGGTGGCCAGTCAGGCTAGGTGTCACCTTGTGTCCTAGTCTGCTCAGGCTGCCACAACCAAGGAGCACAGGCCGGGTGGCTTAAACAGCAGAAATATGTATCCTCACGGTTCTGGAGACTGGAAGTCTGAGGTCAAGGTGTCAGCAAGGTTGGTTTTTCCTGAGGTTTCTCTCGGCTTACAAATAGCTGTCTCCTCCCTGTGCCTTTCCACGTGTCCACACACGTCTGTGTCCACCTTTCCCCTCAAAAGGGCACCAGTCATACTGAACGAGGGCCCCTCCTGAAGACCTCATTGCTCCTTTAAAGAACCTGTCTCCAAATACGATGGCACTCCGAGGTGACGGGTCGGGACTGCAAAGTGAGAATTTGGGAGGGGGCGGGGGGGACACAGTCCAGCCCATCACGGTTGCATTGCTCCCATCTTGTTCGGCCTCACTTCTCTTTTCTCTCGCTCCTGTTGCCCTGGGCTTTCACCCCCCAGGTAAGACACCAGTTCTTTAATCCTGACTCCAGCAAGAATCGGGCCAATGCGACAATCCGTCACCTCCATCCACCCACCCACCTGTGGGTCCCTTCCTTTCCCCTGCCCTTGCCAACCCACCAGACGCAGCCAACATCTCGGATTTGGTGCTTATCATTCCCTTTTTCTTCATTTTATTATAGATTTTGGCAATATTTTCTTCAGTTTTTCCTGGTTTAGAAAGTTACAAAGAGTGTTACACTGCATGTTGAATTCAGGAATTTTGCTGTTCAACGTTATTTTCGTTTTGTTTTTTGCTTCTTTAATCCTCCCCTGAAGATTTTTTTTTTCCATTGCTTCTCAGAGAGAGTGAGAGGAACACTAATGAGAGAGAGACGCAGGCTGGGGCCGGGACAAGGGCCAGGGCCAGGGCCAGGGCCAGGGCCAGGGCAGGGGATTGAGCCTGCAACCAAGGAACGTGCCCTTAGCTGCAACTGAACCCAGGACCCTTCAGTCCAGGGCATCTATCTCTTCGCTGTGAATGACTATAATTCATCCATTCTCACTTGCTGCAGATTATTGCGTTGTAAGAATAAGCCACAATGGATCCGTTATTTTGTTGATGGACATTAGGTTGCGGGGTGCAAATGTAAATGGCCAAGCAACACAAATAGGCCTCCTAGAGACTAATTGTTGGGGACACTCAAAAGAAAAGCAGCAGAGAAAATGCAGGTCCCCTGTTATCTCAGGCAGTCGACAGAGGCCTACCAAAGCCCAAACTCAGACTCCAGGAGAGCGTCCCTAAACCTTGTGGGATGAAGGAAGGACCAGGCCCTCCCCTGGAGTGACCAGCAGATGTGTTTGCAGCTGAGTGTGGCACTGCCAACTAGCAGCTGGATTCGCTTCACTAACATCTGCGGTGGGTGGACTAGCCCCAGAAGAACAGGACTTAAGTCTTGCATTCAATCAGATTTTATTACCCTAAATAATGGGTCATAGCCAGTTTCCATGGAGCTCTGCAGGAGCCCAGCTCCTTTTCTGGGAGACCATCCTGTAATGGATCGGTCTTTGGCATGTTAGCATTTTCTTCTCCAGAATATATGCCCAGGAGTGAAATTGCTGGGTCCTACGATATATGAATATTCAAAGCTAATTTACACAAGCAATGCATGGAGGTCCCACTGACCCTCCGAGTACACCCTCCTAGTAGTCTCTAGCTCCTTCATGTTTGCCAGTCAACTAGGTACAGAAGAATGTGTCCCTGTGACCTGTATTTAGGTTTCCACGATGACTAATGAATATCTTCCCTGTGTATATGGGCCACTTCATTCCCTTCCGTGAAATGCTTTTGGCTCATTTTTGTGCTGGTCTGTTATCTAGTCTCTGTCACCCACTTATTTTCTTTACAATGTCTTCTGGCGAACAGAACTTACCTTTAATGTAGTTAAATGTATCTGTCTTTCCTTTTACAGGCGGCCCTTTCACTGGCTTGTGTAAGAAATCCTTCCCTATCCCAGTATCATAAAAATAAACAAACTTAAAAATGAGGCAGGGACCATAGAGTAAATCAAAATGGAAATTAAAAATTAGTTTGATTTCAGTGATAATGAAAACACTGCACGGCAAGCCTTGTGAAATGCAGCAAAAGTAAAAATGTTTTGAGGGCAATTTGTAGTCTTAAGTGTTACTATTAGAAAAGTTGTATGTTAATGAGCTAAGTATCCAACTTAAGAAACATGGTAGATATAGTCAAAAATATTGTTATAACAATGTTAGGTGTCAGGTGGGTACTAGAATTATTGGGGGATCACTTCATAAATTAATAAGTGTCTAACCACTATGCTGTACACCTGAAACTAATATAAAATAATATTGAATGTCAGCTGCAATTGAAAAAAAATTTAATGAAAAAGGTAAAGCTTTTTTGTGTTTAAAAAAAAAAAAAAGGCACATGGCAGAGACCGCTGGTCCTCACCAATATCCCTTTCCGGCCTCGTTTGCAGTTAAGGTGGCCACGATGGTCATGTCTAGGCCAAGTTGGTTATGCAGTTCCACTTTTCCATGTCCCACATCCCATCCGACAATGTGGGGAATGCCAGGGTTGCTGGAAGCCCCAAGTTGGAGAAACTGTAAGATAGGAGTGTCCTGAGTCCCCAAGTCACCAGTTGGCGGAGCGCTGTCACGGAGCATTGCCCAACCTGGAGCACCCGCAGCGGACTTTGCACAAGGAAGCCTAAACTCTTGTATCACTGAGATACTGAGGCTGTTACAGCATGAGCCTCGTAAAGTCTAAACACACACAGAATAAACCCAAAGAAAAGGGAAGGAAGGAGGAAATAGAAGAGCAGAAATCAATGAAATAGAAACAGCCCGGCCGGGCGTGGCTCAGCGGTTGAGCGTCAACCTAGGATCCAGGCGATCGGGGCTCGATTCCTGGTCAGGGCACATGCCCGGGTTGTGGGCTCGATCAGTGACTCTCTCATCACTGACGTTTCTCTCTCTCCCTCTCCTTTCCTCTCTCTGAAACCAATAAAGATATTAAAAAAAAAAAAGAAAGAAAAACAAGCAGTAAAAAGGGCTCAACAAAGGGAAAGCTGTCCCTTCCTGAACTTTAGAAAAGCCATCAGATAACTGCCCAACTGTTTAGTCTCCTTGGCAAATGTCTTCTCATCTCCCCTCCCTGTTCCAAAGAAGAATCCGTGGCGAGCCTGCGTCTGTGCAGCTGTAAGGGCTGGACTCTTTGCTGTGTGTTCTCCAGTTGCCAAATAAATGTGCCGCATTTTCTCCCATCCAAGGGTGGGAGACAGACTGAGCAGAGCGCAAGTCCGGGGAACAGGGGTGGCATCAGGAGACAAAGGGTAGAAGAGCAGAGCAGGAGGCCGACAGAGAAGGTGAAGAGGGACAAGAGGAAGGAGGGCACACGAGCAGCAGGGGCTCCTGGGCACCAGGACCGGCGCCCGCCGTGCGAGGAGACACGCCAGCAGGGCATTGTCATCTGTTTGTGCCGCGTGTTTCCACTGCCAAGGACAGGATCCAGTCCCATTCCCCACACAGGAAGAGTCGTTCACATTTTTAGTTAATTCTACAAGAGTGCTTTTGATAAAAGTACCCAGATGTTACTCATTGGGAAAAAACTACCATAAAGAGGTCCAGTAAGCGTCATTATCATTAATTGCAATTTGCAAAGGAGCTTCTTTATTTAATCATCTGATATCTCTTCCTTTTATCTCTTTTTTCCTTTGTTGAACTGCATCAGAGTTGAATGCCTCCTGCGACTTGTCATCTTTTTGGAGTGCAGGGTGCCTGGGGGAGCAGAATTTCTGCTTGTGTTTATACGTCCACAAAGTAGACTCAGGGGAGCTCAGTGTAGCCGTGAGCAAAGGACATTGTTTTAAAACCAGGCTCTCGAGTCTCTGACGGTATCAGCTGGTTGTCTCTAAAACACAGCAACGATATTCTCAGTGGTTCCATCACTCACCCCCTTGGGATGAAGGTTCTCAGCAATATTTCACTATCCAGTCAACAGCCTCAGTATTTATACCCTTGGTTTTCTCAGGTCCAAATTCCTCTCCTTCAACCAAACATCACACAACTGGAACGGCCCTCGGTCTTGTCTAAACTCACAGGCGCTTTCTAGCGCCCCTCCTCTCCACTACTACTTTCTCTATGTCTAATTTGAAACTGCCCTTGTAAGTCCTAAATGAACCCTCTGTAGACTCCTGAAAGTGCTTACATTCTCGGCAGTTACTGTAATCCTGTAACCAGAGAAGCTGTTGTTGAGGGCCAAGGTTTATTCTTCCTATAAATAGGGTTGAGTTCTGACACCTGGGACAATGTTTTCTTTAGAATGAGAGCCAATGTAATGAAATTCTATATGTAGTAGTCTGGGGGGAAAAAACACCCAAATATAAAATCTTTTTTCACAGAAAACTTTAATACTTTTTTCTAATTTTTTCTGCCTGCTCGGTCATTAATTTTACCATCTAGTTACTTTAATAATATTTGCTCTACCTACCATGTGAGCTACAAAGAAAGACTTTAGAAAGGCTCCTAATCCAAGCTGGAGAGGCAAACATCTAACTAGCAGGATGAGTCGATGCCATAGAAAAACAGGAGAGACCAATGGATTCTGTCTAGAGCAGAATCAAGGAGAGCCTCATAGGGATGGCCTTGGGAGTCACCTCGGAGATGGGACAAAGAAGGATGAGCCCGTCCTCAGGACTTAAAAATACAGAACTAAGTGCCAAGGAAGGGGTGTAAGGAAGAGCATTAGCTAAAATTATCTAGTTGTGTGTCAGTTAAAACTAGCATACAAACCAAATCTTGCACCCCGGCATTTGTATTTTATATCATCTAAAGATTATAATTCAATTATTATCATCAAGTAGAATGCACTCTACGCGGGCTTCAGCTGACTGACTTCACTGAGGAGAAACCTGAATGGGTGGCACCTCCAAGTAACAGTCCCCTGAACAAGATTAGAGTGAATGTTCTTCACTTATTTAAATGCCCTAAGAGTAAAAGAAGAACCAAATTGGGAGGCCTTAGTTTAATTATTTTCTTCTCCAAAAACTGGGTTCTAGATTTTGTTGTTAGCTTTGCTATTTGTGTGTGTGTGTTGCTGTTGTTGTTTTAATTGCTTACCTGATTTGAATGCCCACGGCTACCCTTGTCTATCATTGGCATTGCTGTGAACACAAGTAATAGAAAATGTCAGTTCAGTCAATCCACCATGATTGTCTTCCCTTTTTCCTAGGAATTAAACAGATTATGTTCTAGGAAATAAACAGATGAGAAAAACCAAATGTGGGGGTATCATTCGGTGTTCAGGGAGTGAAGGTGAGATCCGGGTAGGGAGACAATTAGCACAAAATGCAACTGTGAGGCCAGAAAAAACAGATTTGAGTTCTGTCAGAAAGAAGGAAGAGAAAAATCTGATCCCCTTGCATCTGCGACCTGCTAGGTTGAACGGCAGGGACTGTGGATTGGGTACGCTTGTATCTCAGCTGAATATGCACGCATTCCTGCGGGTCCGCTCAGGAGGGAGACGAACACAAGCCCAGCAGGGAAGAGGCTGGGAAATTCACCTTAAAAAGTGCAGCCTCAGCTCTACCCGATTCCCGTGGCACAGACAAACAGCAACTCATGGGCAATCAGGACCCGACTCTGCCCGGCTGGCGTGGCTCAGCGGTTGAGCATCGATCTAGGATCCAGGAGACTGAGGTTCAATTCCCTGTCAGGGCCCATGCCTGGGTTGCGAGCTCGGTCGCCAGTAGGGGGCGTGCAGGAGGCAGCCGATCAATGACTCTCATCATTGATGTTTCTCTCTCTCTCCCTCTCCCTTCCTCTCTCTGAAATCAATAAAAAACACATTAAAAAAAACAAAGTCGTTCCAGAAACAACACTTATGACTACTGCATCTGTGTTAGGTAGGCATCTGTGGGTCTGTGTGCTCACGGCCTGGCTGATACACTACACGTGCCCAGATGGTTGAAAGTCAGGCACAACTCAATAAACCAGATGAAAGCTGAGCCAAACAACCATTTTCCAGTTCCCTTTGTCCCTCCCATAGCTTCTCTACCTGTTTCTCTCTGAACCCACCAAAACTTTCATTGGGGGAGGCATCTCCAAGGACAGTCTTGTTCAGCTTCCATGAAGGCAACACAATCCATTCATTTTATTTTTATGTGAGAGTTCTTTTTCATGAGAATTTCAAAAATACGTACCATTCTACATGATTCCTTTTTTCTAGCCATATGAAACACAGAGGTAAGTTTGGGGGTACCACTTCAAGTTGGGGATGGGAGGCCAAAGTCATTCAGCCACTTAGAAGACGGGGAAAATGGACAGATTCCCTTCGTTTTCAGACATAATTTTGTTGAAGAAAGTTGGGGAGATTAAAGAGATAAAATAGGCTAATGATAAATCAAGCCAATGTTAAAATAATATTCTATTATATTCTGATTGAGTCCAATCATAGACTTTTTTCATTTCTTGAGTTCTGACTCAGCCAAACCTTCTGAGTACTAACTCAGATTTATACCACCAAAATCCACACTTCAGGCCACAGACTACATAGCAGCCTCCTGACAGCATGGCACTGGCACTGTTTTGCTGATTAGGGACAAAGAAAGAGCAATTCCCTGTTGACCAGATCTGAATGGCTTATTTATTAGCAGTAGAGAGGCATAAACACTGCATCTAGAGTATTCCAACAAGAGTCAAGATCTTTAAGTGCTGGGTGCTCAACTACACAAAAGGCCGCACAAACATTAGCTCCTTCAATCCTATAAGCCTGTGAAGTAGATGCTATTATTATGCCCATTTCATAGATAACTGGGGGCAGAGATAAGTAACCAGCTGCAAGTCTCAGAGTTTGTAAGGGGTAAAATGGGACAGCTGGATTATCTGACTTCAAAAGCTGAGCCACCAACTGCATCTAACTACTTGAAGACCAACTTCCAAAAATCAAAGACTTCTAAATTAGTACTAATTCCTGAAATCCATCCACTCTTATCCTGGCCTGGCCTCGGCTACAATGACAGAGAGGTGTATTTATAAGAAAACAGAACCCAACCCTACAGAAGTAAAAGGACTTCTTACTTCAAAGACAATATTATAACCTTACATTCAACTTCATTTTTAAAGCTCTTTCATGTTTAAGATTCATCAAAATGTTTAGACCGCGATCTGTCAAAATGGTGAAGGAGTATCATAAAATCCAGTCTTTGTCACCCTGAAAGTAAAGTTACATTATAAGTCCCTGTTAATGGGTCAAGCCAGTGGAAAAACAAGGGGAAATTATGTTTCCCCCTATGGTTTCTCTCTTTTAGCCCCTGCAGAAACATTTGCTCCAGGATGGAGGAGATAAAATGGTGAGATTATTCATATCCTTGGCTACCAGGATTTCAGGAAGGCTATATCCCTTCTTCTTAAAATACCTCTGAGGTTTATATCTTCATCATCCCCTACAGCTTCAGTTTCACAGCTTTTCAGAGAAATGAGCAGCTCAGTAAAGGAGAGTGTGTGTGATACTTGGCTGTGGGCCTCACAGGAGCCCTCGGGCTGCAAACTTTCTTCCTTGGAGTAGAGACGCCAGAGTGGTTGGTGGGCACCCAGAGAATGTAGGATTAAGACCCACCTTCTGCAGTTGTCGCCTCACACACTGTAATCCCTGAGGTCTGTTGCAAATTGGCAGCATGCATAAACAGTTAATCAGCTCAGAAGGTGAGCTTCTTAAACACTGCCATGCATGTGAGAATATGCCGAGGGATGATCGGGTTACTACCAGGATCCAGTTCCTAACCACCCAACACCACATGCGTGTCTATGTAAGGGGAGCAGAGTAGGTGCCCCAAAGCTTCTGAAAGACTGTATGACAGCCTCCGGGACAAGTGACATTATTTTGATTATTGACAAAATCTTCTCTCTCCTCTTTCCGAATCAATATGACGTAGGCCATATTGCAGAAGGAATTTTATAGTAAGAAGAAATTCTCCTCTACACACACACAGACATACACACACACACGCAGAGTTTGGTTCAGACCTCACATCCCTAAAACTAGAGAAACACATGGCACTACGGCAAATCTGAATTCGATGTAATCTCTTTCCTTATGTTGAACCTCGCTTTTGTCAAAATGTTGACAAACCAGCACACTCCAGCAATAATGCTAACCAAAAATAAAGGCCCTAAGACAAAACCTAGCAGTTAAGAAACTTCCAGAAAATAAGGTGAATTTTATGATAAAATTAATAAATAAAAAAATAGAATAGACTGAGAAGGTTAGAAACAGGAAAAGCAAATATAATCATGCATTTACATATTAAAATAATTATTTCATTATCAAGTATTTACATATGCTTATATACAGTGTCCCAAAAAATATATACACACTTTAACAGCTGATTCTATTACATTTTGAAAATGAAATGTGTTTTTATAAACACTGCCTTTATAATTATTCAAAGCATGTATATGGTTTTTTGGGGACACCCTGTATTTAAGTTAGGACATTAAATTGCTGTGTGTGTATAAAGACCAGTTAAATTGCCTGTTAATTTCATTTTGGAATAGTAAATGGGGTGAAGCGTTTATGTGCAAAGGCAGCTTTTATCACCCTTGGTTTCTTAATGATCAGTGATGTTATAAAAATATTTATAAGACGAGGTGTGCACTGAATTTGTTCTGGCAGTATTTTTAAAAATCTCTATGTTAAAGTATCAAGTGCATCTAAAACATTTCCCTTGGCCTGGAAGCAATCAAAGTACTAAAGTAAAATCTAGTCAGTTATTAGTATGTATTGTAATCTCTGTGGTAACCACTAAAAGAAGAGTTTAAAAAATGTATAACGCCGGGCCGGGCATGGCTCAGCGGTTGAGCGTCGACCTAGGACCCAGACGATCGGGGTTCGATTCCCGGTCAGGGCACATGCCCGGGTTGTGGGCTCGATCCCCAGTTGGGGGCGTGCAGGAGGCAGCCGATCAAGGACTCTCTCATCACTGATGTTTCTCTCTGTCTCCCTCTCCCTTCCTCTCTCTGAAATCAATAAAGATATATTTTTAAAAATAAATAAAAAATGTATAACAACAGGCTAGTACACCAGGAAAATAGAATGATAAATATATTTACCTGTAATCCATGGAGGCAGAAAGCACATTTGTGGTCACCAGGGACAACTGTAGGAGGAGACGGCGAGCACCCACCTAACGGCAGGGGGTTTCCTTTGGGGCGATGAGGTCTTGAACTAGACAGAGGTGATGTCTGCACAACACAGTGAGTGCACTAAATGCCACGGGGTTGTTCACTTTAAAATGGTTCACTTTATGTTATATGACTCGCTTTAATCAAAACTTTAAAATACGCCTCCCCCCTCCAAAAAAATAAAGTACACGTCACAAAGGATCATTCTGCATCTTCATATGTTAACACCTGTCCACCATGAAACCCGGGTTTATCACTGAGGTAAGCAGTTTCCCTTAGTTCCTGAGAAGTCAAAATTAAACTGTTTCTATAGCTCCACAGTATAAAGATATATACAAACTTTTTTAAAACTCTCTTAAACACAATTCAGGAGAAAACCCCAAATTTTTAAAAAATGCACCTGCGGAGACTGGCCGAAGGTAGAGAACCCAGAAACCCCTCTGGCCTTCCCTTGGGACTCCAGGGGCCAGTCTGAAAAGCACTGTCTACAGGAGTCTAAGTTGGGCACCGCCTCTAGTTAAGACCGACTTCTGCAAATTCTCGAGAACGGTCACCAGTGGCACTTTCTCCACAGCAAAGGGGCTCATCTGCAGCTCAGGCCTCCAGAGCCATTTTACTCACTCCTGAGCCCAACTGCAGCGCTGAGTCCGCCCCTAAATCCAGGCAGCGGGAGGAAGCGTTGCCTCCCCACTTCTGGGCATGAGGCCAGCTCACGCTAACAGTAAAATGGACAAGGCTGGGGCTCCCCCTTTCCCACAGCCCCTCCTAGTCACCAGGGCCCAATCCAGAGCTCCCCGCCCCCACGCCTGGCCCTCACACTGTGCTGTTCAAATGCCAGCGGGTCACACGCCCAGCCTCTTCCACCCTTGGTTTGCCAGGTCCTTTCCATCCCCCCAGGAACCCCCGTCTTCTGGCTGCAGCTGCCTCAGAGTGACAGGCCAGGGCGGCCTGAATTCAATCACACCGACAGGTGACAGGTGCGGGGTGCTCGCCCCTCCCCCCAGCACAGCCCTCCGGAAGGGAAGGTGTTTGCTAAGGCCAGGACACCTGTGACACCTGTCCACTGCCTTCCACGACGTTCCGCGGAGGAACCATTTGGGGGGGTTTCTGAGGAGGGGGTACCAGCTCAGCCTACAAATGTGCCCCAGAAAGCCCCCCAAATGGAACTGGAATGTTCCTTTACACACGCTTCTCAACGCCCTCATTGCTAATCCATAAAGCCCCAAGTGCTTGGGAGGGTTTCTTTTCTTTTTGGACAGTAGCAGCCACGGTGGCCACGGCCTGGTGGGCTTGTAAACCTGAAAGCTCCGTGAGCTCTTCTCTGTTCGCTTTGTGTGCGGCGCAAAACAGAAAGACTTCAACCACACGGGACTAAGAATAAGAAAAATATACAACTATATTTAAAACACTTAAATTAACAAGATAGCACTTTTCCATTCTAACAAAATATCATACATTCAGTTTAAACAGGAGTTAATACCCAGACGCACTTTTCCAAAATGCCTGATGCTACTTGAAAATCTGTGACCGTGAGACTTCCCAAGATATTTCTAATTAGCAAAACGTGTAATATTGAAGAACCGTTCGTCTATCTGGCAGACAGAACCGAACAGGTCAAAATGCCAACTGCCGTCTCTTTCACAAACCTAAGTCCCGCTGCCTCCTTTCTCTGAGTGATACTTCGGCTGTCAGCCAACCCTCAGCGCCCTTTCCCCAGGACAGTGACACATAAGCAAGGGCGCCCTCCGAGCCGAAAGCCGCTTGGCGGGTGCTAAGCCCTACCCGACGTGCTTCTGCATCAACCCACCTGAACCGAGGCTGCTGGGAAAGGGGACGACCCAAGAGAACCGGCTGCACCGGGACCCCTGCGCTGGGCACACTCCCCAAACGCGTTCTTTCCAAGTCAAAGCCGCTACACTTACAGATGTGATATGCAGCTGGAAAAGGCGAGCCCACAATGTTTTCTCCTCTGGCTGTTTCAGGTGAAGAAGTTGGACCACAAACCAACCCATCTGTGCGACAATGGCCACCGATTTCATCCCGCCCCCAAAATGAGCAACACCCAGGTCCTCCGCCTGCCCCTAACGTTCCTGGCAGAGACTGCGGCCTGCAGTGTCTCCGTGGAAGCAAGAGAAGCAGGCTCTACCCATCTCTTCCTTCTGCCTCCGCAAGCCAGCGCCTGAACCCTCTGGATTTCTTCCACCCACTTACTTCAACATTCCAAGAGGGGCGGCAGACAACTTTCCCAAAAATAAAATAATGAACTTGCAAAAGGTGTCTACATAATACTGTGCAAGAAAGTCAGAACGGGTCGTCCGCTGAGGAAGGAAGGCACTTGGGAGCAGTGGGGAGTCGGGGAGGGCAGGGCTCAGTGAGTCAACAGTTTCAGGCGCGTGAACCAGCTGACCAGCAGGGAGGGCTCTGCAGACGAGGACTTGGCCCCGGAGGACACTTTCTTTTTGGTCCCTTCCTCCTGGAACGGGATGGTGGCACTGCTATGGAGATCTCCACTGAGGTAGCACCTGCTGCCTCGGATGTAGTCTGCGCCTCGGACCAGCTGCCTCTCCGTGGTGGGCCTGGAGAACCGGTACGGGGGAGAGGCGCTTTCTTCGATGATCGGGGGGATCCGTTCATTACTGAAATACCGGCAAAGGACGTCCTCGCCTGTTTTCAGACAAAGACAAATCCATTAAAATAACCGCCCACCGCGCCACCCTGTGAAGTGGGCCCAAAGCCTGCTTACACTTCTGATGCCCTCTGAAAGTGGGCAGAGCAGAGACAGAGAACCTGCCAGTGAAACAATTTTCATAATTTCACTTGAGGCCAAAAACCAAAGAGAAAGCTGTATAATCCCATCACTCCTTCCACAATGCCTGCAGCAGGCAGCACCTGCTTCTAGAACATGGTTCTTACCCTGGAGCACCCCTAAGGGGCATTCAGAAAGGTGGGGGTGCCTTTGGTTGTCACCCTGAATGAAGGGCAGGCACTATTCATCTTTAATGGAAGGGGTCCAAAAATTTTAATGCTCTACAATGATCGGGACATTTCTGAGCAAGGAAGACTGATCCCCACCCTAGATGCCAGTAGAGCCCTGGGATTGGTGACGGATATTTATGAAACTGAATAGAAACCTACAATGCAGGGCACTTTGGCATTCTTTTGACCATAAAATTCCACTCCTAAAATATGCAAAGATGTATGTACAAGGTGCTTAGTGAAGCATTATTTATGACTGGGGGTGGAGATAAAAACAGAAATAACCTAAATGTCCAACTATGACTCGAATAGTAGGTGTTACAGCCGTAAGATGGATTACTAATGCATCTATTAAAAAATGTTCTAGATAATATTCCGTGTACATAGTATTAGTGAACACCTATTTCTTCCATTCTGCACATTTTTCTAAGTGTATAATTACAGATATGAAAACAACTGGAAGATACACAAAATGTGAGGCTGGGGAGGAGACTACAGCTGAGTTTTATTTTCTCGTACCTTCTAGATGTTCTTTGAGTACTTGTTTTGCTTTTGTAGTCAAAGGGGAAAAGTTACTTTTAAAAAGTCCTCATTGTCAAAAAGCCACATATTATACGAGTCAATTAATATGAACTGTCCAGAACAAGCAAATCCATAGAGACAGAAAGTAGATTAACAGTTGGCTGAGGGAGGAAGGAATGAAGGGTGACTGTTTATAGGCCTCGGGGTTCTTTTGAGATGATAAAATATTCTAGAATTAGACAGTGGTGATGGACACACAATTCTATGACTATACTAAGAAGCACTCAATTGTACACTTTCACATGGTAAGCTCTATGTAAAGGTGAGTTACGTCTCAATAAAGTTGTGTTGTTGTTTTAAGTGCCCATTGTGCAGACACCTTTCATTCGAACACGATCATGCAAGAAAAATGTGGGAGAGGGGAGGGGAGTAGTCAAGTATGTTTCCGTTTACTGATTTCACACTCCCTGCCACAGCCCTCACCCCATTTCTCAGTATGTAAAGGAAATAAAAGGCTGAATCAGAGCTGAAAAGGCTAAAGAAAATGGCAACAAAGATGGTGAATTTCTAAATCTAAACAAAGGACAGCCTGCCACCTGCTGACTGCTCCACAGATTTTCACACGTCAGCTAGAAGCGCCGTGGACTTTAGACAGGTGTCTTCTCCCTTTTCCACATTAGCATAATCCAGGTGATATGGGTACTTGGGTGAGAAACTTTACCAAGTCCCCGGGAGATGGCCGGGGTTGATTACTTTGAAAGTGGGGCCTCCAGAATGTTTTTCTTCTTCCCTTTACTATAAAGCCTGCTGGACTTGAACCTGTCACCTGCATTGCTCTTTAGCACTGCAAAAGCAACGTTATAATGTCCTACCAGTGCTGATATATCAAATATAAACTGGCAGAAAATAAGAATATATATAAACATTTCCCTCAAGACTAGTGCAATAACCAGTAACCGATTCCAGGGTGAATGGAAAACAAATTTATTTTCCAACACAAATTTAGTAATTCCTCTCTAACAGAAGGAGGATTTGGGAGGGGGAAATCCATGTTTGTTCACAAAAAATCAAACAGGCTCCAATAAAGACAGTCAAAAATTTAGGATGAGATTACCTAATGAGTAACTTATTTCGACTTGTTTAGAAACCCAGCCATTAATGCCTACAGCCTTTTCAAAGCACACTCTGCTAACAGTAGATTTACAATCACTAACAGGACTGCATAATTCTGCCATTCTAGAATTAAGTAGGATTTGAGATGCTCAGCATTCCTGACTTTATAGATGGGAGGATTCGGCTCAGAAAGGCCAAGTCTTCTATCCAGTTATCCTAATACATTTAGGAACAGGGCTAAAACCTGGGCCTGAGTCCTTCAGCTCCTTATTTGATGTGATTTGCTTAAAGTTACCTTTCTTCCCATGACTTCGAGGTCTGGCAAAAGGGTCCACGATCCCCATCCAGCTCCCATCTGCAGGCATGGACAAAGGCCGGGGCTTGCCTTCAGGGGGAGTGGGGGGAGAAGATGACAGTGGATGACTTTTTGGCTCAGAGAATCCTTCCCTTTATTTGAAACTTAGACCCTACCCCACTCCCACCATGTCACACTCACTTAAGCAGAAGCAGTAACATAGTTTAAAATAAGGAAAGGATTTTAAAGCATCGCATTTCCGTAGCAAGCCATCAAGACAGGGGCGAGCTGAACTTGAGTCCCTGGGTATACAGAGAAAAGCAACTCGAAGCTAAAACCCAGGCCCGGAAAGTTAAAACTGGAACATGATCTCACCCGCCGGGCTCTCATGCCAGGCGCAGCAATGACTCAACAAGGCCTCGCTTTAGAGGGATGAATAAAGGTCTCATACTTAGAATTTCATTGAGGTTTATGTTTTCCTCGGATCACCCTCAGAGCCTGCCAAATCCATCCAACGGTTCCAAATAAGGACGGGGGTGGGGAAGAACAGGGCAGCACAGGGCGGGAGGAAACCAACACCGGGGAACGCACCATACGACGGCGTTTTCTGCCGCATCTTCGCGGGCAGGATGCTGGTTTCCACGGGGTGCCCCGGCAACTGGTCGGGGTCGGTAATGGTGAACCTCCGCCTTCTGCTCTCCTGGTCCAGGAAGGAATTCGGGGACTCGGAGCCCTTGGGACCAGGCGCTGGCCGCTTACACTTGCTGAGTCCTCCGTAAACAAAACTCCCCTTCTCGTCCCTGGAAGACAGCGGCAGTAACGAAGGCCCTGCCCCGCAGACAGCGGCGGTAACGAAGGCCCTGCCCCGCAGACAGCGGCGGTAACAAAGGCCCTGCCCCGCAGACAGCGGCGGTAACGAAGGCCCTGCCCCGCAGACAGCGGCGGTAACGAAGGCCCTGCCCCGCAGACAGCGGCAGTAACGAAGGCCCTGCCCCGCAGAACTCAGGAGGCGCACACAGAAACGTCAAGCGCCTTTCCACTGGGAGAAAGCACCACTTTTCACCCCAGTTGCACCTCAGATACATAGAGATCCTATTAAATAAGGGTAAATACCATGGTCCTACGAGTTAAATAGGGAAAATAATTTTTTTTTCATATGTATTCAAATGGTACACATATACCTTTGAAAAGACAGCTCTGGTTTCCCTGTACATCTGTCCCATTGCTGAATCGCCTACTTACTACAGGAATCTCAAGTTCAGGTGGGATCTGTTGGGCCATTTTTCTCATGCCCAGAGTAGTGTCTTTTCCAAGATCCAGGAAAAAAAGACACTTGATGTGCAATGGAGCTGTTAGATTTGAAAATTATGTCCAAAAATACAAAGGGCCCTTTATAGTCCCCAGTGGAAAGCGTTTATTTTCTGAACTAAGTACAGAAACAGGCAAAAGTTGGATCTTCGATTGCAACTTAATTCTTTCTAAATGTCAGCTTATGCTAAAATTTAAAATTAATTTGAATAAGTCCAAGTTACCAGTTGGTTACATTTTTTTTTTTGTTCGTTTGTTTGTTTTCTGCATTTAGTAAATTCCATTAGGTGATCCCTGTAAAAACTACCAGACAAAATACAGAATAGACTGAGTCCAAAACAATCCGAAGGTCAGCCCTGCCTGTGTGGCGTTCCCAGCGAGCCGGCAGCCTAAGCATCCCTTCCCCCATGAACCTGTCTCTTTCTACACTTTTCAACCTGGCACATAACCTTCCCCTTCACTAAGCTTTCCTGCCTCACCACTCGTTCTCTGTAACCATTTGCATTGCTCAGTCCTCAGAAAATATCACACATGCACCCCCACACACATACCCCCCATTAATGAAGGATGGTCACCCGACTCTGGTCTGCGACTCTAAGGAAGAGTCCTGTCTACCAACCAGATGCCCTGAGCACCTAAGGTGAATGCTCTACGTGCTGTAGTAAGATCTGGGCAAACCAAGAGGAAAATGGCATTAATTCTTCTCTGTGCCAGAAGAACTACAATAGAAGCAAATAGTTTGGCTTACAACAGAACAGGTGAATGAAAAACTCCAATATAAAGTTAAGCATCACTCTAAGTTCAGCCTGAACTTTGTCTGATGAAATATTATACCATAATGAGTATTTCTCAACTTATTCTTGAACAGCTGACTAAGACATTGGCCATTGTCTGGGGGCAAAAAGCACATCTGTTTTGTGTAACGTGGTAACCCAGGCCTGACACTAATTAAATGTATATTGAATGAATGAGCCAGATCCTCTAGTTTCACCAACATATGTAAATATGTAAGTTGATACAAATAAGCCTATATTTTGTACCTAAATCATCCCCTATATAACATCAAGTATGGCCATTCTCATTATACCATATACATTTAAGATAACCATCATAAAGCAATGTTTGAGAATTTATAACAGACACACACATGCACACACAAGCGCTGCAAATACAGTTCACCCACACCCACACCCACACCCACACTCACACTCTTTACGTGCTACGAAGAACATCTCTCTCCTAGCAAAATAAAGCTGTAACTTAAGTTAATGCCCCAGAAATATTTATTATCTTCCTCCCCAGAGATGAATTTACCATGCAGTTCATGAAACTTCAGCTTTGGGGACCTCCAAACAGCCCCTTCCACTGTTCAGGGAGGAGCCAGAGCATTCCCAAGAACTCGTGCTTTCATGAAGAGCCCCTTCCCCACCCAGCTATAGAGGTGCAAGGCCTGTGCAACCTGGATCTGTGCCTCCATTTCCCCCTGAAGGATCCCAGTTCTCTCTCCTCAGTTTTACTGAAATATAACTGACATAACATTGTATTAGTTTAAGGTGTAGAACCTAATGATTTCGGATAGGTAGGTAGATGATAGAAAGAAATGCTCAAATAAGTTCAAATAAGAAATGCACAGTAAGTTCAAACGACATCCATTACCTCACATAGTTACAAGTTCATTTTTTCTTGTGATGAGAATTCTGAAGATCTCCTCTCTCAGCAACTTGCATACACAAGAGATCAGTTGCCTCCTGTGTATGTGCCCGGACCAGGGATCCAACCTGCCACCTAGGCATGTGCCCTGACCGGGAATCGGACCCACCCTGTTTGGGTGCAGGGGACGACTCTCCAACCAACTGAGCCACCCAGCGGGACAGGCCTTGTCTTACAGCTGGAAATCTGCACCCCGAATCACCCTCTTTAACAGCAATTTTAAGACCCAACCCTGTCACGCTGGAATCCCGCAGCTTCTGCTCTGCGGATCCCCGGGACCTCCCGCCACCACTTAGAAGCTCCGGGACCAGGCGGCGCGCAGGCCAAGCGCCCGGGGACCTACCGGGGGGAGTAGGGCACGGCGGGCGGCGGGGGGATGTAAAGCTCCAGGATGGCCGGCTTCTCCTTCTGCGAGGTGTCCATGGTGCTGCCAGGGGACTGGGACGTGGTGGGCGGAGGCGAGGTCTGAAACGGGAGCAAGGGCGACAGGGTGGAGGGACCCTCGGGGACTGTTCCTGGGGCTCGTGCCCCTCCCCAGAGCCAGCGCCACCCCCTGGCCAACGGGCGGCCAGGTGGGGGCGCGGTTCCACTGTCGGCCGCGTCCCGCGTGTTCCTCTTGCGGACGCTCGGGGTTACATGCGGCTGCGGGAGGCTAGACGCTGCGTGAGAAACAGGCTCGGGGGCCGGGGCTGGCTTAAGACTCCAGCGCTGAGCGAGTCACTGCACCTCTGAAGCACAGCCACACGACAGTGCGCAAGGCATACGGCGCGGGTGGCAGTGAGGATTAAACCAGTCCGTGAACGCAAATCTCCAGCGATCGCCATCAGCACCAGGAGTGTGGGCTCCGACCGCCGACGAGCTGGGTGCCAACCAGGCTATGCAGCAGCCCCCCCTTACCCACGGGGATACGGTTCCAAGACCCCCTGCGGGTGTCTGAAACCTAGGATAAACCTATATATACTAGGTTTTTTTCCTATACATACCTACCTATGATAAAGTTTAGTTTCTAAATCAGGCACCGTAATAGATTAATAATATGTAATAATAAACTAGAACAATTATAACAATACAATTGCTTATTCCTGCAGTTTTCCGCTTAATCTTTTCAGACCATGATTGAACACAGGTAACTGAAACCTTGGGTAAGGGGGGACTAGCTGCATCTGTCTGGGTAAATCATTGAACTTTTCTATTATCTAAAACTAGAAGTAAGTGGGGACAAGAACAGAACCAACACAGGGTAGCTATGAGAATTAAGTGAGAGAATCCATGTAAGGGGCTTAGCACTCCGCTTGTCACATAGTAGGCGCCCAACCTTATGCTGTTTAGTGTTACATACATATTTTGCTTTTGGCCCAAGGGGAGGGGTGAAAATGTCTCTGGAGCCCTCATCTCCCAGGGTTTAGATTCTGCCGAACACGTGGCACCTAATCTGTAAAACTGCCTGATTTCGACAGCGGTTCTCTCCCTGGATCAAAAGCAAAATGGGGTGTCTCACCCCTCGCCCTCACCTCTCCCCCCACACCCCACAGTTAGTGGAATTTGGCATGAAGGCACACAAAGCCGGAGAAGAGGGCAGTGCACCTGTCTTAAGTGGATCTCCCGAGGTCGAGGGACGAACCCCAGCCTAAACTTAGACACAATTTTCGCTTAGCTGCTGAACACATCCACTTGAACTTCCCTCTATCACTTCAGGCTCTGTGATGCTTAGAAGACCCATCATCTCTGCTTTCCCAATGGCTCTTTCCACAGTCTAATTTCTGTCACTGTATCGCCACCCAGGTTCACGGTCACATTTCACGCCTGCCCTGCCAGTTTTCCTCACCCCTCACCCCAAAGCCTTTTCTAACATCAACACTAATAATGAGCGAGGAGGGAGGTTTAGGAAGATGAAGGACCTTGTCTCAGGTCCCACGGCTAACAAGGGGCAGAGCTGGGATTTGAACTTGAGGGGTTCAGCTCCGGAGCCCCTCTCCTGACCCCTACACTGTGCTGCTTTGTGTGTCTTCTTCCTAAGAACCTCTCACCTTCGTCTCTCACTAGAATCACCCGTCACCAGCCTTTCCCAGAACCACATCACGACCATCTAGACATACAACAGCTCCCACCTGGTGTTTCTGCTGTTAGATTGTGTCATGGGCTGGACTGTGTCCCCTTAAACTCCATGTGCTGAAGTCCTAACCCCCAGGACCACAGAATGTAGTTGTATTTGCAGACAAGGTCTTTAAGACATAATTAAGTTAAAATGAGCTCATTCACTTGGGGCCTAATCCAATATGACTGGTGTCTCTACAAGAAGAGAGTAGGACACAGACACATGGAGTAAAGGCCACGTGAAGACACAGGGAGAAGACGGCCGTCTACAAGCCAAGGAGAGAGGCCTCAGGAAAAGCGAACCCTGCACACACTTTGATCTTGGACTTCTAGTCTGCTGAACTCAGGTTTAGTCCCCGAGTCTGTTGTCCTTTGTTAGGGCAATGCCAGCAAACCAATGCAGGTATTAAGCCCCTCTGCCAGCTAGCAAACCAGCTAGGGCTGCCAGGAGTTGGTTGCTAGAAGCTCACAGCTGTTCCCTTCTCTGGAGAACCACCCTCGGCTGACAGCTCCTCTCCTGAGCACAGCTACAGGCGCCTGTGGCTCTGTGGTTACACCTGTACAACAGGCCAAGGCTAGACTGTCCCTGAGACACCACCTTGCTGGCTTCCTGGCTCCTTATCTGTCTCCCTCCCTCCCTAAGTTCCACCTGAAACACACGTCCTCAGAAATCAGTTTCACAAGAATCTGTCATACATTCTGCTTCTAGGAAGCCTTGCCTAGACACACCCATCCCCAGGGGCACTGTGGGTGTGTCTCAGGAATAGTGTTCATCTCCTCTGGGACATGCCCTCCCATCTGCCAAACTGCACCTAGCATTCCAGGCTCCAGAGTGCTCCCACCTCCACGGAAAGGGTGACTTCACCCACCCAGCCCACCCCATCTCCCCTCCCTCAGAGCCCAGCATCTGTTCTGTGGGCCAAGCAGCTGGCAGGCAGTGGGACAGGCCAGACACCCACCTGCACGAGAGGCGGCCTCCACCGCAGGTTCTTCAGGGGCGCGGGAGTGAAGTTGAAAGAGCCCGTGGGGCGCTTCTTGAGCAGCAGCACCACTCCTGTGGGATTCTCTCTCAATTTTCTCACCAGGTTTTTCAGCTGCCATCCCACCTTCGAAGAAAGAAAATGCGGAGAAGGGACTTGCTCATGAATGAAGAAATAAGCAAACCTATGAATGTATCTCAAGGACACCGGTCGTGAGCAAATAGATACAAATAGGCCCATACGGACGCGTTCACCTTAGCACTGCTTACAATTACGGAAAGCTGGGTGTAAATTGGAAATTTTAAAATTTCAAGCAAAATGGCTATGGGTTCAGTTAAAAGTTCTAGAGGAGACGATTAAGTCTTGAGTCGCCATGAAAAACTCACCACAGTTTGCCGATTCACCTGAATGACTTCATCGCCGGCATGAATCTTCTGACATCGGTCCGCAGGAGACTGTTGGGAACAAACAGAGAGGCCCGTCTTATTTTTTAAACTTTCGATTGCTCTCTGCTTTTACTTCTCCTTCCTCCTGTAGACAATGAGCATTGGAAATATCATTTTCCCAAGAAAGATGACGCAGTGTCCGTGAGTCCCTGAGCTACAGCGTCTGTGGAACCTGGCCCAGGAATACTGTGTTTTCCGCTTCATTAGTGGTCTGTTAGGACAGATCGTGTCAGTGACAACAGCCGGGGTCACATCACCTGCCGGAGAGTGGGACCTACTGTCTGCAAGATGAGCTGATAAAAGCCATCGGTTCATCTAAAAACCACCTCACCTTACTCTTATCAAAACTAATCCTGTAAAGGCTGACCCCCTGTTTAACATGTAAAACATCACTGTAACTGTCATCCCACCTCTTACCAAGCAGGTATTAAAGCCAAATCTTATTTTTATTCAACCTTGTTTTACAGGTTATCACAATGGTATTAAAACAGAAAGATGGGGAAAGGAGAAAATTTTTTCAGAGACGAGTTTAAATTTTTTTCATTTTCAGGTTGAATTCAAATTAACATGTTTCCAATATCGAAAAAACTCCCAGACTTTATTTTCCCAAATAATGCATTACTAAAAATCTGCAAATACATAGATATATTCACATATGTGTGTATATAGATATATTGATGTAATCTACTTGTCAAATATTTTGGCCATAGTATTCTTGCTCATTTAATCGAACTAGAATTGTTTATGATTAAGATATCTTATATGAGCAAAAGAGAAGGAAAAGACAGAGCTTTGATTTCAAATGATAATTAAATATTATCTAGGCCAAAGTGTTTTATTTGGTAACTTTACATAACTTGCTGAATCTCAAACAATTTACAACTATCCTTAAAAAACATACAGCACCTTTGAACATGGCAAGGGGAGTCTGAACTAAACTCAAGACACATCTGCTGAACTTTTTCACCCTCAACTGCTGTGATAGGCTCAACAAGGAATGAGCAAAAGCAGCACTGAGCTATAGAAAATTCCCTTTGATTTATCTAGGTCTGACACAAAGCACAGGTGTGACCACTATTTTTAAAAACATTTAACATGCTGCCATAACAACCAGCGGTGCCTCACCTAAGAGACTGGCGTCGTGGGTACCAGAGGGAGATGGCCTAACTCCAATCTCTCTCTTGAGGCACTTAAAAATAAATGCACGTATCAATGCTCCTTTTTGCCCCCGTGTGTCAGATGCTTGACCCACAGTTACGGACCAACTTGTCCAGTTCATCTTCCTGGGCTAAGGATTCGTTTAAGGTAAGCTTCACATGATAAAAGATGGCCAGGAAGTCCCTGTTTACAGATGTGCTATCTTAAAAAATAAGCCAATGTCCTGAATTGACTTCCCTTCCTACGGATCCTCCTGCATTCATTTCTCAAATGTCCTACCAAGTGATTAAGAGTTGTGCTTGGCAGAACACTGGTAAAGAGAGAGCTTGATACCAGACTTCGCCCTTGGGCAATAGCTCTTGCCTATCTCCACCATGAGCAGGCTGCTGAAAACGATGCTTACTCTGGTTTGCAGTAGAAGGGTGATGACCTGAAGAAGAAAGCAGCCATTCTTCAGAAGCTAATCTAATTCCCACCTCAACTTGGGAGGGGGGGGAGCAGGAGTATGGATGGGATCCTGTCAAGGTCTTGAACAACATCAACAAAGAAGCTGGATAGAGAATCACTAGATACTGGTCAGTCTGACCTTGGAATGATAGTGGCTTCTCAGATAACCTCCCAGATGAAAACAGGACTGGAGGACTGAGATGGCCTTTGGCACTGCTTCAGCCTGGAGTCCAAGATAGAGGAATACAGAGACACTTGGCAATGCAACGGGTGATTTCCGTCCACTACCACCCACCACACTAGGCTTCCATTAAGACATCCTGACTCTGAGGTCATAGCGACCTTAAGTGACAGCTGGAACGCTGCCCTGTGGCTGGCATTTTCATCCAGTGTGAACTGTAAAACACCCAGATTAAGCCCATGAGAAGCGGACTCTTACCTCACCTCCACCCCCATCTACAAGCCTTAGCGAGGGGTCAGCACATTCCAGGGACTCGGTGAATCCGGCTGAGTGTCTGAAAGAATGAGTGGCGCTCTCCAATGGATTACCAAATAGGTAAGACAAGCGTTCACTTTCTGATCTTTAACTGCACGGAAACCACCTCTCTCCGGGATGACTTACAGAGAGTCTATTACTAGGATCACCTCCATCCAGGAAAACCCTGAATCAATCAGCCCATCTTACGAGCCTGGTAGGAATTCTAGGAAATGTATCATTACATTTGACACTTCATTTGATTCAAAAGGAGCTTGTTTAGTCTCTCATTCAACTCTCATCCTTAAAACAAAAGACGGGGGTGCATTTTGAAGATGAAAAATCTGTGTGCCTTCTGATAAATACTGTAGTGTCCTACACATTTATCCAAGATTGAAATTGCTTCAAGACCAGAGAGAATTTGGAACCACACAGGTCTGGTGGTTAATGTGATCACCAAATTGCAGGGTGAAAACGTCGCCTCTAAAAACTGAGATAAATTCACCATCCTTCTGAATCCATCGAGTCTAAAACAATGCGCTGAGTGGTGCACGAGTATATTCTTGTCATGGTTCAGCTAAACGTACAGTCTGGGATATGCGTAAGGGACCAACTGTATAACGCGTTATGCACTTTTTCTTTTGCACCCGCTCCAGCCTAAAAGCAGAACTTCCTGCGCTGTTACTGCCTATCAGGTGAGGTGGTATAAGAATTCCCAGCAATGCCCCGGCAGGGTAGCTCATTTGGTCAGAGTGTCATCCCGATACGCCAAGGTTGCGGTCAGATTGCCGGTCAGGGTACACACAACAATCAAGACTCAACCAAGAATCAACCGAAGAATGCATAGATAGGTGCACAGCAGGTCGGTGTCTCCCTTCCTCTCTCCCCCCCTCTTCTTCTCTCTCACTAAAATCAGTTTTGAAAAATTCCTACTGGTTCTCAGTGTGTTCTCAACGTAGCTCAACAAAGAATGCTTAAAGACACTACCATCTTCTACTCATTTGTCTGCCAGAAACACACAATTTATTTATAATCCACTGACTGCCTTAAGCATTACTACAAAAATCAAGTGTGTGTCACAAATCCCCACCAAAGATCATGCCAATTTATTTTATCAAAAGACCTAGCAGCTGAAGCTTAAAATTCACCAATGTATTTCCATCAAAGAGATTAGAAAAGTTGTTACCAAATTTCTTCTATTTTAAGAACTTATTTCCTCATCTTAGTTGATTAAATAGTAGATTAATTCCACAGACGCATGCTTCCTTTATACAGATCCTGGAAGTGAGTCGAACATTTTAAGCTGCATATCAAGGTCATTTAGAAGCTAGCCATAGTGTAGGCTGCGAAAAAAAAGCCTTCCCTTAGCGCTACTTTCCACATATTCAAAATGTTTGAGGGGCTAAAGAAATACCAGTCATGTGGCAGAATTTCCAAAAGACAGACAACTGTGTCCAACGTCCCTTACAGCAGACAAGAGCCTTGATCTTTCTATTCAAAGGATTGTGGGGAGCTCCTAAATTTCAGTACCATGCCAAATATTATCATATACAACTCTACAAAAAGAATCTATGTCAGGCAAAAATCCCAAAACAGCTGCTTTGGTGACACATATAAATTCCATTGAACCAAAAAAACACCATATTTTATACATATGCTTAGTAATTCCAGTTCTTATAAGAGTGATCCTCAACAGCAAAGAGATCATGGTTTTTGTATTTATGCATTAAGACTTCCAGGGTGCAAAAGAAATAATTAACACAAGGGGGGAGGTAACAACTGGGCAACGTATGTGAACAACAGCAATAAAGGACAATTTAAATAATAAATTGACAACAGCTGGTGATAAGCAGTGTGCTAGCAACAGAAATAAGCAAAACAGGCACCCACACCCTCACTACTGAGAATCAAACAGCGTGCGCACATTCAAATGGAAAGTGTGGGCTCTGTGTCTAATTTGTTTAAACATCCAACAGCTTTTACATTTGGCGGACAGGCACTTACGTTCTCTGTGGTTCCCGTAATCACGTGCAATCCGTCATAGGTTGACTTGATGTACATGCCCTAGAGTGAGGCACAAATATATTAATTCATTACTCCAACGTTTAGAAATACAGCCGCAAGTGCAACTTGAACTTATAAAACATTAAAGGCAGTCCCTGCAGAACAATACTCATTGTTAAGCCTGAAACATTGTGAAACAAGATCCTGAGAGCGGTGGAGGGCAACTCAACCCACCGAAATGCTCCTGAAAGAAATCAGAAAGCGACATCTCTTTGATGCTGTCCTTTGTGTGCCAGGCACACCGAATTCTGCCACAACTCTGGGGACTCGGAAGGAATCTTCTCGGCCCTGCAGAGTGAATGAGGCCTTTCGAACAAGGGCTGTTCTCCCCTGACCATCTCTTTGTCCAGTGAGACAAAAGATTCGGTTAAATTTGGTACCAGCAGTCATTGCAGGGAGGCTTACCCAAGCCACTAACAACCCAGACCACGATGTGTGAACGGAGATCGTTAAATAACACAACTTAAGTAAACTAGAAGCAGGCACCCTTCCATTTTGAGGGCAGCAGAAGATAAATACACTCCTTCCTGAAAGGCCAGCGAGGGAAAGGCAGAGGGGAGTTTGCCGTGTCATCAAGGACACACTTCTGCAGCTTGGCATGTCATGTATAAAAAACATCTGTTAAACTTTTATAAGATGGGGAGGGAGAGCAAAGGGTAGACTGAGCAGAGTAGTTGCTCACCCTGATACCAATACCACAATAACATAGATTCTCCCAAGAAGTCATTTGGACCCTGAACTTGCCCTGCTCAGCCACCCGCATCACGGTCCAATGAGAATCTCCTCAAATATGACACCTTCGAGGTTCTCCCTCTTCCTCTCCTTCCTGGTGCCTTTCATTCCCAGAGTGATGGGCTTCTCCCTACACGGGGTACTCCTCCGCCCAGAGCACCTGCTTGCAGAGCTTTACCATCTGAAAGGGCAACTCCATTTCTGCCCACTCGGGCTACTGCTCTGCTTCAACACGTAACTATTCACTCACCCCTAGCAAGCCTTTCCTGCCCAGTCTGCTACAATCCATCACTTACTTTGAAGCCAAGCCATCTCCGTATATATATTTCTACTTACTAAGAATGAGGGCTTGTCGACTTTTGGTTGTTTTTTTGGTTTTCTGAGAGCAGAGACTGCCTTGATGTCACCCCCAAAGCTACAAGGCACTCTCCCTCCCCCGCCCCCGCCCCCTCCCCCTTGTCCACAGCAGCCACAGTGGCCGTAGCCACCAAATACTGCACATGTACTATGTGTCCGGCATCTGGCGCTCAGCATCCATCATCTAACTTAATACTTTCAACAGGCCCGCGGAGGCAATTATTATTATTCACTTTTGACAGGCGAGGAAACTGATACATAAAGAGGCTGAGTCACTTGAGGGCTGAAATTAAACTCTGACTCAAAGCCTCTAAGCTCATCAATGGGCCTCATAGTTTCTTCCCTTAGATTTCAGCAAATTAATCTCATTGGCCACATGCTAGGGACTGGGAGATTTGGGTGTCTAGGGGCTGATCTAGGTAGCTAGGCACCTACTTGTGTGTATTCTCAAGGCCTGTTATTACAGAGCTTGCACATTACTGGTGAAACATTTCTGAGTGTGTTTTTTCAACAATCATCTCTTCCAAGCAGCCTCTTCTCACCTCCATCCTAAGCGCTAACAAGTGACTCTCAGAGCTCATGCTGTTTTGTACCCAGAGACCGTCTTTCCTTTGTGTAAATGTTTTCTATTTCCTTGCATTGCTAAGTCCTAAAAATAAAACTGTTAAGATAATTTCTTCAAGATACAAGTGGGCAGTTTTAAAATTGTATTTATTTTTATACTTTGAAGATGTAAAACCTATCAAACAGTTCAAGATGGCAAATTCCTAGGGACATGAAGGAAGACGGTCTCATTCAATTCCATTCAAAGTGATAGTGGAAGCAATAAGTTATTGTGAAAATAGCTTCAATAAATGAGAGTGTGTGACTATCTGAAAATAAAGTGAGTGCCGCTGGAGTTCTTACCAGGCCTTCCCCAGGCTTGATGTTCGGCAGGTGGACTTCCTCCAGGCACGCACACTGGCTCATGACAGGGTCCGTGGTAGAGCGGATTATTTTGTCACAGATGCCATTTAAAACCTTGACCTAGAGCAGGAGAGGCAAAATGTCAGGATAGGCTCAATCATTAACCAGGTTTATCTCGAGCTGGATTTTAAAGAAATGCACGTCACCTATAATCTTTAGCTCTGGTCAGCAGTCATTCTGATACTGCTGGTTGGTGCGCACATGGCACTTTAACCCCATGTTTGCCACCCGTAGGAATGATGTTCCTATTTCCACTCTGCTTAAAAAGTGCAGTTTTATATTATCTCATTTACAACCACGGAAGGGCACAAGCTGGGCAGGAACCCCCTTTGGCAGTTAAGCAGAATCACTGATTCCCAAACATGTGTGATTTTTCAGTGATCACTCACATTCGCTGCATATCAAATATTGACAAGGTTAAAAATTTTTGCCTGCACCTGTTTTATTTTAATAAATTCCATTTTTTAAAGCAATTTTAGGTTTATAAAAGAACTGAACAGAAAGTGCAGAATTCCTATATACTTTCTTTCCCAACCAGTTTCCAATAGTTATATTATTCTAATGTAATAACAAGATATTATTGACATCTTGCATTAGTGTGTTACATTTGTTACAGCTGATGAACCAATACTGAGAGATTATTAACCTTTAAAAGACGGCATTTAAATTCCCGTAGTGGGGTCTCCCTGCCGGAGCTTTTTTGGGCATTTAAATTCAGCTCTGCAGGCATTTACTTTTTGCCTCTATCTTATCTACTTTTTGAGAAGTAAATGTATTGTTTATTATTAAAGTTATCTTTTAATATATGTTACTGATGTTAAAAAATATAAAAATTACATTTACAATTTAAATTACATTTTGCCGGGAACTAAAGTTCCCTTTCGTCCGATAAAGGTTAACTAAAGTCCATAGCTGACACTAGGGTTCTCCTTTGTGCTGTACAGGTCTACGGGCTTTGACACCTGCATAATGTCATGGATCCACCACTGCAAGATAATACAGAATCATTTCACCGACCTGAAAATCCCCTGTGCTCCACCTGGTCAGCTCTCTGCCCCTCCCCCACTGCGAATCCCCAGCAATCACTGAATTTTTCGGTCTTTCTGGTTTTGCCATTTCCAGAATGTCAAATAATTATAATTATACAGTATGTAGCCTTCTCAGATTGGCTTCTTTCACTTAGTAAGACGCACTTAAGGTCTCTCCATATCTGTTCATGGCTTGAGAGCTTATTTCTCTTTTTTGCTGAATTCAGTAATAAATCGTTGGATGTACCACAGCTTGTTTATCTATTTACCTACTGAAGGACATCTTGGTTGCTTCCAAGTTTGAACAATTATGAACAAAGCTGCTATAACATTCTGTGAAAGTTTTTGTAGATATAAGTTTTTGATTCTTTTAGGTAAATACCTAGAATTACAATTGCTAGATCCTAGGGTAAGAGTATGTGTAGACTTATTAAGAAATTGCCAGGCCGTCCTCCAAAGTGGCTGCACCGTGCATTCCCAGCAACAATGAGAGAGAGTTCCCATTGTTCCACATTCTTGCCAGCATTTGGAGCTGTCATGTTCTGAATTTTAGTTATTCTACTAAGTGTGCAGTGGTGTCGTTTTAATTTACAGTTCTCCAACGAAACATGATGCAGAACATCTTTCCAGATACTTATTTGCCAGTTGTATATCTTTCCTGGTGAGATGTCAGTTCAGATCTTTTGCCCGCCCGCTTTCTAATAGTGTTTTCTTATTATTGAGTGTTAAGGCTTCTTTGTATATTTTAGATACAAGTCCTTTACCTGATATGTGTTTTAAAATAGTTTTTCCCAGTCTGGGGCTTATCTTTTCCTTCTCTTAACACTGCATTTCATGGAGCAGGGTTTTAAATTTTCACGAAGTCTACCCCATCAATTTTTCTTTCATGGTTCACGCTCTCAGTGCTGCATCTAAAACATCATCACCAAACCTAAGGTCGCCTAGATTTTCTCCTGTTTCTTTTCTAGGAGTTTTATAGTTTTATATTTCAAATTCAGGTCTCACGATCTCTTTTTATGATGGCGATGCTCACATTCTTTGAATACCAAACACTGACAAAGTAAAACTCTAGAGACAATGTGAGGATCTCTATTAAACGGCCTCCGTGTAGAAACCACAGTAGTTCCATGTGGTTACTTCCCCCAATCAGATCCATCTAACCTTTCAAAATTAAACCACCAGAAAAATCAGGAAATTCCAAAGAGTGATTTTTCCCCCCAAGGGGGAGAATCCAACAAGTGACACTTTTTAAATTCCTCCAGTTTGTTTGGCCTCCCTATTTATGGAAAATATATTTATAGCAGTTTCATTGCTAAATTTCTCAGCATCAGAGGGAGGAAGGCCTTATCAAAAGAGCACAGGCTGGCTCCTGTCAAAAGGAGGAAGCAATGATTAATAGCTACAAAATACTGCTGAGCAGCCCCCGCCTTCCCCTCCATCAGAAGGCTTTTGCCAAGATTTTTTTTTTCCTTAATCAAAACGGTCTAAAGCAAAATTTGCAGATCAGTTTAACCCTAATTAACAAGCTAGCCATCAATTTAAGTATAACTGCACATGGATGAAATGTTCATAGGAAAATTTAAAAAAGCAAAGGAGAGATCCCAATATATCCAAGTTCAGCAGCACAGGAATTTTCACAGTAGTCAGTCTTATTGTTAAATAACTTTTATTCTTCCCTGTCCATCTAAATTAATAGACCCATATCCCCAAAGCCAACATTTCAAAGCATACCCTGAAATAACTGACCACAGGGCATGGACCTTACGTAATGTAATTCTCACTGTTTTGGGAAAGGGAATTTTAAAATAACGGTGAGATGGGTACTTACCACGGTGAGAACGTTGTCCTCCATTTCTGCTACAAGACAATCCTAGAGAAGACGAAAAATGAAAACTAAATGCAAGAACTCGAAACTTTCAGAAGCTGCTGGCTTAAGCGCTCTAGATATTTCCTGGAACCAAGATGGTCCCTGACATATCCCCCACCCTGCAGCCTGAGCACTCCTGGATGGACGGACAGACGGATGGACGGAGAGACCTGGGGAGAGAGAGGACAGAGTGCGAATGGAGTGACCATGTGACTCCTCCTGCGGCTCTGCTCAATCCTGATCCCAGGAGCTTATCAACCCAGGAACCCATCTGACCGATTAACCCAAAAACCCACAAAAATCACTGAGCTGAAATGCACCTGCTGCTATCCAGGCTGTGCAGAGACTACTAAGCCAGAAGTCAAAGTCCATGGAACCTCTGATGGCTCCCAAATGTGACCCGGGCTCAGCCAGCACTGGGCCAACCAGCCAGGCGTCTTTAGCTCTGGGCCTGCCTATAAGAACAGCTTTCAAATAAGGGCTCAGCCACAAAAGTTTATTTTAAGCACCACTGATATTAAATCAGGTATTTCTGTCCTTAATAGATGAGAAAGGTTCGACAAAACATTCATTTAACACAGTGCCAAAAATGTGGTCTCGAGGTATGCTATTAATGACATTAAATAAGGGGCTGGAATGCAAAGCATTATTTACTCAGCTTAAGAACAAAAGACTTGAAACTGTATGAACCGAGTGAGCTGATTATAGGAATGGCCATTGTCCTGTTCAGAAGCAGCCAAAGTGAAACCGCCAGCGCGAAACTCCCCCAGTTTCTGGAACCTGCCTGCAGCCGAGGACTCCAGTCCAGGAGGCGGGGTGCACGCAGAAGGAAAGGGAGGCCAGCGACGTCCTTCAGTCTGCTCAGCGCCCTTCAGTATAATCCCAAACTGGGACATTCTAGGGGAAATGCTAACTGTTTTATGTACATGAAGGATATTCATCAACTCTGTCGGAACTGTCAGAGTTTCCCTTCCATCACAAAGTCACTTTCGGTCATGCCGGAGTGGGGATGGAAAGAGCTACCAATTTCTACCCCATGGGATTTTATTATCAGATTTTCAGTGTCTTCTTAAAATTTTTCAAAATTTTCTCTGCCTGGTACAAATGTGAGAGAAACAACAATAGTTTCTCACTGCTCCTAAAATTCACACTGACTCTCAGGAAAAGAGCAGCCAGGTGAGAAAAGGGTTATAAAAAGAAATTCAGAAATGCATTTTTACATGCGTGAGTCTGATATAAATTCAAACGATGGGAACAGCATCTGCAAAACATGAGTAATTAGAGTGCAGAAATGCGCTTTCCCTCCTCCAAAGCGAGCGTGGCACAAAACAGAAACGACCATGACAGTGCACACGCACACACCTGTCAGCACCATCGAAGAGCAGAATCACTCAGCAGAGGTCAACTTCAGGAAAACCGCTTGCGCGGTCTCAGGCTGGAGATGGAACTGATACTTTGTATTTATGATCTCTCAGTACAAATCCCGAAATGACCGAGCACCGTCGTCACATGAGATAGTCACCCTCAGGCAGAGCGCTCCTCTCCATACACCAGGGCCCGAGACTCAGGTGGATGTGTGACCTCGATGATACTGATCCTTTGATGAAGCCGAGAAGCCACCAAGTAAACGGCTTCTCACTGTGGCGTGAGGGCCACTGGGTGAGGGGATCTCTCCCACCTCCCCGAATGGCTCACGTCATTGAGCATGGCTTCCGCGGTCATGCACGTGGGTTCCCACGCCCATCCCTACTGGGAGGAAGCAGCTGCAGGCGTGACGTCATGCTGTTGGCATGAAGGCCATAGAATGGAAAGAGTACTGGACCCAGTCACCTCCTCCTGAGCCAGACAATGGGCTGAGAACTGTCACACTGCTTGGTCACCTGGACCAGCAGGCAGGCAGGGACCCAGCCCGGGCAGCCATCAGGTGCCCCTTCCCTCCACGCTCTCCTTACTACCACGGGAGCCCCGGGCAGCCTGCTGAACCTCTCCATGCCTCTGTTTCCTTCCCTGTAAATCAGGGGTCATTAAACTCTACCTCGGGGAACTGTTGAGACTTACATGTGATAACACACGTCAAGTATGTAGTACACAACTGATTCATAACCCACATGCAATAAACGGCCTCCTGGCTTTTTCCTCGCCTGCTTTCATGGCTGTCTTTGATTCCACTCGGTTTTCTTTCCACTTTTCTCATTTCTTTCCCACTGGAAGTCAGCACCTGCCCCTGTCATCCCGCCTCTCACCACTGTGATTCCCAGTTTTCATGTCACCAAAACTTTGGGAGCATAGATCAACGGCTTCTCTGCACTTCTCTCCCTACTTAGGTAAACTCAATTTTTCTTCCAAATTTCCCGCTGTGCTTATATATTCCTTTGTGTATAGTTCTTTGCATGCATCTATATATTCCAAATACATGTATACATACATTAAAATGTTTTTTGGTCACTATGTGTCCTCCTATTACACTTTTTCCCCTTTTTCTTTCTCAACAATACCTTGTAAAATCCCATCAAATCATCTGGTGAGGTAAACATCAGCATTTTACAGACGGAAAAAAATTGAGATTCATAAGTTTTCAGTGACTTGTCCGAGGTCCCGGGGCCAATTAATGGTAGAGACAGGATTGGAACCTCTCTTTCCCTGAAGCCTATGCTCAATGACCACCAAAGGGAAAACAAAATAAAAAAATGAACCACAAGTGAACAAAAACAATACCTCTTGTATCCTTTAAATACAGGTTAAATTTCTCCTAAAAGACAAATTCTCAACAGCTTATTCATCAGAGGTGTTACCTCATTCACTTAGACATACATTTAAAAATCATCATTAGCCCGGACAGCATGGCTCAGCGGTTAAGCATCGACCTAGGATCCAGGAGATCCCGGTCAGGGCACATGCCCGGGTTGCAGGCTCGATCCCCAGCAGGGGGCGTGCAAGAGGCAGCCAATCAATGACTATCTCATCATTGATATTCCTCTCTCTCCCTCTTCCTTCTTCTCTCTGAAATCAATAAAGATATATTTAAAAAAAAAAAAAATTCATAAAAAAGAAAAACGGAGCCCAGCAGCCATTTCTACACAGGGGTCACTCACACAACCTGCACTTTAGGGAAAAGCCTGCACTGAACTGCCCCCCTGCCCTGCCTTCCCCTGGCTGAGCAGCCCTTACAAAGTAGCTCCTAGAATCTTATTTCAACCAACAGGACTGAGGCTTTCCCCATCCAATCAGAGCTGCACAGCTCTGACCAACCAGAGCAGCGCTATTCTGACCAATCAGGACAGTGCCTTTTGAACCAATCAAACTGTAAGGACTTGGAGTCCTCATTTGCATAAAGAAAGACCAATCAGGGATCAGAGGCAAGGACTTCTGTCTATATAAGCCAGTTCCCCTGTGGGCGGGGGGGCTACTTTCCCCTTCCAAGGAACTCTGAAGACTCAGTTTCCCTGGCTGAGCTGACCCACCAGAGATGTCTGGCTGGAGCAGAGGGGAGCAACAGACCCCTGCAGGCCCAAGGACACTGGCACAGAACGGAGCGGCACACAGCAGCGCTGTCTAGCCAGAGGGCGCTGGCCCCAGGGCTGCCTCACAGCTGTATCACAACTGAGCTGTTCTGCACTGAATAGTTTCCTTCTTTAAAACACCCCAAATTGGGGATTCCTGTTGGCATTGAACTGGCATCAATGACCATCAGTTGACACATCCATGAGCAAAACTTTCCCATTTGTTAATTACAATGTTCAACTCTTACATTGTCATTTTAATTGATCACAAGTAAATTCTTTTAAAAATCAAAACAGGCAGAATATAGTGGAGAGAGGGAAGCCGAGAAGAAAAAAAGGCTCAAGCCCTAGGCGGTTTTGGCTCAGGGGTTAGAGCGTCGGCCTGTGGACTGAAGGGTCCAGGGTTCGATTCCAACCAAGAGCACGTACCTCTGTTGCCGGCTCAATCCCCAGCTCTGGTCAGGATGCGTGTGGGAGGCAACCAATTGATCTGTCTGTTACATCAACGTTTCTCTCTCTCTCGTCCACTCTCTCTCCCTTCCACACTCTCTGAAAAGCAATGGAAGAAATATCCTCGGGTGAAGAATTAAAAAAAAAAGGCTCAAGGTGTTGGTGGCTGGGGGCTGGCTAATTTATGCATCAAAAGTGGTTATCAGACTGTTTTTGTCAAAATTACTTTACACATCATAAAACAGAGCAAAAACTCAGAGCCACTTTAGTGGTTCCAAGCTCCTTTCTAAGAACACGGCCTCGAAAGCATGTGATGAATCACATGTGCCTGAAGTTCAGTGGCTGCTCAGGACTGGACCTCAAACAGCTGCCCTGCGCAAAGCCAAACTTCACTCTTCACGATCCAGGAACAGACGGAAGGCACACTGCTTTCAGGACTGCGCCTGTCATATGGCATGGACAGGACTGAGGAAATGACACACTTTACTTTCTGCCAAATCAGTGGTGGGAACAAATGTGTAATCAGAATTTTAGAAACAAGTGGAATGTGAAAAAAGAACAATCTCTTCCTTACATTTTATAGCCTCAATTCAATTCAAAAATGTTTTACAGTGTCTGCTAGGTGCCAGGGACTATGACGAGAAGTGATCTTAAGAGCTGATCGTCTAATAAGAAATTTTTTTAAAGTTCAGGTTACAGAAACTAGTTAAGTTACAGATGCATATAAATCTGCTCACAGTGAGCTGTGAGTGAAATTGACACGTGTCATTTCCAAACCAGAACATTTGTCAGTGTGAAATCCTCCAAGGTTCTTTGTCCCTCTGCCAAGGGACAAGGAACATGAGTTACTGGTTGTTCTGCCAGCCTACATCCTGAAGTGAGGAGAGTTGGAGCAGATCCCCAAGATGGCCCATTTGGATATAGATAATCAAGAAATAAACAGCTGAGGTTGGGGGTTATTTGTTACTGCATCATAACCTAGCTCATCCTGACTGATAAACCCAACCACCACAGGTCAAAAAGAAAAGACTAAGAACAAAGATTATAGTGAAATTTAGTGACTCCTGAATTTCTACTGAAAAAAAGTTAAGTGCTCTAACATTCTAGAGAAAGTATAGGACAATTAGCTCCACTGTTTTGAAATAAATGAAGGTAATCTTGGAGGTAAAGGCCACTAGTTATTTGCTCAGAAGACATCTATGCAATGCCTCTAATTTAAAGGCTTCCATCTCTCCCCAGTTCTAATGGGGGGAAATGGAGAGAGAAGCATGATACTTCATACCTGCATGTAAACCCTTTGAAGAGAAGAAAGAGGGAAGGGAGGAAAGACAGGTTAAGAGGCGACAACGCCATACTGACCTTCTGGACTGTAGTGGTCAGATCCAAGCACAGCTGAATGATTTTGTTCTTCGTGACTGAGAAATCGGTGATCCCTGTGAATGGGGCCCTGGAAAGCAACAAAAACTCTCTTTAAAAAGTGTGGGGGTCAGGGAGGGGAACCCACTGGGATCCCACACTATCCCGACAAGCAGAGCTCCTCAACAGGCTAGCTTAATTTGTTATGTTTCCATTTCCTCAAGTAACACACAAAACGGAAATCTGAATAGAAAATAGAGAAGTGCTAGATTTTAAAAAAAAACAAACACATTAAAAACTGAGCCTAGAATCAATGTCCCTTCAGAAGTCAACTAGCAGCCTTCATACAACCAAATATTCATTAATATTTAACCTCAGTAATATACAACGTTAGCAGTTTCTCTCTTCTCTAAACTGAGGTTAGTTTGTTCCTGCTGGCCACTTTTCAATAGCTTCCAAAAGGACCTGAAAATCTCCCACTGATCCAGAACTCGTGGAGAGGTCCAGTGGAAGCGCCAAGGAAGGGGTAATGGTTCATTTTCCTAAGACAAAGTACAGGCCTCTGTGCCTCTCGGGCCCTCCTGTCACAGGACAGTACAGCACCCCCGTAACTCACCGGTCCAGCCAAGACAACAAGGCCTTGGCAGCGCCTATGAGCTCCACCACAGAAGTCAAGAACTCGTTGGGGGGCTTATGGGACGTGTTCCCGTCATAAGCTGGACTTTTCCGCCGGCTACTTATGTAATTCTGTAAGTTGTGGGAAGACGCTCGCAATTTCAGAACCAAGTTCTTCATGTTGTCGGTTTCAAGGCCATAATTCTGTGGAAAATAAAATCAAATGGAAAAGGTCAAAACAATCAGCAATGTCCAAACTCTCCTCACAACTCAAAATCCACTGAGTAACTTGAATAACTCATATGACAGCCACAAAACCCCGTATCATTTACCCACAGTGCTGATCTCACCTACAATAGCCATACTGGCCCTCCCACAGCCTACTCTTGCCTTGGGGACTTTCTTCTCATTAGTTCCTCTTTCCTAAATGCTCCTTTGACAAATCTTGGAAGGGACAGCGCCCTTCCACTAACATCCAAATGAGACCAAATGCCACCCTCCCCCCTTCTTTGAGGCTTCCAGGACTATCTAGAGCGGTGTTTCTCCACCTGGGCCCGACTGACATTGAACGTCCGATGATTCTGTGGATTTTGGGGGGAAGCTTCCTGTATGTTGGAGAATGTTTAGCTGGCCTATGCTCACGAGATACCAATAGCACCCCCTCCCCAGCTGTGACAACCAAAAATGTCTCCAGACATTGCCAAATATCCCCTCAGCTGTCACCTCACCTGTCACCTCTCTGAACAGCTTATTTGCTGCTGTCTCCAGGACAGCAGACAATAAAACAGCGATTGAGTAGATGAATTTCCATCGGATGAGACTCTCACAGAAACAGAGCAGGACTAACTAAATGTCAATTCACCTGAAACATGATTTCTGTCATGGGAACTTCTAACCTGTGTTCTTTCTGAATGATGCCCATCTTACTTGGGTGCTTTAAAAAAATCAATTTCATATGACAATATTGCCTAGATTCGCTCACAAATGAAGAACAAATCCCAGCAAACAACACATAAATCTGAGATGACTCTGGCAGGAGATGGGAGATGAATTTCTATATTATCATCTGTTTAATCATTTTAACAAAAAGTAAAGATCTTTCTGGGGTATATTATACTGTGTCAACAGCATCCCAAGGCAAGAATGTGGTACCACTGAAACATTGGGGCTAATAATGGCAACATGACTAAACATGTCCTCTAGCCAGGAACTGGGCTAAGCGCTGGACAAGAATTATTTCAGGTAAACAGCCGGTGCAGGTGGAAATGATATTATCTCATTTCACAGGTGGAAAAACTGGGAGACGGAGACATTAAATAAATCCTACAGTTACACAGCTAACCAGTGGTAGGGGTGGGATTCGAATCCGGGCAATCTGACCAAGGACACAAGCTTTTGATCACGATACTGTATGTCCCCCCCTTCCACACTTCCTGCCCAAGGAAGGGCCAAGTAATATGACAGAAAACAGGATGGGCACTGGACAAGAAATGAGGAAAGTGGCCAGTGATCTTAGATCCAGCGCAAACCAACAAGCTAAGCTGGTTAACTCCCCCCAGTTCTACCCTGGCCTGCCCCACCCCCGCCACCATGTCAGCAGCTTCCCTCGGATGGCTTTCCTTTAGCCAGCCAGACCTCACTCTTCTGAGGGCCAGCAGGCCCCCTTTGGATCTGAGCAATGCTTTTGTCCCCAGCATCTGGACTGTCCCTCAGCCCCTCCTCCCTTACAGCCCCAATCCCTAACACCCCAGGAAGGGTGAGCCACATCTCGAAATCAAGATACACAAAGCATAAACATACCGAGAGTACTATTTATTTTTATTTTGGCAAGATGGCCAGTGGTAACAATAACATCAAAGACTTTACCTTAGTAAAAACTTTAGATTTTATTTGATGTTTAAATTTATGTTGCTTCCTAGTCAAATAAAAAGCTTTTTTTTTTTTAATTTAGATAAAATTTTTGAAAAGAGTTAAGTACAAATATAAAGAAAAAAACTTCCAGATCCATGAACTGAAAACTCTTTGGCAAACCTTAAACTGTAAATTTCAAGTAAGCAAATAAATAAATAAACATAAGCTGTAATTTGTAATAAAAATGGGTGCTCTGTATTAACAGAAATGTTCTATCTAAACCGTGCGTTCATTCATTTTTCCCCTCACTGTCCTTCTGTAGAGACTAGGATATGATGTTGTCCTTCCATCAACACGGAAACAGAAGGACGGATCTGCATCACGGTTTTTCAATGCAGAGAATCAGCGACTGGAAAAGGAGCCACGAGGCACAGCTTGTCCCGGAGGCCTGGTGACTACGCTTAAAGGGAACTGTCCCCTCCTTCAGTCACTCGGCCCGCCAACGTGTATCAAGAGCTCTGAACTAAAAGCAGGCAGGTCAGCTTGCTGTGCATCAGCCTCACCATAAATTACTGGGAACCTTCACAACAACACAACGTTGACTTCTCCAGCTCGAAGGGGATTAAGTGCACGTTAGTGTAGCGGGAAGTTTTAAACCTCAATCTCCCACAAACCTACCGCTTTTGATATTAAAATAAAGGGGGCGCGTAGCTTCTAATTAACTGGTTCTTTTCATTTCCACTCAATTTGCTCTGGTTTTTTTTTTATTTCTCCCCCCCCCCCCCCCACCAGACCATGGGTCTAGAAGGATGAATAGATATAGCTATAACAGAAAATAATTTTTAAAAGACGGGAGGAAGGAGGTAAGTGAGGCAGGGAAATCCCGTCCCCTCGCACCCCACTCCACGAGAACAAGAAACTGATTATATTAGCTCAAAGGGGCCTCTACTGTAGAAACGTACCCGGAAAGGATTATTGACGTAAGTGTCCCACAAGGAAAGACAGAAAATGAATAATTCCTCAGACCAGATTTGATTATTTGCAATAATCCTTTCCCTAAAACCTATCTCCTTCAGAAATTGTTTGAAGGGAAGGTACCAGGAAAATACAAACGAGGTAAGAAATGACATGAGCCTCCAAAAATCTACATACACACTAAAAACTCCACAGAGATGTCACTTCATTAGAAATGAGCCATCAGGAGTCATTTCCTGGTCTGGAAGAGAAATGACCCACGAGACAGGAGAAAAGAAAACAGGCAGATTCTCAGTCTTCTGATGCCTTAAATTATACCCACTTTAGCAAAGGGAAATCTTACCACAACTTCTACCTTCTTTTTCCATTCCTACTCTAAAAACATTCGTGATTAAGGAGTGTCAGAGATATAGTGAAAACCATCTTACTGACTTTGGTCAATTAGGTTACAACCTAAGAAACACACTTCACGGTTTCCTAAAGGCATTTAATAAGCTCATAAATAAGCAAGATCGAGTTAAATACCAATTGCCAGCGAAGATTACTCCTCCTGCGTGATTTGTCCCCATAGGAAAGGGTAACGTTTTTTAATGATCTGCATGTGGGTAAATGAACAATGAACGATCTTAGGGGTACAGGGTGCACAGGAGCACCCTGGGCAGGCAGGTACATTACAGGTATTTCATTCAATCACACACTTAGGTGGCATCACTTAACAAGTGTACTAATTCCAACTTTGTTCACTCTCTCTGCCTGCATCAACCTCAAGAAAACACAGCTGTCCCTAGGGGCCTTGGTCTTTGGGTAACTAGGGTCTATTTTATTTGGCCAAGGAAATGGGTTACAATTGTACATTATGACTCTCAACTGTACCCTCCAGACCCACGCTACTCCACAGAACTTCCCGCAGTGATGAAAATGCTCTCTATCTGCACTGTGTCCAAACATGGGAGCCAGTAGCCACAGCAGCTACGGAGCACTTGAAGTGCAGTCAGTGCGACTGAGGAACTGAATTGTATTTCATTTTAATTCATTTTCATTGAAATAGTCATAGTCACATGTGGCTAACAGCTCTCTTACTGGAAAGAGCAGCTGTAGGGTCTGTCCCCGCTGCCCTCTGCCCCAGGGACAGAAGGAGAGAACTGGGCTCAGGCTCTGAATTCAGTCCTGGGAAGTGGTCCTGCTTCTGTCTCATAATCCAAGTCACTGTCCTAAGCCCCTCCAGCCCGCCAAGGTCAACACTCCAAAAGGCGGTTCCTCTCCTCACTCTCTCCCCCTACCAGGTACTTGTAGTCCATCTGCTCATTGGCTTTGGCACCTTAACCAGTAGCTGGACCCTATTTTAGGTTCCTATTCATTCTATCTGCCCTTTTCTTTCCAAAACTTTCCAATGGTTTTGTTTTTTTCCTCCCCCGCCTCCCTTCCTCACTTCCAATTCTATTCATTTCCTGTCCATCATAACATCAACATCCGCTAAACTACGTTTACATAAAAACCCCTTTTATGACACCAGGGCCAAGTGCCAGCACACATTAACTAGCTGCCCAAGGGATGGATTCTACAAGGCAAAAAGTGGTCATGCAACAGCCTGAGGATCTCAGAGGGAAGGGGTGGGGGAAGAGAGTAACCTATATGCGTATATGCATAACACGGGCTAGAGTGTGGGGAAGGCCTGGGGAGGGGCGGGGAGAGGGGAAGAGGGGGTCAATGGGGGGGAAAAAGGGGACATCGATAATACTTTCAACAATACAGATGTATTTTTTAAAAAGGATCACCAATGTATAGATACAAAGATCTAGATGGTGTAAATGCATTTAAATAGATAGTATAATTAATATATTCATTGTAATAAGAATATTTAAAAAGGAGATGATCTCAAGACTAAAAGATATTTTAGTCACACTCTCTAAAGCCCTCCCCAGCCCGGAGAAGGCCTACGTGACCCTCCTGTCAGAGGCGTCCACTGGCGCTCTGCACACTGAGCATGTCCAGAATGCGTCTGAGGTCAGAACTTTGTCTACAGAGGAAATGAGAAGGAAATTGTAGGAGATAAAACACAGCTTTTGGCTCTGGCGTTGGTCCAGCTTTGTTCACTTCAGTCTAATAGTTTAAGGCGCAGGGAAGGGGGAAGCGGCGAGAGGCAGCCGGTATGCTTGTCACGGCCCCTGCTGTGCGCAACACGCCTCCGCCCCCTCCTGCTCCCCGCTCACACTGGATTCCAGAGTGATCTACCTGGCCTCCGGCTCCCACTGCAAAGTTGAAAGAGATGCTTCAAAAGAGCAGAGAAGACAGGAAAGCATTGTTCCGTTCCCGGAGAGCACAATATCGAGAACTCAAACATGTTTCACTGTATTTAAAAATGCAGTTTTAATAATAAACAGGGCCCTCAGACATCTTCTGGGCACTGCAAAAACACGCTAGTCCAGCTACGGCTGGGGGACGTTGCTGTGCAGATGGGAACAGCAGACACCCCGCTTCCCTGGAGGTGACAGAGCGAGGAGCAGAGCCAGGAGCAGAACGCAGAGCGCCTGCCTCCCAGGCCAACGCTCACACCACTTGGCCACAGCGACTCCCTCGTGGCAGCTCATTTATCACCCACAAATAATTTCCCCATTACTTTTCTAAACAAGAGCGGCGCATCCCAGAGCAGGAGACAAGGCTCTGTCCATTTTAAGCAAAAGAATACGCACAATGCAGCGAGGGTTATATAATCAAGGGACTGCAGGCCCGCGACGGCAAGACCGTGGGGAGGCGTTCTTTCCCACCCTCCCCGGTGATGTCATTGTATATGCCCCTGGCTCCGGCTCATGGCATTACTAACCAGCTCCATGCTGCCCAGCCCGGCCCAACCCTGACAGGTCAGGAAACTGCATCCTGAGCACGGCACCAGGACGGACAGAGATGGCTCCCACCCTGGGCCAGCCAGTGTATAAATACATCCCCCTTACAGGTGTCTCGGCCCACACCTGAGAGCCACACCTGCCGCCACAGGTGTAAGGCAAGCGTCAGAACCTGGCAGGATTGAACTTGGTCACGGTCAAGCCAAAGCTCAGTCATCTGGGAAATGGAACTAAGTTCACACTGTCCCCAGTTAGCTCCATGTCATAGGTTGATTACTTCAACCACAGGCATCAGTTATTTAAATATCACAAATACCCGTGAAGCATAAAAATGCTTTTTATAGGAACAAAAGCAGACATGGAAATTGGAACCCAGTTGTCACTGCAATTTAAAACGCATTTTCACTTAGGACCATCCCTGTCATTTTAATCTTTATAAAAGATTTAAAAAATAAGACTAATACAGAGTTTTTCTGTAATAGGCATACTTTTCCTGTAAAGGGCAAGATAGTATTTTAAGCTTTGAGGGACCCCTTGGTCCCTGCTACAAATACTCAACTCTGCCATTGTGGCCTAAAAACAGGCACAGATGAACATAAATGAACGGGCATGAATGTGTCCCAATAAAACTTTATTTACAAAAATAGAGAGTGGACCAGATTTAACTCACAGGCTATAATGTGCCAACTCTTAATCTGGAAAATGATTTTTCTTCACATTTTCTCCAGCTCACATCAATGGATCATTAAGAAGACATGATATGCTCCATGGGAAACAATGCATGTTTAAGAGAACACAGTTCTAGAGAACAGCATCCCAGCACAGATCACCTTTTCCTGAACTAACCAGTGCACAGAGAAGGTCGACAGCCTCCAACACAAGCTCCTGGTGTCCGATTCGCGTGACGCCCAGCTCCTCGAGATCCTGATGGGCGATCCGAAGCAGCTGCTCCCCGTTGATCTTCTCCCGCTCAAAGTTGTGGACGTACTGCTGCAGGCAGTCATCTAACCCTGCCGGAAAAGCAGAAGAGCCATGAATGTCATCTTGTTCCTTTAAGAAATCACCAATCGTGCTGCACTATTTGATTGTCTATGTATCATGTATCCCACCTGATGGGCACCTTTCAAGTGTGTCCTCATCGTCTCAGCTCAGACATTTTAAATGCTTAAAATTTCCAAATGGATCCCATTAAGTTTTATGAGTTACCTTCCCACTCCCTCTCAACTCAAGAATAAACACTAAATCCCTGATGACTTGAAGTGCCAATTATCTGGACTAGACACATGTGTGACTGTTTGCTAAGCAACTCTTCCTCTGGGACTTCATCCCTCTCCCAGCCCTTGCGATCCCCACTGGGCCTGCCAATCAAGATGCCTGGCTACAATGTTTCATCTACCAGCCAGCATTAGGTTCCAGGATGACCATGTGACTTAAGAGGAACCAATTAAAATCTTCCTTGATATTTGATATATGGACACAGAAGACAGAGGCTCTTTCTTCCTTTCCAAATGGAAGTCATAAGACACAACCTTGGGGATGCTGGCAATCATTCTTCTGATCAGTTTCTGGAAATAAATTCATGGGAGAGAGGGGGGAAAATGCCCCAATAACATCCTACATGCCTGTCCCTTGCAACTGAAAAACTTCTGATACATACAGAATCCAAAGTAGGAGGTACCAGCAATGGTACCAGAGAAAGAAAATGTTAAATAGGTTAGCTTTGGGGAATTTTCCAGGCCACTGCCAACAGAGCTATATTCTAATGCTCTTATATAATGATTAGGTAAGCCAAATAGAAGTTGGGATTCTTTACTCCTGGACAGAGAACTCTCTGGTCAACTTGTTTTAATGATTTTGCTGAAATAAAATTTTACCTAAATCAAATGAACTATTGAAGCCTAGTAACAAAAGCCACTAGTGTTTTAAATGACTAGATTTATATAAACTCAATCCCAACACAAAGGATAAAAACTCAGCTTAACTTTTAACTAGAACAATATATGTAAAAGGCAAGCTGGTGTCCCGTCCCTGCCTCAAGCACACACACACAGGTATTTCATTTACCCCTCACAAAAGCTCTGCTACGTGGGTACTCTCTGGACTAGAAAAAGTAAACAAAAGTCTAGCCCTTACTTCTGACAATACTAAAGGTCATGGATCTTAAAATCTAATGTGCTAGGCTAAACGATATCTCTGCCCCACAAAGTTTCCCCATTTGCCTCCTGATAACATATAGGAAGATAAACAATTTCCTGATAACCATTTGGGGCTATTTAATATAGAAAGAAGAGGTAAGAATTAATTTATGGTAACCAGATGAGCTAGAACCAATCCATCTTCCCTGAAATGACATCTGTCTAGCAGAAGGGTCCATCACACAGGAAGTGTGGTTGGGAAAATTGATATAAACCTTGCTCCACTTGGACCACCTTGAGCCACACACAAGTGGTCTCCATGACATGTAAGTCATGCAAGCAGTGGTGGCCACACAAGTCAGCAGGTATTTACAGCGATGTCCCACCTGGGCTGCAGGGGCTAGGTCTCAGCACTTGAGGCCACCCAGGGCATCTACAGAGAGGCTGTATCCATCTGCAGTATGCAGCAGTAACAATGGCCAAGAGCCAAGGAGACTTCCTAACAACTCTATGCCCACCACATCGGTAGCTTAATTAGGGCTCGTGGATACTACATAACCTGGCCACAGTCACGGAGCTTGTACAATGCCAAGAGAAGGATTTTTATAGCCAGTTTCTTCAGCTTCATACAGAAGAAAAGAGATTGAATTCAAAGCAATGTCTAATTGACAAAAGCTCTTTTCTTATGCATTCTACCCAGCAAACACAGGATTATAAAAACTCCTCTCCAAGCATCTTCCTAAATAAGCAGTATCACAGAATATTAGAGGTACTTCAGATCTCAGAGTCCAAAACAAAAGACTAATTATTGTGAACTTCACCCTAAATCACTTAGCCAGTTCTAAGCCAGGTCATGGCCAATATCCCACACTCCTCTCCTTCAGAATGTTTTCTTCCCTTGCCTATTGTTATGGCTGAACTGTGTCTCCCCAAGATTCATATATTGAAGTCCTAACCCCCAGCAGCTCAGAAGATGACTATTCAGAGGAAGCATTTTTAAAGAGAAGATTAGGTTAAAAAGAAGTCATATGGATGGACCCGAATCCAATATGACTGATATTCTTATAAGAAGAGGGGATACATAGAGTGAAGACCATGTGAAGACACAGGGAGAAGGCAGCCGTCTGCAAGCCAAGGAGAGAGGCCTCAGAAGAAACCAACCCTGCTGACATTATGACCTTGACCTTCTGGCCTCCAGAACAGCAAGAAAATAAATTTATGTTGTTTCACCCTACCCAGTCTATGGGGCTTTGTTATGGCAGAGCCCTAGCAAACCAACATAAACCTAGTAACATTTTAATTCATATTCTCACCCACATGTGATCAACTCTTTCCTAAACAAAATAAACAAGGGCCAATGACCAACTGAATTGAAATTCAAGTTCGCTGTGCCAAACAAGTTCATTGCTCCACATATAAGCATAAAACTGAGAGACTCGTATTAGTTTTCATGTGCAGAATAAATAAGTCAATTAAAGCGAAGAACCCATGCGCAGTGGAAGTTCATTAAACTTCATCCCTGAACAGTAAGAAGTACAAATAAAGAAGAGGCCAGATTTCTCTTTTAACTCACTGTAAAAAGCTTCACTGAGGAAACAGGGTTTCAGAAGGAGCTATAGAGCATTAAAGAAATATTTTAGACACAGAGAAGAGGTGGAGATGGGAGGTGTGATCAGGATTCCCGACAGGACCCAAGGATGCAAATGATCAGAGACTGAGAATCGACGGATACAGAACATTTCCCGAAAAGGGGGCCAGAACCTCCTGGAGGGTTCTGAAAGAATATAAATGACCTAACCTCAACTAATCAAAAGATCCCTGAAATGCAGTTGAATTACCAAGCAGAAAAATCCCATTGCTACCCACCCAAAAACAGAATCCAAAGTGAGCTAAAGACTTCTCCCTCAAGGGACACATATATGCATATGCTGGCTTTTAAACAGTATTGCTACCAGTTTTATTATTCCAATAGTTATGGCCTATTGTTTGGTTATCCTATTGTTTAAAATACAATTAAACATTTATAAATAGCTACAGCAAACCGTTATGCAATCCCACAAAAGAGGGAAACAAAATCTCCAATTTCAAGTAAACCAGGTTTAGCATTTGCAAAAAACCATACACTTTTACCTACTTGCCTATTTGCCAGTTCTTTGCTTTCTGCAAGGGAAACTTAAAGAAAATCTAGCAGGATTGAGAGAAACACATAATTAAATAAAATGAAATTAAACACATTCCATTTACACAAATTAAGTTAAGCGGATAATTCAACGTGAAAAGAATCATGAAGAGAAAGCAGGGGCTCCCACAGAATGAGAGCGAGAGTGAGAGAGGACCCGACTTCCCCTGCTGTCGCTAAATCTGGCTGTAAATAGCCCTAAACCTCCAGAGAAATCCCAAATGCAAAAAGGAAATACATGTTTTATGATTTTAAAAAACACTGTTTTATGATTTATATCAGAAAATGCCAGGGCAATGGCTAAGAGCCTTCTCTCCAGTCCCAGTCCCATTTCTTGCCACCGGGGTTCCTGGGGCCAATCCCTCAGCTGCCTCACTTGTAAAATGGGGGTAATAATCCCACCTACTACACAGATCTGTAATGAAAATCAAATGTTAATATTTATAAAGAGCTTAGAACATGATGAAGTACATGAGACTCTATACATTTTGTGAAATTAAAAAAATGTAATTTATTCAGGGCCTCAATTTTCCAAGTGTTCAGAATAAAAGTTACTAGAGAGACACAGAATTCCCAGATCCTTAGGAAGTCCTCTCTGGACCAGAGAAAACTGGAGATAAAACAAAATCTGAACAGCCCATGGTACTACCTTCCCTGGAAAGTGTTCCCAGATTTGGGAAACTGCCAAAATCATGGATTCCACCTAAACCTGTTGGAGGATTAATATCAGATCATAAGCGCCATGAACATGCCGGCTTCTCTGTGTTTCCTGCTTTTCCCCCAGCATCTAGACATCCCTGGTGCACAATAACATTTGTGAAATAAACGAATGCGTGAAAAAAGTCAAAGAACTTCACATAAATGTTTTCAAGGCCCATTAAAGCCGTAACACCCAGCTTTAATGCTACTCCCCGCCTAAGCCCTGCTGGCTTCCCCTGCGCTTGGGGGAAACCTACACCCAGCAGGGCCCAGCCCGGCTCCTGCCTGCCTCGGGAGCCCCATCTGGGCCACAGTCTCCCCCAGCCTGCTGGCCCTGGCTATGGCTGCTGTTCCGAGACCTCGAGCTCCTTCCACCTCAAGGCCTCAAGGGCAGTGTTCCTTCCCTGGCATGCTCCTGCCTCCCCGTTTCTCATGCGCAGCTCACATGTGGCATCGCAGGGAGGCCCTGCTGATCCCCAACCCCTTCCTCCCCGCGTGTGCTGCTGGCTTCCTTCATGGGGCTCAGCGACTGTGTGTGTGTGTGTGTGTGTGTGTGTGTGTGTGTGTGTGTGTGTGTGTGTGTGTGTTCACCATCCTGCACGTGCCTCTATCCTCTCTAAAGCGCAGGGCCGTGGCCGTCCTGTCCTGTCACCATTACACCTCGTGCGTTACATGGCACAGAGCAGGGACTGAAATGTTGGTTGGATACAAGAGCGAAAGAGCTGGAAAGCCCAGCTGAGGTTGAAGACCACGGTTAAGAAGCTATAACTGATGAGGCCGCATGGTCCCTGCAACCTGCCAACATCCTACGTAATGAACCTGTCCAACGCCCCCCTTTCCGAAACAGAACGTGCAGAAGTCCCTCATTCTCCAACTGTCCCTGCAAACATGGACCGTAAGTGTCCTACCCTGGAGACGAAGAGCTGAGACACAGAGAGGTGAGGCGACTTGCCCAAGGTCACACAGGACCGGGGCCCACACACATGGGGACTGGCGCCAGGGTCTCGGCTCTTCACCTCCAGATACGGCCTGTCCGTCGGTGGCCCCTTAACCGACCTAAGGAAAGTAGAGCTCTAAGTACCAGGAAATTACACAAGTCATTAAGCTGACTTGGTTTACTGGCAGTAAATTTTAATGAAATTTTAATGGCCATGTAAATACAAATTGCTCTCCCACCTAGATGGGTCAAATGAGAAAATTTAGAAACTGGGGACACCAACTCCTACACGGGAGTACGTTATTAACTAGCAGTCTGTAGGATTTGGTGTCCCATGTTCCTTAGTAACTCTCTAAAATACAGGTGAGATGGACTCCATTTTGTCCCCAGTAAATCTGGATAGAATTCTTTTGTGGCTCTTTCACTCTTGGACGTGGCTCTCAAGACTGGTCCTTTAGGTCAGTGGTGACCATAGAGGGTAGTGATACATCCATAAAATTGGCTGCCTTTAAAGGATTAAATATCTGTGGAATTCACAAAACTCTCCACCTATATTACCAAAGTTATTTTCTAAAAACCTGAATTTAGAAAAAGACAAGTTTTCTCTATGCCACTCACATCCCAGAAAAAGACAAAGGCAGAGAGAAACAATACTACGAAAAGGAGAAAATGTGAAGTGGCTGTCAGTTCAGGTGCACACCTACCTGTAAAAAAGAAAAAAAGAAAAGAAAGAAAAAACAAACCCTGTCTGTGGTCTGCTCCCTAAGTAGAGAACAGTCCACTTCACTTGGCTCATGTACCAACTTGCATCTCACCACAAACAACGGTGAAAGCAGCACCTGCCCTGCAGGAGCCCACCCGAGCAAGGGAGCTGCAGAACTGGGGACACGGTAAGGCTGGAGGGCCCACTCTGCCACGGCCTGGGACTCTGCCTCTGCCCTAAGAGAACGAACTGACAACTCCCTGAAAGAAAACTTGTGTGGGGAAGAGACAAAGGATGTGTGAAGAAAGATATATTAGGCAATTCTCCTCTACTTGTATTTTATTTTTTACAGAGGCTTAGAAAATGTGGGAGTGCTGCTCTATGAAAAAGGTTGACCAAAGAGAGAACAGAGTAGGAATGCGGGAAGCGGGTACAGGACAGCAAGGAGGGGGGTGAAGCTTTGGGGAGAGTAAATGCAGACTAGATGGCTACTCTGCTTCCACTGAGAGCCCAAAGAGCCTAGACAGTCATTACCGAGACCAGTCTTTAAGTGAGACAACAGGTGCTGAAACCTATTCCATGGAACCTCCTACCCCACCCTCACCAAACACCACCGCCACCACTGCCACCACCACCACCACCACCACCCCCCCAAGACTCAAGGGTGTTAGACTCAAATCACCTGCATCCTTTCACTTCCTGTTTCTTGTTTTGGAGAGGCATGGCAACACCAACAAAACAAAACCTTTCTGCTTGGGAATCTATGAATATGGTATTTTCCCCAGAACAAACAGTTCATTCCATCTGAGTCAACTTGATTGATGATAGATAGATAGATAGATAGATAGATAGATAGATAGATAGATAGATAGATAGATAGATAGATAGATAGATAGATATAGATAGATGATAGATAGATAGATGATAGATAGATAAATAGATAGATAGATAGATAGATAGATAGATAGATAGATAGATAGATAGATAGATAGATGATAGATAGATGATAGATAGATGATAGATAGATAGATAGATAGATAGATAGATAGATAGATAGATAGATAGATAGATAGATAGATGATAGATAGATGATAGATAGATGATAGATAGATAGATAGATAGATAGATAGATAGATAGATAGATAGATAGATAGATAGATAGATAGATGATAGATGATAGATGATAGATAGATAGATAGATGATAGATGATAGATAGATAGATAGATAGATAGATAGATAGATAGATAGATGATAGATAGATGATAGATAGATAGATAGATAGATAGATAGATAGATAGATAGATAGATAGATAGATAGATAGATAGATAGATAGATAGATAGATAGATGATAGATAGATGATAGATGATAGATAGATAGATAGATAGATAGATAGATAGATAGATAGATAGATAGATAGATAGATAGATGATAGATAGATGATAGATGATAGATAGATAGATAGATAGATAGATAGATAGATAGATAGATAGATAGATAGATAGATAGATGATAGATAGATAGATAGATGATAGATAGATGATAGATAGATAGATAGATAGATAGATAGATAGATAGATAGATGATAGATAGATAGATAGATAGATAGATAGATAGATAGATAGATAGCATTAACTAGACACTGCTCTATAGCACCGGTGGGAGGAGGGGGCTTACAAATGCTTTCAGGGATCCCCATGAAAAATACGGTTAATAGGTAGTCTTGAGGAGGGCCGACGGAGAATGCCATTTTCTTCTCATGGCTGACTTTCTTAGGTACTTCTGGTCTCAACTCAAATATCACCTCTCAGAGAAGTGCTCCCTGCCCATTCAATCTAAAAAAACTCCATCTATGCATCAACTGGTGATTGTTTTAGCGAATGCAATGCCAAAAGAATTCCCCATTTTGGGGTGTGGCGAAGCAGGGAACTTAATCAGGGCAAACAGCTCAACTGTGATACAGCATGGCTGTGAGAACAGCGTAGCTATGGGACCTCTCCAACGGCGACATGGCCACTACTGGATAAAGCGATGGCGGGAATCCCATCCCACTGGCAGTGGTGTCAACACAAGGGCTTCTATGGCCAGTCACACATTTTTATGCTGCCTGGGTTTTTTATTAAGACATAATTCACATATCCTAAAATTTACCTTTTTAAAGTGTACAATTCCATGATTTTCAGTATATTCGCAAAGTCGTGTGACCAGTATCTAGTATCTAACTGGAGAACATTTTAGTCATCCCAAAAAGAAACCCACACCCATCAGCAGTCACTCTCCGCCCCCCTCTGCCCATACCCTGCAATCACTGACCTACTTTCTATCTCAATGAGTTTGCCTATTCTGGACATTTTGTATAAATGGAATCATACAGTTCATGGCCTTTGTGTCTGGCTTATTTCACTTAGCACAATGTTTTCAAAGTTTATGCATATTTTAGCATGTATCAGTACTTCACTCTTTTTTATGGCCTTCCCATTGTATGACTATAACATATTTTTTAATCCACCCATCAACGGATAGACACTTGGGTTGTTTCTACTTTTTGGCTATTATAAATAATGACGCTATGAGCATTCATGTGCAGATTTTTACGTGAACATATGTTTCCAATTCTCTCGAGTATATACCTACCTAGAAGTAGAATAATTGAGTCATATGGTAACTCTATGTTTAACTTTTTGAGAAATCACTCAACTATTTCCCAAAGGGTCTGCACCACTTTTCCTTCCTACTAGCACTTTACGAGGATTCCAATTGCTTCATCTCTTCACCAACACCTGTTATTAGCTATCTTTTTTATTAGACCCATTCTAGTGGGTATGAAGTCATATTTTATGGCGTTATCAGATTTTAACATCCAAATTTTAAATAGGCCCTCAGAAATAGAAACCAAATGCCAGATAGCAGGACAATAAATCTAGATTACACCAAGGCAGTATTGCCAAGCTTCGGTCATTCAAGAACCAACTCTATGATTTTGCCAAATTTGAGTGTCATTTCTACTATTATGTACTTAATTTTTAAAAATTCATTTTAAACATCATTGTTAGTCTTTAAACCACTGCTATAAATTGGTATAGCCATAAACAGAACGTATCACAAACATAAATATAATTGAAAAAACAAAGTTAGCTGGATGTAGTTGTCTCCTGGGGCCTGCTTCTTTGTGTTAAGAGGGAAACAGCAAGTCACAGGGTGTTGAAGAGATGCTGGCTACAGTCTTCCCTTGACCTAGTCAGACAATCCAAACTCATCTCTGAGACTATCACAGGCTCCTCCCTCTGGAAAAGGGCTGTAACATTTCAGGAAATAGCTTTCCTGAAAAAGGTCAGAAAAGGAGCTCTGTAGTGATAATTACACTGGGGGTGGGAGGGGGGGAGGGGAGCGGTAAAAGGACAATGCTCGAAACAGCTGTCATATTTCCATAGCCTGTTACACGTGGCTGAGGAGTGTCCCTTCTTTGTGTTCAAGTTTCCAATAAGTCTGACCATGCTCTAGCTGCAAGCACCTGGCACTTCAAGTTTCAACAAAAACAACCTTCAGAGCAAATATACATAATACAGATTAAAATAAAGAGCACCTGCCTTTGGGTAAAGCAAGCCCAGACAACTCAACCTGTAATGCGACAAAGTGCTTGGATGGTCTTGACTGACAGCACTGGCCCCGAGTGTAATAAAAACACAATGCGTGATTGTGATCAAATACTTTCAGCTTCAGCATCCCTCACCCGACCTGACACACACACCATTTATATACAAGTTAGATAAAAAACAACCAGGGACGGCATATTTGGGCACCTCCAGATTTGAAGACTAATTATCATCTGTCATCATCCAAACTTAATAAAATACTAAATAGCATCTAATAGTAAAGAAAAGGAGCGAGTGTTGCATTTAAAGGTATTCCATTGACTCTTTGGCTGGACACTCCCGCTCATCCATCAACTCGCACATCCCTTCCAATGGGAATACTTCTCTGGCTCTCGACCCTAACTCTCGTTTATTATGGGTCACAGCACCTTCGTTTTCTCTTCATAACACATCTCACTTTATAATTTAATATTTGCACGGCTGGTGGCTGGTGTCTGTCTCCCCAACATGCCAAGCTCCATGGAAACCAGAACCGTCGGTTTTGTCTGTCGTCATATCCTCAACATCTAGGATAGTTCTCGGCACTGCGTAGATATTCAAGAATTATTTGTTGAATGAATGAATTCAAAGGACATCAAACTGCGTCACTCGGTGTGAGGGTTGGCTGTATTTAGAATGGCCACCAAGAGAACCTTTCAAAAAGGCAAAAGCACACAGGACAGGAGCTCTTCAACCTCATGAGTTTCCTGCAAATGGACCACAGTCTGGTCCATCCCATACAACAGGAGCCTCCCTTTCTTCAATGTAGTTTCCAAACAAGTTCAATTCTTGAGCCTACTGATAAGCTGTTACGCAGTTTCTTTTGGTCGGTAGAGGAAGAGTTGGTGACAAGGGAGGCAAAAGGCAAGAAAATTGAAGTTTGTTGAGTGCTTAGAATCAGTCGTATATTCCTTATTTAATCCTCAAAAACCTTCTGTTATCACCATGATACCACTGAGACTTGTAAAATTTAGTGACTGGTTCAAAGGCACACAGCTAAGAAGCAGCCAAACAAGAACAAGTGTCTAGCTCTTTGGATGTTGAATAAGGTACACAAGTGCCACAGAGAACACAGGAGCTGGGACAGGCCTAAAAGGACAGACAAAAGTCAGCTGAGGAGGCAGGGGAGGGCATATGGTACAACTACTTGTAAAAGCTCATGTTTATTGACCACCTCCCACGTGCTAGACACAGGACTAAAGCATCGGGCACGCTTCCTGCAAACTCTATGAGGCAGGCACTACTTCTATCCCCATTTTATAGAGTAGCTTAAGGGACGCAACCTGTCCAAGGTCAGGTCACTGGTAAATGTCTGAGACCTGAACCCCAAACCGCATGAGACGATAAGAGAGCACTTTTCCTTCCTCCCACCATGATGCTGGGAGAGAGCAGCATGAGCTAGGTCTCGGAGGAGAAAGGAGGAGCTCATGCAGTGCATCCATTTAGTAAGTGCCTGCTGTATACCACATGGTGCACGGAGTGTGCTGAGCGGAGGTGAATGACACAGCCCCTGCTCTCGGGAGTTTATAAGGGTGAAAGCCAAGGAAGACTGAGCAGGTCTTAAGAATGTAGGGTCTGGAGCCAGGTTGCCTGCATTCAAACACCGATTAGATATGCGACCTTGGGAAATCACTTACTTCCCCTGTGCCTCAGTTTCCCCACTACAAAATGGCAAGAGTAACAGTACCTGATAGGGCTGCTAAAAAGAACAATGGGCTAACATAAATAAAGGCCTTAACACGTACCGGGCACACCGGAAGCACCAATAACGTTACATATAATTATGCGCAGAAGTAATGAAAAGCAAGGTTAGATGGAACTGGTGTGGCCAAATCAAAGGACTATGGAAGGAGAGGGGATTTGGGTAGTATCTGAGGAACGTGCTAGATATACAGAGGTTGAGTCAAGTCAGAGATTCCAACACACAAGGGAATCTTGAGCAATCCATTGAGAAGTGCACGTGGGAACTACGGCATCACAAGAGAAAGAAATGGACGGGGTCAGATGACAGACTAGAAATGTCACATGAAAGGCAAAAACTAATCAAAGATGACCACAAGAGTTTGAACTAGGTTAACTATAAGAATTCAAACTCTTACCAGACTGCAAATGGCAACATAAAAGGGTGAACAGATCTGAAAAGGGAGAGCAGTGTAGGGAGACAATGTGGTAGCACGTTTCCTCCTGCCCCTGCTGAGCTGACTGAGTGAGTCAGTAAGTGGGCACAGCCTGTGGGCCCTAGGAGGCTCCAGACAGGGGCCCTGAGTAAGGGCTGCCCAAGAAAATTACCATTTATTGAGCATGCTCTGGGTTTCTACAGTACACGGTCACATGCAAGTCTCATTTCTTTTTCTAAAGAGTCAACGCCATCAGTCTTACTATCTCCCTGCCTTTTATGAGGGAGTTGATGTTAGAGGGACTAAGAAAATTGCTGATAGATGACACCCCTAGAAAGTGGTAGAACTGGTCTTGAGATCCAAGTTCATCCCACCCCAGAACCCACTGTCTTCCCACCCAGAGGCTCAGACAGAGAAGCCAGGAGAATCAACAAGCTCTCTTGAGAACAGAACAAATCAGAGTTACAACACACACCTGGCCTTTTCCACCCCCCCCATCCGGGGCATTACGCTCCTCTTGGGCAGCCCTCCCTCGCCTTCTGCAGTACAGCATTAGTCAAGATCCAATACCAATCCTCCCCACTCCCGCTCCCGGCGTGGAGGTGGTCACCTGTCCCAGCCCCCGTAGGTCCTGCTGTCCACCCCACCGCCTGGCGTGTGCAGACAATCTTGATCTTAGGCATGCTAACCTGGACACCACCACACGCAACACCTCTGATGAACAGGGCTGATCCCACTGCTGCACCCTCCCCGGGGCCCCTTCCCCTCAGCTCCAACTGAATTATCTTGGCAGCTGACCCCTCAGTTGAAGGTGAGCCTCTGGACTGAGGATGACTCTTGCAGCCATGGGCATATCCAGGGCTGTGCTCGCTGCGCCCTCCGACAAATTCCCAGTGCTCTAATTGACTCCCTTCTACTACCTGGTCTTCCACACTAGAATGTGAATTTCTAGGAAGAAGTCATTTCCCGCCTTGTTCACAGTACCTTATCCATGGTAGAGGCCCAATAAACAATCACTGCTGTCAAGATGATGAAAAACAAACTTTTAGTATAGTAACACCTCCAGCGACCTCACCTCACACCCCTCAGAACCGAAGGAAAGCCAAGAGCCCTCCAGACAACAGTGTAAGAGGCCTGGGGATTTTCTTTCACTCTGCAAACCCAGCAGCACTGCCACTAGAAATATTATCATTTTTTTCAGATATGGATGGTTTAATATTAGGAAGAACTGAAAAGCATGAGTTCTCTTGCTTTGAAATGTTAAGCCTAGATGAATAAGTGCATTCATGGAACTCACACGGGACTTCTCACTCAGCGCTCCCCAACCCTGAGCCTGCTTACTCTCACTGCAGAAAGCAAGTTATTGTTTCCCAGCCTTCAAAGAGACAAGTTGAGTAAATTCAGGGTTGCACCCCATTTTTAGGTAGCAGTATCTGCTACCTAAAAACAGGGGCAGACTCAGAATAGATGACGTTCTGGAGTCGCTCACCAAGACAGTCACAAGGGTCACCACACTATCCTAGGTAATCATACGCTTCAGTGATTATGCAAAACTCACAGAATGTTGAATGAATGCACTCTCTGTTTCTGAACACAAGAACACAATTTGCTTTAGAAAGATTTCTATCCAAAATGAATAGGAAATAAAAAAATCTTAAAGTCTTAAAGTGATCAAGTTCAGTTATCAGGAAAATTTATGGAACAGTTCATTCCCCCAAGCCCAGTAAACAGGATAATACATCATATCAGTTATCTCAGAAAAACTGCAGAATGTTCACTTTCTTATCTTTTTTTAATTTTGCACACAACCTACCTGCAAGACAGAAACAGGTATGAGATCAGCTGTCTTAAAGTCTATTAAAACCTATTTTTACATAAGGAACTCATATATCAAAGCACTCAACGCATTCGAAAGACAGATCATTGAGATTTTTCAAATCTTTCTGTCATTGAACTAGAAATAAAGGAAGATAATCACACTCACGTGCCTGCCACGTAACAGGGATCTGTGCCAAGAAATGCACCATTAGGCATTTCTCTTACGTGAATATCACAGCGAGCACTTGCACAAACCTAGCTGGTACAGCCCACTGCACACCTAGGCTGTGGGCTAGCCTACAAGCCTGCACAGCATGCTCCACACAAAACACCACGAGATGGAATCAAGCACAAGAGAAAACGCTCCTTTCAAGAGACCCGATAAACACAAGATTTATGAGGCTGTTGCTGGCATAACATGGCATGCTGTTCTACAGCAAACTTTATATATCTGTATAAGGAATACACTTTAAAAAAACGTTTAGTATAGTAAATACACAAACAGTACCATAGTCATTTATTGCCATCATCAAGTATTATGTTCTATACATAGCTGCATATACTGTACTGCCAGTTAGAGGACTGGCCCACAGTAGGTTTGTTTACACAGCACTACCACAAACACGTGAGTAATGCGTGGCCCTACAGCATTACCATGGCTACGCTTTCACTAGATGATAGGAATTTTTCAGCTCCATTATAATCTTATGGAGCCACCATAGTACATGCGGCCTGTCGTTGACCAAAACGTAGTCATAGGGCAAGTGACTGTGCAACACTATAATACCATGACCTTTGTTGGAAAGCTTGAGTAGCTATGGGCTGTGTAGAATAGGAAAAATAATTCTCAGAGCTTCCCTATAATTTTTAGTACAGTTTTAAAACACCTCAGAATGAGACTGGTACTAGCTATTGAGAATTAACCAGGTCAACAAAGCTTGTCAACAATCCCAGGTTGTCTGAGGAGCAGGACCTCTGAGATGCTTCTCTCCCTGGCCCTCCATGTGCACCAAGGAGCTCTCTTCCGAAAGACTTGTCATCAACTCAATGTGTGATTCATTCTACTCTTTCTGACACCCAAATATACTCATGTGACCCACCCCCTGCCCCTAACTAATGGTTCCCCAACACTCAGAGGATGAAGTCCAAACTCAACACTCAACGCCAGACACTTTGAGGCTCTGGGGATACAATCATACCAGCAGAAAGTCCATGCTCCTGTGGGGCTTCCATCCTAGTGACAGGACCAGGGCAACAAACACACTAACCTGTAACCGGTCAGGTGCTGAGTGCTAGGGAAAGGGGATAAGGAATGACACTCATCAGAGAAGGCCTCGCAGGCGAGCGGAGCCAAGTCCTAAAGGCACTAGCACGACCATATGGCACGCGAAGGCCTCCCGGAGCCGGCCCTAGGCTCCTGGCCATGTGCCTTACCTGCCTGTCTCCCTCTTACAGTCTCCAGCTGCAGCCTCCCCGAGTTAGGATTCGCTCCCCTAACTCACCTTGCTCTTCCCACTTTCATGCCTCTGCAAGGCCTCCTGCACTCCTATCTGATCTGGCAACCTGATCCCCTAAGATTCACCTGGAGCTTCTCCTCGAGGAGGCCTTCTCTGGACCCCAGCCACACCACCTCCCACCCAGCAAGGTTCACCAGCCCCTTCCTGCCAACTGGACCATGTGCTTTCATTCATGCCTCTGACTCCTTAGTAAGATGGAGCTCTTTCAAGGTCCTGCCCAACAGCTACACCTTTAGGGACTAGTTAATGAATGAATAAAATACATGTCCTCTCTTTATGGCATCTTTGAGATCTGCCCATGAAGGAAGCATAAACGCATGAATGCCCTTTTATTTAAACTCCTTGCAAAACGGACTGGGTTTTTTTTCCCCCTCTGAAAGCTGCATGTTTCAAAAGTCTTTTTGAGGTTTTTTTCCCCCCCTATAAAATGATCTTGACACCTGGCCATGTGTCACGGCACATGAAGAAGTTGGAAAAACACTGTGCTGCGAAGGAAGAAACCCTATCTGCCAAGACACTGAAAGGATTGCTCAAGACATAATGAGAATGTCGGGCTGGACGCAGCAAAAGCCGCTTAGACTCTATTTTATGGCCTGGGATCATTTTCACAACACATTCTTTTTTTAGGCAGATACATGGTTTAAAGGGGGGGAGGATCACACACTCTTCTTTGGCTTTTCTTTGTCTACAGCTAACCTCTGGACTTTTAAAAACTCAGCCTACACCTTCCCCAGCCTCACGGGACCCAAGCAGAAGAGCAGTTGAAAGAAAAATTTAAAAAGCAGAGACCAGGACACAAGACACAGGACTCCCGATAGAGGAGACAGGTCCAGGGTAAGAAATCCTTCCTCTGCTATTGTTTTAGTTTCTATCTTGTTTTCAATGTTGGGCAACTCAAGGCTTTGGAAGGGAGGGTCTCCCGTTCCAGGGTAAGGATGCCGGGTTCAGAGTCGGGTTTTAGCTGGGGGCATGTCAGCGAGACCTCAGGAGGACGGGCCTGGGCCATGCTGCCAGCTGTCCCCCCTCCGGCCTCTGAAACTGAAGACCCTTCAAAACAAAGCGAAGGCAAAACTCAGCTGCTCCATCCCAACGTCAGCACAAAAGCCAGAGGAGGGGAAATCGTTTCCATATTTCACATAAACACACGTCTTACTGCAGCAGCGAGGAATGCATGAGTCAAACGAGGGCTGACAATGATTACCCGCAACTCGGGCCCTGCTGAAAATCCCGCGGGGACGCGCGCCCTGGAACCAGGGCGACGGGCGCCCCGCCGTGAAGCGTTGCTGTTTACGTATCTCCAAATGGCATTTTTAGAAACTATGTGTCCTTCCCCGTGGGATTCTAAATTTTTTGGTTCGAGAGGAAGCACCTGGAAGAGACTTTCAAATGTAAAACTCGGGCCAAAGTAATCGGAGACTTTGTCCTTGCGACTTACTGTAACTGCAGAGGGCCCGTGCCCCCAGACTCCTTCTCGCTGCGGTTAAGATTAGTCCTGCCCTCGAACAGCTCTGGGTTCGCTGCAGGGTGGCGATCACCGTGGGGGAGGAGGGGAGGCAAATAAATCACAGCGAGGCTGCAACTCCAGGAGAGTAATTTTTGGAGAAGGAAACTTTCTCTTTGTTGACTCTCAGCCACAGAAAGTTATCCCTGGTGTTGAGAACCAAACACCCCGACGTCTGGGGCTAGGGGCCATTTCATTTCACGAGCAAGGAGTGCAAAAGAGAAAGAAAGAAGGAAACCACAAGTACCTTTCCTAAGCCTTTCTGTATTCCCTAACATGAGCTGGGCTCTCACTCCCCCTGTCTCATTCATCCTCATAATAACCAGACGATGGGTTACTGGCCCCATTTTGCAGATGGGGGCTCTGGAGAGCTGTGTTTGAGGTCAGACCACCAGTAAGCACTGGGGTGCAGATTTTCTGCTCTGCCCCAGCTGGCTCTGCCTCCCCTCTACTGCAGGTGAAGCTCCTCTCCTGTGTGACTTCCCCAGGGAAGTAAAGCCTCTGTGTGTGTGTGTGTGTGTGTGTGTATGTGTGTGTGTGTGTGTGTGTGTTGGTGGTGGAGGGGGGGTAGGTCCCCATGAGCAGGATATGGATATGGGGAACAGCTGTCTCCTCAATTTGTCCTCTGTGTGATCAGATTGGCTAGTGCTTAATAAATGAATAAGTGCAGAGTGTAAATCTATTTCTGAAGAGCCCGTACTCACCATAGAGTGAGCGCATCCCTGTGGTCCACTGTCAAAGAGGTGACACTACTGGGCGGTAAATGGCAATTTCACATCCAACAGAAGCTACACCATGTTCTTAACTTCTTTATGCCCCACAGACCCCCGTTTCCTTGAGAGCCAGATTGAAACAATGAACTGAGTATGTGCCATGACATCTAGAGATTATGATTTCTTTAGAAGGCCATGACATAAGCCCACGTCCTCAAGAAATTTGAAGGTCCTTTAGTGCTTATTTGATAACAGTTCCAATAAAAGACCTAAGTAACTGACCATTAACATCCATCTCCCCTCTAGAACGTCCCTCTTTAAGACAGCAACTGGCAACTGAGTGGTTGAGCATCGACCCACGAACGGAGAGCTCACGGGTTCAGTTCGAGCACATGCGTGGGCTCGATTCCCAGGAGGGGGTGCAGGAGGCAGCCGATCAATGTTTCTCTCTCATCAATGTTTCTCTCTCTTTATTCCTCTCTCCCTTCCTCTCAAAAAAAAAAAAAAAAAAAAAAAAAAAAAAACAATAAAAATATATCTTTTAAAAAAAGAAATGGGATGCCTTCAGTAGAGAAGATTAGGAAAATTGCACCTACTGCCATGTGTCCTTCCTAATTACATCATTTTTTAAGATTTTATCATTTTATGCATGCCTGGGTTATTTTTAAAAGTGAACTGATGACCAGGTTCCGATGGCTTTGAAAGCACTGAAGAAAAAGAATGGCAGCAGGTGGCTGGCAAATTGTCAAGCCATTAAGGCGCCTTCCCCCTTTGTCTAAACAACACGCACTGAGGTCATAATGACAGCATTCCAGCAGCAACTGCTGCTCCTGGGACGGCTGCTCCTGCCCTTTGGGGAGCAGCCCCCAATGCCCACAGTCTGCTGGGGTTTGGCAAGCTCAGAGGTACAAGACAATTTTACCAAGCTGCCATCAAACGCTTCCCATGACGTCAGCAGCCCGTGAATGTATCAAAACACTGACCTGACCCATTCCCTCCTCCAAAGGGTTTCCCTTATCAATTCTGGGTCCCACTTCTTAGTGGTAAAAGTCAAACAAGTCACCTTGGCCTTCGGGTCAAAATTTGATCAACCTATCTTAGGGTTTGCGAAATTATGAAGCAAGCTCTGGAGAAAGATACAAGTCCCACATTCTCCCGATTTCTTAGCCAGAGATCTCAACTGTATATGGGGTCACCTCTCACTTTAATGTGATCCTGGCATGAGAAAAGGCTGAATGTTTGTGTGAGGCAGAGCTGGTGCCACAGTAATAAACTCTCAGAGCAAGAGATCAGTGCTCTCTCGTCAGGCTGACCCAAGACACTCTGCCAGGTGCCAGCCAGGCCCCCACAGCACAGCCTCAGCCTGCTGCTCAGCACCCACGTGGGTGGCCAGGACCCGCTCCTGTTCCTAAGAGGTACTGGATTTTCATACAGCCGTTCCTAAATTACTGATAAAGTTAATTAAGTTTGATTGTCTAAAAAAATCACTTCTAAAATGTTTGAGGTTTAACTAAATGGTGGGACTCGGAAAGATCTTTAAGACAGTATTAAATGTAAAAAAGAAAGACGGATCAGATTCAAACTATGCACGAATCCATTTATAGAAATGAAAGCAATTAAACATGGACATGTATGGACATTTATGCAAATGCCTAGGAAGGGCTCTGTTAGGCGCTCACACCCAACTCTGAAAAACGAGAACGGTTTAGCAGAGAGGGGAAAATGAAATAATGGTTTAATTATCTAGAGTTATAATGTTCAATTTTTTGAAAAATAATTTCTGTATCGCTGAAAAAAAAAGCAAAATCAGCAGGTAACAGATAGACAATGGGGAGAAGGGTAAATATATGAAAACAAATCACAATCCACAGCCCCCAAAGGTTGAGTGAGTGAGGACTTTCCGTGACTATCCCTGTGCTGAGCAAGCTGCTCCATGAGGCTGCATCTCCGCCCGCCACGTGAGAGGCAGCTGCTTCCTATCACTCGCTCTCTGTTTCCTCCAAGGCCGTGAGACCTGAAAGGAAGTTCTGTCTGGTTTCAGAAGCTGAGCATGGAGACCTGCACCCACACCTTCACCCCAGTGGCCTCTTGGTTGGGCAGGGAGGCTCCCGACAGACCTTCTGCCTCTAGATTTCTGAGTGCCAGAGAAGCATTATTCCTGAACCTTCCTCCCTGATCCCATCTCAGCCACGGAGCCTCTGGACACCTGACAAGCCACACTCACCGTGACACCAGCCGTCATATGCAAAGACACTCAACATCAGCCTCAAAGAAAACAGAGGATCGCTGATGAACTTTCCATGCCTCTTTCCATTCTGAAGAAGGCCAGGGAAGCGGGACCATGTGAATACAACCATTGATTTCTGCAACTGGCCATGATCCCATTACTAACTTCCCCTCTAGTTCTGCCAGAGATTTCCTAAATCTCTTTACCTAGAAGGCCCTACCCTCAGCCCCCTTCTGGCTGGCACATTCCCCTTATCCTCTGAAACCATCCCCACACAACTGACCCTAAGCTATACATACACGCGCGAGCACACACACACACACAGCATTCTGTGCTCCTCTGAACAACATGACCTGCAGACATGTCCATTACGGAATGTATCACATCCTATTGTGCAATAATCAGTGCTGGCATTTCCCTGCTACACTGACATACAGCTCCTGGTCACAGGACCCGCAAAAACCAATACTGAGTCTAGTACCTCGTAGATGGTTAACAGGATTATGGATCTGGGCTACCGAACAGGCAGGAAAAGGGCTACGGTGCCCACACTACTGCTGGCGGGTGGGACCTACAAGGCTGTACATTGTACAGGATTTGGGGGTGGGGGCCATGAGGGTGAGGCTGGGAAAATAGTACGATCAGAATCATTCAGAACTGGGAGTCTGGAGAATTTGGTTCTAGTTTAGGACCTGACTCTACCACAAAAATCTCTGGGCCAGTTGCTTTATAAAATGAAACAATTTTTTAATTCAAAAGCATAGGTACTGGGACCTCATGATCTAGGGTTATCACCAACCCTCAAAGTTATAGTTAGTGAGGGAATAAACATGGAAATCATAGTGCTGGAACCACAGTCCTGGGAGAGATCAAGAAGTACCCCAATTTTCCTAAAATGCAGGCCCTCTTCCGGTTCACAAACCTCCACAGGATAGCACCCCAGCACTGCCACATGCCTAATGTTTCTTCACTATTGAGATTCCTCCTGGTCTCCCTGATCTCAAACCTAGTAAGATTTCCCCTATACCTTCCCCCAAATAAAATGAATAAACATATAAAAAAAGAAGCTGCTGTTATCTTGACTGAGGCAAAGTCCTCTGTTGCAAATTTAAGCAGCAAAGGACATGGAGAGCCAACCCTGGGTCCTTCGGGCTTGTAAACAGGCCGTAAATTAGCCACACAGGCCTGGTGGCAGCTCCTGGCCTGATTGTTTCAGGCGTCTGGAGGGGGGTTTAGCCTGACTCATCAGCCCTGCTTTCTTAGAAAGCAAAATTGCCAGTTCCAAGGAAGACAGTGCTCCAATTAGCTTGGGTTTTAACTCTCTCCTTATAGGATTTTCTAAGGATTTTTTTCAGCTTTTAAATTCGGTGTACAAGTTTGAAAATTAATAATAGCGTCTAAAATGTACTATGCTTTAAACCACTCATTACAGATCACATCTTCCCACACAGAGTTCTAAAGCTATAATGTTGTTGGGGGGAGGGTGTAGATATCTTACAAATATATATTTTAAAGTAATGTATAAACATAAAAGAATTAGGTAAATATATTCTTAAAAGTTGATCTTGAACAGCAATTTTTAACTGGTGTGCCACGGCATACTGGTAAGCCACAAGAATTTTGAAAACATGCAATACCTGCCCTGGCTGAGTGGCTCGGTTGGTTGGAGCATCGCCCCACACACTGAAGGTAGCAGGTTCGATTCCTGGTCAGGGCACATACCTAGGTTGCAGGTTCAATCCCCAGTCAGGGTGCATACTGGAGGCAACCAATCAATGTCTCTCTGTCTCTCAAGTCAATTTTAAAGAAAACAAACAAAAGAAAACATGAAATACCTGACTATTTGGTCAGGAGCACTGACCTCTTTCCCCTTAGATTGTCAAACAAAGAAAAAATGACAACAGCCAACACAACAATAGCCTTCCGGTGTGAAGGAGCCAAAATTATACCTATTGTTTTTGTCAGGTCGGCAAAAAATATATTTTTTGGTGTGCCACAGAATTTTAGAAATTAGTTTATGTGGCATGAGGTGAAAAAGGTAGAAAATCGCTGATCCAGAAGAAAGTTTCTCAAGGGAAAAGAGCATTCTTTGGCTAACGCAGATTTATCCAGTTTTAAGACAACTTCTCTACACCAGTGACTCCTGCAGTGCTGCTCAGGAAGCAGGCACGGCCGGCCCAGGGTACACAAACTTCCCCAGAGCCCTGTGCCCGCCCGAAGGTGCCTCGCCGTCTACTCCATCCATAGAAAAGCGAACCAGGTAAACTCTTAAGCTTTTTATTTAATGCGCACTCCTCCCAAAACAAACATCAGGTGTGAGTGTCGCTCGGAACCCAGGTCCGCTGCGAGCGGGCAGGTTTCCCATCCCCGCAGGTGGCGGCCTGCGCGGGTGCCTCTTCAAGACCTGCGGGGACCGTGCTCCCTTCCGCACGTGCAACCTGAAAGCCCTTTGAGAAGTTTGCGACTTTCTGTGATTTTGAAACTGAGGGGAACCACTCTGGTGTCTAAAGAACATAAATAATCCCCATCCTGAGAGCCGTTCCCACAGCGCGGACAGAAGCAGGTCTTACGAAACCACTTGGCTCCCGGGGAGCAAGCGGGCTGGTTTCCTTAATTGGGCCTGGCGAGGAGCAGCGCCTTCCGTGCGGGGCTGGCGGGCCAGGTGGTGACAGAGGACGATTACTCAGTGGAACATGCGCTACACCGTGGACACACCCAAGGATCACTGTCACACCCACTGGTTGTCAACAGCCACGGTGAGGCAGGAAATGTAGCAAGTCGTGGGCTTTAACTGTGATAAAACGAGAGATAGGAACAGAAAGGGCCTGAGTTGGTGACACCTTCCCTCCTGCCTTTTAATGACTGTGCTCCACAGGTCACTACTAGCATCTGTGAGGTCTCAGAGCACTGTCAGTGGAATAACCAGCGAGAGAGATCTAAGAAGTCATCCACATCTTGAAGTTTAAGGGAGAGGACTGGCGTCTCCTCTTTTCAAAGTCGTTTATATATCATCAGACATCCCAAAAGTTAGGCGACCCGATCCTCTCTCCACCATTCTCACCGACGTGCAATGTACCATTTGTGCAGGGCAGGGTATCTTTGTTTAATTTGAAACTACTCTGTTGGAAATGTGATTCCCCCCCATGCTATCCCCCTAGTCTACGCAACAAAACAACAGCTACTTTTATTAAGCACTGACATTTATTGTGGTCAGTATTTCACCTGCATTCTCACACTTAATCTTCAACAGAAACGCTGAAAGTTTAGTACTACAGTGACCCCAAATTTAAAAATAAGCTAGCTGGCTAAACAATGTACACAAACTGGCCAACGTCACACATCTATAAGTGATCAAGAATCCCCACTTAGGCAGCCAAGCCTGGTCTTAACCACCATGTAACACTATAGTGGCCACAGATGTTCGGCATGAGGAACGGCCCACACACACAGAGTATATGAGAGAGGGGGAAAGGGGACTATGAATGAATGCATGAATATATTTTCTTTCCGGGCAAAATTCTTAAGAGAAAAACAATTGTTCCTCCATTACAGGCAATGAACTACAAGCAAATGCTCCTATCTTCATCCAAAGCAGACACGGGCCACTGACGGCCACATTTTACCTTCCTCCCTATCAAGTGTTTATCAAAGACCTTTATTGCACAGCCTGAACCTATTTGAGTAGATACACAGACACCACCCCTGACCATCTCGAATGCAAATGTTAATCCCATCATTTGGCTTTGGGATGAAAATGATCTTTGTAAAAAGAGATAAAAAATGTTAACTATGTTAATTACATGGGACAAAAATAAAACTTTATTCCTTACATCTCATTGCAATATGTCACTTTCATTATAACTTTGGATTTGTAAAAAGCAAATAAAACCAACAATTACAGTCACAGGATCTACCACATGCAGTCTGCTTTTATAGGAAAAATAGTTTTATAATGCTTTTATAACATCATAGTTATACAGTTATCTCCAGGGATGATAATTACCTACCTTAACCCACAAAATTGTTTTCAGATCTTCTCCCGACAATTAAAGTCATTGTAAAACATTGGTTTCCCTGCTTTTATCACTTCCAAGAAGTCTACCACAATTGCATTTAATACGATAGATTTTTCTTGGATCCTTAGATTTCTCCCTGAATTCCTAAGATTGCTTAGAGGCATTTATACTTCTCTTTCTTTTGTGTATTAGTCTTAGAAAACTATCTTAACTCCTTGATTCATTAGAACACATGATTTCAGGAGATGGGATTTCTATGGCAGAACTGGAACATTACATTTGATCTCAAGTTAAAGTGAATTTTAAAAACAGAACAAAAGATACCAATGTGTGTGCTTCCATAATACAGTATTTTTGTAATATCCATTCTGGTGCTTTTTAAGAAAAGATGAAGGTAAACAAAATCACTACCGGGATGTGAAACAAACCCACTGATGCAAAAAGAAGTTATAAAACAGGATTTCAAAGTGCTACAATATACAGAGAAGGATATTAAATTGATAAAAGTAATAGCTATAAATGTCCCCCAAGGGATCACATACTTCCAAATCATGGTGGGGGGGAGAAAAACTGCCTGGTGTCTTAAATGGTAACTATTAAAAACTAAAATTTTACCGTGTCCAATTATTTTAAATACCACATTCCACTGAATTACGACTGTGGACTGCTGAAGATAGAAGCTTCCGAAGCCCGAGCGTGTGTTTAAGCCTGGGAATGACGTGGCACCGTCTACCGCCCACAAGCAGCTGGGAAACAATGGGGGGGGGGAGAGAGAGCCAGCAGCCACGCCCTTCGAGGGGCTCTTATGTCGTTTTTCATTCCCCCCTCATCTAGCTCATTAGTTCCAAGTATAATCTGCGTGTTTTCCAAGTTCAGGACCTCAGAGGTGAACCCACGTGGCTGCTTCGGGAGCTGGTGCAGCGAGTGATTCATCAGGGCCTGGGTCTACGTCCATGCACACGGGTTTCAACAACTAAGCAGGGCTGCACCAAGCTAACAGTGCAAACCGGGGGAGGGGGCAGTGTCTTACATACTTGGACACGCTTCTGGGGTCGGGGGGGGGGGGCCTTCCTCCCCCTTGCATGAGGTTTCTGACCACTTCTAGAGAGTAACTTCCTACAAATGCTACGCTGAACACTGGCTCACCCCATAGAGTGAAAGCTCTGAACACATAAAGACTATATTATGTGCTGAGCTAGGAACAGTGATTAATCATTAATCAGCCACAGGCAGGGCAGCAGATTACAGGAGATAACACCCACACAACACCCACAGCTCAAGGTGTAACCTCTAGGCACACCCCCTCCGCACTCCCTTCCTCTGTCCCCAGGCTGTTCCTCTCTCCATCCCTCACTGCCCCCCTCATCTCCCCCACTGCCAGGCAGCCCAGCTCCTATCTCCTTGTTAACTCAGGTCAATGTTTTAGTCGTAGTTCCTTCTTTTTTTAATGAAGTTTTTATGTTTCCTGATGTGAGAAGTCCAATCAGTGTCACATTTCACAGATCAAAGGAAATAAATACCCAGGAAGTCGAGTTAATTTTTCCACAGAGCCTTTAACTGATATTTCTCCTTGAGATTCAGAGGCTCCTCTGCTTTAGAGGGACTCATTCACTTGGGGTCTAAAACCCAGTATAATGCGATGTTCCACAGAGAGAGGCACAGTGCCTCCCTAATGGTACCCTGAACCAAATCACATACAGGAACCTCACAAAATACATACACATATATGTATAGTTAGAAGCTTACATATATATATATGTATTATGTACATCTACGTATACACACACATACACACATTTCCTCCACAAAGGCAGGCCACTCAAAGAAATAAAGTTCTTCCTTGGTTTCCACCTGCTCAGAGGCATGAACAGGGCCCTGGCGATCTAGCCTCCTCCCCACACATCACTCCTCTCGCCTCATCTCTGTTCACTTCACCTCATGATCGATTGAGCACAATCGAGTTCTTTCAGTTGCTTGTAAATGCCATGCTCTCTCTTGCCTCCCAGCTTTCTCACAAATATTTTCTTTCCCCTAGTCTACACCTGACTACCTCCACCTCATCCTGGGGGTCTCAATTTGGATGGAACTTCCTCTAAGAAGCCCTCCAGGCTGTGCCCGTTCAAATCTGAGTTAAATACTCCTCTTCGGTGCTCCTAGGATGCCCTTTGTAGCTTAAATGCCTGTGGACTTGTCTGTAGACTCCACTTGATAGAAAGTGCCAAAGACACAGGGACCCTTCTGTTCATTGCACCTGGAAGAGACATTACAATTGATAGGTGCTCAGTATTTGATGACTTATATTTAGAGTTGACTGGTTTATCTCTATACCAATTTTCCTGTTAACAAATGGCTTCCACCTATGGGCTATAACAGATATTATTTATATGTGATTTCATGGCACTCTGAATATTTTAGATAAATCTTACAAAGAAGTACATCAGCAGCAACAAGAAATCCTTCCAAGGTTTTGCATCTGCCAGAACAAAAATTTCCTACCTAAATGGCTAAAGGATGGAATAACACAGAACTCAGGCAGAAATCTGTTTACACTCATTTCCAAAAAAAATGGAGTTGAGAGAGCACATTCCTGCTGAATAGCTCTTCTCTATGGAAGCTTCCAGTGTATAGCCATTCACTAATGAGTGCCCTTGTTAGCATTAAAATAAGGGAATGTACAATCTGCAGTGTACTGTTACCCAGTGCAGAGAGGGCGTAACATGCCCCAATTTATCAAATATCTAATTACCAATCAGTTATCTATTCCAAAAGTTGACTACAGATTTTAAAGAATTAAAATAAATGCATTCAGTACATGTCCTACTGAGAATAAAAACATCTCTGTGCTCATTCATGAAGGTGCTTTGACATTGGGTGGCCTCTTGGGACATCAATTCCCCTTCTTCTCCCACTGGCTCTTGAATTGACTCAAACTTTGACCCCTTCAACCCACCAAAACTACCTTGTCAAGTTCACCAAGGTGCTCTACACAGCTAAATACAATGGTCAATTCTCAGCCCTCCCCTCCCGGCCCAGCCGATCACTCCGCCTTCTGGGGGCACTTCCTCCCTGGCGCCCTGGACACCACCCTCTCCTGGTTTCCTTCTACTCACTGGAAGCCACCTTGCAGCAATCTTTGCTGGGTGCTCATCTCCCAGACTTCTAAAGGTGGGACAACCCAGATTTCCTGTCTCCCTGTACCCACTCATTTGGTGACACCATCCAGTCTCAAAGAATGGCCACCCAATTTCTACCAGTCCCAACCTCCCCCATTAATCCAGACACACACACCCAACGGCCTACTTCATCTGGTGGACTAACAGGCGTTGCGTATCTAAAATCTGGATATTCCCTAACTTTCTCCCCCGGCATGCTTCTACCTCTCCGTATGTAGATCAGTCCTTCCAACCCCCCAGACCAAAAACTTTATGGGACTCCTCTCACCCCAATGCACGCTCTTGGGCAAGCCGACTGGCCTTTTCCAATACCCAACACACGGCACCTCTCACGGTGGTCACAGCTACCCCCCGGTCCAAGCATCGTTACCACGGTGTCTTTTTTTTTTTTCCAATTTACTTTTTAAATAATTTTTTTTATTTTTCAATTATAGTTGACATACAATATTATATTAGTTTCAGGTGAACAACATAGAGGTTAGACATTTATATAACTTAAGATGTGATCACCCGGTACTTCCAGTACCCACCTGGAACCATGCACAGTTATTATAACACTATTGACTCTGTTCCCGATGATGTACTTTACATCTCCATACCTGTTTTTATAACTGGCAATCTGCACATCTTAATCCATCGCGTCTTAACTGGTTCCCTGATTCCACCTTTGCCCCCTCAGTCTTCTCAACACAGCCGCCGCTGTAATCTTGAAATGCAAATCTGTCATCACTCCTTGGCTCAGAGCCCTCCAACGGCTCCCCAGAACACCAGGTTAAAGGCAAAATATATGGAAAGATCCCTAAGGCTCTGCACCATCTGGTCTCCCTCTCCTGCTGCTCTTCCTTTCTGCTCACTCCGCTCCAGCCACACTGGCAGCCTTGCTTCTTCCACGTGTCAGGCACTCTCCTGTCTCAGGACATTTGCACCTGCTATTCCCTCTGCCAGGAACACTCTTCCAGAAGTCAGCTGCATTGCCCACTGAAACCGTTCCCGGGTCACCCTAGTTAAACTACATCCCCTCTCCCTTCCTGCACCCACCTCCAGCCCTTCCCCCTGCATGTAGCCTTTCTTTGTGCTACGAATTTTACTTATTGCCTGTCTACCGACTGGAAAATCAGCTCCTGGAAGACGGGAGCTATTGCCCACTTCACTCTCTGCTGTCTCCTCAGTTCTTGGAACAGTGCTGTACACCGTGGGCACTCCATAAATACCTGTTGAATGAATGGGTGGTGACTCTCACCCCTCAGCGGACTTGGGAAAGTGTCAGTGAATGAGTCACTCTATGCGACACACTGAGGGTATAAAGAATGAGAGTGTATTTCTCCCGATGTGTCCCAGGGACACATCGCTTCATTGAAAACTCCATTTCCAGAGCCAGAATGGATGTGAAAGACAGGCGGCACCACTTCAGAAAACGAGGCACGTGGAGCTGGTACTCATTTTAAAAATCACAGATGAGAAATTAGCAAGTTTCAATGCAAACGTCACCATGCAGAGCGCTGGGAAAGCCTTTTTAAGAAAAATAATCTACCACTTTATAGCTGATCCTACTGAATAAAGAACCTCGTTACTATTAATTAAAGAATCAGGCTAACTTTGCCTGAGGGAAATCACAAAAGAAATCACACCTGTCCCTAAGGGCTGGCTGGGCCCGTGATAAAAACGGAAGCGGCCACGTCATGCCTGTTGAGAAAGCACCGGCCGCCCCCTCCCTGTCCCGTCAGGCCCTCCAAGGGCCCTGCACATCCTTGGTGCTATTCCGGTCGGGCCTCTGCTCACCCGCTTGCTTGGCAGCCCGAAGGCGGCACCAATCTCCGGGAACCGGTTCACCCACCCACAGCGACTGCAGCCAGACATGTTAGCCAGACCGCTTATCTCACTGAGACTTCGGGGAGGACTCCAACATGCATTTTTCATTTATCAGCACTGACTTTCTGTCTCCATAAAGGCTGTCCTAATCCCCTCTATTTTATTTTGTGTCCTATGGCTTAGAAAGCACCACACAGGAATAATTCTGGGTGTCACATTCATGCATATTGCATCATTTCACACCCAGTGTGAGGGCCTGAGTTTCAGCTCACACTATCCTATTTTAACACATTCCATGTGCCAAACTGCATGATATTTACACTTCATTAACATGGGACTATTATAGTGCTGCAAGGAGAGAGGGCACTTTCTAAAGGCTGGTTTTTAAAGTATTTAAATCAGGGGAGATGTTGGTACCATGCAAGATGTATCGTCTCCAAACTAGAGAGGCTTTTGAGCTTGGTGTCTGTAAGGTGTGCCCGCTCTTGAACCCGAAAAGCAGCTCCCCTCAGAAGTCAACACATTTTCAGTGGTATTGCCATGCTAAGGCACTGAGGCACAAAACCTGGACATTAGGCCCTGTCACACTCCCATGTTCAGACCCTGCGAGGTTTTCAGACTACTCCTGGGCCATGCCTCTCTCAGCATTTCCTCCCTCCTCTCTTTCTCAAGGCCTCTGCTGTAGCTCAGGCCTCTTCAGCTCCCACGGAGAGCCCACCCCAAATGCCTCCTAGGGCTGGTCTTTCAGCCTCTAATCACCACTCCCCTTTTCTCATAGTTCTGCAGCAATCTGCCTCCTTTCAAACCACTATATTATTTCCCCACTACCCAGTGAATTACGAATAAATCTCCTAAAAGTCAGTGGCTCTCCAACTGTGGTTCCCAGACCACCTGAAAATTCCTGTTTTTGCACTGAAGAGTAACTCGCAATGGTCTGCCGGGTTCATCAACATAGATGAGTATTTCTGGCTCAACAATACCTGCAGGGAACTGCATACAGCAATTTTAGAAATAATGGAATTAGTAAGTAGTAAAATGAAATTGAAATGAAATTATAATAATGAACAGATTTACTAAATAGTTGATGAATTACTATATAGCTCACTGCATTCACACCTTACAGGTATATTTCTCACTTGGAAAATTAACACCTGATCACAACTGTCTACAGAGGACACTGGCCAAGAGACATATTTTGTTTGTCCTATACCAAAACCAAACTACAGACAGTTTTCTAAAAACTGCGAAGTGTCACAGAGAAATCCAAATTTCCAGCTTTATTTTAAAACAAAGAAAAATCTGAAGACCTAGAAACTGTAGGTCCACAGTCAGCAGAAACTGAGCAATAAATGTGTCTTTGTATTTGCCACAGTCTCCACCATTCCTTGTTGTCTCACATACCGCACATTTCAAATTCTGACATTGCCTGCCTGGCCGCCTGAGTTTGCAGCTCTTGTTGTAAGTCTCTGTGCCATTCCTGGTCTTCAACCTTCACTCCTGTATGTATTTTTTTATTTTGGACTCCCTTGGCCTTTGTCAACTGCAGGGAGCTCCCAAACTCCATCTGCCTGGATTCAATGTCCATGTACTAAGACAAGAGAGCGTTTTACCTGGAGCTGCAACACATGTGCCACTCCAAGTATTTCCCTTTTCTGCTTTTTCTTTCCCTCACTTCTCTTTGTATCTGCTTGCATTGTTCAAAGCCAAAGCCTGAGTGCTAAGTGAGAGAATTATCCACTCTCTCAAAATGGAATGGGGGAGGGGAGTACACTCTGCTCCTCTATCAGGGCCAGGTCTGGAGATTCCACACAAAACCTAAGCAGACCTGAAGCACTGCCCTCCTGGTTTTCCTAGGGCAGAGCACTCAGAGGATCCCAGGGGCCTGGGGTGGAACCCCTGGGGCTAACGGCTTTAACTCTTCCCTGCCCGCCCTCCGGAAAGGACACTTACAGGCCTGGGTGCATGAACTCACCCGCTGGAGCATGTAACCACCATCCCTACTGGACCCCGTCCCAATCCATCATTGTTCAGCAGCTGAAAACCAGCCGCAGGCAGGAATCACGGGGGCCGGCCGAACCTATGCCACCAGCGTGGTAGGGGCCAGTGGTTCCACATTTTGGCCAGCAGCAGGATCGCCTTGAGGGACCTTTTAAAACACAGCACCCGGTTCCCACCCCAGAGTTTCGGACACAGCCGAGTTCCCGATTCTGCGGGTCTGGGGGGGCCCAGGAATCCCCACGCCTCAGTGCCCCGGTGACGCTGATGCTGAAAAAGTAAGGTCAGGGCTGGGAGGCGCCACATGTGTGTGGCTGGAAAAGGGTCTCTTGACCAGCTCATCGGACACACATCAGGGGCCAGGCACAACAGTGGTGTATTTATAGGTGCTCGTTAGGTGTCCCGATCCGACGGTGCCGAAAAAGAATGAAGACTCCACCTGGCTGGTGGGACTCAGGGGTTAGAGTGACGGCTCCGGCACCGAAGGGTCGAGGGTCAGATTCCTGGTCAAGGGCACTTGCCTGGGTTGCAGGTTTGATCCTTGGCCCCTGCGGGAGGCAACCAATCGATGTGTCTCTTACATCGATGTCTGTCTCTCTACCCCTCCCTCCCTCCCTTCCACTCTCTCTAAAAATCAATAGAAAAAATATCCTCAGGTGACGATTAACCAAAAAAAGGGGGGAGGAGGGGTCTTTCTTTACACTTACAGATCAGCCTTTTAGAAGATTCTTCAATTTGGCCTAGGGCTACTTATAACCAAACCACTTCAGACCACAATGTCTCTAGACATCTTACTTGCAAGGAATATTTCTGTTTTTTCAAATACTTATTACAAACCATTTGAGGCTCTAGTGTAGTCAGTCATTTGCACAATTGCTGCTCACAGTCGTGTCATCTGCTCGTGGTTAGTTTGAGACTCCAGTTGGAATTCATGTTAAGTCGGTGCTGACAACTTGGATGTAACAATGTAACAGGTGCTACATTACTGGGAGTCTGGTGCCCTCCCCACACTGAACTAGTTTGCTCCAGGTCGTCCTTAGGACGCTGTGCTATAAAATCACTCTGAGAACATAAAAGAATGTTCGATTAACACAGGTTAAAGTTGGAAACGCAGTGACACACACATGCACGCACGTACACACACACCTCCACGCCTAAACCCAAAAGCACTGAATTTCCCCTCCGCTGCAAATCTCTGAAAATAGGAAATAGAATGTTTCCTTTCACCAAAAAGGTTTCTCTCAGGAAAGCATGACTCAGATTATCACAATCAGGGCCTCTGCTGATAGAGAACTCCTAGGGGTTTTCCTCTAAGGGGACCGACAAATTATCCTTAGGGTGGGGGCAGGGGAAGTAGGTGTGTGTAGTGAGTGAAAGCTGTTGAGAAGTGATGCATTGTTTCAAAATGTGTTCAACTCTTCCCTGTTGAAAATTCTCAAAATACCATCGATTCGTTCAACCCAAAGCACGGTGGCTCTATTTTCTAAAGCAAAATTAAGACAGTCTGTCAGTGGAGCAAAATATTTAAAACTGGATCTGTGGCACTTCCTTTGATTCAAACATTTTTCAAGCGTTCATACGGAAAAAACTCTCTTATTTTTCCAACCTACTGATCTGCATTCTAAGGAACTGTTTTGCTCTAGTAAACACAACCGCATTTGCCCTTGTGATCCCAGGTTAAAAAACTGTTCAATCAGCCATTTGATGTCAAAGAAAACAAACTAGGCTAAGTCCACTTTCACAAAAACCCCATTCATAGCTGAATAAACAGCTTCAGAAACTATAGCTCCCAGCAAAATGTGCCAGAAAACAACAATGACGCGAACAAAGCGTGTGAACGCAAAAAGACAGGCTGCCGCTCTCGATTTCCAAGGACAGGAGGGTAATCGGGATGAGGGGAGGGCAGGGACTCTCTCAGCACTGGAGGGAAAGGAAATAGATATGTAACGATTGATCCCAATTTCAAATATAATTTTAAAATTGCTGGGCTGTGAAGCTATCAATGAACCAACTGTACCTAGAACTTGGCTTCTCTAATGCTGGAGCCACCACAATACCATCATCTCCAGAATATCCCAATGCCTTCCAGCTGGACTCCTGAATTCATTTCTGCCCCAAGAATGCAAATCAGACCAAGTCACTCCTCTGCTTTCCAAAACCACTGGAAAAAACCGCAAAGGCCTGACCAAGATAAGACCCTACATGATCTGGCCTCTGTGTGTCTCTCTAACCCCATCTCCACCCACCACCACCTCACCACTCTCGCTCTTCGTGACTCCACCACACGCTCTAAGCTCACTTGCACCTCAGGGCCTTTGCACTACCTGTTTTTGCCTATGATGCTCTTCCCCCTAGTTTTCCAATGGATGGTTCCTTCTTGTCATCACGCCTCAATGTCATCTTCTCAGAGAGGCATCCCTGATGACATCATCCAAAAAAGTCCCCCTCTTCCCCAGTCACCTGCCTTCACATCTCTGCTTTACTTTGAGCTTATCGGCAGCTGATATTTTCTTGCTCATCTGTTCTGTTGTGTTGTTGTTTCCCACCCCATCTACCACATTAAAGCAAGGACCCAGCTCGACCCCTGCACCTGGAACACAGCTGGATTTCCAGCACCTAGAACAATACCTGGAACTCAGCGGTTCCTCAGGAATTACTTGCTGAGTGAATGAAACTCTCTTTTTACTACAGGGCGGACTCTGTTATCAACACAAGTGTTCTCTTCAGCCCTTTCCAAGGGAGCTACCCCTGAATCTTTCTGTGACCCTACCTTCACCTGAGACACACAAGGTCCCCAAGGAAGTGAGAGGGAAAGTGTCAAACAATGAGAAGTCAGACCATGGAGTTGAAAAATCTCACCACCTATATACCAACAAAAGGGAGGCTGGAATTGTCATCAGTTTTTAGTAAGCATGTGAAAGGTGACTGTCAGCCACACTTATTATTGATTAACACTGTGAACACTATCCGCTGTGCATTATGCAAAGTGCTGTCCCCAAATTACCTCTTTTAATTCTAACTAAAACCCTGTGAGCTGGTTATTACCAGTCTCCTTTTACAGATGAGAAAACTAAGGAAGCCTTGGAGAAGGCAATTTTCTTACCTAAGTTTTCGAACCAGTTAGTGCCAGATAGAGAATTTGAACCCAGTTCCATCTTATTTCAAAGCCTACGTGTTGTTCACCAGAAGCGCCTGAGTGCCCCCCCCCGCCCCCGGTGGTTAAAATGAAGAATCTGTGAAGAGCCAAAGGCAGCAGGGAGTGGGACCATAAAAGGTGCAGATGTTGCTTAGGAAAGTGTGTGTGTGTGTGTGTGTGTGTGTGTGTGTGTGTGATTCTACCAACTGCAAATGTGAACTGTATCAGGCACAACACTTGTAATATAACATTCAAAATAAAAATGAGAAATGATTCAAAAAGAGAAATGATTCACTCCATCCCTGAGATGCATTCTGAAACAATTAAACACAACAAACTACAATAACAACAAATAACTGGCAGTATCACAAAAGCTAAAAGGTCAGGTCCAAAATATGTAGGGAATGAAACAGCTCCCTGCTTAAGCTGTGGAATTAAAAAAAAAAAAAGGCAGAAAAATTAAGAAAAGGTATGTGTCCTGTGGGTGTAAATCCTGAAGGGAACATCAGGAAACACAAGTCAGAAGTCTTTGAAGTCACCCCTTTCCCACACTTGGTGATTAGGGGACAACTGAGTGCGCCCAGCTCAGCCAGAGGAGGAACCAGGGGCTGGACGGGACAACAGGACGGACGCCTGTGGAGTCTGCTCCCCACTCCTGGCCTTTGACCTTGGACAACTCATTTAATATCCAAAAGCCTCAGTCTCCTCCTCCGCAAGGGAGGTATGCCTTCCCTGTGCACCTCGTGGGCCTGTGAAGAGTTGAAAGCACTCTGCTGAGCCCACGCGAACAACACCCGCTTCATTCACTGAAGGCCTGGAGTGTGGCTACACCAGCGATGAAAACTCCAGAAACAGCACAAAATGAGAGTAAAGACAGAAAGCAAGGTGAGCACACGAACATCCCAGAGCTAGAACACAGCTGGCTAGGGAGGGTCAAAAATCAAGGCCGTGGCACGGAAGCGGTGAGACAGAGAGACGGGCCCCCAGAGCTCGAGGCAATGATGCCAACCCCAAGGGAGGCATGCAGGTGACGCCTGAGCACAAAGGGTCACCTCCCTCTCTCCAAGGACGCAGCACTGAGACACCTGACCTCGGTGCAATCCATGCTTCCACACTTTGAGAACCGCCCTGGTCATTTATTCCTGAAATGACATTGCGTCGTTTTCCATCAACGATGAAATCTCCCCCAGAATCAGCTAAGTGTGGTGCGCACCATGTGGTAACAGACGACGGGAGTGTGACTGGCCCGCTGTGGATCCCGAGAACAAACTTCAACCACAGTGCCCACCGACCACCCTGCGTGGCCCTTACTATTTGTCTTAGAGAAGTTATTATGAGAACTCTTCAAGTCCTAAGAAATACAAAGCGTGTAAGGAATCTCAGGGGAACTGTCTCAGTTTGTTGAGAATTACCTGACGCTGTTGCTGGGTGCTGCTTATAAATATAAGGACACATCCTAAGACTGCCTTTTTGCTTTAATTAGTGGCCAGTCAAGCATCACTGGAAAACAGATAAAATCAAGCCCATGTCAGATGGGATAGCAGGACCTACCAGTGAAGTGTGAGATGTGTTTGCAGCTGTGTGCTGAGCAGTGCGTCTCAAACACCACAGAGCAAATGGATCACCTGGGTTAACATGCAGACTCTGATTCACTGGCCTGTGACTCTGCATCTCTAACAGTCTTCCAGGTGACGCAGATGCCCAGTCACGGACCAGGCGCCAGACAGGTCGCCAATGACAGCAAGAGCCAGTCTAATGCTATGCTCACTGGAAGTCCAGTGACTATAAGAAAAAAGTCGAGCCCTGGGCAGTGTGGCTCAGTTGAATGAGCGGCCTCCCATGCACCAAGAGGTCACCGGTTCAATTCCTGGTCAGGGCACATGCCCGGGCTGTGGGCTGGACCCCCAGGAGGGGGTGTGCAAGAGGCAACCAATCAATGTTTCACTCTCATCGATGTTTCTATCTCTCTCTCCCTTCCTCTCTCTCTAAAACATCAATAAAAACATATTTTAAAAAGAAAAAAGTTGAGAAAATATGTTTTGAAGGTTTATGATACTGGCAAGAGGCATCTATCACTCTGCTAACCAAGACCCTTCCTGACCAGCTGCAAGTCGTCGTGGCGGGCAGGTGGCAGGAAAATCTCCTGGGCACTGACTGGTGCCCCTGAATGGTAGGAATCAACCTTATGACAGGCCTGGCTGCTCTGAGAGAAGAATTTATGTCCTGGAGCCATAGGAAAAAGAGGAGAGGAAGCAATAAAAACAAGGAGTGCTAATTTATTGGGAGCTCACATAAGATACACAGTCAGGGGTAGAACTGGGGTGTGAACCCAGAGTCTCATTCCAGAGCCCACACTCTCACCACTAAATTCCACTGCCTGGTACAGGCCATGTGATAAAGTGACAGGGAGGCCAGCATTTAAGAGCACGGGTACTTATAAATATGGGACCCTGGGCAAACTCTCTCTCTCCCTCTCCCCCGCCCCTCGTCTCTTCATCTTTAATATGAACTCATAATGGTTCATACACCTCACTGGGTTTTCTGAGGATTAAGTGAAGTCTAAATAGAGCACTTAACCCAGTGTTTGACACATAATAAATGCTTCAGTGAGTGTTTTTCAATCATTAGGATTAAGAAAACTTTACTGAATTATCTGAAAGGCAAGGTGCCATGAACTATGAATTAATCTGATTTACAAACAACTTTCCTGATATATACCAAATATGTGGATAAGACACACACTGGGTGACCCTCCTACACTAACGCATGGTATCAGTAACTCGCATCGTGGGAATCCTGAAGGTCTAGTCATGAATGCGGTGAAGATCCAGAGTCCCATAGGGCATGATCCTGGCAAGGCCTCCTGAGAAGATGGAATGAAGCCAAACCGCCTGGGGTGAAACTCGGCTCTGTCACTTCCCAGCTATGTGACAGTGGTCAAGGCATTTTACCTTTCTGTGCCTCAGTTCCCTCAACTGCAAAATGGAAATTATAGTTCCTATCTCGAATGGTTGTGCATATTAAATGAGCTAATACTTACACAATGCTTAGACCCGTGCCCAACACGTTGCTCATATTTAGTGAGCTTATACTAATGTTATAAGTTGGTGACAGTATAGCTAAAGATTCATACAAATAATAATAATAATAAAAACCAGAGAATTCATTCATTCTGTAGACATCAGCCTTTCCCCTAATGCACGTATCTGCCCAATGACATCACTGAGGGCAAGCTGCAGACTGCACTCGGGTTTCGATAGTTCTGAATCTACAGCTTTCTACAGCGCTCACAATCTCCACAGCCACACTTCAGGGCGATACCGAGAGTGGCAAAGTCTACAGGAAGGGCTGCTTATCAGTAGGATGTATTTATAAAAGGGGGGTTGAGAAAAGAGGTTGGCAAAGACAGTTAAAAATAGTCCTATAAGCACACACATTCGCATACATCAATAGTTGGTTAAAAAGTCAATACCTTCACATCACTCTTATGAGAAATATTCCAGAAATGTATCATGCAACTTGGGAGCATGCAGCCTCTTGCCATCTAAGAGCTACCCACATACTTGCTCCTTTTATCTTTCCTAGATTCCAACACAGAAATTATCGATCATTCTACGAGGCTGTACGTAAGAGTCCAAAAGGGCGCAGACATTCTGTATAAAGTAGCCGCGTGCTAACCACAGGTATGTAACCCAATCAGGATCCAATGCTCCGGGCACCAAGATAGTCAAACACCTATAATCGCTGTCAGGTCAGTAGGCAACTTCCCTGGGATGAAAGCAACCTCGACCAGGTCATAACGTCAAGGCAACTGGACACCAAAATCACTTTAATCTGCTCTTGCTTTTAAAGGCTAAACAAACATAACAAGATGTGGATTTACACTTCTCCCCCAATCCCAAGAGGGACCAAAAAAAAAAAAGACACAGATCTCGAGGGTGTGAAGATCTCACTCCATAATCTTCCTGTGCGCCTGTTAGCATTTTTCTGGTTGTCCATTATCAAGTAGGCTGGCGGAGGCTCAGGAAAGCCAGAGCGATAAGGGGTCACCCTTTCTTTACTGGGGAGCAGGACTGCACAACAGAAATGTAAGCCACAAACGTGAGCCACGTGCGTAATAGTTTTAGGCGCCACACTTAGGAAGGTAAAAATAAACAGGTGAAGTTAATTTCAGTAATAAATTTTATTTAACCCAATGTTTCCAAAATACCATCATTTCAACATGTAACGAGTATTCAGAACTACTAAGGGGATGGGCACGTGTGGCCACATATCGGAGACAGCGGCTCTCAAATTCAAAGACTGCCAAGACCATCAGCTTCCTAGGTCGTCTCTATGACAGATGAACAGGTAAAACAGACCCACCCCTCTGTCTGGGCCAGTCGCTAGGTGGGGAAGCTGGTGGTACCTTGAAGGGCGGGACAAACTCCACTTCAAAACAGGCTCCGGGATTTACAGCGTTTAAGTTCACGTCTGGTACCCAGCACTGACAACGCCACTGACTTACTGACTTTTTGCCCAGTGTACAACTATTTGTTGATTCCCTCTTCATTTTAGGTGAGCGCCCAGGACATTGTGGTCACTGGACAAACCTCTTCTCAGGGGTGCTATCCCTTCCCTTTCCCAGAGCAGCAGGCCAGGGTCAGACATACCCCACTGACACATCCCACGCACCCCATCCCACGTGGCCCAGCCTAGGGCAGGCGGGAGAAAGGAGGTGCAGAGCAGACCAGGGCTCCCTGCGCCCCAGCCCCGGCGAGACAGTTTGAAAGGTGACCCCCCCTTACCAGTGTCACCCACCTCACAGGCTTAGCCTGACGACCAAGGGCAGTAAGAGAGAGAGCTCTTAGCAACTGTAAAGCGCTATACAATTCTCGTTATTATTATTGAGAAAGGGCATCATTCCTCACCTAGAGGAGCAGATAGAAGGGGGGGAAAGCAGCAACTTGAAACAGAGATGCTGAGCTGGGGGGGGGGGGGTACCGGAGGGGGGAGGGGGCAGGAAGGGACCCAAGAAAATACTGGTTGGTCTTGGTTGGCTTCACTCTCTTGGTAGAGTACAAAGAGGCCTGGGAAACCTCTATCGCCCTTTTCTGGAAACCTTAGGAGGGCGTAAAAAGTCAGCGCGACAGCCCGGAGGACAAGCCTGCGCCCCTGCTCCGCGACGCACGCCCCCCCCATCCCACTGCCTCCCCTCGTCGCGCACGCAGCGTAACTCCGGGAGCGGTTCCAAGCAGATTTCTTCTCCCCAGGGTTCACTGTGGCCTAAACGTGCAGCGCCCCCGGCACCGGCGCCTTCCCCGAGCAAAAGTTACCGAGTCCCGGCGAGCCTGGCCCCAGGCTTCTGGCGGCGCGGACGCCTGGGCGGCGGCTCCCGCGGCCCGAGCCTCCCGGTACCTGCCCAGCCGCCCCGGCGACCGGCGACCGCTCGGGCAGGGGCATCTACGAGGTCCGAGGGGAGCCACCCGCACAAAGGCGCCCTGTGCCTCCAGCTCCAGGACGGGCAGCCGGCGCTCCGGGCACCGCACCCAGGCAGGGCAGAGAGGGCGCCCCCCGGTCCCGACACCGGCACCCCCAACACTCACCCTCAACCGAAAGGCCATCCCTACTCCCTGGTTGAAAGATGGGGCTCCCCTAGGCTTGCCACAACCCACACCCCCGCAGGAGAGCGAGGGGCGCACAGGCCACTCTGAAGTTTGCACTGTCGGCGCGGCGCTCTCAGCTGCAGAAGGGACCGCGCACCCCCTGCCCCGGCTCCCCCGCCGGGCCCGGCCGCTCACCTCGAGTCCAGTCCACCACTTGTTTGGGGCTCCACTTGGTCACGGGCTCCATGGTCAAAGGGTCGCTCCCAGCTGGGCTGGAGTCGGCGGTGAAGTCCTGCTGCCCGCGTCCGCTGTCCTTCCCAGGAGGGCGCGCCCCGCGACTGTCCCGCGCCCCGTCAAGGCTGCATGGCCGCGGTCAGCGGGTCATCGCAGCGCGGCCCTCTCCGGACACACGGGGCAGCGGTGCGGCTGCTCCTCCGGCCGCCACGGTCCAGGGCCGCTGCCCCTCCTCCCCGCCTCCCGCGGCCGGGAGCCCGGCGCAGCTGCGGCTCCCGGGCGATCGCAGCTGCGGGGACGCGACCCCGGACCCCGGGCGTCTTCCCGCGCGGGACGCTCGGGCTCCGCGCCTGCGGCCGGGCCACTTCCTCGGGCTCTCGGGCCGCGCTCCGCTCCCGCTCCGGCCCCTCCTCCCGCGCCGCGCTCGCCCGGGTGCCCGCTCCGCGTGCGCCGGCGTCCCCGAGCCTTCCCGCCCGCAGGTCCCACCTCCCGCGCCTCCCTCTCGGCCGCGCGGAGCCTGGGAGCCGAGCGGAGCCGGCGCTCGGGTTACAAAGTTTCAGCTCCGGTCGCCGCTCCTGGAATAAAAGAGGAGGCGGGGCCGAGCCGCGGCGAAACTCGTGGGACGGGCGGGCCCGCCCCGAGCGCGCGACTCCGGTTACTTTCCCTCCCGAGCCCTCCGCCCGCGCGCCCCGGGCGTCCCGGGCCGCACTTCCCGCCTCGGGGGCGGGCTGCAGACCGCGCGCCTCCCCCGGAGCCCGCCGGCGGGGGCGAGGCCCGCGTCCCACTCGGAGCGAAACAGCCTGTCTCGGTGTGAGCAGCAATACGCGAAAAAACAGAAGGCAGAAAACAAAAAGGATCTGCACGTCCTGTTCGTTTTAAACTCTTTGTATCGCTATTGCTCTGCAAGGAGGCCTTCCTCGTTTCAAATTTCTTACGGTAAAATTATTTTACTTTATATTGTGGATGGCAGAGTGACAACTTAAACTCACTTCTCTTTGAATGCTACTGGCTATAGAGTCATATTATTTGCCAAGTGAGCTAATGCACATTTGGATTAGTCAGCCACTAACCCCCACTCAAAAAAAATAGCATGTGCACAACTCAGCGACTGACAGGAGGAGGGCCCTTCCACATTCACGGGTCTCAGTCTGGGGCCCGAGCTACCCCTGAGCCCAGAGAAAATCCAAAATTGTAATATTTACCTTTCCTCCTTCAAGGCGCCCCCCATCTCCTCTACCACCCCAGGGAGCACTACCTCCCACTCATAGTTAGAGACTCTTTGGGCACTAATGATTCTCACATTCAACTGTGGTTACATACTTCACCCCCCTCGGAGGCTGTTAGCCCCTTGCGGGCAGACCCTACCCTATACAGAGCTTTCTCTCCTCTCCCACCTCCTGCCACCCAGCTGGTAGCACCTAGTAGGCACTCAAAGGTGTGGTGGGTACTTATTCATTCAATAAATATCTGTGAATTCTTCCTGTGTGCCAACCACTGCGCTCATTAAATATTTGTTGAATTAGTGTGATGTGCACTGTTTATACAGGTCTGTTTGGATGCACATGTTGAAAAGATGGCTAGCTGCAGGCCTGAGCATCTGCTGTATGGTGTGATGAGCTAGAATAAACAGGAAGAAGAAACTTTTTTTATTAAATTTATTGAGGTGACAATGGTTAATATGAACACATAGGTTTCAGGCATGGGTTTCTGTGTTCCAAGATCTGTATATTGCTCTGTGTGCCCACCACCCAAAGTCATATCATCTCCTGTCACCATATATTAAGACCCCCTTCACCTCCCAGCCCCTTCCCTCTGGCAATCACCACTCTGCTGGTTGTGTCCAGGAGTTCTGGTTTTATATCCCACATGTGAGTGTAATCATATGGTTCTTAGCTTTTTCCGTCTGACTTGTTTCACTTAGCATAATATTCTCAAGGTCCATCCATGTTGTCCCAAACGGCAGTGTTTCACCCTTTCTGATGGCTGAGTAGTATCCATTGTGTGCATGTCCCACATCTTCTTTATCCAGCCTCTATAGCAGGACACTTTGGTTGTTTCCATGTCTTGGCCACCATGAATAATGCTGTAATGAACGTAGGGGCGCATATATCTTTGCAAATACATGTTTTTGAGTTTTGGGGGTATATACCCAGGAGAGGGATTGCTGGGTTGTATGGTAGCTGTATTCTTAATTTTATGAGGAATCTCCAGACCCACCTTCCGTGAAACTTATCTATAGGACTAAGGAACCACAACACATATATATGCAGCTATAGAATACAATCATTTATTTTTTTATTTTTTTGAGCAAGAGTTATTGGCAGATCTGGAAACTTTACAAAGGCAATGATAAAATTTCTGGTAGAGTAGTCCTTTAAAAAAAAAAAAAACTTTTAAACTTAATAACATCAGTTGTTAAGTATCTTTGTGGCAGTAAGTAGGGAGAAGGACCTTGACATTTGTCATTGGATCCCATGGAAAAAGTAACAAATCTTACCCACGCCTTTAGTTACAGAAATCACTAGATGTTGTGTCTTTTTTTATTATGATGATTAGTGACCACATAATTTATCTCCAAACCAAGATATTCCTGAATGTGAAAGGGGATCCATCAATACTTACATTGGAAAAACATGACTAAATTGGGACATATGGTCCAGTAATTATGAAGAGAGGTCAAGTGTTAATGATTTTGCTACAGAATTTTACTTGATGTTTTCGAAGTGTTTTCAAGTGCATTTGCATTAGTCATTACTGGAGAGTTAAAAGCTAAAACTCTGGGAGTCAAGCAAGAGTTTGCAGAACTTTATCCCAATGAGTCAATACACTGTCTGCGCTCGGTACATAAATACATCATAGCTCAAGAGGAAGGCCGTGCTAAGATCTCTAAAGGGAACACCAATTAACTATCTAAATGAATTAGCGTCCTGTTTACACTTCAAGTCCTGAAGGCTAATTACTATTTAAATAAGGCCTTCTACCTTAATTACAGCTGTTCGCATGTGAAAGTTTTAGGGAGGCCTGCCTTCCTGTCTGCAAGGCAAACTTGAAGACATCCAAAGTCACTGAGGGCATGTAACAAAGGCAGAATCTTAGGAAAATAGCTTTAGAAATTAAGGTGGATGCGAAATGATCACTTACAGCTTCGCTGAGTATAGTTTGCTGAGATCTCTTCTCTAGCTGTCGTTTGTAGCTGGGCTGTTACATGGTACATGTGCCCACATCACCTCGCCCAGCTCTGCCATCTTCAGGAGCAGGCATCCTCATTGGCACCTTGATGTTCACCTCCGTTCCTGACGCTTAACCAGGAGCTGAATTTTAAATAGAATTGACCTTGTAGAAGAACTGATACTAGAAACCCTAGATTTCTCATTCGTTTCCTGCTTTTTCTGACTTTGGGTCTCGTTACCTGTTTAGGTCATTTATTCAATCATGAACTATTTATTCAGTACTTGTTAGACATAAACTAGGCACAAGGAGGATTCCAAGCACATGCAGGTAGCCCTTAGCGATCAAAGGCGTCATGTGATTTGGGGGGGGGGTTCTTCTCAGTCTTCAGTGAGAGGAAATACCCTGGGAGACTCAGACAAGGGAATTTCAAGGATGGGGGTGATATTCTCATCTTGAACCAGCCCATATTTTATTATTTCTTTTATTTGAGAACTAGGAATGGAGCATTTTGGATTAGTGGGTATGACTAGAATTTATTTGATAAACACCGGAGGAGCAAAATAAGCAACCTTTTAAACAAATTACTAACCTGTAAAGAACCAGTCTCCTTCCCCAGTCCAAAACAATGTTTTCCAAAATGAAAAAAATATGAATAAGCAAGATGAAATATTATTTATCTCATGATCTAAGATTATCATTTTCTTCCCATCGCATTGCTTTTTTACTATTTTCAGAACATCCAAAACTACGTAATAGTTTCCTCCCATATGATTGTCTCCTGTATGTCTCTTACCTTATGTTATCTCTTATCTTGAGAGAGACCCATTCTTATCTATGACATCACCTCACTGCAAAATCATTGGTTAACTAAATTATCCAGGCTGCTGCTGATCCTGTCTTTCATTTAACTCCATTTGGCCTGAACTTTCACACCACAGTAATATAGTTTTCTTCCTAAATATGCCAGCTTTCCCATCGGATAATTCAGGTGGTAAGTCTGCCATTTTTTTGGTTTTCTTAAATCTCACAAGGGCTGCCCTACTTATTTGAATTCTTTTGATCATGAGGTCATTTCATGAAGTCATCCTACATTTGGAAAGCTGATGTTTGGCTTTATTTTTTCCCCTGAGCCCTATCTGTAACTCAGGATCAATGTCAAGTCAACAAACATTCCAAAACCTCACCTATTTTAAATCAGAATAAGAGAAGTTGACTAAACTGTTCTCACACAAAAGAGAAACATTGACACTGGTAAATCCCATTTTCCAGGATTTAGAGCTGTATTTTTGAAGAGTGGTCCTATGAGGCAATTACAGAAGAGTCGAGCTCCCTTTCCTGCGAGTGCTCCAACAGCTAACAAAGGTGCATGTTATAGACGAAGGAAGAACCATCCAGCCTACGGATCCCCCATGGATTTATAATACTTTTCGTTCCAGCTATCAAGTTGCAGAATATCCAACAAGAATAGAGTCTACCTCACCAGTTGTTCTCACAGTGTCCCTTTAACTTTGTGGGACTCAATCTCCAAACAAGTACAGATAATGCCAAGAGTTTCAGACAACGATTTTTGTTTCAGACCTAAGTTCCATGCTGATAATAACAGGCAGGAAAAAAAAAAAAATTGATAGAAGGCATTCTAAACCTCAAATAAAACCATAATTTAATCAGGCCAAGTAAATTTGTAACATGAGAAACAAGACACAGAATTGAGTATCACGAACACTCTAAGCCCAAATTCTACAAAATTCTCTAAAGTGTTAACAAAAAGGACATAAAAGTAATTGTTTATTTACTATTCTGTGTTTTCTGAATTTGAGTTTGGTGTAACAGGAATATTTTATGATGCCATTTTAAATCAAATAGAATATGTACATACAAATGCTCCAGACTATATAATTCAGCAGCTTTAGTGAACTTTGGGTTCGGTCTAAAAGATGTTTGCTCTTGGTTACTTCGCTACAATTGCACAAAGAGAAGGAAAATTTCATATTATTCTATCAAGGGTGTTTCAGTTCTGCAGCTACTGCTAATCAACACATCCAGATTTTCACCAACAGCACATTTATGCCTCCCATTTGGAATCCTTAGACATCTGAGCCTGTATTGTTTAATTTTCCACAACTAGACCCTTGTATTTGGAAAAACTATAATCATTTGGGGGCGGGGAAAGGTGGTGAGAAAGCGAACAGATGAGGAAAGCAGGAAGTGCTTCGGCCCACGCCAACAGCAGAGGGAAGGGATGCAAGTTAATACCAAGCAGCGCTTTCCTGCAGGGGTCAGATGATTCCACAGGATTTTAAGACTCCCAGAGCTCTAATTGAACAGGAAAACTCACACTTGTTGCCAGGAAGTCAGCAGGATGGTTGCTGAAACCCACAACCACTCACCAATGATAGCAACAGCAACTGGTTTACAGCGTTCATTCCGCTCTGGAAAAAACTCCCAGATCGAACCTCCTTTTTCCATTTGATTTCCATGCAAGTTTTGCTATAGTCACAGAGAAAGGGGGGTTATACCCATTCATTTCCCACTTTTTCTCCCAGTTGTGGGGTGGGGGTGGGGGTAGGGCTAGGGCTAGGGCTAGGGCTAGGGCTAGGGCCAGGGCCAGGGCTAGGGCCAGGGCTAGGGCTAGGGCCAGGGCCAGGGCTAGGGCTAGGGCTAGGGCCAGGGCTAGGGCTAGGGCTAGGGGTGGGAGAGATTCCAGGAGCTGGAGGAACCTCAGTTCAGAGGCCAATAGAAAGTCCTGTGGTGGTGAAGCTGTGACCTGAGTCCCAGGAAACCCCTGCTGCTGGGTGGAAGGAAACAAAGAGCGTAGCTGCGTGCAACGCCGGGAGGTAAGCCGCAGGCCTCGCTTCTGTCCTGCTCCAAATGACATGCCCTGTGGGTGCCACTCAGTGGCCAGCCCAGCGGAGCAGGAAGCAAGGAGAAATACAGCTATGATGCTCACCTCAGCTGTGCAGACCCCGCCGACCCCCGAGGAGGCCCGCTGTGCCTTCGGCATCACCCCTCTTCCAGGACCACCTGGCCCCCGTGCCCATGGCCTGTGGTCAGATGACCTCATCTGCACTCGGGTGCCCCTTTTCGCAGAGAATTCATGTTTTAAAGGGGGACTCTTTCAGGTCCCAAGTAACTCTGTTATCCCAACGTCTTAACCATTCTAAGTTGGCCATGTAACCTTGACCAAGTCAGCCTCCGTGGGACCATCTACTTACAGTTTAGGTTCAAAAGACCTTTCATAATCCTTGTAGCTTCAAAATCCTCCTTTCTAGCCCCGAGACATCAGTTGTTGGGCACAGAAGAGAGGGACGCGGTTTGCTTGCGGGCCTCGATGGATCCCTTTCTGTCCGCTGTTAAGTCCGCAGGGCTCACCGCGTTGTACAGCCTCGCCTGCTGACATAGGCTTTGAAAGTGGGAAATGGAATAGTGATAATGGGAGAAAAAGGAAGAGATTTAATACTTTGTATCGTTTATAGATTTTAAAATAAAATGAAGTTATGCAGCTTATCAGAGGCTATCAATCATGTAATGACAGTAAGTCATACTTGGTTGTCAAACTGAGGGTGTCACTTAGGTCAGAGTTGAAATAAATAAAAATGTCACGTGCATGGAGAAGCACTTATTACTACTCCTAGTCATCAGAAGCCCACCCCGGCTCCTCCTTGGGGGTGTAGCTCCCCAAGAGAGAAATGTCACCTGGAGTGCAGTAAGGTGCCCCCATCTCACTTAGGGCCCAAGCTGCTGACTCACTTGGAACCCTCACCTCGCCTGCCCCACCCCCGGAAGGTCTCCCAGGCAGACAGAGCCTGAAAGTTAATTTCACTGGGTTGTTTTTACGACTTACATTCTTTGGAGTCCTGTGGCTCTCCTCACTCCTCCTTTGTTTTTGTTTTTTTTCAGGTGAAAACATATCCACAAAATGACCTCTAATTAAGTTACTATTTTACAAAGAGTAAAAATCCAAAGTTCGTGGTTTTGTTTTTCCAGAAAAAAAAAAATAATAATAATATGCTGGAAGGTTCTGGTCCTAGCTGTACCCACATCCCTTCACTAAGGAATGATTCACCAAGTCATTTCATCTCTCTGGGGTCGGAAACAAACCACCTATAAGGTCTCTCCTGGCTCTAGGTCATCACCAATTTAACTGCTTACCACTGTTTAAAAATCAGCATAAATACATCTGAGGTTTGCCTCCTCCAACCCAAAAGAATTTTCAGATACAAACATGGCTCTAACCAGCACTGAGGTTTTGTCGTTGTTGTTGCTTCATCTTACACCCATCGTATAAAATCTGATGTCTTTCTGAAACAATGAGCTTCTGTCCTCAGTCTGCATCTCCGTTCAAGTGGAAATGTCTCAGGCATTCAAGGCACTAAACTCCCAGCAGTGCAATGGGAGAAGCACCTCGCCTGCACCCCTTTCTTTTCAACATCTGGCTCCTTCCACAGCTTCTATTTACAGCAGAGTCGAGGAGTTGAGATGAAATCTCCACATAACTGACAAGGTCTGAAGTTGGACTGATTATCTTCTATATTTTTTTCTTATTTCTTCTGCTGCTGGCACGTGTTTCTGCAGTTATTTGCTGTAAAGTGGGAGCAGTTCAAAGAATGGTGCTATCTCCAGTTACTAATTAATTTCCTAAGAAACTTAAAAGCATTCCCTTCTAGGAAAAGGGGGCCTTTAGAGTTGACAAGAGCCATTTATCTTCAAGGGTCCAGAGGCTACATCACTGTCAATCTCCAGTCCAGCTGCGGTACTTTTAAAGCTCCCTAAAGGCTTCACATGGAAGACTGCCCAGAGGGGAAGGCCAGTCATGGAGAGAAGTTGGACCTGATGAATTCCAAGTTTACCATTTCAGTCATTCAGAGATAAGCCCTGCAACTGTCATCACACGTGGGCCACAAAGGGGGAACTTCTCATGTGTTCCAGTCCAATACACAAATATGATAGTCAAAGAGCCAAAGAACCACTCGTTCACCCACATGTCTCTATATGCTACTGATGTCCCACATGCAATTTCTCACCAGGTTTCCCGGCTAATGTGTAGCCCACCACGGTCTTAAATTTTCCTTCCATCGTACAGCATTTATGTACAGACAAGCCTGGGTTCCATAGGAGCTACGTTTCTATAGACTATAGATGTCCCACCAAAAGTTACTTATTTGAGAACCAGAGATTTTATTTTACTTCTGAGCCATGTAATTTGAGTCTCCCGGTCATTAGACAAATCATGTTCAATGCCAATGTAAAGTAATAATAAGTGATCTTAAATTCATCAACTGATACCAAAAAAATTTGTAAAAGCTCAAATGTTTTCATTAATGGAGCCCTGAACAGTGTTGACAGCACAGTGGAAAAGAAACCAAAGCAGTAAGAAAAGAGTCAAGCTCAAGAAACCTAATTTTCAATGATTCTTTGTCCAAAAATAATACTAATAAGCAATTAAAAAAACAACAGCTGTAAAATAAGAAATTATATACTAACAACAATGTATATAAAACATGGCATAACTAATTTTGAAATATCTCTGAAATGTACCATTTTATTTGTGTAATATCTTTTTAATGCATCAGAGTACTTAGAGTGGTTTTTAGAAATATCTCTAGTTCCTTGATATCACCCCTTCAAGAGTAGAGCTTAATTCCCCTTCCCTTGAGTGAGTTCCTTCTAACAGAATATGGCAGAAGTGGAGGCATGTGACTTTGAAACAGTGTTTTAAAGGACATGTAGCTTCTGCCTCTTTCTCTTGGATCACTCCTTGCGGAGGAAACCAGCCTCCATGTTGTGAGAACACTCAAGCAGCTCTGTGGAGTCAGCCACATGCTGAGGAATTGAGGCCCCTGCAGGACCAGTGCTAACCTGCCAGCCATGGAAGTCAGCCACCTCGGAAGCAATGCCTCAGTCCCAGGTAGCCTTCAGATAACTGCAGCCTTGGCCAGCATCTTGAGTACAATCTCGTGAGCCAAGCCATTAGCTAAGTTGATCCTGGATCCCTGACCCATGGAAAGTGGGTGAGATAATAGACAGTTATTTTTTTTAGCTGTTACATTTGGGGGGGGGGGGCGCGTAAGCTCTACAGCAATAGATAACTAATATAGACTATTTGAACCATTTCTACATTAAGATCACATAAACAAAATATGTCACTATCTCCAACGTTATCATTTATCCACTACCAATCCCATCCCATTAGCATTTGTGAACTGCAAGAAAAAATGTCTGCGTTGTGTTGAGTGTTTTGCGCTCATCTCTATCAGGTAAAGAGTAGACAATAAACAACTTTTTCAACTATTGTTCCATCAGTAAATAAATGTCATCAAAGGGGCTAAATGGTAATAATACTTATAGTAATGTTAAGATAATTTTACTGTATAGATAGATACAGTATCTGTGAAATCTATTTGTTGACAAAAGGAAAAGACTCAACTGGAGATAAAATTCTAAAATCTCCACATCCTGTTAACCAACAAACAAGTGTGAGGAGAGAGAGTTCTATGGAAAATTAAACAAAAATCAAAATAATAACCAAGCACACACACACACAGCCCAGAATCTAGTGTGGGAGAATGGACTAAAAGTTCTCACAAACATGTGATTAACTCTATTGATAACTTGAAAATGCTGAGAGGCCGTAACAAGAGTACAATGTGGTGAGTCTTCTGAGAGCCAAAATAAATAGTCCAGTGTTCACTTTCCACACCGCAAAGCTGGGGCTGTGCTGTGTATCTACAGAGCCAGATAGGTCAGTCACTTGGTCTTCTTTGTTCTTAGATACTCTCTTATTTGCATCTAAAGATCCATATAATCAATCTCATTATTTTTCACCCATGTCCAACTGAATCCTTCTGTACTAAATTGACCCTTTGTCCAAGTGATACAATTCCTCTGTGCTCTTCCGTGGCAGTCTTTGTGTCCTTTTACTTTCTTTGTACTCCCTGGACATTAAAGAAATGCTCAGTAAATGGCTAGGCTGTTTCACCATTCAGACCCAAGACAGACTTCGAAGGTCTGTGATGAGCAGTTCAACAAGGAGTTGAGTATCTACTACAAGCTCCCATTGTTTTAGGTGAGGTAAATGAAATAATATTTGAAAAATTAGAAAATACTTTCTAAAAGAAAATATAACCCACCCCACAAAATGTTACTGTAGCTGACAAGATAGTCACACTCACCTTATGTCAGGGAATTGGGGGAATTTTTTTATTAATTCAGCTTTCTGGCTGGAAACTGTAGAGGTTCAGTGAAATCAGAAGTAGATAAACACTTCAGAAGGAGAAAAGTTTAATGCCAGGTCTTGTACCATGTGTTTGAACTAACACTGGATTGGCTTACATGTCCTGAAGAAAATAATCCTGGAAATAAAAAGAAAGGGAATGAACAGAGAAAAATGATAGTGTACAAATAAGTCAGCTACATAAAAAAGACTTAATAAGGGGATTCCACCTTTAATAGAAAAGTGATGATTGATTCTTTATGAATTGTTGGTGCCTGGGGAAAGAATTACAATTGTTGGATGATCTCATGTTTGGAAGAGAGACTGCAGGGAGGAGGTTAGGGGATTTGTATGTGGTCAGGTGGTAACTATGATGGGCCCAGTCGGGCAACAACCACATTTCTCCCTCGGCCAATTATTTTGGAAATTTAAATACCCATAAACATCATGAGCCAGGTACAAACAGCTCTCAAATAATCATAACACTGGGAGAAGGAAAATCATGGTAAAACAAAACAAGATGCTGAAATGCGGCGTCATAGGTAATTCGATCTTTGCCTCCTAATGCAAATGTGGAGTAATAACAATAATACTACAAATGTAAAATAACCATAATAATAACGAGCGTGTCCCATGGGTGCTGCCCTTCTCTGCTCTCCTGTGCCACATCCCACAGCGCTGCTCACGAGCACAGGCCAGGCCTGTGTGGGCCTGGACATAAGCAGCCAGCCAAGCAAACACAAGTCCCATCTTCTTGGAGCTTGCTTTTAAATGCGGAGGAGACAGAGCATACATACATAATGAAAAAATATATATATATGCAATTCAGTGTTAATTTTTTCACACTAAACAAATATCTTTTAATGAAATTTTAAAATAAGGTGGGGAAGTCGTCGATGTTTTCTCACACATTTACCCTTTCCTCAGAATTATTTCTCACAAGGAGAGACAGAGGCACTGATGTCCGGACAGTCCTCAGTCGTGGGTTGTGTGTGAACTCCCTGGCACAGAGCAGGCTCCTGGGGCCAGAGACACTCGGCCCCTGTGGTCCTCTTCTGGGTCTGGCCCTCCCTCCAAGGGGAAGGCATCGATGGAGCCAGGAGGACACGACCATCTGGAACCCACGCAACCCCTTGTAGACCAAACTCCCAGTAGCTGGAATCCCCGAAGGCCTGCCTGGGAAGGGTAGAATTGTGTCCCCCAATTAATAATACGTTGGAGTTCTAACCCCCAGTACCTCAGAATGTAACCCCATTTGGATGTTGGGTCCTTACATAGATAATCAAGTTTAAATGTCATTAGAGTAGGCTCTTCTCCAATGTGACTGTTGTCCTTATAAAAAGGGGAAATTTGGACACAGAGTCAGGCACAGGTAGAGGAAAGACGGGGTGAAAGACCCACGTAGAAGACGGGCCGGGCCCCCTTTAAGAACGCTGGCTCAACCAGGCCCCTGTGTGCGGAGCCCGCTGTGTATTTCACATGCACCAGAGAATATTTCTGTTCCCATCGCTCACCAAGCCAAGCACTCTGCTCCTTGAACAAACCCATACGTTCCTGACAGAGGAGCCTCCAGACTTCTCAGGCACCAAGAAGCAGCAGTTGAAGCTCAGACAGACACCTGTGAAATGGCCACCAAGGATCAAACCCGAATGACGGGATGGAAAGCGTGCAGTCAAGAATCGCAGGCACATCAAGCTAAGTAGGGAGTGAGTCACGCCCTCGGTCCCGGAGCAGACGCAGAGTCACAGCCAGAGGAGTGGGAACTCACAGATTCATCCTCGCTGAGCGCAATCGTCAAGAAAGCAGGGGTTTACGAAAAAGAGATGATTCCAGATCCAGTAGGGGAATGACGGGCCGAATGAAGCACATTCAAGCACCGAAAGGGCAAAAGGCCAATTCAGACCAGCCGGCCGAGAGCTGGAGACCGTGCCGCAGGCCGCCGGAGCCAGGCCCCAGCAGGCAGGTGCCGGTGAGGGTGGCGGAGGACAGGGTGTGACTGTGGAAGCCCAGCACCATGCAGGCAGGGAGATGCGATGCGGCAAAAAGCTGACAGAACAATCTAGACTTTTAAATGACCCCTCAATGAGCAGGTCATGATCGTAACTGCGTTACTCCATTCATCTAATGAAACTCAAGAATCACCCAATAAAAGAAAAATTAAAGTATGATTATTGACTTTCAAAATAAGCCTTTGGTTTAAAAAGTGATGATCATTATGATAAACAGTAAAAATAAGTAAAATATGTTTCTATGGGCCAAGAACAGATATTATTTTATTTTTTCATTTAATAATCCCACTAATTTTATGAGGTAGGTATTATTAATAACTTCAATTTACAGGTAGGAAAAAAATGGGTATTAAACAGATCAAGTAATTGGGCCAAGGTTATGTAGGTAATAAGTGGCTAAGGCTCTAAGCAAATCTTTCTGATTCTAAAGGTTTTGTTGTGGGTTTTTTTTTTTCCTTTTGTTATTAACTATGGTACATATTTTAATTGGGAAACTAATACATACACCTGGTTAAAAAACAAATCATGAACTATAAATGGGCGATAGCCATTGTTTTGTACTCCAGACATTTGGTGGCCCTGTCCTCACCCCAAAAGATCCACTATTACCATTTTTTTCTATACTCTTCTAGAAAGTCTATAAAGCATTTCTTCCCCTTAATTTTTTAACCCAAATGGTAGGACACAGTATTCTCTATAAAAGTATCTTGTAAAGTCTAGTTGGCGTGGCTCAGCGGTTGAGCATCTTCCTAGGATCCAGGCGATCGGGGTTCGATTCCGGTCAGGGCACATGCCTGTGTTGCGGGCTCCATCCTCAATGTGGGGCGTGCAGGAGGCAGCCGATCAATGACTCTCATCATTGATGTTTCTCTCTCTCCCTCTCTCCCTCTCCCTTCCTCTCTCTGAAACCAATAAAAACATATTTTTAAAAAATACCTGGTAAAGCTATTTTTTTTAACCACTACACTATATTGTTTATTTCCAAATGTTAGGCTCTTCTGTTGATATGTAAATAATGTAATTTGCCCCAAAAAATCACATATAAATGCTCGGCGGCATAGTCACAAAAAGGCAATCTACAAGTACACCTGTAGGTAACCAACATTTGGGGATGGTTTAAGTGTGACCATGACCATTAGCAACGACCTCCTAGGTTCCTTTAAGCCTTATGATGATGATTTAGTGTAGTGATTATCAAAATGTGGTCTGGGAACAGGTCATGATCCCTAACGGCCTCTCAGGTTCCACAACATCAAAATTATTTTCCAAATAAAACTAAGATATTATTTTTCTTTTTCCCAGTGGAGTTTTCCAGGGACCACATGTGTGTGATATAGCAACAGATTGAACGCAGACCCAGATATGGTCTCCAGCTGTCTTCTGTTAAGCCAGACATTGAAGACATCTGCAAAAATGTAAAACAATGCCATTCTCGTGAATTCTTTTGGTTTGGTATAGTTATTTTTTATTTAAAAAAACATGTCATCTCAGTTAACACTTTTATTGCTATTTTAAATGAATTATAAAGAAATGTTTCATAATTTTCTTAGTTTCAGTTTCTATTATGGGTAAATATTGGTAGGTATACCTCACATAAGCCTGTATGAGGACCCCTGGGGTTCCTCATCTTTTTTAAGAGTGCAAAGAGACCCTAAGACTAAGAAGTTTCCCAGCCACTGATTTGGTCATTTAGAGACGTGCTGATGGCATTTTAAATAACACAAACCTGGATCCCCTTGTAGAAACATGATCTGAACACGGCAGGTCACAAGGCGAGAGTAAGAAGGAACATTGGTGAGCAGGACAACTATTCTCCAACTGCTGAGAGTGGGCCAAGAATATTTCATCACCTAAAAACAACAGATTTTTTTAATCCCATTTATAAACAAAAAGAACCTTTATTTTATTTTATTTTATTTTATTTTTTTGTTTGTTTTTTTAGAGAGAGAGGAAGGGAGAGGGAGAAACATCGATGTGAAAGGGAAAATTGCTCGACACAAGTCAGGGTTCGGACTTCACCACCAGCCCGCTGTGGGTCATCTCCCACCTGAGCCTCAATTTACTTGTTCGAAAATGGGTTTAACTGAAATTTGCTAAGATGGTATAACTTAAGTGTTCTCCCCAAGGGAAGGAATATAAGTATGTGAGGTGATGGAGGCGTTCGTTAACTAGATGGGGGGACTTCTTTCACATTACATCACAGCAAATCACCACGATGTACCCTTTAAATATTTTACGATTTTATATGTCAGTTATACCTCAGTAAAGCTGAAGTTTTAAAAATTTTTTTTAATGGAGATGCTAATAATGCCTACCACACAGGGGTATCAGGGTTAAATGAGAACGATTTACCTCCAAACAAAATTGGCTTCTTATTGTTATTAACCCCTGCGAGTCACATCAACGTAGGCTGTTCCTCCTAGGCATGCCCCACACTGGCAGGGGTGGCAGGGGTGCCCCGGTACCCGGTGTGTCCTGGCGGGGCCAGGTTAGCAGTCGTGGCTTCCCTTGGCTGGGTGGAAACGCCGGGCCGAGGGTTAACCTAGTGCCTGGGCTGGGCCCTCTCATTTCTTCCCCTTCAACACGCGGTCAATGTCGGCTTCGGGAGAGCCAGCCTTAGTCGCGGTGCGCGCTGTATTCCCGTGTGGCTGTCCCTGAGCTTTGGCCTCCCCCCTTCGGACTGGCATCTCCTTTCCCACCGCGGCTGGGACGCGGCCCTGTGACTCCCTGCTCACTGCATGGGACCTGGGGATGGGCGCGCGGCGTGGGCGGCTCCAAGGACATGGGGGGACTTTGGTTGGGAGATCCAGGAGGAAGGCCACAGAAGGCCGAGGAATCCCAGGTACTCACAGTAAACGCACTTAGACTCGGCGCTGATGTCAGAAAGGAACGGCATGTGCTACAGGGAACATTCTGGACTGGGTCCAAACAAACCCAAGCAAGAAATCAAGAAGCTGTGTTTTTGCGTTTTTGTAAAAATATTGTAATAATCAAAGCAATTTATATAAAATGCTAACCATTCGTGCGTAATTGCCAAGCGTCTCTGTGATGATTGTTTTCATTACTAGATCTGGGTGAGCTCACCTGCACTGTTTTCTTCCACAATGACAGCACACAGCTGGGCGCAGCGGGGTCGGGGCCGCTGTGTCCCCTCCCTGAGCAAGACCAGCAAAGGCCATAACACACCAGCTGAGCCCGCAGGCCAGTCCGAGGCAGCTCCTTGTCAACGTGTGTGTGTGTGTGTGTGTGTGTGTGTGTGTGTGTGTGTGTGTTTTCCTCTGCGTCTCCCTTTTAATGGCCTGCTTCACTTTAAAGAAGAGCAAAGGTTGGGGCGTCTTGGGTGCTTGCCCACAATAACTGCGTCTGGAGTAGTGATTGAAGAGCGGCTTGATGGCAGCGGTAAACCCAAACATCCAAACAAAGGGTCCTCGGATGCTTTTTAGCTATAAAGGAATCTGGAGAGACTGCCCCAGTTTTACATCTATTTTCCCCTAATCTTTCATGCTGCTGAAATAAACATTGGCATAAATTAATCTTTATTTCTTTTTAGAGGGTACATGTAGACGATGACCTAATTTTTTGTAAATCATCTTCCAGGAAAAAAAAAAAAGTGGTGATGAGAAATATTTTTCTATTAATTTATGTGACAAATTAAGAGCCGGAAGAAATACAAAAATAAATAAAATCCAGCCCTGATTTCAAAGGCATTACAACAGAGTACAAGGGTCAGGCAGCCATGGATCCTGGAATTATGCTATAAGGAGCTCTGTGGCCTTTGACCCTCTAACAATGCACTAGGAAACTACAGGACAAAATTTCATATCTTCATTAAGGTTTTAGGTTTAGAAAAAGAAGAGAGCAAAAATGCTTACATTACAAAATATCGAGATGGCAAGCACTGAAATTCCTGTTTTAACAGAATAGCAATGAAAATGCTTTTACTAGTTAAGTTGAAAGCAGAATGCTGATACTTGGTTCCTTTGCCCAATATTAGGACTATAGGACTGTATATATATATTAGGCCTATAAAATGACACACACACACATACACACGCATATAGTGTGTTCTAGAACTCAGTCTAGGAAGAATTTTAAGTCAACAGAGGCACAACCTGCTACTGTGATCACAACCTCTAGAAGTGCAATGATCTAAGAGTGAGCCCCATACTCATGGGACCTGCCCAAGTAATGATCCAGCGGCAGGGGGAAATACTCCCACTAAATACATTTTCAAAGAGGAGTGGAAGACAAAAGCAAAGTTATAATTTTTTGTAAAATATCCTATGTTCAATGTATTAATGTACATTGTTTTCAAACAAAGTAAACTTGCTAAGCATGAAATAAGTTTCTCTCCTGATGATCCAAATTTGTCCACTTGAAACATATAAGACTTAATATTTTTGCATGTAACAGTATTTTAAAGAAATTCATTTCAAAATTGCTGTCTCCTTGTTGCTAAAAACCGGGAGCAAAGCTTGGCTAACTCATGGTTCCTAGAGCATTTGGCTGGTGTGGAAAGTTCACTCTGCTATATTTATTCCTCACGGGCGTGGGCCTCTTTCTTGGCTTTCACAGATCTCTTGCTACGAGGGTGGAAGTTCCTTACGCTCTCAAGGCAAGGACTACATCTAATTCATCTATCGAGGTGATGCCCATATTACATGGTATAAAGTGTTGCATAGTTAATTCTTAATAACATTTTGTTAAATGAATTTTCTTTCGTAAGTTTTCTTGAGTGCTTGTCACTCAAAAATGTATGTGCTATTACTGTCCCATTTTACAGATTAGGAAACCAAGGCTCAAAGAGGCTAGGTAACTAATGCAAGTTCCCACAGTAAGAGCCTGGGCCAAATTCACACCAAGGCAGGGTAACGCCAGAGCCTGTGCTCTTGGTGACTTCACAATACGCCTGTCTCACTGGTTTATTCGACTAAGACTACACTGAGCGCCTGCTGTGTGCCAGACTCTCTTCCACACGGTGGAGACACAGCAGTGACCGGACAGCCAGGCCTGGACGCTCACAGAGCTTGCATCTAGTGTGGAGAGTCTGGAAGTCTATTATGGGGAGACAGGGGACGGACAGAAAGAGTGAAACTGCCCAATTATTTGGTAACTCCAGGTTTAGCCAGTTAAGGACCTGCCAGCTGTTTACCTAAAGCAGCTGCACCTTTTGCATTCCATTAATAAAACACGTGGGTTTCAATTTCTCTCCATCCTTACCAACATTTGTTGTTAGTTGACTTTTTAAAATTATGGCCTCATTTTTAATTTGATATTCTTACTTTTAAAACACAACTACTGTATAATTAATTGATTTTGATTTTGATAAATGATTTTATATTGGGAGTATATTTTACATTTTAAATGCAATTCTTACTTTTTAAAGAAGAAGTTCCCACTTTTAAATAAATAAACCGTGTAACAAGAAGGGATACATCCATTTAGCAATTAGATCGCATATAGTACAAAATATAACTGTAATATGTAAAACCCCAGCACAGCAACCTCAGCTGTATAGATTCCCACAGAAAATGTGCTACAGGCAAAACCGTGGCTCTGTAACAGAAACAGGAACTGACTATACGGTTGGACTGCCCCGTTTTTCTTTGTTATGATTAAAGAACCGCCCTTAACTCACTAAAACACCAAGCATATTGTATTAAAGCTGTAGAGAGGGAAGTGGGATGGAAACCATGGCTCCATGCCATTTTAACTCTGAAAGAACATCAATGAAATGTAACTGAAAAGTTCTTAGGTGAAGAATTCTTTAGATAGTGGTGATATGAAATTTTTTCGTGATTTTTTTACTCAGTGCTCTGATCATACAACAATTTTTTCTCATCGGGAATTCCCACCACCTCCAATTTAAATAAATAAGGTTTGTTCTGAGAGCGGCTTCCATGGGAAGGGACACTGAGAAGCCTATAATGTACTCAGTTTAGCTAAGATCTTCCACATTTTCTATTTGCCAGATAACATGGAATATCTCGCATTCCTTTTCCAACAACATCTGTGACTTTCAACATAATACTATATTAATATTGTCCTAAAATAACTTCTGTCTTTCATTAAAGAGCTCACAAGACTTGGTTCCATTAATACAACACCCCCTGGCCCCATCGTTTCCAAGTGTTAGGAAAGTACAAAGTGTTAACTTTCATTTATTGAGAAGGTTCAAATAAGAAGGTGCAGGATTTTTTGTGCAGGAAAAGACCTCAGGGATCTCTAAATCACCAGTTCTCAAAATGTCGTCCCCAGACCACCAGCAGACTCATTAGAAATGCAAATTATCAGGCTCCACCTGAACTATTGAACCAAAACTTGGGGGTGGGGTTGTGAACTAGGTTTTAATAAGTCCTCCAGGTGATTCCGATGCTTGGTAAAGTCTGAGAACCACAGACTTAGGCCGACACATCCAATCGATAATTGAGGCATCTAAGCTCAAAATCATTCATGTCAGGATTGGGATTCGATTCCAAATCTCTTGCAGATTTCAAGGGTATGAAATGCTTCAAGGCAGATTTCAACTCTTTTTCCCCTTGACAGTACTGAGTTGAGGATTCCAAAAAGGCTGAACTCAGCAAAGAGATAATTGTTTACAAAATCCTGCCCCAATCCCCTTAATTCCCCTTACCTCCCCCTATATGATTTGTTGCAATAGGCAGAGTATTGAATTTGGATGCTAGAGAATTCAGTCCTAGTCGGTCTCTACCATTAACAGATAAAGTGCCCTCAGACAAATCACCTCCCTTCTCGTCTGCTTCCATCTCTACAAAAATAAGAGGGTTTATTAGATTACATTAGAATTTAAGATTCTCCATAGCTCAGAAACTTCATGATTCTCTGACCCTGACTTCTGAACAAATTTTCTCATGGTCACCATGCCAGATGGAAAAAAGTCCATTCCCTGGTGATCAAAAATCTGAATTCCCAGTTCTTTTAGTTCACTTTTCCTCCATCATAAGCCTGTATTCTTTAAAATAACTACTTGCTATCATTCTTCAAATGTCAAACTATATTTAAGTTGTGATCACTAAAGCAGAATTTAAAGAATGAATCAGAAAACTAATGAAGAAAGTGACCGAACACACTGCATATTTTTACTTTTTCCCAGGAATGGAAATTTAACATACATACATGTTCAGTCTGAATTAATGTTCACATAGTTTACTCTGTGGATTTGACCACAGTCCAAAAATAGCAAGAAAAAAAAAAATCAAATACTTAAAGCAAATAGTGTTATGATGTAGGGTAAAACCTTGGCAATTGGCAAATTCAGCTGCTTTTCAGTTTACTCATGTGATATCATATGTTTATAGACATGGTATTCAATACATAGGCACATTATGGAACTACCCGAAACAACTGACAACTTCACTGAAACTGAAGAGGGACAGTCCAGAAAATGGGACCACCTGGACTGCCAAAGAGTCACAGCCCCAGTGAGAGGGGGCCAGATGGTCCAAGAGCCACAGTTATGACCTCTGATCATATCTGCAAACCAGGAGTCTGTCTAGGACGCCAATATCTGGGGAGTTGATGGATTTCTTGGACCTTAAACCAGGAAGATAGCATCATTAATGCCCACAGAGGGTCTTCATCTCTTCTTATGACTCTCCCAGTAACAGCTATTTAACAGGAAAAGGTCACTATTCGCAAAAGGCCAGAGAGAGCTACCTGGGTGAAGATCTTTTTCTTACCCATCAGCAGTAGATTTTGTTTTCTAACTCAAACACAAGTCTAAGGCCATGAATTCATCCTCGATTTTACATTCTGCGTAAGGAAGCTTTTTAAAGGATAAGAACCTTAACAGTCTGATACCAAAATAAAAATGTTGCAAGCTTTTAAATTAAATTTGGAAGTATGTGAGAAAAAGGAAAGGAGGGAAAGATAACAGTACTTCAGGAAACTTCACAAGTTGTTTCATTAAAATGAGCTACAGCAGTTTATAGCAAAGAAAAACTGTGAAATCAGTATCACAAAGAATTAAATTAACTTCTTACGTTAATAGCTCCATGAAAATACTTGTACATTTTATTTTGCCTTTTTATTTGCAGAAAACAAGAAGTACAAAAGAAGTTTCATTCACTTAATGACTTCATCCAAAGATAGTGGACATTAAAAAAATAAAAGCATAATATTGTAATGAAAATATTTCATATATTTGTCAAGCAAAGGAAACTAGAAAGAAAATAGCGGGAATTTAAAGTAATTTTTTAGGATAAGAATATTATATGTTTTCAAACTATGTTTTTAAATGAAAAAAAAAATGAACTGGGTACTTAAATCCATAAAAATATACCCTAATTGGACCTTGGATCATATAAATTATATACCAAAACATTGCATGTAGTGACGATTCCTTACTCTTTTGTATGGGATGTAACCAGGTCCCATGGTTTGTGGAAGAAACCCACGCGGGCATTGAACCCCCAAGTAAACTGGCATAGGCTCCCCCCTCGTGCCCCCCCAACGCCATCACTGGTCAACTTAGGGCCTCCCGACTGGCCCAGACGCAGGTCAGTCTGGGGGATGGGCGGGCAGGGAAACCTCACTGAAGAGCCTCCTCCGAGCGCAGGCAGGGCCGGCTCCCTTGGGTACCGTTTCCTGACATGTCTTATTATAATTGTAATGTGACTTCTGTTTTTCTTGGACTCAGTACAGAGAGACTTCAGTTTTGGATGAAACCGTTGGCTTAAAAAAATACTTCAGGGGGAAAAAATATCACTGAACAGTTAACTAGGGCCTTAGAAGCCATAGTTCCCGACCCCTCCCAGCTCCTCGGCGGCAGCTTTCTCAATGTCGGCCTGTCCCCTGGGCCCGCTGTGTTCCCCTGGGCCTGCTCCTGCCCCCAGCAGGCCCTCGGACTCCCTCTCCTCTGCACGGGGACGGTGCTGGCTTGGGCAGGGAATCCCTCCAGCTTCCTCGGCCCCGTCCAAGGTCTTTCTCTCTGCCCCATGCACAACCTCCTGGCTACCCACCTGAGCGCCTGTGAGCTGATTTACTCCCAACCACACGCTCTGCTTTACAGAAAGGCTCTCAAAGCTTCAGGAATTGCCAAAGTCATGGAACGTTTCTTCAATTTATGTTGCTCCTCTGTGTCTCAGTTACAGTTGGTTCAATATCTGAAAATCAATAAATGTGATAACCATGCACACAAAATAAAGAATAAAAATCACACAAGCATATCAATAAATGCAGGGGAAAACTGACAAAATCTAACACCCATTTATCACAAAAACTCTCAGCAAAGTAGAAATAAAGGGAAAATACCTCAGCGTAATAAAGACCACATATGACAAACCCACAGCCAACATCATACTCAACAGTGAAAAGCTAAAATCATTTTCCTTACAATCAGGGACAAAACAAGGGTGTCCACTGTCACCATTTTCTCCGACTTTTACATGGGCCCTTTCCTCCATCGATATATGTTCTTGCTGTTCATCAAGGAAGATCTTTAACCGTCACAATAGCTCCACTTACCTCTCATCCTGAAGACTCTTCAGTCTATACTCCATGTCCCAATCTCTTGCTTAAGTTCCAAGTACATATCCCCAACTTCCAAAATATATCTTGATATTGATAATGATAATTACATCAAGTTAAACTTGTCCAGACATAGCTCATGATCACATCCCCAGTTCCAAATCCACTCCAATCTCAGGTGTCAACCATAAGCTCATTCAATCAGTCGCCCAAATTTGAAACGTCAAAATAGTGTCTTCAGTTGTCCACTGACTTTGTTAAAACATTAGAAGCAGAAGAAAGTATGTGTGTGTGTGTGGGGGGGGGGGGGGTGCTGAGAATTTTGTGCTCTGCTTCATACCATTACCAACACAGCAAGAGTGCAAAATGTTTCACACACTCCAACTGAGATGTGCAGGAAAATGTAATTTCTTTAGTTTGGTCTTTTTACTAAGTCTGGTCAACAGAAAAACAAATTAAGTTAATGTTCAAGTCTGTTGAAAGCATAGTCCGGTCCAATAATTTAAATAGACCATTTAGGGCCTGCCAAGTCCCTTTCGGGAAGAAATGCTCAGTCTCCCAGCAGCCTCCCCTCCTCTGCTGCTTTCTCGAAACGTTATCCAGGTTGTGCACCCAAACCTGTAGAGGGTTTTTATAAGGGTTTATTTGAGCCAAGCTGACAACATATCCTGGAAGCAAGACTTCAAGGGCTCAGGAGAATGACAGGTTTACACTTTCCTTCGTACATTTGAAATTAAGGAGGGGATCTGAGGAAGATTACACAGGGGTGGAGAAAGCAAGGCGGGGACTGAATTACAGGATAGTTAACAAGATTATGTGCTCTCTTGAGGGTGGTTACCGCCGATTTCAAAGGTGTGTTAACCTAGATGCACAGAAACAATGGAAAGGGCTCACCTAAAAGCAAAGATGAACCTTTTACTAAAGACATAATAGGCCTGGGGTGTGACTACCCACCAGACCTGCCCAGTTGGGGATTTATGATCAGATCACCCTGCGAGGTTACTTCCCATAAAACTTTTTTCATTCACAAGGTGTATAGGATCAGGGTTGTGGGAGACAGGGGGGTTCTCGGATGCACACAGCGCGGCCTCGGTGGGGTGGAACCCGTGCCCGGGTCTCTCGGCTGGGTCAGGACCAGGGGGGCCCCATTCTGCCTCACCTCACTGCCTCCCCTGAGCCCAGGGCTCTGGGCTCAGTGCTCAAAGCAGTTGTCTTGCTTTGCCTCAGAGGGCCCCACGGCTGACTCAGCTTCCCTTCCCAGCAGGAACCGAGGCTGAACCTCAGAACACATCCACAACTGCCATATTTTTCTGAGGCTGCACCCCAGGGTGGCTGTGGCAAGGCTCCCCTCCTTGCTCTTGGACGTATGTAACTCACTGATTCCATGGCCCCCACCTTCTCGAGACTCAGGACTGACTGGGCTCTTCGCCCTCTCCTTCGCCATCACACAAACACCCTCTGCCTCCCTGCTCCACCCCACCAGCCCCAGGAATAGAACACGGACGGGTTCCCCGTTCTCTTCCCCCATGCCCTACCCTGCTCCTCGCCGGTTCCCTCTCTACTGGGGGCAGCAGGCTCTCCCCTAGGCCGTGGGAGACTGCCACAAGCCCACTTCTCCAAGCTAAGTCGTTGGTATGCTAAAAAAGGAATTAAAAGAATTTGGAAAATCTTTTCTCAAGATAGCTGGGCAAGTCTGATATAAATTAGAGCTGCCGGAGTGAACTTCACCCAGCAGGCCGAGGAATTTTGATTGACCCTGACTAAGGCACCATGAGGAGCTGCTGACCACGGTAAACTTGTTATATGTTTTCTTTCAAAGACCACTTTGGCTGCGGTGCAGAGAGTCGATTAGATGCTAGTGCTTCCCAGATTTTGCACCCACAACACCCACGGAAAATGGTAACACTGGGGAACAGAAATAGGGGCCCCAGGCCCCGCCCAGCTGCCCTGAGGGTGGAGGGGACTAGCACCCCTGGAGTCCGTTCGTGGTTACCCATTGCTAAAGCCGGACTTGCAAGTCCAGAAGTCAGGAAACCCTTTGAAAGGTCATCACAACGTCACGCCAGAGGTGATCACTGCCTAACAGTAGTTCTCGCTGCAGTGGATATGGGAGAAATGAATGGCTTTGAAGAACATCAATGAAATAGAAGGACATTGTGTTTGATTGGACAGCTGGGTACAAGGTGGCCCCAATTCACGGAGGCTGAAAGGGGTTTTCCAAAGCAGTGGAAAGAGGTTGATGTTCTTGCAGTCTGAAGGAAGGAAGATATTACTATGCGGCAAAGGAGTTGCTGATAACATTACATAGAATTCTTTCCAAGTGACACAAGACCCTGGAGATGTTTCCCAACCTGCCCATATACAGATAAGGACAATCTTACTGTTTCTGAGAGCCTCTTAGTTTTTAGGCAATGATCTAGTTGCATTACAAATATCACATCATTAATTCACAGGTAACGCTATGAGGTAGCTGTTATTACTTATGAGTGAAGGTCTGGAATCTCTAAGACATAACTAACTTGTTTGACAACTCAGAAATTCAGGCGCAGAGCCAAGATTCAGATCCCGCCCTCTCTGTTTCCCAAACCAGCAGTTCTCCCACTATCCTATACCTCTTGAGAGAGAATTCAATTTATTTTTTAAAGTTGCCCATCTATGTATGTTTTAAAACTTCTGAAATGCTTCCATTTGATGCCCAAAGTCATAGAGCCAGTTAACAGTGAGCCAGGATTAGACCCGGGTCCTGCCTCACCTTCCAGGTTTTTCTATGTGCCTTTCCCTTTCTGAGCAAAGTGCATATGGAAAAAAAAACAGGCTACATTTTGTTTGTGAGCCATGGAGGCTCCACGATCTAACTCTGCAGCCACCTGTATACCTCTGACCTCCCTACCTCTGCTGTGTTACCAGGCTGACTCTCTCTGCAGGGACTCCAGGGTTCCCGGCTTCAGCACCCCTCTTTGTCACAGCACCTCACAGTTAGTGGTGTCTAGAGTATCACGTGGAGGTAAAAAATGGGGAAAGGTGGACAACCTCAGATCTCCCCTGAACCAGTTCGTATACAGACTACTACTTCTTTGAGTCCAGGTCTAAAAGGCAAAGTTATAAGAGTTGGAAAAGAATTTGCATTTAATTCTATTTAAACCTGACGTCTATTCCTTCTCATGGTAAAAGATACAAGATAACTCTCCCCATTATTAAGGATGCAACATACATTACGCATGGGGTCAATGGCCCAAAGTCGAGATGATGTCATTTCTGTGTTCTCCTTAACCATGCCCTAGCCCAAGGGGAATGACTCCTTTCACTCATTATGAAGAGTCAGAGCTTCTACCTGGGTTAAGATGTGCTTGATTGATATGACTTCATTTTTGAACCATGACATTTCTAATTCATTAAGCTTATACTGACTTAAACTTCTTAGCATGTATGTTTTGAGTATAAACAAATGCCAACCTTACCACCAGCACCATCAAATTCCTGAGATGCCTCAGCACAATTAAGAGAACGAAGTCGTTGCAAGGTAATTATGTGGATTAATGTGTAATCCTGAGGAGCAGCAACACCCTAGCAACCGTGGACTTGGCCTTGTTACTGTGGGGAAAGCAGTCAGAGGGGTCAGGGAGGAAATCCAAAGAATAGGCTTTTGCCTCTGTCAACAGCGTGGGTGACACATTAGTGTTTTAGTAACAGAGGGTATCTAACACTCCTGAATTCCGCTACAGCTGGAATGTCCTGGGAAACCCATTGCATCCCGGGGCCTGGCACTGCCCCAAATGCATTTTTCTGAGAGAAGAGAGGAGATGGGGATCGTTATAAAATTTCTTATAGGGTTTAAACTGCCAACTGAGCCTACAATTATTACTATTTATTTTCTGGGGCAAAAACAAAAAAGTTCTATAAATATTCTGACCATATATCTGTTTAGCAAATCAGAGTAAAAGAAGTATAATTATTGCTCTGATTGAGATATTTTCCATGTTTTACTACTATGTAAGGAGTCTATGAAGTAAAATCTTACCAAAAAACATCCCCCACATTTAAAGGTGGGGTCAGTGTGAAGGCAAAAGCAGTTGTCAATATGTAAAGCCGATTATACACCCAAAGTAGCCATGTGAAATTTACATCTTTGTGCCCGTTAGAATTTTTAGGACCCTATGGAAGGCAATGTCCACAGACCGACAGGAAAGATTTACGGCTCAAGTGGGTCTGTTATTTCTCTCCTCATTCTATGTCCCTTTGGTAGTCAATTTTGTAAATAAAAAACAGGGATGAATTTTAGAAACATAAAGTTGAGCGAAAAAAAGCAAGTTACAATGGTCTTCATACAATAAGAAATTATTTTTGTTACGGTTTCTAACAAACAAACCAAGCAATATTTTGCTTAGAGGTACATACTGGTGAAGTATACTAATATAAAAATTTTAAACAGCAAGGAAATGCCTATGCCGTATCCCTTGCTCTAGAGTTGGGAGGTGAAAGGATAGAATCTGAGCAGGTCTACAGGTAATTTCAGAGGTTTTGGTAAAGTTCTAGTTCTTAAGTTGATAGCAGGTTCATGGAATCTCATTTCGTTAAAGTATCTTGGTGTGGGACCTAGCACTAGTATTTAAAAAAAAAAAAAATGAAATAAAAAAACTAAAAACTCACCAGTGGTTGTAATATACACTCAGATTTGGGAACCACTGAGCTAAACTATTCACATCTGGCCTTTGTCGACCATCAAGTTCATTGCCTGGGAAGTAGAGCTCAACCAGGCTTAAAGCTCTGGGACTGACTGTCCAGCCTCAGTCCAGGGTTCCAGCGGAAAGGGTCTCTGCCCATCAGGTTTGCAGAGATCCTAAGTGCACACTTGCAGCAAAGACATGGAACTGTCTTGCCCCCATTGCTTCTTCCTATCATGTGGCTAAAAGTGAAGACTTTATGGGTGGAGAAGGGACGGGACAGGCTGGTGAGCCATGTCCTCAGGGACAATGCTGTGTATCAAAGTGTCACGTCAGGAAAGAGCCAGCAAAGGTAGGACCCCAGGACCATGACCATAAAAGCTTTGTGAGAGTCACCTTGTTGATTTCCACATGGGGACTAGCAGCAAAATCCTGAAGCAAAAACTCTGTGGACCTGTCTTCAGGCTAGCAAAAAGGAAACTGGGGCATTTATTTGGGGATCAGAAGCTTGTTGCAGAAGAAGAAAAAGTCAAGGCATAAAATGAGTTGGGGGCACTTTAGAGACATTTGAAAAACATGCCCACTAGGGCTTGTTGTGGGTGGGGGCAGAGGGGCTTACAAATGAACAGGCCATGGGTGACCAAGAGTGAGGGTGTTCTGGGGCTGACGCTCCCACTCCTCTGAGGACAGCACCCTGGCCACACCTGGTATGGCCAACTGGAGTATCCCAGAAAGCTCCATCATTCAGCGTTCTCCAGTGGGAATAGAGGGACAGCAGGAATCTCCTTCAAGTCACCCAGCTCTCTCTGTTATCCTGTCCTCAGGGTCTGGCTGCAACTGGGTGAATAGCCATTGTGGAAATAATTCAAGACCTCAAATTGTCAGACATATTGAAAAGGCATTTTGAAATACTTACAGCCCAGCCGGGCATGGCTCAGCGGTTGAGCATCGACCTGGGATCCAGGCAATCAGGGTTCGATTCCCGGTCAGGGCACATGCCCGGTTGTGGGCTTGATCAATGACTCTCTCATCATTGATGTTTCTGTCTCTCTCTCTCCCTCTCCTTTCCTCTCTCTAAAATCAATAAAGATATATTTAAAAATAAAAAATAAATTAAAAAAATGAAATACTGGAACATGTTAAAAGCCAAAAGTCATATAGAGTTCATACGTCCACCACAACAAACTCCTGCCAAGTACTAGGGAACCATTCAAGGAAAGCAACTTTGTCCTTTTAGGATTTCCTTATTTACTAGCTTTGCGGCATTGATATCTGTATTTATTTACTTCTTCATGATGTAACTGGAACCAAGGTTCGACTGCCTGCCACCACAAAAGCCAAACTCATGAGACAGATGCTGGTGTAAAAGGAAAGTGATTTATTCAAGTGTTGGACACCTGAGAAGATGGAGGACACTAGTCCCAAAGCCTATCTCCCCACCCTAGTGCAGGCAGAGGTTTTTATAAGGAGGGAAAGGAAAGCAGAACAAAGAAATCAAGGGGAGGGGGTTGAAAAAGTTCTCTACGTGCAGCCAGCACAGTCCAGTCCAATAAAGATCTTGAATTGGTCAAGTGATGGTCTGGTGTGTGTCGTCCTGGTCTTTCTCATCTGGTTCTAAGTAATCTTGGTTCTATGGTTGAAGGTCAGTAAATCTCCCAGGAATGGGATGACTTAAGGTTGGAGACTGTATCTTCTGAAGTTAATTCCTAGGATTCTTATACAAACATGAGATTTATCTAAAAGCTACATTTTAGTTAAAGGCAGCATTTACAGAAACAATGTTCAAAAAAAATGGTGGGGTGGGTTACAATTCCCCACTGTTACAATCCTTACTGTTACAACGACCTAGCTCCTGCTTACCTCCCCAAGTTCATCTCTTGCCACCAGCTCTGGGTACACTGACTGCTTGCAAATTCCCAAAGACCTCTCTCTGCTCCCTCTCCTGTTGCCTGGCCATCCCTTATTTATTCAGTAAGATTCCACTGCAACATAACATCCTCCAGAAAGCTGTCCCTGAGCACCAAGCAGAATCGGATGACCATCCTACATATTCCTTTAGTGCTCAGTGCATGACTGATCAACCATACGAGACGGCACATCTCTGCCTTCAGCAGTTGGCTTTTCACAAAAAGCTCCTTAAAAATCAGGGACTGACTCTTGTTCACTGTAACTATGGCACCCAGCACAGTGGTTACAATGTAATAAGTGTTCAAAAATATTTGCCTTCGTAAACGATTAAATGAAGTTCTTCCTTGTGAACAGCAATTTGCAAATGAGGGGAATGGCGTGCATATGTCTGTGCAGGTGTTGGTTTGGTGTGAGCTACATTGGTGGTGTGCACCTGCAGCCCACCTAGTAACCGTGTTGAAAGGTGGAAACAGAACCCTCCAACCCTTGTTGGGAAAGAACTTATTGGTTCCCACTGTTCTAGAGGAGGAAGACTGGAGGGTGAGTCTGGCTCACAAGTGACTAAAACAAGAGATTCCAACACCGACAGGATTCTCTCTCTCTCTCTCTCTTTCTCCCCACCCCATACACACATACACACACATGCACACACTCACACATATCTCTGCCCTGTATAAAACAGATGGGCTTTCTCTTCAAATGTTGAGAGAAACAGAAACAACCACCACCAGAAACACTGAGCTCACATCTTCCCAGTGTCGCAGGGAAAGCTATCTTTTCTTGGTCTTAATTTTTATCCCGGACAAGGGCTGTCTTCCAGCTTTGGTCACATGCTTCCTGCCTTTACGGGGTTGAGCCTGTGACAGGCTGCTTGGTTTCTGAACATTCCACACGGCCCTCCCCGCGTCTCTTGCTTTCTCAGGTCTCTCATTCCAGTACAACAATTTATTTGCTTTTTGTTTTTTTCTCCTATTTCCTATCCCAGTGTCAAAATCTCTTCTAACATCCATCATAACTTCCAAGGAAAGCACAGTTGTGATTGTGATACAAGACAAATTTTTAGGATTGAAAGTGTGAACTCATAAATAGTAAATCAAGTCAGGTGAAGCAATTTCATATAATCCATCAATTTAAAAATATAAAACTTAGGGTGTTTGAACAGGTTAACTTTAGCTGCTTATGTCTTAAGCATCTGTCAAAATAACATTTTGTGGCATAAACTTTTTCAAGTAAACTTGATTCAGTGACATTTTCAGGTATTTCTGTGCATGCCAGCTGTTAGGTTTGGGGGAAAGCATCCTGTAATTTGAGGACACGTCAAAACCAGCAGGCATGTTTGGTTCATATTTCTGCATCAATTAAATTGCTGCCAGGAAGTAGAAGAGCGTCCAGGAAAATTTCAATCAGGTACCAGAAATCTGCAGGGATGGCCTTGTGTTTCAGTAACCGCTCTACGGACACAATGAGGGGAAATGACCCACTAGAAGGATAACATCTGGACTTGTCTAAATGTCTCCGTTACTTCAGACCTGGTCGGTTGAAATGTCATGAGAGTGTTGAAACCATCATTTTCAAATGTGTTTCTGTTGAAGCGCCAAGTGAGGTTGGACCCAGAATTATTCTGGATGACATGGAACCTTTGCTTAGAAAGTGATATTTATTTTCTAGTTTGTGTTTTTATGACTGGATGATACTACGTTCTTACTTTGTGGGCCACCACCCCACCCCCCAAGAAACAAAACAAAAGCCCCCAAACCCAGCACTAAACAGACCAGCTGGCCCCGCGTCGAGTGGAAAGTGAACCGAGGTAGACGCGCGTGGCCCTGCTTCCAGCTGGTGGCACACTAGCTGCAGATGTGAGTACCGTGGTCACAGGCCCTCTGACCCTGAGTGTTCTCGTTTATTCACTGGGCACAATCGCACCAGCCCAGCTCACAGGGGGAGGGCGAGGAGCGTTATGATGGCACACGTGCCCACAAAGTATTGGAAGTTTAAGCGATCATTTCAAGTGGACAGGGACATGTAGGAGAGAAACAAGACGTGGGACCTGCCCGGTGGAGGAAATTCTCACCTCTGGTCCTAACAATTTTAAACAGATAACAGGGCTGGTTGGATAGTACCTACCAGGAACTCTCCCTTGATGCCTGGTTTCTGTATTAAGTATCACCCGACCCTGACTCTTCTTTACTCTTTCAGACACACACTCAAACCAGTGCAACGCCCCAAATGCAGGTTGTCTCACAATCCACCAAAACAGCGTTTGCTAATCTTTAGACAGTTCAACCGTTGTGTCAACAAAGGAGTCAATTTGTAGGAAATACTGCAGAAAGGAATTGCACTTACCAATTCTGAGCTGCCTGGCGGCATCCACAGAGAGCCTCCGGGCCCCTGAGAAACGGAGGCGGTTCCCGTCGCTGAGAGCTCAGGCAGCTCATGTCAGAAAAGGCCGCTTGAGTCAACAGCAGGCCTGAAGGGCGGGGTATCGAGCAAGGGGGTTGCCCAGGCCCGGGGGACATGGCTGCCCAGTTTCAAATTCTAGTGCCCAGGCACTAGAGAACCGATTTCAAATTCCACAGAGACACAAGGATTGGCTTCACCAGTTCCAATCATAGTCAAGCAAAAAATCATATTTACTTCTGGCTTGTCTTCTGATAACTAAAACTGAACACCTTCAACAACGGTGGGACTAATTAATTGATCAAACGAGCCATTTAATTACTTCCTTTCCTCATCTGTAAACAGGAGTCTGCAAATATGTGTTTGTCTTAAAGGCATGTGTGCGTGTGCGTGTGTGTGTGCTCGCACGTATGTGTGCACGTGTGAAAATGAGATAAGTAACACATAAGGCAAGTACTCAGCACTTACTAAGAATTATTATTGTCCTTGGATTTACTAATGGGCTTCGTATTTGAGGTTATTCTTTCAGGAAAAAAAATCAGAGTATTTGTAGAGAATTACGGTTTTCAAAGCATCAAGTGTCAAGCCCGGTGCTGCATCAGAAGAGCGGAAAATCAATATTAGCTTTGTAGAGAGCTCTGAATCTCAGACAATCAGCGTCTTGTTCATTGTTAAGTTCAATAGAAACACGCAGAGTCCTAGACCGGATAATAATTGGGAATATTCGCAGGCTCCTTCCTAAGGTCCCTTTAATCATCGCCCCAATATTTGGGTGGTCCTTCAACTGGCTGCTCTTGTTACTTTATACGATCTTCCGTCCTGAGGCTAGGGCACCTGGGGGAATTTCTGAACTAGGGCATTTGCTGCAACGGTTGTCCCTCTTTCATGTTCTGGTTTTAACAACGACACGATCCTTCTAGAGAAGCCCTTCAGAAACTGAACATTGTTTCCAAACCGGCTTATTTACATTTCTCATGGGCCTTTCTGCGCACACGGTGTTCGGTAGGAAACATCTGTCTCTGGGGCTTTCGTCACCGAGAGGAGGTTTACTCCCGGGCACGGCAGCCTGCGGGCACACAGAGAACCCCCCCAGGGACTGGCCCGCACGTGTCCACAGTGACGTCCACAGCGAGGTCCACAGCCGCACTCTCAGCCGGATGCTCTTGGCCCTGAACAGAGGACATGCAGATGTGGTCCAAACAGAAATGCCCCAGGGGTTCCCCGGAGAGTGCCTGCTAGTGTCCAGAGCCAAGCCTGTGGCTGGCACAGAATCTCCAGTGATTCAGCGATGGGATAACCCTGGGTGCTCTCACCCAAGTGAGCTCCGGCCTTGAGGGATGCGCGCTTCGGGACGTTCTAATCAATCAGAACATTAACTTCCCATTGACACGTCTCTTTTTCATGGAACTCCTGCGTGAGAAGTACCTTGAGAGTCCTTTCTGTTTTATTTGCATAGATCTAGCCTTCACATATTGAACTAACAAGTGAAATCGTCTATTTTTAAAGATCTAGACTATCTCACAGAGGCCAAGGATTTTAGTCCAAAGCAAAACAAAACTACAAAGACTATACTGTTCCTAAAGCCAGAAGGCAAACCTTCCCAAATATAGTTGCCTCTATTCAGTGCTCATTAGATGTTGTTTACATTTATATGTGTTGTTAGCTTTTAATTGAATTAGTTAATTAAAACACTCCGGTGTGATTGTCCAACTCTCTGATAAACTGGAGCAGCACTTGATAAGAAAATAAAGTGACTCTCTAATTTTAAAATGAGGTCACTAGCAATGGAGTGTTCACAAGAGCTGGCTCACAGGAGGCAAGTGCATGCTTCTTTTCCCAACTCCACATTCAGTGCCCTCACATTAGGAGCTTGCTATCAGCAATGGTGGAAGTATTTATACCATGGAAATGGGCATATGCTACAAATCAGACAGCTGGATGTTAAACATTTATAGTCACATTCCAGTTCTAAGCCTGCTTTGTAAAGCTGACTCCATGTGAAGCATGTTGGCCACAATGAGGCTGTCTGGACAGAGGCCACAGAGACAAGTGAAAATCAGGGGCCACTTCGGATGCAGGAATCACCAAGTCTCAGAGGTGGACCATCAAAGCTGCTTACTGAAGGAAAACCAGCAGAGTGAGGGCCGGGTTCTGTATGTGTGTGCGTGTAGGGTATTTTTTAAACCTAAGGTTTACCTTTTATAGTTTTTCTACTTTATTTTATTTTTTCATTTCAACCCATATTTCCAGATACTTTCAATATCTTACTTGGATGTGATTCTGTTAAGCAATACATTCATCAACCTGAGTAAGAGCACTTGGTAAACTGTAACAAAAATTTTGGCCACAGAAGAAATACACAACTTGAACATAGACACTGAACACATTGGAATTGTTAAAGGTTTTGCTTACTTTGTTTCAGTGATCTATTCAAATAGAGACAGCAGCCAAGAAATCAAGAAGGCTGAGACTTAGAAGAGCAGCAGCAGTAGAAGGCTTAGGAAAGATCACTAAGAGTACAGACGTGTCATTAGATACCAAGGCTAAGATCACCCACACCCTTGTCTTCCCAGTTACTATGTACAGATGCGAACTTTTACAGCGAGGAAGGCAGATAGGAAAAAAATAATTTCTATAAAATAAGGCCTTGGAGCAGAGTATGGGTGCCGTGGTCCACCAGAGAGAGGAGCGAATGGGGCCTGAAATATCACTGGAAGCAACAATGACAAAACTGAAGCTGTCCTACTTTGGGCACATCGTGAGGAGGCAGGATTCCTTGGAAAAGACAATAATGCTGAGAAAAATAGAAGGCAGCAGGTAAAGAGGAAGACCAAACACGATATGGATTGACTCTATAAAAGAAGCCATGGGCATGAGTCTACAGGAGCTGGGCAGGGCTGTGTAGGACAGGACATTGCGGACATCACTCATTCATAGGGTCACCAGGAGTCAGAGCCAATCCAACAGCATGTAACAACAAAACTATAAAACCCAATAGAAACATAAATCATTGCTAATATTTTCATGCAAATTTCATCAGTGTTAAGATATGGACCGTTGATAAAGTGTTGAAAAAGACAATGTCTTGGTTTGAGCTTCCCCGATACGACGTCTTGGAGGCAAATATTTTATTTAAGAGGTGCCCCAAGGAAACCAGAGCAAAGGAGCTGGCAGAGTGAGGGACAGGAGGGCAAGGCCATAAAGGGAGCTGAATAAGCCACTTATCACTGTGGACGCAGCCCTGTTGAGATTCTAAGTAAGTGTAGAAAGTGCAGAATTGTCCCCACTGAATCCCTTCCTCAACTGGTTGAGGGCTGCCCCCGGGGACTATAACTCCCCAGCATTTCCAGGCCGCGAGGCAGCTTCCCAGCAACTTCTGAGAAAGCCTGATACAGAAAAGCAGGGGGTCTGCCTGTGTGTGAGCCGGACCAGCATCACCTGCACAGCACAGCTGCAGGCAGAGGGGCCCAGGAGATGGAGCCCAGGCCTCGTGGCATCTGCTCCAGGCAGGACTGAGGAATACGTTTTGGGAAGTTTGTTAATTCGATTAATCTTTACTGAATTATTTAATAATTGATTAGTCATCAAATAGGTACTAAGCACCCACTATTTCCAGGCACTGTTTCAGCGCTGAAGATACAGCAGTAAGTAAGCTAAAGTCCTTGCCCTTGATAAACTTGGAATCTTGTGGAGAAAGAGGGATTTTTTTATAAACAACAATATAATGACAGTCTGTGATCTGCGCTAGGGGGAAAGATTTGTTTGCTTGTTTTAATAAAAACGGGAAAGGATCAGGAGGCTGTGGACATAGAGGAGGGGCAGGGAGTGTTGTTTTAGAAAGATTGGTCGGGGAAGGTTCTCGGATGAGGGAGCCAGAGACAGGTGCTGTGTTAGGCGCAGGATCTGATGGCAAATGAAAGAAAGATGCTGCTTGCCCATGCAGAGCTTAGAGGGTGCTGGGAGGAGACTGGCATTAACTTAAGAAACAATCACACAAATGAAAGTAAATTGGCACACAGTGAGTGGTCAAGGCATTCTCGGAGTTGTGTTTTCAAATGATTACTCTGGCTGCTCTAAGGACTGAAGGGAACCCAAAAGCTTGGTGTCCAAAACCATTTGACACTGTCCACTGCATTATGCTTTACTTCTCACTATCAAAAATCTGGACACGGCCCTGGGTGCTTAGTGTGTTTCATGATAATCTGCTTCATAGTTTACCTCCTATGTTGGTTTGTAAAAAGTGGAACCCCCTGTACCCTATCTGCCACCCCCACCCCCCGCCCTGCACAGAATAGTTCATGGAAACCTAGCCCGAAACTCATAGATAGGACTGATGCCCACTGCTGAGCCGAAGAGTAACTACAGAGTCCGGAGCCAGTGCGGCATAGTGCAAAGAACATGGACTTGGACTTGAACCTCCCTAGGTTCCAATTCCAGCTTTGATAGTTACTATGTAGCTTTAAACAAGTTACTCTACTCCTCTCAGACTCATATGTAAACATGGGATAATAATTGCTACTCAGAACGTAATGAGCATTAAATCAGAACATGTATATAAAGATCTGATTCATAATGGCCTGGAAAATGGATTATTACTATTATTATTATCCTTGATTGCGTGATGGAAACACTATGACTTATGGTTTTTGCCTAAAGCACAGAAATGATTAACATGGCGCACACAGAATTGAAGCTAAGTAAACAAGTAAACAAATCGGCTGAAAGGAGCTTGTGAATAGAACTGACAAACCAATATAGTTCAATTATCCCAAGAAGACGCGTAGTTAGTGTTTGTGAGAAACTGCTGGGCATAGGGAGAAAGTGACACCATAGAAAGCAAAAGTCAATAGCATGTGGATCATTGCCTGGAAAAGTGTTTTTTTCCAGATCTCTTGTTTGAAGAGAGGTTAGATTGACAACGAAATGCAGATGCTGAAGCCTCAAGCCTAGGAGTAAGATTCTGCAACGGCCCATCCCTGAAAAGGAACCGTATTTTGATGACCCAGCAAGAAGTTCTTGTTAGCACAGGGACACATGCCCGCCACCTGTCAAGGGGAGGCTCTAATCCCATCATCAACTCCCACGCAGCAAGCAGAGCCATAATCATCTCCTAGCCGGCCACTGAGATCACAGGAGCAAGCACGTCCTCTCCGCCCCAGACAGGCACCACGCCGCGAGGAAAGTAATCAGAGGTGTGTCTGGGTCTACTCCAGGTCGCCGGGTCCCAGGCAGCTACACAGGGGCCTCCCCACCCGGACAAGGTCGGCCCCGGGCAAAGCGCCCACGCCCGCGAGGGAAGCTGGGGCCCATGGGCACCTACTTCACCGTCTCCTGGGCACCAAACAATCCATGTAGACTAGCCCGCAAGCAATGACCCCGTATCTGAGGGTGTCCACAGCCACACCAAGGCCTCAGGGAGCACATTTGAAAACCGCTGATCTGCACAACCCTTCAGATAATGACTGAGAACTAAAGAGATAGAGGCCAAGGGATACAGCTGTCCAAGGCCACACCGCTGGTGAGGGGTGGGCCCACCTAGAACAGAGTCTACAGTGACTGAGGTTCAGGGGGGTCACAGATTGAGGGTCTAAAGGGATTCAAACTTCAAACCCAGCCAAAAGGAACCCAGGTTATATACAAGAAGGAAAGAAAGTTTTTTTTATTGTTGACACTTACAGGTGTCCCCCATTTTCCCCTTCTTTGGACACTATTACAGATGTCCCCCACTTTCCCCCCTCTTTATCTGCCTCCACCCAGCCGCCGCCCCCTCCTCCGGCCTTCACCACACTGTCGTCTGTTCCATGGGCTAGGCATGTATGTTCTTTAGCTAATGCCCTCACTGTCTTTCATCCAGACCCTCCACCCCCTTCACTCCGACATTGGTCAGTCTGTTCCACGCATCCATGCCACTGGTTCTATTTTGTTCGTCATTTTATTTTGCTCACTGGATTCCACATATAAGTGAGATCATGGTAAGAATTTTTTTAATTGAAAATGTAAGATATTTTGTATACTGTATGTCATGTCTGGATACTTACACTCATTTGCATGTTTTTGTCATGTTCATAAATGTGACAAAATGTGTTGAGCAAAGAGGTTTTTAGGAACTGTTGGAAAAATCAAGCTAGTATTTCATCTTGATGCATGACCTATTGGTGATTAAAGATACCATTTCTGGTTGGTTTCAGGGAAAACATAACAGATTTATGGACTATAAAGGTAGTCGACACATTTCCTGTTTCAAAGTGGATGAAGTAGCATCAAAATGTAAAAGCAGTTAGTTAAAAAGTTTTTATTGTACAATATGATTAGAGTTACTTTAAAACTATGTCCATGTGCTGAAACTTGCTCCATGAAATAAAGCTAGAGTAAAATTTAAATTACGCAAGCACATGAGCTAGAATTGCAATTATATGTAATTGACTTCGCCAATATAATTGAAGTGTGTGGCCTTACTATATAATTTGCAAATCTGTACACAATTAGTTTTGTATGATCTTTTTGATCTCTTTTTACAGTGCTATACTTCTCCGAGTTATGTGAAATCCAAAAGCCTACTACTAAGGCCATTTGTGGATGAGTACAGGTCTCTGACGCCCTTAATAAAATATCCACCCCCTTGTCATTCTGGTTCTTGGCTTGAATGATTGGGCAGCAGCTCTAGTTAAGAGAGCCAAGCTGGGGTTCTTTACTTAGACAGAAATGGTGTTCTTCATAATTACCTGCACTCTCATTGTAATCCTCAACCACCACCACCTCCATTACGCAAAGCACTGATTAAATATTTCTTTGTACATTTTATAAAGAAAGGCTTCACAAATGCGTATTTACTGCCCTCTAGAAAATAACTTAAATCAAATATATTGTAATTATCTGCCTGAACATGTCAATATTAGCCGAATCTTCAATGTCTCTAATTTTTACCCAGATACATGGAACTTTTTCTAAGATTTTTTTATTGATTTTTTTAGAGAGAGAGGAGGAAAGAGGGAGAGAGGGAAACATCGATGTGAGAGCAAAACATCAATTGGCTGCCTCCTGCACCCCCCCTACTGGGGATCGAGCCCACAACCCAGGCATGTGCCCTGACCTGGAATTGAACCAGCAACCTTGCTGTGCATGGGACAAAGCCCAACCCAACTAAGCGACACCGGTAAGGGCTTTGGAATTTTAAAAAGCAGTTCCAGGAAACCAAAAGCTTTTGACAATCATGGAGAAGATATTTCCTGTCTTCTGGCTAAAAGTTGACTTCCTAACAATGTAACTAGAACTTCTAGTTCTTTATCTCAGGTACACTCTCGTCGATGATTTCAGTTGATCTCGCAGGGCTGTCAGGACTGGCTCAGGAGTCTCTGACATTTATTCGGGGCTTTGAAGGAATCGACACTTTGCATCTTGTGTCTTTGTTCCCCACTTCTCCTATTAAGACTCTCTGATTAGCCAACTTTGGGTATGGCCATAGGCCCTTGATTTTCAGGAACAGAGCTATGCTGAGGCCATCTTAAGAAAAAGGGAGACATGTAAAGATATATGAGTGCCAGAGCTTAAAAGCTATGACATTATTAGGCAGGTCTTGAGACCGCTCTCCTCCCCACCTCTCCCATAGCCCATGCGGTCTCCCTTTGAGATCGAAGTGACATTGCCTCGATCTATATGTCTGCTCCATCTTTCTGGAATCTACCCTGTGTTTTCTAGAAACAGTTTTAGAGAAAACTAGCCTGGTTGGCTTAGCTAATTACTATCATCATATGTGGCAAATCCCTTCACATCTGGCCATGAGTTGGGGGCTCAGCCTGGGCCCATCAGAGGCAACCCTTACACAGCTAGAGTTAGATACTGTTTTGCCAAGCAGGGGGCTGTGGCCAGGGTGGTTTCTATTTCTACTTAAAACAACAACAACAAATAAAACATCTCATGGTAGCAGACATTGGAATTAACCTGCCCAGTACGTGTTTAACCAGAAGGCACACAGGTGCCTCAGCCTGGGCGAGTTAAGAAAGGATCCCACAGGAGCCTAATGCTTCCTCCTTGCTGCCCACTGAACTGGTAATTCCTAAGCTTTGGGATTCTACAAAGGAAAGCTTTGGCAAAACTCAGCCCTGAGGTGCTTTGAATGGTACATCCAGAACCACCTTCCTGTGTTCAGTTACCCATTTGCATTTTGAATAATTGACCTGGAATTTTGGTCTGAATATTCTAGCCAGCTCAAATTCTATTGCTTTATCTGTATAGTTGAAAATAATTATATTCATGTGCACTTAATAGACTGCTCTGCTTAACATTCTCTCCCACAGACAGAAAGTCAAAGGGTAGATTACCCTGCTTTTTGCTAACTTTCCAGTGACATAAATTTGGGGAACAGATTATATCAATTTTAAGTCCTGATTCCCAACTTTTGGAATAATAATTTTTTAAAAGTTTATATGAACACATGATAATTACCAAGATTTCAGAAAGTTGAAAAACAATAGGCCTTTGAATGCCTGGGCTGGGGCGGGGGGGTTGTTTTGTTTTTTGTTTGTTTTTGTTTTTCCTCACTAGTGGATATTTTTTTCCCATTGATTTTTTTTTTTTTTTTTTGAGAGAGTGGAAGAGAGGGGGAGAGAGAGAGAGAAATATCAATGTGAGAGAGACCCATCAATTGGTTGCCTCCCTCAACCCCAACCAGGGCCAGGGACCAAACCTACAACCCAGGTATGTGCCCTTGACCAGGAATTGAACCCTCAACACTTCAGTGCAGAGGCTGACCATTGAGCTCTAACCATTGAGCAACACCAGCTATGGTGCCTGGGCTAGTTTTAAGAGAAAACCCAGCAACCTGGTTTTCCCAAAAGCAACTCACCTCTCTAGTCCCCTCCTCAGACCAATGAACGCCTAAAGGGATGGTTTGGTGACCTACACCACTCTTTCTAATCCCCCCATATAAATAAAAGAAAGAAAGAAAGAAAAGCAAAATGTATTTCAACTTTTCCGATTATTTTTTCCCCAGTCTTTTCAGACCCCCACTAACTTGGACGGCATACCTCTTCTAAAGTGTTGGGCGCTTGCTCAGGCAAACAGGGCATAGGAAAAAATGACCTTGTGTGTTCATTAATATTAGTTTGGAAGTAATACTTCCTTTTCATTATATTACCATCATTTCCCTTAAAAATGTGCAGTTCAATATATGATATTTCTCAGTTCCAAGAAAACTAAAACCATCATTCAATGAACTGAGAGCTAAAAATGGATCCAATATTGTGGGGTCAACAAAGCCTCTGTTATTTAATTCTGATGACAGCACCACTGTACTTAAAGTCCGTGCATCTGCTTCTATCTAACGTGTGCACATATTTACTCTGAGGAGATGGGAAAGCAAAGCTCGGCTCAAGAGCAGTAATGTAAACAGCATCACGCTTACTCTCAGCAGGGATCGTTTGCCCACCTGTCTTTCTTGGAAATGTTTCAACTGGTTGTTTTCTCAGGTTCATGTACAATTTCATTAGGCCCTGGAAACACCTCCTCTGTGTCAACTGTGCTGGCCATGAGAGAGAGAACATTATACACCAGGTTCAGTTTCCTAGATGCTGTTCAAGGCACATCAGATACAAACATGTAAACTTATAAAATAACATGACACGTGGTAATGGAGAGAAGAAAAGGAATCCTGACGCAGCCTGGGAAGGAGCGAGGGAGTCAAGGAGGGCTTCCTGGAAGCAGGGACCACTGAGTGTTAAAAGAAGAGCAGGAATCAGGCAGAAGGAAATACATTCTATACAGCAGGAGTGGGGAACCTTTTTTCTGCCAAGGGCCATTTGGATATTTATAACATCATTTGAGGGCCATACAAAATTATCAACTTGAAAATGAGCCTGCTGTGTTTGGTCAAACATTTAATTAACTCACCCCTGATGTGATGGCTGGAACTGCTTCTCTTCGGCGAGGCCTCGGCGGGGCCAGGCCAGGTGAGTTAGGCGGCCAGGCGGCCCCCGCCCCTGCTCTACAGGGAACGTCACAACGAAAGACCTTGGAGGCAACGAACTCTTCATAAAGCCTTTAAAGTCTTCGGTGTGGGCACGGGGGCGCCGCAAGAAGTTTGCTGTTGCTGGAACACGAAGCGTGGGTGAAGCTAGGGTTCAGAGGGGAGGCTGGCGTGGAGGGGGTGGAATCAGAGAGCCGCGCACACCGCCGTGTTTGGAAAAGGCTGCCACGTCAGAAAAGCTGTTCAATACGGTGTAATAAAAACTAATTATTGTGGACTGGAGAGATTATCCAGGAGACATCCTGCCACCTTAATACGCAGGCAGGATATTAAAGATATTTTCATACTGGGACCTTCTACCAGTCTCTTCTCTGCGACTCTGCCGTCCAGGCTTTCGCTTTCAGGTTCCAGCTGCTGAGGCCTAATGCGGTCCTTTAAGGTGCGGACAAGGGAAGCCCGCACTAAAAATATAATCGTCGTTTAAAAAACACACAAACCAAACCATCAAAAGAGCCTGCGTAAAGGCTGCTTTCTGCAAAGGGCATGACGGGGTAGAAGCTGAATGGAAGAGAAGTCCTGTGTGTCTTAGCCAATGTCTCCTTCAAATACGGGAGGTCGGATGTGTTTCCACCGCGCAGCGATTTGCTTATACATCCCTCACAGGCTTCTCAGGTCTCAGAAATAAAGCCTCGGGCTCACCCAATGGAGCAATCGGTTTATGTCACCAGTGTCCCCGGAGTCCTTGGGAGTAAGTCGCCCCCTTTTTCCTTCCTCCCCCAGCTCTGTCTCCAGCTCCAAGCAAGGCAAGTGCGACGGGCAAGCTCCGATGTGACCCCCTTCGCCTGTGAGGACATTGCTTCTGCTCCCCAGCACACACCAAGGGGAAGCAAAGGTCAAGTCGTCTAACTAGGGTGACCAGATGTCCTGTTGTACCAGGCGCCGTCCCACTTCACGTCTGTGCTGTCAACACAAATACCAGCAGAGGCTCTTTTCACTCTCAGAAGCGTCCCTGGCAGGGTAATAGGTCACACGGCCGCCGTCCTTCTAACCAGTTTCCGCAGAAGCTTGACGTGTGCCCCTGAGCCTCTCCCATTCCTTCCACACGGAGCTGGCCTGACGGAGTCCCAGCGAATTCCTTTGAAAGGTAAGAATTTGCGCGGTGCCTTAGAGATTATGGCTAAGAGCTTGCTCTGTATGATACATCCCAGGACCTTTCGGATGAACTGGAGAATGACATTTAATCAACCTAAGTCCTGGTTGCACTCCTCTGACACATAACCAGGTAATTTTTAAAAACCACAAGGAAAGCCCGCCTTCCACCTCAAGCAAAAATGAACAAGGCACTCAGAAAACCTAAGGCAGAGAGTGTAAGAAAGCAGACGGGGAGGAGGTCATCGGAAGAGCCGCTCCTGCAGAAATGGCCTCGGGTCTTCTGGCCTGTGCTCTGCCGTGAGCTGGTGGACAGCTTTTTCCTAATCATGCCCCCCTCTTCCTCTCTCCCTATTTTAAACAGCACATTCCACAGAGTCACCAAATCTCTCTCCTTCCCTAACTCTGAGTCTTTAATAGAAGAGTCTGAACTGTTATTTCATTTGTTTTATTTTTTAAAAAACAACTTTTTGAGACATAATTGACATGAAACAAATGGAACATGTGTAAAGTGTACAATGCAATTAATTTTAAGGTATGTTTGCTCCTATGAAACCTTTGCCACGGTCAAAATAATGAACAAGTCCATCACCCCCAGAAGCTTCCCCCCCCCACACTGGTAAATCCTTTCAGCCCCTCCCGCTGCCCAGCTCCCATCTGCAGGCATCTTTCATTTAGCTTAAAACAAAATAAGTGAATCAAACAAAGAAAAAAAAATATTTTACAGGGGATTCCTTTCAAATTCTTTTTAATTGCTTAATTTAAACCTTCTGACGCTCTAAAATTTCTGGCTAATCCATGTGAAACATACACAGCAATCTGCTTAGCTGTCTGGCACACTCTGCCCATTAAAAAATAAATAAAATACCAGAAAATTCCAAGAGAGCAAAGAACATATTTGGCTTGTTTAACAAGCATGAGGGGAAAGAAGAATTTGCTTTAGCTTAGAGCCATTAGAAGCATTCTTTCCTACGGAAAAGGGACTGCCAGGAACAGCTAGACACTGGCATGGTCCAAGTTCTTACTCAGAGGGGAGCGAAGGCTTTGCTAAAGGAAGTGCCCACTCGGACCGTGGAAGCACGCCGTGTTTCACCTGAGGGGGACGCCCTCTGTTTCCACGGAGGCCTTAATTACTGAGCAACTTCTCCATCGATACTTTATCTAAGAAGCTAACTGGGAAGTTTAACTTGGAAAAGAAGGCTCGGTGTGTTTATTCTTGGTTCAGATGGCACTTGCTTTTGGGGGGGGAAAGTCCCTTTTCATTTCATGGTGGGAAACCGGGAAAAGCACAGTTCTGAATGTCTAAAGAATCCTCCATTAACTAACTATGGGAGCCTACGAGGCATTTCAGCTCAGCTTCTCCCTGTAGTGCTTGACCTTTTCAGGGCTATCTGTCCAGCAACGAGCTCAGCTGGCTCAGGTTTACCCTGGAGTGGAGAGGAGTGTTGGCTCTAACAGCCACCTTCCCCCCCCAGCGCCCCCTAAACAGGCTGGCCCGCAGACCCAGGTACCGGAGCCCCTGCCTTCGAGGGGCCTATTCTGGCCCTTCTCTGGCCACACCTCTCTGTTTAGAAGAGGCGAGCAGGGGCCACTCTGAGCCTCACCTAACGTCCCCACTCTGAGCACACACCACTCACTCTTTCCAGACCGGGACCCTGAATCCTCTGCCCAAATTGCATTGAGCCCACCTCCAGGGCCGATGCAGGCCTTTTCCTGGGGGAGCAAGCATTGCGATATTAGGGTACACCCCCTCAGGGCTGAAGGACGGCCAACGGTGACTACTGTCGAGGAGAGACATGTGGGCTGGAGCGTCTGCACTCATGTGAGGAGCCCTCGAAGTGAAGGACAGAGCCCGGGGGGCGGGGGGGACTGGGCTGCTGGTGGAGGGCCTCTGTCCCTGTTCTCATCCCAGGCCTTGCATCTTCTACACCGACTCGAAAGTCAAGACTTCCAGGCCATTTTCTGCCCCCACGGCCTGACTATCTACCTCATGCGGCCTCTCAGAGCTTCTTCTGCACCGAACCTGGAATTCGTCAGCCCCACTGAGAACTGAAAAACCACGCGGAGACTGAGCCACCCGTGCCTCCGCCAGCTGCGGCGGGGTTCAAGCCTCCGGGGGCCAGTCGCGCCTCCTGGCAGGCAGGGGCCCGCTGCTCCGGGGGACAGCCTACAACACAGGAGCACCCCCCAAAGGACAGCGAAATGGGGGGTGCGCACAGGGCCAAAGGCAAACTGGGACGACGGAGGACCCACAGCGTTGCTCCCCCCTGGGACCCCACGACCACAGACTCCCACAGGAGCCCCTCCCTCGTGCCGCGGCTGTGACACTGCTCCTCCTGGGTGGACCAGCCACGCGGGTGCCAGCCTCTGGTATCTGCTTCCTAGTGGGCGGTCAGACTGTGCGGCGACCCTCGACAGCAAAGCAGACAGGGCTTCGGGTGCGTAGCTTCAGCGTTTGTTGCAAACTCTGAAGGGCAGTGCTGCAGCTCTGTCGCTGCAGCCCTGGCTGATTTCTCCCCTGGAAAACCTGAGCGAGCGGATAGCCCCGGCCAGCGACGGTCTGATTTATCCCAGGGCTGGCAGCCAAGCTGGCCTCTGCCCGAGATGAAAACGCAGAGTCTCCTGATGGAAAGAACACATGTGATGCACAGAGAGAATCGGAGGCATGTGTCCTGGGAGAAAGGCAGGGAGCAGTTTCAGGTTCCAGATGGCTTTTCAGGCTTCAGTCTGGTTGAAATAACTGCAGTTTCACTGAGAATTTCCTGTCCTTGGAGTCAATAGAATTTCTATAGCCTCACACACACACACACACGCACACAAATAGAAACACCTGATTTCACTTGAACATACTTGAGTGTGTCAATCTAGAAGCCAAGAAAAACTTAATTTTTTAAAAAGTTGCTTTTCAAGATCCCATTCACACAAGTCAACACACTCAATGTCTGTCACCCAGGTTCCACAACCATGTGGAATGCACAAACCACATCCCGCTGAGGACCTTCGGCCCTACGCCCTTGTTCATAGACGGTTGAATCACCTACCTTGCAATGTCGACCTCTCCGAAACACCATCTATACCTCTCCACCGCGATCCTGACACAGAGGGCCCCCTCTCACCCACATGAGACCACCCGAAAGAGAATGGAGTCCAACCTTAGTGGGGTGGCTCCTCTGGGCCCAGCTACATCACACACCAGGCCCCAGGCATCGTGGCATCAGCCCGTCTTTAAGGACTGCCTCTCACAAGCATTTCTCACATGCACCCTGCCCTGCTCTCAAACTTAGAACTTCTACCCTTCACAAATACGCCCTATTTCTGCACTTAGGCTTAATGCCAAGCACTGCCCTTCCGATACATCCCTGGCTTCTCAATTTCCACAGCTGGGGCTCACACCGGCTACTCTCTTCTGCACACCCTTTGCAGACACCCATCTCAATAGTGATCCCACCGTGATGGAAGGGTGTTCCTGCAGTTTGACCCAGACCAACAGGTAGGTGCCGACCACCAGATATCACAATTCCATAGGCACAAAACTGGAAATCATTCAGCCAACATAGTGAATTCCTCCCTGCAAAACTGCAGAGAATCAAAACCCTGCGCGTCACAGCTGCACTGAGCCCATTTCACACCAAACTTAAAATCCCATCAGACACATAGTTTACACAAATTCACCTTTTAAATATTAGCTGTCACAACGGAGTTCACAGAGGCAACAGTCCAGGGAAAATGTCATTATCTGCAGCTGAAGGTCTTAATCGGAGTGGGCGGCGAGTGAAATTACCCGCAAAGAGCGATTCTCCAGGGAAGGCCTCTAATGACCTGAGCAAAGCAACCAAAGAGATTTTTTTTCCCAGGTAGAGAAGCTAAACATAAAAAGTCCAATCGCTAATGAAGAGCATACCTCTCCCGAGCAGTATAAAAAGTGATTAAAGTTTTATAGAGTTAAACAAACTCCCCCCTTTTTTTTTCTTTCTGCTTTTCAACTCAGGTCTTCAGATTGCTGCTGACCATTCTTATCTGGGAGCTCAGAGTTGACTGTAACAATGGCCACCTGAAAGCCACCGAGCCATAAAACTGAAGCTCTCTGATGTTATCCAGACGCGGGCACCTTCTCACCCCTAGGGCTTTGTTCGCACCACCAACCCTGCCTTGTGGCCTCCCCCTGCTCCCCTCCCATTGAAATCCCAGGTCTTCTTCAAGGCCCGGCTCAGATTCCACCCCATTCGGCAGTAACCTTTCTCACAGCTCTGAATTCTGATAGTGCTTCCTACCCCGGCCACTAACTTGGTTTCTATCATGTATTGTGTTATGTTTTGGATTTTCTACAAAGTCACTTTCTCACTCTATTGAACCTCCTTGGGACTCCTATTCCAAATATCTTAGTTCAGTAACATACACATAATTAGTGCTTAGTAAATTCATTTGGATTGATTGGGTTAGAATACTAATAAGCTAGTGTTTTAATAAAATGCAGCGTAGTTTCTTAAAATAACAAATTTTTATATGGATTTATTATCATATATAAGGACAAATGCTTAAGCTAATGAACTGCAAATTAATACAAGAGCCTTAAGTATTAAAGATTCTATTTAATATATTGTGTATATATAGGGGGTCCCCTAAAAATGTACACACACACTTTGAATAAGGATAAAGGCAGTGTTTATTAAAATACATTTCATTTTCAAAATTGAGCTATCAGCTGTTAAAGTGTGTATATTTTTCGGGGGACACCCTGCATATAAGGTTTAAATTGGTACATACCTTTGAGAAAATTTTTGAGAAACAAGATTTGAAATATATTGGGTTTGTTCAGAACCTACTCTTGGATTTGGGGTGGCCTCATAAAATGGCAGTGAGCATGGAAGGGATGGGGTACATCACTAAGTAGAGGTGGATGTGAAATAACCACTGAGTCATGGGAGACCAAATGCCCCCAGATGATCTAGATTTAGTGCTGTGAACAATTACATGAAAGACTATCCATGGCAGGCATTGGCAGTCTAAGGCATTCGCACTTAATACACTTGGGCAACCAAATTTTAGTCACAGAAAGGCCGGGCTCCTTGTCATAGCTCCACCCATCGCACCAATAGCTGTGAGAACCAAACACCTCCCTCAACAACAAACACATGCCCTAGGAATCAGACTGATAACCACCACGCCCAAGCACATCCAGCCCAACCATAAAAACACGTGTGCCTCTCCTGACACCTGCGCCACTGGTGAAAGTTAACTGCCCAGCCCAGCTTCCACCTTGGCATAGGCAATGGCCTTTGGCCTCATCTTCTAAAGCTTTCAGCACAAGTATGTACAGGTGTGTGCATTTATACACACACACAGGTGCACGTGCATGCAAACACACACACATCAGTGTGGTTTCTGAAGGCAATAGTTTAATACCTCTCTGAAAAACAACAGCTTAAACACTACAAAATTAGGGATATCAGTTAATTACTCATGTATTAATTTATTCACTTATTCTTTATTCATTCATTAAACATTTATTGAGTCCCTGGTCCTGCCAAGTATTTTCCTAGTGCAGAAGATTCAAAGATAAAAATAAGACGCATCTCTTATTTTCCAGGAGACGGCAGTCACTTGGGGGAAAGAGTGGGATCTCCACTACGATAGAGATCAGAAACTCCTGTGATCACACTGAGGACAGAAACGCACTTTTACTGAGTGCCTGCTCTGTGCAAGGAGCTTTTCAGAAGGTATCTCACTAATTCACACAGCAGTCTTATGAAACAGGTATTATTCTATGTTTTCAAGCTTCGAAAGGAAACGCGAGGAGTTTAAGTATTTGTTCCAAGTAGCAGGACCAGGATTGTAATCCGGCTGCATTGTCTTGCAAGCCGGTTACCTGGAGTCCTCGGGCCTCGTGTCACCGAGGAGATGGAACTTTAATTAAATATTAAAAGCTGAAAAGTCATTTACCAGGCAGAGCTAGTGACTGGGAGAGAGGGCTCCCAGGGCAGCAGGAACAGCACATCCGAGGCTCCCGGGGGGCGTAGCGAGCCCAGGTAAGGTACAAGGCTGCATTTCACCTGCATCGCTGCCCCATGCTGCTTTCGCTGCTGTTGGCCCTCACCCGAGGGCATTTTTCCGTTGGTTTTGAGAGAGAGTGGGAAGGGGAGAGAGAGAGAGAGAAACTTCGATGTGAGAGGGACACATTGATTGGTTGCCTCCCGCACGTGCCCGGACCGGGGGCCGGGGGGTCGGGGTGGAGCCTGCAACCCAGGCACGTGCCCTGGACCGGGAACCAAACTCGAGACCGTCGGGGACACAGGCAGACGCTCTAACCGCTGCGCCACACCGCCAGGCCTCCCCGCGCTTACGGATTTCTGTTGGGGGTCATCACTCTGCCCAAATACGCCCCCTCCTCTCCGCCAGCCCCAGGAACCGTCCCCTCCCTCTGCTGTCAGGGGGACGGTTTGTTCGCATCAGGCCTCTAACTCATTAACCTCGCTCAGAGGAACTCAGGCTCATCAAAGCAGCGTCACCAATACTGACGTCAGTTTTCCACTTAATTTCTCGGGCGGACGGGGAGGGTGCAGCTGTGGAATGTTTTCATCTCGTGAGCACAGGATTCCTGCGGTGGCCTGTCATTCTGTCCGAGCTCGGAGCTGCCTCCCTCCCCGCTTCCCGACAGACGTGAGCACTGCCTGGGACTCCCTGGGCGTTCCGGGCAGGAAGGTAAGTCAAGGCGACTGTCCCGACGCCATCGCAGTGAGCCACATGCTTAGCCCGCTGAGCCCGTAAGGCAGCCCAAGCAACGAAGAGAATGACTGTTTCCCTGCCACTCCAGCTCCATCCCGGCCCCCGACCCAGAGGCTGGGACAGCTCCAGTTATTTTCCGAAAGTACAGGTTGGCTGTAGGGGAGCCTGTCGTAGGCCGAGTCACCCCAGCATCTTTCCCCAGCTATGGGACTCAGCCCCGAGGGCAGGGCCACCGCACTATGTCCTCAGCATCTGCCCTCGTTGCTGGTATATAGTAGGATCCTGTTATTTTTTGTAAAATTAATGACTCAGTATATTATCCCCAAATGGCTCTTCCACCACCTGCTGTGTTTGCCAGAAAGTTATGTTACTAACGCATTGAAGGAACCCAGTAGGGTAATTTAGGGCAGCCTCCAGCAAAACGGGCAGGTTTGATCAAGGGAGGGTGAAAGAGAATTTCACTTGGACAAAACTATAATACAGGACTACTCCTGACTCTCGCCTTCCCGGTCAGTGCGTCAGTTGTCTCCCTACGTCAGTGTCTTTGCAGCCCAAAGCAGGGCGGCCAGTTCCACCGCCGCCCAAGTGCCCGACCTTGCTGAGTAGCCTTTTCAGTTTCCCCATCAGGGCTCTGCATTGATCCCCTGCCTCCCTCACTGCTAGGTGGCAAGGAGAAGGCATTTGCACAGAGACATGGCTTGAGGGCCCTTGAGGGCTGGATTCGGGGACATTAGGAGACCCACAGGGTGGGTAGGGAATGTTCCCATCCAAGCAGCAGACAGTGAGGGAGTAGGGTTCCCGTTATCCACATGCTAACGAGGCCGGTGCTGAGAAGCAGGATTGAAACAAGCCACCCAAAGGGCTCCTTGGTCATCCACTCACTGTCCTCCAGGCAGGGAGAGGAGATGTTATCGTGACAATGGGACAGCAAGCCTGTGGCCGGACAGCAGTGTGGTTGTGGCTGCTGGGTCAAGCAGTCATCGAAGCTCAAAACAAAACAAGGTCAGCAATGAGGGCCTTGCTATTCATTATAGAGCTTCGAGTGAATCAAAAACATTAGAACTTTGGTTTTTTGGAGCCAAAAGCAAGCAGCTGCTCGAAAACAGAAGTGGCCGCACAGCCTTGCCACACAGGGTTGAGCAAGCCAGGCTCATGCTCCGGCCCCTCCAGGGCCCCACGTGGCAGCAGCAAGGATGGGGCTGGGTACCTTGGTGGCAAAGGCACGAAGGGCAGTGGCAACATGCACAGGAAAAACGGGGCCTGGCACCCACCGGATGCCAGGGGGTCCTTGGGGGAGGAATCAGCACCAGCACGCAGGCCCCGACCCTGGAGCAAAGAGTCGTGGGAGAAACAAAAGGCCACCCCACCACGCCCCAGGCGGGCCTGCCCTCCAGCCTTGTCTCCCCAAGGTCGAAGCAGCAATCCCCTGGCTGCTGCTGTTCTAGCCCCCAACTCACACCCCTGTCGACTCTCGTCCACATTCCTGCAGGGGAAACGGTGCCAGGTTTCAGCTAACGGGATTTGGACTGTGGGGAGAGGACATGAAAATAACTGCGTGAGCCCCCACCCTCGCTTAATTGAGGTATTGTGGCTTCCTCATCTGAATGTGTATGGAGCTGCTCTAGTCCAGTCAACTCTGACAACACCTCGTAGCTCTTGAGCTGTGCCATGTCTGTCTGCTTTCTGGATCATTTATAGTCAGCAAACGGGACACCTTCTATGGCAAAGGCCCAGCTAAAGCCAACAGTTGAGATTTTGTATGGATATGGATATTCGCGCCTCCTCCATGCCACAGGCCCCAGGGATTGCTGAACACAGGGCAAGGAGCCTGGGGCAGGGCCTGGCGTGGGGGCCACTGCTTTTTGAATTATATTAATTACAATTTGCCTCGGTAACTATTGAGTCTGCAGGAATAAATCTTCCTGGAAAACACTGGAAAGAACATCTGTAATCGTATTTGCGAGAAATACATTAAAAGACATTCATCATTGAAAAGAGAGGCCCCAGCTCCCAGACCAGTGGGATGAAGTTTGCAAAGGGCAGGAATAGAAAAAAGTAGCTTTGCCTTTTTCCCTAAAATGAAGCCAAGAGCCAGCTGGCCCTCCACGTAGAGGCCTCCGCCTTCCTTTAAGCCAAAGAGGAGCACTGTACGAAGCAAGTAATGGATATTTATATATTCTTTCTCTTAAATGTAAACAATGCTTTTTATCCTTAGGTTTCATCAGCTTTTCTCACTTTTTTCTTGTATTTCTCTTTCCCAACAGAGATAACAGTGAGGAAGGATCCACCTCAGTCTGGTGTTAGAATAGATTCCAAATTCCTTGGCTTTTATTCCCATCTTATGTTTTCCATAGCTGGCAGTTTCTACTAAATCCATGAATCAGTCATTTGCAGATGGTCGGGCTTTTTTTTGGTCATAAAATACCTTATACTTCTAACAACTACTAACTTCATTCACCTGATATTTTCATTGGGTATATTTATTTTAGCTCTGAGTCATAGGAAAATAATATAGCAGGTGAAAGATACACAGATATCATTGAGTGGGGCCAGCCCAATTCAGATATAATAATTCTCTTTTGTAGACAATTTGAAGCTCATTTCTGTGAATATATTAGATAATCCTCAAACTTTAAACCTGGAAAAAATGTCAGAGCTCACCCCCTTCCACCATCCAGCTCTCCCAAAGACGACCCTGAGGCTTGGATGAAATTATGTGCCTGAATCCTCGGAGCAAAGTAACGTCAGAGGCAGGGCAGGAAATCAGGTTTCTCTGTTTCTAAGCAAGCTATTGCTGAGAAAACCAAAACACTGTTCCGTAAAAATGAGTTACTACTGCCTTGTATACAGTAGGCCTTCAATAAATATGTTTACTGAGTACATGATTCATAGTAATTATTTAAGAATCTCTGGTATTAATAAGTAAATGGGGGAAAAGAGACAACTTTATAAAAAGAATTCCACCCTCAAGGAAGTGGAGCCTAACTCCCACTCCTTAAGTACAGGGTGCACATGGTGACTGTCTTCCAAAGAGGACAAGAAAGGAAAGGAGGGGGAAGGATAACTCTACTGTGGAGAAACTGACGGCCACCACCCCGGCCAGTGATCAAGGTCAACATCAACGGCAACAAGTCATGGTGGCCGCATGTACCCTCACTAAGATGTCATGAGAATGGTACTTCCTATCTGTGGCCTTCCTTCCAAAAAAACCCATAATCTCAGTCTAATCATGAGAAAACCATAAAGTCAATCCCAACTGAAGGACACGCTACAAAATTTCTCTCTAGTACTCCTCAAAACCCCCCAAACTAGGAAAGCCTGAGAAACTGTCCCAGCCAAGACAAGCCGAAGAGATTTGACAGCTACACGTAATGGGGTGTGGTGGAATCCTGGAGCAGAAGAAAAGGCATTAGGTAAAAATTAATGCTATCTGAATAAAGTAAAAATTTTAGTCAATAATAATAGTATTGATATTGGCTCATTAATTGTAACAAATGCACCATATTAGTGATGTAAGATGTTAATAATAGGGGAAGCCCTCATATGAATATATGAGAACTCTCTACTATATTCCCAATTTTTGTGTAAATCTCAAACTGTTGTAAAAAATAAGATGATTTTTAAAAACAGTTGATGAAGGGGTCAGGAGAGAAAGCAAGTGTTTTCAGTTGCAGCCCATTGCCCCACTGGCTTGTTACACTGGGTCTACTTCACCCATCACACCTGAAAGCGACATCTCAGGAAGGAGTTTCCTTAGAGAAAAAGGCACAAGGAATTACTGTTTCAACTTCACCAGCATCCCCTTCCCACCCAAACATTTGTGGGTTTTGTTCACACAAACCCTCCAGATGGGAATATAGGTTAAGAAGACTAGGGTACACGGTGCCTGAGGACAGGGGTGTTTCCCAAGCTCGCAGAAGAACGCCTGACACACAGGAAGCTCAACAAACATTTGAAAAATGAAAGCCTTGGGGTAAGAAATTATCCTTTTTAAAAACATCTATTATATGAAATAAGATCTAAAACGCTGTAGCTCATTTTTCAAAATAAATATACCAGAACTTAAATATTCAAACGAATGCGGTCCCTCCAAAGTAGTACCTTTGGCAGGCACTCATTTAATTCAATCCTGCTGTTGTTGCTCCAAAAAGATTTAGGATTCTTCACTTGGCATCTTCAGCACTTACAGGATCAAGTCCAAACATGAAAAATGAGAACTTCACGCTCTAGGCCCTGCCAAACTCTCAAGACTCACTACTCTGCATCTCCCTCCCGGTTTCCTCTAAACCACTTCCCAAGAGACAAGTGTCCCCCGGCCTGAGACCTTCTCCCCTCCACCTATCCATTGATAACATTCCAATTCCTCCTTAAAACCCTAGCTTAAGGGACACGTTCTCTGAAAAGCTCCTCCTCACCATCACTCCACCAGCATCCCAAGAGGTAATGAATCATTTTGTGGCCCTACCTCTGTCCCCTGTCATTGCCCTTACCAGGATGACCGGTGTTTATGTGTTTATCTTTGTTTTCCTTGTTAACCTATGAGCTTCTCAAAGTCGGGAGCCTGTATCATTCATCTCCACGTCCACAGCTACCTACAGAGCTGCTAACTCAGTAAGTGCCTATTGAACAGGGTGGAATGGAACAGAACTGTAATTAAGTCCAAAGTCATGTGGCATATTCCTTTTAATAACCTCGGTGGTGGCACATCTTAATGCTTTGAAGATGAATATATGACTGAAAAAGATCAAAGCCATTTAGTAACTATTGAGCAAATGCTATTTTATACAACCCTGAAATGTCTACAAATAATGAGATTAATGTCCTCATGTGTCTCATAAGGTAAATACGTTCAAAAATCATCTTACTATAACTAAATCTGTACCTCCTACAAAATGCTTACATAAGTAGATAATAGAGTCTAGTTATGCAAGATTTATTCATTCATGTATTCAACAAAGTACTTTTTAAAAAATGTAATAAATGTAACACCGTTTAGATCTGTGGTACTGTAAGACTGAAGAAGACCAGGCCTCTGTCCCTACCAAACACATCTTAGAAAGGTGAAGACAGATCTACCTGGTTATCACACAGGTCAGACTGTGATAAACAAATGAAGGTATAAATGCTATACTTTAGGAACACAGATTCTGAAGTAGGTCTTTTTTTATTTAGCGATAATTTAAGATTTTATTTTATTTTATTTGGTTGTGATAAGAACATTTAACATGAGATCTACCCTCTTAACAAAATTTTAAGTGTAGAATACAGTATTGTTGACTATACAACATTATACAGCAGATCTCTAGAACTTACTCATCCTGCTTAACTGAAATTTTATGCCTGTTAATTAGTAATTCCCCCATTTTTCTCTCCCACCAACCCAGGTCAAACACCATTCCACTCTTTAAGTCTATAAATTTGACTATTTTAGATAAGTCATATGCGTGGAATCATGCCGTATTTGTCTTTCTGTGACTGGCTCATTTCAGTGTCCTCAAGCTTCATCCGTGTTGTCACACATCGCAGAATTTCTTTCTTTTTTAAGGCTGAATACTATTACTTTATACATTTTCTTTACCCATTCATCTGTCAATGGACATTCGGGTTGTTTCCACATCTCGGCTACTGTGACCAGCGCTGCAGTGAAGGTGGGAGCGGTTCATTTTGACCAGGAAGGTGTTACGAAAGCACACTCACTGAGTTGTCGTCTTTAGCCATCTCCGGGTCTGGATGCCCAGGGTGTACCGCAAAGGAAGGGTCAGGCCAGGCTGTGACAACCTTCCAGTGCCAGCCTATTGGATCATTCTGTGAAAAATGTGCAGCCATTGGAAGTTTCTAAGCTCAAGGCAACTACCAGACCTATGTTTCAGAAAGGTGGCTCTGTTGCCTGTAAGGAGGACAAGCTGAGGACGATCAGGGTAAAGGAGGGACTGGAGAGCAGGAGAGCAAGGACCACCACTTAGCCAAGGCATCCGCGCGGGCCAGCGCCCCTCATGCTATTGGTCTCCAGGCCCTCTTACCCTCTTAAAAATTATTGGGGATGCCAAAGAGCTTCTATTTATGTGGGTTATATCAATCTATATTTTTACGATATAATACATGAAAATTGAGAAATTTCTAAAACAGAAGAATGCATAAACACACATTCCATTCGCGGTCAGAAGCTACGTTTCTGTAGCTTCTGAAACACTCCACTTCTCCTTAGAGAATGAGAGTGAAAGAAGGAAATAATGTTTTGTTATTACCATAAAAACACTTTGATCTCACAGATGCCCTGAAATGGTTTCGAAGATCCCAGGGTCTTAAGAACATACTTTGAGAACCACTGACCTAGGTAACAGGCACAGGGCAGAGAGAGAGAGTGGGGAAGAAAAGAGCAGATAGATTACACTTCAGAGGTAGACTTGGTAGGATGTGGTGACATTGAATTAGTGATGGGTCTGACGCGTGGTTTGTGAGCAAATGAAGGAGAGAAAAAGCTAAGAATGACTCTCATTTTTATCTTGGAATACTGCCTGAATGGCGATTCTTTCTCCCAACCTTCCTGCACTTATGTATGTGATTAATAAAATAGAATTTGAATATGCTCACACAATACTCACATACTTTAAATGTATCCCTTAATTTTTTTTCCCTTCCTATTGAGAATCTTAAGCAAACCCATGACATTCTACCATAGAGAGTCTATGACTCTCTCCTACCAGCATAGTACCAAGTATGGTAAAGATTTTATATAAATGCTTGACGAACAAATGGACATTGACTAAACTAATTGATTCAAGTACATAATTTTCTGAGCCCTCATATGAAAAACAGAAAAGAGCAAACGTCAAGTCTTTAACAATGATTCACCTTTTAAATATTTATTAAAATTATTTTCCTAAGGGGCCAGCCTTCAACCCTGCTGGTCCAAGAACAATAGTACTAACCCGGCCTTACTCTAAAAACACCCATCACTTAACTGGTCTTTCTCTAAGCAGGGCATGCTCACTTAATTGGTTTTCATTTAAAATCCAATCAACAGGTTTCAACATAGAACAACAAGGTAAAAGTCAACTTTTTACTTCCTGAACCACTGAATCAATCTCTGATGATTCTGACGGAACCTGAACGCATTGTTTAAAGTATAATATTATCCCAAGTCTTTATGAAGCCCACATTCAGTTCCTCTTCCCCTGCCCTGTTCCACACCCTCCTGTTCTTTAGCCCATTAACGTCAATAAACATCCTCGGTTTCCCATCTGATTTTACGCAGACACTTCATTCCATTATTTCTGCCCTGTAACCAACCCAGACACACTCCCAGAGTGCTACACTATATATTGGGATATGGTATAGAATTAACACGTTTTTAAAATTCAGAAACTTTTTTGCTCAGACATGCAGAGCCATTATGAAACCTTAGCTCACCGTCAGCTCTGCCCCTCTCTAACCTCCTGCCATGAGCAATGGGTCTTGTCATTTCCTGGTCATCTTGTGCATGTCAATGCTTCTGTGTCTTTTCTCATTCTGTTCCCTGCGTCTGGTTTGCTTTTCCCGCTTCGTTTCCTTTACTTGAAGGTGCAGGTCAGCTGTTTCTTCCTACGGTGCGCCTTCCCCAGTTCCTCTGGCTCGTCTCCAGGAGAGAAGTCCTTGACCCCATGACTCACTGGGCTGCGGGCTGCTTTCGTCCCGAGGGCATGGGCATAATCAGTTCTTCATAGCTGTTGCCCGAGTGAGACTGAACACCCAGCAAGAATAATAGGAGATAACCTCCTAACTCAGCACGTGCGCAGCAGTGTCCCCAAATCCCTGGTCCACACTTTGTCTCTTTCTTCATCTTCTCTGCAGCATTTGGCAGGGATTCCCAAATATGTCACTAGATCTTCAGGATCACTGAAGTTCCAGGTCACCATCTCAGCATAGTCAAGAAGCTTTCAGCTGGAGGAGACTAGATGAGGTGAGATCCAGAACAATGACTGTGCCGAGCATGGATCTCCAGATACTTTCTACATTGGCCTTCCTCTCAGCCACTGCCCAAGCTCTGTGCACCTTGGTTTATGAATGAACTTATGAGGTCTGTTCCTGACCCCAGAATACAGCTTGTCTGCCCTCGTCTCTGGCCTTGCGTTACCCCCCAAATATGAACTGTCCTCCCACCCATCATTCCTTCACTTCTTCCTTCAAAACCAAGTTCATCTGACTCCAACTTTCCTTGGCCAGAATCAGGAAATGTTAGCCCTGGAGTTTCTGTTGTTCATGCTATTAATTAACAAATGGGGGACTGAGGCCAGCGAGGTGAGGTGACCTGCCTAAGGCCACAGAGCTTCCCTGAAATCCGAGTCTCTCGGATGTGTAACCCTGCCCCCTTCCACCATCCCCGCTTCAGTCTTGACTCACCTTGCTTCTCTCTCAGCCGCTATATCCAGTAAGAAGTTTTTCATGAGGGACAGAAACTTGTGACTCCCAGTTGCTGGTAAAATCATGGAACAGAATTGTGGGAGTCAATGTGATAAAATGCAAAATCTCATGTTAAACAAACTTAGACTCAAATGCAGGCTCCACCACATTCTAACTGTGTGGCCGTAGGCAAATAATATAACTCTCGGAACCTCAATCTCCTCATCAGTAAAACAGGACTAAGCGTGAGTGGGGCCCCGTAGATGCCTGGACCAGCCATCAGAACATGGACACCTACCACAGCCTGCTGTTTAAGTGAGGACCAGTCCCTACGCAGGGTGGCCTAGAGGGGGGGCCCTTTCTGTTTGGCCCCCTTTCTGTTCTAAACAGTTTCTTGACTCTGGGATCCAGCATAGTGTCTATTAAAGTAAAACGTCCGCTTGTTTCAAGAGGGGAAATGTTTATGGTTCCTCTGCATAGAGTCATTTAAAAAAAAAAAAGATAGCTTTAAAACACTTTAGCTCTCTGCCAAAATGACTTCAACACATTCAAAACTCTAAACTTGACTTTATGGTCAAGGACATCAACCTCCCAATGCAGCTATTTTGGTCTTCTTACCCTGACCAAGGGTCGTGTTTCCTTCTTGACCAGATATGCTATCCTGTAACCCTTACCTCTGGGTCCCTAAGCATGGAATTCAACTTTTTATCATTTCAGAGCAGAGTGAGCACAAAGCCTGCTCACTGAACCCTAGGCCAGAGTATGTCATATATCAACTTTTTTTTTTTTTTTAAAGGTACTCCCTTTTATTAAAAAATAGGAAAGGGAGCCCTGAGTATGCTGCATGTGTTACGTGCTCAGGCTGGATTCGGAAACGGAAAGAGATGAAATGAGTGTCTCTGTCTTTAAATACCTCCCATACTTTGAATTGGACCAATGACTTAATATGTTCCCAGTGCTTAGAACAGTGCCTGCAGCGCAGTCAACACTAAATAGGCATCCGCTACAATAATTATTTTGTATGGGAGCCGTAACAGTCAAACAATGAGAAGCTAGCCTTCAAAAGCAAAAACGAAACAAAAAACCCAACCTTTTATGGATTCCAACACTGTATCCTCATGCAAGTCAGAGGGCCTTACCAGGGCCAAAAGCCACGTGGTGATTCACGGGGCTCTGAGTCTGTAGGACACAGAGCTGCTGAGAGGCACTAACAGCACCATAACTGTAGGTCCCAATGCAATTTTAAGAACCTCCAAAGATGTGGCTTTATTGCTGTTATCACAAAGTGTTGGCTGTTACCCTGTATTGAATTGACTGAAGCAAGTGCCTCTGTTTCAGAGATACTAGTGTGAATAAATGTACTCCTCATAACCCGTGCAATGCGGTAAGGAGTTTAGGAGAGGGCCTCTAGTGCCTGGCCTCAGTGGATTCTTCTCAGTTCCAGGTGGGGCCCCCCAGGCCCTGAAAAGGGAAAGCTTCCCAAGGTGCAGAGACGAAGGTGACACCTGAGCTTTGAGTTTGGCACAGTGAGAAGGAGAAAGGTCCCCAGGAAAGACCACGTTTTACAGGAGGTGAAGAAAATGCAGAAGAATGTGGAAAATTTTGAGCGAGCGTAAATCGTTCCTAAGGCAGGTGTTTAAAAAGACCCGAGTGGATTCTGAAATTCGGGACTGTTTTTCCATCTATGGAAAGAGTGCATGTTCCAGTCCAGAGCGAAGCAACCGCTCGAGAGGGAGGGATTCCCAAACTTCTCTTTCCATGTCGCCTGTTGGGTTCTGGCAGCTGCGGGTTTGGACGGCAACCATGTTTTCTGTCACCTGGGCTGGCTGGGCCTCTAGGTACCGGAGCCAAGACACCCTGCAATTAGCTTTAAGGATGCAAATGGAACAGTGGGTCCCAAAGGCCCAGGTCCCACTTGTAACCATTTATTTTTATATTCCAATTCAGCAAATATTAGTCCAAGAATCTGGACTAGGTAGCAGGTATTGCTTTTTAAAATGGGCCCAGGTGCAGAGTGTTTTGCCCTAAGGGGTGAGAAAAAGCCTCACATTTGGCGTCTGTCTGGGACTCCATTCTGCGCAGGGGATGGAGGGGGATGAACTGGAAGGGAGGGAAGGAGAGGGAGGGAGGTGGGGGGAGGAAGGACGTGAAATCTGTAAATAGTCCAGTTTTCTTTGTGTTTCGGACGGCCCGATAAGGAACTTACACAGAAGTGTAAAGTGCCTGCTGGTATCCCTTGTAATCCGTCAGTTGTAAATTTGAAACTGAAAAAGTGGTCCCAGGTTTCCCTGCATCTCACACTCCCCACCCTCCAGCCGCGACGGTCTAATTGTAAATGTGTACACTTCCCATACAAGAATGTGACTTTTGGATCCATCTCAGCTGGTTTGGAAGCCTTTTTGCATAAAGTTGAATGTTTTAAATAAATCTTTTTCCTTTTTTTTCTTTTTTTTTCTTTTTTTGCTTATGAATGCAGTGTCTTTCACAAGTGATTCATTTCTTAGTATAAAACCTAGAAAATGAACCGCAGTGTAACCTACTGTTTTTAAATTGGGATGGGAAAAAAAGGTACCTTACTTTTATCCACTTAAAAATAACTTCTATTTAGAACAATTAGCAGTTATGTTTCAGTACTTTCAATGGTAATATTGCAGGTAATTCTAAATTGTTTAATGTCTTCCATGTATGACTTGGATCAAATGTTACTTGAACCTCTGGGTCTTAAAAATCTTGGATGTAAACAAGGACCTTAAAAAGTAAGAGTGGCGTTGATTGTGGCAGAACTGGCAGTGATCTCGGGGGGACTATCTCGGAACGTCACTTAGCTAGCCCAGCCTTACCTTGTTTTTTCATCTCATATATTTTTGAAAAGCAACTTCCAAAACATAGAAATGAATATGTTTGGCTCCCCAGTCTTTCGTAACTAACCCATCAATGTCAGCGTTAAAGGCTTTGCATCTCGTTTTTGTCACTGGCGCACTGACTTGGTAACATATTCAAAGCCTGGCAGCTCTAACCTACTGATTGTCTTTCAAGCTTGATGACCTCATGGCGATGAACTTGGAGTCTTCTCCGCCACCCCCACTTTTCCTGGTATCTTTTCACCAGAGTCCACGCCATTCTGTCTGAGTGCCTAGGCGATGGCAATGATAAAGCACATGACATCATGTAAACTATGTTATTTTGACTTCGATGTTGTCCTGAGATCTAAATCCTGGCTCAGGCTACCAAGAAGTTTAGCAAAGGTCAGCCCAGTCCTATTCTACATGGATAAAACTGGAATTCCTTGGCCTTACAAATTCCTGTGGTCTCCAGAAACAGCTCCTCCTCCCTAACATCAAATTCACCTTCAGTGTTTATTCGAATGTGTTTGGCCGACTAATACTTCTTTTAATGAGAATTCAGTTCCCTGCCAGAAGTCCCATTTGGATTGTTTACTTTTCCTTTGTTGATCATCTCAAACAAATCGTTACAAATAATAATACTATAATAACATAGTTCTTTCCAGGAAATGTCATCTTGCTGATGGCATCTAAGACTGGATATTATTAAAATCTGACTTGCTTTTTTCGTTTGGCCTGCAGTGCAATTTAACACCCCTTGAAGAGAGACAACATAGAGTGATTTCCTGGCTCGCGATCAGCATTTCAGATTCGTGGTCAGATGAAAACACTGATAGAACTCTTTCCAAGTATTTGTTGTGCTCTCTCAGATTCCTGCTCTGTGGCGACTCAAGCTGTTTCATAAAATACCTCTGCAAGAACAGGCCATTGAGGCAGTTCGGAATTAAACAGAAGAAATAATAATTTCATTTGTTTTTCATTTTCTGAACATGTATAATCCAAATAACTTCATTACCCCTTAATGACAAATGAATGCAAAAAATCCCAAACTTAATGCAAAAACACTGTAAAAAGTTTAATTCTGAAATCAAAGCATTTGCATTCTTCTTGCATTTCATCTGCTCCTGCCCCATCTGTTCTGACGCTCCACCCATCACACAGAAAGAGCCTCCTGAATTAATGAAGAAAACTGCTGGTGTGAATGAACTACACAACTTTCTAAAGTCATATTGGTTTCCAACATGAAGTTTGTAGAGCACACTTAGTATATCAGTTCTCCAAAAAAAGGCAAGAAGTACTTCTTTGACAGTAGGTGGAAAACAAGGGAAAAAGTGCAGAGTCTGGGGGGGAATGCTTAATCTTACCATCAGGATGTGTTTGGCTACAATTACAGAATGCCCAATCCAAGAGACAAAAAATATGAGAATTTCTATTTCATGTAAGCAGAAGCCCGATAAAGGGTTGATAGCACAGCTCAACAGTGTTGGGGCTCTGAGGCAATGACATCTATCAAATACGCGGCTCATTCATTCATTCTCTCGCTCAGCGCGCCTTCAAGCACGCCCGTGGCCTCCTTCATGCCAGCCAAGCGCCAGGAGAAGGCGCACACGCTGGTCCCGGGTTCAGCACCATGCAAGGCCCCGTTAAAAGTCTGATAACACGAGAGTCAAGCATTCATTTGATGGTCACAGACCCTATGCATCTGGGCATGGGCTTCGTCCGGCAAACTTAAAGCTGAAAAGGAATTTTCTGGGAGGTTATTGAGTGGCTCATACAATTGACAGGAAGGCTGGGGAACTAAGTTTGGAAAACGAGGACTCCACAACCAGGGTCACATGGCCGCTGCCAGAGATGGAGGCTCAGTGGTCGGTTTCGTTGAGTTTCTGGCCCCTCACAGTAAGAGGTCACACCCACTGTGAATTTACTGCATGTCAAGCCCTGTTTTAGGCAAGTTAGCTCTATCTCACTCAATCCTCACGGTAACACCCTGAAGAAAGAAACTGTGCCCTGTGACAGGTGAGGGTGCTGCGGGTCGCTGGGACTGCACGCGTGGCCCCCGGGCAGAGAGCTGGTGGGCGAGGAGCTGGCCCCCAGCCCAGGCAGCCCGGCTCCAGCACCGCACCTGCCCCCGAAGTCTAGGGGGAGCCTCTGGATCCCTGGGCCGAGGGCCTCTATCCCAGCTGCCAGGAACCAGGAAAAGCACAAATGTGACCGTTATGCCATCGAAAATTTACCCGTGACCAACTCTACAACATGGAAAGGGAGGTCAAATGCCGGCCAAAAAATTTACAAATATCACTCCAAAGACTACGAAGAAAGACAGGTAAGAAGTAAAATAAGTTAAAGATCCAAATGTGAGGGGAAACATCCTGATTATTCTTAATTGTTATTAAGAATAATAGTTATTAATAGTTATTAAGCCTGCTCAGTTTAGGTCATCTTTCCTTCTAAGAATTATAGATACACAGATAAAAATAGTTGTCATCCCATCCCTGTTTTTGCCTCTCCCCTCGGCACTTTGCCCTGAATCTGAGGGCTGATTTCAGTTTATTTTGTTCCCAAATATAGAGAAAAAGGAATTGTATTGTTCCAAATTACTTAGATTTATGTATCCAGCATCCAATACCCAATACAACATGTACGATATAGTACTGATGTACGTTGATAACGGGGCGAGAGAATGAATATAAGGGAGAGAACTGCATTTTAAACTCCTTAGAAAAGGAGCCCTATTCCATTTACTAGGGACGTCAAACGACAAGAACAGAAGTCTGAAGGAAATGCGGGGCGTCCTCTTTGATAAAAGCATATACCCAGGCATGTGGAGCATATCAATACGCAGCGTTACTCCTGCAGAAGAAAGGCACAGGGTGTGTATGTGGCGGGACACACGTCGCAGGTGCCGGCTCAGCTGAAATATCCTAAAGTAAGAAAAAGAGCAACAAGCCAGCAGGCGACGGGTAAAAGATCGCCAGACAGGCCGCAGGAAGGGCAACGCAGCCTTGGCGCCTCTGAACGGATACCCTGCCTCACCCGGGATAAAGAAGACGCTCACTCGCACTTGACGGAAACGCCTGACTTTTCTCAGCTGTCAGATTTATGAAAATGGAAACTCACGGTTCAGCAGGTTGGCACGTTACTGGCTGCGACAGAATCGGCGCCGCGATGGACAGAACTTGGTGATGGCCACCAGCGCTTAAAATAGGCACACCTTTTAGCCTGGCCAGTTCCACACACGCCACCTAGTCCCTCACACCCTGTAAGAGGGTAGATTTCCACGCATTCGCTAATCACTGTAGAACATAAAGTGGCAAAGCGGCAGGAGCGCCGTCCCAGGCGGCGGGGAGGTGGCCGTGCGACCGGCAGGGGCGCTGAGGGAGCCGCGTAAAGGACCGAGGCTCCCCGCGCTCTGAGGCGCAGCGGGATCGAGAGACACGTCCCCCCGGGAAAGGGGAAAAGGAAGGGAAACCCACACACGTACGTACTTCAATACACAGAAATGATCTTTGGGAGGACTTCCAAGAAGCTGGTAACGGCTGCCTCTGAAGGGGGGAACTGAGTAGCCAGGAGACACCACCAACAAAATGTGACTTTTCAGGAGCCGTGAATCTACTGAGCACTCGTGACTTCCATGGTGTCGCCAGGCACTGTAGCACAGGATTTCTGTCCTGAGCACTCGTGACTTCCATGGTGTCGCCAGGCACTGTAGCACAGGATTTCTGTCCTGAGCACTCGTGACTTCCATGGTGTCACTGGACACTGTAGCACAGGATTTCTGTCCTGAGCACTCGTGACTTCCATGGTGTCACTGGACACTGTAGCACAGGATTTCTGTCCTGAGCACTCGTGACTTCCATGGTGTCCCCGGACACTGTAGCACAGGATTTCTGTCCTGAGCACTCGTGACTTCCATGGTGTCACTGGACACTGTAGCACAGGATTTCTGTCCTGAGCACTCGTGACTTCCATGGTGTCGCCAGGCACTGTAGCACAGGATTTCTGTCCTGAGCACTCGTTACTTCCATGGTGTCCCCGGACACTGTAGCACAGGATTTCTGTCCTGAGTACTTGTTACTTCCATAGTGTCGCCGGACACTGTAGCACAGGATTTCTGTCCTGAGTACTCGTGACTTCCATGGTGTCACTGGACACTGTAGCACAGGATTTCTGTCCTGAGCACTCGTTACTTCCATGGTGTCCCCGGACACTGTAGCACAGGATTTCTGTCCTGAGTACTTGTTACTTCCATAGTGTCGCCGGACACTGTAGCACAGGATTTCTGTCCTGAGCACTCGTGACTTCCATAGTGTCCCCGGACACTGTAGCACAGGATTTCTGTTCTGAGCACTCGTTACTTCCATAGTGTCCCCGGACACTGTAGCACAGGATTTCTGTTCTGAGCACTCGTTACTTCCATAGTGTCCCCGGACACTGTAGCACAGGATTTCTGTCCTGAGCACTCGTTACTTCCATAGTGTCCCCGGACACTGTAGCACAGGATTTCTGTCCTGAGCACTCGTTACTTCCATAGTGTCCCCGGACACTGTAGCACAGGATTTCTGTCCTGAGTACTTGTTACTTCCATAGTGTCGCCGGACACTGTAGCACAGGATTTCTGTTCTGAGCACTCGTTACTTCCACAGTGTCGCCGGACACTGTAACACAGGATTTCTGCCCTGATGAAGATAGTCTGAGAGAAAACTAGCAGATACAATGTAGTAGAAAACCTTTATGTGTTAAATTGCTTGACCCTAACTGTAAATGCAGCTGACACAGAGGAGCTAGCAACGGGTAAGAAGACTCTGGAAAACCATCTGAGATCAGTATTCCAGGCAGAGAGGCGATAACAGCACAAAGGCTGTGGGAAGGGGGCAGTCGGCCTGGGGGGGCCAGAAATTTGATTAGTAAGAGTTAATGTTTTCCTTCCCCCCTTCCTCCCCCTTCTTCCTCTACCGCTTCCTCCACTGTCACCTTCTCTCCCCTCCTCCGCTGGCCCTCCTCCCTCTCCTTCTTCTGGCAAATGGGGTTCTGACCATTCACATTATGACCGTGCATCTGCCGAGCACTTGAATGATAGGCAAGGACACTCCAGCAGCCTCCACTGGTCATCCCTGGGAATAGAGTAAGGTCTTTATATTTTCTGTGTTTTCGGGTATTTTCCATAGTCATGAGGTCATTCTTACATAGCTAAAGCACTGGATATGGCCAACTGCTCAATACACATACACACACACACGTGTGTGTATGTGTATATACATATATATGTGTATATATATATATATATATATATATAACAAATTGATTACAAGGCACACATTAGGAAGTGTTCATATTTAATACTATCAGAATTACTTCCATAGCAATAGCAATACAATAGAAGCTCCTCTCTCCCTCTCTCCCTCTCTCTCTCTCTCTCTCTTTGATAAGCTATTGTGAACAAGAAATTAAATTAAAATGTATGCATTTTATTTATGGAACACAAAGCAACAATTAAAATTTCAGTATTACTGATCCTGATTCAGCAGATTAGAGTAGCAGATTTCAGGGTTTCACTGGCTTCTTTCATCATAAGATTTCTTCCATCTTCCCACATCAGTTCTGAATTGAAAATTCCTAATAACTGTCCAAGTTTGCGACAAAGACACACACACAGTTTGCTTCCCACTCTGGAAGTCTCGTCTGCGCTCTTGGCTGGAAAGAATGCAGGGGAATCGAAGCATTTCCTTAAACAATGAAAGCCAAGATAAATCTACTTACTCTTAAGAAACAACAGAAATGAAATTTCCCCTGGGATCGCACTCAACACAGCTGATTAGCATTTCTCTCAGGCTCAGTTTTGGCTTATATATCAGGGGTTAGTAGAGGTGAGTCCATTAGCCATTACACTAAACATGAACATTCACCAAAGAGTAATTAACTTGTGTTTTACTTCTTCAAGTGCCCTTTCTCAATCTTAATGATCAGTATTAAGTATCTTATTTTGGACCAAATCTTTGTTTACTTTTCACATTTTTCCAGTTTGACAGTAAGAAGCTGATTCTAGAACAAACCAGACCACCTACCACCAACTGGTAATATTTTGTTGTATTTTATGTTGTGCTTTTAATCCATCTTCAGTAGCATTTATATCCTGTTAATGAAAAGTCTCAAGTTTCTCGTAGTTGTTATTTCTATTTAACACATAACCTAAGTGGACATGAGCGGGAACCTAAGAAGATTCCAGAAGACATCCGATGTTCTTTGGAAAGGATCGCTGACCTTGTGTATGCATCCAGTACCGGGCAGTGAAAACGTTTCTTTTCAATGAAGCTAAGCCTAGCCGCAGGTTCTGGTTGGCTCCGTAGTGATGTCACATTTACTGTACCTACGTTGATTTCATCTTGGGTGTCTGTTCTTTCTCTTTCCCTGGCCATTTATCCCAAAGTGCCCACCCTTAATATCCAGCCTCAGATGCCGGCAGTTATCTGTGCTTCATTTTGACTTTCCCTACTCCCTTCATAACGTGAATCCCGCCCCCCATCACCTTGAACTCCATGTTCACTTCTTTTTGTGACCCAGGTCTCAAACGTATGGCTTCAGAGCTTGGCGTCGTTGCCTTCTACTGGCTCATTTCACCATCTGCAATCTCCAAATGCCTCTCTCTGGGTTGTTAGGCCTCTGCTGTCCTTTACTCTCTCCGACTCTACGTAGTCCCTTTGTTTTTGGTGCCCACCACTGTCTGCAGTGAAATTACCCTCACGTAGCTGTCATCCTTGGGTGGTCAGGGAATATTCATCTCGGGAACCCGTTTGAAAAGGGACACTCTAAGTTCCACTCTACCCTGGATTCTGTGTCCGTGGAGGCCCAGTATAAGTGTCATATCCATTATTTTATCCCCAGCTGCCAACACAATGTCACACATGTTAGATTCTCAATCAGCAAATGTTCACTGAAACATTTCTAAGACAGTAACCAGAGGTACTTCTGCCATTTGTCCACATAATTAAGCGAATGATTTAGCTTTGTTGGCAGCACGCAGGTTACCTTCTCTAGAGTTTGTTTTCCTGCTCTGCGGGCTTAGCCGCGTTGGGTGATACACGATACACAGCCTCACGGGACTCCATGGACTCAGCCAGACCTGATTAATGACCTTTCAGTGAGAAAACTGTCCTATGAAAAGCATGAAGCTGCTCTCTGAGGTTATGATGAAAGTCTAAGATCCCCAGATGAATAGCAGGTAAGAAAACTCAGAAGATTGGCTTAAAGATAATAAAGAAGTTAAACAAATAAATACAATTGGCCTGGCATGCTGTGAGGATGCATATTATAATCTTTCCCTAAAACCTCTGTTTTCTTACACCAGCTTTAATAAGATTCTAAACCTGCCACCAAACCCTCTAGGACAAAGATGTATCGGTAAGCACATTGCTATGAAAAGAGTTTATAATAAATATATGATAATTGGATAAGACTTCTCGAAACAGTGAGGATGACAGGATTCTGCTCCTGTAAAACTGTACAGAGAGAGAGAAACATCTGGAAGAATTTTTTAATTGATACATAAAACCCATACAGTAAAGTGCACAGATCTTGTATAGCCGATGAGCTTTTACTTTGCATACACCCGTGTGACTGCCAACCATGTAGAAATACAGGACATTTCCAGGACTCCACAAGGCCCCCTCTACCCCTTCTCAAGTTTCCCAAACATTTAGTGGGTACCCTATTAGAGGGGTTTTAAGTGATTTTTAACTTTCTTCTTTATACTGGTTTTGGGGTTTTTTTGCTAGAGTTTTCTATAGTAGTATCACCTGTATAATCAGAAAAATAATGACTTAATTTTCATAGCAGGCTTTCTGAGCAGCAGAAATACTAATAAACCAATCTCAAGGAAAGGGGTTTGAGGCTCTGACTCCAGCACTGACCAGGTTTCAGTGTTTAACTTTCCTTAACCGTACGCTTCTTCACATGTTTTCTGCTTTCCTTTATTTTTTTCTCCTTTTAGAAAAGCCTTCTTTTCTTTCTAACATCTAACCCATTCGAGTGTGCGGGGTAGCATGTCCACGCTCCCTGAGCCTCCCCGACGGTGCGTGGCGCTAGAGACTGCGTGTTGGGGTCCCTCCAAATTCACGTTAAATCCTGATGCTCGGGGGATGGTATTTGGAGGTGGGGCTTTGGGGTGATCGGGTCACAAGGGCAGAGCCCTTATGAATGGGCCTGGTGACCTTACGACTGAGACCTCAGAAAGTGACATTGTCCTCTCCGTCGCGTGAAAAGATGACTCCCACCAGACACCGAATCTGCAGGAAACCTGACCTTTGACTTCCCGGCAACTGTGAGAAATAAATTTCTGTTGTTTAAAAGCCACCCAGCCTGCGGTAGTTTATTACAGCAGCCTGGACAGACTTAGCCATGTGGCCAACTGACACCAAAGTGGAACGCGCCCAGTCAAGAAAGAGACACAGAGTCAGGGAGGCAAAGAGATCCAACTATAAGACGCATTCCTGCAAAAGGCCCACCGAAGAAGGCAGCGTGGGTCTGTGGCCACAGCCAGCCTCCTAGCACCTAGGGCACCGGGGCAGCTTGCACACCCACAGGCCCGCCTCACTGCGGGGACAGCGCCCTCTGCAGGACGCGCTCCTCCTACGGGCGTTACAGGCACAGCTCAGGGCCCACCCGTCTCATCAAGCAGAGGGGCCACCTGGGGGAGGCGGCCGAAGGAAGGGCAGGAGTTATCCTGCTAATTTCCCTCTGAGGCCGGAGCGGGAGTTTCCTTTTCTAGAAACATGAGGGTTCAGATATAGGATCCCTCCACCACTCTGGGTGCACAGTTGACTGAAGGGTCCTGAAGGGCTCCACAAATCCAGCTTCTTCTCTTTCCTGTCTTTCACTGCCGGGTTTCTTAAAGCAAGTTTATAAATAAATAAACAAGCCAGCAAATGAGCTCAAAGAGATAGAAAGGCACTTTAAAGAATTATACGGACTCCTAGGCATCTTTAGTCCGACACGGGGTCGAAGGCCTCTGAGAACACCTGCCTTGTTGCAAAGACCAAACAAGAGCAACTGGCTTACCAGTAACCTTTGTGCCTGGACGTCCAAACTCACCTTCATCTCGCTGTCACGATGTGACGTGATGAGTCACTGGAGTTGCTGTGTCAAGTGCAGTTGGCAGCGGATTAAATGCCGCGGCTGAAATTCCCGCCATGGCTGTTTTTGTAGCCTCTGAGACGCATTCCAACAATGCAGGAGCCGTTTCCTGAAAGGATGTTCTCGACTTTCCAGTGGCTCTGCTGACTTAAGATTGGACTCAGCCTTCCACTGGAGAGGGTAAGGATCCTGAAAAGGAAACCGTTTTTTTTTCCTTCAAGTAAGAAATTCCAGGGTGGGGTGGGAAGGGGCAAAGTTGATAGGATAATGACTTGCTTTCCTTTCAAGGAATTCTTAAGAGAGATCCTGCATATTTATTTATTTGTTTTGTAGTTTGTAAGTTAACTCCTTCTTACTGAATTATAGTGTACCTGTGTGGATGCAAGAGTTGGACAGTAAAGAAAGCTGATAGGAAAAAAGTGGATTCATTTGAAATACGGTGTCGGAGGAGAGCTGTACAGATGCCCTGGGCCACCAGAAAGACGGACAAGTGGGCCCTGGAGCAAATGAAGCCTGAAACATGGCTGGAGACAAAAATGACAAAACCGAAACTGTCCTGCTTCAGGACATCATGAGAAGGAAGACAGGGTTCTTAGAAAATACAATAATGCTGGGAAAAATAGAAGGCAGCAGGCAAAGAGGAAGACCCAACATGAGATGGATTGACTTCAGAAGAGAAGCCATGAGCATGAGGCTCCGGGAGCTGAGCAGGGCTGTTAAGGGCAGGATGCTGTGAACATCATTTATTAGATTTATTACCAGGCATTTGGTGGTTTTGATGCTAACGCAAATGATATTTTTATTTCTATTTTCTAACTTTTTTTGCTGTTTCTAGAAACATAAGTGATTTTTGTATATTGGCCTTCTATACAGCAACTTAATAAATTCATCTATTAATTCTAAGAGTTTAATTATAGAGCTTTTTAATCTGCTATGTAAATAATCCTGTCACCCATGGATATCGAGAATTTTGTTTCGTCCCTTTGGATCCTTGCTATGGACTAAGTTATGTCCTTCCAAAATTCCTGTGTGGAAGTCTTAACCCCCAATACCTCAGAATGTAACCATATTTGGGGGTAGGTGTGTTAAAGACGTGATTAATTCAAAGTGAGGTCATCAGGGTGGACCCTAATCCACTAGGATGCTTATAAGGAGAGGAAATCAGGGCACAAACACACACAGGCTGAAGATCGTGTGAAGATGACCACCCACACACCAAGGAGAGAAACCAACCCTGCCGACACCTTGACCTTGAACGTCTAACTTCCAGGAGTTTGAGGAAATACCCGTCTGTTGTTTGAGCGACCCAGCCCGCGGTGCTGAGTGCGGCTGCCCTGGGAAACTGCACAATCGTTACGCTCCATAACTCACAGCTACCGGATCATGCGGTGCATGCCAGGCCCCGGGCTCAGCAGTTTTCATACACTATTTCTTTTCTTTCTGACAATGTTCAAAAACACATGTAGTATTACCTCAACTTTACGAACAATAAAATAGACCCTGAGAGGTTAAGAAATGTGCCTGAGTCACAGGGAACTAGACATCAAACCCAAATCCACACGGCCCTGCTCTTTACTTCGCCCCTTCCCAGAGCTGTGAAACACAATTTTCAGTCACTTGCCTTCAGTCACTTGCCTTTCATTTAATTGGGGGGGAAAAATTAACTTTTTTCTCAGTGGGGAATATGTGTCTACATCATAGAGACCTATCTCTGGTCCATTCCTATCACCCAGAGCTGTCTCAAGATTTAACTAGTATCCCAGAGTGAAGTGTTAAACAAGACTCAGAATTTCAAAGGACTCCACAAAAATTAAAAAAAAAAAAAAAAAAAAAAAGCATGTAACTCTCGAACCCCTCACCTCACTGAGGACATAAAAGGGTAAGAAGAGAGCAGACTGAAAGATTTTAGATGGTGTTGTGTGTGCCCCCAGCCCCAGCACCACCAGGTGGAGGCGTTGGAGACACCTGTTCTCCAAAAGCCTACTCAGAGGGCCCAGGGGAACCTCTCAGTCTGGGGTGACAGTGGATTGTCTGTTCTCTGGCTCTCAGCTGAGATCTCTGAAGTGAGAAAGAAGGGATAGCTAGCTATGGATGGGCAGGCCAAAGGACTGTAAAAAAAATTTAAATCGAGCCACTTTAAAATGGAGCCAGAGCTGCCATCCCAGAGGAACTGCCTTGCGAGTCTTAGGCCTCAAATCTTTGGAATGTTAAAACCGAGCAAGATGACCTTTGGGCTGGGCCTAAGGCAAAAGCGTGTCCCAAAAGAACTGTTTGCAAAAACAACAAGAAAATAGTAATTACGACTACTGGAATGATGACAACCAGACTGAAAATTGAAAACATTGTTTAAAATTAATGTCACTACGTTATATTACCTGCACCAATAAAAATGCCTTTCTTCTACGGATGTGATTGTTCCCTTTTCCTTTCTCATAAATACCCATTGCCTTTGTCTCCGAATCAGAACATGATTTGGGCTTCTGCCTGAATCGATGATCCTCGAATAGCTCTTCTTACTATCTCAAAAAAATGCTTGTTGCCTCTCACTTGGAAAGGCCTTTTATTTTTAGGTTAAGAGGAGTGATGGCCGTGTTAAGCCATCAGAATTTGTGTGAGCAGAGATCGGCTAATGTTCCCTAAGGACCTCACAAGAGGAGGTTATTTTAGGTCCTATCCAAAGGGGCAAACTACAGAGGCAACAAGACCTCAGCAAAGAAAAGTAGAAGTGATCGTCCGGGTCCTAGCTGCTGAGGGAATGAGCAACCAGCTAGGCTGAAAATGTCTCTCTGCGCGCAGGAGGAGAGGGGGGCAGGCAGCCCTCACCCCAAAAGTCACTAAGTCAGCCTGCAGGCCCAGGAAATACTAGGCCCCCTCATGACAGTACCAGAAAAGAAAGGACTTTCCTGGTCTGGAATTTCCCCTCCCCTGTTCTACAAGGGGCAGGGCAGGAAAAGTCCTTTCTTTTAGGCTTTCCCTAAACTCCCCTCAAGGCTTAGCTCTGGGAGTAGATGCCTCAAGTTTCAATCAGTTTGGACATTCTAACTAAATCATGATTCTTTGTAATACCTAAGAACAACTGGAAAAGTAATCTGGGCAGAGGAAGTATTAATCCCTTTCAATAAATCGAACAGATTTGAAAGATAATTAGAAACTGCAGTGAGAAACCACTAAGCACTCATTGCAATGGCCATCATAAAAAAGGTAATACCGAGTGTTGTCTGCGATGTGGAGAAACGGGAATCCTCATATCCCTGGTGGGAATAAAACTGGCACAGCCATTGGTAGCAGACTCCTAAAAAGATAAACATAAACTTAACCCAGCAATTCCACAGCCAGGTACCTACCCACAAAAGGTGGAAACACGTTCACACAAAGCCTGTTACATGAATGTTCTTAGAGCCTCACACATAATAGCCAAACACTGGAAACAATCCTAATGTTGATCCACTGATGAACGGACAACTGAAATGTTCCACTGCATCCTTACAGCGGAATACAATTCAGCAATAAATAGGAACGAACTGCTGTTACAGGCTACAGCATTGGTCAACACTGTATCAAAAACATTATACTAATTTTTAAAAGTGAGGTGCAAAAGACTACCTTTTGTATGATCCCATCTATATGAAATGCCCAGACGGAGGAAATCTATAGATTTGCAGATTAGTGGTTACCTGGGGCTGTGGGAGTGGGATTGACTGCAAACCGCTGCAGGAAAACTTGTTGGGGTGATGGAAATATTCTAAAACTACATTGTGGTCATGGTTTCACAATTCTCTAAACCTTAAATCATTGAATTACAGTTCAATGTAAGTGTACATTTGCTTATAATGGGTGAAAATTTACCTCAATAAAACCGTAAAAAAAGTAACCAAGATGAGATCAGAGGAAGGGATGTTTAGATAAAGCAGGTTTGGCAATATATTGATAATTATTGAAGCTGGACAATGGGTGTTAAAATTTTATTATACTATTCCTTCTAGTTTTATGTATGTTTGGGTTTTTTCACAGTAAAAGATTTTATAAAGCCTGGGAAAGATTAAATTAAAATTGCTTTATAAAGATATACTCTATCAAGTATTCAGTATAACTCCCTTGCTACACCTACATTTAATTTTTAAGCCATTCCATTAAATGTGGCAGTATTCAACAGAAAACTGGCCAAGGAGATGCAAATGACTGGTGTGTTGGCTGGATTTGTATTTGTAGGTGGCATCCACTGCTTCAATAGGCCTAACACAACTCAAAAATCATGGTGTCAAGAAATCATAAAGCTAAAAGAGACTTAGAGAGGTCACCAGATGACCTCTGCTTCTGAAATAGTCTCACACAATAAGGCTATCTTTTTCTTTTAACACATTTACAAATTTACATAGGAGAGATTGAAAATTCTTTCAGTATTTTAGGTCCATGCAGCCTGGCTGTGTTAATGAATACCTTCCTGTACTCTGCTGACAGCCAAGTCAAACGAAGACTATTAGGAAGCCAGAAATAAGTCACGCATCTATTCTGTGTCTGGCTTTTAACATAGAGAAAAAGCTAAGGAAGGAAAAATAACTGAGCAGTTAAACACATGTTATTAGAGAGTTTTTAAGAGGCTTTGCTTTTAAGGTATTATGATACCCAATTGGCTCATGGGACAGATGTCCCTGAACCAGTGGTTGACATCTGGAGGGTTTGCCATGAAATAGTTGGCAGGAAGATAGCACCATCTGTTGATATATAAAAAGATGTTTAAGTCTTTCCAAATGCTTGTTAAAGAGTCCTGTTAGAATTAAAAGCCACAAGTTCAGTGGAACAATTACCAAATTGTGTTTATACAACACACCTCCCATGGAAACAGTCTGTTTGTACAGGCTAGGCTGTTAAGCGCACATACACACAAATCTATCTTGTTTTATACATAATATATATAATAATACAATATATAAAAATCTATATTAATGTTTGCGGCCCTGTAGATATCTTTGAAATGTCTCCACCTTTTCTGTCTTCCACGGCTTTAAATCCTGAAACAATTACACGTGGCCACTCGGAATCTGTCCCTTTGACTTCCTGGAAGTTTCTAATTTTGACAATTATACTCCTGCAGAACACTGCCAGGTTTGAAGGGATTGCTGATCAATTTTGTAAAGTACATTAAAGCCCCCTTTCCAAAACAAACTAAATGTAAGCCAGTATACATCCCCATCGCAGTATCAGTCCTGGTGAAAGACGATGTGTTTATTTTGCATCTTGGATAAAATCCCTGGCCTATTCCAACGCACACGCATCCGAACACCAGCATGCCTGGTCCTCTTACTTGAAGTCAATAGTACGAGGAAGGGAGAAATTGCGTTACCACTGTTCACAGTGACCTAGAAGTCAAGCTTTTAGATCCAATTTTTCCCCTCAACCTTTCAAGGTTCCTAAAAACTCAAAGCCTCTCAAATTGGTTTCTGTGCTAAAAATAGATAAGACACGGGTAGTTCCCGCCGTGAGCACAGGAAGTTCTCCAGCCCTTTCCTGGAAGGCACCAGCGCTTACACAAAACAAGGTCTTTTTTAGAGTCTGTCCAGTGCACAGCCTTTTTAAAGCTAGGAAGCCCCGTCCTTCAAATGTATGAGCCCTGAATCTAGAGTTAGTTTTGAAAGAAACTGTTCTAAAAGAGTCAGAGCACATAAACGACTACGAAGTTAAGGAAACCTGCCGTATGGATTCCTCCCACGACGCTCTCTAGCCTTCGGGCCCAGCTTGCTAGCCGTTGTCCAGCTGCATTCGTGAACTTGCAGCTGCATCGTTGATTCCTCTGTTCAGGTAACCCCTTCATTGGGTTCAGGGAGGACCCCCTGGAAAGAGTCCATGGAAGAGGTGTGAGGAGTGTCATTGTCCATGAACTGGAGCTGGAGCTCTGGGGTGGGGTGTCTTGTGAAAACAAGAGGCCAAAATGGATGTAGGGTAGCCAACTTTAAGAGAAAATCCTTCCTTTCCTTCGTAGACATTGATATTTGGGAAGAATCGAGCCTTGGCCTGTCCTGAAAACCCAGTTCCACGAGTTCTCAGCAACATTCATCTCCACAGGGGGCAGATAAGACTGTGATTTGTGGGGTAGGAAGGAGATGCCAGACTGCCCATTCCTAGTTTTAACTTCTATTTTTGTAAATGTTGTCTGGTATGTGCAATAAATAGCAGTGATTTATAATAAAATACGTATATAAATGGAGGTGGAAGTCGATACATTGTATGTTTTGCCAACAGAAGTGAGAAATCAAAGAAGCCACAGCCGATCAACTGTAATTTGTTATCGGAGATAAAACCTATTTTAAGAAGTCATAACCAATAAATTGGAATTGTGGTTACAGGCGATGAAACCTAATTGCCATCACGTCTCTGGAACCTCTCTAATATACTGTAGCATCTTTCACTCAAAAAACAAACAAACCAAATCTTGATTTACCAATTTACTTCCTGATCAAAAAGAAGAGCCTCCTGTCCCCTAGGCTCATGACTCGTACAGTAGTGACTACGTTAAAATTCTGTTTTCATTCCATTATACTTTTCATTTAGTGACAAGCATCTTGGAATGCTTCACTCTTTAGACAACTATATCATCAACATCACTAACAACTATATCATCAACATCACTAGGAAAAAAGATTTGATTGACAGACCTTTACTTACCAGGGCCTCACCTGCGTAACAGGTTGTGATAGCCATTAGGGGTAGTCACCGAACATTTCATTCTCTGCCTTCTGGGCCCAAGGCAGGACTGTGCATCCTGTTCCCATTAAGTGTGGGGACAGTCAACAAGGAGCAATGTCACTTCCATTCTGGAACATTGGATTGGCAGTGCGAGAGGTTCTGGGGTGCTCTCTTTTCTCTCTCTACCAAGGTGACCTTCCCCATCAGCCTGAGTAGTTGAATGACCACTATGAACAAACCCCTCTGCCCACTGCTAGGATATTCAGCACGAGCGAGATATAAACCTGTAGAGTTTTAAGCCGCTGAGATTTGAAGGTTGGTTGTCACCAGAGCATGATCTGGTCTGCCCCAAGGACACCTTGAGGGTACCCGAAAATCCACTCAGAACCCAATAAGTCATAACTCCGAGTTCTGGTTGATAAGTCCCTGTATATTGCAAGAGACCCAGCCCTGAAGCCAAATGATGGGAAGTTCCCTATTAATAAATTCCCCAAAGAGACAAGGTGGCCCTACCTATTCCTGTGGTCTTGAAAGAGGAATTTCACCCTTTGAAGTTCCAAAGGGGAGTCTTGGAATCAGGGCCAGGTTGGTCTGCTCAGAGGGCAAGAATCGAAACTGTCCCGTTTGGCTCGGGCTTGAAATTTTCAACCTTGAGACCCCACCCTCGGAGGTGAGAGCTATGAGATTTGTAGACCAGCGAATCTTCCCATGTTTCCTTAATCTCTAAGCAAAAGGAGAATTAATGTGATGTAATCCCTCCCCACCCAGTTAAAAGCCTCTCTTTATTTCACAGGGGATTAGTGTCCAGGGTGGGGCAAAAGTAGGTTTTCAGCTGTGAGTTTTTTCCTGTATTATTATTTATTAGTTGTGGAGTTATTTTCCATACGAACAACTGTAAACCTCCTTTCGCCCCAGCCTGTGTGTTCTCATGCTGTTTATTTTCCTCCTACAGGACTATGTGTTTTCACCCCAGTGGGACATGAAGGAAGGGATCTGTGCCAGGCCGCGCCCCGAAGCCTCAGGCGGGCCCAGGGCAGACAGCGTGGGGGGTGGGTAAGAAACGAACTTAGACTCGGCGTTCAAGCCACAGCTCTGTCCCTCACCAGCTGCGTGACCGTGCAAGTCACTTGACCTCCGGCAGCCTGTTTTCTCTCCAATACAGGTTCGTTACAGCGGCCTGGCCTCACTCGGAGACTGTCTGTGTCTAAAGAGACGTTACATCTGCAAATGATCAAACAGTTGAGTTACTTTAGCAGAAGGATCATCTGCTTGGGGATATTTATAATAAATCGACACAGATTTGCTGTCTTCCCATCGCATTTTTAGCCGAATTGTTTCTGACTCTACCCTACCATTTCTGATTTTTTATTTCTTCTTTCTTATTTTCATCAAGTCTGTTTCTAGACCCAGAAACTCTAGTTTATGTCACAAAGTAAGAGAGGCCTTCAAGGGAGGGCAAGATGGTCCACTTCGCTCACCGTCTCCCTCTTCCCCGGGGTGCCTTCCTTTCCTCTGACCCAAACGCAGGTGTCTGCGCTCACCTGGAGTTTTCGTTCCTTCCACTACCGTCCATCACATCTTCACACCTCAGGAGCTGGGTTTTTGTATTTACCAGCTCGCCAGGCAGCTGACCTGCTAAGATCACGTGTGTGACAAAGGCCTCTGCTGCCCCCACAGTGGCCTGTCCCCAACTGCCTCATTAACAGGGAAAGAAATAATACATAGTTTATGTCCTGGAACAGATGAAAGGGAGGACAGTGTTTTGAGAAAGGGGAACTAGAGTCACATTCTGCAAACGACTGTGTTCATAGCCCATAAACGGGGACCCTGGGGACGTGGCCAAAGACGCCGGCCCGGCTGGTGTGAGACACGAGATAGAAGTCTGGCCCCAAACCAGTTCTGCACCCACCACTGATGGAAACCAAAAGAACCACCCCAGGAACTGAGTAAAGAATAGAAAAATCACGTTTTCTTGTGTTTGGGGGTTTTTGTCTATAAATGTTGGAAAATATGTTTGGCATCCACCAGCCAAAGGAAACTTCTGGAATTTATGTTGCTAGTCTTGAGCTCCAAAGTGTGGAAGGCGATGCAGGAAGCGCTGCCGGGGGTTCGTGCGCGTGTGTTCGATTTCTAGGTGATTTTGAACTGTGGGCTAGTTAAGGATTTCTAGTTTTCACGATGTATTGTCCTGTTGTCATTTCTTTTTGTTTTGCTTTGCTTTTAACTACGTGGAAAATGTGACATTTTCAGGGAGAAGAGCCTGGAAAGGAGGGAGGTTTGGGGGAGAGAAATCAAGACAACGCTGGAAATGCCCCCGAGGCTGAAGCATCTGGAAGCATGTGGCCACGGAGGCAGAGGCCACGGAGGCAGAGGCCACGGAGGCGGCGGCCACGGGGCCACGGGGCCACCTTTCCTGACAATCACGGACTTACCTCTGTGATCACATCGGCGCTTCCTGGCGGAGCCAGCAGTACACTCAGGGTGGGGTCCATGGGAAAGCCTGGCCTGGTCCCCGTCATGAAGTACTGTCCCCAGCCCCTTAATGCAGCCAAGCAGCCTTCATCCTGGAGGATATCCTGTCCCGAGTCTGCCCAAAGAGGTTTGAAGAAGTTTTAAACCTTGATAAGCAAATGATGCCCCCCTTTTGTCACCTTGTAGATCTGGCACACGAATGCCAACATGCAGGGCACAGAGTGGGGTGCAAAGCTTACACAAGGCATGTTCGCTGCCCCGAAAGAGCTTTTAGGTCTATCGCAGCCCCACAGGGAGGTTGTGAGGGGAAAATCAGAGTCTGAAGGCTCTTTGGGACTTTAAAGCTATTTATTACCATTAGGTCTATTACCCAACAAGTGCAGTTCATGTTCCCATCTGTGTTCAACATTATTAACACAGCCCCAAGCCTGAGGTAAACAAAATAAATGTAAGCGTGTTCCTCAGGTTGGTTTGTTTATTTTTAAGGAGCGTCGAGGAACAGACCTTCTCCCAAGCAAACCCTCCCCAGGCTCCCGAAGGACTCCCAGATGTGGCCTCAAGTAACTTCCCAGAAACGGCTCGTGTGCTCTTCCTCCTCTCCTGTAGCCCCTCCTCCTCCGTAAAAATGCAGAAATATTCCTGGAAGGATGGACGTGAAATACCTCGAAACCATTCAGTTGTGTAGAGTATCTGACCCTGACTCACCACTTGGAAGAGAGCCCCACGGCCAGGAGCAGAGGATCCCCTTGTGGGAAGTAAATTCTGTTCCTCCAAAGTCCCCAGACTTCAGAGTTAGGAGGCAGCAAGGTCTATTCAGCCTGGCCCCTTAGCACCAGGGTTCTATAAGTGAGGTGATGGCCTGGCTGGTGTGGCTCAGTGCTTGAGCATCGACCTATGAACCAAGAGGTCACCGGTTCAATTCCCGGTCAGGGCACATGCTGTGGGCTCGATCCCCAGTAGGGGGCGTGCAGGAGGCAGCTGATCGATGTTCCTCTCTCATTGATGTTTCTATCTCCCTCTCCCTCTCCCCTCCTCTCTCTCTCTAAAAATCAATTAAAAAAAACAACAACGAAAAGTGCATATACACGCCAGTGAAGTGGTGGTCAGAGGCAGAATTAGACGTCAAGGTCTTGCACGTGGCGCAGATCCATGAGACGGCCTAAAGCATGGCCACATCCACAGGTTGCTGGGGGGGGGGCGGGTAAAGAAAATTTTGATAGCAGGAGGAAAGAGGCCTTCATTAAAGGCCTATGGAAAAAAAATTCTGTAAAAAATGGTCCCTATCATGAAATGGATAGAGTTAGATTCACTAACTAGGAGAAGTCAGACTAACAATGGGGAGCGAATACATCTGTGGCTTGGTGTGTAGTCTTTCCGTTGGGAGACTGCCTGTGGCGGACACGTGACAGTTGGACACGGCACACAATGAATGTGACAGGCAGCCCACACTTTCCATGCCCAGGACCGAGTGAGCCTGTCACTCGGGAGGGTGAATGAGACTCTGCACCTCCCCTCATGTGCTTCAAGGGCCATTAGCAGTAGTTACTTTTATTTATAACGAGGAACAGTCGAAACGTTGAAGGAAATGGTGGAATGACAGGATTTCCTGTCAAAGGCATGAACAGAGCAACGCTGCACACGGTGCCTTCGCAAACGGCCCCGGTGAATTTCACATAAGTGCCTGACGTGACCTTTTGTGCTTTTGAGGTTCTTCAGTTACAGTAACATCAGAGAGGGTGGCCAAAAGCATTTCCTATAAATGCAAATGTTTTCCTGTCAATGTGAATCACGCATGGAAATCAATGCTTGCTGCATATTCAGACACACAAAAATGCTATGCGCAGGCACACACACAGGGAGAAAAAATATATATACCCTTACCTCATTTTTTTTTTTTTTTAAATGAGAACACCAGCGAACACATACAGTGCAGGGAAGGAAACAGCAGGCTTCATTAAGCAATTATGGCATCCCAGTCACCAAATTAGCACTCCTAAATCACAGGCATCTGAACGACTTCACCAAGATTTGTCCTAAATAATTAACAAGTCAAACACCTGCCCCTTAAGAGCTGAGAACTTTGCAATATTAAAGAATCTTTTCATTACTTGGCCATTAAAATTCATGGGCCCCCCTCAATTATACATATTTGCAACTTTTTAGACTTAAATTATTTAAAACTTAGAAATAGGGGGAAATAATATTATTCTATCCCGTATTCTCTAAACTTTTTTCCCCTTTATATGATTTTAGTCACCTGATTGCTATCAAAAAAAGCAATTTCCTATAGCCTTTTATTCTGCTGGGAAACGTTTGTCCTGTACCTGTCTAGAGCAACCATCACAATACTGCCTCGCATCCACACGGGAGCGACTGGCCGGCGCTGATGGGAGAGGCTAGGAGAGAGCAAGAAGCGCGAGCTGCAGGAACTGGGGCCTTTATCGAGGAACACGCATCGCGATCACATAAAAGGCTATTTCAAAGTGTACGCCTGGGCTGAGTAGTTTTCCACGGTACACATGTACCAGCTTTTCTTCATTCATTCATCCATCGAAGGACATTGAGGTTGTTCCCATGTCTCGTCTGTCACCAACAATGCTGCACTGATCATAGCAGTCCATACAGGCCGGGGCGAAAGTAGGTTTACAGCTGTTCGTGTGACAAATAATGCAATAATTAATAAGTAGCAATATAAGAGTAAACTCCGTGCTTTGTGTACTCACAGCTATAAACCTACTTTTGCCCTACCCTGTATCCCTTTGTTGAATGGATCTGGAGAGCATCGTGCAAAGCCAAACAAGTGGGATGAAAAGAGACAAGAGCCGTAGGATTTCACTCGTATGTGAGACATAAGACAGAAAGCAGCAAACAAACAATACAAAGAAAAGTACCCCCTAGGCCCAGAGGACAGTACGGGGGTTCCTAGAGGGAAGGGGGCTGGGGGACGTTGGAGAGAGTAAAGGGGGGAAATGTATGGTGATGGGAGGAGACGCACAATGCAGTACCCAGGCGATGGAGCCTAGAATTATACACCTGAAACTTATATAATCCTGTTAATGAATGTCACCCCAATTAATTTAATTTTTAAAAAATAAAATACGTGTCTGGGGCCCATCCTCTGAGATTCTAGCTCATCATAAATCGTGTGAGTGGCCCGGCCGGCGTGGCTCAGCGGTTGAGCATCGACCTAGGATCCAGGCGATCGGGGTTCAATTCCTGGTCAGGGCACATGCATCTCTCATCATGGATGTTTCTCTCTCTCCCTCTCCCTCCCTCTCTCTGAAATCAATAAAAGATATATATATATATTTTAAATTGTGTTAGCGGCCCCAGGCTTCTTTTTCACAGTGGCTGTTGGAGCACTGGGGGCAGGTTCAGGGCCCACCTTTCTCGAGTGGTTAGAAGCTGGCACCTGCATTACCTGCCAACGCCACGCCCTCCTTTCCTTCCGATGGTTTCCATTTGCCTCATTTTCCTTACTGATTTTTAGGTGATCTTGCTCAAGTGTGTGCATCTTTATAAGTCGCCTTGAATTCCTTTCACAATGTGGAGAATTTTAAGAGAGTAAATAATACTGGGGCAGGGTAATTTTCAATAGGGATTTTTTTTTTAATTTCCTATTACAATTCTATCCTTTCCATGACCTTTTTGCTCCTCACGCCATCAACTCTATTCTCAGGAAAGCATCGCATGTCCGTCATTTACACTCAGACATAAATCAAAACGCTACCCCTCCAAGGGGTATTTGCCTTTTCTCTAGTTGCAAAATAAGCTGTACTCCCTCTTAAATGAATTTTGGATATCGGGAAATGGGAGGAAGGGCAGGAAGTAATCATGGACAGAAAGGTGTCTTCTCAATGCTGCAAAAACTACACCACCCACCTGGGGTTGTTTCTGCTCAGGACATTTTAAAGGGAATCGTTAGGATTTAAGTAATGATTTTTTTTAATGTACTACTCTGTTGATAGCTTTGTGTGAGCCAAGGTAACAAAGATACTGAAGAGAAAATAAAAGATTACTGTGTGGAAACTGAAAGACAGCCAAGGGAGTTGGTCCAACAGCCACCGACTGGCCTTGGGTGTGGTCGAGAAACAGAGGCGACCCAAAGCATCAGAGGAGACGCGGCTCTGCTCTGCGCACGTCATTTGACTGCTGCTCGACGGGGTGACAATTCGCAGGCGAGCTTGGAATCAGAAGGCACGCGCCTGGGCGCGGCTGGCTGCGGGGCACAGACGCTTTGCTCTGCATTTTGGAGAGAATTTTGTTCCCTTCATTCAGACTCCTCTGTGTGGACTCAATACCAACGACCCTGTTACGGATTGAATTGTGTCCCCCCCAAAAAGATAGGTGGAGCCCCAGGACCTGTGACTGCGACCTTATTTAGAAATAGGGCCGTGAGGTCGTACTGGGTCAGGGTGAGCCAATCCGCAGGCTTCCGACCTGTGATTCATGTTAATAATTATTTATGGGGCATACACATATATGTACATAAAATATACATGGGTTGAACACTTGAATTCAATGAAATTATTGGTTTATGGTTTAAATTCTTCTTCGATTTAGTTTTTGGCCCTTGCAGATGCTTTTTTATTTGATTCAGATTAAATAAACTTTTGTAAGAAGTAGTAGTGGAAGTAATGATTTGGCAAATGTCGATAGAAAAAAAGAGAGAGAGAGAGAACTTACTTACAAAGTGGCCAAAAAAAGAAAAGAAAATTTTGGAAATATGCTGTAGGTGGTATAAAATCCAAGATTCTTTTAAATAAGGGTACTGTTCACAGGAATATTAAAGTGATTGTTCTATTACACTTCAAAGGAATGTAAGACCTAACGAAACAGTGTGCCTTTCATCTCAGCTGTAAAAAATCCAGATAAGAATGACACCAAACCTAAATTTCTCAAACGGCACCTTCGTGGCCTAAACTTGCTCCCAGCCTCCCACACCTCCAGTTATTTCCTGCCGGGACCTAGGGTGGGGGGGGGACAGAAAATCTACTAGCGACTTCCCAAAAGATTGGACGTTCCACAGATTAAATTATTTTTTCTCCCCAAAGTTTGGGATTAAAACCAAATTCTCATCAAAGAAAGCCAGGGGTAAAATAAGAGGAAATGGGACGGGAGGTGAGGCAAATCGGAAGTCTTGGGGTATTGATGGCATCTGGATTTCTCCGAGAATAAAACCTATGGGACCCTAAGTGCCCCTTTGTGAGGCTTGAACCAGGACTTGGCAACAAACCTTTCTGCCTGGTATCCAGGTACTTACCCTGTATGTCACTCCTGCTGGCCGCTCAGGGAGGACAATGACAATGTCTGAGGACCTGCTGCAGAGCATGTGCCCAATCCAAGGACCCAGCTGAGCAACCTGAAAGCCTCAGTACTCATGACTACGGTGGCATTGCATCCCTGAGCTCAGCACCACGTGTCATTAATCCAACGTCACCTTCGTGACTACGTATCTAATGGCAAAAAAACTGGACTTTCTGCAGCGACCACAAGCAGCCCCCATTCACACCTCTGGAACATCTTTGTCCCATGGGTTCCTCATGCAGGTCGTAGGAGGCCACAAGCACAAGTTTCTGCCCTCCCTTCTGCAGAATCTCCCCGCTCCGCCCTTGGGACAAGAGTCGTCTGTCCTCAGCTTACTCCCAACAAAAAGATGGCAAGAGACTAATCTTATCTGAGAATGAGAGAAACTACAGGGAGTTTATTTATTTTATTTTTGATACAGATAATTAACAGTTGCTGAATGTGTTACTTTGTGTCAGGCACTGTTGTAATCTCTATGATATAAGTTCAATTATCCCCATTTTAAGCCCAGGAAACTGAGGCACAGGAAAGCTAAGTCACCTGCTCAAAGCAAAAATTTGGTAAGTGGTAAAGCCTGTGTTTTAATCCCAGCTCTGACTCCAGAGCCTATGCTCTAAATGGCTAAATGGTACAGCCTTTCAGTGTAAAACAACACGTAAATACAAAATGATAAATCCATAAAACATCCTAGAGTCATCAAAATTTATTTCTATTCCATCTAGAAGATCTCTCTTCCTAGGGAAAAGAATTGAACATCCCTGATGAGTTAATACTTATACTCTCACCTTTCTTCCCCTGAATTATAAATTGTCTAAATGGCATTCTGAGCTTTATCAATTCAATTAAAAAGAATATTTACAAGGCTTGCTCACTAGAGGTCACTCTCCCAGCGGTGGTGTCGGGTTTGTCTTTTGTTACAGGGAAAGACCGAGACCGCGGTGAACCAACAAATACTGCGGGCTGCTAGTCAATGTGTCCAGCAGGTGTCACTAGGATCCCACACAACAACTACGCTTCGTGGTCATAAGAATTTCATCGTCAAGGTAGGTTCATTATTTCAATTGTTAAATATAATACTGTTTGATTGTCAAATAGTCGACCCAAAACACACACAATTCATCTTCTGGGAAAGCAAAACAAAATAAGATATCTCGCTTGAAATGATTAGGTAAGGGGTTGGGGGTGGGAGGTAACTGACGGGAAGAACAACTCAGATTGGGTTCCAGGTTGTTTTTTCAATAGCTTTCACCAAAAGCCACACTACACCCAAGATCAAGGATACAAATGAGTGCATGTGGCTTCCAGTGCATTCCCGTGTGCCCTTTGAGGGCACTCCCAAGTGTCTTAACCAGGTTGGGTGGCCATAACCAAATACCATAAACGAGGGGCCATAAAGAACAGGAATTTATTTCTCACATTTCTGGAAGCTGGGAAGTCCAGTTCAAGGAGCGTGGCTCCCTGGTGAGGACTCTCTTCCTGGCTTGCAGATGGCCACCTTCTCAAAGAGTCTGCACCTGACAGGGAAGGGAGAGCAAACTCTGGCGTCTCTTCTTACAAGGGCACTAATCCCATCATGAGAGCCCAAGCTCATGACCTCAGCTAAACCTAATCACCTCCCCCAAACCCTAAATACCATCACGTTGCGAGGTTAAGTCTTCAATGTGATTTGGAGGAGACACAATTCAGTCCAAACCACCAGGTTTGGTGGTCAATAGAAGTCAATGCAGCCAGTGTCCAGTGAGGCCTGGGCTATGTCAGAGGAACCCAGAACACAGGTGCATGGCCTTTCAAACCATGTTAGGGCTCGGGAGGCCATGTTAGCCCCTAAAGAGCCACCCTATGAACTTATAGTGAATTATTGCTGCACTAATTGCTTACTTCAGAGTTCTAGTTCCTATGCCTCAGGCAGCTTACAGCAGCCCCACCCACCTCACCTCTGGGACTTTGCTTGATTTATCTAAAAAGCTATCTCAATTTATCACTATGCGTGCAGATGCAATTATGTGACACATTCATGGGGGGCTCTTGTCAACAACCCTTAGAGCCTGCTGTATATCATGCTATTCTATTTACTGCCCATTTCTTATATACATTATGAGAGCAAAAGAGGCTATCCAGTAAGGAAGAGTACAGAGATAAACTTTAACATCTTTTTTATTATTATGACTTAACTGAAATAAGTAAAAAACAAAAAAAAAAAAACCAAAAAAAAAAACCACAGGAGCTCAGTTCACCAATTTGAACCAGAAGTCTCAAAAGTAATTTGAATATGAAAAGGAAGTTGGTACCCCACATTAATGAATTAGGCTACATTATTTACATAGAATTAAGGTAACATATTGAAACTTACTAAATTATAACCCATCAGGCAACAAGTAAAAATGAATAGTAGTATCTAAACTTTGACTGTTTTAGAAAATGAAAAGAGAGTAGAGCCTTAAGGAGGGGAACCCAGAGAGACCAGGAATTGCTCAGAGAAGACAGGCAAACTGTCCAGCAGCTTCCTTAGATTTGGCCGCATCAGTTTCCAATCCTATAATGAGGTCACACCTAGGAAAAATTAGTTTTACCTGATTTTGAAGTTTCTTTCTTGATATGGAAAATATTATAGAGGCTCTCAGTTACTAGAGAATTTATTACTGTTAATTGCCTCGTTTTCACTCCTTCATAATGTATCTGTGATGACTTCTACTGTACTCCAAGTACAACTGCTCTAGCAGCTAAAAGAGACAAAACAAACAAAAACAACCCACAATTTGAACCTGAAATTGTTCAGTCTCGTGGTGAAATGGGGAGGTAAACAGACACCTGTGCCCCAGGAGGGGCCAGGGAGGGAGCTCGTACATTTGCCCTGAGACAGGGAAGTAATCGGAGTGTTTATGTTTTAGCCTAGACTCCGAGTAGGGGTCTAGGGGTGTGAGATGGGCCAGCTGGCAAGAGCACCCCAATCCGCTTGTGAGAAACACCCAGAGCTCAGAGAGCGTGCTTCCCCTGGAGACTTACAGGTGGTCTGGGATTTCTGGAGCATGAAGCGTAACGAGAAGAATTCTAAAATGCAAACCAGGGTGACCTGGACCGTTACTGTCACAAAAGCATTTATAAAGAAGGTTGTTATCAAATGTGCAAAAATACCCTGAAAATAGTACAGAAACATTGGCATTTCTTTCTAAGTCAAAGTCATATTTCAGTTTATTAGGTTATTAACCTCATTAGGTTATCTCTTAGCTTTTTCTCACAGATTACTTTGGTCAGGTTTTCTTCCTCTAGACACGGACTCTTCTCCTTCCCTTAGGCAAAGTGTTGAAGCTAAAACTCACTTCCCCTGCACCCTTCAGACCGTCGCGGGTATCTTCCTATAAAACTCTGAACAGCCATTTATTTTATCATTTGGGATCAGAGGAATGGAATATAGAATAGTTAAACAGAAAACTTTATTCTACTTCGAGTTGGAAAGTAAGAATTATTCACCTTTCATATTTTAAGAAGCCAGAGGTAGCTGCTGTCTTGTCATTGTCTTATACAAGGGACACACGGATTCTGAACATGAACAAATTCTCTAAAAGACACCCAATAGCAAAGACCTTCAAAATAAAATGAATTACTGGTAGAGCTCAGGAGACACATTAGTAGTAAATCAATGTCCTATCCTCTAAAAGTTTTTTTTAAAAAAATCAAAATTGATCATGACATTGAAGATGTTCAACTCCAGTGTCACGGGCCTCACTTTTTCATTTCACATTTCTAGCTCATGTAAACATTCATGGAGGATTTTTTATTCTCGATTTTGTTCCAACATCATTGCCTAAACGTAGAATCTCTGATGAGTAAGCACCTACCCCGAGTTTACTCCTAACAATCCCACGTTCCCTTTTCACCCTTAACGTTGAAGTTGCGTAATGTGTTCATTGTATTCCTTGCCTAACCAAATAGAAACATTTTTAAACTAGAAAGTTTGTTCTTCATCAATACTTTTAAAATATATATATATATATATATATATATATCTTTTTTATTGATTTCAAAGAGAGGAAGGGAGAGGGAGAGAGAGAGAGAGAAACATCAATGATGAGAGAGTCATTGATCGGCTGCCTCCTGCCGGCCCCCGACTGGGGATCGAGCCCGCAACGCGGGCATGTGCCCCGACCGGGAATCGAACCTCGATCTCCTGGATCCTAGGTTGACTCTCAACTGCTGAGCCACACCCGTCCGGGCCTTCATAAACACTTTCATTAGGGACCAATGTTGTAAGTCACATTTTTAAAAAGTTTGCCTAGGCAAAATTTTTACCAGATGATCCATTTATGTAGCGCAATATATCCGTTTCCTATACTTTCCTGGCTAAAGCATCCCTTGAAGGAGATTAGGTCTGGGAAGGAATCAAGGTATTTGAATTTACAAGAGCCAGGTGTTGATTATTACTAAGAAAAAAGCAAAAGCAAAGTAAGCTGGCGTGCCCAAGGAGTATTTCACTAAGAAAGTCAGCAACGAGCCAAACGAACAGAGTAGAAAGGATTCAGAGAGATTTGAGAGCGGGAAGAAGGCTGTGTGTGTGTGTGCACGTGCATGTGTGTGTTTAAGAGCATGCTAAATGATGTGTTTGTCTGAGGCCAGAGAACTCATTTTAGAAATAGCAAGAATTAAAATTAATACAAGACTTTATTCAGGCCGAGAAAATTCTCACTTTGTAGACAATGCAAAGATTAGAGCTGAGGGATGACACTATAAAATCAGCCTTTTAGCAATATTCATCCAGCAGAGGCCTTTAGGATAAATGCGTGAGGAAAGCCAGGCGACCTAGCCTACTCATGTATTCATTTGCTTAGCAAGTAGGCGCTGAGTGCCCAGACGATGTGAAATGCCCTCGGAAGTGGGAAGCCTGCACAGCTGTAAAACCAACAGCCAGGAGGTCTAGAACCCTAGTCCTGGGAGTTATCCGTGTTGAATCTTTTTTGGTCACTTACATTTCTTCTTGTAGCCTGCCTTCATTTAGGACTATCCTAACAGCTTGCAGTTCTGTATTTATGCTAATTTGCCTAGCTATTTGGAGTTACTGCATTTGCAATTAAAATGTTCTATGCAATTGTTAGAAAACTACTCTGTAACTGAGATGAAAAACAATTTTGTTCCATGCAAAATATATTTAAAAGCCTCTGGGAGAGAAAAAAAGACTAAAACCCTATCGGTGGGTGGGTAGCTAGATCTTGAAATGTAGAAGATGGTTAAGGAAACTGGTTTAATGTTAATATGTTTATCAGAACAGAACGGAAGCAATCTATAGACATAATAATGAATACTGAAAAGTTTATTCTTGCGCTAGCTGGTTTGGCTCAGTGGTTAGAGCACCGGCCCTTGGACTGAAGGGTCCCCGGTTCTATTCCAGCCAGGGGCACGTCCCTCGGTTGCAAGCTCCATCCCCAGCCTTGGTTGGGACTCATGCAGGAGGCAACCAATCTATGTGTCACTTTCACATCAATGTTTCTCTCTCTCTCTCTCCCCTTTCTACTCTCTCTGAAGAGCAATGGAAAAAAATATCCTCAGGTGAGGAGTGAAAAAAAAAGTTTATTCTTGTATTATGATTTACTAATTATTGTATTATTTGTTCGTATGAAAACTTGGGACTTGAATGTTTAAATTCAGTTGCTCTTTAGTATTCAAGGTATGGCAGAACAATTACATGACCAAGATGTGGCAGACGGTGACGTCTGGCTGACTCATTTTCATTCCCAGCACGCTTTCTCCCTTGCTGCCTGACCAACAGGGGCTGGTAAATCCCAGTGCTTGTTTATAAGCTTTGTACAGCTAGGAGGGGCTGTTACCCACAGGTCTGGTCAGTGAGATGTGCACAAAAGTCGGCTGAGAGTGTTTCTGGGGAATTTTTCTCCAAATTTCATGTGTGCTGCAAAAGAATTTTTGTTTTTTGGTTGGTTGGTTGGTTATGTAGCCATTTGTGTGAGTTTATTAATAATGTTACTTACAACATCTGTATTTTTACTTATTTTTAGTATGCATAGAAGAGAAGTTTTATATCTGTCTCTTCCAAGTTCCTTTGTAGTTGTCCTAACGTTTACTCTCTGAAAAATTTTAGGATTTTTATATTTACTTATATTCTTATGTTCTGAAGTTGAGTGTGACTGTATCTAGGTGTGGGTCTTTCTAAAATTCTTCCTATTCAGCCTCAGGGAGTCCTTTTAATCTGAAGACTTGAATTTAATTCTAGAAGTTTTCTTCTATTCTTTCTTTGACAATGCTTTCTCCATTTTGTTGAGACTTCAATTAGTGGCATATGTTGGTTCTCCTGGGTTGTCTTTCTCTCCTATTTTCTGCTTTATAATTTTAGATTCTCTTTTCCGCCCCTTCTATATCAATGGCCTTCCTACTCACAGTTTGTTTGTGGCCCAGCAGCCCTGGCCTCACCTGGGAGCTCGTTAGGAATGTAGAACTTCGGGCCTTACCTCAAAACAACTGAATTAGAATTTTCATTAATAAGATCCCCAGGTGATTCTTGTGCACATTAAAGTTTGAAAGGTATTGTGGGAATTTTTTTCCAACTTTATCTCTCAGTTCTATTGAAATATTTTTGTTGTGGCATTTATATGACTAGTTTATAGTAGCCCTTTCTTATACTGTTTCATTTTTGAAGTTTTATAATGTATAAAATATTTTCTTTTTTTAAAAAAAAAAGATTGATTTTAGGGAGAGAGTGGAAGGGAGAGAAAGAGAGAGAAACATCACTATTGTTCCACTTATTTATGCATTCATTGGTTGACTCCTGTATGTGCTTGACCAGGAATCAAAGCCCTAACCTTGGTATATCAGGATGACTCTAACCAACTGAGCTGCCTGGCCGGGACCTACAATATTTTCTTAAAACTAATTTTATTTTAAACCCTCTTCTGTTTCTTAAATTATCTGTTGACTCTGGGATTTTTTCTTTGCATGTGTATCTTAGTTTAGCTCTTTCATGTTGCTCGTCCCCCCACCCCCACCACCAATACATATATTAATCCTTAATAGTTCCTTTCTATTTAAGAATAAAGAAGTGATAAATTTTTTCATGTAGTTGAAATGAATTTTTCCTGCTCCTGCCTGATAACCTCTTTTCCTAAATGGGGAGTTGTTACATGTTATACGGACATGTTAATGGTGATGCTGAATTTCATCATTAGCAGCCATGGATTCAAGCCCAGTACTCACCTTGGAAAACTTAGGCCTTCAAACTGTTAAATTCTCTTAGGAATCAGGCTTTCTTCTCATTTGTGGTGCAGCCTCGGGTGAGGTAAGAAAGTTGGGAGTGGCCCTGGCCCGTCTGGCTCAGTTGTTCTGTGGACCGAAGGGTCCCGGGTTTGATTCCCAGTCAAGGGCACTCACCTGGGTTGCAGGTTCCCTGCCCGTCGGGGTGCATGCAGGAGGCAGGCAATCAATGTGTCCCTCTCACATTGGTGTTTCTCTCTCTCTCTAGAAGTTGATGGAGAAAATGTCCTCAGTTGAGGAGTAAAAAAAAAAGAAACTTGGGAATGGACTAACCCAACTCCTCTATTTCTCAGCCTGTTTTCACTCCCACGCTCTGATTTTAGATTCCAGATGGTCTCCCAACTGCACTGCTACCCTATTGAACTGCAGTTTGAGTTCCATCTTATCCGTCAACACACATCTGTCCCACTTTGTCTTCCAGAATTTGAAATATCTTATCGGCTGATAAATCCCCTTGTTACCCACCCTGTTTATGTTGCCTTTTCTTTTTATAGGGGAGTCACAGAAGGGAAGTGAGGCAAGTTCACGTGCTCTGCTTGGTTCGTTCTCTGGAGCCAGAGGCGTCTAAAGCATGTTTGTGGTGCCGTATCAAAAGCATGAAAAAGTGCGGGCCTTAACCGTAGCCTTAGAGCTAAGATTCCCACCATGGAGTTGTACTTACAGAGGATTTATGATGGGAATACTATAGCATTTGGACGGAATGCAACTGCGTGGCAGGATGCTTTTGTAGACGAGACGACGTAATGTGGCTGGATTTGTATTCAACAGAGTCAACAGAAAAGACTGAAACTGCTCTTTGGTGTCAAGTCGGGAAAGGGCTTTAAAGCTGAAGAGTAGTCTCCTTAATAACCAGAATTTTTTATAGCTATTGACATCATGACATTGAGAGTGTGCTGATTAAAAAGTCTTCCAATGAGGTAAACATAGAAAATGAATAGACTGGACAGAATCAGGACTAAAAATAAATAAATAAAAGGTAGTAGATTGGAATGATGGGCCTAATCTAAGAGAACAAAGTTTAATGTAGACAAGAGTAATGCTTGGTCCAAGAAAGCAAGCACACGGGAGGATAGCCTAAGAGCAACAGATGTGATGTGACATCGGAGCTAAAAATAGCCAATGGAATTTTAAGTTATCCAAACAGAAGTACAGTAGAGGCCTTAATAGGTCTGGTGCTCCCTGAGCTGGGCGGCCCTTACTTGTCGCATAGTGTTCAGCGTGGAGAGCGCAGATCTGAAGACCATGGTTTGGCTGGTGAGGTGATCCTATGACGACCGACTAGAAGTATAGTTGTTTGTGTCAAGTAGAAAACATGGTAGGTTTTTTTAAAAGATTTTTTTGAAAGATTACACAGCGCAAGAGGAGTCAGACCTACGCAGTGTGGCTCCGGGATACAGGCCCGAGCACATGCTGGCTCAGTGTGAGATGCAGCTTACTAGCAAACAGAGCTGAAACAAATCGGGTAATAAACTGGACTTCCCATCACTGGTATCGCAAAAGCCGAAACCGAATGACCACCTGCCAGATTTCACATGGGGCTAAGCACTGGCGTATGCTTACATTCTTTCAACTCTGAACGTTTATCAAATATGGGTGAGGGAGGACATGTAGGTTCGATGCTTCATTAAGTTAGAAATGAAAAAAGTCAGCTTAGCTATTTCTGGGCAATTTATCAGTGCTCTACAAGCCATGGCCTTGTTTTCAGCACAACCTGGATATGTCCTATAGCCTTATATATTTATATCTATTCTATAGCTATATATCAAATGTACAGGTGTATAGCTATGGAATAGATATACTTTGTATCTTTAAATGCTCTTCTTGTTTGTAGCTTAACTGTTACTTTGTTGATAGCATGTGATTTGTTTCTACTAATATAAATAATGCATCAATGAGCAAATTTAAAGATAATACTTTTAGTAGAAGATTCCATTCTATCCTCAACAAATGTGTGTGTGTATATATATATATAAAATATCATATATACATGTATGTATAGTACACACAGGCACTAGGAAACACAGGTATCAACATGGATGAATCATAATAATGAAAAATTGAAAAATACATGATTCCACTTACATGAAGTTCAAAACATTGCAAAAGCAACAGTAAATTATATAGGCACACATACATATATAACAAATCTGTAGGAAAAAAGCAAGAGACTAATAAATATTGCCTTAGTGGGGTGGTTGCTTGGTGGCTCCAGGGGACGTGTTTGGGATGCAGAGCGACGGGTCTGTGATGCGCCTGAACGGGAAGCGGGAGGCAGAGGAGACCAGCAGCAGGCCCGGGGCTGCTATCCTTAGAGAGGCCTCCAAGCTCAGCCCTTGGCTGGTGTCTGCGAGCTTGGGTTGCATCCTGGGAGGGTTCCACCGCTGCCTGATAAGACTGGCTCGCTGGGCCTAAACTGTCTGGACAGCGTGGTTTGTGCCAAACACCTGCTTTCCTTCCGGAAGCCTTGACTTTCCGCTCGCGCCAGGCAAAGGGAGCCCGTGTCCAGGCCCGCGAAACCCTGGGCGCCGCGCCCGAGGGAGCTTCCGAGAGGCAACATTTCCTAGTGCGGGTGCTGTCACAGCCCCCTGCGGGGAGAATTAGCACGGCCCCTGGGCTCCCGAGGGAGGGAACTCTTGGGAGCCTGCCCCTGGCTTCCTTGTGCCTTTTCCCTTTGCCGGTTCTGCTTTGTGTCATTTCTGTAATAAATCATACTGTGAATGTGACTATTTTCTGAGTTGGTGAGTCCTCCAGTTCTTATGAATCCCTATCAGAGTGAACTGCACAGGTACTCATTTTAAAATATTTATATCATTCATATATCATAAATATTGTGTATATTTATCAGTTAACTAAAAAGAACACAAAAGGAAAAATGAATATGAGTCATCCAAATAAAAACAAGATGCTGCTGATGTAGAAAGCATTCCAGTAACATGACATAGCACAGCAATGTCTAGAATCAAACCACAGAACACTGCACTCAAGCAACTGAAATTATGCACAGGGGGGTCGGAGGGAACGGTGAAACAGAAGAGGCGCTCAGAAGCGGCCGTGGCTGTGACCTCATGACGTGGTCTTCTCCGTTGCCCCAGCCCCCTCCAGGTAGGCTCCTCCTCGCTGTTGTCTATGGGGTGCTGTCAGGGTTGAGAACTTCCCCCTGCCCAGTGAATCCTCCTTTTTTTCTGTTGCCATTATTGAAGAGACTAAGAAGTACCTTGGCACCTTTGTTGAAAATGAATAAACAATATATGTGTGGGGATATCTATCATCTATCGTCTATCTATCTACCATCCACCTATATTCCCGGATTTTCTAGTCTCTTCTATTGACATATAAATTTATTTACACTCCAAAATTGCATTGCCTTGAAGCTGTAGCTTTACAATACTTTTAAAAATAAGGTAGTATATGTAAGTCCTTCCAATTTTGTTCAAAATTGTTTTAGGTATTCTAAATCCCTTTAATCTTCATATAAAATTTGGAATGGGCCTGTTTATTTTCTAAGGGGAAAGAAACCCTGCATATAAAAAAATTTTCATTGAATATACATATATGCACAACTCAAGGAGACGGACAATGGTGGGGAGAGAGGGACTGGGGAGTGGGGGTGGGATGGGGTGGAGTGGGTCATTGGGGGAAAAAAGGACATCTGTAATATTTTAAATAAAAATAAAATTTAAAAAAAGAAAAAAGAAAAAGAAAAAAATTTTTCATTGAGCCTTTCAGTCACTTTGAGAATTGACATCTTAACCATATTGTCTTCCCTTCATCAATGTGTTTATCACTCTTGGTTGGATTATAATTCAATACAAACAAAAACAAATACCATATCATCTCTCTTCTATTTGGAATAAAAAACAAACAAGCAAACACAAAACAAACTCACAGATACAGAGAACGGGCTGCTGGTTGCCAGCGGTAAGGGTTGGGGATTGGGAGAAATGGGTGAGGGAGGTCAAAGGGTCAAAAGAGAAAAGTAACACAAATAAAACAGGGCTTTTTGAACCCTGGGAAACATATGAGCACTAATATAGGCAACATTATAACTATTTATAATGTTACAAATAGTGCACAAGGAGTAATTCACTGCAGTATCCACTTGGTTCATTACTTAGGGTTCTTGCTAAGGTGGTTTACCTTCTTTGTGACTCATTTTCATAATCTGTAAAGGGGTGATAAGACATTTAATTTTCTTGGCTGTTTGCTGTATGCTAGAAACACTGTTTGTTGTTATTGTTGTTTTACATGTTAACAGGTACGAATTGGTACCATACTTATGGAAAATAATTGCTATATTTCTTTCGTTTTCTTTCTTTTTTTGATGAAAGACTTTAATTCTTCAAGAATCTGAAAACAGACCACTTAGTAGAGACAAAGTAAGGAGAGGATTGGGGTTGAAAGAAAGGAAGACAGAATCAACACAGGGAGGGAAGGGTAAGGAATTCTGTGGAACGTCCAAATTCTCTCCATTAAGAAAGGAGCAGACTGAGATCCATACAGGGAGTTGGCAGGAGCTGTGTTTGTTTTCTCTCCCCCGTGATAGGTTTCTGCTGAGGGGTTGCTGCTAGGTCCCACTTGCTCCCGTCCCTTTGGCCTGAGTTTATTTTCTAAATCAAATCAAATCTAGCTTGATCCCCACTTGTCAGGGTTTGAGGGGGGAAAAAAAGTGCTCTTAGTATCTCAATAATTTTTTTTCATGCCTGTCTCCTAGAACAAAATAAATACCTAACAGTTCTATTATTACGTGGTTCCATCCAAATAACTTAATAAGTACTTGTGTCCTAACAACTTAGTATCAGTTGGAAAAAAAAAAAACATAATAACTTGAAGGGAAACATTTTTTTCACTCTCAAATGGCATAATTACTTACCACCCAATGTGTGTGCCTTTGGGGCATTGCACAACTTCCCAGCTCTTGCAATCAGATTGGGCGAGTCCACCCTTATTCCCTGTTCCACCCTGATTTTCACAGTTACTTCCTTTTTATCCCAGCAACTTCACAAACCCAGCCTCACAAAGGCACAACCTGATAGAAAGGAATGCAGTACTGTCTAATGCTGAAACTGAATTCTCTTGAGCTCGTAGGCCCTCTGGTGTGCCAAGCATCGACGTCTCCTGTGTCCACCCTCCGACACCCTGCTGAGCTTGTTGCTGTGTCCAGGGCACCTTGGTGCATCGTCTAGGACTCACGGCCATAATCCCTCGTCCTCTCTAATTCTTATTTTACATTTCTGCTCTCTGTACAGTAAACCTCTTGGAAAAAGTTGTTTATAAATCCCTCCCCATCCCATTGCCCCTGCCCCTACGCTGAAGCTGTTCTCACCACAGTCACCAATGAAACCTATTTACTAAATCTAATGGAAACACCTAAGACTTCCAACTACCTAATTTTAGGGCAACAGTTGATACTTTTTTTTTTTTTTTAAATAAATCTTTATTGATTTCAGAGAGAGGAAGGGAGAGGGAGAGAGAGAGATATATAGAAACATCAATGATGAGAGTCATTGATCGGCTGCTTAGGCCGCAACCAGGGCATGTGCCCTGACCGGGAATTGAACCCCGATCGCCTGGATCCTAGGTCGATGCTCAACCACTGAGCCACGCCCAGCCGGGCAACAGTTGATCCTTTTGACTGCCATCTCCTTAGCATGCTTTTCTTGTAAAAACTTCACACTTGGCCCTTCTCTCATTGCTGTTGCTACTTTTCCTTTTAAAGTCACTGTTGCCATGACTTATTCACCGTTGCACGTCCACTAGAATGGTGGAAATACAAAAGTAAGAAGGCAGGAAACACTGGGCAGTCTGTAGGAGCCGAAAGAAAATCCTAGGGAAGCCATAGAGACATAATGCATGCATCTGGGGGGAATGGCCTGAGTCACTGATGGACATAAAAGGCTAACTCAGACACTAAGCAATGAGTAAGGCCAGTGCGGTGGGGAGGACCTAATGTCCAGTGAGCACCGTGTCTCTTAAGGCAGAAATAACATTAGTCTTCTCCTCCACGGGCTTGCCTCTAAAACTCTTTCAGGTGCCAAGCTATTTGAATGGCAAGAAAATTCTACAGGTTCTCCCACTTATTACTACACTGCAGGACTCAGGTTAGCTCTAGGAAATGGAAGTCCCTCCGACAGTCTCTTCCCTGGGCCTTCAAGTCTCCCTGGGCCCAGCCCGAAAGAGAAAACCCACTTTCTCCTTCTGCCAAAGCTCAGTCCCAACTCCAGGTCAGTTTATTAGCTTTGTCAACAGTGAAGAACATTTCACGTGACCACGCTGAGCAGCAAAACATGCTTCATTCGCGGAATGAAACTGCGAACTTACTTTTTAAACAAAAAGTGTTTCCCTGCTGTGTCTCCCTCTCCAATGAAGAGCAATTCACTATCTAAAAGGGATCCAAATCTCTTCCCCCCCAAATGAAAATGGTTGGCAGCTTTCCCCACTACTTTTAGCTTGCAAGCTTTAACAAATATTGGGGGCCCGGTCTCAGAGTGTTATATATGTACCACCTGTGTTAGTTTGCTAGGGCTGTCATAACAGAGCGCTCCAGGCCGGCAGCTTCCACAACAGGAATGCATGTCCTCAGGTTCGGGAGGCGAGGTCCAGTTCCTCGGGGCTCTCTCCTTGGCCTGTAGATGGCTGCCTTTCCCTTGTATCTTCATATGGGTCCTTCTTTTGTGTGTGTGTGTGTCCTAATCTCCTCTTCTTATAGGGACACCAGTCATATTGGATTAGATCCCATCCTAATGAATTCATTTTTTTGAATTGTCTCTAAGTTTAAAGACTTTATCTCCAGATGAGAGCCCAGCATTCCTGACTTTGGGTTCCAGGAGAAAAACCTAATGGTGAATTCTTTTATGCTTCCACTAGCTCAAATGGGTTTGCTGTGCTGGAACTAGGGGTCCTAATTAATATATACATACATATACAATAGATACAGGTAGTGACATGTTCACATTGTGGAGGTGCGTACTTGCGCATGAACTCTTCATGTTACCGGTGCTCTGGCCTCCGGCCTCTGAGCCCCTCTAACCTTTGTCTACTTCTCACCTTGCTTCATTTCTCACCTTGCCAGCACAGAGGCCGTCCTCTGCTTTTCCTCTTTGCCTTTCCCTGATCAAAGTATGCCCTCTGCTATCTTTCTTGGTGTGGAAGCTTTATTAAATCAAGTTGAGTAACATGTTAATACCTGATTTTATTCTTTAGCTTGAATTGCATGTGAATCTCCGAGGCCTGAGTAATTCCATCAACACTCATTAATGAATGACTGAATAATCTCTCATCCGCCAGAGCGGTGAATGCGGAGAACCTGGTATGGGTAGAACTGGGGTGGGGTGGACTTGTGTAAGCCCCAGCACACTGCCTTAGGTGGAGGGATCAGGGCAGACCTCTCACAGGAGGGCGACAGGATGAGTCAGCCATGAAAAGAACTGTCAACAGCACCCGCCGAGGGAAGAGGCACGGGCTGGCATCCTCCCGGCAGGGAAACAGTGCTGTCCAGGAACCTAGGAGGTCATGAGGCCGGGATGAACACGGTCATTCGGCCGGGGAAGGCAGTGTGAGCTGAGGTGACTGGGCCGTGGTCAGAGGTTATGATCATATCTGAAGTGCAAAGCGAAAGTTTGACAGAGATTTAAGCAAGGGAGTAACCTGATCTGATTTGTATCTAAAACAAACCTCAAAACACTCTGGCTACAAGTCTGGAGAATGAACTAGTCACAAACCACTTACTGACAAGATGAGATAGGTTCTGAGAAACGCATTAGGATATTTTGTGGTTGTGGGAACATCGTGGAGGTACTTACACAAACCTGGACGCTTTAGCCTACTACACGTCTAGGCTCCATGAGGCTAAATCAAGCACAAGTGAAATGATTCATTCAACATGTGGTAAACAGGAGACGTATGAAGCTGCTGCTGGCAGAACAGGGCACACTATTTTACAGCAATTTTTCTTTTTATAAGTAGAAAGAGCACACCCTAAAATAATGATAGAAAAATATAGCCTAGTAAATACACAAGCCAGTAACATGGTCTTTTATTACCAAGTATTACTTACTGTACATAATTGTATGCGCTCTAGTTTTATATGACGGGCTGGGTGGTGGGTTTGTTTACACCGGCATCACCATACACACATGGGTGACTCACTGTGCTACAAGGTTAAATTGGGCTATGATGTCACCAGGCGATGGGGATTTTTCAGCTCCACTACAATCTTATGGGGCTGCTGCGTTACAAGCTCTCCTTCCTTGACCAGTCGTTGTGTGGGTCTTGACTCTATAGGCAGACAAGCAGGGGACCCGTTAGGAAGCTGCTGCGATTCTCGGCAAAATATCCTAAGGGCTTGGCCTGTGAGGATTGGGGGCAGATGGAGATGGAGACCTCGGTGACAGCCTTTGAGATGTGAAGGCAGAATTACAAGCTCTTACTGATGAAGTTACCCCTTAAGTAGCCAGTCGCTGTTATTAAAGCTGTCAATGATGTAGGCTCGACCCTAAAATGTGAAGAGGCCCGTGTTTCTTAGTTTCATGGGGCCCAGGGATCCAGCTCTTACCAAAGGAACTGGATTGCAAGAATCCTGCAAGGACACAGCCAGCCTCACCCGCCTTGGGGTGAACCCAGCACTCCTGAGTGCTGAGGCGCCCTCTCAGCAAGAGGGCAGTGGGGTTTGGGTTCAATGATGCACCCCTAACTTTTCACTGTAAATAAATGCTCACTGTTAACTTGGCATTCGTTATTTTACGTCGCACAAAGTGAGGGGCGCATTGTGCTAGCAGCTTTTCCCGTGGCATCTGCGACTATTGCATTCGCCCTCCTACTCCAAACACCCTAGGGCAACACGCCTTTAGAGTAACTCACCTCCCGCAAAAGATGGGCTTCCTTTCCCCTGTGCAAACCTCGTGCGCCCGAGGGCGCGCTTCCCCGTGCGCACCCCGCACCGCCCCCTCGATCCGAGGCTTTTGTTCCCAACCTTTCCTCCCCGCGCTATGAAAACGCTGGGGCGCCTCGTTACCAAACAAACGAACGGCTCGGAGCTTCGCCTTCGTCGGCTAACCTTGAGGCCACCGTCCGCCCAAGTTCTGAAGTCAGCTAAACCCAGCCTCCCGTGGGAAGGGGCCAACCCACGTGGAAACAACAAAAACGTGACAGTGTTGTTTCCTAAACTTGCAGCTTTGCGGGGACGTTTGGCATATTTCGAGCAATGCTTTTTGCACCGCCTTTTGCACGGCCCCAGGGCGGGCGGAGGCGCGGCTCGGGGTGGCCGCGCTCGCGCCCGCGTCCGCCGGGCGCCGGAGGGAGCCCAGCGCGGGCGCTCCCAGGGCCGGAGCTGCCGGGCCTCCGGGCGGCGACGCTCTGGCCGGGACTCCTCGATGGTTTCCGCGCGGCCGCCGGAGCCGCGCGGCCCAGTCGCCAGGGGGCGCGCTGGCGGGCGCCGCGGCTCTCGGAGCTACGCTGCCGGACTCGTTTCCGCCATATTGGATGCCGCAGCCGCTGCTGCCAGCGCTTCCTCCTCCGTCTTCGCCGTGCGCGCCTGGTTCCCGCGGCCCGAGCGGCGGGGAGGTGAAACAGGAGCCCGTCGGAGGAAGAGGAGGAAGGGGGTGGAGAGCGGAGGGGACGGGGCTCCCGGGGGGAAGACCGAGACGGAGCGGGGCGGAGAAGAGAAGGTGCCGCGGCCCAGCCCCTCCCCCGCCCGCCCGCCGCGACCCGCCCAGGCAGCGCCTGTGTCCCCAGAACGGCGCTCCGCCCGCCCCAGCGGCCATGCCCGCGCCGCGCTGCCCCTGAGGGAGCCCGCCCCCGCCAGCGCTTGCCCTTCTCCTGCGGCGCCGGGGTCGCGGCGGCCCGCTCTCCCGCCGGCGCCCCTGCTCGCGGCGGCGCCGCCGCCTCCGTCTCGCTCTCCCCACCCAGTGCAGTGGCCGCCGCCTCTTCCGCCGCCGGGCTCCGGGCCTCCGCGCCGACAACATGGAGGCCGTGAAAACCTTCAATAGCGAGGTTGGTATTGCAGTCTAGCCTCCGCTTCTTGCCCGCGCGCTCCCCCGCCCGGGGCGAGGCCGGGGTGGGCCCGGGCCTGCGAGGCTTTTCGGGAAGGGGCGAGCGGCGGCCTAGCTGGGGCCCCGTGGGGGGAGGGGTATTTCTCCACCCCGGCGCCCCTCCCCCGGGCCCGGGGGGAGGGCTGGGGGAGGGCCGTCCCCGGGCGGAGGGAGGTGCCGGCGTCTCCGGCGCCCCGTGAGTGGCTGCGGGTGTGGAGGCGAGGCCCCCGGCGGGCCCTCCCCCGAGCCTCCGGGCTCGTCTCTCGGGGTCAGTTCCTCTGAGGCCTGGCCCTCCCACCCCTCTCCTGGGCCCGTAGGGTTTTGAACTGGACACTGGACATCACTGTCCAGACCTCCCCGGGGCCCGTAATGAGGCGGCCTCCGAGTGGGGGCATTGCAGGGAGAGCGCTTGCAGGGCTGCTGGTCTCTGATCACAGCGCACGTCGCGTGTGCAGTCGAGATATTGTTGGCTGGGTCACCTGCCAGCTAGGAACTTAGGCTAAGAGGTGGTTGGTCGGGAGGCGAGGTAATTCTGTGATTTCTTCTGTTCTTACCCCCGCCCGCCACCGCCCCCCCCCCCCCCCCCCCGTCATCTCGACATAAAGACGAATGGTAGGAAGAGGTGTGTGCGTGGAGACAGGGAAGGTGCCCGAGAGGATTTCCCATCGGCTCATTCACATGTCAGGGCTAACACTAGATTTTTACAAAGCAGGCGCCCAGTTTTCACTGTTTAGTTGATTTGCGAGCCAGCTTTTGATATCGTGTATTTTAAAAAGGGATAAAACTCCGACTCAAATAGACGTTAATGCAAACATTCAGTAAACGTAACAAGTGAGTGCCTACACAACCAGAATTATCCTTAACCTGTATGCCTTACAAAATAACATTTTAATGTGATGTTAACTAAATTTGCATGAATTTTATGAACTTTTGATGTGAAAGTGCTAATAATAATCTCTTCAATAGTATGATTACAAAGTCTTATTTACCTCCTAAAATACTAGACCCGCCACGACAATACCAAGAGGACAATGCTTTAAAAAGCTAATTTACAATTTTGTTTCTTTCCTTTTATTCATGTTTTTTTTTTCACACCCCCCCCCCCGTTGGCATTTGGGAAGCTTAGCAAGGAGGCTAAAAGTTAAATAACTCTTGTGAATTGGACTCTCCATGTGAGTAGATAGCAGTGAAAGAGTAAATGAAAACAAGCATTTTTTTTTTTTTTTTTGTAAAGGATTTTTTTTTCTTTTTAAAAAAATCATTCCTTGATAAATAACTAGAGCAATAGACTTGAGAATCTTTTTCATTTTATTTATGGATTTATAGCTGATAATTTGGGGCAAATTATAAAATTTGGTTCCACCCCCACAGCACTCTATAGTGCTTAAAACCTAGAATAGTAAATATCTAATGATACTATGTTCTAATTTGTTAATAGTTTCACATCTGTGCAGAAAACCTCCCCGCCCCCAGCTCTATATAGTCTTTTTGATTTGCTACATAGAGTGCTACAGCACTAATACAATGTTAAGCTTTTTTATTTAAAAAAAATCCATTATCCCACTGCAATTATTTGATTTAACCAACTCCACTCCTTTTTGATGGGTGTCTCTCTTGTTTGTCTAGGGGGTTCTTAACAGGTATACTCTGAAAAACGGGACCCCTTATTTAGTAGATAGAAACAAGCACGCTGTGGTTGGTCACAGTAGAACACAGTGGAGTACAAATGTTACAGTTTTGTCATTTTAATATTGACATTAAGTATCAGGGGCCTAACACTGACATGGCTTTCACCTCTTCTAATCTTTACCGGAACAAGTAAGTAGTATTCCTATTTTAGTGTATGTAGCACTCACCCCTCTCCCCCTGTGGGTTTCAGATAATTTTTAAAAATCTTTTAACTCCCTTATTTCCTAATATGCTCAGATTTCACCATGTTTGAAAGTGGGGTTAGCTTAAAAGTAGTAGCAATACAGTCACCAACAGGCTGAGGAAGGAAAATACATTTGAAGATTCACAAGAAGAATATGCTTAAAAAAACCTATTTTTGGTTTAAACAAAAAATACATAATCTTGATAGTTGTTTTTTTCTGATTTTGAATATAGTTTCTGTGAATGTGATGCTTGCTGATGTAGAATTTTGTTGCAAGTAAGCATATAGCGGAAATAGTTCAGTAATAAGTATTTTCCATTAAATCGTGTTGCAAAGTGCAAAAATAAAAAAATCTAAGTCATAGGATTAGGAGAAAAGGTTGGTTTAGGTTTACTTAGTGAATTTGGTTTTTAAAGGCATTTGTCCTTGGGCTGAGCCCTTCAGCGCCTTCTCTGCTACATTTAAAGGTATCTTTGAAGCACTGAATTGTGAAGGAATTCCATTTGCTTTATCAGGCACCAAAAACTAGCCCTAAACATAATTATTGCTTACCAGTGAGATATTTTGATACTTAAAATGTGTAAAATACAAAATGCTTAGCTTTTATGGCTTGCTACCTCTCAGGTTTTTCAAGGCTGCCCCCTTCCCCAATTGGTTTGAAAACAAGATCATGCCAGAAGTTTTAGTTAAGAATATAGATTTTATAGCCCTCGCTGGTGTGGCTCAGTTGGTTGGAGCCTCATCGGTGCATCAAAGGGTCATCACGTGTTTGATTCCAGGTCAGGGCACATATCCAGGTTTCCGGTTTGATCCCCAGTCCTGGCAGTTATGGGAGGCAGCTGATCGATGTTTTTCTCACTCCTTCCCCCTCCCCCTCTCCCTCCCTCTCCCTCCTTCTCCCCCTTTCTCTCCCCCTCTCCCTCTATCTCTCTTCCTCTCCCCTCCTCTCTCTCTCAAAAAACAAAAACAAAAACAAAGTCAATTAAAAAAAGAATATAGGTTTTTAATCTGCAAACAGCTGATGTTTCAGTCTGAAAATCCCTGATCTTATGCACAATATGTATGAGTCAGGATTGTCATGCCCTCCCCCCAATAATTTCTCAAAGGCTTCTGTAGCCTCCCCACCCGTGTCTTCAAAATTCCTGTCATAAGATCCTTCATGCGGTAAATTCCTCTTAATTATCATGAGTTAAATGAGATTTAGGCTTAGGAATTGATATTTAGGTGCCCACTGTGCTAGTTTTGTGGGAAAACTTTAATTTCTATGTGTCATTGTGATGAGATAGTTAATTCCATCACCACTAATGTCAATTTGGAAATGAAAGAAAATGTAAAACTTCCTGAGTCAGTGTTTGAGCAGTTAACTCTAGAATTGTTGTCATTACAAGATACTGTGATTGTTGCTGCTCTAAGATAGTGGCCCTTGCTTATTATGGTTTAGTCTTCTCACCTCAGCGGAAAGGGTCTCATTGGTCCTCTTACATCCGTGGACTGCTTTAGTACCACAGTTGATTACTTGATTGCAGCAGTTTTGTGAGAGCAATATATCTATACTCTGTCCTTAAGGATGCCTTTGTGTGGAGGTTCATTTGGCAGGGTTTGCTTTTGAAAAGAGGGAAAAGAGAATAGCAATGCATGACCCTTTGTTTAGAAAGTTATAACTTAGAGGGCGCATTTCCGTAACATAGGAACTCCTCTAATACATGGAACATAGACTATGTTAAGCATTGGTTATGCTTAGATAAGAAAGTGAGTGGTGGTGGTGGATTTTGCTTTTATGTATTGGATATTTTTAATATTTAAGGACTTTAAGAACACAGCCCCAATTCCATTATTATACTTCCAAAAATTAATAAATCTTTAGCATAATCAAATACCAGTCAGTGATCAATTTACTTTTAGGTTCTTTGTGTAGCTAGTTGTATTACTGTGGTGGTTTCCCCCCACGACATTCTCTTGCTGCTCTCAGTAGGCTGCATGGGGAGATCCGGGACCAGATATGTAGGCATGGATGTGTCAGGAAAGTTAGAGCAATTCAGTTTTTGGATTTGCCTTGGTTCATCAATTCTGAGAGGATTCTAGTACCGTCCATCATATTCAGGATACCTCAGTGCTTTGTGTTTTTGTCCTTAGGATCCTTTTGTTAGTCAGATAACTTACTGTTTAAACTGTTCCAGGATGCAGACTTTCCAGGGTCGTCATAACACCGTCTGTGCCATGCCTTTCACATCAAAAGTGAAGACCCATCTCCGTTTTACTCTATTTCCAATTTTGTATCAAGAATGTTCATTTGCTTAACTATAGGACTTTTTACACTCTTTCCGCCAATGTTTAGGCGCAGACATGGGTTGATAGAAAACAGTGGGAAAGGTAGAATAAGGAATAAAACGTGAAATTTTAAAATTTGTGTATTTTCCCTTTGTTTATGGTTCAGGAAAGGGAATTTATGTGAAGCAGCTATAAATCTTTCATCTTCATCTACTAGGGAATGTTTCTCCTTTTTCTTTCCTATTTTAACTTTCCAGTGGGAGTTTTGGATAATTGTATCAATCAGGCCATCTTTCTTGTTTCTTCCACCCTGTGAAAATTCCTTAAAGATGTAGCATACTAAGTGTTATAAAGGAAGGAAGCCTTCATTAATGGTTTAAATCAGGGTTGCTCTACCTCAGCACTGTTGATGTTTTGGGCTGGATACTTGTTGCCAGGAGCTGTCCTGTGCATTGTAGGGTTGTTAAGCAGCAGCCCTGGCTTCTACCCAATATTGTGACAATCAGAGATGTCTCCAGGCATTACCAGATGTCACTTGGAGGGCAAAATTGATCATGGTTGAGAATCACTGATTTAGCTCCCCTGTTAAACAGCCTTAAAGCACATTGTACTTTCCCTTCGAGTGATTACTACAGTTTTAAGTAATTAGTATTTGTCTTTCCCATCAGACTGTAAGTTCCATGAGGACAGTGACCATATATTATTGCTTCATATCCTTGGTACATAGCACAGTGCCTTAATACACAGTATACACTAAATACAGATTTCTTGAATGAATGGATGGATGACATACTAGGTAGATGAGTGACCCTGGACCAAGCGTAGTTAACACTTCTGGACATTTTGTTTTCTCCTCTGTAAAATAAATGACCAATTTGAGATTATATTTAGATTTCCTGTTGGAAGATTCTTAGACTATAAAATTAATATTTTGAAGGACTTAGTATATATAAACATTATTTTGAAGGTCATTTTATGGCACTGTAGGAGTATAGGAGATTAGATGGAAAATTTTAAATAAAAACTGATGTGTTTATAATTTCTTACTAAGGGGGAGAGTCATGAGGGGACTTGGCTTAGAATGAGTCATTATATTACTACTTGTACATGGAATTTCAGATATTTCTTTCTAGGGCCAGTTTTGCTGATATTGGACAACTTCTAACTCATAATGGTGTGAGAGAATGTAATCAACCTTGACCTTGAACACTGGCTGAGCTCCTAAGCTCTTAAATGAACTCATTTATTCTGGTTTTGTTTTCTCAACATCTTTCTCTACTCCTCTCTCTCAGGATTGTGCCTCTACTCCTGCTTGTACAGACTGCTTTTCCAGCAGCATGGACACAAGAAGCATAGTAAGATGATTATAACCCACGTAAGGCAGGCCCTTTGGAAAATATTAGGTTTAAATTGGTATTGAAATGGTGTCTTGATTATATGGGCAGTACTTGGGAAGCAGAATAAAGCTCATCACTTAGAATATATTAGTGACTTAAAGAGAACGTGCAGGGAATAAGTTGAATTTCTTCACACAAAAAATAGGTTAAGTGAAATAGAAGTTATTTGCTTAATAGTGAGCATAAATCATATATACTCTGGTTGCATTTACTTGCATTCTGCTCCACATAATTTTACTGCATGTTTTGTAAAAGAAATACAGTATTACCTATTTAATATGAGTAAATTGCAATTTGGTGGTTGGAAATAAAATACATCTTATATTTTGAGGAAGTTCTTCAAACTATAAGATGACAAATCATTTACAGATATGCTGTAGGAATGGAGAAACAAACCACAAATTTTTGATTTTTTAATTATAGAAGAGCAGATTTTGGTAGAGGTGCTGTTGTGAGAAGTAAATGCTGGTCAATGTTTCTTGTAGCCTGTGTTTCTTACCTAAGTTAATGCTATCTCAAGTGTGATTGCAAACATGATACATTTGCTCTAATTTTGATTTTATGCATTTATTTTGTCCTAATTCTTCTTTATGAGAGTTTCTGATAACACCGTATTTTAAACTCAGGGAAGGGTATGTAAATGTGTTACAGTATCTGCTGTAGGTCAAGAGATATCTTACAAACTTTGACATTATTTAGTCAGAATGGGTAATACTGATTATTCATGTTTTTAAAAGACAGTACAGCTACTCAGTTAATGTATGCCAAGTTTGTTTTTAAATAATCCTGCAACTTAATATAGGTTGACTTGAAAGACCTGGGATTTAATTTTTTTTGTTCATTTGTTCATTGATTTAACCAATGTTTAATGGATGCTTACCGTGTACCACACATTTTCCTGTCTGCTGGGATAGTGATAAAACAAATGAAAAGCTTACCCTATTGGAGCTTATGTTCTTATAATCCTTTGTGTGCAGTGACCTTGCTGCAGAGCTTGTGAGGCTGGGTAGGCATTACTGACTGGTTGGTTCTTTGCTAGGGATTGCTTTGTCTGGGACATCTCTCTTCAGGCTCAGGTCTGCCTGATCTGTTCTCAACATTTTCCCTACAGAGTCCACATTGCTCATCTATTCAAAATAGAGATCGAGAAAGCAGACTTATTTAAACAATATGATACTATGTTTTCAACAATGGTCTAACGTATTTAAAAATAGATTTGGTATTTTGGAATAACTCTTATAAAACATAGCCAATAAGGATGTTTTCTTTTATCAGTGAGATATTAATTAGTCTCCACATGCAAATGATTAAAAAAATGCTTTCTTAAGTGGTGACCAAACCTTCATGAATTTAGAAGAATAAATTGATATTTTGATTTTTAAAACAAACTTTCCCTTGATTTAAGTACACATGAAAGAGTTTGGCATGTGCACCTTCCCCCCTCCCCCCTCTCCCCTCTCCCCTCTCCCCTCTCCCCTCTCCCCTCTCCCCCTTCCCTGTTCTCTCTCATAAACACTTTCTGAATTTGACTTGATTCTTCAGGGCTCATTTGAGTAGCTCGTAAGTGAAGGATGGAACAGTTTGGATGATGTATTGTACTGTGCAGAACCTGGGAACTGTTATGAAAATCTTTTTGTACTGGGTCACAGTACAGTGGTACCTTGGTTTTCGAATGTACTCCATTCCGGAAGATGGTTCGAGCTCTGAAATGTTTGAAAACCAAGGGATCAACAGCCAACAGCTGGGCCTCAGGATCTTGTGCTCCAGCGGAAGCAGTGTGGCATGTTCGACTTCCAAGGCGTGTTCGAAAACTGAAGCATTTGCTTCTGAGTTTATGGCCTTTGTAAACTGAAATGTTCATCAACGGAGACGTTTGAAAACCGAGGTACCACTGTATCTAAAAGGTTGACCAGTACAGTACACCTGAAACAAATACAATGTTATATGTCACTTATGTCTTAATTTTTAAAAAAGGTTGACCAAATTGTAGTTAATAGCTTTCTTTAATTTAGAAATGTTTTGGCACTGTAAGGTTTTAGGGCAAAAAAGAACAGATACAGGTATTTGAATTTATTGAAATATTTGAAATTATATGGGTAAAAAGAATGTTGAATAAGTTAAAATTTTTGCAAACCAAAACATCTGATATAGCAAGTGTCTAGTTTCTGTAACAGCTGCTCGCTGTGATAAAAAATAACCTGGCTTACGTATTTTTGAAGTACTTTTTATTTATCAAACATTGTTAAAAGTGAGCCACTGTAACATATAGAGCTTTATAGTCTGCTCCTCTTTTCCCCAACCATCATTATACTTCAGTGAGTCTTTAGGGCAACCTTGTGAGAAAAGTAGGATAATTTGTTCCCCTTTTTACAAATGAAACTGAGGCCCACCATTGTGGTTTTACCCAGGAAATGCAGCTTTGTGAGTATTTGAGCTCAGACTAGAGGGGCCCACGTCTCAAACTCTGGTTGAGATGTTTTTCTTACCCTTCTGTGTAACTGAGAACCATCACTTGGTTTTCCACAATTCCTTTCTTTAAAAAAAATATATATTTCAGAGAGAGGAAGGGAGAGGGAGAGAGAGAGAAACATCATGATGAGAGAGTCATTGGTTGGCTGCCTCCGGCACGCCCCCAACTAGGGATCGAGCCCACAGCCCGGGCAGGCTCCCTCGCTGGGACTCAGCCGTGCCATTGCCTGGATCTAGGTCTACGCTCAGCTGCTGAGCCACGCCCGGCAGGGCCTCAGTTCCTTTTTACTGGCAGTGTCCAAATACAAGTTAACTTCATTGCTTCTCAGTTTTTAAACTTTATTTTTACAACTTCAGATTTACAGGAAAGTTGCAGCAATGATACACTAACTTTAATCCTTTTTATTAGCTTCAGCATGATAACCACTTACACTCTGGTCACAAAATTTTTCCCCTTAACATTCTTTAAATCAAATAACAATGCAAAAATTCAGAGGTTTAGATGGAGAAAAAAAATCTTAGATCTGTTTCTAATAGCACAGGTTCAGTTCATAGATGGAAGAAAGTATGTATTGAAAAGCTCTCGTTCTCTTGTGGGCCCTTCATTCATAAGAGTCAGTAGGCCTTTTCTGTAGAGGACCGGATAGTAAATATTTTAGGTTTTGTGGGCCATTTAAGGTCTTTTTTGCATATTTTTGTCAGTTTTTCACAATTTTTTTAAAACACGAAAACCATTTTTGGCTTGAGGGCCTCCAGAAATAGGGCGTGGGTCATACTTGGCTGGCCCCTGCTGCAAACTTTGAAACCTGAGAACTCGAGTTTATAGCACTCTACTTATAAATCAGAATTAAAATGGAGAAGGAAGTTATATTCTTTGTAGGCCTTATAAGGCTTATTTTAACATTAGAAACAAAACAAAAAGGCTGCATTGATTGGTTGCCTCCCGAATGTTCCCTCAATGCGCTGGGGATCGAACCTGCAACCCAGGTACGTGCCCTTGACTGGGAATCGAACCCAGGACCCTTTGGTGCACAGGCTGACACTAATCCCTGAGCAACATTGGCAGGGCCAAAAAGTTTTTTAATGCAGTAGCAATTAGTGATTGGGAAGAATGCTAGGAAGTATTTGCTGGTTGAGTTTGTCTATGCGTATTTGCCACCTGTCGTGCACTGTATCCTGTGGAGTGGCTGACAGTACTAATTAGATACCTGCCTGCTTCTCCGCAGACAGCGAGTACTCTAGTAGGGGTGGGGTTGGCCGTGGATTACCACAGAGTTAGGAGGTAGTGTGATGAGTGTTGTCATACAGAGAGTAGTGGTGTAGCCGTTGTACCTGCTGGGTGTATACTCTGTGTGCATCGTGTGAAGGAGGAGACGTGTGTAAGGCAAAGGAGGAAGGTCACTTTCAAGCAGATGCCAGCTTTGGGGAGGGGACAGGGTTGGGAGGAGTGACAGAATTAGGCAAGGACTTTCTGATGGGAGGGTCTTTGTGCACTATGTGTAAGACCTCATTTCTAATCAGAACTGAGTAGAGATTCTGTATGGTTTTAAATAAAAGCACAAGTTTTAAATTTGTGTTTTAGAAAGGTGATTAGTATCTTTGTAGAGCAGTATAGAGCAGTGGAGGGGTGAGGTTGGGGGGAGAAGGAAGGTTAGTGTAGAGATGAGGGGTCAGCAGGAATAGTAATGGGGAGGAGGGAGGAATGCAAGAGAAATGCAGTAGTAATAGCTGGACGTGAGGAAGAAGAGGGTGGCGCCGGGGCTTGGCTAGGTGACCGGGTAGATAAAGTGGTGTAGCACCAGTTACTGAGATGGGCAGGTCAGGAGCAGCAAAAAAAACTTGAGGAGAAAGAATTTGGTGGGTTGGGTTGGATGGGGGATAATTTTTTCCCCTAGAATAAAAGAAAGATCTTAAGTATGGAAGGGGAGTTAAACTTGCCCATATCTCAACCACCCAGAGACACTCTTTGTTGAGTACAGTAGTAGTTTTGTGCCTCTTGAAGATGTGGTATCTGCGGGACATTAAGGTGGGGCTACCCAGCTGGATATAGAGGTCAGGCACCTGGGAAAATAGGCGGGAGATGAAGATTTAGGAGAGGGCACAGTTGTCTAGGGAGGGAATGTAGAGGAAGAAGAGAGGGAAGCTTAGGGTAAAATCTTGTAGACTTTTGTGTCTTCCTCAGTTTTCCCCCCCAGAAATCTTTGGCCCCTTTTCCCTATCATTGTGTTTGTGAATACAAGGACATTTAAAAGTAACCCCACGAATATGCTTGCTTTAAATTCTGCTTATGCAACCAGATGTTCTTGTGTGTAATTAAAATTTAAGTAGTAAATTGAATGATCTATGAGTAAAAGTAAATATTTAAATTTTGTTTAATGAGATTTTAGTAGAATTTTTTAACATTAAGCCTGCTCATATCATTCAGCATTTTATTAGCTCCTCATAGTCACATAATGCTTTACCTTAAATCTGTCTACAGTAACCGTTTTATTGTGAACATGGAATTGTGAATTTAAAGGCTATGTTATTAGAAATAGAACCCATGTTTATTTGAGAAATTCCAGCTAATATGGTTTGTGAGGATTTGTCATGAAGAGGATTTATAAACTAATTATTCTTCCTTTTGTTCTTATTTGATCATTTCACAGTTAACTAGTGTTTCTAAAATTAAGAGGAGGTAAATTTCACATCTTTTCATTTTGATGTTTACAAAAGACATAGGAAAGAACTGAAATTAAATGAGGATTAATTGTTCGGATCCCAGGGAAAATTTAACAAAGTCATTTTTATATGTGTGTGTGTGTATGTATATATTTTGTTTTCTCATGGAGAATCATTTCTGTTCCCTTTTATTTTAGAATAGGGTAGCTAAATACCATTATAGTCATGTTATGCATTGTAGCTATAGACATAACTTGTTTGTGGTTCTGAGGCTGGGTTTCCTTGTTTATTTCCATGCTTAAACTTGCTTCCCAGAAGTTACAGATTTTAGACTTGAAAGACTTGTGATAGTATATCATTGAACAGACTCATTTTATGGATCAAGAATCAAGTTTCTGATAAAATGTGTAGAATCACAGCTTATCAGAGGCATGTATTTAGCGGTCAAATTAGAAGAAACTTCTGCTATGTGTCTCAGTTGAGTCTCATTTTCATTTTCTCCATATGGATTTTTTGGAATGAAATTTTGGTAGTTTTTGTGTGCTGGAGGTGGAGGAGGAGTGAGATTTGGTGATTTGTAGTGGATTATTATCATTTCATCCTGATACTGGCCAGGATAAGAAACTACATTACTGCCACTCTTGTTCATAAAATAGGTTGCCATAGGACAACGTGTATTCCTTGGCAGAGAGGTATTGTACAGTAACATCTACTTAGCCAGCAGTTTTCTAGCAACTCACTAAAAACAGCTTTTGAATACAAAGCTCATGTACCTTGATCTTTTTTGTAGGAACACAGTTACTTTATAAGCCTGTATCCTAAGCACATTTCTAATATTCACATTGTAATAATGGTGCCTACTTTATAACTACATCCTTTAGATTTTCAGATTACTGTTTTGAAGGCTACTGGTACAGGTATATTAAAGCATGACAAGGCTACAAAATTGATGTGGTTACTGTCAAAGTAAGATGTGATAGATTACAGTTGGCAAGAAAAAGGATAGTTTTATCTTTTAAATAATGGAATTAGACAAGATAAGCTCTAGGATCTCTTAAATGTTGACCCTAATGAACAGGTTTTCCAATTTTTCTTAGCTTTAGTTTCTTCATTTTAAAGATAGGGATAATGATGCCTTCCCTGACTACCACTCAGATTTAATTTAAATATTTAAAATACTGGCTGGTTTTAAAATATTTTTAAAAATTGGTTTGAATATATAAAATTATAAAATAATCTCATGAAGTATTTGGAAAGTTAAAGAATAGTAGTTCTAATATTCTTAGTTTTCAAAAATGTATTTTTTCTAAAATAGTTTTTTTAGAGAAAACTAATGAATGCGAAGGAAAGGTAGCTTTTAAAAAAAGGCTGCAACTGGGAACTTTTGGTGTCATTGTGAATATCTCTTGTTGCCCTGGAAAATATCTCCATATTATAGCATACTTTAATACTGGATAAAAGTTATGGAGATTATAAAGAGTATAAAGAGCTAGACTATGTTCAGCATATTTTCCAAGTTGGAGAAATAGTTGTACAAAACTTTTGAGCAGCAGAAAGTAACAAAATACAAACATCATGTATTTTGTACCAGTAATATTACTGGTTGACATTTATAAGGGTTTCATTGTTCTACTAAGTCCAGCAAGACTTTTTAAAAATCAATTTTAAACACTTATGAAGAGGATAATTTTGCTCCAAAATACACATTTAAAGTATCTGTTTCAAATACATGCATATACATATCTGTGTTATTTGTATATACATAGTTGCATATAGAAATGCTTGATGGCAGCCTTACCAGCCTTTTAACCCTGCTTGCTGCTTATGAGAGCAGTACGTGGGGAGGGTGCAGCGAATGAGAGCTTTTAATATTTAGAATTTTTCACAGTCAGCATTTATTACCGTACTACTTTTGTTATATTTCCCCCAAACCCGAAATACCATGTGTCTTAGCTTTTGGGAGAAGGATGGTGTTGGCCTCTTTTAATATTATTTGAATTAAATCCTTTAGAGAAAGTGAGTTTCCTTGTTAAAGGTTGGAAGACTGTGAAACTTGGTTGAGGATTGCTTAAAACTTATATTTAAGTGGAATTCATTTAGCTGTGACTTGATTAGTAGATATATTAAGCTTCATAATCTGATGTCTTTTGCTTATAGTTTTCTTGGTTATTAGTTAGGTTGATGCTATTAAATGGTCTATCATCTTAGTGGCTCAGTTGTGTCTGTTTATGTTTAGTCTGTTTATGTTTAGTGGGTTGCTAGCTAGTGGACTTTTCTTTATTTTTGGAAAATGTGTGCCTTGGTAGCCAGAAGAACTGGGCTTGAGACATGGATTTGTAGCTAATTACCAATTTGAATTAAGTCACTTAGCCTAAGTTTATATACCTATAAAATGAGAATAATATTAATCTTATTGGGCCATTCTGAAGGAAAAGTGATGTAGCATTTGTGAATAGTGCTTAATAATTGACGTAGTGCCATAGGGATGAAAAATAGTATTTATTATTGCTATGATGTGTCTCTTTTTAGCCTTTGTATGTGTTGCTCTTATTTCTGAAATGATTTTACCCTAAGGCCTAGTAGGCTCTTCTTGTTCTACTTGTATTCTCTCTGATATTTGGTCTTTAGTATTTTTTTCTATGTCTCTTAAACTAGTGTCTCTTCAGAAATGACTTGTACTTAGTTTTTTCTTTTCTGGGATTCAGTCTCATGTCTTCTAGGTATTTTGTATACATGTGCTCATGAAATAGGATTCCAATTGTCTTGTCTTTCTTCCGCAAACTTCTTTTAGACTTTCTTTTTATGTCAGTAGAAAATCATGTCCCCCAACACTCACACTTGAAAACTTGGAGTTTTCTTGGGTACCTCTCTATTGTCTATATCTTTTCAGTCACAAAATTCAATACATTATTTTTTAAAAATATGTTTTGCATCCTTCCTTTCCTTTTTATTCTCAATATTAAATAATAAAAATAGTTCTCATCACTCTCCCTTGGTTTAAATATGTTTATCACATACATTGTGTATATGCAGCACTGTTAAACTGGGAGGCTTACCATATGCAAAGCTCTGCACTGTGTACCCCCATCTGTGTGTCCTGTTTTGGGGACTCTGACAGCATTCTGTTGAGATTCTGTTGCTTTCCCACTCAGAAATAGCCACTTCTCCGATCCTTTTTGAGAATTACTGTTCTTAAAGAGATTTCCTGATGAGTATGTTACAGATTTACATAGTGTGGAAGTAGAATCACAGCTGTAACAGTAATGCTTTCTTTTTCCAGTCAGTCCATTTTACTTCCATTCTCTTTATTACGCCTTTTCCCTGTTGTTTCCAACTAGATGTACATTTCGTTTTTCTGAATATCTTCCCCCAGGAGCATTTTTAATTTTGGCACTAAATTATGACGTGTTCTTGTTTTCATGAGGCAAAATCTTAAAGTCCTCATGGATCCCCCACTGTTTAAATACCACTTCAGTATAGTATTCCTGTTAAATGCCCTGTGGGAATGTGTGGGGAGAAAAGCAAAGATGCTAACTGATAGTTAAAGTAAATTGTTTTCCCATACATCAGTTTTTTTAATATACACACTTCAAATCAGTGTCTCCATAAAATTACCTGTGGTGGCATTTTGGGCACCTTTGGGATCAGTAGTGAATTGTCAAAGCTGAGAATGGTAGTTCTCATAATGCTGAGACTACTCTCTCACAATAGTGGTATGTTTATGGCTGTCCCCTTCCACTTCAGGAGATTGTTAGATATTTGAGGTGTCATTTTTTGTTTTCTGAAGGGCTTAATTTGTGCATATGTACAATAGTTAGTCAAAGAATGTTAGTTTGTTACGTCACCGCTTAGCTTTGACCTATTAATCAGTTGAATTTGACTCTGTATTTTCCAATTTTTCATTTGTTTTTAGTTAATTTTGCCTTGATGATAAAACTTTATTTATCGGATTAAGAATATTGTGAGTGTTTACAATTGATTAACTGTCAAAGTAAATTTGAAAATAGTATTCAAGGGTGATTATTATACAACATTATAAATGGAATTGGGGATTATTTTGGAGTGAGACGTTCTGCTGCTTGAAGTAGTTCTTTATTTCTGTGAATATTGGCATAGGATTTATAGATTTGCAAAGATTACTAAAAGTTCAGGGGAAGAAAATAAGAAATATATATCATTACCTATGGCTTTGGAATTCTAATTCTTGGAGAAAAATTGATTTATTACATTGAAATGAATTTAGATATCAAGAGATTGGCTAAATTTATTTTGCTAGCTTATTTTTGGTTACCTGATTACCTTTGGAGCCCAGTAAACTACTTTATCAAGGTTAAAGCAGCCTGTGTTTGAGCACCTACTATGTCCAAGGAACAGTTTTGTGGAGGGTATGAAAAAACTGACGTAAGGTCATTGTTTTCCAGAGTGGATGGGTGGGTGGGTGGAAGGAGAAGTAGGCTAAACAGAAAATAAATTTTAAGCAAAATAATTTTACATCGTGATTAGATTGCTATGAAGGTAATAAGCAGGGTGAATAAGTTGCAGGAGGAGGGTCTATATGTGAAGCACAAATATATATACACCTACTTAAATACACACACACACACCCATCCCCTATTGGTGGCAGGATATGATTTCAGGTGTGAACATTAATCCCCTTTCCCATTCTTCTGATTACAGCAGGAATAAATCTTCAGTTTCATACCACTGTGTCTTTTGCATCTCTAGGTATCTACTAACATTCTTTAAAAAAAAACAAAGATTGCACTTTAGATGCAGGCTTTGGCGAGCACAATTGTCCAGAGAGAATTTAATCATGTTGTATTCTCCTTGTAATTAATTTTAGTATCACTTTCTACTGACTGGTTAGAGCAGTGTCTCAAGATTTTATTTTTTACCACAACCCACAATAAGAATAGTTTGTGTCATGAGCTAATAGTCACATATATAAATATTGTAACAGGAACAACACTTTCGCCCAAGATTAGTGTCCTTTTTTATTTTCTGTTCTGTTCTACTTTACTTTAATTGGGCTAGAATTACCTTAAGAAAGTTCTCATCTAGTGGGTTAGATTATGGTTTGAAGAAAAGTAAAAGACCATTCTAGGTGGAAAGAATAGCATGAAATAGAAAAGGTGTATGGTAGCTCTTTTGTTCTTTTTAATTTTATGGAAGTTGTCTATGCCTGAAAAATTTTATGCAGTTGTTATAACGTTTTTCTGAATATTTTTCATGTTCTTAGTTTTGCATTTAATTTTTACATATATAAAGTTGTAATTACTGCAGATATTTCATATTTGTCATGTAACATATTAAACATTTTCTTTTTTGTACATTAATAATTTTATCTCTTACTATACCTTAAAAAAATCTCTCTGGACTTTTTTCTTAAAAAAACTGTCATATAGTAAATAATGTAAGAGTAATCATGATTATCGCCATTTACTTAAAATATGTAAAGTCAGTAGTAAAATTTTTATACTTCTTGTGGTTAGCAATCTGCTAAATTTTTTGTCCATATACTGTTATTTTTTTAGTTCTAAAATTTCCATAGTTTTTCTTTGTCTGCTGAAAACTAATTTGCATCTATTTCAAGAGTTTTACCCATTTCCCTTACCGAGGATGGTTAGAACTTTAAGGTCCGAGAATTCCAACATCAGTGTTATCTTGAGGTTGACATTTGTTATCTTTTCCCTAGAAGCAGTATGGACAGATTTTCCTGGGGGTGGGTGGGTGGGTGTGTGTGTGTGTGTGTGTGTGTGTGTGTGTGTGAAGCAGGTTTGGCTTGTCTACTGGATATTTTTAGTATTGTGGAACTTCATTAAGTCCTCTGAAGGATGTTGATGTTTGTTTAGCAGGCATTCAGCTTGGTAAGGTTCAAGATGCAAGTTCTGTCTTGCCTTTTTGTGGTTGTTCCAATGTCATTTCAATTTTCAAAGCATTTATTTTGCTATTTAGATGTACCCAGCACACGTGCCGCTCAGGAATTTATCCCAAGGCATTGGGTTTACACAGGTTTTAGTTCTCAGAGCCTTTGCTGGGCTTCTTTGGGTCTGTTTCATGAAGGCACCATTCTGGAGATGAGCCCAGGATTTAAATTTGTTCATGCACAGACTTAGGGGAGCTTCTCCAGCTCTCTCTGGGTTCCCCCATACTGTGTCCAGATCCCAGGGCTTCCTTTTCCATGTTCCTCTGGCCAAAAAGTCTGGTTTCTCTCCAGGTTTAGCCTTCAGAGTGCAGTGGCAAGAGAGAAGAAAGGAAAAAAAGGCAGATTCAGGGTCCCTTTTCCTGGTTCCTCTTTTGGGAGATGGCTCTTTTCTTGGGGTTTTAGGTGCTGGTGTGGCAACAGTGGCTGCCCTCTAGTGCTTCCAAGGGCCAGGGGAGAAAAGGGAGAGTGGGGAATGAAGGAGAGCCCCCTTCCCCAAAGCATAGATGAGTCCCTTTGGCTAGACAAAGGGGGTTTCCCCTGGTGGTTTTGCTTCTAGTATTGGCCAAACTGATTCTGCCAGCTCTGGGATCAAAGCCCAGAGATAATACAGGAACACAAAACACTATGAAATTTACCTTAACGCCCCCACACAGCCCCCTCCCCTGCTGTCAGTCATTATTCAAGTTTGACTCTTGTCTCCAGTTGGCTTGCTGTTTTACTTTTCAGAAGCCTCAGGTAATTGGTTTTTGTAGTCTGGCATTATAGTTGTAATCAGTGTGTGAGAGAGGCTGTAGTTGGCTTACTCCATCTTGGCTCATTGTAACTCATATGTAATTTTCTTAAAGAGTACTTTTTAACCCCCTTTATTCCAAGGATTTGGAAAAGATATAAATTTGTGCATTGAATTAAAGGACCATGCAAATAAGTTTTTGTGGCCTAAATTTAGTTTTTTAAATGGTGTTTTTTGGGGGGAGTGGAGGAGGGGGAGTTGATTATAGTTTTTCTTTGTTATTAACAGTTTTAAACTATAACTTAGATTCTAAAATAAATAGCTTCCTTTATAACAATATTAAAAACTGTAATATTAACCTTAGACACCTGCCATGCTTGAGAAATAGGATATTCTGCTTAATAATAGAAAAGATTAATTATTTATGTGAAAATGCTTATAGCCCACAGGAAAGGATAATTGGTTATAAAGCATATAAACATTTAATTTGTCATAATCTTGTTAGCACTTATATATATCTCTTTCTCAAATTATGGCCTTATTTTTTTTCTTTTTTTTTTAAACTAGAGGATTTCTTTTTCTTCCCTCAAAGCTTAGTATATAGATTTGATCTTACTAGACAGATGTTTGCTTACTTCAGATTTATAATTTTAAGGAAATAGACATAGTTTCCTCTCATGTACTTGTAGTTTTAAAAAAGGGATTCTGGATTTGAGATTCTGAGGAAGATGTACAATTTTGTGCTCTCTTCACCAAATAACCTTGCTTATTACCTTCATTGTGCACTTAACTACATACTCTACAAACTGTGTCTGTTTGTTTATTAGAATATCTACTGTCTCCAGAAGCACCCCATATGTTCCATGAGGACAGAGACCTTGTCTGCCTATTCTATTGGGTCTGTAGTGCTGGCACTAATGGGTATATTTGGAATGAGTGGTGAATTGTTCGGCTATAGATAATTTGCATTTTCTATCATTTGTGCTTTGTTATTTTTTCCAATTTTTCTGTACTAGAGTATTTTTATAATGAGAAAAAAGTATAAGTTTTTTTCAAAAAAGACAGTTATTTCTATGTTCATTCATTCACTGGTTTGTAGGCATTATAACATTTCAGATTTTATGTGCTTTGGTGTTGCAATTACATATGGTCTATTTTTTTTTTCAAATATACATTTGAAACTTTGTTCTAAAGTTTTCATACTAACACAACACATTACTTAAGCTGTGCCTTTGTTCAGAGCCTGATTGGGGGGCCATCCTTGCAGAATATCTGTAACATATTCTTTTGGCCTTTGCTCTTTAAAAAATTCTGATTGCTCCAGAATATTGCTACTTCAGTAGTACTTCAGTAGAAGTAAACACACTTTTAGAGTTTTATTTCAAACATTTTTTACAAAGAAATTTACTTTAAAAACCTCAGGCGGAAGTCACTATTGGTCTCATTGTTTTAGAGTATGCTTTTCTTAATGTTGAATCTGGTACAGTTAATTCTAATGTTATTTTCTGGTTACATTTTATGTCAAAGGCATCTGATTTTGTATGTTATTTTGTTACCTGCTTATATTGTCTAATATTTTATGTTGTATCTCATATCAAAAATAATATGGAAGATGGTGTTCTATGAGAAAGGAGAATTTGTATGTTAGGAAAAGTGAGAACTTTTGGATATAGAGAATACCCAGTTTTTGACTTGTTGAAGTAAAATTTGTAATAAGGTGTATTGGTTCTCAGGTATTAAAATTGGTAAATAATGTACTCTTTTAAAAGTTAAATTTATTGGGGTAACATTGGTTAATAACAGTTTTCAGGTGCACAACATTATAATTTGATATTGCATACTTGATTGTGTGCTCTCCATCCTATGACCATCTACTTGACCCTTTACCCTTCCCCTCCATCCCCTTTGTCTCTGGTCACCACCATTCTGTTGTCTGCATGAGTTTTTGTTGTTAGTTTGTTTCTTTTTGTTTGATACTCCACATGGGAGTGACCTCATGCAGTGTTGTCCTTTTCCGCTGACTGACTTTGCTTAGCATAACACTATCAGGACCCACCCATGGTATTGCAAGTGGCAATTGTTTTTAATGTTTTTTATGGCCAAACTATTCCATTGTGTAGATATACCATCCAGTCATCTGTTGAACGTGTAGGTTGTTTCCATGTCTTGGCTATTTTAACTTGTATTGTAATGAACATAGGGCTGCTGCATGTATCTTTATGAATAAGTGTTTTGTTTTAATATTTTTTGGGTAAATATGCTCTTTAAAATTACTTTATCTGTGAAACTAGTCTGATTTCTTATTTCTGTATGCAAAATACTGAACTTCTATTTTTTAATTTTTTAGTTACTTATGAAAAAGCAGAGAAATGTTTTATCTTAAAAATTCAATTTCTACTTTGAGTTATAAAAATAATTTTCACAAAAATACGAAAGTTTAGAAATCTATATAGTCAGGTTTGAAAGTGAAAAATCAGTCACAACTTTGTTCTGTATTTTCTGTTGCTGTGTAATACATCGCCACAGACTTAGCTTGTGGCTTAAAACACCATATATTTATTTCACCATTTTGGTGGGTCAGGACCCAGACAGTGGTTAGCTGGTTCCTCTGCTGATGGTCTCACCAGGCAGCAGAGAGTAAACCTAGGTAGTACTCTCATTTAAGACATGGGTTCCTCTTCCAAGCTCATTTAGGTTGTTTGCTGAATATAGTTCCTTGCTGTTGCAGGTCTGAGATCTCTAGTTTGTTGGCTGTGGGTAGGGGTTCCTCTCAGTTCCTAGCAGCCACCCTCAGGTTGTAGTAGCCATGTGAGTCTCCCAAATGAGTCCTCACATAGCAGTGGGAGAGCGTATTTTCTGGTGCCTCTTCTTAAAAGGAAACTATTCCACACCCAGCCGGGCGTGGCTCAGCGGTTTCGCGTTGACCTAGGATCCAGGTGATTGGGGTTCGATTCCCAGTCAGGGCAGATGCCTGGGTTGCGGGCTTGATCAGTGACTCTCTCATCATTGATGTTTCTCTCTCTCTCTTCCTCTCCTTTCCTCTCTCTGAAATCAGTAAGGATATATTAAAAAAAAAAAAAAAAAAAAAAGACACTAGTCCTGTGGATTTCTAAGTCTTACGACTTCATTTAACCTTAATTACCTCCATAAAGGCCTTGTTTCCAAATATAGTCACATTAGGGGTTGGGACTTCCAACATATGACTTTTGTTGGGGAGAGAGATATTGTGGAGGGCCACTGTTGGCAAGTGCAGTTAGAACAAGATTGTATTAAAATATTATAGTTATATTTTTCAAGGTAACATATGCATGGAACATATAAAATTTAAAAAGTGTTTTCATTGATTCTTTTTTTTTAGAGAGAGGGGAAGGGAGGGGGAGAGAGAGAGATGTGAGAGCGAAACATCCATTAGCTACCTTCTCCATGCCCCCTACAGGGGAGTGAGCCCACAACCTGGGCACGTGCCTTGATGGGAAATCAAACTGGCAACCTTTCCTTGCACAGGACAACGCCTGTCCAACTGAACCATACCAGCTGGGGCTGCATGTAAAATTTTCTTAAGTACAAAAGATGTTTTTATTGGAAGTTCTTCCTTCTCACTGTTTGCTGGATCCCCTAAAGAGAATAGTGTTTCAGTTCTTAACACTTCAGTTATTCAGATGATTGCCTTCATATTACTAAGCAGTGTTTTTATGCCACTGTTTCCTGAATGGTCAGTTTTAGACGTTATTTATTGACTTTCTGCAAGAATAGATGAAGCATTAGTTCTCTTGTGCTGATCATGTCCTCTGTAGTCCCTTGATTTTGAGTGGTGGGCATTGGAATTTTGAAGGACAGATTATTTTTTTCTTCGGTTACATCTTTTTTGTGTACTGTGGCTTGAGTACTCCTCGTTTCATCAGTCCACATTTCCATTTTCTGGAAATTTGTGACATCTTTTCTGCTGATTTTTCTCCCCTCCCCATTCTGCTTTTCATTGTGAGTTGTTACTCCTCCTAAGTTTTTTATTGTCCTCTCAGTAGGAAGAAGACAAGACAAATGTCTGTAGTCAGCATGCTGTCTTGAATTGAAAGTGTCAAGATTGTATTGGTTCCAGGAACTTTTGTGATTTCTGATTTTCTGATTTCTTTGGAGATTTGAGGGATCCTAACTAGTACCCTCAAGCCCCTAAAAAACCATAGTTGAAAAAATGGATTGAGTTGATTATTGTTTCAGTTATTTTAGGTTCACACTTAAGGTTAATTCCATTGGTCATAGAACCAACAACTTTGTAGGTATAAGATTAGTCTGTAAATTAGCAAGGTTTTACCCAAATTTGATGGTTCTTTAGGGCATGTCAGATATTAAGTTCTTTGTTGGGCTCATCTAAGGTGATAATGGTTTTTATTTAATAGTGCTCAAATTGGAAAAGGCACTGGTTTTTGAACTGAAGAGTGCTTGAAGTAACAAGCAATAGAGCACAACATTTTGTTAAGTTGGGGTAATGAGCCTTATTCAGTGTGTAGATGAGGGAGGGCATGAATGTGCTTTCCAAGGACATGACCTTGCAGTGTTTATCCCCCCTAAATAGTGCACATTCGTAGAATTGAGAAATATTGTCCAAATTCAGGGGTTGGCCTGCTTTTGTAAAACCGTTCTGTTGGAATGCGCCCTGCCTATTTGCATGGATTGTCTGTGGCAGCTTTCTTGCTTTGGGGGCTGAGCTAAGTAGTGTGATAATGGTCATGTGGCCTGCAAAGCTGAAATATTTGCTGTGCTGATGTGATTAGCAATCAACCAGCATGTAAGGTATCTCAGTCTAGGTGAAAGAGTCCTCAGACCTTGATTTGATTTGAAGTTGTTTTTCAGATATAAAAATATGTACTTGATGTGGTGCCTACAAATGATAGTATAGAAAATTTAAAATATTACTAATTCAAAGAGCATGTTCCCTGTACCTGAGGGGAGGGGAGTTGAAACATAAATAATGAATTAATTAAACCCAGGCTATTGTTTACTACCTTTACATTAAATTAATAAGTCTTTAGTAGCCAAAGGAAGGGGCAGGTCAAAACTGGGACTTCATTTCAATCACCGGGTCAGATGGATAGAGTTTGTATAAGGAAAGAATTGTTCATGTGGTATTAGATAACATTAGAACATGGCACCAGAGGGGAAAAGCTTGAATTTGGAAAGCAGAGTGTAGAAACAGCAGGCATCAGTAGCCCTAGAGAAGTTAAAATAGTCTAAACTGAGGGAATAATTTGATGGAACAAACTAGCAAGAACAGCAGCCACTTTAGACTTTGGAAAACATGGTAGTAGAGAGTCAGACTCCAAGGAATAGATGGTGAGGTTAAAACCTATATATGAGAACACTGGGTATGCAGAGAGCCCAGGAAGCGCCATGGTCTCCTGACTCAAACATAGAGATGAGAATCATCAGGCTAAGGAAAAGAAAGGCCCCAGAATCAACTTGTATTCTTCCCCAACACCTTCCATTGTAAAACCGTTGTGTGTTTTCTGTCCTGGACCAAATTTTGAGAATACAAGAATTACATTCGCAATTTTTTGTGGCAGGCTGATAGGCAGGGTTCCCCCCCCCTCCCAAATGTATACATACTAACAGCTGATAGCTCAAATGATGTTTCTTCTTTTCAGGTTTAACCTAATGGAATTATTACAATTATTCAGAGTGTATATACATTTTTGGGGGAGGCACCCTGTGTTTGACTAGAATGAGGATTTAAAATACTGAATGGTTATAGTGACATTCATAAAAATTCTCAAGTCTTTGATGGAGGCAGGTCCTAGATGGTTGAGTTTGATGCAGCGGTAGAATATATAGAACACTTAAATTTGGAGTTGGAAAAAAATAGATGGAAAACTAGCTGTCTCTGAGGTCATGTGCTAGGTTCACACTAGTTCATTAAATGTGTTAATTTATACTCCACCTACTTCAAAAAGAACTTTGAAGCATCCTAGCAAAGTTCATCACTGTTGAAAATAGATTTTATTTTGTTATACAACAAAACTAGTTAAATACAGCAGAGAAGTAGAGACTAATAGATATTTGAGGTGTGTGTTCATACTAGTAAGCCTCAGCAAGGTCCCTAGAACTCAACACACGGGAAGGGGGAACCTATCAATCATCCTTTTTCAATAAATAAACACAAGGGAATTAGCTGAGTCATTCTTCCGTTTCTGAATTCAAAGAAAATATATTTTGTGCAGTCTTACATAAGGGATGTTTTGGTAGAGGTAATTATTTAACAGGTTGGTAGTCCTAGGGGAAATTTTCATCAGTCTTTATAAGTTAAGACTTCCTGTAATTCTAGTACAGGATTTTGCTGAGGAATTAGATGAAATGATCTATTCCTGTTTCCTGATGATCAGATTTAATAAAGAAATGAGATTTTAGAGAATCTAGAGAAATAGTTGGAAGAATTATTATTCAGTGATCCTTTGAAAAGTACTAAATTACTCAGTATTTCTTTTGAGCAGTACCTTAAATTTCTGCAGTAGATGCATTTTTGAAAGGAGTTCTCAGATGGGAACTGACTTTTTAGACTGTTGAAAATGTTTGACAAGTCTAAATTATATTTCCCTACCTCATCCCACCACGCCCTGCCTTTCTCACTGGCCCCCCCCCCCCCAAAAACAAACAAACATGCAAAGCTTTGGTCTGCTAGAGTATGGACTAATAATGCTTGATTGCAGCTTCAGGGCCTACCAAATAAAATGAAAAGTAATGCATTGTCAACCATAGGTAGAACTCGATACATTTTCATTGCTTTAGTAATATAAATTACTGTAGAAAGGACCTTCAGGTAGCTTAGTAAGTGTTCAATGGATCTTTAATGTTACTCATTTAAATGGAGAGGACCAAAGAGGAGGCTTTTAGTTCTAATAATGTTAATAACCTTGTTGGGTTATTTTGTCGTGTTCTAAAGGGTTATATGTAGCGTTTCTGTGAAACGAGCATTGTTTTTATTTTGTTAATGAGAAAACTAAGCTTCAGAGGTTTAGCAACTTGTAGTAAAATGACTTAGTTGGAATTCATACCCAAGGTCTTTCTGTGTAAAGCTTGTGCAGTGCTATGTCTTGTATGTATTTGTTCATTTTAATTTATTATTAATAAAAATCTGTTTTCTACTGGACACAGAGGATACAGTTTGAAGCAAAGGAAATAAATTTGAACAGAGTCAGGGTTTCATTCCTAGAGCATACTCTCCGTAGGAGAGGGCAGTGATGGGTCTCAGATGGCGGCAGCCTGGGCCTGCCAAGAAATTCTCTGCTTTACATGACTTGCTGTAAGCACTACAGAATATGTTGATGTTTTTCTGCACCTGGTGAATAGACTGGCATAGCGGTAGAAATTAAGGCTACAAATACATTAAAGTTCCCTTGACAGAGGTATCTTCTTAAAGGATCTGATGATATCCTAACCCTGGGTGGGCATTATTATTAACAGATGGGCACCTTTATGGGGACTTAATGTGCTTCTCCCAGGATTGATTTCAGCTTGGACAGCTTTTGGTGTACAGTTAACCCCTTATTAACTGCATTAAGGAACTTACATCCTTTGTCTTTTATTAATACTCAGGTATTAAGTAATCATACAAGTAAATGCCAGATTACTGCAGTGAGTGCTTCAAAGATGACTATCAATAGAATGAGCACTTGGGAGGAGGTTTTGATTGGGTTGGGGAGGGTAGGGAAGGCTTTCCTCACTAGGCGATGCTTTAAGACGGACGAGTGTGTACATTAGCTAGTGGGAGGCCCTGTGTAGAGTATTACAAACAGGATAAAACAAACCCATTTTAAAGGCTCTGTGTTAGGAAACTGAAAAAGATCCTTGTGCCTGGAGCAAAGGGCTACGGAGGGAATCGGGGTGAGATGAATCTGGGAAGGTGGGGAGGAGTTAGGTTTTTGTTTCTCCAAAGATTGGGAAGTCGTTGCTCTTCTTAAGGGGCAGAGAGAGTGGGTGGTGAGTATTAATCACCTAATCAGATTAGGTTTTGTGAAGATAGACATGCCACAAACACATCCATTTAGGCATTCTCTGTATGAGAGATGAAAGTAATTTGACTGTGGTTGTGGTTGTGGTTGGAGGAAAGGAAACAAATACGGGGAAAACTGGGTAAATGAATAGAATGCAGCGATGAATTTCTAGTTGATTAACCAACAAACTCGGTTTACATTGCTTTTATCGTCTGTACAAGTTGTTTTTGCTGTGTTGTAATGGCCAAAGGTTAGTTTCCAGACTTGTACATAGTATTGTGCAGCATTATTTAAATCTTAGCATCACTGAGTGCAATGCAAATTTCAATCACTGTTCATTTAAGCTTAGTTATTTCTCTGTTAACTAATTCCTCACTTGTCTCTGTTTTCTAAGTAGTATTATCCTTTGCTTAAAATGGAAATTTCAAAACAAAAGTGTTTCTTTTTGGAGGGAGGAGATTATTGCTAAACATTCTATCCCTTGATTTCTAAAAAGTTTTATTGAGATATAATTAACATACCATATAGTTAACCAATTTAAAGTGTATAAGTCAGTGGTTTTTAGTATGGTTGTACAACCATCACCACATTCAATGTTGGAATATTTTCATTACCCCTAAAAGAAACACAGTACTCATTAGTACTCACCCCTTATTTTTCCCCACCTGCTCCCCCCTTCTCAGCCCGTTGTAGAAAATCACCAATAGATTTGTCTTTTCTGGACATTTCATATAAATACAATCCTATAATTTTTTAATATGTTTTTTTTAAAACTGAGCATAGTATTTTTAAAATTCATCTATTTTATAGCATGTACTCCATTGTTTTTTTTCATGGCTAGTATTTCATTGAATGGTTATAATGCATTTTGTTTATTCTGTTTTCATCAGTTGATGGACATTGGGTGGTTTTCACTTTTTAAATGAGTTTTTTTAATGAATAATGTTGAGGTGACCATTTGTGTACAAGTTTTTATGTGAGCATATATTTTAAACTCTCCTAGGTATATGTAGCTGGGAGTGGAATTTCTGGCCATATTATATATTACTGTGTTTCATTTTTTAAGAAACTGCCCAGCTGTCTTCCAAAGCTGTTAATACCATTTTGCATTCTCACTAGCAGGGTATAAGGGTCCCGGTTGCTCCACATTCTTACTAACGCTTATCATTTTCTGTGTTTTTGACTATAAGCAAGTATGATGTAATACCTCACTGTGGTTTTGATTTGCATTTCCCAGATGGCTAATAATGTTGAACTTGATTTTTCAAAGAAAGGCAGTACTTTGATTTCATTGAGAATATAACATTGGAAATGTTTGGCAATTTCATGTAATTGCTTAGAGACAGTTAGTTTTACTGAATTTAAAATTTGTTGGTTGCTCTGGTTGGTGCGGCTCAGTTGGTTGGAGCGTCGTCCTGTCCCGTAAACCAAAAAGGCTGTGGGTTCGATTCCCATTCAGGGCATGTACCTAGGTTTGTATTTGAACCCTGGTGTGGGCTTGCGTGGCAAGGCACCTGATGGATGTTTCTCTCGCACGTCGATGTTTCCCTCTCTCTCCCTTCTCCTCTCTCTAAAATCAAAAAGCACGTCCTTGGGCGAGGATTACAATTTGTTGTTATTTTCTTTATCAGCTGTATTCCCTGAATGACTACAAACCACCAATTTCTAAAGCAAAGATGACCCAAATTACTAAGGCAGCCATCAAAGCTATTAAGGTGAGTAATAAATTTTATTCTTGTTTTTAAAAAGAAATTAGTACACTAATATTTTGGAGCTGGGATAATTTTTACAGATTATATATGTTCTTCCTCCTTACAGAGTTAATACATATTCATGGGGAAAAACACAAAAATGAAAATCTATCACTGTAAACTCTCCCACCTAGAGATAAACACAACATTTTGATAAATGTTCTTCCACAAACTTTGAAGCAATCGTTTTTTTTTTTTACTTTTCTTAGGCAGGTAAGATTTTAGATATAGACACATTTTGGAGAATGTGTTAACACTTATTTGGCACTGACTTTACAGAATCTTGAAATCTTGAATTTAGTAAAATTTTTCTATTAGTAGAAGTTTTCTAAAAAAATTTATTGATTTTTTTCTTATTTATTGTATTATAGATTTGAAAATGAGCCATTATGGAAAATATTTGAGCCTCATTGTACAGAGGACATTTGGACTGTGGGAAGAGGCCACAGACATTTAGCTATTGCTCTGATAACAGTGGTTTTGAACATACTGACTCATGGATACTTCTGAAAATCTCAGAAACAGATTGGACCCTCTCTAGAGAAGTATACATATGCACAAAATTTCTTGGCTTTGAGGACCTTTTGAAGCTCAGCCATAGACATCTCTCCAAGAGGTTCCTGTCCCCAAAGCTAAGATTCCCTGCTTAGTAGGGCTGTTAAAATTGAGAATGAGTGCTTATTTCTAACTAGGTAGGTATTAACCTATGGATATTTGGTGATATATTTTCTTACTCTGAATAAGAACATCAGCCATAACCTGAAGCACCAGGTTATATTAATTTATTTTCATAAATTATCTTTGAATAACAGCATTATCAATTAGATTTAACAAATTCCTATTTACAGAGAATTGCCACTAGGAGAAAATTTGTATAATTAGATGATTTTTCAGTGTTCTAATGGCCAAATCTTAGTTTTCAGACTGAAATCTGTAGTTAATATCGTACAGCGTTATGGTTAATATCCCTGTATTTATATACTGAAAATCGAAGGAGGGATGAGGACAGTTGCCAGTGAACATATTTAAACCAGAGCATTCTTCAAAGAAGTGATTTTTCAGAGTATCTGTGATGGGCTTAGTATAGAATGTTTAGTCTCTTGTGCTTTCTTTATCTGTGATATTCTACATTGTGATCTGATTTTTATGGTCGTGATCCTGAGTGTGCTCAAACATGTATATTATCATCATTTTTATTCTGTGAAAATTAGTAATTGGTGCATTTTACATAACTTGTTTAGCAGAATACTTTTTGATTAGAAGACTCTGTAAGGCATAGGTATTAACATTATTTCCATTTTTTTAGATATTTGAAGGTCTAAGAGAAATTAAGTAATTTGCAATTGTTAGAATAAATCTAGGTTTCTTTCAATCAAGAGTCTAAATATTATGGTACACTGTACTATTTTTTATTATTACTGTTTTAATTCTTTTTAATTTTGGAAAAAATTCAACAGATGTGAAATATTATTTTCTATACACGTGTACTTTCGTTTGGCTGGATCATTTGAGTTTCACATTTCATTTATAATAATACTTAATCTCTAAATACTTAAATTTGAATCTCCTAAGAATAAAGACATTTTCTAAGTAATCACAACACGCTGTGCAAGAAATTTTACTGTAATATACTTTTATCTAATATACAGTCCACACTTATATTTACTAGTTGTCTCAACATTCACTTTAGTAGTAGCTATCCCCTGCACCTCTGCTCTTCAGGATTCAGCCAAGATCACACATTACATTTATTTGTCCAGTTACCCAGCCTTTTTGTTTTTTTTTGTCATTGATATTTTTGAAGAGTTCAGACTAACTGTTTTGCATACTGTATTATTTTAAAACTGCATTTAGTACATATATAAATTGAAATTTGAGCTGTTTTGAAATCAGATTTAAATAAAGTGTTTAATATTGAGGTGTAAGTGGTTTTTTTGTTTGTTTTTTTTTTGAAATCAGCATTTAGAGGATGGTTATTTTCATGGGTGCTTGTTAACATTGAACAGTCAACAAAACCTCACAGATAAGTATTGTGGAAGAAGGCTCATGTGAATTAATAATCTTTGAATTAAAGTTTAGTAAGCAATTTACTCTGAATTATGTAGAGTACATAAAGTAATGAGACAGAAGAAGCACTCACTGTTAAGATGTTTTCTAGAATTATTACTTAATATTACTTAGTAATTATTTAATATTTTATATATTGATTTTAAATGTTTAGGTACTTAACAGTGAGTAGTAGTTGTCTTAGCTTTTTTTACTTAAACTGTTGCATAAACTGTTCTAGTGGGGAAATTTTAGCCACGCTTAAACTTATTGTAGATTTTGATTTGTTGAATATGAGTAATGAGGTATTCCTTTACTTTTGAGTTTATATAAATACTGAATTTTATGATGCAGTTCATTGAATGTTCTTGTCTGTTCAGCCTAATGGGATATACCTTAAAAGCATAATTTGTGAGATCAGAAGTATAAGCAGAAGCACAATTCAAGTTAGTTCTTTTAACACAAATATGTTAATTATGAAGTTGCCGTTGAGGTATTAAAATTTATTAAGCACACCCAGGCCACGTGTGGCTCAGCAGTTGAGCATGGACCTAGGATTCAGGAGATTGTGGCTCGATTCCTGGTCAGGGCACATGCCCGGGTTGCGGGCTTGATCCCCAGTTTGGGGCATGCAGGAGGCAGCCGATGAATGACTCATTATTGATGTTTCTTTCTTTCTCCCTCTCTCCCTTCCTCCCCTCTCCCCCCCCCCTCTCTCTCTCTCCCCCCTTCCTCTCTCCAAAATCAATAAAGATATATTTAAAATAAATAAAATAAAATTTATTAAGCATAAATTCTAGATGTTTTTTGTTTGATCTATAATTTCCATTTTTTAATTTTCAGGTTTATTCATGTGTTGGTTATAAAACTTAAATCTAAGTTTTCTCATAATCGATAATAACGCATTACTAATTTTTAATCTGCGTGCTCACTTCACTTCTGATTCATTCTGGCTGATCGGGTGGAACCTTGCACATCTAATTTTATGTACTTGCAGTTTCATTGTCCAGGAGATGCAGAGGAGATAAGTTGAAAACCACTCCCCTGCATACCTTTATTAATGCTATTTGCTGACAGTTATTTGATTTTTCTAGTACTACCCTAATTTAGCTGAAAAAAATACTATAGAAAATCCTTTCCTTCCATGAAAATAAAGAAATATATATCTGCTAGTGTGCTCATCACAAATGTTTTGCTGTCATCTTTACTCGTTGTGAAAATATGCTTTCATAAAGACTTGACAATTCTGTGTATCTGTGGTAACATAAGACACTTCGAATATACTGGCCATATGCTTACTTCAGAAATTCCTTACTAGACATCATAGGTAGTTGCAAAGGTGAGTTACATGAATGGTTGTCTCAACATTCATGTTTAATATTCATTGTTTTGATAGACCTTTGAAACTGTATTAAATCCTATGTTTAGCAGGAAAATCTTAATCTAAGCAAACATGTTTTAAAACCATGCTTTCTTTTTCTTTTTTAGTTCTATAAACATGTGGTACAGAGTGTTGAGAAATTCATTCAGAAAGTAAGTATATAATTTTTCATATATACGCTAAATGTATTATAATTATAGATTAATGCCTTGTGCTCTTATTTAAATCAAATACCGACGTTTAGGTTGTTTTAATGGACTGATCAAAAGTGATTGAATTTGTTTTATTTTCTAGTTAAGAAGTGAAATGAAAGTGCTTTTTAGATAATTCTAGAAACAGTTTTCAGGTAGATGTTTTTGTTCATTTGCATTCCCATGGAGAACATCTGTTCCTTGGGGGGAAAAATGGCGTCAGTATGACTGGTTTTTAATGAAATTATAAATTCATTGCCTTTATAGCCTTTAAAGAAATTCTCATTTGTCATTTTAATCTGAATGCTTAGAGGGCAGCTCTCCTTTTAGGTAAGGTGCGAATAAAATTCTTGCCTACCAGTCACTTCTCTGCTGGTGCAGCTTGTCTCATCCATTAGGATATTATACATCTCAACATGTTGATATGTAGATCTGAAGTTCCATTTTCCAGGGTAAGCAGAGGGGGATGAAGTTGAAAGCCACTGTCTTTCGCATATTTAATAATGCCTTTTGTAGCCTGGGTCTGAGGTGACGAGATTATATAGTTTTTGCCTTCTTTGTGATCAGTGCACTGTTGGTGTCACAGTTTGGGGCAGGAGTACATAAGACTTAAAACATAAAATGATATGATAGGAAATCTGTACTGTAATTGAACTTGTTTTCTTCTCTGTCCATGTTCACTTGCCTAATTAGAAGTAGAAGCAGTTCTGAGCATCAGAGGTATATGGCATTAGGATTCAGCAAGCTTGCAGTCAATGACTTTCTTGAACAAATACAGGAAAAAGGGTGCATGGATCAGAGTGAGATTACTGTCACTAAACTAGCTAGATAACCTTGAGTAAATCAGTTAACCTTTATGGGAGTCAGTTTTTGAGAGTATGATCCAACTGACCTAGAGGATCTTTTGTCAGAAATCCAACTCATGATGGTATTCAGATAACAATTTGGATAATGTCAGAATGAAAATCACACAAATATGTTTAAAGGTGCATTCTCTCAATCTGATAGTGCCTTCCTCCCCACAAAAGGGTAGAAATACTGTAACACAAGAAATTGGAAATTACTTGTAATTTGAAGATTGTATTGTGTAGCTGAAAATTTAATATGACTTAGATTTTTAAAAAAATTGTTCAAAGAGTGAGAAGTAACCTCATGACATTGGAAAATCTTAAGAATTCTCATGTTTCGATACTGAAAGAACTTGAGGAATTGAAAAAGCATTTCAGGTTTTTCTTTTCTCAGATGTATTATTTTTGCCTGGCGGTAGGTATTTCTTTGAATATGTGGTAGTCAAAGGAAAGTAGCCTCGGCTAGATATATGAACTGAAAGACAAATATGCTAGGTTTTGGGGGAACTTGAGGGAAAACTATTTCAGACTTCAAAAAATGACACCTTTCAAACAGAGCACATATTTCCCAACCTTTAGGTGGGTTAAACCTAAAACTTTAATATCCAAACACCAACATTGTTGTCCTTCATAAAATACTTCAGATCCTTAACAGCCAGAATCTTGCAGTAGGTGCTTGTGAATTGGTGCTAAAGTTCTCTTTGTTTCTTCACTTAATAAAGATGTTAAAGACTAGGTTCTTAAAAAGGGGTTGAAGGAACATATGAAATACCACCTTATTTTTTTGTTGTGTGTGTGTGTGTTTTGTGGAGTGAAATCACTCGTTCTGCCATTTAAAAGTCCCCATGGAAATGTGTGTTTGTGTTGAGGTGGCTGAACTTCCTTTTCTCACTGGTACTTGAGTTTCCAAGAAGAACTTTTCAAGAACACAATTTTGATTTGGTGCCATATATGATTTCCAGGAAATTACTTTGGGTGAAACACTTACCTAATTAGATACAAAAGTTGAACCTGCTTTTTGCAGCCATAATTCCATTTTAATCAACAGTATGTTTGGGAAGCGTGTTTTATTATGCTTTGGATATGAAAACATTAAAAGCAGTGAACTTGTTAGTAAAAGGATTCTTTATTGTGCTTACCTAACTAGACAGGCTAGAAAAGCTATGTTCTTCAATTTGGGTAATGGATAAGAAGGTTGAGAAACAGTTATCCTCGGAAAACTAAAAAATGTTTTTGTAGGATAGATTGTTGGAATCATAACGGGAGTGTCATCTTTCTTACAGGTGTGGTATTTGAGAAAAGTTTTGAAACTTTGAGCTCAGTATATTTAGAATGTTATAATTTGGTGTTTGTTCCTACGTTAGTACAGAAACCCTTTTGTTAAATTATTTAAACCCCGATGCCCCTTGGCAATGCTTTATCCAGAGCCCTCCTCTCCTGGATTTGCTTCTTCCTTCCATGTGGCTTTGCAAAGTCATTAAGCGTAATTTTTAATTGTAGCAATACCTAATTCATTCTTTTGTTTTTTGTTGTTCAAGACAGTTATGCAGTCCTATTTTGGAACTTAGGTGATTGGCAGTTGAACTGAGTGTGTAGAGTAGCCCAAATAGATTCTTTAAAATGCCATTCCAGACAAAGATGGCATGGAATAGTAAACGTCTCACTATTCATCACCTCAAATGAACAGTGTTCTTGTGTTCTGTAGGATTTGTGATGATTAGTCTGTCAGGAATTTTACCTTCTCACTTCCTTCCCTTTCTACTATTCTTTTTCCATCAGTGTAAACCAGAATACAAGGTACCTGGACTTTATGTTATTGACTCCATTGTACGACAATCTCGACATCAGTTTGGTCAAGAAAAGGATGTGTTTGCACCCAGATTTAGTAATAACATCATTAGTACTTTCCAGAATTTATATCGTTGCCCTGGAGATGACAAGGTATGCCTTTTTTTTTAGTAGATAACATTACCCTTTTGGTCTTAATGAGACTCTTTAGATTATCTTAATTTGTGATTTTCTGTTATCCTTCACTCTTAGTTAATTCCTAATTTGAATATTTAGTTATTACACTAGCCATGTTCCTTTTTGTTCTTAGAATCTTAAGTGGAAAGTTGTAGTTGATTTTGCTACTTTTTGATTTATCGAAACAATTGGTGCTAAAGAAACTTGCTATCGTAAGCTTTTGGAATTATACTAAAAGTTTATTCACATGCACAACCAATTCAGAATTTTGATTATTTGACCTCATTTACTGATTTAGTGTCTGTGAAAAACAGATTTGGGAAGCAATCAGTAGAAAATAACTAGCTGCGTATCAGAATTCTTTTGTAATGGTAGAGTTTTATTGGTGCTGGAAACCACACTGCTAGGTTTGCTTGATCTGAATGAGTAAATATTCTGTGCCACATTAAAAAGGCATTAAACCCAGAGGGAGAACAGCAAGGGGTTGGTTATCTTCATATGTGCTCAAAGATACTGGAAGGTTACTTATTTGGGGTATTGATTTTGGAAATTTAGTGTGTTCTTCTAACAGGGTTGATTGCAATATTGATTATGTAGGAAAAGATAAGAATGATGAAGATTAATGGTTGCTTTAAAGAAGAACCACAAAACTTCAAAGCTCACCAGAAATCTTTTACCCTGTGTTAAGTACAGAAGATTAGGTAGTTTTTATTTTTAGTAATTACAGTCTTTAATCAAGGAAAGTATCTTGTTATAATGGATATATTTGGAGATATTATTGTATCAATTTTTGTAAACTATTCTTGGATATGCCTCTTGACAAAATTTTTTAGAAATAATTTACTTGGGTACTTTGATAATTCTATGCAGGCAGAAAGAATACTTCTAATTTTAAGTGACCTCTCATTAGTGATTCTTAAAATAGACACCTTAGAATCCCACCTAAAATAACTCAGTTAAAATTTTATTATGTGTACATTTTTGGAAGTTAAATACTTTTAGACATTTCACTAGTTTAGATTTGGATTTCTATCATTTACAATAAACAACAAATCAGTGTTGGATTTGTGGATTCATAATAATAATGTTTCTCAGTTATAATAGAGTATAAGATACAGAGTTGTTTCAATCATAGTAGGAAAGATTACATTGATACTGTAATCTCAATTATAAATTTGAGGCATTGTTTGTATGTAGGTAGATACATAGAATGATACTTTTCAGAGACTGGCTAATTTTGAATTACAGGATGAGTGTCTTGCGAACTGGAAGGTTTTTTTCTGTAAAGCAAAAAACTGTAAGGTACTTTCTAAGTGCTCACATCATAGAAAGGAGAGTCAAATCAGAAGGTATGAAGCATTCTTTGTGTAATTTTCTATGCTTCATTTGAAATACAAAAGTTTTCTTATTAATCTAGTTTGGACATAGTTTGAAATTCATCACTATAATATTATAAGGGATTTAAAGATGAACCAGATCTTTATTCTTAAGGTTGCTTCTTTTACTATTACGGATTATATACATTTAACAGAAGTCTCTTTTTAATACTTAAGCTCAGCCTGTCATTTAAATTATTTTCCTTGTCGAGTAAGTAACGTTACAGTAGTAACTAATACTTAGTGCCGAACAGTTGTGAAAGAATGTAAATTTGGTTAAATTCTTGTTTGAGGAAGTAACCTCCCCTATCCTTAGATAGTTTTAAAATGAAAATTTTAAAAAGTCACATCTGCTAAGGACTTTGTCTTGATTTTACTTAATTGTTTAAAAGATAAAGTTAAAATCAACTATAAATATAACTTTAGTACTGACGTGAATCCTGACCTGCCACAGTAGCCTAACACAGTTCTCCAGCCAGCCATACCGTGATCTCAGGAGACTTCACATGGAAGCTGAAACCTAGTTGTTCCTGCCTTCTGCTAAATACAGCTTTCGTTTACCTTGTATATCTGTCAGAATGAACCTGTGTGGGGTTTTTTCCAGGTGAGTTAAGGTTACCAAATGCAAAATTATAGAAGCAGTTTCAGGGATGGAAAGTCCTGTAGTAATTATTTTAATCCGTTCTTCCCACCCACTACCCAAATAGTCTATTAATTGTGCTAAGGTTTGAAAGCAAAAAATAAAAGTGTTATTTTTCTTTTTTCTTCTAGAGTAAAATAGTGAGAGTATTGAATTTATGGCAGAAGAACAATGTATTTAAGAGTGAGATTATTCAGCCTCTTTTGGATATGGCAGCAGGGATTCCTCCTCCAGTTGTCACACCTGTTCTGGCCAGTACTACCGCTGCTATGAGCAATACCCCGGGTATGTTGCTTTGACAGAGACTTGTTTTCCACATATTGTACCCATACTTTTCAGGTGATAATTCATATGTAAAATAATGATTTTACAGTGCAAGAGAATTTGTCTAGCATTAGGTAATTGGAAAAAAAATAATTTGAAGGAAAAATAAAATCAGAAATTATATTTGTATATAATTCATTTCCAAAAATTAGGGAGCTGAATATTTTTAGTCCCTAGATACATAAATATAAAAAACTTTGGGAAATTGGTGTGTCAGTTAGGTTTTCTTCTGATTTAACTGCCTATAATCTTTTAAACTTGCATGCAAATCAACTTGATATTCACAGTATACTAGAGAAACTTAATATTATAAGAAACCATGAAAAAATTATTTAATGGAGCCAAGAATACTTCAGTAATCATCTCAAAATTGTTTCTTGAGGTATTTCATTGACATCTATACTTTTTTATCATCATCCAAGAATTACATTTGTTAACATTTTGGTATATATTTAGATTTGTGTGTGTGTGTGTGTGTGTATTTTTGAACAAAAATAGTTTTATATATACTAGTTTATAATTTTTTATCACAGAAGGCATTTTGAATATTTTCTTATGTAATTGAACTTTCAGCTGTAGCAAGATTTTTATTTTTTTTTACATGTGTTTTAATTGATTTTAGAGAGAGAGGAAGAGGGCTAGAGAGAGAGAAACTGAGAGAAACCTTGATTGGCTGTCTCCTGCACGCCCCCTGCTGGGGAATCAAGCTGAAAACCCAGGCATGTGCCCTGACCAGGAATCAAACTGGTGACCTCTTGGTTCATGGGTCAGTGCTCAACCACTGAGCAACACTAGTCAGGCTATAGTAAGATTTTTAATGACTGCTAAGTATTGCAGGCTCCTTTGAAGTAGTTAATTGAAGACAAGTATGGACGATCCTTTTGGTACTTTAACCTATCTAATTTTGTAATGGTTTTTCAAAATGGAGACAATAAAATAAAAACATATAAATTTGTATGTATTTTATTGAAGTAACAGCACATTTTCCTACCTTTTCAAGTTTTATTTATTTACTTACATATTTATTGGGGTGGGTGTGATGTCTTTTTTAAAGGAACTCCTGTGACACCTGTTACTCCCGCCAATGTCGTCCAAGGTTTACCTGATCCATGGGTATCCCAGATAGCAAATACAGATACACTTACAGCTGTAGCTCAGATCTTACAAAGTCCTCAAGGACAGCAGGTGAGCAGCTTTTTTATGTTGACTGATACAGAACTAATTCTTCCCTAATGGATTGTTTCATAATGTACCACCTAAAGAGCATGTCTTTTCCTCAGTACTTACCATCTTTTGTTACGTTGTATAACTTATTTTGTTTATTACCTGTCTTCCCACTGAAATGTATGCTATACAAGGGCAAAAGGATTTTTGTCTGTTTTGTTCTCTGCTGTATGTCCAGTTTCTAGGTTCTAGCAGGTGTTTAAAGTCTTTTAGTAGAATGAATAATGGATATTGGGTATGCAAAAGGTGTTTTAGAGTTGAGTTGTCTGGAGGATAAGGTGGCCTGTGCCTGTACGTTACTAGTGACAAAGTTGAAGTGGTAGACTTCACTGTGGGGCCTGGGTTTTACTTATACATAAGTGGTGGGCTGAGAAGTGAGCAGTGGGGAATTTCCAGAGGTTTTTATGTGGAAGTCACAGTACTTTAATGGGTGGGAGAAGAGAGGTGGCCCGGAGATGGGAGCCTCTTTATTTTGGTACCCTATAACAGAAGGGATAATGAATGTGAAAAACGGTCGGGCGATAGGCTCTAAAGGGACAGTCTCAGAAAAAGGTGGGGGCTGTTCTAAGAGAGTTATAAAAATACAAAAACCAATTCAGTTATACTCATAGTTTGGACCCAATTTCTATATTGTTGGGACAGTTGGGAAACTGAATTGATAGTACATAAAATTACTGAGTTATTAATTTTATTTTGTGATACATTTTGAAAATAATTCATAAAGTAAATGTTTCCATTTTTTAAAATATTTATGAAAAGAAATACTTTTGGCAGGAGACGGGATTTTCCAGGAAAAATAGTACATAGAGTGTCAAGAAGACATAGTAATTGATAGAATATGAAGTTCAGAGTAGAGGAAAAAGTAGGATCTTGCAGTGGTTTGAACCTGGGTGACTGGAAAAATAACAGTGCTATTGGGGAAAATGGGGTCAAAACGGTCAGTTAAAACATGTAAGGACAGATAAGGCATTTCCTTCCTCCTCACTCACCCCCTTTCCTCTCCCTCCTTCCTCACTGTCCCCTCGATGCCCTTCCCCCTCTCTTTCTTCCTCTCCCTCCCTCCATTCTGTCTGTCCTATAGCTTCCACAGTGCAGAAACTCAAGTATCATGTATTTTTAATTATTTTCTTTGGTATTATATTAGCAGTTTGTGGCAAATGTTTATTTGATAGCTAATGTTGCTATTTTAGATAGGCATGAAATTATTTGACTTTATGTCATTTTGAGTAGCGGTTGCTATTTTTATTTTTATTTTATTCTAAACTGATAATTTTCAGATTTAACTTGGCTTTACATCTTGATTAGAAAAGTATTAATTACTTCTAGGATTGAGAAGTACAGAGAGTTTACTTAACTATGAAATATCTTCAGGATCTTGCTATTTCTTTTTTTTAAGAGGGTGGGTGAAAAGGGGGATGAGGGTTACTTTCAACTCTTGTTGCACTGTTCACCTTTATTTTCCTTAGTTTTGGACTCTGCTCCAAGGGACAGATTTCTCTGCTTTCCAGCTTTGAGGAAACATTTTATCAGATGACAGATCTGAGAGGCAGTAAAGGCAGTTGTAGCCAGTGCTTGTCCTTGAACAGAGATTAAATAGTTGAAGAAGGGATGAAAAGCTTAGTGAAAACATCAGCCTGCTTGTGATGAGTTCGTTATCTGGTTATCATTGAATGAATTCTTTGTTTTGTTTAAAATTTTCTGATTTTCCAGAAGGAAGACAAATTTATTAAGGGATATATCTGGCATACAAAAGCTATTTTTTTAAAAATGCTCTTGTTTTGAGTTAGTTTATATTTTTTCTTGATCTCTAATGACTAGAACGAATTTTATTGACTATAAGTTTTAGATGGACATTTTCGTAGATAAAACCCAGCACCTGTTTATATTAATTTTCCTTTTTTTCCCCTTCCAGTTTCAGCAGTTAATACAAACTTTACAGATACAGCAGCAGAAGCCCCAGCCTTCCATTCTGCAGGCCCTGGATGCGGGTCTTGTTGTTCAGTTGCAGGCTCTGACTGCACAGCTTACAGCTGCAGCTGCAGCAGCCAACACCCTCAATCCCTTAGAACAGGGAGTGTCTTTTAACAAGGTAGAAATTAAGATCTCAAGTTTGTTCTGTGTGAATTACGGGATTTTATATACTCTCTTGTGGGTTCTAATTGCATTTTATCATAGAACTATCTCAATAGCCACTGTACAATACGTTACCAGTTTTACAAAAGGCTCAGATTTCTGAAAGAAATTAAGTACTTTCATAATTCTGCTTGAAACATTTAGAATATTTTCCTTTGCACAAAGATAAAGAGATTTATAGACCAGTAAAATTGTGAATTTAGCATTGAGGCAAATGGTTATTTTCTGAACTATTAAATTTCTGTTTTGGATGTTACAAATATATTCATTATAGTGTTCTATAATTTTAACCTGCTAAAATTAAAACTGTTCAGTGTGTAAGTTCAAAGAACAACTTTTCTACAACTTGTCACTATATTATTTTGATAAATTGAGGTCTAACTATAGTGTTTTTAAAGTTGAAAATCTTTCACCTATAGTTTATTGTGTGGTATCCTCAGTATTATTAATTATGGGAATATTAAAATACTTTTGAAGTGTGACCCATACTACTTTTGTTTTTGCTGCTGTTATTTTTAATAGGAAATATTGATTTATTGAGTTATTAGATTTTTTTAGCTAGCAGCTTCCAAATGTAATTTAGTCTGACTCTAAATAGCTAGCCCACATAAGATCCTTTAAATTGATCATTTAGAAAACAGTGGAGCATTCTAAGAAAACTGTGCTAGAAATAGATCATTGATTATAGCCCTAGGTATTTTATCAAGCTTTAAGCCACTTAATTTTAATCCTAATTTTTTCTTCTGTAGAGTAATTAGTATTTATCCTGTGTGTCATGATTTGTTCTGATACATAAGGCAACGTATGTCAGAGTATTTTAAAGAAAAGATCCACTCAAAATGTTTCATTATAGTATAACTTACAAGGATATGAAACAGTTTCATATTAACTGTTGAGTGATACAGATAAATTAGTGGGATGTCATTGACCTTTAAGTAAAATAGCATTTCTAACAAATTTGTGAGAAACACTTTTTAATCTGTCTCTTTCCCCCCCCCCTTGCCTGCCCTGCCCCCCAGAAGTTGATGGATAGGTTTGATTTTGGGGAAGATTCTGAGCATAGTGAAGAACCCAAAAAAGAAAATCCAACGTCTCAACTGTAAGAATCATTATGTTTTTCTTTATAACCATAGATTTTTTTAATGTTATTTTTGGAAACATTGGATGGGATGTTGCAGTCTGAACTACTAGGTATACTTTGAGTAAGTTAGGCTGCTATTTCAGGCTTTGTGCTCTGACATGACAGAGGATGATAGGGTTGCTTTTTTGTTGCCTCACTATATTATTTTGACTCATATCTTTGCAAATAATTAGCTATATCAAAAGTCTTTATGAGAATGTTGATAAGTGTTGATAAATCTAGTTGTGATATTTTCTACATCTGTCTTAGGCTTTAAGTTATTTAACTCATTTGTAAGAATATTTGAAATAATAGGAAAGAAGCTTGCTTCTAGTGCCAGTGGCCACTTCTGATAAGTATATTAAATTCTGGGAGTATATGACACTAACCAGAAGTAAGGATTAGGGTTGTAGGGATTTTGTTTTTTATTTTTTTAAATTTTTATTATTATTTTTTAAAATATATCTTTATTGATTTCAGAGAGAGGAAGGAGAGAGAGAGAGAGATAGAAACATTAATGATGAGAGAGTCATTGATCAGCTGCCTCCTGCATGTCCCTGACTGGGGATCGAGCCCGCAACCTGGGCATGTGCCCTGACCGGGAATCGAACCCCGATCGCCTGGATCCTAGGTCGATGCTCAACTGGTGAGCCATGCCAAGCTGGGCGGGATTTTGTTTTTTAAAGAAATTATTGTATGTTTTTATTTAGGTCAGCCCCCGTCCTCCTTCCCCCAACAGTTCTGCAGAGCCCTAAGTTTTGTGAATGTTCTTGAAAGCAACACTGGGAAGACAGTCTTGGGTGTGATTTGGAAGGTGGGAGAATGGAAGGGGGATGACGAATGGGCAGAGCCTACGGGAATCTTGTTTCAGACAAGTTATTAGTTTTATATATTGGGATAATATATTTAAATATTTATATAATATAAAATACAAATATGTTCTTTGATAAAGGGATTCTACTTGAAAAAATTAAAAACTAATGTTTTAGATTATGAATTGTGAAGTTAGAAGCATTCGAAATTATGTAGATGAGTTTCCTGAACACTGTAAGAATCATCTCTCTCTAATAGCCCTGACTACAGGGTATTTATCCAGTGTGGCAGTGCCTTCCATTGTGAGAACTTCAGTGATTGCTATTGTTGTATGTTGTTTTGTTACTGAATCCTGTTTTGATTTGCCTTCTGCATGCTCTTCCCCTTTACTTTCTGAAGCAAGGAAACGTGTTCGCTCCATTATCTTTTGAGACATAGCCCTTCAGTGTCTGAAGATAGGTACATTCTTCTCCTTAGCTTACTGGCTCTCGACGACATGCTCTTTTTCCAACTGTTTCAGCACTCCTCACTATCCTGATTGCCCCCTTTGGGATGCCCTCTTTTTTGTTCCTTTTACCTTGTGGCACCCAGAATTCCAGGTGTGGATCTCCCAGAGTATAGTGAAAGTATTTCCTCTTATCTAAACATTGTTTCTGTTAACATACCTAATAATGTGAATGCTTTTCTGAAAAGCAGATTAATTTTATGGTCAGTTATAATTGTAGATTTCATATGTACTGATAGAACATTTCCCCACTGTTTCATAGTTAGAGAACTTAAAGTGACAATGTTGAAATATTTTTAAACAGTTTTTAGAAATTTTACTGAGCTTTTCTTAAAATGTTCTATTGTAAAAAGTACTAATTTATATAACAGCGTGAGGTAGTAAGATCAGATCTTTATCAGAGTATCTGACGTCATCAATCGAAACACTATTGAAGAGTATATTTCTGTTTAAACATACTGATATTCTGAGGTATTCCATTTTCTTTGTTAATATTCAAAAAGTCAACATCGTAGTAGAACATGTTTCATTTGGCATGGGGGGTAAGGCTGAATACTCAGTTATTTTTATATTCTCTTTACTGGGTTTTAAAATACATGTCTACCTGTTTTTCTTTTCCTTTTAGTTCTCATGTTTCAGAATCTGTGAACAACTCCATTTTTCATCAGATAGCAGAGCAGCTACAGCAGCAAAACCTTGACCATCTCAGGCAGCAACTCCTGGAACAGCAGCAGCCTCAAAAGGTTTGTAACTCCATCTTGTGGCCTTTAGAGTTACTGCTGTCTGCATTCTATAAATTGGTGTTTAAGTATGGTGATTTTCCTTCAGCTATTACTAGGATGATTACTATTTTTAGGATCTTAACGATATTTTCTGTAATCAAAATGTACTCTAGCAACTTCTGAAAGTACTTGCACCTTATGAATGGATTGCAAACATGGTAGACATTAATTTCAGTATACTGGGAGTGGGGAACAGAAGACAGGTGCTTCAGTACTACAGCTCAGTTCCTCTCCACTCTACCAGCTCCCTGTCAGGCAAGGTAATGATGATTTTGCTGTTGTTGATGGTGGTGGTGACAGAATAGATTGCTATCTTTACTTAGGCTATTAACATGTGGCAGGAACTTCATTAGGGTGATTACATTTAATGCTGATGGGATAGGCCTTTCGACTCCCACTTTATACCTTAGGAAATTGAAGTTCAGTGAAATGAAACATCTAATCTTTCTAATATTCAAAACTTTTTGGTGAAAATGAATTTAATAAATCACAAACATTTTAAAATAAGCATTGTTAGACAAATGATATACACAGAGGTGAACAGAAAAGCAAGACCTCAAGTAACCTCTTTAATGGAGCACATACATTCTTGTGGACATAGGCAGAATTCTAGTTTCTGTAACAGGTACAGTTGAAGGACTAGAAATATGGAAGAGGGGAAGAGTTACTTCAGATCAAAATGGGGCTAATCCTTAGACACTACTGGGGCCTGAACTTGTCCTTTTAATGCAAATAGTAAATGTGAAATGAATGTTAATGATATTTGCTGGAATTATGAAAATGAAATTCCATACCTTATTTTGAAGAAATCTGATAGAAGTGTTTGGAGTAGGTGCAGCGTTTATGTCAAACAAATACATATCTGCCTGAGATTTCAAGAACTTGAAGATAGAGCCCAATGAAGAACATTTGGATCACAAGTTGTAATTCAAGGAAAAGAAACAGGTTGTCAGTGATATAATGAAATCACAGAGCTGTTACAGAGGCAAGAAGTAGTAGTGATGGAAGAGTTTATCCAAGCAACATATTTGTTCATCTATCTATGTGATACTTTTGAATTGCCTTCGTTCTAGTTTTATTTCACAGGATTTAGTAGAAGCAGTAAAATCAAGGTAGTACTCTTGACCAGCTTGTAATTAACACCAAGGTATTGAAGTCAAAGGTGCAAACTAATACGAACTTACGAGAGTGATTCTGTCTTAAGAATCTCACCCCTTGCCCCTTCCTCCCTTGGCTTAGTTAATTGCTCTATACATTATCTCCGTAATTTTAGAAGATAAAGTAATACCCCTTTGAAAGGAGTAGATGTTCTTAAAAGCTTTGTTGTTCGGAAATGAGAGATGAAGCAAAGGGAGTGGTGAAGAAAAACAACTTTCCTAATGCATAAGGTAGATACTGTTTAAAACAAATTTAGAATCTGAAAGTATATAAACAGTGTAGCAAACTGAATAAATTGTGTAATTGGCTCTACCAATTCAGTTGCTTTACTGTATTTAAGATAGGGTGAAATAAGCAGGAACATTAAGCATTTTTATATACCAGTAAGCTCAGTAAGGCTGTCTAAAAGTTGCTACAGTGTCATAGAGAAAAGGCTAGGATTACTAGTGCCACTCTAAACATTGTAGCCTTGCCATTATATATCATTCATGATATAATCCCTTTATTAATTTGTGATAGTTTGCATTTTCCACAATTTAAAATTTATTTGAAGACGTACTTGATTTTATTATTCTATTCTAATATTATAGTCTTTCCCCCCTTTTATGATGTTCTATGCTTTTAAGTAAACTTGGATTTATACAAAAGTGTAAGTTTAGATCAATTATAAAAGATTAAACATGGAATTTTTTAATATATTGGGCTCTTTTTAAAAAATTGTTGTGTTTGTGTGTTTAAATTTTCATTTGTAATATTGACTACTTCTCAGTGTTTGTGTATTTATGACCGTTCTCAATAGGCAACGCCTCAGGACAGTCAGGAAGGAACATTTGGATCAGAGCATTCCGCCTCACCCTCACAAGGGAGCAGTCAGCAGCATTTCCTTGAGCCAGAAGCAAATTTGGATGATTCCATAGATATTCAGCAACAGGTAAACAGTAAATGCTTTTCTGGGTCATGAATTTATAAGTTAATTAGAGGAAAATATTATAAAAGATGGTAATTTTTATTTTAGGTAGAATATTACTTATTTTGTGTAAAACAATAGTGATGTCCTACATGTTTTTTCTCCCCACCTAAGCTCTGCAGTCTAAGCATTTTACTATTAGACATAAATTCTACTGTGGGGAAAATTTTGTAAGGCAGAATTGTCCACATGTACTGAATCTAAACTAGGCATTTTGTTTGTTTGCTCTTCTTTCGACTTTTAAGGACATGGATATAGATGAAGGGCAGGATGGAGTGGAAGAGGAGATCTTTGAACAAGAAGCAAAGAAAGTGGCTGTTCGCTCGAGATCGAGAACACATTCACGCTCTCGTTCAAGGTTCTACATAATACTTAAAAATAATTGGGTGTAAACTTTTGAAATGTTGGCTTTAGTTCATTACATCAAGATGAAAAGAAGTGCTTTTCTTAGAAAAACATCTTATATTGTCTCAGAAAGAAATAATTTAGAATTTGAAAAAACGAAAATACTTTGTTCTGTTTTTAATTGGATATATTTGTGGCCATTTATTTGAATAATATACATGAAACGCAGCCATTTCATGAGACCTTGAGTTTGGATTATATCTGATTATAGTTAATAATATTTTGATGACATCCAGCTTTTAGGATATTGATGCCTCAGAACAACAGTTAAATCAGGCTGTAGAGCAGGGGTGGGGAACTTTTGGCCCATGGGCTGTATACTGCTGTGAAATCATTTGGTCTGGCCCTGGCAAGGCCTCACCAGAGAGAAGCAGTTCCAGCCATCACATTAGGGATGAGTTAATTAAATGTTTGACGAAATATAGCAGGCTAATTTTTAAGTAGATCATTTTGTAAGACCCATGAATGATGTTATAAATAGCCAAATGGCCCTTGGCAGAAAAAAGGTTGCCCACCCCTGCTGTAGAAGAAGTGTTAAAAGTTCTGTTGTCTTTCTCGAATTCCATTTCATCTCACAATACCAAAAATGATCATAAAAATAACACTACAAAAATTCTTTTTATAAACAGTAAGCATAATATCAAACTATTATAAAATATCCTGTAAATGTTTTTTTGGTGAGCTTTTCAACATGGCACATTAATGTACATGCTCATTCAAATTTGAGTTGAAGATGCCTTATCTTGACCTGGTAAATTTTTATGTAGCATTCGTACATTGTTTTTACTATAAATGATATTAAAACCGAAAGTCACTAGTCTTTAACATTTTTTATACCCTGTTTTCTGTACATGAAAACCTGAACAATATATGCTAGAAGAGGGAACAGTCTCTTTGATCACTTTTTCAGTCATTTCTTGTTTGTTTCATGAAGTTATGTGTATTTACGTTTCCTAAATGAGAGGCTGTCCTTTCAGCTTTCTCTAAATCCACCTCATGTCACTGAATTACCTGGCTAAATAGTGCTGAAAACTTTGCTCTAGCAAAGCAGCCTCTTCATTGGTCTTGAGGCGCCTCCTTAATAAGTGTGTGGAGAAGTTGAAAGATTTTAAGCAGAATTATAAGGTGGCCTGATGCTCTGTTGGAAACATTCTTTGATTCCTAATTTTAAGAATGTAACATCCACGTCACCTAAAGGATCTTTTTATTTTCTTATTTTTTCATACCTGTTTGTGACTCTGACAAATGAATTGGCAACACTAAAAGAAAGTGAGGCCCTTACTAGGACCTCTTCTCCTGTTGTTCACGGTGTGACTAACGACCGGACTCCGTGAGAACTAAGTGAAAACAAGTCTTGTGACTTGTGTGGACCTATGTAGTACACAGATTTAGAAAATGCATGTTTGTTACTTGACTATACTTAACTGTTTTAAAGAGGTAGACAAATATAAGACATGTTTCTCTTAAAAGAAACTTGATAGAATAACATTGTCATTTGTAGTAAAATAAAATTTTTTTTAGATCACCAAGAAAACGGAGATCTAGGTCCCGGTCTGGATCTCGAAAGCGTAAACACAGAAAGCGGTCACGCTCGCGCTCAAGAGAAAGAAAGAGGAAGTCATCACGCTCATACTCCAGTGAAAGGAGAGCTAGAGAAAGGGAGAAGGAGCGGCAGAAGAAGGGGCTGCCTCCTATTAGGTCTAAAACATTAAGTGGTAAGTGACAGGCACACTTCGACAAACTTCGGTGTCTACAGGTCTGAGAAAATAGTTATCTGCTACAGAGCCTATAGATCTTTCTTTAAGACTGAGAATTTGAAAAGTGGTTTGGTAAATGAATAATTTTATCCTTGGTTTTTGTAATGTAATAGGGGAGAAAAGGAAAGGGAAGAGCAGTTTCCACTCAAATACTAAGGTCATTGGGAGTTGATTGATTGATTTTAATGCAAGTTACAAAATATAAGACTTGACTAATGATACATAAAGTGGGCAGGCATAGGTTGACTTGGCATAGATGGGAACAGATACCTAGGATTTTAGTTGATTTTAAATAGAACAGATGAAAATTTCAACATGTATTTTAAATTTGTTGTCTTAAATTTTAATTTTACTGTAGTAAAGCTTTCTCCTCAGCTCCTTGAAAAAAGTAACCGTCTCTGTAATTACGTCTTGACAGTGTGCAGTACTACTCTCTGGGTTGGTCAGGTGGACAAGAAGGCTACACAGCAGGATTTAACCAACCTATTCGAAGAGTTTGGACAAATTGAATCCATTAATGTAAGTATCAGTTGTTGAACAATAGTTTAAGGTTAAAAAAAGAATAGGGTTTTCACTCATACAAAGAGTCATTTTATTATTTTATTTTATATTTTATTATATTTTCAAAGAATCACTTTAGTCCCTAATTAGCCCAATTGTATCTGCCCTTACGGATCTTTACAAGGATTGTTGGACTTTCATCGTTTCTGTGTACATTGTTCTGCTGTTTATCACCTTAATAATTTTCAAAGTGGTATTCTGACAAAAATTCTCTAGGGTTTTACAGCAATGTGACACTTGATTCCTAAAGACATTGAATATTTGAGTTAGCAGGAGGTAGTGTGATCTAGTTTAATTTCTTCTTATAAAAAAGAAAATGAGCCCCACAGAGTTGTAATCAGCTGCACGTGAGCACATAGTGGTGTGGAGACACAGCTGGACTTGGGGTTCTGGTCTCTTGCCAGCCTCTTCTCTCCTTCCTTTTCCCTCAGTTTCTTCCTCTCAAAGCCAACCTTAGATGAAAAAGCCTGTGTGGCCAGGGCATCTCCAGTCACTTGAGCTGAACTCTTTCACTCCTCCACTTGATTCTTCCAGTGGTTTTGCCCCGCCCAGTTTCCTCTTCCATGAAGAGCTGTTGTTGTTTTTTTCCGTGGAGCCAGATCTAAGGAAGGAAATGTTTTATATTTAAGGACACCTATGATTTTAATAAAACCCTATGATTTTATTTGCTGTTGTTATACTACGTCTATTGGACCTTTCATCATTATTTACTGGGAAATTGGCTGATTTTCCTTTCTAGTGTTAGATTCCAATATTCCGTATATGCCCAAACTTAACTTTTCTGTATTAATAATAGTATTCTTCATTTGAATTGAATTTGATCATTTAATATTTTACTCTCAAGTATGTAGGATCTAATTGGAGCCTTTCAAGAAGCTGGTTAAGTAATTCAAATATCTTTATTTTACCAGTGAAGAAATTAAGTGATTTGCCTGAGTTACATAGATAATAAATTGGTGATTGGTTGTAGGTGATTAGTTGAGTGTTTCAACTTAGTTATTTCAAATTTCTCTTTCTACATCATGAGAGTGCTGTAGCCTTTTTAAATTTCACCTGTCAAAACTACCATTCAGAATCCATGATCATATAATCTCTAGTTGTTTTTTTCTGATTTTCCCCTATCCTTAACTGGTGGTTCTCAGCCCTAGCTGCGTATCAGAAATGTGTTGACCTTTGAAAAAATAGGGTGCCCATGACTAGTATTTTTTAGAATCTTATCAAAGTACTACAAAGCCTGGTGTCAGTGCTCTGAACAGATCCTGAATCCAAGTAGCATTTTGGGCTTCACCTGCTCTTTGGCATTTACAGTCTTTCTTACACTACAGCCATTGGCACTAGTTTGCCTTGTCCCCATCCTTTCCTTGTATTACCTTTTAAAAGCACAGTATTGAGATCACCGTGAGATGAAGCCTGGGCTAGTCTTCTGGAGGTTACGAGACTCATGGAGGGCGGGACAAGCTGTGTAGCTGAGGGCCCTGGAACCCACCAGTCTGCCAACCAACCCCACTCAAATGAGAGCTCCAGCTGACCCCCCCTGCTGACCACAGGATGAACCAGCTGGCCCAGGAGAACTGCCCACTTGAACTGTAGAATTGTAATTGAAATAAAGTGGGCCAAGATTCCAGTGAGAGAATGAAGAATCTTAGATAATAAACATGAGCTTCATGGAAAAACGCATCATGTCCACTTGATGCCAGGGAGAGCAACTGGACCCTCTGCCTTGGTGTGTCTTCCTATAATGAGCCCAGAAAAAAGTTTACTTCTAAGGAGCCTTCCTTAACTACCGTAATGGCTGGGGACCCTTCCTCCTCTGGAATCCACTAGATTCATCGTCTTTACACTTTACTTTGCACATCAAGTACCAGCTGGGACTTGCCCAGTGGCTTTATGTGTACCTTTTGTCTTTCCCAGACTGGAACCTGCAGGAAGTCAGGGCCCTGTCGTCTTTTATTTGTGTTTCCCACAGTGTCAAGAACAAGGCTTTGCATATCGTAGAGACAAAATAAATATTTGTGGATCTACTTTATTGTGCATATAAATAATAAAATATTTTACGTAAACAGAAAAAAAGCATAGTACTTACAAATAATGGGCACTAAGTTATTTTGTGAACTGAAGTATACTAGTGATAAAATCCAGGATTTGAAAAATTGATGTAAGATTTAGAGGAGTTTGAGGACTGAGAAAAGTCTGTTAGATTTAGCATTTAGTAGGTCATTAGAGAGTTTGAAGAAAATATTTTCAGCGGGTTGTTAACGGAGTTGGTTCTACATCATAAGAGTTGAAGTACGTAAGGGGTTAGGTAGACTTCTCTTTTGAAAGGTTTGGTATTAAAGTGACAGTAGCTTGAAGTGTTAGCAAGACCCAGGGAAAGATTTTTATTTTGACAATAGAGCTTAAGAGATATTGAAGAAGAATAAAGTAATAGAATGCCTTTTGAGTTCTTAAGAAGAAACTGAACTGCTCTGTGTATTTTTCTGAATTAATACATTAAGGATAATTTTATGATCCCCGGTAGTCTGTTGAATAGTTAAATGCTTTGTAAGTAAAACTCTCAGATCCCTCCTTACACTGAGGCTATTTCCCTATTCATTTTAAGACCCATTTCCAGAAGTACTTGGCCAAAATTAAGTTTTATAAAATTCAAAAGCTTTAGTTTTATCATTTATTGTAGTTTATAAATTTTGTATTAAGGATATTTACCCAAAACAAATAGTCTTCACACATTACTCAGTATAATTTGGAAAAATTGAAATAATAATGTGAAAAAGTTGTATGCCTTCAAATATGTTGGCCATACAATATTATTTTCCTTTTATCTGGTGGTATTATATTCATGTTTGTGTATTTTAAAAATAGTTCTTTATTGTGTATTAGAAAAACTTGAATTGATATGATCATTTAAGATTTCACGTACATCGTGGCTTAGAGTGAGACCCAAATAGGCTTTGAAATTTTTTTTTAAACTAATTAGTTGTACATGAATTGAAGCAATAAACAGCTGGAGGAAGAAAAGGGAAATGATTAAGTATTTGTCAGTAGCCAATGTTCTGTTTCATTAAAACCATAGAATGCCAGAATGAATTGCCCTCCTTATACCCCTACTAAAGAAAACTTTTTTTTTTTTTTAATAGATGATTCCTCCCAGGGGCTGTGCTTATGTCTGCATGGTTCATCGACAAGATGCATTTCGGGCTCTTCAGAAACTTAGTTCTGGATCATATAAAATTGGGTCCAAGGTCATTAAGGTGAGATTGGGGGAGGAACACATGCTTTTGTTGTATTGGATTACTAGAATGTTCCTGTATTTAATTCATCTTTTTAAAATGTTAATGGGCAAACCATGACAGAAATTTATTATTTCAGTATTTCTGAGGTACAGAATTAGATATAGGTAAAATAATACCAAAACTTCAGTCATGAACAGCCAGTTCACCATTTTATGAGTAGACCTTTTCATTTATACAAGTTTGTCTTCCCTTTACTTCTTCCTGGTTCTTCCTATTCATGCCCCTTAATTATATATTATTATTTTCTCCTTTTTAACTTCTTGTCTTAAACAACCCAGGCCCTTGTGAATGGTTTATTTTTATTTTTGTTTTCCTCTTAGTCTTTAAACTATTTATTGTCTATTTTTCCAATTTTACTTATGACTAATTTACACTTCATTTCTTCTAGTAGTATTTGGAGATAATTTATTCCATCAGTTTCTACAACTGAATTAAAAACATTAACATAACTGATTTCAAGGGAGTTAATGTGCCCATACTTTGTCATTTTATGGCAGAGAGTTTCCCTGTAAATTCGTGTCACTGGTCTCTTTTCTGGAGTACCAAGGTTTTGTTTAAATTATAATAACTATTCTGATTATCGGTAATGTAGCTTGACATCTTTTATATTGTTTTAAAGTTACAGTAAGAAGTGGATATAAACACCATCACTATCTAATGCAGGTTTTATTTTACAAACAAAAACAGAACATAGAGAAATTTTCATGGCTACTGTTCTTTCAGTATTGATGCTGTGCGTGTCCAACTGATTTTGAAAACTAGTTGTACTTACATTGTCTACATGTTTTTGAATGTTTTTACAGTATTTCTAAGCTTTCTTTTTCCTTTCCTCTCATTCCTGATAGATTGCTTGGGCTTTAAACAAAGGTGTAAAAACAGAATACAAACAATTCTGGGATGTGGATCTTGGAGTTACATATATACCATGGGAAAAAGTTAAAGTGGATGACTTGGAAGGTTTTGCAGAGGGAGGCATGATTGATCAGGAAACTGTAAATACTGGTAAGAACCGTAAGGGTAGTTTTATTTTTAAAAAAGTACACTTAAAAGTTTGTAATTGATAAGAGTTTTTCATGACAGGGTGAGTTTATTCTATTTCCTGGCTTCTTCCCCTTCTCAAAAGAAAAAATATGAAACACTCCTGTGTTCAGTGTGTATGTTTGATGGGTTCTATTTCCTTTAAAAATATATCTTTATTGATTTCATAGAGAGGAAAGGAGAGGGAGAGAGAGACAGAAACATCAACGATGAGAGAGTCATTGATCGAGCCCGCAACCCGGGCATGTGCCCCGACCGGGAATCGAACCCCGATTGCCTGGATCCTAGGTTGACGCTCAACCGCTGAGCCACGCCCGGCCGGGCTGATAGGTTCTATTTCATAAGTGTCAGAGTGTAGTGTTTTAGAAGTTTATCAGTGTAACATTTTTTATGTATGTCTTGAACAAAATTTTAACTTTTTGAGAGAGTTATATATTGTATATATGGAGGCTTTTTTAAACTAAATATTTCAATTCCTTGAGTTTAAATGGGAACTGGAGACTTCAGAAGCTTCTTTGAAAAACTTCCCAGATTATTTTTATTAGCATCCATGTTGAGAATGGCAGTAATAGAATCTTAGTTTAGAGAGCTGTGGTTCATATTCATGTAAAATGAGAATGCTTATAACCAAATGATCTTTAGGCTTACTCTTTTAAAAACGTGTCTTTTTTTATTTTTAAAAATGATTAGCAATTATAACCAGTAAGAAATCACAAAAGAATTGAAATATGATATATATATGTTATTACTTCACATCTGTTTAGCATAATTAGCTAATTTTTAGAATATTTTTGTTCTCGGGCCAAAGCATATATTCAGACTCTTTTTTCAGTTGTTTTCTTCTTGTCAGTTTCTCCTTTTATTTCTTGATGGATGTTCCTCTAGAACATTTATTCATTTATTAAATATTTTAGTTCTTGCTGTGTGCCAGGCATAATTTTAGTAACTGGGATTACAGCAGTAAGACAGACAGACAGACAAAAATCTTTACTTTCATGCAATGCACCTTGTAGTATAGGGGCTGACAGCCTATTATAGCCCTGGGCCACATCTTGCCGACAGCCTATTCTGTGAATAAAAGTTTTATTGAAACAGCCATGATCACTTGTGTTTATCTATTTTATATGGCTTTCTTTTTTTCAACAGCAGTTGAGTAGTTGCAACAGAGAACATATGGCCCACAAAGTCTAAACTACTTTAGTATAGGAAAAGTTTGCCATCCATGCTTTGGTGGAGAGAAATAAATCACGAATAAAAGAGATAAACTGTACAGTATTTTTCTGTTTCTAAGTTTTTAGAAGAAAAATCAAAGAAAGGGGATAGGCAGTTTGGGTGTGGAGCTAATGCAGTTTTAATTGGTTGAAGAAGGTCTAACAGAGTGGGTGATATTTGAAGGGGTGAGATGTACAGCTCTGGGGAAAGAGCATTTTATATAGAGGAACAGCAAGTGCAAAGTCTATTCAGAAATCATGAGACCCGTATGGCTTGAGCAAAGTGAGTGAGGAGTGCATAGTAGGAGATGAAGTCAGAGAGATAACGAGGGGTGATGTCATGTAAAGTCTTATCAGTCATTATAATGACTTTGATCCTTACTTTGAGGGAGGTGGAGAACTGTTGGAGGAGCCATTTGATTTCCTTTGTTCTATTTTTGCATAGCTGTATTTTCAGTAAGATATTTTTGTATTAGTACTTGTTGGTCTTCTCTTGTGAGAAAATAGAGAATAAGGTTGGTTCCTCTTACGTCGTACAGCCTTTGCGATACATACCTATTACATCTCTTCTAAGTGTTCTCTAGACCAGATGTTTTAGTGTCTTTCATTTGTGTCTTGTGTCATGCTACTTTGGACTCCTTTGTGTCCTAATCAGATTTATCTGGGCAAAACCTAGATTGGCACCAATAGCAGTGGACACATCTTAAAAATAGATGTGCCCAGATAGGTGAAGGACTTAGACAAGCATGAAATAAATGTATACATAGACATAAAATGAAAAGTTGCATTTATCTAGAGGAAATCACTTCCAAATATTTTGTTTAGAGTGGGAAACTGTGAAAAGCTCAGAACCTGTTAAAGAGACGGTCCAGACAACTCAGAGCCCACCTCCAGTTGAAAAGGAGACAGTGGTCACAACCCAGGCAGAGGTTTTTCCTCCACCTGTTGCTATGTTACAGGTTAGTGCTGGGTATTTTTGTTGTTGAATGTGTTGTTTTACATTTCTGTTTTTACTCATGTATTTACTTTATAAAACTGGGAGGAAATTGTCCAAAATGGAATAAATATGAGTTTAATCAAATTTTTTTTGAAAAAAAATTTTTAGAAATGGTCTAATTCATACTTAAATATTTACTTATTGAACAGATAATTACTGATTGCCTACTCTGTGACATTTACTGTTTTAGGCACCTGAGGTTGGGATACATCAGGGAAAAAAACCCAAACACAAATCCTTGCCCTTATAGAGCTTTTGTTCTCAAAAAGGGAGACAGAAAATATAAAATAAATAAGTTTATGAGATACTATGGAAGGGAATAGGTAGTATAAGGCTGATCAGCCTGGGTAGGTGCTACAATCTTAAATAACATGGTCAGGGTAGACTTAATTGAGAATGAGACATTTGAGCAACAACTGAAGTTCCAGAGGGAACTAACCATTTTGCTATCCAAGGAAGAGGCTCCAGGCCAGGAGCATGTTCAGTGTGTTTCAGGACTAGCAAGTGGGCACAAGACTAGTAGAAAGCAGACCTCTAGAAGGACTTTGTTTTTCAATCTGGGATGTGGAAACTTTGGAGGATTTTGAAGGAAGAAGTGACTTGATCCGGCTTCAAGTTTTAAAGGATTGCACTGGCTACTATTTTAAGAATAGACTATTGAACATTAATAAAAGCAGCAGACCAGTAAAAAGACAGTTGGAGCAATCCGGATTAGAGATGATGATGGCTTAGACTAGACTGATAGCAGTGGAGGGAATGAGAAGTGGTCAGATACTCACTGTATTTTGATGGTATGACCAATGGGACCTCATAGCATGGTTGGATTTGAGTTGTAAGAAAGAGCAGAGGCTACGTTTTTGGTCTGAGAAACTGAAAAGATGGAGCTACTATTATCTGAGAGTGGGAAAGACTGTGGAAAGTTATTCTGGGAAGGACGATTGGAAGTTCAGTTCTGTGCAATGAAGTATCTTTCAGACAACGAAGTTAAGGTGTTAAATAGACCATTGATATAGGAATTTTAGAAGAGAGATACAGCCATAGTGCAGATAAATATTTGGGAATTATTGTACCTGGGATGAGTACAAGGTATTTATGCTAGGAGTAGAAAATAAATTTATGAGACATTGTAGTCATTTTAAAGCTGTTACTGACATGCTTCCTAGTGGTAGGTTGTATAACAGAGCTAGGTACTGTAAACTTAGTGGGAGATGGCAATTTAAAATTGAGCCTGATACTCACTTTTCAAGTTGGTGCCCATTACTTGACATCACTTGAATGTAAGATCGGTTTCACAATTTCCACGTATACAATCTGTTGAAAAAATAGTGCCTTGCTTTTACCCCAAGTATGCTTACTTCCGAGTATACGAAAAGGAAAGAAACAAAGCAGCTTAATATAATGGTATTTGTTACCTTCCTAAACAAGAAATAGAAATAATTTACCTGTAGATGTTGCAAGATGTAATCATTGCAGATGGATAAAATGATTTATGGACGTTTTATTTTCTATCCACAAAGATTCCAGTAGCACCAGCTGTGCCTACAGTTAGTTTAGTCCCACCAGCATTTCCCGTGTCGATGCCAGTTCCTCCTCCTGGATTCAGTCCAATCCCTCCACCTCCTTTTCTGCGGGCAAGTTTTAACCCTTCACAACCACCTCCTGGTAAGGAATTTTTGTCTTATTAATGGAACTCTATTTAGAATATCACTTTAACTGTTCTTTTTCCAGGTTAAAACGATATAGAGCAGTGATTTTCAAGCATTAGCATATGTTGGAATCACTTGGAGGGTGTGTTACAGCAGAGATTGCTGGGCTGGCCTCTTTTTCCTTTCAGGGACTGAGAGGGGACAGGACATTGAAAGTTGCCAGAGGACTGCACTTGAAAAAGCATTGACAGAGAAGAAATGGGATCCTTTAAAATCATTGAAATGCTCTTAAAATAACTTAAAATTTATGTTGAAATTTTTATATATTAGTTCTCTATAGTTAACCATTCATCAGAAAACGTGCATTAAATTGTATAGATTGTCTCTCCTAAAAATCATTAGGATTTCCATTTGACATTAGAAATAATATCTTAAATTGCTAATTGAATCTGTAATACATTTTTGACCTAATTGTTGATACTACAAACGTTCTTGAATCAGTGTTTCTAGGTAGAAACTATAGATTACTTAAATAACACATATCAAATATAAATAATTGCTTATGTAGGATTATTTGCCTATTATAAGAAACAAAGTACTATACTTTGATTTTTGTAATTTAAGTTCTTAGCCATTGAATAGAGTTCCTAACAAATATCAACAAGGCCAAAAAGTGAATTCATTTTCTGAGAATGTTTGTAATTTATTTGTCTTGTAACATAAAATTTTAAAATTACAGTTGAATACATAATTTGAAATTGATGCAGATTTTAATAAGAATTTTATTTCTGTATATTTTGAATATTTGAAAATTACTTTGTGATTTGAAAATTAAAATCTTTTCAGAAGATATTTTAAAATTATTATTTCAAAAACCATACTATGTAGACTTTTATAAAGTCATTGTCCAGCATTCATTTGTTGAAAATTACATATCTTTATTTTTTCTTCTTTTTAGCCACTGTTTTCTAATTGAATTTAATGGTAGCTTGGTATTTTAAAAATGCAAGGAAATAGGTTTATAGTTTGATCATTTAATATTGAAAATCATCAAACAGCCAGTATTAAATTGAATATTTATTTCAGTGCTCAAAACATAGTATAGTGACATCCAAGGTTAATGAAAATATCTGACCTAGTGGGTAAACAGCATATATATCAAAGAAATACAATAGCACCTTCTGCAGATGACATTATTGCATATAATGTTATCAGCAGCTTGAAATGCAGTGTTTAACTCCCCAGGTAGTCAGTCACCATGCTAACATATAAACAGGTGACCTGGCTTGTATTAATCTTTAATTTTATAGCATTGTGGAGAGTGCCACAGGACTTCAACAAATGAGTAAATAAATGAGGATTGCTCATGATGAGGATCTCTGTGCATTACTTAGCTTACTCTATACTTTTCTAAGGACCAAATAAGGTAGTATATATAAAAGTAATTTTTAAAATGGAAAATAGATTCACAAATATGAGGTTGTAGTAATGAAAGATTTATTTAAGAATGTAGAATTTCATTTTTAGTTATTGAAATCTTTGATTTAAAAGAAGTAGCTTTTCGTGTGCTATTTTATTTTGGGCCTTTTTCCCCCATGTAGGTTTCATGCCACCTCCAGTTCCACCACCTGTTGTACCACCGCCTACTATTCCACCAGTAGTGCCAACACGTGAGTTTTCAATTTTAGAATTTTCATAATTCACGGTAGTGTTAATGTGTCGTTTCTCATTCTTGTGAATTTATTGTTTTTTTATTATTATTAAAGTTTTCAGATGTGCATTTGTTTTTTGTTAAATGATTTCTAAAAAATTAACATTATATAACAGTCCACGTTCAGATTGGCTTTCTTGTATCAAAATGTCTTTATAATCGGTTTATTTTAGTTAAAATTCAAAGAAGGGTCTCCATAATCATATTTGTGTGTGTATTAAATATCTTAATCTAGAGTCGTACTGCCCAGACCTTCCTTTCCTTTTTAATTTTTCATATTTTTGATTCATTGAAGAAACAGTCACTTCTATATGCAAGATTCCAAATAATAGATTTGGTTTTTTGCTTCTTTGTGGTATTAAATTTGTTCCTCTATCTCCTTGAATTTCCTGTAAATAGGAAGTTTTTAGCACCAAAGGCTTGCTTCGATTTCACTTCAACTTTTTTGGCAAGAATCCTTAAAGTTGAGGTGCTGTAGACCTGATATTGCATCACATCAGGAGCCACGCAGTGCCTTTCTTTCCCACTTTAAATGATGTTGAGATGTATCAGAGAATTTAGGTAGGGGAACCTGGTGATCAAAAAAGTTTCCCGTCAAGTTTGCATCTTAACTGGTTTCATCCATTGTTTATTATTACTTAAATCTACTTTCATTCGTATCCAAGTGGTCTTTTGAATTTTATAATTCCTTGCATATTTCTTAATTAGAATTTTTCTGTAAAGAAAAAGTTTTTCTTATCAATCAATAGTATCTAGTTACCTTGACATACAGTTGTGCAGGTAGATGGTAAATTCTTTCCTGTAAATGCCATTTTTCAGAGTAATGAGTTCTGTAGTATTTCTGGAGATATTCAGTGGCTGAAGCTGGAGAGGGTTTCTTTTCTTTCTCCCCCTCTTCCTTTCCCTTTCCCTCCAGTTCTTTCTCCTCATTTTCTTTAGTGTTTATGGACACTTGCTTCCAAGCAGTTGCATTCACTTTTCTCTTTGCATTTTAATTTGTTCCATCTTTGACAGTGAGAGACTGTTCGTGTTGCCTCTGTATCTTTTGAGATGACTACATCAGTTTCTGAGAGCGTCTTAGTTTTGGGGCCCAGTGTTGACCGAGTGGACTTTAATTGTGAAGAGAACGTATATGGTAGAGAACTTCCCTTTTGATAATATCCATTTTCCTTATGTTTTTAAACTCTTAACACTCCTTTAGTGTTTAGACAGTATTAGGTTCTTCCTTTTTGTTATTGTTGGTTAATTAGGAAGAATTGTTTATTCTTTCTGAAAATTAGAAGGTGTTCAGAATCCATTTCTGAATTCACTATTTACAGAGACTCAGCCTAGAGCTGACCTTCTAATGATTTCTTACTCATTTTGGAAAGTCCAGGATAAAAATAATGGAGAAAGAGAAACACCAGTGTTCCAGACACTCTCCTATTTGCTCACCTGATCTAACTTAAATAATTTAATTCTCATAATTTTCATACATGGTCCCAGGTGATTTTTTCCCTGTTTTACAGCTCTCTTATGTGCGGACAGTTTGTCCAAATAATTTAGAGCTAAATGTGAGGATAGTACAGTTCCTAAAATCCCCAAGTAAAAGATTTAACGGTGTTATGATATAAATTGGACTAAAAATTCTTAATTTAATTATGATTTTATATTCCTCTAAGTTATGTTTTTTAACATATAAATGATATATACACTTGGGCTTTTCTATGCATTCTTCTATTTTATTTTTTAATTTTATTCATTTTTTTAATCCTTACCCAAGGATATGCTTTTCAGAGAGAGTGGAAGGGAGGAGGGGGGGAGAGAGAAACATTGATGTGAGAGAGAGACATCGATTGGTTGTCTCCCGCATGCGCCCTGACCAGGGCCGGGGATCGAGCCTGCAACTGAGGTATGTGCCCTTGGCCAAAATTGAACCCGGGACCCTTTAGTCTGAGGGCCAACACTCTAACCATTGACTCAAACCAGCTAGGGTTCTACGCATTCTTTTAAATGGAATGTTTATACTTTTTTATTTGTAGTCCACTTTATCTCCTCTCATCTGATGAGCTCCTAACCTCCTTTGACAAAAAGTTGTGAATATAAGAATCCTATTCCATTGTACTTTCAAGGGGATTGGGCAGATATTCATTCTCATACATATTTGTCAGTCTGGCACTAATCATTTCTTTATATTCAGATACGTACATACTGGAATCCTTGGGAAAATTATGATTCTTTTTGTATTGCTGGGATTTCCTTAAGTTACTGGGCCTTATTTTAAAAATGTTATTAAACATTTTTGTGCAAATGTTATTAAACATTTTTGTGCAAATATTTCTAAAAAAATTTTTATAAAAAAAATAAAGTTATCCTCTTCATGGTGACTCATTTGTCATATTGAGCATCAGTTATTACATAACTTGGTAGGTTATTACAGAGATGCTATGCAATGAAGCACTCAAGCTGCCAAAAGTTAGTTTTCATTACAAATAAAATAGAGGGACCAGAAGAGAATTCCTATAAGGCAGGTTGTTTCATTCAATGTTGTTTGGCTACTATGTTTATAAGATGCCTTAGGAACTTAACTCTTGTTTATATCAACTAGCCTATGGTAAAATTGATTTTGTTAGAACATTTTAAAGTCACAGAACCTATGGACAACCGTAAGTGAGGACTCACTGTGTCATGTTAATTGAGCAGTCTTACCAAACAATTGAGAGAAGTTAGGAAGTCACTTAAAACTTTGGCAAGGTCATTATTATTCATGGTTAATATTTTAACTTAGCACATGAATGATGAGATGATTAAGTCTGAAATATAGTCTCTCACTCTTTAAACAGCTTTGGTACAGCCGCCATTATCCATGACTCCAGAAACTGTGAAAGAGGTTGGATTTGGTAGCCTTGTTCTACCCGGTGGTTCTGTTGCCAGCAGTCTTGCTACTTCCACTCTGCCAGCTGGAAATGTTTTTAATCCTCCCCCTAAACAAGCAGAGCCTGAAGAAAAAGTACCTCACCTTATAGAACACCAGATTTCTTCTGGTGAAAGCACCAGACCAGGTAAACTGAAATAAGAACTCCCAGAAACACACAGTTAAATCATAAGCACTGCTTCTCTATAGTAGTGTTTAATTCTGAGGTGCCAAGTATTTGTAACCAGTTTAATGCACAAATGTTGAAATGTTAGTTTTTAAAAAGAGGTCACTGTCCTCTAAAATTTCTATTAAAAACAAGTTTGGCATTCTGTTCAGGATAGTAGAGATTTTGACACCTTTCCATTGAGACCTGTCTCCCTCTTTTTTCTTTTCTTACTGGTACTGTGAAATTGCACAAAATATGAATACTTACAAAACAATAAAAATGAAGTACTGCGCATAAATAACTTCTAACAGGTATTATCTAGCCAGTTCTAGAGATAAATATGGTGTTTTGAGAGCAAAGCTGTGTGGGGTTTTTTTGTGGTTTTTTTTTTGGCACCACTGTTTGTACATTAAGAATTGTTGTTTAAAGGTGGAGAATCAGTATAAAACCTGGCATTTTTGTCAACTTAAAGATTGTGTTTTAATATATTAAATTCACTGGAAATGGTATTAATTTTAGCTATAATTTTTACTTCGTATTTAGTATACTTTGGATTTTAGAGGAAACAAGTCGCTGATTAACTATAAGCTAACTGCTGGAAAGTATAGCATTACTTTCCTTTTCATGCCAGAATAATTTTTGTTTTTGTCTCCCTCTTTCCATTTTAGTGATTCCAAATGATATTCCAAGTAGCTCTGCAATTTTAGGAGGACAGCCACCAAATGTGACAAGCAATTCTGGAATTCTTGGAGTTCAAAGACCAAATGCATCAAGTAATTCTGAAATTCTTGGAGTCCGGCCCTCTAACATTTCCAGTGGTTCTGGGATTATTGGAGCCCAGCCACCAAATATTCTAAATAACTCTGGAATTTTGGGAATACAGCCACCAAGTGTTTCGAGTAATTCTGGACTTTTGGGAGTGCTACCTCCCAATATCCCTAACAATTCTGGACTTATAGGAGTACAGCCACCAAATGTTCCAAATACATCTGGACTTTTGGGAACACAGCCACCAGCTGGGCCTCAAAACTTACCCCCTTTAAATCTCTCTAATCAAAGGATGCCTGTAATGCCAATGTTAGACCTTCGTCCAGGACTAATACCACAGACACCTGGACCAAGATTTCCTTTGCTACAGCCTGGAATTCCACCCCAACGAGGAATCCCTCCTCCATCAATACTTGATTCAGCTCTTCATCCACCGCCTCGTGGTCCTTTTCCTCCAGGAGATATTTTTAGTCAGCCAGAAAGACCTTTTCTAATTCCTGGAAGGCAAAGTATAGACAATATTACTAATCCAGAAAAAAGGATACCACTTGGGAATGATAACATTCAACAGGAAGGAGATAGAGATTACCGGTTTCCGCCTATAGAAACCAGGGAAAGCATGAGTAGACCTCCCCCAGTGGATGTTAGGGATGTGGTTGGACGGCCTGTAGATCCAAGAGAAGGTCCTGGAAGGCCTCCATTAGATGGTCGGGATCATTTTGGAAGACCTCCTGTAGATATTAGAGAGAATCTTGTGAGGCCAGGTATGGATCATCTTGGTCGAAGAGACCACTTTGGCTTTAATCCAGAGAAGCCGTGGGGGCATAGAGATTTTGATGAAAGAGAGCATCGGGTTCTACCTGTCTTTGCTGGTCCAAAAGGCTTACACGAAGAAAGAGGTAGATTTCGGCCTGGAAACTATCGATTTGATCCTAGAAGTGGTCCTTGGAACAGAGGATTTGGACAAGAAGTTCACAGAGATTTTGATGACCGCAGAAGACACTGGGAGAGGCAGAGGGATAGGGATGACAGAGATTTTGATTTCTGCAGAGAAATTAATGGAAATCGTCTTGGACGAGATAGAATTCAAAACACTTGGGTCCCCCCTCCTCATGCTCGGGTTTTTGATTTCTTTGAAGGGGCCACTTCTCAACGAAAAGGGGATAATGTGCCTCAGGTTAATGGTGAAAATGCTGAGAGACATGCTCCACCACCCCCCTTACCAGTACAGAGTGATCCCGAACTTTATGAAAAACTGACATCTTCAAGTGAAATAAACAAGGAGAAGAGTGACACAGTTGCTGATGTAGAAAGTGAACCAGTGGTAGAAAACACAGAAACTGAGGGGACATAATCATCACTCAGTAGGTAAAAAGATACCTTTTGTAAAGTTGTCATCTCTGTAATAGATTAATGGCTGACTGGACCATAGGTGTTCACTTTTGTCTGCCAGAATTAAGTTAACCTGATGTTCATGTTCACTTTTCTCTTAAAATAATTGTACAACTGACTTGTATAGACATTGTTCTTAATATGAACATGGTAGGTAAACATTTTTTATTTTTCTGATAAAATATAAATGTTGCCCCCAGATTCTTTTAACTTCAAGGAAATGAATAACAGCTTGTCAGAGACTTCCTATGGAAGAAAGGATTTTTTAGATACTACCATTAGGTTGGCTATGGTAATAGATATATTTCAGAATAGCAAGCCGTGGTATATCTTATCCATATCTTTAGGCTGCTGCAGAATTTTAAGATAATAGACAAAGCTGTGATATTTTATGCAAAGACTGGCTCTAGGTATTTGAGGAGCACAATACAGAGATTTTAAAAAGTGATTTTGTAAAATCTACACTATGGTCTCTGTTTCTCCAAAGTAAGTGTTTGTGATTTGTTCCTCATACTGCAGTGAGTAAAAAGAAAACAGAAAACAACAACATAAATATGAAAGTACGTTTCAATGTTGAGTGAATTTTGTTTTTAGATGCCAATAAAACTTATTTGTTTGATAACAGTGTTCTAGGAATTGTATTTTTTTAACCTACAAATTCTTAAAACCCTGAATCATTAGCAGCATGTGCTTAGTTGCAAAAGTTTCCTATTATTAACAACAACAATGAAGAACTGTGTGGTGGAACAAGCATGTACTCTAATATAAAAATCATGCAGTCTCATTAGTTTGTATGTAAAATCTGTGTATATTTATTGTGTAAATCATGTAGGTTATTTTGTTTCTCTGTATGTCTGTATTCATGCACATACAGAGAAAAACAGAAGTTGATAGTTTAGATAATAAAATATTTTTTAAAATGATAGAATTAGAGAAATTTGGCTACTTGACATTGCTCATAGTTAACAGCTCTTAGCCTTTATGAAGGGAAAATAAGAAATACTGTAAAGAATACATTGGACATTTGGTAATTTTTTAAAAATATAGTTAAGCATGAAGCCAAATTTAGCATGGACCCAGATTTCATGTAAATGCTTGCATTGCTTTGTGGCACACCGTATTGACCATTCTGTAGAGGTAGTGCTAGTACTAAAGTACTGGCTGGTCACTTGCCTGAAGTGAGTATCTTAATGGCACAAAATGTATAGTGGTGTTGATGGATTTAAAAACACTAATTTGTATACCAGGAACAAAGTGTCCATCATGTGTTTTGTAGGCTCTGGGTAACACTGTGCAGATTAATCTCCAAGGTAAACTGAGTAGCAGAAGAATTTGGTCTTGGTTTTCTGTTATTTATTTTTTGTTTTAATACTCATTCATTTGCTGTTTGTGTCTCCTTTGGATTTTACGTTTATATACACATATATATAGAACCATTGGTGTTTTTTCATTTCTAATGATGGCTTTCGTTTGGTCCTGTGAATAGTCCTTTAGTGTCCTGTGCATTTTCAACAGTTCATCATTTGCTGTATTTATCTAGAATTCCTAAGTTAGGTTTGTCAACAAACCGCCCTTCTCCCCCACCTCCCCATCATAAGATCTTGCCAGCTATTTAAAATTGGATGTTTTTGCTTACCTTATCTGATGATCTAGAGAGCTATAGAGTTTTAAGATTCCTGGCCAAAAATAAAGTCTTTTCTTCTTACAGGTTCTGAAATAGAAATAGTACATTATTTAATTTGTTATTTGGAAAAGTGAGTGAGGAGGAAGTCGGTGTTTATTTTTAAGGTAATTCAGTTCAATAATTTGAGTTGATTTCGGATCTTTTCCTTAGGGTAATGGGAAAAACTGTGACAATGGTACAAAGTTTATGTTTGGAAAAGATCTGCCTTGTCTTCAAGGAAATTATATTCCTGGGATGTCTCTCAGACTCCTTCAGTTGCATTTACTATTATTAAAACTAAGTGACATTCACTTGGATTAGGTAATAGGAAAGAACGTGAGGCTTTTCAGTGACTTTAATCCCAGGCTTTTTAATCACTGTTGGGCCTTTATGTGCAAACTTAAAAACAAACTGTGTGCAGGTATTGCACTGGCTGAAAGATTGTGGTGGTGCAAATTTCCTAGTCAGTTGTCAATACAGAATCTAGAAGCCCGTCTTGGAAATGTGTGATGCTTCTGACATAGCGGGGGAAAAATTATGTGTACTTATTCTCTCGTTGACCTTGTTTTGTTGTGTAGTATTTAAGTGAAAGGATTTTAGTCATTCTCATACTGAATTTTCAAAATTGATATTTACGTTCACCATTTTTTAAGACGATGGACAGAAGAGTTACTTTTCTTTGATAAGTTTGACATAGGACCTATCACATTTTTGATGCTTTGATCACAGTGCTGTCACTAGAACACTGGCAACTAGAAATATGCAAGGAGTAAGTAGCCTAACCACTTTAATAAAATGATTTGAAGTGCTACAGGCAGTATCTACATTAGATACCAAATCATAGTGTTTTGGTATGTGATTTGTTAGAGAATGATACGACTTTCTGAAATACCAGTAGACTTCAGTGTTAATAGACATTAATATTTAAGTTGCTTTTATGTCTTTAAACGTTTCATTAAACATTGGTTTCTGTTCTTAGCATAAATGCATATACTGTACTTTGATCATTTATATTGTAGATAGAAACTTATTTTACAGCAAAGTAGTCTTTACCTGCAGCATATTATTGGTGGAATGTTCCTTTATTCTAATTTTATATTGATACATAGGGTGGACAAATACTTAGAAAGCATAGGAAGATGGAATAGTATAAAATTATTTGCTTAAAACTCTGGAAATTATATGATAATTAATTGGTAAAATTTGTTACATAAGTTACTACATTCTTACCAGAGTCGTTTCTTTTGTCCTGTTAATTGCTTCATTAAATTTATTGGCTGTTTTTTATTCGTATAAAAGATTATAGTTTATGGAGATACACATTTAGGGTTGTTTGGGGCATGGGACAATTGTGTTACATTTAAAAAGAAAAAGCTCTTTTAATTGGAAAAAGTATTTTTTTTTTTTTTTTTTTTTTAATCATCAGATCTAAGGTGCCATTGACTGTATGAAGCACCATTTGGAATTTAAAAACATTGCTTCCAATATGACATGCCAGTGGTTATAAAACCCATCCTTAATTCAGAAATGTCAAAATATAAAAAGTCTCTTAGGGTCAAAGATAAATGGTATTCATTATTGAACTTTAACATGTATTTTAGATGGGCACAACCTTTCATGAAAAAGAAAAATTTAATATTCAATTAAAATTTTATTATACCTTATGTGCCTTCATCATCATTACTTTATTTGGTGCTATGTTAATAAAATGTTTTAAGGGCTTTTAACTCTTTCAAAGAAAGAAAACATTTTTCTTTTTGAATATTTTACATAACATAGAAGAGAAAAGCAGTATATATTTTTAAGATAAGCAAAATAAAAACTACGTTATTGTAAGTAATCAAATACTGCAGTGTGGCAGGGAATTATAAATGTTTTAATTGATACTGTGGTGTTATATAAAACATCTTTTAAATTTCAACTTAAGTTGATTTATATTTTCCACTTTTGAAGAAAAAATCAGGTTACTATAGTTTATAATAGGAAATTTTAAAGCAAGGTACCTTGATCCAGCAAAACTTTCTGGAGCTAGAATTTAAAATTAGTGGCCCACATATTTTTCTTTTGGGGTTTGGGGGGCATACTTCAAATAGGGGCATGCGTATTGGAAGCAATTTGAAGTACACTGTTTCTATGATTTTCAGGCAGGAAATGTATAATAAATAGAATCACCTGTGGAGCTCTTTGAAAATTTGGGGGTTTGCGGGGGGTCACCACAAACTTAACTAGTGCAGAATTTCCTGGGGCAGTACATATTTACACACACACACACCCCTACCTTCCTGGGTGTTGTGTGTGTGTGTGTGTGTATATATATATATATATATTTAAACCGCCACAGACCACCACTTTAGCTATATTAAAATATGTAAACATTTAATATACCATATACTTGAGATTCTTAAAGTATTTTAAAAAGTAAAATACTTGAGTGTTACACAATTATTTTTGGTGTTTCACTAAAGTAGATAATTGTGGCAACTGGTGTTGGAGGCTGAATAAAAATTAGAGAAGTCCATTATCACAGATGTTTTAAACTCAAGCATTAATTTTAAAATGATTTGTAACAGGAAAGGATAGAAGGAAGCATATGAGATTGTTTTGTAGGAAGAATTTTTGACTCAAGTGAAACTTTGTTTAGGATACCTCAAAGAAAAATTTACTTGATATCACGTAATTAAATGCTTTGATCATAGAAAGAGCCGTTTGGGACAAAGCAGCAAGCATTAACTTTATCAGGGACTGCAAGTAGTGTTCCTAGTGGGACTGCTGCAGTATGGGTTGCACATCAAAAACGAATGAAATCAATATTGTATTTTGGCATGAGCTTTGCTCAGACATTTTCTTCCCCTCTACTTAATTCTCTGTCTCAGAGGACTCTTCATCCTGTGTGCACACCTAGAGTTACTCTGTCTTGTTGTAATCAAGCTACAGAACAAATTTCCTAAGTAATTTGTGAAATACATATAGTATATCAAGGAGTAGAATCATGCTAATGGGCTGACTTTATATTGTATGAGAAGTGTGGGACAGGAGGATGGCCTGTAATGAAGGAAGCTGAGAGAGTGCCTATGCACCGAGCTCAGTGTGTGGTAGGGAGGGAACTTGGAACTTGTGACTTTGAGCCCTGAGAACTAGATGAGCTGAATGAGCATAGTACACTTGCATAGCAATGGTAGATACGGGACACTGGGCTGACCTGTGTTGTACCTCCCCCCCCCCCAATCAACTCGCCCTGCCTTGGGCAGCTGTCACTGTTTTGTCTTGTTTTTTTTTCTTCCCTTCTCAGAATCTTCAAATCCTTCTCGTCATAGCACTGCAGCCTCCTTTTTGACCCATCATTCCAGGCAAGAACTATCAGCTGGGATTTGTCTGTGTTGAAAGCAGTTTGCCTACCCCTTGGCTTGATGATTTCTAAGGTCATTTCCAGCATTTAAATACCTTGTGTCTATGAAATAAGTTTCTCTTCTGTAAAAGACCAGTTGAAGAAGCAGAAGGAACAGAGGGAAAGACTAACAACATTGAAATGCTTTTTAGGAGAGCACAGGTGTTGCTGCCTTTGGGTTTTCAAAACTGGCTTTAACATTTGCTAAATGTATATGTCTTTGAACAAAATCACTACACCTATAAGCTCATTTCTTAATAGCTAATCTGCAAGGTTATACTTTATTATTATTGATATTAATATTTAATGGACATGTATTATGTGACAAGAGCTAGAATAATTTTATTACCTGCATAATATAATCCTCATGACAATCCTGTGAGGTAGCTATTTTAATACCTATTTTACTAAGGAGAAACCTAAGTCACAAATGACTTCCCAAGGTCTCATAACTTGTAAATATTTGAGCAAAGATTGAAACCCAGATCTATTAAAGTAAAAAATTAGTCTGTACCACCTAATACAGGGCGCATAATAAAGTGCCAGACACACATCACAGAGGCTCACCAGTTCTTTTTCTTCTCTTTAGAAGAGGTAATTTGTGCAGAAAAACAAACTTGAGCAACCCCACCAGCCTTACTCTTATAGCGTAACGCTGCAGTTAAACACTAAACTTGAGTTGTGTGTTCATGGTTACAAGTGTACATGGGGCTGTCGTCTTTTGCTGTAAACTATTACTGCAGTTTCATTTTCTTAGATTCTGTGTTCAGGATTTGTTTTTTCTTAAGGTTATACCATGGCATAATATAACTCACTATTTTTTTAAGGTGTTTTTGTTGATTTGGGGTGGGGGGGGCGCGACATCAGTTTGGTGCTCCATTTATTTATGCATCTTTCATCGATTGCTGCTTGTATGCGCCCTGACCAGGGATCAGACCCACAACCTTGGTGTTCTGGGACAGTGCTCTGACCAGCTGAGCTCCTTGGCCAGGGCATAACTCGCTATTTTGGAGGCAGGTTGCATTGATTTTAAATAAGATTTCTTTTTGAAAACACCTTTTTCCACAAATTAAATGAAATTTCAAAACATTTCATCCTTTAAAGTGACCTAACGCATGTAAAGTAGTTGGTGCTTGGCTGCTGATTTACGTTTTAGATGTGGCTTTGACAGCTCCTGTCTGAAATTTGGCATTTATACACTGTATGGGTAGCCAAAACTTAGTCCCTGTTTTTCTTGTGTATAAAACTCCTATATTAAGAATACTCTGTGACTTGAATTAAATGAGATATGAAAGTTACACACAGTAAACAGTCAGTGTTAGTCTTTAGTCACCACTTTATTCAGAGTTTGGAGACTAGCCTTTGTGGTGGTGGCGACGGCGGTGGTTAATTTGCAGTTGTTTTACTTTATTAGAATATATAACCTGATTCCGGGTTTTCTTTCTTTTCGAGTCCTTCTGTTGAGCTCACTGAACTTAGGTTTGTGTAAGGTTCGATTCACCGCATGTCATGGTGTTGCCCTTTCATCACCTTTTCCAGAGTCTTTGGACATATGACTCTAGACGTTGTGTCCATATTACTGCCTAATCCACACATCAGGGGAACATGCTTATCATGTTTGTGAGTTATATTTCTATTTCTACTAATCTTGCCAAAGGTAGCTCTTATTTTTCTTATGTTGTGCTTATTACATGAAATAAAATGTTCTTGTATTTAAACAATCTTTTTTAATAACATGACTCTTGTGTTTATTACTGAGCTCGGGTCAGTTTACACATTAGTAAGACTAGTAAAATCAGAAGACTTGTATTAAATAAATAACCTTTGAAAGTATAACAGGAAACTCTTGTTTAAAAATCGATCTTTCCTTCTGTGGTGATGGATATTACTTAGAGCCTTTTCATTAGGGGAGGGCAGCACTTTGTATCTCAGGATGTTCTGAAAAACATCACATCTTGAATCACTGTGGTCATACCCAGGGTAAGGATTTAGAGGTTTCTAAGTACTAAAGCCATTAGGACTTCATTTAGGACTGTGTGCTCTTTTTAAAGGATAAAATATATTTAATACATATTTTTAAAAAGTTTTTAAATTTTTTTTTTTTTTTTTTTCTGAGAGACGAAGGGAGAGGGACAGAGAGAGAAACATCCATGATGAGAGAGTCATTGATTGGCTGCCTCCTGAATGCCCTTTGCTGGGGATCAAGCCCGAACCCCCGGCATGTGCCCTGACTGGGAATCGAACTGAGATCTCGTGGATCCCAGGTTGATGCTCAACCACTGAGCTACACTGGCCAGGCAATTTAATATTATTTTAATTACAGCCCTCTGGTTTCATCGTATTACTTTCTGAATTGTTAGATGGTTTATGACCACAGGTTAAAATGCAGTCTCATTACAGGAGAGAGGGTTTGGGGGTGGAGCGACTTAATACTTTCAACTTCTGAGTTGTATACTTTCTATATAATTTATATTCAGAAATACACTGACAGGATTTGTTATTCCTTCTATACAAATAAAGAAACAAACTTGAAGTCCGTGGTCACATAGCTTTTGGTTCATATAGGTGTTTGAACCCAGGTTTTGCTGACTTCAAAGCTATGCTCTACCTTAAAGGTTGGGATGATTAGTTTCCTAGGGCTACTATATAAACACCAAAAATCGGGTTGCTTAAAACAACTGAAACTCATTCTCTTGAAGTTCCAAGGGCTAGAAGTCTGAAATCAAGGTGTTGGCAGGGCCATGCTTTCTGTTAAGGCTCTAGAGGAGAATTCTTCTAGCAGTTCTCAGCAACCTGTGGTGTTCCCTGGCTTCTAGATGGATCACTGCCGTCATCACATGGCCATCCTCCATCATGTGTTTCCATCATCTCCCTTCTGTTTGTGTCTGTGTCTAAATTTCCTCTTATAAGGACACCAGTTATATTTGATTAGCAGTTCACCCCACTTCAGTATAACCTCATCCTAATTACACCTGCAATGTCCGTATTTCCAAATAAGGCCACATTCCGAGGTACTGGGAGGTAGGGCTTCAACATATTTTTGGAGGACACAGTTCATAACAACCTGTGACCTTAAGTTCTATAACTAAGATCTAAGTAAATAGACCTTTTATATTTGAAAACACACGGGGAAGGTAGTTCATTTCAGAGTGACAAAACATCTTTATAGAATTCCATTTTCAAATTTAGATATTACAATAATCAAATTTGAATCCCTAATACAAGTATTGCAAACTGTTACATACAGTAGCACTGCCTAACTTCTCAGATGAATTAATAATGCCCATACTTACATGTTTCTTAAGTAATACTTGAACTAAAGGAATTTTCAAACAAAACCCGATATTATTATTACATAGCAAAGAATATATTTACTGTGAGTTATCCTTGCATTAAAAAAATTAATGCTGACTTTTAAAAAGTGGAAGTCTTTTTAGACCTCATTGCATACAGCTAACCTGAAAATGTGCAACGTGTCTTTCCATTTCATTTCTATTGTTTGTCTTTTAAAAATAGTATTAGCATCTTGTTTTGTCTACCCATTAAAATTCCCTCTTGAGTAAGTGATATGACTGTCACTTTGCCATTTCAGTGGTTTATTAGAAGTATGTTTTTTATTTACCAAATAAATTACTAGTTCACAACTTATCTAGTAGTATAACCTTAATACATTTCTCTGTTTTATAGAATTAGCTAGCAATATCTTTATTTGATCAAGTATAAAACAGCTTTGCATCTGACAGAAATTCAAGTTACATGGCTGTATAAGTCTTTACTAAGTAGGTGTTCTCACAAGGCCCTGTATATCTTTTACAGAAAATTGAATGGAGAATTTTTATTTTTATTTGAAGAGTACCAAGGCACGCACTTAGAGCACTGCCTGGCATGTAGTCCTACATAGGTTTCACTTGTTACAATTGTCAGCAGTGGGTAATAGAGAGTTTGGGGACATGCAAATCAGTGTTGTATATTAAGTGCAAATACTGCAGGGATTATTTGTACATATGTGAATATTACAACCCAAACTGGAGAGGGGAAAGAATGGAGTTGTGTCGCTCTTGGAGCTTTATAGGTCTTCTAAAGCTTTTCTCCTCGAGTGCATCAACTGTTTGAGCTATAGTTGTGTTTCTGGTCCTATTACACACATTTAAGCACAACTGTCAGATTCATTAGACTAGTGGCAAGCATCCTGCTGGCCCAAGTGCTTGCCTGTCATGGAGAGAGGGCTGTGATCTAATTTCAGGAAGAACAAATAGAAAGCTTCCTTTGTTAATTGTCTATGTCCAGATAGTAGCAATTTGGTTGTTAAAAATATTCCTGATTTTCTTACATAGTTTAGTAGGATCTCAAGTTTTCAGAGTAGATTTCGCACCCCATGGGACTTTTAAAAAGGCTGATAGGATATACACTTTACCCATGAGTATATTCATGCTAAAAAAAGTTGTTAATCACCAAAATAAACTACTTTCGTAAATGTGTCTCAAGCCACTATATGCGAAACCACATTTAGAAAAATTATTTAAACATATTTTTATTAGACCTTCCTATGTGATACTGAGTTTGCGAAGCATATTCAGAGCCATTTTATCCCAAAGTAAGCCTGTCAAATAAAATTTGAGATTTCAAGAAATTATTTGGGGGAGAGAAGTGAAGTTGCTCGACTACTGGTGATTCTGAAATATCTAGTTACTTGTAGCCAGTTTAGGAACACATAATAGGGATACTTGTTCCATTGGAAAACACAAAGTGCTCCAATAACCATAGTTACCTGTACTTTCAAATGTAAAGCAGTAATTTAATTTCTTATCAGATTTAAAAAGTAACAGCTAGATTCTTTAGTGGATAATGTAAAATTCAACTACTACCTTGATAGAGAAAGCTTAATGTGGAAGGAGGGCTGTCTTAAACTGTGTTAAAACTTGGATCTTTCTTTGACACATTGGTTATTTTAAATTTATTTGTGGGACTTAAATGGAGAAATCTAAGTGCTTGGTATACCTGCCCCTAAACTCACAATTCAGAGCCTTTGTTTTCATTTAAGCCGTGTGCTTATAGTTTCCCTCATGACTTGTATATTCTGGGCAAGTAAAATCAGTAGTCCACATTTTAAGCAATGGCAGACTAAGGTTTATTTCTAAACTAATACCAGTTTTCAGAGGGTCAATAAAGGCTTCCCCTCACCCCAAAGCAATTCCACTAAACGAATGGTAAAAGTAGGGAATGTGGGAATGTTCACGGATGAACAAATTCTGATGGAGTGCGCCCGTGAGAAACTGGGCCTAAGACCCTAGCCTTGCATCTCATGAGCCCTGACGATGTGATTGTTGCTCTAGCTGTCCCAAAGTTGTGGACAAGGGGATGGCCTGGATTCTCTTCTACACCACTAAACATCAGATGAAAATGATTTTAAGAGGTTGTAGAATAGCATAACCAGGTCTTAAAAACAGTCACGGTATGTTGGTTCAGAGAACGGAGTGAGGCTGACACTTTGTGGTCAGTCCTTTCAGGTGTAATTTTCCCAAAGGAGCTCTTTACTACTTTTCCCTGAGCTCTTAGCGGTTTAGTTCTTCATTCCTTTTTGTAGTGCTAGGTGGTTGGTCTAGTGGGAAAAGAAAGTGGTTATAGAGCAGTCCTTTTTTTGGGTTTCTTGTCAAATTACCTACTCAGGCACATTAAACAGAGCACCTGTTCTGGCTGGGAGTGGTTAAGCCAGGTCGATTTTTCATGTAAATATTTTTTCAGTTGCTCAGTAGTGATCTGACTTCACTCTTGTTTCTCTCTCAGCTGTTTACATTTTGAATTTAACTAAATTAAACTGTTTCAAAATAGTTTCTAATCTAATTCACTTAATTGGAAATACATATAGTATGTATGTGTGTGCATATGCGCACACATATATCAGAGACCTTCCTGAAGAACCTTCAGCAAATCTTGTAGATTTTCTTTTGACCTTTTTATGATGGCACTTAACTGTTCGCGGGAATTAGACAGCTTAAAACCAGTATTTTTCCCCCCTCTATTTGAGTCTCATATCTGCTTACCAGACTTGTACTTGGTAATTAGATCTTTAAAGCCTGATATTTTCTCATCAGGGCCAATGCAATCTTCACTAGAAAAATGACTCCTCTAAACACTCTAATAAACAGAAATTAACACACAGCATATACACAGTACTAAATGCATTCCCAAGAGCATGAGAGTGGGCAAGAGAGCTGCCTATAATTTTTTAAAAATATGTTTTTATTGATTTTAGAGAGAGGAAGGGAGAGGGAAAGAGAGAAAGAAACATCAATGATGAGAGAGTCATTGATCAGCTGCCTCCTGCATGCACCCCACTAGGGATTGAGCCCACAACCTGGGCATCAAACTGTGATCTCCTGGTTCATAGGCCGGCATTCAACCACTGAGGCATGCCAGCCGGGCCCGCCTATACTTTTTATTTTATTTTAATTTTTAAAAAAATATCTTTATTGATTTCAGAGAGAGGAAAGGAGAGGGAGAGAGAGAGATAGAAACGTCAGTGATGAGAGAGTCACTGATTGGCTGCCTAGCCCGCAACCCGGGCATGTGTCCCGACCAGGAATCGAACCCTGATCACCTGGATCCCAGGTCGACGCTCAACCGCTGAGCCATGCCTGGCCGGGCGCGCCTATAATTTTTAAAGCAGTAATGTTTCTGATAGTTGGCTAACAAAAAGTACTAGCTTTGAATAATTTCAAGTCATTGCTTCATCTGATTAATTATAGCCTAGCAGCACTCTTTACAGTTACTATCCATTGCTCTTAATGTAATAGCATCAGTACCATGGGTCACTTTGTGGATTTGCTTCAGCTACTTTCTCTAAACCAGCTAGGTCCAAAGCTGCCAAAAGTTAATTGAGGCTGAACAAGACTTCAGAGAGGAGCCAGATGTGCAACCTTGGCTGAGAGGTGCAGTGGGCAGGCATGTGCCCCTTGTTGACCCTTGACCACCTTATAGTCAGTGTTCAAATAAGACGAAACCTTCTGTTTCTCCTTTTGTGACTTTTTAAAAAGGCTATTTTTTGGGCATACTCTTGGATGTTCTAATTTGTGAAACGCAACTCTAAACTCCTTATCAAACTGTTCATTTCAGAGTAACATACTTTGTTCCACTGAGCCAGTGTGCATAGGATTGATTCATTGGAATGAAAATAGTATATTGGACTCACCGTGTATTAAGAGTACATAGTATTTGAAATCCCAGATTTGGCATGATGATATAAAACAAAAAAACAGGACTTTTATCTGATTTTGGAATTTAGCCTAGGAAGGAAAGTCTCTTGGGTGCTCCTGCTCAGATATACACCCTTGGGCCCGCCCTCTTTATTATGACAGCTTATCCTAGTAAATGAGAGTTAGTAGCGTTCTCAATGCCTCTGTGACCCTCATTATCCCTACACCCCTCTGCTCTCTGAGCATAATACAATGTGGAATTTACCTCTGTAACAACTGCTGAGACCCTAGTACCTGCTTCTGACTTCCCCATATCTTCCTGATCTTACAGCTTTCATCTAATTAAAAATCTCTGAAGCCCTAGGAGAGGGAGTCACATGTTATAGGGCTTGTTTTCTCTACAACTTGCACAACGGAAAGAACCTCGAGCCTGAGGAAAGTCAGCATTGTAATACCCGTCAGTAATGCAATTTGTTACCTTGTGCTGGAGCACTCTGGTTTTTCTCTAGAGCAAGGTGTAAAAATGGGAAGATGTACCACCGGTTTCCTCCCTCCCCCAAGAGACACACACTTTACCTCCACAGCTATGACAGGTACCATTAATCTACCCCAGACTCTCCTGCTAAGCCCCAAACTTCCCACGTTTCTCCAGGCAGCCACTTGCTGGTCACGGCTGTTAGCATTAGATATGAAACCTCTTCACCTAGAGCTGGAAGGATTTTATCACTGAAAAGTGCATGTCTTTCTTTGACATTTGCTCCAGTGTTGTCCTGTTTGCATGTACAGTTTCTTAGTTCTTAAGGTAATGCTGTGCAGTGTTACTCTCCATGGCTTAACACTGTGCTGATGTTCTGTCTTTGCCTTCACTTGCCTTAAGATGCAGTCACATAATTCAACCTACCCAAGTGTCTGTTTCTGAATTCTTGCATTTTTCAGAATAGCAAGATAAAATTATTTTATGGACGTCATAATTATATTTTGACCTAATTTTAAGCTCTCTATAAAGGGGAAAGGAATCCTAATGAAGATGTTAAATGGAATAATTATTTCTTTTGCCATTTGTTTTAGGTTCACTTTAACCTTATCAATAAACTTGTTTTAAATCATTATTAGAAACATACTAAGTCATGATGACCTTTGAACCCAGTTAATTTTTGTTTCAGATGAATAAAATAAAATTTTATTTTAAAAAAATGTTAAGGGGACTATTGTTTGTATTGAATTAAGGAAACAATTGAAAATAACTCAGAAAAAGAGAATGGAATTAGAACTAGTATACTTGTATTACTAACCAAAGAAAATAAAACAAGAAGCCATTGTAATGATGGTTTAAGAAAAGGGCAAGCCTGCCGGCGTGGCTCAGCAGTTGAGCATCAACCTAAGATCCAGGATATTGAGGTTTGATTCCTAGTCACCTTGACCCCCAGTGAGGGACATGCAGGAGGCAGCCAATCAGTGACTCTCTCATCATTGAGGTTTCTCTCCCTCCTCTTTCTCTCTCTGAAATCAACAAAGACATATTTAAAAGGAAAAAAAGAAAGAAAAGAGTAAGCATTGTTTAACATCTAAATAAACCAAGAAGTCTTTTTGAAATGAAAAAGTGGAGCTTTATGTCATGCTTTCATGTTTTTGAAATCTAAGTATGCTAGAATAATAAATTTTAAGATTAAGGGTGATCATGGAAACCAGTGCATACTGAGTACCCTCAAAGATTGTAGACGTTTTGTATCTATCAAGAAAAATAAAAATTTCAGAAGTATGTCCACTTTAGAATTTGACTGAACCCGGAACTTTGAAGTGTTCAGTAAAATCTGATTTGCTTTTAATGTTGGCTTTGAAGTCATTTGATTTAGTTACTTGCAGCAATAGATAACAGTTGTTTTTCTGTCAGTAGCTTAAGATATGAGCCTGGTATTGAAATCCTTAATTTGCTAACTATAATTGAATTATTTATGTCTAGACTGTCCTTTAACTATCCTTAGATTCTCTGTCTCATTTCTTACACCTTTCAGCATGTTTCCAAATCGTGCAATTTTTATCTCCTTTGGGAGGAACAGAGACATAACCTAACAGCTTTAGAGATAATCCCCACTGCTGTATGAACATGTATTCCTTCGGTAGATTTCTTTACTCACTTGGATATAGGCCTAGGTATTGTTTTATAGTCAGGTTTTGGGTAAAGTGCATGGGCTTTTTCTAATGTGTTATCAGATTATATCAGAGGCCTCAAGTGTATGGGTCAAGTTGCAGTTGGAGACACATTTGAATGATGCCATTGTTCATGTTGGTCTTTAGAATACGGAATTTCAGCTTAATTTTGTTTGTCCTTTGATCATTACATATAGTAGATCTGAAAGTGAATCCAACTTGAATTTTCTTTCTTTGGCAGAGGATTGGTGACATATCCAAAGCACTCCACCGTTCAGTATTCAGAACACCTTCAGGTGGTTGTAGACCCTACAGTTCTGTTTAGCAAGTGAGACTAACCATATATAATGAGATAACCAACATTGTGGCTTCTCTCTAATGGAAAAAGAGCCCTACTCTTGAGCATATGCTTATTCTGAGGTTTATTTAGCACAGATGGGAATCTTTGCCTGTTATATCTGGGATTATTGCTTTAGCATATTTTAGATAATTGTATTGAGATGCATTTGCTCTCTTGAGGAAGATATTGCAAATCCAGTTCTGTTAGCTGCACACAAAGGTGCTTCAGTAAGCGTATGGATCCAGAAAAGAGAAATATTTCTGGGGCTAAGTTTCATATTTTTGTAATAGATACTTTTGGGAGGTTTTAAAGTGAGATACATTTCTTTGCAGACCACTTTCCTTGGTAATAACGTTGACAAACACTAGGAGTGTTACTGTACACCTGCTCTCTTTTCACTCGAATGGGGGCCACTGCCTAAAGTGCGCTGTCAGCAAGAACAGTTTGCACATTTTGGGGAAATTATAAGATTGATAAAACATAAACCGGATCTTCAGGATGTAAAGATTGTATTTAGAAGGTAAAATTTAAGTGAGATAGCTACTTTCGCCCTCTGCCCAGTCACTCTGGCAGTATGCTGTAATTAAGCTCTCGACACAGATGAATATTCCTTTTTTTCTCTACACTGAGCACAGTATTGTGAACTAATACCCAGCAGCAGATTAAAGTTAATGTAACAGTTTTTCAAAGGTTTGCCTAGTTATGAGATGATTTCATTTTTATGTCTTAAAAATCATTAATATTGGTCGTAGTGGATAGGATTTGGGACAAAGTATGGAAACCTTACTCTTAAAAACTTTGTAAAATTATGATTTAGTTATACGTTCAGGGAGAGGGAATCAAATTCAGTTTTTACCCCTAAATTTTTGTTCTTGTAAGCAAGAACACGGTTCTTCTAAGAGTGAGGACACTTTTCAAGTTGATGAGATGTGAGGCGCCTCTGGCTGAAACTGGCAAGGTCGAAGTAAGGTGACGTGGTTTGATTGGTTAGGTTGAGGCCAGGTTCCACAGACTCACTCTAGCAGCAGGAGCTAAGAAGTTTGCATTCATCCGGTAGGCAGTGGGGAGCCATTAGTATAGGCTCTCAAACTGAAAAGTGATTTGATGACTTGCTGTTTAAGGAGTGATTAATGTGGTAGCTTTATGAAGGATGGGTGAATGGGGGGGGGCTAATGGGTTTACCCTTGTGTGTGTAGCTTACACTTGCATAAGTGTGGTCCTTCCCTGTTTTTCACTTTTTCCTCTCATGTCTCTCTTCATTGCTCCCATTCTCATAACAGATGCTGGACAAGTAGCTATTACTCACTGAGTTACTGATTTTAGAAATAATCTCTTTTAAAAAAACTCATTTTAATAAGTGTTTTTTGTAAACAGATTTCCTTGTTGGATTTTTATTAGAGGTTAACGATGAAATGGCAGAAAATTCACACTTTTGGACGGGGCACACCACCCAGTGGAACTACACTATGGAAGGGACCACCTGTAAAGATATCTCACTTTTTAGGACAGTGTTTTTCAAAGTGTGCACCAGGTGTAACCTGAGTTAGAATGCCCAAAGGTTTTGTTTGAAATGTAGACTGAGCCCCTCCCCAAACCTAGTGGAGCTAAAAGTTTTGGGAGAAGGTGTGAGACTTACATCTTTAACCAGCGAATCCAGGTCATTTATATGCACACTACACTTGGAGAACCTGATTAAAGAGTTATAATTTTCTATGGAGTTATTCTAGCAATTATCCTAGATTTAATTTCCTGTATATTAGGTTCTTCCTTAGTGGGACATTTCCAGTAGATCATCTTATATGTGACATCTTGTTCTCAGGTGGAAACCGAAAGAACATTAATGTGGTGGTGTGTTGGTCCAGCTTTTCGCTTTGCTTACAGTGCAGTAGATTTCTTGTTGTGTGGTAAAACATGCAGTCCCCCTCTGAAGGGCTGAATGCTGTCAGGACAAGCAGCCCAGCCTGTTGTTTGTGTTTCATCTATCAAATCTCTTTAAATCAGATTCCTTTTGTATAATAATGTCAGTGTTACCAATGTCTGGAGTTGAATGATTCCTGTCCTACCTGCTGGACTGCTTATTTCAAATCCCTTGAAATTATTAGGCTCCTCCTTAAAGAATGATGTAATGGCCATTAAACCTGTATTTTTTAATTCTAATAACTAGCCCGCCTTTTAAAAAAACAAAAATTGAAACGAGTTCCAGAATGATGTCTGTTTTGGGAGGGCGAAAGGAATTTTCTAAGTAGAATTTCCTTCTTGCTGGGTAAAAACGCAAACACTTGGCTTTTTGTTGCACCTGCTGCCCTTTAGCTTCCTTGATCCTTGGTCAGTGTTACCATTTTATTACCTACTTGACTGAGAATTAACAGATAAGTGGCTTTCTTTATATTCGTTTTAGGTGTAGTTAGGAGTGGAACTCAGAAGTTTATTCCCCATGACTCTGACATACATAGCACGTTCCTTTAAACCCCGGAGCTGTATTTGTTTCTAAGAAGATACATAGAAGCAGCAATAATGCACTTTGCATTTTAGGTGGATTAGTTATCCGCCTAAGGTGCAAATGTGCATTATATCTTCTTTCCTAAGAAAAGGCCTTTTAACAAGGCAGATTTGTTCCTGACTTCCCCCTTTTTTCTGTATATCCCCTGGGTTAATTTTTAATTTGAATTGTTTTCTATTAGCCTAAAAATGTAGGTTTTTAAAAAGGCAGGAAAAAGGATTTTGTGGTTAACGGTGTTTCGCGACTCCATCATAGTGTAGACTCATGCATCAAACTAGATAGTATAGTTAGTTTGATGTGGACTTGTACAGTCGTTTAGTTTGCAACCTAGTTGTGTATTTAAATGAGGAATAAGTGGCAGCTAGTTAAGGTGGGTGCTAGAGCCTCTCCATGAAAGGCCGAATCAGTGAGTTTCCAAGTAGAAAAAATAGGATTTTGAAATTCCAATTAGCTGTCAAAAACCAAAATGCTCACAGCCCAGCATTACTACAAGTTTTAAAAAGTCATTAGCCATAGCAAAAATTAGTATTGTTTTTCTAGTGATCAGTTCCCCAAAGATTATTTGATTTTCAAGTCTACTGTAAGGTTGCATTGTGCTGTTATTAAAATAGAAGAGCTGGAGTCTCTGCTCTGAAGCTCAGAAAAGATGTCGGCATTTTCCTTTGGTCATAGTAGCATGAAAGCTTTTAGTTGGATATAAAACGTTTTGAGTCCTTAAAGGATAAATCTTCATGTCGTCAGGATTGTCAGTTCATTTTACAATTTATGTGGTGCTAGATGCTCCCTTATACTGTAATTTTTAATTTAATGTTTTTTTAATATTTAATTTTAAAGGTCTTAGTTTGGAGAGTTACTAACATTTCTCATATTTTGTAATCTCCAACAGAGTTTTGCCACTGCCAGATGATTTAGCTGGTGCAGAATTTTTACTCTGATGAGTACTCATGAGGGGCAGATTATTTTCTAATATTTTGATAATCAGCTCTACAGTCATTTGTTGAAGATGAGAAATGTTACTGTTAGTCTTCTAAATGGCAAATTCTTGAAAGTGGAAAGGAATTGATTAATAAGTATAGCCACAGAAACATCTGTATTGTAAAATTCTTCTCATTGCTGATAAAGTTGATTTTTCTTTTTTTTTAAGGTAAATCAGAACTTAACGAAAGGTCTGTTTTTGCATTCTTTACATACATAGGTTTTCATATAAATTGTATGTGCACGCACACACATACTCTGGGAATGTACATAGGTTTTCATATAAATTGTATGTGCACGCACACACATACTCTGGGAATGTAATCTATAAAATACATTGTCAGCATTAGGTGATACTGTAAAATGAATGGAGTTTACCTTTTCCTAGCTTTCTTTTCTGCTTTCCTCTGTCCATATTTCCCCTGACACCTTTCAGGAATTTAAAAATAAGTTACACCCCCCCTCCCCCAATGCACACCTGCCTGCACTATCACTGTCACATGCATATTTTATCCAGAGCAGATCTGACCTTAACTGAACGGATGACTGATAAATGATCATGTGTCCAAACTTGAGTTTTTGCTGTTCCATCCCAGACCTCCTTTCACCCTCTGTCTTCCCACTCAGAGAGGTGGTGAGCGTTTAAGTCATTTTTTAGCCGCAGCTCCCGTTTGTTTTCTTCCTTCTGATTGCTTTATTCAGCTAATCTACCTAGACTAGATATTAGATTAAAATTTGTGAAATTTCATGCTAGATCACATAGTTGCTTTTGCTGTTCTTATTTTTTTTAATTTTAAGAAAGACTTTGGAAAAAGAGAAAAGGAGCTGTCAATGATATCGTTAAAATTTGATCTATATGTCAAAGCAGTGTTACATGATTACGAATTCTGGTTTTCAAAGCTGTTTTACAGCCCTCTGTCCCGGTAGAGAATTCTGTCCTAAGCCCAGTTTGTCGTCTGACTCATCTTGAGGACCTGTGCATGTCGTGCATGCTCTGTTACCACATTGTTTCTGCTTTTGAGATGTGTGCAGCCAAAGCTTCTGAAACAGGTGAAGGAGAATGCAGTGTTCCCCAAAGCTAACTCTGGGAGTGCAAACGCTGGGAGAAAGGCATTGAAGAAAGCAAAAAGAGATCAGAAAATTGGTAAGGATAACTGTGGAAATAGAAAACATTCCCACACTGAGCAGCTCTCGTGTAAATTGTCAAAATACTCACTTGACCAAAAAAAAGTTAGGCACATTCTCTGTCCTGTTTACTTTTTTGTGAAAATCTCTCACACTGACCTCATAATGCCCATTTTCTTTTTGCTTTCCACAGAACTTGTTCTATCTTTCAAAATACTATTTATCTTGTGATTATTTTTCTTTTCTTTTTAAAATAATACATGCTCATGAAAAAGTTCAGCAAGTACCAAAGGGTATAAAGTAAAAAATGCAAAACTAGCCAGCCAGCCGTTCTTGCAGAGACTGCACCGTTGCCAGCCCCACGCGTGCTTCTCGACGCTTCGGGGCCCGGGAGCACAGCGTCCTTCCCAAGGCCGCGCGCTCCGCCCTGTCCGGGCGGCTGCCGCCCTGTCGCTGGCTGCCTTGTACCGAGGAGCCCTCCGTTCCCTGTTCCCCTCCTGCACCCAGCCCTGCCAGGGTTCAGTGATGCTGTTGCTTTTTCGGACATGTGATTTAAGAGTACTGCCGAGGCTTCAGTGGTGACAGAGTTTCTGGACTTAAGGTGTGTGATCGTAAAGCCATGCCTTTTCTTGGGGAATTAGCGTTAACCTTTCTGAAGCTCTCTGAGCCCTGAAGCCTGGTCCCGGAGGCTGGGAGGAGGCGGATGAGGCCAGGGGCGAGGCTGCAGGGACTCGCCCTGGGCTTCCGCTTAGTGGGCCCTGGGAAAGCTCGGAGCGGGCAGCCTGAGCCCAGGGCACCTTCGTCCCTGTGACTGCTTGGCGAGGAGGGCTACGCGGTGGGCGCGCCTGACCAGCTGCTAATCTGGACAGGCCTTGGGACAGAAGCATGATCGGCTCATCCCATCCCCCGAGAGCAGGCCCTTCAAGTGGCTACAGGTGGTGGTGGTTGGGGCAGGAGTATGGAGTTGTACAAAAATCTTATAACTGTGTTTTAAGGGTAAGTTATTTAAAATGTGACCTTATATGTATAGCAGTCCTGTTTTTCCTACTAGCTGCTAATCCTTAGGAGCAAGGATAGTGCCTTACTCACCTTCTTATCCCTCATCACGCCTTACACGTAGTATAATGAATGTTGGCTGACAAGTTAATAAATAGAAATAATGAAGAAATATTTTACAGAAGCATTTAAATCCTAGTTATCAAAGTTAAATAGAAATATCTTCATTTGTCCTAATCCATTACTTATTGAAGCAGTAAAGAATATTTCTTGAAAAACAGCTCTACATTTAATCTGTGTATATCCTGTCCAAAAAACTAGCTTACTCACCAATCTGCAACAATTTTTTTATTTTGAATGATTAAAAAGAAAGAATATAAGCAAAATAAGAGAAGCTATATTTCCCCCCCAGTTGGAATGAAATCTTGTTTTGAGCATTATTCAGTGAAAAGTGTCATTTTGAGTTCTTTCCTACTTTGTTTTATTTTTTTTAATACATCTTTATTGATTTCAGAGAGAGGAAAGGAGAGGGAGAGAGAGAGATAGAAACATCAATGATGAGAGAGTCATTGATCGAGCCCGCAACCCGGGCATGTGCCCTGACTGGGAATCGAACCCCAATCGCCTGGATCCTAGGTCGATGCTCAACCGCTGAGCCATGCCCGCCCGGGCCCTACTTTATTTTTTGCAATGGAAAGTTACGGAAATCAAGTTTCAAGGAAATTGTTTCAGCCTACAAGAATTTAAAAAAATTCATGTTGGTTTTAAAAAATTGGTACTTTGAACTCATGTACAGTATTTCAGTCATAATTGCATGTGTGTGACTTAGGAAGCACATGAAGGCTCAAGGCAAGTATTACTTGACATTTTTTCCACATGGAAGTAAAATTTGCCCATTGGAAGTTTTTATAAACTTAATAAACCTATCTACAACTAATTTAATTTCTAATAACTTTTGAGAGTTAAAAGAAAAAAAACACCTCAAAGCTTTTAGTATTACTTTGAAAATAAGGAAGCAAAATGTTTATAAAGAAAGCTGGGCCACGTAATATTTGACAAGTGACTTTCAAAGCATTTTAGAATTTTAAATATGTAATTCTTGTTCTGTAATTGGTGCCTTTGGTAACTTTGGTATATTAGAGCTATTTCCAAAGAGGTTATTTTTTTTTTTTAATGGCTTTGATGCCACGACATGTGCTCTGTTCTCACTTTCACCAGCTGGATTAAAAGTACTATTTAGTTCTTTCTTTTTTATGACATTACAAATCTGGTCTGTTTTAATTGGAATGTTTAATAACAGTAGAATAGGGATTTTTTTTTAATTAAAATTTTGAAAAGATTCCGAAAGAATAAATAACATTAGTGGAGCCTCCGAAAATTTGCTTACAGAGAAAATTGCATTTCAGGACTCTATGTTTGTACCAGTAGAGGGCACTGTGTACCTATGAAAGGAGACCCAGTGCTGTTGTCTGGCAATAGGCTGGTTGTCCTATAACTAGTATTCATCATTGGTATTTCTAGGAATTTAACCACATTCCTTCCCATCCCCAAGGTCACTTGCCTGTCATCATCTAAGAGATAGTCACTTGTTTTTATTCATAATTGGAGCGCATCCTGGTAATGTTCAATGGAGTCCTGGCACACCGTCTTATACTATATTTAGGCTCATGAGTTAAAGCACCAGAAATTATGATTTCACAAAAAAGTCATAGAATCCCAGAGCGTGAAGGAACTTTAACATTCATTAGATTCAGCATCTATTATTTTTAACATTTAATTTGCTAATCCAAAATAGTCTCAGAGGAATTATTTTCCTAACAGTCATCTGCTAATTAATAGATGGAATTTTACTTACAAAGACTTCCTGTATCTTTACACCACTATAGTGCTCATATTATAGTGTGTCATTCTTAGAGTGTATCAACAAAATATTTCACAGGAGAATATTGTTTTAGGAGGTTATCTCCACAGATGTGCCTGCTGATATTAACATTGGAGTATTCGAGAGCTAAACAAATGCTCATTTGTTATAAAACTGTAATGGTACCCTTACCAGATAGAGCAAACCTGTAAATCTCCAGCTTTGTATAATGATTCAAGTTACTTTTAAAGTGGATGTAAAAGGTAACAGGAATGCTGTGAAAAGTACAGCCAGGTGGGAATCAGGGAACACTTTTGTCTCCCAGTGTGACTGGGCCTCCATTGTGTGGATGCTTTTACAGGTTCCCTCAGTGCTGACTCAGTCCCCGGTGGTTAACACGGGTCCTGCGGGGAGGTGCCCGGGTTTGAATCCCAGCTCCGCCCCTTACTAGTTCTGAGGTTATCTTACAGTTACTCTCTTCACCTCAGTTTCCTCATCTGAAACACGGGATTGATAAAGCAACTGTAACATGCAGTAATTAAGTTCACGGACATAAAGCACTTAGAATAGTACCTAGAATGTAGTAAATAAAAATTGTCAAGCTGCTGTTATCATACACCGTCAGTTTTTCTTTGTGGAACCCATGCTGGCATATGGTAGCTGAATTCTTAGCCCTTTACTGCGTTCTGGACTGCTCCCTGCACATTAAAATAGAGTTTCTTCTGTGTTTTCTCTAATTAACCTTCAGTTAATAATCTCAGTAACAAGGACCTAGGTGTGTGTATAATTTTTAATGACTTAAGCTTTTTTCATTTTTTTTCTTTAAAGTTCTCATATTAATTCAATGAGTTTCTACCTTTTGATCCACTATTTTGCTCTGGAGTTTTTCCTGTGGAGAATATACTCACATTTTAGTTTCTGTTTTAATGACTCATGTTGACACTGTTTTTTGCATTTAAATGTCCTACTTTCAGTGAAAATCACAAGTTTTTTTTAAGCAAAATTTCTCTAAGGTTCAAATTTGTTAGTGTTTTATATTGAAAATCTATTATGTCATTTACAAGGCATTTGTATTCAATCCAGTTAAAATATTTAAAACAGTTATCTGGTCATTTATACAAAAGGTTTCTCTATTAAACTTTCAAATTCTGTATAATAAAAATTTATTACCCACATACCAGTTCTGCGTGAGGGAAACCAACATGTGGCATGTAACTCTAAAGACACATTTTTTAAAGGTATGGATTTGGTCTTGAAAGGTGAGACCAGTGAATACTTTACATTTTTATTTTCACTATATACTTTTAAACTCTATGCCCCTCAGCAATTATCCACATAGTCATTGCCTCATGGTAGGTGGGATAAACCAATTATAATGAGACACTTGGGTTCCAGTTTGCCACAGCCTATTACAGGTATATGAACTGGGGCCGGAGTGGGGGCGAGTATTAACCAAGTGTGTTATCTAATAAACATCTGGCATTTCTTAAGGGAAGGGCAGGAGGGATTCCGTAGAATCGGTAGAGACCCTAACCTAGAATGTCTTCTCCATTGACTTAGGAGCCATGTATTTCTTAGGCAAAGGGTGTTAATTAAAATGCTGACTGAGATAGTCCCTAGAAGAATATACCTATGAATACCCAGGTACCTGCACTCAGACTTTTAGTCATGCTTGTAGATGCCGCCCCCTCCCCCCCAAATAAAAACCCAGCCTGGTACAGACCATCACTTAGTACGCGTACCAGCTGTTTCTCACATGCAACTGCATTTCAACCATTCCATAAGTCAGCCCGCAGAGGAGCAGGCAGGCCTTTCTGTACCTTTCTCCCAGCTGCATTTGCATCTCTTATATGTAATGAATTCAGAATGTTGAATTGATTTAATTTATCCAGATGGCCTAGTGGCTAGGAGACGGGGAACTTCCACCGGAATGTATTACCATCTATTTCATAAGTCGTAAGTTACATGTTTTGGTTTTTTTAAGATAAAAGTAATCATTACTTTTCAATGTTTCCCATGCATTTTACAAGTTTAGTAAATAAGACTTGGAGTTGAAACATAAGTTTCCTAACTTATTTTAGTTTTCCAGAATGACATTGTGTTAAGATAGGTTTCTTCAGTAATCTTTTACATAGACTCAGGAAATGACCAGGATCACTTTCCAATATTTGTTTTTTTTTCATTATACCGTCTTTCTTCTGCCCAGATCTAGTCTCTGTAAAATTTTAGCTAAAGGGTTTTAAATTGGGGCATTAGGATAATGTAGGGTGAAGACCGTAACTTTGGAGCCAGACTTCTGTGTCTGTGACGTTGGGCATTGACTCAGTTGGTCTGTCTGTTCATCCATTTAAAAGGGTTTACAACAGCCCTAAATAGTGCAACAAGACATTTAGAATAGGCCTGGCACAGGTGAGCACTTCATTCATCATTGTCTAGATTCTAGACTTTAAGACTGTAGACATTAGGAGTACCAGTCCTTCTTGTTAATACTCATTCTTAAGAGAAAGCGTCTTAGAAAGTATATGGAAATGTAGGGCATACCTTTAGGTTTAAAGTCTCCCTCTCTTTTTAGCAATACTTGACTTCTGGAAAAACATACATTTTATAAGACCTGTGTATGAAAATGTGCTGGTTATGGGATGAAGCTAACAAAAGCTACAGCCCCTGCCATCTTATTTGTTCAAAAATAGCATTATTGTGCATAAACATGTAAGAAAGTATAGAGAGTAAAAGGGCAGCCCTTCAAGAAGTAACCCAGCAGCCAGGGCCGGATGGAATAGTAACAACATTGTCCCAGAGTGTCATGGTGCCTAGTTCATGCCCCCTCTTCCCTCTACCTGGAAGGGCCGAGGTGGACAAGTGTCTGTGGAGGTGGGGGAGGGATGCCTGGTGCAGCTGGAAGCCAGCGTGGCCCTCAAAGAACTGGGTCTAGTGAGGGTGGTGACTGGGAAGTAATGAGTGAACCAGCTCCACGCCCCCCAGATCAGGAGCCAGCGGCTGTGAGCCTGAGTCTGGAGGTACAGATTCTGTTGAAGATTCGTGAATGAATTCGCCTTGGGACTTAATGACGTTATGGGTCATAGATCAAAGAAAACGAGCCAGAAGGCACTTGAGGAATTATCTAGTCCATGAATAAGAACTTGGTGTGTCCAACTGGGGAGAGGAAGGGGGAATTGGAAACGCTCGTTTAACATGCTTTGTTTCATAACGCAAATTAAACTTCAGAGCCTCTCGGTTGACTGGGAGGATGTGGAATCCCAGCATGTGCAGTGGACTGTAAGGGCCTAGGTTGGCTGCCGTGGTGAGATGGTGACAGCTCATCTCTGCCACGGCTTCATCTAAAACGCAGGAGCGCAGACTGTGCGTCATATGATGTCAAAGTCAAAATTCCTTGGAAGTTTGGGGAAACTAAAAAAAACACTTGTAAATGAATGGTGCTGTTTGTTGCCCTGCTAGAAACCACATTCTTAAGTCTCTGGGAATTGAAGATAGAACCGAATCCCCCCAGGCTCCCTTTAAGTGAATTAAGTGAGGAGAAAGGAAGCCATAGAAACTTGTTGCCAAGTTTTGCAAACAAAAATACAGGACACCCAATTGAATGTGAATTTCAGATAAACAATGATTTTTAAAATAGAAGTATGTCTGAAATTCAAACGTAACTGGGCATCCTGTATTTTATCTGCATCCCTGATTAACTAGGAGCCTAGGTCCTCAGGAGAGCCAAGGCTGGCTGATGGCTCGATGTCCTCGAATGTGCAGGGCTTTCACCAGCGGCCTCGGTCTCCTTGGGCTTTTCTAGAAGTGATGTGTCTGTCTCTCCTTCCTCCTCATGTCCAGAATAGGGCAGCGTTGGAGCGGGCACTTCCAGGGCGTCACTGAGCATTGCGCGGTGGGCACTGTTACCGTAGAATACTAGTAATGATTATTCTGTATTGAGAACTTGATATACTATGCAAGTTGTTTATTCCGTGAGAAAAGGCACTATGATTTTACTTCACAGGTGAAACAAGCAATTTAGCCCAGTTATGCAGATAATATGGGCAAAAGGCGGGTTCTAACCCAAGGGCATCTGATGATAAATCCTGTGTTCTTAGCACCCTCTCTGTGGTTTGGATCGACGTTTGTCGCCAGCTCCATGAAGGAAAGTTACGGAGAGCTTATCTTTTTCTTCGCTGTCTGTGATGTGACACTCACTTGAGAGCCGGGCACTGGGCGCTCAAATCTATGCTCTGTCACTTTTCACATGTAGAGTTTGTTCACGTAGTTTGCCTAAAATAAAATTTTGTCGTGCTAGTTAAAATAATGCGCTTTGATCCCTTCAGAAACACTTAGGTTCTCTCATCACGTTTGTGGAGCTCAGCGTGAGAAAAGGAGTTCATCCGGGGCATTACATGTAACAGTGGAGGGAAAGGCACGTGGGCTGCAGAATCCTGTCTGTCCTTGCTCAGTGTTCATCTGTTCACTAGACACGGCTTTTAAAATGAGTCATATCGAGTTAAAGAATGGAAATGTCTTGCTAAAAAATACTTTATCAAACATACTACGTTTAAGGTTATTTGACGATCGCTGTCCATCTGATTTCACTTCTGCCATGTTCTTACCTACAAAGGTTTTAGAAAGATGACGTTTTGGTTGACTGTGAGATGTGGAATATTTTTATTCAAAACCGTCAGTATAAGTTTGACAGACAAAAGGAATGTCATGTTCTACTCACTTGTATGATCAGTACCTACCCGGTGAGTTTTAAGTCTAGAAAGTGTTGTTTTCCTAGTGATGAGAGTATGTAAGTTTTGGCTCAGTTGAACGTGTAGGGAGATTTTAATTACAGAAATGTGGGACTCACGTGCACCCTGACCCGTTTTCACCACGGGGGCCCACGTCCCTGGGGGAGTTTTCTCTCTGCTCCTCCGATAGAAGCCCCCGAGAGCTGCCTTGCTCTGTGTCCCGCGCGGCCTTGTCTTCGCTGTCTTTCTCCTTTTGTGAGCTGCATTTGGCAGCTGCATGTGACATTTGGGAAATTGTTTTCAAAATTGTATTTGGGTTTTTCAGTAGCCGATTTAAATATGTAAGAAGACCACATTAAAAAAATTTTTTTTTAAGTTGAAGACATACGTGTTCCCTACCTTTTAAATAAGGGATCGAGTTGGTGAGTAATGACCAGAGGGTCCAGTTTTGTTGAGTATTTTGATAGCATTTTGCGCTAAGGGACCTGGGAAGTATCCAAATGCCATTCAGTACAATACTTCAGTATAAACTCAAACTATAACCATGAATAGCTGTAAATTTGAATTCTTGTTAAGAAATTAAAGTGAAGCCTAGCCAGCGCGGCTTAGCAGTTGAGCATCAACCTATGGTCCAGAAGATCGGGGTTCGATTTCCGGCCAGGGCACATGTCCGGGGTGCAGGCTAGATGTTTGTCTCTCTCCACCCCTTCCTTTCTCTGAAATCAATAAAGACATATTTAAAAAAAGAAAAAAAATTAAAGTTAAGATATGTGCAGTATTTGATATCATTTTTGCAGAACTCATTTGTGGATTCTTAGGTAGAATTATGTGAAGTAGTAATAAGTCATTTATGACAGAAATGATCAGGAGAGTGATTTTGCAAACGAATGATAGTAGAGCAGGTGTAGAAATTCCACCCCACGTGTATCTCAGTAATTCAGTCATAGTGTTTGTCATGTTCAGAGGTATTTGCTCTGAATTACTTTGCTACACAATTCCTACCCATCGATCATTATAGACTCCCTTATCGTTTTGGGAAACTTCCGGAGCTGACTTTTCTCAGTTGGGTTGTTGATGTCCATGAGCCTGGTCTGCACTTGAGCACTCACTGCTATTATTATTTTCTTTAGCTGTTTCTTTCAAAGCATCCCATACACTATAAACTTAAAAACCTCATTAAATAACATTTTAGGAGGCACTCTACTCCCCCCAGGTGCCTGCTCGCAGGGCGTGTCTGCAGGAACCCTCTGCTGGTGCCAAGCCACAGCTGCCCCGATGGGGGGGATCACCGTGCTACCCAGGGGTGTGAGGGACCTGGCCTGCAGGGAGGAGCTGTGAAATATTCAGGAGAGATCAATGGGTGATAGGGAAAATGGACATCTGACATTATGTATTAAGGGAAAAGAGCTTGGTTTTTACTTTGGAAGATGATAAACACTGTAGCAAACTTAATTTTTCCCTAAAGTGTCACTTCTGACCTCCAGTAACCCTGTCTGGAAGCAATCGCGTTTCCCCCCTTAAGTCACAGCTCTAGACTGCAGTTATTTGGGTGTATATTTCACTTTTCACGTTATGTCCGCCTCATGGGGTGTGTGTATGTTATGTATGTTCCTGTCTGAGGAGCAAGCAGAAGGCATCTTGTCTGTGTTGGATTTGATGGTCCTTCAAGAATCGAAATGGCAATTGGGTGTGGGTTGCATTTCGACTTGTCTCCCTGTCCAGACGTCCGTGATCACCAAGCTGGCGGCTAGTGGTCACCATCACTGTCCAGGGCAGCTTGGCTGCACACCCTCTGCGGGAAAACACTTGGCAGCAAGCAGTTTATAAAAGACGTGTTTTTGGAAAGCTCTTGAACATTCCTTATATTCCCCAAGGAAATTCTGTTTAAAATTACCACTCTTCCTTTTACTTAGCTGAAAATACTCATCGCATATCATCCCGAGTGCTCAGTTAGGTGGAACGTTTCTGTGCATCGGCCGTATTTATGAAGTGTAAACGTGCTCCTCCCTTTACAAGAAAAACACTCGCTGGAAAGGGAACACCGGGAGGACTGTTCGTGGTTGTGTTTGGGGTAGGAAATTCTCTCCCTCCCCTTTTTTTTTACTGGTCTTGCACCTCCCTCATGGAATGCAGAAACAGGGCCAGTGGAGCAGGGAGCCGGGTATACAGCTGGAGGTGAGAGCACAGGGTAAAGGGCAGGTGATGGTGGGTGGGCCCAGCAGAGGAAAGCAGTTAGGTGACGCTGGGGCAGATGCTGCTGGAAGACGCTTAGTAACTCCTAGTCGCCCTCTCGACAGGCGAGGACAGAGTGGTGGAGAGCTGACCACAGGGCGTGAGATTAGGTGGTCACTGGGCGGCCTTGCTAGTAGAACATGAGCGCACAGTGCAATAGAGCCTCGGTACTAAGGGACTGAGGACAGTGGGGCACAGGCGATGGATTGGGTTTAAGGCTCGTTGGCAGATTTGTACATGGCCGTATTGTCTTTATATCCTTCTACAGGAGAAGAGCCACTCGGGAAGGAGGGGGTGGTGAGGTGACGGGGAATTCTCAGCACTCTGCCTGCTTTCCAACTAATAGTATTTTAGCCACAATCCCTCTAGTTTGGGGCAAGGAAGTAGTGTCTGATTTTAATGAATAGTTTCCTAGCGATCAAAGGTGGGAAGTGGCATTCTTCATGGCAGATGTCACACCCAGTGGCTTGGACAGAGTGAAAAGAGCATGGGAAGGTTGGAGTTCAGTTCCTGGCTCTGACACCTGCCTTGTACTGTTCTCACCCCTGAGCCTGTTTCTCATACTGAAGGCTGCTGTCTTGCAAAAATGTGTGGATAACAGGTGACCTGTTCCGGAGACAGTGCTAGCATATGATGTGTTAATGCTCTATCAGTGACATCACCTGTGGTGAGACCATTGTCAGCAGAATTGTGAACCGTAGCAGCACGTCAGCGTGAGGCCTCTGCTTGGTGTAGTCAGTGTGACAAGGACAGAGCAGCCTTGGCAGGAGAGTGATTTCTTTTGTCATGGCAGCCTGAATAGTCTTTGGATATCCATTCAGCAAATGGATATTGAGTCCCCACCACATGTTTCAGTAGATACTAGTTACACTGGAGTGGTGAAAATACATTCCAACCTAGAGTTTTAGAAAAGTGAAATTGACCTAATGTCCGTTGGTACTGGTTTGGACGGTGTTAGACAACTTTAACACCACCAGCCCTGGTAAAAATGATTATAGTTTTTAACTGCCTACATATATCCGGCTTCCCACAGTAGCAGGTTAGCACTCTGAGAGCTGTAAACCTCAGACTACTGACTGTCCCAGAGACCAAATGACCAGCTACCTACCCCTGCTCCCCACCTAACTTTCCCTGCACTGTCCGTGGTGGCCCGTGTGGGACCTGCCTGGGCCCGCATGTGAAAAACATGCTTCACTTCCTGTGTTTTCTTTCCAAGAGGCTAATGCACACACCGCTCCTCATTCCCTCTCTGTCACTGCTTGTACCTGTGCTGATTTTGGTCATAGTCTTGTGTGTGTTCGTTCACCTATCTCTTTAACTGTCTGCTTTGTTCTCTCATTTCCATTCAAGGAAAGTAAAGAACTCCTGCCCAGCCTTCTGTGATCCCCGAAATAGTTACTGGGTGCTGGTACATGACGCTGCGCTGGGTTTATAGTTGACAGGTTGAATAAGGCATTAGATCCGTATCGATAAAGCTTATAGTCTCATAGTGTTGACGATTTATAAACCAAGAGCTGTAGGATGAGGCAGGAAGTGCCAGAGCATGAGACCTTTTCTTCCATTCTTTTAGTTTTCAAGTGAAAAAAAAAAAGTATTAGTCTAGCCGTTCAGATTTCCCACGATATTATTTGAAATAGTACAAAAAGGGGAAAGTCTTAACTATAAAGAATGAGCATGTGTTGGTCATCAGTTTGGCTTTAGGCTTTGTTTATTTGTTCACCCAACAGATGATTGAGTGGCCAGGCACTGTGTTGGGTGCTAGAGAAATGGCACGCTGTCACCCGTTTAGAAGCTCCAAGTGTAATAGTAGCGGAAGGCAGGAAAGCATGGAAACTGAGCGTATGCCCGGTGTTGCATGTGACTCCATGGGATCCAGGTCTGGCGGCCGAGAGGGACTCAACTGAGAGGCTGCAGAAGGAGGTTAGTCTCATGATTTCTGAAGATGGCAGGGGGTGTGGTTTTACAGGCAGATGGCTGGGGGGTGGGGAGAATTGCAAGCCTAAGAAAACCAAATGAACCTCTTTGGGACAGTGAACCTTTATAAAGCCTGATTCCAAGTTTGCTAAGAGCAAAACACAAAGGAACGTGCATTTTTTTGAGGAAAGGAATGATTAAATGGAGCGTGATGGTGGTTTTGAATGTTCTTAGGGCGGTTTAACAGGTTTTTATCCGTTAGGATCCAGAAGATTAAAGAGTCTCAGGCTTTTTTAGGAAGTCAAACAAAACATTTTAAAAGACATTTTGCTTATTAACCTGGATATAAAAGATTTATAAAAGGCAAAGACTATGATGATGCTTCATGTAACTGAATCCCAGAAATTCCTGGCTTTTGTTCTGAAATCTTGAAAGGAAAATTCTCTGGGACATTAATGGGAAGACAGCTTGCCATCGCCAAATTGTTGGTCTTTGGCAGAAACTCAAAGCTGCTAACAGACACACCCTACCGAGTTTTAGATTATGGGATCATTTCAGCCAGCTGCCACGCTGTTGATCTCTGTAGCTTTTAAAACCATGAGCTGTGTGAGTAAATGTACATAATTGTCCAACTGAGCAACGGCTCCTCTTTGTCCTATAGGCTGTAAGCATCGGTCTCCCAAACAGACCTGCCTTGACTAGAATTAAGCCATTTAAAGTAACTCAGGAGCTTATCTAAAAACAACTTCAGTTAAATTCAGTGTTTAAGAAAGAGTTTAGGTTGCAGCCCTTGACTGTGTCATTGACTCATTGGCCCTTGGGTAGGTTGGTTGGTGTGCCTGTGAGATGTCCAGGTTCCTTGAAGATCACGCGTTCAGGTTTGTACAGTGCTCATACAATCGATGTAAGTTGTTAGAATATGTTTAGGAACACTCCCCAAGCATTCACCTTAGTTAATGAATATACTAAGGCATATGGGCCCAGGTCCACACTATGCCCATATACTATATTAATCATATTCGTGCCCATGTAGAAGTTGTATAGGTTGGGGAGGGAAACCCAAGGCCTTCAGGAGCTAGACTCCACTCTGGACACTTCTGCCAGTCAACTCAAAGCGAGAGCACAGGGGACTTCAGCAGAGACTCCCTGGACTGAGCTGGTGGAGGGAAAGGAGACCTGAGTGTCTGCAGGCCTGCGCACCCCCAGCCCACGCAGGCCCACTGGGTGCCTCTTTAAGAGATAAACAAATGTATCTCTCTTATTTCTATAATAAAACTCCAATTATGAGGCCTCTAGTTTGTAAAACTTCCCTTTTGTAATTTTTAAAATTTTTGCTAAATGTTGTTAAAGAAGAAATAGTACCCATCCCACTGTGTAGATAAAATTGGGTCTCTAAATATGCAGATTCTATTCTTGTTTCTATTTTTAAAACCATACAATGAATGCATACTGTAGGAAAAAAGTGTAAGATGTAGGTATGAAAAAGTAAAATGGCCTATAACCCTTAATCTAGGTGTTTTTTTTTAATTTCAAAAAATATAGAAATCTGTTTTCCATATAGACTCAAACACTGCAAAGAGAACACTTTTTCACTTGAAACTAATATAATGCCATATGTATGGATCAAACTTAAAAATGTAGTTAGAAAAATGAGTAATATGTGTTAACACTCTCTTTAAAAAGAGAGGAAGAAAGAAACGTAGAACTTTCTAGAGTGTGTAAGACAGTGTAGGGAGAAGGAGGCCTCTGGGTTCTGGAGTCGCCCAGAGCCTTGCTTTTCCGGGGTCTGCCACTTTCTCACGGTGGCTTCGGGCTGCGGGCTCACTTCATCTCCTAGGCTCTCTGCTCGATGGGGAGCAGGAAGCCCGTGTGTCCAGGTGCCCGTGGGATCTCAGGGCAGGGACACCGCGTGAAGTAAGCGGTGGCCATTTCCGTGGACGTGCGTGATACTGGCCTCGATCACCTGTGGCCAATGTACTGCTCATGCGACAGATTTCAAAAGGGTCTGAGAGAGCTTCAGTGGAAGCAGTTTAAGAAAGGGAAGTAGACACACGAGGGCCAAGAAACTCAGCAACGTAACGCTGCTGGTGGGGGCCAGGCCGCACCGGCCGTCACCGTGGGAAACGCTCCTCTGAGGGCCCGGCTGGAAGGACCCCCCCGGAGAGGGGGCGCGTAATCCGGGGGGGTGAGACCGTGGAGAACAGGCTGAGGTGAGGCCCGTGTAAAACACTGAGGACGGCAGGCGTCGTTTATGGAAAAGGGGGAAGGGGGCGGCCTGCTGGGGGCTTGGCGCTTTCTGTTCATAGAGCAGAGACTCCCCATCAGAGGGATGAAAGCTAAGAGAGGTGAGGAGGCTGAGGGGGGTCCTCGCTGCCCTCAGAGGGGCCCTGGTCCTGAAAACTGCATCCCTGGGAACCAGAACAACGTACAAACCTCAAAATCCAGGACCTGTGGCGAGCAGGACAGGTTCCCTTGCTTAAGCGAAGAAACAGGCAGTTTCCTAGCACTGCAGCCAGTGAACTTGCCGGCATTCCCAGCATGGTGCTGAAAAGATGGCATTGAAAGATTTGTCAGCTCTCAGAATGGACTCTGCCCCAGTGGGACTGGCGTGGGTTCGCTGAGAATATTCCCCCCAGAAATGAGGAGTGCAGCTTTTAGAGAGGGCCGTTGGATTGGTGAATGAAACGTGTTGCAGATGCTGTACGCCAGGATTTCAGTAAGGTGTTTGAGAAAGGAGCTACAGATTTCTTCATGAGAAATACATGTGATGGGTGATGTTCATTTGTGACCCTCCCCCGACTCCTCTTTTTCTCCCACCCAAGAAAACATATTGAATGTAATGATAGTGACTGTTATTTCTTACTTAAAACGATTTGCAGATTTGAACTTTATTGTTGTTACTAAATCTAAATCTAAGAAATGACTTGAGACACCTGTCACCTGACGACAGATTGACTTTGAGGTTGAGGATGGAGTGGGTTAGGGTTTAGCACTAAAAAGTGAGGATCGCGGATTTTATTTCACTTCAGAGATGTGTTGCTTTCTTTGCAAGACAAGAAAATGTTTTGGACCCAAGAGGACTTTTCTAAAGACAGAGCTGGCCCTGGCTGGTGTGGCTTAGTTGGTTGGAGTGGTATCCTGTACACAGGAAGGTCATGGGTTTGATTTTCAGTCAGGGTACATACCCAGGTTTCGGGTTAGATCCCTGCTCGGGTGCATGTGAGAAGCAACCGATTGAAGTTTCCCCCTCTCTGTCTCTCTCTCTCTCTAAAATAAATAAAAACATACCCTCGGGTGAGGATTTAAAATAAAAAGTGAGATGGAGCTGGCTGAGTAAAGCTCACCTCCAGTAGAAAAACACCCCCACACTGGGTATCACTAGTGGTATGCTGACAGTTTCAGTTTTACATGTAACAAAGCCAAACTGGAATCCATCTAACTCCACTGACGGCCATTTAAATCACTACAAGGAAAAGCTTTTTGGCCCACCTGGCATGGCTCAGCGGTTGAGCATCGACCTATGACCCAAGAGATCGCGGCTCGATTCCCGGTCAGGGCACATGCCCATTTCACAGTTGAGGAAACTCACAGTCAGCTTACCCAAGGATCACGCACTTTAAATAAAGAGCCAGATCAGATGCTCACTCAGCCAGTGTGCTGAACTGCCCCTCCAGGGGTGAGCCCTCGGGAGGCTTCCACCAGACCCTGGGACCTGCGCCTTCCCCACCCGCTCAGTGAGATTCAGCCCCTGCGAAACAGCTCCGTCCACTGTGGTCCAGGAGTCTGTCCTGTTGGACCATTCAGAAGTTGTGTTCTGTCTGGATCATGCGTGCTAAGTGGCACAGTTTTTTCAGGATTTATTATCTGAAACATTTGAATTGAATGAGGGACATTACAGTGCATTACAGGACAAGACAGCAGATCATCTAGATTTTCTATCTTTGTGAGCCCACGGGCAAGTGTGAAACCTCCAAGCCTCAGTGTTTAATGTTTAAAATGAGAACTTTGTGCTCTGTCACTCCTAAGGTCTGTTTTAGCACTAACTCGACCCTTCCTTCGACTCTGTTGGAATGAACTGGCTTCTTTGGGGAATCTCAAAGGTTGCATGCACAGTCCATGTGTGGTCAGGAAGCAGAACATGGTCTCAGTTTCTCAGAGGAACCTGGGTACCCCCCTCCATCATAGAAATAAACTTCCCTAATGGGAAGTAATTGCCTTTATTTAATTACCCTTACACTTGGTACTTGGAAAGACCTGGCTTCACAGGGATGCAATCGAACAGGATGTCGCTTGACACATCCTGAGTAGGTTTTTAACTACAGAACAGTAAACATTTAGCAAGTGATGTTGGGACATGTGTGCACACACTGGTCTATGCGGATGTGCACCAGCCTTCCTGCTCCCACACGGCCAACCTGACCTTGAGGACCAGCTGGATAAGGGGGGTTGGGGTCTAGCACCATGAGTGACCCTGGTGCTTTCCTTTTGCCTGGCAGGGCCGGTGGCTGAGGCTCGGATCTGAGAGTGCTTGGGAGGCCTAGGTGTTCTGGGTGGAGCCCGGTCACCTCCACATTTGGCCCACTGGTGGTTCACCCGGTGGCATTAGTACTGGAACACGTCACCCCTGGGTAGGTTTTTCGTCTGCTGGCTTTATAATCACAGGTCCTCCTCTTGTGGCCAATCCCAGCCGGTCAGCTTTGCTCTGAGTACTGGCAGCTCCGACGGGAGTTTCACTGGGGGAAGAAACGAAGGAGGTTAATTAATTAAAAAGGGGCCCCAGCCTCTCTAATTCTGTCTCTCTAGGTGTTCTCCCTGCCTTTTCTCTCACCTGTAATTTAGAGGTGATCTTCAGGCTGTGGGCCGTTTCTAACCTGCTGGTAGGCCATTTGGAGATCAGAACACGTTCACTTAATTAAGGTGGAAAACTCGAACCAGACCACAGAGGCCTTTAATTTGTTAACTTAATTTCTGTTTCTCCGTGCGGTGGGCCCCGCTGGTTCTTTCTGCAAGGAGGCGCTCTCTGTTGGTCCTCACTCCCACTTCTTCCGCGACCCGCGTAACCGATGTAGAAACGGGGCCACTACCTCCAGACCTGGGTTTGTGTGCGCAAGAGAGGCTGTGGCTGCTGTGAAAGCAGCTCGGCCTCCCCTGCAGTCCTGGTCCCTGCCGTCCCATCAGCGGCTCCTTCGCAAGGCTGTTTGTGTAGAGTAGGTGAGATGTGTGTCAGCCACCTGGAACCGGAGCCCCACTGAGTTACAGCTGTGTAAGGAGCGCCTATCTCCACGTTGCCTTAATCGTGCCCATTTTCTAAAAGAGTAACTATAACCGCATTTCACAGCTGACAGTTGCAGCAAATACAACATATGGCAGCTTAAGCTGCAGAAACTGGTTCTAGAACTTTTAGTTACCTCCAGGTATTCCTTCCACCTCCAGGCACTGCTGCGTCTCAGTTCTTTAAAAATTTTTTTAAAGTCTTTATTCTTTGTGCCATGTTGTCATTGAAAAGTGGGGTTTCTGGCCTCCTACTTTTCATTTATTATGAAATTACAGCAGTGTTACCGGGGGTCGTGGGGCACACTGGTACCTGGTAACAAAGACTGGTCCGCAAATGAGCAAGAATGCATTTCTTCACAAGCTCTCCAGCTCCTTAAGGAGGTTGGAATGCGCCACGTGTCTGGAGTGGCAGCACAGTGGCCGATCTCTCTGAAGCAGTGGGGTTCTTCCCTGGCACTTAGAGGTGACACTTCCGCCCAGGGTTCGGGCACGCACCACAGCGGTGTCCACAGTGGGAGGAGCAGGGAGGCGAGTTCCAGCTCTGCCATTTCCTGAGGACACTGGGCAGGGCACTCCTCTGAACCTCAGCTGCCTCGTGCAGATGGTTCTGTCTTACAGGGTGTTCATTATAAGGTAATTGTAGTAACAAAGCTAGGTAGAAGAGCTGGATCATAGTAATAAGTACTGAATTCATCCATATCAGTCACTCGCTAGAGACAGCTTGTCGAGAAGCAGGAGCGCTGGCCTGGGAATCGAAGGACCTGGGTCTCCTTCCCGCTCAATGCCTCGTTGACTCGCGTACCCATGTGACGCGGGGCAGGTCGCTGAAGCCCTCACCTCTTGGCTGGCTCGTGTGTAGGCTGGGTCCCCCTTCATAAGGACCAGAGAGTTCATACATGTCAATGGGCTTTGAAAACTAAAACACTCCAAGTCTAAGCTGTGCGGCCAGCATGTCCACATTCTGTACTGTTTGCACGAGACCTTGGTGTTTACTTGGAATGTCCACCTTCACTCATGTTACATCCACTTACAGCCTCCCCATCAGGATACACTGACGTATCCAGGAAACCACAGACACAGAGATGCTGGTCAGAATTCCTAACAAATTTCCCTTACTTTTTGTTTACTTCAGGCTCATTTGTCAAGACAGAAATATTTATTTCTCTTACTTGGCAACAAAGAAACGCAAAATTTAGTCTGCACTGGTACATATAGGCATGTTAATAGTGCATTCTTGTGTCCCCCTCACCCCACAATTTGAGCAAATTTGTGTCTTTTTCCTTTTGTTCCCCATTGTGGCCTCCCTGCCTTCTACCACACAAATGCTGATTTGCTCTGGACAACAGCCCTATCCGGTTACAACCTGGCAAATGTTGCCCAGATTTCAGAAAACGGCTCTGTAACCTGAGTTAAAGCCATTGAGCCAAACGACTGAGCTTCTTTGTTGTTTCCTGTTTTGAGTCACTTTTAAGTCAGTGTTTGAAGGATAAACTCACTGGATAAACTCATTAGCAAGACACTTAGAATAATTTAAACTAATAGATGGTATCTTGGTGCCAGTTTTGTTCTTTGTGGACCGGTGACGCATTTCACAGAGTTGTGTTTTATCTCCCCCTTGCGCCAAAACCACCATAGAAAGGTGAAAAAATTATTCAGCATTTTTCTTGTCACACGTGACAGCCAGGATGCCTTCAGAAATATATACTATAGCCCTGGCTGGTTTGGTTCAGTGGTTAGAGCGTCAGCCTGCAGACTGAAGGGTCCCAGGTTCAATTCCGGCCAAGGGCACGTACCTTAGTTGCAGGCTCAATCCCCGGCCCTGGTCAGTGCGAGAGCAGGAGGCAACCAATCAATGTGTGTGTCTCACATCGATCTTTCTCTCTCTCTCTCCCCCCTCCCCCTTCCACTGTCTCTGAAAAGCAATGGACAAAATATCCTCAGGTGAGGATTAAAAAAATAAAAAAATAAATAATATAGTACTATACAATAGTATGATCTGATATATCCTAACACAAATAATAAATAGTTATTGGGAGATTATGTAAGTCTTACCAGCCACAGAGGCATAAAGATAAAAATCAAAATTGCTAAATACAGTTTTTCAATTACTGAAGTTTATTATTATGCTACTAATGAGAGCTAATTGCCCAAATTTTGCAAATATTGTGCCTTCAGCAACTGTGAAAGTCACATTAAACTTTCCAGCCCCAAGCTGTTGTCATTTAACCAGATAAGGCGAAGTAGTTTGGCATATGGCAGAAGCTTTAGTTTTAGGGTCAGACCTCCCGTGTCTAGCCCCAACCTGTGCTTACCAGATGTATGTCTTGGTAAAGTTACTTGACATAATTACTTAAACTAGTCCAACTAGTTGAACTTTATGACTGCGTAGCATTTTCTCACACACTGCTTCTATGCTGTTGTGTTTACTCATGTGTTTTTCAGGTTTCATATAATTCATAATTTACGAAAACAAGCAAGTACCCCAAAAAATGGCACATAATTAGATCTTCAAACAGTAAAAGATGTAGAAATCCGTATTTTCAGAATTGTATGTCCATATAACTCCATTACATCATTTAAGAAGATTTTAGTTGACTTCAGGTGTTAACAGATATTTTGAGACATTCTTGGAGGTTCAGCTGGTTCCAAACATGAATCTGAACTAGGACCTTAGGCAGCCTGAGTGTGGGCTTTCTAAATGGAACCATTGCCAGCCGTGCTCTGTGAGGAGCTGTGAAGGCAGAACCTGTTGATGTGGTTGGATGGCCTCCCCTGTAGACCTCATCCATCGAAGTCCTCTTAGCCAGTGAGGTCTGGTGATGCTGCTAGTTACCGGTGGAATCATGTCTGGAGCGTGGGTGGTCTGACGTCCAGGACAGGGGTCTCTCTGAGCAATTCCAGCATGAGGAGAGACGAGCACTGGAAGAAGACTTGGCATTGTAGAGCACAGAAATCCATCAGACGTGAAACATTTGCTGTTGTATTGACGCCATCTCTTCTGTAGGAATTTTCTTGGGGAAAAAGAAAAAGAAAAAACAACTAGGAAAGGTGATTCCATTGACCAGTGATGACCAGTTATTGTTCCTTTTGTCAACAGGCAAGATGAACGAAGTTCTGGCAGCTTCCCGTGCCCAGGCCTTGTAGAGATAAGTGAGACGAGCGTCAGAGTTCTAACGTGCACCACGCTGGACCTTGTTTAAGGAGCCTTAGGAGGAGCCCGCCATTACCGTTGAGAAGGCTCTGTGCGCTCAGGCCTTGTTTCTGCTTGAATCCAGAGGTTGCGAGCATGCCTCCCCGTATTACCTGTTGGAGCAGGTTTAATTTTATAAATCTGAAACACAAACTCTATGAGTTTCTAGTTCATAAGTGTTCTTGTTGAGGATCCCCTCGGATGAACATACCGTGTCTGTAAGCGATACGCACTTCCACTGGACCAGAGTTGACGCAGCACGAGTGACAGCTGACTCCATCTGCATCGTCATCCAGTATCGGCGATGGAAGGGACAGTTTGCAGGGAGACCCCTCGAGGAAAGAAAGTCCCATTGTGTTGGAGCCACAGATCACTAGAACCGTAGCTTTAGTATACCAAGGCTGTTTTCCTGAATGCAACATGTGTAGACTGTAGTTCTTGGTGGTGGCTTAATCGATTATTATCAGTCATCTCCTTGGACAGTCTCAAACGCTGAAAGTCTTAAGCTTTCATTGAAAAAAAAAAAAAAAATGCAGCTCTGAAAAAATCCAGGGTTCGATGCAGTGCTCTGGGTATTTCACTCCAGCTTTCGTGTCCTAGTATCACCAGTGGCAGGTACCCAGGTGGTAGATGAGAAACCTAGTGGGAGAGGAGGACAGCGACAGGAAATGGGCATATTACATTGTATTGTAAACATACTTTATAAGTACATTTCTTATTAGCTGCTTCTTCAGGCAGAGATGATAAAATTTCTCCCCAAGTATCCAGACCAGGATTTGTGTTTTGGAAATTACCAGTGTTCACAGTACCTGCAGGGGGGGAAACACCAAAACAAAAACTCAAGTATGAGCACTCCTTATACCTAAAAGAATGTTTTTGTCATTCTTGTCTTTGTTTTGGCTCTGTCACCAATTAAAGTGCTTGGAACGCTGGAGTCTGTGTTCTCTTGGAACTTAATCGATGAGAACCTACCACTTTCACAGTGCGCTGTCACGTTGGACATTCATAATAAAAACAAAGCAATTTTGATCGTTAGTCGTTTGCTTTGCTTTGTAGCTTATTGCGCCTTTTGTGGTTCATTTTTGCCTAGCAACCGAGAAATGTGTATCGCCATGTACCCGGTCACAGAGATGCGTACACAGTCCAGGCCTTTCAGTCTCTCGCATTGAATTGCTGTCGATTTATCTATATTTCAACAGCCACCCTTCGTTATTGGTTGAAAGGCTGAGGTATTTTTTAATGCCGTGGTCTTTTTCATTATGCGTTCTATGACATGGATTAAAGATAATTTTTAAAGATTATACCTTAGCTATCTTTTGTTTTTAACCCTTACCCAAGGATATGTTTATTGATTTAGGGAGAGAAAGAAACATTGATGTGAGAGGGAAACAATGATCGGTTGTCTCCTGTACACACCCAGACTGGCGATCGAACCCGAAACCTAGGTATGTGCCCTGACCCAGAATTGAACCCCCAACCTTTTGGTGTACCGGGCAACCCTCCAACCGAGACACCCAGCCGGGGCAAGCTATCTTCAGTTTCTGATTATACTATATTTTCTGTTAAGTAGATTATAATTCATTTAGATTATAATGTGTTCTGTTATGTAAGTAGAAAATTGGAGAAGGCTGTGGGTAATACAGCCCTAGCTGTAGACTTTTCGATGGCATCTTGTTCGTTTGACTGCCCAGTGCGGCCTAGTGTGTGTGTGTGTGTGCGCGTGCTCCACATGGTAGTAAGAAGTAAAAAAACCTGCAAAGAAATCCAAGCACGCACACCCCTGGAGGAAACTGAGGCCTTGTTGGCACTTTTACCCCATTGATGTAGAAATGGGAAAAGATCCCTTTCTTTCTAGTCTTTTGTAACTAAACTGGCAGTTGGCAGGTTTACAGACCCGCCACTCATTGAGTCCCCCCTCCCGCCCCTCCTGCCTCACCCCCCAGCAAGGAACAGCCTGGGCATTCTGGTGCATATGCGAGCAAATGGTTTTGGAACTCTTAAATTAGGGAAAAAATAAACAGGAGGTTCTGGGTTCCTTCGAGTGGTGGGGTGGGAGGAAGAAGAGTGAAATAGTGAATAAACATAACAGTAGCATCGTTCCTTCAGGCTGAGTTCGCATGCGGCCTTACCCTCAGCCCCAGGCGCCTAACGACCCGTGTACAGCCGGGGCCCATCTGCTGGAAGAGTACCTTTAAAAATCCCAGGGCGCCGTAATAGGGCAGGGGTTGCCGCCTCTGTCCCCGGGTGAGTTCCCTGTCCCCAGGCCTCCACCGCCCCCTCCCCAGCCTCTGGACCAGCTCTCTGAGGCCCGAGTATTTAACATCCACACTCCATCCCTGAGGCACAGGAGAGCTTTCCAAGGTCACTGGTCTCTGGGGACTCACAGCACGCCGATGGTTTTAAAAACAGCCTTAGGTGACTTTCACACACCAGCACTATTGGACATTTACACACTTAGAAAGAATCCTTGATGTGGGTGGTTTGGTTTTGTAAGTAGATGCCGGCCTCTCACTTTGAATTCTAATACCGAGACCTCATTCAAATGAGGTGGGTGGGCTTAAGCCATTTCTTTGTGGTTAATAAATTCATCAGAGAGGGGATAAAAGCAACAACCCCAAGCATCTGTTTCAGAATGGTCTCCGAGTAGGAACTGCACATGGACGGTCGCTTTCATCCCCGGCGGTTTGAGTAGTAAATGATTTAGGAACAGGAGCAGTTAGGAAAGTGGTCAGGCCGATGCCTTAGGAGAAAGCGTCTTTCCCTCGTTACTAATAATCCCTCTAAATGCACTGTGTCTGGGTTCCATTCCTGGAGTCGGGGAATATTCCGCACTATCGTGGCTGCCATCGAGTCACCTCATCTTATGGCTGGGTTTTCCCTCCCGGGACTGCTCACCAGGAGAGGGGCCCGGCCCGGCGTTCAGACTGTCGTGTCTATTGTTTATAGATACTGCACCGTTTAGTATCTGAGAAATGCTATGTTTACTTCTCTTGTCTCTTCTAAGGCACACACGTCTTTCAAAACAATTTTTAAAATAGCATAGAAAAAAGACTCTACCCTTGGGCTGCGAGGAAATGAAATGAAGCTCATTTTCACACATTCTTGTGCTATTACAAAAATAAATGTTTTTAATCCCAAAATAGACAAAGAGATCAAATGGCTATTGTTACAGACAGTTTAAGAAAGATTTTGGACTAGAAAAATGTATATGTACATTTTATTATCTAAACTTATATATGGGCTCAAGTACCATTCTCAGATATATTTTCTAGAAGAGATACCATTCATACAGTTCATGCAAATTTTAAAATCCACCAGAGAATCCATAGTCCTAGAAATAAACGTGGCCTTCAGGCAGCTGAGACAGCAGCTGGCACAGTTGGGAAGGAACCTGAGCACCTTTTACAGTTTTGCCTGGGTTGCCATGGCTCAGGAGAAGACCATGATCGGGTAGCAGCAATTGCTATTCAAAAGGCTTTTTAAAAATTGTATATCACCTCCAAGGACCTTGCGAGAGGAGTTGCACTGATACCTAGAAGTCCCCGCACACAATGTCAAGCGGGCTAAGGGCCACAGCAGACACCCACTGGGCGCTTCCCGCGTCGTTCCCACCCTCATCACTGCCAGGGAAGGGAGAAAAGCTAACGAGAAAGGAACGCGTTTTTGCCAGAAGTGTCCACGCCACCCGGAGCTGTTATTTTGCCCGCAATCCATGGGGCCGGAGGTCCTGGCAGTGACCAGAATCCCCCTAGGTTACGGAGCAGCAAGGCTTCCAGAGATGAGGCCTGGCTGGAGACCCCCGCCAAGGGGAGACCGCCCGGGCTCTGCACTCAGAGCTGGGAGCTGCCTCCTCCCCGAGCACTGTCCCCAGCCCGCAGGTCCAGGTCCTCGCCTGTGCGCAGCAGGCCTGGCCACAGCCAAGCCCCGTCTCCTTCAGCCCCAAGTCTGGCTGTTGATGAGAACGTTGCACATTTCTCTTCAGACACCAGCGTCCTTTCATCCAACACGTGCCCGTTTCCTGTGCTGAGATCAGAGGCGGGCCGTGCGTTAAACTTAGGCCTGTGAGCGTCACTGGGACCCGCGCGACAGGAAGGAACCCAGGTGTGCGCCGTACGGGAGACGAGGTGAGCACACGGGGCTCGCAGAGGCCGTCACAGACCACTCGTTTCCCTGAAAGGGACCGGTTCCCTATTAGCTCAACTTCCCGCTAGAGACAAGAAAACCGTCCTTACACAGTTCATCTTCTTGCTGTTTTCTGGCCAGTGACAAGTTCGTTGTTTGTTTGGTTTTGAGAATCTAGGGATTGTGTTCACTCCCATTAGTGGGCCACTCCTGCTCAGATTGTCCTGTTCTAAGGACTTGGCCGGATTTCTGTGGCCTCGGAGCCGCGCTCGCTGGGTTGGGGACCCGCAGAAACCTCCTCCAGTTGGGCATTCCTCGCAGAGCTCCGAAACGGGACCCTCTTTTTCCAAACCTCTGAACTGCAGCAAGAGAACAGGGGCCACCGCCCATGGGTCCTGCTGCCACTAAGCTCAACCTGAGCCGTGACGAGTTTCACCGGTCGGTGGGTGGGAGGAAAGTCTCAGGCTCCTGCCCAGCCTGACGACTGTGGCTTCACAACCTTTGGGAAATTAGAAATAGGACACGAGAGCTATTTCTACCATTAAGGCACTAGAATTCGAAGTTTCTTGAGAGATCTCGCCTATTAAAAAAAAAAAAAAGAGGTATGTTTAATGGAACAAGAACAGACTCCACCTTGAGGGCAGGCGGACAACGTAGGGAGCTCTCAGCCCACATTTCCTGAAGCGAGTTACTGAGCCCCGTGGAGCCCTGGTCTCCCCGTCTCTGGAGTGGAGATAATCAGGCGGCGGTCTGCTCATCTGTGGGGTGAGAATACCGTTTACGTTACGTGATGAGTGACGGCGCGGGCAGTCGTGGCCGCCGTCCTTTATCTCCGGGGTGAAATAGAGCTGAATGCGTTCCAAAGCAGGGAAACGCACCTCAGGTGGCTGTGACGTCAGCTCCCGGAGAGTGAACACTGGTCTGGCGACCGCCGGGCTCCTGGCCGCATGGGGCGCCTCTTGTCCTCTCGCCGACCACCCCGCTGTCCCCCTCTCGCTCGCCGTGGGCGGGCCTGAGACAGCCCTGTACCCCGAGACGAGGCTGTCGTGTTCATCTGTTTTCCCAGGGTGGGTGGGTCTGCCCGGGCCTTTGCCAGCAGGATCCGCTTGGCAGATCGATCTGAGAAAAACTGGGAAGTGGCCGCTTTGAAAGGCCAGCTCGACCCCGTGAGTTTGCTGGACACAGTTGACGAGGGCACCTTGTCACCGTCCAGGCACAGCCCCAAGGACGGCCGTGGAGGGAAGCCACAGGGTGGGGCAGTCACGGGCTGCTGGGTCCTCAGCGCCTTAGACTCTGACGCCTGATTTTAATATAATAAGTCTGTCTTCTCCAATGTTCTTAAATTTATCTGTTGTTTTGCATTCATCTCAAATAAACAAAAATTAACCTCATCAAGGAAAAGAACCGTGAACACAATGTCTGTTGGATGGAGGTGACACCTGCGGGCAGTCTTGGGGAAGAGAGAAAGTCTGCCTTGTTTTGCCCCCGGTAGCCCTGGGGGGTCTTTGTGGAGGGACAGGAGGGAAGGGTGGGTGTGACATCCTCAGGAGCGTGGGGCTGACGGCCCGCACCACCCCGACCCCGGCTTCCTGCCCGGAGCAGGCCGGGTGAAGGCCGCACCGGAGCGCACCGAAAGGAGTCTGGACGGAGGCCGAGATTCTATGTGAACCGCTCCGGCCGGCCCTGCGTGTGGTAAAACCTAGAAAATGCCTTTGAGGAGCCTTTGTTTCTTCACACACCTGCTGGCCTGGCCTGAGGCCATGGTCCTCTTGGGTCGGATGCTTGAGGAGTCGTGCACGGAAGGAAACAGTGTTTTCACAGAGGGTTTCCTCGTTTGGGCCGTTTCTTCGCGGCGCTCGCGACGTTGGGCGCAGAGGTGACCTTGGCAGGAAAGAGGCCGCGCGTCCACGTGGGGACGGAGGGGAGGAGGGGGCGCGGGCTGCTCCGGGGGCCCTGGTTACTGAGACTGCAGAGGCTCCAGGCGCGCGTTCCTCCAGGCCCTCGTCTGCGTGTTGCGGTGCGAGCTCCCCACGCAGTCAGCCTCCTTCCGTCGCGGTGCTTGGCCCGCTCTTCTTACGTTTGAACCCAGCCTGGCGTCCCCATTCCGGTCTCCGGCGGCCTGCTCCCGAGCGCGCGATGGCACATAGTGCCGACCAGGCCCGGGTGACTCAGAGATCGAGTCCGCCTCCGTTGTGGGGACACGGACCCTTCCTGCGGACGGCGGACGGCCCTGGTCAGTGCCCATGGCCGCTGTCGTCGTCCCCATGCCCTGCGCCAGTGCCGGCGCTCTCCCTTTACAGCGCTCTCCTGGGCCACCTGCACGTCCCGAGAGGCAGGTGACCGAGGCGACACGTCCTCTACGCAGCGACCCGGGAGGCGGCAGCGAGACGTGTCTGCTCGGCACGTAGTCAGGGACGGGAGCCCGACCCCCGGGCCGTCAGCCCCGGGCTCCTGGGCGCCCTGCGTTCGTCAGGGGGCACCAAATGTGCTCGTGTCCCGTGGTGCCGCAGGGTCCAGAATGCCGGCCCCCCTCCGACGTGTAATCGGGACTCTAAGGCCGTCAAAGCGCTGGTGAGGCACAGACCCTGCCGACCGCTTCTAGCGGGAAAGCCGAGACGTAGCGGAGGTTCGGTGCAGTCACCCTGTCGTCCGGCTCGGGTCCTGCGCCCAGAGCGCTCTCTTGTTCACTGAGCTGGGCTGGGGGGGACGCGGTCGAGAGCAGCGAAGGGGATTCCTGTGCGGGGGCCGCAGCCGGTGTGCTGGACAAAGCTGGTAGCACAGCGCCGGGCGGCGTGGTCACTCGGAACGTGGCTCTGTCCCTTCATCCGGGTCTGGCCCATCCCCTGCAGGAGCCAGGACAGGACAGAGCTGAGGGGGGCGGGCGAGGCCTGCAGGGCAAGGCTGGGGGACCCGGGCCGTCTGTCCTCCCGGGGCCACCCAGGGGAAAGCAGGAAGCGCTGGAAGGAGGGAGTGGGCTCCCATCCCTGAAAACACGCGGCGTGGGCGGGCCCGGGGGCTCCTGCGACCTCAGGGCTCAAGGCAGGGCCTGGAAGCGTCTAGGTCCCTGCCTCCCGCCTGCCGCAGCTCCAGCAGCCTTGGGCCCCAGTGCCCAGCTGGCTCCGGATCCCCTCGGGCGTTAGCGGGCCGTGGAGGAGAGGGTCCCCTCGGCCCCAGGGGCCTCCGCTGTGTCCATCGCTCGCGCTCCCTCACTGCCCCGTGCTGACCGGCTTGGCCGGTCCACTCCGACACACCGTGAGAACGCAGCGTTGGGGTGCAAGAAGCGACGGAGAACTGGGGGGGGGAGGTAATTGTTTTCTGTGATCCCAATTCTTTCTGTACCAAAATATACACTCAGTTTTTAAAAACTTGCTTTTTAAAACCTTTGAATCGAAAGGGGACCTTGATCTGAAATTGTAACTCTTGAATTCAGTGTCCACTGACTTTAAACAGCTGTCTGACCCGAGTGAGCTGGGCGGAGCCAGGGGTCACCAGGAAACACTAACATCAGTCATCGGCGGTGCCTGTCTTCTTATCAGAAACTGGGCTCATTACGCTGACCAGTCGCATAGGATGTGAGCTGCGATTATTGACAGTCATTGTCGTTAAAAAACAGGACTTGAGGTTTCTTTGCGGGTGTTTCGACTGCCAAGCACACGCACAGTCTTGTCCCTTCTCCGGACACCGCGGGCGTGTCCACAGGCTTCGCTGGTGGCCCCCTCGGCTCACGGTGGCCCCGCGGTCCCAGAAACAAAGGCCGGCGCTGGGAACTTTAGTCACGTGTTTCTGATTTAAAAGCTCCCCGCTATCACCTGCCCTTTTAAGTTTTCCACGTAGAGCGTAATCAAGATTGGAAAAGGTGTCGCGGTGAGGCCGCTGGGAGAGGCGATGTGTGGCTTCTGTGGCACCTCCAGGCCTTCCCAGGCCTCGCCCGGTCCCTGGAGGAAGGTGGGAAAGCACAGCCCATCCCTGTCACAGCCCTTCCTCCTCAGGAGGGGACGCCCAGCCTGCCCCTGGGTCCACGCGTCACTCCCCCGCTTCCCCCACACTCCTCGCAGTCTCTCACCTTTTTCTTTTTTAAAAATATATTTTTATTAATTTTTAGAGAAAGAGGGAGGGAGAGGGAGAGAGATAGAAACATCAGTGATGAGAGTCATTGACCGGCTGCCTCCTGCACGCCCCCCGCTGGGGATCGAGCCCGCAACCCGGGCCTGTGCCCTGCCCGGGAATCGAACCGTGACCTCTTGGTACATAGGTCGGTGCTCGACCACTGAGCCACGCTGGCCGGGCACAGTCTCTCACCTTTAAAGGCTGGGGAGCCAGGCTGGGCGGGAGGGGCCTGCTCTGTAGTGAGGGAGGTCAGGGGAGCTGCTCCCCGACGTGGGGCGTCTAGACCCTTCCGGAAGGCTCTGCACAACCTCCACGCACACCCGTTCCCCAAGGAAACGTGTGTCAGGCCACTGTGGATGGTCAGCAGGGCGACCCTGAAAGAGTTTTCACTGAAGCCGTGCCCGGGGTAAGGGGCGTTTCCTGATGTTCTCACAGAGCTCAGCTCACCTTTTCCCATCCACCTACCCTTCACGGCAAAGGGGGAAAACCCAGTCCCCACCTGGGGCCAAGGGCACAGCACCGGTCAGGGGTATTGAAATATCGACGACAAAACTCCTGTTTGATCATAAAAACATGTGCAAACTTGGCACTCTGTGCCAACCTCTAGGTTTGTTTCCGTGCACAAATCGTGGTTTATGTATCAAACTACTTAGCTGTGCGAGGCCTCCTCCCCCCAGTCCTTAAATAAACGGGGCTCCAGAGGATGCTGAGCGTTGGCCCTAAGGCTCCGTGTGCCGGACGTCCCCACTGAGCGCTTGTTGAGCGCGGCCCTGAGCCCTCTCTGGGGCTGCTTGCAAAGCCGTTTCCGCGCCGTCCACCAGGCCGTCCAGACCCCTGCCTCCCCCGCCTTGTCACTCCGTGTCCACCTTACCCCTGTGTCAGTCCTCCTGGTGGGTGCTTCCCTACTGGGTGTTTCCCCAGCACCCACTGTGTAACCTCTGAGGAACTGAGGTCGTTCTCTTTCTGTCTCCTTCCTCCTCACCTTCCCAAAGCTCTTCACTCTTACAGACCCTCCTGCCAGTCGTCCAGCTTTGCCGGCTCCCGGGACACGTGGGCAGAGGTGGCGTGTAAACCAAACAGTAAACAAAGACAAACTGGAGACTCAGAGCCGACAAAGACGTTCCCAGCAGTATCGCAGGGCGGCTAGGTCTACGAAGGGTTCCCAGGGCCCCTCCCGGGGCCAGGCGGGGGGGGGGGGGCTGCACCCCCCCACAGGCCCCAGGTGGAAGGCCTTCCCTCCACAGCGCCAGCGCTGCCAGGAAGGCGGCCTCCGTGGGCCCGCGTGTGTGGTAGAGCCCTGGAAATCAGGCGGGTGTTTGACTGACTCCACTGACCGACTGTGCTTGCTCAGGTGTCACCACCTTAAAGAAGTTCCCGTCGTCATTGTTTTCATTGAGCCGGTGATGTCTCATCAAATGGGGGTGGAAAAACCTCGAAAAAAATTTTCTTTGTAGCTAACGTGGAAAGTGCAATAACGAAGCACCCTGGTGATCATTTTTTAAATGGTGTCTCGCCCTTTATCTAAGGTCTTATACGTATCAATAAGAGGAGCACTTCCTGTGGACTGGGCCCTGCTGCTTCATTCTCTTCGCACCCTCTGAGGTGAATTCTCTCATCGCCCCCATTTTGCAGATGGCTTAAGGGGACTGAAAAACTTCCCCGGGGTCACACCGCTGCAAAGGGGCAGAGTCAACATCCAAACCCTGCCCCTCTGACCCCTGACTCAGCCGTCCGTCTCCCTCTAGACCAGCGCGACATGCCCGTGCCCACACCCGCCACCTCTCTGCAGAAAGCTCGCCTTCCTTCCAGATAAGAAACAGTATCTAAAACTAAGGACTCAGGCAGAACCCTGGACCCACCCTTATCTTTCTGGCTGTTAGTGTTTCCAGCTTTTGTTATTTTGTATTTAGGGAGTGCCTTTAGTGAGACATTGTTTCTTTTTCTGCTAGACGTCATCTTGTCTTTGAGGAGTTAGAATTATTCCTAAGAAGATATATTTACGCCCATAATTTAGCCAGCATGCCTTCTGGATTCACTGTTTTTCTTTCTTTTTATTTTTTTGGCTCCTGAAGCTGGAGCTGCTACAACCAGTTCATACCAATGCAATTCTCAGCGTCTTTATAAAGGCTTCCTCCAGAGGGCGCGCCTTGCAAGTCTTCGATTGGTTCCGTTCTCTCAAGCCTGAAACTTGGTTTTAAAGCGTATTTTCAAAGAATGGGCTGCAGTCCTCCAGGAGTAGAGAGGGGCTCCTGGAGGAGGCATGAAGAAACCAAACAGAGGTTCAGGAATTTGAATTCTTAGGATGGCGACCATGAAGATTCAGGGACTTAGATTCTGTGAAAATTACCATAAAGAGAACTTAAAGAAAAACTTGTCTCACTCTTGTAGTATGTAGAATCATAGTATTAGAAGCTGCTTAAGAAGACAGGGAGGATTGTCTTTCCCTCTTGATAAAGGCTTTGGGGGGAGGATGGGGGGCAGGATTTTCAGCCTCCTCAGTAACTGATCCCGTAGTTTTATGTACTGATGCAATGTTCCCAGGCAGGGGATGTTTGTTCTTTATGAAGTCATATTAGCTCTTCTGAAGAAAATGCAGAGAGGCGCAGTGGAAAAGGCAGAAGGGAGATGAGAATAGAATTCTAAAAAATATTTAATTATTCCAGGTAAAGCTAAGAGAGGAGCAGAGGAATAAAAAAATAAACAGAAAAACACACACAACAAAACCCAAGAAAACACCCAGATGGGACAAATAGAAAACAAAATCAGAATAGCAGACTCATATCAAACAACATCAATCATTAACATTAAATATAAATGAACTAAATACTTCAGTTTAAAGGCAGAGATTGTCAGACTAGAGAAAGAGAGAGACCCAAAGGATAGGCTGCCTTTAACTATAAATAGAGGTAGGTCGACGGAGTCAAGATGTCGTACAAACAGTGCGCTTTAGAAAGCTGGAGCGGCCGTATTAACGCGAGATAAAATAGACTTCAGGGATAAAAGGGGCAGCTCTCCGGGAACACGTTCGTACCAACCATAGATCTGTATGTGCCTAGTAACAGAGCCCAAAAGACATGAAGCAAATATCGACAGAGTTTAAGGGAGTAAATAGGCAAATCTGCAGTCAGAGTTGGAGAATTTAACATCCCTCTGTTGGTAATTGATAAAAGGAGACAAAAAGGCATTTCTAGTCCTGGCCAGTGTTCTCAGTGGTTAGAGCATCAGCCTGCGCACCGAAGGGCCTCGGGTTCGATTCTTGGACGAGGGCACATACCTGGGTTGCAGGTTCCACCCCCAGCCCCGGTTGGGGCGGCTGGGGGAGGCAGCCAATCGATGTCTCTCTCACATCTATATATTTCTCTCTCTCTGTCCCTCTCTCTCTTTCTCTCTCTGTCCCCCGCTTCCTCCTTCACTCCTTCCCTTCCACTCTCTCTAGAAATCAATGGAAAAAAATATCCTCGGGTAGGGATTAACAACGACAGCAAAGGCCTTTCCATTCATCTAGACTGGCCGTCCACCAGGGGCTGAGCCGGTGTCAGCCAGCGCGTGCTGTGCTCACGGCAGGTTTCCGTTTAATTTTCCTGGCTAACGAAGAAGCAGCTGTCTCGGCATCCTCGGTTACCTGAAGGATGCCTTGGGATTGATTGTATTATAATTGCTGAGAGTGAACCTGAGGTCTTTTCCTTGGCAAGGGAGCTACAGAGGATTCCCCCCTCACTCGCACGCTCGAGGATCAGCCCCGCAGTCTAGACGGGATGCGTTCCCAGGGAACAGAGTGAATCGCTTCTGCCCAAATAAGGGGAGGCCCCTTTCCCCAAGGAGCATTTTGTAACCACGGGGACACCGGCCGTCCGTCGGGGAAGCAGCTCCTTCAAGGGCCCTTGTGCTCCAAGTTTGATTGTGCCGATGAGCCCTTGAGCGGGAGATGGGAGTTTTACCCACACAGCTAAGTGACACTTAAAATCAAAGGCCCCCTTTTATCTTTCAGCCACTCGCTTCAAGACCAAATTGTGTTGTGCTGAGAACCGCTTAATAGGATTATCGCAGCACGGGGCGGCCCTGCTCTCTGGGCTCCTCTCGCCCGGTCACTTACCGATTCCCAGCCTGACCATCTCCTGAGAGGGGAATTCTTCTGTTTCAGTTTTCCCAGCCTGCAGAAATAATGGATTCAAACATTTGGATACTGTGTCAGGAGAATACAGGGTACTCGTGTTGGTCACAGCATCTTATTTTTCTGTATCAGTTAAGATGAGTGTGGTTGTGGAGACTGGACCCTCTGGGCGGGTCTGAAAGCCATTCCGATTTCGAAGCTAAGAGCATGAAAGACGAGCTTTTCACTACGAAACCTCTTAGCTCCATTGAAGCCGTGTCCTCTTATTTCCTGAATTAAGACGCGCTAGGAACCAGATCTGCGGTTATCCAACTCTATGTAATAGGTGGCGTGGGGCAGACGGGCTCACGTTGACCCAAGAAGCCAAATGAGACGGGCACGTGTTCGGTGGCTGGGGGGACGTACCCACGATGGGATGATTATATTTTGTGAGGCCAGGGAGAGAAGTTCTAAAACGTATAGAATAAATAGGGAGCTGGTTTCCAACAAGCTTCTATCTGCAGACGGTGACTCGCGTCACATAAGATCCCACCCAGAGCAGGAGAAAGTCAGGAAAACATCAGGGGCTGGTGCGTGGAGAGGAGATAAGGCTGAGCGCTCAGGCCGGCCTGTGAATCACTCGGCCCTCAGACGCTCGGGCTCCCGGGTCGGTTCCTTTATTTTTAGAATCAAGATTGTGATAATTACAGAGTTTGTTTCTTTTGTACAGCCCGTTTTACGTCTACTGTTCTTTCCATCTGGTTTCCTCTGATAGGTTAGTAACTCTACCCGATACCAAAGAAAGCCTTTGTGTGCCCCTTAAATCCCCGCCGGCCCCAGCGGCAGGTCCCCGGTGGAATACGGTGTTTTCTGTTTTGTCAGAACATGAAAGAAGGACTTTTCACTCCAGGCCCCTGAAAGGCCCAACCGTTCCGCCCCCCCCCCCCCCCCCCGATTACTGCTTAGCAATCAATGCGGGGTGGGGGTGGGGGGCTTGTGATATCATTTCACAAATCACCCAATAAATCCTCTGGATTGGTTACGTCTCTTCTAATGATTTAATTATGTTCTTCAAAGGGGAGGAAGGCATTTGGAGCCCATCTATGTATACACAGGGGTCTGCAAAAATAGGTTTGCAGTTGTAATGCAGATAAATAATATGATAATTACTAATAATGCAAGAATGAACTCTTTTGTGCTGGCCCCGTAGCTCAGGTGCTTAGAGCATCGTCCCCATACGCCAAGGTCGCGGGTTCGATCCCTGGTCGGGGCCCACAGAGGCATCAACCAGTGATGCATAAATACGTGGAGCTCTCTCGCGGGCACTCTCGCCTTCTCTCCCTTTCTAAAAAAAAGAAAACCAGTAATAGAAAAAAATAAACTGTGTCCTGTACTCACAGCTGTAAATCTACTTTTTCCGCCCTCCCCCCCCCCCCCCCCCACCGTATAATAGAGGGAAACTTTTTTCCTACTTTTCCCTTCAAATTGTTTAACAAGTCAGTAATCATGGCATTTTCGTGGAAAAAAGCATAGGACCAATACCCTCTGGATTGCAAAGCTCCTTTTTCTTTTTCTTATTTTTCTTTTTTAAGCTTCAAATGAAAGTCCCTTTGAAAAGAAGTTTGGGATTTGACCGTCGTGGGACATCGAGCTGAAAGCGGTGGTGCCCTGCGTGGCTCTGTCCCCCGAGTGAGGGTGGGTGGCCTGGTTCTTCTTTGAGGATATGTCTCATTGATGTAATTCTAAAACAATCCCAAACCCACAGATTAAGAACATGTGTTTCTCCATGTCACATGTTGAGAGAGACTTCAGCTCATTCTGAAATCTATATTGAAGAATGTCTTAAAGCAAAACTGCAGCTTCCCGGCTCTGTTAGCTGCAGGTGATACGGAGCCTGAGAACGGTGACCGGGGTCGGACCCGAGGCCCGTCCAGCCTGCATCCCTCCCCTGACCAGGGCCTCGGATCTTTGTTGTCTGCAGGGAAGGCAGGCGGCGGGGGAGCAGGGGACGAGGTGGAGATGTGTGGCTTCCCTGTCCTCTCGGCCTCAGCGTGTCAGGAATGCTCCTCAGCCCTGGACCCGCGGGCATGACCTCTGGTCTTCGACCTCCTGGGGCTTCGTTTCATATTTTATTATCTACTGCGGTGCAGCACTTCCTCGCTTTGTCCTAAAACTGCCCCTTTAAGCTTCCAGGAGCGCCCTCCGCCTTCAGGGCTGGGGTGCAAGGATCCCATTGGCATTTTCTCCCTTCGCTTGCGCTCGACCCTGGGGCTTTGATGGTATCTGCTCCGCCTTTGCCTGTCAGGACAGAGAAAGCGCGTTCGGGTTCAGAAAATGGGAAGCTTTCACGGGAGCCTTCCCCCGGGAGCAGGTGGCTCCTGAGTCGGGGCGCAGCGGTGGTCACCGCGGAGAGACGCGGGCAGGCCGCGGTGCCGGCCCACAAAGGGTTAGGCCTCGCGGACGGCGTCAGCAGGAGGGAAAAGCAGAACCGATCCAAAGCACATAAGGCGCACTCCAAAGTAAGCCAGGCTCGCCCCTCGTGATGGATCGCTGCCCACACGCCAGATTCCGCAGCGGCCCGTTGTATACATATGGTAAAACTTACCGTGCCGCTCAGCGTCTGCGGCAATATGATTTTAATTACGTGCAGATTGGGTCCTGGAAGGGAGCGCTGGAATTGAACAGAGTCGAGCTGAACACAGGCCCCTTTATAAATGGCCTGGCTGAGGCTGGGACGCGTGCAGATGACCGCCGGGGCCGCGAGAGGCGCGCGTGGCTTTGGGGAACTTGGGGGGGCGGGACAGGACTCATCTTCAACGGGGATCCCAGTTTCTCTGGAAGGGAGAGGACATGGAAACGGTGACCGAACTTGCGCTCAGCCTCGCCCGCGCGCCTTCCCTCCCGCCCGGCCCTGCGCGGGTCGCCCCTGGAAGGCCAAGTTGCTCGCCGGGCAAACGCTGTGTGGTTCGGAAGGCGGCGGGTTGACAGTGAGGCTGGTGACGGGCAGTTTTGAAACATTGTTTTTCTTTCTAACTAGACTTTCTGAAGTTAGTTTTACATAATGAATTCGAAAGCGGTGCCCTTTGCTCCATCCCAGAAGGGAAACGGGTGCATTTTGCTCCCCGCCGGCCGGGCCGCGCGGGCTCGGGGGCTTGCTTTCCTCAGACGTGAACAGCGTGGCCTTGGTTTTCTTCATGACTTCCCAGAACGGCTCTGCGCCCTGGGTGCCCTTCGGTGAGCACGCGGACGCCAGCTTTCTCTTTTGTGCGGCGGAGATAACGCCCGCTGCCCCCTGCACGGAGGTTTGCCTGCAGGCGTCAGGGGTTAAACCCCGCGGGACCGCGCGGGCCCTGCCGGCAGGGCTGCTGTGACCTCCCGGAGGACAGGGGGTGCAGCTCCTGTAACGAGGACTTGCAGTGACACCCGGTTGTCTGGAGCCTGTCCTGAGATCGCATCAGATCATTTCAGGGATCGGACGGACAGGCCGTAATCAGTGCCTTGGTGGGGGATGGGAGGGCCAGGAGCTGGACTGAAGGAGCAGGCTGCCCGGTGGATCGGCCCGGACGGCTCTTCCCCAGGGTCTGCGGAAAAGGAGGCAGAGTGATGGGAACCCCCGGGGCCGTGGGGGGTTAGGGGCGAGCTACAGGATCCCAGTGGTGGGCGGGAAACCACGCTCTCACCTCTGATGCCCGCGACGGGGTCACCGGCAGGGATTTCCACCTGCTCTCAGCCCCTGTGCCGATCTGGGCGGCGGCCACCGCGGTGGTAAATATCTGTCCGCATCACTCCGTCTCTTTGTGACTGTTTATGAATATTCACGTACAGACGCTACTCTGCACAGATACACACTTTTTGGCTCAGTTATTTTTTGGGGGTTAGTCACCAGTTTTAACCTGGAGGGAGATCTGGGCTAATTAACTGACTTAGTCGCTTCCCTCTGGGGGCCGGGCTTTCCCTTGCTGAGCTCTTCGCGCCGCGTTTAGTGTCTCACCCAGTTGGGTGCTGCCCTCGAGGTGGCAGGAAGCACAGGCGTCCGAATGTGAACCGGCAGCGGTTATAAGCCCTAAACAATGCCCTGGGGCGTCAGCGAAGGCCTCACGGGAGTGCGGCTACCCGGCAAGCTCTTGACGAGGGCGTTCCTAACGCCGGAGGTGAGGACACGCGGGCGTGGAGAACCTGGCGCGCTCTCGGAGAGCGAAAAATCCGACATGGCTGGAGCGCAGGGCACACGGGCGCGTGGGAACCCACCGGGTGCGAGACTGCCGCCCTGGGTTGGGGCCAGACTGCAGTCGCCAGGGTCGGTTACGGTCACTGGTTGGCGTGTCCGTGTCTCCTGCCAGAGTGTCTGCACACCGAGGCCCGGGCATGGGTTTACTGACTTTCTTCACTCTCCCGAATCCCCCGTGGTTTTAGGAAGACCAAGTGGGTTTCCGTTGAGCGAGGCACGAGTGGATGTTGGTTGGTTGTGGGAGTCACTGTAGCCCAGACTGACGAGCTGGTCGGGCTGTGCGCCGGTCACACTCCACAGCGATCTGCTTCAACTTTCTCTGGGAATGTGGCGCCATTAAAGGTTCTGAATCAGAGGCGTGATATGCACTTACCTGTGTCTGAGGAAGTAATTCTGGCTATAATGTGATAGACTGACTGGTGTGGGAGAGAAGGGAAGTTGGAAGACCAGTTAGAAAACTACTGTAATGGTCCAGAGGAGATACTACAAGGCCTGAGCGGGTAGAGACTTGGGAGATATATTTATAAGGTAGAATAAGAATCCTGCCCCCATTTTTTGGGGAGCAATGGGATGGTCGGGGGTGGGGGTCAAAGATCACTGTTGACTCAAGTGAAACAAAGCCTGACTTTCAAGTAGGTTTATATTCAGAGATTAAGAGGGAGAGAGATCCTAAGGCTTGGGCACTAGATATAATTAACTTATCGATGCTGGTTTATAATGTTAGTATATATGAGAGTTAACTAACCAATAAGATTTACATGGACATGTGTAATATACATATTGCTTGTATAATATACAGAATGTGCAAATACACAAGTAAAGAGTATATTCTGACGTTATAAATAGAATCGGGGCTGCCCTGTGGGGCCTCACAGGTTGCATGCTGCACAACTCTAGGGGGCAGCGCTCATGGCACAGTCACCCCATAAAACTCCTGTATGTCCGCCTTACCCTTCAGCTTAATGTAGTTATCGACTGTTGCTTTTAGCAAAAAGGGAAGGTGGTTAGGGTGGGAATTTGATGGACTGCAAGGCTTGGTCCTGTGACGGGGTCCTACGGCCAGGTCGTCCGTTTAGGTGTGTGTCGGGTGTGTGCAGGGCGGGGGGTTCCTCTCCATTTGAAAATGAGAGTTTTCCTCCTTCCCGGGGACTGGACTGCTCAGGCTCTGACACTCGCTCCGGCAGCGAGGGGAGAGTCCAGCTTCTGACGGCGGCTGTTTCAAGGCTTCCGAGCCGAGCGTGTCAAGTGTCCCCTGCCGCGGTGCTCGGTGTCTCTGCGTCTTGTGAGTGACATGAGCATCCGGCCGTTAGAACGGATGGACTCGGAGAAGCAGATGAGAAAATACAGTCCCTTCCGTTCTTGCGCATCAATCATACGTTGCTTTAAAAATTTATGTGAATTCTGCTCCCACGCTTCAGGGGAAATAGCTTCAAAATGGGACGGACCAGAATGTAGGTTTGGCTCGCGCTCAGCTGCGCCCCCTGTGGCTGGGGTTTCAAGATCCACCCCAGCCTTTCTCAGCCGCCGGAGACTCAGCTGGGAGGATGTGGGGTCTCTGCAGATGCGACAGAGAAGATGTCAAACCGCCTGGGTCTGACGGAAGGGAAAGGAGCTCGGTGATTTCCGAGCAGCGCAGGTGACTGCGTTGTAGACACTTTCCAGGTACTCGGGCCCTTGGGACCCAGTTGCTAAACTGTGCTCTGGAGTGGGGCCTGGGCACAGAGTGGGTCGCGTACCGAGTCTCCGCTCCTCCACACTTCCCGGCCGGTGGGAACAGGTCCGGCGGCCTCCTCCAGGGCCCTGCATTTATTTTAAAGAACGTCAGAAAGGAAATATATCGCTTACTGTCTTCCTCCCTCTTTGGTGTGTTTGTTGTGATTGGAAGTCCCTCTCGCCCACGTGGCGGTGGCTTTCCCTCCCCTCTGTGCTCCTCCGTTAAACAGCCCTCGGTGCAAATAAACAGAGAGGGGCCAAGTATTTTATTCAGATGCAGAGAAAGGAGCGGAGCTGGACTCCGGAGCGCTGGGATCGCGTAACCGCGGCTCGTGTCCTCTGCGGCCGGTCTCCCCCCGGGCCCAGTGGAGGCCCAGTGGAGGCCCAGTGGAGGCCCGGGCAGTGCCCGCCGAGCCCAGCCCCAAGTAGCCCGCAGTAGATGGCGCCGCCGGCCCTGGTTTGTTTAGCAGAATTCGCTGGGGTTTACCTGGACTATTCCTGTGCCGGGAGGAAAATTTTGAGCTGCTCTGAACTTAATTAAAAGCTAAAAGCAAGAAATAAAGCTGAAGAGTGTGTGCATTTCAGATAATCATACATTTTAAAATTTAGTTTCGAAGCTAATGAAACCTCCGTCTGTGGGCACCATAGACTTACTTGCCATTGAAACCATTTGTACATGTTCTCAGACCTGAGACCACTCAGTGGCTGACACGCATACTGGCCATGGCCCCTCCCCTGCAGCCTTCTGGAAGGGAAGGGAAGGGACCCGGCCTTTCACTCTCATCTCTTCCATCCTACGAGACCTGGGAATAACAACGGGCCAGTGTATTGTTAGTTCTCTCCAAAGAAATGATTTTTTAAATTATTATTAATGTAAATCCCTTTAGTTTAAAAGGAAAAATACTCCACAGGTACGAAAGCCACACAGATCAAGTGTTCGGCTTAAAGAGTTCCTTACTATAAGGGGGATGCCATCCAAGCCCAGGGGCAGAGCTTTGCCCCCCCCCACCGTGCCCCACTCCCCGCAGGCCCCTCTGCTCCCCCACAGTACCCACTCTTCCGCACTTCTATTAATTGCATAGGCCACCACCTAGTTGTGTGTCTCTAGATGGGAAACTTTAATCGTGCTCGCTTGAAAATGTTTACTATATCTTTTAATACTTTTCACATCTGTAGCTACTTCCTCCACCCTTTTATAATTTACCTATTGAACAGCCTTTAAGTAGAACTGAAAATATTTGATTTAAATTCTACCAGTAACACCCTCACTTCAGTTACTTTTTTCTTGCTAGCTATAATTTTGAGACTTTTTTTTCTTCTGAAAACGAAGCAGTAACACCTAATTTTAATTGAAACCTGGTAAAACCTAAAAATAGACATCGCTTAAAAGGCTAAGAAGTTAGGAAAAACACCTTCTTTTGAATCTAGACTGGCAATACAAAATAACCGTCCGCTGACATTCAGGGATAACTTTTCACTCTGTGATGCACTGATTTTGCGATGTATGTGCTCATAATATATATAAATTATATTACATATGATCCCCTGTATTCTGGACAAAGAAGAGAAAACTGCTTATGGCTCTTTAAGAAAAAGCAGACCAGCAGCCAACATCGCACGCCAGCTTAGAAGTTAAAATGCAGAGGTCCTGCTGTCCCAAGGGTCTGGTTTTCTGTTCCCGTCCCGCCACTGTCCGATGCTGAGCGAGTCGTCAGCTCCTCTCCTGCCTCTTCCTCCGTACAATGAATAGGACCTATTTTGAAAATCAAATAAATTGCTTTGAATCCTTACTCAGAAACCTGAGAAAATATCTGCCCGAGGCTGCCTGGTGGATTGCCACAAACCTAACCTGTAAACGTGGTATCTAGAAGGAAGTTTTACTAAAAGAACAGAACATTTAATCACAATTTTATCCTGGTCAGGGAGATCGCAGTAACCGGCCATCCCAAAGGAGGCGCTGCTCTCAGGCGAAGGCCCTTGAAAGGGCCCAGGCCTGGCTTCCTGTGTCCTGTCTTCCACAAGCTCTCCTGCACTCTCAGCCGTGGGATGGTGGGACTTCGTTCCAGACCTACCGGTGCTTGTAGACCTACCAGGTGCTTGTAGACCTACCAGCACCTCCCATAGTTCTAGCGATCAGGGCTAGATTTGGGCTCCATCTTCTGGAGGTTTAATGCCCTCTTCTCGAGCCTGGCTTCATTGTGCAAACAAAGGACTGGTGTCATTGTGCCTCTCGGCGTGGCTTCATGGTGCCCACGCTCTTTCCCAGGCTTACAAGAGAAGGGATCCACCCCCCCATTTCCTTCTCCAGTCCCGGAAATTTCATGCTGGTCCTTCTCAAGCTGTTCTTAGCTATGTGCATTGGATGTAGGCATCTTACCCTTAAGAGACCTCTTGTTGGTGAGAAACCAAAATTGCTTCGCTCTGGAGCTAGGTGCTGGTTGATTGGCAGACACTCACTCCTCTGTGCTGTCCTGTTTTGTATCAGCTTCTAATAAGAGCACTTGCCACTTGGTTCTGTAACTTGGGAGCTCTCACACTCTTTTCCATCCCACGCTAATCTCTTCTACTTTATCGGTGCAGTCATTTATTTTTAATGCTGATCAGGACCCACTAAGTTAATTTGTTGAGCCTCTAAGTGGTCAGTCCCAAGCTGCTGTTTGAACAACACAGGACTAATTAATGTGCCTGACTCCCCCCTCCCACCCGGCACTAGACTGTGGCCTCACTGTGGGCAGGAAGCGAAGCGTGTCCATTTCTCCTCTGTATGTAGCGCCTACCTCGCGGCCTCCACGTAGCAGATGCTCAGATAAATAGTAGTTGAATTGAAGAACTCAGCCCAGCCTCTGTGCCCATGCTTGCCTTGTGAGCAGTTGTGAGAACAGAATGAGATCATGTATTTAAAGCAGAGAACACAGGGCCTAGCACCGGCAGACGCTCGGTGAACACACGTTTCTTCGGTTTTTCTAGATCTGGCTCTCCCTCTAATTGACCATCTGCCTGCACTGCAGTTTTTTTTTTGTTGTGTTTTTTTTTTAAAGTGTAATGAGAGGTTTGAACTCCATTAGCCTAAGGCCAGAGCCCAGGCCTGCACTTTAAGACTTTCCAAGATGCCGTGGAGCCAGGGACAGTTTGCCCTTAAGGGCCAGGCTGAAGCACAGGAAGGTCACGGGGAGAGCCCTTCTTGTCAGACCCTGGTGGGGCTCAGTTCTCCAGCAGGACTAGAGACCTGAGCTGATTATTAGAATTTCTTTGTAAAAGTGAAAATTGCTTCCACATTGAAAAAGATTATAGGATACGTTTAAAGTCAACAGGAAATTTAGTGTTTTGGCAATCAAAAGTCTTCTTAAGGGCTATTATTTCAGAAGGAGCCCTGGTTGGAGAACTGCGGATTCCACCAGGAACCGGCTGCCAGATTGCGGGTGGGGTCCTCTCTCCGGATCTCGTTTCTTTATCTACAAAAAGACGACTTCCACCCATCTCCAGAGCCCTGTGCTCACACGTAGGACCTTCAGAGCCCTTCCTTGTACATCCACTGGAATGTACCAACCAAAGAGCAGGTCACACTGCAATAAAAACATATCCCAGCCGCCGAGTGTGACTCAAACACAGCGCCCACATTTTCTCTGCATAACCGTGTCTTGGGAGGGTCATGTAGCCGCCTGCGCTGACCTGACAGCCGAAGTGAACAGTCCTGTTATCGGTGGAAATGAGGCCTCGGAAACGCAGCTTTCTCATGAGTCATGGCAGGCGGTCGTTCCGATTGGTGGTGAAACGTGAGCTTTTCATTAACGAGGTGTGAATTGGTAACTGCGGTGTGAGTGAGGTAACGAGCCCACGTGTTTTTTCTTCCAGGACAGATCGACTTGGAAGATGAGGCAGCTCGCAGCCCAGCAGACCCGGAGCCCTCCCTCCGCCGCTCCCTGGATTGACCGGAGGTCAGTACTGCGGCCGCTCGGGACCTGCCCGGCTTCGCACATGCCCGATGGGCATCCTGAGGGCCCCGGGGTTAGGGACCCCTCACCCTGTCACTACCCTGGCATTGCAGTCAGGACTTTTCAGACGTCTAGGAGAAGTCGGGCGCTTGGTGTGGAGAGGTTAGCAGTGCAGGCTTCTGCCCCCGGCTCCATAATACGGAAGCGTTTCATTTGCTCCTTCAGGGCACGGCCCCTGCAGAGATTCTGATGGGAAAGAAAATCAGATAATATGTGGTTCAGCCTCACAGGCTAAGCTCCCGCCGCAAAGTGCTAACAAGGACCCCCTTAGCTCGGCTGTTTTCAAGATGAACGTATGTTCAGCTGCCACACAAGGCCGACACCGTCGCATGGTGGTGCAGAGAGAAAAGAAATCAGTGTGGGGAACGGTCTTTTCCTAACTCGTCTCTTCTCTGTGGCTCATCTCTCGCCCATTGCAGTAACCTCCCGACCGTCGTCACACCCTGTCGTGGTTCTACCACCTTCCGCGTAAAAGAGGGGGCATCTCCAACCGCGTCACTCCCCTGGGAGTGCCCCCCGATGGCTCCCCATCTCCCTCAGGATTAAATCCAGCCTCCCACACAACTCACGGGCTCTGGGGCCCTTCCCACCCCTCCTCAGCCTCACCTCTTGACGCCCCTTGCTCACCCTGGGACCCATCGCCTCTCGGGTCCTGCTGTGTCTTTGCTCTTGCTGGTCTTTGTCTGACATGAGTTTTCAGCCCCTTCTTCCCTCCTCTACCCTCCCACTCATGTTTCGGGCCGTCTGGGCAGCCTTTCGGGACCCACTGCTCTGGGCTGCAGCCTCCCCTTGTGCCCGTGGTCCCTGCCAGGACCTCCGCCCCTGCACTCACCACACCTTGTCCAGATTGCACCCGTGCTTTCCCTCCCTCCTGCTGGCCTGGGCGCTGTGCCAGGGCCGGGTCTTCCTCATTCTCAAGGCCGTGTGCCCGGTGGTCAGGGGCACAGACCTTGGAGCCTTACTCTCCGGGTTCGAGTCCCGGTTCTGTCACCTCCTCTTATCTCTCCTCCTCTCTACAACAGAGGTAATAAAACCGCCCGCACTGCAGGGGCTCGTGCGTGTAGAGTTAATGTGTGTGAGACACTGACGGTGCCAGGCACGTGAGAGGAGCCGCCCAAGCGCCGTCTGCTTTCACCGGCTCCTTCCGGCCAGTACTGGATCCAGTTCTTCTGCTCGGTTTCCAGAGCTCCTTGTAACTTGACCCAACCTCCCCACCCCTGACCCTGTCCCCACACGCTCAACAGATGTTTAGGGAGCAGCTACTCGCTTCAAGGCGCTGACCTGCGTTCCAGGGGGATCGAGGGCAAGGAAGGCGGGCCCCCCTTCAGGACCGCCAGGGTGAGTGGGAGCTGGAGCTGGAGTGAGCAGCAGAGTCTCTTTATGATGCAAGGGCCCTTGTCCAAGGCAGAGGAAGTGCTTCGGGGACCCGGAGACAAGAGCCGTCTGCTCGGACACATCCCACGCTGTGGTCACTTCCTGTCAACTTGAAACGTAACACCTTCTTGAGACAGTTTGTTAGCAGTAGCTCCAGACAATAATTCTGGAGCCGTATCAGATGACTCAAGGTAATTTTTTGAGTAGAAGAAATATAACTACTTTCCCCCCAAACAGGTTGATTTTTGATGTAGGTTGAGAAGAGTGTGCCTCCTTTTCACTAATTTGGGGGTTAACACTCTAAAACTTGTTGTTATTGGTGAATATTCCATTGGATTTTTGTATGACATTGAAGTTGAGGGCCTGGCTGGTACGGGAATGGTCTTGGGGAGGGAGTTCCTTTGTCAGATGCATAAGGAAGGACTGGTTCCAGGTGAGGTGAGAGTCACAGGTCCGCACCTTGTGTGACGTGCTCTGATTTTAAGCTGCTTTGCACGTGACCGTCCATAGATAAGTTGGGGTGAAAACCTCTGTGCACCAAGGCCCCCACAGGAGGGACTCACACCGAGAGAACTCTGTTGCTGTGGAATCTCACAGGCTCGCCCGTGGCCCGGCATTCCTGAGGCTGTTGTGCTTGGACACGAGGAAAAATTCCCTGTGAACTTGAAACTTTCATTTTGGAAGGTTTCTTCTCTTTCACTTCCTCCCCGTATTAATGGCTGCCCCGGATCCAAGGTAAACCATTTCCCCAAACATTCGACGTTTTATTGCCAGGTTATGAGGCCCAGCCTCCTGATTTGCCCTGTAAAATCCCAGAAGGTAAACATCTGAGCGTATATTTCCATGGGTGTCAAACTCACCCTGTGGGCACACACGCCTTTGTTACCTCTTTGAACCTGAATGAGATTTCAGGGGTGTGCGCCAGGGGCAGACATTGCGTCGGGTGCATGCCTTACTCCTTACCTAGACGTCTGCGCCACGGGCAGTCAGCAAGCGCCAGCCTCACGCCGCCCGACAGGCAGCCCCACACGCACATACACATGCTCACATGTCCACGCACACACACACACGCACATGCACACGCACATGCTCACATGTGCGCACACACACACACACACACATGCACGCACACATGCCTACAAGCCTTGCCCCCAAGCATGCTCATATTCGTAAGGGTTTGCAGAAGGCTTTCCTCAGACGTGCACTGGGCGTCCCTGTGGAGGGTCCAGTGTGGGTGGAGACTGCCCCCAGGCACACTGTGAATAATTTCTGAAAGTTCCTTTCCTTTCTCCTTGCATGTCACCCTCCCTCCCCTCCCTTAGCCAAGACAGATTTCCATGAGGCCCCGTTTCTCATGGCTTTTATCTCTTCTGTCATTGTCTTTTCTCCCTGGAAGAGCTCCAGCCTCAGGCGTCCTTCCTTCAGATGCCACTGTGATCCGAGTACCCAGAGCCCTGTGCAGCGATTGCTCCGAGCCTTCCTCCCCACCCCGCCCCTCCCTCGTGTAACCAGTGGCATTGGCAAGTCCACCGGACCATCTGGGCAGGAGACAGCTCAGGCCTGGGTAGGGAGCCAGCCCCAAGCCCCATCATTACCTTACTCTAACCAGTTGTGCTCGCCGGTACAAGGAGTTCACTATGAGCTGAGCCAGGGTCTGATACTGTGACATCGGAGTCTACCGACCTAAAGAGGACCCCGTCAGCCTGACTCGCAGTGGCCACTGAACTACCCTGAGAGCATGTGAACCATACGACCCTTCAGTCATGTCAGATTTGGGGTTTCGATCTTCAGTAAGTCACTGTGCACAAAACCACTGGGTGAGTGTGCACCCATCTGCACAGAAGTTTTAAGTCATTGTTGCAGAAAACCCGGTGCCTTGCCAGTGGGATCAGATATTTAAAGGATGCGCAGAGGCAAAAGGAGAGGAGTGAATCGCCAAGGAGGACTACGAGAGGAGATTTGGGACAGCCAAAGCCTAAAATGAGCCTCGGCTTGCAAAGAGGCAAAGCTGGTAGCCCTGGCTGGTTTGGCCCAGTGGTTAGAGCGTCAGCCTGCGGACTGAAGGGTCCCGGGTCCGCTTCCGGCCAAGGGCATGTACCTCGGTTGCAGGCTCGATCCACAGGGAGCATGCGGGAGGCAACCGATCAACGTCTCTCCCACATCGATGTTTCTCTCTCTCGCTTCCGTTCTGTCTGAAAACCAGTGGAAAAAACATCCTCAGGTGAGGATTTAAAAAAAAAAGATGATAAAAGGACTTTGGAAGTTATCTTTAGACAGAAGTTTACTTTTGGTGTCTCCTCTCAGTGATGCCACGTGTCCCACGGCTGGTGGGAGAGACTGACACCAATGCCCAGGGCAGTTCCAACCCCTCCCACCGTCGACTTCTATTCAGAACTGCTTCTGACCTTAAACTAGCAATTTGGGAGAAATTTCTAGACTTCTCATCCGTGCAGGGATTTGAGAATTGTGTGTCCTTCTGGCTGTACAAAATTAGAACTCTCTCACAGTCTGTCCCACACAAAACTGGAGCCGTCTGGGACAGGATTGAACGCCTCATTACCCCGCCACCCCTCCCCCCATGTCCCACCTCCCCAGCCCGTTACCAGCTATCGGCTTCACTGGTGGTAGGGGATTCCTCTGGGGTCGGTGATGAAGGGGATGCCTACGCGTCACCCCCTCCCACCCCGACTGCCCAGATGTTGACGCTGGCATTTCAACAGTGGAAATCTAAGCATAATCTGCTGCCTTCCTTTCCTCTCCACTCGTCCCTTCTTAACCCCCTGCTGTCCAACTTCCCCCCCTCCCCTCTACTGAAGTCACTTTTTAAAAAGCCCTCAGTGCGCTCCTCAGGGAATTCCAGGAGGCACTTCTCAAGGTCGTTCCACGTGACCTCCCTGGAGCGGCTGCCCAGCCCACCTTCCTCAAAGCCCTCTCTCCCCTGGCCCTCCGTGGCCTGACATTCCCAGTTCCTCTCGCCTCTCCTCCTTGTCTGGAGGGCATCGCACAAGGGCCGCCAGTCCCCGTGGTCCCTGAGGCTCTCTCGCCGCCCGTGGGAGCAGCTCTTGCCACCCTCATCCTGGAGGGGGCCGGATCTCCATCCCCATCCCCCAGCCTGGGAAACAGAGATCAGGCTCCTCCTTCTGGGCCTTTCTTTTCCTACGTCCAGTGGCTCGCCAGCCAATTCCTGCTTTTTCTCTGAAGTAGCTCCTACCACCCACTGCATCTCACGTCGTCGGGGGGCCCCTAGCGCCCCAGGCATTTCCCGCAACACCCCTTCGATCAATCGGGGCCTTCCACAAAGTGTGTTTGCACTTACTCCTCAGTTGTTAAAGTTTTTTTAAAAGTGGAGATATAGTTCACTCTTCCCACTTCCGCTTGTTTATTACACACTGATTAGTCTGCTGGGGTTGCTGCCGACTGGGTGGCTTAAAGAACAGAAGCTCATTCTCTCAGAATCCTGGAGGCCAGAAGTGCAGGATCAAGGTGCTGTGAGGGCTGGTTTCTGGTGGGAGCCCCTTTCCTGGCTTGTAGGCGGCCGCCTTCGCATCCTGTCCTCGCCTGGCATCTTCTCTGTGCACACGGAGAGAGACAGAGGGAGAGGGAGAGACGGAGAGGGAGACGGAGAGGGAGAGACAGGGGGAGAGGGAGAGACGGAGAGGGAGATGGAGGGACAGAGGGAGGGGGGGAGGGAGGCGTGTGGAGATACGTTTTTATAAGACACAGAGAGGTGTGTGTCTCTTTTTATAGGGACACCAGTTCTATCAAAATAAGGCTGGAACTTATCACGCTCTGTAACCTTTGTTAGGTCCCTAAGGCTTCATCTTCAGATGCATCCACTGAAGGGTTAGAACTTCATATATAAATGGGGCAGATGGCCACCCGCTGCTCAGCAGTGTTCCCTACTCTCTGATGGGTGCCACCCTATCTCCGCAACCGAATTGTCCCTGAGAGCTCACCGCCGGCTTTCCTCTTCAATTGTATCGGTCTCGGAGCACAGACTCGGGGCCTGTCCTCTGTCACACACTGCTTCTCGGGCCTGCTTCCAGGACGGCACAGTCGGCGGGGCCTCCTGGTGGGGCCTCCTGTGCGGTTGGGCAGCGACGACCGTGGAGGCCCCCGAGGCGCTGTGATTCTGACTTGCTGGCCACGCGTGCGCACGGGGACCGAACGTGGGGCAGGCTGCCTACACTGCTGCGTTCCCAAACCCGCAGCGGCTCAGCTTCATGCAAATGGCATTTCCCAGAAGCTGGTAATATATTCTCCTACAGGTTTCGTAGAAGAAAAGTTGGCTGCTTACTGAAAAGTATGCGTTTGACTGCCAAGCCGGGTTACCTTAAATTAAGCTGATGAATGCGACATTTGTTAGCAAAGCATCCATCTCCTTAGTGCCCGGTGGGGCTCGGGACACGCGCATGAATCACTCAGATGACAATTTCCTGGACTGCGCACTTGGCGTTAACCTCCGCAGATCAGTGTGTCCATTCACGGCGGCCGAGCCAGGGTCCGAGGATGACTCCGGGTGATGGACACTCGGGAGGAGAAAGACTCTGAGACACCGACCCGGCAGGGGACCTGCAGCTGTTTCCACATCTGGAATCCCCGGTATCACCAGCACATGCTGGCCTGGGAACCGGAAAACAGGACTGAGATGAAGACATCAGCTCACGTCCTGAACTTGAACTTTATGGCCCATGGCTGAAGGCAGCCAGCCGGCGTCGGTGTCCCCGTGGGGCCCTGGCCGTCTCAGGAATGCCTTCGAGCCCCTTCGCTGAAACACACCCTTCTGTGCGAAATGAATGGGTGCAGACTGAAAATTAATTAATGGGTGACAGACTTGGGAAAAGGCCAGTGGTGTCCCCTCTCCACTTTAGGAGAGGACTGTCCAAGAAATTGAATTGTTTATAATACTTAAAATACATATGTTTTCTTATTTACGTGATAATGTTGGCAGACTCGGTGAGTGTCATAATCGTGGTCAGAGTCCAAAAGTCATTTTATAGCATATATTTCAACTATACTGTGTCCTAATGGCCTGAACCAGGATTATCTCGCCAACCTGTTTGGGTTGTGCAGGGGCCAAGGACGGCGCCCGGTACTGTGGGTGACACCCATGCAATTTACACAGGACGTGCAGGTTACCGTCAGGAGATGTTTTTCAGATTAAAGTATAACGGCAGCTCCCCGTGAGGGTGAGGTAGTGTAGTTTTCTCTTCGTTTCTTTAATCTTTTTCATAATAACTAGGGGCGGAGTTGGAGAGAGTGACAGACTTGGGAAAAGGCCAGTGGTGTCCCCAGAAATCTCTGCTAGTTGAACGTTTCTTTGAGATTTTTTGATTCTTTTATTTTTACATGAGACCCACAGAGGAAGGAAGGAAAGAAGGGGGGTGGGAAGGAAGGAAAGAAGGGAGGGGGAGGGAGGAAGGTAAACGTGCCGCGGCCGTCAGCCCCTGCCAGCTTCATGACGCCGCCTCCAGGAGCAGAGTTTAGCTCAGGACACGGCGCCCCTCCCAGCCTCCACCTTTCGCTGTGGCTGTTGGCAGGGGCGGCTGGGACCGTTACACATGGCACAGGGCAGGGATACAGGGCTGGCCTTCACGCTTCCCCTGGGCTCGCACTGGGGCCTGTGTGGGGAGGACCCCCGTGGTTGCCAAGTGCAGCATTTTCATGGCCTGAGTCACACAGACAGAGCTCTGCTTTGTGGACACTCGACAGGCCAGTAAGGAACAGAGATGCCCGTCCTGAAGGGCAAGGAAGCGGTGGCTGCCGGGTGCCGTCGGGACGCACGGGCTCCCCCCCCCTCCCCCCCCCCCGTGGTGCTTCGCAGGAGGGCGATGCAGGCTCCTAATGAGCTGCGAATACGCCCCCTTCCAGAGTGTTAGCTTTGAACCCGCTTCGCAGCCTAATGGCACAGACCAGGAGGACGCTGGAAAGTCTGTGTTCATCCTCGGAGTTTAATTAAAATACTCTGAGCCGTGCGGAAACCTGTGGTCTGGAGTAATGGAAAGTTTAGGGAATCAGAAGCATAGGCCGATCCTAGGGAGGGGCTCAGGTTTCCTCTGGGAGCCCTCGCCGAGCGCCGGGCTCCCTGCCGTGCGTTTCCCCCAGACTTGTAGTCGATCGTTCTTCAGCGTCTGGGTTATTATTTTCCTGATCAAGGGCTCATCGATTTTTACAGTCACAAGTATTTGGGGTTTACTTATACCGAGGCATCATCCGGATGGTCATACTCTTTCACATTCCTTCGTGTTGGGTTCATTTGTAAACGCGTATTATCACACACCTACTACGTGCAAAGTGAAGGTGGGCACTGGGGATACAATTGTGAGCGAAACTAGACCCTCCCGACCCCCTCTGCTAAGGAACTTCTTAAATCTTTGTGGTGCCCCCTAGGTCTTCCCATCGTGTTAAGAGCGCGGCATTTAGCTTGTCTTGAGAAGGGAGCTTGGCTTTCATAAAGTGTCAAATAGTTAAGAAAAATAAATGAGTTTGGACACAGCCCTTGTCGCCAGCATGCCGTTATGAGTAACTGAGGATGCATTTCACACAGTGATGAAGCAGCAGCATTCCTCAAAGCACCGTGTACGTGTCACCTCCACATGTCTGAGTTCACGTCGGTGGCTCCGTGAATCAGCCGGGGGAGCTTTCCAGCTGAGCTGACAGGAGGCGGGTCTTGGGCCGAGCTGAGTGTGTGTTTCTCAGGTCTCAGTTTCTGCATCCCAACCACCTGCTTATGTTTGTAAAGTTTCAGATTCTTTAGCCTCACTCCAGGTCAGTGGAGCTAGAATCTCAGGAGTTGAGGTAAAAAGTATGCATTTCTTTTTAAAAATTTGTTTTGTTTATTGATTTTTAAGGGGGGAGAGAGAGAGAGAGAAGCATCGGTTTGTTCCACTTATTTACGCATTCGTTGGTTGACTCGTATGTGCCCTGACTGGGGATGGAACCTGAAACCTTGGTGTATTGGGAATACGCTCTAGCCAACGGAGCTACCCAGCTAGGGCAAAAAAATACGCATTTCTAACTGGCACTGCCCCCAGTCATTTTTGTGCAAAATAAAAATTAAGAACATTATTTTTGGAGTGTTCTTGCCAAAAGCAATGCAAAAGCAATCAATTCATTGGTCAAACCCAACCAGCCCAATCCAGCGTCTGGGGATGGGGGGCTGGTGTCTGGCAGGCCTGTGATAAGTTTTATTTGGGATCACACAGCCCCGCCCGCAGAAGCAGTAAACCGTGATATGATGTCGCGTATGTTCAGCTGGCTCTGAAGGACCTTATTAACCAGGTCATTTCGTTTCTCACCTTCCTTAGCCGCAAAGTGAGGGGTTTGGACTTAATTATCTTTGTTTAACACAGAGACAGTAAGCAGATCCCCGCAATAAGGACCAAACTCTTACCCTTTCCTGCCCAGGCCACCCTTCCACGCACCGCACAGACGTCGGGCCCCGAGGAGAGTAAAGGCAGAGAGAAAGCAGCAGTAGGATTAGAACAGAGCAGGTCCTAAGTGGATTAGGCTTTCAGACGAATCCTAATTAGTCCTCTTGTCTTCCCCTGTCTACTGAGTCATGCTCTCTTCTGGCACATAGTGATTGAGTTTGTCATCTTAGAGTCATTCATTCACTTATTAATTCACTTACTGAGCACTGAGGAGTGTCCGGCATATTCCAGGGCAGGGCTGGAGACTTGGGAATGTACCAGCACCTTGACCTCACTCGGCCTTCCCGCTGCTAAAATCAGTACATTGTGCCCAGAAGGCTCCATCGACACCCTTTTCAGTTCTAGGCAAGTCCTCCTGAAAAGATGATGTGGAAAATATTTTAAAAACATAAAGACCAAAAAAAAAAAAAAGACTAGTTTTTTTGTGTATGCCATATCTAGCTGCTTAAATTTCAAACCTAAGTTTTTGAAAGACAAGCCTTACACAGCCACATCTCACTCTCGTCCACAGGAGTAAAAAAAGAAAAAACCCCACAACCCCACCCCTCAAAAAGCCCCACCAGAACTGTGTCTAGGTTTTAGGCTTTGAATTTCCAGGGACAGAGAGGCCCATGCTCACTTTATAACTCCTGCCACATCCTAGGTAATAAATATGCGCGGACTCATTCCCTGGCTTTGTAAATAACCTTCAGCGGGTGACAGGCGAAGAACCTTCCTTTCAAAAGAATCTTCCAAATGAATTCCCCCCTGATTGCATTGGAACGTTTTTAGTGACAAATGTCATGAGAGGGTTGTGGTGCTTCATCACCAGTAGACGGAGCTGACTGAGAGGTTACCTGGATTCCTGAGTTTCCACCTGCGTCTTGGATTTAGGGGAAAAGGGTATCTGGATCCATGTTCATGATCCATCTTATACTCAGGAGAGAACTCTACCATGAGGTTGCTTTGCTCAACGATTGTTCATTTCCCACGATTCGAATGGATTTTTAATTAAGGTTTACAGACAAGTCACCACGAACATTATGCACACCAACATTGGCCCCCAGAGGAGGCGTCCACAGAGTCTGCCTTGTCCCGTGTGGAGAGGCCGTGGGTGAGCGCTGGACGCTCCCTCCCGTCCTCATGGTGGGATGGGCAGGCGTGTGTTTAAAAAGACCCGCCTGGGCGTCCGCAAGCGTCCCCCATCCCGGAGAACCGCATCCCTGGTGCTCACTCGGTTAAAACAACCCGAAGCAGTTGTCGCTCGCCTGCGGACAGTAACCCCGAGGAATCCAGCGCTGAGCTGAACCGCCACAGGCGGGACCGAGAGGAAGGAAGGTCTCCCGTCCAGCGGGCAGCTAGACGCATTTTTTCCAGGTCGGCAGAAGTGTGAACTCATCATTACTTCATAAGACAAACGGCCGTGTCTGTGAGGAGGAAACGCCACCGCGGGGACAAAATGCAGCCTCCTGGGGTGGAGACACCGTGCAGGCCTCGCGAGGGCCGGGCTCATTACTACTCACGGGTCCTGTTTCTGGCTCCAGACCTGTCGGTAAGTTTCCTGTGGCAGGGAAACCCTGACTGCTCCTTGCTGGTGCCTCCTCACTACGTGGTAAATGGCTAGTTTCTTACAGCCGAGGAGGCCGTTCCCCAAGGAGCTGGCACTAGTCTGCCGGGGAAAGTGTGACCACGTGTGGGAGGTGCGTTTGGGTTTAAGGCAGCGTCGCATTGGAGCCTCAAGACGGCCCCACGCTCCATAGAGCATCCCAGGAGCTCCAGCAAGCCGCCTGCTGCGGGGCAGTTTTGAAAAGCTGGTACCGGCCGGTTTATTTTTATATTGAAAATCACCTCCTTCAAACCCTTGAGACTTCTCAAAATTCCCTGCATATCATAAATGACACGTAACACCAGTTATAGTTTTGGAGGATTTTCTATTTCAACTGGAATGATGTTCACGTGTAAAAGGAACGTGTGCCTGTCACAGGGCACTTTCTATACTAAACCCCACGTGTAACCCTTCACCTCATCTCCGCGAGGAGCACTGCCCCACGGGACACGTGAGGAACCTGAGGCCAGAGGAAGACGAAGTCATTTGCCCAGAGCCAACAGCTAGAAAGTAATGGAAGTGGATTCCCGTGTGCTCCATTCGACTTCAAAGCTCCTGATCTTAATGAGCTTATGCAGCATCGCCTCCCTGTGAGTGATACAAACACCGACCTTCCCTGGTGACTGACTGTGTAAGTGAGGGCAGTTGTCACTCAACAGAGCCGAGTGTCTATTGTGATTAAGTGCTTTATGGTACCACATCCACGTGCAGCTCTTTAGCAAGGACCTGAGCGGAGAAGCTCAACTCAGGCTGTTTGCTTGTTGTCTTATCACCTGGAATATTTTCTACTCCTAATGTCTAATTTCCCTGTCACCATCTTTCCACAGCCACTGAATTCCATAGCCACTGAATTCCATAGCCACGGAATTGCACGGCCACTGAATTGCACAGCCACTGAATTCCACAGCCACCGAATTCCACAGCCACATTTTGACCCTCTCACTTAAATAATGTCTGTGTTCTTGGAGCAATCAGAACACAAACTGCATGAAGCTGGAAGAACGTATGGTGATGGAGACTGTGTTGCAGAATTAAGCTTTGGAATGCTGCGTACTTTCCTGTCTCTCTCTGAATGGGGTTGTGATTTAAGGTAATATTTTACTCAGTGTCCCCATGTCCTTTCTCGTGGTAATTGAAACACACCTTCAGATGGAGATGTGCCACTTGGGCATCAAGCTGGGGCTGTATCTGTCTGAAAGCCGCTAGGTTGGTGGAGAAGGGGTGTCTCTGAACCCCCAGGCAGGGCTCGTTGGTGGAAGCGATTAGCCTCACGCTCACCAGCGTCTAGACTGGAGCTTCCTCTCAGGCAGGAACCGTGTCTTCGTGTTCCAGGGGCTGAGCTGTGCCCGGCGCACTTACTACTTGATGAATGAGGAATGAATGAATCTGTGATGTTCGAGCCCATAGAAGGCGCAGTGGCTCCTAGCTCTCGGCATCACACTGTTTCTGTGAAAGTGTCACAGTCGAAGACTGTTTCAGCTCACAGGTTGGGAACCCATGGGCCAGGCTTTCAAACAAAGCCTCGGAAAAGGAATTGGAAACTTAGAAGGCTTCCAAGAAAGAGTTCTCCGTACAAACAAATTGAAAATGTTGCTTGAATGGGAACCTTTCTTGTGTTTTCCCCATTACCAAGTTCTTGGTACTTTTAGCTGGCCCTAAATCTGTAGCCGTTGCTGTAAAATTGGAACCACGGCTAAGAGCTGTGCTGGGGGAGAGTGCGTGCCAGGTTAGGTAAAACACAGCACCTACCTGCAAGTATGAAGGCCTGGACTTAAATATCAAGTTTATTGGGGCCGCTGGTCACATTGAAGCGACTCGGGGCTTTATTACACTCACACAGACACCGAGAGCTGAGACACACACCTTTCCTGGGCTGGGACAGAACTGGGAAACAGAGAGGGGTTTAGCCCACTGCTGAGTGGGGTTCTGCCCTTTGATTCTGGGGCCTTGTCCCTGGGGATGGGTATAGAGTAGAGAAGAGTTTGGGGGACCCAAAGCAGTGCCCCTTGGGCTTAGCCCCAGGGACTCTGGGTCTCTTTGAGAAGCCCGCGTCCCGTGGAGAAGCAAAGTGAAAAAAGAAAAAACCAACCCAGGGCTGGCCTGAGAGCCAGAGGACAGCTCCCAGGTCCTGTGGACCCCAAGAGCCAAGTGCAGTGGGAGGGGGACCTCCAAAGCCTGCCTGTTCCCCGAAGCGAGGCCCAGAGCTCGGCTGAAGGTGGCCCGGACGAGCCACACTGGACGGGACTGAGTTTCTTTGGTGATAAGATTTCGTATTTCACTACCATTATGGGTTGAATTGTGTCCTCTCAAAAGATCCACTGAACTCCTAACCCTGTGCTTGTGAATATGACCTTATTTGGAAACAGGGTCTTTGCAAATGCAGCTGAGTTCAGATGAGGTCATTAGGTAGGGCCCTAATCCGGTAGGACTGATGTCCTATAAGAAGAGACACAGAGACAGAGACCTACAGGCGGAAGGCCATGTGACCACAGAGGCAGAGATTGGAGCCATGCACCTGCAAGCCAAGGACACCCCTGGAAGCTGAGAGACGGCAGGAAACATTCTCTCCCAGAGCCTTAACGGAGATCAGGCCCCGCCGACACTCGGATTTCAGACGTCCCGACTCCAGAGCTGTGAGACAGTGAATCTCTGTTGACAGCCATCCAGTGGTGCCCATCTGTTACGGCGGCCCTAGGAAATGAACAGCCACTGACCGGAACGGGGCTGCCGGGCTAAGCTGAGTTCAGTCACGAAAAAGGAAAGACAGGCTTATGTACCTGTTCTCACCTGTTACAAGTACACTCAAGTGTGGGCCTGTGTTTTCCTTTGGGTCCGGGTGGCCCTCTGTCCTCTGAGCGTGGATCTGCCCCTCTCCACGGAGCCCCCGTGTTTGTATCTCCACCACTGTCATTGTCTTGTGTACATCAGCTCAGCCAGCGACGGGGGGGCTTCTGCTTTTTCTGTTTCTTCTTTCATGAAGCTGGTGTAAGCAGACTCGAGTCAGAATTTACACCAGTGGGGAAACAGATACAGTTTACAACCATGTGTGCTTTGCAGTAAAAAATAATCACTCAGGCCAAGGTCTCATCAGGAAGGGAATTCCCGAAATTAGCGCAATTACAACATTTATTACAACATTTCCTCATATAACTGTGCACCATCAAGGCCGATCTGTCTCGGGGTGATTGAGGGCCCCAGGGAGCCCTCAACTGAATGGCCCTCATGGCTTATAAGAGTGTCTGAGATTCCGTTACATATCATCCTTCCTTCGGTTCTCGAAGGCGTCATCAGTTTTTCAATTAAAGCACAAATATCCCCTGAGAAAGTTCACAGCGTGAGCTCTCAGCAGCAGCCAGCAGTTGCTTATTGGCCGAGTTCCGCCCCGGGACCTGGAGGAGATGCTGAGGATGTCACCAGGAAGGCCAGGGCCAGCGCCCCACCGTGCCCTGGAGCCGGGCTGTTCTCATCAACAGCCAATATTGAATGAACATCCATGTAGGAACAGTAACAATTAACTTGGAAATCTTGAGCTATGTTTTCAAAATAGAAAGGCGTTCGTTAATAAAACAAAGGGTCCTGTCTTCGCGCCCACTCTGGGCCCAACTGGTCACGAGCTCTTGACCACGGGCCGGTTGCTTACCCTTCGCAAGCCTCAGGTTGCTGCTCATCTGTGAGATGGGTAGTAATGTGACCTCCCTCATTAGGTGCTTGGCACAGAGTAGACACTCGGTGAGTGCTAGTGTGGCGTCAGTCTGTGAATTCTCTCCAGGTTAGTATGGAGCTGACTTTCTTCATGCTGGCTTTGTGCTGAAATTATCTGTGCTGTTCAAGTGAACTCAGATGTCAGTCGGTCGCGGAGCAGTAAGGACCCTCCTGCCCTGGGCGGAGCCACACGCTCCCACCTGTTATGTGTCCTTCACGTTTGCAAATACGCTGAAGTAAGATAGGGCATCGGGATACAAGAAACCCTGCAATCGTTTCTACGTTTATGGAACACTTAGATTGTGTTTTATCAGTACCAACTCGCTTAGTCCCTGTGCAGCAGCAGCGGGTCAGCTGTATTGTCCCCATTTTACACATGAGGAAACTGAGGCACTAGGGGTTAAGTCACATGGCTAGTGGTGTAACCAGACATTGACTCCAGAGCAGGGGCTGTTAACTCCTACGCTGTGCTGTGAATGCCCCCCCCCCAGGCGTCCCCTCGCACTGTGTTTATATTCACTTCTCTGGAAAGCATATGATGGTAGTGCTTTCTAGACATTTTCTTGTGTAACCGCATCTGGAAATAAAATAAGTGCAGACTGAGGCTTTCTGGGTGGTGGGGGGAGCAGGTGGGGAAGAGACTGTGGGTGGGAGGAGGGCCATGGCTGTGGGCCACTTGGGTGACTCTCAGGCTCATGCTTGCTCATTTATTTTTAGCAGGAGCTGGGAGGTGGCTGGGCTAACCGCAGGTCTGCGCCGCCTGCCAGTCCCCGTTCACCTGGCCCTTGGGGCAGTGCTGGGGAGACACGGAAACACCTGGGGAGCTTCCTGAGGACGGCTCCCTTGGCATGACCTCACCGCAGGGAAAGGGAGACGCTCTCTCAGCGCCCCGCTTGCTCCAGCAGGTAAACTGGGAAAGGCCTCAGGTTTCTGCGGGAACTGGTAGGGACAGGAGCGCCGCGGCTCGGTCACAGTCCCCAGGGGCCGTGCGCTGCTCCCTTCAGCTGCAGGGCCAGGCCGGACTCCACTCCGATCAATAATTTCCTCTTGTTATAGAAAACTGTACTTTAACAACAAAAATTTTCTAAAGCTTGGGACACGCTGGGTCAACCTATTTCAAAGGCGCCGGGGCTGCTCTGTAAATTGGAGGGCAGCCTGCGGGCTCGGAGCGCACGGGCCCATGAGGACCACAGGCGGGGGGACAGAGGGGCAGCGGCCCCCGCCCTGGCTGCTGTCCCGGCCCCGCGCTCGGGGCGCCGCTTTCTGACCCGCCGCTCGTGTCGGGGCCCCCGCAGGGGAAAGCGTGTTTGCCGAGACTCCCGTTCCCAGGGCAGGGAAAATCAGACGTGCGAACACCGTCCCCCAGCCCCTTCCCGGGCGGGGGGAGAGAGGCAGGCTGTTCCCCAGGCCTCACCGGCAGCTAGCCGCCGTGTTCTTGTTCGTTCTTTCCCTTTAAAAAGGGGTAAACTATGCACCTTTTTAGAACTCGACACAGCAGCGGGGGAGATTGTGGGAGCCAGATTCCGTCAACCCTGTACTTCAGGGGACCGCTGTGGATGCCAACAGCAGTTTCATAAGAATCTGGAAGAGGAAATTTTAATGTCAAAATGAACTGAAAAATTTTTATGGAAACCTGTTCTTTACAGTGTAATGAGACGAAGCTAACATCCTATAGATAGTCCTGTAGAAAGCCTATCTAATTTAAAAGCCTGAAGTTCCGATCTTAAAAAAGCTTGTGGCTTATTTAAAACTTATAACTAGAAAGTTTGTGTAAAAACCAACCAACCACAAGTTCAAGGTATTACTGCTCTAACTTGAGACAGTAAAGATTCATTAATTCATGTATTTGTTAATTCAGATAAGTATTTATATTATGTGTTGAGCACAAAAATGAAAAAGCAGATCAGATTTTTTTTTTTCTGCATGACACCATTTCTACATTCTGTCCATCACAGAAGTTTGTAAATTCCTTTAAAAGTGTAATAGTACTGTACACAGCTGTTAAAAGAATCTGGTAAGTCTGTATGTATTGACATTCACATATATTTATTTTATATATTACATATAAATATATGAGGTAGCCAACACATTTGATGAATATTTACTAGAGCTGTTATCGGATACCCTAAGACTTTGTTTTTCTTTCTTTTGAGATATATTGGACTAAGAAGAAGTTGGCAAGCATATAACTCTGAGCTCAGGGTCAGGTTTTAGCTCATTTAATACCCTGGCTTTGAAATGGAAACCCCAGAGTTATATATCCCCGAATTACAACTTTTGAGGAGGTCCATAACAGTTCATGCATCTGTCTAATCAACTGCGCCCAGTACGCCTAAGTGAATTTCGTAGCTCTCTCTGCTCAGAGGAGAAAGCTGCTGGTTCCGACGTCCTGGCAGAAGTCTATTTTCCACATAATTACATTTCAAAAATCACTTCCCCTCTGAAGTCCGGTCTGTACACCAGCTGGCCCCCCGCCAACAGCCCTGAACTTCGAACGTGGCCTGAGTTATCTTTGTCAGCAGGCCGGCGGTTCTGTTTTCTCTCCCTCCCTCCCCACTTGGACCTGGGACCTCCAAACCTAAACCTCACTATTTTCATAACAAAGCAGCAGCTCTTACATAACTGAAAGCTCCGTAACTGAAAGCTCCGTGGACCTGCTGGTGAGGGGAGAGTAGAAGTGAGTGAACTAAGGGATGGGCTTGGAGGAAGGAAAAGGAACTCGGGAGGAGTCCAACCAGAGAAGCTGTGACCACGTCCGAGGCAAGTTTAATGGGATGGGGGTTGAAGAAGTGGAGCTTAGGGCCATAAAGGGAAATCTGAGAGAAAGGAATGCTCATATTTTGTAAGTTTTGCATTTCGCAGTAAGTTTATGGGTTCAGCAAACACAGTTCCTATGCTGAGGGCTCCAGGGACAATAAATGCCGGCCCTCTGAGCACGGGCGAGCAAGACCGAACTGGCCGTCTTTAAGGTATACTGCACTATAATAGGGACTTTATTTTGATTCGTAAAATGTTAATTTTTACATTTTCAGATATATGAACCAGACTAACTTTATAAATTATGAAAAAATGAAACGAACTTAAAATAACATGAATTTTATCAACATAGAACAATCAATGTCACAGGCAATTTTTTAGGGCTACATCTTTTGAGCGTGAAGTCCAAGGTTAAAAGTCTCTCACTGTGTCTCAGAGGGTGTCTGCATAGGGCTTACACAGGACCCAGCAACCTGGGCTGCTCCACTCAAAACTCACTCTCTAATTTAAGAGTGGCACGCCTCCCCGGGGACACAGAGGACCTCTGTCTCCTCTTTGGAGATGCCTGGAGATGCTTTCCAGCCCAGGATGGAGCAGTGACAGTGTTGGCCCCGACCAAGAGCGACTCCGTGGGATTAAGCAAGGTGTTTAGCTCTGGAATCTGGAGCCGTCTTCTGAACACACCCAGACCTTGTACATCCGGTGCTGATCCTCCCGGGCAACCTTTCGTCTACCCTGATTCTTTCAAGGATGCATGAGGTAGACTCTGGTAACCGACCAGTGGGAGTGAAAACTGGTCAAATGAATCCGAGGGGAAGATCCATTGCCCATGTGCACGGGCATGCATGCCACCCCCAGCTCTACATGTGAACCATACACCATGCACACGTGCAGAGGGTTCTACCTGTCAGCCATACACCATGCACACGTGCAGAGGGTTCTACCTGTCAGCCATACACCATGCACACGAGCAGAGGGTTTGAAGGTGGATCCAATCCAGTGGAGGGTGGATCCGGGTTTTGGGGTTCAGTGCAGCATTTTGGTATTGTAATCAGGCCTATCACCTCTCTTTCAGGACTTTGAAAAATGCAACGAAGCGAATCGTGCAAGCTCCTGCATGGCCGCTGCAAGACCCATCTGTATTTGGCCGAGCAATCTTCAAGAAGGAGAGATATGGCCTTCCCTGAAAAGGCTGTCCTCTGGAGGTCTCTCGGCTTCTCCAAAATCAGCCTGGCCCACCGGCAGATTTGCCTGCCTTCGCTGGAGAGATGCTGGACTGGACTCAGCGTGGTCTCCACCTGTTTACTGGTCAGGGGCGCCGGGCGGGAGCCTGTGTGAGCGGGTGAGCGTTAGGGGGGTGAAATAACACACAAGCACTTTGTGGGAGTAACCACTGCTGGAATCCTCGCTGCACCCACCGTGAGGCTGTAAAACTGCACTTGGGCTTGGTGGAGATGGGTGTCACGTGCAGTCATCCGGGACCCCCATTGCCACTGTGTGTGTGGCAGTGCTGGCAGTGCTGTAGTTGGCGGGCCCAGGCTAAGGCAGAGTTTACAGGGCAGGAAAACTCTTTTCTCTCCGGCGGGGGAAACAGAGAAAAAATGCCACAACTTAAAAAAGAATTTACCAAAAGTGAGATGGAGATTTTAAGTAAACTTTTTTTTCAGGTAGATCCTGGGAGGGTGGGAGTGGGGATGGGGGGAAGATGTCAGTTCAGTGTCTCAGTGTCCTGCTACCAGAAAACCCAACGAAATACTACATCGTCCCAGAACGATTCTGGAGACAAAATTCAATCCACAGACATCGCTAGGCACCTTGTATGTGCCTGGAAATGTCCTGAGTTTCTGGGGATAAAAGGGAGAATTGGGCATGATCCTTTCCCTCGAGGAGTTTAGATTTGGGTAATTTTCGGATGAAGATTCTGCAAGAGAATATGACAAAATGGTTATTTCTTAATATTATTTTTAACTTAAAATTTATATATTGATTAACTGGTTGATTTTAGAGAGAAAGGAAAAGAGAGAGAGAAACATCAATTTGTTGTTCCACATATTTATACATTCTTTCATTGGTTGATTCTTTTATGTGCCCTGAGCGAGGATCGAACCCACAACCTTGGTGTATCAGGACGATGCTCAAACCAACTGAGCTACCCAGCTAGGGCTGTTTTTAACTTTTTAGAAAATAGCAGGACACTGTAGCTGAATAGCCTTGATGGCTCTGCCGCAAGTGGAGATTTCGGCTCCTCTTTGGGAGTAGATGTGCTCTAATTGGCCTCTGATTATCCTAGAGAAGCTGGTCCTGCTCTCTAATGAGGATGGACGACCCCGCATCACTTCCGGACTGTCCCCCGTCTCCCTGGCTCTCCGCCTGTTCCCTCCGCTGACCCAACCGCACCTTGTGAGGGTCCCATCCCTTCTCACTCTACAGGCTTGACCTTGGGCACTGCGGCCTTCCCCAGGGCTCGTACACTCTCCCAACCTGCCAGTCATTTCTCAGTCCGTGTCTCTGGGTCCAGCCCTGCTCTGAACACTAGCTGCCTGTGTTCTCCCCAGAGTCTTCCCAAATGCACCCTCCAGTCTGCTCTCCACCCTCTGGCCAGATGGGGGCGTAAAACCCCTCAGAGGGTTCTCATTGTCCTAAGGGTAAAATCCAAAATTCTTAACATGCCTGCAAGAGCAGGCTTGACTGGCGCTCTTTTGCTTCCTTGGCCTCCTCTCGCCACTTTGTTCCTATGCCTTTCCTCTTCTAGCAAAATGTGAATGTTCATCTTTACTGTAGACAGAGCTGCATCCCCACAGTGATTTTTTACTTAATGGATTTCGCCCAAGATTGAGGTCAAGGAGAAACTTTCTCTCTCTTGCTAGACCCCGATCGAAGTACAGCCTGGACTCTGTGGAGAGGACACACCGGTTCCCTGTATGGGGCTCGGGGTAAGGAGAGGGACACCCTGGAGGGAGCCCTATAGATGGTTTTGCATTTTAGGGACCATTATTTAGTTTTATTTTTTTAAAAATGAGTTTTTATTGATTTCAGAGAGGAAGGGAGAGGGAGAGATAGAAACATCAATGATGAGAGTCACTGATCGGCTGCCTCCTGCACGCCCCCTACTGGGGACTGAGCCTGCAAGCCGGGCACGTGCCCTGACCAGGAACCAACCTCCATCTCCTGGTTCATGGGTCAACGTTCAACCACTGAGCCACGCCGGCTGGGCCCATTATTTAGTTTTACCTTTTTTCTTTTCCCCTCCATAATTTCCTTCCGTTTCCCAAGCCTTCTGTTAAGTCTTGTTGCCCCTCACAGCTTGGCCATAGGGTGCTGGCAGGAACTGGATACGAAGAGGAGTCCATGACTTCACTTGCGCAAAGCTGTTGGGGGACATGCCAAGAGACAACTTGTAGTAGAAGGAGTGGGAGTCGGGCACAAAATGGCCAGCTGAGGGTCAGTGCCAGCAAGGAGAGATTTGCAGAAACGGTCGTATTCATTTGGAACATGCAGGTATATTTTGGGAGGGGAACCTGGACAGTGCCTGGAGTTTCTGAGTGACATGGTCTGCCGTTCTCAACTCACTGAGGTCTCTCCAAATGCATCCTTTCTGTTTTTCTCTGTAAAAATGGATCGGGGCCCCTTATGTAGTTTCCTTCGCCAGCTCGCTGCTGTAAGCTTCGTCAGTAGGGGGTGTGGGGGAAATAGGGAAGGAAGACAGGGCTCTGCCTGCTGGTCACCATGCTCGGACTTGGCTGGTTTCTCCAGCACCAGAATCCTGCCTTGCAGGGCAGCCAGCAGCACTGTGGCCACCAGCTTCTCTGGACACCTACTTGCTCCCAACCGACACCTCCCTGTGAGCAGCTTTCCCCACTCACTAGCGGGTAGATTATCAGCAAGTTTCAGAGGGTGGATTTCCAGCAAGTCCCACTGGCATGATACCACAATGACTTTTCTAGCATTTAATGAGCCATGGCCATGCGGTCCCCAGCAGGGTCTGTGGCTCAGCCTGGGGGAGGGGGATTCTGATCCTTGGGTGCTGCAGCTCAGCCCTAGGGGTAGTGGCTGCTCTTTAAACCCTTATATCTGATTTTACTATTTTCTTTTGAGTTCTCTTTACTTCTTACTAGTCAATCCGTCATTGCTCCAAATCCCATTTTATATTAAACGTTCACTGTTTAATTGCTGTGTGGTTTCTCTCTCCTGATTGGACCTTGGTTGATACACATGGGATGGGAGACTCAGGCTCTGATTTTTTGGCTGTCAGGGGAACATGTCCCTGGGAGCCTGGGGAGCTGGAGACATTTGGGCTATAAGTATTTTTCCAGGTTTGTGCAATGAACATATTACCTGTATATGAAGTAAGAAAAAAATCATTTTAAAAGTGTGAAAAAATGCAATACAAGGAGCATAGTGAACACTTACAAAAAAGCCCCCAGTGCGGTAGGTCTGTGGCAGAAGTAAGCAGCTTGCTAAGGGGAGAGCTACGTGGAGGTGATGCTGGAGTTGAGTATCGAAGGGGCGTGGAGCGGGGGGTGTTTCCCAGGGGAGCCTGTTGCACCTGTGGAGGGCCCGGGGAGGCCCTGCAGCTGGAAGGGGCCGGTCACCAGCTCCCTCAGCGCACAGGCCGGGGCCACGGGAGGTGGAGAGCCAGGTCTGTCTGCTCACAGCAAACCCCGGGCCTTCCTTTAAAATCCACCTGTGGGAAGGTTGATGCCCTTGGCCTTTACACCGTCGGCAGCTGGAACAGCCTCCCTCGCGGATTTCCAGTCACCTCCAGCTCTCTCAGAGCTTACCTGGCCCAGGACCCCGGCTGCTGTGCTCCGAGATGCACTCCCCGCCTCGCTGCCCCCTCCGTGACTGGGAGAGACGCGGGCAGGAGGGCAGGAGGGCAGGAGGGTTCCCAGGAGGACCGGGGCCCCGGTGCGGGAGCTTTGGACGCGGGGCTCACCGGCGATCTCCCTTGGGCGAGGAGCCGGCTAGGCCGCCTGCCTGCCTCCCTCCTTCCCTGGGGTCTGCCGTGCATGACGCCTGGCCCTGGCCCAGGCGCTCTGGGCTCCCCTCCCGCCGCCCCGAAGAAAATCCCCGACACCCAGGCCCGTCCTGGCGCCCACTTCCCGCAGGAGCCGCGGGCGCCCGCATCCGCCCGCCCGCCCTGCCTCCCCCCGCCTCTCCGGGGGCAGCCGCGAGGACGCGCGCTCCTGCTCTCCAGCCCCCCCAGGTGGCTCCGCTGGGCCCGCGGCCCCTGCGCCCGGCGAGTCCGAATTCTCAGAACCCCGTCTCCGCCGAGCGTCGCCCGCCTCCCCGCGGGCCAAGGGCTCCCCCGCTCCTGCCGGCCGCGCCGAGGGGCCGTCGCCGCCGCGGGCGCCCCGGGGAGGGACCCGGACCCGCCTCGCGTCGCGTCCCCGGAGGCGGCGGGCTCCCGGCCGTGCTCGTTGGGAATGTCCCGCGGAAAACGCGGGCGCGGGCCCGGCCCCGGGGCGCGGCAGCGGAGACGGGGGTCCGGCCTGGCGCGCGGCGGGGACGGGGAGGGCGGGGGCTGGGAGGCGGGGGCGGGGTGCAGGGGCGGGGCGAGCGGCCGGGAGCGAGGTGGGGCCACTCGCGGGCCTGGACGCCGAGCGCTGGGCGAGGGGCAGAGTGGCCGCGGTCGCCCGAGAGCCCCGTCGGCGCCGGAGAACCAAGTGACCCCGGCGCCCGGTGCCCGGCGCTGGAGCCAAGGTAGGGGGCGCGGGGCGCAGGGCGCAGGGCGCGGGCGCGGGGCGGGCCCCAGACGTGCCCGGAGCGGGCGCTGCTCCCGCGGCGGCGGCCTCCCTGCGGGCGGGCGGGCGCGGCGCCGGCCGGGGCGCGGGGCGCGGGGCGCGGGGCGCGGGTCCCACCTCCTCTCCGCTTTGTTCCCCGCGCTCCCCCCTTCCCGGGAGGTGCGCCGCGGGTCCCGGCTGCGGGGCGCAGAGCCGGCACGGGCCCCGCGGAGGGTGGCGGCGCCCGGCGCCCGGCCCTTGGGGCGCCCCGGTCCCCAGCCCGCGCGTCACCCCGGCGCTGCCCGGCCTCCCGTGCCCGTGGGTCCGCGCCCCAGGCCAGGCCGTCGTGGGCGCGGGGGCGCCGCGCGCCGGGGAGGTGCTGGGCGGCGGCGCAACTTTCCGAGCCCGGGAGAAGCCCCCCGGCCGCCCGCCGCCGTCCCGCGGGGCCCCGCCGCTGCGGGGGGCGGGCGAGGGGCCCGGTTTCTGGGAAAGCCGACGCGGTGTTCCCGGGGGACCCTGTGTACCGAGAACTGCTCGGGAGGAGAAGAGCCGGGTCCTCCCGCGCTGCCCCGCCCCGGGAGGCGCGGGCGCGTCGTCGCCGGGACGCGGCGAAGCCGGGTGTGGACCGGCCCCCAGGCCCCTTCCTTTGGAAACAGCCAACGGGGGACCTGACCGAGTGGGGGAGGGGGCTCGGCCCGCAGGGTAGTTCCGTGCAGGGGACGCTGCGCGCATTTCCCCGGGGGCGGCTCTGCTGCCGATTTAGCCGCCTGGGTAGCCCTGCGCCCTGGGACTGCCTTACTCGCCACGCGGAGGGGAGATTGGGGTTCTCCTGCCTCGAACGCTGCTGACAATTATCCTAACGGGTCGCACCTGGCTATCTCCGGTCCCCTCTCCAATAGACTTAAGCCACAGTGTGTCTAAAAAAGTGTTTTCAATAGTAAGGCTTCCAAGCTGCTTACAGGTGCAGACCATATGCCCTAAGTATCTCAGGCCTAGGCTCTGACGAAAGAGCGTCAGTTCCTGGGCTTATAATTTGAGCATAACCAGTAAAACTTGTGCATATGCACACTTTAGGGATATTTCCTGATATTCTTTGAGGCGTTTACTTTCTAAAAATGCAGTGTCAAGATTGGCTTGGGCCTAAAAGCAAACCGCTTGTCCATTGAATTTTACCTGCTCAGCTTATAGGATAAGACTTGTTGCTTTAGGGCACCAGAGACTTTTGTGATTGGTAAGTATGAAAAATATGGCCGGGCACACTTGAGGAAGAGTGATTGTTTACGAAAGAAGCCCCTAACCCTCAGGTTTCAACACTTGAACATGCCATGTAAGCCACTCCCTAATCTGGGCTCCTCCTGCCTTTCCAGTCTCATTTCCTGACTGTTCCCAGGTCTCCCTCCCCCACCCCCCATCCCCACCCCACCCATCTGCACAGGCCCAGGCCCTGCCAGACCCATCAAACTACTTCCAAGTTGTCATTTCCAGACCACTATCTGGAATGAATGAACATTCTGCTTATACTGTTCCTACCCCACTCGCCCATCTGCTGATTACTCACACATCCTTCATCCGCCAGTCAAATACCTTCTCGAGGAGGCTTGCTTTCCCCAGTATCTCTGGACCGTTAAGCTCTTTCTTCTCTAGCAGTCATCACCTTTTCCAGAACACGATTGTTTTTTTACACAGCTGGCCAGGCCATCTTGTACAGTTGTGCAGCCTTTCACTGCACAAGGTCATCCTGTCCAGTGGAAAAGTGGAGGCGGAAATCCAATTTGCACTTTGTTTGCCAAGTCCCTGGTGCACTCCTCTCCTCTCCACTGGCAGGGGGCGCCTTTTGTAATTCACCCAAAGGCACAGCTGGTGGTGATCCTGCCTCTCCCCACTAAGGTACTCAGCACCCATCGCACACTGACAGAGTAGAAACTCCTGTAAGGCTCCTTGAACGAGTGAGAAAAGAAAGGATTGTTTCTACAGGACTCGAGAAAGGCAAGAGTTTGGAGGCAGAGTTCTCCTGTGTCAGTGTAGAGGAGCGTGCTTCGGTTTGCTCGGTCTTATGCTGGCAGATCAAGTGATTCTTAGATGTCTTCTTGATTATAGGGGAGAAGCTGGGCGTGTGAATCCACAGGTGGGCATCAGAGGTGGGCGCCAACCGGTCGTGGGCCTGCTTCACTGGTTAGGTCAGGGCACAGGTTTACAAGCCTAATCATGATTTGCTGGGGAGCTAAGGGTGCAAGAATCTTGAAAGTAAGGCCATAAAGAGCTTTGCGCATTAACATGTGCTAATAAATTGGATCGAAGTGCCATGTCATATACATGAACTTCAGTCATCCTTAAGTGGCATTTCACAGAATTAAATAAGAAAATGGGAAAGGAAGGCTTTGAGCGATTTATTTAGGTTCTCCAATAAGGTCAGCATTCACGATCACAAGTCACATGTTAAAACTCAGTCTTCACATTGGGGCAATTTGCAAGCTCAACTGGCTGCAAGGTTCTTACAAATGCTCCAAATTTGTATGTAGTTAAACACATCTAACCATTTGTGGGGCAATCTGGAGATACCTTTTAAAGCTACAATCAACATATGGGTCATCCCACAAAAATGTATAAAATTGTGATATAAAATAACATACTTGTAAATGTCAAAGAACTTGCCAGTTATATGAAATCCTGGAATATCTAGGATTTATAACATATGCTAATTTTAAAGAGCATGCCAGCTGTCCCACATTATGGGAAAGGAAACTTAGGACCAGAGGCTTGTCAAGGGTCACAGAGGTTATGTAGGGGCACAGCCAGGACGAGCTCTCAGATCTCCTGGCTCTTAATCCATTGCTCTGTATATTCAAGTACTTGTAAGAACAGTCGCCCGTGTCTTCCATCCTTGGCTTCCATTGGGAAATCTTGAAGGTATAGACTATAATTTCTCAGGGAAAGGGAAGATTCTTAGCATCACACACAATGCCCTGTGTGAAGTAGGCATGTGATAACTATTTGCTGAATGCAGGAATGCATGAATAATCCAGTTGATAGCTTACTTATTTAAAGTAATTATTTGATAAGGCACAAACCAAAGTCCTTTGGAGTTCATTATGGTGGAATTTGGCCTCTGTGTTTGGGTTCCTTAAGTGTAATAAAAAGTATTGGATATACTTTATGGAAGAGATGGGTAGAAATTGTTTGCTTTAAAAGAAGCCAGAACTCTTCACAGTAAGGCATCACCAAAAAACTCAGGATTTAAAATCAACAGGTCTGCTCCCAAACTGGCTTTGATTCTGCAAGTCTTTTTTTTTTTTAAGTTTTTATTGATTTCAGAGAGAGGAAGGGATAGGGAGGGGGAGAGAGAGAGAGAGAGAGAGAGTTAGAAACATCAGTGATGGGAGAGTCATTGATCGGCTGCCTCCTGCACGCCCCCCACTGGGGATCGAGCCCACAACCCGGGCATGTGCCCTGACCAGGAATTGAACCGCGATCTCCTGGTTCATGGGTTGACGCTCAATCCCTGAGGCACGCCTGCCCGGTGATTCTGCAAGTCTTAAGCATCACCAGCCTCAGTTTCTTCGTGTAACCTCGTGAGTCTCAGAGTTGTCAGGAGGGTCCGAGGAGCTCACATGCGTGCAAGCTTCTGCAACCTTTGGGACAGTGAATGGCAATAAGATGAGAGTCGGACTCCGTGGCAGGAGGTGCTTGCCAGGCACCGGGCGGGTCTCTGCGTCCGTCATCCGTGTCCCCTGTAACCCTCTGAGAGAGCAGCCAGGTTTGTGGAATGAGGGAGAACCTGAAGCCCACACACCTGTCCCTCAGCATTGAACAAGGAGGTAGTGAGTCCCTAAAGGTAATGTGTCCAGTACCTTTAGTCTCTGAACTTTAGTAAGAGAACTTCAAGGGGAAAAGAAAAGCAAGTGACATCAAAGCAGATCCCTTTTGTTTTAGGCAGAGGGGCAATTTGCATTTTAGACCAGTCCCTTTTTAGATTGTGGCTAGTGGAGTGAGGAAAGCAAGACTGGCAGAAAGGTAATCAGCTGTAATGTGCAGATGTTCAGAGGCTGTGCCCGTAGAGTAGTGGGGACAGCCAAGGGGAACGGGTCCTGGACTCTAACGGAGGTGGAATGGAGGTGGCGAGTGAGAGAAGGTGGAGGGCCGGGTGGGTTATAACCAGTGAAGGATGTTCCCTGATCCCAGCAACACAGGAGAAGGTCGGGGACCTGTGGGGCCCCCTCCCCCAGTTTCACCCAGCTATGAAGTCCCATCACTGAGATGGGACCCAGGTCCGATTCCATGCTCCTTCCTCTCTTCACTGTTAGCACATCTATCATTGCGAATGAATCAAGGATTTTAATAAAAGCCTGGAATTTGAAAGCTTTTATTTTTATGAGCGAGTTCATAATTTTAAGAAGTGCCGAGTCTGAAGCCCTCCCGCAGACCAAGGCCAGCAGGTGTAGGCTGGTGCCCCCAGAGGGTCCCCACTGGCCGTGTGTAAGGTATTTCTTGTCTCGGATCCTGTCTGGCCTGGGCTCCGGCCCGCCCCTCCGCAGGCCTTCCGTCCAGCTGGAAGACCGTCTGCATTGTTTCCATTCATGAGGTTTGCAGATTGAGTGACAGAACCTGGACCGCAGCTTTCATTGTATTTTCACGGCGTCAGGTTACAAGGTGTCTTTGAAATTCGTGGCTCGACGTCTGCACGTGTCTCTTGGATGGGGTTCTCCCAGAGTTCCCATCAGGAAGGGATTCTTGGCATCGGGGACAGGATGTGAAGCTAGAATGTTGAAGATCTCCTGTCATTAGCAGTTTGGGACATGGCATAGGAAGTGAGCTTGTCAGTCGTCCCTTAAGCTGGCCAAAGGTGAGGGTTCCCCCTGCCTTTAAAGTGTGGTGATGGCTTCAGTGCACCACTGTATGTTGTCATTTCAGAATCCAAAATGGGTTTTCTCTAGTGAAGAGCATCCGGTGCCTCGGGATTTTCATCTCGAGAGGAGTGATAGCAGCGCTTTCCTCGGAGAAGATCGTTTTGAGAATTGAGAAATTAATGAATTAATTCACACCGTGTGCTCAGAGCCACGCCTGCCTCAGTGAAAGCTGTCAGGAAGGTGGCTCGTCCCTCCCAGGAAGTGCAATTTGTCTGCGCAACTTATGTAAATAAAGATGCTCAGCAGGATGGAGCTGTGGCTTAGGGGAGCAAAATACGGGCCATCTTCTTTCTTTTCTTTTATTAATTTGAGAGAGAGAGAGGAGGGAGAAGACGAGAGAGGGAGAAACATGGATGTGAGAGAGAAACACACACGATCGGTTGCCTCCCACATGCACCCCGACCGGGGATCGAACCCACAACCTGGGTATGTGCCCTGACCGGGAATCGAACCGGTGACCCTAACCCTAACCGCCCCCCCGTCCTTACCCATGGAGACTCGGGGAAACCGTCCACCCCCCTTTCTTGTGCTTCGGTCTGCGTCAGCCATAGGCAGTGGGCGACACTCAGGTGCTGGTGACTTCCCCACAGCCAGCGCCCTGCAGGCTCAGCGTGGTGCCTCAGGGACGCCCTTAAGTGGTGGTTGACGGGATGCGTGAAGTGTTCATTGACATTGTTTCTTAAAGGTAATACCCTGATTAGGAAGTTTAGTGGCCCTTTGCCAGATGTCGGACTCTTTAAATGGGCTCCCTCAATAATAAAATGCGAAACGTAAAGTTAAGTAAAGGTTTCTCCGTCGTCACCGGGTGCGAAGTGAGGCCGTGCCGTCCTGTCGGGCATCGTGGATCTGAGTTCTGGTCTGGGGCTCACCTTTGCTCACTTGGCAGCTCGGCAAGCTAGCGAGGCGCTGAGGCCTCCCGGAGGAGGGGAAGCTGTCCTGCAGCCATCCCCAGCGTCTCACCCCGGCCGAGGCGGCGTCGCCCGTGAACCTCCGTTTGGGCCTCACGCTGGGTGGTGGTGGTACAGTAATGGACGTATTTATTCCTACCGTGACGCGGGTGTAAAGAGGGTTTTATTGCGCTTTCAAATGATGCTTTCATACGTATGAACAGGAACGGAGGAAGCACACACCTGGGATACACTAAAGTGACCTCAGATACGTTGGTGCTGGTGGCATTGGAAGCTGCTGGGAACAATACCTCCTGTGTGAAGACACAGAGCCTTGGGGAACGTTTGCCAAAGCAGAAACCCAAGTATTTTCCCATTTAACCGGTCCGCCTTGAACGTTCCCTGCGGAAAATCCCAATCACTCCACGCAACCGTGGTTGTCTGGAATAGCTCTCCCTTAACAACTGTCTGTTGAACGTTTTGTCGGGCAGCACGCTGCATATCCCACGGATAACTTCATTTCATGCAATATTTAAAAGAAAATCAGAAGTCTCACTGACCGGGTCCATTCCTTATACACACATCCGGCCCCCGCGAGCTGGTCACTTTTCCCATCATCTTCTATATCAGAAAGTTGTACTGAAGAGCGCCCATTTCCTCGGCTCTCTAGGCTCACCTCAGATGTCACCCTTCTGAAGCTCTCCCTGGTCCCTCACTAACCCCCGCTTTCTCTTGAAAAGTAACAGTCCTCACCACTCAGGGCCCATCCTGGACACGGCCGTGTTGCCCAGCCAGTGGTGTGGCCCCATCCTTCCCCTCCCCCAGTTGGACTCCCTGTTAACTACATAAAAGCAGTCATTCCATAAAGTGGTTATTTGTGATGTTGTGGACACATGACTTATCAGTGCCTTTACTTTTCTCCATTCTGATAGACAACAAAGGATGAACTATTTGAAAGATACGTGCTTGGCTACATTGCTCTTGGCGTTTGTCTGGTTAGAGGTAATAATCCAGGTAGTCAGCAATCCATTTTGAACAAAGACGGGAGCCCTTGGTTTTGGGTAGAGGTTTGCCAAAAATAGTGGCGTGATCTTGAACAAAATGCGACATTCTCTCTGGGTTTCCATTTCTTAGTTTGTAACTTTGGTGGGCAGGGGCGTCACATTGGATTAAATGGCTTTTAGGGTTTCTTTCAGCTATAAAACTCAGTGATTCTATTGCAGCAATAAGACTATAAGACAGAAAAAATTTTATAAAAATTTAACATTGCTGCATTTGTGATGTGCTGTTGTGCTCCCTGGCATTTGAGCATGATTGGGTGACAGGTAACCGTCACCCAGTGCCAGTCAGGAGGGCAGGGCTGGTGAGTGTGTTGGGTCTTGATAAGTCCAGCCCGAGGAAGTAGACATTGCTAGGATCACATTATCTGTGATCTTGGGGGCTGTGGGTGGTAGGAATTTCGAGGCCTCGCACTGGGTGTCAGGGAGCTCAGCGTTGAACTCGAAGGACGGCCAAGGAAGAAACTGAAGTAAGGTCAGTGGGCCCGGCGAAGGTGGAGTGATGGAGCGCAGGCAGGTGTAGAGGTGGAAACACGGTAGCCACGGATCTGAACGCAGACCCAAGCAACCACCTTAGGCCCACAGTGGAGCTGTTACGAGAACGTTGATGAGATGATGGCATTGCCGAGTCTCAACGTGACAGGTTGTAAAGACGAGTCAGAAGAGGATTCAGAAATTATGGCCAAGTCTCCTTACCTTTTCTTACAAGTGGAGAAACTACAGCCAGCGAGGGAGTTCTCAGACTCACGTTTGCATAAATACCATTTGGAGCCTGGTAAAGTGCAGAGCCCTGGCACTCACTCCGAGATGAGGGTTCTGGAGGTCAGGGTGCATTTTATCTGGCGCACATGCTATCAAGGTGTTGCTGGTGGCTCTTTGATTGCATTTTGGGAAACTGCCCTTTAGGTGAGCCTTGCCTGTGTGGGACTGTGAGGACCTAACCATGGTAGTAAATTTGCCAGAGATGGGCAAGAGATTTGGAGGTAATCCACCTATCAATGCGCTACAATTTTCCTTAATTCGGACAACCCGTGATTTATTGTTTGACAGGACTATTTAAAAAAAATAAAAATCTGGCCCTGGCCAGGTGTCTCAGTTGGTTAGAGCATTGTCCCAATATACCAAGGTTGTGGGTTCCATCGGCGGTCAGGACACATAAGGATCAACCAATGATGCATAAATAAGTGGAATGACAGAATAATGTCCGTCTGTCTGTCCCCCTCCCCTCCCCTCCCCTCCCCTCCCCTCCCCTCCCCTCCCCTCCCCTCCCCTCCCCTCCCCTCCCCTCCCCTCCCCTCCCCTCCCCTCCCTTCCCCTCCTCCCTCTGTCCCCCCCTTCTGTCCCCCCCCTTTTCAAAAAACCAATTAAGAAAAAGAAAAGAAAACTTAAAAAAAGTCTCTCTAAAGAAAATATTTGTTAAATGTATTAGCTATAAGCGTATTAATAGTGAAAACTAGTAGGGAAATTTCAGTCAACTTAGAAATGTCTATTTTCTAATAACTATCGAAGAAGTATTTCTATCTCTTCAGTAAAGACCATTTTCTAAGAAATACTAACAGGCCGTGTTTTGTTTGGTTCTGTTGCAGCTTTCCGTGTAATTGGAATTTTAAAATTACCCGTCTTTACAAATTTAGGGATGTCACTAAATCCGACTGTACAGAGTCCCACCTTAGCCAGTCATCCAAATGTGTGAGGAAATTGAGTCTGGAAGGATGGTTGGCAGTTGCTGAAGTCTTGGTGTCTGTTGAGAAGAGAATGTCACTGCAGTGTGGCATTTCTGAAAAGCTGTCACAGAGCTGAATCTTGATGGCTTGATAAATCTCATTAGTTAGAAAATTCACTAAAACTTGAATGGCATAAGCAGAGTTGGCAGCCAGCTCTTGGAATTTTCAGCCCATCAGTAAAGGGGTAGTTCTGAAAACGGATGGGAACACACGCATTTTATTATCAACGCTGAATAACACCTTGTATAAGTTTCTTATTCTCTAAAGGAAAACCTGTAAACTTTTATAGAGTGCCTTGAAAATTCTTGAATAATTTCACAGTTTAAAAGTACAGTTGATTCCTGTGTGCAGTAGAAGATACGGCAAACTTTAGAAGGTGTGTAAATAATAGTGATACAGACACGAGGATTTATATTCACACGTGCGTGTGCAAAATGTTGCGGTCCCAAGTCCCAAGCCATGCTCTATTACTTTAACAGTCGTCATGTATCCGTAAGCATTTTAGAACACAAGAACCTTTAGGAACCCTCTAATTCGACCCATTTTCTCAGAAGAGAGAAGCTTGATGCTTCGGGAAAGGGCCGTGACCTGCTTTAATTCCCTATCATAAGGGTTAACAGCAGGCACAGCTCCGCCCGGGTCCCAGAACCCTTTGCTCTGGACGTTTTTCTCTCTGTGCTTAAAAGTTAGAAGGACTGGTTATGAGGATCGCATCACAAAGCCAGGAAATGTTTTAGATTTTCTACGGGAAGGGAAACTAAACCTATGAATTTTTGGAATTAGCAAAGGCAGAGCTTGTGTACTTCAGAGCCTGCCCCAAGGAACGTAGGACTTCATGTGCAGAGCGCGGCCTGGGGCTGCTCCGGGCTATGCAGGTTCAAGTACGTGGTGTCCTCTGCACAGATAAATGGGCCTTTCACGAATGAAGTGTGAGTAGGGGTGTGAGGCTGCCATATACATGATCAGAGCTGAAAAGAATCTCAGAAGCAGTCGGGCTCGCCCCTTTGTGTAAGCTTTGTCTTGCCTCTATGTTATAAATTACTATCATGATTTTGTCAGTAATTGCTTTAAAAAGAAGCAGCTAACTCTTCAAAGTCTATCAACTTATATGGATTGTAAACAAAATAAAGATAAAGCAGATGTCCATGAAACTCGAAATACAGTGTGTTTTTTTATTCTATCCAAATCCATGGGTCTGTTTTCCTGTCTCTGAAATGGTACAGTAATAGTGGTTTCCAAACCTTTGAAATGAGAGGCATCTTTTGTTCCAAACTGCATGTTGCGTGCAACTCCAAATTCGGAAGAGAGACCGAACTGCAACTGTGTGTGCTAAAGCAGAGGTAGAAGGCAAAAGGATTCACATGTCCTTGCCTTTTACTCTCCTGGGGTGGAGGTGGGGGAGGTCCCTGGGCCCCTCTGAAGAACCTAATGCAGTGATGAACCCAATGGTAGAGATGATTGCTCAGGCCCTAGCATTTCAGTGTTCTCTTTGATTCTGTATACTCTTGAAACTGGAAAGAATCTGACGAAAAGACTTAGCTTTTTAATACAAGGACCTGTGTTTAGGACAGGTAAGTCGGTAGGAAGTCGGTGAGTTTGAGACTTTCATGACATCATAAAAGAATGACAGCACATGCCAGGTAGAAATGGGGAAATTCTTGAAATGTTGGGAGTGTATGATTTGGGTAACAGTGATGTGTCTTCCTGCCTTGCACGCAGCAGGTGTGTGTAATTGAATTGAAATAATTTTACCTGTTCTTGTAAATCTGCTGATCAAACCTGAAATTGAATTTCCTAATCCTTTAATGGCATCTTTGCCGGAAAATAGATAGGAGGGGGAGAGCAGGAGCACCAGCATTTCAATAAAAGGCATGAAAGATTTCAGAGGTCACACACACCCAAAGGAGATGTCTGCCTGCTGCTCTTGGCTCCGTTTGTCAACCGCTTTAAGAAGCCCTAAAATCAGGAAAATTGTAGTTTAAACTTGACTTTGGTACTCAATGATTCTCTGTTCTGGGTTTTTTGAAACCCTTATTTTTGCTCTTCTTTCTTAGCTCACTGTCCGTATAAGACAAGATCTAAATAGAAACAAACTAAATATCTGTAAATACAGAACAATCTCTGTGGTATATTAAGTGAAGAAATTTGGGTACAGAACACTGTATACTGTATGCGGCCTTTTGAATAAAACTGTTTTGCAAACTATGAGTCATGGGTAGTGACATCAGTTTAGTGGGTGAGATTTAAAAAAAAAACTTTTATTCTTAGAATAGACTGTAAAAAATTCAGTGGCTTTCTATTTTTTTTTTCTTTTTTTGGACCAAGAGTAAGTCACACACAAGGAGGAATAACAAAGCACAGTATGGATTAGAAAGTTTGTAAATATATTGCATGTGGTGAGGATAGTGTTTCTTGAAACTTTTTAGTTTAATGCGTATATTCATATACATATATCTGAGAATAGGTGTGTATGTGTGTATTATATTTGGTGTAGTAGTCAGTGTTCTCCAGAGAAACAGAACCAATTGGATATATATATGCACAGGAAAACTTTTGTTGTAAAAAACTGGCTCCTGTGATCATGGAGGCTGGCAAATCCAAAATCTGCAGTGAGGACAGACAGCCCGGAGACCCAGGGGGGATGAAAGCTGAAGGCAGTCTCCTGGGAGTTCCCTCTTGGTCCTCAGGCAGGTCTTTTTGTGCTCTTCAGGCCTTCAACTGAGTAGATGAGGCCCGCCTGCATCATGGAGGGAAATTTGTTTTACTCAGAGTTCACTGATTTAATTGTTAATCTCATCCCCAAACACCATCAAGTTGACAAATAAAATTAACTATCCCATGCAAATATGGTAAGTTACAAGGCAGTATATGTCTTACATATGCATGTTTATATATCTATAAGAATCTACATATCTGTATTCCTAGGATGGGTGAGTGAGTGGGTGGGTGGGTGGATGGATGGATGGATATTCTGGAATATCTATGAAGGATACACAGAGCAGGTCAGAGCCTTAGCTAAAGCAGAAGTCCTCCGTCTGGGGAGAGGGTCACCTAAGAACCTTTTCTAAAATATATACATCTGTGCTTCTGTCCTTCCTTACTCTATCCTGCTTCTCCTGCAAGAATGAATTTTACAGTTGAGAATGGAGGGAGATAGAAAGCAAAGTAGTTTTTGAAAAAGTTTGATGGACTGAAGCAAGAAGAGACAGAAGCTGTGAGAGTAGAACGTGAGGCATCAACTAGCAGATGGGAGGTGATGAGCGATTGGTGGCAGTGGGCTGTTCTGAGCCCCTGCGGGGGGCACAGTACCTGATGCTCCTGGAAGTGAACAGACTCTGAGGTTGGTTTTGCGCTTTGCCATGGGGAAACCGGTGCTGCCCTCCTGCACTCCACGCTTTACCCAGACGATGCCGTTCATGCTTAGAGATGAAGATCTCTATGGTGATAATGCCTGCGGCCTGTGGAACCTGTGTCATGTGTTCCTGGGATTCCCATGACCGTCTTTAACGTTTTACCAATGTGTCGTTATAACCGATTTTAAAAATATTGTAGACATACCCTTTGAATCACAGGTGACCAGCTCTGTTCTGGGTGAAGTTTTCCTAGGGACAAGGGACAGCTATAGACATAACTCAGCAAGTTGACCATTTTCCTAAACCTGGGAAGGAGGTAAAAAACATTATTATTTTATTTTAAAATTTAATTTCACATATTTTAAATGAAAAAAATTCTAGCCCTCATCGGTGTTGGGTGAACTGTCTACGACATGGAGTGACATAAAAAATGATTCCTTAGCTATTACAGGTAGCTACTTAATCTGTAAGGCATCATTGTCATTAGGAGGTGGGGACATTGTTCTGGAATTGACATTAGCTGGGAAACTTTTGGACAGGTGATCATTTCGTCTGGGTTTTATTTTTAGAATTAGAAGCTCTCTCCCGTGGGCCCTACCACAGAGCTGTTGCATCCCAAGAGGATCTCAACTTGTAAGTCAAACAAACGGAATGGAGATCGTGCGGCTTCTCAGATTTGTGCCGTATTAAAACAATTGGGTGTGAAAGAATTTATTTGCACAGTGGAGGCAGTTACTTCTGCCACTCCCAGCACTGAACCGGCAGCGCCTGTCTGGGCCTTCGCCTGCTCCTGACCCGCTTCGCTCCGCAGGGGCGTGCCTGACGGTAGTTGGCCTGGTGGCTGGTGTGTAATTGAAACATGTGCTCAGCAGAATTTCAGCTCCTCCGGGATCACCCTCAGGGTTTACACCTTATCTGGCTCTGAGAGACCCGTTTAATTACAGCTGTTTTGATATTTGGCCAAGTCGCTAAAGCCAGTGAGCTCTCCCTGGGGAGACAGTAAACTTTTGATGGGAATAGCAGAAACGATGGGATGCTTCTGCAATGGACGCTTATGCGGGCTGGTTCTTGTAAGTGCGCAGGGGAGCTGGCAGCCCTTTCGGGCTTCTGGGGGGCCCTGGTGGGCACCCAGTGGTGTGTAGCTGCCGGGCCCTTGGAGGCGGTCGCGGGAGGCTTGACGTTTCTGACCCTGGGCTTTGGCTTTTGGAGACGGCTCCCAGGCAGGACGAGCCTTCCTCTAAAACCAAATGTACACTCTGGCCTCCCGCCAAGAGAAGGATTGTAAATATATCAGAGCTGATGCTGTACTGAATTTCTTCATAGAAAGAAAAAAAGGAGTGGTTAATAAATAACATTCAGTGTTCGAGCAGAGCCCCAAATTCAAAGATCGTCTTTCCTTCCGGCCAGTGTGTCACAAACATTTTATGTTCGAGCCACGCTCCCCCCACTGTCCGATTCCATTTCACACTGTACTATAGCTCTGTACAGGCTTCACCTTGGGGCCGCATTTCTCATCCGGCTCTTTTAGTGACGATGAATGAGTTCACTGAGAAAAACAAAGTTCACAGAACAGGAGGAAAAAGGTAATCTTTACGTATTATTTTGATGTGTTTTCCCCCCTTTTGAGCTTTTGATGGACTGTGGTCTTATAAAATACTTTTTTTTTTCTACCTTTGTGCTGGGTGGGTGAGACTGTTGAAAACAAAAGCAAGCCCACCGACCAAACCCCTTTAAAGCATGATTCTATAATATACATAATGTTATTTTACAGAATTAACCGCAGTGCAATTTGTGATGCTAGTATAGACCCCCCCCCCCGTTTCTCCCACCTGCTAAGTGGACGTCACACTAGGGCTTCTGAGTTTCCTCTCACTTCCCTTCCTGCCCCTCACAACTTATTGCTGCCCCTGTCCTGGCCGGAGGCCCTGCCCCCTGAGGCCTGGTGCTGCTCAGGGCACCTGCAGGGCCCTGGGCTTGAGCCGGCAGCTGGCTGGGGTGGCCTGCGCTGCGGAAGGCGCGTGTGGTTGGCTAACCCGGAAAGCAGGCAGGAAAACCCGCTGCTTAGCTCTGTGTTTGATGTTCTCTGAGGCCCCCATTGGGCATAGAGTGCTGTCTGCTTTGCTTTAAAGGCTTTGCTTTGGGGAGCTCCGTTTGGGACCCGGGGAGGGCTGCGGGGGCTGGAGGGAAGAGCAAGGGCCTGGCCGCTGACCCTGCCTCCCACGCCGGCGCCGGGCCCCTTGCTTTCACCTGGGCTTTCCGCCGACGCCCCGCTCCTCGGCCTGAACCGGATTTTGGAAACCTGTGTCGTAGACGAGGCTGTTGAGACGGCGTTGGGATCGCATCCCAGTTCCTCTGACTGCACATCCTTCCTCCCGGCTCCTTCTCGGGAGGGGTGGGCCGTAGAGCCCATGTGCGTTTTACGAGCCATATGGACTCGTGAAGGGCTGCTCAGCTCTGACAGCTGGTTAAATTGTCTGTGACTCCGGTCCCGCCATTAGCATGGATGACGGATCGTTGACACTTCCCGGCAGGAGAGGCTGACGTCCCAGCCTGGAGCAGCTCGCGATCTTTCCAAAGTGCTAAGTATGATTGAACTTGGATCCGATCACTATGGCGAGGCCAGAACGCGTTAGGTTCCCCCCAGCAGGCCCGCTCTTTCTTACCCAACCTAGGGGGGCTCGTCGTTACTGTTTGCTCTCACGCCAGGAGTGTGGGCGCCTTCTGCAGGCCCCAGAGTTCAAGAAATCGATGCCTCGTGCTCTCCAGGTTCATACTCCACTTGTATGGACTTTTTGCCCTTGCAACTCTATTTCTTCATCTCTTATCTGGTTTCCTAGGTATATGTTTTGTATTTGTACTCTTTGAGGTCACTGAGCTTATCTATTTCTTTATCTCTCCCCAGTTAGGACAAAGTCTAACTCCTAGACATCAACTCAGTGTTTATTAAGTTGTCACTTTCGGTGTTTCTTTTCTCCGATCACTAGTGTAAAGGTGAAATATTGACACCATGTAGTGTTTGAGTTTTGTCTCTCCAAGTTTGATTCCGTGAGGGTTGGTTCACTCCGGTGATTTTTTTCTATTATAACGTAACCGGGTTCTCTTGCTGGGCTCTAGTGCCAGCCGTTTACAACGGTGCGACTCAGGTGTGCTGACAGTGCCGCGAACACTCCAGGTCCAAAGGCAGGAAAAGCAAAGGAATCAGCCTTCTCAATAACTTTTATGTTGCTTCTATGTTAAAATGACAATAATTTGGATATATTGGATTAAAATATATTATTAAAATTAATTTCACTTGCTGCTTTTTACTTTTCTCAACATATTTTCTCTGTTGGGTAGCACTGCTCTCGAGCTCTGCTGGGGCATTTTTCTCTGCTGGATGCTTTTCAGTTTTCATCCACTTACCCATGTCTTATCCATTTTTAAAAGGCAGCTCTTCTGTCTGTGACATTTACTGGCTTGACTCTTACGTAGTCCCAGCTTTTGTGGGGAATGTCCCTGGTTTTCTCTCCCGTATCTTTATTTGAGATCTGCTTGCCTGCATTTCTTACCTCCCTTACAGAAGGTAAGATTGGCATTGTCTTCACTAGACTATAACCCCCTTGAAGCCAGGACTGTGAGAATGACTTTTTCTTGGCCTCTGGCCGTGTCTGCAGTGCTGGGTTCTGTCTCTGAGGAGCTCAAGTGTTTGTTGAGTGAATAAATAGATGGCATATTTGCATTTCCACTGGCCTTAACAAAATGTGCTTTAAAATCTAAGTGGGTCATATAACACTACCTGTATGTGTTCTGTTTCTTAGGCATCCCCTGAATTATGGGAAGTAAAAGCTCACTGAGGTCAGAGTATGGTCACCACTTAATTACAGGCTCCCGCTAGTGCATGCTGGAACTGATGATGGTTGTTAGCAGGGCATTACCCAGACTCACTGTGTGATGTTCTGGGTTTGGCTTTGGCTGGGATATGTATAAAGTGAACTCATTTTCAGACCCATCTTAGGTTTCCTCATTTATGGCCTCTGTTTTGAAGAAGTGGTTTTTCAAACTAGGGCATTGAGAGGGAAGGAGGGGCCCAGTGCTGCTGCTCCTGTTTTTTCCTGGCAAATGAATTTATTTTGAAATCTGCAGTCCTTTCCTCTTTGTTCACCATGTCCAATGGTGACTTGGATCTACTCACAACCACTTCAGGAAATGGACTTTGGAGCCAGATCTGGGCCGAGGGGAATCTCGGCTCTAGACGTTGCCTGTAGCTGGCACCTGGCTCTGTTTGAGCCGCATCTCCGCCCAAGGGAAAATCTGAGGTGCCAGATTCTGCCGAGAGGCCAAGTGTTGAGGGGTCGAGGTGAGGGGCTTCTAGGATTAGAAGCAGAAAGGTTCTTAGGAAAATCTGCAGTGTAATAGCTGAGACGATCTTTCCTTAACGGACCTTTGTCCTTTCCAGCAGCTTCTGTCCAAGCCTGCGTGTTCTGCCACCCGCATCTGGTGCCCGCGGGCATTGTGCTGCGTCCCTGTGTTCTCTGCTGCTTTTGCCGTGAGCTCTTGGGTCGCATCCTGGCGGAAACCAGCCTTAAGCGAATGGTCTTAAGTGGCCAAGCAAAGACGAGGAGGGATTTGACACTGGGTAGAGGCAGATGTTCACCGTCATCCTTGGGAGGCCTTCTCTGGGGGGCCGAGTTCTGATCTGTGCCCACACTCGGCAGTAATGCGGGTTAGCAGCCTCCCTGGGGGTAGAGCCCCTGCTGCACCTGCCTATCTTTGCGCTTTTGTTAATCACATTTAGAAGTCTGACTGCAGCCTGCCATCGCTCTCCCTGCTCCTAAACCACTTACGGGCCTGCAGGTTGTTCGTTGGTACATTAATGTCTCTGGAGGAAGCGTTTCCAGACCCTGCTTCATCGTCAGGCATATCCCATATGGTCATCTTGTTACCCGGGTAGGAGCCTGCCCATGCCAGGCCTCTGTCTGCCAGGCTCCTTCTCTACCAGGCACTTTCTCAGCGCCTCATTCACTCTGCATTGCTCCAGGACAGATTCCTGCCCAGTCCGCAGAGGGCCGCAGGGCGCAGAGGGGGGAGGCCGGCAGTAGAGCTGGGTTTTGCCCCAAAGCACTTACTCTGCGGACTGCACCGTGCTCTTCCCTGCGGCTCAGGATTCTGGGGAAGGCTCTCGTTGACACTGTGCTCTGGTAAGAGAGAGGTAATTGGAGAACAAAAGTGAATTTCATATCTGCTTTCTGAGAATTGGAAGCAGTCTAGAATAAACTGCTTTTCCAACTGTAAGATTGAAGTACCAGTATCTGAACCGGCGATGATAAGAGCGAAGAGATTATAAGAGAAATGAAACAACATGATATAATTTTTTTAACCTCATAGGATTTTCAGACCCCAAATTTCCTGGAAGAAATTGTGCGTTTTTTTTTTTCTGAGAGTATCATAAAAGCTGGGGTTGGGCCTTGTCTTTTGGTGGCTGCTGGACAAGTTTTCTTTGATGACTTCAATATTTTTGCTTTATAGGAAAAGAAGATTCGGTTTCTAAATGGCTGCTCTATTCAGGTTTTCAGGGGTGGGACCTTGTGAATTTGCTATTATAGTAGACCAAAACCTATATATAGGGACACTCAAATTAAATGTGGTGTAAATCCATGTCTTTAAAAAAAAAAAAGAAAGCAATTACTATGTTTGAAAGCCAAGCTATAAAAAGAAAGTGAAATCATAGGAGAGCCAAGACAGGATTTCATTTCACTAAGCAAATGGCCCGGACTTTCTTTCCCTTTTGTGTCCTGCAGTGGCAGCAAGGGGAATGCAGATGTTTCAAAATTAGGATCATAGACATTTATAGGAGGTTAAACGTTGGAGATCTTCCCTGTAAACACTCATCCTAGAAATTAAGAGACAGATCTGGAAGGGTGCAATGCTCAGAAACTCGCTTTATATTTTGTTAATTGTCAGTTTAGTTATTCAGCGTCCCACAGAACCTGGTTATTTTTTTAAAGGAAGTTGTTATTTAATGTGTGAACATACACATTGTAATATTTTTCCTTTAAAGTTAAAATTAATTTTTTTGAAAATATACGTGTCTTTGGCTAGCCTAGTCCTGCCAGCTGTGCCAATCACATTTTAAAACTGGTTTCAATGCATATAGCAAATCCCTCCCCTCCTCCCACCCATTCCCCCAAGGCAAAGAAGGGAGGAAAGAAAAATATTTGGAGCCTCTGGGAAAGGACTTGGACCTCTGCTGTGGGGCGGCTGGAAGTCAGCTTCTCCTGGCAGGTCTGAGAGCTGAGAACACCCAGCGTTCACTGGTCTACACATTTCCCAGTAATCCCAGCTCAGAAATACAACAGGCTTCTGTTACAGCTCGCCCTTGCCCACAGGTGCTCTGTGGCCCTGCTGGAGCTCGGACAATGACAGGTTGGATTTCCGTGTGGAAACATAAAACAGCTTCTATCCAGGCGTTTTGCTTGGTCTCCTGAAAATGCTACATGGCTTTGACCAAGGTACCAAACAAAAAAGAACTTCGAAGGAGAGGAACATTTAAGAGTTGGGGAAGCTGTCACATCACAGAATGCTCAACAGTGTTCCCCTTGGGGACCTGCTCAGAATTTCAAATGATAAAGATCTTGATTCATCCCTCAGCAAATACAAATGATCTTGGCATTAGTTCTTCCCAAGATTTCCATAAAGAATCTTTTTTTTTTTTGCAACAGGAATTGAGTGTTTATCACTTTTTTCTCACTGTGGGGGTAGAATGTTTTAAGGCTAAGCAGTTAGTTTTCTTTGCAGAATTCACTGTGGTTAACAACAGTCATGTTCTGAAGGGAATAGACCCTCCAGAACATTTTGGGGGGGGGGGGGACTGGAAACGTTTGTGTGACAGAGAGGCTGCTGGCCAGAGGTGGCCGCATCTTGCAGGCTTTGAGGGCTGACTCATCCATGACTCAGATGGCAGCCTGTGCGGCCCCTGGGCCTGGTGCCAGACCCTGGATGCGGAGACGCGGGGCCTGGCTCTCCCATGAGAACCTGAAAGTTGAAATGTAAGACCCTGACTCTGGCTTGGTTCAGGTGTGGGTCCCCGTTGGTTGGGGACTGGGTCGAGGAATGCTAGCTAAGGACTTGACTGACCATGGCTAGCTGTAAGGAATGCATTAGGGGAGATTTCTGGGTCATAGAAAATGTAACATTATTAATTTGAACGATCTAATTCGCTTTTCTTGTATATTTCATTTGAGGGACCTATGAAAAGTTAATTTAATGCATATTTTGAAGGGGTGCAGAGTGAGACCAGGGGCTATTAAACAAGGTGGAAAATTCACAGCTCCTGTAATTACTGGAGAAGACAGAAGAGCTTCTCAAAATACAGAATATACATTATAGAATATAGAATATACTGTATGGCACACAGAATAGAAAGTCTGTGAGGGCAAAGACTGTGTGATTCAGTAGAGAGGTTGCGCGAATGCAGGAAGGGAAAGTATGTTTAAGTTGAACAACCTAAGCCCCTTTGCCCAAACGTTTTCCTCAGTGTTTCTGTGTGTTTTCTCCTTGCACCCATCCATGCCTCACGCCTGTGCGAACCTGTTTGTGCACAGGAATTAAAGCTTGGAAAGATTACGTTATAACCCTTTCCAGACCACCCACTTGCCATGTCCTGCACGGAACGGACCACTTAGTGGGTTTACATTTGAAAAATACAGATGCCGATAGTGATCTGCACCATTAATCATTAAATCTTTGTTCGTACAAGCAAAATTAGATGGAGAATTGAGGCAGCTGCCAAAATAGTTCCTGGAGAGCCCTTTGAGGCCGATTAGGGTTTGCTTTCTTCATCTCCGCAGTCTGCGCCCCTTCGGTGGGCAGGAGGTTTTTAAAGTAAACGCTGGGGTTGTGTATAGACGAGGAGTTTTTGGCAAAGGGAAGAATTATTTCCCCTCATATTTTATGTCGTTACGTTGAAAACAGCTATGCATTACGTTATTGTAGTGCGACGTTCCAGGTCCACAGCTCGCTTAGGTTTCCTGTGTTGGCCGCGTTGGGCCGCCTGCACGTGGGACTGTTGCCTTGTATCTTAAACTCACATCTGGTCAAACTGGTTTTGATTTTCCCTGTTCCCAGGTCCTCTGGTTCCCTCCCTGGACATGGGGAACAGGCTGATACACGTGGGTCCCATGTCGAGGACATGCGTGTTCACTGCCGCAGCGATGGCCTCGGGACCAGTGTCGCCCGGCCTGAGCCCTCCTTGAATGCAGCCCGAAGGGACCAAGTGTCGTCTTGTTACCACTGGGCCACGCCTGTGGTCTTTCAGGAACCATGGCTGAGTTTTGTGGGACCCTAATTCCCGAAGGGTGGCTGGCTTCTCTGCCCCAAGGCGGCACTTAAAAAAGATAAAATATAGCCTTATGCTTTTGAGCAACATTATCTGTGGTCTATGATCTCTATGGCTTAAAGTAGCTATTTTATATCATGATATTCCCTTCTCTTATCCCTGGTGTAGCCCTTTGGCTCTGAAATCCAGAGTAGAAGCATAGCAAGCGTTTCAGGTTTTAAAGATAACCAGGAGGTTTAAAAATAGAAAGGCTTAGCTTTTTATTTGAAAAGGAACTGTGACAACTACGAATTATACTCGGGAAAAGAAATTTTGCCCAAGAGATAGTTGTCGCGTGCGTCTATCTCAGAGCAGCTCTGCCTGCTTCCTCAGACGCCCCTCTCGCTTCTCCGGCGGGTCTTCTGCCCTTGGCTTCTGGTAGCTCACTTTCTCTGCGGGTGCTCTCCCCGGGGTGCCGTCCCAGGCCCTCCTCCGTGGAGGATTGTCTTTTGGCTCCTGCCCTCAGCTACCACGTGTGCGTGCCCATTACTGCCCAGTTAATACACTTCTGGTTGGGACCTGTAATTACTCAGAAGCAGAGAGAGTTGCAGAAGTGTGTTGTGGTCAGAAGACTGACAAGGAGCTCGGAAGCACCGAGGGGTGGGAAATGGTTTGTGCAGTTTAAACTCACTCTGGTCCACGTTGGATGTAACCATTTTTCCAAACTCCAGTTTGGCACTGATTTGCGCTGTGATGTAGCAGTGCGAAATGGCCCGTGACCAAAACCAATTAACTTTGAATTTCTCGCCTAGACTGTCGCATTATAAAATGTTCGAGGCGTTTTTGGAGAAATCCTATAAAATGTCCATGATGATTATGACCTTGAGGTGTTCTTGTGTCAAAGAAGACGCATAATCTTACTTCTCTGTCTGGTAATTACTTTTTCATCTCGTCCACTCCCCGCTCTGATTAGCCTTCCTTTTTGTTTCCTTACTTAGATAAATACGTCATCAGTCAGAGGTTAGAATAATCTCGTTACCTGTGGGAATTCCTGTGCCACTCAGGCCTGTAATGGAGCCGTTAGGGAGCCCTTGTCACTGGAAGCGTCGCTTAGTGACCAGATGGACTCATTGGAAGCAAGTTGCAGAATGTCAGGCGAGGAGACGTTTTATGAGGCGTAACACGCGGAGGAAGCCATGGTGGGGTCTGGTGTGCTTGTGGTTTTGTTTTACCTTCAATCATAGAACAATTGTTCATTTTTTTTTGGAAGTAAAAAAAAAAAAAAAATATGTATTTACCGCATATCATGAAAATGAAGGCAAAAAAAAAAAAAAAAAAAAAAAAGGAAGCATGTGCCAGGATTTTTCGGGTGTGGGTGTGGCTTTTTTAGTAGAGTTCATCACAATGAGGGGTCTCTGTGTCCGGACTGTCCGTGGTTCAGCCGCCAGGTGGACGCCGGGCTGTACGTGAGGCGTTGTCACTTCTTGGACAAAGACAGGACTTGAATCCTAAACTAAAGGTGGGAACTGAGGCCTCTAAACCAATTAATCCCCATTATCAAGTGGGGCTTTTATACTGTTTCTGGGCAGTTGAATAAGAGAAAATGATTGGAAAAAACTCAGTTTTCCCCCTCGGAGATTTGGGGGAAGCTTTATAACACTTGTCCACGTGGGTGGCAGGGGAGGCCCCTGCGCTTGCGTTAGCCCTGGGAAGATGAAGGGAGCGCGAAGCCGGGCCGGGCTGCAGGAGGGCTCTGTCGCCCACCCCTGACCCCGAGGGATGGGTGTCGGCAGGCAGACTCCTTAGAGAGGAACGGCAGGTGCGCACGAGTTTGCAGGTCCGCGTCCCAGCAGTGATGGGCTCGTCGCTGCTTTCCGACGAGTGCCGAAAATTCATAAACTTCATTTCCAGTGGACCCCTGGTACAGAAACACTCTTTAGTCTGAATTCTTAAAACACTTTAGTCAAAGCAGGAACACTTAGGCTTGTTGTAAAGTGAACTTCTGCCTCCTCTTGCCTCTTCGTCCCAGGTATTTACACGGCAGGCGATGCTAGTCCCAATTAGGCCCGTTTGGAAATTTTATTTTTAGCATGAAAGGAAAATCAGTGGTCTGCTGGCACCAACTTCCTTCAAATAAATGAACAAATAGTCTCGGTTGAGACCATTTTGTATTGGAATTTGTTTCCTCGCCCTGGCAGGTTGGCCCCAGGCCAGTATTACAGCTTTATTCGCCTTTCCCTAGACTTTTATCTACAGCGCTTGTTCACTCGGGGAGGGAAAGCCTTTTCCTGCAGCCTCCCGCGGGGTGTGGGCTCTGGCCCCGCTGTAGGCAGTGGGGCTCCCCCCACCCCCCCGTCCTGTTCCAGGCGCTGGCCTCCCCCCCAACCCTTCCAGGGCACATTGTATGTGTGACACCCTTAGCAGCCACCTCCTTAGCAGGACCCCATTGGCTAACCCATTGTAGCAGGGACCTTAAGGACGTCACTGCTCTTTGGAGCTCACTTATCTCTTAGTTACTTTAATTAGAAAATCATAATAGTAACAATTACGTTTTGCGATCACCCACTAAATGCCTGCTGCTGTATCCAGGTTCCTCACTTGCATGATTTTACTTCTGCCTGATAACATGGGGTGGGGTGGGGAGAAGCATGATTATCTCCATGTGCAAGCGAGGAAGGCCCGACTCCAGGATAAGAGACTCACTCTGAGTCACGTGGATGGGAAGAGGCAGGAAGCGGATTTAAAATCGGGTTCTGCTGACTCCCCTTCCCCCACCCCCGCTGCCTTCCATGGAGCCAGAGGGGCTTTTAGAGAGCATCTCGTCCCAAGGTTCTCAGCACTGGCTACACATCAGAGTCATCAAGGATTTAACACCCAGATTCCCTGGTCCCATCCCCGGCCAGCTAGTCAGCGCCTCTGGGGGTGGGGCCCAGGCCCCCTAGGGTTGAGAGCTCCCCAGGTGATTCTGCTATGCACCCAGCGGGTCTCCCACTGGTCTAGTCTGTTGCCCTCAGTTTCCAGGAGAATCTGAAGCGCAACATTTCTTCCAGGTCAGTCAGCTGGTTAGTTCCAAGTGGGGACTTGACCCGAGATCTTTTGACAGCCCTTGGTGTCTCATGATTGTTCTCACTCCAAATCCTGACAGTCGAGTCTTGAGATAGGAGATATCACGTGAGACACTTCTTAGCCTAGAGGATGCTGTGTGTCCGGGACACGGCTTAGTTTTTGAAGGATTATAAAAAATCAGATGGTTGTGATGTGGCCCAGTGAATATCAGCTGAAATTCTAATATGTAACAATAAACATGAAGCATATTTCAAATTATCTCTCAACCAGTTTGGGCTGCTATCACAGGCTGCCATAGATTGGGTGGCTTAGCAGTGAATGTTTATTTCTCACAGTTCTGGAAGCTGGAAGCCCAAGATCAAGGTGCCCAACAGACCGGGTGTCTGGTGAGAGCTCGCTTCCTGGCTCAGAGCTCCCTTCTTGCTGTGTCTTCACTTAGTGGAGAGAGAGGGAGGGTTAGCTCTCTGGTCTCTTCTTATAAGGACACTAATCCCATTATGGGGGCCTCACCCTCATGGTCTCATCTAAATCTAATCATCTCCAAAGGCTCCACTTTCTAATACCATCACCTAGGGGGGAAGGGTTTCAACAAAGGAATTTTGAGGGGATACATTCAGTCCCTAACAATCCCTAAATATTTACACAGTTATAATGCCAGTAACATTGTAGGTCCGTATAACTCTTCTTATATGCTAGATTATTTGCATTTATATTATTATCAACAAAGTCAGGGGAAGCTTCGAGAAGGTGGGCCTGTGACTGTCCTTTTTCCAAAGGACAGAGAGGTGACATGTGCTGCACAATCACACACAGTTGTTCCTAGAGCCAAGACCAGAGGCAAGGTGTGCTCATGCATGGCTCGGCTCTCTTGCCACTGAACCACACGACCACGTTTAATTCGGAAGCGTCTCATCCGGCCATACTGCAGAGCTCTCTTTGGATGTGAGGAGGGCCGTGGGTGAGGCCTCGTTTGTATCACTGGGCGGTGCTTCGTTCACCTAACTCAGTGCTGCTCGGTGGCTCATGTCTCCGGTCAGCTGGGGGAGGCTTTCTTCATGCTTTGGTTTTTCCCCTCCCCTTACTGTCTTGGAAGCTGCTCTGAAACTCATCTTGAGTGGATGTTAGGCCTCTGGGTTTATGTCATCCCTGTCCGTTAACTTTTTGTTTGGCTCTGTGATATTTTTCTATGTGATCTTCAGCTCACAGCCTTGCTATTCAGCAGGTTCATCTTACGTCTCAAATCCACGGAAGTGTCTTTTGGCAGTTATTTTAAATTTATTTTTATCTCTTCCTCTTGTCAAGAGCATTTTCTTTGAATGCTGTTTTTACGTAGCACTGGTCTTGCTTTATGGACACAATGTTATTTCAAATATGTCTTAAGATACTTGATAGAATTCTTTTTAAAGGTTTCCTCTGTCCCACAAGTTGTGTTGCCTCTGGGGCCAGCTTTTCTGTTTGTTGAGTATGGCCCTTTTCTTTCATATTCTGGGTTTTCCTCCAATAACTTGTGACCCTCCCTTGTTGGGTTGCTTTAATGAATCAAGAACCTCATTGATAAGCTGGGAGGGTTGGCTTTGATCTGCTCTGTGGTTGCAGAGACAGCTTTCCAAATAGGCCTTTTGTAAGTAGCAGGCACCCCCCCCCCCCCCCCCCCCGTAATTGTCAAAGAAAGGAGGGCGCTGCCCCTCAGTGCACCCCTTTGGGGAGCTGCCTTTTCTGATGTGGACGTTCCAGCGACCCTTAACTCTTCTGCAGCTCGCACACTGGCATCTCCCCCGGGCACGGCGCCCATCTTCCTGGGCTCGCCGGTGGGTCCAGCCCACCGCTGCGGCTCCTAGACTTAAAGGTTCTGTTTCTGTGGGAAACGAGGGGAAGGAGGTCACTGGGGCCCTTCTGCCCGCCCTCCTTGATTCCATCTCCCCTGCGACGGCCGCGGGCCCCCTCCCGCCCTTGTCCTTGCCGCCCCCAGCACTCCTGCGGAAAGGTAGCTCTCGCCTCCGGAAACCCGGGCTGCTCTTCCTGTGGCCAGCATTGCTGTTTGTTTTGTTTCTTTCTTTAAAATATTCTCCCGGCACTCTAGCACTGGCCTGGGAGGGAGGCAGCCTCTTTGCCGCGTCTGTAGGCGAGGGCGGGAAGGCAGGAGGATTTGAGTGCAAGGGGTCCCCTCACTCTTGTTCTTGAGCGTTTCTGCTCCCCTGGGAGCTCCCCCCAACCCCTGTGCCTGTGGGCAGGGCCCGGACTGTTACTACCCACAGGATGCCCCCCTTCTGTGGGGCAGCCGCCCCCTCCCACTAGATGAGCCACTGGGACTTTGATTTGTTACTGTGGCTCATTCCCGGCGGAGCTCGGTGTGACTCGCGCGATGGCAGTGGCAGCCAGGGTCTGGGATGCGCCTCTGCCCGTATTTTTACTCCGACTTGTGGGACGTGATGCTTGGGGTGAGGAAGAGAGAAGGAGAGAGTCGAGGTGGGCCCCGGGGTTCAGGTGTGGCCTGGGGTCGGCAGACACAGCCTCCGCAGTTAGTGTTTTATCCGTCCGCCCCGTCCCCCCAGCTGCTGCTCCCTCCCAGCGATTCCCAGTCCCAGGTTCGTCAGGGGGCAGCCCCTGGTTGTCCAGCACCCGAAGTCTTCATGCCTGGGACGCGCGCTTCGTGGGGAAAGGAATCACCTCCCGCCGTGGTCGCTTTCTTCCGTCTTTTCACAACGCCCGAGGAGCCCGAGATGGGAAACACACAGCTGGAGATTCCAGTTAAAGAGGCACCTTCCCTTCTACGGCGAAGCTCGGGAGACGTGTGTGAGGACACAGACTGTCCCACGGTGCTTTCTGTCCAGGCTCAGGGAGGAAAACAACAGTGACCAACCCGCGAATGTCACAAGTAAATACAAACTCTGACGGCGCTAACCACTGAGCAGGGCAGAGCTGAGTGGCAAGCCCTGGCGTTCGGGTGGCTAGGCCGGGCGACTCTGAACTTCTCATGTTATGGTTGGCTGCTGTCCTTCATCGTGAGAGAGACGGTGGAGGGGACCAAACAGAGGGGACAGCAAGTGAACACACAAGGCTGCGGGGACAGGGAGGCCCTGGGAGAAAGAGGAGGGACCACGAGGAGGGAGGATGCAGGGCGGTGTGTCCCGGGCCGGAGGGGCTGGCAGGGCGGGGATGCGGGGGCCGGAGCTGGCGGGGGGCACTCGGAAGGCCCCGCTCGCTGTGGGAAGGTAGCGTAGGGCCTGTGGGAGAGTTTTGGCTGAAATGTTCCAGAATATTTTTATAGCGTGGTGGATGGCGCAACAGGCAAACAGCGGGCATGCTCGAACAGAGAGCTCTGGGAATCCTCCGCCCGCTCCTCGTGTGCGCGCAGAGGCAGAGGCTGCCTGCCGACTCCCGCCGGGTTGCAGAGGCCCCTGTGACCTTGGGACCAGGCTCTCGTCCCCGTGACCCGCAGAGTCCCCGCCGGGCCACGCGGTGAGTCCACGGCTCCGGCCTCCCGGCGGGAGGAACCCGGGGAGAACCCGGGCCTGGGAGGAGTGTGTGTTCACAAGTCGCTTCTGCAGTTAGTGCAACAAGCCTGGATGCCGTTGAGTCTTTAACCAGCTTAGATAATGGAATATGGTCTTGCTTAGTCTCAGTGTTGTCCTCATTTTCGCCGGCCTCGCTGCCAGGCTCGCTCATTAGCGACGGGTCATTAGCGCGGTAATAACTGGTAGCGCCGGCTGGGCTGGGCAGCCGGGCCCACGGTACCTGCAGCGGAGCCGTGGCGTGTCCGCTGCATCGCTGCTAACCTTGCTCGGGCGTACGTGCTAACAGCCCAACCCCAGCCTTACGGTCGGCTCACTTAGCAGATAGTTCTAAGTGGAACTTGCAGTCGCTTAAAAAGAGCAATAAGCTACTTCAGGCAAGCAAGATACTCTTCTTTACATTTTTCCTTATAAATTACAAAACTAATTTGGGGTGCCAGAAAAGGAGCATGGTAGTTATAGGGGAAAATGTGTTTTAAATATAGGGGGTGGGCAAAAGTAGGCTTACAGTTGTGAATATGTGAAACAGTTTATTCTGCTATTATTATTTATTAATTATGGTCTCATTTTCCACCCAAACAACTGTAAGCCTACTTTCGCCCACCCTGAGTATCATAAGAGAAGCAGCACCATGACGAGTGTTTTATTTGGGTAAAAGCTGGGTCGTGTTTGATGGTTTTAATCACAACTCTTTCTCACCTCACTGCTTATCCTCTGTAAGGGAAGCCAGCGGCCTCCAGTTGAGAATAAGACGGCTGGAGACTGGGTGCCAAAGACAAAGCCTGGACAGAAGACCTCAGTGAGGGTCGGGTACACGGGGGAAAGGGGGGCCCGTAGACGCCCCGTCCCAAGAAGTAGAGCCCACCTAGGCCTCTCTCCATGCGAGCCAGCGCCGGGGAACGTGCTCCATGCTAGTTTGTTATTTTTAATCCTTTAACCAATTCTTGTTGGGTTGTAGTCTCCGCATTTGTTTTCCTTAGAGAAGGAAAGAATCTGAGTACCTTGCCCGAGGGCAGACAGGCAGTGTGAGTAATGAGCAGGCCAGGACTCAGACCAAGTCCACCTGGTCCAAAGCACACATCTCCCCCTAAAGCATTGTGCTCCCTCGCTGTCGGCCTACTGGCAACAGTGTTGGCCTAAAATGCCCTCTTTTCGGCGATGGTTCTTTTCTATCAAGTGAGTTCTGAAATCTCGCCTCTTTCAAAGACCTTAGCCAGCATTTAAATTGAGTGGCAGTTTCCCCCCTACCTTTCCACTGAAAGGCGTAGCTTGCACAGCTCATTCAGCAGTTGCCACCATGGGGAGCAGAGTGACTATTAAAAATGTTACCTGTGGTCTGTGCGGGGAGGGAGTGTGGTAGGGAGAGGGGAGGAGGGGATGGGGAGGAATGTGCCTGACTGTTTCGTGCTCCTGTACACAGTGATGCAGACTATAATTTAAACCCCTATGGTGATTTTACTTTTACTTGTATTATTTTACTCATACCATTAAATTAATAATACCAATGATGTGTTTATAGGTAGCAAAATATTTCATATAAACATGCCATTTGAAGTGATAAGTTACTTGAGCTCTTGATTAGTTATAGAAATTGTTAATATTCTAATTATCTCCTATTATGCTTAACAAATACTCAATTTTTGGAGGATTCAGAAATTAATAGTATGATATGCAACATAGGAAAATCTTTATTCTCCATGATCTGGTTAGCTATACAATTTATGATAGAAGTAAATCTTAGAAAATATATTCTGTAAATTCCTAGATTTCTGGGACCATGTTTATTTTGTTGGCTATATATTTAATATCTGGAAGAATCATGTTACTAGTTTTTGTTGAATTATTAAATATTTGTTGAATGAATGTGTATATAAAGGAATTAAATTTATTTCTAAAAATAAAACCCAGAATATATCCTAATATTACTGCACATTTATCTCAATCTTCTATACATTTAATGGCATAATAGAATAAAAATGGGTTATTATCATGACATTGGGCATACAAAGTACTGAAACATTAAGGAAACATTATTTAAAATTAGAAAGTCCGGATGATAAGAATGCAATAGAGTAATCGAGATATTACCCTGAAAGCATGTATATGAAGGAGGGCAGGGAGGAGCCAGTGTGGTAAGGCGGTGGTACTTGGAGAAACTGTATCTCCAGATGAAGGGCATGTGGGAATTCTTTAAACTATTCTTGCACCTTTTATGTAGGTTAGAAACGATTTCAAAGTACTTACTACAAAAACATAATACTGTACATTTTGTCATTAGTGAAGCACTAACAAATTTGACAGCAATTACAGATGAAAAATTATTTTCATCTTTCTCAATGACTTAGAAACAAGGAGAATTCATTTCTCATTGAAAGGTAAAGTATGAAATGGTTCATAATAAACTTAAATACTGGCCTTGTACAGGTGAAATCATGGGGACAACCAATAGAAACAACCTGAGTTTTACACAGAAAAACAATTTTCTCTGAAGATGAACTCATGGTCATAAATTAAAAACAACATGAAGCCGGGCTGGCATGGCTCAGCGGTTGAGCACCGACCTACAATCCAGGAGATCATGGTTCAGTTCCCGGTCAGGGCACATGCCCGGGTTTTGGGATCAATCCCCAGTAGAGGGCATGCAGGAGGCAGCCGATCAATGACCTCCCATCATTGATGTTTCTCTCTCTCCCTCTCCTTCCTCTCTCTGAAATATAATAAAAACTTTTTTAAACATGAAGAGAAGATCTACTCTGAAGAGGGAGAAAAAACAATAATCGGGAATATTTATACTCTCAGAAATTAAGATAAAAAGAGTTGGAGAGAAATTACGAAATAAGTGTTGTATTGTTAATTAGGGTTAAGAATAAAAATAATAGTACACTATGAAATGAGAATAGAAAGATTTGCAAAGGAACCAAATAAAAGTTGTAGAAATGCACTGTACTCATTGCAACTGAGAAACAGAGTAAGACAGTTAAGAGCGGATTACATGAAGCTGTGTCTGTCACTTGATGCTAGATAATGCATAGAGACAATCTCAAAAATAAAAGTTAGATGAGGGGAGAAAAGGAAATTGGGAAATTTTTTGGTAGTGGCCTACTGTAAGTATTCATAGGTATAAAAGGGATTTTAAAAAATTTATTTATTGACTTTGAGAGAGAGGAAGTGAGGGAGACAGAGAGAGAGAGAAAGAGAGAGGGAGAGAAAAAGAGAGGGAGAGAGTTCTGCTGTTCCACTTATTCATTCATTGGTTGCTTCTTGTATGTGCCCTGATTGGGGATCGAACCCACAACCTTCACTTATGTGGACGATGCTTTAACCAACTGAGCTACCCAGCTAGGGCCTAAAAGGGATTTCTATTCTGTGCAAGAACAGTGTGTTTAAAATATAGTACTGGAACTGTGACATAAAGGATCTGTTGTGGCATTAGCCAATAAAGTACTTTACGATTGTATATATTTTTGTAAAATGCCTTTTTGGAAAGCTTCAGGGGACCACAGGGTGCCTGTCAGCCTCCCTGACATCTGTGAAAGGGGAGGCAGGGTTGTCCGTCCGCCTTGCTGTCTGTAATTTAATTATGACACCGGTTTAATTGCCGTGGTCTCCGCACACATCGAGGAAGTAATTTCGAGTGTTATTTTTCGTAGTTTTATGTGTGAGGTGGGTGGGAGCGTTTTGTTATTGCAGGAAGCCCTGGACCGGGATCGCCGGCCGTGGAATTGCAGCGCGGGCTGTTTCCCTCGCTTGGGGACTCATTGTTTGGGTGTGTTTCACATTAGAAGAGCTTTGTCTGGAGCACTGGCCATCCCAGAACATATTTTATTCGAACAAGGAAGACGTGTGTCTTTCTGGGCTGTGTATATTTTCTAAACTTTGGCTCGTTCCTTTCGTGGCTCATGCTAAAGTCAGACTAGCATACTTTAATGCAGCTTAACGACTCCAAGCTCTCTCATGCATGAGAAATATTAGCATATTTCTGTGCAAAAGTTTTCCAAAGAAAACTGGCAAGGACATGCTGATTATCCACGAAGTCCCTGGGGGATCAGTTTTTGGAAGCAAGGTTATATAAGATTGAGCGAATATATCTGAATACCATGTTCTATGTGATAAAAACAAAATCAGAAAAATACTGGCTTCTTGACTCCAGCTCGGGGGTCTGTCTTCTGATATCTGAAAAGGTTTTGATTTTATACATGAGACTTTTCTTGCCTATTCTTCTTTAATGCTCATATTTAATGTGAAAGGATCTTTTGCATACAGAGACAGAAAATTTGGGGATGTTAATGAATGAGCACAGTAGAGTGAGAAGTGTTTGCTAAAGAATTCAGCATCTGTAGCCCGAAAAATCAATTCTAAATTAACTATTTTCTTCCAGTGTCTTTTTATTTCAGAAATTGTTCAAACTATCTTTTTGTTATTTTTTCTGTGTGCTCTATGCTCGCTCTTGTCTAAGTGGTTCTGATGGATCTCCTTGTTTCCTTCTTGGGTCTTGGGGATCAGTCTTTGCTCAGACCTCTCTGTTTCCCAAACCTGATTCCTACTCTTTTCTGAAAATTTTCATAACTCTTCAGCGATTTCTTTCCTTTTTTCTTTTTCTAAATATATCTTTATTGATTTCAGAGAGAGGACGGGAGAGGGAGAGAGAGAAACATCAATGATGAGAGTCAGTGATCCTGATGCCCCCTGCTGGGGATCGAGCAACCCGGGCATGTGCCCTGACCGGGAATCAAACCGTGACCTCCTGGATCCTAGGTCAACGCTCAACCGCTGAACCATGCCAGCTGAGCTCATTTAATAAACTTTTTGTTGAACAGTTTTAGGTATTAGAATTATTGCACAGGTAATATAGCATTTCTGTATTACCCACACCAAGTTTTCCCTATTATTACCATCTTATATTATTACGACGTTTGTTAAAACTAATGGATCAGTACTGATATGTTGTTATTAACTGTAGCCCTCACTCTATTCAGATTTTCTCTGTTTGTTTGTTTTTTTAATGTCCTTTTTCTGTTCCAGGACACCCCCCTGCCCCAGGACACTACAATGCGTTTAGACAGCATGCCTCCTTAGCCTCCTTTTAGCTGTGATCATTTTTGCACTTTTTTTGTCTTCGATGACCTTGGCGGTTGTGAGGAGGACTGCTCAGGCATTTTGTAGAATGTCCCTTAATTTTGATTAGACTGGGCTAATGTCTTTTTGGGAGGAAGACCACAGAGGTACAGGGCCTTTGTTCTCACATGATATCAAGTGTACGTCCTGTCAGTGTGAGTTTTATCGCTGTTGATGTTGACCTTGACCACCTGGCTGAGGTGGTGGTTGTCAGGTTTCTCCACTGTCAAGCTACTCTTTTTGTCTTTTCTCTTTTTGCCCTCGACTCTTTAGAACAAAGTCACTGTGCACAGCCCCCACTTAAGGGGTGAGAGTTATGCTCTGCCCCCTTGAAGTCAAAGAATCTACATGAATTATTTATAATTCTGCAAGGGAGATTGGTCTGTTCTCCCATATTTACTTAGTCATTCAGTCATTTATTTATATCATTATAGATTCATGGGTGTTTATTTTATACTTTAGGTTATAATCCAGTACTACTTTATTTTTGTTGTTGCTCAAATTGTCCCAGCTCTGGCCACTGGGAGCTCTTTCAGTCGGCTTTGTATTCCTGTGACATACCCCAGCGTGGCAGGTTCTCCCTCCCAGCCAGTTCTCCAAGGAGCCCTGATTCCTTGGTACTGTATTAGAAATCAAGATCTGGGTGCTAGGTGTTCTTATTGCTACTGGGATGTTGTTACTTCTATATACATATATTTTAATGTATATTTTCTGTTCCTCTAAGTAGATTAGTGGCTCAGCCTGCCACAACTCACACCAGTTAAATGAGAATTTCTGAGGATGGGGCTTGGGCATTAGTATATTGTGAAAGGTCCCTGGTGATTTTAATGCACAGCCTTAGAAGCAGGTATAGCCCGTAAAACCCTTGAGGATAAAGGCTGCTAATATGGACGTAGATACTGGATAACTGTTTGAAGATGTTAATAATTAATTTATTTATTTAGCAAACATTGACTGAGTCTTTATCACTGCCAGGAGCTATACAGAGCACTGAAATAAAATGCTTAGGCCTTGACACTAATCAAAGTGATTGGCATTCTGTCACTATGGGATGAGCCAGGTTCATCTTCAGTGTTTCCCTAGTCCAGCTCCAGAGTCATCTGTTTCTCCAAGGAATTCTGGTTCCTTTTCGTTGAAAAAGGTATTTAGAGGCCAACATCTGGGGGCTGTGTGTGCTCATTGCTACAGAGTGTTGCTGTTTTCCCAGGCACCCCCGATGCACAGAGCGAGGAGATATTTGTATATATACTGATCCATGCATAGACACATCTGTATTCTTTCTCTTTGTCTTAAAATACACATGAGCTCATACTGACATCTCAGACTCCACACACATATCTGTGTTTCTGAGCCTAGTTACCTGTGTTTATATTCTAACACCACAGGGGTCACGCTGGCCTTCTCCCTCTCTTCTTTGTAGCTTCTATTGCTGACAGTGAAAATCTTGGCTCTCATCATCTGCAATTTATTTATGAATCTGTTCAATCCTAGTATGTATGTAAAGTGGTTTCAGAATTGCCACCTTGTACTCCTAGGAGCCATAGATTTGCCAACCACAGTAACATCTTTATGTACTTTTTTTTGGCCGTTAACTTATAGTTAAGAGTGTTGGGTTCTAAAGTTATTTAGATCAGCTCCTATTTCCCCAACCCACTGCAGGGAAATATGCCACTCGTAATATAGTGACATTCCTTTCTTACAGTCTGTGTTCTGACCTGACATTGCCTGACAATCTGGTTGGTTTTTTTATTAAAAATTTGCGTAACAGTTTAATTCACTCTTTGTATTGTTCAGCTCTATGGGTTTTGACAAATGCATAGAATCCTGTACCCACCACCGCAGTGCCATACTGAACACCTCTGTCATCCAGAAATTTTCTGTGCGGTCCCCCACCCCTGGCAATTTTGTCTTTTCCAGAATGTCATATAAATGGGGTTATAAAATATATAGCCTTTGGGGTGGGGGCAAGGATCTGCTTCTTTCACTTAGCAAAGTGCGTGTAAGATCCATCCAGTTTATTGGGTAAATCACAGATTATTATTTTTATTGCAGAGTAGCATTCCCTTATATGGATATAGCACTGTTTGTTAATCATTTGATCACTGAAGGACATCTTGATTGTTTCCCATTTTTGGTAATTGTGAATAAACCTTTGCATACAGGTTTTTATGTGAGTATAAGTGATTTTTAACTCATTTGGGTAGATACCTAAGAGTAGAAGTGTTAGGTTGTATGGTAGATGTATGTTTAACTTTATAAGAGACTGTGAAACTTTTGCAAAGTGACTATCATTTTGCATCCCCACCTGTTACATCCTTACCATCCTCACCAGCGTTTGGTGTTATCAGCTTATTTTTATTTAATTCAGCCATTCTAATAATGTGCAGTGATATCTCCTTGCGGTTTTAATTTGCATTTCCCTAATGACTAATCATGTCGAGCCTCTTTTCATGTGCTTGTTGGCCATCCATATATGGATCCTTTGATGAAGTGTCTGTTCAGATCTTTTGCCCATTTGAAAAGCTGGGTTGTTTATTTTCTCATTGTTGCGTTTTAACAATTTTTTATATATACTTTGGATACAAGCCCTTTATTGGATATGTGATTTGCAAATATTTTCTCCCAGTCTGTGAGTTATAACATTTTTTTTTAGGAGAAAATAACTGGTTTGGATTTAGTGGCAAGGCAACATGACTTAATAAAAGGAGTAGTGATTCAAGACTCAGAAATGCAGTAACAGGATCTCGGCGTCTGATTGTAAGTGATACTTTAAATACTTTACTTTTTCCACAGTCAACTAAAAAGCAGTGTTTTAGCAGTTGATTGTACTGTGGTCGGCCTCCTTCCTGCTTGTTTATACCATGGCTCTGCTTTCGTGTGATCCAAGGATGAAGCGTGTGTGTGTGCGCGTGTGAGGGTGTGGTCCCCATGTGTGCGGACACGAACAATTATGTGTACATTTCCTGCACTGTATCTCGATCTGGGTGATAGCTCCATGAGTATATGCACATGTCAAAAGTTACAGAACTGTGTGGTCATGGTTTGTGTACTTTATTGCATGCATGTTATAATTGAATTAAAATAATATATATACACATGTGGACATAAGGTGGTGAAGCCTTGGATACAATAGTAAACAGAAGAGAGCAGAAATCATGTAGAAAGAATGGATGAGTACATATGGCCCAAGATTCATCTCGGATCCCATCTGATTATCTCACAGAAGACCATAGAGAGGCTGAGGACAGGTGGTGGAGACGACAGACCGGCCTATGCCTCATGCACACAGGCTAGGTATCCCATAGCCTTGAACATTGGCGCTTTTATCTTGATGAGTGTGAATAAGTGAGTAGCCTAACTTGGTTGCAGAGTTTTATTAACAGTCTACCAATTTTCCTTTCAATTCCTTTTAAGCTCCTTTCCCTGTGTGCTGATTTAGTCATTACCCAGAAGACTTCCTTTCCCAGGCAGGATGTTGTAGTCGAGTGTTAGAATAAAATAATGTGAACTACAGCACCTTACTCTTAAGAACTAGACCTGAAAGGCGTCGTCCAGCTTTTACAGCGCCAGAATGTGAACATTGTATGACTTGTAGAAAAGCATATAGTCTCCTAAACATTGCGAAAAACCTAAAACCCCAACAAGTTGATGCATCTGGCTTGCCTGTAGCTTCATTGTGAATTGTGACTGTATTTTGGGCTGGAGTTTGGATATCTGACCTCCTCAGAAGTTTCGGGTTGGCCCGGGACCAAAGGTAGTGTAAGAGCTGGCAGGCGTGGCCGGGAAGCTCTCCCCAGATTTTATTACTGCGCCCGGGCCCAGACTTTGTTTCTCAATGGGGCAGAATGCTTTTGAGTAACTCCAGGTGGAGGCTTGACAGGCTTGGAACATGAAAACTGGTTACATAATTCGGGTCCACGGCTGGGCTGGGTGATTAATAACTCGTGTGCGAGCGCATTGGAACAAACAAGGCGTCCTTCTCTGAGGCTGCCCATTCATCCCAGCTCTGGTTACTACTGTGGTCAAGATAAACATCTCGCTTGTCTTCCCTCCCCTCACCCCATCGCCTCTCTTCCCTCCCCTTTCCCCTTTCTCCCTTCTCTCCCGGGCCTTGGCCCTCTCCTCTCCGAGCAGGGTATTGGCAAGATTAATTTTTTCACATGCACACACTGTGAAAGCATTTCTTTCTAGTTTTGCCTAGATCCAGGCATTGCAAATTTGACTGCAAACGAGCCTGTGGAAATCTGGCTATTTCCTTTCTTCTCACTCCCTCTCACCGTATTTTTAAATGAATAACCTTATTTTATTTTATTTTTTTACAAAAGGATAATTTCCTTTTTAAATGTTTTTAAGTGCGTGTTTATATTTGAAATAAAATACTGCCACAGTGTGAAGGAGAAATGGCTTCTCTTTGGCATGATCTTAAGGGATTTACGGAAACTTGAGGACTGGGACGAGGGCCGCACTCCTGCCTCACCTAGTTAATGTCTTGAGACTATTTTAACCTGAGGGTCGACAGTTATTTTGGACATAAATGTAGTAATATTTGCCTTCCAGTGTCTAAACCTTTTGATGCCCTAAAGGGAAAAATAATGTTTGGGGAAAGATGCCCAAGTTACTAAGTATAGCTGATTACATTATGGAGCTTACCGTCTCTTTCCATTGTGGCTTCCCGCTATTATTTAGGTAAAGAAGGTGGAACAATAGGGATATTGAAGAAATAAATGGTCTTGCTGTTTTTTCACTGGACCGGGAGTTTTACCAACCTCTGCGTTGTCTAGCTCTGTGATGTGCTAACTGAACAGCCATTTCTTTAAAAGTTGAAATTGGACTGACGTTGGCTGTTTTTAAGAATCGTACGCCACGTAGTCGGTATTTGTTAGCAACGTTCTGGGTAAGCATGTCTTTTCTGCTTTAAGGCAGTTCCTCAGGAATTTATGGTGAGTTAAATAGGGAAATGATAAAGAACCAAAGACAAAGGGCCTTAAGAACATTGGGGCAGAGTGATTGTCATAATCTCCAAAAGGAAAATGTATGTTAGACAATGATGCCTTGAGACGGGGGCGGAGACCCAGTTCCCAGGAAAGCGCCTTTATCAATGTGCGTCTTCGCTACTGGGCTTTGAAGGTGTGAGGGAGGTTTTTAAAGGGCGTTAGTGCGTTTTAGAATGCACCGGGTGCATATCGGCTTTCCAGACAAGTTCGGGGCCTGTCTCTATGGAGTCTCATCAAGACAGGGAGACCCTTGAGCCTGAAATAGCTGTGGACTTCGGTATGATGGGCAGAGAGTGGGAGCAGCCTTCTGTAGTGGGCCTGTTAAACATTAGGGTTATTATATTATGAAACTCGTGTTTGCTTATGAAGCCCTCTGTTCACCGAGCGCCCATTGCTCAGATGGTCTTGACCGAGCCCCACGTTAGGACTGCTAAAGACAGACTCCGGGAACTCTGGTGAAGGCACAAACCTCTGTTCAGTGTGCTCAGTGCCCTAACAGGTCTGTACAGGTGCAGTGATGTATCTGCAAGGTTTATGGGGAGGAAACCTCAGAGGAACCACATAGGCTGGTTTTGAGAATGAAGAGAAAGTTGCTTAGCTGTTGAAGCTGAGAGGAGCGTTTTGGCAGGACGGAGGCATGGGTGCCGGGAGACCCTGCACGCTGCGGGCTGCAAAGAATTTGCGTTAATGGCTGGAGGGCCTGGAGCTGGAAGGGTCAGTGGTTTGTATGCCATGAAAAGGAGTTTGGGACTTTTAATTATAAGGGTGGATAATAGGAAAGGTTTCAAACTGGAGCGTACGAGGATCTGATTGGTGTTTTAAATTCTCCTCTGGCTGCTGTGTGCAGGGGAGACTTGTGGATGGAGAAGGACTGGAAATATTCCAGTAGGAACGAGTTGGGTCAGCTGATTGGGTGGGAATGATGCAGTGCCGGGCAGGAGAGGGGGTGCAGGGCAGGAGAGAGGGGTACAGGGAAGCAGGTACCGAGGGAGTGGGAGCTGGAGGGTTCACTAAAACCTGTCCGTCAAGATGAGGGAAGGAGAGGTGAGTGCAGGACAGAAACCCATGGATGGGCTTCTATCTTGTGAGAGCGGCCGGATGGAAGGGCCATGATCCCAGTTGGGGCACCTAGAACCAGGCTGTATGGGGGCAGGGTGGGGTTGGAAATAGTTTCATTTTGGCCATCTTGACTTTGAGATGGCACGTTCAGTAGGTTGATAATGGTCTGGAGCTGAGAAGATCCATTTAAGCTGGAGATGGAGACTTGGTTGTCATCAAGGACAGTGAAGGTCATGAAGTCACCCAGAAAGAGAATGTCAAAGGTGAAGAGATTAGGACCAAGCAAGGAAATGGTGAGAAGGGAAGGGAAGGAGTCCAGTAGAGGACAGCGGTCCAAGAAGTTGCATAGAGAGTATTTCTTATTTTAGATTTTATGGTAAAAGAAAAATGTTACTGGAGAAACAATAGTCTACAGTTAGCATTATTGAAATTCATATTTCCTCCAAGGAGCTAAATCAGGTTTATTTTAGGTACCACTTCTAAGTTGCCATTTCTCATGCCTGAAATCTGCTGTGAAACTTAGAAATCAAAGGGCTGTAAAGACCCTGTAGTAGATTGCGCTATTACCCATGTCTGGTTGTCCCTGGTACTTTTCCCGTTTCAGGTTGACTGTACTTTCTTAGAAGGGGCTGAGACTGTAGCCAAGTCCTACTTTATACAATTGCGGTATTATACAAATGCTTCCACTTCGGTTTGATTTCCTCTGATTATGAGCCCTGCTTGTCACAGGGGCTCTGTGTGCTCACCCTGGACTTACAGAGCCAGAAAGTGAGGTTCAAAGTCACACCCACCATAGCAGCTGAGGAGAAATGAGACTTGAAGGGCCTCCGGTCTCTGCTTAGCAGGGAGCTGCCCCAACTCCCCATAATTAAAAGTCTATCATAATTCCCACTTCAAACGCCAGTTTCCTACCTGCAGTAGACTCCCTTAGAAGAAGGACTCCGAACCTCCCCATGGGGCAGAGTGGGAGTGCTTCCCCACAAACACTCATTAGCACCTTTCATCCCCAAAGATGAAAGACCTTGCAGACATCAATGGTCCCCACAAAATCCCTTTGAGGCTGGTAGATGGAAAACTCAAGTGAATCTGGATGGGAAGGAGACCCCCCCCCCCCCGAGGGCGCTTTCCGCAAAGTGGCTGGTTAGTAGATCCAAACGAGAACTGAGAAACTGATACTATGATCTGAAAAAAGTCTCACTGCAGGTACGATTCTGTGCTGATGCCTCCAGCACTCTGCCAGGCCCTGCCTGAGTCATGCTCGTTCATGCCAGCTCAGTAGCTGACATCAGTATTGATTTGCTGATGTGGATGCAAGGATTCCAACCGCAGGACAGACTTCATCATGGGCTCCTCTCCATATCAGTTAATTTCCTTCGAAAGTTAGCCCTTTGCCAGAAAGTGAGTGGACTGTGATTTAAAAAGATCTGTGTAAGGTTTAAGCGTATTAATCTTATCTAACATATTGAATGCAATGATAAGCTTATTTAACATGTTTTTCAAATTATTATTATCAGTAAGCCTTTTTGTTGTATGTTTAGTAAGTTGTTCTCGTGGGACTAAGAGACTTGGTTCCTCAACTGTGATTGATGTGCTTTCTGTCTTCAGAGCTGATCCCAGTGCTATTTACAGGACAGGGCGGGGCAGAAGTAGGCTTAGAGCTGTAAGTACTCGAAACCGTGTATTCTTGTATTATTATTTATTGTATTATTTTCCATATGAACAACTGTAAACCTACTTTTGAATTGAAACCTCAGAGAGTTGTCAGAAGAGGTGGAGATGGGGCCGCCAATGTTCCACTCGTGGCAGGGCCTTGGGGAGTTCAAGCTGGAGGGGTGGGTGGTAGAATGGTCAGAGGTGAATGACATCTCAGAGCGGCTCTAGACAAGAACAGAGGGTGCAGGGTGCAACTCTGGGCATGGATGGTGGGGCCTAGGGGGAGGCCCCAGAAGGCACCAGGTTGGGAATGTGACTCTGGCTCCTCCAGGTTGATCTTGGTGCCTATTGTGGAAAGAGGGTGTTAAGTGTTAGGGGAGACTGGGTGGGTGGGATTAAATATTCAAATAGGTAATGTTAAAAAAATCCTCTGGCTAATTAGTGCAAAACAATTACAAAAACGTGCTTAATGTCATAGGAATATTTTTATGTTTATTTATTTTTAAATATTAAATTTATTGGGGTCACATGGTTAATAGGATCATACAGGTTTCAGGTGTGGGTTTCTATGTTACAAGGTCTGTATATTGCGCTGTGTGCCCACCACCCAAAGTCAGATCATCTTCCATCGCCATATTATAGGGATGTTTTTAATGAAGTCAAGTTCTGTTATAGCAAAAGACTAAAGATAAGCTAAATAGAATATAGCCCTTTTTGTGTCACTGCTTTGGAACTAAAAAAAAAAAAAAAATCCAACAACTGTTGAGGAAAGCCTTCACCCTTGTCTTTTTTATTTTTGTTCTCTTGAGGGTTGAGACTATAATGATTCTATCTTTTCTTTCCTTGCTAATTGCTGTTTGAGAGTTCCTAAGATTTTACATGAACTGAGAACAAGATTTTTAAAAAATTGATGAGATGCACACACACACACACACACACACAGGTTTGTTCCACTTATTGATGCATCATTGGTTGGTTCTCGTATGTGCCCCGATCGGGGATCAAACCCACAACCATGACATATCAGGATGACGCTCTAACCAACTGAGTTACCAGACCAGGGTGAGAACAAGATCTGACAAAGGAATTAGTCTAAACTAACGGTGAAGGAAAGAATATGCGTAATAGAGGTAGTGGAACAGCAGTGTGAGGACTCCCCAGACGAAGACCCACAGTAACCTGCCCATTCAGAAAGCTCTCTTGCTTGTCTGGGGTTGGAGGAAGCCTCAGTGCCCCAGTTAACTTAATTAGTATTGATTTTTAGAATTTAATGAAAACCGTTTTAAAATATTGCTATAGATAGTAAGGCAGTCTTCAAGTCTAATTGTGCAGTTTTCTCAGTTTATATTTCCCCTTGAAATTCGTTTGCCTAGCTACTCAGTTCCTAGAGAAATATGCTTTTAAAAAACCTTTTACAGTATTTGTTAGTAACAGACACTTAGGCCTCGGCGTTACCCACTCATCTTGCCAGCTGTGTGCTTGCTGAACACAATTAGAAGTTTTATTGGCACTGCTCACTGGGGAGAAAGCCCGCATCTCAGACTGGGGGGTCCCCGAAACCCAGACAAGAAGAGAGAACTAACGTTTATTATCTAACATTTATTAACTTGCACCTGGCCCTGTGTCGGGTAATTCTAAGATATGTTCTCGTTTGGTTTTCACAGCAGTCGGGAGGTGGGTATGGTCGTGTCCACTTTGCGTGGAGGGAACTGGGATTTAGGGAAATGGATAAGTGACCCAGAGCTCGGGAGCACCAAGGGGGAGGTTTGGGGGGGACTCCTGACGCCTCCCTAGGCCCCTCGACGTTCTCACAAGGAGCAGTTTTCCGTTTTGCAAAGACGCTAGGATTTCCAGTTAGTTTTCATCGTTGAGAACGACTTGACAGTGACCGCTCGTTCAGTGTTGATGGAAGGTGACCGGGTTTTGCCGGTGGTGACTTCTGCTTTCAGTCCCTTCCTCCCACTCCAAGCCTCTTGTTAGGTTTGCTTATGAATCGCCTTCCTTTCCCCTCTCTCCCCTTCTCTCTGGAACAGGTGCTGGGTGTGATGACGGGGTGGCTCTGAGTTGGTGGGGCTGCAGGAACAGTCATCTCCCAGGGGCGAAGGCGAGGAAAGTAGCTCTCTCCTGCTGTCGCCATCTCGGCCGTCTCCTGGCCCCACACAGTTTTGAGTTTTGTACACAGAGGTGACTGCCTGACTCATCGCTGATTTCCGTCGGCCTAGTACTGTGTCGTCGTAAGGGGGTGCGGGCCTCCCCTATGCGGAATGCATGTGATTCTTGGTGCATGGGTGCTGTAGTTTTGGACCCGGTAAGGAACTATATTGCAGTTTCTCTAATGAAGAAAGTCACCCCTGCCCACCCCTAGTCCATTCAGTGGCTTCCATTAATCAACTGGATGAGGGCCATCCTCAGTCTGGAAGCCACAATTCACCAAGGCGGAATCCATTTCTTTTGTCTTGGAAGGGATGGGATAGGCTTGTTAGTAGTGTCTTCTCATGTACTGGGAGATACGGCGACAGGTGTCAGGTAGAAATAGGCATCAAGGAAACCAATGTGATGCCTCAGAGGTGCCACCTCAGGGCTCCAGGTCAAGTGCCCCAAGAATGCCGAGTGTGAATTCCCGGCCTTCTCAGACCTGGCCGCGGAAATCCTGTAGGGTCACATCGGCTGTATCGTTATAGGTTAAAGCAGATTCATGGGGGGAGTGGGGAGCACCGACGGGCCGCCCTCCTCACTGAGGCATGTGAAGGAATGTGTAGACACGTTTTCAAACATTCACAGGATCCTAGCAGAGGAAGAGCCATTCTGCTCTAGCCAGGACAATGAATACAAGGAATTTTTGTGATGTGGGCGTTACTCTTACTGCATTTGGGTCTTACTTGAAGGCTGGTTCGGGGCCACTCCTGTGAGCTCCCACAGCATCTTACCCCTCTGGGCCACATCGCCTCCACACGGCGTTGGGACCGATGGCTTTACAGTCTGTGCGAGGCCATTAGCAGGCTCTCGCCAACCGTCCTGTTCCCAGCGCTTAGCATAGTGCCTTGCACACCATAGATGTCCAGCAGATACCTTTTGGCTTGAATTTAATTAACATTGCAAATGCCCTGCACATGGGCTGTACTGTGCTAACGTTTGCATCTTGAGTTTTGTCCCGGACACATGAACTTCGTGGGAATCCTGGGGGGGGACTTACTCTACACAGAAGCCAGCCTAGGGAACACAGTGGCCCAGATGGACGCACCCTGTCCTGTTCCAGCTGTTCATTGATTGTTTTTGTGTGTGTTTCACATGCTGGTTCAGAGACAAGGGCCTTGCTGTGCTTGGCGCACAGTGAGCAGTAAGTACCGTGCTCCATGTGTCATTGGGGAGAATAGGCTGAAACTTCCTATTTTCATTGTAATTAGTCTTTCTTTTATCACGATGGTCTCACATTCTATAGTCTCCTGGGCTACTGTACAGTCCCCTTTGTTCAGGGCAGCATCCGATCCCATTAGTGCTCTGTGCGGGAACAGGGTGTTGGTGTCCGTGAGGGAGGCGGGAGAGCTGTCTGTAACGAAGGGGCACAGCAGGTGGGGCGCAGGCCTACCTAACGCCTGGCGGTGGGAGTCACAGAGCCCTTCGTTCGTTCATTATGTCTCTGAAACCGCCCCCCGGGCGGAGAGGCCGAGATGATAAATACTCCACCTGTGAATGGGACTCTGGAGGGCTCAGCCCGATGGCACAGACCTGGGTCACACAAGGGGTTAAAGGAGACAGGAGTCGCATTTCTGCTCCCGGTCCCTTTCTGGCTCCTGGAAAGCTTCCCACTGACTGTATTGTTTGATGACAGACACCGAGTTGAGTCTCTGATTGCTAAGCTCTGTAGTTGATTGCAAGGCTAAAGTACCCAGAAACCTTCAAACATGTTTTTATGCAGAGAGATGGGGGTGACAAAGGGCATTTAAATGGAAGAGGGTGTGAATATTAGAGACATTTCTCAGTGAGAGAGGCATTGTCTTTCCCTGGTTGGAACGGGGGAGCATATTTGAAGGGCCTGGGTCCAGTTAACTTGATCTCTCTGGTCCCCAGCAGTTTCTCCCTGACCGTGCTGGTAGCTGTGCTGGGGGCTGCGGGCTCTTACACCGTCAGCCGGCAGGTCAAGCGTTACGAATGCCGAGCGCTGTGAACCGGGTTCGGGCCCGACGACAGGCTTCTGTTTGATTGATGTCGTGTTCTCTGGGTGTGGCCTGCCTTTTGCAAACTGAGATGTCGCTGGAGGTCCGATTACATTCAGCTTTTAGGGAAGGCACGGGGGCAGAGTCTTCAGCATCGTAAAATCAAACAGCTTTTCATCCTAAAACCCAAGAGAGGAAATGTCAGAAGGGTTCATCCTAAATTAAGAGGATGCCGCGGTGGCAGGAAGCGCTGAGGCTCCGGGGCGGGCTGGTGTTCAGGCTGAAAGAACAGGAGCGAAGCCCGATTGATGGCTCTGTGCACACGTGGTGCCTGTGTGCTGTGGTAGGTCCACGCACACCCCGTATAGCTACAGACAGAGTCCCTGGGGCTGTATCGTGGAGTATTTACCTGGCACTGCCTTGAGGCCCAGGGACTTCAGTACGCAGCAGGCCCTGTGAGACCCTGCTGTAGTCAGAGACTGTCTTACTAGTCACGCAGCTGGGAGAGTGTCCCCTTGCGAAGGTGGCTTATAGTTCACCCCGGCCCTGGGATCCATACGCAGAGTGGAAAGGCCGTGAACAGGACACTGGGATCCAAGGAACAGGACGTTTGGCAACTGCTGATCTGTCCCCGGGATGAAACCATCGCCGTCTGTATAGGGAACGCAGCTGATGGCGCTCTTCGGTGATCCGAGTTCTAGTCCTGGTTTTTCACCCCCCGTCAATGTGGCCGCTCTCGTTTATCCTTTCTGGGCCTCGCTTTCTTCAACGACAAACTGAGCAGGGTTCGAACTAGTGTTCTCTAAACTTAAACATTCTACAATGCTGACTAAAATGGTTTTGATCCAAGATGATCAGTAGTTATATTAATCAGGATTCTCAGGAGAAACAGAGCCAGCAGGAGCCTGTCTGTCTGTCCGTTGATCTATCAACAGAGAGATTTTTAAGGACTTGTTTCACATTGTCGTGGGGGCCGGTGAGTCTGAAATCCATCGGGCAGGCTGGCAGATTGGAAATTCAGGCAGAAGTTCTTGGAGTCTTGAGTTTGAATTCTGCATGGCAGGTGGTGGGAAAGTCAGGCAGGGTTTCTGTGTTGCAGTCTGGAGGCAGAATTCCTTCTTCAAACCTCAGTGCTTGCTCTTAAGGCCTTCAACTGATTGGACGAGGCCCACCCACATATAGTGGGTGATCAGCTTTGCTCAGAGTCTACTGACTTAAATGTTAGTAACAACTAAAAAATACCTTCACAGCAACATCTAGATGGGTGTTGACCAAACAACTATGTACCACCGCCTAGCCAAGAGTTAAGCTGTAACTTCCCCTTTTTTGTAATATAAGTCATGATGTTATTTGTAATGTAAGTCATGCGATGGAAAAGCAGGCTAGCCTAAAATTAAATCATTTGTGTTAGCAATTTCATGCATCAGGTCTTCCATCAATCCATTCATCATAAATTTATTAAGCACCCATGTGTATGGCGCTGTGCTGGACACCAGGAAAGCAAAGATAAGTCAGAGGAGCCCTTTACTTTTAAAGCCGTCAAAATCTAGTAAGGAGACAGACAAGCGAAAAAGAAATAGCTATGGTGCAATTGCCTGTATTAGGTAGTGTGGCTGGGTGAAGGAGGGGGACACACTTCACCTGTTGGTGGGAGGAAGGTAGGAGGTCAGGGAAGGCTTTACAGAAGAGGAGACACTGAGGCTGGGTTTTGAGGGGTAATTAGGAGCTCTCCAGGGAGGCGTTCCCAGCAGGGAACACTATATGCAAAGACGTGGAGATTAAAAAACTCTCACACTCATGAAATGGCAGAGTATTCAGAACGAAGGTGCAGAGAGCTTCTGTCCCACCACAGGTACAGGAGCCACGGTATCTGTTGTTCTCATTGGAAAAATTTAAGTGTGGCAGATCTTATGGTTTATAGCTTCTTGGTTAGTAAAACACCATCTATCAGGCCAGCAGCAAAACATGACAATTCTTGGCTTAAGCAAATGGTCAGTATAAAGTATCTAGATAGAGTCCACTGAAACTTGTTCAAGGTTACAATGTTACCATTTAAAAATATTGTCTTGTCCATGCTGGGTTAATTACAAAGTGAATTAAAAATTTATGCCTGTGTCCATAATAGATAAAAAGGCTAAAGTAAAAAAAAAAAAATTATGCCTATATAGGATTTGCCTTTATAAGGCAGGCATTTTGACCAAATGTTTATCTAAAGTGTTCTATGAACCAGTTATATCACCTTGGGCAGATCACTCTCCCTCTTTTAGCTTTAAATCCTTACCTGTAATGACAGGGAGTTGGGCTGGCCTTTAAAGGTTAGTCTCTGACACCTTTAAATGAAAATTCTCTCTACTGTGCCTAGTTGTGTAGGTGTATTTCTATAGCATGGATCATTGTAATAATCAAACATTTCCCAATAGCGACCATTTACAAGGAAAGCAATCTATTGCTACTTTGAGCATTTCATGAACACTTTATTATTTTATGTGCATTATGTGCTAGGTACGTAGAATGACCCTGGAAAGTAGCTAATATCATTTCCATTTTATATTTGAAGACACCAGAGGCTCAGACAGTTTAAGTCGCCAGGCGGGGCTCACTCAGGTGGTAATGGGGAAGCTGGGGCCTGAACCTCGATCTTTTGGCTCTGAAGTCTGCATTCTTTATCAAGGACTGTGATGCACGGCACACGGTTATTTCCATAATATCTTGTGTGCAGGGCAGAGGTGCAGTAACATCCGATAAAAAGACAAGTCTCACTCTCTGAAAGAGTCTGACATCTGAAACAATTCTGGTATGTTGGCTAGTGGGGCCATGAAGGTTAATGTGTCACTAGACGTCATATCAAAGAGGAAGAAGGTATTAGTCTCTGCAATCAGAGGGGACCCAGGAACCTCTTGCTTAATAAGTAACAAAACTCCCATCCTTGACCTAACCCACTTGCATTTGAACTCTGCCCCTCAGTCCACGATAACTGTCCTTGAACGCCAGTTCTTACTAGGGTCCTGGCTGGTCCCTCTGCCGGGGATCAGTGGTCTCTCTGCCAGGGATCATTTCCCCAACTGCGAAAGAGCATTCAGGTCTCAGCCTGGTTGCCGTCTCAGAGAGCCATTTCCTGAGCTTCCAGTTTAAACTGGCCACTTGCCACTCTCCCATCTTCCTGACTGCGTTGCAGGTATCGCCGTAGGACATTTTTCTTATTTGCTAATTTACCTGTTTGTTCCCACTGCTTCCTCCCATTTGAATGAAGCTCAGCGAGAGCAGAGCTTTTATAATTCACTGCCTCACTGCCCCCTTGGGACTAGTGGCTTAATCAGAGTAAGCTCTGTTCGTCTGTCCGTCCGTCCGTCCATCCATCCATCCATCCATCCATCCATCCATCCATCCCCCCCCCCATCCCCTCTCCTTCCTCTGCCTCCCTCCCCCCCTCTGTGTATCTGCCTATAAAATGGCTCAGCCATATGAAGCTATGGGACAAAGCAGTAAGTCTGCTTCCCCGATTAGGATGTGGGGAGACTCACATTTCCTCTACAGCTAATGGCTTAACCCTTGATTTTTTCTTTCAGATGCTCCCTTTCTGTATCAAACACAAGGCCTGGCAGAGTGCTGAGAAATTGAACTTGAATGACAGAATGCTGATTCTGAGGCATTGTTTCTCACCCTGCCTGTGTTTTTGTTTTCTGTTCCAGGGCTTTGTGCTTGAATTACAAAGACACCTCTCCAGCCAGCTCATTCTGGCCGAATGAACAGATACAGAAGTGTCCCCCACACTCCTCTAGGGGTAAGTCCCAGGCGCGTGTGCTTCTCCAAGGTGTTAATACACCTTGTATGTCTGCTTCCCCTGTAGCTCTGCTAACTGCTCTTTGCGTGCGGACCTGTGTGGGGAAAGCCTAACTGTGTTGCTCAGGTGCCAGTAGCTGCGGTTCCTGCAGGGCATGGGCTGCCCAGTCCCAGTGGCTTATTCCAAGTGCACTTCAATCCGACAGTGCTGGGTGGTCCTCGCTATGTGGAGGCTGCACGCATTGCTCTTCTCTGGGAGCAGAGGTGAGAACTGTTCACCTCTGTCGCCCTACGTGTCAAAGGCTGGTAGAGCCCACACTTGAACTCCAAGCAAGCTAGCAGCTCCTGCTGAAGGGCAGATCTCGAGCATATCGTTTCTGGTTGGAGTTGTGAGCTCAGGTGAGCTCAGGAGACTCGGACACTAAGAAACCACTAAGCAAAAGTAAGAGCCCACCTAGGATGTGCAGGCTGTTGTCTCGTTCTCACCGGGACGTTTTGCTGGTAGACACATCGGTGTTGCGGGTTAGGTGCTAAAGCAGGAGAGCTGACCAGTGTCCAGCGCAGTGTTGGAAATGTTAAAGTACCTGCCTGGCGGCGTTGGCCACATCTGCCGTTCACGCTGACCTTGCTGACACACAGACACACACAAGCTTTCCAGGGAGCGGTTTGTCCGCCCTGCCCGGGCTGCTTCATGTCCTTGTTTCTCAACTCAAGCCTAAAGTCTAGATATTTTTGGAGTTAGACTGCCTGAGTTCTTTGAATCCTGTCTCCCATGTTTCCCCGCTCAGTGACCTCGGGCAGGTTACGTAACCTTCGGTGCGTCAGTTTCTTCTTCTGTAAAAGGGGGTAATAAAGGCATTTCCCTCACACAGTGATTGTGATGAAGTATGTTTATATTCGTGTTATATAAATTTCTGATCTTTTATTTAGTATATACTCTGATTTTTATATATTAAAGACATTAGCTGGGTTTCAAAATGTGGTTTATCTGGCAATATAGAGCCTTGCATTCCCGGGAGGAGCTGGGCGGCTGCCGGCCCCTGTGGATGGTCACACGTGTTCCAGTTGCTACAATCCCCACCACTGCGTTTCTTTCATTTACCTAATTTGTTTTTCTTACAGTAGAATTAGGAGAAAGTGGAAAAGGTTGTGTCTACTTTTGTATTAGTGGTGGAAAAACTAAAGATATTTCTGCAGAGTCTCATATTTCAAGGAAAATAGGGCAGGGAATGTGTTGTGTGCTGAAGAATACTTGTACAATTTAATGGGCAAGCAGATGGTTTCTGCTTCTTAAGAATACAGCACTCAGGCCTGCTCCATTCATACATTTTTGAAAAAGCAATTCTTTATGCATTACTGTAAATTTTTAAAAATAATTTTTAAAAATATTTTTATTGATTGTGTAGAGCAGGGGTTGGGAATGTCCAGCCCTCCGGCTGTATAGGGCCCACGAAATCATTTGGTCTGGCCCAGCCAAGGCAACCGCAGGTGGGACTCAAAATTCAATAAACCTAGGAGCTTTTTTCATAGCTAATTTTTAAGTTGATAATTTTGTATGGCCCTTGAATGATGTTATAAATATCCAAATGGCCCTTGCAGAAAAAAGGTTCCCCACCCCTGGTTTAGAGAGAGAAAGGGAGGGAGAGAGACATCAATGTGGGAGTGAAGCATTGACCGGCTGCCTCCTGCACACGCCCCCTAGTGGGGATCGAGCCCGCAAGCCAGGCGTGTGCCCTGACCAGGACTCGAACCTGCAACCTTTGAGTGCGTGGGAGGATGCCCAACCAACTGAGCCACACCCGCTAGGGCCATTCCTACATTTTTAAACAGCCCTGAAGCTTTGTAAGTGTGACTCCTACTCTGAACAGCAAAATTTTCTCTCTCTGTTCAGACATAATCCTTTTGCTTTTATTATAGGCCATTTTCTCTCTTTCGGCAGCAGAATCCCTCTCCTTCCCTAAGATCAAGTGTTGGGTCTCCTGGCTCAGCGAAAGGGGACAGTGTGTAATTTGCACGCGCATGTGCTCTCTTGAGCTAGGTTCTTTCCGCCTTCTCCGGTGGACCACCAACGCTCCCTAGACTTTCTGGCACCAAACGGATGAGGGTCTGTCACCTCATTTACCCTGAGTGGGATTACCAAGAAAACCTGCTAAGGCACAGACCGAAGTCTCAGGACTCTCTCATGTGCATTTGACTTTTGGTGGAAAACATAACCTGGTTCTGTTTGTTTATTCTGTTTTACAGGGTGGTTCTGCCTTCATTGCGAAGATAAGCTGGAAGGGAGGGGAGAGCGGGGAAGAGCCGGGAAAGCTGACTTCTGTTGCTCGCGGGGGGATTGGCTGGCAGAGAGGAGTAGGATGCGTGTTGATAAGGGATGGAGAGACTGGGCCTAATTAGTGGAGAGACTGTAGGATGGCTCCTTGGAAGTCCCTGATTTGAAGGAGCTCTCATCTATCAATTGGTTAACAGCGGAATGTGCTCCCTGATGGAGCTCTGAGCTCCCATCACTCAGCGTGTTTGGGTGGCCAAGGGCGGCCCATCTGTCAGGCTGCTGTGGGAGATTCTCTCATTAGGAGCAAGATTGGGCCAGATACGTGACCTCTATGTCTCTTCGAAAACTCAGATTTAATTATTCTAGGAATTAAACCGATTAGGAACCTTTCAGCTTAAACAGTTTCAATTCAGTCCATAAAAAGAAAATATTGTGAGTGGAGTGAGAGGCTGACTATAACGCTTTTTAATTACATTTGGTTCTGGGCAGGTGACTTGTGCTTTCTTAAATGTTCATATCACGCTTCAAACATGTTGTAAACAGATGTGTCTAGTGGCTAGTATTTAGAAGCCAGAATTTTACAAGTGTATTTTCTCAATGGTTGTTTTCCTGCTGAAAATTTTCATTTTACCTTAGCTGAATGAAACTCATTTTGTAGTTTTATTTTTGGTAGCATGATTTTTAATATGAATTTTATCATTTATATAAAAATATTACCTTTACTTATTATAAACCATTCTATTTAACTTCAAAATGTAGGATTTTATACATCGTCAGTAATTGTCAATTGTCCAAATGTACTTAATTTGGATATAATGGGCTATAGAAAAAAAGTTCCTTTAAAGGAAAACTTTTATTAAGAATTTGTTTTAAATCTGAATTTTCATGTCACTTAATACTTGCTTATTCTTGGAAAAGTAATTTACTGGTCATTTGGTTAAATTATTGGGGTGTGCTTGTTACGTAGTGTAAGGTACCACTTGGACATTATAAACATTTATGCCATAAAATCTCTCATTGTCACTATAAGTTTTTTTTACACACTTGATGCTTTGGGACACTGAGGAAAAGCTTTATAAAGAGGATGATGGAGTTTGATTTGCTGTATCTTTAAAGCAGCACATACCATGCTAGGGTTGCACTTTAAACTATATTACAGTTGCTGTTGATTTGAAAGAAGTTGGGCCATGGGCTGCTCTGGCATTTTCTTGAGCCCAGGACAGCCTGGAATGTGAGACCAGCTGGGGATTTTAGGCAGAAACTGAAAGTTTAGCTCAGTGGGCATTGATTACTTGTGAGTGGCTTGTTTGAAATAGAGGGGTTTTAGCTGCCTCAGACTCTAAGATATAGATAGCGACAGACACTGTTCTTTCTTTCGGGGTCACCACCCCTCAACGTCACTGTCGCCTCTCACTCACTCCCTGACTCACCCCCTGACTCACTCACCCACTCACTTACCCCCTCACTGACTCACCTGGTCACTCATCCACTCACCCACTTCCCCGCTCATTCACCCACCCACTCGCCCACCCACTCACCCATTCACCCACCCACTAACTCACCCGCTCACTCACTCACCTGGTCACTCACTCACCCAACCACTTACCCACTCGCTCACCTGCTCACTCACCCCCTCACTCACCCCCTCACTCACCCACTCACCCCCTCACTCACCTGCTCACTCACCCGCTCACTCACACCCTCACTCACTGGCTCACCCACTCACCTGCTCACTCACCTGGTCACTCACCCCCTCACCGACTCGCTCACTCACCCACCCACCCACCCACTCACCCACTCGCTCACTCGCTCACTCACCCACCCACCCACCCACCCACTCACCCACTCACTCACTCGCTCACTCACCCACCCATTCACCCACCCACCCACCCACTCACCCACTCACTCACTCGCTCACTCACCCGCTCACTCATCCGCTCACTCACCCACTCACCCACTCGCTCACCCACCCACTCGCTCACCCACCCATTCACCCACCCACCCACCCACCCACTCACCCACCTGCTCGCTCACTCACCGGATATCTATTGGGCATTCTCCATGTGCCAGGTACTGTGTCAAGTAGCAGGGAACACGTGAAGCAAGCTCCCTGCTTTGTGGAGTTCACGTTCTCAGGCAGCCTCGAGTTAAACAACCTGCATGTATTATTTACTCAGTTCTTACAGCAACCCCATGAGGCAGGTAAATTATCCCCATTTTATAGGTTAAGAAACTGAGAAATTGAGCGACTTGCCCTTTGCCACACAGCAGGGTCTGAGGTCAGGGCAGAGGCACCCGCGGGCCCCTGGGAACGGAGAGTGGGGGCCGGTGAACTGCGCGGGGCAGGTGCACGTGTGCGGTTTCGGCCCGCGCACAGGAGGCGGCCCTTCAGGCCTCGCCGTCGCGGGCGTCCCGGTTCTGGGCTGGTGTGGACGCCCCGCTTTCAGGACAGGCGCCAGGACGGAGCGAGCCTTCCGACGAGGCGCCTCCCTGCGGGCCTTGGGAGTGTCACGTGAACGTTCCTTCTGCTTCGTGCCCCCAGCGCCTCCATCCGGCCGCTTCGCAGGGCTGTTGCCCTCCAGGTGCATGTTTCTCGAGCCTGCCCTACTCAAGTATTGCTTTGCCATCAAAACAGGCTAAGCCCTGGCTGGTGTGGCTCAGCGGCTGACGTGTCAGCCCGCCGTCTAAAGGGTCCCGGGTTCGATTCCAGCCAAGGGCATGTACCTCGGTTGTAGGCTCCATCCCTAGAGGCAGCCGGTCCATGTGTGTCTCTCCCATCGCCGTTTCTCCCTCCCTCCCTCCCTCCCACTGTCTCTGAAAAGCAGTGGAAAAATGGAAGAATGTTTGGTGGGACATTCTTTCTGTAAATTGGTGTGTTTGACCTCAGAAGTGGAGGTGATTGGAAGTTGCGTTTCGTGAATTTTAAGCAGCGCTGTGATTTCTGACCGCTCATGTTACTTCAACTCTAGTATTTTTAATGTCAATTTTTCTTATAACCATTTATAGATTAGCACATCTTTATGTTATTATTTGAGATGGGCGTTACTGTCATCATCAGCCCCCCTTTATGATGCAGGCAGTGGCATTCAGAAGCTCCTAAGTTTCTGGGAGATGCATGCTCACCCAGGTCCACTGGTTTCGAAGTCTGAGATCTTCTCACTGTACCCTGTGGCCTGTCATTTTATTATGATTTGTGATAGTAAAGTGTAAGATAGTCATGTTCTTGATTACAGTCAGGTTAGCAACAGTTTTTGCTTAGTCTTCGCTAGGCTTGTAGTGGAACACGGTGTTAAAAAAGTTTTAGCTTCATCGAGGTATAATTGATATATAAAATTGTAAGACATTTAAAATGTACGTCATGGATCTTTTTTATATATATAGGGTGTCCCAAAAACATATATACTCACTTTGAATAATTATAAGTGTTTATTAAAATACACTTCATTTTCAAAATTGAGCTGTCAGCTGTTAAAGAGTGTATATATTTTTGGGGACACCCTGTATATATGTGAGAACATTTCACTTCTACTTTCTTAGCAAATTTCATTTGTATAATAATATGTCAGCTGTAACTGTAGTCACCTTGTTTCACTCTGGATGCTCAGAATGTGTTCATGTCATAGCTGAAAGTTTGTACCCTTTTACCAACCTGTCCTTATTTCGCCCCCGGCCCCCCAGCCCCTGGCAACTACTTCTACCACTTTTCTACTCCCTGTTTTACGAGGTTGACTGTGTGTGTGTGTGTTACGTGCCATTTCTCCAAAACTCTTTATTAAGAAAATTTGCAAAAATACAGATAAGTTGAAAGAATTGTACAGTGAACAGTAAACTCACCACTCGAATTCTGTAATTGCTAACATCTTGCTATATTTGCTTTCACATGTGCCCTTTTGCATTGTGTGTTTGAGGACAGGCTACTTCTTAAGTAGTAATTTACACCATAATTTTCGGCGATCTTTGCCCAGGAATTTAATTTTAGATGTTAACACGTACGCCCTGTATTATTATCTCAGAAGGAAGCATTAGATAAACTCTAGTTTTATGATTTGGGAATATGCTGGGCTTTGTAATTTTAGGATGGAATACTAAATTGAGAGCATTTTACTGCAGTTGGGCAAAGTCTAAAGAACTTGAGAAATCTTACATAGTTTGAAACCCCAAGTGACTTTATAGACTCGTGGAACTAAAGTTACTTGGGTGACCTCAATGATATAAAATGGAACCAGACAATGCAAACCCACTGGCAGTGTCTGAGGAATGCTGGAGACAATTCCGATTACAGAGATCCATGCATACAATATATCAAAAGGTCAGAATTGTCTTAAAATCTAGAAGCAGGAATAGGACAGGGGCGTGCAAATATCTCCATGCAGTTAATTGTCCTTCTGATACTTTTTTTAACCTTAGAAGCATCTCTTTAAATTTCCTTCTTCCTCCCAACATAAATCCTCTCCCTTGTATCAAGGAGTAGTGCTTGTCTCAAGGTTATATGGAAGAAATGTGCTTGCTACCTGCTGGCTGATATTTTATTTTACTTTTTTGTTAATAACAGAAACACTGTTGCCGGATATAGAGGAGTAGGAGCTCCAATGACTCCAATGTTCTTGCTTCTTACATGTTTACCCAGAGTATTTTTTTAAACACACACACACGTCAAGGTAACGTTTTGGGAATTCCCATGTTTTCTGTTATGTGACTTGGCTTCCGTGGCAACCTTCTGACTTTAGTCCCAGGGGTTGTGGTTACTGGGGTGGCAGGTCCTGGCTGTGCTGCCTGCTGCTGACCAGCTGTGTGACCTTGGGCAAGTCATCTAAGGCCTCTGGTTACTTGTCCATACAGTGAAGGGATTGGCTTGGGCAGTTTTACAGGTCTAGTCCTCCAGGACTAAACATTCCTTGGTTCTGTGTTTGCACTAAAATTTTTGTGGAAATCAGTTTAGTGTTTATGGCTAGTAGACTGATGATCTTAGGGACTGGTTCTTATTATTTGCCAATTAAGATTAGAAAGCGTAGCTTCAAGCATAAATTAACCACATAGAAACTGTGTGGAAGAACGTCTGTGCGTGCGTGTGTGCGTAACGATTCATTTTCATCAAGATAAGGAATTAAAAGCTTATATGTCTAAAGTAGAATCTGATCTTTAATATTAAGTAAAAATCTTGTCTGTCGCATACGCAGATCCATTCACATTTTTAAAATAATGAGAATATTGCCTTAAAAAGTTCTTGTCACATATTTCTCCAGGGCAACTTGAAAACTTCTGCTTAAACTGTTTTCTTCTCTAGAATATCACTTAAAAAAATTTAAACACTATGGAGATATAATTCTTTCCTTCCATTCAGCACCTCCCCCCCATAACTCATATAAAGTGATCTGAAAACGTTGCTTTATCTTTTGGGTAAACTTTACACTGAAGGCCTTTCATCAGAAGATGCAGCAGACTTTAAGAACACTTGAGCCTCGGGTCTGTCAGTTTGTAAAAGGCCACTGAATGCATATACTTGCTAAACTAGTGACCTGTTGGGCTAACAAGGACTTCCAGAGTCGCCCACCGTGGCCCCGCTCCCTCACAAAGGAAAGAACCCCGGCCGGGAACGCAGAGTAAGTGCGCGCTCAATATTTTGCGAATCACAGAATTATTCCGAAGGGCTGCCCTTGAGGCAGGGCTTTTACGAGCGGAGCATTCCAGCTGCGGTTTCGGAGACAGAGCGTTTACTCCCGCTTTAAACACAAGGATGGTAGGTGTGCGTTCTTCCTGCTAAAAGGCTTTTTAAAAGAACGCAGCCCAGGAGGCTGCTGCAAGAGAGGGAGCCTTTATCCCGCGAGCCCAGCCGAGCGGCGGGCCCAGCGCGCCTCCGGCCGGGCGGGGCCTCTGGAATGCGGCTCCCGCGGGAGGCCTGCCCCGGGTCTGAGCCAGGCCGCCGGCCGCTCGCTGCACCAGGAAAACCGCTCCTGGTGAGGCCTGCATCACACTCGCCCACCAATGGAAAAAAGTGAACATGATGAGGGTGTGTAGCTGGCAGACAAAAATACACGCGGCGTCGCACAGGGTCCGCTTTTAGCTCCAACGGCTGAGCGCTGGGGTGTTGGACGCCGCTTCCCGCCGGCCAGGCGCAGGCAGGAGACAGAGCCGGTGAGCGTGTAGGGACCTGGGCTCTGAGAGCGTTCTGCTCGTTAAGAGGGTCTGAGAAACGGGGGCTGCATCCAGAGCGCTGGCAAAGGTAAGGTTACAAATGTTTATTTTCCCCGTCTGCAGCTAAGACTGAGTTTTATAAGTGAGACAGACCTTTCCCGACGTGCTCCTTCGGGCAGGGGTTCATTGTGCGCAGACTTTTCTTTGTTTTACATTATTTTGTGTGTCGGCTGCACGCGTTGCTGTGCGTGAGAGAATGTATTTCCTTGAACTTGGGGCGTCTGTATGATTTTACACACCTACTGGTGATTTATTGCAGTTGCCCACCCCGTTTTACTAATTAATTCCCCCAAAACCGATGGTGCCTATTTGTGTGGATTTATTTTTCCTGATATCTCAAAAAAGTACCAGCTCTCAGTCTGAATCACCTTAAGGCATTAATGACTCTGTTACCTTACACTTACCAGACACAAAAGGCTGTTAAAAATGTGACAGAGTTTGTATGTTGTAGTCTCCTGGTGGTTATATAATCTTAGTTTTGAGTTCAGTGAGCTACTTGGTCGAAGAGTTTCTTTTCAGGCTCGTAATTTGAGGTTCACCGTTTGTTAATGTTTGTCCTTAACTTTTGTCTTGAACTTTCTGAAAGAGAAATGGCATCCCTTGTGACCCGAGTGCGGGGGGCCCTTGTTTTAGCAGAGCGCCTGATTTCCTCAGAGGCGGCTCATTCATTAGACCTCTGTCCCCGCAGGGAGCTAGCTCATCAGCGGGGACCGAGGATGCCCAGCTGGGCATGGGACTGCCCCCGCTTTACGTTAATTTGGCCAGGCATGTAATTCTCAGAAAATTGGTAGGTGGAGAGACAGAAATAGGAAGCTCTATTGAAGTTGTTGTAGCTTGGAAGATTATTTATAGAATTTCTGGAAAGTAGGGGTCCCGCCGCATAGCTGCTGGTTTTCCCTAACACGTCGAAGCATTTCGCCGTGGCCCAAACGTCTTCAGCTCACTCGCAGTGTGAGGAGGCCGTGAGTCATTTGAGGGCGGGCGGTGTGCGTGCCTCTTCGGTGTCTCCTGCGTGGACACATGGTGCCCCACCAGCGCCTTCCTGTCCTTTACAGAAGTGCCTGTTGGGTGGAGCAGTGGCGAGTGCTGCCCAGGGAGGGTAGAATGAACAGATGCAGTGGTTACACTGCATTTGGTACTTTTGCTTTGGGTCTAGAATGTGCCGCTGTGACAGAGCCCGTGGCCACCTAGAGCAGGGTCAGAGCAAGCGTGGCCCGACGTCTTCTCTAGTCACATTGACACTTGTCAACTGCTTTGATTTTCACCAGAGTTCCTAGACAGAGACTGAAGGCTGGTGAGGAACCGCATGACTCCAGTCCACACTCAGCAGACTCTAAACAGTGTTTCGAGTGCAAATAGATAACACCTTCCTTTCAGTTGTTCAGTGCAGAGGGAGTGACCCGCAAAGCCCCCTCCTGAGACCAGGCCTGTTGGAGGATGCCTGGGTGTGTGCGATAAGCGTCAGCCTCCTTGCCAAGAGATTGTGCTTGCAAAGTGGTCCCCACTTATCCACTAAGTGAAACAGATGATTCTGTCTCGGTGTCCACAACTGTGCTTGAGAAGAGCCAAGGTTAGTGCGGGCTCGACCCCCTGTGGAGGGCATGCAGGAGGCAGCCCATCAATGACTCTCTCATCATTGATATTTCTCTCTCTCTCCCTCTCCCTTCCTCTCTCTGAAATCAATAACGATATATTAAAAAAAAACAGCAACAATATTACAGACAGGAAAAAGTAGTAATAGTGGTAGATAAGCCTGAATTTCTGACTCTTGACACACAAAAGCACTAAATGTGTTTGTAATAGCTTGAATTCTAATAATGGTGGGCGAGTGTCTTTTGATTACTTGGTCCTGTCTAAAATGGGCTTGCAAACGGTAGGAGGCTTGAACCTCAGCGTCCCAGGAGTGTGTTCTGTACTGTTTCAGCTGTGTATCGGCCATAGTGTTGCAGAGCTGACAAGGGGCCTTAGACAGTTTCTCCAATGGAAAAACTGCAGAACGGAAGTGGCTTGTCCAGCGCTACTGAGGTGGTCAGTTGTCGATCTGGGATGAGGTCCCGGGTATCCTGTTAGTCATTTCCTAACACTACCTGTTGCTTTAATTGCAGATGCTTTGGCACATCCTGACATAGCTCTGTAAATACTGGAGACGTACGTGTATCCATATGTGTGTATGCAGGTGTGTACATAGGTACCTGTATCTGGATGTCCACAGGTATCTGTCCGTTTCGTTCCCTCCTTCCCTCTCCTCCCCTCTTTCCTTTCTCTGCTTACCTACCTTATTACCGAGCCAGACAGACTTAAACCTCTCACCAGAGACAAATCAAAGACACGTGTTTTTTTTGGATCCTAATGAAGTTCAAAGCCGCGCGCTCGGTCGGTGGCCCTCGTTCCCATTGACTGTTGCCAGAGAGAATTCTGGCTGCACGTGTGTTACTCTAACCTCTGGTGATGAGGCAGCTTTGATGAGACATCATCTGCCAATCTGGTCTTGTTTCAGCCTTAGATTAGGAGGTTTTTTTTCATGCTCCCATTCCAATAGAAGACTGTTTAGTTTTTGGTAGTTCCCAGCCTCCTAATAAGAGAGAGGCTATGGAGGGGGGTGGGGAGGGACCCAGCAGATGGGCTCTGGCTTTTAGTGCCAAGGTAATGTAAGGCACTTTCGGGAAAATAAACTACATGCAAAGTGATAGATGCGTTATCCTTTGACTCTCAGAAAGGGGTGTGGTAGGAGCTCCCGACTGTGTCAGGAGGAAGTGGGTCCTGGGTGTTCCTAGGACTTAAATAAAGGTTTCACAATCCCCGGTGTCTTTAGGACAACATCGGAAAGCGAAAATGATCCCTGTGCTGTTTGGTGCTCGACCATGACGCATCTCCATAGCTGCGGAATTGTTAGAGCAGGGTTTCTAAAACAGATGCAAAGGGGGCAAAGAGGTATGGAGTTTGCAGGCTAATTTTGCGAAAGCTAAAATTCCATGTGACTGAAGCCAATGGAAAGCAGCTCCGAGTGGAGAGACTGAAAAGAGATTTGCTTTCAAGTCATCTGTAGCCACTCCCGGAAAGTGGAAAAAGGCATCTTAAAGACAAATGAGAGGAAGCATTTATACAGAGACAGACACAAACCAGGGACACCCATGGCATCAAGAGGTAGCAGGGAGGAAAGGCCTTTGTGACAAGTGTACATAAATTCATGCAATATACATACACTCACATATATGTCAATGCACATATCTTACTGAAAATTGATGGAATGACCGCCAGTGAATCAAAAACAGCCCCCCCCCAATTACATACAAAACAACAATAACAGAACCCCAGAAGTTACTGGAACCTAGCAAAAACCTTCAGTTACCCTTTTTACTTTCACATGTGACTTACAGGGGGAAAATGGAAATTCTAAGAAGACACAGTGATAAGCAATTTCCCAACGACTTCCTCACCGGGGCTGTCACTCTGGTGCCCTGCCCTGCCTATATAGTTAGCTATCCTCAGATGCCCTTCCAGTGTTTCTCTGATAGCAGAGGGTGATTGCTCTCGGGACAAGCCCTCTTCACGGGCCTGCGAGCCCTTCCCCTTTGCCTGCCCAAGGACAGCACTGGCAGCTGCCCCTCTCTCTACCACGTCACATTTTCTCTCCAAGCACTTCCACTCGCAGGCTGGGATTTCTCTTAAAAGCTCACAGACTCACCACCACCACCACCATTAAAAAAAAAATCCCTTCCTTTACAGGAAAGCTCCTTGAGCCAGTTGTCTCTGTTCACCGTCTTCGATTTCATGAGCTCACCCTCAAACGCACTCCACCCCGCTTTCTCCACCCCCACCCTGCTCTGGTCAAGTTCTCTGATCCCCTCCGGGGCTCTGTTCTCAGTCCTTGATCTTAGAAATATCGGAAGCATTTGACTCACGCTGATGGTTTCCTCTCTGAAATGACTTTTTTTTCCAGTTGGCTTTGAGGGCAACGTGTTCTCTTGGTTTCCCGTTAATTTGCCTCGCTGGCTGCTCCTTCCGTTTCCTCCTGGTTCCCTTGGCCTCTCCACGTTGGGGTGCTGCAGGGCCCCTTTGCGCCTCGGCTCTTTCCTGCGTTTACTTGTTCCCTTGCGTGTACATTTTAAGTAGCATCTTCGTATGGAGACAGCAGGTGTGTGCCTAAGGCCCACCTTGAACGCTAGGCTCCTGTATCCGCTGTGCCCTCAGTGCTGACACTTTAATGTCCAACAGACACTCAGACCTGCCCTGTGCAGAAGCCAGCTCCTTGTCTCCTCCCCAGCCCGCTCTCCTCCCCCATTCTCACAGCGGCTTAGCCTGAAAGCCGTGCCATTGTCCTCGGCCTGTGACCATGCACCCCTGTCCATCCGCTGGCTCTCCCTTCAACCCTGTCCGGACTCAGGCCATTTCCTACGCCCCCGCCTGACTCCGACCCACGTCACCTCTCACCCGGCTTAGCCTAACAGGCCCCACGGCTCCCACTTTGCTGCCGACGGTCCAGATCCACAGGGCGGCCACAGTATGTGCCCCGTGAGGAGCCTTCTCCCGCCATCGCCCTCCCATCATGACTTCCAGTCTCCATGTGAACGTCAGAGTCCTTAAAATGTCCCTTTGGGCTGCGCTCTCTGGCTCCCTGTCCGCCCTCTGACCCCTGCCGCTCCAGCTATGCCGGCCTACTGCTTGTTCCACCTCTCAGATGCTCTTTCCCCAGCATCTACATGGTCTCCGCTCCTGCAAGTTCCTGCTGAAATGTCACCGTTCAGGGAGGCCTTCCTCTGTTTCCCTTTTTAAAATGAGAGCACCTTCCCCTCACGTTGCCTGTTTCCCCCTTCCCTTCTGTATGTTGTTGCTGAAGTACTTACCACTTTCTAATATATAATATACTGATTTTCCTTGTTTATTGTTCACCGCTTCCCACTATAATATAAGCTCCCTGGGATCAGGAAATTTTGGGGGGTCTATTTATTGCTGTATCCCCAGGGCCTGGAACCATGTGTAGCACAGAGTAGCGACTCACTAAACATTTATAGCATTAATCAGTGAAAGTGTAGCCTACCCGGAACCTGAGGATGTAGCTGAAGCAACCTAATGCAAATGCTAAGTATCACTGAACTCCTATATTTTTTCTTAAAAAGGTAAATTGTTATTTATGATATATATTTCTTTACTAGGGAAGCAATTTTTAAATTACTTAGCACTAGATGAAGTCGAAGCTTCAGGAAGATGCTTTGTTATTCCATGGTCTGAGCACCATCCAGTTGCCTTGGTCACCATGGCCTACTCCCACAGCCTTTGGGAGGTATAGTCTAAGTTATAATGGGTATTTAGGATGATGGCATGAAGTGTAAGCTATCAAGAAAACAAAATTCTCTCCCTAGCCAGTTTGGCTCAGTGGTTAGAGCATCAGCCCACAGACTGAAGGGTCCTGGGTTCGATTCCAGCCAAGGGCACATATCTCAGTTGCGCAGGCTCAATCTCGGGCCTGGTCCGGGCTTGTGTGGGAGGCAAATAATCAATGTGTCTCTCTCACATCGATGGTTTTCTCTCTCTCTCTCTCTCCCACTCTCTCTGAAAAGCAATAGAAAGGCAAAACAAAACAAAAAAGAAAACAAAATTCTCGTTTGTGCAGTGGTCTTTGTAAACCAGCAGAAAAAAATAAATACATTTTAACTTTGAAGCTCCTTAGTTAACCTAAACTTTCAGATGCTTTCTTTCTCCCCTCCCCATCCTCAGCGGCCGAAGCCTTTTGCTACCTGGAAAAGAGCTACCTCCAGAGAAAAGACTTTTCAATGCCTTTTATAGGAGAGGGACATAGATCACAACCGTTTTCTAAAAGGGGAGCCTGAAAGGTGTCATACTTTAAGAAATATGTGGAATAATTTCAGATTAAAAATTACAGAAAAATTTTAAATTATTTTGACGTAATGCATATGGGAAAAAAGTACTGATTGCCCTTAGTGATCTGGGTTCAAGTTGCCGTTCCCATCAAATAGGGATGAATAAGAAGCTGCTGGGTGCTTGTGCCCAGGTAGCCCTGGCACAGCAGCTCAGAATTATTATTATTATTATTATTAAATAAATCCTTACCTCTCCCTCTGCATGTCCATTTATGTTAGGTACCAAGATTTTTTAAATTCCTGTAAATTATGAAATTTAAACTATACCTACTAATACTTTTTTTCTTTTCTGAAAGTTTCTGTAAAGTTGCTAGCTAAAATCTCATCAGGTTTATTGTGAATAATCATATGATTTATGAGAAAAATTCAGCAGTGATTGGCTTGCTTTTAAATGCTGGCCTGCCCGGCCGGGTGTGGTTCAGCGGTTGAGTGTCAATCTAGGATCCAGGGGATCGGGGTTCGATTCCTGGTCAGGGCACATGCCCAGGTTGCAGGCTTGATCAATGACTCTCTCATCATTGATGTTTCTACCTCTCTCTTCCTCTCCTTTCCTCTCTCTGAAATCAATAAAGATATATTAAAAAAAAAAAAAAAATGCAGGCCTAGGAACAAGTGATACTATAGCCTGAGGACATAGACATATAGAGCTGAACTCTCAGATCAGACCGCCAGCCAAGCTGAAGCTGAAAAGTTACACGTGCACGGGGGTGAGGAAAGCACTTATTTAAAACGAGGGGGCAGCATGTGCGGTTGAAGCCTGTTCACATTCTAACTGAAATGGAACAGTGTACAGTGGAGAAGCGTTTGCCAAGAATAACTTGGTACAGTTACCGTGCTGCATTCTGGTCGCAGACTGGGACTGAGGCCTGGGAGCTCGGCGCCTGCTTCCGATGTGCTGGAGCGGCCCTGCGGACAGGTCCCCCTCCGAGTGCGAGCAAAGCCGTGTGTGACAGCCTGCGACCCCAGCGCACGGCCTTCGGTGTCCGCTGTGGGGGGCCCTTCGGAAGTGCCTGCCCATGCCTAGACTCGCTTTTTGTGGAATGGCTCATGTTCGTAAGAGTTAAAAAAAAAAGGTTATTTAAAAGTCATGCTAACCATTTTGAATCTTGCAAATCTTTGGTTCCGGCAGTCGATGCGGTTCAGGGTCTGTAGAGACCAGGATGTTGGCCAAATTGTGGGTGAGACTTGAAGTAGACTTGGGAGAAAAGGCAGAGTGGGACTGAACATTGGATATATATAAAAAACACACCAACATGCTAGAAAGAGGGTGGATAAACGTATAGAATGAATGCACTTTGGTCATTTCTAAAAGAAAAATAAGAAAAGCGTTTTATCTTGACCAGAGTTTAAGAATTCTAGACTATATTAGCTCTAATTTTGGTTGAAAAGGTGATTTTTAAAAAAAATCCCCCAAATATTTTCAGTTTCTCTGATAGCTCAGATGTAGCTGGGCCTCTCCACTCACTGACATTCCAAAAACATACCAGTAATATTTGTGGGATTGTTGGTCTCACCACTCTCTCATAAACTCAGGCCTGCCGAAGTTGCCATGAGCTCGCTTGTTGATTCTACAAATGTTTTGTGTTCGTAATGGCTCCCCCTGCTCAAGCTGATATGTCCTTAGGGGATGGGATCGGATCACACATCCCTTTTGTTTTCTCAGGGTGCCCAGCACACAGGTAGATGTTAGAGGAGGGTTTCCAAAAATTCACATTGAGTCGCTGCGTGGAACTGTTATTTCACTCCAGTTTCCCGAGCTCCTGCCAACACTAAGAACATTTTCCTGCTTCGCCAGCGCCGTCTCCCACACTGGTCTTTGAGCTATTGCCTGCTGTGGATTCCTTCCCGATGGCATCCCAGAGTGTCCCCAGGAGATGGTTCACACTGTGGTGCTTCTGAGGACAGTAGGGTTGAGGAGTGGTGAGGGGTCACGGGCAAATGACTGCCCAGGTCTCCCCAGCCTTCTCTCCCTCACTCCCCTTTCCCCTGACCTCCCTCTCATCTCTCTCAACTTTGTCCCTGCCCCCTGAGCTCAGGCCCTGATGCCCTTATCATGTTCCCGAATTAGGGGGTAGGTGGGGGCCTCTCCCCATTTAGTTCACGTTGATTCAGTCATTTATGGATTCAGCAAGCACTCACGGGGTGCCGTGTCTTTAGACATGCTGTTCCCCCTTCCTCAGAACGTCCTTTCCTTTCCCTCCGTCATCTAGCAGAATCCCGCGCATCCTTCAAGATTCAGTTCTTGGGTTAACTTCTTTTCTGGGATCATTTTTGACTTTCATAAGAAGAACGTGACTGTCCAGTGAAAGCTTCTCTTAACCTGTAGAATGGGAAAGGGTGAGGACCTGGGTCCTAAGCCGTGGGGCCCAGACCTGCCCTTCACGATGGACAGCCCTGCTCTTTGGTCATCCTTCCTGTCTCTAGCTGAAGTATTTGCCTTGGGCAAGGATTTTTCAAATGTTTTGAGCCGCTCTAGATTTTGGTTGTCCTTGGGTCTTACTGGAAGAGATGCTCCATTCTGGCAAAACTGCCACTTGTGTGTGATTGCATGTCATTGTTCTTCAAACTCTTCCTGGGAACATTACTCAAAATACATACTTTTACTCCACAGCCCAGTATACAAGCAAATGATACGCACCTGTAACAGTTTAGTGTCGTAGAACAGCTTTCACCCTTATTGGGAGGTACCCTTATTTTCTGTTCCATTTTATTATATTCTCTGCTCTTCTATTTTTATTCTGTTCTGTTCTCTTCTACTCATTTAAAAATACTGGTATCAAGTCATTAAATGAATCCATGACCCATAGTTTGACAAACACTTCATGAGCAATGCTGCAGATGTGAGAATTCTTTATGAAGCGGTTGTGAGCGCGGAGGCCCTGCTTGTGATAAATTGCTGACCGAGGTGGTGAACTGTGCAGAAAGCTGGCTATTGTCTCTGTAGGATTTATAACTTCCCGCCTCCGAATGCCAGCCATGCCTGCCGCCTGAGCCCCGGTCCTGGGCATTCCTTGCTGCTCATTGTTTTATCCATTCATCTGTTAACAAGCATTTGGAAGGGTCCTGCTGAACTGAAATAGAGCCAATGGGACTGCACAGTGGGTGCCTCGCTTTTCAGGCCCTGGGCAGCAGCTTGCTTTTTGCCCACTTTATTTATAAGGATCACGCTTCCTCAGCATCATTCCCATGGGGAACAGATGTTCCTCTCGCCTGCCTCTTCATACAAATTGGGTTCGAGTCCCCTTATGATTAGAAATGAGCTCCTTGGAGCCTCCGTATTGAGTTTGTGGTCCTGAGTTGCAGTTCTTGGTGCAAGGTGAGAAGAGCAGGCGTGGGTGATACTTACAGCGTTGTAAGTTGGACCCTTGACGTGAATGCTTTTGCTTTAGAGACTTAGGCATATTGTATTTGCTTGTACTTTAGTGTTTCTAATGAGACAGTCAGTAAAACTTTAAGGCAGGGTTTCTCAACCTTGAGACTATTGACATATGGGGCCAAATTATTATTTGTTGCGGGGGTTGTCCTGTGGGTTATAGGATGTTTAGCAGCATCCTTGACCTCTACTCATGAGCTGCAGTAGCATGATCCCAGTTGTGACACTGAAAATGTCTACAGATAATGCCAAATGTCCCCTGGGGGCCAAATCGCCATGGTTGAGAATGACTGTGTTAAGGCACTGCCAGTTGTTCACCGAGCACTTAGGTTATTATTTTTTTACATTTCCTAGCATGAGTAACTGATAATACAAGTACATGGCTATGTTATTGCTTTTGTTGGCATGTGACAGATGTGTGAGAAATTAGTTTTATATGGCTGTAATAATTTGGGGAGTTGATCAGAATCAGACAGGTGCTAACACTGGAATTTGTGTATATATACACACACACATACATACACACACACATATACAGGGTGGGGTAAAAGTAGGTTTACATTTGTGAATATGTAAAACACTGAGTTTATTCTTGTATTATTTCTTGTATTATTTTTTTTTTTGTAAAGAACAGAGTGCTTTATTTTTATTTTTTTAAACATGTCGTTATTGATTTCAGAGCAAGGAAGGGAGAGAGATAGAAATGTAAATGGTGAGAGAGTCACTGATCGGCTGCCTCCAGCACATCCCCTGCTGGGGATCGAGCCCGCAACCTGGGCATGTGCCCTGACCGGGAATCGAACTGCAGTCTCCTGGATCCTAGGTCGATGCTCAGCTGCTGAGCCGCACCGGCCGGTCTATTGTATTATTTTCCATACAAACAACTGTAAACCTACTTTTGCCCCACCCTGTATATATATGAACATATATAGTAATTAATAGTTAATAAAATATCTGAGACAGCAGACTGTTGTAAGCTCTGATTTTATAGTACATAAAATGAAATTTGTAGTTAAAAGTTAATAATAGTGCTGTAAATGTGTGTTGCATTTCACAGAGTTTTTTTTTAGTTTCACATATATTTTCACACTTGATTCTCAATCTATATAAGGTAGATAGGGCAGATATTTTTATCCTCAAGTTGCAAATACAGAAAATGAGATTCAGAAAGTATAAGTAATTTGCCCAGAGACTCACATGCTCTTTGAGACACGGAAGCAGGACTTAAACCTAAGTTCTCTGACACAAACCAGACTAGGATTCTGAGACTTGTCTCCTTAATGACTAAAGCTCCCCCCAACCTCCCCCCGAAAGTAAAGGGAACCTGGTAGGTATTGTTAGAGTTAATGATGGTTTGGCCTGCTCTTATCTCCTCCTTAGCTCTAATCACTGTCTGAAACATTAGCCTTGGACAATGGTGAAGCTCTGCTTCAGTATGAAATTCTCTGGAATTATGTGAGAAGCCTTGTTGGTATCTCATGATGTAGAACTTGAGCATCCCTAACTGCCGTGCTCGGCCATAAGTCTGCTTTTGTGGAGTGTCCCCACGCCCTGTTCTGCTTTCTGTCGTCAGTGACTCCCAGCCCTCCTCGCAGCACCATCTGGCCCACCAGGGGCTGCCTCTTGTTGCCCTGTGGTCGCCCCGTCTGGGCAGCTGGCCCAGGGCCAGAGACAAAGCCGAGCTGGAGAATTTTAGTTTCCTTTGCTATAAACTCTACACTGTCCGGAAGTGGAGATTTGGGGAACTTGCTGCATCAGTTCAAGGCAAGCTGAAGGCATATGAAGGAAAGGTAAATCTTGAATGTCCTCCTGAAAGATGTTTGCTCTGGGATTTAGTAGGACATAGTGGCTGCCGGGATTGTGATGACGTATTTGGGAAATTCCTCCACGTTGCTGCACGTTTCCTGGGCAGGTGATTGATCTTCCATTCTTACTTACCATTTTATTTTAAAAAGCTACACAGCACGGTCATATGAATGTGGATTGGAAGGAATTAAGAAAATGAAAGATGGATTTTTTTTTTTAGGTTCACAAGATTGTGGTCAATTTTTAAATATTCTAATATTTTATAATTATTCAATAATTTAAAAATAATTATAAAAAGTGTGTACACAACATACAAGTTTTGCCAAGTATGCACAGTCTTAGCATCATATAATTATTCCAGAATAACTTCACTTAAATGATCTCTCGGTCAGCTGTAGGCCTCGTGCCATGTTAGTATACCTGATATTATACCTATTGTTGCAGGTTGGTATACCTCATATGTATATATTTTTTCTGTTTAAAGACATGAGGGGCTTTTAACTATTTCTTTAAAAAAAAAAACCCACAAAAATGCTCACTGGAGATCTGTTGTTTCGATCTCTTCAGACCCTATCAACAAAAAAATTTTAACTTGAATACCATCAAATTCCCTTAGTCAAGGAGTCCGGAGTCAGGGGTGCTGAAAATCTGACCTATTCATTGTCTTGCTTCCAGACAAAAATCACAGCTGAAGCGTGACAGATACGTATCTGTTCAATTTGCCAAACTCCTCGGGGACAGCAATTCCATAGTTTCCCTCAGCGGTCACCCTTCGCGTCAGTGAATTCCTCATAAATACTGGCTACATTCTCCTTGCAGCAGTTTAAGGCTGTGTCCCTCCTGCGGGGCTGACTGGAGCTGTGGACCAGCTGGTGGGCATCCCCGGTAGCTGGCACGCACGCACTTGTCCTTGCTCACCCCTTGCCTTTTCTCTGGGCGGCACCATGCTCGTTAGCGGGACACTTCCCTGTGGGCTGTGCATGGATCTTCCAGGCAGACCCAGTTGAGAGGGATCCTGCTTAGTCTGTGCCCAGAGAGACCTTCTAACATGTGAAGTTTCTTTCATTCAGGTCAGCAGGTGTTTATGAAATGCTCACGCGAACCCCAGAGTTGCTGGCCTTGAGTGGACAGTGCCTCACAAAGGACAGGGTTCAGCCTGGCTGGCATGGCTCAGCGGTTGAGCATCCACCTATGACCCAGGAGATCTCGGTTCGATTCCCGGTCAGGGCACATGCCTAGGTTGTGGGCTCGATCCCCAGCCAGGGGCATGCAGGAGGCAGCCGAGCAGTGGCTCTCTCTCGTTGTTTCTATCTCTCTCTCCCTCTCTGTTCCTCTCTCTGAAATCAATAGAAAGAAAGAAAAAGAACAGGGTCTATAGGACTATGTCTTTTGAAGTAGAGCATGAAAGAAAAAATTAAACTATTTAGTTTCAAAAGTAGTAAAATGAGTTTTGGTTGTAATCTGCTGCTGTGGCTTAGCTTCCAACCTGGAGCCATTCTGTGGCTTTGAACTGGGCCTTTGTGTGTCCCCGAGTGCTGACACAGTGGGCTGTCCAGTAGCAGCTCTGTGGCGCTGGTGTAGGAGAGCCTGACTCGGTGCCCGGCAGGTGATCCTCAGATCAGAAGGGCCTGACAAAGGGGTGGCTGCTGAGTGAGCCGCCCAGGAGCCCGTCACCTTCAGCGTCATCCTTGGACCTTAGTCTTGACAGAGTAACCAACACATAAATTTCACTCTGATCAGCTCATTTTGTGTGTGTTGCGGGGAGAGGGGGGAGTCTTAGTGGCAGCAGCCAGGAGCTTCTGTCCTCTGTTATTTAGTTCCCTAAGTTAAAAGTGTAGCTGGGGTTCTTGTGGTCCAGCTCCAGTGTCAGAGATGTCATGGGGCCACTGGGTAGAGACAGTTCAGCCAGTTGATCTGGTCTTTTAGATGTTTGTGAGAGCTACCCACTGAAAGGTAAGCGGTCAGCAACATAGCAAGTACCATGTCAGGCCTCATTGGGGAGATGCTGGCTTTTGTCTTAATGACTCAAATGAGTTATTAGATCTTCTGCTGATGCCTAAGTGGGGGATCTTGTTGATGTCCTTTTCTTAAGTTTAAAAGGTATGTGTGCGGATAGTCTCAGGCCAACTTGTGTCTTTGGCCTCATTGGAGAAATGTAGGTTCTGTGCTAGTGTTTCATGAACTCTAAAAGTCACTTTTGACCCCTCCAAAGAAGCTATACAGCTGGCTAATAGGTCATGAAAAGATGTTTAATATCACTAATCATTAGGGAAATGCAAATCAAAACTGCAGTAAGATACCATCTCATACCTGTAGGATGGCCACTATAAAAAAAAAGCAACAGAAAATTACAAGTGTTTGTTGAGGATACAGAAAAATTGGAGCCCTGTGCACTGCTCATGGGGATGTAAAATGGTGCATGGAAATAGTGTACTGCTATGGAAAACGGTACGGTGGTGCCTCAGAATATTAAAAACAGAGCTACCGTGTGATCCAGCATTCCCCTTGTGGATATATGCTCAAGAGGATTGAAAGCAGGGTCTCCAGGAGGTCTGCGTATGCCCATGTTTATAGCTGCGTCACTCACAATAGCCGAGAGGGAGAAAGCGATCTCAGTGTCCTGGACAGATGAATGTGTGGCAGACCCGCACAACGGCACATCATTCGGCCTTAAGAAGCCAGGACATTCTGACACATGCTCTAACAGGGAGGAACCTTGAAGACATTACGCTAAGTGAAATAGGCCAGTCACAGAAGGACAAGTGATGTATTATTCTACTTACATGACACACTTAAAGTAGTCACATTCATAGAGACAGGCATTAGAATGGTGGTTGCTAGGGGCTGGGCGATGGGAGACAGAGGGGTGGGGAGATGTTGTTTTATGGAGATGCAAGATGAAAAAGCTTTCAAGATTGATTGCGTAGTGATGTGAACGTACGTAACACTACTAACTGCACGTTAAAACAATTAGGGTGGTAAATTGTATGTGTTTTACCACAATTACTTTTTGTTTCAGTGTTATTGTGAAATAATGGATGTGCGTCCCTGTGTGAGTTTAACGCATACAGCGTGATGGTTGGATTACATGTACTGTGAAATGATCACCACGGTAGGCTCAGCTAACATCTGTCTTCTGGAAGAGATACAGTAAAAAGGAAAATACTGTCTCCTTGTGATTTGAACTTACAGGCTTTACTCCCTTCACAACTTTTCTGTATATGACATAGCAGTTAGTTATAGTCATCACATTGTACATTATGTCCGTAGTACTTTATAACTGGAAGTTTGTATCTTTTGACCATCTCTTTCCAGTTTCCCCTCTCCCACCCTCTGTCTCTGGTAATAAGGCTGACCTCATTTTCTGGGAGTTTGTTTTTTCCAGATTCCGCATATAAGTGAGATCATACAGTATTTGTCTTTCCCTGTCTGACTTATTTCACTTAGTGTAATGCCTCGGGGGTTCATCCACGTTGTTGCAAATGGTAGGATTTCCTTGTTTTAATTTTTTTATGGCTGAGTAATGTTCCCGTGTGTGTGTGCGCACGTGTATCACTAGAACTTCCAGTACTATGTTGAATAGTAGTGGTAAGAGTAGAAAAGTTTTCTTGTTCCTAATTTTAGAGGAAATGCTTTCAGCCATTCACCATTGAGGATGTTAGCTGTGGGCTTGTCATATATGGCTTTTGTTATGTGGAGGTATATTCCTTCTAAGCCTAACTTCTCAAGAGTTTTTTCTTTCTTTTTTAAAAAATCATGAATGGATGTTGAATTTTGTCAAATGCTTTTTCTGTGTCTGCTGAGATGATCATATGACTCTTTTCCTTCATTCTTACAATGTGATATAGCACATTGAATTGTGTATGTTGAACCATCCTTGCATCTCAGGGATAAATTCCACTTGGTTATCGTGTGTGATCCTTTTAATGTGCTGCTGACTTTGGTTTGCTAGTATTTTATTGAGAATTTTTACATCTATCTTCATCAGGGATATTGGCCCGTAGTTTTCTTTTCTAATAGTATCCTTTCTGGTTTTGGTATCAGGGTAATGCTGGCCTTGTAAAATGAGTTTGGCAATATTCCCTTCTCTTTGATTTTTTTGGAAGAGTTTGGAAAGGGTTGGTGTTCATTCTCTTTAAGTGTTTGGTAAAATTCACTAGCAAAGCCATCTGGTCCTGGGCTTTTATTTATTGGAAGATTTTTTATTACTGATTCAATCTCCTTGTAAGTAATTGGCCTATTCAGATTTTCTATTTCTTCCAGATTCAGTCTTGGTGAGTTGTATGTTTCTAAGAATTTTTCCATTTCTTCCAGGTTGTCCAGTTTGTTGGTGTATAGTTGTTCGTAATTTATTTTTAACCTTAAAGAAAAATAGTTCACTGTTGAACCCTCACAGCAATGCTTTCTATGCCTGCAGAGAAAATAAAGGCTGTGTGTCCCAGCAGTGATCACTGCCAGATGGCAGCACCCCAGCCTGTCCTCTCTCCCTCAAAGGTGGGCCTCCTGCCTCTACTCCTTGTTCAGTGAGGCCCAAACATGTGCTTGAGGAAAACTGTTAGTCTCATTCATATAGCATAAGCTACTCTAGCCAACCAAGGGCTATTTTGCTGTGTTTCAGCGTTTGGGTTTTGTTTTTACTGCTTAGTCCAAAAGGGAACGCTGAACTTTCTTTCGCGTCAGGGTGATGCTCCTGCAGTGTTGTCAGTGTGGCGAGTCTGGGAGTTGTTTTCCTAGCGGTGGTGACAGATGAGCCATGACTCACCCCAGCGCTTTCACCTGCTCACCCCGAAACAAAGGCGTGCATTCGACTGCAGACCCCGTGTTGAGTTAACGGCCTTTCCAAAGTTGGACAGGCAGCTCCGGCTTCCTTTACACCTTCCAAACAACGCGATGAGGCAGGCGGGCCACAGATGTTTCAGTGAATATTTTCACAGTGATCTGGACACAGCAGTTGTTTCTTCAGATAATTTACATTAAACCTTTGTTTTTACTTTTGGGGGAACTCGATGTAAAAAGCTCAGTGGAGTTTCTCTTTCTGATTTCAGGGTCACTTCATGGCCTCACTGCCCGCACTTGTTGACCACGTGGCCTTGCTCCCGGGCCCACGCCGAGCCGACCGACCATTGAGCTCCCTCGGCACAGACTAGGCCGCAGGCGGCGGAAGCGCACGTGACCCGGGGTTCACTGCCAAGTTGCATGACTGTGATTAAGGTAATAAGCAAAGGTTTCATTATTTGGTCTAGTTATTTTTGTTTTAAAATGTGTTTCAGAACCGCCCCCAAAGAAAAGTCAGTCCACGTGACTTTGGTTTTGGGGCTGTACGTTTTAGATATAGAAGAATTAAACTCCTACTGAATATATTTGGAAAGGTAACGGGAAGCCTCACCTCCAACTTGACAGAATCCGAGTGGGGAAGGTTTGGATCCGAGCTCACTTGGAGGTTGGCCGCACTAATAGACTCACTGAGCAGTTGGGGGGGTTTAAAGGGAATGAAAATCTAACAATTTCTTCAGATACAAGTCAGATTCAAACTTTTCTCTCTCATGTTTAAAGGGAGGACTCTTAAAGTCTTTATGAAAGCTCTAGAGATTCGTTTTATTAAAAACGTTTTTCTGCCCCAAATAAGAACTCTTATCCCCCCCCCCCTTTTTCATCTCAGCCTAGATTTTGAGGAATTCTAGTACTTTTCTCTCGTCATATTTCTACTCTGTGTGACATATGAAAGCTGGAGTTATGTTATCAGTGTGGTAGTTTTTGAGCAGTCATCTCTTATATTGGTATGCGGTGTTATGTATGATGAAAATATATCTCTCTGTCATTGAAAAACCACTGTATTTGGACCCACAGAGGAAAGATACTTTCCCCTCAATTTTTTTTGCCCCCTGCAAGAATCATTGATTCAAAACCTCCCAACACCAAGCCTAAAGGAGGTCTCCGCCTTAAGCTAATTTTTATGCCAGTTCAATCTCTGGATTCACCGCATGCTCCAGGTTGTGTGCCTAATGTAGCTGGCACCTGGGCGGGCACAGGACCTCCCACCTGGCTGATGAGTTCCCTGCACAGCGCAGGGAACCTGGTCCGCAGGTCAGTCAGTCTCATCCCTGCTCCTCCTGAGTTGTGTTGGGCGCAGAAATTGGTCGATTGGCTCCTTTGTAAGGTGAAGACCTTTTTTGGGGGTTTTTTTTGGTTGTTTTTTTTTTTTAAGGAAGTATTGTAGGGAATGTAATTTCGGTCACGGCTCCTACTGATGTTCCTGTTCTCCATTCAGGTGAAAATGGGGAACTCCGAGAGTCAGTACACATTTCAAGGATCTAAAAATCACAGCAGTACCATGATGACTGGCGCCAAGCAAAAGCCTTGCTCCCTGAAAATCCGCAGCATTCACGCCAAAGACGACAAGTCGCTGCAGGGGTGGGGCCCCGGCGGCGGGGCCGGGTTCAAGTCCAGGTCCCTGGCCCGCAGCTGCCTCTCGCACTTCAAGAGCCACCAGCCTTACGCCTCCAGACTCGGGGGGCCCGCGGGGAAGGCCCCCAAGGGCAGCGCCTGCTCCAGGCACAGGACCAGCATCCCGGGGGGGGCCGGCCCGGGGGGCCCCGCGTCGCTCGCCCCCGGGAACGGGCTCCACTGCGCGCCGCCCCGGGACTGCAACGGGCACCTTCTCAACTGCTACGGCAGGAACGAGAGCCTGGCGTCCACCCCGCCCAGCGAGGACCAGAAGAGCCCCCGGGTGCTCATCAAGACGCTGGGGAAGCTGGACGGCTGTCTGCGCGTGGAGTTCCACAGCGGGGGCGGCCACGGCCACGGCCACGGCCACGGCGAGGGGCCCGCGGCGGAGGCGGCGGCGGGCGGGCCGGTGCGGCTGCTGCGCTACGCGCCCGCCCCCGCGCCCCGCGCGCGCGCGCCCAGCCCGCGCCCCTCTCCCGCGGACTCGCGCCCGCGCTCCAGCAAGGGCAGCTCGCTCAGCTCCGAGTCCTCCTGGTACGACTCGCCCTGGGGCCACGCGGAGGGCAGCGAGCCCGACGGCCCCTTCCCCGCGCCCGGCTCGCCCGACCCCAGCCTCCACGCCGCCTTCCCGCCCGGGGACACCCCCAAGCCTTTCCACCAAAGCTCTTCGCTGTCCTCGCTGCGGGACCTCTCCCCCGACGCCCCCCTGCGGGGCCTGGCCGCCTCGGGGACCCGCCTCTGCGATGAGTACTTCGGCGCGCCCGCCAGCCTCAGCCACCGCGTGTCCTTCGCCTCGGACCTGGACGTGCCGTCCCGAGTGGGGCACGGGGACCCTGGCCAGTACGCGTCCTTCACCCTGCCCTGCAGGAAGTCCAGGGCCCTGGCGGAGGAGGCGGCCAAGAAGGACACCCTGAAGGCCCGCATGCGGCGCATCAGCGACTGGACGGGGAGCCTCTCCAGGAAGAAGCGGAGGCTCCAGGTGAGAGCGCCGCGCGCCCCCGGGCACCGCGCGCCCCCGGGCACTGCGCCCCCGCGCGCTTTTCTCTCTGTGCAATGCGACTGTTAGCTGGAGGTGCCCTGCAGCGTGGTCCCAGGGCTTCCATGAGCCCAAGGCCTGGTGTCACTTTCACTTCCCTTCAAAGGCAGCCCTGTGGCCAGCGTGCGTTGGCCCCTCTGGGTCGCCGCAGCCCCTCCGCGCCCCGCCCGCGCACCGGGAAGTGAAACTCCTTCAGTTCTGTATCATTCCCGAGACCTCACTCGGAATGATCTGTAGGCCTGTGTAGTAGAGCACAGACTGGTTAGCATCCAAGAATCTAAAAGCCAGAAAGGACTTCCCTGCATTGTAAAGATGAAGGCGCTGAGGTTGATGGCTACTGAGCCCACAGCCGTCCCTGCTCAACCACAGGCGTGTGCTTTCCCCCTTAGCCACATGACCAGGGTGGTTGATGGCCACTAGTTATCGTACTGGGGTTATTAAATACTAAGGCAATAAACTATTTTGGATTTTTTAACTAGTGACCCACAAAGGCAGCTTTTTAGTGTTGCGTGTGTTGCCACAATTGATAATCTATAAAGGTGAACAAGATGAACTTTGGGGGCAAGTATATACCACTACTGCGGGCTGTGCCTCCCGCAATTTAACGTGAGGGTCAGGATTAGATCCTTCAAAAGGCAGGCAGCACACTGGAGCCAAGTTGGTGACAATATGCCGCATAAGGCGCCAGACCAATGCGTGTTCTCTTACGAGCAAACTCACCCTATGCCGGCAGGGCTGGGGTTCAGAATGTCTTCCCATGGTGGAGAGACAGACTTGTTTTGATTTTCTGAAAAGTGATGGGAATAGAGCAGCCCTTTCTTTATAGGGCTTCTCACCACTCGGGTTGTTGGATCCTGAGAGCAGATTAGTCAGTGAAAAAATGCACACAACTGGAAAAGGAAAGAAAAGACAGAGAGAGAGAACAGACAGGTGTGCTAGAGAGGAGTGTGGGCGAGACCTGGGAGCCCTGGCCCCTGCCCTGGGAGCCCTGGCCCCTGTCCTGGGGAAGCTTCCAGGTCTGTCCATCAGGGCAGGCTCGGTTATGCTGAGGACACAAAAAGCCCTCATGCCTCTGAGGTTTAGCACGAGCCAGGTTTATTTCTCACTCCTCTGTGGCACTGTCCGTCTCTGGGACCCCGGGAGCGGTTATCATCTGGAACACGGCCAGCCACTGTGGCCGAGGGAGAGAGAAACTCATGTGTTGGCTCCTAAAGTTCTGCTCTTATGTGAGAGGATCACTTCTCTTCACACTTAATTAGCTAAAGCAAGTGACATGGCCTTGCCCGACTTCGAGGGAGGGAGGCAGGGAGTAGGAAGCGATCCTGCCATGTGCCCGAGGGGAGGACCAGAGATATGTGGTGGGCAGCACCCCTGCAGAGTCACCAGGAAATTCTGCAGAGGACTGGCGGTCGTTACTCTGCAATGAAGGAAAAGGCCTGTGAACAGCGGCAAGGTGACATTGGCACTCGTTCCTAGGAAGTGAGGGGTGGTGGTCAGAGTTTTCCTTTAGCTCCTAAGGAGTTGAGTGACCTTTTGAGACCCCCTCTATTCTTTGCTGTAGTGCTCTGGTCATCGAGTTACATTTTCCATCGTTTATGATGATCTGATTGAGGGGAATGGAAATCAGTCTGCTTAGTGTACATGTGTCACATGGCATGTTAGTTTCACACCCAAAACACAACGATCAGGGAATCAAGCTGAGAGCCTATGTAGGGATGTTCGTTCGTTCGTTCATTCATTCATTCATTCATTCATTCATTCCTGTTTGCTGAAAACTAGTCATTGTCTATTAGGATTCTAGATGGAAAAATTTAGAAATTTATTAGAGACTGGAAAAGTTCATGTCTGTGTATAAGAATCAGTTATAAATGCTAAGATGTAATCTTTTCCCATTTCTCAGGGAGAAAATTTTGTCTTTGCTACCGTCGAGCATTTCAAAGCTAGCACTACGGCTTGAAGTCTCTCTATTGTTAGAAACAGTGTCAAGAGTGTTTGCAGGTCGTTTTTAAGTTTGGCATTTAGGTGCCTTCCCGACAGGGTTTTGCTTGTTTTGAATATGCCGTTACAGTTCTGCTGAGTATCAGAGGCAGCCCTGTGTTTGGGCTCTGAGTCAGAGTCATACTCATTGCTGAAATCCCCTTAATGCCAGCTCAATGTGAAGTATTGCTTCATTTCCTAAGAGTTTTTGAAGAATAACAAAGTGATAATTAAAAAAAAAAAATCTTAAACTATTTTGAAAGTTTCCTAAATGACTCACCCCAGCAGGCTTATTGGCTCTGTTTTTGCATCAGCCTCAGTGTATAAATAAATGTGACGATGGGACACAGTGTAAACACACTCGGAAAATAATGTTTCCATTAGTAATAGCTGTGTTTGGGCTCAGTTGTTTATCGCCCCTGGGTATTTGGAAGTACTCTTTAGAGTTGATGATTTTCCTACAAAAAATAGCAAGTAATCCCTACTCTGCTACTTGCTTTCTGGGTGGAATTTCGGAAAAAAAACACCCGTCCACACATTGCAGTATTCAAAATAAGGCCATTAGGGCATGGTCCTCAACTCAGTTTTCTTTCATTTTTATTTAATGGCTAAGGAACCATCACAGGAAGCCCACTAGCAGCCAAGTAGGTGAGCGTGCTGAGCATCTCTCTGCAGTTAGCATAATCTGAGCTCTGTGAGTTTGGAGCGTGAGTATATATGGAAGGTATTTTTCTTGAATGACTGGACTTCTAATCTAGACATAAGAGGAATCCTTCATGTTTTCAGCTGTGTGTGCAGCCAGTTCAGGATCCAGTGCACGTAGTCCTGCTAGGGGTTAACAGTTATGACAGAAGTATCCATTTTAATCAGAGCTGCCTGTCTCTGGTTTCGTGTTGAAATCAGTATGAATGCTAAGAATCACGTCCTTGGTATGCCCAGTGCCTGGAATAAAACAGATGTTTGAGTAAAAGGGTGAGAATGCATGAATAGTATATTCTTTTCATGGAAGAAAATCCCAAGTTAAGTAAAAAATATTAATTATGAAAAAAAGTGTCAGTTACTAGCCACTACCCTCTGTGGATAAGGAATTTCATGTGCATGGTTTTCACTTTCTGAAGTGGGAAAATAAGGTGCTGGAGATCCCCACATCTATACCCGGGCAGGTGGCAGTGTTTACCACGGGGACAGGAAGAGAAGTTCCTGTCTCCCAACACTGAGTCCCCATGTCCCTGTCCCCTTGGCCCTGGAACTATGATTTTCCAATTTAGCTTTAAAAGGATCCAGGGGTGGGGGGCGGAAACTGCAAGGACATGAATTTTTGCCCCAAAGGTTCCAATTCACAGTTAGTAAAGAAACATCAGTCTAGAAATCTTCACTCATGTACTTTAAATGCACTAGTTAATTCCTTGATGTTGAGTCTAGGTTAGATTTGGGAGAGTCGGGGGTATTTTTGTTTCCATCTTGAAGCATTGACTCCACTGGCTATACGCTGGGTTGGGCAATACTGTTTCTACAGGTCTTTCAGGTTTAGAGACTTTTGTTAAAAGAGTCTTGCTCTGTCAGTAGTACTAGTGACCAACAGTATCACACACACGCCGTGCTGGGGGAGGGATGCTCTGATACATGTAACCTCTGATGGATGGTCATCTGTGTTGCTTCCAGGAGCCGAGGTCCAAGGAGGGCAGCGACTACTTTGACAGCCGCTCAGATGGACTGAATGCAGATGTCCCGGGACCTTTCCAGACGTCTGCCTCGCTGTGGTCAGGGGGCTCGGCCCAGCTCCTGTCGCAGAGAAGCGAGTCTGCTCTTGCAATTGGCAGCGACCCCCTCCGACAGAACATTTATGAGAATTTCATGCGAGAGCTGGAAATAAGCAGGACCAACACGGAGAACATAGACACGTCTACGGAAACGGCCGAGTCCAGCAGCGAGTCCCTCAGCTCTTTGGAGCAGCTGGACCTGCTCTTCGAGAAGGAGCAGGGGGTGGTCCGGAAAGCCGGCTGGCTCTTCTTCAAGCCCCTTGTCACTCTGCAGAAGGAAAAGAAGCTGGAGCTGGTGGCCCGGAGGAAGTGGAAACAATACTGGGTGACACTGAAGGGTAAGTGCACTGTCGACCACTGAGGGCTTCTGGGACCCTCCACTGTCGTGCTCCTCCTGGGAGTGCCCACGGGCCCAGCACCAATTTGAGTTCATGTGAAGGGAATTGACATAGAATCTCCCAGCATGCTTTACTACAGACACTTTCTCTCTTTTAAAGTTTTTTTAAATTGATTTTTAGAGAGAGAGGAGGGGAGCAGGGGAGAGAGAGAAACATCGACGTGAAGGGGAACATCTGTCAGCTGCCTCCTGCAAGGCCCCCTACCAGGGGCTGAGCCTGCAACTCAGGCATGAGCCCTGACCGGGAATCGAACTGGCAACCTTTTGGTGCATAGGACAACGCCCAACCCACTGAGCCACACCTGCCAGGGCTACAAACACATTCTCAAACCTGTGTAATACGGTTTACTTAATACATTCACACTTGTGATTCCATCTAACGAATGATTGGATGTAATAGATATTATTTTATAGGTATTTCTGTGCCATCCTTTAATACTTTTCTTGCATCTGGAGGAAAGAAGAAAAACCACAAATAAGTAAGCAAACGTAGTTTAGTTGTTGGGAATGTAGGCCCTGGGTTTCCTGTTCGGCACACGGTCCAAACCCCAAAGAGGTGTCCGTCCGGGCCTATAGAACTAAGATTTCTCCTGGGTTATTTGCTTGGTTTCCTTCCACCTTTATGGATGAAGAGAGTCTCATTGTCATCACGGACAAATGCTTTGTTTTCAACGGAAAGGCAATAGGAGTAAGAACTTGTTAAGATGGTAGACGTTCCTCCCAAGCATTGCTCTTTGAAACGCCGAGTGGCCTTGCTGGACGTAAATGCCCTGGGGAGGGCGAGGCTCTAGGTCCAGGCGGTGCTGATTTATGCTGATGGAAACAGGGGGGGCAGCTGCACAGCTCCTGGCATTTCTGCTCCAACGTCCTGTGACTTTGTCAGAGGAACTGAGTGTGGTGTTCAAAGTCAGACCTCAGTGTTGGGCGACGCCCTTCCTCATCACTGGAAAAGCAGAACTGGGGGTCACATCTGCAGACGGTGTGTGCAAAAGGCCTGGGCCCTCCACAGTGCCCCTTGCTAGCTTTTTGTGTGCCCCTATTGAGCATTGGTGAGCCCTCTGCCCCCTGCCTTGGGGTGCTGATGTCATTTCATTATGACCCATAAGCCCCTGTGGAAAGGTGCACCCGGGAAAGCATTTCCTTCTTAAGTAACACGTTTCCCTAGCAAACTGGAGAGTTGATAAAACCTAAGACCCAGCATCCCACAGATTGCTGTCCTGTCTGCTGGGGATCGGATCCCGTGACAGCGTGGCTCAGGAAGGCACCGGGCTCTCCTGGGTTTGGCATCCTAGGGAGGGGGTTCTCATACTGAATGACGGAAGGGATTTGGAAACTTGGAATAATGGGTTGAATCAAGCAAGATAATATATTGAAGGGATAAGTAATACTTTCAGGTTTAATAACCAAGTAACTACCCAAGTACACAATAGGGAGACATGGCCATAAAGTCTGACAGGTAAAGACAGTTTGGGGTTTGATTTGCAGGCCGCTATTGAATGCGTGTCCATTGCAATGAGGCCAAAGTAAAAGTAAATGTGGTTTAAAAGAGCGAATGTGATGTTTGGCTCTATCATTAGAGATGTCACGTGGTCCTTCTCTGTCCCTCTCTGCGCCCTCTGCCCTGCTCTCTCCTTGGGGCGGGTACTGCAGGGGACTTGTTAGTACATAAAACGATTCTCGAAAAGGTTCTACCTGAAGTGTAACTGATTTGGAGAGTGCCTGTGTCCCCTCGGGGGAGCTGGCCTGTGGAATTGTTTGTGAATCACCGTCTGAAGCTGCCTCTTACTTGCCTGATATTTAGAACAGATGCACTCTCTTCCATATGTGTCATGGACCCTTTTTTTTAAAGGTGAAATTTGTTTGTTAATATCAATGCTTTGGGAAGTTGTTTCCTGCCTGTCTTAAGGCTTTGAACCCCCGCTGTGTATGTCCCAGGGTGGTGGTGGCGTGTGATGGTGTGTGTGATGGGGGGTGTGTGTGTGTGTGTGCGCACGCGTGTACATATCCTGCTGTGAGAAGCAGGGCCATAGGTGACACCAAGGGGTTGAGAGCCATGGTTTATGGAGGATGATGACATAAGGATCTAGGAATATTTGGTCAGGGGAAGTAAGAGCTGGGCTGAGAGTAAGCAAAGGATTGTAGAAGAGACACAGAATTTAATCTGATTCACAGAGGTCAGGGTGGGACTGATAGATGGAGGACAAGCTGATTCTGAATTTCATGTTAAAAAACAACAACAACAAAAACAGTGACTAGGGCCGCGGCAAGTGGAAAGATACTGCCTTCCCAAGTCCCTGCGATTGGAGACAGTCACACAGAGCCGGATTGTTGGAGGCTCCCCGGGGGAGATCCAGGCCAGTATCACCTAAGGTTGGAAGCGTTCTTGGATCCACCCTGGAAGCTACACCGGGACCTTCTGGCTGCTGACTTTGGGGAGGGGCAGGTATGGTCCTGAGTTGTCTCGGATGGTTGTGAGACCCGCGGTTGGGCCTGGGCCCTGTGTCTCGTGCTTGCTCGTGAAAAAAACACTTTGAGACTGTGGATGAAGGGCGCTTTGTCAGTGTGAATGTTATCAAGCGCACTGCCTCCCTTTCCTCCGCAGCCAAGGAAAGGCCCGCGATAAAGACGTTTCCCCAGCATAACCTTTCCATGCCGCTTTCCACACCTCTTTCCTCTGGGAATCCAGTGTGTTGAATTTCACTTTCTTGGCACAGAATCCAAGTTGTAATATTTGGACTTAACGATTTGGTTTAACCTTAGTTAAAAACATATATGAGTCTGTATGCATTATGTGTCCATTGAAGTGACATTTTAAAATTATCCTCCAAGTATCTGTGTGAAAAAATTGGAAAGACTATTCTGGAGAGAGACACTATTAGCAAACCGTCTGGTTACCTACGTACATTCAATGTATAGGTGTGCTGAGGGCGCAAATGTTTTTTAGGGCTTGCAGGGTGTAGTAAATTTTTAACGAGGATAATTCTGCTTTCCCTCTGTCTTTTCCAATGTGTTGGTTTTCATGTGGTTCACGGGGGCCTTCCTGGGCAGAACAGGTGGCAAGGTCACTGAAGATACCCTCTGAATGCACAACAGCTGACTAGTGTCAGCAGAGGGGTTCATAAAGGAATTTTAGGGTGCTGGTGGGTCTGTCTCTTGATAGATCTAGAAAAGGGAATCGAGGGATGAGTGTGGTTGAGAGGATGTTGACAGAAGGTGGGTTTGGAGAACTGAGACTAACTGCGCTCCTTCTACTAACAGTACATCTTCCGTTCTTGCACATCCACTCCTGGTCCATCTGTTCTCTCTGTGCTGCTGTGACTGGAGCTTCCACTGTCCACTCTCTCGGTCACCACCAGCTCCTGGTGGGCACTGGGCCGGGGGGGGGGGGGGGGGCTGACGGGCACCACCCTGGGGGTGCCGGGAACTTCCCTGACTGCTGCAGCCCCTTTCCATCAGCCTCCGCACCCAGTTTAGGGACCCAGATTAGGTTACACTCAACGTAATAGATTTACGACTGATTTCCTGTCCTTTAAATTCGAGAGCCACGACACTCCGTGTATTGTTTTACCTCCCGGCCTGGCTCTGAGACCAAACGTCCTGTTTTGGTTTCATGCTGCCACAGGAGAGCTGCATTCTGTTGGCCACGGGGTGTGAGGTTTGGCACCGCGTTGGCATCTGCCCAAGGCTGTGTCCATTTCCTCTGGATATACTGATTCAATCCACAATGCGAGGGAAACGGGGAAGTAAATGGCAACCCGTTGGAAAGTATTTGGACTTGGGGACAGCTGGTGCTGTGGCCGCCTTTGCCCTGGTTCCTGGCTCCCAAGGTCACGGCATGTCGGTCCCCGTGGCGGTGTCAGACGCGGATGGAAAGACTACGGGTATTGTTTCTAGTGGTTCAGTGGCTGGAGGAAGAGACCGGCTCAGTCCTGCAGAAGCAGCTCTGGCTGTAAACCTTTGCTGCTTTCCCGTGGTCTAAGAGCCTCTGTCAGCTTGAGTTTGGACAAGTTTTGTTTGTGAGAAGAGTCTGCTCCATGCTTCTAGAAACCATAAAGCCCTGCGGAGGGAGACAGTAATGCTGTTTGTAGGGGCAGAGCGAGGGCCGGGCCTCTTTGTTTCCTGCCTCTGCTCTGCGTTATATAAGCATGTAAACACTTGTTTTCAAAGGAAGAGCTGAAACTGGCAAGAGTGAAATTGTTTTTATATTATAATTATAAGAATTATAGGACATTTCTACCTAATTATCAAAGCAGACCCTTAGTGACTTCCACCTCCTATACTTTATTAGGTTATTAGGGGAAAGCTATGTACTTGCAAGTATGTGCAGCAGCATTTGGGGGTAATATTCTAAAATTCAGGGATATTTAGCCCGGCCGGGCATGGCTCAGCGGTTGAGCGTCGACCTAGGTAGGATCCAGGCAATCAGGGTTCAATTCCCGGTCAGGGCACGTGCCCGATTGCGGGCTCGATCAGTGTCTCTCATCATTGATGTTTCTATCTCTCTCTCTCCCCCACTCCTTTCCTCTCTCTGTAATCAATAAAGATATATTTTTAAAATTTTTTTTTTTTAATTTGGGATAGTTTCATTTTCCTCTCTATCAAAATCGGTTAGATGACAGTAATATTTCCTATCACTGTGCTATAAAAGAATATACTAAAATGAAGCTATGTGGCTTCTGGAGAATGAGCTGGATGTGTTCTCATACGTGGCCGAGTTCTCAGGTCTGTTCGGGTTCACGTGACCTCATAGTGTAAGTGTGGAAGCTCTGTAGTTAATGAACATGGGATTTGCTTCTGCCTCCTGCACTGAGCTCTCTCCAATGCACTGTTGTGGGTAAGAAACAGGCCTCTGGGGCCAGAGGGTCTGGCTACAGCCGTGGAACATGCACAAGTGGTGTAGTCTCAGGTTTCCCATCTGCGAAATGGGCTAATGAGCACACCTGCCTTCCGGGGCTGCTGTGGGGACCCGGTAAGCCAGTGGGTGTGGAGTTCTGAGAGGCGTTCCTGGCAGGGAGCAAGCAGCAGTAAACAACGATAAATGCGTGGTATTGCTCTTACCAATACCAATTTAAAAAACCTTTCATTTTCACCCAAGTGAATGCTAATACAACGAGGCACACTTTGGAGACCGGAAGTTTCTTTTGTATGACCCATTTGTTGCATTCAATTTTTTTCCAATTTTTTAGAAATATGTTTTTATTAGTTTTAGAGAGAGAGGAAGGAGGAGGGAGAGATAGAAGCATCAGTGGTGAGTCACTGACCGGCTGCCTCCTGCACGCCCCCTACTGGGGGTTGAGTCTGCAACCAGGGCATGTGCCCTGACCGGGAATCGATCCCATGACGTCTTGGTTCATGGGCTCAACCACTGAGCCACGCTGGCCGGGCAAATTTTTGTTTTAGAAGCATGCCTTTGCTTCTCGTTCCTTTCCTAGATCCTCGGGACGTGTGACAGGCCCATGGTTTGCTTCTCTGCCCACAGGGTGCACGCTGCTGTTCTATGAGACCTACGGGAAGAACTCGCTGGACCAGAGCAGCGCGCCCCGCTGCGCCCTGTTCGCGGAGGACAGCATCGTGCAGTCCGTCCCAGAGCACCCCAAGAAGGAAAACGTGTTCTGCCTCAGCAACTCCTTCGGAGATGTCTACCTTTTCCAGGTACCCTGTGCTTGCTACACGTGGGCTTGAGGCGCCGCTCGTGTGCCGCGAGAATGAGGCACAGAACTGAAGGCACCGCTTAGTAATGAAGCGGAGGCGACGCCCAGCTAGGCTTTGGTCTAGGGCTCAGCCGGGAGCCCTGGCCTCAGTGCAGGTCGGTCATCCACACAGCGGGCATTGCTCGGGCCCGTGCGGTGCCTGGCTGTGGCCCCCCGGGGTCTCTTTATACAAAACAAAGTCGAGATCCCTGTCCAGGAGCAGCGGGTGGTCTAGTGGGTTCCAGGTCCAAAATTCCCGGAGTGGAGACTTTTTAGATGAAGTCGAAAGAATTCGGACAGGAGAGGTTCAGGTACTTGCTAAGGACCCCAGTGGAGGTGCGGAAAGCAGCTTTTCAGGGAACCCTCCCAGACACACGCTGTGAGGTCCCCTCTCCCGGTGGAAGTGGTCTTCGGGCATTAAGATTCAGGTTATCTGCTGCTAGGAGTTTTCTCAATTTTCTAGCAAGTGAGAAGTCACTGAGCAGGTGGCGCCAAGCCCCAGTCCTGGGGGCTCAGGTGTGAAACGTGGCGCGGTTGCTGAGCACCCTGCTCATCTCGGAGCACTTACTGAACTTCTCTGAGCTTTGGACCCTACAACCTGTAGAACTACCACAGCTTCTAGGATTGCTTCACGGGTACATGATATAATGTGCGTGTTAGTGCTAAAGACAGACTATCATCATTATCTCACTGTTGTTACTGTTATTAATGAACTTGCCAAGGGTGGGGGTGATAGCCAGAAAGTGAGGTTTGCTTCCCAGGTGCCTCCCAGCCACACCCAGTGATGCGTGTAGACACAGGGGGCTGCTGGTTGTATCTGGCTGAAGGTTCGTGGGAAACTCGTAGGTTCAGGTCTGTGATGAACCTGGTCCTGGACGCCCTCAGGAGCCCTGCAGAACAGCACAGTGCTCTCTCCCCGACTTTGCGAGTCTGGAATTTTTCGAAGAGTTCCCTGAAACAATTTCCCAGCACTGGTACCAGGTGGATGCATTGGTTCCCCAACTGACTTGTAGGAGTCAGGGCCTGAGATTTGATTTTCCTTCTTTAAATAGAAAAGTTGCTCAAACCTTCTGTGATCTTTAAAGCAAAGTCATGAATTAGTGTTAACCTAAATTGCAGGGAAGGTAAATACATCAGATGAAGTCTGCATCGACTATCTTAGGGGCAAGTGTGAAACAAACATTTTATTTTGTGATTCAGGCAAAATAATAAATTGTCCCAGGAGGTCCAAGTGTACGATGCTGGGGATCACTGGAGATTTCCCCGTACCTCGAGTGCCTGTGGTTGTTTCTGGGCACCGGGGGAACTGAAAGTGCCTTCAGCCTGCCTAGAACCATACAGCTCAGCCCATCCTGCTCCATCCAAACCTTCGTTATTGCTTTTAAAATGAACTGTATTCCTTATGTGACTGCATTGTGATCTGTGTGTCTGAAGGTCCTGAGAGTAGAGAAAGAAAAATATTCTTGACATTTTTCATAATTGAGTCCATACTGTAGATGAAATTTCATATGCAGATTTCAAATTTTAACAATTCAGTCCTGATATTTTTGCATTCTATTAGAATTACGGATATAAGCCTCCTTAAGAGAGTGGCACAAGGCGACGCCGAGCGCTGGTTATACCTGGCTTTCTCACTGCCCCCCGGCCGCTGGCTCGCAGCTCGAGTCTCGCGTGTCTGCGGCCACAGGGTCATTTCCGCCCTGCTCGTCACGGTCTCGCAGACCCTCTGCAGTCAGGGAAGCTGTGACCCTGAGTTGAGGGGCTGTGCGTGTTTTTGAAATTAAACAGTTTTATGGAGTGAAGGTCCCCTTTAGGTTTGACACATCAAAGCCCAGCCTGCCACTTTGGAGAGCACTCTGTGGTATCCCAAATCGGTTTCTCTTGCTTTTGTTTTACGCTCCTGTGTTTAGGCCACTAGCCAGACAGACCTGGAAAACTGGGTCACTGCCATACACTCGGCGTGCGCATCCCTTTTCGCAAAGAAGCGTGGCAAAGAGGACACGGTCCGGCTGCTGAAGAACCAGACCAGAAACCTCGTGCAGAAGATCGACATGGACAGCAAGATGAGGAAGATGGCAGAGCTGCAGCTGTCCGTGGTCAGCGACCCGAAGAACAGGAAGGCCATAGAAAACCAGGTACCGCTGCTTCACGCGTGTTCTGCCCGTGGCCCGGCCCACGCGCCGTGCCCTTGGGGGCGCTCGTTCCTCCCGTCTCTGGGGAAACGCTTTCCGTGGCTTCTCGTGCAAGTGCCCAGTGGTTGCACGTGTGTGACGTGGGCGATGTGCTTACACCCTTAGGCTGCTGTGCTCAGACCTGGAATGTTTTGTGCCCACATCTTGTTTGCTAACATTGATCGCACCTCCTTGCCTGGCTGAGTCTTTCAGATATTGTCACTTTCAGAACAAAATCTATATACTAAACCCGCTCGAAGACGAGACAGGTAAAATTCTAGTATAGAGGATGGCTTTGGAAAGGGCTGTTTGGGATGACGGCTATTCCTGTGTCTGGATTCCAAAAAACCAGCATTTTTTCCTGTTTATTGCAGATGAAGTGCTAAGGGAAATGCTTCCTCCGGTCTGATTTCGCATTCATGTAATAATGAAACAGAGTTTGTACGCTGTTTGCTTTTCAGAGGAGGAGAAGCAGCTTTTTGACATTTATTTTTCTTTGCTCGGACAACCCTAACCCTCAGATGGGGGTCGGTGACGTGCTGCGCCTGTCTCCGCGGACACACAGTGAAAGCACCATCTTCACAGATGAGTCAGGCAGTGGCTCAGAGGGCAGACTGAAGGGGGGACAGTCCCTGGGCAGTGGATGGCACAGGTCCTATGTGCAGTTATAAAGACCTGGTCCATCTGGAGTAGCACAACAGAAGCTTAACAGTGTATATGGAAAACATATTTCAGAGTATATAATTTCTTTTTCTTTCTTTTCTTTCTTTTTAACTTTGAAATCTTTTCATCTGGCTCAGAAGCCTATTTTCCAAACAGCTTGTTGGCATGCAAAGGGACTCAATGCTCCTGAATTGTCACAGTTCACGAGGCTCAGTGACCTTTTAGCATCTGAGACAATTCAGGGAGAGATGCACTGTCTCCTTGAAGGTTGGATACTTGAAAGGTCGTCTGAGTCTAAAGTTTACTAATGGATCAATATATAGAATTACAGAATGTACTTCGTAAGACAATCTGATTCCATAGATTAGTGTTAATAAATAACATAATTATAGTGGCAGTGAGACTTCCCTGGAGTGTTATTACTAAATGTGGGAAATAAAAGCACGCCCTTTAGATCCTATGATTCTGGATTTAAATGAAATCCACTATTAAGTACTCGTGTGATTTTCCCAAACTACTTGAACAGAGTATACAATTTCTATCCTTCTATAGAATCCTAAAGATAGCATCCTACATCCCTGAACTGTTCCTCAAACAGAACCTGCCCCCTGTTGAAGGAGGACCTGCTAGCAAGCTACAGACGACAGCGCAGTTTTAGCAGAGCTGCACAGGAGGTTGGGCCGCCTAGGAGAGTGCAGGGAGGTGGAGGGGGCTGGGGCTGGGCAGGAGCAGAGAGCTCAGCTGCGGTACCTCCGCCTGCTGCTTCCCTCGGGTGGGACGCCTCGCCCCGCTCCGATCCAGGGCGCTCAGGGCCCGCTCCTGGTCCCCTCGCTCTCTGTCTGTGCGACTTGTAGGGGCATGGTGCTGGGTCAAGGCTTCAGGGCAAGCAGAACGCCTGAGGAGGAGAGAAATGGCTATTCCAGTGTTTTCTCGGTTATCCCGGAGTTTCTAGAACCCAGTAGCCTCAGTGTGTGTCATCGGAGGTGCTTCGTGGACTCCAGTGTCTCGGATGGTTCAGGGCGTCCTGATCAAAGCTCTCGTGGTGACTGCAGGGGGCGGGGGAAGCATGGCTTTAACTTTCACTGGCTCTAAACTGGAACTTCGAAGCCACACGGTAGTCCCCTGGAAGGGACGCCCAGCTGGCAGCGTCAGGTCCTTGTGTATCGGCACGTGTTTAGGTCGGGGAGAGAAGGGGGAGGTCGGTGCCACCGGATGGCTCCTGGCTCACCCTTTTCTTCTCCGTCTCCCTTTCCCCTCTTCATGGCCACAAGAAGTCCAAGCCAACATTTTTAGAAATTTAATATTTTCATTAAATGTAACTGTACCCCCTTGCCCACAGCTGATAACTACTTAATTTATGATGCCACGGTTGGTGTTACCTCTGAGTGGGAGGTGGGGGTTCCTCTACGTGAATCCCCACGCAGACCCCAAGGGCTGGGGTGTCTGGGTGGCCTGAGGAGAAGCTCTTTCAAGGAATCGGGGTAATTCTTCCCAGTGCCTGTTATACCTCCTTTGACAGAGTCATCACTTCAGTGGTTTTAAGCCCACTGTGTCCAAGTATAAATATTTCAGGTCTCCCCCCTCTTACCCTGTTTTCCTCACCCCTTCCACGCACACACCATCTCATGCTACGTTTGTGAATTCTGGGTAAGAAATAATTCGGATTGATCCTCAGAAGTGCCACCTGAAAACAGGCTGCTCACCGTATTGGCCGTTTCCGAGGTGGTAATTCAGCCCTGTTCTCCCAGAGGGCTTTGCAGTGGGTAACAGAAGTACATTTTCTGGGCCCACTGCCCTGGCCTCATTTGCCAGGTGGCTGTAAAGAAGCTCTTCGCTCTTGAGTTGCAGACGCGGCGTGTAGGAAACGTTAAGGGGGGACAGGCACATGCTTAGAGTCAGTTTTATGAGATGCTCTTGAGATAACGTTACGTGACGTTACAGAGGCATTTGCAAATCAAGACCAACAGGAACACCGGCTCTCCAGTACCCCATAAGTATCGTTTTCTCTAAAGTACCGTTTGAAAACTTCTTTAAAGAGCAGTGCTTTATCCACTTACCATTAAAAAAACCTCAACTTCACTGTATTTTATTTTACATGAAAGAAAATGCTGTTTTATTTACAGAGCGCTCTCCCCCAGAGACCCCAAAACCTCAGAAAAAATCATTTATAGCCTAATAATAGCTGGACTCCCAGGGCACGTTACACATGCAAGATGAAGTCTCTGCAGCAGGTTTTCTCCGAAGAACTTGGGTGGACAAGATCCTGGCCTATGGCCTGTCCCAATAAAAAGACGTTATGACAACAGTGTCAGCTGAACCTCACACTCTTCTATGATGATGACATGCTTTGCTTTAAAGAGACCCATCGTGTGGTCCTGGCCTAGGGCCTCTGGGGTCCGGGTGAGACAATGACAGTGACTCAACTTCCATTTGAGCGTATCCAGTGTGGAGCCAACCACGTAGCCACGCCACATGTCTGCTTTTGAAGTTCTGAGGCAGGAAGAGCTGTAAATTGAGTCCAGTTAGAACTTTGTTTTCCTCTCTGTTTATTATTTTCAACAAGTAAACAGGGACAAAGCCTCACCCCCCCCTTAGGCGGCCGTGGCCTCCTCTCAGATGGCTTCCCCCGCCCTTTCCCCCATCCTGACTCCGTCTGCATCTCTCTCCCCGTGGGTAACTGGGCTGGAGAGGGAGAGGCGGTGGGAATGGGGGTGATGCAGGGAGGCACACACTCGAGGTTGGTGGGCTTGGGGTGGCTCTGGGTTTGTGACACATGGGCTTCATCTTAAATATTTACTTAAAGTTTTAAAATCACAGAGGATGGATTGAATTTGGACAATTGGAAACTGGCGGAGGGAGCAAAGTGAATAAGGCCTGAGGGAAATCCGATATATATGGGGTGTGTGGAGGGGAAACAACTTGGGGAGTAAGCCATGGGGAGAGTCTGAAGGGTTTTGAGGGTGACAAGGCCACACTTCATTATGGAGGTGCTGGGCCAAAAGGTGGGCTTCAATCAGGAGGCAACATGGAGGTGGCAGAAGGATTTGGGGCAGGAGATTAGCATTCAGTTTAGTTCAGTGAGCGCTTATTAAGTGCAGACCCTGGGCCAGGCAGGTGTCCCCAGACTGGGGATTCAAAGGAGGTGCTGTGTTTGCCCTCAGGGTGCTCGCAGATCAGCAGGGTGATAGACAATTGAGCACTTAATTTCAACATCATGTAATGAATTCAGAGCAAAGGATAGTCCAGAGTGTTTGGAAGACAAACTGGAAGTTTAGCCTCCTGTGTAGTCATGGAAGACTTCCTGGAGGAGGGATGCCCGAATTGCTTCTTAAAGAATGACCCTGAGTTAATCAGAAGAGGAATGTAGACAGGCGTTCAGGCTGAGGGTCAGCATGAGCGAAGGCCCAGTGCCCTGAAGCCGTGCGGTGCTCCCCGCAGTGTGAGTGTCCAGGCACGGGACGTGAAGTGGTTAGAGATGGAGCGGTGGGTAGGGCCGTCTTCTGTCTTCCCTGTAACCACCGCAGAGGCTGCCAGGTTTGCTGGTCCTCAGATGCATCTTCCAGACAAGGCCAGAGTGCTTTTTGCATCGAAAAGCAAATCTGATCATGTGATTACCACGTTTAAAAATCTTTTAGTGGCTCCCTGTTACTTACAAAATAAACTCCCTGATAGCTTCTCCCCACCTCCACCTTTATCTGGCAACAAACTTCCTGTAGGTTCCCCTCCTTTCTTGGGTTTTTCCTCAGGCAGAGAAGACCCACATAAGCCACACATCCACATGCAGACTGCCCCAGACCCCCTGCCCCTCGCCGTCAGGACTACCCCTCCTCCTCCGTGATGAAGGGTTTAGGGGTTATGCCCCCCAAAGGAGCTGCCCTTGGCTCCCCTCCCACCCACTCCACCAGGGACCCCTTCTCGTCTCCCGTAAGTCTTGGCGCCTCTCACTGCTCTCAGCATGTTTTATAATGATCTCCTTGTGTATAAGGTCGCTTCTATGTGAAGAGTGATCCCCTAAAGGATCTGTAGCTTTCCAAGTCTGTCCCCAGGTACTTTCCTCGAGTTTGTCAGGGAACGCAGCTGTGTCTTCCTGCCTCTTGACTTCACACTGAGTCCCCTGCCACAGTCCTTGCCCCTCTCCTCGCCAGCTCTTGGCCTCTTTCCCTCTGGCCTTCCCTCCTTCCTTCCCCAGCGAGCAAACCCTTGGGCTATGACCATGTATGATCTCACAGTAACCCCATGGGGTACAGTTGTGTGAATCACCCATTTGATGGGTGAGTGAATAGACCCTGAGAGAGGTTAAGTACGTTTTCTGATGTCACATAGCTGCTAAGTAGCTGGGATTTGAACACAAGTCTGTGCTCCTGACCAAAGGGCTCCACTGCCTCTCAGTAAGACTTTTACGAATCAGAATGTGTTTCACTTGCTAATTAACCAGGTGATGGCTGGTTTTATATAAAAGAGAAATTAATCCTTAATTTACTTGATTTCATAACTTGGAATTTTCAGCTCAAGTTGATGGGAAGTATATTTATTATATAACTGAATTTCACTGAATTTCACACTGAATATAATGTGAATTATATCTCAAAGGAAAAAACAAAACAACGGATTCTCTAAACCTTTGCTGGTGTCCTACCTACCAGTTAGCTTCAGCGAGATCTGTATTTCTGCGTGGGTTTCTCTGGGCTTCTTTGTGAAGGTGGATTTTAGTGCTTGGAAAATGCTGCCTGAGAGTTTCTCAGCTTAGCCTGTCAAAAAGCAAAAACAACTCATCTTTTGGGACAAAACTATTAATGGACGAATGACCAAGCACTATGATCAGATGACGAAATGTTTTTCTGGGAGCGCTGGACGTGGCGTGCATGTACGTGTCACCTTTTTATGTGTCTCCTTCATCTATGTTCAGCCGTAGACTGCATCTCCTCCCCCGCCCATTCCTGGAGCAGACCATGATCTTTCTGAGCTCATTAAATGAATATTAGCTATGTTAGCAACAAAGAGGGGACTTTTACATTGTGTCAGTGCTTAAAAACGGGAGTTTTCCTCCTCAGTTTTGTTAACTTTTCCATTGACAATGAAAGATAATGAAAAGTCACTCCTTTGAGTGAGTTTTCTGCATCTTTGTCATTTTTGTTTTGTGCACGGTCATTACGAGATACGAAAGCTTGATCTACGTAGAAAAAAGTTCACTTGCTTCGTACTCTTTTGAGCTATTTACTCAGAACATACAGAGATGTAGAGCCACTGCCTGCAGGTATCCAGAGTCTGTCTGTGCTCAGTTCAGTTCGTCTGGTTTAACATCTGAGGCTGCAAATGTGAAGGGAAATGAGGCAGAGTGCAAAAACGGACCGTTGTGCGTCCTGCCTTTCATTGGCGGGACTTAGAGCCGTGCCATCTTGGCGAGGCGCCGTGGGGACCCCCGATGCGGTGGCGCACCTTCTGGCCCCGTGCCTTGGCGGGAGGCCTTGTGCGGGGTGAGCCAGGAGGCTAGTTCCAGCTGTGCCACAGCAGCACAAACGTGCTTGCCCTTGAAGTCTGGAAAGGCGTCACGTTTTCAGTTTGCCCCACGAACGCTTCTCATTTTCCTTTCAACTGTCCCTGCTCTTCTTGCACAGATTCAGCAGTGGGAGCAGAACCTGGAGCGCTTCCACATGGACCTGTTCAGGATGCGGTGCTACCTGGCCAGCCTGCAAGGCGGGGAGCTGCCCAACCCCAAGAGCCTCCTGGCCGCCGCCAGCCGCCCCTCCAAGCTGGCCCTGGGCAGGCTGGGCCTCCTGTCGGTCTCCTCCTTCCACGCCCTGGTGAGTGCCCGGGAGGACTGAGGATGCTCCCCTTTCTCCCGCGTGTTGCCCTCAGTGCTGCTGACTTAACCCGGCGACTGAGCAGGGCCCCCGGGGGCCGAGCCCGGGGGGCTGGAGGGTGGGGGCGCCCTGGCTTCCTGCTGCTGCCAGGAGTCCGGCTCCTGGTAGACAGTCACTGAATACCAGTCGGCATCGGCCTTTCTGTCTGTCCCTCCTCGGACAGTCAGGAAGGTGTGGCCGCGTGGGGTGAAGAATTGACAGGCTGGTTGAAGTTTGCTTTATTGGGCTTTCTGAACTCGCTCCTGGGCGGGTGTTTCTGTGGGTGGTCCTAGCTCCGCCCGGGGAAGGGGGCTCCGTGGGTTGTCCTGCCCACCCTGCTGTCCTCCACGGAGAGGCCTGGATGCCGTAAAGGCCGGTGTTATCCAGATAAGTGATTGCTCTGGGGTGGGCGCATGTCTGGAGCATCAGACACGCCGTAGCTTCGGGGCTGGTCAGACGCCTGTAGAGCAGGCCAGCTGGCTTCTGTTAGGGTCAGTGGTTAGTTCTCCGTCACCCAAATGCTGTGCCTCAAGGCTTTTAAAAACTGCTGTGACTCAGGTGTGTTCCAGAGACGACTCTGCTTTCCGGAAGAGAACACTGTCCCTGACCCAGCGAGGAAGAGGCAAGAAGGGCCTGTTTTCTTCACTGAAAGGGCTGGACACACTGGCCAGGAGGGGGAAGGAGAAGAGGCCCTCTCTCACCCAGGCAAGTTCGGACAGACCTCGCGGGAAACCCTTGGTCCGCCCTCCCGGCCCCGCTGCATGTCATAAACGTTCACTGTGCGTTGAGAATGAGATAAAAGTTGGTTCAAAGGATAGAGATCTTAGCCTGGACTTTTCTCCAAATGAAACACACAAGTCGGTCCATCTCCTTTAGGCACCCCCAGGGAGGTGTTGACTCCTTGCTGCCTTCCGGGGGGCTTAGTAACACAAAAATGAGAAGAATCTGAAAAAGATCCACACTTTTCATTGCCTTTAGTACTAATATTTATTTTTCCTATCGATTTCATATTAAAATAAACGCGTAAATTCAATAATCAGAGTAACTGCGGCTAAATTCCATTGATAGTGCCAGACACTTAATCTTTGTGACGGGAGCAAAGTAGGCCTTTTATCATCACATTTCAGATGAGGAGGCTGAGGCCTGGAGAGGTTCGGGCACCTCCTTACCCCGGTTCCCACAGCAGCTGAGGGGCTGGGACTTGGTCATCCTGGATCCGCAGCCCTGAAACACTGGCCTGTTGGTGCTGCTGAATTTCCCTGAGGAAGGGCGGCTCTTCTAACATTTTATCGAGTAAATATAGCCTGAGCACTGATTGTTGAAGGGTGGCCACGTACAGTGAATGGTTTTCAGAACATGCTGAGTGCTCATATCTGAAGCATTTCCTGACACTGTGAGTCCAGTGTATGATGCGAACTTTATGTTGCTGATCGACATGTTCTAGGGGTATTATTTCTTCAGAGACTATCAAAGAGATGAGTTATCATGTGGCGATCTAAGTGAGTAGGGAAAATGTTTCTGATTAAGTCCAAAGCGGTTCTTGTTTTTATTTTCAGCAGGTTATTAGTCTATGTTTTCGACATGATCCAGAAGAGAGGGTCACATTTTACGGAACTTTATATTTATTTGATTATGTATGACAGGTTTGTGAATTAGTGAATAGCAGGGGCCGTACCTACTTCTTTGACCTGCTTGTAACTTTGGAGCAATACAGGTGGACGTGGTGGGAGTTGGTTGATTGGTAGGAAGACAATAGAAACACATGAATGCGCTTTTATGGGGCCACTGCTTTTGGATATTCACATACAGTCAGAAAGAATGCACGTTCTAAAATTGTGGTCCCACTTGTACTTCAGTTGTGAAAAGTAACCATTTGTTAGTTATAAGTGGGAATGTATTTCTTTATAAATTGTAGTCAACTATAAAACATTGGCTAAGGCTGGGCTTATATTTTTAAATTGAACTTCTATGAAGTTTAAATAATGCCTTTGAGGCACATTTTGATTTTAATCAAGGTAGTTAATTCTATATAATTAAGTGAAAATGATAAGTAACTTGATAACTTCCTTATTTTTCTTAGATGTTGACATTTCACTAATGAGATACGAGCCTAATAGGGTCACTACTCTATCACATGTGGTAAATGTTCCCAACATAAGGTTTCTTGATAAACAAAAGCATTCGGTTGAACATTTTTGTTTTTAAAAGATATGGAACTAATTATAGTGTTGGTCTTTCTATAAGTGAATGGAGTTGACGGGTAGCAGGTATCCATAAATGTTTAAATGGCTTATTGTATTATTTTCTTAAATATGTTTTTATTGATTTCAGAGAGAGGAAGAGAGAGGGAGAGAGAGATAGAAACATCAGTGATGAGACAGAGTCACTGATCGGCTGCCTCCTGCACGCCCCCTGCTGGGGATCGAGCCCGCAACCCCGGCATGTGCCCCGACTGGGAATCGAACTGATTCATGGGTCGGTAACTGCTGAGCCGCGCTGGCCGGACTAAAGGGCCTATTCTCTAATGTCTGTTATTCTGCTACCAAGAATTGGAAAAATAAAGGAAATTGCTCTTAGTTCTTCTACCTAAACACAGTGAATTTTAATATTGAGTCACATTCCTTCCCAATATTTATTTCATGTGCATTTAAAAACCAGTTAGGAGCTTGATTTGGTAGCTTTGCCAAATCGGGTTTGAGTTCCAACCCACATCTTTAGAAACGAGTACTTCTTGGTTAAAAGCAAGTCAAAAAGATCCAAAATGACTTGAAAAGTAACATCATAGAAAAGCAAAATACGTAACCATAGGGGAGGAAAAAACAGCAACTTTTTCTTCAAAGTTAAAACTTTAAATGTGGTAGAGTGAAAAATAGTACAAATTGTGATATGAAAATCTTATGCAATGTTATAGAACTTAAACTTGTAAGTACATTAGTCTTACTCCCCCCGTCTATCAGATATTTGATTCCCGTGGCAGCCGTGGATTTTCTGGGGCTCAGCTGCCTTAAAGCTCCAGGAACTCCAGCGAGGTAAAGGCCGCTGTAGACGAGCCCTCGGGTCTTCCACAGTGACACGGAGGCTGAGTTAATTGGGCAGTGCTGGCTCAGGATCCTTACTCGAACGATTGGGTTATTGGGTTGGAAATAACTTCAGAGTTGAAATGGCCCCAGTAGGTAAATAAGAGATAGTCTTGGAATGCCAAGCATTTTTGAGGGCATCTAAACTCATGATAAGTCCATCTTAGAAGTGGCAGGTCTGCAGTCAGAACAGAAGCTCTCCTTCATCCTTGGCTGTCCCTCAGCAGTGCTTACCCCCATCTGAGAGGTTAGTGACTTCAGAATTGCATTTTCCTCCCCGGCTCGTCGGGGATCCTCACACAGATCCGTGCTGTGGTTCACACCGGGCTGTGATCAGCAGCCTGTGGAAACTTTGCCGTTTTCCTCACGGAGCTGAGTCCAGGGTCCCCTTTGAGGCCCAGAATGGCGTCTGAGAGAGCACAGCCTCAGCTGCTTCCGAGTGGAGGCCGTGGAGGCTGTGTGCACGAGCCTCGGTCTCCTCTCTGTGTCTTTTTTCAGCCCCACACCTTCCTGTGAAACTGTTTCATGTCTCTGATCTGTTGCCCCACCTTCCCCATCACATCATGTTATTGTGGGTTTTATGCCCAGCAAGCCTCTAAACTACTCGGCGAGGCGGAAACAGGATATTAATAGGCTTGGAGAAGCTGAATATGCTCTTGCAGAAGCAGGCGGTGTTACTAATGAGTTAACTGGGGTAATTCAGTGAATTGGGAATTTAGTTTGAAAAACTGGGGAATGGTGGAGAATGAGACACTGTGACAGGTCCTGGGTTGGGGGTTGGGGGTTGAGTGAAGGACTCTCTGGTGATTCTAAAATATACAACATAGACGGCCACCTGTTCTGCCTTCAGGGGAGGTTGGCCTTGACCCTGGGCCCGGAGCTCAGTGCACCATGGCCGCTGTTGAAACCACCGTTAGGTGGGAGCACTGTCTGAAATGGGGTAGAAACCCCCCTTAAACCCTGTCCCCTTCACCTCCAGCCTTAGAGGTCTTAGAGGTCGGAGGAGAGGGCAGCTGTGAGACGTGGCTTGTCCAGGAGGTCGCATCACAGGCGGGTGTTGCCCCGTCTCTTCTTGTTCTCTCCTTTTGCTAAAGCTGACCAACCACGGGGGCGCCAAGTCCAGACTTTCCTTTTATCAATCATGCCGTCAAAATGCCAGGCTTCTCATCATAAACAATTTCCAGTCCCCACCCCTTTATTTCTATACACTCGCAGAGCCTATTTCAAAATTCAGATCAGATCACACCTTCCTCCAGGGGTTTTACTTCATTTTGTTAGAAAAACCGTATCACTGTTAGTTGCTTGGTTCTTACTCTGTGTTACTCTTACTGTCAGTCATCCCAGCAAGTATCTCTGTCCTGTTTCCCTGGGCAAGCTTGTGATCAGGACCGTGTGCATATTGTCTATGCAGATCTCATGATTATGTGTGTACTCTCCATAGCGCACTGCCAAGGATATGGTCTTGCTTAATAAATTTGCTTATTTATTGTCTGTATTAGATGTAGTCCTTTAATGGTTGAGAATTGTTTGATCTGCAATAAAAGCCTATTTTAAGATTGTATCTCTTCCAGCCTTAAATAATTTAAAATTTTTACTTTGAACATTAAGAAATAGTATCATCAAAGCACTTTCTGTTAACATAACTTATGTTGGACTTTGAGAATAAATTTTGCTAAAATAGCCATTAATGATTAGAATTATTTCAGTTGGGCTCAAGTTACCAAAAGTTCTTGCGATTTCATTGGCAAGTCCCATTGGTGCTCTAAGGGCAAGAGAAAACCATTACTGCCTCTGTCTTGTAAAGCTTGTGTATTTAAAGTTATCTCTATTTATTTTAACAAAATGTTGCTTCTGGTATAGGGACGCTGAAGAAATTCCTTTGACCTATGGGGCTGTTTTAATGGTGTATTTATATTTTGGTACTATAGACTCAGATAACTGGGTTTAATTGACTTGCAGATGGAGAGCATTTGTTTTTATATCTCTCTGGGACTTAAAATTCTGCCTGTAGCTGGTTGAATAATTAATATCATACTTCCCTACTTTTCGTCTGCTAATCAGTCTTGGAGAATATTTATAACTTGCACAAACCATCTATTTGTATACAGTCAGCGTATTATGTCCATTAGTGTAATACAGAAAGTAACACGTAACAGCAGTCGTTGCTGAGCGGTGGGAGGGAGGGGGCCATGTGCGGTTTTAACTGTTCCACTCTCATTGGTGCCTCGTGTAACAGTTCAACAGGGAGTCACCCTGACTCGAAATCTGTGAAGTTGGCATCGAGCCAGTCTTCGTTGAGCATTTTTTAGAGGACAGTGCAGCTAGCCCCAGATGAAAGCTTTTTTTTTTTTTTAATATATCTTTATTGATTTATCTTTATTGATTTCAGAGAGAGGAAAGGAAAGGGAGAGAGAGATAGAAACATCAATGATGAGAGAGTCATTGATCAGCTGTGAGCCCGCAACTCGGGCATGTGCCCTGACTGGGAATTGAACCCCGATCGCCTGGATCCTAGTTCAACGCTCAACCGCTGAGCCACGCCCGGCCGGGCTAAATGAAAGCTTTTTATAGGTGCTTCTCAGTTGAGGAATAATGAGTCTCAGTCGGTGTTTGCAGGGAGGTGTTTGTCCTGGAGATTGTGACAACCAGCCCCCCACCGAGGCTCAGGAGAGGCAGCTACTCCAGAAGCTTCGGGGCAGAAACTGAGCCCTTGGGCCTTGGCTCTCCTTCCCGGAAAATTGGCTTGGGGTGTCCCAACGGTCTGTGGCCTCGAGTGAATGAAGCATTGTCACATTAGTCATTAGCTCCAAACTGGAAAAAAATGCTAATGTTGGTTTTTAAAATGGAAAATAGGAATGAAACCACTGACTCTTGACTATAACATAGTATTTGTTTAAATTGAATATTAGTCTGGAACCCTACTTAACAAACTCATACATATGCAGATGGATGGATGGGAGCGAGGGAGGGACGGACGATGGCAGGAAGGATGCAAGGGAAGGAAGAGAGAAAGATGGGCAGACATTGGTCATTTTCTTTTCATATTAACTGATGTTTGGGCATCAGCACGGGAAGGAAGTAAACACTTTCTCCTCTGTGACATTTGCCTGTTAAGAAAACCCAGAGATGTAAGTCCTTTTGCTTTCTCCTGTCCCGCTCGCTGATAGCCTTGCCTTTTATCAGCAGCCCTGGTGGTGTGGGTGTGGCCCGTTTGTGACGGGCAGGCTGTCATTTTGCTACTGACTTCCCTTCAGTGATCCAAGTAGTAATCACGGGCCATTTGAACCAGGAGCATCTGCTGCGAGGACACACGGGTTTCAGTTTTCCCTCCTCCAGGCACACTGCGCAGAAGCCATCTGACATGTGCTTTCAGGGCCATCCATGTAATGATAATAATAATAAATAATAATAATTGCTTCTGTGGGAGCTGCCCTACAAGGAGGGCTGAAGTGGTTTGTAAACCTTAACCGGTTAATCCACAGAGGCCAGAGCTTCAGGTCAGCTGTGCTGCTCCTGGTTCGTGGACGGCTGGCGGGAGCTGGACCGCTCGCCGTGGCTCCCCACGGTGATTCTCACTCAGGTCTTCGTAGCGGCCTCCGCTGAATCACAGTGGTTAAATCTATTCCAGTGGGATGCCACCCCCCAGGCTGAACTTCAAGAACGTTCTTTCACATGGTTGTGGCTCTTCATAGAAAACGGTGCAGTTTATGTTCCTTCAAATGCCGTTGCTCACACCAATCCCCCCTCCCCAGAGGCTGACATTTTTAGCTCTTCAAAGGGGAAGAACCTGAAGCCTGGAGACGTTAGATAAGGAGCCCTGACGAGGCTGGGATTTGACCCAGATTGTTCTATTTTTACGGCCTCTGCCTGTCTTCTGCAGGACCTGGAAACCTGGAATGGGCTAATTGGAGATTAATTTTGAGAGGGATGGAGGGGGGAGTAGGAGGCAGGCTGGGTTTGCAGCCGTCCTGACAGAGGTAGCCAAGCATGGGCTTGGGGGTGAGTGGTTAAAGATCAAACTGGGAAGAGGGTTTTCCAGACGGCGCCATGTGTTGTGCTGCTTTTTAAGATCATCTGTGCCTTTTATGAAAAAGAATGTAGGAGAGTGTTTTATCTGGCTTGTTGAAAATAAAGCATGTGTATCTTCAGCATGGATAGCATTGGCCCTTGAGGAAATCAGTCTAGTTTTCTGTCCAAATGGGCAAAACCTACAGCAGCCTACGGGAGCTGTGAGCACCAAATAGCCTGTTCTTTTTCTAGGTCGAATTAATCACTTCCACATTCTTGACACTGCCTTCGCATGGCCAGGTTTTTACCTCTGTAATTGCGTGCAGTCTGGGATGTCTGTGTGTGTGTGTGCAGTACACACAGAAAAAATTATATATAAATTTTCCTGGAGGGATCTCCTGAGAGGGTCTGAGTCTTCCTTGGCCTTGGCTTTGATGGGCGCCTTCTCCTCTGTCACCCCCTGCACCTTGGGTAGACTCAGGAAGGGATTCCTCAGGCTGCTGTAGGCACAAGCCCAGATTAATTGAGTATAATGTGAGTATTTCTCTTGTCCTTCCTTCCGTCTCTGCCTTTCCCTGCACACTGTTCTCTTGTCCAGGATTTGCTCCCTGGTAGTAATCTGTTCATTTCTCTTCCTGAATTTCTAGGGAAGATGGAGAAGTTGACACTGTAGAGCAGATTTGAGTAAGGTACTAAAACTTAACAGCTTTTGCCTTGCAAGCCTATGTATGACTGAATTTCTAGACGTTTCCAATTCAGCACCCATATGTTCTGGGCGCAGGACACACTGCGTTAGGGGCTGAAGGAGACTGAGGAGCCTCTCCTGTTATGTCATTTATCTTAACACCCGGCGGTGCCAGAGCAGCCTGGAAATGACTGCTGAGCTGGGCTTAGCTGAAGCTCTACCAGGGACACAGCAGAGTAGACCCATCTAACTGCACGGAATTGGGGGCATGGGGTGAGCGAGCAGGAAAGACTCATGAGATCGGGGGAGCATTTGAAATGAGGTGAAAGATATAAATGGTGTCAGCGCTGAAGCCGCGAGGAAGGTAAAGCTGCACAGGAAATGGGCATGGTGGCGAGCGAATGGCAGGTGAGCCATTTGTTCAGCCTGAGCGCAGCGGGCCGCGTGTATAACGGAAGGAATCAGGAAGGTTAGGCGGCGTCCTTTCCGTGGGGAGGCGACCGCCAGGTTGATATTTCTATGTAGTGTCGCGGTGGGGAGCACACACTCAAGCCAGGTTCTAGGGCTCAGATCCCCACAGTCGCAGCTCTGTGTGTGAGCTTGGGCAAGGTTCTAGAACTTTCCCAGCCCGATCTTCCTCACCTGTTAAATAGAAGGCTGTGAACAGTGAGTGACGACAGCATGTCAAAAGCCGATTCTGTTGGCCCTGTGTGACCGCTCTCGGGTGGACAGCCAGGGGTGGGCCGGGAGGGCTGGGTTGTGAATTTGCACTCCTCATGTCCCTCCCCATCCATCCATCCATCCATCCATCCATCCATCCATCCATCCATCCATCCATCCCCAGCCACATCTTTCCTGTCCTGTCCTAAAAGTGCAGAATTAAACTGCTTTGCAGCAGGAGCCGGGCTCTGATTTCCCCTTGACGGGCTCTTTGTTGGTTTCTTGCTCCACAGCGACCCCTGCTGGGGTGTTAGTTTGATTCTGAGTAGGCGTTGTCTCGGAGGCAGTTCCTGCGCATTGCTGCCTCGCCCGGTTGAAATCACTGCTCAGATGACAGGAAGTACTGGGGAGGTTTCCCAGAGAAGAAAATGGGACCCTGTGAGAAAAGGACCCCTCAGGAGAGAGTGGCGTCCACCTGGTTCCCTGCGTCCTTGACTCCAGGCATCCATCCACTCCTCTGTCTCGTTTCTGCCTTCCTTTTGGCGCATGTGGTTCATACGCATCCTGGGCTGTGATCGTCTGTCCAGGAAAATGTACAGAAAGTGACAGATCCATACAGACCCAGAAATGCCACTCAGAGATGAGCACCACGTTTAAAATGACAACCCAGAAAGATGGGTCTTCCTTTGCTTGGCCTAAACCTGGCTTTTTAAAAAATTTCTTTAATATATCTATTTTTGTTTTTAAATCCTATATAGGAGGACCTTTTGCTTTCTTTAATGCATGGAATTCAAAGTAAAGTCATCAAAGAGAACTCGAAAGTGTGATGAGGGGGGTTAGCACCACGTAGTATTGAGTCCGTATGTAAGGTTTCTGCTGTGTACGATTTTCTCACGCATGATCTCCTTTGCTCACAAAAGCTTGTATTGTTCGTTAAAAACCTCAAGTAATTGTATCAATAATATCCGCTTTCACAGAGTGGGACACAGGCTCAGCACGCTAAGTGTCCTGTCCCAGGCCACCCCTTGCTGGCTGAGCGTTTGTGACTTGAGCAGCAGGCCTCTCGGGTCCCCTGTCCTGTCTTTGCCACCCGGCTCCTGTGAGAGGGCAGCAGGGGAAGGCCTTTCCCAGTCGCCTGGTCACTGTGAGCCAGTTTGGCTTAGGAAGCCTTAGAGTGCGGGCCAGCTCGGTCTCGAGTGGCTGTGGTGATGAGAGTGCGGGAGACTCAGCGTCTTCAGAGAAGGCCGGCGTTTCGGGATGGCTTCTGAAAGCATGTGTCAGGGTGTGGAATAAGCTGAAGGGCAGAAAACGCTGTCCGGGGAAGAAGGGCTGATCCTCGGGAACGAGTGAAGCGGGGGAAGGATGCTGCTCAGCCGCAGCGCAGGGCGGCCCAGAGCCTGCCTGCGTTCAGGGGACCACCGCTCGGGTCGGGCTTCAGCCGAGAGCAGTGAGCGGGACACGGAGCAGTCCCTGCGCTGCCCGCGGGGCTCTCAGGCCCAGAGGCCGAAGGCACAGCGGCCAGAACAGGGGCGAGGGGCGGCTGGCGGGCCTGCAGCCTCCCTGGGCGGGGGCTTCGCAGGGGTTAAATAAGGAAACATTAGGCTTGTCTGCCCCCCAGGGTCCTGGGGAGTCGTCGACGCAGAGCGTGAGAGGGTTACTGTAAAACACGCCGTAAGTTCCAGGGATGTTATTTCAGGAGCTTCCCTCATTTTTTAAAATCAGATCTGTCTGCATTCTCTGTTGGACTCTAAACAGGCCGATGAACTTCTGCATCTGTGCGGCTCAGCAGGAGACGGCGCCCCCCGGGACCACACGTGGGGGGTCCAGACCTACATCCACTTTCAGGACAACCAGGGCGTTACCGTGACGCTCAAGCCGGAGCACAGAGTAGAAGATATTTTGACTTTGGCGTGCAAGGTAATGGATCTGCTGCAGGAGTATAATTCTCAAGAAAATGGTCATCGACGTTGCCTTCCTAGGCTTTCTAAGTCTGTGTGGTGGTTAAACCCCACTTTTTACACCGGGGAACATATTAACTTATTAATTAACTTATTTATTAATTAGTGTTCTTTTCTGTCTTTTAGAGGCATGAATTGTTAGGGCATGACCCCTTGCCTCAGGGATGACCGGAGCTATTTTCCTGAAATTCCGTGAATCCCTTTCTATCTAGAATTAATATGAAGGTGGCTGTTATTAAGTTACTTAGAGATGGTGCCCTAGAAGAAGGTGGCATAAACTTGGAAGTAGTTAGATTTAATACTAAATAGTTTTTCCGAGTTTCTCTAGATTAATCAAGGAACTTGATACCACTCACAGTGGTTTCATGGAGACCGTTAAGTATTATGCATTATTCAAATTGGGTTTTATTTCTGAAAACGTAGCTTATGATAAGTCACTGAGATAGACAGAAATAGACTCAGCATCACCAGATTGGATGTTTTTAGACCACCAGATGGCGGAGTAGAGCTTAACTATTTTTAAGTTTTCAGAGAAAGTACAGTTAAGTATGCGAACCGGTAAAAAGGCACGTAGAGGTTGGTGACTTCACCATGCGCACTTCATAGACGTCGACGATCCTCAGTTTTAGTCTTTTGTTGCTTTGAGTTGAGCCTTAGTATACCAGACACTTACATATGTTACTTATGTTCTTATTAATTCCCTTTTCCTCCATTATGTAAAGGTTTAGTTCACAGTCAACAATGTTTTATAGCAGTGATGTCAGTTATTAACTTGATAAAGTTCCTAAGTGATAGAGGCTGTCAGAAATAGTGGGTCAGCTAGACCCGGGTAGAACATAGGCCTGGGACAGTCTCTTGTTGAGTGTGCGTGAGAGAGTGTGAGCCAGTGAGCGAGCAAGAGAGAGCGCGAGTGAGCGCAAGTGTGTGCATAGCCATTTTCCTTTTGAAAAGTTTTTAGAATAGGAAATCCTAAGTCTGAAGTCTGTAGAATACGAGATGGTTCACATTTCACAGATTTCTCTACTTTAGCAGTGGGAAATAACTTATATCGATATTTAAAGAGTTAGCATTTACTATGATACGGGGGTGGGCAGAGTAGTTTTACAGTTATAATGTGAATAATAATATAATTATCAATAAATAATAAAGCAAGAATAAACCCTGTGTTTCACATACTCACAACTGTGAGGCTGCTTTTCCCCACCCCAGTGTATTCTATTGTCAGATATATGCTACCAAAACCTCTTAAAAATGCATCCCTTGCTTTTAGTGGTAAGCAGTATTATTTACAGAAAACCTTCTTGAAGATAATTCTCTCTTCTTGCCTTTTTAAAATTCAAGTTCTTACCTAGATGTAAACTCAGCAACTTACATATGGTATTTTTTTTTTTAGAAATTTCCACTTTGATTTTTAATGAACGATGAATTTAGAAAGACTGTTTAAAATCGGAGTAATTAACTTTTTCCTTATAGATGAGGCAGTTGGAACCCAGCCACTATGGCCTACAGCTTCGAAAACTGGTGGATGAAAACGTTGAGTACTGTACCCCTGCCCCGTATGAGTACCTGCAAGAACAGGTGAGCGCGAGCCTCAGGAAGACAGATCGGAGCCACATCCATGGCCTCTTAATTTAATTTTTTTTTTTAATTTAAATTTATTGATTTTGGAGAAAGAGGAAGAGGGATGCAGAGGGAGAGAGATTTGTTGTTCCATTTATTATGTATTCATTGGTTGATTCTTGTATGCGCCCTGACTGGGGATCGAACCCACAACCTTGGTGTATCGGGACAGCACTCTAACCAACTGAGCTACCCGACCGGGGCTTAATTTTTAAAAAATAAGTAATTTGCGGGGAAATTCTGTTTAAATTTGGCATCCGGTTCGGAGACAGTCGCGACGAGTTCCCAGGCTGTCGCGGCGTCGCGCCCCTGACCCGCGGTTCCCCCCTCGCAGGTTTACGATGAGATAGAGGTCTTCCCGCTGGCCCTGTACGACGTGCGGCTCACCAAGACCGGCGCCGCGTCCGACTTCGGTGAGCACAGCAGCGCCCCACCTCCTTCCTGCTTCGCCACAGCGTCTTCCCACCCAGCGGTTTCCCCTTAAATTGACATTTTCAGAAACGATGACAAGGGGAGTTTCTGAACTCCCCTTATCTTTCTTTATTTTTACTCATTTATATTAGCAGGCTAAAAAGATATGTGTTAATATTAGGGAAAGAGGCCAAAGTCATTAAAAGGAGTGAGTATAAAAGTTGATGAGAAACTTGACGTGATGCTGATAACCTTACAATGAATTTACTGTGTGCCGGGTGCTGTCCTGAGCTGATGAGCCACCGATTCCTGTGACAGCTCTTTTCATCGCGGCGGCTTTGCTCTGGGCTCACTTTCACCCTTCCCTGCGCCCCTCCCTCCCCCCCTCGCTGATGGAGTAAATCAGGCCTGTCCTTCAAGAACTGACTGGGGGACTCACTTTCTTGAAGAAGCCTATCTGATTGCTTTAGCCTCAGTTTCACAATTTGGGTCAATACGACCCAAATCACTTTGTAATATTTAATTCTTGCATTTCTGTTTGTCTTTATTTAAACTTGTCTTTGGACTCTTTATAGACTCTGCTCATGCATCAGGTTCATTTCTGTCTTTTACCATCCGAACTCAATAATTAGATAATCAATAGAAAGATTCTCATCTTGTTAAATATATTATTAATATAATTTTTTTTTTATTAAAATGACTCAAGCTGGTCAAATTCTATGCATTGCTTATTATGTTAAAATTTCCTTTTCAGGACTTGTTCTTTTTTATTTTTCATAATCTCTTTCACCCAAATGTTATGTTGGTTTTTCCCTGAAAGCCCTCAAGGCATTTTATCTGTACTTGTGTTGACCTTCACTCTCCTTCCCATGGTCACCCTTTCTTTGTGACTGTCCTTTGCATTGAATGACTGAATGAAGACAATTGCAGAGATATTTTCTGGTGGCCACTGTCTGCCAGGCTCTGCCAGAGGCACAGAGCAAACAGGGGGACATGCTAGTCTTTCTGCATCGGAGACTCCCAGTGTTATGGGAGCAGGACATGGAAACATGTGGCCCTCACTGTGGAGTCACAGGAGGGCGGTCTCTGGGTCAGGAAGACACATTTACAGGAGGCTTCCATGTAGTCATATTATGGCAAGCACTCTATCCGTCCGACCATTTCTCTACCTCCTTAAAATGCCTAGCCCCATAGAGTTTCTTAACAAATACTATTTTATAGAAAGGAATTTGATTTATTTCAGTAAGACTATTTTTTGGTCTTAACTTTAAAAGAAAAATTAAATTGTAGTGAACTACGCATAACGTTTACTATTGGAACCATTTTTTAGAACGATTAGAAATGACAATTCAGTGGCATTAAGTACATTCACATTGTTGTGTGACCATCACCACCATCCATCTCCAAGACTGTGTTCATTTTGCAAAACTGAAACTGTACCTGTTAGAATAACCCCCACTCTTCCTTCCTCCCACCCCTGACAACCCCGTCCCACTTTCTGTCTCTATGAATTTGACTACTCTGGGTACCTCATGCAGTATTTGTTCTTTTGTGCCTGGCATAGTTTCGCAGAGCATGATGCCCTCAAGGTCTGTCATGTTACAGCATGTATCAAAATGCCCTTCCTTTTTAAAGAGTGAATAATATTCCATCACATGGATATACCACAATGGATCCATCCACGCATCTGTGGGTGGGCAGGGGGGTTGCTTCGGCCCTCGCCTGTTGTGAATCAGGCCCCTGTGCACATGCTTGTATGGCCTCGCCTTCCCAGTAAGGTTGTGTATTCGTGTTTCTTAAACCTTCAGATCTGACACGTTCCTCTTCTTCTAGGTAATCATGCTTTCAAAATAGTTGTAACTTAGGCTCTCTGTGCAGACTGTACTTAAAAGAATAGGTGTTCGAGAAAATCCTGCTGGCTCAGTTGGGAAGTTAATCGTGTGGCTAACATGCCTGTATTCCTAGGGTTTGCAGTGACCGCGCAGGTGGATGAGCGCCAGCGTCTCAGCCGGATATTCATCAGTGACGTTCTCCCTGACGGCCTGGCATATGGCGAAGGTCCGTGCGCCACCGGCAGTCTCGTCTCTTCTGATTCAAACCTGCGTAATGCAGCCTGCCTAGTGGAACTTGCTTCTTACAGCTTTGTTGGAAAATGGTTTCTCCTAGAATTTTAAAGAAAGCGAACTTAGTTTAATTGAAAATACATATGTGTGTATGTGTGTGTCAAGTCGTGTATGTGTTTTGAAAGACAGAGTATGTACATACATAGAACATACATGCCTATTATACAGACGGATGGAGAAGACAGGCAGAGAGACACAGATAAAACAAGTGTAATTTCCAAGGGCACTTAACATCAGATAAATTGAAAAACAGTTAATTTCAATGGCTCTCAAATTGTTTCCCTTTTGAACTATTTGACCTAATCCTAGCCTTGAGATAGCAGAAATTTGTTATCAGTGGCATCCAAATACATTCTGGCACTTTCTTTGACGATAGCAACTGACCAGCCCCTAGGAGCTCACAATTTGTGTTTGCAGCTTTCTTTCCTCTTGAAATCTTTTTTCTCAGTAATCTCTCTTTTTTCTTCCTCCATTTCCCTTTTCTTGTTCCAGGGCTGAGAAAGGGCAATGAAATCATGACCTTAAATGGGGAAGCTGTGTCTGACCTCGACCTGAAGCAGATGGAGGCCCTGTTTTCTGAGAAGAGCGTGGGGCTCACTCTGATCGCCCGGCCCCCAGATACCAAGGGCACCCTGTGTACTTCGTGGTCGGACAGTGACCTGTTCCCCAGGGACCAGAAGGCTCTGCTGCCGCCTCCTAACCAGTCCCAGCTTCTGGAGGAATTCCTGGATAGCTTCAAGCAGAATACGGCCAATGGTAAGCTTTGCTCTCTCTGCCTCTTAACTGCTGGTATCCGCCGCTGAGAGTTTCAGGCTGTTCTTTTGCTAGCAGACTTAGATTACTGAAGCTGTTCGAAAGGTGTTTTCTCATTTGTTAGAAGACAAACACAAATGCCAACCAAGTAGATTTGGTCAAGATTCCACGCACATTACTAGTCATAACACTTTCATGAAAATAGAAGGTCATCAATTTTGCACAAAGTAACATTCTTTAAAATTTTAGACTCTTTTTACCAGTCACCCATGGTATTTAGTATCGTAACTGCTTTGTGATTGAAGGCAGACAAAAGCCAATGGAAACACCAGGGTTCATTTTTCTACTCAGTTGAATCAAAAGCAGAGACATTTGCAGTCATCTGTTGGGTTCTTGGAATAGTTGATGCAAGTCAATTCTTGGCCACTTTTGTTAAGTACCACTTTCTCAGTAAACTGCAAACTTTTAATGTAGGTCATGAATTTTAAAATTTGTTGAGGCCTAAAAATGGAAACTAGTCGGCCAGTTTGTTTTTCTAAAGGTGAAATTTCCAGGTGAGGCAATCATGTGAAGGTTTGAACCTCCGAGTTTAGCTTCCTGGATGTTTCCTACACGTAGCCAAGTAAACCAGGGGCCCCAGCTAGTCCTGCGGACCTGCGGCTTCTCTCCGTGCTCCTGGTGGAAGCTGCCCAGCCCTCGTGGGAGACGGAGCATAGTGTCTTCATCCAGCAGGCGCACAATGTAATTTTTATACTTAATTACGACGACAGTGGATTTCCAGTTGCAATCTCTGCATGATTACCAAAAACACCGAAGAGAAAACCACCAAGGAGAAGTTGGTAGGATAGACTTAATTATAAAGCCAGTTTATTAGGTCATTTTTGGAATTAAAAAATCAGTTGGTAAGATTTGTGATTCAATAAGGTATATAGTGCTTTCTTCTGTCCTCTTGAGGCTTCACTCCAATTTCAAATACCATTAGATCTACTCCTGGTGTATAAAAGTGAGTGTCATAAAACAAATTGTGATGGAGCTAATTAATTGCTTGGTTCCATGAGGACTATCATTCAGCTTCCCGGGGCTCCGTTACAGGCCCGAGGGGTCCCCGAAATACACACGCGTGTCCCCTCCCTGGATTCATTATTCTCGGGGGACGCATTGCCTGCCTGTAAACTCTCTATGTATTTTACCATCATAAGAAATCACTGCTGTTTCAACACTTTGGGACTTGCAGGAATGAGTTTTACAGAAAGCAGCAAAAGCAGTAAATTTACCCTTTTTTAAATAGTGAGGATCTAGCAGATCAGTGACGCTTGTTTACCGCTTTCTCGGTTGTTCAAGGAAGCAGAATAAAGCAGAGGAAGCGGAGGCCCGCGCACTTTAGATAGTCTGATATGACTCATCCCAGGGAGCCGCGCTCACTTTCTCAGCCCTCACGGCTCCCCTAAGGAGCCCCACGGCGGTGGGTGCAGATGGTGCTTGTCCACAGCTGCTCTTCCCACGGGCCGCGTGCAGCTGCGGTGCCCGCATCGGCGCGTCCCTCCCCTCCCTGGACGGCGCCTCCCACCAGCCCGCACAGAGCCACTGACCACCCGGGTTCCTGGCCAGATGCGTGCTCTGCGGGGTGCACACCCTCCCGGGGAGCGGCCCCGCCCGCCCGGCTGAGACCGGCCCCTGTACTGCTCCGTGGCCACGCGCGGTGCGGGAAACCAGACGCAGCGTGGGCTGCTCCCCACACCCCCTGCACCCCCGGAGTGCTTGGTTTCTTTCTGAAGCAGCTGCGTGGCCTGTGGAGGAAGCGAAATGCCCGGGAGTGAACATCGCAGAGGAAGTCTGTCCACCTTTAAGGTTGCGGGGAAGGAAATAGGGCTGGGCCTGCGGGGAAGTGACAGGTGAAGAGAAAGAAGAGAGGGTCTCACCCGTGCATAGTATCGTGATCACGAGAAGCCTGCGATTGTTGACACCGAGAGGGGGTGATGTGGCGACAAGCTTGCAGGCTTGCAGTCAGACCCGGGTTCGAGGCCTGGCCTGCCCTTTCCAGGGGGCAGCCTTCAACCAGGGAGGTGTGGCATGAGTGAATGTCACCCCAGTGTCCTATCCCCTGCTGTGACAATTCTTCAGATGGCCCCTGGAATTGAGTCCCATTTGCACATGGCAACCTCATTTTCACACCTTTTATGGGTTCCCTACCCTCAGGTCTCCTCCTTCCCTATTCCCTCGCTTGGGCTTCTTGGGGTCACCTTCCAAATAAACTTGTGTACCCACACCCTGGGCCCAGGCTCTGCTTCTGGGGAGCCCAGATATACACACTGAGCCTCAGTTCCTCATCCAGAAGGTGAGGCTCCCAGCCCTGCCCTAGCGGGTCACTGGGAGGCTGAGGGATCAGCACCTGCGTGTGTCCAGCCCAGCTCCTCACGTGGCTGGAGGTCTAATCCAATTTTCTTCCCTCTCCTGTGCAGCTGAATGTTGTATTAACAGTGGCTTTGATTTGCTTTGGCAGTGAATTAGGAAACACCAATCTCATTGTCTTGCTAAAAAGTAAAAATTACACAAGTAAAAGAATTTAAGTGACTTTGCAAAACAATTTTTCATACAACTTTGAATTATGCTTAGGAGCAGTCATTTCTGAGTCTGCTTTCCCTAAATTTCAAGTTCCCTGGGCATGCATTAACTGAGACGGCCTGGTACAGCCGTCGGTCCGGATCCATGGGATCGGTCCCAGTAGCCCTGTGGATACCACATCCAAGGATGCTCAAGTCCCTCACGTAAAATAGCATAGGATTTGCTTATACCCTGCACACTCCTTCCCATATACTTTAAATCATCTCTGTTACTTATAATATCTCATACAGTATCGATAGTACGTAAATCGTTTTTATACTGTATTGTGTAGGGAGTTACAAGGAAAAAAATCTGTACAAGTTCAGTACCGATGCAGCCATTGGAGGCCTAACTGCACATGTCAGCAGTAACGTGATGTTTCCCCCTAACATGCTGAGTCCCAGGTCTGTTGAATCTGCAGATGGGGAACCTGCAGGTCTGGAGGGCCAGCTGTATCTGAAAAGAAGGAAGATTTTCCTACTTTGTTTTCCGGAGAAGCCAAGTATCTGCCTGTTAATAAAAACCAAACAGCTGGCTCTCTGAAGAAAAGCCCTGATTTTTATGTAGAAACTGTAAGAATATCAGCAGAGGAAACAGAAGCCCCACACAGTTGTTTGGAGCGTATCTGGACAATCCAAGCTGAGTATTTACTGAGCGCCCTTCTGGGCGCTTAAAATGTGTGAGGCCCTGGGAATAAGGTGAATGGAGTTTTGAGGCTTTTGGTGGGCTTCTGGTTTTGGTCAGGTGTCTAGAAATTTGTATTTCTTAGCCTTAGTCACTTAATCAGGTGTGACAAAAAAAACAAAACCCTTTTGTTACTTATGTGTCTGACAGAGAAGTCTTGGCCACAGTGGCAGGGCCCAGGGAGCCAGGGGAATGACTGTGGGTTGTGTCAGGTTCTGTGCTCTTTCTAGAAAAGAAGCATCCTCCTGGCATTAAAGACTCATTGTATGCATGACATTTAGGGTTATGGTTCTCATACTTCACAGTGCATAGGACTCAACCTGGTGAGCTTGTGAAAATGCAGATTCCTGGGTCCTGCTGTCATAGGGTCTCCTTCAGGAGGCCTGTGGTATTGCAAGCCCCGTTGTTAACCAGGGCTCACTCAGCCGGTCTGAATCTGAGCATAGAACTTACCGTTTTCTGAACCCTTCTGTGCCAGGGTTTTGAGGATTAAATGAGATAATATATGTAAAGTTCTCAGTAAATCGTAGCTGTTGTGCATGTGTGTTGCTGTTCTCTGAATTAGGGGTTATATGCCCCAAACCTCCACTACTGTCCTACTACCTTGTTTAGGACACAGGCACTTGACTTGTTAGCTCCCCTTGTTTGTTCCGCAGGAGACACTATCCCATCAGCATATTGAGTGCACTGAGGAGCAAAGACCTCCCAGCTGTCACCAGCTTTGCTAGGATACTCCCATGATGCTCTGTGAAGAGTGGAACAGACAAACACATAGAGAATTGAAGGGTGTTCAATATTGGGTTCCTTTGTTTCCTTAGAAATGAATGAATGAATGACCATTTGATTCTCCTGTTTAAGTGTTTGAATTTCTGTCTTCATGACCCACCATAGAAAAAGGGAAAATAGGCTGTATTGGACTTGAGCGGAAATATCATCTGTAAAGACTTTTTATGGAGAGAATTAATTTTACCACTGGAATTCCCCAAAGAGCCCGGTGTTATTTTTAAGCCAACAAAGCGACCATTGAAGGGATTGGACACGCCAGCCCTGTTTATACTGGGCTCCTATTAATGATGTTTTTGTGATTTAAGTAGGAAAACCCCTTTTCTAGTGTATGCCATCTTTTGAAAAATTTCAACAGCTTTTAAGGGAGTTTCATAGCGCATGCAGCTCCTGAACAAAGTCTTTATTTGAACTTGAACTTGCTGTGGCATTAATGTATTTTCCATCTATAAACAGCTATTAATACCACATTGTTAAGACCGAGGGTTTATTTAACTGGAGACAAAATAGAAAAGGGCTCTGTGTTCCTTTTCCCATTTAGACACCATCCACCCAGCAAATGCTTACCAGATGATGAAGGTAATTGCAGCCCAGGGTTCTTTTTTTAATCCCTCGCCCCACTTTGAATCACCCCATTTCTAAATTGGCGTATGAGTAGTGTGGAGTCTCAAGCTACCAGAAGCCACTTAGATGCAAATTTGCTCTCTGGAATGAATTGCTCCCGGGGATGTATGTGTCCATTATACACCTTTCCACCGGGGGAAGAATTACAGAGCCGGCTCTGATGTGGCCAACCCCCTGATTTCCTGCTTATGAGAGTGAGGGCATTCCGCCTCCCTTAGCCGGGCAAGAGATGACTAACAACATTTAGCTCAGAGAATGCTCTGTTTGTGCACAAAACTGCTATTACTGAGTCTGCCTGGCTGACACCCCAGATGCCCAGATGTAAAAACATATTAGAGTTCCTAAAGATGGTTGGTGTATTTAAAAAATTTTTAAAAAAAATCTGATTGGGAATGAGGCCAGCATCATCCTAATCCCAAAAACAGATAAAGACACTACAAAGAAAGAAAATTACAGGCTAATATCCCCGATGAATATAGGTGCTAAAATCCTCAACACAGTACTAGCAAACCAGATCCAGCAATACTTTAGAAAGATCATACACCATGACCAAGTGGGATTTATTCTGGGGATGCAAGGCTGGTATAATATTTGCAAATCAATAAACGTGATACATCACATAAAACAAAGGATAAAAATCATATGATCATATCAGTAGATGCAGAAAAAGCATTTGACAAAAATCCATCACCCATTTTTGATAAAAACTCAGCAAAGTGGGAATAGAGGGATCATACCTCAACATAATAAAGGCCATATATGACAGACCTACAGCCAACATTATACTCAGCAGTCAAAAACTAAAACCATTTCCCTTAAAAACAGGAACAAGAAAGAGTTGTCTGCTTTCACCACTCTTATTTAACATAGTACTGGAAGTCCTACCCACAGCCATCAGACAAGAAGAAAACAGGCATCCAAATTGGAAAGGAGGAAGTAAAACTGTCATTCGCAGATGACATGATATTGTACATAGAAAACCATAAAAACTCCACCAAAGTACTACTAGATTTGATAAATGAATTTGGCAAGGTAGCTGGATACAAAATTAACATCCAAAAATCGACGGTATTTTTATACACAAGCAATGAACTCTCTGAAAGAGAAACTAAAAAAAAAACCAAACCATTAGAACTAAAAAAATAAGATATCTAGGAATAAACTTAACCAAGGATGTAAAAGACCTGTACTCAGAAAACTATAGGACACTGAAAAAAGAAATAGAGGAAGATTTAAACAAGTGGAAGAATATACCATGCTCATGGATAGGAAGAATTAATATCATTAAAATGTCCATACTACCCAAAGCAATCTATAGAGTCAATACAATTCCTATTAAAATACCGACAGCATATTTCACAGAGCTAGAACAAATATTCCAAAAATTTATATGGAACCAAAAAAGACCCTGAATAGCTGCAGCCATCTGGAGAGAGAAGAACAGAGTTGGAGCTATCACTTTACTGAATATCAAACTGTACTACAAAGCCATTGTAATCAAAACAGCCTGGTACTGGTACAACAACTAACATAAAGATCAATGGAACAGAACAGCTATCCCAGAAATAGACCCACACCATTATGGTCAGTTAATATTTGACAAAGGAGGCAAGAACATACAATGGAGTAAAGGCAGTCTCTTCAATAAATAGCATTGGGAAAATTGGACAGGTACATGCAAAAAAATGAAACTAGATCACCAACTTCATACACAAGAATAAATTCAAAATGTATAGAGACTTATAGGTAAGTCGTGAAACCATAGAAATCCTGGAAGAAAACATAGGCAGTAAAGTCACAGATATCTCATGCAGTGGAATTTTTACCGCCACATCTCCTAGGTCAAGAGAAACAAAAGAAAAAAATAAACAAATGGAACTACATCAAATTAAAAAGCTTCTGTACAGCAAAATAAATCAACCTCAAAATACAAAGGAACTCCACGGTATGGGAGAACATATTTGCCAAGGATGTGTCTGATAAGGGGCTAATTTCCAAAGTGTACAAAGAACTCATACAACTCAAAAAGAGGAAGACAAAAAACCCAGTTAAGAAATGGGCAAAGGACCTGAATAGACACTTCTCCAAAGAGGACATACAGATGGCCAAGAGACATATGAAAAAATATCCAACTACACTAATCATCAGAGAGATGTAAATTAAAATGGCAATGAGGTGTCACCTCACACCTGTCAGAATGGCTCCATCAACAAATCAACAAATGACATGTGCAGGCGAGGGTGTGGAGAAAGGGGACCCCTGGTGCACTACTGGTGGGAATGCAGACTGGTGCAGCCACTATGGAAAACAGTATGGAGGTTCCTCAAAAAATTAAAAATGGAGCTGCCTTTTGATCCAGTGATCCCACTTCTAGGAATATATCCTAAGAATCCTGAGACACTCATTAGAACATGTTCATAGCAGCACAATTTACAATAGCTAAGATCTGGAAACAGCCCAAGTGCCCTTCAGTAGGTGAGTGGATAAAAAAGCTGTGGGACATTTACACCATGGAATACTACGCAGCTGTAAAAAACAAGGATTTCTTACCCTTTGGGACAGCGTGGATGGACCTGGAGAGTATTATGCTAAGCAAAATAAGCCAGTCAGAGAAAGACAGACATCATATGATCTCACTTATATGCAGAATCTAAAGAAATTAGTAAACTGATGAACAAAATAGATTCGGTAACATAGAAGCATGGATCAGACTGACGGATCTTGGAGGGAATGTGGGGGTGGGTGGGGAGAGATTAACCAAACAATTTAGATGCATATATGCATAACCCCTGGACACAGACAATACTGGGGTGAAGGTCTAGTGCGGGGAGTAGGTGTGGGGTGGAAGGAGTCTGGGGAAAAAAGGGGACATCTGTAATACTTCCAGTAATAAAGATAAATTTAAAAAAACATCTGATTGGGAAATACTAGTCTATGAGAACACAGAGAATTTTGGCCTCAGGATCCTGAGCTTCTTATAATGGTGCTGATGGTAGTTTCTAGTCTCATTCTTGGAAGTGAGCATGTGGTCCTTTGTTAGCAGTGGAGGAAATTAGGACCCCAAATCCCTTATAAAGCAGTGTTGTTGGGAAATTTGGCTTCCTTTTTCCCATTCTGTCACTCATTTATTCATTTGATTAATTTAAAAAAAATAATTACATTTTGTTCATAAACATTGCAGGCACATGAAGGTGAATTAGGCATCATTTTCTAGACTCTTATAGTGGAGTGTGAACAGCAAAACGCTTGTAAATAATAATTCATGATTTGCCAACAAAACTTCGCAATTCAAAGAATAAAGAGGTCCAGTGTAGAGGTAGGATTCAACAGGTTTTTCTGTTTATTTCGAAAAATGGGCCAGAAGGGAGGAGTGAGAATCAGAGAGAGGTTTCTGGAAGAGAAAAGACAGATCCAGAGCATTTGACCTGAGCTGCAGGTGCACAGGTGATAGATCGGGAAGCATACAATGGGGGCTTGACTGGGGACACTGGCCAGAAGCAAAGGTCAGCTGGCTTGTGTGTGGAGGGAAAATGGGAATTAAAATGGGACAGTCTGTTGGGACCACACTGTAGAAGTCCCTGATTTCCAGGAATTTATAACGTATCATGGCATGTACCTGAAAACAACTAGCAAGTATTGCATTATTTTCTTCTACGTCCTATAAACTGCAGAGGATTTGTCTGGTCAGTTTATGACCACTAGACTGTGGCTTGAGATGCTTCCAGGTAGACATTGTACCCCTGGTTAAGAGCTCTCTTATTCCACTATAGCATCATTCCTTTGGGACTTGAAGCATTGTTGTTTCTCATGACCAGGGCACCTTGTCAAATAAATCCTCAGATAAATGTTTTGGCCAAAAGAAGAAATTACTGCAGGCACCCTATAAAACCCAAGCGCTCCTCAGCATTGTGAAGCCGTATCTGCTAACAGCATGGTCCTCTCAGGTCACCTGTAGGTGTAGCAGGCCCTGCTGGCCTGTGGTAGGGACAGCTGGCAGTGAGAGACACCCTGTAGCAAAGAGGACATGGAATGTGGGAGCTGAGGGAGAAGCTGATAAAGTTTACCAGCATTTGTTAGCCCTATATTATCTCCTACATTAAATGCAAATACATTTTTCAGGTAGGAATCTATCAAATTTCTCTAAAGACTGCTGTATGAAATTTTTATTGGCTCGGTCACTTTCAATAGCCATTCGAGCGTGTGGGATGCTGGATCGAATGTAGTCACCTGTGCGTGCAGAGTGAGCGGGACCCCTGTGAGGTGGCTGTTCTGTGAAGCTTGATCGCTGTTGGAAAGAAGAAACTTTGCAGCCTGTTATATTTTTTAAAAAAAAAAAAAGACATGACTATTCCCGTGGATGTTATGAGTATTTTAAGAATTTTAGATGATTTTGTTCGTCTTTAATATGGTACCAAAACTCACCAAGTGCTCGTTCCTTCAAGGGCGGTTGCAGTGTGGAATCCGAAACAGTATTGGTGGCCTTCTCTTGGTTCCACTGAAATGCTTTGGCCTGTCTTGCACATCGAATGGATCTTTTTCTCATGTGTGACTTTGTAGCATGCGGTGGGCAGTGGTGGTTTGGAAGCTACGAGGTCACTAGGTTATGCAGAGGAGAGATGGGGCAGGTTGCAATTGTGACGGGGCAGCCAGTGGTTGCCAATGAGAGTGAGACATTGAGACAGAGGCTTGAAGGGGACGAGGGACATCTGGAAGCAAAGCTTTCCAGACAGAGGGCACAGTGACAAGTGCCCCGAGATGGAGATACAAGTAGCAAGTTTAAGGCTCGGCAAATAGTCCAGTGCGCCCAGAGAGGAGCAAGGGAACCGGCACGCTGTGGGAGCGGAGACCCAAGGGGATGTGGGGGGACAGAGCGGGGGGCCTTTATAGGTAAAAGTCGGACGTTATTCAGGACAACAAGGACCATGCCATGCATTTGAGCAGAGAAGTGGCACAAGCTGACCAGGGTTTTGAAAGCAACGCTGTTGAGAACAGAGTGTAGGAGGTCGAGGGGGGGACAGAGGTTTTTGCAGCAACTGATCCGGGTGAGAGGCTCTGCTCACGGTGATGCAGCACCTTCGGGACTTGCTCAAGCATCACTGTGGGTGTGAGGAGGCAGGAGGCAAGGACAGATGCCAGGTTTGACTGAGCAACCAGGAGGAGGGAGCTGCCTTCAAGTATGGGGAGGCTGTCTGGGGGCAGCTCTGGGGGAGACCAGTTCATTCTGGAACACCCTGTGTTACGTGTCTATGTGTATAGCGAATGTCCCACCTGCTTCCAAAATGGCTTTAAAATGGCTTTAAAATGGCTTATTCTGAGAGCCCACCCACAAAATCCATCAAAATTAACAACAGAAAGGGAAAGAGAGGAGATCTGAATGACAAATCGCCTACTTTATAAAGATTTCCACTCAGAGTGTTAGGCACAAGCATGTTTGTTTATAGGAGAAATCAATAATGTTTGAAATATAAGCACAGCAAATCAATTGCTTTCATTTCAGACCCTTCAGTTATGATGTGTTGCATCTTATAAATTTATTTCTGGTCCTACGGGGCCCGGCTCTGACTAGCCATTTATGAATTGTCCATTCTGCATAAAGCCTTTTATCTTTTATTCCTTTTTGCCACTTGGCCATTAACGTCTTTGACATGTTTCGAGAGAACGTGACAAAGTTCAAATTACCCAATTTTGTTCCCATTTTAGCAGCTCTGGGAAAACGTCTTTGGAAAGAGACAGAGGAAATTGTTGGCGAAATTACTTTGTGTCTTCTGCCAGGGGCCCTGACAGCTGCCCTGGAGGTGGGCGGAGGCCGGGCCACGTGGAACAGTTTATAGGATGCTTTCCTCCCAGAGTCTCCAACGGCCTTCCTTCTGCATCTGGAATTCCCAGCGAAGCACTTGGAAGCTTCTGAACAGAAGGACATGCCATTCTCAACTTCTCTCACTTACCTTTCCACACTGGTCACTTACTTCTAACCTGCCTCTTGTGAATCTAATTTTGACTGTCCCGTTTCGTTTGACAAGTGGCCACGTCACGTTTCGGTGAAGTTTAGGCATCTTTGCATAGTAGTATCAGCAAAATTACTGTTACCTGGACTTTGTCAGTATTATTTTACAAAAAAGATTGAGGAAGAAAAGGGGGCTGACGGTGTTGATAAGAAGCCTCGGTTTCGTAAGCTTAATACCTGTCACCTCAAAATGCCTGTCGTCAAGGGAGCCATGGCTGGTGAGTGTCATCCTGTGGGATGGTCTTTGACCTTCAGCAGGTCAATATGTGTTCACTGGGGAAGGAGGAAGGGAAGATGAAGACATCTTAATCTTCAGGTGCGTTTACCAGATGAGGTGAAGGTAGAAATTTATAACTTGCCTAGGTCCCTGGGAATGAAGTCTTCACAGAAGCTGTACACCCAGTTTTCATTGCTCTCTGTTGGACTGTCGTCCAGGAGAAGTAGGGGGCGGCCTGCATGGCACCTGGAGCGACGGTGGGTTCTTCCTCTTTCGAACTCAGGATATCTTGCTTCTGTACCTGGTACGGAAGCTAAGACTTATTGCTTTGTGATATCACTCTGTGCGTTTGTCATAATTTAGGTACTAGGTTGAAAATCCCTTGAAGAACGGGGGCTTTGAGGAATACAAAAGCTGCATGAGACGCAGTGCCTGACGCAGGTCTTGGTGACTAGCAGGTGATTCACTCAAGTATCAGCTGAATGGAAGGAAGGTTGTTAGGAGTCTCCTAACTCAGAGTCAAGGTGGTGATCCTGAGAGTGGGCTGGGGGGGGTGGGGGTAAGAAGAATCCTTGCAGCTTCCCAGAGCCCTCCTTTATAAGTGGTTGCAAGGGAATTGTGCTGAGACTTGCACACATGTGTAGGGGGCTCTGGGTTGGCCCCTGACCCTGCTGGGCTGAGAACCATCCGAACCAGCCCCAGCATCTGGCCGTGTATCCTGGGAGTGCATGGAGCCCAGCTCACGTCCCTTGTCCATGTTCTCTGCAGGATCATGGCTGATTGGTGCCCCTGGCAATAGGGTTATTTTGGCTGGTAAACTCAAACCACAACTGAAAAAAAGCAGTAATTTCTGTTCACCAGTATAGGTCAGTGCTGGTGCATTGTTTAATTTGCGAGTTGTGATGTTAATGACTATCTGTGGATCAGGAGGAAGGGGACCTGGATTTTGGCTCTGGGCCTTGTGCTTGACCTTGGGCAGCTTCCTCGAACCCCTATTTCCTTCACTCTTAAAACGAAGGATTGGGCCAAACAGTTAAGCATTTTTTCTCTCTGAAGTTCAGTTGTTTAATATGACTGAAGCAGCCATTTAAATGGCTGTAGGAATGTGCATTTCTTACAGAAGTTTGCGAAGTGAAAAAAATAGTAATGGAGCGAGCTTTCTATTTTGTAACAAATCTCGTTACCCCTTTAAATAGAACCAGGTCTTGACTGCCCTGGAGAAGAGGTAGTTAAGGCTTTGTAATAATAGCAGGTTGTCTCAAACCTAAAGATCACAGAGAACCTTAAAAGCATTAATTATTCCTTACATCACCCTGATGGAGCAGAGATGTTATTATCACTTGACTTTCACAGCTGGGTAAACCAAGGCACAGCGACACATTAAGTTATAGTAGCTTGGACAAGGTCATGGCGAGTGTGGTGGGGGGCAAGGTCATGGCGACTGTAGGTGGGGGGGCAAGGTCATGGCGACTGTAGGTGGGGGGCAAGGTCATGGCGAGTGTAGGTGGGGGGCAAGGTCATGGCGAGTGTAGGTGGGGGGCAAGGTCATGGCGAGTGTGGTGGGGGGCAAGGTCATGGCGACTGTAGGTGGGGGGCAAGGTCATGGTGAATGTAGGTGGGGGGCAAGGTCATGGCGAGTGTAGGTGGGGGACAAGGTCATGGTGAATGTAGGTGGGGGGCAAGGTCATGGCGAGTGTAGGTGGGGGACAAGGTCATGGCGAATGCAGGTGTGGTGAGAACTAGCTCGTCTTGTTTTTGCCTCCTTGGAGGGGAGAATGTGTGGATTTTAACCATTTTTTTCCTTTTTAAAGAGTTCTCTATTAACACACCTAGAACAAAACCCAGTGATAACGTGCTCTGCCATGAAACAGATTTAGACATGACCGGATTGGCGAAGGCCCTTGTCTTGCCTCAGTTCCTATCTGGGTTCCTATCTGGGTTCCTGTCTGAAACTGCTGCCTCGTGATCGTTCGGGGCTTTCTCAGTTCAGGGAAAGGTCAGTTTTTAGCCACAGTTTCACTGTCTTTACTCAAGTAACTTTTTGATAATTCACGCAGATTTTCATTAACCTTGCAGTGATAGGACCATATATTTTGTGTCATTTGGCTCTTTGGAACCTACTTATGGTGGAGTTTAACTGTAACTGGCCTCTCGCCTGTAAAATCTGCATTGACATTCTTCTAAAAAAACACTGAGGATAATTCACATGCCATTAAGTTCATCTTTAAAGTGTTCAATTCAGTGGGTTTGAGTCTATTCGCAGAGTTGCACGACCATCACCACTGTCCAACTGCAGACCCTTTCCATCGCCTCAGGAGGAAACCCTTACGCATCAGCAGCCCCCCGAGCCCCCCGGCCCCTGATGACCGCGAACCTCCCCCCGCCCCCGTGGCTGCGCCTCACCGGGGCATTCCGCCTGCGGAAATGGGATTGTGCAATAGAAGTACAGCCTCTGGCGTCTTAATGTTTTCTGGGTTCACCAGCGTGGCCCGTGCTTCATCCCTCTTCATGGCTGAATTGTCTGGCTTCCTTGTTTCTAATCCCACAGGACAGGGGCACTTCCCGAAAGCAGGTGGACTCGGCTTTTCTTTCCCTGTAGCATAGAAATCTTATGTGTCCCTTTTTTAGGTTTCTCCTCGGGGTCTTTGGATAGAGTTCCAACTAAGTAGTTCACAAGGGTTTTGAACTTAAACTCCCCTTGATTAAAGCTCTCTAAGTGTCTGAGATACAGCGGCTCCTGTTACATGCCCTGGATGTCATTAAGCATCGCGCGTGGGTGGTGGTCCCAGCCGTGGTGGGCTGAAGATAAGATCCCTTTGGCCCATGACCTTGTAGTTTTCATCAGGGGCCCTGATGACCTACGACGGGAGGCCCTTCGCCTTCTCTCTGTGGACTGAGCACACGCCCGTCACAGCACAGCCCGGCCAGGTCACCAGCATGCAGGCTCGGCTCAGCTCCCCTCTCCCCTCTGCTGAGGGGGCCCCTGTCACAGCACAGCCCGGCCAGGTCACCAGCATGCGGGCTCGGCTCCGCTCCCCTCTCCCCTCTGCTGAGGGGGCCCCTGTCACAGCACAGCCCAGCCAGGTCACCAGCATGCGGGCTCGGCTCAGCTCCCCTCTCCCCTCTGCTGAGGGGGCCCCTGTCACAGCACAGCCCGGCCGGGTCACCAGCATGCGGGCTCGGCTCAGCTCCCCTCTCCCCTCTCCCCTCTGCTGAGGGGGCCTTTTCCTCCCCTGGCTCGCAGTCAGCGTGGAGGTGGCCTGCAGCAGGCCCCTGCCCTGCAGGTACCTGCCCCATTCCTGTTCCCTAAGTCTCCTTTCTGACTCGGAGGGTATGTATCGCAAGACGCTGGAATCACATCGTGGCCGCCTGCTATTAAGAAACATTTACCACTGGCGCTTCCTTCTCTCCGTTGATCCCCAGAGGTGTCGCATGTCAAGAACATCACCAGTCGGCTGCGACCGCAGGCTAAGTGGGCTTGGAAGGTTTATGAAATTTACATTTTTCTGGCGTGGTATTTACGCTACGAAGGAATTTACTTCTCCACAAGCTTTAAAAATGACTTTCAGACTGCTGCCTTGAATTTCCTTGACACAAGATTAATAATAATACACGGAGAGTCCCAGTTATCTTAAGAAAAGCAGGTTAATTTTTATATCAGAGGCACAGAACGTTGAGGGGGGCTCTTTGTGAATGGTGCAGCTTTGGACTTGACGAGCTTTTGAAAGCCGTCAACTCAAAGTTATTTTTTTTCCTTTTGCTGAATAGCCCATCTATTTCTATTATTTCATTTAATTGGTTTTATTTCATTTTGTCTCACTGGTTTGATGAAGAGCAGGATTTGCCTGGACGACAGTGCACAGCAAATGTGATTAATGAGAGATATCAGAAAACCACTGCATTTCTTAAGTAAAAGCATGAGAAAAATTTAGGGCAATCTGAGCTAATTAAAACTAATCGTTGTTATACAGTGTGCTGATTTTAATTTAAAAATTGGGAGATTTTAAGCTCTTCTGTGCAAATGAACTCAATGCTCAGTGTGCTCTTGGCACCGTGATAAACTGAATCGTGAACATTAACGCAGAATTTTATAATAGCGGGTGAAATTTGGAGACCTGAAAAGATCTTGATTTCTCATCTACAAAATGCTGAATGCTTATACTAGCAGCTTCAATTTACCCAAATCATTACCTTTCCTTACAAATGCATTTACAATTTAAAAAAAAAACAAAACACACAAATGATAAGAAGGAATTGAATGGATAATTTCTTTTCAGATCTGAAATTCATTGATTCTCTATAAGCTGTTCATTAATGGAATTATATAGTGGAAATTCTGAGAAAATGAATAGATACATTGAATAAATTGAGTAGGTTGAGAACATAATTCACACAAACTGTATTATATGAATGTAAATAGATATAAAACTATTCAGTGTCAAAGATGTATGACTCCAATGCTACAGGGATTATTAGATGTTTTTCTTCTTCATAAAAGATTTCTCTAGTTGTAACCTCAGGGCAGGGGCCCTAAGGGCTAATGATTTAATCAAGTAAAACATTTCTGAGCCTGAGATGACAGTCTCAGTTAAATACACTGCACTGTGCATCTGGATGCTCTCTCTAATTGCTCTAGTGAGCATCTTTCATTTTCTTCCCGAAGTGAGGGAGCGAATGTTCACCTTGTACCTGCTCTGGCCTCTGTGTTTCGTGGTGCATTTCGCATCCTCTGATGCCACTGACCCTCCCCCGGAGTAAAGTTGAGGTCCTAGCCACACGGAGGTAGAGATGGCTCCTGGCAGAAGGGGCACTCACTGCCCACCAGAGAGATTTTGGAAGTTGGTGGGTCTGTTTTTGGTTTTCATAATGACTTGGGGGGAAAAGTGGCATTTATTGGTCGGGGACATGGTCGCTGGGTGACCTGCCTGCTCCAGCAAAACCCTCACACTGCAGAATTGCTCTGCTGGACATTCACGTAGGTGAAAAACACCTATGTAATTATTTGAGCCAAGAACTAAGTCCATTTTAAAAAATAAATTATTTTTCCCCACAGCTGTGGGGTACTTAGAATCTTCTAGGAATTCAACAGCCCAGTACATCTAGAGAAGTGTGTTCTTTGTTTTGTTCAGAATTTTGTCGAGAGCGTCCTTTTACAAAATCATGCTACTGGTGGTAACACCTCGCAGGCACTTGAAGCTCCACCGGACACATTGGCATCGGTTGTAGCCAGGCTGGCATTGACCTTGAGCCTCTGTGGTGCAGGCATGGAGGTTTCTCACAGCTTCTAGAGCAGCTGCCCAAGCGTCTCCATATTGAAACATATTTTTTTAAACTACAAATTATTCTTCATTTATTTCTCTTTTTGTGGTGGTGTTGCTTTTTGTGAAATTACGCGCGGAGGTAGATTATATTAAGAGCGAGTTTTACTTCAGGATAGTAAAGGTATATATTACCGAGGACGGGGCTTTGGACTGGGCTGAGAATCAGTGTGTTGCGTGCGTGCTTCAAAGCACGAAAAACGTAGTTTTAAAATAACTTCCATCCTCACTGTCTTTTCTACTTCAAATGAGTCCTCAGGCCACACGCTGAGGCGGAGTTTTTCCTGATGCTGTGCCCACCGCTAGTTTCTCGCCCCGAGTCTGTCGGGGAAACCGATGTTCTCTCCTGTTGGCTTCTTGCTTGGGGCCTTCGGGATTGATGTCACCTTGAGGTCCCCTTTACAGTTCCTCTTACAGTTGCTGCTTGTGAGACCACAGGAGGCATCCTCATGTTTGTCAGGGGTCCTGGACCCCTCCTTTCTGGGAACCCCCTGTCTGTGCTCCGGAGGCCGGCCCCTCACCCACCCTCCTTGCCACCGGGCCACCTGGTGTCCCCTAGCAGCACCTGGGCGGCGTCCCCCCTTGCTACCCGGTCGAGTGGGAGGAGGCCGCCCAGGAGCCTGGGGTCGTGGCGTAGCATCAGTTAGACGGGCCACACCTCGCAGCTGCCTGCTGGGCAGGGTGCGAGGCCCAAGGAGTAAGGAGCAGGCAGGGGGCCAGCAGGGACGCCTTCCCAGGCTCTCCAGTGCCACCCTTTCCAAAGACTTGCCCCTCGTGCCCGTCGCAGTGGCCCGCCGATGGCCAGTGTGGCGCGGCGGGTGGGGTAGGTGGCAGAGCCCCGCTCGGCGCTGAGGAGCGAGGTGGGACTGGCAGCGACGTGACACAGACGCAGGCTTTGAATTCTCCTTACGAGCCGTGTGGGCGAGGCCACCTGAACTTCAGCGCTTCCTGATGTTCCTATTTTTAAGTTGAAACCCAGGCTGTTCCCTGAACACAGGTTTGGTTTGCCCTTTAATTGTAAAGGATTGGGGGTTGCGGGCTGCTCACTGCGAGGGACACGGGTGGGGACTGTGTGACGCACAGACGGGAGGGTGCTGTGTCACAGGCGCCTGGTGCCTGAAGCCTCGCGTTCCCTGCGCGTCCCCAAGGAGCTGCGGGGTGTGCCGAGCGCAGGGAGACAGCCGCCTTCCCGGACAGCCTGCGTGATGTGAAGTCACTCTCCAAAAACCGGTTTCTGGTTAAAGCAGAGCGCGGCCGAGCCTGCTGTCACGTGCGTACCTGGCCCGGGGGTCCGGCGCTCAGCACCCCCGGAGAGAGCACCAGCCGGAGGCCAGCAGCTCTGCGCACTCAGCTGCTGAGCAGAAGCCCTTGCCGGCCACCGGACATGCTGGCCGCTCCAAACCGCTGGGCCTCACCCCAGATTGTTCATTTCTGCGGGAGCAAGCTGAGGCAGACAAAAGCGTGTATTTACTAGACAGAAATAGATGTCTCGCTGGACAGCTTTTCTTCCCATTATTTACAGTCAGTTGGCTCAAGACCCTGGAGCCAGCCTGGACTCTGCCGTGCAGCGTGATGAGCGTGGGTGGGCGGGAAGCACGTGCCTGTTGTGACCTGATGGATTAAGGGCCCTAACACGTGTCCCAGGGAATACGCCGCACCAGGAGGCCCCCCCAAGGTGGGGGCCCAGCGTTTCACCGGGAGGGGGGATGTATCCACCCACGTTCGCTGCTGGTGCTCAGGATGTCAGCAGAGTCTAGTGGGGGTCGTTCCTAGGACAGGATGTCGTGCCTGGGTAGCGATTGGTAATATCAGCACGGGTCATGGACCAGTGTCTCTATCCATGAATTCCATCAACCTCCTAGGGCTCCCATGGCTTCTAAAGGTCTCCTGGGGGCCCGCCCTCACCACGCTGCAGAGTGTGTCAGTGTCCGTCTGTGGCTTTTCGGCCTGGATCAGCGCAGACAGGTATGAGATTGATGAGTTCCTGTTGCCGCTGGCCGGGATCCAAAACCATCTGGTTTCACCTACTCGAGGGGACAGTCTACCAAATACAGGGTTAGAGTGAAAACCTATGTTATATTTTGCCAGAAGCTTGTCTTTCCATCTTCCTTGGATTCGTTACTTCGAGGACCGCTGGGAAGAATTGTTGAGACGGCATTGTGTAGGGTGGTAGGCTGGCAAACCACGCGCTCTACTTGCTGCTTATGTTATTTCGTAACCCTTACTCTGGAAGTCAACAAAGTTTGCTGCTTCGCTTAGGACTTTCCACTTAGGATGAAATCGTGTTGATGCCAGAAAAAGAAGAATCATACTTGCAAGTGAGCAAGTTCTGGGTTGTAATAAGAACCTGCGGTGCTGCATCGTTGGTTTTCCAAGACATCCTGGTGATTTTGCCATCACTTAGCCAAAAATAGGGAATTGCCAGCAGTGGTCACTGCTGTCTGACTCTTGATCCAGAGTTCAGTGAAGTACAGTTTGCACACAAATGACAAGATGTTTAAGCCATTGTTTGGGTTGGTCCTTGGTTTCCTTTGACCAAAACAAGCAGATGTTGCTTCTATCAATCGGCGAGAGCCCAGATCTGTTTCAGCTCAGCTATGTGCGTATTGTTTAACTTCAGTGTCATTAAGGACCGCTGTGGTCTGCCTTCTAGGTTGTTAGTTGTTTTTTCTCTCCTTTGTCTATCTGAGCCTTTACGCCAGTCATTACTGTTCTCTGCAGATGGCCAAACTCACAGATGTGTTTGTCACTTTTCACACAGATTTCAGCAACGTCCCAGACATCACCACTGGCCTGAAGAGGAGTCAGACCGATGGCACGCTGGACCAGGTTTCCCACAGGGAGAAAATGGAGCAGACATTCAGGGTAAGATGCTGTCCCCAAGTCTCACACAAGGACCCGGCGGGCAAGTACTAATTCCTACCTTTACCCGAGGTGGTGAAAAAGAAGAGTTATCCTGTCCCTAGGTCCAGCAATCATAACATTTTCCCCCAAAGAAATAGTTTCCATATTTATTTGGAATGAAGTACTAAGAGGAACCATCAACTGTAGCCAGACCTCCTTCATGAGTTCCTGGCGGGCCACCAAAGAGCCCTGCAGACATGGCCATCCCTACATTAGGAGGGTTCTGACAGGAGAACCTAAACTCAGGTGTTCTGAAAGACACATTAAAGTACTCTTCTGTTCCTTTCATACTTTTTTGTGTGTGTGTGTGAGCGGCCATGTGACACACCCTTTGGTGCCTGGTGACATTCCGTCTATGAAAGGTGGACCAGGCAGCCTCTGGCTCCTGGCCTCTCCTCTGCTCTGTCACTGCCTTTCTTATAATCTGTCCACCTCCCCCACTCCCTGTCCACGTCCTCCAGACTGTCCCTTCTCTTTTCCATTCCTCCTACAAAGCAGATACTCGGCTGCCTTTGCTGGTCTGGTCACATCCCGAGGATGCAGCCTCTTTTACTAAACTGAAATCATCAGCATTTCTAGTTACTCTGCTCTATCTCTGGCAAGTTATTTACTTCTAAAAACCCAATGTTGTAGCTTCTGTTCGTCTGTTTTTTGTTTTGAAATAATAGATACTAGAGCGTCAAACAGATGTGTTTTGATTGCTCGGTCTTACATGTTTTATAAAAAGAAAATACTTCTGGAGCACTCAAGAAGCTAGTCTGTCTATTTAAGGTAATTGTGCCTTGGGCCCGCACAGTGGGGTAGCCTGGGGAAATCACGGAGCACCACTGGGGAGACCGACTTCCTCTCTGTTACAGTCGGTGTAAGTTACACATTAAAGTTCTTAAGGAAAAGATTAAGTTCTTTCCCAAATTCTGTTTAAAGATTCAGTAAAATAAACGTGCAAAAAGTTACCACGTTAATGAACCAGTTACTCTTCCTGACCAGTCACGAGTATAACGTGCTTCCGTGTCCGAACGTTACTGACCAATCACGAGATAACTCGTGTCTGCGCTTAGGTTGATTTAAGTAATTTTAAACACCTCGCTGACCAAAGTCGCCCGCTGTGCGGTCGAGTTCTGGCTCAGATAGCTGGTCAGCAAGGTGCTAAGGCCATTTCCAGCTCTCTTGCTTAATGGTACCTATCAGAACTAAACTAAGCTGTTACAAAATGAACATTGGAGCATCTTAGAAATTCAGAAGAGGAGTGGAAGCTGTAGTTGAGCTTGAAGTTGGGGCTGTTTGAACTTTAATTTCCATTGTTAAAATGCGTAAAGGAGAAAGGGAGTGAATACCAAAGAGCTTATTAACCAACAGTGAAAGGGATATTAGCATGTGAAGCATTTGCTGTCAAATTGCTCTCAGGTCTACAGTAGTTATCTCACCTTTTTCAAATTTGAAGATACCTGTCTGTCTATAATAATGGATTTCAGTACATTAGAAAAATCCTAGTGACACTGGGAGCAGTTACTCAGCTCACACATTGTTCTTTGTTCCTTAGGAAAAAAGAGTCAGTGACCATCCTAAGTAACAGTTGTGATGGATAATAGTGGAAAGAAAATTTTGAATTTAAGGACTAAACATAATTTTCTGTTCCGTATTATTATTATTGTTGTTGTTATTATTAGCATCCTAGAAACATCAGGTTACATCTAAAAGCAGTCTTTTCTGTTTTCCAAATGGTGATTTGGGAGTTTTATCCTGCGTGCCCAGCGTGTGCTGGATATGGATCTTTCTGGGTCACCCTGGCGCTGTCTCATGATGGTCTCATGATGGTCCCGTGATGCTCACAGTAGGTGGTCACTCAGCAGAAAGACCTGCCTCTGTTACCAGGCTTCTCGCTGTGGCCCGTCAGGCCTACTCAGGGGTCATTAACTTCTTTTCAGATCAGACCCTGCTTGAACCTGGGCTGTTTGGGATATTTTACTAACAATATTCTAGGCTTTAGAATAAGGAATAATTTCCCTTGAAAATTGAATGCAGCCTGGCTTGAGGAAGCACAGCTGTAAGTGGGGCTTTTGACAGCCCCGCAATTTCTGCAAATGGCTCTTAATTGATTGCTGCCTTCTCCCGCAGGGTACCTATTACTGTCAGGGCTCTTTGTGCGCCCCTGTCAACCTCCACTGTGTGGGGGAGGTGGTTTTCCCCCGTATTGTTGGCGTTAGCTTGCACTCCTGTTTGCAGTTTGAAAGGAATAAACAATCTCTTTTGGGGTGAGGGGGTTGAACGAGTTTCTGGTTCGTTCTGCAAACTTGCGGCGCGTTAAGCAGTCCCCACAGTAACGCTGTGCTCTGCTCTGCGAGCTGGCTGCGAGGAGGTGGCACTTGGTTCTGTCATCTCCGCGTGTGCCCTAGCCAGGTGCCCTCCCAGAGTGGCAGGCTCCCCGGCCTGGGGGAGAGATCCAGAGGAAGGGGGTGAGCCTCCCACACCCTGGGCACTGCCGGGGAGGAAGAGCTTGGTGGCGCTAGGACGTCCTTGTGAATGCGACTTGGAAGAACATTTGGGATTTTTTCCGTTGCCTGGGGATGAGAGGGAGAGAGGAGTCTTCCTCGCTCCCCTTCCCGGCAGCAGGCTGTAGGGTAGCCGTTCCTCCCGGAGGGAGCCGGGGTCCCTGAACGGCTCCTGTCCGTTCAGCAGGTGAGTAAACGAGGGGTGCCCATTCGGATGCCAGTGTGGGCAGGCTCGCGTGGTTCCGTTCTGTCTTGAAAGTTGACTTTACTCTAAAAGGTGTAAAGACTGTTAGGCAGCTGAGAAGAAATGCCTTCCTTTCTAGAGGGTTCCTGACAGTGACCCTTAAGCAGTGTGGACAGCGAGGGTGAGAGAGTTTCTTTGGATGCTAGTTATTCTGTGGCACGGTCAGCGTTTCCTTCCTCAGTCCAAGGATGCGCAGGTCTCTAACTTGATCTCAGATATCCATCGGTCTGTCCTTTGAAATGTAAGATACCAGAAAGTCCTAGGGAGGTTTCAAATATTGGCTCTGGAGAAGATGTTTGAAAAGAGAGAGGGATGATTTGGGGACCGTAAGTAATTTTAGGCTTTGTAACATTTCCTCGGAGGGCAGCACGTACTTGTATTGGGCTTAATGCTGGGAAAGAAAATCCACAAACGTGAAACTGTTTTCTATAAGGTAAGCAGTGCTTTTATCGAGTTATGCCCGATGAAATATTTTTCAGCTTTTTAGAAGAATTTTATGTAATCACCTAGTAGCTTTGGCAGCGATTATTTTTGTAGTTTGTGGGCGTTGTGTTGATGGAACAGAGAGCATCGGGAATCTGGAGATGTTCAGCATGATCACTGGGTGCTGTGCTCTTTGCAACTGAACCATGTTGAAGATATATTTTGTCCTATTTTTTCAAGGTAGAATAAAGGGACCTGCATGAATGGCTATGTTTTAGCTATGCTTGTTAAAGCACAAGCATAACTTGCATTTAGTAGCTCATGCCTGCTCGCCCACTTAGCTTAACCTTTGGAAAGTTTCACATGAATTGCTTTTAAGAGCTCATTTAGCCAAGAAGCTAAAGAGAAAGGTTATTGGGTATTTTTTCCCCCCAGCATTCTCAAATTATACATCTTTCTTACCTTGCTTTGAGTCTCCTGCATTATTTCAAGATCTGGTTGGCTGTAAGATGTTTTTGTTAAGACATAATTTATTTATAAGTAGTAGCCTTTCTACGTGGCTGCTATTCAATAGGTTAATGTAATGGTGATTTTTAAAAATAGAACTAAACATTCCATTTTTGAACGCATGTTATCTGACATAATCCCTATGTGAATGGACAGAGAGCGTGTCCTCCAAGCAAACCCATTGTCCTTGGAAATGACCTGGGATCTGACGCTCTCCATGAGTGAGAGTCATTGTCACAGGGTTTAATTGTAGGCAGCCTTTCCTCCTAGGCACTGGTACCATAGAAAGAACTCTTGACCTGATGGCTGGAACCTGAATCTGTATCCTGGTCCACCCGGCCTTCCCACTGTGTGACTTGGGACAAGGTCCCCAACTTTTCTAAGCCTCTGCACCCTTGTCTGTAAGTGAAAATAACAATAGCTCCAACCCCGTGCTGTTCAGAGGACCAGGCATGACTAGGAGCACAGACACAAGAGATGATTAGGCCCCGGGAGCCTCATGTAAACACGCGTCTGCGTGCTTTCCCCTCGGCTCACCCGGCGCACGACTTCACCATCCCGCTGCCTACATGTCCCCTTGAGGTTGAGTGCCAGTGGTCAGATCCTGCTGAGCCGCCCCGTGAGATGAGAGTGAATTGCAAACCAAGGGCCTCGGCAGTTGAGCCCTCTTAGCTCTGTGTGATCTGCGCGGAGACAAAGCCCGCCCACCTTTGAGCTGATTTTTCTTGGGCCGTGTGTTGTGAACCGATGACCCTGTGTAAGGGCTGTGCCCGGTGACCGAAGGAAGCTAGTGTGTGTTAGATGTGCGTTCACCCGTGGCTGGAGTGGGCTGTGAAGGCTGCGGGGCTCGGGAGGCTGGAGAGGCTTCGGGTCTTGCAGACGTGCAGCTCTTGGCAGAGAGGTGTCAGGCCAGGACCTCGCCAGGCGCCAAGGACACGGGCCGGACTGAGCCTGAGCTGTTTTCCACCAGCTCCCAAGTGCTTTGTTCTGCTTTTCTAGCACCATGGTTCCCCTTGCCAGGGACCTGGTGGCAGTGCTGTGGGCTCGGTTGAAGTGACCGTGCTTAGTTTTCATTGGTGTCTGTCTGAGAGGCCGTCTGATCTTTGTGGTCAGCTGGATTGTTTTGATTTCCCAGTTTCATAGCTTCAGGGTTAGTCCTTCCTGGTCCATCCTAGATCACTAGGCTGATGTGTCGGGAGATGCCAGCTCTGCTGGGAGGGGACATCGCTGTAGTGAAGCACGCAGAGTCCTGCCTCTTTGTAGCTAAGGACCACTGTCTTACACATACTCCTCTGCAGGGTGGGGGAAAAGACAGAAAGGGAAAACCGGCTCTCAGTGCAGGGTGTGGGGAGGGCCAACCGTGAGCGGAGCAGGGGGCCTGGGGTGCAGGGTGGCACTGGGAACTCGGAGTGAGTGCCCTGAGCCCTGGCTGCACGGCGAGCAGTGTGGGAAGGGCAGCCTGTCTGGTGGAAGGATGGGCAGGGGAATCAACAGAAAGGCGGCAGGAGGGCATCTTAGGGGACCTTGCTGGTGGCAGCCTCCCTCCACTTGCTCTCAGCCCCGTCAGCGTGGCTGCAGGGCAGGGTCCTCAGGGTTTAGGTTAGGCCACGGTCGTCCCTGGACAGAGCCACACTGGAGAGTGGAGGGGGCTGTGGCCACTGGCAGAGCTGTGGGCTCACTGGGCCCAGACTCGCAGACAGTACCGAAAACGGGCTGTGCCCGGTGAGCGCTCGGACCATGTGACTGCCGGTGGACAACCCTGGCTGGGTGCAGGACCCGAGGGGCTGTCACGTTTCGCAAATGTAGCACAGGCTGCGTGTCCTGTGCTAACATAGAACACACGTGTGTTTAGGCAGTAGAGGCATGGAGCCTACGAAACGGGTCTGCAAGGCAGGCTGCAGGGTCTCAGCTCCAAGAGCCCTGGGGCCATTCATGCCCCTCCCCTCCCCTCCCCTCCCCTCCCCTCCCTTCCCCTCCCCTCTCCCCTCCCCTCACCCCTTCCCCTCCCTTCCCCTCCCCTCTCCCCTCCTTTCCTCTCCCCTCCTCTCCCCTCTCCTTCTCTCCCCTCCCTTCCTTTCCCCCTCCCCTCCCTCCCCCTTCTCCCCCTTCTCCCCCTCCCCCTTTCCCCCCTCTCCCTCCCCCTCTCCCCCTCCCCCTTTCCCCCCTCTCCCTCCCCCTCTCCCCCTCTCCCCCTCTCCCTCCTTTCCCCTTCTCACTCCCTCTCTCCCTCCCCTTCCCCCCCTTTCCCCTTCTGCTCCCCTCCCCCCTCCCCTGTCCCCTCTCCTCCTCTCCTCTCCCCTCATCTGTGAAGTGGGGACGGTTCTCCTGACTCACAGTGAAGCTGGGGAGATTACGGTCACTGAGTAAGGTCACTGAGTCCCTTCCCCCCTCCTGGAGAACTGACTTTGCTGTTCATGGGGCTGGTTCCCTTCTAGCTCCTCCCTTCCTCCCTTTCCCGCCTCTTAGCACCTCCTTCCTGCCTTCCTCTGGCCCTGCTGTCTTACTCTCCCCTAGCCTTTCCCTTTCCTCCTGTTTTCCTGGGGGAAAAAGGAAAAGTTGTTCTGGAGAGTCATCTTCGGAATCACAGCATGAAGGAAGGTGGGAGCCACACGGAGGCGTGAATCACGGGCCGGGCTGGGGGATCAGGCTTGTGGGGAGCGGCAGGCTCTGGATTCACTGCTGGGGAAGCAGCCCAGGTGCTGACGGGGTCATTACCCCCCTTCCCCACTTTGCTGGGACCTAATAGTATTGACACTACAGGATCAGTGACCAGGGACCTGCAGTGTGAAGAGCTGTGTGTGTGTTTAATCAAGTGTCCTTGGGCATTGTGTCCTTTGTCTTTTATCAAGTCTGCTTGTTTGGAGGGATTGGCTATTAAGCTTTATGTTTCTTTAACATGCTAAGAGACACTGAGCAGCATTAAATAAATAACAGCCCCTCCTTACATGGCAAATAAATACTAGGTTGAGACCAGAAGAGACCATATTAATGGCGGTGGTTAGACACCCCTAGATTGTTGAACACCAACTGCAACACTGGTGTTTTAGCTTTTAAAAAAGTTTTATTTTCTGTAATTAGTAAAAAAAAAGTAAAAAAAAAAGATTTGGTGGTGACTTGGTGGAGGGGACATGGATTTACATTTTGATTGCAAATCAAAATATTCCAGAACTCCCTTTGGTCAAATAAGCAGCTGTCTGATGGCCTGGGGCCGGTGTAGATGCTCAGTTCGGGGGGTGATTAGTGTTTGTCTTTTGAGGGCACCAAGGGACACACTTCGCCTCGGCCACTGTCACAGCAGCAGCGAGCTCGGTCCTGTGGCCGCTCCCTGCTTCCCGTGTTTTGAAGGAACGGCAGCCACAGTCGCACGTGAGCGTGGCTGGCCACCGCGGGGCGCCGTGGTCCCCTCTGCCTTACCTTGAATGTTGCACCAGGAGGGGTGGCGGTCAGCGCTCCCGCGCACAGATGCCTTCCTCGAATATTCCGAGTACTGAGAGATTGTGGACAAACGGAAACTGGATCAATGAAGGTGTAGTTGAGTCTCAGTTTTCTTTTTTTTCCACGCCTTTCGTTACTCCTAGTGGAATCTCACTTTTTAATAAGGTCCCAGCCCCGCAGTGTGGCTGCTTTGACTTTAAAGAAAAACAAGTAAGTTGTGAGAAATTGTTCTGCGTCATATTGCAATTTCCTCTCTAGTCTCAGCCCCGATAGACTCGTGTGCCATCCTGTGTTTGGGGCGAGGCGGCAGAGGGAGGCGAGGCCGTGGCGAAGCTGCCCACGATCGTGTCACACGGACACGTGTATGGCGAGTCAACCACCTCCAATCCCAGCTCCTAACTGCGAAGAGTAGACTGGATCTTAGTTTGGTAGCTCAGTCTCCTGCTGTCCTTGGTAACAGCATGAAGAACAGGGTGACAAGAAGTGTATTTGTCACTAGTTTGGGAGACAGGAGGAAACTGAAGGTATGTGTTTAAAGCCACCCCTCCCCCATCGTCCCATCGTCTCTTCTCCTTTTCGGTGTTTTGCTGGCTGTCCCCTCCTCTCCTCCCTTGTTTTGTTTGTTCTGGTTCCAGCGCTCCCTCCTCCCCCCTGCTTCACCTTCCTTCCCACCCTAACTCTTTGCTGCCACCTGAATTCTCCTGTGTTTGCAGAAAAGATGTCAGAGGAGGAAGCCCTCAGATGTGCAATTGCTTCAGGTCCTGGCCCGGCCTTTGCACAGGCTGGGGGTTGCATGGCTCATGCTCAGAAACCACAGCGTTGCACAATGTGAGGAGCCGTCTTCCTACTTCTCAGCTGCTCCGAGCAGGCTTTGGGATTCTCTAGGTCCATTCCCTCCATTCAGTCCCAGGATAAAGGATGAGCAGATGAGCAGACTGGCCCCTCAGCAGCCTGGGGACTCCCCGCCTCAGGAGAGGGGCGGCTGGGCCCTGCCCTCCTCTCTGTTGAGCAGAGGGGTCTCGATTATGATGGTTTTATAGATGAGTTTCCAAGATAGACTGATTATCAAGCCAGTAAGCTCAGGTGAGATAGAAAAACAATTTTCTATGTCGGATGCTTTATTTATTTTTTAAAAGATTTTTTTTTTATTGATTTTTAAAGAGAGAAGGAGAGGGAGGGAGAGAGAGAGAGAAACATTGATGTGAGAGCGAAACATCAATCAGGTGCCTCCTGCACACTCCCCACCGGGGATCGAGCCCACAACCTGGGCATGTGCCCTGACCAGGAATCGAACCGATAACCTATTGGTGCAGAGAATGATGCCCAACCAACTGAACCACACTGGCCAGGGCCATGTCTGATGCTTTAAAAAAGTTTTTGACTAACATTCTGTCACGGTCACGCCTCTGGTGCCTTGGTCTTGCTGAAGTGTCTGCCTGTCTGCATTCCTTTCTTTGGCCGTCAGCTGCTCCCCCACCAGGGAGACATGACTTTACTTACTTTGTATTTATTATTTGGTGTTTTCTAGACGTTTGATCAAAATTGCCAAACCATATATTGAAAATAATCACCCTAATTTAAATGTGATTGCTTCATTTGTATGATTTAGTCAGCGTTGGATCTTAGAGACTGACTGGTGGTGAAGCCTCAGATGAGTATGTAGGAGGCAGACATTGTTCCAGACGAGATGATCATTCTGAGACCATGTCAGTAGGAAATAACCCAGAGTAATGTAACAGACTTGGTTGTCATATTGCTTAAATCTAGCAGAAAAGTAACTGAAATACAAGGCAACAGGCATGCAGGCTGTATCTGTGCTCACTCACGGCAAACAGCACTTGGCAGTACCCATGCCTAATTAGGGTTGTCAGGATACTCACAAATAATTTAATGTTTTACATTGGTATGATTTTTTTCTCCCCAAAGCTACCATTTTTTGAAACTAGATTCCAAGCATTATTTTCAGCTGAATATTAGAACCGAAAATCCAGTTCTTTTTAAGCACGACAGGGATGTAGGGGGTTTCAGACAAATCTAAGTGCTCCTTACCTCTGTGCCATTCTTATTAAGTGACTGTGGGCATCCTGGATCCATGACACCCAGTGGACCAGCAATCAGCAGAAGTCGGTGTGATTGTTGCGCAGGTCACAAAGGGACAGGCCTCGGGAGGGGATGAGGGGAGCCCTGTTGCTGGAGCTACCGTGGGGGTCGCACAGCGGTCCAGCCGGGTAACCACATGGGCTTGCTGTGCATCGTGATGGCTCCCTTCTAAGTGGCGACGAGAGATTGTAGGTGGTGAAGTGTAAATGCTCAGAAAAGTTCCTTAAGCATTCACAATTTGTCTGCATTACCCTAATCAGAGAGCGCATCCCCACCCACCTGTCCCAGGTAGGGAGACCTCGGCTTGGTTTATTCTAGAGAATGTCGCAGGGAGGGGCAGGCACTGGTGCTTTGTCTCCTTCCTCCTGGCTGGGTGCTGCTGTCACCTTGGATTGACGCTGACGGTCCCCATTGCCAGGGCTGTACCAAATGGCACACTTGCAGTTTACATTTGGAGAGTGGGTTATGGAAGAGACATAAGAGGATTCACCAGGAGGATTTCATCCCCTGCTGTGCAAAGTTGGAAAAGCAAGGTGTGTGTTTCTTAATTCACTGTTGCTGGCATGGGCAGAGGGGAGACAACTGGACGCAGGCACTGGGGCCTCTCACTTGCTGATTAGTGGGCTTTAGAAAATTGCCTCACCCCCTGAATCCTTAGACCCTTTTGTGTTAAAAAGAATGGAATTATATTTCCAGTGCAGTTTCCAGCTGGTGAAATTAAAGAACAGCTTATGTGAAAATGGCTTTGTAACCTGCAGGGGGCGCCGAGCGAGGATGCTGACTCAGCCCTTCGCATGCACTGCGAATATTATATCTGTGATCTCATTTAAACCCATTTCTCCACAACAACCCTACTGAATAGATATTACTAGCCCCCTTTAGCGTGAGAAAACGAGATGGGAGAAGTTAACGAACAGGCCAGTCGGTGGCTGGGCTGGCGTTAGGCCCAGCTGGCAGATTCTAAAGCTCCTTCTTGCCACCTCCCCAGCCTGCCCAGTAAGGATGTGGCCCTGATGGCAGAAGAAAGAGAAAAAATGAATCCAACAGCTCTGTGCTTAAATAGTAGAGACGTGGGATATAGGTGCATTTGCTCTTTAAATTGATTGAAAGGCAGAGCCGCTCTATTTGTTAAATTGCAGGTATGAGCTTAGAAATCTGGACACAACTCTTTGGTTCTTTAGCTTGATTTGCAAACTTGGTTAAGATACGTGTGTGTTTTTGTTTTGCTTTAGTCTTTAAAGAATCTATTTCATAAAGCTATAGTGAAATGTCAGGAGTTGCTGTTGTCAGATAATTTGAAATCTCTGGAAGAAAAGTTCCTAAGTCCTGGAATACCAAGTATTAATACCTGATATATGCATCTGAATGGTCATTATTTTAATAACAGGAAGTGTGGTTTATAGATTGCACTCTTATGTAAATGTTTTTACATCCGCGTTGTATTTAATAGATAAAATTTGTGCTTAAAGTCTGCTATTATATAATAACCTTAAAATTAAAATAGTACAGTACAAAAAGTGCTATTTTAAAAAATAACCATTTAAAGTTATATTTTGGGGTACATTTCAGTTCAGCATGTTGGGGAATACCACTTACATCTGAGTAGAAATTCCCGTCTCGTCCCAGGGCTGGTTGGGTGGCTTCCTTTGGTATCTTCTGGGCAGTGGTGGCTGAGCGTTTCCACCATGGGAACTACCTGCATGTGGCAGAGGGGTCTCGCCATAGTGAATCAATATTTTTTGTCAGAGAATTCTTAGAGAATAGCTCTCCAGTAATTTATAACCACTAACTTTTCTAATCTGATGTATCTTTTCAATGTAGGGTTTCCCACTGGAGCTCCATCCTTATAGAATCACATTTACATAGACCCCTAATAATAAAAAATCCCATCCCCAAGGGGGTAAAAGTGTCTTTTCATACTCTTGCTTGCTTCCCTGTTCTTTCTGTTGTTCGTGCTCTATTTGGTGGTGGGAGAAACAAAGCAAAAAACCAACAAAAACGGCACCTTTCAACATGAGTAAAAGTAGTGATAAAAACCAACTCCAGTGATAAGTGTCCTAATAGAACCTATCTTGTGGATTTCTACAAAAATATTTCCTAAGATAAAATATTATATGGCAACAACGTGCCAGTGATGATCTAATGAAAAGACTCCTTGAACAGTGGTAGGGGGACATTAATAAAGAGCAGTGAAGGGCAGAGAGCATGTTGACTTTGTCCCTGTGAAGCCCCCCACCCCCACCCCCCTGCCTCCACCATTAAGAGGACTCTGTGAGGGTAGGGAAACCCAAAGCTTAGGTTCCAAAAGACAGTAACCAAGGCAACTAGATGGAACCAGCAGGGGACACAGCTCTACTACAATCTGGAAGCGGATCCGAGATGCCCAAGGAGTGTCATGAAGGAGCTGGAAGAAGTTTCCTGAGCATCCTAGACCTGCTGTCAGAGCCGAGTCCTTGGTCTGTCGCTGGAGCCAGGTGTTGCCCTACTTTTTGTTTTTCTAGGTTAGGGAACCAGGAGCCCACCTGGGTTACCACTAGCAAGGAAAGGAGTCAGCAGGGGACAGTCTGGGCGTAGGTGGTTCGGCATTCAGGGCCTGATCAAAGTGGGACACAGCCTGACCTGTGAAACCCAGTGAGCGGGACCTCCCCCTTTCAGGATTCAACTGTGTTGTCCTCAATCTTCTGTTTACAGGATAGACTCGACCTGCCCAGAAAATTGGTGGCTAAGAAATTTGTCAAAGCCCTAGTCTGTCAAGAATTTGATTAGAATTGGTGTTACTGACACATTTTCCCTTCCAATCAAGTGACAAAGATAGAATAATAATCTCAGCTCAGTACATTCTAAGACTGTGTAACACTTAAAGACCTTTCCTGCAAAAACAGCGCAATAATATATCACCAGCTGCCAGGAATAAAGTCAGAGACCTAAGTCTTGAATAGAACTGTTGTCTTTAAGAAAACCAGCAGCGCACATGGAAACCAACCAGAATGACGGTGTGGAATGGAAACTAACCACGAAAGGGAGCGTTACTGTCAACACACAAGTTCAGACGAGCCGATGTGATTATCAGAACAAGAGCTGGATAGGAAAAACTGGCAGGAACAGAAGAAAACCAGAGCTAAGGCCTGAGACAAATACCTGTGGATGGAAAGGGGATGGAGGGTGGTGTGGGTGGATAAGAAGAGTCATGGCTGAGTGTGCTCTCCAGAAAAAGTGAACTGGAAGATGCTGGTTCGGAGACTTCTTTAACTAGATAAACATATTTAGAACGAATGTTAAATGATCTAAGGTAATCACAGAAAGAATTTAAATATAGGTCTTCATGCCCACGTCACAGGAAACGCAAACTGAATCACCCCCTGCATCTGAGAGCAACACAGATAAGTGCAGACTGTTCATTGGAGCCGCTCGGCTGAGGCCTGGGTCTGAGCCAGGGGAGCGCCCAGGTGCTCTGCTCCGTTCTGTTCTGGGCACAGTTGAAAGCATGCCACATGGATGGGTTTGTATGTCACGTGAGTCAAGATGTCGTTTGTAGTCTCTGGAAAAAGACAAAAGTCATTTTTAAACTTACGCTTTACTCACTGAAAAATTTCAGAGCACGGTTGTATAGATTATTTTGAGTTTTAATTCAGACTTCATCTCAAACAAGGAGGCTCCGTTTGTTCTGCTGCATCTCTTTATATCAGGGGTGGGCGAACTTCTCCTGTAAAGGGCCGGGCAGTAAACCCGCGAGGCTCTGGCAGCCACTGGGCTCCATGTCTCAGTGCGGAGGCAGCCTGGACAGTGGGCAGAGCCACGAGCCCGGCGAGTGCTAACAAAACTTCATCTGCGACAGCAGCTGGCAGCCTGGCTTAGGCTCACCCCTGCCCTCATGATCCCCCCTCCGCTCACCGCTTTGTTTCAGGTGGGGTCGTTTTTATTCAAGGGGTGGCACCTCTTTGCCTCCAGAAGTCCGGGGAAGACTCTGGCCCAGGCCCGCCTTCCTTGATGAGCAGGTTTAACTTTACCTTAGAAGCCACGTCGTTTCTTCTGGGTGAAAAATGGGAAAGAGAAAATGCAATACCTGGCACAGGAGACGCTCGACAGGACGAGCTGTTTTGGGTAAATGACATAAGAATGGCGTCGAAGCCCCCAGTGCTGTACGTGAGAGAGAAGCCCGGGTGTGCAGGACGCCGTCCTAGCCCCGGACACATCCTTGGCGGAGAGAGCGCGTCTTGTTCATTCCTGAGTCCTGCCCAGACTCCAGTTAAATAAGGAAACGGAGCAGAAGGCAGGCAGCAGGCCTGTTTCTCGCTGGCTCTGGATCAGCTGCTTCCTCTCCGAGCAGGCGACTGTGGTCTGCGAGCCACAGCATCACGTGTCCCTCCCTCCAGACGCCCGGCTCTGGCCTGCCTGCTCGGGTGTGCCACCTGCGCCGAGTATTTACTGCTCGGCACCCACGGGCACATCAGTGCCCTCTGCTTCTCACAGGCTGGCCTCCCTCTAGACGTCCCCTGGCCGCTGCCTCCCTCCCTCGGGCCTTGGCACAGACTTCACCTCCGTCTTTGCCCCTGTTCAGCTGCAGCCCATCCAGCGGGCCCTCCAGGTACCCCGTCCTCCGTTTTGTTTTCCCCTGGAGCCCTTAATGTCTGTCTGAGATGCTGTGTCCCACTCTCCGTCCCCTGTCCTTGTCACCTCTCAGCCCTTCCTCCAGCCCCTCGCTGTACTCCTGTGTGAAGGTCAGGTCTCCAAATGTTGCTTCTCCTCAGCATCCAGAGCAGAGCCTGGCCTAGAGGAGGTGCTGAATTAAAAAACTGCTGAATAAATGAAATTTTATTTCTCCGGCCTTTCCTTCAGGGGACTCAGGGAAAAATTTATTCTTCTACACTTCTAAAAATAACAGAACTTGGAAAACTAAATTCCCTATGCAAAGTATAATTGTTACCGAGCCCAAGCCGTTCCTGAGCCTGGCGCTGTGCTGAGGCTTTTTTTTTTTTCCCCCAATCCTCACCAGAGGATATTTTTTCCATTGCTTTTGAGAGATTGTTGAGGGGGGTTGGGGGGGGAGAGAGAGAGAAACATTGATTGTTTGCCTCCCGCAGGCGCCCTGGCCAGAGCTGTAACTGAGGTTCGTGCCCTTAGACAGAATTGAACCCGGGACCCTTCAGTCTGAGGGCCAACACTCTAACCACTGAGCCACACCAGCTAGGGCTGTGCTGAGGCTCTTTACGCTTTACCTCACTGACTCCTCTCAATGAGGCTGACTCTGTAAGGTGTGGCCCCTGCTTTACAGGCGAGCAGACGGAGTCGGGGGAGTTAGTACAGGTTCCCGATGGGCACTGATGTCTCATGGAGTGACCCGGAGTCTCAGTGTCCAGAAATGGATGGTGTATGCACTTAATCTTAAGTGATTTTTTAATTTTTTTTTTAGTTTACAGAACCCCTGGGGAAATTGAAAGCCTCAGGCAGTGATGTCTGTAAATGAGAGCAGGGTCAGCATCGCAGCACCACCTCCCAGCAGTGTCTGTGTGACCTAGAGCAGGTCAATAAATGCACGCTCCCTCTCCTTCTCGACCCGGGTGCTAATCGGAGGGGAGCTTGATGGAATAGGCCCTACTGCTTCTCTTTACCAAGAAGGGAATTGAAGACTCAGAAATGAGTCTGTGAAGGACTAGAACTCAGGACTTCTGAATCTCTGCTTTTCACCCCCATCCGCACACATACGTGTGAAAATATCCCGACCAAAAGAGTCATTATTTTTAGAAATTGCTTATCAGGTACACCTAGAATTCCACCTTTAACAGGTCAGTGTAACCATCACTAAGAATGGAGGACCTGAGACATAACCCAGTGAGTCTTTCAGATGCCAGCTCAAACCACATTTACAATCACTCCTTTTAGGGGCCCTGCCTCCTTTTGATCCCTAGATCCCCAGTGTCCCTAGACCACAGCTCACCTGTTCAGGGCGAGGAGAAGCTCTGTTGTACCTGAACACTTCACCTTAGAAAGTACACTTGCTATGAAAATCTCACCTGACATTCCCTCTTCCAAGAACACCAGAAGTGTTCGTAAAATGAATTCTGATTTTCTAAAGTGGCAAGATACTTATTTTTAAGATCTCGTTATTTTAACGCTGCATTGTTAGGTGTGAATTTTGACATCCCAGCAAGGCAAAGCTGTCATCTCACCAGCTGCCATTTCACTTATGGTGCGTTTTGTCAGATTTTATTTTATACAGTATATGTGAGTTTAATATAGATTCTATAGCTCTGGAGACTATTTTTCAGAGCTGCAAAATTATGTCATTTGGGATTGTGATGCAAAAATACCAGCATAGAGATTTCAAACAAGTGAGTTTTGGAGTCTGAGTATTATCTTGGATTGTTTAGCTCAGTTGGTAGAGGGCCAGACCCGAACACAGGGTCACAGGTATGGTTCCGTCTGCCCCTTCCTGTCTCGTGAGCTCAGTCCACACACCTTTTACCTGGCCCTCCTTCAGTGCAAAGCCTGGGGACAGGGCGATCTGGCTGGAAACAGCACCACTCCTGGGAAACTCAAGCAGAATGTTCACTCTGTTGATGGGTAGACCAGCTGTTCTTACTTGGGCCACACGTGAGCATCACTTGGGAAGCTTTTAAAAATGTCCATACCTGGGGCCCTAGATTCTGATTCAGTTGGTCCAGGCACATGGGTGTGCATATTTTTTAAGGCTCCCCAACAAAGCCAGTGCATGGCCAGGGTTGACATCCACTGGAGAGGAAGAGGGCAGGATTTGGAGGGGACTGTTACGTTCCCAGTGCTGCCCCTTTAGGATGCTCACATCCTGGAAGAGAAAGCAGCCACCTTTGGGCTGCACTGGCCTCGTTGGCTTTTGCTCTATGTGCTTCGGCTTTCAGGGCATGAGTGTGCAGTGCTGGAGTTCCTCCAGTAATGAATCAGAAGATTTGGTGGTTTTGAGCATGATAGACGCTTTGATAGATCAAGTTGCATTGAGTGGTGCCTTACGATCTGCATCTGGTTTCTTAGAGAGTGTACCCAGGATAGACGTCCTCTCACAGGCATTACCAGAAATGTGCTTGTGTTCACAGCCGAGGACAGAACCTAGTGGATAACGTGTTTCCCAGGAGAATCGTTAGTACTTGCACGTGGTTGGAGCTTTTGGAGAAGTAAATTGTGTTATATGTGTTTATACGTCTAGTTGGGGGCCAAGTACCTGTTTTATGGTTGGTCTAACTTTTGTACCAAGATTGTGTGAAGATAAAAGGGAAGCGATTATGTTTAAAGAGCCCCACGGCCTGGGATTTCCAGCGCCCACACCTGTGGGGGCTCCCTTACAGCCCGAGTTGGGCTCACTTTCCCCCTGCACCTTGGGCTTATTCTGAGGGCCTCCCGTGGCCATGTTACAACCAGTTCTTCACTGACGCCTCCCCAGGCAGCCCGTTCCACAGCCATGCGTCCATCGGCTGTGTGTACGACACTTTCCATTTGTCCCACACAAGCTTGTGTTGGTCTCCAGGCCGCCTTGGCAAGTCTCATCTCCTCAGGCAGAAACCGACTTCTGTTTCTTTGAAGACCGAGCAAACCCTCAGTGGGCATCTGTTGAATGGACTTGAAAGACTAGCCCAGAAGGTCGAGGTCAAGTTTCACTGCTGATGTGTATTTCCTTCCGTTGAAGACACTGTGTTGGGGGCGGGGGTGGAACAGAGGGAGAAGACGGGAGGACAAGAGTGTCCTGCTTTTTCTTGGAGGGACTGTAGTTTGTCGGGTGACAGCTTTGATAACCATGCACCAGCCTCTAAGGGTGACCAGCGTGCTTGTGGAAGCTGTTAATGTTCCGATATATCCAAGGAAAGAGAATGAATTAAACGAGTATTAGAAGATGCTCTGACATGTTCGCTTCTCACCCTAGAGGCAGTGACAGAGGTCAGGCACGAAGTCCTTGAAACTGAAGGAAGTTGCCACAGTAGATGGGTATTAGTCATTCGCACTGGGACTAAGCTGCTTTGTTAGTCGGTGATATTTTCAGTGCAACAGAGGTGAACCGAACACTTACTGTGAACCTGCCACTGAGCTGGGCACTGGGGACAATGACAAAGAAACGCGCGGCCCTGCCTTGACCGGCTCACGGACTGGCAGGTGCCGCGATGGGCTGCAGCCGGTATGTGGGTGGGCTGGAGAGAGACGGAACGGAGGAGACACTGCAGATGCAGTCTGCCGGCGCCCCACCCAGGCGCTGGGAAGCAGACAGGCCCGCGTGAGATTTCACACCCGCCTCGGGCAGGGGTCTGCAGTGGGTTCTGGAGAGGCCTGGCCATGCTGCGCGTGACGCTAACTAGGAACTTGCGTTGAAGGTTGTTAGGCCCCGCAGACCCCCCTGCTCCTTCTTGCCTCAGTCTCTGTGATTCTGTTCCCAGTATTTGGAATGAGAACCTCCCCTTCCCCCAGCCCCTGGGTCTGGCACATGGCCGCTCGCTGCTTAGGACCCGGCCGAGGCTCCCCTTCTCCCTGCGGTTTCCCAGAGCCCGTCCATCCCTCTCTCCAGTACCCCCAGGCTTTGCTGTGTCACCTGCTCCCTGTCTGTGCCCCCTGTGGGGTTCTGACCCCTTCAGGGCAGGGGCCTTATCTTTCCTCTACGTCTCTATCTCTGCTCCCATCTCTAGCATCTACAGCAGCTCAACTTTTACACTCGTGACTCTGCCACTGGCGCAGGACTGCAGAGCTAAATGGTCCGATTTGAGGGCAGAACTCCAAGTCCATTGTGGCCGAAGCATCCTACATTTACAGTGGTGCCGTGACCTTCCTGGCTCTCCCGGGGCTGTGTTGTGTGGGAGACTGAGCTGTGTCAGGCCAACCATTGAGGGGACAGAGTGGGCCAGGTGGGGCTGTTGTGCCCTTAGTGAGCAGAACCACGACCTTAGAGCAGCCTCAACAGTGTCGCACAGGGTGAGCCCGGCACCGCCTCTAGTTTTAGTACGAAAGAAGCATCTGTCCAACAGCCCGTGACAGTGACCACGCGTCAGGCGTAGGCACCGATGAGCGTAAGTTCAGACCTTCGCTGCGGCCTCTTCAATGCTGTCGGTGGCCTGTGGTTGACGAAACCACCTGCCCTGCGTGCGTTCCCCACGCGGTTCCTGAAAGGCACCGGGCAGGGATGGAGACGCTGTTCGTGTCCTTGGTGGGCAGCGGATAGTAATGGAAAGCGTCCTGTACATTGCTCCCCACCTCTTGTCCCCTCTCAGAGTGCCGAGCAGATCACCGCGCTGTGCAGGAGTCTTAACGACACCCAGCCCAGCAGCATGGAAGGGCAGAGGGAGAGCCAGGCCCCGCCCCCGAGGCCCCTGGCCCGCCACCTCTCTGACGCGGATCGCCTCCGGAAAGTCATCCAGGAGCTGCTGGACACGGAGAAGTCCTACGTGAAGGTAATGGGCGGCGCCCGCCCTTCCCCGCTCCCCCGCCTGTCTGTGGCCACCGGCGCTCCCCGGGTGACACCTGCCCGGGACCCCGCGTGCACACGGCAGACGCCTGCTCCTTGAAGAGGTGAATTGCTGCAGAGGAGGGAAGGAGGGGTGAGGGTGGAGATGCTCGGAGGACTTGGGAAAAGTTAGATTCCCGGCTCATTCTGTCACCAAGGTAGCTTCGCTGTGGAAATAGATGTTCCGGTTTGCCATTTGCGATCATGGAAGGGAGTCGCTGGCTCGGTGAGGGGGTGGAGCTCGCCTTAGGTGGGGGGCACAAGGGCACCGCTGGTTGACAGGTGCCGAGACGGGCCCAGGACGCTGCCTGGTGGCGGTCGCTGCGGGACGGCTCCCGCGCTGATGTGCTGTGATCACACAGGCGTTCCCACCCGAGCACGGGGGGAGTTGCCCCGCATCGTCGGAGCCCAAAGAATTCACTTATCTGCCTCGGAAGCCCCCGGTTGGTGTCTGAGAGACAGTTCGTGAGGAATACAGGAGCTGGGGAGGCAGTTCTTTCGCTGGAAGCATTTGCCAAAGCTCTGGGACTGCACTGAGCTCACCCGGCGGCCGACTGCCGGCAGCGTGGCCTGGGCGGCCGGCTGGGCGCGCAGGCCTGGTGTCGCCGCGGCCTGCGTGGCCTGGGCGGTCCCTCCGCCTCCCTCCGCCGGGCTCCGAGACAGCTGCGCCCCTGCGGCAGCTCTGACCTGCCGGGCCTTGAGTTAGACCTCGGCAGGGGCTTGCGCACGTACGTGGCTTCGCCTTTCTCCCCGAGACCAAGCTGAGCTTTGCCTTCCATTAATGTCACTGTCGTTTTATGTGGACTTTCCCAAAGGCCTCCCTCACAGAGCGCCCAGGAGAATGACCCAGAGCCTCTCCTTTTGGTCCCACGGGGGAGAAAGGAAAGCTGTAGAGATGCATCTTCATTTCATTGCCATCGCGTCTCATGGCACATCCAGTGCGGGGAGACGAGGTGAACACCCGGGGAGTCCAGACAAGACTTCTGAGTCCCCTGGGGGCCACGCGACCCTTCCCGGCAGCCGGTGCACTGTGGGTGTTCGAGGCTGCGGGGCCCTCTGACAGCTCGCGGGGGTCGTGGGGCTCCCACCGAGCGCCCGAGCCAAGGCCTGTTTATTATCGTTATTGCATTTTGCTCTCAGGCCACACGGCAGTGGGAGGATCGTTTCTCATGATGCCGGGAGAGTAGAGATGGATGTCACGGGTGAAGTGGACAGAAAGGTCCCTTCCCTCTGCAAGAAACCCGCCCTTTGTCTTCTTAGGGCCCCAGGTGTCGCAGCCCTTTGGCCCCCGCGGGTCAGCGCAGCCCTGCCCCCGGTGTGTAAGTCCCCTGGGCAGCATCAGCTGGCACGAGGAATGACAACCGCCTGTCACTGTCGCTGACGAAATAACCATCACCTGCGATCTCTCATGATTCCCACACACATTTCCATGTTTTAATTTCTTTCTGTTGCTGACATTTAACAGAGTTCTACTTGTTTTTCCTCTAACCCGGATCTGTGCATGTGACTTGGAAATTTGAACCTTTGTGTGTCCCTGAGCTGTGATTCAGTAACTTCTCACATCTCCCTGCTCGGGAGCAGCTGCTGAGGGCTGTGTGAGCGAGGGGAGGCCGGCAAGGTTTGATTGTGGACAGCACTCAGTGTCGCAGGCCTGTCCACCCGCTCTCAGGACCTGCGACAGGTTCTGGAGGCTTCAGGCTGGACAGAGCCCTCAGTTTCTCCCCTGGAAAATGAGAGAGGAAGAATTGACTTTGCTGTCAACCACTACTCCTATTTTAGGGTTCAGAGTTCTTCTGAATAAATGAAACAAGAAAAAGAAATCTTTCCTATCACTAAATTACATCCCAGTCTTGGCTTCTAATTATTAAATAAAAATACCCTTTATTTAAAGGGTTTTTAAATAATAACTCCCTTTATTTAAAGGGTTTTTAAATAGTCGACTCCCACTATTCTACACGGCTGGTTAGGCCACGAAACACGGCCTCGATTGTAGACTATGACCGCCACTGTTTGGGATTTTCCTCTTGCATTCGAATATGGGAGTTTGAAATTCTGTTAACACTTCCACCCCAGAGTGGAAGAGCTGCCCAGGTCTTGTCCTGCCCCTTGGCTCCACGCTGGAGATGGCACCGTGTTCCTGAGGCAGAGGAGGGAGCCGGGCAGCCAGCGGATGAGGTCACGGCCGATGGAGGGACCTTCTCTGCGGGGAGACGGTGCTCCTGCTGTAGTGGAAACAAGGATCCTGGTTCTGCCAATAAGAGATTTGCTAAAGCAGAGTAGGCGACCAGCTCTCGAGAAAACTGCGCCCCAGCTGCTGGATGGATTGTGGTTTTAACCTTTGAACTCGGCGAGCAGTCAGAGCCACATTTGGGGTCAGGAACCTCAACAAGACACGAGCTTCATCGTTCCTAATGCGAGTCTGGAGCTGTGGCCAGGCTGCTGGAAACTCGTATTTTAGAAACTTCAGTGTTAAAGACTCTTCCTCTGTCTTTTAGGATCTGAGCTGCCTCTTTGAATTATACCTGGAGCCACTTCAAAATGAGACCTTTCTTACTCAAGATGAGGTAAATGATCCCCTTCCCTCTGTCCTTCTGCTTGCCCTATAGCGGACCTCCTAGGAGAGTCTATCTACTGATCCCCAACATCCAAGACTTCAGGGTCTTCAGAGAGACCCAAGTGTGGCCGCCTCCACAGCCGTGGATGTGGCCTCTGTGGCATGAAGCAAAGTGGCACAGTCACAAATGCAAGGGGCGGTCCTGCCCTTTTTGTAGAGAAGGTGTGGCCAAAAATTACTTTTTTGTGCATGACATTTTAAGGTTAAATCACAGGAGTTATGTTCCTTTCTACTGACTTTCATTTTTCCCCAATTTGAATTCTGAAAATTTTGCATCCACTTAAAAAGTTATTTTAGCATTACGGGACCAGAGCTGTAAATTCTCTGTGTAAAAAGTACACCTCATAATGAATTTTATGTATTCTTTAAAGGAGCGATTTCTGTCTGCGTCTCTGCGAATGGCTCGTGATCTGTGTGTGCATTGGAGCATTAAAGTGGGTTTAGATCTCCGTTGCTAACACCCTTTTCAAATCCCGGTTTTCACGTAGATGGAGTCACTTTTCGGAAGTTTGCCAGAGATGCTCGAATTTCAGAAGGTGTTTCTGGAGACTCTGGAGGATGGGATTTCAGCGTCCTCTGACTTTAACGCACTTGAAACCCCCTCGCAGTTTAGAGTAAGTATTTTAGTCTTGGTCTAAAGCAGAGAGTGGTGGGGACAGTGTAGAATTTTCCCTTGGAAAAGCATTTGCTGTCCCCGGGCTACTCACAGGATACATTTAGCACTGTTTCCCTGGGGCAGGTGGAAAGCGTGGGCCACGTTGGTCCCGCAGTCGGTGCTCAGGTGACCAGAAGTCTGTGCAGCGAGGTTTCTGGGCCCGGTGCCTGGGCGGTGTCCGGGCTTCCGCTCAAGGCACCTAAAGGGTGTGCAGGCCTCTGATCCTGGAGCACCTGCTGCCCCGACTCTTCACCTGCGTGGCCATGGGACCCTGGGATGAAGAGATGGGTACACTGTCCTGTGGAGCCCCGTCTCCCACGTGAGCACCGCAGGGAAGGCACAGCGAGGCCCAGGGAGGGACACGGCTGACATCGTGCATCCCACGCAAGGCAGAGTCAGCTTCCCTCGCGAGCCTCTCGGCTCATTTCCGTCCCTCTGTCAGATCCGTTTTATAGAACTTCCTCTCGTCCTTGGATTGCACGCTGTGTCTGTGGGCTCCTCTGTCGGGGGTCCCCCAGACCTGCTGGGGGATCGCCCAGCTGTGCTGCGTATGCTGGGCTCCTGGGGCCGTTGGGCTTGTTCCCGTTGGTGACTCCTCCAGGCATTAGGGCTCTGGTGCCTGAAAGGCAAGTGCCCCGGAGACGCCAGAGCCGTCAGCTGCCTCGCCAGCGCCCGCAGACGCCGACTGAACCGCGTCTGACCGACTTCTCCCCCCCTTTCTAGAAATTACTGTTCTCCCTGGGAGGCTCTTTCCTTTACTATGCCGACCACTTCAAGCTGTACAGCGGATTCTGTGCCAATCACATTAAAGTGCAGAAGGTCCTAGAGCGAGGTGAGTTGCTCCTGACTTTGGAAGCTGTGCTTTTTGTATTTTTAATTGTTAACGAAGAATAAACGTGTGTCTGACAAGTAGCAACAAGTGCAATTTTAATGGATCGCGTTCCATTCCTGACCCTGAAGCTGACACAGACATTAAAGGGAATGTTTTTATTTCAACCTGTTGGTGAAAGTGAACACGTGTCCCGAGAGCAGAGTGTGGCTTTGCCACGTCACACTTTGCTGTTAAATTACATTGGATTCTTTTTCGCCGGATTCCTTGATCTAAAAACTTGGAACCGTAAGCCCCTGGTTGGGGGTAGGACGTGTACACCGTTTCCTTCCTTTCCTGTAACCTCACTCTCAGCCCCAGAAATCACTGCGACCCCCACCGGCAAGCTCACGAGAAGCGAGGTAACTAAGAGTAAAGCGTCTTTGGTAGAACTGGGACAACTCACACTTGTTACAGCTCACTTCCTGCCGCTGACGTACCTCATCTCGCCCCGCTTCTGTCATATTACTTCATTTTATTGGCTTCCATTGAAGACTTTTACTTTTTTAAGTCCAAGTAGACCTGGGTGGTCAACCCTCGTGGCTCTTCCCTCAGCCGACAGCCGGCGTCACTCTGTGGCGCTGACAGATGCCTGAGCCTTGGGCTCTGACCTGCAGCGGGGCGCTGGGGGGCCGGCAGCCGGGCGTCGATCACTTGGGCCTGCAGTAGTGGGCCGGCCGGTCGTCCAGTCTGGAAAGAGGGCCCCTCTTTGGTGCTGGACTGTGCTCCTCCCGCAGCTCGGGAGCTCCCTTTGCCCGTGGATTCACACTGGGGTGCCGAATCCGGGCTGACAGCTGGGCGCCTGACCCCCGATGCACTGGGCACTTTACTCAGCACCGGCGTTGGGAGGACTGTGGACGTGGCTGACCTGTAACTCCGTTAAACACTAAGTGAATTGAAGCGAAGCGTCCCACTGTGCTCTCCTAAGGGTCTCTTACCGTGTGCTTGCAGCTAAAACTGACAACGCCTTCAAGGCCTTCCTGGATGCCCGGAACCCCACCAAGCAGCACTCGTCCACGCTGGAGTCCTACCTCATCAAGCCCGTGCAGAGAGTGCTCAAGTACCCGCTGCTGCTCCGGGAGCTGGTGTCCCTGATGGACCACGACAGCGAGGAGCACTACCACCTGACAGGTGAGGCCGGGGCACGCTCGCGCGGGGCTGCTGAGCTGCAGCTCGCCCCTCGTGTTCCAAAACATTTCAGCACTACGATCGCTAACCTCAGGTATAATTTTAGTATGTGGAAAAAGCTAGATATAGGGCCATCCCGACAGATGGCAAAAATGTTCTCCCTGGAGTTAGCCCCAAGCCCACCTGGAGGGATGAGTCCATTTTCATTGTTAAAAGGTAATTTTTAAATTAGCCCAGTGGTGCGAGATGGGTTCGTGCAGGTCGCTTGCTCAGCAGGCAGCCGTGAGAACCGGAAACCAGGCCTGTCCTTCCCTGAAGGGCTGCGGCCTCCAATATGTTGGGTGCGGCTCCACCTTGTGGAAATCTGCGAGCAGAGCCGGACTCGGAAACAAACGCCTAAGGACGGATGATACTTTTTTTAAAAAATTAACTTCATTGTTGAAAGTATTAGATACTGAGGGGACACATCTTCTCTTGTCACCTCGGAAATTGTCAGCCTAATGTACAGTTTGTCCCTTACACAGAGGCCCTCGGTTTGATGGCAGTGTCCCTGAAGGAGAGCCTGCGCTGGATGAGAGAGACAGGGACTGCTGTCCAGGTCCCAACTAGGGCCAACCAAGCGACATGTAATAAACCCCTGGAGACTGAAAAACTTAACACATGTTACTGTTACTGAATAATAAACCGAGAAGAGTGTAAATTAAAGGGGCTCTTTAACAAGAACAAAAGATTTTTTGCATGAAAGTTAAATTATACAAGTAAATGATACAAGTTATGATTAGTGTTCCAGTTACTGTGTGTAAAGTTCATTTTGCATCAAGATGATCTTTCAAAGGCTTCTTTTGAAAATACTGCCTTCCAGCCCTCCCTCCAGACTCAGTCAAAATGCTGCCAAGAGAACAAAGCATGAGGTGACCTGACATTTTTGCTTTTGAACTTTGACAAAATCACCTTGTCCCTCACAGCCTGTGTAAAAAGTTACAAATACCATGCATAAATGCAAACAGTTTCTCTGGCAATTAAGCATTTGCAGAGACATTTGTAAACTCTTGTTAAAAACTTACGGATCACAATTGCACTAACTGGTCTAGGACGAGAGGCAAAATTTAGCTGCAGGTGCCTCATGGCCAGCCTTGGGTTTCAGTGTCAGCCCCACTCATTTTGCTCTGTGGGAATCAGGCAGACTACTTAACCCCTCTGCACCTCAGCTTTCTCATCTGTAAAATGGGACTGATTACAGTTCCTAGAGTCATCGAGTTATTGTGGGGGATTAAATGAGATGATTCACATCAATTGCCTTTCATAGTACATGACAGAAAGTGCTCAATAAATAGTAGCTGTTATTATGGATACTTTTTACTTCCTTTTTAACTTACTGCCTCATTTCAAAGAGCATTTGGGTCAGAAGAGAATTCTGTTCTTCATTATAATAACTGATTATAATGGTCTGTTTGGGTCAAACCTGAATAGTGCTGTGAGAACTGGTCTCGAATCCTGGCCTAAATCTCCTTTTTTTTTAAAAAAAAAAAATGTTTTAATTGATTTCGCAGAGGGAGAGAGAGAGAAACTTCAATGATGGGAGAGTCATTGACCAGCTGCCTCCTGCCCCACTGGGGATCGAGCCCACAACCCAGGCACGTGCTCTGACCAGGAATTGAACTGCAATCTCTTGGATCCAAGATCAACGCTCAACCGCTGAGCCACGCCGGCTGGACCTGGCTTAAATCTTGAGCTTTTTCATTACAGCTGTTGGATAGGATTTATGACAAACATGAAATAAATAGGATTTCCTGTTTTGCAGAAGCACTGAAGGCAATGGAAAAAGTAGCAAGCCACATCAACGAGATGCAGAAGATATACGAGGATTACGGGACCGTGTTCGACCAGCTCGTGGCGGAGCAGAGCGGAACAGAGAAGGAGGTCAGTGGGATTTCTGCGATCCCAGACGCTTCGTGCTCTGGGTCTACAGGTGACCTGCAGACCAGGCCGCCCCGCAAGGGCTTTCCCTGAGAACATGCCTAAAATTCTCATTTTGATCTCAATGCTCATAATAAGCCAGCCACACAGTTTAGGTATAAAGAACAAATTCATTACATGGGTTTAAAAATGGAACCTTATGTCAACACTGTAGAAAAGAAAACAAGAAAGGTCTGAGCTCTTCCTCCTTTGCTGTGGGCATCAGGCGAGACCTTCCCAGAGGCGGCACTGGCTGGGGAGCACGGGCTGGCAGGCAGGATGGCGGGGAAGTGAGGGCCAGCACCTGGAGACGCTCGAGGGCTTGTTCTCTTTTCTGTCTTAGCGTGAAACACTGGTGGCTGCCTCCTGACTTAAAAAAGTAGTTTAAGTGGAACTTGACAGTTTCTCTATTTTTTTCCAGCTGATTACTAAATTTAGAATCTTGAGCTTTAAAAGTCTCCATATAAGAAGTGATGTAGTTTAAGTAGAAAAAGGCAAGAACAGAAAACAGCTGGAGTTTAACTTTTTATTACAGTCAGTTTCAACGTTGGTACTTTTTTATCAGCAGGCCCAGTGTAGTTCATGGATTAGAGACGGAAACTGTGCTAGATCCTGGGGAACATTAACAAAGGCACTTGGACGCACCCCGACCCTGCGGTGGAGTTAACGCTGTGGGCAAGAGGCCCGTCTTACCCACATGTGATATGTGCACTGAAGCAAAAGGCCTTCACAGTAGTTACTTTTCCAACAGTTTGATGCTAATTAGCTCATATTTTCAAAACCTCTGCTATTTAAGGCCCCATGTTTATAGGGAACTTGCAAATCCAACGGAATGTAATTGCCTGTTAGCAGTGACCACACATACGTGATTCACCCTCCAACACGCAACTACCTGGGATTTCCACGTCTCCCCTCCTGTTTTTCAGGTAACAGAACTTTCGATGGGGGAGCTTCTGATGCACTCGACTGTCACCTGGCTGAACCCGTTTCTGTCTCTAGGAAAAGCCAGAAAGGACCTTGAGCTCACAGTGTTTGGTAAGTATTCATCCATAGGCTGTACACCAAGAGGCTGGCCGTAATGAACTTGCTAAACCCACCAGTCCAGCCGGCTCCCCATTTCCAGGAGCCAGAATCAGAGTTTTTGACTTGACCACTTAAAGCTCCATCGCTTTGCATCCTCCCATCTCGTCCTGTCTGCTACTCGGCTTAGAGGTTCTCTCCCCTGTTGCAGGGAGAGAGCTCTGAGGCTATTTTATTTTTTTAAATATGTTTTTATTTCAGAGAGAGGGAGGGAGAGGGAGAGACAGAGAAACATCAATGATGAGAGTCACTGATCGGCTGCCTCCTGCACCACCCCCTGGGGATCAAGCCGGCAACCCAGGCATGTGCCCTGACCGGGAATCGAATCTCGACCTCCTGGTACCTTGGTTGATGCTCAACCGCTGAGCCACGCCGGCCGGGCTCGAGGCTGTTTTGAAACCTGCTATCTTAATAGTTTGCTGCACTTCAAAATGTCTTATTCTCACTGAGAGCCGGCTCAGTGAGCATAGTGGGTGCATTCTCTCTCAGGCTTCAATAAAACAGAACAAGAATTTTTTTTTTAAATGACAGCATCTACTTCAGATAATAGCTTTTACATAAACAGGTACTTCTGCATAATTCAGCTATGAACGGAGGAAGTACCAGTTAGTCACTCGTGTGCCGGCACAGCGAGATCCTGGAGCTTCCTAAGTTTGAAGAGCTTTGTTCTATTAAACATTCAGCTCTAATTCCACCTTGAAGAGTCTGTAGAAAATAATGGAAGACTTTCTCTTTCCTTTTCTTTAGTTTTTAAGAGAGCTGTCATACTGGTTTATAAAGAAAACTGCAAACTGAAAAAGAAATTGGTAAGACAAGAATTAATTTTAATTAAAGTTACCATTTCATGGCTGTATTTTCCGATTAATGTTGAACTGAGAAGCTGGGTAAGAACCCAGGCACCACTAACTGCTGTTACTTCTCCCCGGGCTACTAACCAAGTCAGACACTCAAGGTGTTTCTTAATCTCCCCACAAAAGATTCGGTTTTAAAAGATGTAGACAAATGCCCATGCTGGGCCTACGTAGAAAATCAGCTTTTATGTCCCTGAAAATGGCCCAGGTTTGCTCCAAACACAAGTCTTTGGTTTGTTTTCAAATAACTTTCACCTTGATTCAAAAAATTAAAAAAAATAAAATCAAGCTGTGGATACTATAAGCGAGGGGTGGGTAACTTCTGGCCCGCAGGCCGTAGACAGCCCATAAAATCATTTGGTCTGGCCCTGCCAAGGCAACCACAGGCGGGACTCAAAATTCAATAAATTGAGGAGCTTTTTTTCATAGCTAATTTTTAAGTTGATAGTTTTGTATAGCCTGCGAATGATGTTATAAATATCTAAATGGCCCTTGGCAGAAAAAAGGTTCCCCAGCCCTGATCTAAGCCATCAGCTTCCCATCAGAGATGATGTGAAGACACAGAAGGGATGACTGTCATTCTTACTTGGAAACCTAGAACTCTGCTTCCCCAACCATGGCGCTTCCCTGTCCCCTGCCCAGTCTGTGCGCCCCTGGAGAATGGGGCACGCCAGAGCTGGGCAGCCCACAGCCCGCACACCCGCGAGGGGCCCGGCCCCGGGGAGCCCGCGGCGTCCACTGTGCCCCCTCCCGCCGAGAGCTTGCCCTAACACTTTCCTTGGGGACTTTCCCATTACAGCCCTCGAACTCCCGGCCTACACACAGCTCTGCTGACTTGGACCCGTTTAAGTTTCGCTGGCTGATCCCCATATCTGCGCTTCAGGTCAGGCTGGGGAACACAGCAGGTGAGTGTTCCTGCAGTACAGTGCCAGAAACACATCTCAGGAGACTTACTGGGATTGTGGGACGAGACGCAGGAAAGAACCTCGGGGAAAATTTTGATGTTTTGTGGGCCAGGAAAAATAAGGATGTTTTCTCATAGACTGTTAGCCAAATACCTTTCTTCATTATTTCCTTCTTTTTACTATCAATACTTTCTCAACGTTTATCCTTGACACCCTAAAATTTGTTAAGGAAACAAAGGTCCACCAATTTAAGTTTTTATAAATTTAGATACACAAGGAAATTCTTTAAGCAGTATCATAAATGATGCAAAAACAAGAAAATAATCTTCCACCTGTAAAACACTGAGAGATCCTTCCAGAACACCCGTGTTCTGGTGACAGTGCCTCTGGTGATGGGCAGGACCAGCGGGCTTGGGCACGCAGTGACATTCCGGGTCCCTCTTTACTTTCTGCCTGGGTGCTGACGCTTTCCAGAACATGACTGTATCCGGGGCTGGCCTCTCTCAGATCCCCAAGCACATCCTCTTTACTGTTCCTTCCAAGGAATGGGGTTGGAAAGACCCATTTTACCTTTTCCCCAGAGAAATGGAACCAGGGACAGGGAGGGAGCACTAAAGGACTGAAAACTTCAGGAGGAAATGTGAAAAGTAACTAAAAAGTATTTAACTTTTTGTAAGTATTTGTGAAAGTCACACATAGAAGGAACCACATGATGAGAACCAGGGTTGGGAATATTTGATGTTTTAAGAAGCGACTCCATGATGAGCTTTAAACTTCACAAGTGCTCCTAACCGGGCTCTCTGGCAAAGCCGTAGACTGTTGTTTCTCTCGCCTTTTACTCAGGGACAGAAAACAGTTCCATATGGGAGCTGATCCACACGAAGTCAGAAACAGAGGGGCGGCCGGAAACCATCTTCCAGCTGTGCTGCAGGTGGGACTGACCAGAATGAAAGCCGGTGGCAGTGAGATGCAGTGATGGGCTCTTAACAAGGAGGTTGACTGTTAGTGCTCCCCTGACTTCCTGAGACGTCAGGATCACCCCCACCCCCTCAAGGGGCAGCTGCGGCTCTAGAACAGAACACATTGGTTAAAAACATGCCCAAGCCCTAGTGCTCCACGGACCTCAGCTCTCGCTCCTTTGTAAGTGAGGAGACCAAGACGCACAGAGGTTGCGAGTGCTGCCAGTCTGTCCTGAGAGCGGTGAGGTGCCACGGCAGGGCCAGGGGACGGGCAGGAAGCATGAGGACACTGGACACTAATGCTCTTTTTTCTCTCCCTTCCCGCCCCCCAGTGACGGTGAAAGCAAAACCAACATCGTCAAGGTGATTCGATCTATCCTGAGGGAGAACTTCAGGCGGCACATAAAGAGTGAACTACCCCTGGAGAAAGCCTGCAAGGACCGCCTGGTGCCCCTTAAGAACCGTGTTCCCGTTTCAGCCAAACTAGGTGAGCGCTTGGCTAGCGTCGGGTCTTCAGAACACTGAGCTCCTGGGGGAGGAGACAGGCTCCTGTAACCGTGAGAAGTCATCACTCTGTAACTTACCAGTAACTGGAAGCTCTAACCCAAACACCCCAATAACGGGCTGGTGTCACAGCAGTGGCAGCTCAGTTTCCTTTTAAGAAACCTAAACATGCCTCCTGCTCCCACACCTCCTTTTACAAAATACAATCACCCCAACCCCAGTTCCTCTTACCACCAGCGGACACTTAATGGATTAAGTTCAAGAAACCTAAATACTCCCTTATCCAATCAGGTCAGCAGGTAGATGTTGTAAATCAGGCTGTTCTTGCAGCTTCTGCCTGTTTCTAAAATTTCAGCTCAAGTTTTTACAATCTTCTTTCTATAGCAACTGTTTTGTTATTACCTTTGACCTTATTTTTACTCTTACAAAATCCATGTATATCTTTTTTGGTCACAGTGTGACCTCTTCAAATCTACTGTATATTTTCTATTTTTTTCTTTCTCGCCAAAATAAGCCATTGAAAATATGCTGCTGTCTGCAGAAGTACCACTAGAGCTCCTTTTCCCTTCAACCCAAGAGAAATGAATTACACACAAATAATTATTCATGTTAAATCTCTGCAAGTTGGTTAGAAATTCCAGTAGATGCAGTTCTGTGAGCAAGAAAGAGCATTTTTCCACTTTTAATTAAGCAGCCAGAGGACGAAACAAGGTGAGAAGGTAGGTATAGGGATACGGTGTAATCTTGGTTATCAAGTTACACAGTTAAGTTAGTGAAGAAAAGGAACCTAGATTTTTAACTAACTTGGCAATTTATCCATTAGCAAAATAAGAATCCTAGCCCTTATGGTAGTTTATAGCTTATTTTTCTAACTAAATAATTGAGCTCTGATAACTGGCCATCGAATACCCCAACATAAAGTTTCAGATAAAATTTCCATTTTTGCAGTATCTACGTGTTTTTTTTGCCCAAGTTCCAGGATGCTTGGTAACTGAAGTGAGATGATAAAATCTTAAGTAATGAAGATGTTAAATCACATGACTTACAATGCAGAAATTTCGCATCGTGGCGTCTGTTTCTCTCTCATGAGGGGAAATGTGCTCTTCTCCTCGCAGCTTCGTCCAGGTCCTTGAGGGTCCTCAAGAACTCCAGCGGCGAGTGGCCCGGCGAGCCCGGCAAGGGCAGCTCGCTGGACTCCGACGACTGCAGCCTGAGCAGCAGCACCCAGAGCAGCGGCTGCCACCCGGCGGGGCGCGGGCAGGACGCCCTGAAACACCCGCCCTCGGGCCTGACGGGTTTCCCAGACAGTCTCAGAGAGAGTGACATTCTGAGCGACGAGGAGGACGACTACCACCCGGCCCTGAAACCCGGCAGCCCCACCCAAGACATTGAGGTTCAGTTCCAGAGACTGACAATCTCTGAGGACCCGGACGCGCCCCCGGGGGAGCAGCCGGGCTCGGGCGCTCAGCCACGCAGGGAGCAGCCCAAGCTGGTCCGGGGGCACTTCTGTGCTATTAAACGGAAAGCGAACAGCACCAAGAGGGACAGGGGGACGCTGCTAAAGGCGCAGACGCGTCACCAGTCCCTCGACAGCCAATCTGAAAGTGCCACCCTGGACCTCACTTCTGTCCTCGAGCGAGAATTCAGCGTGCAGAGTTTAACGTCGGTCGTCAACGAGGAGTGTTTTTATGAAACAGAGAGCCACGGAAAGTCATAGCACCATTTCCATCCAGAGAAACTGGTGGTAAAGTGGAAATTGCAGAGAAACTAGTCCTTATTGGATTTTGTGCAGTATACATTTTCCCACAAGATAGTTGTAAAGATTTAAGTTATTTTAATTTATTGTGGATCAGAAAACTAGATTAAACTGGTCAGAATCTGTAAATTACTTAGTTTATATCCCATTTGAGCAGGTATCAAAATGACTTAGAACCCTTAAAACTGCAGTCTAATTAATTATTTTAATTTATGTGGAAAAGGAGGGGAAGTTGTGATTAATAGCTTTTAAAAAAGGTCATTTTGTTCAATCCTCTGGGCATTTCCTTTGAGCTGTTAGTTTTGCTTTATTTAAAGCATATTTAAGTTATTTTAATGTGGGTTAGGGGCACTGTGTGCAGATATTTCATTTTTGTAAGGCTGGAATAGATGCTGTTTATACTAATATGTCATAGCTATGCACATATATTAAAAGAAGCTTGTACTGTAACTTGATTATATTTATTTTCTCTATAAAGCTGTACAGTAAACAGGAAAAAAGTCACACCTGGTAACTGGTGTTTCTGTCATTCTGTAGAAGTCAGAGTACACAGGAGACTCTTGGCCCTGTGAGAATCAGCGTTGGGTGAGCTGCTAGCCCGTGAGGTGGCCACTAGAGTCTGTGCCTCTCCCTGTCACCCTGTGTCCTGATTTTTGCACTTATTTTTCCTGAGTTCTTCTCTGAAATTATAAGCAAAGAGGTGTGGGTCTTCATCACACATTTTCCGGTACACGTCACAGAGGCTCTTGAAATGGGAGACAGAGAGCTGGCTGGGGCGAAGAGTGGGGTCCACATCTGCCAACTGTAACAGCTGGCCCGTGCACTCCAAGCGCCGAGCTTCAGGGAAGAGCATGCTAAGAGAAAAAAATCAGAATTTTATTTTAGCAGTTCTACAAATCACGGTGCTTCCTCCCACCCTCACTGGGAAATGACATGGTTCAGACCACTTGAGAGAGTGGGAGAGGCGGGCGGAGCCTTGGTAGCTCCAGCAGGGTCCAGGTCGAGGAGGACCTCTGTTCTACCGCCAGGCAGCAGGGCGACCACCGAAGGCAGAGCTCATCTGACCTGCAAGGTGTGTCCACAGGGAAAAATGTTTCTAAAGCTCAATCAATACATGCACCCTTAAGGTAAGTTTAAACTAATACCTGTTTAGTTGCATTCTTAGAAATATAATTCTGTCAATTCCTCATTTTTTTAATACGAAAGTTGTCTATTCTTGTGGGATGTGCCATCAGCTTTGATGCTCTATCATTTGAATGTAGCTTTCTTGGCAAAGTTAGAAAACAGTTGATGTGAAAATGCAAATGGTTATGTCCCCTCTGTAAGGTAAATTGATATGAGGTAGACATTTTATATTTCATCTGAGATAATTGTTTTAAAATGCATAGCAAAACCAACACTGAAATATTGTAAAGTTTCACGTGGATTCTACTTTCTTCTTTCAAGTCTGAGAGGCTCTTCAGAGCTCTTCTCAAAGGGCTTGGAAGGGACCATGGCCACGGAGACCAAGCCTGTCTTACAGCTAACGGTGCTCTCAGCAAGGAGCTGCATGCTCTCTCCACTCCCACTCAGGTGAGCTCACTGAGACCTACAGGCTCAGTTTCACGGCGAGGAGGGTCTAATCAGTTTCTAACATCTGGGATCAATCTGCAGGTTTGAATCTGCCTTGACAAAAGGCAGGTTGAATGGCAGGACACCCAGTTGGTGTCTGCATAATTGGTTGGAGCTGAGACTGAAGGACAACCCAGGTCACAGTGGGGCCCACTACTTGGTCCCTATGTGCACAGGGGGATGCATGTGTGAAATGAAGGAAGCCCCTCACTTAGCTAGGGTGTTGTCTTGGAAACACCAGCTCAGGCCTATTCCAGAATTTCCGAAAGTAGGATAGACTGTGTATTTCCCTCCCCCACAAGTCAGGGCTGTCTTGTACAGTGTATGGGTCACACCTTGTGTGAGGGGTAAGTGTGAGCTGAAATCCAGCGTCTGTTCTACTCACTCACCAAGGACTGCATCCTGGCTGGGGCTGCACCTCCCAGAGCTGTGCTTTCATTCTCGTTAGTACCAGGTAGTGTGGCATTCCTGTCACTAACTGCAGCTTAAGTCTCTGCTAAAGTAGAAAAACTGGCCTAATTAAGGTTGACAAAAGGCAGGTTGAATGGCAGGACACCCAGTTGGTGTCTGCATAATTGGTTGGAGCTGAGAAAAACACCACACATTTGGGGAGTTCCTGAAAGATGGTGGCACAGGAAGACCCTGAACTCAACTCTCTCACAGTCATGAACACACCGAATATACACCTACATATACAGTGATTCCTCCTGAAAATCAACCGAGGGCTGATTGAACAGCTTCTGCACGAGAGAGGCTGCACAGAGAAGTTGGGGAATCATGAACCCTCAGGATTGGAGATGCCAGTGAGTGTTACTGTTTATGTTCCCCTCCACCTGTGCTGCATGGGTGAGAGATGGTTCAAGTGCTCTAGCCAACCTGGAAGGCTGCCATAGCACGCCCCAGGCCATACCTGGCCAGCTGGAATGCCATGGTGCCACTGCAGCTGTGCGCCCTGGGTTGCCTCAGCCAGCACCTGCTGTAGCCCAAGCCAGGTGGTCCCTCAGAGCACCCCAGGTATCACACGAGTCTGCTCCGGCTCCGGTGGCCTGCCAAACCACCTGGCATCCAGTCTACAAAGAGGTTCCCTCCTACACAAGGCCACTAATGTAATATTGTATGCCAAGGACACTTTAAACAAACAAACCCAAAAAACAAAACAAAAGACCCCACCCACATTTAGTGTCAGAAATGTCAAGTCAGCAGCTCCGGTGGTCTACGTCCTAACAGAAATCATGACCATCCCAGTGCAGGACTATCATAAACTGTGTGATTGTCAGTTTGGGGTTGTACTTATGATAAAACAACAAAACCACACCTGTGAGTAGCACCTGGGGTTAAATCAAGGTTTCTGTTTCCTCAGTTGCAATCAACTGTTTGCGCATCACAGGATTTGAACTGAGAGTAATGTTTATAGATAGCTTGAAGAATTATGCAAAGTTCTTAACTTTTAAAAGAGTGACTGAGGATTTTATACCGAGTGCTGCCGAAAGGAAGAGGGAGCATTCTCACCCAAGTCCTCGGTGGCAGTATTTCCTCCGGAACTGAAACGCGTTCTGAACGACCTTCTCCACCAGCTGGAAGGGCTGCTCGATCCTGGGCAGTGTCAGGGGCGTGAAATGCACCACGCCCACGTCCACCTGCATTGGAAGAAAACACACATCACACTGCTGCACATGCAACATTGTAAACAACTGATCTTTGTAAAACACGGGGAAGGTGTTGACAAATAAGCCTTCCCGGGACCTGGTTTCATCTTCTCTAGGCGCAGGATGCTCCGCTTGAGCTGACTCAGAAATCACAGCTGGTTGCCTAGTTCTGTAATGACATCCACTAGACTCTGCTTGATGATTCCTTAATTTTAAAATGCAGTTTTACAGTGGCCTTTAAGGTCAATCCAAATAATCATTAAAGTCGGTAGGCAGATAACAGCATTGGAAAATGCTATTGGCTCCTGAATGAGTGAAAATAAGCTGCAGCAGCAGTTCTGACTGAAGACTGGGCTTCAAGACACACAGACAAGGCAGATGGGCCCCCAAGGACCACTTAGCATTACACTCCCAAGGAAGGGAATCAATTACGACACCACTTATTCTGGGTACAGACGACGATTCATCGGCTGGACGGAATTCACGAGTGTTGCACAGCCACAGAACTTTCTAGTACTAACTTTACATGCCCCCGGAGGCAGAGGCAGGATCCAAATAAAAGAAGGAAACCAAAAATGTCACTTTCAGAATTAAGCTGCTACCAGCAGTTGAGATTAATTATCAGAAAATAAAACTTTTCAGGCTTATCTGATACGAGAGTTACAGTCTGATATATTCTAAAAATGGATTCCTGGTGATTCACAAGGACATATTCAAAGTAACAAAGGAAAGATACTGAAAGTGCAGACAGGGAGAAACGTGAGTCACACACAAAAATGCCTGGCGGGGACCATGATCTAGGAAATGGGAAGTCTTGGTGATTTACAGGAGCAGTATCTCTAAGGAATCGTTAAACTCGCCACTTAGAACATACGCAGCCTCTACAAAGGCTGAGAGTACAGCAGTGCACGCAGTGCGGGTTGTACTGCTGTTTGAAAGGTTCTATTTTTTCAGTTCTAGAGGGGTGATCATGTTCTCTTAGGAGGACTTGCTTCTAGAGGATCTTGTGGCTACAAAACTCAACACTAGCCCGTGCTGCATGAGGGGGGGCTACGTCTTTAAACACTTGCATGACATGAGACTCTTTGGACAAGAAAATACATAAAGAGAATGAGTGAAGGTATGCCCAGCGCAGGCGGCCAGGACGGGCTTTGGGAGGAGCCAGCGGTGTTTGTCCTAAGGGGGTCTGAGCTGCCTCGCTGTCCAGCTGACCACCAGGCCTTCCCCTCCTGGAGCAATCACTGATCCTGTCCCCGAATGTTTTCGACGAGCGACAGCTGCACCAATTTACGGAACGAGAAATGAAGAGTTTGACGGTCGGGATGGTGTGGCCAGCAGAAGGGATGTTCTGAGCAATGGAGTGAAAACTGCCGGAGGAGGGATCTGAAAGCGTCCCCTAAATGTCCACCAGCCCGCAGGCTGTTTCAGTGAAGACCACGCCCTTCAATGGAATAGCAGTCACTCCACTTCTCAGTGACATCTGAAGACGTTACACGTTCTTACTAAATTTTAATAGTTTGCAAATTGTGTTCTGTGCTGCTTACTCAATGTCACCAAGTTTAGTAACAGGTACGTCCTGCAGGAAACGAAGTACTTTGGTGAAAAGGCCAGGACTCTCCTTAGACCTTTACAAAATACCACAGAACAGTGTCCAGGGGTCTCAGAGGTTTGCGATCAATCAGAGCAGAGGAACTGAAGAGGGTGAGGCACCGTGAGGTGGCCTGGGGATTACGCCGCCCCGGCTGGGAGGAGAGCTGCCCCTCGGAGCATTGACGCGGAAGGAGAGAGTGTACGGCCAGGAGCGGGGAAGCCGCAGCCCAGAGCACGCCATGGTCTGTGACTGTCACACCTGCTCCTAAACTCTTCCCTCCTGCTCGTCCGGGGCAGAGAAGGAACCCAACTGTCTGGAAGGTTCTAGATCATTCTCTAGACTTTGCCCGACCCAATCACTCTGTGTAACTCCCCATGGCCCTACCTCTCCTCTGCCACCCTCCGTGACTCACCTCCCTCAGTCCTTTCAATCCGGTTCCCCCTAATTACCCAGGGTTGGTTCAGAAAGGAATTCTTCCAGTTACCAGGTATCACCCCACGCCTGCCAGTCTCCAGATAAAAGACTCATTAGCAAAATATGAGATAAATTCAAGCTCTACCTAACCCTAAACCCACAAAATATCAAAATCTAACATTCAGATCCTACTGAGACAGGGACTGACACATCACCCTTCCAGTGCAGAACCCGCCACTTCAGCTTCCCCGGGTTCAGACACTTGGCCTCGTCTTTATTTGCCTGGTCCCATCCCCTTGAGATGCAGCTGGTGTTTGCAAATATAGGAAATGCCTACCGTTTGCCTAAATAAAGTTTTAAAATCTTGAGTAGAGCAAGCACCCCATGAAACTGTAGGAGTAGATTTCTAAAGTCTGAATTTGGTACCTAGTTGGCTAACAGTATGTTGCCGCTAAAATAAAATTTCCACTCATAATCGAATACAGTTACACTTACTGGGGGACTCTGTAAGGCTCACTGTGAAAAGGGCTCCTCCAGTCCTGTGTCCCGCTTCTCTGGGAATCTCTACCCTCACCACCTCCTCCCTACCCTGCCCCCCACAGCACTTCTCAGGGTAACTCTGAATGATGGAGCCCCACTTTCTCCAAAACCACTGGAAAGCCACTTGATGGCTATGGCAACAGATATAAAAATGCTTTTTACTTATAATTGAATGCTTATTTAAAATTATAACCATTTTTTTTCCTTCCTGGATTTTAAGTCTATTAAAGGATTTGATTACAAAAAAGAAGTCAGTACACAGGTAACAGTTCCTAATAATGTTGCCAGTCCTGTAATTTCGGTCAAAATTATAGCTGTTTCTGTGCAGTGCAGGACCAAGTAACAGGCTGGAAAGGAAGACAAATTGCGGGAAAGGAAGATAAACAGAAAGGCTTCCGTGTGCAGTGGGAGCCTCCAAACTCCGTCTGTCAGTACACCAGAACAACTGGCTGGTTGACTGGAAGCTGGGTTTGGAATCAAGGATGCTTTTAAGATCCAGGGCGTGCCAAGTGGAAGGATGAGTTTGCCACTAATGGGCATGGGGAAACTTGGGGGACCTGGAGTGGGAAGGCCAGAAGCTCGGTCTGGTCCGTGATGGGTTGATGTCACGTCGGCAACTGGGTATACAACTTGGAGGGAGCCAGGGAAGATACATAAACTGAGGAGAAGATACACTAAGATAACATTCATCTAGGGAAGTCTCTGGACTTAAAAAATTTAATTCCCTTTAATTCTGTCCACATTGGAAATACATAATTTCTCTATATACTTCTACTTGCCAGATCCTTTTTTATATAAGAAATTATGCCTGATTAAAGGTCTGTAGTTAATAGAAGTAGTTTGAATTTCAGAACTTGACCATTATAAAACGGGCAGTTCATATTGGATAAGTATCAAGGCAGAAGAATAATAAAAAACGCTTTGAAAATAGTAAGGTACATTAAAGCATGCTCACGTCATTTATCCTAGGCTAGCTGCATTATGGTGGAGGTCAGAGACAGAGCAGGGCGGTCCCTCACCCGCCATCCGTCAGCCTCAGCACAGGTGAGTCTGCACCAACAACTCTGGCAAGGAGCCAAACTCGCCCAGACACTCAAGGGCTCTGGGGGGTTTCTTCTGATGCAGCAGTAACAACATGCTGCTCCTGTTAGTGCCTGAAATTCAACTCTACCTCATCCAGCATTTATACGAAGAACTGTTTATTATATTCCCATGAATTAAAAGAACGCAAGTTTATATAACATGATTAGAATAGTATAGCTGAAAAGCAAATCCACCGGCATTAGATTTCGAGTATCCTACTAAATGCCAGACTTAGAAAGATTTATTAAAACCAACCAACAAAAAAACAGCAAACAAAAAAATCCAGAGAAGTGAAACATGCATTTTATTACTCACTGCTTTTAAAGAAATGGCTAACATCTCACATGGCTATCAGGGGTTTAAAATTTTTAACAATCCAAGCATAAAATTCTCTCCCTTTTTATACAGTGGCTATGAATTTATAGTTTATGGAAGTGAAATTACTGAGGAAGGAAAAAATGAGAACCCAGATAGATAGAGGTGTAATGTCTGTACCGTTATTCATGACCTAGAATCTCAATATTTGATTTCACTGTTGCATCTAATATGTTTCATCACATCATTCTGATGTAATTTTTTTTATAACAGTTTCTATCACTTCTAATATTAAATTTCACTCCAGAAACCTTTCTCAGTGGAGGAATTACAGAAGAAAATCCAGTCCCCCCCCCCCCCCCGCATTCTGGTAGGATTGCTGATAAAAATTCTAGTCAACACTTGCTGCAGGAGTTTCTTTTATTTAAAAATATATACATACATATTTTTAAAACTGCCTTTTGAATGTTTATGTTGAAAGTTACCAATTTTGTGAATCCTGATTTCAGACAAGTCAGAATATAAAAAGGTAAAAATAGTCTTACTGTCATTTGCAGAGCAGTCTAGTTAAAAATATCTCAGACCATATTCTTTAGTGTATAATTGGGGACGTCAAATAATAAACTGCACCTTCCAACAGAGATAAAAATTCAAGAATAAATTATAACTGTGGATGAAACATAACCTTAAAAGAAGAAAAGCCTTTCTGTGAGCACCCAAATAATTCCGCCTCTGCGGACGTGGCACACAAGCACTTTTTGCTTTCAGGTTTCAACAAGTACTGTTGGGAAAACAGTTCCCTCCCTTCCCCGCCTCTCCTTTCTTAATTCGCCCACAGCTCAAAAAATGAGATGGAGAACCTGGTATTTACCTCCCAGCACCATCAGCAGTTTTCCCTCTCAAATTTCTATGCTGCTCTGTATGTGCTATCTGCAAGTTAGCTTGTTGGAGCTTTATCACTAGTACAGTATTCAGAAGCTGTAAGGCGAGCCTCCTGCAAGTGGTGTCTCTCCATCAAACCTCACTGGGGCTTATTCGAAGATGACCGACCAAAGGGAATTAAGACATTGAAGGCTACGGAAAAAGGTATGGAAAATGGGAAGCTGCTATAAGCTTAGAGACTTAGATATAGCTCTTAAAGTACCATTTAGTTTGAATTTTAAGTTGTAAATCCGTTCTTAAATATTAGTTTTGATATAAATAAGTCCTGTCTGGAAAACAGACTTTACTCTTTAATGCCATCCACTCTAGACTTGCTGTTGGGGGACAGTTCACAAATGCAACATCCCAGGTTCCGTTCTGAACGAGATGTGTTTGGAACCATGAGAGTTCTCCCCTTAGAGCTCAGTGTGCTTACTGTCAGTGTTTCTCCACTACCACCAGGACCATGGAAACAAAGTACGCCTTTACCCTCTCCCCGACAGAAACTTGAGAGAACAGGCCACAAACCCTATCATGCCTGCGGCCGGAGAGGAAAAACCAAGATTTCATAGCACTATAGCTAAGACACCAATGTACTGTTCAAAAGAAACCGAACAGTGACCTGCTTTTTGGAGAACAGATCTTTCTGCCTAAGTTCTCTCTGCAGAAGAAAGCATTTCAAGCCCGATACTCAACAGTAAGCGACCAGCGCTGTGCTAACAATGCAGCGTCACATTGTTTACGCTGATTCCGACTGTCTGTAATTCATCACTGCCAGTACTTGTTAATTAAGAGGAACAAGCTGTCTGTGAGTGTGAATTACACTGAAATTCATAAAATGTATTGGCTAATGAGAAAAAAAGTTATAATTGGGAAGCTGAGCACAGACTGATCAATGCATAAAGGTTACTCAACCAGAGTAAAAATAAAGACAGAAATGAGCTGCTCTCAGGGAATGCTAACAGCAGTCTCTCTCTAAAGAATCCTAAGCTGAAAGGGATCTGGGAAGGGAGTAATTTAGTGAGCTGGCTGAGGTGCTACGCCCACATCCGAAGGCAGCTATTATGAAACTATAAACATGGGGTTCATTTTTTTCTAGAAACTTTTACTTTCATTCTATTTTGGTCTCAGTATGTAAAGAGAGAAACTGTGATGGCAGGCAAAGCCTAGGCATCTGACCCTTATAGTAAGTCTGATTCTTAAGAATTCAAAATCTCGGGGAAATCCTCTAAAATTTAATTTTCACATTTTAAGACTATGAACAAAAGTAGAACAATGGGATTCTGACAGACCAGGATTTAACTTCTTAGAGAATCAATGTCAGAGTATAGAAAAGTTCATACTTGTATAGGCATCCTTAGGATTACTTATACACGCCTGTATTAACCATCAGACACTGCACAAAAGCCAGATGTCGACCTCCTGGGTGAGTCTCCAAAGCTAAGCCATTTGCCCAACTGATACCCTCTGGAGTATTTTTTTTTTTTAAATTTTTGGTGGGAAAGGGAATGAGTGAAGCTGATAGTTAATGGTGCTTTGTGCCTTCAGATGGGGCATTTTCCCAGCTTCCCACAGGAAGCACCCAAGGGAAGAATTCACCAGAAGTACTAGGGTAACGCGAAAGGTCCAGGCTGGAGTGAGGTGGGAAGAGAAGGGAAGATCTGTATACTGACGATCTGCTGCTGAGACCTGTGTGGCACTGGGTGATTTAACATCTAAATAGGCTAACCTGAAAAATGGTGGAATACAAGATTCAATCTACAGTTTCTTTCAGCTCTAAGATTCTATGCCAATGAGTTAAATCAGCCTAAGGAAGGAAGAGAAAAAGGAAATTGCCAAAGGGCAGAAAATAAATATCATATGACATTTATTTGTCATATGATAGAAAATAAACAAAAATACTAATAACAATTATAATTTATTGATGACTTTCTATGGGGGTAATGTTCTAAGCCCTTAAAATGTACTGATGTATTTAACCCCATGATGTAGGTGCTGTAATCTTCCCAGTTTCCAGAAGAGGATCCTGAGGCACTGAGAGGTCTGGAAAGCCGAGATCTGACCCATGCATACTGCCTTTTGTCAAATATATGTGAGTCATGATAGAACACATTGTTCCAAATTTAATTTAGAAACACAAAAAGCCAGTATTGCTGTACTTCAGAGACCATTAAATTTCTCAAAGAAGGCAATAAGCACTGCCCATTAAAACCCAGCCAAGCCACAAAGCAAGCGCTAACTTTCCCTCTTAAAAAAAATAAAGTGCTAAATTATATTTGGGCCCCTTTCACAGACAAGCAGTGATGTGGTTATTTGTTTCGTATTTTCGAGTCGATGTCCCTGCCTCGGACCTGTCAGGAGAACCGGTTCTGCAGCGGGCTGCTGCATTTGGGTCAGGAGGATCTTGGTCCCGACTAGAAAGGATCTCACGTTCTCACAGCAAAGCACAGAAGCTTAATTGTTCCGGTGAGGAGCTTAACTGTTGCGCTTTTGAGCACCTCGTACCCGAAGTGAAAGAAGTGCCACCCTAGGTAAGGATTTTGCAAATGTTTATTAACTAGAAATGTGGGGTAATCCTGCAGGTGACAGACCTCTTTCCAGTGCTTTCCTCTCCTCCTCACACCACTCACCTGGGCCATGTGCTGGGACACAGTGGGCACTAAATAAATACTTGTCTATAAAACTATTTTTTGAATACTTGAAACTTTTCTAAAATATATTACTATATCATCTTTAAGGGGTGGGTTTAAACTATTCTTATTACCTAGAGAGTGTTTTAATTAAAGACAAAATAAATTTTAAAAAGCTATAATGCTATTAAAATTCGTTATCAGACCTTATAGCTGGAATCTGGTATGCCCAAGGCTCACAAGGTACTGGCCCACTTTACAGACAACTGCACCACAGTTAAGTTTTAAAAAGAACATGGTGGACAGCTCTTCCCCTTCCTCCACGCGCCCGGCACGGCCGCCTGGTCGCCCCGGAGGATGCACCTCTGAAGGCCTGGTGTGGGCCTCTCCCCTGGGCAGCACCAGCCGCACCCACCGCGGGACCGAGGCACACGGGAGCCTTTTTGTTTATCTTCCTTTCCCTCAATTTGTCTTCCTTCCCCAGCCTGTTACTTGGTCCTGCACTGCACAGAAACAGCTATAATTTTGACCAACAGACGTCATAATTGAGCACCGGGATTTTCTAGGCGGACAGAGCTGGCAGTAAGGTCATGCCCTCAACGGGCCTCCAGCTCCTTGCTTTTGTCCTGGCCTTCTGTGGGGTCTCTGGAGTGCTGGCAGCCACCCTGCTGCCCAACTGGATGGTGAACCTGGACACGGGCTCCAACATCATCACGTCCATCATCCAGGTGCAGGGGCTGTGGATGGACTGCACGTGCTACAGCACCGGCATGTTCAGCTGCACCCTCAAGTTCTCCGTCCTGACCCTCCCCATCCACGTGCAGGCTGCGCGGGCCACCATGGTCCTGGCTTGTGTCCTGTCTACTCTAGGGATCTGCACTTCCACGGTGGGAATGCAATGCATTCGCTTAGGAGGGGACAGAGAGACCAAGAGTCACTCTTCCTTCGCTGGAGGCATCTGTCTCATGTCTGCAGGGATCTCTGGGATAATACCAACTGTGTGGTATACGAAGGAGATCATCGCAAACTTTCTGGATCTGACAGTCCCAGAGAGCAACAAACCTGAGCCCGGAGGAGCCATCTACATCGGGTTCATTGCGGCCATGCTGCTGTTGATCTCTGGCGCGATTTTCTGCACTTCCTGCATGAGGAAGGAGGACCCAGAGGCTTGGCTCTTCCCGCCCAAGCAGCGGCAGAGCCCCACCGCAAAGCTCGAGGGCACTTCAGCTTACAACCTGAGGGATTACGTGTAGATCACTGTGTGACACACATGGAACTTTTAGGTGCCTGCTGGGACTCTTGTCTTTATTTTGGATAAAAAATATATATATATCAGAATTATGCTTAACTGTCTACAAGGATTTTAAATACTTTTACAATGGCAACGTCATTTAAAATGCCAACAAACTCGCACGTACAATATCTGTTTTAAGATTATTCTTAAAATAATTGGAAGAGTCATAATTGGAAGAGGGTCTGACTATATTAATAAGGCCTATATTGATGGCCTTTTTTCCTTTATAAGATAACCTGCTAATCCATTTTCCAAATTGGTACTTAATTGAACTTTATAAAAGAGTTAAATGGCCGAGAGTGAGAAGCACCTTGCCCTGGCACAAATCCAGGGATCATCTGCCTTTGCCATCTGGGTGGTGACCCACAGGAACTGGCTTCTGTTTTCCAGCCCATGCATGACAGCACATTAGGGAAAGAAGAGCTAACCACTTCTTTCCGACGTTGCCCAACCAGCCGCCCTAACTCCCCACCTACTGGAACCTCCCTGTCTCTTTTTTCATTTTAGAAAAATATCTACATACATTTGTAAGAGCCAAGAAGATGACACTCAAAGATGAGGCAGAACTAAAGGAAAAACACTGGTAAAGGCCAGAAAGCAAAGCAAAACCAAACCTAACCAAACCAAACCAAACCAAACCAAACTCAAACCTCTGGGACTTCCAGAGCAGTTAAGTAAAGCTCAGTGATGACAGAAAGTTTGTCTGAACAGGCTCCAGAAGGGCCCTCTTCTGCTGCCAGCAATAGGCTTCTCCTTTCTCCAGATTAAGTCATTCACCCACAACTTAGGTTCACCCCGCTCCTTTACTCTCTCACTGGTTAGTATTTGGACATAAAGGTTACTTTTAAGCTGTCATTTTACTCTCCAGTTTGATCCACATTAACAAAAGCATTGCTGTTCTCTTATAAATGAGCTGCTTCAATGAGTTAGTGGATGTGCAAGTAATTTTTACAGTATAAAGACTGCTTTTAAAAATTTGAGTTAAATTATCTTATGTATTCCAAACATTTTAACTAGCAAATAAAAACTGGATTCTTTGATGTGCAAAAGAAACACTGCACATGGTTGTTTCTAATAATTTGCTAATTCAAGCCTGGTGACTGCTCACAATGTAATAGAAATGGGGAAAAGGAGCCTTTCTTTGTATATTAATAATTCAGGAAGGGGAAGAATGCCTTTTATGTGAGAACTAGAGCCTAGAATATTTTATGCCTATTTTACTCAGTAGGTCGTCACACTCTTCTTCAGCTTGTCATCAGCTGTTAATGGAATAGCTAAAGCGATAAGGTGCTAGTCCATATATAGGTCAGAAAGGGGATCACTGAAACAGTTTAAATGACTGTGTAAAGTATGCATTCCTTTTGAATGGTCAAAGTATTTCTAAACAAATGTTTTAAAAATAATTCTAACAAAGAATATTTTAATGCAGATTCATGGGAGAGGACTGCTTTTCCACCTATACTGTTCTCTCAGTTTGCTTAATGTGACTGGCTTTATATGCAGCCTATCTATCCGATAGTCCCACACTAAAAGTTTACTTTACATATTCTATATAAGTCTATATTTACTTCAAAAATAATTTTTATTTACTTTTGGAATATTCTCTTCCTAAATACACATAGGAGTGTTTTGAACTCTCAGTAATATTAAAATAAGATCTCTCCAAGAAATGGAAAAACATTCATAATAAATAACATTTGATGTAACTTTAGCTAGAAGTCTCTAACAGAAACCACACAAAAAATACCGATTTCTTTTTTTGAGGATTGGATGACTACATAATGTAACTTTTATACTGAGATAACATAACTGTCAAAAATGGTAATAATAGTGATAATAATAATATTGCCACCATCGGGGCAACATGGATGACTGGACATCTGGTCATTCTAAGTAGGGGGAGAAACGAGAACAGGAACCGTGGTTTTTATTCACATTGTGACTTTTATGGTTGTTATTCGGGAGAGGTAGAGAAAACTTATGGTACCATTTGCACAGAAGACGACACCCTAGAGACAATTTCCTGATTCGTCCTCCAAGGAGCAGGAATACCATTAAAGCCCGAATTCTGGCACAGTGAAACGAAGGAGCAGAGACTCACCTCGGGCTTGGGAACAAAAGCCCGGCCTGGGATTGTGAAGACGTGCTGCACGTGGCAGAGGTACTGGGCCATCACAGACAGGCGGCTGCGCTGTCTGCTTCCCGTAGTGGCTGCAAGTCTCTATGGAAAGACAAAGGAATTTCAGTAAATAATTAATCCAGCCTGATCATAATCAAAAGATAAACAACTAATAGAAAATATAAGAGGAATTCAAAGGAACCATACACTATGCTCAACTACATGACAAGATAGGGACATGCAAATTAAAACCACAAAGAGATACAATTTCATATCCATACGATGAACAATTTAAGTGACACCAAAAAGAACCTGGTAGAACCTAGTACTGGTGAGTACTGGTAGCAACAGGAACTCACACACTGTTTGTGGGAGGGGAAACTGGCACAAGCACAGTGGACCGTAATTTGACAATATACATAGTAAAGCTGAAAAGTAAACCCCATGATCCTTTAGAGGTTTACCATTAAGACTTTAGTATCCTAGAGAACAGTTTATATAGTTACACAAGGAGATGCGTGTATGAATGAATGTTTACTGCAACATTATAGGTAATATTTTTTAAATTTGTCTTTATTGTTGAAAGTATTACAGATGTACTCCCTTATTACCCCCTTGATCCCCTCTACCCAGCATCTGCCCACCCCCAGGCCTTCCCCATTTTATTGTCTGAATCCATGGGTTATGCATTTATGCATATAAGTTCTTTGGTTAATCTCTCCCCACCCACTCCCCCACCCCCACCTTCCCTCTGAGATCCCTAGGTCTGTTACATGCTTCTACGTCTCTGGATCTATTTTGTTCATCAGTTAATTTTGTTCATTAGATGCCACATATGAGATCATGTGATACTTGTCTTTCTCTGACTGGCCTATTTCACTTAGCATAACACTCTCCAGTTCCATCCATGCTGTCCCAAAGGGTAAGAGATCCTTGTTTTTTACAGCTGCATAGTACTCCATGGTGTGAATGTCCCACAGCTTTTTTATCCATTCATCTACTGATGGGCACTTGGGCTGTTTCCAGATCTTAGCTATTATAAATAACGTTGCTATGAACATAGGGGTGCATATATTCTTTCTGATTAGTGTTTCAAGATTCTTAGGATATATTCCTAGAAGTGGGATCACTGGGTCAAAAGGAAGCTCCATTTTTAATTTTTTGAGGAACCTCCATACTGTTTTCCATAGTGGCTGCACCAGTCTGCATTCCCACCAGCAGTGCAGTAGGGTTCCCCTTTCTCCACACCCTCACCAGCAACAAGTCAACAAGTCGTTTGTTGATTTGTTGATGGTAGGTTTCTGACAGGTGTGAAGTGATACCTCATTGTGGTTTTAATCTGCATCTCTCTGATGATTAGTGACCTTCAGCATTTTTTCATGTGTCTCTTGGCCATGTGTGTGTCCTCTTTGTAGAAGTGTCTATTCAGGTCCTTTGCCCATTTTTTAATTGGATTGTTTGTCTTTCTTTTGTTAAGTTGTATGAGTTCCTTATATATTTTGGATATTAACCCTTTATCCGATGTGTCATTGGCAAGTATGTTCTCCCAGACAGTGGGCTCCCTTTTCATTTTGTTGAAAGTTTCTTTTGTTGTGCAGAAGCTTTTATTTTGATGTGGTCCCATTTGTTTACTTTCTCCTTTGTTTCTCTTGCCCTAAGAGATGTATCAGCAAACATTGCTAAGAGAGAGAGATGAGATTTTGCTGCCTACGTTTTCTTGGAGGATTTTTATGGTTTCACATCTTACATTTAAGTGTTTTATCCATTTTGAGTTTACTTTTCTGTATGGAGTAAGTTGGTGGTGTAGTTTCATTGTTTTCCATGTACCTGTCCAATTTTCCCAACACCATTTATTGAAGAGACTGTCTTTATTCCATTGTATATTCTAACCTGCTGTGCACTTGAAAACCACATAATTTGGTTTATAAGAGATTTTGCCTTAAGCAAGATTAAAAACTAGGTTTTAATCTGAGATGCTGTGAAAACATGCTATAGGCCAAGTTGACTGTAGACTTTGTGGCATCTGTTTTGTTATCTGTTCAGAAAGCACTCCTCATCTCATCCCTTTTTATTTTATATTATCTGGCTCTTGCCTGCATTTGGACAGTTGACATTATTGGGAAGTTGAGTTTATGACAAGTGATGAGATGCTACAGTGTATCTGATACAATGAACTCTTCCTGACTAAAATGTGAAACCAATAATTATACATATTCTTAAGCCAATATCAAAAACACAGAGACAAATAATGGAAATACAGATTTCAGTTAAAGAATAAGCTCATGGCTCAAGCGGTCAAAAATATTTCTAGTCCTTCACTGAAAAAAAGGAGCTTAATTTTACCACTGGTAAAAAATTAATTGAAAATGCATTGTGCAAGCTGGAAAAATTCAAAGCAGTTATATAAAACTAAAATCAGCATGAACATAATCATAAGGCAAAAGAAATGCCCAGATTTAAAAGTTATTTCATCCTGCACTTTCTTCCAAATTGTCACTTTACATCTGAAATGTATGTTTCCACAGATGAATTCAAGAGATTTAAAAGTCACTTTAACCAAAAAGCAAACCAGTGAGGCACGGAGGGTAAGCTAATTTGATATCGAGACACGTCAGTCTGTTTCACTTAGAAGAATGCTATGTGTCCACTCCTGCCAGGGGAGGGGCTGTCGTGACCATTAACCTGACCCACCCAATCTTTGTAGCAAATGTAGCCATGATATGGAGATGAAAACATGTGAACCACATGGCTTAATTTAGAAGAAAGCAGCACACATATCTGCCCTCACCCATTACAGAAAAATCCAAGCCACAGACCAGGAAGCTCTGCAAAGGGCTTCATTAAAAGCTAGCACAAGAGTTAAGTGGTTCATCAACCATTTGAACAAACTGGTATTTCTGTGATATGTATATTACAGGTAAAGCTCTGAAAAATTCAACCTTCATTAGAAGACAGATGACTGCAGCAGAAGGCCAGGAAACCCAAACCAGTTAATGTTTCACTAAGAGGAAATACCTAACCTTTGAGCTTTTAAAAGCATTCTGACTTAGTCTAAGAAAAAAAGGGTCAAAGAATTCGCAAGGACAGTGCTACTTTTTTTCCCTTATTCATCTAAAATAATTTTAAGCACAAGTAAGAAAAATTGGCTTATACTTGAGAAGTGAAACGGCCACACACCAGGGACACACAGAACGACATAATTAATGAAGAGGTGACTCCCTCCTGCTGGGGATGTGACCAGGGTCCGCTGGAGATGAAGGGGATGAAGAGGCTGATGCTGGACCTGGGAGGAAAAGACCATAGGTCCAGCCACTTGGAGAAGCTGAATATCATGACTTCAGCAGAAAACACGTGACCTGAGTTCAGGTTCAGCTTTCCCTTAACTAGCTCCATGACCTTTCGGAAAACATAAAATTACTTCGAGCCTCGGTTTCATCATCTATAAAATGAGGTTGTATGAGATTTGTCAAGGTCTCATTTATTGCTACACAGCCTGGTTCTATTTTATGGCTGTAGCTTTATACTACCTATGTGTCCCTTAATGTGTGTGAGCTGAATTCATACATTCAGACCCTGCAGTCCTAGAGAGAAAGAAGAGGACCATGCTCATTTGTTTTGTAACTCACAAAGCCAAGCAAAGAAAATGTTTAAAAGTGCTTTCTGTGGCTAAAATACAAAATTTCAAATAGGACAGTGTCAAGAGCAGAGAGAGGGTGAGTAAGAAAATGATGCTCTGTGTCTTCCTGCCGAAACTTCCACTTGCAAAATGTGAAAATCAGGCCAGTGTTACCCATACTTCTAAAGCTTTCCTTAAGTTATAGGCTCAATATAAACTCTTTTTTCAATATTCATACTAAAATTTAACTGAAATCAACTTTTTTTGTTAAAGAAAAATAATTGCATATGAAGCTGGAGCACTTCACAAAAAAGAGCTCACCCAAGCGGCCAATAAACATGTAAACGGTACTCGATTTCATTAGAAATCTGCAAAAGACAGAATGAAACCACAATGACACACCCTTCTCCCCAGATTAGCAAAAAAATTCAACTCTGGTAAAAGTGAGTACTGAAAAGAAAGGGAGCAAAACGAATTGCTAGTGGGACCATGAACAGGCACAATGACTTTCAAGAACAACTTAGCCTTATCTAGCGAGGGTGGAGAGTTGCAGGCCTTCAGTCCGCATTTCTACGTGCCACTGTGCTCCGGCCAACGTAAACATAAGAACTTTTGGAGTTCTGTTTGTAATAAGAAAACACTGAAAGGAACCCAGGGTCCCAAAGCAGGAGGAGGGACAGATGAATTATGACAGTGGAAGAGCACGTAGTATGTCGCTATTCAAATAAACTGCAGTCATGAGCAACAGGAGTGAATCAGAGTAAACAGGACCCATGCTGCAGGCACCCACCTGTGTAACGTCCAAAAGTGGACAACACTAAAGTATATTAATTATATGCAAGAATCTGTGAGATAGACTATGCAAAAGATAATAAAGCCCACACTCACGGTACTGATTACCTTGGAGTAGGTGGCGGGTAGGAGACAGAATCAGAATGAGGCATCCATGCGTGTCAAAGATGCTGGCAATTTAATTAGGTTGATTGAGTGGCGGGGACTCAGGTGTTCTTTTCGTCAAGCTGTACATACACATTACATACTCTTTTGTCCTTGTGTGTCAGAACAAAACTTTTTAAAAACACTGATAGTCTGCAGGTCCCTTGCCTACCCTGTAGGTTTCCTTTCTAGAGAGTGCACTTGGAACACAACAGCTGGGGCACGTAGGCCTGGCCGAGGTGAAAGTCTATATACTGAATAGCGAGACACCCTCTGCCCTTTCTCAGCTCCAAATTGATGATGACATTCTTTAACTGTGACCCTATTAAGTTCAACACATCAGTGATAACACACTGTATGCTAATTCCCGTGTATCGGTGCATCATGCATCGCACGGGCTCCGTCTCTCCCTAGCCGCGCGGTGGATGTGCATCCTGTGTTCACCGCTCTGCTTTCTTAGCTGGCAGCATGTCATTCCTGCTCTGCATGGAGAGCTGACAGCAGTCACATTGGCCACCACCACATGCTTAATTTTTGGTTGCGCTGTTGTTGGGTTCTTGTGTGTGTAATGGAGTATTAACTTTAGAAAACATATTCTGTGATAAAAATGCAGTACTATTTTGTTTTGGAATTTGTTCATGTGATAAAATAGCCAGAAAAAAATTAAAACTCACCTCTGCCACTTCCTTTTGGAAAGTCAGTGTCATCTGGGTTCTGCCGTAAGCAAAAGGCCCATCTCTCTGAGACACGTTTTCAAGCCACTTGATTATCAGCGGAGTTGAAACATTAAAAGGCAGATTTCCAATAATATGTACATTTGGAGGATCTGTTTGGCAGGAGAAAAACCAACTTGAAATGATTTCCTCTATGTATTTTGAATACAATTTTAGTTAAGCATAAAGTCAAACTAAATATTAATAGTATCAAATAAAAATATATGAAACAGTATGGTTGAGTATTTTCCACTCCATTAATTCTTCAAAAGCAATGTTTTTCACAATCAGCTTTGAATCATTAAGGGAAAAAAATTCTACCTAATTAATGTTCAGTCAGTCAGTGAAAGTCCTGATTGCTGGCTTAGGAAAAGGTAAAAAAGAATCACTTTGAGATCAAGGTGCCTATAAGGCACCCAGAGGAACCTGCCAGAGGGTCAGATGCCCAGGAAGGGAACACAGTCTGGATATAAAGCTGCAAGTATCTGCGACATGCAGGTGGCAGTGAAACCACAGGGGGAGAGTAATTGAGGCAGATCTGCAGCAGGAGGAGAGAAGATGGAGGAGAGAAGACGCCCAAGAAGAATCATCTCAGAAACAACATGTAACAGGTGGGTGATAAAATAACCACCAGCAAAGAATAGAGAAAGTTCGCAACGACGTAAGAGGAATATAGGAGGGCCTGGTATCAGGGAAGAAGGGAGCAGAGAAATCTTCCAGAAGAGAGTAGGTAGCAGGCAAATGAGGCCGGGAGAACTCAGTCACATAAGGCTGGAAACAATCAGGAGGTCACTGTGGTGGGGCAGGGGCAGGGATATGAAGGCAGGGTGCTGAGAAGAGAATGGCATGTTGGAAGGTGGAGAGGGGAAACATTGCCCCTCCAATAGTTCTGAAAGGTTTTATAGGCAAAAAACAGCCTATGTACCTATGTATTCCAAAGAACTGGAACATAGAAGTTCTCAATAACCACCACCTGTGAATGAAGACTGCCCTGGCTGGTCACTGAGTGTGAAAGACAATGGAAACGAAGTTAAAAGAAAGGTTTGGGTGTCACTTGGTTCACCAAAACACATATCTTTTTTTTACCAATTGGAAAAAGTAACACCTCACAGTTCACCCCATCTGTATGTGGCATCATAAAAATGACAAGTTTATTTGAATAGAACCCAAAACTTTTGAAAAATGAGACAAATAAATTAGAATTAAGTACTAAAGTTTTATTATTTTGGAAAAAAGTGGAAAAGCAGAATAAAATCACAATGCATACATATTCTCTATTAATTCTGTTCAGATAATTTAAAAAATATATTTTTTTGATTTTTTTAGAAAGACAGGAAGGGCAGGAGAGAGAGAGAAACACGGATGTGAGAGAGAGACACTGATTGGCTGCCTCCTACATGCCCCCTACCAGGGATCGAGCTTGCAACCTGGGCATGTGTCCTGAGTGGGAATCGAACCAGCAACCTTTCGGTGCACAGGTGCATGGGGTTATGCCCAACCAACTGAGCCACACCGGCCAGGGCAATGTCCAGAAAACTGTTAATATAAATATATAATAACACTTGTGATATATAATAATATAAATATTTCTAATATAAATAATTACAAAAAATAAGAAAACCAATCCAAAGTCACTTACCATCCTCCCACTGTCTTTTAAGACTTTCTGGAAAAGCCTTTTCTATCTTAAATGTCAACACATCTCCATGGACTATCCTCAGTTTTCCAGGTGCTGCATCAGAAAGCATCTAGTTCACAGAAAGGTCAATAAAATGAGCTCATACACTTGGGCAAATACTGAAACTATTTTTTTTACTTCAAATCTGTGATTAAATCAATCTGAAAAGCCAGAGACTAACAGTGACCATGAGTGAACTAATAGCACACGGTATCCACCGCAATAGCCTACTGTGTGTTTCACTTTCAACATATGAATGACTAGGGACAGTAATAGATGACAGTATAAAAATAGCTTATCATTTCACAAATGATATATTAACGAAATCTTGACCCTCAGAATGACTTGTATTTCTGTATGGATTTAGCAAAAACTCAACTCCTATTTAGAAGTTTTAAATTAGAGACTAAGCATTATAATGACATACTGCGAATTACGAGTAAATCACATATAAGATGAGCTTAATTCAATGAAATCTTTAGAGCCTAACTCTACATACGGGATTCTATGTTTTACCAAGATCTTTAACTTAATCTATGGACAGACTCAAACCAGGGAGAAAGTCATTTGTCGTGGACAAGCTGCAGGGGAACTCAGATACTCCCCTGACCAGAGCATGGCTAATCTTAATATTCTTGATCCACAGGCACTTCCAATCTAATGAATTATCCTGTATCCCCGCCTATTCCTACCTTCTAACCATGTGCTTTCCTTCCTCGTTCTTCAATCTTTCTGAGTAAAAAAGAAACAGAAAATAAGGGGGAATGAAGTGAAGCACCTCTGCTTTGTTACCTTCATTCTCCCCTCTTCAGGGCCATTCCTTAAGAAGCGCTCTGACTCTGCTACAGTGCTGGGACTTGGCTAAAGAGAGCCTGAAGGCTCGGCGGGCTACAAAGCTGCATCATGTTAAGTGCCCCTGCATCCAACACAGAACTTGACTCCACATTAAGACTCAGCCCAGGGAGCTCAGAGAACTCAGCTCCAATTCAGGGGACACTGGCCCCGAGCACCCCCTGGTCCTGCTTCTTTAGCTCAGTTCAAGCTGATTTTCTCTCCTAACTCTCTCCTTGCCTAACCCAGGCAACTGGAGGAAGGATGTAAGAGGCAGCATGGAAGCCGGAGAGAAGACACGGACCACCTTTGGGTCAGCACTGTGCCTTGCACATGCTTCTTCGTAGCGCTTAGAAAGCCCTGTGTCACAATTATGTGTCTACGGGGTTCTTTCCCCATAACAAGGTGTGCTCCTTACGGGCAGCACCCATTATCTACCTTAATGTCCCTTGCAGTTACAAAAGTACAGAGTGGGTGACCAGATGGCACTCAGTTTTTTGTGAAGCTGGAAACTTCCTGTCCTAGCCTTGAGATTTTGGGTTCCACAAATTTGTAAGGTCAATTAACTGGCAAAGACTTATTTCACTGATAACTCAGGCAGAATTAGACAAGTAATGTTTCAGAAATACAGAGCTCAATTGCCTATACTGGTGAGAGGTTAAACTTTTTTTTTTTTTTTTTTAATATATCTTTATTGATTTCAGAGAGAGGAAAGGAGAGGGGGAGAGGGAGAGAAACATCAATGATGAGAGAGTCATTGATCAGCTGTCTAGCCCGCAACCCGGGCATGTGCCCTGACAGGAAATTGAACTCCGATCGCCTGGATCCTAGGTCGATGCTCAACCACTGAGCCACACCCGGCCGGGCATGGTTAAACATTTTAAGTTTGGGAATCATCTCAGTTGATATATTTAGTCATGGTAGTTCAGCAAAAACAACTGTGTATCTCTGATATTGAAGTACTTATGGATCATTTTAAATTACCACAATTTGTTAAAATTTAATTTGATGAGTTCCAGACACTAAATCTTAGAAAATGTAATAACCTCAATATCCTATAAATAAAAAAGGAGATAGCTCTCTATGGGACAGGCTCTTACTGTATAAAAACTGTGTATTTAATGATAGCATTTACCATCAACAAAGAACATTAGAATTTTTTCTATAATTATGCTTCACATAATTAAAACAAAACAAATTAGCATACCCAAAACTAAGAGGCAGAACTAAAAGCCTATGTTTCATGATGTCAATATATAGAAAGTAATTAAGTAATTAGTAATTAAGACTAAAACAAAACAATGTAAACTTGGCGCTTTGGCATTAATTTACATACTGATAACTCAACCACGTTTGAGATGTTAATTTTTTCCACACTGATACAGCTGCATACCAGGAAACTGATATAACACACATTCACCTTCCTTTCCTAGGTTTAAAGTTACATTTCTATTATATATTTTTTGGACCCCACTTCAGACTGAAGTCGGTGAATGTCAAACCAAATCCTCTCATTCTTTAAAAGATCTACCTCTTCCATGACTACTCAGTCACCTGATCTTCCTTTGTCTGCCTTCCCACTGCAGAAGGAATGAATGCTGGGGTTCATAGCTATAGGTGAAGGGTCTGGAGCATCTATGGGGGAAAGTGCTCCCCAAACTAAAATGATAGTATGATTATAGACGACAGCCATTTAAACACCTGATGATATTCAGGAATGACACAGACTTTCTAACTAACCACTTAGAGAGAAAAATGCTTTCATTATCATGTTTGGGATGATGGAGGAGTGGGACAGATCAACCGTTATAGCCCTTCAAGAATATCACTGTTGCCTTACACTTCAAAACCCCAGAGGTATTACCTCCTCATGTGCTTGCGGCACAGGGGACTATGAATACAGGCACTTGATCACAGCCAAACTGGTCCTTTTATAGACACTCCCAAATTGTCCTATCACTTTTATTTTAGTTTTCAATCCTATATTCTTCGAAAATGAGACTTAAGCTTAGAGTAAAAGGATTCATTAAATAAGGCTGTAAGGTAGGAAACAGAAAGCCAAATCATGAAAAGGAGAAGTAGACATGTGAATTGTGAGAGCTGACAATCCTAGAGGTGTTAGCTCTCATGACCAACGCACTGAATTATGGAATTCCTACTCCCTATTGTAAGGAATGATACCTAGTCTCCAAGAGAGAAAATGCTTGTTTTTTCCTGGTGCTGGGTTTTGTAAAGGGTACATGGCACAACACAGTGGAGAATGCCTTTACTGAAAGGAGAGGGCAAAAGCGGAAGGATCCCTCATGTGGTGATCTCAAAATCCCTCCTAACAAGTCAAGGTCTCAGCGCACACTTTTCTCTAGGGAGCGAGTAACCATGGGCCACCTAGGCAGTTTGTTGGTGATGTAATTTGATGACAAAATAAGTTATGCAATTCTTGGAACTTAGGTACAATTATAAATTCCTTGAGAACAAAAAACTATCAAACAGCCATTTTGCACATTTTATGCTACTGTCTCACGGTGAGGGGCCTACGGCAGCCAGCACTGCACAGTGGGCTGAGCACTGGTCACACGGCTCAGTGATACGACCTTCCTGACACAGCAGGAATCCAAATACTGTTGAAATAAAGGCTGGGCAAAGCTGTTAGGCAAACTATATATGAGAGTAAAAAATCTGTAATAGGGAATATAATAGGTGAAAATACAATTTTATTCTTATATATAAAACATAGAAAAGACTAATGCTATTGTTCAAAAGGAATTCAAGATGTTACAACAGAATTTTCTTAGGGTGAAGATTCTGGCATGATTTCTAAGTCAGCTTGCTTTGCTTTTTAAACAGGACCAGAACAGGTACAGTAGAAACTCGTTTGCTCAGCCTCATGAAGGAATTAGATGTTTGATTTAGTAAATTTCCTATTTAACCAATGTTTACTCCTTTAAGTGTTAACATTTCTTAAAAAGACTTACATATGGATATCTTTCTAAACTATATTGCACAATTCTCTTCTTCAAGCCAAGTACAATGAACCCAGTTTCACCCTTTCCTGGACGACTTTTCCATTTCTGCCGGTAGAGTAATGGCCTCAATGGTTATGACCCTTATTACTGCGCTTCCCCCCGCCCCATTTTTATATTTGCTTTTTATAGCTTTTCTGCCACAGTAATAACTGTACTTCTTGCTGCCGTCAGAGGTCTGCTTCTAGCACTGATCTCTAGAGCTTTTTTTAATCCTCACCTGAGGATATTTTTTTCCATTGCTTTTCAGGGAGAGTGGGAGGGAGGGAGGGGGAGAGAGAAAACCATCGATGGGAGAGAGACAAATCAATCGGTTGCCTCCTGCATACACCCAGACCAGGAGGAAAGGAATGAATCCGAAACCCAGGTATGTGCCCTTGACCGGGAATTGAACCCACAGCCCTTCGGTGCGCAGGTCGATGCTCTAACTACTGAACCACACCGGCCAGGGCACGATGTCTGCACCTTGAGTTTGAGGTGGACTAGGAAATCACTTTGGCTGTAAGCTATCTTTTGTTTACTTGTTGGTTCTGTTATGATTAATATGATTGTAGCTATATCAAATAAGTCACATGTGTAAAATATGTAATCATGTCACAACAGAAAGTCAAGCAATCTTCCTTTTTTAAAGTTTGCTAGAGATAAAAGAATTTCAAAATGTTATTATCTTTGATTAAAAACAGCTCCTTTTGCCAGGATGACTATATTATATTTTATGTCCCTTTATCAGATGATGGGAAGGGGAATAATTATAATAGCAACCATTGACTAGCTACTGGCAATACACCAGGCTCTTTACTTGCCAGGCTCTCTGTATAAATCCCTGTCTATCCTTGCAATAACCACCAAAGATAACTATTATTCCCAGATGAGAACACTGAAGCTAAAAAAGATTCAACAAAAAGCTCAAGGTCACAACCTCTAGTAGCACACCTGAGATTTGAACACCAGCCTATTTGATTCTCCACCCTGTCTATCAAGTAGAAATGATCATCACTCTGTTGACCTGTTATAAAGCCAGAGGCAATCCTAACAATAATCAATGCCTTCCTATCTCCAAAATCCCACAAAATAAGCATATAACTTAAAAGTTAAGAAGAATCCTAGAACTTCTTACTCTGGACAAGATGTACATTAGGGACCAGATATACTCTGTGCCTTAAATAAAAACAGGACAACAGGGAGCACGGGAAAACCTGCAGACCCAAGGAGCTCAATGAAACCCACGGACAGAAACATGAAGAAAAGGACACCAATGCACATCATGATGAAACTGCTCAAAACCAGTGATCAAGAAAAATTCAAAGGCAGCCAGAAAGAAAAAGCCAGAGGAGGAGACAGAATGATGACAGATTTCCTGTCAGAAGCAACCCAAGAAGACGGCAGAGTGATATCTTAAGAGGACTGAAAGAACACTGCTAGGATGTTTTTCAAAAAATGAAGACAAAATAAAACTTTTCGGTCATACAGATGCTGAAAGGTTCATCAGCAACAGATTCACACTACACAAAACGCTAAAGGTTTTTCAGATTAGAGGAAAATGATACTAGATAAAAATACACTCAAAATAGTGACCACATGGGTAAGTAAGAATTTTCACTTACTTAAATGTCTTTAACACAGAATCGACTTTTGAAACAAAAACGACATTGTATTGTGGGCTTTACAACATATGGGCAAGTATGACAATGAGCACAAGGCCAGGCAGGGAGAAGCAAGGAGATGACGGAGCTTGTGTGCGGAAACTGAAGCGGTGCAATGCGTAGACACGCTGGGATGTGTGAGGACGTAGACCCCACACCTTCAGTAAACCGCTAAAATTAACAAAACAAAGAGCTACAGCTGTGTAACACGCTGAAGGTGTAGGAGAAATTCTAAGCCCAATGATTCCATAGCACTGAGCATTTTCTAGTGCTCCAGGGAAATGGCATCACTCCCCTCCTACTCCTCCTTCCAGATCAGCAGTCTCCTGATCAATCCTTAATTAGCAGGGGTGTACAAGACACACAGGGTTAATAATTTAATGGATTAATTATGTCAAAAACTGTATTAAGTGCTTATTACGTATGAGGTATTCATTTAATCCTCATAACAATTCTGTGAGCAAAGCGACAAAGAGTCAGTCACCAGCCCGAGGTTATACAACTAGTAAATGGTAGAGCCCGAGGTCAAACCCAGAGTCTGACTCTCAAGTCCGTGTTCCTTGCCATGAAACTGTGCTAGAATGCTTTCCCACATTAGCAACGTTTTCTTACTTTACAACATGCTGACAGTGAGACCTACAAAATCAGGACATTCTTTCCTCCAAGCTGCCTCATGATAATATTATAAGAATTGAATTAAGCTACAAATGACATACTTTCAACTAGAAGGCATTTTATAAATTATTACAATTTCTTTGAAAAGTCATTCTATTAGCTTAGAAGTCACTAAAATGGAATCCTTAAAATAGATCGCTCTCCTTCTGCCTTTACTCAGTTTTATGATTAATTTAGTACTTCTAAAGGAAAGTGGTTTTACATATTGAAACATTCTTTACAGGAAAAAGAAGTCTATTTGGAATATTAGTTCCCAACATTTCCTTTTAAGGCAAATTCCTTTCCTGCACACAAGGCACTAAGAATTTTGCTTCTTCTACAAAAACAGATAAGAAGTCAAATAAACATTTTCTGCAGAGTAATTTACCATGAAATTAACCTAATATTTAGAAAACGAGCAAAAAACTTTTTGATAATCAATGCTACACAATTATTCACTTTCATTGTTAAATGCTACATATAGTCAGTTAATCAGATAGATACACAGCCAACCTTTTTCTTCACCATGTGAGGCATTACTGAGCACCTGCTATGTGCCAGGCCCTCAAATACGGTGCATGTGCAGTACGGAACAACAAATATACAAGAACACAGAGACAGTGTCAGATGACAGTAAATAATGAGACAAATAAAACAAGGAGGGCCAGGAGTGCAGGGACAGTTGAGATAAGAAGGGTGCAGCTGTCTTTTAAATGGTCTGTCTTCAAAGATCTTTAGTTGAGATCAGAGAGAAGAATATGTGAACTAAGATGGGGATGAACAGAAATGTGATCCACCTTCCTAATGAGAACGAAATGCATATAACAGTGGTGAGATTCAGGGTTAAGAAGTCTCTAGAAGAGAAAAAAATCATATGAGTATTCCGTGTGTCCAGAAAGGGCTAGATGATTAAACCTGGAGGGAATTATTCGTGTTGTTCAGTTTCTTTTCATCACCTTATGATCTCACCAAAATTAATATCCACACTTCCATCTCCACTTGAGATACAGTTCTTAAAATAAGAAAGCAGTTCAAACAAAAATCAATATTGAATTCCACATTTGATCAAGGATATGCACCATATAATATCCCAAAATAAAGTTATATATCTGAAACCAATTCTGTCAATGAAGACTAGCAAAATAAGAGTAAATATAAAATTTCTTAAAACATAAAAACTGAATATAACAAAATAATAAGAAAAAAAGTCACTAGGTTTCTTTAAAAAAATCAGATACATGCATACAAAGTCCTAGATTTTCAAACAAATTTTCTCAAACCGTTCTGGCAGAAATTAAACATTTTTCCAGTAATACACATACAAGTAAGTATTAGAATGTATTAATTTTAAACCAATGTTTCCTCTTGTATGAAAATAATAATGCAGATAATTTAACTATTCTACTGAACTCAAGTAGTAAATTGCTAAAGGCTCTTTCAAATGCTCTTTTAGCAATAAACTGCTAAAGGCTCTTTGATTCCTCCCTGTTAAATGTATTATTTAATAAAATAGGGAGGAATCAAAGGCTCCTCAGTCATTAAGTGCCCTGATGAAGAATTCCCTTTACAAGATCCCTCTTCCACTGTTTGCCAATGTTTTAAAAATGTATGTCCCTTATTATTATTTTTTTAATCCTCACCTGAGGATATGTCTCTACTGATTTTTAGAGGGAGAGGGGGAGAGAGAGAGAATATTGATGAGAGAGAAACATCGACTGGTTGCCTCCCGTACTTGCCCTGACCAGGATTGAACTGGCAACCTAAGCATGTGTCCTGACTGGGAATCGAACCCGTGAACTTTTTTGGTGCATGGGACAACGCTCTAACCAACTGAACCACCCGGCCAGGGCTGTCCCTTCTTATTTTAAATCCACATCTGCCTTCCTCCACCTATTTGTTTTAATTCTTTCCTTGAGAAGATCAAAACCAGCCTTTGATAGGCAGCTCTGAATTCCCTCTCAAGGCTTCTCTTTAGTTGAAATGTGTCCAGTTCCTTCAAACATTTCTCATAAAATTATAGTACTATTTTGAAGATGCACATACCACATCATTCACACTCATCTTAAATCTATACATACATTGGTACCATTCCTTCACTTAAAAAATTCTCTTCTCCAGAATGCCTAAGCTTAATAATTGGTCTCTCAATTAAAAGCCAATGTCTTCTCTTTTGCTTGTACAAATGATTCTCTGAACCTAAATGAAGTTCTCAGAAATCATGCTGAGTCATTCTTACCATTATTTATCCTTACTTATTTTTAAAGGAATGAGCCATGATATGCACAGATATTAGATTTTTTTTTTATAAGGTTTAGCATTTTTATTTTAGCAGATTTATTCAACCCTGGTCAACAGACCACGTGGGGATGTTTGTTAAAAATGCAGCTTTCTAGGCCTCTCCAGACTATGAATCGAAATCTCTGGAATGGGGCCTGGGGATCTGCAACCTATTTAACCCTTGGATACCGTGGGGTTTTAGTCATGGCCTAAAGATCTAAATTGGGTATTTAAAAGACAGTTTAAGTATCTCACCTGTAGTCCAGGAATAAAGCGACTGTCCTTTTCAACCACCAGAAGTTCAGCAACATTGGCATTGAGGATGGATCTGGTGATTCCCCCTGGCCCAGGGCCCACTTCGTACACATACGCATTTGTCAGATTGCCAGCTTTCCTCACAATTTTATCTGGAGAAAAGAAAATTTTAGTTATCTTGGTGAATTTTGATGTATGGAATTTTTTAAAAAATCAATAGAAATTCTTATCATCCATTAGTTAATCAACTAATCCTTTATATACAATATTAATCCAACTATTTAACTCAACCTAAACCAACACAAAGTGGCCATTCTTTGTTCTACCACAACACTATTGAAAAGTACCAGTCCTTTAACAAAATAGGATTATCATGCCTTTTTGAAGGCGTTTGTCTCTGAATGTGCCTGAATAGTTTGAGGGCAGAGCCACTGCCTACTAGCATGGCTCTCCACTTGTAAAAATGAGAATATTCAATTCACTCCATAATTCCGGTGTTTGATGTACCGCCTCTGTTCCCTCTGAGAGGCTTTGGTCTGTATCGGAGGAAGGGTTGGCTTTAGAATTCACACCTGAGCTGGAGCCCCTTCTCTTCTTCCATTTGCTTTCTAGATGACCTTGCCCATAGAACCAGACAAGAAACATGAAACGTTCAGAGGAGTTAAATTGGGTTAGTGAGCATGTTGTGAGGACTTGTGAAAAACCATATGAAGCACCCATGACAAACAGATGGCCAGTGGGTGCTGAGTCCCTCCCTGCACAACAGACAAAACTGGTTTCGGATGGTTGAGAGACTTTCTTCCTTTAAGCCTACAAAAGTCAGTTTTCTAAATAACAGAAGCAAAAATGGGACAATACAGCGTCAGTGAACGCTGCCAACTAGTGCTGGCATGTTTCAGTGACTACATTTCCACTGTGCCAGGAGGCCCAGTTGCTTGGGTTTTAATAACTGTAAGACCAGCCCATTGTATGTTTTTTCAGAGTGATGACTGACTGCATTGAATCCTCTATAATCTACTTTTCCATGATTTCTTAAGGTCTGCTAACTTAAAGTAGATTAATTAAAAAAAAATCACTTCTCTATATCAACTTGCATGTTTGCAAAGCTTAAAAACCTCCACTGTTGAATTTAGCTTTTAACTGAAGATGACCAAGAATCTCAATTTCTGCAGGTCTTGTGATCTAGGAACTTGTTGCCATTGCCGCACTGACCAGCAACTAGGTGTCTAGGGGTAAAAATGGAGACTGTCAGCACTTTTTAAACTCTGGGTTTTTAAATAGCGGCATAGAAAATTCTGAATGTGAAAGCAGTCTTGTTCGTTCCAATATCTGATGTTCGACAACTGCTGAGAAGCGGGCTGCTTATCCGGCCCGTCCTTGGGAACTGGCCGGTCTGCGCGAGGAACGTAAAGCACAGCACCAGCCCCGCAGGCGCCCGCGCGGGATTCCGCGAGCGCACGACGCGTTCCACGCGCCCGCGGGGCGCGGTCTTTAGTACCGAGCGGCGGAAGCACCTGGGTGAGGGCCGCGGGACACCTGTGCCTGACCCTGGGCACCTGCCCGCCCGCAAGACGCCCGCGAGGCCCGCGACCCGAGCCCCCAGGGACGCGGGGCAGCGAGCCCGGGGCATGGTAAGGCATCCACCTGTCAGCCTCAAGTCCAGGAGAAAATTCTGGGAGAGCTGCTTCGCCGCTTGCAGTCTGAACAACTTAATGATCTCTCCAATCGTGGGCAGCGGCGGGAGACGGAAAGTGTTGAGCGCCCTGGAGGCCGCCATGAGCCTCCAGGAACCTCACCGGGGCCGTCCGCGGCGGCTCCGGACGCACCCGGCGGAGGAGGGGCCTGGAGCACGTTGGCCCGCCTCCGGGCCCACCTCATTGGTCGGAACCGAAGTGCGCGGACAGGAAATCCGGGCGTCCCCAGGACGCATGCGCTACGTCCGGCTAAGTGCGGTGCAGGCTGGGTGTTGCTGTTTTCCCGCACTGTGGGCGGTGTTGGAACCTTGCGGGCCACGCCTCTGGCGGGTGGGCGGGGCCTCTGGCGGGCGGGCGGGGCGTCTGGTGGGGGCGGGGCCTGGGCAGAAGCCCGGAGGGGCGGATCCGAGGACCCGTGAAGCCCCGCAGGCGGCCAGGGTTGCGGTACCCTGGCTGATGGACGTTCCTGATGACGCGATGTAAACAGGTGCGGGAAAGCTGGAGATGAGAGGATGAGAGGCACAGCTGTTGGTTGCTAGCAGTTCTGTCTCACGGTTGGATGTTTTCAGGACCTCAGCACTGCAGCGCCGGATGGCAGGGTTCTAACTTCTCTCAGCCTTAGTTTCTTCATCTGTTAAGTGGACAGAATGTCTGCCTTAAAACTGCGGGCACTACGCGAGAGAGGTCGCCTGGTGTGCGACTTCAGAGCGCAGTGCAGGGCGTGGCGCGTGGTGAGCCCCGATCAAGGGCGCGGCTGTTGCTACTGTAACTATCCAGCAGGTGAAGGCGCCCGCGGGGTTAGACTGTGTCCGCGCAGCTCGTTAGCGGGAGAGCGAGGAGTAGGGTCAGCTCTTCCTCGCTTCAAAATGTATCCACTCAATGCGAAAAGCCGCCTTGTTCAGCACATTAGACTTTAGGAAGTGCTTTTGTATATATCGAGTATTTGTTTCTGAACCTTTCAGTAACAGTCTTGTGAAATAAACAGAGCATTACTAGACCGAGCATAAAGCAGAGGAAACAAAGACTCAGGTGATATAACTTAATGAAATTTACAGAGCCAGAACATTGCGGAACCCAGATCCAATCTAAACTTCCTGACTTGTGGCCGCTCTTTCTATTAATCTGCTTGCGCATTGAGTATTGGTTGCCACTTCTTGTTTACCTTCCCCAAATTTTCTTATTGCCCCTTCATACTACAAGCATTCAGCCTCTCCTTGCGGGAACTGGAAAGCCAAGGATGAAGGGGAAGGAACATGATAATACTAATAATAGCTCACATTCATTGAGCTTCTTCCAAAGTACCAGACTTCACAGCCCAGTGCTTTACAACTGTTATCTCATTAACTGTTACAAAACGTAAAGGAGGGCTTAGAGAGGTGCAGCAATTTGCCCTGGGGTGCTGCACACCTGACAAGTGGTGGACTCAGGATTTGAATCCACAAGTCTGGGTCCAGAGCCTGCTTTTTAAGCGGTGCAGTCAACGTAGAGAAGTCATCTGACTTGGTTAGGCTGCTACGTCCAGGTACAGAAGGAAGGCTCAGATATGAGTTCTGTCTTTCCATTATACCACAGAAAACAACAAAGCAAAATATATATATATATGTCTCAAAACCTCTCTGATAGGTAGGAGAATTTAGCTTTTCTAATCCAGTTTTTTTGCAAACTGCTGCATTGATTACAAGTGAATCTTAAATATTTTTTATTTCTCAGAGTAGTAAGTTTAAAATAGCTAATGGTCAACCAACTAACTATGGGTATGATATGGAAAAACCCTACCACCTTCTGTTAATAGCTAACTTAGAAGGAACTGTGAGATAATCTGACACACCTCCTAGCTTTAGAAAATTGGGATATGACTCCCACAGAGGTAGGATGATTTGCCCAAGGTGGCATAGAAATGTAAGTGAAAGCCTAAACTCTTGATTCGAGACCTTATTGTAACCAAAACATACTATACCTGAGAGGGCATTTATTCAGTTACATTTATTGCTTCATTTAGTCCTCACAATGGCCCTGTATAGATGAGATTATTATCTTTATTTTGCTGTGAAGAAACAGAGATGAGGTCATTTGACTTTCCAAGGATGAACGGCAAAGTACAGAGAGAAGATTTAACTTGTTTTTTTTTCTGAGTTCTGCTCTCATGGGCCACACCTCTCAAGTATTAAAATTTTTAAAGTTAATTATTTCATTAATGTACGTTAATTTCATAATGTTATTTAAATATATAGACTATAAACCTGAGTATAAATTTAAATTTACAGTTTTTATAGGACTAACTAAAACACAGTTAAAATGGGTGATGCGCGATGTTAAATCCCTGCTCTTAACGCAGAGTGGCAGGATTCTTCAGTAAAAAGTTCAGTGCCCGCGTGATAGTGCACCGTGAAATGAATGATTAAATTTTCTCATCAGTTTTTTGGAACCAAACTAACACCAAATCTTTGTGGAGAGTTTTTGCGATTATCTCTTGCCTTTAGCTCTTGGAGGAACATAGAAGCTCCATAGTGGGTCTGCTTGTGTCTGTTTTCATCAGCTTGGAAACAACTGAAGTTTAATTACTTGGCACTGATGCCCTCATTGAATACACCTGGCGCGTGGCAACGATCAGGAGAAGGTTCAGGCGGCTCAGTGTGCCCACGAGAACTTCTTACAAGTTTAACACCAACGTAAAAACAAAACAAAAATTTAAAAACAGCAAGAACACATTTACATGGAGAATTTGTGGATTCCCGAGAACGTGTCCCCAGATCCAGATATGAGGACTGTTGTCTTATCCATGCCATCTTAACTAATCAGCATTTGTGAGGTTGCGACCTGTTATTCACAAAGCAGTTTCCCAGGTTACTTCACTTAATTCTCATTTGAATTCCGCGATGTAGGTTTTCAAAGATATTCAGTGAGCACAGTTACAGTGCTGGGGGGGGGTGCAGTTAAGTCTCAAACTCGGACCTTCTGACTCTATTTTACTTCTGGTATGTGTTAAATAATTGTTGAACCGAATAAAAAATTCCACCATAGGAGAATCTTCCAAGTTTTGAACAGTTCTTAAGATCTAATTTTTATCATGATAAAAATTTTTATCATCTGATTGTCAGTCTTTTAATTTTCAGAAAATTATGCATAACGCCCTACAAAGCACATGAAATCAGCAGGGGGTGTTTTAGTAGTGTATTTCACATATTAATGCAAATGATTTTATCCCTTTAAAGAGAAGTATGCAGTTTCATCAGTTTCTAAGCTTTGAAGTATCTGCTTCATCTAGATATAGATTTTAATATGCTAAAATATTATAATTAATACAGAAATTACTAGCTCCACCTATCAGCGAAGATGAAGAATTACAAGTGGTTCTAAGTGATACTAAGCGAGAATGCACAATTCTAATTTGCACAAATCCCAGAATGGTTATATTGGAAAATTACTTACTATTTTAGTATTTATTTTAATGTAAATGAATATGTGACTTCATTTGGTATAAGTAATTTAGTGTCCATTTATAGAAAAAGTGCTGCTTCTAAAAAGGTTGTCATTTTACCAGTTCCCTGAAAGAGACAGGAAAGCCACAAAGAGCAATATTTTTCTGCCTCGTGGGAATTTTCCGAGAAAATTAAGTGTGGCTTGGAATTGCCAAATTGAACTTTATAAAATGACTATTATGATATGTAAAGTACCCTTTTCGGGTAGTATTTTATAATTCTGTATAATATGACCCAATGCTCCAGAGAAGTATTACGAGCTGCATTTTACACATATTTAGTCTTTTTTTAATGGCTGTTTTATGCCCACTGTTCACAAAGGAATCCAGTGACCTGCCTGGAGGGAAGAAGAACATACAGGATGATTCTGGGCTTATTCTGTGGGGGTAGAAGCAGGGCATTTATAGCAAGCAGCGCAGGCTAATTGCCTGAGGGAACCATGTAACAGTTACACTGTTTTAAAATACAGTGTTTATCACTGGTCCAGGCAGTATTTGAAAGCCCTCGGATTATCCACAAAGATCTGTGAATTATTGTCAAGCATCCTAATGGGGTGACGAGGACAGGCGCCCTTTCTACTCAGGATGAGTTCACATAACAAAGCAAATCTTTCCGTGAATGAACAAAAAGCACCTTCCAAAGGCTGTGTAAAAATAAATTAACCTTCTTATATTAATAGTTTATTCGTTTGTCTCAACATTTACAAGAAGAAAGGCTAAGAATAAATAAAAGTATGACTGTGGACACACTTGCATTTAGGGCCCTTCCATGCATTTAAAACTGTTCTGTGAGTGGGGAGGCTCTGGGTTCAACAAGTGAATATGTCTCCCTGGGCATCTTGCTGACAGCCCCCACCCTCCCCAGCAAGGGGACTATGGGTGGACCACTAAATAAGGCCACATATATTCCTCCATTCTCTGTTCTAGGTCCCCTATCCTTGCCCGTCTCTGCCTCCGTCCCCAAACAGCAACTCCAGAAGCCTCAGAGTCAACCTTTCCCTCCCCTCGGCACTCATATCCCGTTGCCATCGTCAACTCCCGATATCCCAGCTTGACCTCCAGTCCCCATTGCACCACCAGCATCTTTCACATGCATTCTTACAACAGCCTCCAATCTTCTTGCTCTACAATCTGTTTATACGCAGCAGAAAATGATCTTAAACATGTAAATTCTATCACTTTACTCATCTGCACGCGGCCCTTCAGGGGCCTCCCACTGCATTTGAAATAAAAACCCAACTCCTTGCTACGGCCTTTAAAAGCCTAACCTGACCCTCCCGGCTATCTCCAACCTCATTCGGGTCCCCCTTCCGAGTGAACCACAGCCGTGCCGGTCGTCTTTGTTCCTCAAACCTGCCAAGTTCTTGCCCCCTGTCTTTTCTTGCACGCGGGGTTTGCCTGAAAGGGCCACCTCCCACTCCTCAGCGGGCGGGCGTGAGTATGTTGGTTACAGTGCAAAGGGAACTGGAGGTTGCAGATGGACTTCAGGTAGCCAGTTAGCTACTTTTAAGATGGGGGATTATCCTAGATTATCTGGATGAGCCCAGTGCAATCACAAGGGTCCTTTAAAGTGGAACAGCGAGTTGGAAGAGACACTCAGAGCTATGGCAGCGTGTAGCCCAGTACTGCTGGCTTTGAAGACAGAGGAAGGGGAATCAAGAGCCCAGAGGGTTAAACCCCCAAGGTGTGCAGAGCCTCTAGAAGACGGAAAAGGCAAGGAAACGGGTTCGCCCCTCAAGCCCCCAAAGGAAACTCATCCAGGCTGACGTTTGGGCTTCAGCGCCCTGAGACCTGCTCAGGCCTCTGAACTGCAGGGCTGTAGGGGCCTGTTCAGGATCCTGAACTGCAGGGCTGTAGGGGACAGGTTATGGCTTCTGACCTGCAGGGCTGTAGGGGACAGGTTATGGCTTCTGACCTGCAGGGCTGTAGGGGACAGGTTATGGCTTCTGACCTGCAGGGCTGTAGGGGACAGGTTATGGCTTCTGACCTGCAGGGCTGTAGGGGACGGTTCAGGCTCCTGAACTGCAGGGCTGTAGGGGACGGTTCAGGCCCCTGAACTGCAGGCTATAGGGGACGGTTCAGGCCTCTGAACTGCAGGGCTGTAGGGGACGGTTCAGGCCCCTGAACTGCAGGCTATAGGGGACGGTTCAGGCCTCTGAACTGCAGGGCTGTAGGGGACGGTTCAGGCCTCTGAACTGCAGGGCTGTAGGGGCCTGTTCAGGCTCCTGAACTGCAGGGCTGTAGGGGACGGTTCAGGCCCCTGAACTGCAGGCTGTAGGGGACGGTTCAGGCCTCTGAACTGCAGGGCTGTAGGGGACGGTTCAGGCCTCTGAACTGCAGGCTGTAGGGGACGGTTCAGGCCTCTGAACTGCAGGGCTGTAGGGGACGGTTCAGGCCTCTGAACTGCAGGGCTGTAGGGGACGGTTCAGGCTCCTGAACTGCAGGGCTGTAGGGGACGGTTCAGGCCTCTGAACTGCAGGGCTGTAGGGGACGGTTCAGGCCTCTGACCTGCAGGCTGTAGGGGACGGTTCAGGCTCCTGAACTGCAGGCTGTAGGGGACGGTTCAGGCCTCTGAACTGCAGGCTGTAGGGGACGGTTCAGGCTCCTGAACTGCAGGCTATAGGGGACGGTTCAGGCCTCTGAACTGCAGGCTGTAGGGGACGGTTCAGGCTCCTGAACTGCAGGCTGTAGGGGACGGTTCAGGCTCCTGAACTGCAGGCTATAGGGGACGGTTCAGGCCTCTGAACTGCAGGGCTGTAGGGGACGGTTCAGGCCTCTGAACTGCAGGCTGTAGGGGACGGTTCAGGCTCCTGAACTGCAGGCTATAGGGGACGGTTCAGGCCTCTGAACTGCAGGCTGTAGGGGACGGTTCAGGCTCCTGAACTGCAGGGCTGTAGGGGACGGTTCAGGCCTCTGAACTGCAGGCTGTAGGGGCCTGTTCAGGCCTCTGAACTGCAGGCTGTAGGGGACGGTTCAGGCCTCTGAACTGCAGGGCTGTAGGGGCCTGTTCAGGCCTCTGAACTGCAGGCTGTAGGGGACGGTTCAGGCCTCTGAACTGCAGGCTGTAGGGGACGGTTCAGGCTCCTGAACTGCAGGGCTGTAGGGGACGGTTCAGGCCTCTGAACTGCAGGCTGTAGGGGCCTGTTCAGGCTCCTGAACTGCAGGGCTGTAGGGGACGGTTCAGGCCTCTGAACTGCAGGCTGTAGGGGACGGTTCAGGCCTCTGAACTGCAGGCTGTAGGGGCCTGTTCAGGCTCCTGAACTGCAGGGCTGTAGGACAAATCTGTATTGTTTTGAGCTAACGTGTGTGTGTGGCAGTTTGTTACAGCAAACTAATATATTATTTTGTAACTGTAACATGAATATTGTAATGGGTAGCCTATAGCATTACAAAACACTTTATAATATTAACATAATTCAGAACATTGTGTACCGTTATACCACATAAGATAACGCATGTAATGGACCAAATACGGTGCCCACCACATGGAGAGCTTTTGTAAGTGTTTACTCTCTCGCTCTTTCTTTTCCTGTCTGAACAGATATCTAGCAGACAGATATCTAGTCTTATATAATCAACATATGAATTGTTAATACTCTGATGGTACTGAAATCAAATAACTGTTAGGATGTAGTTCCCTTAACGTTGTTGTGACATATGACAAAGTAAGCTCGGAGGACTGCCTGCCTGCCAGCTTATTACTCTGTGGCTCTCGTGAAATGTGGCTTTCCCTTCTGCAGATGTTTTATTGAGCATGGCTATTGCATATTAACTCTGTTCTTTTGCTTCATTATTTAGGGGCATTGACAATTTGAACACCAGAGAATTATCTCACAGATAGAATTACAAACGTTGTACCTTAAAACAAATGTGAGATTTGACCTTAGTGTTACCCAGTTTAAAAACTGTGTTCATTTCAGCCTGTTCAATACCCCCCTTGTTCTTTTTGGGGAGGGAGGGTGAGGAAGGGTGAGGAATTCTAATTAGGAGGTTCAGGTAACAGCTATTCATTGAATGGCAGTACAAAACAAAATATTAAATGGTTGTTATAAAATGTTACATCGTGTAGTGAAATGTATACAGATGATGTTGTGACTGAAATCCTGTCACTTTAGACTATCTTTAAAACAATTTGAAAAAAACAACCCCCCCCAAAAAAACAGTTTTCTCAGCAGTTTATGAATGGGAGGGACTTTGGGAGGGATGTGGGAATGCTGGCTTAGAGCTATAATAGTCACACTAGTTAATTCATATTGTATTATGTTCATGATATTACATCACGTCATTATATTATTCATCTATCTTATATTGTACCATATATCATATTATAGTTTATATATTACTTGTGTTACGAGTTAAATAAGATTTTGTGGCTTCATCCAGGAATCCAATCATGCTTTAATGACTATTTACAGGAAAAATTCCTCCCAAATTCTAATGAATTTATAAATCATCTGCTACAAATTGCCAAACTGAACTCTGGTAACTGTTGCTGTCCTTCAATCTGCAGGCATCCTATAGTCCTCCTATGTAATTTTCAAACCTTTTAGCCTGTGATCCACAGTAAAAAATACCTTTTATATTGTTACCCATGTACACGGAACCCCTCCCTCAACACAAACGCTTCGTAGAACACCTAACTTAACTGTGTCATATAATCTACTTTGTAATGTATTCTATTTTAATCATTTCTTTCTTTTTGAAAGATGATTGTTACAAAAATATTATTTTAGTTTTTACTGCTAAATAATGGATTATGACCTGCAGGTTGTAACTGTCTTGTTTTCACATTGGCTCCTAAGCCTAAGAAGTGGAACGTGGTCCACTCTTAGAAGATCCTCACCAGTTTCCTTCATCCACCTGCGACGACCCTCTCGGTAACTCCTGTGACAATTTTCTGGTTTGTTTTTTTAAGTTTTAGAAGAGCCAGCAAGGCAAATCACTAGCCAACACAGTAGGTAGGTAATTTTTTTCTTGAATAAATGTATGTGCTTTCAATTTATTGTAAAACACAATGATTCATGCCATCAGAAAAATCATATCCTGTTTTCTCAGTCTCTTCCATGTATTGATTTTGGGGATTCTCATGGTACGTATCCCTTTCTGGTACAGTGAGCAAAACACGAGCATTTTGCTGCTTTTCTGACTAAAGCCAAATGTGTCCCCTTTACTGTTAGTAGAACCCTTAGGAAGAGATGGGCTCTGAAGCTCTCTTTAAGGAAAAGTACAAATTGTGAGTATAAAGTTAGATATGAAAGTCAATATTTATTTGAAATAAGGAAAAAAATGACAAAACCTGACAAATATTTAATGACATAGCACAAACATCACAAAATACAGAAAAACAACACAATATTTTTATTAATTAACTACTTTCAGGCTTCTTTGATAATTTCCCCTCTACATTTTTGGGAAGCAGACTCTTTGGTTGCCTCCTCATGGGATAATATTTAGAAGTTTTTCCATAGAAAGAGTAGAAAGATAATTCAGTTTTTGTACTACCATGATTGATTTACAATCTGGCCTTTATTTTTGATAGCTTAGACATATTTCTTGCAGCTTCCCTAATCATTTTTGTTTATGTCATATACATTGTTAGGATTGTTGTTAGATTGGTAAACCTCTATTAAGTTTTTCTGCATGTTTGATCTCTATGTTTTTGGGGCATTCCAGGTTTCCTCTGCAATGCTTAATTTTGAATAGTTTGAATTGATGACGCTCATTAACCAATTTGTCGTAGGTGTCCTCACTGTAGTGATGTAGTATGAGTTTATATTATATTAATTGATGTCAGTATTTGATGTCACATAATCAAGAAATTTAATTTTTTCTAATGTATTTATATGATTCACTCCTCTATATGAATTGGGTTATCAATCCATAAGCCTATTCATTACTTCTACTCAATTTATTCATTCCTCTTTATAAATCACTGTATTTGATATGATGAATTTTTAGTTGCAATTCACATCTTGGTATACAAATAATTTCTATTGGTTTTATTGCTCTATATATCACTCTATTGCTTTTGTTTCTTGCCCCATGACTTTTTAAATCTAATTTTTCCTCTCAATTCTTTAAATACATAAAATTTAAAGACAGCAGAAAGCACACAAATCAGGAGTCTAATTTTGCATTGGTTTTACTGGAATGTTCTAAAACATCTGTCCAAGTTTCAATTAAGATTTTCTAACTCAGTTTCCCCTTTCACCAGATTCCCAAAGTGTGCTCCATCACCAGAATACCACCTGGAACGAGACAATGGTCTTAACTGTGGTTAACGGATTTACTTTGGCAAAGTTTACAAAATTGTTCAACCCATGTGAACACATTTCCCGGCTCCTCCCAGGGCCTTGAAAGAGGCTTGTTCAAGGGAAAGATCAGGTGCTTCAAGGGTCAGTCTGCCCACGTACAGCAATAAGGGCCAGACTGGACGACCTCAGGGTGACACATAATTAGAGGACTAGTCACACCACCAAGGCCAAGCAAGGGCCTCTTTACAATATGAGCATCTAGCTGGTGTCACCTCAGAATCTGATCCCGAGGCAAGGATGCGGATGGTGGTTTATATGGGCGGTGACCCCAAGAAGCACAAATGAGGAAATGGAACAGAGAGAAAGCCAATTACATGTGGCTCAAGAGTAATTTAACATTAGGGCTCTAGGACAACTGTGCCTCAGTCCCGCTGAGGACTCTATGAAAACCTGTGTGGAACCCAACTCAGAGTTTTCCCACCAGAAGCTGGGGACACTCTGCTCCCCAGACCTTCAGATGGCAGACAGCAGGGGAGGCGGGAGGGAAGCTGTGTCCCCCAGGAACCACAGCTGCAGGTGAACTCAGGGGGATGCGGGATGTGGGGTGGGCAAGAAAGTGCCCCTGCTGCCCTGTGACCCCCCATTCCACCTGGGAATCTAGAAACTCAAAGTTATTTAGAGTGATAAGGAATCTTCAAGGTATGGACCTTTCTTATTTTAAGATGACCTTGAGGTTAGAGGCCAGGAGGTTGAAGGACAGCGTGGAGTCACCCCAACTTGCCAAGGGAAGTTCTCCAACCCCAAAATTAAATTCCACCATCAAGGCATTTTGAACTAAAGATCAGTATTTCCTTTAAGCTGAATGAGAACATGGTTGGAATTTCTAATTCCCTTTATTTAAATTCATTACCTCCTAAGTATAAAGAAAGGTGGTGCAGCATTGATGTATACGCCACAAGGAACAATTCAGTCACGAGCACACACGTTGCCTTCCCGAGGGCTCCTATGCTGTGGGCTTGTTGACTGGGAGGAAAGAAACACTGGGCCACTTTCATCTCAGATACCGTGGTCACCTATTGAAAACCGGAATTAGGACAGTTCAAGGGAGAAGCATAAACCACTTAAAATGAGATTGGCCTATGAGGATAAATACCAGGCTAAGGGGCATGCCAGTCAGCTCTGTGAACCTTGAGAAACCATTTTCCTCTTTTGTGCCTCAGTTTCCTCATCTTTTTGATAGAAGCCGCCTTGGATTGGTTGACCTTGAACTCCACTTCCAGCTCTGAGGTACCATGATTAAAAAAATTAAGGGTATAGCATGTCATGAGGCATGGGTCTTACTGTAGCATTGTGGGCTTGACCAAAGAAATGAGCCTTTCTGACCTTCAGTTTTCTCATCTGAAAAATGTTAGATACTCTTTAAGGACGCCTCTGGGGATATAATCCAATGGGGGGGGGGGGATGTGGTGCTGGTGTTGGGGGGAATCTGGAAGGATGCACAGACGTAAGCCCAGCCTGGCCACTGGGTGGCGACCTTGTTCCACGTTCAGAAAGATTTTATAGCTTCTGCCAATAGTGCCAAGGTTGGAATTAACTAGGCATCCTGAAGAAAGATTTTCGAAAGGATACGGAAATAAAATCAGGTCAGCAAAAACCCCAGATTTATGGCGGAATGACAGTAAACAGCAATCCAAATAAGAGACATAAAACCCCCATCGCCAAGGCAGTAAAACATGGAGGGATAGATGAGAATTGTGCTTGGGTATTAGTTAAAGGAACAGAGGGAGAGGAGTACATTGTAAATTTATATCGTTTTTGAAACACATGGTTTAAAAGTTAACCCTGACATTTAAAGATTTAACTTGTAGAATAACCGAATACCTTAAAGCTGTACTAGAGGCATAAGTCCAAATCTGCAAAATCTAAACCAAATCAATGGACATGCTACTTCTTTTGTCAAATCTAAAAGAAACGCACAAGGAAACTGTATTCCTGTTCCCGTATTTTCATGCTAAAGGAAAGGAACCAAGCGGCAAGTTTTGAGCTTATTCACGTCTCATAGATGACTGTGGTCTCCGTCGGGCCATGTCGCTCACCTGGAGAATTTTAGAAGGCCGGCTTCTGGAGTAGATGACCTGCCTTGGTGTCTGCGGGGCCTTGAGTGAGGTTCGTTTCTGTGGAGATGAAGGAGCATTAGTAGGATTGTGGGGTAGGATAAAGGCTTCCCCATCGCAGCGCTGCCCACCTGTCTCTAGAAAAGGTGATTTACATTCCAAAGGAAAACATGATCTCCCCAGTGAAGCACCAGTGACCATGAGGGGGACACCCAGGGGCTCGAGGAAGAGGGAAATGATGGAGAACTCGACTCTAGCATGAAACCATCACATTCCCAAATATTGCACCTGGCGTCTAGGACAACAGACTGGGAGGTGGGGGCGGGGTGCAGGGGCCAGGGCCTGACCCCCTGCGTGCCTCCCCCACGCTTTTCTCCCAGCTCCTCCTTTCCCTCCCTCGGGTGGACTCAGGTTTCTCCTGAAGGCCAGAGCGCGGGCCTGCTGGCTCCCGTTGCCATGGCTGCTGCTTTGCTCCCCTTTCCTCTGATACATTAGCCATTAGTTTACATAATCCTCTCACAGGAGGACGTCCCCATTCAAAAGGGGGGAAAAAGTTATATTGCTATGTAACCTTTAACAATGAATAGCATTCATTATGCATTTGCTTAATACACGAAGGCATTGTTTGCTGTATTTCAGGTGATAACAGCATATCAAAGGCACCGAGACCAGAATGCACTTTAGAAGAGCCAGCAGAGACTGTATGGAAATAATACTTAGCATTTATGTCGCACTTCATGCTCTCAATGGATCCTGCAATTATTAATTAATTATCCCACACAATAGCTCTAGGAGGAAGGTCAGTGTCATTAGCTCTATTTTACAGATGAAAAATCAGATAGCAGTTAAGCGATCTTCCTCCCTCCCCCCAAACATTTAAAGATCTCTTGTCAAAAGCAGCCCTAGGGGTGGGGACTGCAAGTGAATTATGAAGTGGCTGAAGGGTAACAGACCAGAGCTGCCCCTTGCAGAGGTTCCATTTCCTTTGATCTGTCTTTGGAAAACCCTCTGATGAGAATTATGTTCTGGACTTGAGTACTACCTCCTCCGGCAGTCTGGTTTTTCTTGTGTACTTGTCTTTTCTACGTATCCGCTCTTTTATACGGAATTTCATTCCCCATTCAATGAACCTTAATTGAGTACTTCATATAGTTGAAATGGGATATGGCAATGAAAAACAACTGATTTTTCAAATGATTCGTGCCTTCAGGAACTTTATTTTCTAGTACACACACACACACACACACACACACACAGACAGTGGAAGAGGGAGTAGAGTCACCCTGTGGAGTTAGGAAGGACTGCACCGGGGAGGTGATGCCCAGCCAGTCCTCTACGTGATGTATTTTGTTCAAGCCGTAGAGCTACAAGAGACCCAGGGGAGAGAAGGTAGACATAAGGTGTCCTGAATATTGCCTACTTTGCATTTTTTCCCCCTTAGGACAGGCCTTCTATGGGCTAATTGGACAAATTCATATTCTACATGTTTTAATTATTTGTGAATCTCTTTCCTTTTTACAGGACTATAAACAATTTGAAAATTAGAACTAATTCCTGTAGCCCATGGCCTCTGTAGGAAATAATAGTGTGAAGGGCCACCACGCATGGGATGCCCACTCTGTTTAGTGCTGTACGGTGCTGACCTTTTCACCATGACCTTTGAGGCAGGTATTGTGATATCTTTTTTTTATAGTTAAGGAAAGAGAGATTCAGAAAGTTGAAATAATTTGCTAAAGCCACATAGTTCTTTTGGCCATTAAAAGGAATTTAGTGACCTATGCTTTGTGCTAAGTACAGAGATCCAAATGGTACTCTGAACAGACATGCTCTGTTCCTATTTTTACCTTACAGGCCACTGGGGAAGACAGACATTAATCAGGTAATAACTATATGTCAACATGGAATTACAACCTGTGGTAAAGTCTGTGAAAGAAAACAAAAAGGTACAATACAGGAGAAGCCAGCACACCGTGACCTGTGGCCTGACCTGATCACAGGCCATTGGGGGTAGGGACAGATATAGGGGAAAGGCCAAGGGCAGGAAGCTTGACCTTCCCTGGAGGCTCTGATGTTTAAGCTGAGTTTTAAAAGATTAATGGGTGTTAAGTAGGCCAAAGTGGACATCACATGAAAACACCTTAATGTAGGAGGGAGCTGGGAGTATGTGAGCATCTGAAGTAGGTCTGCTGTGCAAAAGAGGGGGGAGGCGTGTCAAGAGAGAAGGTGGCTGGAGAAGGAAGGGGGCCTGACCTTGTAGGACCTTGTAAGCGAGGGTAGAATTGATGTGTAGGAGCAATAGGTAGTCCTGGGTTTCAAGTAAATGCGTGCCTTGATCCCGTGAAAAGTGAGTCTGGATGAAGTGGGGGAACACAGTGGAGAAGAGCCAGAGTGTAAAAAGGAAGCTGGTTAAGCAGGTGGTACAGTGATTCTGTGTGCGGTGCTGGTGAGCCCCGGTGACCATGGTAGAGACAGAGAGAAAACACACTGGTTCGTGAGATATTTGGGAAGCCAAGTGCACAGCTCTTGGTGCTGGGTGGGGAGAGGCAGGGTGGAGAGGAAAAGGTAGGTGCGACTAGTGGGTGATTGGAGATGTATACTGGAGGGGATCGGTTTGGGAAAAGTTCTTGAGTAAGTGGAAGAGGCAGAATTTGAATCTCAACCTGCTTCTCATCAAAATACGCTCTGTCCCCTGAAGGGGAGCAGAGCTTATCACCCCAAATGTGCCTTTTAAAATATATTGATGATTTTAAGCTTGTTATTTTTAAGAAATGAAAAAACTTTAACCTTCCCCCAAGGGCCTAAAAGAATTTTAGGCACCTGCTCTAGGAAGGGAGCTATTATCATAAATAACTATAGTTTCATATAAACTAGTGTGGTAGATGGGGAGGAACCGAGCAAGGCCTGTTTGATCAAAGTCCTCTCTGTCCCACTTGTTTACCAAACATTGGCTTTTCCACCTCAGTGTGAATTGCTTTACTGCTCTTTGAAGTCTCAAACACAACCCCAGCTCCCTTCTCCTTAGCTGAAGATGGCATATAAGCCTTCACTGCCCCATATCCTTAGGGGGTCCCCGTATGTACATACACAATGCATTTGGTTATTTTCTCCTGTTATTCTCTCTCACATTAATTTGATTATTAGACCAGCCAGAAGAAACTAAAAGGGTAGAAGGAAAATTGTTTTTCCTCCCCCACACCCCACAATGAGCACCTATTTTTGGAAATCCAGTGTTGAATTGCACTTCTAGCCTGCTAATATGATCAGCTTCCATTGCCATCCCTGTGATCTTTACCTCTGTTTTCTAATCAATCAGTGACATCAGTAGTAGAAATGTCCATTGGGCAGGAATACAAGGGAGATCTTTTTTGGGAAGGGAAACCTAGAATTCCACTGACCTTGCTGTTCAGCAGTTAGGCAGGAAGGCTCTGGTTCTAAGTGTTAGGGTTTAACACTTGTCCCCACAAACCTTGATTATCTCTGTAAAGCTGGGCAAATTGTTTATCATTTCTAGGCCGCCTTTTCCTCTCTGTGAAGAGTAAAGTGTAACGTTATCTTCTCCATCCTGAGGTTATTGGAAGACTGAGGCTGCTGCCAGCTTATAGGACACCTTTGCATGAATTAGAGAAAGGTTGCCATTCTCAAGTAAAAAAATCTTTTTCAAGTTAGAATATTATATATTTCTCTTCAATTACAATTATACAAACATAAAATTCTTTTAAAAAAAATATCTTTATTGATTTCAGAGAGAGGAAGGGAGGAGAGATAGAAACATCAATGGTGAGAGTCATTGATTGGCTGCCTCATGCATGCCCCCTACTGGGCATTAGGCCCCCAACCCAGGCATGAGCCCTGACCAGGAACTGAACTACAATCTCCTGGATCCTAGGTCAATGTTCAACTGCTGAGCCATGCCGGCAGAGCAGGCAACATAAAATCATTCTGAATACATAATATAAATCTAAGTATTCAACATAATATAATATACATTTTGAATTTTTAATCACAATAATTAGAAAATAAAATTTAAAAATAATAGATATGTAACAAGTCAAACATTTTAATAACAGTTAATTATGAAATTTCCATAGCAACAAATACACAAGACCTCTACTGCAATTACTAGATCAGTATGTAGTAATCTCTAATTTATATCAACTGAATACTTAATTTGTATATTATTAATGCTAAGTCAGTATTAGTTATTATCAATTATTTGTATCATAATGAAATTTCCTATATTTTAAAATAGAAACTCTGCAGTCCCACTCAGTACAGAATACAAGTGGCAGAGTATATAATCTGCAGTATACTGACACTGACAGATATTTTTAAAAAAATTTAAAGATGCTAATCAACCAGTACTTTAATGAGAAAAACAGCTTCTCATTTAGGAACACAGGTTATTTCTAAGGCTGTTAAATCAGGAGGATCTTTTAATTGAACATATTCTTCCTTTATAAATCCAATCTGAACGTGACACATGCAGCAATCCTATTGGAAAAAGACATCACAGTCACCTGCCACGAAACGGTCTTAATAAACACATAGCTGGCTCGTCTCTTAAGGTAACAAAGTTACAGTATAAATACAGAACCGTTTCAGAATTGAGATGATTGTGACCTAACAGTCTCCCAATACGTGTGCTTTTGTGCAGCATACAGCCGACGCCGCTGTAGGCAGTGACTCCGAGAGGGACTCGAGATAGTCCCCCGAGCACGCAGCACACAGGAGGTCATCCCCCGCCTATGACGTTAGCCTATGACGTAGCCTATGACGTTAGCCTTGGCCGCGGCCGCTCGGCTCAGCTGTGCGCCTGCGCCTGCGCACTGAGGGGCCCAGGTCGGAGTCCGGCCAAGGGCGCCTGGGGGGCGCATGCAGGAGGAAACCGATCCACGGGCCTCTCACATCCATGTTTCGCTCTCTCCCTTCCACCCTCTCTGAAAGGCCACGGGAAAAATATCCTCTGGTGAGGGTTAAGCAATAATAATAATCACGTTAGCTTTGTATTTTAAGTCATTAAACCTACACAGAAATTGATGTGCTTCCGGGTTAACCGGCCCTTGTCCAGGTCCGCCTTCCTTCCTGATGAACCCGGGTGTGCATCGACGGCGTGGATGCTGCAGCGCAGCTGACCCCCCGAGAAGCCCCCGAGCGCGCAGGCCGCGCGCGGCCGCCACCCCGCCCTCAGCAGGAGTCCCTGACCGCCGCGTGCGCACAGCCCCGCTGCCGGCTGCGGTCCATCCATCGCGCGCCCTCGGGTAGCTGGGGCGCCGTCCATGCTGCGGCTCGGTCCGTTTCCGGCGGCCCTCTCGGTGGCACCGGCCGGGGAGGGACCCCAGCTGACCGCTGACCCGTGACTAGCCGGTGGCCGCAGCGGGCCGTCGGTCCTGGGTGTTCCAGGGAAGGCGTGGGAACCACTGCATCCTCAGAGGTCAGTCTGTACTTCTAAAAAACGTGAACATGTAACTTGACCACGTTCCTTGAAACGACTGACGAGAAAGAGGAGTCAAAGCGACGGGAGAGATGATGGTATTTGGCCAAAACCGCTTCCACCTGGTCGGGAGAGCGACAACACGTGCGCAGCCGGCGGCAGCAGGAAGTGACGTCACAGGACGCGCCGCCACAGGAAGTGACGTGAGGCGGGCGCGGGACGGCCGGCAGCCTGGCAGGCGCTGGTGAATCGCTCGGGCCGACTCGTGGGCCGACTCTCAGGCTGGAGGCGGTGGGATGAGCTGAGAGCCGCGGAGCAGGTGAGCCCTTCAAGCCGAGCGTGACGTTTCCACGCGCGTGCGCGAGCTCGCGGACGTGGGCGGGGCGCTTTCGGGGGCTCGGGGGTGTCTCTGCAGGACGTCCACAGGAAAGAGAAGTAGTTGGCCGGAGGCAGAGGCCCTCAATTTTGTTGTTGCTCATTTTTTTCAAAAGTTATTTTGTCTTTGATACCATGGCCCAGTATTTTCAAAGGCCTTTCTTTGCCTTTTTAAAAGAAAAACACCCAAGGTCTTCCTTTGCCCTTTAGAGAAAAGCCTCCGCTCAGAGCATCATGGGGGATGTGGGGTAATTAGGGAAGGACGGGGCTGGAGTCACCTCGTTTCTGCGGAGACCGGATGTTCCCGCGTCCCTGGGGCCAGGCCCCTTACGTCTGTTGTCCTGGCATCATTATTAATTGTGCCCCAAATCATTGTCCTGATGGAGATGAAATTTAATATGGTAACCCTACAATTCTTACCTGAAAAATGGGGGTAATATTCCAACCCTGTCTTTCTTCTAATGTTGTTCAGAGGACCAAATGAGATTATGCTTATAGAAGTGTTTTAAAGTGATTTAAAGAAGGCCCGCCCTGGCAACCAGAGGTGGTGGTATTACTCTTTGTTGTTATCTATTTTGGCTCTCACGGACTTCAGTTCAATTTCATTTTCTTGGATATGTTTTAGATTGTTGAGGTCATGAAACAAGTTATCTCCAGATTAGAGGGGTGTTAGTCTATATGCGGTTCCATTAGCAGTAAAAAATCTCGTTTTTTCAAGTTAGCACTCATTTAAAAATGGAATTGATTTTTACAAAATAGAAACATTACCACCATAATTTTCACCACTACTCAGGCTGGACTTCTAAATGATAAAAAGGGAAAAAGATATACAAATAGAACTGTAAGCAAATAATAAGCAATAAAGCACGTTATAGCAATAGCACAAAAGAAAAAACACACAAAATGTAGAAAACTTGTATGAACCTGTATGTATGGTGTGTGCGTGTGCATGTGTGTACTTGTAACTCAATTTTAAAAATATAAACTGGATAAGTGTACATTTTTCCTGTATCAATATTGAAATGGATAAATATTCTATGCAAGAAAGGAAAAAAATTGAGGCTGGGCATCCAATAAGATGATGAATCCCAGATCTTTATAACTGAGAGTTGACCGTCTTTTAAGCAGTGACATTTCTTCTTGTTAGCAAAACAGACGAACAGGCCTATCTGTAATTGAACTCTGATCTGATTGTGTTGCTGTGTTAAGTGTTGCCTCTGGTGTAAAATAACATACTTTATCAAATGGGATTGCTTCTCTGTTGCTCTTTATTCCTGAATGACCCGATCTGTCCTGAACAGGAAGAAAATGTGCTTATCTAAATGAAATAATTATTTCTTTCAAGGCCTATAGCATTATTTGGTAAGTTATCTATTTCTGGGCCTCTGATGATGCCTCCAGGCAGCAAAGGAGTTAATTTTCCTCACATGGACAATGTGGATTCCTTGAAAGGGAGGAAAGCTTTTGTAGATTTCGCAGGAAGATTTTTGGGGGCCTCACTAGAGCTACTCCCCCGCTCCCCATTTATGGTAATTTTGTTTAACATGGTGAAATGTGATCTGTATTAGAATACCTCTGAAGCTGAAAACTGGTGGCCTGTATGTTCTGTTTGACCTGTGGCGCTAAAAATATTAAAAATTATAAAATTTTACATAGGAATATAGATTTATGGCTTCTCCAAAAAAGTGGAATATTTCATATCACCAAGTTGGCTGGATGCTGAGCAGTGAGTGGCTGTCAACTTTGAGAACTGGGGCATTTGCCAGCCTCCTCTTACCTAAGAGACTTAGTAATAGAGTTTGCAGCTCTTATTCTATATCTTTATTCATTCAACAAATTATAAAGACCTGTTGTATGCAAAACCCCGTTGACCATTTGAATAGAAATTGCTGAATAATAGTGAGTGATTAGGATGGATTCACATATAATTGGAACTGTTTTTTCAAAGTCCAGTTTTTTCCATTATTGGTAAAATTTTCAAATTGACATGTATTTATTAAGTGCCCCTGATGATTCAAGGTTCCTTCTAATTCCAAGAAATTTCTATTCGTCTCTTCTTGTATAAGTCATCTTAATTTCTTATTCTATGACCTTGATTTATATGTGAGTCCATGTTTAAACTCTGCTCAGTTGAAGAGAATAGTGATATCTATTTCTAGTAGCACAAGCTAAGAAAATAATGAGTCACATTACATAAATTAAATAATTGTATTCACTGTAGAAACTGATATTAGTATTTTGAATTTTTAAAGTTAAGGGTAGTAATAATATCCCACAAGCTCTCAACACCTGGATTACTTCAGATCTGAAGGAAGCAGACATGAAAGAAAATCCAGTTATTCTCAAATATAGAAGAAATTTGACAATATTCATGGCAACCTTTGATAATAAATTCCACTCCTTTGGGTGACTCCTTAAACACCTACTTAAAATATGTTTCCCAGTTAAATATTGTATTTTTTAAATGGGCAAATCTTTATTATTTACCTAATGGGTTTCTTGACAATTTGAAATGAAACATGGCCTACTATGACATGATTTTAAATGCATTTATTTAAATGTCCTGTACTTAATATGCAACTTTAAAAGTCTCTGGGTTGACATAAAAATATATCCATCTAGCTCTGATTTGCTGTTCTGAAGCTTGGCCATACTTCTTAGTCTTGCTTCTCTGCCTCTCAGGGAACTGATGGAAAATTCCCCAGGTCTTAGGATCACTTTCTGTAATACAAACTCTATTCTGAAACTATCCTTTGTAGTTATATGTCTTCAAGCCCGAGGTTGACATATGTTTAATTATTTTAAATTATTTCTTAGCGCCTCCTTAGGTTTATCACAGTATTTGTCTTAAAAAGTGATACCTTTTAAAGGAAAAGTGCCTTAAATTTATTAGTGGGCTTTGACAGGTAGGAAGTACATTCCATTATAAAAACAATTGAAGGAAATGGAGGGAGTTTTTGGGTCCTTGTTTAGGGCGATTTAAATGCCACTTGAATTCTCAATGTTGATTTTGATTGCTCTAAGTGTAGCATAAGTGTGTGTGCGCGCATGCGCACGCTTGTGCACATTCCATTCCCTAGACTGAGATCCTCAAGCCCTATTTTAAAAAATTTTTAAACCCAGCTAACATCTCACTTCTTAAAAGGCATCCTGAATGAAGCTGTGCTGTCCCCACCCACAGTAGTTCCGAAATCTCTCTTAATCAGGTGTCGGGGGACCTTACTATGTATTTAGCCATCCTTACCCCCATAACCTCTCTTGTTCTCTTTTTCTGGGGTCATTAAAATGACCTCTAGACTTCCTAATATTGACTTTAATTAAGGATAATTTTGTTGCCTTGCTCAACTTCCCAGGGATAAAACAAGGAATTTTATATATGCTTTGAAAAGTGGGAAACTCACTATTTCCCTTCTTTACTACTAATGGGACATGGGGCTGGGGTGGCCCCCGGTGTGCAGACCACAATCACAGGAATCTTAGTATTTTTTCTGGCAGAACAAGAGGAGGAAGGGAATTTCTACAATAAGTTGGGGATAATGTTGGGCAACAGAGAATGTCTGGATGTCATTAGGCTCCACAGATATATAGGAGACTCCTGAAACGCCATAGATTCATTCATTCATTCATTCATTCATTCATTCATTCATTCATTCATTCCATAGATATGTTTAGAGTGCCTTCTCTGTCAAGTGGAGGGACAAAAGGCTGACTTTTGTGCCCTGGAGGTTTTTTTTACTCCAGGTTAACCAGTTTTGTTTTCTGATTTGTCTTGGTTTCTCTTTAAAGGGGCTGGGGCTCTGTGTTCTCCCTACCTGTGTTTGCTAGGTTCAAAGTGAGGTCAGTAAATCCTTTATATTGACAAAGATGTTTACAACAAGGCTTTTAACCTAATTTAGTTTCTGACAATTTCTTGTATAAAGTTTTTCCTTTGCCAAAATCACTTGTCTCCTTCTTTCCATGTTCTTTTCTTTGGTATCATTTCATTTCTTATGTGATTGTTTGTCATTCCCTTTCTTATCTCCCCCACCCTCTTGCATTCATACTCGTCCTTGGCTAACTAAATAGAAATGCTTGGAGGATTTTTTTACCCCAATTTTAAAAATCTCTTTTATCTCTACATGACATTTTCCCTTTCTGATAGCTCTTTCATTTTGGTGCTTTTTTCTTTTGCCTTTTATTTGACATTGCTTTTTATTCCTGTGCTCAGTGAAGTCAGTTTTTTTTTGTGTTTTTTTTTTACACATTCTGCCGTTTCTTTTCAAGTTGGCCTGTGTCTACTCTCAGTTTCTCTTTTTTCTTCTTCTCGGTAAATCTCTCTTTTCTCCCTGATCTTTTCCTCTTTCCACTCTGTATCCTCGGTCTTCAGATTGTTCAGTGTGCCGTCATCTTTGTGTGTATATGACTTCCTTCTTCCTTTTTTCAGTTTTCTTATTCCTACTTACTACTTTAAGGGGAAGAGCAATTTGGAACTTTTTAATTTTTTTAGCTATTGTCAGGAAAGGAGACACTTTCCGGTCCTGCCTCACTAAGGACAACAGCAAAGTGGGAGGTGTTGGGTTGGAGACCCTGCCCCGCTCCCCCAGCCCTGGACTCAGAGCATCATTGAGGCTGGAGATGCAGTCCTGGGCCCCACCTCAGCCCATGCAGTAGTGCTCTTTCCTCCCAGAGATACAGAGCTGTTGATCTTTTTCTTAAAACAACTCAAGATGACTCTATAGTTAATCACTTTTTCTACTTTTCAAAGTACCTATACCTCATTTTATCACTGGCACATGGAATGAAACAAGATGGTCATCTCCACTGGGAGAGGGAGGCATTGGAGGCAGAGCGAGGATTAGTGTGTGCTCTGGGGTCTCGGTCCTGCAGCAGCCACGCTGGGCCTGGAACCACACGTAGCATCGTGGTCCTAGACCGTCCACTCTAGACTCCAGACAAGCATTTTCAGTTCTTCCTCATGGCTCTCCAGCAAGGTAGTGTTTGTTGCCCCTTCCCTCCCTTTTCTTACACTCCTCTCCCCCTTTATTCCTGTTCTCTGAGAACACAATAATTCAGAGAGTGTCCATCTGTCCAGCGTTGGATTGGAAGGCCTTACACTGATTCTGCCTGAGTAGTTCCACCCCAGGTTTTCTGGAGTCGACAGCATTGGGCAGAGGTATGCAACGATGTGGGTCCGCCTGATGAGAAGAGAATGAATGGATGCTAGAGAAATGCGACACAGCCAGCTGGGCCAGACACACACCCAGCAGAAACTCAGCTCCTCTCTGATTGTCCTCTCCAGCAGGCCTTCTCTTTGAAAACTCTAATGGGATAAGAGACCATTGAGAAGAGCAAAAATTAAAACTATTTGCCCGGCCGGCGTGGCTCAGTGGTTGCACTTCACGCTATGAACCAGGGGGTCACAGTTCGATTCCTGGTCAGGACACATGCTAGGGTTACTGGCTGGATTCCCAGTAGACGGCATGCAAGAGGCAGCCGATCAATGACTCTCTCTCATCATTGTTTCTGTCTCTCCCTCTCCCTCTCTCTGAAATCAGAAAAAAACCCACATATTAAAAACAATTTAATGACATAAACAAATACTCGGTACTGAGTAGGGAGGTTTTGGCTCCCTTTGGTTAACTGAAGACTCCGCCCTCAGAGCTCCTCTGCCTCTTACTTTTCCTGTGTGTCCTCATCTGACTTCAGAGGTTTTATCTCCCACCCCAGGTCCAGCTCACACCAGACACAACTACGAGCTATTTCTCTTGAATGGTTTCCCATCATTTCAAACTCCCAAGGAAAAGACTAAGCTTGTCCTCCTCAGTCCTGGCCTCCCTTCCTCTTCTAGACACATCTTTCCTGTTCCTATTCACAGCAATATCAGTTCCCAGGCACAAAGGCTCAAAGTCAACTTTGAATCATCTTGCTCATTCTCACATCTAGTCAGTTTCCAAGTTCTGTCAAGTCTTCCTTGAAAAGCTTCTTTTCTCCTTTTTTTTTTTTCTTCCAATTTCTACTTGTTAATCCCCCTGGAACTGGGTCACACTTTACCCTTTTAGTGGTCCCCTTTGTAACCTCACCCACTCCATTTTGTCTGACATACTGATGCTAGAATACTACTTTTTAAACACTTAGAAAATTTTGTTGGAAAACTTGCAAAGACTTTGATTTGCCAATGGAATCAAGGTTGTACAAGATCGCACAGTTTTTCAGGGACAGAGTTATGGCTAGAGCCCAGGATTTTTAAACTTTATTAAACTCTTTCTACTAAACTCTATGTCTTAATGAATTCCAGCATAGGGATACTTTATCTGTCCTATTTATCTCTAAATTCTTTAGTTTTTTGTGCTTTTTTTTTTTTTTAATTTATGAGCTTCCTTGGTCCTTTTGGAAGTAGGAGGAATCTTGAAATTTAAGTAAGTCAAAACAAATGCTGTCCCAAATAAAAATGTATAAATAGACAGGTAAATCTACATCAAACAGGTAGAACCCAGTTGTTTTTTTCTTTCAGAGACAAATCATACTGAAATAATTTGGTTTCAGATTATTTCAGTATTATTTCAGTATGCTATTGGCTACTGATTCTGGATGATTTATGAGTGAGGATTCTCCCTCCACTGACTCTTCCTCCAGGGAGCATATCTGTCCTGATTGCACAGAAGATAGGTTGCTCTTGGTACTGAGCTCTGGCTCTTGTCATACTGGGTTTCAAGAATATCTGGGGAGCTCAGTATTTTAACATTGTTAAAATATAACCTATCCAGGGAATGGGGCTAAAATCCCATTTAAACAAAATCTAAAGTTAAGGCCGAAAGCATCTAACAAATAGCTTTGTTACTTATAAAGTGTTTGCTTGGTCCTAAGAGGACTCCTTCAAGGCGCCTGTAGTGACTTCAGGTCAGAGAGGGTCGGGGGATTGGCAAACAGAACTACTAGGTTGGGGCCTCCCAGCTGCAACCTCAGATACTTGGGAAGCATGCTCTACTCAAATCCTAGAGAAGGTCTGTGCTGGACTCAGCCTCCTGACGCCAAAGATGCTCTATGGCCCCTCTTTGCCAAGATAGTTGTCCCAATTATTTGTGGACCTGTCTCTCATGCCACCCTGTTATAGCAAATGAGAAATTGGTTCAATGTACAGAGACCTTATTTGGCAATTTTCACCTTCAGTGCACTTTGCAAATGTTAACTAATTAATCTGCTTGACAGTGTTCCATTTAACAGTTGTACACGTTTTGTGTTCATAGACTCTTATAAACTTTTTGTTATTTTGATATTTTATTTCTTTTTTTTTTTTCTGTGTCACTTCAAGGCCAAATTAGGCATAGTTCTCTGCTGACGTGGAGCATGTTTTCCACAATCTGGATGCCTTCAAAATGGTAGATGGTCAAGCAAGAAAATAAGATTAGGATGTGGGAAGGAGAGAGGGAAACAGCTTCACCCTTGTGAATATCAGGAACGCCACCAGAGACAGACCTGGCATTCATGCAGCCACTGCCTCCAATCATACCACCAAAACTCATCTAGCTCTTGAGGCATCAGCAAGTATTTACTGAGTGCCTACTATGTGCCAGGCCCTGTTCAAAGTACTGGGGATAGAGCAGTGAACAAAACAGACATCATCAGTCTTTGTCCCATGGAGTCCCAATATCATAAGCTTAGAGATCTTCCTCAAATATTCCATAAAAATGTCTTCTTATTCTATAGCATTCCCCAGGGAAATGAGTTCCACATATTTGTTTTCCATGGGTAAATACAACTTAATTTGTCTTAAAGCTTTCTCTTTCAAACGTCAAGGTCTGCTCCCAGAATTAGTGATCAAATCCATACTCTTAACATCTAGGCCACCAGCTTTTGAAATTTTGAGGCTATGAACCGTGTTAAGTATATGATGATAATTATGCATTTACTCAACAGAAAAAATATATATATTACAAACATATATAATTGCACTTATATATATTTGTATGCAGATACAGAAAACCATTCATGCCATTTTAAGGGGTTTATAGGCCTTCTAAAGTCCATGCAGCCCAGGTTAAGTGACATCATCTTATCTAGAGCTTCCACTCTATTAGAAACTTCATCTCATTAGATTTCAGCTACCACAATTAGACTTTACAGCCTGGAGAATGCAGCTATTGACGCTGATTCACATGGGCACATGTGCTCACTTTTTTGACCTCTTTGGTCAGTTCTTTGAACTGTCTTGTGCCTCATTCAGGCAGAACTGGAAATGCACGAAGCACTCTGGCTGTGGGCACACGACTATTTTAGAGAATAGAATGTTGACTTCTGCATCACTTTGATCTTTTAGTTGAATCAGGACATGGTCCGTAAGGTATAGTCTATACTGATGGCAAGCTCCATGTTCTAGATGGTGATGGAAGCCTCAGATCCCATCCCTTTCCCCAGAATAATGTTTTCCAGTCCCCTGAGTGTGTTCTTTTACACTGCCTATGAGGAGTTTCATCTGCCAGTTTTCCGCTCCCACATGCAGACTTGTGAAATTTTCACAGTTTCCTCTGCATAAGGCATGATGTTTCATTATTAAAAAGAACTTAGTGTCATGGGCAAACCTGAGGATTTTATTGTAAACAGTCTCTTGTTACATCTTAGCATCCATTTGTGAGTTGGAACCATTTTAAAAATATTTATCCTTGCCCCCTTCTCTCTCTCCTTTTTTTGGAGCCAGCGTCAGTTCTTTTCCAAGATAAAAGTTAATTAAATTCTGTGTTTGATCCCAAATGCTATACAGCAAGATATTAACAGTGGATGTCTCTGTTAACTAGATTGTGGATGATTTTAATTTTACTCATTTTGATTCTCTGTATTTTCCACATTTTCTACAAAGAATAGATAGGTATTGCTTTTGTAGTTAGAAATATTATTAAATGCACATAGTTTTTTTAATAGAATCTTATTTGAGTGTTACTGAAGATTTAAATAGAGGACATCATGTGATTCTCTTTCCCAGCATCAGGGAGGTGTAATCTCCCTCTCAGAAGCTGTCTTGCTTCTGACTATAGATTATTTTATTTTAAAATGTACAGGCACTCATATCCTTTAGTTCTTGCTCAGGTGCCTGTCACATTAACAGTTTGCCAGACCTCCATTAAATTGATCTGTCTATGCAAGTTTCAGTGGATCCAAAATTTCACCCTTGAGTTTCTTCTAACCTCTTGGGTAGAGCCCATTTATTTCTAGTGATTACTCAAGTTTGAGAAAGAAAATGGTGACAAAAATGCAATATCGATCCAGCCAAGAACATCTCGTTTATTTATTGCCATTTGATTTTGTACCTGTGACTGATCTGCTTCAAAAGTTAATTTAGGAGTGAGAGTGTCAGTAATGCCTTCCTTTATAAACGGATTCATTCTGTGACCTCCTTTCAGACCTGCATGCCCTTTTCATGTTGTGACCATCAATCAGTTGGTCTCATTGATTCTCTTGCTGTCTTCCTGCCTCCCAGGATTTTAACACAGATTTTAATATTAGGATCAGTCCCTCAGAAATGTCCCCCAATTTTTTTAGCTTAATTTTTTTTTTTTAATTTGCATCTGTTGTGCTATGTGTGACATTCCTTATATTTTTCAACTTGAGCACATTTATTGTTAACATGGTGTTTTTTCAAACAGTATCTTTTGTTTTCTTAACTTCACTTAGGTTTCGAGTTATTCAGAAATAGGCTGTGGGCTGGATTTGGCTACAGGCCATAATCTGCTGACCTCTTGTCTTGACCTCTAAGTACAAGAGTCCCCTCTTGTCCATGGTTTCACTTTCCACTGCTTCAGTTACCCACAGTCAACTGTAGTCTGAAAGTATTAAATGAAAAATTCCAGAAATAAGCAGCTTATAGGTAGTATAATAGTGTTATGAAATCCCATAAAGCTATGCGGTTTCTTTTCACCCCCTCCTGCACCCTGTCCTCCTATACAGAATTTTTGTTTAGCAGCCAGAGTCTATCTGGTCCTTTACATGCTAATTATAGCCCCATCCTCATTTGTTGCCAAGTGCCCCATTTGGCCACTGGGTCTGGTAGGCCTCGAACACTTACTTGAGGCAGTCGTGCACACTGGATTGGTCCTCCATCACACCTCCCATCTCTTAGTTCTTCGGTTAGGTCATCCTTATTTCATTATCCTCATTTTTCTCAGATACATGCTTCACATCCTCCCTGATTGCTTTATTTGAGTCTTGGATACCTCGAGTACTATGTTCATATCCACCTTCCTCCTCATTTCTTAATTTAAAATTCTCTGAAACTTGAAAACTCTCCTTAACTATCTGGTGCTATTTTACCTCGACCTACATTTTTCTGTGCAGACTCTACTTATCCCCAAAATATCTTGGTTCTTGGTAATCTGTGAATGTCTTCCTTATACTGTTATCTTGTCTACATACTCAGACTTTGGAAATCTGCTTATCTTTAAAATTCTTTAGCGTCTACCTTACTTTGAGAGGTTGGACTGAAATTTCTTGCCTTGTCACTTAAATTTTACCCAGACATGATTCAAATTGAGTCCCTATAATTATTCATCATCTACCCTCCTCAACACCAGCAGCCTGTTCCTGTAGGTGTTCTGATAGGCAGTGCAGTACATGGATCACGGCCAACACAGTCTCTTTGTGAGTCAGTTATCCAGTCTACTAACAAACCCAACTTCTTAGCATTCAGTAGCAACCCTCCCCTAGGAGAAGTTTGGTCAGGGCAGGTGACTCTGGGAATCTCTTAGCAGTTGGATTCCAAATAAAGGTCAATTTATTTTCTCACTATTTAGATATTTTTATTTGGCGTGATGAAATGGCATTGAAGTAAGATTCAAGAGATTTGAATTTTTATTCTAGTTACATACCTTAACAGTCTGGACCTAAGTTTATTCAACTGAAAAACAAAGAATTTGATGTAGTTGGCCTCCAGGACTCTTTCTATCTTCAACTTTCTGACACTACATAGTGGTCTGTGTATTAGGAACAAGGATGCACCCAAGTGGTATGATAATTGGCATATAGAGATGCGATTTCCAGGACCATGAACTTCCATGTGAAGTGAAGTCATAAGTTGTAATTGCTTAATTCTTTAATGTGTTTTTTCCAATGATGGTGAAAAGGACAATGTCTGCCGGGACCTTGAAGAGCTGAGAATTACTGCTTCGACTAGGCATATGAAGAGTGTGAGGCCCAGAAAGGCAGATTCTCTCTAAGTGGGAATAAAGTTTCAGGTCCCAGAATGAACGACAAAGTTGCATGTATAGAAGTTTCAGTTTGAGAAACACATCATCATTGGCTCCTGAACACTGTTTTCCAGTGATGGCTTTGTGAGAGTCAGTGGATGCTGTTTCAGGTCCTACGTGCAGAATGGTTTTGACTTCTTGTTTCCAAAACTACTTTTCATAGAGTAACAACTCTCCAAGGAGAGAGATCCTACTTTCCTCTGCATCTTCAGACCAAGGTTTTTGTTTTTTAAGAAAAATAAAGCAAGGTGTTTATGTAGAATTCTCATGAGATTTCACTCAGATTTTAGTTTGCAATCCCTGTTGATAGAGAGGAGACTATTGAGTTAACAATAGTTAATCTGATTTAAATAGTTTATTTTTAATAGTAAGCAATAAAAATGGAGAATATAGAGTATTTTCCTCATATACAAGACACATTTTGCTGGTGGTCAGCATCTGTCTCATGCACCAAGTTGCTGGTCACTAGTGGTTCTGTTGAAAATGCACAGTGTTCCCTTCTTCAGTTTTGACCTCTGCCTGTGATGCTGCCTGTTGACATTCGTCTTTTTCCGTGGCCTTGCTTACAGACACCTGACTGCTTAGTTTGGCTCTCTGGGTCTGGCTTTGGTCTCTCTTTTTGGTGTTCACTTCATGTGTGAAAGGCTTCCAGAGATTGGTGCACAGAGAGAGCTCTTTGCACCAGGCAAATTAGAAAGTGTTATGAATTTAAATTCAAACAAAGAAGACAGGCTGTGATACAGGGGTTTTATTGGGCATGGTGACTGCTAGATATAAAAGTCAAGTGGAAAGTTGTGGTCTTCTGAATGTAAAACAGCCTGGCTTGTGTGTTGGTGCAGTTGCTGGGTGGGTCAACAGGGAAATAAACACATGGTAAGGAATACATAGGTGATGGGTAGAGGATATGAAGAAGCCACTTTCAAATAACTGTCTTCAGTCACAAAAAGACAAATGATCCCACCTATATGAGGTTCCTAGAGTAGTTACATTCATAGAGACAGAAAGTAGAATGGTGGTTGCCAGGGGCTGGGAGGAGGGGTGAGTTGTTTTAATGGGCACAGAGTTTCAGTTTTGCAAGAGGAAAGGGTTCTGGAAATGCACGGTAGTGATGGTTGCACAATAATGTGAATGAACTTGATAACCCTAAATTGTACCTTGAGAATAGTTAAGATCATAAATCTTGTGTATATTACAATTGAAAAATTTATTAAAAATCATTGTCATTAGTTTAAAGGCCCAATTACATTTAGGTTAAACATTTTGGCAGGAACACTTCGGGGCATTGATGTGTATGTCATCATGCATTGCACCGGGACGTGCCTACTTTGTGGCTGTCTTACCATTATGTATTCCGTCACCCAAGCCTCACAACTGAGGTGGTTTTGCACATTTGACTGGCATACGAACTGCAGAGTCTGACCCCAGATTCCATGTACTTAAGCACTTCCTCATCCTGCCTCCTGTTAGCAGCATCTTTAACCCATGTCAGAGGTGTGCCTGACCTTTTCCCAGTGATGCATGTCCCACCGTGAACTGCTGCAAGAGAAGAAGAAAATGACAGAGAATGGGTATTCCCAGAATCATCAGATAGAAGTTTATGAGAACAGAATCTGAAAATAATATTTTTTTGTAAACTGGTATCATATATTTAAAATTTTTATTTGTTTACACCTTATTCTTAGGTTATTTTGAGCTGATTATTTTCTTTGATCTCTACGCTACTTGGTGTCCAGCACTAACGGTCCACACCATGCAGTGAGGAGTCAATTACAGCTAGAACCCACAGTGCAGACATCTGGGGTCTCATACCCACCGTGGGTGGGATGTGAAGAAAGAGATGCTTCTATTCTTTCAGTTCTGTGGCCCATAGTGTAGCTTCAACATGGAGAAAGGCTTAGAAATACGGAAACTGAGACTTCCTAATTGTGTTAGGAAAAAAGGTAAAAATATTTGTCATGTATGTAAAATATATAAATACAAATTCTGGAGACTGGCTAAATTCTCAGAATATTTTCCTGAGAATTTAGATCATTTCAGCAGCTCATTTGTATCTCCCACCTTGCATTCTTAATGACCTCTCTATGTGTGTTTGCTGCCCAGTTGAAATGTAAAGCTCCTTGCAGACAGTACCGCTGTCTCATACAACATTTCACCTACACAGAGCTGTGGGCATAACTCATGCTCAAGGAGCACATTCGCCAGAATAGCAATTCAGGCCCCAGCATGACTGTTCTGAGGTTGCCAGGGTCTGAGCATTTCAGGCTGGAGCTGGATATATGGCTTCCACACAAGCTGGCGTGGTTCTTTGAGTCTCTGTCTGGGCCACTGTTGCTGTTCCACACCTCCAGGCATGTTCTGCTAAAGAAGCTGACCAAACAAACCAGTGCAGGTCTTTTTCATTTCCTCCGATGGAGCATGATGACTTTGCACATAAACACAGTAACACAGTCATTGTAATGCACTTACATTATCTCAGCGGCCTGTACTCAGCAGCACTCCTGGCCCCTTGAGGAGCCCGGGTTCTGTCTTCTGATCTAAATTATGTTCACAATAAAGGAGTTTTCAATCAAGGTAGATGCAACTTCATCCCAGCACAGCAGCCACACTCCCGCGCTCTCTCCCTCTTTCTTCCTTTCCTTTTATTCTGGGTCCTCACCCTGAAACGCGTGAGATTCTCTCTGGTGGAGACAACAGCTTTGCTCCTCAGTGAACTCTAACAACAGCTCTAAACGCCTCTCCTGTACACACCTCCATGATTTGCAAAGGGGGGAATAAATCAGAGCAGGGAAGAGATGCCATGGAAGCCAGGAGCTAAATGTTACATCATGTTGCGCTAGGCCTGGGGAGATACGAGCCTGCCTTTCCTGGCAGCACAGATCTTTGTACTGGTTACCTGCGCGCAGCCTTTAGAACAATCCCTCAGAGTATGCAGGAAACTGTCACCTTTCTCCTTCCTGCCATGGCAGCTGGTATCGGAGGCTGCAGACACCGCTCCAGCCCTTCTAGATTCTTAACACACACGCAAAAACCAAAATGAAGCTTAATTTGTTAAAAAAGAAAAAAAAAAGTGGCAGCTTCCCCTCGGGCTCAGCGCAGGCACTGGGGAAAGTAGAGATAGATGCCGTAGGTGAACTGGCACAGGCTCTCTTCTCGCTTGCTCTGCCACCCCCTGTATGTATCACATTCATCATGCCCGATGGGGAGACATTTCGAAAACTTCAGCAATTTTCCAACAAAGATGCACCATTTAAAAAATACAATAACATGAGTTTATTTTGTGTTGCTTTCTTTGTACCAGCAATGAGTCTGAAAAATGTGCTGCAGATGTTAGTACAAATAATTAATGCCTGGTGGGGACAGGAGGGGGAGGCAGGTAATAGACAAGCGTAAACGGAGGGGGACAGCCACTGCCCTCCTCTCTCTCTCCCTGTGTCCTTCCCCAGGTTGTAGGGCAGGGCCAGGTCTTCCCACTCACCACAGGGTTTAGCTCTGCCCCAGTCCAGACAACAGATGGGGCAGTGCTTAAGTAGCTCCATAGTTTCATCCTGTGGAATTTAATATACAAGCTTCCCAGCCCCCAGAGCCCTGGGATGTCCCTGGGCTCCTGTGTGCTCTGTTTCAGTTCTCACTTCCTTACCATCCTCAAATGAGTCCAGGGATCTCTGCCTCTGACACTCTGTCCTGCAGCTTATACCCTGATTCCTGGGTTCCAAGCTTTCTGTTTATGACACTGGCCGCTCTCCATCCAATATGCTGCCCACCCTGGATTGCTATTACCCTGGTCTCCTCTCCCTCCTGGGATGTGCCTGTCTCTTCTTGGAAGTCTTGATGTCCACTCTCACCTGACCCATAGATCTTCTTTGGGCACTACACTTTGTCTTGTATGCCCAGCTGCTCTTGTGCCCTAGGCTGAACCTGCCTCCTAGCCCCCAGTCTGCTGTAGTTTGTGCCAGACCTCTTCTTGCATTTTCTGTCTATACTGTGTTCCTACCATACTCCAGAGTTTGAAGGAATAAATGAATAGAATGGGAGTAGAGTTTCCTAGAACTCAACAGAGTGGGACTGTGGCCAAAGATACAGATCACTGGAAAAGGACATCATGGTGGACCGTGGTATCTTAGTGCATGATCCTAAAAGTCTGAATCCCAAAGAGATTGAGACAAATGACCGTGTGTTGAGCTATGGCAGTGGAGGGAGAGTCTAAGAGAGCCTGGGTCTCTTTCACCGTAGACTTTTGAAAAACCTTTAGGCATCTATCATTGGGAGACAAGCCAGACCTCCTTGTCACAGACACAGTAAGGAATTGAACATGCTGTCTCTGATTCCAGAAAACCAAGCATCTAAAATCTCACCTTTAATTTATGAGGTGGGTGTAGAGAACCATCAGCTATGATGAACTTGGAAAGCACCCTCCACTGAGGAAAATCTCTTTATCGCATGCTAATTTGAGGAATCATCCCTTGCCTAGAGGAGCAAAACTCTACCAGGAATAGTTGAATATGAACTATGTCAGGTGCATACAAAATTGCAGCATATGGAATACAGATTTAAAAATCCAGATTAAGAAGTGAACGTCACTGAGATTCATCGAAGCCTTCAATTTGAGTCCATACTCTTCCTCCCTCTTAGCAGAAATATCCAGTGTTCTGAATTTGGAGTTCGTAAGTTAATTTCTGTGCATTTCTGTATACTTATATGTATGTGGTTATATGTGTGTATATGAATAAATAGTAGTGTTTTGCATGTTTTATAGTCTTATTTGAGTAGTTCCATACTACATGTATTCATCTCTAACTTTTTATTTTCAATGTGATTGTGAGGTTTCGTTATGTTGTTTTAATTCTGGGATTGGCAAACTGTGGACCATGGGCCAAATCTACAGGTAGTCTGTTTTTATACATCCCTTGAGCTAAGAATTTTTTCATATTTGTAAAGAATTGAATAATAACAAAATCAAAGAAATAGTCACAAAGAGGCAGGCCATATGTAGGTGATGAAACCTAAAATGTTCATTACCTGGCTCTTCGTGGAGAAAGGATGACAGCTCTTGTTCTTTTGTTCTGTCCTGCTTATTTTTACCCCTCCATTCTTCTTTGTACACTTTTTAAAATAGCCTGTCAAGTTTCATAAGAAGGCATTTCAGAATTGTGATTGAAATGACTTGAAATCTATGGGTTGTTGTGAAGAGAATTGATAATCTGTATTAGTTATTCATTGCTGCTGTAACAAATTACCAAACATTGAGCAGCTTGAAACAACACAAATTTGGTCATATATATTTTTTGGTCAGACTCCAACGTGAATATCACTGGACTAACATTCAGGTGTCGGCAGGACTAGGTTCCTTTCTGAAAAGTTTAGGGCAGAATCAATTTCCTGGCCTTTTCCAGTTTCTGGAGGCTGCCCACATTCCTTGGTTTGTGGCCCCTTCCATCTTCAAAGCTATTAATCACATCATTCCAATCCCTGTTCTCACCTCATCATCTCTGACTTTGACTCTTCTCCCTCTGTCTTCTACTTATTACATACCTTGTGATAACATTGGGCCCACCCAGAAAAATTTAGAATGATCGTTTCATTTCTAGAGAATCATGTCAAAATACCATAATTTCATGTGGAACTTTAATTCCTCTTTGTCAAATAACCCCACATATTCACAAGCTTTAGGGATTAGGATGTGGTCATCTTTAGGCCATTATTATACCTACAACAAGCCTATCTAGTGAGTTTTTCTTTCATTTGTTATAATTTTAAGTTCTAAAACTTGCATTTGGTTCTTTCTATATCTTATATTTCTTTGCTGAGACTATTTTTCCATTTGTTTCACAAGTGATTGCAGTTGTCTGTTGGAACATTTTTTATGATAGCTGCTTTAAGATTCTTGTTAGAGAATTCCAACATTCGTGCCATCTTGTTGTTGGCATTTGTTGATTTTCTTTTTTCATTTGAGTTGAGATTTTCCTAGTTCTTTGTATGACAAAAAATTTGGACTGTATCCTCTGCATTTTGAGCATAATGTTATGACATTATGGTTTTTATTTAGATCTTCTATTTTAGCTGGCAGTTAACAGGTTTAGGTTCAGAACACACATCCTGGCCCACTTTTGTGGTTTGTGGTCCAATATCAATTTAGTTTTGAAAGCCTTTGCAATGCTGTTCTGATATACCCTGCTTATGTGCACCCAGAGGCCAATCAGAAATGTGGGAGGCATTCCTCACCAGAGTTCAGTTCTCTGATCATTTGCTGTGTTGATTCTGGTTGGTTTCACACAGTGGCCTCTTGGGAATTTGCCCAGGACTTCATACACAAATGTAAGAATCCTTTTCTTAGTTCCCTTCTCTCTGTAATCACCCCCCACCCCCAAACCTCACCAAAACTCTCTCTAACCTCTGCTAGACATTTGTCTAGTGCTGGGCAGGTCTCCACCCCACAGTCTCAGGGTGTAGTAGAGTAAGTGAGGGAATAACACCTCTTGATGTTATTGTGGGGCAGATATGGTTGGTAGAGTTTTATACTTTTCTTTTTAAAAGTTTCATATATTTTGTTGGGATTATTTATTGGCACCTTGTATTGTTTGATGCTGTTCTTACACTTTTGAATATTTTAAGAACTAAATTTGAAGCTTAAGGTAGGCTGGTTGGAGATTTGGAAGGTGTGGCACAAGATCATCACATAAAAATGGTAGGAGGCCTTTCTTCAGCTAGGGGACTACTTGACTGAATCAGTAAATTGAGACTGGATCATTACTAAGCTTTACCTTTAGGATCAGTCAGGATTAATTTTATAGCATGTGAATTATATCTCAATAAGGATTTTTGGGAGAAGGAGGGAATGAGTGAGCACACTTGTCGTTGTTTCCCAGTCTTTTAGTTTTCCTTTTTCAACAGTCCTTCCAAAATAATAACTCTTCTTTTTTTTAGAGTCGGTGCTTAAAGATTTTTACAAAATGTTAATTTCTTTGCTCATCCCTGCTTCTTGTTTCCCACTAACTGAGTTTCCTACTTCCTCAAATATATCCTTTTGTTGTTGTTTCAGTGAGGGACATACATTTCAGTTCCTTTTGTTTGAAAATATCTGTATTTTTCCTTCACTTTTTAATAATAATTTCACTGAGTACCAGATTCTCAACGGATGTTCCTTCAGCACTTTGTGAAGTTATTTCATTCTCATCTGTTGATCTCTTTGAGAAGGCAGCTGACAGATTTATTGCTATTCATTTGTAGGTAATTTAACTTTTTTCTCTCTGGTTACTTAAGGGTCTTCTCTTTCACGATGATGCTTCAGAATGTTGAATTCCCCTCCCCTCCCCTCCCCTCCCCTCCCCTCCCCTCCCCTCCCCTCCCCTCCCCTCCCCTCCCCTCCCCTCCCCTCCCCTCCCCTCCCCTCCCCTCCCCTCCCCTCCCCTCCCCTCCCCTCCCCTCCCCTCCCCTCCCCTCCCCTCCCCTCCCCTCCCCTCCCCTCCCTCCTTTTCTCTCTTCTTCTTTTTCTTTCCTGTTTCCTTTCCTGTCTTCTTCACATTTTGCTTTTTTATTTCTCATATATATTCTCTTAGATGACCTTTAGAATATCTACCAGTTAAAAAAACTTAAGAGAGAATTTAAGTTTGGATTGGAATTTCATTTAACCTATTAATTTAGAACGAATGAATGTTTTCAGTATGTTTAATATTCCTACTTAGAGGCATGTTAATATTACCCATTTTAAATGCCTCTTTACAAATGTTTGTTCATTTATCAAATCATCTTTCATAATTCTTATAAAATTAACATCTAGGTCTGCTACAATTTTTTTTCTACTTTGAATAGATTATTTTCTTTTTAAAAAATAACCCACACTTCCTATTTGGTTTTTGCTGCACTAAAGTAATATACTGATTTTTGTTATATTTTTCTATCTGGATAGGTCAGGCTCTACATAGTATGTAGGGAAGTAGCCTAATATTCACAATGAAAATGGGGGATGCAAACAGCAGAGTTATAAAAAAATGCAGCAAAATTTTTATTATTTTTTTAAAGACTTTATTTTTTAGAACAGTTTTAGGTTTACAACAAAATTGAGAGAAATGTATAGAACTTGAAATCTTTTTTAAAAGACGAGTGTATTTTAATTTATTAGATAAAAATAGCTGAATATAGAATGCATTTTATTTTCAAATATACAGGGAAAGAAAAATAATAATTGAAAAGTAATTGAATACAATTAAGAAAAGATCTTTTAATATATCAAATTTTCCTACTAAAGTAAAGATTTAGTATATAAATTTGATTGCAGAAAGTTCGAGTTGTAAAGACTGAATCAAACTGAAGTGGGAAAATAAACATACAGAAAGACTGGGTATATTAAAATTAGTAGAGTTTCAATGATATGCATCAAGCAACACTTAAAGATGCTGAGAAATTCTAATGCAGAGTTAGTAGTAATAATTTTTGAGACATCAGGGAATGTACCTAACTTTTTTCCTAAAGTATATTTAAAGATTGTAGAATTAATGTCAGTATCTGAGGATAAAGTGAAAGAAATGATCAATTTATAATTTAGAAATACCTAAGAGAGCTTAACTGGCTGCCTGACTTTATAAAAATAAATCAGACCAATTTAATTATCTTTTATGGCAGAATGACAACATTAAGCATAAGAAGCATTTGTAAAATATGATCTATTTTAATTGCAATAAATGTTTTTTCTATTGTATATGACATGCTATTTATGAGCTAAGAAAATGTGGGTGGTGCCCTGTTCTCAATGGCCAGTTATTACTGACCTGTTCCCACCCAGAGGCTCATAATAACAGGCAGCTGCAAGAATTCGTGGTGGAGTTCTTTGGTTCAATAATAGGATTAAAAATCTAAAGAAAAGTTTTGAGGTATTACTAATTAAACCTGTAGGTATTACTAAGCTAAATACTAGTATTGGTCTCTGATGCTAAACTTCAAAACAATCTTGAAATATTAGGAGGGAAAATTCTAAAAAATTAACCAGTATTAGTAGAGAAAACGATAAGCTATGAGGAACACTTTGGGAACACTTTTGGGGTGAAACAGTGCTTGATAAGGAAAGACTAGCTCAATGGGAGTACAGAATTTAAAATAAAATCCCAATATGTTTGTGAGGCGGAAGGTGAGTTGGCGTATAAGTGTCAAAATGATCATAGATGAAAATGTTATAGTGATAAAAAGTGTCTGTTAAAAGAAAGTGAGAAAGAAATAAAGGAAGAAAAGAAGAGAAAAGGAGAGACAAACAGAATTTAGTTGTATTGAAGTGCATGTGGCAAAGCAGATCTAAAAAATCACTGCTCAGTAACACCAGCGGTGCCTCCTCAGCACAGTATGTCCCATTTCAGTGGGCTCTTTTTAGAAGGATGCAAAGCAGTGGAAATGGATTTAAAGAAGAGCAACAAAAATGATTGAAGGGCTACGATATATATATCCTACCCTGAAAGGTTAAGAATTCAGTGTTGTTTGGACTAGAGAAGGGATGATTTTATTGTCATTTTCAAGCACATAAAGGATTTTTGTGAAAGATAACCTCCATTGGTGATTTCTTAGGTCTCCAGGGGATGAAAAAGCACAACGGAGCTTAAGTTTAAGCAGAAAAGATCAGGTTTGGACATAAGGCAGACGTCTCTGCCATCAGGGTGATGGAAATTTGAAATGATTCTACGGAACACTCTGATCCAAACTGTAACACTAGTCTCCACGTTGGATTTACCGTTAAGCATGAAAACAAGTTTGGGAAAGATTCTCTGTATCAGTGGCCATCAAACTACCCACTGGCCAGCTATCTGCCTTTGGATAACCCATGAACTAAGAATGTCTTTTACATTTTTTAGATCATTGAAAACAAATCAAAAGAATATTTCATGATACAAGAAAATTACATAAAATTCAATTTCAGTGCCTATAAATGAAGTTTTATTGGCACACAACCACACCCACTCATTGGCTTTTGTTTGTGGCTACTTTGGTACATTACAATGGCAGCGTTGAATAGTTGTGACGTGACCTATATGATTGTAGCCACTGTTTATCTCCCAAGTCTAGAAGCTTTCTTTGTTGTAATAAAAGTGGACCCCCCTGGGGTCAGCTGATGAATATAAGCGGCACATCCTCTGCAGTGTCTTTGAGAGAGCTTTGGGCCCACAGAAGAACACGCCAACGCTGCTGCTGCAGGAGGGGAAGAGGAAAGAAAGGTTAACGGGTCCAGGCTGGCTGGAAGCCAAGGCGGAATTGTAAAATTGGGAAGCTATTGTGGTCGTGACTTTACTTACTGACTTTCCTCCATGAGCTTCCTTTTTTCTCAGATTCTCTTATTTTCAGCACCATGGTCTCCCAAAGGGCCCCAGGGTCCTGTTATGCCCTAAATCACACTGGTAGGTGGGGTCGAGAAGACTGAGGCTGGTAAATTCATGAGGACTGGGGAGGGAGTTTCAATACAGAGGTAACATGGCCTGGATTTTTGGTCTGGTGACTGATGGATGTCTTCTTGGATGGTAGAATGTAAGCTCTCTGAGAGCAGAAACCTGGACTCTTTTACTCTTCTTATATTGTACCCCCCAGAATCTTGCCTGGCATACAGTAGACAATCAAGAAGTGTTTATTGAATGAATGAATAAATGGCTCTGCAAGTTATCTGTGTGGTTTTGGGCAAGACACAGGACCTCAGTCTCCAAAACAAAGATAGTGATGACCACGTTATGTTTCATTGAAAGTAAAATGAGACAATGCATTCAAAAGGATTTTAAAAGTGTTAGTTATTAATATGCTGTTCAATCCTGCCTTTTTACAGATAATACAACTTATACTAAAGTCATAACAACCTAGTTTATTTCTTCTGGTAGAATTACTTTCGTTTTCAAAGAAGGCCAAAAAGAAGAGTTGGAAAGGGAAAAAAAAGGCATTGATGAAAATGTGGTCACACAAAAGTTGTCATCTGTGACCATGGCATTTCAGAAAACTGTGTTGAAGAGGTATTTTTGCATAGAGTGATGGTCCCAGGGATGCTCAAGTCCCCTGTGACCACTACTGCCAGCTCTGCCGATATATAAACAACGCTATCAGTGAGAGGACTCAGGTTACCTCTGGAAGTCAGGAGGGGCTTGTCTCTATATGCACTTACAGAGACCAGGTTTCCCTTGTCTGGCATTGTGCTATTCCTCACAGCAATTTCCAACCTCTGGCATAATTTAATTAGTTACTCTAGTCTAGATCAAAAGCTCTCCTACTTTGCTGTGCATAGAATTATCTAAGCAGATTGTTAAGACTTAGGTTCCCAGGCTTGAGGCCAAGGAATGCATTTTTAGCAAGGCCCCCAGGTGACACAGGCACACAGTGTATGAGCCACACTCTGAGAAACACTATCTTAGAGGAATCCTTCCTTTGCCAGGCTCAGCCCACCACACCACCTCCGGTCTCCATGCCTAGTTTTTGTTAGGAAGCACCACTACAGCATCGTTCTACTCAGCTTTTAAGTTATTGTGGTTCTCTGCCCTGTGTCATATACACATTTAATTATGGTTCCAGGAACACAAGATCCTTGGGAGAAATGGATGGTGCAATTACATTTCAAACTCTAGCTTCAAAGAAACTTACCAGGTGGATTCATTTATAAATGACAATATATTTAAAATCTGTTAAGTCTTATTTTTAAAGACGACATTCCCATGGCTAAATTGGAGAAAGTGCTTTTTTCAGAACACATTTCTTACTGGAAAATATGAGTTTATGGCTTATTGAAGCAAGTGTAAGGTGTTAATGGAAAGTGCTGTTGGTCCCACCATTTTGGTGCTGATCCACTTTGGACACACAAAGCACCTGCCCGAAGCCCTATTTCCTTCTCTGTAAAATGGGAGAATTATAGTACCCAGCTCCTAGAACCCCTGTGAGGATTAGACGTTGTGGGTCCAACTTTCTGCCCCATGTTTGGTCCACAGTGAACTCTCAGAGACAGCTGATGTTACAGCCCACACGGCATCTGCCTGCTCTAGGAAGCTGTACAGAAGATCTGAAGTGGCCTGTTAACCCAGAGATGACTGCAGACTTCCTGGATCAGCACTCTATCACTAGGTTTTGTGATTTCTGGACTGAAATGTTTTGGATGATAGATGGGTCAGGCATAACCTTTCCCAGTGAAAGTCACAGCTTGGCTCTGTGTCTGATGCCCAGAGGTATCCTTGTATCCAGGTTCAAAGATGCAGTTATGGGTGGTGATATTTTTCCATTACTGTAGGTGTCACCAAAGACATTGCCACTGGCCCATTCCCAACAGGCTAAGATTGCCCTTTCGTTGGCTGCCACAGCGATGCTTGCAGAAGCTGAGGCTGCCCTTTTATGCTCTGCCTGTAAGACTCTGTTTCAGAGGATTCTGATTGCTGGCTGCCAGGTAGACCACCGGTGTCCCCAGCAGTTCACAGCTACCCTGTTTCTCTTGAAGTTTCAGCTATTACACGGCCCAGCTAAGTCTCACAAAGCCATTTATTGTCCACCTTCCACTAGGCGGAAAGGCCAGTCCTTCACTAGCCAACTGTGATCCTGTCCCCACGCGTGGCATTCCTTTGCTCGCTTTGTTTATCCTGCTCGGCATTTGTGATTTCAAACATGGAGATTTCTTGTCACAAGTGCGAACTGCAACTCACAGAGCTGAGAACCCACCCAGAGTGGTTAAGACACAGATGTGGCTATATTTCGCCGCCTCCTTTATGAGGCAATGGACAAGTGCAACAGAACCCTAATGGGGTTGGTAAAGAAAAAAATCTATAAAATTTAATTACCCACGATTGCTTAGAATTAAAAGAAACATTCTCTGTAAAAGAAGTATAAAAACACGAGGCATGTTCTGTAGTTTATAGCCTGCCGAGCTTGCACACGCAGGAGGAGTTGGATCGGGGACATTACAGCATTGATGAGTCTGAGCTGCTGGCTCTGATGAGCAAAGGACACATTTTACGCAAGCTGCAAGGACGGTTACCGTTACAGCATTGTATTTAACTCCGACAACGTCAGAGCACGTCCCCTTTGTCCTCTCGTATTTACTAGATAACTATCATCTTTTCTCTGGGGGCTGAGCCATTTTTCAAAGCAGCTCGGCAATGAAAGGCATTGGAAGTGCCACCCCCGGGAGATTTCTGGCCAGCAGATGCATGGGAGGTGGGGTGCGCCCGGAGTCACCCCGCCATCTTCCTGGATTCCCAGCTTCTGCTGCCTTAGCCCTTCTCTCTTTAAATTGCATGCTTGTTTTTATGTGTTGGCTTTTATACTTGGTAAGTTATAACCCTGTAGGGGCAGACCCTAAACCCCATTTAAAAAAATCAAATTACTTTATACTCTGAGCGCTTTCTGCAAATAAAATCGATAAACAGGAGCTTCCCATGAATTTACGAAGGCTTGGCAGGAAGACAAGGAGAGCTACAAATTCGGCATCAGACAATGGACACGACTTCTGGGGAATCATTCCTAGAGGATGCTTTTCTTTACCCAGGCCTTCAAACGATTCACCACATAATCCTATTTCGTACAACACCTTCTTTTTCATGACCACAGATGATCATTGTGTTGGCCGGTTTCTTTTTTTCAGAAGATCAGCTCCCAGTTGATCAGTAGTGGCCTGCCCTGTTACTTCTCTGCATCCTGATTACTCAGGTGTTCACTAGGACCTCCAGGCAGCTCTGACAGCTTACTGTTGCGGCCCTCCTGCCCTCTTCCCACCAACTCCGTCTTCCCTGGCAAGAGTAGGGCTCTTGTCCCAGCTTCCTCACCCTTCTTATGGCCCTTCCACTTAACGAGGCTGGTCACTGTGCTGGACCCTGAGGAGCAGAGATAACGTGCTGTCCTTGAGGATGTCAAATGAAAGTAGTTGACTTGTAGCATTAGATCCCTGGAAATGATAGACCCATTTTTTCCCCAATCCTGTCATCTCCCCCTCTTTGATAAAACACTAAAATACATATACCTTCATATAGAAATATCCTAACATTTTTGCCATAGCTAATGATTTGGTAGGTAATTTCACCAAAGTAACTTTGTAGAGCAATGATGAATCTACCTTGTGCTCACCCACCTCCCTAACCCTACCTACCACAAATGGAGTAATAATGCCAATAATTTTCATTGAGTCTTCACTGGATTGTAAATAAAGAGCTGGTATCCTCTGATAAAAAGATGCTATTTAAATATGCAAACACTATCCCAACCATACGTTGATGATGGCATTAGTTTGCTCATGAAGCTAAAATTTGTCATGTGTGGGATTTCCTTTGAAGTCTACTTGTTTGAACATTCTGAACACTTTAGCCCTATAATGAATGTTTAGTATTCCTGTTCGACAGAGGGCCTTATATTCTATAATCAGAATGCCAATTTCTTAGAAATATAATTTAGGAACACTTTGCACATATGCACGTACAAATGAGAAGTAGAGGGTGTGCATACCAGCAAATGTGGCTCCAGATGGACACATTTACTCCCTTTAGCTTAAAGGTATTTTTACATCTCTGAAAACAACTGCTGGTCTAAAATACACTCTTACAATATGGATTAGAAGCTCCCAGTCACCTCTGCTCATCCCTGGGTTGGGCTGAACTGTCTTGACAAATGGCTGTACTCTTTTAGTCTTTATTTTCACTTTCAGATGAAAGAAGCACTTCTATTGAAGTTATGAAAAAACTCTTCAGAGTTTTTATGGTAATTAATTACATAAAGTTACACGCCTACAAGGCATGCTGAAGTTATTAGTAGATAAGTCACAAATAGCAAACCACAAATATTATGTGAAGTGTAAGATCAAAGATCGAAGTCCTATGGAAAATCATTTTATTCAATTAATTAAAAACAAATGACCCATACATCCAGAAGGCTGAGTATATGCACAATATGTGTTTAACAAAAAAGTAGCTAGATGCGACAAAAATCTATTTTCATTCTGTGTACCTCCTTGGAAATGATTTCCTGGTTTTCTGAATATTTGTCTAAAGCTTGGGAACATACTGAAAACGCTTACGAAAAATGAAACGCAACTTCTGTGTTTGTGTAAGGTGCACATTATTATAGATCAGTGAGACAGACACCAGTGCACGTATTCAACTAACCATATTTTAACTGGAAGCCTAGTTTTCATTATTTTTATGTTTAGAGTACTGTTCTGTGCTTGTCTAACAGGCAGGATACCACAGCGGTCACTACCATGTCAACCATGTCGATCAGAATCAGTTTTATGCATCTACTCACTATTGGTTGATCTGTAAAACCATACTTGTGTGTGTGTAATACAGCCGACATAATTATGAAAATTAATTGCAAAGGAAAACAATAGAACCCACTTCCTCATTTTCAGCTTCCAGACTCTGATCCCTTTTTAATTTTGTCTTCCCCTTTCCTTATTTGTATTCATTCTGATGCCCATCGGTTTGCTTCCCGATTACTGTTATTTTTGCAATTTTCCAGTTCCTTTATCGCTGGCACCATTCTCTTTGATCTGCTTTCCTTCAAGCTTTGGTGCTATTTTTTCATGTTCTATAAAAAATGTCTGCCCCTCTTCCCTTTATTCTTTTGATTTAACTCTTTCTTTTGAGAACAAGAACAAACCCCAGCTTTGAGCGAACAGGTAAGTGTTTTTGAAAGAGGGAGCCCTAAGAATCCCGGGCTTCGTGCTGATGAATGGAAATGGTTGAGAGCCCACTTCAAAGGGCCCCAGGAACAAAGAACCTTTTTTGAGGCCACTAACAAACCCACCAGTTCTCTCTGACCCATCTTCGCCAAAAGATAGGAGCTAATGACAGGACAGACCTGTCTTGTAAGACTAGCCAAGCAGTCTTGGGAACAAACGTATCCTTGACATAATCAGGGGAAAACATGCTGTTTATCTCTTTAATAACCATCTTGAGGAAAATTAATGTTCCTTTGTCCTTTGTGTAGAACCATAATTGGATTGTGTATTTCATTTATATCTGGACAGAGGCCAGGATATTGAAATACTTCTTCATATTAAATTTTCTTGTTTAAAAATTAGATTTTATTGGCATTCTCTTTCCAAGATTTCTTCATTAAAAGCTTCATTAAACATAAATCTTCTTTCGCACAGCAGAAAACAACGTTATTTTAAGGAGGTCATTTGAAAAGTCTTTTGGAAGGGTGGTGCTAAAGCCCTTTACTGGCGACTCATCTTCCCAGGGAGCTGGCACTCCAGGGTTAAAATGATAATTGCTTTGCCTACATGTGTCTAATATTAATGGCATTGATAGTTGAAGCTATATAACAAGTTGTGGTGTTCTAGAGTCTAAGGCTCTTACAGATATGCTAATTTAAAAATTTGGGCTAGCAAGTGAGCTGTAGAGGCTTGATTCAGTGCTGTCCAGACTTTGAGGCCTGTTTACTCAGAAAGAGATGAAGTCATCCATCAGGAAGAGTTTACATAGCTACTGTGCTGAGAAAATCAGGCTAAATACATTTTTGTGCTAAGCTTTGATTATTGCTTCTGAAAAGGAATGTGCACTCTCTTCACAGGGCAACAAGAAAAGTGACAGCTACACTGTTTCCCATCTTCAAACTGTCCTCTTTTCCTCACTCCCTGCAAAACCAGGCACACTCACTTTGCAGCACCACGCAACATGACTCTTTGGGCAGAGTCTGTGCAAACTCAGTGCCTCTCTTAGTCTTTTGATGTTTCTGGCTCATGCCTTTCTGACGGAAAGGAGACCATGAAATAGTCTGCCTCAAAAGGCCTTCCCCACTGTGCTGCAAACCTCATGTGTAACAGAAATAAACAAATGCAGTGTGAGACAGCAATAGGGACAATCATCATAAAGAGGGGTCCTATCTCTAAGGACTTACAACCAAGATGAGTCTGCGTCAAAGCCTGCAGAGTGGGAACATTCACTCTATGAGAACTGAGTCTAAAACACTTATTAGATGAATAGATATATTTTTTTCCAAAAGGAGCAAATAGCAACAAAAAACTGGATTGTGGCAGTAACATGAGCTTATGACATTTTGTTAGTTTTCTACTTAAAATTTTTTTTCTACCTATATACTCTTGAAGGAAACTGCAGATAAAATGATCCATTCCTGCCTTTGGACATGTACCCTATGGGTGTGAGATGAAGGGTGGTGACCTTCAGGGCTCAGAGGAGGCTGGCTGGGGCTTAGGGGGCAGCTAACATCTACTGAGTCTATTGTAGGCACTTTATACATATTCCTGTGTTTCATCCTCACAGAAGCCTAGGAGGTAAGTAATGCTGCTATCTATCTGTAGTTCACAGAGAAGGGGACTGAGTGAGTGGCTGAATAAATAACCTGACCAAGTAAACTGGTGGCTATGGCAGAGCCAGGATTTACACCCAGGCACTGGGGCTCCACATCCTGGGTCTTTAACCACCATGCGAAATCCCCACTGGGTTTTATAACTTTGTCTGCTTTGCTAGACATGCTACATACAGTTTGCAGTTGGATGTAAGTGAATTCTCCCATTGGGTATAGAGATCAACTATGTACACCAAGGATTTCTTGAAGACATGGGTAGTGTAAGAAACACCATCTTTTAGTTTAAGTGTGAAAGCGGGTCAGTGTAGTCGCTAATCGTGGGGTGCTGTAAGCCAGTCAGGCAGACATCGAAGTTCCAGAAATATCCCAGGGCCACCTATTATAAGGCCACCGTCTTATCTCTGAGTGAGATGCCCGCTGCTGCAGGTTAACGAGGGCGCCCGAGAGCTGTCCGTTTCAGCAGCAACTTGTCCTTTCCCAGGGAGGCTCCAGTGGCGGGGGGGGAAGCCTTACCTGGGGTGATCATAGGCTATCTGCCTGAACTCGTGGTTCCAGTTAGGTCTTCCATAGAAGGTTTTCTGCTTTAGTCCCGTAATCACGTCAGTATTTTTATCCCAGTGCAAAGCTATATGAATAGCCTACAATAAAAATTGTGGTATCAGATGACATTTAGAAAAATCAGGAGTCTGCTACCAAATAAAAGTAATTATGCTCATTTGTAGATTTAATACTCAAGAAATTCTTTATGGGGCTGGAAATGCTTATTATCATTATTATCAGATGTCACCCATCCTGCATCTTGGGACAGGCATCTGAATCATTTATCTTTGCATCCCATGGTGGGTGCTATTGGTACGAGGCACCTCCCACATAGTAGATGTGCAATAACAGGAGCCTAGAAGGAAGATTTTTCCTTAGGAAATGAGAGGAATAGAGTAAATTTGATTAAGGGAAAGCAAGCATTAAACTGCTTCCTTTTTCCTGCCAAACTTTTCAAAAATTAATCACTACCTTTGTCTCCATTCATTTAATACTAAACCTTGGGGATCTGAGAAAGGCTGACAGGTTAAAGTGACAGGAAACAGCCAAGAAGATCTCAACCAGGCTGCCTACTGGGTTGAAAGTTTGCAATGCACTGTCCAGGTCCAAGGGCGAGGAGGATGCTGAGTCTGGCAGACAGGACATGGTGGCCAAACCTAGCAAGGGCCTGGTTGGAGCTCCATGTGCAGCTGCTCACCTTCAAATTGCATGAACACACCCAGGCATCAGGTCGACGAGGAAGAGCCTGGGCATAGCAATGCCTAGCAATAACTTTTTTGTTGTCATTAAATTCTGGTAGCTACCTTGTTTACCTTTTGGGATTCGTGTCCCCTGTGCTCCTCCCCTCCACCCCTCCACAGATCTTGAACTTGTGTGTTTTTACCCTTCGGTGCTCTGGTTTCTCACATCTTAACTTTTTCTGCTCCTGTCCAGTTTGTCTAACAACCCTGCTAGGCCCAACTCTTGCCCCAGGTTCCTCCTGCGCACCTGACGTCCCCAGCTGGGCTTCCTCTCAGTCTAGAAAGCAGCCAGGGAAAGGGGGTAGGGAGGCTGAGTGGAAAATATTGGTCATGCCCTAGCAGGCTAGTCGATGGCTGGCCATGGTGGAACTGCGGAGACCCAGGCTGCGGGAAGTTGCTGTCGGGCCAGTCCTGCCCCCAGGCAGCTATGGGAGTGAGTTTGGGAATAAGACTCCAGGAGAGAAAAATGGTGCGAGGAGGGTGGGTTTATCAAGATGGAGAGTGAAGCACGAAGGTGAAACAGGAGGCCAGGAAATACATGAGAGCTGAGGACTGGGTGAGGAAGGAGCCTTGGAAATTGGCAGAAGCCCTGTTACCAGAACTGGAGCCAAAGTCAGAGCTATATTGGCCTCCAGGCTGGAGTGGGGGCTCGGCATCCCTACCGCTCCTCTGCGTAACAGCAGGACTGATTGGTGCCACACAGTGAGCTGGTTTCTGCTGTGGGCAAGGAGGACGACACAGTCCATTTACTTTTGACCAAGCGCCAGATCTAATGAGCAACCCAGCTTGATTCTCCTTGGCTTCCTCACCATGTGGCCAACCACTGCTTCCTGATTCTGTTTGCGTTGTAGAATCCCATTGCTTCTACTGCTCTCTGGCTCTTCTTTTCATTGTTTTAATAGTTTATTGATTTTTAGAGGGAGAGGAAGGGATAAGAGAGAGAAGTCAATGTGAGAGTGTAACATCGATCAGCTGCCTCCCGCATGCCCCGTACTGGGGATCGAGCCTGCAACCCGAGCATGTGCCCTAACCAGGAATCGACCTGGCAACCTGTTGGTGCTCAGGATGATACCCAACCAACTGAGCCACACCGGCCAGGGCTCTCTGGCTTCTCTTTTGATTCAAGGGAGAAACACTAGGTTTTGTTTTCCAATTATATTCTCCTGTCACAAAAGGTAGCTGCCTCTATTCTCAGCTCTATGCACCTCTTAGAGACCATTACACCCCAAAGAGCTTCCATTTCCATGTTCCCGATTAGCATGAGTTACAAAGGTAAACCCCGGCTTTCTGCCCAAGCCCTCCTCTTCCTGCCTGAGTGGAGTCCTGCATCTCAAACTTCCCAAACCTATTCTTATTAATTCTTTCTGTTCCTTCAAATTGATCATCATAGCTAAAAATGAATCTTCCCCAATCATTTGTGACTCCAGTTGTTGAGTGATTCCCATCAGCAGGCAGGGTGTGCCGAGTGGGAGGTACAGAGAAGAAAGAGACTGCCTCTGCTTTGTGAGGAACTGGTCATTGAAGGGGGTGGGGCCACAGTCATATGCACGAGAGACAGAAACAAGTGCTCTGCAGGAGCCCTGAGGGGTTCTGACCAAGGGAACTGGGGAAGGCTTTACAGGGGCCTGGGGTTAGAGATGATTCCGTGCAGTAGGCAGAGGGGAGGGACACGGCAGGGAAGGGGGACAATAAAAGGGAGGACATGAGGGTGCACAGCATGGTAGGAGAACACGCATTCTTTGGTGGCCCCAGTGCCAGGGGAAGTGAGAGTGGAAGGGGGCAAGTGGGTTGCCATCAGTTCAGGAAGGGACTTAGGCACTCACAGTACTTTAAGTCTCGGCATTATTTAATAGGAAAAAGGCCTTTCCTGCTTATGGTAGTGGTAGCACTGAGCTGCCAGTCACTGATGTTCGAGCTCTTGGAACTGTATTTGTTCCATATTTCTCAGCCCAATGCTCAATTAATCTCCAAACCCTGTTGATTTGCCCTTCGTGATACCTTTTCCATCTGTCCCTTCTGTGCTTGTCATTCTGCCACTTCGAGGTTGCTGGATTCAGTTTAACAATAGGCTGTTTCTAAAACAGCCTTTTGATTTCTTACTGACAGACTGCATCAGTTATTTTATTCCTGGAATTTGAGCATCTCAAGTGTTTCCAACATGTCAGTGTGAAAATTTAATAATATTACTTTAAATTACTTATAATTATAAAAAGTATATGTTATAGTACACTTTTGGAAGGGACAGAGATGGGATGGGGCGAAGTTGTGTTGCCACAAAATCAAACAGAGCCCCAGTCTCCCAAGTGGCTGGGGGTTCCTAGGTGGACACTCGGATCAGTTCACTCTAGAAGCCGGGAGCAGAGCAGGGAACTAGCAAGCAAAAGACGAAGGCTATGCCTGAACTTCACTGAATGGATCATTAGTCAAAACCCCACTCGAATGAGGAAAATGTTTGTTTGGAAAACAACACTATTAAGATGCTTCAAACCTAGTCCCTACCCCCCCTGAAAAACAAAACAAAACAAGACACACACCTATATTTCAAATTATCACAGAGGTACAAATAGTTAAGGCTGACCACAAATGAGACCTTAGAAGTTCAGTTAGTTACTGAATTTCAACCAAAATTTTGCTCATGAAAAGGCAGAGTAAAATGACAGTGATGTCCTATAAGGTCACTGCGTGTGTGTGTATGTGTGTGTGTGTGTGTGTGTGAGAGAGAGAGAGAGAGAGAGAGAGACAGACAGACAGAGAGTGCGCTCGCTGGCTTACAGGAGCACATTCACTTGTGAGTAGAGGGATTAATACAAATCTCCTTGACTCACATACACTCTCCTTAAGGTAAATATCTATAGGAGCCACTATAGAAGTGCCCATTAGAACAGACACTTATAACCTAGTAATCATGTCACTGTAGCTTCCACATTTGAGGAGTTAAAACAACTTAAAATTTAACAGTTATCATTCAATATTCTCAACACTAAAATACTACCGTAGTGCAATATTTTGGTATACATGATTTTGGGTAAATTCAACCTGAATATTTCTAATCTAGTCCACCCCAGAGCACCTGCTACAACAGAAGATCGTTTTGCTCTTGGGTGAATTAACAAACAGGCACACACTTTCTAAGAATGCCATAAGAAACAGCATCTCTAGATGAATCACATATTCACAGTGATTATTTTCTATAGACACTCACATACTTTACAAGATAAAACAGTGAATATAAACACGAGGGAGTTTTTTTCTGTCGAGCTCTGAACAGCTTAAAGCATAGAATTAGAACCAATTAGGAGCTCAACTTGACAGTACAGCCAATAATATTCGCTTGATGTCGCTCATATAACAAATGCCACTTTCAGTGACATAATTTTTCTTGGATTTCCAAACTTGGGATTGTCTTCCACGGATCACTGTCTTTTCCCACCTTCTTTCCTAGTCCTCAGCATGTTAACTATAGGTTCTTTCATCGCTTCCATTTGAGTAGCTCTTTCTAGTCTGGTTTGGTTTCACCCTCTTTTCCTCTTTAAGAACCAAAAAATAATTCTTTCATGCTGCCAGAAACTATATCGCTAATTATTAGAACTGTTCCTCTTCTCTCTGCTCTGTTATTAGATGACTTAGATACTATTGCTCGTTCTTGGTCTTATCAATACCTGGTTTTCATCCCAGCCAGTAAGAAATATATGGTAACTCAGGAGGTGAGTTCTCCCTCGCTCACTCATGCGTGTTTCCAGCGAGACTAGGAGGTCAGCAAACCACTCAAAGGCTCTGGAATCCCGGCAAATCCAATAGAAATACACCTGCCGAGAGAAGAGAGGAGAACGGATTTGTCCCTCTTTTCACAATGTGCTGATGATCGCAAGCTACTTTATCTCCATCAAATTATTTGAGCCCAAATGGGCACTTCTGCAAAATGACATGCTTCTCTCTGCCAGTGAACAGTCACACTGTGATTTCTTTTGAAAAAATTCACGTGGCGTTTGAAAAGGCCCAGAGTGAATTCAGAGTCGGAGAGCCTGTTGGCTGTTGCCAGTCTCTGGATGAAAATCAATTCACCACATTCCTGGCTGTGCTTCTCCTGAACGAGGTTAATAATCATAACTAGCTGTGCCTTTCACCGCTCCCAAAGGGGGATACACCGTTGAACCAGTCCTTCATCTTTCCTTATGACCTAAGCTGGGGATTTGGACTCTCTTCTACCGAGACCCCAAAGGCTCAGGCGCTAATCCACTTCACCAGCTTGGCCTCCAGGGGTGTGGATTATGGAAATTGCAGGATCAAGCACGTGGGCCAGGAATTTCCCCTCAGCCAGGCTTGTCATTGTCCAAGAAGGCTGGTGGGTGGTGCCTATGGTTGTGTGTCAACTGCTGTAATAAAATTATATCTAGGAACATTTATAAAAAACAGGAACCTCTCTGTATTTAGTGAATGGACTGTGACAAGTAGTAGTTTGGGTTTGTTAAAAATACAGGCTTAGTTTTTGTGCTTTGAGCTTTAGATAATTGTCTCTGGAAGAAACCACAGGAGATAGATCTATTAATTCTCCTGATTTTTCTCACACTCCCACCTCATTTTACCCACTGTTGTTTCCACAGCCCCTCCCCAAAGAGACACATCTCTACTGCTTAACAAAGTCTACCAGGGGGCTGGCCTTGAGTCCCACCAGGAATGGTCTCCTCCAATCCTCAGTGTCCTCCCCACTCGCTCCACCAGCCAGCCCGCAAACTCACCATCATATAATGGAAGTTACAGTTGAGAGTTAATTAACAGGCAAAATTCATGAAAAAAAAAAATCATGGAATGTATTTCAAGGCTAAGCATCATGCTCTTTCTCTGCAGGTTTGGGCAGGAATTTAAAATATTAATAGTCAGGAGGAGCAGGAGCTAGTATGGTAAGATCTTTTCTCTTAAGGATTTGTTGGACAGCTGCCACTTGGAAGGGGATTTTGAGTATTAATTTCAGGACAAATGATAATCTCTAGGTGTGTTAACCCCCCGAAGGAGGGCTTGTCTCTTCTCAGCTGTGAAACTGAGCCAGTGGTTCCTTTAGGTGAGTGCTCGAGGGCCCCATAAGCACAGAGATTGGTTCACCCACTATGTATTAAATGCTTAGTCTGTGGCAGTACTGTGGGCTCTGGAACTATAACAGCAAACAAAAGAGACAAAAATTCACTGTCCTTATGTCAGCCAGTGATGAGTGCCATATAGAAACAGGCAGGCCAGAAAGGGTTGCAATATGAAGTCCAGTGGTCAAGGAGAGGAAACTTTTGAGCAACGATGTGGAAGAGGCCAGGGAGTGGGATAGTCAGGAGTGGACCTCTACAGAGGGAGGGAAAAAAGGTGGGGTTCCCTGAGTGGGGCCTGTCTGGCAGAGCCAGGACGGGATCGCCAGAGCGAGAGCGGAGGGCACGGCAGGCGCCCGTGCCCAGCAGGCAGCGCTGTGATCTGAGGAAGCTCCGTGAGGGCAGGACTGGCCTGGCTGCAGTGTGGGTTATAGACGGTCTGTGCGTGCAGGGTGGGGTGGGCAGGGAGGAGCGGACAAGGCCAGGAGGCTGACTTCTGGCTCTGTGTTGAAGAACACGGCTCTCTGCTTCCCCTTCACTTGGTGTGGTACCTCATCTAAAGTATTTTTTGCAAACCTTAGCCCTCCCTGTAACTTGCTTTGCTCCCCATGGACATAGAAAAGCTACTGAATTTAACTCTGTTCTCACCTATGCACACCTCCCTTCTGCCCTCTGTAGGCTGTTTTATCTAAGAACACAAGTGGTGACAGTTGGCGTAGAACAAACTTCACTGACTCATTTTCTCTTATTCCCACTCTTTAAGGAACATGCCTAACATACATTCAGGTAGAAATAATAAACCAAAACATTTGTTTTTTAAAAAAACCTGTCAATTTCAAATCCAATCCCAATCATTCTCACTTGAAAAATGCCCCCATCTCGGCTTTCCTTTCAAACAGAACTCACTCCTGTCCTGACTTTCTTGTGGCTTAGCCTTGGGTTAGCATTCTTAGGGTTTGAGAACCTTTACACTTTTGCTCCCTTGTAATGGCCTTGTGTGTCTCCCCTCTGTAATCGACTTACAGGTGCACGCATGACGCAGTGTAGAAAACTAAACAGGCTCAGGAGAAGTGCTCCAGGCAGGGAAAGAACAAGAGACTTTGACGCTCTTTCATCTTTCTGATGGTGAGGGACATGCTGCAGAGGGACAGAGGAATTCCACTGCTGCATGTTGGCCAGGAGGAAGGACCTGGTCAGTGGTACAACAAACATCCCAAACAACAGGCTACACCCCCATGACCTGTGCTTCCTAACCCCCACCCCTCCTCAGTCTCCAAAAATAAAATGACCCTAAAATCATTTATGTAAACCATGGCTTTCAGGATTCTGTAGCTAATATCTGAGACCCAAAATAGATAAGGTTACTTTAAAAGGCTTTGTTAAACAGAAAGTCACGCTCAATAAAATGATAAAAGCTCAGAGCTGTTAGCTGTTGTGTCATTTGAAAGCACTTATAGAACAAACACCCTAAGTTTAAGAACAAAGGGGGCCACTGCCTTACTTGGAGGTCTGTGTCCCCACTGGTCACTCCTGAATTATAGAGATGGTGGTCATCGAGGGGAGGTGAAACCAAACTTTATCCCCACAGTCTGAGAGCCTCAGCATGGGTCACAAAGGCCTAGTCCTGCAAGAGGAGCTCCTTCACTAGCAAAATGAAACCTAAGCTCCAGTGTGCTAAACCCATAGGGAGGAGTTTCATAGGTGCCAGGGTTGACCTTGACCTTGGTCAATGCTTCCACCACAGTGGAGTTGCAATGTGACCTTGCCTGCTCCTGGGCAGCACTCTTTGTTTCCCATTGTTATGGACTGAATGTTTGTGTCCCCCTCAAATTCATAAGTTGAAACCTAGTGGGATGGTATTTGGAGATGATCCTTTCAGAAGTGGTTACATTTAGATAAGGTCATGAGGGTGGAGCCTCTAATATGGGATTAGTGCCCTTCTAAGTAGAGGAAGAGATCAGAGCACTTTCTCTCTGTCAAGTGAGGGCACACGGAAGGTGACCATCTGCAAGCAAGGAAGAGATTTCTCGCTAGAATCCAGCCTTGCTGGCACCCTGACCCTGGACTTCCAACCTCCAGCACTGTGAGAAGTACACGTTTGTTGTTAAAATTAGCCAGTCTGTGGCATTTTGGTATAGCAGCCTGAGCTGGCTAAGAGAGTTGCACTGTATGAAAAAGCACAATTGTCAGAAGCTTCAAACCAATAGGGTGGTGGAGACTTTCATTGAGGGACTCATGACCATTTAAAAAAAACACTCTTCTCTCTGAAAAGAGAAGGATTGTGGCTGATACTTGGAAAGCATAACACTGTACTTCCCTAACAAAGTATTATTGTGGCCATTATTGTCCAGGCTTTTATTTTGTGATTGTTGCTGGGGTCACCGTGGACGGGCATGATGACAAAGTTGGAAGCAACTATATCTACTTTTTGAGAAGCTTCCTTAATGTGGCTTCCACATCCGGTTTTAAAGAAACATATTAATAAAATAGTTTTGCTGATTAACCATTATAAGTCTGAGATCAGACTTTGTCAATCATTTTTAGACCTTAAGACTTTTTCTCAAAGCCACATTAACTATTTCATGGCCATGCTGCTGGTTTGCCCCGTTACCAAGGACTGACTGACCTTGTTTGTGTCTTGGTTTGCTCCATTCATAGTTAATGATAATTGTAGGACAACCAAAATGTCAATAATAGAATGGTTACAAAATCGAGAGACGCCCATACTGCAGAATACTCTGAAGGCATCAAATAAAGTCAATCTGTAGGATTTCACACTGAATGTGTTCCAAGCCACGTTAAAATGAAAACAAAGACAAAACATGGGCACACCTCTCCTATTCTCTCTCTCTCTCACTCCCCACCCTGCAAAAATAAAATAACACCCTGCATGTGTGCATAGTTGAGCAGGTTCATGCAAATGAGTGGAAGAGGGACCTAATAAGATGCACTCAGCTGTTTAATAGTGGTAATGCTGGTTAGTTTGGGGAGAAAGACTAATGAAAGAAGACTGTTGATTGTTCGAGTGTTTTATTTGAATTTTTTATGAGAATGCTGTAGTCTTGTATGGTGTGTGTGGTTAATAAACCAAGATATTAGAAATATTAATACTGGTCACTCCCCACAAGGCAATGGTGAGGCCTGATGGAGGACTGAAGTCTTTGGGGACCACATGTTGAAAGCTGAAAAGAACGTGTATCTTTGGAGAGGCAGAAGTGGCCTCATGCTCCCTGTTCCTCCGAGTGGTGAGGAGACATGATCGATTCCAGGGGTAGCCGCAGCTCCAAGTGTGAGGGGAAGCGAAAGTAAACAATTTCTCAAACGAAACAGATTCAATTAAATGCATTTTTCATTCATTAGAAAAGAGAGCAGCCTTCCTATATTCCATTAATATATTTAAGTAGAGTATGGATTTTTGCCTTTCTTGGCCTCCTTGTCTTGTTCCCACTAGCCCATGCTGTCTTTTTATTTGAATCATCTGTTTATTATATTAGGTTAAGAACCCAAAGGGCGTTTTGCATGGGACACACTATAAATACCGGTTAGCACAGCTGTATATTCTTGAGCCGATGAAGAAGACAATTTATGAAGGAATTAGATTACCTCGGTTTTTCTATAACTATTGTATTATAGTCCGAGAATCACGTATGCAGTTAAGAAAATGAACCCACTCTCCTGTCTGGCAGTTCCTCTCAGTCCTGTCTACATGGCTATGACATCGGGATGAACTACAATGTGGAAGCCAATATATTTATGTCAGCAATCTTCCCACGCCCTACCCATGCGTACACACCTATTTCATTCATCATGTTTACAGTTTGCACAAGCACACTGTCCTAATTTTTTTCAAGCTCTTTTCCAAAATTGAGTGTGATGTAGAATTAATCATACCATTAGGCAGGAGTTGGAGGGCATCCATGGTGATGGGGATTTATGCCCCTAAGCACCTGGCATCACAGAGACTTCACCAGCCCACCCCCTGACCTCATCCCAAAAGGGCCTGTGCTCTAGTCTGCCTTCGCTAAGTGAAGTTTGGCTTTTACTCCTGGGTTCAACATATCCCTCTCATATATCACAATGTTCCCACATTTCCTTCACCACAAGCCACCATTATTATACTTAGTGTTCTTCTGCCTTCTTGGGGAGTCTCTTTCCCTCCCTCTCCACCTCCTCCTGGCTATCTTTAAAAATAAAGGACTGTTAGGAAGAAGTTTTCTTGTTTTGTTTTTTTAATCTTCACTTGAGGATATTTTTTCCATTGCTTTTCAGAGAGAGTGGACAGGAGAGAGAGAGAGAGAAAAACATTGATGTGAGAGAGAGACATTGACTGGTTGGGATCGAGCCTGCAACCAAGTTACATGCCCTTGGCCAGAATCAAACCCAGGACCCTTTAGTCCGTGGGCTGATGCTCTAACCACTGTGCCAAACCAGCCAGGGCAGGAAGAAATTTTTAACCACGGTCTTCAAATAGGAACTGCTACCTACCCATGATCAGAAAGAAGCAGCAGGGGCCTGTTGGCTCTTCTGCATATTCCTTAGATGTGTTCTAGAATAGTGTGGCCACAGAAAGGGGTGGAGAAAATGGTTTGCAGTGGGAACAACAGAGAAAATTGTGCTTTTTTTTTTCTTTTTCTTTTTTTTAAATTTTAGACTTGTAACATGAGGCTTTTACTAAAAATATGCATGCCTTTGTGTGAATTGGTGTTCTACCCAGGGAAGAGAAAATCCACTGCAGTTAACCATGTAGACTTCAGATTCCAGCCCTGGGCCCCTGTGCTGTTTCTTCTCTTTCCTGTTACAGAAGAGAACAGTCTGAAAACTAGAGTCCAGATCTGTAATTGTGAAGATGCTGTTAGAAAAATATGTACTGCTCTGCTCTGATGTACTTTAACAATTACACAGATGCTGACAGTTTCGTGGAAGAAATAGTATTTATATCTCAAAAGCACGTGGGAGGCCCTGGCAAATATTAGTTACATGAGCCTAGTGATAGCCGTACTCAAACACAAATTTGCTTTAAAATGGAGAAACTTCTTCAACTGTTTCTCAGGCACACAGACTTGAAGGAAGTGGCTCTTCAGTGTAATTTTCTGCCTAAACTTTCAATGGCATGAAATCTCACTTTCATAGAAGAGCTTTGATGTGGGAATCAGAAACACATGCCCCTGTCCTGACTCGGTGCCCAGCCCAGCGGGTGACTTTGGACAAATCACTTCCCACTCCAAGTACAGATGCCGACTTTTGTTGTCATGTGCAAAGCTAGGAGGTTAAGACCCCTCAAGTTATTTTGTGATTCTATGTTATAAAAATATTGTATTTTTCTTTTCAATTTCTGTGTTTGGAATAAAGATCAATGTCCCTGTTTTGTAGTTTTGTGTTAACTGCCTAACCCTCCCATTGAAACAGCTGTGAGAAACCCCATAACAGCACCCAGGAATAACAATGGGATGTTGAGAGAGGAGGCAGCATTAAGATTTTGAGGGTTCCTATATGGGCTTTAAGATTTTGTGGGTTCTTATAAGAATTTTCCCGCTCTATTTATAGTAAAATAATCGGATGCATTATTTTTATTATAAAATTACTGAACAAACAGTTTTTCTGGTTAAATTAAAAAATGAATTAATCTTAGTAACCTAGAATCTTGTAGAGAATTGTGTAGGAGCCACTTCTTTATTCTTTTGGGCACATAGACGTTTATTCACTCACTGATTTATTCAAAATTTGTAGAGTATATATAAGATATCTAAAGAAGCCAGGCTCAAGGAGCTCAGAGGGAGTTAGGGGAAATACAGTATTATCTGAACATGCATGAGGGAAAGAGGTGACTGTTGAGAGAAGGGTGAGATATTGTAAATCTGATGTAAGTGGAGTGATGAGCTTTTCATGTCAGTATCAGAGGGCCTGGCACATACTAGGTGCTGAATAAATATTCATTGAGTGAGTAAGTGAATGAAAATGAGACAGACAGTCCATCTCATCAGGTCACATGAAATGTAAGTTTCAGTGTAATGAGAACCATGAAGCAAGGAGGCACGTCTCTAGGTGGGCTTTACCTGGTAGACAGCAAGAGGAAAGAAAAAGTTTAGGAGGATTGAGAATCATCATCAACCATAACAAAGCATTGCCGTGGGGTCCAAATATATATAACAGTAGCTGTTTTGCTTGCTTTGTGTCATAGACTGAATGTTTGTGTCCTCTCAGAATTCATATGTTGGAACCAATTCCCAATGTGTTAGAGGCATTTGGAGGCAGGGTGTCTTTGGAAGATGACTAGGTCATACAGGTGGAGCCCTTGTGAAAGGGCTTAGTACCCTTATAAAAAAATCTCCTAGAGTTCTCTCTCTCTGTTTTTTCCACATTGAGTTGCAAACTGCTGATTGAAAGTAGACTCCAAAGAGCTACCGATGCCCTTCTGCCATGGATGATGGCAATTCCAACTAGAAGATGGCTGTCTGTAGACCAGGAAGCAGGCTCTTGTTAGACACCAGATGAGCCAGGGCATTGACCCTGGGCTTCCCAGCATCTAGAACTGGAAAAATAAGTGCCTGTTGTTTATAAGCCACCTAGTGATGGTACTTTGTGCTAGCAGCCCAAACAGACTGCTAGATTGTGGGATAGAGGAAAGAAGATGGGCTTTAGCACAAGAAGGACCTGGATTCAAAACCACATTCTAATATTGACTAGCTCTCTGTGCTTCAGTTCCTGTTGGGCAAGGACTCGTTTCTCTATTGTGTGGACCAGGAAATCCAGCTTAGGGAGTTGAGCTGACTCACTCAAGGTGATGCTTCTAGTGAGAGTGGAACAGGAAGAGTGAGTCTCTGACCAGGAAGCCTTCCCACAGAACCATGGTGGGAGTCCTGCCCACCATGCGCTGGTTATGTCATAGAGAGAGCAGATGGACCTAAGTTTGCATCCTGAACCTGCCCTTTACTACCCATGCATTTTCAGGAAGCCACTTTTGTCTTGCTAAGCTTTATGTTCCTTATCTGAAAAAACAGGTCTTTTATTATCTACTTTGTAAGGTTGTTGGGAAGATTATAATCATCAAATAGGAAAATGTATGGCCGCTGTCTGTCCCTTGGAAGCTCATGAAACGACAGCTAATTTTACTCTGACTTCTTAATTGGAATCCCCAGCCTTAGAGAGCTCCTGATCTGGCACTGCCACAGTGCCTTATTAATTAATGCTATTCCTTAATAGATGTTAACTGAAGAAAGCTTCCATGGCTAAGTAAGCTTGAGGAGGGTGGGCAAAGCAAACTGAGCGAAGTTCTTTCCTGCAGAACTTATTTAATAGGCTAATGGATGATGTGATTCTTCTAGAGTGGGATTTGTACTCACATTTCTTAAGTTCATTTGACTGCAGAATTCTCCTTAGTAGATCATATCATATGACTAATGTTCCATAGAACAGACACAGACAATCTGATCTAACCAAGCATCTGTCTTTGGTAGATAAGGAAACTGCAGCCGAAGTGTCAACCAGACAAGAAGTAGCAGAATCAGAACCAGAACTAGGCCCACCTGACCTCCTGGGTCCTCCTGAGTTGACACCGCTAGGATCCTAGAACCCTTCCTACTCAGCTCTAGGGTCTGCTGCTGGTCCTAGGAGGCAGAAAGTAGGGGACAGAGTCTCAGAGTAGCACAAGGGAAGGAAGGCAACCATGGAGGATCTGATCAGAGAACATACAAGAAATGACAAAAGGGAGATTTGGGGATGGATGACAACAACAAATAAGCAAGCCAGTGAATCACAATTACGGCATTTTCGCTTCTCGTTAAGACCTGAGTCCATGAGAGGAAGGTATTGAATTGTATACTTGCAACCAGAGTAACAAGCTGAAGGGACTCTGGAAGGCAGCCTGTTAATATGACCAACTGCAGCCCAGTCGCGGAGCCATTTGCAGCCTGTCCATATTTTACTGACATGAGCAATTACGTGTCCTGCAATGGCAATGAAGCAATAAAATTTATGTCTTGTCATCTTTAACAAGATTAGACATAACCCTTCTCATAAATGTAATGCTAAATGGAGATTTTGAAGAACATAAGTGTAGCTAAGGATCCTTGAGTTTATCCCTCATAGTTAATTAAAATCCTCCCCAAGAATCGCCAGATGATAGATATCAGGACATTGGGCTTTTAATCCGAGGATGGGTGAACTAATGATTTTTCCGTACCTTGCTCATCATCAGCTGGGGTTGTGACTCGCAACATCTGTACCACAGAGATTTCAGGACAGCAGCGAAGGGGGTGACCCCGATTCCTGCCGCAATGCACACGCTCACTGGGTAGTGAAACACGTCGGTCAGCGCGGCTCCGAAGGGCCCGTCCACGGCCAGCCTGCAAGGAGAGTCCAGCCCGTGTGGCAGTCAGAACTTGCTCCTGACCACACACCATCCTACATCAGTGCTTTTTGTGGGTTGTGTTTGCAAGTGCGTGCAGGGAGGGTGGCTCTGTGCTGGAGAACACCCCGTTTGAGGGCTTGGACTCAGCATGAAGATAGGGGGCCTGCCTCGTGGGGGGTTGACCAGGTGGTCCGGCCCAGGTGGTCTCCATGGAGGGACAATGCCTGGCCTCTCTGGTCTGAGCTTATGTCTTTTCCACGGTGCATGCTCTTCTTACAGTTCTTAGAAGCTTGTTTTGGCTCTAAGCACCATGAAGGCTGGTAGAGGAAGCTGTTTCCTTCCTTTCACCGTCCCAGCTACCACCAGAGACAAAACAGAAGCACCCAGGTGGTTTAGAAGGTTTACCTGTCCTTTTGTTAATATATTTCTGCCCTGTTTTATTTATTCTGTCTCACATCTTAGTACCATATATTTATATAATTTTAGCCTAATGGAAGCCGTTCGTTTGAAATAAACAAAAAAACTTGAGATAATTTGTCATTTATGTGCAATTTCTAAAACTCATTAGTTTAGATTGTGCAAACTTAAAATCTGTAACAGGCGGGGTGGCACTGATGTGTCTTTGCTTAGCAAACTTTCCTTGATAAGGAGAAAGCGTATTCATTGAATAAATATGATTGCCTTTAACATGGTCCTGAATAGCCCCTGGATTCTACTCCAGTTCTCATGACCAGTTCTCCATATCGGCATTTCTGTCATTTCCTAAAATATGCATAACCCATTCTGCCACAGACCTTTGCACATCATAATCCAAGTAAATCACTTGGCACACTCTGCCCCAAATTTCTCCCGTTACTTGGTTAATAGCTGCCCTTTCAGTAGGTTGTATCCCAGCATTACTACCCTGGGGAAGATTCACGGACCCCTTAGACTAGCTCAATCCCTTCATATGTAATTTATAGCGCCATGAACCCTCCTCTGTAACTCTCATCACAGTTGCAGTTTTACACTTTTTTTTGGTGTGTGTGCATGATTGTTTTGTGTCTGCCTTTGCTTGCTGCTGCATCTCAGTGCCTTACACGCTCTCCAGCCTTTGCTCACTGCTGCAGCCCAGTGCCTCATATGCTCTCCAGCACGTAGTTGGTCAATAACAGTTTGTTGCATAAATTGTAAAGGGAATGTTTAAAAGATTTCAGTCAGCAGAATGTATTAAAAACCATCAACTATTCCAAAAGCACACATTTACATGTGAACAAAGATGTGCTAATTAAAAGGGGTCTAAGCTATTTATAACCATTCCCCAAGGGATGTCTGTTGAAGGCACCCCAGGTTGGCCCATTTGGGCTTAGGATGTGCCATGAAAGTTCAACTGAGTTTATTTAAAAATATTCCACATGCTAGACCTCCTAATAATTCCAGTGAACTCTCCCCAAGTTAATATTAATTAGTAAGGCTTTATTACATATGGATATATGGAAATGGAAGAATAAAAATAAAAGGTCATTAGCCAGAAAGGGTAGTATCTCATCCCACTGCAGATTATTTCATGAATAATTAGATAAGAGGAACTGAGAGAGAAAACAGGAAACTGTCCATGGATTAACATCCTATTGGTAATTGTTTTTATAATTAGTCATATTTGGGATTTATTCGACACTGATTTGAAAAGATAACAATGAAATCTAGAGAAGAATTGTGTCCTATAATCCACAGAAATACATCATACACAAATTTCTACATAATTAGAATTGAGAACCTGAGCCGGAAGAGGCAGGAGAAAACATTCAGCCCAATGTCCCTGCTAATGTGGGATTCCTTCCTTCCACATCCCTGAGAGCTGACAGTTTCTGATAGTAAATTACAGGGCAACTTGTTCCCCATTGGGGGAAGCTCCAAGAATTGGAGAGTCTTCCTTACATCTCACTGCAATCTGTCTTCTGACAGCTCTCCTGTCTTCTTGAGAGACACACATCAGGTCTTTCCTCTTTCCTGCATCTTGGGCCTTTAAATAGTTGACCGTAGTTACCATGACACTTTCTCTTTCTGGCCAAAATGTCTTCATTTCTTAAGGCCAGTCCTGAACTGGCTTCCTTTGCCCAAATTCTTGTTTATCAAGTTCACTCAGCTACTCCCTCTCTGACCTGGACACAGAGAATTTCTAACAGTGCATAAAAAGCAGTTTGCCTTTCCAGCATCCACATCATGCTGTTCCCTGTTGCTACGGTCAGCAACACCCCCGCCTACCTCCTCAGCCTCCAGTCTCGCCTCTTTGAACTGGAGACTTTGATTCACCTGCTTGGTTCTCCTCACCCAGTCATCACTTTCACTGTCACATCTATTGTCAGTGGCCTTTCTTATTTTGCTAATAATAATAGCTAACTATTTTTATTATGCATCATGCTAAGGGCTTTAGATGGATTGCCACATTTAACCCTAAACAAGGCCTTAGCTACTATTATTATCATCTTCATTTTACAGATGGGGAGATGGAGGCACGAGGTATAGACATTCTCCAGGATCACACACACGGCTGGGCTTTGAACCCAGGCTATCTGACAAGGAGCCCCTGGCTCCGGCAGCAGGTTAAACTGTTGAAAACTCCCGAGTCAACTCAGAAATTCTTCCGTTTAATGCGGGAGGGAACGTCTGAAGGAGCTCCCTTTCTCTCCCTTTCTCCAGGGCTCCCTGCCCCTACTCTTGGCCTAGGTTTGCTTCGCCTCTGGGCTCCTCAGTCACCGATTCCTGGGGCTGGATTAAATCCTTTCTGGATCCAAAAGCAGTGAAAACTTAAGGTTTTCTCCCCAAAGTGTTTGATTTAATTCAAAAGTAAAACACCTTTGAGAGAGAAAGTCACCTGAGGAAGACCAGTATAAGGGTTCTTCATGGGTTGAAGATATAAACGAGTTCTAGGGTGTTTTGTTTTGTTTTTTGCTGCCAGTCCGTGTGCTGACATATACAATTTGTTCAAATGAATTGAACAAAAAGGGGGAAACTTCGGTGTTCATGATGACTCATTTCTATTCATTCTGTGCATATTTACGCCAACTGAGGGCAAGGGTCTGTTCCAGCCCTGGGGACACTAAGGTGAACCAAACAGATAAGGTCCCTTTTCCAGTGGGACTTCCACTCTAGTGTGGGGAGAGAGATGGTAAACAAACGAACAGATGTTTATGTGTCGGGTGGCAGCAGCCCTGCGGCGGAGAATGAAGCGGCGCAGGAGCATAGTGACCCGGGCGTCAGCAGGGCTGAGGACGGAGGAAAGGACTCACTGGGAGACATTTGAGCAGAGACTTGCAGGAAGAGGGGAGCAGAGACCTGAGCAAGAGTGTCCCATGTGGAGGGAGTGGCAGTGGCCAAGGCACTAAGGAGAGTGCTTGGTGTATGAGAAAAGCAGTAACGGCCTGTGTCCCCAGCGAGCAGGAGGCGTCGCCCAGGACCTCAGGACCCTGGGTGTGTGTGGGGAGATTGTGTCAGGCCCTGAGCTGATCACACACTCCGTAAAGAGAAGGCATATGGAGCCCTGAGAAACATTGTCCGAGTCCCTTTCGGGGGATTGGCTGAAATGCTAGCTGGTCTGTGAGGGGAAAGGTTGGTGAGTCAACCAGATAACTGTGCACCCAGAGCAGAGACCAGGCTAGGGATGGGATGACGGTATTGATCCTGGCAGAGGGAGCAGTGGGGGGTGTGTGTGTGTACCTACTTTTATCCCTGATTTTAAGCATTTACATTGCATTCTGAATCTCTTTCTGTTACTTCTTTTCCACGAAAAAAATAAAGGTCTTAATGGAATAGCCAGGTGTTGTCCTCTGACTTGGGGCTCTGGCTGGTTTGGCAACATGCCGCTTTTTAGTACCAATGTTTAGTATGAAAGCATGTGGCTCTTCCTGTGCACTAAACACAATCGAGTCCAGTGCTAGGTAGTTACAGCTCAGTGTCCCACTGGAAGGGGGAGAAGGGGACAGTACACTGATTAGATTCTGTGCCTCAAATTTATTCCAGTGCCTAGTGTGCCATCTGTAAATACTTGTTAACTTAAATGAGCTAAAGCACACATGTTGGGTCCAGAGGCTCATTTATTCCTTTATCAGATGTATACTCTCACCCACTCTGTGTCAGATACTGTTCCAGATACTGGCTGTACAGAAGAGAACAGACAATAGCCTGCCCCAGGACGTTCCATTCTAGGTGTCTTTACAGTGTTCACCACCAGTTTCTCATGTCAGTGGCCTTGCTCGGTATCCCTGACACCCTCCAAGGGTGGGAGAAGAGAGGACCTCTATTGATACTTCTTTTGAAATATCAGTTGTTAAAAAAATGTTTTTCTCAACATTGTGTGTGTGTGTGTGTGTGTGTGTCTCCCTGTTTATCTGGGGCCCTAAACACAGGCTTTGTGTGCTTATCAGGTAATCCTGCAGTAAGAGTGGGGATCAACATTAAGCCATTGTTTACTAAGAGGAGCCAGGAGTGGTAATTTACTGTGGGACTTCTGTCATGTGCCCAGGATTTTCCAAATAGGACGCTGTTTTGGACTGAATCATGTCCCCCAGGTGATATGTGACCTTATTTGGAAATAGGGCTGCTGTAGATGTAATTAATCAAGTAAAAAGAGGTCAGGTAGTAGGGTGGGCCCTTATTCCAACATGACTGTGTCTGTATAAGAAGAGGTTACAGGAGCACAGAGATGCAGTCAGAAGAGGAAAGAGGGCCATGTGACAACAGAGGGGAGGCTGGGATGCTGCAGCAGGTGGCCAGGGAAGCAAGGCCTGCTGGTCAACCACAGAGGCTAGGGAGAGGCAAGGAAGGGCTCTTTCTCCCCTGCAGGCTTCAGAGGGAGCACAGCCCTGTGGACACCTAGATTCTGGACTGTAGTCTGCAGAATGTGAGAGAACATATTTCTATTGTTTTAAGCTGCCCAGTGTGGTCCTTCATCACAGCCACCCCAGGAGACTGATCCAGACGGCACCAGTGCTTTTCCACCTTCTCAGACCTGCCTTTTGCACATCTCCTCGTAGCAAAATGAAATCATTTGCTAGCATTCGACCTCCTGGTGCCCTGGAGGACAGAGGCAATGTTTTGCCATCTCTGTATTTCTGTCACGCAGTGGAGGCTAATCAGTGCTCATTGCACACACACATGCAGGACTGCCGGACTGGTGACACCACTAACTTTCTTCACTGTCAGATCACTGTGTCATTTTATGAGCTTCAATCTGTAATTGTCAGCTCTTTCTCCAGTGTGTGGAGCCTGCCAGATTAGTTCTGACCACAAAGCATGCTGCTTACGAAGACCAAACTTTACAAATGTAATTTAAAGACCTCAGAGTAACAACAGAAAGTCCACAGGGCTGTCTTACTTATCATAGGCTGCATATAATCTGCCAAGTGATGCTTTGGAGCTGGGAAAGCAAAATTCTCCTTCTCTCTGAAGCATCGCCTGCCTTTGTTGAACTTTAAAAAAAAATTTTTTTTTAAAGAAATGTACTTGCTTTTATCGGAAATCTTCTAAATTACAACTGACCCTTGACCAACGCTGGGTTAGAGGCACCGGCCCCAGCAGTTGAAAATCCACACTTTTGACTCCCCCAGTATGTAACGACTGTATTTTTTATATAGATTCTGAAATTTAAGAAACGGATTCGAACATATCATCTAGAATAAGGATATTGCTAAATTTGATAGCATGTTGATGTACTAAAATACCTTACTTTTAAAACTGTTCCGACATATACATAAAAAGAGTGGGATCCAACCTTGGCAGGCTCCAGGGCTCCCTGAGGGCCTGTCCCTCAGCTTCGAAGGCCTGACATAGAGCTCTTGTCCAGTCTCCTGCTGCCCGGATGTGCACACTGAAGAAGTCCTCCTGGGGGGCAGAGGTGAGGGTGAACGGGTGCCACTCCAGCGCGGATATGGAAGGGCACTGTATCAAGATGTACTGCCCCGGTGCCATCTGAAAGTGACGCTTTTTCATGTGAAGCTCTAGGACCCCGGATGGATGGCTTACCACCTAAATTAGAACAGGGAGTTGCTGGTCTTTTTACTCAGTATTACTCAAGTAATAAGGAAATAGCCATCATTACATCTATGGTTTTCAAATTTTTAAATCAGCTTTTATTCAATGGAATACTATGCAGCTATAAAAAAGGATATCTTACCCTTTTAGATAGCATGGAGAGACCTGGAGAGTATTATGCTAAGTGAAATAAGCCAGTCAGAGAAAAACAAGTATCACATGATCTCACTCATATGTGGAATCTACTGAACAAAATAAACTGAAAAACAAAATAGATCCAGAGACATGGAAGCAGGGAACAGACTGACGAATCTCAGAGGGAAGGGTATTGGGGGGGTGGAGAGATTGACCGAAGAATTATATGCATATATGCATAACCCATGGACACGGACAGTAGTGCAGTGAAGGGGTGGGGAGGCAAAGGGGGAAAATGGGGGACATCTGTAATACAACAATAAAAATAAATAAATGAATGAATAAATCAGCTTTGTTGAGGGCTAATTTACATGCACCATTTGCGATGAGCCTCCAAGGGTCTTTGCCATCACTTGCATGTCTGGTTGGCAAGTCCAGCAAGAATGAAATTCATTTCCTTCACGGTGATGCCTGAAACTTGGGTAGCTGCATCTAGGTGCCACTTGGTGTCTGGCATGTGACTTTATGTCTCAAATGGCTAGGCTTCTCTTAGCACAGTTCACCAGACCCAAGAAAGCAGAAGCTAGCATAGCCTGCATCACACCTAATTCTGCTTCAAGTTATTCAAATAGTCACAGAATTATCTCTGTGGTTAAAAAATGTAGGTTCGGTTTTAAAGGATCTGAGTCGTTTCTCAGTCCTTCATTAATTAACCCTGGTATTTCTTCCTTTCAGTGGGATGTTTTGTTTTGTTTTAGTCACGTCTCATCCAGCCTCCTACCTATGCTCTGAGTTTTGGATAGAGGAAGCATCATACAAAATTCATTGCTTATATAAGAATTTTGTAACCTGCTGCTTATCAGAGGAAAGGAACTAATTTCCCCTTTTCAATTCCCATCTTGTTTTCTGGAAAATCTCTGCAGGTCTTTTACTGTGGCAAGAGGTATAAGGGAACAAAATCTCGCATCTAGAATCGGTGACAATGTATCTCCACACATAAGAGAATTTCACTGCATTTTAATCATTGGTTCGGTTTCTCCCCTCCCTACTGATCCTCTTTCTGATTCTGCTGTTAAATTGTCTCCCTAGAAACAGCTTTAGTAGATCTCTAGAAGTTTTACTGTCTAGCTTTGGATATGGCCTCATAGCCTTTGGTGCTTAACTTGAAAACAGCAACACAGAAATAGCTTAAAACAGAAATATGAAGCAATTTCCAGCCTCCGCTCTCATGAAGATGTTAAAGAGATATAGCATTCTGTTAATACTGTATTAGCAAAGTGTTTTAAGTTCGGTTAGCAGAGAATTTCTTCTTAGACATTTAAATAGCTGGGAGCAGAGGATCTGGTACTTTTTCAGCCTCCTAGACCTTAAAAATATTTTTTATTGATTTTAGAGAGAGAGGAAGGGAGAGGGATAGAGAGAGAGAAACATCAATGATGAGGGAGAACCATCGATTGGCTGCCTCCTGCATGCCCTCTACTGGTGATCGAGCCCACAACCTGGGCATGTGCCCTGACCAGGAATTGAACCAGGGACCTCTTGGTTTACAGGTCAACGCTCAACCACTGAGCCATGCTGGCCAGGAGAGACAATGTGTCCTTGGTTTATCTGTTCATATCTTTCTCCAGCATGAGGTAGATATCAGTGAGCTCTGAGCAGGGTTGGCAAGATTGGAAAATGCTACCACAGAGCAGCTGCTGCCCACTGTCCAGGGCAGAGCTCCTCAGACGTCCTTCCTATCTGTTTTGAACATCTCAGCACCCCCCCCGTCTGAAACCTGAGGGTGACTGTTCCCCCATCTTCTGTTCAGTAATTCTAGGTATGAATATCTGAGCTTGAAGATGTCTGCATGTTATCTGTGTGTTTGCAGAGTCTGTGTCTCTATGTGGGGAAGGAAGCGATTATATTCAAGCTGCTATGCCCAGTGTACAGCATGCTCATTCCCTCTGGAGAGAAACTGAAATAGCGAGAAATGCAGCTGTGCCATAGCCTTTATGAGAATCCTGTGTGTCAGTCTGAGGCCCTAGTACCTGCCCTCAGTTAAATGAGTCACACTAAGCGACGAGCAGGATGCAAGCAATTATTAGGACAGGAGATGAGCCTCTAAATTACAGGCAGTTCTGCATAAAAGATGGCAAATTAAAAACTCGGGCTAATAAAAAATTCTCATCTACACGCAGGCTCTTATTCTGACGTAAATCTGCATCCATACCTTCGTAATGACAACCTCTTGTTGGAATCGCCAGAACCTAATTACTCTCTCACACGCGTATAGGACCACAGGGCCCGAAACCCATCTCCAGGCCTGCAGAGAGCAGAGAGGGAAATGAGAATAGACTCCAAATACTTGCAGCTTGAACCAATCAATGTGCAACATGTTGGGGTTTAGGCATTTTCCTTTAACTCTGGGCCGGTTGTCAACAGCAAAGATGTCTCCTTGTATTAAATACTAGAACATTCGATTATGCCTTGAAGTCTACAAGCTTATTTAAGAGATTAAACTCTTCTGTATTGGTTTTTATGCTTACTTGATCAATGATGCCTTTATGTAATTAGAAATAATTGAATTTGCAAAGAAATAAGGAAGCAGATTGATGCTTATGTTACATATGATAGGGTCATAAATGCTCCCAAACTCAGCCAAAGTCAAAGGCTTACAAAGCCACATTACTGAGCCAGCACAGGACATGGAGAATTAAATAAAAACATTTCAAATAGTAATTTGGGAGCCAAAAATGCATCACAACTTGGGGGTCTGCCTGAAGAACCCCCCCCCCCCCCCCGCACATACCCTCACACATGCATGCACAGCCAGTGTTGTCTGGAATAAAACAGAAAGTTAGTTTCTCAGTGTTTTTTTGTTTGTTAATCCTCCCCTGAAGATATTTTTTCCATTGATTTTTAGAGAGAGTGGAAGGGAGGGACGGAGGGGGAGGGGGAGAGAGAAAGAGAAACATCGATGTGCGAGAAACACGTGGATTGGTTGCATCCCACAGGCATCCAACCGCACCAGGGGAAGGAACCTGCCCTTAACTGGGAATCAAACTTGTGGTCCCTTTGGTGAGCAGGCTGACACTCTAACCACTGAGCTGCACCAGCCAGGCTAGTTTCTCAGCATTTTAAATCCATGTTTACAGAATCAACGAAAGTCTCAACAATTGTCTGGAGAACTGTGACAGTGAGCATATCCATTTTTACTGAAGCCCATCCTCTGTCAACCCTTTCTGAGTATAAACTGCATTATGGATGTTCATTTGACCAGCAGGCTATCCCTGTACCAGGTGTTGGGGATAACATAAGGTGTCTTTGTCCCCTAAAACAGAGGTGGGGAACCTTTCTTTTGCCAAAGGCCATTTGGATATTTATAACATCATTCAAAGTCCATACAGAATCATCACCTTAAAAATTAGCCTGCTATATTTGGTCAAACATTTAATTAACTCACCCCTAATGTGATAACTGGAACTGCTTCTCTTTGGTGAGGCCTCGGCAGGGCCAGACCAAATGATTTTACAGGCCGTATACAGCTGGACATTCCCCACCCCTGCCCTAAAAGGAAAGGAATGGGATCTTAAAATTTCTGAAGTCTTTGCCTAGGTTTGATACCAAACAAACCCACAAGCCTACGGTATTCTCTTTATGTTACAGAAGAGGAAACTAAGGCTCAGCAAGATCAAGTTGTCCAGGGCCACAAAGGCCGTGAGACACACAGTAAAGACGTGAACCCCAGTGTGCCTGGCCACCTGGGCTGTGGTCTGTCCAGGACCCTAGTGCCTCCCTCGAGCATTTTCCATGTAGTCACTCTTCTTCCCGTCCAACCCTGACACTGGTACTGACACTCATTTTACAAAGCATTAGAGACTTATTAGTTCATTGAATTTCAGGATGTTAAGGGTTTTTGGAAATCTATCCTAATTTTATATTTATAGAATTAAAAACCAGTTGTTCTGGGAATGGGTATGAGTTGCCTAAGAAGACAGATGTGGATCGTGGAGAGCCAGGACTGTAACTCAACCCATTTCACAGTTTCCCTAAATTCCCTCCCTGGTGTTCTAAACCCTGCACAATCTTAAATTCCTAGTATCTTACTGCCTTAGAAGGATGCCCGTGAAACCATCACCGATTAACTGTCTTCCTCACGCCTTGGTCCCTCACCTGCTATACCGCTCCATCTTGTCTGCTGACAGGTCACAGCACTTCAGCATTATGTTTACTGCTGTTATCTTTCCTGCTGTCTTTAGTTCTGTCCTGTTAATTTCTGGGTGTGTTTGCTTGGCACCGCTTCCCGCCGGCATCAGCCTTCTCTGCTCTTTCCCTGAGAGTCTCCCATTTACCCGAAAAAGGCTTGATTTATGCAGGCATTGCAAAGCAACCTGAGCCACGTATTCCCTTCTTCCTCAGTGGTGTTCAGCAACATGACCAGAATAGCAGAGAGTGAAATCTTTGTGCACCTCTGCTGTGGGCGCAGCTGCGATGAGGAGCAGAATAAGGGAAAAGACAGGGCGGGGTCGACGTGAAGGATGGACCCAGTGACTGAGTCCTTCGGTCGCTTATGCTCAAATGAACCAAAAAGTGTTGTGAGAATTCGTCTGGATATTTACAGAAATAATAGCAAGAATGCAATTCTTTCTGTATAAATTTAGATACTTGCAAAAACACATAGTCTCTATGTATTTTTACAAATAATCTTTCATGCGCATTTTGGAAAGTTTCAGACATCACAGACTTGATTTCGGTGGTGTCCAGTCAGTCACGGTCTCAGATTTTTCCATGTGGATAAAATGGAATGGATTAATTTTCTTTGTACGTCTCATCGGGAAGGAAGATGTAAGCTAGCCATTCTTGGATCTGTCTCTACTATGGTATATAAATTGCTTCAGGCGGAGAAGCGCCAATTTAGTTCCGCTGTGATAGTTAGTCCTGGTGCTCTGAAAGTTGGGAGTGAGGGAGAGGTTTGGCCAGAGGTGAATCTCAGAAGGTTATCCTAGCAGCAATGGCCAGCGCAGACAGGGTGAGTGAGGCCAAACAGGCCAAGGCGCAGAGCAACAAGGGCGGGTGGCCAGGTGGATCGGAGCCGGGTCTCTGAAGACCTGGGTCTGGTGTTAGGGTTACTACCCATAACCCTATGCCTTCAGGCAAGTCTTGAGCCTTTTTATGTTCAAATTTTCTGTTTCATAAAATGGGTTGGAAGAAATTATCATTTCAGGTCCTCTCCAAGCTCTTAAATGTTTTCGCTTTATTCACAGAGATAAATACAATGTCGGGGACATGTGCTCATAGATAGCAGCAGAGAGCTGGCAAAGCGAGGGGTGGGAGGAGGCCAGAGATTCAGAATGAATGCTGAAGGCTGTAGAGGTGGAAGTTCATGGCCACAGAGTTAGAAGCTCTGATTTCTTTTAAAAAAAATACGCTTTTGTTGATTTCAGAGAGAGAGGAAGGGAGAGGGAGAGAGATAGAAACATTGATGAGAAACATCGATCGGCTGCCTCCTGCACACCTCCCACTGGGGATCGAGCCCTCAACCCGAGCATGTGCCCTGACTGGGAATCAAACCAGCAACCTCCTGGTGCATGGGACAATGCTCAACTAATTGAGCCATGTCAGCCAGGCGAAACTCTGGTTTCTTGATGTGGCTTTGTTGGGAATGCCCTTCATGACCATAGGTAAGAAATTAAAACTCCCTGGGCATCCATTTCTCCATCTGTTAAATAAAGAGCCCTGCCTGTTTAGTATCCAAGTTTCTTAAATGCTAAAATATTTTGTGGATTCTTAGCTTTATTTTTTTTTCCCCAAAAATACTCAGAAAATCACTGCACAGTGAGTATTTTATGATAGAAATAAAGTAACGTTGATTTAAAAGCTGCAGCAATGAAACTTGTTTCCTACACTTTCACTCCTGGTTTTTCATTCCTACCAGAAAATAAGAACATGCTGGCTCTGATTGTATTTTATGTGTGAGCTTATGAATGGCCTCTTTTTCTAGACAATAAGATTTCCAGGGGCAGGAGCGACGTCTCTGAATCCTGCGTCTAGTGCAGGTTCAAACGTGTAATAGCCACTTGGAGAAAGTTTGCTGAATTGACCCTACTGCAGTTACAACTTTTCCTGTACTGTTGATGTCATTGCCTAATAATTTAAAAGGCATCAGCCTTATCATCATCATTATTATTGTTACTTATTATTACTGATTAATGCCATAGTTAACGGCAATAAGGTGCTTTCTTTGGCTAAGGAAGACCAGGCATCTTTTGAGAATGGGTTGTGTCAATTCTAGAATCTGGAGTCTTGTATGTGTCTGAGTTTCAGGACAAAAGACAAGATGGGAAGAAGGGGCTGCAAGGTATAATTGGTTCCTTTGATCACTTCAGTTTCTATGAGACGATGTAACCTGGGGAGTAGTGCACCACTGATGGTGAATTGAAATAGTCCATTGATAAAAGAACCATGAACATGCACTGAGTTAAGGGAGGCAAAGGGGAAGGGATGAAGCCCTGCAGAGACCAGGTACATTGGTGCAGTGCAGTGCAGGAGCCCTTCCTTGTCCTTGGGATGCCTTCCGGATTCACCGTCTCTAAGACATCAGAGAGAATATTGTACATCCAGCCAAGCGGTAATTGCACAGCCCACACACGCTTTGAATTAGGATCCATTAAAAATAATGGGGAGGAGTGACAACATGGGTTTGGGTGTGCATGGAGGTGTAGCAGGGGAGAGTCGGAGAGATGGGCCAGTTCTCCCTTTTAATGGTAATTAATGTCGGCATCTGCTGCTGCTGGGAGCAGGCTCTGGTCTGTATTCCTGAGGTGTAGGAAGATATTGATTTTTTTATGGAGACACTGTAGCTGAAAATTTTAGAGAGGCATTCACGTTCCCTATTAATATGCAGGCTGGGTAATGGCTACTGGTAGTTGAGTGTAAGACAAAGACAATCTACAATGGCTATTAAAAGAGCCACAGCCTTATGGGCACATTTATTCCGGTTCACTCTGTTTTAAACATTCTTTCCAGCAGTTTTCACCTTAAAATCCAGTGCTTAATTTAATATATTTGAGGATTTTAGAAAAAGTCGATTGTTTTATTCTTCAAAAGTTGATGACTTAATTTCCTAAATCCCACAATTTATATTCTGTTATATACAATGAGCCCATTTTTCATGACGAATTTTTTTGGCACATGTTTTCTTCTAGTTTTAATCCCCTAGCTTTGTTTTTTTAATTTTTAATTTAATTTTATTTCTTACACATCCCCCAGCCACTCGAAGGTCGGTGTTGTTCTAAGATACCTGAGGGACCACATAGGGTTGCTCTGCCTATCCACCTGTGCCTTCGACGGCAATGATCACAGCACAGCAGGGAGTCTGACTCCTGAGATCTTGTGGGCTCCACCATCTACTCTCATTAAGTCTCCAGTTGGCTCCCATTGCCATTGTTTCAGTCCTGGGAGCTTAATTAGGACAGAAAGCAATGAATTTAACACTCCCTTTTCTCTATCCCAAAAGCTGTAGAAAGAAAGAAGGCAAGCTTAGGAAGAGGGCACACTCTCATCTGGTTGTTGGATGGTGTTCATTTGAAGAGTGATGCTATTAATTCTCAGACTGGAAAGGAGGGACAGGGAGCTGAGCTTGCTGAGAACTGGGGTGGAGAGCCACTCGGCTTTCTGATTCCCCCGGGGACATTATTGCGATGGTGGTGCTATGAATTCCCGAAATATCAGACATCCCCATTCAAATGTAAGTAGAACACATTTTGAAATGCACAGAGTGCTCTTGGCAGTAAAGCTCTTTTAAAATTACCCATAACTCGATTTCCCCATTAGCACACTTAATAAAGACTTGGCTTTGTCTCGTAGTGACATGGTGGTTCTTTTCTCAAGCATATAAGAGCTCTAGTTATTTTATGGTGACAGCTATTTTTAAAAGCTCCTGGGTTCATTCTTACCGAAGGCTCCTTGCCAGAAAATTGAGGCACAGGGCATGGGGCAGCCGCCCGCCACTCGGCGTAGTGGTCGCTGCAGAAGGTGACGTTGTGTAGCAGGAGGCTCTCGGGAGTTTGGCCTCGAACAATCCGACTTGCCGTTCAAAACAGAACGAAACAAAACAAAACAGAAAGCTCAGACATTTAAAATTGATTTTGTGCAGTCTTGTGATACCACAGATATGTATTCTACAATGGGCTCTAGAATAACATGTCCACGTCTCGTATCAGGCTGTCATTCATTCATTTCCCTTAGCGTCTTTCAAAATGAGAACCTCAGAAGCTTTGAGTAACTTTGAAGACCCCAGAAAAGAGGTGCCCCTCTGTGATATCCTGTGTTAAATGGAAAGCGTCTGTATTAGAGAATTTATAATGAAGGGAAATTGTTTGAACACATCCTTTTGTAGCCTGTTGGATTTAATTAGGTTACATCTCATCCTGATTACTGATTCTGGGCTAATTGGCTAACTTTGTACTATCTGGGTCTTTTGCAGATTTATTTAACTTCTACCCTTCTTGCTTTGTTTCTGAGCACCTAGAAGTTTTCAAGTGAAGAAGTCAGAGGAAGGGACTTGAATAAAGATATTTTCCCAGTGACCACCGGCAGGCTTAGTGCTGGACAGGGTCAAAACAGGTGGGTCTTCAGGACTATATTGAAGAACTTGAGGGCGAGAAAGGAAAGCGGCCTCTGTGAACAGAGTGCTGGATCAAGAATCCTGTGATCCTTCTGTATTACATTTGCCACAAATGCAGCACTGACTGACCTTTGACTAGCAGTTTTCCTATAAGTTCCTTGATTTACCCACTGGTGCCCAGGCTGCGATGTACAAGACATTGAGGTCGTGTAATCTGGTAGTTACTCAATTCTTAAGTGTTTATGAATGAAATACATTGGTTTATTTTTGAGAAACATGGTACTCACAGACCAAGACACTTGAACATCACACAGGGTCATGCCCTGGGTAGCCTGTGGGGTACCAGGTGATCCCTTGTATCATAGGGCATCGGGGAGGGAGCAGCAATGCCCTTGGAAATCGCCTGGAGAACTGTTATCCTGGCCTTTGGCCCAGTCTGTTGGTGGAAGTCATCCAAACTAGATAACATCCCTCTGAGTTAGATGAGAGAGACTATCTCTGAATCTCCCCAGATACGGGAAGGGGGAATAATAAATGGGAGCTGGAGGAATGGAATCTGTAAATGTTAACACCTTCATTCGCAGGCTCTAGGCAACATTCTCTATATTCTCTAAAGAAACCCCAGGCCATTCCACAAATGCAATATCTTTTTAAAATTTTTCAATTTTTGCGTCTTCATCTCTGCCATCCCATAATAGGAAGATTAGTGGCTTTAACATATTCCAGTAACCCTCCTTTACTTGGAATTCACAAATTGCTTTTTGCTGTAAACAGTAGCTGTAAAATACTTCAAGCTGAGAAGATTCGATGAGGCCCTTATCCCAAATAAGCCTTTGAACTAAGTTAAAATGACTGAAAATTTCATCGTATGAAATGGTATTTGGATATTAAACACTATCTCCAGCGGAGCACTACCCATTGAAATCCTCTTGTGCTCGACAATCGCCAGGGTGTGAAGGCTGGGGTGAGGGGGTGGGGCGGGGTGTATGCATAATTTTTGTGAAGAGATTTCTAGACCTACGTGGATTATGAAGAGCCTCCCAGATGTCCTGCAGGGGTTAACACTCGGCACTGGGAGAAGAATCTGAGGAGGGACTGACAGTCTTTGGAGTGAAACCCTTTGGGACCACTCCCCTTCAAGATATGAATAGTCAGAGTGAGGGACTGATCACACACTCAGAGGAGCCAACCGCAGAGATTTTAAAGCCAAAGAGACTAGAGAGCCTGAGGCAGGCAGCAGCAGCAGTGCGAGTGTTGACCAACAGGTTTGCGGGGCTCCACAGAGGGCCAGGTAGTTGGTTGGGTACGGTACACCCCCAGGGGCAGGTCTTCCAGTGTCTGAGCATCAGACAAACTCTGGGTGGTGGGGGAGGTCCTAGGCACAGGAGCAACAAAAGCAGAAGTCTGGCTCCCTCCTAGGAGTGGGGGCTAAGAAAGAGGGGGCATCTAGCATAGGGGGCATGGGAGGAGGCAGTGATTTGTTAGGGGGCAGGTCTAGAAGAGCTGGCATTGGGCCCACAGAGGACAAGGTCACCATGCTGTGCCGTCTCTGTGGCTGTGCTTGTCGTCCCAGGTCTGGGCAGAACGGAGCCCGCCTTGGGCACCAGGCACCTCCGTGCTCAGCAGCTGTGATGATGCGTGATGACAGTGCAGGACACAGAGCAGAAGCTGCTCCAGGCCACGCCCGGTGTCTGCAGCATCCTGCCGCATTTCCCGGGGTATCAAGGAGGAAGGTTTAATTCTTGAAAATGAAGAGCAGCCCTTCAGGGCTTGTTACCAGTAAAGGTTTAGTTGTCTGAAGACCGGCATCCTAGGTCTGACTCTGCCATTTATTCATCCTGGGACCTTAAGTGAATCAATGAATCCTCTGAACCTGTTTCCTCCTGATGAGATGGGAAAACAGTTCAGTCTCTGTTGGACGGGACTTTCGTTGGGGTCACATTGATCATGCGCATGAATGTGCTTTGCAAATTGTGAAACGGAGGAAAGAGGCACCCATTTTTGAAATGATTAATTGGGACAAACTAGTTTATAGACATCAATTAGTTAATTGGTCCAAAACTATTTTGCTAATATTTGAAGAATTAAAAACATTATATCGAGTCATACTTCATTCTAGCTTCCTGAGGAAGAGATTAACAGCATCGGGTAGGTGTCAAATGCCAGAGCACATTCATGGGATGTGTGAGCAACAAGGATGTTTGAGGTCAGAGGGGAAACTGAGGGCCAGAGAATTTAAAGGGCCAGTGGCAGAGCCCCGGTCAGATGGGCCACCTCACATACCACCCTCTCACCCACAATGGGTTTCCTAGTGGATGGTTTTGGTCAAGTAGAAGTGAAATATGGGTGTCAAAATATATATCCCGACTAATGCCACATAAAAGGGATTGTGGAAATAGGTCCGGAGTAAAACATACATCTATTGTCGTCAACCTTTGTTACAATTCCTACATTTTATAAACACGTCGACACCCCAACAGAGTTAGTTAGGAAAAAAAAATATAACACTTCAACACCTATGTCTCCTATTTCCAGTCGTACTAAAAAAAGGTATGTTGCCACACTGAATGTGCTTTTTCATGTGATCTATGTGTCCTTTAGTCCCCTGCACGTCATGTTCCTCCATCTGAAGGACTTTCTAAGATTATTGCGAGGTCCACTGAGATAAAATCTCACATGCTAAGCACAGGAGGGACTTACCCTGCCCCGTGGAGAGCCAGACTGATAAAGAAGACGAGGGAAACGTGGTGTGTGTACCAGAACAACTCATAGGAGACCCGCCTAATGAACTCAGTGGAAGAGGTCATGATCAAGATTAAAGCCAGAGAGATGAGCAGGCCAGTAATGCCCGCCACTGTCATCAGCAACTCAGTGGTTGTGTTCTGAAAAACACAGACGCCAGGACATTAATGACTTAGTTCCAGTTTTCCATTTGAGGACCAGCACTTGACAGTCCAAGCAAAGAGCAGTTCAAAATGTTCTAGTCAGACACATATACAGGCTGGGGCAGAAGCAGGTTTGCAGTTGTTTGTATGGAAAATAATACAATAAGTAACAAATAATAACACAAGAATAAACTCTATTTTGCACACTCACACTGTAAATCTACTTTTGCTCCACCCCATATTAGCTTCCAAATGGTCCCCATAAAACTCAAGAAGGCCCCAGCCGGGCGTGGCTCAGTGGTTGAGCACTGACCTAGGATCCAGGAGATTGAGGTTGGATTCCGGGTCAGGGCACATGCCTGGGTTTCAGGCTTGATCTCCAGCAGGGGGCGTGCAAGAGGCAGCCAGTCAATGACTCTCTCTCATCATTGACGTTTCTCTCTCTCTACCTCTCCCTTCTCTCTGAAATGAATAAAAATATATTTAAAAAAAACACAAAACCTCAAGAAGGGAGCTCCTTTGCCCTTTCCGCTCTCCCACTTGATGGTGAACATTCACTTTGTGAAAATTTCATCAAATGCATTTCATTAACTTCAATTTTCATCTGTATAAATCAATTTTTATGTCAAAAATACTCTGTTGAAATGAAATTAGGGCAATATATGAAAAGACATTTTAAGATCAAATACTGCAAAATAAATCTGAGTTTCAGATTTTTAATTTTTAAGATAAAAATGTGGGTCCCTTTGCTTAATTGCGTTTTAACATTAAGAAACACTCTTTTTGAGAGACCCCTTAGAGGCATTTGAATCAAGCAGCTGTAGCCCCTGCTCCTCTGGTGGTTAGTGATTCCTTGCTTTTGCTTTTTAATTGGGAGGATCATGACTTGCATTTCTTTCATGCCACCTCAGGAGGCTTGGCATAAGACTCTGCAAATCCTAGGTGATCAATAAAGATACAGCTATTCTTATCTGGTATACACTGCCAAAAGGCCAGAATTCTGACCTGTGAGTTCAGGGGACTGATAAATAGCCTTTTAGAATATAAATCACAAAGTGTTTTGTTTTTATTGTGAGTTTTCCATATTCTTGTCAAGTCATTAGTATTCATACATTGTCTTGCTATCGTTGAGACGACTGTGAGCTTAATAAACTCACACTGTATCTTTTGTCAGTAAAATCTCATTAATTTGGGTTGCCTTGAGATCTTGAGGTAATTTGGACAGGGACTTCTCTGATGTTTTTTTTTTCTTCATGGAGCAAACCGTGGAAATAAAATTGAAAGGGTATGTCTAAAACATTTAAAAGATGTTTTTCAAGTGTACTCACACATTTTAGAAATCCATTTATATCATATGATGTGATAATTTTAAACCATCCCTCTTGGCTTATTAAAGCAAATCCCCATGTCCCTTTTCTTGCACCATACTTATGGGCTGGTTTGAGTTGCAATGTGTCCTCTAAAACAGTCCCACTGCGTCTGTTTAGAAACGCTCTATAAAGTACACTTTGTGTTACTGATACTCATCTTTCTCCAAATACCCCAAATTAGAGGGTTTCCTGGACTTAATTAGTACTTACATAGATTACTACTAAAATTTTGAAATCATTATATTGGAAGTACCTTAATCATGTTGTTAAATTGCTTTAAAACTATGTATAATAAATGTTATTTACTCTATAGTCTCTTTAAAATGTTGAGACTTATTCTTGGGTATGTGTGGCAATGAACTTTCCAGAGCCTTAGTGGAGAAAACAGTTAACCCTACTGTAGGTGCCCAGGTAAACGCTGTGGCTCAAATGAGTACCCCAAGGCTCAAATGAGTACCCCAGGGCATTCCTGCAGGCTTAGGGCATCTGTAGTTTTGATTTATAACTTTGAAACTTGTGCTTTGAATTGTTGTCAGCTAAGAAAATGTAGCTCTACCTGACCAGTGGCCTGGTATTGGAAATCATTGTAGGATAATTAGGGGACATGACATGGAAGAATTTTCCCAAAAAGAGACTTTGAATTTTCCTTCTTCAAATAAGGCTGCCTGGGCAAAATGGCCCAGATGGTAATGGAGAGATTTCCATTTCTGTCTTAGGCCTCCTCTTGGGCAATATAGATGTTTTTCAAACCTGATCAGTGCTCTGGATGCATATTCCAATATGGTAGCACATGGCCAAAGGTTTAGATCAACTAGGGAGAAAGGCAGGGGGTACATTAAGTGAGAGAAATGTCTTAATCTCTACAGGTGGATTTCAGTGGCTACATGTTTGGTTTTCTTTTTGTTTCCCACATTTGCACACAGATAATTAGCATTAGTGATGTCACTAGCCAGGTAGGCCTCACTATGAAATTAGCTACGTTGGCCAGCACCTGATTTGGCAAGCCAGCTAGTCACATGTGTGCCAAAATAGGATGCTGAACAGATCTAGAGAACAATCTGCAAATTGAAAATGGAGACACCTACTTTATAATCCCTGGATTTATATGGTGCTTCACATTCTTTATGAGTCTTACATCAGCAAAAAAATACCTAATCATGAGCCGCTTTAAAAATTTAAAATATTGGAGATTTAAAAGGTCACCGTATTTCCTGTTTAGGTGTATTTATTATTATTTTTTGCTATAAACAAATGAAGTGGCACCAGTTTTCTCCTTGCTCACAACCTCTTGGCAACATTTATGGCAGAAAAAATGACTGTTTTGAAAAAGTGAAATTAATGTTAACACTTGGCAGAAACTTCTTCTCTCGAGCTCTTTTATTAAAAGCTTTTAAAATACAATGTTCTTGATTGTAAAAGGGATAGGAAAAGAGCATTTTTCAGATGAAAAATTAGGTAGCGTGCAAGAACTCACCCTTTGGGAGGTCCGGATGGGGTTGAGGTAGCTCTCATTTGAGGCGTCGCCAAGCTTGGAAAGTGCAGCCAGGAGGCCCTGGGCCTCTGAGGACTGTCCCCGGTGGTAGCGCTCCAGGTTGCACACGTGCGCCACGATGTGGATGGCTGCGGAGGGGGCAACGGGACATGCGTCGTGTGGGTTTCTCCCTCTCTAGTTACTTAGGAACACAAGGTCTGTGTGGTCAAGCTCTTCTGTTATGAGTTTTGTAATCCCAAGGCCGAGTGAACTATAATGTGCATCGTACCCAGTGTCTTAAATGAAGTGAATGCTTCCTAAGATATTGTATGATTTTCACATTCATACTAATTATATTAAGAAATAAAGTAGATCTCAACTCACCATAATTGAATATAATGTGATTATTCTAGAAGTAGAAGAGGTATTGTTATCACAACGTAATTATGAATAAAACTTCTTTCCCAAGAAATCAGAAAGCATCATTCTAGAATACTGTACCTTGCACACACTGATATATGGGCATATGACATATATGATGATTCCAGGGGGGAGATACTGTGTCTGTTGTCTTTCAGACATAATATTTTATATTCTTACTTTACATATTTTAGTGTGTATATACCCCTACACATACACACAGATAATCGCATCTGTTTTCCTAGTGGATTAAAATAAGCCAGTATTTCTGGAACTAAACCTCTCTGTATATTCTTTTTGTTTGTTTTTTGACTGTGGACTTCTAGCCTCCAGAAATTATTGTGAGACAACAAATTTCTATTGTTTAGGTCACCCAGTTTGTGGTATTTTGTTAGGGCAGCCCCAGGAAGTTAATATACATGACCCCCCCTACAAAAAACCCCAGCCCAAACCAAATCCCAGTATAATTTGGGAAGTGGTCAGAAACAAGTAGATTCATTCACAAAACCTGCTAACATTATGTAGGTAACACGGGTGTTCATCTTGAAACCTCAACACCTGGCGCATTGCTTAGCACCAATATGTATGTGATAACGACATACTGAGTGACAGTGAGATTACAGAGAGAAACAAAGGGCCAGGAAGTCGATCTTTCGATGCAACATTGTTGGAATAGTGTTGTCTATGCTGATGTATATTTTTTTCACATTTTTTTTTGCAGCCTTTTGTTTTCAAAATCAACACTAGCTTAAAGGGGCGTTTCAGGTCCTGCAGCAAATCCAATGACATCAACTACGCAGGTGGGCTCTTCCTAGGGCCTCTGAGGACTTTCTGCGGAGTGCTTGGAAGAGCTGGTGGTAAACATTTCCAGAACCCACCCGAATGCCAGGCTAAAAGATGCTATTATTGGGTCTTTCCACAATTTTACTTTCTCACCAAAGTACTTTTACAGTTAAAAGAGAGCAGCAATCTTGGACATACTACAAATGCACATTTAATTGGTGTGTGAACTTTTGAGTTCAAATAAGGAGCTTTTATTGAGGAGAGAAGCAAAAAATCATAAAGGCTCCAATTAGAGCCAGCTGCCCCAAGAAAGTTCCTTTTCCTTCCTTCTTCCCTCCTTTTTATTTCTCAGGAAATCAAAGGAAAGTAATTGAGGGACCATCTCAGAAGGGTGGTCTGTTCCTGCGCTTTCTGCCTGCCGGTCTGTGATAACAGTCATTCTGGAGCCGGTCACCTCCTAATTAAGCAGCGGCTAGAAATAAGGGCCCAGGGACAAAGGCTGGCTGCGCTGCGCAGCCAGAATCCGGCCCCGGACTTTCGGGTCTGTGGTCTGATTTCCGCAGGAACATGCTCTGTCTATGGCACCCCGCGCACGCCACTCGTTTGTAAATCACACTTAATCGTGTTTGGCAGGACTGGGGAGAGTCTCCCCGGAGCTCCCCGGCCTGATGCAGAACCGCGTTGGCGGCAATTCTTTGGGGATCCGGCCCCGAGAGCGAGGGCCTCTGGGGCTGTTCTCCACCGGAGGCCTCCACGTCTCTTTTCTCAGAGGCTTCCTCTGAGCTCAGGCCTCGCAGCCTGCCCTTGCTGTGGTCACTGAGCTTTGTAAACTAATTCTAGCTGCTCACCAGGAGCCGCCCTTGGGCGCCCGCAGCCCCGGGGAAGGAGCGGCTGCAGCGCGGCCGTGGGGTTCGCTGGAGAGCCGCCCGCGCCCGGTGCGGCGCCGCCGCGGGGAGCTCGGCGCAGGGCCCGCGAGGCCCGCCGTGCGCCTCGGCGTCCGGAGATCTGCGCCGGCGAGAACCGAGGGGCTGTGGAACCACGGGTCTCACGCCAGGGGGGTCGCGGCCCCTGGCAATGTCTGGGTGGCCGAGATGCCGGCGCTCTTAGCGGCCGGCGGGCGGGAAGGCCCGGTGGCCGGTTCCACGCCATGCCCTGGGTCACAGCTGCCGTAGCTCGCCTGCCCCTCCTCCCGGCCGCGTCCTGCCCCGGCTCTGAGTGCCTCCCTAATGATCTGACCCCGCGAGGCTGCGGTTCGTGGGTGGGGACGCTGAGAAAGGAGCCGCCTCCGCCAGGCAGGGCTCCGGGCGCTTCTCGCGCTCCCAGGCCCACCCGCGGGACCACAGGCAGAAGCAGCCGCGCGTCCGCGAAACCAGCGCATAGCACCCCCACGTGCAATTGCCAGCCGCATTTCTGAGTTAGTGTGAAATGTGATCATGGCTTTGTAGGGTCTGGGAGAAGCGAGCCGCCCCCCCCCCCCCCCGCCGGGAATGGAAACCCCCCAGCGGCTGGCCGCCAGGCGGTGCCAGGAGAGCAGGCAGAGCAGCGGGAGTTCAAGTGCAAGGGGCTGGCGGGCATTCCTGCTTCTCTCCGGGGGTCCGAGAGGGACTGGCGGGGGGGCAGCACCTGCTTTCTCTTGTCGCACCAGAATGTGAACTTACTATCGTGGACAGTGGCATCATTTCGAATCTTTCCTGTTCACACCCTATTTTCTGCGCCCTGAACTGCCCGGGGCTCCCTGAAGAACTCCTGTCCTGTCTAGGACCTTCCCCAGGAATTCCTTCAATCCCTTTTGCCCGCTGGTCGGCGCCTACTCATCCTCAGGGTCCACCGCCTTTGTTGATGCGCAGTCCCAGCCCTTGGGGTAATCAGCCTGAGAAATTCCTCTCTGCGGCAGGAGGTGTGACTGTGGCCCCCAGGGGAGGGGCGGACAGCCCAGACCCGGTGGGTCGGGAGGCGGACCAGGCAGGGGCCCTGGATGTTACCCGCTGAGGGGGGGGGGAGCATTGCAGACGCAGGACACAGCAAGAGCAAAGGCACAGACCACTCTGGGGCCGCCAGGAGCTGGGCACAGGGGGGCAAAGCAAGGGCTGTGGAGGGAGAGGAGACTGGAGTAGAGGGCAGGGCTTGATGAGTGGAGCCCTCCCCACCCTAAACTTGGATTTGATTCTCACTTGCAGTAAGTGAGTGACCCTGTAGCCTGCAGGTTTCCAGGAGGTCCGCTCCCGACAGCTGGTCTGCACATCTCATAGGGCTGGGTGGGTTGTATTAGTGTTACTTTAATTCCACAGAGGGCAGGGCGTAAGGAACCTATCTGAGATCACACAACCAGTCTCCTGCTGCAGGGGTATATAATCACTTGATTATACTCCATTCTGAAAACAGTGCTGACTACACTGGTTTGAGAAGGTAGAGAACACCTTGCGCTTGGACACCTTGCGCTTGGGAGACATGTGACGCACACTGCTTATGCGCTGCTGCTGATACGTGATCACAGACGGGGCAATGCACGTGCCCAAAGGGTTACGGAAATACTACTGCATAACACACTTTCCCTTGTTCTTCGCTTTCTTTTCTGATGTGCTTTGATGCTTGGGTTTTTGTTGTTGTTGTTTTTTTCTGTTTCTTCCGTTTATAGTATCTTTGTAACTTTCTCTTAGAGTCCAATTCTGCCTTTAAGTAATTGCATAGTGATAATATCCTTCCTGCATTTTATCGTGTTTTATCTCTTTTAATGAAGGAATTAAGGATTCTTAAGATTTTATGGCAGCCTAGAAATCTCCTGAATTCCTTCTCTAAGAGCCTTCTAAGGAGCAATCTTGACTCCACTTGGACACCACCCAGGACAGGGAACTCAGTACTCTCAGGGGACCCTCATTCTAATTTTAGATCATTTTCAAGGTCTGGGAAAGACTTCCTTTTCTGAGCTGAAATCTTCCCTGAGTCCTCATTCTTTTGTGCATTCACGCATTCCTCAAAGGTTATTGGCACCTATGTATAGTATTTAGTGCTCTTGTGAGCCTTGGGACACAGGAATGAATTAGTGTGTTCTTTGCTCTCCCTCCCTTAGCTGATTTTCTCTAGAACGTGATGTCTTTTTACCCTTATTTCCTAACAAACTACAAAGACCCTTTGCAAACATTTCCTGGGTTGGCTTTATCTGGTGTTGAAGACAATCAGTGGGGAAATCTCCCCACATATCTCAATCACAGTCTCGCCACATACCCAAAGTTGTGTTACTGTGGCACTTGGGTACTGTCTGTCATGTCTTGTTGCTTAATTAAATCCACATTTGTTTTGAGTGTTCTTTTTACTCTCCTATTTATTATGCATGAAAGGATAAAAACAAATGAGGAAAACATTTTTATAGTTAAATTAGTTTGAGGGAAACAGTCCTGAATTATAAGTCTTTATTGTTCAGATAGCGTTTTATTTCAACGTAATTTTTTGTCCAACAAAACCACAAGCTTGTTGGTTATTGCCACCTCCCCCCAACACTTGTCTTTCCCCCAGAGTTTAACCTTGGCCTTGGATATTAATTTCTAGTGCCTTTCTCTTGAATTCTCTTGTTTTCTAATTCAAGAAATAACAATAACACTTTATATGCCTATAAAGCTTCACATCTTTTCAAGATCCTTTTATATTCACTAGCTCAGCACTATTCAGAACCTATTCATGCGATCTGGCTTTTCTTTTCTCTTTTTACTGCCCATGATACCATTTGATAGGTACTTTCTTATGACTGAATAAAATTTTGAATATAGGTCAATTTTATTCCTGATGTGAATGATATTGAATCACAAAGTGTTTGGTCGTCAAGTAGGCATTTATCGTTGTATTAACAACAAGCCCAATTATTCCCAGATGAAAATGAAGTTTCGTAAACTTTCTTTTCAGCTACAGAAGGCTTGGTAGGGAAAACTGCATGAGTATAGATTAGAAATTTAAAAATCCATTTGTGGAAGGTTTCTGTGGTCAGATGGAAGGCAAAGATTTTTTTACCTGAGGGTGAGCCATTGGTGAGAGGAAGTAAACAAAGCTATAAAGTTAAACATCAGGCATTGGAAAATCCATCAGTCAATTAATAATAAGCACTTACTTGCATTAATGGCTATTCCATAGGCGACCAGCTTGTGGAATTGGAGGTTTTTGTCTAACTGTCTTCTCCATGGTCCTCTGCAGCACTAGGGTAACAAAAATAAAAGTCCTGTTTTGGAAAATGTCACAGCAATGACAGTTGTCATAAGAGATAAGAGGAGGACCCACACTCTGCCTCTAAATAACTGAAGGTGAGGCAATGTGACACACAATTAGTGCACATTAATTAGTCAAACAGGCAAAGCCAAATGGTTATCATTGGTTTTCCTAAAATTTCAACTCAATAAAAATGACTGAGTTAGTAGTACACTGGCTATAATTCAAAACTCTAGAATAAACCCGCTAATATTCATGCTCAGCTTATTTGGAAAATGATGATGCTCATCACTGTCATTGATGTGGTTTAGTAGCTTATAAATTATTCTGTATTATACAAAGAAAGGAACTATACTCACCTACATCTCAATATTCATAACATTATGCTGATGAGTATATAATAAATCACGTTGTCTACTGAAAGTAATTGAAGGCCTCATTTTTCTGTGCAGTGTGTTACTCTGTTTAGCATGAGCCACGGTTAAGTACCCAACACAGTGCAATCAGTATAATTAGGAACTGTTCCATTATGTCCGGTAGGGGTTAAAATACTCATAGTAGAATCTGTGTACTGTGATTGTGCTTTCTGGTATTGAGAACTCTTATGTTTCTGCAGTGATATTTGGCTCAACTGTGTATTTGTCTCCTTTCAATCAGAAATGGTAATAGTTCAAGCTGTTATAATACTTCCATGTTGGTGAGTGAGGTCAATTTTTATGAGCCCTGCTTTTCGGATGGAGCAAATGCATCAGGGAAAGGTGGAGCGATGTCCATTGTCATGCAGGGAGTCAATAGCAAAAACAAAAGTCAAGCCAGATGTACTGATTTCTGATTTTCAGTTTTAGCTATTGTGTTCTCTTACAAAGAAACAAACCTTATTCTAAACAAGATGACTGGGAATTTCACAGTAGAGTACATCTCTGTTTTCAATGGCACTTATGTTAGTCATAACAACTAAAATTATTTCAAATAATTTAGTACTTACGATACTTGCTCCTCTTATGAACGAAATGAGGTTTCGACTGATTGGTAATAGAATTAGCATGCAGTTAAAATTCAGGCAGACTGCAGATGCTCTTGCCCACGCCAGTGTTGACTGTATATATGTAAAGATATAAGAGACACAGTGAAAACAGGGAAGCTGGGAAAAGAGAATGCATTTTGTCTTCTGAAATGATAATGTATAGTCACCAACTCTACTTACACCCAGAATAACTCGTGTGTAAAAGAAAGACTCTTCCTCTTCATACCAACAGAAAGTGTTGATAAACAGGTACAAGTTAACTCCCAACCAAGAGAGCTAGAGTAGAATGGAAAGAGAACCAGTCAATGTGATCGTCAACCTTTTCTTTGCAAAATCACCTGGGGTTCTTCTTGGGGTTCAGTTCAAGTGAAATGAGCTTCTCAATATTAATCAGAATTAATCCATGCAATTATTTTATAGATTAGTTTTGAACAGTAATTATATTGGTAAGAAATCATTACCTTTATAAAAAAGATTTTAAGTACGTATGGGTATTCTTTAAGGAATTTTATGAAAGTACAAAACCTTCCTAATCAGCATTGCTGTAATGTTTTAACTCAACGATGTGAAGGTGGAGGAACTCTTTAAAAACAGCTCAGAAGGTACTCTAGAAAAATGCCAATTTCATAGTCTAATTCAAAGACTTCATTTGATTTAGAGAAACACTCATAGATTATGCAAAAACAAACTACTTGACTTTAAAAATAATTAAAAATAAACTCAATCGGAAAACAACTTTATATGATTCTGCAAGGGTAAATTAAATATATCTACTGAATGTTTTCTAACAAGTTTTTAGTCTTTTAACCAAAGTAATACTTGAAGCTATTTAGCATCCCTATACAAGTTATTCTGAAAATCAAAGACTATTCAATATATACATTTAAATTTGAATAACAGAAATGAAACTTACTACTAATACGACAGAGAGACTCTCATTCAGAAGCCAGCACGCCATCACGCTGACTCTGCTCTTTTGCTGTTGGCAAATTATTTCTTTCATTCACCTGAGTTCTATCCTTAGTCAGGGCTCCTCTGCTAAATTCTTACATCTTTATGTCTTAGGAAGCACCTACCGGGCGCAGCTCTCGAGGAATTTCTAATTAAGGACTTCTTGCCGAAGGCACATCACCGAGCTACAAGCCTCATGACCTGCTGGAATACAAGGCAAGTCTCTGTCTAATGATTCCTTCCTTCAAAGGTCTCATAAGCAAAGAGAGCTCATTGTATTAAATTATCCTCGTGTACTTGATACCCTATTCATTTTCTACATGATTGCAGTCAAGACGATAATAAGTCTTTATGTAAATTTGAGAAATAACCTAACTGCCGAAGGTTAGATACAGCAAAACACTTCACAGGAGCTTTCTCTACTTTGTTTATTTTCTCTGTTTTACTTCCAGCACTGCCCCCCCCCCGCCTTTTTAAAAAAAAAGCTCCTTTAAAACATTAAAGATCTTTTAAAAAATCACATACAGGAAAACTAACATAAACCTAAAAGTGTGACTGTGAAGAATGAAGTAGATTATTTTTTATGGGTTTAATGAAATAAATCCAATATTTCTTAATCCCACTTGGGGCACCCATGAGGTAAATGAGAATATCCTTTGATGCTTAGATCCCAGGAGTGGCTGTGTGTGAACCTGACCATGCTCTGATTTTGCATGTTGTAGTTGTTAAATACAATGACTATGACAACTCTGGTAAACAAAGTTGTACCACTTGAAGCAATTTTCTCGCTAGTCCTGGCCCAAGTATTTTATTTAAAATTTTCAGACAATTAAGATGAAAATAGGAGGATATTTGAATCATTTGAATGATTGTCTAAGCTTTCTGTGTCTTCATAAGGTGAGTCTATTTAGTTGTTCTAAAAGAATTAACAATTTTTAAAAACCTGTCAATAATAATAATTAATTGACAATAATAATAACAACCCTAAACTTTAAATAAATAATCCAGGTACTAGGTTAAGAACTTTTTGAGTATTGTCCAATCAAATCATACATTAAGAAGTAGGTATTATAAATCCCATTACACAAATGTGGAAACAGACCCAATGAAATAACTTGTAGTAGGGGAAGCTGGTACTTGAATTCAGCTCTCTCTGACCTGAGCATCTTCATTTTTAAACACTATCTTAGGAAGCATTTTACAAAGTATTAATATATAGATTTGTGTATCAAACATACTTAATATACAGATATTAAATTATTCCTTAAATTAGACGTATTTAAACCATAGGAATTCATTTAATTTAATTTATTAATTTCAGATATCTATGTTATTGTATTTGATTAAGTATGCTATTTCCATATAATGCCAATGAATTATATATTCTGTTGTATCATATGAATCATATTTTTTGTTTTGTATATAAAAAGATGTCTTTAACATCTTGGGGGCCTTGCTGATACCGCGCAGGGACTACCACTCTCAGGATAAGCTAATTCCTAGTGATAGAAAACAACTTGCATGTGAACACATCTTTGATAGGCAAGCAAACTAATCCAGAGCTCACAGCCCCAGTCACCTCCTTCATCAAGTTCTCACACACCAATTCAGCATCTTCTCTGCCCTAGTGCAGCCCAGGGCCAAGTACTGGACAATTCGGGACCACCCCTCCAGCCTAGAGCTTATTGAAATTCTTCCAACTAGTCAATCGTAAGCTTTTCAGCTTGTCCACCCAGTCTTGCTCACTTTTCTTCAAAAACCACAATAAAGGCTCTCCCCATGCTCCTCCTGCCTCCTGACTGACCCTGGTGCTTCCCTGTGTGGCCCTGAATGGGGTGGTGTGCCCCCTCCTTTTGGGAACTATTGGTACCAAACTCTTCTTTCAAGGCCAATGTACCCATGTCTACCATCTTACCATACTCAGAACAAATTCCATTTTAAAACATCTATATTTCTAACCATTGGAACCTTAGTATCACAGGTTAAACATTTAGATAAATAAGTGAGCTTTTTACTTGTCATCCAGCCTTGAGTGTGTTACCTCTTTTAAAGAGCCTTAGTTTTCACATTTGTTTAATGGGGCTAAATACATCTACCTCGTAAAGCCCATCTAATTCTCCTTCACCTCCAGTGCCCCGAACACACACTCATACACCCACCCACTTAACACACTCATGTACACTCACACACCAGACGATGGCTCTTTAGGAGAAATCTTAGGTTTGCCAATAAAAATTTAGCAAATTTTCTTCCCTTTAGGAAAATACATCTTTTTAAAGGAATTTCCCCCTCTAGAAATATGTAAAAGTAGAGGTATTTGGGCAGCATTAACCTGAGATTAGAGTGCAGTTAGTGAAATACCTTTAGTTGCTTCTTTAACAGTGAGTATTATAAAGATGCAAAGCCTTCACAGTCATTTCCTTAAACCAGTAATCTTCCATGATGAAATGATTTGTTATTTCTGAAGTGCTTTAGGATTTACATATCTTAGAGGCCGTATTCAGTTGGGTTATAAAAATTAATTCAGAGAGAATACACCTAGAATTTTATACTCCCGTGTCTATTTTAGATTCAGTGAGTGTGAGGAAGAGCTGGCATTTTCTAGCCTTCTGTACTTTCGCACAGTGTTACAAATGAGAGGCATAGATTGATGAATAATAATGTGTGGTCACATCTTTTGTTGTTAGTTGCTGAAGATATTTCTGGTAGTGAAAATAAAATTTAGAGGTTGAGGTTTGAAAACACATCTCTGCATGCCTCATTTTTATTTCTAAATGTGTTTATTCCTCTTTTGAATAGGAAAAGGTACAGTGTTAAACTAGAGCTATTATTCATTCATAATGTATAGAATGGTTCATCGTTGCATTGTAAAAGCACAAGTCATGACTTAACTTCAGCATTTTTAATCATCGGTTTTATTTTTGTGGAACTTTCCGTGATATTTAGTTCACTCATATAAAAAAGGTGAACTTCAAATTATCAGATCCATTCAGAGCTCAACAGTTTTGTGCAATTGATGGACGTACCTTTTCCTCTCAACTTTTTTATTTTCACATTTAGGAATCATTCAGTAATGCCACTGGTTGGTTTACAATATTGGAATCAGACTTTGTAAGACTCAAGATATTGTATCATGTCACACGCCCGAGCCCCTCAGTTCAGCCTCTGGGCTGCTTCCCAGAAGCTCTCAGTTTTGATAAATAAGACAGTGCTTTTCCCCTCATTATTCTTAGTTTATCTGGTAGGCTCGGGAATGCCTATCATGCCTCAAATGTCTGCCTCAGGTTTTACTTCAGTGAAGGAATCTGTACAGATCACAGTATAAATCAAGACTTGTTTGAACTGGGCCAAGTTAATGGGACTGCACTTAAGGAGAGAGGAAATTGTACAGAATCTACTAGAGTTATATAAATGCTCAGAATTTGATCTAGTCTCACCTAATTGTGTTCATTGCTAATAGTGGTGCCCTTTTTCTCTCTCAGAACAAACAAAGTGAAATTTGCGTTTCTTGTTTCCAAGGTGGGGAGTCTTTCTAATTAAAGGGATGCACGCATTGGCTCTTACAGCCAACCATCAAAAGATGCGTGGGTTTTTCCCCTCGTAAAGATCACCAATAAGAAACTTTCTGTAATGAGAGGAGGGAAGCAGAGCAAAGATGTTTGCAGAGACAGGCCAGTTGCTTGTCGAGAGGAACACAAACTCTGCATTGCCCATAGTCCTGGGCTGGATTCACTGCATTATAGTTTTAATTCTTTTCAGTTTCTTTGTTAAACAGTTGACCCAACAAAGGAACAGTTTGATCCTCAAGGGCAGGATTGATCGTCTTGCAGCGTCGGCTGCTGCATACTAAGACCCAGGTTCCCCGTGGGTGGAGTGGAGCTCCCAGAGCATGAAACGGAACGTTGTCAAATTCCCCTCTTCCAAGCATCAAACACTGTTTTTCCTTTTCCTAAAAGCGTTTATATATATTTAAGCAGTAAATTGAAAAGAGATGAGTAAAATAAAGAAAAATATACAAACATATTATCTCAAATTCTTACCTGGTTATTTTGAGGAACATTTGTTGGGATAATTATGCATTTATATTAGATAAATCATATGTCGGATAACTTCCATTTTAAAAAAGAAAATAGGAATAAAACGCAAAAGACAAGAAAACCGTACATTAAAATATATCTGATTTTCAAATACAGTTTAATTAAGCATGTCACCAGTACCCTACCTTTTGCTGAATTAAGTTTCTCATATTTTTATCTCAGGAAACTGTGCTCTCTTATCATCGTTTAAAAATGGCTCGTATCATAAACCTGGTTTACATTATCCAGTTCACACTTTTCCCCCCACCTATGACATCACTTTTATTTATCCAACTTTTATATTTTCAAATGAATTTTCACTGAGACCCCTGCAGGCATCCTAGGCACAGTGGGTGTTAGAGGTCGGATCCCGTCATTTAGATGCTTATAAAGTAGTGGGGAGGCGACAGGTTCTGTGCAACCTGAAGAATCCTTTAAAGGGGACTGCGTCCTGGAGTGGCAGAGGGTGCGCTCCTGGGGCGCCTGAAGCAGAGACATCTAGGTGAGGGATTTGCTCGAGGCTGAATTCTCCCCAGAAGTGGATCAAGCTGGGCTTTGTCAAAAATTATATAGTGCGGAGAAGAGAAGAACAATTTGAATGTCAGCGTCTCTCTAAGGGTCACCTGAAATAAGTTCTCAAAACACTGAAGAGCACACAGAAAGTACTCCGGCCCTCTCCCTGTGCTGGCTCCTGTCTGGCCTGCTCAGCCCGAGGGCTCCCGTGCCCCCTTCCGCTCCGTCCTGCCTGCGTCTTCCTCCTGCTCACACACGTTTGCAACACATTCTGTTTAGCAAATCATAACACCCTTCTCAAAGTCACTTGGAGAGCTGCCTCTGCAGGGCACTGACGCCGTCGCCTGACGATCACAGTCCACGGGGACCAGAGCGACCAACTCACAGTTCTTCCCCCAAACTAAGTGGCACATTTCAAAGTCGCCTCTTTGGCCAGTTTTAACTTTTTGGCTGAGGAATCTGGTGGAAGCTGGAATTGCCATCCTGTTTGTGTTCCGTACTGTGTCCCGCAAGCGTTGAAACTTTGTCGATGTTAAATTATCAACGTGGAACCAGACTCACTTCTCCGCTTCCTCACATGTTAAGACAATTCTGTACAAGTCCCTACACAGGGAGATGCAGGGTTTTCAAGCAGTCCCTGTCTTTCCTTAAAGCTGAACAGTGAGATGGGAGTTTTCCTGGCTAGGCAGTGAATCATTTCACTTCTGAGTTCAGGGGAATTTAAGGTTTAAGGAGACTAGTCCAGAAACCCCTTCTTTGCATAGCCAAGCTGTTCATCTCTCAGAAGTCAACGTGGATGCCAGAATTCCATAGATTTCATTTTTCAAGATGAACATTCATATTTGAACATATTTCAAGCCAGATGGTTTACAGTTCATGTATTTGTTGCCGTTTTCCTGCCACAACAACTAAATATTGAAGACACATATCTGTGAGGAAGAGAGCACTTCCAAACCTCGCTTCCTGCTGCTCTTTCTCGCTGCACACTCACGAATCCCCAGTGGGCCCCAGGGAAGGTTCCGGAACCAAACAATGAATTACATCCATTTGATTTAATAGACAGAGGAGGGGCGAAATAATATAAATCAAGCTTCCTATAAATAAATATTTCTTGCATCAGCCATGAATTTTCTGGTAACGAGTAAGAAAGCAAATGAGCATCTATTGAAATACTCCCTTTCGTGATCCTTTTAGACAAGCTGGAAAGTTTGCTTTAAGCCTGCTAGGAACTTACAAGATAGTTTGCCAAACTGCGGGACAGCTTGATCAGAGTTCAGAAGAACAGGAAGATCAAACAAAGGTTTAGTGTTTTGTTTTTACAGTAAAACCAGCAGATATGAAAAGATGAGCTGTAGAAAGCCTTACACATTTGCACTGAAAGATGTCCATGTCACTCAGCGGGTTCAAGGGCATCTGTCTTCCAGGATGAAATGATTTGCTCTTCACTTGTCATCTCATGCAATTTGTTATTATTCTACTCTCCTATCAATGTTTGCATTATTATAACTTTGAAGATTTATTTTGTTGACAAAGGGCCATTAGGAAGCTGAATTGAAACAATACAAAATTTTTTTAAAAAGGAAAATAGAAGAAAGAATTGTAAGCACAGAAAAGAAGTATGTTTGCTTGGTACCATGACAAGATTTCTACAGCTGTTCGATAAGCACTAAACCAAAAACTGGCAAAACGGGACAACCCTGTCCACAGTCATCATCACCATCATCCAACAACGCAGGACACGCGTACACAGAAAAATTTGGCAATATATTTTCAGATGTGTTTTGCAGAGCCCCATCCTTCGAAGCAAAATTGCCTAGAATCAGTACTCAAGAACTGAGGGAGAACGTATAGATGATGTGGAGCAATAGTCTCGTTTTAAGGACTAGTTTCAAGTCAGATTGCTGGTTAATAGAGAAACAGGACTAGAGCCCAGTTGTTCAAGTCCACTGGCTATTCCATTTCGTCACTCACTACCCCTCTGTTTTCATAGTTTTGCTCAGTGGTGGAGAGAGATGAAAGAATTAGCAGAAAGCATCTCCGAAGAGCTCACTCCAGGAGCCTGCGCCCTAGACAACAGGGCCTGGATGTGCCGACAGGGAGGGTGTGATCGCTCTCTGGAGGCCTGGAGAATGGATGTTTCCTGATGGCCTCCCAGGTCCTCAGCATTTTGTACATTATGATACTTAATCCTGAAGACCTATGAGGAAGTTTAAGACCTGTTTTACAGGTGAGGAGGCTGTGGAGAGGCAAAGAGGCTCAGTAACTCTCCTAAGATCTCCTAGTTAGTAACTGTCCTGGCTGAGCTGCAAGTCTGTGGTGCCTGACCCCCAGTCCTGGCATCTGCCTGTCTGACCATGTTACTTTTAAGATTGATGCCCAAATGCATTTCCCAAACCACTGACAACTTCCCTATGTGCATGGATGATTCTATTTTGATTGGCATCCAGAGCTAAATGCATTTTATGAAGGCCTGGCTAATTAACTTGAACCAATAAAGAAAAAATACGATTTGAAATGACTGGGCCCTTAGGCTGTGTCTGTCACATGTAAAGAGGATCAGTCATCTAGTGCTACTCTGTCCTACCTCACTGACCACATAGCTCTTGGGAGAGTGTAGATTTTATGTCAAAGCTTGAAAGTTTATACTTAAAGCATAAATTTTCCCAGTGGAAGACAACTTAATAGGACAATTGTCCCGAAGAAATGCCTTGTTACTACTACATATATTAAACCCAAAATTTGTGTTTTCCATTGGCATATTTTTAGCATTTCTTCTGGCCAAGAGGAGAAAACAAAATAATTGCCCTGAATCCATGTTGGAGTGCTTTTTAGAAGAAGGATCTTCAGCAAGAACAGTGAACTCCTGTAACTATGCTGAAAAGGAGTGTATTGGTCTTTTGGTGCTTTGAGGCCGGGTTGGAGTCCTGACACCCTCTCCACCTGGCCTCAGCCCTCCAGCCAGTTCAGTGTCCGTGGGAGCTTTGGCGCTGCAGTAGCTGTGTCCCCAACTGTGACTGTTCCCTGTTTCAGTTCAAAGTCTCTTCCAGGAGGTGAGGTCAATGGATTAAAAAAATCCATTGGTACCATGACGTTGATTAATGGATACCAATTATGGATAGCCCACCTGTCCTTTGCACTCCACCCTTTTTATTCATGGCTTCAGTTCTTGCAGCTTTACCCCACCCTGTGCTAGTGCTGCAAACTCCTTCCAGATACCTTCCTGCACATTTTTTTTAGGTGTTACTAGGTGAGTCATATACTATCCCACCTACAATTAATATCTACTTAATTTGCAAAGGCTTTTCTTGCTCTATTATTCTTGGAAGAGAGAGGATTTCTTGGCAAGATGACTAGAGGAGCCTTTTCTTCAGCCCACTTAGACTCCGACTGTCCTCGAGGTCAGATGACTCAAGGACCCAGCCCTCCACGCGGTATAGATAGGTCCCGTTGATCTCTATATTTTTCCTTATGCTTGATAACTTAGTATGTTTCCTAACAAATCTGGAGTCCGTCCCGTCTTCCCCTCTGCTGGGCCTCACCGAGTCACACTGTCAGGCAGCACATCCATTCCGGGCTCAGCGCTGCGGGCGGTGGACGAGGGGCCCAGGAGCGCGGGGTTCGATTCCGTCAGGGCGGGTGGATCAGTGACTCATCATTGATGTTTCTCTCCCTCTCCTTTCCTCTCTCGGAGATCAATAAAGACATATTAAAAAAATAATAATAAATTTAAACAAAGAACAAGACTTACACCGCAGGGTGGGCCCAAGAGCACGCGGCTGTGGGCTGGTGGAGGCGGAGGCGAGGGGGCCGCGGCCGGGCGCCCAGTGAGGGGCCCCGAGGGCGCCAGGCAGCGCCCAGGACGGGGACCTGCGTCGGGGGGGGGGGGCGGGGGGGCTCCCGAGGCGGAGTGAGAGGGGTGACCGGCGTGGGGGGTTCCCCGAGGCGGGGACACTGGCGTTGGGGGGTCCCCGAGGCGGCAGCCCGCGTCCCGCGCCCCCCGCGCCCCCCGCGCCCCGAGTGAAGGCGGACGCAGAGCTCTGAAACCTGGCGGGCAGGCGCAGGGACAGGACAGCCTGGGGAGGCAGGTTTTTTTCTGTGGAATTAAAATATCAAAGAGCCTTTCTTCTCTTTTTCAGGGACTAGATCTATCGGCTACCATTCTTTCATTTTCAAATGAAAACCTACACAACTAATTAAATTAATATTGCTTATAACGACAAAAATAATTTCTTTTAACTCTGTGGACGGCACCACGTTCTATATTAAGCTGCTAATACTCATAACCATAAGATTTCAAAATTATTCAAGCTTGAAAAATTATTGTCCCCGACATTCCCCATGATCAAAGCAACCCAAATTATAATATTATACTCACCAAGTTAAAAAATGGCATTACAATTTCTAGCCTTTCTTAACTGTAATTACTCATCTAACTATGCATCCAAATTTATTTGATATATTTGCATAGTTAATTAATTAGAATTTATTTAAAAGTATTCCACTGGTAAAAGTTTATTCTCCTTAGCCTACAAATCAGATTGCCAAGGGATAAATTTAATTTTTAAATATCTTTCTTAAATCATGTTTAAGACATAAAAGAAGAAAGTGCTGAAAATATACAATTCATTCTCTTTTAGAAAATTAAACTTTTAAAGGAGATGGGGGCTCAGTTTGAGGAGCCTAATGTCTTAAATGCGAATGTGGCACTTGGGGAACCCTGGAGTCTCCTTTATTGACAATTGACGAAATAATGAGCTGGGAAAGATAGTTCCCCTAAACAGTGCTTGATGCACACCCAGAAGAAGAGCTTTCAAACCTGTAGGATCTTTTAGGCTTTACTACACTCACATATCAGCTAAAATCACACAATCTAGAAGCAGTAAAGCATCCCCATCGAGGCCTCCGAGGGCCTACCTATCAGGCTCAAGGTCAAAATACTGCAAGGCATAGATTAAATGTTTAAAACTCTTTTGAAATGAGTACCAGAAATTAAATTGGATGTATATCTACATGCACTCAAGCGTCCAGGTGAAAACTTCAGTCAATTATTTTGCTGTTTACAGATATCAAACGTCTCCTGGATTTTCTGGACTGTGTGAACACATCTGTACCAGTTCAATTTCTGGTCAAGGTGTGGCCTTGGGTACAGGGAACTTAAAGTACGTAGACATGGCAGCCTAACTATTTTAAAATATTAAGAAATATACAATCAGGCTTATGATAAAAATAAAACTCCCGCAATGAAGAGAGTATGCAAAGCAGTAATGGTGAGAGGGGTTCTAGGATGGAAACTCACTGTACACTTGCAGGTTAGAGAAGATGCTCCAGGTGTACCTAAGAGATGGTACCAGGCTCCCTGCCCAGTGGAGAAGCTGTGAATCACTCCCCCTACCTATCAGTAGGACCATCTTTGCTTGTAAGCCTGGAAGATAAGAGTTCATACTGTGGGAGTAAAGAATTGTCTTGAGAATTGAAACCTTGAGTTTGTACTGAAAGCCGATGAAACACAGAACCACAAATTAGTATAAAATTAGTTCATAACCAGTGAAATGTTTAGTGTATCGGTAGAGACACTGGGAAATACCCCATGGAAAGTGGGACTCAGCTGTTGGGTTTCCCTTAAGACTGAGAGGTGCCCTTAAACACTGAAATTTTAATATATATATAAGGTTCAGTACAAAGCAGACAGTCTAAACAATAAATTAGATAATTACCATCTAAATTATTAGGACTCAAAAAGCAATCGCTACACAGAGAGAAATTATTCCAAGCTATTTTTAAAAAGTAATGTGACTACATGTTGAATTATATACTACAGGGACAAAAAGAACCGCAGTACACTTTTAGAGGTGATACTATCCTAAGACTGTGTGTATGAAGAGAACGGATAAAGAAGATGAATGTTCCCACTGGTGTTGCTGAGAACCAGGGTTTCCAGGGTTCTCAGTGTGAGGAGAAATGATACACGTGTGAGGAACATGAGGCTACGTAGAAATTTCTTAGGGATTTCAATTAGAAGCATCCGTATAAAGTCATGATATATATTTATCTAAAATATTATTTTCTAGCTGTGTTCATTAAAAAGCCCCTGCTGAGGTGGAGGGGTGGGGTAGGGAGGACACCACCAAACAGCAATGGGCCATGAGTGTCTCTTGGCTCAGGGTGTGGTAACTAAATGCCATTTACCAATAAAATGAACCACAGTCCATGGGAAGTGGCTGAGTCGAGGTCTGGAGCAGAACAGTTGTGAGAGCCTGGAATAGCTTGTCAGAGAGAAAGGAAGGGAGCCACCAAAGACCCTTGGTACCACGTCAAGAAGACTTCAGAGCCAAATTGAAAAGGTTCCCGCTGGCCAAAGGTGGGACAGTTTGAGAACCAATGAAGATAACATATCAAGTATGCTTAAATGCATGGCTTCATAAAGATGCTAACAAAGAAGCTCATTACCTGTTACCTTTGGAAGCTCATTATTTGACAACTGATAAAAGGAAGGAATCAAGTATGTTTACATTTTGATCCCATCTTTCTGTTTGAACTGTGCTTAGGGTAACCAAATAATTGAATTAAATGATTCTCTTTTTAGGAGTACTGCCTTCAAGCTCACTGTTGCAGAAGGAACGATAAAGTTTCTAAGTCATCATTTTGTGCCTCTTGGCCTTGAGTCTAGCACTGACTCACCTCGAGTTCATCACTGGCTGTTAACATCAGGAGAAGAAATTCAGCCCGACATTACGAATCTCTTTATGATACATAACATTATGAAATATTTTTTGCCAAATAGAATATTGAACCTTTAATTAGGCCTCTAGATCTGACTACCAATTTTTTAAAAAAATATTGGGTACAGAAGAAAATTTAAGATAATACCTGTGTGCAGTTTAACAAATTCTAGTTAAGAAATGTCTTCAGCAAGGTGCAAAAAGCCCAACTCTAAGAGAGAGGATTTATAAATTTGACCACATCGAAATTAAAGTACTATTGATGCAATGACAAATACAATATGTAGTTAAAGTAATGTGAAAACTGAGAAAAATTGTAACACGTATAATATAGAAGATTAGTATCATTAACATAAGGAAAATATAAGAAAAATTTTAGAAATCCATAAGGAAGAAATACAAAGAACTCTTGAAAACTGGACAGCTCTAAGAAGAGGGAATCACACATGGTTAGCACACACATAAAAGGAAATTCAACTTTATTAATAATCAGAGAAGTACAAACTGAAGAAACAAAGTATTCTTTCATACTCGTTTGATTGGCAAAAATTAAAATGACAGAGTCTGTTGAGTTGGCAAGAAGAGGGACATGGAGCTCTTCCCGCCGGGGTGGGCGTGTGGTTGTGGTGACAACTCGGGAGAGCTGTTGCGCGGCTGTCCCCACTCTGCCCGCCCCGCCCTCGCGCGCCGCCTGGGAACCTGCCCTAAGGAGCCTCGCCCACGTGTCCAGGGAGATGCGCACAAAAGTTTACTGCAGCTTGAAAAAGCAAGCGCCGCTGGAGAGCGCCTGCCCGCGAACGGGTGTACAGAACGCCTGAGTCCCAGCTGCTTGCTGTTATAATTCGGAATATCACTTTTTTGATTACGTTCATCTTTGACCTGCGTTTTGCTACGGGTTCGGTGTCATTCTAATTTCTCAGTGACTTTTCTAAAATTCTACTTCTGTATGTTCTTATGGTCCTTACATAGGAAGGAAAATGACCAGAAACTAATTGGGAGGTGCCCTTCCATAGCAACCCCAGACGCAGGAGAAGACGAGCCTTGTGAGGGGGGCACGAGGCTGTGATCAGAGGAGCGGCCGGGACGGGGCTGGGGGCTGATTCCTGGGAAGGGGGGACTGATGCCCGGGCTGGGGGCTGATTCCCGGGCTGGGGGGCTGATTCCCGGGCAGGGGGGACTGATTCCCGGGCTGGGGGGCTGATTCCTGGGCTGGGGGGACTGATACCCGGGCTAGGGGGCTGATTCCCGGGCTGGGGGGACTGATGCCCGGGCTGGGGGGACTGATGCCCGGGCTGGGGGGCTGATTCCCGGGCTGGGGGACTGATGCCCGGGCTGGGGGGACTGATGCCCGGGCTGGGGGGACTGATTCCCGGGCTGGGGGGACTGATGCCCGGGCTGGGGGGCTGATTCCCGGGCTGGGGGGACTGATGCCCGGGCTGGGGGGCTGATTCCCAGGCTGGAGGGCCTGATTCCCGGGCTGGGGGGACTGATGCCCGGGCTGGGGATCTGATTCCCGGGCTGGGGGGACTGATGCCCGGCTGGGGGGACTGATTCCCGGGCTGGGGGGCTGATTCCTGGCAGGGTGGAGGCTGTGACTGAGGAGAGCCCAGAGGCAGCACCCTTTCGAGGCCAAATTCCACGCCAAAGTGTGTTTTCCCTGCGTGAAATGAAAGAATGATCGAGCAAATACTTTATGAAGAATCATGCTGCCTTCATTAAAAATAATTTAGAGAGCACATATAACCTTTCACATAGATTCCTGTTGCTGACTTCTGAGCACAAAGACCATGAGCCCGCTTTCTCCTTTTATGATTACATGTTAATTAAATATTCTGATTACATTACAGGGTGATTACATATTCCCTTGCTTCAGTCTTTCCGAAGGCAGCATTTTAGACGATCTTGAAGTAGTCTTTCATAAATTATCACTTAATAAGAGAAAAGAAGCGTAGCCAATTATAATTAAGTGTTCAAGAGCTAACGTGTTTTTTTCTTCTTCTTTCTTTTAAAAAATAAGTTCTGGGAAATTTGTGCAGCCTTGTATTTTTGAGAGGTGAAAAAACCCATAGCAACTGAAAAAACGACATTGTTAAATAAATGAGGTGCAAAATTTGATTTACCTTAATATTGTTACAGTCTGGTGGGGAAAATCCACAGTATTCTTCATCCTGTCACTTACAAATTAAAAAAGTACCCATTGTTTATTTAGCCCCTGATGCTGTAGTTGTCAGGGCAACTGCAGATGCTGTGACAGATCTAAGCTGGTCCATGTAAAGGGACATGTGGACCCTACACTCATGTGTGCCCACACGAATGTATTTACGTCCACTCCTTGAGGACAGGCGTGATGTGTGTGCGCTGATGTGTGTGAGTGAGGGAATGGATTTCAGCTACAGTGAGCTACAGTTTAGGCAGCTGGTGATAGTCTTTGCTCACCCACCCTCTTGAATAATTTACAAACTTTCACTTACATGCAAATGTAAGGCTCTCTATCATGCAGATCACTCAGGAGAAAATTTTAAACTTTTGGTAATGGCTCTACTAAATCATTATTTAGGTTGATGTCATTGCATCCATTCAGTTTTGGGTCACTTAGGAAGGTAGAATAGAAGTGCCATTCAGGTTCAGGGTAAGTGTAAGCAAAATTAATTATCTGTCTAGTGGTTTATCTGGATTGTGCTGGATCTGCTAATTAGATTTCTGCAGCATATAGTTAGCTGAGCAAATGATGTAGGGATAAGTTTGGAAATTGATAACATGTCGCTCCCATATACTGCAGGTTCCACTATATATAATATAGTTTGTCCTGTGCTGTTTGTCTTACATTTTCACACCTGGCTTTTTTCTTTTGTCTATGTAGACATGAGGATCAATAATTGGGTTATTCTGCTTTGCCAGCCATAGTGCTTTGGTGGTGGGATTGATGATTTAAATGTGGGAGGCAGCAGAGCCAGGCACACAGCTCGGGTTCCTGTGAATCCAGCTAGCTAAAGTTGGCTGAAGTACTAACTGACCTTCCTGAACCTCAGTTTCCACAGCCATGTAATGGGGATGGTTGTAGAACTTATAGCATGATTGTAAGGATACGTTAGGGTGGTATAAATCAGTTCCTGGGCACGGTGCAGCACAAATGCATAAACAGTGTTAGATATTATTCCTGAGAGTAATGGAACAGGAGTCTGCACATATCTTCTGTGAGACCGGGAGGCCTGTGCGTGATTTCTTCCCTGTCACCTGTGATAATGGTCTTCAAACCTGGCTGCAGTTTCAAAGCACTTATGAAGCTTTAAACCAATATATATGTCAGATCTATTTCAAAATCAATTGGATAGAAATGTTGGCATTAGGCCTGGGTGTCATTATTTCTTAAAGTATCTCAAAGTGATTCTAATAAGCAGCAGGGGTGGAAAACTACTAGCAGATGAAGTCTTCCCTTTAAAGAACGTTCAGCTCTTGGCTGCGTGGAGATTCAGGGGTGGGAGTGGAGGGATCTCTCTCTCTTTGACTTCACTAAGAAGCACCCAAAGCCACAGCTCTACTCCTGCTTTCATGTTCTTACCTGCCATTCTCTTTTCAAGCTATGCAGTTAGGGCTCCACCCTTGCTGGGGCACACGCCTCCCGTGGCTTTCCAGTGCAGGCCCGTTGACCTGTGTGGTTGGCCACGCTCCCCTTCTTTGCTTCTTCCTCCCTTAGCTTTCATGACACCCTCACCTGGTCCCCATTCTGTTTCTCCCAGTGGTTCCTTCCCGGTTTCCTTCCTGCACTCTCCTTCCTTTGTCTAACCCTTAAATGTTGGCGATCTCAAAGGTCTTATTCTTGACCGTTTTTCCTTCTCACGTCTCATGTTCTCCACTAACAACCACAGCCATGCCCATGGTTTCACCCCAATGATGATGAACTCAAATCTCTATTTCTAGACCAGAGCTTCATCTTGGGCTCTAGATTTTGAATTACCCAGCTTGTTGTTGTTGTTGCACATCCAGAGTAGTTCCTGGCACATAGAAGGGGCTCAGTTGTTGTTAAAACTAAAGTAGTCCGCCAATAAATGAATGGCCCATAAGGCTAATACTAGATTAAACAGTCTAGATTTCATCCTGGAGCAGTGAGAAATTCTTGGGAAAATTTAAAGCATCAGACTGAAATTATTAAATGTGTGTTTTGGGAAAGGTTATCTCTAGCTGTAGGTTAGGAGCTAGATAACAGGGAAGACATCCTAAAAAGATTTTAAGAATATGACAAAGCTAATAGTTATTGAGGTCATACTGTTTGCCAGGAAAAAGCGCTAAGTTATGTACTTTACATGCATTGTCTTCTTCAGTGCACATACTAGCCTGTGAAACAGGTTTTATTATCCTTTCCCCTTCTCTGATAAAAAATACAGAGCAGGAATAGGGAGAGATTTAATATTTGCATGGTGATACAAAGCGAGTTAGTGGTGAAGCCCTAATCCCAGGGAGAAATTGTGAGGCCCTGAACTAAGGTTTTGCTGGTGCAGGTGGAAAGGAAAAAACTGATTCAGAAGTTAAGGGAACAGAACTTGGTATCATTAAATGGCGATGGGGAAGGGGAGGGAGGTGGATCACGAGGTCTAGGTTGCCGTTCTGGGCACATCCATTGGTCTCGAAAGACTTACGGGCCTAAAGCCTCCATATCATTAAATTATCTGCTCCTCCACAGATCTCATCATTTTGCATAAAATTGCATTGACATTTTTGAACTTACTATCCCTGCCTTCATCTTGATGTTATCTATTTTTTCTTCTATTTATTCAAGTAATATAAATCATATTAACACTTCAAGAGCTGTATCTCAACTTTCATCTTTGCCATGAAACTTAAAAAAAAAATAATTTTCAGCAAAACAGATTTCTTTTCTTTAGAATATATTATCTATATCCAAAAATTTAGGCCGGTGATCAGAGGTTGTAGAGCATCATGTTTAAGTGCATGAATTTTGGAGCCGGAAACACCATTGATTCATGCTATTAGCTGATGACTTCAGCAAATTATTTAACTGCTTTGGGCTGAGCTTTCTCAGCTATAAAATGGGGATTTCAATGACAATGAATATCAAGTACATTGAACGTTAAATAGTATAATGCACGTACAATGCCTAGCACCTTGACCACACATAGTAGCACTTACTAAATGTTGGCTGATCCCACCTTTATTATTAAATGCTCATATTTATCTCAGTGTTCTCACAATGTTCTGTCTTACACTTGTGTGCTTTGGCTTCCCAGGAACAATGAGATTATCTCAAGGGCAGGGAAAGTGTTCAGCCCATCTGGCAAATTACTGAATACTCAATAAATGCTGAATTAATGGATGATCGTACAACTTCTTTTGCTTTATTTTTTCCCCCAGCAACTAGCATTATATTGGACCCGTACCAGACACTTAATAAACACTATTTGAGTGTTTTAAAATTATTATTAAAAAGCAATGATCAGCATGATCTCATGCTTGATTAACCTAATTGAACGGTACATTGTAACCAGAGGAATTTTCTCTGAATTTCAGAGCAGCAGAACATTGTGCTCATGCATTTCCCTGGTATCATTATCGCATGAATATCTTTACCTGGGAACTTCCTGTGCGCCTGTCTGGCATCACTAGGACCTCAGGGTGGAGTGTCCTGGTTTAAGAGGAGGGTGCAGCAGGACTCCTTGCCCTCTGCTTCCTTCACCCCTCCTGCCCTTCCTCCCCTTCTTCCCACGCCTCCTTCCCCTCTCCCCATTTCCCTTCCTTCCTCCACTCCTGAAACGCATGTCACCTGCTGTGTAGACGGCACTGCTCCAGCAGTGGATCCAAACAGGAACATGGGGATTCAATATGAGGCTGGAGCTGCTTTTTCTCTTCTGACGTTATACTTCTGATATTACTGATAACTCGTACAAAATTATTTGAAATAAGTGCCCTTAAATCCCACAAAATCAAATGACCTTTCAAGAGATTACAAAGTTAAAAGGTTACTGTCATCACCCTCTGTGAATCACCCCATTATCAATATTTTAGACTAAGAAGCAAAATCATGAAAAGTTTCCTTAAAGCAATGACGTCAGATAAGGAAGCCATTCTTTTGTATTTAATACCGATATTTCAGAAATAGGGTTCCAGAGCATTTCCGGATGTGCTCGTGTGTGCTGGCTGGGTTTAGGTTTGTCATTCTCACATTTCTAACCACATGATACAGGAGGGTCTCTTCACATGAGGTGTGGTTGTGGTGACATTTGTCACTCCGACATTAACTAGGAACGTGGCACACATGGATATACAGGATGTCTCCAGAAATTGCACACACACTTTAACAGCTGATAGCTCAGTTCTGAAAATGAAATGTATTTTAATGAACACCACCTCTATAATTATTCAAAGTGTGTGTGCACATTTGGGGGGACATCCTACATACAGAAATACCAAGGCAAAGATCACAAAATGTAGAAGAGCGTTTTGTTTCCTTGCACGCTGTGTTTCATTGTACACCGTGTTTCCTTCTTATTGGATGTTTTAATTGTGCCATTAAGTAAATGTCCCTGCACATCCATAAATATTTCCCATAATGTTATTGCTAGAGAATACCCATCAGTGTATCTGATTTATTAAGCTATGTATGTACTTGTGCTGCCACCCATGTGACAAACTACAAACTTGGTGTCACTACAGAAGCCACTTATGGGAAATAGAGTAATTACGCCACTACTGTAAATTACAAGATTTCTTGTTGGAACCACAGACGGTTAATAAGGTTTCATCACTACAGATTCATCAGGTTTGCATTTCTTCTGTGACTTGGTATTTACATATCTGTAAATTCATTTGCATAAGAAATTGCAAGCAATTGATTGAGGCTATTGGAAAAAGAGCTTTCAGATCTCAGAGTTGTTATCTGCATAGTTGAAGATGGAATGGACTTAAATCCGCTCCAAGTGAAGCTCTTAATGAGTTTCCCTTGGACTCCTTCAGTGAAACCTTTTTTCCCCCCCTGATTATGCTATTTTCTGAATCAGATTTGCTAAGGCCAATATTTTGATCAAGCTTCAGTTGCCAATTATGGGCAGCAAAATCTAGGAGAGGCAACATGCCATGGTAGTTAGAGCACAGTGGCCAATAGCAAAGGCTCTGGGATCAGATCGCAGGGATCAGAACTTGGGTTTAAATTATCTTTGGCTAGCAATATGATCTTGACCCAGTGTTCTTTGAACTTCTTTTTCTTTAATTGCACACTGGAACAATAATGCCATCCACTTTGTAGTTTTGTGCTGACAAATAAATGGAAAAAACATTTTTAAGTCACTTGGCAAGGACCTGCCATACAATAAGTGCTCAATTGATTTTAGCTATTGCAAGACATATGCATGTCAATTTTTTGAGATATAATTGGCATACATTATGTTAGTTTTAGGTGTTCAACTTAATGATTTGATATTGTGACACCCATCAGCACACCTACTTATTTTTTTCTTATAGTGAGAACTTTTAAAATTTACTCTTTTAGCAACTGTCAAATATACAGTATTATTACCTATCGTCACCATGCTGTCCAAAACACCCCCGGGACTTATTTATCTTATAACTGGAAATTTGTGCCTTTGGATCACCTTCACCCATTTCACCCATCCCCACCCCCTTCCTCTGTCAACTACCAGTCTGTCCTTTGTATGTATGAGATTTTTTTTTTTTCCACATATAAGTGAGATCACACAGTATTTGTCTTTCTCTTTTTGACTTATTTTACTTAGTAGAATGCCCTCAAGGTCCATGCATTTCGTCACAAATGACAAATTTTCCTTTTTCATGGCTGAATAATATTTCAATGTATATATACCACATTTTTCTTTATCCATTTAATCCTAAGTGATGGACACTTCGGTTGTTTCCATGTCTTTGCTACTGTAAGTAATGCTGCAGCAAACATGGGGGTGCAGATATCTTTGTGGACAGTGATGTCAACCTTAATATTGTTTTCCATAGTGACAGAGCCAATGAGCATTCCCACTAACAGTGCAACATTTTAATGTTTAATATTGATATATGCATGTTGATTAGATTTGTCCTCTCAGAAGATCCTTACTCTGATGCTCTTAATCACATTCTTGGGCTTAGTAGAAAAATGCGTACATCTAATAGAGTAATTGATGGCAGAGCTGTAATAGCTCTTCACAGATTTACCAAAACGATGTAGATAGTCCTCAAATTTTAACAAGTCTTCACAATTACTGCACCCTAAGTGAAAACAACAAAGATCAGAAAACAACACCTTTCCTAAAGACAGATTCGAGGTTAGAGAAATAGTGAAACAAGTCCCATGAACCATCAATAAAAATGAAACAACAAAAATAGAAAAAAGGGTTAGTATTCTATGTTACACACAAAAACAATTTGGTTTTTACTTAGTTTCAGTTTTAAAAATATTAACACCAGAGTCTCTTACAGTGATAATGGGGTCCTTCCAATTGTCATTCAAGGACGGCAGATAATTTCATGCACACACTACCGCTTTGTTTTTGTGGTCATAAAGACATGGTCTAGTCTGGTGGAAAGAACATTTAGTAGAAGATAGGCCTGCATTTTAACCTAATCCCTTCCTCCAAACTGTGTGATAATCCACTTATTCACTCATATTTGTCCAGTGAATAAAATAAGAGTGGTAGACTAGATGACCTGTGAAAGTCCCTTCTGTCTCTCGTGTTCTGTAAACTAGGAAACTTACTGGACTGTAGATGTAGATTTGCAGTTGCAGAAAACCCGTATCTGCTTACACCCTCCTTTCCACAGCGCGATGGTGTGTCTACACCCACTGGTGCTCATTCTCTCGTTCGCAGCATGCTTATTTCACAGGGGTTGAGGAAATCTGTCCTACTAGAAATACTCAGAATCACAGTCTATTTAAAACAGATGATTGCCTGTGTTTTGCCATTGTGTTTGCGGTTAGGATAAAATAGCTGTTTAATCTGTGTAACAATTTGAAACTAACGATAGTTAAATCACCTAATACTCCCTGATATCAATGCAAATTAATCTGAAATTTAACTCCATTTGTTGGAGCCTTCGCGTCTCCAGGCACTTGTTTTAGATCTCCTCTAGGAAATGATTTAAAAACATTCTGACACCAAATCCTTCTTGACTTTGGGGACTGCATTTCAAAGTACAGCAGTTTTTCATATTGGATCATAAATCTGCTTCACAGGAATTTGGTCTCCTTAGATTCCAGCTTTTGGTTTATGCTTCCAAAAGCAATTATACTAATAAAAATGTCTAACCCGGGATAAACAGAAGGAGCAAGTACATCAGAAGCCAAAACAGGTTGTGTGTGTGTGTTTTTAACAGAGAGGGAGAGACATCTCTTTGGCACTCACCATTATAAAACACAAGATTAATTCAGTTCTCACAAAGAAGGCTAAGTGCATAAAATAAAAGAGCTCAACCATTATCCATCTCAATGGATATGCCTCCAACTTACAAATCCCAACAATACATAAAAAATACATGATGTTATTAGCTGGTGGGAACTGGCAATATACTGTCCATAACTTATTTATATAAGGCTGTCCGGAGAAGTGGTGTTTAACTCTGCTGGCCAGGCAGATAGGAGCTGGGACCCGAGTCATTGTTTATGGAGAGTCCCAGGGTAAGTGACAAACAAACACTCTTTGAAAACATGAAACGTGGGACATCTTAACATCTCTGTCATTGTCTTCCGGACCAGTGCTCATTTTTCCTCCAAGCTTCTGCCGATCTCACAAAGCAAGGGTCATCTCCATGTTTTGTCTAAACCTTGTACTCAGTTGTTTACATCACCGATGGATGTATTAATCTAATGAGTGTCATGAAAACTAGGAGCTGGTGGTTGCAGTGCATCCCGGGGTTATTTAAAAGGACTGCCCCTGCCTCTGGCTAAAGTACTGGAGCCGGGCTTGGGCTTGCATGGGATGAGAACTGCTTGGGATGTCGGGTGTCTGTAGAGAGAGAGGTCCTCAGCAATAGGTTGTTTTGCTGGTATCATAAGAAATATAATGGAAATAAGGGTCAGCTGCAGGAAAGGAATTCTTGAAACTGGATGCTCAGGGAGCCTGGGCCCCAGACAGAGAGCACATGGGCTATCTGGGGCCACTCACGGGGGCTGGGGGGGGGGGGTGCATTGATTGGGTAATCATGACAGTTCATGGGGATAGCTACTATTTTCTGTATCTACATTCTGAAAATTTTGTTTCCTTGACCACCTCTAAAGTTTGTCTATATACCATCATTTTCACCTTTTTTTCCTAAAAAATTTTTTGGTTGCTTTAAAATAAAGATTTTAATAAAAAAGTGACCTTAATTTTTCTTCAGGTAGTCCAGACAATGAGTGGGGAATGGCAAAACCTGGTAAAAATTGCTAAATGTGTCTGCAGAGTGCCAGATTCATAGCGGTACTTGGGGGCTATCCTTTCACTCCTGTTGTGGAGACTAAACGCTTCCCATTAGGACCTAACAGGCTGCCATCAAACCTCACTGGTGAACGTGCGCCCCCAAGACACTTGGTGGGGTAGCACATGCCTTCTCAGGTCATCGACTGGTAGGGAAGTTGGATCATCTTTTTTGCTGGGATACTACGCAATTGATTTCTCAAAGGTCACCAATGAACTCCTTCAAGTGAATTGAATTTAAAATTTAGTGTAGCATTAAAGGGCACTGCAGTTCAATGGTCTAAATCAGGGGTTAACAATTAAAATTTTGAGGCCTGTTTTTCTGGCATATTGGCGATAGGAGGGATCTCATGGATGCCCAGCATTGGCAAGGGCTGCCAGTTCTTGCCCCTACTCATGTGAATTTTCCTAAGGAATGATGTGGGATATATTTGTTCCTTTATAAAATATAAATCTATCTTAAGAATTTTAAGATGAGTGGATTTTATAACTTAATATAACTTATTCTAATCAGTTAATTAGAACACTGCTTTCCTGCTGAGTTCAGTTGTACTGGGTGAGGCTCATATGAACCATCTATTTATGAATCCATGGTGTAAATCCAGAGATATTCTGGCTTGATCATTTAGGGTTAGAACCCTGGAAATACATTTTCACAAATATATTTCTCTGGTGATTAAAACAAAAACAATAATAGCAATGCACACACACATACTCACACATACACATGTTCACACACACATATAAATGCATATCTTTCACTTAACAACATATCAACATGCTATGGGAATCTTTTAGCATCAAGACACATTGTAAGCCCATTCTTCTTCCTGACTTCACTGACTCGTTGACCTGATGAACATTTTAATTTAGAGCAAGTTTCTTTACTTCTCTGTGCCTCAGTTTTTTCATCCTTAAAGTGGGGATATTAACAGTCTCTGACTCAGTGTTGTTGTGAGGATTAAATGTGTTAGTATTGGTAAAGGGCTTAGAAATATGTCTGGAAGCTACTAGGCATTATGAAGGAGCTTGATATTATATCATTATGATTTTTAACCACAATCTGACAGCATTCCCAAGAGATCTTAAAACGTGTACCCAGGGTTTGTTGTGTTTTCAGATAGTGGCAATCGCATGAGAATTAGAGATTTTTTTTCAAACTTTTGTATGAGATGCCATTTTTGTAATTTAATTTTAAATGGACTAGAGAATGAATTTGGAGGAGGATGGGAGGGTCACAAGTGTCATAGGAGGCAGGAGAGCCTGCTTCTTAGTTCACTCTGAGGCTGGAAGTGTGCAGCTTTGGACAAGTCATAGAGAAATTTTGGGACTAGAGTCTTCCATGTCTAAAATGAGAGTGTTAGAAGAAATGCTCACGAAGGTCTCAATAGCTGTAACTGTAACTTGGTCTTGTGAAAACAAGAGCAGGTACATGTCATATAAAGTTTCCCCCAGAGTGTAAGCTCTGTGAGGACAGATACCTCCATGCTTTATCCAGAGCCAGTCACAGTGTCTCGAGTGTGCCTTTGCTCATAGTAGCCACTCAACAAAATTCTGTTGAGTGTTTAATATGAATGTTCAAAATACAAAGCGAATCCCAGGCACACAGTGGATATTCATAACTATTTTTTAAACTGATTATCTGAGTTCCTCTGCGGGAACTGCTCTAGAAATATGACCAAAATGCCTATCTTATTTTTCAACATAAAAAAAATTAAATAGGTTTAATTTTATTCTTAGCACATCAACAAGTATCTATTTTTATTGCCATGTTAAAATTAAATCACTTCAACAGTTGCAAAATACTCTGCCTAGAAAACTTTGTTAAAGAAATTGAAGGCGCATGAAAAAATTCAATTTTCACTTAGTGTGTTCAAAGTGCACATCATTCGGAAAGCCCAGCTCCTCTCGGGGAAGGGGTGAAATACAGCAGTGCGGCTGGGCGGGCCTGGTGACTGTTAATTAGAGGACCCCCTTCATTTTGATGAATGGGAACGCGCTTTTATAGAGCAGCAAGATTGGATGCAGTCGCATCACGCCTTGAGAACATTAGCATTTGTTATGTGATTGGAGAAGAGCCCAGAGAAGTTGGAAGGTAAAAGGATCTCACTTTCTTTGATGATCTGAAGTCACCGATTCCAGGGCTTCTGAGGCATGTATGGATCCTGGCGCTTGGAGCTCTCTGAAATAGAATTCATGTTTTCATGCAGAGTATGGATTTTTAAAATGCCAAGTTTCATTTAATTAAACAGTGAAACCAAACCACACTTCTTAATCAGGAATATTCTGGGGAAAAAATAAGTTTGGAAGGCCAATGAATTATAATAAATAGTGAGTTTTAATATAAAACTCACTGAAAGATGCAACAGGTCAACCAATCTATGAACCTCTGGAGGGTAACAAGACAGTGAACTTGACATTGCGCAGTATTTGACATACTGTGGTATTTGACATACAGTGAATCATTATTTACATTTTATCCAAAAACATTTACCTGGGAAAAGGTCATGACGTTAAATTTGGAGACATTTACAGCAATTGCCAAATGTTTACCATCTCCATGAATGTCATGCTCCTCCGTCAAAGCAGGTTGACGTGCTAAATGTCAATTACTTCAGCTTGTTTGATGGGAGCACAGATTGCCAAGCAACATAAAAAGAGGTTTAATAAATATGATATTCACTGCTAACCATTCATCTTGCCCAGCGGAGGCTCGACTTTTACATAGAGAGGATTTATGACAAGCAGCAGCTAAGGACATTAGAACTCAATTACTGCCGTCCTGGGTGGCTGACGGTCATTAGCTTCTGGAGGCTGCACCCTCGTTCCTGTGCTTCTGCTGTCACTTTTGAGAAGCGTCAGGGAGACTGGACTTATTTCAGGACTTTGATGCTTTCTTTGTGTTTCCCAGGCCTTTTTGGAATTAGCGGCAAAGGAGGATTACTCAGAGTTCTGTTGGTAGGAAATGGAATTGTCCGGTTGTCCTCAATGATTGTAAGACACACGGAGATTCGGCCACCACTCCCAAGTCTGTAGGAGGACAGCTCGGCAGTGATCGGAGGGAGGCCCGAGCTCGGTGGAACAGAGAGTTGTGAGGGAGCCAGTGACGAATGAAATGCAAACTAGCTTCCAGGACAGTTTATCAGAATCAAAACCTGATGAGAGCAGGTTATGAAAAGCAAGGGCTCTTTCATTTCCTTCTACTGGCAAAATATGCCTGTAACAAAGGACTCAGTGAAGAACCACAAAAATGCCCTGGATCAGGTGCCCCCAAGGTCAGGCTGATGCTCTAAAGGCTGGCCGTGGGCCTAAAGTGAGCATGTATGATGCCGTTTATATGTCTATTCCTTCTTGATTTTCTTGTTTTGGAATTCGGGTTTATGAACATCTGATAAGCACTTACTCAGAGCCGAGGGTGCGAACACAGCGCGGGGCCCTGGAGCCACTGATTACTGCAGTCAGGTAGAAAGATGCTAAAAGGGTGCGACTTAGATCACGCGAATGCCGCCAGAAAGCAATGAAACCAATTCCCTGAGAGGTTAGCAGGGAACTGAGGAGCCGTATCAAAGAACCCCCCATGCGAGCATGGTGTTAGAAGGGCAGCTGGATCACAGGGCCTGGGACACAGGTAGCAGGGGGCGTTCCAGGCAGAGAGGACACCCAGAGCCAGCACGGGAATGTCTGTGTTGGCACATCCCCATCATGCGAGTTGGGTGCCATGGTCAGCTTTGCCTCAGTCAGAGGACTTGGGAGGGGAATGTGGGAGGTGAGCCCTGGACGGTGGGAGCGAGGTGCCCTGTGAAGAGTCTGGACTGCCAGGGGAGAGCCGGGCTTTCATTCTGGAAGTAAAGGGAATGGCTGGGGTTCTCTGAGCCACTCAGAGCAGAGATTAATCTCAGGGCCAGGAGAGTGAATGCCATTTATGGGAAGAATAGGAAAGGGCAGGGAGACTCAGAAGGTCTGGAGTCAGGGTGAGAAGGTCAGGGTGACATGCAGTCATATTTAAATGCCACTCTGGCAAAGGTAACCCCGGGACGCAGTGGCATTTTCCTTCCTGAGAGACCTTTACACTCCCATCAGTCAGGGGAGGGTCAGGGGCCCTCCCTTGATAGACAGCTAAGCCAACGGTTCTCTCCACCACAGAATGAAGGGGTTTCTAGAACTGAGGGTAGAGAATTAGTTGAGAGCTTTCTTCCCTTGAATATATGAGTAGTCACAGGAGGATGCTTATGGTAAGCTGCTTACTTCCCGGATGCAAATGCCATTCCGCTGAGCTGATTTGCAGCTGATGCCAGAAGTGTTCAGTCATCTCCCAAAACAAATAGCATAAGCAATTCTGTCAGCATTGAAATGTGGGTTTCTTCTGGAATCTGAGACTTATGACTATTATGTTCCAGCACTGGGCCCTGGACTACACAAGAAAAGTTTATTTTTCAAAGGGTCAAAAGCACTTTCCAGATCTCGAGATCTCACGCCTTTCAAACGACTAGGTCATCTGATGTCTGCAATGTCATGAAATTATTCATGTTAAATGATGACGATCGCTGATCAAATAAAATGATGTTATCAGGAACGGCTAAGTCATTTTGTCATAGTCACTTATTAGTCCAAATTCACATGCTAGATTTTTACCAATCACCTAGTAGGGACTTAAGGGAAATATAGGTCAATGGTGGGGGAAATGTCAGTAAGGGCTCTCCTGGCAGAACAAGCTGGATGGTGACTGGAAGAGGCAGGGGGAGAATGGGAATTCAGGCAACAGCCCTCTGATGCTTTCTTTGTGTTTTCTGGCCAAGGTGACGAGCAGGTAGCGAGGCACATTGCTCACTTCACAGTTAAACCTAATGTATGCCTTTGCTGCCTGGCCTTCCGTAGAGCCTTGGGGATTTCAATGAGCTTGGAAGTTTTCTCAATATTTAATTGACTACTTGTGTGAAAGGTAGACTTCTGCTTGGCTTTCAGAGCATGGAACAATAGTTAGAAGCCACAGATTATTTTTTCCCCACCAGAAAACGCGCACACACACACACACACACACACACACACACACACACACCCATAACTCCACTGTCCAAATAAAGGGTTGACTCACAGCTCTTGAGTTGCCTGAGGGCCAAGTAGCCCTTGAGGGTCTATTGGTCTTGGGGTGAATGGGATTTAGATATCAATTGGGTGACTGGACAAAGGTGATCTTTAAAATCCCTCCCAACTTTGAGGTCTTTGCCAGAAGAGTCTTGGGCATGATAAAGAGATCATATTAAGGACTTAAGTCTGGGAAGGATAGCTAAAATAACTCAATATGCTTTATATGTCTAGCTAAGTGATGAATTGGGGAGATGCGGGAACTCCTGACTTCCATCTGAAGGGTAAGAAGAAGGGTAGGCTCATATATAATGCCAAGAGGAAGTACAAGAAGAAATTATAGCATGAAATTTACTAAAGGAAACTAGGATGAATTAGAAACATTTTTTCAAATTAAAGTTCAAAATCTAATGTTTTTTTTGGCACTGTCTCTCAAGGGCACCCATGAAGCCCCTTTGAGAAGCTCTGCACAGCCCTGTTTGGAACAATTTAAGCATCACGCCCTTTAAAGAATAAAAAAACCTTTTTTGGAGAACAGGGAGGGAAGGAGTGTACAATTTCTCTTCAACACAAGTATTCTGATGTGAGGATTTCTCCTTGGGTTTGTCCCCCACAGACCATTTCTTCTGTAAACAGGATGCGGGCAGACCCGGGCTTACTTGTGCCTGACATACATGAGCTGCGTATTAAGAAACATCAGCTAGGATGCCTGGCTGGTGTGGCTCAGTGGTTGAGCATTGACTTAGGATCTAGGAGATCAAGGTTCGATTCCCGGTCAGGGCACATGCCCGGGCTGCAGGCTTGATCCCCAGCAAGGGGTGTGCAGGAGGCAGCCGATCCATGACTCTCATTGACGTTTCTATCACTCTCTCTCCCTTTCTTCCCTTCCTCTCTCTGAAATAAAATTTTAAAAAATGTAAAAAAAAAAAAAAAAAAAAAAGAAACAGCCAGGAACAGATGAAATAGCTCTCCAAGCCTGTTCCCCCTGGGTCATGGCAGCAGCTCCCTCTGGGGATAGCCTCCGGCCGTCTTCCCTCTTGGGGGATGTTTTGGGGGAGCCAGGCAGCTCTGCACATCTTCTCCCTCACCTTCCCCCTCAGCTAGTTCTTCAGACTTTGGTGACCGTCAGCCCAGCAGAGGCTGGCGGCGGGAAGCAGCCTGTCTCTCTCCTGGTTGGGGTTTGCACCGCCTGAATGCCGAGCTTACTGCCCTTACCTCCCCCATCTTCTCCACCCTCCACCCCACCCCCTTTTTCTCCATCAGAAATGCCACTTTCACTTTCACTTTCATTAAAAATGAGGAGGCAGCAGCTTAGAATGTGTGACCAATAGCAGGAACCGATAGTCGCACGTCGGAGTCGGAGCCCCGGATCTTTCTGGTTGTGTAGCCTAGTTGTATACCTTTAGGCAAACCTCTGAAACTCTACGGCTCAGATTCTTCATTTATAGATGGGGGTGTCCGGTTTTCCATGACAGTCAAAAGCAATGAGATACATATTTGGGCGGTGAAGTTCTATGTTAATGTGAGTTACTATTATTAATAGTAAAATATACAAATTATCTTTGGTCCATGTTATATACAACGACTTCTCCTAGTGTGACTATGTCTCTCCTAACAAGAGCTAAGTTCTGAAAAAAGGAAAGGATTTTTATTACACACTATTTGAAACCTTCAGATAAAAATCTTCAGATGCTATGAGCCTGCTTTATGGGGTAGAGAGATCAGGGAGATGCTAGGAGCTTGTATATGTTTTTTGGTAGCAAAACTCCAGACTCTACAATAGCTGGTGGTGGCCATGGAAAGAAAGAGGGCAGTATAGGTTCAGGGGAGGTGAAACAGAAGGAAAAAAGACATTTAGGGGCTGGTTTTAGACTTAAGTGTTTCTGGGTTTCCTCTCAGAGAAGGTATTATGGGCTGAATGATGTCCACTCCAAATTCATATATTGGAGTCCTGACCCCCTAGTACTTCAGAATGTGACTGCATTTGGAATCTTTAGAAAGGTGATTAAATTCAAATGAGGTCTGCAGGCTACGTTCTAATTTAGTATGACCGGTGTTCTGGCAAGAAGAGGACGTTTGGACACACACAAACAAAGGGAAAACCATGTGAAGACATGGGGAGCAGATGACCATTGACAAGCCAAGGAGAGAGCTCTCAGAAGACATCGACCCCGCTGACTCCTTGATTTTGGACTTTTAGTCTCCAGAATTGTGAAAAAATAAATTTCTGCTGCTTAAGCCCGTAGTCTGTGGTGCTTTGTTAGATAGTCCTAGTGGACTAATCCAGAAGGCTCAGGCTACTGTAGCTCCTCAGGACTGCCCCCCCCCCCCCAGGAGTCGGTCATCAGCACAGGTCTAGAGTTGTCAGAGTCCGTCTTCCTCTCGGTCAGCTGGATGCCTGGTGGAGATGTGCCGCTGATACTCTAGGTTGTAATAATGAAGACAGTTTCTTTCTGAAACATCAGCCCCCCGCCCATGGTATTTAATCCTACAGGTCTATAAGGACAGCATCCTGTTCTAGGCACATCAAGATAAGACCAGAAGTTGGCTAGCCACAGCTTGGTGCCCAGCTCTGGGCTGCTTCCCATTTTTATAAGCAGCGTTTTACTTGAACACAGGCACAGTCCTTTGTCTCTGTGTTGCCTTTGACTGCTTTAGTGCTACATTGGCATAGTTGAATAGTTGTAACCTAGAACAGGTAGCCCACAAAGTCTAAAATATCTGCTATCTGATTCTTTGCAGGAAAAATGCAGACTGCTGTTGACTGACATGGCTTCTTATGCCTAAGCCCCTGAGCCTATGGACATACAGTTTTCTGAAAGGGAAAAGACATTTGATAAATGACTCAATAAGAAAAATTTCCCTGCTTTCCTTTATTGGAGTGCTTCACTACCCTACAATGACCTCATGTTTGATGCCTAAGAGTAATTCAGAGGAAGTTTCCAGTCTTCATGGTCAGTGTGGTGGCCTTGACACTGTGGTCACAGTGTAAGAGATAACTACATTCAGGAAAGATGTTTATTTAAACTCTGTGGCAGTGATACTGTTACTCTCTTTTGTTATTGAATAATTGAAAAGGTATCAAATAGCAAAGTTTCAATTATTCATCAAGTTATTTCATTTACTAGACAAATGTCTGTAGGCAAATAAATGACGTTTGAATTAAAAACAGGCAACATCTCCATAAGATTTGCTCATCTGATTATCACCGCTTCAGTCCTCAGATAAGAAAGCTTCATACCGATTGTCCATCAGCAGTTACAGAGGGGTTTAGCATTTGTATTAGTTTTTATTTTTGCCATAGCAAATAACCCCAAATTCAGCACTTAAAACAACCCGTTATTCTCTCCTAGTTCCATAGGTCAGACAGAAGTCCAGGGACATCCAGCTTAGCTGGGTCCCCTGCTTAGAGTATCCTGAGGCAGAAATCAGTGTGACGGCAGCATTGCATTTCCTTAGGGAGGCTCTGGGGATGAGCCCACCCCTAGGCTCATTTAAGTTGCTGGTTGAATTCGGCTTCCTGTGGCTGTAGGACTGAGATCTCCGTTTCCTGGCCGACTGTCAGCGAGGTTTTGTCGCCTCGAGTCCTCCCCGGCTGCGCCTCATGCTCTCGGCGTGGCGCCCCCGCAGCGGCACCGAGCTGGGCCCCCCGATGCCTCAGGCCTCCCCGCCCTCCTTCCGCCGCATCTCCCGCCTCCAGCGGGAAAAGACTCCTGGACATCGGGGCGTGGGTATTTTATGGGGCCATTCTCTGCCCGCCGCAGCATTGGGTAACAAGACGGTTTCACAGGACAAAACCTTGAGGTTTGGAGGTTTTGTCCTAAAAAAGTAAAATAAAACAAAATGATACCGATATACTCTGTTAGGTGGTAACCAGGAGTGTAGACAGAGCAGCCTTTTCCTCTAATTTCAGAGCATTTCTTTTTCTGGAATGTTGTGCTTTGAATTTGTCCCTATAAGTTACCTTCCTAATTCTTCCTTCTAGAATTGCGGACACGCAATGTACACTCTGATCACGCCAGGGCAACCAAAATGAAGATGTACTATATTTTACACATAGCACTGTTGTAGCTTTCCAAAAATATATAATATACATATTATATATGTGTGTGTGTGTTCTTTGCCAGTAGTGGGTATGTTTATGTATATATTATATACATGTTGTGTATATGTGTGTGTGTGTGTGTTCCTCTGCAGATAAGTGTTCCTTTGAAAATAAGTGGGTATGTGTATCTGTGATACATATATATGAATGATAGGTCCATAGAATATACTTGTCCCGATGCTGGCTTCCTGCCGCCCGCTTCTATTTGTAAGCCCCTTAAGCTCTGTAGAGGGTACACCTGGACCATGAAAACAATACCACTACGTTGTGAAATTCTGCCTCTATCCGACTCCCTGTCTTTGCGTTTTACATTGGCTGTCCCCGGAAGCCAGTTAAGTTCTTTTGACAAAACTGACCGTACCTTGTGTGATTTAACCCTCCACTGACATCTTCAAACCTTTCCTGCTATTACCTGGGAAGACAGTCACCTGAAATGTCACCTCAGTGTAAATGTTTCAGCTGCCAACAACTATAAAAACCCCAAGATTTTATTCTCACGCAAGCTAATGAGTAGCTTGTCACAATTTCATGGATGCTTGTAGAAGACACGGGACTCCTGGGTCAGAGACAAAGGCTGTTATTACTCATGGCACAGCGGGCCTTACAGCACAGCAGGGAGCGTGAGCTTCATGTTCACAATATTTCCCTCGCACCTCAGGACCCATGGGTGTGATGTGGAGCAGCCCAGTAGACACTCCGCATGCCTAAGAAGCCCCGAACTTTTTAAAGTTGCTCAGGAACCGGTCTTTTAAAGACCGCTCTTTTGAAGTGCTTCCTGGCAGACCTGCCCAACGTTTGTCTGGAGCCCTTCTCCCCAGGAGAGACTGTTCTCCAAGGCTGTTTGCTGAAGAAAGCTGAAGAAAGCTGCCAGAGCCTCTGGTCTTAAGATGGGCAGAAATGCCAGGAACCCATGGAAATTGTTTCTAACAACTGTTTCTTGTTTAAAAAGTGTTCCTTTGCAGATAAGTGAGTATGCTTATCTGATATAAACCAGACTAGCTTTGCCCAGGTTGAGAAAATAAGTTAGAACCACTTATAATTAGTTAAATTATAAACATACACTTTATAATTACTCATTGAAAACAAATTGCATAAATATGTACATATATACAAATAAACACTTTCCAAGAGATATTAAAAAACAAGCAGCAGAATAACTGTTTATTTCTCACATTTATTAAGCAGAACAAATGAAACAACATACCTATTAAAAGATTAAGTGAGATGCAGTTTAAAGAACTGTGCTCACATATTTTTAAAAAAGTTTTCTCTGGGAAAATAAACAACATTTTAAGACAGCTTTCCCAAAGTTTATTTTTCAAATACAAATTCCAGTAGCTGATCCTTGAATTCATGGTCCAGTAATTTGGGGGACATATATCTTTCTCAATTAGAATTAAAATGCAGATTAGAATACTGGAGGCTCCGAGACATCCTCATATGATGAAATTGGTTTTATTTTGTTCAACTCAATATTATTCTAATTGATTTGTTAATGAACTCGTGGTGTGTGTGTGTCCAGCACTTCCACCTTCTGCACAGTACACTCAAGGTGCTGCCAACTTAAGGTGATGAAGATTTACCAGGTTGTTCTTTTCTCATTCAGTAAAGCTACTGAAAGACTTGAATTGTATCTTTGAATTTTATTTATTCTGCACATTGCACATTCAAAGTGCACATTTATAATGGGCTTGGTTATCTGATAATGCTGTTAACTTATTCTCAGTGTCCTTCTCCGATCTACTTATAAGGTCAGTCCCTGAAGTTTAATTTTCATATTGATGAGGAAATGTGCTTAATGTTACAGGATTGATTACAATAAATCTGAAAGCCAAGTAGGGAAAATCTATTCCCATCAATTAATTTGTTTTCCAAATTTTGACAACATAGTCTAGAAGTGGACTGCAGAAAGTAAACATGACATTACCCCAGTGCTGTTTTTATTATAATTGTATAAAAAAGGAACGACTTACTGATTATAAAAATTAGATACCCTAAATGAAACTATAATTCAAATGAGGTTCGAAAGTAGTAAATATTGACATTTGTGTAGATACATCAAAGTGCTTAATAAATTACGAGTTCACCATGTGTACTCTTTGCACTTCTAAAATATCAGTTATCTTAAAACTATCAGTTACTACAAAGCACTTTAATTTTAATATTAATTTATTTATACCATTTGAAGATCTTTCCACATAGTTAACTTCAGTTTTAAATAGCTTGATTTTCCCCTGCTCAATAAAAGACCAAACACACATCATGACACACTAGTAGGGAAATGAGAATTGTTTTTAAATAAATAACAATTTTAAATAAATGATGATGGTTTCTTTGGATTATATTTCCTTCCAGTCTTTTAAAAAAAATAACCTTTGTAGTTGTATAATTAGACATAAAACTAATCATTTTTAATGTATACTTTTGACAAATGTATACAGCTAAGTAAGCGTCGCCACAGTCAAATTGTAAAGCATTTTCATCAGCCCTAAGCACGACCCCGAGACCCTTTGCATTCAGTCTGTTCTTTGCTCTGGTCCCTGGCAACAGCGATCTCTCCATCACTATGGCTCTGTCTTTGTCAGATGGTGTGTGGTTCTCTGACCTGGTTTCTTGCACCTGCATGATTCATGTGAGAATCATCTATGCTTCGAGCCACATAAGAGTGGCGCACCTCTTATGGCCGAGTGGCGTTCCTGTGCATGGCTGTGCCACTTATTTATTCACTCTCCACTCGAGGCACGTTTGGTTTGTTTCCATTTGGGGGCTATTTTGAGCAAAACTGTTACGAATCTTCAGATATGTCTTTGCATGACATATATTTCCATTATTGTAAAGTAGATATATGGGACTGGGATTTCTGGGTAGTGGGGTCTATGTGCTGTTAGCATTATAAGAAACTGCTAAATGGCTTTGCAAGGTGGCTATAGCAATTTCAATTTTATTTATACATTGAAGCCAAGTATGAAAGTTTAGTTAAGGCATAGTCTCACCAACACTTGGTAGAGTTTGTCTTTTTAGTTTTAGCCAAGTGGGGCATGTTGCGGTGTTGGTATTTCCTTGATGACTAATGATATTGAGCACCTATGTATGTGCCTGTGTGCCATTTGTATGTGAGTGAATGGTGCTCACCTTAGAAATTAGCCCCAAGTGGAAGAGTGGCTTCCCTCATCCCTCCCTAAATTTCATTCTTCAAACCGTAATTATTTCCCATGAAAGAATTTTCAGACTATAGAGTTGAATTTACATTTTTCTTAGCTGGAGATGTTTAAGGAAATAAAAAAAGATTTTCTGAAATCCTTTTAATTTATTCATTAGGTTGATTTTAGTACCTAAAGGAATTTTAATTTTATGTTCCCATCAATTTTAGAGGAGACTCTAAAACTACTTTTTTCCATTTACAAACTGGTTTAAATATGCTTTTTCAGTCTTTCATAGGGACTGGGAAGTATGTAAAATAGAATGGAAATGTGAAATGGGAGAAATTGTCTAATTAGCAAAGTCACCCCTGGATACAGACCTTGAAAACAAACTTTTGACAAAGTCACCCCTGGATTGGCCTTGAAAACAAACTTTTGACATGTTTTGAGAAGAAAGGGAAGGGCGATTCAAATAGGAAGAGACACAGGAAAGTGACTGCCAGAGAGCCCTCGAGGGACACGGCGGGCCTGCCGTGGCCTGTGGAAGAGGCAGGTTCCGCGGGTGAAACAACCCGCGCCACGGGACCCAAGGCCACACCGCTACGGCCAACGCAGGGGCAGGCGTTTGCCTGTCTTCTCGTTTGTGCAGCTCAGCCCTCGCAGACTAGCTCTGTGTGGTCTTCTAGATGTTTCCTCTCTGGCATGAGCAGAAGGGAAGCTCGAGAGAACTGTGCTCTTTCCTTCCCGCTTGCTGGGGGGAGAGAGCCTCGCTGATGGGAGGAAATCGGCTTCCTGCAGGACTGCGAGCCCAACACGCTGGAGAAGCATTTTCTCTGCAAAACAACCAGCTGGTATTATCAGAGTCCTGCCTCGAAGAGCATAAATAACCTTTTCAAAGGTGCTTCTACAACGACTTGCACTTTATAAATCAAAATTTGCCGTTTTGCTTGAGGAAACAAGCTGCTTAAACAGGCCCATTTCAGAAAACCTTTTCTGAGACTGTCTCATTTCCCTGAATCATTTCAAGTAGGAAACCTGGTGATTTTGGCATCAAGGGTATTTATTCGATTTCTTTTTAGACTGTACTGGAAGAAATGAGAGCAATCATGCTCATTTTCTGTTTATTCTAGGTGATAAGCTGTGCCCGTTTCAGCATCTCTCAGACGCACTTAGGTGCGCTTAGGTGCGGCTGCGCAGAGCTACTCTAGCTTCCCTGCGAAAACCTTCCGTTTGGGCTTCTCTTCTGTCATTATAGAACCAAAAAGCCTTAGGAACTGCTGCCAAGGGGGTGATTATGCTTCTTAGGACCTCAGATGAGAGAAAACGGGGGAGGATATTGGTCATGAGAAGCTGAAAGCTAACACAGTCAAATGTCCGGTCACTCGCCATTCAGTTTAATTAGTAAACACATATTGGGCGATCTATGTGACATGCGCTATTGCTTGAGGTCAGGGACACAAAGACAAATAATAGAAAGATCGTACTCTTGTGGGGCTGATTGTCTAGTCCTGTGACATTCAGATGCTAACAGTGCATTATTGCCAGGATAGAGGCAGAGGGAACTGTAAGAGGAGAGGCGTCATGTCGCCCAGCAAGAAGATGCTACAAAATATTCAAAAAGTAATTCTCACCTTCCTGATATGACTGCAGCCCAGTGAAAGCTGTAAAACTGAGGAGTAGGGTGCACGGCCTATTCTGGAACCCTCCAGTGCAGGAACTGGGGTGGCTAAAGAAGTCCTCAGTGGGAATCAGCTGTCACACTGGGACTGCAGAGCAGAGGTGGACAAATGTCCCTCCACAGGAGAGTCTCTGAAGCACATTGGACCTGCTCGTTGTAAACCAAGTTTTTAAAAGGAATGATAATCATATTTTTTCTTTTAAAGTCACCTAATGACTGCTATTCATTTGATTGTGATACAGATATATTGCAACACTTTTCCTTGATTTTTGTATCCAACATAGGCAATGGCTCTACTTCTGAATCACATTATAACTGATTTTACTAACTTGTTTGTGAGAACAGACAACTTACCTGTGATAAAAAAATACCTATAAGGTTTTGCAGAGTAGTAAAATAAGTTTGAGCAGTCGCATTTACAGGTGACCCCTCCCAAGGCCTGGCCTGGGATCTATAGCAGTTTGTCATTTTTCTAAAACAGCAGTTGGAATCTCATGCACCAGAAGGCTGCTCTGTAGGGCAGGTAACCTAGCCAGGGAGCCAGTCTAGCGGACACCCTAAATCTGAACCCTGCTTTGCTTCGCTCTCCTGGTCCTAATAGTGAAAGCAACTCTTTTTGAAGGGGTTGAAGAAGTCACTTGAGTTTATTTTTCAGATATAACTCACTTCATGATGTAGAATGTATAAGCTCTAGTGCTGGGTATCAATTTGTAGATATACAAAACTCTTGGGGTTTAGCTCTCCCTGAATGTCAAGAGTTTCTGTTGTACTTAGGACAATTTGGTTTCTCAGCCTGAAGTCACTCACTGATTGTTTGAAATTTTAATGCTCTCCTCTTCAAGATTGTTTCCCCACATTTTCTGATCCCCAAGGGTATCTGCATCAACCCTGTACAAGTGAGAAATGGCCCTTGGAGCATGAAGCAGGCACTAAACTTGCAGGCTCCATGGTTACGCAGAACTGCAATGCTCCAGAGTGGAGCACCAGCAGGAAGCTGGTCCAGCAGGGTTTCAAAACAGATTAGTAAATCCCAGAGAAACGTCGTTGACTGGAAAACTTGGGTGATCTGGATAATCTTGTGGAATATTCTAGAAATTCATAGGGCTGGTAAACATTTTCCTAAGTTTTCTCTGGCCTGGCATGTTAATAAAATGCTGCTGATCTTGCAAGGAGAACTTAAGCACGTTCTCTACCAGGGCATTTCTATTGCTAATGCAGTTATTTCCTACGCTTTAATTCTTTTATGTTCTCATCATTTCAGTAGGGCATCTATTAGGTCTCAGCCTATGGGTCAGGGCTTCTTTGTATCATTCCTCTTTGCGAAATAATAATTACAACAACAATAAGAATTGCTGGCAGGGAAGGAGAGGTTGTTCTGAGGGTGCTTTAGTGTTATGAGTACCTAACAATGTCTAAATATCCAAAACAAGCATCAGTTTGGAATTTAGTTCCTCGATGTAAGGTGTCTTCCTCTTTAAAATGTCTGTAGGGTTGATCAATAGCAACTTGTTCCTACCTGTGAACTTTGACATTCTCACAGACGCTGCCCTGCCCTGTTGTGGAAATCCAACGTGCCCACCAGCCGTCACCTGCCTCTCCCCAAAGTTAATGCCTCTGGTGGGAGCTGTTTTGCCGTTAGAGATGGCGTCAAGTTATGGGCCCAGAGTTGATAGCAACAAGAGGGTACCGCCCAGCTCCGTATGGTAAATTCCTTGCATAGCAAAGCAATCAACCCATATCCCTCCTCTGCTTACACGCCAGGCTGCAGAACTGCTTGTCACGCCAGCTCGGTGTACTTGCCGAGAGCAGCGAGAGACACTCAGCAAGTCCATCCAATTTCTTGATTTATTTGCTATTGATGCATAAAATAAGCTTGTCTGTGAAATAGCCAGGCTGAAATTGCTGTTCTCATGCATTTTCATTGTTATTATTTGGCTAGACTGACTCTTGAGGGTCAAATTAAAACTCATTCATCCAGAGCTACGTGAATGGCGATAGACAGCTTCTTCAGTGAAAATCAGCACTAGCGCTGTGTTTGAATAAAACCGTTGAAGAATCACAGATAATATTTGGGTTTACCAAATATCCTAAAAACTAAGGGGAAAGGACATCTGTATGAACTGTTTATCTTAGAAACTTGCTTAGAATTTAACATTTAGATTTTCTTGTCACTAAAAATGAAAAGAAATGAGCTGTAAAGCCAAGAACTCAAAGACAGCACATGTGGAATTTTCTAGCACTCCCAGAAATAATAGTTCCGCTTGTATTTTGTATTGCCTTGCAGTTGACAAAAGATTTTCACTAGCATTAATTCTTATGGTGCCACATCTCAAGGTATTTTAAAAATGAACTGTTACTAGCTTGTTTGAGGACTTAGATAATTTTTAAAAGTTCTGAGAGAGAGTCATTATTCAGGAACACCTAATGTCCTGCCTTCCTTTCCAATCTTTAATAATGCAAAATCCTTTTGGATATCGTAAATGTTATATTTTATAAGAATTATTTTTGCAAAACACCAAATGTAAAAAAAATATTTTCAAATGAAACAATATTTAGTACTTAGTCAATGTATTACTTCTACCAAAATACATATTAAAACATTTTTGACTCCTGCACTTAAAACATACGCTTCCTGTTGTTTAGTGATCAGAGTTAATTCTAGACCAAGACCCACATGGGTAGAGAGGAAATTAAGGCTTAAAACATTAAATGCGTTTGCCAAGGTCACGCATTCAGTGTCAGTGGCCGCTAGAAACTTCATCTGATTGCTCCAGTCCACTGTTTGTTTTCATAACACTAAAGCTCCTAACATAGTGTCGTAGTTTCTAGACAGGATTACACGTGCACAGCCAGTCTGGGGAGATAAAAGGTTCCCGTGCTAATAGTCCTGCACTTCATCGCCTCCTTTCTCCGGCAGTGACTCTGGTTTCCCTCTCCTCCTCTGCTCTTCTCTTGGTGATCTTTTGCATCACTGAACATTTTGTTTTGCTGGTTACACTAGTCAGTCACAAATTCCTTGAAGACGGGGAAAATATTTAGAGGAGTCAGTTGAATTGGGCTTTGTGTATGTAAAAAATGCTAGTAAAGAGTTTTACACCTTCTTAATAACTGTAGAATTAAAGGTGCTTTTTAAAAACTTGGTCTCCAGAAACCTCTCAGACTTAAGTTCCCTGGCTTTGCCTATGTCCCTCATGTATGCCACCTAGAACTATAGTAGAAGCCAAGTAACATTAATAATAATAAAAGAAAAAAGGGAATAATACATTAATTTCAAATAACAGAAATTTGGATCTTCAAAATACTTATATATGCTTAGGACGTTTTGTCCTTGATTTCAACCAGAGCCGAAATGTTACCGGCTGCCTCCTGGGTCTGTTTTGGAGCAGGAATTGAAACCCGGCATAAGAAGAGGGCTGTCACTAGAAACCAGGTGCAGCGTTAGGCAGTGAGTGTCGGCTTCTCTGCTGGGAGCCAAAGGGAAGGCTGGACTCCTGCCCTCGAGAAGCAGCGGATCCGGGGGCGCTGGCGAGTGGTGGTGTGAGGCCTGGTCCGCCTGTAGGCAGGCGCGGGCGGTAATGCTCCGTCCAGGAGGAAGGCTGAGTTGGAGTTAGACACGTCATTCCATCCCAGAGGAAACCCTTCCATCTCCATGTGCTGACGCGTGCCCCTTGGTCATCCTCGGGGTCACGTGAACTCCACTTACTAGTGAGGTGAACAGGATTCTGGGATGGTGGCCATTACAGCAATGTCTTCACTACTGCGCCACTTTTAAGGCCACTGGACCTGGTGGCGACAAAGATAGCCAGTGGGGTCCATAAGACTGACTCTTCTTTTGGGGTTTTTCTTGCCATTCCTTCCGTTTAATCTTTTCTGCCTCTATCTCCAGTACCACTCTTTCGCTGGTCTGCGTCGCCCTTAAAAGTGTATTTTTTTGCCTGGCCGGGTATGGCTCAGCGGTTGAGCACCGACCTAGGATCCAGGAGACCAAGGTTCGATTCCCGGTCAGGGCACCTGCCCGGGTTGCGGGCTTGATCCCCAGCGGGGGTTGTGCAGGAGGCAGCCGATCCATGACTCTCTCATCATTGATGTTTCCCTCTCTCTCTCTCCCTCTCCTTTCCTCTCTCTGAAATCAATAAAGACAAAATTAATTGTTTTTTAAAAAGTGTATTTTCTTGTATTGTCGTATTTTTTTCTAGTGAAAAAAAAAAAATCCTGTCTTTTTATTTAAGAATTTTGGACATATTATTTTTATTTAGAAAAATAATTCTCTTTTTATTTAAGAGTCTTGATCGGGAACTTGAAACATTCTACATTATCTGTTTTCTTTGGCAATAAAATTAAGTCCGGAGTGAAAGAATTGAGTAACGTACAGCATATCCATTTGTCAATGTACCATCCGGAGTGGCACGCTTTAAACTTTTAAGCATATACATTTTTAAAGGATTTCCCTATAAATAGCTAATGGGGGAAATCTTAATGTCTGAAAGCTCCGAGTCATCTGTCTCACCCACTGCTACTGTCACCAGAGGGAACAGAATTTGCCATTGGGGGGTTTAGCTCGTGAGGCATCCCTTTCTGAATCCGAAACTGGCTATAGATGTGCTGTGAACATGGTAACTTATAGCTAAGGAGCATGATTCTTTTTTTATAATTAGGAATGATACTTAAATAACACAATAAATCTTGTTAATGGACATTATTGAATATATGCTGTTTTTGGTTAAACGATCTAACCCTCTTTCTACAAGGGGACACAAGGGGCGTGGAGCAAGAAAAGGCCATTGCTGCTGTCACCGAGTGGTCAGCTAAGGATCCTCCTGCTCTGCGATGCACATGAATTGAACCTGGACCAGCCCGGGGCTGGGTCCAAGCCCAGTGCTTCGGAGATTGCCCTGACTCCCGGGGGTGGAGGTGGGAGGGTCGGTGAGCAGGACCTACATTTTCATGGCCACCTCGGCTCTCTTTTTGCCTCTGCTGAACTATTTTTCTTCATTCTTTACCTCGCGTCTGTTCATACATCTCAATCCTGGTGCTGAAACCAAGAGGGAGCACGGGCCCTGTCCCTTGATTCTGCTGCCACTCAGCTGTGTTAGTGCAGATGCGCCACACAAAGCGGGACTTCTGCTGATGACCTGTTTGCCCTGGCGAGAGGCCGATCCTTGTGCCACTGTAGCAAATAACATGGCCTCATATGTTAGGCAGTCCTGACCTCTTACTTACCAGGGATTCTTTTCTTCAGCTTATTTTTATGGAAACTTAAAAAAGAGGTAATCGGTGCATGGTTAAAATTTTAAAATAGCATGGAAAGGTATACAGTGAAAAGTATTCTCACACCCGATCCCCAGTTACACTCATCACAAGGGTAATGTTTTTGTAATTGTCTACAACAGTTTTATACAAATACAAGCTTATGCATGTATCTCAGTCCCTTTTATCAACAAAATGGTATATATATATATATTACCCTTTTTCTGTCAACCTACGTATGCCACTGAATTTGAAGTAAATTTCTTGTAAACAGCACGCAGTTAGATCTTTTTGTAAAAATCCACTCTGCCAGCTTCTCTTACAGGAGGCCCGTTTAAACGTTTCCCCTGGAAGTAACGGTCGATACGGTGGAGCTTACGCCTGACGCCTCACCGTTCGTGTGTTGCTTCTCTCCGTTTCTCATTGTTTCCTAACCTCCCCGGGTTACTGGCACATCCTCTGAGGATCGCGCCTGGGTGTGTTCCTGGCATTTCTGGGTGTGTCACCGTGTAGTTCTCTCTGGGCCTCACAGCGCACACTCGTGCTCCACCGCAGACAGTTTTACGCTCCAAGTGAAACGGGGAAACCCTGCCTCCACGTACCCTTACCTTCCCCGCTTTCCAGGATCACTGTCTTAAGGGTCAGGTGGTGCTGGCATTTTAACTTCAAAAATAGCCTGCGTTTTGGAAAACTCACCAGGAGGATAGTCCATTGTATTTCCTTCCTCACTTTTTCTCCCTCCTTCATGATATATCTTCTTTTTAATTTCCTTTCTGCTTGGAGAACCCACTCAGCCCTTCCTTAAGGGAGGGCTCAGGCCTCCGACAGGCCCCTGCTGGCGCTGCTTAAAGGGGCGGGGCCGTCACAAGGCCTGTCCCCTCACCTGGGCCTTCAGGTGAGGGACTGGAGACCCAGCGCTGTGGGCCGGGCGCCTGCTGTGGCGGGAGCCTCTCCCCGGGTGCCCGTGTCCCCAGCAGGGACACTCTGTGTGGAAGAGAGGAGTCTCAGGACTGGCCGGGACAGGGGGCATTGCCCTTGCAGGCCTGTCCTCACTGGGGCTTTGCCCCATCCCGTGGTGGGTTTGTGGACAGAGCTTCCATTAGATTCCATTGTTGTTAGGACTCCCTGGCCACCTTCTGTCGCTAGGTTTGGAGGTGGGGAAGGCCAGGGCTGGGTTGCCGCCTTCTGCTGGGCAGGAGGTTGTAAGGTGGCTCCCTCCTCAGCTTGCCTTCCTCTTACCACGGCTCAGGGATCTTTGACTTTCTTCTGCCTTATTTCTGGAGTTTATTGTGCTCAGCAGGGTTAAGCAGGAAAGATGCGTTAGACCAGCTATGTCGTGTGGACAGTCTCTGCTGTTAGATTTTTTAATGGTTAAATTGTTAGACTCTTAGATACCCTTGAGCCACCACAGAGCGGGGGATTTCTCACTGGCCGTGTTACCCCACGTAATGCCTGGACTCTCGTCTTTCCTATTCCATCTCTCGTCCGCCTTCATTCTCACCTTGGGTTTTCTAGAGACTCACAAATTCTCAATTAATTATGTAGAGAATTCTTCTCTTCCCAGCCCCTAAACTATAACTCTTTGTCTAAGTCCCTTTGTCTATCTCAAACCCATCAATGGACTTAGTGGAACAAAAGAGCCTTTTGCGGTCTGGGCCGCTCAAAAGACGGGCAGAGACTCAGGGCAGAGATCTTTCTTTTCACAGCAGCCTTTGTCCTTTGAAGACATTCAGTGTTTTAAATAGCGTCTTCTATAACCCCTACATGTTAACACTTATGTAGATGGAGCATTTCTGCTCCACCTTTTGACCAAAGCCTGTGATCTCCTTAAAGGTTGGCGTTACATCCCCAGCACCAAGCAGAGAGCCAAGCACGGGAAGGGGCTGTAATAAATGGGTGTTAAGTGTAGGAGTAAAGGCAGGCTGTTAGAGTCTCTCCTTCGCTGTGTGCGTGGGTTCCCATGACAATAATAGGTCTGGAGGGACTCTGAAAGGTCAATCAGCTCATCTCTCTGCTCTGTTCAAGAACACGCACCAGATAACTACGTAGCTAGTCTACATTTAAGCACTTTAAAAGAAAAAAAAAATTACAGTTTCTTTTAGTAGCCAGTCCAGTGTTTAACAACTCCCGTTGTCAGCAAGACTCTCTTTGTAGGTAGCCTAAGCCTCCAACGTTGAATTCTTAAACGTGAGCAGGTAGAAATGTGCCGCTAGGGTGTGAATGATCTTTATTTCTTTAATTACTTCTGAGCAAGTGTTGACAAGCTCAGTGTTGTCTTTTCCATGCGTCAGTTCCCAGGTTATTGTTCATCAGAGGGTGTACACACGTACCTGTCCTTGCCCCTTAGCTCCAAACTACCAATACCTTGATACTGGCTCCTTACTGGGGTGTGTCGCTTGCATTCATGGTTCCAGGCTGTACCATCTGCTTTGGTTGTGCCCTCCCCCACTGGTGCTGGGCTTAACCATGGGACTTGCTTTGGCCAGTGGGATGGATGATATCAGAGTAGATATGAGCAAACGCTTGATAAAGCACTTGCATGGCCTCTTTTCTTGCACCTGACCTTGAGAACACACCTAGGCTAACCTGGTGGAGAGATAAGAGAGCAGAGCCTTTCGAGGTGAGGCCATTCAAACGAACCAGCCTCCACTCAGCACCCTAGCTGATCACAGCCACGTGAAGGAGCTCAGCCAAGATCAAGTGAGCCTGGTCCAGATGATCACAAGTAAGAGCTCAATGGACCCGTATACTCATGATAAATAATGGCTGAACATTGTTTTAAAACATCAGTTTCTAAGGTTACTTGTTTGGTACCCTCCTTGAGAGGAACTTCCTGGCTGTGGTAGAATTTGACCTCACAAAGGGGTTCCTGTTGCTGTTTGTGAAGCGTGTGAGCTTCTCTAACTCTCATTGTCTTTCCTTCCTGCCTGTGCATTTTCCTTACTGCTTTTCTCTGAGTCATCAACCAGCACAGATCACCTTGACTTGCTGGCCGCTGACCCTCATCTCTTTGTGCACCAGGATTCTGATTGTTTGCCTCGGTACGTTTGTCATGTAGCGGTGTCTCCTTGTGTCTTGTTGTCTCTGATCCTGTCTCCATGCTTCATCTTTGAAGGCTTGCTAGAGCATTGCCCATTCCAACAACACTGATATATTATTATGAGGTTGTATTCTGATTTATAATCAAAAATAGTTCAGGGTAATAATGCCTCCTGGGAGTTAACTAATCATTTTGAACATAATGCTAATGAGTCCAAATTTATAGACTTAGTCCCATATAGGCCACTAGCTTTACACAAAAGAAATAATAAGTGTTTAATTTACATTATAATTTTAAAAAGGTCACAAATTACATGAATGCACACTCCATCACGAAGGATTCCAGGCAAAAGGGTGTGGCTAGCCCAGGCCAATGTTGACACTCACATATAAACATACATTTTGGTGACTGTGGGTCAGGGACAGATCTTTATATGAAGATCATACAAGCATATGAGAATTACTTGTGAAGAAAAACCCTAAAATTTGTCTGTGTAAAATTGATAATCAGAGGGAGTCCATTCGGCATAACTATGTCTCATAAAATAATCCACAGAATAATTTTTAGAGTTATTTTGTATAGCACTGTTTTTGAATATACTAAATATTTAAAAAATAATAACACATTTCTTTGCCAAATTCTCCTAGACTTTACTATTAAGTGGACAAATCACCAAATGGGTCACATGGTGAGTGAATTCTAGCTAACTATGGAGATGTGCTTGAAGTACAGACAGACGGAGGGGACCTAAAACAGGAGATCTGGCAGTTTTTATCTGTCTCCAGTTGGCGACTTAATGGCAGGAAGATCAAAGGATCTTTGTGTTTTTCTTCCCCTGAAGGATGGAGCGCAGAGAAGCTGGTGGGCAACAACTGCGAGTGACAGAATATTGCGTATTCGTGGAGGCCAGGAATGGGCTCCTAGGCTGGGGCTGCACACAGCCGAAGCCCCTTTCCTGCCATGTTTTTTCCAGGTTTATTGGTCTGACTCTGGCTGAACAGAAATATGCACAGGAAAATAAATATGATAAATTCATTTAGAAAGAGTTTTCTATAAAGTTATTTTCTAAAGATATACTCCAAGGAATAAAATGCATAGCTCTAAGGAATCAAAGAAAAATGCAGGTTTTTTGGTTTTTTTTTATAAAGACGAGTTTTAACATCATTTTGAATTAAATTACAGCAACCTTCAGACACCTATGTTTTTGCTCAAGCCTTTGCATGCCTCTCATGTTAATTTCCCAGTTGTCTCAGACAACCCCACAGTCCTATAGCTCCAGTCCCACTTGCTCCCCTCAGAAATGACACTGCCACCTCCGACTACGACTAGTAGCCAGAAGCCGTCGGCCGTGGACCCATCCCCTCCGTGCACGTGGGCACAGATGCGTTCTCCCCATCCTCTCTCCAGACCCTCAATTTTGTTATTCCTTCTTAATCTTTTTCATGAAGTCACACTTCTCCGTTTCCCTGCCAGCAGTTCTCCCTTTAAGTTCCTAATCTCACTCTCGTTGATCTAATTAAGCCACACAGCCTGCGTCAGATAATGACCAGCTACGTGGGAAACCCAATGACCTTTCGTCAGCGCTCGTACTGAGCTTTCTGGAATACTTAGTGCCACTGGGTACCTCTACCCCTTTCTTGAGCCAATCTCCTGCCTTCGGCTTCTGTGTCAGCACAACAGACGCTGTCACTCCTTTTACAGATCTTTCCTGGCTCTCCTCTACCCCTCTGTCCCTCCCTGGGAAGTTTCCCTGGAGTTCAGTCCTTGGCTGTGTGCCTTTCCTGCACACCCTTCCCTAACCGCTTTCCTCGGGCCCTCCATCTCTCCCGCCCGTTTCTCTCCAGTCCCCAGAGGGCTCAGCCTATTTCAATGCCCTACCCACCCGCAGGACGTGCGCTTTATTGTTCAGGCGAGTCACACCGACCTTGACAACTACCGAGTGCAGAACAAGTCATTTTTTCTCCTTAGCATTCAGTTTGATGTATCATAGCAGAAGTCATTCTGTCTAGAACTATATTATAAGGCACATAAATTATGTTTCGTTATTTAAACAAGTCAGACCTTGAAACTACCAAATTCAGAAGTCTATGAGTCTTCTTTTTTTACTGTAGATGAATGAATTTGCTGTTTCCGTGGATACTCACTTATACCACAACTTACATTTCTGTTCAGTTAGGAAACTAATTCCCTGACTTCTCTTTGTTTCTTGATGCTGCACAACTGGGCATGCCAGAGAGCTCAGCGGGGAAGCCTCAAAAGGAAGTGACTTTTATTCGAGTGCTGAATGTTCAGCCAGTTGAGAAACTTTTTGAGTGGTTTTATTTGGTATTTCCACCTGGCTCTGTCCCATAATGCCTCCTTTCTTTTGTTCGCGTTGTTAATGCTCAGCCTCCGAAGCTGAATGTGCCCCTGGAGACGTGGGTGCTCACAATGGCCCGGTGAGGTTCTTGGCTCTGGCGCTCAGAGGAGGCGGGGGGACCGCAGAGCCTAGGAGCCGAGTTAGCCGCAAGCTGCAGGCCTTCCTCCCGCCTGTGACACTCGAGGGCTTTTCCTCAAGCTCAAGGCTGAGTGGGCAAATCCTGTTCACAGACAACCTTCTAACAGAGCTTTGAGACTACCAGCTTCTATTGGAGTCAATCACTCTGACCTTTGAGTTTTATACCATCTTGCTGCATATGATACTGTTTCCATTTCCTCTCAGTGGAAATGGAAATGCTTAAGACAAGACTCACCCTGTAGCTCTTGAATTCACACAATAAAGACTCATGGCAGCCACCTCTGACTAAGCACCATGTGCTATGAAGTGAGCTTGAATGATGGTAGCCTGCTAATGAAATAACGAGTCCTTCCCACAGTGCGTTCATGGTCCTATCAGTGAACTCACAGTGATTCACGGGGCTTCTAAGATCACTTTTGGCATTTACTTATGGAGTGTAGATGGCTTCTTTCTCAGTGTGGGGAACTAAGCCTTCATTAGCTTGTCCTAAAACATGGTTACGCAAAGTGTGGTCTGTAGACCAGCATCATCAACACCACTGGGGACTAAAATGAAGATTCTCAGTTGTAACACAGTCCTACTGAATGAAAACTTGCGTTTTTAACAAGATCCTTAAGCAATATGTGTGCACATTCATTTTTCAGAACAACATTCTGAAGCTTTAAGTCCATATCCTAAATTTTATTCATTGACACTTCAATCTAGTAAGCTTTCCCTCTCCTTATATTCTCCCCTTTCTGAGTCTTGTAGAGCATAAATTTTAAAAAAATACTAGATCACCCAACTCCATATATTTAGTAGAGTTCAAGACTTTTTGGTCATAATGATTAGAGTTAGCATCAGTCAGATCACATTTAAATAATCTGAATGCAAACCTACAAGAATCTATTTCTAATTCCTGACTTGCCTATGTGATAAGCCAGTTCTGAGCTTTCTGTCTCTCTCTCTCACTCTGTCTCTGTTTCTCTCTGTGTCTCTGTCACACACACACACACACACACACACACTCTGCCAGTGGGCATGTAAAAGTCCAATTTTCTAGTTCCAAGTAGAGAGCCAGTCAAACATTATGTTAGAGGCACCCTTTAATTGACACAGTGATTTTAGGAACCCTGAATGTTAAGAATAGCGATAGTTGTAATAAAATTCTATTTTTAGATGATCTGGTTTAGGAAAATTATTTCCTAGTTGGCCATTATTTTTGCAATGATACTTTATCCAAAGGGAAATATTTGATCAAATTTCTAACTACAATTTAACACAATTAAATGAAACCCTCATCATGGGGTAACCATATTTACATAGAGGGAGCAAAATATTCTTGATAATTGAGTATTTAACTTATCCTTGTTTGTCTCCATCTATGAGAGGACCATCTTTGATGGGATTGAAAGCACTCATTGTGTCATACACTTGCTCATTTCCCAACACTGATGCCCTGGGTTTTTATACTGACTTGGAAGCTGAGCTGGGGTGTGGTCTCTCCTCCAAATGAGGAGTTAGAAAGAATTTACAGAGGTCAGCCCAGCAGTCTTTAGGGAGAACCGTCTGTATCGAATATACATTCAAACATCAGAGAGGAAGTGACACCGTCTGTCACCAGGGATTTGATGGTCTCCTGACTCCTCTTCAGAGACCTTGGTTAGAAATCAAGGAAGGCCTGGAAAAATAAGTAGGGCATTTAAGCCAAACCCAGGAAAACTATATGGAAATTCTTTTGCCTGGACTCTTTCATTTACTCCCTTTTTCATTTATTCAATAAGTTATTAAGGGCCTTTATCTGTTAGGCGTTATTCTATGTACTGAGTTTACAGCACAGTGGTCATCATGGACATATATACCTGCCATCTGTGGATGAACTGTTTTCCAGTAAGGAGCCACCGGAGGTTTTGGGTAGAGATGTGATGTGATTTAGCTTATGCTTCAGGAGCATCCCTCTGGCTGCTCCATTAAAAATGCATTGCATCTGTTAAATAGAATGGACCAGTGGGCAACCAGAGACATCAGTGTGAGGCCTTCTCTAGGCTTATGAATAGAGATTCTCAGACCCCGTTGCTTCAGACACCAGAACAGTTCTCTCATGACAGCACTTTTGATTTAACATCTTATATTAAAGTTAAAGACAAGAAAACCTTTCCCAGAAGGCGTTGCTGAAATCTTACTTTGAACAATAGACTCTTCTCCATGTAGGGTAGTTTCAGGTTAAATGTGAACTACTATAAAAAAAATCTCCCTAAAAATTACAGTAGCTGCCGAATGTCTTCTAAAACTTCTTATCAGACTTTTATTTAAAACTCAGGTCTTAAACTCAGTGTATCAACTTGCATGGGAAATGAATTGGGGATTAAGGAAAGAAGCTAAGAGTGATAGCATATTATTTGCCAGCCACTGCATGTACATTGTTTCATTTAATCTGTGGGCCAACAGTGTGCAGTGCGGTTGATATCATCATTTTTAATTCACAAATTTAGAAAATGAGCTCAGAGTGGTTAAGTATTTTCCAGTGTTTCACAACTTTATAGTGACAAGAGCAGGATCGGGAAACCCAAGCTGTCTCCTGATGACTACCACGTCAACGAAGACTACCATGGGCACTGCTTTTTGACTACTCACCATTATTGCATCGTTTCAAATTAATTAAATGTATAAGTTTAAGACTGTTGCAACTCTTACAGTTCTGTAAGTCAGGTAATCTAAGCAATTGCCATCTTGAATTACTTTGCTGTACAATATCCTTGTGCAAAGTCTGGCTGGCACAGTTGATATTTGATAGAGCAACATAGATCATTGCCCACTAGGACGGCCACTATCAAAAGAAAATGCCAGGGGTTGGTGAGGAAGTAGAGAAATGACAACACTTGTGCACTGTTGGTGGGAATGTAAAATGGTACAGCGATTATGGAAAATAATACGGAGAATCTTCAAAAAATTAAAAGTAAAACTACCATATGATCCAGCAATCCAACCTCTGTATATATTCAAAAGAATTCAAAGCAGGATTTTAAAGAGGTATTTGCATACTCATGGTTGTTGCAGTATTGCTCATAATAGCCAAGAGGTAGAAGCAACTCAAGTGTTCATTGTCAGATAAATGAATAAAGAAAATAGGGCAGGTCTATACATAGAATGGAATATTATTGAGTCTTAAAAAAGAAAGAAGTCCTGTTGCATGGTACAACATGGTGGAACTTGAGGACATCATGCTAAGTGAAACAAGCCAGTCATAAAAGCCAGCCTCTTTCATATGATTTTACTCATACTAAGTATCAAAAGTAGTCAAAATCGTAGAAGCTGAATGTAAAGATGTGGTTGCCAAGGGCTAAGGAGAGGGAATTAGTGTTTCATGGGTATAGAATTTTAGTTTTACAAGAAAAAGTTCTGAAGGTCTGTTGCACAGCAACGTGAATGTACTTAACACTACTGAGCCGTACCCTTAAAATGGTTAGGATGGTAAATTAATGTTACCTGGTTTTTTGTTTGTTTTTTACCACAATAAAAAGTCAAAGAAAAGAGTTATTTTTTAATCTTATATAATCACTATTACTAATAGAAAACCTAAGACAAGAATTAACAATGTATTCCCAATCCCAGTTCACAACAGGTTCTTGGATAAATAATACTTGCTGACTTTTTTTCAGGGATACAAAGCATCTCTGTAAATGTTTCGCTTGTATGGTCTCTGTTTTGGACAACTGACATTTAAAGATACGCCTAAACTCACTCCTCTTAGTATAAAGTGGCTTTCTTATGGAATTGTTGGTATTTTCATGTGAAAAATTAAGAATAGAGCACTTACCATTCATAGAAAGAAGTGATCGCTTAAGTCATTCATTTCTCCATAATCTCTAAGGTCTACCCTTGTATCCAGTTAGGTCTCTTAAATGGAACATATATTAGTATTTAACTTCCTGTAGAAGTGGTTTCACAAGTTTCCACATGCAACCTGCTTTCACCTTTGTTATTCAGGGTGGCCCTAAGAAACGACTTTATTCAGGAGCACTTTACAAATAGCATTTGTAAAATCGCTATTAGACACAATGGTTAGTATATAATACTAATGTTCTTTATGAGAACACTCCTGCATTCATTCTACCCCCTCTGGTTTTTCTGGGTTTGGATGTCGTCTGCTCTCCTTGTACAGTCTCCTCCATGTATTAGAAAGTAAGAATGATGCCACTCATTCTATTGACTTTTTACATAGCTTCCAGGAAGCTCAGAGTATATGTTTGCATAAAATTTAGTAATTACTTAGCTCAGATTTCTGGTATAATTACCACCATCATTACTAGTAAGTGTTACTTTTTAAATGTATATTTTATTGTGAATTAACTTTTACCCTGTTACGGATTTGACAAAATGAAATATCTGGATTTATAGACTTTCTCAAACCATCGTCATTGGAAGCCTTTCACATATGCGCAGTTGCCTTGCCTATGGAAGCATTTCTCAAGTGTGTAAAAACTGTCCTTAAAGGCAGAAAGAAAAAATGAAAACTCTTGGCAGGATTTGGGAGTGTATCTCAAATAACTCACCACAGGCAGAAAATTCCTGTCTCATCGCCTCCATAAAACATCTGCCTTTTAAAGGTAAAAAGATAATTTAAAAATCACTCGCCAAAGTTTTTCTTTGCTTTTCTTCCTCACATTTTCAATTAGAGTCATACTCACTGTAGATGTCCTGTCTTTTATGCCGTGACTCTGAAATCCCGTTAATTCCTAACACTGAATGTAATACAGGATAGAAATTTAGAACTGAAAGTGAACTTGCGTATAACCTTTTCAGTTTCCTTCGTTTTCCATGTAATGAAAGCGAGGTACTCAAAAGTGCAACCGGAATAACCCAGTAAAGAATCTGCGCCTGGTGTCCCGCTCCAGGGGACGTCCTGCGTGGCCTGCCCGGTCCCGGCCCGTCTCCTGGGGAGTCGCACAGGAGACTGGGCCGCACGCTCTCCACGCGTCCTTCCAGCTCTGCTGTTTAGTTTTTGTGTTTCTGAAACCCGTGACCATGCTGGGCTTCAATAACTTAAGTAGAGTTTAAGAAACAATGAATGCCAGTGGCTGTTCTGCAGATGTTCACACGGATGAACCCTGAGCACACGGCCCCCGGTGACTTTAGGAGGCGGCCGTCTCCTGGAGCGTGCTGCGCGCAGCTGTGCGGAGGCTTGCGTTTTAATTTAACTTTCTGTTCACCTCTAGTTTCATTTTCGAATATGTGAGCGGGAAAGACATCAGCAGGTAGGTGTGAGTTGTACTTACCAGGTCCTGGAAGCACATTCAGGTCTTCCAGCCGTCGTCGGTCGGGCAGCGCTGTGCAGTGGAACTTTCTGGTCGTGGGTGCTCTGTCTCTTCTCTCGGCCGCAGGGCAGCCGCCGGCCTCGGCGGCCACTGAGCACCAGCACGTGAAATTGCCCAAGACAGCTGAGGTATTGAATTTTAAATCTGATTTGCCTTTAATTAATTTACATTTAAATGGCACGTGTAGCTACTGGCGACTGGAGGGGACGGCATCGTCTCAGAGCCTCACAGCAGGAGAGAGACAGGAGTTTGAAGACATCAACTTTCAAGACACCGATGCAAAGTAAAAAATGTAGGCGAGTATTTTTTTATTTGCAGTTTTTCAGAAATGTCAAATTAATTATTGTTAATCCTGTGAAGCAACAGCTCAGAAGAGGAAATGTTTTATCTTTCTCTTAAAAAAAGACAAGTGACAGTCAGGAGACGAACTTCCTTAAAGAGAGAAAAGAAGTGAACACTCCTGCCATCTTGTGGACCCTGGGAGCCAGGACACGCCTGGCTCCCAGGACTGCCCTCGCCAGCCGCGAGGCGAGGCGAGGCGGGGCGCAGGAGCCTGTTAATTGTACCCGCGGAATGCGGGGGGATGAATGATAGCCACAGGCCTCAAAGTGCCCGCGTGGAAAAATCAGGGTTAGGGTGAAGTAGGTGAGCTTTAGCCTCGGACGACTGGGACGGCGCGGTCAGCGGTTTGAGTTAAGTAGCGATGTGCTTGTGAACAGTACGATAGTTGGCTCTGGTTTGGCTTCATTTTCACAATAAACCATTTAAAAATGTACCCCGTGTCCCCTTTTACCTTTATAAAGTGTCATAAAAAAGAAAAAAATATACGCTAAGGTATTTAGAAGTGTTCAGGACTCTTGAATCAAGATAAAAGTATCTTTTAATGTACATTTTAATTTTAAATTCCTAAAAATGTTTTTGACTGTCGTTCAAGATTGTATTTCCTTCAACACACACACGCACACACACACACACACACACACACACGCACACACACACGCACACGCACACACACTCCTGCAGTAATTTATTTACTTTTCTCTCATTCCACATTCCTCTCGTTAAAAGACTTTTAGGACCGCTAGGGCAGAAATTCTGCCCTTGGCAGTACAGTGCTGGTCAAATATTAATAATAATTTACACTTATTAATTGATCTGTCTTCTGGGTCTCCTTCTGTGAAAGCTTTCACAGATACTCCCCTGGTACAGCTGAGGGTATGAAAATGGCTTTTACTTCAGACAACGCTTATCTGCCAAAGTAAAAAGATAGTACAATCATTTTGCACGTATGATGGGAGAGAGGAGGAAGAATCCTGCATATATCATTGTGATGGGGTGGAGAGGGTATGATTATGTTTTGTTTCCCATTTGGCTCTGGGATGGAGCTGCTGATTGATATTGGAGGCATTCTTTTTAAATATAGGGAGTCCCATGTAAATGTATGCACACTTTACAGCTGATCGCTCAATTGATGTTTCTTTCTTTTCAGATTTAACTCATTGAAATTAATAATTATTCAAAGTGTGTGTACATTTTTAGGGACACCCTGTGTAGTACTGGTAACTAGGTTTATTAACCATGATGTTAGGGTATTCTGTAAGCCTGAGTTTGAGGGAAATGGGAAAAGAAGAGAAAGAAGAAGTTGTAAGTGATGGGAAACCTTGAATGCAGAATTTCAGAATCTTAATCTCAGAATTAATAACTATGCACCTTGGTACACAAACAAGGCAGGGAGAGAAGGGGCATCAGGGACTCTAGCATCACAAGATTCTTTGTCTCCAAAACAAGAAGTTATTGGCACCATAAACTGGAACAGGGAGACACGGATGCTATTCTATAGAAGGAAATAGTAGGACTTGGCACATACTGTCCTGAACAAAAACGGCAATGTGTGCCATGAAGATAAATACTGAGTTCAAGGCAGCAAGACCAGTAGAAATGGATTAGCAACAGTAGCTAAAGCTGTAGTAAGAGACCCAGTCATTTAGGCGCGTGAGTGGAACCCGGAGAGGAAAAGAGCTTCCTGGATCATTGACTTAATAAGAGAATAGAAGAGTTAGCTTTCAATGAGATAGGTAAAAAACAGAGCATATAGGCACAGGAGAAGCTGTCTGATAAATTAGAGACAAATTCAAGTATGATACCCAAGGAAGAAAAAGACAACAGTAGCCAAGACAGTAAGGCTGACTAATAGAAAAACAATATATGAAAACCAGGAACATTTCAGATGAGAGAAGATGGTGCTTCCCTCGCCTAATTTCCCTTTTCAAGAATAAATTTATCGGCCAAATGTAGGTTAATGAAATAACAGTAGCAGATTTTGAAGATTTATACACCAGGAACTTCAGAGGAATATAAGTTATCCTGGGAGACATTCATGAAAGAAGACTAAAACATTAATGTGCATAAACTCAGTTTTTCTTCTGCTGGAATTTAACTGAAAATATTGAAAGGCAATGAGGAAAATTTATGTCACAAGTTTAAAAGAGAAAAACAAAATTAATACTTTTGTTTCTGGCAACACGGCAGACTGGGTGACCTGAAAACTCACCTGCAACTAACATCTAGAGATGCAGGATAAGATATAATAAAAATTCTTTGAAATGCAGAGCTAAACTACAAAAGGAGCACGATATAGGGGCCTAATAGGAAGAGGGAAATACAAATTACTGTTGTAAGTCTATGAGCTGAAACTGCAATCCTGGATTGTTTGTTACAGAAACACTTTTAGAGAAATAAGAGAAATTGAGGCTTAGCAAGGAAGAGAAAGGTAACTGAGATAGCTTCCAGCTTCAAAAAGCCAAGACTCTCAAATGGCTATGTGCTCAGTGAAAGGAAATCTTAGAAAATTTTGCATACCAGCTGGGAAAGATGACAAGATAATTGTGTGTCTCAGCCTGGGCTCTGTGAATTGATAGGTACAAGTATAGCTTCACCTAAATATGGGGACTGAATTTATGTTGTTTGAATTTTGTGGAAATCCTTAAGCTGAGAGATGAACATAAAATGGCCCTAAGCTAGTGATAGATCTGGGGCTCCTAGCAGAGGTAAAATCACTAGGAATATTTTTATAACCCAGATCATAGGAGGTTCCATTGAAAAAGCCATGATCTTCCAAGTAATGAAATGACAATACAGATATTTAAAACTCAAGTTCAAATAGTCCACTATGGGCAAAAGTTAGAATATAAAAGAAACAAGAATACTGAACTTCAAAAATTTGAGATAATAGGGTTGCATTGTAAAATAATATAAAATAAATATGTTTTGTGTGTATAAAAATGGTCCTGTTAGAAAAGAAAACTGGTAGATTTTTATAAAATTAAAATATATTCTTTGAAATGAAAAACCTAGTAGACAGGTTAGGCACATGAACATAAAATTAATGAACTATGAATTTTATGTGAAGGAATTATGCAATGTGTAGCACAAAGAGATAATGGGATGGAAAAATATCAAAGAGATGTTAAGAGACATGGAGAACAGAAGGACAAGTTTTACCAAAGTAAGTAGCAGATACAGAAGGAGAGACAAGTGAGACTGGGGAGAGGTAATATTCAAAGGTAATAGGCTAGGGATTTTCCAGAATTGATGAAAGATGTGAATTTTTCAGATTCAAGGAATGCAATGAATTTATAGCAGGATAAATAAATTTCAGGTCAAGAAAGTGACAAAAGCAGAGTATCAAAAAATAATATCTACAAATTAATAACAATTAGGTTGTCTACACACTTCTCACCTTTGACAGTCAGGAAACAAAGAAATAAGATTTCAAAGAACTTTGAGAAATAATCTTCAACTAGATTTCTATACCCAGCTCAACTATAATTTAAGCATGGATGTCAAATGTATTTTCAGACAAAAAACACTGGGAGAATTTTCCACTCAGAAAAATACTGAAAGAACTATCAAAGAATGAAATCTAGGAAAAACAATTGTGAAGTCATTTTTGTATGGAATGCAGGAAGCAATGGTACACCAGCAAAACATAAGCATGTGGGAAACCTACATATGATGATGGTGATGATGATGATGATGATGATGACAACTGCTTTAGTAGGTATAAACACCAAATTTAACTAAAATGCAGAGTAACAAGAATATCTAAGATCAGAGGAGTAGGATAAGTGCAGGGAAAACACTAACCAGAGAAAGTAGAGTAGCTATGTTTATGTCAGAATAAACAGACTTTAAGGCAAAAACTTGATTAGGACTAATGATGAGTCTTATATATGGTAAGGTAATTAATTCTTGTGCAAAAATATCATGTTTCTGAAATGTACATAGCCACAAATTTTATGATGTAAAATTGTCAGAATTTACAGGGGAAATTTATAAATCCCTAATTGTACTAGAATACATGTATCTGGGATGTTTTAACATGTAAGGTACAAACTTAATAAAACCCTAGAAGTTGGAAAAAACCAATGAACACATTTCATCTAATGGACATATATAGAACCTTGTAGACCCCTCTTCCCCCAGTTAGAGATGTACTTTCAGACATACAGGGAGCAAACATGATAACATCACTGACGGCCACAGAACAGCATCACCAAAGACCAAAGCATCAGCATCAGGGTCACATTCTCTGACCATTAAAGTTGGAAATCCAGATAAAAATGACAAGATTGTAAAACATGCCCTCCTCAATAACTCATGAAACAAACAAAACCTGAAAATGTTACATATCAAAACTTGTGGAATGCAAGTTAATCAGCTCCTAGAAGGAAAGACTGGGAATTAAATAACCAAGCAGGCAACTCAAGAATTAGAGGGACAGCAGGGTACGTGCCAAGAAAACAGAAGGAAAAAAACGAAGTCCAAAAATTAATGAAATAGAAACAAGGTAAATGGGTAGGATTGATGGAGGCAAAGACTGTTCCTGTGAAAAGACTAGCAACACAGTGAAAACCCCTGGTGAATGTTATCAAAAGAAAATAAAGAAAAGTCAAAACACAAAATAAAAATAAACTAGGAATGACAAAGGACTTGTAAGTGTAGGTGAGATAATTCTGTGTATCTTGCTCTGGACTGTGTTTTCCACGAGCAGCCAAGTCCCTGGCAAAGTGGGCACTGCAATAATATGTGTTGAAGAACTTCACGGACCAGGCAAATATCTTTGATAGCTGTGACGTATTCATCACTAATATATGGAACAAAGTAATGCATTAGATTGTTTTGTTCGTGATGAGATAGCTGAGCAGAGAGGCATTTTCTAAGGGGGGAGGAGGCAGTCTGGGCGAGCCTTGGCACAGGAGTATTCGCAAAGGAGTGAAAGATGCAGCGTAATTTAACCTCTGCACGTGTTATGCGTGAGAATTCCCGTGTTTGGGGGGGTAAGCCATCCCAAAATGGGATATTAGAGAGCTTTCAGGGGCTTCATTATGCCTTTAAGGTTGAAGGGCCACAGTTTTCTTTTTAGAAATGTGCTGAATTGAGAGCAAACGGGTATATATCCTTAATGGTATACCTGTACGTGAATGTGGGGAGCCAGCCGGTCCCCTGCAGGAGCAGGTGCTCTGAGCACTATGTCCCACAGAGGGTTTAAGAAGCAAAAACTATGTCCCTGAATTGGGTGACAAACAGGATATTATTGAAGGATATTCCCCAAAGATACAGGGTGGGCAAAACTGTGTGAGTATGCAAAACACTGTTTATTCTTGTAGTATTCACTAATCATTGTATTATTTTCCAATACAAACACTGAATACCTGTTTCTGCCCCAGCCTTCTTTAACTGTTTGGAGTGGTGCCAAGTCCTGGCATAAAGAACGTGGAAGGGAGCACTGGGTAACACACGCAGTGTACACATTTATTACATTTCCGTACACACAGTCGTTTTGGATTCTGACTCCATGCCTCCTTTTAACGTTTATTGTTGGGAACAAATGTGATATTGGATGAGTCTTGATTTGGATATGATGGTACTGTCCTCGGTGAATTTTATATTAGAGAAGCAGGCCCTCTTTGTTCTCTGAGGAGGCTGGTCCTTACCTGAGTTTGATTAAGACGAGTCTGGGTACAGGGCCCTTGCCAGTGGTCCTTTGGGTGAACCTGACTATGAAATGTACTGTCGTTTATTTCTTAGGCTCTTAGGCTCGAGACTAGTATAGAACAGAAAAAAGTATGCTCATCACAAACTCCTAAGAAAAACATTTCAGACTTGAAAAACATTTATTCTCTGATGTTCTGATAGTTGTGAAGTGAGTGACTCCTGGTGTTACAGGCAGAGGAGTGTAGAACAGCAAATTAAAAGCTATTGTCGCAGGAAACTCACTCACAGGATGGACTTGGAGGTGGGATTCTGCGGCGGGAGAACCACAGTGAAGGCCAACAATTAAGATTTCACAGACTGTCTTTCAGTTAAATAAAATTTGCATCTTGCACAAATTAATTGGAATTTTATAACAGATGGAGCCGGATCTTGGGTCAGCAGAAAAAAAGTTTTCAGTTGATTGATGAGACTTGATGAACATTTCCTTCCTCCTTTGTGGAATAAAAGCACTTCATAGAGATAACTTAGATACAGCCGTGTAGCTCGGGCCCTGACAAGGGGCACAGGCGTCGAGGCAGAACTCTGTCAGGCCCAGCAGTGTTCCCCGCACCGGCACGTCTGACACTTCTCTCTAGGAGGGGGTCTCTCTCAGTCGTGTTGGCTGCGGGATAGCATGGTGGAAGTGGATTCTCTCGGTGCCTCACTGAGCGTGGCTGGTGCGTCGTACCATCTAGGACAGTTGTTTCAGCTTTGTGAACTGAGAAGCTCAGAGTGGAATCTGTGAATAGACAGTCTAGATTTGTATTAAAACACATTACACCCACCCAGCTAGTGTGGCTCAGTTGGTTGAGTGTCGTGCAATGCACCAGGAGTCACTGGTTCGATTCCCAGTCAGGGCTCATGCCCAGGTTTCGGGCTGGATCCCCAGTAGGGGACGTGCAGGAGGCAGCCAATTGATGTTTCTCTCTCACTGATGTTTCTATCTTTCTCTCCCTCTCCCTTCCTCTCTGAAACCAATTTAAGAAACATTAAAAACAAAACAAAACATTACACCCAACCAACCACCACATTAATTAGTGTAAAAATCTTGGCTTTGTCATCTGAATGAGTTAAATTTCTATAAAGTTTTGCTAGAAATGTCTTAAACAATCTAGATATTTTTAATAAAGGATACGGGTTTTTTTTCATAAGGCTTGAAAACAACTTTACATGCTTCTGAAAGACAGAAGGTAGAGGCAATCGCAGACACCCACGGAGATGTTTCTCTGAACGTTTCCCTGACATACCTACTCGGTTTGCAGTCCTTTGGTGCCCTGCATTGTGGCTGCTGCTCACAGCTGCGGTTGAATATACATGTGTCATTGAAGGGACTAAAAATCCCCCAAGTGTTACTGGCCCTGGTGTAATAAAACAGACAGCTGAACTCGGCTGATTGAAATGCAGCCTCGCCTGCAGCTCCGGGCAAAGTTAAAACGCGGGCCGGCAACGCTTATAAATGGACTCGGCTTTTAACGCCGGCTCCGCGGGTGTCCGCCCTCCTTGGGCCTGTGTGGCCTGCTGAACTGAGGCCGTGCTGAGAGCGACAGTCACCAGAAAGAGCTTGACAGCCAACAGGTCACCGACGTAGGCTAGTCCTCTACATACACTCTGTGTGTGTGTTCACCTGTGTGTGCACATGCTCACACTCGGAGACATGATGGCTGCGGAAAAGCGATGTCCAAGGGCAAAAATACGGAGTTATTTTTATTGGCTCAGGTAACAGAGAATCTTTATCATGTTCCAGCATGTGTGTGAGGTATGTGCGATGTAGGATGAGGGTTAGATTTCCGTATTTGCTTCTGAGACTAGAAATTAGGCCTTGCCAAGGACACATGGGACACCTTCAGTGTCTCACTTCAAAAACGCGTTGGGAACACTAACAGTGTCTCCAACGCCATCTCTCCTGACTCCCTTGTGGCATCACCCTGAGAACCAGGCCCTGGAGTTGCTGTTGCTGTAACAGGAGGTGTCCAAGGTTTGACCACGGTGCACGGGGCTTGTTTCCCAGTGTCACTTATAGACGTGGCCATGAAGTGACGCGATGACATGCCAGTCTGACTTCAGAAAGGGTCCTCTCATCATAGATCTGCCTCCAACGCCATGTGGACAGCCCTCCATCGTTCCAAGTCTTCTGCATGTATGTTCATGTAAAAGATGCACTAACAGCTAAGTCAGAAATGCATGTGGGTGCGCAGGCCCAGGCAGGGCGCCGCTCCTGCCTGTCCTGGGTGGAAAGGAGGAGGGGTCCCTCGAAAGCAATTAGGACAGGAAGGATAAATGAACAAGTAACCGACCGGCTCAGCTGGTGGATTTAAGACACTTTTCATGGTACCTTACTGGCTAGCTGGCAAGTGGCCCTTGCTCTTGCTCAGGAGAATCACATGAGGACTGAGACCATGACTAATGTCCCAGGAGAGACCCAGAGCGTAGTGGAGGGAAAGGGAAGATCTCAGCCTCATAAGATAAAGTGTGGGCGCCTATGGTCAGACTTTTCCCAGAGTGATATTTCAAGTCTAAAATAGTATTTCTAGTGTATTTCACAAACCTGAATGAGAACTGATGCATAGAATTAGAAACGGAAAAGAAGTCATACATAATTCTGTGCTGAAATATGGTTTCTGAAGATGTTTTCAAATAAAATATATGTTTTTCCTTGTGCCACTGGCTCTTTTCCCCTTATCTCTATCTTAAATCAGAAGAAGGGAGGGTGTGGGGATTTTTTACAACTTTAAGCATTGTTTACCCTATGGTTACCTTGTAATTAGACATTAACACAGTTTACATGCAAATAAAGCAACTATCCAGGTTTAGGTGTGAATCTATTTGTACTTGCTTCTGTACGTGATTACAGCTAATTTTGGTAAATTATGTTGCACTTGGAGGCATAAAATGAATTTACAAATGAGAAGAAATTATAACAATTGTTTCACACCTTCTGACGTTTCTTCACGTTCTGAATCTGAAGGTTTTTATCTCCCTGGTTGGCCTTAATTATTCTTGTGTTTCCTGATTCTTTTTGAAGTGATTACCTGAGAGTCATCCTGACTTTTTTCATCGGCTTGATAACACCAAAAGTATTTTTTGCTAATATGCTTTTAGAGGCTACATTATAAAGGTTGCTTGTGAAAATATCCTGTTATTGCACATGGTAATTGAATTTAACATTAACAGGTATAATTTAGCCATTTGTTTTTATTTCGAGCACATAAGTCACCAAATTACAAGTCTTCTCAATTATCCCATGTGAAATGGATCTCCTTTAGTGTATGTAGAGTACTTCCTTGGATTCTTAACCTAGAGATCCACAGGCTTTACTTAGGATAACTAATTGATTAATTAATGATCCAACAATTATTTAGAGACTGCCTATTATATACTGGGTCCAAGCAAGTTCTTGGAGATATATGTATGCATAAGAGCCCTACTTATAGGAGTTTCAAATCTGGAGGGAAAATCAAAATGTGAACAAATACTTAATATATAATTAGGTACCTGTTCTAATAGAAGTAATCATGAGAAGCACTGGCAATAGAGTGGAGAAGTAACTAAACCTACAAGTCAGCAGGCAGGCTAAGAGCAGGGACTCTGGAGCCAGTCTGCTGGGCTTTGAATCTTAGCTCTACCATTAGCTAGCTGCATAACAGGTCTCCACCTATAAATAAGACACCATAATAGCACATAACTTGTACAGTTGTTGCGAGGAAAAAGTGAAACAATATTTGAAAAACACTTCCAGTACAAACCACAAAGTACTGGTAATAGTACGCCCTTTTAAAACGTCTGTTTAATTTTGCTAGAGAGCTGTGGGTTAGATAGGGGTGTTAATTGAATCTTGAAGGACGGGTGGGGATTTGTCATTGTAGATAAGGGGGTTGATCAGATGGGCAGCTTTTGAGGGTGCCACTCTGTATAGGGTGCTAAAACCCCACTTGGCAATTAAAAGATGGTGAAATTGTATTTATTAGAACTCCTCCCAGGGAGAACACTGATTGTAGTTGTAAGGAATGCCATGAAAAGCTAATTGGAGTAGAGGAGAGGGGCTCCCAAGGGCTATTCTCATGTAACAACAGATGGTCACTAAGTGGCTTCCTAGGAGATGGGTCTGCTTAACTGTGAGATGGTTATTTGAATGAGCTCTTACCCCACACAGCTTTCAGTCTTTTCTCTAGATTAAGATTGAGTAGACACAGTGCCGATTGCTGGCTTGCCTTGAAACAACGTTATGTGGTTGTCCCGGACTAGAAAGGGCCTGTGTAAGGGCAAGGGTGCCCGAGCAGCTGTGGTGGAACAACTTAGTGTGGGGCACAGAAGCTTCTGAGAGAGCAGCGGGCGGTGACAATGAGGAAAGATGGATGGGACCCCAGAGCGAAGGGGTGCAGACACATGTTAAAGAGTCTGAGCTCAATCCTCTAGAGCGAGGCAATGGGCACTCACTGATAGACTGTAAATTGGCGATGATGGAAATTTAGGAAGATGGCTCTGGCGGTGAGGGGGCCGGAGGCGAGGAAATGCTGTGGGAGGCCTTGGGAACCGTCCAGGAGCTGGAGGGTGAGACTTGAAGTAGCTCATTGGTTAGGATGAAGGGGGAGTGGACCCAAGGATGGGGAGAGGGCAGCCGCTACAGGACATGTTGGCTCCACAGATGCAGGGGGCAGTAAGTTCGTTATTGTCATTGCTGTTTATTTATTTACTGTAAAACAGTAACACTCATAAGAATGCTACAAACCTGCCAAGTCAAACCTGAGTAGGGGAAGTGGAACCGGGAGGCGGCTCAGCCATGTCGGAGCATCTTGGCACTGGGGCGATCTGAAGGATGCAGATGTGCTGAAAGAGTTCAGATCAATGATGGACTGTTGTCATTCAGAAATGTAATCGTTGAAAACTTCTCAAACCCAAACATAATGATTAAACATTGATACCTGTGCATGTGTTTTAAGAAGAAATGCTCAAGGCAACTTCCTTCAACACAAAAGATAAGTCAGTGTACAAACACAAAACAATTATACACAATCCTGTTACTTTTTTTTCTTTCTGCAGTTGTGTTTAAGTTTCCTCCACAATTTTATTTATGACTGTCCCTTTCTGTGACTAGTAAGTTCTGTTGCCATCTCTGAAAGGAATTTGACAGACGTCTACATACCTTTTGAACTTTAAGATCCTTGGCTTTCCAGTCTCTTAATTAAGAATTCTTTGGCTTGCCCGGCCGGGCGTGGCTCAGCGGTTGAGCGCCGACCTAGGATCCAGGAGATCGGGGTTCGGTTCCCAGTCAGGGCACATGCCCAGGTTGTGGGCTAGGCAGCCGATCAATGACTCTCTCATCATTGATGTTTCTATCTCTCTCTCTCTCCCTCTCCTTTCCTCTCTCTGAAATCAATAAAGAAATGTTTTAAAAAAAATTCTTTGGCTCAGCTGGGTTACACAGACACCCTTGTTCCATCCAGATTGGGCTCTGAGCCAGATTTCTGCGCAGTTCTTGACGAACATTTCTGACACCGTTTTCATTGCCACCTCATTGTGGGAAAGAGTGGAACTTCTTTATAACTTACATAAATTACAGAATCCCCTATGCCCTGGAAATTGTATTAAACACACACAGTTAAGGAACATGTGACACTGTGATCGGAGAACTGGAGTGATGTCAGCCCTACAGCCCCGTGTGTGAAGAGGGACCTCTTGGAGAGACACTTTCTAGATGCTCAGAGAACTGGCCTAAAAGTTCACTTAAGAGTAGATTGTAGGGAACTTGTAGCAGGTTTTGCAAAGTAAATATTACACAAGTGGGGTTAGATTCCAAGGCTAACTAACCCTCTTTAAATGTCTGGCTTGGGGCCCTGGAATGAAAGGGCCCCTTGTGGGAGGACTATGTAGGTGGGGGGAAGGGAATTGAGGTCCTTTTTGATTTGCTGGGTTTGGGCTGGCCTCTGGTCAGACTGTTTTGATTGGTGAAGCTGTTTCTTTGTTGACATCTTTTTGTTTCCTTCTTTTACCATCAGCCTTTCTCCTGGTGTCTCAGAAGCCCTGTGTGTCAGTCTGGGTCCAATCAGGAGACAGAAAGCACACAGTCATTTAGAGTGGAAATTAGTGTGAAGTATTGATTAGATCTGACAGGAGAGAGAACCCTAAAGCGCACCCTAGGACCGAAGGACAGTACCTGAGAAAGGACCAACTTGGGCGGTGTGTCCCTCCCCCAGGCTGGGTTTCAGTCCTTGTTGGCAAAGGTTTGATTGCAGCCGCTGGATGGTGGGGAAGTTTCTGGGTTGCTCAGGCCAGAGCAGGTGCAGTCACTGGGAAACTAGAAAGCAGCCTCTCGGGGTGTAGCAAAGTCGAGGCCACCACAACTCTCCGGGGTGTAGGTGAGCCAGGGCTGGTGGGTGGGTATACGGAGGGACTGAGAGTGCTGCTGGGGAAATGCGACCAGGACTATGTGATGTTTGCAGCGGGAGGACTGCAGGAAGGTGGCCACTGGAACCAGGCCAGAGCTGTGAGGTCACCAAGGGACGCTGGGCTCTAAGGCAGAGCAGCACCCACAACACTGTGGAAGCAGCAACAACAACAACAAATGTGGCACACAGACCAGGATGTCCCTGCAGCGCCTCCTAAGCCTAACATCCAGCTCGCTGTACAGGAGAAATGCTGGGTGCAGGCCGTGGTCACAGGGCTGCGGGTGAGGGGCGAAGGGAGCTAAGGGGCAACGCGGCAGCTGGCCCAGCGCTGCTCGGGGGAACATCGTGTCCCCAGCCACCAGCTCTCCTTGTCCCGACCTTCGGCAGTCCTGTCCGTCAGCGCACACGATTTCCCGCGGATGTCGGCAAAGGAAAAGCAAAGCAATTTCAATAATTTTTACTAATTGTGAACCATATCCCCAAGTGTCTCTGTTTCCCTCCCTCCCCCCCTCCCTCCCTCCCTCCCCCCCCTTCCTTCCTTTTTTTCTTTTTTTGGTTGGTTTGTGTTTGTTGGGATTTTTGGTTTGGTCGCTGCTGCATTGCCCCTTATTAGCACGGCACCTGGCATGTAGGAGGTTTCGATCAGTATTCGTTGAATGAACAAATCCCAGAAATATTTACATTTATATAAAAAAGAGATATTAACTAGCACTGATAATCTGTACGTGGTCGAATTTTAGACAGTGAGAAGAAGTGACATGAGAAGGCACATGGCCAGACGGCACGCGCGGCCCGCAGAGCGAGTGGGCACCGGCAGACGGCTGGGCTCCCGGGCGGGTGGAGGCCGCGCCGCGCTGGCATCGGTGCCCGGCCTGCTCCGCCTGCCCAGCTTCTTCCCTGCTCTCTCTGGAAATCAGACTCACTGGACCCTCCGAACAATTTCGCTAAGTGAATAGAGAGAGAAGACGGATGGGTCCCCTGGGCTTGGAGTTATGAGCAGAAGCAGTGGGGACTATTTTCTTGATTAAAATTAATTTTAATTGGGGAATTGTCTTCATTAGCAGAAATGAATAAGCGCCTTATTGAGAATGTGTTAAAATCTGTTCCATATCTATATTTTTGCTTTCTTTCTTTGTCACCTAAATGTGATTTAAATTTTGCTAGTGCCAGGGGGATCAGGAAGCCTTAAATTTATAATCTGTTTATGTGTCTTGACTATTTATTAATTTATTTATGATCCCCCATTTTTTCAAAAAGTGATTCAAGGCAAACATAATTAAACCACATCAAAGATTCATAAAAAGGCCAGGAAGAAGGATTAGAAACACATAAAAGAAAGGGGAAAAGATCTCTATCCAAAACTAGAATAATATGATTATTGTTGCGTACCATATGGTGGGTGCCCAAAATATTTGTTTAGTTAGAAAAATAATTGATTTGAGATCTAAAGATCTAGAATCAGGCTCTCATTCTGCCATATGCTGGCTGGGTGGCCACAGCAATCACTCTCTCGAGTCTCAATTTTCTTATTTATAAAATAGAGGTAGTACTAACATATTCCTGGGAGGAGTGATGTGTTCTGTATGTGTACCTGTGTTGTAAAGACACTATGCACACCTGAGATGTTACTGTGATGGAAACAATATCCCTATGCTCGTTATATTAAATATGTGGGTAATAAATTGGCATTTAATTATAAAGAGATTAACTCATATTTCCCATCAACAACGGTGATAATCCTGTTGCTCCCGGGTACACTGTAGGGTGCCTAGGGTTCAGATGTTCTCAAAGAGAAAATTCCTGGTGAAATACTTGCCTGAGAATTCGCAGCTCAGTACCACAGAATATCAAAGAGCCAAAGTGCCCTAAATGTTTTTAGGAGAAAATATTACCAATCAGTTCCCTCAGCCATGAAGAATCATTCACAGGATGGTTAATTTTAAATAATACTGCCGCCTGATAAATTAGTCACAGAATTACTCCGGAGTACATTGCAACTTCATACCCACAGTGGAGGTGCCTTATTGCTGAGAGCGGCCTTTAAGACTGTCAGTCCCAATGAGAACTTTCAAAGTTGGATTGACTGTGAGATTAATTTATGGCTTCATGAGGGAGATCTTTGGGGCAACACTTTGGAGGTTCAGCTTTAGTTCAGGGGTGTAAGCATGTACCTTAGGACCCCGCATGGTGTCTGGACCAAAAGTAGGTGCTGAATGAATGCATTGACTAATTTGAGCTTCGTAACTAGGAACCCCAGGAAAGGCATCTGAGGGAGCCAGTGCCTCCGCTCTGAGATACCCATTACCGGCCCCGTTGCCTCCCTTGCCCCGAATGGGAGTGGCATATTGAAATACTAAGCCCTTGGGATTCTGTCTGGGGTCTCATCTCTTCTTGCTCACCGTGTTTGTGATTGCTCCCACTCCTTTGACACCAAGTCACAGTTTCTATGCTCAAGACTCTGGGCCTCTCTGGAATTCTGGCCCATAGAGCCAACTGCCCACCACAGAACCAACTAGGACAGTCACCCTTGCATGTGTCACAGGCATCACAAATTCAACATTTCTGAAACTCATTATTTTATTGCCAATCTTTCTCTCCAACAAAACTGACCTCAGTAGTTAAACCCAGAAACCTGGGGCTTATTCTTGATAGATCCTTTTCCCCCCTATTTCCCTATTTTCAGCCAATCATCGAGTTCTATTATTTACTCTCTCCCGGGACACCTCTCAATTCAGTCCCTCCACCACATTGTCTCTGCTATTACCATAGCTCAAGACGCCATCACTCTTTTCCTTGATTTTGCTTAATTGGTCATGTAGCTACCGATCTTGTCTTCCTCATTCCTGTCCACCATTCAGCGCGGAGGATTGTTCCAAAACTCAGACCTGCTCACATCATTTCTCTAAGAGGCAGTAACTCCCAGCCATCCTTAAGTCTCTGTTTAGCAGTCATTTACTTTGAGACTTCTCTGACTCCCTGTGAATTAGATATGAAAAGTGTGAATTACACATGGAAAGTAGTAGGTTTTTTTTTAACATGAAAATGTGGATTGTATATAGGAACAGTACAGCGTTAAAGCCCTTTATATGTTAGACCTGTGGAGTGAACAAACGGAACTTACCACATCCCTGAAACCACAGGGTAATCACAATGGTTTTCCAGCATTGCATTCTGATTCTATCTCCACCTTTCTAAGTCCATCTTCTCTCACCATTTCCACGTAGAGCCATCAAATCATTTGCCGCCATCACCACAGCAGAATCCCTTGACAACTGGCAAATTGTTTCTAGATTATTCCATCTTCTTCTTTGCTTGCTTTTGGAGTCCCATTTTTTGGTTATTTTGCACTGTATGCTTAATCTCTATTTCAGGCCTGCTGCCTTGATTATATCTCTCTGTTTTTCCTAACTCTGTCAGAGAGTCCCACTGTCTTCTGAATCAAATGCAATCTTCTAATAATAGCCTTGCAAGTTTTCCATCACACAGCCTCCTTCTCCTGCCAGCTCTCATAGAGTTGTAAATCAGCTGTGGCTGTCTCCCTCTCCATGGCTCTCCTCAACAAGCTCTCACATACAAAAAGCAGCCTTAGGTCAGCAGCACTAGAATTCATCCAACTCGGAATCATTTGTGGGCTTATCTACTCAAAGAAACTTCTTTCTATTAAACATGTTCCTTTGTCACCTACAGTAACATTTCCCAACACCCTTTTTAATTCATATTAAAGTCATGATATGTATTTGAACACACTATTCATGTTAATCACATATTTTTCCTGCTTTCTAAAATCATTTTTGTGTAGCAGGAACAATCCCTCTGTCTATGTCTGTATACTTTGTAATCCAAAATGCTTAGAAATGGTACTGCTGGATCCATGGGCCATCAATAAATACTTGCTGATTTAGGGTTTCATCTCTGTTTTTTACTGTATTGAGGGTTCCATGTGGTGAAATGAGGCATCTACAGTTGTCTCCATATGCTAATTGTTTAGAACTGGATTGCAAATATAATTGAATTTGTGCTACAAAGAGTTTGAATATAATGAAATCCTTGGAAATTGTATCTTACAAAACCTAATGGAAGGGGAATTTAGAGATAAGCTAGTCTCTAAGAAATAGGTATTAATTATGACTGAATATGTTCACTTGAAATCTTTAAAGAGTCTCATATATAGAAATATAAAGAAATATTTGGAAATTTTTCATCACTGCTCATGATGCCATTATAATTAACTAGTTATTAACAATAGGAAAGGAGCAAAGGAAAGGCCAGACATTATAGGCGTGCCATTTGGGTAGCTTTACCAGGAAGCTGCAATTTCACACTCCCCAGGGAAGGAAGGGATCCAGCAAAGGCAGGATGGATGCATGCCCAGGAAAGCTGAGGTAAGTAGAGAAGGTGCCTGTCGGTCAAACCTGGGGCAGAGATGGTTGGCCAGGTGGGCATTGCCAAGGCAAGCATGCAAATGTTTGGGAATACATAATCCCCTAAACAAAGAAGTCTGCTCTCTTGGGCTGTTGGGACTCTTGTTGCTCCCTGCTCTTTGCTCACACTTGGCTTTCCTTGCATTCCCTCTTATGGCCCACAGCCATGCAGATTCCACACACAGTGGACTACCAGACAGCAGCTAGCCTGATGCTGGTTTGGACCTGGCTCCAACATGGAAAGAAACTCTGGACACTGGCTTTGATTTTAACTCTATTGAAAACCAAACTACATTTCTTCTATAACTAAACTAAAGGAAATGGGACTCTGGAAACCCAGGGGTGTAATTCCATGGAAATAAAGCTTTCTACCATATCCCATCCTCCCGTGTGAGTCTCAGAAAATTTCTTTTTTCAGAATATTGCAAGAATTCCATCCCCAGCAGCAATGTTGGGGGGAGATGGGGCATGCTTCCCCCCTGGATAACATTCACACCAATTTTTTATACAGCTAAATTACAATAATTGTCTCATGATGGCCTTTGAAAATTGCAGACAGTTTTGGATCAATTCTGATTATGATTCATTAAACAAAAATCCTGAGTAACTCACTTGTAATGCTTTGTAGAAATTTAATGGCTTTTATCACTCCAATTTTTAAAGCTCTGTTCTCTTCCTAAAGACATGTTGGAGTGGGTAGAATTCTGAGGATGTCCCACATAAGATTCCCATTCCTGGCTATTCACTCAAATGCTAAGTAGGTACTGTTTCGAAGGCACTTTGAAAATGGAATTAAGCTTACTAACTAGCTGACCTTAAGAGGATCCTGGATTCTCCAGGTGGGCCTAATATAGTCACATGAGCCTTTAATGACGGAAGAGGAAGGCAGATGAGATAGTGAGCCAGAGAGATGAGGCAGAAGAGGAAACCAGAGAGATTCCAAGCATGAGAAGAATTCTATATACGGTTTCTGCTTCAGAGATGTAGTGGGATGTGTGCAAGAGCTGAAGGAGGCCTCTGGGAGCTAAGAGTGACTCCCAGCTGACAGCCAGCAAGGATGCAGGAACTTCAGTCCTACAACCCTAAGGGACTGGATTCTGCCTCCACCTGAGGCAGTGTGGAAACAGATTCTTTTAGAGCATCCTAATAAGTGCCTAGGCAGTCGACATCTTCATTTCGTCCTTGCACAATCTGGGGTGAAGAAACCAGTCATGCCAACCTGGGCTCCTGACCACAGAACCTTAAGGTAATAAATGGGTATTTTTTAAGCTGCTAAATTTATGGTAATTTGTTATGATGACAATAGAATATTAATACATATCAAAGACAGACAAGGGTTGTTTGACTCTTTCCTTTCTGTAGGGGGAATATTGACTCCTTTCATGTAGGGCCCTTCCAGGCGCCATCCTGAAATTCATGGTGATCTGTTTTAATAGACTTCATTATAGAGCAAAATTTGCCTTATAATTCAAGTCAGCTTTCAGTGCCACTTAGAAAGACTTCTGCAAACTAAAATTGATGAGCCCTTAGTTCGATAGGTGTCTCACCTGTAGATACTATTTTTAATGGACTCTTTGTGCAGCGACCCTTCAGGTGCTAGTACTCAGAGCCTACCAGGTGCTGGTATTCAGTAGGATGACTCAGGGTTAAAACGTTTGTGTGTCATGATCTGAGAAGAGTCAGCTGGAATTTTCCTTTTTGTGGAAAAATATTTCTTTCATTAGGCTGCCTGAAATTTTCATCTTTAGAGACAAGGAGTTACGTGGAGCTGTTAAAGTGCTACACTGAAGAAGTAACACTTAATTGTAATGTCTTCTAGAGCTTGTCCCAGTTTACAAAGCATTTTTATATACAGTACCTAATTCCCCTATCACAGTAATTTGATGAAAGAGATGGGGTGAGTGGGATGGATATATATATATATATATATATATATATATATATATATATATATATATATCCTTCACAGAACTTTTTAATCTCCATTTGGTAACAACCCTTTTATTTCCTTCTGGGAAGTTGCCTCTTCCTCTTGGATACTGTGGGGTAGGATCCTGCATCAGGTGTACTGTGCTCTGCTAGCCGAGTAGGCCTGTGAAGCCCCCAGATGAGCTGTGTCCTCTGGGACAGGGCTGACTGAAATCAGTTGGCACAAGTGATTGTTCAGGAAAAGACTTGCCACACGGTTGGTGCCCTAAGAGGGAGCAGCCCTGGAATTCTCTCCTGCAGTGACCTGGGGCTTCCTTTCCATTTCTGGCTCTCAAGCTTGGATCCTCAGCCTTCCTGCCAATTCTCTGGGCTCTTAATATCTGTTTAATAATCCCCTTTTGCTCAAGTTATCCAGAGACAGTCAAGCTCATTGCTCTTTTCTAGGATGTCATGCTTTCCCCCTGCCATTTAAAATGATTCGGGGGCAATTTGGTGTTCAACAAAGAACACTAGACTGGAAGTTGGGGGATCCGGGTTTCAGCTTTGACTTACCATTTAATTAGCTATAAGTGAAGTTTCTGGAAAAACAACACCAAAAAACCCCCAAAGCCTTAAAACTTAGACTAAATATACCTTCTTGGTTTCTTACAGACTCAGATAAGCAGGCTGTTGGGACCACTAAAAGCAAGGAAAATAAATTTTGCTAAACTAAACCCAACGAACATTTATTTAAGACCAATTAACACGTTTAGAAAGAGGGAATAGGAAAGGGAAAGACCTTGGAAGAAAACAAAATATGCTGTTTGCTAAGAGGTTCAGCTCTGGGAGTAAAAGCAGGTGTCTGGGGTTTGCAAGTGGTGCAGGCAACTGCAGGATTCATGTGGCATGTTTTCTTGGTGGTTCTTTATATCACAATTTTTGGGGTGAAATTTTTAAGCAGTTTAGTTAATTTTATATTAAAATAGTTGTAATACTTTTTTTTAAAATCCTCACTTGAGGATATTTTTTCCATTGCTTTTCAGAGAGAGTGAAAGAGAGAGAGAGAGAGAGAGAGAGAGAAATGTCAATGTGAGAGAGACACATCAGTTGGTTTCATCTGGCGATTGAACCTGCAACTGAGATACGTGCCCTTGTCTGGAATCAAACCCAGGACCCTTCAGTCTCAGAGCCAACACTCTCACCACTGAACCAAACCGGCTAGGGCTGTGATACTTATAATGATGCAAAATTTGAATGAATTTTAAGATAAAATGAGATTCGAAGATATTTTGTGGCAAAATATTAGAACCTTCGTCTGTCTCTTGGGCATATGTGGTTGCTGGACGCCTTGGTGGGAGTTTGAAAAGGACTGTGTTTGGAGAGCAGAGGGGAAAGCCAATTATCGAGTGTCTGGGGGCACAGCCCAGGCGGCAGCAGCTGTTCGCCCAGTTTAAGGTGGGAGGGGACCACAGCGGCCAAAAGAAACGGTTAACAGCTCTGGTTTCCCGAAAGGAGTGGAGGCCTACGCCGCAAATATATACCTGTGATCTTATTATCAAGGTCACCTAAGTTGGTGTTTTTTTCTTCTGCTTTATTCTCCTTAGTTTTCATTTTTGACATCATTAAATGCTTTGTTTGTAAACAGATACATTTAGTTTTTTATATTAGTAAGAAACATGTACTCAGTGAAACAATTCAATCAAAACAAAGCATTGGAAGTAGTTCTTTCACCTCCCCCATTTGACCCCCAGCAAGGAGATGTTTCTTTGGCTTGGTGGGTTTTCAGTCGCCTGTATTTTTGAGCTCTTTCCTCCAATTGTTTGACAGTTGATCGTATAAGATTTCATGTCATTGTCAATCCATGACATTTGTTGTTCTTTCCTTCAGATATTTATGCCTGACGTTTGTTTTGCTTGTAGAAACTTTAATATACTGCTGAAGAGCAGCAATGACTGGGCGGCTCAGCCTTTTTTTTATTTATTTAACCAGAATCCTAATGTCTTGTGATGTAGAACATTTATGGTAGGAAAGTTACTGATTTGAGAAGTGGTCCATATTTTTTTTGGTTTAGAAAAGACTATATAAGATGAGAAGGCTTTTTTCCTTGAAAAGTGGTGAGAATTCTACCAAAAAATTATTCATGCCTCACAATTCCAGGGCTTATATCTTCATCTGTGGTTTTAATTTCTTCAGTAGAGATGGTGTACTCAAGGTATTATTTTTGAGCCATTTTTGAGAAATTTATTAATTAAAATTTTTCACAAGTTTATTAATGATATACATTTTTCTTCTAGTTAAAAAAAATCTCCCTATATAGTTCTCTTTTTCACTCAGTTTTCTTTGTGTTTTGAGAAATGTTTTGTCTTTCTTTTGCTTTTCATTTTTTTCAAATAGCAGTTTTATATGACTTTTTACTATGGAAAGTTTTCAAACATTTGTAAAAGTACAAATAATAGTTAATGAATGCAATGTGTCTATGATCTAGCTTCAGTAATCCTCAACATGCGCTGTCTTGTTTAATTCATACTTCCACCCATGTCTCCTTACCCTGCTCTCCAGATTATTTGAAGCAAATTCTAGACATTATATCATTTCAAGTATAAATATTATAAATATTTTAGTATATATCTCTAAACAATTGTTACTTTAAAAATACATAGCAACACTACTGTCACAGCTAAATATTGATTAGAATTTATTACTATAAAATATTAAGTGTTCATTCGCATGCATGTGCGTGCCCCCCGCACACACTCAGTTTGAATTAGTATCCGAATAAATCCATTATTGCCGTTGCTTGACATGTATTTTAAATCTTTAATCCATAGGTTCTCTCTCCTTTTTGTAAATGTGAACAGTAAATTTTAAAAAAGATTATAAGTTTGTAGATTTAAACATAGCTAATGTATTTCAATTGATTGTAGTTTTTATTATTATTGATGCCTTACTTGTCCCACCTTTAGAGGACCTTATTCAAGTTGGACGATAAATCCTTTCGACATGACCCTGTGGTCTTGGATAACTTTCCTCTTTCTAGTAGACAAGAATCACTCATCTTGTACATTTCCTGCCCCTAACCAGAAGTCAGCTGTTCATCTAATGAACCCTGTTTTTGTTTTGTTTTCTTTAGTAGAAAAAAATTTAGAGATCATAGTCTTCGTATTAGGGATGCTCTTTGCAAATGAGTTGGTCATTGTTTTTAGGCCTTTTCAGTGGAAAGAGCTAGAAAATGTTTTTTTTGGTGTTGTTTTTTTTAATTCATCATGAGTTTGTTATAATATTTGCTCATTTTGTATTTGGAGATTCCCTATCAGGCCCTTATCTGTTTTGCACGCTGCTCTGTAAACAGAATAGGCTTGAGGCTTGCTGAAGCATCTACAGAAACAGGGAGAAACAGATGCCTTGTTGGGTGTCGTGATGGCTAATCTCCTGGTCTCTGTTTCTTGCAGGTGTCATCACCACTGAGGACACTAACGGTCTATCCCACTTTAGCTTCCACCTCAGTTCTCCTTTTTCCCCAAGACCCACAGGGGAGACCTGGAGTGACTCATGTGGATGCTGCACACACAGTGGGTTTGCATCACAGAAGAGCGACCTTGAGCTTAGGGAACCCACATTTTTAGCAGCCCATCATTAATAATAATTAAAAAAGCAAAATAAAGTCAAAGAATACTTTCTAAACAGAATAGGAATATTTTCCAGTAACTAACAGCAAATATACTAAAAGAAATACAATGCTTGCAGGTTTACAGATGTTATTTTTATTTTACTGGATGGTAAGCAAACCTGCTCTCTGTTTCAGAGATACCATCTCTATCTTCCAGGGCTGTTTGCTATAAACTCATCCTTGAAAAGATAGTCTGGAACAAAAGTTGTCCGTGCTTCTGTTTGTAAAACAGGCAGAAACATGAGACCCATGAAGTCCTGTCTCCTAATACCACCTTATTAACCATATCATTAATATTAATAGACTTTGAGGTGTTTTTTTTTTCTAGATAGTCTTAGCTGCAAATCATGATGATTTCTTTCTTATAGCTTTTGTATGTTTATTAGACTTTTTTCTTGTCTTATTGAATTAGCTAGCACCCCTAAAACAATGTTAAATGATGCTGTTGTTTAATGGGTATCCCTGTCCTGATTACTGATTTCACAGCATTGTATTTCTTTTAGTATATTTGCTGTTAGTTAGTGGAAAATATTCCTATTCTGTTTAGAAAGTATTCTTTGATTTTTATTTTGCTTTTTTTTTTTTTTATTATTAATGATGGGCTGCTAAATTCTATGGAATATATTGTCTTTATGAGGTTATAATCATATTAGTTTTTCTTTAAAGTTTTAAATGCAGTAAACAATAGCAAATACTGGTGTTGAATTATCTTGGAAAAAATTCTTTTTCGTTCAAGCACATTATTGCTATATGATACTGGATTAAATTTGCTAATATTTTGTTTCAAATTTGTACCTATATTCATAACTGACATTTTCTATAATTTTCTTTTGGAAGTTTTGGTATCAGGATTAATTTAAAAGCTTATTGCATTCTCTTACTGTATTTGAAATAGTTACATAGTTGAAATAATTGTGAAAATAGTTCAAATAATGAAAGAAAGCTTTGTTCAAGTAATTTATACATAACTCACCTATAAAACCCCTTAGTAAAACTCTCTGTACCTCTTTCAAAACATTGGTTTGACCTTTTCATTTTTTATATTTATTTTCTAATAACCATTAATATAATTTAAGAGGCAAACAGGACTAAAAATCCAAAACCACAAACAGAAATTCTTCTCTGCTATGTTTAAGCGTGTTTTCCAAGGCTGCTACTTCTAATTTTTTTGTGTATCTTAATATTTCAAGAGTCTGCTTAAATTGCTCCTTTTGCTCATTAATATTGGTTGTCCATAATCAATAGATAGATGAGTTAATTCTCACACATCCCTTCATTTTCTCATTGCTTATCTTACCAATGTAGTTATATTTTTTCATTTAAATCAATGTTCAGTGTTTAAATTGTGACTATTTAAATATTTCTCACTCCTGATCCAGGTTGTACAGTATGATATTTTTCCCTTTTCAAGTTTTTTCTTGTGAGAAGGGAAGGTGAGCACAATGATTGTCTCATTAAAGCATTTTCCCCCTAATATTTCATTTACCTATTGCCAATTGTTTTCCAATGCTCCATGATCAACACATCAGAAAAAATTATCTCTTCAATTTTCTTTCTGTGGCTACTTCTCCCACCCTGCTGTTCCAATCAGGACCCCAGCATAACCTAGACCTATTACATAGATATCATTTTGAAAGTTCACTTTTCTATCATTTTGGAAAATTCCTTAACTTCCTTCTAGGTTGATGCCATTTCTTGGATCTTGAACCTTTCTCTTTTTTGCTTCATTACTTAATTTTTGTGAGGCACATCCTTCTGAATTTTTCTAAGGGAGGTTACATGAGAAGTAATAATTGAGGCTTTTCATATTTTCTATAAATTGATGGTTTTGATGGGTATAGAATTCTAAGTTGGAAATTGCTTTCCTTCAGGAGTTTGAATACATTAGTTGATCTTCTTGTTTTCCATGATTCTGTCTAGAAGTCTAATGCCATTCTTATTTTTTTGTTCACTTTTAAAAACTAAGTTTATTGAAGTATATCCTAAATGAAGTACACTGATCTTAAATGTAGAACTTAATGGGAAGAGCCACCTACTATAATCAAGCTAACACAAAACATTTGGAGTGTTTCTAGTTTCTTTTGTGAATAAAGATGCTATGAACATTCTTATGCAAATTTTTAAATTCTTGATTTGGTGTGTGTCTTTGTTTCTCTCTCTTGCTTTTTCCTTCAGTGCTTTACAATTTTATTATTACATGTCTTAAGTGAGGGCTTCTTATTTATTTGTTTTGTCCAATATTGAGGTCCTGGGAAAGGTTCTTATTTTGTTTCTGTAACAGTTCATTTCCCTGCATTTTCCCTGCTGTTTATTTTTAGAACGTCTACCAATGAAATTTTGGACTCTTTGGTCTGATCCTCTAATTTTCAGCTTTTCTCTTTTATTGTCCACATATGCCTTTTTGTTTTCCTTTTTGGCTGATTTCAGAACTTTATTTTTATCCTACTATCAACAATTTATTTTCAGTTTCCAAGTGCTCTTTCTTATTCTTGGTGCAGTGTGGGAGACAGGAATCAAGTTTTTACTGTCCCTTATTCAGAATATCACAGTCCTTCTATTTTGTTCTCAGCTCCTTACCCCTATTCTTTGCTGTGCCTGGTACACAGGAGTTAGTTTCCCTCAAATTTTATTTCTGCACTGAATTGAATTTTATTTTCCTTTATTCCAAGGGGGGGAACAAAGGGCTATGCCTGGTTGTGTAGGACAAGAAGACTTGGGCTCTAACTCTTCCATGTGTTCACTTTTAACTAACGTCCCTGTTTTAATGGAAAGACATCGTTGCCTGGTTCTTGTGTACCCCGAACTTTCCCAGGTTCCTGGGGGTATATTGGCACACTTCTTGTTGATATTCTACCTGTAAACTCTTCAGTTATAGATTCTTAGATTTTACTAAGTCATCTGCTTCTCATCTTCCAAATGATAGTTTTATTGACTGCTGTGTATTCTCTTCTTCTTTGGCTTTTGTAGTTTTATAGCTTTTTATGCCTTTTACTGTCACTTTATTGAGTTTCTGTGAGAAAGAAGAGATGAAAGTATGTGGCCCCAGACATATTTCAAAATATGCCTGCGTTAGTTTTCTAGTCTCTCATCAACTGCTTTGATATCATCAGTTTTTCTATGTTTTCTCTATTTTTCAAGTTTATTTTTGTGAATTTGTAATTATATTTTGTGGTTTCTTGTAACCTTTTCGTGGGTGGTTATATGTGGGCATCATTTCACATTTAAAGTGAGTAAAGGAATTAGTTGTGAAAACCTAGAAAAGGGAATAGTGATTTCTAGTAATCAGTATGCACTCACTGATTACTAGAAATCAGTCTATCTTAATTGTGATATTAAACTTTTGAAATATATTGGTTCTAAATTTACCCCACAAACAAACCAATGTTAGCAAAAATATTTAGAGACCAGGTTGTATGTGTTTCTCTTAATGGTTTTTATTCTAAAATAAATGGAAAATCTTACAGCTCTCTTACAAAACAATTTGGAACTATATTGTTGTTACATTGGTTTTATGAGGCTTTAAAAATTAATTTATTAGCTGTTCTAATGACTCATAACTTTTCACACAGATAGATCTGGGTTATATTTTTAGGACCTGAAACTGGTTACTCTAAATGCAAACCTTGGGTTCTCATCTGAACGATTGCAAGGTGGGAGGTTGGAATGAAATAGAGTAAGAGTTTTGATCTCAGTATCTAGAACACCTTGATGTTATCTTTTTAATTATAACCACTTTACAAGACCCAATGAAACTTGGAAATATACATTGCTAATAGAATGTAAAAAATACTCTGCCTCCAATTTAAAAAATGAGAAGTATTACTTAGGGATATAGGATGATCTAATCAGAATACTTAAATACTTTTTAAGACTTCCAAGAGTTACCAATTTTAGGAATAAAATGAGTTAAGACAAGTTCCATGTCCTTATACAGATTTTATTAGCTAGCAGCATATAGAATATTATGAAGTTACCAATGTAAAATGACTTTTATAACATTCATTATTTACTTTTCAGGGACATTAAAAACATACATAATAAATATCTTGCAGTTTTATTATCTAATGGATATTTAAACATTAACAAATTATGACCTGATAGATAACATGGGAGAATTGCTTGAAAAATTGCTTTATGAGTCATAAAATTTTCAGCCTAGAATATATTAAGCAAGTGTAGTTTCACCAGTCCTTACACGTTTCTTTCATCAAGTTACTGACATGTAACTTTCTTTCAGTTCTGTTGCCTTTGGCTGCAAATACCAGGAAGCTTGTATAAAAATTAAAAAAAAAACAGAAATAATTCTTTTCTCACATAAGAAATCCTGTGGTAGGGATGTTCCAGGATTGCTGAATTTTTCAAGTTTGGCCTGTCAAAGTCCAAACTGTGTTTGGGCAAAAGGGATGAGCCCCGTGCTAAGCGTTTCTTTGAGAGCATGACCTAGTTTTTCAGGAGCCAGAGATCTAGACTTGAAGAAGCCTGTGGTCATACAGGACAGACCGGAAACAGGTGTGTATAGAAGATAGGAAAAAACATCTATATTACAAGAACAAGGAGGTGAAGGTACGTCAGCAAAAGATGGTGCGGAAGTGTAATCACATACCTAGGAGGAGAAGCAGGAGTTTTAAAACCAGGGAAGGAAAGGGAAAGAAGGTCTGAACTGAGAGGGCTGGAGCCACAGCATAAAATGCTACCAAGCGGGAAGAGTGGGCGTCAGGGTTTGACCTCCAAGGCGATGAAGGCTTAGGTGGGGAGGGAGTGAGAACTGGGGGGATGTGGCATCTCGTTTGCAAGCTGCGTGCGAGCCAAGGGGACCTGGCGAGGGCAGGTGCTTCAGCAGGGAAGAGGGCCGCGCGGGCCTGTGCGGAGGGCGGGGGCCGTGCGGAGAGAGAAACCAGCCGTAGCTCCTGCCGTGAAGCAGGCTCTGTGCTAATTCTGCTTCTGCCCCTTCTTGTGTCTCCTGGAAGGTGCCTGAGCGCACCTGGACCATTCCCAGGTGTCTCTCAGCGGCCTGGGCTGTCACAAGTGAGCCTGTATCGGTTCAAGTTGTAAAATGTTCCCCCCTCTGGCCCACAATTGATGACCTTGAAATAATTTCAACTGATATTTTCTTTAACCTCATGTTGTTGCTTATATTAGGACCATCCTGTGTTAGTTCTCAAGCTTTCTTCTTTCACAGATTCTAGCAACGGAATATAGCATAGAAAGAAGGGCGCAGAGTGGCTCTGCTCAGGGGGGAAGCGAGCCCACAGCCATCAGCGTGTCCCGCACCTCCTCCCATTCCCCTGGGGCCACACTCTGCTCCAACACCGGCAGTTTCCCTCCACCACCCTAATTTTTCCAATCCTCTAACCCCATTTAGATTGATCAGCGTGGCATCCAATCCAGATCTTTGATCAAGAGAAACACTAATGAGCGCAGGAATACCTCGAATTTACTGCCTCGCCAGAAGAAATCAGGTACTGTAATAAATCGAGTCATAATCTTTTTGTGGGTGGAGGGTCTTGCCTTCAATTTGTAAAAAATGCAACATCTATAAAGCACAATAGAGCAGAGTGCAATAAAATGAGGTACACCTGTAGGTACCTAATGCATTAAAACTTAATTTACGCTTAAGAAATTTATGGAACAAGTGGAGAGTTTTGGAAAATGTTGTGCCTTTATCTCTTTAAGGTCTAAATTCAGAAAATTCTAATTGTGTGGTACTGTCTGGTGCCCTGACCAGATTTCTAGAAACAAGCGAGGTGATTGTATTTTTCCATTTCTTCAACATGTTTCTCACTGTAAATAAAATTCTTTTTGCCTTTCTTTATGGACCATTGATTCAAGGCTTTCTCAAAATTTAACTTAAAACTATCCTTGGGGTGTTCAGGGAATGGCCTTTGAAGTAGTTTGGTAATTCCATGTTTTGTGGAAGTAGATTTTATTCAAATAAAAATGGTCTGTTATTCTTTTATTGTGCTTCTGAAAAAGTTATTAGACTTAAATGTGATGGATCCATGCAATAGCTGCCCAAGGCCTGAATTTCTTCCCTCATTCTGTCCTAAAGTGAATTATAGGAATAAGTGGTCTGTCGGCCTTTTCTTTGGTTCCAGGGTAGGTAAAGCAGTTTGAGCTCTTTGATTTTTATTGTATGTTAAGATAAAGGCAAAATAAAACTAGTCTAGAGAGTATTGTTTCAAGTAGAAACATTTAAACAAGGAACTATCACAAAACTATGAATAGATTACAGAGCAGCTCCTGGAGGAGAAAGTGGCTCTACATTTATTTTGGGACAAGAGAGTAAGTGAGCAAACATACGCGCCTGTCCTGCAGAATCTTTTATTCTACTTACACCGGGCCCTGGCCGTGACAGTGGCCTGGATACATGAGTCGTCCAGTGCACTTTAATATGGTGGCCTCCTTGACTTTCATCAATTACATTGGTCATATTTCACCCGTTTTAATATTTATTTTTATTCTTACAGCATGTAGTGATTTTATTAGAACTGTATGCCTTTGTTATTAGTTTTATATAGAAATTCTTAGGTGTTTGACCTTTTCTATAACATATATAAAAGGCGATCCTAATTATTGTTATAAAAATATTTCCTAAACCACTTCTCAGAGCCTTACTCCTGATCTGCTGAGACTAGAGATGACCTCAGAGGTGGGCAAGCAAGCAGCTAGCAGCCTCAGGTCCATGTTCTACTACTTCACTGTCACAATATTTTTTGCTACTTTATTCTCAATCTTTAAGTTGCTTCTCACCTCTTCATTAACAAGATTTATATACCACACTAGGTGTGAGTGATATGCACTAAGGACTTCATTAGCATATCAATATAAAGTAATTTGTTTGTCTGACCAGTGAATACTGAATCTTAACTGATATGGAAATGAAAAGAATCTTTTTCCTGCCTTTTCCAGGACAATACAAATTAAAATAAATTTCAAGTTGCTTGACCCTTGACCACTGTTTTCTCAGGAGGCCCATTGTCTATATTAATGCAAATTATAGCATTTCATATAAATGTACTTGTCTAAAAAACAATTCTGTATATTTGTGAGGCAAAAAGAAAAATTTGAAAATGATTTAAAAAAAAAACACCAAAGGGACCTGGAATTCACCATTGTAATTTTTATTTGATTACAGGTTTTCGGTGCATTTAATTGTCTGGTTGCAAGTATAAAATAGGTCATTTATTAGAGCTGAAGCATTGCCCACAAAATGTGAAGAGGGAGGAGAATGTTTTCAGTTTAATAAAGTTAACATCTGGACACCAGATAGAAATGCTGTTTTGTCAGAGATTTTTTTTTTCCTGCAAGAAAATGATGCCAAGTCTGTTAGGTTTACTACACGCACGTTGAGGATGCTAATTGCTATGAGTCATGGTTGCAGGGCTCCTATTAGAAGGAGAAACTGAATGGAGAATGGACCTTCTAAGTAAAAGCTGAGCCAAAACAGTAAACCACTGACGTGCATGCTTTACCCTTGTGGCTTCATTTTGTTTGTATAGCTGATCATGGTTAGAGTACCTTCTGTTTACAATAGTTTGTTTTGGTTATTTTTTTCAGACTCTTTAGTATACGTATTTTTAATCTTGGTTATACTGGATTATTTTTTTGTCTAGGATAAGGCAGATTACAGGTGTTTTCCAACTTAGTTGAAGGATGATTTACACACAATAAATTGTACATATTTGAATTGTGCGACTTCCAACTTGTCTCCCTCCTTCAGTTTGCATTGTCAGTGCTCTTAGTTTTAGGCATGGAATGTGAGTAGAATAGTAGCACATTTTGGTTCTAACTTAAATTCCCCTGATTACTAATGATGTTGTATATCTTTTTATGTGTTTCTTGGTCATTCCTATGTTGTTTTGGGGGAAGTGTTCTCTTTTTCAAATCTTTTCCTCATTTTTAACTGGGGGTTTGACTTAGTATGAAATGTAAGTGCTCTTTATATGAACAGTGTTCTAAATACAAGTCCTTTGTTTTATGTATTCTCGTAGTTTCTCCAGAACTATGGCTCGGCTTTTTGTTTTATTGATCATGTCATTCATTCAAAGATCAAAAGCTATTAATTTTGATAAAGTCCAATTTTTCCAAAATGTTTTAAGGATTGTGAATTTTGTGACCTAAGAAATTTTTACTAATGCCAAGGTCACAAAGATCTCCCATGTTTCTTGTAAAAAGCTCATACTATTAGGTTTTACACTTAAGTCTATAATCTATTTTGAATACATTTTTATGCATTATGGGAAGCAAAGTTCAATGTTCGTTTTTAAAATATGAATTTTCCAGTTGTTCCAGCACCATTTAATAAAAAGACTGTCTTTTCTTGGCACCCTTACCAAAAAATTAATTGACAATATACATATGGATGAATTTATGGACTCTCTATTGCATTTTATTATCTCTATGTTTATCTGTTTATAATTATTGTAGTTTTATAAAAAACTTTTTCATCTTATTGAGTGAGTTCTACAACTTTGTTTCTCTTTTAAATAATTTCCTAGGCCATTCTAGTTCCTTTTATTTCCATATAGGCTTTAATTAGATTATTTATATTATTGGCATTCAATGTAATTATTTATATGCTTGAATTTATGTCATCCATTTTATTAATTTTTCTGTTTTGTAGCTTGTGTTGTGTGTTTTTTTATGTCCCCTCTTTCCTGCATTTCTTAGGTTATTAGAATATGTTTTAGAATTCTATTTTAACTTATATGTTGCTATACCTGATTGCCATTCTAGCTATATCTTATTGCATTTTTTAAAAATTTTTTTTCCTAGGGAAAACAATGTATATCTCTAATCTTTCCCAGACTGTTAGAGTTTATAGTGTATCATTTTACGTAAAATCAGAGGACTTGCAATCATATTGATCTTTTTAATACCTAATTTACTGTATATACATTGTCATACACATTATAACTGCGTACACTGAAAACCTGACAAGACAATGTTATAATTTTTATTTTAAAATCATAAGTTTTTTATGGAACTTGAGAACAAATATTTACCCAGATATTTACCATTTCCAATGTTTTTCCAGTGTTCCTGAAGATCCAAAATTTTCTCTGGAAACATTTCTCTTTAGCCTGAAGAAATATATTAAACATGTCTTGTACTGAAAGTCTGCTCATGACATATTTTGTTGCTGTTTTCTTTGTCTCAAAATTTCTTCATTTCACCTTCATTCCTAAAGATATTTTTCACTTGGCATAGAATTCTGCCTTTTAGCTTTTTAAAAAATTTCAGTACTTTAAAACTATCGTCCCACTGTCTCTGTCCTCCATGGTTTCTCATGAGAAATCTGTAGTCATTTGCACTGATTCCACTACGTATTGCATCTCTCCTGTTCCTTCTCTTCTTCTCCCTACCTTTGGTGTTCTGCAATTTGAACTATTATGTGGATAGGCATAATTTTCTTTGAGTTTTCTTTTGGGGGGGCGGGGGTCTGACTTTCTTAAATAGGTAAATTTAGGGCATTCACATAACTTAGATTTGTGGCCATTTTAAATTAAAACATTTTGTTACTGCCCCATTTTCTCTCTCTTTTCTTCTGAAACAGAGCTGGTATGTAGGGCTACCTTCGCCTGCTGTTCATGGTGGGCAGAAAGGGGCATTAGAGCAAATTCCTTCTGCTGCATAATTTGGCCCAGAGTGGGTTTGGTCAGAGGTTATCCTTTTATTCTGTGTGGGTCAGATTTTTACATTTTGCAAGTAGAGATTTCAGAAATAAAGGAAAATGTGGAAAATTTTAAGAGAATTTAACATAACCAATGACAACCGAGAATCTAGAAAAAGAAGGTGCTGCTTATACGTTAGAAGCAGTGAGCACATTAAGCCTGACAGGGAATCGTTTCTGAAGGAAACGAAGCAATATTGGCTGACCCACAGGATGGGTTCCAGGTGTGTTCTCAGGCTACTCTGAAAATGCCAACTGAAGGGTATACTGGAAGGATCTCCTCACGCTAAGCGCGTTCATCCCTGGACTAGATCATGAAAGGAGGTTATAAACACAATTTCCTTGTTAAGATTTTTAAAATAAAATATTTTTCTGTGGGTCTAGGATGATTTATATGTGGTCCCTACAGAGAATGTCATTGCTGACTCTGTTGATCTCTCAAGGTCCTTTCAATCCTATCATTCTGTGATTCTATAATTAATAAATGAATGAGAGGATCATTTAATTAATGTTACAATTAAATCCGCCTGAGGTATGCTTATATCCCTGGCATTATTGAAAAAGCCATACATGTGGTTTCCTTGAAAAGACCCTTTTGGAAAGTAGTTAGAGATAGTCCTGCTGACTTATCAAAGAATTGTCAGCCTTTTGGCATCATTGAAGGACTGTTCTGTTTATCATAGAACAGTGTTTGATAAAAAATTAGTAATACACAATAGCATGGCAAAAGATCAACTGCTTTGCTTTTGGCAAGAGCTAATGATTATTTATTTTTTTTGCAAGAGTAGCATAATGCATGATTTTGCCTTTCATTTTTCACAAAATAAAAATCTGCATATATTTCTGCAACAGTGAGCCATAGTATTGAAGAAAAACTAAGAATCATCTAAAACAATTGCTTAGCATAAATAAAAAAGATTGGATGTAACACAGCTCAACAAAAAATAATACCAGACCTGCCTCATTGCACTGAATTTCTGCAGAGCGTAAAACTTTCATCTGAAAACGAAACAGCGGAAATAATAAATGGATACTATAAATTAAAACTGGTGCAATTACAAGGGGGGCACCCCCCAAATAATTTCTCTATAGACAGTACAGTGTGTTCTAATTGTATTGGAAGATCTCTCTTTTTTTGTTTTGCAAAACAAATTTCACTTTCCAAATTAAGGAAAATATTTTTGATGTGCATTATTATAATAGTCTGTTTAACTAAGACTCTAAGGCCTTTGCAAAATAGAGAATCTGACACAATCTAATACAATAAAGCAGAATTTCTCTTATTATACAAAGCTCTCTTTTTCTACATTCAAATGATTTCCAGTGATGCACTTAAACACAGACTCATTATAACATATGTATTGTTCCTACTGCTGTGGTGAGAAAGTGTAGTTGTACTTTACAGAAGGGAAGGATGTCATTGCCATTGTTTAAAAAAAGAAAGTAAATGGAAGAGTGTTATGAACCATGGTGGTTCTTTTGGTGCTTATTTTTTAATCCATTATGTCTGTACTTTTAATGGTTGACTTTTATAGGTTTAACGTGGCTTTAACTAATGATTTAAAGATGTTCTTGTTGGCTGAACAACATTTTTGGAAACTGAATATCAAAGGACCCAGAGCAAAATCACGTTTTTCTTCTAAATCAGGCTGGAAAAACATGATAGAATTCTTGGGCCCACAAGAAACCTGTAGGTCAGGCATAGCTCTTTGGGTTTCTTTAGTATCTGACTTGGAGGCCCCGGGGGTGGTGAAGGTGAATGCTGACAGGGGATGGGGGAAAGCCCGGGACACGCAGTGGTGCACTGAAACTGGTCAGTGAGTGTATGCTTCAGTCTATGATATTTTAAACCATTCGGAACTCTCCTCCTGAGATTGGAATCAAGGCAGCCTGTAGACCACTGTTTAGCACTGATACTCATTCCACAATGGGCAGGTGCTGTGCTAGGTGCCAGGGATACAACAGTGAGGCTCCTGTCTGCATGTCCCCAGAGGCTCTCAAGGGTGGTACCATTGACATTTTGGAGACAGTGCTTTGTTGTGGAACCTTTAGCAGAATGTTGCCACTAGATGTCAGTAGCAACTCCCCCCGGTGGTGAAAATCAAAAATGTCTCAACATTGCCAAATACCTCCCAGGGGGTGAAAAACCTGCCCTCATTGAGAACCCATGTAATAAACAATTGTGATGAAACAGAAGCTAGTTGTATGAGAGAAGCTGCCACTTGAATAGGTACAATTGTTTTCTCCATTTTACAGATGGAGAAACTGAGGCACTCACAGAGTAAGAAATTGCTCAGAGGAGATTATGACTCATGCATCCTTGACTTCACAAATAATTCTTCAGCTGGAAAAACAGGAAAAAAAGTGGGCTGGGTAGCTAGAAAAGGTATAAATTTTGGGAGAAAAATTAATAACCAAGAACAACAACATTGGTCATAGATTTTAGGGAAGTAATTTTAAATACTTGTTAAAAATATGAGTATTTTATGGCCAAATATTGTATATAAGAAAATAAAGCTCAGGCTTTCTATAAATAAAATTCTAACAACACAATTGCAAAGGATCTGATGACAAAGGAAAGAGGCATTGTCCAAACCACTTTGTGTGACTGTGTGACTGCTTAGGAGCTATTAGATGGGCTCATGTTGGCAAAGGACACACACAGGACGTGAAGGAGTTGAACCTGAATAATGTGAATGGTGCAAATGTATAAAAGTGATTTCTAGAGGGGGTTGTCCAGAATGAGCTGAGGCTTGCAAAAAATGCCAGACAACAGAAAGGCCCTTTAAAGCTGCGTTTGGAGCAAGAAAGAAGCCGAGGGGCCCTCTGCTTGGAGCAGATGGTGTGATGCTAACAGATGACGGAGGGAAAGCATCGCACCTCGGCTTCAATTCTGCTGTTCCATCAAGGAAAATCGTGTTCCAAAGGGAAAGATATTTAAGAGCAAATATTTTGAAAGAAATCGAAGCCCGAGAAATTAAAGAAGTCATAAAGCACCTGTTTTAAATGTGTGAAAATGTGTTCCTCTGTTTCTTGACTCACCCACTCAGACTTTCTGAGCGTCTACCACATGCCGCACTGGGCTGAGCAAGGGAGCAAAGGTCATTCTCAGTTCCCGCAGTCAAGGACTTCCCCCTTTAGTGGAAGCTCAGTGCGATCCCGTGTGCATCTATGTCGCATGTACCACCTGAGGGCCATGAATGCAGTTCCATGGGGACTAACCTTGTGCTAAGAAGGGAGGACAATACGTCATAGACTTCTCAGGGTCCTACAGGCGAGGAAGATTTGAGGTAGGGAAGGGGGGTGTGGAGAAGCAAGGTGCTTGCTGGTGGAGGAAAGCGAATGCTCAAGGGCCAGGTTACATTACGGGCTCCCGAGGGAATCTGCCTCTGTGGCCACAGGCCCTTGGCTGGCGGTCTTTGAGAAGCCATGGTGAATGGCGCTGGCTCCAGAAGACTGGAGCTGGTAACAACTTGATCTGCAAAATTAGGGTCACGCAGAACAACTGTTCCTGCTTTTCCAATCCTGTTTCACTCACCCACAGAAATCCAGTTTAGTACTTTGTGCCAGACACGAGTATAGAGAGGCCTATTTGGTATGTGGGTGTTGTCTCCTCATTGCCCCACATTTGGTTCTAGGTAGGATGTTTCTAGGTTCAGTTTTTTTCCCCTCTCTGGACAGAATCACCTTATGGCACTTGCTGATTCTGGTGGGATATGCTTAGAAGATTGTGAGCTGGGTGATTGAGGCCACCCCCTATGGCCATGCCAAGTGTGCCCAGCTCCAGGGGCCACCAGTCACAGGGTGCAAGGGTCACACAGGTGGTATGGGGAGGCCCAGAGACAGGGGCTGGTGGAAAAATTTAGATAATGTTTATGAATGTATTACCACGTCTAGGCAGGAGGCTTTCAGTGAAGTAACCCAGAGCTCCCAGTTCTGTCCACAGGAGCACTATTTAGCATTGAAATGCAGAGACTTAAATTGTAGATGATAAATAACTGGGAGAGAGAGCTTGTAGGGTGGATGAAAGAGTCAAAATTAAATAATTGCCAGTTTGCAATGAAAGACCAAAACAAAGAATGTGAAATTCATCACAGATTAAATATAAGGCTCGAATTTTGCTTGAAAAATCAATTTTATGAGTACAGGTTGGAGGAGACAAAACGATTTATGTAAAAGGAGGCTTACAAAGTTTAATTAATCATGAGCTCAATATAAACCAGTAATGTGATGTGGCTGCTGAGAAAACAAAGGTGATCCTTCTCATCTCTTGCAAGTTTCCATCCTCCATGCTTTTCAAATTACAAAACTCACAAATGCTTGCTTTAAAAAGTGGAACCAAAGTAACATTTTAAAAGGATATCAAAAGGAAACGCTAACCCTCTCCTCCTTTCTAATTCTTGGCCCTCTCACAACAAAGAATTATCCACCCAAAATGTCAACAGTGATGAGGTTAAGACCCCTCCCATGCGAATCACATTACATTCAATGTATTCTCTGCCTATCACATGTCCTGGAAATGACCACCAAGTAACATTTCCATGCCAGAGTTTCCCCCTTTTTAAAATGGGGTGAGTAATAGCACCCACTCCTAGAGCTGTTAGGAGTGTGAGATTAAAACATGTACAGCATTTAAAGCATTTAAAATCCGGCGGAGCACTGCAGCATGACCCTTCATTCAAAATGTCACAGCAAGAGGAGGCGCTGAAGGGATGTTCTCCCCAGCCAAGTAGGGTGGAATTTTTATAGAACTTTAGCCAAGTGAGGTCAGCTGAAGTTCAGCTAGTTGGGGGACTAGCTGCTCCAAAAGGGTCCTTGGGGGGTAGGGTGAGGAGTTGCTCTTTTGGACCAGCCACTGTTGGCTGCGCCATTTGGGTTTTATCAAGAGGAAGAGAGAGGCCAAGGTCACTCAGAGGTCGGGATGGAAATTATTAATCCTTCAGGGCCTCTCACCATGTGCTCAGTGAATGCTTGTTGATGATTCTCTGGTCTCCCCCTATCCTGGGATGACTCTGGAAAGCTATTTACCACCAGGAGCCAGTAGGAGAAGAGCTCTGGAATCTCGCAGCCTGACCTGGAAGTTTCAGCTGCATCCCTTCAGGAAGGGGGTGGATTTCGCCTTGGGAACCCAACTCCCTTTGGTGGAAATCAGAAAAGACCAACCAAATAAGAAAAGCAAAGACTGTTTCTTCTGAGCTAGCTCTAGCAAGAGTCGGCCACCATCCCTTGCATCTGGCAGAGACTCCATGGCAGGCAGGGGGTGGGGGAGCTCTCAGTGGAGGAAGGGAAAGCTCGGGGGTGCCCCGACGGAGGCTGTTGGCACAGCGGAGCTGTGGGTGGCTACATGGAAGACAGGCATCCGTGGATCAGCTAGGGGCACATATTTGGCTTTGTCTGGTTGGTCCTAAGTTGGAGAGGAGTACACACATTAGGAAGGCTGTCAGTTATTAAACACATCCTGGCCGGTGTGAGCCAAGATTTTAGACATTTTGGTTTAGCTTCCTGGATTTATACAAAAGATAGCAGTGTGGCTTCCTGCAAGCCTGGCTTACAAGCAGGCTGGCTTCCTGGGTGTTTTGCTGTCGATAAGGGGTTAGTTTCCTGAGCAGGCTGCTGTAGGTTGTGGCTCTAACTTGTATTTTTGCATCTGGTCCTGCCATTGTTCATTTGTGTCTTCAGATTCAGCCTGTCACTTTGCTTTTCCTCTGGTTACCGCTTCCTTTCTAGGCTTCTGGTTATTTCATTTGGCCTGGGGAAAAAGCAACAACAACAACAACACACATACACGCACAAAACCCCTAACTTTTACTGATCATATATTCATTCAAGTTTACTTTTTAGCACAAAGTTCATGATTTTGACGGTCGGACGCTGAGACTTCACCCATAACGTGGAAAGGTGAAGAATTTCTGTTTCGTTCTTTCTCCCACTTCCCAGAGGCGAGCGTGAGGAGTGAGGAAAGGGGGTGTGTGAAGGTACATTTAAAAGCTAAACAGCCAAGACACGTATTACACAAGACTGCTGTTTGCATCCTGTGATGATACCAAGTTACCAGCAGGCCTGGACTTTGGATGGATTGTCGAGGACAAGCTTCGAGAGGCAGGGTTTGGGTCAGAGTCCAGCACGAGGCCGAGCGACAGAGGAGCAGGGTGAGAAGATGGCCTGTGTTTTTGTCTTTTAAAAAAATGCTACACATTATTTGCCGAATCAAGTTTACAGAACTTAGCTGTGTATCTTCTCCTTTCTGGGCACGCTTGTCAGTGTGTACAGGCCGCTGTTCCAGTAGCTCGTGGTATCTCTTATAGACCTTGGAGGCGACGTTCATTAAGGCTAAGGTCTGTATCCTGCACAAAAGTAGTTCAGATGAATTTGCTGGCCTGTTGGCACATGCACCTTCTGAAATTCTTCATCAGGGTGACTAGCCTACAGTTAATTTCTACCTGCGATTCTCACAGGGGACTGGCGCCTCCTTTTTAGCATCAGGTTCACTTTTTGTAATGAACGTGCCCGAGCAACGTTGTAGCGTTTTCCCCCAATCTTCCTGTTTTAAGATGATTCTAAACAAAATAAATATTACTAGATAAAATACAGTTCCAATAAGTTGGACCTTTAGTCATATTTATCCCTTTACACTTTAAATTGAGCAATATTTCCTAAAATATTTATAAACTAACTTTTAGATGATGCAAATTAAAACATTTCAAGGTCAGGATATTAATATTAAAGACCTACATGATAAAAATCACGGCGAGTAACTTTTAAAAGATCCGTATCATGCCAGCGCTAATGAGATATTTTTGCAATAAATACATTTAGCATCTGACATTTAAAGCAGTTGATTAAAGGAAAGCAAAGATTGAAAGTTAGCAGCGGTAGAGCTGAGAGTTTTATTTGGTACTTTCTTTCTTTTCTCTTTACGATTGCATTAGTGAGCTACCAATGGAGGGACCTATATGAGGCCTTGGCTGTAGCCTGCTGGGATGCTCACAGTTAAAAGATTGCTGAGCTCTCTTTCCTTGGTCCTAATGTCTCTTCCTTGCAAAGCTCGGGGTATATGAGAGGTATTTTTATGGGTTTGCCTGAGTGCAGTTGCTTTCAGAAGACTTATAATTTGACTAAAGGGGGTATCTGTGAAAGAGACATAGTCAGGTGCGTCCTGCTGCACTGAATACTAATGTACCTTTGGTAGAGGGACACCATGCCTTCATTTCTGACTGTACATTGAATTATTTACACCTTCAAGGCAGCATCAGTCAATTAGCAAATCAAAAATTTATATGATTCCAATTTAGCATGGAGTCCTTCTCTCTCCCTTTTTTTTTTCTTTTTAGATTTTCACCCTGACAGTGACAAATTACTCCTCTGCTGGCTGAGATTGGAAATTAAAAGCATTTAGAGTTGCTCATGCATTTATGCTAATGAGAGCTTCTGATATGATTTGCATGCAAAAGAGGACAATCTGAAACTCATCAGTTTTTCATGCTTCCGCATTTTGATGTAGCAGATTTTTTTTTCTGTTTTTCTGGGGAGCAAAAAAATTTTTTTTTTCTCCAGGAAACATGTGAACAAAAAGAGTTCTTTTAAGTCAGAAAGTTCTTCGTTTTTTTACCCTCCAGATTCTTGTCAAACCGTGTGCTCGCGCTTTCAGAGCTCCAGCCTGCACTCATTAGCATTTTAGATGTTTATCAAAGGAAGAATCCAGTATCTGCCACGCAAGATTATAGCTCAGCTTCATTTTCAATTCAGCAAGGGGGGCAAAGACCCGGAGACACACGAGAAGGGGGACTCGCACCCTGACAATCTTTCTCATATGCCACCCGAATTAATCCCATTTAGAGCAAATCTGATTAATCACCAAAGGCGGCTGTTCTAACTTTCATAGATGGCACTGACAAATTTGAGGGGGAGTCTTAGTATAAAAGTTCCCCACTGATGTTTGTATGAAAGGGAACAGCGTTAAAAATGAACACAGAACACTTGAGGGGAAAAAAACCACAAATGAGGGAGAAACGTGCTACCCAGAAATTTTGAAAGGGGTTTAATTATTTCCATAAATATGCATTTATTAAACCATTAAGATGGCAAAGGGGGAATTGAAAGGATGGGAAATGTTTCCTTTTTATAATTTTTATTTTTCTTGGAAATTAGTCTCCCTCTTGGGATTCTTCTAATTTGGTGAAAGTTGAATTATCAAAATGCAGGGTGCTGTGGAAATTTAATTTTGTCAAAATGAGTATGCGTTGTTTTTGCTCTCAACTTGTCATTTGGGATCTTTATTTACATTTAATGCAGTTCAGCCTATTTTGCGCCAACTATGTGAAGGGCAGTGCACTTCGCCCCAGAGATATACTGTCCCCTCAAGCTGAGACATCAGGAAGTTTCTTTTGCTTTAAATGCATATGATCATATTTACCTACGATGTTTTACCGATGATTCTGTGGACTTGCTTTTCGGTACTGGCGTTTATTTTAGCAATGAAAACGATGGCAATCTGTTACTGGCCTGCTTGCATTTGGTGCCCTCAGCTTCTCTAAGGTGAACTGTGTGCAGTTCTAGCCAAGGCTATTGCCTGGTTTTGGAATCCGTTGGAATCACTTGGTGTATTATCAGTTAGATCTGTATCGTTCCCGGCACCTGAAAACCCGAGCTCTCCCCCAATACCTCTTCCAGGAGCCTTGGCCTTCCATTCCACATTGTAACTTAATTGAAAGTGTGTTTTTCTAGTGTCCCTGGATTTCTCCAAGTATGGTGGATACCTAACCAGGCATTTTATTTTGGGTACCATCTGATATTGACTGGCTGGCTCTTTAACTTCCCTGAGGAACTGCTAACTCTGGCTCCTCTAACTTTCCCTGATTACAGCTGATTGACCTGTGGGGTCTGCTCATAGTTCAGCTGGCCTACTTACCTACCAGAAAAGGGGATTAGACCCAATCAGTTAGTTTTATATTTAGGGTCAGGGGAGTACTATGGACTGAATTGTGTCCCCCCAAATTCATGTTTCAAGCCCCAATGTGACTACCTGGAGCTAGATTCTGAAAGGAGGTAACTAAAGTTAAATAAGGTCATAAGGGTGGGGCCCTGATCCAATAGGATTAGAGTACTTATAAATAGAAACACCAGACCCTGCTTTCTTTCTCTCTCTCTCCCCCCTCTCCCTCTCCCTCCCTCCCTCTCTCCATTCTTCGCTCTCCTCCCACCCAACGCACCCCAGCCATGTGAGAACACACAGCAAGCAGGTGGCATCTGCAAGCCAGGCAGGAAGTGGCTTCCACCAGGAACCTGACCCGCTGGCATCTTGATCTTAGACTTCCCAGCCTCCGCTGTGAGGAAGTGAGTTCCTGTGGTTTAAGTTCCTGTTGTTATGGCAGCCCACGCCCACGAATGCAGGGAGACAGATAAGAAATCTATTATTTCTAGACTTAGAACTTAATCATTTGTTGTGATGTGTCTTATGCTTGACATGACTGTCTTGTGAAATCAACTCCCGATGTTCTCTCCCATAACCATTTAATTTAACCCATCATCTCTATGGAATTCTATAAATGAATATCCGGTGACAGAACAGTCTGCCCTGCAGATGCAGGCGTGTGCACGATAGAAAGTAATCATTTAGCAGAATGGTGGCAGTAGGTTACTTCTAGAATCCATGGGGCACCTACAGACCCTTCCCACCTATTCAGCACCCAACGAGAGAAGTCCTTTCTACACTGATGGAGACCTGCTTGCCGTCTAGGAGGAGGGTTACATAATCCCCCGTTCAGAGGTTGCCAGGTTTCATTTAATTGTCGGAAGGCAAGAATGAGCCAGCAATGGAGCTGTGAACCCTAATGCTTAACTTTTGAGAAGCTGTATGTAAAGAGACTGAGAAGCCTCTATAATTAGAATCTCAGACCTGCTCTGAAAATTACATTGAAATTTCCCTGAAGGAATGACTTTCATTTTTGTTTAGGCTGTATATGCAAAGGAAAGCATTAACAGCTTTTCCTTTACACAGAGACGTATTCTTTTTCTTTTAAACACTCTAAGAAAAACATAATGACATTTTGGTGCTACCATCTAGATCCTGGGTGATTGTATCTTTTGATATCTGCAAACGTTTTAAGGGTAAGACACCGTGAAGCTGGGCTAGTTGCTGGAATGGCAGAGGCAACGGCCGAGAGGGGAGGAAGCAGGTCAGCTTGCAGGGTCCTGTCAGCGGGGACGTCAGGCAGCTGGGTGGCAGAGACAGTGATCCCGCCTTATCACAGAGGCGCAGAGGATCACGTCACTCATCCCACTTGGATTCGCCTTTACTGGCAGAAACTGTCAGTTTCCTCTATTTCTGGTATTATTACTTCCTCTGCTTTCTATTTATTCTTTTATTTTAAGTGTATTTTTATTTTTCATTACAAATGACCTCCAATTCTTTCAAAGGATGTCAACAGATCCAACAATCGCTGACACTTATCGCAAGCACACTGAGTGCTGCATGTTGAGGTGTGTTATGGTCCCGTGAGACAGGTAGCATTCTTCAGATGAGGGGATGCAGCCCTAGGAAGGATGCGTAGCTTGCCAAGGCCCCTAGTTTCTGAAAGTGGCAGAGCCAGGACTAACATCTGGGCTCATCCGTCACTGAAGTTGACAGCCCAGTGATGTTAGTGGCAGAGGGTTGCTACCCGGGACTTCCTCGGATTTTATCTCCCAACGTCTTCATGAAAATACTCAACTCCAGAATGCGACGAACAGCCTAAGTTCTTTGGAGATGGGTCACCTTGCTGGCTTCTGTGAACCGCGCGGAGCAGCGTTTATTCAGCATCCCGAGTGGCTGTCATTCAGCCGCTGCTCTGTGGTGTGGTTACAAAGGAAAAGTTCAAATTCGTGATGCAGGTCAGGTTCCTTGACCCTTGCCTCATCAGTCCAGACTTCCGGCCCGAGTCGGACATCTTCTAGCACCTGCACTAATGTCGCTTCATGGAACCGTGCCTCGCATAAGGCCTCGTGCCTGCTCCCCCCTCGCGGGCCCTCCTGCGGCGTAAAGCAAGGCTCGGCTCCCGCGCCGCTCCCGGTGGCCAGCTCACCACTCTCTGCTGACCCTTCTAATGCGCTTGTGCCGGGAAGGCGGCAGACAGTGCTCTCCCCTCCTTCGGAACACGTGCTTTGGTGGCACAATTCTTACTTTGACAAATTACAATGATGGTCTTGCCAGATGGAATATGGACTCCCCAAGGAAATGGGAGGCCTGTTAAGGACTCTGCAAAGGCAGCAAAACTCGTTCCGCTTGGAACTGGAGGTGACAGTCAGAAGTCAAATAGAGGTTGTACCAACAACCATTTACACTTCGACAGCCCCCTTGACAAAGAGTCCCAAGGCGCAGGGCATTTAGACTTTTAAAATGTCAGTGGCTAAGGACAGCAGAGAGCAGCAGCAAACATAACCTTTCGTGGAGCCCTGGATGCCGACAGAGTAAGAGCCGGGGTGCTTTTTATAGACAACGCATTGTACCCTCCACATTGGCTCGGGCCCACCATTGTTCCAAATGGGAGACTTCCGTCGGATGCCAGCTGGGTTTCGTGACGCCGTGTGGCGGCCGGACCTGGGCCTAACTCGGCTCGCACTGCTGTGCGTTCAGCTACGTAAAAGGAAAATGCTACGAGGCAGCTCTGCTTTGCGGAGACTGGGAATTGTGCCTGATCACTGTTCCTTCAAAATAAGGTACAGCCCGTGTGTCTATATTCACGCCCTAGTCTTCTGAAATCTGAGCATGATCTTCTGTTTTGATCCTTTGCTAAACACCTTGCCCTTCTTTATTCCAAGCTGATGATGCTGACAGTTAACAGCGCTCATGTGGGTGCCAGGGGACCTCCTTGCACCGTGTATGTGAAGCAGTCTGTCTGTCTTTTATAGACACAGCCATACAGTATGGGGGAGATCAGTGTAGTTACGAGGCTAAAATTTCAGATTCACAGTCTGCCTTACGGTTTCCTTACGGAAAACCGACATTTGCTAAACAATGCAATCCATTAAATTTGGCAGTTTATTAAAAATGTATATTTTTACATGCCATTTTTACTCACTTGACTAGTGGACTAAGTCAGTGCAGGGTACCAAATGTTTCCCCTGTACAGTTTTCTGGTCTCCCAAAGGCTGATTTAGGGGACAGTTGACAGTCAAGCAGCAGTCGGGGCTGCTCCAAGGAGTCGTTCGTTGCTTTGCGCCATCGATCCTCCCACCAGTGCCCCCCCGCGCTGCGGTGCTGAGAGAATGAATGAAGAATGCAGAGCACTTGTGGGCTGATGTCATCCTCAGCTTTCACATTTTACCGCAGAGGATTTTTTGGACTTATCATTATTTATGTTTCATTTTTGAGTCTTCAGAATTATGAAAGTGGATTTATCTTCTCTCTGAACATAACTCAGAACTAATTGACAGTGGTTTCTAAATTACTCCAGACCTATCATGAATTTGACTCTTGAAGCATGAACATTCTTTGAATGGATTATAGAGCTTCAAATTTTACCATAAGATACATACAATTTAGCACCGGGAGAGGTGCACTAAGTTGCCCATCACATGTGCCACATGTGATCTTCGTGGCTAAGGAGCTGAAGTCATAGAAATTCCCGTTTTCTCTTTCCTCAGTCGGGTGGGGGCCTCAGCTGCAGGCTGCAGGTCTGCACCCTGGCTAGGGGGTGCCAAGCTGTAGGTCCGCTTTGGGCAGGGGTATGCTTCACCTTGGAGCTCAGGTGGAAAGAAACTTGGAAACTGGGGTGTGCTCTCGCGGAAAGGGGAGAAGCCAAACAGAGAAACTCCGTGTGTACGATCACATTCTCAGCCTCTGCTTCTGTCCTGTCACTCACTTCTTACTTGCCATAGCAAGTCAAACGGCCAACGCCAAAGTCACGGAGCAGGAAAGTATGTGCTGCCCTCCGCGAGACCGCGGCAAATGTGTGGGTGTGTTTATCAGCACCGGGGAGTGACAGTCATGACCACTCGATCCATTTCTGCTTAAACCAGCCATCGTGGGTTATGGTATCTACAAGTGGCAATAGAAGCCTCAATGAGGTACATAGGGCCATTATCAGCATTTACAAAGGCAGATGCTGGCAGGGAGAGGATTAGTAAATTGCAGATCACATTGCTCATAAAAGGCAGAGCTTGCATTCAAACCATGTGGGCCCTACAGTCCCAACTGGATGGATGTGACAGCTTGACCCACCAATTTCTGTTACGGGTGTTATACAAAAGCAAAGGGTGAATATAACTGTAAGTGATAATACTTCTATAAAATCCATCTTCACCAAAACTAACAGGTAGAATATTATGTCATATTATACTATGTTATGATATAATATATTACGTTAAAATGCACAAAAGTTACTGAAAGGAAACAAAATTAGTATAGAAATCACAGGAGTGAAGAGCATCTGAAATTAAGTTGGAGAAGTAAAAGGTGAGATGATCCACTGGTTGCAGACGTCAAAAAAGCCCCCCAAAAACAATCAGGGAAAGGATCTCCTGTAAGTGAGAGAAAGGGTCACTCTGAGATAATACGCCAATGTCACTTGCATATAGCAACAGCTGCACAGCTGGAAAGTCACGAGAAACGTGGGGGAGAAAGTTCCGATATAACGAGACGGCAGGTCCGAGACAGCACTGACGGAGCTGGGCGAGGCGGGAAGCACAGCGCCCCTGCCCAGCAACTCGCGCTGGAAATGCTGCCAGGGGCCAGATTACAATACTGACATTTTACCATAAAGAACAACTTAACAAGAGGCTGAGAAAAACCACCCACAAACACCACAAAGCAGAAACACGGCAACTCCAAGGAGACATGGTGAGAAAATAGGGAGAGTTGAAACATGACCTGGCAAAACTTAGGAAAAAAACCGCAGAATAAAAGGAACCAGTAGAGATCAGACAGAGACATAAGGGACCTAAAGGAAAGCATACACCATAGTAACTACAGACGAGACTAATGGTCAAGATCAAATGAAAAATTATAAAAAGATTGGGAAAAATATTCTAAATAAACTGTAAGGCAAAGGAGGCAACCTACGATATAATTGGAGTCTGATAAAGAAAACCAAGAACAACGCAGTGGAAAAAACGTTAAAGACGTGATTCAGAAAAGTCATTGATCTTCAAAGCAGACGGAAGAAGCCTCTCCCGCAACCAGCAGACAAGGGGGAAGACTCCCCTTGGCTTCAGCCTTTTGCGCAGGAACATTCAATCCCAGACCTGAGTAAATAAAACTGTATCACAGTGCCTCAGTAAGTAAATAATATAGACTAGACGGGGAAATAGAGGAGTGAGAAATGGACACCAAATACATACGAAATGTGGGAAATAAGACAAAATGTCATCACAAGCCAGTGCGTACAGACAGATGCTTCAGCGTGAGATGTTGTGGTCATCTGGGGGAAAAGGGAAAGGTTGATGAATTTGCATACAAATCACCGATGGGTATGCTTAAAAAGGAATCCAAGTTTATTTAAGACAAAGGGCCAACAGGGAAAATATATTTTCAGCTTCTATAACAGGCAGAGAATATATATAAAAAACTCTCATAAATCAATAGAAAAACAGGAATATTTGTCGGAGCAGCTTATAAAAAAGCCTTATTAACACATGTCAAGATGTCAGTCTCAACCCTAATAAGGAAACAAATCAAGTCACAGTTGGGCTCTTTTGCGCCTGTCACCGTGATGCGAATACCTGAGTGTGGTAACCTGGCCTGCGCCCGGCTGCGGGAACGGGCCTCTCACCCCCGCCCGCAAGGGTGCGACCCTGTACCCCTGCAGGAGGCCCTCGCGCCACCCTTCTGTAGACCTCATTTCTGAGTTTTTTAAATTTCATCATAAGAAAATGTTAAATCTTGTCAAAAATTTTGTTCAGCCTCTTTAAGATCATCATGACTTATCCCCGTACTCAGCAAATAAAATAAATATATGTAGACTGCCCGATCAAACCATTCGTTTTGTATCAATCACGGTAGAGTCAGGAAAATGGATTCCGTGAGCCTGACAGTTCAGAAGTGAGAATTTAAATGGGCAACTCGTTACAAAAGTGTTGGAAGAGTTGAAAGGAGTGGCTGGGATGCAGAGCAGAGCAGAAAAGGGTAGGAGTGCATTTGAGAGCCAGCAGGCAAATGGCCTGTTGTGTTTTTCAGTCTCTGTCATTTATCTCCACTCTGACCTTTATTATTTCCTCCTACTTTCTCTGGGCTTTTCTTGTTGTTCTTTCTAAGTCTTTAAGTTGTAGGGTTGGAGAGTCTATTAAAAGTTTTTCTTGCTTCTTGAGGGAGGCCTGCAGTGCTATGAACTTCCCTCTCAGGGCTGCTTTCGCTGTGTCCGGTAGATTTGGGGTGGTTGTGTGTTCATTTTCATTTGTTTCCAAGAAGTTTTTTGTTTCTTCCTTGATCTCATTGGTAACCCAGTCGTTATTTAATAACATGTTATTTAGCCTCCATGTGTTTGAATGCTTTTGAGTGTTTTTACTGTTGTTGATTTCTAATTTCATGCCCTAGTGAATGAGAAGATGCTTGATATGATTTCAGTTTCTTGAACTTGTAGAGACTTGTTTTATGTCCTAACATTGGACTTCAAATCTTAAGTGCCAAGCTCTATACTGAAGGACTAAGCTCCTACAGAAAGTAAGGTGGCGGAGTGGAAGGATTTGGGGAAGGGGAGACAGAATTTCGACATCTTGACATAACATAGTTCGTTGTCACTCAGGTGCATGGGAAGTACTGGAACTTCTGTGATTCAAAAGAATTTTACAGATTTGCTTTCATGCTCCTTTCTTGCAATTTAAAGTAAAATCCCTATATTTTACACCATTGACTCAGCCTTTATAAATATCCTTTTTGATGCAAAGTTATTCCACCACGGCATACCCACAAAGTTATGAAACTGAAAATGTGTTCAAGTAACAAAGCACAACTGACTATGAAATGAGGGAACTTCTGATGCCCCACAATCCCAGCTCATTCACACGCAAACACACACCTTCTCCCGTACATTCACATCAGCCTTTCTTTTTAAAAATATTCAGACAGAAGTTTCAACATTCCAGTATAGAGTCCTTTGGAAACCCATTTTATAAAAATTTATGGGATATCTTTGCCATTTAACCTAGTACTCCCTTTAGATTACCAGCTCCCAGACGGCCAGGAACCATCTCTCCCGTGGTATGTAAACCCATATCAGACATAATGTAGGATATTGTGTGAAATAGGTTCTTAAAGCCACCTGGTGCTCAAAGTCCATGATTAGTAGAGGGACGTAGGCTGCATTCTAATCGACATGTCCTGCATCAGGCTGAAGTGCAGGATTGAAAGGAGCTCATCGCCGATCTTGTGGAAATTCAAACACAAACGTTGAACAAAAAGCAAAATTTCAAAGAGCTGCAGTTTTCTCCATTATAGACTGGCCGACGTAATTTTAATGTTCCCACCTTCAGCAAATGATACTATAATGTGTGTGGTATAGATTTCTTGGGGGATCTGCATAGTGCGAACAAGACCCAGTGAGGGAGAAGGTGAACATCAAGGTTTAGAGCAGGCAATGGGCTGATGAGGATATTTTGAGAAGTAACAGGATAAATAAGCAACTATGTGGAGCGAGAAGGCAAAGAAGGAGAATGGAAGACACAGTGTCATCGCCTGATAAAAGCTCGGCAAACAGATGGAGAGAAGCCAGGTGTGGGAAAGCAACAGCACACAGACTTTGGAAAATGCTCAGAAAAGGGATGACTATTTTTATTCAAATAAATTTAATTTATTTTTAAAATTTACGTACAGTAAAATTCATTCTTTGTGGTGTGGCTCTCCTAAATTTCAATATACGTCCATAGCGTTTACAGATCACTGCCGCTCCTTGTCTAAATCAAGTCAGCGGTGAATGAAAACCAACACACACACACACCCAGCAATCTTCACAAAATGTCATGGGATTTTCCAGCCCCTACACACAAAAGACCAGGACATTCATTGAGCAGAGGACAATAGTGATCTTGTTAACATTCTAGAGATCTCCAAGGGCATAGTAAGATTGTCCTGCCCCAGAGACCTCTCCTATTGTCCCAGCGACAGCAATTTATGTGCCTGCAGGGTGAAAACTCTGCGAGCGGCTCCGTGTGAATCATTGTTTCCGCGACTTACACTTTAAGGTTTCCTGGGACTCCTTGTCACTAAGATCTGTATCACCCAGATAAATATTAGAGAGTTAAATTTCTTGACTTTTTTGATTAAGTCTCCTATCACAAAAGAATATCCTACTAATCTGGAAGAGTGCCATCTCCCAAAGCCTTTGGAAAGGATTTTATAATGATATTGGATGGAAAGCTCACATCATGTCATTATTTTTTATATAACCCTGTGCAGCCATAAGCAAAAGTATTGTGACGGCCTCATCAAAAATTTCACAGTTAAATTATTTTCAGATAAATAATGGAAAAGATGACAAACTCCCTCTCATCTATGAGAATATGATCTTCTTAGAGAAAGAATTAAATGGCTTTGGAGGGTATAGGGGAAAATTCTGCCCATTTGTACTCAGAATAAGGCTCTTAGGCAACATTCAATGTACAGGGAAAAGGAGAAAAAACGGCTCCATTTTGTTCTGGATAAAACGAGAATTTTATGTGACTGGAAATGGTGTATATATTGGTACTCATTCCCTTTAATGCCAAGACACAATGTCGTGCAGTGGGGATGGGACTTCTTGTAGCAATTAATACAGAAATGGGCTTTTTAGTAGAAGGTTGGTAAGGATGCCAGCCTTTTACCCATGTAGCTCTGGAAACACTGTGGCCAGGCCAACATCTATTCAACAATTATGGTCGCATCGCCACCCACGCAGCTTAGGGACTTTATGTTTTCATTTTCCAAATAATTTTTTGTTTTAATTTGACTTACTTATATGTAGAGTGGGATTTCCGACCCCACCCTGCTGACCACCGTGTCTTCCTAAAACTGGGGTGGGATCACTGAACAGGATGAGGGTTGTCCCCTGCCGTCTGTACCTCGCAGGGAGAAGAGTTGTCGCTGTGGCACCATCTACAGAAACATTTGACAGAGGAAAACTCTTCTCGTTTTCCTGGTGAAGGACCCTGACTACGCCCCCTCGTAATACTACCAACAACTTCCGTTTGCAGGGCAAGGAGCTGATTCCTGCAGTCTGGATTCACCAGCTGTTAAACATATAGATTAGAATTAGGCCTGAGTGGAGATTCTTGTGCAAGCCAACACTTCATCCAGCCCTAATGAGCCCCAATTGTACTGGTAAGCCTTGACCTCTAACACTCTCACGTTTGCCCTGGTGTAGGAGACATGCAAGAAATTGTGAATTCAGGTTAACTCTCCCATAAACACAAGTGAATTATAGGAGCAGCCGGAGCTAAATCTAGGAAAGCAACTGGGGAATTCTGTGGTTGTAAGTACTGTCTTGTGGCAGATGATATTTTAGATGGTTTCTGAGAATGCATTTAATCAATCTTTTATCTCCTCTTATATGAATGGAGCCTGTGCTATATGCTTGAATGAGATTTTGATGGCAAACTCTCTTGGGGGGCAACAGGCGTGTTACACTTTCTATGCAGCAATGCATGGTAAATGTTACGCCAAAATAATTGGATACATGATTAATAGCTCGTATGTGCACTGGGTAAAAGCTAACCTCACGCAGCTAACAATCTATCTTAATGTCCACTTAGCAGAGAGTGGAAGTTTTCAAGGAAGAGTCTATTGTCCATTGAGAACTGAGTTAGGTCAGACATCACCGAACATAGCCAGGAGGCTATTTTTCTATAGTCAAGATAAAACATAATGCAGTCCCAAACTATTAATGAGTGATCTACAGTAAGCCTATTCCTAATTCCTCTCCTTCTTTAGAAATTGTATCTTCATCTGCATGAAAACATCTGTTTGTGACTGACAGGCTGGTCAACATTTTAACTTCAGTCCTTTGTATCTCAGAGAGAATGTCATTGACGGCATCAGATAGATTGTTAGCTGCGTGAGGTTAGCTTTTACCCAGTGCACATAGACTGCCTGGCACACTCACCCAAGGTCTGGAGAATGAATGAACAAATTAGCAATGCTCAGATTTCTGGCAAAGATGACCAAATTTCAAACTAAGCCAAATTTTGCTGGTAGATAAACATCTGATAAGAGTAAGGGAAATGTCCAATGTCACTAGTTCACAGCTATTGAAAGTAAAAAAAGCCAAGTGACTTCCAGGCCACAGTTGCTTACTTATCTTATGTGATATTTCTGTTTCTGAAATGAACGTTGGGGATTAGGACCTAGACTTGGCAAATAAGTGTGAGATTCTGGTTCTAGGCAAGAGTCACTGTTTCTCTTTTATATTCCCATTTGAAGAAAGATATCACTAATCAATTAAATTATTTCAAAATCTAGTTTTGGCTCGTGAGTCATGTTCAAGTGTCTGGACTCCACATGGATGTGGCAACCTCACAACCATGGCTGTAAATACACAAGAAGGTGACGCTACATTTGACTTGGCTTAATGTAGAAAATTAGAGAAGATAACAGTCTAAGGAGGTGTGGCTAACTATGGATATGTCAACAGAGGTTAGAAAAAAATTCTACCTTTACTTGAACCTGTTACAGAGTACTACTTTAAAACTTCAGTAAGACTTTCAAATTTTTTCTTTTTAAAAAAACCAATCCAATTAACAGATGAGCTAGCAAACTCTACTGTCTGAAAATGTAAAAATTAATGTACTTTTATAAAGATTTCACACTAAATGGAGAGCATCCCTAAGGCATCTAAAAATGTTTAAATGCCACCCACATTATTTTTAAAGGGAAGATGATGCCCTAGTCAGTAAATACACCCCAGCAAGGCACGTACGCTTCAGGCTAAGATCAGAAGATTTCATGTTCAAATCAAAAGCTGAAAGGGTGAAGACAGCAAGACCCACATTTTCAAGTTAATGTTGAAACCATTGTGAATTTAGGACTAAGAATTCAGGGTTTGAACAACAGCAAACATTACATGGCTGGAGGTAACTGAGGACCGGCTCGCTGAAGAAAGCTGAGGCAGAGGGTCGAGGGTGAAGGGTGCCATAAAATGAAGTATTGCTTTTCCAACATAGTTTCTCGTACTTTGCACTGATCCTTGCCATTCGTGTTTTAGGTTATGAACTAATAATAAACTGCTAGAAGATGCATATGTTTAAAAATAATTCTATAAATGGCAGTAGGACACTGATCTAAGAAGCCCAGCTTGGGGTCTGATTCCTTGGCTTATGTTCTGGTTTAGGTGTGTATTAGCTGTCCAGCCTTTGGCACATTATTTCAATACCCTAAACTTCAGTTTCCTCATGTTAATAGCTACTTTCAGAGCTGTGCTGGGGATTCAGTAATAAGAAAGGGCCTTTGTAAAGCGCTATCAAAATGTATATCATGTAGATACTCAAGTATCAGTTATTAGCATAATTAAATAACTTTATCATTGAAAATTTTTATGTACAATATTCTTTACATTTCTGTAATACTTGTAATTTGGGATCATAAACTCCACATAAACCTTAAAAGTGTATATATTATATATACAATATCCTGACAATTGATTTAAAAATATACCTGGTTACACTGAATGCAGATTTCCTTAATTTAAAAGGTGCCCTCATATTTTATATTTAAGGGTACAAATATTTTTACATAAGTTTAATAGTTATGCATTTAATGTGTCCTGATGAGTTTAGATCCAAATTCACAAAGAATAAGATTTCACTGTAAACAAAGGGACAAAGAAAAGCTAGCATAAGGGACGTAATTTCTTTTCTTTCTGTTTTTTTTTGGGTTTTTTTGGCACAGTTAACTATTTCATTAAATTTTTTATATGCCAAAAAGTGACTGGATACACTTATTTATTTCAATTACAGTTTACATTCAATATTATTTTGTTTCAGTTTCAAGTGTACAGCATCGTGGTTAGACAATCATGTACTTTACAAAGTGTCCCCCTGATATTTCCAGTACCCACCTGGCACCATACATAGTTATTACAACATTATTGACCTGGAAACGGTCTAAATTCTCAGCCGTTAGCCGGAAGGGCAATGTGAGTAGGTTATAACCTAAGATGCAGTATTATGTCCATAGAAATTTCTCAATTTCAGGTCCAATCCAGTCTTCAATGGCTGGATGTTAGGTTCCGTTTTGCCCGGGGAATTGGCTGCATGGTTGGGAAGGCTCCTCAGGGGAGTAATATGTGAGGAAAGACCTGAAAGTAACCTTTCTCCAGCCTCCTCCGCCAGACGAGGGCTTTCTCTCTCCCTTAGATTTCCACCTGTGCCTCCCTGTGGCCTGTGGTCTTTGATTTTTTCATTTTTTTAAAAATTTATCTGTATTGTTGAAAGTCTTACAGATGCCCCCCTTCCCCCCGTTGAGCCCTCCACCTCGCACCCCCACCGGCTGTGGTCTGTTGCATGCGCACGGGCTCCACTAGTCTTATCCCTGAAGTAGCCCGTGGCCTTCTCGAGACGATCAGAAACAGGTCTGCATCTCTCACCACATTTCTGAAAGCCCTTTGCACACTGGAATCACTCAGAAAACTTTGAAACTCAGTAAATTAATTTTTTACTGATTATAAAAATAATACCTGCTCTTGTAGAAAAAGAGAAATTATAGAAATTTTTAGTGGACAATAGTAAAATTATCCAAGATCTAATAACCCAGCGATAACTGCTATTAATATTTTATTAGAGAAATTTCTTTTTACCACTTTTTTCGTCCTTAATATATACATACAAAAAATGAAACATTGAAAATTATTTTTTAAACTGTATATTGTTGTGAAAATAGTTTGGTATCTGACTTTTCTAATTTAAAATATCATTAGAATTTCCCATTGCTTTATTTTACAGTCATGATTTTTTTATATGATTCATTATTCCATCACATTGCTATAATTTATTTAAGTCTACTCATATTTTTAGACTTTTACATTGTTTCCAATATTTTATTCTTATGTTATAAATAATGTTATAATAAACATTCTTATACATATGAATATAATCCTCAAAGTAAATGAATATGCCCATAGAAATATATTATTCTTGGAAAGTTTGTATAATTTATTTTCCCATGAATAGTGGGAGAAACTATTGCATAATTCCCTCAGCAACCATAGGCAGTTTCATTAAAAAATAAAACAAAACTTTAATTTCATAGATGAAAAATGCTACATCTTTATTTGTTTTAATTTGCATTTTAGAAGAGCAGTAAAGATTAATTATTTTCACCTTTTCTAATGGCAACTTAGTATTTTTCTTAATGACCTGTATGGTTCAATATGGTAAAGATATTAAAAATGTGTTATGCCCATTACAGATGTTTTTATTATGCATATTATACTTTGAAAAAGCATAAATAGACACGTAAAATACGCAGCTTAGAGAAAAAGAGGACAATGACATTCGTGTTTCCTAAACTCCACCTTAAGAAATAAATGGACCAGCACCCAAAGGCCCCAAATGTGTCCCTTCCTCATCACTTTCCCTCTCTCCCCACCTCAAAGGGAGCCATTAACTTGAAATCTGTAAAAATTATCCACTTGCTTTTTTATGACTTAAAAATATCTGCAGATTAAACATCAGATTGTTTAATTTTGCATTTGTGCTTTATATGCATGAGATAAAACTGCGTGAACTGTACCGTGGCTCATTATGTCTGTATTTTGCACAACCCTTTTTAAAGAGTCCTTCCTGCTAATGCATGGAGCTGTGGCCCCTTCACTTCCACTGCGTCCCATTCTATCCTATTTATATTTGGCACACTTGCTAAACTTCTTTATTAATTCCTACTGGGAAGCTTTGCCTTAGGTAATCATACTATCTACAAACAACGCTTTCACTTGTTCAGAATTACTTTTAAATTTAATTTTTGTTTTATAATTGTTTGAAATATACACATGGGCCCAAGGTCAAATCACTGAAACAAGAAACATGTGGATAAATCTAATGTCCTTCTGTCCATATATGTGGCTTTCGACTTACTCTGTCTTTATAATTACCTCAAATATCTTTACGTAAAGGACAGCGCCTGGATTCACTTTTCAACACCTTGCTTTTTTCCTTGACAAAATATCCTGGACGTCACTCTCCAGTAGCATAAACGTGCCCCTCCTTGCACACACCGGGAGAGCTTTCATTGCGGGTACACCCCGTGGCTTATTAAACTAGTCTCTTGTGGACGGATGTTTCAATTTCTTTTTTTCTATTATAATGTTTTTTAAATGAATAGCCTCGTGTAAAACCTTTTAATATTTTTGCAACACTAGAAATGATGTACATTTGCTGTGGTCAGTGCCCGGAGACCACGTTAAAAGAAAGTTTTGATTTGGGTTTTTCAGGCCACACAGGTCGTGTGAATTCTAGCCCCGCGTCCAAGCTCACAGTTAGGAACTCAGGGGACACGTGCCCTGTCCTTTAACTTCATCCCGAGGGGAGGGAGAGACTGGCGAGGCCCCCAGGGCTGGCGTTTCCCCTCCGCCGCTGGGTTGGTGAGTTTCTGGCCCGTCCCCGCGCCCCGCGGGCCTGGCTCGCTTTCCGGGCCCGGGGCTGAGGCCACCTGAACCCAGGCTCCCCGCCGGGCCTTGCAGGGCCCTTAGGGCGTCGCCACCCACTGCTGCCCACTTCCCTTCTCATCATTTCTGGCTTCCACTTGTCTCCTTTTATCACAGCTCAACCTTGACTTCAAAGAGTCATTTTAAAAGTTAAATTTGGCATCATTTTTATTGCCGAGTCACATGCAGAGAAAAGCGCGAGTTGTAAACGTTGCATGATGCAGTTTACAAACAACACATCCTGTCGGCGCCAGACTGAGACACAGACCGTCGCCAGCTCTCTAGTGCTGGTGACGTAACAGTGTCACCCGGAAGGTGACATAACAATAAGCAGAAGTGCCTGCAAGCACCCCCACGACAGGGGCGACCCCGTGATGCCCAGCGAGCGGCCTCTGGGGAGCGTGCGCCCCCATCTCTGCAAAGCTCAGGAGACCAGCCCGACCTCACCCCTGGAGGCGGACGCCTGGCTCTACATTCTGCGATACAACATGTTAAACTTCCTCGAGCAAAATCCCATCTTCTTTTGAGGAAGATCAGATAGCTGTGTCTCTACACTATCTTCTAGTATTTTATTATAATTGAACTTTCCGAGGTTTATTTTGGTTTTGTTCCTGGGCTGAGATTTTCAGTTAATCGATTGTTCCGTAGTAATTTATTGATCTGGCATTTCTGGGTGGTATCATCATCTCCATTTTATTGTTTATTCAAGCTTCAAGACATTACTCTGTCTATACTTGTTTAAGTCTGATTGTCACAGCTTTTATTATGTACTTTTTAAAATACGCTGAGGCACGTTCCGCCTATAACTCCGTTTTTCTTTCAGAATTCAGTTATTCCTAGCTTTCAGTTTTTTTAAGGAAACTATTAGAACTAAAGCCCTATCCCTAATATTCCATTAGGGTATTAAGGAGACGTGCGTACATCCTATAAATACGTCTGAGCGCGTGCAAGCCCTTCAGCTGCGAGTGAGAGTGTGCACACTTCCCGTTCACGCGCAGGACCCGTCCGTCAGCGATGCACACTCCTCACTGTGACGCGTGCCCAGAGTAGCTGCTGAAATAAGTGGGCTCTCTTACAGTTTTGTTTATTCTTCCCTAATTTACTAAGTTATTTTAGGAGATTTAAAAAGTATCCAAAAGTTTATTTTTAATTTTTTTTACTCGTATTGTGCTAGAGACTATTGCCATTTCTCCTTTTTTGTGCATTATAAAACCTCTTTTTATATGCATCTTATGGACCTTTGAAAAAAGACACGCTCTGTAAGGTGTGCTTTTCCTCACACTACTGCTCCCTATGAAATTTAGGAAGAAATTGGAGTGTTTGGAGTCTCTTCTCCATGTAGGACTTTTACACACGTGTAAAAGCTCATATATAAGCCCTTTCCCACATTTTTGCAGTTTTTACTTTATTTGTACACCTAGTTTTGCAAACCTGTAATCCCTGGGAGAAGCTGAGGATATAGGCAGGCGGTCGAGGTTGGATGGGAAGGGGCCTGAATGAAAGTACGGAAGCCTGGAAGGTGGCACTACCCAGTGGAGATACAGCGACCCTTCCACTGATGCTTACTGACCATCACTGAAGCATCTGGCTAGGAATAAAGGTCATTTTCTGAAGTGCGCGTGTGTTCAATATTGTAATTTCTTTTTGTGGTTTTGCCTGAGCACCTATGCTGTCCGCCGGGCAGGGCAATAGGATTTTCCTTATGGATGTTTGACCTCAAAAGAGCAAGGGCTTTTGCAACTGGAAGGACGCTGAAATTTCTTTCTTTGCATGGGTGCTGGTCCCGCTCCCATTCACGCCATTTCTCCAGCGGCTCTGGAACATGCCCAGCGTCCTCGTGAAGTGCAGTTCCTCTCTTGCCACCAGGGCTCTGCTCCATGTGGATGTCGTGACAGTAGAGCTACTCTCCAGCCTGGGGCTAGTGAATGAGTCTGCCTCAGACGTGCGTCTAAAGAGCGCCAGCTGGTCATGGTGGACACTGGCCAAGGATCTGCTCTGTGCAGGTACTGCCTAAGCCCTCGTTATAAATTTAAGTCCACACCCACATGGCGAGGAAGGCACGGTGGATATGAGCCCCGTTTGACATGTCGGGAGAGTTAGACACGTTAGAGGATTAGAGGAGATACATTTCCCAAAATTATCCGTTCAAAGTGAAGGGGAGGCTGTGTAAGGGGGGAAGTGAGACAGCCCAGGGCCCCCTTTGGCGGAGGGCATGTGGCCACACTGTAAACGTGGACCCTGGGCATCTGAGCGGTCAGTCTTGTCCTTCCTCCACGGGCTGCTTTGTTTCAGGTGGTCAAACGCAGGTCACAGATCAGTTGCCTTCATCCAGCCCCAGTGGCCTCACTGTCGTTGGAAATTCTTCCCAGATTCTGGCGACAGGTTTTGCTTTGGGCCTGATGTCCTGTGGTGCTGTGAGTTCATGAACTGTGCAGTGTATCTGCAGCTATTTTAGGGTGAGGTGAGAGAAACTTGCCAGGCAGGTGCCCTTCTCTTACTTCAAAGAGTAAACATTTTAGGTGACCACATAAACGACTGAGAAATTCTTAGGAAAACACTTCAAACGTCTTCACCCAAAGCCCATCTCTAATAGGATATATTTAATTCATTGGTATCCAATAGGAATAGCAAATGACTGATTTTAAGTCACAGTGGGTTATCTGTGTTTCTCCAAACAAATACTCTTTATTAGGTACTTTATGTGGAAGTAGAAATGTCAAGTGTGTGTGTGTGTGTGTGTGTGTGTGTGTGTGAGTGTGTGAGCACGCGCTCTTGGAGCCTCTAACTCTAAGGCTCATAATAAATGATTCTATTCTCCGTCCATAATTTGGTCAGTTCAGTGGTTTTGGTCTCCCTCTACAATATTTTTTGCTGATAATTTTCTTTGTTTTTAAGTTTCTTATTACTCTACGGATTTCAACTCCTGAAATTTTATACCTGAAGCCTTGCCATGAAATATTCAAAAGATGCTCCATTTCACACTGCTGAGTAAGCAGAGTGTTTATTCCCCCTGCGAGCGCGTGCACAACGTTGTTTCTGGGGAAGGGGTGTGTGCGGGATGATTAAAAATTCCATTTTCATAGCGTGTCTGTGATACACGGCCCATTCAGCCCCCAATATTTGTAGGAAACACATTGTAATGATAACGAGACACGGCACAGTCGGTGCTATCAGAAAGGCCAGGCCACACTGTGCGCCTCGGCCGGTGCGGCTCAGGTGGTTGAGTGCCGCCGGTGCACCAGAAGGGCGCCCGTTCCGTTCCCAGTCAGGGCCATGCCCCGGTTGCGGGTTCGATCCCTGGTTGGGTGCACACGGGAGGCAACCCATCGCGGTTTCTTCCTCACACACCGATGCTTCTCTCTCTCCCCCTTTCCCTTCCTCTCTCTCTAAAATCAATAAAAGCAATTTAAAAAACAAAACACTCTAGCAAGTGGCTTTCTCCATTGCCTTTCAAAACGACTCTTTTTATATATGAGCCTTTTCCCCTTTTCTGTCTTCTAGAGAGAGGACGGAGGTCTCTCTTCCCTGGGGCAGCCACTCTGGGACTCGTCCGGCAGCCACTGTCTCTTCTTTGCTCTCTTCCTTGGCCTTTCCCCTTCCCAGGGTTTCAGATCCACCCCCCCCCCCGCCCCCCCGCTGCCTGTTTCTCCTCTCCCTTCACACATACCCTGGCTTCCATGGAGAAAAAAATATTATTTTTCTGTACTCGACTCTTCTGCTTCCCCCAGCCGATGCCCATCAGCCGTCTTAACCACTTTGGAATCATCGGATTATGACCGAGGCGCACACAGTGTGGCCTGGCCTTTCTGATAGCACCGATTGTGCCGTCGGCTTACAAGGACCTTGCCGTCCTGTCCCGTCTGTCCCAGGGCTGCTGTCCCCCCCTTTCCTTCACTATTGGCCACCCCAGGCCGCTCCCTAGCCTCTGCCCGCGACTCCCTGTTACCCTGCGCCGACTTCTTCTCAATTCTTGGTCCACATCTGGTTTTGTCCCTTCTCTGGGACAAAAGCTATGTCCCAGAGAAGGGAACAGTAATAGAATTAATGGTACATGTGACCCCTTTACTATTAATTTCTTCACATTAACGCCTCCGCCTCTTCTTTCCTTAAATTCTTGCCCTTAGAGATTTCAACCGCGACCAGGGCTTCAGTTTTTAGAATTCACTCACCATTCTGGGCATGACATAGATTATTGTGAATATTTTTACAATACCTCCTGATCTTCAGTCCAACTTTGCTGCTTCTGATGAATTATTGTACTTGAAGGGATCAGTGTTAGTCTAAAAACCAAAACCAAAACAAACCAAACAAAGCAGGACGAACAAGCGCCTGAAACCCAAAGCAGAGCAGAATGGAAACAGCCGAACCGCCCTCCGCAACTCCGCAGAACTGATCACCCTTCCTTTAAAAGGGGCCCCCCGCTCCCGGGCCACACGTCGATGTTCATTCCTCCGGGCTCCTCCCCCGCCCTCCCTGGCCCAGCGGCCCGGCCGCGTGGACGGCGCAGGGAGCAGGGTCTGCCAGGCAGGTGCTCCTGGGCACAGCTGTCACAGTGAAGGCTCCGCGTGCGACTGTGGCAACGCTGCTGATCGGGGGAGCAGTCCGATTTCTGGGATCCAGTGCAAAATGGAAGCGCGAGGCTCCTTGTTCATAAGTTATTAAGAATTTTAAGGTGGTGACAGCAAAGTATTGAACCGACCGTGGGCTACATCTCAGGGTGGGGCCCTGTGTGTCTTCACAAGTCTCAAGCCCACGACGCCGGCCTTGCCGTATGTCCTCCTGGGCCGAGGATTCCCTAGCAGTTCAATGAAGAGGTTGAGTGATCTCTAAGGCGACGTCCCATTTTGCTCTAAAATTCAGTAATTCTCAGCCCCCTTGCTCTGCGCCTGCTCCTGTATCCCTGCCTTTGTCTCATTCCGACCTTGCTGGTGCAGTAATGACCAAAGACTGGATGGTAGGTTTTTTCGTACCTGTCCCCCCTCTTTCTTCAATCCATCTTGCTTACATCATTATCACGAACATTATTCATGAACTGAAGGCTCAAGGTCATTCTCAGGCATCAGCATAGCTTTCCAACCTGTGGCTCACGGGGCTAGTTTGCTAAGCCTGCCCTAGCAAGATACCACAGGCTAGGGGGCTTAAACAAGAGACATTTATCTTCCCCCAGGGCCAAGATCAAGGTGTTGGCAGGGCTGGTTTCTGCTGAGGCCTCTCTCCTTGGCTTGCAGATGGCCACCTCCTCACTGTCCTCACGTGGCCTTCCTGTGTGCACACCACCCCGGGTATCTCTTCCTCTTCTTGCGAGGACACCAGTCCTATTAGAACAGAGCCCCGCCCTTATCTCCTCATTTAACCTTATTTACCTCTTTAAAGGCTCTATGGGTAAATATAGTCATGTTGGGAGTTAGGGCGTCAACACATGAAATTTGGGGGGAGGGGTGGCACAATTCAGTCTGTAACAGTCACAATTCCTTTAAATGAGTCTGTGGGTGTTTAGAGAAAGCTCTGTGCAAGCTGAACACATTAAAGACATTCCACGTACCCCAAAACGTTAATGAGTGAGTGTAGCTCCCCAAACAGGTATTGGCTGTTCCCCTCTATGCCTTTGCTCTGTTGGGCCCAGCACAGAAGCCAGCTTAGTTTTCTCTGGCAATGCCCTCTCCCTGTGGCCTCTGGCTGGCCAACTCTCCCCTGCTTTATGCTTCCCCACCGAGGCTCGCCCCTGTAGGCGCTTGCAACACCTTGTCCTTGACTGGGATCTCTATTTCCTCTGAACCTCAAAGACATTTAAGGTCTTTGCCACCTACATAAGGTCGGTCAGGGTCCTGCGTCATGCTCAGACTTTGCCATCCCAATGAGTCTGTCTGTGAGCTTCTCTAGGGAGGCTGGGTCCTGGGTCTGTGCTTCTCAAGTTTCATGTGTGTGAGCTCCCCTGGGGCACTTGCTGCATCCAGAGTCTGAGTTTGTAGCCCTGAGTCAGAGGTGGGGCCCCGGAATCTGCATTTCTAATAAACTCCCAGGAGGTCCTGGTGCTGCTCTTCCAAGGGCTTCATTGTAGTAACAAGGTGCTCGACTCCTGGGTGGGAAGCATCCCATTTTCTCAGCCACCTTCTGTGTGTTTTCGTAATAGATTCATTTCTATTGATTAACTTCCTGTTAACGTTCGTGGACTCACTCAGCCCAGACCCAGGGTGCTGGGCAGAGTGGACACTGTGATCCCTGGAGTTAAAGCCTGGGCAAGGTAACTTTTACTTGGACATTTATGTGGCTGTGCGTTCTTTTATAGGGGACCACAGGGTACAGTGGATAATAAAGCAGCAATCGGATCAGTTCAAGTTCAGTTTTCCTCCATGACATAAAGCTTTGCAAGACTGTTTTCAAGAGGAGGCTGATCACGTGGCGCTTCGGGCTGGGCAGGGCAGGAGCGGAACACACTCTTTGAACACACAGTACATTTCCCTCATGTGAAATTATTTATCTCTTAGAATTTACTTTATTCTGGAAGAAAAATATAAATGTCTTCAGGGGGTTTAGTTCTGTGAGGCCTACTCTTTTACTCATGTCCTCACTTTAGACATAAAACAGCTTTCGATGCATTAAATTCCAATGAATGGGAACACATTTGAAAGCCCTTTCTCTCTGTGTTCTGCTCAGCCGCTGACTAGTTTTCCACCCAACACTTTCTAAATTCAGTTTCTTATCATGGGTTCCATCCAGAATAAAATAAACACTGCCCCTGAGCACACAAGCTGTGTATGTGCCAGGCCAGTATATCTCAGGGAGAGGTCTGCATGATGCATAGGCTATAATTTAAAAAATAAAAATAAGAACCCAACTCCACATCAGGTACGCAGAGCTGCTCAGTGGGAAGAAAAGGCAGGAAAGGAGAAAAGAAGGCAGCTTATTAATTAGCTCCTTTTGCTTTGAACTGTGAATTTATATGCTGTTTTCAAGCCACCCCTTTTCACATATAATACCTCAGAGCACATCCTGGCATGTTTTAAAGTCACATGGAAGAAAGAGGGGTCCAGAAGATGGAGCGATTTTTCATAAAGATTACATTCTCTTACAACATTTTTTAGTATCAGGTTCTTGTTATAAGTGAATACAAGCACGTCTGTCAGTCACCACCTTTCAAAGGAGGCGCAGAGGACGGACTTGTGCGGAATAACTGGGGAGCCTGTGTTTGAAAAGGGGACTTCTTTCTAGGGGTGCTGCCATCAGGGAATTCTCACAGGTCAAGCTTTCACCCTGCCTTTAGCGAAGCTGATCGTGTGATAGGAACTAACTGCATAGCAGCTCTTAGGATTGCTGTCAACCGTCTCGACATCCATCCAGCCGAGTGCCCTGCAAAACCCAGGTCCCAAATCTGCTGGGTGGTGGGAGTCCAAGAGCAAAGGGCTTGCGACCTGCTGCGAGCGTGATGTCGCCAAATGTGACGTGCCGTCCAGACCTACGCGTCGATGCCATGATGGAGACAGGACCTCACCACCAGACAGTGGCTCTTGCTTGGGCTTGAAGTTTTCAGTAACACTCTCTTTGCCAGACTCTTGAAGGACACAGTGGGCTTGTTTATCCAGTTTTCAATGCTGCCAATTGCTGGAAAGCCAACTCTGTTAATTATTGGCAGGAATGGAGTCCAGCAGCAGCTTTTTCATTCTCATTGCCAATGAAGATAGTTAGCTCTGTGTAAAGGTTCCCTGGGGCACGACGTTATAGATGAGATAAGTCTTCCTCAGGTTTATTGTTAGACTCTTGTACTATATTTTGACTAATTTCAAGTGTCTTGAGGGCTCAGTTCTCGGCATGTGGGAGTGTTTGTTTACAAGCCTGGTGACTGACTGATTGATTGCTTCATTCACCCATCCACCTATTTATTTTTTCATCTATCCATTTATCAAATGCTGTTGAATGCCTACTATGCGATAGAAACGTGCATTCATTTATACTTGAGGCTCACAGTTGCGAGAGGAAGGTAGACCAGTAAGATAAAGACTCCAATGCAGTGTGGCAGTAACCTAAGGGTGCCGGAGACCCCTGAGGAGAGACGCCCACATCAGGGTGTAAGAGCTATGCAAAGCAACCCTGCCCACCTCCAGGGAGCACCGGTCACATTGCAGGACAAGGACAAGTGTATGACATGTCCTGAAGATGTTTAGTGCACCGTCTACCCAGCCTGCAAAGAGATAAGGGAAACTGGGTTTGCGGGATAAGTTGATGCTGGTCACATACCTAAAGGGTTCAGTATGGTACCAGGAAGGTTGTGTCGGAGCAATAGATCCGGGCTTGAGGGTGATGGTAGGAAAAAAAAGTTTATTGTAAGTTTAGGAAGGACCAGACTCTAGGGGTCTTGTCTGTCAGGCCAAAGACATTTGGATCTCATTGCTATGGAAAAATAAAAGATTTTTAGCAGGGAAGAGCCCTGATTACTGGAGGAGCACAGAGGTGGAGTGGCATGGTGCCGCTAGTCTTTCAAAGCACCCCCAAAGCTGTGATGCCCATTCCTGGCCCCGTGAGCACACAGAGTAAGGTTGGTGCAGACTTAGAGAGGAAAATACCGACCTCGCTCCGATATGCTACAGTTTTACTTGTGGCTGGACCCTGTCAGTAGCTTAGTGGCTTTTAGGGATGTTCTTAGCCTGTGAAGTTGGAAGTTTCTCGAAGGAGCCCAAGAGAGTTTCTCACCAGCCATCGTTCTTTTGCTGTGTCCTTAAGCAGATCTCTGAGCTAACCAGCCTCACCATAAAAACTAGGGGCCTCAATTTATTAGCAGTTATTAGCAAAATTATTCTCTAAGTCCTATCAAATTGGCATACATATAGATTATATAGAAACTCAGCTTACTAGGAAATGTAAATATAGCGTATACCCTATCCTCAATCACGTCTTCGAAGTCGTCTTTGCCATGTAAGGTGACATGCGGTTAGGTTATGGGGAAAACTTTGTGGAGTCATTATTTTGCCTAACAAGGGCCCCCACCCCACCTTCAAAGCTTCACCTGCATCCCAAATGCAAAATGCTGCATTAACTTTACCCCAAAGGTCCCTGAAAATCTCAACCCATTACAGTATCAACTCAAGTCCAAAATCTCATCCAAATGTCATCAGCTTAAACGTTCCAAATCTCACCATCTAAATCATCGAAGTTCAGTACAGGTGAGGCTCTGGTGCAATGCATTCTGGGTCACACTGTCACTCAACCTGTGGACCTGTGAAACCACAGAAGAAAAGTTATATGCTCCCCAAATCTATGCTAGGGCAGGCATAGGCTAACACTTGTTGATATTCTGGTTCAATAAAGGAAAATGGAAGTCATTGGGCCAAGCAATTTAGGAATCCAGCTGGCAAACTCCCTGAGGTTTCAAGGTTTGGGAATATTCCCCTGAGAGCCACAGCTCCACTCTCTGGAATCATGGCTGCACCTTCTAGGGTCTTGGTTCTCAGAGATATGGTGTTGGTTGATTTCCTCCTACTTGTGTATTTTCCATATTTCATTTTGGTATTTCTAATTTCATTCCGAGGTGATTGGAGAGCAGACAGATATTTCTCTATTACTACTTTCTTTGGGATAGATGTTTTCTTGTGTACCATTTTAATTCCTTTTCCTTTTACTACATTGTCTTCAGTTATTTTCTAAGTTGTTATTAAGGGAATTACAATTAACCTCTTAATTTAAAATTTGGATTGATGTAAACTTTGTTTCAATAGTATATAGAAACTTTGTTGCTTTACACCTCTGTTCCCTCCTCCCTCCTTTGTGCTCTTCTTGTCATACAGATTACATCTTTATATACATTGTGTACCCATCGACAGGGGTTTGGGATTATTGTTTATACAGTTGTCTTTTAAATCAGCTAGATAGAAGGAGAAATATTGTTTTGCTTGGATAACAATAAGTATTTTGAGTATTTCATCCCCACTGCCATCTGGCCACCATTATTTTGATGAGAAGTCTCTTGTATGTGATAGATCTTTTTTCTCTTGCTGCTTTCCACATTCTCTCTGTCTTTTGACAATTTGACTATGAGATATATTAATATGGTGCTCTTTTACTTTATCCTACTTTGAGAATATTGAGCTTTTTCAGATGCCCAGATAAAATTTTTCATCAAATATGGGGAGTTATTTGCCTTTATTTCTTCAAATATTTTTTCTCCCCTATTAACCTCTTCTCGTGGAGCTCTCATTATGCACGTGATGGTATGTTTGATATTGTCTGACAGGTCTCTGAGGCTCTGTTCATTTTTCTTTATTCTTTTTAAATTTTCTGTTCCTCAGACTGAATGATCTCAAATAAAATATAGTCAAATTGGCTAGTTCTTTCTTCTGATGTTTCCAATATGCTGTTAACACCCCTAGTGAATTTTTTCAGTTATAATTTTTAACCCCAGAATTTCTACTTGATTATAATTTCTATCTGTTTAATAATATCCTGTATTTGGTGAAACAGAATTCTTATACTTTCCAATTTTTTACACATGGATTCCTTTAATTCTTTTACTGTATTTTTAATAACTGAAAGGCTTTGTGTCGTAAATCCAACATCTGGACTTCCTCAGGGATTTTTTTAAATTGACTACTCTTTTTTTTCTGATTATATGTCATATTTCCCTGTTTCTTTGCACATCTCTCTCTCTCTCTCTCTCTCTCTCTTTTTTTTGCTGAAAACTGAATATTTTAAATATTATGGCAAGTCTAGAAATCCAATCTCTCTCTATCTCCCATTCCACGAGGTTTGATTAGTGACTATTTCTTTGGTTAGTGGCTTTCTTGAATAATTCTGTATAATCTGTATTCTTTGTCATTTGGGGCCACTGATATCTCTGCTTGGTTAGCCTAGTGGTCAGCCAATGAACAGATCCCATAAGCCTCTCAGGATTTGCAGAGGCTCTTCATGTGTGTTGAGGCACACCTTTAGTGAAAGTTGACAATTCTGCTTTAGCTTTCACTTCCTGTTTGCACAGAGCCTTATGGTCAGTCAGAGATGAGAGACCAGGACCGCCCCAGGTCTTCCCTGGGCATATGTGCAGTCTTGCATACATACCTGGACTTCTAGATTTCTAAGAATATGTTGGAAATTATAAAAGCCCTTTATGAACATCTCATTTCCCAGTTTTGGTCAACTTGTTAGCTCTAACTGGAATCACTGCCTCAGGCAGCTGTGATGTTAAACAATTGTCGCTAATTGTTTTCTACAATTGTTGCTAATTGTTTTCTACAAATGCTTCCAGAGTGTGCTCTGAGCTGCACACCCATTCTGCCCTACCTGATGGCTGCTAGGCTGCTGTTTTTCACAGCTATAGTGGTTGTCAGGATGCTGGTTTTCAAGGCTGCCTCGAGCTCCAGAGAGGGGGATGGGATAGGCCAAATTAAAATGCCATAATACCTGTTGTTCATACCAAGACTCAGCAGTTTTTCTTGAACAATCTAATCCTCTTTAGATAGTTACAAGCCTAGAGTTCTGAAAAAGTAACTGACTGTTTTTGCAAGTGTTCCTGTTGCTTTAACAGGAGAGTGCATTTTCAGAAGTCCTTACTCAGCCATGCCAGAAGTGCTTCTTCTGCCTTCCTAAATTTTACTTATCATTTAGAACACAGGTTAGGTGTCAATTCTATCAGGAAATCTCTGTGCTCTTAAGATTTGTGTCTCTCCTATATCTCCCAGAATGCCTTGTACTTTTCACATACATTTCTCAGTTGCCTATTTCTTATCTGTCCCTTCCATAAACTTCCAGATGCAAAGATCATCTCCTGCTCACTCTTTTATTCCCACTGCGTAAAAAAAAATGCCTGCCGCATTAAACCCCACTAACTATTGTTGCATGAATGAATCTACCTGACCAATTTTTAAAATGCAGTAGCTGAAATAACCAATTAAATCTCTAACAAATACAATTTTGTTGGTTTTGTTCAAAGTTTTAACTCTTTGGAGTGATTTGTTTTGAACATATTTTATATTTTCACAGACTGAAAATGTCCTTGGCAACAAGGTGGATATTTGCCTATCTTTCTAGATTTTATAAAAATTAACTCAACCCTAAAGATTTTCTGTTTTTCTTTGGTTCTCTTCCCTATGTCCATCATTACACAGAATTACTAGGATCAGACGTAAACGGGGCAAGTAACATAAGGATAATCTTAGTGGTGCATGGTGGAACGGGAAAGGAATAATCATACTTTTTCCCATGATGATGAAGGGGTGGTGTTTATAGGCTGATTACATGAATATGAGTTTCATGATTTTTTTTTTTTAAATTCTAGCACCAGCAGCAGGGTTCCTTGAGCAGAAATCCTTGATTGAGGAGCTAAAGGCAATGAGAGATAAGTGTGGCTGCTAATTAGACACTTTGAATGAGCAGAGTGGGAAAACGTGCCATATAGAACAGCAGGGACTGCCTATAACTTTTTGATATCTGATAATACAAGTTTTAAGACTGCAGAGGCTGTAGACATGCTGTTATTTTTCTCTGGACAGTTTTGATTTTGGAATCTTGTTGATCCAATGAAAACATTGGATAAATCAAGTCAAAAGAATTGCCAAAACAATACCTCACTCTCTAGTGTGATTCCCAAAAAGTATTGACAAAATATCTGGATTTTGAGTCTGATGTGTTGTATGTAACAAATTCATAAAAGGAGTGGTATTGGCATTTTAATTAGTTGCTTTCTTTCTCCTTCATGTTTTTCTTTGTCATTGAAATGGTAGCCGACTGTTAACAGCCTAAGAGCACAATAATATATTCTGATTCAGCGTAATACAATCACTAAGAACGTGGCGTGGGACTGATCTGGTGATCCGTGTTCCATGTCACTCTACCACAACTTCAGCAAACCTGCATTTGCACCTGATGCATTTAAACTTCTCTCGTTTGACATTGGTTCAGCCCCACAACATAAGTAATCAAGTCAAACACTGAAAGGTAAAAAGTACATGCATATTCTCCTCTGAAGTCATCCATCCAGAAAATAACCTGTACACTGTGAAGAACACCAGCATGTGCAGGAGGCTCGAAACCAAGATTTCAAATACAGGGTGTCAAACATTTCATAAAACTCAAAAATCACTTATTCAGATTTCTTTGTAAATCTGCCTGATGAATCCTCAGATGCCTGTACTGTTTTTTCTCTTTTGTTTGTTTTTGTGTTTTAATACTATGTCAAAAGGGTGAGGATTTTATTTACATTGGCAGAATCTTAAAGAATATACATTGATTTCTTTTTGACACAAATTAAAAATAATAATTAGAACTTAGAGTTCTCTTATAATGTACATCTGATTTATAGGATCTTTCTTTATTCATGCAATCATGTAAGGAAGCTTATTTTCTAAATCACCTTTTTTTCTTCTTAATACTGATTGACAAGTTTGCTCTAAGTAATTTATTTGTTCATTTAGGGACACATTTATTCTTGGTCTAGCAACATCATTGTTCAGACTTGCCCTAGATTTTGTGTTGGGTCCAGACTTATTTCCTGGGGAAAAAAAAAAAAAAAGGAAAACTGCGATTTTAGTTGTAAAGCTTCCCATCACTTGGATACGAGGAACAACAAATTCTGATCCCAAATAAATTTTCGTTCGGTTTTCAGTCTAGTGGAGCAGCGTTGCATTGTTCCCAGCAGCGGCTTGGCGTGCACGGCCGCTGAGCAAGCGCACCGGGGAAACGCGGGCCGCAAAATTGTGCTGCTCGCCCGCACAGAGACGAATGAAGGCTTCAGGAGCACGTGGTCGGAAGGGTGCGGGTTCATGGCCGACCCGCGAGGATGTGCCGCCCGGCTCCGCCCTGTCATTCCAGGAGCGTCACCTTCCCGGAGCGACTGCTGCACTGCGCAGGAAGTGGCGGCCACGCGCAATGACCTGGATGTCACAAAACGCTGACCCAGGCAGGAAGCCGGTAGCCACTGGAGTGACTTTCAAAGACCTGTCCTATGAAATCCTGCGGCGGAACCAAGGAGGCTAATTAAACTCTTGGCGAGCGCTCGGGTTGAGGTATTGATTCCAATCAGAAGTTAGCTGCTGCTTATTAACAGGTGATCCAGGAACTGAAGAAATTTCCCTTTCTTTCTATTTTTCAAGGTAAAGAAGTTGAGAATGCCTTCCAAGCAGGGACACACCATTCACAAAGATGGCTCTTAAACTTGAGGCCCTGGAAAAACACACCTATCCCAAAGCCATCCTTCTGAAAGGACCTTGGCCATACGCTATGTGGTACCCTAAAATAGCAAACTTTCCAGAGAGAGAACTCATCACTTAGAATTTAATTCACTTTCTATAATATGGATTCCAATTTTCACAGCAAGTTGTTAGCTATTTAATAAAAACTGGGGCATGTGTATTCCCCTCATTAAATTGCTTACGGATGAAAATGAGGTTTCAGTGTTTTATTTATTATCATCTGGAGAAGTTGTAAGCATTAATATTGTATTGTACGCTTTCTAATTTTAGTCATGGATTTATTAAATAAAAGACTTACGAAAGTAAATTACTCAGTTTTCATAACCGTCAATTACTTTATGTGATCAAATCTTCTAATCTTATAAACAAGCCATGACTAGCATAACTTTTTTTAAACAATTGATTATTTCTTTTGAAAGCAGTGGAATTCAGATTATGAGGCTTTCTGATCTGAAAATGAGATTCGGATTGTTCAAGGCCCGAGAGAGCGCCTCTGTCCCCCTCAGCAGCTCAGTCCCAGGGCAGGATGGAAACTGGAGGGCGAAGGGTTTGCTGAGCGAACCACAGAGCTGAGCACAGAGGAGGCCTCACCCAACCCTCGGGCGGGCACAGGAAAACGGCCTTAGGCAAGACATGCTGCCCCCCAAAGCTCTGAAATCTCAGGCCTGAGGGGGAATTTTCAAGGAGGAAATAAAGGTGAAATTAAATAGAGTAAGAAATATGTCTTGGAGGGGCTTAGGGACTTGGGTGGGTGGGGCTTGTGGTGAGAAACTCATTTCCCGCTCTGTGCTCACAGTTTTTTGTTCATCTTTCCCACCCCTATGTTCTTCTCTCTCCCCACTTGTTTCCCCTCCCCTCCCCTCCCCTCCCCTCCCCTCCCCTCCCCTCCCCTCCCCTCCCCTCTCCTCTCTTTCTCTCTCCCCCCCCCCCAGCTTGACCGTGCCTTTGTTGAGGGGAGAGTACAGTACCAAATATGTAGTAAATATATGTTGACCACTTGGTGTAAGGGAGTAAAAACTGGATTTGAAATTAGAAGAATGATAATTTAATTCCAGCTCTACAACTTACAGACTGCATGACCTTGGAAAGGTCACTCAATGTCTCTGAGCTTCAGTTTTGCCTGATGACAAATCTGTGCAGAATTGTGGCGAAGCGCACATAAAACATATATGTTGGAGTGTTTCATAAGTGAACATTATCCAGATGCATCTATGACTGTATCTATTTTATGTTTGAGTTTTATCTTATATTTGCTTCTGTAGTTTTTAAATCCCTCCTAACAGAATGTTGACATTTCTTGGGGGGTAATCACTGTTTTTTATTTATCACAAAAAAACACTTAGCACTATAGTATGTGCAGAACCGAGCAGTAATTTTTAAAAATTGAAATAACTATATTAAATAATAATAAAACAAATTCAGGTCACGTAGGCCCTTGTGTAATGAAACTGTAGTTCAGAGAGGAGGCAGAACATTCCAAGGGCGGTCTGGGCGCCCAGGACAGGCGCGGTTCATGTTCCCGCTCCCCCCCCCTTAGGATTCTTGCCCACACAGTCAGCAGTTCCAGCTTCTGCTTCCTCCTGGGAACACCCCCTGGGCCTCAGTGCGGACAGCCCTGGCTTACCCACACCTGGGTCTCCCAGCAGATGATGCCTGTTAGAATGACCCAGCACCACGCAGACAATAGCACTGGTTTCTGTTCCTTTCTAAGTTCCAAATGTTATAGGCTGCTCATGCCATTTTAAGAAAAAAAAAAAAAGCCACTATTTTTGACTTCTTGAAATTTGTTCCATCTTTATTTCGTTCCATGAAACAAAGTGCAGACTTTGCGTTTCTTGCCACTATTTTATTGGATTATTGTTTGAAGGCCTTTTGAGATTTTCAACATTTGAATTTCCGTGAGCAGTTTCAAAGACAAAGAACATGGAGTAGAGAAAGTCTGCCTCTTGCCCAGGTTACTGTGACCAAGCAGCGCGCCCCTGAGGCCAAAGCCTCCCACTTCCAGCGCTCAGCAGCTCCCAGTCTCACCCGGGCTGCAGCCTGCGGGCTCCGAGCAGCCAAGGGGCGAGGCGAGCTTTCTGTTTTATGGGCCCCTAAATCCTAAGTGATGTTCTGTGTTGCACATTACGAGGGCAGCCATGAAAGGATATATATAACTTTTTTTATATATAAATCCTTCACATCACCTGCGTACGATTTTGAAAGCTCGGAAACATCCCAGGAGCAAGAAAAACATAAAAGCCTTCACCGGCCACAGAGGCAGAGTAAATGCATTAAGATTAGTCACCACTTTGGAAAATGTACGTGTGCACACAGACCACAGACACACGCACACGCGCGTGCTCCCACAAAGAAAGCATTTCAGAAAGGCCTCAGTTTTGCTCTTATAAAAACAAACAAACTGAGCTCTAGAACCCTTCAAATAATTCTTTAAAATATCAAGTTTCCTCTATAGCATGGGTACATTATTAAACATGGAAATACCTATTTAAGCGGTATTTCTAAAAACAGAGTTTAGTCATTGTTTCTTGGTTCCTATTTCTTTTTATGGCTATGAAACATCCTTATGGTTCTGTTTTAAAATAAAGTCTTAAATTTCAAACCTTGATACATTTCTCGAGATCTTATATTCTGAAGCTTTATGAATATTGGTTTTATTGCTTATCCTTTGTAATTCATATTACTATGTCATTGTTGAAGTAATAATCTGTGTAAAATACTTTTATATTCTGCATTCATTTTATGGACTGAAAGATCATAATAGGATACAAGTGAAGGGAGATGAAATTCATACATACATATATATATATTTGTACATAATTCAAAGTGTCTGTTTTGTTTTGAAAAGGAAATCAACAGCCTACTGTGCAGAAATACTTACAGTATAAAAAGAGTAGCAAAGCCTTTATCTTTTCAATGTAAGACACTGTACACATATGTGACAAATGCACATGTTCAGCTTTTCTTCATGACCAGTAGCGGTTTTGAATTGGACTTACGGGTAATGAGAAAGAACCTGGTGTTAGTTACCCTGTTAAATAGAACTGCAGCAAGCTATTTTAATTAAGCGATCTGAACTACTCTCCCTCCTTGCTCAGGGAAAGTATAAGAACAATATTGTTTCAAACTCAAGCCTGTGAAAATCACGTAGAAAATAATGGGGCTGTGAAATACGGATCATAATAATGTGGAGCCTGTAGGACTGTTATAGGGAGTAAAACAGTTCAAATTACTTAGCATAAAGCAGGCACTTAAAGATGCTGGCTACTTTTATTAATTATTGATCTACTCATTGATAAAATGAGGATATCTATCAGTGCTTTTAGTAGGATTAGTGATATAAGTCATGTGCTTTTTCTGCATTAATTTAAATGATTGTGTTTTTTCACCTTTAATCTTTTAATATGGTGAATTATATTAATCAATAGATTTGCTAACAGGAACTCAGCCCGTCATTCAAACTGGTATAATTCAGTGTGGGAAAGCCGAATCACCTGTTTATACACTGGTAGATGTTGTTCGCATACATTTTGTTTACAATCCTCGCAGCTGCATTTATGAATGAATTTAGCCGTCAACTTTTCCTTCTCGAACTGTACGGTTGTTTTGCTATTTAATAATTTAAAATATAATGGGAAATTTTCTATTTTTGCCTATTACATAGGAAAGTCTATTTAAAAACTGAATGGCTTGGTTTTTGATGGTAAATGAATTTTAACTTACTATTTAACTTATTTGTTGTACAACTTTTTAGAGATTTTAATTTCTTCTTGAGACAGTTTTGTTAAATTATGTTGTTGTTTTTGTAGGAATTTATTTATTTTGTCTTGATTTTAAAAAGTATTGGCATAAACATATTTTAAAATGATGGGCATAATGAAATACCCACCTCAAGGAGCTGCCACAAGAATTAAATAATGAATATATAAAGCCTACTTAGAGCAAACCTGATGCATATCAGATAGTCAGTAAATGTTAGCTAATTATTACTATTGTCATTACCTTTTAAATATCTGCTTTGTTTGTAGTTACATCCTGTTCTTTATTTCTAATATTAATTTGTCTCCTCTTTCTCTAGTTCAGACTTGCCAGGCCTTTGCAGATTTTATCAATCCCTGAAGGAGTCACTTTAAAAACAATTTGTTGATTCTCTACTGTATGTTTTTCCGCTTCATTAATTTTTGTTTTGATATTTTAATGCTTTTTCTTTGTAGTTCGCTTTTTTCCTTGCTTTTTTCTCTCCTCTTATGTAGTAGGCTGAATGCATTAGATTTCAGCTTTTGTTTTTTCTAAAATAATGTTTTTGAGGATGACTGTATATATTGATATATTTCCCTCTTAGAACTCCATCAGTTACATCCAACAAGTTTTTTTCGTGAGAACAAAAACAGAGTAAAGTGAATCAAAGGCACTGACTTAAGAATACAGTTACAAAATTCGTGCATGTTTATACACCTGTGGCTACGCCCAGATCCAGTGTCTCGACCTCGTGAACAGCACCCTACCCCGGGGTGACCGCTCATGCTGATTGATGCCTATCGCGTGGACGGTCTGGCTTTTTTAAAACTTCCTTGTGGAGTGATGCAGTGTGTTCTCTTTTGTCTGGCCTCTTTGACCTTAAACTATGTTTTGTGATATTTATTTTTTATTAAATTTATTGCGGTGACATTGGTTAATAAGATTATATAGGTTTCAAGTGTAGATTTCTATGACACCTGATCTGTATACTGCATTGTGCGCCCACCACCCAAAGTCAAATCATCTTCTGTCACCATATATTTGGCCCCCTTTACCCTTTACTGCCCCCCTACTTCCCTTCCCTTTGGTGACCACCACACTGTTGTCTGTGTCTATGAGTTTCAGTTTTATATCCCACATATGAGTGAAATCATATCTATATACTACATATAGTATATATATATATATACTACGTATATACACAAACACACACATATATACACATATTCTTTCTTTACAACTAAACTATAAGGCTCTACGTAAGCAGCCAGGGACCATGTCTCTATAATATTATTGTCTCTAGAGTGTGCTGGCGAGAGTGACACTTAGAGAAAGTTTGCTGATGGACTTGGACCCGCTGTGAGCGTCTACGTGAATACTTACCGTGTGCTGCGTGGCTCTCTGGTTGGCTTGCTAACTGGATCTTTCCTCCTGTAGGCAGCGTCTGCCTCTTCCCTGCTCTCAATTCCCACTTTTCTAACCATTGTCTATTATAGTTTCAACTTTCTCCCTCTCAGAACAGCAAGGTCTTTTGGACAGCAAATATCTGAGTCACAAGTTTAACCTAAAAGTAGGCTAAATGTCTTTTATTCCAAATATCTGGCTTTCATTACTCTTGACTTTGTTTTTTGGGATCATACAGGAGGTGAACTGTGCTTTCCTTTTGACAGAAAATAGTAAAGCAAAGAGGAAGAGCCTTTACACAACCAGGCACCAAACTGGGAGGCTAGTAATTTGTTGCCTTTCGACTCCTGCAGCCTTCGGGTATCACCTCCCTCCCGATGGCATAAGATCAATCCTGTCCCCAAGTGCCAGTGTGTGTGGAGCTGTCATCAGTATTCACTGGCACAGCTTCAAGGTCACCCTTGATCCCCAGCCCCTCTTATGTGTTGCTTTGCATCCTAATTTTAGCAACTAAAAGGTTTTCTTTCTTTTTCTTCTTATGCTTGTGTCCCTGACTTGGCACACGGACGGCCTGGCACCAGTTTCTTCAGGCCGGGTCTTGTCCGCGTGGGGTCCTGTTGCTGATTCTTCCCGCTGTCGCCCCTCTTTCTCGCCTTTCCCTTTGCTGGGGCCTCGGAGCTCCCTGGTAGCTCGCTCCCCGCCCCCTTCCCCTCTGGTGATCACCATGCTGCTGTGTGTGTCTGTGAGTTCTGTGTTTTTGCTGAAGCCCTTCACCTTTGTCACCCAGCCCCGCGATCCCCCTCCCCTCTGATAGCTGTCAGTCTCACTGTGTTAATTCATTTTATTTGCCTAAGTTGTTTGTAGAATACAATAAACTGTACAACGTGAGGAGAGTCATAATAATGGCATTAAAATTGGTCCTATGATTGGACAGTAAATCATCAAAATCATATTTGAATCCTCAGATCTCTTAAGAAAGCCATACAACTTTCACCTCTCCTCAGACTTGAGAGGTTCCTGGAAACACCATCTCTGAATTCTTGCTGTTTAATAGGATGGGACCACTGCAAAGGGAACAGAAACTGATAAAAATATACTTTCCACAGGTAGTATTTGAAAAGAGCAGAGCACAATCAAGATGAAGCCTCTAGTTTAATGCTTACTGTTTCACATAAAAACACAATGCCGAACTTTTAGCAGTAAAGAAACATATTAAAATCAATATTAAGCACAAGTATGTATTGGTAAAAAAAAAAAAAAGTCAAATGAAAATTGTGTGGAGATCAATATTAGGGACCAAAAATTTCATCTATTTCCTTTGTGGGATTGTTGCTAAATGAAGTTTGTTTTATTGACATTGTGCAAGATTCTCTAATTAAAGACAGTCCAGCTTACTAAGTATATGTGATAGTGTTGGGCTTGTTCCAAACTTTCTCCCTCCATCTTTGGCATTTACTCACGTAGGAAATTCTGATACACCTGGTGAGTATGACTTGTGTTACTTTCAGCCTGGGTATAGGGACAGTAAAGGCCATTGGCAGTGGTGGCCATCTTAAGAGAGAGAGGAGGGAGGGTGGCAGGCTTGGGTATATATAGTTATTGGTGACATTTCTAGTGATCATTGAGGGAAATGAAAGTTGAGGAATACAATTTTAGTCTATAGAATTATTTCTACCCTGAATAATAGAATTAATGCTTTTTTTCTAAATATCTTTTAGAATTGTCATCTGGTCTCCCCATCTCCTACCCAGAAGTAGCCTTGTGCATCTCAACACAGATATTAAGTTCGATAACAAATTCAGCTTAGGTCCATCTATTTTGGGTTGAGTGGCCGTCGGGGAACAATTTTGCATTGAGGCATGTTTGCAGATTTCAGCCACTTTTTGTACACCGAGCATTTCTGAACACTTCTGTGCACCGTGATGATGAGGCTCGTGAAGTAGGCGCTGGATCAGATCGGGCACCTCTTGTTCCCTCCTTTGCTGCTTTGGCAAAACACTGACGTCAGTAGTTAACGTCATGGCCATAACTGTTTTATGCAATTACCCATCTCTTTAGAGGTTGCAGAGAAGCATCTGTACCACTTATTAGCACAGCATCGAGACGGGTCACTCAGCCTCTTTGACTCGGTTTCCTAATTTGTAAGATGTATATAGTATCTGAACTGCATGTTTCACAAGCTGCAGCGATCAAATACAATGACAGGTATAAAAGTGCTTTTGAAAACAGCAAAACACTATACAAATGTGAGTTGCCATTCAATGTGGAACCCACAGACATGAAAATACATGAATATGACTGTATGTTGGTGGCAGAGGCAACCAGCAGGATTCTGCATCAAGATCCAGGTCCTATCCAGGGCTTACAAAGCAATGGTGAGATTTCGCCCTCAGTGTAGACAGCCAGCCAGGATGAGTTTTATCTGTATTAGACCTGCCGTATTCTTTCACCATATTTTGTGAGTCCTTGACCTCATGGATCTGAAAACTGCCCTTGCTGGGGAGTGGTTCAAAGGTGCTGTGGCCCTTGGACTCTGGCCATTGTCTGATGAGTGAATCTAGATGAGCCACTTTAATCTATCAAGAGATAAATGTGATATCACTTAAATATGCAAAATTGGAAAAAAATTGTTAAACACATTTTCAAATCATGTTGAAAGAGAGTCATAATTTGACAAGGATGTGTGAATCTAGGTTCTGATGTTCAGAAGTATAAATAAAGCAATTTGCAGCCCACATTGTAAAATAGAGCTTTGCATCCCCCGTTAGAAAATGGTCCTTTGTCTTTCTCCATCACCATAATTAACTAGTTCCTATTCATTAAACAATGAAACAGACAATTAAATAGTAATAATAGTACTTTAATTATGAAGGTATTGTTATCTGCATGGAGATCACTTTAGCTGCATTTAAAATGTTTGCTTGTCTGCTTTTTAAATACTGAAAAAGAAAGCGTTCCTATTTTCAGATCTCCTAGCAGGAAATAGGATAGAATCTATACCCTCATAAGGCCATTTCCAATAAAAATGGAACCTTGTTTATTAGTGGAATAAGCATTGATTAAGACACGTGAATTCTTAATAAGCATCCTTAGTATTTTTTCAAGAGGAATCTCTGATAGTTCTAAGAACCATCAGCAAGTGTATTCAGGCACAAGGATGCAGGATTGAGGTGGAAGTCTTGTGTATGGTGGCACTGAGTTTGTTAAGCACCGCAATACTGGGGTTAAGTCCAATTTAGACTGCTCTTTAGCTTGCTTTCTCTTTTTTCCTTCGGGTTGAGTGTGATTTTAAGAGTCTTACTATTTTCTGTTTCAATACAACTGAAAAAATTAGCATAGCTCAACTTATACAAAAACAAGCTGAATCTCCAAGACATGTTTTGCCCCTAAAATTGGTAACAATTCCCAACATTTGGGATTTTATTTCTCAGGAAAGAGCTTCAGATATAAACAATTTTCTCATTTATCACCGTCACCTTTCACCCAGTAAAATCTTAGGACAAGGGCAGCTTTGGTAATTAGAAAGTAGTGCTTCCCTTCTACTTCGCAATTAAAACAGTGTTTAATAAACATTACATAGTCACTCACATGTGAGGTAATATTGTGGGTCCATTGCCTCTGGATTTGAACCTACACTTTGCCTCTTAGTAACTCTGTAAAGTTGGGCATATAATTCTTCTGAGCCTCTGTTTCTTTATCTCTGTAAAATGGAGCCACATTTTAAGCTATGAGGAGTAAATGGTCATTATATATGAAACATTTACTATGGAGCCAGGCCTAGTGAATGCTTAATAATCTCATTTGTTATAATCATAGTACATGTCTTAGCCTATTGGCATGCTTCTTGGTACAATGAACCACTGAAACCTCCTAAGAAAGTACAAAGATGACTGTGATTTTAAGAGTATTATTCTTTTTTGGGTTCCTTAACCAAGTAGATGTTGGCTTTGGTATACTCCTGTAAATAATGCCATTTTCTCCCAGATAGTCTAAGCATCCTCTAAGGGGCTTCCCTGGAACTTCCCTGAACGCATCTCCTTCATCTCTCAGAGTGGGCTCTGCATCCAGGTGTCCTGACTGCTGGTCTTGCTCTTACTAAACACAGCAGCCCTTCTCCATCTTTCCTATGCTGAACCACATTTACTTTTACCAGTTAGATATTAAAAGATCATTTAAGGCTAAACTATGAAAGGTTCAAGCCACCACAATTCCCTTGGAAGTTCATGTCCATTTCAGATTTTTCTACAGGTAACAATGACCTCTTCAGGCTCCTTAGCCTTTACCTATCAATAGTAAGTCAGCAGGACATTAGCTGGCAAATAGTTAAAAACCTGAACCATGAAACATTCAATGTAAATCCAAATGTCAGAAAATTCTAACTTGGATGTGTGAAATTTTAATTTACAAGGTCAACTACAAGAAAAGGTACGCTCACACAACTGAATGTATATTCAGAACCTTGGATTCTGTTTTTTGCCCTTTGAGCGCTCAAGGAGTCAGTCTTTAGACGGCCCTCTGGCTAATGTTGGATATGAGGCTCTTATGTAACCTCAAATAAATAAATAAATCTCTGTCTTTTTAATTAAAATACAGTCCTTCTTAATAAGTCAGTGTCAAGTTCTCCAATAGTCTTGTTCTCTTCTGGCAAGGAATCGACTAATCCCAAGGAATGATACCTGCTGTGACCCGCGTATTGTATGAGGGATCCCCTTAAGCTGAGGAATGGGGTGTTTGTCCCTGGCATTGTCCATCAAGGTCCTAACTGGATATGAGAAACATTGATCTTCCAAGTGCCATCTGACTATTTGAAGCTTGACAATCTACGTGCAGCTCTTTTCTGAGTCCTACCCAGGAAGAACTGTTTTTGATCAATTTAACAGTCAATTTTTTGCCAAGGTCATATTGTATTTTAGTAGTTTACTGTTTAGTGTCTTCCTTTGTTAATTAGAGAGCTCATGAAATCAGAAAGAATTAATATCCTTTCCTTCATTCACACAATACTCAAGTGATTTTCAATGTTATAATCCACAGCTATTCAATTTTATTTTCAATCTATACTTTGAAGTCATGTAAACACCATTTTGGATTTGATTATAATCTCATTATCATTTCAATTCATTAGAACAAATGTTTTTTGATTGTCTACTTTAAGGCCCCTTTCAGGGAAGATTCCATCATGAATAAAACACATATCTGCTCTCAGTTGCTTAATTCTCTACTCGGTGAAGTCAAGACATAGTACCTTTTAAGAAAGGATACATAAAAGTAGAATTAAAAAGGTGGAATATAAAAACATCCATATGGCAGATTCTGTGCCAAGTACATTATATACGTCACCTCATTCAGTCCTGCCAGTGTCTCCTGTGCTAGGTATGATTATCCCTGGGGAGGAAACTGAGGGGAGGGCTGCGAAATATCTTGCCTGAAGCTGTACAACTGAGGAAGGAGAGGAATGAGACTGAGGTCACTCTGACTTACTGCAGTATTTTGCCCCTGTGCATACATAACACACGCAAACTGCTTATAAACCAAGAAAGAAGATAACCATTGTCACAAGAGAGGAGCAGATCGTTTATGATGAGACTTCAGAGAAGGGCAAGATTACTTGTGACTCCAAATAACCAGGGAAATTTCACTGCCGTGGTGGTGGTTGGTCAGAGTTTTGAAGGACGTGTAGGTTTGGGCCATGTTGGAATGAAGGCCATTCTAGACAGATGGGATAGCTCAAGTGGGGAAAAGACTTTGGGAGAAAGGGAGAGACATTCTGAGAAAGCGAGTAGTCGAGTTTGGCTGGAGTAGGGTGCATACGAAGGAGAGCAGTAGGTGAGTCTGGTAAAGTAGGTTGTGGGAAATCCTTGGGGCTTTGACACCTGCCTAAAGGATTTGTACTTAACTTGAGATAAAATGCAGAGCTGGAAAGTTTTCAAGTCCAAGAATGATGTGATTGCACCTGTGCTTTTCCAGATTATTCTAGGAATGGCAGGACTCACTGGAGGAGCCAGCTGGTCAGGACCTATTAGTTGGTCCAAAGGAGTAGTGCTGGGAAGGTGAGGGTGGAAATGAGACAGAACAAGGGAGACAGGGGTGTCTTCAAGATTCTCGACTCTGAGTGACTGTAAGAAAAATTTGGTGACATAAGTAATGACACCTGCAGGACAAGATCTTGGCTTTCTGTTTAGTTTGGAAGGAGGAGATGTTTATTTGCATTAGTAGAAGTTCAGGTTGAGGTGCCCCTGGGACATTACCTCAGTCTGCTTGGGTTGCTGTAACAAGATGTCATAAACTGGGTGGCTTATAAACAAACTTATTTCTCACAGTCCTGGAGGCTGGGATCCGAGATCAGGTGCCCGCAGATTCATGTCTGGTGAGGACCCCACCAGATTTGCTTCATTTCAAACTGACTCCTTAGCTTACTGGTTCTTTCAGAGTTAGGGGGTCTCCTCAGTCATAACTCGATCAGCTCTGCTTCTGAATTTCCCTCAGCCTGTTTTCTCCTCTTTGTAATTGTGTTGTGGAGCCTGACCTGCGCTTCCAGCCTTTTCTCTAGGTGCACGAGCGCCACTTTAATCCTGGTTCTTGTATCAGAATAAGTCTGCTTGTTAAGGACGAGACGCCTGCCTTCGTCAATGGTAGTAACGTTCCAACGTGGGAAGCAAAGCCACGGTCGTCATTCGCTTCTCATTTTTCATCCCAAACATCCGGCAGGGGTAGAGTACATGTTGTCTGTTGGCATCTCACGGTTTCCCTAGTCCTACAATATCCCTCACAGCGGGTCATCTGTTGTGAAAAGTTTAGAAAAAGATTTCAAGGACAGGGTCTGCCCCAAACCCTGTGGGAAACCAGGCACGCGTTGGAAGATGGAGGGCCTCTCTTTTCAGGCAGACTGTCCCTTCTCCAGTCATCTTCCAGATCTGTTTCCTTTGTTTCAATCCTTGCTGACTTCAGGGCACCCTCACCCCAGCTATAGAGGCAAACAAACAGCGACTGCTGGTGGGTGAACACGGACCTGGCATCTCCCTTGCCTGCAACTCATTCCTGAGGGACAGAGTGGCTTGGGATGCCCCCCTGGTCACAGAGCTTACCTTCCCCACGCTACCCCTGTTGCTTACTTGGCTCCAAAGAGGTTATGTTAATCTTCTTTGTTGATAAGTAGCATCAAGTATTGGTATGCTGCTGAAATGGGCAATTTGGAAATCCAACAAGCCCTAAGAGGAGCTTCTCATTGAGCTTGGTCTCAAGTCATTGCTTTGAAAAGAGAATGAGAGGAGTAACTAGTCTCATGGAATAAGCAGTAATCCTGCACCAGGCCCTGCGCTGGGCCTTCACAGACATTGCATCATTGAACCCCCAGCCTCTGCATGGGTTACTACTGGCCTCATATTGTAGATGGAGAAACTGAGACTCAGGGAGGCTATTTATCCTGCCAGCATTTGAACCCAGATGTGATGGGCTCCCCAAATCACATTAGACTGCGAGGACCAATAATATTGGTACCTTTGCTTTATTTTAAATTCATGTTTTTGAGCTCTGTGACATGTGAAAACCTTCAGGCAATTGTACCTGGGAGAGAAAAGCAGCTCTCCTAGGGTGTACAAAATAAAGCCAATAGGGGCTTTATTCCTGGCTGGATAGGGAGTGGAGCCTGGGCTAGAGCTGCAGGCAAAGCCCAAAGATGTCATTGTTCCTGTAACCAAACAAGGTTGTCCCCAGATGACATTGATTTGGGTCTGCCAGAGTGCACAAAAGGGCACCCGAGCGGCCCAGGAAAGAGTTAACTCTTACTACCAGGAGACATTGAGATATGAGAGGAACAGATTCCAAATTTAATGGGATCTTAGATGACATGCTGTATAAAATTTTCAAAGTGGGATCCTTACATACATAATTTATCTCTGTAATTAAAAAGCCTAATTTCAAAAATAATACAGATGCAACACATAATGGTGTGATTTCTTGTCACAAAAACAAGTTATTATCTTGATAATGCAATACTGTAATTTACGTTGCTGCAAAATACAGTACTTTCACGGATTGCATGATAAATGTTGTCTAATTATTTTCCTCCTAATTCCCTCCCTCCTCACTTGTTTGGCTTGTTAAATGATAAGATTCCCGTTGTGGGTGGTGGGTTGCGACCCCTGGATCAGCATCGGTGGAGTAAGGACAACACTCAGGAAGGTCCTTTGGCTCTGTCCCATTGGATAAGCAAAGCAAACGCCATCCTGTGGTTTAATATGAATGGGCTTGTCCCAACAGGTCTCTAGGGGGGCTGTGTTTTGTGTGTGTGTGTATGCGTTTCATTGCGAATTCCTCAAGTATGCTGCAGATGAGAGCTCGGGGACTACTGTTATGGGGGTACTTTGGCCGTAAATGACCATTATATTTCTGAGCAGCCCCTTCAATTCCCCTGGCTTGCCTCCTGGTTACAGCACCATAATTCTCAGCCGGGAAGGGAGTGTAAATAGCTCTCCCACCGCCGATGCCACTTAGCCGGCTGCAAATTGATGTGGATGGCTCTTTAGCTGCGGGAACCGTGCGGTTCACCTTCACAGCGGCCGCTCACTGGCCTGGGGCTTCGGAGCCCGAGATAAATCTGAACCCGAGCCTGGCTCTGCGCTGCAACACATCAGAGGGAGTGGACGGAAATTTCAAACATTTGGGAAATTTACACCTTGTCACTCTCCGAGGGCAATGATTCTAAGAAATTATTCTGTCTCCACCACCCTTTGCATACTAAGTCCAAAAACCCAGAGCCACTGCTAACTCCAGCTGAAGTGCTGAAGGTCAGAGAGGTCAAGGCGAGCCGGGGCTTTGTTCCTGTTCCCATTACTATGCTAATCGTATGCCTGCTCTTTCTGCACTTACACGGTCCTTTTCATGGCCCCCAAAACTACCTCGGTGTTTTAAATAATGCTAATATTTAAAACAGTGACAAATGGCTGAACATTTCTAGTAGGGACTCACATTTTGCCCTTGACTTGCGACGTTCGAAAGAAGGGAAGAAAAATATGACCTCAAATGTGGTTTTTACATTCTCTTAATTCTTTTTGTTAGGTTTTGCTTTCGTTGCTGGACTCTGGTGCTCAGACCTTAATATTCCTAACAACCTATTTCCCACTGTGAGCTTTCTTATGATTTTCCTGGGTGGTGGAAAATAATGTTAGGATGTACATTAACATATTTTCTGTGAAACTATCTTGGGCCTCTGAGCACGGCATTGTTTATGAAGAGTTTGCTGGTTTTGTGAGAGATTCTAAACCAGTCGTGGTTTTTCTACTGAGCATTCAAGTAACAGTTATTAATAAATTAGCCCTCTCTTCTCTGGATGAAACGTTCCTACTTAGTTAACCCCTTCTCATCCTTTTAATCGCGTAACGCATTAACCATTTTTAATTTCCTTTGCTAAACTCTGTAGGTTAACCAAACACTGTCATTCAGTTGGGTGCTATCGTGGGCATTTAGTACATGGTTTTTTGGCCCTGTCTCCCAAGGACAGCCATGAAATGAAGCCCCTTTGGAAAGCTCTGCATAGCCCTGTTTGGAACAATTTAAGCATCACAAGGTCTCATCTGGGATAGGTGCTTATTAAATAATACTTTATCTATGTCCAGATTCAGTTTAGTATGAACTCCAGAATGAATTTTACTCCTAGGTTCAGATCAGTTATCAACACTCCTAATCCAATGTCTTCCCACAATATAATCTCAGTGGTTGAGAAAACTGTTTACTATGTAAAATAAAAATGGACCCGAAGGCCTGCTCTTCAGGTTGATTCTGAGTAAATGACACTTATTTAAGGATGTTTTCTAGATCCATCAGTTCCCTTTCAGGTGTGTATTAAGTACCCACTCCATGCCAGGAGCTTCCCTGGGCGCCATCCCTGTTCCCATGGAGCTCGTTAACGTCTGGAAAGGGGGAAGATGAGTGGATTGATGATGTGTGAAATCACAGAAATGCGTACAGGATAAAGAAGCGATCCAGATGAGCGACTGATGATCACAACATAAATAAAACTTGCCCAGCTTGCTTTCTACTCCAATGGCCAGAGATCATAAAATAAAGATGAGTTTGCTTTCCTACTTGCCCATTGAAAATTGTTACTTACTTTGGGCGAAAGGATATTTGCAAGGCCGTTTTTATGATATACAGCTACTTTCACCTCGAGTCAAAACATTTTAGAGATCAATTTCCACGGTACCAGTAGAAGAGAAAGGATATATATCTGTTAGTTGCCCTGAATTTCACTTCTGACAATGATTGAAATGGCCAAGACCACCTCTGCCCCGCACATTCCCACTCAGCATCCATTACCTGAAAAATGACTGTGGATTACCAAACAAAGCGCAGCTTCCAGGAATACCACGGGCTAGTCAATTTGGCATCTGCCGCCCTGGGAAAGTATTTTGTTAACATATGCATGAGACTGTCATAAAGGGGGAAAGTATAAGCTGTACTGAGAACTAAACACATGATAACTATTTCATCTTTCATATATGTATGTCTTGCTCTTCTAGGGACTTTGTTTTTAGTTTCATTCAAGAAATGTTTATTAAGCACATACTATGACCTAGCACTGTATTATGCAAAGATAAGTTAGACATAGCCTCTGCCCTAAAGGGGTTTATAGTAATCTAGGGGGAGAGAGCAGGAGGGCCATATAATAGAGACTCAGCGTGCATATATTAGTATGTCTCGTGTAGCCCGGCCATTAATAGGGTGGGCTCTGGGGTCAGGCTGCGTATGTGGCCTTGGGCAAGCTCTCCCTCAGTTTTCTCTTCTGTAAAATGAGCATAATATTTCCTTAAATGAGTTAATTTATGCCAAGCATTTAGAACAGTGTCTAGCGTATAATAAACCCTCAATAAATACTAGCTATCATTATTAATATAATATAATGAGAGGATTATATGTAGACTTTGGTGGGACCACAAAGTAGAGCCACTTTTTGTGAACTGGATGGAGTCTCTGGAAAGATGACATCTGAGTTAAGTCTTGAAGACTCGTGGTGGTATCCAGAAGAAGAGGAAGGGGAGGGCACTCTGAGGGAACAGCATGTGCGAAGTGGAAGGAGTAGGGAGGAGGAGACCACTAGACTGCACTTTACATCCTAGAGGCCAATGAAGAGTAGACCTGCGATTACCTGAACCTCAGATCTGAAGAAGGCAGTGATGGGGAACAAGACTGAAACACAGGCAGAGGCCAGGCCGTGCAGGGTCACAGAGGACTTCATCCTGCAGGTAACTGGGAACCCCACAGAGAGTTTACCTGGCCAGAATTTTATATTGACCACTTGGTTGGCTCTGTGAAAGGAAGAGGGCCAAGGGAGATGGAAACATCTTGGCGTGGTCCGGACAAGAGAAGATGAATGAAGACATTTGCAATAGAAATATAGAGCATGCCTCATTTTAAATTCATCTGTCATTTATGTAAAAAATATTCTTGAGTACCAACTTTGTGCCATGCCCTCTGAATGTAGAGGAGAAGTGAAGACTAGCACCATATTTCTTCTAGGGAAGTTTACAGTATAGTACTGGAGAAAGCTATTATCCACATTATTTGAGGGGAAGGCATGTAGTTATGGTTATAATATTCTACAAGGTAAGAGTGTGGAGTATAGTAAAAGTAAACAATGGGAGCATCAGTATAGCGTAGTGGTTACATGCAAGGCTTTAAGTTAAACTCTCTGAGTTCAAATCCTAGCTCTGTTGCTCAACTGCTACGTGATGTTGGACACTTAACTTTTCAGTTTTCTCTTCTACAAATGGAGCAAGAAACACTCCCTCCCTTTAAGGACACTTACTATAAGTTGGACATAATACTGCCGCTTATATCCCTGTGTTGGTTAATTTTATGTGTCAACTTTGCTAGGTCATGATAGCCACATATTTGGTCAAACACTAGATGTTTCTGTAAAGATACTTTTTGGATGAGTGTAATATTTAAGTCAGTAGGTTTTGAGTAAGGCAGATTACCCTCCATAATATGGGTGAGCCTCATCCAATCAGTTGAAAGTCCTTAAGAGGTAAAAATACTGATGCCCCCCCACCCCCAAGGAAGAGCGAATTCTGCTTACAGAATGCCTTTGGACTTGAGTTGCACCATCAACTCTTCCTTGGGTCTCCAAACTGCCAGCCTAGCCTGCAGATTTTGGACTTGCTGGGCTCCATTATCACATGAGCCGATTCCTTAAAATAAATCCATCTCTCTTTATGTACACACACACATGCACACACACGCATACACACACTATTCACTCTGTTTCTCTGGAGGACCCTGACTAATAGGGTCCCATTGGACCTGAGTTAGGAAATTATAATTTGAGATATCTTTAAAAGGGAAAATCAGTTGAATTTAGAAATTAATTAAATGTGAGGTGGAGGGAACGGTGAGTTTAAGATGATGCCATAGTTTTGGTTGCTGGGGAGACAATGTTATCACCAAATAGCAAACAAAAGAGAAGGAAGGGTGGGGAAGAAGGGGATGGGTTTGAACATGTTGTGCGGGGGAACAACCCAAGTGGCAGTTGGACATATCCAGCTGGGAAGGCGTTGTGGTTGGGAATAGAGAGTAAGGGGTCAGCAGCTTGTACAGGTGACATTTAAATCCCCGGCGCTAGGGCACTGAGACAGGAGAAGAGATACAGGTGAAGGACAGATTTCTGAAATGTGACCATCTGAAGAGCGATTCTTAAAGGCAGCTCAGCATGAGTGGTCAGAGGGATGTTTCAGAAGCAAAGGGAGGTTTAAAATGTCTCATCGAGGGTCATAAAGACTGAAGAAGAGTCCTCAGAGCTGCCTGCTAGAAGGACAGCAGTGGGATCTGTCGCAGGGTCCCATGTGGCTGCAGGATGGACGCCAAGCTGGGGCTGAAGACTAACGCTGGAAGAAACAAAGTGGGAGAAAGCTCCCCGGGGCGGGGCCGGCGGGCTGGACGGGGGCTGTCGGCGTGGTTTCCTCAGGGAGCCGCTCTGTCCCGGTGATGGGCAGCAGCGGGGAGGCCGGGACCCAGGCCCCGGGGCAGAGGCAGCCTGTGCCCGCGGACACCCGTGGGCGCCGCGACGCTTTGCCAGAGATGCACGTGACTTCTGTACGCCCGCAGCATTTAAAACAGCGCCTTGCGGGAGCGGTGCTGCTGAGCACTGCATTCGTCGTTGGGCAGCCCATTGATGGGTGCTTCTGTGTTACCCACCAGGCCCCCACTTTAGTACAGAAGCTGGCTTCCTGCAGCTTTAGTGCAGTTGTTCATTTGGGACAAGTTCTCCCATGATTTCCCTACTTAATTCCGAATTTACTCCCATTCCATGACTCCACATCTTCCTAATTGAAATGATTATCTTGGGACTGAAGAACAGCCAGTTCAGTTCTTCTAAGGAAAATAATTTCTAGACCTTCATTTGTAGGTTTAGATCAAAAATAAAAATGAAGGTAAATTTCCTCTCTGAAGGGGGGTTGAAACGGGGAGACAGGGACTGTCCGGTGCGCCGAGGCTGCGGGGGCCCTTGGCTGGAAAGCTAGACTCGTTTCCTTCCCGAAGCGAATGGGCCCTTTGGTGTTTCCCAGCTGCATTCGTCAAATGCACCCAAGATACTTTTCCTACAAAGCGCCACCTTAGTCACAAATGGGATCAGCTTTCTCTCTGTCCACAGTGTCTAAGCAACAACAATTTGGGGGCAGTATCCTGATCGTGCCGTTGTTAGTAAGGCAGCAGGTGGCTTTTACTGAGATCTTGAAACAGAACCGGCTCCTCTATGTCCAGGCAAATCCAGACTTCACTGGTGACAGAAAATGCTGAACTGGTGTTCACAGGTCTGGAAGATCAATCAATGAACATCGAGATTATTCTGAAAATTGAAGTTTCTGATTGAACCGGTTTTTGTGTTATGTGATGGGCAAATATTATTTTTGTTTTAGAAATAAATGATAACTACACTGGCCCCAAATAAAAAGAAATTCATGCAAATTAGTCCAAACCTAGTGTGAACAATTAATTCTGAACTACAACTAAGAAACTATTTTTCAGTTCTCAAACAGTTTTATTGAGAGAAATGTGAAAATCTGTGAAAATGCATATACTTATTCAGCGTGAAAGAACATTCTAGCAATAAAGACTTTTAACAGTTTAGCTGAGCAAAGAGCTGCTATTACCTTTTCAAACCCAAATCGATCTGTCAATTTTTTTTGTTTTGGTTTTTGTTCATAGCTCAGAAAGTTCACTGAAATTTCTCAGAAATTACATTCTATTTTTGAAAAGCTTGTTGAGTTAGCAGTAAACAGAATCCAGGTCCTCTACCAGGGGAGTAAATATTCAGATGTTAAACTATTGTTTCCTTAAAGTTCAGTGTTAAGACCTCTGCAAATGGGTGTAAACAGATGCCCATGTATTACATATATAGAAGTACTTCTTAATAACAGCCAAAATATTAGGAACTTTTGCGTGGTGATACCAGGGGCTTTTCTTCTTTTATTTCCTACACACCTATTTGCTTATAAGTAGACCCAAGAAATTTACAGATTGGTATAATCTAGACTTTTATGCTTCCTAGGTACCATAAATGAGGTGTAGTCTTCTCTTCTTTTAAAATATGTTTTTTATTGATTTTAGCGGGGGGGTTAGGGAGAGAGAGAGAGAGAAACACCCATGTGATGAGAGCGAAACATCACATTGACTGTCTCCTGCACGTCCCCTACTGGGGCTCGAGCCTGAAACCTGGGCATGTGCCCTGACCAGAATTGAACCCCTGACTTCTCTGTGCATGGGACGACACCCAACCAACAGAGCCACACCAGCCAGGGCAAGTGTAAAGTCTTTAATATAAGAGGTCCTACCTTGCCCTCTCCTTGATCCCCCACAGCATCTAGCACCATTGCACAAATGCTGATTTAACTTGCTGTATAAAGAAAGCGCTATAAGTAAGTGGCATGTTGGCTCCACTAACAACTCAGATGAAGGTAGGTTCTAGGATTTAAAAGAATCAGTAGCACTTTATTGGGGACCCAGCAGTGGGGCTTCATGGTCCTCAAACCAATTCAAATGATGTAGTACCAAATGAATGAATGAACTGAAGGAAGTCACCTGAGATCATCTTGTGCACAAATTCCTTGAATCCAAAGAGTCTAACTAATTGCTCTTGTCACAGCATCTATTTGAACCAATTCCCATCCCATAAAAATAAAATAGTGAAGCACCCATGTCTGGAGTGAATGTTGGGAGCTCTCGGAAGTACTTCACTGGACCCTGAGTGTGGAGGGAGCTTCGGAGGTGGGGACCGTGGAGAGGAGGCATGCCTTGGACACCTCTGCAATTTGGACTCAATTCTCAGGGTACTGGAAGCCCACTGATGTATTAAAACTGGAGAGTGACATAAGCAAATTTGATCTGAGAATAAACTTGAGGGAGCAAGACCGGAAACAAAGAGATAATCCAGCAAAGCAGGATAAGATGCAGGGAGCATGGGGTAGGACAGAATGGTAGAAAAAAGAAAAGAAAGTTTTTAAGAAATGCAAACATGAGCCAGATCGGTCACGGATTGCTTAGTAGTGCGACACCAGAATCGAGGATGACTGGAGCAGTTGTATGAACAATGACCTCTAATGTCTTTATCTGGGGGCAAATTTAAATTTTACAGCAGAAGTAAAATTTCATCACATTGAAAAAGAGGGAAAAATATCCGAGAAGAGGATCTTCTTAAAAATGGGGACCACGCTCTATTTATGTCGCATCGCCTATGGAGATGTGGTGGGTGGTCAGAAAATTCTGACATCCTCTGATACCATGGGGTATTTCCAGTTTTCCTACCATATTTATTTACTTCCCTCTCTTCTCTCTCTCTTTTTATTTTGTATTTTATATCTTATTTTCCTAAGCAAGTATTTAGCACATAGTAGAAATTCTATAAAAGTAAATTGGTGCTTAAGTACCTTACATATTAAGATGCAAATTTTCTGTATGAACTGTACATTCCAAATATTTACATTACATCTTTCTTATTGGGTAGTGATTTGAAAAAAGAATGCCAGTCCCTTGTATGACGTAGGCATCATTTTTGTCTTTTATAACTTTCATAACCAGGTATCACAACGGGGACAAGAAAATGAATTAAGACATTTCAGCAATGAGGAAATAGGAAGATTTTAAAAGATGTGGATCTTCATGAGTATAATTTTAATAATAGCATTACCAATAAATGCCAGGTCTCATTTTACTACCATTATTAAAAAGAGAGAGGAAGGATATTAGCTCACTTTATTTGAATGTGATGGAAAAACATAATTCCTAATATTGTGAGTGATATTATTAACATTTCAACAAAAGTTATAGTCTTTCTTTTAAATATATTATTATAATAAATCTGTTTCATTTTTAACACATCCAGGAATCAATATTATAAGATGTCCACTTCCCCTGATTTCATAATGAAGGTAAATTAGAAGACAGGGTTCGCCTGGCATAAATTTGCCTGACTGAAAACTATTGGAATGCCTCCACACCAAGAGCAAGACATGTTTGAATGCCCACCGCGACTATGATTGCCATATGGACTTACGTTAGGAAGGAATGGAAGGAAATCAGGTTTTCTGTGCCTTTTTCACAGCAGTTCATTGATTCATTGATTCATTCATTCACCTGCTCATTCATTCTTTTGTTCATTCAAGGGATATTTATTGAGTATTTACTATGTGCGGACATTTCTGGCCGCCTAATACCCATTCTCCCTTCTAAGAAACCCCCGATTTGCTTTTCGGCCATTAATTTCCCTCCTCTGTCTGAGACCTTAATTGGATGGTCCATCAGACAAGCTCTGTCCCACTTCAGAAGCCCAGTGGTCCCCCAGGGCCTCTTCTCCATAGCTTTCTTTTCACCATCCTGTAGTACCCAGCTTCTGACGTATGACCTAAACTTGCCCAGTTAGACACTTTTTCCTGGAAAGATAGACTTTGAGTGACACACCTCTCCTCAAAATTGGTTAGAACTGCCCCTTCACTCCAGCAGGGGCGGCAAGGAGGAAAGAGGGGACGGTCCTTGAGTAATTCCTGTCTCTGAGCCTTCTAGTGTTTCTTGCCTGCTGCCTGCTGCAAACCTGCTCTCTCAGCCTTCTCTTCGCCCTTCCTGAGAACCTACTATTCTTCAAATAATGTCCCTTTACCCTTCAGCTGAAATTCATTTCCGATGCCCGCAGTCAAAAAATCTAAGCTCATAAAGACATAAACCTGACTCTGAGGAGTTTACAGTCTAGTAAGCACATAATAGATCTTTAGATCAGGATACTTTTGAATGACAATGAATTCCATGTCCCTTCAGCAATCTTATTTGTCAAGCCACCCAGACTGTTCAAATACCAGGAGCACACGCAGTCCCCATTTATTCAGTGCACAGAGGGACCCCAGCGGTGTGGTTCTGAGTTGCTCTGTTGCTTTAGGGAGTGGACATATAATGAGTAAAACATGAAGCCAGGATGGTCAAGGCCTAATATTCAAATAGCATTAGATCTCCTCTGGCTCTAAGGAATTGATGGCAGATGTATCCGCTACCACAAAGACCAAACCTAACCACTCAACAGGGTGAGGTGCTGATCAATTTTATTTTCTTATCAGAAAAGCCTACTTGACATTATTTTTGGCATTTGATTACATTAAGAAGATTGAAATCAAAGGAACCAAAGCATCCAGTACAATTCAATGACAAATAAATCTATTCCAGTTTATAGTTTCATTGCTTTGAGGAGCTGGGAAGAGTAAGTTGAACTTTTTCCTAAGTGGATATTACTGGACCACTTTCTCATGCAGCCCGGCACTAGAGTTGAAAGAGATTTTTGCACAAATGCCAATAATGATTTTCAACAGTGTAAATACTTGCTTGAAGATGAATACTAATGCCCTCTTTGGAACTATTGTGGTCTATCAGGTCAATAATATTCATTTAAAAAACTTTCCAAAAGTGTTTTCATACAGTAGCCCCTGAAGATAATAAAAGGGCCATTATGATCTCCCGAGTCAATAATCTATGTTTTTAATACATACTCCAAAATTCATTTCCTTTTTTAAGTCAATGTTTGTTTGAGCTATTTCAATTAATTATTGTTAAGAGGATGAGTTGTAATCGGTTTGAACTTTATGTTTAGCTGTTAGTTATCATACAGTTCTCATAAGAGGTTACTTCTGATATATTAAGCTAGAGCATTACCCGTAGCTCAGAGCAATGGAAGATTGCAAAAAATCATTTGTTGGGGTAAAGCAAGAGTGAACATTTGTGGGGAAAAAAGAAAAAAAGAAAAACAGCCTTCTTTAACAACAACTTGGAAAAATTGTATAAAAGCACGTTTGTGTGCTCATTTGGGCCAGGTTGTTGCAGGTAATTTTAAGTTTTCTAGGTTTTTTAAAAAACTTAGTTTTATAAAATGGTTATATCAGAGATGTTGAGTCTGGCCAAACAATCCAAGCATGACCAACAGGCTCAAAACAGCCTGTTTTGAGCTATAATTTTACACTTATTTGATTTATGAGCATGAGAAACTGTTTAATGTTTAAAATATAGACATTTTAAATATAGTTTATACATTTAGTATCTGACAATTGAGACGAAAATTGCTTATTCTTTTCTAGAAACTCTGCCAGTATTTTAAGGACTAAATTGTTAAATTTATTCTGGAGGGAAGCACTGATGATTTGAAATAAGGTTGCGTTTACTTTTTAAACATCTTGTTTGTATGTATGTATGCATGAGTTAAAGTGTTGGTGTTCTGTAATTTAACTGCATGATTTTATGCCTCCTGCTCTGTGGATGGTCATGAAAATGAGACGCCTGTTCCCCTTGCCTCTCTGCTGAACAATATTTCAATAAATATTTTCTTTCCCTTTCTCCCTATTGCGGTTTTTAAAAAAAACAACTTTTAGCTTAATGATTTAGCCTTGGTTTGTTTTGCTAGGTGGAAAGAGGCTAGCATTTCTGCCTAGCCCTGTGACTTGAATCTGACAAGGTTCACAATTTCAGTTAGCAGGATTATCTAATCCGTTGGTTGTCCCCTGCTGGCTGTAGTTAGGCCCTAAAAACAGGGTAGCCCAGGAGCTGTGGTAGCTCACAGAGCTGTGTAGAGAGAAGGGGTAGGTGGACCCGGAGCGACCTGAATCGGCAGCGTGAGGAGGAATGGTGTGGCCTTGGGGGGCCCTGGGGTTGGAGGGAGCAAGTACTTGAGTGCAAATGAAATGGGGTCACATACGGGGGCCATGCGGACTTTGGAAGGGAGGTGAGTTCTGCCTTCATAGGAAGACTCATGTTCTTTGACTGGGCATGGAAGCCAATAAGTTGTGGTCAGTTCAGGAAAACCATGCTAGGAAAATAAAGACCAGTGCAGCTTTCAAGCACAAAAGAAATTCTGACCTCATAACTCCCATACCCCAGTAAGGACCACCCCTCTTATCCTATAAGATCTATGCTTGAATTAACATGATTAACCTCTGAAATTGGAGCCTTTGATACAATTCATTTATTGAAATTTATTGGTACCATGTAATATGACTTAAGAGTCTGAAAAAATTGTTGCGCAAAGACCAGCCCTAGTCCTCTGCTTTCATGGAGCTTCAGAAGAGAGATTTATCAAACTACCATAGAGAAAAATGCAGAATTACAACCCGGATGAGGAGAGGTAGATGGAAAGAGCTGGTCAAAAAAGGTTGTCCTTTGGAAATGAGGGTTTGGGTAACAGCTGAATAATTATTAAAAGTTAAAAATAATTATAGTACTAATGTTGATACTTCTAGTGATAACAGATAACATTTACCCAACATTTGTTATATATTTTGCGCACTGTTTAAATGTAATAATTCATTTAATCTTCATAGCAACTCTGTAAGGTAGGCATTGGGGGAAACTGAGGCACAGAGTGGTCAGATATCTTCCCCAAGGTGACATAGCTTGTAAGGGAGGATGTGAAATTTGAATCAACACAGTTTAGCTCCAGAGTTCTTGTTCTTAACCATTAAATGTGAACCTTTTACTCCAATGAGATCTGGGATTGTAGGTCCTGTACCACCAGAAAATAATTAAATAGTGAGGACTTAGGAAGTACTTGGCACTTGCCAGACACTGTTAGAAGCCTTCTGATAGTGCTAACTCATGTAATCCTGGAATCAATACTTCTGGGTAGGGTCTATTTTTACCCCCATTGTACCTGTGAGAAAACTTTGAGGTGCCCCCAGAGCTCTTGCTCTGAGTCGCTTCGCCGTTCGGCCTTGTGCCAGGTAGGTGGGAGCTAGAAGTGCGGGCCTCCATCTAACGGGCCATGAGAGGGCGTCCTGGTCCACTGGGGACAAAGGTGCCCTGACTGCTGCTTGGGGGCGGCTGGAGAGACCTGCTAGGGATGAAGTAGGTTGTACTGAAAAAAGTTAGCTTCAACATTGTAAATATAGACGTATCATATATTGCACAGACATTCCTCGACTGATGATGGGGTTACGTCCCAATAATCCCCTCACAAGTTGAAAATATTGTAAGTCAAATGTGCACTTAATACACCTAACCTAGTAAACGTCACAGTTTAGCCTGGCCTACCTTAAATGTGCTGAGAACACTAACATCAGCCTACAGTTTGGCAAAATCAACTAACACAAAGCCTATTTTATGGTTCGGTGTTGAATGTCTCACGTAATTCATTGACTACTGTACTGAACGTGAAAATCGGAATGGCTGTGAGTCCTCACCATTAATGCTCACGGCAGAAAGCACACTAAGTCTGGAGGAAGTCTGAAGCATTTAACTAAAATCCAGTGCATTATGAGACAATCAGATAGACAGATGTATAGAGATGTATACATTTGTCTTTCCGTGGATAAAATTCTCAGGACGATTTTGTCCATCACTCATCTTGACAACTTTGATTTTATCCTGGTTTTTTTTCCCTCATTTCTTTCCCTCATGGTCACTCTGAAGCTTTCTGCCGAGATGACCAATTTTTTCTTTCTTCGTTTTTTAATCAGTTCTGACAAAAGGCTGTAAATTTTCATAGAGCCAGTCTTCCCCAAGGAGTATTTCTTCTTCAAAATACTGAGTACAACCCACTTATATTTTGGTTATAAAGGGATAGATAATATTTCTTCAATAGAATAGCCCCTTCCATCAGGAGAAGCAAAACAGCTCCTTCCATTCCCACTCAAATTTTAATACAGAAAAATCTTAGCATAGATCTGTTGATGGGAACATGAATCCACAGGAAGCCACATATTTACCAAAAGAATTCATGGAATTTACTGAGTCAGTAGTTCCTATTTTACTCAATATTCTGAAAAGTAGGGACTGGAAGCAGAGCATTAAGCTTTGTTTTTATAGTAATGACATTGGGGTTGTTCATGAGGGTCATGTCTGAATTACATATATTTTCGTGCTCATAAATCAGAGGGGAATAGTAGCTACTGTTGACTCATCAAATTTCTTTAATTCTGTGAAGCAAATCTCTCTGGAAAAAAAATGAATATTAATAATTAGACAATATCCAATTAGGGGCCATAGGCCAGAGCTAATCCTTCAACCCGAAAATCCACAAAGCACAAGTAATAGTAGAAACTTAAGTTAACAAACCCTATTAACATAAAATTAATAATAGTATAATTTGAGGGATGTCAGACCCTAGAACTAAAAACTTATTGACATAAGTTTTTTCTTTTTTCTCAAAAATTCATTTTCAGCATGAATCTTAAAAATTGCCCTTTGAAACAAACATATAATCTTTTTACATCACTTGAGGAATCCGTATTTTCATCTGTTCTTAAAAAGAAGCAATTCTTCCTCTCAAATTGAGAACACCCTTGTCTATATATATACTTTTTATTTGAACAGAGAAATCACTGTGCTTCCAACAACCTAAATGAGGAATTGCTCCATTCCTGAGATAGAGGTGCCAGACACATTTCTCATAATGATTTAGAGTTTTACTAGTATGTCAATTTTACTAAATACTTTTATATCCGTTACCACAGCAGTCTTTAAGTGGAACTCCATTTTACAGAGAAGGCAGTGGTGATGATAATTAATTAAGTGAGGTGCACAAGGTCCCCGGTAGGTATCAGTTGAATGAATTCCAGGTGGCAGAATGACATGGTCCATGAGCTGACATGGTCACCCCACTGCTCATCTCTTCCATAACTTCACCTTCTGCCTGTTACCCAGGGACCTTATGAGACTCCCGTGTCTTTGGTCTCTTATCCTGACCCTTGGCTGAGCCATATGGAAAGAAAATAAAAGAGATGGGAGAGGTAATAAAAATAGTTGGTTTCCTTCAATCCATGCAACGTTCCTTTTGGATCTAGTCTAGAGAGTTTCTTGACTCTTTTACAGTAATATAATATATTTTTATATCATTCCCCTTCATCTTGCTGGATGCAGAATATTAGGGACAGATCTGAAAAATAGTGATGTGTCTTTCTTACAGACCCAAAATGGGAAGCTAGCCCTCCATATTTCAATTTTTACCTATAAATAAAATCAAGCAAATGCTACTGGCGAGGCAGGTATTCATTCAGCTTCTGAACAATAAAATAAAAAGGGCCCCAAACATATTAAGGCCTAAATTATACAGTGTACACAAGTAGACACAGGCAAGAATAATCCACACGCTGTTCCCTCTATGTATAATTCAGCGCACAGATGCCTTTCATCTCGCTGAATCCAAATTCAGTAAGTCCTGGAGCTTCATTATTAACCAGTCCCTCCCTCCCCGGTAAAACGCTGATACTACTTTTCACTCCCACAGTTTGGAAACTATTTTCGTGGCTGCATTTCGAGAGTGCTTGTTTCCTTTTCTTAATAGTTTCCTGAAAACACATTTCAGTGGGATGCAAGTGTCAGCCCACGCCGCGTTAGGCCATACAACTCTAACATCTATTTCTGGAAAAGAAACAGCCAAATATTATCAGTGTTTTTAACTGTAGAGTGGGTTTCAGATACCTTTTCTTCTCTTTTTCTCCCCTCTTCTTTTCTCCCTCTGTCCCTCCTTTTTTATTTTAATCCTTTCTTCCTAATCTTCATTGTGAGGAAACGTGGAATCAGCAGGCGGGATTCCTGGGTTGCTCCATCGGGGACTGTGCACTGTTCAGAGCATACTTTCCTGTGTTATCAGATTTTAGTCTTTCAATGCCTCTGGAAATTGTAGATAACAGAGCAATGCAGAAAGAAATTGTCTTTAGATATACACATTAATTCTGTGTAGCGGAGGTTCAGTTGTCAGCCCTTCTTTCTGTTGGCAAAACTAGCCCGGTGTCCATATGGAAATTAATTTCAACATTCCTTTACTCATGTTAGTTTATGGTGCTTTGACTTCTTTGAACTGGATATAATATTTTTTTGGTTCTCTCATTTGATTAATAGGTTAAATGAAAATATCTGATAACTTTTCCTTTTACATCCCTTTGAGTCATGATTTTGTCTTTTTGGAAAATCACCCTTGAACATAGGTTTCCTCCTTTTATAAACTGAACGTGCATTACTTCACTTTTTTATTAGAAAAGCAAAATAACAGCAAATGTGATTTAGAAGAATAGGTTGTGCTGCAGTCCAGTGTTACATCAACTGACATGTATATAAAACATCTCACGTCAAATTATCTTAACATCTCTACCAATAAATTTAATAAACACTTGGATGCAGAGTATTTTCAGGTCAATGTGTGCAACTGGAGAGTGTTTGAAAATGAAGAAGACTGTGGCCATCATGTTAAATGTCTCATAATATTCACTATGTTTATACTAAATATCAAAATATCTACCATTTCACTTACTAAACACCTTAAAATACCCACGTTTCAACCTGTAATTACTCGGCGTGGCCCAGGCCGTTTGGCTTAACCCTGCCGGATGGAAGCAACGCTTCGGAGCCCGCGGCTCCCGCCCGAAGCAGCCGCCGGCTCGGGACAGGCGGCAGGTTTCCACACTGTCGCCCAGTCGCCAAGGGCCACCTGCCTCCGAGCCTGGCCGGCGGCGTGCAGCCTGTAACAGAGCAGAGGGTTAGGAGCGTGGTGACGAAGGGGGTAGGACACAGGGCTTTGGCCGGGGGAGGCCGCTGCACCTGCGGTTGCGCATCAGCTAGAACGCAGGCCGTGCGCTCGGCCGGAGAGAGGACCGGCTCCGTTCACTGCAGAATTTGTTTCAATAATAAATGATCTTTTATGTGTACAAAGTGATTTTTTTCTCGATCGGATCGGAGCCCACTGTAGAGAATGAGAATACAGGGGAAATGTATTGAGTGTGTGGGGGGCTCGCTCCTCGCCCTTCCCTTGGTTGCCGCGAGCGGTTGCCCTAGATTCTCACTCTGTCCCCTCGTACTCTGTCCCTGGGAGACGGGAGAGCGCAGGGCGGGCTTGGCCAGGCCCATGAGGCTGGTGGCTTTTCCTGCGCACGGAGGAAACGGAGCGAATGAAGGGCTCTTCTCCTTGGCCAGGCCAGCTGGGTGCGCCCACAGCAGCAGCTCGGGCGCTCGGTGGCTGGAAGCTGGTTCCTGGGGGACATGCTTCCCCCCTCCCTCCATCTCGGCTGGTCGCGTCCGATGGCTGCCCTCTTCTCGGGGCATCCCCTCTTCTAAGGGCAAAAGCAAGAAGCGAGCAAGACATCGCCATATCCTCAGTTGGCTCGTCCCAGCACTCTCCCGGTGTCCTCGGGTGCGAACCAGTATTAAGCAAGGTGGGGTCTTACTATTTATACATTATTAGATTAGTTAATATCAATGGCTCCCCTCTTTCTAAAACCCCTAAGCTACCTGCCTCCGATTTACTCCAGAAGATCTAGAGCAAATAGTGACACTCCTGTGGTCACAGCACGGTATGAGGTCTCCCAGGCCACTGCGTGCCTGACGACACTGGCTTGAGGCATCAACTATGAAGCTGCCCCTCTATTGGGAGTGCCTTTGGCTTGGATAGTGTGTCGTATAGTAGATCAAACTCTTTTGTGCCATCAGCTAGAAACAAATCGCTTTCAGTTTTCCCAGCACCAGCAGCAAGTGTTTTAACCACTTGAGGTCTCCAAAATAAACATAAAATATAATCCACAGTAGGCAGGAAGCAATCATCAAGATTTTCAGGAACTTGGGCAAGTTGAGGTCCTCTGCCATGACACATGGGAACACCTTTGTTAGTCTTCAATTAAAATTTGCAGTCAGCACCTTCTCCTCTATCCTTTGTGGACCGACTGAACTCTGTGCTGAGCATTTCCTATCAAATCTGAATTGTGCCATTTTGGTCACTTCTCATTTCTTCTGTGTGTTTTCTTGACAAAAATTTTCTAGAATTTTCAAATTAATATCCTATTTCATAACTATAGCATTTAATTGGTTTTTCAATGTTTATAGATTTTTATATGAAAAAGAAATCTTTTAAACATACAGAAAACCTAGAAAATACTAAGAAGCATTGAGAGAGGGGCAGAGGGCAGGACTCATCTGTATTTCTTAGCTGCTATTAACATTCTTGTGTTTGTTCTTGTGAGCTTTCCCCTTACACTTATTTTAAAAACGTTTTCTCTAATAGTGCTGTGTATAGATCTGTGCTACAAAAATAGAACTAAAAGGGTCAAATTTGCTGCTGCTTAACTGGTCCTCCAGCTCTGTGATTATCCCACCCTCTCCGGCGTTTGTTCCTCTATCCATCCACCAAACACCCACGAGAAAAGGAAAACTGACAACAATAGCAAGTGATGTTTAAAGTTTATGCACAGCTAGTTCAACTGTTACAGCATATACATTTGCTTTTTTTTTTTTCCTGGCCCGGGGTGGGGGTGTTATTGGTGAATTTCCAGAAATTATCAGCTCTGATTTCGCCTTCTTGGCACAGTTCAAGGAACAATTTCTGAAATTCTAATGATCTGAATTTAGGGGACAGTCTAAGACTTCATTAAAAATCTCAAAGAAATCCATAAGCTCACTTAAGAGCTCCTGGATTTAATATCTAATGCCCACTTTTACCCCAACACTCTGTAACACCTTTGCCCCAGGAGCACTCAGGGTGCATGAGTGTTATGCTAACATCACATCTGGTATGTATGGATCAGTTCAGGGTTGGAGCAGTATTTCAGTGTTTCAAGCAACTGTTTCTAGTCTCCCCTTAAAAATATGCAGCTCTCCGCTGTTTTGGGGTCCTCTGATCTCTTCGGATTTTACTTCTGCTCTTGCAGAGTGGCTTTCCTTGTACAGTTGCTGTGCAGACAAATAAAAAAATCCCATGTACACAAAACCTAAGTTCTGATGAACACAAAGAGCAGAACTAGAAGTGACTGCACAGTCATATGCTATGGTCTGAAATATGATAATTTTAATTACCGATCACAAAGCAAATAGAGTATGTGTATGTTGAAAGCTATGCAAATGAGAGGCAGCCGCTTTACATCCTTACCGGAGCAGTCAGAATATGTGTAAACAAACAAGCGATGAGGAAATAGCCCTGTCCTCAGGGTAGCGCAGCAGACTTCTTTTTATGCTGTTATGTGCACATTTTTTATTCTGAAAAATAAATGAACCTATCTTCTTGTTACTCCTTCCCAATGGAAAATGCAATCAGTGGTAACTGTAGTTATTTGTGCAGAATTTTTTTCCTCACTGACATTCTCAAGATGAGATCTCCAACATCTGGAAGGAAAGCTCTCCAGTTCATGTCAAGAAATTTCAAGTACCTTCTTATTGAGGCCTATTATACACTGAAACCAACAGTGTGTCCAAGAAAAACATTGGCTCCTTCACTGACGTGACATTTGTTTTTCTAATATTTAGTTTAACATCAATTCCCATTTTCTCAAATTAAAAAAGAAGAGAGTTCCTGGTTTTAGATTAAGAGAAGAAAACTCATAGATGTGTGGATTGAGCAACACGAAAGAAAAAGCCTGCTGACTAATTCTATGCTCTATCCCATTATTAAGAACTATCGTTCCTTGAATAGACAGGTACAACTCAACCCTGTAATCTATGTGCATATCAAATACCTGTACATTGATTCATATGTAAAGCCCACTTTAAATGCTGTCTTACTCAAGCTCAGTGAGGGCAGGTATCTGGCCTACCCTGTTCACTATTGAGTTCCAAGTAATAGCATAGTGCCTGGCATCTACAGAGACTTTAGTAGTAATTATTTGAATGAATAAATAAGTGAACGGAAAAATAAATGTGGTGATTAATGAAGATACAGGAGATATTCCCTGTTAAGACTTCCAATGACTTCTTTAATTTCTATGTTGTCTAAATGTATATTTTCATAACATCAAGTTTTCAAAACTCCTATGTACTGTAATGGTGCTTTTATCAGAGGGCTTTTTTCTCATATCAATTTTGTTGACAGCTGCAGTCAACTAAGGCTTTTGTGTAATTTCTCTATAAAAAATTAGACATGGAATGGCTGGGAAATGTTACGGTCTTCTAGCTGCTGAATATGCCTGACATAGGATGATGTTGGTAATCAGGGAGTAGTCTGTACAACTTTTCTGGAAGTTCTTAAAACATGCTCTAGCATGACTTAAAAGTGGCCAAGGAAGCCAGAACCAGGAAGGGACAAGGGTCTGGAGAAACTTCCCTGGTTCCAGAGCTGGACATCTGAAGTCAGTGGGTTTGTCCAAAGGCACTTAGGGAGCTCAGGCTTGGTCTGGACAAGAATGGAAGCCAATGCTCTAAACTGGTGGTTGCCACAGGAGTGCTGCAGCCGAGGATGCTCAGAATTAGGCAGGTGATGGTGATGTGATGTCAGGGCTGGAGCCTTCGTAAGATGCTGCAAGGAGAAGTCTGGCCTCCTAACAAGACAGTCGTGGAGCCTATATTTCCATCTGGATCAATATGACACAATCTAGGGGCAGGCCACAATTGGGAAGAGGGTGACCTAAGCCCCAAGGGGGAATTCAAGATCTGCCCTGTAATGCTAAGCCTAACGTCAGGCAGCAAGGCTAGTTTCATACTCCACGTGGAGGGGCCGAGTCCTCAACCTGCCCCCTGCTCAGTGCTGGAATGGCTCAGGGACTAGGGGCTCGCCTGCAGGTGCAGGGCACTGGCACTCGAGCTGGCATGTGAGAAAGGCAAGAAGAGTCAGTATGTCAAGAAGTCAGTACCAAGTCTTAGTTCTGAGAACTCCCATCCATTGTTAAAGAAGCTCTAAATACGTGTAAATGTGTCCATTTGCAGCCCAACGCCATCCCTCTCACAAAACAACCCATATTTCTCTTCAGGTTCCTCCTCAGTTTAGTGTTCGGGTAGGACCTTGTCAAAGAGAAACAAATCTGGATTCAGTAAGTAGAGACGTTTATTCCAAAGGATTGTTGCAAGAGGAGGAAAGGGACTCCTGCAGTAGAGAGAAGGGGACTGTTGTAATAGGGTGAATGCTGTGGCCGCTGTGACCTGTGGCCTGCCGGTGTCTCAGGAGTTAGGCAAAGGGTTTTCTTTTCTAGAGAGGGGCAGACAAAACTAGAAAGACTTGAGTGTGAGGAAATGGGATGGATGAAAGGGTGCAGGCACCTGTGTCTTACCTAAGTCACATGGAGAAGGTACTTGTCCGCAGTGGCTGTTTTCCAGGACACAAAAGGGTGGAGGGGCTCCTTTAACCTTCAGAGACCACAGAACTCGGGTAAGAGGCAACACTGCCCAGCTCAAGTCCGGGGCAGGCTTCCCTTTGGCAGGATCTCCCCCTGTTCCAGAAGGGGCGCGGGGCTGCTACAGATTGTACCACTGCTTCAGGTGGCTCTCTCCACATGGTTGTAGCTGCCCAGTGAAAAGGGAAGGGGGGTGACGCCATCGAAGGGGCGATGCTGATGGATGGTCTTGCTTGTTGGCCAACTTCGTGGGCACCAGCGTGGCCGAACCTCAGACCATCTAGACAACTGCAGGCAAACTGCCAAACATACGGGAATTTGTGAAATTCCCTCTGGGTTGGATACATTGAATAGCAAAATCCACTTATTAGACTAAATATATTGAGGGAGTTTGGAATTTTGATACCACGGGTACCAAATTTCTGGATGTCTGACTGAATTTTCTCTCTTTATCGTGTTAGTGTAAGAGATCGACTTGGCCCAAGTCATCAAAATTATCCTTACAGTCATCTAATGATGGGTAAGAGAAAGGATGTGATGTTTGTACAGTGAAACCATCAAGAAGTGCAGTCGTATTTTTTTTTTCTTGAGCGCCTTTAAAAAATGAAGAGCTGCATGGTGCCAGGCCGCTGCCTTAGGAGTCAAGAGAGGCCACCTCAAATACAAATAAACTGTTTCTGATTAAGAAAACACTTTCTTATTCCTATATAAAGTATTTATTAGGCATTGGATTTTATGAACCATTTGGTCCTGCAGTCTTTATTTTAAAAAGGTTATTCTGAATGCATTACCAAGTGTCCTGTGGAATATTTCACATAAAAGGAAGCGGGAAATGTATAAATGTAAACAGGCTAATTGTATGCAGATATAAATTATGGATGTTGGTCTTATGAAAAAGCATTGCTGATTTGCAGGGGTCTTACTCAGCAGTCCCGCGTCTGGTCTAGGGGGATATTTAGTATGGCTGTGATGTGCAGAATTTAAAACAAAACTTTACGTGCTGGAAGATAAAATACAGCCCAGTCGTGCTAGGACCACACTGTTGGGAGAAGGAGGATTTTAGTTTATTTTATTGCTGTTGATGTTGACACTCATCAGCTCTGTTACCCTCTGTGCTTCCACAGCTGTGCAAAAGCCAGGGTTTGAGAAGGGTGGTTTATGGTTATGTGATGTCGCAAGAATTGCTGCAGGTGACGTTGTCCCCAGTACCCTATGTGGTTTTCATTGCTCAAATGCTCGTGTCATAGTCTTGGGTGACATAGAAAACTAAAGCTTCTTTTTACCCCTTTCCCAAAACAAATACAAACATGAAACTTATAAAGGATGCCCAAGACAAAAGACAGTCAGTTGAATGGTGCAAATAGAAAGAACTCTGGTATGATCACCCCTTTTGATGGAGAATTTGCCACCACCAATTTTCATCACGTTATCCCAACAAGTTTAACCTTGAGTTAAAGACACTGCCCTTTCGTCCCAAAGCTCTGAGGAAATATGGAAATGATCAACTTCATAAGTGTTAAATGATTGGCCTAATATTTTATGGTACATGACAGAATCTTAGGGAGACTTATCTGGACGGCATCAACCTTTCGCTGACGTGGGATGTCAGTGCCTCGTGGTAAATCATTGACTAGCACCCACTTACTTTCCGGCCAGCACCTGCTTGCTAGTCCAGTGAAGAAGTAGAGACATGAAATGGGAACAAAGGCACAGTTCTACATCCTGAGCGGTAAACTTCATATTGAAAAGCAGCAGGAGTTTCCAGGATACACAACAATAAAGTCTATTTTAAAATCATTATAATACAGTTTAACTAAAGAAGGAGCCTAGGTATTAATTCTCTGAGAGGAATGAAACATATTATATACCAGGGATTTCCTACATGATAGAATGAAAGAGCACAAAGTCTACAGCGGTGCCCAGGGTCTGCTTTTCCCCCTGGATGGTAATGTTCGGGACCAAGGCACTCATCAAGAGGATGTCTTGTTGTGTGGATCACACTATAGGCCAGATCATCTGGTGGACGGTGGGGCTCAGTCTTTCACCACTTTTCAGTCTTGCTTCCTCTCCCTGTTGCTTCCCTACCCCAGTTGAAGGGCTCCTTGCAGTGAATTCCTCTTCTCAGCAACTTTAACATTTCTTAGCCAGGACATGACATCCAGGGCACGCTGGACAATTTGATAGGTTACCTAATTTGAATAAACTAGTTTGCATCCAAGTGTTTATACATTGGCCTCCCTGAGCCAATATACTTAGGTTTTCATTGGGAGCTTCAAAAAATGTACTTAGCTAGCATGTTGAAGTCATCTACTTGGCAAATAATCATTGAGAGCTCACTGCAAGCCAAAACGATTGCAAAAATATTCTCTTAATAACCCTGCAAGGTAGGCATCAGCTCAGTTTTAAGATGATAGAAACCAGGGTCAGAGATTAAGGATTGGCTGCTGTATCATGTGGCCCTTTATTATGGTTTTTGGATGTTGCATTTACAAAGCACTCAGCCAAGTAAAATCTAGTAAGTGATTTGGTTAATTTAAGATGAGTAGACAGCCAACTCTTATTCCATGCTCGGGTCCTAATAGGTTTGGTCATCTGTGCTGCCTGCGTTGTCCAGGTGCTAACCAGAGACCTTTCATTTAGTGCTGTATGGGCCCAGCTTTGTTACAGTATTTGGAAACTGGATGCATCCCTGCTTGTACAGAAAATTTAACAAATCCTCAAAAAATTCATTATATACTAGGTCCACATATTTAAAATCTTGTTTCATATGTATTTATTCAGTACTCACCAGTTGAATTCTGCAGGTAGTTTCTGAGTGTGGAGGATGGTATGGCTTTGCTTTAGTTGCAAGGACTTACTCTGCACCCCACCGCACCCCCAATCCCAGAGGCCTGCTAAGAGTTTCCCTGATTCAAGCATTCTCTTTGTGGGATAAGAAGGCCAGTGAGTAAATGATGACTTATTGGACAAAACTAAACACCTACTTGGTTAGATAAATGATCTCAGCTCAAAAAACTGGACTCATTTACTGAAATCTGAAATTTAAAATATATTTTATTACCACTGAGATAGCTTTGGAAATATAACAAAAAATCCACTTAATAAAGTCTACTGTATCTGAAAATTATTGCTATAATAACCAGAACTCTCCATAAGATTTCCAAGAAACTTGATGGTGGCTCTTCTCCCTTGATAGAAATGATACTTGTATATAAAAACTTTTTAATGCTGTAAAAATTCTATAATAAGGTTCTGGCAAGCACTTTCTTGTGAAGCACATACGAGCTGAATTATCAAAGGGAACCCCAGAAAAGTGAGCAGAATTCATCTGAACTTGAAAAGACTTAATGAGTTCATCTCTGACCTTTCATCTACCTATAGCCTGCAAATGAGCTGAGAGCTCCAGTCATTTCAGGCAGAAACGTGGACTTTGGGGGGCAGCCACAAAAGAGTATATGACCTCTGATTCAGGAAAAGATGAAGAGCCGTTTCTGGCTACTGGAGATGCTTAAGTAGAGATCCCCCCAGGCAAGCAACAGCCCTAGCTCAAGGTTACCCCATCATCTGCGAGAATAGGCCTAGGTATTGGTTTAAGCTAGAAAGTGGCAAAGGAAATTGTCTCAGATCATCAGTAACACCGATCTTATTCCCCAGGTGACTTAATTCTCAAGTTGAGTTTGGAACATGAATTTAGACTCCACTTAATCATCAAATCAATTAAACGTGGTAATTTGAGGGATAAAGTCCATTCCATTCCCCCCCCCCCAAGTTTCTGTCCTTATTAGTCCCATCCCCAAAATGGGAGTAGTTACTCGCCCATACGTAAATGTCAGAAACACCCAATTCTACCACCCTTCATTCTAAAGTCGGGCCCACTGGAAATGTCAGATCCTAAAAATGAATTATGAGCACTACACACATGCATGCATGCGCACGCACACACACACTATGCTGTAGCACTTCAAATTAAAGTAATGAATTCATTTAATAATAAGGTCAACGAAAAGGAGGCATTTGTTGGAAAAAATCTAGTACTCCTGTGCTTGGTCAAGAACCCAGCAGAGATGGTTCTAAAACAAAGGTCAGAAGCCAACTGACTCAAAGATGCAAAATCTGTTTGAGTGTGAAAATGATCTGGAAGGAGCCCTTGCCTGTCTCGTGGAAAATGTCTGTGCTTTATGGCCCAGAGGGACTATTCAACGGCCCCTTCCCCTCCGTGAGCAGCAAGGCTCACCGAGTGTGTGCAAACCCACGGTTTCTGTTGATTTATGGGATTTGTGTTTAATTTATTCATCAGTGAGTACTAAATAAATACTTATAAACAGGATTTTAAAAGTATGTGGACCTAACATTAAAAATGCATATTTGATTACTCATCCTAACATTCATAACCTCAAAAGTTAGGATGTGTCATTCAAAAGGGATTTCACCCCTTCTGGTCCCATGCCACCGTGCGGGACAGAGCAGATACACGAGCGTGCGTGAGAACTGGTCGACTTATCTCAGGAGCACAGCTCAGGCTACTCTTAATAGCGAAACACACTGCTTCTGCAACGCAGTCTCACTGGTATGCATTCCCCACATATTTATTGATATAACCCTTATTTTCTTTTTTTAACTTGGAAAGTATTCCTAATCTTTACAGAATGTGTCCCTGGATTTCTTCAGCTTCTAATTTCCCTAATAACACAGGAGAAATCAGATGCTCCACCTAGGAACTGTGGCAACCCTCCGAGCTTCAACCCAGGCCAGTGCTCTTCCATCTCATTGCTCCGGTCCCCACCGCCCCTTCTTGGAAATGATAACACAGGAGCATGAAAAAAACCCCTCTTGTTAGATAGAATATTCTTCCTTCCACATTATAGACACTTTTAGATAATGATAACCTATACTTCCATTACTAGTAGACACATAAGAAATAGTTTTGATTCGGTTACGATTAGACCAAATGTGTCTTTCCAGATCGCATACCTACTGTGACTCATTGTTGGTGTACCACACTTTTCTCATTCCTTTATCTCTTTACTCACAGTGTTATGTAACTTTCTGTGTAATTAATTCAGCCCAGAGCAAAGCCAAAGAAAACTAAACTGCAATCATGCTTCCTATTTATATATTGATTTAATGTTTATAAAGCATTTGCAGAATGTTTACATATTTATTGTCACAACAACTTCGCCAAGTAGGTAAGACAGATGTTGTTATATCTATTTTACAGATTAGGCAAATTAGAGAGATGAGGGGCTTGCCCAGAGTCACGTGGCCAGTCAACGGCAGAGCAGGGGGTCACTTCTGGTCTGTGGGCGGGGGGGGGGGACCCAGAGAGTTAACAGGTGAGCAAGTAAATAATTCCAAGTAGTAGTAGGTACAGTGAAGAAAATAAACAGTAACAGGTAATAATACAACCCAATAGAAACTGGGAGGTCAGGAATGTCCTCTCTAAGCCACGGCCTCTTGAGAGGGGACAAGGCGAGCAAGTCCCCGGGCTGCTGACACACAGAAAGTGATGCATTTGTTTGGGTTTAAGCCACTAAGTTTGCGGTAATTCATTACACAGCGATATAAAACTAACAGTGTCACAGTTTTCTTCCAATCCTTTAATAACTATTTTTTATTCGTTTTTGTTCTGGGCTCTCCTGTTTGACTTCTCTTTTAATATTTTTATTACAAGTGGAAAACATGTATGTAAAGCACAAAAAGTAAAGCAATCATTCAAGTGCTCCCCAGCTCAAGAGCTCAGTCCCCTGTCCACCAGAAGGAAATAATAGCTCAGATTTTCTGCTTGTCACCCCTTTGCTTGTCTTTATAGATTTGTCACATATGTGCGTCTCCCTGAAAAAGGGTGTCATTTTGTTTTGCAAGCCTTTGGCTTTATATGAATAGACGGTGTTGAAGGTTCTGCAAATTGCTTTCCTTGCTCAGTACCATGGTTTGAACTCTATGCTGATGTGTGTATCTGTAGTTTATTGTTTTTTCCATTGCGGATTGGTATTTTATCTTGTGAGGAGTCAATGATGTTATTTTTCCACTCTATTGTTAATGGACATTTGGGCTATTTGTTCCCAGGCTTTTTCTTTTTAAATTATAAACGTCACTAGAATATACAGTTGTGTCTATGCCTGCAAATAGAATAGCCGGATCATAAGTTATGTACATTTTCAACTTTCCTAGGAAATGTCAAATCATTTTTCTGAAGTGGTTGGATCAGATTATTTCACCCTTCGTTCATGAGGGTGCCCATTAGTCCGCATTCTTGCCAAAACTTGCTACCATCAAGTGTTTCATTTTTGCTCATCTAGTGGATGTGAAACGATATCCTTTGGTTTTATTTGCCAAGCCCATGGTTAATAACGCTGTTGAGCATCTTTCCACGTGTCTGTTGGCCATTAGGGGCTCCCTAAGCCATTGATTGGATCAGTCAGGGTTTCAGAAGGACACCGATGGTGCACTCACATGGTGCAGTGTGAAGAGATTTTAATAAAAGATTGGTTTACAAATGTGTGGGCAGGACCCCAAAGCAGGTGACAGTGCTTTTACTAGTAATACTCTCAGGCTGAAGGTGAGAAGGTGAGAGGAGAGGAATGTGACCTCTGCGGAGGAAGCAGAGCTCTGGTGGCCCCCAGGGAAAGGTCAGGTGTGGGTAGTGGAAGACAGACTCTCCCCTCTCTGTTTCCAGCCAGTGTTTCCATTGTTTGAAACCCAGGGGGAGTCGCAGAGAGGGGGAGCCTGAAGCGGTGGCCACGCAGGCCCAGAGCAAGGTGGACGGGAGAGGAACACAGATCTGGAAGGGCAAAATGCAAAGCCGCAGGTCGATGTGACGTTTCTCTGCTGGCTTGGTGTTTGTCTTCGGGATCTGTAAGTGTTTTACATCTGCAGATGTTTCTTTGGCCTCTGCCTGGCCTAATTCTGTGTGAGAATCTCACTGCTGCACAAGTGTCCATTTCATACTTGGTGAGAAGGTTCTGTTTTCATTGAGTCCAAATTTGCCTTCCTGAAGCTTCCAGCCCTTGGTCATGTTCTAATTCCCCTTAAAAGACAGGCCTTCCAAATCCAGAAGACACTCTCAGGTCCTCTTTAGCTCTTCAATGTCCCCCACTTTTGGCACCCATATTAGATAGACAACCCATCCATATGGCTTTGTAGCCCACTGACTACCTTGCCCACCCCCATTTCACATAACTTGCTATCTAGCCGGTTTATCGATACATCAATTACTTTTAACCCGGAATTCTCACTGTACAATTATACCTGCTCTGTTTCACCTTCCTTGATTCAAACCTAGAACATGTATTCCTGTTGGAAATGGTGTAAGTTAATTCTTTTACAAAATATATTAGTCTCTTTCCCTGGCCTTGAGTCATATTAATGTGGACTTCGGTTCAAATAAATTCAAATTCAGACTTGGCTCTGCTGCTCACAATACGACTTTGTACATTTTTAAAAAACATGTTCTGAGATTTATCTTCTCGTTAATAGAAAAGCAGTCATATCTGTCTTGTAGGGCTATTGCTTACTATTTTAAAAACCTTTAAGCATAGAGAGAACTTAACACCTTGTCGAAGGCTTACTGAGGGTCAGCAGCTGCCCCCGCCCCGCCTCTCCTCTGCTTATCCTGAGCGCGGCCCTTCCCGGGCACCGATCCAGTCTCCGAACCCCTTTAAATGAAGCGCCCCGATTTCGCCCCCTACGTCCCGTTGTCCTTTGTAGCCTTGGTGGCTCGCAGCACAGTTTAGGGCTCGCTCAGGGCCCGCTCCTCGTTGGCTTTCCGTCGATCAGCGCTCCTTCTGCACCGAGATCTTCAGCGCATCGGGCAGGACTGAGGCTCCTGCCTTCGCAGGTCCGCTTCGGCCAACGGCCTGTGCCAGACACGGCGAGGGCCGGGCAGCCTGCGCCCGGGCCAGCCCGGCCAGACTCAGGAGCCCAGCGTTCAGGCGGTTTGCTCTTCAGGAAACGCCCCGGGGTCTCCACCTCCTTTCCCTCCCGGCCTCCTTTCCACCCCGGCCTCCTTTCCACCTCGGCCTCCTTTCCACCCCGGCCTCCTTTCCACCCCGGCCTCCTTTCCCTCCCGGCCTCCTTTCCACCCCGGCCTCCTTTCCACCCCGGCCTTCTTTCCACCCCGGCCCCCTTTCCACCCCGGCCTCCTTTCCATCCCGGCCTCCTTTCCACCTCGGCCTCCTTTCCACCTCGGCCTCCTTTCCATCCCGGCCTCCTTTCCACCCCGGCCTCCTTTCCACCCCGGCCTCCTTTCCACCTCGGCCTCCTTTCCACCCCGGCCTCCTTTCCTCCTCGGCCTCCTTTCCTCCTCGGCCTCCTTTCCACCCCGGCCTCCTTTCCACCCCGGCCTCCTTTCCTCCTCGGCCTCCTTTCCTCCTCGGCCTCCTTTCCGCCCCGGCCTCCTTTCCGCCTCGGCCTCCTTTCCGCCCCGGCCTCCTTTCCGCCCCGGCCTCCTTTCCACCCCGGCCTCCTTTCCACCCCGGCCTCCTTTCCTCCTCGGCCTCCTTTCCCTTCGCTCTGCGGCCGGCCCCTGTGGTGCAGCCGCACGTTACAAACCTGCCCCCGGAGCCTCACGTCGGCCCGCTCATTTCACCTTTGAAAAACTGTATCAGATTTTCTATCTCACGGGCTCTTTTCCTGGCCTTAGTGTTCAGACTTAGTCTAATTAACTAGTCAGCCAAATCTCATCACTGAGGGACATTTGGAAATCAACTGAGAGCCCATTTCTTTGCTTTTGTTTTTAATCTTTACCCAAGGGTATATTGACTGGTTTGAGAGAGAGGAAGGGGGGGGAGAGACGTGGGCCAGCTGCCCCCGCGCTCACCGTGACTGGGGGTGGAGGCTGCAGCCCTCTCGGTGCGTGGGGCAGTGCTGCAGCCCACTGAGCCACCCGCTGGGCAATAGCCCGTTTCTTGTACAAGCATTATTATAATATTTTCAGATATACTTTTTTCTCCAGATGAGTAGCATGTTATGTGTGTTCTCCTTTCTGCTGCCTGATGAATTCTCTCTGCAGCCTGGTCATTGGTTTATATCAGACAAAATGTTTTTAGTCGCGAATGGAATTGCCTTGGCTTCCCCGTGCATTGCTGGGCGAGTCACTGCTGGAGAGCAGTGCTGCGCGGACAGGCTCTCCTGGCGCTCCAGGCGTGTCCTGCCTCCACGTGCGACACATTCGTAGGATTAGTGGAGCCCCGACTATGTGGCTGTGTTAATCCCACCTCACACATTGTCACTCACTATAAGAGAATGACAGAGCTTTCCTAGGATAGTAAAAGCAGAGAAGCAATGTGAGCATTAAGAAGTAATAGTATTATTTGCTCAGTGTTACCATTTGAAGGTGCATGAGGTTGACACACGGATCTCAAAAGGCTTAAAAGCACAATGACAGAATCTGTAATGTGTATTAACAGGCAAAGTAAATGATAATTTAGTGGTTGGAATGCTGGGGTGAACGCAGTCACTGTGGATTAGATGCACATTACCAAACTGAATACCTTTTATTTCTGCATAATGTTGGATCATGGATCGAATTTGTATTTATAACATTAGATTATAGAAGCAGTCGAAAATCTGAGTTCACTCTAAGGAATTATTAACAGAAAAAGGTACAACAGGTTTTCGTATTTCCAAAAGAACTAGGTTACTTAAGGGTTACCATCTAATCATAGTTTTAAGAAATTTGGACGGCCGAAGACTCTATTTTCATCTGGGGATCATTTTTACAATGTCAGAGAGAGACCTGCCCTGTATCACAGAAACCATGACCGTTCACTTTTGTACACATGGATAAGAGAAGACGGAATGGGTGGCCCGTTGCCTAGAAACAGCCGGAGCACAGTCAGAATACACATGGTTGTAGGAGACAGTTGGTGTTAACAGGTTCCAACTTGGAAAGAAAATGTTTTGAAATATTTTTGGTAGTGATACCAGACCTGTCCAGAAAGCCGTGTTCCCTTCCTCAGGCCTCCCGGGGCAGCTGCCAGGGGGCCCGGGGATCTGAGGGATGCTCCTGAAGGAGTTTAGGGAGCGCGGGTCACGTCGGGTGTGAACTGTCAGTTCGGAGGACTGGCCCGTGGAGCGACGTGTCTGATGTCCAGTGGAACTGAGTGCCTCGAACTAAGTCTATTTTGTGCTAAACCACACATTTTAAGATTTTTCTATTGAAATTAATATTTAAGTCATTATGACATGTTCTCTTCTATAGTATTTCCACTTGATCTAACCTATAATGCTGGTATTCAGGAGTATCTATTAATACTGAGGTGCTATTTAAAGCAAGTGTACATGACCCATCAAACAATTACCACCACGATTGCCCCTCAAAATTATTAAAAGCATTTGCACATGATGAATTTCAAAGCGCAGCCCAAAGGGAGTAACATGACGTCTAGGAATACATTTTAAAGGAATATCTATAGGGACTAAAATAGTTTAAGCATAGCCATTAAAGAAACTCCACACTACACAAGTAAATAGATTTATAACATTCCAAAAGCATCTTGCTATTGTTTGCTGCAGGAATATTTTCTTTAATGTCCTTTCCATTAAAAGAAAAAAGCATAACTGAAAAATAGGTTGGGATATTGTAAACATTTAAATTCATGTTATAATTGATTTCCTCCCATATTATTACTTAACTACTATTTTTCTTTGAAGACACATTTAGCTAATTTTTATAACATGAAGTTTCAGTAAGGTAAAAAGTAGCTATCACCAATATTTCTGTCTTAGCCTCTTCTATACCTTTTATCAAATTCATTTCATTAAAGATTTTCCTGTTTGGTTTAATAAGTTGTCTCATGATCCCAACACTCACTATATTAATGTTTTAGAAATTCTTTAGTATCCAAGAAATTGTTCTTATTCACACAGTGCTTCCCAGCGGGACCTCGCGCGTGGAGCTGCCCTGGGGTGGCAGCTCCCGCAGGGTTTTGCTGCGGGGTGACCGGCGTTCGGGCTGGCGGCCGGTCCTCCCCTTTCTCCCGCTGCTCTCGCTGCAGGATGGACCCTCGTCCTTCCTCCTGACGGCTTGTCCCCTCCCGGCGTGGGACCGTTCCCCGCCCGAACGCTCCTTACCCACGGGAAGGGGCCTCTTTCCACGAGAGTGGGCGGGACCTGCTTCCTTCTCCTGTCCGCGTGGCATTTCACGACCGCTCCGTTACTGGTGGCTTCCAGTTATTTGAAATTAGGGCGTCAGTAGGCGATTCTGCTCCCATATTTTGGTGTTTACTGTAGAATAGATTATATGTGGATTTTCATAGTGAAAGGTATGCATATTTTAAATTTTGGTATGCTGTCAAGTTACTCTCCCCAAAAATACTGCTCCAATGTGCATTTCCACGACTGGCATATAAGCGTGCCCGTTTCCACACCTTTGTCAACCATGGATAGCATCAGACTTTCTATCAGATTCAAAGTTTTGCCAGTATGATAGGATAAAATGGTATTTTGCTATTTTTTTGAAAAACTGTCTTCATTATATTACTAATAAAACTGAGTATATTTCAAATGTAAAAAAAATTTATTATCAAAGCTTAATATTTAAGTAAGAACTCTGGTTTTTGGCAGAAAACAATTAATTAGGATGAATAGTGTTTAAAATATACTTTCAAAGCCTGAAAGGATGGTGTGAGATGTGCCATAGTTTCCCAGCTGCTCTGTATGTGACTCGGTCTTACGATTTCGGCCCTTGGAGAAGAGAATGTTCCTCTCTGGTTACCTCACTCAGGGCTATTCCAGGGCAAATGAGCTCTTTTGGCCTGAGAAAATGATGGCACTCCCACCTTGTTTGGGAATAGTCAAGGGAAACTATATAAACAAAATAGCAAGTTATAAAATGACACCTTCATTTTTTAACAACACTTACCTCATTTGCAATTATGAAAGTGAGTTATTTTTTTAAAACATTTTCTCGCTGCTGTATCTCACTGTATCCCCAGGTGAAAACATTATCAGAGTTGTAGTTTGTGTTCAGAAAAAGTTTGACTGAGTGAATAAATGAGAAAATGAATTTCACTCTGTATTACCGTTAAGGATCTTGATTTTAAACCAGAAAAAAAAAAAAAAAGGAAAGATTAATGTTTTCCGAAAAACAGAAACATTCAAAAACATTCAATGGGATATGAACTTTTGTTCCCAATTTTATTTCTGAATGCTCTTCAGTTTTCTAGTCCAAATTTTGAACGTGACAGTTTTCAAAGCCAAGTGCTCCATACCATCACAGTCATAAATCTCCATTAAAATTTTATCGTTGTTTGTTAAGAGCTTATCTTCCCCTTCCTCTACCATTAAAGTTTTAAATATCCAAAGGAAAACTGGTTAATTTTTCAGAACTAAAAAATCGGAGAAGTTAAAAAAAGTACACTTCAACTTGTTTATTTCCCTGAGACTTGTGACATTCAATCCCAACTACAAATGAAAAGCTTTTCTCACTTTATACTGTCCACACATCTAGGTGTAATCTTTTAGTAAAATAAATAGAGAACTAATTCTCCCTATTGCTGTGTAAACATTGGCTGCTTTTCTTTTGGTGCTGCGGGAGATATTCCAGGCTATTTGTCTTCTTTAAGCTTTGCAAATGTAAAATATATTAATGTAGGTTACCTTAGCCTATTACAAATTCACCTCACTGTCTATTAACATATCTCAACTCTAACTTAATGACACTTCTACCTGTATTATTTATTTTTCATTATCCTGTAATCCAGGGCTCTCTGCTGAAACTCTATAAAACACAACTATTAGGTCCAAACTCGGGGCCGTGTCTGCTGGGACTCAGATTAGATCATCACGTTATTTCAGCGGCTAAAGCAACTGCCACTCAGCTGTAGCTGAGTCTCCCCCCAGTGCCTACTCAGCCAGGATCCGTGATTAAAAATTTCCAAATTCATTTCCGACTGCCTCTAGCACCAGCCCGAGTGACCTTGCCCAGGTACCGTGCATTTTTAGTTGCTCAGCCCATCAACAGGCAGCCTAGGTTTCCTCCTGTATATTTTCATTGAAATGAGCCTTTGCAAACCTCAGTTTCCCCAAAGGGAGCTCACACTGAGCTGAAGACAAAAATTTCACGTTTTGTCAGTCTCAGGTCAGAACATCATCTGTGACAATCAGTTGCCTTTCTTCTGACCTTTCTCGTTGTTAAGAATCCCAGCAACATATGCACGAGGTGGAGCCACAGGACAGACGTGGCAGCCTGGGAAGCTTTAGGGCTTTAAAGTCAGCTCAGTGTCGGACTAAACAGCAAAGACACTGGGTTTGGGTGACTGGGGTTTATCAGAGCACTTTTAAGATGTCAATACCCAGGAAAAACCTAACTGTCCAGCAGGAGGGGATGCGTTAAACAGATCACAGTTCATTCACTCACTGGAATGCTATGTGATCATTAAAACTGGTGATAAAAACCTGTCTTTATTGACTTGCAAGGCAAGTGATCGTGTTTGTATTATTGATTTTATTTTTTTTATTAAAAATGAACACACAGAACCTGCGTCCAGCCATAATGGAGATACAGAGGTCAGATTTACCCTCCCATTTTAAGTAACTTAAAAACTAGGAAAATATGTAAAACGGCGGCTTCAGATATTGGACAGCTGACCGTGCAGGACAGTCATCCCCGAGGGAAGGGAGGCAAGAGGCGAGGCTGACAAAGCCTCGGCTGCGGCCCGGGGAAGGGGACCCGCCGAGCCTGGCAGTGGCCCCGCGTTGGTGAGGCTGAGCTGAGCCTATGGGGGTACAAGGTGGCCGGACTAGCCAGGCGAGGGCCGGGGACAAGAGCCCGCTCCCACCAGGAGGGGCCTCTGCTGGGCCCTCGGCTCAGGGCTAAGCGCAGGCTGGGAGGAAGCAGCCTGAAGTCAGGAAGAGACCCCTGAGCAGGGACAAGCATCACGCCAGGGGGAAGAGAGAAGGCTGGGACTGCGGGCGGGGTCTGCAGGACTCAGATACTGTCTCAGGACCGTGGCCACACGGACCTAAAGGCGGCTCTCGTCCTGCCTGTCAAAGCTGAAAAGCGAGATTCAGACGGACCAATCTTTTTACAAGCACCCGAGCGACCTCCCAAAACCAAGCTCAAGATTATTTTAAAGAGTTCGAAAAAGAGTTCAGTATCCAACAGAGTACGTTCCTAATGTCTGTTCGGAAATTGCGAGGAAGCGAAGAAGCAGAAGGAAAAAGAGCTATGACAAGGGCAAAGCGTGATCGTTAGAAGAGACACAGAAGCGGAGAATGTGATCGAGTTGGTAGAAAAAGACATTTTTAAAAACTACAGCTACACTCCATATGTTCACAAAGATAGAGAGAGCATAGGCATGTTCAGGAGTCACATAAAGATAAAAAGAAACACAAATTGAATTTCTAGAGTTGAAAATTCAATGTCTGAGATAAAAATGCATTGGATAGCATTAATAGCTAATAAAGATGATAAAATTAAATCATTAAAAATGCTCAGTCCATTTGAAAGAAGGCGGAAAAAAGAAAAAGGGAACCGAGAATGGACAGAATAAATACAAACTATAGCAGGATGCTGGATCGATACTCATGCAGATTAATACAGTCAAGGTATATGCTTTAAATGCTTCAATTAAAAGGTAGAGATTATCAGACTGGATTTTAAAAATTTTCCCTAGAAGATACCTGTTTTAATTATTAAAAAAAATAGGTTAAAATTAGTGGATAGAAAGTGATATATACCATACTAACATTAACCTTAAAAAAGCTGAAATAGCCATATTAATATCAGGCAAACTTCAGTGTAGAGAATACTACCAAAGATAGAGATCATTTCATGACAATAAATGCATTTATTCATCAAGAGGCAAATGTTCATGCACCTAACAGCATAGCTTCCAAATACCTAAAATAAAATTGATAGGACTGAAGAGAGAAGTAGATGAATCAACAACTATAGCCAAAGGTTTCAGCATCTTTTCCCCAATAATTGATTGGCCAAATAGACAGAAAAACCAAGGATATAGGGGACTTCAGCAGTATTAGCAAACAACTTGACTTAATTGGTATTTTCAGAACCCTGTAGCAGGGTACACATTATTACTAGGTGTGCATAGAACCTTTACCAAGATAGGCCATATTCTGAGCCCTAAAACAACTCCCAAGTTGTAAAGTATTAAAATCATAAAAAGTATCTTTTCTGACCAAAATAGAATTAAATTAGAAATCAGTAACAAAAAGATACCTGGAGATTTCTCAAATACTTGGAAAGTAAACAAAGCACTCCTAAATAACCCATGAGTCAAAGGAAATTAGAAAGTATTTTGAACGGAGTGGAAGTTGAAATATTACATAAAAAATTGTAGGGGATGCAGTTAATCAGTGCTTAAAGGAATTTTATAACATTAAATACTTCTGTTAGAAATGGAGAAACACTTTTAGTCAATGGACTTGATATCCAATAGGAACATAGACACATTTTAAAAAAAGATTTTAATAAATAAATTGCAACCGTGTATAAAAGGACAACATATCGACCAGACAGAGGTTATCTCAGAAATGCAAGGTTGAGTTACTATGTAATTCATCACATTAACCGCCTAACACAATATAATTCACCATATCAAGAACTTAAAAAAATCAATAAGAGCCCTAGCAGGTTTGGCTCAGTGGTTAGAGCATTAGACTGAAGGGTTCCGGGTTCGATTCTGACCAAGGGCACATGCCTTAGTAGTGGGCTCAGCCTAGGTTGGGGTGCGTGCGCTAGGCAACCAGCTGATGTGTCTCTCTCACATCGATGCTTCTCTCTCCCTCTCTCTCTTTCACTCTTCTACTCTCTCTGAAAAGCAATGGAAAAAATGTCCTTGGGTGAGGATTTAAAAAAAAAAATCAATAGGAGGGCAAGCCGTTCAAACATGGGTAAAGTTTTGAACAGACACTCAGACACTTCACCAAAAGAGGCAATCAGATTACCAGTGAAAAGGTGAAAAGATGCTTAACTCATTAGTCACTAGGGGAATGCAATCAAAATCACCACGAAATACCACTACTGCATTAAAAGTAAAAATACTGTGGTAAGCAGAATTTTCAGGTGACCCCCAGTGGCTCTTGACCTTGTATAATGCTCTTCTACACACTCCTCCCGTTGAGTGTGGGCAGAACCTGTGCATATGAGGAAATATTATTCTTGTGGCAAAAGGACTTCTGTGGATGTAAATAAGTTCCCAGATCAGTTGAAGGCATAATAGGGAGATTATCTGGATTGACCTGACCTAGTCACATGAGCCCTTTAAATCTGGATTTGTAGGTGATTATGGGGGAAGTTAGATCAGGAGCAAGAGAGGTCTTCTGTGCACCAGCGCCGGCTCTGAGGATGGAGCCCAGCCCCGCGTCACGGAGCGCAGGCAGCCTCTAGGAGTTAAGAGCAGTAGAGTAGCCCATGGCCGAAGCCAGCAAGGAAATGGGGAGCTCAGTCCTACAACCACAAGGACCTGAACTCCACACCATGGGAGCGCAGAAGAGGAACCTGAGCTCCAGATCAGAGTGCAGGCTAGCCGATGTCTTGATTTTAGCCTAGTGAAAATCAGAGAGGAAAACACTGGGAATCAGAGGTCCACACTGGGCCTGGACTTCCGACCTACAGGACTGTGACTTAATAAATCTATGTTATTTGAAGCCACTAAGTTTGTGGAAATTTGTTATGCTGCAGTAGAAAATCAATACTACGTGTGTCTGTGGAGATGTGGAAGAACCGGGACTCCCAGGCACTGCGGGCAGGAATGCAGAAGCACAGGCGCTCAGGAACACAGCTTGGCAATTTCTTCAAAAGCTGAACATCCTCCTGCCGTGAGACAGTTAATCTATGCCTGGTATTTACCCAAGAGAAATCAAAACACATGTCCCGCAAGACTCGTACACAAATGTGTGCAGCAGATTTATTTATCATAGCCCCAAACGCCTGAAATGTCCATCCGAAGGTTCGTGGGTGAGCAAATCGTGGTATGGAATACTATCCAGGAGTAAAACCGAGTGAAGTATTGTTAAATACGAAATCGTGAATAAATCTCAAATAACATTTCTGAGTAACAGTAACCAGACCAAATTTTTTAAAAAAGTGTACTGTAAATGCATGCACTATTTGATTCAATGTATGTAAAATCCCAGAAAATAAAACCAATCTATAATGACAGGTGGTGGATCAGTTGTTGTCCGCAGCAGCTGAGGAAGACAGAAATCATTACACAGAATGAGGAAGGAACTTTGGGGAGTTATTATCTATTCATTATCTTGATTGCGGTGGTTGTTTCATAGGCATGTACATATGCCAGCGCTCATCAAATTGTACACTTTAAATAATTATGAATTATTGTATGACAGTTATACCTCAGTAAAGCTGTAATGAAGAATAAGACAGATATTATCTATAAAATAAAATACAAAAAAAGGGGAAGAGCTTATGGTTTCCTGTTCCATTCTTAGCCCTGTTTCTAACTAGTTGTGTGAGCTTAGGCAAGTAGTAGTATATCTCTAGTCTCAATATTCCACTCTGTGAAATGGGTTGGTAGGATGAGATGATACTTAAAGATCTTTTCTATGAATCTATAATGAGAGCAGCTACCTTCAACTGTATGTTTATTTAGTACCAGGCACTGGACTCACTTCATGTCACGAGATGTGACTTAGCAAAATCAATGCCTTTTCCAAGATCCCAAAGTGAGTCACCGGAAGATTCAGGATCAGACAGTTCCACCTGTGTCTGCAGCCTGTGGGCTCAGTTCTACATCCGTAAATGCAACTGCTTGACCACTGTTCACTCCCTACGAACCTCCCTGGTTTAACTTTGATATGCTCTGTTACCTACCATTTGACCTACCCAGTCCCTCCTATCGGCTATCTTTTCCCATGGCTTAACATCCAGGGTAGACAATTTGTCATGTGATTTTTGCGATTAAATAGTATAATTCTTAGTAATATTAATGTGAGCCACAGAGCATAACTGTATCCATTGTGCTGAGAAGTTGCACTAGATACAATTTCATCTTTAACGTAACAGCTCACAAATTACAAGTGTTTAATATAATTTGGAACCTTACTTTGTATTTTCTGTCATCGCCTTTTCACTCGAGAAGAAAAAGAAAAGGAAAAAAGTCCATTGTGTATAAGAAAATGTGTAATTTTTCCTCTTAGGAAACTCAGCTTCCCCTGAAAGAAGAGATGATATAAATCCCCAAAAGACCTAGCACAGGAGAATCAGTTACAAGTTTTCTGTCTTTTGCTTGCGTTTATTTCTGAGAGTGCATGTATGTATTACATATAATCAAATGAGAAAGGCTATGCTAATGAATCAATTAATGAGGTTAGCTGATGAAACAGAGATAGGCTCATCAGAAAATAGGCCCTGGACCCTCCTCCCGTCTGAGGCGTATCGCAGCGGAATCTGTAAGAGCCTGGAGAGGGAACTGATTAACAGTCATCCTCTCAGCTTTATTGCAGTGCTCGTTTTTATTCACGTCATGGACTACACTCTTTACCGTGGGTCCAAAATAAGGATTTCAGGAGGTGTGGGGAAGAGCCTGCTGCCAGACACCCTCTATAGAAACAGCACAGGATGAAAAACAGCCAGGTCGGACTGTACCCTTTTCCTGCCTCCCCCCCCCCCCCCCCCGTTGCCTTCCGGGCTCCCCTACCGATGATTTGTCTCTTTTTCTACCTTGTAGGATTCTATGAGTTCTTTTCTTTAAAATGTGTTTTTATTGATTTTTTAGAGAGAGAGAAAGGGGAGGTGGGAGAGAGAGACATTGATGTGAGAGCGAAACATCGATCAGCTGCCTCCCACACCCACCCTGCCCGGGCTTGAAGCCTGCAACCTGGGCACGTGCCCTGACTGGAAATCGCACCGGCGACCTTTTGGTGCAAGGGTGACGCTCAATCGAGCCACACGATCCACGGCCTAATTTATAAGAATAAGAGACTGAAGAAACCCAGAGACTGACGGCCAGGCCTCTTGTCTTTTCTCTCTTCTGTTTATTGCTCTCGGATGAGCTGCTCACTCCCAGGCGAGCGCTGGCGAGAGGCATCAGTCCATCACCCGGCATTCCCTTACCTTGAGCCGCTAAATCAGGTACACAGGGCGAGTGACGCCGGAGAGGCTTTGTAACTAGGAAGCCTTTTTACGTGATTTTTATTATTGTTTTGATGTCGGAAGGCATATTTCTTTTTCTGTAACTTTAAAAACTAGCTTTATCAAGGTGCAGTTGATATACGATAAAGTATACATTTCAAGTGTCCAGTAAGTTTTGACGTATGTGTAGGTGGTGAAACTATCACCACAATCAAGAGAATAAACACCTCCATCACTCACCAAAGCAAAGTACATTTCTGACTTTATGTTCCCCTTTCCCAGCCTGTCCCCAGTCCACCTCCTAAGCCTGTCCTCTGGGTGAGGAACACCACCCTGGCCGTCCGCAGGTCAGACTTAGCCCACAAATATTTTGCTTGACTAGAACATAGTATTAAGAAGTCTAAATCCATTTTCAAAACTAAAAATTAGTATCTTTTTATACAAAATTTTGTATTTCTGTTCTTTCTTTAAATCCCAAGCTCTCACAAGTCCGGCCAGCACTTCCGCTGGCAGCCGCATGTCTGTGGGAGCTGAACCCGGCAGCCTCTCTAGACAAGATGCTTTCCTCCAGTGTCCTGCAGTCCCCACACGGCTTGCTTTATTTATTGATGCTGTTTGTCTGGCCTTTGATTTTACCACCCCTGTCACTCAGCTTTCCCTCTCTCCCAACACAAGCACCCTTCAGTCTCCCCAGCAGCCTAAACTTTGCTTTTCTGAGCTCTGGTTCTTGCAAAGAGCTCTGCTGTCCTCTGCCTGGCCAGCCTGACAGACAGCCTTTAGCCCCCTTGTCTCATTTTGCATCTCTTGAGGAAGGATACCTAGCTCCTTGCTCTGCTCTCCTGCCGCATTTTTTCTCCTGTTATCCTGCAGCTCAGCATGTTGTTAGTTGTTTGCACACCTGGCCCTCCTGCGAGTGTGAGCTGCTCAGACAGATTTTGTCCTCGGGTCCTCAGCATTGAGCCTGGTGCCCTACACAAGGCAGAGACCTGCAGTAAACTTTTTTAGATGTCAAATGAAATTGATTGTTAAAAACATATAATACATTATTTTTTTTCTATTCAGGAGACACAATCTCATAAACATAATCTCAAATTAAAAATACTAAACATTTTATCTGCATTTCCAATGAAAACAGATATACTTTTTATATATTTGAGATACATGTATGTATAGATCAGCTACATTTTTGCTGCCTGTTGACTGAGTTAAATGCAGTAACCACTGGGACCATTGAAATAGATTATTGGCTCATAGGAGGGAAGCTTTACAATCTAATTTCCCACATTTTGGAAAGTGCACGTTCCTACTCATACATGTGCTATTGGCCCTTTAATCTCGGAGCACAAAAAAGTATAACATATGTGTACATTACACAGAACTTTTCCAATTGGGAGATTCTTATCCAGGAAGTTTCCTAAACATAGGCAAGTAATTTCATTAAAAAAAAAGAAAAAAGAAAGAAATCTTAGTTAGTTTTCCTGCATTTTGGTGATTCTCTGACTAGAATCTATTCTATTTCTAACCAGAAAACATCATAATTCTATTAAGTCACAGTTTAAAAAATCTTGAAAAAAATATTTATGTGACAGATCTTTCCTTAGGTAAATGTGTCGAGTTCCATGCCATTCCTCAGCAGCAGGCACGAAACATGCAAACAGAAGCCTGCCTTGCTTTTCTTCAACCCCATTATTGTTAAAAACCCGTTCTGTGACTTGCTAGCATGTTCAGAAAGCTCTATAACACCGTGGAAATGAAGAAATGAATAGCTAGTCCATCTTCTCAAGGGCCTCACAGTGTATGGGAGCCACTGAGAAGTCGGGAAACATTCTGGGTAATGGAAACAGCGCAAACGGGAGCCAGAGATGGGCCGTCAGCCGTGTATTTACAGAAAAGTCAGAGACACCACTCCTGCCGAAACAGCCTGTGTGCTGGGGCTACGAGAGAGAGAATGTGTCCAGCTGGGCGTTGGGGAGTCAAAGAAGACATCATAAAAGGTTAAATATCAGATCTGAGGAGCCTGGGTTTATATTGCATGTAGGTAATGGAGAATCATTCAGTATTGTAGAGTGAGGGCTGAGATTGGAGATGAATATTTGGACATCTGCTGTGTGTCAGGGTAGCAGAATATTAGGTTTGACATAAGCTTTTCCTCTCTCTCTCTCTCAAGCAGATATTTTAGTGAAGATCTGATGGGTATTTTTAAATTAATAACAGGGTACTGAAGACCCACGGAAAATGAGCCATCTCTGCAACCCAGGAAACCTGGTCCCCAAGGCTAGTTTTGTAGCAGGTTTGGGGTTTATGTGGCCATATACTGCTGAGCCCATTTCATTGTTTGAACAAATTTTGTTACATCTGTTTGGATCGTGTATAAAAGGCAACTCCAAGCAGCGACCTCTGTACCGCTGAGGAAGTAGACCATGACCCTGACCACTCCGCTGAATCGGGTACGACTGGGAACACGGGCCCGTGCGTGCAGCAGCTAGCAAGAGAAGGCAGAGCTCAGCCCCGGGGTGACGGCACTGAGACCCCCCGTCTTCTTCACACTCTGACGGATGGAAATAATTTCCTTTTTCCCTGCTGATAATAAATTTATACCTTCTCCTACCACAGTGAGAATATTTCCAGAGTTGTCTCAGCTCAGCTTTGATAAAATTCTCCTTCAGAGGAAGGAGATGGAGCTCTGCGCCCTGGGCCCTCAGGGTGGACCCTTGGGGACTGGCTCTGCCTGACCCACAGTATGGAGCAAAGACTCTGTGCAAAGCTGAGCATTCCCTGCATCAGGCAGAGAGCTCGGGGCTACAGTCAAGGACCCAAAGGATAGGCAGATGACAACATCCCCTGCTGAGGGGGCGTGGGGGGGGTCTGGAAGCCAAGGACACAGCAGCCCCGTGGCCCGCGTGGGGCCAGACACCCAGCTGCCTGATTCGCCATCCCGCTTCCAGCAGGGAACCAACGCTGGCCAGGGAGGATTCCTCCCAGAGCAGCCAGGCCACCCTCAAGTCTGCATGTTAACACTTGCCCAGATGGACATGCGCCTGCTCGTTGTGATGATGTCAGACTGAAATGTCACTGTGTGTTCTGTGGTTGGGAGGGGCTGTGTGAAGCTGGGGGTTGTGAAGCAGTAGAAGTCAAGTATGGCACTGTCGATGGGCTAAATTTCAGATCTGAAGAACTGGAATTTTTATTGTGTATAGGTAATAGGGAGCCATTAAATATTGTAGAGTGAGGGTCCTCCTCTTTCTCCCCTCCCCAGGGGAGTGATGCTTCCCGGCTGAAGCTGTTTCATTTGAATCAAAGGGCATTTTGGGACAGAGTCTGAAATGGATAAATATTAAGTGGGGGGTGTGCGTTAGGCCCTAGGATGTATCATGTCAGTGTGTGGTCTGCAGGGGCGGGGGACCAGGGGCAACAGCAGCAGAGTGGGAATCAAGACATTTCAAGATTTCAAAAGAGCTCTGCCTCCCTGCTAGCTTCCCATCGCTGGTCCCCACGGCTAACAGGTGGAATCCCGTTGCCAGGCTGCAGCTGAGAGATTCCCTCCTGGGTACACTGGCGGTCTCACTCTGCGTGAAAGAGCTTCTGAGGAAATACCTGTTAGTGAGAACTCCTTGTTGGAAAAGTTAACATGCTTATCAAAACAATTTTATAACTGAAAAAAACCATGAGCCGAGCCTGCTCCCAATGATAATTTCAGGTTTAATTAATTAATGACTGAAGTACTTTGGAAACACAAAGGACCATATACATGCTAAATATTATTAAATGTTAATAGCCATGTTCTCAAATAATGCCAATATTAATTTAAATTCCTAAACCTTATTATCAGAATGAAATGCATGCTAATGAGCCTTTCCTAATAAATATTTTGTTTATAATATATTTGGAGCAGTATTACTTATCTTGCTAGAGCAAGTATGAATTAGAGCACGTGGCAAAGGGGCTGCTACCCTTTCTATCATGATAATTAAAATGGAAATGTAGAGAAATATAATGAATATATTAGGCAAAAACCTTTGTGTTAGAACCAGTGAGGTTCACTCTGTGACCCAGCCAGGGACTTCATTTCCTTTTCAAGCAGTGGGTCCAGTGTTTGGTTTGTCCATATTTGCCTTCTTAGACTCTCTTTACAGTGCTACATAACACCGATTTAAATTTTAAACAAATGGATTAAAGTAAAAATTTTTGAAGGATTTTCTGAAACTCTCATGTCATCGTTTGAGGCCACTGGGCGTATCCTGGAATGCGTTCAGTCAAGCTCGGGGTCCCTTCTGCTCCTGCCTGTCGCCTGGACCGCCGAGCGCTCTCCCTGCCACACAGATGGGAGGCGGGCCTGCCTGGCTTCTCACCTCCTGCCTCGACTGAGTCATAAGAGCAGCGCTTGCTTCTTGGGGCATTGAATCATTTGTGTTTCAATTAGGGACGATCTGCGCGAATTCCTCCGGTAGGATGTATTCATGCATTTATTTATGCCCAGTTTCTCCAAAGTGCTGCGCTGGCTTCTGTTTAGAATACGGTTGGCTTAGTCCAGGCTCCTTTCAAGCTGAGAAGTCTAAAATTATACATGCTCTGGAATCCCAGGAAACAGAAAACTTTCCTTTTAATCCCCTTCTTACTCTGTACTTTGCATGCATTATTTAATTCAATCCTCACGAAAACTCTATGAAGCAGGTCATATAATATTACCCCATTTTTTAAAAAGCCCAAATGTACACATTTATTTAGTGTGATGGCTCTCTGCGGCATTTGAATGGGCTGATTTTGAAAATAAATAGTACTTACATTCTTTAGCATTGGTTTAGAACAATCCATTTATAAGTTAGAATAAAATAATTTTATACAGGTTTGTAGACACTTTATAAATTAAGGCCAGTTAACTTTCTCTGTCATTTTTGGGCAAATACTTTTCTAATTTTTCTTCTAATTTAAAAACTTTTCAAAGTATTAAGGTTAAAAATGAAAGAATATTGTAGTTAGTCATTCAGACCTTTTGCTTTGCGATCTCTGTTCCTGCGTTTAGAAAGCCTTTCCCGTCCAAAGATCAGAAAACTATTTGAAAGTCATGCTTTTCAAGCTCTTTAATTGTTTAAAGATATAGCTTCTCTTCTTTTTTAACATTTAACTCATTAATCTACCTGAAATTTATTATAATCCATAGTATATGGCCAAGCTCCAAATAGATCTTTATCTTTCAGAGGATTAGCCACTATTTCTAGGATTTATATCAAGCATGGCTAGGGCTTGGGAGGAAAACCAGGTTTTCTGTGTAAAGTTTCTCTCTGCTGCGTTCGACCGGCTTGTTTTGTAGCACAGACTATGTCACACTGAGTCAAAGTCATGCTCTAAATGGCTGTCCAGGCTTCGGGTGTTTGGCTGAATCCTGGGGGAGAGGGAGGCGCAGGATGTTCTCAAGTCATTAGCTTGATTGTGTGAGTCCCCTGGGTGTGAACAGCAGCCATGGCCACCCTGGGAGACCGAGAGCCTTGGCTTTGTAGACGCCCCTTCCTTGCTCTTTAGATGCCCGGACTTGGGTCGAGTACTGATTAGGGAGCTGAGCCAAGCCGCCCGGGGACATGCCAGCGGAGCGTCACCCCGGGTGGGCCGCGGAGTGGACGGTCTGTGTCAAGGCCCCTTAGTGCAGCAGGGTGGTGGCTACGATCGAGGCACATGGGAAACGGACGTTTATTGCCTAATTGAGTTTTCCCAGTGGCATCTAGGCAGTAGCTTTGCTGTTGAACTTCAACAGGAAAAAAAAAAAAAAAAGCCGATTTCTGGAAATTTTCGTCAAAGGACAGGAAAGAGGAATGAATGTGCTTCAGGCCCAGCAGCCGGCAAGGTGGGCTGCAGCGTCCTCCGAGGCCTCGGGCGCCTTCGCCCCGGCAGCGCGCACGCCCCATTCCGCCTCCACGGCCCGCCTGGCAGGTGGCGAACTGGGCATTTACACTTGAGGCCAGTGTCTGTGCGCTAAGCTTTCGATTGCCCGTTTGAATTAGGCACTTAATATTTTGAATAAATAAATGAATAACTTAATTATTGGGGAAGCATGTGAATAGCATTGTCAACTGTTTTGAGGACCTAAATGTCCCTGGCCATTTCTAAGGCTAGTTTCAGTTTCCTCGCTGTTATGCAGCTTTTTATAATCTAGATTAAAAATCTATAAATGGGCAGATTCGCTTAAATGAAATTATATTCTTTACAATTGATGTTCTTAAGCTATGAGGAGGATGGTCTTTTCTGGGAGATGTTTCTTTGTATTTAATTATTTTATCAGCCAAAGGAGTATTTTTACTCAATAGTGAAGTATTTTTAAAATTGTTGAAATAAGTTTTATAGGTTGTATTAAGCGAGTACATCTTCCTGTGGTGCTAGCACTGACCATGAAGGGGCTCATGCTGAGAGCACTGGGGACACTGGGCTAAGCGAGCGCACACCCTGTGCCTAGATTCCCAAAGCTTGTATGTGCTCCCGCATCGCGCGGGACGAGGGCTTGAGGTAAGACCAGTGTTGTTTCACTGGACTCACCAAAGGCAGTGCCATTCTGTATTTCCAACAGCTGAACCGCATAAAAGTCAAGAGCTTGAGTCTCTAAAACCGCTTGTTCAGTGGTCTTCCCAGCCCTCAATACTGACGCAGTCTTACAAAAATAAGATGTTCGCATGGTTGGCTGGGATGGGTGGAGCGTAGGTGTGAATGAAATAAAAAAATAAAAAAGGAAGTTTATGGCTGTGGCCAGAGTTTCTATGTGGACTCATTAGTGCAGATGAACTACCTCCCGGGTCAACTGAACTGGGCTCAACGCTGTGACGTAATTGAGCGCTGGCAGGCAGGGCGGGCCAGGGGCCTTGTCCCTCCTGTTCCACTTCTGGGCTTTTACGAGACTTTCCACCCCGCTGGAAAGTCGTCTTCACCAATCAATTCCACGTATTTGGTTGGGGTCACTCTCCTTAGGCAGGGTAAGGTCCCAGCGTGCTTCTGCGTTTTTAACTCCGTTAGTTGCTTATCAGCGAGTTTCTGAGAGGCTCCGGGACTGTGTCTCTTCCCCTCTCGAGGTGCTTGCCTGCTTTCTCCCTCGTTTATTAACCCCACACTCACCATGCAAATTATACAAGTTTTGCACTTCTGGCGCCCATAAGTTGCATTTATATTTGAATGACATTAAAGAAGTTTTCACGCGTGATTGAGCTTGTTTATGTTCTTCTTTCCTGATCAAACAACGTGGATCTAAACTCCGTCCCTGACTCGATGGTGTGGCAAACAGGACTCATCCTCACAAAGCAATTTTAAGTGATTCAAAAGGGGGACCAGAGGAGGGTAAAAGTGTCCCCAGAGTGCAGGCTCTTTTCACTTCAGGGACAAAGGAATTCCTAGAATTGATAAAGGGTTAATTAAGCATTTCGAATAATCACCAATAACCAAGTGAGGAAATAACATAGACAAAACCATTGGTATATTTGTGATTTCTGTACTAAGGGTAACAATGTTGACATTTACAAAAAAAAAAAAAAAAAATTTTCTTTGTAAGGGCAAAACGAAACAATCAAATTGTTCCAAATGGCTTTGAATATTCAAGAGGCCCCTGCAATCAATAAGAATTGACTTCAGTCTTGCCGTGAATAAAATACTGTTCCCGAGTATTTATGTAAACCTTTTAAAGCAGAAAACAAAGCATGGTATTAAGTGAAAATGAACAAATTCTTCCTGGAGAATTATAAGTAATGAGATTGTATGAAAAAACAGTCTCTCTTTCATTTTAGTACAATATTTCTAGGTATGTTAAATATATTTTTAATATTCTAAAATAGCACACAATTAAGAATTAATTGATTTACTAAAGCATTTTAAAATTTCATATTCTCTCACCAAAGAATACAAATTACTTTGGAGATCTCTCCTTCCAGTAATGACTGTTCACTTGAGAAGAAAAACAAAGAACATTAAAAACATAATTGGCCTCAGATGATAACTTGAGATTCCTCTAAACCCCAGTTATGTAGGGCTACATTTTTATTAATTATTTCTCATGTCCTAGCTCTAATTTCTTAAGTTCCCAATAAATAAGCATACATCGCATATTAGAAACCACGCTTTGTGTTTCCTTTTGTCCCGTGCAGGCTTCCCGGCCTCCTGCACGCTAGCCGAGCCGGTCTCCGCTTCTAACCTCCTGCTTTGGTTTGTATTTTTCCAGCTGCCTGTAATACATTCCCCAGGAGCCAGGCCTGCCCTTCATTTCCCAACACAAATACCAGCTTCTCTGTGAAGCTGTCCCTGAAAGGGGGGATGTCTCTCATCTCTGAAAGACCACATTTACAAAATGCTGAAACGCAGCGTTAACAAAAATTTTAACAACATGGGCTGTGAAGTCAGACCTAGATTCAAATTGTAGCCAAGCCGCTGCGCGCGGGCTGGAGATCGTTGGGCAAACTGCCTGACCTCTCTGACTCTGTTTTCTCACCTGTAAGACAGGAATAGCAATGTCCTTGTCACTGTGGTGACCATCAGATGAGATGACGTCTGCGAAGCTCTTGGTCCAGTATCAGCCCAGTAGAAAGGGCTCAAGATTAGCAGCTGTTGTATTATTACTATTACTACTCCTCACATTTCACCCAGGACACATTGTTTTAGTTGGGACAGGACAAGTCTATTTCCCTAACTAGATGGATCTGGTAAGCGAATGTCTTACGTTTCTTTATTTTTATCCATCACAATATATAATACAATGTTATGGTACTTAATAAATATTCTTAATTGTTAGTTTCTTTTGTGAGTGCCTTACATGGCTATTTAGAATATAAAAAAAGAAGACAAAAACAATAGAAAAAAGAAATCCAACAACTCTCCTTTCTTACCCAAATGTGTGTCTGTGTTGGGGTGTGTGTGTGTGTGTGTGTGTGTGTGTAGCCAGCAGCAACTCCTGGAAAGGAGAGCCTACTAACTTTGCAGTCCCATAGTAAAAATGCAAAAATATGAATTCTTCTAAAGACTGGTCGTTCTTACCAATAAACAAAATATAACGAAATGTGCCAGTATTTTAGAGCATTATCAGTTAGAAGATAACTTAAAACAAGTTTTCCTAATAATAAATTCTTAACAATTTAAATCTAGTCAATGATATTTAGCTCAATATCAAGTTTTCAAGCTTTTTTTAGCTTTGGAAAATTATAATTTCTGAGTAATTAACTAAAACTTGAGAAATAAGAAGACATCTTGCTAGCATAATTTGTAAAGCATTCAGTGTTTAAAATTTTTTAAAAAATTAGCCTTTGAGTGAAACTTAAAAAACGTTTGTCAAGAGCTAGCAGCCAAAACACAGGAAAGCAATTTATCCAAAATTAGATTGCTTTGAAATCTTCAAGTTAATGGAATCAAGGGAGGGAAAAAGTGGTGAGATAATTTGGTGTCGTTAAAACCTTCAACTTAGATGGGGGTAATCTAAGTTAACTATGTGAACATTAACTCATAACTTAAAACGCTCCAAACAATTGGGAGATGTGAGGAAAATATTCCAAGGGAAAGAAGAGCACAGAGCAGTTTTTTCACCTGTCTTTTGGAAGGATAATTAAGAAGCCATCGAAATTCTTTTCTGGTGAATCTGCTTTTAACTTACAAATAACTTGACTGAAAATGCAAAAAGAAAACGAGCTCATACTAATATGAGTACAAGTCCAATTTGTAGAATAACTTGGGAAAAACTGAGTTTCTTTATTTGAGTCATTGAAATAGATCTCCAGGTATGATTTAGGGCTTTGGGAATGAGAGAAGGAAATGGTTCAGAAATAAAATTAAGGGGAATAGGCCATTAGGCTGCCTCAGAGAACCTGCATCATTTACTTATATTAATTTCATGCACCATTTTATTTATATTTCATTCATTCATTCATTCATTCATTCATATTCAAATGTTTAAATGTCCTAAGAAGTTTGACCATTGCAATAGAGGCAATAACAATAATAAAACTGAATCTTGAATTCTGCTTTCCTTAAATAGAAATGGGCAACCATATTCATTATAATAGGTCCCCTTGGATTGTACTTATTTAATATTTTTAAAGTCAAATAATTCTGTTAGAGTGACTTGTTCTCTCTTTGGCACCCTAAGAAACCAGAAAAGTGTAAATTAAATACACTGGGATCCAAAGAGGGAACATTTATATTTTTTGAAAAGAATAATATTATTTGTTAGATATCTTGTTCCGTCATTTATAAATAGTCACCTTTGTAAAGCAAGAAATAACCTTGTTTAAAAACCACTGACATTGTTGTTCTCTTGTCACCAGCTGGTAATTGAAAATGCGTTGCTGTCAGTTCCACCTAAGACGCAGTGTAATTCCTTCTAAGATCTTGATCTGAAATTGGTAGCAAGAAAGCCAAAGAGGAAAAGCAAGAAGTCTTCGCTTGTTCTTTGCACGAGTAATTTTGTTCTGCCCTTTCTGATAATGTGAGTTATTATTCTTACCAGCTCTTGGAAGGCAGCTATAGGCTTCTATTTTTTTTTTCACAGCTCTCAGCTCGGTTTTACTCAATTGATATGGAAGTGGGTCTCTGCCTGGCTTTGGAACACACATTTGTAATGTTTATTTTAAAATAAAATCCAGATTGCTTTGTTAGAACAAGCGTCCACACACAGTAAACAGCGGAACCCTCGCCCTAGTCTACTTAGCCGCATTTTTCCTGCGAGACCAGTGTTTTGTTCTAGAACCTGTGTAACCTTCTAGCCTGAAGTTTAATAGCGATTATGGGAAATTAGTCTCAAAATCAGGGATCCAAAATAACTCAGACTGGGACCGGCCTGGGTGATAACCACGGGAGCTTCCGCGACGCTGATCCGGATTTCCAGGCATGCGAACAGAATTCTAATTACACTGTAACACTGCCTGGGGTCGTCACATCACAGGAGCTACCGAGAGCTCTTCTCAGAGTCATTTTTCTTCTGTTTGGGGGAATGGAGAGGGCAGCTGGAAAGAAGAGTGAAAGCCTTTCTTAACCAGGGGAGAATTTGAAAAATAAACAAGCTGATTGGGAAGAGCTTATGCCTTCTCACCGGCCACGTACCAGGCCCCTTCCTCTTGGAGCCGGAGTGAATTCATGAGGCCACAGAAGCAAGCCTGTTGTTTCGGGGAGAGGTGGCCGAGACTCTGTAAACACTTCTAGAGACCGGCCGCCTCCTGCCTAGCACATCAGTGCGGCCCGGCTGTTTCGATATAAAGAGCTCAGAATGTTCAAGACTCCCCTGCATGGAGGCCAAAAGAGGTCTCCCCAGCACTTTTCCTTCTTGTGCTCGGTGCTGTCCTGCGGAGCAAACAGTAAATCTAACGAAGGCCCACTTCACACGCCGGCCCGCGGGTCTGGAGCCAGCCGCTGAGCAGGCCGCTGCCTTCAGGGAGCCGGGCTGGGGGGCCTCTCCCCCTTCTTAGCCATCAGGTCGGTGTCTTTCAAAACGGCCACTCTTCTGGTGCTTTTTCGGATAAGCCCTTTGCTGAATTAAGTACGTGCCTGCTTCAGCCCTTCAATATACATGATATTTTATATCTAAGCGAAGCTGCACTTTGATGTTTAAAATCCTCAATTGTTAGGTGTGTAAGAATCTGACTTCTTAACAAAGGACCGTCTCGATGATGCTGTGTGTAAAATGAGCACACTTCCAGCGTGGGTGAAAACGACCCTTGTATGCCGTAGTTGTTGCCATTAAGGATTGGTTCTTGTGCCCTACGGGCGTTGGGGACATAAACCTGAAGCTGACTCGTCCCAGTTCAGTGGCCTCCAAGAACCATGATACGTGAGAGCAGCACTTGTCTGCAAACCCATTTGGTGCTGGCAGGCTGAGGAGGTCGGGGGACCCTCCTGGAGGTGGGGGTCAGACCTGTAGCATGTCATTCCCAAAAATGCGAATCAGCTTTCGGTGCGGGGTTGGCACGCTTTCTCGGCCGGTGTATTTGCTGAGGCGATCCGACACCGGCATGGTTTTGCAGGTGGATATGTGAAGGAGCTGAGCCTGCAGGTCCTCGTCTGAGACCCGCACCCCTTGGTCCCGTGTACCCGGGAGACGTGGGCGTGTGGGGGCGGGACACGGTGGTGTGACCTGGGGACGTGCTCAGTTCCAGGTTGTGATAGGCGGGTGCGCATTCATCAGGCTAATTGACCAACACGTTCACCATATACAAACCAGACTTCAAGTGGAAGATAAAGGGGGGAAAAATGAAATGAATTTTAAGGGAACCTATCTGAGAGTATATTACAACATCCAGACGGGGGTTGTTTTTCTTTGCAAGTGACTCTTCACTACGTGGTTTTCCAGATGCTATTATCTGAAGACTGAAATCCTCAAGACTGTAGGAGCAGGGGAAGGAGGCGACTTTAATTTATTAGGGACCTTCCACATCAGAGGATGAACTTGATTTTGTGCCTGCAGTGGTGCAGAAACCCCATAAAGCTAGTCAGCCATTGGCTAATGGTCTGAAATCCCTAAAGCATCAGCGAGAGCCAGAGAAAGGGGTCCCAGTTAACTGGGCATCTACGATGCTTTACTGATAAAGCAGGACCAGCAGCTCCGGCTGAGGCACGCAGCGTGGAGCTCCCCTGAAACTAATGGGGTCACCATACTTTTATTGGCCCTCCTACAAAGAGTCCGTTTAATGAAGCTTTGGGTAGAAATTAACTTTTTTTCCCTTTGGTGCCCAAAGAACTTCTATCTTGTTAAGGTCACTCCACTTAAAAGCCTTTTCCTCTCTACCCTTCAAAAGCATCAACAAAACAGAGTCTCAATTTCTTGCCTCAGTAGGATGGAGCAGTCCCAGATGGAGAGCCTGGTAAACAATGCATGAAGAACACAGGAAATATGCAGAAGCTAGGCTTTCCTGGGCCAACTGTAAGTACAGGCTCGTAAAGATTAATGGGTATGAGCAGTGTTCAGCCAGATAAAGCAGAGAGCGCAAGGACGACAGTTCTCTTCTCGTATAAAACTGTAAAAATAGGCAAGTCCCGAATGGTACAGATACCTCTAACTTTCTCTTTCTTAAGTGTTATTGAAAATATGGGGTGAGAAACACACTACCATTAATATTTCCACCGGGTTACTTCAGTTAGAATTTGAAGAGCAGAATGTTCATATTAATCCAGCATCATTACAGGAACACGGGTTGTGTAGTTCACTGCTTTACTCCTAACAGGATTCACCTGTATTTTAAAGCCAAAAGGTCAGGAAATGAAGAAATATCAGTTACCAGTCATCAAAGTATACATTGAAATGTGCAAAATAGAAAAGTATATGACAAAATCCTTTCCTCAAAGACCTTGCAGCCTGGTTAGGGGAGTGAAAGGGACAGTCACGGCCAACGTCTGGATGGTGGCTCGCGAGGCGCACGTGCCGGGCCCCAGAGGCTGGCACGGGGTGTAAAGGCCGAGGGGACGCACGCTCGGGAGAGGGGCTCTCAGCGTGGCCTGCAGTTGTCAGGGAGGGCGTCACGGACGACAGGCTCCGAAGGGCCTGGGAGGGTGGCGAGGTTGGCATTGGAAAGGGGAGGAAAGGAGCCTTTCCCTGGACGGCTTTCGGGGGCGCAGCGAGACGAGAGGCTTAGGGTGCTGCCTCGCGTGGGACGGGGGAGCTAGATATCACGGAGAGGGGCGGGCCTCGGGCGCCAGGGGTCCGATTTGATGTGAGAGGTAATAGGGAGCCTGGGGGGGTTTCTGAGGAGGGTAGAAGCGGGCCGGCAGCGCTGAAGGAGGCAAAGCAGAGCAGTGGGCCTGACCCCAGACTCGATCCCAAGGCCTGGGTGGCGCCCCGGCTCCCGTTAATGCCCAGGTCCCTCGGGAAGAGCTGCCAGCGCCTTGGCATCGAGCGCGTGGGTGAAGGATGTGGACGCGTGTGGCGAGCTGCCGATCAGCGCACCGGTCGGGGGGTTAGCACTACCCTGGGGGTGGCGACGGGAGGAAGGAGGGTTGAGGACAGCCACGGAGAGCACTCCTGTGAGGGACAAGGACCTGGACCCTATTTACCACATTTACTAATGACCCGCGTGGGACTGAAAACTTAGATATAGGAACTGAAATGATTTAATCCTGCTGAATTCCAATTTCTGGTTTCCAGCTAATACAGTCACTGTCTTTTTTTTTAGTCTTAAAAGACACTTGTGAGCCTGCATTTGCTGGTGTTTTCTATAAAAACACCACTTGTCATACTTTGTTCAGTTATCGCCTAACAAAACACCACACGACTCACACTCCATAAAGTGTTCATTGATGACAACTGTGATTGTGTCTAACCAAAACACTTATTCCAACAAGGCTCTCGCCATTAAAATGAGCTTAGTGCACACCAAATAGTGATAAGTCAATAAAACTCTAGTTTCTTTACTTTCATTTGAAGGAAAACCTGCAAAGCCGGGTTGCGGCCCTCGGCCTTCTTGGTGTGCTCTGCATGTGGAGTTTTGATCAGCTTTGCGTGATGAGAAATTTCTAAGGCACTGTGCACAGGAAGGCCAAGGATTGCTGGGAACTCCAGAACTAAGAGGAGAACATGGAACAGATTCTTCTCAGCATGGCCCTGCGACACCTCGACTCTGGCCTCTGGCCTCCAGAGCTGCGGGAGAATACATTTCTATTGTTTTAAGCCACCAAGTTTGTGGCTTTGCTACAACAGCCCTAGGAAACTAATATACCAACCACGATTCCTCATTAATTGTTTCGTATGAATGTCCTGTTTTCCTCAGTGAGGTGGTAACCTCCTTGAAAGCAAGGTTCTTATACTATATTCTTCTTGTCTGTCCCCAAACCCCAAGCACATCTCTTGCTGTTACAGTAGAAACCAAGCCTTTCACTGTAACGCTCAGTGTTCCCGGTGGGGGGAGAGTACTGAGCAGGTGGTGAATGGGTGCTAAAACCTGCTGGATGCTAATTGCCAAATGGATGGAGCCTCTGGCGTGTATTTGTCCTAAGGCAGATTGCTGTATATTTTACTTCATAATTGTTTTCTAATGATTTCTGTGTTGCTTGCTTCCATAAAATATTTTACTTGAGTGACACAACTAACAAGCATAAAACAGGACAATTAAAACAGAATGGAAAATGTTGGAGGGAAAAAGAAGGGTAAGGAAAGATCTACTCTCAGCAATGAGTTAATTATTACAACTGAGTGCTGACTACACCTCTGAGCATACTGGCAGCCAAGGAAAAAAATGTTATGGTTAGTGTAGACGGAAAGGGAAAACATATAAAGCCACCTGGAGAGTAGAATTTTCTCTTAAAATAAAACCTGTAAATTTTTTTATGTGAATCCTAAATGTGACCTCTTGTGTGAACTTAATATATATTCAAGAAACTAAATTGCTAGTTTCTCTAATAACCCATTTTGCAAAAGACATTGACATGTTTTACCAATGGACATTTCCTGAAGAACTCCTGGAAGGACATCAAAGATGTTATGGATTTAGTCACTCATTCATCCCAGAAGTTTTTAAGTGCCTAAGGTGTGTTAGGACCTGTGCAGGGTGCTGAGGTCTAGATGCAGCCCCTCTCCTTAAAGAACTCTCTGATTGCCCAGCTAGTGTGGCTCAGCGGTTGAGCATCGGCTTAGGATCGAGAGGATCCCGGTTCGATTCCCGGTCAGGGCACATGCCCAGGTTGTGGGCTCGATCCCCAGTGCAGGGTGTGCAGGAGGCAGCCGATCAATGACTCTCTCTCATCATTGATGTTTCTCTTTCACTCTCCCTTTCCCTTTCTCTCTCTGAAATCAATAAAAATATATTAAAAAACAAAACACCTCTCTCTGATTAGTAGAACAACTCACAAGATAGATATTATAATAAAATGTGATAGCTACAATAATAACAATAAACAAGGAGAGCACTGGGAAATGCCTACTGTGTCCCATTTTCAAGTGATTCAGAAAAATATAGAGAAAGAGGTTGGATGGGTGTCTGCTCAAACCAATAACAGATCACGTGTACATGACCGCTGTATCTAGGTGACGGGTATATGAGTGCTCATTGTAAGATTCTCTCAACTTTCCTATATGCTTGAAAACTTTCTTAATAAAAGATCAAAGTAAAAAGCCTGTTAGCCCTTGCCCGCCCCCTCCCCACCAGCAGTCAGACTTCTGAGTAAGAGCGGGTCCCAACACACCTTTGCAGATCTGCTTCCTATCTAGGCTCTGTCATTTTCTTTTCCTTCGGAAAGAACTCAAGACAGTTTCCACGCTAGCATCTGCCCGTATCTCTCATACCTGGGAATTCTCTCTTTATCCAGATACAACATCAGATAGAGAAAAAAAATTGAGGCAAGTGGAAGAAGCATCCGTTTACTCTGGGGCCTCCCATGACAGTGGCTGAGTAAAGCTGACCTTATCTCCCAGACCTGGGTGCAAACATGCCAGCGGGCCGCCTGCAGCGTCCTGGACCTGATAACGCACAGCTCCAGCCTACGCTGACCCCAGACCGTGACAGCCTTTCTCCAACTCAGCAGTTTGCAGAGAGCTCCTTTGAGGGGATTCTATGAGCGACTCCGTCTTTCCACTGCCCAGGAAGGTCCCTCCCACCCCACCCCCACCCCTTCATTCCTGAAATAAAAGCTGTTGAATAGTTCAATCAGCTTCATTAGGTGGCTGGTGTCAAGTGCCATTATAATTTCTGCTATGATTTGATGATATTCCACCACTTTGTTATTTTTCAGCTCCTAATTGCACCCTATACTTTTGACATCTCTATTGGACTGATGTGAATGTCAAGTTGTCCGATTCATGAGCTCTATTGAAATCTGGTAATGAGGCAGCCGAAATATGAATCGGTGGAGGACTTTTTGAAGTGCTCTGCCTCCAAGCCTTTCTCTTCGACTTCTGTAGCACCAAGAAATAATTTTATTTTTGAGAAGAGAATAAAGGCTTATGAGTTTGAAATTTTACATGATGTTAAAAGTGCATCAACTAATGTTCAGATTAGAAAGGGAAAGGGCATGACAGGTTGTGCAATAATGTTTAATAGTAACTTTTTGGAAAAATTATAATAACTTAAAATTTTTTTACACTCAAATACATCCTGAAAATGCAGAGGTTCAAAGAAGAAAATAAAAATTGACCATAAGCCCCCACTTGTTATTTTTTTGTTGTGCAACTTTAAAGATATTTCTGTGTAAAAAAATATCTACTTTTTCATTTTTTATAAAGAAAATGCAATGAGACGATAGACATTTATTTTATAACCTGCTTTATATCATATGCCACTGACTTTTCCTGCCATTAAACATAGATGTTTATAATTTTCACAGTTTTATTGTATCCCATTCTTTAATACTGAATTTAAATAATTCCCTACTTAAAAACATTTATATTATTTTAAAGTGTTTCCTTAAAATAGCAAAGTAGGCATTTATTACTCGTGGATCCTTGCAGTTTTCAACATGGTTTTAATTCTTTTTATTCTGTAAGAGAGGGTTGCCATCTCCCAATCTTATTTCCTCCCAGAGCATTTCAAGGGCCCAGTGGTCCATGGCAAACACTTTCGGGAACAGTGTTCTGATCCCGCACAATTGCCACCTTCCTTTAATTTCTACTTCGGTGTTCTATCAATTTGTAAGGTCAACATTCTTCTCCCAATAGATTCAGCATGTTTATAATTACTAATTAATGAAATAATTCAAATTCACTTCAGTATCGGAGACATTTATTGGTTACTTACATGTGTCAAGTATTGTGTAAAATGGCAGCAATAAAGAACACCCATAAGAACCGAGCCCATGAGCTCCTTTATCACTGGGGCCCAAGAACAATGAATAATTTCAGTGGGCACTTAGCGTCCTGCTGCCCCAGGTCTGGCCAGTCAGAAAGGCATAAAGTCCTAGGCACAGGCTCAGTTAAAACCAATCAGGTGTAATCGGGGGCTGTTGTGACTGCGGAGAAGAAAGTGCCCACTTCTTCCTCTGGACCTGAACTTGGGGGAAGGAGCTGGTTATGGGGCCCCAGGAAGCCACTTTGTCACAACACAAAGTCTGAGGATCGAGCCAAATGAATAAAATGCTGAGCTGAGATAGAGGGTTGGTCTCCATGAGCTGAATCCAACTGCTCTTGAACCATCTGGGGTTTGGTTACATGAGCCAGTTCAGGTTGGGTTTTCTGTGACTTACACCCGAAAGGGTCCTCGCTAGTATAACACTGTTTCTTCCCTTGTGGAACGTCATTCAAAATATGTTAGGAAACTTTGTTGGCTGAAGATGAATATAATTTGGTGTAAATGAATTCTTTTTGATGATTTAGAAAAACAGAGAGTGAATTCTTAAAGTTGTGTTTTTTTATCTAAATCTTTGATCTTAGCTTGTTTTCTTATGATTGACCTATTTTTCATAAAAGTGGAAGCAGAGTGAGTGAATTTTGATTAATTGAAGGTTTCATTTAGGGTTGATTTTAGTTGCTAAATCCCTTACTGTATAGAGCCATCCTAGCAAATGACCAAATAACCTAGATAAGTTTAAGCAATAGTACTTGTTTCTCTGATATTGAGGGGATTATTGTGACAGGATCCTACATGAGCTATGTTTGTTTCACTGAAGCCTGAAGGAGTCTACTTGAGAAATTATACCAAAGAAGCCTCTGATTTGGAGCCTAGATTAAACTAGAGTCTTCCCAATAATGCCATCTTAATAACATTTTTATTGGATTCTTACTCCACTCCTTCCATCCTGAGGAGCCGCCTGAGTGAGAACACTCTCCCTGGTGTAATCTGGCAGATCTCCACCTCAGTAATGGATAGTATTTCTAATCCCATCTATAAAGTGAGGTTTTCTAAATCTCGCTGCTCAAATTGTAGATCCTTGGGCTCTTTCTCTACAAAGTTCAAACCTAGTATCTCTAGCAAGAGTACTCCATTCTTCCATTGAGGCTTAGACTGGCCTTTTGCAGACAGATTGGTCTAGAAAATTTACAATAATAAAAAAAAAGGTCAGTTATGGTATCTGTCAGCTCATATGACATAGGCCTGCAAGTTTGAATGGTCTCATTCAAGCACCTGTAGTAAATACATGCTTATATTATGTGAGGCTACAGTGCTGTCTGGGCGGTGAAACTGTGGCATCTCCCTAGGAGTGACGGACAAGCTGGAATGCGTCTCCTGATGACAGGACCGCTCGCCTGGGCTGTGCCAGAGAAGGCTCACAGTGCCAGGCACCTTTCCCACTAATTCCACTGAGGCTAAAGATGTGCCTTCAGGAGCTGGAGACCGACGCAGAAGAAGTAAAACCCGCCCCACGCCGTGTCCTCTCCTCCTTTCCCGTCCCAACACACCAGACAAACATTCCGAATTTCCCGGGGAGGACCAACCTTCTCTGAGCCTTTACACTCCTGCAGCCACCTTGATTTCATTTCCCAGGATAAAAAAAAAAAAAAATGCTTTGATCTCTTTGTCCCATTCACCGCGTTGCAGAAAAGACTGTAGGTTCCCGGCCCGCACTGGGCCGTGGCCAGAACTGCGAACCCCCCGCGCGCTGGCTCCCTGAGCTCCGCGGGCCGAGCGGGGCCAGCGGCCCCTCCGGAGCCCCGGGGACAGAATATACTCTACGAAGTGTCAGCTTTCGGTGTGATCAGGAGTCAAAGGGAACAGCAATACCTGCAAGACAGAGCACAGGGTGGAAGTTGCGGTAAAAGCATGAGGCGCCGCAAACGGGAGACAGGAACGCAGAGGAGGCGCTCAGGGGCACCTAGGACACTTCAACACTGTCTTTTTTTCTTCCCTTTAGCAACTTGAACCTGGTGAGAAGCCGCAGCCTCGTTATTCCATTGAAGTTATATCTGAGAATAGAGTTGAATATGGTATGATTTCAAAAGGTGGTAGACACACGGGCCTCATCAACACTGGGAGGCTAATTTTACCAACGATGTTGCCCCTACTTGCATTTTATTAACGTGGAAGTTTTGCCATGTATTAGCAGCGTGAAAGTCTTTTTGAAAAGGGAGTATAAGTAAGTTTATGAATGTGATATTGCTTGTTTGTTTAAAGCAGTTATTAAACTAACATTATATATTTATATCATTACCAATTAATACTTTAATTTGCTCATTTGCAATGTCAGAGGTACTACTTACTGAAATTAACAGACTGACAAAGAGCAGAACTAATGCAAACTAGGTCCAACCAGACAAATCTGACTTAATACTGATCAATTCAATCAATACTTGGGAACTTGAAATTAAATGAAATTGGGTTAGCAAATGCCTCCTTGGATTGGTTTATATAAGAGGGTAGGTTTATCTGGAAGTCATCAATATCCTGATTTCATGCAGATCATCAGCTAATTTCCAGTGTCTTAGACCACTTAGGAGATGGAGTTGGCCGGGCGGTCAGGGACACATGGAGTGTGCGCATGGGCGAGCAGGGGGGAGGAACTGTCTCCTGTTTTAGGAGGGAAACACTTCAAGCACTCACCATGCATCACCATCCACTGCACCTGGCATGGTGGAGACACTGGTGTCTGAGTTTTACTGGAATAATCTCAGGAACATGCTTGATCGGCTCGAATTCAATGAGGCTGCTCAGGCATTTAGTTTGCTTGGCCCTTGACGGATGGGGAAGACATGGACACAGCTGTGTTTCCAAAAGCCAGTATCACCGCTTGGAAGCTTTCCTTGAACTTTGATTTTATACTGTTTCCCCTCTAAGCATTAACCAGATACTTTTATGCTTAAAATCTCCTTCTGGGTACGGACAAGATGAATTCCCATAGGGTGGCTGCTAGCTTTTGGTTAGTTACTGAGAAAATCAGTGTTTTAGTAGAAAAAGCATGGGATTTGTCCTCGCAAGAACGTAACATACGAACTTTTCAACTTGAGCAAGTCACTTAATTTGAGATTCAGATTCCTTGTGGGTATTTTCAGACTAATAACAACCTATTTCCAGGTTTTGTCCAGATCAAATTAAGTCATGCATTTGAAATGTCAGTGCACATGGGGAAGTAAGCCGTGCGTTTTTGTTTTCATTAACTTGCTTCTAAGTGGCCGAAAATCAACGAATGCAATTCTAAAATTTAAGTTTAATCCTCAAGATCTCAAATGTTAGAACTCCATGATAGACTGTGCTGTGGAAGCCAGACAAAGAATGAGCTCATTGGTGACGCGTGGGAGGCAGGGCCAGAATTCCTTCCTACAGCTTGGTGACAGAACAGTTGCAAGGTCCAAGGCCAAATAATAGGAGCTTTCTGACCGCGAGCTTCTCTTTTTGGAAAAGGAACAAAGTCCTCAGTGTTATAGTGTTTATAATGTTATAATTATTTAAAACTTCACCATAGTGGAAAAACTGCCATATTTAAACTTGTTTCCCTTTCCCTCTCCCTGCGTGAGAAGATATTTTGTGGTTTGGAAGAGGTTTCCCCTGGTTGAAAGCTTCTGTACAATGCTTGCTTAATGAGCTGATTAACAACTGTTACTGAGAATTAATGAATCAAATCACAGTGGTAATCACCATATTGCAGATCTCTGTGCTGTATTGTGTCGTGATGGAGCCATCCGTTTCACAGTGACGACTCTTCCCTATAATGAAGGCACCTGAACAGATTGGGTCCCAGGCTGCATGGAAAGAACTCTGATAGTGTTTTGGATACAGGGAAGGTCTTTTGAAATTCCCTCAACAGTAAGCAACAAAAGATCCTATTAGCAGGATATTATTCCATTAAGCACAAGAAGCATTTTAATTTTCAGTAGTTATTCAGAGTACTTTTGGAACCTGTTTTAGACTTCATACACATAGAATCCAAACACATAGACATCTTGCCATCTGATTAGGCATCTGCTTGAACATAATTTGCAGCGAGTAGCAAATAAAACATAGATGGCCACTGCAAGGGAATTGTAGTTTTGACAATTTGCCACTTTGCCAAATAGTTTTCTGTTCAGAATATTTAATAAAATTATTTTTTTTATGTTTATGATACTTCTTGGAATCGTGTAGTCTTGAGTTTTGGATTCCATTAGAGAATGCTTCAGTGATGAACTGTGATAAAAGTAATGAACAGATAACTAGACCCTGTTATATAAGCAGCAAATAATGTGTTGTCATGTGCTCATACTGACATTAGAGGTATAACTAATTGATTTGTGTGGTTTCTTTTCTAACTAGTTAAAAAGCAGAATTGCTACTTAGCCTTACGTAAGTTATGTCTTTTCCCCTTTGCAGGACAGCCTCGTGGTTCAAGCATTTATTAAGTAATTCAAATGATTATTGCTATCATATCGGGAAAAATGGCCAAATGAATTAAAATATCTTTCCTTAATTAATGTATTCAAAGTAGATATGCAGGTTAAATAGCGATTTAAAGGAAGTTCATCAGGTTGGTCTGCATTTTGGCAAGTGTTCCCAACAATTCTTACCATCAGGAAAGTCTGGGCGACATTGTACCAACAGCAGGCTTTAGGGAGTGAACATTTCTTGCTTTTAAGGGGTCACCACCCACCCGGGGGCCACCCGTCCTTTCTACACTGTGCTGTCGTTTCTACTCCGCCACAATCACTGGTCGCAACACGTCGCCCTTAGCAGGGATGTAACTGGCCTGATGTCACCTACATTACTGTCGTGTTCGCATCTTTGGCGCGTCCACAGTGATTCATGTTGGGCCCTAAAGCTGTTCCGTTTCCTTCAGATATGGTAAAATGTCGCATTCTCTCCATCTCCCTGGACTTTCTCCCGAGTCTCCGTGGGCCCGCAGGCCTGTGGTTTGAAAGTTCTTCCCAGGCCCTTCCTACCTCTCTCTCACCCGACTGCTGTCAGTGGGGTTAAAGGGTCTGGGGCTCCAAACTGATCACATGTAGCTTGAAATAAAATATATTCGTATCAATGTCAGTACCTTTTTTCACTGCAGGTCTATATTATTTCAGTGCTACCACATGGCCTTTCCATAGGCTGAACTGAGGACTTAACCAACATTTCGTACCTTGTTTCTAGAGGGAAATTTTGTTGATATTCCAACAGATTTACAAAATAACTTTGAAGCACGGCCCCTGTTATAGACTAGAAAATTTGCACTTACTAGCCCAAAAGTGTATGGAGAAGAAAGATCATGAGAGACATACATGGCCCTACAGTCATCAACGGAGGAGCATAGAAATGGCTGGCTAAGGAGCCCTGTACTAACAACTGTGGCTGGAGGTGGAGAGGAAACAGAGTCCCTCAAGGACACGGGAGGCGGTCTGGAGAAGTGTGGCATGGCTGTCATTAACTGGGAGGCCCCAGAGCTGATAGGAGGTGCTAGTGCCCAGCAATCAGCCCTGGGGTGGCTTGATTTCCACAAAAACCTCATACCAATCACACAGCAAGAACAAGGACCCACCGGTGGCCGGGAGGGGCGACAGCCCTTAACCAAAAGCTGAGAACGCCTGAGTGAGTGCGGGGCCGTCGGGGCGCCGAGCAATCTTTTCAGGAGCCATTCCTTACATGGGAAGAAATAGCATCAGCCGCTCACTGTCTCCTCAGTGGAAGAAATGACTTTATGCACTGAAATGAAAAAAAAAAGAAAAAGAGGGTAATTTAGGATCCACTGCCCCTTCTGTAGCTATGCAAGTGACAAATTATATTGTTTCAAAATGCAGCCGTTTTGGTTCCCAGTGGGTCTGGTTCTTTGTGTGTATCCAATTGTCTGATTCACTTAAGTTTGTAACTACAGGGTCTTGCTCTGGGTTTTAGAAATAATAGCTCTAAAAAGTCAAGGCAACAATCAATTTTTAAAGCCCAGATTTGCCCTGCTTGAAGTCACATAGGGACAGCTGCGTGATTATCCAAAACGGCGCCGACCCAGGGACAGAAGATCCCAGGGACTCTCTATGGCAACGGGGACTGGGAGCCGGGGAGACCTGCCCCAGGCAGCGTCGCCCCCTGGGCCCCGCTCAGAAGTGAGACAGCTGCGCCCTGTTTTGGAGGATAAGTGCACAAGGATTATGAATCCACCTTGACAATAAATAAAAATAGCTCGTCTGAACTTTTATTTCTTTCTCTCACAGTAGCAGGAAGCTAACCCACTTAGTGTGAAGGGATCGTCTTTCCTGCTCGGGCATTATGAAGGCTTACAACCCTCAAAACCTGCTTCAATCTTAGTTTAATAATCTTGAAGTCCCTAAAAGCATCACAGGCCTTCCTTTCCTCCTGGTACCTGCCTCCGTCGGTGCTAAGAGTCATCACAGCAGACCTCAGACAGAGACGACGACATAAGCCTTGTAACCAGGACGTGACTTGATATTTACAGTGAACCCCCCGCACCCCCCAAACTCCGAAACACCCGCTACGTATTTTCATTTTGTGAATTTCAAGCCACTAACATAAATCCGATCTAACGTTTATAGACGGCAGAGAAAGAATGCCTGCGAATCTGGCCCCAGTAAAACAAGAATGGTGAGAAGCAGTGTGATTTTGAATGTCTCCTGGCCTCTCAAAATAGCCAGCGAGAGGGGAACACGCCTGTGGGTGTCTGCACACTGAGCACCTGCTATGTGCCAGGCATTTGCCAGAGTCTTGAAACTGTCAGAGAAAAGAACAGACATGCCCCCCTCCCCACATAGGTAATGTGCCCGCGATGGAGAGAAGCAGGCCAGCAAGGGTGGTGCAGCCATTTGCATGCTTTGATGAAGTGAGTTCAGAATGTTCTAGAAGTACGAAGAAAGGGCACCACTGTGTGCCGCTCAGGGAAGGCCTCCTGAGCCGGGTGTTTTGTGGGAACAAAAATGAGTTCACCGAATTTCACTGCCCTACACTCAATAGCAAGGAGAATCATTCCCTTAGTGACTGACTTGTAAAAATATCCTATAAAAACCCAATAAGGTGAAGATTACAGGGAGACCTCTCCTATTTTTGCAAGTTTTTATGAGTCTAAAATTATTTTCAAAATAAAAAGTTAAAACAACACATCAACCCCCCCAAAAATATAACACTTAAGGAAACAACTTGAAACAGTTTATTGTCCAGGTCTGACTTTGTGGGTGTGTGACCTCGGAAGCCAACAGGGTCCCCAGTCAGAAGAGCCCTGTAATCAAAACAGAACCCAGAAAATGGCAGAGGGAGATTTCCCACATACACTAGGCACCGAAGGCACACATTGATCTCTGTCGACTGCAGTTGTGTCCAGGGATGGCTCTTTTCATACAGAAATGATTTTAAAAGAGACTAGGAGAAACTAATTATTTCTCATAATGACACCCGTGGCTTGTTTTTAAATATATATTGCACTTTTATAAGTGCATGAAATGTTATATGAAAATTGAATTGTTAATTAGCCAGTGATAACTGCCTCCTATTGTCCTGGTCATGGCCACATAACTTGTGTGTGTTTTGCGTATTGCAAGATGCTCACTGTAGACTGAGATGAAAGTGATGTCGTGTGAAGAGGGGATGCAGGGCAGGTGGGGAATGGTGGTGGGAAAAGAGGGAGGTGAGAGAGGAGAAGAGGGAGAGAGTTAAGGGGAAACAGAGGGAGAGACCAGGGGGGAGAAAGGTGGCTAGAGATTGCATCTCAGTGAAGGTGGCATTTGAGCAGAGACCTGAGTGAGGTGAGGAGGCAAGTTCTCAGTCTCTGCAGATAGAACAGCAGAGAAGCCGGCAGGCCTGGAGCTCAGTGGGCGGATGGGAAAACGGTGGGGAATGAGGTGAACGGTGTCCCGAGACGCCTGGTGGACGACAGCTTATTCTAATTCAAGGGTGAGACATGAGGTTGTAGATATATGCTTTTGAATGATCTGCTTTTGAATGAGCTGAGAAATGCCCCCAAAGATGTTGGGTCCTAATCCCTGCAACCAGTAAATGTCATCTTTTAAGGAAAAGGGGCCTGTTTTTTTTTCAGATGCTAATAAGGATCTTGAGATGGAGTGATTATCGTGGATTATCTAGTGGGCCCTAAATGCCACGGTGTTCTCATAAGACAGGCAGAGGGAGATCCCCCCCCCATAGAAGAGGGGGGGACAGTGTGAAGAGGGAAGCAGAGATTGGAGTGATGTGGCCACAAGCGAAGGAATGTGGGCAGCCTCAGAAGCTGGAAGAGGCACGGAATGGAATCTCCCTGAGGGCCTGCGGAGGGAGCAGAGACCTGGCAACTTGATTCCAGCCCAGTGATACTGATTTTGGTTTCTGGCCTCCAGAACTGTGAGAGAAGACATTTCTGTTGTTTTAGACCACTAAATGTGTGGTAATTTGTTACAGCAGATATAGGGCACTAATACATCAGCATATGGATAATATTTAAGGACATGTACTAGATGAGATCACCAAGGAATGAGTGTAGATGGAGGAGAGAAGATATCAGGAAGTGAGCTCCGGGGCATCGAACATTTAGAAACAGGAGAGGAGACCTGAGATGAGTTCATGAATGTCTTCCTTATGTGTGTGACACCATACGTATGTGACACCATACGTGTGTGACACCGTATGTGTGGAACGGGAAAATGGAACTAAAGCATTTGGAACTAAATCACTGAAACGGAGGTGACTGTAGAATTCTAACTTTTCTGGGAATTTGCAGATTTCTTAGAAAATGCACAGACTTTTCCCAAATTATAGAAGATAAAATTTGATCAATCTCATGTATAAAAGGCTGGTCATTCTAGCTAACATCTCAGTGACCCCAGTGTGGTGCTACTTGTTTTCTTCTAGTAGTGTGTGCGTGTATACATTCATTTAGCACAAAGCATTTACATCAAGTTTGAATAAAAAAGCATAAGTAAAATGATCCATGATGGTTACCTTGATTCTGTTTCAGGAATTAATTAGAGCCTATAGAATATATTTGAAGATATTGGGTTTAAGTCATAGCTTGAAATGAGAATTAGGATGATGTTATCGATCTGACAGCCTGGTGCATGTCATCATCTGACTTATGACTGAGCAGACAGTAATCTCTGACAAATTTAATCTTCACCGCAAAAATATGGGCCTTTTTGCCTGAGTCAACAGGGACTTCCTTAAATGTGGATAATGCATCATGTCATTTTCAGTAATTTGGGTTGATATTTTCTTTGTGCAAAGCAAAATTAAATGATGAAATACGCAGTTCTTTATAAAAGAATGTGCTTGGGAACCAAATGCCATGAATAAAAATTGAACGAGTAGAAATCTAAGAAAGAGTCAAACTACTTGACCTGAAGGAGAAGAGCCGGAGTGATGGGGCGCTGGGTGTGTCCATCTGAGCGAAGCTGAGTGTTTCTTTAGGGTACAGGGTAGCGCCCGGGGCAGGCGACCCTGCAGATGCCTGGCGCCAGATGCTGAACTCAGACAGACACACCGATGGGAACGACCTGCTGGACCTGGGCAACGACTTCAAATTATTATTTTTTCCTGTTGCTTCCTTACTCCATCCCCTCTCCTTCCCTGTTTCCATTTTCCAAAAGATCGTGTTCGCACAGACAGAGGAGGCAGGTCAGGAAGAGCTGCCCCAGCAGACGGGAGACACGGAGCCGATTCACGGCCGGGGCAGCAGAGGCGGCGGCCCTGCCGGTGACATTGGTCCAGGGCTGGCCCCTGCGCGGCGCAGCAGCAGGTCTCTCGCTTGCACGACCCATAAACAAGGAAAAATGTGCACTCGGGTGGCAACCCATTTGCTGAGAGCTTAGCACGTGTGTGTGTGTGAGTGTGTGTGTGAGTGTGTGAGTGTGTGTGTGAGTGTGTGTGAGTGTGAGAGAGTGTGTGAGAGAGTGTGTGTGTGAGTGTGCGTGTGTGAATGTGTGTGAGTGTGTGTGTGTGTGTGTGTGAGTGTGTGTGAGTGTGTGAGTGTGAGAGTGTGTGTGAGTGAATGTGTGTGTGTGAGTGTGAGTGTGTGCGCGTGTGTGCGTATGTGTGAGAGTGTGTGAGTGTGTGTGTGTGAGTGTGTGAGTGTGTGTGAGTGTGAGAGAGTGTGTGTGTGTGTGCGCGTGTGTGTGAATGTGTGCGTGTGTGTGTGTGTGAGTGTGCGTGTGTGAGTGTGTGAGTGTGAGAGTGTGTGAGTGTGTGTGTGTGTGTGTGAGAGTGTGTGTGAGTGTGTGTGTGTGTGTGAGTGTGTGTGAGTGTGTGTGAGTGTGTGTGTGTGAGTGTGTGTGTGTGAGTGTGTGTGAGTGTGTGTGTGTGTGAGTGTGAGAGTGTGTGTGAGTGAATGTGTGTGTGTGAGTGTGTGTGTGCGTGTGTGTATGTGTGAGAGTGTGTGAGTGTGTGAGTGTGTGAGTGTGTGTGTGAGTGTGAGAGAGTGTGTGTGTGAGTGTGTGTGCGCGTGTGTGTGAATGTGTGCGTGTGTGTGTGAGTGTGTGCGTGTGTGTGACTGTGTGTGTGTGAGCGTGTGCGTGTGTGTGAGTGTGTGTGTGTGTGCGTGTGTGTGTGTGTGACTGTGTGTGTGTGAGTGTGCGTGTGCGTGTGTGTGTGTGTGTGTGTGTGTGTGAGTGGGAGGCAGGAAGAGCGAGGGAGCGGGAGGGAGGGAGAAGATACCTCTCAGCGCAGCCTAAGGATTTTAAAGCAGGTGGCCACGGAACAGATCGACCTTCCGGTGCTTCGGAATTGAGGACAGCTTCCTCCCTTTAAAGTGTCCATCATGTCGCAGGTTTTTATGATTGTGACGGCCACCTCGGCAACTCAGGCAGTGACCCAGACCAGGCTGCTGGCTGTTGGCTACGCTGGGCCGTGTACCGGAAACCTCCGCAGCTTTCCCCACCTGGCAGCAGAGCCTACCCGGTTACAATGGTTTTAGCTTCATTTTCCGAAAGCAATTAGAATACATGGCTTATAGGAAATACTCGATCAGATGAGAAGAAAAAAAATAAAACAGGTGTATGTAAATGATGCACTAGTTGACTTGAAATTATATCTTTTAAATTTTGAAGGACAAGTTCAGAGCTTTATCAGATATGCAACCACTTAAGATTCTATTGGCAGTATTTGCATTCAGGAAGGATTTAGTCTAAAATTATTCTGGTTATTGATGGTGGAAAATTATTTTATGACATGAGACAGTGTTTATAATGAGGTTGGAGTGGAAAAACAGGCCATGGAACAATAGGTATTATATAAGTCCAATTTTATTTATATATATTTGTATGTGTATATACATACATACACATGCATATATTAAAAATACAGATATATGAAACGGTTATAGTAGTTATTTCCGAATGTGGCAATCACCAGTGATTTTCTTTTCTATGCTTTTCTGTTTGTTTTTCCAGATTTTATAACATGAAAATTTCATCTGGCTATATCGCATCTGAAGCACCCACACACCAACTCATTTTAAAAGAAAATAACTTCAAGCTATATTAGGAAAATGGTCATAGACCTTATCATTAAAAAAATCTATAAAACAAAACAACATATATTGAACAATTGTTTTCAGGGAAATCAGGGGTGTGAGCTTGGAAAGAATGGAAACACAAAGGCGAAATTCTTTGAAAAGCCAGGACTGGGCCTTGAGGCGCGAACATAGAGCGTCTGTGTCTCTGGGTGGAGGAAACAGGCTGGTTCTGAGGCAGGTGGGGCAGCCCTCGAGGGGCAGGTCCCCAGAGAGAAGGAAACCAGATAGAGAGCTTGGGAAGCTGCATGGGGTCCCTTGAATCTTTAGCGAAACGCTAAGCTGAGATGTGTGGACTGAGATCTAGTAGACAATAGCTACTTGGAAACTATGAACTGAAAAGAAAAAAAAAAGATATAACCTTTAGAGCTGAGAGATATAAGCTTTCAAGCAGCCAGAGTGGAGACTGAAGTCTCAAGAGAAAAGGGGTCCCTATGAGTAGCGCTGTAATAGCCCTGGATGCAACATATCAGCCCAAACCAAATCACAGCATAAAGCTGCCAGGGAAAAAAGATAATATATCTGCCTTTTTACGGGACCCAAACTGATACACCTGGATTCAAATTCATTGATCTCTGTTCACTGGGCTTTGTTTGCAAGCTGGAGGTAGGCAATAAATTCATAGAGAGAATAGAGAAAGCGACTCATAAAATGATAGAGTGCTCCACAAAAACTTTGCTTGTCACAAGACAGTTAAGGAAAATGAATAGGCCACATCACAACTAAATATTTGACTGTGACTACATTTGCAAAGTATGTATCTTTAAAAGGATGTATATCCAGAACACTTTTTAAAAATGTTAAAAACTCAATATTAAAAAGACAGATCTTGAAAACGGGCAAAAGATTTAAATAGGCACTTCAAGGAGAAAGATACACAAATGGTTGGTAAGCACATAAATATGTGATCAAAATTATTAGTTTTCAGCCCAGCTGGTGTGGCTCAGAGGTTGAGCATTGACCTATGACCCAGGAGATCGAGGTTCGATTCCAGGTCAGGGCACAGGTCCTGGCTGTGGGCTTGATCCCCAGTGAGGGGCCTGCAGGAGGCAGCTGATCAATGACTCTCTCATCATTGATGTTTCTATATTTCTCTCTCTCCCTCTCCCTTCCTCTCTCTGAAATCAATGAAGATATAAAGAATTTTTTTAAGTAAAAAAAATTATTAGTTTTCAGAGAAATGTAAATTAAAACCATGACCAGATTCCACTAAAAACACATCAGAATGACTAAAATGAAAACACCACATGTTGGAAGAATGTGGAATTGAAACTCTGTTCCACTGAGGGAGGGTAGAAGGTGCAATGCTTGGCCATTTTGGAAAACATTTCAGTAGTTTCTTACAAAGAGGAAAATACATGTGCGCTATGGCCCAGCCATTCCACTCTCAGGCATTTTCTCCAAAGAAATAAAAATACATGTCCATAAAAATTCTTGTATAAGAATGTTTATAGATCCTTTCCTCATAATAGTCAAAAACCCCAAAGTCTGTCAACAGAAGGCTAGATAAAAAATTTGTGGTATACTCATAGAATGAAATGCTAATTATTAATAAAAATGAACAGACTACTAATACACATAATAGCGTGGGTGATTCTCCAAAGTATTACGCCTTGGGGGCTGTGGGCGGCTTCAGAGCTGTGCCCAGCACCTCCTAGAGAACCTCTCATACGAGGTTCCGGCAGCCTGTCCTGATGTCGGTGCATTTTCTTGAGAAATGATCGCATGGGTAGCAATTACTGAAAATTGTATCCATCTCTTTTTCATTTTGGAGCAGAAATCTTTACTCAGTTAAAATCAATTACGGAGAGAAAGTAAAAAAAAAGATCTTGCTATACAACTTAGACTAATTGAAAGGAAAATGTACAATTCTCTAGGTGTTCAAAGAGATACGATGTTCTAGAATCATCTTTAGAAGAGGCTAGATTTTATGAAGAGTCAGCAAGGACAGCAAAGCTGGAGGCCACCAATGAAAAATCTAAACAGGTCCAGCTGTGTTCTCCACAGAGAACAGATTCGAGAGAAAAAAGGAACTGGAAGGAAAAATCTAACCGTCAGAGCAAAATGAACTGAGGTGTCTCACATTACAAGGATAAAGTCCCAAGACCAAAGCTGAATATTCATCATGTTGCTGGTGGCTTGTCCCCGGGGGCAGAGCAGTCGCGCAGGAGGCTTCTCCAAGGCCTGGCCTCTGTTGAAAGGCGAGCTTCCCCTCCCGTCCACTCAGATCCCCCCACTTCTTCCTCCAACCCCAGGCCCTTGGTCGGAATCATGGGGACAGGTCTTGAGATGGGGACGGCCGTTTCCTCCTCCTGCAGAAAACAGGCACGGGTCGCCACAGGAGTACTTTCTGGCAAGGGACGCTCTGGCCTCCTGCAACGTTCAGCAGTAACAGCGTCCCCTACACTCCCAGGGGTGTCCCTGACTCCCCCCCCATACCCTGGCTTCACCCCCAAACCTGACAAAACACAAGTAACCGCGTAGCCTCCGGGGTTGATCCAGTTCCAAACAAACCTGCTACTGAAGCAACTAACCAGGGACCTTTGTCTCTCTTCACAAGTAAGTTTTAAATTCTCTCATTTCTAGCTTAGAGGAGTGCCATTTCTTGAGCGATTATACTTTTGCCCAAATGGAAGCTTTACAGAATTTTAATTCTTAGGGTAGTGTTTTATAGATCAAATGGATATAAATATTTTAAAAAGAAAATAGTATCACGTGGAAGGGTTGCTAAGATCTAATGTGATTTTACTGCATAGGGTTTTAGAGTTTAGAGCGGCTGCAGGTGGCGCTGTGGGAGCTGCCCAGCGCTGGGTGTGGCTGGCACGGCGCTGGCTGCGGCCCTGTGGGGCGCTGGTGTGGCAGGGAGGGCTCCTGCTGTCCCTCGTCCCTGCAGTGGAGCCAGGGGTACGGCTACGGCTTGTTAGACTCCACATATATACTGTGATTCATCTACAAACACTTGTCAACAGAGATTTGGATGCTGTGGAGCGGATCCGAGGAATCAAAAAGGGCAAACTAACAGAACTGACTCACTCAACTGAAGGCATCTATTAACCTATTTATTCGTAAGACAGGAGACAGCTGTCTTTCAAATTATGTCAGCACAGTAGATATTTCTCTGTGTGTGTGTGTGTGTGTATGTGCGTATCATGTGATAACTTAGTTTTACTTTATAAATTATCTCACTTGTCTGGTTTCCACCAAAAGTTTATAACAAATTCAAATAGACTATCAACCCATACATAAAATTTGGGGGGAGGATTACATGAATTATATGAGTTGCTTATTTAATTTCATTTAAATGGGTAAATTAATATACTTAAAGTGCAAGAAGAGCTACCACTTAATAAGTGTAAAGTATTACTATTATTACAGAAAAGGAATAATTTAAATAGCTTAGAGCCTCTCCAAGAAAAAGAAATGCTCCATGAAATGAAATTGCTTTATTTCTTGTGATTGTTCAAATTTCCCCCTGGTTCTGAGTCGGGTGTGGGCAGGACAACAACTGTGAATAAAAAAGGGCTTAGAAAAGATGCTAAACTATGTGCAGAAAGAACCCTTGGGGGAGGAAAGCAGCAGCTGGCGGGCACCAACGGGTAAGAGAGTTTCCTGCACCGGCCTTTAGGTGGCGCTACAATCCCTTCAGAACTGGGCTCTGAGCTGGGGAGGGCGAGGGACAGAAAGGAGAGCGGTGGTGGGGGGGCCGAGGTAGGGGGTATTCACCTGATAGGAAATGCTGGCAACTGTGTGTCGGAAACTTGGAGGAGTGTCTGCAAACAAAGCGGAAACACGTACATCCGAGGAGAGAGGAGAGAGTAATAGAATTCTAGAAATTCTGTTACTAAAATTGTCTTTTTCTGATTAAAGCGAAACAGGTTGTTTTTAGGAAAGAAAACGGTGGTGGTGTTTTGCTGATGTCTCACATGTTTGGCCTGGCAGACAGAGCTCTGTGAGCAAAGTGGCGCACAAGTGACCTCCTGGGCCCACCCGTCTAAGTACCACGGGCGGGCAAAGCTCTCTCTGACCTCTGTGCAAACCAGTGTTACAAACAAATTAGTATGTAACCGCGTACACAGGCTCTCGTTTCTCTATTGTCTTGATGGCCACCTGCCTGTCCTGGAAGGAGGGATGGATCAGCCATTCTTTAAATCCATTTCAAGAGAGATTATAACAATTACCTATTCAGTCGGTCTGTGTCATTAAGTATAAATGAGTCTGTGATGAGAAAAGTCAAAGCTCCCTTTTATTAGTCTTAATTTTAATTTTTATTTTTAGATACCTAATTTGCTTTCACTTTTGATACCTTAGACAAAAGCAAAGTCAACTGCTGATCTTGGTTTTCCCTGCAGTGAGCATAATTGGACGCTCTAGAGCAGGGTGCAACTTTCCCGTAGATGCCACGAAGCAAGGAAGGCTGCGAGATTAAAAAGGAACCTTTTAATGTATTTGTGATTAACTGGCAACTATAATAAGAAATTGCAGGAAATGGAATAAGCAGAAAAGGTTAACAAGGTAGGACGCAGGGAGGGCGTTTGGCACGCGAGGAAGAAAGGCCCAGCGACGCCCTCGCTTCCCACCTGCGGCCAGCCCGTGTGACAAATGAGCAAAGGGGGAAGGATCCCCACGCTCAGCCTCCCTCGTTTTGTGCTCTTCCAGCTCTGACCCGTGTGCACGGCCACAGGCTGATGCAAAGAGCAAGGCCATGAATTACAGAGAACGAGAGACGATGCCGAGGATTCGTGTTAGAAATAGGGGGCTCCGTCTTTACCTCCGCTGAGGCCCAGAGTTCTCCCTTAGGGTCTTTTCTTCAACGGTTTTGAGAATATATATTTTAGTTTTCTTGACACCTTTGTTCACTCACTTATGATCATCCAAGAGGAAGTCACTCTGCCTGAAGGACAGCAGAGCTAATTGTTTGAATAAAAAATTGTCATTGATATCTACTATGGTTAATATCATAAGCATAAACTAGGCTTTAGGTTTGTATCTTTGGGGGAAATGGTAGGTAAATGATAGCCGAAAACAACGTGTTGGCTCATTTCCAAAGGGGCCTGCCCCCAGGAAAGTGGGCTCCGGGGGGCTACTCCCGAATACGTGTTTTATCAGAAAGTGACAAGGTATTGAGGACAACTGTAGAATCTGGGCGATGGTCACAAAATAAGTTCTGGTATATATATGATTTCAACTATGTGAGGGAAAAGGGAAGTAAGACGTAGCCAAACTTGCTAAAGGGGGAATAAAAGACACTGAAAATAAGAAAATTATTAAAGACTAACTAACTAGATATTACTTCTGTGAGAAACAAGAAAAAAATATATATATATAGGATTCCCCCATTGGGTTAATTAACATATTCATCACCTCATGTATTTACTGAGTTTGACTTTTTTAAGATTCTACTTCTGTGTGATACTATGTAGTATTGTCTTTCTGTGTCTGGCTTATTTCACTTAGCATAATGCCCTCCAGGTTTCTCTATATTATTGCAAAAGGCAGGATTGCCTTCTTTTTAAAGGCTGAGTAATATTCCATTGACATCTCTTTACCCATCCATCCATCAACGGAAACTTAGGTTGTTTCCATACGTTGGTATTGTGGATAATGCAGCTGTGAACATGGGAGTACAGATATCTCTCTGAGATAATAAATTCATTTTCTTTGGATATATACCCAGAGGTGGATTGCTGGATTGTATGGTAGTTTTATTTTGAATTTCTTGAGGAAGCTCCATACTGTTTTCCACAGTGGCTGCACCAGTTGCATTCCCACCAGCAGTGCACGAGGGGGTCCCTTTTCTCCCTCATCAGCAATCTATGTCTGTTATAAAAAAGAAGAGACATCGTAACAGGTGTGAGGGGATACCTCATTGTGGAAGACACATGATCTTATACAACCTTTCTGATAACCCTGTGAGGTACTTATAGTAAGGAAATGGAACCACAGATAATTGAAGTTCCTCCCAGTCAGTCTGATAGAATTGAAGTTCACACCCCAGCCAAAACCACGACTCCTAACCAGTGTTCCCCATTGCCTCCAGGCCTTGTGTTCCCAGACAGCTGAGTTTCACTGCCTGGGCCCAAACACCTGCTTTCTACCCTGCACTGAGCCATGTTGCAGTTTAGAAAGAGCAGCTTTTTAGGGTCCCAGAATAATCCTAACAATTGTTTTCTTTGGTTAGTGCAAAGTGATCACTGTTTCTGCTCTTTTTTTGTTTTTGTTTTTTACTTGAGACTTTTGCTGTCAATATATTTACACTAGACTAGCTGGTGTTCAAGTCCTCTCTGCATCAGACTTTTTTTGTGTTCATGACACCTCATTGTTTCTGGCCCTTACTTGGTAGAAAATAGCCCCTCACCTGCAAAGATACGTGGATTTACACCTGTTAACTCCATGGAGCTTCAAGTGACCTGCCCGTTTCCGTGGCCTTGGGAACATGGTTCCATTAGATTTGTGGAAGGGCTGAGCTTTGATTATGCACCTGGGAAAAGTAAAAATCTATAATTAGACTAAAATAAAACCTGGAGGTTTCTCAAGTCTCTATGGAGAAAACCACAAGTCTATTTATTTCTTCCACTTAGTTTTGACTCAGCTGGTAATATTTATAGAGAGGTCATTACGCTCACAAAACTGTCCACCAGGAGCCCTGAGCCATGCTTCCTAATAAAAATGGGTTTCAAACCATCTGAGACCTATGGGAACAGTCAGGTGATTTCAAAATATTAAGAACCGTTTATTAGAACAACAAAATGTTTGGAGAATATTGAGAATTTCTATCCTATATATTAACCCAAGCTCTTACAGCATAGCCAAACAATCAATACGAGTTATATTGAATTTTGTTGTTTGCTTGTGTAATTATGAGTTACTTAACCACACATAAATCATAAATACTCCCCATTTGGACACTGGCTGTAAAATGCCGGGACTGACACACTCAGCGAGGATCACAGGCCTTGGTTCCAGAGTTGTGGCCAGGTGGTCTTTTGCTCTACCTGGGTTTCAGTGTCTCTGGTTTAATCCTGAATGGAGTCCTTTAACATGGGGCCTGTAAACCAGAGATTGAGAACTAGAGAATACTGCAAAGACTATTTGGGTGTCCCCCCCCCCAGGAAATGCCTTCGCGTCTGTCACTACATTATGTCTCCTTAGGTAGGATCAGCTCCGGCACCGGCATCACTTCACCAGAGGGCTGGTAAACACACATAATCCCAAGGTGCAGGGCAAGTTCTTGGTTCTGTTCCAGGCCTGTACCCTCCCCCTGGATGCTATGATCTAATGGCCATCTTCTGTTTCATGGTAATGAGTCCATCATGAGCAACATCACTTATTAATGAGCATTAGCTACTAAATTGGGCTAATAACTATCATTAATACTGTTGTGTGTTTTAAAATTGATTTAGAGAGAGGAAGAGGGTGTAGGGAGCTTGGCTTACTTAAGTATTGCAAGCCTCAGTTTGCCCACCTGTTTAATAGATGATTCTTGGACTTGTCTCACAGGATGTGTTAAGGAATTTATGCATTGAGCTTAGCACAGTGCTTGGCACATACAAAGACCCCAGTAGAAGGTATTTGTTATTTGTATAAATCACAGTATCCAAAAATGAAATAAAAATAGTGAACTAAAGAGGATTTTATTTTCAGTTGTCTGAAGTAGATACTGCCTGGTATTGGGTATCTCTCTTGGTTACTAGTCTCCTGAACCTGGATGAGTCTTTTTCTCTCTGTGGTGCTTCTCTGGTTCCTCATGTGTAAAACAGAGGAATTTTATAGAGGTCTGATCCACCTCCAGTGTTGTATCCCACTCTCACCCCACTTACTCTTCTCTCCTAAATACATACATCAGCTGTCAAATGACGAACTGGGGATGAAAAAGGTTGCACAATATGATAAAATTGCCACTATCCTTCCCATGTTAAGCCTCTGAGAACACAGACTCACATTAGGATGTACACTCCAGGAGGGCAGGACCCTGACTTGATTTGTCCACTAACATATCCCTGGCACCTAGAATACTTTGTGGCACATAAGAGATGATCAGAAAATATTTGTTGAAGGAAAAATATTAATATGCTATATAAAAATAGACATTTCAGTAAGAAGGACAGTGACCGACAATCATTTCCAAAGACTTTTTACAGTTTAGTAATCAAAGAAATCCAGTTAAAACACTGGTATATAATTTGTCAACTGTGAAATTGGCAGATGTTAAAAAAGTAATAATACTCACATCATTGGTAAGTGACAGAGAAGTGATCACCATAACCTTGTTAAACTATAATATGTCTAGAATTCAGTGTCTTAAAGATGTGCATATGCTTTGACCCAGCAATTCCACATCCAGAAATGTGTCTGAAGGAAATCAGTAGGCAGAGATTTAGCCCCAAAAATGCTGTTGACACTATCAAAATTTGGAAACCACTATGTCAAACGATAGGCAATTTGTTAAATATAAGATGACACAGACTTTTTAAAAAGTATATATATTTTCTATATTTTAAAAAGAAAGAGGGAGGGAGGGAGAGAAACATGGATGAGAATTTTAGATAGGCTTCCCCCTCCCACACGCCCCCTACTGGGGATGGAGCCCTCAACCCGGGCATCGAACCAGTGACCTCCCGGGAGGACATTCAGCCAGCTGAGCCACCCGGGCCAGGGCAGACGACACAGTCTTTTAATGACATAGTAACTAGCCATTGAACACATTGCAAATTTATATTCATTAACAAAAATCCTCATAATAAATTTAGAGAAAGGCCTTTTGTGAGGTAACAGACACAGTATAATGTCATGTAAAAATCTATATACATCTATAGAAAAGAGGCCCTTGGCTTAAATCTACAAAGTTAACCTTGGTTGTATCTGGGTAGTGGAAGTATACATATTTGTAGTTTTCTCCTTTTTGCTAATTTTCTCAATTTTTTACTATGGCTATAAATTGGTTTTATAGTGAAATAATAAATCACATTAATTTAAAATTTTAGCTTTAATAAATGTAGACTTTCGGGAAGGCTTTCGTGTGTGCGCGCGCGCGCACTGTGTTCTTTGCGCGTCCACACTTCCTCACACTGTCCCTGGCAAGGCTGGATTCATCCGACTTTAAGCTCCTGAAGGGCTGGGTCCCCATCTTTTCTTTATTCTTTAAGGTGCCCTGCACCCCCTGGCTGCTTAAGACAAACCCACGGCTCGGAATTGAGTCCAGTGCAGTTTCGATGCCCGCTCTCGTTAAGCGTCCGGGTGCGTGGGTTTAACCGGTGCCAGCGCCCAGCCCGCGGCTGCCGTCCTGCCCGAACCCAGCCGCTCGGGTCGCCCGCCGGGCACAGCACCCGGCCGCTCAGGGTGGCCCGCCGGGCACAGCACCCAGCCGCTCGGGTCGCCCGCCGGGCACAGCACCCGGCCGCTCAGGGTGGCCCGCCGGGCACAGCACCCGGCCGCTCAGGGTCGCCCGCCGGGCACAGCACCCGGCCGCTCAGGGCGGCCCGCCGGGCACAGCACCCGGCCGCTCAGGGTCGCCCGCCGGGCACAGCACCCGGCCGCTCAGGGTCGCCCGCCGGGCACAGCACCCGGCCGCTCAGGGTGGCCCGCCGGGCACAGCACCCGGCCGCTCAGGGTCGCCCGCCGGGCACAGCACCCGGCCGCTCAGGGTGGCCCGCCGGGCACAGCACCCGGCCGCTCGGGTCGCCCGCCGGGCACAGCACCCGGCCGCTCAGGGTCGCCCGCCGGGCACAGCACCCGGCCGCTCGGGTCGCCCGCCGGGCACAGCACCCGGCCGCTCAGGGCGGCCCGCCGGGCACAGCACCCGGCCGCTCGGGTCGCCCGCCGGGCACAGCACCCGGCCGCTCGGGCCGCCCGCCGGGCACAGCACCCGGCCGCTCAGGGTCGCCCGCCGGGCACAGCACCCGGCCGCTCGGGTCGCCCACCGGGCACAGCCGGCGCGGGGCCCGGGCAGCAGCCGCCACAGAGCCCCTGGCGGTTGAAGGTGCGCGTCGGGGAGCCGGCGGGGCGATGGTTTCTAAACGCCCTTCCCCCGAGACACCCAAGCCGAGGCCGGCAGCGCGGACTCCAGGGCCCGGCAGGGAGCTGGGCCGTTTGCCTGGTGAGTGGCCTCAGCGCTCGGCCTCGGCGGCCTCCCCTGCTGCTGGGAATCGGGGCCAGAGTAAGGGGAGGGCTTCAGGTGAAGGCTGGGCTTGGCTCCGCCTGGCTTCCCTTGGGCCCCAGACCTTGGGACCGCGCCCGAGCACCGTGCCATCGCGCCCTTCTTCGGGGGGCGCCTGGCCATCTGCTTGTGCACCTGGGAAGAGCACTGCCCTTCCCTCCTCCGGATCGCGGTGAGCGTGAGCTAACACCGATTGCATTCTTTAATCATTATTTCTCTGCTGAGGATTATGCAGGCGAGTAAGCATTGGGTGGGAATCACTTCACTTTAGTCTCCCCAGACTCCCCGAGGAGGTGGGATGTGTCGCTCAGGAAACAGGCTGGATTGGATAGTGCACCGAAGGTCACCCCACTAGCAAAAGCCCTGTGAGTGCTGTGCGCTCCCTGCTCACGCCCCTCAGTGGCTGCCCGGCGGCTGCCGGGTGAACCCCAGCCCTTCTTTCACTCTGTCTGCAGGTCCAGAGCCCGTGTTCTGTTCCTTAGGTTAGGTGGGAGGCTCATGGGGGTGTGTTTTAATATCATACTTCATGGCTCGTATATTTGCTAATAAAAGGTGAAAAACCTGACATATTTCAGGTACAATAAAAGCATTTATTAAATCTCATGTTTTATTCTGTAAAAGGTATGTGAGGCAATAAGCTAAAACACATCAACTAGCTGGGGGATGCGATTGTTACACCCAAAGGGTTTATATATGGACTTTTCAGTTCATGTTCTGATTCTGCAAAATCTGTAAAATGTATGAAGACTCTTCCATAGGGAAAATCTACTTAAATATTTCTACTCTTTCCCTAGGTTTCCAGTAGAATTTCAAAATAACTTAACTTTCCCAGCTCGGTAGCCGGCATAGCCCATAGATGTTCTAATAAGTGATAACATGTCTAGATTAGTTATAATACATTTTTATTTCTTATACTTCTTAGTCCCATATGATCCCAACTTACCTTTGTCATGCTTGGGATTTGTGTGACATTCCACTCCATGAGCGTTACTAAAATCATGCAGATCAAAATAACTTAGACATGAAAAATGAACCTTGGCACTGAATATTTTTTTTACCTAAAAGTATACGGTGATAGACTAAGTATTTATAGACCTATGTAGATAAAAATCTCTATCCTTTTATCACGGCTATAAATTACTGAGCCATATTTAATAAAAGATCATCTGGTCTAACTTTCTAAGTTTAAATCAACTTTAAAATTTTGCATTTCTACAAGATGAGAATGAAGCCCAATGCTGCATCCAAAAGCAAGTGGCTGAAATTACAGGGGAAAATGTGGAGAGGACAGATATGATGTAAAGGAAAGACCACATGTGTATTTCCTCCCAAAATATTGTCGCCATTTATAAAAACCCAGTGAGTAAGCCAATTAATAAATAATAAATTACAATACTTGTTTTAAAAGTGTGTATCTTGCAATGCTAAGATAAAAAGTGCACAAAATAAAAAATATTTACCTGGAAAATCTACCTAGTAACTTCCTCACTTCTGTAAGTAGATGTACAAATAATTGACTTAAACGAATTCAGCAAAGGACTAATATGGATTGTGAATCTTGGATTTGTGATTTTAACAGTGATGTTAGAGCCAAGAAAATAGCTTAGAAAGCACATATACTCACATGAACTTTGTACAAGGTAATCACTGTGGACCTGTCCTACCTAACTCCTGTAAGGATGGAAAATGAACATGACCAGTATTTGCAAACACAGAGATGCATATCCATTTGGAGAAGTGCGCACCTGGGGCTAAGGACTCCACTGGATGGATAAAGACACCTTTTTAAATCTTTTTTTTTTTAACTTCAGATCCATACGCCTTGATTCTTGTCTAAGAAAGCAGAGATTTAGATTTGGCATTGCTTTTCTACCCTATTTATGACCCTTCAAAAGGATATTTTTGATGCTACATAAGAAAGATAAAGAAAGAAAAAATGCTTTGATGCAGCAGAATCTTCTGTTTAGCATGCCATGTCTGGCTAATATGTGTCCAAAAGTTTGGAAAATGGTGAGAAAAATGACTTTTTTGTGTGCCAGGAATTTTAAGACAATAACTAAATTTCTTTTTCCCTTCACCAAACTCCTGAATCCGGAAGCAGCACAATATTCATAAAAATGTCTTGCGTTCACATGAAGCTGGCGTAACCCACTAACTCAGTCCCTCTTACCCGGGGGAAGGAAACCAACGCCTATCGTCTGCTGACTGTGCAAGTCAGGGCCAAGGAGACTGTATGCATGAAAAATTTACTTCTCATGGTATATTTAAGAGACGGGTAGTATTTCTCCCATATTTCAGATGAGGAAACAGAGATATTAGAAAATGTGAGGGGATCGTCTAGAGTCACATTCAGAAAGTGCTAAAGTGTCGCGTCTAACTCAGAACTCATTCTGCTCCGTGTGGGCTGTGTCTAAGCCACGCGGGAGCTATTAAGACGCCCAACAACTGCAACTTATAAAAGGGCGACACTGCAGGGTTTTGCTGTCCAAGTCTTTGTGCGCAGCATCAAACAAACCCAAGAACCTTGATTCTCCCCATTCTATATGTGCCTACAGCAAAGGAGTTCACAAAAATCACAACTGTGACTTTTTAAAAAGGAAACGCCCCTTATTTTCAATTATTTTACCGATGAGGTTCCTGTCTCTTTGGGTAAAGACACTGAGTCATAATAAAGTTATTCCAACCAGTTGAAATCCCACAATGGTGGAAACAATTAGAGACTTGGCCCAAAAGAGCAAAACCACTAATAAGAAGAAATACACGACCATTTTGAAGAATTTGAGGCAAAAGGAATTCACCGAGTTAGTTTTAAAATACCAGCTGAAAAAGAATGAGCCTAGAAAAATAAAGGACCAGGCTTCAGTGTTTCAGGATTGTGTTCCCATCCTGGTGGTGAATTCTTTCACAGACGCAGCCTGCAGCTCATAGACCCTCAGATATTAATGAGAATGAGCTTCCAAAAGACTCTACCCACTTGCCCAACCACTCTCCATACGCTACTTAAATGGCAAAAGTCAGACCACTTACTGTACAAAAAGAAAAACAGGAAAATACTTCTTTTTATAGGAGTTTCCTAAATGATACTGAGAAATCCTACAACAGACAATGTCTATTTGTTTCTGGAATGTACTTAGTTTTCCCAGTTAGTAATATTGATTCCTTTATCTTTATCCATCTGGTGTTTTTTTCCTCTCATGTAGGGGTTTCTAAGAAGTAAACTGACTGTGATTCTAAAAATACTCTTTCACATTTCCCTGAATTTAACTTCAGGGTTCACATGACTGCACCATAGAACTCAAGTTTGCATAAGTACTTAAATGTGATCGGCTCTGCCAAGTACACACCACATTTTGAAAGAAACAACTGGGACATGTTTTCATTGCTCATATGTTTGATGAACTTCAACTGAAGAAGATGCAGTGGGATGAAATGATGAAAGACAGGAACTGCAGAAGCTGAAAACTGACCTAGAAATCTTAATTTTAGCAATCAAAGCTGCGGCTGAATTCAAGTTTACAGCAGCAGGGGTGAAATTACAGTACAAATTACCATGCCAGGCTGGAGAAATTATTCTCTGCTGCATGGTTATTAAGTGATAGATAAATAAATAACACTGTCTGACTGATTGACAAAATATAAATGACCTAAAAGCTAAAAGGGTCATCCTGCAAAGAGTACTGTGTAATCAGCAGGCATTCTAAAACTGAAGTGAGATTTGTCACAGTAGAGAAATCTTAAAATGGTATCTGCCTGAGCCATTACTAAAAGTCATTCATAAGAGTCTTTAATCCCAAGGAACTTGCAACTCAGATGGCCATGTGTTGATATTTTTTAAAAAATATATGTTTTTATTGGTTTTAGAAAGAGAAGGGAGAGGAAGAGAGAGAGAGAAACATCAGTGAGGTAGAAACATCAACATCCAGCACGCCCTCTGCTGGGGACCGAGCCCACAGCCGGGGTATGTGCCCTGACAGGAAATCGAACCTGTGACCTCTTGGTGCATGGGTCGATACTCAACCACTGAGCCACACTGGCTGGGTGCCATGTATTGGTCTTTATTTTCATTTTTGAAGAAGACCACTAATGACCCATGCTGAGTAGAGAACCATGTGCCAGGATTGTTTTTCATATACTTGTATTTCAGCAATTTTAAGAGGCTTTCCCCCAACACATTTTAACATCTCTGCTATCCAATGACTTCCTAGATTTGATGAAATATGGTGGTAATGACAGCGTACATGGGTTCTCCCATTTCTTCTCCCTTGCTGATTGAAGTATGGACCAACTAGTTAGCATTAAAGTCAAAATTTTCTGCCAACAAGATACTTTGTCCACGTGTTGCACACGGCATTCAACCTTCATGGGCTTTGTTAGCTGATGGAGTTCCCTGGCCCCAGACAACCTTGGAATGCAATGATATGATGAACTATGGTAGCAAGTGGAACTGATGTTCACTTTTTAAAATGATTCTCCACTGGGTTGTGAGGATAACCACTTGAAAAAGCACCCAGTTGGTGCTGTTGAACAATTTATGATTCTTCTTTTAAATTTATTGGAGTGACACTGGTTAACAAAATTATACAGGTTTGCTGAGTCTCAATACTGTTCAGTAATGCTAAGTCTTCTTCCTTGATGATATAGCTTCTGACTTTAACCAATGTATCTTTAATTTAGTTTATAGGTAAACAAGCATTCAGGTACTTGGAATATATAATTATCTCCTACTGTCTCTGTTTCCCCAAAGCTAAAGTCAGGTAGGGACAAAAGACAGACCCATATGGATTCAAATTGTACAGCATTACAAAAATACAGTAAGGAGTAAAGCATGGATCAAAGATTAGTCTCTGAGCTACTGAATGGGTCCACTTAATGAAGCAGAGCTCGGCAACGGCTTTCTCTGGGAGCTGAAAGTCACTTCTGGTGGGAGTGGTGAAGCTTAGTCTTAAGGCTTTGTCATTCCAGGATTAGGAGTGGTAGGAAATAGTTAATTCATTTGTGAAAACAGGGAGGCTCCAAAAGCTCAAAATTACCAATTGTACCAACTCTAATAAAATATTAATTTGGGATTTTAATATATTTGAGGGACAAGGCATGGGATACAATTTTATTTCCTATATCTTTTCATTAACCTCAGAAAATATTTCTATTATTTACCAAGAGATTGTCTTCTCAACTAAATGTTTAAATGCCTTTTCTTGAGAAATTACAGCTCATTATTTTTGTCAACTTCTTTCCCTCTCCAGGAAAATGCTCAGTTTGCTACTGGGAATGACACAATTTACTGCAAGCTCAGGAAACCCGTAGTGGTGGATAATGCTTGGAGGATAGCCCTAGAGCAGCTCTTGCCCCTCCTGGTGTGCATGTCTGATATTTGACACACAGGCTAGGCTGGGCACAATTTTGCTACCCATTTTGAAAACCCCAACCGCCACAGGACTGGATGTCCCCAAATCCAGATCTCCCTAGCTTCGTTTTTCCAGGGCATAAAGTGATGGCCTGCGGCAGTGTTGAGGGCATGCTTGCTACTGGCTGTGTCGAGGGGAGAGGGTGTCTGGGAACATCACCATTCCACACACAGATGTCCCGTCCGTTGGTCCCTCTAGAGTCAGCCTGGAGTCTCCCACCCCTTTCCAGTTCACCTGGTTCTTCCCGCACCCGAACCTCTCTGTGGCTGTAGGGTTAGGTCTCCTGATATTTCCTCTGCCAGAACATAGGGGATCATGTGTTTGGTTCTGCTGAGTCTGTCAATCGCTCAACTTCAGCATCTTCTCCACCTGTGGTGACACCTCTTCATGTCTCCATACCCATACTCTGTTCTTGAGAGTTTATTCTTTTTAAAAATTATCTACTTATCATTTTGGTGCCGTTCCATGAAAGAACATATATATAAAGATGTGCTCAACTGACCATCTTTGTATGTTTAATTGCCAAAGAGGTCCAGGTGGTATCTGTTCATTGCGTGGCCTCATAGTAACTTGTACAGTAATGTGATCATAATAGTAACTTGTGTGATAGTAGGCGACTGATAACTTACTGTGCTAAAGTGATATCAAATTGGGCATGATTATAAACTTTCCTGTAAGTTCGGGATATTTTGTCTAATTTTTATATTTATAATAAGGACTTAAATAGCAGTTAGGAATTTTTAGTGACTCAACATTAAAATAAAGTTTTTAAATTACTCATGTTCTGGATTTTGGAATCATTTTAATTTATGGATACTCTGAAATCACAAGGCATGTATTTAAAAGAAAAATATATGTTACTAGCTACAGTACTAATTAATATGAATGACAGTTACTTCTAGTACTGTGCAACTAAAAACCAAATACAGAAATAAACAGAAAATAGAAAATAAATACATTTATTTACAAATAAAGGAACTAAAAGAGTATATTGTAAATATCAGGTGCTTACTACCATTAATAACCAACTTGAAAGTTTGGATTTGTCAAAACAATCTCATTGTTCTCACATTGGTTTATAAGTGGAAAATGCTATAAATATGAATTAAAAAATAAAATAGCACTTTAATCCATTTTATAGTATGAGTTTCTACATGAATGTTGTGGTTAGAAAAAAATCTTTTTTGGGACAGCAAGAAAACAAAGGAAGAAAAAGGGAAAAATATTTGAGAGCTACATGATGACTCCTCTCTACCCTACAATTTTATCATCGTAAGTCTCTTAAGTTACTGTCTCACCTCATCTGTGAAATTGCACTAATCGTACCTGCTCTCACAGAATCGTGAGCATCGAATTAGGTCCTGTGTGGGGAACTATAAATTCCTTTAGATATGTAACTTACTATTACTAATCAAATCTGTGAAAATGATAAAGAAAAAGTCCATGATATTGTCATACAACTTGCAATTTGCTTCTTCTGCTAATAACACCTACCCAGAGAGCTGTCCCTATATGTCCTCTTACGGATTTTAGTCCTGGCCCAAACCCTTGTATAGCTGTAGTCACACGGTCAAATTATGTTTGCTATCAAAAGCTGCCTCCCCTAGAAGAAGCCCATGAGGTGTAATGATCAGTTATTAAATTGCTAGCAGTAGTGCCATTCCTTTGCCAAAAGATTTCAGAGAAAACTGAACCTAGGAGCGGGATGTCTTCTGTTGTTTCAGCTGAGCTCCTTTATATCACGTACATAGGGGGTGCTAAGAATATAGTCATGCGCAAAACGTCTATGATACACAGCTTCCAATTTCACCCCAATCTAGGTTTCCAACCAATATCTGAGTAGTGTTATAACGATTAAAGAAATTGACTTCACTGTTGAAAAAACTTCCAGAAAAGGAATTTTCAGATCTATATGGCTTTACTGGTCAACTCTATCAAGCATTTAACAAATAAATGAAACCAGTTCTGCATAATTTTTTCAGAAACTAAAAGAGAAAGAAATATTTAATAGTTCATTTCATGAAGACAGCATTACCCTAATAACAGATTAGGCAAAAATATTACAAGAAAAAAAAGTACTGATCAATATTCTCATGGACAGAGATGCAAACATCATTAACAAGATTTTACCAGAGTTCAATATTATATGAAAAAAAAATACATCAAAACTAATTGGGGTTCATCACAGGGATGCAAGAATGGTTCAATATTTTTAAAAACTCAATCAATATTATTCACCATATTAACAACCTAAAGGAGCAAAACCTTCTGAGCAAATTAATTGATATGGAAAAACATTTGACAAAATTCAATGTCCATTCATGATTAAAAAAGAAAATCAGCAAAACAAGAATAGAAGGGGAATTCCTCAACCTGATAATGGGCATTTACTGAAACCCACAGCTAACCTCATACTTTCTGGTGAAAGACTGAGTATTTTTCTCCTAAAGTCAGGAGTAAGGTGAGAACATGTGTTCTCACAACTTTTGGTCAACACTGTAGTTCAAGTCCAAGCCAGTGCAATAAGGGAGGGACAAGAGTAAGTGGCTTCCAGGCTGAAGAGCAATAAATAAAATGTCCCTATTCTCAGACATGATTTTCTACACTGAAATTCTGCACAGAAACTCTTAGAACTAAGTTAATTAAGTAAAGACACAGGCTACAAGTCCAACACACAAAATCAAAGGTATTTCTGTGTAGAAGCAATGAACAGTTAGAAACCAGTATTTTAAAATAAAATGCAATTACCATAGTTCCCAAAGGAATGAAAGACCTGCTTGTATAAATCTAAGAAAATTTGTACAGGGTCTGTATGCTAAGAACATTAAGAAAGCAATCAGCAAAGACCTAAATAAAAGAGGAGACATTCCTTTTCCATGGGTTGGAAGACTCAACATAGTAAAGATGTTCGTGCTTCCCAAACTGATCTACAAATTTGATGTAATTCCCAGTAAGATGTTTATGTAATATAGATACGTTGATGCTAAAATTTATGTGTAAAGTGAAGGATCTAGAATAGCCAAAGCAATTTAGAAAGAGGAAAATGAAGTTGGAAGATTCAGAATACTCTTTAAGACTAACTGTAAAGCTAAGTAAATAAGACAGGAGGATATTGGCAAAGGGATAGACCCATAGATCACTGGAACAGAAGGTACAGTCTAGATTTAGACCCACAGCAATATGGCCAATTGATTTTTGACAAAAGTGCAAATTTTATTCGATGGAGAAGGATAGTCTTTTCAACAAATTAAATTGGAAATCAAAATTGGTATGTAAACTAGTATGCAAAAAATGAACCTCCATTTAAACTTCACACTTCATGCAGAATTTAACTTAAAATGGGTCAGAGATGAACATATGAGGTCTAATTACTATAAAATGTTTAGAGGAAAACATAGGAGAGAATCTTTGTCATATAGAGTTAGGCAAAGAGTTCTTAGATGTAAAAAACACACAAATCATTATATAACTGATAAATTGGACTTCAAAATTAAACATTTTGCTGTGTGGAAACAATCTAAAAACTGGAAGAAAATATTTGCAAGTCATATATCTTACAGAGAACTTGTATCCAGAATATATAATGAACTCTCAAAGCTCAATAGGAAGCAGGCAAGCAATCTAATTAAAAAATGGGCAAAAGGCTTGAACAACTTACCCATGAAGATATAAGGAAGATGTAAGCTGTGGTTGTCAGTAAGTGCCTATTATTAAGCCTATCAAAAGATAGTCAGCATTGTCTGATATTAGAGAAATGCAAAGTTAAGTCATGATAAAATACCACTACTCACCTATGAGAATGGCTTTTTAAAAAATTAATGACGTTACCAGGTGGTGACAATGAAGCTGAACAACTGGAACTCTCATATATTGCTGATGGGGATGCTTTGGCACACTGAAATGGGAAAAAAATTGCCAGTTTTTCATAAAGTTAAACTTATGTTTACTCTATGAGTAAGGAATTCAATTCCTGGGCTTTATCTTAAAGACATGAAAATAATGCTCATGCAAACACATGTGCGTGAATGCTATGGTAGCCCCATTTATAATTTCCCAAACTGAAAAAAAGAGTCCTTCAGTAGATGAATGGATGTTACAAATTGTGGTCCGTCAGTACAGTGGAATATTACTAAGCCATAAAAAGCAACAAACTATTGTTACCAGAAACATCTTGAATTACTGTCAACAGCATTATGGAAATGTGACCATCTCAGCTTTGCCTGGAGGCAGATCTGATCAAAATCGACAGGCTTGTGATCACTCACTTTAAGATTAGGAAGCACCCATGGAGATTGTCTCACTTGCCTAATCTATCCACGGGGAAGGCATGGGAAGAGGTCTCAGGACAGCCTCAGCTATCATGTGGGACCTATGCCTTCTTTCAAATAGCTTAGCGAGTGAGAGCTAGTCTAGGCTACATTATTAAGTGAAAAAATATTCCAAATAGCAGCATGGTAAGCGTGATCTCACTTAGTAAAAAACAAACAAAAAACCAAAGAAACATATTTTTAGATAAAGTCTATAACTTGGAGGCAGAGTATGAAATATGTATTATGCAGCCATTAACACAAGTGAGACAGCACTTTAGATACTGGCACGGTTTTGCCTAATAGCTTTATATTGGGTTCTGAATGAATCACCTTCTGTTAAAAAATAATTTTGTGTGAATCTATATACATATATGTAATGGCACAGACATGTAGATTATGTAGATACACATGTGTGTGTGTGTGTGTGTTTGAGCATAGGAAAAACAAGAACTGTAAATGAGGTTATCTCAAGGTGGATTACTTGTGGGAGACATGTATGTAAAGGGGGGAAAGAGGCCTTTCATTTCCATAATTTAAGAAAATACTTCCCATCTCAAATCCAAACATGCACATTTATCATTTCTTTTACATGGAAGAAGAGGCGAAATTATGTACATGAAATGTTAACATTGATTCTTGGTCTGATTTAATGAGATTAAAAATTATTTTCTTTCCCTGTGTTATCAAAATTTTCTGTTACCAAAACTTCTACAGTAAAAAAATATATAACTTTTGAAGACATTATTTGAACGGAACAAATTTATATTTATGCCATGCCCTTATTATAAAACACCTCCACTATTATGAAGAATTAAATTAATTTTACAAGTTCCAGCCCACGCATGTTCTCACCCCAAACTTTTTTTCATTAGATTAACCTAATCTTCTAAAATATCAAAAGGGTTTACGGAAATTAAGTTAGAGATTTGTTCCAAACTTATGAGCAGAGTAGAAACATCTCCCTGACTTTAAAACATAGCTTTCACCTTCGCATTATTTAACTGATCCACACGCGCCCACCTCCCTCCCCAGCAGCCAAATTATTTGTGGTTCACAGTTGGTCACAAAGTGCAGAGATGTGGTCGCCTGGCCAGCACAGGCCAAGCTAGGGTTTTATAATGGGCAACCCCAACCCAGGGCTTAAGAGGACACCGTTGATCTCTTGCTCACGCTGCACGGTTGTGCTCCATGCCCATCCGTGGTCCCAGGAACCTGCCCAGCTCTTCCCTCAGGAGCCTGGGCTGCTCCATCCTCACCTCTCTGCCTCCGGGTTTGCTGGGAAGAGGGAGGCAATGAGCCACATTACTGGACTTTCAGTACTTCTTCCAGCAGTAAGCTGAGCCACTGCCCACACTCCTGTGCTAAGGGAAGGCCGGTGACCGCACCTAACAGTGACAGGTGGGATGATCAGGTCCTACTGTGCGCTCAGAAGGAGCAGGCCAGGAATGGGTGATGACAGACCTGAGGGCAACCACAGGCAGAACCGATAAGCAAGAGCCCCCCTCAGTAAGAGCCCAATGAATTCAGCCCAGGACACATTTTTCATGTAACAGATTTATTTTAAGTTGCATGGTAAAAAAAAAATATACTTTTTCTAGTGCCCCAAAACTGTTGTTCTTAAGAAAAAGGAACCTGACAGCTATTAGTTCATTTTTCTCTAAAGAGAAAGAAATCTTAAGGCGATTGGCTGTTTTCAGGTTTCAGCTGCTACCGAGTAAAGTAGAAAGATATTAGAGAAGAAAAGATTTTCATTAAACTTAACCAGAGTACTGCCTTTAGCAAGATGTTTGGGGATATTTTCACTTATCTGGTTTATTAATCTAGCCATATTTATTGACTTTACCAAAGTAGTCTTGAATGCCTACTGAGAGCTGTGGACTTTGCCGGGCACAGACTACTCAATGTCAACACCTTGAACTCTTGTGATCGATGTTACTATTTAAGCACCATCAGTAGATCAGGTACAATCAGAATCTGCCGGGAATGTGCATAGACTAGCTTTGTTTTGCGATTTGAAAGCTGGGTTACTTTAGCGTCGATTCCGTGCCTGGGGTATACGGTATATGCCTGGAGAGTAGCTCACTGAGGTTATTATTGGCACTTGCGTCAGAAACTTAAAATTCAGAACCAATATTTATGAAAATGTGTGTGCTCACGGTGGTTAAGAAGCTGTGGTTTTTGACCTTGAAAGTAAGTTCTATCATTTCATAAAATATTGATGCTCAGCCATTATGCATTCCTCCCCTCCTGCCCACCCCACTGCTCATCACTTCAGAGTCTCCGTCTCTATCCATCGTCCTCCTGGTCACACCTGCTTGTCTGGAGAAAAGACCTCTGGTTTCAGATGTGAGGAAACTGTGTTTTCTAACCCCATAAGGGCTTGTCAGAGATCAGAGCTCTTTAGGTACGTCTAAGAAATAAGCATGCTTCATATTTGCAAGCATCAGGGCAACGGATCACTCAAGAGGTTCAGGTTTCTGACAGCGGACACTGGCTGTTTGCAACCAGTGCGTTTTAGGTTTCACAAGGCAGCTTTTAAAAACATTCCATGGTCCACTTTGGAAGTTGATCATTAATACAATAGTCAAATCCTGGCATTCGGGGGATAATTTTTCTATATAAAAAAAGATCATCCATTGAATTAAAAAAAGATATAAATGGGAATAATATGTATCTAATTATTAATGTACTATAGAAATTAGCTTTTATATTGCAATTTATATTGCAATTACCTCCGTGGTGTTATAAAGCAGAACAATACAGGAGAACTTTATTCATGCCTAATAGCATGGTAATTTAAAATATGCAAGTTTCTTTAATAAGGTAGTGTATGAAATGTTACTTAATTTGACAAGATTAATTATACAATTAATTTAAGACTGCTCTCAATTAAATTAGTAAAAATTCTTAAGCTTTCTGCTTTTGAAAAGAGTGCTGGAACCTAGCATGAAGTGAAATACCAATTAAGCATAATATTAATTATACTAAGATGGAATAATGCATGTTTCGTTAATATAAAGGGCATTGTCAGAGAGTTGGTAAAGAGGCATTATTTCATTACTTTAATAATAATGATACCCTAGGCCCCTAAACAATTTAAAGGGCCCTCAACATACTGGAAAATACAGTGGCTTGGGAAGATGCTTAGAAATACTCAAGACAACAGGAGCAATAGAACTGCCCTGGTGGTCCACACTCCCCATATTTTGGGGTTCTGCTTAGATCAAAGTATTGCCAAGAGGAACTGACTGTCAAAATACCTCCAATGTGACATTATCTTGGTGAATTCACCATGGTCCGGGGTCTAATCCTCAGCTTTTCAGGTCGAAAGACTTAAGCTTGTCACAGCCCCAGGGTTACTTAGATCCAAGTCAACTGAGAGATACTAATTAAATTCCTAATTCACTGAAGTATAATCACAAATTCCTCATTTATATATTTACAATGGATACCTCTACCTTTTGGGGGCCAGAGGGCCCAATTCCTGTATTTACAGTGAGCTTATTCATGATGTCAGAGTACCTGGGAAATGGTTTCAGTGATATTAAGGGGTGTAAAGGTAGTTTGGTGTGCAAAGAAGTGTTGAGTGGAATTCATCCAGGCTCTGCCAGAGTCAGAGCATCATTCCTGTTCCACCACACGGAACACCCCTCTAGTAACTAGCATGTTCCTGTTGCTCAGCTGTTCTATACATCTCTCTCTGCATCCTGAAGCTCCAGCTCTCTCCATGGGGCTGCTCGACTCTGTGCTAATTCTGTGGCTGCAGGACCAAAGGTTGGGGGTTAAGGTGCAGGCTATAGAGTTTGGTTGGCCATACTGTGCAAGCTGAGTAGGAAAGGGGGGCTGAGAAACTTGGGAAAAAAACATTGACCTGGGTATAATTAAGTCTTTTTCCTGGGTTGAGAATTATTCTGAACATTTCATGTAACTTTGCATGGTTTATAAGAAGTGTTGAATTTATTAATTTAAGTCTCATACTTCTGGGTTCACCAGAAGCACCTAGCATATTGAAGCTAATGGTGCCCTGAGTTTGGGTTGGTGTTGGGGGAAAATAGGGTCTCTATTAGCTTATATGGAGGAAAGAGGAATTCTTTCCTTTGGGGTGATGGCAAACTGCAACAGGGCTTTGGCTTGGGAGCAGAGGACAGGCCTGTTGCAGCCCCTACTCCTGCCGAGTGTCAGCTTTCCTTGGGCCCCAGGTAGGGGAGCCATTGAACAGTATACAAAATGCAGCATGATGCATGAAGACTCACTGGAAAGGAGTTTGCAAAAGTAGGTAGGCTGCGCATACCTGTGCTACGAAGGATTGTTTTCCTAGAACCACTCATAAGAATGAGGGTAATGTCTCTAGTAGAAACAAGAGAGTTTGAATGAATCATGTAGGAGTCTTGATTTCCAAATGCAGATTGACTCCCATTTACAAATAATCAGAACATTTCAATTGAAAACAACCATAGAGATAATTTTTTCTAAACTTGTCATTTTCAGGTGAGAAAAGAAAGTGCCATGCAACTCAACCTCACACAATTAGTGGTAGAGTTGGAGCTCAAGCCTTGGTTTTATGATACTCAATCCAATGTGTTTTATGTTATACCTTGTCATTAGGTAAATCTTATAAAGTTGCATACAATATAAATTACTGTAAATTAACAATTTCTACAATTCCAAAACCACTGAAAATATTCTCTGCACTCATGCCATGCATATTCAATGGGCAGTTGTCCCAAGGTGATGGTTATCGCAGAAACTATATTTTGCACTTTTCAGGTGTTTACTGTGTGCCCGCCATCATTTTAAAGGTGGTTCACTTTCCTGTTGACGCCACTATAAATTGGGGCTTCAATTTTCCAAAACAAGTGATGGCTGTAAGACACCTAAATTAAGATTCCTACCACGTAGTGGAAATGGCATTGTGTTAGTATTTGCAGTCTGCATGCACTTAACTCTTCTATCCAGGCTTCATTTAAATACTTCACAGGTATTTAAAAGTGAACTGATTAAAATGCACCACACATGTATTAAAATTTCCATCTCACAGAGAGTCCTTGCTGGCTCCACCCGAGTGGAATGCTTAAGTAAAAACAATATAACCATCTTTAATTAGAATTTAATAAAAAATAAAAAGAGGTGCTTTAAATGGAATTGCTTATCTATCATCTATCTATTATCTATCTATCTATCTATCTATCTATCTATCTATCTATCTATCTATCTATCTATCTATCATCTATCATCTATGTCTGTTGACCCTACTCAGTATTTTACATGCACATAGACACACACACACACACACACACACACACACACACACACACTTCTGATCAAACTAGCCATGATCTTCTCGAGTCTCCAGTGGGCAGTCTTTTCTGAGAATAATGTGTTACCTACAGGGACATTAAGTATTTAGCAGCAACCCACCAAGCTGCTGCTGCCTAGGGATGTTTAATGGGGTTGAACAGGAAGTGCCATGGTGTCTCACGGTGCAGAATTTGTTTTCAGGAAAGACTAAGCAGGATGTACTCTTTCTACTGAGAGCCATGTAAAGAGTCTTCACACTGCTATAGGCAGAGGAAGGCCCCTTACTCAGGACAATTCAGCCCCTAAGGGAAGGAGGAAGCAGTGTCTAATAGCAGACTCACTGCATATCCTGCATAATTTAATGTTTATATTTATTGTGTGCATAAGAAGGCTCCTACACTTATAATAGATGCCTCTTCACAAACTTAGAAAATGCCCTAAATTTCAAACACCCCTGAAAAATGTTCTTTTAACTCATATAATACATAATCGATGAGTAGTTGCCCCAAGGTCATGGTCATTATGAAAATAACATTATGGATTTATTGACTGCTCACCATGTGCCTGCCATTATTTATTCTAAGTACTTTTTGTATATTTTATTTAATTCATGCAACAACCCTGTGTAGTAGGTACTATGATTACTCCCATTATATAAAAGAGAAAATTTTACGTAAGTTAAGTAACATGCCCAAGATCATACAACTAGAAAGGGGTGGAACCAGTTTCAAATTCAGACAGTCTACCTCAGATCCTAAACTCTTTTTTTAAATATGTGTTTATTGATTTCAGAGAGAGGGAGAGAAAGGGAGAGAGACAGAAACATCAATGATGAGAGTCATTGATCGGCTGCCTCCTGCACGCTCCCTCCTGGGGATCGAGCTCACAACCCGGGCATGTGCCCTGACCGGGAATCGAACCTCCATCTCCTGGTTCTTAGATCAACACTCAACCACTGAGCCACGCCAGCTGGGCCTCCTAAACTCTTCATCATGACACAATGATAAAAGAAAGCCACCCACAAACTTACGAAAAGGACAGAAAGTTCTTTAATGTAGAAAAAGATGGGAATGCATTTGGGCACAAACAGCTACAGAGAGAGAGGCATCCAGAGGCCTACTCCCAGGTTCTGCGGCAAGCTTCTTTCCCCTTCAGGTTCCCACGAGAATCCCACAAGGGTAATGATCCTATCTGGTCTTTTAAGAATCTCATCTAAACACTGTCTCTAGGATCTTCAGATTCTGCCATCAACTGGAAACTCTTTTGGAGATTCTGACCACCGGCCTGCCTGTTCACTAGGCACACTTACGGGGTAGCAACCCCAGCGAGCTCCTGAGATTACTCAGAGTTGGATTTCAAAGGCGAAGTACCTGCTAGAGAGCCCAGGATTTAGGACCCTTGAGGTCTATTCCTGGATCCTACAAAAAATAAACTATAAAACTATCTTGACATGTGTAGGCCTGAGTAGGCTGGACTGACCTATTTGCCCAATAACAAACAGTTGCATTGTTCAACATTGTGCCACATCAAAACAATGATTACATTACACTCTTTCAAAAAGCATTGTTTAATCTATTTTCTCTATTTTTTTAGTTGTTTCAGGAGGAGGGTAAATTCAGTCTCTGTTCTCCTAACTTGGCCCAAAGCAGAATTCCTCTGTTATTTAGTTTAGCCTAGTAGAATAATTAAATCTAATAGAAAAAAAGCAGTCTCTTAAAATTGATAAAAATCTGAAATGAACATAACTAACTGTACATCAAGTTAATGTTATAGCCACACAGAAAATACTTCTTCCAAGTCACTTTAAAGCATAGTAGTCTGTATGTCCTTATTGGCATATATTTAAGGACTCATATAGATGCAAGAGAATTTTAGACTTTTTTTGGAAGTGTAATTGCTAGTGATAATAATGGTAATATTATTTAATTGAAGTATATATACTATAGGATAATGCCAATAAGTTAATACGGTTAGTAATAAAAAATTTTTAGCTTAAGGAAAAAGATGTAATAATAAAAAAGTAATTTTTTGTAATATTAACTTAGAGATACAAATATTAAAATAAACTCATGATTTATTTTCTTTTAAAAAATACTTCTTTCCTAGCTTTGTCCATGGAGAAGCTGACCACTCAGTAGTAGTTAACTAGACCTAGGCTACAGGAGTAATGAGCGATGTAAAAAATAAACCGAGGGCCTCTAGCTGGCCAAAGCTGGAACAGTTTGAGCGTCACTGAGGATAATACCTTCGGTTGCTTGAGGCACCAAAACTACGCAAAAACCTGTGTGTCCCGACGAAAAAGAGAAAAAAAGCAAAAAAAAAGGTTAAAGATCATATCTGCAATTACATACCAGTGATAAATAAATGGAGCTCCAAGTCTTTATGTTTAATTCTAGGAAAAAGTTAGGCGCGATGCCATGTTTTGTGCAGGGACAGTCTGTGTGAGGAACTAATGGGAGCAGCGTCCTTCCCACGGGCCCCGGCCGCTGACACCCGGCCCCAGGCGCGGCCCCCGCGCTCCCCTTTGTCACCGGCCGCGGCAAATGTGCAGGAGTAGGACCGGCGAGGCTTCACCCGGCTGGGCTCGTACAGAGGCCACACGCCGCTTGTCAAGAGGAAAATGTGGCTGCGACAAACAGGCCAGGCGAGTAAACCTCCGAGCCCGATTCCTCTTTTCTGCGCTGCAGCCACTTGTGGGGAGCATGACGGCTGTCTCGGTTTATCCCGCACATCAGCGGGGAAGAAAGCGACGGTCTACTTCATCACACTTTAAAAAATAACTTATTGCCCGGCCGGGCGGGGCTCAGCGGTTGAGCGTCGACCTAGGATCCAGGCGATCAGGGTTCGATTCCCGGTCAGGGCACATGCCCGGGTTGCGGGCTGCAGCCGATCAATGACTCTCTCATCATTGATGTTTCTAGCTCTCTCTCTCCCTCTCCTTTCCTCTCTCTGAAATCAATAAAGATATATTTAAAAATAATAATAATAAATAACTTATTTGTAAGTCCTGAGCAGATCTATACTTGTCCCCACAGTGCAGGCGAATGGTGGCCCCAGTCAAGGGTGGCAACCAAACAACATGATCGAGGGTTCCTTTGGCATAAGTAGGATACAAATGAGAGAAGAAAGAGTAGAAATAATTTTGACCGGAGCAAAACCCTATTTGGAGACATTATAGTGACAAAGTTCTATGTGAAATAAAAACCAGACATGGAAAAATTAATGAGGTAAACATTTTAAAAGACTAAGACGAGTAAAACAGCCAACACAAAACTTTTTGTTATAGAAACCTTCTAGACGTAAGGCAATATCATAGTGTTTCAATCGCAGGAATTTGGGGAAGCCAACTGTGGACTAGCTGCGGTACTAGTTTGAGCAAGTTACTTGGGCCTCACTCAGTATTCTCACCTACGATGTAAAGTCAACAATCACACCTACACTACGGGGTCGTTGAGAGGACTGAATGAGTTGACATGTGTGAGTGCTTAAAATAGAGACTGTCTCCTATTAACTGTGAACAATATTAGCTGGGGTTATTCCTTTGAGCTAGATTTTGTGTAAGCCTAACACCTTGCAGACAGCCCGGGTGAAACTACACATTATTCACCCACACCTTAGGAGCAGGGGCATTAAATAAACAAACTGAGGGTCAGGAGAAGAGTACTTGAGGAGAAAGAAGATAGGGAAAGGGGTGGACATGGGAATCGTGAATTGGGGGTGCTGCACATATGGGTGGTGTTTTAGTGCTAAAGACAAAAATGACCTTCTTTGTAATTTTGCTGATAGCCAGCCTAGTTTCCAGTTTTATGACACTGTATTCAGTGTGACATCAGTGATGAACAGGAAAAGCGGTTCCTGGTTATAGCTAGATTATTGCTCAGGTAATCTGAATAAAGAATCCCTTCTGTCTTACCCATCACTAGGTCTTACAGTTCTCTGCGTTTCAAAATTATTCTCTTGCGTGTTTCTACCTTTCTGAGAAAAAGGTCAAGTCACTTTTAATGCCACATTTCCTATTTAATTTAATGCTGGCCTTCCTCCTTTATTTGTCCCCTAGAGTATAAGTGGATACAAGATTTCACTCTGATGTTTTCACATTAACCAGTTGGAATCGTGAAATTCCCCTAGAAACGGCTGCCGATGCATGGTAGTCATCACTGATCGGAACGGTGGTCTTCACAGAGGGCTTTGATGGCTCTGAGCAGGACATTACTAACAGAAATGGTAATTTGTAGATGGAAGGGCAGGAAACCACGTTAGAGACCAACAGAAGGCAGATTACTTCGATAAGCACAGTCTATTCCCTCTATAGCCCCTGACAACTTGCCACCAAGGAACTCTAAGGATTAATGAATGTCATCCTAAACCTAATAGCTTCCATTTTAAGAATTCCTAGTGAGATGTCCTATGCCAAGAAGGAGTTACTATAATCTATAATGCTTCTGTTAAAAAAAAAAGCAAGAGAAAGAGAACCCAAAGAATTATTAGCTAATAATTTTTAGACTGAAGAAACTGCATAATCAATCATCCAAAAATCAATTTGAAAACATCTACAGAAGAACAGGTCACTGGCATTGTTTGAACCGGTCTAGACTGAGCTAATCTCCTTCTGTGACAGAATGACAGGGACGACTGGGTTGAGGAGAAAGGATGGATATAATCTATCTTGACTTCAGCAGTGTAGATCCTGGCTCATATGACATACTCATCACTAATCTCACCATGACATTCTGCATCAGTGTTCTCCTCACCATGCTCTGACACAGGTTTCTGTTGGTCCCTAAGGCTTCTCTAGGTGGTTTATTCCTATATTCATGAGAGAAGACATTGAGTCCAAAGAGTGTCTTACAGTTGACCAAGCCATGCCCTCTGCAGGGAGGTCTTACTCCACCTCGCTTCCTTAGAAGATGACATTTGACTCATACATCCAAGCTTCAACACAAAAGTCACTGAGTCTCCTTGATTCTTCCACTATTTCCCATGTGTTCCTCCAGCTTTGTTTGGACTTCTCTAGTCAATTAGAGACCCACATGCTCTTGACTGTATCAACTGTTTAAAAATCATGCCATCTGCAGGGAGATAAGTAATGTGTCTGTTTCGGTTACTGGCTCTGTATTGGTGGATGGATTCTGTGGATATGGTTTAACAGGAAGACGCCAAAATATTTTAGATGGTGTGGAAGCAAATTAACAAGAGATGAAAACATAACGGCACATTGAATTGTGTCAAATAGAAGCAGCACAGATCCAAAGAAACCAGAAACACTAATTCGAAAGAATATATGCGTTCTTATGTTCATTGCAGTGTTATTTACAATAGCCAAGCTATGAAAGCAACCCTAGTGCCCATCAGTAAATGAGTGGATAAAAATGTGGTGGTGCATATATATACCATGGAGTATTACTCAGCCATCAAAAAGAATGGAATCTTACATTTTGTGACAACATGGATGGGCCTAGAGGGTTTTATGCTAAGTGAAACAAGTCAGTCAGAGAAAGACAAATACCATATGATTTTGCTTATATGTAGAATCTAAAGAACAGTATAAACAAAAACAAAAAACAAAACAGAAACATTCATAGACACAGAGAACAGACTGATGGTTGCTAGAGGAGAGAGGGTTGGGGGACTGGGTTAAAAAGGTGAAGGGACTGAGAAATACAGATTGGTGGTTACAAAATTGTCATGGGAATGTGAAGTACAGCATAGGGAATATAGTCAATAATATTGTAATAATTGTATGGTGCCAGGTGGATACTGGAAATATCGGGGGGATCACTTTGTAAAGCATATGATTGTCTAACTGCTATGCTGTACACCTGAAACTAATACAAAGTGATATTGAATGTAAACTATAATTGGAAAAAAGAATTTTTTTAAAAAGCAGTCAAAACTTCACTAAGTAGCCCATCCTAGTTATGACTAGTTTTTTCTGGTAGACAGTAGGTACTGCTTAATAGATGTGAACCAAGGTGGACTCTTCTAGGTTTGAAATTAAAAAGCCTCAGGTGAACTAAAGAATCTTTGTGATTCTTATGGTCTCTTCAAGTTACAAGCTTGGGAAGGGGCTTTGGCTTTGGACATCTGCCACCCTACCCTGATGGGAAGGACCTTCTCCCCTATAAGTTCCTCTTATAGTGGGATATGGCTCCCGCTAGAGCCTTTACTCTGAGGAGTGGGAGCACCCTGATGGTAGGAAGGCCCAGGGAGCACAGCAGAGGTTGCCTTGCCCTCCCCTTCCTCTCCCACATGGTTATTCAGCTGTGCTTCTTTCCCGTGGGTTAGCATGGGGCTGAACATCCACATCAGCAAACACATTTCTGGGAAGACTCAAGCATTTTTAGGACTCCTGTACTTCCAGAGTAAGAGCTACAGAGAGTCCTGGAAGTGTCATGGAGAAGTCAGGCCTCAAGATTCTGAAGCAAATATTTTTAAGAATCATAACTAGGACATACTGGAATCAGCACCTGGAAACATAAGATTTTTTTCTTCTTACTCTAACTTAAATCTCTTTTTACTCAGCATTCTTTCAGGCATTGACGAGTGAGTATAGGCCTCTCCCGGGGAGGTCACTCTGGTTTGGGTGAACACTGTGTTCGTTCAATCAAGGACCAAGATGACCTAAGGTTACAGGGGGCTTGTGGGTGACTTAGATTGATCTGGAGGCCAGTGGTGAGGTCTTGGCCTGAAGCGGAGGCAGCAGCCGGAAGCAAGGCTGGGACGGAGGAGATTCGGCAGAACTGCTAAGCCAGGGGTCAGGAGGGTCAGAACGAGAGGCGCTGGGAGCATTCTGGAATGCGCGGCCAGGGCTGGGGGCGAGGGGGCCGCGCTCCGGGCGGAGGCTGTGCCTGAGGATCCTAAACGTGTGCGTGCCCGACCCACCCACCTCTGTACTGACTGCAGAACTTTCTAACATTACCAAGCATATTCGTTTTGAGAACTAATACACAAGATTGAGAAAGACTAATATTTTCCACATACGCTAGCAGAAGGTGGCAGATATGAAATCCCGATGAACCTGGTCTTTCAGCTGCACTTCATGCAGTAACGAGAAGGCCAAGTGCACAAAAGCGCCCTGTGATATGATTTTATTGGTCAGCTGTCAGCTTAGAGTTCACCTCCATGCGCCCCACTCTGCTAGTCAGCTCGAACCCAGAACAGATCTGCTGCTGTTGAACATGGGGATGCACTCACCAGGTCTCAGGTCCTGCAGAGGAGCTGTGGGAGCATTTCAGACCAACCCCCTCGTGTCCCTTTAGTCCCTCCACCGGCTCCCGTGAAGCCAGGGAGACTCACCAGGAGACCAGGGGGAAATAAAGTCCTAACTTTTAAAGCAACCAGCTAAGAGTAGGAAGCAGATGACAATGGCTACATGGGAAAGCCTGTCCTGACTGGCTCTGTGGCCTTGGGAACACGCTCAGCTTCTCAGCACCTGAGCCACGGCAGATGTTCAGTGGGAGCAAGGCCGCGCCTCCCTCAGCGTGGCTGCGAGAGCTGAAGGAGACAGGCCTTGTTCAGTGCCCAGCGCAGCGCTTGGCTCTCAGCACGTTCTCAATAAGCATGACTGTTATTAAGAGTTGAGGGCCACTGGAGGGTTGAGTAAAAGCGATTCGCAACTTGTACTGTTTTTGAAATAGCTTGTAATGCAATCGGGGCGGGGGGGGGGGGGCGGGGAGAAGTGCTTTGCCCGAGAGAGAGCGAGGACAGTGACTTTTGGTCCGAATCAGCATTCAAACGTGCTGAGGTTTATGGAAGTAAAAATATACATACATTTTGAACTAAGTGAACTAGCACTTTAACTTTCAGGAGATGTCTGTGAGACGTGTTGAAGAGAAGAGGAATGCAGATTTTCTAAGTACTATAGCTAGTGAAGGTTTCATAAGCCCTTCAGGCTCTGAAAAAGAAAATTGAGTATCATTGAAACTTCCCATCGAGATCAAGAGCTATTTCCTTCAGAAAAAGAGAGTAGGCAAACCATGTTTACATCAATTAAAAAGGAAAAGATTAGTTGACATGTCCAGCCTTTCTCTTTGAAAAATTTTATTTTGCAGCTTAGAATTCGAATGTTGGGATGCCCCCTCCCCTGTGTCAGGAGGCCCCCCCTGCAGAAGGTCGCTGCAGACCAGTCTTCTGAGAGCACTTGCATTTCTTCCAGTGACACCTATAGTTGAATGGGAAAGTGCTTAAAAAGTTTTTCTTTATGCGGTTATTTTTAACTTTTTATTTTGAAATAATTACAGATTCATATGAAGTTGTAAAGCTAGCAAGAGGGAGGTTTAGTTTCCTATTCTCCCAATGGTTAGACTTGATGTAACTTTACAGTAATAGCAAAACAATGGTTTTATTTTATTTTATTTTTTTGTTAATCCGAAGATATTTTTTTCCATTGAATTTCCAGAGAGAGTGGGAGAGAGAGAGAGAAAAAAAACATGATATGAGAGAGACACATTGATCGGTTGCCTCCCTCACACCCTTGGCTGGAATTGGGGATAAAACCTGCAACCCAAGTACACGCCCTTGACCAGAAATCGAACCCAAGACCCTTTAGTGCATGGGCCAATGCTCTAACCACTGAGCAACACTGCCAGGGCAACAGCAGTCTTATTTTCAATGAAACTGTCCTGGAGAAAGCTCAGAATGCACACACAGGTGAGCTCACACTCACACACTGACACACATGCACTTACACACACACACACACACACACACACACACACACACGCACCAGCTATTCATGTAACTGCTTCAGCCTGGAGGCAACTTGAGTCAATAGCAGCCTACTCCCTGGAAGGGAAGGAGGCTGGGGAGCCTCTAATGCCGACAGCAACCTGCCTGAAACCAGGTCAAGCCCAGGAGGTTGACACAAATGGCTGAATAATCTGGAGTCACTACCAAGGCCCCTGTATCAAAGCCTCCACTATCGATGGCCAGGAGGACAAGCTGACAGATTGGAAGAACATTTATATGATACATAGATTTTTATCCGCTATCTCTCTTTATTCTCACAGAGGAAAGGGCATAATACTAAGCACTCTGGCTCTTAAGAGGTTTGGGTTCTTAAATTCCATCAGAAAATAAAGTACAAATGCAGTATTTCTCGGTCTGTATTATCTTTAACATGGGCGCTCTGTGAGGAGGAAATATTTTTAGGTCAGGCTCTGAAAGCATAATCATTAATAAAAGTAATCTGGGGCTCCGGTTGGCTGGGGGCGATGGGATGACATGCAGCACAGGGAGTGCAGTTGCTGACGCTTCTCCCTCCAGAGGTCTTGCCAGGCGTCACTAATCAAGTATGACATCATTTCCCATTGAGCCAAGATGCCGTTTTCACAAAAAGCTTCAGGCAGCCACTACCAGCTGATTATACTTAACATTAGAAGTGGAACCTAGTAAGGAGTTATTGGTGATAAAGGAAGGTTCCCCCCAAAAGTCCATTTTGAAAACAATTTGATAGACCTGAAGGATGGAGATTGGGCGAAAGAGAAGAGTCAGGTATTGCTTGAGTAGATTACGACCTTATCAGTAACCTTAGAACGTTTGGCCGTAGATACATCCCTGTGGCCTAACAGTGTGTGCCATGGAGTTAGTGCTCAGTGCACTTTTTTGCTGAATGAATGAACTGTTTGTTTTGTTTTTTCTTTTTTGGCCATCAAAGTACAGCTGAGAGGAAGGCCAGCTGGCTCTTTGAAGCAGGTTTTCACAGGAGGGCAGACCCTTAAGGGTAAGGCATAGTGTGGGTTTGTTTCTTAGCTCTGTGTCCAAATATATAATTCTATTGCTCGTAGTTTCTAGTCCCTTTGTTCTCACCGTCACAAAACTTTGGAGTCTTTTAGTTTGCCTTCCTCCACATAAATAATTAGAGACGAGGTCTTCCTTCACAATAAATCTAATTTTTGCCCTTTCAAACGGAGCACCTCTACCTGCACCGAAACCCTACCACACAATGTCTTAATTGCTGCATTAGCTTCTTACAGTTTCAATGAGCTTGACTTTCTCTTAACTTAAGATTATTCTGTGTCCTATCAAAATATAAACACTATAAAAACAAATTTGTTTTCTTTTATTATTATAAAAGAATTTTAAGTAGTATATCAAATTTTAATGAATAATTACGTAAGAAAAGACAATAAAATTATTTTTTCCCATCAACCAGAAGTGATCAATATTAGCATGATGATTTATATGCTGTGACCATTTTTTCCTTGCTAATATAATGTTTGCCTTTCACAAAACTGTCTGTATTATGCATATTCCTTTTAATGTGCTTTGCCCTTCTTAAAATATATTAAATATTTTCCATAATATTTTGTTCAGTAACATTTTTGTATAAATGGCATTTCATGTCCTGGATAGTGAATAGCTTATTGCGTATTCCCTTACTGATGGACATCTTCCATTTTACATGATTAGGAACACCAAAATAAACACTGCTGTGATAATATTACAATGAGTAGCTTAGAAAAACGTCTAAAAGATTATTTGTCTAATTTAAAGAGACAAAAACATTAAAATTTAAAATACATATATATATATATATATATATATATATATATATATATATATATATAGAAAGAGAGAGGAGAGAAAGAGAGAGAGAGAGAGTCACATTGCCTGGCAGATAAGTCATATCAATTTAAACTCCCACCAGCAAATTATAAAGAATTAGCATTTCAGTAGATAAAAAACAGATTAGATACGATTGAAGAGAGAATTGCTGATCCAGAAGATAAATTTGAGGTAATTACTGAAATACAGAACTCAAGAAGAAATATAGAAAATATTGAAGAGGTGCTTAAAGGATATGAAAAATAGAATTAAAAGTTCATAATCTATCTAATGAGAGTTTGTAACAATACAATAATGAAAATTTTGGAGGGTTAATATTCAAAGATGCAGTGCTGAAAAATTTCCAGAATCAACAAAAGATATGAATCATCAGATTGAAAAATCACATGAGTTCTAAATAAGATAAATAAATCTCAAAACAGTGAAAGGAAAAAATGTTTAAAATAACCAAAAAGAAGAGAATTTACCTCTAATGAATTAGAAATTAGAATAACTGTAGACATGCCAACAGATGCAACATAGATTTTAAAAAGTGGAATCATATACTCAAAGCTTTGAGGGAAACTGGATTCTATACTTAGCATAACTATTATTCAAATGTGAGGTTAAATTTTTATCAGACAAAAACTGTGAAATTTTATTGCCTAAAGGTCTTTACCAAAAGTAAAGAGGAATAAAAAACAGTATTCCAGAAAAAAATACTGAACTTAGAAAATTGGTATGCAGGTTGGTGAATATAAACAAATACTGAGTGATTAAAACAATAATGTAATTATTATCTTTGGGAATTAAAAAGCAGGATAGAACTAAAATACCAGATTTTAACATTTAAAAAAATGGGAAGAGTATTTGGAATTAAAAGTATCTGGAGACCTTTTTTTTTGAAGATTTTTTATTGTTCAGAGGGATAGTTGACATATTGCTTAAATTAAACTCTTAAAATTCAAATTGGTAGATTAGAAATTTCAGCATAACTTCTAAGTGAAATAGACGGTAACTTAGAAAACATAGGAAAAAAGATGATAAATAAAAAACAAGACGAATCTTGTTAAGATAAATACATGCATATTTTAGGACCAAGTAATTCTGCCTTAGAAAACTTGGATGCCAACATAAAATTGAATAAATAAATAAGCTATGCAGGATTTTCATGACAACACTGTAGTAGTGGAAAATCTCAAAATTAAGTGAATCCACTTTGGTTTAGTCATAAAATGAAATACAATACGCAAATAAGTGAAATAAGAAAATAAGTGAACCATATCTACATTTGTTAACATGCTAAACAGCTAAAATATTGAGTAAAAAGGTAAGCTGTAAAGAAAATGTAGAGTATGACACAATTTTTGTAGTTTCAGATAGAACAGTACTATGTGCTATCTATGACATGCAAAAAACAAACTACAAAATGTGAAAGAGAATGTATTTTATAGCTTCAGAATGCAAGCTGCCCCTGAGAATAGAGCAGAAGGATTGGATAGAGCTTTAGCTATATAAAATACTTTGTTTTTTTAAAAAAATACTAATTTGAAGAATGTATGGTGATATTTGTTAAATCTGGTTTGGTAGATATATGGATATCTTATATATATTATTTTTCTTTGCTGTATATTTTAATCACTTAGACTTTAAAATGACATTTAAAAGAAAGTCTTTTTCATATCCAAATTACATAAATTAGATAAATGATTTTAAACAGGTTGCTTGAAACAGTTTGCTCTTCAAAAGCTACTTAGCTAAAACTCATACATTAAAAGCAAATGACATCCTGTTTAAAATAGTTTGGCTAAAGACTAAACACATCTCCTAATGGCAGTCCAATTAGTCGAAAACAATCTTCAGAATCTATCTTTGTAAATTCCCTAAAGCACTTTGTTATGATGAGTTACCATGAAAACAATACTAGTCTGTGTCCAGATCGTGCGGTCTGCACCATGAGCGCTTCCTCAGGCAGCCGCTGTCTCCGAGGGTGAGTTGTGGTCAGCACAGCACAGACACTTAGCACTCACGGTGAGCATGCCGTCCTGCCCTCATGGGGCTTACAGCCTAAGATCTCCAAATAACTTTATTCTGGACATGAAGTTCCCCAACAGGTGAACTACAGGACACGGGGGAGAGGGGAATAGTACAGTGTCATGTATGAAAAAAGAACAGAAAAAAGTGTGCAAACATGACATAGTGCAAAAATGCCAAGAATAATAGGAAAGACTTTTCAAGGTCTATAAAGACGACAAGAGTAGAATGAAACAAAACACAAGTAAACAAAAAACTATGATGTAAAGGGCTTAGGATCCAGAAAGAGACCTGTAGAGAGACAGACAGACCGAGAGAAAGCCAGGCAGAAAGGCTGGCGGTGAGTGGTGGAGGGCACTCGGCCTCGGTGCAGAATAAAACTAAGTGGGAAGCACCTTTAAAGGCCATCTGTGAGGAACACAGCGCTGGGACTGCGAATGACCGAAAAGACCTGCGACCTGCCGTGATCGCTTTCGAATCCCACCTCCATGAAATGGCAGGTATGTGACCCAGCAATTGTAAATGCCATTTACTTTGTACCAATCCAGCCTTCTAATTCCACTTATGGTTGCTGAATTCTTTGACATATGCAGAGCTCAAAAGGACAAATTTCCAACACTTTCTTAAAAGAACTCATTAGCATCGTATCCTTCGGATCCGGCTGCAGGAAACCTTGACCGCCCAGCACGTGGAGTGTCCTTCCACAAAAAGCAGACAGCCATGGCAGACTCAGTGTCTGAGAGTTTATTCCAGATCATGATGGAAATTGCTTCAGTTAAAACAGTATACTGAATATCACAGCACATCTCAAATATCATAACTTGTCACTTGTTTTCCCCCCAAAAGATTCTGCAATGAAATCTTAGGGTGTTCAAGAGAAATGCACAGGGCACTGTGCACAGGGAGCTGAGGGCTCCCGACTCAGGCAGAGCTGAGCTTAAGTCCCGCCTGGGTAGCTGGGCAGGGGTGTAGCTCTGAGCTCCTACTCTGAGTCTCAGTGTCCCCATCTGTTAAATACGGCCACAGGGTCTACTTGTACAGATTAGTTCTAGGGAAATCGATTGGGTGAGTGAAATATTTAGCACCATCCAGCCAGAGTTGGTGCTCAGTCTCCGCTCACAGGGGCCTCGCTGACTGCAGTGGCGGCCATGGGTCATGTCACTGGCCTATGGAGGGTAACAGTGATCACCGTCACATTGCCCTACACGCATCGCTTCCCTGTGACAACCCAGCTCCGGGCAGCTCCGGAGGCTTCCTTGACCTTCAGCGCGCATCTGGTCCCTCTGCCTCAAGCTCAAGCTTAACCTTTATTTTCTATTTGTATTTGGTTCCTGCTACCCCCTCATCACGATGGCATCGTGCCCTTGTACTTGGCACCTAGAGCTGAAGCTGACAACATTATCATTCTTCTGGACGACACTGGATCATAGGTTACTGCATGAGAAATGAACAATAATTACTAACAATGATTAAACTTATAATTGGCCCCAGAAAGCCCTGTGCTTCTGTTTCTGCAATGGGGACGTGCCCGTGCTGGGACAGGGGCCCGCTCCCCTTGGGCAGGCCTGGAATGAAGTTGCAGCCAAGTCGTCCACCCCACGCTGGAAGGCGAACCCCCTGATTATATCCAGGGCTGTTTATCTCACAGAAAGTGGTCTTACTTCCCTAATGGATACAGAAAATTGTTGGGAAAAGAGCATGCAGCCAGCACAGTTTCGGAAAGACAGAGAGAGAAGCAGAACTTCTCATTCACCCAGAGGCCAGCCGTCTGCACACCTACAGCTGAGCCTCACTTGTTATGTCACAATTGTGTCCCTTAAAATAAGGCGGCACATCACTGTGGCTACAGGGACTGTGAGAAAGAGCAGGCACAGGCCACGCCACGAGGCAGACACGTCGATCGGGAATTTGGGTTCCCCAGGAGTCAGTGATGGCGAAGCCTCTCCGCAGAACGAGCACCCGCCCTCCTGCCACCCCGCTCCCCACTCTCGTTTCTGACTTGAACACTTAGTCTTACTAAGCGGCACGCCGTAATCAAAAGAAATCACCCGATCCTAAAGGAAAAGGCAGAAATCCAGCCTGAGCTGGCCGAGGACCTCAGCCCTGGTGGCAAGTCCAGCAAACCCAGAGTCCTCCTGAGAAATGTCCTGCACCTGAGGTTCACCCCAAAAGTTTCTGACCCCAAGTAATTCCAGGGGGAAGTGAGGGCTGAGCACCAGTCTTAATTCCTCTTAGGATGCATCTTTAACTAGTATTAATGGACTTATTCATGAGGAAATATGGACAGTGGTGCCTCGGTTTTCGAATGTCTCCGCTGGTGAACATTTTGGTTTACAAGCCCCGTAAACCCGAAGGTAGGTGCCTCCGTTTTCGAACACGCCTCGGGAGTGGAACACGCCCCACAGCTCCCGCTGAGCGCAAGATCCTGAGGCCCAGCTGTGGGCTGTGGATCCCTCGGTTTTCTAATGTAATCTGTTCCCGAAGACGGTTCGAGCTCTGAAACCTTCGAAAACCGAGGTATCACTGTACTTTTCTTAATAGGCTATAAAAAGGGATTCTTCTGTTTTAATATATTAATGTTCTAAGCAAAGAGGAAAAACACCTTATGTGCTCTACAATCAGAAAGGACAAAGAGCTTTGAAGGGTAGATTTCACCCCAAATAAGCCTTATTTTGTGGGCAGAAGAGTGTACAGACGTGGGGAGAGGGTTGGCCTTATCATATTAAAACCTACAGAGGTTTTTTAAAGTGCAAATTTGTGGCATTGGCTTGTCCTCCAGTGGCCATGTCAAAACTCCCTGGCAGTCCCAGCATGTGTATGACTGAGCCCCAGCCAGCTCACTCACTCTCCAGTCGCCTGAGTTCCTGGCACCTGACTGGGGTCTTGCTTAGATCTTCTCTAGGATTCTGAAATCCTGGTGTAAGATGAGAGAAACTAGGAGGTTACAGTCCCCCCTAAAGGACAGCCGGTGCTCCATCTCACTGGCTCTTAGATTCAACTCACTTCTCATGTCACTGGGCCTCTGGGGTGCCTGGAGGTGCATGACCTGCTATGGTTGGACTTTTGACTGATGTCAAGAGGGCTGGCATTTTTGAAGTGTTTGGTCCAAGCAAAGTAGATATGAGTTCATCTTTGACCAATATTCCCTGGGCTCCAGAGCAATGTTTATGAGTGCCAAAAAATTGCTTTCTTAATTTCTTAAATGGATTATGAGGAAATCTGATGATTCACAAATTAAACTTTGGGCTCTCCACTGAATGGCGTTTAAGAAAACTCTCAATCACTTTGGGGACAGCTTTCTCTGCAGGGGAAGTAAAGCCTGTTCTTTCCAAGCTCACTGCAGACCTCCTGAGATCTTGTTTCCTAACTTTCTATCAGGCTCTTCAACCTCTCTCTTGAAGGGTGTGTGATGTCTTCCCTGTGCTCACAATTAGCGATCAGCTGACTGGCCCTTTGCCTATAAAGACGAGACTCTGTTTTCTTTATCAATAATGCCACCTTTGTTTTCCTAATTCCTATTTGAGGGTTCACAGAGATGAGGTGAATAAGTGCTAAGTGCGAGCAGATCCTTAACCTACAGTCTCACAAATGCTCTGTTGGGTTTTTAATCTACCAACATGCAGTAGCTTTATTTAATGAAAGACTGTTCCATGCTGGGTTACCAATAAAATATGAATTATAGGTAATCATCTCATCAGAGTTAAGTTCTTTATATTTTAAGAAAATGAATTCTACCTTTAGGAGAGAGTCTATTTTCAAAGAGGAGTCTTTTCTGATTACTCTTCAAACTGCAGTTATTTTCAAATGCCCTCGAGGAAGCAAAGAGCTGTTGAATCCTGTGCAGAACTATGGGTTCAAAAATCAGAGATTTTCCATCTTAGCCCAGCAGGGACACCCAAGTGACATTTCCGGGGAATAGAATCAACTTACAGTAAATTAGAAAACTTATACCACAAATGGAAATATTCAATTGAATATTTATAAGAAATAAAAAATTGAAGGTATATTGAAAAGGGAATGGCTTTTTATTGTTGAAATGTGCAATGCTTCAAGCTAAAAGTTGTAAACTCAGGATGAGGTGGGAGGGAGAGTAATTAACATTTCATGAGTAACTGCGCAATAGTGTTTGTTATTATTAAAGGGAAAAAGAAAAGGAAACACCCCCCAAGTCACTGTGTTCATTTTGATTTCCAGTAACAGATATTTGTGGTGTTGGTCGTTTAATGGAAAGAGCACTAAATTAGGAGCCTGGGAACCTGAGTTTGGCCAGTGGCACTTGGCCTTGATGTCCTTCTCTGTAAAATAAGAGGAGAGCTGGGCTAGAAGGTTCTTACCTGTCTCTTGGTTACACACCAAGCCTCTTCCTCAGAGTTTCTGATTCAGGCCCAGCCGGTGTGGCTCAGTGGCTGAGCATTGTCCCATGTACCAGGCAGTCGCGGGTTTGATTCCCAGTCAGGGCGCATGTTTGGGCTGCAGGCTGGATTCCCGGGAGGGGAGGTGCAAAAGGCAACAAAATTGATGTTTCTCTCTCATCAATGTTTCTATCTTTCTCTCTCCCTCTCCCTTCTTCTCTCTGAAATCAATAAAATATATATATATATTTTAAAAGATTCTGATTCAGTAAGTCTGGGAGATCCACTTTGAGCTTTCTGAGGTTAGATCTCTCAAGTGCAGGGTTCAGCTGAGGTTAAACTAAAATACAGGTCCAGACATGTAAAGCTTAGCAGTGCTCAGCACAGGAAAGAAAAGGAGAGGTGCTGGAAATCATGAAAACCGAGATGTCATATTCAAAGAGGCAGCAGGGAGCGCCGCTGAGCCTAAGTCACGTAAAATGCAGGGTCTCGATTGTGCGTTTCTGAAAAAGAGATAAACCATGATGTGAAGGCGTCTGATGTGATTCCGAGACACCTGCAAACAGTTTGGCTCTGACTTCCCTTTGCAACAAGGGCATCTCCGCTCAGTCAATTTTAAATGTCACAATTCCCTGGCTAAACCATAGTTGAAAATGTATTTTAATTACATATCTCACACTATGTATTGGAATCTGGTGACTGCATTTGCTCCCTGAATCTGTACCTGTACCTGTTCATGCCATTGCCATCCTCCCTGTCGCCCAGTTTCAAAAGCCCTCGTCCAACCATGGCCTAGCTCGTCAGTTCCTTTATATTTCACTCCCTGTGTCGCAGTCACTCATCTCCCGGTCCCATTCCTGATCTCAGGCACCGAGAGCATGGCCATGGCCTTGTCTCTAGCCTCCTAGTCCCCAGTTCCCTCTTCAGTTCATTCTGCAGTGCTGCTCAAACTAACTTTTCTGGTTTACAATTCTCATCCAGTTGTTTGCTTTCATGAAATTATACTTTCGATTATTTCTGTGTAATGACATCAAAATGTCTTAGCCAGAGTCGGAAGGCTGTCAATAATCTGAAATCAGTGTGACATTATAAGGCACCTGTTCTCGGTGCCTGTTTGTGTCCGCGGCTGAGCCACGCTGAGCGCGTTCCCGGTGACGCTTTATCTGCTTCGGTGCACTTTCACGGAACGTGCTGAATCTCTATTCTTTTGCATTCATTGAAGAAAATAATATAATAAAATGATGTCATCTTATTTTTGCCATAAGCCTTCATTCTAGCTACAACAGAACTGTTGCTATAGTCCCATGCTGGGGTAACTGATGTTTTAATGCGGTTATTTTGGTAGAGGGATGTTTTCATTGGAATATTTTGCTAAGACCTAGAAAAACAAATCATTAAATTTTAGGTTCCTTTTAACTACCAGGAGAAACCATACACCAAATACTCTCAACCCGTCCTTAAGCCCAGCTCTACCTGTCTGTCACCTCGCTGACCTCATGTGTCCCCTTTCTGGGCATCACAGAAAATCCAAATAATCATTAGATTTAAAAATCCAGCTTTGTCATTGTCTGTTCTAGACTTTGTAATTGAATTTATGTTTTCATCTCGGAAGTGTTTTCAGTATCATAGCCCAGCTGGGTCTAGGAAGGCTCTTCTGACCTGCGTCAGGCTTACCTGGCGCTGGTCACCTGCCCTCAAGTTCAAACAGCACCTATGCCGGGGTTCCTGTCACAGGGACAAACCCCTGCAGCGCTCTGTCACCGAGAGTTGGGCATTTCCACCTGCCACCTTCGGCCTCTCTGTGGGACCTTCGTGTTTCCCCTTCCATGGTACACGCTCGTCGTCTCTCGCTTTTTTCTGACCCACCAGGAGAGCTGCGTTTAGCGGTGGCTGCCTGTTCTCGAAGTTCTCTTTGCAGTTGCCCCATGACGTCGCTTCGCCCTCCCCTGCCCTCCGGGGCGCCCCACCGTGTAACTCCGTACATCTCAACCTGGCCCGGCTTCTGTTAGATACTGGTATTTTTATCAGGGCCTAGCTCATCTCCAAGAGAGTGCAAAGTCCTAGAAAGCAAAAGCCATGCTAGCGTGTATGTGTATTTTCCTCAATCCCGTTGACTCACATATGCTTTTGCACAGAAAAATGTTTATTGAAATAATGCGGTAAATGTGTCCCGCCATCCTTCCCCGAGCTTGCTCTTTGTATCTCCGGGCCCCTCTGTCCAGTCAAACGTAGCTATTAAGTGCCACCAAATCTTCGGCTCTACCGTGTCTTCAGCGGGGAAATAAACACCAATGCGACAAACGAAAGCAGCCTCCTTTAGCTCTGTGAATCGTGTGGTTCTCCCGGGCACCTTCCACCTCGCTCCTCCGGAGGCGTCCCCCCGCTGACCCCAGGGCCACCTCCCTGTTTGCCGGTCCCCCTTCTCCTCAACTTAGGCTCGTGCACCGCCCAGGCCCCTTATCCCTCTGCTCCCTGAACAGAGTAAGTGTAGGCAGGTGCAGAACAACCCAAAACAGACCCAAAACAAACGAGGGTACTGCTGATGAGGGAGGCTTGCAGTTATTTATTTTTTAAATTTTTAAATTTTGTTTTGTTTTTGTGGTGGCGATAAATCTGCATGGATCTGTTCACGTGGCCTCGATCTGTCACTCCAGTCGGTGAATATACAGAAGAGCTGGGCAGAAGGAAGGTTGCACAGTTTACTCATAGGATAGGGAAAGACGACCGAGCGACGGGAAAACAAAAAATAAATGCAGTTCCTTCATTATCCCAAAGTTGACAACACCGTCATCTCTACCAAGGAAAACCCTTATCCATTAGCATAACATCTGTTTTATGTATTCCAGAGAAGCCTCAATTGCAGACAATGGACAGCCCATCAAGTTTATTTCTGTGCGTATCACAGGGAGTCAGATATATAATAATCTTGTATTTGCTGTGCTCATGTAATGTGCGCATAAGCGTTCGATATTATTATTTATCTTCTGCAAATGTTAGTGCCGCCGATTTGGCTGCTATCAGTGCTCTTACCAAGGCTGTATAGATCAAAACAAACATCGTAATTGTTTGCCTCCTGCCTTGCACACAGCCCACACAGGCAAGGAAATGGGGAGACCTTACAAAATGCAGGCATCTTGTTCTGTACCCTCCACCCACGTCGGACACATGCTCATTAGAACCCTTTAAAAGAAAAAGAATTACATTCCCAATGTCATAAAAATGAGAGAATTCCTTCAGAGTGAAAAAAAAATTTTAGATAAGTAAGGAAAACAACAACTGAGCTGCAGAGTTGAAATAGAGATTTAGTTTGACCAAAATATTCACCCTTGGTCTCAAGTGACGCGTTTCAAGGGAAACCGCGATCCTGCCCTTCCTCCCCTCCTAAACCGCCTGTGTGGTCTTGAACTGTTCGTTGTGTCCCGCTGAGAAGGAAGGTGTGATGTCAACAGAAAGGCTAACACGAACCCCAGGGAGCGAGTCCCAACTGCAAGGGCACACTTGAACAACTGGGGCCAAAACTTAATACGCAGCAAATTCTCCCGCAGACATAAAACCTTCATCCGCTCAGGAGATACTGTGCTCTTCAATTCTCTTCAATTGTGTGCTCTGTATTACGGCCTATTATACAGGATGGGCCAAAAGAAAGTTTACAGTTGTGAATACACAAAGCAGAGTCTAGTCTTGTGTTATTTATTAATTCTTATATTATTTTCCACAGGAACAACTGTGAACCTACTTTTGCCCCACCCTCTGTATTTTCTGAGCAGCTCATAGTTTATTATAAAGACTTTAAAACTATTTTTATCTCCTGTGATTTCCCAAATGCACTATAAAACAAGCCTGTGGAAGCTCCGCCTACTGAAGAGAGGGGGCTGAGGATCTGGGCGCTGGAGCAGGAGCAGGGACAGGTCGCGGGGCCTGGCAGAGCTGGAGCCTGGAAGGGACCCACATGCGCCTCTGCCTCCCGCCCGCTCCCTCAGGCCCTGCTGCCTGCCTCTTGCTGGACAAATGCACAAAGACTTTGACCCCGTCTGCCTCAAAAAACTGAGCTCAACACGGAGATTTTGACAGATTCCCCACCGTAGAGCAATGGCTCCTTCTTTCGCTGAATGAGTTGCCTTAGGAATTAACATTTATACCCTCCCGATAAGACTCTCCAGGGTGCATATTACGGACGGGCAATGATATGCCTTTGCAGTTAATGGCACTCGGTGAAAACGACCAGGGCATGTCGTTATTAGGTCATAATGCCCACCCTGGAGTGTCTTACAGCTTAATTGTTCCCTCTTCCATTCCAGAAACCAGCAGAAGACATATTTTACTAATGTTTCTGCTTTGTTAATGAGTTCAGAATGGATGAACACATGTGTTCCGCCTGTCTGTCTATCAAGCATGAAGCCAGAAATGCATTCAGGTCACATCATCACTATCCCAGCTTGCATATCTTGCTACAAAAAAGTTTGGCAGGGCTCCGATACTCCTGAAAGTAAAGATTTGGTGCACAACGTCTGTCTAAGCATGCAGACAATGAGACCTCATGAGACTTCCCCTTCTGCCAATGTCCTCAGCTTTTACATCCTGATTGTCATCTGCTTTTATGAAAATCTCCATCAAGAGAGTTATATTTTAATCCGGACTAGAGTCCACAATAGACTATTCCCAGTCTTTAGAATACATGGCTAGTTATGTTTTGATGAATATTTAAATGTAGGTTCTTTCCTACCCACCTTCACCAAAACTCTTCAATCAGAATAGGAAGTTCATTATGCACTTCTAGGTCCTGAGTCTTCTTCCATAACGTCACACTTTCCTTATGACAACATTTTAACTGTAAGCAAAGGACTGAGGAGTTACAGGGAGAAATAGCTGACCCAGCTGTGTGTGGATCTAAAATATGGCTGCTTAGCAATAGCAGGCACTGGCTATTTAATTAGGCATGACATCCGAAGCCATTACAAGGTGACACTCTTCAGGTTCCTTCATGATTGTATGTAGCGGCGACTCAACAGTGCAGGAGGCCCTGTCCCTCCCGCTGCTTAGGAAGTGCTTGGTGAAGGTGGGAGATATCTGAGGGTCCAGATCAATGGCACAGATGTAGCTGGGGAGCTATCTGAGGGAATCATTTCTTGGAAAGTTTGGTAATAGTGTGATGATGGTACATATCTCTGAATATACTAAAAACTACCAAATCCTACACTTTCAGTGGGTTACTATTATGGCATGTGAATTATATCTCAATAAAGTTGTTTCAAAAAAAAGAAACAGTAAAACAAAAGAGCATAATAAAATGAAAGCACAGACTATCCGAAGTATAGCAGCCTAGAAATAATCAGATCAAGTGAGAACAGAAAGTAAGAATTTATACACAAAGAAGAAAGGTAAGAATTGCTTCCAAGAGGATCAAATCTGAAATATCTCTGTGGTTTGGCAAAAAGCTATATTAGTCATTTGTAAACGGGGCAAAATAAAAGATGATTGAAGACCATAGGGAAAGAAATAGCTGTAGATAAAAGATCACTAAAATATGTAGACAACTAAGAAATGTCATAATGTTAAATACCTAGATACCTAGAATATTTTTATTCAAAAGGCTAAGCCTAATGACTTGAGATTTTATTTTCCAATAAGTGGCCTAACATGGGTGTGTACAATAAATTATATTTGTATAGTTATGTTATTAAAACTTTGGTCATTATATTGGTTTTTAGTTCATACAGTAAATTGATAGACGAGTCCCTAAGAGTTGCGTGTGACTCTGGAGTTGACACTCTAGGCATTCGTTCCCTCTTTGTCTTACATGGTAGAACATCAAGAGACTCCATTAAGTTTACAGGTGAGGAATCAGGAGAGAAATTCTATTATTTTAATTTAGAAGTAAGCAAAAGAAGAACTGAAACTAAATTTTTTTTAATGTACAAAAGTTAAAAAGAAGTTTGAAAGAGAGAATCTTACCGGTTGCCTAAAGTTTATAAAACAAAAAATATAAGATTAATACAGATTATTTAGAATTACAAAGTTTAAAGACTATGAACAAAAACTTTAAAATTGCTGCCTCTGAAAACTGTGCACCTTTCATTTATTGAGTTGATGTAACACCACAGGTTTTAAGGGTTTAAGGTGTAACTTTTTGGAAAGTAAAAGTATTAGCAACAATGTTAAAGTGAAGTCTTCAAAAAAACCCTAGAAAACCATGAGGAATTATTTAGAAACAAAGAACAGCACAGTAGGCTTCATTAGAAAACAACCTGTCCTCCACGCTTCCCTTTTTTAATTTGAGTTCTGAAGATCACATGTTTCTCTTAGTAGAAACCTGAGGGAAAAGGCGCAACCTCGGTGGCCTAGGGTCTGCTGTGAGCATCTCTCAGGACTGAGCCACGCGGCAGTGAGGTCCCCGCGCCCAGGGCTTCAGCATCCTGGCAGCAAGCTCAGGAGCGAGCAATGGGAAGCCTGGCTTGGAGGCCCCAGGCTGTCTCTGAATTCAGCCCCAGGAGTGTCCCCTTTCATTGAGATTCCCCTCTCATCAAGGTTATCAGTCCAGCCATCAATAGTGCTGAACCCTTTTATCACCCCCACTTAGTAATTATAAAATATTTGCAATTATACAATATGCTAATTCTGAGATGTCTACAAACATCTTAATCAGCTGAATGCATTTTATTATTTCTAGCCTAAACATTATGGACTCACACGAAGTCTCTGAGATCAGTAAATTATTCTAGACTGTAAAACTGCTGCCAAAGGAGTCAGAAGTTTTATTTGGATTTATTAGGCTTGCTACATTATTTAGCGAGCAAGGTGGAGGAAAACAGAACAAAGAGGCTTCCTGGAGTCATGTTGTGAGGCCTGATGGGCTCCCATGAATTACAGAGGGGGAGCCATCTAAGTTCAGGAGGAGCCCGGTCACCTGCAGCCTTCACTGTCAAGTTGAGATTAATGTTAAGCCAGGTCCTCGAGGCACCTGGACTTCTTAGAAGCATTATTTTCCATCATAAGGTGTTTGGTTTTGTGTGAGAGAGAGAGTTAGGTGACTAGACATCTAGGTTGTATAGGTATGTATAAGTGGTGTAGACGTCTGCATCTATTCTAGAAGGAAGGGAGGGAGGGAGGGAGGGAGGGAGGGAGGGAGGGAGGGAGGGAGGAAGGAAGGAAGGAAGGAAGGAAGGAAGGAAGGAAGGAAGGAAGGAAGGAAGGAAGGAAGGAAGGAAGGAAGGAAAAGAAGTAATTTTTTCATGCCCATCAGGACCTTCAGAGATATATCACATCCCAAAATGGAGCAAGAGAGGAAGCGCTCTGCCAGTATTGATATTTCAGTGTGTTCAGCCAGAACCATACTTTCCCAAACATAAGGAGGGCTTTTACCCCCCCGCCCAGATGAACTCTCCCTATATCCACATCTTTACAAAGTCTTTATACCACTGCGAGTTACACCCCCCACGTGCCACACCCACCCTCGTGACTTGATTTTTTTATATCTGAGTAGTCTTTGGAAAAAAATATTCCCTCAAAACCTCAAACAATGCTGGTTTTGGATGCTCAGGAAGATCATCTGATTAAATAGTTTAAAACATTTTTTAAAAATGTAATACAGATTTAGCTGTTATTCCTGGAGGCACGTTTCCCTAGTTTCTAGGGCTAGATGTTTTAATAAGTCAGTTAAACTGCATTTTAAAAAGTAATGGACTCAGTAGTCGCTTTGTGTGGATCATGAAAATGTTCTTATAGCAAAAGCGGGAAATTTTCCCTAATGTTCAAGTGAAGGTATTTGCAACCGGAGGTAAAACTTCTGCAGCACCTACTCGGATGCGGGCATGCTCTCTTTTAGAAGCTGTGCTCCGAAGGGAAGCTGATGAGCCCCACAGCCAGACTCCCAGCTGGAAGTGCATGCTCATTGTCGGGGATCTTGCTAACCGTGGAGGCCCGACTCAGGGCCTGGATGTTTCCTGCCAATTCAGGGCCTGCAGTGCGGGTCTCGGGGCCCCACTTTGAAGAGCAAGACCCCAGAAGACTTTGTTAGGTGATTCAAAAATCAAAGCTAATGAATATTAAGATGCTGATTATTGATGTCAACCATGTAGGTGAAGAGCTAGGGAAATTGTTCTCATACAACGTGGAGGCGGAAGAGCGCAATACACACACACACACACACACACACACGCACACACACATAACTACATGCATACACATGCACACAAAACGCATGCACACACACATACCTACATGCACATGCACACACACACATACCTACGTGCACACACACACACATACACACACATGCACACACATACCTACACACATGCACACACCTACATGCACACACATGCACACACACCTACATGCACACATATGCACACACCTACATGCACACACATGCACACACATACCTACATGCACGCACACACACATACCTACATGCACACACACGCACACATACACACATGCACACACATACATATAAACCTAACATCTGAATTTTAAATATGTAAATATTATTAACTAAATTAAACAACGTAAGGCATTTAACTACTCAATCCACATTTCTAAATGTTCATATATATCTTTCAGCTGCCTGGGGTTTTTTTGTGTGTGTGAGGTGCAGGTGGACTGCTTGCGATTCATGGTCGCATACATGGCATTTCTCCCCCAAATTTCCTGCTCTGTTTAACAGATCTGAGGGACATGGCCAAATCGGAATGTTTTTGAAGATCAGTTTTTGGAACTAGACTAAAATGGGAATGATTAGATTTCTTCTGGTCAGTGATTAAGTAGGATATTTTGCTAAATTGATTCATTTCTGCTGCACAACGAAAGTAGTATAAATTTTAAAAATAAGATGCCTATGTAATATGTGGTAGGCCAGACTTTTTAAGATAAAAGAGAAGGAAACACCTCCTGTTCTAAGTTGTGTCAACCTTAGGACCGGGACTCAAATAGGAGAAGGGGCTGTGCCTCAGAAAAGACAATCGTAGCAAAGGCATTTTCTAAAGGAGACAAATACAAATGGAGATAGCAGATCAGTTAAAGCTCAATAAAAGGGGGACCTTTCAAGCATATTTTCAGTAAACTTCAAAATGTATTTAGAAAAACCCCCTGCTCTGTCCCTTACATTTAGAGACACAAAGTGAGGCTGGCCTGGGTCTCCACTTTGTTGTAGGGAAGGGTTTTCAAGAGCCAATTTTTGCCATATTTTCTGAAAATTTCCACATGGTGGAATAGACCTGTGGCTATAATAACTACCCTAGAGTTTAACTCTGCATTTACATACATCCAATAAGAAAGACTTGTGAATGTTATTAGTTAAAATTATTTTTGTCTCAGTTGTGAACCAGGTTACTAGGCCTAGTGAAAGAAATGAGAGTATCAGTGCAGCTCTGTGCTGGTCTGTTTTGTTTCAGCAATGGAACCCTTCTTCTGCTGCAGAAGGAATCAGAGGCCTACAATTTGGTCTTGTATTTTTATTAACACTGAAAAGTAGTTTTATAAAAATTTTAAGAATGCTACCCTGGAATAGAAGAAAAGAGTTGCCTAAAAACAAATATAATTATATTGCTTGAAAAAGAGGAAGAATGAGAGCAAGCCAATCAGACATGAGGAAGGCGGTAAGGAAATAAACGTGAGTGCTGTAAAAGGTATCTTTAAAAAATAGTGTTATCACAGCTGGGGTTGTAAGAGAGCCTTCGTTACAATCACTCCATGTTTGTTCCTAATATGATTCCAAAAATGTATTAATTCTAGAGATTAAGCAGTTGAATTTAAAAACTGTGTTAATGTAGCTCACAAATAAATAAGCCTGAAGCAGTTCAGCAACAAAACACTAGGCAGCATTGTTCAGATTTTAGGTGGATCCTGCCAAACTCATATTATTCGTGGTTAATTGTCTATAGAATCATATTTACATGTATAGTTTTCATTTTATAGTGTAGGATGAGATCTCAATCTTTCTATTGTCATTATAAAATCCTAAATTTAAATGCTTATTAATGCACATGGAATTAATTGATTCTAAGAGATAATTACTATTAACAAGCTAGTGTCCAAAAAGACAAACAAATCATTATTAGGAGAGAAAACACAAAGAACTAATAAATCTGAAACCGTTCATCTTCACTGTTAATGAAGAGTCATCTTAAAAACAGAAATGAAATAGCTTGCCTGTTGGACACTTTTATACACAGTTGGTAGGAGTACAAATTGGTCTAACCTTTGAGAATCATACGAATGAAGAGCCTTGAGGATAGGTGTACCATTTGCTTAGTAATGATGCTTCCAGGGATCCATTTTAATAAAATAGAGATGTACGTAAAATTCATGAACAAATATATTTAACACAAGATTGTTTTCAGTAGTGAAAACTGGAAATAACTCCAGTGTCCAATAAATAGGTTATGGGTCAAATAAGTTATGGTTTATCTATAAAGTAGACTATTTTATATTAATTATGCTTCTGAAAAATTTTAATGACATAAAGTGACAAAAACTATACATTTAAGCTAAATATTACATTTATAAATGTGTATTAGTAATTATATAGAAAAAGTACATATATGAAAGCTGAATGTAAGTTCATCAAATTTTTCTCTTTTTTCTTCTTAAATCTATTCTGTAATTTGCCGGTTCCCCTTCCAACACCATGTAAAAGATGTAGTTCTTTTTGCCCTGGCTGGTGTGTCTCAGGTGGTTGGGCATCATTCTGTGCACCAGAAAGTTGCAGGTTTGATTCCTGGTCAGGACACATGCCCAGGTTGCTGGCTCAGTCTCCAGTTGAGGGTGTGCTGTTTTGTTCTCACACCGATGTTTATCTGTCTCCCTCTCCCTTCCTCTTTCTCTAAAAATCAAGAAAAATATTTTAAAATAAATAAATAAAAGATGTAGTACTTTTAGAGCAGAAGAAAACCCAACAACAAAATTCAAGTGTATATTATTGTTTCCAGAAAAGGCAAAAGAATTAAGATACACCCATTACGGGATGGGTCTTAAATTCTCCCACAGTAAGTTACTGCACTAACATTTTTCAATAATAAGGCTTTTTACTGGGCCTTCTTTTTCAATAACTTGCAGAACCTAGTTCTCAAAATTTTTTCAGCTGTTCAGTAGCAGGGACTGAACTCATAAATGAAACATTTCTACTTCTTGGCCAACAATACTGAAATCACCGGTCAGTGGCGGGAAGGGCCTGGTGAGATCAGATTTGGTTTGCGCATTTCTCCTTAGAAGTTTCCAGCCTGATTCCAGCCCGTGAGTCACCGTTACCCCCAGATCTGGCTCCCTGGCCGATGGCCTGCAAGAGCCCTGCAGCTGAGAGGACACCCCGAGGAACATTCCAGTCCTGTGGGCACCGTGACTTAAAACCACCTAGGGCTTGGCTTGGAATCTAACTCCCTGGTTTGCAGTTTCCACAAGCTGCTTGTGATGTAAATGCCGGCGCTTCAGGAGAGGTGGCAGAGCGCTATTAATGACACTGATTAAGATGTGTGACTATCACCAGACCCTCCTCCTTGCTGCTTTCCAAGTACAAGCATGTTACCCAACACACTAATGGGTAATGATACAAGTGCATATCTTTCAGCTGCAAGGTCAGTGTTTAAAGCAGGGCTTTTATTATTAATGGTTTCAAGTTCCCACGCAGCCCACGCCGCGATTCCATTAACAAACACTACATGCCCCCCTTTAACCCCAGCACGGCCGCACCCTCTCCCAGCCACCCCGATAGCACAGTATTGTGGGCTGGAGCATTTCAAACCTTCGTCCAGCCTTAAATATACTTTCCCAAGTATTGTATATACACTCAGACCTGCTGGTTTAATTGTTTGCATTTTTGAGTAGGCTCACTTTCTGGTCTTTTTGACCAGACCTATGAAATCAAAATGCTATTTATTTGAAACCCACTACTCACCTATCCAGCACATCTGTCTAAAGTCAGTTTTGTCTCTAAAGCAAGCATAGAAAACAAAAAATATTAAAATATAGCTCTATGAGTATAATGCCCTGCTTATTTCCTTAGAATTCTAAATGGCTTAGATTTGTAGAGAGAATAAAATTTTAGCCCTGACAACTCATATAACAAAACAGAAACTGGAGGCGTAGAAAGTTGGTCCCTGCACCAGCAAATGTCACTTGCTCAGGATGAGCTGCCTGGTTGTAGCCTGGTGTCGCTCTCCCAGGCTCAGCTGTGTGTCAGATCTCTCACATGCCCGCTTCCGATGTGATCTTATGAATGTCTAGGATTGTCACTCAGGCAACAGGAACCTACATGTATGCAGCACTTGGTAGCGGTCAAGTGTTCCCACATTTAAGACTTTGTATAATTCTCACGATGGCTACGTGAAGTGTGTCCTATTACCCCTCTCCTCTAGCTGAATATCTAAAGTCTGGTGTGATCGCGTAGGAAAATCTGCTCGCTTAGGCACACGACCCTTGGGTGGCTTTCCTCTCCTCCCAGACCTCTGTGGCGATTCCTTCACTGTTCTCTGGCATTGAAATTGCAGAAGAGAAACCTTGGGCCTGTCTGATGTATCCCTTTAGAGCTGACCTTCTTTCCCCCCCCCCCGCGTGAGATGCCTTTAGGACATTTTGCTTGTCTTCGCATTTGGTAATTATCCGCATATGTCTACAGGCGAATCTGTTTTTATTTATTGTTCCCCGAGTTTATTGGATCTGAAGACATAGATCTTCAAGCCAAGGAAGTTATCATTGCTAAGAGTTTATTGTTGCTTTAGTTAAGTTTTGTCTCATCCGTTCTTCAAGGATATTAGTTACACCTCAGCTCTTTTTTTCTATCTTCCATATCTACCATCTTCTCTCACTATTTTGTTTCTATTTATCTTCTCTCTCCGGCATCTCAGTGTCTCTAAATTATGGCTCATGTTAGTGTTTCCACCTCCCACAGTGTCAGTTCTGTTCTTTGCTGCCTTCAACGCTGATTCCAGATTTATGACGCTGCTTTCCTAACCCATCCAGATCGCGCTCCTCTCAACGCAGCCTCTTCTTATCCTGGCAGCTCCTAATTCAGGAAGCTCATAATTTTTTATCATATGGAAGATACAAAGCAATTTACTACACTAAAAATATTTTGCAAAAGTCATTTCCAGAGATATTTTTAAGGATGATGTACCAGCTACTCCATGTCGTGTACTCTCTCCTTTTTCTAAAGTAAGGGGGGGGGGGTGTACAATCCCGTATTTGTCACTGGACAGAGTATCTAATTTATCTTTGTTCTTCCTACGTTATTGTCTAAGAAAAATTATTAGGAGACCAGAATAAGCCCGAGGATGTTAACAGAATCCTTCTAGCCTCAGACCTAACCCTAGAGCACAGGTTGGTAAGGTCGGGGCTTAGCCCTGTTCTCAGTGTCTAGATCCGTGTGTCACATCTGCATGGTCAGGAATAGTGTTTGGGAGGAAATGTGTTGCTTGAAAAAAGCATATTTCATGTGACTATTGCTTTTTATACTTGAAACTAAACTCGGTAAAGCCTAACAAAATAGTTAGGAAGAGACAGGCAGAGACTGAGTCGGGATTCATGCAGGGAGGCGCAGGCTGAAGGCGCCGGGAGCCGGGGCTGGTGGCGAGGGAAGGCCCGGGGAGAAACGGGGGGCTCGGGCCTCCCCATCCGCCCTGCGCCGACCGCAGCCACGGCCCGGGCCCCCTGCCACTGCCCTGGCTCCCCGCTGTCTCCCCTAAAGCCCAAGACATGGCTTCGAAGGAGATTTCTAAGGGAAAGTGGATGCAGACAGTGTCTGGGTCACCGCAAAAAGTGCCACCGGTGCAGCTCAGAGACACAGCGGCCGGGTGGACACCGCAGGCTGGGGACAGAGCGCCAAGCAGCAGGCAGCGGGAGGCGCCTGGGGACGGGTTTGCTCTCTTGGGCTCAGGCCTGCTTCCCGTGGGCTCAGGCGGCAACATCTGAGAAGGCTTCTCATTACCTTTATTCCCCTCCGTAGTTTTGTGGTTGGCGAATTTTCTCCAGAATTCCTGCAGTTGGTGGAGTGCCAGTCTTGGTGCCCATTTTCTTGGAGAATTTCCATCCTTTCTGATTCTTCAGAAGTATTTTGGAAGGAGTGAGAAGCAGCTGCCTCAGGAGCCGCGAGCCACAGGCTGTGTTGGTTCTAATTTTAGTCCCGCATCACTCAATTCAGTTGTGCAGATAAATGAATTGTCACAAACTATTTACAGAACCAAACTGAGAACCCGCCGCTCTTACCCGCACCTTCCTGCTCTGCGTCGGACCTGCTCGGGAACAGACCCGGCTTAGCTGGTCCTTCTTTAGCACCAAATCGCGCCAATATGCTAGCGTTCCACACGCATTAATCTAAGATTTACTTCTAATTGAGCAGTAACTTCAAATAAAAGGGATGCCGGGCATCGCTGCACAGGCGGGGCTTTTCTTCGAAGCTGGAGACCCTGTGGGAATCGTGACCCGGGCCATGTGCTGAGCAGCCGGGCTTTCCTGCAAAAACCTGGGTCTGCCCTGAGTGGTTGCTTATTTTATCCACAGGTGTGCATTTTAAACTCCCTTTTATTCTGACTGCAGATAACAGCATAAATATAAAACAAATCCACAAACCATACTAGCAAAAATTACATGTGTTTCTTGATTTCCACAAGCACTTGGCGGGTCTTACACGTTGTTCCAGGCGCAGTTTGCCGAGTTTACACTGAGGCCCTCAGTCCTCAGCGGGTTTGAAGTCACATGGCCAAGGACACCAGCAGCAGGAGGCACGATTTTCCAGATTGATAGATGCCACGGCCTGGGAGAAACTGGAAACACTGAATGACAGTCACAGCCTTTCCATCTGCACAAATGAACTCCACCCAGATCGCTGCCGACTACCTGCACAGGCCCGGTGTAGAAGGGACGCGACCACAGAGCATCATGTGGCCCAGCAGCTGGGGGCCCTGGTTGCCGTCTCCCTGGCTGCTGACACTGTTATGCGGCTGCAGCACAAATGAGAGGATTTCGATGGCGTCTAGAATAAGAGGGCATTCAGGCTTGTTCTAAATCCCTGTCCCAGCTCGGATCTCATAGGGACCCTGAGCTCCCCGGGGCGCTGCTCGGCGCGGGCGGTAGGAGCTGGAACGCAGGCAGGTGGGCGTTAGGAAGGGAGACCCCAGAGACTGGCCCGGTGACAAGGTGAAGGTGAGGTCCTGTTTGGGTCCATGCCTCGTAGGGGGTTGAACCAATGACCTGTATCATTCCTTTATACTCTAAAATTCTAAGACTTTTGAATTACCTTATTGATTCAATATTTTTTCTTCAAGCCTGCTTTCTACCGACAGGTTTTTTTCTGAAGAGTAAACGTAGCAGTAAAAACATCCAAACAATATTTCTCAAAGTATAGTAATTCCCACAAAGTTGTCAAACTAGGGAGCCGGCTAAGAAAAACATAACATGTTTCAGCATTTGCTGGTTACAGAATCGCCCACTGCGGAGGACTGTGTGTGCGTGTGCGCTTATTTTCTAGGAAGGAGGGCTTTACGTGTTCAAGCCATTTCGTAAATCCAAAGAACAGCCATCGTTCACCTTTCTCCTTTCCTCCTGTCACCACAGAAAACGAGCGAACCCCAAAGCCAAAGAGTGCTCTGTAGGCAAGGCCATTTCCAACGTCCCGCCACCCAAAGAGCTGTCACTGTCAAGTTTAAATGCAAAAATGCTGAGGACCGAAAAATATTTTGTGTGTTTATTATACAAGAATTGCTTCTGATAATATGGTGCCTGGAACTCTGATTACGTTCAATATTTCTTGGCACAGAGGTAATAATCATATAAGATTTCTAGGCCCACGATGCTCTCAGAAGATCACCTACACTGTCTTTATCTTTAATCTTGTATATCTCATGCCAGTGAGAGGCCGTTTTCATGAATCTTCAGTGGTGCTCCTCAAACTCCGGTCCTGGGAAAATTCTTATTAACAAAAAAGCCACATCAGCCAGGATCTGTTTTTGAATCCATTTTCTACTTTTATTTTTATTATTTTTTAAAAATATATCTTTATTGACTTCAGAGAGAGGAAAGGAGATGGAGAGAGAGATAGAAACATCAATTATGAGTCATGGATCGGCTGCAGCCCGCAACCCGGGCATGTACCTTGACCGGGAATCGAACCCCGATCGCCTGGATCCTAGGTCGACGCTCAACCGCTGAGCCATGCCCGGCCGGGCCCATTTTCTACTTTTAATCCTCACTGAGGACGGTGGGCTACAAACAGTGAAGGGCCGTGAAGCTGATCCGCACACACTCGCCTGGGGAAAGCGTGGGGCAGAAGCGGTTCTCTGCCACAGAGGCTCAGGCCTGAAGTTATTTTTAAGATCACCCAAGACAATTTTATTTTTCTCATGTGGTAGGGAAAGTAATGCCCCCGCCCAAAGGTGTTCATGTCCTGTGAATATGTTACCTTACCTGGCCAAGGAGACTTGGCAGATGTGGTTAAGGTAACAGCCTTGAGATCAAGCTATTATCCTGCATTATTCAGATGGGCCCAGCTAATCGCTTGAATCCTTAAAATTAGAGAACTTTTCCTGGCGGTTGTCACGTCTCTTTTTCCTGTGTCAGAAAGAGATGTGACAACAAAAGCAGCTAGGGAAATGCTGTGTTCCTGGCTTTGGAGGTGGAGGGAGGCGGGACAGAAGCCAAGGAGTGGGAGTAACATCTAGAAGCTGGACGGGTCTCCGGGAGGGATGCGGCCCTGTGACCATATTGATTTTAGCCCAGTGACACCCCTGTCAGACTTCTCACCTGTACAACTGCAGGATAATAGTTTAGCATTTTTCTAAATCACTAAATTTTTGGTAATTGGTTATGGCAGCAATAGGACCCATGCTTTAGAAACAGTGGAACCCATGCATTAAAAATACGGAGCCTAAATGATTTCCCCTGATGGTGCCAACCTGGAGCTCGAACTCAGACTGTCTGACTCATTCAACTTAGCGATTCTGCTCCTATTTTTCAGTAGTTGGGAAAAAGAATCAGCTCCTGCTCTCCTTATCTGATTATTCTAACTGAAATTAATTTTAAGGCATCATTTTTTACAGGATTCCCTTCTGCCGACAACAGAATTCAGGGTCTGGCTTGCAGAATCGAGTCCGACTCTTGGTTAGCCACTGCTTTCTTCACTCTGAAAAGCGGGGCTCAGTACCGGTCGCTCTTCACTTTGCCTTACTCTGCTCCTTAGCAGTTGTTTTTTTTTTAATCATTTCTGTTCTAACTACTTGTTTTTAGGCCCCTTTTCTCCATTTTGCCATGAATTCTCAGAGGAAGCATCAACACGAATTCATTTTTCCATTCCTTGGGTCTAGAATAATTTCTGACATGTCAAACTATTTAATTAATGTGTGTTAAATAAATCATCAAGCACAGCATTTACTTATTTAGCCAACAATTATTCAGCAATCCCCATATGCTGGGCACCGAGAAGAGAAAAATAAGCAGGAAACGTCTACTACATTTATCAAGGGCACATGGCCCAACGGGCGACACAGATACTTTACCAAATAGTCCGAGTGCAACATGATTAAGCTGCTGCGGGGATCAGAAAGTTGCTGTGAAACACAGAGGCGGGCAGCGAACTTTCTCCCCGGGAATGAAGGGTCTTTAGGATCAGGGACAACCTGGGAATAAGTTGCTCACTTTTAAGGGCCACTGAGCCAGCACTGCCCAGGAATTCTTTGTTCTGTAAATCCTGTATTTGGTTGCTGTTAACTTGGTCCATCTGCGTCCTAATTAGCATTGGTCATGGACAACTGTTCGCATTCCTCCTAGGGATGTCACAGAGTCTGGAAAACCATCAACAGGGCCATGAAAACGCCACTCTTTAGTATCAAGATACCTCTTCCAGTTACTTCAAATAGCTGCTTGGAAACTGCGTGGGACAAAATGTATCCCACCATGTTGGGCTTTCCCTCGGCTCTGAGCTTTCACAATCATGCAATGGACTTGCTTTCAAAGAGCACTGTTCTCAGCCAGAGGGGGCTGGGCACCAGCTGGGAAAGGGAGACTTTGCCCTCCCCCAACCCTGGGGACACGCCACGATGTCTAGACATCTTTTTGACTGTCATAACTCGGGGACTGCTACTGGCATCTAGTGGCGTCTAGTGGATAGAGGCCAGAGATGCTACCAAACATCCTGCAGTCTACAGGACAGCCCCACACAGCAAAGAATTGTCCACCCCGGATGTCACTAAAGCTGAGGCTAAGAAACAGTCTCCTAAGGCTTAGGCACTACTATGGAAACAGGATAATATTAGCGTATTTGTTCGTATGCATATGTATTTACTGATATTTATTTACAAACTAGCATTGTAATTTAAAGGAAATTGACTTTCAGGTTAATCTGTGTGTTTTTCAACTAACCACCAAGGTACTAGAATGACTTGCTTTTCGTTGTCCTAATATTACCTGGTGCGGGAAGCTACCCTCCCCAGGTGCTGACGACCAACCACAGGACACTCGCGTGAATGCAGCCTACGGAGCGGGGTAGGTGCCCCGCAGGCTAGAGGCTTATTGACTTTAAGCCTTAGCTCCTCTTCACAATGTTCAACTTGTGACATTTGGCCACATTCTGCTATAACGAAATTGGTCTTACTAGCTCTGAGTTAAGGACTCAGCTAATGAGACAGGGGATCGAGGCACTAAGGGTCTCCTTATTTTTATGAAGCACACTCAGTAACGAGGGAGCTTCATTCCAGAATAAAATGTCAAACCTAAAGTGAAATATTGTCTATAATAAATGAGGCTCCTTGAGATTATTATGTGCACATTTTCTCAGGTAATAAAGTCATCGTGTTTCGCGTGGCTTTATCCTTTTAGGCAGAGGAAACGAGAGGGGAGTTTGTTGGTATTTTGCATTTTGCTTTTTTTTTTTTTTGATGGGTTTCTTTGCAGTCTTCTTGTGCCAAATGTGATGTTTTATGATTATTCATGAGTTAGGCAATGGTGCTTTAGGCAGTCAATAGCAATTATCCCTGTTGAGATGAACATATAATTCAAATTAGACCAATATAGACTTTTCCCCTTTACTTTAATGTTTAGCTACCCAGTTAGATTTAAACAGAGTACACAACATTTAATAAATGATTTTCACTAAAACCTACCTGACATTTAAATGTAGTTTGATTTTTTTGTTAATACAGAGGAGTAAGACAAAATTTTCTTGACTTAAAAGGTATACTGTATCAGTTAAAATTAAATACTTCAAGTTTATTGATTATGTGATTCTCGTCTACCCGATGCCTGAAAATGGGAACTTTGTATACTAGGCAGCAAGTATGCAAAAATTAGAAAGCAGTGGACATCTAAATAATTCTTCCTAATGGACAATAAATTCATGCATGGTTGAGGTTTGTAGCTCTTCAGTTTAATAAAAGTCAAATCAAAGACTATGGTGGACGTTATGGACTGAATTGTGTGAAGCTCTAGCCACCAATGTGATTGTATCGGGAGACTGGGCTTTTACAGAGATAATTAAGGTTAAATGAGGTCATAAGAGTGAGGCCCTCGTCCCACAGGACCAGTGAGTGTCCTGACAGAAAAAGGAAGACACCCCAGAGATCTAAATGTGCTCACAGAGGAGAGGCCATGTGAACACATAATGAATGAGAGGACAGCTGTCTGCAAGGCAGGCAGCGAGGTCTTACCTGAAATCAACCCCTGACCTTGGACTTTGAGCCTCCCAAACAGAAAATAGAGCCACCCTGCTGTGTAAGCCACCCAGTCTGTTATTGTGCTATGGCAGCTTGAACAGACTAATCAGTGGATTGTCTCTAGAATCAACCAGGTTGATCTTTTCTCCAAGGTTTAGGCTTTCTTAAGTCTAGGTGAGTGACCAGTGACATTTCAGAAAACCAGCAGGCACATTTCCCCTGAAACGAGGATATCAGTGGCTTACTAAAGCCCAAGGCTCTGCCCAGCAGGGCTCATTATGAAAAATTATTTCTATTTTCGCCAAATGCACATGGAACATTTCACCAACTCCCTCCTCAGTGCCTGGAAGCAGCATAATCCAGTGGAAAGACCGTGGGCCTCGATGCCAGACCAATTTGGGTGTGAACTCCGGCTCCATCACGAGGAGCTTGGTGGCCCAGCTGGCAGCTTAGCTCCTTGAGTGTCAGTGTCCTCATCAATGGAAGGGAATATTAACAATTATAATGTTGTCCATTAAAAACAATAATGATCATTGGACTCTTGTGGGAATTAGAGAGAATGATTATAGGTATCCAGCACAGTGACCGGCAACCTAACAGTTATTCAAGGAAAGTAGAGGCTGTTGTTATGAAGATGTTGAAAATGAGGCATGAACATTTCTACAACTGAGAAGTCCAGAGGCTAGAAAATGGCAAGGTCTACTCAGAGGTGTCCCCCAAAAGATATTTGTACTAAATGTAGGAGGTTATAATAAAAAATCTTGAGTAATTTAGAAAAATGTGGAGGGCTGAGAGGCTTGCTTATACCACAACAGATACCTTCGATACTTTAGGCTCTCCTGCCCTGAATGTACCTGGTGCAACCGTGTGCTCTTGGGGTCCAGGGAGGAGAGAAACTTGTTCATTTGTTTCTTTGCGTCTAGCCTCACAATATATTTTTCTGTCAGACATATGGCTCAGACTTGCATAGTCATTGTGATGACAAATGGTTGGGACTTACATCTATTCGGAAAACAAATGCAATTGGATTTGCAGGCAGACTGGATATGAAATGGAGAGAAAAAAAGTGGCCAAGGTTGACTCCGCACTTCTGGCCAGAGCTGCTGAACAAACAACGTCATCACAAACTGAGATGGAGAGAGTCGATCTGGGCATTCTCACCACACGCACAGACACACGCAGACACACACACAGTAACTATGGGAGGTGTGGATGTGTCAGTGAGCTCGACTGCAGGACCCACTTCACCACGTGTATGTAGATTAAATCCTCACATTGTACACCTTAGGAACCCCACTGGACGACCTAAATTTATACAATTTTCGTTTGTCAATTATACCTCAATAAAACTAGAAAAACAAACTGAGATGGGCTGGAAGGTTTGGGGAGGAGGATCTGGGTTCCAGTTTGGATGTTATTTAAAAACTAAAACGCCTTGGAACTGCTGTGAGAGCATGTGGGGGGGAGGAAGTGCCTGCTGAGACCGCGCGCAGGAGGGGGGCCTGCGGCCCGCGGCCCTGCTCAGGAGGGTAGACTCGGCCCTCCCGGCCCCAGCAAGGGCTGGAGCTTGTGATGTGGAAGAACAGGGTGCTTAGGGGATTAACTTACACTGGTATTTCCTTTGAGACTAGACCATTAGCTTCCTGATGGCTCATGTTTCTTACTGGTGTTGTTTTATTTTGTTTTATAATCCCTAGGAAAGAGCTTTACCAACTGTTTTCACTTAACAATTTCTATGAGAAAATAGATTTAGTGACACTTTTTGTTGGTCAAACTGCACGACTCTAGTTTCCTCACTCAAAGGACATCACAAATTATCTCAGAGGGGTATGGCAAGAATTTCATTTCTCAATTTTTATCGCTGTGTCTAACGTGGTGAATGCGTTCTTAAATACTAAATGACAATGATTCCACCAACATGTCTCACCCAGTTATAGTTTGGGATCATGTGAGGCTGTGTGAGAAATGGACGAGTGACAGAGGTAAGCAGTGGGGTCGGGAGGAAGGACTGAGATTGATCAGGACCCACTCGGGGCGCACACAGCCTCTCAGTCCAGGTACATTTGATGGGCTCTCACTCCTCTTGGGATAACGGCGGGAATCCCTGAGAAATTCTCATGGTATTTTCTCACTCACCTGGAGCACTTCTGATACATTTTGAAAAAATCAAATAGCAGTAATTTATTAGTTCAATAAAAGTCATGACATGCTTGGATCTTGGTCCTCTTTTTTTCCACCTGTTGAGAAATCTAAATTTAGAGCCATTAGTGAGAATTGGGCAGCAATGAAGAGAAATAACCTACATTTGCAATGTATAACGTATTTTCATCAAGGCCAATCTCCTTTACTTCAACTCAACTGATTGTAGGTGTTAACCGCATGTATAAAACATCATCACACTGAAACCTAGATTACTGTCTAATTCGGTAACTAGGTACTAGTATTAGCCTAGCCAACTTTACATAGAAAACTATCACAGTCGACTTCAGACAGCTTAGTTACTTACCACTAATTCTACAACTAAATCGAATCTTCAGAACATGCTATTTGAGGTCTTTCTTGATTTTACCAGACATAATCTTTCCAGTTCACCTTCACATTCTTTCATATATTATTTGCTTATAATTTTAAAGGGATATCTCTACCAAGCCCATCCTGGACATCACATTTGACCATACAATTTGCTTTGATCAATGTGATGCTAGCAAAAGTAATGTGGGCCAGAAGCTATGAGACACATTGTAGGGTTCCTGGGTCTGTAATTGTTCCTTTTCTCACTGCCATGAGATTAACAAGTCCCAGAGAGAGGCTGCCCTGCCAGCCTGGGTCCTGGAGTAAAGGACAAGGCTGGAGGAAAGTTAGAGGGGAAAAAAGAGATTGAGAGAGACATGTATTATGAGTAAGAAATACATCTATTGTCTTATAAGCCACTAAGAGTTTTGTATTGGTTGTTACCTCAGAATAATTTAATGAAAGCTGATTGATAGGAGCAGGCACACATTTGATGAATGATAACATAAATGAATAGGTGAAGTTGAAGTTCACTCCTCCTGAAATGCCCTTTCTTGCCATTTTCTGCCTATTGAAACTCCATTCATCCTTCTAAGAACAGCTCAATAGCCATCTCCTGTTATTTCCAGCTGCAATTGATGTTTCTTTGTTCAAAAATCTTTTCTGCATTTAAAATTCTTTCCTTCAGATAGGTAATCAGGAGCAAAATATTTGATCAAATAGAGACATTGCTGTTTGTGTCTCTAAATACTTCTTTAATTCATCTTTGATTTCCAGTGACTTGTTTCCAAGTGAGTTGTTAGCTCCTCAGCCATGTCTCCACTGTATTTCCCACACAACAATCACAGTTACTCAGTAAATGTATGTTGTTGATGAGGTCAGAATAGTGTCAGAAAATTATATGACCTTATAGATGACGGCATCCAGCTATCCTTTGGTGAACTACCCAAGAGGCTTGGGTTAAATACAAAGGAAACATGACACTGTAGTGGACTGCAGAAAAATTCAGAAGTCAGACACAAGGGGCAAATATTTGGGCATGTTATTCTTGATGAGAGGCTAGGTATGAATGTCAGTAAAGCTTCTATTCAATACACAAGAAGTGCCAGGCACTCTACGGACATTACCTCATGCCTTATCCCAACAACCTTATTTTTATGTATGAGGAAACCAACATTTAGAGAGGTTAAATTATTTTTCTATAGTCACTCTTGTAGAAAGCAGTAGAGTCAGGAGTTAAACTCAGGGGTGCTTCAGTCCAGAGCTCAAACTTAAACCATCCTGCTTTCCTAAAGAAATCTGGAAAGATCTTTTTGAGCTCTAAGCTTTCTGCACCATAATGCCTCTCAACAGAAAGCTTGCCCTCACCAAGGGATTCACTAAAGTCTCCTCGAAAGGTGTTGCCCTTGTCCCCACTCCAGCATAATGTCTAGAAAAGAGACTTTATTGAGACAGAAAATGGTTGATGGCAGCTGGGCCTGGGAATGGAGAGCAACTGAAAACAGGCATGAAGGATCTTTTGGGAGCCTACCCGTGGGGAAGTCACACTCAACCATTGGTGGCTCAACAATATTTTCATATAATTACTAGTCCCTGGGGGGATTTCAGCTAAGTAAGTTTCCCCACCTCCTTATAGTTCAGCATGCAGTGTCCTTTGAGGGCAGGCACCCCACAGATCTGGCCTTTATCTCAGCTCTCTCTATATATATTTTTTAATTTTTAAGATTTTTCCAGTTTCACTGAACTGTACTTAAACATATAACATATTAGTTTCAGGCATACAATATAATTATTTGGTGTATGTATATATTGCCAAGTGATTACCACAATCAATTTAGTTATCATTCTCCACCTCACAGTTACAAATTTTCTCTGTGATGAGAAATTTTGAGATCTACTCTCTTAGCAACTTTCAAATATACAATATAGTGTTGTTAAGTATCGTCACCATGCCATACAGTCCATCCCCAAGACTTACAACTGCAAGTTTCTACCTTTCGGCCTCTTTCACCCATCTTCCCTACTACCCACCCCTTGCCTCTGGCAAACACCAATCTGTTTGGTTTCTGTGATTTGTGTGTGTTTTTAGACTCCACATATATGTGAGATCATACAGTATTATTAGTCTTTCTCTGTCTGGCTTCTTTCACTTGGCAGGGTGCCCTCAGTATTTACTCATGTGGTTTCAAACGGCAGGATGTCGTTTCCTTTGTGGCCGAGTGGTATTCCATTGTATAAGTAGCACATTTCTTTCCCCAGTCACCCATCCGTGGATTCTTGGGCTGTTTCTCCGTCTTCGCTACTGTGAATAATGCTGCAAAGACACGAGGGTGCAGCTGTCGCTTCCAGGTGGTGAGTTCGTTTCTTTCGGATGTATACTCAGAAGAGGGATCGCTGGATATCACGGCAGTTCTGTTTAATTTTTCAGGGACCTCCGCACCGTTTTCCGTTACCTGTGCTTACGGGAGACTGGCCACTTCCATCCCTGCAGTGGAGCGCAGGGCTCCGTTTCCCCGGCACCCCTGGAGACAGATCCCCTGTTAGCTGTCCACCAGATCAGGCCTTTAATTCTATTAGATTGAGTTTTCCTACAGAATTTCATGTAAATCAAAGAGAAAGGGGAGGTGAAATATTACAACAACCCATTGCGAAATTCTAATAAAGCTTGCCTTGAATTCTCATTTTCATGACTTTGCTGAATAAAACAATGTCCACACAGCAAATGAAAGCAAAGGATCTGGGATGATAATCTGTCCTCCAGTGATTACATATTGCTTTGCTGGTAATATAATATAATATTGTCTTGCTGCAAGTATTTTTGTTTAATCTCTGTTGGTATTGCTTCATTTCCTATAGGAGGCGGCCCAAGTGTCCATGTTGAAAACGGGACTAATCACTTGACAGTTATGAATAAAAACTACCAAGTTAAACTATTAGTCTCATTGTCACCTTCTAATATATTTATTATCTTTATATACAACTATGATACCAGCTGGCTGTAAAAAAATATTATCCATTTGTGACAAATTCCAAAAACTTTGCATTTTGCAACATTTTTCTTTCCTCGTATTGTAGGAGGAGTTTCACGGTTACTAATATGTTGTAACAGATGTCAGTATGATCCAGGTTGAAACCATGCTTCGTTCCAAAACATTTCGCTTGTTTCTCATGGTTTCAGGCTGACCTAATGCAACAGATTCAGCAGATCAACTTGACTGCCCAGAGCCTTTGAAAAGCTGATCCACTTATTTCTGTAAAAGGGACCGTTTAAAACCTGAGAACATATAAGACCTTGCCAAGTGAAATTAGAAAGGGCTGGCTTTCTAGAATAGTGGATGCGGTGAGGTCTTTCCACTGATTTTACACTTTAGGTTATAATTCTGAGTTTTTATATATTACTTGCTGAATCAATTGCTGTTAGCTGTCTATCTAACAGTTAGCTGTGTGGAAAAGCTATACGAAGAATAAACTGTGAGTCATTAAAGCTAACTTACCTTCTCTCTCTCTTAAATTTTTATTTAGTTTACACATTTGGGGAATAATTTGTTTTAGTTTGGGGGTAGGAAGTTGATTTACTTGAAAAATCTTCTTTACTCTTTAATGTAAAGTTTCTGACTCTACTTCAAAAAGACAACACAAGGGTGAGAATCGGTTTGCAAAAATCTATTCTCTGTGTCAATCAAAATATTACATAATATGGTTTTATAATAAAATTTTCATTAGCATCAATATAAATTAGAAAGGTCATTTTTAAAAGAAAAAAATCCCAATTTTAAAAATCTAATAATCCATATATTTAGAAAAAGGCAATTAATAGCATGGGGGAGGAAACTGTGTCAGGGCTATACGAGCTATCGACCCCAACATTTCAGTAAACGCATCTGTGCATGTATTTCTCAGCTTGTCATTTCAGCAGGTAATACAACTGGACTTGTAAAGCAATATGATGGGAGAGAGGCAGGGAGTATATATTAGGATTCCCAGGCCTCTTACACATGCAATTTAAAGCGTTTCTTCCTAGCAATCAGTTTCTTTAATTGCCTGCTGAGTGATCTGGGTTCAGCCTCACTTTGCTTAGATACTGTTTTGATGTCTTTAGATAACAAACATCTCTTTTCTCAGCATATTTTAGAATGCCCTAAGTAGGGTTGTGTAATTTTAAGCGCTTCCCATGTATCCGACTCAAAGGCAGTGATTGGATGCTGATGTTTTGGAAATGCAGGTCAGCTCGGTATTGAACAGTATCTCCCAGAAGGAAAAAGAGAGAACGTCTGTAGCGCTGACAAATAACGGAGTGAGATTAGACAAGTTCAGGGAATCAGCATCGCCTCCGTTACCCAGTGCTGGTAGAAAGCGACCAACAGGTTTCCTTTAAAACTGAAGGTCTCATCTCAATATTCTCCAAAGAGCTGATGGTACATCATGAACTCCAAAAGTAGCATAAGGAGAAAAAAATTCACCAAGTGAAAAGCAGGGCTTTCATCACACAAAATGTAATTAAATTAAAAATTTTTAAAATCCATGAATAAATTCAAAATGAGGGGGAATATTTGCAAAATATATCATTTCTCACTAACTGGGTATTCCTTTACTTTTGTATTGGATAGAAATTTTTTATAATAAAAATACATTAAAAATGACAAAGGAGTAAAATCAATTGTATACAAATATCTCACACAAACTGATAAAAACCAAATATTTCAAGAGAAAAGTGTCAATAAAAGGCAAGAAAATATAACTCCAGAAAATAAATTAATATAGTCAATAATCCTATGGAAATATTAAGCTTCAATAGCAAAATAACATAAATTAAGTAACTTTTTTCTTTTGATTGGCAAACAAAAACAGTAAATATAAAATAACATATATTGTTATACAGGTATAAAAATTAAAATTCGAGAAATTGTACCCCAATATAGGATATCTTAAAATTTGTTTCAGGGGAATATTGCAATATTTATTGAACAGGTTTATGTTAATTTCTTTTGTCCCCGCCAGTTGGCTTCTAGGTATTTATTCTATGGATATAGCTGTTCAGGTTTGTAAATATATATAAAGAAGTGTGTTCAGCACACTATTGTTTATATTGCAGATAAGTCAAGACGACCCAAGTGTCCTATAGTAACTTACATAAAGTTAGGATGAAAATGTTTATTTCTTGATCGGGAAGACTAGGATATGCTAATAAGTGAGAATAGCAGGTTATAGCACTTATACATTATATTTCTCTAAAATACATGTATGTGCATAAATGTGGGTAATATATACATATGCATATGTGTATATATGTGTCTCTGTATGCAGAGAAAGAGGGGGAGAGAGAGCATGTGCCTAAGAGGTAGAATGGTAGCAGTGAGTGTCAATCTTTGGCGAGTTGGCTTGTGGTCTTACTTACATTTTCAGTTAATCCTACAGTAGCCCAGATGACATGTGTAACAACTTACAATGATAAATAAAATCGAAAGCTTCTCAAATGGCAATTCTGATGATCTACTCTACGAAGGCGGATCATACATTGTGACTTTGTCGTATACCCCGAAGTATTTTGCAGTAAGTCAGGCACAAGAAGACCTGGTACCAACTGCCTATTGCACAGGGAAGTGATACAAAAATGATACTATTTTCCGATTTTATAAGATATATATCCTTTTAGTCTTTTTCCCCCCTAATGTGTCTGCTAACTATTTTTTAGGACATCTGAACATTACATTATTTCCAACCCTACTTGTGATGGGCCATGTGGTCAGTATAGATTAAGAAGTTACACCAGATTTTCTCCATTTAATTTAGATTAGTATCGGAGGTTTCATTTGTATGTGCTAAACTAAATGGCATAAACTCACAGGAAATAATTATCTTGAACTAGTAAGACACAAACTTTTCACTGGTAATTCTATTAGGGAATGAATGTGTCTCCCCAAAGTTCATATGTCAAAGCCCTAACCCCCCCTGTGATGGTATTTTGGAGACCAAACCATCAAACCTTCGGGAGGTGATTACGGTTACATGAGGTTTTGTGGGTGGGCCCCTGTTCCTACAGGATTAGTGTCCTTATTAGAAGAGATACCCCAGAGCTTGTTCTCTCTCCTTGTACACTCACAACGGAGCACTCAGCAAGTTGGCAGCTGCCTGGAGGCCAAGAGGAGAAGCCTCGAAATGAAACCTCTCTTGCCATCACCTTGATTTTGGACCTCCCAGCCTCCAAAACTTTGAGAAATAAATTGCTGTTGTTGAACCCCCAGTCTATGGTATCTTGTTATGGCAGCCCTGACTGACTAGAACAGAACACACTGACCTTCAGAAAGTGGGGTAAGAGCAGAAACCATGAGAGCTGTAGGGAAAAGAGAGGCAAGAGGGCCAGTGAGAAAGTTGTCCAGCTTCTCCTGGCTGCAGGAACCAGTTTGGGTTTACTCATAAGGTGATTACCTTTTGCCATCTACATAGGGGATTAAGTGCCAAAACCACATGCATTTACTCTATGGGCGATGAATAATATCTAACCAAATGCCTGTTACTGGCAATAAACTTCCCCTGGAATTAAGCAATTTTAATATACTTTTTAATTTTTGATGCCAGCAAATGCTGGACTAATGTTAGTTAAGACCAGACGAGCCTATCCATCTTCAGAAAGAGCAGTGGAGAGGGTCAAAAAGAACTAATTTGTCTTGTGGATCTGAGGTTTAGATAAGTGTGTCTGTTTTAAACATATTTGCTCTTTAAAAATATTGTCATGATGCTTAAAAGACGCAGTTGATTCCGTGCATCTTGTTTCTTATATCCTTACTGGAAATATACATAATCTGAATTGATCAGTTAATGTTAATCATTTGAGTTAACGATTTATGAACTGACCTGACTATCAAGACAATACTTCTAGTAACATCTCTGTAATAAAGTTTTAAATACCAAATGTCCCCCAAGGCTTTTCGTTTATACTCTAGCAGTTTAAAGAGTGACCATAAAGTTTTAATTCTTGCATAATTCTTTTACTTACATACGTGTTCTGTCTTATCCAATTCTTTCAGAGAAGGAATATTCACTGCAATGTATCAATTTCTTTTCATTTAATGCCCTTCCTCAAAATAAGTTTTGTTCTCATTTTTGCCAAGTTTCTGTATTAGCTTACAAAAACAGAGCGAAAAGTATATGCTATGATGGTGATAAAAGACTGAGGAAGCAAATGCCAACTGCCTTCCCTATAGCAATAAGGTTCGCTTTTTCCATTTCCATTTAAATGGTTTTCTTTCCTGATTCTAATTGTCTCTTTGTTGTTGACCTTTTTACGATCAGCTGAATCTGTAGCCATAAGCTTTGTCTTCATGAGCTTTTCCCAGAGCTGCCCCACGTGCTTCCATCACTACAGAAGCCCTTCCTGTGCCCACCTGGGCCTGGCTCAGCGCGCCTTCCGCTGAATTCCCCACTACAGAAAAATGTGCGCAGCTCCTCTAACTTGGAAGAGCCCCAAGTGACCCATGGAGAGGTAGGTGGGGGCGAGGGAAGTTTTCTCAAAAGGAATTAGGGCATAAACAATGTGATGATAATGATGACTTTCCCTGCCTTCTTGCACAAATTACCCTAAAGGGAGAAATGCAGACATGCAAAGGAGCATGGCTTTGAAGTCCAGTGTCCATTGTCTCCATTGGAGTTGAATCATAACTGCTGGTTTCTTCCCAAAGTAACTAGGTTAATTTCAAAGCCTTCAACCCTCACTAACTAAATAGCCCATGCACTCAAAGGTCTGAACAATTTAAAAACATACGTGTGTTCCTTTAAAAACATATGTATTTCTCCTTAAGAAAAGGGAGGCGGTAGGAAACAATATACAGAATTATATACGTGACTCTAAAGCAAACCAGTGATTTATAGCAGGGGACTAGAAAATGTTGAGATTCTATTTCTACCTGACTTATAATACTACTTTCAGCCAGTCCCTAAATTCTCTGCCTTAGTTTTATTATTTAAAACATGAGGTTAATGATCTTTCTCAGAAGGTAATATACAATTTATTCAGTCTTAGCTAATATTAGCCACTTCTAGAAAAAAAAAGTGATTATTATTTAACAGCAAAGGTTGTTAAAATTGCTGAAATCTATTGAAAATATCCTGCCTGAATCTATAGGCTCTAGATTTTACTTAATGCCCACAGGGCAAATGCACAACTTTTAGCACTTAATCCTCACTAGAGATGGCGAAAAATAATTACCTAACACACCGGGAACGTCAGACCAAACTGGGGGCCGAGGAGAGGGGGCGTCGATTTCCATAACTAAGTTTTGTGTGTAAAATTAAAATGACTTTAAAATATTAGGAAGGAGGGGTTTACTGGTTTTATTTGACTCTATTTTACTCTGCTACCCTTCAAAAAAGGAAAGCAAAAAATAAAGCTTATGAACTGATGCAACCATATGAAATTCTAGAATAGGGACATCTATAGGCAGAAAGCAGCTTAGTGGTTGCTTTGCCTAGTGGGGGGTTGGGTGGGGAATGGGGTTTCCTTTCAGGTAATGAAAAAATATTCTAAAATTGACTGTGGCGATGGGTGCACTTATCTGTAAATGTAGGAAAAACCTTTGATTTGTAGAATTTAAATGGGCGAATTGTATGGCTTCTGAGTTATATCCCAAGGAAGCTCTTTAAAAATATATTTTTAAGAAAGGATAAACTAGCCAGATAGAGAGCTCTAGGGAGTGTTCTTCCTCCACTTTCTGAACGCGTTTTTAAACCCTGCCTTCCTTCCTTCCCTCCCATCCATTGATAGTCCGTGACTTTTAATAAAAATAAATATAACTTACTTATATTTATTTCTACCATCTTACTTGCCCTACTTCTTTTGATCTTTTTTTCCCTTTTTCTATTCTTTTCATTCTCACTTGAGGTTTCTCTTTGTGGTTTTTTCTCGCTTCTATTTTGTTCCTCTCCCAAATAAGATGGCACGCTCTTGATTTAAATTTATCGTAGAGAGTTAACTTAGAAATGCTCAAGGAAAGTTGCACAACCCCTGCCTCCTCCTGAAAGGCACAGCTCTTGGGACGCTTGTGAGCAGTTCCCCCCTCAAGGTGCACGTGACATCGTTTCAGGCTTTGATTCTAGGTGGCCTCTGAGCCTCCAGCCCCACAGTCGCTGCCACCTGGCCTCACGGTGTCCTGTTGAGATGAGTGGGCCGCGCGGGCCGGTTCCCACTCATTCTCCTCGCGGCCACCCTGTCCCAGGTCTGCTCCCTGCTTTCCTTCGGCCTCCCCGTGAAGTACCTTCTTTGAAAGTCTCTTTGGTAAAGGAGTCTTGTTGCTCTGAAACTGTATTTCATCTTGGTTCTTGAAAGTTGCTTTGAATATGAAATTCCAGATCGATAGTTATTGTTTGCCTGTCCTTTGAAGGTATCGATCTACACCACTGGCGTCCAGTGTGACTGTTGAGACGTCACCTGCTTCTCGGTTTACTTGTTAATCTTTTCAGTGTTTTGTCGTTTTTTTTAAACCCACCTGCATTCAGTGTCACTTCTTTGACTTTCATATCTATGTTTTTGCTATAATGTATATAAAGAGGTCAATTTCTTTTTATTTATCTTGCTTGAAATTTATTGAGTTTCCTGAAAATTGAGGATCTGTCTCAACAATTCTTGAAAATTATTAGCCATCATTTATTTTACTATTGTCTCTCTTTCCTATTCTTTCAAATTTGCTTTTTATTTCAAAGGCCTGTTAAGTGACTACCGGACTTTTCTGTCCACCAGGTGTTTGAAACTCTTTTTTATACTTTCCATCTCTTTGTCTCTTTGTTGCATTCTGGATCATTCTCAAACCTATCATTCACTCATTCTTTCTTCAGCTGTGTCTAATCTGCTATTAAGCTTCTCTTTTATATTTTATTTTTTAATGATTATACATTTTTTAGTTCTAATAGTTTTTTAATGCCCCTATTTAAGAACATCTGTTTTATAATTAGTGTTGTTACTGTTAATATTCATTCAGCAGTTTTCTCCTGGCATCAGCACAACTCCATAAACAATGGAGCACACATTCCAGTGAAGCTGACAAGCCATTGGCCTGCCTCTCAGTCTCCCTGGCCTTAGTGGGTTCCTGACTATCCATGGACTTGGAAAGATTCATATGTTGAAATCTTAATGCCCAATATGACGATATTGGATGGGGTGGGGGCCTTTGGGATATGCATAGATCATAAAGGTCGTCATAACGAGGTCACAGTCCTCATTATGGTATTAATGTGCTTATAAAAGAGACCCCGGAGAGCTCCCTAAGCCCTCTGCCAAGTGAGAACACAGGGAGAAGGTGGCAGTCTGGAACTCACAAGAGGGCCCTCATCTGACCGTGCGGGTGCCCTAATCTCAGATATCCAGCCTCCAGAACTGTGAGAAATAAACTTCTGTTATTTATAAGCTACTCAGTCTGTGACATTTTTTATAGCAGCCTGAAAGAACTAAGGTATTTATATGAAACAGGACATTTCACAACAAATCAGTTGTTGATAGTCTCTCCTGGTAGCAACTTTGACAATATCTGTAACCACTTAGCTTGGTTAAGTGAGAACTAGTGAACAATCTTGAGACTTCATTTTCCCTTTGGCTGGAACCCTTTCCTACAAGAAGTTGTTTTGTGGTTTCAGGCGGTCATGATGGCGGCTCCCTTACACAATCTTTAGTCTGCAGTTATTTCATGGGTAGAACTCCTGGAGCATGAAGCAGTTATCACAGGGCTCAGAATATACCAGCGATGAACACTGAAGCATCCACCAACCCATGCTGTGTCACTTTTAAGAAAAGTCTCAAACCATGAAAAACAATCATATTTAACAATTCCTTTGAGAATCTGTCGAAGGGGTGGTGGATAACAAGAAAGTATATCTGTGTGGGATTCCAAATACGCCTACAGCTGCATAACTCCTGGATTTCTCTATGGTCGTCTCTTGGAAATCTCAATGGAGAAAGCTAATTCCTGTTATCAATTATAACTTCAAAAACCCCATGGCATTTAAAAAAAAAAAATTGCACCTTTGGTAATGTACAAGTTGAGTCAAATCTTCTTTATTTTTTAGAGCTCCTAAGTAAGGGGTGCAAAAATAATAGATTGGCATATAGCAAGAAAAATGAGAATTTATGTTTGTATTTGTTTTTATATCATTCTTTTAAAGCTCTATATTTTATATGTTTATGATGTCTAGAATATAATATTACATTTAAATTTCTTTAATGTCTATAATACATTGGGAGTTGCAGGTATATGATTGAGATATAAACATTAGGATGCTATAGATTTTTTGAAAATTGAACTGTCCCTGCCTCAGTTTTGGCTGAAATTTCAGAGGATTTTTTTTAAAGGAAGAAACCCAAACAACAAGATACAAAGGGCAAGTATCTCTCATTCACACATGCAGCATTGCCCATGGGTTATGCAATCCTTGGGTCAGGTTATTAAAGAGTTAAGGAAAAGATGAGAGAGAAAACTCAGACTGCTGTGGCATATTGTCTCCTAATTTCCGTGGGAAGGAAGTTGAATTTCTTTCCCTCTCACTTATGCCTGAATGAGGGGGGTTTTAAGGAGCTCACTTTGCATGCTGGTTTCCTATCTAATGTGATTTGATAGACCCACTGGATTCATGTATGAATCATGCCTGCAAAAAATGTTTAAGACTGATATTTGACAGTAAGACAGACCAAGCACCCTAAAGGTCTGCTATAAATACTCAGGAGTATGCTATGAAAGAATGCATGCTGTAGACGAATAAAGATGTGATTTATCCCGAGGAACCTTCCGAGCTCCGTTCCTTAGGCACCTCCGCATACCAGGCCACATAAGGGTTGGTCTGAGGGCCCCTGTTAGGTGCCCTGCTAGGATTGACCTCTCTAGCTTCCCACAAGGGGAGCAGATGGATCTTTGGGTGCACGCAGGATTCATCTGTCTATCAGACTGAAAGGAGCGTCCCTCCTGTGTCTGTTCATGGATTTGCTAAAGTTCACAGACTTTCCCAGAGGATTCTGGAAGTTCTGCAGCTTTGTCTCTAAATTAGATCCTCCTTGTCTTATGGTCCCTTTGTTCAAGTCTGGAAATTTCCAGGGACAGCCTTCTCTAGGCAGCTCAAGCAGGAACCACACAAAGGCAAGAGAGACCAAGGTGGGCTAATGGGGGTGTCAGTTTTAGTTGGAATCTGTATGCTGTGCTGATGCTGGGAGAAAATCACTGGATGAGCATTAGCAGTAACAACAACAGTAGTTATAAAACAGATGCTCCTAAAACTGATGGGGACATTGAGAAAATAAACTACTAGAATTTTTTAAATGTACAATCATTAAAAAATAAAATCCAAAGGAGAGGTTTAATAGCAGATTATGTACACCTGAAAAAAAATAATTACATATATGAAGAAATTATCCAGAATGCAACAGATAGAGATGAAAAGTATGAAAAGACTTTAAGAGACGTGGAGGGTAGAAATGTCCAGCAGTCATGGAATGGGCATTGCAAAGAAAAAACAAACTTGAAAGAATGGGAGGGGAGAGGCAATAAATTCAATAAAAATTAATAAAGGAATTTTTTTTAAGATAAATCTTTAATTTCAGGAGACTTTTAACAGTTCAATATTTAGTAGCTACCACATTATGTGCATTTTTTTTTATCATCTTTCTAGATAAAATGAAAATATAGAATTTGTTTCACTAAGCTTCTTAGACAAAGGGTGACCATACAATCTTTGTTCATACGAGACTATTTTGAAAGTAAGTACTAGAGGCCTGTTAATAATTATACCGGCACAATAGTTTCAAGCAGAAGATTCCTGGACAAACCAGTATGTAAGGCAATCCTACCAGAAAGGATCTTAAATTCCACTTGCATTCCATACAAATGTTATTTTATATGTGTGCCATCTGTGAAAAATGCTAGGAAGCACCGCTGTCTAACTTTACAGCATATGAACATACTCTAATCTATTTTTCTGTTGGTGGGTATTTAAGTTATTCTCAAATTTTTGCATTACAGATAATCCCACCAGGAGCATTTCTGTGCATGCTCCTTGCCCACACATGGTAGAGTTTCCCTAGGGTGCACACCCAGGGTGTCATTACTTGATGAAAAGAATGACCATGGTCAACTTTTCAAGAAGTCTCCGATCTGTTTTCCAAAGTGGTTGCGCTCATTTATATCCGCAGAGCAGTGCTAAAAATGTTCCGCTTTTCTACATTTTTGCCAGCACCTAATAACATTGGACATGTTAGTCTTTGTTGCTTTGATGAGCATGAAATCGTATCTCGTGGTTCTTGCGTGCCTCTTCCTAACCACAGCGAGCTTAAATATATTCCAAGTGTGTGTTGCCCATTCCTGTTGCTTAAGGGAAACCTATTTGCTTGTTGGCGTATTTCGCTCATCTCTTTCTTATTGCTCTGTAGAGTTTGTTCACATATTCTCAGTAATAACAGTTTTCAGTCACATTTGCTGCAAACATCTTATCCCAGCGTATCGCTTACCATGTCCTTTTATTTATGGGTCTTTGAATATAAAGACGTTTTTAGGGTTGATGCTGCCAAATTTATTCATTTCTTTCTTCATGTTTTGTGCTTTTTGTATCTGGTTAAGAAGTGCTCTCACACCCGAGAGTAATAAAGACGTCGTCCCGTATTTTTTTTTTGAAAACTTTCAGAATGTGCCCTTCAGGTTCAGGTCCTTACCCTGGGATTGATTTCTGTTCGGGAGTCAGATGTGGCACTAATTTTAGTTGGGCTTTTCTTCCTCACATTAATAGTGAGTTTTCCCAGTTCCTCTTATTTTATTGCTCACCCTTCCACAGTGATCGTCTCCAGGTACATGCATGTATATCTGCACCCTCTGTTTCATGCGTGTGTTTGTCCCTCCCGAGGGCACTCACACACAGTCTTATGACAGTTTCTAATGTAGCTTGATACCCAGTTCTCCTACCAGGGTGTTTTAACGTGCAGTCAGGGTTGAGAGTGCGCTGGAGACGTAGAGGTAGCGAAGGCAAGGAGAAATATCGCTGCCCCGGGATGTTTATACCTTATCAAGAGCAGAAACTATCAAAGCCGGTTAGAAACAGGAAGGAATCAGGAAGCATGGGCCGACTGACCACATCACCCTAGGATTTATCATATCGAGCTACAGAAAACTGGGGCCTCGTTCCAAATCAGCTAAATCAGGACAGCAAGGGATGGGGCGGTAGTTCTCCAGATCTTCTCAGGTCACTTAAATATGCAGCACATCTAACAGAGGCAGCACAGGACACTGGGACCTGACGTTCGGAACATGTCTTTCAGACAACGGGATTATCTTCTCGGGTGTAGGGTCTCTAGAGGGTGGGGCTTTCCCTTGAAGGGAAGAAATGTACTTACATTCAGTCGACATTGGAATAGTTTCATCCTGGGACAAGAAATGAGGATTTCAGGAGGCAAACCTTAGCCTAAAGCAAGATCGTCCCCTTCTTCTTGAGTTCCAGGAGAGTGAGCCCCAATCCCAAGGCATGGAGATGCCCAGGCATCCCCAACATGGGTAGCAAGCTGGCAGAGGAGCCATCTCGCAATAAACCTGCAGTTAGCGCTGGGCTGTGGACTCTGAGAGTGCTCATCCTGAGTAGCCTGAAAAGTGCTCTAGAGTTCCCATCTTATCCAAAGAAGGGGGTTTTAATTAGAACTATTGACCTGCTTTTCCATAAGAGATGATCATGGGTAGTCCCAGCATGTCTTAGATCAGTTTATCTCCTTACCCCAAGGTAAGAGTCACCAACGTACAAATAGGAGTGGGAAGGAATGAGCACAGCCCCTGCCCCTGAATTGCGACTGACTTGAAAATTAATCCCCAAGGGTTTACAGAGGCTCCAGACCCTCCACTCTGACCCTAACTTTTCCGCATTCCCTTTCCCAGCCACACCTTCCCTTTTCAGAAGTCTACGGATTTTTTCATCTTTGAATGGGCTAAAGAAAATGGGTAAGTGGTGAGTTCAGCAGGAAAAAGTTTTGCTGATGGTCTGACTGAATGAGTGTAAGAGTTCATTCAGATGCAGTTGGAAGTTTACTTTGGCTTCTGTGCCTACTCAGAAATAAATGAATTTGATCCAAGAAATTTGGAAATAACAAATTTTCCGCAGCACTCCGATGGCGGCAGGTCAGGTCCGGTCAGGTCTATTTGTGGGTCAGTAATTGGGGCTAATTCTGGCTTGGCTCAGCGCAACCGCAACCCCAGAGTGCTCAGAAACGCTCTGCGTTTCTATTTAGGGGTCAGAGTTAAAAGAAACCATGTGCCCAGCCTGAACTCGACATGTCAGAATTCTAACGTCACAGCAACCAGGCTCAGAACTGTAACCCTCTGTGGGAAAAGAGATGTGGGGACAGAGAGAGAGAGAGGGTGACTTTGGAGGCAGTTAACAGGTGGTTGGTCCTAAGATCAGCTGTGCATTAAAAAGCGGTTGAGTTGGTTAAGATTAATACTTAAAATCTGATATTTTTGCATCTTGATTTTTAATGGAACTGATCATTTTCAGCATGCCGCCAGAGTTCAGTTGGTTCCCAGGGATTTTTATCCTCTTGTTCTTCCTCTCTGTATTTATGGGGTACCTGTCATGCAGCAGATGCTGTGATAGGCCTTCCGAAAGCTGCTAACCCTGCCTTGAATTTTCGTGGCTAACCATTTGCTATGAGAACCTACTGTGCCCTTGGAGGACTTCTTGAGAGCAGTCACTTCCTCTCACCTTTTGACTTCCTTTGAATTTACGCTTGAGGCAGCTCCTAAACATCAGCCGGGATGGCTGCTGCCTCCAGCCCTGGTTGGTGCTTTACTCTGGCCTTCTCACTCTCCTAAGTAATTAAGTTTCCTAATGATAACGAAGCACCATTACAATAATATTGATACCCGCTGTAATCACTGGCGTCTGGCTTTTCAATCTCCAGGATGCGCCTTGGATCAGGGAGCTCTGTGCTAATGCAGCAGAGGGTCACCGATGCGGGGCGATAGCGGAGGACGGCTCTGCTTAGCATGCGCGGGGGATTATGCCTCTCTGGCCCCGTAGAGCTAATCTTTCAAGTTGTCCTTTTTTGACTTTCTCAGTTTAATCAGTTTAATCTCATCTTCCCTCTTTTCTGATTACAAGGATTTTCTGCAGAAGCCTCGCCTCCACAATAAAGACCATGTGGCAATTTATTCTCACATTGATTTTAACATTGCTGCTCCCCCACCAATGAGTCGATAGTGGGGGGAGTGGAGGGACGGCGCGAGCAGGTTGGGGGACGAGCAGCCAGAAGACGGAGCGTGAGAGGGGAATCGGAAGTGAAAGGCCTTCGATACTTTCATTAGCAGGAGAGCCACACACTCCAGTTATCTGAAAACCCTAACTACATCTTAAATGCACTGAGAGCAGAAATGACAGCCAACTGGGAAAGTCTCTATAATGATTAAAGTTAGTTAAAGAGAGCTATAACTGCCAGGGCCTACCTCCCTTTCCACGCTAGAGAGACAGGAAGGCGCACACACACACACACACACACACACACACACACACTGCTCTGCGTTCAGAGACACAGCGTGCATCTGAAAAGATAAATCACATAGCAGCAACCTCCCTCCTGTATTTCCTGGATTCTGCTTCCATTCATCCTCTGTCCACTCATGAAAGTGGGCGGTATCTACTTGGGTCCCCAAAAGAGAGCAGAAAAAGAGCCGTTTGTCAAGAGAAGGGAAAGCCAGCTCTGGCAGGTTTGCTCAGTGGTTAGAGCATCAGCCTGCAGACTGAGGGGCCTGGGGTTTGATTCTGGTCAAGGGCACGTACCTCAGTTGCAGGCTCGATCCCCGGCCCCATGGGAGGGGTGTGGGGGGCAACCAATCGATGTGTCTCTCTCACATCGATGTTTCTCTCTCTCTCCTACTCACTCTGAAAAACAATGGAAAAAATATCCTCAGTTGAGAATTAAACGAGAGAGAGAGAGAAGGGAAAGACAAAAGAAAGTGGGGCCGGGAAGAAGGTGTCCAGCGCACTTTTGAACAGGTATTTAAGCACTGTTGCTGGCCCGCGTGGGGGTGCCCACTGGAGGGCGTGTACTGGGCTCAGGGTGCAGAAGAGCAGCCTGGAGTGGGAGGTGGAAAACTCCGAAATGAACTTGGTGAGTCGATGCATTTAAAAAACAGCTGTGCTCTTTAGGTCAAATTTAAATATCACATATCAAATTGACACAATTAGCTGTGTAACTTTTGAAGATTTTGGAAACTGTGGGAAAATGACCAGTTGAACGGGTCAGCCATTTATTTAATATCACGCCCCCTGGGAAATGGCACATAAAAATATAGAACATATGTTTGCTCTTTAATAAGGAAGCTAAATATATTTTCAGGTATTAACTTTCTTTGTGGTCAAATAAAACAGGCAAAAAAAAAAAAGGAACAAAGAAAGAAGAGAAATTTCCACGGAAACACATGCGCTAGAGGACTGATGGGAAGTGCTGCTTTTAAAATCTCCACCTTTCTATTTGTTCTGATACAAACTACAACAATTATTAAGAGTTTAGCAAGTGCCCCAAACAGTTGTATTTTGCAACGATTACACTTGGTTCTAAAAACCATAAGCCTGTAAAATTAAAGAAGGCCACATCTCTGCCTGAAATATCTGTCTTCTTCAGTGGGCAGTGGTGGGTAGGGTGGGGTCGGGGAGACAGAGCCAAGTATTTTGCACAGTTAATATGCGGTATTTCCACTCTCCCCAGTGAGTCTTTGTACTATCTCGTCAGGGTTCCTGGAGATAATGATATACTATAGCCAGCTGAAAAGAACATCTGTTTGAAGAACTGTGAACTTACAGGAGCCATTTGTCTGTCTGATCTGTTCCCATTATTTCCCTACCCATTTTGCACGGTTATATTTCTCCATTGATCAAATCTATGCAAAATAAAGCAACTGAGAAACACTAAACAGCCATAATTTCTTCTCCCTTCAAAAGGTTACCCACCACCTTTCCTGTTAAAGAATTCTGCTTGATATAAAACACCAACTTTTTTTGTTTTGTAAGCATGTGTTTCCCGTTCCCTTTAAATGAAAGCCTTTGGTTCACTAGGGCTCCCTGCTGAATGACATTGTGGTGGAGTCAGCCCAGGAGAACAAAGCATCCATTAATCTGCCTCATGCTTAATTGGTAACTACTGTATGGGCCGGCGTTTCAAACCCAGATTGCAAATGGACTTGAATTAGTTACTGTTTAATTGATACAACTGGCACTCGGCCTAGAACCAACACGCAGCTACTGTAAAAAGAGAGAGGCTTGAAAGGAGGGAGAAAAAAAATACCAGGTATGATTGGGATTCATCCTTTATCTGTGCATATCAATTATTTGTAGAATCTAATTACATAGTTGCTCCAGTGCTGTAACGAGCAATAGACCAAAACAGGCCGCTCAAAATGCCTGTGACGCTTGCTGACTTTTAAGAGTAGCAGCGACGGTCCCTCTCCCTCTCCTCGGCCCTCTCCTTACCCTCGCAGGAATAGTGTGTGCGGCTGAGGCTGGGCGATGCGATATTTATAATGGGATGAAATGCCCAAGAGGGTAATTTTGACAATGTCTCCAGAATAGCAGGATATCAAGGAAACAGAAAACTATGATGGCCATCATTCAACTTTATTACCATTCACTCCAGTGCTACTATGAACATATTTTCAACAGGAAAAAAAAATTAATTTCTTGAGATTAATGCCCAAATAATTCCACTTGGGCACATCATGCAGAAGCCATTAGGTTCTACGACTTGTCTTTGAATAGAAAATAAATTAATTCCAGAAATGATGTAATGATCTGATGGCTATCATTTATTGACCATCTTCTACACGCCCAGAATCACACTAAGTGATTCATGTGTAATTTCTCACGTAACCCTCCAAATAGTCAAGCTTTTCTCCCCAGTTTGAAACTTTATTTCTTTGATTAAATCTATGTAAAACAACTGAACCGAGAAAAGCATGAAACTGAACTATTGTACCCTTCTTAAAGTTAACCCACTTTTAAGCTTAATTGATTTTGCTTAATATGAAACACTCAGCAGCTATCTTGGTTTTATAGGTATATGCTGATCATATAAGAGGTGATGGCTTTTGCATACCCAGAATTCATATAAAACAACCAAACTTATTTCTGCCAGCCTGCAGTGGAGATCCTCACATTGATTCAGTAAGCAGTCATTGAGTCATATACCTAGTTTGGATTTTACATTGTGTAAAACTGATCTCAATATTATCAATAAGTTCCCAATTGCCAAAGTTGAAGAGACATTTCTATTCCATTTTTTAGAAGTATTTGCCATTCACCTTTGTTTCGTATGACAGGACATTTCTTGGGTTGAACTTTTGTAGTATTTGACCGCGTTGTTCTTGGGTTTCCCTGACCTAAAGCTCTCCTGGTTTTCTTCCTGCCTCCCTGACTTATTTCTCTATTGCTTTTGGAGGATTTTCTCCATCCAACATACAAATACAGGCGGTAAATATCTCAGATCTCTTTTACTCCATACACTTCCTCTGTGCAACTGTATTTTATGCTACTCCTTCTCCCTATATACCACAGAGACCTAAACTATATATCATGATTTCAGAGAATTTTTTTCTTGCAAAATGTGTAGAAATTCCCAATTCTTGTTTTACCCCTCAGATCACTCAGTTGCAACCCAGAACCAGATATTCTCTCCTAGGTCATCTAATACCACCTCATAGATGTGTTCAACAAGCGACCCACCACCGGCCTTGCAAACTCACTTTTTGGCCCTCTCTCCTCTCCTGTCAAGCGGCTTTTCTAGCCACCCAGTCACCCAAGTGTCAGCCTGAGGGTCATTCTTGATTATCCCCTGTCCTTTATTCTTCCCCCTCCCCACCAACCTGATTTGATCCCAAGCCTTGGAGCTTTTACTGCACGTTGACGTATTTTTAAAAAATATTTCTTCTTTCCTGTTGCTGCTGCACCGTGTTGCTCAGATCCTTCCTAGGTCTCCCAGGAGCCATTGCAAGAGCCAGCTAGCTGGCTTTCCTGCCCCCGCCTTCACCTCTCCGCCAGCCCATTTGGTAGAGAAGATCGCAAAGCATGAGGACGCCCCGTCTAAGATCCTGGAGAACCCCTGCTGTCTTCAGGAAAGGCCCAGTTGTGTTCTGCCCCCTGCCGATTCCTCCCGTTATCTTCCCCCATCCTCCCAAATGTCCCCAGCCTTCCCCACCTGGTTAATTCCCACCTTTTCGTCCAAGCCCAGCTTCGTTGTCACTACTCTGTGGAGCCGTGTCACTCTAGCCTTTCTCGGCCAGCGAGGCGCCCCTCGGTTCCCCACGCACACGTCTATCGCGGGCTCCATCACGCTGCACAACGCGAGGCCCTCCGGGAGCTTTCTTGTTAGACTATCATCAAAACTTGATTTTCGTGAAAAGTAAAAAGCGTATCTTTATTGTTTTAACTGTTGATTTTCTTTATATCTAAAAATAGTCCTGTTTCTCGGTATCTTAGAAGAGCTGTAAAGCCTAATATTGGGCTTGGTTTTATGCACTGAGTATATAAATACCTAATACTGGTTCTATAGTTTCTTCTCTCTTCCCTGCCACTAACTGGGTGAGTGATGCCGGGCAAACCACATAGGCTCTCGTTGCATCAGCTTCATCATCTATAAAATGACCTCTAAGACCTTTGTAACAGCAACCTTCATACTTATGTGGTTCTTTCCACATTATATTATGTAGTTAATCATTTAATAAAAGCTTTAGTGGTTTACTGTTGTTGAACAAAAATGATCCCAATGATCTGATTCAGATACTCTTGACATTGATTTTTGTCCTTCAAGGTAGAGCTGTGGAATTCAGTTTATTTCTGTCTATCATGATTCGACAAAGGATTTAAGGTGATTTACAAGAAGAGTGTACCCCTCAAATGGTGCAGAGGGAGGGGCAGGAGGCGGAGGAAGGGAGGAGAGAAGGAGAGGGCAGAGAAGAATGATGATGGAGAATCCTGTCCAAGAGGAAAGTAAACAAAGGGAAGATTCAAAACCAAAACAAATGGAAATACTTGCCTCTGCCATAATGCTTATACGTAACTGCAATAACTCATTTTCAAATTGGATTCTGAGCTCCCTGGCATCCAAAATGAAAAGAGCAGCAGGCTCAGAAATCAAAACAATATCACAGGAGAAGTGAAGCTTTCCAGCACAGATTTCTAAAGTGGGTTTTTCCATGTTGACCTCCCTAGGCCAGGCACCAAATAATGTACTAGACAATTCCTCAGCACCCTTTAAGAAAGACAAGGGCATCATTTTAAAAGTCTGTAAAGACAATTCCATGAGTGGCCAAGATATACTCTAATTGTGCAGTCCTCTGCTAATCAAGTCTGATGAAAAATAAAATCCAGAACACCTAAGTGAAGAGCAACACGGCACGGCCTTTAGGTAACTCAGCCAAAACTTCACATTTGCCCAGTTCTTCATGGGGCCGCAGTCATATATTTTGAATAAAATTCTACTCCAGGAAATGGTAGCTGCTTCCCCTTTAAGATTTTACTAACATTTCTGTCAACACTATTCATTCAGCTTATCCTGGCTATACCATTGACAAACTGTGTGACTTTGAGCAAGTGACTTGACCTCTGTCATTTCATTTCCTCATCTGTTAAATGGGAATGATAACTTATTTCATTGGACTGTTATGAGGGTAAATTGTAAGGAAACATGTAAAATGCTTCTAATGGGCTCAGCAAATAGAAAGTGTCATTATATTGCATTATATTGCCTCATATATTTGTTATATGTGCTTTATTGATTAGTATCAGCACAAAAATGCTTTTCTTCCTGAGAGCATTATAGATCACATATTTGCAGACTGTTTCAGCTATCACTAAATTGTGATCTTGGCTACTTTAGTGATGCAATTTTTCATGTATTTACAGACATAGAACCTATTTTTAAAATTTATAGGCATCTAGTTTTATTCATGGTCAATCTTTATCATTTTTAAACAAACTTGCTCTCTTTCAACACATAATCACTTACTGGAATAGTGAAAAAGCTGTCTATGAACCTAGAAACTTGCATTAGTTTAGTGATAGCCATGTATCAGCCCCCTCATAATGTAATGTGATATGAAAGCATTAGGGTAGGTATTAAATGTTCATCCTAATTCTAACAATTCCAGTTTAGTTTGAGGTTAAATATCCTTTTAGATCAAGGAAAACAAGTGAATAAAGCTCTGTATGTAAAATACTTCTCTCTGATGTATAGCCCTTATTGCCTGAAATTTCTTAACTCTAAGGAGAATCGAGGGTTTCCCGGTTAACTTTCAGTTTCCTTTGATGTTTCTAAAAAGTTCAAGCTAATCAAGCCCCAGATGGCTCTACTTCAAGTGTTACCCTTTTGCAGCAAAGAGCATCTCTCTGACTTTAGACCTAAGTTTTCTGTAAGTATTCCCACTTCATTTAAGAGGAGAGCAAAGCTTCCTATTTATGTGCCTGTACCCCCGTATGCCATCCTTACCTCTCTTCTAAAGGGCGACGCTGACTCCAAAGGAATCCCCTTGAGTACCTCTGCTCCTTTCTCCATGGCCCTGCTCACACCTCCCCAGGGATGAGTCAGGATCCAGGCGCCCGACTCACACCTCCCCAGTGAGAAAGAGTTGTGATCTGAGTGGTTCAAACCTTGGGACTTTGTATTGGCACAACTTTCAAAGAGATAAAGGTGCTGGCTCCTAAATGTGGATTTGTCCTTTCTGGTCTCTGTTTCTTCAATGGCAAATAAAACGGTAATGAGAGTCAGAGCCATTTCCCCTTGAGAGATCCCAACCTTCTCTCTATCTTTAGCTCCCTCCGTCTCCCATTTTGGACCCTCTCTTGCCTCAAGGGGAAACTCTTGGTCAGGGCTGCAAGGGCCCAGCTTTGACAGAGATTAAAGCTGGAGACTTGGCATTGGAGCAAATGCCTACCTTCCTCCCTCCTTTTCTCTCTACCTCTCTTCACACATATTTCTTCCCACCTTGGAAGGCCTACTTTACTTCTGTCAACCTGACTGGTAACATTAGACACTCCAGGTTGGGTTTAGGGAATCGCCACGTGGCTCAGGGAGATAGAACATTCCAAGAATATCTGACTGGCTCAAAGACTGTGTTAGGGATGGAAGCCAGAGCCCAAGGGAAAAACAATGGCCAGCTTTGTTAGCCTGAGTCTTTCTCGCCTGACTGCATTTCCCTTAGACGCTGGCAGCACAGGACTCAGTTATCTCTGAGGTCCTTTGCAAATAACACCACATGACATCACTTTAATTCAATTAACATAGCTACCATTTGGTACAGTTGGCTTTCACTCATTCCATTATTGTCAGTAGGAACTGGCCAGGTTGCAGCTAGCTCCTTTCTAAACTACCCCCTTTTTATGGTCAGTGGGATGGAAGGGTTTGCCTTTTAAAGTCTCTGCCCCTTTCCCATCCACTATGCAGATCTAGCAGAACCAGTTAAGAAACAATGGATGTATTTTTTAAAGCTATAACTAAACCTTGTTGGTTTAGGACTTTATGCAGATGCTTTCCAATCTTACTGTTTTAAAACTTTTGAATATTGTTTCCTTAATTATTACCCAATAAAATGATTTTCTATACTTTTCTCACACTGATTATTCCATATATAACATACTCCTTTCACTGAGTCAATAAAAGCCTGGGTGTAGAGGCCATAGCCTGTAATTACGGCCTTCACCTGTTTCACGAAGCATATACTAGGGGTGCAATAAATACTGAAGAGAAAAATTAGCAAAAGCCACAGAGAAAGATAATCACAGAAGAAGCATAAGTAGGCAATGAATGTAAAAAAAAATAACCTTCTTTCCATTAATTATAGAAATGCACACAGGAACTGCCTATCAAATTAGTAACGATATGAATGTATTTTCATATTTGATTGATCTTATATAAAAAGAGAGACAATTGCTGAAAGGTAAAAATCTTTCTGGGAAGCAATTGGCAATATGTATTAAACATCGTTAAAATTTATATTGTCAAAGAATAATGATGTAGAATAATTCTTGGTACATAATGCGAATTTTCTGATTATGCCACAGATATTTATTAAAGGCTCACCGTGCGCCAAGCACTGCTCTACATGAGCAAAGCCAAGCCCTTGTCTTCAAGGAACGTATACGAAAGACAAGCCAGCAGGTGATCCGTGCTGTGAATGGTGTGAACAAATGTCCCTTTGCCTGGGACGGTACTAGTTGAAGACTCTGTCCCAACATAATTACTAGTGACAGATACAGGTCTTATTTTCCGCAGGGTAATCAGAGAAGCTCTCTCAGAGAAGGTGACTTTTGGGCAGAGGCCTGAATGTAAGGAGTGAGCCCACGGCTCTGGGGAAAGTCACTCGGGCAGAGGACAGCGTGGGTTTTGAGGCGCTGCCTGCGGTGAGGGTGGGTGGAGTGGGGTGAGGAAGGGGGGAGTGGAGTGACATGGGCTCGTTTGTTTGGTTTTTGTTCTACTGTGTGTGTTTTCTCTCACCCTGATGTCTTTCATTTGACTCCGAGGCGGTCAGAATCCTTGAAGATCTCAGAGTGGCGTGATCAGAGCTCGCAGGCGATATCATAAAACCAAACACATTAGTCACTCTCGGTCCTTTGAAAGTTCTCAAAGCACAGAGTAGAACTTTGCCATGACTGGCGGATCGTTACCTAGTTCCAAGGTTCATCAAAGTCCTTCACAGATTAATGAGCTAAAGTTTTCTTGCCACTGTGTAGGTAAACGGAGCAACCTAATTATGTGCTCGGCTTATCAAACACTGCGGCTCACTTTGCCTAAATCTAATTTAGATATTTATACACTTTCTAAAAATAGAAAATTGAGAATTATCCATTATCCAGAACTAGTCATTCAATTAACGAGGAGATAAAAATGAAAGAGCCTGGTCCCAGTCATCACAGAATGAGGGCACCCTGGGGTCAAGGACACAAATGCCATCTACTGCCAGAGCCCAGCTGACAGGAAGGGACTCTGCTCCCCTGGGGTAGCCGGCCCTCTTTCAGCTATAACCTCTGTGCTGGGCCCGTTGCAGTAGCAGTCCTTTCCTGCCCTGTGGGGCGTCACCCTCGTGCCTTCCCAGGGAGAAAACGGAGGCCACCAACATCTGTAACTTGCCCGAGGAGGCCAGTGGGGCTCGTCCCCGAACCTGTTGCACGCGAGGCGCACATCCATCCCTCTGAGCGCACATCCCGGCCCCTCACAAAGAAGAGGCTCCCCTCAGTGCGGTGGGCACCCTGGGTCAGGTTACTTGATACCCACAGAATATGCATCTTTCAAACCCACAGAATCAAAGGAAAAAATGACGGAACGCAGGGTTCTAATCCTACTTTTCCCTTTTTGCAAGTTCAAAAGATTTAGTTCTATTAAAAGACACAAAATGGGTGGAATCTTTTATACTTCTCACTTAGGTGTTTTGACACCTGCCACCGACCAACCGGTAGAGGCTGGATGGCCAGGGGAGGGAAGGCCAATGCAATCAGCAGCTGCGCGACGTGGTCCGCATGCTAAGTGCCCGCTAAGCACCCTCTCAACCTCCCCACCGGCTCCAAGTACCCGCGGGGACCTCCAGTGGGGGCCTGGGAAGTAAAGGCAGGAAACGAAAGGTTTTCAGAAAGTTGACTCAAGCGTGGGGGGACTTAGAAGCAATACGATGTAGAGAAAAGAAATTAAGGCAAATGTTGGAGTCAGTCGAATGGGTTCAAACCCCAGCTCTGGCATTTGCGAGCTGCAGGGCTTGAAGCCCAAGATTAGACCGGTCTGAGGCTGAGTCCTGGCATCTGCAAAACTGCTCTACAGAGAAGTGGTGGGATGTGTATGGAGTAACTACAAAAAGCATTAGCTCTCTGCCTGACAGATAAGAAGGGCATACAAAGGTGGACAGTCCCTAATGTCCAAGGAGAAATCAAGAGAGGAATTTAGCAGATTTACAGCACCTCTGAAAATATTCTTACCTCTCCTAGGGATAGGAAGGGGGGAGGGGAGGAATATAAGGAAGTTACCAGCTCATATAGCTAATGTTTAATAACAAATAATGGAAAGAAAATATATAAATATTTTTATTGTCCTGAAATCCCAGTTATAGTTGACGTAGGTAATGGTAAAACAGGTACATGGTTTGTTTGAAAGCTACTATTTTGTATTCCAAATCGACTGATACATTATTTTCTAATAGTTCAGTTCCTTTAAAATGTGACTACTCTAAGCAGCAGCCGTTTCCTAACCTCACAATATCTTCAGTTTCTGTAAACACTTCCCCTTACACATTAAATCTTACCTCCTACAGAAAAAGCAATGATTCGAGGTGACTCTCATCACCTGTAATATCAGAAGATCAGAAAACATTCTGGAAAGGCACGAAGCCCTACATTTCCACTTTCTGTTCCTCAGATTAGAGCCACAGTGTCAGGATCAGTGAGAAATAGATCTGGAAATCAGCTCATATAACAGAAAAACTGAACTTAAGCTATAACCCTAAATTAAGCAGGATTACTATTTATAAAACAGAGATGACAGACTTCTTGAAATTACCTCTGTCCAATTTTTAAACTCCTTGCTTTCAATTGAAATATCATTACTTATGCCATTCCACAGAGAAATCATTGTTTTCTTTTTATTCTAACTCTTTAATAAAAGGATAGTTAAGAAAATACACATTTCTGACATTTCTATTCCTTATTCTTTAGAAGAGACAGATCCAGAACCTTAAGCACTTAGAAAGAAAAGAGTAACAGTATTGTCACTGTGTACAGAGAGCCCTAAAGGACTTGATAAATCCCATCAGGTCAATCTGGGTGGTTCAACCCGCTTTAATGACAGCAAAAATATAGACATATGTATAGCGCATTTCCATATGCATGTATGTACTATATATACTGTATATATACTATATATATATGTAATATATATGTATATTCTACATAAAACCTTTGGCATCATACCAAACCTTGAGGTAGATATACTCTTGTAGGACCAAACTCTGTAAATTTAGGAAATGATTCATCTTACTCTTCTGATTTAACAATTTAAATAGGAAAAATTAAAACATTGTATGAATGAGCTGTTTTCTGCAGAAGAGTGAACTTGTCTGGAGATGTGTTCAATGCAGTTCAAAAGTGACATTGGTGAGAAAACACAAATTTATTCGGTGGACAACAACTTTTTTAAGAGGGAGAGTAAGATAAAGCATGTGAGCTCTTCAGTTGAACACCGTGACTCCTCCAACATACAGGAAATAGCTCATGACCTTGACCCCAAGCTGGAGCCCCCCGACCCTCCTGTTCTCTCAGACCAGGCTGGCGCTTGCCCAGGGAGTGAAGCTCAGGCGTGAAGTTGGGGTTCTGCTAATTGCTAACTGGGCGTCCCTAGGAAAGCAACTCAGCCATTCTGGGCCTCAGGGTCCGTATGCGTGAAAGCGAACACAGTGATTCCTAACATCTAAGGTTAATACGAGAGTCAATGTAATGCATTAAGTAAATGCACATTGCAGACTGTAAAGCGCTCCACCAGTTTAATTTTTAAGAATATTTACAGCTGCCCCCCAAGGCAATATCTAATCAGAAACTCTACTCTGACGCCGAATGAGAAGGAAGGGTTTGGCGCAAATTAAATCTCAAGTTTTATCTCCAGTGGCATAATTGTGAGTGCCTGCGTCTAACAGAGACACCGGGGCCTCGAAGGAAGGTCTCAGCGTCCTCCCCGCTGCCATCAAACCTCCTCTGTACTGTTTAGTTTCATCAGTTCACTAACTTCTTCTGCGGGCTCCAAACCTATCACAGCGGTGGCTGGTCCTTTTGTTTTGGCTTTCTTTTCTTAAGAGTTTAATTTCATTTTGTGACATTAAATATCAAAACAATAAATATTTCACAAAAGATATATAATGTGAAAGCCTGTCAGGGACTAACTCTAACAACTCAGATTATGTGAGAAAGGTGAGGGGAAACGGGAGGAAGGAAGGTTCCTGAATTCACCGTCCCTCACGGGGAGCCTCAAAAGCTTCTCTTTCATTCTTAGCGCTGATGATGAACAAGTCAGTTCCATTTCTGTTAAACTTAAGACTAGAGAGGGAGAACAGAATAGGTAACCCGCAAAGAGCTAGAGGTAAATATGTTAAGAAAAACCCCCAGGGAATGTCCCAACCTGTTCAAGTCCTAAGAGGGACTGTGTCTGAGTGGTTGAACTGTGTTGTCATTTGGCTTTTCTGTACGCCCTGAGTTTCTATAATGGGCACATTCCCCTTTCACACACACACACACACACACACACACACACACACACACACTACCAAGTACTTTACAAGGGGCAGCCCAGGTCTCCGGCCTGTTCTGCGGGCTGCACCTCGCACACTGGGCGGCGTCCCGCACACCCGAGTCCCCCTGAAAGGCCACTCTGCTTAGGGACACTCCTTGGAGACAGTCCGGGAGGGTGGCGCAGGGCATGGGCCAGGACGTCAGGTAATACAAGCCTTTCCGATCCCTTCAGGAAGTGGCCTCCAGGTTTCTGATGCCACCGGTGCTGGAAACCCCTCCGATTTGCTCCCCCCGGCTTACTGGCAGGTGTGGGTAAGGGGCCTGCCGTTTATCAAGTTTCTGCCACGGAGAGCAGGGCTGTCCTGGGAAATTAATTCGTGCCCTTCCCTTTCACTGTCATGACAACCCTGTGGCGTAGACACTGCCCTTTATCTCACACGTGTGGGCCTGAGGGGAAGCAGTTAGGTGACCAGCGGAGGAAGAAGAGGTGCCGAGGAGCCCCTCTCCTGACAGTGCAGAGAGCAGACCCTCATGTGTCCCCTGGACCCGAACCCTTTCTTCTCTGCCTCCTCCGAGCTGCATGGCTCTAGTTGCCCAATCTCTAGATTTTTTATCCCTTGATCTCCTCAGGCCCTCTATCTTATAAGTATAATTTTCCCAAAATTATTCTGCAGAAAAGAGTCACTTTCCATTTGTCATTGTAACATCAATCATAGCATAAGGTTCTCTCCCAGTGACTTCACACTGAACAAATGGTCATTTAAACAACTGCCCTAGTGTAGCCTGAATATTTATTACTCTTCTCTTCTCTGTACCATTCATCTCACCTTGGGTTAAAAATTGGCCGGCAAGCCTACAGCGTCTCCTCTAACGGGAGCAGCCTGACGCACAGGCCACGCGTGCAACCAGCAGCGAGTGCAGATAGGAGACTAAGGAGGCGCCGGTCTCGGGAGTGCACCCACCTTCCCCGAGACTGAAGGGGTACAACTTTTTCATGCCCAGCCCCACGGAAACTGCTTGTTTCCGGACTGGGCCTGCTGCTCGGAAATGCTGTTTGGACACTTAATTAGGTGCATCCTCCCCTTCGGGTCAGCCTGACAGCCCGCTGCCAGAGCTGATCATTAACAAGGCGTCGCAGTCCCTCCAACAGCCGCTCAATTCTTTCCTCACCTGCCTCCCTGTCTCTCCCTGCTGCTTCCGAATTGCCTCAGCTCCCCTGGGACACCGGCTCCCTGTAATAAATCATGGCACAAAGGCACCGACTTTTGTGGCCCTGACGGGAACTCACAGCTGGGCAAGGCCAGCGCCCGGGCCCACGGGCGTCCGCGGCGTGGCGAGCACAGGCGAGCAGGGAGCTGCAGGGAGGCCTCAGCTGCCACGAAGGGCAAACGCTCGGCCCGGGAAGAGCTGCATCCTAAGCAACAGGGCTTCTCTGTTAAAGGCTCTCAGCTGTTCATTCAGCCAGTCTGTTTATACATCTTGACGACTGCTCATGTGAGAGAGACCTGGGGGGTTATTTGACCACAGTTTCACTGTAAGCTAACAGTATGATATGGCTGCTAATACAAGTTCATGCAAGTTTAGGCTACGTGACTATTTCCGACAAAGCCAAGCAATAGCCCCACTCTACTTTACTCTTATAGGTACATGAGTCTTATTTTTTTCAACCCAAAATTTGGCAAGTACAGCTGTGCATGTAGAAACTCTGGCATGGGACATTGAAAGCATAGCTGTCCTTAAAAACCCAGGATGTGTGCCTGGCCGCTACAAAGAAGAGCTATTTTCTCATTCAGTCATTCATGTCTTTCTTTGCTGGAGCAAGTCTACGGAATACACACTGTGCTAGGCCTGGGTCTAGATACCAGGGTAACGACGAGCGATTCTCCGATTCTGAGAGCTTTGTTCTCTGTGAGATACAGAGAGGCGCTGAGGACAATGCGGGGTAAGGGCCGGTCTGGGGAGTAAGTAGAGTTGCTATAGATGAAGCTCATTAAAGGAGCATCGGCCACAGCCTTGCGGGGTGAGGAAAGGCCATGCTGAGGGGAGCCTGGCAGCTGAGCAGGGCTGGAAGACGGAAGGGTGGACCAAGGGTGGTGAAAGGATGAGAGTGGGTGAGGGACCCAGGCAGAGAGAACACGGTCATAGATAAATAAATGGTACCATCTGGAAATCTTTTTTGGTCTCTCACAGTAGAAGATTGATTAACATTTTATTATTTCTTTGATATTTCATTTGTCAATCACTTCTAACAGCACAAGGAGTTGCAGGGTCCCTCCAAAATGTCATCTCCACGTGGCCCCTGAGGTCCCTGCCTGCCTTTTCCAGTCCCTTCTCAGGGTCCCTAACCTCAAGGAGGACAGTCACCTGCAGCTGCAGCACAACTCAGGCCTCCTGTACAAGGACCATTCATCACGCGATGCTCAAAGGGTACGTCAGGTTGGAGGGCTTTGCTGAAATTTCTGATGGGAGCCTCAGACTTCAAATTTGCCTGACAAGTATTAGTTCAGAACGATTCTCCAGCACTTTCTTTTCCCCTAACCAGCAAAACACCGTATTCTGAATGCGCCAACCCTCTATTGACTTTTGTAAGCAGATACTTGATAGAGTCCAATAAAGTGAATTCTTCTTTTCCAAGCTCTTTTACTAGTGCACCATGTGGTCAGGGTTCTGTTTTCTCTGTGGTGCTTTTCAAAATTCATTCTACACGGCACCTGATATTCACCACAGAACATAACTTACGATGTTCGGCAAAACTGAGAGATAAAAAGAACCAAGCTACTGGGAGATAATCACAGTTGAAGTTTGATGTCGATGCCCAGACTTACTTCTCGTGGAAATGTGCACTTTCACAAGTATATAATTATATAAAAATATAATTTTGTAACTGGATTTCTTGCTGTCTTTCCATGATCACAAATGGGGCTCTACGTTATCATTTTTTGTCATATGTTGGGATTTAGAATACAAATCCCTTATTGATGATATACATTTAGATTTTCTCCATTACATTGGATTATATGGGATTACAAAGACTGCTAAATTGCTTTTTTAAATTTAGTTACCAAGAAAATATATAAGGAAAGAAGAGGAGACACAAAGGGAGAGAATAAAAAACATAAGCATCTAGTTCTAGGTTTGTCCCTAAAATTCTTTATGTGTTTATTGCTATACATGGGAAGTTATACGGGAGTTAAAAGTGGGCTCCAGCCCTGGCCAGTGTGGCTCAGTTGGCTGGGCATCATTCCATGCACCAAAGGGTTGCTGTTTGATTCCCAGCAAGGGCACGTGCCCAGGTTGTGCAGGAGGCAGAGGAACGATGTCTCTCACACATCGATGTTTCTCTCTCTCCCTCTAAAAAAAAAATAAAATTTTTTTGTAGAAAAAGTGGGCTCCATACATTTTATTTAAGCCCTCAGCACTCACCAAGCCCTTACATTCTATAAACTCTTTGTAGCTAGATATTCTTTTTACGAGTTTAATAATTTAGCATTTGAGAAGTTTCACTGAGGTTCATAATTACTGTCTTTATGACTCCCTCACCAAAACTCTAAAGAATAATTTTTAGCTCTAAATCAAAACCACCTGAAAGGTACCCAGCTCAGGTACCACCCCCAATGCCCATGTTTTCCTGGCTATGTGAGTGTGTCAGTCTGTTAACCAACAACAAACAACTGTGTAGGTCCCCCGAGTCTTTTATGATAAAAAGTGTTGCATGTGTAGAACACTTATTTTTAGCTCTTCCAAATATATACACACACATATACATATATATGCATATATATATACCATATTATATATAGTGTATGTGTGTGTATATATATACACATACAGGGTGGGGCAAAAGTAGATTTATAGATATGAGTATGAGAAATACAGAGTTTATTCTTGTATTATTACTCATTAATTATTATGTTTCCCATGGGAACAACTATAAACCTATTTTTGCCCCGTCATATATATATATAATGAAGTCCTAACTTTCTAGTAATCTTCCCCATTCTTTTGATAATTGTTTGAGAGCTTTGACTAAAACGTATTCAAGAAATAGAGCCGGCACAACAATTTCTTTTTTTTGACACTCAACTAATAGTCGCTCACGCTTACTGCAGCAGCCCCCCTGCAAGGATCCTCAAGCGCTCGGCAGAATACACCCATAGCATGAGCAGCACGCGCACGGTGCAGGGAGCTTGCTGAATCCATAGCCGTCCGTCACCTGCCATGTTACAGAGCCCAGCGCAGTAGGATTTAAGGGCATGATCAAAGAGTAACTTTTCTAACCGAATCTCCAGGGGAGTAGACGGCGACCGTATAATTACCCCGGCTAGAAGGTAGCCAGCCACAGAATTAATACCACCACTACTCTTGCAGGAAACAAAGAGACAGGAGAGGACCCAAAGGTCTTTAATGGCCAAAAGAGGTCAAGCCCTCAGTTTTATATCTCACCCCAGAGACACATGAGATATTTCCCCCTGACCGGGATGCCTTCCAAGGCTGTCCCTTCTATTTTTTAACTAGACTGAAGAAAATAGTCATTATTTTAATAGTGCATTGCATTTAGGTTGCCAAGGCTACCTAGAGACCCCGAGGCCTGGAGCATAGGCAGGTAATGACAGTGGAGAAGCCAGCCTGGTCCCTCGTGCATGGTCAGGGATGGAGAAGTGACCGTCTGCAGGACAGCCTTTCACGTTTGAAGGAAGAAGACACGGGACGAAACGGAGGCTTTTAAAGGTGAAGACTTTGGTTACTCGGCTGCACTGAGATGAATTCACACCCCTTGGCTTTGGCAGCCTGGCCTGTTACGAAGTGGGATGGTCCCTGAGGCTTTCCTTATCACCCCCACTAGCAGCAGTAACTAAAGGCCAGGCTGAACTTCCCTCTCCTCCTTACATACGTGTCTTTTCTGTGCACCCCGCATGCCAGGGCCCGCCAAGGTCACTGAGGGTCTAACGGCCGGAGGAGCTGTGGAGACAGCTCGGTGTTTCCCTTGGAGTGGCAGCTCCGTGCACACGGGAGAGTTTCTGGAACTCTGCTGTAGGCTGCTTTATGAAAGTTGATCAAAGTGTCCAAGTGTTCACGCAGCCTTAATTAGCAGCCGCATCTCGGGTACTTCCACCAAGATGCAGGAGGCAACCATGCCCTGCAGAAAAGCCGGCTAGATAGGGGCATTTTCTTCCTTTAGATTAGGAGGGTTTGAAGAATAATTTTACAATTAGATAACATTAAGAATGATGAAAGCTAGAGAGCGGAAAGCAGCCAGAATTAATCACTTACTTGAGGGTCTGCTCAGGCCTCTTTGGCAGTGTTCGTGCTGATTTTATTATGGCAAATTAACCCTTGGCATTCAGCTTGAGAGAGCTCACTGCAGCCGCAGACTTTGGGGCCCTCTGCTCTCACATGTCTCTTCCTCCCCCCCATCCCTGGCTCCCCACCGAGCAGCTTCATATCCTCAGTATTTCCTTTCTCTTATTAATTTCATTTGTTTGATCGCTGAGTGACCATGCTATTTCTAGAAATAGGACATGATATTTCTAGAAATAAAACTGCATTTGGAGAATATCATGGTTGTACCTCCCAGCTGTCTACCTCTTTCAGCCCCCTAAAGGCAGTTCAGATGTGTGTTCCCCAGAATAGGTGGATGAGTATCTGAATAATGAATGACTGGGGTACACAAGTCAGTGAGTCCTGCTGCTCCTTTACCTAACATCTGCTTAACAAACATTTATTAAATACTTTACTGTGTAGTGGGACTTCTTCTAGGGTTACCAGAAATATAAAAATGTTTAAGACATGGTTCCTGACATCAAAACCTTAACTGCAAAGAGAGATATGAATTGCGAAAGAACAAGTCTACGTACTCTGTTTTAGAAAACAATGCCATACTTCCATAAAATAGCATAAAACTATACATCATATTGAGAAATGCTGCTCTGAGTATAAATAATTGCATATATTCAAGGTAAAAAGTAATTATTTAAAGAAACATAAGCATCAGTGCTCATGTTTTATATGAAGGCCATTTTGGACTATTTCAATCCATGAAGACCAAAACCATGTCAGGACACTAATGAATTTTTAGCATTTTCTTGTGTTGGGTCAGCAGCATTATTCATATTCAAATATGAAGAGACTGAGATATGTGCCATTAACTTTCAGAATAAATTTGAAGCTGCTAAATTACAAGCTGATACACAATAAAATCATAAACACTTAATAGAAAAATAGCAAAACATGTAGGAGAGAGTGAACACATACACCAAAAATCTAGAATAACATAATTTTTATGATTATGCATTAAATGCAGCAATGAAATTCTTCTGTCCAAAGCAAAATTGGAAATGTTATGAGAATGCAATCTCACTTCATGATGAAAAGCTCATACTAGTTGTACAGAAGAGGTATATTTTCATTATATAAGAAACTATTTTTGAAAGATGTAAGGAATGTAATTTCAACAACAATTTTATGAAATGTTCAAGAATGTTTTTCATGTAATTGTTTTTACATTGTGTCTTAATAAACTGAAAATAAGAAGACAAAACAACTCCATAAAAATAGGCAAAACATATGAGCATCCATTTCATCAAAGATATATATGTATGTATACAGATAGTCAAAAGGTACATGAAGAGATGTTCAACATCATTAGTCATCAAGGAAATGCTAATCAAACCCACAATGAAATACCGCTACTCACCTCTCAGAATAGTTAAAATGAAGAAGACTGAAATTCTGAGGGTTGGCAAGGATGTGGAGCAACTTAACCTCTTATACTTTGCTGGTGGGAAAGCAAAAGGGTAGAATAATTTTGAAATACAGTTTGGCAGTTTCTTATAAGTTCAAATACCCTTACTAAAGGACAGATTAATTCCATTCTTGTGTATTTACCCGAGAGAGAGATAAAAACATATATCTACACAAAGACTTCTATGTAAGTGTTCTTAACAGTGTTGTAACAGGATCCAAAAATGATAGACCTAAATGTCTGGCAACTGTCGAATGGATAAATAAATGATTATATGTCTATACAATGGAATATTACTCATAAACAGTCAACAAAATGGTGTTCCCACCATGGAGTTTATATTCTCATGCGGGAGGCAATTAAGTCATCAAATAAGTCTATATGAAGAGCAACAGGCAGTAAACAGTATCATAGACATAGACATTAAAGGCTTCCTATTTTCCGGCATTTTAGGGTGGATGGTCAGGAGAGACCTTCTGAACGAGTGCTGTTGGAGAAGATACGTGAAGGAAGAGAAGGAATAGCTGTGAAAATATCTGGGTGTACCCGGGTGGGGGAAAGAGAGAGTTTAAAGACCTCGGGGAGGGATATGGTGTTGGGAGAACAGAAAGACACCCGTGCGTGGGAAGCACGGGGAGCCGGAGCACAGAGCACCACATTGCGGACACGGAGTTGATCTTTTATTTAGTTTGTTTCAAATCTTGTCTTCCCAACCTTCGATCACTGGCACTGGAACTTACAACAGCCATTTCCATTTGCAGCGCTGTTCTACATAAATGGCAAAGTGTTCTTGAGCCTTCCCCAAGGACAGAGTTCAGAAGCAGCTCTACCACTACCTATAGTGTGATAGTAGCCATAAGCAATTGGTTAAGAAAAACTAGAAGGTAGCACATATTTTTAAATCCCCAAGAAAACTTTGAACCGGAGACCACATCTGCAGCAAGTTGGAGATTTTACACAAGATGGGCCGTTGCTGTGAACATGAGCACCACTCCCTCTAGCAACTGCAAGAGCAAGGTGCTGACCCAACGCGCGTTAGTGATTCTACCATGTAACGTGGAATCCAGGCGGACGTCATGCCAAGTAATTGTCACTTCTTCTTGGGAAAACATCCTGAGGGATCGCAGCCCCCAAATCAGTCCCGCACTTTCTCTCCCTTAAGGTGCACTCTGACTATTTCGAGTCTCCGGCCGAGATTCGCGACCTTCCTTCCTTTATTCTTTGTGCCCCCCCTTCCCTGACTTCTTCCAGTTTTTTATTCCATAATTATTTCTTGACCACCTACTATGTGGTGGACCCTATTCTAAAATGATGGCGATATTGTGATGGAGGAAGACAAAACCTGATTCGTGAGGCTCGCGTCCTAATAGGGAACATGGGTAACAAAGGCAAGTGAATGAAAATATAAATGGGAGTAGCAACAAGTGCCATGAAAAAAGTAATATTGTTTAAGCACAGATGGTGTCGGTTAGTGTGGTATTTTAGAAGGCGCACTCAGGGAAGCCTATCTGCACACTGATATTTAAGCAGGGGCCTGAAGGATCCGAGAGAGCGAAGATCCCAGCATTTGGAAAGAGGGAGCACGGGCAAGGAAGCTGGCATTCGGATGCACTTGGGGTGTTCTGGGAACTACCAGCCTGCTGAAGGGGGGGTGGGGTGGGCAGAGTGGTCGGGGTGGCATAAGGGAAACTCCGTTTATAGAGGACATTGTCATGCATCGAAAGGATGTGGTTTTTCACTTCAAGCATGGTTATGGGGAGCTATTGAGGGACCGGGTTGCTGCCTGGAGAATGTCACGATCTGCATATAATTTTAAAGTATCACTCTGGTTGTAGAGTAGATAATATACAGTAGAAATGTTGGCGAGGAGAGTTGAAGCAGGAGAAATTAAGAAGCTGCTTCTCAATTCCATGTCAGAGAGGATCATGATTTAGACTAGGGTGATTGCCTTCATAAATTATGTAGCATTTGCATGTAGCCTAAAAGAATGGTGTGTCAGGATTATATTCATCTGAATATAGAAATCCTTTTGTAATGATTTAACCACATGGGGAATTCGATTATTTTTCTATGAAATAAAAAGTCTGGAGATATGCAGTCCAGTCCAAGGGCAGCTGCTCAGGGAAGTCACCAAAAACCACAGGCTCTGTTTACCTCCCACTCCAGGGGCCTAACACATGCCTCTTATCCCCCGGTTGCAACATGGCAGCTTCCCCTCCAGCACAGCAGCCACATTCCAGGCAGAAAGAAGGGAGCAACCAGGAGGAGGGAGCATTGCCTGTTATATCAGGAAAGCAAAACTTCCACAGCTGCCCCTCGCAGCTTTTGCTCATGTTGCATGGGCCTGAGCTGGATGACACAACCAGCCCAGGAAGACAGAGCTCTGAGGATGGGGAGCTTTTTGGCGAGGCTCATTCCTATCACAAACAAAGTCGCAGCTCTACTGGTAAGAAAGAAGAGAACATTGATATTTTTTGAGCAACTGGCAGCGTCTACCGATAGATGGGTAGGATTCATTCCCGTGGCTCAGTCCTAGGGGTAGTGACTGTTAGCTAACTCTGGGAGTTGGCTGATGTTGGACCATGGGGGTGTTAAAGGTGTTTGGACTTTATGCTGTAGGTAAACTAACACCACCACAAATCCAAGAAAATTGAAGGAAAATCAATAGTTTGTTGCACAGTAACATTTCCTAACCCTCAGGGCACCAGCAAAGACACACTGAGATAATCCGTGCATCATGCGTAGCCCAGCTCCTGGCACATAGGCCCTGAGACCGTTATTCTGTGACCCACTAAAATGCAGAAGGACCACAGGTAGGATGCCCAATTAGGAGGCTTTTACCAGAACACAAAGAGAGAAAGAGAGCCGGAAGCAGGCGGGATAAAAGGAAGTTTTCATCATCTTACAGCAAACATATAAGAGCCACTGGAAAAATAAAAGAATGCAGCTGTTTCTCATACACAGTTATGTGCTGCTTTTAATGACAGGGATATGTTCTAAGAAATGAGTTGTCAGGTGATTTTGTCCTTGTGGGAACATCATGGTGCACACTCACACAAACCTGGGTGGTACAGCCTCCTACACACCTGTGCAATCACCATAGTGTGCACTCACACAAACCCAGATGGCCTCGCCTGCTACACACCTGTGCAATCACCATAGTGTGCACTCACACAAACCCAGGTGGTACAGCCTGCTACACACCTGTGCAATCACCATAGTGTGCACTCACACAAACCTGGGTGGTACAGCCTGCTACACACCTGTGCAATCACCATAGTGTGCACTCACACAAACCTGGGTGGTACAGCCTGCTACACACCTGTGCAATCACCATAGTGTGCACTCACACAAACCTGGGTGGTACAGCCTGCTACACACCTGTGCAATCACCATAGTGTGCACTCACACAAACCTAGATGGTACAGCCTGCTACACACCTGTGCAATCATCATAGTGTGCACTCACACAAACCTGGGTGGTACAGCCTGCTACACACCTGTGCAATCACCATAGTGTGCACTCACACAAACCTGGGTGGTACAGCCTGCTACACACCTGTGCAATCACCATAGTGTGCACTCACACAAACCTGGGTGGTACAGCCTGCTACACACCTGTGCAATCACCATAGTGTGCACTCACACAAACCTGGGTGGTACAGCCTGCTACACACCTGTGCAATCACCATAGTGTGCACTCACACAAACCTGGGTGGTACAGCCTGCTACACACCTGTGCAATCACCATAGTGTGCACTCACACAAACCTAGATGGTACAGCCTGCTACACACCTGTGCAATCATCATAGCGTGCACTCACACAAACCCAGGTGGCCTAGCCTGCTACACACCTGTGCAATCGCCATACTGTGCACTCACACAAACCCAGGTGGCCTAGCCTGCTACACACCTGTGCGAACATCACAGCATGCACTCACACAACCTAGATGGTATAGTGTGCCACTATGATTGTATGTGCTACACTTTTACACCACTGGTGGTGAAGTTGGTTTGTCTACACCAGCATCACCAGAAACACATGAGTAGTGTGTTGTGCTATGATATTACGAGGCTATGACATCACTAGGCGTTAGGAATATTTCAGCTCTATTATAATCTTACGGGGCCACCATGCTACAGGCAGCCAGTCATTGACCAAACATGCAGTGCATGACCGTATTGGAAGGGAGTAGAAAGAAAGAGCCAAAGGTGTTTGTTTTGATCCATACAGTAGGGAAATGCTGATATCAGTGTGGCAGAAAAATCTTATTAATATGTTAACTTGTGCAGAAACAAGTGAGAGGTAACTCCCCCCCACTCTCATACCCAGAATTCTTCATGTTCTGAGCCTGGGCTCTCTGAACAAAGGAGGTAGTGAACACCTTTTTATTACAGAGTTAAAAACAGACATTGAAAATAGCATACGACAACCTCCCACTCAGGCTGTAATCTGGGGACTCTAGATCCACCAAAGAAAGGTTGGGCCAGAGTGGAAGGGGTTAAAAAGCCAAGAAGTAGAGAGAGAAAAAGAATACTTTTGTTTCCCCAAGACTAGCAACGTGCTAGGGGGTCAGTGCTGGTGGTTCAGGGAGAGATGGGCACCCGTGTCTTCCTCCAGTGCTCAAAGGTGGAGGTCTCCTTTGAAGTTGACACAAAGTTAAGGAGCCAGGCACTGCCCAAACTAGTAGGTGGGATATGGAGCCTGCAGAGGAGAGCAGCAGGCAGAAAGGAGGAGTGCTGAGGAGCCATGGGGCAGAGGGACAGATGGCAGGGGGGCCCTGGGGAGGTCCCACCCCTCCCCGCAGCTGCAGTGTCCCGGGCACCATCGCATCCGCCCAGCCAGACACCAGGAGGCTCCACTTCACTAGAGATTTGCCTGGACACCTCGCTCAGTCTAAACATGGAGAAACCACCTTCCACAATGTAATTTGGGCGCTTAGGAGAAACCATTTTGCCTTCTACCCACTGTCTGAAGAGCCCAGGAGTCCAACGAAATGGAATGCTGCATTGCAAAGGCCCGGTGATGTCTCACCTCCAACAAAATTGAGAAATGAACCATCCTAGCCCCTCACCTCGTGACCCCTCCTAACTTTAAAGAGAACAAGTGTGAATAGCTGCACGGCTTCAGGGGCTCGCAGGCCGGGTCCCCTTCAATCATCGCACACAGGCCCGTGTTAGGGAGTCCTGAGCTAAAATGTCATTTTAAGGTTTTATGGTCAGGTCATAAAACAAAACAGATTTATGATATAAATAAAATACAGCTCCTTAGAGCCTGGTCACAAAAGAATTCTCTCTCTCTCTCTTTTTAATCCCGGTATTATACTTTGGGGGGCCATGCCCTTTGTCAGAAAGGAGCCTGTGTCAACCTCCTACCCTATGGGAGAGGAGCACTAGCCTGCCTGCCGGCGCCTCTTTTTTCTACCAGGGTCACCTTAATTGGTCCCAGGCCGATGTGGAGAGAAAAAAGCTGGGACTCTCACCTGGAGAGCTACTTCCATGAGGACTGAAGAGCTGGGAATGCTCTGGGGCCGGGGGGGTGGGTGTGGGGGGGTGCCTCCCCTCTGCGGGAAATGCTGCCTTTGGCACACCCGCCCCTCGAGGAGCCAGAGCAAGCAGGCCTCATGCAAATCCAAGAACAGGGCCTCCCGCCGCCCTTCCCGGCTCCGTCCATGTTCGGTTAACCGACTGAGCATTTTTTGTGTCCCCTCTGGGCCAGGCTGGCAGGCGGCCCTGCCGTCGGCGCACGGTTCCACGTGTGGATGGGCTGCCAGCGCCGCCGCAGTCCCCTCCTCTTGAACTCTCCGTGTGCCAGTTCAGAGCGCGCTGTTCTGCCGTCATCCCACCACGGCACTTCCGAACGGCTGCGGATAATTGGGTTCAGAGCGGTTCAAAGCCGTGCGCCAGCGTCCTCGGATCAAAGCTCATGGAACAACAGGGGGACGGCGCTGCCACGTGGCCGTGGGGCGAGGAGTCATTAGTGGAAGGCGTTCCATTCGGCCACGCTGGCGTCCTGGGTACACAACCGGGTTTGGGCTCAGCTTTTAAGAGTTCAGGTGTGGCTTCCAGGAGATGGCTCCTCTAATCGCTTTAAAAAGATCTCATTGGTACTAATGCACTTTGCCTGTTTCGCAGAAGATCCTTGAGAGACTAATTTCCTTCTTTTTTTAAATGTCAAGGCTCTCTCCAGAGACTGTTCGTTCGTCATATTTATTTTTTTGGACATGATTTTAACAAGCCTCCCCCTGAAGAGCTTGTGGCTATTAACTTTACTGAACAGTTGCTCAAGAGAGAGTTGAAAGCAAATGGTCTCGGGGAAAGGATCGGGCCTCCACGCCTGAGGGGTCTTCATCTGCCCCCCAACTCGCTCGATTGATTCCTCGCTTACAGGCCACGAGCAAGAAGAGCGAGAGGAGCGGCCTCTGTCATGCCAGGAAATGGCAGGCCCCAACCGCTGCTAAATGCTAAGTTCTGACACTTTCTGATTTTAGCGGGTGCGCTTTGGGACCCCAAGAACAGAAATCACAGTCAGAGAGCGATGTCAAGGGATTCGGGAGAGCATGGATCATGTGGGTGTCAGATGTCTAGCTGCCTGATATCCCTGACTTACCTAGAGTATCTTCTCAACTCGCCATAGTAGCATCCTCTGCATGACCTTGAGGAATTGCACACTTCCCAGAATGCATTGCCCATCTCCCACACTGAGGGCCCTGGACTGTCCTTAAAGTGGGCCTAAGTGACCCTTAAAAACTTCCTGTGCAATAGGGGGTTGTCCTCAATAGCACAACAAATAGATCCTCTGCCCTCCATGTGAAAACCTTCAATGCCTGGAACATCACCTTTCCTTAAAGCAACTGTGTCCTCTGTTTAATAATCTGAATTATTATAAAATTCTGCCTTTGTGGAATCACATCTGCTCCCAGGATTATCACTGCATCCTTTACAGCAACAGATGATTATTTACTCCTGTTCTCACAAGAACAGTTCTTCCCTTTAGAAAAACACACTTTCATTCTTATTTACCATTCATGCAGTCCACAATATTTAATGGGCACCTCAGTACACCAGGTCTGGGCTGGGTGCTGATGGTGTCCCCACCCGCACAGGTCTCAGAATCCAGTGAGGAGAATTCTAACTCTTTCCCTTCAATCACTTCTCTCAATCTTCTTTTCTAAATAAAGACACCGTCCACCCATTCACCCTCAGGACACCTCTTAACCATGATGCCTTTGACATGTGCTACCTAGAAGTGAACACGGCTCTTCACGTTCTGTGCCACTGTTGTTTCCTCTGCGCTTAGCCTGATCCAGCATTCATAGGACATTCTGTTGTCTAAGGTTCGGTTTATGTCAACGAAAACCGAAACCCTGGGGAGGGGAGGTGCGGGGGGGGGGGGCTGGCTCAACTTAACTGATACGATCAATCAGTCCCCTTTTGACAACCCAGTATTAGTGCGGGGAATCTAAATCCAGCCCCAGCTCTGGTGAGGGACCTTCCAGAGTATGTCACTCCCTGCAAGCCTCGCACACAGCTCGCTTTGATCTCCCAGGGAATGCCGGGGACACTTGGAAATCACGACAGTTGTGGTTTTCTCCATGCACCTATTGAGAGCACATTTTCATTAATAATTAATAGTCCTTGAAGCATTAACCTATGCGATTTCAAGGCAGGCTTAGCGAGAAAGGAAATAATACCAGTCACAAACTTGTCTGCTGCTCCCTCCCTGCTCACCCTCCTCCTGGGGTCACTACTCGCTGAGCCACTCAGTTAAGGTCAGACGGCTCTTCTCCGTCTTCCCCGATGTTTTTCAGAACTCGTTTCTCTGTCACTGGACAGTGACCTTCCCTGACCACCTCGTCTAAAATAGCGTACACCACCAGCATCCATTCCCTTACCTTGCTTTATTTTTCCCTAGCTCTTGCAACTGACTAAAATTACACTATTTTATATTTGTTTGTATCTTTTCCATCTTCTCCGCTAGAGCATAAGCTCCAGTAGGCCAGCCACTTGGCTTTGTTTGTCGCTGAATCCCCTAAAACAGCACGTTGTAGTATATGCTACACTGCAGGGTGTTTGTTGAGTGACTGAATAAAAGGGTGGATGAATGGATGAGCTTGGTAATTGGGGGAAGAAATACCTGCAGTGCTTCATCCCAGAACACAGGGGTCCAGGCCTCACAGAGCCAGCTGTCCTGCCCAGCTCTATGCTTTACGTGTCACTGAAATACCACCCTCACTCGTGAGATCAGGGAGGACTGCAACAATCCCTCCCTCTAAAGTTGTGCAGATGCCTGGCCAGGCGTGGCTCAGTGGTTGAGCTTCGACCTAGGATCCAGGTGATCAGGGTTCGATTCCCAGTCAGGGCACAGGCCCGGGTTGTGGGCTCGATCCCCAGTCGGGGGCGTGCAGGAGGCAGCCGATCAATGACTCTCTCATCATTGATGTTTCTATCTCTCTCTCCCTCTCCTTTCCTCTCTCTGAAATCAATAAAGATATGTGTGTTTTTAAAAAATAAATAAATAAATGAACTTGTGCAGAGAACACCACCACCTATTGCAAGGCTCCAGAGTCCAGGGCCACCTCCAACTCTGAGTTCCTTCTTCCTCCAAAACTGTGCGTAGGTGATCTCATGGTGCTCTCTCTACCACCCATCTACTCAGCCCCAGAATTCAATTTTCCAAATTTCACAGAAAGCTACTCACATGCAGCACTGTGGAAGACTTGAGAAGATGAACAGGAAACAAAAAATCTCAAATATAATATAAAATACCCTGATTCTCAAAACTCCTCAGTTTCCCTGTCATGTGGCCTGACTCCTCTCTCTTTCCTCTCTCTCCCCATCACGTCTCATTTTACAACTTTCCCGCCCTCTCAAGAGCCAAGAAGTGAATTCTGCTTTCTGATGCAGAATAATTAAGCCGTTTCTACTCTCTGCCTCCAAACTTAGCTTCAGCCCCCTCGTCGTATTTGCAAAGACTAGTCCGAAGGTTGAGTCATCAGTTGACTCAGCCTTAGCATCACCGGGGCAGGTGAATTCTATGGATGCCCTCCCTAAGATTCCTGTCCTCTGGCTTTTCAACCGAGCACAGATCGAGGTACTGCTGGGAAGAGATTGCACAGAGCGCTGAAGCCCCCAACCAACTGAGCTGAAAATCAGAGGCTATCTAGGTGGGCCGAACCCAATCAGATGAGCCCTTCGAAGGCAGCAAGTTCTCTCTGACTGGTAGCAGGACCGGCAGTCAGAGAGATTCAGTGCACAGGGAGATTGGACACACTGGCTGGCTCCAAGACAGAGTCACCTGCGTGAGAAGGAATGCAAGTGGCCTTGAGCTGAGAGAGGCCTCCAGCTGACAAGCAGGCAAGAAAATAGTGGGCCTCTGCCTTCAACCCCAGGGAACTCAACTTGGCCAACTACCTGAATGAGCTTGAAAGCAGATTCTTCCCTGATGAATTCAAAAGAGAGCCCAGTCCAGCCAAAACCTTGCTTCCAGCCTGGCGAAAGCGTAAGATGGCAGACAACTCATCTGAGCCCTGCCAGGTTCATGACCCATAGGATGGTAATATAGCTACACGGCCTAAGCTGTAACATTTGTGGTGGTTTATTACCCAACAATAGGAAACTAATATAATCACCAAAATTTTCATCACTTATGTCTCAGTCCCTTTGCTAAACACTTTCTATAATTTTCTCATCTAATCCTGGTATCAATCACTACTTGGACAATACAAATACCTTTATTTTACAGGCCACAAAGGACTTTAGAGAGGTGGAGTCTAGACTTATATATAAGAAATTGCAGAACCATAACTCACATCCAGGCAGCCAGGGCTCTTAACCAATATGGGTTTCTGCCTCCCTCAATCGCCACCTGTCATGTTCCACCTGGTGAATTCTACACCAAGCTCCCTCCTTCCCCGGTGCCAGCTGGGAGTATCCTGTCTTTCTTCTGATTACCTGATTGGATTGTGACCTTTTCCAGATGAACTCCTGCTTCGTTCTTCAACCCCAAAGGACTTGGCCTTTGATGAACTAAAAATGTCTTGGTGAGGGGCAACATCACTGGAGCAGTAAGGAATATTTCTGTGCGTCACTCAAAGGCCAGCTTTCACATTCCACTGTCTTGCAGAGAGGACCTCATCACAAGGATTGGGGCATCCTGGCACATTCAGTGGTAGTCAGATCATGGACTGAAATGCTGGATAAGATATTAAAACTTGGCCTTCAAAATGCAGACTGGACCTCAGGATGAGTTGCCCACATGCTGAGAACATGAGCTGTTGAGAACGTGTGTGTGTGTGTGTGTGTATGCATACATGCGTGTGTGTTCAGTAGGCAGACACTATTATTGTTTATAAGTTTCCACATCCTGGGTTTCACAGATTACACATGCCCTTCATGTTGGGCCTCGATGTCTCAGTTTGGAGCTAACCAGAAAGGCCAACTTCAAAGAACTTAAAAAGTACATACGGCACTGTCCCTTGAGAGCAATAAGTCCTTCAGCTTTTAGAGAGTGAGGGACTCCGAGAAATGGGAACTCTATGGAAACCATGCAAGATTTTAAGACTTCAGCTGCATTTTCCACTGAAACATTTTTAATAGTAAAAACAAAATAGCCTTGTGACTTTAGATGTTCCTCACCCTTCCTTGATTTGAGCAAAGTCAACAAATCACACTGCTTCTTGGAAGCAGGAAGAACCTTTGAGCAGAGATAGGGCAAATACAAATAGGTTTGGGTTTAGGTGATAATTTGGTAAATGTAACACTAGACCACCTCTGCCACTATCATGCTCTCTCTCGGGGTAGATTCGGGGTCAGTTTCTTCCAGAACTAGTAATTATGAAAGAGGGAAAAGTATTTTCCTTTGGGCTTTGGTGGAATTACAACAGAATCTTATTTACTCCAGGAACATTCCAGACTTAAATAAACTGCCTCAGCAGGCTCACTTCTTAAAATTTAGACTCAGTCCTCAAGAATCTTATAAACCCTGAAGCTGGAGAAAATATCACTTCTTGGGGGGTGGAGAGGGCTCATTTTAGTTACACATGATAAAAAATATCCACTAACGACGTGGATCACAGTTTGATGCTCTCAAAGGTGAGTAGGGATTCTGGGAAGGGTGTTAGGGCAAGGCCATCGGGTGTAAAAAGCATAGCAGGGAAAGGTCTGCGGCAGAAATAGAGATACAGATGTCACAGAAGACTGTGGGTCTCTCTAGCCCCAATTTCTGAACCCAGATTACAGTTGATTGTTTTATAAGCCAAATTATCATAGTTTAAATAGTTGGTAATTCTCACTCCTCTTAGAACTTGCTACAAGTCACACGGAGGGAAGCGAAGTGTAATGTTTGAAGCAGGGCTGTGATTCAGTTAGAGCTGGATTGGAATTTTGGCTTCACCAAATTATGTAAATTAGCACAAGTAATTTCATGTTTATGCATCTGCTTTTCTGTTTTCTATATCATGGGGATAAGAGTGATATGAGACTAAAAATGAGATCATGTATATAAAATAATGCTTGGCACAGTGGTTACACTTAAGAGATATTTAATAAATAAATACTGGCAATGATGATGATGATGGTGGTAGTGATGATGATGATGGTGATAAAGAAAAGCAGTTGTCTCTGCCAGTAACAAAATATGTAGAGAATCAGCAAGTCTTGCATAAATCACATACACGTGACGTTAAAAGTGAACCAAAAAGATGAAATGATAATTGGGCCATGACAGGAAGGGTCAGGGGAATGAGGGGAAAAAAGAAGAATCCTGCAAAGTCTTGACAAAGGTCTTCCACTGAGGTGCAGTTTCTTCTGTCCTGATTTCCACAACGGGAGAGAGAGAACAGAGGGCTTGGCGCCTGTCTCTATTTACAGCCCCTGCTGGAGGAGCAGCCCCGGCGGATCCACCGCAGCAGGGAGTGCGAAGCCACTGCCGCCCAGGCCCCCCGCAGCGTGACTGCTGCTCCCCACCTCCTCCTGGATCCTGGGTTTCTCCTGGGACTAGAAGCTACGCAGGAGTCACAGCGAGAAAACTATAGCAGGGTAACCCAGAGGAGCTCAGAGACAGTGTTAAAATAAGGCTCTGAACATTCTCCACTCCAGGCAGCACTAGTTAGAGAGAAATGATGGATTAAAACCGAGATGGCAACCAAAACCGGGAAGATGCAACTGAAAGACTAAGACCATGGGAAAATGAAAATGTTTAGTAGGTGCAGGTATGGAAAGACCAGGCAAAATCAGTCATCAGAAGGCTAGGCTACCTTTGACAATCAAGAATCAGAGGTTAACAAGAACCAAAGGTGCAAAGCAAGGTCATCCAAGCTTACGGTTGCCAGAGTCACCAAATAAAAATACAGGGTGCCCAGTGAAATTTGAATTTCCGATAAACCAAAAATAGTGGGTTTTTTTTTTTATTACAAATATGTCCTGTGCAATGTTTGGGGCAAACTTATACTAAAAAGATATGTGTGGTTTATCTGACATTCAAATTTAATTGGTGTCCTATATTTTACCACTAACCCTATGCAGAGAACTTGTGAATTTGCTAACCGTTAGGTAGCTCGTGGCAAAATCAGATCAGCATCAATGAAATGTTCAAAGGCACTGGGTTGGGAGGGAGTTGTTGAGATGAAGGAGGAAAGTCAGATCAGTTATGGCTGGAGATGCCAAGAGCAAGATGGAACAGATAACCAACGTCACAGTTATGAATTAAATCCAACTCCAGAGCAAGGAAAGGAACCGAGAGCAGAGAGTGCTGGCCATGACTGAATAAAGGAGTTCGGGGGGTCTTGCTGTCGGAGGTTTCTTTTCAAAGTTCCAAGGCTTTCTACCCAATTCTTAGTAGTTCTCACCTTCTCTCTCCTCCTAACAGGAGCTGACACCTTAATGTCTAGCTGGAGAGTTATCAGCTCTGCCTTTGATGCTTCCCACTGGGCAGGCAGTGTTTCTTGGTATGGACAGGCTAGGCCACCATTTACGCATTAATTTAACGAGTGTACATCGAATGCCTCTCGTTCGCCAGGCAGCCCTGGGAGCCAGCTGTTTATGAGTCTACTTCACAGGCGGCCCCAAGTTCACTAGGGCTGCGTCTTCAAGCTGCAGGCTCCTGCCCGCCTCCCCCAACAGCTCGAAGCACCTCTAAGGGAGTCTAGGAATCCGCATTTTCATGCTTTCAGATAATTCCTCAATTTCTACTGAGCTACTAACCATTTAACACAAATAGTTATGTCAGTGCCTTTGACTTGTGAGAAATACGTAGGCGAACACAAAACGTGGATACTGATACCTGGAAAATTAAACGGGGTCGGGCTGGTGCCAGGTGAAGTTAAGTGATTTGCTCAAACCACATGAGCCGTGAACGCCTGAGATGAGACTCACACTGAAGTTGCTGTTTCAAAATGCAGCCCTGTCTCCGCCGGACATTCTAGACTCTGCGCCTCAGGATGTGAGTTGAGCTGTTATGTGTGTGACCACTGTGGTGAGGCAGCCGGGTGACAGTGGCTCCACCCTGGCAGGAGAGGGGAGGGGCGGGCTAAGGTCCACAGCACCTGTTCCTTACCCTCAGCCCCCGAGCCTGCGTCAGTGCTGAAGGGCACCTTTATTTCTGAGGCTCATGAGACCCAGTTGCCAACAGAAGGTGCTCTTGATTCACAGAGAGAAGCGCTGCTCTGGAGGGAGTGTCACAGAGCCTGTGTGACACACACACACACACACACACACACACCTCACAGCAGCACAGACAAATTCAGGATGCGTTCAATGATACCCGCATCTGACACTCACGGCCTAGCTGGCAGGGCTTGTCTATCCCCACGGTACCTCTGAAATAGAAAACGGGGGTGGCTCTTCCCATTTTACAGGTAGAAAAACCGAAGTCAAGAAACCAATGGGGAATTTCTGTCTGAGGCACTAGAGATAAAAATGAGATCGCACTGGGGACTGACACCCACCCGACTGCTTACTCCAAAGGATCACCGGGAATTCTTTCATTTCCACCTGCCCCCATCCTGCGTGGAACCCATCGCACCCTCCTGCTTCTCTTCCCACTGCAGCTCCCACAACCAAGCATGGCCGGGGGGTAGAAAGAAGCCTACAACCCAAGGAGCCAGAAGGAACCAGAGCGAAGAACATTCTCATACCGACTTAGTGCTCCACAGCCTTCAGGGACCAAGCAGTGACACAACCCATGATCCAACAGAGCTCTGCAATCACCCTGCAGAAGAAACACCCCAGGCTTCTCCAGCCCCCTTCAAAAAGACGAACTGGAGACTCAGAGAGGCCGGTGACGTGTTGAGATGCAAGAAGTGGCACAGCCCAGAGGACCACCCCTCCTGGTCCCAGGCCCAGGGCTCCGGCCGCAGAAATGAACTTTGCAGGTGGGGCTGCTGAGAGTTTTCAGGTTTGAAGTTCTTTCTCTGTGGTATGGATGTTATATTTCTTTTATAAAAGAGCATTTCCCCCCAGTGTCCTCAAAAGCTTTGCAGGACCAATTTTTTGTTGTTGTTTAAAAATCCAAAATTCACCAAGTCTGACAGCCACAAAAAAGTAAAAATACGAGGGCGGGTCAGAGCTGAATGGGAACATGAAACTGGCCTACCAGATAAGCTCAGGTTATTATAAACTCGGGTTATTATAGCTTCCTTGGGGTTTTTATAAGTCGAGTCTTTTTTAACTCCTAAGAAATATTCATATATATAGGCACTCCCTTATAATAAACACAGAAGTGCACTGTTCCCAGAATCTTCGGCTTGGCTGAAATGTGATGATATTCTTAGTTCTGGGTGTGGGGGGAGAAGCCTCCGCGCTCTCCGGGCTTTTTATAGCCCTGGCTCAGGGGCCGCGTTTGCTGCAGCAGCAGCCCTGGATAGCAAAGGAGCCAAACAATGCTAATGGGGCAAACAGACTGTAATTGCTTATGTGTGCTGGTTATATCCTGCAACAAATTGTTTCTTAATGCTGAGGTCAGACAGGGTTTAATTAGGAGAAATACAATTGGTGTAAAATTTTGCAGCAGGCTGCTTGTTTGGTGTCATGCCAAGTCCACATCTAGTCTCTCCAAATGGAAATTTTCATTAGAGGCCATTGGCAGCCCTAGTTAGGCTGAGTTTCAACTTTTCCAAGTCTCCTGGTAACGTAAACCTGAAACTCAGCATATCTGTTGCCTAATAAAGGGCTGTCCCCCTTGCGCTTACAAACACTCGAACATGTGCACGCTCTCTCACGTACCCAGCTGCCCCAGTTTCCCTACCAGCAAAACACACATCTCCCATGGGGGCCGGGGGAGCTAAAGCAATCTTCCTCTTTTCTGGACCGTTTTTTTCCCACATTAATAACACTTCATCTCCCATCAGCAGTTTACTGGAAAAATATTTTCAAATGCATCAACTCCTCCGATCTTACCAAAGAAGCCTGAGAGGTGAGTGGTTTATATTTATAGGTAGGAGACACATGGAAGGTCACATCTGGGATTCGCTGAGAATAGATCTCAGGCCTCCTGATCTGGGGTCCTGGGCTTAGGCTAAACCACAGAATTCTGCACACACACAGAATAGAAAATACACTGAAAAAAAATCTGCGTTTGTTCATGTAAATGAAACGTGCGAAATCATCCATGTGTCATGTTGTTGCTGCTTCCTTTTATCTAGTATCTATGAAGAAGGAAGAGTGGAAGGTGTTATTATTCAAAGCGGCACAGATGTCCCCAGATTCTGCAAACACGATTCAGTGGGCGTGACCCTCTCCTTTGTTGTCCCTCTTCCTGTACCCACCTCTTCACACGCTCAGATCCGCAGCCGTGCCCAGCAGCAATACGGCGATTCACAGTCATCGTAGGTGCCCGGGTCTTCACACCTTCAAGGATAAGCTTTTATCACTGTTTCTAATACAAATCTGTGTCTCAAAAGTGTTTAACTTATTTGGAAAATTCTGCTTCCAGGCTGCTATTCTCTCTCTCTCTTCCTCTCTTTTTTCCCTTCCAGCTGAAGGCGGTTTTCATTACAGTGACAAAGGCCCCGCTATGTTAAAGAAAATTGCACAGAGAGACCCCAAAAATCCATCTACCCAACAAAAGTCTAAGTCATTTTCCCTGCAGTATCATATCAGCAGTAACCGTCATGGGTGTAAAGACTTATGGGACCAAGTTTTCATTTTTATACGTGGTTCTTATTTGCTGAGTCTCGGCTCCTGTGCGGCCGGCTACATTTCATTTAGGTGCCGGGCCTCTGGGCCTGCGCTAATGTGCCCGGTTAGGGTCAGGGTAAAGCTCTGCACAGGGCAGGCAATTACGAAGCAATCCTCCCGCCTCAGCCTGGCTGGGGCCCAAAGGCCACGGAGATCCCATCGGAAGGGGAGGTTTCCCAGCTGCCTGGGACTCGGTCCCCGGGCAGGTTAGAGAGGGCGAGTTACTGAGAGCTCTGGCACAAATGTCTCCTCCTCTTTCTATAAGCTGAAGTCCCACTTAAGCTACGTTTGTGCTTACACGAGGATGCCCCTCTTCTACATCAAGCTCACACCAGAGATTAAAAGCGTTCTTGAATTTGCTTCTACACAATTTAAATGTCTAGTATTTAAAAATCCTCCTATGTTAATATAAGTACAGTTAGTTCTTCCCTAACACTTATTCCAAAATTGTGTATTTGTTCCAGTGCAATTGATGGACTAGGGAACAATTTAAGCATAACATGGATTTTGTGTTTTCTGATACTATGTTTTGCCTCATGAAACGAAAGACTGTACCCAGCTGAACTGAGCTGCAGGATGCACGGGCGCTCACCTTGACCCTCACCTGCCAGCCGCTCGGGCTCATCCCTCAGATATCTACCAGCCGCTCTGCTATACTCCACAGTTATTCTTTTGCATTTGTAAGCTTTGCTATTAACACAAAACAAAACAGAAACACAGACTCTTTCAACATGCCAGGCCTGTCTGTGTGTCCTGGTTCCAAATCCCCAGCCAGGGGAGCAGAAAAGCAGGCACTACCTGTAGGCAAAGACTTCCAAGGGAAACGGTGAAATCCCACAGAAGGGGCTGCTTTCGATGCTAGTGGTGACTGGGGTAGTGGTTTCAAATGCTGCTGCAAGTTCAGATCCATGAAGAGTTTCCTAACTCTTAAAGAAGAGATACTTTTAAAAGAAAGAGATAAGCTGCGTCAAATTTTCGGTTTTGAGGAAACAGGTATCTGTGATAAACACTGGCCTGGAAGAAGCTTCATCTTAAAAACAGAAAAACATGCCCCGGATGTAAGGCTGGAGAGGATCACGTACCCGTGATGTTCGATGCCAACACTGAACCAAGAAGGCCATTCCACAAGCATTTAACACATGTGGAACTGTGCTCTCTCATTTTTGCATAACTAAAAAGCTGTTGAATATTGCAACCCAAGTGTATTATTTTCCATTAGTTGTACAGTTTTTATTGTGCAAATTTTGCATGGTACAATGATTTTTTTAGGGACACATATGTCCGTGATAGCAGAATGACTATACTTCTTTATTATCTGGACACTGCAATTGCCTTCACATATTTGATACATTGAGGATTAGGGATTCAAAATCTAACATGCCCAGAAATAGATTCCTGCCCCCATTCTGTTTCACCCACAGTCCCTTCGATCTAAGTTCATAGGTGGCCCATCTTTCACTGGCCCAGCTTAAAACCCAGGAGTTGTCCTTAAAGCCCCTTCAACTTCCCCAGCATCCCAATGGCTTTATCTTCCGAATGACTTGTCAGCATCCCCACTGCTCCCAAGTCACTGGATTATTCCAACAGCCTCTAAATTTGTCTCCTTTATCCACCTGCATCCTTCACCCAAGTCTATCCTAACCCAAGAGCCAAAGTGTTCCTTATACGTAAGTCAGATAATCCAGTTCTCCGAGACCCTCCTCCAGAGACTTCGCACCTCACTCCGAGCAGGAGCCAGAGGTACACGGAGCCGGCCGGGCCCACCTGCCCCACTGGCTGAGTTTCCCCCCTGGCATCTTCTCCCACCACTTCCTCTAGCTCACGCTGCCCACTTGTACTGCTGGCACACTGGCCATTTCGCCACATGCCAGGTACTCTTTCCTCCAAGATTCTGCTCTGGCCGTGCCCCTGCCTGAAGTGGGAGTCACCTAGGTCTCCCAGTGGCCGGCTCGCCTGCTCGCTTATTTAAACATGAACTTCCTCCTACAATACCACCACTCTTCGTTCTCTGTCTTATTTTCTTCAATAACTTGATCTATCTTCCTACATAAGTGTTTTGTTCTGTTTACCATCTTCTTCTACTGGAATATAATCCCCTGAAGCCAGGGGTTTTGTCTGTGTTAGTCACTGCGGTCTCCCTAGCTCCTAGAAGAATGACTGGCACATGGCATATGCTTAATAATTATTTGTTGAGAAAACAAAATGAGGGATCAGTCTCTCTGTGTAAGGTAAATGGAGGGACAGTGAGAACCCGTGGGCAGAAGTTACAAGGAGACTCAATCTCAGGAGTCATAGTTCAACTACCCAGCGTGTGTCTCAAGACCGGCGAGCCCCCTGTCGCTGGTCATGTCCATGGGCCTGGTGCTCCGTGAATGGGCAGAGCGCTGAGGGGGTTGTACATTACGTAGTACCTGAGAATAAACAATATCTGAGGTCCCTTCCTGCAATGAATGCCTATGATTCCTGTTATTTGTGTAGAATTCCCTGATACTTGCGTTTATTTCTCAGAAAAGGCTGATACAATCTCCCTTTCCTCTTAACCATTTACTAGTAGAGGAAGAAAGTTATATTATAATGAAAAATACCCTCCACCACATGTGTGCTCCAAGTGACCCACTTACCACCTGGCTGTCCCACCGGCCTCGAAGGGGTAGAGTCATCCCCAAATAAGATACTTATGGAGGCGTTTGGAAAAATAACCCAACCAACTGAAGTGTGACATACACATAACAACAATAACCAATGCAACATGCTCAAAGTCTGACATCTTCAGAAATGTGTAACTTCTGTACAGCAGGACCACAGGGTGAGGTCTCAGTCCACAAAACACAAAGGAGTAACCATGAATTTTTTCAAACCAAAGACATGCTGGCAACAATAAACTCATTTTCTGTTGAAAGGTAAAGCTCATGTACTCTCCGGGATGACGGAAGGTTGCAGTGGTAATCTGTTGCTATTACTGTAAACAATATCTCAGCGGACAAAATGCCCCTCAATCTATAATAAGACTAATACCAATAGACAATCAATATCAATCTTCATGAACTTTATCAAGACTTGCCAACTTTTCTCCATCCCAAGGAAAAAAATACATGTGTTCCCCATGGAAAAAAACTTTGGAGGAGCAGAAAAGATACAGTTCTGAGAGGCACATGCAACCAGACCAGGAAAACTCAATACCCTGAGGAGACAGCCTGGAACTGATGACTCTCCTTTCTCTCAGCCTGCAGGGTAACCAAGGAGACCGTTGTTTTTGCTGTTTCGATGGTATTTCCTGTCTACCCTCGGCTCTCCTAGGTACAAGTGACCTGGCCAGAGTCACGGAAAAGCTCCCAGCCCTTCAGCTGCTTCCAAATGACTTCACTGGGGTGGATTTGCATCAGGGAAGGAACTAAATAAAAACAGGGACTTGGGAGTCATGGGGATTTTCAACCTCAGTTTCCCAATTTTCTGAGATACCGGGAAGTCACCCTAGGTGCTCTGCAGGTCGTTCCATAGCCCGCATGTGCGTTGGGGGCTGGAGGCCACACTCGGCCTGGTCTCCCCAGGGGGAGGAAATATGCTTCCTCCTGGGATGAAACTGAGCGAACGAGCTCAGGGTCTGCACGGCTCTGTGACCAGCCAGCAGGCCCGAGCCAGATGCGCGTGTCGCCCAACAAGGACAAAGTAGGACAGGCCTCTCCTTCTCCAAACCCAGAAGCCTGAGGCTGGCAGAGCGCTGTGGGCGGGGGACAGCCCTCTGAGGATAGCCGGGCGGTGACCAGTGGGCCAGGTTGAGAGGAAGGCGTGTCCTTCAAAAGCCTTCCACAAAGGGATGGTTTTCCAGGGCCCCGGTGATCCCGAGGAGCCTGGCGAGCGATGGCGCTCCCAGAGGACCCTCTCTGCGTGCCGTCCAGGGAAGGGAGGAGCTGTTTCAAGGCAAATATTTTAGCTGCACTGGGAGCTTTGGCCTGTTCAGTGGAGAGGCCCAAGAGACCACCTGTCAAGACATGAGTCTCTCGCTGAAACCCCGTAGCCTTGAAAGCTTGGGGAGCAGGGAGGGGTAGAGGCGGAGGAAGGGGGACAGAGGACTATCAGCCTCCATAAGCAGAGCCTGGGGACCGTGCAGAGGGAATGAAGGGGGATCAGGATACCTGGAGAAGAATCGGGGACTAGGTGGGTGGCTCTGTGTCCCTGAAAGCATTTCCCCCTGGACAGCACGCTGTAGCGACGAATGTTTTCCAACAATTCATTAATTCCGTTTTACAAGTAAGAAAGCGGGTTTCTCTGCCTTTCCCCTGATTACATCTTCCGTGCTCCCTCTTCTACCTGATTCTCTGCAGTGCTTGCCACTGAGAGACTGACGCGGAGGAGCAGAGCTGAGAAACTGGAAGATATTCTGCTATTTTTTTATTTTTATTTTTTGCCATCTTTCCTTTTTAAAAATTGTGTCAAAGCCCCTTTCCTTCGGTAATCCTTGATATTCCCCTAGGAGCTGAGTGAAGATTTAATTGTGAAATTTGCATAGTAACTCAGCAAATAAACTCGCCCGTCTCTCGCAGACCTTCCACTGCGGAGGCCCATTTCAGTTATAAATCACTGCCTCCCAGATCCCCCCATCAGCACTTTGTACCCCTAAGGAAAGCGGGCGGGAGAAAATTCCAGCGGCCTGCAGTTCGTGCGGGCCGCTCCGCCTCGGTGGAGGGCAGGGCGAGGAGCTGCGTGGGGAGCAACTAATGACTGCCGTCCCCTTTCCTGCCGCTCCCCCGGGGAAACCAGGTGGCAAGGGCCTGGGACCCCTCCTGGGGACCTCCGCACCTATTCCCCTGTCAGCACGAGTCACGCCAGGGCGTCCAGAGAGGTGAGCAGAGATGCTCACAGTCAAGCTTGCCGGGAAAGAAGCCAGCAAGCCACATGCAAGGAGAGCTGTTTTCCCCCGACAATACCAGGGTCCCAGGAGAGGATGTGTCCCCAGCCTCTTCCAAGTCCAGCTAGAGGTCTTGGAACTCAGCCTTGAAAGGTCCCTTTTGCGTTACTTTGTTTCCTTCCCTCTTTCCTCCATTCTGCACCTGCCTGATTGTTGTAAACGTGGTGGTTTGGTTAAGCCAAATAAAATCAATTTCACCAGAGCCCAGAAAACTAGACTTTTAATAAACCTTTCCATGTTATGTTTCAGCATCACAACTAGCTTTCCCTTTCTAGTCTGGGTCTGAATGAGTCTGACTTAGATTATAAACGGCAGTCACAGCATGGAGCATGGCTGTGTCAGTGGAAAAAATAAGGAAGTATTTCAGCAGGAAACCAAGGAAGAACAGGAGAAAGTTTAAGATGGGGGGAAGAAGTATATATGATTTCTAATTGCTTCGCCTGGAAATAACCAAAATGTAGGTGGTGCTGAGCAGAGGGCCCTGCTTGACCTGCAAGGCATCCCCTGGTCCCTCGAAACTTCCCGGCTTCCAGGGTTTCCAGGAAGGAAACCATAGCAACCCCTTGAAACAACCTACTTCCCTGGATCATCAGGGGTTAAGCCAATGAACCAATATTCTGCTTTAAAGAATATTGTCACTCTCTTCAAGAAGAAAATTTACAAAGAACAAATAAGGGACGTTATGCAGATAACTTGCATTCACCTAAAAATTCGAAGATTGCTGATCAAACGCAAGCCCTGTAGTCATTTCTTTCGAACAACCGGTTTCAGCTCCTTATTTATTCTGTAACTGATCAAAACATGGTGCCCTAATTTTCGAGTTATGCTTGTCAGCCCCAGGAGATCAGTGAAAATCTGAATTCTGTAGATGAATCAACAAGTCAGCATATCTCCGCCAGATGCAGAGCCCTCCGCTGATAGATGCCAAACGGTCTTTAACGTGAGAGTTTCGTTTTCTCCTGCTTCCCTCGATTCCCCCATTTAGTCAACACAAGTTTCCAGAACTTAACTGAAGCTGCTTTTTTCTATTGACTCTGTGACGAAATGAATAATAATTTTCCCTGAGAAAATGTTATCCCAAGAAATCAGAGTGAATACAATATAGATATTAGCTAGGTAAAAAAATACCTATTTGAGACCAACATCAGGCTTATGAGCGAAACATTAGTAATGTTATATTTATACCAGGAATAAGAAAAGGTGTTCACTCTACCTTAGTAGTCCTCATGGCTTTGGAAAGACTGGCTAATGAAATCTAACAGGAGAAAAACCCCACCAAAGATGTATAAGCATCAATAATAGGAGATATGATTTATAAGTTATATGACTTTACACCTAGAAATCCAAAAGAACTCATCAAAGATTGATCAGAATCAATATCAAGATCATGAGAAAACAAATGAATTAATTTTGACAAAAATCACCTTGGATTGATGCTGGAGGGGAGATAACACCCAAGACAGCACAGATCTGCTCGGCTAACGAATGTGGCACCAGGCCCGCTTGCATATTTCTTGGGGAGGACAATGATTTTTGAAATAATTTTCACCCTCAGACCCTGGAATAAATTAAGAGTAGAGAGGCCAGGTCAGAATGCATGCCAGTCTGGGGTGCACACTTGATTACGAACGTGAGATTGGTTGACTTAAGCAATTCTGCTTTAATATTCCACTAATTAGGTAGGGGACAGCTCTGATTGTGATGAGATTGTCCCACTCCAGCTCAGATTTCCTAGGAGACATATTAATTAAAGCAATTCTCTTTCCTCATGAACTGAAACTTCACGGAGACAAAGTCTACCTCCCCCCCCCACCATCCTGTCACACACACAGCTCTCTACCTCCCCCTTGAGAGAAGGAGTGACAGCAAAAAATAAGAGGCAGAAACAACCCTGCAATCCCTGTAAGGCTGTCTGAGCAGTTTTAGAAAATTCCAAACAGTACAGACACGATACATCACCAATGGCTCAGAGAGACATGACAGATCTTGCTGTAACCACAGGGAGAGAAATGCCATCAAACAAAAACTTTCCAAATGTAAATGTATAAAACCATGCACGCATGCATGAGCTCCAGTGCCACACGGCAGCAAGTCGAAGAATTAAAACTAGATAGGTCTAGCTAAAACTAGATATCCCTTACGTGTCTGCCCAGACCTTCATTCAAGGTAAGGCGCTACGGTGCATTTTCATGAAGCACGGCAACAAGCATTAAAGAAACACATGTGACAATTGGTTGGGAGTGTCATTGACAAGGACACGGTGTGTATCCTGTCATCGATTCCTCTATGTCCTGGGCCATATCGTGGGGAAACCATAGAATCAGAGTAGGATAAAGAGATGTATTCTCCTTCTCTCTCTCACTCCCCCCCGTTTCCACCATTACCGTTCACACACTCACAGAAATACACTCACAACCTGCAACGTTGGGATCTGACAAATGGAGAGAGAGCTGCAAAGTAGGAAGAACTCAGACTCTGCAATGAGACCGATCGGACTTAATCAGAGCTGTGTGTGTGACAGGATGGTGGCGGGGGAGGTAGACTTTGTCTCCATAAAGTTTCAGCTCATGAGGAAGGAGAATTGCTGTAATTAATATGTTTCCTAGGGCTGGAATCTCATCTCCGTGACTTATTTGTAATTTCTTAAGCAGTTTCTAACCGCACTTTCTCATATTTAAAATATAAATAATAACATAAGCTTTGCAATGTTTGAGGCAATGAAATAATGTAAAGTTCTTTACATTAATTTTATTGTCCTTAAAACAGTGCTCACAAAATGGTAGCCTTTTACTACTATCAGCATAAGTAAAAAAGGTATACACTCAATACATTTTAAGAATAGGAGGCATGGAGAATATGCACAAAAGAAGAGACTGGAAAATTCCATATATACTTAGTATAAGCAATCTAAAGTAAATGCCTTTTTTATTGAGTTAAAAATATTTATTGTCAACTGTATGCCAGAAATCATTTCTATTTGTCAAATTCTTAAACTTATCTAACAAAATTGTCATAACAGAGGAGCAATGCTTACAGGATTAGTCATAACTTGAATTAGTTTAATGTATTTATTAACTATATATACTGAATTACTGTTCATTTAGTTGTATTATTAGAGAGAGAGAGAGAGAGAGGGAGGGAGAGAAACTTTCTATTTAGGGATCTTGAAGCCAAGGCAGCAACAGTTATTAAGTCTGATTTGTATCCCCGAGTCCCTAAGAACATATCTGATTATTAAAAATGAACAAGCACAGCCCATGATACAGTCATAAGGGAGCGCCGAATGGTTAAGGCTCAGATAAGAGCCTCTAAAAAAATGTTTTTGTCGGACGTCATACACAAAAGAAAAGAAATGAAGCTGGTGTTAGGGCCTCACCACCTACATTCCCAGAAATGAGAGTTGTATAGACTTTCCTGAAGATCTCTGCTTTGGCTCACACTGCCACAGCAAAAATACCACACGGGGTGGCTTAAACCACAAACGGTTAGCTCTCACCGTTCTGGAGCCAGGGAAGTCCACTGTCAGAGCTCTGGAAGAAATGGTATCTGGTGAGAGTATCCTTCCTGGTTTGCAGACAGCTATTTTCTTATATTTTCACATGGCAGAGAGAAATATCTTGGAGCTTTTAATCCCTTTATAAGGGCACTAATCGCATTCATGAGAGCTCCACCTTCAAGACCTAATGACCTCTCAAAAGCCCCTCCTTCAAATACCATCATAATGAGAATTTAACCTTCAACATTGAATTTTGGAGGAAATTGAAGGCTAATGGAGATCGCTATCGACTGAATGTTTATGTCCCCCCAGTTTGGAATCATTCCAGTTCTAGAACTTTCATGGAATAGAGGCATACTCACAACAAAGAGCTTTTGAAGGAAACCCAAGAAGACCCATGTGGTAGATTCCTGGAACTCAATTTAGAAAGCATGGTTCTACTACTCTTTACTATATTTCAGTAGCAATTTGTAGAATAAATGCCTTAATATTCCTAAACCTGCTTTATTTCCTTAATAAAGTAAAATTAATGATTCTCATGCTCTTGCTGCAGAGAAAGTCATGAACATATACAGAGCAGTTTTATAAGGAGGTTTTAGTAAATCAGAGGGATGGGGATGGATGGATGGATGGATGGATGGATGGATGGATGGATGGATGGATGGGTGGATGGATGGATGGATGACAGCACAGCATTGGTGGTTCTTGTTGTTCCATCCGCTAGAGCCTAGAGTATTGACAGTCAAGTCCACTCCTAAACTGTAGGCTCCTAGAAGAGGGACACATATTAGTTCTTTAATGCTCTGTAGTAAAACCAGGGTAAGAATTCAGGGCCATCAAACTGACAAATGAAAGAACTGGTTTTATCAGGAATGTTGTAGGGCTCCACGGGTTACAGACAATGGGAATTCGAATGGGTGGGTTTTCTTGGCATGCCCCTGAATAAGAGCTGTAGAAAGCTCCTATTGTCCAATTCTTTCAGAAACTAGGGCAAAGCAGGATTCAAGGGGAAGTCTTGATAGAAGGCCTAAGGGGTTTCTTATTTCATCTAAACCAATGTTCCCATCCCTGCTATTTTACTAGGATCAGCAGGCCACACACGTGTATCTGTTCCTGTGTTGATCGCTCACTGGAAATGTCTTTTGGCTCTAATTCAAATTCACTTTGGTGCCTAGAAAGAGATATTACTTGTTATAAAGCCATCCCAAAATTGTTTCCAGCCTAAACACTTCTTTTTCTAAACCCAGGGACCCGTGTTTGGGATATCTTTATACATATAAAAAAAACAAAGATTAAAAAAAATACAGACCCAGTATTGTATAATTTAAAATTATATAGACATGATTTTTCCAGAAACTCTTTTTTAAGGTATAGTAAATTCAACTTTCTAAATGCCCTAGGCTGAGTTCACCTTTAAGTATAAAAATGTGATGTCTGTTAATCTATTCTTTTTCCTTAGCTCAGGGTTTAAGAATACATAAACTACCCCCTTGGAAGCCCATTACAGGATAAATCTTCCCTCTGCCTCGGCTTCTTCAGCAATTGGGGATGGGCTAGGAGTGTGGGTGTAATAACTATGATACTATAATGCACCTGCAAGAATAAGTTATCTATAATAGAGATGTATTTATTTTTGTATGAGGGAGATTGTGACTGTTCAGCTTATAGGATTTTGTAAAAGGGCTTTTAAAATAAATAAAAATTGATTGCACAAAATAAATTTGGGCTTCTAAAAGATTCTAGTGACTTTGGGGGGGGGGGGGGTTGTGGAGACATGGTGAATATATAAGGCACAATGTAAAATCCCATTATGGATTTTTTTGAACTGGTGAACAGACAGAAACTAAAGGAAACCACTGGTCATCTCTTAGCCTCAGACAAAGGTAAGAGTTGCTGCCTTCAGATTCTGCTTACAGTGAACCCTCGAGTGCTAATTTTCCTCAGTATCGTTACTAACAACATGGAAGCACCAACATGCTGATAGAAAATAATTACCCAGTCAGTCCGGGCTAGGAGGGATTGTGAGGCAGAAATAAGCCACAGAGATAGCCAAGGGAAGAAATTCAGCTTAGATAAGGAAAAGTGATGCTGCCCTGAAAATCATTTCCAATAACCTTCCCCAAATCCCTTCAAGTGAATAGGAGATGTTAGAGGGATGTCATTAGGTGCAGCGAAAGCTCAGTCCCCCTTGATTCTGAGGACCAAGTTCAGCTTTAGCCAGGTCAGTTTAAACAGACACAGCAGAATTCAGAATTAGCCTGAACGGGATGACCCAAGTAATAACAGAAAAAAGCCTGAACATGCTGTTCTGGGAGAGATGTTAACACATAATAAGTTCAACATGGTCTACTCTGACTCCAAGAACTGGAGTGAGTAATTGGAAACAATTGCTGCACCTTGGCTGGGACTTGGACGATTCATGAGTCATCATAAGTACAGCTATTCTGGAATATTATCTCCCTAACGGTGCCCTCAAAATAGGTCAATTAATTCAAAGCTCCTCAATTAGCAATCGGTAAAAGACACTTATTTATTAATAACTAGTCACCAACAGAAGGGGAAAGGGTTAAAAGCTAACCAATGCAAACTGTGTCCTATTCTCACCTCATCTTTCCTCAGCTTACACACTTCCAGTGACCCACAGGATCTGTCATAAAGGACCAAGTCCAAGTACTCAGTTTTCCTACTGGCCCAAATACTGTTCAATTCCTTCAACATTGAGTTTTTGACCCTTTGACTTTCCAATTAAGGGGACTGGGCTATATTTTTGTTTTTTAAAAAGAGAGAGAAAACAGACTGCAGATATGCAATAGACCTTTGGGTGGGACCTTTGCAATAGATTTGTAGGGCCCCTGTAGTCACTCAGATTTTGTGGACTTTAGGCGATCCACCTGCAGGAACCGGATTCCAGGATGGCATCCCCACCAGAGGTACATTTGTGAGCTGCTCTCCATTCCCAGCCAGTCAGGTGGTGTGTATTCTGGGAGTACAGTAAATCTAATTAGAGTATCACAAAGAGGAAAAGGCGCCGCAAAGGAAACAGTTATCCTAAGAGGCCTATCTCCTTGATCTTCTTGAAAGACTTTCAAAGAGCAACTTTTCACACAAAAATCTGTCTATTGTGGGGAGGCAGTTATAAGATGATAAAGTAAAGATAATACTGCCTCTTTCTAGTTCCTTGTATAAATCAAAAACAAGGAGATGGGGGGAGACCAAAAGAAATACCACTTTCCATGAAAATAGAATCGCCCAGAACCTAAGCCAAAATATATATTTTAAAAATATTCGCCAAGTGCAGGGAAAAGTTCCCCAGAGTGAGGGAGGACACCACGAGAGTATGCCCACTCCTGTAGATCTAAAAGGACTTTTCCAAAGGAGCCTGCAAAAGCAGTTGTCCAGGGCCAGCCAGCTGTGGGAACCCTGACAAATGGCCACACACTCCAGGTTGGGGCCTGATGGGCTATAGCTGGAGTATGGAGGAGCCATAAGGAGGCCAGGCCAGCCCTTACGTGGACTTGAAATCACTGCCTGGCCTGGGAAATCTGTCTCTGAAATCGGAGTAACGTGACTGTATTAGTCTGCTCCACCTGCCCTAACAAAGGATCGCAGGTTGGGTGCCTTAAAGAGCAGAAATCTATTGCCTCCCAGTTCTGGAGTCTCTAAGCCCAAGATAAAGGTGTCAGCAGAAATTCTTTAAAATTGAGATGAAAGTATTAGTTCCAAACAATTGGCTACTTGTGAAAAGGCATATAGTCATGAATTTTCCTATAGGTTTAACCCAAAGACAATACACACGTTCCTGGAGGAAATATCAAAATAACCCTCAAAGCAGTATACCCACCAGAAACATAATTTAATTTTCCAAATATTCCATATGCTCCATAAAAAATATTCCTTTTGAAATGAAATGAAAAGAATAACTTTTCATTTGGAAAAATTATTTTTAAGTAAAATAATTTATTTTCTAAAAATATTTGAATAAAATCTTAAAGCAGATACTTCAAGGGAGTAGAACACAAAATTGTGGCAAATCCTGGGTTCAATTCCAAGTTACTCAGTCCCCAAATAATGTTTATACCTAAGCGATTGAAGTTTGCCCTATTGCAGGGACTGGACTTGCTCATAATAGCTGTGCATCCTCTGGGCTGCAGGGGAGACTGGATGGTTCAAGAACAGCCAACGTCATTTAAGGCCTGTTCACTGGAAGGGCAGCACTGCATTAAGTCCTGGGTAGAAACACAGCAAATCCAAGAGAAAAGAACCGATAATCAAGCACATTGCGCACTTGAGAGCTGTGACCACTAAATATTTGTTGAATTAACGGATGGATAAATGAGTCAATGCCCAGGTCAGTATTGTGACCCTTGAGCTTTACTAGAATATTAACAGGCCTATATGATGGGATCACAACTCCCACTGTGGCAGAAGCAAGCTCCACGGTGCTTACTGGAGGATCTCTCTCTGTCTCTGTCTCTGTCTCTCTGTCTCTCTGTCTGTCTCTCTCTCATACACACAGACACACACACACCAGGAAAGTGCTGATCGACTCCCCTCCACACAAGTCCAGCCTGCCCTAGACTCGGCAAGCTGCCTCTTCCGCCCCACCCACAGGGTTGAGCATCCGAAGCAAAGTGGAAAATAGGGGCTGGAATGAAGCCTTGTTTGGGCACAAACCCGAGCGATGAAAAGCAGAGAGGAACGCGGCGCAATTAGAGAGAATTCTGCACCAGTGTTGGCAGCCCCGGGAGCGCGGCGGGCGGCAACCCGCGGCTGTGGGCAGGCTGTGGGCAGCCTCCGGGTGCCCCTCGCGCTCCCCTCCCGTCTCTCTGTCTCTCTGCTAGACTAATCAGGTGGGGGACGCCCCAACCTCTCAGATGCGTCTGGGGGGGATTCCTTCCCGGGGCTGACAGGCCCACGTCGGGGCACAGCTCCCACACTGTCCGCGGGAAGCCTGGAAGTCCTCGCATCCATTCCTCGTGGCCACGCTGATGGACTTGGCAACAGTCGTGTTTTCCTACAAAATGACCTCACTGAGAGAGCAGGAGATTGAGGCTTCCTGGGGGGGAAAGGGGAAGTGTCCAAGGTAGCCGGGGAGACGGCATGCTCATCCCCGGAGGCCATCGCACTGTCGCATGCTGGCCAGGAAGGGGAGGGAGGCAAAGAGGCGGAGAGGGAGACGGGCCAGGGGAGACTGGACGGTTCAAGAACAGCCAACATCACTGGGGGGCCCTCCACAGGAGAGCTGGGAAGGGCTCCCAGGACCCCGCGGCCCGGCTGGCAGCCCCGGCCCTACCCGGCACGAGGTGCATTGGTGAGGAAAAGCAGCTCCGGGCCCCCGCGAACATTTATTTCATGCATCGTTCCTCTGAGGAACAGGAGGCGGTGCATCTTTTATTCCCGGTGTGTCCTGGCTGAGAAATGGTGGCCAAGCTCCCCTGCGGGCGTCTGCGCGCTTTGCAGGCCCCTTCAGCTTTGCCTGTCTTCCTGCAGCTCTTCCCGCTGCTCCCCGCAGTCCGCACCCGCGGCCCCAACAGGGAGACGAAGGCTAACAGGCCCGCTGGAGCTGCTGATCCGCGGCGCCTGGGCAGGACGCCCCAAACCTTCCGTGGAAGAAGGCAGGGGAGGAGTCCAGGATAAGTCAATCAAAGGGCAGATGCCCTTAAACGGAAATGAGCGTAAATAAGCAAAAATTGGAGTGAGCCCAGGCTTTCATCGCTCCTCTGAGCCCTAAGTGGCCGCCAGGCCCTCCTGGCCTCTCTGTTGGCCAGAATTCGCCTGCGTCCAGTCCGGGCTCCCTGCCTGGCCCCCGAGCAGTCCCCGCGGCTCCATGGCGAGGCTGCTCTACCCCGAGGCCCAGGTCTAGTGGTTGACGGAGTAACTGCAAGTCCTGAGTCCCCCTTTTTTTCCCACTTCCTCACCAGACCTCTGGGCCATAATCTTTACAAGCCTCTATCTGGGCTTATTTTGGAAATAAAATGAAAAACTTGATCTTTCGACATGACCTCAAGGACCCTCCAGACCCAACCCTGGGCCCTCTTCATAAAATGAACCCCCAACAGGTGCCCCGCCGCAGAGGGCAGGGGAAGGTCCCGCCAGCCCCAGAACAGACCTCAGCCAGCTCTGTGTGAACCTCCACCGGGGAGATGACTAAGCTGGGGGAGGCCTGCTCTCCAGGCTGCAAAGCCTTGAGCTACGGTAATGACATAGAAAAATGGCCACGATAACATGTTAAATGTAAAACAGACCATGGAACCATGTCTACATTACAGTTATAACCACATGAGAATGTGTTCATTGGTAAGAGAACATAGAACATGAAGAAATGAAAATGGCCATTTGTCGCAACGGTGAATCACAGACCAAGTTTCCCTTTATTTCAGTTTTCATCGACATATTCCAGAGAGCACTTGCAGGCTGAGCTTGTAGTTCAGTGTCCTCCAACCTACAGATATGCCGAAAGTACAACCAGCTCATCGCCACACCGCCAGCCCTGCAACTCTGGCTACAGCGATAACTGGCTTGAAACGCTCTCGCCTCTGTCATTCGTTCCTACTGTCCCATCTGGCCGCTCTAAGGGTTGTGTAAGCTTCTCAACAGTCTGAGGAATAAGATGGCAGGTTACCTAATCCCCAAACTGATACCAGAACAGAGGCATTTGTCTTCTGCTGCCTTTTCAATCCACCCAGACAAATGTCAAGACTTTCATCATTGCCTTCATCATAATGGCCCAGGTTTATTTAATAATACGTTAAGTTCTGTACAGGCCACTTTAAAATCAGTTTAAAATATTCTTGAATATTTTACCATGTGCTCAGAATAGCACCAAAAACTACGGGGATCTGAACAAAATAAAAGGAAGCAAGGCCCCTGTCCTTAGTAACATCAATTAGAGAGGCTCGTAGTTGGGTGAGCAGGTCTGTAGTCATGGAATAGCTGAAGGAGGTGAGCAAAGTTATACAAGTCCCCAGTCCCCCACATTATGCCTGTGAAAACAGGTCACTTTTGTAACTTAAGGACCTTTCTCTCTAGGTCATCATTTTAAGGAAGACTACAGAAGAGTGCTGGAAGTCACCTGCTGGGCACCTATTGTATGGTAAGGGAGGGAGCCGGTAAGAAAGCAGATGGCATAAACATCTCCATGAAAGAGAACAAGCAAAACAGAAAGTGAGTAATGAGGTTGAGAAAGAATTTGTGTGAGGACAGTCCCTGAAAGATTTCAGGGAAAGATTTCTAGCAGTGATCCGCAATTCCCTCTGCCCCCGAGGGCCCTTCCCTTTCCTCAGCAGGATGTGCATCTGCACCAGCTTTGCCTGCTAACCACACAACAGTGACTGCTGAGGATTAATCCATGTCATCTGTGTTCACCGACGACACGCAGAATTGCCAACAGGAGCCTTTACTCATCACAAGTTCACTTATATTAGTACAACCGATTTAAAAGGATTCCTTTTTCCCCAAAACGGTGACTCCATGGCTAGTCGTCACAGCCTCACTGCAGAGAACCATTCATTTTTGAAATATTGAAAATAGCTCAAGTCCAGTTATTAGCTCCAAACGCCAAGGGGTACGGGGCCCTCAGGTTAGAAACCACCATGGTAAGGTCTGGAGCAGCCAAGAATACCAGAGAGCATGAGAAACACACTCAGCCAGAAGGCAGCAGGGCTTGAACTTGGTAGACTTGCTCAGGGAAGATGCTTATGAGTCCCCTCAACAACATCACTGTCACCAGGCGCCATCGGCCAATGGCTGGGAGGCTGAGGAAGTGTGGGGAGGGGCAGAGGGTGTTCCCATATATACTTGAGTCTGTTTCCCAGGTGATCTCCAAATCTATCTTTCCTTCCATACTTTTCTGGTTGTCTGCTGGCTAATAGTGTTTTTAAGAATTGTGTTTTGTCTGTTTTAAGGAAACAGTCACTTAGTATTTTTTTGGAGACCTGAGGTGTGTATAATAAGAGTTCCATGATTACTTTCAAATTTGGACCCTTTGTGTTCCTACTCTGGTCTCAGTTATACTCTGTGTACTACAAAGGAAAAAAAGGAAAAATTTCTATGTCTTTCAACCCACAATAGCTTCACAAATTGGACTCCAATTGAAGTGCAGAGTCTGACATGAACAAGAATGAAGACTTACCCTGCAGGTGACTCATGGGCCAGCAGTGTTTGTGGGCAGCATGGTTAGAAGGCAGAAGGGCAGACCTTCTCCAGGCAAAGCACTGAGGATATAGAAGCTCCCAGGACAAAATTGGGATTTAATCTATAATTAAATCACCACCCTAGCAGCCATTTCCCAAGGAGCACCCCCAGGACATGACAAAAGAGAAGCCCTCTAGTAAAGGACCAGCATTCTTTAACTTTCCTTAACCCAGCAATCCCCAAGGTAACTTAACCATAGAAATCCTCTTCTGTGCAACATGTATTAAGATCCCTCCCATCTTATTAACTCAATGGAAACCCTGAGCAGAGGGTTTACAATGTGGAACAGCCTCATGCTCAGTAAGTGGCAACTAGAAAGCTGAGACCACAGACATTGATATAGGAACTCGCAGGTGTGCCAGAGGGATACATACCAACACTCAAGAACAGAATTTAGAAGACAAGTCCAATGAGATCAGGGGCTTATAACATAACTTCCTATGTTATTTGGATATCCTAAAGAGAGAGATAAGGAAGGGGGTGGAAGAAAAAGGTGGGGAAAGAACCGTCAGAGTGTATTAGTTTCCTGTGGCTGCTGTAACAAATGAGCACAAACTGGGCAGCGTAAAACCACAGTAATGTATCCTGTCACACTTCTGAAAGCCAGAAGCCCAAAATCAGTATCACTGGACGAAGTCCAGGTGTCAGCAGGGCCACATTCTCTCTGGAGTCTCTAGGAATCCATTTCTTGTTCCTTCCAGCTTCTGGATTCCTTCATTCATGGGGGCATTGCTCCAATCTCATGACTAATATCTTCAGTTCTCTCTTTGCTCTGTCCTCACAGCACCTTCTCCTCTGTGTGTCTGTGTCAAATGTCCCTCTGCCTCTCTTATAAGGACTGTGGTTATATTTTAGGGTTCTTCTGGATAATCCAGGACAATCTCTCCATCTCAAGATCCTGACTTAATCTCATCTGTAAAAATCCTTATATTTATTCTTAGAGAAAATGAGAATCCTGTGATGTCATGGTCCCCAATTCATCTCATCTCAAAAATACCTTATGATATCTGAGAGGTTAAGGGCTTTGGAACCCCAAATCCTTTGAAATAGAGAAAAGGAGAGTTTATAGAGCAATTTAAAGTTGTATGTCTTTAAGTGTTTATAGAAGCTTTGTTAGTAATAGCCCGATTGTTCATCAATAAGACAAACTGTGATGAATTTATTTACTGGAATACTATACAATCACTAAAATCAATGAATTAGAACAACACATGTCAGTGCAGATAAATCTCATAAACTCAATGCTACGAAGGAAAAAGATCAGATTAAATTAGCATAAATAAACTATGACACTTTTAATAATAAAGTTTAAAACCAAGTAGCAATAATTTCTTTAGCTTTCTACCTTCCCAGTGATATTTGGCTTCCCTTGCAGCTTCATGTCCACAGAAACTGACCCATCCCCTACTCCTGAGCTCCACCAGGACTGGGGCAAAAGTCTCCAAATAGCCCAGGGCTGAGCCAACTGGACTAAGTGGAAAGGAAAGGACTGTGACACAAATGGTCAGAGTGGTGAGAGAGGGAGCATCAAGGGACTGAACACAAGTGCCTACAGTTTCAGTGCGCAGTGTAGCTTGGAAACGAGGATTCCCTTGGAGCCACTTCAGTAAGCATCTGTGCCCGAAGAGAAGCAATCAGGAAAAAATAATAATTCTTTTGGGAAAAAGACAGTGTCCAAGAAGCAAGGTCACCAGCAGCAAGCTCAGCAAATAATAGAAAACACGTGTTTGAACTATTTCACCCGTACTGGACCATGGTATCCACTTCCACAGATAAAATCACTATAGCTTATGAAGTAGCAGTCTATGAATTTAAGAAAAGATTTTTAAAATGTAGATTTAAAGGTGTGTTTAAAACCACATAATGAGTATAAAACCCTGGCTAAGAGGAGCATGTGTCCCGGGTTACATTTCTTAGAACCCGCTGGTCCTGTGCCCTGTGCATTTTCCCAGCTTCACTGAATCCATACCTTTGTGTCCAGAACGGTCATTCACGGTTCATTTAAAAACTGCGGCAGACGGAGGCTACGCAGTTTAAGTCAAACATGAGAGCAACACTCTAAATCCTCTGATTATTAAAAAAAGAAACTGAATGTTGGTTCCCAGGACCTGGAGAAACAAGTCTTCTCCATTCAGTACTGTGCATGGCCGCTTCTCGTTCAGCCCCAAGTGCCATGAGCCCTCCTTGCCACCAGAGGCGACCTCGCTCTCACCGAGAGGCTGGCAGCTGCGTCCGAGCAAGTGCACAGGGTAATTCCAGCCTGTTTCACATTTGATTATGACAACTCCATGGCATAACAAGGAGGAGGGATTACAGTGCATCAAGCAGTTGGGATTAATAACTAAAATCTATTTACGTGGAAAGGGCCCTGAATGTGGATTTACACCCCACCCCCAAGCCCTTCCTCTTTTATCCACACATTCCCTATCCTGCTTTAAATATTACTATGGAAATAAAATCCTATACAGGAGTCTTTTTTGAATGTTACTTCTGTAAAGAATCTCCCCTAATTCCTATCTTTTAGGAAGAGTTAAATAATTGCTTTATTTAACCAGTTGCCCGCTGGACACAGGAACCTCAAATTAGACAACAGCAATGTATCCCCACCCTTCTTCTATACTCCTGCTTCCTGCTGATGCCTCCACCACCCACTCAGTCTCTCAAATCAGAAGCCTGGCTGTCACCTAGGCCTTCCCACCACCCCATCCCAATCAAGCTCCAAATGCCAGATAGTCTGCATTCGCCTCTGGCCCAGCCCTCCTCGTGGCCCTACTCCATGTCCTTGTCTCACTTCTGAACACGACGAGAGCCTCCTCAGTGCTTTCTCCGTTCTAGTGCCTCTTGCATCTTAATTCTATATGACTAAGGAAACTACCCATGGTGGAAGTCTGCCTGCGCCACTTAAGTCCCTCAGTGGCTTCTACTGCCTGCAGGATAAAGTCTGACTCCTCAGATAGACAGCAGTGGGCCTCTAGAACCTGGCCCTGCCAATGTCTCCAGCCCCATTCCAGATCTGTCATTTCTACGTATCAAAAACAAATCACATAACCCATGGACATAGACATTAGTGTGGCGAAGGCCTGCGGGGGGGATGGAGGGAGTGGGGTAGACGGGTCAGTGGGGGAAAGAGAGGGAACATCTGTAATATTTTCAACAATAAAGATAAATTAAATAAAAAAAGACTTTAACTCAAAAACAAAAACAACAAAAAAATCACTCATAATTGTATCAATCTATCTGGGACTTTGTCCACTCCGGCCCCTCTCCCTGGAATGCCCACCTCGCATGGGTGGTTCTCCTGACCCCCTTGACTTTCAAGACTAGACTCGGCCTCCTGGCGGGCAGGAACCTTCGCTGCCCATCTGGGCTGGTTAAAGGATCCCCGACACGGCACGTGGGGGGCTGCACACATAGGAGCCTCCCTCAGCAAGGCCACAGGGCATGGGAACGGCCTATCGCAATGATCCCCCTAAGTCCAAGTTCATCGTGTCCTACCCAGCGACCCCATGATCAGGAAAAGTGGCAGGCTTGAATAAATGTATGTCGACGCCCTTCCAGGCCTTTACGCGGATGTTTTCTTATTTGCTTCAAAGGCTAATTACCTGCTAACCAGGTCCTTCAGTCCACGCGTGGAGAGAACTAACAGCAAGCGGGTGTTTCCCACTGAAGGCGAACGGCCCTGCAGCCTCCCCCCGGTGCCGCTCACGTTTCAGCACCTCGAACTTGTTGAGGTGGAGAAGGGAAGCAAACAGTCAAAATGAAAATGGTTAAGTTAATTAATTGCCAGCTTGCTTGTAGGACCAGCACGTTTATTTAATCAGTTGCCTAGTAACCAGCCTGCGTCTGATGTGAGTCGGATCCGCCCGCAGCGTGTGCTGGGCCGTCTCCCTACCAGCCGCCCGCGCTCCGTCCTGCTTTCACCGCTCTGGGGTCTGAAACCCCAAGTCCCCTGCCTGCCCAAGAGCAGGGATGAGGTAGGGACAGATTCCATCGTCTGCTCCCCTGTCCTCTTGGTCTCTCTCCACAGACTCCTCAGCCAAGGGAGGTCTTTGCGTGAACGTGACCTTTCCGCTGGTGAGTCATATGACAAGAAAAATGACTCATCCACCTTCCTTCTGGGGTGACCTACACACAGGCTTCGAGAAGAGCCTCACAGCTCCCCAAAACGCTATCATTTATGCACCCCATCGATACACAGGGGGATGAGTCCACACCACCCAGGTTAGGGCCTCTGCCCGGGGCCAACAGAGAGGTCCGAGAAGAGGGGGCTTTGGGCTGTGGGTTTTGTGTCCTTTGAGCTTTTCTGAGTGACCTTAAATGAGGAGAGAATAGACGCCGAGTTTCATCACGCAAGACCAGCTCAAGACAAACTGTGCAGTTTGTTTTCTGTCTGGAAAGAAAAACATAACTCATGCACTGACAGGCCACGGAGCGCTGAGAACTCCTTTGGCGCTGGATTTATTGGCGGATTTGACGACAAGAATTTGCTTGCAGGTTCTCACACCCCTTGTGCTATCCTCTTAGCTGGTTGTTGTGAACACCCCTCCCCCATCTGTATCCCCAACCATCCCTGTTCTTAAGCCAAATAAAAAGGAAACAGCAATGAAATAAGGATCCATGTATCTGCTTTGACACACCATGGCCGCATTTTTTGTGCTACCATGAGGCTGGAGGTCTTTTCCCTTCTATTTGTCAGTCTCTGTGGATAAAAGACTCCATCTTCCATAAAGAATTCCCACCAGAAATCTTCACAAACCCTCCATCAGAGAGACGCTCTGCCTTCGTGCTGTGCAGAAGCTAATCTAATTAAGACAGGATCTGCTCAATTTAATAGCCTGCTATGAATTTTTACAGACAGCTGGTTGCTGGAGTTTGGAGCAGCTCTAACATGTAAAATTCACATTGTCCGGGACCAATATCAGGGTCAAATATTTTCCTTCGTTGGGGAGCTTATATTGTTTTGGAATAGATGCTGTTTTCAAACCAGGGTATCCTACAGGTAAATGCACGGGAAGGGACATTGAGGATCGAAGCTTCTAAATCTTGGCTTTCCATTTGCAGAATAAAGGCAATGATATGTCCATCTGGGCCGGTTTTATGGATAAATTTGAAAATGTATACACAGGGCTGGCTGCATGGGGGTGCAATCTGTATAGTCCCACCGCACCCAGTGTTAGTGGACCCCTAGCTCGGTGTAATGCTGTCTTGTGTTGAAATGAAAGTCTTCATTTTTGAACTAGGAGACATGCATTTTTTATTATTATTCTAGGCTGGGCCCCACTGATTATGTGGTTGGTTCTGTGTATATAAAATTCTCTGCATGGTGCCTATTGCATGGGAGCCACGAAATCATTATTACAAACCTCTCCTCCCCATCCCACCTTCCAACATAAAATTATGAAATTCAAGCTAGTAGGTTTTTCTCCCACTTCTAAATAGGGCAACTTCTTGATCTATCTAAAAACCCCTCCCATCCCCCAACAAGGTCCCCCCCCATCTATTTTTAAGAAATGGAAAACATGCTCATATAAAAAAAATTGAAATGTCATATATATGCTTATATGCTTGTATGTGCAAAAATGACCAATTATACAAAACTCATCATTGATATGATTGGCTCAGACACGGGGAACTGATGTTAGGAAAGGGTTTCTGGATGGGGACCTAATTCCTACTTCATTCCTGTCCTTATTTTTGTTTTGGTTGCTTTCTACCACATGTACGTATACCCTAAAAAATTAACAAAATTTAATTTTGTTTTACTTATATCCCAATAATCCCATCTATACACATGTGAATATACGTTCATGCCTAACTTTTCGCTTGTCTGAAAAGATAGAGCTGGGGAAGTCATGGCTTCCCCCAGATCCATCATTTTCCAGAGCTCCAGAAGCACAAGTTCTATTCCAAACCCAAGGCGGTGGCTGGTGCTTAACGGCCTTGCTGGCTGTTTTCTGTACTCCCCTTGCATTCCCGGGCCCACTCCCAGGGGCGCTCTTCCACTGCAGATCCCACCCACCGAGTCTGCTGAACCCCAGAAAGCATGTGCTTTCTGTGTAAAGGGAACTGTGTACCGCAGGTGAACAAGGGAAGAATGGCAGCCCATTAAAACCTATGTTCTAACCGTGTCCAGGGCTGCTGAGAAACACAGTATCTAATAGGTTCTATAAATGTTTACTAAATAAATAAAAATGCTATTTCTGATAAAAGTTAATACTAATTCATGGATGGCGAATAAGTGTCAGCATAAGAGTGAACTTACATCTATTGGCAGGAGATATCTGAACTCATGTTAGGAAGGAGTTTAAAGCCATGTCTGAGCTCAGGTGAAAAGTGGAACCCTGGCGATTGGCGATGCCTGGTAGGGGCATGGGCTCTGAGCAGGAAAGTGGCAGGACATGTGCCCACTCCTGCCATCCTTCACATGCGTGTGATTTTTTTCTACCTAACATGTTCAAAGGACCCAAGGAAATGGGTCACAAGACTGGAAAGCTTGAATAAATATTTTTGAGAATCATTTCTGTGAATATATTCTGCTAAGTGTTAAAACCCAAAGATGAGTAAGACAGCAAGTGTTTTCAAGGTATTTAGAGACCAGAAGGAAAGATGGGCCTGTGCGTTGTAAGTTAGAATACAGTTACAATGGTCGAATGTAAACATAGGACTTTCAGAGCAGAGAGACGGCGATTAACAGCAGGGGAGCGGACTCAAGACCCTCTGGGGGAGACCACCTGCTACATAAACTGCCCTCCTGTCATAAACAACTATACTAATGGACAGAATATAGGAAGCATGGCTTTCAGGCACTGGACAATGGTCCCAGAGGGGAGGAATCAAGGGGAGCCTTGCGGCCGCCTTACCCTAAGGACTGGAGGCAGACCCAGGCAGAGCGCTGAGAAGAGCGGCCCGGCCCAGCCCGGAGGCGGGGGAGAGGCGCGGGAAGGCCAGGGAGCGGGACCGGGGCCCTGAGCCCAGGCCGCCACAGCTGCCCGGGCCGCCTTGAGTCTTTGTCTCGGTGCTGCTCAGTCCACACACCGAAATGTCCAAGAACAAAAAGGAAAGAAACTACAAAGACGGAAGAAGAACTGATAAATGAATTTACTAAGGTCATGAAATTTCAATATAAAGATGCAATCGTATTTCCGTACACTAGTAACACAGACTCGGAAATTGAAAGGAAGAAAAATCTATGATAGTGTCAAACTATTTAAGGGATAAACTTAAAGTATGAGCAAGAACCTTTATTTGTAAATTCCAAGGTATTGCTGTGAGACATTAAAAAATATCTAAACAAATATAGAAATATAGAGTGTCCCCCCAAAATCTATACACACACTCTGAATAATTATAAAGGCAGTGCTTATTAAAATACACACACTATCAGCTGTTACAGTGTGTGTACATATTTTTGGGACACCCTGTGTATCATGTTTATGGATCTAAAGGCTCGATAATGTTAAGATGTGAATTTTCTCCAAATGGAGATCCTTGGTACTGACTCAGTAAAGTGGTGTCCTTCTTATAACTCCATTGGCCACCCACAAATGCCTACCAGAAGCCATAGCACGTGAGAATGTCACAAAAGGGTCGAAGGAAAACAGAAACACCAAGGTTCAGGGACCCTCTCCCTCCTTCTCAGTGAGGGAGGAGCGCTCACCTCAGAAAATTCTGTACCAAACGCTGAAGACGGTCCTCATAAGTCAGGGTGGGGAGTCTTCTTGGCTCCAGCTTTCTTAATCTTACTTAAGGAAAGGCACTTCCCATCCCCCAATCCATTACTTCACAGAAGCTTCAGTGACAATATCCTGCATCCTGCTCCCAAATCATGTGCTTTCCCTTAGCTCAGAAAGCTAAACTCTAAAGACAAAGCAACACATCCGAGATCCCCCAAGTAGGATCTAGAGTTTAAAAACCCTCAGTGGGGAAATGCTTGAAAATAACTCTCCGACTGGAATAAGACCAGTGCTGGGCAAGTGCTCCCAAGCTCCCCAGCGATGGTCCCCGCCCCGCTCCCCAGAGCTCGCCCGCAAAGCCACCTGTCTTGGATTTGCCTTTCGCGCCGGCTGCGGGCTCTCAGGCCCGCACCCAGCGACACCATCCCTCCAGATCTGACGCACTGTGGCGCTCACCAATTTAAAGGCCTCACTTCCGAGGCCGCCACACAGTAAATAACCCATTTGTTTCCCTCAGATCACTTCACAGAATAAAGGACTTGTGTGAATTCAGCAGGAGCCCTGTCATTGCGGGACGAGCCGGGGCTGGCGCTGGAGAATTTATCTCCGCCATCCCCCGCGGGCAGGGCCGGGCTGCGCTTTTGGGGGAGCGAAACGGTGCGAAAGTTGCAGTCTGGCTCCTGAATTCATCACGAGCTGACTTCATGAAATCTTAATGCACAGATTCAAGCAAGGGCTGGGGATAAGTCATTCAGGCAAAGCCCAAGAAACTACAAACCCGCAGAGCCTGAAAATTTAGTCACTGCAGGTATAATAAATAGCATCCTTTCTGTGCATGCATATTTATACATATGTATCTGTGTATATATATTGTACATATAGATACACATGGATATAAGCATATATAGGGAGAGACAGAGAGACAACATATGTATTAAATAACCGTAACTTGTGGTTCTGTCACCTAACATTGTACAATGAAGCTTTCAATAAGAATAAGTTAATAACCTGAGGTTAAAAGCTGCCCTTGGACTTGCCCTGGCAATTGCTGTGGGCAAGGGAGAATGGGACCTAGCACTGGAGAGAGGACCCCTGGAAGCAGAATTCACTCCCACGTATGGAGGTATAGATACGCAACAAGTTGGAGGTGCCCAGATTATGGGTTTTTTTCCATAGACAAAGATGTTTTTTCAGTGCTAATAGACCCAACTCCACCACCTGGCAGTGTCTCTGAGTTGGGCTTTGTAGACACCGGTGTCCTGAAGGTGCTCCAGGTGTGCCCCCTACGGGGGGAAGCAGAAAACTGGGTGATGTTTTCAGGGAAAGTGAGGGGGGTAAAGCATTATAACAAGACTATTTATCCCAGTGCCAACAAGAGTGAAGTTATGGTCAACTCTACGGGTCAACCGTTATTCATGGGACACTTTCTCACGTGCCAGGTGGTCGCCTCCAGTGTTGTGAAGTCTGACGACTCTCCTTAGAGGTGAGGTGTTGGCTCCCCCTTAGCTAGTTAAGTGGAGTCCTGGCCAGAAACACACACTTTCTACGACTATACCCCCTGCTTTTCCACTGGTCCGCGCTGCACGTGTGACTCCGGTCCTATTCTGCTGGCCCCACGGGAGTCCCACCCTTGTTGAGGACATGTGACTCCTTCCTTCAGTGTCACCTGCAAAGTAGCAAAGACACAAAGACACAAAGCCAAGAGTGAAATGGAAACGCACCGTCCCCAAGGAATTCGTGTGACTCGCAGGAGCGACTGGACCAGGGCAGGTCCTTCTGCATCCGTGTGTCTCTGCTGGCACCTCTCCTTTCTCGAGGCTGCTCACACACCCAGGTGAAATCGGGCTAAGCAGCTGGCTGGCCTTCTTTTCAAATAAAAGTGCTTCCCGCCCAGATCATCTCAGAGCGATAGAAAGTAGACACACAGCCAGAGATACATCAACGGGATGATGTAGTTTTATCTCCCTGTGAACATTTTATTATTAATTCTTTAAGCACTTAACATGAAACCCTTTGCACTACTTCATTTGGGAGGGCTTGGTAAGATCATCCACTTGTCAGGTATATAACTGAGAGAACTGCAATACAAACATAAGTGATCACATTTTGGTCACATGTGGTTAATTTTTCTTAGATAAAACACCGAGGAACCCAATATGGAAATGTCAAAATTGCCTCAGAGTGAAAAACCCAATTTGAATATTTATGTACATGCTCCAAGTTGCGACAACCTAGCAAACTATTTAATAAAGACAAAAGGAGTGAGCTGTTTGTGCATTTTAATTTGCAAAACAAAGAACATCTCATAAATGTGATTTAGTTATATTATTACACGCTTTAATTTATTATTCATGCATCTTATTTTCTATAACAAAACAGCAAGGCATGAGTTGAGAAACATCAGCATCACCACAACTCATAGCCCTCCCAGGAAAACTTGGGGTTAACTGCACAGTCAACCCGGGAGGCCAAGCGTAACAAGGGCATCTGTGGAGAGCTTGCATCCTATTGGGAAACATACAAAAACACAAGTAAAGCAACAAACAAAATAATCACAAATGCCATAGGTGCTGGAAGGAAACCAACCAAAGCTAAAACAGAGAATCTGGTGGGGAAGGACTTTAAACAGGGTGGTCAGTAAGGCTTCTGGAGAAGGTAACATTTAAGTGCGGTCCAAATGATGAGAACAAACTGGTTGTATAATGAAGTGGAGGGAAGAGCATTGTGGCCAAAAGGAACAGCATAAGCAATTTTGGACATAATCAAAGAAGTGACAAGGCTGATATCTGTCTTGGGAAGACTGCTCCTGCTGCTGTGCGGAGTGTGCTTTGGGGGTGCGAGGCAGGAGCAGCCTGAGAATGGCTGTACCCTGAACTCCGCATTTTCACTGTTTGTTTCCTTGGATGCCCCTCCAACTAGAATGTAAGCCACACTCAGGCAGGGCTTCTGTTAGTGTTCACTGCCACAGCCCTAGGGCCCGACAACACTGGGAATGCAGGAGTTGGTCCTCAACAAATAAATCTTGTTATGAAGTAAGATACTCATCCTCTGGAAGAGGCTCTTCAGGACTACTTACTTTAATACATCAAGGTAATGGCCCAGGTAAACTTACTGAAACAGGATCTGTGGTGGGGCTTCTTATGGTTTTCCCCTGGCCTGAGAATTCTCAGAAAATGTGGCAGTGTCTCACCTGCTTTCAAGCAGGGATTTAATATCTAGAGACAGCAACGAGACTGCAGATAGCTAAGGCTTCGTTACCTTCGCCAGGCAGACTACAGGGCATTTACTCGTGGGCCCTGAAATATTATTATAAAACGAAACCCACTTGTCAAAACAAACAAGCAGAGCAAATTCCACGAGGCGTTATAGCCTCAATAGCAGTTGCATTATTTTTACAAGCTAATTCATAAAGCCAGATAATTCAAAGCAGCACACCCTTCCTACGTGTGAATGTGGAAGACTCCACAGCGTTAATACATCAGTGCAGATGTGTAAATAACTATGCTCATCCTTCAATAAAAGTGTTTTATTCTCAACACTATTGGATAAATATGCCACCTGAATAATTTACTTATTTTTTCCCCTCTTGAAATAATATTTTTAAAGGTAAAAATTCAGATTCAGAAAATTTAAAAAAACTACATTTGATTAGAGTCTTCCAGATTTCAAAAGAGGAATATGAATGATAACTAATCATCATAACCGTAATAATAATCATAAAGCATTTGGTGTGGAGGGCTCACTACTGCACACACTTCAGTCAATGAGTCACCCAAACGTTTCCGATTATGCGGGTATCTTGGCACTGTACAAATAAAACACCTGAGTGACTGACTGCGTTGTTCTTTGCTCACTCAAAGGGTTTTACTCAAAGTTATTGCAACTCTTAGAGGAGAGGCAGTGCTTTTAAAGCATGTACAACATGCTTTAATTTGATTTCTTGTCACAGTAAAAAAATTATCAGTCATTTAATCTCTCTCTTCTACCCTATATGTGTATAGGATACGTAACTCCTATAGATACTAACATAAAATGACACTTAACATGCATTTTTATCATTTCCGTTCCAAACCACTTTCATATTCCGACTTGAGTAAATATAGAAAGAGCCAAACTTGTTTAAGATCCAGATGGAGTCTTCTAGAGAATCATACTTCATATATATATATATACATATATATATATATGCACACACACATATATATATACACATACATATATATATATGAAAAGTAAACTCAAATGTACAAACATATATCTTGATTGTTACTAAGGCTCCCAGGATCATGTCCAGTTTTAGTAGACCAGAAGTCCTGACCTGAAATCACTGCAATTATAAGAAATATAACTAGAGCTTCTACTTTACACCAACAGCAGCTTTGCTTCCCAGATTTACTCACAACTGCAGGTCTGTATCCAGCAGGTATAATAGACCTTATTTCTTGATCTTTGGGCAATATCTGCATCTATGGAAAGTAAATTGATATTTCCAACTGAAATGATCACCTGCTTATAAAGAGCTATTTCAAACTAGTATCTAGTGGGAAACATTCGACTAGCCTAAAATACAGTAATATGTGTACTGATGTGTGGGGTGGGAGGAGTGCTTGGAAAGGTGACAGATTATGGGATTGAATTGTGAACAGAAGAAACATGATTTAAAATAAACAAAATTGGAAAGAAATGAACAATATCAGCAAGCACCCTGGAAAGTAAGACTCTCTAATATAATATAAATTTGTTCTTGAAAATACCTTGACTTGAAAGCTTTTGAAATTCTTTGATGGAAATTGCTCTATGAGTACAAAGCTTTATTAGGAATTATTGTTATAAAACATTAGTTGAAAATAGCAACACAGAAATTTGCAGTAAGTTTCACTAGTGTGACTATCACATCTCCTGCTAACATTTTGACAAAAAATATAAATGAACATATAGACTGATTATTATTTTTACTCTGATTCAGTCTCAACTCAGTAGAGTGAAAAGATGACATGTTTAGTTTCTGAGCTTCCTGATGTGCAGCCAAAGAAACTTCTGGGGTCCTTTGGATGGCTGGGGCAGGTGCTGGGGACGGTTCTCCATTTTCCTTCCAGGCACAATGCATCCACTTACCCTTCGGTCTTGATGGCAGGGACTACTTCAAAGGGCCTTTTACTTGGAACAGTCTCTACTTTAGACCAAAATATGGCCTTGGTGCATTTTTTTAGGTGTGCCCCAGGAAAAGTAAATACAGTAAACAGTCCATTAAAATTCAGCAGGGAAAGGCAAAGATAGAATGGAAATCCACAGGAGAGGTGCCTAACCCAACCCCAGGGACTTGAGGCCTAAAATGCTCACAGGAGAATGTATCCACAATGAAAACTAGTGTGTTCTTCGTGTCAATCACATGGATTGTTCAAATCAAGAAATTTCCCTCTAACCTGAATAGTTATTGTGGGCCTCTCTCAAATTTTAATGCGAATTTTTGTCATGTCGGAGACTTAAAGGAGCAAAGGTTAATTCCAGGACAGATAATTTATCATATTGCTGCCAGGGGAGTCAATTACCCTGTGAAGAGAGGAAGACCTCCCTCCCTCTCTCTCTCTCTCTCTCTCTCTCCCCCCCCTCTTTCTCCCCCCCACAAATGCAGTATGGGAACTGGTAGCCATAAAAGGCTGCTGTAGGCAGGGAAATAAACGTGAGGATGACGCGATGTAGAACCCAGGGTAGAGACTGTGGGACCCCAAGTTAGCCTCGCAGTAATGAGGTGAGGAGCGAGGCCTGGGCGAGGGTGGGCCGGGAGGCCCTGGGGGGTGTGCGGGGCCCCGGGAACGCTGCGAGGCGGCTTCAAGTCCCTGCGTCAGCATCATAAAGAGGAGGAAGGCGGGACCACGGGACCAGTTGAAAGGGTCAGGCAGCAGCAGGGGGTTGAAGTCATGTGGGCCCCAGAAATAATCACTTGTTCTCAGGCTTGGGGGAGGCCATCGGCCAGCCATAGGTGACTGGATCGCTGCCCGGGCCAGGAGGTCACGACCCTGACACGGGCCAGAGCTGCCCAGGCCCCTGGGGAAACACTTGTCCCCAAGTCCGGGTCCCAGAAGACGAGAACCACACTCCTGCTCCTGCCCTCGCCCGCCCCGTCCAGCCGTCTGCCCCCACCCTCATCACGAACAGGGCGCAGGCCCGGGCGCGGAGCAGGGGAGCAGGCCCTCGTCAGGATCGGTGCAGGCCAGGCGGGAAGCGAGGGGCTGTTTGCTTTTTCTTTCTTTTGTCTTTTCTCCGTAGGAAGAGTTTGAAGGTTATGCTTCTTTGCATTTTTTTTTCAATAAAAAAAGTGCAAAAATATCATCATAAATCATTCGGAAGCAGGCAGCACTGCGTAAAACCGAGCGCTGCCCCATCCAGCCTGGTGCGGCGGCTCCCGGGCGAAGGCAAGCGGCCGCTCCAAACCGAGACGCGCCGTGACCCCGCGGCCCACCCGATTTCAAAGGCGTGGCGTGAAAACGGGCTTGCGAGCATGTTAATAATAACTTTACACTCGCTATATGTTGAAGGGATGTTTTGGACATATTAGATTGAAAACATACACCATTAAAGTTCGTGCCATCTGTTTCTTTCTCACTTTTTTAAGGGTGGCTACCAGAAAATTTAATATTAAATATATGGTTCGCTTATGTGCCTCTCATTATATTTCTGCTGAAGAATGCTAAAATAAAGATACAACCTCCCCTTTACTCTCAGCATTCCCTTCCCCAGAAAAAGCACTTGTCACATTTTATGTCTTCTTAAAGACCTCCTTGGATATACAGACAGTTAAAAACAAAATGAAACCCTTTTAAAAGAATTTTGCAGAGACTGTCTTTGTTTTTTCCCTAACCGCGGGCGTAGGAGATCGTTCAATATCAGATACGCTCATTTCCCTCCTTCTTTGTTATTCCTGTGTGCGTGCTGTATGAATGCCCCCAATATCCATTTAACTTTCTTATTTATGGAATTGAAGGTTTTTCACGTTTCTATTTTTGTAACAGTATTGCTACAATTTATATACTTGCTGGGTCAAAGGGAATGAGAATTTTTCATTTTAATAGAGATTATTACCGAATATCTTCCAAAAAGTATTCATCAAATTACATTACTACCTAGTACCACAATATTGCTTTCCCCGCACCTTTGCCAAGCTTTTAAAGTTTTGTCCAATTGCTGGACGGAAGGTGTGTCACTGAAATCCAGCTTTCCCTGACATCTCTGGGCCTGAGAGTGTTTCCTGCGTCCCGAGCCGGTGCACTGAGCAAGCAGAAAACAACGGGACTCCTCTCACCGCTTTCTGTTGAAACCAACCCAGGGCTCAGACGTGTTCAGCTTTTCTTACTCGTCTGCACTTGTCGCATGAAATCTCAGACAGATGCCTTTGGTTTCCAAGGACCGGCAGAGAGTAAAAGTCTTCCCATGTCTTTTAATACCAAGAATAATCTTGTTTTAGGAACTAAAGTGTCCAGTTTGGCTCACGGGCACGTGATTTTTCCTTCATTCAACTTAAAGCTGATCTGTCCGCCAGCCCCCTCTCTTCCGACGGAACGTCTCCTCCACTTCTCCCCCCTCTGCAGGGGGGGCAGGTGCGAGCACTGCAACCCTCCCGTCCCCCCCGACGCCCGCCCCACACTCACACCCAACTATCAAGTGTGTGTTTGCCTTTGATGTTTACTGAAGCTCTCTGCACAGTCTGGATGTTAAGTCTTCGTCTGCTATATATGCCACAACTCCGTTCTCCCAGCCTGTCACTTCTTTTTCTTAACTTTATCATATCTTCTACCAAATATAGATTTTGAATGTTAATTTATCAATCTGTTCTTTTAACTTCTGTGGTTTGTATGCTTAGCAAAGCCCGATATACTTCAAGATTACAGAAATAGACTCATTTTTATTTTTGTAAAAGCAGCATTGAGATATAGTTCACAGGCCTTTCAACTTGCCCGTTACAGTGTACAAGTCAATGGTATTTAATATATTCACAGAGTTGTGTGATCGTCAACACAATCAACTTCAGGACGTTTTTTTTCACCTTAAGAAGAAGCCCTGTGCCCTTTAGCTGTCAACCGCCAGCACTCCCATCCCCACCAGCCCGAGGCAACCACTAAGCTCCTTTCTGTCTCTAGGATTTGCCTACTGTGGGCATGTCATACAGATGGAATCATATGCCAGGTGGTCTTCCTAACGGCCTTCTTTCGTTCAGCACGTTTTCAAGGTTTATCCATGTTGTGGCGTGTATTAATTCTTCATTCCTTTTTATGGCTGAAGAAACGCCGTTGTCTGGATAGGCCACAGTCGTCAGTTGACGGACGGCTGGGATGTTTCCACCTTTTGACTTGTGGCTGCGGCTGCCATGGCCATTCCCGTTTTCCAAAGCGGCTGCCCCATTTCCCATTCCCACCAGCAGTGCGTGAGGGTCCAGCTTCCCCACATCCCCACCAGCACTGGCTGCTACCTGACTCTGATTCTAGCCATCCCCGTGGGTCTGAAGTGGTGTCTCATTGTGGTTTTGACTTGCATTTCCGTAATGACTACTAATATTAAGCATTTTCTCAGGTTCTCGTTGGTCATTTGTATGTTTTCTTTGGACACATGTCTGTTTGAATCCTTTGCCCATTTTTTTAATTGGATTGTCCTTTCATTACTGAGTTGTAAGAGTTCTTTACGTAATGTCCCTTATCAGATATACAATTTGCAAATATTGTCTCCCATTCCCTGGGTTGTCTTGTCACTTTCTTGATAGTGTCCTTTGCTGCACAAAAGGTTTTCATTTTGATGAAGCCCAATTTATCTATTCTTTTTTGTCACTTACGCTTTTGGTGTCATACCTAAGGAGCCATCGCTAGAGCCAAGGTCACAGCAATTTGCTTCTCTGTTTTCCTCTGTTTCATAGTTTTAGCTCTTCCATGTAGGTCTTTGATTCATTCTGAGTTAATTTTTGTACATGCTTTGAGATGGGGTCCAAATTCGTTCTTTTGCAAGCAGATATCTAGTTGTCCAAACACCATTTATTGAAAAGATGATTCTTCCCCATAGAATTGTCAAGTACCATTGTCAAAATAAGATGACAGTAAATGTGAGAAAGACTCCTATAATTTTATTCCCATGGTTTCATAGATATTTTTGTTTTTATTTAGATATTTACTTCATCTGCAGTTTTTTTCGAGGTACGATGGGAGGTGGAGGTCTGTTAAATCAATGGCTAATTATGACAACATTATGTATGAGTGACAGATTTTCTTTCCTTACTAACTTGAAAATTCACTTCTTCTGTCATATTTTATCATATATATAGATCTATTAGAAGCTTTTTATTATGAAAGGTTCACGTCCAGGCGTTTGTCTTTATAACATTTTCCCTGTAGCTTCCTTTTACAGAAATAATATCTCTTATTTCATGAGTAACTTCCCACCCTGACTGTCTCCACTCTCTTCTTCTGGAAGAGATGGATGCTTTGGGATCCACCCTGGGCTTTAACTTTCGTCTTCATGTTTTCTAACTCTGTGCTTTTCTCTTATTTCCTGGAAGGAGACTTCAGTCGGAGCTTTACACTGATTTACTCTCCATTTGTGTGTGTTCCTGTTATTTCCAAATCTTCCACTTAGTTTTTTTGCAAGCGAGCGAATGCCGCTCCCTCTAGGCCTTCCTGCGGGTACGAGGTTGCCGCGGCGTCCTCGCCGGGCCTCTGCGGGAGCGCCCGTCCCTGCCAGCTGCCGGCGCCCGCACGGCCACCCGCGGGCTTTCTCTCGCCCTGAAGCCCACGTCGCTGCCAAAGCTGCGGCCGAAGGAGCCGAGGAATTAAAGCCCGGAGCAGCCCCTTCCCCTGACCGATGGGGCTGGTATGTAATCGCCTGCGCTCTCGAGCCCGCTGGTGGCTCACTCTGACTCTGTGTTCAACACTGACTCCAGGGTGCCCGGGGACTGAGTGCCAGTTGCCATGGTGCTCGCTGACTTGACATCATTCCTTCCTTGGCTCCCTTCCTGCCCCCGCTTCCCTTCCTCGCCCCCCTCCTGCTCCTTCCTTCATCGCCCAGTGAATGACTGGCACTCTGGTAGGCAGCTCCCCCTGGGCACATTCTGAGACATTTATGTCCCTTGAGGAAGGGTTCCTGGTTTGAAATACATTTTCCAGACTGAATGTTCCAGTCCAGAATTCTCATAATCATTTCTTGTCTAACTTTACTCCCAATTTTAGGGAAGTGCCTGAGAGTTTCCAGTGGAAGAGAGGGAGGTTGGCAGGGCTGAGGCACAACAGTCCCACCGGCGCGAAGCCTGCTGGACGTGAAGTGTCCTCACGGGAGGGAGGTCAGCTAGCCCAAGAGCTGGACGGAGAACATGGCTGAGACTCAGAGGACGGCCGCGCAAGGCCAAGGGCCGGGGTGTCGGTCCCGCTGAGGGAAAGGCTTGTGCTCCCCCAGTGAGGATGCCGCGTGGACCCTACTCTGTGTCCAGATAAGAAAGACACTGGCCCTCCGTCCAGTAGAAGCAGAGGGGGACACTATGACATGAGGACATATCGTCTTATCCCTAGACCTCCCTGGCAAGGGCAAGACAGAGTGAAATCCTAAAGCCTGAACATGGACCTAAGAGAAAACAGGTTAACCCAAAGGTATCCTATTTTAGGAGAGAAATCAATGTACCTTTCATGGGTAGTTCTGCTTCCATCCACAGATGGATGGAGTCCTAAGCACAAATGAGATAAACGATAGAAAATTAAAGAAACCTGCGTTTTCTTCTGAGAGGAAAACTCATTTCAGTGTAGTGTCAGCCCCACTGCTCTTAATAGACCTGCAACGAACCCTTTAGACACCGCACGGCTCCAGTCTGGTATTTTTATAAAGAAGAGCTTCAATGCTAGATTTCATTAACGTTGACAATGAAACGTTCCAAACCTTTAGTGTCACAAACGTCAGGAGGTTGGGATGTGCTCTGCTTTGCACTGATTTTCAGCGTCTGCTGCAGTTACTAGCCTGCGGGGTGGAGCCGCGGGGTTGGGGGGAGACGCCCCCCTTCTGCAATCAATTACTTAACTGCAATTATAGCGGGAGACCGAGACGTTCAGCCTTCTCGTAGCTTCCCTATTTCCTTCTTCCCCGGGAGGCACTTCGAGATGCTGCGGCAGGTAGTGTGCCTCCCGTAAAAGGCTATTAGTGGGATTGCGGGGTGGCCAAGTTACGGCAAAGGGCACCTTCCCTCTGCGAAGGCCGCGCAGTTTCCTAATGGGGTGGCTTTGGCAGGGCTGCGAGTGCCCAGCAGCGTCGAAACGGAAGACCCTGTGCCATGCTGCCCCCGACTCTCGGAGGCAGCCGGCAGCCTGCAAGTGAAAGCTCTGCTCAGGCCAGTGAAGGGGTCCAAGGAATTGATGAACAAAGGAAATGAGAGTTAGAACTTGGCATTTTAAAAGCAGGTGAAGGAAAGAGAGATGGGTACGAATAGAGGAGAAAACAACCTGAGCGAAAATATTCTGTTCCTAAAGAGCCAAACTATAAAAGCCAAAGGGAAGAAAACTGGAAAGTGACCTCCTCTCTCCTGTCTCTCTTACAGGACAGCAATGCCGTTTCGTCCCAAGAGAGGGCTCCCCATCTCTAACACCCCATCCCGGTGTCCCCTGAGCTCCAGAAGCTTCTAGAAAGTTCACCTTGTCCTCATGCAGGCCTGATGAGCTGTTGCGGATTAGGCCCATACTTCCACTCACCGTTTCCCCAGGAACTAAAGTCACAGACTGAACGACCTTGTAAACCCAGACCCTGAAGCAGTACTGAGCTCCAGAGGAAAGCAAGCTAAGGGATGAGTCTCCCAGGCTTGTGGACATAATGTTCTCCTAATCAGGTGGGTCCCTGCAGTTAACGACCAGCTGTGCTAACGTCTAGTCATCAAGTTCACAGTGACCTTCCCAGCTATGGTGAATGCGGAATTAAATCCTTAAATTAGAATAAATAGCACACGTGCCCTAAACTTGGCAGTAGAGTTGAACAAAGAATGATACAACTCAGTTTTGGTTTATGGGACAGAAACATCAAATCCAGAACAAGTGTTTCAGACCAGGAACTCTTCCTAGAGAGACATAAATGTTTTAAAATGTGCCCGTTTGTAGCTTCTTATGTACTGGCATCTTCGTCAGATATACTTGGAGTCCTTGGTTCGCACTCTGAATCCTGGATATGTTGGGATTATTGGGCCTGGTTTATGCATCGAATGCAAAATATGGCAAGTGTTTTGGGCCTAGAGAGACAGAGGGAAAGGAGACTTGAGTCTGCAGAAACCAGCCAGAAAGGGTGGCTCCAGTATTACCCGGGGTAGGGTCCAGCTCTCAGGACCCTCGCCTCACTGTTGTTGAGTATTAATTATGTGCTGGGGATAGACATGAACATTTTTATGTATTTTCAGATTTAATATTTTGCCAGTGCTGTGATGTAATTGTGATTCTAATTTTTCCAAAGAAAAAAGTGAAACTTAGGAAGGTAAAGTAACGTATTTGTGATCACAGGGTAGCAATGGGTACAGTGGTATTTCAAATCCAGCCTGTCTGGCTCCAGAGCCATGTCCATGATCCTTACATGGGAGCCAATGAACATGTGCTGGCTCCCACTCCTGGATCTGAATTTGCCTGATCCAGACCCTGTTACTGATCTAGGCCTCGGTAAGCTCAGATGAAATCCAAGAACACATCCTAAGAGCCCCACCCTGGGTATAAGGATAGACTATACTAGAAACCTAAACTTCCTCCAAACATTACATTGTGCTTGATGCAAAAAAAAGAAAACAAAAGAATCAGGTACAGAGCTTTAGCATTACGTATACTTTTATTTTTATCTTTTCTAAATTACAAGGTAAACCTATAGGAAACATTCACAATTTATGGATACTATTTTTTTCAAATCAGCATAGATCTGTTGATATGTTAATCACTAAAGTTGTTTGTGGACCATCATTGCATAGGATCCCCAACTGACAGATACGGCTTATGCTCTTCTCTGGTCTAATTTCATTACGACATAAACGACTCTGTCCTCAGCAATGTGGCTCATTCACAGGGTTTCCTGTCTGGCTATTTGAAAAGCTTTGCCCTTCAGTAGACTAGGAGAAAGTGCACATGCAAGAGCTTGCTCTCCTTTTACCTCTGAACATTCACAACTATAGTGACCAACAGTGTCCCCCAGGCTTCTGTTGCTATGAAAAAGCAAACTCGCTCTGCGTCAAGTGCACACTTTGCGCTCGATGGAGACAGATATGGACAAAGAAAAGAAAGTGCGCGAGGACTTTTGTGGGCCTTCATCTGGAAGACAGGGATTTGGGAATCTTTTAAGACTTTAGGTTCTAAAAATTGGTAATATTTACATTTACGATATTTAAATTTATGAACATCTCTGGACATTTCTCCTACCTGGCAAAGAACACACATTCTTGCAAAGAAACCAGGGGACTTTTGTAATAAATAATAATAATAATAATAATAATAATAATAGTAAGAACAAAAGTAACCACCACAAAACCCCCTTGGGCGAAAGGTCAGATCACAGTGCCTTAATGGGCACTGAGGTGTGAAAGATATTAATAACTGTTAATCCAGTGTGACACTGTACCAGTCAGTGTCCAACCAGGGAACCACAAGGTAGAGAGCACTCTAGGGTGTCAGACAGGGAAATGATAAAGGGAGTGAACTACCCTGATGATGGGTAAAGTGAAAAGTCAAGTAAGAGACAGTGGGGCAACTCAGATGTTTACAGCAGGAAGTCAGAATTACTCCTAAAGCCAAGACCAAAGGAGACCGAAACGACACACCAGCTGCCCACAAAGAGGGAGGCTCCCAGGCACGAGCCAGGCCTAGCGGGAGGCGAAGCTGTTGCTGGAGACACCACCGAAAGCGGAGAGACGCGGGGAGAGACACCCTGGCTTCTCCCTGCCCCCACTCTCCAATCGCAGGACCTGCCATTGGTCCAGCCTCCGCAGCAACAGAAGGTTGGGGGCTGGAAATATAGCTCCCCAAACCCGGAGCAGCACAGGAGGGGCCAGGGGAGAACCCAGAAAGGACAGGTAAAGGACCAGCATGGAACCCGATGGTTCTCTTCATCCATCAGGAAATACTTTTAATTGATTTTCACTCATGAGAAAACAAATGCAATGTTTCGAAAATAACATATTTAGCATTTCAGGTGCAAGAATGTTTATGTTGTAATGACCAGTATTTAACAGTGTGTCTATTAAACAGTAATATATACAGTCTTACTTCTTTCAAGCAAAAACAAAAATTTTTACCATTATATTTTGTTATTGGGTTAAATTATATTCACATACCAGCTTTATACTGCATTTCATTCAAATCTGACTCAATGCCTGTTCTCAAAGTGGCTGTGATATTGTCCTTCGGTTTCCCAGAAATCCCCTTGAGCTGGAGATAATGTGGGCCCATCCTTACCGAGTTTCTACTCTCTGGGATAGTGTTTTTGTGAGAGGCAGGTTTCTTTCTAAGTAAGGAGGTTAATCAGGGACCCTACAAACACGGGGAAGTGTTGCATTGTTAGTCGGCTCCCCAAGCCTGCTTTCTAGGGGCCGTAACGGGTGTGTTCAGTCTGAGCGGATGACGGTCCTTCCTCCTCAATTATTTACTCTCAGAAAGAAAAGGAATTTCTAGACCAAACACATGCTTTCTTTGCACAGCTCCCACCAGTTATGCTTCCTGGGGAGCTCTTCCTGGGCCCCTCTCCTTGGCCCGCATCTCCCTCAGGTGCCGAGGACAGTATCTTTCCGTAAAAAGGTGTCGATGGGAACACTTTTTTATATTTTTTCTGAGGTGAAAGTCCCCTCTTTTAATGAACACTTACTGACTCTATTAGTGATGAGCAGGAATTATTACTGATCAGTAAATCTTAGTTATTTTTAATGATCAAGTAGCATTCAACGCAAAATCAACTGCCTTGCTCGCTCCGTTGAATCCTTTCACAAGACGTGGCTGAAATACATCAGAAAAGCATCTTGAATGTGAATTTCCTGGGACCCCCGTCTCCTCGGCGTTTCCTTTCATTCCGATTGTTCTGTGTCACCTGCCGCTTCTGCCGCGAGTCCCTCGCGCCTTTGATCACTAGACTGATGGGCTTTTAAAACACTTGATATTTATAATCAGAGAGCTGCATGCGGGTTATCGTTACACATTCGGAATATGCGTTTCCTTTCAATGAGAACGAAAATGACTCCCCTGGGATGACAGGAGTGATGGAAGCGTTCAGTGGAGAAGTCAAGGCCCCGGCAGGACCGCCTGGAATATGTGCACAGGACAGGAGCTCATTTCGCCCGGAATGAGGGACATTGGCTGGTGTCTACTGAAGAGGAAAATGAAATGAGAGCACATGAAATGAAAGCAAACTTTTATCTGCGGCAGAGAAAGAACCTCCTGGGAGAATGTAGGCCTGCGAGGAAACAGTCCTGGGGAGCAAAGGTGATTTATGCTTCCTGTAGTCAGTGCTGAACTAATTCCCAGAACGGCATGAAGGGACGCCAATTGGAACAGAAGACAAACTGTGCTCTCTGTCCATTTGAAATCACATCACCTACAGGAGTGAGACGAACGGCTCGGGTTTTTTATAGTCACTTACTTCTAAGGAGGTCCAAGGGCTTCCTACCCATGATCTCATTTACCAGCACGCTGTGAACTCCGTTCCCCGACGTGACGCGCAGTACAACTTCCCTGCGTAGAAGAGGAGCGTCCTCTGTGCCGTTCCCCTCTCTCTGCTTGACCCTCTGCACCAGCAAAGAGGAAAACGCGTCAGCTGGGCTCGAACTGGAGCCCCGGCAGGAGCGGGGCTTTCAAGCCACAGGGCTCACACCTACATCTGGGCTCACTCGGCCACTTCCTGTCTGGGTGAACTTGGCCAAGTCATTGAACCTCTCTGGGCCTCAGTGTCCTTGTCTATAAAATAGGAGAAATGACTCCTACTTTGAGGATGGTTACAGGGAAGGGAACGGATACAACTAAAATGTCTCGAACAGCACTCGGCAAATACCTAGTGGACCCCAAGGCCAACAATGAGCCCTGTCTCTCCTCTCCCACTGCACCCCTCATTCCCTCTCTCTTAAGCTCACTCTGTGATATGCATTTGGAAAAATGGCAGAGCAGAGGCACAGGGACGCGAGGCCAGGAGTTTCTGCACCCCATCCTGAATGGGCACGGCAGAAGGGCCCTCCTCGCCACCCACCTGCCCTCGCAGAGAGTGCGGCTAAAGTCTGCCTTCACCCATTGACATCATTCAACCAGGACCGCATACCCATCGCGGTCAGGGAGGAGCAGAAATTTCCAGAAAAATAAAAAGTCAGTTCTTATTAACCGATGTCACCCCAATAAATTTAATAAAAGAGAAAATTGCCAGTCTTTAACAGCCTCCTATTGCTAGGGATCTAGAAAAAAGTGACCTAAAATCGCTGTGGCTTGATGGATAGATCTCAGACGTGTGAACTTTTTTGATGTCTCATTTCATGGCCCCTGCAACATGCAAGCCACTGTCCTAGTCCCAGGGTCCTACCCTCACAGTGGAGTGGGAGCTGTGACACTCATGAGTGGAACAGAGTGAGAGTCAGGCACACAGCTCTGGGGGGGGACCTCTCTTCCCCAGCCAGCCGCTGTTCCCTGCAGACCTGAGCTGGGGAGGCGAGTACGGGCCTCGCCGCCCTGTCTGTCCCTCCATGCTTCAAATGATGACCTCAGACTCTTCAGAGAAGAGCGACGCTCAGCTTTGGAAGAAATTAACCACACGGAAATCATCAGAGTTTGGTTTTGTTTTTTCTTGACTCCCCCTTGGTATTACAAATCAGTTCTCAAATTACTGATGAAGTGGTCCGGACCCTATAAACGCAGTAGGACTTAAGGATTTATCTCTAAAGTGGCTTTCACAGGTGAAGGAGTCTTTGAAAGAAATTATATTTCCAGTGTTACATAGTCATAGACAAATAGCTGTTACAGTATAAGTTTCATGGAGATGTTTTTTGGTACCAAAGATATTAATTTTCTAGAGAATAAAAATAAACGCTGAGGGGCATTTTTGAAAATGTTTGTACCTTTAGCATGTGTACCTTTAGTGTACCTGTCAGCCGGTGTGTGAAGGATGGGCTGCTAATGGACACAACCTCTCTAGCAGTTGTTGGGGAGCATCCAAGCCCCTGCTAGAAAATTCCATAATAAACTAACCCTCTAGGGCCCCCAAACCTCCCCCTGGGCTTGGACGCCACTCTGCAGGAGTCACCCTGACTCTTTCTCACAGACTGTGCGGAAGAGGCGTCTCGTCTCGCCTGCTTTTGAGAGTTATCACTCTCTTTTCAGAACAATTCCAGAAAAGACCAGAAGCTTGTGACAGAGCGAATTTGTGATCTTATCCAATCATCTGGGCTGCTTGCAAAACTTCAGTAGGTGGCAGCGTTTTGTTGATAAATGTTTTGTTAGCCAAGTGATCTCATTTAGTGCAACTGTTGCAATATTAATAAACTGAACTTATGATCGTGTTTGCCAGGACTGAAAATATTGCCATTCTCTCCGGCGGGTGCTCTTATCTGAACTGACAGCAGCAGTCATTGCATTAGAGGGGGGGAGGCGTGCTCGGCCTGCCTGCACCTGGGAAGGTGGTGGAGGCGGAGGAAGGCTTTGGAAGGCAGGCACAGATGACAACAGGGAACATAAGATGTCACACCCACTATGTGGCTGGTTCGCCAAAACCCTGGACTGGCACAAAGGTTCACTTCTTTCCAGGTGCCCCGTGTGACCCATTAAGACAATGAAGGTGATCCCTGAGGGCCTAAGGAAACTGGGTGGAGGTCACTGGCTAAGCAAGCAGCTCAGATCCCTTTGCAGCAAACACAGGAAGCCACACCTGAGTGCTCCAGATGTGTCCCCAAGCTTCCCAAGGGACAGCGCAATGTCTCAATACCTTTGCAAATTAAAATAACTTCTGCTATGCCTGTCACAACCAACACAGAGGAGATGCCCCAGACTGGCCTCTAGAAAAAGGGGTACAGCACCTCCTCCACCAAAAGTCTCAGCCTGTCACTCAAGGCTCTTCAATCTGACCCCAATCAATCATCTTACCTCCCTTCACTCCCCTATGGAACCAGCCTTCCTTTGCAGCATGTAAGGGCCTGGCTGGCAAACAGAACCTTGGCGACCTGAGAATCTACCCTCACACTAGAAACTTCTCAGGGTCACCCAGGCCAGCACTGCAGGGCGGTTCCTTGTGAGAATCACAGACTGAGCTCAGAACGTGCATTTGATTTCCCAGCTCCAGAGCTTAATTTCTGCCATTTCTTTTACCCGCTTAAGAGGCCCCTTATTCTGTTACCTTCATCTGTCAGAAACACACAGTTCATGAGTCAACTCACATCCATCCTCAGCAATAAAGGCTCCTCTGATCACCCAGCTGGGAAGGACGCCTTTCTTCTAGGAATATCCATGGCAGTTACTGTCAGGCCAGCTGCCTGGAGCAGCGGGAGGACTTCCCATTGCTGCCGCTGGACCACGTGTCTGAAAGCAGAAGGCCGTGTCCCATAGGCGCCTACAGGCGCTCAGTTAAAACTTAACTGGGGCCTCATGTGCATTGCTTTCCATTTACTCCTTTTATGACACCTATTTTTTTGCCTTGTAATAAAATTATAAAAACACCATATGCGTAATGCCTGCTCTCCTCTCCAGACTGTAAACTCCTTGCATGCAAAGGCCTGTGTAGTTACCGTTGTATGTCCCTAACATCTAGCCCAATGGCTTAACAACAGGAAAAATGTCTTTTGACTTAATTAGTAATTAATTGATGCTTTTACATTCAAATTAGCATGCCAGTCAGTCACACCGCTGTGTGAGAAGAACTCTTTCAACCCTCTTTTTGGTGAAGTCATTTCTCTTAGACGCCATGGTTAAATTCCTCTCCAAGGAAAGACCCGCATATAACAATCAGCCACTGTCGCACAAGACCCAGGCCTCCTGGACCGTTACTCTAATGACTAACTGAACAGATAGAAAATCATAGAGTTAATCCTTCTACACGGCAAATATATAAAGCCTTTTTCTTAACACCGACTAGTAATCTTTTTTATTTCTGTTTATGATTTCATATGAAGGCAAAAGATGACCACCATTTCCATAAAGATCTCCTCCTCCTCGCCAAGTCCTCGTATTAAAATCAACCAGGAATATGGGGAGACACCAGTTATGGAGCGTGTTGGATTGTTCCATGCAGCCCAGAAGAAGACAGCCTCTTACCTAAGGGTACGCCAAGCTACTACTTGGAATAAGTTAGAACTGAGGGCCATTTTCCTTGCACAATGCCTATTGCCCAATATAAATGCTGTAGCCACACTGATTTATTAATTAATTCATCATGTCAGAGGGAATTTAAGTAAATTTAAGAATGTATGACCTCCTATTTATAGGAGGTATCATTCTTACCTTCAAATATTTTCTGAGAACCCATGGGGACACCCACACTAAAGATCTTACACGGAGATGGGAAAGATGGCATGGGTCAGAGCGTGGAGTTGGACACAGAGTGAGCAGCAAGCCTTTGTAAAGCAATGATTATTTCTGGCTATTCTCTTACACATATAGTATGGGGCAGGAAGGAAAAACAGAGGCGCTGGTGACATTATTAAGTCTGTCCAATATGCCTTCCAGCTACTTCAGAGATCTCTTGTGATAAAAGCTCTCAGAGGTAAGGGCGGGAGGACAACTCTCCTTCAGCTTCTATCCCACAGTCTATACGGTTGCTTTCCTTCCTATAATATTATAATTCAAGGGATTGTCTTTCCCTATCCCAACCCCTCCTCACAGAACAAACCAATGTGCACACGCACACACATACACAAATATCCTTGGATCTGTAGAATTTCTAACTCTAAGAACTACAGGTTCGTGATGAAGCTGAAAGTAGCTTTACTTTATTGAAGAGGCCCCTGATGTGCACACAATGGCAACAAAGCAGTGGAGGTAGACCCTCCCCACGTTTACGTTCCTAGCCAGACTCACTTCTTTCAAATGTCTACACCAGTCCATAGAGTCGTGCTCATTCATTCTGCTTAAACTTCTGAGCCTTCTCACCCGGAAATTTTGCACTTAAGCCAACCTGCCCATGGCTCACTTCATAGTGATCATTAATACAGTCAGGTCCATCAGATCATTGGTCATCACTTTCAAGGAACACCCATTGCTCCATCCCTCCATGCTTCAGCCCACACGAATCCTAACTTGTTGAAGCAAGTAAGTAGCTACATTATGGACTGAAGAAAAAAGGGCATCTGCCCGGCCAGCGTGGCTCAGTGGTTGAGCATGGACCTAGGATCCAGGAGATCATGGTTTGATTCCCAGTCAGGGCACATGCCCGGGTTGCAGGCTCGATCCCCAGTTGGGGGCATGCAGGAGGCAGCTGATCAATGACTCATCATTGATGTTTCTGTCTCTCTCTCTCTCCCTTCGTCTCTATGAAATCAATAAAGACATATTTTAAAAAAGAAAAAAGGACATTACAGAAAATGTTAATCCTTTCACAGTGATGACATAAATTAACTACATATTTATGGACGATCAAGCCCCCATAATTGTTTCTTCCTCCTATTGTTATCCCCCATGTCCCTGCACCATTATTATGGAAGAATTAAAGTTATTATAGCATAGTGCATAGCTTGCTACACTCCTCCTTTTCACATTTCATAGTAACAGGCCAAATGGAAGGTCTAGAATTCACACTGCCAGTCTGACATGAGTGGGCACTGCTCATATTAGAAGTGTAATTTAATTTTAGGATGCAGCCTTATAACATGGCATGTCATGGAGAAGAAGAAAGAGGGTCTGATTGTGATTGTCAGTTTGAAAATTCTCACATTTGCCCTGATTAGTGATGAAATCTTAAAATCTGGCATCTTAGCTAGTTCTCTCAAGGTGTCATTTAAATCACTCATTATCAGAACACTGAAAAGCAAATTAAATTAATTTCATATCATATGGCTTATTTGTCTGGCATGAAGCAACATTGTAAAATTCATCACAAGAGCCACTTCTCACTCCACAGTTGAAAGAAGTTGTGCGGTTGTCTGGAATCCAAGGAACCAGCAGAGAGATGCTCCAGAAGGAACAGAGGGCAGGAGTTTCCAATCTGGGTACCACCTCTATCCCAAATTAGATGGCTTTGCGTAAGTCACTTTGCGTCTCTGGGATTCTGTTGTCTTTCTGGCAAGATGAGGCCAGACATTTGCTAAGTGTTCTTCATTTTAAATATTCAATGCTTCTATTAGAATTCTATGATGGTGATATAGAAAGTCACAAAGATTGTGGTTGACCACCAAAGCCCAGAGAGTGTTGGGGAAACTTTTCCAAACAGATATGAAGCCAAAGGTGACCAGTGGACTAGACTGATAATAGGGTCTACAAGATTCATACCCACAAAGGACTTGACTGCAATAGGTAGGTGATAGTGTTAAGGTAAAAACTAAAACTATTAATTATGAAGGTTTAAAAAATGGTGTTTTCAGATGTGTGTAGTATCTGCTCTGGAGATAATTTTTTTTAAATGTATCTTTATTGATTTCAGAGACAGGAAAGGAGAGGGAGAGAGAGAGAGATGGAAACATCAATGATGAGAGTCATTGATCGGCTGCCTCCTGCATGGCCCCGACTGGGGATTGAGCCCGCAACCTGGGCATGTGCCCTGACCGGGAATCTAACCCTGATCACCTGGATCTTAGGTTGATGCTCAACCACTGAGCCACGCCCGGCTGGGCTCTGGAGATAATTTTGATGTGAGCAAATCTTGATTTTAGTCCACAACATCTTCCTCATTTGTTTACCCCCCTTCCAATTTTCCAGGACCTTTAGTGTTGGAATGAGTTTGGGGCAGAGTGGAATTGCCACATAGAGATGTTTACATTAATCTTTAAGTTGTTGACTGTTTTCACTTCAAATTCATGATCATTTATCTCAAATAGGCCCTAAATACTGCCTAAAAGTCATTGTACAGGGTGAGGCAAAAGGTGGTTTTCAGTTGTGGGTACGTGAAACACAGAGTTTATTCTAGTATTATTACTTATTCATTCGTGTATGATTTCCCATAAGAACAACTGTAAACCTACTTTTGCACCAGTATATGTCCCTAGACCATTAACTTCCTGCACCTCTAGACAATTATTTCATACCTCCTCAAACTTCTGACACTTCCTCTCTCATTTTCACTCTAATCTGATAGCTTTGCTTCCTACAGCAATGGCAAATGGAAGTCATTAACTGGATGCTTCAACAAGCTCTCACCACCATATCTACTTGCCTACCCTCAGCAGTGCACATATACTCTGTTTTCTTTCCTTATACCACAAGGGATGGAGGGTTCTGAGCTAAGACAAGTCCCTCCATTTACCACTAGATCCCAACCCTTCTCTGCTACACAGAGGGTTAGGGCATTTCTCTAGCGACTGTCTCATCACTCACCTGCTTCTTCCAGTTTTTTCCCCTTTCCTGGTTCACCGCCATTAGTGCCCGAACATTCCATTATTTCTACCACCCTAAAAAAGAACCACTTTCCTCTCTATGTACTATTTCTTTGCTCTTCTGTATAGCAAAACTCTTTGAAAGACTTGTCTATACTTACTGCCTCCAATTCTTCTTCTATTATTGTCTCTTAAAATCACAGCGGGCAGCTTTCACCTATGCCACTCCGCTCCACTCCACTCAACTGCTTTTGTCAATGCCAACAAAGATTTCCCCATTACTAAATCCAATCGTCAATTCCCAGATTTCCTCTACTTGATCCTTTGTATATATATATATGAACCCAATTTTTACCACCAGCTGAGATATCTCCCCTGAACAGCAGACTCAGATGTCCATCTACCTATTAATATTTGGATGTCTAGAAATACCACAGATTCAGCATGTCAAAAATGAAACTCATGTTGTTCTTATTTAAATCTTTACCATCTCGGTAAGGGCTACTTCATTCTTCCAAATTTCAGGCCAAAAATCATGGTGCCATCCTTGACTCCTCTCTTTTTCTCACCTCCCACATGTAACCAGTCAACAAATCCCATTTGTATTACCTTCAAAACGTATCAAGAATAAAATCACTTCTCACTACCTTTACTACGGTAACCTGAGCCAACATCATGTCTCAACTGAGTTACTGCAATTGTTTTGTGATGGGTTTTTTGCTTCCATTTTTTTTCTCTGCAGACTATGGTAAATGCAGCAACCTGAGTGATTCTATTATAAGGCAACTGAGACCAAGTCATTTCTCTGTTTAAAATCCTGTAATAAGTTCCTATCTCATTCAGATTAGAAAACAAAATCTTCTCTATGGTTTACAAGCAATAATTTGTCCTAATTCACCATTAATTCACTTTTCTCATCTTCTGTTTTTCTCTTCCCCTTTTCTCACTCAGCTCCAGCTGCCTGTCACACTGGCCTCCTTGCTCCTAGAGCATGCCCAGTACACTGCTACCTCCAGGCCTTGGGCCAGCTATTCCCTTTGCCCTGGACCTTCTGTCCATGGCTTGCTCCAACACATTCTTCATGTATTTGCTCAATTTTCACCTCCTCAGTTGTGGCTACATGGCCTTCTACTTATAATTAATCATTACAATCCACCTATCCCTTCGCTCCATTGCCCATCCACGATTTATATTTTCTATAGCACTAGTAACCTTCTTACATACTATATTTTATGCATATATATTTTTCATTATTTATCCTCATTAGAAGATAAGCTTTCCAGAAATTTGGAATTTTTGTCTGTTGATTGTTACATCCCCAGCAACTATAGAAGTTCCTGGCACACAACAGCCACTCAATATTATTGAATGACTGAACCTCTTCATCTTCTATTCTCCAAAACTATTCAGGTACTATAGATAATGGTGATCTGTTCAAGTATAAATTGAGGGGAATAGATGTGTGAAGGAACTAACATTACTTATCTAAGTATTATATATATAGTGATTATGGTTTTATTTCACTTTGTATAGTGAAAAGGCCTTCAACTTGAAGCCATGTTAGACTGATTTCAAATTCTGGTCATGTTGCTTGTCAATGAAATAACCTTCAGAATTTTTTTATTTTTTATTTTGGTCAGATATGAAATTAATGTAATGAGGGAGCTTGCTACTCAAGGGTTTTGAGCAAATGATATGCATTGACCTATAAAAAGCACATAGCACAGTGTCAGGTACAGACTAGCTGCTCAATAAAAGTGGTCTTGCATGTTCGAGTTACATGAATTAATCAGGAGTCTGAAGGTTCACTAAGGTTTAGTATATAATCCCTGTCTCCCCTAGAGAGAGCACTTTGATTCAAAGGAAGAAAATTTACAGGAGAAATTTCTAGTATCAGCAGTAACGGGGGAGATTTTTATTGGTGACAGAAAGAAAGACAAAAGGAGAGGGGCAGGGTGGGCAGAACTCCCTCCCAGAGCCCCCACGTTCCCTGGGAAATCACTCGCATCAGCACCCTCCGTAACCGTGCATCTCTGAGCCTTGGTAGGGTGAGACTAATTCCAGGGCCCATCGTGGCTTCTGTACCAGAGACGGACTGGCTTTGAAGACGACAATCCTACTGGAATGTCCCCCACGGAGATGAAAGACAAACATGTGGGGAGAGGGAACAGTGAAGAGAGATGAGACCAAGTCTGGGAATCATTTTGCATGTCATAACTGTCGCACTAACACCTGGATGGCTAACACACGTGCCCTGTGGCATGTTAAATGAGAAACTTCAAAGCATGTAAATATTTAACAAATGAGAAAGCTTGACCCTAACAGTTGGTATTCTCAGGCAGACAGGAGCCAGCATATACAGACTCGTGTCCCCAGCCCACACATGTGGACACACAGTTGTTCCCAACACCCCCTTCCTTTAATAAGCCAATAAATATTGATTCTGACCTGGTTGCCACTTGCTCCCCTCACATCGTCTCTCATTCCAGGGCTTCTCGAAACTATAAAGAGCTAATTTCCAGATTTCTCGTCGTGGGGCTAGAAGAACTAGTTTTCGATCAGCGCTCCCCGAGGTCTGAGAGCAATCAGGAATGAGACAGGGCATTTCACATTCTTCCCAGCTCAGCGCCGGGTAGAGGCGGCTGGGCCGGCTACCTACTGAGGCAATGATGGAATTTAAACACTCAGGCTGCTCCACGTCCTGTAAGATCACAGAAAATTTGGGGCAAGAACCTGACATGCAAAAAGGTCAGCAGTCACTGAAAAGTACAGCTCTTGGACTAAAGTCATGATCAAAACGTTAAAAATGATCCGTCCTTCCCACTGCCAGGATTTTATCTCAGGCAATACAGCTCTTAAAAATATTATTTGAACAACATACCTGATAGCTAAATTTCAGTTTTAGAAAAACATGTGACTGAAAGGAGACTTGACCTACATTTCAAAGCATTTTTTTCTCTCCCATTTTTCAGTCTCAGTATTCAACAAGAATATTGAGAATCTACTATATGTTTAGCACTGTGGGAGCAGGTCATCTGAGCAACAGATGAGAATTATAAGACAGTTTCCCAACTCAAAAAGATTTCACTAAGTGGAGAGACAAGATGAGCAATATGCTCAGAGTTTTGGTGCTTAATGGGGGCCATAGACCCCTTACAGAGGTCTGTTTTAGAAAAAATCAAATATACACACAGTTCTTTACTCCATTTTAGAGATTTCACTCACCTCAGGGACCCCTCTGTGGCCCAGGATGAGGTTAGATGGCCCATAACACGCTTGCTTCCTCTTTGGAAACACGTGTCACATGTGAGACTTCTATTCCCCACTTTATCCCTAGCATCTAGTAGGGTCCTGTCACATCATAAATATTGTTGAATAAATGAATGCATCAACGAGTTCAGAATGCCTGCTTTGGAGAGAGTATAAAAGGCAGTGATGATGCTCGGGGGTCTGGGCTGCACTTGGGGTACAGCTGGTTACAGAAACAGAGAGTCAGCCCATCAGGACTAGCGTCATTAGGAAAGGCCTGAGAGGACTGGAGCTGAAACTTGACAAATGGGTAAAATACATACGGGTACAACGTAGAAATGAGCAAGTACCATCATCAAATCAATTAAGAATAAAGGCCTCTTGTTGGTGGGAGAATGAAGGGATGCCCTGGACTTGAGAATCAAGGTGACAGCTGCCCTCTTGCTATGTTGGAACAGGAGCCTCTATTTTAAGGACACCCGGGGTGCCCAGAATCAATGGAAACCACGTAGACTGGGGCGGGAAAGGAGGCAAGGAAAAGCAGCGTCAGGGCAGCTTGGACCACAACAGGCGGCACCGCGTCTGTGATGAATTTTTCCGCCCAACCTGCTTTCCATTGTGTGACCAGGACGCAGGTTCCGGGGAGACGGCGCTGATAGGATGAACTTGGGCCACATGCCGCCCCAGGTGTACTGGAAACACCCAAACAAAGGACTTCCCCACAGCTCCTGCAGTCACGGGTGGCATGAGAGGGACGCATGAGAGGCTGGCCCTAAGAACGGTCCTCCTGCAACAACGACACAAAGCAGTTCTCCCCAGATGAGAGGCAGGTGCGCACAGGAGGCGAGGGGACAGCGGTAGATGTCAGCCCAAAGCAGCACAGTTCTGAGGGATCTTGAGCAAGGTGCCTAAGGTGCCTTCCCGGGTCTACTACCTCATAGGGAAAATAGGGGCGGCGATAATAATAACTGCCTCCGTTTGGGAGAAATTAAATGAGATAATTCATGGAAAGCTTTTAGCTTATTGCCTGGCGCATGGTCAATAAATGTGCACTACCACTGACGCTGCTGTTATTTATTATTTAGCTGGATATGGGGGACTAGATGTGGACACCCACGTGTATTTAACTTCAAACTCCGAACGGATCCCATGTTTAGCTCCACATCTTCGAGACACAGAGGGGAGTGAAGAAAGTAATGCTGCTGAACTGGTAAACCCCACACAGAGAAGGGATGCTCACTCGCTTTCTGAGGTCGCACCCTCCAAGGAACACATGCTTCCCCTCTTCAGTGGTCCTTTCTCCCTTCTCGGCAGCTGTGCTTACGACGTCTCCACCTTTACCATTTCCCAAAGCCTGAAACTGCTTATTTTTATTCTTTTTCCACTTCCTGAGAGTCCAGGCTGGTCCTTGCCCTCAGGAGGATCCCCCAGACGGGCAGGGGGGCCGCCTTCGCCCCAGTTCCCACAGCTGCCTGGCTCTCCACCCTGCAGTGTGAGTCCACCCAACATCCAGCCCGGCGCAGGGCCCAGGAACGGGTCCTGGGCGGCCTTGATTTCGAAACTTAAACCTTCTTTGCCTCCCGCTTCTAAATATCTGGGAGTCCTCCTCTGAGGTCCTCTTACAGGTTTCCTCCCAGTCTCCTGGGTGCAGGCCCTTCAGTTTTAGGCAACGACATAGTCTCATCCCTGCGCGGGGATGGTAGGATTAGGAGCCCTTCCTCCACGCTGAGCTGGTTTCCAATTCTGAGTGGACGCCGTTCGCTCCAGAGAAAAAGCGTCACCAGCTTCTTTCCTGGATCCCTCCCCTACTCCAACAGGGAGGCCCGTGAGTGACGGGCAAGGATGGGGGACAGAGAGGAAGCACGCTGGGATCTGGGGGATGAGCTCAAAGCCGAGGGGGGTGGAGGCGATCTCACGCCGCTCCCCCCCACACCATGCCTTGTGCCCTTAATGCAAATAGTGAGCAGCACCGCAGCTGAGCCCAGCAAAGACTCTGAGAGCTCTGTGCAGGCTCGTCAGAGACCAACCCAGCGAAATCCCATTGCACGCAGCCCTCCTCGTGACTGCGCACCGCCTGCCTCCAGCAAGAATCCGTTTCCATCGGCCCTCAGAGGCCCCTGGTGCAGCCAAGCCGCGCACTGACGCGGACGCGCGCGGCCGAGAGCAGGCCGTCCAACACGGACGGTGAGGGCGCCCGTCGTGCCAAGCGGGGCTAAAGGCCAACAGGGACCTGCGCCCACCATGCGCGTTACCCATGTTTGCCTGTCATCGCCATCTGCCTGTGCACAGCCTTTTCTAAAGCAGCGAAGACGGCACTATCACGGACGTGTGGGTGCCAAGCGAGGCGTAAGCAGCCAACCGAGGGACAGGCTGGAGGTACAAGGCTGGCGGTCACTCACGAGATGTCGATGTCCCTACGTCTATTCATTGACCAGCTTAAATCAAAGGTTGGGGGGGCCTGGGCATGATGAACAATAGGCGCAAGGCAGGAAGAGCTGGATTAAACTGCTCTGTATGCAAATTTCACGAGTCTGATTGCATCAAAGCGCGTGCGGTTTAATGAGTGGAGTAGGATGCCTTTATCTCTGCTTGGAGATGCTCCTAAAAGGAGGGCTGTGCCCAGATAAAGCACAGTTTAATAAGGAGATTTTTCATTGCGAGTCGATGAGCATTTGCATATCTTTCCCTGAGCTTCAGGCCTCTCTGTGTGTTGTACTCAGGCTCTTTAAATCTCCTGCTCCTGTTTTCCCTCCTTCCCTCAACACCCCACCCCCCCAACACCCATGAGCCTCTCTCTGATCCACAGGGCTATTCCGATTCTCTTTTTCTTTCACTGAAGTCAGTAAACATTCACATGTTGCTGGTGTATGTTTTAGGAGAGTGTATACTCGGTGCAAATTAAAGAGAGTCCTACACAGATGAGATTAAAATCCTTAAAATGGGAGTTGAGCGGTTATTTATCGCAGACGATTTTCACGTGGTTTAACATCGCCATGTTTTAAAAATCCTTTCACTGGTTATTTGAAGATGTCCTGGTAATTTACTATTTATATTTGTTAGTTTTGCTTTTTCATCTCACTAAGTTGCTGTGTGGGTTTAGGGCACACGCTAAGGACACAAGCTTCACGGTTCGAAGCCCTTCTCTACCTCGGGCTTACATCTAATCTTGGAAGAGTCACTTAGCCTCTCTGCCCTCACTTTCCTCACCCAACGAAATGGTGACAACCGTACCCAGTCAAAGGCTTGTGTCAGGATAACAGTATATAACGTAGGTAAAGCAATCAGCACAGAGCTTGGCACACTGCGCAAACTCGGTATGGGTCACTATTCTTCATAGTACAGCTGCTCCATAAGTATTAAATGGGCAACTACACGTCTGATACATACTACACATACATGTAGTTATTTTTGTGTGTATGTACACACAGAATCATCTCTTGTAGACCAGGAAGGCAATCCTGGAACAGGTAGTTCAGATGAGCTATACTGACACCAACTAAGTCATGCACACACACACGTGTATATGTATGCACATGTCTATTTTTTGTGTGTAAATCCATAAGCACATATATACCTATATATGTATGATTTGGATTGCATCACTGACGCTAAACTGAACTAACTTTATGTCCTAGAACTCCCTTCCTGGTCCACAAGAGATATTTTGCTCAAGATCTGGAAGGTGGAAATGGAGCACCAGTCACATCGCTTTCAACTCCTGGAAGGTCAGCGCAGAGCTTGGAGGTGTCGCATCTCACCTATGTTGTCAGCGTGGGGCTGACTTCCAGCTTGCTCAGCTTCCAGGCCACACGACTGGTTCAGCCCATACTGAAAACACCTGCATCTTCAAAGTTACAGGCTTGGAGGTGGCGAGAGACCCTCTCAGGTCCCAATCCACCCCCACGTCCACCGTCCAGGTCCACTGTCTCTTCCCGAATACGTGACTGAGGACTTCCAGCCTCTGCTCTGGATATAACAGGAAGTCTCACATAGACTATGCACAGTCAAAGCCCCATTATATGTATATTTATATATCCCTTTGAAACATAATTAATACCTTAGATTAAAAAAACCACCACTCTCAAATGAAATAATGCTGTGAAAGTTAATATTTCAGAGATGCTCAAGCCCAGATAAAAGTTGCTCCTTTATGAAGAAGCAAAACTTCACCAGAACTGGAAGCTCAGTGAAGGCTGAACCAGGTTCGATGTGTATCAATTTTCTGCTAACTGAGCCTAGTTCTCTCTAAGTTTTTGATAAGTAGGAAAAAAATAATTATTATAATTGATATGTTAGGAAGATTGCAGGGTAGAATTTTCCTGGGGGTTAAGTACAATTGATAAATGCAAAATATTTTATACATTTTGATATTACATATTCAACTATGAAACCATCGCCACTCTTGAGACAGTAAACAAGCCCCGTGGGCCCCACTGATAATCTCTTCCTTCTCTCTCCTTCCCCCTGGTCCCCCCAGAACCACCAATCGGCTTTCTCTTCCTAGAGATGAGTTTCCTATTTCTAGAATTTCAAATAAATGTCATCACACAGTATGGATTCTTTCCTGTCTGGCTTTTTTTCACTCAGCATATTTATTTTGACATACATTCATCTATGTTGCTGTGTGTATCAATAATCCATTGATTTTTAGGGCTGAGTAATATTTTATATTATGAATATGCCATAATTTGTTTATCCACCCACCAGTTTCTCACTTTTTGGATTTTTTACAAACAAAGCTGCTATGAATATGCCTGTACAAGTGTTTGCATGGACATAGACTTATTTTTTTCTTGGAGTAGAATGATTGGGTCATCTTGTTTAAAGTTTTAAGAAACTGCTGAAGTGGTTGCCCTCTTTTGTATTCTCACCAGCGGTCCATGAGAACTCCAGTTCCTTCGCATCCTAACAAACTTGTATTTTCAGTGTTTCTAAACCTAGCTGTTCTGATACAGGTGTAGTAGCTCTTCTTTCTCTCCTCTTAAAATGGAAACTGAGGCTACTGAGTGAGACCTTTCTTCTTTTGTAATAAAGGAGTTTAATGCTGTAAGCTTTACCGTAGTGCTACTTTTATATCCCACAAATATTGACATGTTGTGTTTTTATTTGTTTTCAGATCAAAATTCTTCCTAATTTCACTTCTGATTTCTTCTTTCACTTGGGGTTTATTTTAGAACCATGTTATCTGCTTTCCCAATATTTGGGAATTTTCCAGAGAACTTTTTGTTACTAGTTTATAATTTAATTCTGCTCAACTATGATCAGAAAATACATCAAGATTTTGTTTTATGGTCCAGAATATGTTCTCTCTTGGTAAATGCTCTGTGTGCGCTTGAAAATAATTAATATAGAGCTGTTAGTGGGTGAAGTTCTATAAATATCAATTGAATAGGATTGGCTGATCATGTTGTTCAGGTCTTCTATGTTCTTACTGATTTTCCATCTACTTGGTCTATCAGTTATTGAAAAGGAGTACTGAAATTTCTGACTACAATTATGAATGTGTCTATTTTTTCTTGTAGTTTTATCAGCCTTTGCTTCATGTATTCTGAAGTTTTGTTAGTGTATATGCATTTAGGGCCTTCCATCATCCTGATAAATGACTCCTTCCTTATTAGGAAATGATCTTTTTGTTCCTGGTAATAGTCTTTTTTCTGAAATATACTTTGTCTGACTGATGATAATACAGTCGGTCCACATTTCTTTTCCTTGGTGTACTGTTGGGTTTGGTACATTGTTCCCCATCCTTCCCTCCTACTCTCCCCTTGTCCCCGTATTTAAAGCATGCTTCTTGCGGGCAGCACATAGCCAGGTCTTGTTTTCATACTCAGTCTGGCCACACCTGTGCAGCGTTCAGACCACCAATGTTCAATGTGATCATCAATATGCTTCGGTTTAAGTCTATCACTTCGCTCTTTGTTTTCTATTTGTTCCACCCATTCTTTGTTCTCTTTTTTGAATTTATTATTTTTATGATTTTATTTTATTTCCTTTGTTGGCTCATTAGCTGTAAATATATTGTTACTGTAGTGGTGATTGTCGAGTTTATACTACACATTTTCAACTCCTCACAGTCTACTTTAAAGTGATATTATATAATTTATATATAGTATAAAAACCTCACAATAGTGGACTCCCCTTTCTCCCTTAATCGTTTTTATGCTGGTGTCCTCAAATTTTAATTTTATATACATTGTTATTGTTTTATTTAAACATCCATTTACATTTTAAAGATATTTCCATAATAAGAAAAATTCTCATATATTTACCCATGTAGTTATAATTTCTGGTGCTCTTCATTTCTTTGTATCCATCCATATATCCAACTGTTATTATTCTTCTGCCTAAAAGACTACCTTTAATTTTTTTTTTAATGTTGTTCTCCTGGTAAGGAATTCTTTCAGCTTTTGTCAGTGTGAAAAAGTCTATTTTGCTTCTGATTTTGAAAGACATTTCCAATGGGTATAGAATTTTAGGTTGACAGTTTTTTCAGTATTGAAAAACGGTGCTCTACCATCTTCTCACAAGGTTTCAGGGCCCCACCAAACAGGACCCTGAATTGAAACAAGCCTCCAGTCTCAGGAAAGAACACAAGTGCTAGGCAAGGGAACTAAAGGCAAACCCAACTTAGAAATGCAGAAAAATAATAAAAATATGTGGAATTTTAACCGCTGTTCCGAACAATATATTATATTTATGACCCAGTATGCTATGTTGTCCTCATCTCAGATCACTCTCTTTTCTCTGCCTTTTTGTGTTAGCAGAACTATTTAGATGGTAAGGCTTCATTGGGCAAGAATCATATGTTATAATTCTTCTTAGTCTGTGCACATACTTAGCTATTTCTTAATTTATAAAGTGGCGATTGCTTTTAAAGTTAATTATTTTCTTAATGTTTTAAGTCTTCTGGAGAACATACCACCCAAATAAGGAATCCAACTCTGGACCTCTGAACTCTTGTACCTGTGAAGTCAAACAAAGATCCAAGCCTTCTGTAGGAGAGGCAAAGGTGGTGAAGGATCCTTATCACCACCCAAAGCCCAAACCCAAAGCAACCTAATTGAGGGGCAACTATAGCCCCTGTGAGTGTTGTGAGTCTTCGTCAAATATTTAGTGATTCCAAGATCTCTAGAAAAGAGCGAGTAAAAATAAAATATGTTGCTTTATGCATGTGATGTTTTCCTTTTTATGCTATTTTAGGCAGCTATCTCACTAATAAATCCTGGGCCCTCGCATACCTGGTCTCTGTGTGGAATCTTAGAAGACACATAGCCCAGCAGCCGAAGAGTAGACATTAAAAGAGAATTCTAATATTATGTTTCTAGAAAAATAGCAAAAGGGAACCAATGAATAATATACAACACTACTCGAATTCCTTCTTTTTCCCTCAATTCTCTTCCACGCAGCTTCTCACACCCTCAGATCCGTAAGTGACCCACAGTCCCAGCCGCAAAGATATTCCCCGTCTCCCCATGTCCTTTAACTCTAAGAAGTGAATCAGCCTCGTTTCTGTGGCTGTGGCCTGGTCCACTCTCTGGGCCTCCGTGGCCTGATCTTTCTCCTAACTCACCATCGGCGAAGACCTGGGGCGAGACTGAAACAGATTCTCCTGTAGCGGGAAGCAGGGGTAGGGAGAGAAGTAAGGCCTAAAAGGCTCAACCATTCAAAATAACGGCGTCCCTGCCTCGTCAACTCGAATGTAAGAGACCTAGGCAGCTATGCAGATTGGGGCTACGTGTGGCAGAAAATCAAGGTCTTAACAACACAACAACTCAACCATTTGATACTCCAGTGATATTGATATTATCACCCTAATTCCCCAACTCAAACCAAGAAGGTGACCTATCTCTAAATAGCTTCGTTCAACAACTGATGCCACCCAGGCCTTTGTCCCAGAGGTCAGCAAATTATCCCATGCCTTGTGTGGCTCACAGCTAGGAATACATTTTACACTTTTACATGGGTAGAAAAAATCAGAAGAATATTTTTTGACATGAAAATTAACATAATTCAAATTTCGGAGTCCACAAACGAAAGCTGTCTTGGGGCCCAGCAACACCCCTCCATCCGCATGTTGTCTCTGGTGCCTCTGCCCCTGGACTGCAGCGGTGAGTATCTGTCGCTGAGGCGGGACAGTTCACAAAGTCTGAAATATTTACCCCGGGGCTTTTCATCGACAAAGCTCGCTGGCCCCGCTTATCTCATCCCATTATGGTCCAATTCGGTTCAGGAAGTCACACCAGTGTCTGCTTCACATTTAGACAGCAGGAGGCCAGCGTATGCACCATACGAAAGCTTCTTCCATCGTAGAAAAACAGAGTGCCCAGAATTATTTGCCCTAAAGCATGTTAAGCCTCAAGATGGCCAAGTCTCTGAAGAAAGTGCAGATTTATAGGGAGAAATAGAGTCTTTGGTGCTTTGGATCCTATTGATCCAAAACATGGATCCTAAAACATGACCAAGGACTTTTGAATTACTGTTGTTATCACAAAATTAGTGAATTGCTGGCAGGCATTCGTTTCCATGGAGGACTGCCGTAACTACTGCAGGTGGCCCCGAGGGTCTTGCTCTCTGCTCCTCGTTGGAAAGGGACTCAGTTATTTGCCATGAAACACTGGTTCCCTTCTCTCCTAGACGGGCTGCACTGCACGCAGAGGCGACACTTGCTGTGGGAAAGAAAGGGACACGTGGGACGTCACCCGCACTTCCCAGAAGAAAAGCACCATGGAGCTGCGAGAACATTAGAAAACCGCGAGGGTCTGTCCCCGTCTCGACAGGAGATGCTGCGCCGCGGGCCCCTTGAACTACAAAGCCGGTTCTCCAATGGCCCTCCTCCCTCCGCTTCTTTTAACTCGAGCTGCCAACACCTCGAGTCCTGTTCTTGTCTCACGTAAGAGCCAAGTTCGCTCACTGTACACGATGTCCCCCTCTCCTTGTCCCTGCAAGTCGTGGCAAACATGCCCTGACCCGGCCTGGGAGGTAAGGGCGCTCTGACAAGGTCAAGGGCACCAAGCACGGGGGCTGCCTCGCGCTCGCTTCGCAGTCGGCAGGCCCAGCCCAGGGCAGGCCGCCTGCGCCCAGGAGCAGCGCTAACAAAGCAATCGAATTTTTCTTCTTTTTTTTTTAATTTTATTTTTGTTTAGCAATCGAATTTCTTAAGGCATTTTTAACAGCCGGGTTCTTTAGTGAATAGCCTTGTCTATACCCCCATAGCAGGCAGAAGTGCACAGTTAAAACTGGTTTAAAAATGATAAACTATATCATTACGGTTCGTGTGTTTGAAAAGCTAACCCACCGACGAGCAGGAAGTTGTTGGTAGAGGGGGAAGCACTTGGGGCTCTGAAAGGAAAAGTCCTGGTGCCAAAGAGAAAGAAACTGTAGCTTAAAGAGGAGTTGAGGCTACTACTCGGAAACGGTGTGAAGTTTGAAGTCATCGAACGAGATTTAGAAGGAACCAAAATGTTCGAGAGCTGACACCTGAAAGGGGACGAGATGTCAGTGGTGAGACCTAAGCAAGAGGAAGACGATGCCGGGGAGCACAGCTCCAAAAGGCAAACCCTAAGCTGAAGTTCCTCCTTTCCGTGAGCAGTCTGGTCACAAACACATACGCACACGCACACCCCCACACGCACACCCCCCACTCCCCTTGCATCCTCCCGGCAGGGTTTCAGGTTTTAATCTGACATGTCCCTAACAGGCAGCATGGTCTAGGTCCTGAACATAGGTCAGAAAAACGGAGTCAGTCTGACTCTGCTACCTACCGTCTGTGTGACACATTAGGCGGGTGTCATGGGATGAATTGAGTCCGCCCCAAATTCATATGTTGAAGCCCTAACCCCCAGCACCCTAAATGTAACTGTATTTGAAGTAGGGCCTTTAAACACATGACGAAGTTTAAATGGGGCCCTTAGGGTGGACCCTAATCCAATCTGAGTGGTGTCCTTATAAGAAGAGGAAATTTGGACACACAAAGAGACACCAGGGACGTGCCTGCACAGAAGAAAGACCGTGTGAGGACACAGCAAGCAGGCGGCCGTCTGCAAGCCAAGGAAATGAAGCCTCAGGAGAAACCAAATCTGCCAGCACCTTGATCTTGGACTTCCAGCCCTCCACAACCGTGGGACAATGAAGTCTGTTGTTTAAGCCACCCAGTCTGCATTCTGTCGGGCAGCACGGGCTGACGAGACAGCAGGTCAACAGAACATCAGCTCCACGTCTGTCCCTTTGCCAGCAGCTGAATTCTCAGCACCGCGAATAGTCCCTGGCACTCAGTGGGCTCTCACAAAGCATTTGTTGAATAGCTGGATAAATGAGTGGGTAAACCAAGCTCCCTGAGCCTCTGTTTTCTCACCTGTGAGAACAAAACTGCATAACCCTACCACACAAGGTCCCAGTCAGCAGCAAAGAGGAGAATACGTACGTATTTCGCTTATCCACAAAGGGCCGCAGCAGAAGTAGTCCTCGTTACCATCCCCATGACCACAGTCACCGCAGTATAAGACTTCTGATTATTCCAAATTTCATTTTCGTTGTGGAATAAACAGAAGAGCACTGTTGGTCTCAGAGGAGTGGTGGAAAAAATAAATGATCAGTTATTATGTGGAAAGAATGAAAGACTTGTTAGATGCTGGGCATTTTAGAATCATTACTGTTATGACTCTGTGCAAACTGGGACTGAAAAGACACAAGAGTTCAGGATATATAGTTGTCAACACACCTCAAAGCAGTGGCAAGTGCTCCATGCAATTAGCATCTGAACACACAATTATGGAACACGGGCAATTGGAAATCTCCATAAGATAGAGGTCATTTTCACAAATATTACAGTACTTACTGCACCCAAGTGTATTTCTGTATAACTCTTGTAATAACGCAGAATTGCCCCCTGTTTCACAGATAATGTTCCTCAATAATGCTGGGTGGGGGGAGGTGTCAATTTCACAAGCCGGGCATTTTTTTCAGCATTCAAAATGTGACCACAAGAAGTTGATGAGAATTTAATTGCTTCAAAAATCAGATTCTTAGACATACAGTTCATGATTTTAAAGCAATTCATCCATGTCCAATCTCTGAATTACTAATCCACAATTTCTTGCATTCTGTCATATTTTTGCCACTTAAAATGATTGAGGTTAATTTGATTTAAGGAAGGTGAGTGAGAGCTGGAGACAGACAGTTTGAGTTTTATTTCCTTCCCCACTACTCTTGATTTCTAGTGACAGGAAACTGAATGAAAATATAGACTCTAGAGTTAGACTCCAGGATGTAAACTCTGGCTCTCTCCTTGCTAGTTGTGTTCTGGGGAAAACGAATCACTAAACATTTCTGGGCCTAGGGCAGTCCCCATGAGGTCCTCATTTGACAGCTTGTCACACACGCTGTACAATTTAGCACTGCACAGTCACCCAGCAGAAGAGGCAGGGGAGAGCGAAATTCTCTATTTGTTGAGCCTGTGACCTGGCACCGTCTCTGCCCAGAGAAAGGAGTGTAGTTCTTCACCCACTAAGATGCCATCTTGTCCCCAAACCACGTGCCCACCTTTCGGAAGCACCCTTTCCTAATTCACACCGTGTGTCATGTGGACTAATTGCAGCCAGGTACCCGTCTTGTTTTGAACCTGTCCTACTTGGGAGGTTAAGCGAGATAAAGCGCAAAGTGCCTGCCGAAGCTCGTGCCTTCCATGCCAGCCGCTGGCTGCGACGCTAGGTTCCCCGGACCAATTCCCTCCCTTCCACACGCACGTCAGTGCCCAGAGTGGTCTGGCTTCTCATTTCCTGCCACGGCTGCTTCTGGAGCCTCCCCACAGGTCTCCTGCCTCCCATGCAGCGCACATCTATTCTAACTCATTCTGTAAGTGTCAAGGTGACCTGTCCAGCCTCCCGGGAATGCTGCGACGGCCTCACCCGGGTCGCTGGGCACAGCCTGCGGGGCCCTCGCCCACCCCGCGCCCCGCCCCCGGCCTGCCGGCCAGTTCGCACCCAGGACGCCTTCCCACCTGCTTCCTCGCCGGCCAGCTGCTCCCATCTTCAAGGTTCATCTTCCCTCGTGCATTTCCACGTGCTTGTCCTGAGACAGTCCCGGGACTGTCCCCTGCCACTCCTACTCCCAAAGCCGTTCGCCCAGAGCATCTGGCTCGTAAGTGGTGAAGTGCAGGTTTGAACCTCGAGCCACCTGACTGCAGTTCCATCTCTCCATTGCGCTGCTCTACTTCCTTCCACGCACCCAGCTCAGTCGGGGTGAGGCTGGCAGTGCCCCTGATGCCCAGCCATCGGGCCAGCCTGCTCTGGAGACCTGCTGCTTACACCTCTAACGTCTAACCTATCGCCTGTACTGGAATCGCTGACTTTTCTTATTTGTCTCTTCCACCGCACTGCTCGAAGCCTGCACAGGGGTCGGTCCATTCCTGGGTACCCCAGGTCCTGGCACACAGAAGGCGCCCCACAAACGGCGGAGCAAAAGCGACCGAGGTGCGTTACCATGAGGGCCAGAGGGGCGCTGGCGGACGCAGTGCGGCTAAATGACCACTGGGGTCCCCTCCCCTCTTGCCCCCACACCCTCAACACCATCTCCTTCCCTCCCCTCACAGCCCAGAATTAGGCAGCGGGAGAGGAAATCCTGGAGGCCATCTGCGCAGTAAGGAGGCGACGAGTTGCAAATTTCCGTACATCGTACTTAATGTTAAAGATGGGAGGCCCTATAAGATCAGGGACTGTGTCTTAGACGCTTTGCGTCGCCATAAGCACCGAATTCCAAAGAGGAGCTCCAACAGTGTTGACAGTTGTTTTTGGATCTTGCATAAAGTTGTATAGAATTCATGCCAGAATTCTAATATTGTGTTATTTTCCACAACTTCTAAAATAAGGTGCAGAATCAAGACCCAACTAAAATGAAGCAAATTTGCAAAACAAAAACAAAGACAAGGTTGCTTTCCATGATTTTGTAGCCTAGAGCAGCAATTTTCAACCTTTTTCAATTACTAAAATTCTACGGCACACGAAAAAAATCTATTTTTTTGTCGATTTAACAAAAAAATAGGTACAATTTTGGTTCCTTCACACCAGATGGCTGTTGTTGTGTTGGCTGGTGTCATTTTTTTATTTGACAGTCTAAGGGAAAAGAGGTCAGTGCCCCTGACTAAATAGTCAGGGACTGCATGTTGTAAACACTCTTGGGGAGCTCCAGCACGCCAGGGTACAGTGGCTGAAACTCGCTGGCCTAGAGGATGAGGAGCAGAGGGGGTGTGCATGTGTGTGTGCGTGTGTGTGTGTAAACATGATGGCCTTTTAAGGGAAGAATTGGAAAGATCGAGACTTTATGGCAAGTACGTAACTGCAAAACCTTTTCGCTCTAAGGCAAAAAATTAAGAAAATCCTTGAGCACCTTTTGAAGGAGAGAGAAAATGTTTGGGAAGATTTGAGAACTCCTTCAGGAGTCAAGTTCCCTTTTCATTTTGATGGTGATTTCTTCGCTGTGCAGAAGCTTTTTCAGTTTGATGTAGTCCTACTTGTTTACTTTTGCTTTTTTTGGCCTGTGCTTTTGGTGTCATATTGAAAAAAATCACTGCCAAAGAAATTTCCATTTATATTCTCTCCTAGGAGTTTTACAGTTGTATGGTTTCAAGTCTTACGTCTACATCTTTAATCCACTTTGAGTTGACTTTTGCACATGGTGTAAGAAAAGTGTCCAATTTCATTCTTTTGTGAGTAGATATGTACTTTTCCCAACAATATCTACTGGAGACTATCTTTTCCCCACTGTGTTCACAATAGCCAAGATATGGAAACAACATAAGTATTTGTTGATGGATGAGTGAATAAAGAAATGTGGTATATATACACAATGAAATAGTATCCAGTCATAAAAAAGAAGGAAATCCTGCCATTTGTGACAACATGAATAACCCATAGGACATTATGTTTAGTGAAAAAAGCCACACAAAGACAGACAAATACTGTATGACCTCACTTATATGTGAAATCTAAAAAAGTTGAACTCACTGAGTCAGAGAGAAGAAACAGGGACTGGGGGCTAGGGTCGGGAAAATGGAGAGATATTGGTCAAAAAGCACAAACTTTCCGTTATAAGGTAAGTAAGCTCTGGGGATCTAATAAACACCATGGTGACCTCAGTTAAGAATACTATATTGCATATTTGAAAGTTGTTGAGAATAGATCTTAAAAGTCCTCATCATATCCCCCCAAAACGGTAACGATTTGATGTGATGGATGTATTAATGTGCTTGATTGTGGTAATTTCACAGTATATATGTATATCAAACCATCACATTGTACACCTTAAATATATAATATTTTTATTTGTCAATTATACCTCAATACATCTGGAAAAACTGAAAAAAGACACTGGGAACCTTAATCCAGAAGAAAGGTGACAAGTTCAGGGCAACAGCGTACACTCAACTGTGCTGTGCTGACCCCTGGAGGTACACTCACATTGGGTGTGCCCACTGAGCGTGTGGAGCACAACTCATGTGACTGTGTTTGATGGCCTTGAGTCATACTCTCCTGGAGAATGACCCTGCTGAATGGCAGGGCTCGGAGCTGCTGTGTTGTGCCAAGGTGGTATTTCCCTTCCTAGTCTAGTCTCTGTCACCGGATTTGGGAAAATCAAGTTACTGGGAGTGAGATTTTTCAGAAATGAACTAAGCCACTGATAGGAAGCTTTCCTGCAGGAGCCTGGCCTAACCTAGCGGGTGACGTGGTCTCCTGTCATGACCCAGTACTGCCACCAACAGCATCCAAGAGGATTTAAAGGAAATGCCAGTGTTTGAAAACCAAAAAATTTGGAAGCCATTCTGTGATATTACAGGGAGAAGGTGGAGGAGGAAGGGAACTTGACAGCCGCTCGGTAGTTTACCCTCAGGACCATCCTACACAGCGAGCCTTTTCAGGGCCTTTACACGAGGAGGCGGACACTCACGGAGGCTGAGTCATGTGCCCAAAGCCAAAGAGGTAAAAATTAGTAAAGTCCAGATCTGAACCTCAAGCTACCTGCCTCTATTTTCACCTTTCTTTCCCTTTCTTTCTAAACTAGATTCTGATTAGTTTAATGATACCTCTGATTTCTATTCATTAATTAGAGTTAAGGCTAAATTGAGCCCCAAGTTTACCTCCAGCTAATCATGGTTAATTTACCATCTGGTGGTAATAATAGACCATGATTAAAGACAAAGACATCCACCGTCTACCATTCCTATCACTCCCCTGTCGGCAGATCTTTCGTTTGGACTTGAACCAGTGCTGGAACTTCTCCTCAGCCTTTTAAACATACCTGTTTCATCTTCTGACTTCAGAAACAGCCAAGAAAGCCCCTGAGCTGAAATGTTAGCAAGTTTGATGGCTTCTTCCAGGTCACAGTAACTAACACAACAGCATTTTCCGACACGAATCCTTTTTATCCTAAGTATTCAAGACCCTTTAACTAAAGTAGTTGAGGAAAACACCAGAGTTGCCGTGGTTTAAGTAAAATTTAGTTGGAAAAAAGAGCAGAAGGAACCATACTAATTTAACACACAAAGAGCTGTATTTCAGCTCTATCCAATTAGCAATGTTCAATATTATTAAAATCTGTTGACAAAAAGTAGCAGATGCTCCATTTTCCTTGATGTTAATTAATGAAGTTTTACCTCTGAAAATTTTAGAGAAACCTGATCTTTTATAATCAAATAGCTTTCGCCTACACAAAATCCGCATCTGGAAAAACATGTAAGGGTGTCAATATTCAAAAAAAGGATCACTATCCTTTGAGTTCTCTAGATCTTTAATTCCTTTTTCTTACAGTGTTCTAACTCCAGACATTCACCAATTTCCACTGAGATAAATAGTGATAATAATTGCATGGTGGAAATTATTAGCTATCTCTGGCTGACTCTTTTATGGTGGGCATGGCTCATTGGCAATGCTATAAAATTAGAAGATTGTTATAATTCTAACAAGGAATTCCATGAATTTTCAACCTATAGAGAATAGATTTTGTGAATATTGATTTTCTAACTTTATTGTAGGATATTTCTAACATATAAAAAATTAAAAAAACACAGTGAGTGCCTAGTTACTCATTACCCAGCTTCAATGATTACCAATTCCTGCATGTTCTTAATTCATTAATAACTTCACCCACCCACTTTCCTGTCCCCACATGATATCACTTCAAGCGCAAATATTTCAGTGTGGATCATAAATGAAGAAGTAACAGAACAAAGGGTCAAAACACCCTGATTCACTCACTCTGATCGATGGCCCACCAGCCCATCGCACCCCATCATTTTCAAAGCGAAGAATCAGAGCTGGGGTTCCAGGGTCTGGGTTCCGCTCCAGGACCTGTCCTCATCACCCGCAGTCATTGTTTCTGAGCTCCATTGGATGTCAGTAGATGCTCTGAAGATAAAAAGTGGTTTCCATGGAAAAATACTAGTTTCCACCAAGTTAACAGTTCTCTGTGTGGCTTCCCAGATGTGCCACACATGTAAGTCGCAGAGACGGGCATGTGCAGCAGGCAGCATTTCTCAAATAGATTTGCCCACAGAATCCCGTTTCCAGAGCATCTTGGGGAGCTGGCACGCGGAAGGGTCTCTGGGAAACGCTAGTCGGCCTAGATAATGTCCTGTCTTTCCAGCACGTGACGATTTCTGAAGTGCCCCTGATTCGAAACTTCTTGACTGTGCCTTTAATCCCATCACCAACCAGCTGCATCATCCGGCTGCTTTCCGAAGAAAACTCATACCAGAGTCCAGCTCAGATTTCAGATCCTGATTTCACTGGCAGCTGCGGGCCCCTAGGCACAGGCATTGTGTAGAAGCTCCTCCAGTTTATTCCAGTTGAGCCTGTAGTCGAGAACCCTAACCCCATCCCCAAAATGTCCGTTTCTTGTTAATTTGCTTCATGCTACTGATGTGCCTGACTAGGGAGCTGTTTATTTCATTCTCTCTGGAGTTCCCATGTCCACACATCAGAAGGTCACTTTTACATGAAGATCTTCATTACTTAAACCAATCACTTTAAGCCACCTCAAGGCCTATGATATAACTGTTTCCAAAACTGGTTAATCATCAGAATTAACTATGGCAATTTGAGAAATGTGTATTTCTAGGCTTCAGCTGCAAACATTCTGGTCCAATGGTGGTAGCTAGAATACCAGGAAATCTGCATTTCTTCCAAGTTCTTCAGGGGATTCTTAAGATCAGCATCTTTGGGGACCACTGGCCTACTCAACATGGTTTCATCTTGACCTGCCTAAGATTACCAGAAGGCAAATAATCCTCATCCTGTCCAGTTCCCACGTGGAAGCACGGCAGCCTAAAACCAACAGCCTGCATGCACAAATATGACCCTGGAAAAACTCTAAGCTTCTTCTCTTCCAGAACGATGTTGTGTCAGAGTATCATGTGACTGGTGCTTCATGATAACCACGTCAGGTTGAAGGCCTGGTATTTTGGCAAACTTAAGGGGGGAAATGGTTTTAAAATGTTATAATTTCCACCATCTTTGTCTTGTTAATGATTTTATAAATGTTAAACTAGTCCTGAGTTAGAGGGCAGTTGACTCAGGGAACTAATTTATTTTGGGGATGTAGAATCCCCACCCATAAGGAAGTAACAGACACAATTCAGTAATTATAGTAGCATAACTAAGGGTTATCTCACTGATATAAACCAAGCGCTTAGGAGTATTTAATTCAGACTGGGGGGTGATGTCATCCCCAAGCAACTGACATTTGAGATGAATTTGTAGCATATATTCAGGAATTGACATGATGAAGGGGAGGGCTGGGTGGCATTTTGGACACCCGGCGTGCAAAGGTTTGGAGGCGAGAAGGGTAACGGCACAGTTAGGGAACTGGTAGAACTTAACGGCTCTGTGCCTTGGCATCTGCATCCACAAAAGGAATCAAAATGCTACCTACCTGATTGGGGCAGTGTAAAAATTAAATTAGGTACTTAATATAGAATGCTGAAAACAATGCCTGCCACACACTACGTGCTCAATTAACGGTAACTAGTGTTTTATTATTTGTTCATATGCTATTAAAATGAGTGAAAAAAGCTGCCAATATGTAATGCAAACATCATTTTTAGGAAAGTCTCTAATCAAAAACTTCAGAGGACAATATTATCTTTTAAAAATCTATGCAGCGTGAGCACTACATAGCAGGGGCAAGAAGATGTGGTCTGTAGTGTTTTTAAAAATTGAACTTTTGAAAGCATGAATGACATGCCTGTGTGAGAGTTCAGATCTGACTCCTGGCAGGCAAATGACATCCGACGGGCCTCTGATCTCCTCCCCCAGAGAAGGCGGGTTAGCTGGGCTGCAGCTGGGCTTTCCCCCGCATTCGGAAGGGGGCTGCGGGGGAGGCCAGGGCTGGCTGTGCCCAGGCGGCAATTATCCTCTGAACCCAGAGCCTGCCCGGCGCTGCTCCCGGGCCCTGGGCGCTGCGTCCTGCCATCGGCTGCTCAGTGCCACCGAGGTGATGGGACCTGAAGGCAGCGAGGAACAGGTGGTAATTATGACCGACACGGCGACGGCCTGTGCAGACTGTGACCGCGAACAAAAGGCTGCACTTGGCTAACAATTGCTCCCTGCAAGCATTTCCCTGCCTGACACCTGGGACTCGGGAGCGGGAGGCCCGGCGCCTGGGCGCTCGGCCGTCTATGGGCCCAGGGCCTAACTCTTGTTCCTTTGGCTGCGATGACAGCAGCCCCTGCTTTCCTGCGGCTCGTCCACAGGGCGCCTTGCCCGCGGTGTCCTTTGGAAGACGTGTCCTCTGGCAGCTCCGCGTTCGCGGTTCCCAAGCCGTCGGGCCTCTCTCGACACTGCAGCTCACGGTGCACACAGCAGAGTGTTCAGGACACAGACCTTCTTCTCCTGCCTCCAGAGGTGCGTGGACCCACCTGGTCCCTTCCTAACGAGGCGGGAAGGAATACCGGGCGTGTTGGCTCATGTGCTCGTCTGCTGAGTCCTAAAAAGTTAGTGGACAGCGCTAGAGGCACAGGGACCCCGAGTCCCTAAGAAATGTAACAAATTCTATACTACCCAATAAGGGCATTTTTAGATTTTTTTTTTTTTTTTTTACTAGATTCCTTCCCCATACTAGTTTTCCTTCAACAATTCTTGGTCATCCCATCCCCTGCGCTGGTTCATCTGGTCCAGCCAATTCGAAGCCTTCGCTTGTTGGACTTGAAGCTGAGCGGCCACATGCCTGCCAGGGCCCTGCGACGGCACATCCAGGAGCCGGCTGATGGAGAAAGGACACTCCTTTCTTCCTTAAAGAGCTAGACAGGGTCCCGTCCAGGTGACAGTGCGGCATCACACAGATGTCTGGAAGAAGAATGAATGTGTTTGGTGTGCACAAGAGTTTATTAACTGTTTGACCACTTTCTGTCCTGCTCTGAGAATAAGCCATTAAAAATCTACCTGAAACAATTAGCATGTTTTTGTCCCAATAATTGAAAAAGTTAAGATATAACTTAAGCATTTTCCAATTCAATTCCTGTTCTGTGTCTACACAATATTACAGTAAAAAGAAAAAAAAGTGGCAGCTGTTTCTAAGACAGTGATGGCAAAGGAGGTGATACCAATCTATGAAGATCGGTGAGGAGTTTGTAAATCCACCCAAACTTAGCTTCAGTGTCTTACCTTGAATTATAAGTATCAAAATTGTCTGGTTTCTGCAAAACATCCCTTCCATTATTGTCTCTTTAAGCTCCTCCAGGGCAGTGCTTCCCTGAGCCCCCTGTCACCCTCGGCAGCCCTGTGCTCACAGGGATCCTCCCCTTCCCCACCCACCGACTCTCAGTTACTCTCCCTCCGCCTGTATTACTCTGCTTTATTCCCTGCAGATCACCTCACCATCCACCTCCCATCGCTTGTGTAGGGCTAAGCCCCAAATTTCCAACTCAAACCTGACATGCAGGCTGGTCTCTCACTGGACAGGTTCCCTTAAGCTCAGGTAAACACGTGCAAAGTTCTTCTCAGGGTCCCAATCATCACTCCCAACTGAAATGCATTGCCCATTGCTACCATATGTCCCCATATGCTTTCCAGCTGACGACCATTAGCATCATCTTTGATTCTTCCTGTCACTCCATTCTCCTTTCCTTACACTTACTACATCAAAGATCTGTAGTTTGAAAGACACTTACTTGGTCATTGAGACCAATCTTTCTACAACTGAGAAAGCTGCTGCCCAAATAAAGCCAATCGTGGGAGAAGACTCCACCCTTCAAAGACTCAGTGGCAGAACTCAGGCTCACTCAACAGCCTTTCTAGAACATAGGCGCCTGGTGGGTAGGTGCTGTGACTACAAAGAGAAATAGGGATCCCTGACATTTTAGTGCTGAGGGTCTAGTTCAGGTTATAAGCCACAGTCGGATAATTAAGAATATTTTTATAAGTTCAGCAATGGAATAGGCAGGGTCCTGTGGGAGCTCCGTGCAAGAACATGTGATGGTGGGAGAAATAAAGGGAGAGGCCAAGAGAGAAGCAGGAGTTCTCTATCTCACTCCCCTGAGCTCTCTCTCACGTCACTGCTACACAAATCTTCCTAGTACGATACTATGGATAAGTGTGACAGCTCCAAAATTCCTTCGGGGCAGTAGACTTAGGTAAAGCCAGGGGATTTACAAAATTTATTTTGGGATGACATAAAATTGAATTTTATATAACCATTTTTTGAAGCACCACTCTGGAAGATGCTAACAGAAACCAACTTGGTATTTTCTATTACATTCCTTTCAAATAATCTCTGGGGTTACTCTTTCTTGACCCTGAATGAAATGCCCATCCTGCCTTGGGGTCAAATTGCTCCTTCAGGTGGCCTTCTAGAATGCAATAGATGGTCACAACATAGCTTTTGAGTGGGAGATACTTGACATCTATCATGTCATCCTCAGCTTTGAGGCTTCAGCTAAATGAAACAGCAAGACCTCAGGACAAGTCATGCTGAGCATGTCAATATATAGGGCGAAAACCTAATCTGTCCAGAAGGGACTTAGGGAACTTGGGTAACAAATACACTGTTTCACCTGTAATTTGGAATGACTGTGTTGAGGCCAGCTGAAGTGCTCTCTCTGCTCACCAATGTCACCAAGCAGCCCTTGGCACATGACTCAAATTCAGTTCCACTACTCATCTGATAAGAAAAAAACCAACAATGCCCTTTTCTTATCAAAAACAATAATTGGGGGGGGTTGCTTTGCCTAATTGTATGGGTTCACCAATTTCAACCAGACCTAACCATCTAACCTTCCTTCCTACTTGTCCACAATATGAAGCCTTCTCTTTTTTGTTGACTTGAGTTTGGTATAAATCGGCCAAGTGTCCATATGGATATCTTTAAAACTTCCTACCTTCCTGTCATGTCCTCAGACTCATAATGAAGACCATTTGCTAATTAGTTAATAAAGGATGGATAAAATGCTTTTATTCAAACCAATAGTCATCAAATTTCAGGAATTCATGGCATGCATCTGAACAGGGTTTTTATTGAATCTTTTTCAGATCTAGGCATTCAAAAATAGAAGTTTGCAAGGAAGCATTCCAGGGCTAAGGTTCTCAGCAGTGGGATTCCAAGGTCACGCTAGTGTCCTGTACAGCAAGGACAACACATCATTAGGTAGATCTACTTACACTCTCAACACTGAAAGAGAACTTGAGGACAGATCAATGAGAGACCCAAATTCTTATTTTGTTCTGTTTCATGATTTTGAAGTACACGAAAAGTGGGCCATGAGAAAGCTATAATTGAAACACTGGGATGTAATTATAATTCTTAGCTTCAAATAGACATATTCCAGACTTAAAACTAGTAAAGGAAAGCAAGCAAGTTAAAATAAATAAGGGTTTAAATCATTTCAGTTATGAGCTTCAAGCCACATATTAAATATTCTAAATTCCATACAACAGAAAATTACAAAAGACCTTTAGACAGAAGTTTTAATGCAGGAGAGCTCATGATAAACCTGTGTGAGCATGTGGGACAGTAGCCCCGACGAGCCTGACAGCCAGAGCTGCACTTACTGGGATTAGTATCATCCCGCTCCCCTTCTGCCAAGTGTCTTAGTCTGGGCTGCTTTCACAAAACACCATAAACTGGGTGGTTTATAAACAACAAACATAGTCTCCCCCAGAGCCAACAAGTAGTCCTAAGGGTCTGCTAGGCGTCATTTTAGCCTGTAAACGTGCCAGATATTATCACCTCTGGGCTTCACTTCCTTGTATGTAAAATAACAGGTTAAAAAAATAATACTGGGTTGCCCACAATGGTCTCAGAACTCCCACCTCTGTCAAAAATACAATTGACTCCTCTCTCTCGTTTTCTTTTCTTACTTACCTTTTAAAAGTCAAAAAAGCAGTCCCCTATAAAACGTAAACCTTGGGTGCTGGTTAAAATCACAGGCATTTTTCAGTCTGGCACGCTGGAGGTGCAGGATCCCGCGCGTCGCGGGCGCGCTCTGGACAGGCCTCTCCGGACCTCACTGCGCTCCCCGGGGGGAAGGGCTAGGAAGCTCCCCAGGTCCCTTTCATAAGAACACTGGTCCCGTTCACGAGGGCAGAGCCTTCCTGACCTAAGCACTCCCCAGTGGCCCCACCTCCCCAATGCATCTGTTTTGGGGATTAGGATTCCAACATAATCATTTTAGGGGGACACAAACGTTCAGACCAGAGCACCAAGGACAGATGTGTAGGGGGACCCTACACATACAGGTGGGTCCTACCTTTAGTTCAGCTCCCGTCTGTCCCAGTGAGTTCAACCTGGCTGCACATGAGAAGCGCTGGGGGAATTTTTTTAAGATGCTGGTTCCTACACCACACCAACTAAATGAGAGTTTCCTGGCAGCGAGACCTCGGCATTAGGATATTCCGTCCCCTCCAAGTGGTTCGGGTGTGTAGCCTGGCAGAGGATCCCTGTTGGCCCCTCCAAGCTCTTCCCCTCAATGCAATGCATCGGGACGCTCGCTGCTCGCTCTAATAGAGCAGCCGTAACCACGCGTGGCCGTTCTGCGGGACTGTCTGGCCTGAAACGAGATGTGCTGTAAACATAAAGTGCACACCCGATTTCGAAGACTTAATATTAAAAAATGGATGAAAAATGTCACATTAATAATTTTTGCATTATTGGAGAATTGATAATACTTCGTATATTTTGCCTTAAATAAAATACAATACTATAATTCCGCATGTTCTGTTTTACTTTTTTTGAGGCTACAAGAATATATGAAATTGCCTATGTGGCTCACGTTATATATCTATTAGGCAGCACTGCTCCACAGTAGGATTCCTGGACTGGAAGCATCAGCATCACCTGGTAACTTGTTAGAAATGCAAGTTCTCAGGCCCCACTCCTGTAGCCGAGACTCAGGTGGAGCCCAGCCATCTGCTTTAACAGGCGCAGCAGGGATTCTGATGTGTTGCGGCTGAGAACCACCGCCCAGATGGTGGCTGGCCATATATTCCTTTACAGCTGAGTTCCCTTACTCTCTTCCAAGTGGCCTGCCATTGGTTTGGAACAAAATGTCAAGCGGCTTTCTTTAGGGACCTTGTGTGCAACATTAGAGACAAAAGTTCATTGACCTTAAGAGCTGCTTCTTTTTTATGGATACAGGGAAAACTCTTACTGAAATAAAAAAATAAAAGATGTACAACTGCCTTTTAATAAAATGTTAGAATCTTGACATGCTTAAATCTCTTCATATTTTTACATTACTTGCCTAATATTTGTTTAGAATCTGTTAAATATCAAGATATTTAATATAAAGGGCCATTTCAAAATACACACTGTGAAATCTGTGTGGCGCTAGGTAGAATCATCAAAAAAGTGGGACTGTTTCTGAGGCCACCGGTCTCTGACATATTTACTTGCTCCCTGATCTATATACGCCGGCTCATAGGCTCTCTCGGTTTCTCCAGAGCGTATTAAATCTCATCTGTCAGCCCCTTTGTCAACATCCTTGGAAAAAGAAAATGATTCGAGGTCAAGAAGCTCCCTCGCCACCAGCAGTTTAACCTAATTTGTCTGATAGGAGATTTGAATCCTCAAAAATAAGCCTAAATTGGAAGCTAGCAAATTAAACAGTGACATTCAGAGCAAGCTGAGAGTGGCGTAAAGAACCAAAGAACAGGTGTTCCGAGCGCCCTGGAAGCTCTCGGGGCTCACAGGGGTCATCAGGCAGCAAGTACCGGGCACTCCTGGGCCTGCTGGGGCGGGAGGCGCCGTCCCTGGCACCCCGGCGGGCATGGGAGCCTCTCGCTCAGCCACTGAGGGAGGCGGAGGGCAGAGCAGACCCAGAGTGAAGGTCCCCGACTGAAGGGAGACAAAAGATAGAACTTACCAACCCACCGTTTTGTCTAGGTCATAGTACCCTGAATATTTCACCGTGATAATCTCTAATGTGAGAACAATAAATACAGATTTGGGGTTTTATACCATGATGGAGACCTAAAAGTGTCGGAACAGACCTAATGGGAGACTAAAAACCATGGCAACCGCAAGGAGTCCCAGGTCCAGTGGCTGCCTGTCAAAATCTATGGGAGCTGCGATTACAAAAAGATAGCAGGTTGTGAAAACTCAGCCAGCATAAAAAAAACCTCACCTGAGTGAAATAAAAATGAGAACATCCTTTATGCTAAGTATAACCATATATAACGTGATAACCATTACTTCAGTTCTAAAGTTTCTCTTAGAATATTAGAGAAGCCGTAGAGGGAAAGAGAGAAAACACAGCCTGCCCTGGGTCTGAGATCCAACCTTAGGACCTTTGGAGGTGAACGTCTCTAATAGTTTCCTCTCTTGTAAAATGGCCTTGCTGCCATGCATCCCATGGAGCTGTTGTTAGGATTAAGAGAGACGGTGTGTTTTAAAAGCTTAATCCAGTGCCCAGCATGTAGGAAGCACCCTGTAAGGGGTAGATGTTGCTTTAACAACTATTACCACCATCAGTACAGTTCTTATTGTCATTTCCAAAATGCACACTCACACCTATCGAAGATGGAATCAACACTTTAAATGTCTACTGCGAGCAAGGCACTCTGTTGATGGTATTTCACCCTCACAGTGTACTAAAAGGTAGGATTTACTTTCTGCCTTTTACTGGTGGGAAAAGAAGGCCCAGGGATGTTAAACAACTGACCCAAGATCCCTCAGGGAGAAAGAGAGAGCCAGAATCTAGAGCCACATCTAGCTGGCTCTGCAATCTGAGCTCTCCACTGTGCCAGTCTGTTTGAAATTCTCATCGAGAAAAAAAAAAGAAATCTTACTATAGCTTTTTGCAGAGAGGGGACAATTTATATTTTTTATAGATAGAAAATTAAAATTTAACCACAATGAATAGAAGGGCATTGCATGCAGAAATTAGTAAACTTATTTCCGTTTTTATTTGGGCACGCTGAGACTTAGGACCCTTAAGCTCTGGGTTAATATTGGGTTCCATCCAATGGAAACCGGAAAACCAGTCCTCAAGAGATGGGATATATCAGAACAGATGCCCGGTTGCATATATGTTTAATTTTAACAAATAGTTTTCATAACTATAGGATTTTCTATATTTATTAAAGAAATCTGGCACACGAGAAAATATCAAATTGTGCTATTCCACCTCCATATGTGCCAGTTATCTATAAATATAGAAATGCAATAATTATCACTAAAACTGTTCCTTGTTAAATTTTTGAAAACAGATAAATTATGAATATGAATTTGAGAAATAGTTGAAGGAGTTAAGAAATGGATAAGGATCTCGAGTCACTGTCTCTCTGAATCAAGTGGAGCCCTGAAAGCCACCTAGTCCGATACCCAGAGGAGCTGTTTGAATTCACTCCTTTTCAAGCCTCTGCTTAAACACCTCCATGGACAGCAAGCTCACTACCTGCAAAGGCTCTCTTTAATGTTGCATCACCCTATTTCTTGAAAATCCCTTCCTTAAGTTTATGCCATCTGCTGATACTAGTGCGACCGCTATGTGTCAGGCATCCCATTAGCAACATTAGATTCACTACCTCTCAGAATCTTTAACACAACCGTACGAGATACCCGCATGTTCACAAGGGAGACATTAATGAAGGCACCAACCATGACAAAGCGAACAAGTGGCCCAGGCTGCCTGGCTCCAAGGCCCAGGCTCCCGCCACTGCAGAGCAGGGCGTGCAGGTGACAGGTCGCAAGTGGGGCTGGTTGTAGATTGGCTCACTAGGGCAGCACAGGCCTAGTTCAATTCTGTTTCCACAGGAAACCTCCTCAAGTCCACGACTGACACTTACTGTGTCTCCATAAAGATCCTCTCCTTTGGGTTAAATATCCCCAATCCTTCATCATTTTGTGCACAAAATAAAATGTCATGGTTTTTCACCTCTGTGGGAATTCTAGGGATACGTTCTAATTTGCCGATGTTCCTTTTCAAGCCTGGTGACCAGAACCAGACACAACACACCAGAAATGGCCTGAGGACTGAAGAACAGGCATCCATCAGGGTGTCGCTCCAGATGCTCTGGTTCCACCGAGGCAGACGGCCAGCTCTTCTGACAACCCCATGTCACCATCTCCTCCTCTCATCTTTATGGCAAACAAAAGCCCAGGTCTCCCTTGTTTTCAGCCTCCCGTCCCATGCCTCCTCTCATCCCAGAAAACTTGCTAACCATGCGATCCACCTGCCAGGTGGCTGCTTTTCACATGCCTTCCTCCTTCGACCAGCATTTGGCCTGGAGTGGAACTTGGCCCAGGCCAGTTAAAGGCCTTTCCAGAAATTATTTTATTTCTTTTGAATAAACTAGAAACATGTGAGTCTGAGAGTTGCTTCAGGCCAGACTTCCTCCCTTGTAGAGAAAACCAAGAAATACACAAGGAGAACCAGGAATGAGACAGACTGAGAGGATCCAAGCAGCGCTCCAGTCCTAGGGCCCCAGGGTTTGCTTACAAGAGCCAAAACCTTCCTCTTTTGTGTCCATAAAAGTAATGTTTCTGTCACTTGCAACCCCAGGAGTGCTGACTAATTCACTGCTACCTTATCTCTGTTTGAACAGTTAGTTGACTTTTTAGATCCAAGTGCCAGCCCTGACATCTATTTAACTTTCTTAGATTCAGGCCATGTCTCTAGCCTATAAAAATATTTTGTTATCCTTTCCAGCTTCATGTCATCTACAAATTTGATCACTGAACTAGCAGACCCCTCATCTAAGTAATTAACAAAAACTTTAATGTAGGGCAAAGTTGTAGGTCAGGCCTGAAGTCAGCCCAAGGCTCCTCTGTCAAGACTAAACCAGTCTATCAATCAGCAATATTTCCGTGGCTGAGCTGTTCGGTCAGTCAAGAACTGAGTTCAAGTGTGGATGCCCCTACCTACGGTTAGTCTGCGTGCGCACTCCCAGCCCCAAAACACGACCTTTCTTCCCTGTGAGTCAGCTTCCCCATCACTAAAGTACATTCCAGGATTGCACAGCATAAAGGAAACAAATGAGGACATAATTTACAAAAACCAAGCATTGGTTTTGATAGAGAGAGCGCAAGTTTGAGGGATCTAGTCCTCATGTTAGAGATGAAGACTCTGAGGTGAAGGGAGCTGGCTATTGCATGTCAGGTTGCAAGTGTCTGGATTTCTTTTATATAAAGAGTGTGGAAGAATTAAAATGCTTTGCAGCATCTGTTGAAATCACCACATGGTTTTCCTTATTCAGCTGTGTGCTTTTTCAATAAAAGAAGATACTTCTTTCAAAGGCTAGAAGCAGGCTGACCTAGATGAGAGCTTACCTGGGGCTCAGGGAGGCGGCACAGAAGTGGGCAGATGGGAGAAGCACAAGGAGTAACCAACGATAAACTCGCTACGCTTCGAACCTGCACAGTGTCAGTTGTCTCTGGGCTCTGCCCCATGCACAGCATAGTACTAAAACATGACTGGGCCTCGGGGTCTGATCAGCTTGGGGACAAATCACTCCACTTCCCTCGTCTGAATGGTGGTGCAGCAATGCCCGCCTCACAGGGCTGTTCTGAGACACAACTGGCCACAGTGTGAAAGGAGACTGCCAGTGGCAGGCCCATAATAGCTCCTCGGTAAATGTTAGCTGCCTTCCCTCCCTCCCTACTTTATTAGTTCTTCTGATAATATGTAAAAAGATAAAAAATCCACATGCACTGGAGAGGTAAGTCATAAAATTAAACTATATAAATGGGTAAACAAAATGTGATGCATACATATAATGGAATATTATTCAGTCCGAAATAGGAAGAAATTCCTGACACATGCTACGACATGGATAAACCTCCAGGACATTATGCCAAGTGAGATGAGTCAGACACCAAAGAACAAATACCATACGATTCTACTTATGGGGAGGCCCTAGAGTCGTCAGGTTCACAGGCACGGGAAATGAAAGGTGGCTGCCAAGGGCTGGGGCTGAGAGACGGAGGAGTCGCCATCAGTGGGTATGGGGCTCCAGTCTGGGGAGATGAGAACGTTCTGGAGCTGGATGGCAGTGATGGCCACATGACAGGGTGAACTTATTTAATTCCACTGAATTGGAACTATCAGGGGGACCGCTTTGTAAAGTACATGATTGTCTAACCACTATGCTCTGCACCTAAACTTATACAAAATAATTTTGAATGTAAACTGTAATAAAAAAAATAAATAACTAAACATAGCTTTTAAGCAACTAATGTTAGTATATGGTTCAATTAAAAAAAACAACAACAACTTAACCACATCACTGCCTTGGGGTTGATTGCGCATCCCTTGGCTACAGAAGGAAAACACATGCAGGCCTTTTCCGTTATTGTCCAGCGTACTTTCTCTGGCTTTGCTAAGTGGAGATCTAAATTGCTACTTAATATTTGAGAGCTCTAGCCTCTCTCTATATACCGCTGCCAGAATTACCTACTTAAAGTGCAAATCTGCTATGCTTAAAATCATCCCATTCATTTATTTGCTTGGTACATATTTTCTGAGCAATGACTAAGTAGATCATAGCACAGCCCTGAGTTGATGAGAAGGCACGTTCTTGTCCACCAGAACCTCACAGTCTGTGAACAGAGTGACATGCCACCAACTGCAATATAAGGTGGGCACTAACAGATGTGAGTACAAGGAGCCCTGAGACATGCAGGAGCATGAGGTGACAGAAGGAGACTTGACTTTGGAGAAGATATTTGCTCTGTATACTTGATAAAGGAACTCTTAGAATATTCCCCAAATTACCATAAGTTCATAAGGAAAAGCCAAACAGCTCAATTTTTCAAAATGAATAAAACACTTGAACAGAATCGTCACAAATGAGCTACAGGCACATGAAATCACTCAGTGCAGGGTGACATATCCATCAGGAAAATGCAATTAAAGCCACAGTGAGACACGGTACACCCCCACCAGGATGGCTAAAACTCTGAAAGACCAAACTACTAAGTGCTGGTGAAAGTAAAGAACATCTGACTCTCTCCTCCATGGCTGGTGGAAATATAAATTATTGCAAACACTTTGGAAAACATTCTGGCAGTGTGCAAGAAAGTTCAGAGCAGTTTTTGCGTAAGAGCCAAGACCTGGAAACATTTCAAATGCCCATCAACAACAGAATAGGTAAATATACTTTAGTATATTCAAACAATGGAATACTAAACGGCCATAGAAAGGAGCAAACTTATGCTACAAACAGCATCGTGGTGAATCGCACCAACACAATGCTGAGCAAAAAATTAAAAGTTCAAAATAGCCAAAACTAACCTCTGGTGATAAGAGTCAAAGAAATAGTGGGTCTTAGGAGCTAATTACTGGAGGAGGCAAGACTGAGCCTTCCCGGAGGCTGGCAGGATCCCATACCTTGATTTGGTTATGCAGGGAGGGAGGGAATTCATTGAACTATACGCTCAACTTGTGAACTTTGTTGTATATATATTATACCTTAAAATAATTAATTGTTTAAATAATTACCACCTTTGAGCCCTGGCTGTCTTCCTTGCCTCTGCTCTCCACCTGTCCGAGTCTCCATGTCTGGTCCATGCCCCATCTATGACAGGAGGCTTCTCTGTCCACAATGGGCTGGGAGAGTTTATGTCAGTTAACCAAACCCAGGAATCCAAATTGTTTCCTAAATACACAGTAAAACCCTTGAGGTGCTCTAAGGGGTGGCACACCTCCGGTCGCCATCCTCTTGGTTGTAGAAAGAAGCTACAAGCCGCTCAGAGGCATCATCAGCGAATAGCTTGTTCCCCGACGTGAGCAGAAGCGGAAGGAGGACCGGGCGGGGCCTCTTCGCAGTCCACTGGCAGCACCTTCTGTCCCGCGCCGCTCACAGCGCCTCGAGTGTTTCAAGCGCTGTCATCCAGCCAGGGGACCCGGCCCAAGTCCCCAAACTGCGCTGGGCAGCAGTCTGTTACCAGAACTCAGGGTCCCTGACCAGCAGGGGCTGAATGGTCTCCATCCTCCTAATTGAGTGAGAAAATGCCTGTAAATCTGAAATACTGCAGCAGTGTCCCCAAGAATGTTTCCTCCCTTAAAAGTAGCCGTTATTGACTGGGCCGTGTCAACTCCAATGCCTCCCGGAGCAGATACAATTAGAAGCAAGCGCCGAGGACAGAACTTTTGGAGACGTTACTGCCTCCCAGGACTTTCTCATCTGCATGGACTCAGTCTGTGTAAGATAAAAGCGTCCAGTTCAAAAGGCCTGACCAATCCAGACTACAACGCCACGGGGCATTAGATAAGCTCCCTGTGTCCCTCTAGGAAGTGTCGCCAGTTGTGAATGGGCCGTGCCTCCCCCTGCATAGAAACACTGGCTTCCTTTCTCTCCACCTCCCTGCTCGGCCTCATGGAGCAGCATGAGGGTCCCCGATGTCAGACACCTAGTGTCCAAAGATCTCCTGAAACACACCTTCAGATCTGGATCCAGGTAAGAATGTGAAGTCAGAAGGACTTGTGAGGCCAGTCACTGCCACACTATCTTCTTCCGAACGCCTTCCATGGAGACAGCGAGGCCTCCGCATTCTCAGATTGCCCCCGGCATCCATCTCCAGCCGCAGGTGACCCTCTCATCGGTAGTTCCAGTACAAACCTTGAGCCTGATGTGAACTTGACCGATGTATATTTTCGTCATTATTAGACCTGATGTTGCACAAAAACAAAGCAAGGGCGAATTTTTTTAATTTTTTCAATTACTTTAAGTGTCATTCCTATAAAACAAAATAGATATTGCTCCCAATATCCTCCATCCCCTGACACTCTCCCAGCTGTCTGCGCCACCACAGCAAGCAGCGGTCAGAGATCTGGGGTAGACTTGCTGATGCTAAGAAAAGCGGTGTCATAGGGGTTGTCTCTGTGTCCTCAAATGCCTCTTATTCTTGATTTTCTTTTTCTTACTTGTCCAAGACTCCCTCTTCCCCATCCTACCCCCTCCACTCCTCTCGCAGCAAAACCTGTGGAATGCCCTAAGTGGCATCAACTAACCATTGCTAATGATAACTTTTATTACAAATAGCTAATAGCGTAAGTGACCCCCATGATGGAGCTATTTTGTATTTTAAAAGAGATGGGGAACATTTTCTCCTGCCCTGCTCCCTGGGCCTCATGAGACAGGCGTTCAGGAGAGCCACCATTTATCTGATGAGAACGACTGTCCCGCCTGCTGACAGTGTCCTTCTCAGCCTCCCAAGATCCTGGGCGAAGGCTGAATTGTCAGTCTCTCCCAGAAGGGCTAATGAGCCTGGACTAAAATAACTTGAATAATAAACGCTGGTATCAAGAGCGTAGCAGAGCTGAGCCTCGACACACGGCAGGGCCTGCCTGCAATGCCTCCACAGCAGAAGACAGAGCGAGACTCTCCAGGATGTGCTTGTTACCTTTGCAGGGAGGTGACAGGAATAGATTAAGGGACACAGAGGTAATACGGGCCCATCCACCGGTTCTGTACTGGCCCGGCAGGCAGGCTGTTCCAGGGGAAGCCGGCCAACACATCTGTTTATACGAGGGCTTGGGCTCATTACTTGGTCTTCTGTCTTCCGTGGTTACAGAGCTGGGGGAGGATCTGAGGCTGAGTCCGGGTGGGCAGGGCCAGCCTGCATCTGCCTGGTTTTGAACTCTCCGGGGGGAAGGGGGGGTGCAGCCGTGACCAGCCTGGAAACTGGCTTCCGACCTGCCTGGAACAACTCCTCTGCTTCTGCGAGGCTGCCGGACGCGAGCACAGGCTAATTCTGGGGTAATGAGCTCCGATTCGACAACTTGAACTCGACATATTAGAAGACAACTGGAAATACCGGAGGGGGGCTCAGGCAGGAGTTCGGAGACATGATTTGAAAGTTGTCCATGGGGAAGACGCGGCTGAAAATGCGGGAGTAGATAAAATGCCCGGACAGAGCGCGTAGAATAGAGAGGAGCAGGGCGAAGGCGGTGCCAAGGGGACAGTCAACACTAAAGTAGCGGATAAAGGGAAAGAGCCGGGGAGGGTAGGTGAGTGAGCATCGGGGAAGAGGGAGGAAAGGCAGAGAGTCTCCAGGAGGAAAACCGAATGGTGAGCCGGGCTCCTGAGAGGCCAGGCCAGCGGAAGACAAGCGCAGACTAGACGGTGCGATTCGACAGCTGGGGGCCCGCCGCCCACCCTTCCCAGAGCCGTCTCCGGGAACAGGGGTGGAGAGGGCGCAGGCCGGCGGCAAAATCAGATTGGGCCGAGGAGTGGAATGCAGGCCAAGAAAAAGTGGCGTCGTCTTAAGGGGAATTTGAAAGGAGAATAGCTGAGGGAGACACAGGAGTTTCTGCGGATGTTTTCTCCCAGCGTGGAGCTCAGCTGGTTGGCAGCCGGGGAAGGAGCCAGCTAGGGAGAGTGACTGGAGCCGTGAGAGGAGAGCCTGCGGGTGTGAGACGCAGCTGAGGCTTGGGGACACTGGGGGAGCTGGGGTCGGGAGTCCACCAGTGCCTGGGCTAGCCTGCCAACAGGCAAAGGGGGGGAGGGAAAGAAAAAACGACAAGCTGGAAGCCGGAGGACAGGACATGGACAGAATTCATCCCCAGCGGTTTCAAGGCAGCAGAAGAAAACAGGGAGCGAGCTGACCGGCTCCGTTGCCCAGGCCTTTTCTGTCCCCGCTCTTCAAGCGAGATCCCAAGCAAGTGAGGGGGAAGGAGGGGGGAGACGGGGGGCGGCCGTGATGAGAAAGCAAGATTTCTGAGACGGTTACAGGGGCGCGAGGTCGACACAGGGCGGGGTGTCGTCATGGCAAACACCAGAACGTTCACTAATCCTACGGGAAACCAGGGCCACGGCGGACAACGAGGGAGGAAAAGCTAATGCTTTGAATCAAGATTTAAAAATAAGTAGGAAATTGATTGGACATTAATTTATTGATGAGCACGCCGCCTGGCCCAGTTCTGCTCTTCCAGAGCTGGGCTCGAGGCTTGAGCATGGTAAAATCAGGCCACAGATCAGACATCCATGAAGTCATTACACGCCACTCCTCCCAATTTTTTGTTCGGTGCCTTTAGAGTTTTCTCATTTCAAGGTATATATTTGAAGCACTTAAGTGCATTCTCTATTGTTTCCCCTTTATTTCAGTTTCATCCCATTTTAATATTTTTTCTCATTTAAAGATTTCTTTATATTACTTTTCATTTACCATCTCTCTGCAAAGCCATAATCTCTAGGTTGGTTGTTGAAAAATTTCAGGCTTAAGGGGAAAAAGAGAAAAGAGAGGACAGGAGAATTCTCTCTCACGTCTCCCATCTTCATTCCATCTTAACTCTTGGCTGGGGGGGGGGGGGGAGAGAAAGACTGGTTGCCTCCCAGTGCACCCCAACCAACCGTGGCTGGGGATGGAACCTGCAACCCAGGCACGTGCCCTTGACTGGGAATCGAACCCAGACCCTTTGGTGCTCAGGTGACGCCCTAACCACTGAGCCACACCAGCCAGGGCAGCACGTCTACTCTTCCCATGGTTTCCCCTAACCCGCTGGGGGAGCGGGTTAGCGGTCAACAATGGTTTTATGGGAACACATTTTTCCTTTCTCCCCTTCCATCCTTTTCCATCATCTGTGTTTTCGGTGTTTGAATTCGTCTCCCATTCATTGAAGATGACATCATTCCCATGCGCTCTGTTTAGGGAAATATGCAACATTCATGCAGAAGCCTGGGGTGACTACCTTGAGCTCCCAGATGCATGGTCCCCCAAACCATCCAAACGATGACGCGGGATGCCCTGAGGCCCCAGAAACTGAGACTGCACAGTGGAAGCTGGCTCTCCTTCCTCTCCACAGGCCGACAGGACTGCAGCTGAAGCCTGTAACGCACCTCCCAAGTGTCACCAATGTGGGGAGGTGACCGCCCCCAGGAGGCCAGCTCTGACAAGGCAACGGCTGGCCAGGCTCGCAGCCCTGGTGCTGAGGCAGGAGCTGCCACGGCATCCCCCAGACTGGCACGCTTTCCTCCGCGGGGTTGTTAATCCAGCGCCTTTTGTGACAACTAAATTTACTGGAAAAGAATTCCAAATTATTTCAGCGGCAGCCAGCTTCTGAAATTTTCCGAATGTACTTTTTTAGCTCTCGCTCTCCCTTAAGCCATCTGATGTCATTTGCCTCTCAATCCCTGCTGCCAAAAACTCGGCTTTCATAGCTTTGAAATTTGCCCAACGCTAAAAACCTCCAGATCTCAGTTTGGGTTTTTATCTCCCACTAAGAAGGCAAAAATTACTTTCTACACTTTTCAGGGTAAGAATATCAATGACAAAAAAGAAAAAAACCACAGCTCACAGATTTGTTCAATCTTTCCCCCGGTCCCCCGTTGGGGCTAATGGGCCTATCGGGCCTATCCTAACTCAACTCAGAATTTTCATCTCAGGAGCTTGTCAGCTGCTGTTTCGGAAGCTCTGGGCTTGACAGGTGACTAAGGGACCGATTTTCAAACGCAGTCCTGGCGTTAGGATGTATTCATTAGTGATTTCAGAAGTTAGAACGGTTCCCGCTGATTTGTAAGTTTCGTAGGTTCTCGTTATGTATTTACTGAAGCTTTTTAGTTCAACTAAAAGAGAGGGGAAAAAGCCTTCGTTCTGCTTCCCTTTCTAATTACAGCCATTTCCTTAGCAAGTCCTTGAAAAAGATTTCCGCAAGTCTCTAATCATCTCTCTGGTCCTAATCTCCATAATTGTGTCCCTTCCAGACTCCTTCCTGGCACAGCCCGAGAGTGATTTGCTCCATGTGGTTGGAAACCTTTCCTTTGATGCCAGTCAGGACGTGTTTTCACAGCTTGCCTCCTTGGGCTGCAGCGCTACACTGGATGCCATTGATCACTACAGGCTTCCTTTCTACCCCAGACGACCGATGGGAGCCCTTGTTCCATTCTCTTACTTTAGGGGCAGATTAAACCGGGCCTGGCAGGATTATAGCCCTGGGGTTCCACCAGGTTACCACCTCCTCCATTGTCTGCCTCCTATTTAGTTGACCAGTTCAGCAGAAAAGCATTTGGAAGGGAATCATTTCTCTCCTAACACCACGTCAAAGAAAAAAATCAGGGTTCATGATCTTAATGCATTCGTAGACTCATGATTCTCCACCTTGGGCCATGGTGCCAACCCCCAACCCACCACTACCTCAGGAGACATTTGGCCAGGTCTGGACACATTTTTGGTTGTCAGAGATGGGGGAGGGGCTGCTACTGGCATCTAGTGGGTAGAGGGCAGGGATGCTGCTTAATTAACATCCTGAAATGTACAGAACAGCCTCCAACAACGAAAATCATCTAGCCCCGAGTGCCAACAATGAGGAGGCTTAGAAACCCGGCGCTGGAGAACCACCAGCCAATGACTCCTATAAGCCCGCTGAGATTATTTCTCACACAGCTCCGGACCCCCAGCCCCTAGGAGATGCCTGGCATATGAGAAGCGTTTGTTGCCAAGCCCACTCACTTTAAAATAGAATCTACCTCTCATAGGCGTGCTACTGATGGGTCATCTTCAGCAGCAGACATTTTTACTGGCAGTCTAACTAGCACCCTCTGTCTGCAGGTCAGACCCTTGCTTCCTTGCTCTGTCCTAAGGGGACGCAGCTGCACCGCTCTTCTGGGCAATGGATCAGCGTCTAGACACCCACTGTTTGAACCCTGGGAAATGGGGTCAGGCCATGGGAGGGGATCCCTGGCTCTGCTGGGGGTTGTACCAGAGCTGATCTGGGACTGACAACCAGGCCCTCTTATGCCTAGATTAAGGCCCTCATTCGGAGGGCAAATCTATCCTGATTCAGCTTAAAAAAGGTCTCTGGGAGACAGGAGCCAAGTTCAGGTATCCAAAAGTCAAGGGACTGTCCTACGGACAAAGGCTTAAGAGGACAGCTCAGAGGGTGTCCCTCTAACACCCTCCCCTGCTGGGCCCTGGGACATAGCTTCTGAAAGAAGGGGTGGTAGCTGGAAGCATGAGTTCAAGGATACAAGTGACAAGAAAGCAGCAGCAGCACACAGCGTTGGGGATACGGCAGCAGGGCTGCAATGGGGGTGCAGGGGAGGTCGGAAATGAGGTCAGCATGCGGGGGGGCAGTACAGAAGGTGGGCCGGGGCACGACTCTGTGCACTGTTCTCCAGCGCCGTCGGGCGGCACCGTGCGGTTTGCGCGGACTTGCGCTGCAGAATCCGCCCGCGCCCCTGTGCAGCCTCCCGGGAGCGCTGGGAGCGGCCCGGCTGCCCTGAGGGAGCGCTGCCCTGGGGGCGATGGAGCCTGGGCGCCGGCCCTCCGGCACCGCGCTGGGAGCCTCTGATGCTTTAAGAGTTATTAAGTTGCCGAGCATCTCGTAATCTAGGGACCCGGATGTCTGAGCCAAACGAAACCTAACCTTGTAGACTCTCCTTTGCTACCAACTGTTGAGTATCTCCCTAACAGGGGATGGGGCTTATAAAAGATTTTTAAAAATTAATCATACCTGCCCGGCCAGCATGGCTCAGGGGTTGAGCATCGACCTAGGACCCCGGAGATTGCGGTTCAATTCCTGGTCAGGGCACATGCCCGGGTTGCGGGCTCGATCCCCAGCAGGCTCCTTCTCCCTCTCTCTCTATTATCTGTCTATCCAATCTTTTTTCTCTCTAGCATCTTCCCTCCTCCCTTCCTCCCCTTTTATTGACCATCCCTCCACTGCTGTCTGGAACTTTTGTGGTCACTTCCTCCTGCCCCCACCAGGCTAGTTCTTAAAATGATATTTCTGGGCTCCTAATCCACGGTGATACCAGGGCCACCCCAGATCCACCCTCCACTCCACTGGCCACCCGCTCATTCCTTCGATATACTGTAGTGTTCCTGTTCGGCGGCACCCGGCTCTCAGTGCTCCCGCTGCAGGCAGCAGGCCCCAGGCCGGTCAGGCACCACTCCGTCCGGCCTCCTCTCTTGGGCATGGGGACAAAGATGGGTGGTGCCCGTGGCTTTAACCAGTGAGTGTGGTTTTACGTGGCCTGTCTCACAAAGAGCACGTTTAGATGTTTTCCACAGAAGTTACACCTTCAGCCACCAGTGTCCTCTTTTGGTTTCTAGACCTACAGGCCAAATCCACTCAGCACCTTAAACTGCCGTTGCTTTTTGGGGCCAGCAACTTATTTTCTATTATCCTTTTAAAACATATAGAGCTTTGAGCTTACATTGCTGTGTATTTGGAAAGAGGGGATGCTCTGAAGCATGAACCTCTAAGCCTTCTGGAGAAGGCGACTCCCCATGAATGCTTAATTTTTTTTTATCAGTATTTACTTTCTCCTAATTCCTGGGAGCATGGATGTCACTGTGGAAAATGCAGAAACTTATAAATCCCACAGCTTTGAGGTAATTGCTTTAATATTTTAGCGAATTGCTTTTAAACCTTCGTCTCTATAAACTCACACACACCCCTTTACAAGGTTAGTTCCCAGTTCCCAGTGCACATTCAGTTTGGCTTCCTGCTCTTATCACCAACCGTTGTCCTCCTGTATTCTAAACATAGTGCCTACTCGCTGGCAGAAAACTCACAGAAGTACAGAAGTTCTATCTCCTCTAATTTCACAAAAAGCAGCCACTGCGAAAATGGTAGTATTTCATTTTGCACTTTTAAAAAATTTGGATAACAAGGTATATAATTTTGAGCTATGCTTTCCTCGCAACATTATACTTTCATAATATTATGAGCATTTTCCCAGATTATGAAAATGTGGTTTGCTGAGCCATATAACTCGTTTTGTGTTTTTCCCTTGAATAAAGGTCAGAGTACATAACCTATAAATGTAACTTTTAGTTTTAAAAATATACTCAACATTCAAAAAGAACAGGTATTCTCAACTTAATATGTAATCACTATTTCAAGTATAATTATTTAAGTATATTATTTAAGTATATTATTAAGTATATTATTTAAATTTTCTGTGCCATTATTTATCTCCATAATCTCTGAAGGCAAAAAAAGATTGTGTTTCACAACAGTCTTTCAACCAATTTGTCTTTTTATGAAATTTTAGATTGCTGTATTTAGTGTAGGTAGATGGTTCTTAAAAGAACATTTTCATAATTAAAGTATCTTTTATCAAAATGATGGAACTTGTTGGGCTTAATGTTTTTACATTAATTCCGTTTTTTGTCTGCTGTTAACTCCGTGACGACACATGCTTTCCTTTGTTGCTTCCCTGATAAACAGCTGACAAACAGCTAACTTTTTTTGTTGATTCTTTCCCGAGCAGTGACTTCTGCAAGCAGGGGAAGTGAGGTTTCATTTTATTTTGATCTTGGCTCTTTACTTATTGTCACACATGATCGATGTGGACTTATTTTTATCATTTTATTATTTTTACTTTCATGTTCTTCGGATACTATTTTGTTTTTTTGCTGTTGCTGCCCTTATCTCCTTTAGTAGTTTGGTAAGCATGTCTTTTGTTTATGGTTCTATTAGTGGTTAGATTTATGCGTCCCAGACAGCGCCTGTTAGGGGCTGGGCTCAGTTACCTGAAATAGAAAGTCGAAGGCCCGGCCGAGTGTTCTCACGGCACAGGAGCCAGGGCGCAGGGCGCGAGGCTGCGCTGCTCCCCAGGGCCTCCTCTCCCTCCCCTGTCATCCTGAGCATCGGGCTTCCTCCCAGGAGCCTCCGTGTCCCAGGGGACAGCTGTGCCTTCGGCCTCCATCCGCATTCCAAGCAGAGGGGGAAAAACAGGGTGGGGAGGAAGGGGGGGAAGGGGGAAGGGGGAAGGGGGTGGGGGGAAGGGGGGAGGGGGGAAGGGGCCGTGGTCTAACGTGTGGAGCCAAACTTACCCCAACCTCCAGTCACCTCTCTCCTCTGTCCCATTGGCTAGAATTGTGTCACTGGGCTACTTCCAGCTACAAGGGGGCTGGGAAGTAGAAGCCTTTATCTGAGTAGTTTGCCACTCTGAACAAAACTGGGTTATTCTGAGGAATGAAGAAGGGAGAATATCGGTATTTGGGGCAGACAGTTGGAAACTGCTCAGCAGTCCTGTCGAAGGCTGTCGGGGTCACTGTGTTGCCCGCCTGCTGCTGGTCACCCCCGGCCCGGCCACAACCACCCTCCTGCACGTCTGCATTTTAACTGAGTGGTCGGGAATTTAAACATACATTTTTAACCCATCTTTCCCACTAAATTATAATTTTATATTATATAACTTCATTTTCAAAGGCTTTAAACACACTCAGGTTTTAAAACACTTCCAAACATTATAAATCCTTACGTTTGTAATTATTGAATTTCACTCTTCAAGTTCTTTTAAACCATGAAATTGCCTTTCTTATGTTTTGGATTTTGGTTCTTTGCTCAATTGTTTAAAGTATGTGTTCAAGTGATTTTTAAAAATACGTGTGGGTGGGTGGTGAGTACTCTGTGCTCTTGCATGTGGAAAATTGTCTTCCTAATTCGGCACTCCGGTGCCTAACTCATGCAACATATTCAGAAACAGTTGTCATTAAAAATGACCTCAACTCACTCATGTCCCTGATTACTTCATAATCAAAACTTAACTTGCTCTTCTCTTAAGGCCAGGCTCAATAGTTTCTGAAGTCGAAAAACAAAACAACATAAATATAGTTCCAGAAGCATCGATGAACAGCACAGATCTTAACTGAAGTTTTCTTGGAATACGGGGGCAGGAAGCGCATTGCCTGCCATCAACAAGGCTCCTACAGAAGTATTTCTCCCCCTGATCTGTCCCAAAAGTCTCTGTCCGGAGCAGGCCCCATCCCCCTGCATCGTGATCCTTCAGGAACATCTGGCTTTCTACACTCTCAAACTCTGTATACTTTTTAAAAATTATTTATTTTTCAATTTGCTCTTTTTGGTTTTAGTTAATGAATTTTAACAAACCCATAGAGTTATCTAAACTTCACTCCAAACAGGACGCAAGAAACAGGAGATATCACCCCAAAAGTTCCCTCACGCTGCCCCAATCAAACCCTCCCTCTTCCCCATCCCGTGGCAACCACTGAGGTTCTCTCCCTCTCTGTCATGTTGTTTTTCCAGAATATCACATATATGGAATTACACGAAATGTAGGCTATCTGAATCTGGCTTTCTGCAGTAACATATTGCACTCCCGACTCACCTACGCTGTTGCATGTATCAAGCCTGTTCCTTTTTACTTCTAAGCAAATATTCCATTGGAAGGCTATACCGCGGTGTTTATCCGATCGCCAGGGCAGTAAATGGGATTCTGTGTTCCAGTTCTAATTCTTGTTACCTACGAATGTGACCTTATTTGGAAATAGGGTCCTGGCAAATGCAAATAAGTGAAAATGAGGCCATACGGGATTAGGGTGGGCCCCAAACCCAATGATTGATATCTTTGTCAGAAAGAGGAGGGAGAGCTTTCGGTGCAGAGACACAGGAAAGACACCAGCGAAGGCCGTGCGAAGATGAGACCCAGCCTGGAATGACACGTGTGCAGGGCACACCAGGAACTCCTGAGCGCCGCCGGGGGCTAGGGCGCGGGGCGCAGGGTTTTTCCCTGGAGCCTTCAGAGGGAGCCCTGCCAACTTCTTCATTTTGGACATCTAGCTTCCAAAATCGAGAGAAAATAAACTTCTGTTATTGTAAGCCACCCAGTTTGTAGTATTGTGTCGTGGCAGCCCTAGGAAACCAACAAAACCAGTTGAAGTATATGTAGGTTGTTTTTAAGGAATTAATTATGAACGAAGCTGTAATAAAAATTCATTTACAGATTTTTATGTGAACATAGATGTCCATTTCTCTTGTAAATTAGGAATGGGATTGAGAGATCATATGATGACTATGTGTTTTGTTTATAAAACTGTCGATCAGCCACAGGTTAGTCAAAGCCACTCCGCCAGGCTGCATCCTAAACAATGCATGAAATTCCAGCCGCTCTTCATCCCTCCGCACTTGTTTTTATTCGGCTGTATTTTGTTTGTTGTCCTGTTTTCTTTTTTTTTAATTTTAGCCATCCGATAGCTGTATGGTAGCATCTCACTGTGGTTTAATTTTAGTTACCTTAAAGACTAACGGTGTTGAACAGCTTTTCATACATTTAAATGCACCCATACATTCTCTTTGGTTAAATGTCTTTTCAAACCTTTTGCCCATTTTTTATTAAATTGTTGGCTTTTTATTAAATTGCTGAGTGTTGAGAAATTGTTGTATATTCTGTTTACATGTGCTTCCTCCGGTATAGGCCTTGCAAATATTTCCTCTTAATCTACGGCTAGTCTTTTTCATTTTCCTACTAGTGTCCTTTCAAAAGCAAAAGTTTTAAATTTTGCGAAGTCCAGGTTATCAATTTTTTCTTTTATGAACCAAATTTTTCTTCCTGAGGTTTCTTCAGGTTTCTCTAGTATTGTTACGTTTTCAATTTCTTCTTTAACTTATTATTTTCCTTATTATGCTTAATTTGGGTGTAATTTACTCCTCATTTCTTAGTTTCTAAAAGCAGAAGCTTATGCTATTTATTTCAGATCTTTCTTCTTTCCTAAATATAAGCATTTAATGTTATGAATTTTTCTCTAACCATTTCTTTAGCTGCATCACACAAATTTTGTTATGTTGTATTTTTATTTTCATTTGGTTCAACATATTTCCTAGTTTTTCTTAGAATTCTCTCTTTGACCTATTGGTTATTTCCAAGTGTGTTGCATAATATCCAAAAGTTTGAGAATGTGCCAGAGACCTTTCTCCTGCTGATATCTGTTTTAATTCCATTATAATCAGGAAACACACTTGTATGATTTTAATTCTTTTACATATTTTAAGGTGTGTTTTATTGCTCAGAACATGGTATCTTTTGATGAATATTTTATATTACTTAAAAATGTGTATTGTATGATTATTCAATAGAATGTTTTGCGGCTATGTATTTGCTCAGGTTGATAACAGTGATCTTTGGGTTTCTATTATCTTGTTGGTTTCGTATGTGCTTGTTTTATCAATTACTAAAAGACGATTATGTCTTCAGCTATAATGCTGGATTTCTCTATTGTTCTTTTTATCTCCTTTAGTTTTTGCTACATGTATATTGAAAGTCTGTTGTTAGGTGCACATATGTTTAGAATTGTTACGTATTTTTTGATAAATTGACCCTTTTATCATTGTGATGCATGTCTGTATTCTTGGTAATTTGTTTTCCATTTGAATTCTGCTTAGCATCTCCACCTTTCTTTTGATTAGTTTTGGCATGATGTAATTTTTCATCTTTTTAATTTTTTAACCTATGTATAATTTTGTATTTGTTTGGGTTTATTGTAGGCATCATATACTTGAGTCTTGGATTTTTCTCCAGTTGAACAATCCTGGTTTTGATTTTGTTTATTTAAGCAATCTACATTTATTGAAATGATAGATATGTTTGAATGTAAATCTGTATTTTATTATTTGTTTTTTCCTAGTGCTCCTTAGTTTTTCACTTGACTCACCTTTTCTCTGTCTGGTTTTGGATTATTTGAAAATTGTTTAGTATTTTCTTTTAATTTATTTATTAGATTTTGGACTACACTTTTTTGAGGGGCTATTCCTCTATCCAGAAAGATGAGCTTCTCTCTGGGTTTTAAGCCTCATAGTGTTGCACTGTTTTGTTTTGTTGTGTGTGTTTGTTTGTTTGTTTTTTGGGGGGGGGTCATGCTTAGACTAAAGGGTGTAAAAGAGAGAAAACAAGAATAAAGGATGTCCACCCACACACTATTAAGGTCACTGGGGCCGTTTTTCTAGCTGCTCCGACCACAGGGATGGTCCCCTCTTCAGGCTGAGAGAACCCGCCACCATCAGATGGGGACAGCGCAGCGCCGTGACTGGGCTTGGCCCCAGGCCTGGCCAGAAAAAAGAGACAGAGAACAACTGAAGAGCAGGGATCTCGTCTCCCACTCTCTGACCTGCAGAAGCCTCTTTTTCTGGTCTTCTGACGAGAAAAATGACTTTCTTGGGGGTTTACTCTCCACACCTGTCGCATGGCCCCACTTCGCAAACCGCGGCCCTGCCACGGATGAAGCTGAGACACGGGGGAGCCACGGGAGCCGAGCCGGCACCGGGTGGCCTTCTCGTCTTGACGTTCCAGGGCTCCTGGCTCCCGCCTGCTTTTCTGGGTCTCAGGCAGCTGCCTTTCGGATCCTGTCCAGACGCCGAGCCTGAGCCAGCGGGATACACGGCCAGCAGGAGGCGCACTTCTCGGCCGGCACCGGCAGCCCGTCCCGCGCTCCTTACGTACAATCGGCCTCTCCCAGTCCTAGTCTTTATTCATCACTTAAATGACATTTTCTTGATATAGCACCGTTGATTATATTAAAGTAAGAAGAAATTAATCTCCCTTCAACAATTATACCTACCTGCCCACAATGGGTTTTTGATTTCCCAGGTTGCTAAAGAGCGTCTCATATTAAAATCTTTACAAAGTTAAATTAATAGAACCTTTATGGTATGTATCTATCACTCAACTTCCCGCTAAAGGAGGTTAAATATTCCAACAGGATATCACTGAAACTATAAAACTTTAAACCAACTATCTGCTCTTAAGTTGGAATTGTCGTCCATACAGCTAGAGGATCAGTAGTCTGTAATAACCATCTCTTCTCTCCCACGAGGGTGCGTTTAGAAAGGCACCATATGGCAGCAGTCTGTGTTTTATATATAAATGGGGTAGGGGAAGGAGGAGTGGGAGAGAAGGAGAGAAAGGTAGTTTTAATTGTTAACCAAGTATGGTAAGAAAAATCCAGATGAATTCTATTTCTGAAACAAATGGAACACCTACTAGGCAAGGGAGGCTCTGTGCTACATGCTGGAGGAAGTTTAAAAAGTGCATGAGACAAGTTTTCCTATTTCCTAGGAGTCTGGTAGGACAGATAACTTGTCCATCGCTGTCTTAAAATAAGTCAGAGTGTGATAATGCCAAGGGTGATCAGTACAAACAATAACGGGTGTCCCAAATGGAAGGAAGGATGGGACAGTCAGCGTAGACTCCAGGAAAGAGACGGAACCTTTAAAGGAGAGGGGCGGCTGGGTGTATCATGCTCAGGGGAAATGCAGAAATAGAGCTGAATGAAAAAGTAGAGAGAAGGCAACGTAAAAACATAAAGCATAAGAAGAAATATCACATGCTTTAGTTTTTAACTGAGTGGTAGGAGCTAAAATTTAAAAAGTAGACTGGGACCATCAAGGGTGTGAAAAGCTAAAGCAAAAATGTTTACCCTGAGAGTTAATGAGCAGCCATAACGGAAGGTTTGGGGCAGGAAGAGGAGCATCATCGGAGCTGTGACTTTGGAAGACCTGCCTGTAGTGTGTGAGCTCTGGTGGTGTTTGAATAGAGAGGGGCATGGCAGAGAAAACATCTTTATTACTACAAAGGTCTGGACAAGAGGTATCAAGTGTCGCAGGAGAATAGTGAAAATGGGAATGGACTGGACAGATGATGGATTAAAGGTATCTTCAATGGTGGCCCTGAGCTCCTTGAGCAGAAAAGTAGGCAAATTCAGTTAGAAATAGTGACTGTGAATTGTTCAAAAGACAACTTGTTCGAGAATCTCATCAGGCAGGTAGAAGGAAGGCAAATGGTGAGAGCATAAGCGTGGACGGAATTGCCAAGAGGGTGAAAATAAGGAAACCAGGGGATATATCCAACTTTCTGGAGCAGGAGGTAGAGAAGCGAGGGAAGCCTGGAAAAGGGAGAAAAGACAGTTTTAAGGAAAAGTGACAGAGTTGTGGGGAGTTTAGGAGAGTGAGCATTGAAACAGTGCAATGATGAAACCGATGATGATCTTGACAGGAGCAGTTTCCATAGTAGTGAAGGCAGAAGCCAGGGTGCAAGGGTTAAGAAGTGAGGGGCTGTGACTGGAAGAAGGGGCACAGTGGGTGTATCTCTGGAAATAGTCTAGCAATGAGGGCCTGGGTTCCAGGGACCAGACTGAGAAGAACTTGGCTTCTAAGGGGTAAATCTGATCAGGAAAAAAATTAGGAACCAACAGTTGTGGGAGGCAACTGTCCAATGGTATCAGATGTTCTTGATAATTAAGACAAAAATGATGTGAGCCCGGCCGGTGTGGCTCCCATGCACCGAGAGGTCAGAGGTTTGATTCCTGGTCAGCACGGCGGGGTTTCAGGCTCAGTCCCCAGCAGGCGGCGTGTAGGAGGCAACCAACTGATGTTGGTGTTTCTCTCTCATTGTTGTTTCCATCTCTCTCTCCCTCTCCCTTCCTCTCTCTAAAATCAATAAAAACAGATTTTTTAAAAAAATGATTTGAAAAACAAGAAATGATGGAGTCAGGCAAAAGGGTTTCTTTCTCATACAGAGTGATATGAATTTTTTCTTCAAAACTCTCTCTCATCTTGTTTCAGAAAAAGATTTGTTCCCCACTCCCTGTCTGTTGGGAGCCCGTGACGTGTCTGGACATGGTCCACGTAGCGTGAGGGTCTGGAGTCAAGGACTCGACCCTCCCCACAATTCCCATGAGGAGCCGAGATAAAGAAATTACCAAGGTCTGGGCTCAAGGAGGAGGCAGGGTGTTTACTCTGAGACAGCGTTCATGCGGCCTTGAAGGAACGACTTCGCATCACCCTCACCGCATTATCACTGGTTTGCCACTTGCTATATAATAAAGGCGTTGAAGCCATTTGGGGTGCTCCTCGTTGGAGGGCAGTCCTCCCGATCCCATAACTTTGTCTCTCTCATTCCCAGCGCCCCAACTCAGGTTAGTTTGTTTCTCAGGCTGGTTCCTGACACCTGTCTTTATTGGGTTTATGTTGCCACAGAAAGCAAGAGACTGCTGTCAAGTTCCAAAGGTGCAGACTATGGGAGAGAACAGGCTCTCTCCTAGAAGCTGGGGGAGAAAGAAAAGAGAGGGCACATGCACCTCAGGGTCCCCGCTCTGACGCTGGGGAGCTGCAGGAACCACGTCACCTCCTGCTCTAAGGCCTTATGAAAATGTGAAAGGACGGCTTGGGGAAAGTTAGGTGCCTAGTTTATTGTTTTTCAGACCCTCGCCGGCTTTCACTCAACACAGATTTTAAGGAATACTATAGCTCCCCATTTTAACATAGCCCTGAAATCACTTAACACCTATTTATAAACACGCCGTGCAATGGGAACTGAGGAAGTGGCACGTCAGCCTCACGCTGGTTACTCCGGCCCCAAGCTTCTCAGAAGTTTCTCAAGGACAGGGTAAGGCTGACCTGCAAACCCATCCCGCCCAGGACTGACGAATGGCGGCTGTCGTAGGACATTCTCAACCGGGAATGGTTGGGGGCAAGTTCTCATGGGAATAGAGCGGGGAGGTGGTCCTTACACCTCTCCTCCCCCCTTCCTCTGCAGGGACATTTTAGACGACGATACTTCGGGCCAGGCAGGCCCTTGCCCAGCTGTGATTTGACTCTGCGGGGCCCAGAGCGCTGGAGGACAGTGGACAGGGTCAGCGTGCAGAGCGTCAAAATGCTAGTGGCTCATGACTGGCTCTTCCTCAACTTCCAACCAAGTGAGACATTCGGTTCACTTAGACTAGACAAGCAGGGGAGGGATTGGAGATAGAAATTGGATTGGAGACTTACATTATTTGACCAAAGTTTCCATCTCTTTCCTTGTAAAAACACCTCAGCAACCTGAGAGAGGGGGCAGCAGCTGGACAGGGTGCCGGCCCAGCCAAGGACAAAACCCTAACATGCCTCCTCCCAGTGGATGAATCCCCCAAGGCCTTCAGGGGGACTGTGCGGAGGGTGCAGGGAACACGGGCAGGCAGCAATGCGCCAGGCCTCACAGTTCAGACTAGAGCAAGAGTGGCGTGATGAACGATGTAGCCCGTAGGCTTCGTGGGCGGTGAGGGGAGCAGCCCAGGGAGGCTTGCTGCACTGTCGCAGGGCTCTCGGGGCTGAGCCAGGGGCAGAGGCCCAGGCTTGCTGTTGTGGGTGCTCTGAGGAGGCCCAGAGCGCCCGTGGTTGCGCTCAGACAAACCTACAAGGGCATAAATAATCTGTTATTAACCATCCCTGGGCTAATAGCACGGCGCTGTATTTATCCAGCACTCTGCCAAGAGCCCAGACCTTCATCCAGGAGACCAGCGCAGTTGATCTTAACACCTTTGAACAGATGGAAATGGCCCGAATGGGGACACCCGAATGGAAAGCAAACGGTACCTCTTCTGCACTAACCTTGGCCCAGGAAGGACATAATGTCAAGAGGAAACTGTCAAGAGGAAAATCACAGTCTCTTCAGAAGTCAATGTACCTTTAATTTCAAAAGTACAACCGAGTACCATTTTCCAGACAGATGACTCCCTGCTTCCTATCTCTTGCTGTTCTTTGGATGGCTTCTGTTATTTCTCTTCCATCTGTTATTTTCATTTATTTCAGCTAGATTTTTCCAAATTGGAGGATCTTATTTTGGGAATGATGTATTCCAGAGACGTTACCCCATTTAAACAGAACGATTGGTGTTTTTTTCAACCAGGAAGAGTATTTTCGGGGTCTGAGAATCAAGTATATTTTCTAGGTTTAGAAATGAAGTCTTCTCTTCAGAAACATGCCGCCAGAGCTCCTAACCGGGCTGGGGGCCTGGGGGCGTTTGACCGCTCAGCCTGCGACCAGGGGAGGGTCTCATCCCACACCTTCCTCCCAGAGCCGTGAGGTCCCTGGGGGAAGGGCTTCCACCAGGCCTATGGCTGCCTCCTGGGCTTGGCAGACAAAGGAACTGCTGTGGAAATAAGTGTGGGTCTGGGCTGCATCCAAGGAGTCAGATTCTCCCAAGGACCAGAGCCTTCCTCAGAAAAGCAGGGGGGGGGGGGGGGATGCACGGGCCTGGAGCAGCTGAGCAGAGGCAGGAACGGATGTGAGATGCAGGGAGGGCAGGAAATGAGAGATTCTTCAAGTTCACCGTCAAACCCAAGGAAAGGGAAGATACCGGAATCTAGAGGGCCCGATTTCCTGCCCACAGGTGACGTGTCGTTTTGCGTGGGCTCCTAGATGTTGAGTATGGGAAATCTACCGTGACCCTTCTCTGGTTCCTTCCTGAAGCCATCCCCCGCCACCCTCAGCTCGCGCTGGTCTCCCCACGATCACACGGCTCCCGCTCATCTCCTCCAGGTCAGCCGATGTGTCACCTTCTCTGTAGGCCTCAGTCTCCGGATCCAGAGGCGTGGAGCGCTCCCCCGGCTGCGTTTCCCACACGCAGCTCACATCGCATTGTGGCACCTACGACGTCCTCCTTAACTGTTTTCCCTGCTGGATGGCGTTGGACTCGGGCGCTCCCTCGGGGCTTGGGGCGGGATGGACGGAGCTGACTGCGGATGGGAGGCAGAGAGCCGATGCGAGCTGCGGGATCAGCTCCTGACAGTGTCATCTCCGCCTCCATGGCTACAGACACCATTAAATGTCCCTGAGGTTCTCTCTGCAACGAGGGGGAAATCATAGGACTCACACCCAAGGGGCGCTGGTTCTAATATTGCTTCTGCCATTCACTGGGTGAGTGATGCCCCCAAACTGACCACTCTCAGTGCCCTCATCTGTCCGTCATTTCCTTTACCTTTTACCTTTTATCACTATTTTGAGGTTAAAAAATGAATTGATAGATATGAAGGTGTCTAATGGTTGTACAGGAAAATATAAAAGAAGAGTAAATTCTCTCTCCTCAGCTCACAAATCTTCTCCTATAAATTTGCCAACATAGAATAATAATAGTAATAATAATAAAAATGATAATAATACAATTTAAAACATTTTATTGTAGCTCCAAAGCTCTTGCTTTTGTTTTTCACTTGTATGTTTTAGGTAAGAGAACTTTTATAATAAATCCTTTGGGAAAGGGCTTCTTAGCATGTGAGTTTAGAGTCAGATGGGGTGTGTGTTGGGGGTGCTTGCTGGTAACCCCCATGTACAGATCTTCCGACTGATTACATCTTCTGTTGAAAGACCATTTAGAGAAACTGAAGTGCATGGTAAGGAAGAGCCTTTTGCTCAGCAGTTTGAAGTTTCCTATGGGCCCTCCTGAGTCATCAACCGACTCATTCCACCTGCTCAATTTTATTATTAATTCAAAAAAACTCAGATAACAATAGTCAAAATTATGCCACATGTTTGATGTCTTCCCTCCCATTGCACAATTCTCTCGTTTTGCCCACATTCTGGCAGTTACTCTCACTCCCCATGAAACACTGAGAAACATTCTTTTAAAAATATTCCCACCCCCTCACGTTCCCATGAAATCGTTCCATTCTAACCCCGTTTCGGTTCTTGTGTAAGAGCCTTGCCATCTACTATTAGGTCGTTAGCTTAGATGTGACTACTGCAAACGCGTGGCAGACTCGAGCTCTTCTCCAAAGCCACAAAAGGGCATTTTATAATGTAACAATCAACGCCAATTTAATGATTTGTTACATGTTTAGATTAAACTTTGGTCACTTTGAAAAGAAAGATGTGTGTTGTAATTGTAGAGCTCTGGCAACCTAATGCCCAGCATTCAGCAAAGCTGACCCTGAAGCCCAAGGTGCCCTCGCCTGCCCCTCAGGTTGTCTTCCGTTACTGCGCTCCCTTTCCTCAAGCAGAAACCACAAGCCCCACGAGGACTGTCACCGACACGCAACTGACCGTGGTTCTTGTCATCCTGTTCTCTGCACAGCCCCTGACATTCCCTTCCTGCCACTCCTCGCGGAGACGACCTCAGATCCCTAACCCAGGTTTGGGGAGGGACCAGGCCTCACTCAATTCTAATCAAAAACAACTCTATTAAAGGAGTAGAATAATTCATAACTAGTTACTATTATCTTTATCTTGATCCTCAAAAGAATTTTTGGAAGCAGACAGAACAACAATTACTATTTCCAATATCCAGATGTGGCAGCTGAAACTTCAAGGGGCCGGTCATTGCTTAAGATTATACAATTTACAGAGAATGGACCAAAGCCCAAACCTAGTTCTTTGTTTGCTTGTTTGTTTCAAAATCCCAGTTTCCTCTACCATATGCCTAATGGATAAGTTTGAGTGTGATTTATAGAGAAATACAAACCTGTGGAAAAGTCAGGGAGCTCACTAATGAATTTCTGTGTGTACTTAATTTCTGCCAAATATAACTCTGCTTATGTTCTTGTTTCTCTTTTTGTGTTTTTCCTCCTGCATCTATAATTGATGTCTTTGAACTTTAAGAAAGGTGCTCCAGGGGAACTATGACAAGCTTAAGGATATCAGGAAACACTGTACAAAAGCCCCTTTGGCATCTCATCCGGCCTCGAGTGGCTCTTCTAACGGGGCAATCTTTTATTGCCTATTAGGTAAAAAGACAAATGAATACATTTAGCTTTAATAGCTTTCCTTTTCAACTAGTATGCCTCTGCCATTTCTCTTCTCCCCTTTATTTTCCCATCAGAATAAAACACTCATCCATTTATTCAGAAATATACGTTGAGTGCATTTTATTTGCAAGGCATTAGGGACAGTCGACAGTCAGGCAATGAAGCCAGTTGTACTTATGCTGAGTTGCAGCTTAGTCAGGAGGACTGTGTCTTGGTGAGTCCAGTTTATCTGGTTTGAGCCCTACTTTATGTAGTAATTAGGACTAAGCCTCTGAGGATCCCCCTGGAAAAGGCTAAGACTGAACATTTAGGAGCATCCTGCAGCTGTAGGCAAAGGTGAATGCTTATCATGGGAGCATGAGTGAACACCTGCTATTCTAGAGACAAATATGGGGGTAGATAAAAAAAACTAGAGTTTAAACCAAGTGAAGCATAAAGAAGAACTATCAGCCCTGGCCAGTGCGGCTCAGTTGGCTGGGCATCATCCCGGCACCAAAAGCTTGCTGGTTCGATTCCCAGGCAGGGCACATGCCGGGCCGTGGGCTTGGTCCCCAGGAGGGAGCATGTAGGATGCAGCTGATGGATGTTTCTCTCTCACTGATCTTTCTCTCTCTCTCCCTCTCCCTTCCTCGCTGCCTAAAACTCAATTTAAAAAATATTTTAAAAAGGAAAAAAATATTAGATAAGTGAGAGAACAGAGTCACCATACCCTTCTGTTCAAGGCAGGGCTCTTGGTGACCAGCAGGCTCCATGTGGAGAGAAACAGCCCAGGTATGCGCTGGAAGATGCTAGGATCCAGCTCCTGGAAGATTCCACACCCCTGTGGCAGACTGCAACCTATGTGGACCCTGAATGTCCACAGAGCTGTGGTGCTCCAGGTCCTGTAGCCTGCTGGTCCTGGCTCGAATGATGGATGAACAAAACTATTTGGGAATAGTGCTGACTAACATCGAGGCCTTCTCAGCTAATTCAGGAACTCTTCATAATAAAGAGAGTTCAAGGAAGGGGACGACTCATGCTTTGGTCAATAAAACCAGGTTATCATTTCTCAAGAAATAGGATATCCTTCCTGCCTGTTCTCTAACCACTGTCCCCATGTCAACCCAGATAGGGAACACAGCCTCTTTCCCTTGACTCCCCAAAGACTTGGAGAGATGGAAGGGAATTAAATAGTAACACCATGAAGTAACAACTTAAAATTAAATTTAGACATTCTCTGTCTTCCGGTCATCACCACTAACGGAAATTTCTCACTGGCTAGATGTCTCCTTAGACCTCAGGAAGCCCCTCTCATTCTCACTGTCTCCCCATCACCCCCCCCCTTTTATGTTTCACCCTTACACAAAGTCACATTCATTTCTCATGGGAAGGACTTCCACTATCTCTTGGATTTACTGTTTCTTTCCAATCTAATCTCTTGAGCAATCAAATATTGCACCAAAAGTTCAACCAACATATCTTGTTTAAACAAGAAGATATCTGGTTGAAGAATGAGTTGTGCCACTCGATTCTGGACTAAAGCAGTTGAAGTTGGTTTTAATAGTATTCTTTTTATTTTTCTATTACAAATGAGGGGTTGGTGTACACACATACACATATATAAAATTAGCTCATGAAGCAGAAAGCCTGATTGTTTAGCTTTGTGGTGGTGTTCTGGGGTCAGAAGAGGACCAGAAAAAGACCTACTAAACCCTGAATTCAATAGATGGAGATTGAGGTCACTGTCTTATTTGCCTGTAGCCAGAACGTCTAAGCCTAAGGCAAAATTAAATCTATGGGTGGAGGCCAAGAAGAAGTCTGGCCTTAAATAAATGTAGGATTGAGTACCCAGACTGACTCTGAGTTTGGGGTCAACTCCATGCTTGCTGTAAAACATAATTAATTTAAAATAAAGTATAATGGTATTGGTTTAATGAAATCCCCCTTTGCCAGCCAGGCCTCAGCAGAATGCTCCTGGATTCAATTATAATAAGTAACTGATGTAAAGTAGATGTGATTTAACACATAGCACTGAGGATATAAATTTTTTGAAATATAATATGTCTCCTTTAATCACACATAGAACCTTAAGTGTATACATTTCAGAAATCCAATATGAAGGTGAATTCTTAATCTATGTGTATTATACATTTTTAAGTCATAATGCAATTTAATCAACTTGCAAATTAATTTAGCAGCAGTCATTTCAGAAAAGTGAGTGATAAGCTGGTAATTTTATTTACTAAAGCTAATTTAAATAGATATTTATGAATCAATTAAGAGGTGAATCATCTCCCATTCAATAAGTTTATAGTGAGTATTTAGGATATGTGTTTACCATGGCAAATTAGGAGGAAAACACCACCAAGCATAGTAGATATTTAACTAATGTTATTTAATTAAAATAAATTATTTATACTGGGTCTTTTTTCTTATGAACTTATAATTATGTTAATAAAACAAACATGTATTTTCCAAATTTTAGCTATTTTGGTTATGAGATTTGAAAATGTGAACATTTTAAAAAGTTAAATTACTGCAGCCATATCAACTCAGGAAACTTTAAATATTGGCTTATGCAACTTATTAAATCTGACTTCCTTCTCAAGTGTTTTTAACAACTGTGAAAGAAAGATAAGCTGTCCTGTTTTTTCTGTTCCCAGATGATTTTAATGTTTAGAAGAAATACATTTGAAAAGTGTTCAACCATGATAATAATGAAGTTAAAATTAAAATAAGGCCATTTAAAACAAAATTTTAAATGATAAACTTGATGGTAGCAACATTGGAGTGATTCTGTTACAGTTCTGATAGCAACTCTGTAATCAAACCATAGGCCACCAAAATATATTAAAATATGTATTTCAGAAATTCTTACAAAAAGTCCAAAGCAAGAAAAAAGACATATGCGCAAATGCTCATGGAAATGCAAAAGAAAGAAATGGAAACAACCTACTGCCAAATATGAGAACAGTTAAGTCATGTGTCTTCTTTTTGCTGGAATATTATGAGGTAGGCTGAATAATAACCAGAGCTTTTACGATGATATGCAGAAATCTTTGTCTTACAATAATAACTGAAAATGTCAACTGCACCAGGTCAGGGTCATGCTATCGTTTTAACTACTAGGGACAAATAACTGAAAAGCGGGACAACAGAGAGAGTTAAGGAGCCTGCTGTAGAAAGTCTACCATGGATCTCAGTCCCTGGCGTGTGCTACTTATGTGCTGTTATTACTGGAGAGACATCTGCTGGGAAAGTAGATGCTGTTTGAAGAAGGAAATGAAAGAGTTATGTTCATGTGTTAGAGAAAAAAGAAACTGCACGGGGTAACATTTTTCTTCCTTCATTCTCAAAATTAGAACATAGGACATAACATGGGCTAAGCAGATACGTAAATGGTTATGAGTTGAATTGTGTCCCCCCAAAAGTTATGTTCAAGTCCAAATACTTGGTCCCTGCGAATGTGACTAAGTGGAAATAGTCTCTGCAGATGTCATCAAGTTAAGATGAGGTCATACTAGATTAGGGGGGTTCTTAATCCTTAACTATATGAGAGGAAATTGTGGACACACACACACACACACACACACACTCTGAAGGCCACGTGATAATGGAGACAGACACGGGAGTGATGCATCTACAAGCAAGGAAGGCCAAGGATGGCTGGCAATGGCCAGAGGCCAGGAGAGAGGCAAGGGTGATTCTTCTCTAGGGCCTTCAGAGAGAGCATGGCTCTGCGGGCACCTTGACTTTGGTGTTCTAGCCTCAAGGACTGTGAAAAAATAAATTTCTGTTGTTTTAAGCCACCCAGTTTGTGGTACTTTATTATAGCAGCCCTAGAAAACTAATGCATACATAAGCAAGGTAATTAATATCCAGGCAGAATCCACTCTAAAATAGCGCTTTCTGATTATTAACACTGCTAGGGCAAGAAATTCAAATGTTGGTCTTTATGAATAATAAGCTTGCAAAACTCTTTAAAAGTTAAGGGCAATAGTTAGAATCATTTTGGAATCACAGGGGCAGCATGGCCTTAAGGGCATTGATGGGGGAGTGGAAGACATAGGTCCCAAAACCGACTCAACCATCCACCTGCTGATGACGCTCAGCGTGGTCCACCCTCTCTGTGCTTATGTCTCGCTTTGTAAATGGTGATAATAATAGTCTCATTGGGCTATTGTGAGAACTACATTAGTAATAAATGTAAAGCAATTAGAACAGTAGCTGGCCCATTATAAGCATTCAATAAATGTTAGCTATAATTATCATGTCTGACTAAACATTTTAGTTCCATTCCCATTTTATAATTATGGAAATTTCACAGGCACATTTTTAGAATGCATATATCAATTTGTAAATTACTTATATATCGCCGGATCAACACTTCTCCCTCCCCACTCCCAGTAATTCCCACAAACCGACTTTCATGACCTCAGGAGCCCTGCTCCCAGGACCACCAACGTGGGGAGGGGAGCAAAGTCTGCCGGCTTGAGCTCCTGTGGACTGAAATTCCACGAAGCAGCATCGCAAGGCTCAAGGGCGACCTGAAGTTTGGATGTGGCTGTTTGACAGGCCAGGCACTTAGGCAAGGAGCTTCTTCCGCCGTCGATGCAGCAAAGGTGGCGATGGTCTTAGCTCGTGCTGATCCACACCCGGGTGAGGCTCATGCCGAAATCTCTGTGACTCCCCCTCCATATCTCTGTCTTCCCTGTGAGCTCTCCACGCGACAGTGCATTCAAGCAGCACCTGGGCAGGCCCGAGCAGCATCATTCAGGTGGGGGGGAGCTATCTTCAGGATAATTCCAAAACGCAGGGTGCAGATTTGTCAAGCTCAACCCGCCGTTTGCACAGTACTCACCAGCATCCTTAACAGGTGTCATTATCTCTTTTGCACAGCTTCCCAGATGTCTTAAATATTTGTTATCACCTTAGCCACTCTGCCCATCTCTCGGGTAATTCTGCACCATTGTTCCCGAGGCCTTCTTTTATCTTTCCTAATAGGACAATACGAGACGGGGACTCCAGCTACAAAGGGCCGCAGGTGAAGAGCTCTCACCGTGGGCAGCGTAGCACTAGTCAGTGTCACCGATTTTGAAAGAATAGTTGTCTTTCTGAAGGCCAAATTCAAAATTTACTCCCGTTGAGAAACTAATTAGCTATTTAAATGTCCCTGACTAATCTTCTAGGCTTCCTTCTACAAATTAAGTATAAAATAAGATTGCCCTGATAACTTGTATACTGTGTAATTAAAAAAAAAAAAAAGACTGTGTGACCGGCAATAATAGCCAAAGGTCCTATCCACATGAGATTGAGTCCCGCATACCCGGCAAGGCTCATCGCCACCCAGGGAATTAATGCAGGAGGGGAGCGAGCTTGACAGATACCTGTGTTGTCAATAGAACCAAAAAAAGGGACTTTGTAGAGCAAAAGGGGGAAACTGCAACTCATAGTGTGAATGGTGTTGTGCTGACATGTTGCTGGCACCTGAAAGAAATAGTTTTTATTGGATGTCAGCTTAAGAAGAAGAAAAGAAAAGAACTGGGGGGAAAATTAGCTGAATGAGTACAAGGGAAAAGATCAATAACTCCCTCCGATGTTTTTTTGGCAAATTGGCCAAGAAAGGGCTGAAGTCTTTACTGGCTGACAATCCTGGCAGCTTTCCCAAATAGAAATGTTGCAGCCAGAAAATGCACTTAGCGGATTTAGTGAGACAATGAGTTTGGGGATACGTGATAAAAGGCAGAGCTCAGACTAACAAATTGAGAGCCGTCAAAGTGCCTCGGTCCACCTGATATTGGGCATTGGTAGTTGCTGGGTGTCTCCTGGGCCAGGCCTCGCAGTTGGTGAGGGATCTCAATGCCCAGGTTGTGTGCTCAGCAGCCAGCATGGGGAGTGTGACCACACAATTTATCACCCAAATCTAGACGCTTTAGGAGTGAGAATAGGTGCTATGAATAATCACTCTGAGCCACAGGTACAAACCTGGACCGTCCCAGGCAAAGCAGGGTATACTGACACCCAACAGGGACAGGTAACTCTCCCAGAAATCTGCATGCAGTTGATGAACCAGGTAGGATCCCTAATCCAGGTTGCTGTTTTTATAATATGAGCTTCACTCCCAAGAAGTCATAGGCAAAGGGGGCGATGACTTGGGTTAAACTTGTCACCCCTGCTGGAAAAATCACCTCCCATCACTTGCCCATCTGGCATGAGGACAACGATACTATCCTGTCATTTTTATATGTTTCCTGTTCATCCAATCAAGGAGATTTTCAACCCAGAGTTCCATTATGGATTACACAGAAACAGGCGGGCATCACTGCGATTAACTGAAATGCAAACGTAAGTGAACAAGAGAGCACAGCAATGTTCATCTCCACGAGGCTGTGGCATCCGACAGTTTGAAAAGGGAGAGAGCCAAGTAGTCACAAAACTCTAGTTGGTTCCAAATGTAGGAATTCAGTCAGTGGTAGCACACCACTTTCCTTAGTTCAACATCCATCGTTTTCAGTTTTGTAAAACTACTTTTGTACGGGAAAGGCCTCTTCCTAATTCTCTCTCTTCTTTCAGCCCAAACCACCCAGGTAGTTCAATTTTGAGTTGTAATAGATACGCATTTGTTTTTATTAAGTTTAAATCAAGCCATGAAAATAACCTTAAAATAGAGGAATGGAGACACCTGTGGAACTTCACTCACTGTCTAGAATATTAAAAGTAGTCATTGAGCAACTGGGCTCATCTCACCGAAACTTTTCATTTATCTTGAGTGCCACCCACCAGAGGTCTGCCACAGAATCATAGTGTATTATTTTAAGTACACACAGTGTAACATGTATCGTGTGTTTTACTTTCAAAGCACCATCCCACACAGGGGCCCATTTACCTGGATAAGAATTGTGTGCGGGGTCAGGGGAAAGTGCATTGATGACCATTTAGCAGATTAGGAAACTGAGACAGAGGGAGAAGCCTGGCTGCCCAGAGCCACAATGTTGGTTAGACTCAAGTCCAACAGTGGACACTGACGCACCTCACTTTTGTGGTGACCCACTTTTTATAGAAACTAACTCAGTTCCGCCACCATCTTACAGTGTTGATTTGTCACTGCAGTTCATGCCCATCCAACCTCTAAAGGAATCTACTCTTGATGTTTGGTCTCTGCAACACAGGATGTGTAATTATAAGTACCAAAAACACAGCATTGTGTTTTTATGTATTCCTCGGCTGGTCCTCAACCCCAAAATGCAATCCATGTTTAGAACCCAAATATGAGAGCGCTTACAACTACCGCATGTACATTACTGAATTCAAAAGCTCAGTATTTCCAAGAAACAACATCGTCATAATCACATTACCTCAGCCACATTTAAAGAAAGATGATAGGAATCGAACGTATGTGTGATTAAAGATCCACACCATGAAAACTGAATGCCACTCCGAGTGTCTGGGTCTACATTTCCCACAACCCCAGTATAGTGGCAACACCAGAAACTTTGACAGATTATTGGAATGAAGATGAATATGTTCGAAAGCACTTGCTAAAGCTTATGATCACATAATAAACAGACCAAACCAGCAAAGGACATCAGGACAAGGGGACAGCGAGCGGGAACCACAGGCAGGAACAGGAACAGCCGGCTGGCACAGCGGGGCGGGTGCCACTCTGCCCAAAGTCCAAGGGAGTCTGAGGACAGGCTTGTAAAGATCCTGCTGACACAGTACAGGTTTCATAGGAACGTTATCAATGGTCTCTTCTGACCCTGACTTCCAGAATTCGGACCTTGATCTCATTTCACGGTCAACAAACAGTCCACGGTAACTAGAAGTTAAGAGTGAAGATGATGCTTTTCCCATTTCTGCCAGTTAAAAAAAACAAAAACAAGGTGGCGGGTCGGGGCAACGAATCACAAAGAAAATGCCCTGCCTTTGGGCTAAAGCCAAGAGCCACCACAGGAGGCAGCCCTGAGAGATGAAGTCCCTGGAGGACCCAGGCAGGAGTGGGGCCACAGACCTGCGTGGCATGGGAGGCCTGTAACGCAGAGGCCCCGACCTGGCTGGGCTCCGGGCCCGCTCTCCCGCAGGCTCCCCGCGTTTCATGCCTGTGCGGCGCTCTCTGTCCTCTACTCTAGCCAGCAATGCGGGGGAAACCTTCACTGGTGTTTTCAGTTTGACTGAGAGCTGTGATCCCGCGACCGCTTTCCCCGGACCGGGCTGCAAGCGGTGCGGCCGGCTGAGCGGAGCCTGCAATAACCAGCTGCACGCATCTCTGGGTGAACGGGAGATTAGGGGTCTGATGGGGTGACTCATGAAGCCACCACTACTGCACAGCTCCATGACTCACGAGGCTCACCAGGGAGAAGAGCTGCGGCCTCAGATCCGAAGAGGCTCAGCCCCCAGGAGAGCAGCTGACGCAGAGAAGCAGCATCTCGCGTTGCAACGCTCATCCCGGGCCCTGGCCTCACGCTCCTGCTCCTGCAGGAGCACGCTCGCTGGGGCTTGTTGCTTCCACTCTCAGGATTATTAGTACAAACCGTTAGGCCAGCAGCGATGCCCTGTTCTTTTGTTCTTGAAGGACACATCTGTTCTTGTGTCGGGGAGCACGTGCCAAAAACTCTGCGATTATAAGCAGAGGGCTCTTGGGGGAGCAGTCAACGCATCGCACAGCCTGAAGCACAGACCTTGAAACCTCCCGCTCCTGTCCCTGCAGCCCCCGGATGCTGGAGAGCTGTTAGCTGGTCACAGCGAGATCCCTCCCCATCCACAGGGCCCTGAGCATCCTTGCTGGGGGAGGGGGGAAGACAAGTGGGAGGTGTGGGATGGAGCAGAGAGTGGGGGTTAATTATTGATAAGGCTACATTAAAAACCTGCCCACATACTCACTTGACAAGAGCATCTAAGCCCCCTGTATGATTTGAATCCTCTAAGCATGTGCTGTGGTGTTCCAGCATGCAATGTCATACATGCTGTTCACAGGGAAAGGGGAAAGGAGCTCAATACAAGAACACACAGGGTCTTTGCAGAAAACAACTGAAGACACACTTAGAAGACCTTTGAGTTCTCTCAAGGTGCAATGCCTATATCCCGTCCTTGACTTTCAAGGGCCCAACGGCAGGCTTGAGAGTCTTGCCACCTGGGTCTGAATTTCAGTTTCCCTCATTCTAGCTCTCTAACCCTGGAGGAGCTACAAGCTCTCTGAGCCTGTTTCGTTATCTGTAAAATGGGGGCAATAATGGTACCTGCAGCATAAATAAGCTAACATCTATAAAATACCCATATGACAAAATAATAAAGGTATAAAATCAGTAGTCTAAGCTTCTATCTTAAGAAGCCAGAAAAAGAGTAAATTAAAGCCAGGAGAAGCAGAAGTAGAGAAATAATGAAGATTAGACTAAATATAAATGAAGTCGAAAACAAAACCAATAAAAAACCAACACAGGGCCCGGCCGGGCGTGGCTCAGTGGTTGAGCGTTGACCTAGGATCCAGGAGATCAGGGTTCGATTCCCGGTCAGGGCACATGCCCGGGTTGTGGGCTGCAGCCGATCAATGACTCTCTCATCATTGATGTTTCTATCTCTCTCTCTCCCTCTCCTTTCCTCTCTCTGAAATCAATAAAGATATATTTAAAAAAAAACAAAAACTAACACAGGAAAAGGTGGTTCTTTGAAAATACTAATAAAATGAACAAACCTCTAGTTAGACTTAAGAGAGAAAACACAAATTAGCAACATCGTGACTTAAGGAAGAAATATTACTAAAGTATTTCAGACATTAGAAGGTTAAAAAGCAAGGATCGTGAACAATACTACGCTAATAAATTTGATAACTTAAATGAAATTAATGATTTCCTTAAAAATACAGTGTAAGGAAATTGTAGAAGAAATATATAATTTAAGTAGTCCTATCTGTATGAAAGACATTGAATTTACAATCAAAACATTTTCACTAAGAAAACTCAGGTTTAGCTGGTTTCAATGCTAAATTCTATGAAACATCTAAGAAATGAATACCAATCTTTAAACAAAAACACTTTTAGAAAATAAAGGAAGGACTCCCAACTCTTCTCATGAGTCCAGCATTACTCTGATAGCAAAGGTACTGTCTTCTTGCCTAAAGACTGTGGCCACACTTAGCATCTATTATGTGCTTTATCAAACTTCGGTCTTGAAGCACCGAGCCTTTAACTTTTGATTTCCGGCAAAGGCCTCCTTTTTTACAATTCTGCTGAAGTTCCTTCTGGCTGGCGAGGCTGTGCTCACTGCGGCTCCATTGATGTTCTCTTTAACAACTGTATTCTTATATTCTTAGTGGCTCATCAGATTTTTTTCCTGTTCTATTTCTATTTCTTTTTCTTTTGTTTCTTTTCGTGTGTGTGTGTGTGTAAAAGGGTTTCCAAGTCCCTCAAGCAGGAAAACACTCCGCCTGTTTCAAGCAACAACTGAACTGAAGTCCATCATTCTACAGAAACAAGAATGCCACACCCCTTTCCATGTAGCCTCCTCAAATATCTCCCTGGTAGGAATGCCTCAAGGCTGCCTGTCACTCGGGGCATGAGAGCTCTTCAGAAGAGGGACGTGCATGTGGACTAGAGAAGGTAAGAGTCAGAGCAGGCGTGAACAGCACAATGAACGGATGATTTTGTTTTTAATGGTAAAATAGTCTGGTTCCCCCCTTCTGGGCATCAAGTGGGAAATGAGCCATGCGGTGGGACAGAAACAAGAGCTCTATATCAATAAAACCAGAACACACATCGCCACCCACCCACGTGATCCTCGGAGGAGATCAGGGCTACGGGGGTCATAGGGAGCCCGGGAAATCCACACACCAGCCCAGAGAATGCAGGGCTCAGTATGAAGAACCATTTAAAATGGAGAAATGACAGCTTTGAGAAGAAAATTATCAAGTTGTGAAAATGAGTTAAGAGAGGGAGAGAGGGTCTGATTAAAGCTCTTCTCTCGAGGAGCTGGAAGGGATGCTAGAGATCTCCTAGCACAACCTCCTGAGCTCAGAGGAGATCAGGCCCTTCCGCCTGGAACCTGGTAATTGTCAAGCTAAGGTCAGGTGCTCATTTTAGGGGTGGAGCTGGGGACTCAGGCCTTGGTCTCTTGGCTCCAATTTGTTTTGAGAGAATCAACTCCCTCTTTTTCTATAAAGTGCTGAATGACTGAACTTCACACCAAAGGAGATCATTACGCACTAGAGGTTCTGAGGACCATCCAATCAGAAGAGTGATGATTTCGGCTCTACTTGGGACAAATATCAGAGCTGGTGTGAGAACCTGGAACCCCAGGAGGCCCTGGGAAGACCTCATGGGGGATTTCAATAGTCTTCAACTATTCTCAGCCCAGGGAAGCAGGGCCACACAGGCTCTCTCCTAAAAAGACATGGGCTAAGTTTACACTTGGTGAGACATTTCTCATGGTCACAAGTCTACACTATGATCAGCCTGGCACAAAGGCACCGTCACAAACAGAACCGCGGCCTTCTCCCCATGAGCCCTGGGGCCCTGAAGAGGGGCCCTAACACTATCTACCAGAGAGTTTTTAAAAGAGGCAGGAAAGAGAAAGGTGTCATTGTGATGCTAATGGAGTTGTTTCAAGTAGTTCTTTAAAAATTTATAAGTAGGGTTTCTCCCCATTTGCATTCTAAAAAGATGGCCTTTTTTGTCAACATTATCTGATATTGCTCCCCCATACTCAAAAAAGGAAAAAGAACAGCTAAGCGTTTAAAATGTTTAAATTATGCACAAATAAAGGGAAATAATAAAAAGCAACACCTCTTTGTTCCAGCCTGCCCTTAAACGCTGCTGTGAAAATCATCTCATTATATTCCAGGGTCCCCATTTAAAGTGCAACAGACGCGGGAGTCCCGAGCTGCTATTGTCAACATCAGGACCGGCGTGGGGCTTTTTCCTACCCAGGCACCACGTTTGTTCGGGAACAAAGAAAAGGAACCAGGGAGTTCTGTCATTATCCAAACTGGCCTCTGGCATCCACTCCGGGAAGTGGCCGAGGCCAGCTGCTCTTTCTCGGGTACCCGTGGGGTGGGCACGTGCGATTAACCTGAGCAGCCGCTGGGTGTGACCACGCTCCACACAGAGGAAGCGAGGCCGGGGCAGGGGCTTTTCCCCGCAGGGTCCAGGCAGGCACGTGCACACACGCACACGCACACGCACACACACACACGTGATTCTGCACACACCACGCGTCCTCACTCTCAGGAGGGAAAGTTTAAAAAGTCAGTTCATGCTTATTTTTTTAACTTCCAAACAGGTGCTTCAGGTCAAGTTTATGAATTTTTCTTTTACTCCAAAAAGAGTCTAACTCTTCTTTCTATTAGGTCTCTATCAAAGGCTGAGAAGCTGGTCGGTTCTGTGTTCCCAATAACACAAATCAAAAGGAATCGCCCTCTGCGTGGCTCGTTACACATGAAAAGAAATAAAAGCGAGGGGAGTCCTCAGAAACTCACGCTGGCTGGGCCTCAGCAGCCTGCAGCAAGTCTGCCCACCCGAGACTCGCAGCCTCTGACCCCACGGCTCTCGGCGCCTGTGCTGGCTGGAGACGCGCCTTTCTTCAGGTCCCTTCTGAACGAATGGCAGAGCCACACGTCGGGGCTGTCGTGGGTGAGACCCACTTCCGCTGCGATTTTAAAGAAACTGATTCAGTGGTAAGGACTTGAGTCCAGGTGACAGGTAAGATAGCTCTACTCAGCGGTTCCTCATGATGCCATGGGCAGATTAGATTTAGTTGATTCTTTCGAACACAGAACCCTCTTTAAATGGTGGAGCAAGGAAGGAGGGCTAATACCCAGGATTGCCAAGAAACATAAAAAGGTTAGCCACGCATACTGTTTTTAATTCAGCCTTTTAACTACCTCCATGCCCAGGCTCCACGAAGACACACATGCACACACACGCACACGCACAGGATGGAGACTATTTTCTTTAATATCGACCTATACTTCAAATTTTGTCATACTCTTTGAACCTACACAAAGGGGTATTCATGTGATTTATACTGTTTTTCCCCAAAAGGCTCCCAGTGCTTTCACCAGGCTGCACTAAAGACTGGAAACAGGCAGCCACGTCTCCATGAGGAAGCACCGCCCTGAAGAGCACATCTTAGTTGTCTAGCATCGCATTTCAAAGAAATCCTTAACCTGTGTGTATGTGTGTGTGCGATGCTCAGAGATCGGCTAAGTGCCTGGTGCTCCTCCACACCCTTAGCTGAGGATACTCTCCTTTAAAGAAATGTTTCTGTGGAGGGCCCCAAATCTGAACGAGGACCCACGGACCCACTCTGGAAGTTCCATAGTGGAAATCCTCAGTGTGTCCTGGCGTCCTTCTACTTTCACACCAAGGGAGCCACTGGCATTTTATTTTTAAATAAAGTATGGCATCCTATATAACTCCTCAGTGCTTAAGAAGAAACTTGGGCATAACTGGAAAAAAATTTTTTTTATAAATCTCATTGTCCCTAAGATTTTCACCTGTGTCATTCCTTAAAAAAACATTATGTAAAGTTGTATTTATGGCCAAGATAGGCATCTGAACATCCCAGCATAGTAAAGGCAGTCCTTGCTCTTTCTCAGGAAGGAAATTTTAAATGTATGCTGCCCTTATTGGGATGAAGCTCAGAGACCAGATTCATTTTATGCTGTTTTCTGGTGCAACTCTGGACTCGAATCAATTCGAACAGTAATGAGCTAAGGAGTAACAGGGCAGTGGCTTCCACCTGATTTCCCATGTCAAATTGCAATGGGGGTTTACAAGTGTCAAATATAAAGATTGACTCAGAGACTATTGGTTGTTTTTTACCAATTAATGATCAATGAGACCCATTACAATTAGTATACTGAAATTAGGACAGTCTCTCATCAATGGGTTCAAGTTTAAATGAGAGGAAGACTAAATTCTACATGAGAACAGACCCTCCCTTGTCTGACCCCTGCTTGCTTTTCTAGCATCGTCTTGCAACAACCCTGCTGGGGACCCTATTCCAGCATTTTCTGAACAGACCCACTTTCGAACATCCATATCTTTGCACAGGCTGTTTCCAACACCTGAGGAGCGTCGCCCAGGCCTCTCCCTGCCCAACCTGAACTCTTCCTCATCTTTTAGCCAAAGTGAAAACATTGTCTCTTCTCTAAACCTTCTTCAATGCTCTCCCCTGGGTGGGCCCATGGATTGGATGCTTACTCCTCCTATAGAGCACCTAACCCATGGAACATACAGAGATCGTGTGTATTCACACCTGTCTCCCACAACATCTGGAAACAAGACACAAATTTTTATATTTGTGCCCCCGTGGAGCCTTGAAAGATGTATAGTTATTTGTATTTTTTAGAACTTTTTTTTATATTTGCTCACATGACTATCATAAAGTGCATATACACAGTAGGTCCTATTTTGTTTTTCATGCCTGTAGAAAATATGTCACTCGTTTATTTAGTCATACATTTATTCATTTCTTTTTAAATAATTATTGTATGCTAGCTAGGAGCTCAAGCAATACACTAGGTAATTAATGAAAAACTTAAATATACTTCTACCCTCAGAGATTTTACAGTCTCATAAAGGAAGCAGACACCTGCATAGATAATTATAATACAGTGGGTTAAGTCTAATGATAGAAGGGAAAAAACAACAGTTGCAACAGTAGCACATAGGCCTAATACCCGGTCTACAGTCAAAGAAAGCGGAAAACCATTTCTTCAGGAAGAGGAATCTTAGCTCCATTTTGAAATTCAAATAAAACTAAACTGAGGAAAGAAGTTGGAAAAGAGATAATCCATGTAGAGAAATGGTAAGTGGAAAAACCTGGAGACAAACACATCGTGTCCCCTTCAGAAAACTAAAAGAAATTCTGTCCTGCTGATCAGCAGAGTACTGCGTGGAGGGACACAGATGCCTTGGCAAAGACTTGACTATACACACTGTTAACCTTTAACAGATAGATACTTCTTGAGCATAAATGGATTTACTCAGAAACAACAGAGAATTGCAATTAAGGACCTGAGCTCTAACGGTGAAGCACTTGCCAAGTCCACAGTAACCAAGGAGAAGCTGCTCTTTTATAGGCTTGGGAGGGACCGTTGTAAACAAAGATTCCATTGGAGGAACCTGAGAGTTCCAAGTGTAGTGACTTCTCATTGGCTGAGCTGTGGCAGCCTCCCATTGGCTGAGCTGTTACTAGGCGAGGAGGAACCTTTCCTTCCTGCTGCAAGGTAGTCACGTGGTATCACCTGCTGCGGGAGACGCAGGTGCCTCTCCCCGTGGGGTCGGCCCTGTGCTTGCGTGAAACACGCGGGAAGTTCCCGCCGCCAGGCTCTGCCACCGCTCAGCACCCGGACGACCAGCAGCCCTCGCCCTGCCGCGTTCAAAAGGGGGTGGGAAGCCGGGGCGCAGCGCCCGGGGACGGCGCCGAGCTGCACCCGGCCCCGAATGAACAGCAACCCCCAAGGGAGCACGCGTTAGGCTTTTCCCTCTGAGGTCCCCGCCGCTCGGCTGCGCTCACATTTGCTCCTGGAGAAGGAAGGTGTCCGAGTTTATTTAGGAAAAAACACCAGCAAGGCTGCCCCCGCGCCAGCAGGAAAGGGTGTCACTGGCGCTGCTGTTTCAGCCCCGGAGAGTCGAGATCTAGAAATCTGAGTGAGAAAAATGCGACAAGAGAGGGATCTTTAGTCTGGGCCACACCGCTGTTCAGCCAGAGCCGCCAGAGGCTTTAAAAAAGCCTCCACTGGGCTAGGGGAAGGAAGAGGCTGAACCTTTTTTTTCCCCCCCAGCAGAACTGCCACGTGTCCGTCGATTTGTCTTTAATTCCCAGGTCTCCCTGGCTTGTTTGTAGCTCCTGTGTTTTTCTCGTTTTAAGTGCATGAGGAAGGTTAGAGTTTTGATAATCCATGTCCCCCAAAGGCTCCGGGGATGCAGGGAAGCAAACAGAGCTCGGCGGAGAGGGAAGACACAAGAGGTAGGAAGACTCTCGTCACACCGGGGAGGTCTTCCCAGGATTGCTGGAGGTGACAAACCAAGCTGAGGAACTGATATGCCACAGGGCCTTTAGCAGGAGGCCACAGGGAGAGGAGACGTCTGAGTCAGTTTTCCCTACGGTGGTGGTCTGCAGGCTGAGGCTCCTGGGCCTCCTTCAAGGCAGCTCTGTGGCATCTGTCACTGATGAGTCTGGACTTGAGGACAAAGCTACCAGCCTGAAGAGGGCAAGGTGGGGAGCCAAGGGGGGGGGGAGCTCCCAGAATGAGGAGGGGCAATGCCTTTCTCAGAAGACCCGATACCAAAAGAGTGAAACCAGGAAAACAAGAGCTGCGCTCTTTGGGTTGAGAGACAATGAGAGAGACGGGTTTAATAAAAGTGCCAGAGGCATAGTTGAGGAGTCTGGGAACTCTGCCCCACCCTTCGACTGTCTACCACCCTGTAACTACAATGCATTTCTATTACCATACTGAATATTTGTTTATTCAGGATATAAATATGCCTGAATATTCCTGTTTGTTTGTTTGTTTGTTTGTTTGTTTGTTTGGGGGAAGGTGCTTCGAGGCAAATCAGGAGACACTTACATAGTTTAAGTTTATCCATATATGCTTTATTCTAGAAAGATCTAAGAGACTTTTAATGGCAAGATGTGCACCTCCTCAAAACTGGTGGAGTGATTTTACTTTACTTTCAACCCCTGAAAACACAAATGCTTTTGACTCTCAAGGAACAGCTGTTGTAGTCCAGGGATTTGCAGAAGTGAACGGTGAGGGATCGTGAGGCAAGGGAAGTTCTGACTTTGGTCATCCAGGTCCATGTCCACGCAGCGCACGTCTGTGAGCCGGTCACCAAGCAGGCAGGGTCTAGAAGAGAGTGTAACCAGTTCTTTCCTTTTCTATCAGAGGTGAGTCTACCTGAGGCGGGCATCATGAGTTCCCTTCTGTCTAACCTCTCTTCAATATTAGCCCCCCACACTGCGATTCTCCTCCTCCACCGCCCCACAGGAGGATGTGTGACCTCCAGCTAGTCCAGAGCAGAGCTTCCACAGGACAAATAAATGTTTTTTAGTACTAATGAGAATCATCTCTCTGAACAAAATCTTGATTCGGTATTTTATGTTAACTTCTATAGTCTTGCTGAATACTCTCTTCCCGAAGAGCAGGAAGGAAAGAAGGAGGAGACAGTCTGGCCACAAAAGCTGTTTTCCAATTGTGCGACATGGTGACTTCTCTTCATTTCCTCAACCAGGGGTGGTACTAGTAAGGCAGTAAAATTTTTATTTTTATTTTTATTTTTATTTTATTTTATTTTATTGTTTTATTTTATTATTTTATTTTATTATTTTATTTTATTTTTTTGGTTCCTGATGGTTTTTGTTTTGATAAGACCTCTTTAAACACCGGCCAGCTCAGCTGTAAAAAAAAAAAATCGCTCTGGATTGAAACTTGGCATTTCTAGTTGCAGTCCCAGAGCTGCCTTTTTTTTTTTTTTTTTTTTTACACTAAATTTGGATTAAATCTAAGCCTCTTCTCAAGATTGTGAGTGTAAAAATAAAATTCAGGAGCTTCATGAGTTTCTTGATGTTTCGTGTTGCTATTACGTGAGGAAAACAGATTCTAATTTCTTTTTAAAAGGGACAAACTGCCCAACTATGGTTAACATTTCTTCCTGAGGCATGTGCCTGTGTCTGTGGGTGAACTTCGCTCAATATACAGCGTAGTCGTTCATGTACGGCACGTGCCCGTCCTGTAAGCTGTTTCCGATAGGAAAGCGTTAAGCAAACACCAGGCCCTGTCTCTCAAAACCCACGGGGGACGTATTGGGCTATCCGGCCCAGAAGGAAGAAGAAAAGCAGTAGACAGCCAGGGCCCACCTGGCCCCTCCCTCTGACCTGAGACAGCACCAGCAGGTGAGGGTGACGGAAGCCTGTCGTCCCCACCAGGAGCACGTGTCACTCTCGGCAGCAGGCCCAGCATGGTGTGGCACCTGTTGGCAGATGCGCTCAACTTGTCAGGAGAGCAGTCTAGTTTCTTCCATCTCATTTTTGTCTCTCCTGCCTGGGACCACGTGCCAAAGGGTTAATGACAGCTTTGGCATCACTCAGCCAGGCTACAGACTTAGAAAAATATTTCCCCTAGCTGCCTACATGTCATTCATGTCTTAATTGTTTCGTATATTAAAATGGTCCCCAAATTAAGCTGTTTAAAAATGTATCAAGAAGTCTCATGTCAACCCTTGTTCATCATTCCCCCTGCACTGTCACTGGCACCCCAACAAGAAACCATTTGCACTGGCCTCTCGCTGGTCCCTCCAAAGTTTCTTTATGCAAAAAGTAGTAGAGGAAAACGCTCTATTATGTTGGTCTCCTTCATATGACACCCTTCTGCACCTTGCCTTTCTCATTGAACAGCGCTGTCCCATGTTAGTGCCCAGAGATCTTCCTCATTGACTTTGTACGTGGGGAGGTGGCCACCCACGCCCCTTGTTTCCTGCACCTGTGCTGTTTCCAGCCTTTCCTTGTCAAATCTTGAAGCAATGAGGAACTTGTTCTGTTTTCCATAGTCTAACTCATAAATTTATGCTTTTAAATTAATTGATTACCTCCTTTCGCTTTTCTCCTACTTTTTGAGTTGATACTTAGTTCCTTTTCATTCATTCATTTTTTTTAAATTTTTTTTTTTCTGTATTGAATCGTAGATTCACTGCATTGTTGCCAGGTAATTTAGCTGTGCTATTTCTACTTCATTAAATTTACTGGGATTTTCTTTTTGATGTAATTAATATGTGACCAATTTTTGTGAAGGACCTATGAGCACTAAAAAGTTGGGGGTAGGTTTGTGCATTTGAAATAGATCCAGAAGAACTGATTTATTGTGGTGTAGGTCTTCTATATCATCGTGTATGTGTTTTTCTTTTTTCTTTTTTTAAATATCTGATACATTTTGTTCTGAGAGAGGTGAGGCACAGCCTCCAGTTATTACTGAACTTCTTTTATCTGCTGTGGTTTCTGTTTCATGGAAGTTCCCACTGTCACTTGCTGCACAAATATTCTTAATTATTGCACCTTGTGTGAATTTATAGCCTTGAGCATTATAAAGTTTCACTTCTGTCCTTTGGCCTAAATTCTACTTGTTTGATATTAAGATTTTGACTTTTATTTTTATTTCTGTTTATGTTTTTCTGGTATAACTTTACCCAGACTTTTATTTAACTTTTCTTAATCACTTTTAGTTGTTTCTCTTGTATACAGCAAAAGAAACCTTCATCTTCAACAGTTGTGTGTGCTCTGTAATCCAGCCTGAAATTTCTTTTAATAGGCGAGTTAAGTAATAGATATGTAATATTAATCCTTATGTTTACATACATATATACACACACATACATGAATATGTATGTATAATTTCCACAATGTGGTCTGTTTCCTTTGCCCTCCTTTGTTTGCTATTGTCAGCTATTTTTCTAATATTTAGAAAGTTATTGGTTTTGTTCTTGGAGTTAACTTTTATATTAAACTTTTACATAATGTCTTTAATTTCCTCGTTACTTCAGACATAATATATTAGTTACCTACTACAAGCAAAAATTAGTTTATGAGCTTTTTCTCATCTTTCACCACCTAATTTTCAGCAATACAATTAATTCATTTAATATTTTCCCTTGTACTATTAAACAAGCTAAAACTTTTACCACCAATTTGTCTGTTTTCCAGTATAATTTCTGACTCCCAGCTATCACCTATGAGCCAAGCAGTGATCTTATCTGATTTTCCACCTTTGTTTCCCATTCTTCCATTTTGGTTCTATTATTTTGACATTTTTAGAGCATATAAAGTGTACAAGTTATTTTGTTATGATTATAACTTTTGTTTAGTCATAGTTTCAAAGTTAAATATATTTAGTATTTACCAGTAGTCCTTTCCCTAAAATCTTCCTAACCCCATCTTGGTTGGCCAAAGCTCATTCCCTAGTAGACTCCAGAGCAAGATACGTTCCACCCTGTCTGTGTTGCCTTATGATGCAGAGCAACTCCCTGCACACGGCATGCTTGGCCCCCACTCTTTGCCCTTGGGTATCTTGACGTTTGCTCCATGGCTTCTGCTGAAGGAGGCTGCTGTCCAGAAGCCAGAGGCCACCCTGATTTTCTTTTCCCCCAAAGGACTTTTCTTTCGCCTGGGTGTCGTAAAGGTACTTCCTTTATCTTCAACATCAAAATTCTAATAGGTTGTGAGTCAGTGTTAGCAGTTTGGGGTCAATTTTCACTTCCAGTGTACTCATTTAAATCTTTTTAATTTCAAGAAAAACGTCATGAATTACGGTTTTAATATTTGCTCTGTTCCAGCATGTTTACTTTCTTCTCTGGGAATTCCAGGTACAGAAATGGGGGCTTCCCTGGCCTCTCCTGTATATCATTTTCTCACCCCCACTTTTAATTTTTTTCCTGTTGTCTCAGTTTAATCTTCAGGTTCCTAATCACTCTTCAAACTGTGACTATTGTATTTTGTTCCGCATCATCTAGTCCTTGTTTCTGAAATGACCATTCTTCTCTGTCTGTGTGTTTGATATTAATGTGGCTTTTTTTCTATTTTAAAATCTAACTCCTACAAGTACAGCAAGGCCTTTAAAGTGTTTTTAAAAATGCTATGGACTGAATGTTCGTACCCCTCGGGTTAAGAGTTGAAGATCTGCCCCCAGAGGGATTATACCTGGGGGTGGGCCCGGGGCAGATACTTCGGGTTGGATGAGGCCCTGCGGGTGGATGAGAGGCGTCCCCTGTAGGAGAGGAGCCCAGAGCTCCCGCTCCTCCCCCGCGAGGACAGAAGCCGGCGCCCGAGAACCCGCCCCAGGGCCCGAGCTCGACGGCAGCTGACCTCACACTCCCGCCTCCAGGACCCTGAGAAGCGCAGTTCTGTTGCTGAAGCCACTTCGTCCATGGTCTTTTATTACAGCAGCCGGGCCAAGTAAGACAGGAAATAGAACAGCTTGAGAGTCATGAGATTCACGCCGAAACTGTCCCTCAGCAGTCATGGGAAGACACAGGGCCGCAGCGAGGCCAGAGGGGGCTGTCGCACACGTGGGGGGGCACCTCCAGCCCTGGGGGCACTTCTGTGAGGAGAGCACGTCAGCCGTGATGAGGTGACATAAGCAGAGTTAAATCAGCTGGTTTCTTTTGAGAGCCGGAGGAGCTGAGATCCCCAGTCCCGTGCCACCTACACGCTCTCTTCCTCTCTTGATTTCTGCACGCTCGCTGTCCTTCTCACCTGCCTTTATATTTCCATTGCTCCTTTTGCGGGTATTCCGGTAAAGATTGACAAGCTGCACCTTGCACTCCCTTAGTAAAAAAGTGGCACAAAATAGTTTATAATAAATACAGAAAAGCCTTAGGAGGAAACGTGTTTTGATATTAGATGAGTCAAATGGTAAAATAATTGCTTATAAAGAGGCACATTGATTCCGATTTGGAAGAGATATCTCAGTGGGAAAAGCAGGTTAAAATCTATGCATGTTATGATCACATATTTTATAAATGTAAAACATCTAAATATAAATATATATACCGACACATTGTGTTTGAGTGAGTGAATGCTAAGGAAGAAAAATCTGGGAGAATATACACCAAAATGTCTGTGCTAATCTCCAAGTGTTGCAATTAAAAAGGCCTCCGTCTTTATCTCTGTATATTTTCTGTACTTCCTGAGTTTCTAAATTAAGAATGAAGCATTTTTTTTAATTGGAAAACAAAACTGTTTACATCTGTTAAAGAAAAAAGAGCCCAGATGAATATATGTTACAAATATATCAAAACACATTTCTAACCAACTGCAGAGTTTAATGTCAGGTTGGCCTGTCTTGTACCCCTTCCAAAGAAATCTACTCACGGACACACCAAACCACCATTCATCTCCGGACGGTCTTGAGGACATTAGGGTCAGGCTGCAGTGTGTGCGTGTCCATAGAGTATAATGGGGAAATATAAAGATATTAGGGAAGTCAGGAGAATGAAAGTTCACAAAGTGTGAAAAAAAACATTTGAAAGTCAGAACCAGAAAAACATGTATGACTACATTCACCAAGTACAAGGACCAGTGAGACAAAGCACAACATTTCCTCATCCTACCCGTGCGTCAATCAGCTTAACAGGGAGCATATGCACAAAGTACCAGTCTGCCTCCAGCAAATGCTACTAAGACACAAAAATCTTCTTTGTCAGCACACTGCCAATTTCAAAGAGTTAGTGATTATTAATACAGGGGAAATTCTAGGGTTTTGTATTGATTCATAAAAGAATTTTTGCAGAGGGGGGCCTAAGGCAATGCTTGGCAAACAAGAAGTTCTGGGGCCTGTGAAAGTGCAAGTGGAAGTTAAACTGGCAGCAACCGCAGACATCCAGACCGGCTCCGCCACCCCGTGCTGAGTTGCTGGGGCCAAGTCCCAAGAGGTTCAGTGCTGCAGGAGATTGGAGGGAAAGGAAGGGAAGATACACGAATCATTTCTCTTTATCTCCAAAGTATAATGTCAACAAAATGCACCAACTCCTCTCTGCTGGCCCTGGCCCGCTGGAGCCCGGGTGGAGAGAATGTTTCCTGCTGACAGACTTGGGAGGGCGAAGGAAATGTGGCAGGAGGGCTGAGAATGGGAAACGAGAGGAGCAGCCTGTCGAGCTGATTTACAATCCTAGTGCCAAACAGAATGCAGAGTATTGATTTCCCAGAGTTGCCTTCACCTGTGGCCTCCTTTCGAATAAGGGGGACGATGGAAATTCATCTGTTTTAAATGACAACGCAGAACAAAAGTCACAATCACATGGGCACTCGTTCATCCCTCAAGTATCTAAGGAGGCACTGCCATGTTCTGGGCAATGTGCTGAGGGTGGAACAGGGTCCAAGACATAGTCTCCACCCTCAAGGAATTTAAGTTCAGGGAGAAGTTAAATAAAGACAGAATCTCTGTAAATATTACTTTTCTAATTTTTTTAAATGTCTATTTCAAAATTCACATAACATATCAAAACACATGAAAAAAATCTGATAGAAGTGAAATCGGAAATAGAAAAATCCACTATACAAACTACCTGAGTCCAAATATTCTTAAGCGTGTGATTTTAAGGGAACCCAACCTAAGGCAACAAGTCTCTTAGTAGCATACAGTAAAATTACCAGTAAAAATATAAAATTTAAACAACATAATCAACAAACCTGACCCAATTGAAATATATAGAACACTGTACCCAGAAACCACAAAATACAAAGAATATTATTTAGAAAAGTATTTTTAAATCTCCAAACATTAGGAAATTTTTCTCTTTGTTATTGATTTCTAGCTTAATTTCATTCTGATTAAAGAACATAAGCTGTAAATTCTTTAAAGTATTTTGTGACTTGCTTTACAGCCCAACATATGACCAGTTTTGGTAAATGCTCCATGTGTATCAGAAGAGTTTGCATTTTGATAACAAAGGGAATGTGGTCAAGTGGATGTCATTCTGGACCAGATGGAAGACATTAGGTAACACTAAGGAAATTTGAATGAAGTACGCACTTCAGTGAATAGTAATTACCAATATTGGCTGATTAATTCTATCAAATATGCCATAATAATATAAAATGTTAGTATAGACAAACTTGGGCAAGGAGCATATGGGAATTCTCTGTGCCATCTTCACAATTTCTCTTCACAGTTTTAGTAAATCTAAAACTCCTCTAAAAAATAAAGTTTGGTTAAAAATACAATACCAATTATAATCACATAAAAAAATAGAATGCCTAAATATAAATCTAACAAAATCTGTACAGGATCTGTATGCTAAAAATTATGAAATTGATGAAATAAATCGAAGCGGATCTAAATAAATAGAGAGAGGTACCATTTTTATGCATTGGGCGGCCCAACATAACATAGTGTCACATGTCCTCAAGTTGATATACAGGTTAACATAATTCCTATAAAAATCCCAGCATGGTGTTTATAAATGTAGACGTGATTATTTTTAAATGTCTATGAAAGGCAAAAGAAAAAGACCTATAATAGCTAAACTTGGAAAATGAAGAATTAAATCAGCGGAATCCCTCTATCTGATTTCAAGATTCATTATATACAGACAATAGTCAATATTCTGTTAAATTGGCTGAAGAATAAACATTTACATAGATCAATAGAACAGAATAGAAATCCTAGAAATAGACCCACATAAGAACAGACAACCGATCTTTAGCAAAGGAGCGAGAGCAAGTGACTGGAAGGAAGACAGTCTTTTCAACAGGTGGGGCCGAGCAATTGAGGCGCCTCAGGCAACTAATGAACCTCAGCCTCAGTTTCACATCTCATACAAAAATTAACTGAAAATTAATCGTAACTGTAAGTGTCAAACTATAAAACATAAGACAAAAAAAGAAAAAAACATAAACTGTCTGGGACCTAGGGCTTATTTAAGAGTTCTTAGGCGTGCTCCCCAATGCACAGCCATAAATGAGAAAAATCAGTACCGTTCATCGAAATTAAGAACTCTGCTCTGTGAAAAACCCCTTTAAGAGAATGAAAGGTCAGGCTACGGGCTGGAGGAACGTGTCTTTGCCAACCACGGATGTGACAAAGGATTTATACCTATAATGTATAAAAATTCTTAAAACTCAACAGCAAAACAAACAATCCGACTAGAGAAGTGCCAATTACATGGAGTAACATTTACCTAGGAGTCCGTGCACCTGGCGAGTAAGCCCAGAAGGACATTCCCCATCTCCAGGCCTCGAGGAAATGAAAATTGGACTGGGCCAGGCCTTCCCCGGAATAACTGACACACACAGTGACAGCACCAGGTGCGGGTGAAGATGCCGAGGAACTGGGCCTCTGGGGCGCTCATGGTAGAAACGCAAATGGTGCAGTTACTCCGAATACAGCGTGGCCGTTTCTTTCTAAACTGTAACGTGCTTACCCTAAACCCACCGAACACTCTCAGGCATTTATTTATCCCCGAAGAATCAAAGCTTCAACGTTCAAGGAGTAACCTGTCTATGGAAGTCCACTTGATGTCTATCTGGGTACCAGCTGGCTCCCCAGGCGACACACCATCACCTGACGGCAGCGACTCTGAACACCAAGCGTGGGTTCCAGTTTGGCTCGACGTTGCACGGCTCCCATGAAGCTCTTCTGTTCTGCAGGGTTTGTCATCCCAGGCAGGACTCAACCAGGTCGGGATGGGAGAGTCAGCTCAGGAGAATTACGAGAAAAACTGGGCGTTAATGTGAGGGATGCTTGTAAATTTTTTCTTTAAAAAAAAAAAAGGGAATAAGACATAAAAAAAAAAAATTTGGAGAGACCAAACGGCAGCGCACCTAAGAGAACAACATTCCGAATATACTGGCCTATTATTATCTTCCAGAATAATTCTTCAAGGGCTGCTGCCGGTTGGCACTGCTTGGCCTGAACTTCGGAAGTCTGGGCTGGGGCATCACTGTCACTGAAACAGGCCGAAGCGTAACCGTGAGAGGGACAGGGGGTTTCGAAGGCTGCAGAATATGCCATTTATTCCACATTCAGAGGCAACAGCCAGGAAGCCAAGAGGCGTCTTCACTCTTCTGCGAGAATGCTCTTGTTCATCGTGTCCTAAGCATGAACGTGGGCCTCGCAGGATGAGCAGGAGTCCAGCGAGCAGCATGACGCGCATCCTCCCGGAATCAGCCCGTAACAGTTTCGGCGGCGGCGCGTGGCCCGGGGTGACCCGCAGTCCCAGCAGCGCCCGTCACCCGCGCAGCAGCCTGCAAAGCTGCGGTTCCCGGGAATCCCAGAGCCGCGGGGGGGGGGACACGGCTACGCTCTCACGACCCTTAGGTGGCTTCACAGGGATGTCATGGTGAAAACAGATTTCTCAGGCACAGGGAAGAACAGGCCGTGCCGTTGCCTCCGTTCAAAATGAATTCATTTGCTCCTTTATCGCAGAAGAGAGAGCACTCTCCCAGTTGAACAAAAGGAAACAGGGAATTGCCACAAAAGGGAATTTTAAAATAAAATGGAAAAAGGACTTCAAGAATACTTTCGTTCCTTAGAGACCAGCGAGGGAATTAACGGGACCTGTGGCCACAGCAATCGAGAATTAATGTCTCGTGTTTGGAAAATCCACACGCTTGGGATGCAGCAGAGAGGAAGGCTACGTGAAATGATATCATCCTGGGTGATTATGCGCCTACAACATTCGCCCCCCCCAGGCACCCTCAGACATATGCGAAAGACATAACTGTCTCTATTTCCATTGGAGGTTTTTCCCCCCACAAATGAAACTCCAACCACAAAAGCAGTTGACAATGTGAAATTACAAAAATGCTGTCAGAAGGCCTGTGTGGGAGATACATTCACCATAAGCTCAAGAGCTAGGAATCCGAGAAGCTTTTTAAATGGATTCAGAGACCTTTGAATAAAAAAGGTCTCCTCCTCCAGTAATTGAATTTGACACCAATGTTCTCTGGATGCTAAGGCTGCACGGGGTATTTTCCCATCCACATCTAGGCTAAATTGGAGATGGTGACCTCTGATAGACTAGAGCAATCCAGGGAGTAATAGAAACCTCACTTCATAGGAGCTGGTGACAGCTTGGGATTAAATGTGGGGCCGGCCAGGAGCAGGCCAGTCCTTTCCAGGGAGCCTACGGCTTCCAAAGACACGGAGGCTTTTTAAAACATTCTGCAAGTCCTTCTTTTTCCAACTTGCTTTAACCAAATTGAAAATTATAATCTAAAATCACCTCAGATTTGGGACACAGGCAAGGCTTAAATCCATATGAGATGACCTAGCTTCCTAACTCAATAGCATTTTACAGGACTCTGTAAAAGGACTGGGGCATGTAGACAGGGATTTATGCGTAAGGATGTTCCTTGCACTGTTGTTTAAAATAGTGGACCAAAAAAAACCACTAAGTATTCAAGGGCAAGAAATTGGTTATGCTAAGTTACATCATAAAGTGTCATTAAGAAGAGTGCTTTAAAGAATAATTAAAGTAAATAATAAAATAAATTTCTCAAGCTATACTGTGAAAGCAAGATGGGAATTATACAACATAATAGATATACATATTCTACACATATGCATATATGTATAGAATAGAAAATCAGAAATTACTGTATGATCATCACTAGGAAATATAATTACAAATGGGTCTTATTTTTTATATTATTTTATTAAATTACACATTTACTAAAATGCATGTGTACTATTTTATAACCAGACAATTGAAAAAACAGTAGTTAAGAGAGTTAAAATGTGATTGTGGTCATTTTAACCATTAAAGTTTTGCAATATTTACTTGCTTATTAGTTGTTAATTCGGTTGCTGAATGGGGATTGTTAAAAACACCACATAGGGCTTCTGGGAAGGATGGAACAGGACACACATTTGCATAAGTCCCCTCCTAGAAGAGAATAAAGACAACTGAAAACAGAGAATAAAATTTTACCTGGTGTAAAACTAGGGAAATGGTGAAAGCCTATCCAGCAAACTCTAAAGAATATACATAAACTAGAATTAAGTGCCTATCAAAAGAGCAGACTGAATCTCTCCCTTAATCATTTCCTTTCCAAATTAATTGGCTGAGTAACTTTTGCTACATTCATATCATTAGAAATAATAGTTTGGATCTATATAAATTGACATATGGAGATGTGTTATTAAATAAGAAAGTCACTGAAAAGTATAGAAATACAGATATAGAACAGGTAAGTATACACACACACATATATTAGTTATAATTACCCATTTCCATAAATAAATAAATATACCTGTATAAGTAGAGTTGACCCTTGAACAACAGGGGTTGGAACTGCATGGGTCCACTTATATACAGATTTCTTTCAGTTGACCCACACAGTTGAGTTTACTGCAGTTAAGTTAACCTGTTCAGTTCAGTGGACCTCCTCAGTTCAAACCCATGTTGTTCAGGGTCACCTGGCAGTTTAGCATCCACATGTGTAGAAGACTGACTTAAGTTACACATGGATTTTCAACATGTGGGCAGTTGGCGCCCCTAACCCCTGTGTTGTTCAAGGGTCAACTGTACATAAATTTCTCCTTCTAGCCATAACAGTGTATCTGACACTGAACTTGCCTCCCAACAATTATAAAGCTGTTTAAAATATATGAGCTAACTGTCTTCAGACACTGACAGACAGTAAAGGATGTAATCATTGAAAGAAGGAAAACATATGAGATAAGTCCAACAACAGTTACACCACAACTGCCCTGATTTTCTTCCTGATGTTATTTTCGGCCATAAATCAGAAAAGTGGAGCCAAGCAGAGCAACAGTCTTGCTGAGTTGAGGAGGCAGATGTTGGAGTTCCAGGCTGCAGAAGGAGGGGCATTTTCAGAGCAGGGTAATAAAAGAGAGTTGTGCCAGGTGCGGCAGGAGTGAGGGGGTCTCCTGGGGGCTCGTTAGAGTGCTAGGCCGAGGACTGGGCAGACCGCACAGCAGGACGAGGTTCTGCAGGCCAAGAGAGACGGCCTGCTACAGGAACGCGGTCTAACCAGTGTACTTGAGGCTGTGCAGCTCTGGACATAGGAATCCGCCTCTGTTACAATCAAGAGGCTACACTGAGTGCAGTGGACATCAGCTGAAGAAAACCATATGCTAGAGTAGGAGGCACATGTTACAGTCTGGCCCAAAACTGAAATAGACCAATCTTCACAAAGAATAAAAACAATCCTTACAGGATCAAAAGAATTTGACAGGATTTACTGTCCCCCAGAAAAATAAAATTAACATCTTTCACAGGAAAACAACATAATCTATACTCTTTACAACATATCATTCACAATGCCCGGCATATACTCCAAAATCAGTAGAAATTTAAAAGAAACAGGAAAATGTGACCCACGGGCAAAAGAAAAAGTAGTTAATAACAGGGTCCCAAATGACCTATATGTTAGAAACAGCAGATAAATCTTTAAAGCAGCTATTATAAATGTTTTAGGTCTTGAAAGAGAATATAATCATAATGAATGAAAGAATGGGGAAATTTAGCAGAGAAGTACCATTAAAAAATCAATGGAAATTTACAAATAAAATGTATTAGATCTGAATTTAAAAATTCACTGATGGGCTACCTAGCAGATTAGGAGAGCAGAGGAGAGAGGCTGTGAACTTGAAAACAAAACAATAAAATGTATCTAATATGAAGAACTTAGAGGAAAAGAGTTAAATAAAATTATCAGAACCTCAATAACCTGTAAGAGGATATTAAGAGAGAAAATAAAGCAGAACAAAAATTTAAATAAATGATAGCAGAGAATCTCCCAAATTAGATGAAAAAGATAAACGCGCAGTCCAAGAAGCTAGCAAAATACAAATACTAAAAACACAGAGAACCACATTTAAGCACATTATAATCAAACTACTGAGAACTAAATATAAAGAGAAAAATCTTAAAGTAGCTGGAGAATAGCCGTATATTACCCATCAGTGAACAGCAATGTAAATAACGGCTAATGTCTCACCAGAAATAGAATTCATTTCAATAGATGGAATAGCACCTTTAAAATGCTGAAGGAAAAACATGTCATCCAAGAATTTTATATCCAGAGAAAATATCCTCCAGAAAAAAAATAAAAGGCATTTTGGAAAAAAATATATAAAACATTGGGGAAAATCTGTCACCAGCAAATGTTTACTAAGAAAATTCTAAATGAAGTTGTTCAGGTTGAAGAAAGATGATACTAGATGGAAATTCATATCTACAGAAGGAATGATGAGGACTGAAAATGGTAAACATGAAACTATATGTATAAAAGACATTTAATTTTTCCTTTGATATCTTTAAAATCATACAATTCTTTGAAACAAAAATTATAGTTATAATACTAAGGGTTTAAAATGTGTAAAAGTTATATACATATATATATATGGTACAAAGTATAAAGAATAAATAGAACTATACTATTGCAAGTCTAATGATAAAATATTTACTCTAAAAAGAGGCTGTGAAATTAACATCATCGTGATAAACTATGGATGTGTTGTAATTCCTAAAATAGCCACTCATAAAAATTAAGAACTATACCTAAAAATCCAATAGAGGAATGAAAATAGAATAATAAATTGTTTAATATTGGAGAAGAGGGCTTAGGGGGATAAGTGGAACAGAAAACACCTGACAGGATAAATGGGGGAAAAAAATCAGTGAACAGTAGACAAATCTAATCATATCAATAATCATTTTGTATGTTAATAGACCAAACATTCCAAATAAAAGACAAAGACTGTTGGTTGGATTTGGGGGGAAAAAACTGTTTCCAGGTATGTGTTGTTTACAAGAGATGATCTTTTAATGAAGATTTGCTACATTTCAAAGATCAAAATAAATTAAATTTTAGACATAAATGTTTACAAAGACTTAATAATTTAAAAGTTAAGTAATTTGCTTTTAAATATTCCATGAGTCAAAAAAAACTATGAGACAAGTACAAAAATATTCAAAATGAAACTATAACATATCAACATCTGTGGGTTATAACTAAAGCAATGATTAGAGAGAAATTTAAAGCTTTATATTTAAAAAGAAGGTGAAAATTAAGTTGGCTCAGAAGTTGGCTCTTTGGAAAGATTAATAAGATGGACACACCTAGCAAGACTGATGAAAAAATAAAGAAAACACAAATTATAAAATTAGGAGCGGAAAGGGAGGTACCGCTCCACCTTCTACACGCATTTATTTCTGAAATTCCTTAGGGTACTCTCACAGTGTCCACACATTCATTCCAGTAACCGGCTGTCCCTCCCATCCTACCCTGCCCTGGGCCTCTCTGCATGTCACTGTCGCCCTCTAGTAGTGTCTCTGCCATGAGGCTGTGGCTTGCCCGCACGTGTGGCATTCCTAGTGTGGAGGTAGGTCTGGCGCTTAATTCCATAACACAGCTAAAGTGAATTTAGCGTGCTGTAACATTACTAGAAGCTGGGAGTTAGTAAAAGGAGAGTAGAGTATAACTGAGAAAAAAATTTAACTGATTCTTTACAGTTCTTTGCTCCTGCCTTAGTCCATTTGGTCTGTTGTAACAAAAATATCATAAACACAGAAATTTATTTCTCATTGTTTTGGAGGCTGGGAAGTCCGAGGTCAAGGTGCCGACTTCCAGTCTAGACCCAACCGTTCCTTTTAGCCCTCAAAGGAAAACTTTATTATAAATCTCTTTAAAGAGACCCAGTTTCACCCCAACTAAGCCAAGCTTTGTATCACTTGCATATAACTTAATACACCAATATCTGAAGGCTCTTCGTTCAGATTTTGGTGCCGTTCCCACGAACCCCGGGTGGCTTGTTCATTCCTGTCTCAACACATCAAAGTGATCTCTTCCATCCCCGGGGAAGACAAAGGGAGAATCTGCTGGGGACAAATTCCAACTGCCACCCCAAAATGCACAGACTTCTTCAGACTCGCCGAACAGCAATTTCTTTCATTGCCAACAATTTTAAGACCCGGATTTCACCCTAGCCACAGGGAGCAGAAAGAACTCCCAACAACGTTACGGCCGTCATCTGTCCCACATAAAAAGATGAGAACAGAAGCTCATTTTTGTTTGAATTCACACTTATGGATGGCATTCAATTATTTATTCAGGACTCAGACTGTTCAAGTAGCCTCCGATTCTGTTATCTCTCCAGGTGACGCTTCCCGGGACCGCTCTGTGCGGTCCCTGCGCCGCCTGCTCCAGCGGACCAGCAGGTCAGGAACCCAGAAGGCAGGAGCCACTAGATGAAGGCAGGGAAAAGAGCTTGAAATTTAGGAAGGGTTCCCTGGATGTTCTCAGGAGGTTGCAGAGGGACAGTCCTGGGTCCTGACTGTATCACCCCAGGAGCCATTTGAACTCTACCAGCAGGCTAAGCTCCGCGACAGGACTCAGGGCCAACTTGGGACACACAGGCCCGACACTGAGCTTGTGTCAAGGTTTATTATCTAGGGCCTTGTTCCTTTCTCTGAAACCACGCCCACTGGCTTCAAAAATTCTAGAAACTCTGTCCCTGAAAATTTTGCTTTCTTCCATTCATAAAGTCAGCAATATTTATTGACACCAGCTATGTGCCGGGAACTCTGCTAAGCACTGGATCCCAGCTGTGAACCAGACAACACTGTCCTCACCTTCTAGCAGTGAGCACAGACTTGGACAAATCATTCTGAAAGTAGCAGAAGGTGCCGTGAGCACCGCATTATCATTGCTTGGATTTCCCCGAGTGCCTCCTTAGCTCACTTTCTCTAGAGCCACTCCACTACCTTGCTTCCCTGAGGCTCTTCCTGAACCAAGGCTCTGTACCCACCTCCACACCCCCCCCACCCTCTGGGGGATTAAACTTCTATGGGCAGATGCCAGGACGGCACCATCTGCTAGAACCTCCCCCCACCTGGACCCATCCTGAAGTTCGGAGCCTCCCTGACGCTCAGGCTCGCCTCCAATCGTTCCTCACCTGAGCCAGTCCACAAGCCAGCAACCAGCCCTAATTTGGAGAAATGAACAGATACAAGGGGTCCGAGCAAGACACTAACAGAAGCTTAAAAACATGTGGACAGAAATCTCCCTATGGTGCGTTGTAGTCTAGTATCTGGCTTTCTAAAGAGTGATTACTTATGTTACTTTTCTTATCCTCACAACTCTCTAGGTTATTAAACTCACCTAAATGAATAAATCGGCACAGAACTTGGGAAGAAAGTCAGACTTTAATTAAGCGACTTGTTTCTCTATCCAGGAGTTGTCCAGTAGAGAGCTGTTTTGTATTTGTGAGCATTGAGTCAGCTGTAAGTCAGGCGTTTAGGAAGAAAGTACTTTGGTGAGATCCCCACCTAACCCATACCCACAGCGTGTAATCCATGGACCGGCCTTAGAAACAGTGCAGGCTTCGGGGGGCGGGGGGACTTCTAAGCTCACGTTTCTAACACAGGTTGTAAAGGTCTGCACATTAGTCAGGAGGAAGAAGGCGCACGCCAGCCTCCAAAGCACAGAAATGATCGACTTCACCGATCTTAAAATTTTCATCCCTCAACTAGTACAATACAACTGAATTTGTATCTGATGAAACAAATTAAAAGCACAACAATCTTTGTTGGGGCAATGAGGCATCGCAACACAAAATGGGCACAGAGAGGAGTCACAAGAATGTATTTGCTGCATCTGCTGATTTCTACCCTTTATATACATAAGCACCAGCAGCAAACAACCCAATAAACATGCAGCGAGTCACTGGAATAACATCACTGGGATTTTATCTGCTCAAGGCCTCGAGAATATGTCCTTTCCTTGATTTTATCATATAGAGCAGCGACTTTCAACTGCTGTGTCCCAGCACACTGGTGTGCCGCAAGATTTTTTCGAACATGCAATACCTGATTCTTTAGTCAGGGGCACGGACCTCTTTTCCCTTAGATTGTCAAAAAAATGACAACAGCCCACACAATAGCCATCCGGTGTGAATGAATTAAAAGTATACCTATATTGCCTCGCTGGAGTGGCTCAGCAGTTGAGCATCGACCTAGGATCCAGGAGATCGCGGTTCGATTCCAGTCAGGGCACATGCCCGGGTTGTGGGCTCGATCCCCAGCAGGGGGCGTGCAGGAGGCAGCCGAGCAATGACTCATCTCTCATGATGTTTCTCTCTCTCTCCCTCTCCCTTCCTCTCTCTGAAATCAATTTTAAAAAGAAGTATCTACTTTTTTGTGAGATCAACAGAATTTTAGTAATTAGTTTATGTGCCATGAGACGAAAAAGGTTGAAAATCGTTGGTATAGAGCACAGTGTCTTACTCTAAAGGGAAACATTGATGTTTCTCTTTCTCCCTCAATAAAATAGGTTTTTATTGATTTTTTAGGGAGAGAGGAAGGGAGAGAGAAAGAAAGATGGAAACATCGATGAGAGAGAAACATCAATCGACTGCCTCCTGCAAGCCCCCTACTGAGGACGGAGCCCACAACCCAGGCAAGTGCCCTCACTGGGAATCGAACCGGGGACTTCTTGGTTCATGGGGGGGGGGGGGGGGTAACACTCAACCACTGAGCCACACAGGCCAGGCAATAAAAATATTTTTAAAAAAATAAAGATATAAAATTAAAATACATTCACCATATTGTTTATAGGAAGATCATTGCAGCCAATATGTTGAAACCAGAAATGCACCGAGGGCCACAGATTGTCATCCATGTGGTTAATTTTGTTAAAACAAGACCTTTTACATGCAATAGAAAATTTACAATATTTCATCATAAAATAGGCACAAGACGATAAAAATCTGTTGTTCTGCAAAAATGTTCATGGTTTAGCTTATGGAAAGTTATTTAAAATAATTGTGAAATTTACAGATGAGCTACACAGTTTTTTAACAAAGTGACATGTGTTCCCAGTTTGCCAACCTTTTCTGTGATGAAAATCAGCTACTAAAAGGATGTTTCCTCATACAAAAAAAAAAAAAATCACATTTAATCCACCCCTTAAAAAGTAAGATAACTGTAAGAATGATTGAATAAGAAAGTGCTTTTCAAAATTCATACTATGGATTAGATTTTGCAAAAGATATTTGGGAATGTTTCCACAATTATGCAGTTTTGTTACAAATATATCTTCAATAAAATGTATTGCATATGCATATTTAAAACTATAGAAACAACTTCCTAACCTGTTTAACAATCATACAAATGAAACACTTCTTTGGGTTTTGGACTAGGCTCCTTGCCTGCGCCAGGTCTGGGGGACAAAGCCCACATCATCACACACTCGGGACAGATGGGGAGATGGGTCATTACTGCGAAGTGCAGTGAGTGCTCTGTGAGTAGGGCTCCTGGTTCACTCTCAAGGGGGAAATGAAAGCTTCCTGGAAGAAGTGACATCAGAGCTGAGATCTAAAGGTGGCCTATGCAAAGATGAGTTGGAGAAAGAGGTCATGAAAAAGTGGGATGATTCACCCAAATGGACCACGGCATGACAGGCCCTCTGGCTGTACGAGAAATGTTGCTCTGATTCTGACATCTCAGAACCTGACCTCGAAAGTTTTGTGATTTTTTCCAACTGGAAATTAAGACTGGTAATGTCACGGAGAAGCACCTGCGGGAGAAGGCTGCTAAGATCAAAACTGAGTCTGGATGGAGGAACACCTCCTTTGTTTCCGCACCCCTTCCCATCACCTCTCAACACTCCTCAGCCCTTAACCCCTGTTCCTTAAAACATTCCATCCATGCATCAGGCCAATAGCCGGACAAGTCCAGCTGTGCCTCTCTGTATTTTTTTTTTACCTCTTTCTTATATGTGGTTGATGAGAAAAGTTGTAGCTGGATTGTCCCTTAATGTAGAAGGAAATATGGTGAAGTACGCCTGTCTCCCTGAATTCCCTACATTAGAGTTTGTCATCCCCAACCCAGGTAGTAATGCAATGATACTTTGATTTCCTTTGCCACGAGGGGCATTTTCACACAGGGGAAAGACCACATGAGAACCACAGTGAGAAGGCAGCCACCTGCAAGCCAAGGAGAGAGGCTTCAAGGAAAATCAAACCTGTCAATGCCTTGACCTTGAACTTCCAGCCTCCAGAAGTCCAGGAAATAAATTTCTGTTGTTTAAGCTACCCACTCTCTGATATTTTGTTATAGCAGTCTTAGGAAACTAATACATTATGGCATGAAAAGGATTTGCATGTGTGATTCACCAAGTGCCTGCAATCTTTGGGAAGTAATAAAACCAGTATAGATAGGTACCTGGAAGTTGGAAATCGTCCAACTGACTTTTAAATAGTCCATCTGACTTTCAAATATGGAAACAACATGAATTCCAAAACTTGCAGGTGGGTACAGTTGAAATGAATTCCCTTGACAAAATTTTGGACAAGATTATTAAACAGGTGGCTGGTGAGCTCTTAGACAATGGGGCTACGGGGAAAAGCTAGGCTCACTCAGATGAAGTCATGCTGAGCTAACCTCATTTCCTGTATTGATGGGGCAGTAGATGGAGATCATGGGACAAAGGCTACAATCACACTGCATCTAGATTTCAGTAAGATATCTGGTTAAAGGATGTCATGCGATCCTTCAGGGAAAGACAGGGAAATGCAGACTAAACGAGATTTGGCACTGGGTGAATTTGTGGCTGATTGAAATCAATGACCCTAGGATGTTAATGAAGAAAGCATATAAGCTCGAAGTTAAGACCCATGGTTATGCCCATAACAACGACTAGTTACAACTCTAATTGCACACATGCAGACACAGAAATTGTGTGTGCAAAGACTGCTCATTGTCTTTCAGACAGTCGGATTTTCAGCTGAGTAGATGAACATGCAGAAGAGCAGACTACTTTTCCCAGCCTTCTTTGCAAGCTGGAACAGCCACATGACTACGTTCTGTTCAGTTGGATGAGAGCAGATGTGATGAGTTCTAGGGATCATGCCCCATCCCTGCTCCCCTTTTGTCCCCTCTCCTTGATTAGAATATGACCACGTTGGTGAACCAACTTGGTCCAGGGATGCTGGGGAAGTAAAATAAAAGGCACCTGATTTCTGACCCCACAGAGCCTTCCCGCCACCCCTAGGCTGCTCATAACCAGATAGTTAAGGAAGAAAGAAATTTCTTGTTTAAGCCACTGTTATGTTGAATCTCTGTCCAAGCACCTGAACCTTTATCCTAAGTAATTGAACTTGTTTATCTGATTGGCAGAGGCCATTAAGTGGGGGGATAACCAATACATTCAGCATCAATCAGGCCAAGGAAATCTTAATGGGGTGGAACGAAGAGCCCAGACTCACATGATGCATTTTACCAGTCTTGCATTTATGTTAAAATAATCAAGTATATAATAAAGTGTAGGAAGATGCACCGTAAAACATGTGTTTAAAACAAGAAGGATTTAATCTAACTTCAAAGCCACAATCTTAGGTCACAGTAAGTAAATGTGGTATCGTTGCCAATGATGTTAAGAGCCCCACCCATTTCATTCCGCTCAGACCACAGGAAAGGAGCCAGAGGGTGAGCAGGACACTGCAATGACGACAGTGTGACCTCTTTGCCGAAAGTGGGTTTATTTCCTCGCACACAGCCTCACACACACACTAGGCCCAACCTCTCCCTTCGTCACCACTTGCTGTCTCGCACAAACTTCAGAGCTTCAGTGTTACATTCATTGAGAATAATGGTCTCATGGTTCAGGACTCACTCTCAGGTATCAAAATCTTCAGCCTTAACACAAGACAGTTGTGAGAGAGAGATTTCACCGTACACCTTAGGGTTCACAACCATAAATCCCAGGATCAATCAAAAGTTCACTATCACGTCAGATTCAAAGCCTCTCCCTTCCCCCTAGTTCGGGTCAGGCTCCTGGCTCAAGGCGACAAGGACAAGGGTACGTTCCCCGACTCTGCCCCCCTCTCTCCCACTCACTGTGCGGCTGCAGGCAGAGCGGGTCAGGAGAGGTGCAGGGAGAAGCCCAACAAAGGATGACAAGATCAAAGGGACCCCGGTCTCGAGTCTTGGCCGGCGCTGGGGATGTTCTCTCGGCTAAGGCGGAGGCCCCCCTGCTTCTCCATCCCGCAGGACCCCGAATGCGGGCCCCCGGAGCCAACGCGGGGCTTCGTCAGCCACTCACAGGCTGCACTGCACCCTCCCTGGGTCCTTCCTGGGCTCCACCTGACCCGTCAGCCTCCGGCACCCCCGATGTGTGCAATGCTCTCCTGCAGGCCCTCAGTATCCTGTGCAATGCTCTCCTGCGGGCCCTCAGTGTCCTGTGCAATGCTCTCCTGCAGGCCCTCAGTGTCCTGTGCAATGCTCTCCTGCAGGCCCTCAGTGACCTGTGCAATGCTCTCCTGCAGGCCCTCAGTGTCCTGTGCAATGCTCTCCTGCAGGCCCTCAGTGTCCTCTGCAATGCTCTCCTGCAGGCCCTCAGTGTCCTGTGCAATGCTCTCCTGCAGCCCTCAGTGTCCTGTGCAATGCTCTCCTGCAGCCCTCAGTGTCCTGTGCAACGCTCTCCTGCGGGCCCTCAGTGTCCTGTGCAACATTCTCCTGTGGGCCCTCAGTATCCTGTGCAATGCTCTCCTGCAGGCCCTCAGTGACCTGTGCAGTGCTCTCCTGCAGGCCCTCAGTGTCCTGTGCAGTGCTCTCCTGCAGGCCCTCAGTGTCCTGTGCAATGCTCTCCTGCAGGCCCTCAGTATCCTGTGCAATGCTCTCCTGCAGGCCCTCAGTGTCCTGTGCAGTGCTCTCCTGCAGGCCCTCAGTGTCCTGTGCAATGCTCTCCTGCAGGCCCTCAGTGACCTGTGCAATGCTCTCCTGCAGGCCCTCAGTGTCCCGTGCAATGCTCTCCTGCAGGCCCTCAGTGTCCTCTGCAATGCTCTCCTGCAGGCCCTCAGTGTCCTGTGCAATGCTCTCCTGCAGCCCTCAGTGTCCTGTGCAATGCTCTCCTGCAGCCCTCAGTGTCCTGTGCAACGCTCTCCTGCGGGCCCTCAGTGTCCTGTGCAACATTCTCCTGTGGGCCCTCAGTATCCTGTGCAATGCTCTCCTGCAGGCCCTCAGTGACCTGTGCAGTGCTCTCCTGCAGGCCCTCAGTGTCCTGTGCAGTGCTCTCCTGCAGGCCCTCAGTGTCCTGTGCAACATTCTCCTCTGGGCCCTCAGTATCCTGTGCAATGCTCTCCTGCAGGCCCTCAGTGTCCTGTGCAGTGCTCTCCTGCAGGCCCTCAGTATCCTGTGCAATGCTCTCCTGCAGGCCCTCAGTGTCCTGTGCAGTGCTCTCCTGCAGGCCCTCAGTGTCCTGTGCAATGCTCTCCTGCAGGCCCTCAGTGTCCTGTGCAGTGCTCTCCTGCGGGCCCTCAGTGTCCTGTGCAACGCTCTCCTGCGGGCCCTCAGTATCCTGTGCAATGCTCTCCTGCGGGCCCTCAGTGACCTGTGCAATGCTCTCCTGCAGGCCCTCAGTGTCCTCTGCAATGCTCTCCTGCAGCCCTCAGTGTCCTGTGCAATGCTCTCCTGCAGCCCTCAGTGTCCTGTGCAACGCTCTCCTGCAGCCCTCAGTGTCCTGTGCAACGCTCTCCTGCGGGCCCTCAGTGTCCTGTGCAACATTCTCCTGCGGGCCCTCAGTATCCTGTGCAATGCTCTCCTGCAGGCCCTCAGTGACCTGTGCAATGCTCTCCTGCAGGCCCTCAGTGTCCCGTGCAATGCTCTCCTTTGGGCCCTCAGTGTCCCGTGCAATGCTCTCCTTTGGGCCCTCAGTGTCCTGTGCAATGCTCTCCTGCAGCCCTCAGTGTCCTGTGCAATGCTCTCCTGCAGCCCTCAGTGTCCTGTGCAACGCTCTCCTGCGGGCCCTCAGTGTCCTGTGCAACATTCTCCTGCGGGCCCTCAGTATCCTGTGCAATGCTCTCCTGCAGGCCCTCAGTGACCTGTGCAATGCTCTCCTGCAGCCCTCAGTGTCCCGTGCAATGCTCTCCTGCGGGCCCTCAGTGTCCTGTGCAACGCTCTCCTGCAGGCCCTCAGTGTCCCGTGCAATGCTCTCCTGCAGGCCCTCAGTGTCCCGGGCAAGGCCCCTGCGAGCAGGGCGGTGCGCAGGCCTCTCCCGCTCCCTTCTGCAGCAGTGACCCGGAGCACGCCCAGGACACAGCCTCGTCGAGACACCAGGAGTACAGCCCCTCTGCCTCTCCTGCCTTTACCCCGGCACAGTGCGCCGGCCTCGGGCTTCAGAGCCCCAGGCAGGACGCGAACACCAGTCTCCATGTCCGCACATCCCCCAGCCTCCCTCGGGGCACCCTCGGTCCCCTCTGTGTGGCTGTGCCAGGGACAGCGTGAGTTTCTACCACTCCGTGTGCCCAGCTCACCTCCTGCTGGCATCCCGATCTCTATGAGCAATTCCCCGGGAGCCCCTTACCCTCGGTGTGGGGGCATCCCTTCATTCTCCATGGAAAGGAAGGAGAAAAGCCAAAACTCCTGAAAGCCCTCCTATTGCTTGTCTGAAAGTCTATCTTGCATTTTAATAAACTATCAAAAAAATCACCATACTGTGCTGTACTTGTGTTACTTCTCCATATATGTGCCACTCCTGTGTTCTCTGGACGCACTGTAGTGATGTAATAGGGTCAAATCCACTTTTTTTCAGCAAAAGTAGAAGGTTCCCGATTGATGATCTGAGGCAAAGAGTGATGAGATTTCACCTGGGCCAAGCATGGACTCCAAGGTCCCTCTGTGTGACACCAGTAAACATCGTCTCTGGCCACGGAACCCAGGCCTTACCTTTAACAATGTAATGCCTTCATCATATGAGCTGCTAATCATTGATAGAGAGCTAAGATAAATAAGAAAAATATACTGCTCACCCAAGTTGCATTTTTATAATATCCTGTTATGTTGGTGTAAAGTTCATATCTTTTATATTAGGAGGTGTGTCACTAACATCTAGCTGAAATGCACACGAGAAAACATTTAGCAGGAGCTTCATAATCTAGCTAGAACGATGTCTTTATTTTTCTTAAACACTTGATATGTTATTCAGCCCAGACAGAAAATAAAAACACAGAGTGTAGAATACACACATACTAACCATAAAAACAACCATATTGCAACACCAAAATATATTTATAAAATTGGTCAAGGAAATTGAATTCAACATACGCTGTTATCATACAAGCGTTTTTAATGAAATAACACTTTGTATTTATATAGCACCTTTCTTCTAAAGAGCAAAAATATGGCTCACATATTATTCCTCATTCTCACGCCATCCTTGACAGGTGGGCAAGTAGCAACATTTACACAAAGTTTTAATCACTGGGAAACCAAGACAGCGTGGAGAGCACAAACAAACCACACAGAGTGAGCCAAAGACTTGGAATTTCCCAGCTCCCGGTGCCCAGCACCTTCTACTCCCTCTTTTCTGTGAAATCTTAAAAGGTAGTTTGAATACTGGTGGAAAAAAAGAGAGGAGCAGTTGATGGCACAGGTTTGTACCAGCCTCCTAGGAAGCTGATGGGAGAACCCAGCTTAGGAACCGCTGAAGGTTTTATAACAATGCCCAAACCTTGGACAATCTATCTGCAGCCCAGGAAAAACTAAATACATTTCAAAATACATTTCAAATTGCTGCCGAGGCTCTCTGTAGTTGCAGCAGGTGAAGTAAACCCATCTCCCAATCCACTGTGACCAAATGTACAGGTGGTCAACAGCAAATCAATGGGCAATATAGGACAAACAAATTTGAGTAGTGCAGGAATTCTTGCATAAAACCTAACTTCAACAAGACAGGAGATTTTAGAAGATGCATCCCTGAGAAGCTCTTTAAAAAATGATTCAAAGGACTAAAAAGTTTCTTTTTAAAGATAAATGTAAATTATAGACATAGTTGGAGCCTAAAAAGTATGCCTTAAGTAAGAGCAGGAATGCCTTCTAAAGGTTTTAATATCCTCAATCTCCAATGAACTCTGAGACATCTAAAGGCGTAGTGCCCCTTTTTCTCATATAACATGCAATGTCTAAGGGCCTTTATCACATATATCCATGTGTCCAACCAATGTCAGCAAACTTAGGGGAAAGATCAGATATAAAGGGAATGGTGAAAATATTCAGGGGTCAATTTCTAAGTCAAGGGGCCAAGGAAGGAAAGTCCCATTATAGTCTAATGACAAATTTCAATCATGTAAAAACAACAGTCAACATTTAGTAAGCACATCCTCTACACTGGGGTTCGTCCAGCACCAGGAACATTACATGAACTCTCTCACTGCATCACCACAAAACTGCTCTGAGATATTCCCATTTTATATATTTAGGGAGGTTTAAGACACTCATCAAAGGTCAGGCAGGTACAGTACAAGTAGTTGTCTGGCTCTGAACCCATTGACTGAAGCTGCCTGGCTTCCCAATTAGTGCAGAGAACTGAGTCTTACCTTCTGTTTCCTCCATGCACTGAAGAAAAATCGAAAAGCCATCCTTTTTGTAATATTAAAAACTCGGAATAAAAAAACCATTAAAATCTTAGTTATAGAAACACTTCTCAAAGCCTGATAGCAAGAAACTCACATGAAAAGCACATAGTTCCGCTACTTGGACGTTCATGGGTCTAAACCACGATTCCTATTTGGGGTTTTGTTTGGCTGCTTTTATGCCTGTCGTATGGTACCATGAAGCTGCAAATACATACAAAAAAAAAGCAGCCAACTTCAAGAAAGTTGATGACTCCCTCTTCAACAGTTTAATTTACAAGAACTCTAGCAAATTACAATGATACACCTTTAATTAATTAATTTAATTAATTAGCTACTCATTAATTATTTTAATTAGTTAGTTAATTAATTAATGCCCCTGGCAGGTCACAGATCAAGTTTTCTTATCCAGAGAGCTTCTTGGCCTGCAAAGGAGAGGAAAAAGGAGAAGTCCTTCAGAAGTCTGTGACCTCACCACAGGTGGAGGCCCACCTTCAAGGGCACATGTCTCCTGTGAGATCACGAAGAAAATGAGGCCTTCGAGGAAGCGCTGCAGTCCACACACTGGCCTCCAGAGTCACTTGGAGGGAGAGTTATTGCTGTAATTAAGCAAATCACATGGGTCATCTTTCGCTTGAATTTCCCTCTCACATCCACTACCGGGCAGATTTACTTTTTTTCTTATTATTTTATTTTTAAATCCTCACCCGAGGATACTTTTTCCATTGCTTTTCAGAGAGAGTAGAAGAGAGAGAGAGAAACATCGATGTGAGAGAGACACATCGATTGGTTGTCTCTGCACGTGCCCCGACCAGGTCTGGGGATGGAGCCTGTAACCGAGAGACCTGCCCTTGGCCAGAATCAAACCCGGGACACTTCAGACTGCGGGCTGATGCCCTAACCACTGAGCCAAACCAGCCAGGGCCAGATACACTTTTAATCTAACTGCCAAGGCTTAGGACCTCCACCTCCCCAGGAACCAAAGCAAGAAATGAGACCCATCTCCAAAGACCACATCCTTGGAATAAAGGATTTGCCCTTCACCGCCTTGATATCTACAACCACTGGGCTGTTTTCATTTTATTAACATACCATCTATCAGCTTTAAAGTACTTGGCAACTTTTCTGCCATCTGTAGAAAATACAGGATAAAAGTTCTTTAAGTTATAAAAACACCGTCTCCCAAACTGAAGGAACTCTAAGGCTTTGCATAGCTTCTCCCACTGTTGGTTGGTTCTTGCCTTTGCATTGCTCAGGCCTCCCTCCTGGCCTCCAACCCCACTGTGCTGGGTCCATGGTGGGATTCCTCTTCCACCTGAACTATTCTTGAGTGACCCTCCCATTCTTTTAATTTTGAAGAACATAACACCTTTCTGCTGGAATTATCCAGGTCTTAGGCTCACATTTAAGTCACCAATAATATTCTCCTGGGCATCCACGAGCACACATTTTCCCCACATTCTCTTGCTCTTCGTGCAGTGGCCAAAGGCATCTGCTTTCCCTTTCCCTGACCTCCTTCCTACTTTTCAAGCTTTCATGGCATTGGATAACCTTCTAACAAATGTTTACTCAGCAACTATTTATTATGGTCCTGGCACTAAACTAGGCCTTTGAAAAACACACAGTCCTTGCCATAGATAAGCTTATGCTCCTGTGAGGGAGACCAGTCACTAGAAACACAGTGGAAGGGCAGGACTACAGTAAAGCCCAGGGCGCTAGGGGGCCCTCAAAAGAGCCAACTTACCCAGCTGGCCATTCTGTCTCTTTCTCCTTAATCTTCAGGTTTCATGTGTTTCCAGAGCTTAGTTTCACTAAAGTGTTAAACTATTTCCCTTTCTACCAACAATCCCAATGTAATGACACCAGGTCAACCAGCCCAACTCTCAATCTGAATCATCATATTATATCCCAACCGGCAAGTCACATAAACGCAGACTCATCACCTTCTCATTATAAACACTCCCACAAACATCAGAATATTTAAAACCCCTAAATCAAACCCACCTCAGCCCATGTTTGAGTTTTCCTAATCCCCCTATGATTTGGAGATGGTGAATTATCCATATAGTATGATCTGATCTTCATAAAGATGAAAAAAAGAAAAATCCTGTGTTCGTTTTAATTCTCTTGGTCCTTAATACGATGTTCTGCATGCGTCCTCTGTGACTGGCCTTGCTCTTGCCTACCTACCTGGCTTTGAATTGCACTGGCTACCTTCAGAAAAATCATCCTTACTAAATTGAGGCAGAAGACATCCGCAGGCCCTCAGCAGTCATTCTAGCTACGCCATCAGTTTGGGAAACAACAGCCTAAGAAGAGGTCACATGCATGGATTTCCAAGGCCTATTTATCCCATATTCAAAGCCCTTACTCAGTTTATAGCCTCACCTCAAATTTCAGTAGTCATTCTCTTTCTCATCATGATTCCTTAAGAAACCAAAATAGCATTACATTGTTCCTTTTCTAGAAAGAAAAAATGAACCTGGATGTGAAAGGAAGGTACAGGGAGATAGGGACAGAAGTGTGGGATCCGGACCTAGAACCACATCTGGATCTGGCTTCACCACTTATTCATGGTGTGCTTTGCCATAAATTACTTAAGATCTTTGAGCCTCAGCTCCCTTATCTATTAAATGAAGAAAATAATAATTTCTGCCTCACAACGTGTTTTTGAGGATGGTGAGGCTGAGTGAGTCCTCAGCAGAGCATTCCCCACCCCGCCCAGCCCTTCTTTCTGAAAGTCCCTCAATTCTGAGCTGTCTCCTCACCTCTCAGGTCTCCTGCTGCTCTGGCCTCTCCTAACCCTCCGGTCCATGGCCTACACGCACTGGAGTTCCTAATTTCTCCATCGCAGACTCAGTCCTTCTCCAAAGCATCTTGTCCATATTAGTGACTTCAATGTTCAGTTGCCTCCAACCTCTCATTTGAACCTCAGAACTTCCTGTGCAATTATCTCCATTTGGGGATATCTCACACTCAGCAGGTCTAAACCAAGTTCAAATCATCTCCTAAATCTAGTCGTCCTATCCCCCCATGTTTTCCATCTCAGCTAGGGGTACTGACATTCATCCAGCTATGCAAACCAGAAACCAAGAAATCATTCTTGACCCTTCACCTGCCCGCCAAATCTGACCGTCACAAGCCCTGCCCTTTCTGTCTTCTAAAGAGCTCAGGAATATGCCTTTAGACCGACATCTTCATTCTGTGACACTGGTCCAAGGTACAGTCATCGGTCTCCTATGCCCTCCCACCCCGCTCATTCCTTTGCCGCAGCCGGAGTGCCCTTCCCAGTATGCAAATGTCATGGTGTCCTTGCCCGGCGTCTGCCTTTCCACAGCTCGGCATTGCTCTTGGGATCGGAAGTAGAATTCTTAATGAGACCCGTCCAATCCCACATGGCCTGGCCCTGGCTACCTCACCAGCTTCCTCTCCCATTGCTTTCCCTCCCCTAGACCCCCGGCCTCCTCCACCTTGCCATCCATCAGACCTCAGTTCAAGTTCACTCCTGCAGAATGGAATTCTATGGCGCCCTGAACTAGCTGCGAGCCTTGGTTTAGACGAGCCCATCTGGTTACCACAGTTTGCAGTTACATGATCGTGTGCCACTTCCCATCAGTGGCAGTGCCACCCTGGAATGGGTGGTCTGGCAGGAGAGGAAGTAGAGGCATCTTTTTTATCCTTGATTTCCTGGTGGCGAGCCCCAACTTCAACATGGACCTGTCGCATTATTAATGGGATTATTATTAAATAGTGAATTACTTCTTAAACTAATTATTATTGAGATAGGCAAGCAGAGGGGATAAGAGCCCTGATTCCCCAAACGAACTGCCAGGATCCATTTCTGGCTCTACCACTTACTATTTGGGTGACATTGCTCAAGCTGCCACTGTCCCCAACACTCCCTCTCCAAACGGGGTAACTCCAACAGGAAACTCAGCAGGACAAAAGTTAGCTTCAGAGCAACTAGTCAAACAAAGCCCAGGCTTTAGCCAAATACCAAGAGTGAATTTGTTTCTTTTAAGACGTGCCCTTAGTCAACATTAGTTCATTGCAGAGGTGGTGCTTAAACGGAAGAAGTGGAGTCCCCACCTATTTGTGTTTTGCTAACAAGTAACACCCCTGACCATACCTTATGCGGACAATATCATCTCACACCTATTTCCAGGACAGGTGTCTCCTGGAATATAGGTGCCCCAGCCCCTTCCGTCCAGCCCCCAAGCTCTCCGGCAGCTGGCAGGCTTCCCCCTAGAGAAACACAGCCAGGCCCCGTGCAGAAAGCAAGGCGGGGCTGCGCCCTCTCCTGCAAGCAATCAGCACAGGCCCTCAAGCATGAGATTTAATTGCTTGTTCATTATTTTAGCTCACAGGGGCTACAAGGAAGCGTGGCATTTCTGAGCACACCATCCAAGAGAACCCTGGGAGCTGTCAAGATGAAAAAATAACAACAGAGACAAGAAAGGAGCCTGTCTCTAGCCAATGGCTTCTGGTGCGCATGGACTCAATAAGAGGAACACCCGATCAAAACGTGCAGCAGGCCCTCGCTGTTTGTTCTGCCCTTTTCAATTCTATTTGAGCTGGGAGGAGTGCCACAAAGAGAGGGGAATTTGAACCCACAGCCTCCGAGTGTACCCATGCCCCTCTTCTGCACAATTGTATACCTACAGTGCCAGGAAAGTCAATAACTTCCCATGGCTTCACAGCGAAGCTAAAGATTAAAAAGAGACAGTGTCTTTTTGAAGGTGTGGAAAGTAATAAGTGAGCCAGCCAGATCCTCTTTGGGCGTAAAGGCCTGTGCAGAGCTGGCAGTTGTGCTTGAAGGTGTTGAAATCGCCGTAAATCTTCAGCTTTGTTACACCCCGTGCTCCCCGGATATCACAGAGCCAGGCTACAATTTGGAGAGCATCTTTCTCTCTAAAAACCTGGTGGAAATACATCTCTATTAGTACAGATGTTTTTCTTAGCATTCGCTGTTTAAAAAATACTGTGGGTTTTTGTTTTTTTTCAGATGCTTCTTAAGAGATCAGGGTAGCCAAGCAATAGCTCACTTAAAAAAAAATCGTACATCATCCATCAGGTCTCCCTCCCACACACACACTTTGTTTCCACCTTTGGAACAGGTTTGACCTCGTCTCTCTAAAGGCAGGAACCTTCGACAAAGGCAGGAGGCCTATTCAAAGTGATGAAACGGGTTCTGAATGAAGGGCTCTGCCTTTCATGAGGCCTGAAGGAAATGCAGTGCTTGGGAAGTGGGGAGAAGTCAATAGCAACCACTCTTTGCTCTGGATGAAGCCTTGAAGGTGCGCTTCACCCACTGATGTTAAAAATAAAAAACAGAAACAAACAGGGACTAGTGGGTCACACAGTTCTCAGTAAACAGAGATGGAAGCTGCTGAATTCCAGAGAGGCCCTGACAAACCCAGGCTCGGTGATGAGCTGGGAGCCCAGTAACTGCTCCAAGAGAAAACGGGAGTCTGGGCCATGGGTGGAGAGAAAGAGCCTCGTCCCACTCTGGTCCCAAAAGAGAAGATCAATCCTGGACATGCAGAGGCAAACGGCCATGAGAACGTGCTCCGCAGGGGCAAAGATGGGCAGAAGGTCACCTCGAAAGAACACCGTGGAAGGACGCTACCAAGACTCCCTTCCTCCCTCCTCTCTGCACCCTTCCCACGATCGCCTTTCCCTCCGAAGCACCCCACCCGTCCAGCTCCAGATTCTCCTCTGCCTGAGGCCTGACAGACGGACTTCCCAAAAGCAGGTAAAAAATGAGCAAGGGTCTCAGACTCGGTTACGTCCAATTCACTCTGCCGCCTAGAAAGACAGATGGGCCTTTCCGTGTCTGCCTGCTCTGTATCTGGGACCGCGAACCACTTCAACAGAAAGCTAAGTATTCTCCGCAGCAAGGGTCCCCCCATACTTCCCTTCAGTGCTGACAGGTGAATATTTCCTTAAAAAAATCACCCCATAGCTAATGTGATTGCTGAGCCCTGAGTGGGAGGAAAGGCCCTGCACCGGGAAATCTCCCCTCATCTCCGGCCTCCGAGGGGCTGCAGGCCTCAGCTATATTCTGTTGTTATCACTGGGGTGCTCCGAGCCTTCGCTCCTACGGCCCATCCTGGCTGCAATCATTTGATGAGCAGACCCAGTCACTGCTGGTGTCTGCCTGTCTGCCTTGCTCCAGAAAGCAGGCTTGCCAGAGAGAGCAATTTCTTAATGGATAAAATTTATCAGTTTAGGCCACAAGCCCGAATCTTTGAGACAGGATGACGCAGACAGTTCAGCACTCAGAGAATTAAGGCTGCCCGTCCGTGGTCTTTATGGGAGTTTCTTACTTGCTTGAGGATGAGAGAATTAAATTACTGGCACCATCTCATTCATCATCCACATGGTATTTAAGAGCACCTACTATGTGTAAGAGGTAATGGGAAATATAAAGATTAAATATAAAGAGGTCACTGGTTCGATTCCTGGTCAGGGCACCAGGTTGCAGGCTTGATCCCCAGTAGGGGGCGTGCAGGAGGCAGCCAATCCATGTTTCTGTCTCTCTCTCCCTCTCCCTTTCTCTCTCTCTAAAAAAATCAATAAAAACATTTCTTTAAAAAGGTTGGGTAAAGGCTCTAACACCAGGATGCAGGCTGAGGAGCTAGCAGAAAGCAGCCACATGGGCTAAAGCAGAGAGTAGTGCAGTGGAATCGGAGCCGTGCATGCCAGCCTGGCCATGATATACGCCTAGTGGGTGGAGCAAGGAGAAACTCGAGAGGTCTGATCTTCGATACCTAGGGAAGGTATATTAATAAAATTCTGAACACCTCCAGCATGCTCAAGTCACCATTTCCAACCTAATTGGATTTCCCGGGGATACCCATTTGCCCCGTGACTGGCCATCACTATTCCAACACTCACGGGATCTGTAGATATAGATTTCATACAGATTCTAGTCACTCACCTTCTGCTGGTTTTTAGCTTAAAACACAGTAGAAAATTATTGACATTATTTCCTTGAAAACTCTTTCCTGCCTGCACATGTCTGTGTCAATAATTGTCATGTGGGCAATTGGAAGTGGGCCTTTGGCAGCTCACGTGGGAATGTCAGATAGTCTCCATTAGGTTTGGGAGCTCTGAGTTTCAGTAATGGGCTGATACTCTACCTGATATGATTGTACAAAATTACATAATTGATTTCTGGGGCCCTGCGCCACAGAAATTGTAGAGGTTTCTTTCATTCTGTGCCTCGGAAGGCAAGTGCACCTTCGTTCATTTTCCTCATGAGAGGATTTCAGGTCTTGCTCCCAGCCGGTCCAGATTAAACTCGGGTTTTTATAAGGCTCTGCACCCATCATCTCAGTTATTTTACACATCAAAGCTGCGCTTTTCCATTGGCTTGGAGGAGTTGGTAACTAAAACGTGGCCCTCGGAATGTCAGGTCCCACCAACTGTATATAGGTGCATAAAATGCATCGCTCCAGAGCAGGGGACGTCCTGGACAGCTCTCAGCTGTGGCAGCATTTTCACCGACGTGTGTTGGTTTTTAGCTTTATGATCGTTACAAACGTCGTATTGTTAGAGCGTATTTGGTAAGTGCAGGCATTCTCTGCTTTGGAGAACTAGGTTTGCTAAACTCCAGCGAGCCTGTGGTCGGGAACAGTGACGGGGCAAGAAAGAACCGCTGCCGCCGATCTATGGCCTGTGCGCCGAGGGCTGCCTGGGCCAGAGCCGAGAGGCCACGTGCAGGACACCAGGCAATTGTCCCTAATGCTGAAACAGTGGCCGTGACAGATCCAGTGCCTAGAGGGGAAAGCAGAAGGAGCCCCTGGGCTGAATAGTGCTGGGGGAACTGCGAGTGGATTTTGAAAGCAGCATGTGAAGAGAGAAGAACATTTTCCAAAGGCATAGAATGAGAACAACAATATTCTCAGAGAATGTGGGAAGGCAAGAGAAGCTGAAATCAAAAAGAAACCTATGAGGGGAAATTATTTCATTTGTTTAATTGGGCTCCCAGGCTGACAGCTAAGCGGAGTCCAGGTTAACCCAGAGTCAAGAATGCTCATTTCTAGACATGATTTTCAGACTCAAGGACTTAGAGATTTCTTTCTTCTCCTTGAAAACTGAATTTCTTTCAGACAGAACTTTTCAAAAGATTAGTAAAAGTAGGTTGCCACCAACAGATAATCCCCAAAATACTTCCAAGTAGGAAAAGTGTCCACCTGAGAATTATGGCGCAGTGAGGACCGAATCTTACCCCTTGCTCTGTCACATGGCCACCGGCACCCAGGAGTCTCCTCCCAAAGCTGGAAGGCAACCCTTAGGCTGGCGTTCAAGGGCATCTTGATATAATGATCTCGAAAGCTCCGCAACAGATGCGGTTTTATTGTGTGCTCCTGCAACACTGCCGGAAGGGTCACATTACTTCTTAAGTGGAAATCAATTGAAATTACTTTGTTTTGAAATTTTCACAACTTCCTCAAAAATACTTGGGACATGTGCTGAGCCGTCATGAAATTAATGCTCATTCGTCTTTCATGCTCACTCATCCTTCAGTGCTTATTTCAGTCAATACAAATAGACTGACTATTCTGGACACAGCGGGATGGACAGTAAGGACCCAAGAATTAAAAATTCAGAATAGTCCCCACCCACATTAGCAGAAAAACGAATGTCCTAAAACAAAAAGTCCACTCATTTGTTCTTAAAGGAAAGACAGACCTACCCAAACCTCTCCAGGAATTTTTAAATAGGTACACGAAAATAGAGAAATAATAATTTTCACAAGAATTCACCTCTTAGCCAAAGTACAAGCCAGCAGCAATCTCTGTTTTATCCAACTTGAATACCTTTAGAAAAGAAATTCCCCTGGAGAGGCCAACGATGGAGTAATTTTTCAGTCTAGCTTTGGGCTGAGAGGTCTTCCCTTGACATGGTTACCTGGCGTGGCCGTGGTTTTTTTCTCAGCTATTTTTACTTTGTTAGGGAACTGTTTGAAATTCAAACATAGTTTTGACATTTGAATCTCTGTGGTAAGTAGTGGTTCTGCTCAACTCTATCCAGTTCTTTCATTCCAGGAACACAAAAGACCTAATTTCCTGACCTCCTGGTGGGGTGTGGAGCAAGTGGGGCTATGACTGGTTCCGTCCACTCTGTTGTCACCTCCATCCTGGAGCATTTGATTGTCCATGGTAGGTGTACCCAGCATTCCCTTTTCAAAATGATGCCATGTTCCCTTTGGTGACTGATCTTTCAGCCTGGGTCCTGGAGAGACCAGGATAGAGCAGAGTCCCCACCTGACCTTGAGCTACAACCCAGAGAGATTCCAGAATTCTTGTTACTGCAACATAACTAAGCCTGTTCTGACCTATACCTCCTTCTACCTTCACCCTTCAAGTTCTTTCAGGGTTTTCTATCTAAAGGGAGCTGAGAAGAAGAAATGAAAAGCCTTTAGCATGCCATTCCTCGGTTTGGGGGCCTTTGCGTACATGAACATTTTTGTTTCACAGGAATAAAAAAGGCTTCTCAGATCCAGAACACATGGATCTACGCCCATTACCCTTCAAGGCAAAGGAAGATTTTTTTTCTCTTCCTTAGAGAGGTTAATTCTCTCCAGCTACCTACAGAGCTCCCAGCAGATGCCTCAGACTAGAGGGGGGTGGATCAAGAGATAGGGCTAGAAAGCGGGCTACAAAGAGAGACACCTCTGGGGATCTGAGAGGCCAACAGCAGGTGTGACGGGTCAGCTCACACAGCTATTCCCCAGTCACCCTTCAGGCTGATTTCCCTAACGTTTTGGAGTGATGTGTAGTGCTGGACACTGGACCCCCTCTCTGCTCTGAAATTCTCTAATTTCCCTCCATCGTCTGTCTTCTGACTTGCCATGGAGACTGACATCAGGCCGGCTCTCCCTCCAGTGCCCCTGTTCTTCCAGCCTCTTGAGTGCCCTCAGCCGTCTGTGCGAGACGTGGCCTTCTCAACACACCGATGGGAGAAGGTTCGGATTCAGCACAGCCTGGTGCTGTCCTCTCCGTGTGCACTTTAAAAAATCCACTCATGACACCCGTGTGGCAGGGATGAAACCACTGTTGTATAAATCACTTTCCTTGTAGGTAACTGGGTAAACAAACAACTAATAGTAATTATAATTATATTCATTGTCTATATTAACAATAATGACTATTATTATCATCATCATTGTTATTGAGTACATACAAGCAATTTCTGAGCATTAACTCATTTAACTCTCATGCCAATCCTATGAACTAAATACTGAGATTCTTCATTTTTAATAAACGTACCCCAAGTTACATAGGAGCAGTGGCAAAACAAGAGCTAGAACCCAAATCCACAAAACTCTAAAGGCCTTCTTTCCCATAGCAGAATCCAAGCTCCTCACTTAAAGCTAAATCTCCGTTTTCTGTCAAAACACAGCCAACACCCGGAGAGGAATCACACTGTGGACGCCGGCTGATTCTCTCGGTGGAGATGGGCCTGACGCGCACCAGTCTTATGTCCGAGAAGCACATACGGAGACTGCGTGGCCCAGCCGCCCTTCAGCACAGAGACAGGGTTCTGGCCAGTGGAACATGGGCCGCTTCCAGGCCTGGCCAGAAAACGTCCCGCAGGCTGTCCACGCTACATCTGTTGCTAATCTGCAGCATGGAGGTCACGCGTGCGAGTTGGAAGCATCACGGGTTAGAAGGGGCTGGATTTCTGCGCCACCTCTTAGAGAAGAGCTTCCCAGGAGAGTGCCCAGCACGCAGCAAACAGCTGCAGGAGCAAGGAACATACCCAGATTTTGTCAGGCCACTGAGATGTGAGGCTGCTCTTTCGGCAGCTACTGTTCCTATCCTGATGAACATGCTCTCCTGTGGCATAACATGGAAATACTCCTAAATGACTTTCCGATCAAGTTCTGATTCGACACAAATATTCCAAGTCTCATCCTCTCCAAGGACAAGTCTAGCGACCACTGAGCCAAGACTCTAGGTTAGCTAACCCGGCCAACCACAATCCAACAAAAACTCTCCTGCAGCCCATCCACAGGCCCTCACCCCTGACGAACTGTCTCTTCTGGAGCGTCTCTAAGGGAATCAGCTTATTCATGCCGCCCCATCCTACCTGACTATTGTGAGCTCTCAGAAAACCACCACAGGAATCCGCTCCCTCTTTTGAAAGTCTCCTAAAATCCCCACATGCGAGTGGGTGAGTCCGCCCTCTTATTCCAACTGCTCACAAGATACAGCATCGAGGAAGCCACTCCAGTTACCAATACAACCCATGCGGCTCTGCTCTAATCAGGGCCTCCAGGCGCCCTGGAGACGATGACCTCGCATAGGTGACCACAGTGAGAATACAGAAAGCGCTCCTGGACTGTGGCAGATGGCGCACTGATGTCACAGCATCTGCGCTTCTCAGGTGTCCCGCAAGAGCAAGGCTCAGCAGCACATCCCCACGCAAAGGCATGTTGTGGGTTTTGGTTCTGGTTTTGGTTTTCATTCCAGGGATGCCTGTGCTGGACTCTGCTCGCCACAGCCTCACAGCACCGCGGTCACCGGGCTTACACGTACCAGATGATCACTGGCATATTACATCATGTGAGCTAAAGTTGGCAGACAGAGGTTCATCCACTTAAAATATTTTTAAAGAAAGTTTGGCAAAATGCAAGTGTGGGATGTGACAGCTCTGTGACAGATCTATCAAATGAAAAGGGTAACAGTGGAAACTCTCCATCAACTTATGGCACAAAAATTAGCAATGGGCTGAGTGACCTGACGACTCAATTCGGGGTTTAACGTTCTCATATTATTTTGTAATTAAGCAAATATTTAGATTTACTTTTTGGTCTTATAATAAGCTTCCAGGAGACGGGAGGGAAGGAATCTTCCAATAAAAGTATTTGAAAATAAAGGCTGACATTTTTAACCTGCATTTATTGTACATGCAGCCACATGCCAAAAACTAGGGAGACAAAAATGTATATTCAACTGGCCTTGAATCCGATGGTGCTTCTCAGGAACTGTTTAAAACCGGCAACAAGTCTGCTATATATACAGGCTTTCCTTATTTAAAAGATGCTCTTTGGTTCAGAGCAGTGTTTCTCAAAGGGTGGTGCTAGGATGCTGTAAAAGAGTCAACTGGTATGTTACATAAAGATCAGATTCCTCGGCCTCACTCCCGATCTAATGAGTCTGGATGTCCGGGACCTTCGCATATAGGATTTTGAAAACCACCGTGTGATTCTGAGAAGCCCTGGTAGAGACAGATCACTTGTCAGAGATCAAGGGGAGAATATATTGCATCCCAGACAGAACATATTTTTCTGAAAGAGATCCCAGAGAAATTAAACCCCAACAGAAATTGAGATATTAAAGATCAGAGTAAATAAGAAGTTGTTAAACACGTCTATCTAAATAAAACAGAGATAAATGAAAGGGTATTAGAGAAAATCATTCTGCTTCCAATAGGGATAAATTTAATGTTTAACTTTCTTATTCTACTAAATAGAAATAAAGATCTTAAAATTTATAGAGATAATAACTAGAGAGACAGATAGATATTACAGTCTTCACTGTGCTTAGCAAAGAGCTGAAGAAAACACCTTTTATTCAGGGTTTAACTTTTATTCTGTTTTATATTCTTCCCACTGCTAGCTTCCTTCTGTTTTTAACAACAAAGACTCCATACCAGTCAAAGGGGAAAGGTTTTGAAGTAGTTATTAGAGAGATAGCTTTTCCCCCAAAACAGCCAGCACAATTCATCCTTCACGTAGCAGAACCGCTCAGTGGGAAGTTAAATTCGGTCAGGACTTAATATGACACCTTTCCATTTATAGCGTGGCCTCTCCATCAGCTGCACTCGAGGTGCAGGTACCCAGTCCCTCCATCACTGTTCCGAGCCCGGTACCAAGTGTCGGTGGAAATAGATGTCACTTGAAAATCATTTATTTTTACCACAGGTGATTTTTTTTTTTCAGCAAATGATTTTCCTGAACTATCTTAAGGCCTCTTCCAACCTTAATCCCCTGTGATCCTGGAGCCAACATTTTTGGGGGGAAATTATTTTTGCCTAAAGAAAAAGCATGTTCTATCTCCAATCCAAAATTGATCACCAAGCTTAAATACGTCTGTTTTTGTGCAAAACTCTGTTTGGCTTAGGACGAAGCTAACCATATTTTTCAAAGGAAATAGATGAGATAGCCCCCACTTTGTAGACCACAGGGAAGTTTCAGTCGTTCGAGCAAGAATGCAAGCATCAGAGAAAGACAGACCCACCAAGAAAATACCGTAAGAAGCGTGGTTTCTATACACAGAGCAGAGGAACAGGTCTCAGCTGCCAGCGCAGCTCATGATGACAAGTGCTGCAACACCGAACTGTCTGTGACATTGTGAGGTGAGCGGAGAGGAAGACACACAAATATGAGCATAGGAAGGAGCTCAGTGCCCCTGCAGAGGAGGTGACCCGTCACCCAGCCACCAGCACATGAGGGCAGGCATGCCTTGCTGGCTCTGCCTGCAATCCCCAGTGCCTGGCACACTTCTTGGCTCCTGCAGGTCTGCATATGTATATAAATAAATACATTTATTTTGCAAGGAGAGCAAATGAAAAATCAGTAAAAACAAAATGGGCTTTCCTAAAACTATCAGAAGAGATCCCAAGGTATAACCTATCTTCACACTGTCTTACCAAAGTATTTCCCAAGTATCTTTCAAAACCTTTCACGTTTCCCCACCCCTGCCCTGCCCATCTTAAGCTCAGCGATCATCAGCGCTTTCCTAGACCACCACAAGAACCTTCGAAAGGCACTGCCTCGAGCCCATGTTCAACCTTCTGTTCATGCTTCAACCATAGTCATCTTTTTAAAATGCCAATCTGATCTTCACACACACACACCCCATAAAGCAGATTAAGCCTTTTCGGTGATTCTCATTCGTCTTAGAATCAAGACCAAAATTCTTGATGTGGCTGCCAAGACCTTCATGGCTCCTCTCCACCTCCACATGGTCACCTGCTTCAGCTACGCAGGCTGCTCTCGGTCCCTTTACTGTCATGTTCCTTCTGCCACGGGGCTTAGACACTTGCTGTGCCCTCTTCCTGGAATGTTTCTCTGCCACCCCCCTTCCTTCCCCTTCCCCTCCCTTTGTAATGACAAGTCTTTCAGATCTCAGCTCAGGTGTGCCTTCCTCAAGGAAGCCCTTGTCAGCATCTCCATGTCGACCACACCCTCTTAAATCACCACAGGCCTCTTCCTTGGAGCACTTCCGACAGCCATCATCTTGGTTCACTTATGAGATTCTTGGGCTGAAGCCTATCATCTTTGCCACACTGAGTGCTCTTTGAAGGCAAGGATCCTCCTGCCTCTGAGTTTTACTCATCAATGTTTCCCATCATTGAGCAGAGTGTTCAGTATTACAATAGGTTTTCAATATTTGGTAGGTCCACAAATCAATTAGGGGACAATGACTTAAGGGAGCCCACATTCCTAGCTCCAGGTTTGTCGTGGTGGTTGTTTTTAAACCATGGAAGGTTCCCTCTTACTTGTCAAACTGACACACATTTGAATGATTTCACCAAGTTAGTAATGATCTTTAAAAAATCAGATCCAGACATTTGCTGGAAACAGAAGTCCAAAGCATTCCCTGGAAAAATGGGTCAGATTACAAATTTTCCAATAACCACATCCGCAGCATTTTCAGGTCCTCGGGAAGCTTCTTGGGTACTTAGCCTAAAGCACTGGTTCCAGAAAAGCCACCATGGAATCTATCTCATAAAGTTCAGGAAGCAAAGCGTGGAATTATAAGACACATTATTTTAATAAAATGCTCTTTCTAAGTCTCATGATCCCAACCACATAATATCCACCAGAATATTTGGATTGGTTCATAAGTAACTCTGCAGATTTCTTTAACTTCTAAAAACCTACAAACTATTTAATAAATGTTTAGTAAGTAATAAAAATTAGCATGTATATGAAGAGAAAATTTGAGAATTTACTCTATACAACAACTTCAAAGGTAAATAAGTTGATGTTCCTACTATGAAATTATATACATGGAAAGTCTAGCAGTTGTCAGAGGTGGGGGTGGGGAGTGGGCAAAATGGGTACAAACTTCCAAGAATAAAATAAATAAGTCCTGGGAATGTAATGCACAGCGTGGTGACTGTAGTTGACAAGACTTCATTGCTTGTTTGAAAGTTGCTGAGAGAATAGATCTTAAGAGTTCTCATCACAAGAAAAAAAACTGGTAACGATATACGGTGATGGATGTTAACTAGATTTATTGTGGTGGTCATTTCACAATGTATACAAATACCGAATAATGACATTGTATACCTGAAACTAATATAACATTGTATGTCCATTTACCTCAATAAAAAAAATAAAGAAAAATCTAAGGCTCAGTCATCTAGTTACGAAGTGGCCCAATTGACATTCAAATCTATCTCAATGTCCCATAACCTTCTTCCCTTAAAAAAGAAGAAAAAAAGCACTGATTGGCTTGTGCAACAAGGCACATGAAATATTTTAGGTCTGGTCTAAAATGTATAAAGCGGCCCAGCTGGCGTGGCTCAGGGGTTGAGCACTGACCTAGGATCCAGGTGATGGGGGTTCAGTTCCTGGTCAGGGCACAGGCCCCGGTTGCAGGCTCGACCCCCAGCAGGGGGCGTGCAGGAGGCAGCCGATCAATGACTCTCATCATTGATGTTTCTGTCTCTCTCTCTCCCTCTCCTTTCCTCTCTCTGAAATCACTAAAGACATATTTTAAAATAAAAAATAAAATGTATAAAGTGATCGATTTCACACTACCCCGTTTCTCCATGTATTAATTTCATAATTCTTTTATAATTTTTTCCTAAAACAAAGTCCTGAAGCAGAGTTTAGCATTTCACTCCACACTGAGACAGAGGAGAAGTCTTCAGTGTTCCCAGCACATCCCTCTCTCTTTCCCTCACACAGAGGCCTGCGCTTAAATTCTTTGTTTCATTCGAAAAGCAATTCCACTCCCAACCTGAGGTTAGCTACATTAATCTAATGTCAACTCCATTATTGTTAATTATTTTATGGTGGCTCTATTTTAACAGGAGGAGTACCGAGACCCGTCCTGTCATTTGATAGCCCACGAAGAATTATATTGAAATAGCTACATTGATTTCCAGATCTCAGCAAGCAACTAGGACATAATTAAACTTTTATCTCTGCAAATTTTGCTGTCTTTTTTTTTTAACCCAGTTACCTATTGTTCGGGAGACTAATCTTATTTTGCTTCTCAGGTGGGCCTAAAATTTCATTCAATGCTTAAGAAATAAATTAAAATGAAAGGCATGTAATATCTGAACATTTCTCAAATAAGAATTTCCATGGGCATATTTTCTCTGGGTTCATTTTTTTCCCTGTTTCTTATTTGACTTTAATAAAGCTATACTCTATTGAAGTTAAATAAAAGCATTCCTCTGAGCACTTGGTGTTAAATTAAAATAGTGTAAATCCAAAGAAGCAGTCGTTTAAAGACTCTCCTTGACCTACCTTCGAAGAAATAACCTGTAGCTACAGAAAATGTAGGCCCTACTGGGACCCACCCACGCGGTAACACCCGCTCGGGGTCCCACGCTGGCCCCCCCACAGCACACCTGTCAGCTCACCTTGCTCCCTCCTCCCCCGCACAGCAGGCCTTCACGCCATCAGAAGGGAACCTGCTCCAGATTTCTGGAAAATTTTTTCTTCCATAAAAAAAAAAAATTAGCAAGGGAAGGAGTAGGATGGTGGACTAGGAAGAAGAAAAACCTCACCTGGCTGAAAATACACTTGAACGCACACTCCCCTTAATTACCCGTGTCACTAGACCGCTCACTTTGCGCTCCGTGCCTCAGTTTCTCTCCTGATCATCTGAGGATCTAGACAAGGTCCCAGAGCCAGGACTAGGGTGATGGCGGTGACACAGAGGGGCTGCAAAACTTGAAGCTTATGCAAAAAAAACCCACGATGAGTAAAATATCAGAGGTCTAAGTAAAGACAGGCTGGGAATTCCCGACTGTCCTCGGCCTGGCACAGCTGTCACTGGTCCTGTCTCCCCCTGACTTTCCCTGACGAGGCTTCCAGTCTCCGCTGGCAGCCTGGACCTGCCATCGTCAGGCCCCCCCAAACCCAGCCGGGGGCTCGGCCCGGCACAGCCCGCGGGAGCCTGTCGCGGCGGCTGTGACAGCGGCTGGCGCCTTACTGTTCCTCCTCCTCCCCTCGTCTCGGGGGACAGTGACTTCACGTGGCTTCCCATCGTGACTGCGTGAAATGAAGATTGAAATCACGGTCTCATTTCCCTAAGAGCCTCCGGAGGACAGGTTTGCAGCCGCCCGGACCCGCACTCGCTGACTGGATTAGGCTGCGAGTCAGACTGAGGACCACGTGGGGGCTCCGCTCAGAAATTCTGGAAAGTGTCCCCTCCCTTCACCGCACCCCCCTGCCCTGGCTCACGGCCCCGGGGACGGGGACGTGGCACGGTGAGGCCAAGAAGCAGAGGCGGGTCTTGACTTTTGAAGGCAAAGCTTCCAGTCACCCGAGGAGTGGGGTGTAAAGTGCCAGGGTAGGGACCAGGGTGACATGAAGGCAACTTCATGGGGATCCCCCAGCCCCAGGGGCTGTGGGGAAGGGGTGAGAGGTCCTAGGCGCCCCTAAGGCTGGCGAGGGAGCAGGGAAATGATCTCCGTGCTCCTGCAAGCACAAGGGGTTCTGGCCGCGGAAAGGCCCAGCTCTCTGCAAAGCTGAGCAAGCTGCAGCCCCTCCCAGGGAGCCAGGGCCCCCCCCCCCCATCTCTCCCTAAAGCCCTGTCCCCGCGCACAGTGGAAATGGGAGTCCGTGGCCGCCCAGGGATGTGCGGGAGGACAGCCGATGAGGGAAGAACGCAAAGGTCCTTCGAGGGGGCTGAGGTCCCAGGGACGTCCCCCACTCTGCTGCTCTCCTACAGGCAACAGTCATAAATCCGACGATGTCGCCTCCTTCTGCAACTGTAGTTACTTAGATAATTCGATCTGCTCCCCCGGTTGCTCCAGTATGGCTGGTGCCTTGTGATTTACAAGGGCTTCTAGATTCTTCTTTCATATTTAAAAACCCTTATGCAAATTCTGCCAGCAGCACAGCAGACTGAAGTTCCCGCATTAATGCTCCGTATTATTCACATACAAAAATTCCATTTAAATCTCATTAAGCTCGTGACATAAATCCAAACAAACTGGAAAATGCCCCGTTAAGGTGGGAAAGCGGCATATGTCTTCCAGGGCCCCGGCAGAACCGGGCGGAATGGAACACAACAGAGGCGCCCCCCGTTTGGGACCCGTGTTGGTCTTCCGCCTCTAACTGTCCTCGGCCTCCCTGCTTCTGTCTCAGTGGCATTCGAGTGAAGTATGTGTCAGCGACCATTCCGGGTGGCGTGACGCCGGCGAGTCGGGGAGGCCGCGAGCCGGGTTCTGGGAGCAGCGGCGCCCGGGGGAACCAGGGCAGGCCTGTCTGCGAGTGGCATTTTCTGATTTCCCCTGGGGCACCTCTTGGGGTTCGTGATATAATTTATCTGTCATGTCGCATTAACAATATACCTTTCAGGGACTCAAAGATTAGCGGGGCCCCGGAGCTGCCTGTCTGAACCTGCCAAGCACCGAGCGTCCTCGTGTCGTCGCGGCCCGTCTCTAATCCAGTTTCCTGCGGAACAATCACAGCGACACGGGCGGTTCCGGAGGCCTCGCCACAGGGCCCTGCGCGCCTCAGGAGCCCGCTGACCGCCGGGTGACTCGGGTCTCCCTCTGCAGTGTGTTGAGTTCAGGGGTGCGGGAGTGCGGGGCTGAGTTTCTCTTCCCTCTGATGGGAACACACACAAGTCCGAGCTAGTGTTCTGCAGGACACTGTCACGCCAGCACAATCATTCCCATGTTCTCCTCAAAAAAACTGATCCTGGCCTAGCTTCCAGCTGCGGGGCTCTCAGCAGGCTTCGGAGGAGCATTTAGAAAGATCTGAAGGCCCTGCTTGTAAAATGAAGTCCTCAGCCAGCGTTCGCAGCTCTCCGGCCGCTCTGGTGGAGCCTCCAGAGACGCCACCTGAAAGGCACACGTGTTCGTCCCCAGGCCCCTGGGCCTAGCTCTGTTCTCTGTGTTGTCAAGAACAACGGGTATCTGCGGTTCCCTATTTCTATCCGTTTTAGAGAAAGAGACAGAGAACGAGAGAGACACATATAAGTAAATATAGGGGGGGGAACAAGCGTAAGGTGCCCACTGCCTGGCATGCACGCCTCTCTTCCACCTACAGTCCCCACTGCCCCCTCCCCCCGCTAGGTGGCGCTGTCCCGTGCACGTCATCACAGCGTTGTGAGCAGTCACAGTGCCTCTCAGTTTGTCACTGTGAAGGCAGGACAGTGAGGTGGGCAGGCTTAGGACCTCTGCAGCCACACGACCTGGGTCTGCATCAGCTCTACCCCTTGCTGAGTGGCCTTGGCAGAGTACTTACCCTTCTCAGCCTCAGTTTCCTCATCAGTAAAACAATGAGTTATGCATGGAAGGCACATTTTAAAAAGGTTCGGCAAACAGAAAAGGCTCAGTGGGTGTTACATATTATTATTACTTTATGTATACAATTGTCTTTCTCTCCCAATATACTGAAAGGCAGTGGGGTGAGTCCTACTGGGGTGCTTACCTAGAACATAACCCAGTGTTTGGCTGGCTGGTAGACGTTGGTGGGTGAATAGATACCAGTGATCCAAAAGCATCCTTGGAATTGTCAAAATGTGTAATTTCAGATAGATCTCTATGATGCTCTCTTATCTTAAATTAAAAATGTTATTGAGGTCTAATTGACAAATAAAAACTGCATATATTTAAAGTGTACAATTTGACAAACTTTGATATATGTCACTATCCAGGAAACCGTCACCATTCCGGACCAAGGTAGCAAACCCTTTAGGGCTTCCCTTCAGTGCCTCCTCCCCCACCCCTGGCAACCCCTGATTTGCTTTCTCACTACTAATTAGTTTGTGTTATCTAACGTTTATATAAATGGACTCATATACTGTATATTTGTTTTTGTATGTTTCTTTCACTCAGCATACTTATTTTGAGATTCATATTATTATGTATATCAATTTTTTTGTTTTTATGGAAAGTTATATCATATTTTATAGATACACTCTGGTTTGTTTATCCATTCATTTGTTGATAGACATTTGGGTTACTTCTAGGACTTGGCTATAAAAAAAACAAAAAACGCTACTCAGAATGTTGGGTGTACACTTTCTTTTCTCTTGGGTGAATAGCTGTTAGTGGACTGACTGACCACTTGATAGATGTAAGTTTAACTTTTTAACAAGCTACCAGACTGCTGTCTGAAGTGGCTGGAATATTTTACATTCCCACCAGCTGTGTAGGGACACTCCAGTCCTTCCACATCCTGTCAATACGTGGCATGGTCAGTCTACTTAATGTTTCACTCTAATAGGTATGAAGTGGTAACTCACTGTGGCTCTTATTTACATTTTGCCGATGACTAATGTTGAGCATCTTTTCATGGGCTTACCCGCCATCGGTACATCTTCTTTGCTAAACTCTCCATTCAAATCTTTGGCCAATTTTTTTTATTGGGTTTTTGTTTTCTTACTGTTGAGTTTTGGGAGTTACTTATACCATTAGAAGATCAACTGAAGTATATTAAAAATTTTAAGAGTTTATGTGAGCAAAAATTCATTTAGATTGAGCAGTGCCAAACCGAAAGTGGTTAAGAGCACCACTAAAAGGAACCAAAAAGAGAGACTTTTATAGAGAAGACACAGAAGTAAAGCAGGGGAATCCTTTGACTTAAGTGTTTGCCTTCTTTGGAAAAGCCTATCTGGTTGGTTGTCCTTAAGTTTTGCTTTCTTAATCTTGAGGCATTTTCAAGCTTAGGTTTTGGTTTGCTCACATAGACTGCTAAGGTATTAGAACCACCTCAGTCTAACCACCTCCTGTTTTATTAATTTGACAATTCCGCTTTCTTGGTCAACCTCTCATACTTGAGAAATTGACCCAAAATTGGTATTAGTACCATTCTCGGTCACATCGGAGTTACGCTGGTCTTGTGTCACCGTGAAACTCACAGGGTATGACGTGGAGGAGCTGTTTTTGTGGCTCATGTTGGTGCTCAGCGTGTTTCTGTTTTCCCAACTACAGTGAGTCCATCGGTAGCGCCGACGGCCGCAAACATGCACTTGGGACCCTTGAGAGAACTCAGCACACCAGTGATGGCCATCAGGAGGCTAAGACCAAAGGGCAGAATTATGCTCCTTAGCCAGGTGTCCTCTGAGCCAAACCAGTTGGTTCTCAAATCATTCAAAGGATCTACCTGAAGGGGCATCAACCTGATTTGGCCAAGTGGCATGTTTGTTCATTTCTTGTACTTGCTACAACATCAGAGGTGTTGATCCAGGTACAGCAGGAGGTATCTGCCAGGGCACAGACTCCTCCTGGTTCAGCCAGTAAGGAAAGTGACCCCAGATCCAGCCCAGAAAAAAAATCCTCGTAGAAATTCTGAGGGCTCGTAACACAAAAGCTGTGGAGCCTGGATCCGATGGGAACTTACCCACGATCTCCAGAGGCAGCGAAAAACCAGCCTGAGCATGATGGACTCCGCGGGTATCTTAGGCCTGCTCATTGCTCATTGCTCTTGGGGGCCATCAGGGGTCCCTACTTCTGACACCAGAATGGTTAGAAAATAAACTGAAGCATATAAAAATTTTAAGAGTTTATTTGAGCAAATAATGTGTTCTCATTGGGCACCGCCGAACCAGAAGTGGTTAGGGGTGCTCTACCGACAGGAACTAGGGGAAAACTTTTATAGGGAAAGGGCAGAAGCAAAATAAGAAAATAGTTGATTGGTTGTAGCTTAAGCGTTTGTCATATTTAGAAAAAGCTAGTTGGCTGTCTGTCTTTCATTGTCCTTAGGTTTTCCTTCCTTGACCTTGAGGCATTCACAGGCTTAGGTTTTGGTTTGTAGACTGTTAAGCTATTAGAATCACCTCAGTGGCCTCCTTTATGATTAATTTAACAACTTATTCTGCCCATAGGTTCTTCCTCAGATACATGTTTTGCAAATATTTTCTTCCAGTCTTGGCTTGTCTTTTCAGACTCTCTTTGTTTTGGTAAAATTCAGTTCAAGATCACAGAGATTTTCTCCTATGTCTTCTCACAGAAGTTTTCAGGTTTCAGTTTTACATATAGGTCTTCATTTAGGAGAGTTTCTATTGATATGTCTTCAATTTCACTGATCTTGGTTTCTCATTGTCTCTGCCATATCAGATCATAATTGTATAGTCTGAGGGTAAAATGACAATTATCTCAAGAATGGGAGGAATCAAAAATTTTACTTCCCACACATCTGTGCTTAAGCTGCTATCATAGGACATGGAATCTTTAAAAAAGGAGCCAAGACAGAAAAAGCAACAGAAAGTCCTAGGGTTAAGCCTCCTTCAAAATACCTAACCGGCAGACAGACCAGAACGAGAGGAGAGAGGGAGAAGAGAGATTCCGAGAGAGAGGTGTGGGGACAAAGGGTTACGGAATGCTAATGGATTCAAGGGTACGTCTGATTATTTGAAAAATATATGGTTATTCATTTGATATGTTTTTACACCAAAGGAAAAAAGTTTTAAAAGATCACAAAAATTAGCAAATTTCTTAAATTGCACAATAATTAACTCCAGGAAAAACAAAAAGTTGTACGAGAAAGGAAGTTTAATAATACTATGCTATATGTTTTGACAATAAAAATTATTTACCTACTCATAACAACATAACAACAGATAATTAACTAAGAAAGTACTATAACTCAACTGGGAGAAGAGGGAAGTTGGGAGAGGAGTTGTAGGCAAGCTACATCCTCAAATGCCACCGGACGACAGAAGAGATCTTGTCTAAAATTAAAGAATCAAAACTACAAACACCTTTCTTAGAAATGTGGAGGTAATTCCCGAAGTTAACAGCTAGAAGAATTTGAAGTGATTGCTCCTGGGTGTGGGATGCAGGGAGGGGTGGCCGGTGGGAGTATTGAGCCAAGGAACCCTCTCAGATAGTGAAGAAAAACCCACAGAAATGGAAAGTGTTTCATTTTTAAACTATGTACATATATTACTTTGACTGTTTTCAAAAATTGATTTTTTAAGAAAATGGTTAATTCAGATGTTTGCTTTTCAATCTCTTGTCAGCGTCCCCTGAACTGAGCCTTTGGCTGAAAAACCACAGGGCAACACGGCCGCCCAGGGACAAGGCCCTGAGCTCTCTGCCCTGTTCTTTGTCTTGTGGGAACGTCTCTCCCATTCCAGTTCCTCTCTTCGCCCTCCCTGGCTTCTATTTCCATCTCTGCAATCTCCCCCACCCTCCAAGAGTTCCTGAAAGGTCACTCTGCTCTAAAATTGGAAGAAATCACTGCTTCCAAGGGGAAGGCCTGCCTCCGACAGGATCAAATGCAGGAGAGGAGGGCGTGGACGCGGTGGATTCCAGGCAAAATGCAGCCACTGTTGGCTCTAAGTGGTGTCACCCAGCAATATCCAGCTCTGCCACAGGCAGATGCTGTCCTCCCGGGCTGCTGGGTGACGGTGACGTCGCTGTGGTCTCAGGCTACTCCGTCCGGGGGAGGGGGTGTTGCTGGGAAAAACAGCCCAGCTCAGACAATGCAGCAGCTGCCTACACTAAGAATAGAATCCGTGTTTGATTTGAATTAGCCATTTGAAACAAGAGCAAAACAGCTCTGAAAGTAGTACCATCTGTTTTCCTTTAAGGCTGGGTCATAAATAACACGATGAAAATATATTTCCTGTTCTGGATGTGTGACCTGAACTGCCTCCGCGGCATTGTCACTGGCCACTTCTGCTGGAAACGCTCCTGATATTAAATGGGCAGCTGTTGGCTGTGAGGTGCTTACAATGTGTTGTTGTTGTTTTTAATCTCCGCACTTACGAAGAGTTCCTTTATTTCACCCCTCACTGGTTAAACAAGGAAATCTAAATAAAATACTTTTTGTATAGTTTTTTTATAAAGCAATTCACACACCAAATAAGCCAGATGACCAAACAATGCAAAACTGGAGCTGAAAATGTCTGCGTGGTAGAAGAATATCTCCCAGGTCAAGGTCGAAGTGAATAAAGAAGGGAGAGGGCAGGGAGCTCATCCAGCATCTATTGCCCACATAGGCCTGCTTATCCCAGTAACGTAAGGAGCAGAGAGGGGTGGGGGCAAGAAACGGGGAGGGTCGGGGGTAGGGGGAGGAGAGAGAGAGGATTCCACAAAAGCAGTAATTATTCTTTCAGCAAAGATCACCAGACAGTCCTTGACTCCCTCTTAGCTGGGATTTCCAGCAATTATAAGCTAATTTATCAGCTCTTTCTCTAGTTGTGTATTTAGTTCTCACACTGGGAAGACTCGGGTTTGGTTTCTTTGATTACTCTCAGGGGAAAGGCCATAAAGGCCGGTAGCCATCCCATTAGTGGGCTCAACTTGGTCAGCTTCCAGGGGAGTCTGGGGGACGCTGCAAACGACAGTCATATGTGTGCAATGCACCAGAAAGGGCTGGGCTTCCGCGAGGCCCCGACCAGCCAGCTGTGGCAGAAGCTGCACCTAACGGTGAACGTCTCCACGTGTTAAATGGTTTTCTTTGTTTTGTTTAATGATTTTGAAGCAAAAGACAGACTTGAAACAACAGAAATGTTATGAAACACATCCATGAGTTACTGAAGGTGTTGCCTTGGGGACGGGGTACAGATGATGGGTGTCTGTGATGGACCTGGACACTTGGCAGTGATGGAGCCCAAGCAAAGGGGTGACCATGCCGTCATCAGCAGAGGTTGGGAAGAACCTGGTCATCTCGTGCTTGGACTGGCACAAAACCCGTCTGACAAGCTTTCCTGCTGCAGGCTCAGCCCATCCAGACCCCCTGGACCACATTTTCAGATTCATCTTCCTTAAAAACTATTGAGATCCTGCCTTTGCTCTGACCATTTCCTGCCTGCCAAGCCCCTTATACGGTCCCTGCCTACCCAGATTTTACTCCTCGGGGAGCCTGGCTCATGCCCACTCCTCCTGGGCACCTTTCCAGACACCTGCCACTCCTCTGCGCCATGCTTAGCGCTCGTGAGCTGAAACACATCAGCAAGCTCGTTACTGGTCTTGTGTGTCTCCAACAGCTTGTTGCAACCAAGAGAGAAAAATATTTTTATGTTTTTCTTCTATATCACATAATCCTTTACAGAACAAATATTCATGAATTGATGAGCTCATTAGTTAATTGAATATATTAGGTTTCGGCTTCCATTTGGGTTTGACACATTTTATCTCTGACAGAATTTAGAAGGAATGTTCTTCCTGACCATTCTTGGGGGCACCGATAGAATACTTGCAAATTATTATGCCAGTGGTTGACCTTTACCACATGACCACGGTCATTTCTGTCCGAATTTTCTGCATGTTTTGTTAGGGCGGTTACAGTAAGAGCCACATGTCCTTCACGCTCACCTTCCGTCCAGTTTCATTTCATTTCTGCCTATAAGCTACGTCTTACATATCATTGGCTAAGAAAAGAGATCAAAGTTATAAGCAACGGTTATTTTTTAAGATAAAAGAAAACTGAGGATTAAGAAAAGGACTTCAAAGTTAATTTACCCAAAATCCAACTCCATCCTTGACCTGCGCAGACCCCAATAAGGCATTAATTACAAAAGGATTAGCACATTTGCCAGTGCCACGGTGGAGTCCCCTGTCTCTGGGAGGTGACAGCCGTGTTTGCATTCAGCCGTTAGCCTGGGATTCGCCCGTGATGGGACAGGTCTCAGCACTCTCCCTAGACAAAGGTAAGCCACCCAGCGGGGGGGAGAGCTTCCTTCATAGCCTAAAGGGAGTTGGGCAGAACAGCTCTGCCCAGAGCTGGCAGGGCGCCTGAACGTGCTGACTGGCAGCACTCACACCGGGCGCCGGGCCGCGGGTGTGGGGCAGGCGGCCTCCCCGGGTCCTCCGCTCTGTCGGCTCGCTCTCCTTTTATTCAACATGTTGTAGTCACGTGGGACTAGAGAATACCATTAGCACGGCCAATTTCAGTTACAAACAACTAGAGTTCTTTTTTCTTAACTAAATTCTGACACCAACTCCACTGTCTATCCCTTGAAATGGGATTTTATACTTTTTGTGGAATGACACGACTCTTTAAAAATGTAGCAAATAGAAAGGACACCCAGGCCAGGGAAAGAAAGAAGGGACGTGTGAATAGTACGCACACCCTCAGGGGAATTTTTCTCACTCTCTCAAGTTTGTCTTCCCATCTAAGTCAAGTCAGTAGCGCTGCCGATGTCTTCACGGGCATAAGGAAGCCTCTCATAAGCTACGACCTTGAAAGATGAATGGAAGACTCTCTAAGAAAGTTCCTTACATGTACATTTTTCCTCCATGAAAAGGATATCTGTTGAAAATTACCCAGAGTTGACACAAGTGCCAGATTCTACCATATTTCTGCCACTATTTAAACCAGGCCCTTCTCCTTCACATGCCCTGAGGTTGGAGCTCTTAGGCCACAGAAGGGGAGTGACAGCAGAATTTATAGGCTCGGAGTGGTGGGCAGAGTTTGAAGCTGACCCCCATGATCTCCATCCCCTGTGTTATGCCCATGGCTGTGCTATACCACATGGAGAGATTCTGCAGACCTAACTGTAGCTATGAATCATTGACCTTGAATTAATCGAATGGAGATGATCTAGGAGAGCCTCAGCTAATCACGTGAGACTCTTAAAAACAAAGTGTTTCTCCAGCTGGTGGCAGGAGAGGAAGTTGGAGAGATTAGAGAGGGAGGACTCAACTCGAGGGAGTGTCTCTTTGAGTTGGAAGGAATCGTCTTGCAAGCACCTGAGTGTGTCCTCTAGTTGCTGAGAGGAGCACGGGGCCAGCGCCTAACGAGAAAGCAAGGACTTCAGTCTTCCCACCACAGAGCCTGAATTCTGCCAAAAGTGAAAGACCTTGGAGGCAAATTCTTTCCAGAACCTCAGCTTAGCCCAGCAGACCCCTTGATTTTGGTCACCCCTTATGAGAATCTAGGCAGAGAATCTAGTTGCACCTACCCAGCCAGGCTTTTGACCTATGGAACCATGAGATAATAAATGGATATTGTTTTAAGTTCTTAAATGTGTGGTAATTGGTAACAAGGCAACAGAAAATGAGTACAATGGTTATTAACTGAGAACTGGTCCCCGAAGTTTCCCCACTCACTAGTCTCCTCCCCCAAGTCTCCTTGCCAACCAAAACATATTCATTGGTTCCTAAACATGCCTTTGGCTCTCTCCCAACTCAGCTTTACACACGTTAACTTGTTGCCTGGAAGACCCCTTTTCTCTTTCCCCAAGGCCTCTGAGTCCAACTCCTAGCTCTTCACCTGAAGGAAAGGAGCCTGACATGATTTTCTCTCTGAAATCCAGTCATCTTCACCTGTGTAATTCAAATGACATCCAGCCATGCCCTGCTATGTGGCACCACTTCCGATGTGGTCTATGTTCTTATTACTACTTTTGTTGTTGTTAATTAGATACCAAGGCTCTTCAAAGCAGAGCCCTCCTAATATCTATGCGCCGCTCCACTTAATACACACCGGGCACATCGTAGGCCCCCAGTAAGTCACTGTTCATTTGTTTTGTTCTAAAGTACCTCTCTTCAATCTTAATGATATTAAATGACACCGAAAGTCCAAAGAAACTCTCATTAGCCAAACGATGGGAATCTTGGCAGTGACCTGCCCCACATTCTACTTGGCCTTGCATTACCGTGAACCCTAAACACACTTAAACTGTCAAAATTAAAAATGTAAGTGCAAAAACAAGATAATCACGGAAGGCAATTTTTGCCAATTGATTTGTGTGACTTTCAATGATACTGTTTACTCCCAACTATTCCCTGAGCTGCCAATTTGCATAGAAAGGGACGCTCTCTGGACCATATTTAGGACAAATACACTATTTGCATGAATGAGCAGAAGAGGGAAAGACCAACAGGAAACAGAAAGGGCGTTGAACCGAACGCGGTTAACAATTACTTATGATCCACGGAACAGGCATGGAGCGGCAAAGGCCGGGGGTTACCCGCGGTGCCGCAAGCCACGCAGATTTTGCTTAATCCCTTGAAATACAAATAGGGCTTAAAATCCCAGCTAAGACATTTACTAAACTCGATGAACCTATTTCAAAGTTTCAGGGAAAAGCAACAAGAAGGCAATTTGGAAAAATAATGGAAGTCAACTTCGTCACACTCCGGTGACCCCTCCGTTGATGTTTCTACCCAACCCCACAGCAACGTGTTGTTCCCTAACCATCCGAAATTTAAACTCAAACTCTAAAAATATCACTATCTATTTTTCTTTGTTTCTCAAAGGAAAATGTGAAATAAAAATCAATTTTACATGTATTTTTTGTGCTCTCTATTTATAGAGAGCGATGGAACCGGCGGGCTGGCCGAGACTCCGACAGGCTATTTTGTTTATTGAACTTGGGCAGACCCACGCTTAATCCTGCCTTGATAGGAAAATCTCTATCATTTTTAAAGACTTTCAGAGGAGATTTCTTAGCCTCTCTCTAGCCCACTAAGGTAGTTAATAACTTTTCTTATTATCTAGCCTAAACCCTTCACACTATGCTTACGACTCATTTCTTCCTATCTGACTGCTCGCTGGGGGGGGGGGTTATCATCCTCTTTCATGTAAGAAACACTCATATACTGATAATAATTATAGAATCAGCTCCAGGATCTCATATTGAAATATTCCAAAGCTATTGTGGTTCTCTGCTAAATTTTCTGCAACTTCTCCTGCCTTCCCTTAACTATAAACCTCAAAATTGCTTGCTAACCTCTGCAAAGGATGTAATTACCCAACACTGCAGTCTTGGTGGGTCTTGTACGCTACACCTTGGGCACCTGTCCAGAGCCGTATCTCAGGAATATAGGGTGAAATCAATCATCCTGCGCTTTCCTCACTCCTACAAATAATTTTATGAAGATAATCCGGTTGGCATGAGTATTGAGGGCAGCTGTGAAATGTGCAAATAAGTCACAGAAAGGTTGCCTAAGTAGAAAAAAATAAGATTGCGAGGAAATAGGTCACAATGTTAATAGCAAATTATCCCTGAATGGTGGTGGAATAATCGGCATGTGTGTTTTATCTTTCTTTGCACTTTTCTATATTTTCCAAACTTCTTGTCATGTGTTAAGTTTTAATGAGAAAAGGGTAGTATTTGTAGTGTTTGTGTATGTTATGTGTGTGGTGTGTGGTGTGTTTGCATGTGTGGTATACGTTGTATGTGTGGTGTGTGCTTGCTGCATGGTGTGTTTTATGTTTATGTGTGTTGTGTGTGTTGTATGTGTCTGTGTGTGGTATGTGCTGTACGTGGTTTGTGTGTGATGTGTATTGTGTTTGTGTGTGTGATGTGTGTGTGGTGTGGGGGGGATGGTACATGTTGTGTTCCTGTGTTGTATGTGTTGTGTGTTGTGTTGTTTTTGTGTGTGCATTGTGTGGTGTGTATTGTGTTTGTGTGTGTGGTGTGTGTGTGGTGTGCACATTGTGTGACAGATGAGGACAGATGGGACAAGAAGACGACAGTTAAGAAAGAGGGAACAGCCAGCCACTCCGTCTGAGACGTGGGCACGAGGCCACGCGGTGAGCACGAGGCGGGGGGCACCGTGGGGCGGGGGCCTGGGAAAGGGCCACCTCGGTGACAGGCTCGCGCCGCTGGAGGCCTGGGAGAGGCCCGCGAGGCGTGTTAGCCTCCTGTGGACACGCGCTTCCCCGAGACGCAGTAACAGATGCGAGGGCCACACCGGGAGGCGGGGGGCAGGCCGGCTGAGGGCTGAGCACTAAAACACCCTAGCGGGGACTCTCACACTCCGCTAGCACAGAAAAATGGGGGGATTTTAATGTCCCCTAAGTGTGAGCACAGAGGTAAGCATTTAGGTGAGATTCTTCACTGCGGGGTTTTTCAGAGGCTTTAAGATGCTTGTCAGAATTGTTTCTGCAAGAGAGAAACGTGGTGGATACCGTCTCCCAAACGTCCGCAATCCCAGTATTTTCTTCCACGTGGAACACGTATTTACAACTCAGGCATCACGCGTGGTCAGAAAGGGCAGCTTAGGAAATGCTGACCCAGAGCAGCGCCCGGCAGGTACCATACATAACCTCAAAATCAGCTGCTCACAATAACAAAAAAAGCAGCTAATTTACTTCGTCTGCAACAAAACAGGTCAAATACCCAAGGAGAAAAGCAATAAAGGCAAGGAGTCTTTTCGTGCCATATTTCATTAGTCCTGCGATGTATTTCTTTTTACATTTCTACTTCTACATTGGTGAGGTCCAAAATCAGGATGCGTCGCAGAAGCAGTGCCCGACAGAGGTCTCATTGCCAAGCATGACCAAGCATTAGCAGCTGGGAAAAAAATCCCGAAAATTAGAAACGCACTCCTGTCTTGAGCTCGCAATCGGAGGTTCGTGGGAAGCGGGTTTGAGTGGGTGGCTAAGTGTTCAGCCTCACTCCTGATCCGGGAGTTAAGGGGTCTCTGAGCTTCATTGCCAAGCCAGGTAAAGAGCTGTGCGTGGATGGCTTTAGTTATCTTACAGATTCCTTAAGGGACCATGAGCCACCGGTGTCTTTGAAGACATACACACAGACATGGACATTAGTGACAACAAGTGAAAAGGGAAGCAGGAGAACTGGGCTTTGGGTGTGAGTAAGCTTTAGAAAAAGCCTAGTTCCCTTATATTTTCCCTTTTTCTGTGGGCAAATGAGTGATGGGTGATAAAAACCTACGGCTAAGTTCTAAGAGCTTTTAAAATGACTATCAAACAAATTCTAAGTGGTAAGAAAGTGTTGTATCATAGTTTAATAGCAGTGATTATTCCTTCTTGGTGGTATATAAAACAATGGGGCATTTAAAATCAATTGTGACTTGGAATTAATGAAATGGATAACTGGCTTTTAATGAATGTATTTTAGCCCATTCCTTCTCTCTAAAACATTTCACGTTTCATTCTTAGATGGCTAGAGTTCCCAAAGAAATCCATTAACAACCTGTAGAGTGAAGTTTTGACAACAGCCCTAGGTTATTCCCTTGCTCAGGGTTTCCTCTGCCTGGGACTCTCAAGCCAGCCGCCTCCTGCAGCGTCTCTCGCAGGCCCCTGCCTCGAAGCCATCCTGGGAAACAAGGCTCTGAGCCAGCCCAGTGAGACCAGTGCTCTGGGGGAAACTACCCCCTCTTCCAAGTTCTTGTTTCCTCTGCGATTCTCTTTTATAGCAGAGCCAGTGGAAAGGCCACTGGGCCTCAGCTGATCTCAGTTAAGCCCTCGTGTGACGTGTGACGCAGCGGGTAGGGTGACCCAGCACTGTCAGCCCCCTCTTCACCTTCTCTCTAGAAAACGCGGGGAGGAGATAAGACATTCTCCAGGTCCCTGAAGCATTAACATTCCACGCTTTACGTTGACCTCTCAAAAGACCAAATGTATTGTTGATCTTCTACTTGCATTTTGTACAAAACAAGCATATTATACTTACAATTAGCCATGTTGCCTTAATAAGAAGACACAGATCTTTACAACTCTCATAGCAAACTGTCAATCCCGAAACGGATCACAAATCAACAGTATCCAAAAGGTCGCATGACATACACCAGCCCCTCTCTGAACTGTCTGACTGCTATGCTTTAAAATTATATGTTCTTATCTGGAAAGTAAGCAAAGTGCGGGGTCTTCACAAGATAATCACTCCTGAGTTGCGACAGACAGTTATAATGAAGATAAATGAACTATATATATGTTCTACAGTCACTAGCCCACGGGTTGCGAGGTCAAGTTCACATCCGTCTTGTCCACTGCGGTGGACGCAGCACAGAGCACGGTGCCACCACATAGTTACACTCGCAACACCTATTTACTGGATGAAGAAATGAAGGACTCAGTAGCATTGAGAAAGATAAAAGGAGGGCCGATGAATTTTTAAAATGCCTAATACATGTGTACGTTGTAAACCGTCACAGGCAAGCACAGATGATTTAATGAGACTAATCTTTCTTCTGAACTTTCTTCCCTCTGGACAGAGTCCAGAAATAAAGTAACAAAACTAGCCTTGTTATAAGCCCTCGGGAAATGGGTGATCGATATTGACGCTGGTGGGGTTACTTATAATATATGCGCACAGGCATCCTCTCAATCGCCAATTATAACCCAGGCAGCTTCAACCGCAGCAAAAGGGGATCCTAATCTGCGTATCTGAAATTGTTTTGAAGACTCATTACTCTCTTGGGAGAAATTTTAAAGGAAACATCGAGTGGAGAGCTGGACCTCTAAGCACCAGAATGAACACTCCCCATAAAAGCCAGGGAGCGGCTCCCCGTCCCATGGAAGGCGTTCGTTGGAGGCAGAGGGGTTTCTCTGGGAGAGACAAGCTGAAGTCTTTGAGCATCTTATCTGACGAGGAGACATGAGCTCTGGCCTGTGGCCCTGGGAAACGCACCCAAAGAGCCTCTGTCAGCCCTGGGAGTTGGCTGGGAGGAAACTGGAGGGACACCCGGGGACGCCTGACCCAAGGTGAGCAGACAGGAGGGCGCTGAGCAAGGCTGCCCGAGCCCGTGTGATGCCAAGCGTAGCAGGAGGGTGCCAGGGCTGCCCGGGCACCCGCGGGAAAGGGCGCGTGGCAGGTCTCACCCCAGGCCCTTCACTGGTTGGGGACTCCGAGGCATACACCATGGCCATTTTTATTCAGGGACTTGTTTACTCCTGATTTTGCCTGATTGGAAAGGGGAGAATGACACACAAATGCCTTAACATTGGAGATGGACACCAACGTCCTTCCTCTCTCGCTGACCAGCTCGCTGAGAGCCCAGAATTCTTATGAGTTGTCTTTCTCACCGGGGCTCAGGAAATTCATCCCCTGAGCTAATCTGGAAGTTTTGTCAGAACAAGCTGCTCATATGTCAGCATCTCTGGATCTCTCCATGCTCAAGAAAAAAGAAAACGTGTGCAGAGAAACAAAGAAGAGAAATGGAAAGCAGGTGAGCCAGGAGGCTGCCATTCTCCCAGTTCCCAGACCCGAGGAAATGTTCGCCCCAGGGAAAGCTGGACCTATCACAACAGAAACGTGCGCCTCGAGAATAGGCTATTTTGATTCTCTGCATTACACTGATATATTACCTATTATAAGAACCACCCTATAGATTTTTTTGTTGGGTTGGGTAATTTAATTGATCATATGTAACTCCATTCTATAGAGTCAAGTGATGAATTGTAACCTGATGGTATTACTCAAATCACCTCCATAGATTAGAGAGTTGTGTATTGAATACATGCATATTCACAATCCTAAAACCAGTAGCACAACTTTTAGTTATGGGGCTATTTGGTGGGGCTGGGAAGAGGTAGAAATGAAGATTTATTTCATCCAACAGCTCTGAGATTTATCCTGGGGGGGTGCAACTGCGACATTGGTCGTTGTTTTGCAGGAGTTTGGATGCTTGCCTTCCCCAAGGCCTTGCCATTCCTTCATTGCAGGGCAGTGGGAAAGGGGAAGCGATGCCTGCCAAGGGCCTGGTCACTCCTTCTCTTTACAAGGCATCCTCCCCTTGCCCTTCGTCTCTTGTGATGTGTGGCCCAGACAAGGTGCACCATGCGCTGTGCTGGGGGCTGGCGAGGAAGGGTAGCTGATGGCCTCAGACCAGGGCTGTGATCTTTGTGAACTTCTCTGAGTCTTCCCTTCCAGGCCCGCTCAGGGAGGCGATGTGGGGTAGGGACAACCGAGGGAGAGTCTGGAGCAGAGCACGTGCTGAATGGAAACCAGGCACACCGGTCTGTTTTGACCCAAGTCTCCACGGTGACAGATGAGCTAACCCTGCAGACTCCTCCCTGAGGAAACTGTGATGAGCGCTGAGCAGTCTGCGCTGGAGTAAGTCACACAGGCGGCCGCGGCCAATTCCGAGAGGCCCAGGGTGTTCCACACATGTCATCAAGTACCTGCCCCACAGAGCTTCGAATCAGTGCGCAGGAGACAAATGGGGATGGTGAGGCCAGCACTGTTTCATCAGACTGGAAGCAGGCAGATCGAGAAACAAGTCAGCAAAGTAAAGGAAATCCAGAGTTAACAAAATCCCGGTGCAGGAGACTTATTTCTCCACCGCAAAGAATCATAGCTGAACCCAGGGACAGTTTACATACAGACAATGTATACATACATCCAATATAACTAATTAAAGCTCTCCAAGTATGCAAATAAGTTATATCACCAATATAAACCCCATCTGGGTGTTCCCAGCGTGAGGAGATTTCTAATCACTGGTGACAAACAGCATTCCATGAGTCGGCAATAGCCATTCTGTGGGAAAATAAACAAATGAAGATCTAAACTGGCTATATATATACACATATATAATGACATGATAATTATACAATAATTATATCATTATATATATAATTATTACAGACACAGGGTGGGCAAAAGTAGGTTTACAGTTTGTCTGGAAAATAATACAAGAATTAATAAATAATAATACAAGAATAAACTGTGTTTTGAGTACTCACAACTGTAAGCTGACTTTTGCCCCACCCTGTATTATATGCATAATAATGCCTTGAAAGGCAGGCCATGCCCCGAGCTGCATGGCAATCACCTGGCATGTGAATGCCACCCACTTACCTCTAGTCTGTGTTGTTACATACTTACATACTTTCATATAGATTTGGGACATTGCAATTTATTTTATATTTAATATTACTGTTAAATGTCTTCGTGACTAAAAGATATTTTACCTTAGAATATTTTTAAAAGTCTTATTTCTTTTCCACACTGAACATAATAAGCAAAATTATGGACTACTTCAAAGAAGATAAACGATAGCTCCCATTTCTTAAAGAAATCATGAGAGGAGTTCTACATGACAAAACAATAGATTTTTGGAGCAGACTAATTTTTAAAAATGCAACTAATATAAAATGTGCAGTCATGTTTCTCTTCCATTTATTAAAGAGAAAGTCTTGTGAAGTGAGATTTATACTATTCAGCTATTAGTGAAAAAAAGGGGTGGGAGCCAGGGGAGGACCTGAGGCTCACCTATTATTTGACCAATATAGCTTCTGCCATCAGATGACTATGTGATCCTAAAAATAAGATGAATATATTGTTCTCATTTTTTTAATGGAGATATTTTTGAATGCCACATATTGGAGCAGAACAAAGTAATATGAATGATGTTTTATATTTCTATAGACATTTGGCTCCTGCCAAAATATAAATGATCAAATTTACCTAATTTGTTTTTGTTCTGTTTTGATGAATTAAATTTGATCATTTCTTACAGCAATTAATTTATTTGAGAAACCTTCCTTTGATATTTTAATTCCGAATCACACTGTACCTGGTGAACTCCTATTACAGTTCCCACAGTAGATTATAATGTTTAAAATGCCTCATATTCAAAGTACAGTGAGTCCTTCTGTGCCTCAAACACAGAGCCAGGGTCGCTATGTACAGTTCTAGCAGGTAATTAAAAAGTCCACGGGACTTCTGGTTACCAGTCGGCATATAAGGAGCTTGAAAGTTGTCGCTCCCAGTAATAAGTCAGAGAAGCAAGGTCACAGGGCAAACCACCGCCTCAAAAACTGGAAACATAGGCAGGAAGATACAGAGAATCACAACTTACAAGGGCAGAAACCTCCACAGGGAACCAGTACCAGGGTAGGAAAACCTGAACTATAATTGAGAAATTGCTGGAGGTTCAGTTTCAACCCTGAAAGATAAGATCTCCAGGGGGACTCAGTCATGGTGGGGCCCCGACACTTCTGTGAGCTATATACCTCCAGGAGATGTACCAGGTTCTTACAGTGAACATCAGAAAGAGAAAAACAAAACAACCACCACCACCTTGTGCTTCTGGCGGGGGGGGGGGGGGGAACACAGAGCCCTTTAGAAACACACCAGAGCATCCTGTTTTTCTTAACAAGGTCTGTCCTCAAGAGAATCTATTTAAAGAGCATAAAATATGGGTGTTTTATCAGTGCATAACTGGCCTAGGAGAAGGGAAACATCCAACTCGAGCCCACTCTAGCCATCACGGTCCACCTAAGGGGCAAGGAGACTGAGCACTGGTGAGGTTCAGGGTTCGGAGCCACAGGCTCACTGAAAGACTGAGTACTAATCATAGGGCTACGGAGCACTCACCTTCCCCCATACCTTACCACCACATCACTAAAAGCCTATTTACTGGAGTTCCTTTCACCCGGGACATCATGTACAGCTATCAAAAATTTACAAGGGATACTAAAAGGCAAAAAAAAACCCACCAAAAAAACAACTTTGAAGAGACAGAGCAAGCATCAGAGCCAGGCTCAGCTATAGCAGGGACGTTGGAATTATCAAAGGTAAAAAATTCTTGAAAGAAGCCAGGAAAAAAAAAAAAAAGCACTCTACCTATAGAGGAACAAATATAAAAATTACATCTAACCTCTCAGAAACCATGCCAGCCAGAAGAAAGTGAAGTGAAATATTTAAAAGTGTTGAGGGAAAAAAACTATTCACCTAGAGTTCTCTACCCTGAGAAATTATACTTCAGAAGTGGAGGAGAAATGAAGATTTTCTCAGACATAAATTGAGAGAAATGTTGCCAGTAGGAATTTTTATGCTTTCCAAGAAACGTTAAAAAAAAATTCTTCAAAGAGAAGGAAAATGATATACATCAGAAATTCGGATCTACATAAAGAAAGGAAGAGCACTGGAGAAAGAATAATTGGAGGTAAAATAAAAGCTTCTATTTTCTTATCTTTAATTGACCGGTCAGCACTTTATTTAAAATATAATAGCAACAATGTATCCAACTATGTATGCTTATGTATAAGTGAAATGAATGACAGCAATGATACAAGGGACAGGAGGGAGGAATTAGGATTATTTTGTTATTAGAATACACTTATACTGCCTTTGAAGCAGGAGGGTGCTATTTGAAAATGGGATAGACATTCAGACCATAACAGAGGTGTAACTGACATGCTGAGAAAGGAGAGAAGATGAAACCATATAAAATGCTCAATTAAAACCACAAAAGGAGCAAAGATAGTTTTTTCAACACATAAAAACTGTTGGAAACACAATTTACGAAGTCCAGCATTACACTAATAGCAAAACCATAAAAAGACATTACAAGAAAGGAAAACTACAGACCAATACCTCTCATGAACACAGATTCAAAACTCCTCCACAAAATATTAGAAAATCAAATCCAATAACCATGCCCAAGTAGGATTTATCCCGGGTACCCATGACTGTATCAACATTGTAAAATCAATTAATGTAATCGCTCACATTCTAAGGTTAAAAAAAATCATATGATCAAGTCAATAAATGCATAAAAATATTTGACAAACTCCAACAGTCATTCAGATAAAAACTCAAAAAGCCAGGAATAGAAACTTCCTCCACTTGATAAAGATTATCTGTAAAAAGCCTATAGCTAGCATCATACTTATGGTGACAAACTTAAACCTTTCCTACGAAAATGAGGAAAAGGAGTCCTACCATTACTTTTCAACACCGTACTGAAAGTAATAGGAGAAAAAATAAAAGGTACAAAGATTGGGGAGGAGAAAATAAAACTGTCTTTGTTCATGATGATATGATTGTCTATGTAGAAAATCCAAAAGAGTTAACAAAAAATACTCCTGAAACTAATGAGCAGTTATAGCAAGGTTGCAGGATACAAGGTTAATATACAAAAATCCATTGCTTTTCCATATATCAACAATGAACAAGTAGAATTTGAAATTAAAAACACAATACCATTTGCATTAACACCCCCAAAAAATGAAACAGTTAGTTATAAATCTAACAATCTAACAAAAATTTCCATATTCATGGGTAGAAAGAGTCAATACTGCTGAGATGTCAGTTCTTTCCAACTTGATCTATAGAGTCAATGCAATCGCAATCAAAATCTCAGCAAGTTATTTTGTGGATATTGAAAAACTGATTATAAAGTTTACATAAAGAGGCAAAAGGTCCATAATTGAAGGAGAAAAATAACGCTGAAGGAATGACACCACTTGACTTCAAGACAATTCATTTAAAGCTGCCACAATCAAGATAGTGTGGTGTTGGCAAAAGAATATACAAATACATCAGTGGAACAGAGTAGAGAGCCCAGGAATAGACCCATATAAATATATTCAACTGATCTTTAATAAAGGAGCAAAGATAGTTTTTTCAGCATATAAAAACTGCTGGAAAAGTGGGTGAGCCACATGCCAAAAAAAAGTCTATACACAGACCTTATACTCTTCACAAAAGTTAACTCCAAATAGGTCATGGACCTAAGATGTAAAATTATGAAACTCCTAGACTATAACATAGGAGAAAATGTAGGTAACTTTGGGTATGGCAATGACTTTTTAAACAAAACACCAAAGGTATGATCTCTGGAAGAAATAACTGATACCCTGGGCTTCATAAAATGAAAATATCTGCTCTGCAGAAGACTGTGTTAAGAGAATGAGAAGACAAGCCACAGACTGGGAGACAATATTGTCAAAAGATACATTTGCTAAAGGATTGTTATCCAAGATATACAAAGAACTCTCAAAACTCAACAATACTAAAATGAACAACCCAATATTAAAAATGGGTAAAAGACCTGAACACACATTTCACCAAAGAAGATACACATATGGCAAATAAGCATATGCAAAAAAAATGCCATTATCATATGTCACTGGACAAATGCAAATTCAAACACAATGAGACACCACTACACACCCACTAGAAGGACGAAAACCCTCCCACCAAATGCCGGCAAAGATGTGGAACGGGAACTCTCATTCATTGCTGATGGGAATGCAGAAGGGTAGAGCCACTTTGGGAGACAGTTTGGCAGTTTCTTACAAAACTAAATATACTTTTACCATACAACCCAGCAATCACACTTCTTGGTATATACCCAAATGAGTTGAAAAATATGTCCACACTAAAACATGCACATGAATGATTATAGGACCTTTATTCATAATCTCTGAAACTCCAAAGTAACTAAGACGTCCTTCGGTAGGTGACTGGATACACTGTGGTACATCTAGACAATGGAATATTATTCCGTGCTAGAAAGAAATTAGCTACCAAGCCATGAAAAGACAAAAAGAACCTCGAATGCCTATTACCAAGTGAAAGAATCCAATCTGAAAAGGCTATACACCATATGATTCCAATTACACGACATTCTGGAAAACTACGGAGACAGTAAAACGAGCAGTGGTTACAGGTATTGGGGAGGGGAGGGATAAACAGAGTACGGAGGATTTTTAGGATAGTAAAAATGCAACGGTGAATACATGCCATACATTTATCAACACCCGCAGAATGCACAGCACCAAGAGCAAACCCTAAAGTGAACTATGGCCTTGGGCGGTGAGGACTTGCCAATTCAGTTTCATCTGTTGTAGCAAATACACCGCTTGGTACAGGAGGCTGACAGTGAGGCTATGTGCACGTGGGGGCTGGGAGTATGGGAAATCTCTGAACCTTCCTCTCAATTTTGCTGTGAACCCAAAATTGCTCTAAAAATAAGCCTGTTTTTTAAAACTTGTTTCAATAAATGTATGCTTGTCTTTTTTTAAAAAAAGTTCACAGCGAGCCCTTTGCCCCTCTCTTTCATTTTGATTTAGTGAACATCAGACATGCGGTATTAATTTCCTAGGGCTGCCCTAGCAAAGCACAAATTGGGTGGTTTAAACAACAAAATGTATTGTGTCTCAGTTCTGGAGGCTAGGAATCAAGATCCTGGATCCATAATTAGGGCTGGTTCCTTCTGGGGGCTCTGTCCTATGCCTCCCTCGTAGCTTCTAGTGGTTTAACAGCAACTTCTGGCTTCTTCAACCTCTAAGTCCATGTTCACACAGCATTTCCCCCGTGTATGGGTCTCTGTTTCCCAATTTCCTTCTTCTATGAGGACACCAATCATATTGATTTAGGGGCCCACACTACTTATCTGCAACACCCCTGTTTTCAATAAGGTCATATTCAGAGGTACTTACCATTGGGACTTCAACATATGAATTTGGGGGAGACACAATTCAGCCATGACGCGTGTCTCTCTGCATAACACTGTGCCAGGCTCCGTTGAGGATCCAAAATATTATAAGACCACCTGCCTTTGAGAACATGGCAAAACTTCTACACAGCCATAGTAACTGCACAACTGCTATCACAGGAAAGTGGAGGGATAGGGCAAAGTGGGGAGTAACGGTACTTGTGGTGTGGCTTCAAAGGAGGGCGTTAGAGACGACTTACAGGATGGGGTAGACCACTAATGAGCTGAGAGTTTAGAAAAGTTTCCTAGAAGCAGTGGGGATTGAGCAGGGACCCAGCTGACATCAGTAATTGGGAGCAAGGTGAGAAAATTTCCCCTAAGGCACTTGCTATTCAATTCCCTTCAGGGATCTCTGAGTAGCTGGATGTCAGGCACAGTAGGGGGCCTTACCTAGGGGAGCAGAGAGCAGGTGATAAAGCTAGAAAATCAGAGGTGAGGCCAAATTGTAAAACAACCCCAAATGATCAATGGGCTCTGGGTGAAGTGAGGCCTCTGGGGTTTTGGTAACAGGAAGTGACGTGATGAAAGCAACATTTGAGAAGAGTTTCCCTGGAAGGGTTATATAGACTTCTTGGAGAGGAAATTATTCACTCAACAAATATTTATGGAGCCCCATCTCTCTTCATGAGAGGAGCTACAACAAGCATTCATTCTAAAGTAAAAGATCATGTACAATTAAAACATCCATTTGCAGGGAGGCTAAGGCTGGGACTTGCCTGAGGTGTGAGGAATCTCAGGAAACTGGCTAGATGGCCTGCTTTTATCTCTGTGTGTTTTTCTCTTGAAAACCCAGGTGCTAGTTTTAATCATGAAGAATCCTTGCAACTCAATTCCATCTTCACTCTTCGGCACAAGGCACACTCTCTCACTCAGTGGGCCACAGAAACAATGTTAACAGGCCCAAAGCCGTCCTGCAGAGAGGGACAGGGTGCAGAAACAGCTGCTCTATAAGAATCATAACTGGCCCCCCGTCATCAGAGATGCAGGCCTCGAAGGGGAAAAACAAACATAATTAAGTAAAATTGTATTGCTCCAATTTCCAATTACGTAAATCAATGGTATTTTCCTCGATGCTGTACAGCATACTGTATATCACGTGGATTTATAGGCTTCGGGATTGATTGAGCCAACTACCATACGTGTTACATCAGCAGGTTCTCTATCTCTTGGTGTCAGCAAAAAAAAAAAAAAAAAGACGGTTACTTTTACATTCAAGATGAAATCACACTGTATTTTGAAAGTACATGTCACCTCAAAAAAATTATGCTTAGGCAGGATTTTTCATATAAATAATTCTCTACTGGGCAATCTATCAGAGGCTGTGTTTTTCTTTCTCCCTCTTTTAAAATTTGGCTTTGTGTGTTGTTGTTTTTAATAAAAGGATAAACCTTAAAAGCCGGTTTGTTAAGAAAAAACAAAATTCTTTCTTAAGTGATTATAGCTTATCATCTATGTTCTTGATTCAATAGATGGAAAACTTTAAGCCTTACCTTTTAATAATACACATTACCCATGATTATATATATTAATGTCGAGCTTGCAGATAGCTGCAAATAATCTATCAGCTTACTCATCCTTTCATCTCCTCTTGACATTTGACTTTTATTTCATGAAACCAGAGAATTTTACATTTCTATTATAAGAGAGCTTCTGCCATTGGTCCAGAGTTTAACTAAATTAAAAATAAAACTCATTACTTTCCCTTTGTTTCAGTGTAATTATCAAAGCAATATAAGAACATTACAGGAAAGTTACAAAATAGAGAATCTCCTATTGATTTCTACCTTTCCATACAGCTAATATGATTTTGGAAATACTTCTTTCTCGTATTTCCCCATGTGAAATATTGTAATTAGAGTCATTACCAATTTGGTGCGCTTTTTTTAAAATTTATCTTTATTGTTGAAAGTATTACAGGTGTCCCATTTTTTCCCCCATCGACCCCCTCCACCTTGCTCCCACCCCCTCCCGAGGCCTTCACCCCATGAGTCTGTGCCCATGGGTTATGCATATATGCGTATAACTTCTTTGGTTAATCTCGTCCCACCCCTGCCCCCCTGCCCTCTTCCCTCTGCGATAGACCTTCTGTTGCAGGCTTCAATGTCTCAAGATGACTCTACCCAGCAAAGCTATCATTTAGAGCTGAAGGTCAGATAAAGAGCTTCACAGATAAGAAGATGCTAAAGGAGTTCATCAGCACCAGACCAGCACTGCGGGAAATGCTGAAGGGTCTTCTTTAAGACGCTAGTGAGCAAAAGAATCTGGTGTGCTACTTTTTAAGTTAGGAGAGATTTCTAGCAGCAACAGTTCTCTCTTTCCAACGCAGGCCTGGGCCTGCTCAAGTCGGGCATCGAGGATGGAAGCCTTTGCCTGGGAGCACGAGGCAGGGTGGCCGGGCAGCACCCGCATGTCCTGGGAGAAATCTGCCTGCCTGGACCAAGAGGAGCACAGTGGAGACTCCTCAAAATTAACCCTGGGCAAGCAGGGTGGGACCAGGTTTGGGGCGGGGGTAGAGGGGAAGGCCGAGAGGGATCCAGACTTGCCGCAGTGCAGCTGGTGAAGCTGGCATCTCGGGCCGGAGCGCGGCCTGAAGGAGGCCCGGCTGTGGAGAGCGACGCCGGCAGCGGAGTGAGGGCTGGGGAGGGAGGGAGGCTGGCCGGGGAACTGGCCGGGCATCGGGCCACCGGTGACCCCCTGGGCAAGGGCGCAGACATGGAAATGATGAAGAATGGGCTCTAAGACGAGCGAAGTTTCTCGATGTTTCTCCCTCTCTCCTTCTCTTCTTCTCTCTAAAAATCAACTTTAAATAGCATCCCATGAAAATTAGGTAATAAGAAAGTAATCTGGAATTTGACCAATGAATCCTTATGACAGTTACTCAACTTTTGTAAGTCTCACCCTAGATTAATGTGCAGCAGCATCTTCGCATCTACATTTTTTCAATCAGTATTTGCATTTGGGGTTTTCCCCCTTTTCTATCTTCCCTACAAACAGCAGTTCGTCATTGCCGAGGCACGGGGATTAAGCTCTGACTAATTGGGAGCTTTGCCCATTATTCAAATGAAGCTTGTTTGCAGTTTCATCATCCATGTGGATCTCGAAAGGCGGCTGACTGGCCCATCAATTTGGGTAGAAAAGAATAAATAAATAAGGAAACCGCCGTTGTTCTTTCCTGGAGGCTCTCTGTCCCTGTATTGCTCCTCCAGTATTAATTATCTACGTAAAAATAGCTCACTGCCCTGCACTATTCTCTTCCTGCCCCGGCTCCCAGTCAGCTGCCTCCTGGCCCTCTCCGCACCTTCACGGCTCCTGGTGTCCGCAAGCGCTGGGCGCTGATGCTCACCGTCAGGTGCACGCTGGGCTGGGAAATCGTGGCTCACCGTCCACGGCACGCTGGGCTGGGAAACCGCTCCAGGAGGCCGAGAGTGATTTGGGCTTGAGGCTGCTCCTGAGAGTGAGGTCAGCTCACTTCCACACTGTAGCAACGACGCATTTACAAACCCTGGCACCCTTCTCCGGTTAGGGCTTTTAAGACAGTGCCAACACCTTGTAGGTGAGCTTCAAGATGAGGTGCGCAGGGAGGTGGCATCGACAGGTCACTGAGGAGCTCAGACCACCAGCGCCACTGAGCTGGTGGAAAGGGGGTGCAGAGAAGAGGAGAGGGGGAGGGAGGGACTTCCTGGGCCACCCCCGCTCGCTCTGTGACAGGGCTCCCCCTTGGCACCGAAGGCCCAACCTCCCCTCCATGCACTGCAGCAGCGGGAAGGAGGAACGGATGCAGTGACACTGAGCCGCACGCCTGACTGTGCACCCGGAGTACAGGACGCGGAGACGCAGGGACACTCAGCAAAGGCAGGGCCCGTGGGGCTCGGGAATGTGCAGATGAGGGTCAGAGCCACCGGGTTTCAGCAGGAGCGATGCTAAGGGGCTTTTCCTTCTGCTTGAGCTGCTTTAACAAAATAAAACACACACACCTACTTCTCACAGTTCCGGATGGTAAGGGGTCCAAGACCACGGTACCACAAGATTTGGTTTCTGGTGAGAGCTCTGCTCCTGGCTCCCAGACACTGCCTTCTCCTTGCTGTGTCCTCACATGGGAGGGAGGGAAGGGGGGGAAAGGAAGGGGGGGAGGGAGGGAGAGAAAGAGGGAAGGAGGGAAGGAGGGAGGGGGGGAGGAAGAGAGGGGGAAAGGAGGGGGGAGGGGGAGAGGGAGCTAAGAAAATGAACGGTTCTAAAGGACTCTGCTGCTTTCAGCATCAACTCTACTTTAAGGATCTTAGCCCACCGCCCCACCTCCACTCTCCATTCAAGATATTTCCACTTTTGTTTTTGTCACTGTGTCCCTTTTCATCTCCAGATGAAAGTGTTTTATTGCCTAATTTTTAATACTAAAACTTCACCCCAAAATAAAGTCGCATCGCCTGATGCAGTAGTTAGTTGGCTTCTTGCCCGTGTTTCCTGTGTCTGACGGTGGTACATTTCAGAGTCTTCAACCACATGGTCCACCGCATGCCCCCCAAACCCCGTGGTCTTGCATAGAGTACCACTACTGTGCTGTACACTCAAAAAGTGGTTAAGATGGTAAATTCACCTAAGATGTTATTTAACCACAGTTTTTTCAATAAAACAATTTTAAATTAAAAAAAAAAAAATCCTAAGGTCATAAATCTCTATGGTTACCTTCCAGGTAGCAGAGGGTTATATTCAATGGACAACTCTATGAATTATCTCTATGTGTTGTGAGTTGAGTTTTGCGCCCCCCCCCCCCCCGCCCCCGGCCGAAATATATATATTCAAGTCCTAACCCCTGGAACCTCAGAATGTGATATTTGGAAATAGGGTCAGTGGAGATGTAATTAATTAAAATGAAGTCATACTGGAGTAGAGAGGGCCCTTAATCCAATATGACTGGTGTCCCTAGGACAGGGAAAGACACATAGACAGACACAAGGAAGGAGGTCATTTAAAGACAGAGGCAAAGATTGGAGTGACGCAGCTACAAGCCAAGGAACACCAGGAATTGCTGGCAACATGCAGCATCTGGAAGAGACAGGGAGCTTCAGGGAGACCCTGGCCCTGCCATTACCTTGTCTTTGAACTTCTAACATCCAGAATTGTGAGATCACAACTCTTGTTCTTTCCAGTCACCCTGTTTGTGGTATTGCATCATTGCCGCCCTAGGAAACTAATCTACCGTGTATATCATGCTCCAGAATCTCTCGGGAACCTGCTTCTACATTACACAGACCTTAACTTCCATCCCCTGAGATGTCCCTTCTCACATAAGCACAAACGCAGTAGCTGTGTAGTAGCAACTCTTCGTGTTCTCCCAAGGGTCACCTACACCTCTGTGACATCACCATCTGTTCCTTTTTTTAATCAACACAAGCCCAGGTCCTTTGGGTATCCCACATGACCAAGTTCCCTGAGTCCCTGGCTCATTTTCATTACTCTTGCTTTACCGTCACCATTGCTACCATATCCTTTTTCCACCAAAGTGATAAGACTTGAAAACGATATTCTAAACGCGGCTCTGCTAGGCCTGTTGTATAACAGCAGAATAATTCCCTCTGGCCCAGATGCAGTACGGTCTCTTCGCCCCTCTCGAAGCTGCTGGCATGTCTCTGCGTTGCTCTGCCGTCGGGCTTCCAGTCCTAGCCGTGTCGCAGCGGAGCCACGGCTGTGGCCACGCAGGGGACCTCACCCGTCTGCCCTCTGCCTCTCGCTTCATCGTTGTCTGAAATCGCACACTAACGACACGTATTTCAAATAAGCGCTTCATTCAGTGTCACAAATTTTTCTCAGTGATGAGGTCAGGTACATAACGAGAACTCCTTCCGCTGCAAGCTGAGGGCAGGGACGAAAACTGCCAGTTACTGAGCACCAACTACGCCAGGCACTTCACAGACGTGATCTCCGCATCCCTGAGTTACACGCTATTGTTTCTACTATTTTCATTTTATACACTTAGACTCGGAGCGGGAAGGTAACTTGCCTCAAAGCCACTATTAGTAGGTTACCCACCCGGGCTGGAACCCCAGTCAGCACCAATCTCAGGGCCACAGCGCCCCAAGCAGAGGACAGATGACTTTATTCCCTTCTGCCTGAGAAACAGGGGGACCCAGAGAGCATAAACCAAAGAGGCCGTGTGGGCGTCAGGAAGAGCCCGAGCTAGGAGGAAGGAGCCCTGGGCCCCAGAATTGGCGCTTCTCTTAGCGTCTCTAAGCCATAAACTTCCACAGATCATGAACCGACTCATTTCATTCACTCACTGCTGTGTGCTGTTGAACAAACCACTGACCCCTCTGGGCTTCAGACTCGTCTGTAAAGTGAGAGGCTTAGAGGCGGCGATCCCGTAGCTCCCTGAGCTCCCGTCCTGACGAGCCCTGAGGCGGGAGCCCTGGGGGGGAAGGAGGGGCCATTCCTCTGTCCTTTAGTCCCCATGGATTGTACGTGCCCTGTGTGCCTCATGCTTAGCACAGCATCCTTTCCATTTCATAGTCATTTCTTTTCTTTTCAATTACTTAGTTCTCTTGGTTTTCCCCAGAGTGAAGGACATGTGGCAAATAAGGGACAAGAAGACTCCCTCTGCCTCTGTCAAATTCCCACGCGACGAGAGCCAAACCACACTTGTGCGGCTGTGTCACCGACAGGAGGACACTGGGAGGGGCCATCCGTCCAGCTCCTGCAGCTCAGCTAGTCACCCCTGACCAAGCACAGCAGTCACCATGGCAACCAGTGCACTGTGCTCCATGGCGGCCACGGGTCACAGCTGCGGATGCCACCACCAGCAGACACGCGCCCTCCCCTCCCCGCACGCCCTGACTCAGCAGATCTGTCACGCGCGCCCACCGCCAGCCACAAAAGCAATCAGTTAGCCCGAGGTCAAACGCAGAAGCAATCAGGGGGCTCCTCTGCCCGCATCCCCACCACACCCAGAACAAGCGCTGCGCACAGGCAGACGCCTCCGCGTGTGATGGGGGACAGCCCGTGGGATGCTCCTCAGCGCCCCTCATGGCAAATGTATGTGCCCCAAAGAGAAAAGTACGAAAACACCAGCATTTCCTCCTTGAGCTATGAACTGTGACTTACTCTCAGTGCCATTTGAAGATGCGGGTCTTAGCTTTGCGGATCCTGCCAGTGCCTTTACGATGTGTACAGATTACCTGGAGATCTTATTACAATGCAGACTCTGGCTCAGAAGGCAGGGGCGGGCCAGAGAATCAGAGTTTCTTACAAGCTCCCAGGTGCTGCTGCTGCTGACGGTCCATGGACCACACTTTGAGCAGCAAAGCCCTGGATCACGGCACCTCCTACTGCTCCTGAAACTGCCCCTGCCCCGTCGCTGCCATTTATCGCTGCGGTGAGGAGTCAGCGTCAACACTAGCTGGTTCAGAGCACACGCTTCCACAGGGCAGGGACCACAGCTGCTTGGAGTAAAGATAACAGCTGCAGCGTGGGAGAGCTTGCTCTTTGCCAGCACGCACACACACGCGCGCGCGTGAACACGTGTGCACACACACATATATCCTCTACACAATAGCCTTTGCAATGTGATTGTTACTTAAAACTGAGAAATAAGAGAACTGAGGCTCAGCCCTGTCCCATGACTTACCCAAAGTCACGCGGTCGGTAAGTGGTCAAGCCAACACCCAAACCCATCTGTCTTGCTCCAAACAAGATGCTCTTCTGTCACCTCCCTGCTCCTCTGCCCATCTCCACAGCACATGGCGGGACATGGAGGGGCTTAGTGCACAGCGCTTCCCAAGGGCAAGGATCCTGCCATGAGTCCCCGTGTCCCTCTGATTGCCACTGCTTCAGGGAAGGACACCCAGAAAACCCCAAACAGGAACACCCCCATGTGCACCCCTGGCCAGCCCCATGGCTATTACTAGGGATTGGGGTTTTCATTCATTGAACAGCTATTTATTAAGTGCTTCCCACATATACAGCATGTGGACATTAGAGGAAGCAAAAGACAGAGGCTCTGCCCAGCTCATTCTAGCTCCCATCCCTGATTTTCAGTCTCTCTTCTCTGAGTCTCAAGCAGCATCTGGATGTTTGCCCCAGTCCAGGCCCAGACTCTGCCATGAGCAGGCTCTGCCACGACTGTTTTCCTGCACTCACAGTTCAGGGTGTGGCACCTAACAGTGCCTGGCTCAAGCACAAGCACCCAACACGTTGCCCCTGCCACTTGCATGCTGGTCAGAACAGGTCAGGGAGGAGGAGGGTGACCCGAGAACCGTGGCAGAGAGGACGTGATTTCTCAGCCCAGAGCCTCAGAGCCAATTCTGAGGCCTAGAATTTTCAAACCATGGTACCGGGAGGGAGCCCGGACACCGTTTCAGAAATTGCCTCATGCTGCAGCTTTTGAAATTTATTTTAGTTGTAGAATTCTTTCTTCCAATGCAAGGATGCATCCATAAAGCTCAAAATGAAAGGAAATAAAAGGTAGGCGGTCTCAGATAGAGGAGAGACGAGGCTTTCAGGCTCTCAGCCCCTGTGACGGACATTAAAGGACTTGCCTGGGTCTGGTGTCTTGTAAGTGGCACTGCCACATCTGCTTGGGGCACCTCTCTCGGCGGCTAAATACTTCTCCCACCTGGACTGCTGTCCTGCGTGGCCCCATACCGTCCTGCATCAGGTTCGTAACCTCTGCTGCACGGGTGAATCACCTAAGGAGGGTTTTAGATAACAACTCCTGGGCTCCAGCTCCAGAGACTCTAAATTAGTTGGTCAGGGGTGTGCCCTGAACAGCGGCTGTTTTAAAACCTGTGCAGGGGTTTCTAATACTCAGCCACGGTTAAGAGTCACTTCTCTAGACCCAAGAACAGCTACACTGCAGAGAAATTGGTGGGTTCAGTGCTGCTCAGCACCGACTCCACGCTGGAATCACCTGGGGAGCTTTAAAACTCACCAGGTCCTGGACCCCACCCAGACCAAATACATTAGAATCTCCAGGGGTGCCGACTAGGTGTTAGCAGCTTTCAAAACCTCCCTGTGGTTATAAAGTGCAGCCAGGACTGGAAGCCACGGGTGTGGACCACGGGCGTGGCCCCAACAACCACTGGAGGAAGAGCGAGCTTGTGACTGCTCTGCGGGTGACAGCGAAGGGAAGCATCCTCCTCTTACGTGGCCCCCACAATGAGGGGCTTTGCCGCAGACTGATTCTGCTTCGTCTCTTGGCCTCTCTTGTCCGGCTGTCCGCTGTCACCTGCCTGCCAACATTTGTGCATAGGCCCTAGGAGTTTACAGTCAATAGAGCAGCCCACCTGCGGCCGAAGCGGGCTAGCATCCGGCACAACGGTGGCGTGATTGCTTCTGTACTGAGAAATGCTTTTATCTGCTGGTCTTTCCTCTGTGGGTCTGTGGGGGACAGGACTGCCCGGCAAACTCGGAGCAAGTTAACAAGCCTGGCTGTGGGAACTTATCTGAGATTTCCGGACACCCACTGCCTACCATCCGTCTTTTCTCAACATTTGGGATCGTTGCTAACAAATTTCTTCAATACACGTTTTGTTTGAATTGTGGATATTTAGGACTCTCTTACTTTGGAATCCCTGGAATAACTTTATTACGTTTATCACATGAAGCAAGGGGAGATTAGTAATAGGTATAGTCTGTTTTTAAAGGGGAAACGTCTGGCACTCACAGAAGGGCAAGGTATAGACGTTAAGAAATAAGGTCAGGGAGAGATACGATTGCTCAACAAGACTGATTTGCCAATTAAAACGGCCTATGATTCTTTAATTCCTAGATTCATCAGTTATCGCAGTTGTCCTCATATTTATTTTTGTTCCGATTTCCTGATAAAATAGAAGACAGTTCATTCTTCACTTATGCAAACTCTAGCGTTTAGCGTGCAGGTTTCGTAATCTCCCCTGATTTCTCTTTATATCTGCTCTCTTCTGACTGCCTATGTTCAGCTCTTTTTCCCTGGGATGGGTGACGGATGGGTGACTGTCAGTCCCCTTCCTCTGTAGTCACCATTCTAATGACATCTCAATGTGGTACAGTAGGAAATATTAAAATAAGTCAGTTTGGAGAATTATCTTTAGAGCTTGTGTATACTTGGCTTTAAGTTATGTGAGTATTAGAGACATATTCGAGTGCCTTCTTCAAGTCAACCCCTCTGCCCCACGCACGGCGGGCTGGCTTCCCTCTGGGCGACGTTCCCTCCGGCTTCACCCAGGCAGGTGCAGAACAGCTGAGCGTGAACCCACAGGCCGCGTTTGCAGGGAGCAAGCTGTCTACACAGTGTGGGGAAGGCCAGTCGTAAACAGGCCATAGCACCAAATCCTGCTAACCGAAGAGCAATAGGAGCAAAAGACTTTTCTGTCACACACTCCCCTATGGCACAAGGAGAATTCCTAATAGCCGTGATTTGGGCCTTTCCACTGTAGAAACTTCTTGCAAATAGTTAGGAGTGATCATTTAAAAGGGATCCACGTAGAAGCTATACAAAAGACGTTACACTAGCAAAAAAGAAGCAAAAAATTAGGAGAAAACAATGACAGAGAAAAAAATGCCAGGAAATAAAATTACCCAAGAGCAAAAGGGTTTTTTCGATTTTTAATTTCAAAAATATTTTCAAAGTTTTTAATTTTTAAGTGCAAACTCTTACATAAATATGTTTCAAAATTCACTGACAGCGAACGCAAACTTCTTATGACATCTCTTCTAAGAAACTCTTCCACCACAGAACATTCTGGTCTGCTCCAGGAGCACCCTACACTCGACTCCGTGCAACCTCAGGGTAAGAAGAAAGTCAGTAAACTTCCGAAGTCCACCAGTGAAAATGTCTGCTTAAAAAGGCTTCTCTCTTCTTGCACAGGAATTGAATATGTATATTTTCCATATTGGAAGGGAAAATAATGGGAATTTTTATACTTACTGCAGTTGCTTTTTCTCCCCCTGAAAGGAGGAACGGACTCATGAGAGAACTGAAAACCAGCAGAGAAAATGATGTCTATTCATCAGCCACATGTGAGGTTAGTCGAACACATAATTTCTTAAACTACCTTTGTCAATCTGATCTGCAAGCTGGAGCTGTGGCCAGGCCTCCAATGTGGCCAACTCCAGGTAAAGATGAAAGAAACATAGGAAGGATCATGCTCAGAGTTTCTGATAAATCCAGTCCTAGATTAAGCTGTGACAAACGACATTTACAAACCAAAGAGGAAGAAGGCAATGGATCCTTAGACCCTGTTTTCATTAAAATCTTGCTTTTAAAGTATCATTATTAAACCCGACCCTCGGAAATATTGTCTCCATAGAATTTTATTTCTACAAATAAAGTCAGGAGCACTCATGGGGATGTGCGTGGTGAGCTTGAATAGATATGAGGCAGGATCTTAGCATCCCTAATTACAGGTTCTATTATTTAACCAGTGAATAAGCCCCAATTTCAATCATCTCCATAAACATTTATTGAGAATATTTAATATGAAGAGATCTGTGATTTCACAAAGCTAAATATTCATATGATGGCGAATATTATTTTGTGTTAAATTGGTTAAGCACTAAAAGAGGCTCTAATGAACTCAGAAAACACATTTTTTTAATGAGAGGGAAATGTTAGTTTCTGCTGAATGACTGTAACAAATACAGTCAGTTCTACCGTAACGTAGCATATGGGCTCCTAAATATCACTGCACTCTGCACGACCACACAATAAAACCATTGGTTTATGGAGAAAATGAGGCTGGGACACAGCACGCAAAGCTTAAGTCAATGGCATGGTGAAAAAATTTAAAATAAGAACTTATAAAAAACAACAGTGCATATGTTAGATGGTTAAGAAATCCTATACATAAAAATATGACATATATATACACACACACACATATATATATATATGTGTATATATATATATATATATATATGGCATTTTATCATAATGTGTGGGCCTCATAAGGCTGTGAGTTACTGTGAAGTGGTGGCAGGAAGGCTGTCTGGACAGGGTGGGAGCTGCAACGCCATTCACCTGGTGCACAGGTGTGGCTCATAGCACATGCTGAGCTGAGGCGGCTGGCAGGTACTTGAGGTGTGTGCCTTTTGTGTATCCCTATGGTGTGCAAACACTTCCCCAAGGGAGGGAAGGAGCCACCATCCCCCAGGGTCTGCCAACTGTGTTGTCGACACAGTCTCTGAAAACTTGTTTCATATATTGGGTTCTCTACATATTATATTTGGATAAAAAGCTTCCATTTTACATTGTTTAATAATACGTGATTCCTGAGCCTCCAGTAAGCGTTGATCTCTGGAAAGATGGGGAATAGTCACCATGTTGTTGACAATACTCCTGGGCACACCACTGCATAACCCCCGAGAGGTAGGTGGACCCTAGACTAAGACTCATAACGGTAGATATTTTCGTTGCTATACTCTGGTTGAGGTCATGAATCACGTGCATAGAGAAAATGTATTGTTTGTGGAATTCTTCAGCTAAGGGAACAACAATAAAATCTATTAATTTGTTCTGTGCTTGAGAACTAATGGAGATTATCAGTTTCACTGGGTCAAGGAAACTGAAATATCCACAACAGCCCTGGAAAAGTTAGCATGTCCGTTACAGCTGCTGTCCTGAGACAGAAGCGTGCTGGAATCGTTATTTTCTTTCATTGGCCACTACTACTAAGATGTGAATAAAGTTTTTAAAAAGGGAGGGGAACAGCCCCTTGCTATTGGCTGGGGCACCACATGAGCGGGCTCCTGTGCGGGTCTGGGGGGGAGTGGCGGGAGTGGCAGGGTACAGTCCCCGAGGCCCGCCTGTGCGACGTGGTTTAGGGGCCGTAGTTTCCTGCCTTCACCCAGCATTTCTCTCTGACAAAATCACACATAAGGCAACATAAATGAAACTCACTTCGCATTCGCATCGTTTCCTAATATATCAATGGCACTGGAATGAATCCTCAGTTTGAAAATAGGCGTCAGAGCGGAACTGTTACATATATATTTATAGTCCAGTCCTTTGCAAAATAACATTCTTCCTCATCTACCACAAAGCTTGTCTGATTATTATTTTTGTCTAAGCAATTCAAAAAATACAATATACCAAAATATCACTTGCGGTCTCCAAATACGGACAATACCACCATTGCTCAGGCTGGATTGCTGCCCACCCCAGGCCCACCCGCATCCTCGGCTCCAAAGCCTTTGTTTCCACCAGGCCTGTGGGCCCAGAAGCAGGCCCGCGGCCACCCGGGAGGGGTTTCCTCTGTCCCTGGCGATGAGGGCTGCGTACACCTAAGTACCTGGGAAGCGTGGCCACTGAGACAGCATCGCACGGGGAGGGGGGGGGCGGCCGAGCATGAGCGGCACCCTGCCATCGCCCTTCCTATCCCCCTGTCCCTTCCCTGCACCGCCCCTTAGAGCAAAACCCAGCACTTGCCTCGGTCCATCCGTTTAACACAGGCCACCTCTCATCTAGTCTGTGCACCAGCGGCAGTTCCAACGGGCCCTTTCGTATTTATGCGGGAACCTAGCTTCCCCCGTAGGACCTGAATTAGTCGCCCTGGGTACGTGCACTTTAAGTCCCAGGCTGCTGGTGGCACCCTTTTTGATATGGATTCAGTCTGAGCAAGCACTCTGATGGCCTGGGAGTGGTGAGTGCCAAGGGCACTGTCAACCAGGGCCCGGTCTCTGGAGCAGCCACGCAGCCCTGGGTCATGTCAGAACAAAAAGTAGGAAAGAGAACCCGGGGCCCAAAGCGACAGAATATTCTGCACGCAGGTCTCTCCCAAGGAACACGGGCCACCCAAAGGACCGCACGCAGCACGAAGATCATTGTGACGCTAAAGCCAATGGTATTCGCCTGGCGGTGACTCCACCAACTGCCCGTTATGTTTCGGCTTCATCTGACTTGGCTGCACGTAAATTATTCTGTGGGGTTTGATTCCTACAGAAAAGAGTAAAACCCAACCGACTGCTATCAATGCCGCTATCACCCCCATGCCAAGGGCGGGGAGAGAAGCCAACCCGCTGCCCCCAGCGAGTCAGCCTCTCCACCCAGCTCCTAACGCGAGGGGCGCCGCGGACGGACGGGACTTGAACTCCTTCTCGCCGCGTCTTCAGCAGCAGCAGTCGGATCACACTTTTCCTCGCTTCTCACCCCCTTACTCACAGAGGATACCTTTTCCCAGGGAACCGAGCTGCAGGCTCGGGAGCGAGGCCGTGGTCAGCAGGAGGGGCCGGCCCGCCAGCAGAGGCGCAGGAGCGCACGAGGCATCTCCATAGGAAGGGAAAGGGCTCGCCAGCTGCAGGAGCCGCGGGCTATTGTCCTACATGTCGCTGTCCTCAGGCAGAACGTCCGCCCGCCTCTCCTCTGAGACACTGCGTGTGCAGAGCGGGGTCACCGTGAGCCACGTGGGGCCCGTGGGGGAAGGAAGCGCTAAAACCGCACTCCACTTAGACTCGACGGAAATGGGGGGACAGGTCTTTTAGACAGAAATCCAGATAAATAGGGGAAAACAGTTAATGACTGCACACTTTGCAAGAACTGTGAGTTTCAGTCAACCTCACTTGGGGAAAAATAAATCCCAGCACCGGCCGGCACTGAGGTTATGCAGAAAACTGGGTGAAGGGATCCAAACGAAAGGGAAGCCGGCGTCGGTGCACAATATCCTGAATTTATCGCATCCCGCCCAGCGGTCAGTTAGGCAGGCAAATGAACAGTTAAAAGGCTCCAGTGAACCATAATCCCCAATCGTTATACTTAAATGGCTCCTCTCAATATAAAGGAGGCTCTTCAATAACCATAGATCTAATTTCTGTTAATTTTATGTAACTCTAACAGAGTCATTAACATTCATGGAGCCCACTCCACACACAGCCCCTCCCTCTCCCGGTCCCCTCATTTCTCCTACAAGCCTATCTCTTGAAAATTTAATTATTACCAGTGGAATTCCTGCACTAACTAAAGGCCGTTGCAATCGAATCAATAGTGATGAAAGAGTGGTCCGAAAAAAGCCACGTTAAATGCATTATCCCCTTCCATTTCCCCACCCTCCGCGGGGCTCCTTTCATGATCTTACAACTGGAGACCCTCAAAATAACATCACTTTCAGGGAGTTAAAATGTCTAAGCGTTACCCAGAGGTGGCTATTATATATTTATGAGGACTCCCCTATATGCCTCTTCTGGATTTATTAAGTGCTGGAAGGATCTGTTTGGCTTATACCAACTCCCACAGACTGATGTGAGAAATCAAAGAGGAAAGAGCCAAGCGCAGGCCCGGCGAGGAAGGGAAGAGCGTGTGGGCATCGACACTGCCACAGGGCGAGGCCATCGGAGGCGCTCCTAGAAACACACAGGGGTCTCCTCCCCTTCGCCCGCTCTCACCCCCCACCATTCGGCTGAATGGAAGAGCCCGAACGCTGTGCCGTCTCCCTTTGTGCTTTTCCACCTATGGAGAGTCTCCAGCACAAAATAACGCACTTTCGGGGAGAAAGAGATGCTTCCGTGGCGTCGTGTCCTTTGCTGCTATTGGTGAGATGGGCTTTGGTGCCTTAATTAGACGATGGTTGTTGCACCAGAGATGGTTCTATAAAGAAAGCATTTTATCCAGGCCACGTGGAGTGTAGCTCATGGCATTTTGCAATACTGCCCATATATGAACATTTTCTTAGATGGGTGGCACATGTATATTTTTTAAACGGCCACCTGGCTGTCCAACAGCGTGGGCAAGGGGAGTTGCAGACAATGTGACGCATGATTGTACTGTGTACATGACTAGACTGCGAGGGGACAGGCTGCCAGGGGATTTAGATGAATTCTCCGGATAAACAACCCGAGTCCTCTCCCAAGGGGCTGACAGCTGCATCCAAATATATAGGACCAGGTGTGCAAACACACTTCCCATCCCCTCGTCGAAGTGGCACGGAAACCAGTCACACATTATCTGGAGAATTTAGCCTGCCACTATTTTCCTGCTAAATTGTCCAGATAATTACTTCAATTTTCTATTTCAGTTTGACTTAGAAACCTAGTCATAGGATAATAACGGGTCATCGTACAGGGCAAAGCTTATTTGCTTATTTATTTATAATGCTCGCCTATTCACAGCAGCTCCCATGTGCCTCGCACTGCCCTCAGGAAGTTTTATTCTAATTGAAGTCAACACTCAGACTCTAGAAAGATCGGTGAACGTCAACAATGGACCTAAGAGCTGGAGTCATCGAGAGAGGATATATATAATGCAGTGAGATATGAGGAGCCATCCTCTCTGAAGTCTTCTTGGAAGAGGCCAGCTGGCCACAGACCATCACAGGCCCCAACTCTTTATCACATCACATATATAGAATGACATGTGTGTCTATGTACCTCGCCAGGCAAACGAATGCTGCTCACAGCCAGTGGTCACCAGAGTCACCAGCCACCCCAGGACCGGCCTGGCAGCCCCAAGGGCAGAGGAAGTCACTCATCACCCCTGGTCACCCATTTCAAAGCCCTCCAGTTCAGACACTTTGCTTTCAAATGTTGCATCAGGGGATCTGATTAGACGGAGGGAAGGGTGTGAGAAGAGAGAAGAAATGTGATGTAAACTAACAAAGAATTCTTTGAAGAGCAGGTATGGCTTTTGCAAGGAGAAATGTAACCAGGAAGCAAAGCCTCAGGAGATATGGGATTCAGTGTTTAGGTGTCTGGGTTCTAGCATCAGAGAGTCCTGGCTTTTAGCCTCTGCCTACCACACACTAGGTGCCTGACCTTGGGCCACTTAGTTAACCCCTCCATGCTCCATTTTTCTAATCAGGAAAGGAAGGGTACCATAGTCCCTATCAATTAATATTGTTGTTCTTATCAACCTATGTTCTGAAGAATAAATGAGATAATATGAATAAAGCACTTTGCAGAGCGCCTGACACATGATGTTCAATAAACTCCGGCTATGCGTTAGTAACACACATACTGCTGTTAAAGTTGCTAACTGATGTTTGGAGCTAACAGTCAGCGCTTAGGGGATAGAAATGCAGGATAAACATATGAATTTTTCAGAAAATGGGGTATGCAAACATTTTGTGTATTTGCTGGTGCAGAAAATATATAAAAGAAAAAAGAAACAGTTACTTCAGATGCAGCAGCTCTGGTCAGGTCAGAGGAACAAGAAGCTGTCCAGGGCCAATGGGGACTCTGGTTTCAGGTGACACATTCAAACGCGTACCTGCAACGCAGCTGTTTTTCCATTCGCCCTCCGTGTTAGTGCATTCGCTTTGCAGATGCACAGACAAGCAGGTAAAAAGTTTAATGCAAGTGTCAAAGGAGCTCCTCATCACCGTCATTCCAGCTGCAGTGCCCTCACCAAGGGACGTTCCAAGTTCCATCACATGACAACAGAGGGGAGAATACCGGATGATAAATATTTGAGGACTATCCAGCAAAAGTACAAGAAATTATCTATTACCCGTTGTTCAGCCAAACCTATGTAAAAGTTAGTTATGGAACCTGAGATAAAATTGAATTTCCCTGAAATATAAGAGAACATAATTTGTAGCTCAGGCAGTTGTGACTTACAAATACACCACCTCCAAAAGGAGAAAATAAATGATAAATTTTCAGTCCCTAGCAGGGCACCCAGTACAATGTAAGTGATCGATGTAGGCTGGTGATAGATGGCACCCCCCTATCTGCAGAACATATTCATCAAAAATTTCTCAGGAAGAAAAAAGGTTTGCAATTGAAAGATGTCATTAATTGTACATTTTGTCTTATTATTTAGAAATCGACATCTCAATGCCTAAAGTGAAGTGTCTATATAAAATACATTTATAAACACTTCATTTACAAGTTACTTCACGTCTATTTATCACGCTGAACTTCTTCGTCTCCCAGGGAAAACTACAAGAGCATTTTCGCTTCCATTTTTACAGATGAAGAAATCAAATCTAAAGATACTTAGTGGCCGGGCCAGGCGTGGCTCAGCGGTTGAGCACCGACCTAGGATCCAGGAGATCGAGGTTCGATTCCCAGTCAGGGCACAGGCCCCAGTTGCGGGCTCGATCCCCAGCAGGGGGCGTGCAGGAGGCAGCCGATCAATGACTCTCTCATCACTAATGTTTCTGTCTCTCTCTCCCAGTCCCTTCCTCTCTCTGACATCAATAAAGATATAAAATAAATAAATAAATAGACACCTGGTGACTGACCGTAGGCCATGTGATTTGGAAAGCATCCGACCAAGACTAGAATCCCGGTCCTCCAGTACCCACTCCTCATCATAGATTCTTCTATTATGGAGCCATTATTCTAGGTATAGCAGAGGTCAAGGCTGAGTATTAGTGATCAAGACTGTCCCCACAGAGCAGCTGGGGACGCCTGTCCAGGCCAAGAAAACACATTGGGCAAAGTTCAGGAGCGTGCGCTCATGGACACAATGGCAGCCTGTGGATGGGACTGGCTCCATCTATTGGTGGGTAAGGGGGCATGGAATCGGAGCCCCGAGGGGCTCTCAATGACACACTAAGGAGTGTGGAATTTGTCCCATAGGTGACTGAGGGCCATCAAAGGGATTTTTAACTGCAGAGGGACATAATGAAAGATGTGACCCAAAGTCTAACCAGGGTTGGAGCCAGCATGCTAAGGAGCATGAGTGCTGCAGAGGGGCTGGAGGCAGGGGGACCGGTGGGAATGTCGCCTGTCGTAGCAAGGGGTTAGCCTTGGTGTGTGTTGTCCTAGAGCGTGGACACTAACCCCTCCACTGGGCTGTGGATCCTCCGCAGGAACGCGCGCTCCTCTCATCTTCATGGTCTTGTGTGCATGGTAGAGTGAGTCATTGCAAAACCCCCCGACAGGACTCCCCCCCACACAGTCCAACATTACCTCGCCCTCAACAGGAACAAAACAAAATGTATCATCTGCAGCCAAACGCCACTTCTCCTCCCATTCCTCTCCCTGGTAAGTATGGCACTGTCACCCCGCTGGATTTCAAAATCTGGCATTCATCCTAACTCCCTTCCTCTCCCTCATCCCCTTTCCCCATCCAACTCATCCCAATATAATGTCCCCTTCTCTAATGTCCCTCATGTCTGTCCCCTTTTTACTAACTGAAGTTTCATCAGAATCTCCTGAATTCTTACCTGCAAATGGACCCCTTTTGAATCTGTCCTCAACACTACTACCAGATGCACCATCGTAAGGTCAAAGTATGATTATGGAACTGATTAAAACCCTTTGTTGGCCTTTCATTGCCTAGAGTACCGCCTGGAGCCCAAACTCTTCATCACCACACACACACACACACACACACACACACACACACACACACCCCCTTCATGGTCTGGCCCCTCATCTCTGGCCCATCATCTCCAATCAACCACACTCCAATCAAAGGACCCTCCTCAGCCACACAGGAGGGAGCCACAGTGCCCCCACCCAAGTCCTCCCACACCTGCTATTTCCCCGAGATCCCCGATTTGTCCCATGTCTAACCTCTTCTCTTCTGAAGAAGCTTAACCACCACTTAGGCCCCCACAGCAGAAGGCATCTCCCTGCTCTCAGGAAAGCTCTCTACCCCCTGCTCACCTCTGCCACAGCTCTTATCACGTTGTATTAAAGGCATTATTTTCACGCAGTAGAGGGCAGGACTGCTGCCTAATTCATTTCTCTTTCCAACACCCAGTACTTAGTACATAATAGACACTCTTTATACATTTATATGAACTAGTACACAAATATTTTTAAAGACTAAATGATGGAATGAACAAATGGATGAATGCTGACAGATTTTTTTCTTCTCTGTTCTCTACTGAACAAACTCAGTAACGCCTGCCTATAGAATCCGACAGCAGACGTTTGAGAGCTACAGAAACACGTACACATACATTAAAATGTGTGTGTATTCTCATATTCTACAATCAATTTCATTGCGCTATGGTTACACTTTACACATATACAGCACCTTAGCACTTAACTTGGTATATGAACATACAAGTAGTGAGATTTAAAGAGTCCATCATTCAAATGTAAATCTCCACATTCCTTTAAAGGAATTAGAAGAAACTTTACGGATATTGGTTTTATTTGTCTTCCCTAGCTCAAAACGTTAGCCTCTACATCTTGAAAGCAGAAAGTTAGAGCTGTCTTTGGTAAATGGCTGGTGAAAGGGTTAAGGTGTAGTTGGCTTACCAAGCAGGATGTCCAGCTTACCAGTATAGACTCTATTTGGTGGGGCTATTGGACAACTAAGGCCATTAAGTCTATCATAGTGACTTTCAAAGTCTTTATTTTTCCCCCTTCAAGCTTCAAATTGGATATATTGTGAGTTACCTTGAAATGTTCTAAATAAAAGACAACTGTACTGTCTTGAACAATACAATGCCTGGCACAAAGGAGACACTTGATAAATATCTGTTATTGTGGAAGAACTCCTCCTTGCTTGATTATGTAGCCCCTGAGAGCAGGAAGCGCGTCTTATTAACACTGCAGCCCCATAGAGTCAACCACTTTGCTCAGTGTTCCTTGAATAAGTGTGTGCTCATGGGCATTTGAAATTGGGCAAGATGGACACATTCGTCAGAGGATATTTGTGTTGGTTCCATTACCTTAAGAATCAAGTTCATGGGTCTCTGTAGGTACCAGTCATTATTAAATTGAGCCCTCTACTTGACTATTACAGGTACAAATCAAGTTCCACATGCACAAATGCTAGCTTCCATCTGGCACTAGAGACCTAAATGTGGAATCCGAGGTACTGTCCAAGGAGAAGTCAGCCTCAGAACCAGGGAATAGAAACAGTGATCCATAAATGTTGTTTCTCCATCTACAACAGTGACAAGTCACAAATAAGCAAAGTAAAGAGTATTATCACGTTAACTGTTTCAGATCACCACCTGCAAAAAGAACCCAACAGAATGGAAATTGCTCTTATAAAGGATTCAATACGATTTAAACATCTCATGATATGCAGTGGGGCTCTCTGAGATGTGCCAGATGCTATTAAACACAGCACACTCTATGGGAAAATCATGCAAAATACATTCACTCATTGAATTCTATTGCAGGGCGTAAAGGGCTGAATACATAATTGAACCCCCATTATCTTGGTCTTCGGGCAGTTTTTCTTATGGCTTTCCGATATAGAACATAAAAAATAAAGACAAATATAATGCCTTTTATTTTTCAGTCAACAATATGCTTTCAAAGCATCCCACAGTGATAACACAAAATACACTATTGTGTGCACCCATTTCTCATTTAACAAGACTCGCTATTCATATTTATAGTGTTTTGCTTAATACACCAGCCTTGGGAATTGTTTACTGAAGAAGCCACAATGAGAAATATGTACAGTAGCTAAAATAATTACAGGCATCCATTCATTTGTTAAAACTCTTTTTAAAATCAACAGATATTGATTGAATTCAGGGAACTGTTTTTAATCTGAATGCAGCAATTAGCATTTATAAAACTTCTCTCTTTTGCGGAGAATTTTCACTTTTTAAAAATTATTCTCTAGAAAAAGGACCTTGCCTACAGGACCCTTTAAGGTATGAACAGGTAAAGCAAGTATTATCTTATAGAAAACTTGTAAACATGAGGAAAGTAAGGTTCTCAGGAATTAAGGTTTTTAGCCAAAGACACCCAGAAGCAAGACCCCACACCTAAGCACTCCATATAAATCTTCCTTCCATTCCCGGTGCTTTCACACCCCCTCAGGGCCTCTTCAAGAGCTGCCTTGGGGGAGGAGGCAGGGGCTGGACAGGATTTCCAGGACCCCAGGCTCTAAGTATATCTCTTTTATGTATCATTCACTTGAAAACAAAATCTTTCATTTAAAAAAACAGTTACTCTTGCCCTAGCTGGTGTGGCTCAGTTGGTTGGGCGCCCGACGGCACACCGAGGGTTGCCAGTTCGATTCCCGGTCAAGGGCACATGCCCAGGTTGCGGGCCTGATCCCCGGTAGGGGGTGTGCAGGAGGCAGCCCATCCATGTTTCCATCCCACGTCGATGTTTCTTTCTCCCTCCCTCTCCCTTCCTCTCTCTCTAAAAATCAATAAACTATTTTTTTTATTAAAAAAAGACCTTTTTAGCCCAGCCAGTGTGGCTCCGTGGTTGAGCATCGACCTATGAAGCAGGAGGTCGTGGTTCGATTCCCAGCCAGGACACAGGCCCAGGGTTGTGGGCTCAATCCCCAGAAGGCAGCCAATCAAGGACTCGCTCTCATCACTGATGTTTCAAGACCTGTTTTTAAAAAGAGTAAAAGAAGAAGAAGAAAACAGAAACCAAAAAGGGGAGAACCTAGCAAATGAGTTGTCATGGAAACAAAGAGCCAAAAGGATTTTAAGCTGGAGGTTAATTAACAACTTTAAATGCTAGAGCAAGAGCAAGATTATACCTGAGAAAAGATCCTAGATCTGGGAAGGGGGAGGTCCCCCGTGACATTCAAGGGAGAGTTCCCACAGAATATTAGAAGCAAAGGCCAATGCTAAAGGGGAGGGGGAGGGTGCAGGGGAAGAGACGGGAAGCGCCGGCTACTCAGTCAGGAGCTTTAAGGGAAAAAGGGGGGGCCAGAGAGCATAAGGAAGGCTTGTCTACAGATTGGGGAGTCCCACCACAAAGACGGGGGAGAGGCCCGCAGGAAAAGAGGGGGCAGAAACCTGCCACCGGTGCCGGAGAGATGCGCCAGGGGCCAGAGGAGGCAGGCGGCAATGCAGAGGCCCAGGCAGAGGCGCGTGGGAAAGCGGGCCCGTTGCCTTTCTTGAGATGGGGAAGCAGGAGGAAAGGACAGGAGAAAGCACAGAGAAATGCTGAGGTGGCGGGAAGGTGAATGTGAGCAGGCACGCTTCACATTAAAGTTGAGTCATCCCCTTCCCTGGGAACGTGAGCTCGCATTTGACAGACCCCGGAGAAATATCTGCAGAGTGGAGGCGCAGTAGAATAGGGTTGGTGAGGCGGTGTGAGAACGGCCACTGAGCAGTCCTGACGGGCAAACAGGCTCAAGAACACACCCCAGAAATCTACCCCTCCCTTGGTTTTTGATGAGTTTTATTTTAAAGAGCTCCTATTGAGCTCTTAAAATTTTTTTGAACACCCCCTCCCACCTCTGTATACATTTTGATGTTGCAGCACACGCCTGAAGAGTTGGAGATTCAATTAACCAGCAAGTTATACACTCGTATCTCTATTTTGATAAATTTATAGAGATATAGATATAGATAGATATAGATAGATATAGATATAGATATAAATATAGATATAGATATATAAATATAGGATACCCCAAAATATAGTATACACACACTTTGAATAATTATAAAGGCAGTGTTTATTAAAATACATTTCATTTTAAAATTGAGCTACCAGCTGTAAAGCGTGTATACATTTTGTGGGACAGCCTGTATATATGCTGAAAAAACATATAAGGCAGGTACAAGTGAGTCTACCTGCAAATCAATAAGTTATTTCACCATATTTTTTATCCAGCCTTGCTCCATAATAGAAAACAAGAAAAACTGCTAAATAGTCTTTAAAATTAAAGTATTCTTTGCAACTCTTTATGGGAGCACCAAGGGGGATTTGGACCAAACTCTGCTAAAAGGAGTCTCGTAAAATAGGGCCGGGATCTCTGCTGGAGTTGGAACTGGACTTGAAAGGAAGGAAAGGCGGACCCACGTGAGTCAGATGGGCTGTTGATTGCTCAGCACCATTTCCTCCTGGGCCCCGTGTTGCGGAGCTGGAAGTCTAATATCTACAACTCCAGGCTCTCTGCCTGCAGGGCGCCCAGTCACATTCCACCCGGGAGGAGCGTTCACCCATGATTTGGAAGCAAAGAGACACCGTCATCACAATCTGCTCCTCCGACAGTGGGGGGCAAGTCGGAGCTTTGGCAAACATGAGACTTTTCAGTGAACCACCATCTGTGCTGGAGGCAGCTGCATCTCATTGTTTCCTGGAGACACTACAGCCTCCTGTCCCTCTAGAAGCCAAGTATTCCCCTGTATTAAATCCCTTCTGTCTGAATACTGGGGTGGTTTCATATCTTTGACCACCTTGATGATATGAGAACTTCATCAACAGTACAGGTTGTTATACTATGGAACAGAGAACACTGTTAGGAGATGCTGCCCCAAAGGACCACCTTTTACAAATGTGTCACCTCCACCTCCCTATTCCCGTGGCGATCGCTCCAGGGTGGGCCCTCTCCGGGCCACGCTCTCCAGTGGGTGGGCAGCCCCCACCTCCCCCCGGGGTCCTCGTCATCTAGCACAATGCTCGATTCTCCTTTATTTCGTACGTTGTCCTCATGTTCACAAGCCTTCTGTGGCTACTTCCTTCCACTGCAGAGCTGAAATGCTCTTGCGAGCCCGTCTCTCCAAAGCCTGGACATACCCAACCGCCTTAGCAGCACCGCCCCAGAGTCATCATTCTCTAGTTGGACTGGTCGCCCACCCACCACCAACAGACCATCTCCATTCACCCCTTGTTTCCTTCCTTCATGCTTGCCCCTCCCCCAGAACACCCTCACCTGTCTGTTCAAACCACATCTTTCAGAGACAGCTCAAGTCTCGGCTCCCCCACGAAGCCTTCTAACCACACAACAGTTTATTAATACCATGCTCCTCGGAACGGAAGCATTTCAGCACAGCGGAGGCTGCCTGCAAGTCCAGCCCAAGTCATTGGCCCATGCACTTGTGCTATTTAAATGCATGGCTGCTGCTTTAAGCTGCTACATCTTGGGATGGTTTCTCTGCAAATGCTAATGGATAAACACTGCTCCCACGCTTGCCTGTCCACAGCATCCTGTCCACAGGGCAACCAGTGACCTTTCCAAACTGAAAGTCAAAGCACACCTCTGCCCCTCCCAGCTTCCCTACATCACCATCCCCTACATACTCAGCCCATCGCTCACTTCATCCCAGTCCCACCAGCTGTCTTTTATTCCTCAGCAAGCCCTGCTACTCCCACCTCGGGACATTTGCACTTGGAGTTCCCTCCATCTGGAAAGCTCTTTTCTTAGAACCACGCAATTCCCTCCCTCACTGCATGTAGGTTCTCTAACTCAAATGTCACCACCTCCAAGAAGCCTTCTCAGATAACTCTGTAAAGTACCATGTCCCTCAGTCTCTGTCCCCTTACCCTGCTTTGTTTTTCTTTATCTGTGTGATGCTTCTATTACATATGCATTTGGTCACTGGTTTATTTCCCATCACGCTAAAAGGGAAGCTCTCTGAGAGCAAGGACCCCAGTTGTGCGCTGACCACTGAGTCTGTGGTGCTGAAAACCCTGTGGACAGCACAGCAGTGGGTCAGGAAGAAGCTGAGGGTTGAAAACATGGAAGGTTGGACTTCAACCTCTCAGGGATGTTTGGGATACACCATGTCCCGTGTTTCCGAACTCCAGTTAGGCCTGTACAACAAGCAGTGTTCCATATCTAAGAGCATGTTGCCAATAAAATCAAATTTAAAAGCTGTTTTTCTGCTATATGGCATTGTAGTCATTTTGATGGGACACTGACGTAGTCCTTATGTTGTTTCCCTTTTATAACACGATCTGCATAATTTAAGGCCAGCTCCGTAGGATTTGCACAATTGAAGGCCATGCCAGAAAATGTGTTCCAAGAGTCTTATGATTTGCAGTCCTCAGCCATTCTGTGTCATTTTGTTTGACGCATCTTGTGGTCCAGACATGAGGTGAAGCATGGACACCACCACATACAGGTCACTCTGGGGAAAAGAGCAGGAGCCAACGTTTAAATGTCCAGACACAGAACAACTGACTGTTCCCTTTATTGCTGTCAACAATGGTTGGCTACCCCAACATTCAGCAATACTCAGGAAACGCACAGGATTAAAAGGCAGCCAGCCTTTTTCTAGCTATTCTCCATTTAAACCGGCCACTTACGGATCTAAAATCCTTTATTATGGCTCTATTTAGAAGCAAAATATGCAAATTCTCATCTTTCTGAAGCAAAGGCTGCCCACCCAAAATGAGAGTGAAATGTGTTTAGATCAAGTTAAATAACTGAATTGAATCTCAAATTACAAATAAATGACAACAAAAGTGGAGTTTGGGGAACAGAGCTGCTTAGAAATTTATATCAATTCTCTACCAACTGTGAAATAAGTCCAGCCCTAACAGCACGTTCCAAAGACAAATGATGTCATTATTTACAACCTTTTTCAGCAATCCAATAAGTTAAAAAGCAAGTATAGAAAATTTTTACTAAAAAAATAAAAATATAGTTAACAACAGTCAAATGTCCCCTACTTAAAGTTGGAGAAGTCACTTCTGTTGTAATAAAAGATCACTAATTTATTTTACCATTAACAAAACAGGAATTTTGCAGAATTATAAAGCACTGTTTAATTGTTCCATGAGTGTAATCATAACATTTTTAATTATATGATGAAAGATTATCTTTAAAAGTCAATTGTACAGATTCTTCCACTCATACGAAGATGTTCAGCACATATAGGAAAGACTGGTCCACAGATGTGTTCAGATGGGGTAAGGCCACGAGGGATGAACTATTCAGAGTGAGTCTTCCTTCACCCATTGCCATCACTAATTTCTCTGCAAGTCAAGAGCCTTTTATAATAATACTCAATTTATTGTTGGGTATTAAAGTGACCTGAATGTGACAAAAAGAATTGGTCAGATGCCACAAAAAGCAGCCAGATCTTAAAGTAAAAAAGCCAAGGGGCATGGAAGGATCTAGTCTCAGAGGGCTGGAAGACTCTACAATCTTACAGTCCCTTTTTAAGGAAAAAAAAAAATACAAAATTATAAATATGGAATTGCTATGGGAGTGTACTTAATATATAATTGAGAAAAGAAATATCAAAAATTTATACAACTGAAACTGACAAGTACCACACAGAGAGAACACAGAGCACAGAAATCTAACAAAAAAAAAACATAACATTTTTATCAGCTGAATAACCAACATAGCTCTTTTCTTTGTGTTTTGGCTGATGTTCTTTAATCACCTCTCCTTAAGACAAACGTGTTGCACATATTCTAATCTAGAGTGGACAGGTCGTTCAGTCTTCCCTCTGCTCAGTCATCAGAGAGATGCTGCATCAATGAGTATATTCCTGACGAGAGAACTTGCACTGGACTGGGCGTGGCTAAGAGCCAAGGCCCCGCTTCCGATGCCACACAGCTGGTGAAATGTCCACTCCTGGCCCCTGGCTCCATGCATCTCAAGCTGTGCTTCTCCTCCACCTCCCTCCCACTTCGGGGAACAGCGAAGGAGAGCACCCTCACTGCAGGGTGGCCCCCGCCCAGCCCCTCTGGGTGCAGTGAGTGGTACAACTGTTCCTGGGTGTTCCTGCACCAGGATCACTAGCCATGCTCAGCAACACATGGAGGCGACACGAATCATAGCATGTATCGCACTGCACCCAAGGTTGAGGTACGCCCGTCTCACCTTTACTTTGAGTTATCACAAAATTGCCCAGGGCTTTATACAGCTTTATTCATAAACACCAAAAGTCAGAAGTATCCAAGATGCTCTCAGTAGGTGACTGGATAAATGCACTTTGGTCCATCCAGACAACGGAATATTACTCAGTGTTAAAAAGAAGCCATGAAAGACATGGAAGGGCCTTACATGCATGTCACTAAGTGAAAGAAGCCAATCTGAAAAGGCTACCTACTGTATGATTAGAGCTATATGACTCCCTGGAAGGATAAAGCTGTGGAGACATAGAAAGGTCTGCGGCGGCCAGGTGTTGGGAGCGGGGAGGGAAGGACAGGTGGCCCGCAGAGGGTTGTCAGGGCGGTGAAATTCTCCTGCAGATACAGCAATGGTGGATACACAGCAGTACACATTTGTCCAAATCTAGAGAATGCCCAAACCAAGAGGGACCCCTGATGTAAACCATGGACTTAGGGTGATTACTACATGTCAATGTAGGTTCATTGCTTATAACAAGTTGCCACTTTGATGCTGATAGTGGGGGAGGCTGTGCCTGTGTAGGGATGGGGGGGGGGGGGTAATACAGAAAATCTTGGTACAAAAATTTGAACCTAAACCTTCTCTAAAAAAATAAAGACTATTTTAAAAATTGCCCAGGGCCACTCCAATGGCCCTGGATAAGGGAAAGTGTAGCAGAAGAGAAGCTGGAAAGGGAAGAGACAATGGTCTTAAATGACTGAGGTTAAACATTCTATTTCTGCCAGTTTCTACCTATTTCTGCCAAAATATATGTCGATGTGGATGCCTGCTGGAGGCCTCTCCCTGGGCCTCGGAAGGGCCCCTTACCAGGGGAGGGGAGGGCTAACAGGCGAACTTCAGTGGTTTCATGGTCTAGCTACTGCATTCGGGAGATAAGATTAGACAAGGTCCCGTGCTAAGAGAGGAGAGCTCAGGACGGAAGCGGCGAAGCGAGTCGGCACAGAGGCCGCTCCTGCCTTCACGCCGCCCCCCACAAGCTGCCCCGAGAGCGGGTACCCATGTCTGGGGCAAGGAGCATCCAGTGAGAGACTGCTGGAAAACAGCCAAGAAAAAACACGCAAAATCTTATTATATTTCCATTTCTGTAGGTACAAATGGTCTCATATCAGCAATTTCATAAGGTTTAACCCAGTAGTAATTAATCAAATCCAATGCATGCTCACCACATGCTGTTATTAGCATCTCCTAGGCATCGTTATGGGTTAACCTGTATCCCCCCAAGAAAGATACGTTGGGCTCCTGACCCTCAGAATCTCAGAATGTGACCTTTGGCGACAGAGTTTTTACAGAGGTAATGAAGTTAAGATGATATTGTTAGGGTGGGCCCTGACCCAATATGAATGGTGTCCTTATTAAAGGGGGAAATGTAGACCCAGAAATGCCTAGAAGGGAGATGATATGAAGAGACAGGGAAAGAGCATCTACAGACCAAGGCCACCAGAAGCGAGGAGAGACCTGGAACAGATGCGCCCTCATAGCCCTCAGAAGGGACCAACACCTTGATCTCAGACTTCCAGCCTCTGGAACTGGGAGACAATACATTTTTTCTGCTTAAGCCACTCAGTTTGTGCTACTTTTTTTTTTTTTTTTTAATATATCTTTATTGATTTCAGAGAGAGGAAAGGAGAGAGAGAGAATAACATCAGTGATGAGAGAGTCATTGATCAGCTGCCTCCTGCACGCCCCCGACTGGGGATGGAGCCCACACCCGGGCATGTGCCCTGACCGGGAATCGAACCCTGATCGCCTGGATCCTAGGTCGGTGCTCAACCGCTGAGCCACGCCCGGCCGAGCAGTTTGTGCTGCTTTGTTACGGCCGCTCTGGGGAACTAATACAGGCAGATGCTCCTTCGGTGCTCAGCGAGCTCCCGCAATGTGAGCGCTATTTCTGTTCCATCTGTCTCAGACCGAACACCGAGGCTCGGAGAAGCCAAGAACAGCGGCCGAGGTCCCAGACGTGCAGGGGATGAAAAGGCTTTGGGGTCTGACTCCAAGTCCATGTTCATGATGGCCATGCAATGCCAGCTCGGTGGGCCTGCCTGTGCATTCAACAATCTCCGTTTTTAATTAGCAATATCCAGGGGTGATAGAAAGAACACTGTCAGGTCCCTCAAAACCACCGCTCTCTGAAGTACTATTTTTTAAAAGCCCACTGTGATCCTGCTCACAGGCCAGGAAGTCCCCACTTGGGGACAACTGACACCAGAGGAAAAGAGCACTTAAGTGAACACAGTGACAAAGAAAAATAATGATGGTACAGCTTCTAGGCTTCCAGTTGGGGGAAAACTAAGAATTAACACGTTAACTTTTAGGATGAATAAAAATGAACATTTAGAAGCAGACCAATTACTAAATTTCTGATAAAATTATCTGACATCCTTTATTTCATGTTTGATTTTCATAGCATGGTTTTAGAGAAGGTCATTTTATATAATGGGCTGGTGGAGTAGGAGGGGGAATGGTTTGAACACCGTTGGGAAACTCGGAGTTAAACATAAATGAATTTGAACCGTGAGACTTCTCTGAGACCATAACGTACCAAAAATGTACCTTTTTAATCTCTTAAGAGCAAAGCACAATATGCAGTGTTTTCCAAACATTGTTTATTTGATGATAAAACCATCTTTTCTGGCATTTAGTAGGGTCAGTGTTCCGAAGAGCCCGCTCTAGGAAACGCTGACTTAGAAGCCCTTTCTGTATACCTGACAGATTATACTTCAGTTATCCCCACAAATTGTAACCCCTGGACGTCCAAACGAGCATGGCCTCACTCTGTGAAACAGTGATGGCCGGGGCTCAGCCTCAAATGGTTCTGGAAACCATCCTAGGAAACAACAGGAGCAGCACTGGGCTGGAAGGAGCACCGACTCCAGCCTGCATCCAGCGCAGTGGGACGGGCCCATCCCGAAGTTCCTGCGGCAGGTGGGAAAGAAGGGATGGAGAGAGGGGACGCTGAGGACAGGGCAGGCCCTCGGCACCGCCACCTGCACGGCCATCTGCCAGCGGTCAGGGACCTGAGCGCGGACCCGCCTCCTGCAGGGCCCGGCCTGGCCTGCGGCAGCGCAGGGTCAACCCAGGCAGGCTTCTCGGCGAGGGAACTGACCGACTTTAGGGCTGCTTGTGTGTTCAAGGTTGTCCAGCCTCAGGCAGGGACAGAGAAGGAGAGGCGCTACCAGGAGGGACGCGGAGGGTGTCAAGCCCCTGATGGATGAGCAGAGCAGATGAGAAAGAAAGGAACACCGGCCAAGCCGGTCCATCTCTGGGAACCGCCACCGCCCTAAACAAGATGCCCAAACGGTTCCCTTATCCAGTTACTCAGACCACAGTTAGCTAAGATTCTGTATTAGTATCGTGTTATTAAAAAGGCATTAACTTCAAAACTTCATGTCTCTTTTCTTTTACCTGTTATTTATGTGTCATTTCTACCCTGCTCACATTCCCCAAGAGGTGGGCTGTCTTAATTATTAAATCATATAGAAAGATTCAAGGGAAAAGACAAATCAAAACCAATTAAGAGGCCGGCATCTGGGTTTAATTAGTCCCTGCAACTGCGCCCTCCAACAGGCTCTCCGCTAGCGACACTGGCTTCCTGGTAAAGGGAAGCATCCAACTTCATTGGAAAGAGATTAATTTAGCTTCCAGGTACTACATTTCAAGAAGACTGTATTTCTGGTGCATTTATATAAAAACCAGTAAGCAATGAAAGTCTTCACCTGTCATGTTGGTGACACCCAAACCCTTCCGGTCCCCTCAGCCCAAACTCCGCATGTGGGCCTCTCGGAGGGGCTCACCTGTTCCATCCTGTGGAATCTCCAGGAGGGAGCTGCAGGTTACGGAAAACTCCAGATTCATCTGCCTTCTCTGGAAGAATGCTTGGGACTTGGGGTACCTTCCCCTTAAGAGGAGCTCTGGATCTGGATACTGAGCCAAGCTAGCACCTGGGGGGGGGGGGGGGGAGGGCAGAAGCTTCCAGCTGGCTTGGTTCTCACCCTGATGGGGTGCCTCCCACAACCACACCTGGCGAGGGCCAGGAGGCCTGGAGCAAGGCTTCTTGGCTCAGCTATCGGCCTGCAGGGGGGATAAATTCTGTGGTTTGGGGGGATGGGAAAGGGCTGTCCTGAGCATTGTAGGATGTTTAGCCCACTAGATGTCAGTAGTACCTCCCCTCGGGTGTGACAAGCAAAATGTCAAATACCCCCTGGAGGTAGGCAGGAGAACACTCTCAGATGGGAAACAGTGGCCTAGACGTAGGGCCAGTGCCTTTCACAAAAACTGGACTTTAATTTTGCCAAATGCAAATTTAAATTAGACAAATTTCAGGTTACAATTCCCAGATTTCTGGGTCAAAACGGAAAGAAATAATTTTGGCTTGCAATTTTTTAAGGTTAAGCCTTACTGGTTGGCTGTCTCAATGATTTTTAAATCCCAATATGGCCCCAGGAGAATTTCTAATTTTCAATACCTCTAAATTCCGATGATCCTGCCAGGATGTTAGGTGCCATAGCCCCAAGAATACAAAAATAGTCTTTAATATGACCACAGCTTCATATTTTACCCTGAACATTCATATCTTACTCAGCTCTGAATGAGTTGTTCATTTAGAACTATTCAGTTAGGACCAAGTTCAACTCAACTCAGAAATCTTGGCCAACCAGAGTCATTTTAATTTTCATATGGTTGCTACTGATCCTTTCTGATAATAATCAGGCAATGGGCTCATCAGAGTTTAACAGCCATTCCTATAGGTGATATTAAGATTCAGTCATCCACCAGGGAGTGGATACGTGTCTTCCTAGTTCCCATGACAGGCAGAGAAGCATCCAAATTATCGAATTGCTACATCAGTACTTAAATGCACATTTAATAGAAGAATGGCATTTTTTTGCACCACTTAAAATGGATTGTGACTTCACACAAAAATATTCTTTCCCACTTAGATTTTGACAATAGTATAATGCATTGGACTTTGAGTAATGACCTGATATATATGATGAGGTTTTATAAACTGGCCCATGACTAAATTCCTGCCCACATATTAAAGACTAGTGGAACAGCAATAATCTTCGAGAAAAGCTTTGTGTTTTTCTTACATCATTTTATTGGTGGCCTGAAAGAGAGTACAGGACAAAACTAGTTCTGCATAAAATCTAAACCATTTCAGGATTAAGTTAAACACAGGGCTACAAATTGCATAAATGTCCCACAGAGTGCTGACTCTGTAATCTGTGAGCAATTAAGATCCCCCCTTTTTGAGTCTATCCTGATGGAATAACACCTGAAGAGTTAATTTAGCAAAGATTGAGGCCCATTCCTCGGGAGAGGCTCTAAACTCTGTGGGACAGAAAGAAATAACCTCCTGGGACCCTTTTAAAGTGAATGAAGGGTTTTTAACAGGCAGTCGGTGTACTGCATTCCAAATAAGAGCCAGAAATATGTGTAACACACAGCAGGACCCATGTAGGGACGTCCAGCGTAATCAGTCATCTGATTGTCAACAATGATTGTGCTCTTGCGATTACAGAATCCATTGCTTGGGTGGAAACATCCCCAAGTCTCATTTGGTATTGTTTCAGACAAGCAAACCCAGAGACTCCCTCTAAAATCTGTCATAACCTGATTTTTGGAAAGGATAAGTTGCTTATGGAAAATTTGAACGTAATAAGTTTATATATGACTCATCTAGGTTCCGATTGCTGTATTATCTCAATCACACAGCCTGGCTGCATGGCTTACTGGCAAGCTCTATACAGCAAGGAGACAGCCTGGCCGTCCCCTGCCCAGAACAGGCCCTTCTAGGCCAGTGGTCCCCAAGCCAGCTCTGAGGATGGACTATATCGGAATCACCTGAGCACCTGCCTAAATGCAGATTCTGGGTCCCCAACCGAAACACACAAAATCTGAATTTGGGGGAGAAGAGTCCCCAGAATCTGTATTTTTTTTAATATGTTTTTATTGAATTTTTTAGAGCAAGAACAAGGGAGAGGGCTAGAGAGAGAGAAACATTGATCGGCTGCTTCCTGCACACCCCCAACTGGGGATCGAGCCTGCAACCCAGGCATGTGCCCTGACAGGGAATTGAACCGGTGACCTCTTGGTTCATGGGTCGATGCTCAACCACTGAGCCATGCTGGCTGGGGCTGGAATCTATATTTTAACAAGCATCCAAATGTGAGTCTTCAGCACACTGGAGTTTGCCCCTCAAAAGACTGGCCTATGAAACTTGATTTCCATCATAATTTCCATACATCCATAGTTTCTGTCACCTTTTTGGCTGTTTGTCCAGTCATGGTGACCACATATTGGGTGCCAGATTCAACTGAAGAGGGGGTGCTAACTAAAGACCCGAAGGCCACAGCCCCTTCTTCGTTTCCACTCTCCACCATGGCCACACTTTCTTGAGGCACTGTTTTCCATTAAACCCCCACAAACAGTTCTAACAGGTAATAAAGTGCTTACCTGACTCATTTCTCAGGATGAACCATCACTATGACCTTTCTGGAGATGTTCTTTTGACCCTGTGAATAAGTGTGGCATTTCCCAGAGAAAATCCCAGCCTGGCCTCTTCTCTTCCCATCTAATAACAATAATTATTCCATTTTTAAAAGAGACTCTCCATTCCTCCATGGAAGTCTTACAGAACCACTTGCATATGTATTTGACATTAGCGCCACTCCTGAGCACCAGCTTATGTGTCCTGAGAAATACACAGCGCCTTCTCTCCTCTCTTTCTTACCAGCCATACTACGATCTACAGTTACTGGTACCAAATAGTGAGATCTATAACCAAAACATGGGAGAAACCCTTGTGAAAAGGAAATGTGCATGAGGAATGACACAGCCCCTCCCTGTCCCAGGCCTTACAGCACGCCACTGACACAGGTGGTCTGATTAAAGACAGTGTATCCTTCAGAAGGACAACACATCCGCCAAGGAAAAGAAAAACTTCAGAAAGTTCTACTCAAGTGACCCGTTCGAACCAACCCTTTCTGCCAGAGCCCGAAATGTATGCATAGGTAAATCTGCTCCCAGTGTCAGCCGGTTACAGGTGATTATGTTCACTTTAGATCACGCAAATCAAACGCCAGCTCTGACTTCCAGGAACTCCCAACTGAGATCACGCTGCGGAGAAATCATCTTCCATAGCTTACGAGGTTCAGAAGTAGGGCCCATCGTAGGCTACAGCTCGTGGGCACAGGGACGTGGCTGAGAGGCAGAGCACACAGCACCTGCTAATCCGTCCCCCGTCCCCCGGAGGCGTCTGCCACACCCAGTGCCACTGCCACCCACTGTGGCCAGGAAATTATAAGAGGTGCTCACCTTATAAAACCCTGTTGGTGAAAGAGGGTCGTGCGGTCAAATTCATTTAGAAAACACAATCGACTCCACCCCCAGTATTCCTTTGCTAGGGCTACCGTAACAAGGCACCACAGACTGGGGGCGGGGGGGCTTCAACAACAGAATTGATTGTCTCACAATTCCAGAGACTGCAAGTCCAAGATCAGGGTGTGGACAGGGTTGATTTCCTCTGAGGCCTCTCTTTCTTGGCTTGTAGACAGCCACCTTCACATCCTGACCTCTTCTTCTTATAATGACACCAGTCACTTGGATTAGAGTTCACCATATGGCCTCATTTTACCTTAATGACCTCTTTAAAGGCCCTATCTCCAAATAGAGTCACATCCTGGAGAGGGTTGGGTCTTTAACATGAATTTGAGGGGGACACAATTTATCCCATAACAACCCCCTTTGTTCAGATTCTCAAAGCGTATTTCCCTGTCAAGGCTCTGAAAACTCATACAGTAAAGAGCTAACCTTGTTGGAGGTGGCCATCCTCCAACCCATCTGACCAGAGAACACGTTCCCTGTCACATGCCTTCACATGCTGCGGACCCAGTTCCGCGGTGCACACAGCTGGGGACCCACACATTGCTCTCGGGGGAGGGGGCTGCATCCATGGCCTAGAAGGTCCCACCAGCCGTTGCTGCTGAAGCAAGGCCTGAGGTGCCACATGCAAACCGAGGACCTTTTCACGGAAGGAGCCAGGCCCCAGGTTGACAGGGAGCAAGGATGAAGCTACAGAAAGATGGCCCCGCGCAGAGAACATGTACCATGCCGTGGGCTGAAAGGGGAGAAGCGGGGGAAAGAAATGCGGGAGACATTGAGACGCACGTGTAAAGCTGCGAAATACTTTATGCCACAGCCGCAGTCATTTCAGCGGCTGCTCGCTTAGGAAAGGTTTTCTTTAAAAAGAAAAATAGAACAGCTTTTTCTTAGTTGCATAATAACTGAGACCATTTTAAATGCTTGATTGTGTTTCTTGCTCTTTGACATTGTTTATATTTCTTATCTGTATATATTAATACATAAGTAGAATCTAAATAACTCTACCTGGGAACCATTTTTAGAAATTTTGATTTTTTTTTTTACATTCCTCTTTTTAACTAGACTGTTGAACACTATAAAAACTGCTCAGGGATACATGATGATTGTAAAGAATATTACTGCTAACAATGAAAATTAAAATAATGAGTGTTTGCTTTTAAGTTATGTCCAATTCCTCTAGCACAAGAAGTGCTGAGGCTCCTTCAGCTGAAAGATGTGCTGTCCCCGCTCATGAATATACACTAGTTGACTATTTTTACGTTCTTTACTTCACGATACCAGGGGGCTGCTGGGAATCTGGAGACCTGAGTGCCACAGAGCACAGTGCAAAAGGTGACCCCTCCAGCCCAGGTGTGGGCCTCAGCTCCCCACTGGTTTCCAGATGGAACGTCCCCTGGTCTGCACAACTTGACCAAGCAGCTCAAGCAAATCCCTCGGACCCGCTTCCTCTTCTCCCTCTGCTTGGGATCACTGTGGACACCAAGGAGGTTCAAACCCAGCTACCCCAGCCTTTCTCTCACTCAAGGCTTTTCTTTCCCAGCTAGAAAGCACTGGCCTTGGGGGTCATGTTAAGCCACCAAAATGTGAAAAAAGCACTGGACGTAGAGTCAGAAGGCGGAGGTTCAAGATGTAGCGGAGTCTCTGGCTCATACTTGTGATAGGAAACCTCTCTGAGCCACATTCTCTCCCACACAGACAGGAATCCCACCGGCTCTGCTCCTTCACAGGCTGCTGGGAAGCAAAGATATGTCAGAGCATTCGGCACAGCTGATGGAGAGATAAAGGGAGGCAGACATAGGCTCCGGCTGTACCGACAGCCCCGCTGGTCCAGAGCTCCGTCCCTACACGGGCAGGCCCCGAGGCCTCTACAGGGACCCACAGAAGGCTGGTCTCCTGGCCACACACCTGCAGGAGGGGTGAGCTAGCCATGTTCTGCCAAAGACCCTGTCTGCAGACCCCAGGTCACGAACTGATGTGTCTCCATCTAGGATCTGCAGGTTAGCGGTGCTCCTGTTTTATGGGTTTCCATTCATTGTAATCTTCTCTTTCTGCAGCTGGGACTGGTTTGGTCAAAAAGAGGGCTGTGCAGTAACAGTGTCAAACAAATAGCACCGGAGCGGTTATTTTCAGATACGTTAAAATTCTCTTTAATCGAGACGAGGGCCTAAAATAACTCAGGCCATTTCCTACGGCTGAGCAAATACTGATAAGAGCTTTATCCAATCAATAAGGCAAGAGAAGGAAATAGTCAGGTGTGATGGAATTGGACAAATACCCCAGCTAGAAACAATCACGAAATACAATGCAATTACAGAGTACGGTGCCCGGGTTCTGGAACTACCAGATCCTGCTCTTTCACGCATCAAAGATAATCTAGAATTTTAATGCACACTAGTCTCATGAGTAACCAAAAACTGTAGGCAACTAAAAATCAAGACAAAACCCATATAAACATGTGTGTGTGTCTAGTACACACAGCCTTCCTTCAGATTTTTATGGACGATTTCACAGTGCCCGTGGACACACCCCTGCCCGCCCCATCAAACCAGAGAAAGCACTCCAATTAATGCCAGCCCCCAAATATCCAGTTCTAGTAATCAGGGAGAAAGTCATATCCTACTGATGTTTTCTTGGAGAGACAGGGAAATAGTTCATTACAGAATCCACACAGCAGAACAGGATAATGTTTCTCGATATATTTTCTCTCCTCCGCTCCCAAGTTTCTTCTCTCCCCGCTAACTTGAGCTCTCCCCACTCCTCATGCCCTCCTCGGAAACGACGTGGCGGAGCTGGGAGACCACTGGCAGGGCAGCTCTTGGAAGCCCAGGTGGTAAGTCTGAGCTGGTCCAGCTCCACACTCCGAGAGGGGCGATGATTAAGTAGTGTGTGCCCGGAGGTTGAGACTGGGTGGTGACACCATGCCACCTGGTCCAGAACAGGTGAGCAATCACCTGAGAGAGAATAATGGCTTCAAGTGTCATATCCCAACGCAGGCAGGTGTCTGGGTTGTTGTTGTTCTCATGGGCAAAACAGGGTCCCACTGATGTCGCCTCCACACAAAAACAAGCACGTCAGTGCCTCGCACTGTCCATCACGAGCCCGCTTCACACGGCAGTGACGCCCCCGGTGCTGGGAGCGATACGCGAGCCTCGGGAGGTTACTGGGAAGAGCATTTCTACGTTCTGTGGGAGGCTGGATTCTATGACCCCCTTCCATTCAAAAGGCAATGGAGAGCCTTCAAAAGTTTTGAGCAAAGGGTGGTGTGATTTTTTTATAAAGTGTTATATTAGAAAGATCTGTGGAAGACTTTGAAAAAGTTTTCAGTACCAAACGAAAGAGTCGGAGGCATCCTGACATATCATAAGACCAGCATGGAGGTTCTTACTCCAAGTGAAATTTGATTTAACACAAACAGCATGAGAAAATCGCGCATGCAAGGCTTGCATCCGCCATCAGTCTCCACGATAAGAGCCTTCTTCGCGACTAGCATCTCTAACGACAAGCAGATACAGGCTCGGCGTCCGAGGTTTCGGGACACATTCCAGTGAGAATGACCCCTCAGCCTACCGTCTGTGTGGGACACTCAGTTACGGCAGGGCCCGAGATCAAAACCAGGGGGCCCGATCTGCTCACACGCATTCCCACCAGCGGCCGGGACGTCTTCACTCTCAGTAAGTAAAGCAAGGCTCTCTTAGGCCATGTTTCAATTTCTAAAGGGGTCTTACGCTACCGGGGCCACATGTAACACTGTTGGTATGAACCCTTATTTAAAATGTTCAAAGATGCCAGCCAGCCTCCTCTGTGGTTGGTCATCAGCTGAGAGTTCTTCACCTGCTCGTAGTCTCGGAGCAAAGGGCCAGGTCTCCAATGAAGCGTCTGCTCGGCCCGGTGCTCGGCCCGGGCAACGAGCTGCACCTGCTCCAGCAGCTCCCCTCCCTTCCTTCCTCTCCCCCGTCCTTCTCCTGTGTGACCAAGGGAACGGTCTCTGCCCTGAAGATGCCACCTGGGAAACCACGGGAGTGATTCAAACATGTGCCAACCTGCCCAACAGCCGGACCTAGATGGGCCTTGCTGGGTGGTGATGGTCACTGTTTCGGTGCACCCTCGACACGTGGGCACAGGCCCTGGCACCTGGCACTCCCTCCAAGCATGGTGGGACCGGCATCTGTTGCCGACTGACTTTTAGCATGTAATGAGAAACCAAGAAGCGTGTTTTTCACCATTTGCTGCTAAAGAGGATGCTTCGCCTCCTACTGGAAGGGGTTGGGAGGGAGGGAAAGGTGTGGCAGGTGTGGCAGGTGTGGTTAGGAGCCCACGTGGCCTCCTCCGGTCTGGCCAGGAGCAGGTCAGTCAAACCTACTGTGAACGGTGAGTGCGCGTCTATGGAGCCAACTGGGATCATCTTAACGAAAAGCACAGCCTCGCTGGTGACCGCTGAGATGGGCGCTGACACCTTTGCAAGGGTTGAAAGGAGAGAATGAAAAAAGAAAAGAAAAGCCTAAGCTTTTTGCACTTGCTTTGTGCATTTCAGTCAGCAAAGTGATATTTCTTAAACTTAACAGAGAGTGACACCGATTTAGTTAGACGGAGGAGTAGCCGGCCCTTAAGTTCACGAAGTAATGCTGTCCACACCACCACACAGATGCCTCGCTGTCAGCTGAGGCACCAGATTCTTTGGAAACAGCAAGAGGTTAAATATCAGAAAACACCGCAGCCACCGAAACGGGGTCCGGCTGAAACTGCGGCAAAGCCCGTGTGCAAATTAAAGCTGGTGCTTTCTGTTAAGAGCTTTGGTTTGGGAGGTTTCTCAGCTTTGTCTCCAAAGTCCTGATTCAAAACCACAGCGTTCAGCAAGTCAGTGAGATTTCACACTTTCATCTGAAACCCACACCAACAAACGCATCTCTTGATGCAACTGGGGACCTTAGACTCCTCACTAGAGAACCCAACCAAACCCTGGACTCGTTGGCAAAACCCGGCCCCCACGCAGAGGATCACCGCTCCACTTAAAGGTTCAAGGAAAGGGCGCAAGGTGGGGGAATGCTGGCTGGACAGCCCGTAGCTGCTACTTTCCAACCCCCAGCACAGCACCGAATGTGGCTGAGGTCTGGGAGAGAACCTGCATGGTATGAAATGCAGCAATTACTGGCCTATTAATATAGGATGTTAGTTGCTGTAAAGTACTTTCTCTAAAAGACAGGTGGGGAGAATTCTTTTTTTTTTCTTCTTTTTTAAATATGTTTTTACTGAGTTGAGAGAGAGAGGAAGGGATGGGAGGGAGGTACCGAGGGAGGGGTAGAGAGAGAGAGAGAGATTGGCTGCCTCCTGCACGCTCCCCACCAGGGATCCAGCTGGCAACCCAGGCATGTGCCCTGACTGGGAGTCGAACCAGAGACCTTTTGGTGCATGGAACAGGACGACATCCAACCAACTGGGCCACACCAGCCAGGGCGGTGGGGGGGAAAATTCTTATTGCAAAAGTAAGTAGCAAATTTTTTTTCTATAGACAAAAATGCAGTTAAGCAATTTGCTGGGCCGTGATGTAAAATGTCTCAGACGCAAAAACTTCCTTTTGGACCCAAAACAAAAGCTAGCAGAACAAGACTGACATCCGTCTCTTGCCTACCGTTTCAAGTTTGGAAATCAAAGAATTTTCAAATCCCAGGATTAGTGAGGGACAGAGAAATAAAATGGGAGTGAGGGAAAAAGAAATAAAATGTCAGCAAAGATTTCCAGCTTCATGATCTTCAGACACCGGGGCCGGAGAAAGGAGGTGGCTGTAACTCCATCACCCCCACACTCTAGTTGTGCAGCCGCAGGTGGCGTGCATCCACCTGACCTGGGACATCCCAGCAGGCTGCCAGGAGGTGGTCCCCACATGCCAGGTGAGATGGGGCCACCCCCCCCACTGTCCCATTTTTCTGGGTTTCTCCAACATGCCTGGGTGCCGGTCGTTAGGAGTAATGCATCCCCCAGTGTGGAGGCTGGTTCTGCTCTAGATCTTTTTTAATGGCCTCAGGTGCGAACCCTGTGCAGCAACACTGGCCAGGCCAAGATCACTGGGAGGTGACTGTCCCTGTGGGGACCGTCCCTGTGCGCCCACCTTGCTCCCAAGGTGTTAATTGCACCCCAGTCCCCACACCTCCATGCCAACAGAGAGGCGGAAAGGGGCCCATCCCAAGGAGCTTTCCCTTTAAGAGAAGGGAACTCAAAGGTGTCCAGGGAGAAGAGTCAGCTTAAGAGCAGGTCCAGACAGTCACCCGTGGTTAAGCAAAGACCTGCTAGAGAAACGGAAAATTCCTCAGATGCCCCAAGTCACATCAGAGCTGGAGGAGCATGAACAGCTGGAGGAAGGGGGGAGAGGGAGCAGGGTGTTGATCGGGAAGGACTCCTGCAGACCCCGGAGTTGGGTTGGGGTTGGAGTCCTAACGAGGGAAGGTCATTCTGCAAAACTGGAGCACACCGGCACTGTGTGTAGGGAGCTCCACGCAGGGCGCAGCCCAGGGAATTGAACAAAGGTGTCCCCTGTCTCTCAGCCTACTGACCCACTTTCCTTGGGCTACATCCCCCTGGATCCCTCCCGCTGGCTGAATCTTCACGTCAGCCAATAGGGAGGAAAGATAAGGCCCGGGATTACCATGTGGGTGGAACAAGCCACACGGGCCTGTTTGACGTCTTTTCAGAAATTTATTTCTGAGCCATTTACATAAGCACACACACCTCAAAGATCCCCACCAGCTCCCTGTCAAAGGCCTGGAATTCTACATTTAGCATTTATTTTGCTTAAAGCACTGAAAACATCTGTACTTAAAAAAATGTGTGCTATTTTGGAAAGAGACTCCTTGGCTCCATTCTGAGACATTAAAGTTGTGACGCAAAGCATTTTTCTCAAAGAGTATCCAGCCAGTTTCCCATGTGAGGCAAAGGATACACAGTGAACATTGAGAAAAAGTCCTGGGGCATGAATCAGACGCTGCCCGGTTGGCGCACCCAGGAGGAAGCACACACACACTTTCTGACACACAAATTCTCTGCGATTTTGTCTAAGGTTGGCCTTGGTTAATTGCCAGCAGCCCAATGTGGCCACTAATACTTTTGCTACATCCGCTGGAGTGGCTATAATGAATCCCACGCTACAGGACCATTGACCTGCAAGGTTGCCGGTGCCCTCCACGTGCCCGCGGACACAGTGGGTTGCAGTGGTGCAAGCGTGGGCTTTAGCATCAAGCACACTTGGGTTTGAAACTTGATTCTCCCACTTTCTGGCACAGGTGCCTGAATTCGAGTCCTGGCTCCCCTCTTAGCAGCTCTATGACCTCGGGCAGGTTACCTGCCTTCCCCGTGCCTCTGTTTCCTCACCTGTACTCTGAGCAGTCACAGTAGATAATCCGCCCAAAGCATTTAGCACGGTGCCTGGCACATAATACAGTAGGTGCTCAATAAAAATAAACTAGTTTTACTTTATAATTAACTGTGAGATTTTGGTTAAGTGGTTTCCTTCCTGGAGCCTCAGATTGCTTATCTGTAAAATGGAGATAATCACGTCTGCTTTTACTGCAGTCATATGAGGTTCAAAAGAAATATCTATAACGAGCCAAGCACGGAGCCGGACTGAGAGTAAGGAAGCACCCAACAAGCCCAGCAGCTCCAAGGGAGGAAGGGGAGGAGGGGTCATGAAGGAGGGGAGGGAGGAGGGGGAGGTTGACCTCAGTGATGTTCAAGCTGAAGCGGGGAAGTTCACAGGCATCAGTCCTAAGCACCGTTCCCAGAACGGTTAGACCCGTAAGCACCATTCCCCCTCGCCGGGGCCTGGACGGGGAGACCTGTCTTGCCAGGTTGCGTCTCTTTTGCTAAATCAGTGTCAAGCCACAGTCACAAAGATCGAGCGGTCTGGCCTGAAACTACACAGAGCATGACCCGGGTTCAGGGACTCTCGGATTGGCCATTGCCACCTTCCCCCCTTCTCGAAGCTCTGCTGGGGGGGGCGCCCTAGGGAAGCCGCTCCTGCCCCATGTGTTCATCTGGGCCGCCGCTGGGAAGCTGCTATGGAAAGGGCTCGGCCCTCACTCCCGGCAGGCGTTTGCTCAGTGTGAGGTGGAACTAAGGGCCGCCCGGGCTGCTTTCACCAGAGCCCGTCTCTGCTCTTCCCTATTTCTCTCCCCCCAGCTCCAGCTCGGCCACTTCAGGAGTTAACCTTTTTCTATTTTAAGGACTTTAAAGAAGATGTAAAAACTCTTGAGTTTCTTGGGGGAGAGGCTGATTTCGAAGTGGATTCGGCCTCTCCCTCTCCATTGTGTCAGTATTTAGTGCCTGACTCACTTTCAAAACCCAAATGAAAACATCACCGCGCGTCACTCCCTCTAAGAGCCCAAAAGCTTCCACTCGACGCGCGTGAGGCGGAGCCGAGCGCGCTCATCACACTTAACAAGGATGGAAATCTTCCAAGATAAAAGGAAAAAGAAACACCAGTACTAAAAGGGGGAAAATTACGTAAACACCGCAAAACCAACTTGGAAAACATAGGACTAGGTGGTGGTCTGGGGGTTTGAGGGTTTGTTTTTTTTGCCACATTTCGAAATGTATTTGCTGCCTGCTCCAAAGCGCGGGGTCGGTACCACTTTTTCCTGCGGAAGGTGCACCAAACGTGTACAAAGATGCCAACAGCGGCCCAGCAGGCTTTCCAACGGACGGTGAGGGACGCTGCCGGTTCATCCCAGGGACCTCGTCCCGAATCGCTGATTCTCGTAGAAAATCACACCACCTGAGGAGAGGGCTCTGTTTCCCACGAACATCTAGCAAACCTCCCGGAAAACGGCAACAGTTTTAGTTGAGAGGAATCTTCAGAACAGCCGGTGACATGCAAGTCCCTGTCCCATTTACGCACATGGCCTCCAGCGACTCCAGCTGCACACCGGCTCTCACCCCTGCAGGGCAGGGGCCCTAAGCCTAGAGCCAGCGGGTCGGGCCTGGCTGCTGAGCAGCTGTAGGGAGAAGGCGGGGACCAGCCTCTCCTGGTGCAGCTCCAAGGCCCTGGGGAAAGGGCCCGACTCACTGCGGGGGGAGCGAAGCCAGCGGCCAGGGCGAAAGGCTGCAGGTCTCCACCCGGGGCTTCCTTTCTCACGATGCTTTAACCTGCAGGCCAGCTCTTCAAAGACAAGAACTAGGACTCTAGGGACACACGTTCAAGTTGTGTGCCCCCCAAAACTATCTACACTTAATTTTCTGCCATTAAAAGGGGGGAGGAGGAGAGAAGGAGAGGGGAGGGGATGGTGGAGAAAAATTGCCGAAGAAGAAGGACTGTCACAGTCCAGATGTCCCCAACACAGGGAGATCAAATCTCAGAGAAGTCTGGGAGCTTCCAGAGGGGAAATTTCGGAGACACGACAATCAAACGACATGTGTGGATCTTGTTTAATTTCTGATTCAAACAGGAAAAAGACATTTTTTGAAACAACCAGGACAATTTAAGTATGGATTGGGTAGTAGATGATACCAAAGAATTACAGTTCATTTCCTTAGGTGTGACCATGCGCTGTGGTTACATAGGGAAATGGCCGTATTTTTCAGAGGTGCATACTCACGCGTGGACAAGTGAAATGAGACAAGGGCTGCAATTTATTTTAAAATACTTGAGCAAAAAGGAAAAAGAAAAACAAGAGAGGGACCAAAACAGGAAAACTCTAGATAATTACTGAATTGGGGTGAAAGGTATATGAGTGTTCGTCATTACTGTTTTCACTATTAACACTTTTGTGTATGTTTCAGAATCTTCACAATGAAATGTTTAATGCAGCTGCTCTTACTTTAAAAAAGTTGAGAGTCCCTAGAGCAGGGGTAGAAGGGTGACACAGGCGTGTATCTGGTGCAGAGAGGGAGAGACAGCCCCCTGACTGGCGCTTAAATAGCTCCAAGGTCTCAGGCATCAGGGTGAAGATGGCCAGTGGTCTTTGGTCAAGAAGACCACCCCTCTCAGGAAGCATGTTGATGGATTACAACTTCTCCTCCTTAAAGGCTGAGCTTAATATTCTTATTAACTTAATGTCACTTGTAAGAAAAAAAAATTGGGGTAAGCCCACTAACTATGACTGTGGCAGGAAGCTCAATGCAGAGGTGAGTAGGACTGGCAGTAAGGGTGGAGACACGTAGAACTTAGTAAATGCACTAAAGTGCTAGAGGTGCCCTATTAGGAGGAATGGTGGGTGCAGAGGGGCACTGACTACCTAAAGAATCAGAAGAGTTTGACAAAGGAGGTGACTTTCAGCACCTCACTGTCCACACTGCTGCACTGCCCACAATACCTGGCATATTGTAGGCTACCAACAAATACCTATTGACTGTTATCGAACGCTCTTGCCACTCCCTCCTCAAAAATTGTTAGTGGCTCAATTCTAGATACAAAAATGAAATCCAAATTCCTGAGCCAGTCACTCAGGGTGCATCATGACCCCTCCTCCTCTCCAGCCTCACCTCCTCCGAACTCATCCCAGTGAGCCCATCTCTCTGAGCCTCCTCCAACCCTGATCACTCAGCATGTCCAGGATGCACCTGTGCCCAGACTTGGCGCAAACTGGGAAGAAGAGAGATGGATGCAGGTGCCAGGTGCTAGAGGTAGAGGCAGGCGGGCACTGTCAGCAGGGGGATGAGCGGCATCTGCTACAATCCCTGATCAAAAAGTAGGCAAATCCGTGAACAGGTAAGAAAATGTTTTTCATTATTGGGTCTCTGCACCAAAATAAAGTCTTCCGTGATCAGCTCTGCAGGGGCACTGCTGCCCTGCGTGGGGGAAGGCCCCCGGCAGCGTCTATTAATCAGGAGTTCCAGGTGATCACGCGTAGAGTTTAGTCTGTGTCCTCCAGGCCCCAAACACTGTCTTGGTTTGTATTCTTCCAGAAGCAAATGTTAAGTCACAGGTTTGAGTGCATGTAAAGTGATTTGGGAGGTGACCATGAACTTGCAGGTGGAGACGGTACATGAGACAGGGAAGGTAAGAAGCCAATAAGGAGCATGTTGAGAAGCAAGTTACAGCTGTGGACCGTTGGACTAACTCCCACTGGGAACTCAGAGAGAGCCCCTTGATCCCATGCTGATAGCAACCCCTCCCACAGGGCGAAGTAGCTGGGACGCTTATCGGTCAACTCCAGTGAGTTGTTGGTTGAGAGCCTGGAGGAGGGCAAGGTCATAGCAATTCCCCAGCATACCTGCCTGCTCCCCACGCAGGGCCTAGCAGCTCTGGCAGCCAGAGAAAACCCTCAGCCAACAAGTTATTGCCTGGGAGTTGGAAGCTGGGCCAGTATGCCTGCAAATTTTAAGTGCTGTAGGGTAATAAGCAGTTTTCTGATGTCCACCCCCAGGTTTATACATACATTTACATATATAAATCTGTGAAATCATGTTTATTAAAACTCCAGAGATGGAAAAAAGGACTACAATGAGACAATCTTAGTTTTTGAATGAGGTCCCTCTTTGCATATTGCCTTTCTACAGCAGGAGTCAACAAACCAAAGACTACAAGCCAAGTCTGGCCTGTTTTTATAAATAAAGTTTTACTGGAGCACAGCCATGCCCCATTACTCCGTGTGTGCTACGTCAGAGTAGTTGCCATGGAAACTATTTGGCCTGCAAAGCCAAAAATATTTACTATCTGACCCTTTACATAAAACATCCTTGCTTCCCTGTGCGCCCTTCCTCCTGGACCCATGAGGCAGGACTAAGCTCAAAAGCAATCCCTTGAACCTCGGTGAGCCCGCCCACCCCAAGAGAGACGCCCCCACCTCTGAGTGCGCCGCCACAGCCATTCCTCAGCACGTCGCTCGCTGCGCCGCTTCGTGAACACTCACCTTCGCGTCCAGCTCGCCACCACACAAGAACTGGGCTTTATTCATAGTGACGTGCCCAGTGTCTAGACATTCAACAAATGCACATTGACATCAAACGGATTCCTTTGGGGATTTGATCTCAATGGCCACATTGATGCAGCCCTGGTTGGGTTCCAGAAAGTACAGACTTGCTCAAGATCACACCCGTGGCCAGCGTCAGACCCAGCCCGGTCCCCTCGTTGCCTGTTATATACGCAACGGGCACAGTCAGGCCACGGGACTGCCCTGCGACGCATGTGCTACACGGAACACACGGCGTGTTTGGAAGAGCAATTCAAGGGATGATTTCATCTTTTCATCCTCTGACCGACCAGGGCCATCTCACCCGGTGACCTTCCCCGTACGCGCCCCCGGCAGCCCTAGCCACGGTCTACACGGCCAAACACCCTGCCCACCTGCTGAGCCGCTGCGCCCCCGGCAGCCCTGGCCATGGTCTACACGGCCAAACACCCTGCCCACCTGCTGAGCCGCTGCGCCCCCGGCAGCCCTGGCCACGGTCTACACGGCCAAACACCCTGCCCACCTGCTGAGCCGCTGCGCCCCCGGCAGCCCTGGCCACAGTCTACACGGCCAAACACCCTGCCCACCTGCTGAGCCGCTGCGCCCCCGGCAGCCCTGGCCACGGTCTACACGGCCAAACACCCTGCCCACCTGCTGAGCCGCTGCTCCCAGGATCAGCCTCCAGAGTCTCCCTCACAGTTAGGGCCCCGTGACCCGCTATCTTCCAAAACCACCTCGGGTGTCAGGAATAAATCTTGGACCTTCTGAAGAGGTAAATCAAGGCTTTGGGCATCACCAGCAAAACCACGCTTTTCATTCTTTCTGCCTATTATAAGCAGGAGTGTTCAGAGCTGCTCAACAATGAACAATAACAGGGCATCCTGACTGCCTGATAACTAGAAGCAACTTACCTTCATCAGAATAAATCTCGGCAGCTTTCGACACCACTGGAAAGAGCTGGAGAGGATCAGAAAAGAAAACAAAGCTTAGTGGGATGATACTTTACTTATACCTCTTATTTATGCTCCACTTCTTAAAAATAGGCATCATACCCTAAGTACCTGCGAAATCTGCGTTCAACCATTAAAAGAATGACTATGCAGGTAACAAATTTCCTTAACGGAATTCAGAAAAAAATTAAGTCACATTACAGACTAAAGCCTATGCCACAAATTCCCTATGAACCCCGGCTCTTCTGAGGCCCATTTGAATAACCAAACAATGAGGAACTTGTTTAAAATTCTGTGTCCTAGTACATTTTAACACATATTTTTCCCTCTATAGGAAAGGTGGGGCTTAATTTTCAGAACTTCCAAAAATAGCTGCTGTTCCACCCTCCCTGTTAGAATCCTACCTTGAAAAAAGGTGGCAACAACCTATGTCAAATACGTGTCAAATGTAAAAGTCAAAGTAATGCTTTAAATTCTATAGGTATTTTAAAGACACTTTTACACTTGTTTCATACTTTAAAATAAGCCTGTCCAGTGGAACACAATGGAAAAAAAAAACCAGATGGGAAAGTGATCCAGCTAAACTGACCGGTAAAGAGTGGGTGAAGTTGCCCTGGCGGGTTTCTTAGTGGTTAGAGCGTCAGCCCGAGGACCGAAGGGTCGCAGATTCAGTTCCTGCTCAAGGGTCTGTGCCTCGGTTGCAGGTTCAACCCTGACCCTGGTACAGGCCCGTCGGGAGGCACCCAGTCAGTGTGTCTTTTCTCACATGGATGTTTCTCTCTCTCTCTCCCCCTCCTCCCTCCCTTCCACTCTCTCTAGAAAAATCATTGGGGAAAAAATCTCAGGTGAGGATTTAAAAAAAAATTTTTAAAGAGCGGGTGAAGTAAGCATGCGCATCTCCACTTTTCAACAAGAAAGGCATAGCCCTGAATATGCTGAGGGACTTCTCAGTTCCCCAAGAGCACAGACAAATGACTGACGTCCAGCCCCTACCTTCCCGTGAAAGCCCTCTCTCTCTCAGGCACTAGGCTGACATCTATGTCCAGCAATGCTAACTTCTCCTAATTGTACTCTTTATGCATCTCATAAATTTTAATTAAAATAAAAACAGTGACAATAAGCTGTTAAGCTATTATATGTCAAGCAGCCTAAGGTTATCACAAAAGCTGCAGAATGAAATGACTGACTTGCATTTATATGGGAAGTACTCTGCTTTAAAACAGCTTCCCTCCCACCCCCAAATTTGTTCAATATCTTGGTCCAGACTTTGCAGGGAGTGTGAGCAAGAGAATAATTTGAATAGAGCTGCATACCGTTCGAGAGATTAACATTATCAAGTTCAGGCTCCTCTCCAATGTGACTGCTTAAATGATGTTTTCACCACTCCTCATAGAGGACAAGGTCTGCAATCACTTAAGGACCCATCAATAACATTGATAAACTAGAAACAAAAGGTTTGCCAAAAAAAAAAAAATGCAACCTCAAAATGCATTTAAAATTATTCACTCCAGAGCCACTATATGGACAATGCATAAGCTAATACTTTAAGACAAATGTAGGGAGAAATTTATCTATCCTAGGAGAAAATTACAATATCCCAGTGGGAATTTTTCTCTCTCTTTATCTCTATCTTTGGTAAAAGATTTTTATCTGTGAGATTGGAAACAAGAAAAGCTATCATGCATTAATAAGAATAGGAGGAACCCACTGTTACTCACTTAGCTACAAACAGTAGCCCCTGAGAAAATGATCCATTCAAATAATAATCTCTTAAAATGATATTTGACTATTATAGACCCAATGTGGTTTGTGTTGAATTTAATTTCCATCTAAATTTAAAATACAAGAGACATCTATAGCCATTATTTCATTGGAGTCGAATGAAGTAAGTCATTTGGAAGTTTAATTTTTTAAAGTCATCGCCGTAACTAAGGGAGGATTCGTCTGTCTATTTCTACTTTGGAAATACACGCGAGCAGCCTGGGATGCTTAAATGCAAAGTGCTATATGATAAAAAGGAGCAGAATTAAGTAGTTGGATGTATTGGCTACATTAAGGCAAAATGAAAACTACTGTGATTAGAGCCGTTTGAGAAAAATGGATGTAAAATAATTTCTGTTTAAATTTATAGCAACAGCTACAATTAAAAGAGCACATTGCTACTTGCTGGACAGCAAGATTGTTTTCATATGCAGTCTGGTGTTTGGGGGTTTTCTGGGGCAGCGTTGGGGGGGTCCTGGAGGAGGAAGAGTGCTTTGGTTTTTGGTTTTTTAGTATATACTGGGTAGCCTCAGTGCGGGGCAGCCGTGCTCCCAGCTCTGGCCCAGCTCCACCCTTCCTGATGGCTCTCCTGAGAAGCAGGGTCTCTGCAGAGCCCCTGGAGAAGGCCACCGGAAAGAAGGGGCCGGGAAATCTAATCAGGCCCGTGTGGCCGCACGAACCAGACACGGGATGGACCGTCCGTCAAATTCAGCTGGCGGAGGGAGGGCGCCTCCGCGGCTCTCTGCCGGCGCTTGCAAATGCCCGTGTTGGCTTCTTCAAGGCACAGAGAGTTTAACCCACTCATCCTGAGAAAGGCAAATGGCAATAAGCCTTTATTTTAATTCTTAGTAATTTTTAAAATAAAGAAAATAGCTATTTTTTTGCAAGATAGCAATACAAATCTATCAGGACTGACATACATAGTTTGAAAACCAAATCCACCCTGCGCCCCCATCAAGAGTTGGTTCTCTCCAAGGCGTCTATGAATTCGCACCTGCGCTAAATATTAGACCAGGCCTGCTCTTCTGCAGAGCACACACCACCACACTCTTTCCCGTCGCCCTTCTGTTGGCCAATAACCTTAGTGACACTCATTTTAAGCCTCCAGAACTTTTGAGAAAGTTTGCAGGCAAATGTGAGTAGGAAGAATGAGTCCAGCACTTCCTCTGAGCTAGAAGCAAACCACATGCATTTTCTAATGCGACCTCGCCTCCATCCCACCCTCCACAGGGCCGGCCACACAGAAAACTGGGGAGGGCTTACTTTTACTTGGTAAGGGTAGGCTTACACAGTGTTGTCCAAGTTGGTCTCATAATATAAACTACCCGAGCGATTACTTAAAACAGAAAATCAGGGTCTGTCCTCTTTGACTTTTTACATTATGGATGGGGGCTGACTGAATCCATATTTTACCCAAAGCTCCAGGTGATTTCTATAGTCAGGTGGTTTGGTCAGCTCTGTTCTATGCAACAGGGCAAATTCAGGATTCCCCGGTCCTGAAGAATTCGAGAGAAATAACTCAAGAGGAGAAGAAATATATCATAAAAAAAAAAGACAAGAGCTAAGAAATATCCTGCCTCACTCTCTTTTCATTTTTGTGTAGAGCAGGGGACAAGGGGTAACCGTTACTCCACTTTAGATTTCTCACAACTTCCCTGTTTGTCATTTTATATTCTACCTGTCTCTCTCCCTGCGTTTATACTCAAAACTGCGCAGTCTAAATAATTAAGAGAAGCAGACAGTGTCTCCTTGTTTATGGGGAACCTAGAATGAGGAGTCGCCTGGGTTCTGAGACCAAGAGAGAGAATGAAATTGCAGGCGAGGAGCCCAAACGTGATTCTGAGAATTTGTGCACTGACAGTAATTTCGAAAAGTTATTGTAACTGGAGGGCAGCGGAGACAAAAAATGAAGGAAGCTGTTTCTTTTTGCTGTTCATTTTGAAGTGAAAGCGATCTGAAGTCCCAGGAATCTCCCAACCGCCCTCACTGTCCTGGGCCTCTCGGGGAGCAAGGGGAGACTGCATGGCCTGACCACACTGTGTGAGCCAACTGTGACAAAACTGTTTCTGAAGGACTGGACCATCTCCATCCCAGAAGTCCCCAAGCATCTGTTTCCTGCGGTCATATCAACACTTGCTGGATGTTTCACCTAAATTTCTTATAAATGAAGCTCCCTCTTTCCCTTGTTATTTATGTAGCTGACTTCACACACCCCCTTTGAAGCCTGAGGGTCTAGGGTACAATTCATTTTATGGTAAAAATGAATATCTGTTCATTTCAGCAGTTGCCACTGCAAGGATATATTTCAAACACATTTGTGGTGAATGATCACACTGTATGGCACAGTCAAATTGATATGTGAAGTTCCCAGAATAGTGAGCAATTAATACTGAGCGTTCCACAAATCACTGGGCCCGGGCCGAAGATGAAACGCTGCCTCCATACACGGAGAAATGGATTTGTACGCCCGGCGTGTAAGAGAAACGCGCTAATGGGTCTGGCTGTGGCTGTATCGCTTAGCAACGCGCGGCTGAGCCCTCAGCACCGCCGCCCAGCGCGGGACGGTCGCAGAGCGGGACCCGGAGCACCACCGCCTTCTCCTCTCTCCGCTTCGGAGAAAAGAATTCGGCTCTCATTGAAATCCTGCTGGATGGTCCATTTAACATTCACCTGTCTTATGGGTTATTTTACATTTTTAAATGGGTCACCTTTTAAACATATATTTCTATTTATATAGAAACCCTGCCTCCTTCGGCATCTATTTTAGCTGCACCGCTGCCCAGGTCTAACAGAAGCACAAACAGCTAAGGGACAGCGGGATTATTTTATTTTAAGTAATGGTTGTTTAAAAGAATAATTTGGAAGTTAATCCTTACTGGCTTATGACCTTAATTTACATAATAGTGATTTAATAAATGTCCTGAAGGAAAAAATCCTCACTTCTCAAAAGTCTAACCTACTTCTGCGATGTAACTCATACCTTTAAATAATCTGGTTAGATACTTGTGGTTAATTATCATGAATAATTAAAGAACTATCTCCTCCTCTCAATGACAAGACATAATTATTGTGAATTTTAACACTGAAAAATAAAATGTATTAGACTAGTAAGATGCAGATACAAACTGAAGTATTTATAGTTATACTATTAATATAAATTATCATTTTTTAAAAGTAATGTTTGTTTTACATATGAAATAGATTTATTTATATAATATTGAATATGTTAAAATTGAAAAGTTACAATAAATACTGATATGGTGCTTAATATATTGCTTTTTACTGTTTTCCATCATTAAAAAAATTATCATTTAACATGTCTGTTTAATCATCTTACCTTAAATAGAATATAATGAATATAACATTATGCAACACATTTTTTAAAAAACTTTGCATGATATTACTGAAAAGAATATTACATTTTATTTACATGCCATTTAAGTGTTAGTTTTTTAAGCTATGTTTAGTCTTTACAATTACAAACTAATATCTGTTCATTAAAGAAATATTATAAAAAACAAAGGATATGTGAGTATTCTATAATCATCACCCAGAGGTAACCAGTATTAATATTTGAAGATCCAGATGACCCATAATTTTGGGTAGGAAAAAATACATTTTTATATTCTTACTGAAAGTTGGCATGTCCTTTAACTATCAATGTAGACAACAAAGCACAGTAGTATTAGCAATTAGGAAATCCCAATAGAAATGGAAACTAAATAAAAGAACTAACTGGAATTTCTAAAACTGAAAAATATAATATCTGAAATGAAAATTTCACTAGACAGCCTTAAGAGCCGATTGGACTTTGAAAAAGAAAAGATCAGTGAACTTGAAGGCAGGTCAAATAGAAACCACAGTAATATTAGTAACACCTGTGATTTTGCCATCAGTAAGAATCACATTACAGTTACTGCAGATGTCTTAACATGGTTTATACTCATCAATACTTTGAAATGATATTACTAGACCTGTCACTGAAACACATGATCATAGTGTCTGCCTATAGTGGTTTAGCCATGAAGCAGTGGAGTAGCATGTTCTCTAATTAAAATTAAACTCGAATAGCTTTGGCAAGAAACTTTCAGTTAGGGCTATGATAATAGAGTAATAAGTATCAGACTTACTTTCATTTTCTCAACAAACATTAAGCTTCACAAAATGTATGAGACAACTCTTTCAGCCCCTGACAACACAAATCACAAGACTGCGATCCATGAGAGAAGGGGAATGCATGAGATAAGCTCCCCATCTGTTCTCATCTTCTGCCTGGAAGCACTTTCCAATGAGCAATACATGGAAATAAAGCCAAAACAGACATTGGTGGTCTCACTGGGAAAAGGAAACAAATAGTGTTTGGGCCTACTAACTAGCTGGATTCATAGGTTAAGAGAAGTTGGACAATAAAAGATTCCCCAGAAATCTACATGGGGTCATCAGGAGTCTTTGAATAAAAATTATACTGTGTGTGCTCAGGTCAGGGAAAAACACTAAGAAGCCTAGCATAAAGGAGCCATTGGGAGGTCTGACTAAGATTCTAGAGGTTTCATTATGCTAGGAAATAAAGTATTGACCCAGCAAAGTGAACATCCCATTATGAACACCCTGTGCATTCATAAAAAACCTAAAAAAGTTTACACTTTAAGAGTCGTTCCATTCTGGATTAAACTGATTCCCCTAATTAACTGCTTGACAGAACAAAAGTTAATATTCATTAAAAGTAAAGAACACAATCTGAACTATCAACAGTTTAGCATTTACAATGCCCAGCAGGCAATCAAAAAGTACTAGACATATGAAAAGGCAAGAAAGTATGATTCATACTTCTCATAGTTCAGAATGAAAAAAAAATCAATATAAACAGTCTCAGAAATAATAAAAAAACTATTAGAATTAGCAGATAAAAGGTTTTAAAGTTTTTCTACGTATGTCAGAGATTTAAAAGAAAATATGGAAAAATGATTAAACAGCGAATTTAAACTGAGAAACGAAAACTATCGGAACAACCAAATGGAATTAAAAACTAAAATTCCTTAAGTACAATATTCATTGTATGAACTTAAAATCAAATCAGACACTTCAGAAAATATTAGTGAACTTGAAGACATAAATAGAAAGTTTTAAAAACTGAAGCACCGAGAGAATATGGGCTAAGTGAAATGAACAGGCTCACTGGCCTGTGGCACAATATCCAGTACGTGTAATTAGGATCTAAGAAAGCAATGAGAGAGCAATTGTGGCCAAAAAAATTTTTTTAAGTGATGGCAAATTTTTTTCCAAATTCCAAATGCACAAAACAAAGTAAGATTAAATGAAACTCAAGATTATACACAAAAAAATGTACACACGCAGGTACATTGTATACAAAGTACTAAAAACTAAAGATAAGAGAAAATCCCAAATACAAAAAAGACACATTCAAGAAAAAAAAAAATGAGTGTAGCCTTCTCAGCAGACATGCAAGCCAGAAGTCAATAAAAGGATATACTTAATGTAGTGAAGAAAAAAACTCTTAAACTAGAATTCTACACCCAGCATAAATATTCCTCAAAAATGAGAGTGAAATCATGATATTTTCAGGTAAACAAAACCTGAAAGAATTGGCTAACAGGAGACCTTCACAGCAAAATTAAAGACATTTCTTCAGGCTGCAGGAAAAGCACAGAATTATGATCAGAGGTCTTTTCCACTGAAGGCTGTAGGCACCTGCAGAGGAGGGAAGGAAGCGTCAGCCTTCGTGCCCGCAGCAGACATGGCGAACCAGCCAGTCCCTCCTCTGAGCCTGGAGCAGGGCCGGCAGCCTCTGGCCCGGGAGCCAAATCCAGCAGCCACTGATTTTGCAAATAAAGTCTTACTGGAACACAGCTATACCTCGTCATTTACCTATTAACTTTGTTCTAGCAGCAAAGTTGAATAAGTGCAACTGAGAGTCTATGTCCCCAAAAGTCGAAACTATTTATTATTGGACATTTACAAAAATTTGCTGGCTCTGGTCTATAGGTAATAATTATAATCCTTATTTCAGTCCTCTAGTCGGTTACTACAGATAGATCAGAATTCACAAAGTGAAACGTATTTCCATCCCTGGCATCGCGGGTCAAGATTACCCACAGTAGCCTCCATTAGTGTCTTATGTGCAATTTTCCTGCTTAAAAGGGATGCAATGATTCCACCTATTTGAGGATTCATTGATAATAAGACTCATTGATACTAATAATGACACTGTGTTCTTCTATGGCATAATATACACAAATATCTCAAGTCCCCACAGCTAGACTCATTTTCATCTTTTTAAATCTGAGATATGTACGACAAGAAAGGTTGGAAGTTTTTATCAGAATGAACTGACATGAGATCTCTTTCACTGGTATTGAAACATAAGAAAACTGATGACTGATTTTTTTTCTCCGACAGCTTCTCTTACCGCGGCACCGTTCCCCTGCGGTGGGCGTGCGGGCCGAGCAGTAGAGGAAACGGTCCCAGCATTAGATTCACCTCAAAGTGAAGCATGAATTATCTTGAAGAGAGACAGCTCGACATCAGTGGTTAACAGCTGGCCTATTCAAGTTTGTGTCAACATGAAACAGCTTTTCATCTTCTCTCAGCTTTTACTCCATGTAACGCCACGGTGCGAACCTGTAGGGTTAACTGCGGCCTAATGAATGAATGGGTGTTCTTCACATAACCCAGAGCTGTTTCCACGCACAATTCACTCTCCGAGGCCGCTCTGCTGACGGCTATCCACCAACCAGCACATATGCCAATACTTGGAGAAACAGGACGCCTTCACTGGATGACTATGTGCACAGCCTTCCCACTCAGTGTGTGCAGACCGCTGTCCTAGGGACTGTGGAGAATTTCTGGAAGCATAATCCTTGCTTCTTGGCTCCAGTAATCTCACGATTTAGTTGGAAAAGCAAGGCACACACTCATAAAAATTAAACAATTACAAAGAGCTAAATAATTCCAGACAATTTATGATCATTTGCCAAAATTCAGGCCAGATTTCTAAACGCTTCAGCATAAATCACATTGTAGCAAGAGTTCAAAACTGTCTGGAGAAGCTTTCTCATCTGATATCATTAATGCGTATTTCATACAGTGAAGTTTCTATTTATTTTGACAACTATTCCCAGTGTTAGGATGTGGCAAGCGAGTGTGAAAAGATGGGTAGACAGGAACTTGACAACCTAATTTTATAATACGATTTTGAAAATATTTATGGGAAAATTTTTATCCTATTTACTATCCATTCTCAGAGAGAGTCCTGGAGCCTCCGAATATTATAGGTTTAAATGTGGGAAACACCACGCCTTGTTCACAAAGGTGGACATGAAGAACAGGAGAGAGAGTTCAGGTGACTCCCCCGACTGCTGATCTCCTAGCTCCAGGCTGAGTAGAAGATGGGTTACAACAGCCTGGATCACATACTATTGCAATAATCTTCCTGGCAGGGAAAGGTGGTAAGAGGATCCAGAAGTCCACAGAGAATGCATGATAGGAGCTAAAAGAATAGCTGGGCTTTTTGGCTCGCAGGAATCTAACACTTTTGAGGGCAGAGCATCTACAACCAATGATGGCTTCCAAAGCAGGACAGAATTGTGCTGGTCAGACTAGAAAGTAGAGTCTGGATTCATGGCTTCTCTTTCCATGGACAGAACTTTAAAACAAGATTTTCTTATCATGGATAGAAAGAGTCATTTCCCAACAATTACCAGTGCTTAGGGTGACCAACCACTTCAACTTTCCCAGAATGCTCCCAATTTGGCACTGAAAGTTCTGCATCCTGGGAAAGCCATCCGTTTCGGGGAAACCAGGTGGTTGGTCACCGTGGAAAGAGCGCCATGGTACAACCACCATGAGGACATTTGCTTGGTTTGGAATTGGATCGACACACTTGCTACCTCCCAACAGTCCTCTCTGATGTTTAGTGCATACAGGAAGGTTCCCCCGACTCGTCCTATTAGAAACGGATCATTCCTCCAATTAAGTTGTTCGAACTTCCAACCAAAAAGCTACCACCACACAGCAAGTCCACATCTGGGGACTGTCAGACCAGTCGGCCAAATCGCACAAGGAAAACACTCTCTTTTGGAATAATCTTTGCATGAGCCAATCTGGGATTTGTTGTGCGTTGTGTTTTTTTTTTTGGGGGGGGGGGGGGGGTTTAACCAATTTAACACTGAGAAAAGATATCTCTGTTTCTTTTTCTAGTTCTTGCTTAAATGGTACCTTTGTCAAAATGTCTGTGATTATACAGTGACAGGCACAATGTAAGTCCTTAAAGGTACTTTTTTCTTAAGTTACTCCGTATCTTAGAAACTTTATTTTTAGCAAAGTGCTTTTAATAAGAGGTTTTAAAACAAAGTATTGAATACACAGGTAAGAACAATTCAGTTCTGTGCTGTGCTCTGCAAGGTTGGCCTCTTTCCACAGCAACTCCTTCCTGGGCCATCTCCACTGCTATCAGTCCATCCTGAGGAAACACAAGCCAATTCGGACATTGGCCTAAACCCAACATCACCATGGAGGAAACTCTTCTGCCCTAAAAATAAGACCCTGCACTCCAAAGCCAAATATAAATGGGCAAGTGGTTAGTGGCTCATACATTCATTAGAGGTGGCCATACAGCTGGTCTAGGTAAGAGTTCTGGTCCTACCTCTGCAACCTCCTGTCTATGTGGTCAGGAGGAAGTCATTTGACCTACTTCAGTTTGAGCCTTTGTAAAGCAAAATCACTGGACTAGGCTGATCTCCAACTTCTTTCCTGCCCCTAAGACAGTTGAAAGAATGATCTGCATCTTTGCATTAACTCAATGATCAAGATTTGGCTTATTTATTCATGCAGGAAATATTGAAGTGCCTCTTCTCTGCCAGATAGGATCTAGGCCTGGGCTGGGTGCCATTTACAACGGTAAATACACAACAGGACCCTCAGAGTTCACAGTCTCATGAAAAAGAGACAATAAACAAGAAAAATATATATATAAATATGAATTAAAGTGGCCACATCCAATACATGGAAGGAGACTAATGAAGATCAGGGAGTGCTCATCTGATCGTTTCCATTTTTCCAGGGAGGTGAAGCCACCAGCCAAGTGTGCACTCAGGAGATGAGGAAGGGGAGAAGATTTGAGAAGAGAGAAAAAGTATAAGACAGTCATCTCAGAGGGGGACAAGGAGCTTACAGAGAAGTGTAGCCAGATGACCAGGCAGGATTGGGAACCCTCCTGGGGTCTGAGGTCAAGAATTTAAAAGGAACCCAGTCTGCTTAGTTGTGGTTTTCTCCAGCTAGGCTCAGAGGCTCATGCAGGCAGAACAAGGTGGACATTTGGGTTCATCGGGGCAGGGGTTCCAAGCCTTGACTGCATGTGGGAACCAACAGAGGGTGTGCTTTTTTAAAATACTGACACCTAGGCTCTTCCTCCAGAGACTGATTCAGTTGATCTGATCTGCAGTGGGACCCAGGCACGAGTAATTTTGAAAGCTCTCTGGTATTATTAAAGTGTTCTAGGTTATGGGTTTTGAAAAGAGTGGGATGGCCAAAAAGAAGTAGATGCCTACAAGACAAAGTACTGATTGGGAAAGGAACCTAAGCTGGACAAAAAAGAAATGAAGGGAAGGTGGGAGGAAATTAATAAATGATGAGAAATTAGGGTGTTCAATAGACCACAATGAGGCCAATGAATGATTAAAGTGGGGGTTCCTGAACAGTTAGCTAGAAGGATAAAAGCCTTTGGTAGGAGTGTGGTATTACCATTTCAAATATTTAAGGGATTTCTTTAAGTTGTTACACTGCAGAAATCTAAGATGTGGCCATGAGAGTGGGTGGCTAACCAATATAGAAAAATGTAAAACACTGCAGATGAGAAGGTCAAGGAACCGAGAGGCCAGGATGTGGTGTAGATCATCCACCTGGATGCTGGGGTTGCCAAGAATCATCACAGGAGTTGGGGTGGAGCAGAAGACTTTGAACTATGACTTAGTTCAACAATGAATGAAGACAGTGTGATGAAGACACAAACAGCATCCAGAGCCAGCCTAGCCAGGCTGTTCTAGGAAATCAGGTGGGCAGAAGAGCCTCCAGGAGGTCAGGGAGCCTGAACCAGGGAGATAATAGGCCACAGACAAATGGGCTGCGGTTCAGGGTCTAATCTGAGAAGTAAAGTAGGATTTATATCTCCAGTCAGGGTGTCTCCCTTGAACTCCAGACCCACCAATCCAGAGGCATGCTCAACATCTGCACTGGATGTCTAATAGCCATCTCATCTCAACATGTCAAAAACTGAGCTCCAGATAACCCTCTCCTAGCTTCCTCCTCCTAAGTCTTCCCAGCTCATCTGGTGGCACTTTCATCCTTCCCATCACTCAGGACAACTACCAAGGAGTCACCTAGACTCTCCTTTCTCTCACTTCCTGTATCTACTTTGTTTCACCTCCACTATGAACCAGCTTGTCTTTCTCTTTGAGTACTGCAACAGACTCTGGTAATTTTTATACTCGCCTCACTTTCATTCTTAGCATCTAGTCTTTGATTAACTCAGCAGCCGGAGTCGCACTTTTAAAACTAAATCCGATTGCTCTTTCAAGAAAAGCCTTCTAATGACTTTCCATCTTCCTCGGAGTAAAATCCAGACTCTACAATGTCCTTCAAGGCCCCACACAATATGGCACAATTTTGACCTCACTTTCTGCTATACTCTCACCCTCACTCACTCAGCTCAAGTTGCACTAGTCTTCTCATTTTTAAGCTAACACACCAGGAATGCTTCCATCTTAGGACACTTGCACTTGCTATTTTCTTCCTCTGAAACATAGCCACTTTGCTTGCCCTATGCCACCTTCTAAGTGAGGCCTTCCCAGATTATTTAAAATTGCAGGACATGACATCAAGAATGAAAAATAGTGAAGAAAGCCTATGTGAATCAGGGAATGTCATCAAGTGAAGCACTTTTCACATTATGGGAGACCCAGAAGGAGAAGAAAGTGAGAAAGGGGCAGAAAACTTATTTAAAGAATGGCTGAAACTTCCCAAATCTGAGGAGAGAGACGGCCATCAAAGTACATGAAGCTCAAAATTCCCCAAACAGATTCAACCCAAAAAGATCATCACTGAGACACATATAATTAAACTCTCTAAAAGCAAAGAAAGACTTGAAAGCAGGCAGATGAAAAAGGAAAGAGATTAAAAGACTCATCATACACAAGGGAACCCCAATAAAGCTATCAACATATTTCTCAGCAAAAAATTTGCAAGGCAGGATAGAGTAAGATGAAAATAACTACTCAAAGAAAAAACTGCTAAGCAAGAATACTCTACCCAGCAAAGTTATCCTTCAGAAATGAAGGCAAGGTAAAGACTTTCCCAGACAACCAAAAGCTGAGGTAATTTATCACCACTAAACCTGTATTACAAGAAGTGTTAAAGAGAGTTCTTCAAGCTGGAATGAAAGGATGCTAATTAGAAACATCAAAACATATGAATATATAAAATTCACTGGTAAAAGCAAATATATAGTCAAATTAAAAATATTCTAATACTGCAATTGTAGTGTTTAAATCACTTCAAACTCTAGCACATAGGTTAAAAGACAAATGTGTTTAAAATTAACTACAACTATAATATTTTGCTAATGGATACACAATATAAAAAATATAAATTGCAACATAAACATAAAATAGGGGCAAATGATCATGTAGAACTTTTTGTTAATTGGAGCTAAATTATTATCCGTTTAAAATAGACTACTATAAATATAAGATGTATTATAAAAGCTTCATGATAATCACAAAGAAAAATATATAATAAATAAGCAACAAATAAAGAGAAAAGAATCAAAACATACCCCTACAAAAAATCAGCTCACAAAGAAAGAGACTAGAGAGAAAGCAATAAAGAAACCACAAACTGATCAAAAAGCAAAAATGATGTTAAGTCTTTACTTATCCATAATTACTCTAAATGTAAGTGGTTTAAATTATCCAAATAAAAGACAGAGTAACTAAATGGATTAAAAAATAAGACTCAACTATATGCTGCCTTCCAAGAGATGTATTTAAGCTTTAAGGACACTCATAGACTGCAAGTAAAAGCATGGAAAAAGGTATTCCAATAGGGAGCATAGGGAGCTATTCTTATCTCAGACAAAATAGATTTTAACACAAAAGCTGTAACAAGAGACAAAGATCTTTATGTAATGATAAAGGTGTGAATTCATCAAGAGGATATAACAAATACACACAGTATCAGAGCACCTAAGTATATTAAACAATTATTAACAGATCTGAAGGCAGAAATAGACAGCAATGCAATAATAGTAGAGACTTCAGTACTCCACTACAACAATGGATAAATCATCCAGACAGAAATCAATAAGGAAATAATGGGCTTGAACCACACTTTAGAGCAATGGATCTAATAGACATATACAAAACATTCCATCCAGTAGAGGCAGAGCACACATTCTTCTTAGAGGCACAAAAAACATTTTTCAGGATAGATCATATGTTAGGCCACAAAACAAGTCTTAAAAATATTAAGAGGACTGAAATTATATCAAGTATCTTTTTTATTACAAAGGTATAAAACTAGAAATCCATAAGGAGAGGGAAGCAGGAAACTCACAAATATGGGGAAACTAGACAACAAACTTCTGAATATAACCTATGGATCACAGAAGAAATCAAAAACAAAATCAAAAAATATCTTGAGACAAAAATAGAAATACAACTTACCAAAACTTAAATGCAGCAAAAGCAGTTTTAAGAGGGAAGTTTATAGTAAATAATAAACACCTACATTAAGAAAAAAGATAGATCTCAAATAAATAACTAACATTATACATCAAGGAACTAGAAAAAGGAAAACAGCCCAAAATTACCAGAAGGAATAAAATAATAATAAAGATTAAAGCAAATATAAATAAAATAGAGACTAGAAACACAATAGAAAACATAAACAAAACTGAATTAATTTTTTGAAAAGATAAACAAAATTGACAAATCTTTACCTAGACTAAGAAAAAAAGAAAAATGACTCAATTAACAAAATTATAAGCAAAAGAAAGATAATATCACTAATACCACAGAAATATAAAGAATTATAAAAAACTAAACAATTACATGCCAACAAATTAAATAACTTAGAATAATTTCCAGAAACATACAATTTACCAAGATCGAGTCATATCTACATATGCCATCTAGCATAATATATATAAGTAACTAATAAGCTATCTGAAAGAGAAATTTTAAAAGCCCATTCACAATAGCTTCAAACAATAAAATATTTGGGAATAAATTTAATCAAGGAAGTGAAAAATCTGTACACTGAACACTATGATATTGATGAAAAAATCTGAAGATGACACACATAAATGGAAAGATATCCTAAGTTCTTGGATTGGAAGAATTAACATTGTGGAAAGTTTTTGCTACTCAAAGTGATCTATAGATTTAATGCAATCCTTATCAAAATTCCAATGACATTTTCACAGAAACAGAAAACACTATCTTAAAATTTGGAACCACAACAACCCCAAGTAGGCAAGCAACTTTGAGAAAGAAGAGTAAAACTGGAGACATCCAACTCCCTGATTTCAAACTATATTACAAAACCGTAATAATCAAAACAGGCTGGTACTGGCATAAAAACAGGCACATAGGCTAGAGAAACAGCAGAGAGAGCCCAGAAATAAACCCATGAATATATGGTCCACTAATTTTTGACAAAGGCAACAAGAACACACAATGGGGAAAGGATAGTCTCTTCAACAAATGGTGCTGGAAAAACTGGCTATCCACATGCAAAAGAATGAAAATGGACCCCTATCTTATATCACTCACACACATTAACTCAAATGAATTAAAGACTTAAATGTAAGACCTGAAACCATGAAACTCCCAGAAGAGAAGATAGGGGAAAATCTCCTTGACACTGGTCTTGGCAATGATTTCTAAGACACCAAAAGCACAGGTAACAAAACATAAAATAAATGAGACTACATCAAACTAAAGAGCTTCTGCACGGCAAAGGAAACAATCAATAAATTAAAAAGGTAATTTACAAAATGGGAGAAAATATGTGCAAAACATATATCTGATAAGGGGTTAATGAACTCACACATGTTAAGATAGCTATTATCAAAAATAAACAAGAATAAAGTAAGTATTGGAGAGAATATAGAGAAAAGGGAAACCTTACACTGTTGGTGGGAATATTAAATTAGCGTGGCCACTATGGAAAGCTGTATGGAGGCTTCTCAAAAAAATTAAATACAGAACTATAATTTGCCCTAGCAATCCTACTTCTGGGTATATGTTCAAAGGAAATGAAACCAGCATCTCAAAGAGATACCTGCATTCCCATATTTGTGCAGCATTAGTCACAATAGTGAGATATGGAAACAATCTATATGTCCTCTGATGGATGAATGAAGTAGGAAAATGAGATACGCATGCATGCATGCATGCATGCATATATACATACAATGGAAAATTACTTAGCCATTAAAAAATGTCATTTGCAACAATGAGGATGACTCCTGAAGATATTATGCTAAGTGAAATAAGTCAGACAGAGGGAGGTAAAAAGCCAATTTTATAGAAACAGAAAAAAGAATGGTGGTTGGCAGGGGCTGGGAGGAAGGACAAATAAGGGGATAGTTTCCATTTTAAGAAGAATAAGTTCAGAGGATCTAAGGTACAGCTTGATGACTACAGTTCATAACACGTTCTTATATATTTGAGTGTAGATCTGAAGCATTCACACCATGAGAAAAGAGTTGGTGATGGATGTGTTCATTATTTTGATCTTAATAATCATTTCACAATGTTTATGTGTCATGCTGTACACTTTAAATGTATACAATTACATGTCAATTATTCCTCAATAAAGTTGAAAAAATAAAATAAAATTGCAACCCTGGATCCTGCCACTCCCTATTCCATTCCCTGTTGTTCCTTTCTCAGAGGCCTCATCAGCAACTGATTATTGATGCTCATGTTACATTATATAATTTATATGACAATATTATATATTATACTTACGTACCATGTTTACAGTCTTTAATCCCACCCTAGCAGTTAACGGTGTGAGGACAGGGATTGTATCTGTTTTGTTCACTGCAATATGCCATGTTTAGAACAGTGCCAAGCAAGCAGGGGATACTCAACACATGTTTATTAAACAGATGAACAAATAAATGAATGAAGCACTTAGATGAATCCATGTCTGGGGTTCAGCCAGAGCATGTCAGATCTGAGTTTTTATTGGAGACCAGGAGACGTGGGTCAAAGAACAAGACATAGAAGCAAGTTATGATAAAAACTTTTAATCCTTGACTAGAGAGTGTAACTTTGTTCTACCACACACCATTGGAGGGAGTGAAGACATTAATGTGTACTTTCTGTCTCCATCTGTGAGGTAGGCCATGTGGGTGGGAAGTAAAAGAAATAAATCAGGGACTAATGCAGAACTCTAAGAAAAATGCTGAAACATTTGCAAGCATAATGTTCACCGATACTTCAGCCCAGAGAGAAGGAGATGGTCATGTGAATGTTATGGTTTGCTGGATAAAATGTGGTCTCAAGACATGAGTCAGAGTCCCCTAGAAAGTCTGGAATTTCTAATTAAGTTTCCTCAGTGCAATAGAAAAACATGATCTCATCTCCCCCTATAAGCAGCTATGTTTTCCAGGGTAACAAAGCTCTAAATTTCTCTTAAAAGGATTTTACTGGATGAGATAAAGAAAACGAATGCTCATCTGCATTTCCCTGTCTAATGTCATTATTACTTGGTTATAATCCTTAAACAACCTCCTCCATTCATGACTTATTGACATCATTTGCACTTGCAAAAATATTTTTAAAAGTCAAAGAGAGTCCAGAAGCCAAGCGCTCTGCATGATTAAGATTATTACATCTGCAATGATGTGGGTGATACGGTCCATCCCCTGGGATTTCATGTCCCAGTGAGCAATCCGTACCTTGAATTGGCTTTTGATCTGTAGTCTATAGGAGACAGCCAAAGTTTAAACACAGCAAAGAAGCTTCAGTCCGGCCAAGGCTCAAAGGCAGAAATGAAGCATTGGCCTGGCTCTTCTGGAGAGAGCAGTTTGGAGAAAGAAAAGGAATTCTGGTTTAAAGGGGGGGGGGGGGTCTGATTTTTAAGAAGCTTACATATATGATTTTAGAAGTTAATGCCCCCAGGAGAGGTAAACTATAACTGGAGAGGTGGGTAGTGGTCAAGCAGGCTGTAATTAAACTTCTGAGGTCCTGAAAGTTCAGAAAAATCTATAATAAAGGAAGTCTAAAAAGGGGGGGCTAAAAAGAAAGCCCTGGGAGTAGAGGAAGAAAATAAATGATGTCCTGCAGGGGCCTGAATCAAGAGAAGGGCCCCAGGTCCTCATGGGCAGGTCCAGGCGATAAGTCTGGTCAGCTGGCCCAGGGGCTGTGAGACAGGTGGTACAGATGGGACTGAAGACAAAGAGGGGCCTTCTTCAGGGAAAGATCCTCTTCTTCCAAAATTGGGTTGGGAAGTGAATGAACTAGTGATAGGCATTCATCGGTTACTCACTCATCCATACAATCACCAGGCATCCACGGCAGACTACTGGTCGGTGGTCCCCGGTGAGCCATCCTCCCCGCCTCTGTGTGGGCCTCCCAGATTGATCCTGGGCTTGGCCCTGTGGCTGGCTTGAGCCCATCTGTCATGTGCAATCAGCACCCAAGCAGCAGCTCCATGGCCTGTCCTGCGTGCTCTCTCTTGCCCTGAGCTGCCATGTAAGGAGTCTACCCACCCCAGTGGAGAGACAGTGTAGAGAAGGAGGGGCCCGAGAGCATGGGGACAGGCCCGGGAGCCAGCGGAGGGGACGAGCTGAGGGCCCAGCTGTGCGGCCACGCTCAAGCCTCTCTCGCTGTGGGGTGAGCATGCGAGTGGAAGAGACATTTTGGACATTCAGACTTCTGCAGACGCGGGGAGCAGAGACAAGACTTCGGGGGATGTTGGGAGGGTGAGACTGACGTCAGAGGACAGCCTACGGTGGGCGGTCTCCAGAGACGGCCACCAAATCGCCCTCGCTGTGCACTTGCCCTCCCCGCACAGGGGACAGATTCTCTTTCCTCCCCCAAAGGCTGCACAGTTCTGCGGCTGCTGTAAATACCAGGAGGCAATACAAGCGACTTCTGGGCCTTCCGAGCCCAGGCCTTAAAGAACCTGCAGCTTCTCCTTCCTTCTTAGAGAGCTTGCTCTGGGACACGCCTCCTCCGAACCCAGTTTCCACGGGGACACTAGAGTCTCAAGCCGCACGAAGACACCTAGAGGAGAGCTACGGGAAGAGGGCCAGAGGCCGCCGCTCAGCTCTCAGCTGACAGCGTCACCACCCGCCAGCCTTGCAGGTGAGTCACCTCCCAGGCTCCAGCCCGACAGCCTCAGAGGACTAAGCTCCCGCCTGCCTCAGGAGACGTGAGCACCGCCCGGCTGAGCTCAGTCAACCCAGAGGACTGTGACAGGTAATAGCTGGTGTTATTTTATGCCACCAGGTTGCAGGGTGGTTTGTTACACAGCTTTGTGTTTCCAAAATCATGACAGGTTTAATCTTTGGGATTTGGGAATGGCAATTTTGAATTCCTGGAAATTCTAGCAAATTCTGAAAAGTGTAAGTTATTTTTAACACTTCCAATACTCTTTATAATCTTCACTATTATTATGGTTAGTTTTAAAGTTTTAATAAGAAATACTAAATTTAGTAGTATTTTGAAAGAGCTCTACCCTATAGGGAATATTCAAACTCTGGAAAATGTCAGCAAACATTACTGGGTAGTACTCAAATAAATGTAACATTTAGATCTCCTAGCAAGCACTAACAGAATCACGTGTCTAAAGAGCCTATTTAAGGCCTTATTTTGCTTCCAAAGCATGTTATATCTTGAAGCACCACTCATAGGATTTGTATAAAATATACTATGCATATAAACTTATTCATATTTTATTTTCAAGAAAGATTCAGCAATAGGAGCAGAGAGAACCACAAACCCACACTTATAACATGGCAACAGCTAAAGCAAGGATGGCTGGTTAGATTGTGACCAATTATCTCCTATGTGTCCCTGTCCCAGGTCCCATAAGTGTTGACCTTTCATTTTTGACTCCAAGTATCAATGTTTTCTCCTCTTGTGTTCTACATGACATCAGTAGATTAGAAACAGTAACAGTCTCCATGTTAAGTGTTAATTCTTACAAAAATATATTATTTCCTTTCATTTTCCCAATTTTATGACTGATTTTTCTCAGGATTTGTGATTCAGAAAAACTTGTAAATTTCCTAAGAAATGCTAAGAAAGAATTCCCACCTGGAAACACTGGCAGTAACAGGTAACAAGTCCGCAATCTACCTGAGTTTCTAGGTACTCAAACTGGTTACAAACAAGCATGGTTTCTACAGTCACAGTGCCCACAGCTGACTAAGGGAAACAAATGCAAAACAAAAGAGCTGAGACGTAGCTGTAGGATCGCAAACTACTATGGCCTCCCTCTCCTCACCCCTGCACTGTTGTTGCCCAGGTGGAGATGGGAAGCTGCCAATGAGAGGAAAAGGTGAATTCCACACAGATATTCTTGAAGAGAAGCCCACAGATCTTTGTACCATAGGCCACAAAGTTACCCAGGAGACACGGCGACGGGAAGTCAGTCGGAGCCAGAATTTCCAGGCTGCTGCAGCCCCCCTGCAAGATGGTGGGTCTATATGACCAAGTCCTACAGGGGATCCCCTTTTTTACATTTCCTCACAATTCACACCTTTTTATTCAGGTCCACTACTTTTTCTTTATGACTATAATGCCCCATCACAATTAATGCTACATTCCCTATACTCCGTGGGCACTTCTCATAAATCCTCAACAAACATCTCTGTGGATGCTAGTAACTGGCCGATAAGGAAAGACCAAGGTTTCTGCACAGGCTTCAAACAAGCATGTTACACCTTCCTTGAGATGCCACTTCACCAAGTTCGTCTCAAAGAGATGGTTCAGCCACCACTTGGATGCCCCCTGACAGTAAAGATGGCTCTTCTTTACGCCGACCCCTGAAGACTTGAGAAGGTTCTGTCCTGTGAACTCTTCTAGACATTTGCTGTGAGTTTAATTATGTCTGACTATAAAATGTGATAAGAAAATGACCTGGTTAACTTAAGAGTTCCATCAGTTTACGCTTGCTTGCTACTCATGGAATGTCCTTACCCCATCAGGCAATTTCCCATAGGCACAGGACAGGCTTACTGGTGACCAGCTCAGTCACTCGTGCGGCCAAGCCTTGCTCGCCCACTGCAGGTCGCCACATGATACCCACGAGCAACCACCGCTTAGGACTAACTAATCCTGACGTCCCCAAGACGTAAGTTGAACTGATATGAGAGTGAGCGAGAGCAAGAGAAGGGAATGACAAAGAGAATTAAGATGGTAATTTTTTTCCACAATAGAGCCCAACTCAATATTTGCACATTTTGAGAAGCTGGCGTGGCTATGAAATCCTCTCAAAAAATCGGACATAGCTAATGAAAATACCTCGGGTTTATACAATGAATTGCTTTCCAGAAGGCCATGCAACCCACAGCTGACCCTCCCAACATCTCAGTCTGGCAGAGGAAGGAGAGGGGACATGTTGGTATCTAAGGAGCTTGCCGAGGACACACGCAGCAGCCTCAGACTGTTTGGACTCCAGCTCACATTTCGTGATCTTTAATGCCAAGTGCAACCCTCCCAGCACACAGCTACCCCAAAAAGTGGTTCAAAAGAATGAATTCATTCACCCCTTCACTTAACTCCAAATAACCACCCAGGCTTTGGGCTTGGGAAGCCCCTTTCCCTGCCTCTCCTGACCCTGCCTCAGAACATTAACCATGATCAGGGGCTAACCTGAGAATGAACTTGGGGACTTCGGGGGAGTCAGTTTATTCCTTTGGAATTTGACCAGATGAATTTCAATCCCAATTAGGCATTTTGAAACACAATGTAAAATGTTATATGAGTTATTTGATTCTCACACCTCATAAATTGAATGGAATGAATTCTGATCTACCTAACTCCTCCTGGTAAAAGTCTGTGGAGGGTAGGCAGAGGGGTTTCCAGTATATTTAGCATGAATGTTTCTTAGGGAAAGCCCCACAAAGCCTGGTCCCAAACATTGAGGTGCAAGCAGGATGGAACAGTGTGGAGATGTGTCCACACAACTCTTGATGGGACCAGAAGGGAAAGGGCACACCACGTAAGCCTCTTCTAACCTTGCCTATCCCTTGGGACATCATAGGCTAAGACAAGTTATGTGCAAATCCACTAAAAGGAAGTCCTGGCCATGCTTTTTAACTCCGGCTTGGAATCCCATACTGCCACTGAGTGTCTCATCTTTTCTCAACCCACCCTTCCCTTACCTGCACTGTTTACACTTGGGCTCTTCAGCTCAACCAAGCCCAACTATTAGCTGTTCCTCCACAAGATACCACTTTGATGCCTCAGTGGTATCTGAGCCATGTTAAAAACATCCCCCCCCTCCCAGGACCAACTACATAACTGGTGGGACCCATAACAAAACTAAAATGGGGGGCCCCTTGCTCAAAAATTATTGACAGTTCCACACAGCAACAGCAGGACAGTAAATCAAGCATGAGGCCCTTCGAAGTACAGGGCCCTGGGTGACTGCTAGGTCACATTCCCAGGAAGCCAGCCCTGCCTGATTCTCTACCATTAGAGATAAGAATGTGCCCCTCTAGCGAGCTTTGTCAGATAAGTCCAATCTTCATTCAACCAGATATATGGAGTGATATGTTGCTCTTTGTGTGTGGCATTTTCTTGCCAATAGGAGATAAAATTCTCTTCTAAAATAGCCCTGCCTTTTTCTTTTTAATGCCTCAATAGTACCTAACACAATGCTTTCTATACAGTAGATGCCAATGAAATTATTGTTTTCTAAATAAAACTTCAGAACAATCGTGAGCTACACTCTGTCTCAGTAGGGTTTCTGTGCGTGGCTCCACCGCAAGCGGCAACATCACTCCTGTTTAGCAAGTGGTATCACATAACCTGGGGTCTCAGGAGAGCTCCAGGAAAGGTTAGCGCCCTGGGAGGAGGGCATGTTGCAAAGCGTGTCTGCACCTGGGCTCCATTTATTAGGCCTGCAGAAAGGATGGTCCCTGCCAGGAAGCCAGACATTCAACCTGCATGAGTGGTGGCAGTGAGACAGGGATGGCGTGGTGAACTGACACTATGGCCCAGAGGCTGGCTGCAATGCCCTGGGGATGGGGGGAATGACCACAAAGCCTTTCACTTTTACAGCCCATGTTCATTCTTGTGGTCATGGGCTACAGCTTTCCCGCTGAACTTCCTGGCCAGGTCTCATTAAGGTGTGTGCTTTACGCTGGTGTCAGTCCTTTCTGTTTTGTGTCCCTCACTGCCTGCAGCCCACAGGGTGGAGGTGATTCTTGCTCCCTGCTCTATTAACGCTGGTTATTTTTATAGTATTATTTTTCACTCATGCTTTGATACCTATCAAGGTCTCAAATCTACAGTGAGCAGGGGGTTATCCAAGAATCAAAGCACAGAGTTGGTGCAGTTGGAAGGATATTGATGGGAGCTGATACAATTTATTTTAAAGAGATTTGCCACCATCCATCATTCTGGGAATAGCAACAGTGTTCTTGCATCCAATGGCACCCTTTTTAGAAAGATAGCCAAATGCTTTACAAACACTGATTCATTCACCCTCCATCATGAGTGAGTTCCACTTTAGCTGTTTATGTCTCTGTTTGGCCTTAAGAAAAACAATTAGGGAGACAATTCATTTTTCTGAAGGTCATCCCTCTGTCTTCCTCCAGCATCCAATATGCAAATGAGAGTCAGGAAGTTTCTGAATGGCCAAAATAGATGCCCCAAAATCCTTACACTTCGTTTATAGACAAAGCCCTCCCTGGATAGCTAATTATTCTTATTTTAACCACCACTGTGACAAGTTTGGGTACCTAGTTTCACAGACAACAAAAGATGAAGGGCTGCAATGGCAGGAAGGAGAGGAGAGTATAGGAAACAAAGTGACTGCAAAGATGCCTAACAAATTAGAGTCCTGAAGGCAGGGAACAGTTTCCAACTTCATGTCCCAGAATCTCATGCACAACCTCTCTCCAGACACCCCAGGCTTTCCCCATCCGGACAATGTACTTTTTCAGCATCTATCTTTGCACATGCTGGGCTTGGTACCTGGAAGGACTTTCCTAGGGCTTCTGGTCATCAACTCACCCTTCCATGCCCAACCCAAATGGCCCCCCATGTGAGATCTCCCCTTTACACGTTTGCTCACCTGTACCACTGAATGAAATGTAGACCTTCACCTGTGTGTCGGCTTCCCACCCACTCAGCACTTCCTGAGAGCAGAGGTCACGTTGGGCAGGTCTCTGTGTCTACACCGCCTCCGACACAGTAAGCACTCAATAACTACCTGCTCAAAGAAGGAAGAGGTTATCTATGAAGAGCAGACAGAGTAAAAAAGTACAGCCAATGAGTCCCCGGAATTACCACCCTGAAACTCAACCACTAGATCGAATGACAACCACAATGACAGTAAATTATTTAGAGAAGGCTAAGGTATGTTTCATATCTTTTGTGTTGAAAGGCAAGTAAGTGCATAGCATATTATTAGCCAGGTTTTGATAACTATAGAAAAGTCACTTATTTAAACACCTTAAATAAATGGGGACTACTATGAACATTATTTACTCAGGGTTTTAACCAAAAGGAGTTGAGATTTCTACAAAGGAACTCTGACCCATAACTTCGAGCTCTCCCTCCATCTCAGCTCTAGCAAAGACTGGGGAGGAAGCATCTTGTCACCTCCCCAGAGTAAGACGACAGGTGATTCTCTTGTTTAAATAACAGAAATGAGAGGAGCGGCAGTACAAATGGGTCATCCAAACAGGTGGCACTGCAGACCAAAGGACGTTCTCGTGCCCAGCGTGAAGAGCCTTTGCCCTTTTCCTTTTGGCACCGTCTTGTTTACCATTCAGCCCTGTGAACATACATGGCCTAGGGACTGTTTAAGAACCATAACGCTGTGCAAACAAGTAAGCTGCTTACGGTCTGCTTTTCAGAAGGTAAGCTGGGTGGGGCTGCTCTTTCATTTCATTCCTGCACACTCACACTTCACTGCACAGGATGACACATTTAAAATTCAACCAAATAAGTAAATACACATATACATAAATGAAGGGAGTAAAATTCTACCCTAACCACGCCGGGAAGCAAACGTATATTATAAAATAATAAATCCAGTGTCTTCAGGGGAGATGACAAAACCCAACTTTCAGTGTCTTCTGGGCATCTCTTCTGTGTTCAGCAGCACCATTCCCTAAGTTTGAGATCATTTCAATTCAGCAGCAAGCCTGCCTTTCAAAAAAAAGTACAACTATTGCTTCTGATGCCCATTGGAGTTAAATATTTTTCAGTTTTAACTGTAGAAAGGAATCACCTTTTTGCTGACCATGTGACTTTAACTCGGCCACCTCCAGGTTGATACCTTCACCTCTTGACCCTGATTTCCGTGGTCCAGAGCAGGGGGTGAGTGGAGAGAGGGGCCTTGAAGGGCCAGGAAAATGGCCCATCTGCCAACGTCGCCAGCAGACTCTTCCATCCTCAATGACTTTCAAGGTTAAAACATCCTTCTGTTCAAAGTCACAGCCATGGGCAGACTCATGGCAGCTCTGCAAAGCACACTCCAGTTCTGAAAATCTGCCCACTGCCACCACTTTAAAAGGAAGAGCGCCTTTCATCTCCTGTAGATGCTCAGACCCAGAGAAAGTGAGGCCAGGCTGCAGCAGAGCCAGCTGGGCTGGCTGCTCTGCAAAGGGAAGAGCATCTGGACACCCAGCTGAAAGCGAACAGCTGAGGTTGGGAGAAGGAGAGGGGCCAGGACATCTGAACGGGGTCAGAACGAGACCAGGTGCTCCACGGACACTCAGACACCCTGAGCAGCACCCAATGTGATCCAGGGAAGGGCCTGCTCTCAGGCACCGGGGCGAAGTGGTCCTGACGGTGCTGGGTGAAGGCTCTGCCACTGTGCTGCCGCGAGGGCCACGCCCAGAGCCCAGCGTAAGGTTTGCCCAAATGCATCCCAAGACGAGGAGTTCGGGACCTCGCAAAGCTTCCTAGTCCTGACACACTGATTTCAAAATGCTTCCTCCTGTTGCCAAGCCTGCCTCCCACTTCCCGTACCCCCGGAGCCTCGCCGGGACACCCCTCAAGCAGCCCCGCACCTCGGCCCACAGGCGTCCCCTCGGGCGAAGGAGAGGCGGGGGTGGAGTTTGTGGTCTGATTAAAGGGCAGTTAGAAGGTTCTTCCAGAAATTCCACCATTTCTGCGTCATTTCTTAGGATTAAAACACGGACACCTCAAAGTGCCCACTTTATAAAAAGATCGCGCTAGCAGAGAAATGCAGGACACTGTAGCCATGAATGAAACTGTCGCAGGAACGATCCTATTTCTTTCTGTACCGCTGCGAGCTGAGAGCCAGGCCCCCCGGGGGTGGGGTCCTGATGAAAGAGGGCTGTACGAGCGATGGCTCGGAGCAGCGGGGCCTGGGTGCAGGCCCTGGGAAGGGGCCGGGCGGGCCCTGCCTCCTGGCCTCCGCGTTGGGCAGATCTAAGCGGCAGAGCCCCGCTCACCTTGCACTCACTCCGACACACAAAAGGAAGGGGGCCAACGCCGCACGCTCGTCACGGGCGTTTACACGGCAGCTCCTGCAAGTTTCCGCACATTTCATTGTGAGCACCACAGGGTGTTCAAAGGACAGCTGCAGACGCTACTTCAGCTGCCCTCTTCCCAGGAAGCAAAGAGATATTAAAACAAACCTAATCAGCATTCCTTTCCACTTCCTTGAAATTAAATTTTACTCATCATGGGTAAGTGGCTAATTACATGTTTAGTGTAAAGAAAATTCCAAGGACATTACCTTATTTACTTTCTTCTTGTGACAATAGATGAGAGGACAGTGGCATTCAAATGTAGGTGGGGACAGCCAGCGGCCGATGCCAACTTACTTTCGATGGCCTGAATTCAGAGCGAGGCAAAGCCAACAGTAGACACTGGAATTAAATTGCCTTCCACCCCAATCCAGGCAACCTGCCCATCGATTTACAGCAACTACAAGTTTGGACGAAATTACTTCCAAAATGGATCAATCCCTGAGGTCTAAGAGGTTTTTATTTTAAAAAAGGCCAAAATTTCCTGATTGATTACTAGGCCCTAGTAACCATTTCTTACGCTACGATTCTTCACCACAACCCCATGAGGTGAGTTTTATTTTTATACCGATTTCTCAGGGATGGAAACCAAAATTTAAAAGGCTAAACAGCATCCCCAAGGTCCATCAGCTGGTCAGCAAGGGACCCAAATCTGGCTTACCCGTGGCAAACGGCTCCTTTACTGACAGCCACGGCTCCCACATTTTCCCACCGTGTGAACCCCAGAGTTCCAAGGCCCTAGGCCAGTACCGCCAGATTCCCTTCCAGAAAGCTCGAAATGCTAAGCTCAGCCACAGCGCCAGCCGCTCTCACCTGCTCCGACTTCCCCCTTTGGCCTGGTCCCAAGAAAGCATCTGACTTCCAAGTCAGCTGTTGGGTGACAGACCTCGCATATGGTGGCTTGTTGCTTGGCGGGCTGTCGCTCTGGGAGTGGCTGTTGTGTACAGCAGAGGGAAGACTTTCTGCGATGCGTTTAGGGATGGAAGCGGACCCACACTCACAGGCTTGTTAATGAGAGCTGTGTGTGGAACTCCCCAGGCTCCGAGCAAGACCCAGGGGTATTCTTTTTCAAGTCAGGAAAACAGAAATGCAAATAATCCCATGCAAACAGAACTGTCCTGAATTAGTGATGCTCAAATGAGCCTGTGAGCAGTGACTCCAGCTCCTCATCATTACTAATCGAAGCTTCTGTTCCTGTCATTACATTTTACTGACAACACCCTCCAAACAGGCGTGCTCAGCCTCTGTTTGAAAAGGGGGGCTCCAGCAGACTCTTTTTTCCTGTGTTTTAGACATCCTAAGTCATTGTCAACACCCAACCGGGTTTTAAATTCAATTCATTTTCTTTATAACTGTTTGCATTTCATCTGGAGACAGCGTTAAAGAAAATCTGTTTAAACCCACAGACCTGAAATTTGTCATAAGTAACCTCTAGATGATAAATAAAAAGAAACAAGTCACACTGTCTAGGTGATGCTGCAAATATAAAAATAATAATAATAATTGTCCTCCATCATGAAAAGTTCATCACTAAAATTACTGTTCAGGAATAAATGTTCCCTTCACAACATACCCCCAGAGAGTCTCCCAGACCGGGTGTGGAGAAAAGCAGATACAATACTTTCATGTATAGTGGCCTGGGAGATACATGAGCTCATTCAGAGGATACTAAAGACCACAGCAAAAGTCATCAACTTTTGATGGTGCCAAACGCTCCCTGGGGACCCAACAAGCTACCTGGCTCTCCGTTATGTTTCTGAAGTCCAGCCAGGGACACGGGAATAAAGGATGTCCCCACGCCACTTGAATTCAGACAGCAAGAAAACAACAGCTGGGTCCTATCAAAAATCATTATTATTCTGAATGACAGCCCAAGGGGGGAGGCCGGCTGGTGCGGGTGCTGCTTTGGGTACTGTTTTTGGTTCCTATCCAAACCAAAACTGCTTCAGACATTCCACCAAAACAGACTTTACATCACTTTGCCCGAGACCACAAATGCTGGTAGAGGAGTTCAGATGGGGGCAGGGAGGCGAAACACAGATTTCAGCTTTCCTGTGCGTTTCTGCTCTCTCTGCAAGGACTCTTCCCGGGTCCCCAGGGGCACCTGTTAGTCCCTGTAAATAAGTACGCAAAAGTTACAGAAGGCCGCCTTTTGGGTTTCTTTCATTTGTGGAAATCATTTATAATTTAATATTTAGTGAAAGCACCGGTGGCCCACCCTCCTCGCGTCTTTCCTGATCACAGGCCTCCTTCCATCCACTCCGCTGTGCCACTCCATCCTGCTTGGGCTGCACACTTACCCCCCCCAAGTCCAGTTTCCCCATTTTCCCCCTCTCCCGCTCTCCCCTTGATTTCCCCATCTGAACAAAGAAGAAAGTAAGTTGGTTTATTGCTCAACATTTCTTAGAACTCCCGTGGCCCTTTAAAAACTTCCACTGTTTAGTGTTTGGATATCTTGTAAGATAAATTTGAGAAAGTCAGGATTCCATTTCCAGTATTGCCCCTGATTTTAAATATGTCCCAGGGTGATCTAGTATCTACCAGAAATGAACCCACCCCTCAACACAAGGATTAAGGGTTCCCAAGGCCTAGGAACTGACTAGGGGCTGACGAACGACAGTGATTCCTTTTATAACAATGACTATATGCTCCTAAATCTCTTCATGTTAGGAATTTCCTGCAATAAAAAATAACATAGAGCAGAAGCCACCATACCCCTCACACTGATCACTTTTTTGCATGTGGCCACACTCGCCACACCCGTCCGCATGGCCATGTCCTCCTGCTGAGGGTCCCTGGCCTCGGAAGCCCTCTTTGCCTGTCCACACAGAGGAACCAAAGGGCTGGGCAAGTGCTGCCCCCAGGGCGGCCGTGACCAAGGCCTACCAGGGTTAGTACACCCCCGGCTCCCTCGCCCCTCTGGTGGCTAACTCGGGGGCATGAGCTTTGCACGGGCTCCGTGTGTCCACCCGGGGGACTGAGTTCCAGCTGCTCACAATTGTCACTGTCTCACACTCTCTTTGCCAGCTGTGCTCTCTTCCCTGCCTCGTTTCCCTGCTTCCCTTCCAGTAGCCTTCACCTCCCCATTAAACTGCTTGCACTCGAATTCTCGCCTCGGAGGCTTCTTCTAGGAGGCCCAAAAGAAAACACAGGGCGGTGGGACAGCAGGGCTGGGCCAGACTCTCCACACCTTTTCTGTCTCCTTCGTGATATGCTAGAAAGTAGAGAAGTAAGGAGAAACAACAAGCACTGTCAAGAGCCAGCACACGTGCAAACCGCTTACATTCTTAATGAATAAAAATAATAAATTATTTGGCACATTGCTTTGATAAATGGCATGAATCTTGTTGAGTTCAGGAAGCAGGCATGTGAAATGTTGTTGCTTTTCTATTGCAAAGAATAGGTGGGAGCAAGGACATCCTCATTTTTAGGGTGAAATGTGACCCCAGAAGTGAATAGCTACAGCTCCCCACTCTCTATGACTTTCTCCTCTGCCAGCTTCACATAGAAATCCAGCTTTGGGGTATTTTTCCTAATTTCCTCTTTGTGTGACATAAAGTGCCAGCTCCCTACATTTGGCATGAAGTCATCATTTTTAATCCATTGCAGGTGCTTTAAAAACCCGCTTAAAGCAGCTGATAATCCCACACAAGTTAGTCTAAGAGAGAATTTAATATAGGGACTGGCTAAGTAGGTAGTGAATGACAGAAAGGCAACGGGGCGACACTGAGACAAGCTCAGGAAGCACCTGCCACTCCTAGGGCAAGGAAGGAGAAAATAAACCAATGGGACTACATCAAAATAAAAAGCTTCTGCACAGCAAAAGAAACCATCAACAAAACGAAAAGGGAGCCCACTGTCTGGGAGAACATATTTGCCAATGACACACTGATAAAAGGTTAATATCCAAAATATATAAGGAACTCATACGACTTAACAAAAGGAAGACAATCCAATTAAAAAATGGGCAAAGGACCTAAATAGACACTACTCCAAAGAGGACATACAGGTGGCCAAGAGACATATGAAAAAATGCTCAAAGTCACTAATCGTCAGAGAGATGCAAATTAAAATCACAATGAGGTGTCACCTCACACCTGTCAGAATGGCTCCATCAACAAGTCAACAAATGACACGTGCTGGCAAGGGTGTGGAGAAAGGGGAACCCTGGTGCGCTGCTGGTGGGAATGCAGACTGGTGCAGCCACTGTGGAAAACAGTATGGGGTTCCTCAAAAAATTAAAAATAGAGCTGCCATTTGACCCAGTGATCCCACTTCTAGGAATATATCCTAAGAAACCCAAAACACTTATCACAAAGAACTTATGTACCCCTATGTTCATAGCAGCGCAATTTACAATAGTTAAGATCTGCAAACAGCCCTAGTGCCCACCAGTAGATGAGTGGATGAAAAAGCTGTGGGGCATTTACACCATGGAATACTACGCAACTATAAAAAAGAAGGCTCTCTTACCCTTTGGCACAGCGTGGATGGAACTGGAGAATATTACGCTAAGTGAAATAAATCAGTCAGAGAAAGGTAAGTACCACATGATCTCACTCATATGTGGAATATAATAAACAAAACAAACTGATGAACAAAATAGATTCCGAAACATAGAAGCATGGAACAGGCTGAGGGATCTCAGAGGGAAATCAAGGGTGGGGGAGTGGGTGGGGAGAGATTAATCAAAGAACTTATATGCTTATATGCATAACCTATGGAAACAGAGAGTGGTATGGGGAAGGCCTGGAGGTAGGGTGGATGTGGGGTGGAGGGGATCAATGGGGGGACATCTGTAATACTTTCAACAATAAAGATAAATTAATAAATTAATTAATTAAAAATAATAATAGTATAATACCCAGCACAGCCACCCTAATGTGCTCAGCTCAGCTTTCATTTCGTGTGTGTGTGTTTGCCAGCATTACTTCTGCTTTGGAATCCCTTAGGCCTATTAGAGACCCATTACCTCCTCTCTCATTCTCATATCTGCTAAAGCATTTTATTTTCAGTTTCTCCTCACTACTTAAGGCCTTCCTTTTTTGCTCACTCCTTGAATTTGTATAACCAGGACTCTTATTCATGTTTCAATGGCTGTATTAAATAATTTTCCCAACAGAAACATGCAAGCTCAGGAGAACAGCATGATACAAACTCACAGGAAAGCATATGAGGGCGAACCGGGGAACGAGGGAGGGTGAGGTGTGTGTTCTGTGTGCCGAGTTCCTCTGTGGGTTAGCACAGCACCTGCGTGGCATTCTTCACCCCCACCTGCTCTTTCTTGGTAGCGCAAAGCTTAGTTACCTTGGGACAAAAAATATCTCATTTGAGCAAACACAGTTTTGCATTTTGGTGATTTATTCCCCCGTGTATCCAACACAAAAGAACAAATTCATGCATTAGAGACGGGCATTGTAACAGAAAAGCTGGTGTAAGAGTTAGGACCATCTTCTAGACCTCAAGTAGAGAACAACAGAGCTCCTGGCCCCACCTGGTCCCACCTGGAAGTTTCTCGATGAGTCTCTGCTGGAAGTTGCTGTATAGTCTCCCTTCTCTCTCCCATTTTCCTAAAAGAATGCTAAGCCAAAATATCCCTCGGGACTTACTTGGTAACAATTTATGCATCTTCATTTACTAACTGTGTAGATATTCAGGTTCGTACTTTGGGAGCTTTATTTCCTAGGAATTCTGTGAATGCCTGAGCCACAAGCACGGCCCCATCAGGTGAGCAGTAACAAGAGCTCCCAACTCAAGTGCCCGCGTTCCCCACCTCTCCCCGCCTGTCTCTCTGCACCTGCCCCCACCTGCCGCCCAGGGTTTCCATGAGGGCCCAGTAATCAGACAGAAAAGCTAGAATCCTTGGTCTGTTTTTTCGAACCACTGTACTTTGAAAAGCACAGTGTATTGCAATGAAGATCTTTAATAACTTTCATCTTCAAAAAACACCAAATTATGTTATAGTTTATCTGCAACCTTAAATTATTTGGGGATTGTTCTGTGTTTTTAGGCTCTTGCGCCACTCACATTACAACTCCTGTGAGGGTCTTGGATGTAAGCTCAGCATCGCAAAATAGGTCACCACCGTGCCCAAGCCTGATTCCTACAGCCTGGAAGGATTTTCATTTCAAATGCAGGCAACTTTTGTTTATAAAGGCAAGTTTTCAGAGGTGTCTGCTGCCTGAGGACTCTTCAGGGTGCTGCTGTCCAGGGTACCCCAGATGTCACAGAGGACTGTTCATACCAGGATTGCCATGAGGTCTGGATGTAAAACATCAGCAGCACTCGAATGGCGTTTAGCTTTTTAGTTAATGGTGTTTTTATTGGATGGGTGCCCACTGAACAAGGAAACAAATACATCCCTGCCTTGAAAAGCACAGATAATCTGAAAGAACTCTAAATAAGTTTCTTCCAGATCATTCTCCCATGGTAGCCTGGCGGGGAGTATTTTTCCACACCTTCACAGGAGGGTTTCCTTCGGGCTTGGTGCTCCTTGACCTTTACCACGGCACTCACGCCCACCTGAGCCCCTGCCTTTAAAGTCACTCCGCACAATTACAGCGAAATCCGAGACATGAAAACAATGCCCTCAGCACACGACAGGCAGCCCGCACGCGGCCCTGGGTTCGCGGCCAGTTGTCAGCGCCAGGCAGCTGCCGGTCCTTCGGGCTGCGGGCTCCTGGCTGGGCAGACGTCTCAGGCAGGCTCGGTCTCAGGGCCTAGACCCTGGCACGGGCTCAGGCGCCTTTGGGGGGATTCGCAGCAGCGCGTGAAGCGGGGCGCGGGAGCGGCCGAGGCCTCCCCTGCCCGCCTTCCCGCGCGCTCCCACTCCCGGGGAGCCGGGGGCAGAGGGCCCCCGCCTGGCCTGAGCCACGGCGGCACCCCGCTCCCGACGCAGACCTCGGTGAGAGCCCGCCCCAGTTCCCACCCCAGCCACCGGTTAGGGCCGCGATTTCCAGCCTCTCCAGCTCATGGCACATAAACGAATGACTAACGTTCTGCAGCACATCAAAAAATGTATTATGTTTTTTGCCAATCTGACAAAAAAAAAGGTATAATGTTGATTCATTCACACCAGACGGCTATTATTGTGTTGGCTGGTGTTATTTTTTTATTTGACAATCTAAGGGAAAAGAGGTCAGTGCCCCTGACTAGTCAGGTAGTGCCTGTTTTAAAAACTCTTGTGGCACGCCGGCAGAAAATCACCGGGTTACAGCCCACCCCCCACACTGACCATCAGTCACCCCCAGTCCCGTACGAACCGTTGGTTAGAGCCCACCCCCCACACTGACCATCAGTCACCCCCAATCCCCGTACGAACCGTTGGTTAGAGCCCACCCCCCATACTGACCATCAGTCACCCCCAATCCCCATACGAACCGTTGGTTAGAGCCCACCCCCCATACTGACCATCAGTCACCCCCAGTCCCATATGAACCGTTGGTTAGAGCCCACCCCCCATACTGACCATCAGTCACCCCCAGTCCCGTTCGAACCGTTGGTTAGAGCCCACCCCCCATACTGACCATCAGTCACCCCCAGTCCCGTACAAACCGTTGGTCACCCCCAATCCTCACATGAACCACTGGTCTTATCCTGTTCCTTATACCAGTCGCCGGTCACCCCACACTCTCCATACCAAGCTTTGAGAATACAACTGGTTCATTTAGGAAGAATTCATGAGTTTTAAGTGGTAGTTTCTTTGTTTATTTGATTATTTGGTTTTACTTTAATTCAGACCAATAGTACGTAAGCCCCACGAGGCAAAGACTATCTGCCTCAGTGCTGTTCCCCACTGCCTGGCCAGCACGGTACCTGGCACAGAGCAGACTCCACGGTATTTATTGAATGAATGATGTAAATGGAAGGACTACATAATGCCTTAAATTTTTCTAATGTGATTTGAGCTATTAACCTATATAAGTAGTCTAGGTTAAAATTCTTTTCAATATTAAAAAAAAAATGCTTTTAAAAATACATGAAAATTTGAGTCTCTTCTATTTCATTTAAAATTGTTTCCGAAAATTTCCAGTTCTACTGCTGTTTTATATGTCAAATTGTGATCCTCATTCCATGATACATACCACTATATCACACAATATACAATAACACACAAACCAAACAGAAATGCATCTCTTCCTCTGGCACCTTCTTCCTAGAGAGGGCACAAACACGTCCCTCAGTAAGCTTGTTTGTCTCAATGGTAAGCTCCCTCCCGACAGGGTCCCACTTTTTTTACTAGTATCACCATCATTAACACATTGCCTAGAACATGGCAATAGATAGTTAATAAATATTAGATAAATATACGAGTTATATGTGTCCAGGCAGCTGCTTCTGTTTGGATGCCCTTCCCACTGTGATAGACCTGAGTCTTTTATTAATTAGGTTAAATCCAACTTCCTCCAAGAAGCCACCCAATCGAAAACAACCTCTTCTTTCCCTATTCTCTCATAACACGTCCTTTGTACCTACCAATTGGACTGGGGGCTCCTAGATGACAAGGAAAAAAGTTCCTATTTTTAAATTTGTATTTACCTGGCAGTACTGAGTACAGTACTTTGAATGTGAAAGGGGCTTTATAGTAATAGCTGGTTTTTCTAAAAACTTATTTTAAGTGATTGGCCTTGAGCTATTTGAAGAGCTTTACTTGATGAATTTATTTAATGGTCACCACAACCCTATCAGGTAGTTAATATCAAGATCCCATATTACAGATGAGAAAACTGAAGCCCAGAGATGTACAGATAATAACTGGCGGAGATTCAAATCTACATGTTCTGGCTCCCAAGCCCATCCTCCTCAACCAGCACAAGGCAAAAGGCTACTAGGCAGAGTCATTGACCAGCCAGAGCCTGCAGGCTGAGCACTCCTCGTGCCCACAGGCCATAATAAGAGCATACAAAGAAATAAAGCAATAACTAATACACAAGGCCCATAACTTATGTGTCTTAGGTAATAAGCGAGGCAAGTAATCGATGCCTTTCGTGGCACTGGAGGAGTGCTTTGGGGCCCTGAGAAGATTTTACAAGGTTGTAAAATACTTCACTAAGCATTTCCTGTCCTCTTACCCTTCCGAGATGGGTACACACCCATGCTCCGTGGGATTTCCCTTCCATTCATCACCACCTAGTACACTCTAGACTTTTCAACATTCAATTATTTTAATTCAATACAGAATGTTCCTAATAATTCAAAAAATAAGCAGGAAGTGCTACTGGATATATTCTTTTTACAGGCTTTGGAGTTAATTATGCATTTTGCTCTTCTTTGTTGAATAGGCTTTGCCATCTTTAAATAAAGGAAAACGGAATAGGTCACACATTTGTATTGAACCTGAAGTGTAACCTAAATGGCCTCAACTTAAACACTCTTACGTCTATCATTCCTCAAACAGCACAAAAACACAAGTGTGCTGCTCCTAAATCCCTTCAAGTTTTACGGAGACTCATAGTGATGGGACTTATGCTTCACAGAAATCCTAGAACATTCTGTGTAAGCAACATGCACTGTTTCAATTACAGAGACCTTTGGCAAGCACGAGTTGAACATTCAATTTATACTTATTTTTGACTGGTCCCAAATATTGGCATCATGTCGTGATTGATGACAGGATAATGACATGTGCTTTAAAGGTGTGATTTGAGGATTTAAGAAGATGGGAAGCATTTGATGTGACTTTAAGTCACGTGTGCTACAGGCTGACCTGAGGGAAGCGCCTTGTCTGCCCAGGACTCCTCACCTCCGCTGCTGTTATTCTGAGATGTGGAGGTAAAAGAGTTTCTGGATAGCTCCCTCTCCAATGGCAAGAGTCTACTTGTGTCACAGTCTTACACTTTGGGGAGGTACTTTTCTATTATCTATGAAAATTAAGATATAGATCCTCTCTGACCAAACAAATCGGCTTCAGGTCATTTATGCTCTAGATCTACTCATTGCTGCACCTGAGAACGTATGTACAAACTCATCGGTAACAGCAGCCAATGTCCAGGTGTAAAATACTTAAGGAAAATGCCCATATTATAAAGCATGAGCATGTTGCATAACTGAAGTCTCTAATTATACAAAAATTAATCATTAAATGAAAAGTATAATTAGATGTTTAAAATGTTACTGATAGCTCGCACTAACAAAACAAACTGTGAATTATACTCTTTAGCATGTGATTCAGGCAGCAGTTTTATAGATTTAATGTCCTTCAGGAATATCAGATGTCCTCAAGATTTGGAACTGGATTTAAATGAAAGATATAGGGAGAAACTCTGTACCAGGCAATTCTCCACCGACTCCGTATCTAAAGAGAATCAAAAGCCGTGTTATTCCAGCAAAGGGTAGCAATAATTCATGCTGAATAAATTATCTGCATTTAGCTTCTTGCAGCCAGGGGCACAGAAGTTATGCAACACAGAGGCTGTGTACACCAGCATGTACCAGCTCGCAGGGACCGAACCAGGCTGCGGCTGTAAAACTTGATCCCAAGCCCAGCTTGCCATTGACTTGGTGGGAAGCCAGGTCTCTGGCTCAGCTGGGAGCAGAAGCACCTTCCCAGTCTCCGTCTCCACCCACTCACCTGGCACGACCTGCAATTGCGAAAGGCAGGAAGCGTGCCTTAGAATTAAATGGGGTAGGAACGCAGCATTTAGAAGTAACCAATAAATATACACATCAGGGGTGCACGCTCAAAAGGATGCTACTGATACAGGTGACGCAATATAGTTAATTCTCTAAACTAGAATGGATTCCAAATCTAGGGGGTGCCTGTAAGTGCTGAGCCAAAACTTTGACACGGAAGTGGTAGGCAGCCTGAGAATTGTTCCAGAAAGATCGACCACAAGAATCTCTTTCCGAGAGCTGGAGTTGCATGGGGACTGAGAGAAGGTGGGTCTGGCTCACTGTCCTTGTCATTGGAGAGAGCCCAGCCCATACACTCCTTCCCATGATTGACTCAAACACTGGAGAGACCCTTATTAGGAACACGGGTTTAACCTGTCTAAAAGGCAAATGCATTAGTATGTTCAGTCACCTCGTGAGCTAATGACTAGACTCTTTAGAGCATCGAGGATCATTATCCCAGCATATCATCAGTGAACTTTCCAGAAAAGCTAATTAAAGGATCCATTAAAATGCTTACCAGAAAGTGAGGGTTTATCACAGAATCTCACTCGCATTTGAAGGACTTGCAAGATTTTGGCCTTGCCTGCTCCTTCCACCTTTCACTCCCTTTCCTGTGCTCTCTCAAGATGAACAAAATTAATTAGGGAGATGCGTATTCTCCTTTCATCATCATTTAGGTATCTCATCCCCCCTCTTCCCAAATGCTGCCTGCCGCCAGCCTGACGCGGTGGCCCGAGAGAGCGGGGGGCTGGCAGTTCCATGCGACAGCCTCGGTCGGCCAGCGGAGCCGCCCACGCCTCCCCAGGAGCGTTCCTCTGGGCGGACGCCCCGCCGGCTGCCTTCGTTCACATCACGAGCTGTTCTCGGATCATTTTCAGGTCTTTCAATAGCCTTTAGTTGGTGTCCCCCGAAGTGGGGTCCACACAAGTTGGGGATTGTATTCACCCAACAGAGTGTGGGAAGAAAATTCCTTATCCTTTGGTAATGTATATTTTGTATGTCTTACAATAAATAAAACACATTAGAACAGCCATACTAATGTATCATTTGTAAGGAAAAATAAATAAGCATAAATGAGGAATGTGGGTGTGAAAAGGTTTCAGGGGAGGCGAGCAGTGGAAAGAGCCCAAGCCGGAGGGAAGGGCAGGGACCTCTGTGGAGCGCCTGCTGCATGCACACTGCACCCCTCAAACCACCCAGACACACCCCGCGCCTGAAAATAAGGGAAGGCTGCCGGGCTCCAAAAAGATTCCGAGGCATCTGCTACTGAACCTCGCTCATCTCATATTCGGGAATCTCACGGGATGTGCGAGCGAAATGGCCAAATAGGCCCAGAGCGACACGTTCCCAGGAACTGGGAAAACTGCAGAAAACAAGTGGAAAATGCCACACAAAAATGTAAGTTCAATTCCCTGGATGCGCCATCCACAACCCGGCCTCCCTCTTTTCCCCAAGGGTAAGGTCCCAGTTTGCACCATCTTTGCTTTGTAACTAGTTCTTTTTTTAAATTTAAGCTTTATTGTACTCTATGATGAAAATTACATATAATTTTGGTACGTAAAAATTTGGGCATTTGAAAATGTCAAGTGTCTACTATATTAAATCAATATTTAAATTTAGAATGTTAGAATAATCAGCATTGTTTTTACTGAATTTATTGGGGTGACATGGGTTAATAAATTATACAGTTTTCAGATGTACAATTCCATAATGCATCATATGTATATTGTATTGTGTGTTCACCACCCCAAGTCTCCTTCCATTATCATTTATCCCTCCTTTCAATGTGTTCATTCTTTTTCTAATTAGTCTTATTCTTTTTTAATATGTCTTTATTGATTTCAAAGAGAGGAAGGGAGAGAGAGAGAGAGAAACATCAGTGATGAGAGAGAGTCATTGACCCCCTGCCTCCTGCACGCCCCCTACTGGGGATCAAGCCCGCAACCCGGGCATGTGCCCTAGCCGGGAATCGAACCGAGATCCCCTGGATCACAGGTTGATATTCAACCACTGAGCCACGTCAGCCAGGCTAAATGTGTTCATTCTTTAAAAAGAAAGACAGCAAGATATTAATGGTTGTTAATTCAGAATGGTGAAACATGAGTGTTTGGTTTGTTTGGTTTTTTTTGCTAATGTTGTTAAACTTAACTTCTTGGGGTGGGGGGAATGGAGGTAAGTGGGAGTCAGCCTCGCAATGAGCAAGTGGTCCTGGGAAAGGCCATATGAGCAAGGGTACAGGCAAGAAAATTTGGTAGGTTCTACAAAGTGGTTATGACCACGTCTGCCCCACCTGCTTTATAAGGATGTTAGTTAGCCAAATCAGGTTTTAAAAAAAGAGAAATAGGAAACCACTTTGAAAAACATCCAGCTCTGTGGTGAGTTTTTTCAACTCTTTAATACAAGATTATACTTAACCTTAGTTTTTATTTACATTTATTCTATTATATAAGTAATATAAGATGATTCACGCACGTCAAATTACTACTTTCCACCATCAGTTTTGAGACCCAGAAGATGTTAATGGCTATAGCTTGTCTTAATAAGTCAGGACTGAAAGGGACAGGCACTGTCTGTCACACAGTGGTAAACTTTTGAGGACCAATAAGGCATCAGACATCAAGTTCTGCATCAATGAGTAACCCCTGCGGAGCACACTTCTATGTCAGTCATCTCACAAAAGATCCTGGTGACTTGCTGCAATGACAAAATTTTTCTGAATACTAAAAGTATTTCCCCTTCCCTTAATCTCTGCATTCACTGTGCTACCAACTATCAATGGAAAATTGATTTCGTTATTTCTAATGCTAGGTCTATCTTATCTCAGAAGTCAAAGGGAATCCCTATGGATACAGACGGAGGGAACCATCCTTTACACATTTTTGTATATGATTTGGAAAGCCGAAGAACATGGACAAATCACAAGAAAAAGACATTTGTGTCCTGCGGAGTAAACTCAGTCCCGGGAAATTTCACGGTGGGAGTTGAAATTGACAGATAGAAACTAGACCAGTTTCATAAAACCACTTCACAAGCCCACAGTGAAAACACTGTTCTGAAAGTCTGGCTTTTTTCCTCTCAGATATCATAAAATGACAGAACTTAAGGGGCAGTAAAAGGTCATCTTCCCAGCCTCCCCCCTTGAGCAAAGGCACATTTACCAGACAAGGTAAGTAACTGCATGGACTGGACTGTTTTGCTTTGTGTTTTTTAAATATCCAGACATGTCTGAGTTTCTCTTCATTATTTGATCAGTATTTAATCAAGATTTTAGTCATAGAACTTTTAACAGACTCATTGTAGTTTAGACTCATTTTCTTTTGCTCAGTTCCCTGCAAACAATGAATTAATTGATGATTGGTATTGTAAGAATATTGTTTAATATACTCAAAAATAGTTACCGCCTTCTATTTCCAGTAGCGTGGTAAACTAGATACTCTAACCAAACTGTTTGCTATACATAACTGAAAATGCTTAGTGAAATCTAAAATCTATCTTTTAGCCTGTATCCATGAGCTCATAAGAAAGTACACAATATCCCGAAGCCAAAATCAGGTGAAAAACGTCCTCTGCTCTTCAAGTTCACTTACTGCTCTGGCTTCCGGAAATAGTCTCTATTAGGCTGGTGTCTCCACTCATCTTCTTTGTGTGCTTGTGAGTTTATTCAGTTTTATTCCTTTGCTGCCGTTTTAACTGGATTAGAGAAGGGAAAGGAGAAAAAGATGTGTGGCCGTTCTGTCACATTTAACCAGAAGAGGTCGAGTTGAACGTTGAGTGGCCTGGGCGATAATGTGTGCCCATCGGATAGTTCAGACTAGCCCTTAGACTACCCTTAGCCTATTTAAATATCTGGCTCCCCCCTGAGAAGGCAGGAGGAGTTACCTGTGACTCACCTTTGCTGTCTTCTCAGGGCCTACAATAGGTATTTACTTGTTAAATGAATTAAATTCAGATAGTTGAATTCTTGATCATTTGCAACAAAATCCTGCCTACCATTTATCTGTTAGGCATGTTATATGTGCCAATACCTGGTCTAAACATCTTACAGATAGTATTTTATTCAATTTAATCCTCATGATAGTGCTGTAATGTAGACATTAGTCATGTTTACAGATGATAAAATTGTGGCTCAACTGAGCTAAATGATTTGGTGACAGATGTACAAATAGCTAAAATGTGACTCAGTTTTTATATCTAAATCTCCCTCAAGCCAAAGACTTGGCTCTTTCCACTTGACCAGACTGCTCCCCACCAAAATCTAACATTAAGAGGGACTAGCAGCAAGACACCTACACATAGTCATGGCATGAAAGGGCTTAAATCCAGAAAGCATGGACCAAACAGAGACGCGATGCAAAAGAGCCTCTGAACCAAGGTTAAAAGTGTTGAGTGTGTATTTGAATTTGGCAGTTCAGAGTTGAAGGCTGCTTTTCAAACTTCATAATTAACATGTTACACATAGCAATTCTAAAAGTACTTTCAAACACATTAGCTTGTTTAAATCACTAAACAAGATGATCAGAAGTCAACTAGATGTGAATGAAGTGCTTTTAAAGTCCGGAATGAAGGGCTTTAGAGCAATATTTTTATTATGCAAGTATAATATATTTCAGAAGAATATTTGAGGAACTAATATGACCAAAAATAGAGAAGTCAAATGCATAGTGATTAACAGTGAATTAAGTATCCCCAACTGTAAGTATGATTCAACATTGTAGTCCCCAGAAAAACATTTGGACTTGGAATTATCCATTGAACAACATATTCTCATTGAAAAACATACTGAAATATAAGCAGTTCTCACAACGCCTGCTTTTAGAATCACCGAATTTTGGCTTTGTTGAAATTACTTCTCCCATGGCTTCAATTTCTTCTGCATACACAATTTGATACCCAAATTGTGAAACAAAAACAGAATTTTTCTCATGGCAAAGGATTGCATGCAATTAGATTCAACATGTTTTGAAAACTGACTGTAGACAAGCTCTGTGCTAAACATTCCAGCATATTTAAGCTGAACAAGGCATGTTTCCAAACATCGAGGAGGAAACAAATACATGCGGCATGAGACAAAGCAGCCGCGGGCAGCCCTGCCCTGCATGCAGACGCGTATGTGCGGACATCCAGCGGGAGGGAGGCGCGGGAGCCAGGTAGGCAGCGGATGCGTGAGCCGGCCTTGGAAATGGGGGGCATCTCAGCCCGCACAGGTGGAAGCCCCGGGCCTTCCGAGGAGCAGGCTCCTGGACAGGAGGAAGGAAGCAAGTGGCACCAGCGTCTCGGACACACGCGGCTGGGAGCGTGGCAGTGTCCTCTGGCTGCCGTAACAAATTACCACAAACTTGGCGGCTTAAAAAACAGACATTTATTTTCTCACAGTTCTAGAAGTCCGAAGTCCAAAATCAAGGTGCAAGAGGATTGGTTCCCTCTAGAGACTCTGTGAGAATCTCTTCCATGCTTTTCTCCAAGCTTCTGCTGGCTGCTGGCAACCCTGCTATTCCTTGGCCTGGGGCTGCACAACTCCAGTCTCTGCCTCCATTTTTATATGGCCTTCATCTCTCTCTGCTTCTGTTACCCTCTTCTCCCTCCCCTCCCCTCCCCTCCCCTCCCCTCCCCTCCCCTCGCCTCCCCTCCCCTCCCCTCCCCTCCCCTCCCCTCCCCTTCCCTTCCCCTTATTCCAAAAAGTCACATTCTGCGGGCCATGGTGGACATATTTGGGGGGGATACAATTCAAGTCTTTACAGGGTATCTCTCACATCAATGTATAATTTAAAAAATAAATCTTCTTTGTATTAATATTTGGTTATAAGTTGAATAGAAAAAAATATCCACCTGAAATTTTTTAAAATGTTTAAAAGATATACGCACCCTTATGTTCATTGCAGCATTACTCACAGTGGTCAAGACATGGAGGCAACCAAAGGGTCCTGCGACAGAGGCTGGATAAAGAAGATGTGGGACATGCGCACGATGGATACTACTCAGCCATCAGAAAGGGTGAAACACTGCCATTTGCGACAACATGGATGGACCTTGAGAGTATCATACTAAGCAAGATAAGTCAGACAGAAAAAGTCGAGAACCATATGGTTTCACTCATAGTGGGATATAAAACTGAAGGCAGCAAGTAAACAAATAAGACAAACAAACAAAAACTCCTAGACACAGACAACAGTAGGGTGGTTACCGGGGGGAAAGGGGGCTCTGGGGGCGATAAAGGGTAAAGGGGGTCAAATAGATGGTAACAGAAGATTTTACTTTTGGTGGTGGACACACAATGCCATATACAGATGATGTAGCATAGAATTGTACAGTGTAAGCCTATATAATTTCATTAACCAATGTCACCCCAATAAATTTAATAAAAAATACCCAAGCAATAAATTCTTAAAGACAATTTGATTACCATTTTTCTGAATTTAATTTTTAACTAGTCAGCAGGGTTTTGAGCTCATAGCCAGGTCCAGGTGACCGATTACTGCCGGAGACTTTCCCAAACCCACCTCCCAACACATGCAGAGAACAACCAGCCACCTGGCATTTCTGCATCCACAGCTGTCCCAGAAATTGGCCGTGAGTAATGCAGCCCCGTGCAACCCTTCACCTCCTGTACCAAGAGGAGAACTGATCTCCATATTTGAAAAATGCCCTTCGAAATCCTAAGCAAGAGACATGAATCAAAAGCATTGTAAAATTCAGGGAAGAAAATAAAGTCTAAACTAATCCTGAATTTGCTTCATGCCCAGGAAATATTTAGAGGCTGAGCCTTAAGAATGGGTTTTGTAGGGCATTTTGTAATTGCCTTAATTATTGGATTAGAGGGGCAATTTGACGCCCTTTGGGTACTGGATTAAGAACTCAGTAACAGTATAAAATGATGGACAGGCTTTCGGGCTCCTGCACTTGTTTTTTGATGCTGTGATTTAAGTGTGAAATTGATCTGAAATCTGTATGGGTCTTCCATCAAGTGTGCTGAAATGTAAGCAATGCCGTTTCATTTGCACTAATTCAGTACAAAATATCCTTTTGGTGTGCAAAACTCAAATGCATCTCTTGGACTGGAGAGCCCAATTTATGTCATGCTATAATCATAGCAGCTCTAAACTAATTTAACACCCTGAAGAAGTTAATTAACATCATTAAAAAGTGCATCCAGTCAAGTATAACATGTGACCCAAATAAATAATTGAATGCACTTTCCTACTCTGGGGGTGACATGTTCCAAGGCTGTCCTCTTTCATCAGACCTGGTCCACAATTGTTTGAAACATCTGACACCAACCACATTAGATGATTTTCATGAAGGTGTAAACCTACATGGCAGTCTCATAAACAACTTAAGTTTCATGGCTGACATTGATTTATACATCTTCTAAAGAGATGGTGCATGAAATGATCAGAACAGTCAATAATGCAAGCAAAATGTATGGGCTTGAGAGAAGAGAGCAGAAAACAGAATCAATGCCTTCCAGCTATTAACAGCATGCAGCAGAGTTCGTAATAGATGGCATTAAACTTGAACAAGTTGCATCATTCAAATATCTCAGAGAAACTGTCACTCTGACAGTAACTGCAAGAACAGTACTCACTTAAATGAGTATGTATGGCTTTAGCTTGGTCACTGAAGGCATTTTACCAACTAAAAGCCATTTAAATGAGTTGTTTGGGGTGTGTTCTTATTGCAAAAATTTTAGAGGAGGTCACTACGCGTACTAGTAAGTACCATTAAGTGCATAAAATTTAGATAATGAAGAAAGTCAATATATTGCCATAAACCACACACAAAATAGGTGCACAAAGGGCAAAGCAATCAGCTGCAAATGGATGATTTTTTTCCTTTAAAGGAATGAAATCGAGTGGAATTAAATATTGCTATCTTGTAATCAACACAGTTATTTTTACGCCCTATAAGTCAGATAGGCTTCTGCCTCCGAAACATGAAAGGGGTTCCAGTAAAGCGCTTGGTATAGCAGAGTGGGTGAGTGCATCGGCTTGAAGAGCACATCGACCTGTGTTTGAGTTACACCTTCACCACCTATTAGCTCTTTCATTTAACCTCTCTGGGCCTCTGTTTATTCATCTGTAAAATGAGATTAATTACAAGCACCTTGCAGTGTTGCTGTGAGAATGAAATAACAGATGTTGGAGTCATCCCTGAATAAACCGTTTCTATACGTGTGAATTTGTTTGTCCCCTACCAGATTTCCTAGAGACTAGCAAATTAGCATAAGCATTTCAAAGCCAGGTCAGTCCTTAATAATCTCTATTTATTGTGAAAATTATAATGTTCGAATCCACAGCAGTTTGCTTAAAGCAGCAAATGGGCAAAGCGCGCTCTGGCCACTTAAGCACACTCGGGGGAACGGAGCACTAGTGGCGGCTCTCCCGCAGATTTCGCCCTGCGCTCCTTCCTCCTCCATATGTTACCCAGGTAAAGGGGCACTCGCAGGACCCTAGCTCACATTTCCCATTCACCCCGAAATGCTTTCAGGTGTCGGAGGAGCTTTGCAGATTCCGGGTCAGCCACCCACGGCTTTGCACCCCAGGGGACGCGCCAGCAGCCACCGGTGCGGCTGCCCCCCAGGTGGGGCTGCCCCACTTTGAGTCTCTACAGCCGTTTTCATTAGGAAGCCTGAGCGGAGAGTCACATGGCACATTTCTAATGGTCACTGGTCATTTTGATCGCACGGTTGTATAAATTATCACCTCTTCCCTTCACTTGTGCCGTGAACAACTGTTGAGCTTCGCAAACATTTTGTTGAAATATTGTATATGAAAAATAGTCATATGTTTGGAATGCAGATGACTGTGCCCCGAGGCATCAGGGCTGAAACATGGGCTCTGGGTAGCAAAGGGCACCCGGCCCTGGCCCTGTGCCCTCACTCAGCAATGGATAATAGACGCACGCCCTCTGCATTAGCCGGAAAGGTGATTCTGCAGCAATCAGAAGCAAGAAGCCAGCTGCTGCTGCGCCCGAGTCCCCAACACAGAAACTGCCAGTTAAAGCAAATATCTTCCCACTGAACTCCAAGGAGAGGCCTCAGTGGCTTTTCTCCCCTCACTGTGCTTTGCTTGGATCAGCCCAGGAGAATAACTGACTGTCCACCAACCCGCTAGGAAAAGGCTGCATGGAGATGCCGATTTTCCGTGCCTATTTTCTGAGCACCCGTGAGCATGACGACACCCCTGCCCCGGAACACTCGGTGTCTGGGTGACACAGTGGTCATGTTGGGAAATTGATGGTCGCTGAAATGCCCCAAAATAACACCACTCAAAACATAAAACTAAATCACTGGTTTGATCATTTGGGTTGAATCTTTAAATCAACCCAGGGGTTTAAAAACAAGGGTATGGGGAGGCGGCATGTTTAATAGTGTCAGATCTCTCTCTTAAACTAAATCAGGAATGAAAGGAAACAACGGCACAGGCAGAACTCTCGGCATCACCGGGCAGAGGGCGTGCTCGGTCCAAGGAGCAGGGTTTCAGACCCGTCTTCACCCTCTCTGCCGGGACCACAAGCTCTGCAGGACTTGTGTTGGTCCCTGGCCCCAAAGACGTCACAATTCCACTGGGAAAGCAGTAGTAACAAATATTCAACGACAACAATGTAAGAGGAACATCTTGCCATGTGAAATGGAAGATATTCACTCATATTCTGTGGCGGTTCAGAGAAAGGAGCAGGTGCTCCAACAGCAGGGCCCACCTAACCGGGCCGCCACGCTTGTCAGTCTGCTGGTTTCTGTGCCTTAATGCCATCCTCGTGCTTCTGATGGTGTCACTGCCCACCCACGGTGCACGGGACCCTGCTCAGGGCCTCATCACGAAGGTGGTTCAAGTTTTTTTCTTGTTGGAGCCGCCCCAGGTGCTCAGGACTCACAGGGCCCGCACCCGCCCTTCCATAGACCACAGTCTTTACCATAAATGTCTACAAAGCATTTGTGTCTAGTTGATACTGGGGAGAAAGCAGCTGCGGATCTTTCACACACGGCTTGTAATAGTAGAAATTGGTTTGCCCTTCTTTGTACAAACTGTTTAACCCGTTCGCTATCCTTCTAAAAATTTCACTTAAGCCTGGCCGGGCGTGGCTCAGCAGTTGAGCGTCGACCTAGGATCCAGGCGATCGGGGTTCAATCCCCGGTCAGGGCACATGCCTGGGTTGTGGCTCGATCCCCAGTCGGGGGCATGCAGGAGGCAGCCGATCAATGACTCTCTCCTCATTGATGTTTCTATCTCTCTCTCCCTCACTCCTCTCCTCTCTCTGAAATCAATAAAGATATATTTAAAAAAATTTTTTTTTCACTTAAAAAAAATTATCATAGATGTTGATAATGCCTTAACTGCAAAGATACTCATTGAGGCAATGTTTACAATAGCGAAAATGTAAAAGTATTCTAAGTGTCCAGTAATAGGGGATGCTTGTAATGGAATATAACGCAGCCATCACATACAGTGTTGTAAATGAGTATTTATGAGCATAGAAATATGCTTACCGTATAGTAAGTGGGAAAGCACAGGATGCTACACACAGACACCCAGGAGCCTATTGTTTTTATGTAGGCTATTATTATTTATATATAAATGCCATAATTTATACATATATAAAATTCGATATAACAGCATATATATATTTATATTTATGTATACACATAAAAACTGTCTACCGTGAGGTGAACTGCATTCCTGTTTTTACTTTATTGGTTTGGTATTTTTCAGATTTTACTTTGATAAAGAAAGTAACCCAAAGATGTTTAAAATTACTATTCCCACAAAACTAACACCTTCCTTTTTATTATGAAATATGTTATGCCTACAGACGAGTTTATACAATCAGAGAGTAAATACCCAAGCACCTACCACCAACTTTGCACAAGTCTATTTTTAGACAACTTTGCTTTTAGCACCAGGGAGCAAAAGTAGGTCAGAATGCTGCGATGCTCTGTGGATTTACCTCTAGTAATGAGAGCTTTCTCTCTGACAGGCTCAAAATCAGTTTTTAACTGCCCAGACTATCTCTGAAAAACAGCCTTCCTCCCAGCCTCTGCACCAGGAACAGTAACATAATGCCGGACAAAGACCCGAGATTTTTCCCTGTTCAGGAAGCTGTTATCATCTGCTGCGGTGAGCCCGCTGCAGGGCTGGCCCGAGCCCACACAGCGCTCACCTTCTGATTTACTTAAATCTTTCTGCCTCTATCAACCACAGGGAATGGGGACACTTACAGGTAACAACTGACAATTTGAACAGAAAGTACAGAGAAAAGCAGTGTAAAGCGAGTGGCTCAGATTATAGCTGTTGACTTCTAATATTATTTGATAGATGAGGCCGAGACAATTATCTCCTGCTCGTGGGTTCCATTACTGGGACAATAAGCACACAAAATAAGGGCAATTTCCCCAACAATGTATAGGAGCACTTAACTTTGTCAAGAGCCATTTCCACAAGTGAGGTCCTCCTGGTAAGAGACAAGCAGCTAAGGGCTGGCAACCTGACACAGCGTTTAGTTCACGCACATTCGCTGCCTTTTGTTCTTCCTGCCATGCTCTAGTTAAGGCCAAACTGGAAATTATTTTTAACTTAAACGTTTGTTTTAAAACGCACTCATGGAATCTACCATTTTCCCCTAAAAGAAAGGAAAAGGGAAAAAAATAGCTCTAAAAATTTTTTGAAAATCCCTCTACCAGTGAAAGAATGAACAAAGTTTCCACCTTAATTTTTCATGAATCTTTCTTGCAACTAGCTATGCCAAAATTCTTGGAACCGTTTTCATTCTTTAAAAAATTGCTTTGTGGTTTAACCTCATGTTACTATTTAAACATCAAAAAGAAAGTCTTTCTCTAGAGGAAGAAAAAAGCAGTGCATTTTGAAAGACAAAAAATAACAAATAAAGGGCCTGCGCAGTGAACTGAATTAATGCATAGATGTTAACCATTCGTTTTGCATTTTGAGTTTGGATTGAGCCATTGGGTGGAATGAGTCTTGGAAATGTTGGAACTGCACTGGGACGTACACTTGTCTCCCCCAATCACCTCCTTCCCCACCTTGGGGAGTGGAAAAAGGAAGGAGGAACCTGAGGGAGATAAGAAAATATTTAAATCAGAAAAACACAGGATGATTCGTGGCTGACGATCTTGAGATGGGTAAGTCCCCATCGAGGGTACCCTGGAAAGGGAGAAGGGTGGCCACCAGCAGCGAGCTCATTCAAAGAGATTTGCCTTTATCTTCTACAGATTCCACGTGTGTAAACTTAAACATTGCTTTATTTTCTATGTAAAACTTGCCCTGATTTATTTACCTCTTTATTCGTGTTGCTTTGATGCATTTCCAAGCCAAAACATGGGAAAATCTAAAAGGCATACAGAAAGAATATTGGACGCCTTCCCTTTTCTTTTCTGTCCCCACTTTTTGACTGGTAAGCCGCCGACCAGGCCCGCCGGGCAGGGCTGTCTCCCCCTTGACCGTGTTCTACGGAAGAATTCCCAGAGGCTCTTCTCCAAGAGGTGCCCAAGTCCCCTAAAATCTGGGTCATTGAGAGCACCGGTATGTGGCCGGTCAAAAGCATGCTCCTCTTCGATAGTAACTCAAGAGAGATGGTTAAGTCTGTACAGTTTAATTATAACATTCAGGGGCTTTTATTATTATTCTTTCTCAGCTCCTGAAGTCTTTTAAGTCTCTTTTAAAAGGGCCTCTACACAAAAGGTAACTTCATCCCGGAGAGAAAGAAACTCAGACTTGGCCATACCACCTCCACTTGGGCATTGATTAGATGTCTCTTTTTTTTTTCCCTAGCAAATTCAAAAAGAAAGGGGACACGGCTTAAAACTAAAATAGAACCGGGCACATTGTACAAAGGATTATTTCAAGTAATTCTCCTTGAAACTGTAACAAAGGAATGTTTCCTGGGGATTAAATGGACTGTCAGGTAATCAGAAAAGTTCTTTTAGGTTTTTCCTCGGGAAGGAAAAGAGCACTTTGGATGGATTTTGTTCCTGGCATTTTGTGACACTTTACAGCTTACTCCCCGGTGTCGCACCGCTTCGCTTTCTTATTCATGAGCTCCGCGAAGGGAGCAATGATCTTAGAGGTCCCCAGCTGGACCACACTAATAGACCCTTTTCCTGTCTTCCATCTACTGCTACTTTAATATGGATAAGATTGTTTTATTAATGAGAGCAAATGGGTTTCCTGAATATCAGCCTCTCTTTTGGTCACTCTGGAACCTGATAGACTTGACTGATTGGTTTTCAACTTTTCGAGCACCCACTCTATTTTTGACACTGTACTTTTTTAAAAATTAGGACATAAATGAACAAAAGCTGTACCTCCAGGAAGTTACATTCTAAAGAAACAAGACTGACCTCCATTATTAATTGATGATGCTACAGTCAACTATCAATTATTCATGTAAAGATTATCCACGCCACACTTTGTAGAGCATCCATTGTGAATTTCTAAATCCCAGGCTTTCCTACTGCTCAGCTGCACAGATTTAGGGGATATAATGTGAAACACCTCACACGCTATAGATTTAGCTACAGAGGATGGCGAGCCCACCGCCCCAACCTCCTACACATCTGTCTTTATCCTGTGAGCAGGGATGTCCTATGCTGGGCACTACAGAAAAAGGTGAATTTCGTGTGTGTGGTGTGACAGACACTCAAGATATGAGCGGCCAAGTCCACTGGTAGAAAGAAACAGGAAAGGGTTTCAATGGGTTGATGACACTTGATTTGAAAACTGAGTGGGTGTTGAGGGGCGGAGGGAATGAGAAGACAGTATGCTCAAGAGTATAAACAAGGGCAAAGAATTGCGAAATCCTGTGATACGCTATGCGATTTTCATGTCGCTTAGTGTGACCATGGGGTGGGCGGGTGGCCAGAGGGCAATGCAGTGACCGACAAGAAATAGAGCTGAAAAGATAAGTAGAGAAGTGTCCTCAACAGAACTCCTTTGCTTTAGGACTGGAAGGGAAAGGACGGTGTTTAGCATGACCTATCCCCCCTCAGTGTATGGCTTAGGTGTCATCACTAAAATTGAGGTTAGTGGAGGAGAAACATTTTCAGGGGAAAGATGATGGGTTGACTTTGGGACATTTCCCTACCATAGTGCTGAGGGCTGTGAATACGTCATAACTACTAGATCCACGCCTGGGTTCCACGTTGACGCTATTGCACTATTGGGCAGCTACAGCCAACAGGTTCTTCTCTCCCGCCCTTCATCACATAGGACAGGTCTCCCAGAAGCTGTGTGGTTTCTTTAGCCTAAATGTAGAGTGTATACCAATTCAGATGTGAAAAATATCCAGAAGTCGAAGGTTGGTTACTTATATTGCCCTGTCTCATTTCTTTCAACTTAGTGTAGTACTTACTCAGCTTTCCTTTGGATAGAAAGACACTGTGTAGGCCATACGGGAAACAACTCCTCAGGTCCAAAGAAAACAGAGTCACAATTAGCCTTAAACTCTGCTCACATTGACCACAGAGGGAAATGGCACAGAAATGAAACTAGGAGGATCATATATCCATTCATTCATTCATTCATTCATTCAACAAATACACACTTAGGACTTACTACATGCTAGGCCAGGGAATGAGGGAGCCCACTAGGATCCTGTCCTCATGGAGCTTACCTCCTAGCCGGGTGGACAGACACCAGACATCAGAATTTGGTGCTAAGAAAATGAAATGTAGTGAGATGCCCAGGGATGGTGGCAGCTTTACACACATGGTGAGAGGAGGCGCCACTAAGTAGATGCTATTGGACTGAGAGCTAAAAGAAAAAGAAAAACCACGCAGATTTTGGAGGAAAACATTCCAAAGATTGGAGGAAAACATTCCAAAAAAGCAACAGAGCAGAGGAACTAAGACCAGATGTCCGGGTCGGGTCAAGAAGCAGGAGAGACCCCCAGTGGCTGTAGCAGCCCTGGGACCAGCTCAGGGGGAAGTGGGCTGAGCAGGTCATAGTGGGGAGACACAAGCCAGTGTGTCAGCCACCCTGGGATCAGTCCCCAGGTTCAGCCCTAGTTAGAAACCTGTCATATAACCAAAATTCTCAAAAGCTATTTTTCCATATTTATAAAAATAACAGTAGCAATATGCTTATCACTTGAGGAGGAGCGTAAAGGAGATAAACTGTGCAAAGTGCCTAACCACATGGGAAGAGCCTAACAAATCTTAGTTCCAACCCCGCATTCTTTTCTGCTTTTAATAGCAACCAAGGAAGCCAGTGTGGATTGTGTGGGTAAAAAAAATAGGAGCCTTTTCTGGCCTACATTCCTGGAGCTGACCTTCGGGACGCCCTCTTCCAGGAGCCCTGGGGGCCCGAGGTCAACGTTGCCAAGATGGATCAGGTGAGGTGATGGTAGAAACTGTTCCCGGGTGAGCCAGGAGACCGTCAGATTAATCTCCTGGGTAACCCCGGCATTTGTGAGCCGAGGTCTCGCAAGTTAAAAATAAAACAGTAGCTAACTCTGCAAGACAAATGCTTTTTAAAATCAACAATTACTTTGAGGTCCTTAGAGAAAGGTCCTTTGAAATGCAGGTTATTCCGCTTGATTACCACCTGGTACCGGACTCCTGAGGGTTGGAGGGTACAGAGTATGGAATACTTCTGACTGCCACCTCCCCAATCCAGCTCCCCTGGGCAGAAATGACTCATCATTCTGAGATCTTCTCTCAGACCTCTCTCCTCCCTGGTCATCTCCAAATCATCCCCCACCTTCCCTGCACCCCCAGAAGCCCCCCGAGGCCTGGCTGTGCCCTGTGGTTCTCCCCTCTTCCAGTTTTAGCTTCCCCTCTCAACATTAGAGGCATCTCTTCTCCATGACTAACACCCTGCAGTTCCATCTCTTCTTGCCACACACAACAAACTCACCCAAGGGCCAGACACCAGAGTTACATACATGTCCCGGCCCCCTGCTGCCAGCATTTCACCTACGTATCCCTGTTGAAGGGAGGGTGAGAAAACCACCACCACTCACTGTCACAATGAGTGGACCTAGTGAAATGCTTGCTGATTTCTTTAAAACACTGGCTAACATTTTTTTAAATGGGGTTGACCACTGTCTTCATTATCAATACTCAAGCCTTGGTCTTGCTTTAATATTTGCTCAATAAAAGAGAGGTTTTTATTCAATGTATTGTTATTTTAAATGGTACTATAATGACATCATTTTTTTTTTTTTTAATCCTTACTTAAGGGTATTTTTTCCATTGCTTTTCAGAGAGAGTGGAAGGGAGGGAGAGAGGAAAGGGGGAGAAAGAAAGAGAGAGAAGCATGGGGCTGAGGATCGAGACTGCAACCGAGGTGTGTGCCCTTGGCCAGAATCGAACCCAGGACCCTTCAGTCCATGGGCCGATGCTCTAACCACTGAGCCAAACCGGCTAGGGCTATAATGACATTCTTGAACACAAACATCGTTCAGTGCCTTATGATAAATTCCATGAAGTAATTTAAAAGATACGAACTTCAAGGATTTGGAGGTATACTGACTGTCACACCAAAAGGTTGGAGGGGACCCATATCCCCATAGATACACCAAATAAGGCTACAAACTCATCTAAAACCACACTATTAGCATGAATGTTCCCAAAAATCTCTGTGGGTAGCAAGAGTTTTATAACATATTTGGGGTATCTCCAAACTTAGATCCTGATTTGGACATTAAAATTGATTTACATTTGCTTGATTAACTGGTTGAAGGAGATGATAGCATCAGAGTTTACATAGAGAACCCACTCTACCCCAGTACCTGAATAGTACTTAGACTACTGCTAATTATAAACACTACCTTAGGGGAAGGATCATTAATTGAGATTTAAAATGAAATTCAAGTTTTTAATTATACTCTAAAATATGATGTTATTCTTTTCTTTTCCATGTAAAAACACCAAACAAAACATACATTTTTACCACCTGCTGCTAGTTCAATATTCTTTCCAAAATTAAACAGCATAAAAAAAGAATTCCCAGTTTAGAGACCCAAACAGAAAAACAAGCTCTGTATGTAGGCTAGACCACAATAATAACACTAGCAGGAGGTGTGATCAGACTACGCTGAGAGGGTCTGCTTCCTGGTTTTTCTCCTACATTTCTAGGCCTCTGCAAAGGACTTGTGGAATGTTCCTTGATTACAGTTAAGAAACTGCACCTTTTTATTGCACTGAATTCCCAACGGGCTGCAGTGAAATCTTGGCGCTGACATGACAGATAGCTCATCTCAGCCGTGGATTATGACACCAGAGTAAGCTGTAAGAAAGGCACCTAAATCCAATATATCCCATTAAAAGGGACACTATAAACCCACAAACAGAGCAAATTGGAATGTATTTACTATCAAGGAGGTAAAGAAGTAGTAGTCATGCTTATGTACCCGTATGAAAACTGTCAGAGAGCTAGGGGTGGGCTTTCAGATTACATGGTTTAATGGCGTGATTATTATATCTACCAAAATACTTTCTTCAGAAAATAAAATTAAAAATCTTACACAGAAGACCATGCTAGGTCATTAATGAAAAAGAAAAAAATAGTCCAGGCAAGAATGGAAGGCCCAGAGCTCATCCAACTGGCCCCAACCAGTTCAACAACCCTCGAGTTAACTCCATAGAACATAGTAAAAAACCATTAATCTGGTCCAGCACTTCCACTTTATAACTGAAGAGACAGAGATGAGATGGAGATGAGAGAGAGAGATTCAGTGATTGGCCCAGAGTCATACAGGTAGAACCAGAATTAGAAGTCAGTGCCTCTAAGTCGTTGCTTAGTGTTTTCCCTATAATATAACTCTGCTCACAAAGGTATTTCTTCATATCTTGGTTCAGTTCCTAGTTTCTCTTATCATGAATATATAAATTTGTCCAACTTATATATGCTTTCAAAAAAATTTTTTTAATAGAACTTTATTTTGAAGAAGTATTATGAATATACATGACAAATTTTGTGAGCCTCATACATTCCTGTGACCATCTATCTTGGAACTTCATGAAAAGATGCATTAACAAGGGGCCACAGACACCATGCTGAGGAGGAATTGTGGACCTCAGGGGGGCTTACCCTGCAAATCCAACCTAGTTCAGTGCCAAAAACTGTCAACTCAGATACTGGGGAGATTTACCACTTAACAAAAGAAAGAAATTAAGACATTTTTTCTAAAAGTAGATTGCAAAGGCAGTAAAGTACGTGCTGAGAGAAAAGTAACTGGGAACCAAGAAATTGACACTTATCCAAATTATCACTTAAGAGCAAAGATCACATAGAGACACTTTAAGGCCTATAATGATGAAGGGAATACAGCCAAGGACCTTGTTTTTTTAAAAAAGGAATCAGCAAGAAAAAAGTGAAAACAGAAGATGTGGGAAGATATAGAATTTAGAACAAACATAAAATTTTGTTAAAAAGTTAATAATTCAGCCCGGTCGGCATGGCTCAGTAGTTGAGCATTGACCTAGGATCCAGGCGATCAGGGTTCGATTCCCGGTCAGGGCCCATGCCCAGGTTACGGGCTAGATCCCCAGTCGGGGGCATGCAGGAGGCAGCCAGTCAATGACTCTCATCATTGGTGTTTCTCTCTCTCTCCCTCTCCTTTCCTTTCTCTCTAAAATAAATAAAAACCTATTTTTTTTAATAATTTTTTAAGCACTTAGTGCTTCACCTAGGACATTCTTGAGTGAATGGCTTTTTCTTTCAGTGAGCACGTGGCAGTGAAGAAGGAAATGACTCCACTGCTTGTCCCGTTACTCTGATTCATGCCAAGGCCGCGATGGTTTGAGCAATCATGGCTCTTCCCCATCAGTGCAAATATCAGCACAGTGAAAAAGACAAATAACATCTCGGTATCACCATGAAAATAGTTTCTACCTTGAAAACCCCCTGAAAAAGGTAACATGGGCCCAGGGTGTCCACGAAGCACACTTTGAGAATCACCGCCCTGGGGAAACTCACACACGCACAAACAGGCGGAACAGTGGAGAGGATCCAAATGCCCATCAGCAGGAACGGAAGAGCGAAACAGCGGACATTCACTCAGTGGAACACGACACCGCGCTTACTGCTGAGCGAATAAAGCTGCATCCATCACCAGGAACTGTTAATAGTGTAACAGTGAGCAAAGAATTTGCAGAGCAAGTACAGCGCATGCCACCAATAAAAAGGTTACATTTTGAAAACGATACTATACTATGCTAAACACTGTCACATATTTTATGATCATACTATATAGTAAAAATACAAAAACATGCATGGCAATGATAAATACTGAACTCAGGGTAATAGTTTAGGGAGAAAAAGCAGTAAGATCAGAAGGGATTTATAAGGAGGCTCAATTGCACTTCCATGTTTTACAGAACTAAAAATTACGTCTAAATAATATGGCATCAAGTTAAGACTTCATAAGGCTGTGTGGTTGGTATATAAGTATTCTTTAAGTGAACACTTATTCGTGTGTATGCATGTGTGTGTGTGCATTTGAAATCTCTCATAATTTAAAAAACAATGTTTAAAGTATAAATTAATTCTAAGTTTATAAATTTTTTAAATGGGGCATCCTCTCTGCTTTTAAAATAGCCATTAATAAATATAAAATTTGATTAAATTGATGTTCCTTACATTTAGATGCAGAAAACAAGGTACAAGTTATATTGACAAAGAATTGTCTTCAGAGATTGACAACAGACATTTCTCCACATCACAGAGACCTCTGCACAGCCAAGGAGAAACACTCTTAGGACAATTACCAACATTTTACACTATTCCATTATTGATCCCAGCCCGCAGCCTGCTTGACTGTTTGTGAAATTCACTATGATAAATTCACATTACTGATTTTCAAAAAAAAAAAGCAGATTTTGCAGGGCACAATGGGGGAGGGGCAGAGAAAGGGGGAGGCATAATGGGATAGCACGTAAACTCCTACCGTGTCTAAGCCCTGCAAACTTCCACAAAAATATGAATAGGATGTTTTATTAATATTATTCAATATTAATAAAAATATTAAAATATTAATCTCCCTGTTTTATAATTTAAATTCAGTGAACTCCAATCTTAAGTGTGAAATCTAAACTCTCTCCTAATTATAAGAAACTTCTGCATATTGATTTGTCACACGTTTCTAATTTTTTGTTCTTAAAAAGATTGTATTATATTCTTTAAATATTATTGACTTCTTGATTAATCAAGGAAGGAATCAGCACCAGTTCTGATTCTCTCCCTTATCTGTCCTCCATCTCCTTATTAATAGGGCAGTTCCCAGAACATGGCAGGAGAAGGGACAGAAGTTAAACATAATTACAGGAATTTTACTAAGGAGTTTGACATGAGTAGAAATTGCAACTAATAGATATTTTAATTTTATAATAACCTATCAGTTTTATGTATTTATTCTGTTCTACCCTATCCCAGCAATTAATTTATAGCTAATTGTGGTACTAAGCATTCCATCATAATTACAAACGCCCTGCATATTATTTATGCCTCACAAAAGCCTCATATTAAAGATGGACTATTTAAGACGTGGATCAGATGGTGGATAGATGGAGCTCTATAGTCTGGCTCAAACCATAACATCCCAGATGCTGTCGTGTTTTCTGCCTGTTAGCCAGGCTCTGGTCCCATCGGCATGCTCTCAGCCCCAGCAGCCCCAGCAGCAGCAGGGCAAAGGAGGCCACGAGGGGGCCAAGCACTGGGTGTAGCGGGAAGGTGTATATTAAATGAGCAATTGTCAAGGGAACAGGATATTTCACGTGACCTTTGCTGGACTCAGAGCTAAGGACAGAGATAAGTCCTACACACACACACACAACTGAAATTGGACCAGATACGTCCTCGGGGCTCATGAAGAATCAGCCAACCTCATTTTTACAAAATGAAAATAAAAGACTCATGAGAGTAGAGAGGCTGGAAAGATATGGATAATCCCCCTGGGTCGGGGCCAGTGCCATGAGTTTCCCTCCATAAGCAAAGGGGCTCCAACAGAACGTCTCGCTGATGACGGGTTTGTCTCCAGAAAGGGAAACGGGCCTCTCCTCGCCGTGGCATCTGCCTGTAGCGGGCCTGCTGGCCCGCCCTCCACGGGGGGAGGGGAGGAGAGCGGGGAACTGGGGGGACAGCGGCAGGGCAGGAAGTGGGACCGCGCGAGGACCTGCTGGGGTGGCGAAGACGCGGGACTCCCTCCTGCCTGGCGCCGGCCAAGGGGTCACACTTGCGCCGTGTCGCAGACATATCGTGCAAGGGCTGGGCCGGCCGGCCAGGCACGTCCACCCTCAGCCAGAGGCCGGGCTGTTCCACGTGCCACGGGAGCAGCGGCTGAGGGAGGGTTTGGGAAAGAGATGACGACCTCTAAGAAAGTCTATGCAGTGGGATAAAGCCCTCTGAAGGATTCATACCCCGAGAGAAAGCCCGCGAGGCTTTTTTTTAATGAAGCCAGTGTCAGCCAGTGACACCAGCAGAGCCCAGAGAGAAACCCCAGCCGGGGGCCAGAAACCCAAAAGGACCCTTGTCCACTCTCCTGTCTCCTTCTCCGACCCCCAACCCAGAGGAGCTGAGACGGGGGGCGGTTAGGGAAAGAGAGGGGCCCTTACTCCTCTCCACTGAAACCTTGGGCCTGATCTGAAGGGCCAGGGAGGTAGGTGGGGGAGTGGAGGGAAGAACGTGTTTTCAGTGGAACTGATGTGGATTTTTAATCACCAAAGGGATCAGATACAAAGAAATCTGGCTGAGATGGAATTAAGGGACGAGGCTGGAAGATTTAAAACACAAAACAAACAAACAATTGATTAAAGTAGTAACTGAAACACACCAAACAAAACAAAACCAAATCATGTCTTTTTCATACCTTCACCAAGTTCAGACTGTGCAATGATCGCACAGGTTGGCGAGCGCTGGGGAATGAGCCAGAGTGAGCGCGAGGAGGTGGGAAGGGGAAGATGAAGAGGAACCGACGGGGCAAAGGTGGGCTGAGTGAGGAGGGGGAGCGGGGGGGGGGGGGGGGGACTCAGAGTCGCCTGGCGAGGACGGCTGCTCCCCTGCATTGATGCGACCAACAAGTCTCATCGGACAGATGAGGCACCTGCTTGCTGATCCCCTGTCTCTGGACTCCTCTGGGCCCATCCTACCTTCAGCCTTAAAAGAGCGAACCACCCTCGACGCCAGTGTTTGAAACAAGGCTGAGCTGGCGCGAGAAAGCAGCGCTGCGGTGCGCAGGCCGAGCTCTGCAGCCAGAAACCCGAGCCTGAGCCCGGCTCCCCCACTCAGCAGCTGCTGCTTCAGTCCCCCCATGGGCACAGCGGGCAGAGCAGCAGTGCCCGCCACTGCGGGTGGCCGGAGGGCGAGGCGAGGCACTGGGCCGATGCACGGGAACGCCCTTCGGGGGCCCAAGGGCAGGCGTCTGAGGCAGGGCAGCGACTGAGCGTGGCTCTACCTCATGCCATGAGGAACCTCTCACGCTGAACACTTTCTGGAGGGAAGCGTGAAGTGTTTCTGGGCAGGCGTCACACAAAACTCACATGGCAAAGAGAGCCCTTTTGAGAAAACTTCCAATCTAGTTGAGAAGAAGAAATGTATGCACATAGCTGTTTTAAACATGTTCAATATGTGAAGCATAATCAAACACATAAATACATATATAATAGCCAGTAGGCTAGAGCTGGTGCAAAAAATACATTCTGGGTAAGTGTACATAATGACTATAATCCACAAATGGCCCTTCATTGTAACATTTTATTGCTAAACTGGTATCAAAGTTGCTTGAATTATAACTAAGCACACAGTAGGTACTTAATCTTTGCCGAGGGTGATGATGACATAAATTCTGTACATTCAAGGGTTTTGGTTTTTGCCTCAATGAATGATTTCTTTCAAACTGGTTACTAAGTGTGTTTACCTCCTACTGCGTCCAATTTAGCGCAGGGCCACACTGAATCACTGCCGTGAGTAACCCGAGGACAGAATCATCACTTACTTTCTTGTTAAAAATAAAACTGCACCATGAATTTTGAACAAATCCAATGCATAAATACATATTTTGGGTGATTCAATGCCAGCATATCCAATTCAAATGCCACCATATTACAAAACCAACTGGCTGCCATCATTCACTTCCACGTCCTACATCTGCAAGTCATTTCACATCCATTCTCCTCCTTCCTTAAAGGGTAGAAACTGAAACCTACTAATCAATACTTTCTTCCACTCTCAAGGACAACACTCCAAGTCTGTAATTCAAGTGTCACCAAGTCACATCACTTTACGGTGCCCTATTGCCTCCTTTTGTCACTCAGATTCAGTGGCTTGGAAACCCTCTCAAACAATTGGAAATAATAGGTATGAAATGATATGTTTAATATCAAGAGTGTACATTTGTAATCTACCCACCTCTTGCCATTTGTTACACATTTAAGTATAGCACATGGTAAAAAAACTGGAGAGGGGGACTTAGAATAAGAGAACTTCCAAGTGATATGAAGGTTATGTCTGTAAGATTGCAGGGGGAGGGAGGCAGGAGAGAGAGGGAGAGGAGAGATGAGGGATGGATGGATGGATGATAGATAACATTATATAGATAGATGATGATAGATGGTAGAGAGATATGATAGATAATATACAGAAATATTTTAGATAAAATTAACAGATGTGGGGCATCAGGCTAAAATAGGAATAAAAAAAAAGCCCAACTGTTTTACAAGTTAACTCAAAAGTATTGACTGATTAAGTTTTGGGGTCATCAGAAGGTCCAGATAATACCAACAACATTCATTTATTTACTAAGGGTTTACTCCACCACAGGCACTGGTCTGGGCACCTCACCCTGCTCTCCGTGGATCATCTCATTAGCTCCTTAGAGCCTTTTCGACTGTACAGAAACTCAAAGCGCCTCAGAGGGAAGGGGCACATTTAGAGGCAGGAGCTGACACACCTTGGTAAATGGGGTTCAGGGGACAAGCTCCAAACTCCTCCCAAGAAAGCTATCAGGGCCTCGTGATTAGTAGGGTTGGAGTTGTGCCGATACTCCATGGGTACACAACTATCAACGTTGGCAGAATCAACGTGGTGTGCCCATGATATATTGGGACAATTTTTCTGCACACCCTTTGAGACAAGACACCTAATTTCAAAAATAGTACCATGAATTTAGAAAATATTTTAGTGAAACGTTATTCTATTAATCGCAAAACATCTATGTACATTTGCGACTGGTAGCATACTGACGGTGCCAGCGACACAATGATGCAGACGACAGACAATGCTTGACGCACAGGGTGGTCACGAGCCAAGGGGGCTGGCAGGTGCCAGAGCAGAGATCAGTTCCAGGTCCCACATTCTGGCCGGGTCACCTTGATCACTCTGAGCCTCAGCTTTCTTCATCTGGAAAATGAGGCGAGTAGTGCTGCTCTCATAAAGTTACTTTAAAGATTAAATGAGATAACATTTATTAGGCTGAATCACAGGAAACTGCTTATACTCAATTGTTTCTGATCTACAAAAATGGCAGTTTCCTAGGGTTCGGCCTATTACACGTGACGTGCCTGGCACAGTCTGATTCACGCAAGGACTCACTGGGCAGCGGTGGGATGAAGGAGCTGTCGGTTTGTGGATCCTTGACAACTCCACGGTTCCCCTTCCCCTGCCCACCCAAGTGTCCATGGCCATCAACAGAGAACAGGGAGCCAGGGAATGGGTTAGAAAAGACTTCATACAGCTGGTTTTGTCACCACAGTTGACACTCTTGGTCGGGTAAAAGGTCGAGTTGGTTACCAGGTGGCTCTAGAGTTAACTGGAGGTATTACCCAGGTCACCCCTGCCTCGTGGGTGAGTACCAAGGGTGGGCATTATCAACGAAGCACATTTCTGTTGCACATGAAACTTGAGTGGACGGCAGGAGGGCTGGAGGGGGTGCGGATGCAGGAAGCAAGGTGCAGGCTCCTCCGCTCGGAGTCATGCGGAGAAAGCCAGGGAGAGAGGGGAAGAGAAGCTCAAGGTCGCGCGCAGCCTGCAGGGTTCAGGCCGGGCACATTCTTAGCGTGCCCTTGTTACGATGACAACTGTCCTTTCCCCGTCACAGCAAAAGCTGCGGCAGGAGCTTTTGTGAGTTTTATGTGAGTTTTATGGCGATTTTATGTGAGTGGATCACGGCGGAACCCTGTTCCAGACAGGAGACGAGGGGAGTGAGACGGCCACAGGCACGCAGGAAGCAAGCACTTGGTCCTAGGCCAGGGGCTCACTTTATTCCACTTCAGAACATGCCTGCGCGCCCCTTTTTAAATACTATCACGAGGACGAGTTCGGGATTTTCTGTCTGTGTGGACCACCTGCCCGGGCTCGGTATGTCTCACGCGCTGACAGACGAATCCCTGGCCTCCGTCCTTCCCCTGTGATGTAGAAAATCGTCTGTCACCGTGAATAAGGCCGCTCGGAAGCAGGCCTTCGCGAGCAGGTTCGCACGCGCTCAGACGCGTCTGCGCCCCTCTCATCAGTCATCAAGGCGTGAGGGAACATTTTCATTAATGAGCCTCATCGTTCTCTAATTTTTCAAAAGCCCACACAGCGATGTTTACATAATAACCCTGAAACTTGCGCAAAACCACAGCTGCTACTGTACAATGATTTGAATGTCATAACCTCGCCGTTCACCACTTTGCTCGTTCGGCACAGCCGTAAACTAAGAGATTCATTTGCGAGAGCCTGGCATACAAAATGCTGCGCGCATAAAAATGAATACTAGCTCGCTCGCTCACCAAATAGCTCGGTTTAATTTAGTAGCTCCAGAAAAGTCTCTGTGGGGAAATGGAGGGTCCTCGGCCGCACCCCCACAGGTCTGACTCAGCGAGCCCGAGGGGAAGGGTCAAAACCTGCCAAGGTCACCGCTCACTCGGAGAAACATGTTTTATGAGTTTGAGGCAACTGAGAAGCCTCTGGTCACACAGACACGTTGTTGTTGGTGCTTTGAGGCCTCCCCCAAGTTTCTCACAGCCCGCAGGGTCATGGACACAAACAGTGCAAAACCATCCTGAGGGGGGCCTCCTTTAGTAGAAACCAGGACCACACGGGGACCTTCTCATAGCAAACGCCAGTGGAGCAACTACACTTCACTGAAGTTAGGTACACTTCAACTGGAGATATCTCCAGACTCAAGCCCACGCCACACTCCCCGCGTGGGCACCAAGCAGGGCCCCGGCCCACGCATCACACTGCTCGTGCCGGACACCGGTCTGGGCTCTCCAGGGAGCACCCCCTCTCCCCGGCTCTGCGACCCTCCTCCCCGAGCATCTCCTCCTGAGCTTTCTTTCCCAAACGCATTATTCCCGCCGCCCTGCTCTGGATCTTCTCCACATTCTCCACACCTTCAGACAACTGGCAACCAGAGCTGCCATCGGCCCACATGGCGATTTTATGTGAGTGAGAAAACAGCACCCCCTTCCTTGAGACACTTTTCTTCCGGCTCATGGAAAATTGTCACAAATACTGATTCTGTTAGGACACGGTCCTGCTGACAGAAATTTGCCCTAATAAACATACAACTATATAATATCTGTAATGTGACTGACAGATATAGATTATGATAGAGACAGATGATGATAGAGAGGTAGAGATAGAGATATAGAGATATAGAGAGGGAGGGAGGGAGGGAGGGAGGGAGGGAGGGAGGGAGGGAGGGAGGGAGGGAGGGAGGGAGGGATCTCCAATTTTCTGTGCTCCCCCTGCACACCACAGGAGATAAACTTTGAGGTCTTCGGTCTTTTGTTCGTAAGTTTCTACTCCAGGTCCCAACATCGACACTTCCCTCTGCCGGGGGGATGGAGGTGGGATAGATCTTTTGATGATAATTATGACTTACATCTCCAGGCAGAATTCTATTTTTCCCGAACTCACTGCCTGGTGGGTGGAATGTTTGGAATACGTTGGATTACTGGGTAATTAATCTTTTTATAGGCACCCTATTTATGGAAAAAAGAATAGTGTCAGTTCACGTTCTCACTCTGTAACCAGAGAGGAACGGAGGGTGGAGAAAATCTGCATAAACACAATGGCCAAGAAATATTTGATCAAGAGGTAAACCGCGGCGTTCAGGGATGAGTAACCGCGTCTGCAGACGAGCCTGAATCTGCGAAACGAAGCTGAGAATTAGCACAATCAAGCCTTCTTTCTTTCCTCCCTCCCTTTCTCTCCCACTCTTTTCACTTTCAAAGAAAAGCGCTACATGAATAATTGAGGAAGGGGCGCTTTTTCCCTGAATAATTCAATCAGTTGCCTCAGTTTTCCTCCTGCCTTTTTACTGCACTTACAGCGTAGACTCTGACCACACCTGCACAAGGAGACTATGTTGCTACTGTACAATCAACAAGGTATTTTTTTCTCTTGCCTTAATTTTTCAATTGATTATGTAACACTTAACTGTATCAACCATACATTGATCTGATTTCTTGAGAGAGAAAAAAAGACTGGACTAGCCACATGGCCTTACCTTCCCCACCCCTCCGTCACCCCCACCCCACCTTCTTATATAGTTGTATGTTTATTAGGGCAAATTTCTGTCAGTGGCCAGAGCCAGGGGCCTATTTCAAAGCAATGAGCAGAATTACCTCCAACTGCTATATTTTATTATGTCATGAACGAGGTCAGCTTGTCCCTTTATAAATCAATAGGGTCAACTTAATTCTGGAGAAACTGGACACAAAGTGATGTAAGAATGCTTGCAAACTACTTCTGAACGCCAATAAAAAGTTGACTGACATAAGGCCCATTATAAATTCTGTGTCAGAAGTTTGGTTTTGGATTCAGAAATGGCTTGAGTCACCACCAAATGCCTTGTCTCGATGCAGCGAGGTCAGCTTACGGGGCTATCTCAGTAATTTTCCGGAAGCCGGACCTAAGAAACACAGATTCCTGTCTACATGGATTTACATTTATGAGAAGGTATCTATTTAGACACTTGCTCGCTATTTGGAAGTGCGTCAATATGTCCAGGGTGGTTACAGATACTTCAGCGTGTCTTCTCGCTGGTGCTGGCGTGGATCTCACAGAAAGCTTCCCACGCCACTGTCCCCGAGGGATTCTCCTCCCTGTTCAGCACTCACAGGACATGAGCACAACACTGCTGGTCCGCAGGCTCCCTCCAAACCGCACGGCCAGGGCTGTCCCCTCAGGAGGACCCACTCCTGCGGGGCGTCAGGCCTCTGCACGCAGACCCAGCGCGGGCTTGCTTTCCCTCCCCTCGCTTTATTACCGTGGCATGCTCCCCGGTGAAAACCGCCCAAAAGAGGCGGGAATTATTATCACCATTGTCAGGGTCGGCGCTGTATTTGTCTGTGGACACTCAGATGACTCACTCACTGTCCTAGAGTTTCAACCTCCTGTTTCCCAGGCCTCAGCTTCTCATTACTTTTCTCCCCGCTGCCCCATTTGTTTGTTTTTGTTTTTTGTTGTTGTTGTTCATTCTCACCTGAGGATTTTTTCCGCTGATTTTCAGAGCGAGTGGAAGGGCGGGAGGGAGAGGGAAGAGAGAGAGAGAGACATCACTGTGAGAGAGACGCATCGATTGGTTGCCTCCCGCATGCACCCCGACGTGGGCCAGAGATCGAAGGGATCGAACCTGCAACCCCAGCTACGTGCCCTTGACCGGGAATCGAACCCGAGGCCCTTCAATGCACGGGCCGATGCTCTAACCACTGAGCAACACCGGCCAGGGCCCCATTTGTTTTTAATTCCATTTCCCCTTCTTCACTCTTTCCTTTCGTTCCTTCTTTTTGTTACAAACACTTCTCTTTTTTCCTTTTGCAGTCCTTACCTTTTTGCTCACTACCTTCACTACGCTCTTTGTGCTTGGATTTTCTTGTCGGAAAAATCCAACCGGCAAGAAACCCTCGCCCAACCCTGGCACACACCGGAGAGCTCTCGAGCCTCTGGCTCTCCTCTCAGAAAGGCTGCGAGAGTCTTCAGGCCATTCTGAGCTCACTTCTGGGCAGGACGTAGCACAGGGCCTTGTGCATGTTGCTGTCTCGTTTCCCCATTTAGTAAAGAGACTGTCCCTTCCCCACTGTATAGCCTTGGCTCCTTTGTCAAAAACCCGACTGTGTACGCGTGGGCTTATTTCCGGGCTCTCTCTGTGCCACGGATCTACGCCACTGCCTCCGTGCTAAGGCCATGCCGTTTCGATTACTGTAGCTTTGAAGTCAGGACGTATGATGCCTCCAGGCTTGTTTTTCTTCCTCAAGATTGCTTTGGTTATCTGGCGTCTTTTGGATGCGTTAGTGAACTTGTTGAGGAGAATTCTTTCAAATGTATACATCTATCAGGTCATCATGTTGTACAATTAAACATCTTACAACTTTATTTGTCAATAATACCTCAATAGAGGATGGGGGGATCCTTTTAAAGGTTATATAGGTCACTGCATGTAGACAGGAACGCTCCTCCTTGCATCCGGACACACCTCTACCTGCTAAGGAAGGAAGCACTCCCCTAGCTCAGGGGCCCTCGCCTCAGCTCCCAGAGGACAGGGCTGCGTGTGCTCCCGGCTCCCTAGAGGTCATGTACGATTATCAAGGACACAGGCTTCAGGGTCAGATACACCTGCACTGGAACCCCAGCTTCGTCATCTCCAGCAAGTTACAAAAACTCCCAACTGAGGGATTCAGTTTCCTCCGCCATCAAATGGGGATACTCATAATTGTTGCTGCTGTAAAAATTAAATAAAGCAGTTGAAGAGAAGCACTAGCACAGCGCCTGACAAGACGAATCCTGACCCTGGTATGACAGCCCATGTACAGGGAACAGGGAGCTAAGCACTTTGGCTGCCTCGCCTTGCAGCAACGCTATCGGTCACACATTTCGTTCTCCACGTCAAAGGAGATACATGGACACCTGAGAAAGTGCTCCAGTGAAGGCCTTCCCGGCCATCACCACGTGAGAGCTGAGCCTGCTGAGCACTGTGTCTGCTCCAGGCGTGGTCATGGAGGGTGATTTCCTCGGGGCCATCACTTCTGTATCCCAGGGGCAGTGGCTGTCTTGGCTACTAGGAGACTCCTCTACCTGCTTCATCCGTGTGGAAACTAGATACGGGATGCGATGGAGCGGGGAACAACAGCCTCACACACCCAACAGAAATGTGCCCCTACATTGTGAGCACCGGGGGAGAATACCAAAGGGCTCGCGGGCTGCAGAGCAGAAGAAGAGAGTGAGAGAGTGAGTGAGTGAGTGAGAGTGAGTGAGTGAGTGAGTGTGTGTGTAGGCCACCAGCCAGTGCGGATCTCCTGGACGGCACAGTCATAGTCCCTGAATCTTGACCCGGAGGCCACCTCTGTGGGACTCCCCAAAACCCAGCACAGCAGAGTGCGCAGGCTTCTGCTCCAGGCAAATACATTCTCGACATCACTCCCAGTGGGATGTCTTTGGAAGTTGAACCTCTGGTCCACTACAGCCCATCCTAAATGGGCAATCAGACCTGCAGGTATTAATTAAACTTATGGTTCTATTTATTGTAGCGCTCTGGGGACTGAACAGACACCAAATAGCAGTAAGTACTTCTGAATGTTCTCTTTGGCTTAATTACTGTTCCATAGTTAGTCCATCAAGCTGATGTACAATCAACGAGGCTGTACTTACTTACACTGCTCATTTGGAGCGCGAATGTTCCGGGGCTGCCCACATCTTTCCAACAGCACCTGAGTCCACTGCGGCATCGGGACGGGACAAACCCGAGGAGGCCTTTAAGCGAGCCCATCACTGTCCGTTTGCAGGGAGCGCCTCTCTCCCTGAGCCAATAGCTTTTTTTTTTTTTTTAACACAGAACCTTGGCACTGAAGGGCCCTCTCATCTAACTGTGTCATCAGACCCAGACTAAACAGGACAGACAAGGGCAGGGTTATCAAGCATCCCTTGTTTTTCAAGCCTCATAAGTAGCCAACATAGATAATTAAAAGTATAGATTTTTGACATCTGAAGGGGCTTTCAAGGTTATTTAATTCAACCACATCATTTTATACAAGATGAAACTGAGGTCAGAGAAACAAAGTGGCTTGACTAGGTCACACGATGGGAATCTTGGGTTGCAGTAAAGAGAGACCTACTCAAGCCAGCTCGATTAAGTAAAGGAAGATTTATTATAAGACTATAGGGGACTCACAGAATCCGATCAGGGTTTCACAGGAAATGGAAAGTCACCAGCCTCTCATTCCTGCTTTTTCCTGCACAATTGCTCCCTTCTTTTATCTGCCACACTCTTAATTCCCTCATGACATCAAACTGCATGTGGCTTCGAGTTGCTATGATACCAGAATCTGATCCACCTGTATGCGCCCTCTCCACTTCGATGCCCAATACCTTCCAACCACAGGGTCTGTGTCCCTTCAAATTCTGCAGATTATGAAGTCTGCTGGCTCACGTTGGGCTAAAGCTCAGGCACGACACATGAATTGTGGGCAGGATGCTTGGGCTGCCCAGGCCCACCCTTCAGCAGGGATTGGGAATGAGACACTATTCCAAGAATGAGATAAACAGACACCCAAAGTTGTAGTAGAGCCAACACTAACATTCAGATTTCTCAGCTCTGCCTCTAGAACCCTTCCACATTATACGACCCCTCAACCTCAGTCCAAGGATTATGTCAGTTGTAGGGGAAACAGAGTTTGGGGCTAGAATTACTTAGAATATGGTGGTTGTATAATGGTGGCCTTGGAGTGGCCACTTGTAAAACCAGAAGAAAGGCACTGCAGTTTCTTCATATGTGGAATCTCTAGCCATTAGAGAGAAAACATCAAGAACAAATAAGCTGTAAAGAAGAATAATCTCGTACCCTATGGGACAGTAGGGATGGACCTGGAGAATATTATGCTAAGTGAAATAAGCCAGGCAGCGAAAGGCAAACATCACATGATCTCGCTTATACGTGGAATCTAAAGAACTTAATAAACTGATGAACAGAATAGATTCAATGACATGGAAGCATAGATGAGACCGACGAATGTCACAGGGATGGAGGAGGGCAGGTGGGTGGAAGGGGAGAGATTAACCAAAGAATTTATATGCACATATGCACAACCCAAGGACACAGACAATGGTGGGGAGAGGGACTGGGGAGGGGGATGGGATGGGGTGGAATGGGTCATTGGGGAGAAAAAGGGACATCTGTAATATTTTAAACAAAAATAAAATTTTAAAAAAATAAATTAAAAATTTTAAAATAATTAAAAAAAAAAACAAATAAGAATACGCGAAACGCAGATGCTAAGCTTCTTTCTCCATACTTCCCATGAAAACAGCATGTTTTGGTGGCATCAGGAGGTCCTTCACCAGGTCTTGTAATCCAAGCAGTGAGCAGAACGCCATGAAGTCACCAGCCCCTCCCAGAAGATTCAGATCATGACATCACCTCTCATCCGCCAGGCTCTGAACTACTTTGATTTGCTATTACGGCTCAGGGAGGAACAAAGGGTGCTGTGTTAAATTCGGATTTTAATTATCTTTCCATTTTCTCCCTCACGCTGATTAAATTTTCTTCTACTGAGTGACTGAGGCAAAATGCAACACTTTCTCCACTTTTTTAAATTTATTTTGTTTTCTTTTTCCCATCACCACTTATCCCCTCTATGCCCTTCCACCCCCAACAGCAATCACCACACTGTCGTCCGTGTCTGTGAGTTCCCTCTCTCTCTCTTTCTCCCTCTCTCTCTCTCTCTTTTCCTTTTTGCAAAATGCAACACTGTCATCCTATTTCTCTCTTGACCTACCTCTGTCCTTTGACTCCCTCGTTCCTTCCACTCCCCATTTTACAGGGGAACTAAGAGAAAGCTTAAAGGAGCCCATGCAGGTAGTGAAGAAAAAAAAAATTATACATCCTGGGTGAGCGTGTCATTACTGTCTTCGAAAGGGAAGTCGTGTCAGTGGAAACGGTGCTGAGTGGGGGTTAGGAGATCCAGCTCCAGGCCTGGGACACACCGGCTGGGTGACAGGTAACTCTCGCTCCCAAGTGTGGCTTCATGGCCATGTGCTGGAAGGAATCTCTTGGGCCTCTTTTCAGACCTTCACCATCCCTGGTCACTCCAGAAGGTTCCACTGACACTGTGGAGCACACCACGGTCTGTTACCATCGTGGTCCAAGGAAGCAGAATTTCCTGTTCAGCTCCTGGTGCCGGCAACAATTAGCTTACGCAAGCCATTGACTTTCCCACCCCTTCCTCACTGCAACAAAGGCAATTAGGACCAGAAGATCTTGATCAAGGTAGGTCTTAACCTTTCCTTAGGCTCCTTTGAAAATCCAGTGCCTCCTGTGGACACTCTCCACAGAGAACACACAAACACTTTGAGGGTTGTATACACTTCGAAGGGATTTGTCTAACCCTCTAAAAGCCACCCTTGAACCTGACATTGATTCGCAAGCCCTAGGTTAATGTCCCTTGAACTAGACAACCTCTGAGGCACTTCCAGCTCTGGGAGTCTGTGAACACCAATTACCCCCAAACCTCCCTATGGAATAAAAGCATTTCCACACTCTGGGGGGCATAAGAGGTCATGGGTACTAGCTCCTCATTTCACAGACGGAGAAACTGAGGACCAGAGAGCTTGGACCTGCCGCCTGTGGTCACAGAGTCTGTGGGGCTGGGATGAGAAATTGCACCTCTGACTCAGGCCCCCCAGGGACTCCAAGGTGCAAGTGCCACAAAGCACTGGTGATGCTCAGCTCCTGGGGGTTCCCTAAGCTCTGTCCCCCCTCAGCAGCTCTCTGTTCCCAGGTTATTTGTTGCTGGATCTCCCGACTAGAGAGGGCTGGTGGGATATGGTCATGCACTCCCATAAGAGAGGCCGGATGCCACCTAGAGAGACATTGGCTGCGACACAGGCGAGCCCTGGAAGCCGGGGGCCAGTGAATGGAATCACTGCATGGCCAACAAAGACTCAGGGTTTCATTTCGAAGGGCAGCCAAAAGCGATTCTCATGTGTGGGTCCTAATGGCACCGTCAGAATCCCAGCGACCCGGCCGATCCAGGAAAGAACTGTGCTTTCTCTCACCAGTGAGGCTGTCGCTTGAGAAAACCACACAAGGCTCACTGCCCGCCTCCCTGAGAGCTCGGGCTTTTTGATAACAATACTAGGGAGTCGTGTCACATTCCGTAAATCATAGGTCTGGGAGGAAGGCTCGCAGCCTTTTCTCAAGTTTGTATAAAACCCAGAGCCTTTTATTCTTCTTTGCCAGTCTCGATGAGCTGTGGGTGTCTGGGTGGGTGGGTTGAATGACACGTTAGTGAGAAAGTTCCCTCCTCTCGCGGAGTCGGAGAAACAGCTCTTGAGAAAGTGACAGGCGGATCACGGATCACGTAGCCCCGGCACTGATGCAAAAGTGTGGAAATCTGTCAGAATCCTGAACCCAGCGCAGTGCCCGGCGGAGGGGAGAGCGCCAGCCCGGCCTCTCTGACCTTGGTCGGGCTGTGTCTGCGTTCAGACCCTCCCTCCTCTCCTCCACCCGCCCGCAGCCAGTAAGGAGGCCCCGCAGCTACATCACAAGGCGGGCAACCTCCAGCCCCCATTTGTCCCCTCGGAAGTCCCCCCACTTCTCCCCCATGATGGCTGCGAAGGCCCCCCAACGATCTCCTCTACCTGCCACGTTAGACAGTAAACGACGTGAGTTGCCAGAAATCCGGAATCTGAGAACAGGCCACGGTGGCACAGCCAGGACACGAGAACAGATGGAAAACTTCTCAGGAACAAAATGCACACACGCGGATTCTGGCTTTGAAGAGCGTATTCACGGAGCGGCGGCTCGCGAGCCCTCCGAGGAGCCCGAGCCCGAACCTGACCTACTTAGGCGCGTTCCTCTTTATGTCTCAGGCGAAGAAGCTGTATATTTAGCAAATGAGGAATACCCACCCCCATGCCCGCTTCTCAGTCACAAAGCCGAGCGATTTTCCCTGGTTAATTTTCCCCCAGACTGTCTCCATAAAAGTGGATATATAAGTTAAATACTGTTAAAAACCCACAAGTTCCATGAATTGTGCATAAAAGAATCTAGATTTTCGTTGAATGCATGAGTTCATACTGCTTCAAAGATCAACAATGAGGCTGCAGTTCATCCATGTCTGTTGCTCTTCCCTTCGTTGGCAAACCAGCTGCCTGGCTTGTCTGCGACTCATGCTGCAGTTCAGGTTTACTGATGTTCCAACGTGCAAGCTGTGCACATTTCTGCTCGGAGAGTCTGTGAGTGCAAAGCGGAGTAGAGAGCTGGGGCTATGATCTCGCTGACACAAGCCAAAACAGTCGCTAGTTTCAATTATCTGGACTTCTAGGAGAAAGCCTTTGTAACTTTCATTATTAGGATAATTACCTCAACCCTCGCCCTTCGTCCATGTAATCAAAACCATAAAGTGTTAATCCTTTATAACAAGCAGCCACCTCAAACCCTTTTTGGAAGGAGGGGCTATAGAAATAGTAAGTGATCTACATGCATGGAAAGAGCACACCTTCAAAAGGGAAGGTTGACTAACAAAATAGACCCGTGGAACAGACTGATGAATCTCAGAGGGAAGGGGTGAGGGTGGAGGGGTGGGAAGAGATTAACCAAAGAACTTATATGCATAGAGCACAACCCATGGACACAGGCAATAGTGCAGTGAAGGCCTGTGGGGGGGGCCAGGAGGAGGGGGGTCAATAACGGGAAAGAGGAGGGTATCGGTAATACTTTCAACAATAAAGGTAAAATTATTTTTAAAAGGGAATGTTGATTCTTGCAGCTTTGTTTAAAGGAGCCCTCCAAAGAGAAATCATCTTTAGCAAAGTGGGTAACAAGGATGTCACATTCCTCACATTCAGACTTTCTTAGACTTTGCTAGAAACAGAAGAGGTTAATTTTAGGGAATTGAGGGCCCACCGTTTCCATGCCGGCTAGAACATATTCTTTTTTTTCCTGATAAATTTGCTAGTCCTACCCCTTCTTACTGAATAGGAAAAAGCTAGATGAATAGGGTATGAGTTAAAAACATAATATGAAGTCTTAACATATTATGTACTTTCTCTTCCAGTTTTCAACACAGGTCTATGTTTAATAGTACAATTCTATCAGCCCAGCTCGGGTCCTCTCGCTTAAGGAAATGTGTGGGGAGGAAACAGGATGTGCCCATGCTGTGTTGTCCAGCACCAACGTTCTCCTGAGCTGTGGGCACGAGTGTCAGATTCTCCTGCACATGGCATATAGCCCAGAGCCAGTGGTCACCATCACCACCCTCACCATTGCATCATCACCATCACCATCACATCATCATCATCACATCATCACCATCACCATCACATCATCACCATCACCATCATCACCATCACATCATCACATCATCACCATCATCACCATCGCATCATCACCATCACCATCATCACCATCACCATCACATCATCACCATCACATCATCACCATCACATCATTACCATCACATCATCACCATCACCATCATCACCATCACCACCATCACCATCACTATCCTCACCATCACAATTACCACAAGGACCCTTGGCAATTATCTCACCTGAAAAGGTGACTTTGATATACATGCCTTCCTCTGCCTCTCGGTCCCAGCCCTAGACCTGTCCCTTCCTAAGAAGTTGCTCTGGCCTGAACCTGAAGCCCTCCTTCCTCCTCTCAGAAAAATAAGAGCTCCATTTCTAGGTGATACAGTTTACTGCATGCCTGCTAAGTCAGCATTCTCTAAGTCCCAAGTGCACACATTCCCCACACCTCAGCAGGAATGATACTGGTGTGAGAATTAAATTAGGTGATGCTTGTGCATAGGACTTAACAAATGACTGGCACACAGATAATGTTGGAAGACTATTGCTATGAACTGAATTGTGACCCCCCAAAAAACTCATTTGTTGAAGGCCTAAATCCCAATGTGATGGTATTTGGAGAGCTGACTGGGTTTAGATGGGGTCATGAGGGTGGGGTTCTTATGATGAAATTCGTGCCCTTATAAGAAAAGACACCAGTGAGCTCTCTGTCTCTGCCATGTGAGGACACAGCAGGAAGGCAGCCTTCTGCAAGCCAGGGAGAGGCTGTTACAGGAGCCTGGACATGCTGGCACCTGACCTTGGACTTCCAGCCCCCAGAACCATGAGAAATACATGTCTGTTGTTTAAGTCCCCCCAAGCCCATGGTATTTTGTTCTTACAGCCCCAGCAGACTAAGATAAATATTCTCACCTTCTATCCACCTAACCCCTTTAGCCCTACTTTCCTCTTTTTCCAGTTCTTGGTAACATTCCCACATATACAATTCCATGTTTCAAAGCTCTTTTCTTTCCTGAATGAATCTGAATATTCTGACCTACGCTGAGCTCAGAGATTGGCCAGGAACCTACTAGGTGCTTGATGTATGAGGCAAAGTCTCGCAAGACCCCATGCCCTCCAGTTAAACAACTGCCTTTGGTGTCCCTGGGAGCTGCTTATGGTCTTGCTCACATCAGCTGTGATGCTGGGTTCAGAGAGCAAAGTAAATGAAATACAGCTCTGCTGGCTGCGGCTCCATTAGGAAAGGGAAAAATCAATGTTTGCCAAATGGAGGAGAAAATCAATAGCGAAAGAGATTTTATTTTCAACCTTCTCAGGGAGTATTACAAAGAAGAGAGAGTGAAAATTATTATTATTTATTGATGTATATAGCGCCTTCAGAAAGCCTCAAAGTGTTTTACGGAATCGCAAACTGCCTCCGTCCTCGGCGGTGCGGGGCGCTTCGTTCTGCTCGGACACGGCCCCCTCGCGGGGGGCGAGCAGGGGGGACTCGGGCCACAAGGCCTGGCAGCTACGGCAGCGATCGCCTAAGGGGGCACCTCCCTTATTTATTAAAAGACAGAAAGTCACAATTAGCAGAGGCTCGCATGCTCTACTCCGTGGCAGGTTCCTGAGGAGGGAGCCACCTCTTTAGATTCTCGACGGCACCCTAATGCGTGTGGTTTGGCAGGAGGAGAGGGCCCTCTCCCCACCTCCTCCGATGTTCCCTTGTCGGAACACGCAGCCCAGTTGGGGAGAATCAGCCACCTGCTGCCAGCAGCTTAATGCAGTTCCTGGCAGAGGGGCCTGATGGAGAGCTTCAAAGCGCGAGCGTAAACTACTGAGCAAAACTTTCCGGAGGGCGGCCGGCGACACAGCGGCTGCAGGAAGCAGGGCCTGGAGGCTGGCGGCTGGCCGAGCAGCTCACAGAGGGAAGGGTCCAACAGAGTCCCCCGGGGGCTACGGCAGCTCTTCAGTCCCCTCCGGCCTGGTGCTCTCCCGTGAGCTCTGTAGCGAGGCTCTGAGGGCCAGCAGGAAGTGTAACCCCATTTTACAGAGGCTCAGAGTGTATGTGACTAACCCACAGTCCTTCAGCTGTTTCTCAGCAGAGCAAAGACGGGAAGCTGCTCTCCTGGATTCTCCGTCAGAAGGAAGGTGAGAGAGTAAGTAGCTCAACTTCTACCTCGAACAGGAGTCTCCCCCACAGCATCCCCGAGAAGCAAGCAAGTCCAGAGGTGACGAGCTCATCACTTCTTAAGAACTGCATTCACTTTTTAAATTACTATTTAATATCTTAATTATTAAAACACAACGGTCAACTCATATAGTGTCTTCTGGATTCTCCTCACTGTGTCATCTAGAACTTTCAGTCTAGTCTCACTTCAAGGTAAGAAAGATGAAAGACTCCTTCTGAAAGACCACCACCTAGCCTTTGACAAACATCTCCAGTTCCCTGAAGAGTTGTTTGTAATTACATGGTTTCCAGACATTTCCCTCTCCTACCCTGGACAGTTCCAATTTGTCCCTATTACATGTTAAAATATTATACTGAGAACCCGACAAAAATTCTGAATATCATGTGACATCATGAGACAGTAAGACAGTTTCCTCCCATTTTCTGGACACTATTAGACGTGCTTCCGGAGGAATTATCATTCACACTATGGACTTCAGAATCTAAGTGCTTTTCACAGGAACTGCCAGATTTTCCAGCCACCAAGTCCCCATCCTATACCCGCTTCACTGAGGGCTTTACATTTAAAAGAATTAAGTTTTCTCTTCTTAGTCACACCCATTATTTCAGCATATCACATTTTTATGACTCCTGATTTCTGTCTTCTAGCCCACTGTTTATCCCGCATAGATTTCCTGGTCAGACTTTCCATCTCTTCATTTAAGTTATTAATATATTAATTCAATGGAATAGAACCCAGGGTTGAGCTCTATATCAGGCCATGGGTTAGTTTTCCTTTGGTTGGTCGAAGCTCATTAATCTGCACTCGTTGGTCATTCAATTAAAGTGAATTTCCTCAACTTTATTCTTGTCAGAAATGGTTCCAGGGTCAGCCCCAGGAATGCCAACTTTTAGGAAACAAGGGATGAAGTATGCAGAATCTCCCCCTGGACCCACTATTTTGCTACCCCCTTGGCTCCTGTCCATGGCTCCACAGGCTGGCTTTGCTTTTAAGAGCCCTATTTGGGACCCTAGCATCCCTTAAGGCCTGATGTCCCTCCCTCCCCTCCATGTCATCAACTTTCCCGAGCTTGGATGCTCCTGGCTCCCCATCCCAATGAACCAACTTGCCCACCAAAGACTTCAGTTTCTGCTTGAAAACTCTCCCTTGAAAGCAGCTGATTTTACTCAGTTATTCCCTTCGCCCTCTTTGGTGTGCCTTGTGTCCCTGACGCCCACCTCACATAGCTTCATCTTGTCTACACAAATATTATACAAAACTTCATCAAAGTCCTTAATGAAACTGAGACCTACTATCGATATAGCATTCCACTACCTATTGAGTCTGGCCCCTTATCACAGAAGGAAATAGTTTGTGTACATAAAGTAAACTCCTGTGTGGGCTTAGCTCCCCTTCTTGGAAATTATCCCCCTCCCTCACACACCATCTACATAGTTTTCACATAGACAGTGTGATTCCATGCCCAGCCTCGGCGCATTAGTTCAGGTGGACAACTGCCCCAAGCTGGGATAAACATTTCTTCTACAAGAACTGGTACTAAAACTAAAGGGAGAAGCTAATCTCTCTTAGGTGACTAGACTGAAGGTATAGAGTTTGGAAACTGTAGGCCACCATGTTTACAGTTGTGTGGGCCATGGGAAAGCCCCTACCGGTGACAGGACAGAAGACAGACAGAAAGGTCAGGAGGCACAGAGACATTAGGCCAAGAGAATCCTCAAAGTCCAGGACTCTGGTCCCTGTTTTTCTTGAGATGAGACACATTCTTCTCTGTTGGTTTCAAGAGGCAGCCAACAACCTTTCAAACAAACCCCCATTTTGCCTAAGTTAGTTTGAGTTCAGTTCTTGTCATTTGCCACCAAAGAGTCCTAAGTGACACAGTAAAAGCACGAACCCCACCCCCAGAGCCAGCCAGTGCTCCGCCTTCCAGGACCAGTGGAACTGTCCACACTCCTGCAACCCACAAATTGCTCCGTGGCCTGAGAAAGAAAGATAGCAGAGGAAGGCACCTCGCCTCATCTTCCCTACAGGAGGTGAGTCAGGGCCACTGATAACAGAAAAACAAAATCTTCCATTCCTTCATTTACTCAAACAGCGTACCAACAACTAAAGCAATTCCCCTTTTCCATGCTGTTTATTTCTGCATCTGCTTGATTTTCCTCTTTCTTAATGTCCTTTTCATGGCAAAGGAAAGGCCCCCGACCAGGCCAGCATCCAAATCATGGACTGTTGCAGGCCCGGGGAGACACCTGGAGAGATCGAAGAGCTGGGTGTCTGCCTGTTTTGGTTGCTCTGAGCTGAGCAGTGAAGGGTTTTCCAGCTGAACAGCCCGCTGCGCAAGGCACAAACGTTTCCTGGTCCCGTCACGCTTCCCTCCTCCTGTTCACAAGCCAGGCAGGTCCCCTGCACATACCTGAGACACTCACTTTTTATTACCCTTCCTGGTTAAATCTAAACAGCTTCCAAAGGCAGGCAGGAAAAAATGAAGAAGTTCTCCTCAGTCCTAAGTCCAGTGAGATTCACAAACACAGACAGCAGCTAAATCTAGAAGGGCTCCATCCGTTCAAGGCCAACAAAGAGGGCCAGGAATCTGCTTTTGAAACCTCAATGTCATTGGGAGTCACTGGCCTTCCAGTCCAGAGGGAGGGGACTTTCCCTCCAGGCCGGCCTGTGCATTGCTAAGCAACGTGAACGCGACTACCAGCAGCCTGGGGACCGCAGGGACACTCCCTGCAATGTGAGGATCTGCCAGGAGAGAAAGCCACAGGGCTTGCATTTTATGCAACTAGAACAGATGTATAGTGTAAATTCCTTAGGGTCACCACCCATTTGGTTGTGGGGTTTTTTTCCTCATATCTTCTATAATCAGGACCAGCTAAATAATTTGTAGGGTCCACTGCAAAATGAAAACACCAGGCCCTTGTTGAAAAATTCTTAAGAATTTAAAGATGCTAAGAGCAAAGCATGACACCAAGCACACAGGTTGCACACCACGAAGCTGTCCCTGTCCATAACATGATTTCTATAGAACAAATGCTGATTAATGAGTCAATGAATTGAATAACTGAGGCCAGAATCAGAAGAAAGGGGAAGGGGGAGAGGACACCCCTGCTTCAAGCAAGGAGCCCATTTTATCTTTGGGCTTCTGCTTGAAGCTCTTGTAAGAATGGGTACCACTATTAAATAAAGTTTGAGAAACACTGACCTACGGAAGCATCTTTGATTAATTTAAAGTGTCACTTATAACCAGGTTCTTACTAAGTCAATTTGGTGATGGATTGAATAGGCAAAGCCATTAAGACAGAGGATCAGGGGGAAAACCATAATCCAGCATGTAAATTTTAAATTTCTTTTAGAGCATGCTGTTCACTTACAAAAAATCTGTGAGTCCATGGGTCGCTCTGACCATCTCCCCGTGCTAAACTACCTCTTAGCAAATGTTCCTTCACGTTTTCGTTTCTACCCCCGGTCTCAGATCCTTTTATTAGCATCTCATATCAAAGTGCCTGCTGTAGGACTGCGACGAGCCAATGATCCGTCCTTGAAGGAGTTAAACACTTGTTGGAGGCCGGCAGTAACCTTGATGTGCTCTTTAAAAGCTATGGATGGGAATGCTTACCAAGCATTTTCTAAGAAACGAGTGTAAATTGCAGGAAACTGTGTGTAAATTAAAGGAACTGCCTGATATAATTAACCACACAGGAAACGTAATGGGTCTGGAAAACAAAAGTGTAATTTATGAGGAAATATGAATTGGAATAATGTAAATAATGGGTTTTTCACAGGGGTTTCTATTACTTGTGGAGCTAAGGTGGTCATTAGGCAAGGAAGTGCTTATCGAGATCTAGAGAGGTTCTCTAAAGATATGGCTGCAGAATGTCACACTACCTTCGGCGAAAGGTCCTTAATTGTGTGATGGTTGTGAGCCACCTAAGGGACCCAGAGGAGTTTCCTTACTCCTCCCACTACGCCAACTACACCTATGAAATATGGCCTAGCCTTGGGCAGGGTTACAGGGCGCACTGACTGCACCCTGCTTCCTTCCGATGGTGGACTCAGCTCTGGGCTCACACGCCCGCTGTCCTTCTGGAGGGGCCGGGTATTGCCAACACCGACTCACTGAGCTCATGCATCTGAATTAAAATTGTTACTGGTGTTCTTGTATGTTACTGGCCTCTTAGTGAATCAATTCGGCCAACTCAGCCTTTTCAGCCTCATTTTTCTCTCTTCTGAAGCAGCCTCTCAACATGAAAAAAAAAATAATACACAGAAATGCAATGAGCTCAGTGTCTCTACAGCAACGGAAACACAAACCTCTCAGTAATGATTAACCACTAAGCCTTAACGGAAGCTCAGGCTCAGACACAGACCTGTTTTGATTATAGGAAAACAACATCAACTTGTATTTTTTGAGGGTATTTTTTTGCTATGAAAACCTGCTTGGTACTTACCCTGATTACCTTAACTCCACCCTATGGAAAGGGGACTGACGGGGGTCACCCAGGATAACAGTGGTGGCGAAATGCCAGTGTTTCTGGAGTTCCTTCGGTCCAGATTCCAAGCCACAGGAAATCGAACAAATTATTAAATGTGGCAGAAAGCAACATGAACAACAGGTGTATTCTGCACCTCTGTTTTTGTTCTACCTGTTGTCTCGGACTAAGAAGTCCTGCTACTTCACGCAGCTACAGCTACTGCCTGGCCCTCCTGGCTTCTATTCTCTTCTGTTTTCCGGGGGGGGTGGCTTCGGTCACACACTCCCAAGGGGGTCTCCTGCGGAGGCTCCAGTCCACCAGCCAGCTCTGTTCCCAGGTAGGAGAAGTAGCTGCAGAACTACGCATCCCGCTCCATATGGAGCTGCCCTGTCTGCTCCCACCTTCAAGGCGGCCTTAGGTTCAGGAAAAGAATTCTGGCTCCCCAAATGCTGTAATTCCAAACACCTAAAACAAGCACTTTCACATACGGAAAACTCAAAATGAGAGAACGGAACAGCACATTCTAGAACATTTTTAATTCCTGAGTCAACAAATGGCCAGAGGTTAAAAATTCAGTTGAACAGAACTTTCTGGTCTCGTCCATGGGTGTTTTATGACCCTGGGAGGGAGGGCCGGCTGGCTTCCTGGTATCAGCAATGCTCAAAATGTGGAGGTGGTGACATTTATTTCTACACAAAGCAAGCAAGCACTGGCCTCCTTCCTTGTCCTTCTGGCCACCACAGACACCCTTCTTATAATTACCTGGCTATTGTATTACAGCATCATTCTCACTATTTACTATTATGGGTAGTTAGCGGCTCGTAAAAATGTGAGCTTCCTGAACGCTTAAGCAGAGAGGGGATAAATCAGCGGCAGGGAGCGGAGCGCTGGCTGACACCGGCTGGAACCTGCCTGGTAACAGCTGGATTGCTCTCTTGACTAAATATTTACAAAAGTCATGATTATATCGCTGAGCGACACTGTGTGAATATAACAATTTATCAATCATCTTGTTTAACACCAATCCCCATAAGAAGGGCTGCATTCCCACTAACAAAAAGCAGCTACTGTATGCTAATGAAGTTACTTATTTTCACTTAAGGTTATTTCAGACACGCATGCCCTTGTGCTTTTATAGCAGCACGTTTTACAGAGACCAAACGAATGGTTTTATGGGGGGGGGGGGATTAACAGGGGCGGGGCCAAGTTAACGTTAAATCTTAGCTCGCACTCAGTCCTCTGGGGTTCCAGGTGGGCATGTCGAGGCGCATTCTCAGGACCTGGCTGCACATGTCGCTAATTCTGGAGAGTGGGAGAAAAATGAAAGGAGAGGCCAGCAGCCTCTTGGATTTGAATTAAAGATTATTAACCATTTGTTAGTTACCACATAAGCCGTCACCATGAGGCAAGTCCACTGTTGTCATTCGGTCTGGCTCAGTGGGGACCTCTGAGAAGGAAGCAGGGCGTGGTTCCCGTCTTCGCGCCCTCAGCCCCGGGGACCGCCTGGGCCAACTCAGCCTGAATTGCACAACATCACAGGCAGCACAGATGAAAGCTTCTCCGCTGGCAGAGGGATTCTGGGAGGATGGGTGCTGTCAATGGCATAGTTTTGAATCTTCTGGAATCTTCACATAAAAGCATGTAGATAGCAAAGCCAAAACACATGCTGTCTTGGATGCGTAGTTGAATGAGCAAAGCATTTAAAATGCAAGGAGGTGACTGTGCAGAAAGTCAAGGTAGTGGCAACGTTTGCAGGGATGGGGCCGTGATGGGGACAGGCACATGGAGCCCCCTCGGGAGTGTCGGGTTAAGTTCTACTTCTTGACTTGTGTGGCATTTATAAGGGTGTTTGTCCACCTTACAAAACTCTGTTGAGCTACATATTTGTTGGGGGTGATTTTCTATTTCTGTGTTTTATTTTACAACAACCAAGGTTAAAAGAAAACAAAGGTCTCTGCAAAAAAGTACAAATACTATTATTGTATAAAGAATATGAGCCTTTGATTTAGGAAGGTCCTGACTTGCTACCAAAAAAAATCCCAAAAAACAACTGTGGGATTGACTTCTCTGAGCCTCAGTTTCTGCTTTGAGAAATGGTAATAATAGAACCTAAAGGTTTTGGCGACTGCATAGGTACGCAATACATATATGCTTTCTTTCCCCTTTCTTCTTTCTTCCTCCTCATTAAGTGTTTGCTGGAATGATCAGCATGACTGAAACCATGTGGGGTTCATTAGTGAAGAAGTTAAGAGGATTCATGGAGGAGTCTTGAGTGAAATTTTTTAGATGAAGGAGATGGGATATTAGCCAAAGAACGTGAGTGGCAGCCGGGTGGGAGGGCATGTAGGAGAGCAGATGAGTTACACAACAAGACGTCCAGTAAGCGGGTTTGCCTGATGAGGTGACTGAGATGGACTTCACCAACTTAACTACCCACAGAGGACAGGAGGTAACGTGGACGAGGGAAGCACGCTTGGTGCCTATAAAAGACGGCAGATACAGTGATAAAAGGCAACAGACTCAGCCTCCATGAAACAAGGGGGAGTGGGCAGATGCTATGAGCTGAATGTTTGTGTCCCCCCAACATTCACATGTTGAAACCCTACCCTCCCATGTGATGGTAAGAGGAAGTGCAGCCTTTGGGAGGTAATTAGGATTAGATGAGTCATGAGGGTGGGGCCCCTCTGAATAGGATTAGTGCCCTCCTAAGAGCCATGAGAGAGCTCGCTTCCTCTTTGCTCTCTGCCATGGGAGAATACAGGAAAAGTCAGGAGTCTGCAACCCTGAAGAGGGCTCTCGCCAGAACCTGACCGTGCTGGCTCCCTGATCTCAGACTTCCAGCCCTCAGAACTATGAGAAATAGATTTCTGTTTGTTTATAAGCCACCCAGTCTATAGGACTTTATTAAAGCTGCTCAAACTGACTAAGACTGTGGGGACTATAAGATTTCTAAGCCCAGGATTAATCATCGCTTTTTAAAAGTCTGCTCACGAGCAGAACATACATTCTGTAAGTTCCCCATTAGTCCTTCAAACCCTTGCCAGGGAAAACAGCAAGATATTCCCACATTAGAACTGTGTTGTGCACTCTGGGATCACTCTCCACACAGCATCGACACACTGAGAAGTCTTTGCGACACACACATGGCCGACTACACCAGAGATGGAACATAAATATACCAAGATCCTAAAATCCCCAGACTATAAAACAGCAAGGCTTACTGGAAAATAAATATGGGTCCTGCGATAATATTTATTCATGTTTACATTGCTGCAGGTTTAAATGAATGCTCCTCCTCTCTGGCTTTTCCTTTTAGAAGTTCCTTTTTTTAATATAATTCCCTTCCAGGCAATTCCTGTATCTTATAAATGATCAATGAGAATGAAGGAACCGGGACAAAAGTTGGCCTCTTAGACACCAATAGCAAGACAAAAATCCAACCCCAAGGGATAAGGTGATTAGAAAAAGCCAGGCCTGTTGAATTAATTTATTTAATTATATGTAATAATGACAACCCAACGTCCCTTAGCTCTCACGGCTCCCAGGCCCTGTGTCATGATGCACTGATTTGCATCCCCTCCTTCACTCCTCACCAACACTCTGAAGAGTAGTGTCACAGGCCCCATGTTACCAACAGAGAACGTCATCCAGAAGATGAGCAGTTTGCCCAAGGTCAGGCCATTAGATTCAAACCCATGTACTCGGACACCAACGCCCCATGCTCTGTACTCTCTAGTGTCACTGCTAAAGAAACAAGGGAATACTCCTCAGCCATAAGAAAAGATGAAATATTGCCATTTAAGACAATATGGATGGATCTTGAGAATATCGTGCTAAGTGAAATAAGTCAGATAGAAAAAGTTAAGAACCATATGATTTCACTCATATGTGGGATATAAAACTGAAAGCAAGAAATGAACAAACAAGACAAACAAAACTCACAGACACAGACAACAATGTGGTGGTCACCAGAGGGAAGGGGGTTGGGGGGGAGAGTAAAGGGTAAAGGGAGTCAAACATATGGTGACAGAGATGATTTAACTTTGGTTGGTGGGCACAAAATGCAGCATGCAGATCAGGTATCATAGAAATGTACACTTGAAACCTATATAATCTTATTAACCAATGTGCCTCAATAAATTTAATAAAGATAATCTAACACACACGCGCACACACACACAAAGAAACCTGCATCACGTTAACTCAGATTGTTATTCTGGTTCTTCTCAATGTGTTTCCACGAACCCCGGGACAAAGAATGACATCAGACGATCTTACAGCAGAAGCATCTGAACCTGAGTGGACCCAGCCAACCACCCCAAGTCCAACTGAGACGCTGAGCTGGCGCAGCCGCAGACGGCATCTGCCTACCAGGCCACCGGCTGCACCCCTGACGCCAGGGCAGGGAACACGCACAGAACGCCGCACAGAGAACTGGGCGTGAATTCCAGCTCTGACACATACGAGCTGTGACTTGGACAAGTGGCTTAACCTCTCTGATTCTGTTCCCTCATTGGTAAAAGAGAAGTTTAAAATACCCCGCTGCACAATGGTTGCTGGGAAGATTAAATAAAAATAACGCACACACAACAGCCTAATATGCTCCCAGCTCATCTCCCTTGTCCTGTGCCCCCACCACCAGGCACTACGCGCGGCACCCGCCCCAGGTCGGGGAGCTGTCTGCATATGAGGCGACTATTATGTTTTGTTTGGTTTGTACCCTTCTCAAGCCGTCCACACATCACCCAAGTTCAACATATCTGAGAGTATCGATCCCTACAGAATTTTCCAAGCTGGTCCAAAATCCCCAGCAGAATCTATCCTAGAAATAGTCTCACTCCCCAAATAAGTCATGGTCATGAGAAGACACAGACAGCTACAGACAGACTTGTCCAAATGCCATCTGGAGAATGTGCCTTTGAACCAAAAAAAAAAAAAAAACAAAAAAAAAACCCTGAGTGAATTCAAAAAGAGTCCCCCGCCTCGCAGTGGGATGGAAGAGAAGAGCATCAGCCACAGCCGGTTCCCTTGGCGCCCTTCCCGTCGAGGCTGGGGAAAGAGGGATGCCAGGGACCGCGCGTCTTTGTTCTGCACGCGGAGCCCAGCTGTGGAGGAGGAGCCCGGGAGGCTGCAGGGGCTCCCCACCCGGCCCGCCCCCGCCCCCCGCCCCCCGCCCCCCGCCCCCCGCCCCCCGCCCCCGCCCAGGGTGCTGCCGGCTGGCGCACATCCCCTGGTGAAGGGGGACACCGCCTCACAGAAAACCTGGTGTCCTCAGATTTCCCCCAGCCAGGGGGAGGAAGGGGGATGTTAAGCGCTGTTTAAGGTTTCTCTGTTTCACCAAAAGCCTGTGTAGGAGGTTATTAACTTCAAAGGAAAACTAAACTTCTCCTCACTCCTTCTTTCCCCTTGAACCTCAGACAGGCCCACCCTGGGACTGGCTCCGTCATCGGGGCCCCAGGGAGGCGGCCAAGGCCTCTGCTCCTACCCAGGTGCAAAGTGACTTTTAAACCCCCTCTAGAAAGGAAAGGGGGTTTTTGTCCCAGAGGCATGTGGGTTTCCTGGGTAAAAATATAATTACTGTGCAGGCTGCTTACAGGTGAACTACTGGAATTAAAATAAAAAAACAGAACTTAATAAACTATACTGTTAACACTTTAGCTTTTCTGGTATTCAAACTGCCAAACTTTATCTTAATGAAAAGATTCTGAACCCAGACAAAACTTCCGTCAAACTCTTACTACTTGTAACCCATAAAGTATATTTTAAAACAGTTAGATGATAACACATTATTGTAATTCCTATACAGATTTACTGAGAAAGGGGTATTTGCTGGTCATTTTCCCTTCCCTCTGTTTGTGTGTGTAAATTTAAATGTACCTACTACTGAAGTACTGATTTGGAGACTCTTCTACCTTTAAAGGGAGATTTGGTCTCTGCCCACCCAGATTTCACTCCTCAGCAACGGTCACCAGAGGGTTTTGGTGCCAGGGTATGGTCTGTTCTGCCTCCTCAGCAACTGTGACCTGGGTACACTGATCTCTCGCTCGCTCTCTCCCTCATCGCCATCTTTATCACACCCTCAAAACTCTCAAGGTCCTTGGACTTAGCTCTTTCCCATTGATCCCACCTCAAGATGGCCTTGGCTGCATTGCTAGAGCTCTGCTACCTCCCTCCACCCTAGTTTGGGAACCACTCCCAAAGGTGGTCCCTGGATGTTACTAATCTCATCGCTCCGCTGACCTGGCAGAAAGGGAGGGGCTCGAATCCTTGCAGGCCTGTTCTGGAGAACTCTACCTTCAGAGGGTGTAGGGTGAGGCATGGTGTACCCCATAGCGAATGGGCAGAGAGACAAACCCAGGAGGGGTACGGCTATGAAGAGGCCTGAGCAGTCCCTCCAGCTGACCCTACAGGAGTGCGAGCCCTCTGACCATGGTGGCTGCGTGGCTGGAGAGAGGAGCCAACACTAGGTCTCAAGAGTCTCTTTGCAGCCCTCCCAGGATGCCTGTGTAAGGAACTGCATGTCAGACCCTCGAGTTCCCACCCACAGCGGGCCCTTAATGACCACGCCCTCCTGTCCCCCAGCATCCCTGGCAGGATGCAGGCCACCTGCTGGTCTCCTCAGCTCCCAGAGGTGCTTTTGTCATTGGCTGCATCTGCATCTCTGTCTCTAACTGGAACAAGCTCCCCTGCGCTCCCCATTCGCAGCGGTTTCCAGCTAGGCCAGAAGGAAGGGTGTTTGGAGTCCTGCTTTCACAGGAGGGTCAGCTCCTGCCTGAAGTCTGAGGGTACCGCGGTGCATGCCCTGCTAGACCACTAGACGACTCTGGGTGCTCCAGCTGTGGGGGCTCCTTTACAGATTCTTTAAAATGAACCAACAAGATGGTGAATTACAGTGCAATCCACCCCATCTCCCTGCTCCCTGACATCGCTATACTATATATTAATGAGCTGTGTCCAATTGAAAATTCAAAACCAAACACATTTGTTAACAATCCAAAAATAGATTCTTCCCTCCATGATTTCAATGCCTTCAGGCTTTTCCTTCAAAGTTGATTATCTTAATTTTGCTATACCAAAGATGTAAACAGAAGATATAAAAATGAGAAAAATAATCTTTTAAGGTTAATAGCTTTGAACAATTAGTATAAATAATCACACTTTGATATTTTCTGCTATATTAATTTCAAAACTGAGCATACTGTTTTGCTGAGCCAGACCCTGAGCTGAGGAATTCTTTTTCATTCTCACTTCATCCAAGGAAGTGAATCTGTAATATTAACCGTGATGTTTACCATCATAGACCAAAGGTCCCATGGCCATTTTGCCTTGGTTGGGTGACAGTCAATGGTCACGTCTCCATGACGCTAAGTTGTCGAGCCAGGCTTTACCATCTGACCAAGAACTAGCCTTCCCTTCCTTAAACTCCCACTGTGCAGAAGACACTCAAGAAGCATTTATTGGGCACACAAGGAGAGCAGAACAATGCTTCAGGTGCTTTAAGAAACAATGTCACCTGATGCTTTCTGCTTCAAGGTCTAGCATAGTGCCTGGCTCATAGAGGGTGTTCAATACTTACCTGTGAATGTTGAATTAGACACAGGCATCATCTATGCAGACAAGTAGTCAGAACACTTAGCAATTTCCACTCAGCCCCGCTGGATTAACAGCGGGCTAGAGGCAGGACTTGCCTTTCCTATTTCCTCTGGAACCAGATGAAGCAAACAGACTTATTCATTGGTCTTGCTCATGGAGCCATGACAATAACTCTATTCTGAGGACTGAAGCCCAGTGCTTTGAGGGAAGCCACTTAGAGGAATCGTCCCCAACACCTGACACATAGGTGGTGCCCCTTGAGCAGGCTGAGATGAGGGGAATTGAGGTTCTACCTTTCAGCCCTGAGAGATAAGACATGGGCAGTCGAGCTGACTGAGGAGAGGGAGGAAAAGACTCTAGAGCCATCCGAAATCTGTAAATAACCCAAGGGGTTTTGCTCCCATGTGTATGGATGGGCAGTGGCATGGTGCGGCTACATTCCAGAACCTTCTCGGCCGCGTCAGGAGACGCACGCAATCCATTTACGTAATGGACTCACTATGATGGTAACGCGAATTGTGTTTTCAATACCTTATAAGACTGAAGATCAATCAAAACTATGACAAGTTAGTATATAAAATAGAGCTGATGATCAGCTGGGGCAAGGAAAAATCAACTTCCCCGGCCTACCTGACTCCTCACATTTGAAAGCTTTATTAAAGTTCAACAGGATACGCACCAAAAACAGAATACAGACTATTTTTAAAATTGAGAAAGAGAGAGAGAGACCCCACCTATTGAAAGCGAGGCAACAGAGATCAAACTATGCCCTCAAGTGACAGGGTCATGGGCTGAGCTTCTTGAACTCCATACACGAGCTCTGTTTCAATGCGAATTACTACAGACTAGAAGGCCCTTCTGCTTCCATCTCATCTTTCAGATGTGACCATAGGCCCCACATCTCAGCCTCTTAAGAGCTTAGGACAGAACTTGGGATCCCTGAAGGCAGAGAGAGAGGAAGGAGAAGGGGGAATTCTTTTCATGCAAAATTTGAAAATCATAGATTTTTTTCCCCTTTTGCGTGACCTTTGTTAGTCGTTCCCAAGGTAAATTTCATCTCTGCTAATCTCATAGGCTAATATTAAGCTGAGACACGGCATACTGCTTCATATAACATTTCTCTCTATGAGGTGACTCTCAAGACAGTATACTTGCCTAAAGAACTCCTGCCAGAGTTTCACACTGGACCCAATCTAACAGCCCAGGAAAAGGGGATTACTGCTATTTACCTATGACTTAATCACACTTCCAGACTGCCTGTCCTTTAACTGTAACTCCCCTCAGACAGATGGGCATAGAATAAGCCATCAGCTCCAAAATCTTAACAAGATGCTTTACATTAACTAAAGCTGCAGCACAGCAAGCAAATAATACCTTGGGAATCTCCAAGAGAGAATGCATCTTCCAAAGGGCCTCGTTTATGGGAAGTGGGGGCATAATTTAGGCACTAGAAACACTTGACTCAGAGTAATGACAGGAGAAATTAGGCCTACAGAATAGGTAGGCCTCAGATCTGCCTCCCAACTTAGACATGCTTTATCCAATCTAACTGAAATTGTGGGCAGCTACTCCAGGAAAAAGTTCCCCGAAAGACATGGGAAACCACATCAGATTAGAAAGGATTTCAGCATTTTCCATTATACGGAACTCTCTGGCTGATATGCAAAATTTGTAGTGGTGAAACTGGCTCTTGGAGCACTGGGTTTTGGAATGAAAGTAGGAAAGAAGGACCATGGGGCCTACCCAATTAATGAGAATAATCTAGAAAAAAGAATTTTAAAAGGGAGGAAGGAAACAAAACTTTAGAAATAGCGAAAGGTCAGTGGTTGCCAGGGTCAGAGGAAGAAAGGGAGGGAGGGCGAGGTGGAGCACAGGAGAAGTTGCTCTGTCTGATACTGTTTTGGTGGATGTGTGACATTCTACTCTCATCAAAGCCCACAGAACTGTATACCTCAAAGAGGGAGCCTAACTACACTAAGGGCTTTAGTTAATAAAAATGTATCAATGTCAGTTCATCAATTGAAAGAAATGCACCACATTAATGCAAAATGTGATCATGGGGAACACTGTGGGGTGGGGTATAGGGGAACACAGTACTTTCCACTCAATTCTTCTGTAAGCCAAAAACTGCTCTAACTTAAAAGAACTATTAATTTTTCTTAAAAGGAGTGGACGGGAGGAAGATAGAAGTCAACTTAAGTTAGGAGACCAAAATAGAATACAGATAAGAAAGAAGAAAACATTGAAAATCACTGTTTTGGGAGAATTAAATGTCAAGGCAAGGCATAAAGATTGGCAGTTGAGCACCCTACACATTATATTTAACTTTCTCCAGGCATGTGCACTGCCTCAGATACATATGTTCAGAATCAGGTACAGGGCTGTTTTGCTGTGCACCTTTAATAGAACAATAATAATTATCAATTTGTACACCTCAGAACAAAAAAAGAAAAACAATGCCTCCTTAAGGCTCAGCGGTAGAGCGTCGACCTAGGATCCAGGCGATTGGGGTTCGATTCCCGGTCAGGGCACGTGCCCGGGTTGCGGGCTCAATCCCCAGTCGGGGGTATGCAGGAGGCAGCAGATCAATGACTCTCATCATTGATGTTTCTCTCTCTCTCCCTCTCCTCTCCTCTCTCTGAAATCAATAAAGATACATTAAAAAAAAAAAAAAAAAGATATTTGGGACAGATGCAGACTTAGTGTCTACCTTCCTTTGGCCCAAACATTGACACTTGCATTAAGAAACAAAAACACCCAGTACAATTAAATGGGATTGTATTTGGAGATAGGACCTTTAAAGAGGTAATTAAGGTTCAATGAGGCTGTTAGCGTGGGTTCTGTTAGAACAGGACTGGTGTCCTTATAAGAAGAAGGACATGAGGGATGTGTATGCACAGGGGAAAGACATGTGAGGAGGAAGCCAGAGAGCAGCCATCTGCAAGCCAAGGACAAGAGACTCAGAGGAAACCAACCCTGCTGCCACCTTGGTCTTGAATTTCCAGCCTCTAGAATTGTGAGAAAATAAATTTCAGTTATTTAAGCCCCAAAAAATAAAATAAAAAAGGCTACATTTTACTATCATCTACACTCTGTGTCATTTACCTTGATGATACCTGATGGTGGAAAGACCACCCTGGGGGCAGCTACACCTCTCTTGTTGACTCTCGAGTGTAGTAATGTCATGTTGGCAGCTTTATATTAGTCTGTCTGCGAGTATTTACACCACAGATATGGGCAACCCCTAAGATCAGGGCTTGATGTATTATCCTAGACCAGGAGTCAGAAAACTATGGCCTGTAAGTCAAATTTAGCCCATCACCTGGTTTTATAAATAAAATTTTATTTGAACACACCATCCCATTCAGCTATGCCTTATCTATAGGTGTTTTTGCTGCTTTTGCTGCTCTCTCTACAACAATGAAGTTGAGTAGCTAAAACAGAGACTTTATGGTCTGAAAAGTCTAAAATATTTATTATCTGGTCCTTTACAGAAAAATTTTTCTGGCCCCTGGTCAAGACTTAAGAAAGGGATGGAGAATTGCGGTGATCGTCTCGCAATATATACAAATACTGAATCATTATGTTGTATACCTGAAACTAACGAAGTGTTATATGTCCACTATATCGCCATAAAAAAGTGATGGAGAAGATGTTAATAATGCAGATTAAACTTAAAAATAGCTTGTGTCTGTGGTCTGTAGTTGTGTTTGAATAGCAGAAAAATATGAAAGAAATATTTTTCCAATATTCAAAACTATTCTTCAATTCAGTAAAGAAGATACTCACATCTAGTGATGTCACAAACTAGTGAAATTCCAAAACACATCTTCATTATTTCACCTTCACTTAACTCATTAAAGAAAATGAAAATACCAACCAACGTCTATGTCAAACTTCCCTTGGAGACGCAGTTGTTAAACATCTAGCAACAGGCATATCACTGAATCTTGCCACTGAATCACACACCATGGTGGTGGATGGCAGGTCTTTCTGCTGAATTTGCTTGAGTTTTTTAAATTAAAAAAAGGACCCTCACGTATTTTTTATACTGAAGTCTTGTAGAGCATATTCATATTATGTCATTTAACAAACGACAAATGGAGGGATGTAAACTCCAATTATTAGGAGAAGTGACAGTGAAGTCAAGAAGCATCAGACAATGTGGAAGCTCAGATTCATATTCAGATTTACTGAAAACCTGAGTATACTTGCTTGGAAAGTAGTTTTAGCAGCCATCGTTTGAGAAAATATACCACAATTTTTAAAAATAACCACTGTGAACTTAGTTAATCTTTAATGTAAATTTAGTTAATCTTTAAGGTAAATTCCTGTTATTAATTGCACTATCAATGCACATTTTAGTATAATGACAGGAGTGTGTGAGAGACACTCATTCATTCCCACAGGCAGTATTTGGTGTGGACTCACAAACCCCTGTAATAATTCCACAGTGACCTCAGAGTCCTGCAGCCAAATGCTGAAAACTTTGGAAACAGTTCCTGCAGCTTATCTCAAAGCCTCCTCCTGCTGCACAACCGGATTCCGCGCGTGTACTTATCTCTGACTTTACTCCCTTCCTCACAAACAGCTGTTCACAGCTGCTTGAAACACACTCCCCAGGTTCCCCGCCCAGCCTGACTGCCTGGCCTGGCCCCCACGTGAGGTCTTCCTACTACACTAGTTTGCCAAGCTTTGGGGCCCTTGCAGGGTGACAATGGGGGTGAAGTGGGTGCTTACGAAGGCTCAGTGGTGAGAGAGAGAGCAGGCAGACAGACAGACTCAGGCTGCCGATAGCACATCGGAGTGACCAGCGTGAAGGATGGCACTGGGAAGAAGAACAAGTCCCTGTAACTTACACAGTCTCTCATGTTTCACTGTTGTTTTTTACACGACATTCCATCTGTAAAGACTGAATCCCACCACATCCTGACCTTCACCTGGTACAGAGAACGAGCCCAGACGTTGGCCTTCCCTGGGTCAGCACCGGGCCTGCGGACCTCTTAGGGAGGCCAACGCCAGAGGGCAGGTGAGCAGAGGGACCGGGAGCTTCCACCCAAGAAGTCGAAGCAGGATTAAGTGGTTGCGAACCGTGAGAGCGCCGGCAAGTGTGCAGCCAAGAATCCCGAGGACGGGGCTCAGACGAGCAGGAACGGGCCCGGTGAGGGGTGAACCTGAGGGCCTGGCCCAGTGAGGGGTGAACCTGAGGGCCTGGCCAAGTGAGGGGTGAACCTGAGGGCCGGGCCCAGTGAGGGGTGAACCTGAGGGCCGGGCCCAGTGAGGGGCGAACCTGAGGGCCTGGCCCGGTGAGGGGTAAACCTGAGGGCCTGGCCCGGTGAGGGGTGAACCTGAGGGCCTGGCCAAGTGAGGGGTGAACCTGAGGGCCTGGCCAGCGGGCCAGCGAGGCTGCTGTTAGCCGTCGCTTTGCTGTGCTGCCCGCTGGCCTGGGGGCAGAGCTGAGGGTAAGGAGGGCATCTAGACACCAATGCGAACTACACTACGTAGAAAATCATATTTTTAGTTTCTCTCTCTCTTTCTTGGGTCATTGATAGTTGTGGTTTTGATAATAGACAAATATATATATAATATACTCGGTAGTATTTGAAAATTCATCAATTATTTAATTCAAGAAGGTCAATCATCTGGACGAAGCAACACGGGGGGTGGTTACTCTACCTGGGCACGTGTACCACCAGCCTCACCAGGCGCCCAGCCAGGACGCAGCCGATTTCTCGCGCAGCAGCGGAGTTCAGGGGCGCAGGGTTCAGGGCAGAGTGGAGGGCACGTGCTCCCCACCCCCCGCCACCCCGCGGAGAGCGCAGGCAGTGAGGGGAAAGGCTGGGACTCTGGGCTGCAGTCTTTTTTTCTTCTTTTTTTTCTATTTTGTTCACCAGCTTATTTTGTTTACTGCAATCTCTAACAAGAAGCACCTTCTTGGCTTTCTGCCCTTGGGATGAATAAACATCCTCTCGGAGACAGATCTGTGCGGGACGCTGCACCTCCCTCGGCCACATTCCCCTCCGCAGTGCCCGGTGCCGCTCACGGTCTCACATGCGCTCCTACCGTGACCCTAAAAACAATTTCAGAACTGTTGCCAGTGATCACCTTGCTGCCAAACCCACTGACTGCTTTTAAGTTCTTATTCCCTGTATTGCCACAACACTAGACTGCCTCGCCCCGTCACCGGGCCTCTGTCTAAAGAACAGGACGGGAGGATCTGGTGTCTACAGCGTGCACGCTGAGGGAGAGGTGGGGCCGAGGCGACACTCGGGTCCCAAGGGCGCATGTCTGAAACATGTTGCCAAAACAGGCCTGGGAAACCAGCAGGGAAGAGTGGTTTGGGGGAGAGTCAGACATGTTCCCAGACTGAGACTCTGTCCCCGTCAAACACCAACTCCTCACTCCCCTCCCTCACTGCTGACACCCACCCTCTACCTCTGTGTCCGTGAATCTGACTGCTCTGGGGACCTCACGAAGTGGAATCACAGTATTTGCCTTTTTGTAACTGGTTTATTTCACTAAGCATAACGTCTTCAAGATGACTACATATTCTCTTAGCTAGTTCCCAGCTAGACTTTAAATTTATTCATTTTTAAATATTTGACAACTGGTATGGGAAGGACACTGACCACATGGGAAGAAATCGGGACTGGTGAGGACAGGTGCCCGCCAGAAACGACGATACCCGGCCCCGCCTTCACGCAACCGGAGCTCTCCCACGGCTGCTCCCGAGCACCCTGCTTTGGGGCGTAAGGAACACTGCATCTGAAAAACATGTACCGGGAAACAGCTCTGTGCCCAGCGTGACGTAAATTCTGCATCATCTCAGCTCAATCTCCACAACTCAGTGAGTTACAGCTGCATTATCTCCACTTTACAGAGGATGACACCAGGGCTTAAACAGGCCAAGCAACTTGCTCCAAATCACAGCCAGGAAATACCAGAACTGAAACAAACACTCAAACTGATGTCCCTTTGACCCCAGACACCCTGCCCTTGAACACCCATTGCCTACCGCCCACCCCACCCCATCTAGAGTAGAGGAAAGCAAGGAAGTCAGAAAGAAACGTGGGTTATGGGGTAAGTTAAGAAAGCTGAGAAGGTGACTTTAAAACAGTATATAAATTGCGATCAGACTATTAAAGTCCCTTTCAAAGAGAGAACAAATGGGCTTCAAGGGTAACAGAAGAAATCTCATTATCAGCTGGGTTAGCAGGAAGGTTGTGAGTTCCCTTCCCCCAGAGACGGCAGGAGGAGGGGAGGCTCGAACCCGCCTATATCGGGCCTGCCTGGAGGGAAGAGGTGAGCCAGGCGGTCTTGGGGGACTCCCCCACCAGCCCGAGGAGTCCCCGAGGTAACACTTCTGAAGCTTTTGAGTCCCTGGAAGAAAGGCTGTCTGAAAACGCTGGGTCAGTGCCATAAATATGCATGTAAATTTATCCCGTCATGAGTACAGTCCTGTCGGGCGGGGTGCATGTCTGACACACGCAAAATTGAAGGGGCAATGCCTCCTTTGATTACAGGGCATCGCGCAGTGAACTAACTTTCAAACTAACTCCAACTTGCATTCAAGCGGCATCTTTTAAATTCAGGCTGAGCAGAGAGTTTGCCTTGAAGTGAGTATTTCACAGAGCAGGGGAGATGCTAGCTTTACATTTTCATGTCCTTGCAGCTGCTTCTCGGTGCATCGCCTCGGAGGCTGAGCTTGTCGAGATACATAAACAGCAAAACCCGATGTGCTTTCCTCGGGAGACGTGGTCTACTGAGGCACGTTAAGTCTAGTGGAAGGTGACTCCCAAGACAGCTTATGCTCAGACTTTAAGAGGAAAAATGACACAGTAAGCATGCCCATTCCGGGGAACAGGAGGCACCTAGACAGCACAGACATTCCTAAGGATGAATCTAGGGTCAGATCTAAGATTTTTCTACAGCAGAGATATCACTTTGTCTTATATTCATTCTGCCAAGTTCTATAAGCTTCTACAGCCCGTGATCAATTTCCAGCCTTCTTCTGGTGGTAAAGGGACTCCAAGCAAGGTCCGCAAGCTCCTGTCAGGCGTTTATTTGTGAAGGGGGCTTGCCAACCACCATGAGTTCATCTGCCTTCTCCTCCAGGCTCCCCACCTCCCTAACCTCCCACCCGTCATTGAGAAATCCTCAGGGCAAACGGGTTTTCAACACTGCATGCATTCTCTGGCTGTTGAGATAACTTCATCTCGGGGATTATCCAGGTTTTCATTGTCTACAAATGTTATTTCCTACTGATGATTACAGAAATGTCTGCATGGAGTCAGACTGCGATTTGGTCACCTTCATGCAAAATGGAACTGGCTCCAAAGCGGGGTATGTGCCGTGGGGAGGGGAGGAGAGGGGAGGGGGAGAGGTGGAAAATAATAGAGTAATCTCTGTGAATATTGAAAGGTGGACATTCTATCTCCTACAAACGTGGTTATACCTAGTTCCCAAGATTAATGCCTTCCTACCATTTGTAGAGCAACTGGTGTTAACGATGGACTTCTCACCCTAGAATGTCGTCTTTTTTCATGTGCTTTTAATGCATGGACAAAAGCCGTAGGAGGCTTTTGATCTACTGGCTATTTCATATTAAGAGGAGTCAGAACACACACACACATTATATATATATGCACAGCCACCAAAATCAACCTTGGCAGAGTCAATCTGGTTGTTTCTACTTCCTTTTTAGTCACTAAGGTCTACTGAGATACAGGAGATCTACAGGACAGCACTGTGAGAAGCCCTAACAGAGTGTAGATGGAATATCGGGCTAGCCAAGCCATGACCCCGTCATTTCTGCTCCAGAGATGTGCCCTGTGTCTTCCCGCAAGAAGACATTAAGACACTTCAAGACAATACCACCAAGCCATTCGATGGCTATCATTCAAACAGCTGAATTACATGGGTGAAGATAACCTCCCCCAAATTCACCCCAAACCCATACCAAAGCTAAACTTGAAGTCCACAGGTATTCCCCATCGCAGGAACAGAGGACGGGTTTCCTGCTGCTGGTAGACTCCTATCCTTTCAAAACTGGTGCTATTACAGCGCTGTGGGTGAGCGGTGACCACACTATGCAGTAGAGGGTAATAGGGATGAAGTGAGGCACAAATATTAGAGGAAACAGTGGAACTATAAAACTGAAATCTATAGACCAAAGGGACATGCAAGGCCTCCTAAAATTAGAGGAAGACCCACAGGCGGGTAGGACACGGCAGTATCCTGGCCGATTAGCTTAAGTATCTAAAGGAAGAAAAGATCAGTCAGGAGGAATTGGGCAATCATGGAAACAGAGAAAGAAGTGTCTCCAGGCTTGACTGAGAGGGAAGGCTGCCTGGCCGAGGGATACAGCAGCCAGTCCCGGGGCAGGTCGTCATCTCTGAGAAAGACAACCCGAGCTGGGTTCTCAGAGCCTGATGCCAGTAAACACTGAAATTCTCTCACCAGGTCGCTTGTTAGCGGCCCATGCTCACCTGTAACCTTCTGACTATAACATACCTTCCCAGGTCACAGCACATTTCAAAACAATAAACTAGCATTCTGGTCTATACATCAGCCTCTCTGAGTTTGGTTAATGTTGGTCCACCCCCATGAGACATATACAGTGAACCCTGTCTTTCCCCATTTTCAGTCTTCTCTATTTTTTAAAAACAATGAACACATACTATTTACGAAGGTCAGTAAACATGAATACATCATCAGTTGTTATCTGTGAATGACTGTGAGAGCACCACAAGGGCAACAATAAGAATAAAAGGGGAGAAACGGCAAGTCAGTTCCCCACTCTGTGGACTCAGAGGCAGTGCGAAGGCAGAGGCTGGGTTTACGCTGGCACACTTGTATTTTCGTCTATTAGTCCTCCACAGGGCCTGGCTCGGTTCTGGGCACACGAGTTCTCAGATCCATGTTTGTTTACCAGGTGAATGAAGCGACTGCAGGTCTATGACGCCAACCAAGCCACAGAGCCCGAGGGAGAAGCTCAAGGGCAGAGCCTCGAACACCAGTGGCCCCCAAGGGGTGGTCCTGACTTCTAAATAGAGCCAGGCTGACCCTGTCCCCACAGGGCAGGTGACCAGGGCATGTGCTGGGTTTCTTATAACCTCATTCCGTTTGGGCCCAGTGGAGTACGTGGAGGAGGGAATCCTTGGGACTCGACGGTCTGACTGGACCGCGAGCTCACCCGACTCCTTCCCAGGTCACCGCCGGTATGTGACCAGCTCAGCGTTCAGACGTGATTGAAGCAGCCACAGCGAGAAAAGCCTTGTCAGGTCTCTCTGCCTGCTCACTGGGTGAGAAAAGATTTTTCATTTCATACATCATTTACAACTTGCTGCTGTGATTCTAAAAACCAGTGGGCTTTATCAAGTTAATGAGCAAGAAAAACATATTTGGTGAGCGTGTTAATTTTCGGAATGTTCTGCGGAGCCCAGGACATTAGGCAACATGCAAGGGGCAGCTGGGCACACCAGGGGGCCCCATCCCCCGAATTCATTCCACCCAACTATGGGGGCACCTGGCTATGTACTAATAAGTCAGCAAATGTGGCTTAATAGAAATTGCACAGCAAACACGTCACTCGCTTTGCATTCTCTGCCGTGTCTCTACCTGGGAACATTTGGGACCTTGGGCAAAAGTCAGCACTCGCCTGATTGAGTTTCTCTTCCACATACAGTCTTCACAGCAAGAGGCAGGAGCAAGTAAAAGCCACTACGAGGACAGTTCCCGTCAAAGGGGGGAGAAAGCATACTGAGTCTCCGTGCTCAGGATTTCCAAAATGATATAAAACTCCTATCTAAGGAATGATGCAGTGACAAAGGTGACAGTCTAGACACTTGGATGAAATGGCTCTGTCAGAGACCAAAATAAGATACTGAGAGAAGTCTTCATTTATTAAAGGGTCCTTTTAGAGTTCTTATCTATCAAAATCTCTAATGCTCCCAGCTGGTTAAATACATCTCAGAATTAGTCTGCCCATTGAACCAGGATCATCACATTACATTTCACAGTTTCCGCCTTGGAGTTTCACCCTAAGGTAGACATTTGAGGTTGATCCCCCAACAAGGTCAAGGTGCTAGCAGAATGAGCACCCCAAATTGACAGGGCGTGTGTGTATTTTTGTCCTGTCTTTTCCACACATGGAAGATGGGTGGATCTCAGTCTTATTAAAGGTGGGGAGTGTGTGTAGCACTATTGAGTGAAAACCCAAAACGATGGGGGATATTCAGGGCTTAGAATATCCCCCATTCTACACAAAATTAACAATGTATAGGAACAACACTTGAATACATTATAAAACATTTAAATGTGTTAATTTCTGGACCCCCACCCATTGCAAAGATGGCCACCTATAAACACACACACAGACCCACGCACCACACACACACACTCACAATTCAAAATTCCCATAGAGCTCACAGCAGATCATTGAGATTAGGCACACGGCACAGGAGACAGAAACTGGCTGTTTTCTCGATAAGACAAAATGCAAAATAGTCTATTTCAAAAAAGACACAAAGTGAGTATCACTATTTTGGGGAGGAACATAATTACGTTTTGTTGGAGAATGTAAATCCAGGAAACACTTTTGTATTCTGATACTTAATAGTGTTCTGGATTCTTGCCGTGCTTATGATAAAATTCTAGTTAACAAAGACATCCAGTTTCCAGTAACTGGAACTGCAGCCAAGCTATTATCTCAGGAAGACCGGGGCTCGTTCACACCCTAGGAGCGGACATACCTCTGGTGCCTGTGGAATGGTTAGGAATGTCAGTAACAATATCTTAATTTGCAAATAATTTTTGGAGAAACGGAGAGAAGAGTTGAGAAATGCAACCAACAAAAATGAGGCCAAGGATAGTGAAAGCTCATTTCTCCTATGGGTCGTTTAAATGCCTGCAGCTGGGGATCCCCCTGCAGGAAGGACCATGCAGCTAATAACGTCCCATCTCACTCTTCTCAGCCCGAGAACAGGTTCTGCAGGTATGTACACTGCAAAAGTAAGAGCTGGCCAGACCACTCCATAGGAAACCTCAAAATTCCCAACGGAACCCATACAGAGGTGGGAGAAACAGTGATAAATGAGAAGTGGGAGAGTCAGACAAGAGAAAGCTACCTGAGCTGGGTGGGAAAGAATATTCTGATAAGGTCATTCTGGTTGAAAGCGGGGTTCAATTCCTACTGGTTGTAGGACTGAAGTCCTACACATCCCTGCTGATTCTGAGCTTTAGGAGCCAAGTAGAAGGACTAGAGAAAGGCCCCTAGGAGCCAACTATAGCCCCCAGCTGACAGCTAGCAAGGAAATGGGGACTTCAGTCCTACAACTAGTAGGTCATGGCTACTTGTTACACAGCAATCAGTAATTAATACACTCTCTTCCAGGACTGTGGTTCATGCTTTTTCTAGACCACATCATCCCAACACCAAACCCAAAGGTTACTCATTCAGGATTGGGAGGGTAGAGGCTGGTGGATAACACAGCAGAGCTTAGGATAAAGGTTTAACATGATTGGGCTCTACTCCAGGCAAATATAGATTCTCCCACTTCCACCTGAATTTAAAATCAGATTTCTCTAAGTCTGAAGACCACACTCTAATCTTTTCTATAAACCACCGCAGTGCCCTTCCTGCCTCAGAATGGTGACACGGGACCTCAGATCAGGACACAAATAGTAAGTAAATCTTTTTTTAAAGAGTCATACAGGAATATCAATCCAGTACTTTATTTCAAATATTATTTCCTAAAGTATTTTATCCTGCCTGATGGCAACACCAGATAGAACCCTTTCATGTATAAGTGACAGAAATCCCACTCAAACAGGCTTCAACCAAAAGATAAAATGGGTTGGAAGGTTACATGCAGGCAGGGCTGGCAGCCCTAGTGTCATCCCAGCCCTTGGCTCTGCTCTCCTCTGCGTCTACTTCATCTCAACCGGCTCTTCTCTTGTGTGGCCAGATGGCGGCCAGAAATTCACCCCAGAAGGTACAAGTCCTGGGTCTGACTCTCCCTGGCTCATTCGGGTCATACCACTCCTGAGCAACCACTATGGAGAGGAGGAGAGAATTTGCTGATTGGCCCAAGCCGGGGGCACATGCCCAATTTTAGAGCAGAAGTGAGCCCCACCCCATCCCTGTGGACTGAGAGCCTGGGAAGGGTGTTTTCTCTAAAGAAAAGTTAGGGAAGAGCATGAAAATAAGTAATACAAGCATTAGGTGGGCAAGGCCAATAGCTCCCTGCTTCTGGAAGCCACTGAATTTACCAACCTCGACTCTCACTGGCACTGGACAATTTTCAAACACCAAATCGATCTTCCGAGAAAAGAAAGCTATCGTACCATTAAGACACCCATGTACTGTGTCCGGACTAGACTGTGACCTGGAAGTCCCTTCCATCTTCAGCGTCTGGGATTCTAACTCTAACTGGCTCCTCACTGGAAGACATGTTTAGTGTCCTGACATGAGTTTCTTTGAAGTTATTCTTGAAAGGGAGGAGATTCACCTGAGAAAAGCCAGCTCATCCCTTGCGAGATGCTCCCCGGGGATTATCTCCTGGGCTGCTCTGTGTGTCAGTGGTCACCTGTCCCTCGGATGTCCCTGTAGAGGTGACAGGAAGAGAGATGCGAGAGGGCGCTTGGCAGGGCGCAGAGTGTGCATTTTCTCAACTCTCCAAACTTTTTCAAAAGCAAATTTCTTCAAATGAAACAGGGACAAGTCCCTCATCAGTTGAACTTTAAAAACAAAGATACTTCTGAGTTTCCTAAACACATACTAAAAGAAAAGGTTATTTTTTTAACTTTCAAAAAAAGGCAGATGAATTCTTCTGGTGTTCAAATACAACCAAGCGGAATTTAGCTAAAACTTTCCCCTGAGTACTATTTTGTGACTGAGACCAGGCACCAATTTTTTTTTTTTTTTTAATCTGAAAGGATCCTTTTCTTTCAAAAAAAAGCAAAACGCATTGTCGGGAGATAGTGAATAAAGGAGCTAAAGGCGAAGGCCCTGCCAACCATGTAAGTGCCTGATATGAAGATTTTGTCAAATGAATCGTTCATACCTTCTCGTCGAATGTCATTTTTGGATCCAGATGATAATTTTAGCAGAAATCATTCAAACTGCCTTGAGGTAGAACAGTCACTAAATCTTTAACCCATTTCAGAGCTATATTGTACTGTTCTATTTTTAGTGCCTTGCATCTTTGTTCGAATAATCTGGGGGGGGAGGTATAATCTCCCCAAAAGGGCCCCAATGTGCCATTTTCTACTACCTATGTCTAATTATCAGTGTTATTTTAATAATCAATTTCAGTGGAACGGCAGGATTTGCTTCAGTTGCATTTAAATCCTAATAAAGCTCAGTAAAAATAAAATGAGAAAGAGAGAAAATATCATTCGGAGGATTAGCAAAACACTCCCACAAAAGGGACCTCTTTAATTTTAATGACGCGATAAAGCGATAGCCTTTTGAATAGACAATTAGGCTCATAAACCCGATACACGGAGGGCTTAATTCACAAACACACATCGCCACTAATACATCTGCAGAGGAGCCGTGTGCTTAACAGGATTAGAATACAGAAAAACATTCATTATTAACGGGAGTCTACAGTGCCTAGGTCTTCATCCCTAGATAGACCAGTATTTAAATCAAATAATTTAGCACTGTTTCAGGAGCTTCATTCTGTACACAGACTGCTTGTGGGTAGCCCTGGATCCCTTGCATGGAGCGAGGAATATTTCCCAGGGGCGCTGTTAACCTGCCTCAGGTCCTGTCCCCAGGGGGATTTAGGCTCCAGAAGCTCTATGTCTTGCCGTGTTCCCCCATAAAGTGAGAAGTCACCCCCTGGCTGGCCCAAATAAAGATCGCTCCACCCCCCGCAGGGTGGTCTTGGTTTAGATGGCTCAGGGTGCCGGGCCTGTGTTTCAGATGAAGATCCCCAAGTCCCCCAGTTGACTCACAGCCTTGAGAGCCACCCCGTTCTGCTGTCCTGGGCTAAGAACTGAATCACTCCACCTCTCAGGGCTTCCACCTCCTGGTCTGCAGTGTGGGGGTGACGCTAGCGCCTCTCCCAGGAGGCCACATGCGATTGAGCACCGGACACACTGACTCACATTTTGGTTCCCAAACCCCTTCCTCCTGGAACCCCACTCAACCTCAGCCCAAATCCTGAACAAGCGCATTACTCTGTTTCAGTGGAGGTTCCACCCAGTGGTCAGACGCCACAGAGCCGCGCCTGTTAGTTCGGGCCTGGGTACAAGGGTCTGCTTCCACTTCGCGGTGCATCCTGATCGTCAGCTGCTTTGGGGTGACAGGCTCCTTCATTACCCCCGGGAGCTGGGCCGGCGAGAGAGGCTTTGGTGGCTGCAGCTGATACACAAAATTATAAACTTAAAGCAATACAGTAAGTGGGTGACTCCTCTCGTTAAAAAAGGAGTATTCACTTACAAAAGGATTAATCAGTGTGTTTTAAAGAAAAAGAGCCTGAACTGCACTAATCATTGATTATGAGTAACAGGAGGCAACATTTATTCAACCTCTGAAGTCCAGAATTCTTAGACCTGTGAGTTCCAGACGGGAAACTGTCCAGTGTGGAAGAGAAAACAGGGTTCGGTGTGTGTAGCTCCCTTCAGTCTCCTTCGCAAGTTTCCTGGCATCTGTGGGTCCTCAGGGCTGAGCACAGTGCCCTCTCCCTGCTGACCCAACACTCTCTCCAGAGAAAGGATCTCACCCATTTTCACTGTGCATCTAAACCCAGGCCTCATTTCTGACCTTAACTGCCGATCTCCACTGAGAGGTTATAAGCATCCCAAAGGAAGCTAGCCTGTTAGGGATTGAATTGTGGGCCCCAAAATCACGTTTAAGTCCCAAACCCAAGAACCTCCAAATGTGACCTTATTTGGAAATAGGCTCACTGCAGATGTAACTATTTAAGATGGGGTCGTACTGAGGTAGGGCAGGCTCCTGATCAATATGACTGTGCTTATCATAAAACTAAATTTGCTTACAGTGACTCCGGTCACTCCACACCTGTCAAATCCAGCCCCCTCACCCCCACTGTCACTGCCTCGACTCCAGCCACCGTCATCTCTGCCCTGGATAGCCAACAAGGTCGAGCTGGGACCCCAGCCTCCTCAACTCCCTCCAAGTTGGATGGTCTTTGCAAATATAAGCCTTACATCTGCAATTCCCAAACCAGATTGTGGCTGAGGCACCATCTTGAACTCACACAGCTGCCACAGGTATTATTTTTTTCAAGGAACAAAGCAGAACTCAACACCTATCCAGCGCTGTGCAAACTGCTAGCTCAACATAGTCCCCGCTCTCCCCTTGGAGGGCACTGGGTTCCTTCGGGGACGGCGTGTCTCTGGGCAGCTGGGTTTCTCAGGCCGCCCCGATGGAAGCTAGCACCTGTTCTATACCCAGACAACTGAAGCCGGGGCTCAGCAGCTGCTTGGACACCGGGGTTCAGAGCCGCACTGTTCCTGACGGCCAACACATGGATACAACCCACATGTCCATCAACAGAGCAAGAGAGAAACAAAAGGTGGGGGGTGCATCCAAGGGAATACTATTCAGCCTTAAAAAGGAAGGAAGTACTAATACATGCTACTACATAGATGAGCCTTGACAGCATCATGCTAAGCTAAAAAAAAAAAAAGCCAAGGCCTGGCCGGCTGGCTCAGTCAATTGGAGTGTCTTCCTGAATACCAAAAGGTTGTGGGTTTGATTCCGGTCAAGGCACATGCCTGGGTTGTGGGTTTGATCCCTGGTCGGGAAGCATACAGGAGGCAACCGATCAATGTTTCTCTCTCCCATCAATGTTTCTCTCTCTCTCAAAATCAGTAAAAACATATCCTTGGGTGACGGAAAAGAAAAAAAGCTAAACACAAAAAGACAATGCCATATGGCTCCACTTGGAGGAGGTCCCTAGAACAGTCAAATTCCTAGAGTCAGGAAGCAGAATGGTGGCTTCCAGGGAGGGTGGGGACAGAGGGGGCAGGAAGGGAAGGGGCAGTTTTGTTCAACTTGGACACAGTTTCAGTTTGGCATGATGAAAAAGTTCTGGAAATACGTGGTGGTGGTGGTTACACATTGCGAAAGTAGTTAATACCACTGAATGGTACACTTAATGGTTACCGTGGTGAATGTTGTTATGTATTTTAGCACAAAGAAGTAAAACCTTGCAAACATCAGTAAGAAAGAGATGAGGGTGGAGGGTCCACCACGATTCTCAGGTGTGAGGAGCTGCTCCGTGCAAGACAAGTAAGATATTGCGGTTACTTAAGAATGCGATGAAAACATTTTTCATTTAATTTATGCATATTAGCTTTTAAAAGGTCATGAAGTTGTCAGAACATGAATATTTATTAGGCTGTTTAAATATGAATACTTAACCAATTGAACTGTTAAGTATTCTTTGGGCCGAGGGACACCATGAAAAAATCACTGAGACACCGGAGGGCCAGGAACCACGACACCACCTGTGAAGTTCACGCAGCCAAAAAACCAAGACCGAGCCTCGTCCACCTCCCAGTTTACAGGAATGACGGGGAACAGAGGAACACGCTGATGACACTACCAGGAAGCAACCTGTGTCTCTAAGCTTTACAGGACCAAACACGCTGTAGATAAAGGGACAGGAAAATGAAGGAGGGCCCCAAGACCGACAGAGACTTAAGAGACATGTCAACCAGCTGTGACACATGGATCTTATTAGGTCCTGGTTCAAAAACCATGAATATCTATATATATATGAAAGTCAGGGAGATATTTTTAACTTTTATTGAGGTTATTGGGGTGACACTGGTTAATGAAAGCATACAGGTTTCAGGTGTACAGTTCTACAACGTCATCTGTATATTATATTGTGTGTTCACCACCCCAAGTCCAGCCTCCTCCCATCACCGTTTACTCCCTGTACCCACTTCTGGAAGTGAGGAGAAATTTCAGAACTGACTGGGTGTTGGTTGTTATTTAGGAACGGTCGGTTTTCTTGGTGTGATTGATAACGGTATCATGGTCGCATCTGTAAGGAGCTCCCATCCCTCAGAGATACACATCAACATGTTTACAGTCCTGATGACGCGAGGGCAGGGACTTGCGTCGGAAGAATCTAGGTGGGGGAAGGGAGAGCGGGTGGGAAGAGAGAAAACACAGTTGCTGAGGCTGGATGAGTCTGGGAGCTGGGTGAGGGACCCGCCGAGGCTCCACCCATCGTTCCCTCTGCTTTTGCGTCTGCAGTTCCCCCATTTCCAAAGGTAAACACGTTATCTTCCGGTAAAACCTGGCTGTGCTGCTCCCGCCTCGCCTCCTCGATGGCTCCCTGTGCTCTCAGGGTGAAGGTGAAGCCTGCATGTGCGACCGCTTCGCGCTGGTCCCGTCCACACTGCCCACCAGCGTGCTCCCTGCTCCTGGGGCTTTCACGGATGCCCTCCCCGACACTGCTTCCAAACAGGAGCATGTTTTCAACAGTAGTACTTTCGTTTCCCATTAACTCATTGAACTGAGTGGTGCACAGTAGACGTTCAATAAACATTTGTTGAATTAAGAAATAAATGGCTAAACAAACAAGTGGATACCTATTGTTGTTAGTACTAGTAGTTCTCTTTGTGACGGTTTGCCATCTGCAGAGGCCCCTCTGCAAAGCTTTTGCTACAGGAAGAAATGGATTGTCCCTCCTAACCGGGAGGAAGGAGCTGAAAAGGCACCTGTGAGAATGAAAAGGCAGGTAAGTGCAAAGCCACTTCTCTGTGTCAAAAGCTGGAGATGTAAGGAATGGAGACAACGTTATGGTTCCAGAAAAGCAGGATCCTAATCAAGGTGGGACAGGGCTAGAAAGGGGCCGGTCTAGTTATGGGAACCACTACTCCAGAGAAATCCACTCCTCGCCCTCCATACATGAACTTGACTCTGGGAGTCACTTCTCCTGGGGCCTCAGTTTCCCCACTCCAGGCCTAAAATCTTGTGATTCTCCAACTTCAGAACAACACCAACCATCCTTCATCTGTTCACTATGTAGGAAGGAATTATTGATCTGAGATGGTCCCCAGCCCCACCAGTGTGCTGGGCAGTGAGACAATTTCCAGAGAAAGACAAGACAGGCATAGAAATAACTACATCACAAAACAGCAAGTGATAAGCAGCAGAACAGGGACACAGGCAAGGATCTGGGAGAGCAAACTGGACCAGAGCTCCTGGGGTTAGGGAAGCCTCAACAGAAGCAGCAGGGTCTGGACAGCAGCCTTGAAAGGTGGGCAGGATTCAGACGGGTGGCCTGTCGGTTAGCATGCTTTGGCTGCCAGTAACAGTCTGTCTGCTTGAGTTGGGTTTCTGCCCCCCGGGAAAGGCACCCTCACGTGGCTGAGCCCCGAGGCCGAGTGCCCGTGGGCTCCGATCCGATCATGGGGGCGGGTTCTTCCTGCCTTGCCTTCCGCTGCGCCAGCATCCCTCCCGGCACCACGAGGTGCAGGTGAAGATAAAGTGTTGGTCTGCTGTCTCTTCCTCTAGCCCACTCTCAGAGGGGAACGAATCTCCCCAGAGGACCACAGCCAACGCTGGTCAAGCTAAATGACTGATGTTGGACGGCAGGTCCATTCCTGAGACAAACCCTGGGGCCTCTTGACCTGGATGTGGTGCGTACACAATATCAGGTCCACGTGGGATCCACTTGCTGGGCCACTAGCCATTTCCACCCTCTAGATATTGTCAGGTGGGTGTCTCCCCTGTTCTCTCCACCATGGAGCAGGCCGTGAACTAAAGAACAGCCGGTAGGGTGGATATGAGACAGACCCGAGTTCAATTCCCACCACACCCCAGCACATTAGCATTACCTGGGCCCTGACCCAGACCTACTAAACCTTCGTCTCCCAGCGTTGGAGTCCAGGCACCTGGGATCACGCCTGAGGCGTCTCAGAGGATCTCAGTGCCCTTTGTGGGTTGAGGACTATAGCTCTACAGTGGTTCTCAGACTTTAGTAGCAAGAGACTCACTCGGAAGGCTCGTGAAAGCACAGACTGCTTTGCCCCATGACCGAGCTTCTCATGCAGTGGGTCTGGGGTGGGCCTAGGAATCTGCATGTTTAACCAGCTCCCAGAGATGCTGGCACTGCTGGCTGAGAACATGCTTTCCCCAATCTTGATCAAACCATGATCCTGCTCAGAGCCAGTCTCCTTTCTCCCTATAAAACAGAAAATAAAACCTGCAGGCCGCTATCACTGACAGCAGTAGTGTCCACAAGGCACCCAGCAGCCGCTCACAAGATGGAGCGCGCCGTTGTTAGTTATACTGCTATAGGCGTGTCGGGGGCCCTCCGGATGTGGCCCTGGGCAGGGTCAGCTCTGCCTCCTGCCTGGAGTTTCTTTGGCTCCTATTAGCGTGCTGGCCTCTGAAAAACGTGAATCGTGCCTTCTCCTCTCTTCTAACTCTCTGGCGTTTCCTTATAGAATGACTCTTATCAGAGGAAAAACATCTGTTCCACTTTCTTTAATCTCTAATTTATCTAATCTCCCTTTGCAAAAAGGTATATTGCTAATGAGTGCATTTCTGCCAAGGGGAAAAAAATGCTTGTTTCAATTACTTAACTCTTCTCATGACTTTACTCTCTGTGGTTAATATCACACAACGTAAGTATAATGAATGGGACGCTTTTTTCTGGCATTTTCATCACTGGCCACTGATAGAGAGACTTCCAGAATAGAAAGATGTCATTTTCCATGTCTCCAGCCGAAGGGCCAGACACGCGTCTGTCTGAGTCAACGTTTTCCGCAGACCAGTGCCCTCACCCAGCCCAAGGCACAAGCAGGGGAGAACCCTCTGCGGGCGGCGACCGCGACGGAGAGCGGCCGCCAGAGGGCGGCGCAGAGCAGCGCAGCCGGCCCCCTCCGGACCAGGGCTGGCCGCAGGGCTGCGCAGGCCCGGGCCTGGCTGTTGATTTCCTCACTGGGAAAGGTGTTTTTCAGTCTTTAGACACGTCGGTGTTGCTTTTCTTTAACTTCTTTTATTTTTAAAATTTCAAAGTTAGTAAGCAAATAACATGATAAAAGTAAATGAAGATGAATGGAGTTAAAAGAATTGGATCAAAAGAAGGTAAATGAAATTTGAGAACGGCAGTGCTGGGGGCTGGGGTGCGGGAACTGAAGGCCATCTGAAGTGAACCCCTCGTTTTACAGATGAGGAAACTGGGGGACCAGAGAGTTCACCGCCACAACAGACTGGTCCCCAAACCCCTGCCTTACCAGGGTCTGCCTTCCCACCCCCCACCAGAGCCAGACTCGCAAAGGGACACCAGCCACACCAGTTAGCCCCAGTGTCCTCTTTCAGCCTGTCCTCCAGTCTCCCTTACCACTCGAGAAAGAAAAAAAAAAGCAACTGATATTTCCTATTATCTGAGTTTGTACTGTACCTTGCAATGTTTACAATATTCTCACCCTTTTTTTTTTTTGCAATTTTTATATTGTAGTAAAATATAACATAAAATTTACTATTTTAACTATTTTTAAGTGTCCATCTCAGTAGCATTAAATACATTTTGCAATATCGTGCCACCATCCATCTCCAGCATTTCTGTCTTCCCAAACTGAAACTGTCCCCATTAAACACTGTCTCCCCAGCCCCCGGCACCCCCATTCTACTTGTCTCTGTGACGCTCTGTGACCTCAAATAAGGGGAATCATCCAGTATTTGGCCTCTTGTGTCTGGCTTATTTCACTTAGCATAATGTCCCCAAGGTTTAGTCATATTGTAGCATGTGCCAGGATTCCTCCGTTTTTATGGCTGAATAATATTCTGGCACTTTCATTCTTACAAAAGCTGATACCCTGAATCCTACAAGACAGAACGGAGGGCAACCCTGGCCTCGTCTTTCCGAGGAGGAGTGGAGCCTCCGGTTAAAATGCACGTCCACACAAAGCAGACCTGGACCCGAGCCTTCTCAGCGGCTCCTCTGCACCCCCACCTGGAAAGCCGCTCCCTTCCTAGGAGGGCGTCCAACCCACCTAAGGAAGGCAATGTGAGCCCAGGGCAGGGAGGTACGGAAAGAGGGGGAAACATCCCCACATGACACTTGCAGAGGTCATCAACCCCTGCACAAAGCCCTTCTCCACACCCGGTTACGAAGGTAACGAAAACTCGGCGGGCGTGGGGGGGATATTCCAGCTCACGCCAATTGACGTTGACACACAAGCCACCAAGGCCCTTAAGGCTTTAGAATCCCGCTTCAGCCAGAGGTGACAAGCACTCAGAGACGGTCACTGGGCGACCTCCTTCAGGTAAAGTGTCCTGGTACCATAATTCACAGAAGGAAGCTCACTGTCAATAACGGCCTATGTCCTGGGGCAACTGAGGATGAATTCTCCAGTGAACCACTCCTCACATCTACCTGTTTTATAAACAGGCCCTTTGGATGTTCCCTTTATTAAGATGACTACTGTCATGTGCTTTTTGCACATTACATCACTTAATTTACATACATGCTTTATGAGGAAATTAAGGTTTAAAGAGACATCACCTGCTCAGGCTCCCACAGCTGCTAAATCACAGCCAGGATTCCACACAGGATTTTTGTGACTTCAGAGCCCAAGTTTGCCCCCTCCAGGCCCTTCTACCCTACACAGTCGGGGGAAGGTGCCCTGGGAGGGGTACTCTCTCCCCAAACCAAAGCTTAGGCAACGAGTCAACTCAACAAGGCCCACTGGGCACCAATGCCGGTCACGGTGGCAGGTCCCAGCTCCCCTGCAGCTCACATGGAATGAAGAAGTACTCAGTGTCCCGTCTGTGACTGGCTGGGCTTCCATTTAGCAGTAATATGGAATGTCCAGTGTAGTCATTTCCTGCTGTGTATCAAAAGGAATCGAGAAATAGTCTATTGGATGGCATCCAGGTGAGAAAACGAAAGACCTCGATTTTTACTAAAACGCTCTGCACAAGCCTCTCCAAACTTCACTAAGGTTGCAGAGACATCTGACATTCCATGCGATTTGTCATCCTGGTCCAATGACTTCAATCGTGCGTTAAAGGGTATTTATTACCTGAAAAAGAAGGCATGTTGCCAAGATTCCAGCCAAAGTATGTTTTAAAAAACAAATGGTGTGTTTTTCCAAAACCATATTTACTTTGGGAACACTGGGAGCATCAAAAAAGAAAGCTCCGGTCCATTCTGTCTTGTATGATAAATACTGAATTTTCTTGAACTCTGATCATTTACATAAGATGAAGCAACACTCAGAAAAGGTTGGCTGGTCCTAAAAGGATTAAAATCAGTCTCAGTGGTCCAAGAGCCCTTTATAATTTCAGCTGCTTGTCAGCCTTGACTATATTTGCCAATTTTCTGATGTGAAAATGCTGGAGGTTCTCAACACTGCGCCTCGGTTTGGGAGGTCTGCAGACAGCGCGGAAGGGGATGCCGTCTGACTTTTTACAAGTTGGTTCCCTGGGTTCCCACCCCAGCGCGTTCCCAAGGAAAAGGAGGCGTGTTCTCCAGTTCGCGGTGGGGCAGGAGGGCTCGAGCCAGCACATGAGAAGCCAGGGGAAGAGTGCTTTTCCGTCCACCAAATCACCAAATAACCTGGGACGAAAGTCAGTCAGAGAAAGACAGGCGCCGCGTGATCTCACTCACGGAATCACAGACGAAATCAACCGACAAGGAACATGGAAACAGACTCATAGGCACAGAGAACAGGCCGACGGCTGTCAGAGGGGAGGGGTTTGGGGGAGCTGGGTGGAAAGGTGAAGGGATTAAGAAAAAACATCATAGACAACAATATGGTGATTACCAGAGGGAAAGGGGGTGGGGGAGGTAAAAGAGGGCATGGGGGGTAAATGGTGGTGGAAGGAGACCTGACTTGGGGTGGCCACACACAAGACAATATACAGATGATGTATTATAGAGCTGTACAGCTGAAACCTATATAATTTTATTAAACAATGTCATCCCCAATAAATTAAACAAATTTTTTAAATAGGAAAAAATTGTTACCCATGAACGATCTTTTATTTTAGAATCTATGTACCCTAGAAGTGAAAAAATATGATACACTAAGGTTATTTCCTCTAAAAAAGTTACTCTCAGGATAACTTTTAGGCCATATTCCAGAAGAAACTGGAAAAAAAGTTTTACAAACAATATAGTAATGTTGCACCCAGCTACTTCCTTGATGTGACAGAACCGCATGGATGGTTCCGAGGTATCTCAGACTGAACACCTCAAAAGCAGACTCGTGTCGTCTGCCAAATATGGCCATCTCGAGTCCCATTTATCAGTGGTCCCCATTTGCCCAGCTGCACAAGGCAGAAATCTCGGGATTGCCCTCATTCCCCATGTCAGTCACCAAGGTTATTAATTTACCTTTGAAATATCTCTCAGATCTCCTTTCCGCCATCTCTGCCCCTTTTCTTCAGCCCAGGACAATGTCCTTAGCTACAGTATTAGGAGAGCCGGGTTACCTGCACACCTTTTCCCTTTGAATCTGCTTAAACCCAGTCGCTACACTTTTCAAAACAGATCTGACATCACCACCAGCTCCATCCGCACAGAAAACTCTTAACGGGCGAGTTGAAAGGGGCTCTAACGCTGTTCCCTGCTGCCCCTCTCACCACACGGGACTTGCTTTGACCTGGAGAATGTGACCAGAATGACGTGTGTCACCTGAGGAGTCTTAGAGTTGTGGTCGGGCCTTGTCATTGCTCTTTTCCCTCTGCCATGAGGAAGACATGACCCAAATTCAAGCTACTGCTTCAACCTGGGTCCCACAGCGAAGGGGACCCATGCGCCCAGCTGCAGCTGGCCCAGAGTCAGGTGTAACGTGAGCAAGAAATAGACCCTGGTTACCGGAAACTCCTGAGATAGTTGAATCTGTTTGTTATGCAGCAGAAAGAGGCTGTAACATGGAAAAGACGGCCACCTGCGAGCCACGGAGACAGGCCCAGGAAGAAGCCAACCCTGCCCCCACCTTGACCTCAGGCTTCCAGGCTCCAGAACTGTGAGAAACAAATGACAGTGGTGAATGTCCCCAGTCTGTGGTGCTTTGTCACAGAGGCATGAGCAGACTGTCAGCCAGGATTGAAGCTCTGCAGGTCTATGTAAGGGGGACCATTGGAAGGGGAATTGGGAGGGGTACAGCAGAGACAGCCTCCCACCTGTGTGCTGAAGGACATGACCTCAATGTAAGAATAAAAGGGGGTCTTCGCAGAGCTTTGAACGCAAGGGGTAAACAAGAACCAAGTTTTCTGCAAACCCTATGGACAGAGGTAGGGCGACCACGCTGGCACCCAAGCTCTGGTGAGCCTCCCTTAATGGGCGACACCCACCCTGTCATTGAAGACTGGGGATGAGTGACAGGAAGGGGAGTCCCGATGCTCCTGGGGCAATCAATCACACATCAGGCATCGATGGGGAGCCACAGTTATTGGGCATCTATGTCTTAGGCACATACAACACAAAGGAAACCCCTCCTACAGAAATCTTGATTAAAAACAAAATATGTTTTCACAAAGTTATCCTACCAGTATTTGTTAGAATTACAATAGCAAAAACAAAACAAAAGACTCAATAATCCCTTTGTTAAATAAGCAAGCACTTAACCCACATAAAGTACTCAGCCCCCTTTCAGGACAGGCAGAGCTCAGCTCCGGGGATCCTCCTGCAAGGCCAGCCTCAGTTTCTACCAGGCCCCCGCTCACTGGCTAACGTTGCCCTGTCCTCTCCTTCCCGATATCAGGCCCTCTCCCTGGCTCTCCTGTGCCCCTAGGCCCTGCCTTTCTCTGAAACCTCCACAGCCCCAGGTCACAACCAGGAAATGCAGAGGACAAGGGGATGGTGTGGCAGCTCTTCCCAGATCCGCCCAGGATTCTGCTCTGCACAAGGACCACCCCCAGCGTGGCCAAGCACTTGTGACACACACCTCCTTTCATACATAAACCAAACAGCCAATGGAAGCAAGGGGAGGCCTTCGTACCATTACCTGTAAAGTTTGCACAAGGGGTGCAGAGCTGGCTGCTCCCTAAATGTAACATCTAAGGAAAACCGAGGTAAAACCCTTAGTCACTTAAAAAATATGTTGGATTTGTCTCATAAATACTACATTTATCCATCTGTCACTATTCCTGGCCCCACTCTTTCGCTGTTAATTTTTAATGCATAATCAGAAAGACATTTTTTCTTGAGCCCCAAACCCCAGTTTATGTTCCTGAGTCTGGCATGCCTGTGCGGCTAGTCCCACTCTGCCCCTCGCACCCCGTCACCTCTGCCTGTTCCCTGCATCCGCTGACCCTCAGCACCAGGACACAATGGCCAGACCCCAGGAAAAGGTGGAGGCAGGGCAAAGCGACGGTTGGATTTCACCCCAATCAAAACCCATTTCAATCCCTGAAATGTGAGTTTCTCACTGAATCCCAATTCTTCACACTTCTTTTAGGATATGATTTAACATGAAATGTGAAATATTTACTTTGCGACACTCAGGCTTGGTCTGTACACCGATTCCATGGTGCTAACCCCCTCTGAGAGCTGCGATTTGAGACGAGCTGGCAGGAGCACCTGCCTCCCTGGGGAGCTCCAGCCTCGGCTCAGTGAAACCTACTGGGGGAGAGAAAGCTGGGGAGCAGAGCAGGAATGCAGCCATATCCAGACAGGGCCCCCAGCCCTGTGCTCCCCAGCCCACAGCGCATAGCCCACACCATGGACCACGAGGAGGCCCACCGTACTCCGTCATCTCTTAGAGGCAGAGCAAGAGACTGTGCATTCTCTCCCACTGTCCTCTCTCTTTCTGGTTAAGCATGCAGTTTTGGAGGCCTGTACTCCACTCAAATCCCAAATCTGCCACTTCCTGTAATACCTTAGACAGGTCATTTAAAGCCTTCAGTGGATTTTGTTTGCTCCTCCGAAAATTGGGGTGATAGTAGCACCTACCTCACAGGAGTCTTATAAAAATTAAATGGGGTATTTTTTGTGGGAAGCACCCAAGCTAATGGTAGCCGAGAAGTGATAGCTCAGGGATAGTTGTTGAAATCATGCTATTGTTCTTACCACACGGGATTCTTACAAAGATTAAACAAGGCCATGAGTACTGGTGTGGCTGTAATAAACAACAGAAAAGTGAGCTAACACTGCAGTCATTTTACAGGAAAAAACAAAGACAGCACACATTGAAGATATTTGCGTGCAGCGTGTCAGTGTGGAAAGGGAAACCCCAGCTCCATCGTTCACTATGTACTAGTCCCAGCGGTGGGCCTGTTACTGATGCTTTGGGGGAGCTCCCAGCAGCTGGAACAGCAGTGAATCTCCTCATTAGTTCGCTGATGGTGAGCCCAGGAACACTGACGCTAATACCTGCTGCTCCCCTGAAACATCCCAGTGAAATATCTACTCAACTCCATGGTGCCGCAAAACCATGGCAGACATAGAAAACACGCTGCTGTTGGAGCAGGGGTAGAGGTTCCACACCACCGCCTCGCACTATGCCAGGGGACTCCATTCACATGCTGTGGGATATCCTGTACTGTGAATGACTCTCCCTGTGGTCATGCAAACTCAGGGTTGAAGGAAAAAACAGAAGACGAACGACTCCATTCCCACTCTCTCCCAGCCATCCATTTGAGAGGCTGGAGCCTGAAGAGAAGAAAAAACAGTTAATGATCCAGGGAAGCAGACATAGTCAAGGGAGTTTTGCAAACAAGAAGAGCTACTGTCCATTCTTAATTTGTTTGTGCTACTCAAGGGTGGGTGGTGCAGCTTCACTCGGGTGGCAACAAACTTATATCCACCCTCGAGTTGGTAATATTTTGCTGTGTGAAGGGACTGAGACATGGCTGTGCTGGTAAATGTTTGACAACTTACTCTCTGGGAAATAAAAGCCTTGATAGATAGTATTTCCCAACTCCCATGGTGTAACTACTTCCATTATGGTCATTTCTAAGCTACCAACATGATCCCACTGAAGCAGAGCTGGGAAGGAACACACATAATTAGCACCATGGCTGACAAGAGCATGAAGACAATGGGGGAAGACAAAAAAAATATACTAGCTAAATCAACAAGAATTCCGCAAAACTAAAATCCAAAGACAAGATGAATAAGAAAAATGAAAGTCGCTCACAAGAATCTCTACGTATTATATTTGAAAGGATGTTGATTTTCCTGCTGTGTATGGGTTTATAAAAGATGACCTCAGCAGACTAAAGATGTGGAGCTATCTAAGAGTTACCTAAACAATGCAAAGAGGTGGAAACCAAGAGCCAAACATCAGCAAAATCTCAACCAAAAGCATTCAAGGCAGGTTAGCTGAGAAGGGTCTAAAACATTTTTTATTTGTGAATATCAACAGAAATACTACAAGAAAGTCAAAAGGTGTAAGATTTTATGAGTTTAAGATTAGAGCATACAAAGCCAAACTCGATGCATGTCTTCAATAGTCTCTTATAAACCTGAATTGCACGATCTTCATGCTTCCAGTTGCTCCTGCCTCAGCTTCTTCCTCTATGAAATGAGTGTGTTGATCATGAGTGTGTCCTAGCACTGTACAACTACTTGTTAAATTAAATAACCAAACAACAGAAACTCTCAGAGGGCATGTCCCCACTTACACCTAAGATTGCTACAGCTCAAAATTCAGAAATAGCTTCCCTTTCAGATAGATCAATTCCTAAATCCTTAAACTAAATATCAACAAAACCACCTGAAAACCAATTTTCAAGAATACCACTTGAAGGTAATATCTTCTTTCTACAATGAGTGAATACTTTTTTCAGACTACATCTCCTACCAATAACTAGAAAACATGGACAAAATATGAGTGAGAAACATCTGTCCAAAGGTATTCAAGGACTACCAAGGCAGTAAGAACTTAAAAGACCAAGATCTTTCAAAAGAACAGAAATTACTTATTCCCTGCAAGAAGCAAACGGAAATTCTTAGAAGATAAAATCATTCAAGGTTCAAATAATCTCTAAAAATTTTATACACAATGTTTATGATTCAAGCAAAAATAACTAGGATGCCTGGCTGGGCTTGGCTCAGAGGTTGAGCATTGACCTAGGATCCAGGAAATCGTGGTTCAATTCCCAGTCAGGGCACATGCCCAGGTTGTGGGCTTCATCCCAGTGGGGGGCATGCAGGAGGCAGCCTCTCAATGACTCTCTCATCTTTGAGTCTCCATCTCTCTCTCCTCCCCTCCCTTCCTCTCTCTGAAATCAATAAAGATATATTTCTTAAAAATTAGAAAAATTAAAAATGACTAGGTAAGTTAACTCAATAAAAAGATAAGGATGGGCAAATATCAAAAGAAAATAGAAACAAGCCCACAAGAGATCAATATATTAGAATTATATGACATATATGTGAAAATTACTATGATTATTATGTTTGAGAAATTAAATGAGAATACAGACTATTTCAGCTGAGAAACAAATTACAAAAAAGAAACAAATGGAAAATTTACACAAGAGAATAAAATAATCAAAATTAAGAACATAATGGATAAGTTTAACAGCAGATTCAAAATGGTAGAAGAGAGATTTAGTCAAACGGAAGACAGTTAATAAGAAAGTATCTACACTGAAGGACAGAGATCCAAAAGAGTGGAAAGTATAAAACACAGCATTAGGATGGCCTGAAAATGTCTAATATTTGTAATTAGAGTCTTAGAAAGAGAAGAATGAGATAACTGGGTGTGAGATAAATTTGTATCATGCCAAGTTGAAACTACTTTTGCTAGAATTTTCTGCATAGCATGGATTAGTGCAGGTTACAAGAGACATTCTGTTCAAGATTCGAAAGACAGAAGTCAATTATCAGTCCTATTTCTTTTACATTGAGAAGGCCGTAGCAGGGCAAAGGTGCTGTTGCAGCTCAGATACCTTGTCATTTATTTGCTGATTCCCTTTGGGGCATGAGTCAGCTCCTGTCAGATTTCCTTCTTCAGTCTTTTGAACTCCTGAGCCAGATACATTTATAGCTCATGTCAAAGGATTGCAGGTTCTTCTGTAGGGCACCCCATCATCAAAGTTGGCATCTTGGAGGTAGTGAGAGATGTATATGGGTTCTGGTCCATTCTTGTGGGCTCCCCATCCTCTCTTCCCATTTATCTATCCTATTGACTTCAGGCTGCAGTGCTAGAAACAGGATAAACATCTTCCCTAGACTATTGAACCAGCTTGGGCAATTTAATAAGGTCAGCTCTTTATAATAAATCTGTGTGTGTGCATGCGTACATGTGCATGTTGGTGTGTTTGTGTGTGTACATATATCTCCTAGTGGTTCTGTTTCTCTGATCTCCAATGGACTCACCAGTCAATTTGACCCAGCTGAGAAATGAATCAGTGATTCTAGATCCATAAACTTTACCCAAACTGAAACAAAGAGAAAAATGAAGACACACACACGCACACCCTTCATGTATCCCACCTAAACTGCTGAAAACAAAAGACAATGAAAACATATTAAAATCAGAGAAATAGCACACAGTATATACAGAGGAGCAAAGTAATAACTAAGCAGGCTTCTCATCGGAATTCATTCAAGCTAGACAATAATGGAGTGACATCTTCCAAGTGATAAAAGAAAAGAAAAGCTGCCAACCAGAATCCTCTACAGAAGAAAATTAAAAATTAAGGAGAAATAAAGACTTTCTCAGACAACAAATTCATGGCGAGCAGATTTGGTCTATAAGAAATGTTAAATGACATTACAGGGCAGGAATATGACACCAGACAGAAACATGGATTTACACAAAGAAATGAAGAATGGAAATGGAATAAATGAAGATATGATAGTGTGAATTTTAATAGATTTAAGAGATAACTGACTGCCTAAAGGTAGTAGACATGTATAGTGTGATTTATCACATATAAAAAGGCAAATGTATGACAATTATAGCACAAAGGATTGAGGGAGGAAGTACTGTTGGGACATCCTTCCACTGCACGGGAAGTGAATGTAGACTCTTACTCATTAAAGGTATATATCATAACCTAGAGCAATTGCTAAAAGAAATTTGTAGAGGTGTTAATGTCAGTACAGGAGACTAATGGAATTTCTTAAATGTTCTCTAAACATAAGAGAAATCAGAAAAAAAAGGGAGGGGCCTAAAAACAAAGACCAAAAAATAGCTAACAAGATGACAGATTTTAATCCAACCATATAGGTGATCACATGAAATGTGAACAGTCTAACCACACCAGTTAAAAACAAAGAATGGTAAATTAGATTTAAAAAGCAAATCTAATGATATGCTGCCTATTTAAAAACCTCCTTTAAATACACAGGTAGGGGGAAAGTAAAAGGTTGAAAAGATATACATACCATGCAAACAATAACAAACAGAGTTGGGGCAGCTTTATCAATATCAGACAAAGTAGACTTCAGAACAAGGAATGCTATTATGGATAAAGAGGAACACTGTGTAATGATAAAGGGGCCCATGCTCCAAGAAGACAGAACCATAAACGTGTATGCACCTAACAACAGAGCTGCAAACCACATGAAGCAAAAACTGATAGACCTGAAGGAACAGGCAAATCCACAGTCACAGACCTGAGCAACACTATCAATCAAAGGGACCTAATTGACATTTATAGATCACTCTGCCCAGAAGCTGAACACACATTATTTTGCAAGTGCACATCCAACATTCATCAAGAGAAACCATAATCAGGCCATAAAACAAACCTCAACAAATTTAAAAGCATAGAAATCACACAGAGTATGTTCTCAGGCCATTACGGAATTAAATTAGAAATCAACAACAGAACGATATCTGGAAAATCCCCAAATATCTGGAAATAAATAGTACACTCCTAAATTACCCACCAGCCAAGGAGGAAGCCTTTAGGGAAAGAAGAACATGTTTTGAACTGAATGGAAGTGAAAAAACAGTGTATCGAAATGTGTGAGATGCAACTAAGCAGAGTTTAGAGGGACATTTATAGCATTACGTGTTTATATTAGCAAAGAGGGAAGGTCCCAAACCAGTAATCAAATTTTACACCTTATAAAACTAGAAAAGAAAAAATTAAACCGAACACGAGCAGAAGGAAGGAAATAATTAAGAGCAGAAATCAATGAAATTGAAAACAGACAAATGAGGCATAATAAAGACATTTAAAAAAAAAAAAAGAATCTGGCAAAATTCATCATCACCAGACCCACCCTAAAAGAAATTACTAAAACAAGTTTTTCTGGTAGAAGCAAAATGATCCCCAATAAAAGCACAGAGATGCAGTGCATTAGTGTCTGATTGCTGCTGTAACAAATTACCACAAACGCAGGGGCTTAAAAACAGTGTAAATGTCTTATCACACAGTTCTGGGGACTGCAAGTCAGCAATGGGTCTCACTGGGCTGAAATCAAGGTGTCAGCAGGCTGTTCCTTCAGGGGACTCTAGGGGATAATCCATTTCCCTATGTTTTCCAGCTTCTCAAGTTCTCACTCGTTCCCTACATCACGGCCTCAACCCTCCGTCTTCACAGCAAGCGATGCTGGGCTGTGTCTCTGGCACTGCCACCTCTCTGGTTCTGCCCACACCCTTCCAGATCTAAGGACCCTGTGATGACACTGGACCCATCCAGCTAACTCAGGATAATCTTGCAATTTTAAAGTCAACTGATTAGCAACCTTAATTCTATCTGGAACTTTCACTCTCCTTTGTCCTATAATCTAACATATTCACAGTTTCCAGAGATTCCGATATAGCCATTTTGTGGGGAGGGCCATTACCCTGCCCACCACATACAGAAAGAAACGAAAAAGCGAAAGGATGACTCTATGGACAATTCCAAGAGAATACCGACTGTTAAAACAATAATGATGGTGGCATTTTATGGAGCTTTAAGTATATGTACAATTTAAAAACACAGAAAGAATGAAATAATAGGCAGGCCTGGAGGTAAGCACAGCTCCAGTTATTAAGGTCTGTGCATTGTCCAGGAAGAGATGTACCTACGAATTTATGTTTGATTTCAATACGGCAGTGTTACTGCCACCTCTAGGCCCTCCAGTAACCAGTGAAAAATACATAACTTAACTGACAGAGGACATGGGATCATTTTTAAATATTTAATTAATCCAAAAAAATAAGCAAGGAAATAAAAAGAAACAGAACAAATGGGACAAATACAAAACAAATTATATGATGACAGATTTAGGTTCAAAGAATGCCATTTGAGAAATCTATGGGCCAAGAAATTTACATTCATTACATATAATCATAGGGCTTATTAGTGGCTGGCGGCAGTCCTGAACCCTCAGCTCTCCCAACAACCAAACCCCAAGGTGCCAGCCAGGTCACCTCCAGGTGCACTGCCCCGGCCGCTGGGTCTGGCCTGAGCTCTGTCATTGGTGGGACCCACGCCGCCAGGCAGTCCGGACCTCCCTGGGACTGTTTAAGCTCGCTGGAAACGTCTTGTTCCTATAGTGGCACGCTGTGGTCATGTACAGCCATGCCAAATACGCTGACTCGCATCTTCAATGACCATAGGCAAACGTCTTACCTGCATCCCACAGCGGTGGCAGCTGAGCATGGCAGCTCCGGGGACCGCAGGCAGAGCATGCAGGAAACGCATTTCACAGCAAACGAGTTACACACCTGACGTGAGGCAACCGTTCCCAGGCACAGGCGGAATCCACTCGGCACGCAGAAGCTCCCCACGAGCAGCCGTGAATACCTGCATTCTTGCCAATTAATCTAAGGCGATACAAACTCGGAGGCCGGGGATTTGCTCTCAGGGATAAAAGTGGAGGCGGGGGAACAAGGAAGGAGAAAGAAAAAATACAGTTTGCCTACTAACAGAAGCATCTAGAAGAAAATTCGGTGGCTTACTGGCTCAGTTAAGAGTGAGTGACCACCCCCCACCTCATTCAGTTGACTATCTTACTTTCGCCATCTAAAGCACAAACAGAAAAGAGAGGGGACGGGGGATGGTTTAAAAGCAAGGTCACTGCCCTGGCCAGTTTGGCTCAGTTGTTAGAGCGTCAGCCCACCGACTGAAGGGTCCAGGGTTGGATTCCAGGCAAGGGCATGTACCCTGGTTGCAGGCTCAAATCCCTGGCCCAGGTCAGGGTGAGTGCAGGAGACAATCAACTGATGCCTCCTTTCCTCCCTCCCTCCCTCTCTCTCTGAAAAGCAACGGGAAAAAATATCCTCAGGTGAGGATTAAAAATAAAAAATAAAATAAAATAATATAATAAAATATAAAATAAAATAAAATAAATGCAAGGTCACTGACATTGCAGGAAAGAGCGTCGTGAACAAGACTAACCTACACACAGGTATCGGCAGGGCTGACTTGATAAGAGCCAAAGTGACAGTTAGGTAGCATCTAAAAACCCCAACATTACTCTCCCTCCCAAACAGATCCAGGGAGGGAACTACGGTGGTGGGAGGCACCCCTGGAGTGAGGCCATAAGGTAAGTTGCAACAAATAAATCTCTGGTACCTCTTAATCTTTTATCACAATACACTTGATTTTCATGGTTTCAATGGCTTTCATCCCCTCCCTTGATGGATCCCTCCTGCGGCCTCTCTATCCTTAGCTATCCTTCAATTCTGTCCCACATCTACTGTGTGTTCCCATGGCACCCGTGACCCCAGTGCTTCTCCAGCACAGAGGATGAGCAGTAGAGTGAGTGCCCCCACCTTGGCTTTCCTTCCCTAACACCATCCTGCCACTAGTGCTATCCGCTGTCTGCCCCAACCAATGCATCCTGAGACCTACTGTGTGCCAGCCACACTGGGAGATGAGACAACAGAGATGAGTAATTCCTGGCCCCGATCCCCAGGCAGCTCTCGGTCCAAGAGGAGCGAGGGACATGCAAACAGACTTTGTGGTGGCCATGAGGATGGCTAGCATGGGGCCACTTCATTCAGAGATCATATGAGGAGACCCTGAGTGCCAGCCGTGACCTCTGCTAATGGCGCCATCAGTAAGTTGCCCGAGTTTAGGGGAGAGTTCAGTTGAGTCTACTTTTCCTCAGAAAACCAACTCATCCATTCTTCCTATGCTTCCACCAGAAACCATTTCTTTTTCTTTTTTTTAATATATCTTTATTGATTTCAGAGAGAGGAAGGGAGAGGGAGAGAAAGATAGAAACATCAATGATGAGAGTCATTGATCAAGCCCATAACCCGGGCATGTGCCCTGACCAGGAATCGAACCCCGATCGCCTGGATCCTAGGTCGACGCTCAACCGCTGAGCCACGCCCGGCCGGGCCAGAAGGCATTTCAAATAGCAACTGGAATTCTCACTGCTGCTGACCGGGACACAAAACAGTGCGACCAACTTGGAAAATCAGTTTACAATTTCTTTACAAGTTAAATATACACTTACAATATGACCAGCAGTTACTACGCCCAGGTTTTTGCCCAATAGAAATGAAATCACGGCCACACAAACACCTGCACTCAAGTGTTCATAGCAGCTGCATTCACTGCAGCTAAAATTGGAAACTCCAATGTCTATCAGCTGTTGACAAGACAAGTTGTGGGACATTCATAAGTAGAATACCATCATGAATAAAGAACTACTGACACGCAGCAACGTGAACGAAAGAAGGCGCACACACACCATTTCCAGAAAAAAACATTAAGGTGTATAAACCACATAGATTTGAAATCTTTTATGGTTCAAAAACTATATGAACAATTCGGTGTTTGTTCCTAAATGTTGAAAATTAGAACCTTCCTTTTCGAGAACCAGAAGAGCAGCAGAATGGTGACCAGTAACACAGGTAGACTCAATCGGGCCCAGGTCAGCCCAGGTTTATTTTATGATTACTGTGCTGATAGTGTTTTCCTGAAAACTATGACAGGCCCACATACTCACAGGGAAATTCTGAGGAGATCGGGGTTCGATTCCCAGTCAGGGCACATGCCCGGGTTGCGGGCTAGACAGCCGATCAATGACTCTCTCATCATTGATGTTTCTCTCTCTCTCTCCCCCCCTCCTTTCCTCTCTCTGAAACCAATAAAGATATGTTTAAAAAATTTTTAAAAAGTAACACCCATGCATGTGATTAATAATGAGACTGTGGCATAAAACGAGGATTATGGTTAATCCAGTTCTGGGCACTGAGGTTCATTCAGGAGAAGGGATGCACTGCAGCAACTGTGTCAAGAACCCTGGACTAAAGATCATAAAAGCTACTCTCTCCAGGCTCTTTGGACCAACATCAGGAATCCCCCTCACCACAAGAATTCTGTAAGGGTGGAAAGCAACCTAGACAAGAGGCATTATAGGGAGGGAAATGCATGAAGTCTAACTGAAAGGTTTGAAAAGAAATTCTAGAAGCCTAAAAGTCTTCAGCCATTTTGACGAATCAATTCATGTTACTCAAATTTTCTTTACTCTTGAAAGGAAGTTTGGAATACCTTAAGGACACTGTAGTTCTGAAATTACTAGAGTAAATAAAAGAAATGTTACATAACTCATTTCTAAAATAAAAAGAGAAATATATTACCAGATTGACAGTATTCGTAGGTTAATTAGGAAATCTGTTGGTGCTGTTAAGAAAGTTGGCATATTTTCATTTAGATTGACGTTCCTCAAGATATCGGTGTAAGTACTGTTCACTCAGCAATAGTGAGATGTCACAGATCTGTGAGGGACTGATGTCTGGAGAGCACTTACAGTCAAGCAGCATGGAAGGTGTGTCTGAATCACTATAGATGTTTTCTAATCAAGCCCATGTCTTTGAAAGTGTTCAGGATGTGAAACGGATGCACGCTTAAGAAGAAATGGAAAAAAAGAGTTAAAGAAAAGGGCTATTAAGCTGATTTAAAGCTAATTAAAAAGGAATCATCTAACCAGGTCTGTCCTGTGGCTAACATTTTAAATATGGTCACCACAGTGGTAAGAGGAGGCTAGAAAAGCCCTCTGATTACTTAACACGTCATCTATTGGACTGAATTTTAAAGAGTCCGATAAAAGAATAGATAATTGACAGAGTATGGAAAACATTCTAAACAGTTACCCCAAAACCAAGAGATGGCTTTCAGGAATGGGTTCATCTTTTCTTAGAGTTTTTATGTCATCACCTCCCTTGGTCGTCACAAAAATCCTATGGGATGAAAACTCTTCTTACCCATAATTTCAAACAAGTGTTAAGAGACATTAAGTAAAAAAAAAAGTCACAGAGCTAGGGAGAGACACCTAAGAGGGAAGCCAGATCTACCTGGCCCCAAAGCCTGGGTTCCCCACTCTCAGGCCAAGAGGTGCAGCTGCAGAGCAGCCTCCTGAGTGGATGGCACCAGGCAGCGGTGGGAGGAGCCCTGGACAGATGGTCCGTATGCAGACCTCTACTGGATGCCTGGTGTGCACTGTGGCCCCTGCCTTCAGCTGGGGCTGAAGCTGATCTCTAAGCTGTCCCCAAGTCTAAGCGTTGCCTCTTCAGGGCCTAGAACTCTCCCCTCCTGCTCAGGAGTGAGAGGCAGGCGCACCGCCCTGAGGCCGGAGGGAAGGGGCTGCGGGGAAGGGTTCCCACTGCTTCAGAGAAAGACCCTCCACCAGCCCGTTTTGCCCCAACCTGTACCTCCAGGAAGTTGCTGGTAACTCCTGTTGCTGAGGTTCCCTAGGGTCTGTGGCTCAGTTCAGGCTGTGCCTAGGTTTCTTCCTTGGCCAGCTTTGGTTTTAGCTCTCCCACACCTGCAAAATCAGTGACCACTACCCATCTGCCTTAGAGCCTCCAAACTGTGGGTGCTTGTAATGAGCATCGTCCCCCGTTCCCTTTGTCCTTGTGGGTCCGGGCCTCTTTTGTGCCTTTATTATAATTTTAATGCAATTTTCAGAGGAAGAAGCTATAAACACATTTGTTCCATCTGCCATGCTTACCTGCTCTTCTGAAACAAAATACGTTCATGGACAAGAAAATGCGTGCCCGAGCCCCCGTGGGATCTAAGGGTCCACTTACAGCACAGGAGACTTTAGGGCCCACAAGCCCTCACTGTGAGCAGCTGACCTATGCCCCACTACACCCACTTTTTTCCATGTAGGACCACGGACAATGACACAGTCTCCTTTCAAGCTTAGAGAAAGAAAAGTGAGAGAATTTGACACCAGACATCCTAGATTGTTCGTGTCTCCAGTAACAAGGCTCATCACCTGCAGCATGAGTTAGACCATTTGTCACACAGCTGAGGCTCCACTGTTATTTCAGGGCAAGACCATGAAACGGCGCGGCCCACTAAACCGTACCACTGCCAGGGCTCTGGACACTCTGTAACGTCTAAATTGTGAAACCGTAAAAGAGAGGAAGAATATTTCACTGGTAAAGGGAATGGACGTACTTTCTTGCCATAGTCCTTTATCACCTCAACTAAGTTAACCAACCTGGGGGTCTGGGGTGTGTTTCCGCAGCCCAGAGTGAGGACTTAGCTGATTTCTGACACTAACTGAATAAGCAGTTGCTTCATTTGACCCAGCTTCCTGCATGGACACTAAAATGAGTAAGAAAAGAGGGAGCAGAAGGTGACGACAAGGCCTCATGCCCTGACGTTCATGCCCACTAGAAAAGAAAAGCTGTAACAAAGGCAATTTTACAAGATGGGCCTCCATTGCTCACCCTTGTATAGGAGACGGTGTCCTGAGAGCCTCTTTGTCCATTCTCCAGTCTTCCTTCATTTGGAACTGTAAGGCCTACACCATTGCACTTCCCAAAGAACGTTTATAATAATTACAGTAAAGAATAGGAGTAAGATGTGAAGATGTTCTGCACACTTTTGACACCTTGCTTTCATGTAACAGACCTTCCACATGCTCGCTACTTTGTAATATTTTCACCAGAGAACAGAGAAAGCCTACCTCTCAGAGCCCAATAGGAGAAAGGAAATGTCACAGATGGATTTCATCACTGGGATCCTCTCAGATATAAGAAAAAGAAGTGAGTAAAGATGTTCAATGTAATATGTCATTAGGGAAATGCAAATTAAAACCCACTGCACACCTATTGAAATGGCCAAAATCCAGAGCACTGACAACATCAAATGCTGGTGAAGATGTAGAGCAACAGGAACTCTCATTCACTGCTGGTGGGAGGGCACAAAGGTACAGCCAATTTGGAGGACAGTTTGGCAATTTCATTTAAAATGAAACATACTCTCACCATATGATCTAGCAGTCACGCTCCCTGATATTTACCTAAATGAAGTGAAAACTTATGTCCACACAAAAACCTGCCCATAGATATGTATGGCAGCTTTATTTATAATTGTCAAAACTTGCAGGCAACCAAGATGTCCTACAGTAGATGGTGGATAAACATACTGGTATACCCAGCAATGGAATATCATTCACCACTAAAACAGAATGAGCTATCGAGCCATGAAAAGACATGAAGGAAATTTCAATGCATATTATTAAGAAGAAAGCCAATCTGAAAAGGCTGTATGATTCCAACTATATGACATTCTGGTAAAGGCAAAACTATGGGGACAGTTAAAAAAATCAGTGGTTGCCAAGGATTGGGGTGAAGGAGGGATGAACAGGAGTACAGAGGATTTTTAGGGCAGTGACACAATCACGTATGATATTACATCATGGTTACATGTCATTATACATCTGTCAAAACCCACACAACCCATGGAATGAACAGCGCCTAAAGGAAACCCTAACGTAAACTATGGACTTTAGGTGATAACAATGAGTCAGTGCAAGTTCATTGGTTGTAATAAATGTACCACTCGGGTGGGGGATGTTGATAGTGGGGAAGGCAGGGGAGAGTGGTATATGGGAACTCTGTACTTTCTCCTCAATTTTTCTAGGAACCTAAAAGTACTCTAAAAAGTAAATTCTTTTTTTAAGTGAATTCACATCTCACCTAGTCACAAGGTTCCATCCACAGAACTTGGTCAAGCTTGGCCCCTCCCCCCCCACCCCCGCCATCCTAGGGTCAGAGATTGTCACTGTTCAGACCTTTGTAAAGAAAGGGAAGAGAGAAAGGATGGAAGGACAGGAAAGAGTGATGGTGGGAGGGAGCAACCTCATCAACAGAGGGCTGAGAAACCAGAATGGGTGGTAACTAATTATTACTACATTAGTTTTCTATTGCTGCCTAATTAAAATAAACTTGGTGGCTTCACACATTTGTTATCTCACAGTTTCTGTACGTCAAAAGTAGGCCAAGGCTTAGCTAGTTCCTCTGCAAAGGGTCTCTCACAAGATTGGAATCAAAGTGTTGACTGGGCTGCATTTCATCAGAGGCTCACCTGGGGAAAGACTTACTTCCAAGGGCCTTACAGTTGCAGCATTAGTTTTCTAGCTGTAGAAGTCATAGCCACTTTCTTGCTCAAGGTCAGAAACAGAGAGTCTCTGAACTCAGGGAGGGTCCCAGTCCCTCTTTTAAGGACTTTTCACCTGATTAAGTCAGGCCCACCCAGGATAATCTTTTTGATTAACACAAAATCAACTTAATTACAAAATCTGTTTATGTTTGCCACATAAAATAACCACGGGAGTGACATCCTATTGCCCTTGCTATATTTTATTGGCCAGAAGCAAGTCACAGTTTCTACAAACACTCAAGGAAAGAGGATTATGCAAAGACATGACTCACTGAGAGTCACCTTACAGAATGTCCACCACAATTACTCCACTTTTTAGGTAGAAAATAAAAGGGAGCTGTTGTAAAGGATTTTTTACTGATGTCAGTCTCTTGAGCTTCTGAATCATTTCCTCATTAAACTCTAACAAAACAGATTAATTAATTTAGGGTCTGGCTAGGAGAGGGAAGTCTTTCCTAATATTTGGCCAAGAACTTCCTTTGAATGTGTTGAATATATCCCTTTGGAAAGCTTTGCAAAATGTAGTGAACACTCCAGCTGACTTTTAACTGTTCATCACACAACCCAGTAAAAAATGACTGGGCAACCTGCTTATGAGACAGACAGGAGTAACAGCTTTCACATGAGTCATGCTCTTTTCTTTTCACCTTTCCGAGCACATTTCAGGCATCTCTCTGCTTGGAGGACGGTTAGGATTTATTACCAAAAGAATGCCAAAAGAAAGATCTCCGTTTCTGACATGCACAGATGGGATCTTTCAGCAAGAAAATAACCTTAGGAAAGGGCTCTCTATTCCTTAACTTCCCCTATTTGGCATCAGGGATGGTTTGGCTGTTGAGAGTTCAGAAGAGAGGTCCTGGGCTGAGAGAGAAAGTGCCATCCTTGGAGCCCCAGCAGAGGGAGGAGGTGGCCCACAGCAGGCTGGATGAAGGATGCAACTGAGTGTGGGTCAGGGAGCCAAGCCAGCCAGGTGACTCACACTCAGTGTGAACACCAATAGCAAGCTGCCGCCCTCATGCCAGAGGAAGCAAAGACACCCGTTCCAAGGACCCTGACTCCTCCCAGCGGCTCTGGAATAGGGTAAACTATGTCTCCACCCAGACACCTGGACATTATCTTTAAAAGAGAAACAGGAAAAAGAGAAACTGAGAAACTGACCACATGGAAAAAAATGTTCCCACGTATATAAAACAATAAGCTCACAAAACAATACTATGTACATTCTATTAGTGTGAATCTATACGTAAGGCCATAGAAATAGGTCTGGAGATACACATGCACCAAACTCTGGGGCAAAGGGGCTGGGCCTGACAGGAGGATGGGTGGGGAACAACTTTACCAAATATATAGGTTCCAGAATTGTGTATGTAACCAAAACTTCCTTTACAAAGAGGATGGTTTGGGGTTTGTTGTTTTTTTTAATACATATTTTCCAGCCCTACCCCCAGACCTTCCGAATTAGACTGTGATGGGTGGGGACCAGGATTAAGCATTTTAAAAAGACATCTCAGATGACTTTGATGTGGAAAGACCAACGCCCATCTGCAGACTTGCATTTCCAAACCTCTGCACAAGATTTTGTTCATTCCAAAGCTGATTAGCTAAACTTTGTCAAGAACAGGCATGAGGGGTGAGTCATATCTGAATGATCTCAAGACCTGCCAAAGCAGAAAAACACCTGCCTCCAACTCCAGCAGCAAAACATTCTCCCTAGAAAGCAAACTCCACAAGATCAGGGGTTAACTCACACTGCACAGCCAGAGCCCAGGACAGGGCCTGTCACACAGAGGCCCTCAAAAATGTATGATGAATGAATGAACGAATGAATGGCCTACAAACATGTTCATATCCCTAACAACAGACGACATAGCCAAGTGTAACAGGAGGTCTGTCACGTCATCAAAACTTTCAGGAATTTATTTCATTCCTTTTTCTCTGCTCAGATACAAATAAAATTGCCTTTCCTTCTAAAGTAGCTGGGCAGCCCCCCTTCTCTCCAGCGCTAGCCTGGCACTCTGCCACGTGCACCACAAAGAAACACAAACTGGACTCCAAAAATCCTTGCAAAGCCACAGTTTTACTGATGACCCTAACAGAGTGCCCAGAGGGAGCCTCTCAGGCCTAAAAGAAGCAAGACTCCCCCCAAATCTTTCCTCTTTCTCCTCCAGACACCTTCACACTGCTCGGCAGCCCCCACCATCTCCCACCCCCCAGCCTGCTCTGGCTTCCTGCCTCCTCTGGCCTTTCAGATCTCTTTCCCTCTTCAGAGAGTATTAACGTCACAGCCTTTTCAATTCCAATATTAAATCCAGTCTTCACACACTTGACTCCCCCGGTGCCCTGGAGTTCTCTCTCACCCACGTCCCAGATCGGCTGGAGAGAGGTCAAGGAATGGGCCATGGCAAGAAAAACCTTCCCAAAGGCAAGAGAGGTGCAAGGGCTACAAACTCCGTGAAAGTTACAGCTGTCCCTGTGATGGGTGAATATAAAACGGAGAATCTACCTCGTCTTGAAGACCCGGCCCCTCCGGGAAGTTCACGTCACTTTCCGCTGCCCGGCAGCTCACCCGGACTGTTTCAAGGTCAGCTTCATTACTCTGCACTTACTCTAACGTTGTCTGCATTGCTCCCAGACTGTTTCATTTGTGTGCATTGCTTGCCCCAGGGAGATTACAAGATTCTTGAGGGCAGACACTTTGCCTTTATGCGTGCTTTGGATTCCTCCACAGCTAATCTCCACATTCTCGCAGGTTAGGCGCTGGGTAAATATTTGCCAATTTCCAAAAGCGCTTCAGGTAACACTCTGCCTTTCTTTTCCAGAAAGAATACGCCTGGGGAGTGAGAAGGCAACCGAGTCACCTCTGAATACAAAGGACGACTGTGTATGTAAATATATGATAGGAACAGTCATTCAAACATGAAATTGATCCTAGAGGACTCATAAAATAAACTGTAGGCGATCTAAACGCCTCCTGTGGATTACCAGCCAATTAATTCTACTGACACTGCGCAAGGAATGGTTTATATTAAAGCAGGTTTTGAAACTAGGCGGTGTAAGTCATTGCCCACTATCTGCTTTCTCCCAGTGTGAGACGCTGGTCTGGTTGCTGGGCCAGATCGGTATCCACAGCTGTGCCCTGTGTAAGTGGACGAACCCCAGTTGCAAGGGATTGTGTCTGAGGAGCCCAGTGTTAGGGAATTGGTCTTTTCCCTCTAGCCCCCAAAAATACCCACGAGACGGTTACCAGAGAGTGAAGAGATCAGTATGACATAAAGGAAGATCCTCATTAGTAACCAATGCTGCAGAATAGTCAAATGCAAGGAAGTGGGCCGGTGGGAAAGAGAAGATAGACTCCCAGCACAGATCCCACCGGATGCAAAGCTATTCCTGGGGACAGAGCGAATTTTGTTGTTGTTGTTGCTGTTGCTCACTGTACTTAGTGTGTGAAATGCAAACAGACAGCAAGTAGCTTCACAGCCAGGCTGGCACAGGAGCACCCGGGAGCCCTCCGAGCCCGTGCAGCCGTTTCAAGCGCAGTTCGCACAGAGCACAATTAATGCTGTAAACGGGAGATACTATGAGCAACCCTCTAATGGGCAATTACCTCTCCTCTTTTCTTTCATTCCTCCTTCCCTTTTTCCCCCTAGTTAAGGCAGAGCAGGCCACGAGGCTGTGAAGGAGGCTGCCATTCTATTCAGTCCAGCAAGGGAGGCAGCTCTCATGCATTTTCTGAGGCCTATGTAATTACAGGTGCAGTTAATATGCTTAAGAGCTTAGGGGAAGCAATTGTATATGAAAGATAACTTCCTAACTGGCGGCTTTATTACAGCCCGGCCGGCCGCCCTGGGCTCGGAATTATGCACGTTTCTCCTGCTCCCACCCTCCTGGCCTGGGGCAGCTTGGCTCTGCACAGACGTGACCCTGGGGAGTATGGACCTGGAGCATAGCTGGGCTGAGACACACATATGTTTCATGCATGTCCTCAGATCTCCCAGACCTCACTGAGGGATAGAAGCTTGCAGGGGGCAGGATTCCAACAGAAGATCCTAATAAGTAATACCTTCCTGAACAATGACAGGGAGCAGCCACGAGGAACTATTTTTAAGAACACAGATGAGACCTTCCATCACCAAACGATATTTGACCCCTTTACCCTTTACAACCCCCCCATGCCCCTTCCCTCTGGTAACCACCATTCTGTTGTCTGTGTCTATGAGTTTCTGTCTGTCTTGTTTACTTGTTGCTTTCAGTTTCATATCCCACTTATGAGTGAAGTCATATGATTCTTAGCTTTTTCTGTCTGACTTATTTCACTTAGCATGATATTCTCAAGGTGTCATCCATGTTGTCCCAAATGGCAGTATTTCACCCTTTCTGATGGCTGAGTAGTATCCATCGTGTACATGTCCCACATCTTCTTTATCCAGTCCTCTATCTAAGGACACTCTGGTTGTCTCCATGCCTTGGCCACTGTGAATAATGCTGTAATAAACATAGGGGTGCGTGGGTCTTCGCAAATAAATGTTTTCAAATCTTTTGGGTAGATACCCAGAAGATAGGTTGCTGGGTCACATGGTAACTCTAGTCTTAATTTTTTGAGGAGTCTCCATACTGTTTTCCACAGTGGCTGTACCAGTCTACATTCCCACCAGACTTTGAGTGGTGGGCACACAATGCAATACACAGATGATGTGTCACAGAATTGTACACTTGAAACCTATATAATCTTAGTAACCATTCACCTCAATAAATTTAATTTAAAAAAGAACACAGGTGAGAGTCCGTTTTGAATGAAGGTTAGATTTTAGTAGTGGTGCTCATAGCAGCAGGTTTTAGCAGAAGCATCAGCCAGTTAAGCCACTGGATCGGGTGCCAGTCAGTGCCCTTGTAAGGCCCTACTAAAGTCCTATCCAGGCAGCTTGGACAACCTGCTTCTCCACAACGTCCCTTCTCGGTAGGGTTAGACTTCCAAGGGAGGAACATTTTCTCTACCAAGGGTTACTGACCCAGAATCAGGAGGAAAGAATCAGACATCATTAAAAACACAGTTCAATTCTTTCATGGACCGAATACCAAGTCAAATGGAAGAAAGAATGAGAAGGAAATGAAGAGGCAGAGAGGGGGAAGCAGGAGAGAGTGGGAAATGAAGCGGCTGACTCTGAGTCTCCCTCTCTGTGTCTGTGTCGTCTGTGTGTGTGTCCCTTTCTCTCACACACACACTCTCTCACAGAAATGTGCCACATAACTGGTACAAAAGTTGCATAGAGACAGACAAGATTCTGAAAGACACAGACATGAAGATGCACAGAGAAAAGCTTCCACTTGAACGTCCAGCCTTTAAAGACTGAGTCAGATGGACTGTCATTTAAAAAAAAAAAAAAGGGTTAAAGTCAGCTGTATATTTCTGAATGTAGCACAATTAACGACATCATCTCTTGGTACTTACTACACGTTCTGGCTGAAGTGGAGCTAAGAACACCCTGTCCCTTCCACACAGGTCGTTAACGGTCTGGGAGAAGCAATGGAGCAGCAACGAGACTGCATGTGACAGTTTATAGCCTATATCCTCCCGTCTCTTTCTTACAGCTATTCTTTTTAACTTTCTGGAGAAGCAGAGAGTCTAATCCATGACTTATTTCCTTAGTCTTTAACAGTGTTCCTCACTTCACTAAGGCTCACTGGCATAGCTTTTTTTCTGGATCCCGCCCCTCAAAAAACACTGTCTTCACAAAGAATCCAACACTCCCACCCTTCAATACCAGTATGCCCGGCCACAGCTGCTCCACAGCCAAACACTGTATTGGCTTGAGCATTAAGAACAAAGAGATCTAGGATGATACTGTTGATATTGCTTAGCCCAGTGCTACAGAAGAACCAATACACACTGTCTTTCAGCTTTTACGTTCTAGCTTGTAGCTTTCATCCTCAGTGTCATCTCGTGGTCCAGAATGGCTGCTGGCCATCATGTCCCCTTGGAAAGGCTAAAAGGGACCTCTCACAACTCAGTCAGCTCCTTAAGTAGCCTGCCTGGAAGTTCCTTACAACTTTATATAGGTATTCTATATAGGTATGTATATTAAGTTTATTAAATTATTTTATATGTACTTTATATGTATGTCTATATACATGTATATATAATCATTAGTTTAATAAACTTAACGGCTTTTATAAATAACAAAATGATTACATTTTCTTTGGGGGGAATTTTACTATTTTATATATCAATTTACTTTTATTTTAAATAAAATGCTTATAAGAGTTTATAAAATACATCTTGTTTTGGAAGTTAAGTAAACATTTAAAGATTATCTTGACAAAAGCAAATGCCCAATAGGACAGCATTTCCCAAGCTGTGTTTTACAGAATGACTCATTACAGAAAATGTTGCTTAAAACAATAAAGAATATTTTCTTTGGTCAAGCAGACTTGGAACATACTGGGTTAAAAAAATAAAATTGATTTATTTGCCTCAAGACTCCTCAGTGAGTTCTGTATGCAGGCATGCTTAGACTCACCAAAAAGAGGTATAAGAAGTTGGATTTTCCAAATTTATTTGCCAATGGAAGCCTTTTTGGTAAAATATTTTGAGGAACCAGCATACTAAGGAACACACTTTGGGAAAACACTTCAGGAAAGTTATACAAAATCTCAAAACAATTGACAACTTTTAAAAATATTTGTATATATGTTATATACACAAATTTCGAGTAATATACTGCTCTATGCCCTGACTATGTTTTATTGAAGTCACTATTTCATCATGACAACCCCATATTATTACTCCAATCATACACAACAGCAACAGTACCAAAGCACATTCTAAAGTCAAACATAAATTATTGGGGGAGTGGGGGTTCAATTCTCATCACACAGTAATTTGTGCAGAGTTGACTGACAATAATATGATTTTGTACTTTATTTACCAAATTCTTTTTCTCTAGCCTAACTAACATTATCAAACAGGGGTTCAGTGCTGACATGTAAGAAAAAATAGGGATAATTCTATTTCTAGCTATAAGATGGAATAAACAACGTGAAAACCTTCATACTAAAAAAAAAAAAAAAAGCTTTCAAATGCGGTTGAACTATAGCAAAAATCCTGTAAATGCATGGCTGAAGATAAAATAAAGTCAAGGAACTCCAGAAGGGCTAAAAATGAACTGAGAATTAAAAATCAGAAAGTTAAGGTCACCTGTGTCAGAGCAGGAGTTGCTCCAACCAAACCAAAAGGCTTGCGTTGCTATGACTCAAAGACATAAACAATGAGACCCCTGAATGAAGCCGGGACTTTCAAATGACTACATTTTCAATGAAAGGATGAATTGGGAAGGAAAAAAATCCATCCACTGGCCCAGAGAAACATCAAGGAAGCTTTTCATTACTGACCTGAGCCTTGGCTGGAAAAACACTATCCTGAGAATTTGCAACAATGAACCTGCTCTCACTCCAGTTTTTGGCTTAAATTTATAGGCTCACATGGTCCAGAAACTTTCATGCCAAGAAATAAAGATTAAAATGTTTCCAAAATGCTAATATGCCTTAAGGTGTCTGGCAGAAGTAAACTCAGTGCTCTGATCGATGCATCCTGAACCCAGGCCACAGAGAAATTCACAAAGACAGCCCCATCAAAGACATATGCATAACCTAGAATTTAAAGATGCATGAGAAAATAATCCACAAGCCAAAAACAAAAAAAAAGCCAGCATAATTAATCCCCTGAGAACTTTAGATGACAGAACAAATAGTACAGACTCTATGAATGAGTATATTTAAAATCATTACTCATAAAAGGGGGAAATAAAGACATAAGAACAAGAAACTACTTTTTAAAATAACAGACATTTGAAAAACCATTGAAATCAAGTTTCTAGAAATGAAAAATAGAGTCATTGTGAGTTAAAACTCAATGGATAGATGAGTTAGCAGATTAGACACAGCTAAAGAAGGGAACTGGTGAAGTGGAAGGTATTTCTTTGAAAATTACCTAGAATGAGTCAGTCAAAGAAATGGAAAATATTTTAATTTGAGAAACACTGAGGATGAAATGAGAATATTCAACAAACTTGTAAAAGAAGGTTCAGAGAAAAACAATACAAAGGTGAAGAGGCAATATTTCCAAAACTAAAAAAGGGGGGGAGGGGATTCTATTCAGAAATAGCTTCAAATATCAAACACAACAAATATAATAAATAAAAGTAAATCTACATTTAACACATTGTAAGAAAAACTGAAAACTGCTAAAGACAAAAAAAGTTTTGTATGAAGCATGAAGAAAATACTGACTGTCCACAAAGAAACCAGCAATTAAGTTGACAAAAGACTTCTCAACTGCAATAACAGAACCCAAAAAACTGGCAAAAATTTTCAAAGTGCTAAAAGGAAATAAAGTTATCTTAGAATTCTAAATATATCCAAACTATAATTGAAGAATTAGGACAAATAAAGACTTTTAATTCAAAAGTGAGGTAATTTTTTATTAACAAAACTTCACTTGAAAAAAATACAATATATTGCTTCAGCAAGGAAAAAATTGAACATAGAGGACTGGGATGCAAGAAAGCTGAGCAAAGAAATTAGTAAATATGTGAGTACTTATAAAGAAGCATTGACTAGTATAAAGCAATGGTAATAATGGCATAGGGGTGAAAATAACTAAACTAAAATAAAAGAGGAGAAACCTGTGATCATAATCAAAGTATAGCTATCAGGTAAAAGAAAAACTCTCAGCTTACTTTTTTAAAATCAAAATTTGGCTATATGTTTTTTATAAGAAATATTTTTAAACATAGTCTTACAGGAATTTTAGAAATATAAGAATAGAGAAAAGATATACCAGAAAAATACAATCCAAATGAAAGCTGGTATAGCTACATAAAATGAGAAAATACAAACTGCAAGTCAAAATATATCAGCAAGGGAAAAGATGTTTATTACAGCATAGTGATAAAGGAAAGGTTCCCAGGAAGGTATTATCATTTTAAACTATATTTGCTTCATAACATAGCTTCAAAATACATAGAATTATGATGAGAAACAGACACACTGCAGGAGACTCTAGCACATGTCTCTAAATGGTTGGTAGACTGAGCAGAGCAAAAAATAGAAAAGATACAGAAGATCTTCATAGAAGGATGCATACGACGGAGAGAAAGCAACACTGTTGCCAAGGATCGATACCTGTGTACCTGAATCCTCACACTAAAAACTATACATTCTTTTCAAACATACACTCCAGGCTCGAGTCCACATGGCTGCACATTGGCAGCCGTCTCTCTCATGCTCATAATTGCAAATAATAGGAAGAGAGCCAAGCTATCCAAGACCGAAGTCCCCAGGCAGCATGGAGCCAGGAGTCTGCCACCCCCGCTGATCACCCAAGGCCAGGGGCAGTGGTGGGTCCTATGGCACAGCCGTTTAGAGCAGGAAAGGCTGCGGGCCCAGGAGCCTAACAGAACCACCTGGACGCTGCGTCACGGGTGGGTCTCTACTCGATTTCCAAAGACAAAATAAGAACGTAATTTGCAAGTGGAGACATTAAGGCTAATAAACAAGAACTTTCATGGTGGAGAAACTGTGATCTCTTGGACATTCATTCAACAAGTGTTTATGAAACACTTACCTGTGCTGGGAACCGAGCCAGGCCCGGCTGATACAAAGGCGCGAAGCGCTCTCTGCCTGCAAAGAACTCGGGGTGGAGTGGAGTGAAGTTATTGATGAAAGCGGGGCCGTGTGCGTCTCTGGAATATTAGCCGTCATCCTCTGGAGCATTATGAATACACCGGCGTCCAGGGCGCTCGCCGCTTCCTGGACGTCCTGGGGGAATGACCGCAGCCCTCGGCTCGGTCCCCCGCTCGCTCTGGGCCCGCCTGCCTCGCCCTAGGGAATCCCGGTGGACAGGCAGCTAGAAGCGAGCCACGGCCTTTGGGTTCTGCGGTTCGTTGTAACCGACTCCAGCTACGGTCCAGCGCGGTTTCTCCCCGCGCGCCCGCGGAGACCCGGGCTGACGGGCGCGCGAAGGTGGAGGCGCCGCCGCGGGGGGAGCAGCGCGCTCCACGCAGCCCTCGGGGAGCGCGCGCGCCCGTCCGGCCCGAGGCTCTGCGCGGTGGTTCCAGGGAAACAAAACGCTGCTCCCCGGTGGGACGGATGAAGCCCCCCAAGGGCACGGGACCCGCTGCACAGAATGAACCACGGGTGAGTCCTGAGCTCCTAATTCCCAGCCTCGTGTACGAAACAGAAAAACCCCCGCGCAACTGCGGGAGCACTGCGGCCGCCGCCGCACAGTCACCTGTTTCCAATTAGGCCTGTTTGCGTGGTGCGTTCCTGATTAAGGACCGCGTGGGAGAACCGAACCCGGCAGAATAAATTTCTTTCTCTTAGGAGCGCCAGGGGGGCGCTCGCAGCCGGTCCTGCGGGGCCCCGGCGATGGCGAGAGAAGCGCCTCTCGTCCCTTCTCCACTGGCGCTGGTGCGTCAGGCCGCCCTGGAGGCGCCTCGGGAGGGCCTTAGCTGGGGCCTTGGGTGTTGGTCGCAGAAACCCCTGCAAGAGACTTGTTGGCTGTCGTGCCTTAGATTGGCTGAGGGGAGTTAAGGGAGCTCAGTGCGCAAAGGGAGCCAAAGGTTAATACGAATTCCCTGGGCCTCGGGGGAATCCGCCCGCTGGCGTGGGAACCCCGACCCACGCGGCCGGCGCTGGCCCCTTCCAGAGAGCCTTGGTTATCCAAAGCTGCAGAAGGCGGCTTCCTAACACGCTGCTCTCTCCGCCAGCCCTGCCTGGGGACCCGGAGATCAGCCAGACGACCCCTGAGCAGGGGCTTGGCCGGAGTGCCACTTACTTTGCTGTGAGCAAGGCCCTCCTCCGGTCGGCAGTTTTGACTGGTTTCACCCATCTGTTCCTAGACCTTGTTGTCGTTGCAGGGGTTTTCCCCAAAATAAATGGATCAGGCTTTACGCAATATTACATCAAATGAAGTCCAAGGACCTGGCTCATCTCCACGCCCCCCACCACCCCAGCCCAGGAGCAGCTCAGCTGTGTCCCGCCAGCCACCTTTCTATGCGCAGGAATCAAAGTGCCCTGAGACTCTTCTGTGCGATGCTCCCACCGTGCGCTCTGCCCTTATTAGCTGTGGGACCTTGGGAAAGTCATCTAATTTATGTAGCCAGTCTCCCCATCTGTAATAACGGATGATAACACTACCCATCACGTGGCTGTGAAGAGGCAATGAGGATATGAAACCATTTGGTAACCACCACGGAAATCATTATTTCAAGCAAAGACTCAACAGATGCTTAAATTAGTGGCTCAAAGTAGGATAGGAAATAGGATATGTACACAGCCTCAGAGAATCTCCCCAGGAGATACTTATTAAATACAAAGTGAAAAATAGTAACTTTACGGAGAGGAAACGGGCAGACACCCCTAGTTAAGGGACCCAGCTCTGTGGCATCGTCAGTAATGGGATGAAGCCACATCACATGCCTCCTGATAAACTACACTGAGAAAAAAACAGCACAACCACCCTGTTAGATTCTATAACCTGAGTCTAATCATGTGGAAACAGACAAACTCTAATGGAGAGATTGTCTGCAAAATAACTGCCCTCTAGTCTTCAAAAGTGTCAGCTACATGGTGGGGAAAATAATGTCCCTCTCCACCCCAAGTACCTGGAACCTGCGAATGGGTTACCTTGCGTGGCAAAAGGGCCTTTCTACCCGTGGGTTATCTGTATGGGCCCATCTGATCACATGAGGCCCTAAAGCGGAGACCTGCCTTTCTCAGTTGTGGTTAGAGATGTGATGACGTAAGGAGCGTCAGAGAGATGCAACCATTGGGGAGGGACTCAACCCAGCTGGCCATTGCTGGCTTCAAAGATGGAAGACAGGGCCACATGCCAAGGAATACAGATGGCATCCAGAAGCTGGAAAAGTCAAGGAAACAGGTTCTCCCTGAGAGCATGCGGAAAGGAAGGCCGCCCTGCTAACACCTTGATTTTAGTGCAGCAAGATCGTGTCAGACTCCCGGCCTACACAACTGCAAGACAGCTTGTGTGGGTAAAGCCACTAATGGGGTGAATTGTTCTAGCAGCAGTAGGAAACTAAGATGGTCCTGCAAGCACAGGAGGAAACAGGAAGTCTTGCAGATGAAAGGAAACTGATGAGGCGTGACAACTAGTGTAATGCAATCCTGAACTGAATCCCAGGCCAACAATGGGATGTTCTTGGGCGATTGATAACTGTGAGATAGAAATGTATCATAATGATGTATTATAAGAAGTGTAGGTCATCATGTATCCATGTTTATTTTCTGATTTGGGTCACTATGTTGGTTGTGGAAGAGAATGATCTGTTTTAGAAACTATGCACTAAAGTATTTAGAGATACTAAATCATATCTGCAACTTATCAAGTATTTCATGAAAACACGTGTGTATGTGATAAACGTACGAAAAGTGTGGTAAAATGTTAGCATTTAGTGACAATGCTGTAAACAGTATACAGAAATTCTTTATACCATTATTGTAACTTTTTTGAATATCTGAAATTTTTCAAAGTAAGAAATTTGAAGTACTAAACCAGTGAAAAATACATGTAAAGTACTCAGCACCCTGCATGGCACCCAACAAACTTTCAGTGACTCTAGACTTCTGATATTCTTTCTGGCTCTAGCATCAGTGCCTTCCTGGTCCATGGCAGGAGAGAGTCAGTGGGATGCAGTGGTTAGGAGCACGGACCCCGGACTACACTGGTTTGAATCCTAGCTTTGCTGCTTCCTAGGTGTGTAATTTTGGACAAGGCACTTGGCCACTCTGGCCTTCAGTTTCCCCATCTATAAAAAGGGGGTAATATCCACACCGAGGCTGTGAGGCTTGCAGGAATGTACGTATGTGAAGTGCATAGAGCAGGCCTAGGCATGAAATAAGCTCTACATAAACTGGACTGGAGTAGTGGGGTCTGAGGGGGTATCAGAAAGACCCGTGCCTAAGAATCATCTGCAGACTTCAGCCTGCATTGAGGTTCTACCTTTGGTGTTTATCATTCCAGCTTAGGGTTTATTTATTGCCTAAATTTGCTGCGTCTTATTATACATAGAGATTGGTATGTAAATAGATCTGTTGAGGCTCTTCCTGATAGCAGATCCCTGTGACAGACAGAAAGACAGCACAAAGGGGCCCATCTAAGGAACGTGGCCCACTCCAAGGAGGAGAACAACACTGAAAAGGTAAATCCCAGATGAAAGTTAATTACTACAGATCAATTCAATTGTATTATCTGCAGGCATTCCACTCCGATCCCATACAAGGGAACCAGAATCAGACTGACATCAGACTTCTCAACAGCAACATTGAATCCAAGCATGTAATGGAGTGAAACTTTCACAGTATTGAAAGAAAAGGACTTTGAACCTATTACTGTTTACCGTTGAACAACACAGGGTTAGGGGTACCAACCCTCGCTAAGTCAAAAACTCATGTATAATTTTCAATTCCCCCGAAACTTAACTTCCAATCACCTACTATTGACCATAAGCCTTACTGTTAAAATAAACAATCGATTGACAAGTATTTTATGTTATATATACTATATACTGTATTGTTACAATAAAATAAGCTAGAGAAAACATGTTAAGAAAATCATAAGAGACTGCACACTTACAGTATTGTACATATTTATGGGGGAAAAGCCATGTATAAGTGGACCCATGCTGTTCAAACCCATGTTGTTCAAGAGTCAACTGTATGATATATTTATCTGAATTGCCATTCAAACGTAAAGGTACAATAAAAGTACTCTTAGAAATACACCAGTTAAAGGTTTGCCACAAAAACATCCATATTGAGAACATTTTTGGGTAAAGAACTCAAATATGAAAAGAAATAAAACCAAGAGAGACTGCAAAACATATGGAGAGGAAGGATAATCCAAGTTTATGGTTGTCTTAATTTTTTTATTATTAAATGAAGGCTGGGCTAAATGAAAGGAAAAAGAAACTCTATCTATAGCAAAAAAATTAAAATCTTAGCCAATATGTTCATAAGCAGTCCTTTAGAACAAGAATATAGAAGTTAACTGGTTTAAGAAACCAATAGGGATCAATAAACAGGAGTATGATCTTAAGTTAGAAGCCAACAACAGCAGAACAAAATTAGAATGTAAAATCATTAAGGTGCCTAAGAAATTTCAATCCACCCAACAGAAAACAGGGAGAGAAAAATATGGGAGAAAAAAAAACCTAAAAGCTAGAAATCGATCTTATTATAATAACTACATTACATGTAAATGAATCAAACTACTGAATAAAAAAGACAGTCTTGCTGAACTTAAGAATCTCAGGCCCCACTGTCTGTTGCCTACACTGACAGGCTTAAAGGAAAAGCCACAGAAGGTCAGCAGCAAAGTGACCTCCCTTATAGCTTTAAGTAGACTATATATATCATGTCTATTTTAAACTGTTGGTCTGTGAAGGGGGATGGTGAAGGAACCTTGCAGGGGGATCTAACCATAAATTCCCCCAACTGGGCAGGCCAAGCCCCAGGCCTATAACTTCTTTAGTAAAAGGCTTATCTTTGCCTTACATAAGCCCTGTCTATTGTTCTGTGCATCTAGATTAACACACCTTTGAAATGCCTCTTTTCAGACCCTCCTTGTAATACCCAATCACCTTTTCAGATCTCAAGACAGCACATAATATTGGCTGTCCTGTAATCCAATCTCCAGCCTTCATGTAATGTTCCCCAGTTTGGGTCAAATAAACTCATAAAAATTCTCTACAGGTTTAGATGTTTCTTTTTTTTCCTTTTTTTTAAGTATATCTTTATTGATTTTGGAGAGAGGGAGAGAGAGAGATAGAAACATCAATGATGAGAGTGATTGGTCAGCTGCCTCCTGCATGCCCCCAACTGGGGATTGGGCCCACAACCCGGGCATGTGCCCTGACCAGGAATCAAACCTCAATCCCCCGGATCCTAGGTAAATGCTCAACCATTGAGCCATGCCTGGCTGCGCTAGATGTTTTTATGTCAACAGGTCCATCTGTCTAATGATTCTACTGCAGATGATTCTGTGCTGCCTAGTTTTTTGAGGTGTTCTGTTCCTAAGGTCCCTGGACATCTTGACTTCTGAGTCCATGTTTCCTGGGAATCCAAATTACTTAGTGGGGCAATTCATGGGGAGGGTCAAGGAATGGTAGTGGCCACAGGCAAGGCCCTCTTCGAAGACATGGACAAAGCCCAAAGGGAGAGCCCCAGGCACCAAAGAGTCACTTCAGTCACCTGTTCCCTGCCACTCCTTGAGTAAAGCTTCAGCTTGGGACTTCACTTGTAAACATGAGGAGGAAGCAGCCTGGGGAGAATGTGACCTTCCTGGGTCAGTGTCTCTTAACCTGCCAGACTGTGAAATCACCTGAAGAGCTTTTGAAAATCCAAAAGCCTTGGTCCCACCCCCAGAAACTCTGATTGGTTCACTGACCTGGAGTGAGATCTAGGGCTGGGTTGGTTAAGTTCCTGGTAATTCAAAAGTACAGTCAAGGTTGAAAGGCATTTGCTTGGGTGTAACCCACCAGTCCAAGGCTAGTGCCTGAGGTCAGTCCACACACGTGTTCAACAAGTCCTCCCCTAGCAGAGGTCAGGCCTGGTCCTGCTAAGACCTGCAGCTACTGCCTGGACTGATTTTCAGTTAAGGGGACTGATAATCATGGTCCCAAAGTCACATTCATCCTGTCCTCTCTCTCATTTCCCCAGCCATGCCCCATTCTAGCTTAAGACCCCACACACACCAATACTCTCCCTCATGGTGTTTTCTTGTTTAGGTTTTGTTTTGATTTTGTAGTTGTTTCTCCAGGGTTGATTTTGGAGAAAGGAGCCAGTAGCCTGTATTAGTTTGCCCTTTGGCAAAATCCCAAAACCTGAAGGCGAGAGATTTTTGCTTGTGTGTGTGTTTGTTTGTTTGTTTTCCTTAAAACAGAAAACCACAGGGAGGGACAATGAGAAGACTGCTGCACAGCAGAACAATGAATGACAACTGCCCTAGAAGACCAGAAAAAGCCATATTCTAAGCTAACAGTGAGGAAAGATGAGAACCAGGGAGAGCCACCCTGCAGACACCTTAAAAGGCTCAGAATTTGGCAACACCAGAGACCTCTAGAACTGGGGAGGGAAAAAGAAGTGACTGAAATCCAGAGTCATGGGTGACTTGAGAAGCAGTTAGAGCCCTGGATCCCTTCCCCAGTCCTCAGAGACCAGCAGCAGCCCCCTTGCACATTCTGGTGGCGCACTAGAGGCTTGTTCTCTGGGTAGAAGAAAACGGAGTCTGAAATGGAGGTCGAGCAGCACAGCTGAGGACGTGGGCACTCTATCAAACCCACGGGATTAAGTGAGCACATACAAGCTCAATGTTGCAGCTGGGAGGGCCAGCCCTCTTCCCTCATTCAACCCCAGAAATCTGAAGCCAGACCTCCACTCTCCAGGCAACAGACTAGCACTTTCTCTCTGAGTCCGACCAGCCCAAGAGGAAAGATCAAGGCTCTGATTCCAGGTTCCCCAACAAACAGCCCGTCTAAATCATCTCAGAATGAAGCTCAGAACTGACAAGCTTCACCTGAGCAGCTTTACAGTCCTTACTTTTAATCATGATCAGACAAGCGAGGTCGATAAGACATGCAAGAAAAGTCTTCTATACAGAAGATGGAGACCAAAATAAACAGGAGGCAGAGCAAACAAAAGGCAAGGAGAGAAAACTTTAAAAAATATAACTACTATTCATATACACAGAGAAATAAGAAAAGATATTGCATCCAAGGCATAAGAATAGGTTTCTTTTTTTTTAAAGGAGACACAAAAAAATAAATCTTAGAAATTAAAATCATGACAGCAAACAATAGCTTTAAAAAGAATAAAATACTTAGAAATTTTTCTTTATTTTGTTTATTATATAATACTTAGGTGACAAAATATCTGTACACTGAAATCTATAAAACACTGATAAAATAATTTTTTAAAAAACCATAAGTAATGGAAAGACATCCCATGTTCATGGACTGAAAAACTTAAAAGTGCTTAGATGTTCACATAATAAGGTGTACTTCTACCCAAAATGATGCACATATTCAATGCAACCTCTATCAAAACCCCAACAGTATTTTTTTCAGAAATAGAAACATCTACCCTAAAACTCATATAGAATTTCAAGGGACCCAGAATAGCCAAAACAATCTTTAAAAGAACAAAGTTGAAGGATTCATGCTTCCTAATTTCAAAATGTACTACAAAGTTACAATAATTAAAACAGTATTCATAGTGGCATAAGAACAAAGATAGACAACAATGGAATAGAAGAGAACCCTGAAGTAAATCCTCACATATAAAGTCAATTGATTTCCCACAAGCGTGCCAAGACCATTCAATGGGGAAAGGACAGTTTTTTCAACAAATGGGCTCACATACTTGTAAATCCCTTACCAATATTGGGACTGTACTATGTATCATTCCTGGTTTCTGTTTTAAGATAAGCGAAAAAGTTGGGGTTTCCCCTCACCTTCTAGACAATGGACTGAATATTTTGCATTTTGCATCCCCCTTTACAATTCTCAGCACACCAAAGGTGTTTATTATGCAATAAACTCTGGGTATTTCTGGAAATATGGACTATTAACAATCTCAGGCAATATGTTGACCAAAATACACTGCAGCCTCTTCATTGTAAAAGATCAGTTATAATCTATTTGTTCAACAATCCCCACCCCATCGAAATTTTAAAAAATAAATATTTTACATGACTAATGAGCTAATCTGCTCCATTGGGTCATAATCTCCATTTTAAAGTGTCTACATTCACAAACGTAGGGCAAACTGAACTTCATTGATGTTATTGTTACTGCCTTTCTGGTAATTAATGGGGATTTTTCAAATTGTCTGAGTCTCTATTTAAATGATTTATATCATGGACCTTCAGAGTTGCTGTTACAATCTATCACATTTTAATGAAGTAACTTAGGTGTGTTTATGACCAATTTATAGGGAATATGGCAGACTGGAGGTGATAAAACTTTTTTTCTCTCCTGGTTTCCTTACCATTCTAACGTTCTGTGATCGGAATAAATAGGACACATCTTAACACATGAGACACTTGTAGTTTGAAGCCACAGATATATTATTTGGGGCGCTGGTCAGTCCCTCATGATTTATGACATTATTTCATTACAAATTGCTGTAAGGACGACCATTGCTCACCCACGAGGTGTTGTGCATTTACTCATAAATTTTCAGGAATGAGACAGCATGTGTGTCAGGAATGATAGAATACTGTTTACTTTTCCCTCCTCCGACTCTCTTAAAATAAAATAAAAAATGTTTTAGGAAATTGGGGTTTGGGAGCAGCTTGAGAAAAAGGGAGCAGTCCAAGCGAGTATGTGTGCGTGTCTTAGGTGTATGCCAACGCAGAGATACCCATGACCTCCCCTTAACTTTAAATAAAAGAGGAGGAGCGGCATTCATCCCATCTCTATCAAAGTGGCAGTACATCTACAGTGATAAAGTAGGCTCTTCTAGCATTAAGACCAAACCTTATTCAAATTTGTCATCCTAAGTCTACTGAGTTCCATGCCTGGCAAATGGTAGCTGCTCGATAAACACAGACTTTGAGTTTAAGTTGTGAAATAAATATTTGAAAAATGAAATCAATATCCAAGAAGTCTTTATTTGAAAGCTACTTGCAATAGGGAGGTCTTTTGCAACTACAAGATGGAAGCCCACTCCCAACACTGGCCTCATGACAGGAGCTTCAAGCAAGGCTCACCACTCACCCACCTCTGTTGCCCTCCCGCTTTGAAATCTTCCACCCCAAATCATCTTCCTGCATGCCACCGCCCCAGGCCTCCCGCCTCAGCCAGCCTTACTGCTTTGGGACTCTGCTCCCCGCTCGTCCCAGGGAGGTTTGCTTCCTTGCAGTAAGCACAGCTATGCAGTTCATACTTTTGCTCATAAGTTATCCTAATTCCTATACGTGCTGAACAGAAAACAAGTTTCCGCACCCACTCACGTTGACATCTCGCCTGTAGTCCAACCCAAGGTACTTTATTTTTCAATTAGAGTTGATATTCAGTATTATAATAGTTTGAGTTGCACAGCATAGTGTTAGACATTTATGTAACTTATGAAGTGATCCTCCCAGTAGGTCTAGTACCCACCTGGCACCACCAATGCATTTTTTAATTGTTGTATTGTTGTATTTGGAATTCTTACAAATAGACTTACTCTTATAAAAACTGGGAAATGGAAATAAATATTAAAATAAAAATCAACATTAAGCACCACAGCTGTTAATATTTTAATCTGTTTCTAGTCTTTTTTCTCAGCATATTTATAAACATGTTTTATTAGATTATGGAACTTATAATCTTATTATAACTTTCTTTTTTCCACTTAATATATTATGAGCATTTTCCCATGTCTTTATATGTATATAATGTATATAAAATATTTAAATATATGTTTATTAAATATATAACTATATAAATAATATTCTATTATGTATGTCTATATATCTTATATACCATAGGGATCTACCATAATTTCCCTACTCCCCTATTATTCATATTTTGTTGTTTTTAATTTGTACCTACTATACATAATGTTACATCATAAATATTTCAATATTTCCTTAGAATAAGCCCTAGAAATAGGACTGCTGAGACAAAAGATATGAACATTTTTTAAATACATATTGCCAGGCCCTCTCCCAACAAATGTTCATCCTCTCACTATGTTCTTTTAACTTATATTTCTCTGATACTCATAAGTTTGAATATTTTTTCATATGTTAATTAGCCATTTGTCTTTACTTCCTGTGCATTTTAAATAAGAATGTATTTACTCACAACTTTGCAAAAACAGTGATTTCACAAATCAAATAAAAATGCCTGATTATGCACAGAAAGTGTGTAAACCAGCCTCAGAAGAGTCCATGCTGATACCTGTTTTATAATGGATACCTCTCTTGTGCAAGTTGAAATGGCACCTTCATTGTATTTCAGGTGCCTATTATCATTGAGCTCAGCCTTTAGGCAATTCACAGTCAACAGGGCACTGGGGAGAGTCACAGGCCACCAGCTGTTGGGGTGGCAGGCTAGCAGGTCCGTCAGAGCTACAGGCCTTCAGAGGTGGCCCACACTCCAGACTTAGAGAGCTCTCCCAGGGGGGTCTGGACCAGCAGGAAACACATCAGCAGCTTGGTAAGACACCAAACACGGTCAGCGGCCAAGGGCAAGTGGGTACCCCCCAAGCGCACCAGCTCGGTGGTGGACGGGGGCCCTAAAGCTCACTGGAGGACCGTTCTTGTTTCCCTTCCTAGAGCTGTCCACACCTGGCAAGAATGGTGCTGACTCTGAGCTTTCAGATGCCCTTCCCCAGGCGATCATTACTGCTATAGCCACCCTCGGTCAGGGCATCCTCTCCGCCCTCCACAGCAGGATGACCGAAGTGCCTTTGGCCTTTACTCTTACCCAGGACAGCTGATGGCTGCGGTTTGTTCCGTTACCCCCATCTCCCGGGCTTTGACTCTACAAAGCTTGCAATACAAACTGTATCTACCCAATATTTGAAACTACTAAATCATGATATACATATGGACAGGGGCCGAAAAGGAAATGTGGGAAAATAAAATAGTCGATTTGTTAGCATGGCGGGAATGGCGGTTATTCTTTTTTCCAGTTATGTTTGTTCAATACATAAATTTTTAAAAGTTTAAAAAAGACTCACATCCAGACTTTTAACTAAAGTTAGACTCAACGTGCGTGGCCTTGGCTCTCAAGATTTTGACAAGTTGGCTGCCCTGGCTTGAACTTGTATCTCTGCAAAGGCAAGGCCTCCTGGACATCAGGGGTTGTCACTTTTACCCCTGGGCCATCAGCTGTGCAGTCGCAGGGAAAGCTGGCCGTTGCCATTGCTGCAGCTGTGGGGACGCCCACACCGTGAGCTCTGGGGAGCAGAGGAGAGAAGCAGATGCACAACTTAAAGAGGCGCCAGGTTTCCAGCGTGGCCTGGGGGCCCGGTGCTGCGGCTCTGGAAGGAGAGGTGCTGGGCCTCCCTTTTCGATACTTTCTTTCCAACTGGCCTTTGCACTGTTGCAGCTGGGCTCTCAGTGCTCAGTACTAATGGGCTGCGATGGGTGTCGGGGGAAGTCAGAGATCGATGCTGGGGGAGGCGGTGGGGGTGGGGGCATCACTGGTGACAGGGCCAGGGGCGCAGCGCGACAGAGACGCAGGCGAGAGGCTGCGCTTTCAAGGCGGGCGGAGGCTTTTACGCATCGCTGGCCCGGCCGGCCACGCTTCCCTGCTTTCCACTCGCCTATTCTGGTTCTTCAGTAGCCACTTGACCATACAGTTCCAGCCATGGTGCATGCTGTGGGCTGTAGGTATTTCTTGCAGGAAGAAAAAACGAGACGGGGAACGTGGGCCGCCAGGGCGCGCAGGGCCGGGGCCACCACGAGACGCGGGCCTCCTGCGGGGAAAACTCGCGGTGGCCCCAGTGCTGTGTCACATGAGGCCACGGCTACAGTGGGGCTGAGCGCGACGAGGGGGGAACCCAAGGCCTGGCTGCCCCCGCATCCCGGGAAGAGGGCCCGGGGACCTGGGGACGCTGGCTCCTGACGCCCAGGGGGACGTGTGCTGGGACGCGCGTGTCGCAGGCAGGGACCCTCTGCCATTCAAACCTTGCATCGGGAGCGCGTGTGGGAAAGGACCTGGTCAGCAACCCAGGGTCTTGTAACCTGTGGCAGCAAAGCACTTCCTCAGCGAGGCTTTTTGGCCCTTTATTTGTGTGAATTCTATTTATGCCACAGTGGATATCAAGTAGAAATAGGCCAAGTGGATTTTCCACAGCACATAAGTTCCTGAGAAGTTCTGTGCGATCCAGAGTTACCTCCCGTTTAATTCATTTTGTAAATTCAATTCTACATGTCTCGGCTTTTCTTAAAGGAAAGCCCATCCGTACTGCTCTTCCTCTTTAAAACTGAAAATGTTAGTTACAAGGGGAAATGTGGCAGAGCCTAAAGCTTGTAGGGATATGAAAAGAAGCTTTGCTCACCCCGTAGCCCTGCCTGACTGTGTTTTCTTCCTTCACCAGACTCCAGCCCAATCGTTACTTTCATTGTCAGCCTTTCTATATGATCAGGATTTTAATAAGCTTATAGTATTTTAATAATCAGAGAAGAATACACAGTTGAATCTTTTTTAAAAATCATCTTCCAGGAAGATGAAATAGATGTACTTTTCCTATTCCTCTCTCTAATTACAACTAAAATTTCTAGACAACAGTATGTACATAATCTTGGTAAATATATATTTATAATGAATACATTTCTATAGCAATAATATATTTATTGTGTTTGCATTATTAATATATTTCTATATCAATAATATATTTATTATATTTGTGTTAACATAATTATTTTATACATTACATATATATGTATGTATAAAACAGAAGACTAAAAAGTAGAGAGGTGGCAGACCAACTAGGGACCCTGGGACTTGAGGTTCCACACAGTGGTGAGTTTCCTGGGTGTTCTTTCTGTCTCATTTTATCCCAGACTTGGAAGTAGAGAAGCTGGCAGCCCTGAAATGCCAATAGGTGCAGACAAAAAATGTGCCAACCAAAGCCTGTACTCTCCAACCAGAAGCCTAGGAAAGGGGCAGCTTAACAAGACAGAAAACATCTGGACAATAATCTCTCTACTCCAATCAAACACGAAAGAAAAACTGTGCCCCCCCTCCCCCCATGCCAGCAAAGGAGGAGTGGGAACCTAGATGTCTACCCTCGTGAGGGTGCACCGAGGAAGCCAACACTCCCATCAGGGTGACAGCAGAGAAGACCACATAAGGAGTCAAGACATTCAACCCCAACAGCTGATCATCAGCCCACCTGCCCTACCCCACATCCACCAGCTGTTATCAGTGGAGACCACGTGGAGACCCAAAACTCACGCCAGCCCCCAGCAGCACTGAGGCAATGCCCCCCTTCCCCTGCCACAGCAGTGGCAAGGAAACCAGCAAAAACAGAAAGTCTAAATAAGATCCCAAGTCTCATAGCATAATATGAAAAGGCCAGCTTCCAACTGAAAATAACTGTCATCCCCAAAACCAGGGTGATCTCAAACTGAATGAAAAAAAGACAATCAATAGATGTCAACACCCAGATGACAGAGATGCCAGAGCTGTCTGACGTAGATTTTAAAGCAGCCGTGAAAAAAGTACTTCAATAAGCAACTATGACCATATGAAACAAATGAAAAAATAGAAAGCCTCAATAAAGATAAAGGAATACAACTCTACATACATTAATTTGACAACTTAGATGAAATGGACCATTTCCTCAAACTACCACAACTCACCCAACATTAAGTGATCATTTGTACAGCCCATAACTATCCAGGAAATTTAATTCATAATTTTTAAATTCCAAAAAGAGAAATCTGAAGGCCCAGATGATTTCACTGGAGAGCTGTACTAAACATTTAAATAAGAATTAACACCAATTTCACATAATCTCTTTCAGAAAATGGAAGCGAAGGGAATACCTCCCAATTTATTTTATGAAACTAGTGTTACCTTAATACCAAAGCAAGAAAAGGGCAGTACAAAAAAGAAAATTTCAGACCAATATCCTTCATGAATGTAGTGGCAAAACTCCTTAACAAAATATTAGCAAATAGAAATTCAGCAATACATTAAAAAATTTATAAGTTATGATATGACTAAGGTTTATCCTAAGGATACAAAGCCAGTTCAATGTTCAAAAATCAAGCAATGGGGAACAGGGAGGAGGGGGTGACTGGGGCAAAAAGGGGGACATCTGTAATATTTTCAACATTAAAGATAAATTTTAAAAATCAACATAACCCACAATATTAACAAACTAAAAAAGAAAAGTTACATAATTATATCAATCAATGCAGAAAATGCACTTGAAAAAAAATCCACACCAATTTATGATCAAAAATATGTACCTTAGGAAATAAACAACCCATTCATTCTTCTATGGTCAAACTTCCTCCTTCATTTATTCAGTGTGATCGTGGACAAATTACTTGATTTTGCTAAGCTTTGGTTTCCTCAAAAGATGCTATCTACTCCACTGGGTTGCTGGGTGAATTATTATTATTATTATTATTATTATTATTATTATTATTTAGAACTAACTATTAGTAATTAGAAGCAAGCTTACTGAGCAATGTCTCTGGACAACTTCTTTCCCTTTCGTACACTGAGCATTAGAACTTAGCCTGCAAAGTTGGATAAGACCCTCTTAGTTCAAGTACCTACCTACTAAAATACCCAAAAGTGCTTTCTAGTTCAGAACATTATAAGTGGCACAAAAACATAAATTGTGGGTGAATAAAATAAAAATAAAATGAGTATCATGTATATTTTACTGATCAGTTAATTTAGGCAACATTATATACAACAAACTAGAAATTCTTTATAACCACTATCCAGTAAGGGATTGTTAAAAATCCTTTAACCAATATAGGTAACACTGCCAATAATAATAACAATGACAGTTATATGCGGATCTCTGTTCTCATTTCCCTTCTGCTTGCATTTTCCAAATCTGCTCATTCCCTGCTGTGTGTCAGAGGCAGTTCCTTTCCCATGTCAGTTTGTTCAGGGGCAGACTCTTCCTTGTCTCATTGCCCTCACTCCTACTTGTAGAAAATTCTCAGTCTTTGCTGATGTGCTTGCTGCATGTATATTTAAATACTGATTAACAATGCCACCTCTACACACCTGGGCTATCCTTCAATACACATCACAAACATGCCTGCCCGTTATGACTTACTGATGCGGGACAGTTCCTGTCCGATCAGTGCATGCTGCTCCAGGCCTGTTCTGGAGCCTCCGTGCTCAGAGGGCTGGTCTACCTTCTCAGTGCCCTGCCCCTGGTTTCTCCACAGCAGTGCAGCCTGCGAAGGGGCCGGTTCTGTGGCTTTGGCAGAAGTAAACTTTCTGCTTGTGGTCCAAGCTACAAATGGATTGCACTGCCCCAAATGAACGGCAACATCTCTATTTCACTGTTTTGTGTGTTTTGATTAAACATCTTCCCTAGTTACAGGAGTTCATTTTAGGTCTATCATTGTGCAGCCCATAAAAGCCCAAAAAATATTGAATGACTAGATAAATATCTATTGGCACCGCAGGCCAAGCTGACCTGAAAGGACACATACACACGCACACACACACTGCAAACACATGAAAATGCTGAATAAACTTGTTTTTTAATGCATAGCTGAACTCAAAAGCAAGGAAAGGAAATCTCCAGATGTCAGAAATGAAGAAAACTCAAAGAGAAAGGAGCGAGTGGGAGCTGAAGCCAAACAAATGACAAGGGTACCATAAGCGGATACAGCCTAGTAGAACGGGGACTCGAGTTTTCATGCCAGCACAGGGACACGAGACAAAACCTTGGGCCCGGACACCTTTAACCAACCAACTGCGTGACTTATGAGCCATGATGCAATACCCATTCTACAGCCAGAAACAAAATAACATCCTGCTGTTCATTCTCAGCCAGTCAAACTTTGGGTCAGGCCCCCTTCGAAGCCCTGAAGGCCCAGCTCTGAGTAAGACAGACGACGTCCTCTCCTGGTTCTCGCCGTCTCACAGTTTGTCGTCCAGATGACAATAAAGAAGCATAAATAGAATAATTTCAGACATTTTTATAAGTATAATGAAAAATTTTACCAGGCCACCTTAGATTGAATGTTCAGAAAAGGCCCCTCTAAAGAGGTGGGATTTAAGCTGAGCTTGGATGAAGAGGCACCAACCACACCAGCGTCTGAGAGAAGAGCCATCTAAGGTCAGGAAGCAGCAGGGACATGGGCCCTGAGGCGAAAGAGGAGAAGAGCTCTTGGGTTATTGTACAGACAGACACGGGTAGGAAGAAAGGCTAACTTGTTTCCCATCGAACACACTATAAAGATGCCACGGTACAGACACGCCCAGGCATAGGCTCTGCCACATCACTGCTGGTTCCCTTTCGGTTCAAGTTGTAACTGAGCTCTGGATACGGTTTGTTGGGGAGATTCAAAGCCAGGCCCTGAGTCCCAGCCAGCATTATACTGGAAGCAGCAGACATAGAAATATATTCTCTCACTAGTCCACAGGCAACTTTCATACTTCATATTGCCCCTGTCTGAGTGAACAAATGAATTAAGTGCATTCTCTATACTAGGAATCTGGCACACACACACACACACACACCCCCCACCACCACCACCAAGCTCCAACCATTTTCTAAAGCAAAGGTGAGCAACATTTTTCTGCAAAGGGCCAGAGAGTAAACAGCTCAGGCTTTGAAGATCACACCATCTCTGTTGCAACTGCTCAACTCTGCCACTGTGGCAACAGCAGCCAAAGATAATAGGAGAATGAATGAGTGTGGCTGTGTTCTAAAAACACAGTGTTTATAGAGACAGCCAGCAGTTTGCCAACTCCTGCTCTATAACAATGATCTCCAAGATTAACTGAATCCAAGATGAGCCTTGGGGTGTGGAATACAGTGTCAGGATCTTTGCTTATGTTTTTTATCACAGAAAAAGGAGAAATAAATTAATCTACTCATATTTAATATAGAGGCTGACATTGGTGCTTTCATTCAATCCAATGACAGAGCATGACTTCACGGATGGTATGGAAGAAACGGAGAGGGAAGAAGAGGTGTCCCCAGTGCAGCAATGTTGACAGTGGGTCCTCACTTGTCCCTTCCCTTTCAGTGTGTTATAAGACATTACAGCTTCAGTGTCACACTCACAATACAGGTAAATGGCTTAAAAGATTGCAACAAAGAATCCTCAAATCGAAGACAATACCAATAACATGAGCACAAATGAGTAAGAAGAAAATGGCAGAGCCACCTCCTAGAGTGAACATTTGTTAGTCACAGAAATGACAAAATCTATGAAAAGTTCATTGTATCTGAAAAGCAGTTCACAAAATGGGTCAAGTCTGTGTAGCTATCTGTCGCTGTATAACAAATCATCCCGAAACATAGTGCCATAAAACAATAATAAACAGTTAGCATCTCACACAGTTTTCATTGGTCAGCAATTTGGGTGCAGCTTGTCTGGGCCATTCTGGCTTAGGGTCTCACCTGAGATTGTAGTCAAGATGTTGGCCAAGAATACAGTCATCTGAAGGCTTGAGTGGGGCTTGGAGATTCTCCTCCTAGATGGCTCACTCACTTGGCTGGCAAGTTGGTGCTGGCTGTCGGGAAGAAGTCTCAATTCCTGGACCTCGCTATTAGTCTGCTGAGTCTCTTCATCACAGCAGCTGGCTGGCCCCAGTCTAGATGATTCAAGAGAAAAGGCAAAAGTGGCAAATTCGTCTATGGCCTAGCCTCAGAAGTCACACACCATACTTCCACTTTGGTCTATTGGTCACATAAACCAACCCTGATAGAATGTGGGAGGGGACTGAACAGATTTGATTACCAGGAGTCAAGGATCATGGGGGCTGCCTTGGAAGCTGGCTACTGTAATCCACCCTCTGATCCCTGACGATTCACGGCCCTCCTACCCAGGGTTGTAATCAGGCAGACAGAGAGACCAAATTCTCACTAACTCTACCCTGTGCTCTATTCAGGCTGCCAGCAACTTTTTTTTTTTTAAATATATCTTTATTGATTTCAGAGAGAGGAAGGGAGAGGGAGAGAGAGAGACAGAAACATCAATGATAAGAGAGTCATTGATCGGCTGCCTCCTGCATGGCCCCCACTGGGGATGGAGCCCCCAACCCAGGCATGTGCTCTGACTGGGAACTGAACCTCGATCTCCTGGATCCTAGGTCGATCTCAAGCACTGAACCACACCTGGCCGAGCCCGCCAGCCATTTTGATGAGGCCCACCCACACTGGGGAGGGCAATCTGCCTTACTCAGTCTACCAATTCAAATGTTTTTGGTTTTTCAGCTTAATTGAAGTACAATTGACAAATATAACTGAGAAATTTATGCCCTGGCTAATTTGGCTCAGTGGTTAGTGTGTCAGCCTGTGGACCAAAGGGTCCCTTTCGATTCCCAGTCAGGGGCACGTACCTCGGTTGCAGGCTCAATCTCAGGTCCAGGTCAGGCGTGTGCTGGAGGCAACCAATTGATGTGCCTCCCTCACACTGATGTTTCTCTCTCTCTCCCACCGCCCTCCTCTCTCCCCTCCACTCTCTCTAAAAAAAAGTCAATGGAAAAAATGTCCTCAGGTGAGAATTAAAGAAGAAAAACAAAAAATACTGTGAGATATTTAAAGTGTACAACAAAATGATTTGATATACGTACACATTGTGAAAGGATTCCTCCAGTGAGTTCATCAACACATCCATCACCTCACATATTTCCCTTTCATTTAAGTTTTATTCTCTTATCAACTTTCAATTACACAATACAGTGTTACCAACCATAGTCACCATGTTATACGTCAGATCCTCACGCCTTATTCATCTTCTAACTAAAAGTCTGTGCCGTTTACCAACCTCTCCACATTCCCCCCTCAATTCAAATGTCAATCCCACCCAAAAACACCCTCACAAACACACCCAAAATAATGTTTAACCAGATATGCTCAATCAGACACTGTGCCCCCATCGAGTTGACACATAAAATTTAACCATCACAACCATTAAAATAAGATAAATTTATGTTTAAAATATGATTTAGTTCATATCTCTCTTCTATTTAGTTTGTATTTTTGCATATGTTTCTTGATATGCACCATGGAATTGTGTATAACTGTGTGTATAATTATGTGTATATATCACATATGCGTGCATTGTGTGCTCACACAGCCTTTTGAATAGGCACAGAACCAACACACAGTTTGGAGACAATGGGTCTAAAGAGTCTGAAAGCAAAAGAAAGTGCTTGCCCAGCCTTACTCTCTATTTTCAGTCACCATTTGTCAGGGCATCTATCTGGTGGTTAGTAAGTGGCATCAAAACATAGCTACCAGCTTGATGGCCTTAGAAGTCGCAGAAGATGACATGGTTTTGAGGGGAAGTAAAGTGAAAACCACATTGCACACGTAGAGCTGGCAGCTGTGCAAACACTGAGCCTGTTCTAGAAGATAAACAGAATATTTAAAATCAAGGACAAATTCCTCTTTTGAAAACCAGTAAAACACGATCTATATAAAGATTAAAACAATGAATACCTAAGAAAAGTACCTAGGGAAGATTTTAAAGGGGAAAAGCTTACCCTTTTATGAAGAAAAAAAAGTGTCCCATTAAAAAAGAAGAGAAATATAGAGATTTGATAGAAGGGAGAGGGAAGAAGGGGGAGACATTATGAATTTCTACCACTATTAGCTGCCAGCTACCTAGCCCAAAATATTTCACTTTCTTCTCCCCTTGCTGCTCCCTTTCATTGAAATTTTCTTTTTACAGAATCAAAGATCACAAGAAGCATAATGCAGTCTTCTGCCTGGGGGGCCCTCCACTGCGGGAGCTCAACCCAACACCCAGATATGGACACCAAGGACCCTATTCTCGTGACCTCTTTATACCTAGTTAGACACTGTGGACCACTGCAGAATGTTCCAATCAAATTGTTCCTCCAAAGGCCATCTTACCACAGCCTGGACCCACCCACAGCTAATAGTACATGTGTTCATATTGCACACTGTGCCGTAAGTCATGTAAATTACATGTTAGCACCCAGATGTCCACATAATTGAAATATGCCTTAGTTAAATCATTATTATTAAGAATTATGATCTTGCCCATGCAGGCGTGGCTCAGCAGTTGAGCATCGACCTAGGACCCAGGAAATTGCAGTTCAATTCCCAGTCAGGACACATGCCCGGGTTATGGGCTCGATCCCCAATCGGGGGCGGGCAGGAGGCAGCCAATCAGTGATGACTCTCTCATCACTGATGTTTCTATCTCTCTCTCTCTCTCTCCCTTCCTCTCTCTGCAACCAATAAAGATATATTTTAAAAAATTAAAAGTAGCCCAGCCGGGCGTGGCTCAGTGGTTGAGCGTCGACCTAGGATCCAGGAGATCGGGGTTCGATTCCCAGTCAGGGCACATGCCCGGGTTGCGGGCTGCAGCCGATCAGTGACTCTCTCATCATTAATGTTTCTGTCTCTCTCTCTCCCTTTCCCTTCCTCTCTCTGAAGTCAATAAGGATATGTTAAAAAAATAAAAATAAAAGTAAAAAGAATTACAGTCTAGGCCATAAGCAACATCTACCACCGGTTAAGCCCTTGGTTTTGTTAATTTTTTTTCAGTTACAGTTTACATTCAGTATTATTTTGTATTGGTTTCAGGTGTACAGCATAGTGGTTAGACAACCATGTATTTTACAGATTGTTCCCCCTGACATTTCCAGTACCCAGCTGGCACCATACAGAAAGCCCTTGTTTTGAGCCACACAGTCCGCATCCATGATTCTCATACTTTATGTCATTTCATCCACACAGCAATCCTAGGGGTAGGTATGCCTAATATCCTCATTTTACAGGAAAGGGAAAACCAAAGCTTGAGTAATTTGCCCCAGGTCAGATCAGCGGCAGATACAGAATGTGACTTCCCAGATCGCCCTCTCAAGTTCTATACCAGTGGTTCTCAGACTCTGAGGTGTATAAGAATCACACAAAATATTGCTTAAAAGGTAGGTCCCCGACCCCACCCCAAAGATTCTGACTCAGCAGATCTGAGGTATGCCCTAGAAATCTCCTCTTTTATAAAATACCCAGATGATGCAAATTTGAGTAGTTAGTAGCTTTCTGGGACATACATTGTACAGTATTTTAAGACGTATCTTAAATTGGTGTTCTACTCAATTTACAAAAAATTATTTGCATTAAGTCCTCTTATAGCAGAAATTTCCCAAACAAGGTGCCATACAGCACTGCCCATAAATCGAACAAAACTGGCCACTAAAACTGAAAAAAAAAAAAAAAAAAAGAAAAAAAAAGGCAGAAATGCATAGAAAAACACTTAGACTAGTGAGGATAATTGTAACCATTTTAATTTTGTCTCCCATGTATTTTTGTGAAAGGCCTGGTGCTGGAGCCACGAACCTGCTCTTAAGGGAGAGTTGACAGCAAAGAGAATAAATAAGCACCAAACAGTTATTAAAGAAAATGCTCAGAAACAGCGCATCGCGTCCCGTTTGACATCCTGATCCTTCTTGAGAGTTTCATGCTGGTGATTCTATATTGTATTTGTATGGCATAGTCATACCTGCTGCTGGGACAGTGGTCCTGGCTCACGTGACATGCCTGGATATCTCTCCGTATCATGGGTTTGTATTGCAAAGAACATCACGACTTCCAGGTACGTGCCAATTTCATCTCTCTATTGCACTATTGTTGTCATGGCTGTGACTACTGTAATTCCTCACTTAAAGTAAGAATGGCTATGGTGGGAGGGGATACGGGGGACTGGGTGAAAAAGGTGAAGGGATTAAAAAGTACACGTAGCAGTTACAAAAACAGTCACTTGGATGTAAAGTACAACATAGAAGATATAGTCAATATTATAATGACTATGTATGGTAGCAGATGGGTACTAGATTTATCAGGGGTGATCACTTTGTAAATTATAGAAATGTCTAATCACTATGTTGTATATCTAAAACTAATATAATAGTGTACATCAACTGTAATTAAAAATAAAATTAAAATTTTTTTTAATTTTAAAAATAAACAAATGAATTGATTAAATTAAAAGACTAGGTAACATTTACTGAGCACTTTCCATGTGCCATGAACCATGCTAAGATGCACATACATTATTTCATTTCATTCTCACATCAGTCCACCAAGGTGGGCTCTGCTCTCTCTTTGGCTGATAAGGAAGCTGAGACTGAGACAAGTACGGAAACTTGCACTGACTCTGAATGAGCGGCAGTCGGGAGCCCTCCTGCACAGCTGAGCAGCCCCAGGGTGCGCAGTGGCCAGCAAGGGCCATAGGGGCAGCCCTGTTTTATAGCATCGCGTAACCGGTGCACATCAGAATGCCCCCCAAATCACTGAGACACACACCATGCTCGTGGGAGCTATTCAAGAAAACAGGTGTTTAAACATTTTAGAAAGATTGCTACTTAAAATGATGACAAGAAACTAAATGTGGGTCTCAGAGAGGTACGGTTCAGTCGGGGGAGAATGTGCTTGTGCGGAACAGCTCATCCTGATGAGGCTGGATAGATGAAATGTTGCCATATCAGTAACGGTAGTAGGGGAGCAGCACAAAGGCGATTAATTTTATTAGTCAGGCTGCACTGCTTGGACAGATTGGTGCAGGAGAGAAGCGAGAATTAGAGAAACATGGGGGGTGTCGTCTGTCTGTGAAAGAGCTTAAGAGAGACTTGGGCCACACAGGCCCATCCTTCCCCTGTCCACCACCCTCACCGATTGCTCAGAGTGTAAAGATGTTCCCAGGTAAAGTATTTATTTCTCACAACAAACACTCGGCTATTCTCTCATTTTGAACCCCCTGCCTCTGGGTTCGTCTGTACCTTGGCACCGGCAGCTTTAGAGAATAAATATGGGCTGCAGCCTTGTGCACAGGACAAGGCTACAGTGAAAGCAGCGGATTCTCCTTGTCTGGTATATTGATGCTGTGCAGCAGAAAGCCAATAAGTGCGTGACCTTGTTCCACACAAAGTACGTTCCTTTAACAGGCTTTTCCTCCAAGGCAGCAAGTCTGCACTGGGAGGGAGAACAGAATGAATTTTCCTTTTAGAAAATGTGTAAGAAGGTACTCAATTGTTCCAGCTGTTTGTTTTTTTGCCTCTTATTTTTTCAGTTTCATAAAACATACTTGTGAAAGCATATTCCTTTTTGTACATAATGATATTAGCAAAGTCATCTTGCCGAAGGGTCTTCCTCCCTGAGCTGCTGGTTTGGTTCTATCCGGTGCTGGAAACGGGCTCCGGCCACAGAGATTCACACCAATTCAGATTCTTATCAATTGCATTAGAGACACCATATTTCTGCCTGTGTTCCGCTCTGGCCTCTTGACTATATTAGACACCTGGATATATGTGGATGGACAGAAAGACAGATAATGAGATGCTGCAGGTCAATAACTACTTTCAAACCAATGCTATAATTAAGAAAGCATGGGTTTGATTTTCTTGCTCCTACATAACTCTTGTTTGGGGTTTTGCCAAGTCGAGACTGATTTATGCCACTGTGCACCATGAATAAAGCTTTTGAAGTAGACGAGTGCAGCCACAAATGTTGTTTAATTTGCTTGTATATTAATAGGTACTTAACTGACGTGTGACTGTATTACACAGGAGCTAGCGTCTCAGCTTTCTGTGTTCTAACTTGCCAGATACCTACTATGTGCTAGGCACTGTGCTGGTGCTGGGCATTCAAAAATGGATAAAAAAGAAAAAAGGGAAGAAAAAGAACCTGTGACTAAAAGGGCAATGCCACACAGTGAGGGTTAATGAACACCATTTTTTAAAACTGTTTCAACACCGTTCTACGTTTCAAACTGAAAACCACCCTTTTCCCCTCCACCCATGAATCAGTCAAGAACAAAAGGAAAGGATTCTGAATTTTTTCCTTTCTTTCCAAGCACCTTGGGAAGAACCAGGCATGGAGCCAAAAAAGGAGGGTGGTTTTACTAAGGAAAAACACCACCCTGTTTGGCTTTGATGAAAACAAGAAAGAAAGAAGCAACTGCAGCTCGCATAGAGGCTCGAGTGATGGAGATAGGAGAGGAGTGTTTTTATGGATAAGTGCCACGGGCGAAACAGCAGATCTAATCAAAAGCACTACGCACATGGATGTTCTGGCCGCTAGGAGAAGGGAACTCTTACATCGGCTGGGTCTCTAAGTTTCTCTTCCTCTGTTCAGCAGAAGCTAGACAAGCCTTACAATGCATAAAATATTCCTCACAGCCTCCCTGTCCTCCAGAAAAAGAAGACGACTCTCCGCTAAGACAAACCATTAATTCCAAATTAATTCCAAACTAATAAAATGCTCTTATCTCCATCACACAGGTGAGCTGTGGTGTGAATATCCATGTGGTTCCGCACATATGAGCAGCCAGGAATTGTCACTGTGATCCTCTCTCTCCAGTAGCACAGGAACAGTCTCAGCTTGGGGAAACAAGAATGCTAAGATTTAAAAGAAAGCTAAGATAAATTATCCCCTCATCTTCTCTCTACCCTCCTCCACCAATTCCCTGCCTTTGTTGCCCATCAGGGACTGGTGATACCCTGATAAACCCCCAGTAGAAATAAGCAGTGACTACAAGGCCGCCGCAGCTCCCGCCCTCTAGAGGGCGCTGTACACTCCAGACTCAGGAGACCTCACCAAGGTCACCTGAGGGGTGCCTGTTCCCATGTCCCTGTTTTGGCAAGTTAAGCATTGAACAGGCCTGGACAGGCAGGAGTGGGAGCCGGAGCTGAGAGAGGAGGCAGGGCCTGGCGCTCACGGAGGCCGAGGGAGGAAAGGTGCTCTCCTAGGGAGGGTTTCTGGTGGCCAAAGACGATTGTGGCTGCCCTGTGCAATGGAAAACAACAGACAGAAACCAAGGAAAAGCAAGAAAGCGAGAGAGGCAGAGCCTCTATCATTAAAGATAGTCCTGCCTGAGAAGAATGCTGGGTATTGGAAGGCCGCGTAAAAGATGCCAAATGCACCAGGAAACTTTCTTACTAGACCCCAAGTGGATGTACTTTAAAACCAGATCCAGACTGAACTATTTCCCAAGCCCTGCTTGACCATTCCCAAATAATCTGACAGCAGTGTCCCTGTGGGTTAGGTGCTATCACACCGCGCTACAGATGAGGAAACAGACACACAGGTGAAAAGTGCCCAAGGTGGCCCAGCCAAGGATATCAGGGCTGGGTATACCCCACTTGATCCCACACTAGGGTCACCCACCTAACTGCTGTTTTCATTGACTGCTAAACACCATGCCTCTAAAAACAGCCAGAAAAACATAGCCTTCTAAACCCAAACTCTAAAATCCAATTTGTTCCAACTCCATAAAGCAGCCAAGATGGTAGAGTGAAGACATCCCCAACTGTCTTTTCTTTCGTATTTAGCAAATGCCAAGGGTAAGGAATATAAAAAAGAAATTATGCTTGTGTGAAACCTGTTAGAAAAATAAACTATGTAAGCTAAGGCTAGGAAATCAATCTCCTAAAGTTGCACTAGGACCAAATACCTAGGATATTCCATCGATTTTTGAACCAATTTAAGCCCACCACAGGCTGTGAGAACCCACCATGGTTGGTCCACCTCTGCTCACAAAGCAGCTCTCGGCTTCCAGCTTCCAGGTCCCCCGGTGCCTGCAGTCATATTGCTCTGGCCTAAATTCCATTCCCCACCCACCCCACCCCATCAGAATTATTTGCTCCCCACTTTCCTGATGAGCTCGAGGCCTTCCTACGTGAATCTCCTTCACTTCTTCCATCTTCACCTCAACAGTTCAATAACTATATCTCCCCTCTTGTTTTTTTCTTCTGTTTTAGCAAAAGAGATGCTCTTCCTCCTTCCCAAAGCTGAGCCTCCTGCCTGGTCTAACACCTGCACTCCAGTTACCCCTCCTGTACCTTTGTCTCCCAGTCGGCCTCTTCCACTTCACCTACGAATCTGTGCTACCCTCTCCTTCTTATAAATACAATAAATGAATGAATAAAAAATGCAAACCGTTCCATTTACCCGTGTGCCTCTTTTTAACAAGGTTTACAAAACTTGCTCAGCCCTGAGAGTCACCTGGGTCCCTGTTTATTATTCCCAGGCACTTTCCCCTGGATGTCGACTTGGCAGGTGTGAGACAGGTGTGGGAATCAGTGCGATTGGGCAAGTTTGGGAAACACTCCCTTCAATTCTCTCTTCAGTGTCTGCAGATGCTGAGCATGCAGCCTGTCATTGCAGCTGCTTCCTCACCTCCCACGCACTCTCAAGCATGTTGCCATACTATCACTGGCACAAACTTTTCTCCTCTGGGTATTTTGCAATGCGACAACATAGCCAAGTTCATCTATAAGTCCCAGGATTTCCTAACCTGGATGGTTCCAGGTGAGGGCTGGCCAGGCAGAGAAATCCCCGTGAAATTGTAGGGCAGGAGTGAAACAGCAGGCTTATGTTCTGATGGAGGTTGATGGAGGGCCCAGGGCCTGGTCACTCCTGTGTTGGCATGGGGCACACATAGACCAACAGCTCCTGCTCCTTAAACTTCTCTGAGTTCTGGGCCAAGCATGTGTGTAGCTCCACAGCAGAGGACCTGGCTTCTGCAGGTCACCTGTGTCATCAAGGTTGGAGGTGGTGAGAGACAGGTGCAGGTTACAGTTTGTCTTTGTAGGCTAAGCTTGTCTTCACAGGTTCCAGTTTGTCCTCAATTCCTCCTGCTCATATCCAATTTTCTTCCCAATTTGTGGCCCCCACCAGAAATGGAGGCAACAGTCTTCCATAAACTTTTCAAAATGGTCTAATTGCTGTGAGAAGTCCCACATGCATGCCACTCCCAGAGGTTCTGCTTCTCAGACAGAACCCTGTTTGATGTAGACATTGGTGCTAGACATGGTTCAAGGGGAATAGGGCCATACAGCTGGGTTCTTTGGCTTGGAACTGATTTATGTAGAATTGGTTCTCTGATGTGGTTAGATTTAAAGGCAGTGATAGCCCTGTCACAGTGGCAAAGGCTACACTGGTAGCCTGTGACATGCAATGGCAAAATATTCACTGAAGCATCACCTATAACACCGGTGTCTAGAAGACAAGGCTTTGTGTGACCACATAGTGGCTGCTGTAATAGATCTGGGTTAAAATAAAGAGTCTTAGGCACTGAACACTTCCGCTGCTTCTGCGGCAACTCTGACTCTCCTTCCCAGGCTCTTCTTTCTAAGCCTTGAGTGGATCCCTCCATACATTTCTGTTCTGGTTCTTTTCTCATTTCCTAAAACACTCACTTCATTGTCCTGTAGGGAGAGATTCTAAACTTCCCTCTTGTGCCCCAGCTTTTTCTCTGGGCATCATCCCTGGCTTTCCATTAGCTAAAGGTTAAATACCTGGAAGTTCTATTGCCTCTTCAAAATCATTCTTTATCTGCAATGGACTGAATGTCTGTGTCCCCCAAAAATTAACACGTTAAAGCCCTGACCTCCAGAACTGTGAGAAAGAAACTTCTGTTATTTATAAGCCATACAGTCCAAGGTATTTTATTATTGCAACCTAACCTAAGACAATATCGTATTTCCTTGTTTCTCCATCAGTAATGATGCCACAACCTTCCCAGTCAATCAGACTTGTAACATTAGGCATCCTTGACCCCGCCTCTCTCTTCTCTTCCCACATCTAATCAGTCACAAATCAGCAATTTTATGTGCTGTCTCACCTTCCATTAAAAATGCAACTCAAACACAAATTGGTGTTCTCTCTGGAGGACTACAACAGCCGTCCACTGACTATAAGCTCCATGGGAACAGGGATGCTGCATCCCAGACCTGCCCTTTAGGAGCAGCAATCGCTTTCCCTAACCTCCCCCCTTAACTCCACAAAGAACACACAACTATGAAATTGTGGTTTTGTGCTCACTGAGCCAGATCAAATTCTTAGGCAGGGCTTCGTGGCCCCAATAATTATATCCATCGACAGAAAGGGAGAAAGGGATGCATTTATTCCATCCCATCCTGCTCATTGCTTTCCATTCTTTTCTTTTTTTTCCCCTTTGGTTGCATCTAAAACAACCACTGCCCTCTCCCCAGGCTTAGCAAGTGTAAGATCTTGACAAATGTCTCTTGAAATTAATCCCCCTGCCCAAGAAACAACCTCTTTTCTCTTCCACGCTCAGTACCCTCCGGGTGGTCTGAAATATTGACGGTGCTAACCACTGACCACAGCTCTCTTGTAGGGCAGCTGCCTTCAATGGGGACCACCGGTCCCTTCCCACAGCGCAGCCAAGCAACCCGGGGCTGCAAAACAGAATGATGCTCAGGAAACAACGGTGCTCAGTGCACATCTGCCTGGCTTCTGGGAAGAGCTACCCCAGGTGTCCCATTAGCTCTAGAGGAAAAGAACATTGGGAGTGGGCCTCCGCGAGCCCCTGGGTTCCCCAGAGCTTCCTCCTTTCATTCTGCATGTCACCCGGAGTCCACATTTTTTTAACCATCACTGACGGGATTGGAGGAGTCTGTTGAAGTTTCAGTTGTCCTAAGTGGCAGTAACAGCAACAGCTGGTTCTTCCACGGTGTATATGTCTGAGAAGAGTAGATTGGTAGGGAAGGTGTATCATCCATTCCTTTTTCCCGTCATGCTTGAGAACACTCAGCAGAACAAGGAAGCTTGGGCTTTTTTTTTGGGGGGGGGGGTTAAGCCTCACCAGAGGATATTTTTTCCATTGATTTTTAAAGAGAGTGGAAGTAAGGGAGGGAGAGGGAGAGAGCAAAACATCGATGTGAGAGAGACACATCAATTGGTTGCCTCCCACATGCGTCCCAACCAGGGCTGGGGATCAAACTTGCAACTCAGGCATGTGCCCTTGACTGGGAATCGAACCCGAGACCCTTAGGTGCATGGGCCAATGCTCTAACCACTAAGCCACAAAGCCCAGGGCTGGGCTCTTCTGATGCAATGGTATGGCCCCTACTGGAAGGCCTCTTGCGAAGGGAAGAATGCACCCCCAGGCTGACAGTGCTGGGACACCCAGAACAGAACATATCAAGACAGTGGCTCTGAAAGGAAGGCTTCCACAGGAAAACAAAGCCAGGACAACTCCTCTTTGTGACCCTGCAGCATCAATTATTCCCAACCCTCTCCTTGTGGTCCATTGGAAAGCTCTCCATCATGAATCTGTGGCCTCTGTGACATGGTGGGTCCCTGTGGCACACACCTCCAGACCCTCATCCCCAGTCTTCCCATCAGCCTGGTAGGTCCCTCCCACGTCTCTGAGGCAGCACTCGGTCTGTAGCTATGGCTTAATGATCCAGCCTACATTCATTTAATTCACCACAGAATCCGGCCAACTGAAAATTGTCAACCGGAGACACTCTGCAGTTTTGCTGATGTATTTCTGAAGGGAATAGCAGCCTGTCACTTTCAGACAAGCCGCTTGATTTCTCTGGGCCTGGGTTTCCTCTGAGTAAAGCGAGAGGGCTAAATGAGGTTGCTGGCTTTAACCCGGGCTGCATATTAGAATCATCTGGGGGCCTCATAAACCAACCATGGGGCCTAGGCCCCTCCTTTCCAGACTAATTAAGTTAGAATCTGGAGGGAGGGGCAGAGGCCAAAGCCCTAGTATTTTTTAAAAGCCCCCTAGGGGATTGTAAGGCGAGGCTGACATTGGAGAACCACCACCAGAATGGACAATCCCTCAGATTACCTTAACACCAACCTCACGTTGCTCTGCAAGGCTGCCAGGTCAGGGTGTGAGCAGCAGTTGCTGTTCTAGTGACTGGGTGTTGGGAACCATCTCTGACAATGGAGTGAAAGGAAGCCATGAAATTAAGTCATCAGTACCGTCATTTTTTTATTATTATTTTTTAATTTATTGATTTCAGAGAGAGAGGGTGGGAGAAACATCGATTTGTTGTTCCACTTATTTATGCATTCACTGGTTGATTCTTGTATAAGCCCCAACTGGAGATCGAACCCACAACCTTGGTACATCAGGACGATGCTCTAACCAACTGAGCCACCTGGCCAGGTCACCAGTGATGTCTTATTGCCCAAAGTAAAAAGTTCAGTTATGATAAAAACGGCCTCCCCTGAGGCTTAATGTGTCCGTGGAGAAGACAGGATCGGAGGTCTTCAGAATTTTCCCTGGACCTTCAATTTGCCAAGCAGTGCCCAGAAAAGATAGTCATGGACCTACTGTGTAAGACGACTGGCCTTTTACAGGTCGCCCCCCACCCTCTCTGCAAAGACTAACATGCCCAACCTTCACAGCCTGTAAGAGATCCCACCTCTCCGATCAGCTCTCCTCCTCATCTCTCCCAGTCATCAGCCAAGAGCTAGTTACCAAGCGCCCACTTGTTCACTGAGGCAGTGTTCCCTGCCCTGGGGATATGTTGGTAAACAGAAGCAGGCAGAGAGGAGAGCAGGGTGAGGGTGGTGAGAGCTGCCCGGGAAGCAGCAGGGGTCAAGTTCAAATAGCAAGACGGTCAGGCTAGCCTCATGGACACGGTGAAATCTGCACAGAAACGTAGAAGATGTCACCTTTCTTCTCAGGCCTGCTCTGCGCGCAGTGCCACATGGTATTAGATGTGGCCTTGGATGGTGATTATTTTGTATGTTAGACATTTACTCTATTAAAGTCTCTGAATCTACTCAGCACACAGCACATAGTAGGCACCAAGTAAGAAACCCTTCGAGGTGGAGAAATAGGCAGGAATAAGTACTGTTTTATCTTCTTATCTGCAGTACAATCCATTCCTCTCTCTTGCACACACCCAGAGGTTTTCAGTTCCACGTTTAGGTCAAATGGGCTTAATTTCATAGTCATAGCATTTCGAATAGAAAGAGCCCTTACAAATCATCCCAATCCCTTATCTTAGAGGTGGGGAGCCTGTGGCCGGCAAGTCTGAGACTCTCCCAAGTGGGCCAGGGGCAGACATTCCCCCAAAGGTCACGCTGCAGCTGAATGAGCTGTCACTGCCACTTACGAGCTCCACAGGCTGCAGATCAGCCAGGGCCACCCCTCATCCACCCGGTGCCACGGCGGATACAGGAGCAGCACAAAATGTCCCCAGCATGCTGTCCCTGGCTGCCCTCTGCTCTCCACAGCACCAGAGCTCCCTTCCAATTCCCGTCAAGTACAGAAATTTGGCCACATCAGTTTATAGAGCAGACGTTTTCGGTGTGCTGTGTTTTTCTGTAACGAACCTGCCTGCACCTTGGCTTGTCTCTCAAAGACATAGACAGTAACCATCCCTTTAAATGAGCAGCAAATTTATAATAAAACTGAAAATTACCACAGTGTTTGCAACCTTTGCTAACCCATACCCTCCCTGAAAAGCACAAAATCACACACTCCTTCAGTGATCATTAAAGTTGTAAGTTACCCGGCTCGCATGGCTCAGTGGTTGAGTGTCGCCCTATGATCCAGAAGATGGAGGTTCAATCCCAGGTTAGGGCACATGCCCGGGCTGTGGGCTTGATCCCCAGTGGGGGCTGTGCAGGAGGCAGCCAATCAGTGACTTTCTCATCATTGATGTTTCTTTCTCTCCCTCTCCCTTCCTCTCTCTGAAATCAATACAGACATATTAAAAAAAAAAAAGTTGCAAGGTAAACAACAAACCACAGGTAAACACAAAACAGTGATTTTTTAAATGCATTTTTATCTCGAAAGATACTTTCACTTAAAAATTATGCAATATTAATATGAACACTAAGTCGGCTTCCTTACTTGCTCTCTAGCTTGTTTAGGAGAAAATAGAATTTTTTTTCATTTTCCAAATTAAAAATACCATAATATTGACATGGTATTGACCCAAACAATGTAGGGTCTTATTATTAGGTGTTAGCACGAGAAGGCCATGCGGTATTTTAAACTATGATGACCTAAGACTCAAATGATGCCAGAAAACACAGCAGTTTTTGGAATAAGCACAGGGCTTGGAATCAGGCACCAAGTTTTTAATTCAGATAATAGGGGCACTTGGCAGGGGCAGCTTTTGCCACGTCTACGTGATCTGGCTCCATAATCATGAGCTCTGAGCCCGCAACCTAATTCTTAAGATGAGTGAGATCTTAGGGTCTGTCCTCAGCAGCATCCGTGACCCGAGTGAAATAGAGATGAATGGAAACTGAGTGCCATGTGTAGCCTTAACAAAGAAAAGGTTTGTGTGTCTGCAGTCTGCCAGAGGCTTATAATAGAACATCAAATAATAGCTAAGCAGGGAAATAGGCCGGGCCTGAAGTTTCACATCCCCTGGAGGAAGAAATCATGATATTGTCAAGTAGCAAGAAAAATAAAAAATTGAAAATGTTACCAACAAGAAAGTTGGCCCTGACGGCAGCCTGTATTATGCTTTGTTTGTCCTTTGCATTCAGAGGTAATGCGCCTGGCAGTGACTGTTGTCTGAGCCCTAGGATGTGGCTTAAATACCAATGGGAAGCTCAAGAGCCTTTCCCGTGTTCCATAAATTGCTCAGAGGTTTGCTGCTGCCTCGTCGCTATTTGTTCCTCTGCCGCGAAGATTCACAGTCCACCTGAAGCCTTTGGGGCAAGGGGAGGGCGCTCACGCCTTCCTGCCCGGGGGGGAGATCGGCTCATGGCTGTGATTTAACGGAAGCGACACTACAAATAGGTTGGGGAGCCACCTTGCCTCTCCTCCCACCCGTTGACCCAGGAAACAGCGGAGCGTGGTAGTGATGGTGCCGAGGGGAGAGCATGGGCCAAGCGTCCAGTCCCGCAGTCCCGCGGTCCCCCCAACGAAACGCTGAGCTTCAGGGAAGTCACCCAAACCGCAGCTGCCTCGCGTCAAGCACCTGTACCAGGAGATGTACCTGCACCGTCTGAATTCTCATGACAGTCATGCACATCCGGATTATAATCTTCATTTACAGACGAGGACACTGAGGTTCAGAACAATTGTCACGGGTCAAAAGTTAGGCCCCGGGGAAACAAGATGGCGGCAGGTCACAGCTGCACCGCCGCCCCCGCAACCACATCAGAATCACAACTAAAATACAGAACCACCGTCACTCAGAGCCTCCTGAAACCCGGCTGAACAGAAGCCCCACAGCCAGGGACCTGAAGCAGCACCGAGACGGTAGGAGGGGCGGAGACGCGGGCAGATCGGGGCTGAATCGCAGAGACTGGGCCGCGGCCCACACCCGGTGCTGCGGGTTAAACCCCGGAGGACATCTCGGGGTGGAGGTTTCCCGGAGGAGGGAGGGTCCCAGCCCCACAGCAGGACCCCGGCCCAGGGCTCCAGGGCTGGGAAGAGGCATCCCTACAACTCCGGGCTGTGAACCCAGCGGGGACTGTCCCTGGGGGTCGCGGAGGCTGTGGGAGCCCCAGCAGCTCCTCTAAAGGGCCCGGCACGGACTCACTCGGACGCTCCCTCTGAGCCCAGCGCCGGGCAGCAGCCGGAAAGGACCCGGGACACTCGGGGAGGAACTAACCTGCCTGAAGTCGGGGCGAGAGGCGGAGGGCGGCTTCCTCCCAGGCAGAAGGGCTGGCGGAGGCCATGGCTCCTGTGGCGAGTCCTCCCCACACACAGCCAGCGGGCAGGCGCCATGTTTGAATCGCCAGCGCCTGACGCACACCCTTGGCCCCGCCCCGTGATTCCCGGAGGCCCCGCCCCCCCCACCTGCAGCTCATCCAGGCCATTTCCAGGGGCTTTTCTGTGCAAGTGGCTTCTCCAGCCTCACGCTTAGGACTTTCCTAAAATCTCTCAAACAAGCAGCAGCTGCCCCACAAGGCTTGATAAGCGGCCCCAGGCCTGGCATTAGCAGCAGCCTGCACTGGCTCATAGCTTGGCCTCTCCTGGGCACCTCCAAGCCCAGCACATGTAGCAGCCAACTACGGTTTGCTGTGTAGCTCATGCTGGGTGGCCCTGGGCAAGGCACTGGCACAGGCTGACTTTGCACCTCCCGGGAGGCCCCAGAGACAGTGCACCTGGTGGTCAGACTCGACAATGCTGGATTACAGCCCTACCACATCCACAAGTGACACACTCAAGGAGCACACTTGGTGAACACCAAAGCTCCACTGAAGTAAATCCTGCTCCATACGGGTGTCTCCAGCACAGCAGCTCTTTGGCTATAGTTGCAGCTGGTCCTCACAGCCGATTGGCCTGGGGGTCAATTCCTCCCAATGACGCCAACAGCAACCAAGGCTCAACTACAACAGGACAGTGCACACAACCCACACAGGGGAGCACCTAAAAGGCCCAGCTCAGGTGACTGGGGAAGCTGAGTCACTGGACCCTACTACACAAAGCCACTACAAATTCCAGGAGACATAGCAGCTCTACCTAATACATAGAAACAAACACCTGGAAGCAGCCAAAATGTGGAGGCAAAGAAACATGCCACAAAGGAAAGAACAGGAGAAATTTCAAGAAAAGGAACTAAATGAAATAGATCCAAGCAAGCTACTAGATACAGAGTTCAGAATTATGGTTATAAGGATGCTCAAGCATATTAGTAAGAGTATTACAAAAACAAGTGACACCATCGAAGACATAATAAAGTACCAATTTGAAACAAAGGCTACATGAACTGAAATGAAGAATAATTTACAGGGAATCAACAGTAGAGGACACTGAGAATCAAATCAGCAATTTGGAATATGAGGAAACAAAAGACACCCAACCAGAAGAGCAAAAAGAAAAAAGAATACAGAAATATGAAGATAGTATAAGGAGCCTCTGGGACAACTTCAAGAGGCCCAACATTTGTATTATTGAGGTGCCAGAAGGAGAAGAGAGCAAGAAATTGAAAACCTATTTGAAAAAATAATGACAGAAAACTTCCCCTACCTGGGGAAAGAAATAGACTTACAAGTCCAGGAAGCACAGAGGGTCCCAAACAAGAAGAACCCAAAGAGGCCCACACCAAGACACATCATAATTAAAATGCCAAAAGTTAAAGACAAGGAGAGAATCTTAAAAGCAGCAAGGGAAAAGCAATTAGTCACCTACAAGGGAGCACCCATTCGAATGTCAGCTGATTTCTCAACAGAAACTTTGCAGGCCAGAAGGGAGTGGCAAGAAATATTCAAAGTGATGAAAAACAAGGACCTACAACCAAGATTGCTCTACCCAGCAAAGCTTTCATTTTGAACTGAAGGTCAGATAAAGAGCTTCTCAGACAAGGAAAAGCTAAAGGAGTTCGTAACCACCAGACCAGTACTACAGGAAATGTTGAAGGGTCTTCTTTAAGATGAAGCTAATGAACAAAAGAAACTGATGAACTAAATAGATTCAAAGACACTGACGCATGAAACAGACGATCATATTTCAGAGGGAAGAGGGAAGAGGGGTGGAGGGCGGGTAGAGATTAACCAAAGAAGTTATACGCATGTATGCTTAACCCATGGACATAGTCAATAATGGGGTGAAGGCCTGGGGAAGGGGTGGGAGAGAGGTGGAGGGGGTCAATCAGGAGGAAAAATAGGACACCTGTAATACTTTCAACAATAAAGATACATTAAAAAAAAAAAAAAAGTTAAGCCCAGCCAGTGTCGCTTGGTGGTTGAACATGGATCCATGTACCAGTAGGTCACGGTTTGATTCCTGGTCAGGGCACATGCCCGGGTTGCAGACTCAATCCCCAGTGGGGGGCGTGCAGAAGGCAGCCGATCAATGACTCTCTCATCATTGATGTTTCTATCTCTCTCCCTCCCTCTCCCTTCCCCTCTCTGAAAGCAATAAAAAACATTAAAAAAAAAAAAGTTAATTAGGATTACTTCCAGTTTCCAGTTGGTGTATAAAGAGCTTAGAGTCACCACTCTCTTCTAACAAGTAAAAAGCTGAACAAACTGTAAAAATCCACAATTCTTCATAGATCTATCAAAGACATGAGGTCACATGGCAAACCACTGCCCCCAAAACTGGAGAGACAGACAAGCTAATACAAAGAATCACAACTTACTGCAGGAGATGCCCGTGAGCAGAAGCCTCCACAGAAACCAGAGCCAGAGTAGAAAAACCTGATCTGTAATTGAGGAATTGCTGGAGGTTCAGTGTGTTCAAACCTTGAAGTTAAAAACTCTAGGGGATCCCAGTTATAAGGGGGAACCCATGCTTTGTGAGTTTTACCTGCAGAAGACCTCAAGGTCCTCAAAGTAAGTATCAGAGAAAAATCCACTTGTGCTTCCAACAGAAAGAGGAGAGAAGGAACCATATTGGAATATTCCAGAGCATTCTGTTCCTCATAACAAAGTCTGCCCTCAGGAGAAACTATTTTCCCACAGCCTATCCAATCAGGATTTTATCAGAGCCTAACTGACCTGGAAAAAGGGAAATAGCCAACTTCAGCCCCCTCTAGTTCTCCTGTCCCATTTAAAGGGGGAAAAAAATAAGGGGCACTGGTGAAGTTCACAGTCCAGGGGCACAGGGTCACCAAAAAGTGAGCTGTATAGAATACTTCCCCTCCCTCCACATCTTACAACCACATTTCCATGCCTGCCTGTTTACTGCACTCCTTTTACCCAATGGAGCATGTCCAACTTTCAATGAAAAATTACCAGGCATGCCCGGCCGGGAGTGGCTCAGCGGTTGAGCATCGACCTAGGATCCAGGCGATCGGGGTTCAATTCCCGGTCAGGGCACATGCCCGGGTTGCGGGCTTGATCAGTGACTCTCTCATCATTGATGTTTCTATCTGGCTCTCTCCCTTTCCTTTCCTCTCTCTGAAATCAATAAAGATATATTTAAAAAAAAAAAAAATTACCAGGCATACTAAAAGGCAAAAAAACTGAGGAAATTAAACAAGCATCAGAACCAGAGTCAGAAATGCAGGAATATTGGAATTATCAAACCAGGAATTTTTTAAACTATGACTTAATATGCTAAGGGATTTAATGAAAAATGTATACATCATGAAAGAACAGATAAATAATGTAAGCAAAGAAATGGAAATTCTAGGACAGAATCAAAAAGAAATGCTAGGGATCAGAGACACTGTAGCAGAAATGAAGAATGGGCCTTGATGGGCTCATTAGTAGACTGCACATGGCTGAGGAAAGAATCTGGGAACTTGAGGATATAACAATAAAAATTAAAAAGCAAAGAAAAAAATACTGAATAAAACAGAAGAGAGTGCCCAAAAACTATGAGATGATTACAAAAGCGTAACATATGCATAATGGGAATATCAGAAGGGGAAGAGAGAAAGAAACAGAAGCAATATTTGAAGTGATAATGACTAAAAATTTCCCAAAATTAGCATCGTACACCAAACCACAGATCCAGGAATCTCAACACCACCAAGTAGAATAAGTGCCCTTCCCCCCACCCAAAAAAAACCCTACATGTAGGTATATCACATCCAAAGTTCGTAAAATCAAAGATAAGAAAAACCTTAAATGAAGCCCAAGGAAGAAAATGCCTTACTTATGGAAGAGCAAATATAAGACTCACATCCAAATTTTCCTCAGAAACCATGCAAACATGAAGGAAGTGGAGTGAAATATTTAAAATGTTAAGAAAAAAATCTAACCAATCTAGAATTCTATACTCTATGAAATTATCCTTCAAAGGTGAAAGAGAAATAGACTTCCTCAAACAAAAATTAAAGAAATTTGTTGCCAGTAGTTCTGCCTTGCAAGAAATGTTAAAAAGAAGTTTATCGAAGAGAAGGAAAATTATATAGGTAAAAAAAAATGGATCTATATTGGAGCATTGGAGAATAAATAAATAAATAAAGGTAAAACAAACCTATTTTTTCTTATTCTTAATTGATCTGATATATAACAGTTTGTTGAAAATAACAGCAACAATATAGTAGATTATGTATGCTACAAATAAGTGAAATAATGACAGCAATGATACAAGGGATAGAGGGAGGAATTGGGATTATTTTATTATTATAAGGTATTTGCACTACCCATGAAGTGGTATAGTGTGGTTTGAAAATGGACTTGGATTAGTGGTAAATGTATATGACAAACTCTAGGGAAATCACTAGAAAAAAAGTGATTAAAAAGAAGTGTAATTGTTATCCTTAGAAAGGAGAGAAAACGAAATCATATATAATGCTAAGTTAAAGCTACAAAAGGCATAAAGTGTTGAAGTAAAAAATAGAAACATAGAAGATAATAATATCGTAAATATTAATCCAACTATATCAATAATCACTCAAATATCATTAGTCTATATACTACTTATGAGACAAAGTCTGTAAGAATGTATCAAAAAACAAGATACAACTATATATTGTCTACTAAAGGAAAAACACTTTAAATATAAAGACACATAGTTTAAAAGTAAACGGATGGAGAATGATATAGCATGCCGACACTAATCAAAAGAAAACAGGAATAGCTCTATTAACTTCAGACAGCATACTTCAGAGTACGGAAAGTTATCAGGGATAAAGAAGGACATTATATAATAATAAAAGGGTCAATTCTCCAAGAAAACATAACAACCCTTAATGTGTATATATCTAACAACAGAGCATCAGAATATGTGAGGCAAAATCTGACAGAACTGTAAGGAGAAACAGAGAAATCCACTATTATAGTCGGAGACATTAACACCTCTTTATCGGAAATACAGATCCAGGAGGCAGAAAATCAATACAGACATAGCTGATCTCCACAGCACCTTAAATCAACTGAGTATAACTGACATCTACAGGCTACCAAACAACAGCAGATTGCACATTCTTCTCAAGCTCACATGGAACATTCATCAGGATAGACCACATACTGGGCCATAAAACACTCTAACAAATTTAAAATAATAAAAGTCATACAATGTATGCTCTCAGATTACATGCAATTAAACTAAAAACTAGTATAAGAAAGAAAGATGGAAAATTCCAAAGCACATGGAGATTACACAACACACTTCTAAATAACAAATGGGTCAAAAAGGAAATGTAAAGTTTTAAAATATTTTGACCTAAATGAAAATGAAAAGACAACTTATCAAAAAATTGTGGGATGCAGTGAAAGCAGTGCTTAGAGGGAAATTTATAGCTTTAAATGCATACATTAGAAAACAAGAAAGAGCCAAAATCAATCTAAGCTTTCACCTAAGGAAACTAGAAAAAGAAGACAAATTAAGTCCAAGGTAAGCAGAAGAAAAGACATAATCAGAATTAGAGCAGAAATCAATAAAATTGAAAACAGGAAATCAAATAAACCAAAAGAGTGGTTCTTTGAAAAGATCAATAAAATTTATAACCCTCTAGCCAGGCTAACTAAGAGAAATAAAAGAGAAGAGATATAAATTACTAATATCAGAAATGAAAGAGGGTACATCACTACAGATTCCATGGACATTAAAAGGATAATAGAGGAATATTATGAATACTTTATGCCCACAAATTTGATGACCTAGATGAAATGACCAATTCATTGAAAGACACAATCTGCCAGAACTCATACAAGAAGAAATAGGCAATCTGAACAGGCCTATCTCTACTAATGAAATTGAATCGATAATGAATAACCTTCCAAAGCAGAAAGCACCCAGCCCAGATGGCTTCACCAGTGAACTCTACCAAGCATTGCAGGAAGAAATTATACCAATTCTCTGCAATCTCTTCCAAAAGACAGAAGCAGAAGTAATACTTCCTAACTCATTTATTAGTACAGCATTGCCCTAATACCAAATTCAGACAAAGGTATTACAACTATGAACAAGTGAAATTTAAAATTAAAAACAATACCCTTTACGTTAGCATTAAAAACTGGAATATTAGGTATATATCAAACAAAATATATATAAGATTTATATGAGCAAAACTACAAAAAATCTAATGAATGAAATCAAAGACCTAATTAAATGGAGAGATATTTCAGGTCCATAGCAGTTCTGAAATCCAGCTGGGCACACATTATTTCTCATGCCTTTGTGACTTGACTTAGGAGTCCTTCTGCTGGTCTTTCCTGGGCTCCGATCAGCTGGCAATTTCAGGGAGCTCACCTGGGCCTTTCTCACCTAAGGTCTTCCATCTGGGGTTATTCATAGCATAGTAGTCTCTGGATTATAAGAGAGCAAAAGTGGAGGCTCCAGAGCCTCTAGAAGCCTAGCTCAGAACACACCCAGTGTCACTTCAGCCACATTATATTGGTCAAATCAAGTCACAAGGCCAGCCCATAGTCAAAAAATGGAAAAAATGTACACCACATCTTGATTGAAAGTGCAAAAAGACACAAATACAGGAAAGTGTAATTCATTGGAGGCCATTATTGTAACAATCTACCACATAATATATATTTTTATGTATGGAAATATGTGATTTTTTTTTACATCTGAATTTGGAATCATGATATTTGCATTACTAGTTTATTTAGATAAATGTAGTTGAGTCATAATACTTTATGATAGTCAGCTAGCGAATGGCCTGTAGTTTATTTCGCAAAAGTAATGAATTCTCAGTGAGCTGAGATTTGCCTAGAGCTCCCAGCTATAAAATGTTTCCTGTGAAGTAAAATGATATTGCTGAGGAATTTCTGTGGAAATTATAGGGCTTATGGATTAGCAAAGTGAGAATTAATGAGGTTCCTCTGTCTGTACTGCAACCTAAGAACTGAAATACCTATAAAGAAATTAGTTCTAAGAGCGAAGGCCTTTTAAAAATCATTTTGGCAAAGATGACATCATACTGAAAGCAGAACACTGTAAAAGCCTAAATTTTGCCATTATGGAAATTATTTTTATTGCAAAGCATAACTTTTATTAATTAGGTTTTCACACGGATAACCTGGCAATAAAATTATTTTTAATCAAAAAGTGTGTCTGTAATCTTACTGTGTAATTTATTTTTACAAAGGTTTGAGACAATGTAAGCTATAGTTTCTGATCTTTATTTCTAGGTCAGTTTTACTATTTAAAATTAAGAAAGTTTTATGCCATAGAGTACAAAGTGTAATTTCTCGGATATTTGTGAGATAAAATATTATTTTTATTATCTTCAAAATGTGTTAAGTTAGTGATGATAAAATACATCAGAATATCCATCTGAATAAGGTTGTTTTATCTGGTAGGCATGTAATTTTACACATAGAAGGAAGGTCCAATCCAATTAGATGGAACAGATTCTCATGACTTAACTTAAAGTACAATGATGCCATCCTAATTGTTCAATAGTCTTTATCCGGCTAACAGTTTTGACCCCAAGGACGATGACTTCAAGCACATTGATATAGCCAGCTTTGTAATAAGTTACACATTCATAGAAAATTGAAAATCTATGTGCAGAACACTTCAATGTATTTTTAAAAATTCAGCAATTCACCTGGTAACTTCCTTCTCCAGCACCATTTCGAGTCTGATAGCCATTGTGCCAAAAGTTTAAAATTTTAAATGATTATGTGCGGGACCTGGAGTAGTCAAATTCATAGAGAGAGCAGAATGGGACATTCCAGGGGGCGGAGGAAGGAGGGAAAGGCGGGGTTACTGGAGATGGACGGTGGTGATCATTGCACAGCACACATCTCAGAATGTGTGAGGTACAAAAGCAAGCAACTAATATTACAGAACATCATCAACATCATCAGTGACACTAAGATACAATACCATAAAACGGAAGGAAAAAACAACACTTTTCCAAACTGGCAGCTGCTACCGTTAACTCAGACAAACCTCTGTTTAGAAGGATCAGTCACATTCAAGAGAAGCCATTGGTGAGAGACATGAGTGAAAGTGGGCACATTTAGTCTGGAAAAAAAGCTTGCAGCTTAAAAGGTGACTGTGTGGCTTAAGTTTTTTCTTAATGTCAGGGCTGGCTTAAACATTTCCATGTCTAGGTGTCTTTATAGATCCCAGGGCAAAATTAGTAACCTCCATGAAATATCTCAAATAGTTGCGACTCCAATCTCCCTTTTAAATGCATTTCCCCACACCCTAGCCATCGCCTGGCTTATTCCCACTTTTCTAGGTCAGACACTCTGAGGTTTCCCCCTTCTCCATTCCCTGATTGCTGCTCTTGGAGTTTGCAAACCAGTCCTGTCTCCCATCAGGGTTTATTTGTTCAGGACCTAAGGGTCTTTCCCACAAGCCTGGAAGCTGTTGGAAGGCTACAGCTGTGTGTCGCTCAGTCGTAACTCAGCCCCTAGTAGTGTTTGGCCCATAGTAGACAGAGAAAGAAAGAAAGAAAAGAAAGAAAAGAAAGAAAGGAAGGAAAGGAAGGAAAGGAAGGAAAGGAAGGAAGGAAGGAAGGAAGGAAGGAAGGAAGGAAGGAAGGAAGGAAGGAAGGAAGGAAAGAGAGAGAGAGAGAGAAAGAGAGAGAGAGAGAGGGAGAGAGAGAGAGAGGGAGGAAGGGGGAGAGAGAGAGAGAGAGAGGGAGAGAGAAAGAGAGAGAGAAAGAGAGCGAGAGAGCGAGAGAGAGGGAGGGAGGGAGGGAGGGAGGGAGGGAGGGAGGGAGGAAGGAAGGAAGGAAGGAAGGAAGGAAGGAAGGAAGGAAGGAAGGAAGGAAGGAAGGAAGGAAGGAAAGGAGGAAGGAAAGAAGGAAGGAAGGAAGGAAGAATTAAATGAGTGGTACACACTTTTCAAGCTTATGAAAAGGGCCGCATTTCAAGAGCCAGCCTCAACCCCCAAGACCGCGTGATGGGAACGAAGCATGATCGGCCACTGCGGAGATGATGCATCCGAGCCAGGCACCTGCAACGTCAGCCAGCACCTTATGAGATGTTATACTTCCCAACTGGTGCGTTCCAGAAGCAATTTTCATTCCATCAAGTTGTGGTAACTCTCACATTCAGAATACATTTTCTGAAGGATCTGTGGAGAGCCGTGAAGAGTAGCAGCTGACCGGTTTCTTCTGAAGAATATTTTTCACAGAACTCATTCATTATGTGTAGGTATACACACATTTATTAACCAGATCAAAAAACCTTTTAAAAAAATCTATTTGAACTTTTATCGTAAATGTAAGATAAAAATGCAAAAACATTTTAAGTACAAATTAAGCTGTAGTTATTTGTGAGCCTCTATTGATTTCCTGCCCACACCTCCCTACCCTTCCCTCGTACCTTCCGTGGGTAGAATTCCCACGATAGAAGGGAAGCTTCCGGGTAGACACTGTAGCCCTGGGAGATGAAGCATATGGGAGATGCAGCAGGTTTCAGAGAAAAGGGGGTCAGCTCTGTTCCTTCCACATGAAAACCATTGTTTACTCTTCACCAACAACCAAGGGGCAATGACTGTATGACACATGGGAAGATGTATATTCCCAAGTGATCACTCAGTATTAAAAATACCAACTAAATAAAGTACTAGATCTGCTCATCTTCGTAGCTCCTAAACTGGGAGAAATTTGCCCTTCTGAACTCTAGCATTCAGAAAATCCTGGAAAAGGTACAACTATATCTCAAAGAAGCAACAGAAGAAAAAAAAAAAACTCTATAAGCAAAGGGCAGATCAAGCCCTAGATAGCTCCTCCCCCCGCCCCCTGCTTCCATGTGCATGTTATAGGAAATAAAAAATATTTTCATTTAATAACACATGGTTCAACATCATTGCTATGCCAGGACCTAGACTGCATAAATGGCTTCTCCTTGGTAAAAGCGTCTTCTTCCCAGATGGAGTCAAAGCCCCCGAAGGAAAGAGCTTACACCCAGCTAAGTAGCCTTCAGGAGTAAGGGCTAACATGGTATTGGAGGTGATGAAAAATAACCCAGGGGCATGAGGAAGGGGGCAAGGAAGAGACTGCCAAGCAGCTAGCTTATTTCATTTATGTTTTTTCAACTAACAGGTTTAGTACCTACTATAAAATTATGAAATTGATAAAGTTAGCATTTGCTCATTTTATGTACTTACTATGTCTCCTGGTGCTGTGGGTTGACTGAGCTCAGCCAGCCACTTCTTGCTTGGGGGTCTTTCATGCAATTAGTCAGACAGCAGCTGGGGCTGGAGTCCTCAGAAGGTTCAAAAGAACTGGATGTCCAGGATGGCTAATGCATTTAGCAGGCAGTTGATGTTACCTGTTGGCTGGGAGCTCATAGCTGGGAGCAACTGCATGTTTTCAAGCTGTACACTGCAGGTGACCTGGACTACGCATACTTCTCGAAGAATGCGGCTGGAGCCCTGGCCAGGAGGCTCAGTTAGTTGTAGCTTCATCTCAGAAGGTTTCAGGTGCGATTCCAGATTAGGGCACATACCTGGCTTGCAGGTTCGTTCCCAGGTCACCTGGCAACTGATCCATGTTCCTCTCTCACATCGATGGTTTCTCTCTCTCTCTCTCTCTCTCTCTCTCAAATCAATAAACATATCCTTCAGTGAGGATACAACTGAAAAAATAAAGAATAAAGAAAAAAAAGAATGCAGCAGGACCCTGAGAGAGTGTGTCCCAAGAGGGAGGGCTGGAAGCAGAGAGATTCTTGTGATCTGGCCTAGAAAGGCCTAGTGCCACTTCAGCTGAGCCCAAATTCAAGGCAGGGACTATACAAGAGTGTGAAGAAAGGAGGCCTGGCTCCTGGGCCCGGGCATCTACGGAGACGGAAAAAATGTCTAAATATCCCCAACATTACACAATGAGCTTTACATACATTATTTCATTCACAAACGCCCTAACAGGTAAATATAATCGTCCTTAAAAGGCTATTGAAAGGAAGGTTCCACCACATCCTAATCCGAATTCCCTCGAGATAATGAAGGGGCTTTGTTGAACCTGTAAACATTTAAGTGCTACTGACTCCTCTCCAAAAGGCCCTTCAGAAAAGGGCCCCGCACACAGGGTGTATACTTGTGTTTTTTTACGTTAGAGTGGGTTTAAAGGCCTTTGCCCCTTTCCCACTGCAGTAGGCAGCGTAGCCCTATAACTCTCAACCGTCTTTATCGCATGGTTGATCACTTTCCCTGCCCACAGGGCAAGAACTTTCCACTCCGAACCCCAGTCTGCTGCCTGCCACTGTTAACTGCCCACCCTACCCTTCTCACTCTCACAGGTATCAGATTGTTTTTCATATCACTTTCTTTTTTTAAGTTTCAGATCATATAAATCTGTGGTATCTTTCAGAGCTAGACGTTTAATTTTTGATTAAAAAAAAAAGTAAGTATATATGACTTTGTCCTCAAGTGTTAAAAGCCTGAGACCCCGAGTCACGGTGCACCTTGCCTGTCCCCTCGCGCCTAGCTGCTGCCGCGGGGGTGTTTTGTATAACGCACGAGTGGGCCCCAATTAGAAACAGGAATGCATTTGCAGTAAGTATTTATTATGTTGTTCTGAGCGCACAGCTTTCATTTTGCCCGCTGTAGCTTGAAGCTTGACACAAACTGTTGGTTTGCTGACTGCCTCTCTGGCAGCCACACACACAGAAAATAGATTGCTAAGGGTTGTTTTCCTCCTCCTCCCCCTCTCCTCTCCTCTCTCTCTCTCCCCCCTCTCCTTTTTCTTTCTTCTAAACCCGTCGTGAACATTTTTTAATCTTGTGGCATTTTTAATCAACACGTATTTCCTTCCAGGACCTATGATCCTCTATTGATTCCCATTAAAATGCTTTTCTTTTCTTGGCCCCCTCTGCTGATCGAATTTCAGATCAGCCGCAGGATCCGCGGCTAACCTTCCGGCCCCGCTGCGCCCGCCGCGCGAGGCGATCCAAAGGCTGCGCCTTGGCTGCCCGCGCCCCGCGCCCCGCGCCCCGCGCCCCGGCCGGAGCGCTGGGGCGACGTCTCTCTTTGCATGGCAATTTTTTTTTTCCCCTTTTTTTGTCGTTACCCCACCTCCAAAATTTTTTTTTTTTTTTTTTGCCTTTGATCGCTAGGGAAGGGGGGAGAACGGGAGAACAAAAGAGGCCGATCTTTTTCCCCGGGGCTGACGTCAGTTTGATTTTACTGACAACTATTCGAGCGCGTGCAGCGGTGGGAAGCGGCGCCTCGCCGCCCCCGCCCCCCACAGCTTCCACTTTGGGGGAGAAAACAAGACTTTTAGCGGCTCCGGAGACGCGCCCTGAAAATGGCCCGCGCGCGCTCGGCGCTCGCTGCCCTCCAGCCTGCTTGGCAAAGGGCATCCGAGGCTTGTTTGTGTGGCACGATCTTCACTGGGGCGGAAAGCACGCGGCGGGGGAGGAGCGCGCCGGGCGCGGGCCGGGCGGGGAGGCCAGGAATGTTCCTTCCCCGCGCGGGGAGACGGCGCGGGCGGGGCGGCGGCCCCTGCGGGCGCGGCCTCGCGGGGTCTGGGGACCCCGAGGCCCCGGGCGGGGCGGGGCGGCGGCGCGAGGGCTCGGGGCCCGCGGAGCCGGGACGGGGACTCGCTACCCCCACGCCCCGGGCCACCGCGGCCTCGGCGGCGCCAGCTCCCCGCTCGGCGAGCGCGGCGACGGGCGGCCCGGAAAAGCCGGGCCGGAGCCGGGCGCGGACGGGGTTGGGGCGGCGCGGCGACCGCGGGAGGAGCCGGAGCCGCCCGCAGGGCCCGCGTCGGGCTCTCGCGCCGGCCCGCGGCGAGGCGCCCCCCGTCGGGCCTCGGAGGAAGTGCGCGCGTCCCACAGCCGCCGGGACCCTGCGGGTCTCTGACCGACCACCGCCGTTCTGAAAAGCCGTCCTCTCCAGGCTTCCGCGAAATAGTCCCTGCTTCTAAGCCCGGAGGGGACCGGGCGTCCGTTTCGGGGGGAGAGGTGTGGAAAGCGGCCTGGCTCCGGGAAGCAGGGGTGATGGGGCGGGACCTGGGCCCCGCGCGCACCCACGGCCCCCGCCCTGAGCACGCCCGAGACCTTCGTTCACCACGCGGGTGGGGGCCGGCTGCCCACCCAGGACCGCGCGCGGCGCATTCCGCCCGGACCAGAAGGTGAATTTAAAAATGGACGGAGTTCTGTGAGTGGAACACGGGCCTCCAGCACCGGTGGACGCCGCTGCCCTGGCGTGCGGTCCGACCGCGTGGAGCCTCGCGCACCTGCCTTGCAGCGCTCGCCGCCCCGGGTGGGCCGCAGCGTGGCCTTGACTTTCCTGTGGCCCCAGGCCGAGCGTCCCTGGAGGGGGGACAGAGGCTCGTGCCTGGGGTCTGCCCAGCACTCCGGGGCGCACCACGGGCGCCTGCTGGGGGGCGGCAGAGCGCCCCGGAGCTCGGGGGATAGAGCAGTTCATCTTGGCACAGGAGAGGGGCCCCAGACGGCTCCCCAGAGCGGCTTTTCCGCGGGGTCTGCTGACCGCCGCAGGGGACGGTGAAGGCACCGCTCCGGGCGGGGTCGGACTCGGGCGAGGAGGGCACGTGCGATGGGTGGGCACCGGTGGTCTGAGAACCGGGCACTTGCTTAGAAAGAAGGGAGGAGGCGGAGGTGCCAGGGGGTGATTGCCTTGCCCTAGGGGTGACAGCCGGGAAATGCACAAAACCATTTCAGGGGTCTCGCTCGAACCGCCGCAAGGATTTTTAAAGCATTCAAAACCTGACTATTTAGTCAGGGGAACTGACCTCTTTCCCTTAGATTGTCCAATTAAAAAAAAAAAATGACAGCAGCCAACACAATCGCCGTCCGGTGCTAATGACTCAAAATTATACCTAATTTTTTGTGTCGGATCAACACAAAAAATATATTGTTTGGTGTGCTGCAGAATGTTAGTAATCGTCTGTGTGTGCAGTGAGAGGGAAAGGTTGAAAATCGCTGGTCTACAGTACGAACATGCAAACATAGACCAAAGCAAGGAATAAGGGATAGATATGCCAAAAAAGGCAAAAGAAAAAATGAGAGCAGTTTACCAGGGACTTTCAGAAAAGTTACATGAAACCAGAAAGAAATGCCAAGGAAAACCCCTGGCTTGTGACTCTGGGAACATAAACATTTTAATAGCCTTTGGCGGGGGAAAGGGAAAGAAAGGAGGTAACAATGGAAGCAATGTTTGATTAAAGACCTTTGACCATTACAGCGTCTCTCATCTGTGAAGACATGAATGGGTCATAAAAAATAGGAAAAGATATTAGCCCTCACTATCAAGAAAGAAATGAAACTCGAAACCGGAAAAAGTGATACACTGGAAACAAGATCAATGTTCATCATTAAGGGGCTCAAACTAAACTGTCACAGTGAATAGAATATTATGCAGCCGTTAAAAATGAAGTGTATTTACTGGAGAGATGTTCACAGTGTATTGTTATGTGAAGAAAGTTATAAGCCAACGTGTCTGGAAGGACCTATCGAGAATGTTAGCAGTGGTTCTCTCCAGATGTTTTATTAGTCACTTTTTTACTTTCTACTTCAAACCTATAAGTACTGTCTGAGTTTTAACAATGAGGAATTATTACCTCTTTTGTTAACAAATTAATAAATGCATGGTGAAATAAAGTTTTAATCTTTTGGAAATGTATGTGGTTCTTTTCTTCTAAAACTGAAGTGGCTTCTGTGGCACTGGAAGTCCTTAAGGCAGATGGAAAAAGAGTCTCCCAAGTCAGGCTGACCCCAGGGCTGCACAAGGCACCATTTTAAAAAAATATATGGTTTTTATTGATTTCAGAGAGAAAAAGGGAGAGGGAGAGAGATCAAGCCTCCTGCTGGAGATCAAGCCTGAAACCCATGCATGTGCCCTGACCAGGAATGGAACCATGACCTCCTGGTTCATGGGTTGATGCTCAACCACTGAACCACACTAGTTGGGCAAGGCACCATTTTTTTAATTCCTTGTGATATCTGACCCAAGACCTTTCTTGGCTCAATAACTTCATCCATGAAATGAAGATAACAGTAGTATCTAACAGGGTTGTCATGAGGACTGGACATAATATCTGTAAAACACAGCACTGCTCCTGGCCCCCAGGAGGTGCTCTGTGAGTGGGAGGAGAAGACTTTTCTCATCAGATCCTGCCTCTGCCACTGCGGTGGTCATTAGAGCTGTTTACACATATTCCTCCTCTCCCCCTCAGAGGGTAAGACTGTATTTCCTCACCCATTTGAAGTCAGGAGTGGCCTTGTGACAGGCACTGGCTAACAAAATGAACAGAAGGAACATGTGTCAACAGTGAGCATTTTGTCCATCTGCCATGACAACCAACAATCCCAGGTTGTGGCTGCTCTATCTAGAAGCAGAGCCCCCAGTGCCCGCACCCCCCCCCCCAGACATGTAGCATGAGTGAGAAAGAAACCTTTGTTCTAAGCCACTAAGATTTAGGGGCTATTTGTTACAAAGCCTAATTAAACTCATGCTGACTGACACAGCCACTTGCTCCTTTTGTGACCTTGGGAAAGTTACTTAATCTCTTCAGGTTTCCATTTCCTTTCCTGTAAAATGTAAATGTTAACCTTCCCACTCCATAGGTTGGTGGAGAAAACAAGTTAATGTCTGAAGTGCTTGGCCCTGTACCTGGCCCCTGGTAAGTACCTGTGAAATGATAGGGACTATTATAACCTCACCACACGGGCTTGTTTTCTTCTATTACATGGGAGCAGACATCAGTGCCGAGGGGATCAGTTGGTGCTTGCACGTGGTCTTTCTACCAATGGATATGCTTTTACTGCAGCCATTAACTAAGTTACTCACACATGAATGAGAGGTGCCAGAGTCGACATAGGTAAGAAAATTCACTGAAATATTATTGATAATCTCCTTTTCATCCCTGGAAGAAATGCCAAATAATAAGTTCTAGTGGAGTTGGCAGCCACATGGCCTGTAGTTCATGTCCCTACCCCGACAACCAAGAGTGTCCTCTCAGGGGTTAACACCAAAAGGTTCCAGTGATCCTCAGAGTCACTCTGGTGAATGTGACTTGTGAACTAGAGAGATGGCGATAAGGGCAGTGACCACCAATTTCTTCTACAAGAAAAACTGGTTTCTTATCCTCTCAGAGTCCTAGAAACACATTGGTCTCTAATACGAGAGAGAGAAAGAGCGTGTGTCTGGGTGGTTCTAGTGCTCTGGGCGCTTTCCTGCTTAGCCTGGGGAGTGAGGACAGCATGCGGCCATGAAAACTCTGATGTGGGGGACACAGGAAAGCTTTGTTTCTGTTGCTACTTAATTAGCAAGGCGCACAATTCTGACCGAAGATGAACAGTCTTTGAGGGTGTGTGGGCACAAGGCCAGACACCTGGGAGGACCCAGGGGGGTGAAGAGTGGCTCTTCACAGAGCGGCTCGCAGGGGGTGCTGCAGCACCTTCCCAATGTGCAAAGGGATGGAAGCCCAGGGAAATCCCCGGGCAGCGCACAGTGGGCCTGCAATACCGGGATTTCAGTCACTCAAGGCGAATGTGAAATGAGGCTCTCGGGAAAGCTCTCCACTACCTCTAAGAAAGAGTAGCGTGCAGCAGTAACAGTAACGGGTAATGACAGTCCTACCTTCACATCTGCAGGGCGCTATAGTTAACCCAGTGTTTTCCCGTGCATTTACTCACTGTGGCCTTGCAACGAAAGGATCAGCCAAGCTATAGAGAAATGTTGCCCCTATTGTACTTCTGCTTGACTAACTGAAAGGTGTGGGGTCTTCCTAAATGCTGTGACCCACCAACACAGAAGGCAGGGCAGAAGCGGAGGGGAGGCTGGGAGTGAGTTCTGGAACCTGGCTGCCCATCTGAAATGAAGACCGTCGAGCAGCCGGCACACCATAATATTAACCGTAATGTTAGCATGCGATTCTGATTTCCATCACAACCAACACGCAGCGGCCTCTCCAGTCTACCACCATTACACCGATCCACGCGTTAAGGACCACACCCTGGGGCTGCTTCCTGCCTCCTAGCTCTGCACGCGCCCTCCCATCCTCTTATTCCCGCCCAACTAACCCTCCTAAGCATACCTTTCACCGAGACACTTGCTTATGCAAAAATCTCCAGTGACTAAGTCCGAGCTCCTAGGTCCATAAGTGCAGGTCCTCTGGCTGGACCCACCACCAACTCTTTAATTCGGTCAGAAGCCCATTCCCAAGTTGCTCCCACGCCGGCTGGAACACCCTCACCACGGGTGAAAATCCTGCACACAAGGCAGCAGATATCATGTCCTCCGTGAAAACATCAACAACACGCACCTCCAGCCTACAAAAGTCTTCCACATCCCTGCATTATGGTAGGTTTTCTACAGTTCAGCACCCTCATCTTCAAAGTAGGTACCTTACAACTATGGGGCTACGGCTTTCCAAAGGGGCCGCAGACAGGGATGTTTGGAAGGAAAGCAACAGGCAGACCCTCGTGTTCAATACTTGCTTTTTACCAAACACCCTGCCCCCTTTCACGAGGGCTCTTCCCTCACTTTGCAAAGAAAAGTGGTGGTCGCTCTCATTCCCAATCTTACTGGGGTGCATTGCTCGTGGTTTTTTTTAAAAAACCCTCCTGGACACCAAATACAGGAGAAATGGAAAATCTTGGTGTATGTGTCGGGGAGGTGATTAACTCTAAGGACTGTGTGTTAGTCTGCTCCTGTTGTCTTAACACAGTGTCTCAAACAAGTGGCTCAAGCAACAGAAATGTATTGTCTCACAGCTCTGGAGGCTGGAAGTCCAAAGTCAAGGCGCAGCGGGGCTGGTTTCCCCTGAGGCTGTGCGGGAAGGATCTGTTCCTTTGGCTGGCACGTGGCTGTCCTCTCTAGCTGTCCTCACATCCTCTTTCCTCTGTGACGTCTGTCTCTGTGTCCAAATGTCCCCTTTTAATAAGGACACTCGTCATAATGGATGAGGGTACACCCTAATGACATCTTAACTAACTATATCTGCAATGACGTAATTTTCAAATAAGGGCACATTTGGGGGTACCGGGGGTTAGGACTTCAATAGACGAATTTGGAGGGGATTCACCTTGACCCACAACAGATCCGGTAACGAATCCTTTGCAAGTCACGTGGTTTCCAATACCTTGCTTTCAACGAAATTGACGGAGGACAGAAATAGTGTTGTTGGCAGCTGACAGATCATTAAAACTAATATTTGAAAATGGATTACCATGTGATTTGGGGCGAATGAAGTCAGAAGGAGTTTCTAAAATTGAAGGACTTTTTTTAATAACAAAACTCTTTTCATTTCCCATCTTATTTGTAACAAGGATTTTTCATCTCTAAAAAAATGGAAAATAGAAATAGAATGGATGCTAAACACTTTGTCATTATAGCCATAAGTAATTTTTATCCACAGTAATATAATGTTTGGAAAAAGAACAGCATCATCTATATTATTAAGAAATGTAAGCTTCCAATAAAACTTTATTTTTATGTTAGCATTTATCAAAATAGTCTATTCATTTAGGTTGTTTCAATCAATTGTGCAACACTAGCAATGATAACTCAATCCGGAAAGCACTTAAAGCCGAGGGTCACAGGAATTCTAAAGTGCATAAATTTCAATTTTTAAACACATGTTTGATAGATAAAAGTATGATGGGATACTCAGTAAAAGATGTTCAATCATAAATAATTTACATTAGCATAAAATTCTGAAGGGGAAGTAGATGGAAACAAAATTTCAAAGAGAAAACAGAAAAATATACAACTTTTGCTCGCACAAGATGAGCTGGTTTGTACATTTCTTAAATGGATGATGGTGAGTCACAAACTGTTACAGGATTTAGATTCCATTTGTATACATTTAAAATAGTGATGCAACAGTTTTATTTAAAAATGTCAGTATTTCCTAACACTAGCAATTATATTTTTTGCAACTACTTAAATTTATAATAAAATTATAGATACCAACTTTTAAATGTACAAAGAAGAGCATAGTTTTCACCCTATCTGGATGGCTCAGCTGGTTGGAGCATCATCCCAGACACCAAAAATGTCATGGGTTCAATTCTTGGTCAGGGCCCATACCTGGGTGTGGGTTCCATTCCCAGTCAGGGCATGTATGGGAGGCAGCTGATCAATGTTTCTCTCTCGCTCTCTTTCTCTCTCTCTCAATAAAAACACATCCTCGGGTGAGGATTTAAAAAAAAAAAAAGAATGAGCAAAGCTTTCTAAACTATTTAAGAATTACTCAGCATACGGTGCCAAAGTTTGTATTGTTCTTCGGGTGTCTGACTGTCTCAGGGGATATTCAGAATGTGTCTTGTGTAGCTCACTGTTAATCCAGGGAAAACATCCGAGCTTGGGTCTTGGCCTAGTTTTGTCACTATTTCTACCTGCAAAAGGAATCACAGAACTGGATGCATGCTGGCAATCTTGGATTCCTTTCTGAGACGCAGCATGGTGGCATGAAAAATGCACGGTCTTAAAACCACAATGAGATACCACTTCACACCCATTAGGGTGGCTATTATCCAAAAAAAGAAGAAAAGAAAGAAGAAAAAGATTAAAGAAAAGAAGTGTTGGCAAGGATGTGGAGACACTGGAACCCTGGGCCATGCTGTTGGGAATGTAAAATAGTGCAACTACTGTGGAAAATGGTAGGGCAGTTCCCAAAAAATTAAAAATAGAAGTTACCATCTGACTCAGCACTTCCGCTTCTGAGTATACACCCCAAGGAATGGAAAGTGGGGATTCAAACATATTTTTACAGAAATGTTCATAGCATAAATCACAATAGTCAAAAGGTGGGAGCAACCCATATGCCCATCAACAGAAGAACAGATAAAATGTAGTGTATTCACACAGCAGAGTATTACTCAGTCTTCCAAAAGAAGGAAATTCTGACACATGCTACAACATGGATGTACCTTGAAGACATTATGGTAAGTGAAATAAGCCGGCCACAAAAAGACGAACACTGTATGATGCTGTTTATATGAGGTCCCTAGAGTAGTGACATTCATAGAGACAGAAAGTAGAAAGGTGGCTGCCAGGGTCTGGAGGGAGAGAGGAATGGGGCGTTATTGTTTAAAATTATTATTATGCTTAACATTAATAGTATTGTTATGTTATTGTTTATTGGGTCCAGAGCGTCAGTTTTACTAGATAGAGAATGTTCTAGAGATGGATGGTGATGATTATACAACAATATGAACATTATTAATATCACTGAACTGTACACTTAAAAATGGCTAAAATAATAAATTTTACGGCACGTATATTTTACTTTTAAGCACATGGTCTTTGGACTCAGATCTGCTAGTAAGTGACCTTGAACAGTTTGCTTAAATTCCCTTCAACTCTCTGTAGAAAGGAACTAAAAGTGCAAACTTGGAGGCTTGTTGTGAGAACTGAAACATAAACAGACATGTTGCGGGGGCTGGAGTGCGCACCCGGATCCCCTCTCCAGGACCGAGGTGTCTTAGCCCCAGCTGCGGCGCTATTGACTGCTGGTGGCCCACGCTGCACACCTCAGGCATCGGTCAGCCCCAAAGGGACACAGCAACTGGTTGATGCCAGCTCACAAGGTCCAGCCTTTTGCCTCAACTGGGAAAACTGAAGGGTCATCCCAACCTCATAGCCTCCAGCAGGGTCCGCTGAGGAAGCATCCCTCTGCTTCCATCAGTCCTGCTTCTCTCCCCTTCTTACAGCCGTGAGAGGGTAAGTCTCCTGCACGTCCATGTCCCTCTCAGAGTCTGCACCCGGGTAACTCTCCCCTGCTCACGGTTTCCTGGGGGCTTCCCAAACCTGACATGCTTATCATTTCCCACAGGCCCTCCCATGGCTTAGTCATCTGTCCATCTACTCTTCTGCCCCCTCCTCCTCCCTCACCCCATCCCAGCCACACTGAGCCTTGAGGATACCACGCTCATCTCACCGTGGACAACAGTCCCGCTGGGCTGTGCATAGGACCCTCCCTCCCTCCAGGTCACATCTGCAGAGGGGCCTGCACTAAAACATCCCTCCCTACACCAAATCCTCCCCGTGCCTTTACCCTGCCTTGCTGATCTTCATAGCATTTATCATTGACGTGAAATTAGTACTCACTTGCTATTAGACCTAGAATGTGGGCCCCCCAAAGGAGGGGGTTTCTGTCCCTGTGGCCTGTGGAATTCCCAGCAACTGGAATGCCTGGCACATAATAGGCACTCAAGAAACATTTGTGGAAAGAATTAATGAACTGAGATAACGTACGCTGAGCACATAGCTCCGTGCACTGTGTAAGTCAGGGTCTCGACAGATGGTACCTATTATTATTTTATTATATTTCCTGTCTGCCCAACTCAGACAGGATCCTTCTTTTGTATACCTTTTATAGTGCTAGGCACAAAATGACTCAATAAATAAATACCGTTTAATTGGATTTGACTTGCTCTAAAGCCGATGGTGAGGGAGAACGGATTGTTTTTGTCCAAGCTGGCTGGCTGGTTCTACTTCGTTTGAGTGGCCAAGATTCTATCACATCATGTCAGGTCTCTATTAAAATTAATTATGATCAGACTCCATCCATCACATCCCAGGAGAGAAAACAGAGACTTCTCATGAGGCCAATCCTGGTCACTCCAGTGACAGAGGGTTACTCTGAGGCCCTATGTGACATTTCTTCATGCTAATCATCAAACAATGTAAATATTATGCAATAATCTTTTAGAAACGACTAAAAGGGAGGTAAGAGCTGTGATCTCTGCCCCCAAATCACTTAAAATCCAAACTTGTCAGAGCAGAAGAGAGAAGGGAGGCCCCGCTATTTTCCACCTGTTCCCCACCCTGTTCTCATCACCCTGGGCAGCTTCCCTTCTCTGCTCCATCCCCCTCGAGGCCTGACAGGAACACACCACCTGGCATCCCTGTCTGTTTGATATCCCATGATCTTGGCTGCATAATGACAGTGTATTTTATGAATTATATGGCATGCGGTATCACCTGCTTTGCCACATTCAGGGAGCAGCAAATACATATGTAAAATTTAAATGCCGTTTCCTTACTATACAGTTATCATGTATCTCTGTACAGTGAGCAAGGCTTCAGAATGCTGTGTAGAAGTGGGTGATAATTCTTCCCTTTTTTGCAGATGTAAGAAAACCTAAGGGAAGCCATGTCCTCACTACTGGGAGTGCATACCAAGGAGGGGGAGGATGGTAGCAGCTGTGTGCCAGGCTGAGCGTGGGGAAATCCACATTCGTCTAGTAATTTAATCTACACGACACTGTGAGGTAGGTGTTATTATCCTTGATTTACAGATGAGGTAAGAGGTTAGAAAGATTAAGTCATGTTTGTTGAGTCACCCTGATGGCAAGTAGTAAACCAAGATCTGAACTAAACTTTCTCTGATTCCAAAGTGTCTTTTAAGACTGTGCACCCTTGGGCTTGTTACTTACTTTCTTGTGCCCAAGCTGGGTTGTCCTCCTTAATAGCTAATAGCTCCCATTCTACCCTGGATCTTATTTACAAAAACAAAACCAAAAATATATATAAAATGTCCTACCAGATTAAAAATATTACAAAGCTATAAAAATCAAAACAGAACGGTGAGCAGTGAAACAGAGTTCAGAAATCAACACAAGTATATGATAAAGGAAGCCTTTCAAATCATTTCGAATGAAAGATAAATGGATTATTCTATAAATGGTACTGGGAAACCTGGCTGATAAAACAATTAGTAGGTGCCCAATAAGTGTTTGTAATTTCTACACTGTGCAATTAAATGAGATGATACATGCTGTCTGGCTCCCACAGTGACTGCTGGGAAGAGATTCAGGATAACTTTATGCGTTCTGAACTTTTTTTAAGTCTCTGGTCTACACAGACCTCTGGTCTTAACGCCCCAGTCTCTTCCCATACTTTCGATTTACAGTGTTTTCACCACCCCATGAGCGCAGGGCAGGCGCTATTATTCAGTGTCTCTGTGTAAGGCCCTGAAGCTCAGGGAGGTTACGTTCGCAGCTGGCTTGCCTAGTGAAACTTACACACTGGGCCTCCTGATTCCCTGTGGGGCTCTTACTACTAGACTCTATATAAAGCCTCTCCCCACCCCTGCCCCACACCCACACCCATACAATCAAACAATGAAAATAACATCACTATATTAACACAATAACTATGTCAATTTCTCCGTATCCCCATCAGCCTTTGTCCATAGCACACGTACTTTACATAATTGCAATAATAGTTTAATTATAATTTAGTGGCCCATTTTCCCACTTAGCATTGTAAGTCCCCAATGCTTTTTACAGTTGTGTAGCAAATGACTGATGTGCATGCATCCTTACTGTCTCTTACACGATCCCTCTTCAAGTCATCCATGTAAATCTCCATCTCTAATCCAATTGCTCTTTAATGAATTTCTTTCACATGAGTGAGTGGGTGCAATTGTGTTCCTCTTTTCAGGCAGCTGGTCATCTCCCTTCCCCCAACAAGAAGTCTCATTTCTTTTCCCAGCCCATGGGTAACTTTACATGTTGTGTTGGGCCTCCTCTGCTTCCAGAGTTTCTCTGCAGGGGGTGAATATCCAGGACTCTTCTGCAGACCTTTGCCCAGGTGTAAGCAGCAGAAGGGGGTGTGGTGCCTTCTGGAGCTTAGGACCATTGCATTCCTGTTGAGGGTGTGCTCCCCGCTCCTTTTTTAACCTGTGGCTTCCCAATTTAGCTCGCTCAGGACAGTCATTGCTAAAACCATGATTCACTCCCATGGTTTCCTCCCTGGCCAGCGAGAAATTGCAAACTGAGCTTTTTCATCACCTTTCTGTATACAGTATGAGTCATGGACAACAAACCCTGCTTAGGTTACAGAATAAGTCATTGTGTTCAATCAGCCACACAGTGTTTAAAAAGAGAGACGTTTTACATACTTACTGTTCCATTCCATTTCAGGCGATGAGAATGGCCTCATGGAAACATACCCTGACTCGACTAACCTCTGTTTGGAAACAGGTATATAAAGAGTGACACAGAAAATATACATTTGTGAGCCATGCCTGTCCTGAATGCTCTTTAAGGCCAAGGTCAGTCTACTTAAACTAAGGAGTTATGAGGTCTTTAAGAGGCAATATTCAAATGGGCTGTCAACAAACACCTGTTGGACAACTGTGCATAGCTCTACCAGATCTTGGAAGGAAGTACACAGTCCCTACTCTCACCAGAGTGATTCTCTACACAGAGCTGTCTGGCAAACACACTGGCAACATCTGCCAAAAGACGGTGATATAATAAGAGGGTGCTAATGTTATTTTTAATTTTATTTTTCAATTACAGTTTACATTCAATGTTATTTGGTATTAGTTTCAGGTATACAGCTTAGTGGTTAGACAATCATATACGTTACAAAGTGATCCCCCCAATATTTTCAGTACCCACCTGGCACCATACATAGTTATTACAATATTATTGACTATATTCCCTGTGCTATACTTTACATCCCTGTGACTGTTCTGTAACTATCAGTCTGTATTTCTTAATCCCTTCACCTTTTTACCCAGTTCCCCAACACCCCTCCCTGTCTGGCAACCATCTGTTTGTTCTCTTTGTCTATGAGTCTGTTTCTATTTTGTTTGTTCATTTATTTTGTTTAGAATCCACATATAAGTGAAATCATACAGTAACTGTCTTTCTTGGACTGACTTAATTTACTTAGCATAATAGAGGGCTGTAATGTTTTTGTAAAAGGTTGGCAAAGTTCTTTTACTTAATTAGAGAAAATAAAGCTATAGAATAATAGCAATAATAATAACTGGGAAAGATGCTATTATGATTTGTTTTTGTTTTTGGACATTAACTATAAAACACCTGTGCAAGGTGAAGAGCAAGAACCAGGTTTTTTCTAAGAACTTATTTTATCTATCAACAAATGCAGCTATTTTCCTTTTCACCACTAAGGAGCCTTCCTGGGCTAAGAAGTACTAATTCCATTTTAGGAGCAAAGAAGGAAAATTTATGACTTAGTACATCCCACATTGATTGCAACTTTTCATGACTCAGCTAAGATGGGTTAGAAACGGCCAAACGTGTTTGAATGTTATGCTTTTGTGAGGCATGGGCATGGCCAATAGTTGAGAGTTATAGTGATTCAGAAGGGGAACAGCAGCCTCGACCTGAGAAAAATGAGGTACTATAGTAACAAGCCAAATTGCTGGCATTGTCGGGAGCTGTGATTTCATTTTATTGATTGTCTCCTGTGAAACATGAGGCTCTTTATTTGAATCATTTGTATAGTGTCATATTGGGTTAATTGCAAAGCAATTGGATTTAATAATAATATAAGGGTGTATCCATGTACATTGATTCCTAGAATTGTGAGATGTGAATTGCACTTGATCATGAGGTTGTGCTTCCCGATGCTATGAGATGAGCAAGTCCCAGGCTAATCGTGTAAATTTAAGCTGCCCAGGGTGAGCTGTAACTCACATGTCAGTTTGGATTGTTATTGCAAACACTTTATAGGCCTGGAACATGATTGGTTATAAACGAGATGCCCTTGAACTTGAATTGTTTTAAAAAGCATAGCTTTATGCTGAGTTAACAGCATGCCATTAAGATCAGTACCAATGTAAACACAGAGGATGAAGGCTTTCTGTTGGCCATGCTTCCCTGCAGATTTTCATAGCTGCTGAAATTATGTCACCCTTAGCTAGGCTGCTTTGTCTCTGTCAGCCCACTGAGTAAGGAATTCGAGAATAGTTCTCAGAGTTGACAGAATTTCCCTAAAAAGCAAGGACACATACGAATGACCAAGTTCATTATTTCATAACAGATGAAGAACATATTATATATTTGCATAATTATTTTTATGTTTAGAATTGGTGGATCTTTTCCAGTTGAAGGATATTTCTTTCCAAGAAGGGAAAAATAGGTTTTATGGGAAAATTTCATATCCATATGATATAGAAAAACTAAATTAAAAATGAAGACAAATATGTGTGGGGAAATTAAGAGTTTGGGAGAAAGAGAACAAGAGGAGGAAGGCGAGAATGAGAAAAGGAGAAGGCTGAGTGACCATTAAAAACTGTATGGCACAATATAGGCACTCAGTGTTCTGATCAACGACTGATTAACCAAGCTTAAAAAAAGTAGTCAAGAAAGTTAGTAATGCATCAAAATACAATGTCTAGACTGCTGTCTTTCCTGCATCTAGGTAGAAGCAAAAAATATTCTTTTTTAGGCCAAACCTTGCTCTGTGAATTCACACTTTCACCCGTTATGTTTACTCATTTATCATTTTAACTGGCACAATTGCTACAGCATACTCTTAATATCATCTGACGTCATGGTCAACTTGGAGAGGTCACTGGGAGAACCCCTGGCTTCCACATGCATCTGAATCCAGAACGCAAAATCTCTCACTTAAACCAAATGCTCCTCGCTTCCCTTCCTCAAAGCTGACTTTCTCACCAAGTCAAAGACAACTGGGAGCGAGGGGTATTAAATAAAAGACAAAACTAAATACACTTAGTAAGCATGTGCACCTATGAAGATATTAGCTACATTTATTAGTTCCCTCCAGGTTGGTCTTTTATGAGCCCAGACCAATGCTACAAGGTGGCTTTAAATGTTTTCCAGAACCTGTTGAAGGGAATGTGTTAATGGCAGAGGCTGGGGCCCCCTCTGAACGCTGATGAATTATGTGACCATGTGTTCTGAGCTGCACTGGGCCGCAGCTGACAGCTGAATCAGCTGAAAGGAACGGCAGTGATGGGGCGAGAAAAAAAGCTACTTTCCTTTTTTCAGATATTTTACTTAATTTGATATGGATTAGTGATAATACTGCAGACTTAGGAGGATGATAGGAACCTGGGAAATTCTAAAAGGGAGGCCTGAGTCAGATGAGACGTACTACTGAGAAGAGAACTTGGTATTTATGAATAAGGCTAAATGCAAGGAATGTTCTCCTGTCATGAGAACAGGGATCGGTATTCTTCTGTCATGCCCACAGTCCCATTTCTTGGGCTTTGTGATTTCACAGTAGACACCAGGTATCAGATTTTCTAATTAAAGCGGGACTCTTGTTAAGCGTAGACCATTAGAACATGCAGAGATGGCTGGCGAGTGGATGATGGAAGGTGACACATACCTGCTGCTCCACCCTCCCTAGGTCTGTGCTCTGATTAAGCTCCAATGCACTTGACTCATGGCTTAGCCATTTCCTATGTCACTTCCATACACTTACTCGTGTCCACACTGAAAAGGGTACCCACTCTAGCAATTATGACCATGTTGCTTGGTTATATGAAATCAATTGGTTATATCTGAAATCAAAACTGTCTCAGAAGATCTGTCCATCCATCTATAAAAATCTACCCCACTTTTTAGGGACTCAGCAAGTGCTCCTCTTTCAAGAAAACTCCTTTAACTATTCCAATGTAGTATGACTCTCCTTCTCAAATACTAGTTTGAAATGTTGTCTTACAGTTATTATGTTGACTTACATGGATTGAATGTATAACAACATTATGTTGTAACCTCATCCATACTATTTTTTTTTACCATGTAAAATAAGCCACACATCTATTACATTACAAAAATGTAAAAGAGGGGAGTTTTTTTAAAGTATGCTACATATATGCCATATAGATATATATACACATATATAGATATACCTGTGTATGCTATAGCATTAGAAAATGAAATTAGCATTTATGCTTTCATGTTAGGTATAAATGCTTACTATTATTTCAGCACTATTTAACATGGATGCTAGAGTGTTAGAGCTTTTAGTTTTCTAAGACTGGTTATGTTTACAAACTTCTTCACCTACTCCCTTGACCCTCCAAAAGAAACATATCTATAATCAATTTATTTAAGCAATTATAACTAAAGGTATAGATTGCCTAAAGAACCTCTGTGACAAGTCTTAAAAACACCAAGCCAAGATAAGAACATCATTATGGCTCTATTGGCTGTGCCACTCTATAGACACAATTATGTTGCCTTATAATTGACGCCTGGAACCTACTTGTCTCCCTGTTTACTATCTCCATGTTTTCTAATAGGGTTACGCCACTTTGGAGTTTGAAGGGATCAAATATATGCCTCTCTTCCACTACCCCTGTGATCTAGAATGTCTATTGACATTTCCCACACCCATTCATCCAGTCTTTGTTTGAATAGATACAATGAACATAACATTGCACATAACATCGATCCTCATTCTATCTGAAAGTTTATTCTTAGACTGAATTGAGATTTCATTCATTACCTCTAACTTCTAAACTTCGGTCCTACATACACTCTCTGCAGGAATGAAAAAACATCTACTCCCACTTTTCCATGGAAGCCCTTCATGCATGTATAGCTTTGCAGCTTTTCCCCACGAGTATTCTCTTCTCCAAGTCAATATGCTAAATTCTTCCTGTGTCTAGGCATTTCAGCTTCCTTCTCCTTCATTCATTCAGTCAACTTTCACTGAAGATGGACTATGTTTAAAGCACTGTGCTCCGTGCTGTCTGTAAAATGATGAGCAAAAGCACACATGGTTCTTGTTATCACAGTTCTCAGAGTCAAGCCAGGGAAGAGAGACACTCAACACCTAATCATCACACTACTGGATCGGTAACTGAAAGCTCAGGTAAGTGCTCTGAAGGAGGAGACCATTCTATGTAAACATCTGACAAAGGAACCTGGGGGTCCAGGGCAGGTTTCACCAAGGAAGTGATGACTGGGCTGAGACATAAAGAAATCATGAAATCAAAGGGGGAAGGGGGACAAAGAAACAGGCAGAGGGATCAGGATGTTCAAGGACCCTGAAAGACAGGGTGCCTGGCATGCTCACAGAATAAGAGACTAGTGTGGTTGGAGACCAAGGGACTGAGAGGTGAGAGCTAAAGTTGGCGAGTTCAGCAGAGACAACACCACCAGGAGACTTGTAGGCCTGGTAAGCATTTTTGGATTTTATCCTCAAAACAGTAGCAAGTCACTGAAGGGGGTGGGAGATCGCATGCCTGGTCACCCAGTATTCTGGCTTCACTTGCTCGTGTTCCTCCCTGTGGGAAGAGTCCGCACTCCTCCCTACTGAACTGAGAGGAGACTTTGTGATCCAATTTGGCCAATGAAATGTGAGCAGACACTTTACAAGCCAGCATGTGGATCACTCTTTCTCTCCCATCATGGTCATTGCTAACACAACCAGCAATGTTCCACATAGAGGCTGCTCTGTCAGCTTGCATTTCAAAGTGAAATTTCCATGGGGCAAAGCCACATACATGCTGTGAACAAGAAATAAGCTGCTGTTGCTGAAAGCGAAAGAGATTTCTGGGGCTGTTTGTTACTCTGGTAGCACCTAACTTATTCTGTCAAATACAAAGGGTTTTGTGGGGCCCGAGGGAAAATGACCGAATTTGTGTTTTGAAAAGATGACTAATACTGTTCAAAAAGTAGACTGAAAAGAAATCAAAGTAGATTCTGGAAAACAAGTTAGATAGTTGTTACATTAATCCAAGTATGGTTAACTGGACAATGGCGAACACAAAGATATAAATATACCCAAAAGCTATTTAAGAGGCAAAATTTTCAGGGCTGGGTGATAGATTTGGATCTTTGGTGGGGGAGGGGGATGGAGAGATGGGGTACCCTGGATGATGCCTAAGCTTCTGGCTAGGCTTCAGATGGACACTGGTAACTTATGATGAAATGGGTGAAACTAAATGAAGACAATCCATGAGGGAAAAGATCCTGAGGTTAGTTTAGATGTTGAATCCCACGTGCCTCTGAGACAGCCAAGTGATGTTGAGTGGGCAGTTGGCTACAGGTCTGGAACTCAAAGGAAAGGTCAGGTTAGAGAGATAAATTTTGGAATCAGTGGCATATAGATGGTAACCATGGGTAGCAGTGAGTTTGCTAAGCAAAGAGTAAATAGCAAAAAGAGGGAGATGGAGAGAGACTGAGATTGATTGATAAATTTTAGGACTAAATGTTGAGAAGCTCCAAAATTTAACATGTGGCTACCAAACTTATTTTTATTAAGAAGAACCAGATAGAGAAGAGGGAGGAGAACCTGGAGAATATGGTGTCTCAGAAGTCAAAAGAAAAAAAGTGTTTTTCAAAAAGGAGTGATTAAGTGTCAAGGCTGCTCAGAACTCAAAAAGATGAAGACCCAAAAATCTCCATTGTGTTTAGCCACATGAAGGTCACCAGAGGCATCTGCCAAAGCTGTTTGTTACCAGAATGATGAGGAAGAAATCCAGCACCTGGGTGCCACACGCAGCCCTCCAGTGTCCTTGTAGGCTGCCACACAAGGAGACAAGAATGTGGCGAGGTCCAGGTGTCCCACACACAGCATCACCAAGGCTCAACCCTATAGGCAGGTCCCACCAACAAAGCTCACTCAGTTCACTAACATTCCCCGTGTCTACACAGTAGCGTGTCCTGCCCCCCTTTCTCCACCTTCTGTAGAGGTTAAGAAAAAGATTATAGCTCTCAACCATGATAAAACCATTATTTAACATCATTTTATGGGTACTTAAGAAAACAGGATTAACTACAGATGCCACAATTTTGTTATAAAACTAAACAAACTTAAAAAGTTTATCCACATTAAGTTAATCTAACTAAAAGAAAGTACCCAAAACCACATGCAATATAAGAAAAATAAAGAAAACTTTCCATTGAATAAAACATACTTACCTTTGAATTAGTTGGGGGTGTGTGTGTGTTGTGTGTGTTTTGTTTGGTTTGTTTTGCAGGGCTGCAGGGGGGATGGAGAAAGAATCCTTGCTTATTTTTCTTAATTTCTGATTCAGATTTCTCTTACAAATATTGTGACTACATATTTCTACTTTATTCATTTATTAAAATAATCTGATTCTTTTTGTCTTTTTACAAAATTCTTTGTCATATAAATTACTCTTTTGAACTGCCTCTCAGACCTGGTCTTTTCTTTCTCACCCACTTCTGCCACCTCATCCCTTGGGTCCCTAACCCCAAGTCATTTTGCATAAGCACCTGCGTGCTGAATCCTACTCCTAAAATCCTGTTTTAATCATTCCTCTGCCCTTTTAAGAACTTACAATGCCTCCCTAGTTCCCATCCATGAAATATTAAGTTCCCTGCTTAGAACACAGGACTTGCCACGATCTGTTCCCATTAGACTCATTCAGTTGTTGTAACTACTCCCCAAAGTACAACTTTCACTTCCCTTGGGCCAGCATCAGAACCAGCGCCCACACTTCTATTTGCCTGTCCTCTATGCTTTGATATGCACCTCCCCTTTGGCTGAAATGCCCTCCACAAGTCCCTTCACATAACTGAATCTCACCTATCAAGGCGCAGGAGGAAAAATCTGCGTGTAGAAATTGCTTATCTTCTATAAGAAATTAGCCAGTTTAAAAAAACAACAAATTTTATGGAGAGTTTACCATACCATGCTCTTTAAATGAATTATCTCAGAATAGATATCCCTTTGAGGTAGGCAACATTTTGCAGATGATGAAACTAAGGATTAAGTTCATCTATGGAAAGTACCTAGCAGAGTGCCTACCCATAGTAAGGATTAGATAAATGTTGACTGTCATTATGCTTACTAGAGAGATTTAGTAGTTCCCCCAGGTCACACAGAAGTACATGAAAGAGACACAGTTTGAACTCTGGCTTCAGGGCCCACCCTTTTACCTTGCCAAGAGCAGCCATGCTCTGCACAGCTGCTACCTTGCCAAGCTCCCTTAACTATTGCAGTCACATTGAGTACTGCTGTTTCAATTCCTCAGCAGGTGGAGTGTCTGTACCACTCTGTTTTGCACTTGATGGCTATCTTACTTTGACTTTTTCTTCAGTATATGTCTTATCTCAAGTTGGCCAAGCATAAAGACTAGTGGTGTGCTGATAAGTGTTTAGCAACCAGCTCTGGAGGTGGAGAGGAGCTGATTCAGAATGTTTGTTGATTTCAGTGGTATAAATACTCCTCCCATGGTTAATTTCAAGATACCAAAGCAAAGTCAACCAACTCAAAGAATTGCTGACATTTTAACAACGGGCTCTTGAGAGCTGGTGCAGGCTGCCTGCAACACACCATTGGTACTGAGGATTAGACATTATACAATATTCTTTTGTCTTCTATAGTGCCAAGCATAGTGCTAAGCAAATAGGATGCATGACCACGTATCTGGAGCTTCTGGTTCAAGGTTGCAAATGCATATAAACATTTATTTAGACTACTTCCCAAAATTCCATTGAAATCACGGTACACAAAAACTAATGTTTCCATAATAGTGTTTAAACAAGAAAGGATGACAACACCAATTAGAAAATTTGACAAATTTATGAATGACAAGAAAGCAGATAGACTCCTATTGATGGATAAGCCAAAGGAAATAAAAAACTGAAACACTGGTGAGGGCTGCCATGGAGATGGGAGCCATTCTTCCCAGGGAGACTCTAAGTTCAGCAGGTATGGACAGCTTAAGTGGACAGTGGAGCAAATAATTAGGGTAATTAATTAAAGGCTAAGGAAGCATGCAAACACCCAAGCAGAATTTCTAAAATTCACAATTTGATACAATATAGTGAAACTTAAGAACATCAATATGGAGAAAAAATCTTAAAAACAACCAAAGCAGATGCCTAAAAAACAAAAACAAAAAGCAAAAAATATCCAATTAGACCATCATCAAACTTGTCATCAGTCACCATAGATGAATGGGAAATGAATGGCATGTGGGAAATGAATGGCATCTTTATGCTGCTAAGGAAAAATAATTCTCATCTTAGAATTCTATATCTAGCTAAATTTTTATTATAGACAGAGAGTGCACTAGACATTTCCAACAAACAAGGATTGAGAGTGTACCATTCAATGAACCTTCCTAAAAGATCTAATATAAGATTTACCTCAGTAAGAAAAACAAGTAAGACTCCAGATGGAAGAAGTAAAGGGCAAAACATAAGGATGAACAGAGAAATTGTTAAATATATTGTCAAAGTTAAATAGTGATTTACTATAAATAATAAATTTGAGAGGACTTTAAAAATAAGGTAACACTAAGCAATAACAATAAGGGAACAATAAAAAAATAAGGTAACAATAAGCAATAACATGTGACATTGCAACGGAAGATCTGAGTTTAAGAGTCCTAAGTTCCTATGTTCAGAAGAGAATAGAAATATTGATTAACTTTACAATCTGTTAAGAATTTTTAAGAATAAATAGTAAAGGAAGAGAAATATAATTTCCAAACCAAAAGAGGGAAATTGAAAGAGAAAAAGAACTTGAGATATTGACAATCCAATAAAAGGCAGGAATGGGGGAATATAAAAAAATCAGAAATAAAAAATTAAATAAATTTTAATAAAAAACCAATATTGCGGGACAGAATCTACAACCTAGTTTGTGTCCTGACCAGGAATCAAACCTACCACCTTTTGGTGTATGGGACAATGCACCAACCAACTGAGCCACCCAACCAGGGCCCAATTCTCTGTTTTTAAAAATTGAGGTATAATTTACATATTATAAAATGCACATCTTTTAAATATACAATTCTATTATTTTTATGAAACTAAACACCCATCCCAATCAAGGTACAATGTAAAGTCATCTTTAAAGGAAGCTTATTATCTGGATGGACCCAATAGCAATGAAACACAATAGCTTCTACTTACAAATATTACATTTGCAATCTTAGAAATAGCATCCAAGACTTGAAGATAGAGACAGTATATGAAATAGTACATTTTACCCCATCTGTAAGAATAGTTCTATTTTCCATAGTCATTTAGATAAGAAACAGAAAATGCTATAAATCACTGTAAAGTGATTTGTACTTTAAAGTATAAATCTTAACATTTGTGTGCTGAAAAGTGATTAACCACACTTTATTTTCTTCTCAAATTGTCCTATATGGCCACAGGAATAAGCTGATATACCTTATCTTCTGTCCTATCTGAAAAGCCTGAATTAACAGCCCAAGCCAACTTCCATTCCAGCAACAGGGGTGCATGGCTGCAAAGAGTTCTCAAGTCAAAGGAAAATAAGAAATACAAGAACACCCACTCTGAAGTTCCTTTATTTTGGTTTAAACCTCTCTTAACAGGCTCTTTTCAAGTCTTTGGAGCATTATTAAATGATCCTCTATTGATTTTTCGTGCTTAGCACTGGTGAAATGGAGAGACTTGAAGCACTAATGACTGAAGTCCACTCACTGTCTAAAGGACAGGTACAAAGGCAGAGAAGCACTTGGAGCTCATTCCTACAACCATCCTCGTAACTTAAATTTCAACACCAGGAAATAGGACAGGTGGGAAATAGGACATGGAATTCAACTCATCTCTCTCACTTAAATGTAGCACTGCTGCTATTTCTGTTACTTATCTTGGGACATTTTATAAGTATTGGTATATTTTGCTATTCAGCATGAAGCTGTATGCTTCATTTCTACCTTTGAAGACCAATTTCCAGAGAATCACTTTTAGGAAAGCATTCCTCTATTTTCGGCTTCATTCTCCATGGGCCATTTATTTGCAATCCAGAGCTATTGAGTAACTAGAGGTTACAGTAAGAATCTGTCTTGCCAGTTTCTACCTTAAAAAGAAAAGCTTTTAAGACAAACAAACCAATTTTTTAAATGGGTAAAAGAAAAGAACAGGCATTTCACTAAGAGAGGGAGGTGGTCACATAAATTCAACCTCATAAATAATCAGGAAAATGCAAATTAAAAACAAGACACCATTTCACACCCCATCAGATTAGCAAAAAATGTGTAGTCTGCCAATGGGAAGTGTTGATGAGGCTGTAAAACTACAAAAACTCTCATACAAATTGGTGTGAGGGGAAGGTACCTAAATGGGTAAAGACGATGAAAACAATGTTTTTGTTTGTTTTTTAGAGAGAGGAAGGGGTGTCCCCAAAATGTATACACGTTTTAACAGCCGATAGCTCAATTTTGAAAATGAAATGTATCTTAATAAACACTGCTTTTATAATTATTCAAAATGTGTGTACACATTTTGGGGAAGACATTCATATATATATACACACATACATATATACACATGTGTATATAATATATACACAAATCATAGAATACACATATCATAGAAGAATAAATCTGGAAGTTTATACACTAAACAAAATTTTTTTAAGCTACAAGTGGGTTTGTTTGGATGGAGAGATGGGGAATGATTTTTCCTTTTTTTCCCCACCTACAATCTGTATTTTCTTATATTTCTGCAATGAAGCTATAAAACTGGTGACTCTGGAGGGCAATGAGGCAGTGTCTAATAACATCACAGATTTATTACAATCCTGAAGTATTTCCACTCCTTGGTGAAAGTCTTCACATGTGCACAAGGAGACATATACAAAAAGGTGCATAGCAACATTGCTTATATTAGAGAAAAAGTAGAAACAACCTACATCCATCCAAGGATGGACATGTAGGCAGTGGTTAAAGGAAGGAAGCAGGGGGGGTGGGGAGGGCAATGAGGGGGAAAGAGGGGACATTTGTAATACTTTCAACAATAAAGATAAATTTTTTCAAAAAAGAAGCAAATACCATGTGGAGTAATACAGCTACAAATTGCAGAAATGTAGGTGCAGTTGATGCTGCTTATATAAAGATTTAAAACATGCAAAATAACAGTATAGTATGTTGTGTATGTTTATATACATATGTAGGAAAAAATATTTTAATACATGGGAGTGATGACCACCAAATGCACGGAAAATGTTTCTGGAAAGCGAGGCAGGGATGAGATTAGGAAGGGGGGGATGCGTGGGGGTGGGGGAGGTGGACTTCAGTTTCACCTGTAATAGGCTGAACAGTAGAGATGTTTGTTATATAATTCTCTGTAGGTTGTTTTTTAATAGGCCTGAAATGTTTACCAATAAAAGAGTACTCATATAATAAAACAAAAATTTTAAATTAAGTGTATCTCTAGAAATGTAATGAACTGAAGGTATAATTATGATCTTTGGACTAATTTTTTAAAACATTTCACAGCTTTATTTTTGGCAAAAACAAGATTTTCAAACCAGAACATTTAATTTCTGCAAAAACAGAAATAATTTTTAATAAGAATATTTTCTTATTATCACTCAACTTTGTTTAAAACTCAGACTATCTCCACTCAGGGAAAAAAATTAAAAAATATGCCCTTCTTAAAAAAAAAAAAATCTATATATATGTATAATATACATAAAAGAAAGGCACTGAATCTGTAAAAAGCAGCATATCCCCAGCGCAGGGGGACTCGGGGGCTCAGAAGGCCCCAGGTGAGAACTGCACACGGGCACGTGGGGGGCTGACGTCGACTCGAGCGAGCTTTAAACGACGGCAAAGAAAACCCGCGGCGCCTTCCACATTTCCCCGGGAATGCTGCCCGTCAGGGCCCCCGCCCCAAAACTCTACTTAAGTGGCGCACCTCAACCACCTCGTCCCCGGGGAGGTACAGCTTACTCCCCCCTTTCTGTCCTTCTTAACTTCTGGGCTCTGCAGCCTCTTCCCGCTTCGGGGAAACCCGGGCGACCCCCGCGGGGGGACCCCGCTCGGCAAGAATCAAGGGCCACCCGAAGGGACCCACCCTGCCTGGGGGCTGGGACGCCTGCGGAGGTCAGCCCTGTTCGTCACCCACCCACCACAATCTCTGGGTTAAAAGCTCCTGCTTCCAAAACTGGAGAATTCCACGTGCCGGCCCAGGCTCCGCGCGGCAGGCCCCGCGCGTGGGGGCCGCGGGCCGGCGAGGGCGGGAGGCCGCGGCCACGGGGCGCGGGAAGGGGAAGCGCGGAGCGAAGCGGGAGAGGTTGCGGAGCCCAGAAGTTAAGGACAGAAATGGGGGGAGTAGGCCCCTAGTAGAACGACTCTCCTTTCACCCAGGAATCCACCTGGGGACTCCAGAAACTCCCAGACGCGACGTGACTGACAACACAGCCGCTTGCGCAGCACCTACCCCGGGGTAACCGGCTCCACAGCCGGGGCCCGCGTTCTGGACGCTTCCGCGGGAGGGGAGCGGGCCGCGAGGGGGCGGGGCGGGGCCTGGAGAGGGGCGGCTAGGCCGCGGGGGGCGGGGCCTGCGAGGGGCAGAAGGGGCTGGAGGGGCAGGGGCGGGACCTGGAGAGGGGCGGGGCGGGGCCTGGAAAGCGGCGGGCCGGGCCGCGAGGGGGAAGGGGAGGGCCTGCGAGGGGCGGGGCCTGGAAAGGGAGGGGCGGGGCCTTCGACGGGCCGGGCCGGGCCGGGCTGTGAAGGGTGGGGCGGGCCTGGAAAGGCGGGGCTCCTGCGCATGCTCCTCTCCCTTCCCGCCCGCGCCCGCGCCGCGCCCCGGGGGTCTGGGGAGGAGTGGAACCAGTTCGGGCGGCCTGCCGGCGGGCTTGGCGGCGCTGGGCCGGGCGATACTCGGAACGGGCCTGTTCTAAACACTCGCGTCTGCCCGGCCCGGCCCAGGGCCTCCATGCTTTGCACTGACTGCATTGCTAATAAGGACCTCTGAGGAACTAGGTAATTTTCCAGCCCCGCCCCTGCCCCACCCCCAACACACACGTACACTCTCACACACTCACACACGTACCTCTCACACACAGACACACACACACGCACTCTCACACACACACACGCACTCTCACACACACACACACACACGCACTCTCACACACACTCAAACACGTACCTCTCACACACACACGCACTCTCACACACACACACACACACTCACATTCTCACACACGCTCACAGTTTCCCACAGACACGCGGGGCAGGTAGGAATTGCTAGTGGTCTCTCTTGCTCTCTGAGGACAGCGCTCAGGAGCCACGTCCCGCGCCGGAACCGAGGAGGGCCGCTCTTGCTCCAGGCGCTCCCCGGGGCGTCGAGGGAGGCGGCCCCGGGAAGCCTGGAAGCTTCCAGCCCGGGGCGGCCAGAAGGCCTCCCCCTTGGCTAGGCCAAAAGTCGCTCCTTCCTTTTGGGCCTGGCTTTCTCCGTAACTAAAAGGGCTGCATCTCACGTGAAATATCACTAAGTTGCTTTCTGCTGAGTAACAGTGGGCCCTGAGTTTCAGAGTTAAATGCATCACCTGCTGTGGCCGGGCGCCGCCGGCGGGGAAGGGCTGCAGGCCCCGCTGCTCGGGTGGCTCCACGGGGCGCGCCCCTGCCCGCCTGCGTCAGCCCGAGCGTCCACGCTCCGTTAGGGGTGACTTCACCCTTGACCTGACCTGAAAATATTTCGGGGGGAAAATGTTCTGTTGTTGCCGACGTGTAGCTAGGCCTCCGATGGTTGCGTCTGTACTGAACGGGTACAGACATTTTTCTTCTTGTCACTATTTCCTAAACAGTACAGCATAACAACAATTCACATAGTTTTTACATTGTATTAGGTATTATTATAAGTAACCTGGACATGATTTAAAGTATCTGGGAGGATGTGAGTCGGTTATATGCAAATACCACGCTATTTTACAGAAGGGATCTGAGCATTCTCTAATTTTGCTGTCCAAGGGGGCCTGCAGCCAGCCCCCCAGGATACCGAGGGTCCGCTGTATTTTCCCTCACGCCATTTTCAGTTCCTTTTCCTATCCTTTCTTCTTTCTGCCCCTTTCTCCACCAACTTACTTCCTTCTAGACTTGGGAAAGCTGGAGAGGAGAGAGGATTAAAGGGCTGTAAGTAGGGGAAATCCTACCCTTCAGGAAAGGAGAGGGCAAGGCCCGAACTTGTGCTCCTCCTGCCAAGTTAATATGGTAGGAGAACCGGCTAGGTCAGGCCTGGACACGCTTTCCTGTTCTGCAGCTCACAGAATTTTTTTTATTTTTTTGTGTGTCACTTTAACTTCAGTGATCTTTGGTGCCCCTGAAGGTAAGTAACACACCTGAATCATAAAGCTGCAGATGCGTTGAGTTCAAAGTTTTATTTTCTGCTTTTAAAGCCCTCCATAAATTACGGCAAAGGGAGCTGGAATCCAGCCTCCTGCCCTGGCGTTCCTCTGGGATTGTTAAGATTGGCGAAGCAGAGTGCTCTTGAGAAACCAGGTGTGACAGACCTGGGTGGAGGGATCCCAGGGTTGTTTGTGCCAGCCCCTCTGGGGCAACCCTGCAAGCTTGCCACTAGCTACAGCTAGGAGGTGGCCACCTGCCTTTGGTATGCAAGTCACAGAGCGCAAAGTGTCCCCGGCCTGGCCTCGTATTCTTGGCTAGCACAGGAAGAAGGAAAGGGGTTGATAGGAATTCTGGGCAGTAGGCTTAGGATACCTCATCACTCCCTCCAGCCCCTTACCTCCACCTCATCATCTTTAGAAGCCCGGCCAGCTAATAGTAAAAGAGAAGAAATGCTTCAGAGCTCTGCCACCAGCTTGAATAGGGTCATTAGGATTAAAGTGATATAATATAGTCAAAATTAACTTTCTCACAAATCTAAGTTGACCCAAAGAAAGCAATTAATTCTTACTGTTCTCTGATTCCCTTATTCGAAATCATATTTTGCCCTAGCTCTCTAATGTTCTTACATTTCCAGCAAAACAGTTGTTTCTTCCTAAGACTCTTTAAAAAATTATAGTATCAGGGACAGTCAGCGATTCCTGTTTTTTCCTCTGAGCCTGACTACCTGCAAATCTGCTGCTGTAGCAACTAACAGGCTTTTGAACCCGGCTGCAAAGATGCCATTTGGTGTAGTTTTCCAGGTTGTGCTGACTGCTTCCCCAGGGAGAACTCAGAGATCCTGGGACATGTATGTATGTTGAGACAGGAAGGGAACTTCGAGCAGCAGAAGGAAGGTAGCTTACCATGACTTTGCTTCAGCCCCCTAGGATGGCCTCACAATCACTCCAAAATCCTGGCAGATCTGCCCACTCAAATCAGGTTCCCTACAGCAACAACAAAAGTAGGTGGGAGTGAGAACTGTGAGAGGCTCAGCCCCCTCTGGAATGAGCTTGTTGACTTTATTAATGCCTGCCTTTTATTAGAGCGGAACTTGGAAAAAACAGAGGCTATCTTGCAGGAAGGAAACAAAAAGAGAAAGTGAACTTTTTATCAAAGATAAAGGAAATCTTTCTCACTCTGGTTTGTATGGTGATCTAAACCTACTGGAAGTCAGGCCTGGGAGATACACGAGCCCAAATTGACGAGGGTAGCAGGCTGATAGTCAGCTCCATGGGATTTGGAAAAAGCTGAGAAATGACTCCATTCCATTTGACTCTCCAGGACATTTCTGCAGTGATCATGGTGACACCAGCTGCTTCCCCGCCTCCTGTGATTTACTAGAGAGAGTTCTGCATAAGAAAGAATCCCTTTATACTGTGTTCCAATATAGTGGTCATTTTTATAACACTTTATCTCAGTGGTCCCCAAAGCATTTTATAGAGGAATCTAAATCCATTATTATGGGGAAAATGCAGACATTTAGGAAACTGAAATGAGAAAATCCTTTGGCTGAAATAATTTATCCTTTATTTTGCAAAGTCTCTCAGTAACATAGAACCTGTCTGGGTGGTAAATAGATTCAAAGTCCTGGGGGAAATGACCCAAAGATGATATTTTGTTTTTACTATCTTGTTATGCTCTCTGAGTGAATTTAGAAAGTCAATGATATTCAAAGCAGGGTAGTCTTTTACTTATACCCTTACAAATCAATATTGACATGTGTCCTTAAAAATAAAATTAAAAACCAACTCTTAATTCCTTACATTATGAAACAAAAAACAATTTGTTCTACCCAGCAGACCAAAGGGCCATTCATAGAATAAGAGATAGATGAATGGGACTGAAGGGCAAGTATGGGGGATTAATCTAAGTTACTGATTGTTTCTTTTCTCAAAAATCTTTCTGGCAAAGATTAAATTGCACCAAATATCAATCAATTTTATGATAAGACTATCAAACTTGTTTCATTACAACTGTCTAAACATGATTTTCTCATTTAGCAACCTATCCATCCAGAGTTCTGATTATGCTCTAACTTAGGAGATCCCTTGAATCAAATATTAATATTTGTACAGTTATTACAGTAGTTGATGATTTGTACAGGGACTCTAAAATTAAATATAGCATGTCATTTATAGCCTCAGAAGAGACTATAAATGGAAAATCATTTTCTAACCTTTGGTTTTTGCTGGAACAACTTGTAAGATGACATATTCGAAGTGGTATGTATAAGAACAAAATGCTTCTTTAAAGTGCACTCTTTGACCAAAATCTTTTACATTATATAGTACAATGCTTTTCAGACTATATGTATCCAAGGACCCTTTTCCAAACAAAATATTAGTAAAACAGGTAAACAGCGAGGTTCTAAGGGGGCAGAGGAGGAATAGATTTCATTCTTTGAACCCTTGCAAGGGCCACAAAAGTACCTTTGAGGAATGCTGGAGCTCTTGGAAGCATGAAAGCCGGGGCAGTTAAGACTCATTAAAAAGAAAGTAAAAGGCGCCGTTTGAGATGACATTCCTTGTATATGTTTGCGTGTGTTTTGTGAAATATTCAATTAATATCTGGTTCCTACTTTATCATTCTCACTCTGAAGCTGCAACTTTTGTGGCATTTTACAATAGGGCAAACAGATTCCATGTCTGTGAGTTTCAAATTCTAATTTTTTTTTATCCTAACAGTACAGAAAAGGCCAAAGGGCATGTTATGTCAAAATACATGTGACCTCAATGAATTATTTAGATAAGCATTTCTCTCTCGTAGAATAACAGTAGCATCTCAAGAAATGATTGTCAAATTATGATTAGGACCTTGGAGTATTTCATTCCAAAACCCTGATTTTTTTTTTTTTTCAGTTGAGAACACTGAGGTCCTGGAAGCTGAGGAACTTCCCCAAGGTTACATGGGTGCATTCCAAAACACAGTTCTTCCCCCAAGTCACACGCTTTTTCCAATACTCTGTGTGTCGCGTTGTATAAATTAATATGAATTTCTTACAACTTGAAAATATCAAAATTAACTATTGACCGAAATCAGTTAAATATTTCTGTGTTTCTTTAGACTAACCCAGTCTGGTTCACATTTCATAGTCAAGAAGCACGGCTTGTGTTAGATCAAAGGTCACGGAAGCATCCTTAAGCAACACATGTCCCCTGCAAAAGGATCTCCAGAGGTCATACAGAGAGGCACAAAACACCGAGGTACACAAAGCATTCTTGCCTTCTTTGGAAAGCAGAGGTGGCATCAGCATATCTGGAGACAAATTTGCAACTGTGAGGCTGAGATGGGAAGGCTGAAACTGACGTAGAAGAGTCTTATCTCCTTCCACCTCTGAGAACGCCTTTCACACCTGACTCTGAGCAGAAGGTGAGGAGAGGTTATCCCAGAGGGTGACTTTCTCACAGACACAGAGCATTGAATCTCAGGCTGGCTGCAAAGGATTGACAATTTGGCCTGTCTTGCATATATATTATCAAAATAAGGGAGGTTCATGTGATTTTTAACTGGTTTAAGTGTATTTGTGCATATGCCACATGCATTTTCAGATTACATAATTGGACACTTTGTAAGTCACATTTCTTTAAACATGTCATTCTCTGCTTCAGGCTAAGTTGTAATTGTTTGTTTAAGTTCCTTTTGAGCTTTCAAGAGAAATACAAGAGAATGATTTGCTATGAACTAAATTAATACACTAGTTTACATTTGGGGTATTTTCGCAGCTTTGTTTCTGCAGGGGAATACTAGCTCCTGTAATGTTAGTTGCCGTGTACCTCATTGTCTATATAATTATATTACTTGCATTTCAGTATTTGTAAACGCATGCGTTAGAGTGAGCAACCACAGCAGGCTTCAGGGAGGCAGTGGCAAGGGGTGAGTCTGCAGGTGAGGTCACTCAGCCCAGTCTATTGACAGTGTCCTGTAAGGAGTCTCCAGATGGGAGACTTACCTGTTGTGTAGTGTAGTTTGGCAATTGGGGGTTACCTGTCTTTGTAAAAGCATTAGGGGTACTTGGGGAAATGCTAATGCTTGTTACCCAGTTTATTCAGATCACATTATTCAGGGTGGCCTTGATTTTTAAATTCTATGATCTATATGGTACTTAAGGTCTCCTCAGAACAAAGGTAAAAGGAAAAAACACAAGTGCTTATTATGTATTACATAATATTGCTCACCCTACCCTACAAGATTGCTGTGAACAACAAATACATTTGAAAATTGTAAGGGAAATGGCAGACTGAAGAATTATTCACATTTGTTGGTAGTGACACATGTGAATTACACTTCAGCATTGGAAAGTTCAGGTGACTACTTCTACCCATTCCTAGGAAAATATATGACACTACTTTTTCTTTTTCTTTGATTTATTGAAGTATAATTTACATACCATAAAATATACTCATTTTAAGTATACATCTCACTGATTTTTAGTATATGTATACAGTTGTACAGCTATCACTAAAATCCAGTTTTAGAACATTTTCATAATCTCCAAAAGTTACTTCATGCCCATTTGTATTTAGTTAACCCCTTTTCTTACCTCCAGCCCCAAGAAATCATTGATGTGCTTACCGTCTCTATAAAAGCACCTTTTATGGAAATTTCCTATAGATTGAGTCATTCAAATGTAGTCTTTTACATCTGGCTTCTTTCGTGTAGCATTTGCCTTTGAGATTCATCCATGTTGTAGCATGTATCAGTACTAGATCCTTCTCACTGCTCTATAGTATTCCAGTGTGTGGGGCATACCACATTGTGCTTATCCATTCTTCAGCTGACAGGCATTTGTGTTGTTTTACATTTTGGGCTCTTATAAATAATGCTGCAATGAACACTCATATACTTATCTTTGTTTAGACATATGTTTATATTTCTCTTGAGTAGATTCCTAGGAGTGAATTGTTGGGTTTATGATAAGTTTACATTTAACTTTTTAGGAAAATGCCAATTTGTTATCCAAAGCGGCTATATCATTTTATATTTCCATCAGCAGTGTATGGGGATTCCAGTTTCTCCACATTCTCGTCAATACTTGATATTGTCCGTCGTTTTTATTATAGCTATTCTAGTGGGTGTGCAGTAATATCTCATTGCAATTTGGTTTGCATTTCCCTAATGACTAATGATGTTAAGCATCTGTTCATGTGCTTATTAGCCATTAGTATATCTTCTTTGCTGAAATGTCTATTCAAATCTTTTACCTATTTTTAAAAACTGGAATAATTGCCTTATTATTGAGTTGGATACCACTTTTTTTTTTTTTTTACCATTAATTACCACTTCACATTACACTGACTTGTGGCCTCTTACATTCTGTTGTCTTCCACTATTTCTAAATTTCTATACCAGCAATTTTCAATGCTTTTCATCTCATGGCACACATAAACTAATTACTAAAATTCTGTGGCACACCAAAAAATGTATTATAATTTTTTCTGATCCAACAAAAAAAGGTACAATTTTCATTCATTCACATGGATGGCTGTTACTGTGTTGGCTGTTATCATATTTTTATTTGACAACCTAAGGGAAAATAGGTCAGTGCCCTTGACTAAAGAGTCAGGTATTGCATAATTTTAAAAATTCTTGTGGCACATCAGTTGAAAATTGCTATTCTGTACTGTAATTTAACTTTTAGTGTGAATATATTTTTTCTCCAAAATTGATTTTTAAAAAAAGTTTTATTGAGGTATAATTGACATGTAAGATATGCGTTTCTGATATACAACATAATGATTTGATATTTGTATATATATTGCAAAACAATCGCCACAGTAATTCTAGTTAACATCTGTCACCATACATTGTGACAAAGTTGTTTTCTTCTTGTGATGAAAATGTTTAAGATATACTCCCTTAGCAACTTTCAGATACGCACCAAAGTATTATTAACTATACATTACAGGCCATGATTTATTTATTTTATAACTGGAAATTTGTATTTTTTGACCCCCTTCACTCATTTTACCTACTCTTACCTCCATCACCTGCCTCTGGCAACCACTAATCTGTTGTCTATATCCATGAGCTCCTTTTTTTTTCTTTTTGGATTCCACATATAAATGAGATCATAAAATATTTGTTTTTATGTGACTTATTTTACTTAGCATAATACCCTTAAGGGTCATCCATGTTGTCACATATGGCAAGATTTCCTTCTTTTTATAGCTGAATAATATTCCATTGAATATATACTTGCCACATCTTCTTTGTCCATTCTTCCTTGGTTGGACAGTTAAACTCCCTCAAGAAAGCAACCCTTTTACCTTATTATTATTTTTTATATACCAGGCCTAGCAAAGTGCTCTGAAAATAATGCATCTTCAATAAATATTTGATAAAAAGCTCATTGTTTTTATGTAAATATTGTCTGCACACCTAATATAATTTAGGAAGTCCCATTGAATTTTGTTCCTTTATCACTTATTTTATATGTTGGAGGTTTCAGTTTTAAAACCATTTTAAAAAGGGAGTGCTTCAGAGTATAAACTTAGACAAATAAATTTAATTGTCAGAGAAAAGTGATTCTGAGAAAAAAATTAATATCTTATGGTAATGAATATGTTTTAAATAAAATAAATTCAAATTTTAGGCATTATTTTTTTCTGCAAATGTCCCCGAGTGCCTTAACAAAAATAGCGAAACCATAGTTCATCACAAATGAATAATGCTCTCAAGTGTACCGATGAGTAAGGAGAAAGCAAACCAATACTTTACCCATCACCAGTACTCTGGACTCAAAAGATTTTAAATTATAAATATAAATTTGTACTTATGTATAAGCCTGAATATAAAACAAAAACAACTTTTCCTATAACTAGTAAATAACGGGGAAATAAAAACTTTTGAGCCTTGCCTGGAAGGGTGCCAAAGATATACACTTGAGAATATTTTAAGGTAATTAGCATTTTTGTCTCTGTGTCAGTAAAAATAGGCTTTTGCCTGCTACTAATTTTCTTTGGGTTAGTGAGACCATTGTATGAATGAAGGGCTGTTAAAGGCCATTTATATTGTGCAAACAGAGGCACAAATTAGAGAGGGCATGTTAATAAGGAGAGGGGGCTTATGAGTGCTCAATTATGAGCCCAGAACCTGTTTCTATTTTAAGGGGATAGAAAACACATCAATCTTGCTTTTAGAATATTTTCATTTAAAATGAACCGCACATGGCATGCTAAGAACCAGCAAAGGCTGCGGCCATGTGGGTTTTGAATAATTTCTTACATACCATCTTAGCATCAACACTGATATACATATAATGGGCTGAAATATAATTTGAGATCCCAGAAGACCCAGGTCCCTGAGCTGCATGAGGAATTCTAAAGGAAGAGAAATATAAAACTGGACCATCTGTTTCACTTTTCAGCAGGCAGCCTTTAGAGTAGAATATTTGGAGGATGCTGCTTAAAGCCTGAATGGGGATGAAATATAGTGCGTATACTTGCAGCATGTCATTAACTTCCTCTCTCCTAAGCATAACCAATAGCAGTCGGCAAGCCTCGCTCCATGTTAAAAACAAAGCACAGTGTTAGCTGCACAGAGCTTTCACTTCTCCCCATGCAGAGACAATAGTGAGTAGATTGCTCTCCGGCCCCAGGCAGCGCCTCCTGCCTAATTGGGGTGAGCAAAGGGAGGCATCCATTCTGCACAGGCAAGTGTTTGGGGAATCTAATTATAGTTTGCATACGCAACTCTCTGCATAGTCTAGTTTGCCCCTGCTTTAGCCAGTGCTTCCAGTGGCCTCTTACCATGTTTCTTATATGTGCTTATGAAAACGTTTCGAGATACCATCCCCAATGCTGCCTTTTCCCCTATGTGAAATAGCTATTTGAGAATTATAGCTAACCAGGTTGCCAGTGTTCACATAGTGTTCAGAAAGTGGAAAGGCTCTAAATAAAACAGTGAAGGGGAGCAGTAATGAATGTGTTTGGTCTCAAAACAGAGAAACCAGTATCTCCAATGCTATTCAATAAGCCCACTGCTGATTGTATTGGATTTTTAGCTTTTTTTTTTTTTTTTAGGTGGTGCTTGTCCTTTCTCTTGAAACCTCTGTAACTATTAAGGTGAAGTGCCATTTAAAGAGAAAAAGAAGGCAAAGAAATGAGCTCTGAGTAGCCATGGTGAGTCATTTGTCAATGTATCTTTTCCTGAGTTCGTTGGGGAAGCAGACTTCAGAGTGTTGGGATCATAGGCTTTATTTTGAATTTGTCTGTTATCACCTTAGAGCTTTCTTCAAGGGAGATGCGTAGGGTTCTGTATACAGTGTCTGTTGCTATGGAAAGGTTTGTACTTAACCACATTACAGCTTTCTGTCAGGAGCAGGGAAACTGGGGTATCAGTTCATCTCTTTCTAAAAATCACATTTTATGGGATAATACAAAACAAAAAACAAGGACAGCACATATTTCTGGCATTAGAGAACAATTTTAGAGGCCTTTTTTTACATTGTATATACCAAGAAGCTGTTCTACGTTCTAAGGTCCATAGTAGCCTGTTGCTACAGAAGTTACTTAAAATGTAATAGATGTCAATTACTTGCAGTATATTATCTAAGTTCCTCTCATATGTCCATCTCTAAATTCATTTCCGTGTTGCATTTCTCATTTCCAGCCAAATATCTGCCATTGGCTGCACAAGGGAGCTACCTTTTAGCATGTTTTCTAGTCCTCCATTCTCAGTGAGAAATTTCAACACAGTAAGATTGTACTGTGAATATTTACTGTTGATGAGTCCTCTGAAATGGAAAGGTGGAGGGCTGCCCAAATATTAAAATCTTGGCTATTCTCGAAAATTCAACAATTGCTCAAACACAATCTAAAATTTTTCAGTTTTCACATTTTTCTTTGTATCAAAGTTTGCAAAGTATTGTTTGTCTCTCTTTTTTTTTTTTTTTTAACATATCTTTACTGATTTCAGAGAGAGGAAGGGGGGGGAGAGAGATAAAAACATCAATAATGAGAGAGTCATTGATCACCTGCCTCCTGCACACCCCCTACTGGGAATCGAGCCCGCAACCTAGGCATGTGCCCTGACCGGGAATCGAACCTCAACCTCCTGGATCATAGGTTGACGCTCAACCGCTGAGCTGCACCAGGCCAGGCTGTTTGTCTCATTTTTAAACAGTAATATATTGTATGGTACTAATTCCTACACTTGTAGGAAAACATGTTGGTTCTGAGTGCAGACTCAGAAGGCTAGGGTGGGGTCTGCATATGCCATCTGCAGCCTGTGTAATCTTGGGTAGGCTTCTTAACCTCTGTGTGCCTGTTTGCATATCTGTTAACATTGGAATATGAATAGTACCTATTTCATAGGGTTGAACTGGGAATTAAACGAGATACTTCTGGTAGAGCACTTAGAATAGTGCCTGGTGCAAAGTAGGGATGCAGTGAGTGCTGGTTCATACATTGTTGAATGTCTTCATCACCCTACAGTTTTTAATCTTGCTTTTTTCTGCGAATATGCAGCTACAATGTTTAACTCAGAAGAATTTGAAATGGTAGAATCTGGTGCAATGTGCCTGGCTGGATGGTAGAAAAATAGGCGGAGTTGGGTGCCTTTCCTGTGTCCCACAAGTAATCCCATTAAAAATGAGTTTCGTCCTGCGCGGATGGCTCAGTTGGTTGGAGTGTTGTCCGTGCACCAAAGGGTTGGGGATTCGATTCCCAGTCAGGGCACATACCTGGGTTGTGGGTTCAATCCCCTGTCAGAGTGGGTACGGGGGGTGGGGGAGCAACCAATCAATGTTTCTCTCTCACATGGATGTTTCTCTCTCTCCACCTTCCTCTCGCTCTAAAAATCTATTTTAAAAAATGAATTTCCCCAAAGTGAGGATAACTTTGCCTTTCAATATGTAATAACTAGCATTCTCTCTTTGTCCATTGTCCTGTTGAAAGCTCCTTTTGGTTCTAAATAATAAAAGTGTAAAAAGAGTTTGTCTGGATATGTATGTGTTACCTATGTCAAAATTTCTGTTTCCTTTATTAACAATCCTTGTATGTTATTAAATGTAGAAAGAGGTTTAAAATAACTGATACTTTACCCCAGCATATGCAAGGCTTTACCAGTATTCCAAGTATAATAAATGTAGACATAATAGAAAAAGACCAAGAGCTCATTTTGCACACATTCAAATGGATGCCCAAGGTTTCAGCCCAGACCTGGAACTCATTGTCAGTACTTGGCACTGACCCACAGCTGGTGGATCCACCATTAGTAGGCCTATTTTCTTTACTCAGAACATAATTTGGGACTGTCAGGCCAATCTGGCTACAATTGAATGGAATTTTTTGTTCTTTAAAGGTTTGTTTTTCACATTTCATTTATATACTATCTCTAGTGAGGTCAATTCCCCTGTAAATATTATCTAATTTATTCTCGTAACATCTCTAAGAGATAGGGGGCATTTGTCTTTATTATTAGCATCTGGTGTTAGGAGATTCACATTTACTTTGTTGGGAATCACCAGGAATAAATCTCATGTAGACACTAATGGAAAATATAATAGGAGATAAATATAGGTATATCTGTAAATGAAGGTATTTTCCCACCTTTGAAATCTGTTGACTAAAAAGATAAAACGTGGAACAACTTATGATGATTGAATAGTAATAAAAAGCAGCATTTAATCTAAATCTCAGCTTCCCATGATTACAGCATGCTAAATATTACTCAATACTAGAGAATCTGCTGATGAGCTATGTAAATGTTTTCCAGTAAAATTAAATAGATTAGAATTGGAAAGAGAATGTTAATGTTTCTAAGGCTTTTAAAGAGTCGTCTCTAAAAACTTTTCTGAAAAATACAATTTAAGACTATGTTGTGGTGGCATCAGTCCTAGCAGGGTGAACACCATTGTTTCGATGTAGATAGAACAGGCAGAGGCAGCCATCATGTCTGAGAAGTTCTTGTCATCTGTGATCCTGTATTGTTAATTCTCTTCGTGTATTTTGCCTGCTGCTTTGTTTTGGTTGTCAAAGTTTGTTACTGAGACAAGACTAAGATCATCCTACTCCGACAGTCGCAGATTGAGTTGGCATGACGCTCCAGGAGGTGCATCTAATTGCTGTTAATATTGGAAGGATGGATAATCCTATTAAAAAGAAGAACAGTTATAAAAAAATAAATAGGTGGAGGCAAGTCTAGATTACATGAAAGAAGGACAGCTTGATGAGGGGAAATGCATTAACCTGAAAGGAAACAGCTCTTTGCTTCCAATTTAGCAGTTGTGAGCTAGACCACATTTATACTAAATCGAAATGGAAGCAATCTTTCTAATTCATTTATACACTTAAATATTAGGTTTTCTTATATGTGGAAAAAGAGACCTTACTGTGATTCCTAATTGCTAACAGAATATCAAAATGCCGTTAGTAATGTGGAAACCTTCATCTTGTTCCTGAGGCATTATTAGTGAGTCAAAAGAGGTAACTCCCTATTAGGTGGAGAGCATCATACACTAAACCAGTAGCTTCTCACACTCGGATGTGCATAGGCATGACTTGGGGTCCTTGACAAACTGCAGATTCTGATTTGGTAGCTTTGGGGTGGGGCTAACATGCTACATTGGGGAAGCCTCAGGAGATACTCATCCTGCTGATTCAGGACAATTCTTGGAGAAGGCAGGCTCCAGAGAAATATTTTAAAAAGAAATCTGCACAAATGCTGCTTGACTTGCTTTGCCATCATTTCAGGAAATTAAATGGCATCAGGGTAACAATACCTGAACCCCTTGCTTTGCAAATGGGAATGAAGAGAATGAGCCAATTTAAAGTTTTAAGGACTCATTTAAGGATAACTTGAATTATGGGTAAGGTTGAAGGTATAATGAAACAGTCTGGAAGGGCAGAAAGTCTCCTGGTCCCCACTGGAGTTTCTCTCATAACCTTCAATCCCTCCCTTCCATGTGGCCATAGTTACTAGATGGCTATTAGAAAACATGGAAATGCTCTTTGTGTACAATAGACCTTACTACTTGAATTCATGGTGCCTTAGTAAGAGAGAGCGTTGTGCTTCCCCTAAAATCTGACAGAAGCAAATGTAAAAGCACTCTTTGAGGTCACTTTCAAAACCTAGGGGGCAGAAGCCATAACAGTGTACTACGGCTGCCATAACAAAATACCACAGGCTGGCTGACTTAAATAATGGAATTTATCTCCTCACAATTCTGGAGGCTGGAAGTCCAAGATCAAGGTGTTGACAGTTGTTTTCTCCAGAGGCCTCTGTCCTTGGTTTGCAGGTGGCCTCCCTCTTGCTGCCTCTTCACGTGGCCTTTTCTCTGTGTGCATGCACATTTGGTGTTTCTTCTGCTCCCCATAAGGACACTAGTCATATTGGATTAGGGCCCCACCCTTATGCCCTCATTTAATGTTAATTCTTTAAAAGCCCTATGTACAGATAAGTTACATTGGGGGTTAGAGATTCCACGTGTGCATTTTGGGGGAGAGGGGACACAGTTCAGTCCATCACAAAAGCCTCTTTCTGAATAACAACTGGACCCACTGAAGGTGACTTCACAGCAAGAACAAGATGTTATGAACTACACAAGGAATGCTACCATAATGGAGAGGCATCAGAGGCAGAAGTTAAGAGAATTAACACCAAAACAACTGCAAATAACTGACAAAAATCAAAGACACTCTATAATAAAATAATTGAAGAGATTCTAAAGAAGAAATGAAAACATAAAAAAGACACCATGAAAATAAAGAATAGCAAAATTTTAAAAGAAGCAAAGGACAAGTGTAGAATTATGGTCATTAAAATCTCACAGGATAGGTTAAATAGCATTTTAGACACACACAAAGAGAAAATTAGCGAACGGGAAGATATAGATGAAGAAATCACCTAGAATGAAGTACAATGGAAAGAGATGGAGGGGACAAAAGAGTGGATCAGAGATGTGGAAGACAGAATAAGAAGGTCTGACATACATCTAATATGTCTCGGAGACAGAGAGCAAGAATAGAAAATGGGAGACAGGAATAGTCTTCTAAAATATTTGAAAGGGGAGCAGAGACAGTGTAGCTAGAAAAACTTAAGAAATTTCTTTCTTGACTTAGAAAACATGATAATTTTAACTTTAGGCTCCCTTAAAGACCTAAAATCCTATTGAGGATTGTGTTCATATAATTTTATTAATATATTACCCATAGAGGCTAGCTTAGGGAGGATTTCATTTCTGAGCATGTTTGTAGTGAATTCTGGTTGCTATTCTAGATAGGCAGGCCACTGTGTCTTGAGAATTGTTGCACAGGCCTTCCAGATTTCTTTTGGGGGGGGGGGCAGCATGTGTTACTGAGGTATTTGCTATCCTTTTCGTTTTTGTTGTGCTGTTTCTGCAACCTTGACATAAATAAATTCCTTCTATTCACTGACTTCCACAAGAAATCTAATGAGACCAATATCCTTAAAGATTCACTAAAGGTTTGTGGTGGCATCATGAGGGCTTTAGTCTCACTCTGTGTAGACTTTCATCCCACAACCTCATTGAACGTCTCTTACCCTTACTTCTTATGTCATTCCCCCTCATGGTTCCCAGACACCAGGATTCACCTATGAGGATACAAGAGAGAATTGCAAGAGAAATGATTTTTAAATTTAATTTGGCAAAGTGATTAAAGACACAGTTCTGAGCAAGACTTGAAATCCTCCTGAATGCTCTATGCCTTATATTCTTAGTTTATCTTATTCTGAAGATTTTATGAGACATAAGGATGGTCTTCATTATTCTTTGACTTTTCATTGTCCTTTCCTAATTTTCCCTTCTTTCTGAAACATAAATCTATCTTTGAGGTAATGACTGTATTAAAGTTACATCAAACAACTACCTTAAGATTAAATCAAATAGAAGATGTACTTCCTTTGGAAAATTGATTAAATCCAGTTTCCCTAGTGAGAGATTTAAATAGAAATGATTTTAAATCAAATTCACCCTGGATAAGGGGTCTACTGGTAAAACTAAGAGCATCCTTTTAAAGTCAAATGTTTATTACACTGTCTAGGAAAAACATCTTTACTATGTATGACAAGGTGTTAATTTCCTTAATATCCAAATGTTCTTACATATCCATAAAAAGGTAAACCAATCAATTTAAAAACAGTAGATAAACTGTTTGTTTGCCTGGCAAGGAACTGATACGCATATACAAAGTTCAAGCTCAGTTATAATTGGAGAAATGAAAACTTCTAACATTGAGAAGTTGCTTTTCCTCTTTCATCTTGCCAGGGACAGAACTGTTTGCTGGGTGTGGGAACTTTGCAGTCTCGGGACCATCAGCAGCAGTGTAAACTGAGACAGCCCTTTTAGAGAACAATTTGGCAGGGTGTATTAAACTTTAACATATAAATGTTACTTTTAAATTTAAATATATCCTTTGATCTTCCAGTTCCATTTAGAAACTTAGCCTATAGTTTTTTTACATGTATGAGCAAGAATAATCATCTCCGCATTATTTGTAAATAGCCAACAACCACCGAAGGCCCATCCATTAGGATCGTGTTCTCTTACATGTTATGGCACATCTGTGCTTGCGTACAGATGTTTAAACGAAGGAAATGGAGCTATATGTGCTGCTAGAAAGAAGTCCAAGGTAAATAACTCTGTGCAAAAAAAAAGCAAGTTGGAGAACATGTATAACATAATCCATTTGTCTAAAATAATATTTTATGTATATGCTCTGGAAAAAACTGAGAAGTGGGTGAAGTACTTTTGCTTTGCACATTCTTCTGTTGTGGACCACTTCTTTTATTTTCTTTCTTTCTTTTTGGTTTTGTTATTGTTCTGTTTTATTTCTTTGTTTGCTTGTTTGTTGCCATGAGCACATATTATTTTTACAAAATTGTGTAGCTAATTGTGAAAGTCATTTTTACCTATATTAAATATTTTGTTTTAGTTGTCCCTAGATCTTTTGGGAACCACACATATAGGCCTCTTCCAACGACACAAACAAGATAAGGCATATTATCAGTCCCTGTTTCTCTTCTCTCCCTTGTGGCACCCCTAGTGGAGAGACTCTCTTTTAATAGTTGACTAAAGAGATAAAGGTGCCTCTGAGGTCAGAAGATGCTGAGACATGGGCACACCAGGTCTGAGGGGAAAGGGGGCTTGAAAAACAAAAATTAAATGTTATACAGCATGGTGACTATGGTTAATAATAGTGTACTGTGTATTTGAAAGTTGCTAAGAGATTAGATCTAAAAGATCTCATAAGAAAAAATAATTTTTTGTAACTATATATGGTGATAGATGTTAACTAGAGCATCGTGGTGATCATTTTGCAGTGTATACAAATATCGAATCATGTTGTATGCCTGAAACCAATACAATGTTATATGTCAATTATACTTCAATATAAAAAATAAAAAAAAACAAAAACGTGCTTTTACAAAGAACCTATGCTTACATGCAGCACCTTTCCATCTCCTCTCATACCATCCTACTTAGCAGCTATTAATCACGAGTAAGGGAAAGTGGGGAGGAATTAAAGGCACAAAATGAAGCAAACATTTTGAAGCTCACTTTTGTAGGTGTCCAATTCCACATGACTCTTCCAATTCTAAATAGCAGCAACAGCCAGAAACAAAAGTTGTTTTGCTTTACATCATGTAGATGTCAGTTATATGTTGATAAAATACTTCATGCTACAGGAGAGCTGCTTTTGCTGGCTGAAAAGCAACTGTGAGATGCTTAAAAATACTTGTTTCAGTGAGATGTTTGTTGTTGACTCAATACACTGAAAAAAAAAACTACAGAGGAAGAGAAATAGTTTGTTCTAATAGCTGTTTTATTTACTCCTCTGATTTTCCTATTTAATCAAGTTTTCTTGATAACTCCTTTGCAGGTTAAAGTTCATTTTAGTAGGCAGTCCCCAGGTCGGAGTAGCTTTTCAGTAAGGAGAGGGATTGAACTGCCCTCTTCCTAATTGCTTTCCGAAGCCCTCCCTTCTTCCTAATCTCTCTGTAGTTTCCTAAGAAATGAGGCACTTACATATCCCAAGGGGTTAAATGGAGATTTCTGCTGCAGAGGGTAAAGTAGGGAGTTTGCTGCATTAATCATTGAATAACATCAATCACACATCCACTTGGGCAGTTAAATTTCTGTTGAACAAAGTACAGAAGTACCTGGGGAGTGTCTCCCTCTTTGTAAGTGGTGTCATTAGACATCTGTTGTGAAGGCCTTGAAAATAGATTCGGGGCTGCAAACAAAGTCATTTTAGCACTGACATGATGCTAGGCACAGAATGAGTAATATTCTATAGAATTATTGAATATTCTATAAAATTAAATTCTAAAATAAGTTATTGCACCAATTCCCTAAGCAGACTACTAAATTACCTTTTATCCAAATGTGTGTGCTCATTGCAGCAAGAATTATCTTCCTTAAACACCATTTTGATTTTTTAGACTCATTTTCAGAAACTACAATAAGTCCAAACTTTTGCTCGCATAAAATCTGTATTGCTGATCCATGTTGAAAGGTTTTCTAAGAATTGGTTCCTTTCTCCCTAATTTCCCTTTTAAGAGCTGATTGTACATTCATATTATCTTTGCTAGCCTAGAACACGTGTGAATTGGCTTCATAATTTGCTTTCTGCAGCCCAAATGCTGCTTCTGCCATGTAGAGTGCCTCCCTCCCTCTCTTTTACCGTCCAGGTCAGTCCCCTTCTCTTACTATTATTTGTCATTCCAGCCAGCTTTCCAGACTCTAAACACAGAGCAGTGTATTTACAGTAATAACTTATAGAGAATTTTATTTCTGTTTCATAACTCCGTGTCAATTCAATGCAGCCTTAATTATCTTCAGCGGAATATAAGCACATTGGAGGCAAAGGCTTTTACGACTTTCTCATGCTCACCAAAATGATTAACAATAATAAGAGGCTTCATGACCAGGTTAGTTTCAAGGGTATGATAACATCTCAGAAAAAGATCAAAGTGACTTTATTTAAAAATAAAAAAATATCATATTGATGGGTCATATCAATATCATGTGGTATCAATAATGAAGAAGTATCAAATATTTACAAATCAACCTAAAATTATAATGAAATTCGAATAAAAGTCCCAATCCTCATAGATCTATTTTTTTATTATTATTTTACTGTAATATTGAGAAAAAGCATTGTGAAATTCATCTTGAGAAAATTTCAAGAAATTTATTAGGGAGGACATCAGTTATACAAATATTTAAAAGGTAGAATAATTAAATGACATTGGTAGAGTAATAGGTGTGTAGATCAACAGAACATGACAGAGTTTAAAAATGATCCATGTACATGAGGACAATTTCGTTTTCCCTAGAGAGAGCATTTTGTATTGGGATGAAGGATGACTTATTCAATAAAGGTTGAAATAGTTAATTAACTATTTGGAAAAATAAAAACTTGTATCCCTACCATATAACAAAATAAATACTAGATAGATTAACAGTTTCAAAACAAGTCAAATAAGAGCAAAACAGCACATAAAAGTATTGGTGGATATTTAAGCGTATATTTCTATAATCTGTAAGAAGAAAGGGCTTTCTAAAAATAACACCAGAGAAAAAATAAAGAGGAAGAAAAATTCTGATAAAGTTTTAAAATCCTGCTTAGACAATATTTAATGAAATAAACTGAAGAAAATATTTATAACATGTAAGGCAAAGAGTTAAATATTTAATATGTAAAGAGTCTGTTTTAAAATAAATTAAAAAAAGGAATGCCCTGATGGCCAAACAAGTGAGGAACTTTTAAAAAGCAACATAAAAAAGAATAAACACAAATGACAAATGAATATTTAAAGATATCTAACCACCCTAGTAATCAAAGACCACCTGATTGGCAAGGATTGGGAAGGGCGAGACCTGGTGCTGAAATGGACGTGGGAAATGCAGCACTTTTGTACACTTCGGTGGAAGTGTCATATTGTACAGTCTTATGGTGTGCAACTTGGCATTACATCTCAAAAGCCTTTAAAAGGATATATCCCATGACTTATACATTTCACTAGAAGATGTAAGAAAATATATGCATAAAGCAATAGTTATAACAGCTGATCATTATAGCAAAATATTTGGGAAAACGTGTTATTCAGGAAAATCCCAAAAAATAATAGCTTAAATAAGGTAGAAATTTATTTTCCTGCCATGTAACAAAATCTGAGATAAGCAATTCATAGCTAATATTGCAGTTTCATGATCAACAGTTCCTTCTGTTTTGTGTCTACAATCTCTTCAACATGAAGATTTTACCTTGTGGTGCAAGATAGTTATTTGATATCCAAACATCTCACCCACGCTCAGGCCAGCAGGAAGATAAGAAGAACTGCCCAGTTCTTTTAAAGGTATTTCTTGGAAGTTAAACATAACATTTCATTTTGGTCACATGGCCATGCCTGACTACAAAGGAAACTGGGAAATAAGCCTTTATTCCAGACAGCACCTGCCTAGCTAGAAACAAGGAGTCTTATTTCTAAGGAAAAAGGGAAGAAGGAATATTAGTGGGCAACCTGCAGTCTCTGCCACATAACCAAAAAGTTGACACATAAATAATTCAAAAACAAATTATGGGGCATTCAGACAATGAAATACTATACAACTGTTAAAATGTTGATATAGATCTATAAGTATTAATGTGAAAGGAGATGTAACCTGTTATTAAATCACAAAAGCAGTTCATGAAATTGTTTTTAAGTATAGTCTGATCGTGTCATCTCTTATTTATTTATTTATCTAGTTGCCCTTTCATCTGTCTGTCTATCTACCTATCTTTTTTTCTTCTTGTATCTTTATTGATTTCAGAGAGAGGAAAGGAGAGGGAGAGAGAGATAGAAACATCAATGATGAGAAACTTGTTGATCGGCTGCCTTCTGCGCGCCCCCGACTGGGGACCGAGCCCGCAACCCAGGCATGTGCCCTGACCGGGAATTGAACCCCCATCACCTGGATCCTAGGTCGACGCTCAACCGCTGAGCCACATCCAGCTGGACTAGCTATCTACCTATCTTGAAGTGCTTTTCAGTTCCTAAAATGATAGAATTTCTGAGTTATCTTGTTGGTTTTTGAATTTCTGAATATATTGTATTGTGATATAAAATGAATAGTTGATATTTGTTGTTACTGGATGGTGGTCACCCTCTAGCAGTTATGTGCTTTCTCTAATTATTGGGGACAGGATTCTGTATATGTCCACTGAACAAGCTTATTAATTGTGTTCAAGACATTTTATACTTTGTAATTATTTGTAGGCTTTTATTTCCATTTCTGAGAGATGTGTGTTTAGAATACCCACCTTGATTGGGGATATAATAATTCTATTAGTATATATATCATTGTTTGTCTTTATATATTTTCAAGCCTATGTTTTTGGGTGCATGCCAGTTCAGGAATATTATATTTTCTTGGTAATTGTTCTTTTTATCATTAAATAATGGTCATTTTTATACCTAATACTATTGCCCTAAATTCTATTTCTTCTAATTAATATTGCCTTTCTATCTTTAATTAGTCTTTACCTGAAATATTTTTCCCCATAATTTTATCTCAAACTTGGGGGAGGGGTATCATTGTCGTTTATGCTTGCAAAGCATAGACTTTGGATTTCTATTCAGATAATCTTTGTATTTTAACAGGTAAATTTAATGTTTACATTTATTAGGATTACTGATAGTTGGATTTATTTCTACCATTTTATTTTATGGGTTTGTTTTTTTAACATATTTTTTCTTATTTTTTTTTTCTGCTTCCTTTTGGATTGATTTTGTGTTTTTCCCCCTCTAGTGTTTTAGAAGACATATATTATCTTTCTTTGAGTGGTTACCCTTAAATTTTGAGTATGCCACACAACTTAAGAAAAACTGAATCAGTGGCTCTGTTCTCTTTTCTCCCATGTTACCTAGTTTATTAGTTTCACCTGTTTTTAAAAACCTCCCCAAATTAGCCTTTATTATTAGGGTTGTAGGGCATCCCCTACACAGCACTTCTCTTCCTCTGGAATTCAGAACCAACACAGAGAAAGAAGCGTGGAGAGAGTCAGGAATAAGAGATGAAAATCAGCATATAGTATTAGCTTTATTTCACATAGAGTTGATTGGAGTCAGTGATTTTAGGTCTGTGGCCAGATGGGCTTGTGGATACTTTATTCCTGAATTAGATGGACTTCCCCCCGATGGCACAGTGAGGCAACAGCAGGTCTCCCTGACAAGGCTGGTTGCTCTCCACCTGGACATAGGCAGACAGAACGTTCCTCCTCCGGGGCAGGCAGATCTGAAGGAGAGAGAGTAATAGGGGCTGAGCCAAGCGGGTGGAGCTCTTCCTTCGTGCCTTTGGGAGGAATGGTAAGGGCACAGAGAGAAGGTACTTGTTTTTATAGTATCACTTGTCAAGATTGAAGTAGAACTTTTCTCCTTTCTATGAATGTATGAGTGGGAAGTAATTGTTCCTCTAACAGTTATTACTATTATTGCTGTTTTGTTAATGTTGTTTTCTATAGTCCCTGCTAAGGTGAATTTACCGTGTACCTAATGTTTTAGCTTCAGGGCCTTAACTTGATCTAAAACAGGAGGAAGCAGCAGCCCACGAGAGTCAGAGGAATGGAGTCCCGCTAGCCTAGAGGTCATACTTCTAGCTCTGGTGGTGGTCTTAGGGCTGCGGGAGAGGAATGGGCACTGGGCACCAGTCCCCAGGGACAACCTGAACTCTATGGACCCCATGGAGCCTCAGCATCTTCTCCAAAGAATCTGACTGAGACACTGTTCCACTCTCAACCTGAGGGCCATGTGACTTGGCACACCACACTGCTGAGAACTGCCCTGGCAAGGTAGGGGTGGGAGGGATAGGGGTGTGGTGAAACCCAGAGACCTTGATCGGCTTGCTGTGGCAGGGAGATCAAAGGGCTGGAGTTATCAGAAGACTCTCCCCAATACCAATAACAAATGCGAGGCTAAATGAACTTTTCTAAACTATGACTGATTTTATTTTAAAAGAACAAGCCTTGACCGACTGTGTGAGATGACTGATTTATCTTTCTACTTCTTTATATAGGATGATATTTAAAAGTCATTTTCACATCAAGAGGTGAGCAAAAAGTATGTAGCCAAAAAATGCAGGGAATAGAATGTGTTATAGAAGAGGTGAAATTATAATGAAAACTTAAAAGAATGTATTATATTCTTGAATTTTGTGAGGTTTTGTAGCATTTAGCTACAATTTAAAATTTTAATTTGTTGTGATTTCTATCCTTATTTAAAGGAAATGTCAACTTTTAAACCTCAGTATCTATTAATACTTTTCTTAGAAAGGGTTTCCCAAATTACGAAAGCTTTATGTCCCACAAAACATGGATCCACCCTGTCTTTTTAGTTTTGCAAAATTGTTTGCACGTTTCTTTGCTTACCTCTGCCCCTTGTCTCCCACATCCTTTCCCGGGGTCTGTCTCCCTTCTTAATCAAGTACATCTTTTAGCAGTTCTTCCAGTGCAGGTTTGACAATGGTGAGCTCTGATAGGGTCAGAGTTTAGCCCTTGCTCTTGAATGAAACTTAGCTGGGTAAAAAATTTCATTTGGGCTTTTCCTCCTCCCTCTCAGCACTTAGAGTTGTTATTTCACTTCTGGGGATTGCTGTTGTTGCAGAGAAATGTACTAACCCTAACCCTTTGAGGATGATCAGTGCGTTCTCCCTGTCTTCTCTCTTGGTCTTTTGTGCTCTGTAGTTTCTCTCTCATCTGTCCAGGTTTGAATTTGTTTTTATTGAACCTTCGAGGGCCGAGGTGTACTACAATCTGAGGACCGATGTCCTTTCTAGCCCTGGGGAAGTGTCCTTCTGTAGCATTCTATCTTTTAAATTGTTTCCAATGAGTCCTGAGCAGATACATAATGATACCTTAAAAATATATGTAGGGTATAAAGAGTAATGGGAAAAACAAAAATGAATAGTAGTATAACACTTAAATACTCAGCATCAAGTGTAGGCAAAGAACAAAAAGAGCAATACCATTACTTTTAGATTCCCCTGCACCCCCCCTCCCCCGCAACAAACCCACCTATTTCCTTTCCCTTCAGAGGCCACTAGTATCCTAAATTTAATATTTATAAATTTTTTGGAGTGTCACAAAGTAAATATATGGCAATGCACGATTTAAAATGTTGTATCAGTGGACTAATGCTGTATGTGTTCTTCAATTTGTTTTGTCCACTCAGAATTCTGTTCCTGAGATTCTGCTGCATTGCTGAGTATAGCTATAGCTTACTCCTACTCAGCAAGGACTATTCCATCACCCACATTTGATTCACCCTACTGTCAATGGGCATTGGTTTGTTTCTGTTTTTTTACTAGTAAGCATAGTGCTGCCTGAAGCATTTTTATAAATGCCTCCTGGAACAGGATAGTTTCTCTAGAGTTGATACCTAGGAGTGGAATTGCTGGGTCATAGCATACGGGCATCTTCATAAAGAAAATTTGGTTTCCAAATGGCACTAATTTACACGTCTGTCGGTACTATCTGGGAGATTGCCGTCCTTCCGATGTCTGTTTCAGACTTTAACGTTTGCCAGTTTTGTGGATATGTAATGGTAAGTCACAGTGGAATTTGTATTTGTGTTATTGGTAATGAGATTGAATGACATTTCATTGACCATTTATGTTTTCTTTTCTATAAAATGATATTCTGAGAGAAATTTACAATCTTAATACTTAAAGACTGAAAATTAAGTAGCTATGTTGCCAAATTTGAAAGTTAAAGAAATAATAACAGAAAAACCACAAAGGAAGTAGAATAAAAAGCAATAAAAGGATAAAAGCAGAAACCAATTAAATAACCATCGTATAAACAATAGATCAATTAAACAGAAATCATTAAATAATAGGCTCAAGAAAGGCAAAATATTCTTGTTGTTGTTTTTTTAATCCTCATGAGGATATTTTTTCCATTGCTTTTTTCAGAGAGTGGAGGGGGGGGAAGAGAGAGAGAAATATTGACGTGAGAGAGACTCATTGATTGGCTGCCTCCCGCACTCGCCCAGATGGGCCCGAGATCAAGCCTGCAACCGAGGTACTGGCCCTTGGCCAGACTCAAACCCGGGACCCTTCAGTCCGAGAGCCAACACCCTAACTACTGAGCCAAACTGGCTAGAGTGCAAAATATTGTTTTTGAAAAGTAACAAAATAGATTAACTCTGGTAAGACTAGTCAAGAAAAAGAGAAAGGGCACAAATAAATGTTATAAGTTCAGATGCAACAGAGATTAAAAAGAGAAAGAAATGCTTTTTGTTAACTTTATGCTAATAAGATTGAAAATTTAGGAGAAAACATGCAAATTTCCAGAAAAAAAAGTATATTGATTCGCATCTATCTTGCTAAATTCTCTTATTCTAATAATTTCTCTGTGGATAATTGTGGGTTTTATAATAAAACAAACATACAATATGTGAATTATGAGTATTTTTCTTCCCCGTTATCTCCTAGAAACACTACGTTGGAATTTCTCATTCTGTCTTCCATGTCTTACAGCTCTCTGTTTCCATCTTGTTATCTCTGTGATACATTACAGGCCACTCAGTCAGACCTGTTTTTCAGTTGACTACTTTAGATAAACTCTTAACTGTCCACTGAGTTTTTAATTTAAATGAATCTTCCATTTCGTCCAGAGGCTAATCTGGTCCTGTTTCAAATCTGCTTATTCTCTGCTCATAGTTTCCTTTTATTCCACTATTATTTTGATTCTTTCTTTTACCTCTTTCATCATTTGAAGCACAGTAACGTTCATAATCTCTTTCAGAGCGTTCAGTTATCTGTAGTTCTTTCGGTGCCAACTTTGTTGATTATCGAGCCTGTTGAGTCGTCCTCTGTTCCTGATACGGTTTGTAATTTTTTATTGTGAGCTCATCTTAAAACACTGAGGGCCTTTCCTGTGGGAGCCCTGTGTACCCTAGATTATGGGTTTGCCCCACAGTGTGGATTTACATTTGGTTTTGCAAGGGTCTCAGAGTTTCCATGGGTCTTGACCAAATTTGATTTTTCTTGCCCCAAATTTTGTTAGTGAATTAGCTGAGAATTCTTGTGCTGTAAGGCTAGTGTGAAATTAGATCCTACACTCAGGCTTGGGGGTTAAATTTCTCAGAAGAGATGTTTCTTTTTCCTTCATACTCAAAGCCTTAAATATTGCAAGATTCCTTGCTTTTTTTCCTTGCAAGGAATATTTTTTAGCGACATTGGAGTTCCTTTTTAGTGTCATTTTTATGGACTAAGCCACTTTGCAAGAGTTTTTCCTTTACTCAACCTCTTACTTTCAAATATTAATCTTGAATGAACCCAAGGCCATCTCTTGTCTTCATGTGAGGTCTATACCCCAACTCCCCTTCTCTAGGTGCTGGTTCTATCAGCCCAGCTTAGCACTGTAGCTGCCATAGCATTTCTCTTTCCTCCTTCTTGGATGAATTCTTTACATTGATTCATTTATTTATTTGCTTATTTATTTATTTATTATTATGAAATATATCTTTATTGATTTCAGGGAGAGGCAGGGAGAAGGAGACAGAGAGATAGAAACATCAATGATGAGAGTCATTGATTGGCTACCTCCTGCATGCCCCCTGCTGGGGATCGAGCCTGCAACCCGGGCATGTGCCCCAACCAGGAATCGAACCTCGGCCTCCTGGATCCTACGCCAATGCTCAACTGCTGAGCCATGCCCACCAGGCAATTTTCTATTAAAGCCTTACTTTTCTTGTTTGGACTTTATACAATTAATATATAATACTTTTGTTGTTTGAAAATATTATACAATAATTTTAATTTTGAAAAGAAAGTTTCATGAAAACTGGATTAGGTTGTCATATTGCCACGTAGTTCACCAACTACTTTGTCCTCAGTTGTCTACATCAAGCAGGGGAAGAGGTCACTTAAAGTTCTCAATTACTTTATATTTGACTTTAGAACACATGACAGTGAAACGTCACCAATTCAGACTAAATGAGGAAAATGAATCTAGTTAGTCTAAAGGATGGACATTTTAAATGCCTTGTTAAAATTTCTTCAAGTAAATGCAATAAATGGAACAACAAATGCTGTCAATTAGGAAAGGTCCTGCACTGCATAATAAACAGACTGCATTAGGTGCTTCTAAATAGAAAAGTCTTTCCCATTCCCATCTTTGTAGTCCTCAATCCTTGTATTTACTAGTTACTGTTAAATTCAAGTGTCCTTGAGTTTGTAGGACTGATAACTTTAAATGTTAAAGGTCTCAAATTACTAATGATATTTATTTGTTTCTGGGTCTGTCTGGGGGGGTGCTATGTCTTGGGGTGTGAGAGTGTGTATATGTGTTTAAGGAAGATGATTGGGTGTTGGGGGTGTCTGTGCCTAATGATTTTTAATTCTCCTTTACTTTTTCAATGAATACTTTTACTTTTAGCCTTATAACAATTCAAGTGATCACTAATTCTAAATTATTGAGGTTCAAATAATGTGCTGCTTTAAATGAATTGCCAATATGTATGTACTGCATTTTTTTAATTTGAGGGTTTTAAAAAATCGAATTCTAAAGTAGAAGGAAAATAGAAAATATTCCCCACAAATATCATATCAAATCATCGCCCAGTATATTATCTGAACATTTCCCTCATGACCCCTGTTTTCTTCAGGAAGCATTTACAATAAATTTTATTAAAACATATTCTTTGGAACGAAAGATTGCCAGTATAACAAAATGTGTAGGATAGATTATCACAATGGACTTTCAATGGACTGTAAACATCTCTTTTCTAGATGTTACAGTTTTCTTAAGAGCTTAAGGGAATTTTAAGTTTTTCTTATAGAAGGAAAGAAAGAAGAAAGAAGGAAGAAAAAAGGAGGGGGGGGAAGAATGAGGGAGGGAAGAAAAAATCCTAATAAAGTCTTACCAAATATAAATACATTTCTTTATAAATCTAGCATTTCCTATTTCAAATTATAGGTAGCCCTGAACTGGGAGAAGTGAGGAAGTGGTTCATACCCTGTGGCTTGGGTGTGCATGAAAGGATAAGCTAGTAACCAGCATGGCCTGGCAGTGTCTGACCCTGGAATTTGACCCATCAATTGAGTGAGGCAGAAATAACAGAACCAAATTCCACCTGGGAAGCAGGGAGCCCTGCAGCAGTTCAGGCCTCACTTGGGATCAGGAGAGCACTGACACTGGCCTCAGAACTTCCTAAAATGCGGATTAGCTGGAGACCCCACCCCCACCCCACCCTGGTTTAGTCAGACATATCTGTGTCCAATCCCAGAATCTCTGTTAGGGGAACAAAATGCACAAAGGCACAGAGAGCAGGCAAAAGTGTATCAGGGCAGAGAGGACTCCATCATGACCACTGCAGGGTGTCGCCAGGGTCCCCACGGTGGGCTGGCTGGCCACAGGGAAGTGGGCCCTGAAAGAAAAGGAACAGGAGCACTTCAGCACTGGGGGTTGATGGCAAGGAGGTAAACAAACAGTTGAAAGGAAAGGAGGAAGCAGAGAAGCTTTGGGCTGGAATGATCTCAGGGAACTCAGAGGAAGAGAAAATAACTTTGAGACTTAAAGAGCCATCAGAGTAGCCACCACCTGGTCCATTTGCCTCCTCTAGTCGGTATGGGAGTTGAAGTCTCTGCCAGCATCTGCTTCTTTCAGGCTAAAGATTCCGCCATATATCCTTGAAACTCCTATTCCACTCATACCCCTGAGTCTTTATTCTTACTTAACATTTAGAACTTAGATGATCTAAATAGACCTCCCACCTCAGCTTTCATAAGCAGGAATAGAAGGAAAATCACAGAACACCATGCCTCCGATTTCAGTATATGTATTTCCTAAAAATCAAAGTGGAGGAAAGACAAGAGGGTTTTCTTATAAGAAAGAACTTCATTAGAAATCCTAGATGAGACTTTTCATTGTCTGGGAGAGGTTAGTCAGAATAAGGCAGGGATTATAAAATAAAATAGATTATATGAAGTGGATCAGCTGTCCAGGGAATTTACCCATGGAAGGTCAGCAAGAAAGGTCATTCTAAAGTTATAGCCTTAAACCTAAAATTTTTATGACTTTCAATAATTATCTCCCATTAGTAATATGGTAATGATATTATGTGTCAACAGATAGTTAATGATAAATGTGTCAACAGATAAATTACAGTCGGCAACATTGTTTTTTTCTAGACCAGTAATATTTCTTTCTAGTAACAACAGTGTGTCCATCTCTAGAAGCCTGTTTCTCTTGCCTTCCCATCCGCCCTCTTCCTTTCCTCCTTCCCCTCCAGTTTCTTTTTCCCTTCGTTGCCCTCTTCTCCACCAAGCCCACCCTGGATGAGACAAACTCTCGATTCCATGCACCCGCCCATCCTTGTCATTGCAGCCAAAGGGACTCACACGGCCCCATTAATGGGGGTGGGGGTGGGGGTGGGGTGGTGGGGGAGGGGTGGAAGGGATGGAGGGGGTTCCAGAGTCTAGCAGGTCACTTTCCTCCAGTCTTAGTACTGGTGATCTTCTGTCATGTAGAGGATTCATTATGACTCCAAAGTAAACATGCTCCAGGTCATCCACTGTCCTATCTGGCCACAGGATCATGGGGTGAGCCCTGCCTGGAGCAACACCCCCAGACTGCATGCTCCTCCCTTTCCTTCCCCAATCGGGGCCTTGCTTGATCTGCCGAGCGTCCGCTGTAACAGCAACGGCACATCCTGGGATCTCAGCCTTCAGGGAATGGGTTGAGGATCCCAAACCTAACTGTTAGGATGCAAAGAAAAACCTTTTTGATATTTAGGTACATTTTCCTTTCCACACTTTCACCCCTTAATACACAGGGCGGTTTCCGAGGGGATACTGTGGGGGAAATGGAACTTGTCCCAGCCTCCCAGCCGCCCGTTCACTGCAGTCTCCCAGCTTCAGCTCATTTCTCTGGTGCCTATCCTCATCTTACCTCCTCTCCTTCCCCATCAAAGCGGCCTTCAGGTAGGGATCCGAAATACCAGATTTATCAGAGGGGGTGAATGACTGATAAAAGCATGTTTGTATTTCCACGGGGCTCAGCCTTTAGAGAAAGGAATAAATCCCTGAATCTTTAACGGAGAACTTTTAATGAGGCAGCAGGAGAAATGTTTGGGGTTGAGTGGAGTGCACCTGGTTTTCCCAAAATGACAGGACACTTATGTATTCTATTTAGAAATTAATACACACACACCCCTCGCGTAATTAATCCTAGGCAACATGTTAAATGCTTTACATATACTTTCTCATTTATTCCTTTCCCCCATCCCCATGCAGGGTAGATATTCAATGTTGCACATACATCCTGCTACACAACCAGGTTAAGAAAATTGCCCAAACTTGCACAGCCCATAAATGTGGTACTTGGATGTGATTCCAGCTTCCACTGATCAGGAAACCCCGGGAGGAGCACCCTTTTCACATGGCGGGAAGTGTCATCGTCTTGCCTCTTGGGTTGCTTAGTGAAGGAGAGCATAGAGCTTTAAAAATCTTTTCTCAGTCATCTTAAAAAGCCGCCTTAATCATCTTTGTTCTTCTCTGAACTCCCCAGTGTGTGTATGTCATCCTCACAATGATGTGGCCCAAATGAAACACAGTGGCCTGATCTATTTCCACTTTTCAGCCCATGCAGGATATAAAAAATAAACAGCATATGGCAAAAAGTTAATGAGATTTTAAAAAATAAGTTCACTCAGAATAATCCACTGGCTTTCCTACATGTGTTCTTGGTCTGGCTCCAAAAACCACAGGAGCGTTTACTACCCTTTGGAAGAAGGTGACTATTCACGTTGTTTCTGTTGGGTCAGTGGGAAACCAGTTTCCTATAATCGGTTCTGATAATCACGTTGTTTATAAACAAGTGCCTCGCTAACCTGGTGCAGGCCAGACCTACCGTGATGTGTCCCAGCATTAAACGTGTTCAGAGCAATTCTGTAACTTTCCCCGGCTACAGATTTAGGGCGCACACGTGTTCCTTCAGCCAACAAGTGTAAAGAAGTCTTACCCAGAGGAAGATGGAGGAAACTAGACAGCTTCTGAGGGGATAGCCCTCTGAACACAGCTCGGAACTTATGTTACCGTAATAGGTAGAACCGACCTTTTAAGAAAATTTTCTGACCTCTTTGAAGCCAATAAAAAAAGAAGTTAAAAATCCTGTCTGTATTTTAAATGAGGAGCCACATAAAAAGTTGTTGTTGCTTAAGCTAACAGTTCTCTGCATTGAAAGAAGCAATTAATTTGAAAATGCTCATAGATCATTTTATTTACATGATTGTGTTGAGCCATAGGTTCCCTGAACAATTAAGTGCTAGAAGCCCATGGTGTGGGTCCAGGACTATTCTGAGCATGGTGGAGGGTGGAAGAGAGATGGAAGAGAGGGACTGTCCGTAAGGCCTTGACCATCCAGCTAGTGCGATGGAAGGCCCCCCATAAAATAAAAATTGGTATCAGACACTTCCCTGTGCCTGGCACTGTGCTCAGAGCTCTGCAGGAATTATTTCATTTAATTCTCAGGAGCCCAAAGATGTAGGAAACGTACAGGAGGAAATCCAGGCTTGAGAGGTTTACAGAGCTCTCAAAGACTTGTTGCAAGAATTATGTGAGAAAACAATACACTATATCAGTTAGGTTTAGATTTTGTTTCCTACTAAAAAAGTGTGTGTGTGTGGGGGGGGGGTGGCAAACAAAACAAAGAAAAAAAAAAAAAAGAGGCAGTGGCTCAAACAGTTCATTTCTCTCTCAAAAAGTCCCGATAGTAACCAAGCCAGCACGACAGCCCCCCTTAAACACAGGGACACACTTACCCCCAAGGATCCAGGAAATAGAGATTTTTTTAAACAGGTAGTCATGTGCCCATTAAAAACTAGGGCTTCTATCACTACAGGTGAGGACAGATGCTGGGTTAGGCAGCCTGTTTCTCTACCACGTGTGCGAAAGTGCTGGGCACAGGATAAACACCATAAATGTTAAGTAATAATGGTGATAAAACTCAAAGCAGCTTCCATGTGGCTCGGTTTATCGATTAAATTCAACTACTGGTGCCTGAGGTTTCCCCTTTTCCAGACCATGGCCTCCCCCTGAGTAGGGAACTGAGAGAGCAGGGAGGGCGTTGAGAGTGCTCCAAACACAGGGAGCTGGGCTCCCAGGGCTGCTTCTCCTTTCCTCCTGCAGACGTGCGAGGTGGTTTGCCCTAAGGGTTGCACCTGTGGAAAGGTGGCTGAAAGCCAAGATATGACGCCAAACAAGGACAGTGCCCAGGCTTGGGCGTTTCCCAGCCAGGCTTCTGCTTTCTTCCCTTGCAAACAATAGCTCTGCCGAATTTCAGGGACGAATAGACACACTGGACAGAGGCGTCCTTCAGATCAATGACAACAAGCGTGACACCCCTGGTGCTGTGCAAACAGGAGGCCCTGGGAGGGGGGGCTAGTTGTAAAGTCTTGGTTGGTTGTCTTGACTCAGTGGGTTTATTTGTTTCAAAGAGTTTTCCATGGAGCATCTGTCTCCCAAATTCTTAGGTTAAGAGAGAGGCTCTCAGGCCACAAAATATAGGGTGTTCCCCCAAAATGTACACACATACTTTGAATAATTATAAAAGCAGTATTTATTAAAATACATTTCATTTTCAAAATTGAGCTATCAGCTGTTAAAGTGTGTGTACATCTTTTTGGGACAGCTGTATCTGTACTATAACGGAATTGAGTGTTTGCCTTCAACTTCTTAGGACATCTACGCAAGCTGTCTTTAGGTCTAAGACTCTACTATGAGCAGACTTGGCCTATCAGAGCAGAGGTGGGGGTGGGGGAGTGGGTAGAGAAAACTCTGTGGGATAGATGGATAGGGGGGACAGGACGGTAGGGAGAAAAGCTGGAGTTGCCAGCTGCTTCATACACTGGTTTGGGCCAGGAAAAGGTGGGAAGGAAAAGAAAGTGAGAAGTAAGACCATGGTCCTTCCATGTCCTCACCCCTGTCTAATCTGTGACCAAGTCCTTCCATGTTACCTCCTGGCTGTCTCTCCCATGGAGGCCACTGCAAGCAGGCCTGGTGCTTTGTGCAAATTATAAAGATACCCACCTTCCAGCAGACTCAGTCCTGTGTCAGGACTCAGTGAGTGGTAAAGCTCTGGCCCCCACTCATCTCCTTGGATGGAGCCTTGAGTCCTGGTGGACTCTTTGGAGTCGGTTCACTTACCTCTGTCCTGGTGGTCCCCCTGCCCCAAATTCCATCATCTCTCCCCTCTCACTTGGACTGTGTTCCTCATGACAGCAGCAAGGAGAGTCATTTACAAAAAGCTTCAAATTTAGACTTTGCTGTGGTTGCCAAGTAAGGTTATACGTTTACTCCTAGAGATACAATGACTAGACGAAAAGATGTTCCTCGTGTTATTTGTTTTTAAATTTGTGATCTAATAACAGACCACACAGCCTGTAGGCCCCTATGAATTAATTAAAATATATCTTATTCTGTGAAAAGCACATTTGCATTGTATTATCGAGGCAGAATACATTATTTTTGAAAAATGTAAACATTAAAATAATTTTTATGACCCTCTTTTATTATTTCTTAATATCATAATATATTGGGAGCCTCAATAAATGAAGGCAGCCAGGCCTCGTTGGCCCGAGGCCTGAGCCCAGACTCCTGGAACCTGATCCCCATTCTAACTCCAGTCTGCTCTGGCTCCTCCTCTCGTCCCAGCAGCCAGCGGGGTCCTGTTACAGCCCAGATCCCGTAGAGTCAGCCCCCTGATTAAATGCTGCAGTTTCTTTGCGTGCTATTGGAATACAAGCCCTGACTGAACTGGGCCTGTAGGGCCCAGCATGGTGGCCCCACTCCGCAGCCACTCCAGGCCGCCTGCTCCCCCTGCTCCCCAGCCCCAAAGGCCTCCTGCTGTCTGGGATGCCCTTTCCCTTCTTTCCCTTGTTGGTTTCTCCTCACTTTTCAGTTTCCAGCCCAGCCCACATTTCCTCAGGGAAGCCTGCCCTCAGGCCCTCGTCTACGTCAGGCTTCTCCTTTATTTCCCTCATAGAATTCTGTCTTTCCTTCAGAACGTGTAATCTCTGTACAATTATATTTCACATTTCTTAGTGGGCTCATTTGATTAATGTCTAGCAGGCACACTCAGTGCAGTGAGATAATTTTTATTTTTCACTGTTGTAGCTGCAGAGCCTAGAAGGGGCCAGAATGAATGAATGGGAAGGTCACCTTCCCAGCTGCTCCTGTGGGTTATGCTTTGGGAGGGGAACCTTTTACACACTTGGTCCTCGAGAAAGCAGGTCACCAGCACCACAGAGAGAAGTGTGGCTTGAAAGGAGACAACTGAGAGTCCGAGATGCCAGGCATAGCCCACCAAATTTCAATTCCTATAGTAACATGTCACAGCTTGGAAATTTCCTTTAAGTTAGGGAGGGAAAATTATGCTTACTAACTAGAGCATTATTAAAGGAATGCATGGATAAGCAAATTCCTGGATGAAATTGTCATTTTGTGTAAGAAAAGCATATAACTAGTCCTTTGGCCCTTACCAGAACAATCAGACGGCTGTCAGTTATTTACAGGTAAAGGTGTCCATGGATTCTCTTAATGAATTAGAGACAAAGCAATTGCGTATACATGGGTAAAATAAAAATCCTGAATGTAAACCAGTAATGCACACAAGTGATTGTTGTTTGGAATTTATTGTGATTGATATTTTAGAAATTTATATATACTATGAAGCAGTTTTATCACCTATGGAAAAAAACCCAGAAGGCCTTAAAAAGTAACTGAAATCCTTCCAGAAAACTGAGGTGACTAGCCCCCCAAATGACTTCCCTTTGTATATATTTTTAAAAGTATCTTTATTCATTTTTTTAGAGAGAGAGGAAGGGAAACATCGATGTGAGAGAGAATCATTGATCGGCTGCCTCCTGCACGGCCCCAACCCAGGCATGTGCCCTGACTTGGAATCGAACTAATAACCTTTTGGTGCACAGGGTGATGCACAACCAACTGAGCCACACCAGCCAGGGCTGTATTCTTGTTATATATGACCTCAAATATATTTACTTCCCAAATATTTATATTGTTGAGGAACTAGAGTGGAGTTATCTGTAAGGTCTGTTTGTCCAAGAGGCAGGTTATCGGTGAAAGAAACCGTACACATAATTACATGACATAATTATAGGAGAGAATATTGAAATGCACTAATAGGTACTCAGTAAGTGATTTTGGTGATGGTGAAATGACAATGCTAGGAATAAAACCAGAGATGCCATAGAACACACATTTGTCTAAAAATTATAAAACATTTGTAAACTAGGCTGAAATAAATGATACTTATTACATACCACTCAGAATATGGGCAATGTAGTGTAAGATGAAAAGTGCGATGTTCTAAAATGTAATAAGGTGTCTCTTCATTTATTTCACTGGTATTACTATGCTTCTGGGGACTTTGGAGAGAAATTGTAATAGTCTAATGTTGAATTTGACTTAAGGTTCTGAAAGTCTAGCTCCGATGGTGGTGGGTTCCCAGTGTCAAGTCCAAGCCACCCCAGGTTGAGGATGAGGCTCGGGCGGCCGATGGTGGCCAGCAGGCACAGGGAAAGATGCTAGGTGGAGTCTGAGCTGGCTTGCTGACTGGTCAAGTCCTCCATGATGTTTCAGGGTATAGCCCTGACTATTTTAGGGGAATTATTTTTCTCCCCTATTGAGGGCCAAGGTAATATTTACTTTTTTTATTCTCAGGGTATGTCACAAAGTAGGTTTTAGATAAATTTGTTGAATGCCATCAATGTAGTTTTCCCCCATCAAGGTTTATTATCCCCACTATAATATTCTTCCTAAGTACAATAGTGCTATTGATCATCAGAGTTTCCAATTCATTGAAATTATTTGCCTAGATTTAAAAAATCCTAATTGTTTTGCACCCTAAGCTTATGGGCCACTGTTAATTTACATAGTTGTTTCAAATCAAATGCATTTACTCAGTTATTCACCGCCAACGTCTAAATCGGAGAAGTGAAAAGGACAATTGTTTAGCGCTTTTTAAAGTCCCTGACCGAGATCAGTAGGGAAATCCCATTAGCTCCATTCATCGCATTTCTCATAAATCTGAAAGGAAAGCAAGTATCCAAAGCCTCATTCTTTAATAGTTCTTATTTGTAAAACCTTGACAGGGCTTTATTCTAAATTGCCTCCAAATTATGTAAAGAATACTGAGAAATATGATGGGTAGTGAATCGTGATAGTTTCAGTTATTGAATAAATAACCAGAACAGTAAAAGGGGACTAATCTGAAAGCAAACAGTACGATGGGCTCTGGTGAGGCAAAAAGAACGGTGGCATTCTTAAACTACCATCTGGCTCAACCCTCTAAGTGGGCAAGTCCGACTGTCTTTTATTCAGCGCCCTAAAACTTATTCAAAAGGAGCTGTATTTGAATATTAAATTTTCATATCGTTAAAAAAACCCCAAGTCCCTTTTGTAGCCAAAAAGGAATGTTTAACAAAATAATCCTCTGGCTAAACACAAGGGCGAGGGGCAACCTGTGGGTGGGAGGTCCGCTGTATGTGCAGTGTGGCCACTTGGCAGCTTCCAGGCCTTCACCTCTGAGGCTTCTTTGTGGCTAGAGTAGCTAATTAAAGTTGTCATCAGGGTTTGAAATTTAGGCAAGAGGTGTAAAAATAAGGAATTCATTAGGAAAAATGAGTGTGGTAATTTCTACTGCCTTTTAATCAAAAAAGAAAACAATGTAGAATTGCCATTGGATAATGGAAGCAATTGACAGTAGAAATTATAATCTATAGTTTTAAGTTGTGCTTTTGTGAAATGTGAACCTATTTCACCCCTTTCTGACAGACCCCTGACAATTGCCATTTTGTCTATTAAGTCCTAGATTTTTAAATGAAACTATGAGGCCTTAGTTTTGTTTTCCGAGATGTGTTTGAAAAGTGTGAGTTGAATAAGTAGAAGCCCACTACTTATCTTCAGGATGCTTTAAAAAAGGTATTTTAGCATTCCCTGTGTTTAAAGACAAAACCAAGTCCTGCCGGCTTTGTGTTGTGCTTCTCTTGCAGACTGCAGTGCCTTCTGTCTGCTTTAGGGTGTGGCATCTGCCATTGGGGAGGAGAAACTGGCATGTGTCGCCTTTTATAGCAGACTGATTTCATTGTGCTGGGGGCCTGTTTCACAGACTCTTGGTTCCAATCTTCTAGATGACTTGCTGAAGCAAATGGAATGAAAAGAGATTTAGACTTACATGCCCCCCTTTTTTTTAAGTTTCATAATTTTTCTATATGAAATAATATTTTAAACAAATGGGCCAGAGCTGAACTTGGTGACTCATTTTCTCTTTTAGAATTAGTTATAAAAAAAGCTAGAAATATGGCTACCCTTGTATGAATTGACTTTGATATATTTTATCAGTTTGAAAAAAATGTATTTATGATTGTATGTATATATTTAGTTGACTATAAATGTCTAAAGGTATAAATAGTAATTGATTTTAGAATATATGCATATACGCACATACACAAAACACATATATTTATATTTGCATATGAAAAAAACTTTTAAAAGTTCAACTTATGCGATATAATGCATATAATTAGTATGAACTGTATTTGAATATATAAAGGGAGAAAATCCAGAAGAAAAATGTCAAAAAGTCACACTAACAAAGATGTAGTATTCTCTCGGTAAAAACCGATGAATGATTTGGCGCGACTTCACCTTGCAGGTGTTGTTCTCTCTTACTCAGGGACCCTACAGCCCAGTTTTCCAGTTGTTTGTGCGGGACTGCAATTTGGTGTGTGACCCTTGGGTATGCACCTGATTCCCCTCCCCCAGTCAGTCACCGGTTTCCCCATCTACCCTTTTCTATTTTGTCATGTAACATTTACACTTGGTCAAGCAAACAAAAGTAACCACTGCACTTGAAATAAACTGAGTCTTTACGAAAAGCTGGAGAATGAAATCATTTTAGAAAACTACCATTCTACCAAAATCATATATATTATTTCAGCTAGTGCGACCTCCTGAAAGCTCTGGTTTCCAATGCTTTCTATCCATGAAAACTAAGTCCACACTAGTACAAGGGAGCCATTGCTTAGGTTAAGAAGGCCTTCTGAAGATATTCAAGGTGTAACTTGGTAATAAATTAGTAATAAACACACTTAAAACATTGTACAGTGGTAAAACAATAGTACTGTTTAAAGAAGAAAGCATGAAACATTTCTACTCTAGGATTAGACAGGATCGATTTATATTATTAATCTTAAGTTTATTAAAGATAACATGTTTTAGTTTTGTTTCAAATTCCTTGGAAAGGAACTCATATCAAGAGGGTTAATTGTGGATATTAACCTCTGAAATATGGTGAAAGGTGTCATATAGATTTATGAAGGTATGAGATAGACCTTAGCTGTCATTATTTATGGCACCGATAGTCCAATCTCCATGTGCAAGTTGTTTGGGGCGTAACACACCACTCTTCAGACTCGGGGACTTTCCTTTCAGCGAGAGGACAGACAAGTGTATTGTGAGAAAGACGCTCCTTTGGGGAATACTTTGAGTTTTCACTGATAAGCCTACATATATACATAAGGTGCCTTAAAAAGTAGTTAATTAACATGATCTTTGGGGCAGGTGTAGTCAGTCACAGGCATTTACCGAGAGCCTGCCGTGCACAGGGAACAGGGCTCCTCAACTGCGGCCAACCTTCACTTCGACTCGCCTAATTGTGCAGTTTGAAGAAGTTGTGGGAATTACGCCGATGGCCCGAAATCAAGGCAGAGAGGCAACGCTCTGAAAAATTACATAACTCCTGGGAGAGGCCGTGCTTTTGCACAGATTGCCCAAATATTTTCTTTCTCCGTCGGCTCCTCGTAACCTTTGAGGACAACAGACAACTTTGTTCCCCGGCCCTTCTCTCTCTTTTGTCTGCTCGTCAGACTCGTTTTCCCCCTTTGTATCGTTCCTTTTGGACGTGAAAACAAACACGCGAACGCCGGGTTGGCAAGGAGACGGCGCGAGGGGAAGGCGCAGCCCAGCCGCCCCGCGCACGGCGCCCGCCCGCCGGCCAGGGCCGGGGCCCGGGGCCGGGGTCCGCGCGGCCCGCGGCGGCCGAGTCCAGTCCGCGTTTTGCGAGTGCGCGCGAGGGAGCAGAAGTGGGTAAGAGCCGCTCGGCTCGCGCGGCTCGCTCACGCCGGCGGGGCCCGAGCGGCTCCGCCAGTCGTGCATTTACCCATATCCGGGTTAGAGAGGAAAAAAGTTTCATTTAAACCTGCACTCAAAACTTTCACCATGAAATCCCACAGCGGGAGCAGGCCCAGACCGTAAGGCGTGACTCCCGGCCCGGCTCCGCGCGGCCTGCGGAGGGGGAGGGGGTCGCTCGAGTCCCCGCCGGGGCGTGTGGATGCGCACAGGAGGGGCCGCGGACCAAAAAGTGGGTTTTATTGTGTCCCCCCGCCCCCCGCCCGGCCTCGCCACGCCGCGGCGATCATGGCCGCGCGGGCAGCAGCGGCGGCGGCGTCGCGGGCGGGCAGCGGCGAGCGGCGGGCGCCCCCCGGGCCGCGGCCGGCGCCCGGGGCCCGGGACCTGGAGGCGGGGGCGCGCGGCGCGGCGGCGGCTCCGGGACCCGTGCCGGGGGGCGGCGGCGACGGCGGCCTGAACAGTGTGCACCACCACCCCCCGCGCCCCCGCCACGAGCCGAACATGGCCCATCCCGCGAGCGCGGCCGCCGCCGGCCCCGGCAGCGCCAGGAGCGGCGGCCCCGAGGCGGCTCTCAAGGAGGGTGGGAGCGCCGGCGCGCCGTCCTCCTCCGCGGCGTCCTCTTCCTCCTCGGCGGGCCCGGGCTCGGCCATGGAGACGGGGCTGCTCCCCAACCACAAACTGAAAACCGTTGGCGAAGCCCCCTCCGCACCGCCCCACCAGCAGCACCACCACCACCACCATGCCCACCACCACCACCACCATGCCCACCACCTCCACCACCACCACGCACTACAGCAGCAGCTAAGCCAGTTCCAGCAGCAGCAACAGCAGCAGCAGCAGCAACATCCCATTTCCAACAACAACGGCCTCGGCGGCGCGGGCGGCGGCGCCGCTCAGCCCGGTCCCGACATGGAGCAGCCGCAACATGGAGGCGCCAAGGACAGTGCCGCGGGCGGCCAGGCCGAGCCCCCGGGCCAGCCGCTGCTGAGCCAGCCGGGCGACGAGGACGACGCGCCGCCCAAGATGGGGGAGCCGGCGGGCGGCCGGTACGAGCGCCCGGGCCTGGGCGCGCAGCAGCCTCCCGTCGCCGTGCCCGGGGGCGGCGGCGCCGCGGCCGCCTCGGAGTTTAGTAATTACTACGGCAGCGCCGGCCCTGCTGGCGGAGGCCCCGGCGGCCGCGCTGGGCCTGGCTTTGATCAACATGGCGGACAACAAAGCCCCGGGATGGGGCTGATGCACGCCGCCGCGGCCGCCGCCGGGGCCCCCGGCAGCATGGACCCCCTGCAGAACTCCCACGAAGGGTACCCCAACAGCCAGTACAACCATTATCCGGGCTACAGCCGGCCCGGCGCGGGCGGCGGCGGAGGCGGAGGCGGAGGAGGAGGAGGAGGAGGAGGCAGCGGAGGAGGAGGAGGAGGAGGAGGAGCAGGAGCAGGAGCTGGAGCAGGAGCAGGAGCGGGAGCTGTGGCGGCGGCGGCCGCAGCGGCGGCAGCAGCAGCAGGAGGCGGCGGCGGCGGCGGCTATGGGGGCTCGTCCTCGGGGTACGGGGTGCTGAGCTCCCCCCGGCAGCAGGGCGGCGGCATGATGATGGGCCCCGGGGGCGGCGGGGCCGCGAGCCTCAGCAAGGCGGCCGCCGGCGCGGCGGCGGGGGGCTTCCAGCGCTTCGCCGGGCAGAACCAGCACCCGTCGGGGGCCACCCCGACCCTCAACCAGCTGCTCACGTCGCCCAGCCCCATGATGAGGAGCTACGGCGGCAGCTACCCCGACTACAGCAGCCCCAGCGCGCCGCCGCCGCCGTCGCAGCCCCAGTCCCAGGCGGCGGCGGCGGGGGCGGCGGCGGGCGGCCAGCAGGCGGCCGCGGGCATGGGCTTGGGCAAGGACATGGGCGCCCAGTACGCCGCTGCCAGCCCGGCCTGGGCGGCCGCGCAACAAAGGAGCCACCCGGCGATGAGCCCCGGCACCCCCGGCCCCACCATGGGCAGATCCCAGGTAACCCCCGCGCCGGCCGGGCCTGCTTCCGCCGCGGCAGCCTCGGCGCGCCGCGAGCCCGACTTTCTTTCTTTCCGCGTACTTTTCTGCGTCCTGTCCCGGGGGAGGCGGGGGCGAGGCGCCCAAGGCCATTTTAAGTCGCGGCTGCCTCCCCGCGAGGCTGGGGCGCGCCCCGAGCCCGAGCGCGCGGCGCGGGCCTGGCGAGGGGTCTGGCCGAGGGCCGGGCGGGCGGGCAGCGCCGGCGGCCGAGCGCCTCCTCGCCGGGCCGGGCCTGGCCGCGCCGCGCGCCCGGCCACCCCACCCAGGCCGCCCGCGGGCCGGCCCCGCGCCGCCTGGCCGCCGCCTGGGCGCCGGGGACGGGCGGGCGCTTTTGTAACGAACCCGCGCCCCGGCCGGCACGGTCTGGACGGGAATGCCGAGCCGGCGGCTCGGTGAGCGCCAACAATGAGCTTTAACTGGGGAAAGGAGGAGGAACTTTGTCCTGCCTCCGGCCGCGGCGCGTTCCCTCGGCTCCCAAGGTGAAGGGGGAGATGCGTGAGCTTTGTGGCCACCGGCTGTGCTTTTCGTAGTTCTGCCCGGCCGTTCGGAGGTATGCGATGCGGGCTCTGAGGCTGAATGGTCGCAGAAATAATGCCCAAGTGCACAGCCACGAGGAGGTAAAATATTCTAAAATATATCGATTCACTCCTAAGAGTCGCCGGGAAATCCATTATTTGGCTTACGGGCTGCTTGGAAGGAGTCACCTTCAACAGATAGGCTGTTGGAAAGGCACACATTCCGGGTCAACTGAACTTATTTTGATCACGGATTAGGCGTACATTTTATTCAGCAAGTCCAGGAAAATAGCAGACCAGTGAAAACGGATCTTTTTGGGTCAGATTTATTTGGGTTTCCTTTAATTTGCTGTCACCCGGGTCCTACAGCGTCATTAGGAAGTGTCCTGCAGGCTTGCTGTGTCTTGCTCGTAGACTGAGCCTAAGGACTGACTTGATCTCCTTTGCAAGGTTTGGAATTTGAATTGTGGAGGTAAACTGGCTGTAATAGTCTCCAGACAGCTGCCTCTGAGTTGACATCTAATCTGCCATCTGATTGGCTCCCCTCTCACCATTGGGCATTTAGCGCTGCTGATGTAAATAGAAGTGCTGAGCAGCACAGTCACAAAAATTCTTGCCACAAATAATAACTGAGCTCTGTTACAAGCAGATGTAAGGTTGAATATTATTTAAGGCTTACATTATTATGAGTCATATTATTAATAAGAGGATTAAATACATAAAAAAAAATTACGCTGGTGTCCAGCGTTGGGCATTTACAAAATTCAGATCTTTGACAGTCCTTACAGGGACGTTGCACGTATCACAGTCTTTAATTGTAGGGTGAGGATGTGGCAGTTGAAAAATAATTAAACCAGGAATTTTACCAATTTTTGAATCTGTTAAGCTTTTATAGAAATACCCTTTACAGATAAAACGATGAGAAACATTTGAATTATGTCATCATAGTTCAATGTAAAATTGAAAGGCTTAAAAATTTCAAGATTCTGATATACAGTATCTTTTAGTAAAATTTAATTAGCTTTATAACAAGATTAAAGCTGTATTTCTAGTTAATTTGTGTTTTTAACTATTCTATTTTGAGATGTTTGTAGATGAGTTGTTTTAGTTAGAATTGATATTATATTTGAAAAAACATGAAGTGAGAAAAACATGATTTTTTTGTAGATAATTAGTTAAAAGGGAAAAATGGACATTCTTGTGAAATACTAAAAGTCATTTTATAGTCACTTCTCATTTGGAGAATACAGAAGTGCCCCAAGAACCTTTCTTTTCTCCTTTGATTGTTTTGTTAGATTAGGCAATATGAGCCTTATTTGAACTACAAAACAATGAATTAGGGAAACTGTATTACATGCGAGTTGTGTTGGGTGTGTTTCTTCCAAATAATTTTTCTTTCATAGACCTTTTAATGCTAATGAAAGTTTTTAAAATTTAATCTGTCACAAAGTAATAACAGTGATTGTAATATATATTTTCACTCAGCTCATTTATTTAGGAAGGTATATTTTAATAATAATCATATGTTAGAAGAGAGACTTGTCTGAGTGATTGAAAGACTGAATTTAACTAATAATGTGAATCTCAGGCAGAGGACATTAATGTTCACTGCTTTCAAATCTGTACTTAGTGGAGTTTTACTTTTAATGATAATGTATTTTCCATTCTTGATAGAAAACTTGCGATTTCAATTTTTGATTCGTACAGGTAAAAACATTTTGGAGAAACGTGAAACATAATTAAGAAAGATTTGCTTTGTCAGCTTGCTTTTAAAGGGACAGTTTAAAATTCACATCTTTGTAAACTAGAAATGAAAGAATGATAGAGGCAGATGTAGATTCGTGTTACTTTAGAGTATTATTTCCTAATGGTACCAATCATTTTAAGTATTTTGTTTTCTTGGAATGAGAGTGAATCCATTATGTCCTCAGTGTGACCCTTGGGAATAGCTTTTTTTATTTTTGAGGGGGAAGAAAAATGACAGGCATATGACCTAGATTCACAGATTTCTTTTAGGCATCTTACCGTATAACATGTGGAATATGTCTTCTTTATATTTTTCTTTTTGGAACGCTAGTGTTACTTATTATTTGTTATGGTAAATGAATAAGAAACAGTCATTTGTCCAAAATATTAAATTACTACATAAGTATAGGTCGTAAAACACTATTAAATCACGTTATATGATGAAATTTTCTTGTGGCTTTTAACACATTTAGTTTCGTTTTTGATTTTAGGAAATGGTTTATATTGGGTGGCAAATGTTTTTGTAATTAGGAACAAAACATATGCACATATTGTAGGGGGAGGGTCTTTTTAAAAAGTGAAATAAGCCATTTTTGATACAGTTTTGGGGTTTTGTGAGATAAAGTATTCAGCTAGAGCAGTCTCAGAAGGAATATTGAGTCTTACTCACATAACTAAGATTTCATAATGTCTACATTTGTACTGAATTCCATTAATGCTATTTTAACTTTAGTTTTATGGAACATAATACAATGTAATAAAAAGAGCCTTATTTATAATTAAAAGAAAAGTGATTAGCTGACTTACAAATCAGGAAGTTAAAGGCTAGTTCCTGATTACCTTAAAATTTGTATAAGATACATTATAGTTGGCATAACATCACTCCCCACTCCCCCCCCCAATGCAATCTTACCCTATCTGATACTTTAAATCCTGTAAAAAAATTTTGTGGCCTAGATTTATGTATTTGCCGAGGTATGGCTGGCTGACATGGAATTGGCAACTGTGGTTCATAGAAAAGCCTATCATTTTAAAAACAAAGAAAATATAATAAAATGTCTACAGTTTTCTGTTTTCCTAGGTTACCTGAGATGAAATTATGCATGGCTTAAAATTGTTTTCATTGGAGATCCTGTTTTCTGTGTACTTACTTTTGACAGATTTTTTTTTTTTTTTTAATGGCAACTACTCTTTGAGACAACTATAACTTAAATTTACGTTTATAATAACACAAAATTGATAAGGATATTCTAGGAGGAAACAACAGTCTTACCTTGGGTCTGTGATGAGGAACCGTAAACCCTCTTTTTCCTTTGGTTTTGTTTTTTAATCTACATTTAGGAATGAATATTTGGGGAGGCTTTTCGTACTTGTTCCATTTTCCCAGTGTCATATAAATCAAGGGTGTGTACCCACCCTAAACAGCCTACTCCTTCATTAGAATTGAGAATACTGTAACCTCTTCACTTTGGTATAAAAATAGCATTAACTCTGGTTTGAGAACGGCTTTTAAAAATACAGGACAATGTAGAGGAAGACTCTTAATATAAACTCATTAGGTAATTTTATTAGACACAGGCACATTTTTAAAAAGATAGGTGTAATAGAATGGGGTTAAGTTTTCAGTTCTATTTCTTGTTAATGGACTTTATTACTGTATAATTTGGGGCAGGGTGTACCTAAAAAAATGACTTCTGATGTATAGGAACTTACTTATTTCCCTGGGATAAATACTAGTATGACAGGCAAACCAAAAAGATGGTTATTTCATTTATTTAACCCTGTCCTCTCCTAGGAAGAGAGTAGTTTGATTTAAAATTTGTTGGGGTTTATGACATTTTGCTACTTATTTTGAAGACTGATTTAGAGATGTAAATTTGGATCTATCAGTACAGGAAACCTTATTAGCTTTTTGCCCAGTGTCCTAAATATAAAGGCTTTTCTCACTACATTGAACTGACACCCGTTCAGTGCATGCATCTGTGTGCTTTGATCCACATTTGTGGAAAAGGAACTGATATTTCACTTGTGTCGCTTTTGCTTTGGACTGTGTGTAGATTTGTAAATTTGAGGCTTATATTTATGTTTGATTTATGTGTGTTACTTAAAGCAACAGATTTATGGGGGCTCAAAGTGAATAGTAAACTCATTCCATTAATTTTTTTTCAATATTTAGATTTTGAAAAATGGATGTTACAAAATTTTTATGACATTTTACAATGCTGATTTTACTTAAGGAGACACATCCACATCCTGAGCCTTTTTGGAATTGGGTGGTTTTCGGTAACTTGCCTTTTAAGAGGTGTCCTTCCTTTATCAGGAGATCGGTGCATGCTCTCGCGGATCTGTAAAGCAGAGCCACACGCTTGCTGTGTGTGCGTGCTGGAGGCTGAGCAATCCCCAGTCCTCGTTCCCCGTGGTGTGGAGAAGTACCAGGCAAAACTGCTCATCCGCCAAGGATATATATATTTATGTGACATAAATGTAGATCTATTATGCAGTGTTGCTTTTTCAGTTCGGAGGCTATTTATACAAGACTAAGTGGCCCTCTGTGGTTTAATTGGGTGATTGAATGAATTAATTTTGATCTAAAAACCTGGTACACTTTAGTGACTTTTTCTGTTAGAAATTTGATGAAAAGAAAATGATTTAGGTCTCATTGCCTAGGTATCATTAAATATACACTTGTTTTGCCTTGTGCTAACATCAGAATGAATGGAATTGTTGATATACGTATATGTATTAAGTAGTTTTAACAATTCACATTAATTGAGTGACTGAGTGGATTTATTTATCAAGGTAAACTGTGTGTTTCCACAGTAAGTTTTCAGCAAACGTGCTATTTTTCAAAAGTCTAACTTGTAGTAATTCTTAGAAAACGATTTCCTTAGATTTCCTCCTTTGAATAGGGGCCAGCAGGCAGCTTTCAAACCCAGTTCTGAGCGGGTCAACGCCCCAAGTATTGGAGGGCTCCGGGTTCGACAGGCGAACTAATGTGGAAGTAATTTGTTTCCTGAATGACATTTATTGCTTGGATAGAGACCAACACCCTGACATCTTCAGCATGTCTGGTTTTCCAGGGGCCGTTCCTGGGTAGGTGGCAGCAGCACCTGGGCCAGATGTGTCACAGCAGGCCAGCCCACCTGAATTGAAGGAGGTTTGGCCTCTGCTGACCGTCATCTGTACCATGCGCTCCTGTGTCTCCTGTGGGCCTTGATGGAAGAGGAAACTTGAGAGCCACATGAGAAGTCATTCCTTATTAGGTGGCTCTGGAAGGGAAGCCATATTTGATGAAATCTAAAGAAAATCCTAAACCACATTTAAAAAAAAAAAAAGGGGATGCTAAAAGTTTATGTATTTTTTTTATTGTGGTAAATTATACATAACAAAATTCACCGTTTTAATCAGTTCTAGGTGTCCAGGTCTGTGACATTGTGTATTTATGTTGCTTTGCAGCCCTCACCTTATCCATTTCTAGAACTTTTTCATTTTCCTAAATTGAAATAAAATATATTTTTCCTTTTCTTCAGGTCAGACTTTAGAACTGTTGGTTATTAATGTGTATTGTAAGCAAAATAATCTTATTTTTATGACCATCAGTCTTGCCCCCTTCATAGTTTAGTAGTAAATTCTTCCTCAAACGTTCCATAGGAACATTAATGGTGGCTTTTGTTTGTTTGTTTTTAGTCTGTTGCTTTCTCCTAATTCTAACATTAGGGTAACTGACCCAGGTTTTGTCTTTTAAGAAAGTTTGTTGTGTAGCTCAGTTTTTCGTTGTCAGTTATGTCATTAAAAGTTTGTTGAGAGAAACCTGGGACTTTGTTATGTGTTAGATAACAGAGAATGGAAATGAATGTTACCATTATAATTTTCTCCTTTACTTATTTCTCTCATCTTTTGAATTTTTAGCCTGTTTTTGAAATTATTAGTTTTATCTTTCTACTATTACTGAAAGTCATTTACAATGATAATTTTTTCTTATTTATGTTTTAAGTCCTGGGGCTTCCCCACCACCCCCAACCCAGAGCAAACAACCAAACCATGTGATGCTGTGTCCATTTTCCTGCTGTTCTGATCCCCAGATCTGTGCTTCCCCCTCATATTTTTAATTTGCAATCCTCTGTAAAACTGCAGAAATCCTTGGTACGTGGAAAAATTCCTAAATTAAGATGATTGGCCTTTTAATTATATTTTAGAGGCAGCTGCAAAGGGATGCCTCTTAGATTCTGAGTAGTCTTGTGAACAGGCATGTGTGTGTGTGTATAAAATATTGGAATTGTATTTTAGCTGCTATCGATGCTGATATATAGTCGCATCTTTCTGTGATCAGTTATGTACTTTAACACCAGATCCACAGAGGGCACAGAGAAAATGAACTGTGATTTAAGAGCTTGTACTGGGCAGCAACAATTACTTCTTAAGGTGTAAACATTTAGTATTTGTGTATGCTCTGAGGTGCATGTTAGATAAATATCTGCTCCAGACGATCAATTGGCAAATATTTATTGAGCACCCATTTTCTTAATCAGCCTTTGGGCCAGACACAGCTGGTAGCCAGGGTCTGGGGATCGCAGCTGTTCTGGTGTGTGGCTCAGGCAGAGAGATCCTGCCGAAGCCTGCTCCCACTACCTGGGCATGGCATTTTGGCATCACTGACTTAGAACTGGCTCATTTAAACAGAGTGCAAATAGCAAGCATGTGGGTCAGCAGTCTCTTGGCCTGCTTTTTTTGGGCGGGGCAGTGGATTTTGGCAAAACAAATAATTGTAGATTGTTGTGATATAGCCGGTATGAGCTAGTGACTCTTTTTCCATTTCTGTCGATCAATGACTGGCTTTGTGCCAGGGCAGAACATAGACCCACTGCAGAGAACGGCAGCCCAAAGAAGGAAAATGTAGTCACTTTGAAATTTATGCAGAATGGTCCATTTTCTTTATCTCTTGTTTTCTACTTTACATGGGCTCTTGGGAAAAAGTTAAAACAGTCCGCTCAGATTTAGGAAGATACTTGGATCGCTGGAATATTTTTGGTAACTGTTTAGATAATGTATGCTGGCTGAGGAGTGAACTGGGCTCCTGCTTCTGGGTCCTGAAATAAACCTCGGAAAGCGAGGCGTCGATGATCAGTGGAGGCGGTTCCAGAATTCTCAGCATCTCCTGCTTCTCTTTTGGATGAGCATCTTCGAAGTTAAAGCACTCAACATACTTCATAGCCTTATTTTGAAGTCATTGTTAAAATTATAAAATGTATCTAGAATTTGTCATCCAATTTCTGAAATTTTAAGCAAATTTTAAACATTCAATGACCATATGTTTATACAGGGTGGGGCAAAAGTAGGTTTACAGCTGTACATATGGAAAATACTACAAGAATAAACTTTGTGTTTTGTGTACTCACAACTGTAAGTCTACTTTTGCCCCACCTGTATATATCAAACTATAAACCCTTTTTCATATCTTTACAATTTCCTGCTTCAGTTTGTATTTTTTAAATAATAAATTCACTTTACCCAATGAATTATAAATGACCTTGGAAATAGAAATGTAAAACATTGCTACTATATTGCTGAGCAAGTATCTTTCTGAAGAAGCAGACATATTTCTGCAGGAACTAGTAATGTTTGTTGTATGTGAGTTTATTCTGTCATTGTGAGTTTTGCGAGAATACAAATATATTGCAAGGCATCTGATAGAAGTGAAAGACCGTGGACTTGGAGTTGGTCAGATCTTGATTCATTTGGAGGCTTCAGCACCCATGTTCTCTGAGATAGGGCAGGGGCTAAGTTTCCTTATCTCGAGTATTGCCTGCTGGGCAGGGTCATTATCGAGGTCATTGCTGTAAATCCTGTGGCACCTGTACTGGCACCTCTTTCCCCACCTCCTTTCCACTGCAGTAGTAAGGGGGCCATGGGTTCTGTTCTCTGCCTGGCCCTGCCCTACTTCAGGGTGTGGTTGAGGACAAGTCCTTGCCTCCATGAATCAGGTGACCCCCAGTCCCTTCCAGCTGCAAAATCCTGTGTTGTTTTGAACTAAAAAAAAAAAATTAGAGCCTAATCGGCTATGCACCACTGAACAGCTTATTAAACTACACTAGCTCCCAGATATGTTCAGTGAATATAAACTGAGACCTGTGCAAATACACAGACTTGGAGAATTCCACTGTAATTTCCCTCACAAAATGTAGTTTTGTACTGAATGGGACTCTTGTAAACAGGTACCTGAATTGGTTTGGTTTAGCCGTAGAGCCTGTGGTGCGCTGATGTCTTTGGAGCAAACTGTTGCCCCATTTACCATCCATCCTTAATATTAATTAGTAAGTTCTGTTCTGGCCAAGAATCATACTTTTTAGACCTTCCCACTTTCATGATCTGCAAAAATGACTGGGGAAGTACTTTCTGCAAAGGAACCAAGTTTCAAAAATTTAAAACTAGGCTTTTTTGAGATTCTGGGTGGTGGACTTGAGGTCTCTCATTGGTTGCTTCTGTATCTGCTTCCCTTCACTGAATATATGATTCAGATCTGGTCCTTAGCAAGAGTATAATTTTCTAGGGCTGCTCTCAAATAGTCAAACAGGGATTGTCAAATCTGCGAATGCCAGGGGCCTGCCTCAAATATGTAGAGAAGAACAGTTTTCCTAAAAAAAATTTTTATACTGAGATTTATGAAAGTATCAGGGACAAAATTCAATTCTATTATGAACAAATACTTATTGAGCACCACTTGGTGCTTAAGATACAAAGAGTAAATATCACATATGATCCATAGTTTTCCCTGGTGAATTGTCATAGGCTCCTGGTGTTTAAGTGGAAATGAAAATGAATGGTTACAGTATTCCGCAGCTCTGTGCAGAAAGAGTACCCCTCAAAGTACATCATCCAAAGACTCTGAAGAATAGTTAGTGATGTACCCAAACTGAAAATTTTCTGGCAGTGTTTGGTATGTTTCCATGTCCGTTTCAAGGAACTCTGTTCTGTCATTGTGTGGCTATTTTATGTGAAAGGTAAGTGTACTTGGTGATTGTTCTTAGGTGCTAGGACATTGATGAGAAAGTGGTCTTAATTCGGATTTTGTTTTGGGTATCATACAGTGATTTTTCTGTTAAAAATGACTTTATAGTATCATTAGCATGACAGAATTAGAGTTCAGTCCACTTACATTACCGTATTGGGATTAAGGTCTGTGTCATCAAAGGGAAAGCTGGGGCATCAGATAGGTGTTTATGGAGAGCCTGCTGTGTGCCCGGCACTGTGTTGAATGAAGGATCCCTCAGTGACTAGGGCCTGGACCTTGAGGAATTGGTAACACTATGAGTAAGGACAAGAGAAATGATACACAATACAGCATAAATGGTTCAAGTGGAAGTTTTGATTTTAGAGGGACACCTCCCACAGACTAGATTGGGGCGGGGGTAGGAGTAGGAAGGCTGCAAATCAGTTCTAATCAGCTAAGACCTGGTTGATGAGCAGTTAACCCGGTGAAGAGGGGTGGAGACCAAAGCTGGGGAAAAGGCAAGAGCCAAAGGTGTCCAGATTAGAGAACCTGCAAGATTGGATGCTTACCACCTGTGTGACCTCAGGCAAGTTACTTCACCTCTCTGAGGTTTGTAGTTTCCTAATTTCTAAAGGGATGGGGAAGAATACTTGACTTATGCAAGTGTTGTGAGAAGTAGACTTTATAAAGTACCGATATACTACCTGGCAAGGAAAGGGACGTTTTCACACATTAACAAAGGACTGTACTTCCTCACGGATCAGGAATTAAAGTGAGTTAGGTGTGCTTGTGTATTAGTTAATTTAAAGCTTATTAGTCTGTCTTCTCAGAACAAGTATGTTAATAATTGAAGCTTCTTTCTAATCTAGACATTTCAGTTTTTTATTGTCTTTATATGGCCTAGTATTTAGGAAGAGTAAGTTACTGAGTGGCTGAACACATCTCTAAAATGTCTCCAGTAACTTCCCATTTTTTAGTCATATAACTTTTAGTCATATTTTTAACTGGTAAGGAAAAATTCAGATCGATAATTGGAACATTGAATTTCACCACCATCAACAAATGTCAAGTGTTCTTGGTGTAGGGGCACAGTACCAGATGAAAAGATATCCAGAGAATGTTCATAAATTGTTCAACTTTGTGTTGTTTATTGTTTATCCTAGAGGAATGTCCTTAGATAACTTAGCGAATATTGGTGATTAAATAGGATAGTTTGTGGGATATTTTTATTTTACTTACTAGTCCATTTAATTAGAAATATGGTTGAGTAACTCTGGCCTCCTAAGCAATCTGAATTTTGAACTGGAGGAGATTAGTGGTAGGCACACAACTTTCCGATTTTGAAGTTGGTCTTTGCTTCTAATTATTTTTTCATATATTAAACAAGTAGTTTATTGCTGTTAACTGTTGAAAGTTACAACTGTTAAAAGTTGTAGTCACATTTGTTACGATTTTGCTGGATTTAAAAATCTTCCATTTCCCCACTGTTAGCGCCAACTCCCTTTCATTAATTTGGCCGAGTAGGGACAGCATCCAGGCAGGTGCCGTGCTAACAGCAGGCAGAGCTGTGCTTTGTCGAAGTCTCGGTTTCTCACCTGGTGTCCAGCATGTGTGGCAAGACTTTGACCTCCTTTGTCGAGACGTTTGTCAGAAGCATGAGTCCTTCAAAGCAGCTTTACTTTAATCTACAATGACTTAGTGAAGATAGGATGCAGAAAGCACTTTTGTGTTTTGTCTCCTATTGTGCACTAAGTTCCTGTACTTTTCCATATCGCCATACTGTTAATGAGGGGAGAGAAGCATGGAGGTTCAGGCAGGTATGTGTATCGGGTTAACTACCAGAACGTTGCTGCTTAGGCTAAGTACCCTTTCCTGCTCCAAGTAGTTTTATGGTTTGTTGAAAAACTAATACAAAGAAGTAGTAAGCAGCCCTTAAGAATCTCAACAGGCATATCACAGACTGGGTGAACATATTTACAACACGTATATTTTACAAAGAACTTGTATGCAAAATATATAAAGAACACCAACAAACTGAAAACAAGAAGACCCATCCAGTTTTTTAAATGTGTGAAGGACTTGAAGAGAGCTTCACAAAAGCAGATAGAGGAATAGACATTGCACATGAAGAGATGCACAACATCAGAGTGATGGTAGTAAATGCCACAGTGAGATTTCACTTCATGCCACTGTGTGGCTGTAATAGAGGACTGACAACACCAAATATAGATGAGTATGTGAGGAACTGGGCCGCTTGTGTTGCTGGTGAACCAGTTTGGAGAACAGTTTGGTAGTTTCTTCTGAAGTTAAACATATATCTATTCATTGATCCTGCAAAATCCATTCATAGGAATTTACCTAAGAGAAATAAAAACATTTCACAAAAAGACTAACAAGAATCTTCTCAGCAGTTGTATTTATAATAGTCTAAGTGTGGCAGTGACCTTAATGACCATCAATAAAAAAAATGGATAAACAAAATCAAAAAAAGGAGTTGTAACCAGCTGTTAAGATATTCAAGCCAACTGGTTGTCAATATGTTGAAGTTGTATTCTCAATGCATCTAGAAATTTCCTATAAATGCATTTTAGGAGGAGGGAGGTGTACCGGCATGGCCAGTCTGCTAAACCTGAAATCTGGGTTTGATTTGCACATGTGGTGTTTTCAGGGACGCGAGGAGTTTCACACGTGAAGTAAACTAGGTAGTGTGTGTGGCATCACATGATCAAAATATTTTTCCCCTTGCTGCTGCCAGAAGCTATCTATGGCTTTTCAACAGTCTTACTTGTTGGGCATCATGCCAAGATGTTTAAGACAACCCCTTACGTGAGCTGCTCCATTCTTAACCTCTTTGACTGAAGTGCCGTGACCTTCACATATGTAGATTAGCCATGTGCTCTGTGAATTGAAACTTGCTGCCTCAGGAAGAAAGGGTTTTTCTTTTTATTCCACTGGGAAGTTGACAGCCATTCATCCCTGACCTGGGCAGAGGTAATGCAGGGAAATTGGATTCCCATGGAACGTGGACAGATAACACGGGGAGGCAGGCGAGCTTTCTGCCTCGGTGTGGGGACTGCTGATGTGAAGAATCTGAGAAAGTGAGGGAGAGAAAGTGTAGGAGTTTTGGAACAACGTCTTTTTAAAAAGGAAATGGTTATTATGGGCATTCCTAATTAGTTTTGACGGCTCCTTTTCTTCATTTCTGACCTAAGTTTTTGAAATACTTTTCGAGTTTTTTATTTCTTAATACTACTTGATATTTAAGTAATTTTAATATCGTGGACAAACATGAGCTTAAGTACATTTAATTCAGGCGAGCCTTTCAAAAGCAGAAGTCGTGAAAGTCGGAGAGGAACGTTGCCACCAGTCCTCGCCCCGTAGCTTGAACGAGCCAGTTCTTAGCTTTACGCAGTGGGCGTCCTTAGCAGTTTCGTAGTGATGAACCAACAGTGGATGTTTGGATTTTCATTAGACAAAACCCGTTTTAAAGAGTGTTTATCTTCACTTTGTTAGTAAATATACTCGAAAGTAAAATTCATGTAAATAAGTCATGACCCTTGATTGGATTGTTCAGAGCGAAAGTCCTCATTGTAAAGAATAATGGACCTGAAGTGGCTCTTCAACTCGTTTCTTAGCAAAAGAAGGGCATCGTTAGGGCGGTCAGAAATTGATGAGTGCATTTCAGAGCCGGCCTTTCCTGTGTACCTTAGGGCTGGTGAAATATTAGGGGTCAGACCATCTGTTCCGGGCCGTGGGAGGGAGGGATTGTAGATACTGAGCTCCTTCTACAGGGTGGAAACGACGTCTGCACGGGAATGTGCACGGTGGGTGCAGGAAGCAGAATTATCCCTTGGCCTGAGCAGCACCTGTTTCTTTTCCATATGAAGACTGACAAAAACACTGGGAAAAGTATCTGACTATGATTATGGAGAATGCAGCTTTCGGATTTCTGTTCATGAGGTGACGTAGGAGTAATAGATGGCAGGACTAATGCCTTCCCAGCATCTTTATGTGCAGCTGGGATGATGGAGCTGCAGGTTGGTCCCAAAATTAAGTTAATGCAAGGGTGGAGGTGCGGGGAGTCGCCACACCCGAGGAGCAAGGCAGGCGCATGGTTAAAGCCAGAGTGGACCAATGCGGGGCCTTCTGGGGGAGCGGCCAGCTGGGTGCAGATGGGCAGGAAAACGTTACGGTGGCAGTGAGTCCGCAGCCAGACGTCAAGTGATTTTTTTATAGAGGTGGCCTATCTGAGACTATTTTGTGGGGTACATGAAATTGGCCTCTCTTCTAGTCATGTGATTGGTGCAACTCTTACAAACACATTGCTTCCTTAAATGCAGGTTCAGAGAAAGATATTTAGAAGAGCCTTAAATAATTGTGCTATATATAATAAAAGCAATAACAGTAATAATAGCTCCTCTTACTGAACACCTACTATGTGTGCCAGGCACATCGCATGAATTTTGTTAAGGGCTTTATCATTACTTTTTAAAATTAATTCACTAATTGCACTGCCGTTGAGGTCACGTTGGTTAACAACATATAAATTTCAAGCATACAATGTTGTAATTTGATATCTGTACACTCTATTGTGTGCTCGCCACCATCGTTACCACGTATTTGACCCTTTTCCCTGTTTTGCCCTCCCACGTTCCCCCTCCCCTCTGGTAGCCACCATTCTGTTGTCTGTGAGTTTGTTTGTTTTTGTTTTGTTTTGTTTGTTCCTTTTTTGTTTTATATTCCACATCCGAGTGAAATCATATGGTTCTGTCCTTTTCTGTGTGACTGACTTCACTTAGCACCACGCCCTCCCTCCTCTATGTTGCAGGCGGCAATATTGTATCTTTCCATGGCCGAGCAGAATCCCATTGTGTGTGCGCCACGTCCGCAGGCTCTTAGGTTGTTTCCAAATCTTGGCTATTGTAAGTAATGCTGCAGTGAACATATGGGTGCATGTATCTTGTGGATTTAGTGTTTTCATATTTTTCAGGTAAATACCCAGAAGTGAAATTGCAGGATCATATGGTAGTCCTATTGTTAATTTTTTTGAGGAACCTCCATACTGTTTTCCCTAGTGCCTGCACCAATTTATATTCCTACCAACAGTGCATGAGGGCTCCTTTTTTCCACATCCTGTGGAATGGCCTGTCTGCCCACCTTCTGCCTCCCACATTGGTCACTGATGAGCTAGAGGTGAAATTTAAACTGATTTTTTTTGTTACCGTTAAGATACGTAGAATTACATTCTTATAATTGAGCTTTTAGTGTATTTTGGCTTTATAGTCATAGACAAAGAGGAGGAAAGACTCTGTGCTCCCCTTGGAGGGCATGAAGGTGGCTATTGGATTTTTCTGATGGTGTCACTGAACATCAATTTATATCCACCTGTTAGGGGAAACTCTGCCACAACCTGGGTCATTGGTTTCAGTTGAGTCATAAAGGGAGGCTGTGAAATAGTCTGTTGCATAGATTCTCTTCTGTCTGGGGTTAAGTGTGGCTGAGACTGAAGTTAACGGATTGGGGAGGTGATGGAACAGCATCTACGGCAGTGTCTGTAGCACATAGAGTGTGCATAATAAATAGCTTTGGATGAGCAAAGGGACGAATGGACTGGACAGGGTCTCAAGGTCACTGGTGGTGTAAGTCCGGGAAGTATGAAGAGAGAATAGGGAAGGGAGGATAGGTGACAGTTAGGGATCAGGAGATTGGGGCGGGGGAGAGTACAGGGAGCTGGAAGAGCGAATTTTAGAGTAAGAAACCAACAAAATAAAATTTAATGTTCATGATTTGCCCAGAGTGAACTGTGGTGGTGAAAGTTGTAAGACAAAACCCCAAAGTAGTGTATCTTAAAATAATGAAGATGTCAGATGCATAGTTAAAAGAAGAAATGTAAGGCAGAAAAACCCTCCAGCTTGGCAAGGTCATTTCTTGACATATTGTCATGATTATTTCTGTCTTGGCTGTTGCCACAGGGCCGTTCTGGAGCCAGATGCAGTGGTGTTGGGAGATGGGAAAAGCACTCAGGTGTTGGACCCAGTCAGTTTTTCATTTGCTTTGTTGCTTGCTTACCTGAGGAATGTCTAGGCTGGCCAGGCAGAGGGATATTGGGATAGGATGGGTCCTGAGACCCTTTTAGTCTTCCCCTTCCTAATTATGTCGAAAGGTAAGGTACAATACTGGGAGATTTCCCTTTTATGCTCCCAACTATTCCTCACTTAAAATTTGTCAATAGGACCAAGTCTCACAGCTTAAAAAAATCAGTTTTGCTCATAATCTTGTCTTAGACAAGCGACGTACGTTAAATTCCACTCACCCAGTCCTGCAGAGTGTTTGAGCGGTAGGAGGGGTCATGGTGCCAGGGACTAGCTCTGTGTCTGGTTCCTGGGTATTTCACGTGTGTTTTCCATACCTCCTGCTAGCTCCTCAATTTGAGGCCGAGAATATTTCCAAATGACTTAGCTCCATAATGCTTGTTTTAGCTGAGAATTAAATGAAGGCTTTCCTCTCTCGTTTCCTGGTTTATAAAAATACCTGATTTTGCTTTATTACTTATAATAACATATCACTACTAGAGTAAGCATGGATTTGTGTTTTTGAAATTAATGCTGACTACACCTAACCCATTTCAAGCAAATGAGTGAATAGTATTTTTTTTTTTAATTCTCGCCCAAGGATGTTTTTTCCATTGCTTTTCCAGAGAGAGTGGGGGTGGGGGAGGAGGAACATCTATGTGAGAGAGACACATCGATTAGTTGCTTCCCACACGTGCCCCATCCAGGCCCGGGATTGAGCCTGCAACTGAGGTACGTGCCCTTGGCCAGAATCGAACCCAGGACCCTTCAGTCCACGCTGATTGTCTAACCACCACTGAGCCAAACTGGCTAGGGCTGAACAGTATTTTTAAGAATGCATGGGAAGAAAAAACAGAACTGGTACCCCCCTGTTTTTTTATAAATAGACCACCATTGCTGTGTGTCATAGGAAATTTCCTTTCTCTGAGACTGGACCTTTAATTGTGTTTGGTTCTTTAAACTTATGAAGGGAATGGGCGTCTTTGGTGGCTTAGCAGCCACATTTTATTTCTCTCCTCATGATAAAAGGTATCGTTTGCCTAGGAAGCTAACACCTGTCTAACTGTGCTTGTCCTTTCAGAGACTTTCTGTAGTAAGGTATCATTCATCCGGTGCCACGATTTCAACAGTGCAATCTTGACCTTCTGCAGCAGCTTTGACAGCCCTAAGAAAACAACCAGCACAGTGCTCACACCTAACTCTGTTGGAGAGAATAAAGCCATTCCCCCTTTTCAAGCATAAATGACAGTTACTTGGTTTTTCCTTTTTGCCATGCTGTAAGTACAACGTGGAGAAGTTAGCTGAGCAGCTGTGGGGCAGCAGAGAAGGGAGGGGGCCATAGAGGCAGGCGCGTCCTCCCGGCCCAGGGTGGAAACAGATTGTGCTGGCCAGTGCCCCATGACCTTGTGGGGATCTATGAGGAGCGAGCCAAGCCCTCCATGCCCTTGTGTCTTTGAGAGCCTTGGACACCAGTCTTTAGGAGAAATACTGAGTATAGTAAAATGGGGACATTTTGAGGGAAACCATCCATACCCCGAAAGACCCTGGGAAAGAAAAGTGGGAAGCTAGGGCTGGGGGTAGGTGGGAGACCTGAGTTGATTGCCAGCAATCAGTTGTCAGATACTGTATATACTTATGTATATACTTGACTCATTCCCCAAAGAGCTATTGATAACTATTCAGCACCTACTGTGAGAGGGATACAATGAGTAAAACGCAGACCCTGCTTTCAAAGGCTTACCTCCCAGTGAAGTTTGATCCCAAAGACAGCAGGGCCTGGAGTCCACGTGGGGGCGGGGTACGCTTTATACTGGGACGAGCAGTGAATGCTTTGAAATACTGGTTATGTAGTAATGAGGCTGTAGATGAACATGTAATAAAATCAGTATGTAAAGGAACTGCCATGGTTAATTCCATAGGCTTACAGTTAAATGCTCAGCCTGCACTTCTGTCACGGGGCGGTGAGGAGACGTGGCGTTTTCACCGGGTAACACGGCTCCTGGCAGCCACATGCTGCCTTCACGTCCTGCAGCCGAGGGGAAGAGCTGCAAACACGGGGTTCTCCGCTGACCCCACTGGGAGAAGTCACATGGCACCATAACTTTCTGAAGGGGTTCCGTTGCGCTTTTTTTTTTTTAAAATTTGTCTTTATTGATTTCAGAGAGAGGAAGGGAGAGGGAGAGAGAGAGAGAAACATCAATGATGAGAAAGTCATTGATGGCTGCAGCCCGCAACCCGGGTATGTGCCCTGACCGGAAATCAAACCCCGATCTCCTGGATCCTAGGTCGACGCTCAACTGCTGAGCCACGCCCGGCTGGGCCAGTTGCTTTTTAATCATTGTTTAGCAACAGACACAGGGTTGAGATGTGTTCCAAAGCTGAATGGAGGTGCTCATAGGCAATAGGAGACGGGGGATCAGGATGTAAATGTGGTTCTCATCATGAGAGTGGGGTTCATGAGTTCACCTTTGGGAGCACTAACATTTAAGGAGTGAAAAAGCCAGCTGAGGAGATGAAGACGTGGGAGAGTTCCACAGAAGTGGCGGGGACTGTGGTTTCTGGGTGAGACAGGCACAGCTGTGGGGAGCACCGAGGATGTCCCAGTAAAGAGGGAGCACATCTTGGTTATTTGGGCACTGATGACCTTCGGAAGAGCAGAGGAGGAGGCAAGCTGCAGTAGGCTGAGCAGTGAATAGGAAATGAGGGAGGAGGCTCTGAGATGGTTGGAAGAGGAATGGGCTTTTTGTTTAAGAGGATAGAGAACTCATGTTTGCTGTGCACTTTCCTTGAGCCCAGGTGCTATGCTAAGTGCTCCCTTAAATGTTAGTTGGCTGCCTCCCCCTCCCCCCCATAGGCCGAGAGCCCTGAGCTGGGCACGGGAGGGGGCCTTTCCCTTCCTTGTACCTCCAGTGCCTGTGCAGGGTCTGCCCCATGGCAGGACACAGGGCGTTCTCACTCAGGGACCACGTGTGCCCTCTGAGCACTCTGACTTAATCCTTGCAGCATGCTCTGTCCCCATTCTATAGATTCTGAGGAAACGTGGGCCACGGGCACATATGCTTTCGCCAGGGCCATTAAGTGATGGCCCAGGAGTCAAGCTTGAGTCAAGTCAACTCCAAAGCCCACGTTGCCCTTTTTCTTTGTTAAGGGTGAAGTTACTCCAGTAGTTTTGTAGGCTGAGGGGAAGGGGCCACATTTTTATAAAGGTTATTTGCAAACATGGACAGGAAATAAATTCTGTAATATACCAGACTCTCAGTATATCTGGGCACTCTTGGTATCTTTGGTAACTTGATTGTGAACATGAAGTGGTGAGTCAGCTGGGCTGGGGGTGATGTCTTTGAGTGCCTGGAGAGACATCTCAAAATAGAGATTATTGCATTTAGGGAATTAGCTTTGGTTATTGCCATTTCTGTGGCAGTAATCTTAGGCCAAGGCAGTGGTCAGTAAAAGTTGTTACACAGTTTCTCATCACTCCTTTGCATACCTGTGTTTGAGAGCTGGCATTCAGGAATGGCCACTAAACACTTAGCAGTTCTGAAGCAGTTTGCTTTATGTGCATAAGGTATTCTTTGATGTTAAAATTGTTCATTTAACACAGGTATGTGTTTGCTACCATGTAATTATAATGAAATCATCCTTCAAATTACAACTCACATATACATCCCTTTTCAAGTATTACAGATTGTAGGTTAGATTCCTTCATGGTACCTGGAATCTATTTCACTTGCTTTCCCATTATACTGAAATGCTGCATATTGGATAATTAGTAATATCCAATATTACTGATTGCTAGCGAACAGTTACTAGGTGTCAAGCACTGTGCTAAGAACCATATATGCATTATCTGTGATGTAGTGCTGTTACTGGTGTTACCGTGCCCATTGCACAAACGAGTAAACAGAGGCACTGTGCTGGCACAGGGTGGACCCAGCGTTCTGGTCGTGTTGCCTCTCAGGCATTGCACTGCACGTCCTCTCAGCGGCTGGCATGAGCACTGAGATGAGCACATGAGTGGTCTGAATTTATATTGTGGAAGTTGTCATTATAATAGCATTTTTTTCTCGCTTGCATTCACATCACTTGATATTCTACGAGGATACTGGAAAAACTGATGAAGAAAAATATCCCCTTCCCACCCACCAAGGGGTATCATTTGCTTAAAGACAGGAGAGAAACTGAATCCTCCAAAAAGCCATATGGTAGGTGGTGCGACCCCAGGCTGTAGGGGAGACGAGGAGAGTCATTTCCTCCTTCCCCGTGTCCTAGGAGACAGGGCTCTAAGGTCTCCACTGGGACTCCCTCTTCCCCCGTGGCAAACACGTTTGTTGTGCATGTTCCTTCAGTCCCACCAGTTAGGAAGCAGATTTGGACTAAGTGTGTTTCTTTGTTGATGAGAATGTGAGGGGGCCTTTGTACTTGGTTTCGTTTCATTAGCGCCTCTCCTTCCTGAGGAGAAAACTCAGCATCAGGACAGTGTGACTGCGGGTCTCTTTCCAGCAGAAAGTGCCCTCTAGAATTGTTCTGTCCAGTATGGTAGCCACTAGCCACATGTGGCTCCTTGAATTAAAATAGATTGAAATTAAGTGAAATTAAGAGTTCAGTCCGCAGTTGTAGTGGCCACGTTTTAAGTCCTTTTAAAAGCACACACGCAGCACAGAGAACATCCCCATCACCACAGCACTCTATGGCACGGTGCTGCTCTGTCAGACTGAGCCATTCAGATGTGGTCACTGGGCCCCGCTCTCAGCAAGTGCAGAACGTGAGCTACCTGAATTTTGGATGGCTATAAATAATACAGGATCATGAATAATCATTATTTTAGAAACTGTCTTTGCTGTCAATAGTACAAATGTATTTGTAGTGATCCAAAGTGAAAAAATAAAGGAAAAAAACCAATAGAACAATATCATAAGAAATTACTTCTTTCTGTTCTGTGGGCACGTTCTCTCCAGGCCCCTGCCTTGTCGAGTGCTGAGAGTAGGAGCGGGGGGCATCTGCAGTGTCCACTTTTTTTAATAGGTGAGAAAATGGTGCTGCCATTTGGAACCACACATGTGGAAGTCTGGTTTACTTGGTTTTGTTTTGTACCCACTGAAAGACTGGAAGACTGGTTAGCGTTTTCCTTCTGCCGTGTTCGAGGGAAAGTGCTTGGTTTCTGTCCACATCACAGTTTGAACTTGAACCAGTGTTCTGGTCGTTGGAATAGGTTAGGCATTCTGCTGTGGAAAAAAATCCAATTGCTTTCTCAAGGTTGACTAAAGTGTTTTTAACTCTTCATAGCAAATGAGGCATGAAACAAATTGTCAAAAGGATGGAGACAAAATTATTGCAGTACCGACGGCTTTTCACTGGCTGGCGACGTTCCGGGGGAGGTGAGCCGAGCAGACAGTGGGATAAAAGTGCCCCATCCCCTCAGCTCGTCCTCACTGGAGGCCCAGGTCAGGGCAGAGGCCCCGCAGCCCTTCTGAACGGGTTGGGTTGCAGTGCTGCCAGGAGGAATAATTAAGCACTATAGGCTGCGGATTAGAAAAAATAAACTTTCTGTTTGCAGACGTTTTACTTCACGTTACCATTGGATGGAGCAGAAATACATCTTTAGTGTTCCCGAGAGCTCGATTGTGTGGAGTGTGCCCCAGGTTCCCTATCCCGTGTGCTCTGCTCATCCACTGTGCACCGTTCTGTGCTGAATAATACCCTTTTTAGGATGTAGGATTTTAGGATTTGGATCTTTGAATAATAATACATGAACTGAACGATAAATGAAGTGTTTAAATCATGGGCTTTTTCCTTTTAAATATCAACTGTTCATTTAAGGAATGGCCAGAGGTTTACTAGGCGGCACTTGATGGCTTTGGCTCCTCCTTCACTTTTTGCTTTGAAGCTTCTCTTTAGGTTCTTAGAATTTATTAAGAAATAGCAAATAGAAGGTTACAGCTCTTCTAGCCCACCGGGCCTTTCACTTTCAAACACAGATCATAGACGGGCTAAAATAGACGTTCCCTGCAGAGTGTGAGGGGAGACGTTTTAAATAACCAGAAAGAGCATGCATTGGTCTTGTTTTTCTGTGACTAAGTATAAGTTATTTTTCATATTTCTAAGTATTTTGAGCATCTTATAAACAAAGTATATGAATATATGTGTACGTAGAAGTTCATGATTATGTGTCACGTGTGTGCGCGCACACATATATTTAATGTAACAAGGAAGGGAAATGGAGAAAACCATCGTCCTCTCACAGTAACACGGCTGATGCTACTTTTGTATCTTCACATCTACCACTTCTGGTGGGTGTCTGAGTGTGACCACTTTTTTCATCTTTTTTTACTCAGCACTGTATTGATAGGTGTATGTAAGGTGTGTAATAAATTGATTATATAGCTTCCTAGCCACCATGTTTCCTTTTTATTGGACTCACTTATTGGAATGGACTCCAGTATGCTGAGGTGATTGAGGTTTTTGGCGTGTGACGTTGTGCAGTTGTTAAGCTTTCAATGAAGATTTCAGGGCCAGCACTTTATTGATGGGATGCAGCCCACGTTTGTGAACGTACGTAATACAAGTGCACGCGTGTTCCCCAGGAGTGTTCACATGGGGAGTGCTGGGGCTTGGAGAGATTGCCACTTGCCTTTCTAAAGGAACCAAAATGTTTCCCTTCCCCTTCCTTTTGCTTTGCTCTCCTCTTTGAGCTGTCTGTCTGTCAGTCATCTTCGTCCCTCTGTGTGCACATGGCCTCACATTTACCTGACTTGCCTTTGCGTTTGGTTTGCACTATTTGTGGGTCCCCACCCCAGCCCTTGGGGAGTTCTTTGCGCTCGTGGTGTGCTCGTTCTGGCTCCGCTCAGTCCTTCCTTCCTTCCCTTTTCTTTTCTTCACCTAGTCCTTCCTGCCCTCAGCTGCTCACATCGAGTGGGTCAGTTTATAAGCTTCAGAGTCCATGTCCTACGCTTAGTGGGCGATCATACAGAAATTTTCCTGTGTGTCTATTGTTACATTTTATTAATATGTATTAAATATTTGACCCTTTTAATGTCCTAACATCCGTGGTATTTTTCTCTCCTAAAACTGTACATTTTAAAGAGTAGGCAGTATTAGTGATTGCCACTATTCATAAAGAGACATGTAATTAGATAAGGAGTTTGACAAATGCAAGCATCTTGCTAAGTTCTGTACTTTACTCACTGACCTTTGACTGTTTGACTAATAATTGCTTATTATAACTGTGTATTTGTTTGCTTATATTACTCGGGCTAAAACAAACCTTCCTTAACTTATCCTGAGTCTTAGTTAGATGCTTTTTCTGGCTTCTTGGATTTGAATCTTAAGGCAAATTTAGCATAAACCCTTGACTCTCACCTGCCTCTTGCAGGGCAGTGTGCTTAGTGGAGGAGGTAGTAGACAGAATAGTCCAGGGGCCATTCAGTGGGCATCCCCAGTTCTGCCATTGGTTGTTTGTGAAATGGAGGTAATAAAAGTAGCATTGGGTTGTTTCAAGGATTAAATGAGGTAGTGTATACAAAGCATGCAGAATGCGCTTTGTAAGCCTGGGCTGCGATTGTTACCGTTGCCATCATTGAGGAAAGTAACAGGTGTTGCTTTGCCTATAGGAATTCTTCTTAGAGCTCCAACCAGAGAACATTTTTTTCTATCCAAAGGCCACCTTTTGGAAGAAAAAAATAGGAAAAAGTTATATACATTTTGCAACTTTGAAACCTTGTGATTAGAAAGCTCATTGCTAATGTGTATCATGGCAACTTGGGCTCCATTACATTCACTGAATTAGGTTCCGTGCTTGCCCCACGTCTTAACCATAAGCCTTTCTGAGCTGCTGTGTCCTTATCAATAAGGGGGTTCAGTGAACTGTTGTGAGGGTGCACCGTCTAGGCCTTCCCTAAATGATAAACTCACCTACTGCACATCTACACAAAACTTGACAGCATTGAAAAAACTGAGCCTTACAGTCTTCAGAAAGTGCTTTTAGTTCCTGCAGTGGGGACGCTGCCTCACGGTGCCTCACTGTGGAAGACAAGTTCCATGTGTGGCCTTCGCACTTCCATGGAGCTGGAGGGGAGGTGCTCCTGCTCTCCCTTGTCCTTCTAAAAGCACAGTTTCCGTAAGAGTGCACTTCACAGACTTTGCATCGCATTTTCTTCTTCTTTTTAAATATATCTTTATTGATTTCAGAGAGAGGAAAGGAGAGGGAGAGAGAGAAACATCAGTGATGAGAGAGTCATTGATCAAGCCCGCAACCGGGCATGTGCCCTGACCGGGAATCGAACCCCGGTCGCCTGGATCCTAGGTCGATGCTCAGCAGCTGAGCCACGTCTGGCCAGGCTGCATCGCATTTTCAACCAAAGTTTAAATGTGGATTATTTGATTTTACTTAACAACTTTGCAGATAATTTAATAATTCCCAAAGTGCTGTTCTTATCTAGTCCTCAGTAATCTTGTGAGGTTTGGTTGATGTCCCTGTTTTATATGTGCTGAAGCTGAAGCAGAGGGACTTGGATAAGGGTACAACTTGGATTCAAACTGGGTTTTTGACCCCAAATCTGAGCTTTTGTACTGCACACTGTCTCTGTGGTGTGTGTGGTAATTCTTCAGCTTACAGAAGTGTTAGGCATGTAGATTGGGGGCAGCAGACTTTTCCTATAAAGGGACAGGTAGTGTTTGAACTGCTCAGCTCTGCTGATGGAGCACTAACGTGGTCAGAGACAGTCCATGGATGAAGGGAAGCTGTATGCCCAGAACACTGAGGACACTTACATTTAAATTTCACATAATTTTACTTTGTGAAGTCCTTGTTATCTTTCAGTTTTCCCCCATCTATTATTTAAAAATCTGAAAAGCATTCTTAGCACCCTGGTCCTGCACAGACAGGTGGTGGGCCCGATTTGGCCTCTGGCTGTATGTGCCAGCCCCGGTTCAGGTCATAATATGGACAGGATACACCTTCCATTTCAGGTTCCATCCAGAGCTTTCACCCCCTGCCCCATTGACTGTCCTTATTGACAGAGTTCTGTTCTGTGGGATCTCATCTCCAGTAGTCCCACTAGAATGGGACTGGCAGGATTTTGGGTCTATTGGATGAGACCGAAGGTCCAGAGGGAGTAAATGGATTGCCCAAGGTTGAAAATCCCGGAAGCAGTAGAGCTAGCACATGTTAAACCAGGGTTCTTGATTCTCTATCCAGTGCTCCATTTTATTTTTTGTTGGCTACTGTCATTTAATTTTCTACTGTCATTTAATTGTATTTCTTGGTGTTCTGGGCATTCTTGTCAATTGCTTAATTTTTTCTCCAAAGTTATGAGTTTTATTCTGAAGATTTAAAAACAATTACAGTAGTATAATACACGAATATGTTTCCATATAAAAGATCCAACACTGGCAAAAATATGTACATTGCATATTTAAATTCCCCTTCACTGTTCCACTTTCCAGAAGTGTGTACTCTTAAATGTATTTTTTCTAACCTGGTTTTTCTTTAAGAATACTGTAAATGAACATATACAGTTATGTAAACATAAACATCCATATATAAGATCACACTCTAGGTATTCTTCAACTGGCCTTTTCCCCAGTGAGGCCTCTTTTGGGCACATCACAGTGGTCCTGGTTTTTTCCTGTGGGTAATTTTGTGTGTTGGAGGGTGGGGGAGTGGGAGGGAGGAGAGGTTCTTTCATTATTGCTAAGCAGTCATTGAACAGTTAAAAACATACAGTGTCATTTCTCCTGTGGACTGGCTGAATCATTTTGGAATGTTGTCTTACGGGGCAGTTGGCCAAGAGGATTTGCCCGAAGGATCCAACAGGGTCTTCAGGCAGGAGCCCTGCAGCACGACCCTTCTTGACGCCCTCAGGCCTAGACCTCTGTCACTGTGTGCTGCTCAAAGCAGAGTTTCCTGCAAGGAGCATTATAAAAATGCAGCCTGCTCATCAGTAAGATGTGTTATTTTTGATGCTTTAACCCTATTATATCCGAAAGCAGAGGGAGACATTTCAAAATAATTGAGTTCAGTAATTGAAATTTCAAAAGTCATTGAGAGAAGATGAGAGCATTTCCCGTTTGGAGGGCATCAGCTGTATTTTTTCTTCCGTGTTATTTTCGTTGCATTTAGCTAGCGCGGGAATAAGAGTGGGGAGCGGAAAGGAGACCATGTAGTGGTGTAATACAGAGCTTGAAATATTTAAAGCCCATCTCTCTCAGTGTGCTACTAAGTAGACATCCTAGTCAAGTGTAGCCTGTAACTTTGTAATTAAAGTCTCTGGAAAGAAGGGAGCCTTCATTGTGTCCTGGGCAGTCTGTCATGTGGTGGTCTTGTGAGTGTGGGCTCAGCCTGCACTGACCGTGAACCGGAACAGCCCTGGTGCTAATGTCAGTGCTTGTCATACTCTTATGGTCCCCCTCACACAGATTTCCTGAGAATCATACCATTTTCCCATTTATCCTATTTTATCTACTTTTTCTCAGTTTCAGCTGCAATTAAAAAAAATATATTTTAAGTACACTGTGTCTCCATAGTTAAAAAACTCTTTCTAATCTCTGCAAATATGAAAATTGAAAATAAAAACATCTGTATTGTTTGTTAATCAGGATTTGTTCATAAGTCATACAAATTTTTTATTCGTTGATCTGGTTTTAAAAAATAAATGATTATCCTGCTCTCTCCTGCTCTTGTTTTTGCTTGATGAAAAGAAACTTTAAAAAAAAATTAGCAAACACAGGCACTAAAATCTTTGATTAGAAACAGTGTTAAGGATTTTTATTTCATTGGACTTTGGGGGAGAAATATCTTAAATTTGTACATATTAGTTTGTTTTATCTGTTTGACTAAAGTTAATCAAACTCACATGGCTGAGCAAATCTCTGAAACACTACTTTTTGGAGACTTTTATTCATTGTATCTGATTTACTTAGTCAATTTGTTATTACTCTTTAAAAAGTAAAACACCAGTGATCTCATTTGATTAGCATTGGCCCCCTTATTTCTGGCCTCCCTTGCGTTGTTGCTCTGTGCATCGAGCTGGCACATGACGGCCCAGTTCGTGCTGGCCCCGGACGCCGAGGTGCGTCATGCCACGGCTGACCTCCTGACTGCTCCGCAGGCAGCACGTGAGACCCACGGCGCGCCTTTGGCCTTTGCCTCACATGCTTTGGGAATGATGCAGTCATTTAGTGCACAAAATGTTATAATGCGGTATTGACATTTTACTGATCCAGAAACCTATGTTTCTAAATTAAGCTGCCGTTCTTTTAAGAAAGAAGTTTTACAGTTGTAAAATTTCAGCCCTATTTTAATTTTGAATCTAGATGAAACGTAATCCCTGGAGTGCTCTTTCACTGTTGCAGTATAATCTTTTCATGTGATACCTGATTTAGTTGAAACAAATTAGTAACTATGCATGCTTAAAGGAAGCAATTTAATAAACAGGATTTTAGAGAAACCTAATCAGAATTGTAAAATGATGCTGCAAGTCAATTGCATTATACAGAATTACTAGGTTAGATATAGCTTTTAGATAAGTGTGGATAAACCTGAGGCTTCTGTGCTGCCATTGTCAAGTGCGTTTAAAAATTTGCCTTTCTCATCGCCCTGGCTGGTGTGGTGCAGTGGTTAGAGCGCAGGCCCATGCGCCGAAGGATCGCATGTTTGATTCCGGTCAAGGGCATGAGCCTGGGTTGCAGGTCAGTCCCAATCCTGGTGGGGGTGAGTGCTGGAGGCAACCCATTAATGTGTCTCTCTCACATCGATGCCCCCCGCCCCCCCAGAATCAATGGAAACAGTATCCTCGGGTGAGGATTGACAACAGCACAGTTTGCCTTTCTCACTTAAAAACAGGAGGGGAGGGGAGTTACCTTTCCCCTAAGTGTGCTGGGTGATTCAGAAATAGCCTTTCAAGTCTCTCGGGCTGAGGCCGACCAGTGGAGCTGGGTACAGCTGTGACTTGGTCTCAGAGTGAGTTCAGCATGCTGGGCGAGGCTGGCATTTAGAGATAGATGCTCAGGGTGTGCTGAGTGGTCAGGTAGCATGAGAAGGGCAAGGAAATGCAACCCTGTACTTGAGGGCCTAAGTAATCACTGGAAGCCCACAGGGCTGACAGTCAGGGAACAGGATTCAGGAGCGAGGTGGAGACGGGCCGGTGACGCAGGGCTGACCCTTGGCCCTTAGCTGCCTGTGCATAGGTGGTAAAGGCAAGGAGAAGTAATCAGCTCCTGCTTCAAGTCATTTATCTTCCTGGCCAGTGTATATGCATGTTCTATCACATAGTTGCCATTAGTTTAACCACTTATTTTATATTCAGTTCATACACATTTTCGTTTACTGGTATCAGTGTAGTATTTTTGTTTTTTCAGTTAGAATTTAGGTGGACTTTTCAGGTACATGTTAATTGTCATATTGATTGAATTGTGCTAGGTTCTGGGTATAAACATTGAGTACCACTGGAAAATCGTCTTTTATAGATGAGGAGATTGAGGCCTGGAGAAGTGGCGTAGCTCTCCTCCTCACAGGCCTTCTGGCTGGTGGACGAGAACTGGAGTCCTGCCTGTTCTCTTTATTACAGCATGAGGGGTGTTTTCCTTTATCTTTGCAGCCTGTCTCTCTGTTTAACCTGGCCTCTGCTTTGGAGGAGATAAGTAAACAGAAAATCGCAACTAAACCTTCTAAATATTATAACCTTCTTCACAGGTCTCTGAGACCACAGAAGAGCCTATTTTTATTTTGTCTGGTTTCAAGATAAATTTGACAGGGAGGGTGATCCTAGAGTCCAGGTTTGGAAGATGAGTAGCAGTTGGCCTAGAAATGGGAAAGTAAAGAGCCCCCAGTAACTTTGGGGACTGTATGTGCTCAGGCTTCCCGACAGTGAAAACACTGGCACACCAACGCCAATATTTGGAGCAGCAGCAGGTTCCACCTGGGGAGGTTCAGAGCAGCAGTCTGCTTGCACGCTCGAGGTTGGAGGACCAGTGTGAAAGCATATTATTTTTACTAAGCTGTGGATTAGTTTTCTTTTGCTGCATTTCAAATTGATGGGCTTAAAACAACACACATTTACTATCTCAGAGTTTCTGTGGGTTAGGAGCCCAGGCACATCTTAGCTGTGTCCCCTGCTCCTGGTCAGAGGCTGCAGTCAGGGAGTTCGCTGGGCTGCACTCTCTGGAGCCGTGGCCAAGAAGCCTTCCCCAGCTGGTGGCAGAACTCATTTCCTGTGGCTGTAGAATTCCTAGCAGCTTGCTTCTTCAGTGCCACCAACAGGGAGGGAGGGAGGGAGAATCTCTGCTGCTGGGAGTCTCTAACTTCTGAGAAAGCCTGGCCTTTCCTTTAAAGGACTCACCTGATTGTGTCAGCCCCACCCAGGATACTGTTTTGATTTACTCAGAGTCCACTGATTACAGACCTTAATTACATCTGTAATAGTCACTGTTAGATGCAAGCCCCAGGTCTTGCCATGCTCAAGAGGAGGGGATTACGCAGAGGTGTGGGTACCAGGGCGGGACTTCCAGGGAGCACTCCGACAATGCCGCCCACCACAGGTTGTGTGTTACGGAGCAACCAGAAGGACAGTGGTTTGTCATAGCCTCTACTCAGGCTGCCATAATAAAGTACCACAGACCAGGGCTTGAACAGCAGCAATTTACTTCTTACAGTTCTGGAGTGCTGAGTTCCAAGACCAAGGCGCCAGTGATGTAGATTTTATTATGAGGCCTCTTCTCGTGCCTTGCACACCTTGCTGTGTGCTCACACGACTTCTTCTTGGGTGTGGGGTGGGGAGAGAATGCGAGAGAACACATACCCTGGCCTCTCATCATCTTTTTAAAAAAAATATTAAAATATGTTTTTATTAATTTAAGAGGGAGAGGAAGGGAGAGGGATAGAGAGAAAGAAACATCAATGAGAGAAACATCGATTAGCTGCCTCCTGCATGCCCCTTCCGGGGATCGAGTCCGCAGCCGAGGCATGTACCTTGACAGAATGAGCCAGTGACCTCAACCGCTGAGCAACACTGGCCGGGCTGTCATAAGGACACCCATACTAACAGATTCGGGCCACCCTTATAACTCGATTTAACCTTTATTGCCATGCTTATGGGTCCTCTTTCCAAATACACTGGGATTAGGACTTCAGCATAAGAAATTTGCAGGGACACAAAAGAATCTTCTCTTCACAGTTTACTTATATCAGTAGATATTAATTGAGTGGCTTGGAGGGGAACATAATGGCAGTTAAGTTATAGACTTGTCTAAAGAGCACCAGTCAGACCTGGGAAAATCCTGACTCCATCATACTGCAGCGTGACCTTGGGAGAGTTACCTAATCTAGGACATGACTTTCTTCAACTAAAAATCGTGGTTTGCAGGATTTTTGTAGGATGGTGATGTCCTTTATAAAGCACCTTGCACAGTGCTCAGCTCACCGTAGGCACTCGTTAAATGGTGGCTGCTGCTTTATATCGGTGGCTTGATATTTCTGTCCATCTTCTTTATCTTTTATTATCTGCATTAAATGATAGATTTCCCATGAAGTCTTCTGTTTCTTCCAACCAAAAGTTATTACTCTCAGCTGAACTCTGATAGGACTTTATTTTCCTCTGCTCTGTAGCACTGACAAGCTTATTTGTACCCAAATTATTTATATACGTCTCTTATTTCCTCTGTTACAGTGTATATTTCATAAAGTCAAGACCATCTTACACATCTACTTCCTATTCACAGCCCCGCACATGAGCATTTGCTCTGTTTAAACAGTACTGAATGAATGAATAGGATGTGGCCTCTGAGATAACTTGTTTCCTCTTTTATCTAAATCTGTGTTTCTTAACCTTTTCTGAGTCATGCCTCCTTTTTAAAATCATAAATTTCCTCACAACTCTCCCAGCATTCAGATACACTGCTCCCCCCAAAAGACCAGGTCCCTACTTACCACCTGCCTTGAAAAGACAGAAGCTAGACTTTTTATGCAAATTCTTAACAAGTGAGATTATTTTACCAAGCTCTACTTTTACATGGTATGTTATAAAAACAGTATTTCCCCCCTTTACAAATAGAAAATTATCCTGAATATGCATTTCCACTTGCACCCTCACGCCAGCCCTCATTTCTATGTATGTAGCACCCACCCATTTCCACCTCTGAGAATTGCTGCTCTAAACCATTTCTGACACATGGCAGAATCCTGTTACAGGTGGTGCTGATGCTAGCATTAAATGGGTAGGTGAAGACTCCACCATATTTGCACATGTATAAGAGAATTCTCTGTCTTCCCTTTATTTGGTTCTTTTGTAATGAAAGGTCTTAAATTGATAGGCATTTGAGTTTGTGAACCGTGTTTTCCGAAACAGTGACAGTGTATGTAGCCTAAGAACTGATCCTAGGCATGAATATGCTTTCATAATGCCTTTCTTTCCAGAACTCGAAGCATTTGTAGATATTACCGTATCAGCAAACACGAATGGCATCCCTGTCCCTGAGAGCCAAATCAGAACTGGGGACCGTGGCTGTTTTCCTGCAGGGGAGTAACATGGGGCCAGGAGGTGAAGAGGGGCTTGCCCTCCATGGCCCCCAAGCTGTGTGTGCTGGATGGACTTTCCTTTATGTTCACTAGCCATGAATTTGTCATGTTGACCTGCAGTGGGTACAGTGTCCCAATTAGCTCTCTTACTAAGCTAGCAAACAAAACACCTTTGGTCGCGAGATAACAGAGCGAATTTATGAGGTGATCTTTCTTTTTAAAGGAATTCTGTGGCTGTACATAGGAATCAGAATGTAGTGTGCTGAAAGGAGGTAAATTACATCTGGTCTCCTGAGGAGCCTCTTTTAAATCAAAGTGACCCATTTAGAAGCGGCCTTATTTGGAATTGGATTGCACTGAATAGGGATTGTTTTAAACAAGTCCCCGTCTATCCTATGGAATTATTTTACGCCTTTGAAAGGATTTGGCTTTGTGTAGTGGACCCTGCTTTCATGGGATGTTGAGGATGTGAGCTTGGAGGGGCGGGAAGCGGGGCTTTTGCAGAGCTGGGCATTGGTGCCGCAGGTTGGCGGCTCAGAGCAGCGGCCGCTGCCTGACGCGCGCAGGGCCGTGGAAAGTGCCATGTGGGTGACGCGCTCTCCCTCTAATGATACTTGGTAACTGGAAAGAATTCCCTCCTTTCTCTCTCGTTCGGTACGCATCTTACCTTTGTTTTTAAACACAAAAATTGCTTTTTAGCCTACTTTTATTTATTGTGATGACAGGTTTTCAGGTGAGGGCTCATCTGTTATCAGACTATTATAAATATTAAATAGTAAGCAATGAATTAAATATAGATGTGGATCCCACAGTAACAGATACTAAAATATTTTTGAAAGATGGAATGAATGTGCTAGTATGTGTTTTCAGTATGCTTAAAATGAATGTACTTGGGTATCAGTCACAAAATCCTAAAATTTCGGGTGATACCTTTTTAAATTAGAAAGTGTAAGAAAGACAGAGGAGGGGCACCTGAACTGGTTAATGACCGACGGGTAGTCGGCCAGCCTGTCACCACACTGTGCTGCTCTTTATTTCGGTGTAACTTCTCAAGATACATATTGTGACAAAGGTTAAAATTTCACTCCAGTGGTGAATCCATGCTTTCACCTTCTAGTTATTACTTTAATAGAGTGAAAATCTTTCATGCCCTGAACCTCAGATTTGTACACTAATGAATTTAGCAGAAGAATATTGATACAGAGTATAGTTAGCACGGAACACTTTCAACGTTCTTTCAGGCTAAAAGGGATCCTATAACTTCTTTGGCTTTCCTCCTTTTTCCCTTCCTCCCCGAACCCGTTTTTAAAATAGCAGTGCTTTTCATAGTGTCAGAATTTCATGTTGTGACACCCTACTCAGAAGTATGACAGCAGGGTAATGACAGCAACTGCCTCCCAAGAATCAATCAGGCAATTAATTTTGTAAATGAAATGCTGATTATACAAAGCTTCACTGAGGGTCCCAGTGATTAAAATCAATTTAACAAATTGTTTCAGGTGGGACTTGATTAATAATTTGCCATAGATGCTGAGGGTCTATGACCAGCATACCTTATTGTTGCTCCTACTGTCCAGCTAGATATAAAAATTCCCATTTCTCTTACTACCCAACTATATATAAAAATCTACAGGTAAACTAAGCAGCTACCCTCTCAGATGGAAGCTTTATGCTCGCAGGTGCTTGCCCTCCCTCCCTCTCCCCCCCTCCCCCCCCTCCCTCTCCCCCTTTCCCCTTGCCTCTCTCCCTCCCTCCCTTTTCCCCTCCCTCCCTCTCTCTCCCCCTCCCCCTTTCCCCCCCTCCCCCCCTCCCCCTTTCCCCTTGCCTCTCTCCCTCCCTCCCTTTTCCCCTCCCTCCCTCCCTCTCCCCCTCTCACTTTCTCTCCCCCTCCCTCCCCTTCCCCTCCCCTTTCCCCCTTCCCCTCCCCTTTCCCCCTCTCTCCCCTCCCTCCCCCTCCCCCTCTCCTCCTCCCCCTGCCTCTCTCCCCCTCTTCCTCTCTCCCCCTCCCCCTCTCTCCCCTCCCCTCCCCCTCCCCTCCCCTCCCCCTCCCCTCCCCCCTCCCCCTCCTCACTCCCTGCCCCCTCCCTCCCTCCCTCTCCCTCCCTCCCCCTCCCTCATGTTCACTCTGGCTGCCTGCCTGCCTAGACCTAGCTGACAGTGAAAATGAAATGCATTACGACATTTTTATATCATCCTAGTTTTCCTGTATTCTCCTTAAAAAACAAACAAAAAATAAAAATGTGCCCAGACAGTTTTGGGTACAACCAAGTTAAACAGGTGTTTTCTCAATGAAGCACATTTAGTAGTTTCTTATGCTACTGTATAGTATATATCTTAGAGTGGTATAGCTTTATAGACATTTCCGTTCTTAATTACAGGAATCGTGCTATACACACAGTATGGGAAATGATGTTTTAAGAGTGTCAGAAATAGTGACGTTGTTGGAAATAAAAAACACCTGTTTGGAGCATTATCTGCGAGCCCGGGGGAAGCCGCACCCAGAATAGGAGGCACAGCTGGATGTCTTTCTCACAGGCACATACCAAGCATTTATTACGTGCCTGCTACAAGCCAGACCCCTCCGGAGTCAGGTTTCATGGCTTTTGTTACTTATAATGGACATCCCTAGGATGGCGGTACAATATTATTTAGCAGAAGATGGCTTGGAGAGGTCAAGGTTAAAGGTGCATTTGAGTTTCTCCGCTTTATTTATTTTATTGATGAAATAATAGCCGCAGCAGTTGTCCACTGTGTATGAGAAGTTAGGCCAGAAGGAGAATTAGGGTGAGGAAGACACCGGTCGCGCCCTCGCAGAGCTCGCTGATGCGGGAGACCCACGTACGCGGGGTTGCAGTTGGTTATGATCAGTGTTTCCTCTCCATTAAATAGGAGTCACAGTATGTGGTGGGAGTTGTGAGAGGGCAGAATACCCAGTCTGTTGGTACTTTGTGGGATGAGGAAGAGTTTTTTCAGTTTAAAGGTAGCCAGAGGTATTTGGGGTGCAAGGGCATTCTCAAAGGGGGCTTATTAGGTGCCTCGGTGCATCAGCGTGGAGGCGTGCGAGAGGGTGTCAGATCCAGTGTGGCCTAAGGCTTGGTGGGTGGCAGGCAGGTCACCTTAAGTTGAGCCTTGATTATTTGAATGTTGAACTTGTGGGTTTGCATTCTTTAGAGTAATATATTGATAAGATTTCTGGTCAAAGAATGAGGCAAAAAGGACTCTAAAGGTCCACATTCTTGGCTTCTTACCATGGCAGTTGGTAGTTCTGTCAGGGAGGAGGGATAATTCTAGAATCCTAGAACAAGAAGGGACTTGAAGAGTTCGTCTCTAATTCCTCACTTTACATGGGAGGAAGTGTGAGGCTCAGAGGAGTGAAATTGCTCAGTAGGAATAATCTCCAACACTTAATTGATCACTTGCTATGTGCCAGGCACTGTTCTGAGTGTTTTGTACCTACGGTGCTATTTAATATTTGATGCTTATAACAATGCTATGAAGGCTGAAGTTCAGAGAATTTACGTGGTGTGCCGAAGATCACACAGAAAGTGGTGAGCCACGTGTGGGCCAGGCAGGTTTACCTCTGGAGTCTTTGTACCTGACCCCAGTCTCCTGTGTGTCCCGAGGCTGCGTAGGTCCTGTGCTTAAACTGCTGATCAGTTGGTGGTCTCTGAACCCTTCTCTTCCTCCAGCTGAAGCTGTGCCAACCACAGTTCTGGAATAATTCCATTTTTTATTTGTGCTGAGATTTAAAAATCCCAGATATGTTTTCATTTGGGTAGTGGCTGTCCTTATTTTAAACCGGAGAACCTGACAGACAGCCTGGCCCCTGCCCCTCCCCACCCTTGGGGTGCTTCCAGGGACAGTGGAGGGAGCGGGGTCACATGTGAAAAGTGGCAGTTATAAAAGCACTGTCTGAAACTCACAGAAACAAGTCAGGGAGAGTTCTGGGTTAAAAGATGGAACATTTCACATCTTTAAGGGCTGGTTTGAGATATTTTAAAAGGCATAGGCCGGAAGCCTCATTATACCTTGAGGGTGAGGGTGATACCTGAAAAGGTGATGAGTGGGAAAGGGTTTCCACCAGGGCAGGGTTTTTACCTGAGGTCTTTCCTTTTTTGTTTCATTCTGTTTTAGATTAAAATGTGTGTGTGTGGAATGAAAGCTTCCTCAGAATTTTTAAAAAATGTATTTAGAAATATATATTTAGTGTGTGTTTTGCCAGCGTTAGTACTTTTAGGAAAACTATTGCAACTTCTCCCTCCGTTCCACAGTGACGCCTCATCAGGTGCACCTCCGTTTCCCCGCGGCTCTCTCCTGGGTTCCCCCTCCTCTAGCTCCGTGTTCCTCTCCCCCTTTTTCCTGCCCACGCTGCCCCCTCCCTTTAGGTTCTAAGGCTGCTGGAGGCCCCGCTCTGTCGACATTGCACACGGCGTTGGCGGTGGCTCGCAGTTCCCAGGAGCTGCGGACCCCCTTGCAAACATGAGGTGTAGGGATTATTTTGGTTTTAGGTTGTCCTGGTCTTTCTTTTTTGTCCATTTTTAGCTTTATTTTGAAACAATTATAAAACTTACAGGAAAGTTGTAAGAATAGTACAGAGAAATCCCATGTAACTTTTACTTTGATAAATCTATTTTTAACACTTTTCTACGTTGTCTTATCTGTTTATCTACCCTCCTACCTGCCTGTCTACCCACAGTGCATTTTCGAGAGTAGGCTGCTTACACGGGTGTTGCCCGGAGCACGGTTACTCTTGCGTACTGAGTGCAGTGTCACTGTCGGGATGCTTACCTTTGCCGCAGTCCATATTCTCTCTTTGTCCACTGTCCTATGGCATCTGCACAGTGACCTTTCCTCCAGGCTGCCCAGGCCTGTCCTGTTGCATTCGGTGCCCTGTATGTTTCAGTCTGTAGGGTTTGGCTATGTATTGGTCATGTTGTCTTTTTTCTTTGAATAGTCACATGACAATAAGAGTCAGTACATGCTTTCACTGGATTATGGCTCTGCTGAAGCAGATCCGTAATAGCCCGTGACTCTGAGAAGCGTTTTCATATGAGGGGCCAGGAGCCTGTGTATTGGCATGTCAAGCGCCGTTTGTCCAGAGATAGGTGGTCGGTGATGTTCGTAAAATTTTTATTGACATTTTCTTTAGCAATTTTAAAGTTGTTAATTAAAAAAAAAACATTAATAGTTTCAAAGAGGTGCGATGGCAACCATGGAAATCCGCTCTGATATGTCTTTGGGATTGTTTATTTATGAAAATCACACAGCAGACGGCTTTGGAGTGATTGTCTTTTTGAGGGGGTATTGTCTTCCCTTGAAAGATGGGAGAACAGGCCTGAGCACTGGAAGAGTTCACCCAGCAGTGCATGGCTAGTAAGAAGCAGGAAGGAGAGAGGCATATGAAGCCAGGTCTCCCCAGTGTCAGACTTCATGCTCTTACCATCGTACTGGTAGCAGATTGCTTTCTGCTTGTTTGCAAAATCTGGCAGTTGGTAGTGCTGCCTGCAGATTCAGAGGGTGGAAGAATCGGAGCCTTACTGGACTCGGGGAAAACGAATGTTAGTTCTCATTAGCAGTTCTGCACAGCACTGGAGGGGTGGAAGCATCCAAGCCTCATGGTGGAAGTTCTGCCTCCATGTAATAATGGTAATAAAATCTGTCCCTATTAAAGCTGTCATGTGCCGAGAACTTGACTGTCTCCACTTCATAGTAGCCCTGTGGTGATAGAGGTGTTCTTGCTGCGCAGGTAAGTTAATAAGATGCAGAGATGCTATGCAGTGATATTCTTAGCATCTTCCAGCTAAAAGTGGTGGGAGTGAAATTTGACATGTACGCACAGATCTTCTTTTCTTGATTTAAATCTATCTATGGGACATATACCGTATCACTTCTCTTTTTTTCTTAAGTAAGAGTCTGTCTCTAGGTTGTCAGCAGTGACACATGAACATGTATGGTATTGTATACTTAGGGATGTAAATTTTAGAAATTGTTAAAGCTGTGATAGTAGCTTTACAATTTGTCTAGTGGTGAGAATAACACATCTGAGGGAAGGTAGAAATACCTTCCATTGCTATTTAGATCTAAGAGATATATATATATATATATATATATACACACACACACACATATATATGTATATATATATATGTATATCTCCACACTTTGGTTTGTTCATAAAATTATTACATTTGCTAAATTAAATTTAAAAGTATAGTTCAGCCAGACACTAATTTACTCATTGAATGGACTTACAAGCTGCTGCACTTGCACTTGGGGGATTAGGCAAATAATAGGTTTTTGCCAATTTATAAAAATTAGGCAAAACCAGGACAACCAAAACCAGCCTCATTTTCTGGACTTACTCTGTAGTACCTAGATGACAGCTATAAATGGGTTTAATATTCGTCTTCGGCGCCTCACTGTTCCTATTCCTGGGGTACAATCTAGTGGGGACAGAGACACTTATCAGGTAGTCACAGATAAATATTGGTGTAGACTTCAGTGAGTACCATGACGCCAAAGCCCTGCGCTTTCTGAGGGGATTGGGCCTCAGCCTCATCAGGGAGGGCGTCTCTGAGGACCAGTGGTTAGTCTGCTTTCTGCAGGAGAGCAGAGCTCCTGCTTGCAGAGGAAGGTCCAGTGGGGGAAAAGGACAAGGTTTTCTAGAGCCTTCCCCACCCCAGGCCAGTATGGTGGGAGGGGGAGGCTTCCTGTTGATGGCAGGGCTGTGGATCAGCAGGAAGGATTTTTCTAAGGTTTATAATGAAGACCTTTCTTCAAGCATGCGGACCGGATGCTGGGTTGGCCATGGTGGGGAGAGGAGAATGAGTTGGGGAGCACCCTTGTCTTAACTTATATGTCTGGGTGGGGAGATCGGAAACAGGTGTGGGGTGTCCTGGGCAGCCAGGCGGGAGTGTTTGGTGGCAGCTGGATACAGAGCTCTGGGGCTCAGAGAAACCAGCCAAGAGAGACACATTTGGGGGACGCGGGCATGAAGCAGGTATTGGAAGCTGTGGCTTATATGAACTTATGGAAATTGCAACTTTGTCTGCAATGGCGCAGGATCCTTTACTTGTACCTACCTATTGGCCATCAGAGACTGTACGTGCTAGTTAGAGCCCTGCTGTTCACTGGCTATGTGGTGTGGAAGTCATCGCTTCTTCAGTTCATCAAATGTCAACTATGACAGGCAGTGTGCTAAGTGGAAGGTATGCAAAGATGGTAAGACACAATTTCCACCTTTAATTAACAGGGTGCTGAGGAGACAAGAAAATAAATAGATTTAATTATTGAGTGATTTTTTTTTTGCTCTGACTTCAATTCAGTAATTGTTAAGAGGGAAAGAAAAGATTTAGGAAACTCTTCCTCTTATAAAACCTGTGGTACCTCATTTAATCCCCAGCAGCAAAAGAGGTGAGCACGACTGTGCTGTTAAATGTGAGCCTAAGTTTCCCTAGCTAATAAATAGTATAGGCAGGATTCACACCCAAGTGTGTCTGGCTCTAACCCTCCTGCCTTTCCCTTATATTTTTTTGCCTTGAATTCTAAGTGTTTTCTTAAACTTTGGACTATTTAATGTATATATTAGAAAAGATGGAGGAATTTGTAGCGTCAAGAAATTGTCGCCGAAAGGCAGATGTGGACTTGTGGTTCCATAACGAGCTGAGTCAGTGAGTCAGGAGTGCTTCTGGTCAGTGGGACGTGCTCTTCTAAGGCTTCCGATGATGACCTTCCTCCAAATGCCAGTGCCTGGGTTTATGTCCATCTTTATGAGTGGCACTGGTGGTTAGCCCAAGGCTGTGTTCTCTCCTTTGACCTCTTCAATATTTTTATCAGCAACGTGGATGAAGACGTGAATGAAATGGCATGCTGATTCAACTGGTGGTTGATGTCAAGATAGGAAATGCAGTTAATATGTTAGATGTCAGGCTGGGACGATGACCATAAGTAAGCGAAATGAGAATAAGCAGAGAAAATGACAAACTTCTGCCACCTGAGTCCGCTAACCAGCTGTATAGTAGGAGATGGGGAGATGGGATTTAATCACTGCTGATGGGATGGATCAGGAGCATAGTGGGGCTGCAAATGAGCACAGAGATCTGAGGCGCATTAGTACCAATGCAGGATCTGGAAAAAAGGAAGCGAGTTGCTCCCCATAATACCTTTTGAGTTAAGGGGACTGACAGCATATTTTGCTCAGAAAAGTGAAACAGAGCTATCTTCAAATATTTGCAAAAGGATCAAATTAAAACCAATGGATGTAAGTTACAAGGAATAGATTTGTTATATATAAGGAAGGAATTCATAACATTCATGGTGTAGACACTTTTAGGGGATCATACATCATATATAGACCAGGGAGGGTCTTTTTAGTGTTAAGGTGCTGTGTTTCATTGCTGATCCCTTTATCAGGGTGTCTTTAAGAATTGTGATCCAATGAAAACAGATTAAAGTGCTCTAGAAATGCCTGCAGATGTTGGTCAGTATTTGATAATGCAGGTCACGAGATTCTTTGGATGGCTTTCTAGAGGATATTCCATGAACCTCTGACACTATATGATAGATGGGATGTATATACATCATGAATGCATTTTTAGAATATTCCCAAGAGTTAAGAATCATAGCTTCTAATTGTTACTTTTTATTGGTAATTTATGGCATTTCCTTTATCCTTTATAAATAGATAACAACATTAATCTTTTGTGGCTAATCTTTGGAAAAATAAAAATTCAGTGATATTGTAGATTCAGAATAAAATTTAAAGTGCAGTTAGGAAAAAATACTGTTTGTTCCACTCATCTAATGATAATGTATATGTGAAAAACAAACTTTTACATTTAAACTTGTACATTAAAGCATGCTTATTTCAGGAAAGACTGCATAAATAAAAATTTCCTATAATCTCATTTTTACAAAATTTTTCTCATCCCCTGCTCTCTTCCTTCAGATTTCATTCTGTGGTTCCACAAATATATATGTTCTCTGTAACTTACTTAAGACCAAAACCAAAAATATTGACAGTGGGCCCTGGCCTGGTAGCTCAGTTAGTTAGAGCGTTGTCCCGATATGCCAAGGTTGCGGGTTCCATGTCTGGTCAGGGCACACACAAGAAGCAACCAATGACTGCATAGATTGGTGGAGCAACAAATCGATGTTTCTCTCTTCCCTCGCTTCCTGTCTCTCTAAAAGCAACACACACACACACACACACACACACACAGAGTAGTCCTCTTTCCAAGTCAATCCATGAGCATTTTGGCCACTTCTTGCCTTCCTCCCATGTTGCAAATGGCATTTTGGTGGGAGGGCACCAATAATTTGATGGTTCTTCGAGCCAATAACAAAACAAACTTTTCTGTTTTTTTCTAATATCTTAGAATTTCACTTCGTGACCCTTCCTATGCCATTGTAGAACGTGGCAGATATTCCTGTAGTGACAGAAGAAGAACTTAATATTTGAAGTTCCAGTGTGAAGTTCCAGTGTTTTGGTTTAAGTCTTAATAAACAGGCACTATTTTGTTATTAGTACAGGCAGAAAACAAGGTGGTTTTCGGGGCTGGGTTGCATCTTCTTCCTCCCTCGGTCTCGCGGTCACACGTGGATGCGCGATGCAGTAGAGGGCACAGGACCTGCGTCAGGGACTTGGTTCTGGTCTCAGCGCTGCGCTAGCTCTGCAGCACCGGGCGAGTCCCACAGCTCCCAGCCTCACTCATGTGGGATGGGAAAGTTTCTTTGGTGGTTGGATTCTGTGGTAGTGATGACAGTGGAAACCGAGAATCTTGGTGTTTTCTGGCTTGAAGAGGAATACACACAGTTTTTTGTTTTTTTTTTTTTTTTAAATCCTCACTCAAGGATACTTTTTCCGTTGCTTTTCAGAGAGAGTAGAAGGGAGAGAGAGAAACATCGATGTGAGAGAGACACATCGGTTGGTTGCCTCCCTCATGTTCCCCGACCAGGGCCCGGGATTGAGCCTGCAACCGAGGTACATGCCCTTGGCTGGAATCAAACCGGGGCCCTTCAGTCCGCAGCCTGACGCTCTAACCACTGAGAACACCGGCCAGGGTGAGGAATATACACTCTTTATCAAATGAGGGAGGAGTCGCCAGTACCCTCTTCCTTTTTTTGACTTAAACTGATTTTAATGCCATCAGGAGAAGAACTCCACTAAGATTGCTGGATTTTTGTATTATCATTAACTTGATATGTGTCTTCTGCATCACTTGTCTAGTTGATGTACACATTGGTTAGTGATGTTTACTTTTATTTTGAAGAATGTTTTTTTACTTTATGTCATCGTTCCTCGAGGGAATCACCACAATCATCTAAGCCATTGGTGCTCTGAACTAAGACATAAAAAAATGCAGAGCATGGGCATCGTCATTTTAGTCTGTCTGGGAGGTAGGAAATAACACGTGAAAAGTGGAAAAATAGTACATGAATGAAATACCAATGCAGGGCAACTCAGGTCTGTTAGAGGCAGTGTGGGAGAGATTCCAGGCAGGCCCTTTGATGGTATCCTGGGGTGGGGTGTCTGGAGGGGCTCTGCGGCCTTGAGGCAAGATTGCGTGAGCTTGGTTTTAGGCAGGGAGGAGAGCAGAAGCAGCCTCAGCAGGAGGACCGGCCGCTCTTCCCTGCTTGTTTGTGCTGTGCATGGCGTGTGGCGCAGGCATGGAGGAGCACGGAGGCGGGACAGCTGTGTCCCATCCACCCCCACCCCACACAGCTCTATAGTAATGTTTGCAGCACGCCTGGGAAAAAACCAGAGGCATTTTAGAGTTATATTTAGCATCACAGAAGAGTAAACATCAATTGCTTCACGATATGACAGCCACTACTTACAGGTCACTCTGGCTGGCTCTGATGATTATCAACCCGGTTTTCACACGGCTGTAATTCATGCACATCACTCTCAGGCATGACGTTGTTTTCTGTGTACTGCTCCATGTCTGTGTTCCCTGGCTAATATGTTATGGCTTGTTCAGACATTCTATAATCACTGAGTACTTTGGGAGTTTCAGTTTTCTTCTTGGAACAATTAGTAAGTGGCTCAGAGATCCTTTATAGTTCTTACTAATTCAGTTTTCACAGTAATTGTTAGGTTGGTATTACTTCTTCGTTCATTGAGTGAGAAAACTGAGAAATAAGCAGCATGTCCAGGGTCGCTCAGGTGTAGTAAGTAGTGGGGTCAAGGTGTGGACGCATCCAGTCTAGATCCAAAGCCCATGCGGTCTCCTTTCAGAATTAGAATTCATGTAGCTGTGGACAGTTTTCACTCTGTGGGACAAATCTCACTCTTGCCCCACTTGGGAGAGTATTAGAGTTGGAACAGGTATAATTCTTAAAGCTTTTGTTTAAAGCTTATTGACTGTTATCCTTCAGAAAAAGGTTTACCTATCCAAATACTCATTTACTCCCACTGGGTTTTATCATTTTTGTTGTTTTATAGGTGGTGGAATATTACTCCCAAGAGTTTTGCTTAGTTAGTGCTAAGATAGACCGTTTTCCCAAATAATGACTCAAAAGGGGAAAGTTTCTTGCTTAATCCAGACAGGTAGATATGACTGTAGGTCACGAAGATGGCATGGTTCTTCTGTGGGCTTTTGTATGCCTTCTTCAGTGGATGGTCTATGGAATTGGGCTGAAAAAATTGTCAGATAGTATATGCATAATGAAACTACTAGTCAACTAACTCCTTCACTTGATATTTTGGAGTAAACACAATTACATAGATGTCTTTATTATAAAAACATGTAGGCATACTCTGAAAGGTGGGAATGAAGGAGTATCTAAGTGTAAAAAGCATCACGTTTAGTTAAAGTTTACTAAAAGTGAGTTGTTCTTTTAACTTGGATAGTCTTTAAAAGGGTAGTTAGACTCCCAGGCTAGCCTAAACCGAGAATACAGCCTAACTGTGCTACTTAATGTGTTAAGAACCTGTATTCCAGCCCATATTTTAAGAATCTACACTGTACTCCTTATCTAATAGTCCTAGGGAGACCCAGGAATGGGTGTGTGTGTGTGTGTGTGTGTGTGTGTGTGTGTGTGAGATGTATGACCTATAACACATACATGTGCGTGAGTGAGATGTATAAATCATACATATGTGAGTGTGAGAGGTGTGTAACTCATATATACGTGTGTGTGGGTATGAGATATGTATAACCTGTAGTTATATTAAGCTCTCATTGAAAATGGGTGGTTCATATGGTGGCCTTTGAAGTACTTGTTCTATTTTATGTAATTGAAGCTTAGACCACAGCAGTTGTGCAGTGGTATCTAGAAAGGAAGGCATGTTTGGAATAATATATTGAGAGCAGTACTTGGGGACTATTCTTGGTGTGGATGGTCTCTCTGATACAGTGTAAAGTGTACGTGAGAAATGAAAATGGACATACTCTGCAGTATATTAACAGGAGGGTAGATGATGGAAAATAGGAAATTGTTTTGGGTTGGGTTGGGTGTGAATGTGAGAAGTGACTTGCTCTTTATGATTTTTGGAAGTCTTAGATTTGGTTTGGTGTTTGGTTTCTTTTGGCGATAATTGTAAAAGGCAGGGGTGGAGATCCGGCAGTAGTACATATTTAATGTTAGAAACAGCAAGAGGACACAGTGGGATGGATTTCGATTGTGGGTGAATATTTAATAATAGGCCAAAGGAGAGAACGTTAAAATTAAATAATTTGCACTGTTTGAGTATCTGTTTTCATATCTGAAGTCTCACTGAAAGGTGTTGGATGCATTTTGAGAGGTGCAGATAATCTGTGTATTTCACGCTTTTGATTTTCAGAAATCTCTGGGCTAAGCTTACATTTTTGACATGGGTGCAAATTAACTGAATTTTAAGTAGGACTGTGAGTTTATGGCAGTGATGAAACCGATACTACAAAACAATTTCAGTCACTGATAAGATGAATTTGCTGCACTGTTATCTATAGCATTAAAATGTAGACATTCCAGTCATTTTCCCATTTTAAATTTCTGCCTTAATTACACTGGTTTTGGTTGTGCACTATTTAAAGTGAAATAAGCAGACCCTCCCAATACTATGGCTAATCCAGATTGAATGTGAAGATCGGGCTGCCTCAGGGCCCGGCCCGTATTGGAAATTTAGCCTTAAATCAGATTGACTTAGTCTCTCTGTAGGCTGTTCATTCACTGAGATTCTGAAATCACCAGCTCAGCCTTGATTTTCACACTTCCATAGAAAGTTTTATTTTACCTTTCGCAACAAAGTGTGAAAAATAATTACATTTTGCTTTCTTAGGCATAAAGTCTAATTCAAATCATTCTGGGAAAACTTAATTCTTAGTCCTCGGTTTTAGTTTTATTACACTATACCTAACAACACGTATGTTTGTATGTTGAATTGTGAAGACAGCACATGTATAACATCAGTATGTTGTTTGAGTAATTTCTGTCATTGTTATGTACACAGTTTTTCTTCACTGGTAAAAGTAGCACAGATAGAATTCCATGAACTTGTGAATTTTGAGCAGAAGTATTGGGCCTACATGTATTTTCATTCAGGTAGATGAGTTCCTGGTAAACTCCCACGGATCCCTCAGGACTGAGCTCCGGTGTTCCGTGTAGGAAGGCCTGTTAAAACCCGTGGCAGACACGCCGAGATGCTCCTGCCCCGGGCCTCCTGTGTCCAGTTAGGACGTGTCTCGCGTGGCGTGGTAATCTTTGTTCAGTGCCTCTCCTTCAGTGAATTGTTCGCTTCTCCAGGACAGCCGCTGACACTCATTCTTACGCCTCCAGTGCTCTACACAGTGCACACAGTAGATCCTCAGTTAATGTGTGGTGAGTGGATTAATCATCATTAGAATGGGCACAAGGGCAACCATAAGAAGGAAGAAGGCAGAGATGCAGTCTCGGGGAGGGGTAATGGGAGGCAGGCCTGGCAGCTCTTTAGCTTCCTCCACTTGGGTTTCGGGTGTACAGCCTTGGCTCTCCTCTCTCACCTCCCATTCATGCCCCAGGTCCTAGTCCTTCAGCTTCTACCCTCACCTCTGTGATGAGACTGCCATGCCAAGGTCAGCAGTGACCTCCTAGTCATCCAGTTACAGCAAAAGCCTTTAGTTAGCCCTCACCTGTGGACACCTGGGCTGCCTTTGGCCTGCCTGTTCTGTTGCTACACATGACTCCCTTCTCTTGCGTAACACCACGCTCTCTAGATGTCTAACTGTATTTTCTGACAGTCTTTTGGTCTCTGTGGGCCTCTTTTTTCCCTTCTCCCTTAAATGGTGATATTTTCTAGAATTTTGTCTTCCACCCATTTTTCTATTTTTATATATTCTTTCTGGATGCAGGTCTTAAGTTTCACATGCTTCCTGTTGATTAATTCATCCAGTGTTCATTGAGCATTTACTATGTGCCAAGTGCACTATCTGACTTATCCCCCGAGAAATAATAGTGAGTAAAACAAAAAGACCGCTGCCTTCCAGGAACATGTGTCCTCTGTATGCTGACTCCCTTAGTTGTTGTTCTAGATCAGACCACCAAGATGGAAACTCGTGCCTCTTCCTTCTGGATATTTTCACCTGGATTTCCTATAGGAACCTCAAATTTAGGATGTAGAATACTGAAGGCTCCCACTTCCCAGGGGAGTGTGGATCTCTTCTGCCCCTGCATGTCTGTCTCAGACGGTGTCATCTTTGAAGCCACCCTTGACTGCTGTCTCCCACCACTCAGTCTCCAAGTTGTGCTGCACTTCCATCCTGTTACTTGAGTCTGGGCTTGTTTCTTCCACCTCTGCTACCAGTTCAGGACCTCAGCTCACCCGCCTGCTGTGGCTACCCACCCTGGCTCCAGCCATGCCCGAGAGATCAGCCTTCTGAGAGGCAGATCTGAATGTAGCTCTCTGTTAATCCCCTGGGTACAATCTGAAGCCTTTAAAATGACATATAAGGCTCACCTTGTATGTACTAACTTCTGCCTGCTTCAGCTTCTTCTCTGAAAGTTCCTGTTTCATTTGGATCTAAACTGCTGTGTTCCCTCATACACACCAGGCAGCTTCTCTCCCTGAGCCGGTGCTTTATGCTATTTCTTGTGCTTTGTGGTATTCTACACTCTGCCCTGCCCCTCCCAACCTTGAACCTAGTCTCCTACTTATCCTGCGAATCCTCAAACCTTCCTGAGAGTTTCCATGGACTCAGTGTGAACATAGAGCTTGGCACGCAGTAGGGATCATTATATGATTTTGGAAGGAAAGACCTACCCACCTGTTGGGTGAATGCTTGCAGGCCTTTGTAGCATTGCCGAAGGGACTTCCTCACCCCTGCCTTGCTCCTGTGAAGCACCCAGGGCCTTGAAAGTCCAGGCTGAGGCTCCAGTCCTGGCTCTCCCAGATGGCCTTGGCCCTGAGGCCCTTGGCTGACTCACTAAACCAAAAATAAAACTCAGAGTCTAGTTTTGAACTGGTTATGTTTGGTAAGATGCTGACTTACATAGGAAGGTGGCTTGTGACTCACATTCTGGGTGCTTGTTCATGCGCATTGATGGTGTTTGAAAACTTTTACCCTAGACATTCTGTATTATTTAAAATCTATCCTTTCACTTCCAGTGAGCACTCAGGTGCATTAATATTTGAGAAAGACTTGCAGACTTGGGTCTAAAATAAAGTAGTTCCAAGAATACTTTGAAGTCAGAAAGTGCTCCCAGCCACTTGGTGTACTTTGCCTTTGTTACTAGTAAGCTAAGAGGAGCTGGGTGAGACTTACTGTCATGCTCATTTCTATGTGCATAACAGAATTTTAGATGCCAGTGTTTTCTCTGCTTAGGATGCACAATTTTTCCTTATTTTGTTTACTCCTTATTTCTCTTAATTGTTAAAACCTTCCTAAAAGCAAAAAAATAAAATGTCTGTGTCCATGTCAGTATATTTTTAATGTTTTTTGGGGTTTTATTTGTCAGATCATTGTTTTTAATATTTTCTAAAGGATAATTGTGTTTTTTGTTTTTAAAAAATATATCTTTATTGATTTCAGAGAGAGGAAAGGAGAGGGAGAGAGAGATAGAAGCATCAATGATGAGAGAGTCATTGATCGGCTGTCTCCTGCAGGCCCCTGACTGGGGATCGAACCCTGATCACCTGAATCCTAGGTCAACGCTCAACCACTGAGCCACGCCCGGGATAGTTGTGTTTTTAATGTATGTGTCAGCATCATAAACTGTCTGCCTTTGTAGTAAATAATGACCTAATAAGCTCACTTCTTCATTTATCCCTTCACAGGGCAGCCCAATGGATCCCATGGTGATGAAGAGACCTCAGTTGTATGGGATGGGCAGTAACCCTCATTCACAGCCTCAGCAGAGCAGCCCTTACCCTGGAGGTTCCTACGGCCCCCCAGGCCCACAGCGGTATCCTATCGGCATCCAAGGTCGGACCCCAGGGGCCATGGGAGGAATGCAATACCCACAGCAGCAGGTTTGTGTCAGTTGTTACTTCTCCCCACCCTTCCTTCATTGGTGATAGTTCTGTCTTGTCGTCTGTCCACCTAAGATTGGTATTGAGAGAATTAGGGGGTATGTCACTGATTTTCTGCTCTTTTTTAATTTTCATAGTTTTTTCAAATAATCCCAGGTACAATTTTCCCCCTTTTCTTTTAAAGAAGGAAAAGTGAGTTTAGAACAAAGTGGACAGAAAACCTGTTTGGTAGAAGGCCGATATTACCAGCCGTATTTGAAGATGTACCCTGTCATCATTTTGCAGCAAATTATATAGAGTGTAGTCCCAAAGTGCACTTGGCTTTCCAGCATTTCTTGTGTCAGACTGTGTCAGATTTTGAGCTGTGAATAGACTTCCTAAGGCGAAGTTTTAAGTTTTAAGTTATTTAAAGGTCTTTCTCATGAAGATAGCATCAGCTTAAAACTTTTTTTTTTTAGTCTCCCAAAAAGTTCTTTTGCTTTTATTTCTTAACATATTATTTCCTCTGTACCTTTTGAAACAGGTTTTGTATTTCATATAAGAGGATTTGATGTGTATCTGTTCTCTTAGATTTTCATGGATTTTCTGTTTTTTACTTCAAACAAACAAAAAAGACTTCCTGTTCTTCAAACCAAGTATTTGTCTCTAGAATCAACCCGTTGGAGTTACCTTAAATGACCATCCACCTTCTAGCAGTAGTAACCTCCAGTTTCTTCGACGCTGGGGAGTCTTCTTGTTGTCAGCCTCAGGGAGCATGAAATTTGGAGAGGGTAAATCAGATTCTGACTGGTCAGGGTAGTTAGTTACTAGGAACACTACCCCATCCCTTTATTCCCGGGGGTGCTTTGGGCTGATGCCCCAGACAGCTGACTGCCTCCCCAGAGGTGTTTCCATAGGGTTGCCGTAACCCACTCCAGGGTTTCACAGCCGTTCTCTCAGGAAGTTCTTCCTTATGCTTGACCAAATATCCTTTGTGGAAATAAAACATTGTCTGGCACAAACGTTTTGTTCTCTTTAAAGTGGATCTGAGAATGATACATCATACTTTAATAGCTGTGTGCTGGAAGTTCATGGATAAGTTGCATCTGAGCCTTTTTTTAGAGACTGAGTATTGTCTTTCCTCTTCACTTTTTCTGTGATGTTTTTATTTTCAGGCCTTTTGTAGGGAAAGACAGAAGTAGCTTTGCCTTGGAATCCTTGCTCTTGGTTCCTTACCCGGCCTTTGTTATTGTCAGAAGTTCTCACCCGTTTATTAAAGATCGGCCTTTCAGAAGTCTAGCAGTCAGTTGCATACTTAATTGTACTCTTAGTTTTTTTCCAACATTAGTCCTTTCTTCCAGCAATATTTTACTATCTAGAGTAAAAATCTTTAATTGGGACTGCTAATTGTGAGAGGGAGATAGTTTGTAAAGGATTGCGAAGTGAGGTGAGAGTTGTGGCTCTCTCTCTTTAGTAAAGCTAATTTGCCTTTCTTTGAGGGTAGAAGGCCCAGAGACTAGTTGCTAAAGCCCTAACTGCCCCCTGGATTTCATTTGGGGGCTAATCATTCCTTGTCATAGTCTGGCCACAGGAAGAGAGCAGAGGCAGAAAGGTAGTAAGAAATAGCAGGACCTTAAAAAAAGAAAACGAAATATCAGGACTGATGGAGAGAAGTAGATGCCCCTCTTTTTATTTCTGCACCGTCCTCGCCAGTCTGTTTTCCTGATGTGAAATTGGAAAGTCATTTCAAAAGGTGCTATTCCTGGCAAGTGGCCGGATGCTCCTTTATCTCTTTCTCTGAATGGGTTCAAGTCTTCCTAGAAGTTTCTGATCTTGGCTTGGTTTGCAGTACCAGGTTGGAGGAACAACTGGCGAAGGTGTGTGAAGAATGATTGCCTGGGAATTTGTTTTTATTATTCTCTCCCCCACATGTGTGAGGCTCAAAGTAGAGGATGCATTACAGATACATAGAGTAGCCTCACTGTTCTCAGCATTTTGGTTTTATATAATCCCTGTGGCTCTTACTTACTTGTGAAATCCAGTAAGTATTGCATTTATTTGAAGGGACAAATTGATGATTACCTACTAAGTATTTCAGCAAATTTTTAATTAAGGTTTTAGGTTAGGTATCTTACTGCTAACCAAAAGAAGTGCCTGATTCTAAACACAGATCTTTCTGATAGTGGAAGTGAAGCAGCATATCTGGTGAGAAACTGAATCCCCTGGGGGGAAAATGTCAAACTTCCTTGTTGAGTTCGTCATAATCAAAGGTTCTAAAAAGCCTTTACTGCTTTTTACCTTTTCATTAGTTATAGTACAGCCTTGAAGTATACTTTTTTTTTTTTTTAAATCTAAAAGGCTAGCCATAACTGTGAATGCAGTTTTGAATGTGTAACATTTCAAAGGGTCACACAGCTTTTATCATAGCAAGTTCATGTGATCAGTTAGGTATAGGCTTTGAAATGGAAAAAAAGTGAAGGTTTTGGTTATTAGAACACATTTATTTTGTTGGCTTTAGCCTGTGCTCTTTGGTGAGGAATTTTTGGTGAATTGCTTTACTTGTGAATTTTGGGTAATTATAAACTTGCGCTCAAGGTCCTGGCATAGCGATTGGCTGCTGGCCCTATTTATCTTCTGGTATTGATGTAATTGTCTGGGCTTTGTAGTCGTGGTTGCTAATGTTCTCCAGGAAAAAAGTTGAAAGATAATGATGACTCTGAGTTTTTACTGGTGGACATCACCACCTAGGCATGACTTTGCTTTGGACGGCCTCCAAAGCTTTCTGTGTTTGGTTTGTGAACCTCTAATGAGCTGCATCCAGTTCATTTAATATTGCTCATATATTTCTGCAAAGGATTAAAATGCAGGAATTCAAGTTTGTAAATTGAGTGGCCCACTTACCAGCTGAGTGGTAAGTTGTCTTTGGCTCGGGGGTCACAGTTTGATTCCTGGCTGGCATTCCACTCCTGTGACAGGAATTTAAATGAGTGTTCTGTTAGAAAGAACTGCAGGGCTTATAGGGAATTTAACATGGACAGTATCACTGCCTGCTTTTTGTCTCTGAGAATCAGGAGGAGCTGGCCACTCAGTGTTTGATTTTAGTATTAACCTGGCGATTCTTGATTTGTATGGTGATAATTTTATTTTTGAAACAAACGCATGACTGGGTCTTTGAAGCATGATGTGATAATAGTGCATCATTGTGGTATTTATTAACTGGAACTAGATTTGTGGTCTTTTACTTGCTGATTCTCCCACATCATCAGGCAAATACATGGCTAAACAGATTAGTTTTGCACGGTGTCCAAAAAACTCGCCTACTTGGGTTTTCTATTGAGCTGAGAGGGGAAATGAATTTTCTATGCCTCTGTGGAGAATGTTCTGCCTCCAGGCTCCTGGAATTCAAACCTGGGGATGGTTAACAGAAAGAAGCATACCGGTTGGTTGATTTCATCTCATACAGAACTACACAGAGGATACATAATCTTTAAAGGTACTAGATTCTGACTCTTTCTGAGTTTTTCCGTTATTTTAAAAAACGTAGACCGCGAGCTATCCTTTCCTGGATCAGGGATGTGGGTGAACAAATGTTTGTTTCATTTTTCTTGTCCTTTGTGACCGTAAATGTATACATCAGCCTGTGCGCTCACTTTAAAAAAGATTTTTCATGTAAACGAAACAACACCCAGGAGAAATAGGCTACAGAAACAAAGGTATATTTTTGTGTGTCAGACAGATTGTGTAGTCTGAGGTTTTTCTTGAGTTATCAAGGGTTATTGGGTCGATCTTTTAACTGTCCTTACCTTGCTGCACATGTTTGTATAATCTGATGCCTGTTATCGTTACAAAACCAGGGAAAGGGAACCGAGGGCAAGGTGAGAGATTTAAGTTTATGAGTGTTGTTATAATGGGAAATGATGACGTTTTTAGTTTTTAAAAACACATCTGTATTGTGAAGACCTTTACAACTACAAGAGCATGGAATATAGTCGTTGTTTTGAAAGATAACGTGGTAAAATTAAATATAAATTCGTTATTTTTGTTAAGGTAACATCTGAACTTAGCACTTTCAGTCTAAATAAAATAGAATTAAAAATTAGCTTCTTTGGAAAAAACTTTAAAAGTCAATAGGTATTTTAATTTGTGTCTTTATCTTCTACACTCTTTGAACGTGTCTGTTTTACTGTGTATATTTCATGTAAAATATTTATTTTAGAACATAAGCATTTTATTTGGTGCCATCTTAACAGCCAAAACACTTCTTCCAATGCAAATGTTTATTTTGGCAGCAGATGTTTCTAAAAGGAGACAAACATTACAATTGTTTGGCTAAAATAAATGTTTTTTTTGGCGGGGGGGTTAAGGCAGCCAAACAGGTTCTAGGATTCCCACCTGATATTTTTATGATTAAAATTATGTTTTGATGTAGTTTGAACAGTCTCTGAAAAGTAAGGATGAATGGAGGGGAAGACTGGTTAAAGACCTAAAAATTCTAGTCTTCTGACATGAAATGTTTGTTTAGACTCAGTCTCCGAGCCCCAAATGTGAATCTAACAGTTAGGGCCTATTTTTCGTTTTCTCTAAACAGAGCTTAGACTTCCTGTTTTTAAGGAGCGCGATTGGATTGGGGGTGATAGGGTGAGAAAGGAAGGCTTGACAGTGCAGCGGAGCGCAGTGGGCGCCTCATGTCTGCTTCACAGGTAGACTTAAGTTTTTGATAGTTTCTGTTCACCTAAAGCTGTTCTCCTGTACCTGCGTGCGCTCCCTCGCACACACGAACGTGAAGCAGAACATTTGTGTGACTGGTATAGTAGTGTAATGAAATACATCTGTACATGTATATAGGTAACATATTAAACATGTATTTTGTCTTTGTAAGGATGTACATACACATAACAAATCAGTAAAATGCAGGTAAACCTTTTGATCAGGAAAACAGTGAATGCAGTGAGGCTCCTCTCCCTGCTCATTCACTGTGTTACAGATGCACATTCCCTGCTGGAGACTTAGAGCCAGGCCACTTTGCCTGTAACCTGAAATCTCTGGCGTCCTTTCAGCAGGTGCAGATTTGTATAAATAATGACCTTTGTTGGCCACATTTTGTCTTGATCTCCTCAGCTGTTCTACATCAGTGAACACGAAGGTATTTATGGTTTACCAACAAAATACATTCACACCTCGCATTTCTGCTTCCAAGTAGATAGCAGATGCTGCTGTCTGTGATGCCAGAGTTCCCTGTAGGTGGAGTTTTGTACCAGGAAAAGATTTTTGAAAAGATCTGTAGTTATGGTAATTTTGATTTGCTCCTTAAAATTGAAATTTCTGGAATACTTAACTGGTTTTATCTACGTTTTGTATTGTAGTTGGATTGAAACATTTTGAAGCATCAATATGGCGTTCTTAGTAGAGGTGAATTAAAAGAGATCACATTTCAAGTAAAAGATAAAGTTTTAAATCTTTAGTCTTTTTTCTAAAAATTAGAAAAGACCAGGTTTTATACTTGAAAACAGGTTTTATTCTCAGCTTAATGAGAAAATGTGAGATGGTTTCTCTTTTAGTTTGGAAAGCTACCTTTATATCAGCAAGTTCTGTTGATGTGTTTGTAGGTTTCCTAGAGTATGTTCAGTGCATGGAGCTTATTCTCTGCTGATCGCTGGTACTATTTTTCATTTACATATGAATTCTATGTATTTTACATATGTAGACTTTCAGTCTAAAATGTCTGTTAAGCTTCTTTGTTACAAAATTGGTTTATTTGCTTTCACCGAAGAAATGTGAAGTATGATATTTATGTTAAAATTTAAACAATTCAAGTAAAGCTTAAAGTTGATATCAGTAAAATGAACCAACCATAGTCCTTCAGTGCTTCTTAAAAAAACCCAAAAATCCCAGAAGATAAATAATTGAAAGTCCAAGTGATGAAGTGGCATATCTTAGGCCAGTGGTTGGCAAGCTTTGCTGAATGTTCGACCCTCCCAGGGTGCTTTATAAACTCTAAGGATGGATGCCGGCATCTGCATGTAAAGGCCTCCCTCTGTCTTTCTCTGTGCCCCACCGGTGACTCCTGTGCAGCTGGGGTTAACAGTCAGGGGTCAGACATAGATCAGTAAGTAAGGACCTACCAGGTTCCTAACTGGCGTGTACAGGGGACAGCCCCTTGTTCTGGGCCCTCCCCAGGGAGCCAGAAAGTTGCCTCTGCCCTGAAGGGATGAAATGTGCCCAGAAGGAGTTGAAACAGTTTAGTCCTTGCCAGTTAATGGTTAATCTGCATACAGTGGTGAAAAAGCCTGGACCGCCATGGGCCCTCTGCAGCCAAGGGGATTTGACTGCAAGGTCTCCTAGCTTGGAGTTTTCCCTTAAAATAATAGTAAGTTAATGTTTCTTCATTTTAGTTTTGTCATTTCAGATATAGTCTTCTGAAATTGATGGGTTGATGCTTGACAGTTTGTATTAATACAGCCAGTAAGCCAAATTCTTTAAAATCTTTCTAAAAGGAAAAGAGCCATATTTTCTTCAGAGATTAGCAAACAGTGCAATAAATTATTTTCTGACTTTTATTTTATTATTATTTTTTAAAATATATATATCTTTATTGATTTCAGAGAGAGGAAGGGAGAGGGAGAGAGAGAGAGAAACATCAATGATGAGAGAGTCATTGATCGGCTGCAGCCCGCAACCCGGGCATGTGCCCTGACCAGGAATCGAACCCTGATCGCCTGGATCCTAGGCCGACTCTCAACCACTGAGCCACGCCCGGCTGGGCTATTTTCTGACTTTTAATTTCATTGTTTTTAAAGTGAGAACTTTCTCAGGTCACTACTTCTAACTCTTGGTGTATGTTAGATGTGTAGAATGTAGTCTGTCCTTTCTAGTATATAGAAAATCTTCATGTTGAGATGCTAACTTGACTTGGTGTCACAAAAGGAGGCAAAGAGAGAGCCAGTAATTCCTTATTCATTTTACACATTACTTTCTAAGTAGTTGGAAAATATGTACTGTACAACATTGGGATCAACTGTGCAGTGAATTCTGAATACAAGTAAGTTTTAGGATTTATGTTCTGTGCCATTACTTTCACTCCTCTTTAACCCCCCACAAAGGGGAGTTGGCTGGCTTTGTTTGTTTTTGTATTTTAAAACAGGTTTTCCCTAAGGGTAAACGTAGTTTTTCTTTTATGTTAGTAGTAGAAAGTTAAATTTTTATGGTAAAAAGTTCTTTATGGCAGTTTGATTATTTTTATATGCAACAAAGTTTTTAAGGCCATTTGTCCTTATAATTTTGCAAGGTTATCATTAAGTGTTAAATCCGTAGTTGTGAGTGAAATTAGAAGAATGCTGCAGCAGAGAGGGAGAAGGGAAAGAAGGTGGGTGGGAGCATGAGTGAAGAAGGGAACTAGAGGGTCGAAGATGGGAGGAAGAATGCGGCCTCGCTTCTCTCCGTGGCTTTGTGGACGCCTCACTCATGCAGGGGCTGCCTCAGTTCCAGTTTCTCTGGCCTCAAGGGGAATTCCCATGTGGAACCAGGTGTTAGAAAGTTTCTGGAAATTCTGAAGCCGAGGCCTGAGTGTAGTTGGTGTGTTATGTATAACATGAATACCCCTTGCCTACTAACATAGCCCCAGCCAAACTTTTGTAATTGTCTGCAACACCAGGAGTTACCCAGTTTCCTAGAAAACAGACTGCATTGTAAAGAATTAACCAAATTAATTTCTCTTTATTGGTATTGAATTATTAAGAGCATGCCTTTTTTTTTTTTTTTTAAATAACTGTCAAACCAGCAGCCTTGGCCCTTCAGGGTTAGTCAGAAGTCCAGCTCAAGTTCTGTAAAGCTTCCAAGATTCAGAAACAAAGAGTCAGACTAGTATCTGTAGCAGAAAATTAAAGTATTAGAGTTAAAAGGCAAAACTCTGTCATGGTTGAGGTGATTAAGTTTTCCTTACTGGTCCTGAGACTGAGAAAAACCAGCTGGATAGTTGTGGTAGCTGTTCCCGAGGAGGGCGACGGAGAAGTGTCTGTGGGAAGGGACCTCTAGTCCGAGGTGCGTCACGGAACAGACAGCCACGCAGGGACAGTTTCCCAGCTCCGCAGGTTAGGTTATATGTTCCTTTATTGCCAACATCATCCTGGTTTCCAGAGAGAATTGAGAAACAGGAATGGGTCAGAATGATTGTTGGCTTGTGGACTGGATGACCTCTGAGTACTTCTTTAAGAGGGTCAACCAAAAAGCCGACTTCTCTTTCCTTTAGTTACTCTATTACCTTGAAATTCCTTATAAGATTTTCAGATATCCCAATAATGGAGATATTTTAAAGCATTTTCTGTCTTTGGATGTTCTCCTCAGCATCTGGGCTTCATACAGATTTGAGACTCTTCTTACCAACTCCCTACTTGTAAATCGGGTGCCGTTTGTCAGGGGTCTTGGAGATGAGAAACTCTTATTCCTCAGTGGTTGGCCATATTTTGATGGGAGGGAAGAGGAAAGACCACATTCCCTTCCAAGTCCCCTGGGCAGCCATGGAGAACTGCCTTCTTTCTCATTGGTGTCCCTGGCTGAGCTGTGGGATGAATGATAACCTAGTGACATCACCGATCCATCTTTGTGACAACAGGTGTATCACAGCACACTTGGAGTCATTCCCAGAATGACAGCCAAAGGACGTTTTACTTACACACATGCAGCTGGTCACAAGAGTAATAAAGTACAGAATGGAGAATGGAGCAGAGGGACCAGGGACTCATCTTCTGTTGCCGGAAGCCTCAGAAAATGGGCAGTAAGCAGCATGCAGAGTGTCGAGTTCCAAATTGGTCAGCTGTGATAATCTAGAATTAAACTGAGAATTTAGGTCATCTGAATGACTCCTAGCTGCAAGGGAGGCTGTGAATTGAGTTCTGAATTCTAGATTTTGGAGGCAGAGCTTTTTGGTTATAAACGTTTGTAGAGAACACAGAATTATTCTAAAGTTTCCAAAGTTTTTCTTGTGTAAACGTTTTTCTTCCCAATCTCTCCACCTGCATTCTCAGTAAGTGGCAGCTTCACCCTTTGCTTGCCCAAGCCAAAATTCACAGTCATCCTTTTTTTCTCTACCTTTCAACCTGTTAGATAATCCCATTGCTTCTTCCTTCAAAATATATCCAGAAACTGAGTACTTCTCACCTCCTCCACGGCTACCACCTGGGCCGAGCCCCACCACCTTAGCAGAGCACCCAGAATGGTCCTTTCAGAGGGTGTAAGTCAGACCGGGCACTGCTCCTGCAACTTCCCACTTCACTCCCATCCCCAAGGCTTCACTCCTGCCTCCCCACCCCCATGCCCACCCTCCTTCTGTGCCTTTGTGTGTGTTCTTGTGTGTGTTCTTTCTGCCTGGCAGCTCTCGGCCAGCTCCTTTTTAGCTTTCTGTTCACATGTGAATTTGAGATGCCCTCTCTGATTACTCAAGTGAAATTGCGCACCGCCATCCCTCCCTGTTTTATTTCCTCCATAGCACTCACTGCCTGGGGTGTATTCAGTGCTCCTGTTAGGACATAAGCTCTGACCTCAGGGACTTGGTTTTTCCCTGCTGTGGTCCATCTAGAACAGTACATGGCACTTCACAGACATTTCCAAACAAACGAAGGGGAGAATTTGTAGACTTGTAGCCTGGCCAGTGACCTCTGGCTCCCCATGCAGAAAGGTCCAGTGTTTTAGTGGCAGGTCTGCCACCTGTGCTGGCTGAGGGGCCTCTCCTCCCCCACTACTTTCACAGGTTCCAATTGAACTCTAGTGCCCGGCTCCTCCTCTGATCTGCTGAGAAGCCTGCTGACAGCCACTTGGCCTTACTTGTAACCCTGCTTTGAGATTCCTAAGGAATTCTGGTGAGAGTCTGTTGTTGGGTATTTCACCGTGTGTAGTGTTGGGGCCTCTGTTCCTTCTCTGATACTAACCCCATTGAGTAATTGGAGACAGCTGCTGCTTTACTTCATGGCTGGGAATGTTCCTCTGAACTCTCGTATTAAGTGTAATACACTAAGTAGGGAGGTGAGTGAAGATTCTAGACTATAGCTGGATCGGATTTGGCATTGAATGATACGAACTCGGATCTTCGTCCTAATCCTGGTCATTTGACAGTGCTCACAGAGGAAAACTTCCCAAATAGGGTGTGGGTTACAGAAAACAGATGTTTTTCCGTAGGGGTTTCCTGCCAAGGGGAGAGAATGCCTTCACAGTGGAGGCAGAGCTCTGCCGGGGGTGGGGGCGGGATGAGGGCTGTGAAATGGGCCTAAAGCCCCCTGTGGTGTGGAAATGTTTTACACCTACACTTACACTGGCATTGTGTAAAAGTTGGTGTTTATTTATGGAGGAAAAACCTCAAGTACGACATTTTAGTTCTCCATAAGTGAAGTTGGTGCACTGCACCCACTCTTCTTAGCAGAGATTTTCACTTGCTTCATGGGGCTGGAGCACCTTTGTCAAGCTTCACTTTTGCAAGGGTGTGTAATAGACACAGGCTTGGAACTGTGGTGTTGTGCCTATTCCATGCTGCCACTTGTCTCCAGAAGTGGAGGCCATGGCTACCCCTGGAATGGAAGCTACACCTTGGAGGAAGGAAATGTCATTTAGATCGAATGAAAAATTATTCCTGTGTGCTTCATTCTAGTTGAAGATGTAGGGAGATCAGCAGTGTTTACTTTTAAGGAAGTGCAGGAATTCAGTGCGTCAGTATGGACGTTGCCTCATTGCCCTCCTCATTGTCATTGTGTCACCATCTTCCTGGGCCCTTTTCTTATTTGTAAAATGTGAGAGGTTGTCAGCGGATGTGATGATAACAATTGCAGAGCCAGGTATTATACCAGTTACTTTTACATGAATGTTCTCAGTCCTTGCCGCGCTTCTATTTATCTTCATTTTATGAATAATAATAATAGTGCTTATTAAGGGCTTATTCTGTGTCGAGTACTGTCTTACTTCCTTTACATGGACCAGTTCAGTCCTCGTGATGGCCTTCTGAAGTAGGTGTTATGATCCTTAATTTATAGATGAGGGAACTGAGGCAAGGGAGATTAAACAGGTTAATCAGAGCAAAGACTTCAGGTCTAGGGCTCATGCTATCACTAAACTCTATGATTCTGGTAAAGCTGGAATGCTGTTCATCACTGAGACTAGAATTCACTTGAGTTTTTGAATAATAAGACTGATTATAATTAAGGTGGCCTCATTTTGACATTGCACATTAGCTTCATGGGAAGTCCTCTGTGACCTTTACTAAGTTGAAAATTGAATGTTACTTACTATGTCTATCGCACTTAGAATCAGAGCAGTTATTTTTATCGAGGTGAAATTCATATAACAAAATGAACGATTTTGAAGTAGGCAGTTCAGTGACATCCTCAGTGTTGTGCAGCCATCACCTCTGTCCAGCCCTAAAACCTGTTCGCCATGCCCAGGTGAGACCCGCACCCTGTAAGCACTCACTTCTGTCTCCCTCTCCCAGCCACTAATCTGCTGTTTTTCTCTGTGGGTTTATCTATTTTAGATATGGCATGTAAATGGAATCATATAATATATGACCTTTTGTGTCTGTCTGCTTTCACTTAATGTTTTCAAGGATGTATCAGTGCTTCATATCTTTTTTTTTTTTTTTTTTTGCTAAATGTTTTTCCATTATGTGGCTGGACCACAGTTTGTCTGTTCATCTGTTGATGGACATTTGGGGTTGTTTCCACTTTTTAGCCAATGTGAGTAGTGCTATTGTCAACATTTTGTACAATTGGCTCGAATACCTGTTTTCAGTTCTTTTGGGTAGATACCTAGGAGTGGAATTGCTGGGTCATATGGTAATTCTACATTTAACCCTTTAAGGAACTGCCAAACTGGTGTCCATTTTACATTAGAATCATAGGATTTTAACTCTAGTCTGGTATTGACTGAGATTCTGCTGAGAGCCAGGGCCTCGTACCAAACCCCATATATACGTCATCTCATGTAATTCTCACCAGCTCTGCTATTGGGAAGCCAGAGCAGTTAGGTAGCTTGCCGCGGTCACCCAGGCAGGAGTAGAGAACTCTGCCCTTCGTTCAGGTAGTGCAGCGTTGAAGACACCAGCCCAGCATTTCTCAGTGCGCCGCTCCTCCCTCTGCTGGTAGCAAAACCGTTAAGTAGCATCGAATAAGAGAGCAAGTACCCTCTTCCATTTTGTCTTTCTTATGAACTGAAGTGTGCTCTAACACCGTTCTCACACTTCACGGCCCCTCCCACCCTTTCGTCATTTTCTAGAGAACAGGCCTCAGTCTGAGAGCCTTGGGCAGGCATCTGTATCCAGTTAGATGTAATCACACTGGATTGTGCTCATAGAATTCATTTTTTATTATCTTCTTATGGTTTTCTATTTGTGGTCGTAAATACAAGCTTTTTTAAAAAAATAAAATTGCATGAAAGTGATTCACTTCAAAGAAAAACAGTTCATACTGTAAGTTGAATTGACTCACTTCTGGTTGAATTCGGCACACATACTTTGAATGTCTGCCGTGTGTTCTATATTGTACTAATCACTGGAGAATATCCCAGGATGCTCTGCAAATAGGTAAGTCGAGCATCTGAAGTGAATGTAGGTATTGATGTTTACCTTGGTGCTAAGGCAACGTGGAGGGACCCTTCCCTAGGTGGGGTAGGAAGGGGAAAGTGGGGAAGGTGTTAGACTAAATGTATGAATACAGGCAGATTCTAATTATAGCAGAGCCCTACTGAATTTTTAAAATTGGTCTTTTGGGTTCAGGTAAATACCATTCTCTCATACATGCATTTAATTTGCTGTTATTTTTGATTTATTGAATTAAGAGAATGTTATTAAGTTCTTTAATGGCTTATTCTCTGTAGAGAACTCCAAGTACGCTTATGGAGTCACGTGTGTAGGTACTTGGAGGATGATGTGCTGGGTGCTGCAGTGTAGATTTGTAGAGCTTGCTCTGGGAATAGCTACAGCTGCGTGGGGTTGGGGGGATGGCTTTCTGGGATAGTGACATTAGACCTGGATCTTGGAGTAGGAGTTTCCAGGGTCTGAGAGAAGAAAGTGGGGGTACTTTTCAGTTCAATTAGGCTTTGAAGTGTTTTTGGGGTGAATTTTACAGAAATTTTCACATTTTAAGTTTGCACAAGCATAGAATCTAACTTTTCTTTTTCTTGCATCTCCAAATTTTCCTTTCATCTTTGCCCATTGTACTTTGATGGATCAGTTCAGAAAGCAGCAGGGCTCCTGCTTGAAGGCTGGATGATCTTATTTGATTTTTAAGAGGAGAAACTGTCTCCATACCTAGGCTTCCAGAATGGAAAAAAATTACTAATCTCTTCATGTATCCAGAGGGCAGAAATGTAGTGTGGGTGTAAACATTGCTTTAATAAGTAGACCTTTTAAAAATGGCCTATGATTTCTATTAACCTCCTTTCCTCCATCTCAGAGATTATGCCCAGCTGTGCCTCATACAGTTAAACCACCACCGTGGCCGTTGTGTTTACACCTAAAAAATGAAGATTTATTCGCCTTTTCAGTCTCCATTGCTCATGAGTTTTGCATTTAGAAATAGGAGCCTGCCAAAAATGTAAAGTAGTATTCAAACAATATAATCAATACTCTGAACTTTTATTCTGCTGTGTTTATCTAGGTGAACGATGATGTGGGAATATATATAAAAAAGTTAAGTTCTGAATAAAAACTTAAACATTGTTTCTTTGCCTCCTTAAATGAGCTTGCTAGTTGACTTTTATGTTTTTCTCTGACCTCTGCTTTTATAAATAAGAATGTAAAAAAACTGTACTTCTTACCACTTCTCCTGATTATTGCCATTTTAATCTGTTGTTATTGCCCCTGATAATATATTTTAGGGTGTCTCTTTTTGTAATACAAAATTGCATACATTTGCTACACATCTTTTAAAATGAAAAACGAAAAGGTAACAGAGTTCTTGCTTCTGTTAATCGGATCTATTAAATTCACTATATGTGAGTAAGATGTTCTCTTCCTTCATGTTTCTCCCCCTTCCATTATTTCATTTTTGAAGCATTTTTATTAGTATTCATTACATTGTTCTTACGTTAATGGCTAGTGTAAGCCTGGCATTATATAATTATTATAAATTAGTTACAGTACTTGAAAACCCAGAGCCACATGAGTCAAGTCAAATGATTTCTTTTCAAGGTGAAGAGGTGAGGGCTGACTCAACCTAAATCTAGTGAGAAAGGAAGGTTGCAAACTCTAGTGAACCCTAATGGCTCACCTGCCGTTTGGAAAACTGGGTATGAATTTATGTTTTGATTGCTTTGTCAAGTATGCACGCTTAAATACCCTACAGGCAGTGTATGGTTGCAACATCCAGCAAATTAATCAGAAGATTATGTTTAAAAGGACGCCAGTGTCGCTATTAGCAAACTTTCCCTTGTTGCCGTTGCTGTTCTACTTTGCTCAGTTTGGTTCTGGTACATGGACCACCGGATCAGTCTTATTGGCCTAACAGTCTCTTCTTATGAGTTTTTATCTTACTCATTCTGAAGAATCTTCCCTCTTTCTATTTAAAAAAGACTGTGTGCTGTAAAAAAGTCACAGATATTTAATAGTGCTTGGACATTTGGCTATAGATGACCAGTGTTAAAGAAGGTCTGCAGTAGGTCTAATATATAGGACTTGCCATTGAGAGGCTCACAGTCTGCTGGAGGAGACACATACATTGAAAAGTAAAAAAAAAAATGTCCTCAATGCTGTGTACATGGTTTAAAAAGTAGTATTACAAGGCTGCTTGTGAAAAATACCAGGTCCCACTCCGTCTCTCCTTGCCCATGAGTTCTGTTCCCTAGAGGCATCCATTTTCATCTCTTTAATGGTTTATTGTGGTACTTAAATCCATATTTCTAAATGACGTGATTATGTGGCTCCTTTTTCATTTTTCAAATTTAAACTATCGACCCCACTATGCAAAAGTTAACTCTTTCATACTGCCCTGCCCTACAGGTCCTTTCCCCTCTCGTGTCCTGTTTGATCATAAAGGAAGGTTAAGTCAGCACTCATTGTTTACATTAATAGAACTGTGTAAAATAACTGTATGTAGTTGAGACATGAACTGTGAATATAGGCCCTTACTAGAGAACTTCGTGTTATTCTGGAGTTGATAATTGCTTCATTGTTGTGGTTTCAAAAAAGCAAAACCAAGCACCAGTTTTCCCTCATCCTCTGATACGACTGCACAGTTCCTCGTAACAAAGCGGGACCCATCAGTTAGTGAGATTCTGATGAACCTTTTTCATGTTCACAGATGCCCATCGTCTTTTGAATAGCCTTTCTATGTTTGGGCAGATGCCCACATCTAAAACCTCTGCCTCCACAATTTAGAATTCAGAACTCAAATCCATAGCCTCCCTGGCAGCTTGGAGGCATTCAGATTACTTCAGTTCTTTCAGTTAGACGCACCATAGCAGATTTTGACTGGAATGAAGCATGTTGCATATTGCTTGATTCCAAATTTCTGTGGCTTTGGGCAGCAGTGGTTGAATCCCTCTGTGGCCAGAATTGGACTCATGTGCCTCACCTGTGTCTTCATTCTCCACTCTGTACTTGATTACTTTCATGACCTGCTGCACATGTAGTAAAACTTCCCTTAACTCATGTTCTTGGAATTACTTTGTCCTGAACTTCAATTTTCTACACACATGTCTTCTGTTGTTATGTATTTCCTCATTTTGGTGGGGCCCATTGTCTAGTTAACTAGTTAGGAAGGGTGCAAGAGAGTGAAGTTTCCCTGTATGTCAGAAAGGTGCTGTTTCTACCATCACACTTGAATGATTGTTTGGCTGAGTATAGAATTCTAGATTGGCAATAATTTTTTCTCAAGAGTTATTGTTCTATTGCCCTCTAACCTCAAGTGTTTCTGTTGAGAAGTCCAGTGCCTCACCCTTTATACGTAACCTATTTTTTCCTTTCTAGTGACCTTAGAGGCTTTTTATTTCTTTGATTCCTAAAATATTGATAAACCTTGGAGTTGATATTTTTCTATTCACTTTGCTCGTCTCATCCAGTGCGGAGCTCTATTCTTGGAATTTTTTGGAGGGTAGAGATATCACTTCTTTGATAATTTCCTCATCTGGATTTTCTTTGCTCTTACTATCTTGAATTCTTATTTTTTAAATCCTAGATCATTTTTTTAACCCTTCTATCTTTGTTTGTTTTTGTGGTAGATTGTTTTTCAGTTCTGGTAAATAGTATCACTTCTCACAAACTTGTTTTCATTTGCTAAATTCTCTTTTACTTATACCATCTTATTCTTATTTCATGGATACAGTAGTTTACCTCCCTGGAGATCATCTTAGGATCTTTGAAGGTTTGCTCTGGGGTGTTCCTTGCCTGTGTTTCCTTTGGGTCCTGCTGTCCTTACCTTTCACTATCTTTCCTGTTGGCTGTCTTGAGATGTCTGATGATCATTGGTTTTCTGTTGACATGTAATAGTGAGGTACATATGAACACACAGCTAAGAACTGTGTACTTGGACAGGTGTGTCCACAGGTGGGCCTGGGCCATTTTGTTTGAGGACCTTCGGAAGTTGTTTTCTACACCCCTTCTCTGCAGTTAACTCATCCAGAGGGGAAATCAGGGCATCTGGAGGCTGAATGTGCATGTATATGTGTTTGTTTATGCTGCCATTTAATCTTCTCTTTTCCATTGACTCCTGGCTACTGCTGAGTTCTCCGATGGAAATCCTCTTTGACTTCTAACAGGATTGGGGTGAGGATTGGGGGGGGTTCTGAAATAATCCTTACGGATATTTCACCTAGCCCCTTGCCCCCTCTGATTCCTGAGTCTTTGGGGTTCTGAGCTTTAATTATCTTCTTATCCTCTCACTTAGAACAAATTAAAACTTTAATTATCACTTGTCTTTCAGCAGTTTTCTTTCCAAAATTTTTTGACCTTTTATCTGTTATCATTTCATCTTATATCTTTGTCCTTGTGGGTTTATACTTTAAAATATTATTTATTACTTAACAAGTTTTCTTTACTATTATTGGAATGAGGTTCTATGTGGGAGTAGAAATAAACATGAGCATTTAATCTGAAATGTTGGCTAGAAATCTTCACAAATACATCTTTAATACAGCAGATTTCCTTACCAGCCTGTTTCCTACTTCCATGGTTTCACATTGTGCCCCCTGTAATATGCGAGACTTTTCAGTGGCTCAAGGCATTTGTGGACTAAGCATATACCTTTGGATAAATGGAGTGCCCTCTGGTACGCAGGGAGGCCAGGGGCCTTTGTTTAGATGCGCCAGGAAAAGCCGCCTGGAGCTCAGGAAGTGTGCTGTGTGCTCAGGGAAAATGATCTCCCAGCTGTGTTTAGGGCAGGGGAGGGGAGGGTGGAAGTGAGGAGGCCAGTGAGGCTCCCTACCATCCAGAGGAGAAATCAGGGCTCAGTGAAGACACCTGAGAGGAGAGTCCAGGCGAGAGAACTGATGTGAAGGAAAAACAGTTTTGGAGGTGATTGCATGTGAGAGCAGACATCCTAATGACACTGGGTCAAAGATGACCCTGCTGTTTTAAATGGTAAGGTTGTGCTGAATGTGACTACAGTGGCACCTTGGTTTTCGAATGTAACTGGTTCCGGAAGACTGTTCAAAACCCAAGGGATCCACAGCCCACAGCTGGGCCTCAGGATCCTGTGCTCAGCAGAAGCTGTGGGGCATGTTCCACTCCCGAGGCGTGTTCAAAAACCGAGGCACCTACCTCCTGGTTTATGGTGCTGGTAAACTGAAATGTTCGTCACCAGAGACATTGGAAAACCGAGGCACCACTGTACATTCTATACGACAGTTACTAATGCAAATCTGTAAGTAGATAACATTTTTCTGGTTGCCTTTTGCTTTTTAGGGTAATAAAAGGGCAAGTTAAGTAAAATATCGTAAGCTTATGTTTAGTGAGAGAAGCAATTTCTGCCCGCCCAGCACAGCGGCAGTGCCCACGCCCCGACCTCCCTGAGTGCCGGAATGAACTCCTGAGAGCTGTGCGTGGAGCTGCACCGCCTGTCTGCACTCGTCCTGTCACTGTTCTGCTTTCAAAAGTGATAGAGTCACAACAAAGACGGGAGAGCCGTCAGTGCTCAAAAACGATGAAATCTGTTCATTTAAGGCAGACTTTTTACTGATGTCTATGTTTACATGTAATTTTTAACAATAAGGGATGAAACTAAAAGAACTGTCTCATTAATACTTATTTACCCAGAAAATTGCATTCACCACAGGAGCATGGTCCCCGAGCACTTAGCATTCAGTTGTGATCTTGCTGTATTTCGTTTTATCTGAAGAAAGGAGCGCTCCTGGTGTCGGTGTGTGGCCCAGCGCCAAGGCCAGTGCGAAGGCAAGAACAGCAGCAGAGTCATTGTGTCAGAAGTCAAGCTTGTGGCCTTGCGTGTCAGGAATAGAAAGTAAGGGTCCAGTTTATTTAGCTGGCGGTTAGTGTTCACACTGCTGTTTCCATAAGGGTCACACAGTCTGTCAAAGTCGTGGCGCTCTTTCGCAGTGAACTATCTGCCCACTCCCACAGGCTTTCGCAAATGTTACCTTTCCATGTCCCCATCACTGCTTAGACCCGATTGGTAATTAGGATACGTCGGGAGAAACCTTCTGTTTAGACCACCATCCTGGCTGGAGGTTGTTATTCATCCGGAACATTTTGGTGCCCTGGTATTGGCCTCATCCTAAGGCCCCTTAAGTTAAAAATACCCGGTGTGTGGTCTTGCCAGCTGGCCAGAAGCCAGGCTTTTTATAGCCTCGTCTGGCCTGGGAATGGAGCTTAGCCCAGGGGAGGTGCGGGAGCGGCCCTGTGGGCAGGGTCTCCGCTGGCTTGGGAGGCCCTGCTGCCTGTGTCTTTAGCTCTGTTATCCTAAAGAAGATACAAGCATAGTCTGATGCCAAACCTCTCTGATAGCTGTTGGTAAGGTGTTTGTTAAGCTAACCAAGGAGACAACTAGAAGTACATTTTCCCATTATTTTTGAAGCCTGTTGGACCATCTGCTAGGAAGAAACTTCACTGCCTAAGTACATATACTTTCACTAATTAGTTGAGCACCAGGTTCCTAGAGAAACATGTTTATTAAATGCCAGAACTCGGGGACATTTAGTCTTCATTTTTGGTCTTCTGTGTCCAGTGGCATTTTTCCTAAATTATGTCCAGAATTTCCCTGGCATTATACATGCTACTTGTTATTCTAAATTGTTGCCTAGTTTCTTCTGAGGGTTTCATTCTTGTTCATAGTCTTGCCACTCCTCCCCTCAACTATACCTAGAGAAACATCTTTACTCCTTTTTTCTCTGTGGTCTGTCTTGGATGCTGTTTGATACACTAAAACCATAGGGTTCAAGTAATAAAAGCCATGGACACATTGCTTTGTTTTGTTATTAAACACTGGCGAGGGACTTGGTGAAGTGAGGAATGAATGGTGCTACGGAATTTTCATTAAAAGTAATTTTCAGGCCATACCCTTTTGTCTCAAGATGTGTGACCTAGTGCTGAGACTTAAAAATATTAAATAGCAGAATGTTACTTAATTCATAGAAGCGTCTGCATTTCCACAGTTTAGAAGAGTCGTCAACATTTAAACACCTCTTTCTGTAAACTCTTCTGTCTTTGTATGTTTTTCTGTCCCCAAAAGCAGTCAGTCACATAAGTTTTCTCCTCTCGCACTTGATGGAAGGAGAGAAAGAAGAGAAAGACAAGTAGTTGTGTGAGTTTTGGGAAGGGAAGGGTTCTTTGTTTTGTTTTTTAAAGCTCTTATGGATGTAGTTGGTAAAGCCAGTTGTAACTTTGTGCACCCTGAGGAAGGGAGAGCGTGTCATTGGCCCCGACGCTGATGGTGACTCTGATGGTTGAAGGACAGTTGCTCACTTCCTCTGATGATTAAAACGCTAAGACAGTGCCCCTCTGCCGCCGGGTTTGCTGAGACACCACTGCTGGCTGTCTTTTTGTAACACTCTGTGCATGTTCTGCACAAGTGGCATCTGTCAGAACTGGAAGGATCCTTCCACGCATTTGTTGAACAGGTAGCACTGGACACGTTTAGCACCTGGCTACTCAACACAGGGCTGCTGTCGCTGGGAGAGGATGTTGTGCTGACCTGTAGCTAAGCCAGTGGGCACAGGACTGTACCAGTTGGCACACTGTGCACTCTGTGGGTGATCACTGAGCTCCCCTTTTGAATCATTGCTTCTTCTGGAAATAGAGAAGATGGGGCACATTGGTGGGCAATCTTGAGAATGCTGAACGATTTATGATTAGATTGCAGACCCTCATTGACTGGCCATTGTGAACTTACATATTTTGATTATAGCGGTGCTGGTAATTTTGGATTAAATCAGTTCTTATTCGGGACTAAATTCTCACAAGAAACTGCATAAATATTTTTCTTTTGGAGGAACTGTTTCTAAAATGGAAGTGGCTTTTGTAAGTTATTTTGTGAATTTCTAATTTTGTAGGATGAGAAATCTATCAAACAATCCTACTTTAATGTCTTCATATCCACATCTTCAGGGGCCTGTAGGGGGAATGAATGAGGACCGTTTACAGATCTTGCTGTTGCACAGGGCATTGGTTTTTAGTAAACGAGGTACATAGAACTACAAATCTGTTTCTAGGGAAATCATTTCTAGGGAAATTATGAGCTTCACATTTTGGTGGGGATAGCAGAATAGTTTAATTTTTTCTTTTGGTCTTTCTTCCCCTAATTACAAAGTACTACTTATAAAAGGTGTAAAAATTTTTTGAAATACTTAATGCAGAATGTAAAATGCTAAAGTCCTCTGAAGCCTCACTCAGTGATAATGCCTGGTATCTGTACTTCTATGTAAAGTTTTAAAATGCTGTAACATTACACATATTCTTTTGCAACTTGCTTGTTTTGCTTTCTATAGCTTAGCCACTTTCTACCTTTCCATTACCCATGTTTAGATAAGGCTGCACAATATTCCTTTGTGTGGATATATTGTCATTTAATCAGATGTCTGACTCAGACCTATTTGAGTTGATTCCAGTATTTAACTGTGACAGATGATGTTGCAGAGAATGTTCTCTTACAGTTGTATCTTTGTGAAAGTATTTCTTCAAGATAAATTCCTAGAAGTAAAATCGGAGGGTCAAAGAGTCAGGGTCACTTTTCCGGTAATAGGAGGAAAACAATAACATCCCAAGAGGCCAGCTTGGGCTGATCTTCTGCTTTTTAAAAGTATGAAAAAATGGGGCTCTAGGTAAACTACAGTCTGAGGGGGAAATCTCAGGATTAATTTTTGTTTGGAAATGTAATTTTTTGTTACTTAACTTTCTCATTTAGTCTTTGATCTGCAGTTAAAATGTGAAATGAGTTTTACAGTGTTTACATTTCACTTGCATTTTATAATAGGTGATTAATAAAATGATAAAGCCTATTTGGTGTGAACATCGCTCTTCCTGTTTGATGATCTGTACTGTATACTGTAGCGTTAGGAAACTACTTTGAGCTTAGTCTTTGAGTTCTTTTTGAGTCTGTGGTCAAAATAATAGCTAAAATAAAGTCTAGAATGTAGATAATGTGCATTGGCTAGAAATTTCTTGAACACCATTCTGTGCAGAGTGCTCCACAGTGTGAGAAAGTGTCTGTCCCAGGCAACTGGGGGTTTGATTGGAGTTATAGAACCTACGTGCCTCAAAGGGGAAAAGTGGTAGAAGGCAGCAGAGGGTACATTAAAACACTGTAATAGTCATTTTTAATAATCATAGAGCGACTCTTCATTGTAGTTAGTATCCACTTGTATACTTAAAGTTTTACCAGCATTTCCCTTTCAAGGTGCATGACACATAAGTAGCTTTCTGCAGTCACTGCAACTGTTCTTTGTAGTAGTTTGGAGCTCAGTAGGTGTGGTTGAAAGCCACTGACCTGGTTGAAGACACTGAAGTTACTTAAGCCTTCTTTGAAGCCACATTGAATTAAAAAATTAAAAAGGAAAATGGCTTATTTTTTTCTGACTAGAGAAATGATAGGTGTTTGGTTTTTTTTAATGTCCAGGTAATGTAAAACGTATAAAGACATAAAAATGTCCCCATAAACCTTCTACGCATAGAGACAGCTGATTAACAAGGTGTTCCAGGAATGTCTAGAACTTGGTATATTTGCTCGAGAAGTATTTGTTACCAGCATCAGGCACTCTTCGGTTTGTGTTCTGCGTGGTCACTTGTCTGTCTGTACGGGTGAGCTCGGGCCCTCTGCATGCTCCTGTTGCCCATGGAAGGCTGGCAGGACCCAGAGCTGCCCGGAGGAGCGGGCGTCCATGGCCCCTTCGTTCTCCAAGCCGTCCAGGCGTCAGGGCTCAGCTTGTTCCTTGTTACTTTGCAGCTGCTATTTTCTGGTTTGCTTTTGATATTCCCGTATATTAATTATGTATTTGAGAAATAATAGTGTATTTTTGGAGAAGAATGGTTTTTGGAAGGGACTTTTTCTCTCTTTTTGACAATGAATTAGATTCCTTATGAAGGTTCTGGACCTAGGTTATTGCAGAGTTTGCCTTCTCTAAGCTGGAACTGTCCAACTGTTCTGCTATTTCAGACCCGGCCTATCTTTACTCTCGAGCTCTGGAGATAATTTATAGCTGTAGGGTGTCAGGAGTGGGCTTGCATTGGACCTGCACAATGTAACATGGAATTTTGCAAAGATTGTTAAAATTACTACTTCAGCATTGAAATGACTAAATACGGTAAACTTCTGACTCGGTTAATTTATTTGAGTATTTATTGACTGAGTGCTTCGTGTAGAACACTAAAATAATGAAAAGCCCAGCACATGCTCAGAGCTGGTTTGGCTTTTTTAAAAATTATGGGCTTGAGTATAACTAGCTAAATGGTCTTTAGCAAAATTGGCAGTAAATGGACCCCCATGGGCTCGGAACCGGCCTCTTATTTTAAAAGGTATTATAGAGGTATTGTTATCTCTGAGTGTTGGTTGTTCTGGAAAAGGGACACTTTTCAGTTGTGCAAATTCTTGTTTTTACATGTTTTCTTCCTAATTGGGAAAGTTATATTTCTGCTCTTTTATCACTGGCATAAGCTTGTAGGGATTTTTAATCAGAATATTTTGTTCAGTTTATGGTAATCTTCATAAATTTAGCTTGTTCTGTGTTTCTTTCTCCTTTAGCTTAAAAAATTTAAAGGGCAGTGATTGGATTTCATTAATACCGTGTTTTCATACAAGTGTCATAAAAAGCCTATGACTCTTTTCCAACCAGAAGGATGTAATTTTTATCCCTCTGAACCCAAAACTTTACCGTTAGCAGATGTTTTCCAACACTGACCACAAGGAAACATGTCTCTGCTAACTTGGGATTATACAGAAGATTAAACTATGATTTAATTACAACAATTGACTCTTTGGCTCTATTAATAGCTAATGACTTAGACTTTCCTGGCCTTGGACTATGCTTTACTGTGTTTTAGAGCTTTTAGGTATAATCATTAGTGGTCCCAGAGACAAGACATTCCCAGAGACAAGGTTCATTCTTTTCATTTATGGTTCAGTTTTTATACTTAATGTTTCTTCCTTCCCTATTTAATTGGGGGAGCAGAGGAAGAGAGGTTTACCAAATACACTTAGGCTTGAAACCCCAAGCCTTCTTTACGCCTTCCTGAGTTTGCTGTTGAGTGCATTAGACTCCTGTTATGCTGATAGGAGGGATAGTGCCCAGAAACTTAGAATGTTACCTTGAGGGATGTACTACATGTGCACCATTTCGGCATGGGCGATCGGTTTGACTGATGGAATTGCCAGGACCGTGGTATGGGGTGGTACTTTATAATCTTACAGAGCTCAAGGACTAGGTTAGGCATTAGAACTTCAGAGTCCCAGGCTTAGCTCTGTGCTTTACGTCTTAATTAACACATTGGAACTGTAGTCCTTAAATCGGCCTGTATCGGAATGTGTGCGAGACTAGGTGAAACTCTGTGTGAAAGTGATTTGAAATGCTTTGATAGTCTTTAAGACAGGCTTGTTTTTTAAATTCAGAGTCCTAGGGTTGTCCTAAGGATAGCTTTATTTCCACCCTGGGCTTGAGAATGGGCCCTAATGGTACATCCCTGAGTTGGTCAGTTTGGGGCCCAAGCTTCGTTTCCAGGGAAGTCTTGGTTTACCTTCGGGTCACCCTGTGGTTTGGGGTGGGACCCCACTGGAAACTGCTGCTTTGTTCTTCTCTTAGGCCTTTATAATGGAGCAAGTGTCTGATTCCTGTTGCTCCTGATTTGCCAGCCCAGTTGCTCTTGCCTTGTGTTGTGTCACCCTTATGACCTAGAAGCTCCCCCCTGTTTGCTCCCTCTGGAGCTCTCAAGCTTAGCCTTGACCTCTTGCAGGTGGTTTCTGCATCTGTGAGGTGGGCTGAATAGTGTTACGTGCCTCCACAGGTTTCTGAGGGTTAAATGAGATGATACTTGTAAAGAATTTATCAGTTGAACTCATTGAAAACTGTTTTTTTTGTTTGTTTTTTGGTAAAAACGTTATGGATGTTTTCACAAAACATATGGCTCTTTAGTGAGTTGTGAATTATGACATTAACCATTTTCTGTTACAAACCGAAGCTGGCAAACTTACACCCTGTTTCTCCTCCCCCTTTGTGTCCAAGGATTAAACACAGTTGCTGTGGGGAGCTACAGTGAACTTGAAAACTGCTATCTTTGGGCTTGAGTGATTGTTGATGTTTATTTGGGGAATTTTTATGGAATTCAGAAAAGTAAGGATTTTTACAGCCATACCAGAGGCAGTTTAGGGGGCCCCTTTGGGAGAGTGGGGCGGGGTGGGGGTGCTGGAGGAGGAGAGCTGAGATTTCCTGTCTGGTTCCTTCCTCCGGGTTTGTTAAAGAACCTCTTCAGACCCAAGGCAGGCATTGGGGGCAGACCTCAGAATGGACAGGATTGTCTGAGGACGGAGGAAATACCCTATTCTATTCTAGAATAGTCGCTCTGGGCTGTTCTGTTCCTTGTGCTTTAGATCATACTGATGTGAATGACTGAGCCCCCCACCCCCACTCATATGATAGTTACAGTGGAATTGTTTCAGACTCTGGAAACCAACTGTGTGATGTGACCTGGTTGTGGTTGAGCGTGTTGGGCACAGATGAAACAGTGAAAGGTTTGGGAAGGTTTTATTATTTTGAGAGTTCATTTCTTCTGCAAAAATGTTACAGCACATTAACTGCTATAATTACCGTAAATAATTAAAAACATGATAATCAGAATAACTGAACAAAATGTGTTTGGTGGTAACATGAACCTGTGTTTCTTTCATTGCTTTGCTCTGCTGACTTCAGTTAACGGCTACACAGTGTTTGTCCACTTGGGCCTTTTGATAAGGCTTTTGTGATAAACCAGCTCAGGGCAGTTGGGGTGGGTGGATGCTTCTCATATGGAATGGAATATGTGTTAAAGGTAGAATCCAAGCTGTAATAATGTCACCAGTGTCAGCCTAATTTAACACCCAGGGGTGAATGAACTTGCATCACAGAGATTGGGAAGAATGTCCAATTTTGGAAGAACAAGCTTGTAATAATATCAGAATTATTAATAATTCTGAGCCGCCTGGTGGCTCAGTTGGTTGGAGCACCATCCTGTACACCAAAAGGGTTGTGGGTTCGATTCCGGGGCAGGGCACATGCCTGGGTTGCAGGCTAGATCCCCAGTCATAGGGGAGGCAGCTGATCAATGTTTCTTGTTCACATAGATGTTCCCCCCCCATTCTCTCTTCCTCTCTCTCTCAAATCAGCCAATGTGTCCTTGGGTGAGGATTTAAAAAAAAAACAACCAAACAATATATTTTAAGGGGGGTATGGATGATACTTAAATGCAAGTTAGTGAGCAAATTGCTCTTTGATTTTCAAAAGCTGGGAAGTTAACCAGAATTTACACTGAGAGTGAACTTTGGCTACAAAAATATTATTGTAAGAATTGCATACAAGTTTACATTCTGTGGAACATAGGCTGTTTCTTTTGTGGATCCTGTTTGTTAAAATAGAAGCATGTGATTATGTTACACAAACTAGAGCCAGACCCGTTTCTTTCATATGTTGTCCTGGTTTAACCGGTATTTATTTCACAAATCAATAATCATTCCGTCAAATGACATGTTTACTTTTATTTTTAATTTCTCTGTTTTGACAAAATATTACTTATTTTAGTCAGTGTTTCTTATAAAAGTTATAAAATAGTCATTCTATAATTGCATTAAGATATTAATAATCAAGCCAAACAGTAAGTAGCTATATGAACACTGGTTAAAACAATGAGATCATCAAAATAGTCCATCATTACCACTGGAGTCCTAAATCTGGTGTGTGTGTGTGTGTGTGTGTGTGTGTGTGTGTGTGTGCGTGCTGTTTACATTCCCACAATTAGAGACAGGAATATATAATCTGTTGGTTTATATAAGAAAATTTGCTCTGGAATATAGGAACCAGCTGGTTTCTCTTACGCATTGCATACTTAGAGATGCTTCTAGCACTTTTATGAAAAGACAAAAGTTCATGTTGAAACTACCAGTGTGAAAATAATGGCTGTAGTGGTTTGTTTTCTAGCATCAGATTTATAAGGAAAACTTTTGCTTATGTTACCTATTATTTTCACATATTGTAATGACAACTGTGTTCATGTAAACTGGTTTTAGGTAATGCATAAAATAGTGGCTTCTGGAGTCATTCTGGGCCTCCGTTTCTTTATAGTGTTGTTATGAGGATTAAACATGTTCTTATGTATTGAGCTCTTAGAACGGGGCCTGGCACAGGGTGAACACCCAGTATGTGCTGCCTAATGTTAACCCAATGAACTTATTGCATATACCACATAGAAAGATGCGTGTATGCTTAAATAACTACATTCAACTTTGTAATGCATAGACCATATACACACGTGTATATGATGATCATATGTGACCTACACTTTTCAGGACACATCGAATGATGATATATAAACGCCTGTAATCCCCCACTGTGCACACGTGTTGGTTTTAGCATGTTATATACATTAACTCACTCAGCTGCGTAGCAGTTCCGGGAGGAGTATGTGGTTGTGTCCTCCAGGCGGGGCAGGCACAGCCATGAGTCGCTCCCCGCCCAGCGCTGTGGGGAAGCTGGAACGAGGCAGGAGCGCTGCTCCGCCTCGGCACTGCTGAGCCTTCCTGCCCTGGCCTCACGCGCACGGTGGATCTCGTTCTGATGAGGGTGCTGGTGTTTGGCTGACTCTTACAGCTGTGTGTGTATGATGTATGTGTCTCCTGTATTATATCATAGCCCATTTATTGCATTTTGTATGTGTGTGTTCTCATGAAAATAATGTCAGCTTTTAAAAATGCTTAGGTCTAAGAACCCCCGTTGCTTAAAAACACATTGCTTTGCTTAATTGTAAAATGTGTCAATCATTTTGTTGAAACTATAGCATAAATGTAAGGGGAAGAAACTTGGGGGAAAGCTTGAAAAATGTTGATGCAGTACCTAAACCGAACCCTGAGAGACTGAAGGACTGGTGAACCAAGGTTAGGGTGGGGTCTCTGACTTTGCTGATTTACTCCAGGTTGTGAGGGCCCTGAAGGCCTGGGGTTGAGTTGATGGTGTCCCGTGGTGGCAGCTCTGATCACGGGGAAAGCATTCCTGCCCTGGGCTTGCTTAAAGTATCACAACAACTAGAACATCAGCTTAGTAAGATTTGTACGGTTTGTTAAATGCTTCTAAATCACTCATTTCACCTGCACTTCCTGTTCAATAATAGTCCTGTTCAATAGTATTGGGAGTGTTGCCATTTTCCAGATGAGAAAATCAAGTCCTAGGTATGTGACATTCCCAAGCTTCTTCAGTTTTGAAGCGTCAAAGCTGAACCTAGGTTTTCTGAGGACAAAACCATGTTTTCTCTCTGTTACCCTCCATTTCAGGAGAGTCAGAATCCTCCTCTCCTCCCCACATAGAGGCGTATGTAGCCCTGTGAAGTTGAAATGCCAGGCATAAGCTGCTTGAAATTAAGGGACAGGTGGCTCAGTGGGTAGAAGCAGGGGCCCTGGGGTGGCCTTGGCCTTCATCCAGACTTCTGGTGTGGGGGTTCCGCCAGGCCCTGCTGCTCGGGAGCGTTGTCGTTTGTTTGCTTCTGTGGGCTGTCAGGGTGAAAGAGGGCTTTTTCCTGAAATTTCCACTTGAGCTGGAAATTCCAGGTGGAGCTAGAGCTGGGGGAGGGGCTGAAAAGCCTGGACAAAGGTCTGGTCACCTGTCTGGAACTGCTGTCATTTCAATTTTTTCTGTTTCAGTTTGGCTTGAAGAGAAAGTGGCAAAGAGCCCTCCATTCCTTAACCCTGCAGTAGTTAGTTTTGCATTAAAATATAAATGAGCCAGGGTCTAGTACACACCTTTCCTGTTGTCCCGTAAACTCTTGGCCTTCTACCCCAGGTGATAATGTGCTGGAGAGCAGTGTTGGTATCAGTGCCATTGGCATTGCCACCTGTGCCTGATTTTTTTGGCCACGAAGGGATTAAGAGTGGGGAAGCTGTCTCTTTTCGTAATATTTAGATTTTAGTGTGTTTTTTCTTAAACATTCCAGTGTTTACTGGCATACTGTAGTACAAATGTGAAAAGGAAACTGTTAAAAATTTATTTTATAATATATACACCAGCATTTTATACGAAGCTGTGTGTGTGGCAGCTTTTCCGTTTTTGTTAACTGGTACTAAAGCTTTTCTAGATTAAAGACTGTAGGTTACAAAACATGTGGTTTTTTGCATGTGCAGTTATTTCTTTATCACTGAATTGTCCATCCAAGCCTGCTTTTAACGTGCTCGAAAATCACCATCTGCTCCCTGCAGCGTGGAGAGGGCACTGGAGGACCAAGGTGGGAAGCTGTCACTTCCAGTATTTTCATTCAGACTCTCACCCCCTTCTTGTCTGGTTACGTAATTGCATGCAGCAGGAGTGGCTCAGCCATTTGGTCCTACCCTAATTTTTAAGGGGGCAGCACAGCGAAAGACTAATTTTAAGAGCTGGGGAACAGTACTGTTGCAAATCTGAGAAACTGAAAGCGTTCTGAATTGACCTCCGAGCCCAGTGAGCTAGTGGCTAGGTCCATTGCGTAAGTGAGATGAGTGTGAATAACAGCCTCTGTACTTACGGGTGCATTTGCTTACGCAGCATTTTCTCTCTTACAAATTGTGAGTGCTGTGTTCTCAAATTTCATTTTCTGAAGTTTGTATAGCATAGATTTAATGATTTAATAATTCCTTGCAATCTTACTTGATGTTCAGAATTTATTATAGATAATATCGGAAGGATTTTGGATTGCTTACATAATCTATTTTTAAACATCTTTTCTTTTTAATCTTAAAAATTGATCTATGTGGTTTTGAGTGGAATGAGCGGCCACGATAGGATTTGGAAATGAAACATGACGGAAACGTGTTAGTGGGGAGTGCCGATAATTTCTAACAGTCAGGAATAAGCCTGTGAGCAGGCGGGGTGCGTGCCAGTGGAAAGGTAGGGAGACAGAAGGAGAGCGTTCCTGCAGCCCAGAGCTGTGAATTTGATCTTCCTGCAAGTTAATTATCTCAGATCCGTCCAGCTGAAGACAGCTTTACCCTTTCATTTACTTGGGGATGGTTGTAAGAGAAGAAAAGAATTTCAGTCTTGAGTTAGCAAAATGATGGCTCTAACTTCCTTTTAATGGAGTCTTCAGTAGTTCCCACAAAATATATTTAGTTAAAATGCCAATAATTGATTTTTGAGGAACAGCATTCTGTACTTTTCATAATTAAACAGAGAATGTAAAACAGAAATCTTCTGCTTCCTTTTTCCCTCTTTTCCTTATTTTCTAGCCTGTGGCAACCTGAGTATGTTTAGAAAAAGTCTTTGGTCCATTCATACCCCCCAATCCCTCTTTATGCCAGGGAATTTACCTTTTGTGCAGCTAACATTTTATAATTTCTCTAAAGTAACAAAAACTTGTTTTGGGAAAAGGTACATATTTGTAGGCCCTCAGAGGACAATTGCAGAGCCGGAGAGCAGGGACATCAATAACCTTCTGTGGTGTGGTGGTTAGTATAACAGAGATGTACCGGAGCAGCGGGGATTACAGGTGAGGGGGGACTGAGGCCATGAGAGGTGGAGTGGGGAGTGTAGGCGACACCCGAACTGGGGTTAGTGCGAGAGTGACAGGAGTGTGTCAGTACCCGTGTGTCTCATATCCTACGGAAGCAGTATATCCAGTGTTTTATAATTCTAAACTTGTATGTTGATGAACAGTAATCTGATTCTCATCAGGGCTAAAGATGTTGGAGAATGTGGCAGAAGTTTGGATTGGCTGAGGGCAGAGCCCTCGGGAATGGGATCAGCGCCCTTATAAAAGCACCCTTGCCCCTCTCCCACGCGAGCACAGTGAGAAGACTGAACAGGAAGTGGGCTCTCACCAGTTACCAGGCCTGCTGGTGTCTTCTGCCTCCAAAACTGGGAAAAAACATTTCTGTTGTTTGGAAGCCCCCCAGTTTATGGTATTTCTGTTACAGCCTGAAGGAACTAAGGTAGATAGCTTTAAATCTGTACAGAGGGTGAACTAGGTAGGGCCTGGAGGTTGTGTTGGGGGAAGAAGGTGCAGGATGGGAGGACAAAATCTTGGATAAGTCCAGATTTCCAGGTGTGGAAGGGAAGGGAAGATTCGGGGCCCATTTACCTATTTACGAAGAGTCTGAATATGGAAGGAGAGGCACAGTTCTACAAAAGTTGAGGAGGCTCCAAGTTGAATTTTGGGCGTGTTGAGTCGGAGGTGATTTTGGTAGTTGCGTATGCTTGAGAACGTAGAGCATTTTGTATTTCTTTTTCCCTTTAAGAATTTTAAACCCACTTCATTCTCATCAATTTCCTTGTGAAATATAGAATAGTTGTCTTTATTTTACAGATGGGAGTGAAGCCTAGGTTTATGAGTACCCCAGTTCTGTGTTCCAATTCTGTAGAGTAATTGCCAACCATGTGTTCACTTGTTGAATGGGTAAGTGAGTTATTCTGTCTCCACGATGCTGCGTGCAGCTCCTGGGCATTTTGGTGAGCCCTGGGTTCTCATCCTAAAACTGGATGCCTGGGGCATGCAGCCGGAGAAAGATTCTGTGGCCTCTTAGTTCCTTTCTAGCTGGAACACTGTGTTTCTAGACTCAGTGCCATCATCCTGAAATTGTTCTTTCAAGTAAGAAAAAGCAGCGTTCAGCCCTTAACAGATCTGTTTTCTTTTTTTCTTCAAGTAGAGAATGGAAAAATTATGCCTGTAGAACACAGTAGGCTGGAAATGGCTTGTGAGAACTAGTTCTATATTTTCTTAAATTAATCTCCCTCATAGCAAAGCCTCATGTACTTAAAGTAATTGAATGGGCTGCAGGGTATACTGGGAATTGTAGTTTTCCACTTCTTTGTGTTGTGAAGATTAATAATCTTGCGGCCCTCTGAGAGAGATAAGGAGAGGAAGCCCTCGCCGAATGGTTATCTTGTCTTTCAGAAGTGTGCTTTGAGCACGCATCACCCTCAACGCCTCCCCTGGGCTTTTAGCTCAACTCTGAGTAATGGTAATATGTAAAGTATGGCTTTCAAAATTTTTTTGGCATATGATACTGTGATACTGTGATTCTTTTCTAGTGTCCTTACTCTTTTCTTTTAGCCCAATTTTACAAAAGTTTTTATTTGTAGCAAGGTTATAGGTGTAAATGGTTTACAAAGCCAATGGTTTTACAAGATCTGCCATCAGAAGCAGTGGTCACTGCCCTCCTTCCCCCAGAGCAGCCACCTCGACCTCCCTTCTTAGCTGGGTCCCCAGGATGCCTCTGTAGTTTTGAGAAACGGACTTATATTGCTGCTTTTAGTTTAGGCCTGACTGCTGGTTTCCCCTGGAGATGACGATTTCATGCTCCTCACCCTGTGCTCACCACAAGCGTGTCCTTCATATCCGCTCATCCTCCCACTATAGATTTGTTGTGATTTTTGGTTTGACCACTGTTGTACTTACATTATTGAGGCTGGGGAAACTCTCTTTAGAAATGAGCCATGCACTAAAACTGCTGTGTTCTTTTCTAGGCAGCTCTTTGTTTTTCTTGAAGTTAATAATTGTTTTTTTCTTTAATTTTCTACGTGTACTTCTTACTCAGTGCATTTTAGATTTTTTTTATTGGTTATAACTGTCCATCTTTTGTTGTGAGATGTTCAGATCCAACAGTATATTATCAGTTTCACCTTCTAGAGGAATCTCTGCTGGAGCCTCTGGCTCAGCCCGTCACACCCTCAGTGTCTGCACACCTGTTCCCTGGGGAGCTCCCTTTCCGGCCCTCTTGGAGTTTCACTCCCTCTTTCCAGTTTGGGACTGGATCTTTGGTTTCCTGGATTCTGTGTTTTTCTTGTTTTGGTGCAGCCCATCCTCCAGTAGCTTTCTCAGGAATGTAGTAGAGAAGTAAAATGTTAAGCTCTTCAATGTCTGAAAATGTCTTTACTCTCATACATGACTTAAAGATCTACTGGGAATAGAATTCTGGAAATCATTTTGCCTTCAAAATTAGTAAAAATTAAATGTATTGGGGTAACTTGGTTCATAACATTATTTAAGCTTCAGGGTCTTCAGAACTTCCAAGCAACTGCTGTCATTTGCCACTGAGGTCTGAAGCCATCTTCTTGCTTCGTGCTCCTTTGCATGTGACCTCTCCAGGCACTCACCGTGCTGCACTTCCAGTGTTGGTAGGACCTTCTTTTCCCCGTCGCCTGAAGTTTTGTCTAGGTCCCTGTTGACCCATTGCCCCGTGCACTCTTCAGGCGTGGAAAGTCTCTTGCATTCTGTCCTTGATGTTCCTTCGCCCCCCAGTTTTCCTCTTCTCCCTTTCTAGAACTCTGTCATCTGACATTGCACTTACTGGACTTCTCACTTTCTTATCTTTTCTGTTTTCTGTGTCATTTGCTTTTTGTTCCTATTTCTGGAAAACTTACTCATTCTATTACATTTGTAATTTCCAAGGCTCTTTCAAGTCCTCTCAAAGCCCCTCCCTCCTCTTCCCCCTCCTCTTATTCCGTTCTTTAATTCTTCTTTTCTGTTTTAATAGGATTCTGTTTTTTGTTTATTTTCTTTCATGATGGATGGTAGATTATTTTCTTTCATCTCATTGAGATATTAATGATTTGCATCATTTCATTGTCTTCTAATTTGTCTTTTTCTGCTTGTTTTGGTCTCTGTTTTCTTGTGGAAGGCTTTCCTCAGCTACCAGTTGTCCAGATGCTTTGGCATGACTTGCTGACCATAAGATCTCCTGTGGGGCACCTGGGTAGGCTATTTAGGGGAATTTTGGACACCCCACCCCGACCTCAGTAATGTTTGCCTCAGCTTGCATGGGAAGAGGGCTGTAGGCAGGGTTTGAGGGGATCTCGGCCTTGAGTAGACGTTGCTGTAGTACTTCTGCAGCAGTGAATCTGGAGAAGCAATTTCCCTCCTTTGGGGTTCCTCTCCGGGCTTCTGCAGGTTGCAGGAGGCGCTGTGCCTAATGGGAGAGACGCTGCTTCTTGGTCAACTGTTAACCATCCCTTCCTGTTTTAGGCTCATGCACATCCACCCACCCACCCACTACCACACTCCTCTTGGAGGAAACTGGTTCCACCAGTTTCTGAGTCTTTTAAAATTTGTCTTGTCAACCCTGTTGGCTAAGTTAGTAACAACTGGTTCATCTGTTTCTAGCATGCAGTATTGTTGCTAGTTCCTGTACTTTCGGGATTTTTTAAAAATACAAATCAAATGAAGAGAAAACTTTACTGCCGTTTTTGTTTTTAAGAGGGAATGGTACTAGATGTAAGTATTGAATTGGCCATGTTTATCCAGAGTGTCTCTTTAGGTTATAAATATGTATGTAAGTCATAAAATTAAGCAATTTGGCTACATTTACATTTGTATGCCTGACCCATGTGTGCTATTTTATTAATACCTTTGTAATTTATGTGAATACATATATAACTGTGGGTTTTAGACTTCCCAATACAAGAACAGAATTGTCACAGACATTAAAATGTAATGAACAGCCACAACAACTGTCTTCACTCTGTGATCTCTTCTGAGTGGTTTATACTGTTTGAAAGTTGAAAATACAGTTGATTTTGTAAGCATCATGGAAGGCAGTTCATTTAAATGGGATTTAGTGCATTTAATTAATTCTGTACCCGAATCCCCCATTCAGCCTCACGTGGCACAGTGCTGACTTGTTATAATGGTGTTTGTTTCAGAAATATTTTCCTTTAAAAACATGCATGTACACAGGTTCAGTATGGGCGTCTGCACATGTGAGTAATCCACCGCCACCAATTCCTTGCTCCAACGGTCCGGCCTGCTCTCAGCCTGGAGGAGGGCGTGTGGGGCTGCACTCTGCCTGCAAATGCTCCCGGCCCCCTCTCGGGGTACGGTCTGTAACTTGCCTCCTGGAGTTTTCTGTGACCTGTCTTCTGCCACTTATTGATGGACAGCTTTGATCCTTGATGACCAGCATAAGGTGTACAAACAACATTCTGGACCTGAAGGAGATTATCTTGCTGGATATTCAAATGCAAGTTTTAAGGGGGTGTGAGGTGCCTTCATGGAAAAGGTTGTGGAAGCCCAGCAGGCCGTGAGGGGATGGTGGAAACCGTGGTGTCCCAGCAGGCCCTGCTGCCCTGCTGCGGGGCGGCTGGAAGCAGAGACCTGCAGAGGTGCCTCGTGCCCAGGGGACTGGACAGGCATGGAAGGGTGTCTGCTTGCTGGGAACCATGACCACGGGCCTTCACCTAGATGGTGAGGGATGAGCACACTGCTTCCTGTGGAAAGCCGATCTAATTATTTTATTGGAGTGTTTGATTCTTTAACTCAGTGATTTTCAACTTTTTTCATCTCATTGCACACATAAACTGATTACTAAAATTCTGTGGCACACCAAAAAAATGTTTTGCTGATCTGACAAAAATAGGTATAATTTTGATTGATTCACAAAAATAATAATAGTAATTACCTACCACTTTTGCTCCAAAGTGACTTTTAAAAAAATCAGGTGCCTATACATGTATATTAGGATTTCTGGTACCAGGAATTAGCCAATCAGATGCAACCTTATTATGCGACATGACCAATAAGGTGCAACTCTATTATGTGACCTCTATATTTATGGTTCAAGACGGCATTCACACTGGATGGCTTTTGTTGTGTTGGCTGTTGTCATTTTTTAATTTACATTCTAAGGGAAAAGAGGTCAGTGCCCCTGACGAAATGGTCAGGTATTGCATACTGTAAAAATCCTTATGGCACACTGTTTGAAAGTCACTGCTTTAACCAAATGTGCTAAAGAGTTACTGGACAATGTCATTATCAGAAGTACCATTTCCCCCCATTTTGTTGATATGTGAAAAGTATCTGAATATATTATTTTGAAATTTTAAAATAATTCTTTGGAATACTTTTATTTTTTTCTTTAGGTCTTGTAAATGTCTGTCTTTTCAGATTAAAAATGAGAAAGGGTTTAGCCGCTTTTAGTGTGGCCTTTTAAAAAGAGCATTTCGTTCAAGAAATAGCACAGCAGATCTCTGAGTGCTCTTCACACACCCTCCCTTTAAATCTCACCCCGTTCCTTTGAGTCCAAAATCCAACTGCTCCACACGCAGATCAAATAATCTTTTATAAAAAGACAAATAAAGAAAACCCCCAATGTTTGTTTCAGAAATGAGTGTCTGCAGTGCGTTGCTGCGTGAGTGGCGATCCAGCTTTTGCTTTATTGTGGGGCATTGCTGCTGCGTTTCCAGCTCATGACCTGCCCTTCAGCCACTGGGTTCTTCACAGGAACGAAGGTTATGGGTGACTCGAACCCTGTGGCCCTGTGAGAACATTGTGGCCAGCTGTGAGTGGCTGATTTTGTCAACACCGAACCATGAATGAATATCTCATTTATTACCTCGGAACAGTTTTCCACAGGGTCTTTACTATTTGTTGGGCTATTTGGATGCATTGTAACCTAAAAACATGTACTCCATCAGTCTTTCTCCCTGGAGGAAATGGTGTTTCTTTAGTCTTTATCACGGAAGAACTGGGTGTTCCTATCGAGTCACAGAACAGTAGGCAAATAATCCAATGAAGAAATGACTTTAGAAAACAAATGCTGAAAGGCTTTAAGACAAAACAAAACAAGTCAGATATTCATACTAAAACCATTCAGGATGGTAAGTGGTATCTCTTTAGAACTAGGATTTAAAGGCAGTTTTTGTCAGTGTTTAAATGTGGTATTTTTTGTTATATGATTGTGAAATGGAAAGATCTTGAAGAGGAATTCAGCAAAATTATCATAAAAGAGGTAAAAGACTCGTGAAGAGTGATTATTGGGATATCTCGTTTTACTTGGGGTATCTAATTTTAAGTGGTTGAGGGAAAAGACATTTGGTGGTTTATAAAACATTTCTGATTAAAAAGTGAATTTCATCTTTCTCCTTGAATGCTTTAAACTATCTATGCTATCACTTGAGACTTTTGACTTCATTTTGATTGATGTACTGTGTATGTACTGCATGTGTATTTTTTTCAAAAGGAATTTAAAGGTTTGGGACTCTGCAGATTTGTGTCAGAAGTGGTCAGATTCTCAGATTTAACAAGGTTAGCTAGCCCTGGACGGTGGCTCAGTTGGTTGGAGCATGTCCTATACACCAAAAGGTTGCAGGTTTGATCCCTGGTCAGGACATGTACATGAAGCAGCCGATTGATGTTTCTCTTGCACGTCGATGTTTCTCTCTCCCCTCCTTCTCTAAACCGCCCCCCCCCCCCCACAATTACATAAGGCTGGCTATTTTTCCTAATGACAGTGTGCACAAAAACAAGAAACTAAAAACTATTTTTTATGTCTCATAGGTCATCCTCTTTGTTTTTGATAACATTCGTTTATCTTCTCGCTTCAGCTTCTGGCTGTATACGGTGAATAATAGTATCTACTTATTTGAAATCTGTACCTACATTTTTGGATGAAAAATCTCTATCATTTAAAGATAAACATTGAGTACAACTGTCTTACTAATGAAATTTTATACTTGATAAATTTTAAAGCTGTTAGTATGCAGGAATTTGATTTATCTGAAAATAGAGGATTAAGGTAGGACAGTGTCAGTGGCAGTACTGACTACTCTAAGGGGCTGGGCCATATAGACTTAGTTTTATGCTCTGTTTTTCTCACTGGTGTAGTAGGCTTGCAGGCATGCTCGTGGAAGCCACCAGAGTTAATACAGATGCCAGGTAATATGTGAAGAGACAGATTTGTCTAGAGTGAGCTATAAAGTGAATTTCTTTATATCAAATTTTGTGTGCCCATTGACATTTCTTTAAAAAAAAAGCATTCCAATGGGGGAAAATTTGTTCTGAGAACCAGTAGTAAAATCACAGTTAAGAACTTTAGACATCTGTTGAAAATGCATATTTAAATATCTTCTCCAATAATGTTTTGATATTCATAGTGACAAGGTAGAGTGGTTGATCAGTTCAGATATTACCGACTTCCTTGGCAAATGTTCCCTCAAGCGGGGAGCAGTGGTAGTGGGCAAGGGAGGTCAGCTAGTCAGGCTGTCCTGCCCTTTCCAGGGCCATCATCCTGCCACCTTGGTGGGGTCAGACTCTGTTTCTCCTGTCACACTGCTTGCCCTCTTCACACCCTGCATTGTAGTGTCTTTGGAGAAGTTGGGAAGCCAGTGGCTACAGTGCCCGCCCACTCCTGGCCTTGCCTTGTTCTTGAACATGATCATCCTGCGTTCTGTTGGGTGACAGTCGCGGAGCCTGCAGAGCGCTCCCAGTTTCACTGAGAATTTCAGTAAATCTCCCCCTTTCTCCTAGCTGGATACATTTGTGGTGTGATAGCAGTCCCAGTTCTGAGCCCCATGCCTGGTTGTGTTAAGAGGTGGGACTCTGGGGGGTAGCTCCAGTTGGCATTCTGGTGGCTTTTTATAGACAAACCCTTCCTGATCTTGAATGAAATGCATCCAGCCTTGCGCCAGAGGCCAAGGACACCGGGAAATGTCCCGACTTCAGGACTTTGGCTATATTTGCCATTTAACAAATTATCTAGGTTGAATTTCATTCATTGTCTTTTACATATCAGTAGTTTTAAAAGTTTCTATGGTTTAGTGGCTGTGTCTTTAAGAGCTTGCTTTGAATTAAGTCCTGTCAAAGACTGAATCTATGTGGTAACTTAGAACTTTTGGTGGAAAAATATAGATTGTGGGTTTTGCTAGGGAAATAGAAATACTCTTAAGTAGTACTGAAAATGGTGGTGTATGTACATCCCTGAAAATAGGGAAAAGAGCTGCTAAGCATGTCATGTTTGAGCATTATGTATATGTTTAAATGTTTTCAAAACTTGTCACATTGTTCTCTAGACCTAATCTAGATTAGAGTATTTTACTAATAAGCCTGTTGTTACCTTGCAACAATGTTTAATGATCCTCTATTAAAAAACTCCCTAATAGTATCTAACCAACAGCCATCATAGAGTCTGAACTTACTTTATGTGTGTGATTTTTATTCGAGTTTTGTGGTATCTAGAACCTTTGGATTTCCTAGCGTCATGCCTGAAAGACCGTTAGTGATGATCTAATTTTTAAACTTTGTGACTAGAATCTTACTTTTTTCTTGTCATTATCTGGAAAAATACTGTCCATTGATGAAGACATACACATAGGTTTGAAACTAAGACCACTTCCATAGTTTCTGTGTTGTGCAGCCTGGTTTCCTTATATGCACACCCATGTAGCTACAGTCTGTGGCATGGAAGAGTGTACCTGTGGAGAGGACAACTACTCATCGCCCGCCTTTACCAGCACCTGGCTGGCGCAGGGTGTAAGTAACGTGTAGGAGGTGCTGAAGAAGCGTGTGTTAAATGAAGGCAGTGACAGAGTGTTGAGGGAACCCTTCCGAATGGTCTGGTTTACTTATGCAATGAACAAAATGCAGAGTTGTCTGTGATAGAATGTACGTCAGGTCTCTTGGACAAACCCCTTGAGTGTTGTGTGGGGTGTCGTGGAGAGGGCCTGACTCAGATGGGGACCTGAGACTTGCTTAGAGTGGTTGAGCTGCTCAAGGTCACGCGATTAAGTGACAGAGCCAAGAGTAGGATCCTGCTCTGATAACTCCAACACTGTTCTTCTTAATTACTGTTTTAACCTACTTTTGTGATTTTTTTTTTTAAGCATCATGTGGAAGGACATATTCTGGCCTGAGAATATCTATTTCTTCTGACATGCTCTCACTTGCTCTTAGTAATCGGGACACTGATTGCAGGGGTAGCCAGCATGTTTCTGTCATCTCATGTGTGTGATGTGAGCTGTGGGAACATCACCATGCAGGTGTAGTGTCCCGCGTATCATGATGCCAGTACCCTCCAAGCCTCTGGGACTGGGCTCATTGTGAGTTAACTGGAACAGTCACTTCTCTCCCTCCCGGAGGAACCTTTTTTTTCTGATGGCTTCTTGGTGTTTGAAAAGCTTAGGTATACTTGAAAACTTAGTTTTTTCTTTCTGTTTTTCTCCATATTTTTAGATGTAAAAAATAATAACTGAACGCATGCTTATAAAGTACGGTATGAAGACATCTAGTCCTGAAGTCCTGTGTTAGGGGGAGGGTGGAGGAGAGTCTGTGTGGAATAAAATGAACCTGATTTAAGCAACAGCTGCTTCTCAAGGTGAGTGATCTTGAGCAAGCTACTTAAACAGTCTGTACAATTTCCTCCTTATTAAAAGAGAGTTGTGATTACTAAGTGAGATTTTATGGGTAAGAGCAAGTAGCCTAGGACCTTAATAAATGTTCCTTTCCCTATTTTATTCTTTCTTGGAATCATAGCTGATCTGATTGATTAACCCAACAGTTTCTGGTATGTCTTGTTTTATGGCTTGATAAACATTCATTGATCATTTCCATTCAGCAAGACAGAGCCTTCTAGGAGGCGGAGTAAGGGGGAAATAGGTATTTAGGAAGCAAGTCCGCATAAGCCCCCCTCTCAAGTGCCTTTGCCCTGCCTTTCCATTGTTCTGAACCTGCTGGTGTGGTTGTCCTCACACATGTTCTTGTTTCTTGGCTGTTTGTTTTTCTACATGCTGTTTCTTGCCTGCAACTCCCACCCACCCACTTATTCTTATTGTAATGGACGGGCTCCTCGTACGCCAAGTCCGCTCTGCTTAGTCCTCCTCCAATCTTCCTTCCTCCTTCCACCAGTCTCTCTGCAGCTGTAGGCTGAGCTCGTGTGGCAGTGATCACACCAGGCAGTGCTTCTGTTTTTTCTTCTCCCGCTGCAGTACTTTCTTCCTTTCCCCCAGCTTCACTGAGGAATAACTGACAAATATCACTGTAGACATTTAAAGTGTTCAGTTGGTGATTCGATATACATATACATCACAGAAAGATTACCAAGATCAAGATAATTAATACATTCTTTGCCTGACATAGTTACCTTTTTTTTTTTTTGTGGTGGGAAGGTATACGATCTACTCTTAGCAACTTTCAGTGTGCAATATGGTGTTATTAACTGCAGTCACTAGGACTCAGAACTACTTATAACTAACTGAAAGGTGGTACCTTTTGTGCATCTCCTCACCAACCTGGCAACCACCGTTCTATTTTTTTTCTATGAAATTGGCTTTTTGCTTTCTTCTTAGGTCCACATATAAGCGATACCATCAGCATTTGTCTTTGTCTGTCTTGCTTATTTCACTCCCAGGCCTACCCATGTTGTTGCACATGGCAGCATTGCCTTCTTTTTTTAAATGGCTGAATAGTATTCCAGTGTGTGTGTGATTTTTAAAAATTTTTTTTTTTTTGTCCGTTCATTCATCAAAGGACATTTAGGCTGTTTCCATATCTTGGCTGTTGTGAAAATGGGCATGTAGATATTTTTTCAAGACCCTGATTTAATTTCCTTCGGATATGTATCCAGGAGTGGCATTGCTGGATCCCATGGTGGTTATTTTTAATTTTTGGAGGAACTGCCATATTGCTTTTTATAGTGGCCACACCAGTTCACATTCCCATCAACAGTGTATAAGGGTTCACTTTTTTCTCAACCTCGCCAACATTGTGTTATTTCTTATCTTTTCAATAATAGGTATCCTAACAGGTGTAAGGTGATAGCTCATTGTGGTTTTTATTTGCATTTCCATGATGATTCATGATGTTGAGCATCTTTTCAGGTATTTATTGGCTATTTGTATTTCTGATTTTGAAAAATGTCTATTCAGGTCCTTTGCCCATTTTTAATTGGATTATTTGCTTTTTTTTTGCTATTGAATTGTATGAGTTCTTTATATATTTTGGATATTAACCCCTTCTGAGATATAAGGTATGCAAATATTTTCTGGGTGGTTTTATTTTGGGGCTCTCTATTCTGATTATGTGCCTGTTTGTATTCTAGTACTACACTGTTTTGATTACTGTAGCTTTGTAATATAGTTTGAAATCCGGAAGTGTGATGCCTCCAGTTGTGCTCTTCTTTTTCAAGATTGCATTGGCTTCTTTTTTGGTCTTTTGTGGTCCATACAAATTTTAAGATAGTTTTTTTCTATTTCTATGAAATTGCTATTGGAATTCCCCCCCTCCCCCCCCATTGGACTCTAAGCACATTGGAAGCCAGGGAGCATGGCTTTTCATGTCTTTGTCCCTGACACCTCTTGCAGTGCCTGACAAAAGGAGGCCCTCAGGGAACGTGTTGAATAAATGAAGCTGTGGCACAAATTTTGGTTTCATATAAAACTAACCTGTAGATTAATGATTGGAAAATTCTGAGTTAGGCCACTTGTATAGAATTTTCTCTAACTATAATTGTGTAACTCAAGATGTGTAACTTAAAATTGTTCAATTCAAGATGCTGACATTTTTTAACTAGTAACTAGTTTTCTCTTGGAAAACATTCTTCTTGTGAAGAAATTACTGTACTTTGAGAAGAGGATAATTAATTCTAACCTATTACTTTAAACTTAAACATTTAGATGTGAATATTTTTGTGAATCGGTTGATTCACATTAGAAACCAGTTGTTGAAAAGGAGAACCAGTGATTTCCAGGATGAGTGGAAATTTGATTCTGCGTTGGTGGACATGTAAAACTGTGCATTTGAAATCCACAGCCTACCTGCCGGTGCATCACTTGTGTCTTTATAGTTGGTTTGCAGATTAGAGCTGCGGTGCATAATGCGAATCGTTGAGCCAATGCAGTGGAATCCTGTGCATGCTCCGCTGTAATGCTGTAAGCACTTTGAGGGATTTCTTCACTTAGATGTGTTTGCCTGACTGTATCCTGAAAGGTGGGCCTGGTGTGCGATCCTCTTGTGTCTGTACAGTGCCTCTATGGATAGTCTCAGGCATTTGGTTAGCTTCAGCTGTCTCACTGAGGCTGGTCTCATGGATCGCTGTCTCCAACCCTAACCCGTCTTCCAGCTCCAGGCTTGCCCTTTCTGTTGCCTACTAAGGAGTTTCTCCAGTTGCCTCAGAAAAGCCCTGGTGTCCCCAGGCCTGTGGGGGCAGTGCCAAAGAGCCATGCTTGATTTTGCCCTGGTTTCCTGTGTTGGTTAACGTCTCACAATTATTTCATTTTCATGCATTGGAGGAGTTGGCACTGCCCTCAGGTATTCAGGATGTCCCATGAGACTAGCTTATTTATTAGGTGGTGCTGTGGACATTACTGCCTGGGCAGCCTTGTAAGGTGAGGATGATGTTCTCTACCTCACCAGGTTGTAGAGAGTGAAATGCCATGGCTCAGGCCAAGCATCTGAGTCTAGTGACCAGCATACAGTAGACCTTCACATTGGAATTCCCCCTCCCTCTTACGTCACTTGTTAGAGAAGAGACTTCTTTAGAGACCTCTAACACCCTGTTCAGTGCCATGTCTCCCTTCCATGGGACCTCCCACCTTTGCACACCCTCTGTCGTGTCTCTCACTCCCTCTACACAAACCCTGCCTCCTTAAATGTGCCCCACACATTGTGCTATTAGTTTTGGTTTGAAAGTTCTGATCTCTTCAGGTAACAATTTATCTGCTGAACCTCTGGCCACTCCTCAGAGCTCAACTTCACTCTCCTTCGTGGAGCTTGTCTCTGTTTCTTGAATGTGGCTTTGGTGGATTTCATCATGGTCCCAGCATGTTGACTGTTGACATAGGTAATTTGATGACTGTCCTTTTGCTCCTTTAGGGTTCAAAAGAGCAGCAGCCACATCTTGACCTCATCGCTGTGGTGTAAAGTAGAATAGCTTACTTGTAGTAACTGATCAGTTAAATATTTGAATTTAATTGACATAGAACATCTCCTTTCACTTAAAATGTACAGTATACTTTGAAAGTGCATCTTCAGATTGCCCTTTTGAGCACAGCGATCAAGCGTAGTATCTAGGTAAATATTTGAGACTGATAGCCATTTATTTATTGTTCCCTCATTCCTTCATTAAGTTGGCAGTAAGTAGCATTGCACTATAGTATGTTATGTAGCAGAAAACCCATTATACAGGAGGATGGAGTTCTTTAGTTTTTTAGGGAATGATCTGAGTATGTCCATCATTAATTGAGTGCCATAGCTTTCTCTGTCTGTGTCCATCTTCCAGTCTTGTTAGTGACATCTATATTTTGTTCCCTGGGAAGGTATAGAACTGTTTGCCATTTATTTAAAATTAATTGCACTTATGATACTCAGTGATAAAAGCTGAGTGAGAATCATAGAACCTTAAAGCTGTTACAGTCTTTCTCCCATGGACTTCTCTCAAAGTAAGATGCCAGACTCTGCCCAAATTTAAATAGTATCATGCTTTTGCCAGTGAGCTATTGTTTAAAACGAGTTCTTTAGGAAGAAAAAAGTCACAAAGAAAGCTGTGCTTATTGAGAATGTTTTCTTTTTCTTAATGGAAGGATGGCCAACTGCCACGTTCTGTTGTTTAATATTATAAAGGTTTACTGCAGCTCTGCTGGTGATTGTGAGAGTGCTACGTTTTGGCTAACAGATGTAGTAAATGTGATGAAAATCTTCTATGTTGTACATTTCTCTGAACAACATGTTTATGTAACATGCTAAATACTTCTGTTGAGAGAATTGCTTTCCTGAAAGGAGGTTGAAACTGACTTTCTAGATTCCTAGTGTTACTGAAGTGTACTCTTTAATATTCCAAATTCTATGGGTATTTGAAAAGCATACTTTAAAAATTTTTATTTGCATACGATCCTTTTGAAGTCAGGGCTCTGAGAAAATTGAGAGTTATATCTCTGGTTAACACTGTTGCTTTTCTTACTGTACCTGCTGGCCACCCAACAGTTATTTAAAGGAATTTATCCAGGCTCTGTGCTTTTAGTCGATAGCACTGATGTATCCGTGCAGATAAACCTCATGCACAGGCCAGTGCTTTTGTATTTACGTTTATGAAATGATATTGAGGTGGTGGTTTGACTGCACCCGATGCCCTCTGGCCAGTGGACCCACCTCATGTTGTGTCCCAGCCATCCTGTGCTCTCTGGCCTCCCTGCCGATTTTTGATTGCCAGCTGGGCATTTCCACCTGGACGTGTCTCTAGAAACTCAGTTCTGAGTGTCCCGTTGGCTTATCTGTTTCTTAGTCCATCATTCGTCCCCTTAAAATCATGGCATCGCTCGGCTACTTAAGTCATCCATCTGGAAGTCATCCTTGTTCCTCCCTCGCTACGCACATCCAGCTGATCACTGATTCCTGCAGATCATGTCACGCCTTCTATTCTCACCCTTTATGGAGGACTCCCAAATGGTTAGGGACCAGTTAGAGCTTAGTTATTCCTTCACATGGAGCTTTCAGAGTAACCTTGCTAAAATAGTGGTGACTCGGATGTGTTACTCTCCTGCACACAGTTCTTCAGTGAGTCCCTGTTTAAAATAAAACCCAAACCTGTTAGCCTGATGACATGGCCCTCTGAACTGCCCCGTCTCCCTCTCCAGCCTGTCTCCTGTCTCCTCTGTGCATCAGTTTACTGAAACATTTGCTGTGTGAGAACACACCGTGCAGAGTGCCCTTCCATACATTGTCACACTGTCTGTCCCCTGTCTGAAATTGCCATTTGCTTCAGATGTTACTTTCTCTGTGAAATCTGCTTGCTCACTGGCCCCCATCTACGTTTAGTCAATTTCGACTTCAGTGGACATTCTCTCCCCATATTAAAATTCTCGGTTGGTAGAGAACGTAGCCAGCACTGACCTGTGATCTTCACCTGGTCCGTTAGGACTGCCTGCCTCTGAAACCTCATTCCCTGTGGCCCGTGGACCTTCTCACATGACCATGTTCATTCTGGACCTCGGTTAGTTGCCGCAGATGTTCTGAGGGACTTGGTGGTTGTCTTGCTCTCATCCTGTAGACTCGATCAAGTGACTCCCTCACCACGTGTGTCATGACGTGTGTATCACGCTGCCTTCTGTTTTTGCTCTGCTGTGCTACGCATTTTGAAGTTCTCCTGTAGTTTCCCTCCTTATCTTCCCTGCGATTTCAGAAACTGCTTGTACCAGCCAGAATTCTTAGTTGTAAACAAAACCAAGTCTGGCCAATCCAAGCAGAAATGGAGGGACAGGCAGGCTACGAGAAGCTCACAGAATGGCCAGGGAGGCTGAGGAGCTGGGCCGGCCAGAAGGGCAGGCACAAGGGGGAGACCACACTGAGGACGATGCCAAACCCGGTCACTGACACAGAGACGGCATCTACTTTCACTTCGTATGCGACGCCACAGCTTGTGCCCCATCATCACCCCACTGGTATCCTGCTGTGGCACACACCTGTGACACATACCTGGCGTTGAGGGGACTGCTAAGAAGTATTCCTCCTGTTCTTATTTCTGTGTGTGCCTAGTTGAGTTAAAGGCCGTGGTATGTGCCTTTCAGTGGGTGATCCTGGGTCATGTGCCAGTCAGTACCCTAGTCACTAGTGGGAGTCTGGCATTTCCAGCCTCTCTGTTAGGAGGCTGAGTTGGCCTCTGTAATTCTGACACTAGTTACAATGTGTATGTGTTTTTTCCCACAGCACCAAGCAATTCTTGACACCAGATGGGTATCCTACAGTTAACTCAATTCTGACACTATCTACCTGGACATAGGCTTAGATCCCAAAGTCCTACAAGACAGCCTGGCCACCCCACTTCAGATGCCAATCACAAGTCCAGGTTGTCCCTTGTGCTTCTGACCAACTGGCTGTAGATCCAGAGTTTCCAGTGACCCCCTCCTTTGGTTCAGTTAATTTGCTAGAGCAGCTCACAGAACTCAGAGAAACAATTTATGTAAAAAGTCACTGGTTTATTATACAAGAATAGAACTCGGGAACAGCCAGATGGGAATGATGCATAGGGTAAAGCATGGGGGAAGGGGGGCTTCCATGCTCTCTGAGCCTGTCTCTCCCCGAATCTCCGTATGTTCCCAACCTGGAATCTCTCTGAACCCTGCCTGTCCTTTTGGGTTTTTAAGGAGGCTTCAATACATAGGCATGACTGATGAAATCATTGGCCATCTGCCATTGATTCAACCTCCAGGCCCTTTTCCCTCCTGAGGTTGGGGTAGGGTTGTGGGTGGGACTGAAAGTTCCAACCCTCTGATCACATGGTTAGTTCTCTTGGCAATCAGCCCCCATCCTTAAGGTGAGCTCTGAAAGTCACCTCATTGTAACATGACAGAAGACACCTTTATGGCTCTTATCACTTAGAAAGCCCATGGGTTTTAGGAGCTATGGGACAAAACCCAGACACACACACACACACACACACCCCCACACACCCTTATTATAAATCAAGAGATCACAGCTCCTGGCAGACTCCTCAAGTGAGGAATTACCCAGATACTAGGAGAGTGTTCATCGCCCGGGCCGCCCGGGGACGGGCGGGTGTTCCCCCCACTGCTGCTGCGCCACTTGCTGCGCGTGCTGGAGGTTCTTACGGGTGAGATACGTGTTGTTATCCTGTGATTGTGTGCACAGTGGTTGACCATTTAGGCAGTTTACACTGCAGCGTCTCATTCACTGAGGTGGAAGGAGTATTGTAATATCATTTATAAAGGTGGAGTGAAGGAAGTGGTGGGCAGAGAGGGAATGCAGGCTGACGGAGGACAGGCGCTGTTCAGGGCGGAACTGGAGCTCGGCCCCAGCACTTGGGACTCAGTCCACGCAGCGCAGCATGTTCCATGGTAGCAGCCTGCAGGCACCGTGCCCCGGGGCCTCGAGGGGCCCAGGAAGGTGCGTTCACCACAGGCACGTTCAGCGGAACGGCGTCCGAGGACAGAGCTGGGCACCGGCGGGCCTGGTTCTGCGAGCGCCGATTTGGCCTTCTGTACCCTTGTTGTCTGCTCGGGCTGTTTAATGCTCTGACATCTCTCTGGTTGACTGAAGCCATATGTCATTCAAATGGAACCTGTCTGTGGCGTTGGCCTGACACTCATTCAGCTGTGGAGTACAGCAGTAAAAATTAGGAAAACTCTGCCTGTTCATTAGACCAGTGGAATTTACAAGCCCTTCTGTGGCTGCGCCCCCAACCCCGCACTCGGCAAATGCGAGCGAGTAGACGGAGCCTTCGCACTTTCCTCTCTGTGAACGCTGGGGAAGCCAGGCTTGAGCACTTTAAAAGACTGTCAGTGGCAGGTATGTTTTGGGAATTAACTGCCTCAAAACAAGTAGTATAAGAGGTGCTCTTGTTGGTTTTTTTTCTTATCATGTTGAACACAAATTCTTAAGAATTTTAAGAGTATTAGATAGTTTTTCTGTTATAGGGACAGGCTTTATATCTTACTGTTTTTGTAAAGTATTACATCAGCTCTTGCTGTTGAGTTAAAATATAAACATGATACATGTATGTATGTATGTATATACGTGTAGAGGTGTTTGTTAAACTCGGTGTTTCCTCTGTTCTTCAGACTAGTGGCACGTTTTGTAGGAAAATAGTCAGCTCTTTCAAGTGGTGGGAGGAAAAGAGCAAAAACAGCAGCAATGTAAAAATCTGAAATGCACTCTGCAGCAGACGGCGAACTCACCAGTGGAGAAAACTTCCCAGCACTAGGGGGTTGGAGAAGTCTGGAGTCTCTGCTGGGCCCGGGCCCTCCGGGAGCCCCGATACCCCCCTCCGCCCCCCCGCTGGTGTGTTTGAGCTGAGAGGTGGAGACCCGGCGGTAAGAGAGTGCAGGTTGATGTTACAGAGAGGAGAGGAGAGCCGGAGGGTGAGGCTGCGAGTTAGGAAGTCAGAACAGATGAAGTGATGGTGAAAAGATACACATTTTCTGGGGAGGGGACATCTAAAGTGAAGAAGGACCAGGGGTGTCCTATGTCCAGTGACTGTGTTAGAGATAAGAGCTCACTGCAGAGTGTTAGCAGGGTGTCCAGAAGCTGGTGTTGTGTTCAAAGTGTCAAAGGCAGTGCTTTGTATAGGTTATGAAATTTTTATAATTATTTAAAATGTATTGTGTAAGGTTTCCTTAAAAGCACTGATGACTTTTGCTGGATGGTAGTTTTTCAGCTTTTATTATTTTAGAAAATACTTGCTAATTTCGTACAGGGAACAAATTTTAAGTTGACAGCAGGGTGTGCAGTCATTTTCTCTTATTTCTAATGTAGAGAGAAAGGGGACAAGGGGAAGGGGTTAGAAGTGTGTCTGTGCAGGCATGATAGAGGTTAGCAGGGATTTCAAGTACGGTCGCCTGTGTTTGTGCAGCTCACACTGTGTTGACCTGGGCCCGCAGGACTTCCCACAGCTCTGCCTCATGACTTGTGCCCCTGCCAGCCCTGTCCCTCTTCTCCCCTTCTGGGGCTGTGAGGTCTGGAACTGGTTGCCTGTGGTCCGCTCTTTTAACCTCAGCGGGCTTTCTGTTATTTAGTACCAGGGCAACCCTCAAGTGACTTATCTGGACCCAGAGTGAGGTCTGGTATGTGGTATTTAAAATTTTGGATGTACCAGATTGGAAACCCATGATATGCCAGAAGTTATTTGAAGCCATTGGATAACTTTTAGTTTCATTTTTTTAAATAAGTGTGTTTGCAACACACACACACACACATAATGTCACCTGTAACACGTTCATGTTCTTTCTCTCGGTGCCCACACGTGTGCTGTATTATGTGCAGTCCTGTATGACTCACTTTTCAGGGAGCCTAAGGACCGACCGAGTGGGGTCTTGGACCTCAGCCTGGACTTCTTCCTTTACCCTCTGTTGGGACTAGCCTGAGTGGTGTGCATGGGGCTTGCTCGATGTTTGTTCATGTTGGTTAAAGGGGAGCAGGGATAGCAGTAATTCCAAATAGCAGGTACTCCTTAAAAATTACAGCAATATTTGGGATGCAATATTTGATTTCAGGTGGGAGGAAGTTATTTGGGGTCATATGAGTAGTAATGTAAGGAGGCATCCTGAAGGTGTGTGTGTTAAGGGGGAAAGGCTTAAATTTACCACAGATAATTCACAGTTGATCTTTGAGAATTAACTCTAAGTCATTAATTTGGGTGGTAACTTATATGTTTGTGTTTTAAAATGTGCCAATTTATATAATCAGCCATTTATGGAGCCAGTATTTTGTTAAGGATCTGCTCTGTGCATAGCGTGGTCTTGGGAATTAGTGGAAATGCTTCTCTCTCATTACCTCACATTGTACTGAACTATGTATTCCTCATTAATGTATTCCTGTCTTCCCCAACTGTGTTTCTGTTACTCAGCACAAATTCCTCCTTTCTTTTCCCTGTCAGCGGAGGGCCCGTGCCCGCTTCAGGCTGAGGTCCAGAACTTTGGGTCCGAACAGCATTTCCTAGTGTTCTGGGGTCGCTCCCCCACCTCTTCACATGGGACTTGCCTGCTCCCTTCTCTGCTCCGGCTCAGAATCTCCCTGTTTATGCTGAGTTGTAAACAGTGTTATCTCTCTCTTCTGCTTGTAAGCTGCTTATGTGCAGGGATTTCGTCTTATTCATATTTGTATATTCTACAGGGCCTTGGATGATTCTCTTGACATTTTATTGCTCAATAAAATGTTGAATATGTTGAATCAATACATGTGATACAATGGAAAATGCAGAGAACTTTCAAATCTACTGGGTAAAACAAAGCGTAGTTACAGATACCAACTAGAGGGGAGTCTTGCCAAGCTTTCTCTTTAAATTCTGGGTTCCGGACCGGCTGGGCATGGCTCAGCAGTTGAGCGTCGACCTGGGATCCAGGCGATCAGGGTTCGATTCCCGGTCAGGGCACATGCCCGGTTGTGGGCTTGATTGATGACTCTCTCATCATTGATGTTTCTGTCTCTCTCTCCCCCTCTCGTTTCCTCTCTCTGAAATCAATAAAGATATGTTTAAAAAAAAATAAAATAAAAAAATAAATTCTGGGGTCTGTTTGAATCAAGAGACAGAGATCTACCACTGATGTTGTCACCAGTTGGCCACATACTCCTAGAATTTTAAGACTGTCCTCTGTGAAAGGAGACGCATTCTGCCCCTCTTCGTAAGATTGTCGTGCAGTTAGTTACACAAAACCATATGTATGAGGGTAGTTTATTAAGTTTTAAAGTGCTGCTTAAAGGTGAAGTATTGATACTGTCATAAATGTTATTTTGGGACGTAGCTGATGTCAGTGAAAAAATTTTATACTGAGGTCTGTCTGGTAGTTAGTGTAGTAAATCATTTTGGAGAAGAGGCAGCTGCTAAGCCTTATGCTATAGTTTGTGGCTTAGGGGCTTTCCTATCGTGGCCCCAGGATAGAGACCAGAGAGAGGTTATGATAGAGGAGTATAAGGCAAACCCAAGGCGAAGGAGCTCAAACTCAGTAGCCTAACTTCTGTATTTTCTAAGGATGCAAAACGTTTCATTTTGCTTTTCTCCAGCGTAAGGTTGTCAGGCACCGTCTCTGGCGCGTGCTTCCTGCTCACCTTAGCACAGACTCATTCTGACTTTCAGCCCAGGACCGTGACCTAGCTGACCGCAGCTTCACCTCTCTGTTCTTTCTTGCTGTGACTCCCATTTCCTGCTAGGAGCTGCTGTCTCCTCTCTCTGAGTGGCAGGGATCTGGGTAGGTTGCTTCCCTGCTCCCCTGCTCCCCATTGGGAGTTGTGTCCTGTTGACCTGCCTCAGCAGTGGCTCTTTCTCTGGCTGTGGCAGTGTCTGTCAATGGCAACTGTAGGTCGGGGGACCGGAGGGGTCGAGGGCGAAGGAACTTCAGGAACCAATATCCATGGACACTAATTTATTCTGGTATAGCATCACTTGAAACAATTTTCCCTGAGATTCTCTGAAAAAGGCAAGCTCGAATGCAGTGCTTTTAGACTTCACTGTGATTCATTCATTAGCGGGGCCATGAAAGCAATGTATTGGACTACAACCAGAAATTTCTAAAAAGAGAGAGAATTAGAACATAAAATATGACTGCATCACACATGTAAGGGTGTCATGTGCTCAATGATGTGGTATAAAACATAATTCTTCTGATTTGGAGAGAAAACATTTGAAAGCCATCACTCTGATTATCTTTAAGTTCTTTTGGTTTTCTACCTTCTTTTCCTTTTAATGGAAAAAGAAGAAACTGGTGTTTGGTTTTTTTTGTAGTTCAGATAAAGTACAATTAGAATATGGACTGTTTGCAGGGTAACCCGATGGACAGGTGAAAGCATAGTTACTACATTTACCATGTGCAGGGCAGGTCTCCTGTGCTCCCCATCAGCTGCACGCCCGGACGTGGCACCTGGAGGCTCCCCTGAGGGTGGAGAGTTCCACGAGGGAGGATTAGAGCCTGGTAAAGATGGGGCACCCAAGCCCTAGCAGTTTATTTGTCCTGGACAAGTGGGGTAATCACAGTCTGCTAAGGAGGTGGCTGTGATTTGTAGGCTTCTTAGGCTCCCATGAGCGTGGGGAGTGGAGGACATTGGAAAGAGGTTCAGGAACCAAATGGCCAGATACTAGTGTTGCTGATTCTTTTCTCTGACAGAGTGTAGGTTATAAATGACAGTTGAATGTGGCACTCCTGGTTAGAGAACGTGACCATTCTTCCCCAGTTCCTCATAACTTGTCTTGAGCCAGTTCCTCCAGTCTTGCAAGCCACATTCTTGAAAGGAAACGGAATATGTCACAGGAACAATTGGAAGTCATGCCCCCTCCCCAGCATGTACAGTGAAAGTGAAAATCATTGTGGGATACTGTTTGAAACCTGGCCTTTTCATTTTAATGGTACGTAAGAAATTGTTTTCTTACTGTTAGAATAAAATAAAAATATGGTTTACTTAGAAATATTTTGGCCCAGTTGTCCTTATTTGTCATTAGACTGGGGGGCTGTCCCCTTAGGACAGTTACTTTATACCCCTCATGTTCTAGCAAAACACTCCAGTGACTTCCATATTTCCCCAAAGTCTACTGACTTACCTGCAGAGGTGCTTTGAGTGGACAAGCTGAAATTACACCTGTGTTATAGTCTAGTTTTTAGGGAGGTAACTACGATTTTATGATTATTAATCTTAATAGTGAGTAGGTTAGAATGCCCAATTTTACTGAATTGTTAATATAGAGGAGACAGTAGAAGGAAGTGAAAATTTGTTGAACATCCTACATTAAGTGAGTGTTCCTCTGCCTGCCCTCAGGTGTCTTTTTCTGTTAATAATTTTCGTATGTCAACATCCTGTATTTTTTCCTGACCAATCTTTTGGAAATATTTGGCACATGTTCCATCTGATAAAATAAGAAAAAAATTGCAGATCTTCTTTCTCAAGGGAAATAATTAAATCATTTTCTCTTTTATACAAACATTTGCTTTGAGATATATTGATATTCCAAGGACTGTGATACTTTTCCAAAGCATTTCCTCTTACCGCCTCAGCCTCACGATGGAGCACCTCTTTGCAGCGTCACCTGGCGTCCATGGGCTCATCCTGTCCGTTAGTTTAGGTGCTCAGTGACTCGAGATGAAGAGCTCTCCCCTCCCTGCTTTTGCCTTGAGTATGCGATGTCTGTATTGGTAGAGATTTTATATCCTAATAGTTTCTAAATTAAACCACCTAGGTTTTAAAATTTTAGTTTTTATTAAAAAAAAAATTTTTTTTTAACCCTAACCCGAGGATATTTTTTCGTTGCTTTCCACGGAGAGTGGAAGGGAGCGAGAGACAGTGATGTGAGAGACACAGATTGGTTGCCTCCCGCACGCGCCCCGACTGGGGCCCGGACGAGCCTGCTCCGCGGTGCGGGCCCTGGTCCAGCGCGGAACCCAGGGTTCTCCAGTTTGCAGCCCGACGCTCTAGCCACTCAGGCAAACCAGCCAGGGCTAAACCTCTAGTTTTAAAAACTTCAAAGCCATTGTGTACATCTTTTCTTTGTAGCTATTGTCTTTTTTACTCACAGGCCTCCCTTTTCAACCCCTTCCCACTCCTGCTGCTTCTCTTATGTTCTCAGGCCCCCGGCCTTCTTGTCTGTTGTTACAGGACTGTCTTCTAGAACAGAGCAAGGTCTCCACAGCATCCTTCCCTCCTCTTGTCCCAGCCCAGGGCCCATTTACAGCCTCTCCTGCACGCTTCACTGCCACATTGCTCCCACCCAGGGACTGTCATGGGAGAATGGAGGGAGCGGGGGTGGGGACAGGCGCTCAGATAATCCAGGGCTGTTTGTGCCTCTCGCTGGCTGAAATTGTGCAGGTTCCCCTACCCCTTGATCTTCGTAAGGAGAAGGCTGAGCCAGTGACCTGACACCCCTGCCAGTTCTAATAGTGCACGATCAAGTCACTCACAGTCAAGTGTCGTTAGGGTTACCCCGAGGGGGATGGGGGAGTGTGTGTGGATTTCCCGTGTTAAACAGTAGCTTATTGATTCACATGTGTGTTGGGTATATTTTTGAGCATCTTCTTCATCCCCCCTCCTCACCCCCACCCCAGTTCAGACTTTGATCCAGGAAATAAAATGCAAGGAATCAGTTTTCAACCACTTAGGGAAGAGATCGCTGCTTTGTGAGAGAGAGGGGTTAGTCATAGAACCATCTTCCAATGCTGACGGACTCCTTTCTTCTCACGCCTCATTATTTGTTATGAGTACATTCTGAAAGTCAGGGCAAAAAAGGCTGGTTCTGCTCACTTGAAGCCTGTTGTTTCCCTTGGTAGCACAGGACAAAGCCTGCAGCCACCTCCTTGCCTCCCAGCCAGTGTCGTTCCACTCAGGGAGGGTGCAGCACAGGTCCCCATACTCTCCCCTCTACTGAGCTCTTAGTCTCGGAGGGGAAGGAGAGGGGCACACCGACAGCCAGGCTGGGGTCTTGGCCCTCTGCGCTACCATTGCTGCTATTTTCCCCAGGCATACGTTCACCGTATAATCACTTACACTTGGGGGGGATGGGTTAATGAGTACATATTTCTCCCCTAAAAAATATCTTGTGCAACACTTACGACTGTGTAGTGTTAGAGAGTCATATTTAACACAATGTAGTTTTGAAATTCCCATTTTTGAGGGGCTTGGTGGTTTTTTACTCAAATTTTTATCAACTCAGTTACCAAAATCTTTTCTCTTCCTTCCCATTTCCCTCCCTCCCTCCCCCCTCCCCCCTTCCTCTCCCCTCCCTTTTGGCTGGAGAGGAAAACAGCAGGAGAAAGGCTATAGAATCAAGTAGCCCCTTCACCCTCAAAGGGTGCGCTGTAGACTGTTGGTAATAATACAGTTATATAGTTCCATTATAAAGAGAAACAACTTTAAAGCTGTATTTGAAAAATCATACACACACACACAGGCACATGCACACATACCAAGAAGGAATTTATATGCTTGGTATAAAATCCCCAAGGTAGAAGAGCCTGCTGTGACTGGTTTCGCTCCTCCTGCCCCCCCACTGTCAGGTTCATCTCCATAGAAGATACCCATTGCTTGTCTCTCCATTGGCTGTTTTAAAATTCTAGTCTTATTCTGGTAAATCCCTGTTTTCTCCATAGTTGTCTCAGATAGAGCAGTCTTTTCAATCTAGCATTCACTGCACATGTTCCAGCCATGCAGTTACAGAGTTGACATTGCAGCCTCAGCAAAGGTTATCTCTTTAAAATTCTCTGAAATTCCCCTTTGGCACATCCATTTTGGCAGCTGGGTTTATAGAGGAAAGTGGTAAAGCTCTTGGCTCTTCTTTTTGTGCTTTATAAAAATAGAAATCTCTGGCCAGAGGGCAGCTGGGCAAGAAGCTCCTTCCCCAGCCTCCATCAGTGGTACTTGCCTGTAATAAATGGTGTCCTTACCATGGGTGCAGGCGGACCAAATGGGTGGTTTTTTTAAAACATGAAAATACTGCAGCCCGACACTTATTTTAAAGTCTTACCAGAAAGCCTGCTGCTGTAGCATGTGTGTGCGGTACTGTTGTACTGTTTTGATTTTGATTTTGTAATCTTTTTAAAAATCGAAACAGCTCAAAGATTATATTCACTGATTCAAAACTACCTGTAGCAGTTTGGGCAATAATATAACAAGAACTTCAAATTGTTTTCCGATGAGTCATAGTCATTACTAAATAAATGACATCACGAGCCTCTTTTCTTGGGAAAGTACTTCTTGGATGGAGATAACGGCACCCCTGTGAGGCAGCACGGGCCTTTTCCGTTCTTTAAGGAGCCTTTTCCTGGAAATTGTTGCTTCTGTTAGCAGAACTGACCTATTTATTCCAATGGATGTCTCAGAGCCATTTATTTCTCCCGGTGCATACGGTGACCTCCACCTAGTGGAGCTCGGTGCAAGTCATGGCGATGCGTTTCCTAGTTGCTCTCCAGTTTAAAAATGACTGCACTTGTTGGTTTGGAAAAGACTTACTTTCCATTTTGCTTTAAATGTAGATGCTGGTAGCCTGGAGGTGAAAGCTTTCACATTAGAAGTGTGCATGGCTCCTTTTATTGTTCAGATTTCCCCTGATTATTATGTTATATGTAAATAAGGCACATAGACTCATGGGTGGGTTTTTCCTCCCCTGTGATAATTTATGTTTCTATATATTGGTTCTCTTTTATTCAAGAATAGGTGTATTAATTAATAATCTTTTGCTGTTAGGCACCCCTCCCCCTCACTAAATTTATATACATTAGAAATACGTTCTTTTTTTAGCTAAAAGTTTCAGAATGAGATTACCGTCGTGTGTATCACACACATACTTTCTCTCTGAAGCTGCATTTTTTTTCCTATTATGCTTCTGTTTTATCAGAAAGCTCACTGTAGACTTTATGGACCTGCGATATGGAATGCCCGTGATGGATCCTTGGTAAGAAGTTGTTTTAAAGTGCATAATTGCGGCACTTGAGCATAAAAACTACAATTATACACTTGTGTGTTAATTTTGTGTACAGTAAGACTTTAGCTCGCCACTTTCTGCAAATGAGAGGAGCGTTTTCCTCCAGTGAATGCTGCGTTTTATGAACGCTTAAACAAAACCCCCTGTGATCGGCTGGCCTGGAAGGAAAGGTGAAAAGAGCTGCGGTGGGAGGTAGAGGAGGGGACAAAATGTGTACTAGAAGTGTTCTTTGTAAAAGTAACTAGAAAAGTAATCTTACTTTGTGTGTGGCCATGTGTGCTGTGCCTTTGGAACCATTCATGATATTTTAGTTTCTATTCCACAATAAAGACTAACAGAGTGAAAGATAAGCAGTGAAAATAATCCAGGGACAGAGTGGGATAGATAGCAGTTGAGAAGGAACCTTTGATCCGGTAGAATGAAAACGGCGGCTTGCAATGGTTGACCATACATTTGTCAGTCAAATCTACTAGCATTAGGGGCGCTCCCTGAAGCTTGGAGTTAATTTTGTGAAAGCTAATGATGTACCACTTTACAAAGTGGATAATAATGTTCCAGAACTTGCTACCCTCCAGAGGTAGCATGAACTAGAATATAAATTAATTTAAGAAGGGTATAAATAAATTCATGGTAATAGAATGATAATGATTATGAAGAGGAAATAAAGGCTGTTTAGGACGTATCTCCAAGTTTTGGAAATTAAGGTCATGAGAGGCTCTGCCACTTAGTCTCCACAGCCATGCAGAATATGCACTCTTCAGAACGCTGGTCTGACCTAGTATTTGCTGAAGCTGTGATTTGCTAAATATAGAGCAGTTGGACTTAGAATAAGCAGTGAAATTTTGTAAGCAATTAATTATTGTAAAGCAATCTGAGAGAGAGTAGATGTGTAGTATTGGCACTGTTGTTTGTTTTATGCACTCTAATATTGTGTGTACCTGTTAAGGAAGTTTTAGAAAACAAATTTGTCATGTAAAAAGACTTACTACAGATGACGAATGAGAACTTTCCAACTTTGTTTCATAAATCAGAAGGTAAATGTATTTTCCAATGTGAATTAAAAAAATCTAAGCTGAAAGAGAGGTTAACGTGGCCCAGATATGTTGATTGTTTTTCAGTCTGTAGAACAACAGCAGTATCTGTGGCCTGGAAGTTGTCTGTCAGGAACAAGGCAGGTGGAAGTGGGCTCCATAGCAGCGTGAGCTGCGTAACTAGCTTGTTTTTGTCATCAGTCATCAAGTCTGTTCAGGGGTTGAAGACATAGTTTGACCCTTGAGTGCTTGGCCCACCCCTGCTTCCACTCCTGGTTGTCTTCTCTGTTTCTCAGGGAAGCTGCACGGAATTGGAAGGCATTCCGGCTAGTGCATGACCCATACAATAAGTGCTCGATATACATTTGTTGATTGTTTCTCATTTTTCAAGCCTGAAGGAGTGATTTCAGGAAATTGTGCAGGTTTTTTTCTCCCTTAGTCAAGCCTAAGGATAAGGTTTTCTTTTTAAAACAAGAAAATGGGAGGGGAAAAAAGAAACTAAATTGTTTAGAAGTCTCAATCGGAAACTTAGCTCGAGGGACTGTAGATTGTGGAGCAGTTGTAGGATCTTGACCTTGTAAACTTTATTTATTACCTTCTAGCACATTATTTTCGACTGGACATGTTGACATAATAAAATTTCCTCATGCAATTGGTTCAGCCACACATTGGCTTAGCATCTGAATTCCTGGCTGTGGGGAATTTTCAGTCTGTCTCTTATGCATGAAAAATAGTGTTTGATCTTTCTGTACAGTTGGAGGCCAGCAGACTTTACCACAGTAATGACTAAAGTGGGGCTGTTGTGATCTTAGGATTTTTCCTGGCGTTTCTGCCTTTTCATTTTGTAGAATTTACCTGGAGGGGCTCAAACCTATGATGAAAAACAAAAATTAAGGAGATTTCTGCTGTTAAAGATAAATTGGTATAATATACTTTTTGATAACTCTTAGAAAGACAGCAATAAATAATCCAAAATAAATTGCATTTTGTTCTAGATTCATGAAAAGCACTGGGCTGGTTTAAGAAATGATAGATAACGTTGTGGTGATGTTCTTTAGGCTAATTCTTTACTCACACACCACACATAAACAGAGCTTCATATTCAAAAATAGCGTTCTACTATATATATTGCTTTGTAACCTGCTACCCCTTAACCCCACCTCAGTAATCCATGGGTGGGACTTGTTATTAAATACATATCTAAAATAAAATTCATTAATTTTAAATGACTCTATGCTGTTTGATGAAATCCCCCACTTTTAAAAACCAATCTCTACTAATGGGCATTTTGATTGTTTCCATATTTTTGAGTGGGGGTGCAGTGAACTCCTTGTTACACGTATCATTTCATACTTGTTTTGTATTTTTCTTAAGATAAATTCTCAAAAGTAGAATTCTGGGTTAAAGGGCTATCCTCTCTATACATATTGTAACTTGCCTTAGATATTTGAATTTACATACCACCATGTTTATTTAAATATGCCCAACTGCTGTATAATATTTTGGGTTATATAAAGTGAAAATATGAAAATTCCCTGTTAAGCTCCTAGTAATAGTCATTATTTAATTATCAAACAGGAAATTTACATCTAGGCATAAGTAACATAGGGATGGTTTTAACATAAACATTTTAAAATGTGAGGAGAAAATTTAGGTGCTACTTTCGTTATTAAGTGTATGTACATATTCTGCCAGTATTTTTTAGTTATAAGGTACACACAGTAAAATGCTCAGATATTAAGTGTACATTTTGATGAGTTTTGACAAATATATATATATCCATGACCCACCACACCAATTAAGATACAGAATATTTTCATCATTCCCTGAGAGTTTCCTCAGGTCCTCTTCTAGTCAGTCCCCTGTCTCACAAACTCTGTTGTGATTTCTCTCACTGTAAATTAATTTTGCCTGTTTTTGAACTTCATAAAAACCGATTATACAGTGTGTCGAATGTGTATACATTTAATATAGTTCTTGAGGGAAGTGTAGATACCAAAGCGAACTGTGCTTCTTAGAACAAAAGGATCTGAAAGTGATATGAAAATTATATGGAGTAGAACAACAGGCCTTTCCAAAGGAGAAGCTGGACCCTTACCTTATACTACATATAAAAATTTCCTCAAAATGGATCACAGGCCTAAACATAAGAGCTAAAGCTGTAAAACTCTTAGAAGAAAATATAGGGGAAAGTTCATCACGTTGGATTTGGCAATGATTTCTTGAATGTGGAACCAAATGCACAGGCAACAAAAGAAAAGATAGATTAATTGGACTACATCAAAATTAAAAACTTTTGTGTATCTGAGGACACTATCAAGAGAACAAAAAGGTACCCACAGAATAGGAGAAAATATTTGCAAATCATATATTACATAAGGGATTAATATCCAGAATATAAAGTGCTCCTACAACTCAGTAACAAAAAACAACCTGATTAAAAAACGGGGAAAGGACTTGAGTACATTTTCTAAGTAATATAAGCGGCCGATAAGCATGTGAAAAGGTGCTCAACATCACTAATCATTAGCGAAATGAAAGGCAAACCTACGGTGAGTATACCACTTTACCCTATTGAACGGCTGTTAGAGAACAAGCAGAACATGGTATTGTCCAGGAGGTGGAGACACTGGAAACCTTGTGTGTGCTGGTAGGAATATGAAATGGTACAGCCACTGTGAAAAGCAGTGTGGCGGCTTCTCAAAAAATTAAACACAGGACTGCCATATGACCCAGCAATTCCACTTCTGAGTATACAGGATGGGGGAAGAGTAGGTTTACAGTTGTTTGTATCGATAAATAATAGTACAAGAATAAACTGTTTCTCGTACTCACAGCTGTAAGCCTACCTTTGCCCACCCTGCATATCTAAAAGAAGTGAAAGCAGAGACTTGAACAGATACCCGTATGCCCATTTACACAGCAACATTCACAGTAACCAACAGGTAGAAACAGCCAGGTGTCCATGGTGGATGACTAGGTAAACAACACGTGGGATATACTTAGAATGGAATATTTTTCAGCCTTAACAAAGAATGAAATTCTGATGCTATAACATGAATGAACTGTGAAGGCATTATGCTAAGTGAAATAAGCCAGACACAGAAGGACAAATAGTACATGATTATATTTATGTGAACGACCTAGAATAACCAAATTCATAGAGACAGCAGAATAGTGGTTAGCAGGGGTCGGGGGAGGGAAATGGGGAGTTAATGTTCAATGGGTATAGAGTTTCATTTTGGGATGGTGAGCTTCTGGAGGTGGATGGTGGAGCTAAACTGTACACTTAAAAATGGTTAAATTGGTACCCTTTATGTTAGGTGTAGCTTACCACAGTAAGAAAAGAACACTAGGTCTTTAATCTGGCAAGTTGAATCCATTGCATAGCATAAAGTTAGTATGTTAGAATTCAGCAGTGGGGAATTTTACCCCTATGAGAATGTCTGTGTTAAGTTTAGGCCAGTGTAAATTCCTTCTTTTGATCTTAAATTGTTTTCCTCCAAAAGGAGGAACAGACTGACAGATCCATAGTAGAAACTATGGTATTTTCCTACCATAACTTCCAAGCTCACATCAGGGTAGGTTATAATATCTGTTCCTCCAGGTGTTTTATGAGCTGTTGTGGAGATTGAACATTGGACTGGACCAGGGTGTACCTCCAGGCAGAAAGCTCTTACATTTATGTCAGTGGAGTGCAATTGATAGCATGTGATTTATATACCGATTCCAGGAGGGTCAGTCAGCGATATTCATTCAGCTTTTACTGCAGGCCCTGAGTTCTGAGCACAGTGATGAACTAAGTTGTAAAAGGCCCCAGATTCTCTGAACTTATGTATTCCAGTTGGGTGTGGCGGGGTGCTGGTGATCAGATAAATTTGAGAAATCCCACATTTAAAGGTGGATGGGTTTCTTATCTTTTAAAGGATTTTACAGATCCTTTAATGTGCTAATTAATATGCTATGCTTCATTTTGTAGCCCATGTATTTCTGAAACATTCTTTTACTCTAGAACTCATTTCTGACTTAACTTGGTTAGTGTTCCTTGCAGGAGCCATAGAGAAATGTTGGCATAAAGTCCTTTCTGCCAGAGATTTGCTAGGCTACAGGAAATTTGGAGGACCACAATGAAGTCTGTGGCTTAGTCCTGCTGCGGTGAAAGGCCTGGAGCAGATCAGGGTGCCTGGTTAGCAGTCAGGGCTGGGTCTCTGGAGCATAGGCCTCACCAGGCCTCTTGAACTGAAGCGGAGGACCAGGCACAGCTCTCTGGAGCCCGCGCCTCCTCCCCCCTGTGTGCTGGAGCGCCGCCGGTTCCTCTTCCTCTGGCTGGTGGTGCTGGAATGTGCGATTTGGCGGAGGTGACATCTTCATTTTAAATTATGAAATAATTTAGGCCTATAGAAAGTACAGAAACAAATATAGTAGGCACTTGTGTTACTACACCAAGATTATAGGTGGTGTTAATATTTTGCTATATTTGCTTCATTTCTCTTTTTTTAAAGGGAAAAAATGCAAGGCTGCAGGTCCACCCCATCTTTTCCCCTCTCCCCGCCTTAGAGAGTGTCATCATGTATTTCCTTTTCAATGCGTATGTTGGTACTTTTGCTATATATGTGTATTCGTAAACAATATATACTCTATTATGTATTAAAAATTTATACAAATGGTATCACACACTGCATTAACGTTTTGTTGCTTTCTTTTTAAATTCCACATTATAATTTTTTAGATTTGAACTATTTCGATATGTGGGTCTTACTAGGCCTTTTTAAATACTGTGTAGCATTCCACTGTATGACTGGAGGAAACACCTCCTGTGTTCGAGTTTGGTTGTATCCTCTGTCTGGCTCTGGTCAGCAGTGTTGCATCGAGCATCATCCTTCCTGGGACACATGAGTGTTTCATTGGCATGTATTTATTTACATGGAAATTGCTAGGCCTCAAGGCAGTGCACTTTAAACTCAGTGGGGAAACTGCTTTCTAAAAAATTCTTCAGAAATAAAAAGGGGAAGATAAACCTTGATCATTTCTTCAATTTTGAAGTCTGAGCATAAGGTTCAGGGTTAGGTGAAGTGAAAACAGAGCCTGGAATTCTGCACATTTAACATGATACAGAGGCATGAAGGTTAATACTCAAACCCTTTGTCAGAGTAGTTTCTAAAATAAATATTAAAATAAATGAATCATTTTGAGCTATACTTTTCCTCTCCAGCGTTTGAAAGCATTCCGATTTCTTCGAACATTAGAATACATTTTCTGCTACTGTGTGTGCTCACGCTCTACTTTAAGATCCTGCTTGTTTAGAAACGAGTGAAATAAATTCTTGTTTTTAAATAACAAACAGAAAAGCTATCATCCCAGGAATTTTCTGGAGGTTTCCATTTAGTATAGCTGAGAGCTGTTCTTTTTATTTAAACCATGCTGAAGATTCAGGGCATTTGATGGACAGTCGTGACTCAGAGGGTTAGCGGTTAATAGCTGAGGGCCCTGTGCTGTAGGGTGAGGCTCAGTGTTTTCAGCTGTTGGATGAAGCTGGACGTATGTGTGTCAGATTTGGGTGGTACACGTGATTTCAGTTTTATAACGTGTTCTTTCATTACTTTAAAATTTTTATAATTAGTAACCCTTTGAATGACATTCATTCATTAATTCAGCATTTACTGGTTGGCAGACCCTCTTCCAGGAAGCATACCAGGAGTGTGGGAGCTTATATCCTACATGAGGACATGCAGGGAATGCATGAACACAAAACTAAGGAGTTAACTGACCAAATCCAATCCCCTCCCCTCCCCTGCCCTCCCCTCCCCTCCCTCTCTCCCTCCCTCCCCTCCTCTTCCCCCCCTTCTTTTCTCTCTAAAAATCAGTAAAAACATTTAAAAAACAAAGCAAAATGAAAACAGTATTGATCATTAAAGAATTAGACTTCAGTTCCAGACAGCTGAAGTATTATATTTAGAAATTGCTCTTTAAAGGTAAAACTTAGAAAATAATTAATACTTTAGAGCTAACACTGCAACTTGTAGTTTAATAAGTAGTTGTAGCATCTGTGTAGAATTCCAAGTTGGATTGTTACATTGCTGGCTATAATGGTAATACGAATTAATAGAGAAGCAGCCTCAGTTTACAGGTGGAGATGTAGGGCAGGGGTCATGACTGACCATATTCCCACACCTGAGGCACGGGAGGACTTGGATTTAGGTTTTATACATGTCTAGTCCAGAGTCTTCAGTGGAACTAGAGTTAGTAACTTCTGTTCTATTCTGCGGCTCCCACGTAAGGGCAGTGGGCTAGCCGATTGGCCCCAGGCCCCAGGTCTGACTTCTAGCCCATTTAGGCTGTTATGGGTCACCTCATCCTAGGCTCACAGAGGGCGAGGTGCCAGTTAGGTTGGTGTCAGATGAATTAGACCATGTATCTAAGAGGAGAGCAATAGGTTTTTAATTGTAGGAGACAGTAGTGAAATCTCCCGGGCAGATGTGTTTGATGGCTTCCCCTCTGAAGTCTTCCCTCTTCTGCAGATTGCTGCTCTCGCCCTACTGAGGATTTGCGTATACACTTGCCCACCCTACCTGCCTCTCAGTCTGCCCCCCTGCACCCCAGCCTGCCCGAGAGCTTTTCAGAGGTGAAATCTATGAAGATTCTAGTACGTTGTGACTGCTGTAGTGCTAATAGACTCTTTCCTGTAACGTCCTGTTGTTTCGCTTAGAAAATAGAGCCCCCGCCCCAAACAACACTTCCATATTGTGTGAGGTTTCTGTAAACCAGAAAGCAACATATTAAAGTGCAATTCAGAGGGGAGTTTGCTGGCTGTGTCGACTGAACTTTGCAGTCATTTTAACACCGGCAAAAGTGTTATCTTAACTGCTTCAAATCAGACTGCAAAGATGCTTGTGTGAAATACAGTATTAGATATCAAATCAGACATATGGGTGATGAACGGAGGGTGTGTGTTGTGGGTAGTATAGTATATGGTATTCCAGCATGTGGAGTTGTATTTCATGGAAATTCTCTGGCTTGGCTTATGGCAGGGACATACATTCATTATGAGATATCAAGCTGTAAAATAAATAAAAGCAAAGAATTCAACTGTGCTGTTAAATGGATTTCAGTGCAGACTTGCCTGCTCTCCTGATTTAGGCTCCGTGTGATGGGCACCTGTGAGCCGTGGTGGCCGAATATTTTGTGATCATTGCCGACAGGTGTTGCAAATATCTCGATTGCTTCCAAAGGAATATGAACTTTAACTTTGTGACTTTGTGCATTTTTTCCTTTTACTTCATTGTATGTGTTATGAATTACAACACTAATTGATCTTAGAGGCCAAGTATTTAATATTTTTCTCCTTTTACCATTCCTTGTTTTTCATCATTTGATATTCTATAGTGAATGTTTTTTTCAAGTGTGTATCTGGAACTGATCACTGAATTCTTAAGTGTGTGGGCTTATGGGGCTCAAGTTCCTGAAGTTCTCAGATGGACCATATTGTGGTATTAACAGAGTGACTTCACCCTTCTCGTCTCGAGTGCTTTTTGCCATCCTGATATCTTGTTTTTCTTTTCCTCTCCTGCTCTCTCTCTCTCTCTCTCTCTCTCTCCCAATTAGAAAAAAAAGTCAACAGATTTCTCATTTGAAAAAAACATTAAAAAATATCAACGGTGTACTTATTGCATGAGGGAGGATGGGCTTTTTTTTTGGTCAATGATTTTAGGGCTTTTTAGGTGCATGTAAATTAGAGATGAGAAGACTCACTTAAGGCTGTATTTTGTTTATACTTCTGGATTTTGCAGTGCAGTACGCCATACTTTATATCATTACCTGTTTCATCAACTAGGAAAATACTATCCTTGTATTAGATATGAATATCTTTCCTTCAGGAACTTATATTGATGGTTATGTTATTTGATATTCATAGTATAATTCTAAAAGAATTTCATTTGATTGTAAAGTAATGCAGGTGGGTTTTTTTTTTAAGCAAAATAATCAATGGAAATGCTACTGTAACTGTACTGTATGTGCTACAGATGTAGTTGGGGAGCTCTGGCCTTTGTTGAAACGAACATGCACCCTATACATGCACCCAAACTACAAGCGTTCTACAAAATGTGAGTTTGTGAACGTGGACTGCTGGAGTTCATGTTCATCATGTGTGTTGTAGGAGAATGGATTAACATAATGCTGCTTTCTCAGCAGAGGCTATTTTCAAATGTCACTTTTAGAAGCCCCCACCAACCCCAGATTTTTATAAAGTTATCAGTATTTGCTATCTGATAAAAATGCTATTTTATATAGCAAAGTCAAATTATCTTTTGCCTTCATTGATAGTATGTGAATAGAAGGCAGGATGTCGATTTATGTAAGGGGAAGAGTATTAAAAATAGTAAATTGAGTTGCTTAGCAAAGAACCCACTTGTTTTGCTGAATTGAAACCATATTTGACTTCATTGAATTGCACTTTTGACTTTCGCTTTCTTTGCCTTGACCTTTTGACAGATGCCACCTCAGTATGGACAGCAAGGTGTGAGCGGTTACTGCCAGCAGGGCCAGCAGCCTTATTACAACCAGCAGCCACAGCCTCCGCACCTCCCTCCGCAGGCGCAGTACCTGCCGTCGCAGCCCCAGCAGAGGTACCAGCCGCAGCAGGTGAGCTCCGCCGCTACTGCTCTCCAGGCCTCTGCGGTCCTCGCCTGTGTTCAGAGGCCAGGCTCGGCTCTGAGACACCTTCCTGTCCCATTTAAAAAATTCTCTTCTTAGTGGGAAAAAACGTAGTCTTGAGAAAATGCAACATAACCTAACCTGAACTGTTTGCTATGGATGGGTGTGTGAGATGGAAGGATTGGAAGAACATTTAATAGCTTCTTACACTACCGCACAGTGACAGAGGAAAATGTCAGCCTTTTCAAGTTCTTTGTCATTTGTGTTCTGAATCTTTCAGGAAAGTCGTCTGTCACTTGGAGGCTTATTCAGGAAAATGGCTTGATCGATCAGTTAATCTTGCTGGTTGGCACATTCATGGTATTTTTATCTCGAAATTTTTTGTTTTTGTTTTAATGGCAAGACCACTATATCAAAGCATTGATGCCTTTGGCAGTGCTATTTTTCTTTAGCTTGTAAACAGATAATCGCTTCCATTACAATATATTACAATACTAAAGGGAATCATGTACTCTAAGTATATCAAGCAGTTTCTAGCTTAAATTGGCCTCATTAAATACTCCTGTAGGTTACTGGGCTATACCTTTTAGCTTATATTATTTATAGAAAAATAGAACATATGCATTTGGTAAAATTATTCAATTTTGTCTTGTTTTAGAGACTCATTGAGTAATACTAAGTCGTCGTGAGCTAGGGCTCTTACTTTGAAGCCAAATAAAACTTTCATACACTTCTAGTCATAAGCATCATAATGTAACTTTCCATGTTATACTTTTTTCCCTTCTTCTTTTTTTTTTTTTTTTTGTGGGGCTGGGCTGGTGAAGAGATGGGGTGACAGCGACTGTTCAGTTTTTAAAATGCTTTTTACACATCTTGAAGAGATTGTTGAGGCTAAGCAAAATATATAAATATATGAAGCTTAATTTTAATCTGTTCAGCTGATTTATTAAGTATTATCTTGGGCTCATTGGAGACTTCCCATGTGACTTTTATTTAAGAGTTCAAAAAGGAGTTTATGACTTCAAACAAAATACATTGAACATGTTAAATCCTGTCTTTTGCATACATGTTTTAAAAATTTTGTTATTATGTAAGGGATTTATGGAGGTAGGAATGTACATTATTTCCAAGTTATTTGTTCTGGTCTTTTATCAAAATATGGGAAAATAAAAAACCTTTCTCATTTCTTTTTCAGTAAGAGTCTGGTGTCTAGGTTTGTGAGATATAAAGTTATAGGCTTTTCAAGGGCTTTCAGAACTCACTGAACTTCTCTGTAGACATAGAATGTTTTGTCATGTCATCAGAATTTAGGAAGGACTCGATAGAGAGGTTACATTACTCATTTTACTTCAGTGTGCTAAAGTGAATCTCTGGTTGTAAAACCAATTTCATTAAGGGTTCTGCATGCCTGTCATTTCCTTCAAGACAAGCTCAAAATTTACTTCCTTTATGAGGCAGTCACTGATGACTTTTACCACATGGCAATTAGTTATTCAATATCCTTCACATTTAAATATTTAAAGCATACCACAGGCAAAATTTTATTTTAATGAATAGTATTTTAATGGGCTTAGTTTAGGCCTGTTTCATGCTTTGATTGATACTATCGTTGGGTAGGAAATACTATATAACCATGACTTTTTAACATAAATATTGTGTTTATTCTGAGAAAAACCAAACATTCCTCAGACTATGTTAGATATATTTTCTTGTTTTCATACTCCTTGTTTTTCAGTTTCGTTAAACTCATCATGGGACGAAGCAGTGGATTTGGAGATGTTTCCGTAGCCTAACCAGAGGGTCTGGTTTGGCAGGAACAGCTTGTTTTTTAGGGAATTTGATGCTCAGACTGATGTAGAAAGTTTCTCTAGGAAGTGAGATCTTATATTTTAGATATAGTTAGTACCTCCAAAGACAGAATAATTCCTCCAAATATATCCAAAACCAAAATAAAAATAATCAATAGAAAATTTTTAAAGTCAAGTTGAATTTCAGTAAGAATTTGTTTAATATAATAAGCCAGTTTTTCATAACAGACAAAACATTCCTTTCTGCAGGCTCTTATTGTTTCCAAACATAGCATGCATAGATTTTATATTAGGGAATCAATCAGCAAATAATACTTCATATGTTTTGTCAATGTAATTGCTACAAAGGGTCATTTTAGAGTTTCATTAAGACACCTATCTCATTCATGTTATGTCTAACATTTTTAAATGTGTAATGTTTTGAATAATCAGTTCATTCATACGTTTTAAAAAGTACAAGGAACCCTAGGTGGTTGGGCTCAGTGGTTCGTGTCAGCCCATGTACTGAAGGGCCCTGGGTTGTATTCCAGCCAAGGGCACGTACCTTGGTTTCAGGCTCGGTCCCTGCTCTGGTGGGAGAGGCAACCAATCGATGTCTCTCTCTCTCATCAGTGTTTCTCTCTCTCTCTCTCTCTCTCCCCCCATCCCTCCCTGCTTCTCTCTCTCCCTCCCCCCCCTCTCTCCCTCTCCCTCCCTTCCCCCCTCCCTGCCCCTTCCATTCTCTCTGAAAAAGCAATGGAAAAAATATCCTCAGGTGAGGATTAAAAAGAAAAAAGAAAAAAAAATTCAAGGAAAGGATATAGGTAAAGGTCCCACCACAGTTCTTGCCTTGTTCACCACCCACTCCATCCTTTGCCAGATAACCACTTCATTCGTTTATTGTATGTCTTTCAGGAGTTTCTTTATACAGAGCAGCAAAATACTGTATTTTAATTTTTACCCCAGTTTTACACACACAGAGGCATATTATACTGTTTGTACTCTGTTCTTTATAACCCTGTCCCCCATTCACTTAAATATATTTTTTGTAGATCTCTACAAAGGAGTATGTAAAGCAGTCCTTTATTCTTTTTTTATACAGCTTTATTCCATTTTATGAACATACCATAATATATTTAATCAGTTCTCTTTTGGTGGGCATTTAGATTATTTTTAGTTATTTGCAGTGTAAACAATATTGCCATGATAAACTGTGAGTATGCACCATTTCACAAATGCACAAGTATATCTGTAGGAGACATCCTTGGAAGCGACACTGAAGCTATAATTTTGGTAAATATTGCCAGATTGTTCCTCCTGGGGTTTGTACCAGTCTATACTCCCACCATTGATGTGTGAGAGTACTAATTTCCTTGCATATGTGCCAAAGGCATGGTTTTATGAAGCTTCTGGATTTTTGCCAATCTGATCGTGTAGTTTTAATTTGCATTTATCTTGTGATTGATGGTTGAACATCGTATATATTTAAAAGTATTTGTGTTTCCTTTTTTTGTGGACTTTAAAATCATATTGCTTTTATCTTAAAAATTTCTATTTAGTTGTTGGTCTTTTAAAAATTTATTTATGAAAGCTCTTTATATATTAGGGAGGCTGGACCTGTGTGATTTGAGTTACTAATGACAATCCCTCATTTTGTCATGTGTCTTTTGACATTAACGATGGGACCTTTTTTTTGAAGCGAGGAGTCATGCAGAGGGACTTCTAAGTTAAAAAAATTTATGTACTCAAAATTATTTTTTTCTTTTATGATTTTGGATTTTATTTTTAGTGGGAGTATGAGCCTTCCATACTTCAAAGTTACAAGGTAACTCTCCCATGTTATTTTAGCATATTTTCATAGATTTCTTTTTTTACATTTCTCTTATCCTAATTTGTGGAGAAAGGTATGATCCAACTTAATTGTCTTTTTCTAGATGGCTGCTTGGTTAAGTACCTCTCCATATGTAGGCTGTTTTATTAGGGCTCTCCAGGGAAGCAGAACCAATAGGACGTATATATGTGTACACATCCAGTATATGCAGGGTCGGGCAAAAATCCAGTTATTTGTATGGACAATAATGCAGTAGTTAGTAAATAATAGTACAAGAATAAACTCTGTTTCGTGTACTTACTGTAAACCTACTTTTGCCCACCCCTGCATTTGCCCATCCAGTTGGCTAGGATAAGGAGATTTATTACAGAGAACTGTCTCACAGAATTATGGAGGCTGGCAAGGGCAAGTCCAGAATCCACTTGTGGGCCAGTGTTCCAGTTCTGTTCCAAAGGCTGGCAGGCTGGAGCCCCAGGAAGGAGGGCCTGTGGTAGGGATGGAGTCTGAAGGCAGTTGACTGGAGATTCCCTCTGGCTTCCAGAGATTTTGGCGTCTATATTATTGAGTTTTGTAAAATGAATTGGAGACTAGTCCCTTTTTAAATTTGCTGGAACAGTGCATGTTAGTTTGGAATTATGTGTTTTTTGAATGTTTGGTAGAAGTGTCTATAAAGCCATAAGGATCGTGTAGCCCTTGATGTTTAGTTTTTGTCCTATTTCTGATTTTTGACCTTTGATCGTATTATTTTTGTATTTGAATATAGGTGTATTCAAGTTATCAGTTTCTTCTTGATTCATTTTATTGCTTAACTATATCTCTAGATATTAGGAATGTATCCATTTTATCCAGCTTTATTAGCTTCGTTAAACATGAAGTTCTTACTAGTCTTTATTACTTTAATTTCTGTAACACCCAGAGTTAGGTAATTTTAACTCATCATTTTTTTTCTTTTATTCTGGATTAATCTTGCCAGCAGTTTGCCTTTCCAAAGCCATTTTGGATATTGTCCTCTCTATTGCATGTTCTTTCTAAAAAGTTTGATTAAATTGTGTTTGTGCTTTGATTATGACTTGCTTTCTGTTTCATTGATGTTTGTTTTGCTCTTCTTTCTGAAAAGAATTTTCATTCAAGGGAATGCTTAGATTATTTGAAACCTTTTTGTCTGATGAAGCCAAATATAAGACTAAAACTTTCCCTCTTAAGTACTGCTTTGGCTGAATTTCTCAATTTTTGATACGCATTATTTTTGTTTTCTTATTTCCCTTCTTTCTTTGTATTTTGAAGACAGTTTTATTGAGACCTGGGTTTATTTTCTGTTCCTTCAGAGGAATTGGTAAATGCTTTTCCAGTTGCCTATAGGCACTAGTCCTCCAGAACCATATTTTGTGCTTTACTTTGTGAAGTTTTATTATTTAAAAAGTTCTTAATATGCTGATAAACGGGATGATATAATGAGCACTCACATGCCGCCATAATTCCTTTCATTTGCTAACCTAGCCAGATTCGGATGCCCCTAGTTATCCTTAAAGCCTTTATAGTGAATTCGTTTCAAGCGGAATTCAGACAAGTTGAATACATTGATTTGGTTCTTTTTAGCGGGCACAGTTCTCTCTTACCCCAGCCCCATCCATGCCTTTGGAATGTTGAAAAACTGAGTCATTCCTGTGAGATGGCTTTGCCTGATTGGTTTCTCCTGACGGGCTTCTTCATTTAGCCTCTCTCTTTCCTGTATATTGCAAGTTAGAGTCAAAAGCTTGAAGGTTGAACATTTTGGTTTGTGGTTGTAAATCATGTCCCCAACATTTAGGGCATTGTTCCTGTTAAAGGGGGGTCTGTGATCCTCCCTTTGAGTGAGGAAGCCTCCAACTGGGTCTAGCCCAGCCTTTCCAGCACCCGGCAGCTGTTTTCCGGGAGGCTGCAGAGATAGCAGGGTGAAGACAGATCTGCTCTTTTGCACTTTGTCCAAATTCCTCGCCAAAAACCTGTGAGCACCACACATGCTGGTGGCTCTAGACCACCGAGTTTGAGTGTTTTGTCACATCATTACTGGCTGACATGGTTGGAGTCCTCTGTAGTGATGCGCAGTGAGTGCTTTACATCAGGATAAACACAGTGTTACCCTGTCCCACAATAGTGATGTTAAGATTGATCGGCAGATTCAGGTGCTGATGGCCTCTGGGACCACTTTAAATGGAACTTCCTTCATGAGGTTTTGCCGACCACACTATTAAGTGTTAATTTTGACCAGGAACCCTAGTGATCATTAGACTGTGGCTGCTAATTCTCAAAGGAGTCATTTTAAAATTCCTCCTACTTTTGAGTATTAAGTTCAAGACAAGTATTTCTCTTTTCTGCTTAGTGGATTTTCATGCTCTTAATTGAGAGGTATTATCTCATATTTTACTCCCTTTTGGCAAACCTGCACTACTTCTCCTTTCCCTGTTTTCTGTGTAGTCATCAAATGGAAAGTTAAGATCTATAGCAAAAGTCAGCTTCTATTGCTCTTACTTGCTTTGTTCTTGGTTTACTTGCTGTATGTATCTGGTTTTACTTACATTTATGTCAAGTCTGTGATACATTTTAAAAAGCATTTTATCCAGTATTTTAGGTCTTTTAATCAGTAGACATTTAGAATAGCTAATTTGTCATACTGTTGGAACTGGTACTCTATTGAATATTTTCTAGTTGTTAATTTGACGTCCCTTACATAGTTTAAAACTGTATAAACATATAATAGATAATATAGAACATATAGGCAGTACATTCTCATTTTATAATGCCTCCTTTGTTCTTTCAAAATAAAATTCATAGGTGTTACCTACACAAATTTCATAGATCGTATAGGTTACCTACAGAAAATTTCAAACAAGTCAGAATAACTCACTGAGTGTGTATGGAAAGATAAAGAAAAGTAGCATATGATAAACTGTGAATATTTAATTAAATAAGTGCTCAGGCACGACTATTAGGAGACTTGTGAAATAGATGCTTGTGTGTATATGTAGGATCACTGTGAACTTGACAGCTACAAAGTGCTGCCAGTCCAGGAGCTTTGTATTAGCCACTCAAGTTGTAAGCAGGGCTGCCAGTGACGGCATCTTTTTTTAAGGTGAAGAGCAACTTTTGGTCAAAACTGAACAAAACAAAAGTCTGATTTTCACTCATTGTACCTGGTAGTTTTATTCCTGGAGAATTCAATATATAGTAAAATTATTTTAAGAATACTTCGTTTTTATATGCAATATGGAATAGGGTTCCATGCTGAGACAAATAATTAGCATTTTGTATTGTTTTGTTTTTAAATCTAAATGAATGTTGGGATTTTGAAAGCCACGTGGAGCCCGGCCGGGTGTGGCTCAGTGGTTGAGCATCGGCCTAGGATCCAGGCGATCGGGGTTCGATTCCCGGTCAGGGCACATGCCCGGGTTGCGGGCTCAATCAATGACTCTCTCATCATTGATGTTTCTGTCTCTCTCTCTCCCCCCCTCCTTTCCTCTCTCTGAAATCAATAAAGATCTGTTAAAAAAAGAAAAAAGAAAGCCGCGTGGACCAGCTGTCTCTCCTACACTGGCTCAGTCCCTTGCAGTAGGCTGGCCTGCCGTCCCCGCGCTGCGCCCGACTCTCACCGCACCGCCTCATTCTTGGGCCAGCTGACGGCCTCCTCGAAACCTCATCAATATATAACTTAATATGCTTCCTAATTTTTAAAAAAATAAAAATTTTAAACATCAGTATAACGCCCTAAATGTAATGGGAAGGACAGGAAGTGAGTGCTCAGACAAGCCTACATTAGAAGACTCGCAGTAGTCAGGGGCTTGCTGCCCGCGTGTGATAACCATGAGCTCTCCACCAGTGCAAACGAGAGTGCTGTACATACATACATGTTGCATGAACAGCCCCAAACTGTGAGCAGGGTTTGTATCCATTGCATTTATTACCACACAGCAGGAGATACGTAAGATGAAAATACAGGACTTTTAAAAGAATATGTTCACAGAATTGTTTAACAGAAAAGAGAAGTTACCCCAAAATATGGAAATGTCCTAAATTTGTAAATTAAATACACACACAGTAAAAATCAGTCAGAATGTTATCTACGCTATTAAATCTCCCTTTTTGCCTAAAATGCCTGCAGTTTAACCTCTCTCCTCCACCCTCCACTATATATATATCTGTATGCCCAGCTCCTACTCAGCGTCTCTAAGTGAATGTCTTAGGCTTTGAAACCTACTATATCCAAAGCAGGCCTCTTGACTGTCACTCCTACAAGCCTGCTCTTCTGTGTTTTCCTCCATCTCTTTCAATCCTCTTGACGCTCTGAAGTCTCGCCTCGTCCGTCAGACCCATGCTACCTCCAGCTTCTGCTCAGAGTCTGCGTACTTCTCATAGCTCTGCTGCTGCCTCCTTGGGTCCAGCATCCTGGTCTCCTGTTTGCGCGGCCCAGTTGGTCTCTCAGGGCCTGCCCCCACAGGCCTGCAGCAGCACAGCCGGATGCTTTGCAGCGGCTACAGCGCTCTACCGATTCTTCTTCCCGCCCCTCTGGGCTCCTCGGTGTTTCCCAGACATCATGTGCTCATCTCAGGGCCTTTGTACTTAGTTCTCCCTGTGCCTGGAGTGCTCTTCTCTCAGATATCTGCAGGGCCTTTCCTTGGACGTCTTCAAAGGACGACTTGTTTCCTTGAGGTCTACTCAGATACACATCAGGCACGCTTCCCTGGGCACACCATCTTCCTGTGCTCCGCTTCACTTTACTGTGGCTTCGTTTAGCTCCGATTGCTGTGCACCATGTTATATACTTGTTTTGTGTTTTATTGTCCATGATTCCCCCTGTTAGAAAATAAGCTTTATGGGAGGAAGTACATTGTTTTGTCATTGTTGTGGCCACAATACCAAGGTCAAGGCTTGGCACAAAGTAGAAACATAGTAAATATATTGAATATTGTTGTTGACTCGATCCTTCAAAAATATTTTTTTTTCAATGGCCCCACCCTTATCCATGGTTTTGCTTTCCACGGTTTCATTTAACTGTGGTCAACTGTGGTCTGAAAATATTAAATGGAAACTGCCAGAAATAAACAATTCATAAGTTTTAAATTGGGTTTAAGTAGCATGATGAAATCTTCTGCCATGCTATTCTGCCTCATCCAGGACGTGAATCTCCACACTTTATATATACCCTACCTGCCATTAGTCACGAAGCAGCCACTCTGTGACCAGATGGACTGTCCTGGAATCGCAGTGCATGTGTTCAGATAATCCTTATTTTACTTAATAATGGCCCCAGAGTGCAAGAGTAGTGATGCTGGCAATTCACATATGACAAAGAGAAGCCATAACATGCTGCCTTTAAGTAAAAAGGTGAATGCATTGTAATAAAATGTTTTGGGAGAGAGAGAGAGAGAGACCACATTTACATAACTTTTATTACAATATATTCTTATAATTGTTCCATTTTATTATTGTTGTTAATCTCTTACTGTGCCTAATTTATAAATTAGATTTCATCATAGGTGTGTATGTATGTACAAGAAAAAACTGTGTGTGTACCATATACATATATATGGTTTGGTACTGTCTACAATTTCAGGCATTTGCTGGGGGCCTTGGGACGTATCCCCCATGGATACACAGTAGAGCCCTCTTCCTATTTCCATGGCTTCAACCTGCACTGTCTTCCTAGCCAGAAAAATCTTTTCCTTACTATACAGTAAGCAGATTTTACAGTGTTGAAGAAGATAAACGCTTACTGTGGGCTCTCTAGATTTTATAATTTCTTTTGCTATTGCACACGGTGCTCTCTTGAACATTTGCAACTGACACTTTCGTGTTTCATGTGTGCGTGTATGTGTAGGCCCCTACACGCAAATGTTGCCATCTGTAAACTCCCCACATGGAACTTCTGGGTAACAGAACTGGCACATTTTAAAGACTTGGTGTATTTTACCAAATTCTTCTCTGGAGGGTTTTAACAAGTGATAATCCCAGCCAGCTCACTTATGTACATTTTAATATTTTCTTTTCCAGTGGTTCTTATTTTGTTCTTTTATTTCTAGTAAGAATTCTACATAGTTGTTTTTGAGCCCCAACAATGTTAAAGAGACCTCACAGAATTCTGAATTAGATGTAGAATTTGTTGAATGTGGTGCTGCATCATTGCTCAACCAGATGACAGAATTTGGTTTTGTCAAGGAAGAGGTACACAGTTGGACATTTATAATACTTTGTGTAGCAGAGAAGCCTTTGATGGTGTACATTTTTAATTTTTTGTTTGTAGTTTCTGCTTGCCTTCCTTTCATCACTTTTGAGTCATAAAGTATCATGTGCAGGTGTGTTTCTTGGTCACTGGCCCCTCTAAGCAAACGCATTACCTTCCTGTCTCCTCCTTGGACCTGTAGACTCATCGTCTTTGTCTTTTTACCTCTACTTTCTGTTCTGCTTCAGATGCGCTCTTGTGAGATGCTGGAGGAGAGACCCTGTGTTCTCAGGGGCACACGTTTCTCCAGGACCTTCCGCCCACGGTCTCCTCACGGTGCAGCGGGAGGGAGCTCCCGGTGTGGACCCAGACTGTTTGTGTGAATGCCCTTCCCACGGACAGCGGTCCTCTGCTGCTCAGCTCCACTTCCAGGACTGTGGCGCTGGCATCTTGCAGAGCCCTCTCCCTATTTCCATGGCTTCAAACTGCATTGTCTTCATAGCCAGAAAAATCTTCTTTTCCTTAGAGAAGATTTGTAGGAGGTAACTTTATTTAAAGAGGAAAGATATGTCAGGATGGATTTTTAAAACCCCTGGTGTAAAGTGGCAGGAGAATTTCAGACTTTGCCTTTTTGGGTATAGTTTTCCTACCCGCTGATAGAGTGATCTGATTCTGGGAGAAATATCAGGTATTCTGAATGCATACTTCCCAAGATACAACTTTATCTTTTTATTATTCTTTGACCTTAGGTTTATTGGGGAAATTGCAGAAAATGAAACACTTAGGAAAAGCAAAATGTAAACCATTTATCGAACCTCTTTGTGCTTGGGAATGTGTCTTGTATGCTGGGAACCCAATGATTAGTAAGACATGGCGTCCGACCTGAAGCAACTCTGATGCAGAAGCGTCCACATGTGCAGATAATGAAGTGCATTGGGAGAGGAGGTTTCCAGCTGTGACTGGGTGCTGGTAAACGACTCTTAGAGGAGGGCTTGAAGAGTGGGCATCGTTGCTGGTGAGAGAAGAAATGACCTGGGGGTAGGACCAGTTGCTTGTTCTTGGTAGAGGTGATGTCCAACCCTGAGTGACACTGAAGTAGACCCTAAGAATGGTCAAAGAGTCAAGGTCATTTAGAAGGAACAAGGTAATTATGCTTGGAACTGGTGTCTTATATTGCTTTTTGGTAATGATTGAAAATGAAATAAAAGGTTATAGTTTAATAGTTTTTTTAAACAGAAAATAGTATTGCTCAGTCAGTAGTTGAACCAACTGGAAATCTGGCAACTTATATGAGTAGGTGGGCACAGGTGTTTAAATTATATATTCTAAAATATTGCTTTATTTAGACATCTCCCTGATATGCTATTTCAAAAGGAGAGGCAATAATCGGAAAGTATTTGGCAAATGGGCATCATTTGGAAAGCAGGAGCTAGCATTGGAGCATGAGGGTAAATACTTTAAACTTTGTAACCTGCCACTCAAGTCACCAAAGGAGTTCAGAGGTTACATAAGCACATTGGCAGTGATCCATTGTGCTACAAACATTAATTTATTGCTATTATTATTTAATTATCCTATGTTTCTTAATATATGATAAAATGTTAATTTATAAGCCGCAGCTTTTGGGGAAAATTAACCCTAAAAAGCCTGTGTTAAATCACTGAAGTGTTCTATCCTTTGTTTCATCCAATCTGTTATAAAAGTAAAGACAAGGGCATTTATTTGTTGTCATTAATTGCTTAGCGTTTAGTTACTAACACTGGAGCCTGTTAATTAACTTGATAACGAAAAGTTTGAAATGTAGGTTGATAAAAATTATTTTTGTTTTAAAGGTGATTGACTACTGGTGAGGCCTTGGGTCATGTTTGGATTTTGAATCTCCTTTCTTCTTGCTGTCCCTTTTTGCAGTTGTCTTAGACTTTGAACCACTGCTAGGGGGAATTTCCTTTTAAGTTTAAAGAGCTTATGAGCATCTAAGGGGAGAACTTTTAACTTACTTTCAGGTCTGAGCAAGGCCCGCCCCTAGACCGATTTCTGGTTGTTGATTTGAGTAACCACTTAATTGCTTCTCGGACTTGTATTGGAGCCTCTCCTGGTTGCTCAGCGGTGGTGCCAGGGTCGTCTGAGCATCAGCAGCCCTGTGGTGGGCTCCTGGTTGGGCTGGCAGAGGTGAGCAGGGCGGGAAGGAGAAGGGGCAGCTTTCCCCTCTCCGCTCCTTTGTTTCCCCTGGGAGGCAGCAGGGTGGTAAGAGCTGCACACTGATTTTGAATATAGATGTAATTTGCTGCCTTAACAGTTTCAGCTCCTGTAGAACGGTCGGTTTCGTGTGTGTGCACGTGCACTTTGCTTTTTGTTTTTCCCAAAAGCTTCTGAAATAAGTAAGTAGAAGGAGCTCCAGAAGGATGAAGAAAACATTCGAGGGTGCTTTTGTTGTTTCTAATTGCTGTAGAATCAGGGTGATCTAGTCACTTGCAACTGTGGCTGCCTGGGCCTTTGCTGTTGTTTTATAGAAGTGGAGAAACGCAAGAGAAAAATCCTCAAATTTGCTGCAGATCTCTTTCAGCAATAAGCACTTTTGGCTCTTTGATGGACAACTTTCAATAGTTATTGTTTTTATGTTTTATATTATAATTGGAAATCTAACTGGATTGGATTTTAATTTGGTAATACTATTTATTTCATGTTTAAAGTATTTAAAGTTTTTTTTTCAAGTACCAGAATCAAAGGAAAACAAAACCAAGAAGTGAGGAATCATATAGTACTAACAATATTTTTAATACTTAACTCACTTGAGAGAGGCGATGGATGGTTCCTCCCTGGAAGAGGAGCTGGAAGCCACAGGCAGGCGCGGAGCGTGGGTGCTGCCTGCGCCTGGAGTCCCGCGGGCTTAGAAATGTGCAGAAGATCAGTCAGCTGTCCGTGTCCGTGTCCGTGTCCGTGACCGTGACCGTCTACCGCGGTGATAGAAGAGGAAAATCTTTCAATGTTTAAGATACATTTTATGAAAAGCTGAAAAAAACCTTTCAATCTCATTAAGAGCAGAATTCAGTCTAAAAAAATAGCTTAGTTTACACCTTCCCCGTGTTTCTAGCGTGGTGTAATAGTGTGTGAGCTTGCGAAGTGGCTCCTGCTCCTCCCTCCCCCGCCCCGCCATCTCCCCCTGGCTCTAAGAGGGAGGGGGCTGTGGAATTGAACCAGATGCTCTGCTCTTTGGGTACACGTAGGACATGGTCGCTGGTGCTTCGTGCTGGTGGCCCAGACTCAGCTGGTGGAGGAGGGAGCCTCTCCCTTTGTCGGCGGGGTGTTGTGTGGGACCCTCCTTCAAGCCTGCATGTGGGCCTCGTGACCTTCCCCTTCCTCTCCTCTCTGACCCCACTGGCGTTGAAGAACGAGGCTGAGGGCAGAATAGGACGTGCAGTTAAAAGGGTCCTCGAGGTTCTTCTTATTACACAGCCCCTTTGCTTTGAGACTTAAATTCCGACATGAGGGAGATGGGGGATTCTTTCCCCCTGGATTGTATTTTGCTACTCTCCACTGTCTTTTGTTGTTTTTAAATGCTCAATTTGTTAATTATTTATGACATATTACCTCGCTTATTATTAACAACCCTGAGAGGCTGTATAGCAGTTTATGCCTGAATGTGGTGGGGCTTGGGTTTGATCCCAGCTCTGCTTTAATGTAAAGGTCCATGGTCTTCCTTACTAGTGTTTACAGTAGAGATGTATTTAGCTCTAGAGATAGGCTGGTATTCAAGCCTTAAGGCCACTGGTGTGGGCCTTTCCTTTTGTTAACCAAATGTTTTCAAACTTTATTGTTAATTATAATCACCCAAAGACTTGTTAAAATGCAGATTGCTGAATCCTACTTGTAGAGTTTCTGATTCTGTAGTTTGGAGTATGGTCCTATAATTTCATTTCTAACAAGTTCCCAGGTAACACTGATGTTGCCACTGACCCAGAGAAGGAAGGGCAGGAGTGTCAGAGAGGCAAGGATGGCAGCTGGTGGTGTGATCATGGCAGCTTGATCAGGAGCTGAGACTGAGAAAGGATCACTGCGTCAACTGTGAGGGCAGCTTTTACCTCGGGGGTCTAGGGAGAGATGGAACTGGCAAGGCTAATTTAGTTAAGATTATGGAGGGATTTTTTTTTTAAGACAGTTAAGTATTAGGATCAAATAGTACAGCAAACATGTTAAAGATAAAATGGGAGGGGATAAGGAACTGTAAAAGATTAAATGATCTGTGCTTAGCGGTTTTCTTGGGGGAGAGGAGATGGAGGGCAACGGGGCCGATAAACATTGACGTTCTTGCTTGCAATCTTTCGGGTAAAAGCTGGAGTCAGCACCATAGCCCCAGCCCTGCTCCTGGATTAGCTTTGTTTCATTTAAATGAAATGTTTAACATAAACAGAAGTAGGTGGGGTCCCCACGCACCCTTTACTGGGCTTTCAGCAGTTACATGGCCACTCTTGTTGAATCTACTCTCTTCCCTCATCCCGCAGCTTCCACCCTCAATACTATATTGAAGTAAATTCCAGGCAATGTATCAATTGACTTGTAAATATTTTAGCGTATCTCTAAAAGATAAAGGGCTTTAAAAAGGAAACATCATGCAGTGATCCCATTTAAATGTAATTTTTTCATACTGTTAGCCAGTGATCAAATTTCCAGCAGTCTCAAATGGAATACATGTTTTTGTTTAATTTACGTTGTGGGGTACATTTGAATCAAGATCCAAAAAAAGTCCAGTCTTACAATTGGCTTGTAACTTTTCATCGCTAGGATTTTCTTCTGTCTCGTCTCTCCCCTTCCTCTCTCCTTTTCTTTTTTTCTTTTGCAACTTATTTGTTGAAGAAACTGGGTCACGTGTCTGGTAGAAGTCCCACAGTTTGGATTTGCGGATTGATTCACTGGGGTTTAATGTGTTCATCTGTCTGTCCCCTTTATTGCCTATAAATTGGTGGTTACATATACAGGCTTTATCAAACTTACTATCAGTTGATTTGGCCAAGAACATTTCATTGCTGGCTTGTTCGTGAGGAGGTATAGAATGTCTCGGTGTTTCTCTTTTGATGGCGCCACTGATGCTTGCCCTAGTCTTTTCCCTCTTAATTTCCAAAGTATTTTTGTACTGCATTCTTTTGCAGTCATCTTTTTGCCGTAAGACTGCCAGTAACAAACAACAAAATGTGTTTTGTAGCACATTGCTACCAGGCAGTGTAGCTGTTAACATGATAAATATTCTTGGACATGAGCCCAAGTTTTGTTCAGTTTTATGTTTGTCCTCATACATTTACTTCCTATTGCTGTGTCTAATGGAAGTGTGAGCTCTCAGGAGCCAGGCAGTCAGTCACTCACCAGGCTCCTACTGGGGAATCCGAGAGGAGTAAGGATCTCGTTCAGGAGACACCCGGACAGACAGTTAAAACAGCGCGTAAATTCTTCAGAGGGCTTGCTTGACATGACGTCGGCCTGAGGTGGTGGTTTTGTGTGATGGTGAGTGGAGTTCATTGCTAGCGGGACCTTGAGGACAGCCAGCTGCTTTGCAGATGCAGAGGGTTGGGACCAAGACTGAGACAGAGCTGCACGTGCAGACACGTCACCCTGCGGGAGCCCCGAGCAGTCAGTGGGTGAAGCAGGGGACTTGCACTGGGCCCGGGGAAGGCCAAGGGGAAGCCGGAGTGGCAGCTGGGGGGCATTCAGTGGGCGGCTCTGTACCAGACCAAGGGCTGGGTATCATTCTGCAGCACCAAGGAGGAGGCCTTGTGCACACGGTGGGGCACCCTGCCATTCATGCTTTCGCCCGTCTGCTGTGCCAGCACGTGGGCAAGAGGATGTGGTGCAAGGCGGCCCAGTGAAGCTGCTGGCAGTGGAAAAGGGGAGGGGATGGACTTGACCGTGATTTGGGGTTTGGTGAAGCGTCAGATGAGTGTGGATGAGGCAAGAGGTCAGGTTTAAGGAGGACAGTTAGAGTCATTTCTTGACATGATGAGTGCATGGGATTCTACCCGCAGGTGGCGATGTTCAGAGTGTGATTAAAGTACATGGGACTTGAAGCAGAGGTTCAGAAATTGTCACCATCTGGGGTCAGCGTGGAGTCCTGGGGCAGAGGTCTGAGGAACCCAGCGTTCGAGGTGCAGACAGAAAGGGGGCAGCGGAGGAGCCTCAAGTGCACATAATCCGAGGAGGCAGGATGGGCCTCTCTACCTGCTTCCCACCACCTATGGACTTGAACCATGTGCTGATGAGTGCTAGGGAGCGTGGCCTTGTGTTCACGTTTTTGTGTTCAAGTCTTATTTTAATATTTCTCATTCATAATATTGTAGTTGAATGTTTTGGAAGTATCTCATGTATAGAATACTAAAGGTTCATAATTTTTGAAATGGAATTTAGGAGGACACAGAGAAGCCTAGGATAATACCTTTAAAAAGTGACAATTACGTTAAGTCCTTATTACGTAATAGTGCTGGAAGCTTCTGGGTGTCTTTGAAGTACAGTTAGGATGAAACGAAGATTGGCCCATCATGTTGCGGTCCTAGCACAGTGCCAGACACCAGTTGTGCAGTTACTTGAGGTTTCACTTCCTCCTGGTGAAAAAACGAGATGGTAGTGGGACTGTCGCTGGGGTTACTGCATAGATGGACTGCACAGACTCCCTGTCACTGCGTCCCGCCTGCAGATGCCAGCTGCTCTTGTTAACATTTCCATCAGGGCGTTGCTGAGGTAGAAGGGGGTGATTGTATAGTTCTTGAAGTGGGTATTTTATAGATTTCCATTGCTTTCATTTGCATGGAAAGGATCTTTTAAATTTATCTAACTACAAACTAAAATGGAGAAGTCGATAGCACACTGTTTCTTGAATGGAGTGATGATTTCACATGACCATGGTGACCTTGTGTGGCCAAGAAGCGGTTTCTCTGTGGAGGTGACCCATCCTCCGCCTCCCCTCCACATCTTACATGCCAGGACCGTTTCTGTTCCCTGTTAGTTGGAATTGATGAGAGGAGTTTCCAAAGACGGGAGAGAGGGAGCAAGGAATTACTCTGGCCTAGATACTGGAGGGCGTCATAAGGCTACTCGGAGCCTCACACTCACTCTGCGTTATTGCACCAGTGATCAGTGCCCATATGCATCCTCTGTCTAGCACATCTGTCCTTCATATAATTATTGGAAAAACGATTCTTAAGTAACACAAGATTCATCGCATTTCTAGATCCAGAAGCCACGTGGCCCCTGTCCTTTTGTTGTAGATCTGAAGCTCTCTGTAGGATGTAAAGACAGGTAGTGTTCCACAGCTTCTGAACTGGTCCTCCCTGACCTCTTAGGACCACTGCCATTTGTCTGTTTGTCTCTTTGTTACTGTTTTTTGGTTACTGTCTACCGATCCTCCCGCCTCTTCCCTGCTCTGGGTTTGCTGCATTTTATAGTGTGGTGAGGCATATTATGATGCTAAGGTGAACATCCTTAGTAAAGCTTTGTTTTGTTCCAAAGTGATGGGCTGTGAGTGTAAATGGACACGTCCTTGAAGAGCACTTTACATTTTCTATGAAAATTTTAAATGTCCCAACCCTTTGGCAGACATTCCACTTGTGGAGATTTTATGCTACAAAGTACAGGGTGGGGCCAATGTAGGCTTACAGTTATGAGTACACGAAGCGGTTGATTCTTGTATTATTAATTGTATTATTTTCCATCCAAATAACTGTGAACCTTCTTTTGCCCCACCCTGAATTTCACATGAAGATGTATGCACAGGCATGTTTATTACAGTGCTGTATAAAGCCTTTCCCTACAAATAAGTCACAGGACTGACAAATAATGTAATACTATGTAGCATAAAACAGAATAAAGTGGGTATTTAGGTGCAGATGTAGAATGAGCGCTGCAGTAGACAGAAAACATGTCCTAGTTGTGTTTAAAGGAAAGGATTTAAATCCACATTTATACTTGGTGTACAGCATTGAATAGTTGTTAGCAGTGATCTTTGTGGAGGTGATCTGGGGGAGGGGGAGGCAGTCTTTCTTTTCATTGTTTATCTTGTATCTTTTGAACTCATACCATGGGAATGTTTTTCTCTTTTTAACTCATTTAAAGTGTCCTTGACATTTTATTCTACATTTTCTGCAAAGTCTCATGTTGCCATTAGTACTGAATTCATTTTATTATATTAAAGAAGACAGAAGCACTCGTGCTCTTGGCCTTTGCAGTGGACGCACGTGACAGTTTTGATCTCATTCCACTTGCAGTGTAAGTGGGACACTAGGGCTACTTCCCGGTCACGCTTCACCCTGAACGATGTTAAGAACCAGCAAAGGGAGTGGTCCACACCAGGCAGTCAGTAAATGTCCAGGACATTTGTTAGAAGAAACACCCACAAAAACAAACACCCACAAAATCTTCTGAAACAAATGTACACGCGCCGCCACCCCAAAGCTCTTTTCACACTTTGGTTGTGAGTCAGTCTCCCAAACCATTATCCATCAATGGTTAAAAGTTTGGGGGTGAGAAGAAGAAAGATCATATTGATAGAGCACCTTGAAAGGGTAAACCAGCTTCTCCCGCGCAGTTCCGTTGCGCTGCAGCGCAGGGTTCCCCGCCCTCGAAAGCAGCGCTTTCCTGTGAAACCTTTTCTACGACGAAATGGCGTAAAGCAGAGCAGCAGTTACGTTTGGACACATCTTGCTAACGGGTGCACAGAATAAATCAGGGTGAAGTACACCTGCTCACAGACACAGCTCGAGCTCTGGGACAAGGCGGAGGTGCCTCGTGTGGCTCCTGGGAAGAAGTCTGGTGGGGCCTCTGCAATGGCTCATGCAGAACAGACACTGAGGGCTCTTTTCACTTTTTTTTGTAAAAGGGAAAGTCCTCTTTGGATATTTTTCTTTTAGTGAAAACAGGTACCGATGTAGGTCTTTGCTAAAAGTGAAGCGGCATAAAGTGAACTTGGGAGGGATGCCGACTCACCACAGTATCGTTCCGTTGGAGTCACGCTTTGTGTGTGTCTGGCAGGGGACTGCAGTGGTGTGTGTGCACACCAGTGCCCACGCGGGTGGCTTTAGTTTCAACTTGTGAATAGCAGAGATGGCTGTGATGCTTTAGAAATGTGAGGCTGAGCTTATTACCTGTGACGCTGACATTGCCCTCTCATTGTCTATTAAATTTCTTATTCCTACTTTACTTCTCTTGAAATGAAAATAAGTAGGTACCAGAAAGTTAAAACAGCTCTGGAGAGGAAAGCCCAGTTTTGTTAGGAGATATAATTTATGTCTTTATTACAGCTGCCAAGCACAGACTGTATAGTCCCATGTAAGGTGCATGTAGGTGATTGTCTTCGGTCAAAACTGGGTACGTTTTCTGGATGTTCTCTCAGTTAAATTAATGCTTATGTTCAAACACAAAGTCCCATTTTCACCAGTTCTCTCTAAATTTTTTTAGTTTTATTTTCAACTGTATTTAATAATGGAAGCCTCTTGTGGTTAGGAGACTTTGGTGGAATCTACCTAGCTTGAACTTTTAAAGCCTTAAAAAGTGAATGTAAAGTCTTAGTAAATTTTCTGATAGCTCACAGTCTGTAATTGCAGTGTTGTTGCTTATTTCACAGCGGACAGTATCTAAATTGAAATGTGTATGCACTATAGTTGTAAAGATCTTTTTCAACTTTTAAAAAATCAGTTCACTGAACTACAAAGAGAAAATAAAAAGAAATTTTAAAAGGCTAATAAGAAGCATTGGCTCATGAGCCTGTTCCTGTTTCTTAAGTGAAGTTTACTAAAATCAGTGCCTGAGTGTCGCCACAAATGTATGTATTTTTGAGGAGCAAACATCTGCTCATTTGTTTGCCTATTGTGAGGCTGTGCTGCACCTTTGTGGGATTTTTCTAAGGAGTTGAAGGCCCCTGAATGGAGGCCTCGTGCCCTCCTTGATTTGAAATCCTCCTGTTTATCTAAAGGCCCCTGCAGGGCACCCAGCAGGAAGCCGTGTGACAAGCGGAGCCTGGGATCCCGGAGAAACCTGGTGTTGCGGGGAGGGGGCAGCGAGAGTGGTGATAATCTTTCAGTGTTTGCCGCCCCCCCCCCCAATTGTTACCCTATGTTGGCAACCAGATTGAAGAGCTACTCTTTAAAGTATCCTTGGATTGCATGTGCTCACCTAACACTTACAGGTTAACAACCTGGACAACTTGGATTTAATTCTCTTACGAAACTAGACTGCTGACTGGGCATTATGCATTCCTGTTAGGGGTTAGATATCTTGATTAACTGTGTCTGTGTGCATGTGCATGTGTATGTGTAGATTTATTTAAGGGGAAGAAGGGTTGCTTGGGAAATGCTGGCTTGGCCTGCTCTTCAGAGCCTGTTTCAAGGCAGGTTCACCAATGCTTGGCTGGTTAAATCTAGTTTGTGCAGCTTGTGTACTTTGTAGTACCAGCTATTGGTCCAAAGTTTCTTGGCTTAAGAAGCCGTGTAATTTTCGGTGCATACCGTGTGAGAAAGGGGTGGGGCAGCAGAAGCTTTTTATAGGGTTTCACCTAATAAACGTTAATTTTTTCAAATAAAGGTTAATTTTTGAAGTATTATTTTGAAGATTTAGCAGGAGAAGTAGAACATGTGTATCATATTTCTTTAAGTCTAACACATTTAAACTGATAGGGAAAGGGAGAGAACATTAAGTGATATTTTCCATTTTTTCCCCTCTTCAGTCAGAAACTGGTTCTTCAGCTTTGAGTGCCAATTAAGACCTGCTGTAATAAGTATTTCGCATTCCCTCCTGCTGCTTGGCTTCGGCGCGGTGTGGTGGAGGAGTGTTTAGTAGCTGAGCATGCACAGTTAAACAGCGAGAGAGCTGGTGTATAGTAAGGTCGGGGTGGCGTGGTATTTGGTTTGTATAATATCATGTCAGCACAATACTTAAATCACGCGGAACACATCCTGGAAAAGTGTTCGACAGGATGCCAGAAAGGCCATGGTAATGATAAGCTTCTGGTACCTCAGCAGGTTTTCGGTGCGTTTTGTTCCCGCTGCTGTTTTACTCTTTATTGTGGTTCTTTGAAACTATGCCACGTGAACATAAGGAATTGTATGCACTGTGTTTATTGGTTTTGTAGAAACCCCAGGATACTATGAACTTAGTAATTACATTGTTTTGTGGGTTATTGAGAGGGCATATTAAAAGTCAGTTGATAATAAAGTTTTCGTTAATTATTTTAACACTTCCAAGGTAATATTAAATGCAGTTCAGTCAAAATCAGAATCAAACATTACAACCAAAATCAGAATTACACAATAAAATGAGCTTTTGGTTTGCTTTGGTTTAGAAGGAAGTTTGGTTATAGCTGCTCTCCTTCCCCATCTTTTACTGACTATCTTCCTGCAAAACTCAAATACAGTTTTTAGTTTCTAGGTCTCATAATAAATTTAGCTCTTAATTACATATGTGTTTGTGCTCTTGACTCACTGCCTTTCTTGTCTTTTGTTTTCACTTTTGATATGTATTTAAAAATGATAGCTATAACCTTTTATGTCTGCTTACAGGTAACATGAGTTGATAGTTCATGATAAACCTTTGCTTCATTTTGGTTACTAAAGAAACTTACAACTCACTGAGATATTTACGAAGTGCTTTATGTTTTGTTTCTTTAGGACATGTCTCAGGAAGGCTATGGAACTAGGTCTCAACCTCCTCTGGCTCCTGGGAAACCGAATCACGAAGACTTGAACTTGATACAACAAGAAAGACCATCAAGTTTACCAGTAAGACATTAATGTGCTGATTTGGAAATGTCATGAGTTAAAGATTTTTAAAAAGAGCTGTTGTTTCTGTTTGTTTTACTTTACATTAAGGCTTAGGAGAGAAGTTCTAGATTTCAGATATATTTGTGGGGTTTTTTTGTTGTTGTTTTTTTTAGGGCTTCATTCTTAGGAGCTTTGTAGCCGTAGATTAGTTTATTTCATTTGTAGGTGTCTCTGAGTCTGATTGGAAGGTTTTATTTGGCTGCTGGATTGTGTGCAGAAAGGTATTTGTGTAGTGCAGCCTGATGCTTTCTGGTAGCGACACAGACCCGAGGGGGTCTTCATAAGAGTTCACGGTAAAGGAATTCCCACGAGGCAAGGGGAATAACTGATGAGATAAAGCATCCAGTGGTGGTTTGAATTCCTTCAAGAACTTTATGTAATGAGAAATCACCCAATCGTTTTCACCTGAAAGTATTTTAGTTTAAAATTGGAAAAAGCAGCTTATACACCAGCAAGTACTGTGTGGTAGCTGACATACATATTGATTAGAGTAGCGGCTGTATTACAGGGTATCATGTTGGTGCCCATAAATAGTTCATCTGTGCTTAATTTGCTTTTTTAATAAGCCTAATTTAAATGAGGTTTTCCTTATAAACTAAAAGAATACATCTGTGCAAAATTTTATATTTTCTTGTTAAAATGTTTTGGTTTGAAGAATTATTGTTATTGCTTAATCTCTGTTAAGAAATTTTATTTTTAAGGTGGGAGTTCAGGCTAACCATGATATTAAATATGTTTACATTAAGTAAGATTTACTATGTTGCTTCTTAACTTTTGAGAACAGCATTTGTAGTGAATGTTAGACATGACATTTGGCAGGCACACCCCTCCCACTTGCACCATACAAGCAGCCTTAGGGAAGACAGTAGGTGATGGCGGCAGGGTGCCCTGTGTCTTTGAATCTGACGCATGTGTTTCTGAAACCCAAATTTTACAGCTTTTATTTCTATGGTGGGTGAAGTTTATTGTGGTCATGATTTTAGTCACAGTGGAGTATTTATTGTGTAGTTATTTGGTTTTTGAAGGAATGAAAAGGTGATGGATTCTGTGTTTTATGCTGTAAGCCTTTTTCTTGAGCAGGTAAATCACAGCTTTGGAGAGCATGGGTGTGTGTGTGTGTGTGTGTGTGTGTGTGTGTGTGTGTGTGTGTGTGTGTGAACACTGTTGAGAAATGGAACATTTGCTGACTATTTGGAAATTGGCTCATGGTTTTAGGAATTTAAGTTGACTCCTGTTAAGCAGATGGACAGTGAGTTCCACGTTTCTTCCTCCCACCAGATTTTAAGTGTTTTTAGAGAAGCCTAACTGTAGGTTTGTCACTGGCTGTGACATACACTGATACACAGGTTGGAGGCTTTGTTGCATATTGATGCAGATGTTCTGTGTAGGTTAAGAACAGCTTGCAGTGTGCTGCTTTCTCCATGCCCGCTCTCGGGGCGGGGCTCCTCCGCCGCAGGGGAATGGGGAGTTGGCCTTGAGCTGACCGCGGCAGGGGGGATGAAGGCTGGGAGTTCCAGAAAACTGGCTGAAGAGGTCTGCTCCGGGATAGCGCTTTTTAAGTTCATTACTACTAGTACAGGAACTAAAAGTGTTTTAGGAAGTGAGTCCATATATTCATCGCTAGTTTAAATTTTTCTCAGTTGTCCTATTTGTATACATATCATATCATCTAGTGACTAGTTTTCTTCCTTTACCGTTTCCTTGCCTACTTCCCAAGAGAATTTAAGGTTGCTAGTAATATAAACTTTCTTATGAAGCTGTTAAAAAAGAAATGTGCTAATTGGTATTTTCTTTTTGTTTTTATAATTTACAGATAAATAAAATACTGATTTACTCAATAACATTTCAATAATCCTTTTTTTTAGAGAGCATTCAGGTTTTATAGTGAGTTTATAGAAGAACCTACCAGTCACTGAGTGAAGGAGAAGCTATATATAGATCAGCTGGTGCACATAATCCCCTGCCCCCATCTGTTAAGATGAAAATTGGTTTTATTTAAATGAATTGGGAGTACGCCACTTTTTCTTTCAGTGGGCTTTGTTAATGTAGAAAGTTTCTATATGAAGTTTACAAAATGTTTTTATTTATGTGGATGTTACATTGATATGTTGTACACAGTTAAGGTAATTATAGTTTGGGGGAAAGATTTGTTGGTATTCAGTGTGGCTCTAATACGACAGGTTTTTAGTGTTCCATTTGTTACTAAATATTTTAGTTCTCCAGCTGGCTCAGTGGATGGATACTATGGTACTGTGAAATCTACTTTTTACCTATCTGAATTTTCTACGGAGTCTTTGGTAGACTTATGCTGTGTTTTTTCTTTTCAAGTATCAATATATAAATTTTTCTTTTGACTTAAGGTAAAAGACAATTCGTCATATTTGTAATCTCTAGTTTTGTAATTTGGAACTAAGAAAATTGTGGTTTTACCTGTACATTTAAAAAATGTGCGGTAGTGATTCTAATGGATGATTAGTAAGTCTTATTTGTTACATACGTGGCTACGAGGGGGCGCCTTCCCAGGTGCTTACTGCTTCATCGTTTTGCTTATGTTGAGAGAGATTGTGTAATATTTTTCTGCGTACGTGGTATTCTCTTCAGCATGTGTTTGTTGCACAGTTAACTTTCCATTACAAGAAGTCAGGACCTTTCCAGCATCCTTATGCTAGATCTATAATTTGATGCCTTAGTACGTTGTCCTTTCACCATGGTTTGAACTGGCATTTGTCTATATTTGCATGTCATTAAATTCTTGGTGATCTTCAGTAGCTAGTGCAGTTGTTTCCCAGCCGACTTAGATCTTCAGATCATCCACATAAAGCAAATGACTGATAAATTAATACTTGTCCTCTTGTTGCCTTGAGGCCGTGACCAGTAATATTTGCTTTTCACTTAATGTACTCAGACCTAATCTCAGAACAAATCTTCCCTAATGATGTCCATTTATTTCTATACCTCTTAATCATCCAACTTTGTCCCTGTTGAGATACATTAGCTTACATACCCTTTGTATTACCATTATTGACAAATCTTAGCATATTGCATGTGACGTAAAAATTAGTTTGAGCCTGGCCGGAGTGGCGCGGTTGGCTGGGCGCGTCCTGTGCCGCGAAGGGCTGCTGTTCGCTGCCCGCTCAGGGCCGTGCCTGGCTGCAGGTTTGAGCCCCGGTCGGGGCGCGTGCGGCGGGCAGCTGATGGATTTCCCTCTCTCTCCAGGCATGTCCTTGGGTGAGGATTAAGAGAAATTTAGTTTGGAGAACTCTGTCTCCTTGGAATATTTTCACTTAAAATTGGAGCATATTCTGTATTTTTTTCTACCTCTGATATTGATCTGAATTTAAGCCAGAATTTAAATGAAATAAACAGTGGAAGGTCTAAAAAAGGCTATAAACTTAACTCTTTTATTTTATAAACGTTGAGTATGTCTCAATTTACATTCTAAGATAACCCCCAAAATGTGCTTTAGTGCACTTCCTGTTGAGCCTTCTGTGATCTTTTCATCTCTTGTGGCATTCACTATTTTTCCTTTAATTGCAGCTATTTTTATAGCTGTCTTGGTCCCCATCAAACTAGGTTCTTTTTAGAGTGTTCATTATGTTTTATTCAGTAGTTATTTTCCTAATAGAATTTATGTAAAAACTTCTAAGTACATTCTTTCCCCAGCTTCAGAATGTTCCTGTCCCTGCTCACGGGACCTTTTCCCAGGTGCTGAGCGGACACCAGGTGAGCCTGCCTCCTGTGCCGCAGGCCCGCGGGGGCCGGCGGGATGCGTGCTGCGTGCTGCAGGGGCCCTGTCTTACAGGCATTTTCCTTCATCGTAAAGTTGCAGTTGCATTTGCCTTGGGCCTTAAGCCTTAAGAGGAGAAGTGGGCACTTTGGGATAATGAAGCTAAAAGGAGCGTAGAAACATTCCTCCTTAGTCATGTATGTAATGGCAATTTCAGTAAATATAGTGCAGGTAGGCACGTTGTTAATAAAATATTTATAATTATGTACAAAGAAGTAAACAAACAAAAAAGGTTTGGTTTTTCCTTCCTCATCTAAGTGAACAGGGCCTCCTCCAGGGGTCTGGAGAGCTGCTGAGTGGCCCCCGGTTCAGAAGGGCCACCTGCTGTGCCTCCTTTCTCAGGAGGCCGCCGTGGGTGTTGCCCACAGGCCCTTCCTCTGCTTCCTGAGGTCGGAGCGTGGTCTGTCATATTCCGAGAGCCTCTGAAAGGGCCACCAGGTCATTAAAAGCCTCTCTGTGACCCTTTCTTGCTTAAGTAGGAAATATTTAAAGAGGTTGAGATTAAAAGGACTTGCTCCTTCTTAGTTTAGTTAAAAAACCCTTATTGTCCTATGGAATTATGCTTATGGCAATTTTGCTGAGTTTGTAATTAGAAGGAAATATTGAGGTTTGGATAAAAACGTATGTTTTTTGGCCCTTTGTGAAAGGAAGGAGGTAGTAAGTGCTGGTTGTTCTTTGAAATAGAGGGTGTTAAACAGGATATTGGAAGCCTAGAAAAGAATGGTTGGAAAATGTTATTCTGAAGAATATTCTTTTTTGGGTTAGGTATTAGCAGCAGAGCATACAATGATCCACCTTGGCTGAAAAAAAATACTCAGTGTGTTCTGTTTTTTTAGTCTTTAATGACAGTTATGTTGGGTAGGGGTAAAGGTCATGTACTTTGGAAGCATGTATGAGTATTGATGATATGTTAATAGGGACATTTTAAGTGTATAGGTTTGATAATACAGTTCCTGTGAACAGTTGAAAACTATTGGGAAAAGCTAAGTGAAGTGTTTTTAATTGGGTTTGGCTTTTTACTGTGTTCTTACCCCAACTAGAAATACAAATTTTGAAGATGCTCTTAACCTGTTAGTTGGTAAATTCCTTCAAAAGTTAAAATCTACCAGGTAAGAATTAGATTATGGTTGCTGAATGAACTCTTTCCAGACTCTTCAATTTTGTATGTTGAGCTTGATTTAAATGGTTGTCATTAAAAGGTTCAGAGTGTGGCCATCTTTGTTGATTGATCCTTCTCAAGTCATTCTGAACATTTAAAAAATTGTAAGTTAATAATAGAGAAACTTACCCATTGTCACCTTACCTCAGTGTTCAAGCATTGATGATGTCTGTATGCAGCTGAGGACATAGCTGCTGCTACCGGTATCCTCAGGGTGTTACTAGAATAGGTTGAATTCAGAGTCCAGGAACTGTGAGTACTGTGGACAGAGCAGAAGTTCTCCGAAAGACGGTGCCTGGTCAGGGACTCAGAGTGTCTGCAGAGGCAGCTAATCTGGCATAGTCTTAACACTGGAGGTACGGGCACATTTTGATATCGTGGAGTCTTCAGCAGAACACACAGTATTTCCCTTTCTTACCTAGGATTTACCATGACCTTAAATGTAATTTTAGTCACTGGCCTCTTCACTATGGAAACATCAGTTCTTTTTGGATTAAGTTGACACAGACATGTAAAGACCTTACCTGAAAGTCATAATTTAGGAAAAGTGATAGTGACTCTGACAAATGTTCTGTTTCCGGCATGATTATTTCTTTAAGATGAGGTCTTTAATTTTGCCCCCATAATATTTTTGTGGTGTTCTCGGTCATTTCGAAAGAGGGTAAATTTGAACTTGAACAAGGTAAGAAATCGTAGGGAGTGGGAAGGTGTGTCTCCCTCTTTCAGAAAAGTCTTCCCCTTAGATACTTGTTCTGTAAATGAGTATTCAGTAACACCTCACCAGTTTGGATTTCTTCCAGGTAAAAGCAGGCTACATAAATGGAAAGTTTGAATAAATTAATATTTAAAAAGGACTATAGTTTGCTTTTAAATAACTCCAATGTTTGTGTGCAAAGTGTTTCTAAATTGAGATCTTCAGTCCTGTTGAATGAAATAAATGGATAATTCTAAATTCATTATAGCTGAGATGTTTGCTTAGTGGCAATGCGTTATTTTTAAAAATTTATTTAGTTTTTAAGAACACATCTGTAACTAAGTATACACCCTGCAAAGTTTTTCACATAATATTCTGAAGATTTCCATTTAAAATATGGGGGAAATGAATTTCAACCCATTTTATGGGACTGTCAATTCCAAAAAAAAATTCATGAAGGAGTACTGTAAAAAATAGGCACTGGACAAAGTTGAAAATAAGAGAGGCTGAAACATAACTGATTTGCAGGATATTGGTTTTGATAATAGAAGGATAGCTATCACCCGTAGTTGATAAATGAGGCCCTTTAAGCTATGGTAAATGCAATGTTCCTGGCTGATGGAAAAGGAGGCCTGCAGATTTTGCCATAACGAGTGAGTGACTGGAAGGTTTTGACCCAGTTTGCTGCTCTGACCTTCCCGAGGCCATGGAGCCTTCTCTGTGGCCCGTAGGCCGGGCTGCATGCAGCTTCCAGTCTGTTAGCTGCAGAAGCACCTGGACAGGAGCCTCTCTGAGCACAGGGCTCTCTGCTTACAAGGGACAGCCAGTGCTGGCTCTCTTAGTGTAAACCACAAAATGTAGTGTGTGGGAGGATTTTTCACGTCTGGGTGGGGGCTTGGCTGGGAGAATTTGTCAGCAGCGTAGTTCCTTTACACTTTAACTTTAGTTTTTTAAAGCAGGAATGAAAAACAACTGATGTTCAGGGGTAGTTTTTCTGGTTCTAACCTGCTGTTTCTGTTTCTGCCAACAGCAGTTCTTGGTGTGCTGAGCTAGGAGCTAGGGAGCCTCCTTCCCCTCCCCGAGAGGCCCTACCCTTCATGGGTGTCTGGGGGTGTCAGGGGGTTTCCTCCAGATGACACAAGCATGGCCATTATAAGGCCTTTAGTGCATTTATTTTATATTACCCAAGTTAGGTGGGAAATAGATCTTAATTTACGATGGCCACTTCGTAGGTAACTGAAGGCGCACATCTGTTTTATATAACGAGAGATATATAACCAGCAGGAGCTCATAGTAGCATCTGTGGACTGGTTAATTGCGTTTATTTTTCTTTGGACTGGAAGTAACTGTTTTTAATATTAACTGTCAGTTGAGGAGCTCAGAGGCCATTGAAAGCAAACTGGTAGACTAAAAATTTCAAGATCTATGGAACAGTTAGTGCTTCAGAATATGCAGTGTCTGTCTCATGGAGGATGCTGGGTGTCTCCCCAAGGAGGCGACCATTGGGGTTCACCAGAGAGGAGCAGAAGGAGGAATAAACATTTATGCAGCAGTCCCACATCTGGGAGTACGTACTAAGAAAACAGATTTGTAAATAAATCCATAAAAATATTTAAAGCAGATTTATTCTGAGTTTATAACCTGTAAACATCCACATGTTCAACCACTGAAGAGTATTTAAGAAAAGTTTGTTATGTTGATTCAATAGTCTGACCATTTTTGACCTATAAATGGCAATTTCACATCATGTAACCCAGTGGACTTTGAAGCTCATGAAAGTTATCCCATTGAAAATAGGAGAAAATCTGTGAAGACTATCCATAAAAATAGAGAAAAGAACTCATGAAATAATGGCAGGTGAAATACAAAGAACAAAAATTTCACGTGTAATATAAATTCAGGCATGTAAAATATGTTTCCATATTGACAGAGAACAAAAAGAAAACAGAAATGAGAGTATTGTAGTAGAAAAGCAGAAGCAACAGAAATATTAAATACCTGCTCATGTTTTATTTATATGTATGTGTGTGTATAAATATGTATGTATACATGCACACGTGTATATATAAATTTAAAGTGTGATGAACCAAGGTGATATTAAATTATAACCAGAACCTTTTAAAATGGTTTAATAGGTTATCTAAAATATTCTTTTTCATCTAAGTCTGAAAGAAACATATCAACCTGTACCTCCAGGGGGGAAAGGAAATCCACTGATTTGATTCTTAAATAGAAATATCAAATAGCAGCCAACCGAAAGGGGGTGGTTTGCATGCTCCGAAGCTGTGAGCTTTAGGAGGAAAGGTCCTAGGACACATATTTATTCCTGCTGTGGTCACAGTATCTGAATTCAAGATGTGATGTGCTTAATTACACCTGAAATAGCTTTGAAATAGATTTAGGGGATACTTAATTTTTTGTTCTTGGGTCTTTGGCAAGAATTCCAATTGTGTCGCCTCTTCTGGACCTGGTTTCTGACTGACAGAGTCTAGGTGGAAACATCAACTTAATGTGGTACTGGTTCCAATAGGGACTGCTGGTGCACATAGTCAGAATTGGATTGTAATAGGCTCCTGGGTGTGTGTGGGAGCATCTCAGGGTATCTCTTAGAGTTGTATGAGTCAGGATAGGTATTCCATAGTAACAAAGAGCCCTTCGATCTCAGAGGCTTAAAACAACAAAGGTATATTCTTTGTTCTTGTTGCATGGACAACATAGTTTGGCAGAGGGAGTTAACTAAGGAATCAGATGAACAGAGCAGCCAGTCACTGTCCCGGAGAGAAAACAGCTCTCCGGAGGGTCTTTCACTGGTCTAGAAGCAATTCTTTACTCATAATTCTCTTGCAGAATTAGTCACAAAGCCCCACCAATCATAAGGGTGCAGGAAGTGCAGCCCTACTGTGTGCTGGGAAGGCAGAGAGCCGGAAATGCTGAACAAACATTAATGACTACCACAAGGCTTCTTCCTGCATTGTCTATTTTTAACAGAGGCATGAGATACTGAGGTATGATGCTAGAAGTGCCTTCAAATGCCATCTGTGAAAAACAAAAAACCCCTGTCACCTTAGGAGAGGAAGTAAATACATGTAGAGAAGGTTCTTACCTGAGAGCAACATTTTCCGTTTTTCCCTCACAATGTGGGATTTTAGAGGCGTCTCTCTCGTTCTCATCTTTTTCTTTTGCCTTCTCTAAATTGTTGTAAAATAGCTGAATGGTCTTGTTTTCCTTTGTTTGGGTCAAGAAATTTTAGCTGAAAATTGTTACTGTGTGAAAGAAGATTATTGACTCAACAAGCCTTCAATTTTCCATGAATAACACTCCCACCCCCTGGCTCCAGGAACACGCCGTGCACGCATTCTATTTTAAAATACAGACTGTAATTTAAAACAGGCAGTCGATGCCCCACTGAACTTTGTTTAAGCCTGGAATGAAAGGGGAAAAAGCTTTAAGCCACAAAAAAGTGACTAAGCTTTCTCAACCACTTTTCTTCCTAATGCAGTCTATTAAAAAAATGCTTCCAGGTATATTGTTGTTTCTTTCCACAGGACCTAATTTTATCCACTTCTAGATTGTGACGTGTGCATCTCTTCACTTTATTTCATTGGGCTGTTGTCGGAATTTTTTGGTGTTCAGAGTAGAGCTCATTGCAGTGGAGTCTGTGTGCACGGATTTGTGTGTATTGTCCACAGTCAGTGTGCAGGAAAACACGAACTCTGAAGTTAAACATAAATTTCACTGGCCGGCGTGGCTCAGTGCTTGGAGTGTTGGCCTAAGGACCAAGGGGTCTTGGGTTCATTTCCGGTCAAAGGTGTGTGCCTGGGTTTAGGGTTCGATCCTTGGCCTTGGTTGGGGCACAGGTGGGAGGCAGCCGATGGATGTGTCTCTCTCATGTCGATGTTTCTCTCCTCCCTCCCACTCTCTCTAAAATACATACATACATTTTAGCACTCACTGATTGATAGCTATTTTTTTGGTTTTCTTGATTTAATAGTTCCTGATTGTTAGACTGGAATGACATAAATATTTAACTGTGACATGATTTACTGTCAGATCTTTATAAACATGATTAGATGGAAGTAGTTTATAGCACTTGCCTTTTGTTCCTCCTCACGAAAATGAACAGCTTAAAATGCTCGCAGGGAAGGAACGATGGCTTTGTTTTGATAAAATAACACATTTGACCTGGAGAGCTGTTCTCACGATGGTTCTGAGCGGTAAACAGGGCTGTCCGGCTAAGGTTCTGGCCTTGAAGCCGTTCATGTGATTGCCCAGGAACGCTCGTGTCCTCCTCTGAAAAGAATGTTGAGTTAACAATCTCAGAGCATGTTGAGACTCCTAAACGTTATGTTAAGGGCCTTTGTTAGTGTGTAAGAAAAAAGCACTGATAAAAATGAACTCTGCTTTTAGGAGGAAGTTGAATGAGAGAAGTGCAGCCAGCTGGAGACCTTTGGTAATGGCTCATGTACGCCCTTGGTGGTTTCCCGTTCTTGGGGGCCGTTTGCTTTTGAACATATGTAGGGATCTGGGGTTGCCTAAGCGAGTACATAGCCTTATTGTGTAGGCCGTGGGAGAGCCGCGGGCCTTCCTGTGGACTCTCTCTGGCACCCGGGAGATTACAGAACTCCCCTCAGTTTGGAGGTCTTATGTATTTGAGATGTATTTGAGGGTAGGGAAGTCTAGGCAGAAGGAGAAAGGTCATGTGAAAAGTTGGGAAGTATACTTGACCCATGAACAATGTGGGGTTAGGGGCACCTGTGCAATCAACAATTCGTTTATAACTTTTGATTCCCCCAAAACTTAACTAATAGCTTACTATTGACTGGAAGCCTTACCAATAACATAAACAGTTGATTGACATATATTTTGTATGTTATATGTATTATGTACTGTTGTATTATTACAATGAAATAAGCTAGAGAAAAGAAAAATGTTAAGAAAACCCTAAGGAAGAGCACATACATTTATAGTACAGTATGAGTTTTTGAAAAATTGTCACATATAGGTGGGCCCACACAGTTCAAACCCATGCTGTTCAGGGGTCAGCTGTCCATATGCCAGGTGTCTTTATGACCACCTGGTAAAGTGGGAGGTAGAAAAGACAAGCGAATAAGGAAGGAGCAGGACAATGAAATCTTGTCTTTTACACCTTTCCCACTGCCCCAGCGGAAACCCAGTGGAGACAATTTTCTCAACAAAGATGGTCATGCAGCCTCGGTTTTAATTTCATGCTGGTGGAAGGAATACTCCAGGTTTACTTTGTATACTGTAAAGTAACTGAGTAACTTTATGCTTTTTAAACTGAGATTAACCACGAGTGGAAATACTAGCAACCCAGAGACATGAAAACCACCATTTGTTTTAATGAACTGAAGCCAGTTTCATGAGTAATGTCCCCTGCGTTTCTACATTTGTGTGTCTTGTCTTTGTTTTTGAAGCTCACTGGCTTGATTTGGGTGGAGTGGTATGTCACAGGTCTCTTTTGTTATTTTACTCCTCTTTCTGTCACAGATTGGAGTGCATTGAGGCAGTGGTGTAAGCTATACCAGATGCACACCTTAGTCTTCTCAGAGTAGTCCAGAACGAGTGAGCCCGGTGACCACTGAGGGACAGGGCAGCAAGGCAGTGCCCAGTCCCCATCTGTAACTTGTACCCGGTACTAATGCTCTTTCTAAAGATTTTCTGGTGTAAGTAAGGATCTTAATTAGTCTTTATTTTTCGTTGGGTATTGGTGGTTGAGTTCCATGAGATAGTGGACACCTTCTGATGACCCCAAATATATGTGGTTGGTCTTTTGTAATTATCTGTGTCTGGAGAAACTTTGGCTCCAAAATAGTAACATTTATTTTATATATATATAATAACTTATTGGACTCCCTCTTAAAAAGCCTTGTTTTACATAATGAAAATTTCAGTTAACACTGGAAACTACTAGTAAAAGAAGACTAAATATGCCCAGAGTAAGAGTCTTAGAGAATATCCTAGGTGTGAGGTGCATGAACTTTAAAGACAGGACTTTGTGCCATCTGTTTGCCTGCTCAATTCAATGCCAGATCCCATCCTGTTTATCTATTTTTGATGTTTGGGACTTTCAGGTTACCAAGATGAGGGAATTGTACCATGCTTTTACTTTATGCAAAGCCTTCATTTTCAAAACACCTTCATTATCACCTGGAGGCAGGGAGACAACTTTAGAGGGCATTATATTATCTCACAGTTGAGGGTGAGTCACATTAATAAAAGGTGCTGGCGGTGAGAATGCAGAAGGAAAAAATTGTTGAAACAGTGGGAGGGATGAATGATAGATGCTTTTAAGGTTTTTAAGCTGATTAACCTGGAAGTGTGGTGCTATTGGTGACAAACAGGAAAATTGGTGGTAGGAGTTGGTTTAGGGAGAAAGGAATATGTAGAGATTTTATGAGATTAAAAAGCAAGTCCTTCAGCCCAAGTGCCCATCAGTAGATGAGTGAATAAAAAAGCTGTGGGACATTTACACCACAGAATACTATGCAGCTGTCCTTTGGGACAGTGTGGGTGGACCTGGAGAGTATTATGCTAAGTGAAATAAGCCAGGCAGAGAAAGACAAACACCACATGATCTCACTTATATGTGGAATCTAAAGAACTTATTAAACTGATAAACAAAATAGATTCAGTAACATGGAAGCATGGATCAGATTGACGAATCTCAGAGGGAAGGTGGTTGGGGTTGGGGAGAGATTAATCAAAGAATTTACATGCATGTATGCATAAGCCATGGACACAGACAATAGTGTGGTGAGGGACGGGGGAGGGGATGGGGGTAGAGTGGAAGGGGCCAATGGGGAGAAAAAGGGACATCTGTAATATTTTGAACAATAAAAATAATAATAATAAAAAAATAAAAAATAAGAATTACTCAATGAGCTGTTAATGGAAACCTTAAAAACAAAAAAGCAAGTCCTGAATAACTGTGCTTGAATTCTAAAACTCCTAAAAGAAAGCAACTCATTTTTTGCTACTAAAGCCTTCTTTTTTGTATAGTTCTTGATAATAAGATGTAAAACATTGTCATAAATAGAAATTGATGTTGAGAAAATGATCTCATTGGCTATAACTTTACATTTCACTTAAATTTGTGGAGAGGATTTGAAGACTATTGTAGCAGTTTGTATAACCTTAGCAGATTGTACCTGAGTGTTTCTGACTCTAACTTGGAGTAAGACAAGAGTGTAGTCTAAAGAAATATATGAAACTATATGTAGTTCCAGTGGGATTCATGTCTGTTCTCATTCTGTTTGCTTTTAGGATAGCGTATCTTAGTATGTTCCTTTCCTTGGTTAGGGACAGGTTACTTTATATTGCTTTGTTGGTTGACTCTTGAATGATTTAGACGCTCTTGTTGTACCAGTACATTTTGGAGGAACATTCCTTACTTAAATTGATCTCATTTCTGAAACTTATTTTGAATTTATGTGTTTACGAGTCTATTATACAAATTTAATTTCTTTACTTTTTTTTTCTTTTTTGAAGGTCTGTGACAGTGGGAGGGGGTGGGGAATGTGGTTTTAACATGCTATTTTTGAAAGATACTCTCTTGATTTTGTAGAAATGGTTTACCCCTTTGAGTGCCATGATTTCCTCTGATACTGTTGAATCCCAGCGGAGAAAGTGGAGCCTCAGGGAGATTACCATGAACTCTGAAGGGATGCTCTCTTGTTTTTTAAAAATTAAGCCTCTCCCTGCCCCCTGTTTTTAAAGCACTGTCATTTCACTGCTTCTAGGAGCAAAGGTTTAATATTAATGAGTCCTTAAAATGTGTGTATTTTTACACATTTAATTTGATTCAGATTTTTAACCTCTAATTTCCAGATGTGAAAATAGAGACTTAGAAATGGCAGCAAATTTGCCTCGAAATTCAGCGGACATGGAGTTAGAGTCCACCTACAGCTCATTTCACCCGAGCAGCTGCCTGCCGGCACCTGCTCCTCAACTCCTGTGTCCTCGTAAACTTCAGTTGTCACACCAAGACTTTCTCTCCTTCTAAATTAAACTTTTTGCCAATTTTGGTTAAAATCATGAGTGTCCCTGAATAAATACAAATGTGTTCAATTTCCCCAAGTGTTTTTGCTGTTCATAGTTACTGCATTTATGTTTTCCTTACCTCGCATGCCTGCGTGTTGACATTCTCAATTAAGGCACAAGATTTCACTTCACACAGAAAAATTCAATTACATTTAACAATCATTTATTGATCACCTCCCTATTTTTAAGATTTTATATTAGATGTGGGAATAAAATAATAAAATTTGAATTACTTCCCTAACTTATTAGTGTTCTTTTCTGTACCACATTTCAGCGGTAAGAAATCAACAAGAAAACATACCTATATTCAGGATGCCTGTTATTTAAAACACTTTAACATATTCTCTCGTATTTAACCTTCAGAGAACCATCTGTAGAATCTGCAAAATTCATACTTTCAGCATGTGTCGTTTCACAGAAATGTTTTGTCCTTTTGCAGAAGTCCTGAGTATTTGAAAGTGTAAGAGCAGTGACGGCTTTCCCAGACCGTGCCAGCGTCTTACACAGACGCCAGGCGGCCTTCGGTCGTGTCCTGTCAGTGCCCTGGGTGTAGGGGAAGGCGCACCCCGCTGCCCAGCGCTTGGTCAACGCCTGGTCCGGTAGAGGAGCGATGATGCTAAGTTTCTTGAGTGACTTCATGAGGAATTTATTATTTTTGCAACTTTTTCCTGACTTAATTTTCATTTTCTATTTTTGTAGGGATGAAACAAGGTGTTAGAGTTCTCACCATCTTTGATACTATTCTGGTCCTTTTCGGGGGCCTCACATTTTGGAAGCTATCTAAATACGCACGTTACGGTTGGGGAGGCTCACCCACGTGCTGTCGGTCTCGCTTTACCGCCTGTGCCCGTCACCTTCGCCCCTTTGCACGAGGGCAGCGGGCGTAGGGCCGGCTGCAGGGCGAGCCCCCGCGACGCCCCGCAGCGCCCTGCCAGGCTGCCTGCCCTTCCCGGGCCGCAGGAGCGAGCGCCGCGGGCCCTTCTCTCCCTAACCCCCCTCACTCCGCTGGCGGACCCCACGCTGGGGACCTCCTTGGACTGCCAGTGTTGCGGTGCGTACCACCGGGACTCTTCTGCGTGCGTTTTGATTTTGTAGTCGTCCTTTTTATCTACCACGTAAGAGAAAAACATGAACATATGAAAACTACACTAACGTGCATCATAGTTAAAAACAGTTTCCCCAATATTATGCTGCAATTTTTGGTTTAAGTGCTGTAGATGAAATTATTGAGGGGAGAAATGGGGGTGGGGAGGAAGAGGCAGAAATTCTATAGGGTTCATTCCTCTCGTGGCTGACTAGTTATGAAAAAATACAGATGTATAGTTCACACGATTAAATTAACTTGACCATTCAAAAATACAATGTTGGCCACTAGTATACTCATCTGCACTCCCAACATTATTGTCACAGTTGGATAGTTAATTAACTAGCTGAGGTGGTTGGAGTTAACTTTTCTTGTGTTCTTTCCGACTGTGGTATTGTCAGTGAGTAGAGAAATCACATAAAGGCAGGCAGAAAAGAAAAACAAGGTGTAAGCAAAGACATGGATAGAAATCTTTGCTTGCAGTCAAGTCTGTTTAGATAAACTGCTTAGATTTGCAAAGAGTTTTCAGATTTCTGAGACATAAGCATATAGTGGCTGTCCAGGAAGAACCAGCTGAGACTGACAACACATCTTTAGTGGGAGATTGAAGGTGGTGAGTCAGGGAAAGTAAGATATTACTGCTAAGTTGTATATGGGGGGGTGCATAAATAATTCTGTTAATAAAGGAAATACACCTTTTGGGTTCTGCCTTTTTTCGTCGCAGGTGATTAGGTGATATTAAGTAAATATGCTGTTGTAAGTCAGGTGGTATTTGAGGGGGAAGCACCTTGTAAGTATCTTACCTGAGTGTTTTAGTGTTGCTCTTTTAGACAGTTGTGTTTATTGATATTTAAGCTATACATCCCAAATAGGGAACTTTGCAAATGGTTATTTAGTAAGTCAACCTATATTTAGCCAGCAGTGGTAGCTAGTGCAATGGTACCACACATTATAGAGGAAGTGAGTATGACTTTACAGTTGTAACTAGATTATGACATTTTGCTTTTACCAATATTTTATGGTAATATTATGCTGTGGCATTCTAATATAAGGTGTAACCCAGATACTGTATAACTTAGTGATCAGTATTTAGGAATATAGATTTCTTCATCTACAAAAGTGTCTAAAAACAACTTGGATCAGGTATTCTTTCAGCATGAGTCCCTATGAATTATAAATAAATTTTATTTTTAAATTTACCAACGACCACTTTTAACTGAAAGAATCCTGTTGTGACAGACCGTTTTCATTTCCTATGATGTTTTTATATGGAATTTATAACCTATGTGCTTCTAGAAAGGATTTGAGTTGACCTCCAGTAAAACATTTGTATAAACTAAGATGACTCAAAGTGGAATACTACTTAAGAAAAATGTTTTAGGAAGGGAGAAGCAAATGAACCATGATAATAGACTACCACAAGTAACTTAACTCCAGGCTGCGTTCCTGACACCAAGGTGGAGGGATCGAGGCCATGCAGTTAGCAACGTAAAGTGAAAAACTGTCAGTTCTTACGGAAAGGAAAACATAACTTCCTATGGAAAGAATATCACTCTTCTTCTATTATTTTATAAAAGAAATATAAAATATTCCTTGGAAAATGATGAATAACAGTGCAAAATTGTGGGCCTTCCAGTTTTTTTATGGTGTTAAAGAAGTTTTTTTGTGTTACTTGGGATGCTTATCCAGGGCCTAAATTAGGCATCCTATTAAATAGGTGAATGAATGGCAATGTAGTCTTTTACACACTTAACTGTCAAATTATAAACCCAACAATTCTGTCCAAAGGAGTAGCTTATTGAGCATGCTTCCATTTCATAGTAATTTTTAAAAGTAATTATTTTGTAAGCATAGTATATGTAGCAGGATGAAAAGTCATCTATCTAGTCGGGAAATAGTTCAATTGTAAAGAGAGTTCTCTTTTTAGTTCAGTTGTTGTTTTATTTTGAGGGGTAGGTGACAAATTTGTTTCATAGTTTGGCATTTCTCTGTTGTATGTTTTTATGGGAGAAGATTACTAATATTTGGGTTGTAAAATTTGGGCTCAAGATTAATTGGTGAGATAGGTTGATGGCCTAAATTTTACAATGCAGACATTCTACTAATGACTTAATAGTTACAACCGTGCCAGTTTATGTCGTGTGGCAAAATTTATGTGGTTTATTTTTGTTGTTCCTCTTGACTTGAGTACATTATAAAATTAGAGTTGTGTTCCTCATGAGAAGAGACAACCCGTCTAGCTCCTTTCAGGGCTTTAGCGAGAGGACCGCCAAAGCTGGTGATTCCCGGCCCCCCTCTTAAACACCCCCTCCCCCTTGGCCATGGAAGGAATTTAAGGCTGGTATATTTTGGTTGCTATGCCTTGTACTTTAGAGAGAGTGGGTATGGGCAGCAGGCCAGAGACCTAGTAGGGGGCAGGAGTTTGACACTAACTCGGATTTGAATCCACAACTGTCTCTTTTTTGTGGGGAAGGGGAACAGAATGTATCCTTCAGATGTGTGGAAAGGGGACTGCTGTATTTTGCCTCTATTATTGTAAGGGAATTGGACTTTTTAAAACCCCAAACCGTAAGAGACAATGCAACGAAAAGAACTTAACATATTTATTCTCATAAAACAACAACATTGTAGTAAAACTACCCCTGTTCATTTGTCAGCCACTCTAGTCATTTACAGCTTCCTTCCAGTAGAGCAGTCCTAGTAGCTTGGTAGCTCTCCTTGTAGAGAATCCTCAAAAAGATTTTTACATCAACATTTTGTGTTTCGTGACCTCTAGGAAACTTCCTTGCTCAGGATCTTGCGGCTCTCCCATACAAGGCTTGTGCTTTCAAAAACTGCTCAGCTGCGAAATCACGAAACAGCACTGTCTATGTCAGCTTGATTCATTTATGGGTATTTTTTTAAGACACAAAACCCTGTAAATTGGCAAATTGTTTTTCAGTATTTCCCTTCAGAGGCTTAAAGAAAAATCTTGAGTATGTTGGGATTAGATTGGGTAGTTGGAATAAAGCTCCAGAGTTTGGGTAGCTGCTCTCCTGTAGCTGAGCTGCACAATTCGATTTTGCTTCCTTAGCTGGCTGCTTGTGCTGGAAACAATTTTTGACAAATGCCAGAGTTTCACAAATGTAGGAGTAGCAGTTTCAGAGGTGGCTTTGAAAGTCCCTTGGAACAGCCATGCACATCTTCAGTTACTGTCAAGCTGAATGAGAAAGGGGCTGGTAGGAGCACTCTTTATTTTCTCCTGGGAGCAAGAAAAAAGGAAGGCGGTACTCTGTACCTTGTAATTTTAAAAAACAACAAAAAATCAGATCCCATTGAGAGTCTTTTTTGCTTAGTTTTTGTTTTACTTTACTGTCTCCCAGTGTGTTTGACTAATGTACATCTTCCCCCAGGAATATGAGAGCGTGTGGTACAGTCCGCCTCATAACCTTCCTGGATATTTTTATAATTTATCATCAGCTGACACCGCCGGGGTAGAATATTCTTACCACTCCCTCTGGCTGCTGGAAGTCTGAAATTACATCTTTGTCTTTGAAGTCAGGCATACTGTTAGCGTTGCTATGGTGACAGGGTGGGTAATGGAGTCCACAGATAGGAGATTGGTATTTAGCGTTTAAATGCTGCTGTACACAAGGCCTTGATTTTTAGAGTGGTTACTGAACTGTCCCCTTTTAGTAAATGTTTAAAAATTACATTTTTACATGGCCTTACTAGATTAATAGTCATGGTTTATTTCATTTTAACTTCAAGGATAAAAGCATTATTCCATTAAATGGGTAGCTTTTTTTCTCTTTTGGCTTATGCATTATTAACACAGGCTTTCCTGTTTTGCTTGTAACATTTTATAGGCTTTTTCAAACATGCAGTCAGATTTGCTCTGTTGCTCCTTTATTTTTTTGACTTAACCCATTATCAGCTTGATCTTGCACAATTCAGAAGAAACAAAGTTTTAAAAATAGGAACTAAGCTTTAAAAATACTAAAAAATGAAGTGTGTGTGTGTGAATTGAATTTCAGCAGTAACTTTATTTAAATTTTTTTTGTTTTAACTTTCTGTGTAGTCTCTCTTCTGTAGTATATCTTCACATGCCATATTAAAGGAAAGACTTTACTGTGGGTTATTTTGAAAAGTTTTAGTTAATGTAACTTTTGAAGTAATAGTCTCTTACTTTATTAAATCTGTTTGGTCTGAGACCGGTTACTTATACATATACATATGGTTTGTTGAATCTTAAAAGTTCACGTAATATATACATGTCCCTCTCTACCTGATATATGAATTACTTCTAAAATATTATTTTGAATGCCTTGTAATATGGAACTCTCCACTTCATAAAGTATTTTATTTCTGGTCATTTAAATTGTTAGGAAATTCTTCCTTCTATTAACGTGAAATGCTTTCTTGGATTGCGTTCTACTTCTGCCTTCTTAAACCGTACAAGATAAATCTAAATCCCTCTTCTGTAACATGACTGTTGAGATATTTGAAGATAGTTTTCAGTTTACCTGGGTTTTTACTTAGCTAACTAGTTCCTTTAACTATTTGCTGGTCCCTCTACCACTCTATTCCAAATTCTTTGATGAACATTTTGTATAAGCATTTCCAAATATAAATCCACAACTAAACTGAATACTCTGACGGTACTGCTGGTATAGATCCAGCCTGGTACCCCCTTATGTTCTCAACTGTCATGATGCTAGGGCAGGCTTTGTAGCAGCTGCGTCCCACTGACACTCTGATGGGAACTGATGGGACACTCTGATGTCCAGGGACATTGGCTGTTCCAGATCAGCGCAGTCCAGCAGAGCTTTCTGCAGTGGGAAATATTCCATATCTGTGTTGTCCAGCATGTTAGCTGCTCGCCGTATGTTGCTATATAGCACTTGAAATATGGCTGGTGTGAGCAACTGAGCTTTCGATTTTAATTGTGTTGCAGCTTGCACGTGCGTGTCGTGTGAGTCACTGATTTGCAGTGCGTTCCCAGCGAGCGTTTAAACGTCACTCATTCGCACGTGTGTAGGGAGGTTGAAGGCCAAGTATATTTGAGATGTGGGGTTTCTCTGGGGGTCGGCAGAGGTGGAAAACCAAGCTCAGCAGCGGGTGGCTGGCATCCAGGGCGCTTGAGTTCTCTGTGGAGCTGGGGAGCTGAGGTGCTTACGTGGCTCCGCTTCCTGTTGTTGGGCCTCCGGCTGCCTGTGTGCACTGGGAGTGGAGGTGGCTACCTGGAGGGCGTCTCCCCATGTCGCCGTCCCCCCCTGCACACCAGTGTCAGGGTCAGGGTCGGCGTCAGCGCTGAGGGGCCGGCCCGGGCACAGGTCGCGGGTCAGGCAGTGGCGTGGCCCCGGGAGCAGTGTGTCGCGTGCAGCGCAGGTCTGCTGTCCAGCCGGGCGGCCGTGAGTTGTGGCGCTAGGGCGTGGAGTGGAAACGGCGCCCCTCGTGGCATCTTCCTCTTAACTTAGGTGTCATATCTGAGAAGTAGCTTAGGGTTAAGCCTGTGGTGTAAATAATTTCCCTTGAATGCGTACAGATGGTGCCTACTGATATTTAGGGTTTTTCCCATGAGTCTCATAATTTCATAGTGAGCATGAGAGGAGGTGGGAATTTCAGGGCAACGTAGGAATTTTCAGACTGTTGACTTTTTAAGGCTGATTTCCCAGTTGGTGATGGAGGTGCAGCTGCAGAGAGTCTGGTGTCGAGTCCACATCGAGACCCATCCAGGTTCCCCAAGTGACTAGATTTCTGAGTTCGGTTAGGAATTTGCTTGCGGCACTGCCTTCCTTTTAGAGTTAAGAGCAGCCCCTTCATTCACTCTTTTAGTGTTCTGCATGCTTAGAATTTTCACAAGAACTATTTTACATTCAAATAATGGAGTTGGGTGGTTTGCATAGTGTGTTTCAGGATTTCGACTCGCTTGTCACCGCCCTCAGAACTCAACTTTGGTTCTTGTCTGTGTTCATTTCACCAGACGTTCCGTTTTCACAGTTGTGGTACAGCCAGTGTTTCCTGGCACCAAAAGGTTAAATATGGACTGTTTTCTTTATAGTCATCACCCCACACCTGGGAACATCATTGTATTTTTAAACTGTTACTACTCCCTTCCTTTAAGGAGGAAAAACACTAGGAATGAGTAATAGTAATGTTTCAATATTTGTTTGACCCTGTGGCAGACTGTGCATTTCAGCATCAAAAGTAGGTGGATGCGTTATCATTGCTGGTGGCTCTTCCCATCCAGTCTGTAAACCTGATTTGTTTTATTTAGTACGGGAGAAGGGGAATTGATGAATTCATTTTACTAAGCAATCTTGAGTCTTTGTAGTACATTCCCCGTTTGAGGAAAGATAAAGAAATGCAGAGTTTGTGAGAGTATGAAGCACTTTCGGCACATATATTTTGTTGTACTGTGTGTTTACCTATCTTGTGGGACATTTAAATGTTCTCCAGTGTCTTCATTAGCCAAAGAACACACATGCACAGCCCTTAGACACAGACGAGTATGGTGACAACCAGAGGGAAGGGGTGGCTGAGTGGAGGCGGACAGAGGAGGGAAAATGGAGACACCTGTGAGTGTCAACAAAAAACGTAAAGAAAAAGTAAAAAATAAATAAAAATTTTAAAATAAGTGTTCTTCAGTATTGTCAGTATTTCTTTTGAATAATCATTATTTTTAATTACAGTCCAGATTTCTCTTCTCCCCTCCCTAGCCCTCTTTTTGGAAAAGTCAGTAGTCTGGGTAATTTCTATTAGAAAAGCTCTGTCAGAACCAAGGAGGGGTTGTAGTCTGGTTAGTGAAGCAAAGCACATGTGACCGCATGCGGACCAGAACAGTAGGGGTCAGTTTACCAGTGAAGCGGCTTGTCAAGGTCAGTAAGGGAGAAGAGAGAAGCCTCCCCTTCTCCCAGCTTGGTTGTTGTCTGGAATTTTAAGTTAAGTAAAACCATTAATTGTGTATATGTTCCTCAAACTAAATACAAAACCCCAAAGACTCTCAGTGTCATACTTTTGTTGATAAGATCATGGAAGGTTATTAAATGAGTCTGTGGGACTTTGTGTAGGAAAGATGGGAGGCAAAATGGAATCCTTTCCTCTATGAGCAGGAATACTTGTGTTCTTCTTTTAATGGTTGGGTATAATATTCTGCTTTTTAGCCTATTTTTGTAAAGGGTGAAAGCATGAAAATGACCTTTACTTCACTCTGTTGAAAGGTCTTGCCTAATTTGAGTTGTGTGTTGTTGCAGACAACTTTAAGCCTATTAAAAGGTTGGATGCTGTGTCTTATTATCAAGATACTTTCAATACAATCTTCGCAGTTTACTAAAATTTTAAGAAAAGTCTTTAGACTAAAAGTGTAACAATTATAGAGTTGAGGTGTTGACTACATTGTCTGAGTTAGTTCTTTTTAAATATAGCATCAGTTTTAAAAATATGGATCTTCCTCATCTCCCGCAGTAAAAAAATGAATCATATTTAACGCTTTAGATTTCTCCTGCTACTGTTTTCTTTGCATATAGTTTAGTTGGGTAAGATCTGTGGGAGGGTAGTTAAAAGTGGGAAGTGATTTAACAGATACCTTTGAGGCACATGGCTATGAGGTTTTGTTTCTGCCTGGAAAGCACTGAGGTCTGAGCTTAGAATGGAGGTGGCTGTGTGGTGTGTGGGGGAGGAGGGAGTTAATAATGTTCTCTGCTGTGATAGCTCTTTTCTGATCTAAAAGTCCATTTAAAGAGAGGCCACTTTGGGTTCTTATGAAAAGCATTTTGTGTTCTGAAATCAGGATGGAAACAGCCTACTCCTTGAATGAGTTGAGTTGAAATGACTTTCTTGCCCCACATCCCACTCCTTCTTTTTTTAATTTTTAATTATTGACTTTTAGAGAGAAAGGGAGAGAGAGAGACAGACAGACAGACAGACAGACAATTCAAGATTGAAGCATTGATCTTCTGCCTCCTGCTGCCCCCTCTATGGGGATCCACCCGCAACCTGGACCTGTGCCATGACCAGTATTCCAACCGGCAACCCTCCTGTGCCTGGGATGACACCCAACCAACTCAGCCACACCAGCCAGGACCCATCCCTTTAATCCATTACTGGCGGATGAGAAGCCTTCAGACCGTGTATATTTCTCTGGTTTGCCCTGTGGCTGCCCACTTTCCTGGTTCAGTTTTCATTCAGAATTGTCTCTGAAGATCATCTACTTCTTGATTTACCTGAGAACACTGTGTTCATCCTAAACTAATGTGACTTATTTATAAAGCAGTATTTTATTTTCCTTTCCAATTCCTAAATTTCTTTGCTTAAAAATAAAGCAAGCCCTGGCCAGGTGGCTCAGTTGGTAGAGTGTTGTCCTCTACCAGAAAGGGTTGTGGGTTTGATTCCTGGTCAGGGCACACATACTTAGGCTGCGGGTTTGATCTCTGGTTGAGGCGGCCAATCGATGTTTCTCTGTCTCTTCCCCTTCCTCTCTCTCTAAAAATCAATGAAAACATGTCCTTGGGTGAGGAATAAAAAAAAAAGAGAAAAAGAAAAAATCAATAAAATAGATTTCTGTTTTCTGCTGGGGAATTGTGTTCTATGTGATGTGGTTTCTGTTTTTATGACACGTCCTTTATTGACTCATAGCACTTTCTCCAGTGCATGGACATAATGGAATAACTGTTTTTAAAATGATTTATCCTACATTACCAATGATTTGGTAGACAAAAATTATGTTTTCACTTGGTAATTATATTAGTTTAACCAGCAAGAAATAATGTACATAAACTGTTTTATTGGCAAAGTTTGCCCTTAAAAGTATTAGTTTTGTTTATGAACAATTGTTTTTATTGGTTGTATGAGTTTGGGTATGCATTCCTCTGAGTCAGTTTCTGTAGTGCAGCTATTTGCTAAAGCCTTAAAAATTAAAGTACCAGTTTCACGGCTTGTCTTTGCATTTATTTTCTGTATGTTTAAAGGGCAATTGTCAAATGGGGGAGAACCCTAAATTATTCTGTGAAAAAAGCGAAGAGCCTAGGAAACTAGAGTAAGATTTGAATTTGGTGAAGGTACGGGGTTGTAGAATTACAGGCACAGCACGTTTCCTGTATTTCTTTAAGGCTTGAGTTTGTGGAGGTGGTTTTGTTCAGGGAAGAGGCAGAATTATTCTCCGAACGTCTTATGAAGCGGGGCACCGGGACATCTGGAGAGCGGAGCTCACTGTGTGTCCCTGTGTGGGTCAGGGTGCCATTTGAAAACCATTGCAAAGTGGGCCACATTTTCACTCTGTTAAAAAGGAACAAAGCGTTGTAAAATGGAACATTGATTTCTAAATTTGAAGTTTTATGTGTTCTCTCAGAAAAGGAAAGAAATCGCCCTCCTAGAAGACAAAGAACGAACGAAACCCCCAGCCCCCTAGCTTTGCACAGACATCTATTGCTCACAGCTAAAAAGCCAGAGCCCAGCGCACTTCAACATGCCGAGTGCGCCCGCTCTGCGGGGCTGCTTAATGGGAACCGAGGACCAGAGTAGTTTACATTTAATCAGCTTTCTCTCACTGTCTTAAATGTGCTGTTCTACACAACCTCAGGGGTGCATTTTGGAGAGTGAATGAAGGACTCACCAGTAAGGACACTTGGGAGGTGCTGTAATGCAGACTTAGAGAGCTGTAACTTTGGCTCCTCCACGCGACCCGAGGTGACTTCTTGTGCACAGCATCAGGTTCAGCCCTGCAGCTGCTTGCTGGCTGGTGTCCTTTGCCAAGTATTGCACCCCCGAGCCTGTGTCCTCATCTGGGTCTCCCTGGGGTTACCCAGGCATGGAGCTGTCCCGCAGGCCACATGAGCCTGGCCCTTCACCTGCTCTTGGCCCATATCTCAGGGTCACCACTTGAGTGACCTCTTGATAGAAGCCTGGTGATCAGCAATGTTGCTGAGAATGCTTGAAATTAGGCAGAAGGGCAAGACCAGTGTGTGCACAGCTTTACCTCCTGTTGAATGTGAAGTCTTTGGCACGTAGTATTTGCCCGTGTTTTCTTGAACTAGAAGTAAAGGGGCACATGATGCCGAGGAGCAGTGCTGTCTGACTTTCTATAACTGAGGCTTTGTTTACTGAGGAATGAATTTTAAAAAGAGAATTCATATTATTTCTGTATATTCTAAAAGAAAGTAACAAAGAGGTGGGAGGGGCAGCCCACCAATTCTTTCTTCTTAATAAAAAGTAAGTCAACTCCACTATACCATCCACCCTATTTTTGCTAGAAAGAATGGGTGTGCTGATTTATTTCATGGGATAATTTTATATATAATGTATATTCTTTAAAAAATAGTTTAACAGGGTAAATGACAATTCAGCAGTAAATTCAAACTTCCCTTTTTTGCCTTTGTTATCTTTAAGCAGATATTTCTAAAATTTCCAAATAAAATATTAAGTTTTTATGTTTTTGTTTTAGAAAGTAGTTTTTCAGAAATCTGTGCCTTTGCCCATTTCTTTAGCAGTATTGTATAGTTGACATATATTTTATTTTGATAAATTCTGTTTTAGTGGGTTTAAAAGTCACTCTTTGTTCCACCTACATTTTGTGTTTCATTCTTGCATCAAATAAAGGAATATATAGAGTAGGAAATAAAGAAACCTACTGCTCAGTGATAAGTTTTCTCTTTAAAAATAGCTTTACTGGTAATATGATGTATTTATTGTAAAGATGAGATTACTATTTTCTGTATCTTAAATTTTTTTCTTAGCATATATTCTTGGATAATTCACTTATTTTAGAAAATGAGGGTCATATCATCTATATACTGTTTATAACCTGCTTAGAAAACGTAACATAATTTCCTAACAAATGTAGTTGTATACCACCATTTTAAATGAATTCCTAGCGTCTACATGGAATAAGTTCATTTAAGACAATATTAAACCTAAATATACTATATAATTAAGCAATTGCATTTTTTAGTTTTCTTCTTGTTGTGTTGATCTTGAATGTTCAAAATGATACTCAGATATTAAAAAGTAATTCTGAGCAGCATTTAAGAACCATCAAACGTGGAAGAGTTTGTTTTACACACAAATAAAACTCCTCAAAACAAAACACGCTTTTCCTCGTGGTTCATTTATTTGAGATTCTCCTTGTTTACAGAAACTGCCTCATGTTTATCTGGAAACCAGAAGATTTTCACGTGCTTACGCAGCAGGGGGAGAGGGATGGCGACGTGCTCTGGGTGAGCCAGGCGCGGGAGGGGCCGCGCTTTCCGCTGGGCCTTTGGAAGACCCCGGGTGTGCGGTGCGAGGCAGACGCTCTGCTGACACCTGAGCGAGAGTCCTGCCCAGCGCTCTTTCCTGTCAGCTTCAGAATCTCTCCTGTCACTCTTGGAAGCGTCACAGAGATTCTGCATTTTGGCTTGTAGTTGTGGGGAGTATTGTCCCCAGTATCGCCTCTGCCCCCCCAAATAAAGCCCGGCCTTGTCATGGGCTCAGCTGCATGCCTTATTAACTCATCTCCTGACCTTTGGCTCCTCAAGACTGAGCTGTCAAGGCTCCTGTGACATCAGCGGTGTGTGTCCTAAATGGATTTGCTGCCTACGCTGAGTCAGCATTTTCTTCCCTTGCACAGGAGAAAAGCAGGGCTAAGTCTCATTTTGAAAATGTATTGCTATCTGCTCGTGACACTTTAGAGACCACTCTGCTTATCTGACTAATAGCCAAAGGGAAGCTGATGGTCTGTTTTCGCCATTGAAGCCTAAAACCCTACTAATTTCTCCCCTCACCACCCCTCCCCCCAAGATCTCTTTATGCTCATGTGCTGAGGCTACACACAGGCTAATGTGATATGTTGTGTAGGGAAAATTAGGGTAGGATTATCTGAGAGATTTGTGATTTTAAATTCATTTATGATAGCATAATCTTCATGTGTATCTCAGGCCATCGAATGTTGTGTGCATGTGTTTGTATGTTTCTCTGTAACAAATGTAAGTTTGGAATTGTTGATTTTGCAAGAGAGAGGATACATTTTTAAATTATCTTTTTTTTTAAAACAGCTTAACCTCAACTGGCATGGATTCTCTTGAAAGATTTATTTTTCATAAAAATTTTAGGAAAATTTAGTAAGTGTGTATTTATGTCTATATATATGTGGTCTGTAAAGGTTTTGTTTTGGATATTTGAGGAGAATCATTATTTGGTTCTGTTTTATTTTAGCTTTTAGGAAATAAAGGGCATAGAAACAGTCCAAGAATCAATGCAGATAAGGTGCTAAGTAGATTGTAATAGCACCAGAGGACCTAAGAATGCATTAATCTCCAAGCTACATGATGATTTTTGTGCTGTGAAAGGTTAGTTTTGCTGTTGGAAGACTTAATTACTTTTCAAATGAATATTTCATAACAGTTATGTTTTCATTGAATATATATCTGCATACGTTTTCCACTCCCCCTGTGGTAGATGTCAGGTATCAGCAGTTTGAAATTTAGGTATTTCCCTTGCCTTTTTTTCATAGAGCAGCTGTGAAGAAGAGTTTATTTTTATTTTTAAAATATTTTTTAAGGTTCCAAGTAATAACACAGTTCAGCAGTGCTTTCCCTGCCAGTTAGTTTCCTGAGTTTATCTGATGTGCCCCGTGAGGAGGTGAGTGCGGGCCGCGGGCGCAGGCTCTGTGCCCTGGGCCGGCTGGCTTCTGGCACAGCTGTTTCTCGCTCAGTCTCCCTCTTTGGCTACAGTGTGGAAAGTCTGTGTCATTTAAGAAAAATTACTGTTGACAATCCTGTGGCTATTTTGCCTTAGTTTAGCAGGGGTTAATGGAATAAGCTAAATTTGTACTTTAATTTACGAATATATGTTAATAGTTCTTGGAAGCTTAGAATAAAATTAGTAAGTTTAAAATAAAACCTTAGTGGTTTCAATTTAGGGGAAAAGTTATTGTAATACAAATATAGATAACGTTTAATAGCCTCTTTTCCCACCTCTTTTATATTAAATACAGTTTTGAAATTTTAGAACCTAATGTAGATAATATAGTTTGCTAATTATCTTTTGGGGGGGGAGTTTGTGAACAATAAATATTTTTTAGCTTGATTGTCTAAATGTCATATTTAATGTACATTTGGAGTTTATTGCAGATCATGCAAAAGTTCAGTAATCTTTACTAAATTCTGAGATTTTTTTTAGATTAGGCTTACTTAATTTTATCTTTCAGGTGTAGGCAGTATATACTTTTTTGTTTTAATTACTGGGATGTCTTCTTTGTGTACTTATAAGTTTGCCCCACCCTCAGGTTTTTATTTAAAATTTACTCAATGGGATCCACACAAAAGGAGGGAGGTGATGGGTAGGGAACATACGGGGGACACAGGAAAATGATGACGTGGTTCTCCCCCAAGACACAGTTTCTCTCTTGGAAGAGAGAGATGAAAAGAGGCCAGGCTGGAGCTGGGGTGGAGAGGAAGGGGGAACACTGTGGCTGCCTTCCCCCTGCGCCCAGGAAGCACCTCTAGTCCTGGGTCCTCTCATCAGCGCTGGCCTCCCAAAGTGCCACCTTTTACGTGCTTTGCTTTTGTTTTAGTCATTGTTGGTGCAGAACTGGATGGCATCTCTTATTAGCACAGGGACCCCAGCTTCTCATAGTACCTCTAAGGCATTTAGGACATGCTGCCCATTTTCTTTCCAGTAAATGAACTAGTGTCCATTTGTATCAACTGCTAATTTATCATTCAACAAGGTAGACCTAGAGCCTAACAAACTAGTTAACCATTTCTTGCTTAACTTGAAATTCACATTAAGACTTTATAGTTGGCAAATGTGATATATTTTTATTTACAGTAAACCAAGATTTAAGGAGGCATACTTTAAAATCTTGTTAATCTTTTTAGTTTGAAAGTGTAAATGTTTAGGAGTGGTTTCAATTCGGGCGAAAAAGTTATTACAATACAAACACAGATAACTTTTAATAGCTTCTTTTTCTAGCTCTTTTAATAACTTAATAAATTTCCTTTTTGTCTGCCTTTGCTCTTTGTTAATGCTGATAATGCCCTACTTTTTAATTGCTTTGATTAGAGATTTTATCTTCACCATCATTAGTGGATCTTTAAATCTAGTCTTTTGAGAGACATGAAAGGGTTCATGTAGTATTACTGCTTTTCAAAATATACCTCATATTTGAAGATTCGAGGATGTGTTACCAAGTACAAATTAGTTTTATACATGCACATGTACATGTACACACACATGTATGTACACAGACATGTGCTCCTTAGTAAAGGTTTCATAGTATTAAGACACAAATCACTGTAGGAAATGTCATTAAATAGGAATGAAAGTTGTGAAGATAAATCAGCTGTCAGGTTACTGATTAATTAGGAAATGGGATTTTTCCCCTAATACTTCCCTCTTATGACTGGTTTTCCCTGCGCTCTCCACGACCAGTTGGAAAGAGGAGAGGAGGAGGGAGGAGTGTGTTCATCTGCGCAGCTGGTACATAAAACTTGCTTCAGTGCTTTAAAAGTATAGCAATATTAATTTACCTTACATATTTTATTTGAAATATAAATTTCCAATCTGCTGCTATGGATTAAAGCGTATGTCGTATTCATTATTGTTATCAGAGTGAAGATTTAAGTTTCAGACTTTTCCAAATGTATTTAATATTGTTTGATCAATGAATTGAAATTATGCTTTCATATAATATTGACTTAAGATTATATTCAAAACAAATACTGTATGAACCTCCCGGGGGGGGGGGGGGGTTGTGATTACCCTGAAAGTGGTGGAAATAGTCCAGGGAACTTTCTTCTCGCAGCAGGGCTCGCTGCAGGCTGCATGTCCTTCGCGCCCTGAGCGCTCGAGGCCGGGGCGGGGGCGCGCGGGGCGGCGCGGAGGTGGCCGCCCTCGGCCTGGGCAGCGCGCTCCTGTCCCTCCTCCCGCCCGTCCGTCCATCGGCTGTTTCTGTTCCGTCTGTCCCTCCCGTCCGTCCGTCGGCTCTTTCTGTTCCGTCTGTCCCTCCCGTCCGTCCGTCGGCTCTTTCTGTTCCATCTGTCCCTCCCGTCCGTCCGTCGGCTCTTTCTGTTCCATCTGTCCCTCCCGTCCGTCCATCGGCTGTTTCTGTTCCATCTGTCCCTCCTGTCCGTCCGTCCGCCCTCTCTGTTCCGTCTGTCCCTCCCGTCCGCCCTTTCTGTTCCGTCTGTCCGTCCTGTCCGCCCTTTCTGTTCCGTCTGTTCCTCCCATCCGCCCTTTCTGTTCCGTCTGTCCGTCCCGTCTGTCCGTCCCCTCTGCCCGCAGGTCGGAGTGTAGGAGGCCGGCAGCCGGGCCCGTGCTTCATGTGCATCATCCGGCGCCTGGGCCCTCGCCCGGCGCCGGGAGGGGATTATTTTATTTATATTTATTTATTTTTATATCTTTATTGATTTCAGAGAGAGGAAGGAGAGGGAGAGAGAGAGAAACGCCAACGCTGAGAGTCATCGATGGCTGCCTCCTGCGCGCCCCGCCCCGACGGAATGGACCCGGTCGCCTGGGCCCGGGGCCGCGGGGCCGCTGAGCTCAGCCGGCAAGTGCCTTACACGGCGGGCGGGTGGCGCTGCTCGGCGGCCGGTATCCCAGCACCGACCGCTCAAGCACAGAAACGCGGGCGACGTGGGAGTTTGGGCGACAATGTGAGTGATGAGAAACCCGACAGCTGTGACACTTGGAGGCGAGGGTAGAGGCCCTTTGTCCCAATGGGCTGGTCGCTTCCCGCAGCGGGACATCAGGCCCGAGGCTGCCCTGGACGGCGGCAGACCCGCCGCCTGCTGCGGAACCGGGGGCCGGGTCGTGTTCAGCTGTGGCTTAGTTTCGAACTTGCTTCTGGAAGCGCCCTCCACGCCGCGGGGCGCCTGTGACCCCGCGCTCCCGGCTCCCGAGGCGGCGCCGCCGAGGGGTCAGCGGGGTGAGCCGCAGCCTCGCCCACCGCCTCCAGCCGGGCGAGCGGTTCCGGGACTTTCTCTTCCCCGCCTGTTTCCCCGACGGCGGGGGAGAGGTGCCTTCTCCGTAGGTGCTGCTGGGACCTCTCCAGGCCCGCACAGCCCCGCAGGAAAGGGCGCCTGCAGTGAGGGCGGGACCCCGCGCCCACAGGTGGGGGGTGCCCAGCGCGAAGCCCACAGGTGGGGGGTGCCCAGCGCGAAGCCCACAGGTGGGGGGTGCCCAGCGCGAAGCCCACAGGTGGGGGGTGCCCAGCGCGAAGCCCACAGGTGGGGGGTGCCCAGCGCGAAGCCCACAGGTGGGGGGGTGCCCAGCGCGAAGCCCACAGGTGGGGGGGGCCCAGCGCGAAGCCACAGGTGTGGGGGTGCCCAGCGCGAAGCCCACAGGTGGGGGGTGCCCAGCGCGAAGCCCACAGGTGGGGGGTGCCCAGCGCGAAGCCGGCGCCGCTGTGAAGGACGGTCGCTTCTGGTGACACTGGCTCTGCTTAGGCGTTGAAGTTTTTTGCAGGCTGCGAAGTTGAACCTCAACTCGGGTGTATTTCTGGAAAATGCGCTCCAGGTTCCAAACAGGGTGACTTCAAGAGGAACCTTACTACGGAAGTTATTTGTAAATTATTTCAAGAACGGACACAGAAAAGCATCCCCTGCTATTAATATCTCAGTTGATTTTATTCCTGTTTGTGTGTGTCAACAAAATCATCCAGATAACATTCAGTGTGAATGCAGATCTATTCAGAATAAGTTGGTTGTTCTAACTCAGATTATAACCTTTCCAGCCCATGGGTGGGGGTGGGTGGCTTCCTACCGGGGATGTTTAACTTGTATTGTAGGCTTTCCCTCTGAGCACTGGAGAAAGGAGCAGAGTCTGAATTAACTTTGTTTAAGATGCTAAATTCACACGGTAGGTATGGTGAGCCAGAATTGTCTGCATTTATTGAAAATAGGTGTCAGAAAAAAATTTTAAGATCTCATAATAATACAATAATTACTTTACATATAGTAGTTCCCCATAAGCCAAGTTAATTAGCCTTGTTCAGCCATATCCCAATGGCACTAGTTTTATAACTATCAGTCTATAACTGAAGATGTGTGACTTAATAATATTAGTGAGCTTTATGTGACACGGGGAACTTATATATGGACATTTATTAAAATAGAAGTTTGAAAGTATGCTTTACTATCTCCTGATTTTCTAAAGAAAATACATTGTCTAATAACTTAGGCACAATAATTTCAATTTAGTTTTCTTCTGTCTGGCTTTTCATTCTGTGATGCCTTTTGCACTGACTGGTAGCAGACAAACCTAGGTTAAAGCAGTTCAAACTTTGTAAAGAAAATCGATTGTATTAACTAGGGAACTCTAGAATGTGGGCATCATGTAGAATATTGTATTTAATTACTAGGAATAAAAGCTTTGAGGTTTTAGAACATTACTTTTGATTTTTACATTTTAAAAGTTTTACATTTCTATAATACTTGAAATATGCTTTAACTATCTTAACCAAGATTGTTTAGTAATTCTGCTATGCTGTTTTAAATTTTGGGATATTGACAGCAGTGTGTTCTAAACTATTTTAACCCTGTTTCATTAACAAGGACAAATTTTGTGAGTAACAAACAGCGTTGAAGAGAGATCCTTTAGGCGATAGAAGAGCCACTGTTCGTTGTCCGACATCCCCTCTGGATTGTTGCACCTCTCCTGTGATCCCACTCAGTGTTCACTGACGGTGATGAAACGTTTGGGTGCCTTTTGCCTTCAGCTGCCTGGTGGATTTCGCTTTTGTCCCCAGTGTGTTGTGCAATGTGTTTATGTCTTGCTCAAGCTGAATTGCAACACTGATGTTTGTGACCTGAGTGAGCGCCCCTCGTGTGCTGGACCTGGTTCTCTCTCAGCCTTGCTTTGACCAGCCTCCCAAGTAGTCCTGGATCTCTAGCGGAGAAACATAATTTTGCCCATTTGTATTTTGTGTGAAAATGTAGATCTCTCATTTTCTCCGGGTCCTGGTATTTCTGCTGCTGGTGCCCTTAGCCAGCGGAGCTCTGCTGCTCAGCACGCGTACCAACGACAGCTTACTGCTGCGCCCTCACTCATCCCAGGCATCCTGAAATTCACCATTGATGGAGCTTTCAGAAATCTGTTTCTAATTAAGAGTAACTATTAGAGACTAAGAACTGAAAAATTGATGGGATTTGGGGCTTTAGATTAAAATTGACTTGAATTCAAACAGTCCAGTTTCTGCTTTTACTTGCTTTGTGGTCTTGGAGAAATTAAGACTTCTTTGAAACTGCAATGTTATGAGTAAAATGAGCCACTTACCCGTATTGATAGACGGTTACATGTGCTCACTAATGCCTTAGCTCAGTCATTTAGCCTCAGGTTTTTCTTATTTTTAAAATGGGGATAATAGCATGTAACATTATGTAACAGATTTGCTGAGAGAAGTGCAGTATCTGTATTCAGAGAACATTTCTGAATGAAGTATATTCAACAGTAAAGAGTGGATGAGCTTGGGAATGTGTTACCTTTAATTGCTATGTAATAAATAACCACTAATTTAGGTTTAAAACAACGCTCAGTTTTATTTCGTTTCCATGGGTCAGACATCTGGGCATGGAGTCAATAATACTGTAATAACGTATGGTGCTAGGTAGGTACTAGAAATATTGGGGGGATTACTTTGTAAATTATATGCTATACACCTGAAACTAATACAGAATAATAATGAAGGTAAACTGTAATTGGAAAATAAATTTTTTTTAAAAAGCAACAACAAAAAATTTTTCCTTAGTTATCAGTGGAAGAGTAATGTGTTTAGTAAACATGTAAATACAAACTTGGGTGCTATAGTGTGAAATCAGTACTCTAAGTTTCTCTAAAACAAGTGATCTAACAGAGGACCTACCAAAACAGTTAGCTTAGGGATTCTGGTAAAAAAAAAAAAAAAAAAGTCCCTTAAAAAGGCATTTTATACTTTCAGGAATTTCTCTGTATTTTGGTTCATTTGAAGGAAATGGAAAAATCATAGAAAGAAGTGATGCTTGATTGGCACCCGTTAATATTGGTGTTGGAACAGTCTCACATTATGTCAGTGTTCGTCTGCAGCGGTGCTGTGCAGTGCGGTAGCCACCAGGTACATGAAGCCGGCTGTTGAGCACTTGAAATCCGCTAGTGCGACTGGGCAACTGAATTTTAAATTTTATTTCATTTTAATGAATTTAAATCTCAACAGCTACATGTGGTTAGTGGCTGTCCTATTGGACAACACAGAATGTAGAATGTTTTTTCTTGTCACAGTGCTGGTGGGAATGAGTGTAGTTTATAAGTTGGTGTAATAAAGAGCCAACTAAATGATCTCTAATATCTTTTCTGGTTCTCAGATTTTGTGCTTTATTGTTTCCCTCTCTAATAAGGTACGTAGGCTGATTTTATTAGTGAGTTTGTAAGTCCCTCATCTTCCTGCATATTTATTTTTACTCTTTCATGCAATGAAACTAATTTTTTTATTGTTCATTTAAAAGGAACTGAGTTTTTTAAACATCACAGAATTCCCACTATTAAACAGAGGCTAGAGGCACATGAAATTAATAAAGAATATTCCATTTTGTTTATATTTTTAACCCTCCGAAAATCATTCCACTAGTTTATGTTGAAGGAGATCTCCCCTCGAACACACACACATTTTTGGTTCAGTTTGATTCACTATTTTTATCTGAATAGTTATGAAATTGGATTTATTTAGAAATTACTTCATAGCGATTTAGTGACGTATTTTACTCTGATTATGAATAGAAAAACAGGAAATATTAAGCTGTAAGTGGTTATGATGAAAAAGTGTGTTGTAGTCTATATATCTTTTTGTTGTTTTTCCAATCCCCAAACATCTCTACTGTTCTGGTTACTTTTTTAAAAATTTATATATATATATATATATATATAAATATATATATATATTACTAATAATATATTATTATTATTCCAGAGAGAGGAAGGGAGAGGGAGAGAGAGAAACATCCATGAGAGAGAAACATCATAGATTGGCTGCCTCCTGCACGGCCCCTGCTGGGGATCGAGCCCGCAACCCAGGCCTGTGTTGTGACCAGGAATCAAGCTGTGACCTCGTGGTTCATAGGTGGATGCTCCGCCACTGAGCCGCGCCTGCCGAGCTGTTCTAGTTACTTTTTATATGACCTTAAATCAGAGGTTCTTTCTATATCTCAGAAGTTTTTTCTGCAACTTAGCTGGGCTAATTTAGATGTGATTTTTTCCAAAGGGCACCTGACTTGAGAAAGTTATTTTATTCATTTAGGTGTTGACACTACCCAGGATTTTCACAGAACAAATAGAGAGAATATGGGGAGGAGTGAAGTAAAAACTGCAATCTAGTTTTCAAGTTTGAATTTTTACTGTGGGTATATTTCAGTGATATTTATGTGCATTTTATTTTTTACTAATCTAAGTAAAGATGTGCATTCTAAACAGGTTCCATTTGACTACAGTTGAGGATTTTGAAACATGTGAACCCTTATAAACCTTGTAATAACACAGCCAGAGGAGTCCTGGCGTTGTTTTTTCATACTTCTGTTTCTCACAAGGGAAGCATTACTGACTCTTCCGTTTGCATAGAGTGCATTTTAAAACCCACTGAATTACGGCTATCAAGTAGTTTTATAGTAAATAACCTTGTTTGGTTAATGTACATGAAAGGCTAATTGTTTGGAGGTAGAGATTAAAGTGTTGCAGTTTCACCTAAGATGAGAGAGGGTAAAGGTTAAATTGTTTCTTGAAAAATGTAACAACACAGAACAAAAGCAACCCTGAATACTATTCTCTACCATCTCCTTCACACAAGACACATTATTATGTCAATGAAATTCAGGTAATTAAAAAGCCAAGTGAAAGCACATATGAAAGCCCCCATCTTTTAGCTTCTCTTTTGTTAGATAGTAGCAGATTTGTTTTAACTCCGTGGGTAGCATCACCTGGAAGAATAGACTTTATCCTCTTTAATTTGTTGTTGTTTTAGCTGTTGCTTTATGGGGCTTCAGCCTCCCTTGCACCGGCAGCGCTTCCGTAGAGGATAATAACCCTCAGCGGCGTGTCTCCCCTCGGCCTGTTGCTAAGCTCCCGTTGGCCTAGCTTTAATCAGCCACTACACTTTATTTCTCCATCATTTGGTGGGCATTTGGGCTGTTTCACTTTTTAGTTATCGTGACTAGTTCTGCCTGGAATAGTCATGTGTAAGTTTCTGTAGCCATCATTTCTCATTTCTTGTGAGTAGTTCCTGACGTGTGGAATTTTGTTAGAACATGTAAATTTCTGTCTAGCGATTTAAGAAACTGCCACACTGGTTTCCAGGGTGGTTGTACCGTTTTATGTTCCTACAGCAACGTTCCTCTGTCTCTTCACTACAGCCATCCTTGTGGATGTGACTGGGACTTTAATTTGCATTTCCCTAGTAACTGGCGATGCTGAGCATCTTTTCAGGTGCACACTGACCATTTCTGCACCTTCCTTTGCACCCTCCTTGGTGAAATAACCTGTGCAAATCTTTTGCTAATTTTTAAATTGGATTATTTTGTCTTCTTACTGAGTTTTAAGAATTTATATATCCTGTACAACTTCTTTATCACATAATGATTGGTAGGTATTTCCTCACAGTCTGTGGCTGAGCTTTTTATTTTTATTAAAGGTGTCTTTTGAAGAAAAAAAAAAAGCCTTTAATTTTGCCAAAGTCCAGATTTTCATTTTTTAATATCTCTGTGTGTGTGTGTGTGTGTGTGTGTGTGTGTGTGAAATGTATGATTGCTCCAGTTTTGAAATACTTTTTACTTAATATAGAATTTTAGTTTGACAGTATTTTTCTTTTAGTACTTTGAAGATACTGCATCACTGTCTTCTGGCTTTATTGTTTCTGACAAGAAGTCTTTCTTATTTTTGTTCTTTGTATAATGTTTTTTTTTCTCCTGGCTCGTCTTCAGACTTTCCCTATTATTGGTTTTAGGCAACTTGGTTATGATATGACTGTAGTCAAATATATGGTTGTATGGCTGTAGTTTTCTTTATGTGTCTTTTGTGTGTTGTTTGTTATGAATTTACAGTTCATCATATTTGGAAAATTTGCAGCCATTTTTTTCCTCAACTATTTTTTCTCTCCCCCGCCCCTTGTGCAGCATTATTAAGTACATATATATTGGACTTCCTGAGTCTTTTTTTCTTGCCTTTTTAATTTTTATATTAAGTGTTCAATTTCAGGTTTAGGAGTCTTTTTTTGTGCAGTTTTAAATCTGCCATTTAATACACCTAGTGTATTTTTCATATCAGACATTACAGTTTTCATCTCTAGAAATCTAATTTGGGTTATTTCATACAGTTTCCATATCTCTAAGATGTGAGCTATTTTTCCCTCTACCCTTTTGAAAGTTGGAATATAGTTATAACTGACTATTTTTACCTACCAGTCCCAACATCTTTGCCATTTTTGTGTGTGTTTCAGTTTACTGACTTTTCTCTTTGTTTGGGTCATATTTTTACACTTCTTTGTATTCCTGGTGATCTTTGATTGGGTGCCAGACATTGTGAGCTTTGCCTGGTTGTCGAGTGCTGGGCGGCTATGTGTATGTAGGTGTGTATGTATTTGTGTAAACATCTTTGAGCTCTGGCGTGGGACCCAGTTACATTACTTGGAAACAGCTGGATCCTTTTAGGCTTTAGTCAGGGACCAGAGTGGTGGTTAGCACTAAGTTTTTCCCCTTTTTGAGACAAGTTCCTTCCAAGTTTTTATGCAGTTTTCCATCTCTGACTGGTTAGTAACAAGAACTCTGGGATAGCCCTGAGGATTATTTCCCCACCCTCAGATTGTTTCTTTACGCACAGGGGCTGACGTTACTCGGCTGAGTCCCGGAGGGGCGACCGTTAATACCCCAAACCCTCTCTGTGCAGCCTTGTCCTTTCTTTGCTCTTCCTTGAGAACTCTGGGCTTCCTTGGGCTCCCGGCGCCTTCCTGGACTTAGGAAAAGACCACAGGTGCCTGCTTGCCCCCCGCCCTGCGGCCTGCACACTCGCTCTGGGCAGTAGGCTGTAGCCACAGGGTCCCCTTCTTTCCTGCCTCTCAGGCACCACTGGCCCTGTTGCCTGATGGCCAGTGACCTGAAAATTGTTACACTACATGCTTTGTCCATATTTTTAAGGGGAGAGAGTAAATGCCAGTCTCAGCGACAGAAATGACCATTAGAACAGGATGTAAAGGTAGGGACAAGTATAGATCTCTTTATACCTGATCCTGAGAAGATGTTTTCGTCCGTAAGTTCTATTAATGCTTCTAAGTTCTACTGTATGCACATGGTGCTAGACATCACTTAGTGTAGTTTTTAAAGACAGAAGTGTGGAAGTCCGGTATATGGTGCTGAACCGTCTCAACACCATGAAATCATAAGCTTCGTTCTGTGTTGCACAGGAAGAGCCTGTTGTGTATCACCGAGTGTCACCATATGGGACATCACTTTCACTGTGCGGTTGGATAGGTGGATCTTCACTTAATGTTCTGTTTAGTTCCATGGCAGGAGCATCTTCATTAACACAGTTCAAAAGGATTTAATGACTGGGTTTTGTTGGTATAGAAAGAACCATGTCCTTTGTAGAATCATAAATTTTACTTTCTAGCAGCACATATTTAAAAGTGATGTATTACTTTTTCTAGCTACACATTTTTTCAGGCTTCCTTATGATAACAAGATCAAACTGTTATTTTGTTTGTTCCAAATTTTTCTCCACTTTCTATCCAGATGGCAGCTTACTCAAGTGTACATGATAATATATTTACATTTTTCCAGTTAAAAGTAAGAAGCCCATTTGCATGCTACTGAACTGCTTAATGAATGAGAGAGGGGGAGGAGTTAAACGTCCCCAGTGCTTGCCTTTCGGTTTGCCATCCTGACAGTGCTGGTGGTGGTAATGCCCCCGATTCTGGTGGAAGAATTTCATTTTTCTGGTTTGTAGTTTTGTCATTACTCTTTCCATGTTTATCTGGTTACAGAATCATTTGAAAATTCCCATTTGTCAGGAATCTCAACTTTGCAAGGACAGTTATATGTTGGATCACATTATAGTCAGATACCCATCTAAGGTAACTGTTGAGAAGCCTGGTGGGAAACCTACCCTTTCTAGGTCAGGTTCCAGTGAACACCGTTTCCCTTAGACCGAATTTGCTGGTAGGCGACTGACTCAGCTGTCAGCTCTCCACATCCTGCCGCGGGGAGAAATTACCCACCCAGTGACAGGTGTGGGAGGCTGGGAGCCAGGCTGGGCCTGCTCGTTTTCTTTGCTGTGAAGGGTACTGGAAATTACTACTTGCTCTACCTGAGTTTGAGCTTGGCAGTGGTCCAGCACCAGTAGAGTTGCATGAAAAACAACGGAATTATTTTCAGTCAGTTGGTTCTTCCTTTTTAAAGTCAGTTGCAGTATGGACTTTCTTTTTTAGCACCCAAGTTAAAAGACCCCAGAGAAAGTATCTGAAATTAGTATTTCTCATTAAAAAGTTATCCAGCCCTAGCCAGTGTGGCTCAGTGGTTGAGTATTGTCCCGTGCACCGGAAGGTCACCAGTTCAATTCCAGGTCAGGGCACATGCCCAGGTTTCAGCTCAATCCCCAGTAGGAGGTGTGCAGAAGACAGAGGATTGGTGTTTCTCTCCCCCACACACACACACTTCCTCTCTCTAAAAATCAATAAAAAAACATTTTTTAAAAAAACAAAGAAAAAGTAAGTCATCCAACTTTCTTATAATGCTGAGGTCCATAATCATGGTGTTGTTACAGTTTGATTAGTGTATCTGGAAAAGAATTATCTCCTTTCTGTGTGCCAGGCAGTGTGCTAGTTGGGGGGATATAGAGCTGGCATTCATGGCACTTTCCCTCGAGGAGGCATCTGGCTTAGTGGCAAAGGCGCTCTGTGAAATGATGCCCTGCCACGAACTCTGCTGTCTTCCTGGGCACTGAAGGAGGCCCAGCGAAGGTCCTGGCAGCAGACCTGAGAGGGCCAGGCCCATGCAGCAGCAGGAAGCCCGCACGTCCAGGAAGGGGCAGGAGTGCACAGGAGCTGAGATTTGGGCTTGAAGCAATGAAGAGCCTCGCATATAGAGGAATACATAGCTTTTAGCTCCCTCTCATAACTTAAGAAAGGGTCTCAGAATTGAAGAAACAGTTTCATGGTAAATCTATTCAGAATTTATTTTGATACTTACATTTCAGTCTAGGTCTTTGTCATCCTGGCAGTTGAGTGAAACCAGTCTTTTTGTTTAATTCCTGACTTAGCAAAACGCTTTGGTGTCGTATTTCCCGAGACTCCTGGCGAGCACCCCCTACTCGGGCCTCGTGCTGGGAAGCCCGGCGTTCTCGGGGATGGCGCACCTTCGCCTCAGCTGTGGCGGTGGGCAGGCGCAGGCGGGGTCTGTTTTGGAGGGGTGGCAGTCAAGTGGGGGTGGGAGCTGTTAATGGACGAATTAACCAAATCGGGAAATGGAGCTCCACCTTTCTTCATGTCAGATACTTAGAATCAGGCAGCAGAAAACAAAAAGGGTTAAAGGCACACATGCTCCTTTCTCCAAGGATATGTTGTAACCCAGGTAGTCTGAATGTGTAACTAATTTATAGGTAATATTTAAAAAATCAAATGAATCAGTCTTTTAAAATCTGTATTTCTTTAAAAACCTCACATGCATGTTCATAGAGGCATTAACGTATGCTGTCCTTTAGTTCCTGGGTTTGGCGTCCGCCCGACTGCACCAGGTGAGGGCTGTGGCTTGCGTGCCACCCTCCCGCCCGCACGGCCTCCCAGATGCAGCCCCGCCCCAGCTTCGGTGGCGACCCGCTGCCCTCTCGCGGTACCCCTCCTCTCGCTGCCCGGCGCTGCCGCCCCCTCAGCTGGCAGCTCGGCCGGGTGAAAGCCGGGCGTTCTCCCCCTGCCCTCTCAGCGCCTCGCTGTACGCTCTGCGCCCTGGTAGCAGCAGGCTTTCATACTGTTCTCACTGTCAGGTCACTGTTTTCTGCTCCGGTTTTTCCTTGTGAGACAACTTTCTGGGTATCCAGAGCCTCCCACCCCAATTCTGCAGCGGGGGCTGCCTCGCGACGCCGGGGCTGTCTCTGCTCCCGTGTCCCGCCCTGCTGGGACGCTCCGTCCCTTTCTCTCCCGACTCTCCTCTTTGCCTCTTACCTGGGATCTTCTGTTCCCTAAATCACTTGTCATTCGATGGCACACCCTTCAGTAGCCTCCTAAGGAAGTGTGAATGGGCCGGCCGGGCGGGGCCCAGCGGTTGGCGTCGACCTGGGACCCAGGCGATCGGGTTCGGTTCCCGGTCGGGGCACGTGCCTGGGGTGTGGGCTCGATCAGTGACTCTCATCATTGATGTTTCTGTCTCTCTCTCTCCTCCTCCTTTCCTCTCTCTGAGATCAATAAAGACATATTAAAAAAAGAAAAAAGTGTGAATGGGAATGAAATTTTTTAGTTAGCCTTGTATTTTTCAAAATACCTTTACTTATACCCTCACATTTAAATAGTTTGGCTTGGCTAGATAGAGTAATCTAGGATGGACATAATGTTTTCTAAAACTTTAAAAAATGTAACCTTCAAACTCCTTACACTGCTGCCCATGTGTTTCGTGTTGCTGCTGAGAAATTAGATGCCGTTTGGATGGGTGGCCCTTCCACTCTGGAACTCTAGTTGGGTGGCTTTGGGTACTGAATCCATTGATCTTCCCTTTCTTTTACTAATTTTTCCATTCCTTTATTGTTTTTTGTCTAAGAGATAACTTTGACTTTATCTTCCAGCCTATTGTTCTTTTTCTCTTTATATTTATTTCAAAGTGTTTTTCTTTGTATTTCATTCCTTATTACAGCATTTTATATTTGTTTAATAAGTGCAATGTCTTTTTTTCCTCTTGGAAACAGAATGTTATTATTTTAATATGTTTCTTCTATTCCTTGCATTATTTCTGTTTCTTTGAATAATTTCTTTTATGCCAAAGGCTGTTCATTTTTAAGGGTAAAGCACGAAAATGCCAATTGGAAGCTCTCGGTGTGAGCTGGGCATCTCTTAGGGTCCTAATGTTTTCTGCCAGCTTTCTCACTAGGGACCTCCTCGGGTTGATTGTGAATATCTTTTCTCTGGAGTAGTTTGCTTTCTCCAGAGAGGGCAACTATACTCTTGTGCTTGGAGAGATGGTGAGTGATGTTTAAGACTGGCTGTTGACATTGTGGAGCTGGACTAGGAGGGGTGTTTAAGGTGCCAGTGTCCCCGTGTCGCAAGCCATGGCCACCACACTACGCCCTGGGCATTTATAGTTCTGTGTGTACTGAAGACCTCCCTTACCTAATGGAATAGGGATGGGAGTCCGATGCTTTGATTTTTGCAGACTTTCAGCTAATTCCCTGATTTCAGTTTGGCGGTGATCCCCAGTTCTTGAGCTTTCCTGGTAGTATAGGCAGCCTGGGTTTGTTCCTTAGTGACATCCTGTTTCCGGTGCCCCACAGAGCTTTAGGACAGGCCTCATTCTCTTCCCTGCTAACTGTTTCTCATCCTTCCATGTGCTTTTCCATCTGCATATGCTGCTCCTAATGTTTCAGTTAGCAAATCACCTCCAGACTTCATTTTATTAAAGTGATCATCTTGTCTCCCACTGTTTCTTTGGGCCTGGCATTCAGGAGGGCGACACGTTGGCCGGGCTGCAGGCAGACGCGGGTTGGATTGGGAGGTTGGAAGGCAGGTAGGGACTGGCCGGTCACCTCCTCACTGTGTCAGGGCAAGGCCTAGGGACAGGAGGCAGTGTGGCAGGGCTGTGCTCAGCAGTGTGGGCCCAGCTCTGAGAACAAGCTGAGCGGTGGGAGATGGGCTCATTAGCATAATCATCATGGCTACTAATTCTCTTTAACTTCCAGTTGGATCTATTCAAATTTCTATGTAAATCTCAGAATATAATTTTCAGATACTTGGTTTTGTCCTCTGGTGCTCTTATGCCTGCTCTTTTAAGGTAACTGTGGAGGAAAGGACACTGGGTAAATGAGAAATGCCCCAAAGCAGTTGTATTCCAGATTGGGATTGGGATCTTCTGGGACCTATTTGGTGTCTCCTGGCTCTGTAGGAATTTTTGAGGGGTGTAGGTAATGACTCGATGTTACTGGAAAACAAAAGTAAACCGAGGAAAAGCTGCTCTCTGTGAACGTTTGGGAGGAAGCCGCAGGGCGGGAGGCTGTGGGTGGTGCAGCTGCGCTAGGTAGAGGCAGTTGTGGGTGAAATTCAATATAGAACTGGAGAGCTATCAGAAAATTTGGCTCAGGCTAAAGGGAGTGTATTTTAGGAAGATGTTTTGCGAGTGAAGACTTTCATGTCCAAATAAATACAGTAGGCTATTCTTAAACACTGCTTTATTTTTATTTTAAGCTCTTATGGAAAGAAAGCTTCAATATATTTTAAACATTTTGAGATTCTTCAGGCTGTGGTTCTTAGGAGCAGTTCATAACATAGATCTCATTGACAATAGTCCTTGAAGAAAAGAGAGAGAGGAGTGAGAATATAGTGTTGTGGTTCTTAAATGTTACTCAGATGATTTGAAATTGATAATACTTTTTGGATTGTCGCTTTCTAAAGTCAATGTAATAATATCCTGTTTTGATAAACTTAATTGGCAAAATCTTCTTATTCGGTGTTTGTGTAAAAGTGTAAAGGAAGGTTTTTAATGCAGAGAAAATGGTCATGTTTTAAAAGACAGTATATGAATCTGGAAGAAGTGAAAGTAAGTCTTTAAACTTGAATTGCAAGGCTGTCTGCTCATATTTAATTGACACACACTTAAGCATTGGTTGTAATGGATCATTTGCCATTTAACTGACATTAACAACCTCAGCTAACTCATGTTTTTATATTACATTGGCTGTTTATTTTTTGTTAATTTACTTTAGTATTCAGCTCCCTGTTCATTAAAGGTTTTTCTTTTTATAGATATGAGCAACTACCACGTCTTGAATCTCTTTTTATTATTAAAACTTTTATACACATATTGGGTTTAATTAAATATACTTTTTATGGCCTGAAAACATGAACCATATTGATAATAAAACGTAAACATCTGCACATTGTTGCGAAACTTAATTCTGCAAGAGAACTTATCGTAGGAGTCATGGTGCTGCTGCATCACCCTGGAACTTAGATTTTGCCCCCTTCGCCTCAGGTCCCCCGTCCCATCGCACAGGGCGTTCAGAGTTAGTTAGTATTCCTACCTCCTGCTGTGCATGGAATGTCTCAGGCTGGCGAAGCGCATTGTGCGGGACAGCCAGCGTTACATGGGGCCATGAAGTCCGCCTGGTGTGCCGAAACAGAGGCACATTGTTTCTTAGGGGTCTTTTTTATTGTGGGTTTCTCTGTTTGCTTTTGGAGAGTGTTTGAAACAGTGACAGTGGAAGTAGTGACTTATTCAAATTCGTTTTTTCCTTCATGAGTCAGGTGACTTGGACCTGAGCAGCTCGTGTGTTTCTGGTCGCGTCGACGCTGAAACTCTGCCGTCATGAATGCTGACCCACGTTCTTGAATACAGATCTGGCCATATGCAGAGGTGGCCAGTAGCCTCAATGTAGAACACTCCATGGGTTTTAAACCTTAAAACATATCCTGTCAGCAGTGTTGACTCTAAAGAATGCCAGTTGATCATCTAGATTTATGCACAGAGGAATTTTGAGGCACCATTACAGATTTACTCCTCCAAGGAGGAAGTATTTTTAAAAGCACACAAACAAAATACATTTACAAAATGCTTTTCCCAAATGAAAACCCAGCCCTCAGCTGTACGTGGGTGAACCAAGGGCAGACAAGTCAGGGCACACAGACTGCAGTGAGCCCTCCCTGTGACACCCTTCTCCTAGGTAAGATGGTGACCAGAAGAGGGTGCTGAACCCAAAAGACCCCCTCTCCCCCAAGAAGTACAGAGTAGGTGGTCGTGCCCTGTTCTCTTGGGCTCAGGGCTTTCAGGTGCACCCATTGACCAATGAGGTGGTAGGAAGCCACAGCATCTCCCAGGATGGGCTGAGATGATTTACAAACAAGTCCCTGAAAAATTAATTTCATTTTCCTTTCTCTCTTTTTTCTTACCAAAAAGAATTCTGGTTGCCTCTGAGGTACAAAAAGGGCAAAGAAAAAGGAAGAGATGATAAATAACAAACCTGTACCCTGTTTTACAAATTGACCCAGACAGTGTGCTGACTGAGGAACCCGCTGGTTAGATGCTTTAAGGACAAGGATTGCCCTGAGTGAGGACCAGAGCTTGGTGACTGCTGGAGCAGCTGTGTTGCAGGGACAAGTGTTTGTTGGAAAATACTGTGTGGTCACATAGTGTGCTCTGTCTGCTTGGTGCCAGGCCCAGGGCACTACTAGGAGAGGAAGTGACTTGGGACTAGGTCCTCAGACCTTCCGCTTAGCTAACCTTGCAGAGCCTCAGTTTTACTCGTGCGGCCAGTGCAGAGTTCCTGTGAAGGGGTGCTCAGGGACAACACTAGAGGACTAAGTTGTTGTTAGTGCTGGACTAGCTACTGCTAAGCTCTCACCAGATTAGTTGGAGAATCTGCTTGCAACCTTGCAGTGTGTTACTGTGTCATTGATGTGGAAGTAGGGTGGCCAGATAAAATACAGGCACCCAGTTAAATTCGAATTTCAGATAAGCAGTGAATAATTGTTTAGTGTAAGTGTGCCCCATACATTGCATGGGACACATGACATAGAACATATTACTAAGTCTGGCAACCCGTGTGTTAGAAGAATTCACGTTGGTTGTGGGAAAGGGTCTCTCCAAGCCCCATGAGAGAACCTGATGGAGACCTCGGGACACCACATCAGTTGGAACTCTTGAGTTTTTAATGCTCCTAAATCTTTAAGCTCTCCCAAAGTCAAGACTAAATTCTTTAACACTGTGTCAAACTCAAGTACTGTGTGAATAATAGGAATACCTCGTACCCACAAAAATTTTCCTTAATGTTGTCCAGAGCTTGGATGCTGAGTAGTCTAAACCACCGTCTGCATGCTGTTGCTGTTCCCTGCAAGTGGTACCAAGCCCACAGGACTATCTGCAGGGCTGAGCTCTAACAGGGCACACTCCTATCCCTGGAGAGAAGGGTATCTTGATGAGATTTTAGGACAAGAATACACAGAAAGGGGCTCTTAACAAACCCATCACCAGCAGCCCATCACCTTCAGGGTAGCTATGTAGAGACAGGGGAATAAAATGGAAGAGGCCTGAGCTTCGGGAGCCAAAGCGCAAGTCCAGGCCCTGTCCTTCCTTCGCTGTGAGAGCTGGACTCAGTGTTTCACGTTCCTGGGCCTCAGTTTGTTCTCTATAAAATGAGAGTATCTGCCCTCAAAGGATTGTTTTGGGGAATCAAAATAGTAAGTCAAAATAAAGTGCTGAAAGTGTTTATAGACTGTGGTGTGTTTTGGAGACAGGGTATTATACAGTATGGGTGTTACTGCTATGCTCTGTTTTCTCTTTTTGGAAGTTTTACCAAGGGTTTTTGTTTTTGAAGCAACTAAATTTTAAGCCTTACCAATGCCTTATATCGACTTAGATTTTTGCTGCATAATTATTAATAAATTTTGTAAATTGGAAATGTAGTTTCACATTGGCATTAATGTCCAAATCAAATCAGCCTCCTGATTGATTTTTTTGATCAGCCTGAAGTGGCCATATTATTAGATAACCCCAATCATTTATTATAATGATCTAAAAACCATGGTGAAAAGATGATGACATGGGTGTTGGGGTGGGAAAGACATATGTCACTAATAGGGAGTATGCAGTGTGGTGAAGTTGGCCCAGTAGACTGGATTGTTAGCATTACTTAACACTCATAAATTTCCAGTAGTCTCAGTCTCCAGGGAATTATTTTTTAATCTATTGTTTTCACAAACACATGAATTGATGTAGTCTATGGAAAACACCAAACCAGGTGTAAAATTGTTCTTAAAAGTTGTGATTTACTATATAGATTATAATAGTTATTTGTAGAAACATTATTATCCCCCTAACAAAGTTTAGGAATTGAATACGAGGTGTACCTCAAAACCATGGAAGTTTGTTTATATTACAGACTCCTCTCTGTTCTGTGTAAAGAGCCCTACTAACACCTTAATCTGTTTCCTATTCTGTAAATGTGTAGGGACTATAATTATACACTTGGCATGCCTTCATTTTAGCATCAAGATACAATTCATTATCATTGTCATATAGCACTCTATAGCTTTCAGAATGTTTTGCCTTATTATTGTATTAACCTTTACAATTACCAAAGGTAAACATGGCAGGCGGTTTTTCCCTTATTCTATATAACAGGGAACAGATGTAGAAAAGTTCTTATTTACGAAGTTCAGGTGGCAAGTAGTACAGCTGAGACTTAAACACATGTATTTTAACTTATAACTTATTTTTTGCTCTTATTTCCACGGCACCATACTGGCCCCCACAAGAACCCTCCCCCATAATTTCTAGAACTTTACATTAGCATAAATGAATGCATTTTAATATCTAAAGATTTTCTTATTGAAAGCTGATATGAAGTTACTTGACTCTAAATAACTATTTCTGAAAGATTTAGAAGATTAAACTTACACAGAATAAATTGTAAGCATAAAGGTGTCATCCTCCCAGGAGATCACTTATCTGAAAGTGTTAATATTAGCAAAGTCTTCATAAATTTTAGTATCATGGGTGTCAATAAATTCACATGGGAAAATACTTTGGGGTATATTCCTACTTTTTTTCAGTTTAATGCTTAAAGCAACCATGTCCTCTTAGAGATCGTCACTTTGGTGATCCTGTTGGTCACAGAATACTAGAGAGCGTGGATACAGTGTAGGAATTTTACAACTTAGCTTCTGGGTGTGGACAGAAAGTAGTGTGAACATGCTTGTGACGTGAATATGTAGTTGACCCGGATCTAGCTTTTCCAGTTTGACTTCTCTCCCAGCCTCTTTCTCTTCTGAAAGAGGTTGAGAAAAGTTCAGAGAGGTTGCAGGTGGGAGTCAGGAATGATGGGGATGCAGAGCTGTTGGACTCCACAGTCGGTAGTTTCACCCGACTTCTCCTCGGATGGGGGTTGCTGCCTCTTTCTCAGTTGAGCCAGGAAACACGTTAGGAGCACCACTGAGCTTAAAAGTTCAGTCTGTTGAACAGTAGCAGGGTAAAAAAATCAACCACTACATTTTTTCTGTGATAAAATAGTAACTCCAGGCTGTGTTTTTTCTGCCTGAAAAATAAGAAAAAAGCATCCTTTACCTCCAGCTATGGACTGTGACTCTTCAGAGAAGATGCCGTGCGCTCTCAGCAGGCTTGAGTGGTGCGAGAGCGTGTTCCAAGTCCTTCAGCAGAAATTCGGGCTGGAGAAGGAGAGAACTGGCGTGCTTCCCTTCGTGATGCTGTGGCCTCCTGTGGCCTGCCACAGAGCTGCTGTAACTTCCCACCTTGGGGACAAGAGGCGTGCACGGGGCCCAGAGTGCGCCCTTGTACGGGGACGGAGCACATCGCGGACCCCGCTGCTCACACGTAGCTTGATGGCCTGTGCACTAGGGCTGCACTCACGGGCTTCACGTTACCCGTTTACCACTGGGGTCTGCTGGTCAAGAGCTGGACTCTGTAGTCAGATAAAGCCCTGCCATGCAGCCAACTAGTTGTGTGATATTGGAGAGGGCTCTCTTGATTTCTGTTACGATTTCCTCATCTATAAAGTAGAGGCAAGTAGACCTGTCCAGTAGCACTTTTGTAACGGTCACCACAGCCCATGTCATCTCAACTGGCAAAAATTAAAGGCACTTGCCCCCGTGTTGGGCTTCAAGACTGTTGCTCTGCGGTGTTTCTTTCACTGCTTTCACGAGGTGAGGCACTAGGGCACAGGTATCCCCCACTTGTCAAAATTCCCCCCATGGCACCTCTCTCTTACAAAAGACCAATATTTTGCTAACCTAAAGAAATCCGAAGACTTTCACTTTTACAAAAAAAGGCCAAAAGTGAAAATAGCATTCAGTGTCTGTGCTTTATCTCCATTTCTTTCCTGCATTTCTTCTTTTGCAATACGTTAGTGTTATTTTAGTTTTTTTGTGTTACTTGGTATGATTTGGTAGGTTATTTGGGGGGGTCTGGGAATGCCTAAAATTTGTCTATGTAACCAAATGGCAATTGCTCTGCGCGTTGCGCCATTTCGGCTTATGGAAAGTCTCCGTGGAGCGCTCTGCTTTCGGGTGGAGGGAAACCTGTATTTGTGCTGCTCCTCCGTTGGCTGCTTGTGGGGTAAGGGTGTGAGCACACAGTTGCCCCTGAACTGTATTAGAGGCCCGTCTTCTCAGTGAATGTTCAGCACTGCTTTTCAGAGTGGCCCCAGGCCCGGTGGTGAGCAGACAAGCTCAGCGGCTGCTTTCCGGAGCCTGCGCTCTGGTGGATGAAGACAAGACAGTCTGTCCGCAGTAGACGCACAAGGAAATGCCAGGGGGCTGTGATTGCTGGGCGTGGAATTAGATACGACCGTGTGAAAGCCGGGGAGCAGGTGGCCAATTTACGTTGCATGTTCAGGAAAGACCTCTCAGAGGAAATAAACCTTTAAGCTAGAAATCCAAAGGACAAGGAGGCAGCTATGCAAAGATCCAAGGTGACAGCCCTCCAGGAAGGGAGCAGCTAAGAGACCCTGCCACTGGAATGGGTGAAGAGCCTGGATCTTATTCTTTAACTCGTTCTTGTGGAATGGGTCGCAGCTCTGTTTTGTTTTATAAGTCTTTTTTTTTTAAAAATCCTCATCCGAGGGTGTTTTAGAGAGAGGAATTGGGGGGCGGGGCTTGGAAAGAGAGAGAGAGACATGGATGTGTGAGAGAACCATCGATCGGTTGCCCCCCACATGCATCCAGACTGGGAACTGAACCTGCAACCTAGGTATGCGCCCCAACTGGGAATCGAACCCTCAACCTAGGTATGCGCCCCAACTGGGAATCGAACCCTCACCCTAGGTATGCGCCCCAACTGGGAATCGAACCCTCAACCTAGGTATGCGCCCCAACTGGGAATCGAACCCTCAACCTAGGTATGCGCCCCAACTGGGAATCGAACCCTCAGCCTAGGTATGCGCCCCAACTGGGAATCGAACCCTCAACCTAGGTATGCGCCCCGACTGGGAATCGAGCCCACCACCTTTTGGTGTTCAGAGGATGCTCCAGCGTCCCGAGCCACCCAGCCAGGGCTGTTTTAACCGTCTACAGCGTACCATTCTGTGGCATCAGGGATGTTCACGTTGCCCTGCAACCATCACCACCATCCAGACTCTTTCTTTTCCTAACCGGAGACTTGTTCTCGTTAAAGACGAGCCTCCTCCCTCGGCCCCTGGCGTTCACCGTTTTGCTTTCTGTCTCCATGAATTTCACAGCTCCAAGGCCCCCCTCATGTTCTCTTTGTAACCTAGATGCTTTTAAGCACCATCCAAACTCATCTGCCCATCCCACGTAGTATATATCAACCTAGTTCCAACGGCTCTGGGACGGCTTGCCGTCAGGAGGAGCAGGAACTTGTTCTAATTTACAGGCTAATGAGCATAAACAAGTCCAGCCCTGCACAGGTAACTACGATAAGGATAATAAGTGGTGTTTAAAAAGGCAAAGAAAAAGACATGTGGCACTTGAGGAATCAGAGAGACTGTGGACTGGAGTAGGCTGCAGTGAGAAGAGGCCCAGGGCAGGGCTGTGAGCTCCAGGACTGCTGGGAATCACAGTGGACTAAGTTCTGTGGTGGTTATGTGCTTGCTTTGGTTCTATTTTGTTTTTTGGTAGCAGTGCTAGGTTGGGCTTAGTCCCTCCCTTCCCTGGTTTTTGTAATAAACTCTCTGCTGGCCCTGGGCTGTGGTACAGTTGGGTGGCTGGGGAATAGACTGAACGAATGCTCAGGAACCCAGGAGAGTAATCTGGTCCCTTCAGGTTAGAAAATCTGTGCGTGCACCTGGATTTGTACCCTGATCTGTTAAACTTAACTCAGACAAAATGTCCTGATGAGGGCACCCAGTGGCAGTGGTGGTGACTTTTCATTCTTGCAGTTCCTATTATTAGCTGGCAGGATTTGGGGCAGATGTGTGCCTTTCGAGCTGGAAGGGAGACTGAGAGGTCTTACCTAGCATTCCTGACTTGGCAATGTTGATGCCCATGTGTCTGTGTCCAGGAACCTCTACAAGGTGACAGCCCGTGCCCTTCATTGGTCATTCTTTCAGTAACTTGACTAAGGTCTCACAGTGTGTGAGTGGGTGGCCACTGGGAGCTGACACCTTTTCATTTGACTCTGGCACCCTGTTCCTCCAAACTGTTCTTAACATCACCTCCTGTGTTGAGATGTTTGGGCATTTGTTTTTAACAATGTAGTTTAGATATAGACTGTCTCAGAGAAAGTCAGTAATTTGCTGAAGACTGTAACAGTGAAAAAAGGTTTAGACTTATTTGTGAATACCAGTCACGCCTCCTTACTTTGCCTTGAAGTCAGTCTTTGCACGGGGTTTTATAGAGAAAAGACCTGCTTGTCACTGAGCTGAAGAGGCTGTCACGTGCAGATGTTCACAGATGTTGTAGAGAAGAGACCACACACAATTTTGCATACCAGTAGGTATGCATTTGTTCTGGGCCATTTTGACTAAAGGACTTGAGCATCCGTGGAGTTTGGTCTCCAAAGGGAGTCCTATAACCAGTCCCCTGCCGTAACAAAGGAGGACTGTAGTTCTGTACATCAAGGGGAGTAAGACACGAGAAGGAAGGGGTCAAGCAAGTGGAGGGTGCCATGCATGTTGGAGCAGAACAGTGAGGTGCGCAGCCTGTTAGGTGTGAGGAACTCTAATTAGATGACCAGAGATGAGACGACTAGCGGTGGGGGCTGGCTAGGGAACATTTGTCATAGTTGAGAAACTGGTCCTAAACTGAGTAAGAGCATGGACTGTGGAAAGTGGGCTTCTCTTAGGTGAAGGGACTACTGGAGACACTGTCATTTCTAGGGTGCGTCTGTCTACGTAGCTTCGCTCAACAAGGGTTTATTGTCTGTCATTGCCTCTCATACGGCAGCTTTATCTGTGTCAGCACAAAATTCTCACCAACTCCATTGTTCATAACAAAGTAAAATGCTCTAGCGCTCAGGCATTTAATTCATGTTTGCTTGTCATGATATTAATATTAGTTAACATACTTTTCTGAGTGCTTCGCGTGTATCAGTTTAATCCCTCACACCAGCCTTGAGAGAGAGTTCCTTCTTTCTGTTACACCCCCATGCAGAGATGGAAATCAAGGCTCAGCAAGGGTAACTCCTGCCTCTCCCGATGGCGCCAGGGTTTGGTTCCAGGCCATCTGCCCGCATAGCCTGTGTTCTAATCCACCTCTTGAGCAAAGAATACAGTGTAATGTGGCCAGCTTGTTACCATAGTTCTACAAGAGGTTGTGAGGGGCTGTTCTTGGTAATTTATGAACTGGTCTTTTAGTCGTTCTTACCCCTTCTCCTGTAAGGCATGTTACGTGAACCCTGGAATAAAGGAATCTCTAAATGAAGGGTAGTGAATTCTTTAGACCTAAAGTGACCACCCTGGCACTGAGAATTCACTGGCTTTAACTCAGATTTTCCACCCCACCCCCCATCTCTTTGGATACCATTGACTAGGGCAGAGCTAGTGTTCGCTACTGATCCACATGATTATAGACTGCTGTCTCTAATTTTGTAAACATGTGTGTGTTTCAGCCTCATTGCCTGTAAAAATAACCGTATTTGAATGCAGCAAGGCTTCTTATAAATTTAAGCAAAGCAACTTGTGTAAAATTATCTGAATTGAGGTTATGCCTTTGTGAAAGTGAAAACTCTTTCCTCCAAATAGCTAACCCTTCACTGTGAGGAGGTAGGTAGGTAGGACCTCTTGTTTTTAGCCATGAAATTGCTACTTCACTCTTCTGGGTTCTGCAGGCAATTTGTAGATTATGATGAGTAGTACCACCATCCTGGAGAACTGAATGGTTTAACATTGTGACAAAGAAACAGAGGGAAGAGCCCTTGTGTTTAATTGCAGCTGCTTAGCAGTAGCCTGAAGATCCAAAGGCCGGAGCACCTCTCAGACTTCTCATTCCTTTTTCATGATGTGCATTTGTTTTGTTTTTTGTTCTTTTGTTTTTCAATTTCGCTCTGGGGAGAAAGGCATGGAATGGGCAGAAGTGACTAGGATAGCCATTCTCCATTTGTTCAGCTTCTTGTTTCCTTTTGTTTTTAGTGCTGGTGTCTTAGCGTGCTTGAGGATTTTTGTATGCTTATCATTGAGTATTTATATATTATTGATATTTAAAGACTTGGAAAAATGAACATAATTAAAATTAGATATTTGAGGATTTTGCAGTTCCTTTGAGCTCTAATTGTGGAAACAGTACTGTAGGTCTATCATAAATTCCCTTCCATACTTTTAGTCAATAGCTAGGAGCCAAGAACAAATTATGTAGTAGTTATGATTTGATTGGTTAAGATGAACTAAGTGGAAAAATTGAAAAGAAAGCTTAATAGGTGTGAAGTGTTGCATTATTTTATGCTGTGGGAACTTCTGTGGTGGAGTATAAAATGGAAGTGTAATATAAATTCTTCTTGAAGTTTTTGAGGAAGGAATGATCTGTCATCAGAAAGTTGTTTTTTATGAACTGTGATCCATGAACAACCAAATCACAATAGACATTGTGGTTCATAGTTTAATTGTAGATGTATTTTATTTACTTTTGTGAGATATTAATATGGATGTTATCAGATTTGTCTTTTATTTCAAGTAAATTTAAATTTATAAGTAGTACCATAAAATGCATTGTTTTCTTTCTCTACTACCCTGTCTTGGTTGATACCTGTGTTGCATATTTCAAAAGGTATAGTTAATTCTCAGAGTTTATGAAAATAAGAAATCCACAGATCCAGGAGGCACAGTACATTCCAAGTTTAAGTAAGAAATATATGCCTAGACTTCACTGTAAAACATCAAGACAGAGTCTTGAAAGCAGCCAGAGAAAAAAGAGAGTGTTACCTATAAAGAGATAGAATGATAGCAAATTTCTATAGTTCTGTGGAATCCAGAAGAAGTAGGAAAAATTATCTACAAAGTGAATTTAAAAAAATTATTGTAAGCACTATTCAAGAATTATGATAAAATGAAAACAAGTGAGGGAGCCTATAAAACCTGTACAGTTCCTCTAAAGGAACTTCTGTAAGATTTAACTGAAGAGAAAGAAAAATTATCTCAGCAGGAATGTCTGAGATGCAAGATGGAGTAGTAAACAGATAGAAGGCCCAGAGATAGGTAAAGCCAAACAAAGGTGATATAAAATAATAACTAAGTCTGACTTGTGGAATTAAAAGTAGAACTACTACAGTGTTGTTACAGAAGAGTAAACTAAAAAGTGGGAGATTCCAACTGAAATCCTTTTCCCATCCAGAAAGGGAGATTTTGTTTAGTTAGATATACATGGTAAAATTTCAAGGGAAACCGCTGAATGAATAAAGAGAGTGAAAAAATTACAAAGCAGTAGAGAAGGGGAAAGACAACAGAACGGGGTCCCACCGATTCGATAGGCATCTTACAAAAACGAAAGGCTGTTCTCAACTAGAGCGCCTCAGAGCTTTTAAAATATCATTAAACCTATACCTGATTATGAAAAATCGATAAACAGTTTTAATCTTAAGTAGCCTAAATTCTCCCAATTTGTGTACAGTATTGAACAACTTAGAAAATCTTTATATCCAAGCTCCTTCCAAATTAATGGGAAGTAAAGTTACTGAGGCTTTGCTACTCTCTCTGAGGCTTATGTAGAAGAGATTACTGACATTCACGGGTGGTTAGGTCTGGTCTTATCAAGTGGGTATTTTAGATAAAATAGGAATGCAGGAAGCTTACAGATTTTGGTGGTTTTCAGTAATAATTGTCGCTGTGGATGCCGCTTACGTTTTTCTGCTTGTTTAATCTTTTCCTGTCCCCTATTTTGAAGTTGCGGAATTGTTCTTATTTGTTGAGCGCCGCTTCGGCCCGGCGCTGGCCCGGGTTCTGCCGCTTGCTGGTCCCGCCCAGTGCTCGCGCTGCGCGGTCAGGGGCATCCTTTTGTCTGCGTCGCGCCAGGCGCGGCGTGGGGCAGGCCCGCCCGTGGGCTTCGCTTGGCAGCCGCGTCCTCCTGACTCGGGCCTGCCCGGCTCAGCCCTCAAGGGCGAACCCCAGTGCTGCTTCGGGGGGCGGTTCCCCGTGCACGCGCGGTCTGTCCTGCTGCGCGGGAGCCGCCCCACGCGTGCCGTGGCGAAGGCAGATTCCGGGCCGCTTTCATGGCGGAGCAGCCGGGTTGAGAAGTCGCTCCAGGGGGCGGGAGCCCTGGCACAGAACCCCCGGTGGTTACGCCCTGCCGGAGAAGTGTCACCACCCGGCTGACTCGGTCACCACCCGTTGTGCGGACCTAAGGCAGCATCTGTGAGCCGCACCCTCGGTGCCGTGCGGGGTGCCGTGCGGGGTGCCGCCAATGGCTCCCCGTCGGGAGCGTGCCCTGCAGAAGTGACCCCCGCCTGACCCGAGCCTCCGCGACGGCCCGCGCCACCCTCCCTGGAGGCTCCTCCCGGGTGGAAGCCTCTCCAGGCTGGCCGGGGAAGGCCGGTGGAAGCCATCCTGGCACTTCTGTCTCGGAAGACAGTCGGCTGATTTAATTTATGTGCTTGAACAACTGGCTGCTATTTTTGAATTAGGAACAATTCAGTGTTAATCTTCTTAGATCCCCTCTTTTAAAGTTTTGTACTTTATTTTCATATCAGTAATCACTGATACCCTTTATGCACTGATAGCTTTAGTTTTTAAAAAAAAGTCACCCTCAGTATCAATTCAAACTCATCACCCAGTTCCAAACAGGCCCCCCAACCACTCCCATCTGGGTCTGTCGATGTGGCTGCCAAGCACCTGACCTGGGGCTAGTCCAAATCCAGATGGGCCTTATCTATAAAACACACGTCATATTTTGAAGACATAGCATTCCAAAAGTAAAGTACCTCATTAATTTTTATATTGAGTACCCGTCGAAATGATAAAATTTTGGATAATATTGGGTCAGATAAAATACATCATTAATTTCACCTTTTTCTTTGACTTTCTTAATGTAGTTCCTAGAAAATTTTAAATTTCATATTTGGTTGCATCATATTTCTATTGGACAGCGTTGCTCTAGACTCATCTACATTAAATATAGGCCCTTCCCCACACACCCCAGACAAGTTGCCCTTGTGGGTTTGCTAGTGATTGATTTTCTTATGTCACTGTGCAGCATCAAAGCCAGTGCTAATCCAGCAACAGTTCTGGCGATTTTCTTAAAAGCCACCTTTGTTGATTACAGAGAATTTTGCAAAGGGCAGATTGGGGTAGTAATTGCAACCAGTAAAACACCTATTGGGGACCACAGGTAGATATTCTTTGTTTGGTTTGGCTGTAATTTCTATAGAAATGATTATTGGATTTTTATAAAATATGTTTTTACTTTCTACCTTGTTCCAAAAGAGATTTAAAGTAGCCAATTTTATACTGAATGTGCAGTTGACCCATGAACAACATGGGAGGTAGGGCCACTGGACGCCCCCCCCCCCAACACACACAAACAGTAAAAAATCTGCATATAACTATTAACTTACGTTGTTCCTGAGTATTCACGTGTGTGTGTGGGGGTGTTCCATGACCCCCTCTAATACCAAAATCCGCTGATCTCAAGCTCTATTTATAAAATGGCTTAGATCAGGGGCAGGGAACCTTTTTTCTGCCAAGGGCTATTTGGATATTTATAACATCATTTGTGGGCCATACAAAATTATCAACTTAAAAATTAGCTATGAAAAAGCTAGATTTATTGAATTTTGAGTCCCACCTGCGGTTGCCTTGGCAGGGCCAGACCAAATGATTTCGCCGGCCGGACTTTCCGCACCCTTGGATCAATGCATACAGTTGGCTCTCCTCACCCATGGACTGCCACCTGCAGATCTAGTACTGATATTTATTGAGAAAAATCCATGTGTAAGTGGACCCAGGCAGGCCAAACCTGTGTTTTTCAAGGGTCAAGTGTAATTGGTTAACACCTTTGTAGGAATCCATCAGTAGTGAGATGGTATCTGTTATTTTAGGAAATCAGCAGTGCTAGTCAAAATTCCAGTAAAATAAAAATTCATGTTCCTCTAGATGATTGCTTATCTTTTTTTCGATCTCCTGAGACCACACCTCATTCATCTGGAAACAGCTCTATCAGTCTGACAGGGGACAGTCCAGGAGGAGAGAGGACCTCACATTTAGAAAGCCTCACCTTCTCAGATCATGCCTTGAAGTTGAAAGTAAACAGCAGGATTCTTCATGGTGCAAATGTCTAGAGTCTAGACATCTTTTAAAATGGAATTTTACCTTTTTAATATTCAAAAATATGTTGTAAATTTAAAAATAACTGCTCCCTTTTTATGATGATAAAGAAAACTTGGCACTTCCTTGAGATGCTTATCTGAATACAGCTATTTGATGACTGCCTGTCGGCATATGAGAAAGAGGACCTTTGGGTCTCAGTCTTAGTTCTAGTTTACTAATCTGAGGATCAGTAATGCCCGAGTATGAGAATGTCCCATTTCCAGAGTTTCTCTCTTTAAAAGTTTCTGCCTCACTTAGTAATTCTATGTGCAGCATACTTTCTAGGTGCTTTATGGGTGGAGAATATGCACAAATACATAACTGATGGGCCTTGCCTTCAGAGATCTAAGAGGAAAATAGACATATGTATATGGTTACATAGAACTAATAAAATTCTGTCAGTCCAAAGTGCTGTACATTCTTTGAATGGCATCAAAAAAGTCTTCCTGTAAGGGAAGCATGGGGATTTCAAAAGGGCAAAGTTGAGAAAACGAAGGGCTCGATATGAATAAAGGCCTGGAAAGAAAAATGCATGGTAGGTTCCACACAGGTCACGAAAGAAGGTGATTCAAGGAGTGAAGGGGGGTGACCGGCTTGGCAGGTTAGAAATAGATTCCCTGGGGTCCCTTATCCCAAGCTAAGGAGTCTGGACCCAACTCTCTGAATACTCAGGATTTTGTCTCTTTCAGCCATAGGGATACCTTCCAAGAAGTGGTCTTAGGTGATTTCTTTGATGTGCAAACACCATAGAAGTACTTACACAAACAAACCTAAGTGGTATAGCCTATTGCTCCTTGGCTACTATGTGTACATGTTACTGTACTGAATACAGTAGGCAACTGAGCACAGTGGTATTTGTATATCTAAACATAGAAGAGGTACAGTAAAAATATGGTATAAAAGAGAAAGTGTGTGCTTGCTCTTATCCTTTGGAGGGTCGGTGGGGAGGGCTGGAGAGGAAGAGTACTGGTCAGGAGGTGGGAGGGAGAGAGGGGAGGAAGAGAAGGGGATAGAAAGGGAGAGATCTGAAGAGACCCAAAGAGATTAAGCTTGGGAGGAGAAATAATAAAAGGGAGAGGGGGAGGGGAGGGAGGGAGCTTGAGCAGAGAGAGAGAGGAACCGGTCTGGGAGGAAAGAGAGAACAGAGGGAAGTGACTTTCTGTGCATGAGTGTGTGTGCAGGTGCCAGTGCAAGGCGGGGGTGGGGGGCAGGCTCCTCTTGCTCCCCTGCCTACTTCAGGCCCCAGCCCAGTGCAGGGCAGGTGGACAGTATCCTGATTCTCCTCATCTGGTTAAACCACTCAGAGCTAGCAGTAAATTCAACAGTATAGTCAGAGCCAGCCTTTTCTTTCAACATCGCAAACAGACTTTTTGCTTACAAATCATATTACTGTATTCAAATCTGTGTTTGCTAAACACTGGGCACTGTGAAAGATAATGGGTGGGAAAGAGCGTGGTGTCAAGAAAACCAGTTTCACAGCATTCTAGGTTTTAAAGGAGAGTGAAGGCCCTCAATTAAGGCAGTGGTTGTAGGAGTAGATGCTAGGATGGATTTGAAAAACTGGATGTAGGCAATGATTGCATGATTATCAGAGCGAACTTCTAGTAAGTGCTGTTTAATTCTCATAACAGCCATCTGCTGTCATTATTATTCTCACTTTATGCACGAGGAAGCTGAGACCCAGAGATGCTAAGCCACCTGCCTCCAGTGCTTGGAGAATTAAATTCAGTCCCGGGTAGTCTTACCTGAGTTTCAGGGTCTTAGTTTCTGTTTCTTCCTGGGTATGGAGGGAAACGCAGTTCTGAAGTCCTAACATTTCTAGCCTAGTGGCTGTTGTTTCCATCCAAGGACGGAGGAACCTGTCCTTTACATGTTAATGCTCATGGAGGTTGTTCTAGGCTATTCTCATCTCATTTTGCCTGCTTTTCCATAATAAGCTCAGTCATCCACTCCCATGGACTCAACTGTCATCTGACTGCCCGTGACTCCATGTTCTTTAGTCTTTAGTACAGGTATCCTGTACTTCCCACGCCAGCTGGCTATGTCCTCCTGGGTGTACCACAAGCATGTCAAATAAACAGTTCCAAACCAGACTCATTAGTTGCCTGGTAATGTTATAAGCATGCATTATTCAGTCCCCCAAGTTGAAAACTGGGGTGTCATCTTGACTGCTCATATATAGACATTATCTTATTAGAACTAGAACCATCTGAAAATTTCATTAGGTCCCTTATGCAAGCATGCATATATGCTAGAATACATACGTGCATACATACCAATTAACACAATTTGGAGGGCCAAAAGGCAGCAAAATGGCAGATAGTACCTGTGAGAAGGGATAGGAGGATGTAATTTCAAGAGAGAGGAAATGGTGCATATACAGATGTTCCACGCTTTATGATGGTTCCACTTACAATTTTTTGACTTCATGATAGTGTGAAAGCCTTATGTATTTGCCAATTTTGAATTTTGATTCTTTCCGATGCACGCTGTGATACTCTTTCCTGATGCTGGGCAGTGGCAGTGGGCAGGAGCTCCCAGTCAGCCATCGATCATGAGGGTAAATAACCAGTGCTCTACAGTGTGCTATGTTACCAGCTGTTGGGGGATAGTGTGTCCTGAGCACATTTAATGTAGGCTAGGAGCTCCACGGTAGATCGAGGAGCACCTGTGTAACAAGAAATGTGCTCTTAATGAAATGTGAATTTTTTAAGACTTTTTCAGTTTTTTCCAAAGGTTTTTAATCATTTAGCAAAGTATGTTTGTAATAAAATTAGTAATACTCAGAAAATAAGTGGAATGAAGATAAATTTTGAACATTTCTTCACTGGTGGTGAATTAACCTCAGGGATTTGAATGGTTCTCTTTATTTACTCTTGCTTTTTAACCTTGTAGATAGTATCTCACTGGTCTCCTACACCCCAATGCAAGTTCAGCCCTTCCTAAGGGACATAATTTAAACAGTAAAAAAGATAGGTGGGCTAATCTTTGTATTGGGAAAATGTTGTATAACCACTTAATTATAAATTGGGACATAAAAATAGGTCTAAATTTGATCTAAAAGAAATTTAATAAGCATCTTTTTTATTAATCCAAACTTTAAAATTTAAATAAGGGTTTGTAATGTTTGACTTATTGGAGTATATGCCACCATGCATATTTTTCTGTTATTGATGTTGGTAGGTAGGGTTGAAGGAGATGTGGTATCGTATAAACAATGAAACCTGACTTTAGCCATTTCTCATACTCAAATTGAGATTCAAAATATTACATAGTGTTTTAAAAGTCTATTTAACAACTTTCTTAAAATTGTAACATTTGCTCCGAAAGACATGCTAAGGATGGTCTTTCATAAGCTGCCAACTGCCAGCCAGTGCCCGCCGGAGCCCCCCTGGTCGCCCCTCTGCTGGCGCATCAATGCCCCTCCGCCCCGGCTCGCTGCCCCCCGCCGCCCCCCCCCCGTCCCTGCCCCCCCTGCCCCACTCCCACGCCGCCGCCCCCACCGCCCGCCAGCTTCTGGGTTCATCAGTCGTCACCCTGTTTCTCTACTTTTATTCGTTGCCAGAGACTGGCTTTGGAGAGTGTTGAGTATTTGACGGGGAGGTGACCCCTTTCCAGCCACCAGCTTTAATATTACCGTCGTCAATTTTCCATACATTAAAAACAACTCTACATTTGTTTCTTTACTTTTCATAACCAAGGTCTTATGTTTAACAATTCAGAATCCAGTGACTTGATTTGGCACTTAATTTGGAAGAAACAGATGAATGTTTAGGAAGAAAGTATGAAAAAGAATCCTGAAAGGGTGGTGGTGAGGGGGAATGAATGATTAAGCAAGTTCAGAAGTTCCCGCGGTGCCCTGCGCCCCGAGAAGCGCGGAGGAGTTTCTGGCGGAGGAGCCTGGGCGGGGAGCGGGAGCTGTGGGCTGCGCGGGGCGCATGGGGCGCGGCCGTGCAACAAAGCTCGGCCAGCCTCCCAGCAGGCAGCGCGCCGCCCCGCCCCGCCCCGCGCGCCCGGCTTCCCGGCAGGCAGCTTTCGCCCCGCCCCCCGCCCCCCGCGGAGGCTGCGTGCGTGGAGCGGGGGAGGGGTCCTTCCAGCCTGGCCGGCGAGCCGGCCCCTCCTCCTGCCCCGCGCCGCGGCCTCCGTGGCCATTTTCCCGGGGACGCCAGGCGCCGGGCCCTTCTCCCCCGGGCACGGGCCCTGGCCCTCTGCTGCGGGCTTCCTGCGGGCGGAGGAGGTGCCAAGAGCCCCGTCAGACGCGGTTTTGTAAAGTTTCTGCTGACACAGCTTAACATTTAAACCGAACGCCCGCTGGATCGACGGAGGCAAAGAGCGTTTTCCTGCGCCACTTCCAGGCGCGGTTCTGCTGAAATTGCTCATCTGCCCCCTAAGCTTCTCTTCCCTTCGGCCTGCCAAAATCTGCGTGGTTTTTCTTGTTTCTTTAGATGCGTCTCTCACCCCTTTCCTCCACCACCCGAAAAGAAACATCACACCCAGCTTCTAAGGCTTGATGAGCTGCAACTTATTTTGCAAATTAAAACGAGCACCAAAAGAACTGGGGAGGAAGGACTCGGGGTCTGAGCGCAGCCCAGGCTACCAAACACCGGGCGGGGCAGTGCCAATGGGCCGGGGGCGGGGCCGGCCGGCTGGGGCCGGGTGGGAGCGGAGCCCAAGCCCCCAAATAAGGGGCAGTGCAGGTGGCAGAGGGTGAAGGGCGGGGGCAGAGGGCGGGGCTGGCGCTGAGGGGCGGGGTCAGGGCTCGGCCTGTCTTCCAGGGGGGCGGGCCTGCGGCGGGGGCGGGGGCGGGGGCGGCGGGCGGGGGTGGAGCCTGAAGCGGGGCGGGGCGGCTCAGAGGCGGGGCGGGACGGCCGCCTCCATTGGCTGCTTTCTGCGCCCGGGAGTTGCCAGGAGCTGGTCCGACCTAGGCCGGCGCTGCTTAGACAGGTTTCCGTTCGTGTAATAACTGCTTCTTGGAGCCAACTACATGATCGTCAACCTTCCCTGGCGGGAAAAATCAACTCACAGCATTTTTTAAAAGACAGAGAAAAGCCTAAGCTTGTAAAATTTCTTCTCCCCCTGCCAGTGCTTTCTGGTTCTTAATTAAATGCTGGAGTCTTTTGGGAATACTGCCTTTCTGCTTTCCAGCCTTTCTCTGTCATAACGACTTAGGGATCATTGGGTGTTTTCATTGGTCTCCTTCTGTAGGTGTTTTAAGTAAAATGCTTCAGTCTAGGCACCTTTTACATTTTAAAGTAAGGTAAATGACACAAACTATAGTAGATTAATTAAGACATGCATTTAATCCAACTAGTAGAAATCAACTGTGGCCACTTGGTTTTTAAACTTCTTTTATTCTACTCTTTGGGCTGTATAATTTCTGAGGCTTTTTCATTTACTCTGTTGTTGATACTACTGATGTAAATCCTTACTATTTGGTATATGAGTTCTCTCACTCAAATCAACTTAATTTTGGATTTCTGAAAATTTAATAGATGATCTTATATGAGAATGTTGTTTTGACTTAGTTTATCAGTATTGACTTAGAGGCAGAAAAACTAAGAAATTAGTGTTTTAAAGAATATGAGAAATGACCTTGAATAAGTTCTGAATGAATATTTACATTCTCTTCACTTTAATGTGTATTAAAGTTTGCTGTGCAGGTGAATATGCGTAATATTTTCACCTATGACATGTATACAAACAAGAAACTTTATAGAAATGATAGATGATAGCAGGGACGTTTCTAACTGTGATCGTTATTGCTTGCTTATGATACTTGCCAGTTCCATTTTAAATTAAGTCATATTTGAGTGTTTCATTAAAAGGGGTGAGCCATTACTGGGATATAATATTGTATTTCCCACCCTTCTCACGTTATATCAGGTATGAAGGGCAAATGCAGTGTTAGGGTAAACCCTCATTGGTGACCCTCGTTGGGCCAAGCTTAGCTACTCTTTTTAGGTTTTGGGCTACAGTGTTTATGTAATAGTGATTAAGTCTATTCAGGTCAGTAAATTTTTTTAACTCCCTGGTTTTGTAAATATTGAATTGATGGAAAGGCTTAATTTTCTGTGTATTTCAGAAATGATAAGTATACAGTAATAGGAAAAGAAAACAGAACAAACTTTCACATAAGCTAATGGAATTTGAAAACAGTATAACATGAATTGAATAAACAAGAATATCCTAGTGATTATAAGAGTCCTACACTCCCTTAGGTTTTTCAAAGGGAGTCTAGAAGTAAATAATAGATTTAACTGAGATGTCAATGTCTGGTTTGACTAATTTTGCATTTAGACTGTAGTTAGGGCCAAGATAGACATGTGCATACACATATGCATGCATATACTGTACACACATGTTAACAGGTGTTAGTTATGTCAGAGGTTATTTTTAGTTTTGACTTTACCCAGTTCCCCATTTTTTAAAATAGTGAATTTGTATTAAATATAATTGGCACCCCACTACCCTTTTAAAAATAAAATACGGCATTGCGCTCCCATTTCTCATGAATAGGCTTATCTGCCTGTGCAGAGTTGTCACTGAACTCCAGAGTTTCTTTCTGTAGGAAAATGTTTCACAGTATTTTACTTCAGCAGTACTAAAATTCTGGCTTTGTCGAGGCTCGGTTCTGTAGCCCTTCTGCCACGGACACAAAGACATGTGGTTTAACTGTTTTCAGCAACTGAAGTCAGGTACCTTTCATCCCAGACACTCTTTGTATTCCTGTTAATAAAATAATTTGAGTCAAGATCTTCCTGTGCTTATACTTTTGCATCTTAGCAGTTGGGTTTTCGCATATCTAGACCAGGTTTTCTAATGGACATGTTGGGCCTGATTGTAAAGCTGCCGCCCTGTGCATTTTAGTATTACCCACTAGATACCAGGAGCACACCCCACCTGGCCCCCAGTTGTGTTGACCACAAATGTCTCTAGACATTGCCAAATGTCCCCTGGATTGGGGGAGGGTGCTGTGCACAAAATTGTTCCTGGTTGAGAACCACTGGTCTGGACAAAAATTTAATCCACTAGAAATCCTTGGCCAGAATTGTTTACGAACTCTTGGTGAAAAAAAAAGAATGACATAAATGAATGTTACTGCCTAGTAGCTATTTTCTTTTTTAAGTTTCGCTGTACATTGTTTATTTCAGAGACCTCATAAAAAAAAAAAAAAAGGCAGTAAGGAATTTATATGAACAAAACTGAGTCTACTTAGTATAAAAATGTTGAAAGAGCCTACTGAGAGTAGATGTTTCAGGCAAAAAATTAAGCTTTTCAACCTTGAGACTGTATTTCAAGTTTTTTGCTACTTTCTAAATAGAAAGTAGTTTTATGGTATAAGCTCAGTAACTCAGTTTTCTCATACCTCTCCTAGTGTTAGTGAGATTCCCCTACCAAACAGATGTGAATGTGTGATCCGTGAAGAGTATTTTGTTCTAAGATTTGAATTTTAAAAATTGAACTTCAAAATTTCTGAGCTTATAAGTAAAGGCACTGTAACAAAGAGATAAGTGTCATGCTTCAGATCTCAAAGTTGTATAATATATTCCTGTCTTAACTTGTACATACGACTTAACTTTAATGTTGCTGTAGTTTTCATTTGAAGCTTGTGTAATATTTTCATGTCTCAATCTGTACATACTACTTTAACTTTGATTTGGCTGTAGTTTGGTTTTAAGTTGATTTGCTGGTTTTCATTTTCAAGTTCCAATTTATATGCAATTGTATTAAATAAGAAAGACTTTTTATTCCTTTTCATCTTCCAAAAACAACCTATAGTTGTTCTTTTTTCTGACCAAAAATTTTTAACCCCATCCCATAGAAAAATGTAGCAATTCACAAATCAAGAAATCTCTAGAAATTATCAATGGAAGTTTTCAACTCTGTGATCTAGAACACTTTAACAAAGCAAAAGTTATACTGTTCAATGAAAATCAAAGCATTCTGGGCACGAGAAACTGTGGAATAGTATTTTAATTCTAGTCTGTATATGTAGAAAAGCTAACATTTTCTGAGTACCATGGATTATTTGGTTATGAAATGCAAAACACCATATTTCAAGAATAGCATTCTAATGGGACCTTAGAACATTTCTGATACAACACAACCATCACCCCAAAAGGTCTCCCTTTGCCCCTTTGCAGTCAACCCTTCCCTCTATGCCCAGCACCTGGCAACCACTGATTGTTTTCCTTCCCTGTAGCTTTGCCTTTTCCAGTATGTCATAGAAATGGAATCATACAGTTGGTAGCCTTTCAAGTCCAGCTTATTTTGTTTAGCATAATACCTTTGAGATTCACCCATGTTGCTGCTTTATGTTAGTAGTTGATTCCTTTTTTGTACGTGAATAGTTTCTGTTGTATGGATGTGGTCCATAGTTCTGTTTATCCGCTTACCACTTGATAGACATTTGGATTGTTTGCAGTTTATGTTTGACACTCAGGAGTAAGGCCTCTGTAAACATTCTCATATAGGTTTGCACATGAACAGGGTTTTTCTCTTGGTAAATACCTGGAAGTGGGCTTTCTGGATCACGTGGCGAGACTGGTCTTACCTTAGCAGAAACTGCCGAACTCTTCCGAGTGGCTGCATTATTTTGTTGCAATAGATTATTTTTAAAAATCAGTTCTCATATATGAATCCCATGTTTTTAAACCACTCATATTTTGTTTTGCCATACAGTACTGCTGTCTGTGGTAGAAGCAGAAGATTCCTTCTCAGTAATTTATTCTTTAGGGGGGAGCATTGTGATCAACATTAGTAGTATTTAGAAAGTGACTTTATTATTTCATGTCAAGATGTGTCCCTTGATATGTGGTCGTTTCCTTAATAAAGTTGTTACAGGTAAGTGTCACTAGCGAGTGTGGTGCCTTTCCTGTCTTTTAGGCCAGTCTTAGCTCCATAGCTGTTCCCTTTCAGGTTTCTGGTCATTGCTGCCAGTCTAACCTTAGCTTCATGTGTGTGTGTCCTCAGACAGCCAGTTCTTAAATGAGCAGATGAGTGTGATAATCTTCCTATTTTCTGTATTAAAATTCCCATCTCTTGAATGATTAATATTTTTAACTGTTCAAGACTAGAGATTCTTTAGAGACAAGGCTTTTATGGCCCTTTATTCTAAACGATTAATATTAAACAATTTTGAACTCAAATGGCATTAAACTCAGTAGCAAAGCTTTTTCATACAGCTAATACCTATTTTTGAAGGCTTCCTCTTTTTTTGTACATTTTTTTTAGAAGATATGCTTATTTTGGAGAGAGGAAGGGGCTGAGTGGAATAGTGGTATGCTGACAGTTAGTTGCCTTGAAAACATCAACTCTTTTTTCTTAATTTGCCTCTTCCAGAACTTCCTGTACTGGCCTCAGTTTCCTTCACATGCTTACGCTCTGGGTTTAAAATTTTCGTTATTGTTGCCCTTGGCAGATAAGGCTAATCTCAAGCAGTTTATGTGGGGAGAGAACAAAGAGGGTGATTGGTCGGGTGTGGAGCCGGTTTAGTGTAGGTTCTTTGGACAAAGAGCACCTTAGGGAACTGTGAGAAGAGTTGAAATGTGCTTGCTTTCCCTAGAGACTTCTTCGGTTTGCAGTTACTAGTTTACCTAATTAAATAGGTAGATTCTTCAAAATAAATCCCATCTAAAACAAGAATCAGTTTTAAGGTAAAGGGTAAAGGTTAGTGATTAAATTTAAGTATAACTAACCTTATATTCTTTTTCTCTCTTTTATTGAGTTCTCTTTCTGTTCCAATTTGGTAATCGAGATAGTTCTAAACAATTTAATTTAAAGTCTGATTGTAACCACCATTTCAGTGTTTTTAAAACCAGTCTATTTTGGTAGAAGTTTTCTTCATTTGTCGTTTTTCTTACACGCAGACCCTGGTGGCAGAGTTGGTGGGTCCGGGGCACGTGAACGGGGGTGAGGGCAGCGAAAAAGAAACGAAGGGCTCGCAATCAAATGAGCAGGGAACAAACAGCCGTTTCAGGGCAGTAACAGAAGCTTAGTTTGTTGCTCTAAAAATGTTTCTGTTTTTAAAACACCTTTTCATTCTTACCCAATCAGTTAAAGTCACCCTTTCTGCACCTCCTTCCCTTAGACACACACGGTGATAATTCTGCGTAGCCTCTGTTGCGGGTCCCCGCGGCCTGCGCGTAGGTCTGTGCTAACGGCCCTACGACAGCTTTCTGCCTGCTTTTCTGAGCTGACCTTAATGGTGGGGGGCCTGGGAGAGCAGTAAGTATGGTCAGCTTTATTACCTAAGTAGATTTAGCCAGTTATTTGTAAAATACAAAATTTTCTTCTTTATGAAATGTAATTAAAATTAGAAAACAGAGTTTATGGTATTGGCTTATGTTTCTAGAGCATTTGAATTAATTAAACTATAGTATAGTAAATTTGTAAATATAGTACAGTAAGTTTGAAAAACTTTTAATATCAATTTATAAATGATTGAGTAGATACTTGGGTAAAGAGGGAACTATTGATTAAAATAGCGTTGACTTAAAACAGAATTTACAAAGTATGACACAATGGAAAATGGGATAATATCTTAATTTTTGTAAAGTTTAGATAAACTACCACCTACTTAGTGTTCTTTTGAACTACTTGGACAACTATAATTCTTTAATTTTCCTTCATCAACCTCTTTAACTTGTAAGTATAGAAAATCTTAATAAGAAATAGATATTTACTTGAAATATACAGAAAAAGCAGTCCCATAGAAATGATGATGTAATGAATAGTTAGTGTTTTACCCTAACATACTTTCTCGTTTAATAAAATAGGAACACCTAAAGGTAATTTTGAAAGCTTTGTTTTTATTGAAACTATGATGTTTTCAAGTTTTGTTTGTAAATAACATTTTTTGTATATACTTACGTTATATTAGAAAAACCCAATGAAACATTAAATTGATAAATATTGGTCCATATTTTTCATGGTTCCATAGCCTATGTTTCTTGAGAAACACTGGAAGTATAGAGATGATTAACTGGTAAACATGTCAGTTCCTTCGGATGAGAATTCTCAGCGTCCCCGTATCTGTCAGTGTGTAGCTGATGGTCTCTGGCCGGGCCCCCATCCCGCGTGTGCCCAGGCGCTCCCTTGTGGAGCGGGCGTGGTGCAGTGACCACACGCCTGGGCGCCGGTGGCCTTCCCTGGTGTTTCCCCTGCTGGTGTCCCGCACAGCGAAGGCCTGCGCCCGGCCAGGAGGTCCTTACCATCTGCGTGGTAGGCAGCCAGCCTAAAAATTCACTTCGGGAGGATTGTGGAATGTTTGTGTTCTTTATAAAATATTTATTGTAGTCACTTCCTGGTACAATACAATTATAAAAGAATCATTATATTTGATTCAGAAATAGGGAGAAAAGATTTATGTGAGCAGCGTACTTCCTTCATTGCCATCAATTCAGAAGCACCTAATCCTTTTAAAGGAATTTATTTATTTTTAAATATGTCTTTACTGATTTCAGAGAGGGGGAGGGGGAAAGAGAGAGAGAGAGAGAAACATGAATGATGAGAGTCATTGATCGGCTGCCTCCTGCACGCCCCCGCCTTGGGATGGAGCCCGCAGCCCGGGCATGTGCCCTGACCGGGAATCAAACCTCGATCTCCTGGATCCTAGGTCGACGCTCAACCGCTGAGCCACGCCCAGCCAGGCAGGAATTAAAATTTATGCTAGATGCCCTAGCTGGTTTGGCTCGGTGGTTAGAGTGTCCAGTTGATGTGTCTCTCTCACATCGGTTTCTCTCTCCCTCTTTCCCCCTCCCTTCCTCTCTTTCTTTCTCTCTCGCTCTCTTCCTCCCTCCCTCTCTCCCTTCACTCTCTCTGAAAAAGCAGTGGAAAAATATCCTCAGGTGAGGAGCTAACAAAAAATATGCTAGAGAGAAAAATGTATTGAGTGCGTAATATCATCATTAAATATAGTAAAGCTGGGTTTTGTTTTTTAATAACACTTGTGTGTAAGGCAACTGTGTATGTCATCAGCCAGATAGCTATGGCTAACTTACATTAAGTAGAGCCTGTTTTACATTTTGTTACGTCTGGACCTGTGACATGATGAGCTATGTCAAGTTTGGGTTAATAAACATGTGTTTGTATTTTTTTGTTTGTGTTACAGTCCTCAACATTCACTTATACACATTTATTCATTCAACAGTTATTTAAAGAGCTCCTACTCTGTTTCTTGCACTCTTCTAGGTAAGAAGCATAAAGCCGTGAATGAGAGGCCCTGCTTTGTGCAATTTACATTTTAGTAATATAAATTTCAAGCAGTAATAGAGAGGAAGAGGGGCTCTGTGAGGAGTGACCTGTCAGCTATGAGTGATGTGGAGGGACCAGTAACTGGAAGGTCTGGTCGCAGAGTGTTCTGGGAGAAGGGGACAGCAAGTGCAAAGGTTCTGAGGGGAGAGGGTCATTTTGAGGACGTGAAAGGAAGCCCATGGAGCAGAACTTGTGCCTGGAGGGTGAGTGCTGGGCCTGGGGGTCAGGGAGGCAGGCAGGAGCCGCACTGGTGAGCTTCTTGTGGACCATAGTAAACAGCTGAGATAGAATGTTATGGTCTTGGGAAGTTTGGAGTAGGGAGTGGAGACGGAGAGGACTTGGTTGTATAGACGCTGTAAGTGCTCTCAGAACTGCCTTTAGTATCCTGGTGTCCTTGCTGGAACTCTGCCAATAGATGTGTGACACCTAGAGTTCTTTAATTGCAAGTTGTACAGTGTATTCATTAGCTTTTGCTATGCCACAAATCAACCACAACTTAGTGCTCAGGACAATGACCAGTTCTTTAGCTCACAGTCCTGCAGTTTGACACGGTGGCCTGGGACTGGGTACACCTTCTGGCGGCTGCTGGGCTCCTTCTCCCTTCCTCAGTGAGCCCAGTGGCTCAGCTTCCTGGAGGCGGCTGGCTCCTGGCCAGGGTAATGTGGTAACAGGACCGTATCTCCTGTCCCCCGACAAACTGGCCGGGGGCTTATCACATGGTGGTGGCTGTTTGCCTTTCAAGGGGATGGTTAGACGTGGCTTGGCCTCCTCGTAGATTTGGAGAGGCACAGTGTGATTTCTGCTGTGTTCTGTTGATCCAAACAAAGGACATATCCCACCCACATTAAAGGAGCAGAGAATCGGACTCCGTCTTTGATGCAGGGCCTGTGAAGTCACACTGCGTGGTAGTGGCTATCTTTGCACTCTGCTCTGCACTCAAGGCCTCTTTCTCTGAGCCCCGCCATGAGTTCATGACTGCTTGTGCATCTTAAGTGAGGGCATCCTCACTCAGTGAAAGAACATAATTAGAAAGAGGAGTGTGACCACAATGTTGACAACCTTTGTTTTAAATTTAACAGCCTAGGCTCTGAAGACATAGCTGACATCCTAGTACAGATGATGTGAGCGTAGCCCTTGTAGTGAAAAGGATAATTATAACAGATCCATTTTTGTCTTGAAATCAAATACATGGTATTAACTATATGCCTTTTGGTTGCATAGATGAAACTTATCATTGTTGTTAATATTTACTGGTTTCCTGTATAGGGAGAAATTTTAGTTCACTTTAAAAACATTGAGAGAATGGTGGTTCTGCTTAGTAGCATTTGCCAGCAGAAGGCATCACTGCGTGTGCTGTTACCAGCTAACTGAACGGCGAGCAGTTTTTTATCCAGCTGTGTCCTTGAGCTGTCACGTGGCCTGAACCTGCTAATAAGGGGAATGAGGAGAATTGATAAGTGAGAGAAGAGTGCTGGCAAGGTTTCACATGTTTTGTTCAAGCATTTGTTTTTCAATAGATTGCAAAACGTAAGATAATGATAATATTAGTAGAAAGAGAATATTAATAAAGAAAAAGACAAAACAACTTTCCTGCTTGCTTAAATTAAACTTTGAAACTCAGTGTGAACTGTGTGTGTGTGTGTGTGTGTGTGTGTGTGTGTGTGTGAGAGAGCGAGAGCGTGCGAGTGAGCCCACGCACAAGCGCGAGCAAGGGCCCTAGGGGAGGGGCTTGTCCTGCATTTTGAATTGTCATAAATCCTGGGACATGATTTTGAACAATTTATTTATGAGTCTGCTTCTCCTTAATGCAGGTAAAAGTATGCCTAATAGAATAGGTTCTAGTTGGGATATTGATTCTTTTTACCCCACCAAAGCAGACACAGTGACCTTTGTAAGTAAAATAGTATTTTAATCCCTTGAATTATCTAGGCAAAAGTTATTTTTTTTCCAAGAACACCTTAATTCTTAGTAATTTGGACAAATATTGTGACTGTATATTCAGTCACGTTCTTATTATCAATCTCCTCTCCTCCCATCTCCCTTTGAGTTGAATACCTTTTTCATTCCTACTTGGAATTGGGGGCAAAATTTATATCATTTTCATGTTTAATTGTGGTGAAGACATGGAATCTCTGGCCCCTGGTGAAAGTAATGGATTACTTTGCATCACAGTTATTCAAATAGAAATTAAAACTAAGTCCCCTCCTCCCCTTGTTATTTTGAAATAAATTATAAATGTATCAAATATAACTTTCTCTCCTTTGATATAGTCGCTGATGTGTTTCTTGCATGTTTTTCCAGAAACGGTCTTTTTTTTTTTTTAGCACAGATGTTAGTTTACTATGCACACTATTCTGGTTCTTTTCATTTGATGCAGTATCATAGACATCTTTCCTTAGCTGCATACGGGGATTTACTTCCTTCTAACAGCAGCACAGTGTTCTGTTGCTTGGCTGTGTGGTGGTTTATTAAACACTTCCTTTTGGTGGACATTTGATTGATGGTTGTTTTCAGCTATTTACTGTTACAGACAGCTCTGGTAAACAGCTTTGTAAATCTTTCGTTTTTGCAGAAATCAAATATCAGTGGGATTATTGGGTTAACACTTAATCACGTGCACATACATTTTGATGGGTTTTGCCAGATTGCACTTCATTCTATATGTTCTCATTCTCAGTGTGAAGCAGTGTGTTCAGGGACTTCCCACACTTTTTTCAACATTGTAATTATCTAAATGTTCACCTTTAGTGATCTGGATAATGCTGGGAGTTATGATTCACATTCCTTTAAATGTGGGTAAGATTCTTTATGTGTGATTACAGATCATCATTATTTATCACTTTATTTCTTTTTGTGACTATGTAGCCCTGATTTTAGAAATGTTTTTGATGAAAGTGGGACAAAGTTTTAGCATTGTTTTATTTTAAAGACATTATATTAGTAGTCTCTGGATATTAGTAGTCTCTGCTTTAGAGGTGAAGGTAAAAAGGACTTGGAAAGTGATTCGAGAAAGAGAAGTACAGCCAGTTTTACTTCCAAATTCGTGAATCCACATTTTCCCTATTTTCTTAATGGAATGATTGGACATTAAAGTGATTTGCTTTAATTTTGGCCACGGTAGGGCTTATTAGAGTAATTGCGAGAGAGAGGGGAACCAAGTGAAGGTTTTTGTGCTTGAGTGGATTGAAAGAACTAAGTGGCTTAGCTGCTGCGGAGCTGTGCGGGTTGAACTTTCAGAGTGATTTTAAAAGTTCTCCACAAATGGAATCCTTTTAGGTGCTCGTGTTCTAACGTGTTGATTGTAGCATCATTTGAAATAAGCATGCTTTGATGGAAAAGGCCTTATCTTGGACTTAGTGAGTCTCCGCTTTGTTAGCCTTCACATCTTGTACCTGGGAACCCTTGATAAATTCTCTCTCTCAGTGATTCCAGGTGTGCGTCCCTTCAGAGTTATCTCTGCATTTGTTACAGCATCTGTGAGGAGAGCCTTGTTAGGATGTTGTGATTTCACATTTGATAAATCCTGTGACCTTTTTCTTAATGATTTTATAATACTGCCAGTTTTAAATCTCCCCAAACTAAAGTTTAAAAAGAAAACATTAATTTCTTCTGGTCATTTCTAAATTTGCATTTATTTTTTTAAATGAATGTTAAATACACTTCACCCAAGTATTAATACCTTAGTGCAGCTCATCACTTCTCCCGCTTCCAGCCTGAGCAGTGTGTTGCATGTAGAAAATAGCCAGACAGTGTTTGTTCATGACTCAGGTAAATATGCAGGCTTACCAGCATTCTGCCCTCACATACAGGGAGAATCTTTCCATTGAGAATGGACTAATTTTTTCCAGTTGGACATTCTTGTTTTAACTTAAAATTGTGACTACTCTATGTAGTGAAATTAAATTTTATGTTGATGATGGTTGACTAATAATTAAAACCCCATCAGATAAACACAACTGTACTTCTAGTTCGTATATAGGAATCATAGGTGTATTGGCTTTTTAAATATAAAATACTTTTTTTTTTAAGATTCAAATTTATGACAAACGGAGCAAAAAAGCTTAACAGATTTCTCTTAATAGTTAAGTTTAATGACTACCTGAAAATTCTGTGTGAAGGTTGAAATACTCCCTTACTCCCACTAGAGGGGGATTCCTTCCAACTTAGGTAAAAATGTCTTAGATCCAACATGAAATCCTTTATAGGAGATTGATCTTTCTTCGTTATTAAATTGACATTAATCTCATGTTTTTAAAATCAGCTGTTTTTCTGTAGGTATTGAAATCGAAATCTTACAGAAACAGGAAATATATTGAACTATAGTGCACATGTATTTAAGCCATAGTGCTTTTGAACAAAACATAGTTTTTAAAAGTTTCTTTAATGAAATTGGTTAATACTTAGGAATTTCGGAACACCTCAAAGACTCTGGGGAGTAGGGTGAGGCTGACCTTTTAAGGCTCACCTTCATCCTCAAGCCCTAAGACCTGTCTTCGTCTCTAGCTTCTGCAATAGCCACATGGGTGGGGACTTCCTGAATTTTACTGCAAAGCTTGGGTCTGCTATCAACTCAAGATGTCAAGTTATTAAAGACATATCTTTAAATAGACTTATTTGCTGTCGAATTTTCTTGCTACTTTGCCTTTTTATACGTTAAGCAAATGCAGAATTCATTCTGGGGATGATTTTGCAGATTTAAACTTGTATTATATTTTTAAAATAATTGTATGTATACTAAAATATCACATCCAGTTTGAACGTACCTAGCGCTAATGTATGCAGATATGATCTATGTGCACAGGAGTGGGCGAAAGTAGGTCTACAGCTGTTTGTTTGGAAAAAGACATGCCGGTTGTGATGATAATCATACAAGAATAAACTGTTTTAACTTAATGCTGTGTTTCCAGCATACTCACAACTGTACACCAACTTTTGCCCACCCCTGTCTAATTCAAGAGCAAATGTCACAGTGTTTATAGCCATGGAGATTCATCTGTTGTTTCCGCTTTCCCTTCAACTGAAGTCTCCAGTGTCAATTAGAGGTTTTAATGTAAAGATATTTGAGGTTAATAACTCAGCATCATGAAAGGCAGGACTTAGGATATTCAAACATATGGAAATTGCAAGTAACTTTTTTTTCTTAAACTGGAAATATATAGTAAGATCTTGTTTCTAAGTCTTAACAATGAGCTGTGGGAGTCAGAGTGTAAAGAGAAATGTTGTCAGTGAATCTTATGATGATTCTGTGCCATCGTCGATCCAACACGTCACCCTTTAGCCTGAAATCCCGTGTACCAGCAGCGTGTGGTTTTCATCAGCGTGAGATGCTCTTCCGAACGCCGATCACGCGTCCCTCTCACCTCGTGCGCCAGGCCGCGCTCTGTCAGGTGCCAGGTGGCGGGCGAGCCTCACTTTCAGTAAAGCAGTTGGAGAATACAATTTGTTTCTTTATTTCTTTTTTGACCCCTTTTCTTTCATACTGGCCGACAGTCTTATTAAACTGATCTTCCTTTCTGTATTTCCTTCCCCGGAGGGAAGATCCAATTTTGTTATAGTAAGATAACACAGGGTAGGCCTGTGTGCCTTCTACTTAAAACACCCACTACAAATGCCTGATTTTAAAAGGTTTAAAACTAACCGTGAAGCCAGCTAGCCTGATATTTTTGTCCCACGCCCACTGACTTCCCAGACACTTAAAAAATTCCTGTTTGTTCTGTCTCCTTCTTTCCTTGCTCCTTTCCATCATATACGTACTTTATCATAGTCAGTTAAAAGCTTTCTACATCAGCCTGAATAATTGTTTAAAAAACAGTAATTATCAATACACGTCTTGTTCCATGTGGCCTTTAAAATTCATGGTAATGCTCTGCCTTCTAAAGCGTACGGCAGGCAGATTGGAAGGCCCGCCTTCATTTCACAACTTGCTGCTTAGACGCCGCCTGCCTCCCTGAGCACTGCTTTCAGGAACTCTTGCTCTGCAGCATTCCAGCGATGGAGGCCTACCCATCAGGACAAGAAACGACTAGCACCTTCACGAGCGTGATGCAACTGCTTCACGCAGCACAACTTTTCCCTCACTGTCCGTGAAAGATCAGAAAGATACGCAGCTTCTTGTGATTTAAGTGAGAAGGCTGATTCTCCCGACTTCCTAGATCCTTTTGAAGAACTAAGACCACCACTTTCAACACGATGGCAAATGTATTCATTTGAAAGAAAGAGGGCAGTGGCCTGGATTTATACCCAACCCTTGAAAAGACTCACAGATCCCTCTCTTGGCACCTGACATAAATCGAATGCCAGTTTTCTCAGAGCGCTTAGTTCCAGGCCGTGCCTGTGCTCCAGGGCCTGCGGCTGGCCCCGGGGCAGTTTTGATGGTGCCTAAATTACTGTTTTCCTTATGATTGGAGGCTGAAGCCTTGACCTCGGAGGATACTGCCTTTGGACTCAAGGTGTGTAGTCTGATGTAGTTTATTGTGTAGGTTTCATCAGCTCCCCTGGGTGGATTGGAAAGCTCAATAGAAAGGACTTGTTTTTTGTGTGTGTTTTTTTAAATCAAACATGGAGATTCTAAAATCTTTGGAAGTTTAAGATTTTCCTTCTATTGTGATGAATATTGGACTATCGTAGTGGTTTTTTTTACCTTCTTTCTTTGTTGTGGAGAATATGAGAAATAGTACAGGAAACCATGACTTCCATGCGGTAGTATTTACTTTTAACTTTAACAAGCCATGGAACAGGATTTACTGACACCCCCCCCCCCCCCGTTGGGGGTTGAATTACAGCCGCCGGGTGTTGCCAGGGCACCGATTTTGCTGCACAGCTCTAGCTTCATTGCCCATTCATTCAGTATTCCTGCTCAAACACTTCCTGAGCCCTGTGTTCCAGTCACAACTAAATTAAGCCCCAGCTCTTCCCTTAGGTTGCTCATAATCAGTTGGTAGGTATGGACGTGTAAACAGATAAGTTATCCTACGGTGTGTTGTCTCCGTGCTAGAAACATGCAAAGGATCGTGGGAGTACAGTGGAGCTGGGGGAAGGTCTTCCAGGAGGTGCACCCCTGGGCAGACCTTGGGGCTGGTGCTACATTTAGGCAAGAGGGAGGGCAGGAAAAAGGAGCTGTTTTCAGGGTGGAGGACAGCCGTGAAAAAAATCAGAGGGAACGAAAAGTAGTCAAGTTCTGCCTGTGTGGCAGAGATCTGAAGTCGAGGTTAAAGATTTGAATTTTAGCCTGTAGAAAATGCAAAACTATTAAAAGATTTTAAGGCAAGTCATGGTTAGGTTTGCAGCTTAGAGGATTTTGCCACTTGGTGGGGGATGGACAGCCAGAGAGCAGTGAAAAGCAGCTGCGCTGGTCGGCGAGGGACAGCGCGGGCCTGGGCTCCCCCAGCGGAGAGGAAGGAGTCCTGGGCATGGGTCTGCAGGGCCTGCCAGCCATGGGGAGGTGCCAGCCCCAGGGAGGTGCAGGTGTGGAAGGCAGAGGAGGGAGGAGGAGGCCAGGCTGGCGGAGAGGGAGCCTCCTCCGCACAGGGTCATGGCGCAGATCTTCTAGAATTACAGTCTTCCAGACCTGTAGTTGTTTTTTTGTCAGGTGTTCTTGGTTTCATACATATCTGCTACTAATAAATTGTGTTAGTAAATTGATAAGAGGCACTCGTCAGGGCTCTGACTTCATTTCAGTGTAAAGGAATAGAAGTATAGTAGGTGCCAGCAGTCACTGTGGAAGTCAGCTTAGGAGAATAGTTGGTGGATTTAAAAATATATCACTGCTCAATACAATGTATTTTCTGGGGTAAATTCTTTGTGCTTACTTGTTTGGCAGTGATATAATTTGGTTATCAAAATAATTTTAAAGACTTCTCCTTGTGAAAGGTGAGTGGCCAGAAATATGCTATATGTAACCAGTTCATTGGTTTTCCAATGCAAAGTGGGTATTAGAATTCCACAAAGCCCCAAATTTTTTGATATTTTATTTTGGCTGGCATGTTCTTTGGAAGAACGTGCTGCTTTTTACGATTTTTGAAAGAAACTGTTACAAAAAATGTACGCGGGGAGGTCTTTAAAGGTGACTAATTAGGAATATCAAGGGTACACATATATGTTATTTTGAAAAAGAATGGGAAGAAGAAAAATGATGAAATGTGGGTCACCAGGACCGCAGGTGACAGAGTCCCTGCTCTTGGGCACCCTTCAAGCTTCCGCTCTTCCCTGGTGGGGAGGAGAGTGCCAGCCTGTCCCCTCTGCCTTTTAAACCAGACCCCAGGAGAGCACGTTAAACTTAGCATCACAATTTAAACTGATCTTCTAACCCCCAGCTAACATCATCTCATAACTGTACTGCGCCCTTAGACACCTGAATGCCGCCCCATCATCTGTTGCAGGTCAAGTTCATCCTCCCTGCAGGCTCAGGCCGCGCCCTTCCTCTTCTCTGCCCCCTCCCTCGGGAGTGCGGACGGCTGAGCCCATGCTGAGGTCGTCCAGCACCCACTGCCTTTCCAGCTTACCCGGGATCTCTCTTCTGCCAGCTTGTTTTCCATTGTGTATAGGAAACAGCTTGGTGTGGCCTGGCCCGGCCCCATTGTGTGGCATTTGTCCCCAGCAAGATTGGGGACTTGGTGGGGGATGGACAGCCAGAGAGCCGTGAAGGGCGGCTGCGCAGGTCGCGAGGGGCAGCGTGGGCCTGGGCTCCCGGCGGGAGGACGGAGTCCTGGGCAAGATTAGAGGCTCCGTCGTCATTTTTTACATCCATAATGACCTGACTTGGTTCGCAGTGTGAGGACTATTGCTGATCATTTAGAGTTCTACAGAGAGTATAACAACTGTGTTTGCTAAGAGAAAAACAGAGCAACAACAACAAACACCCTGTGCGATTAACACACAGCTACTGCTTTATTCTGGGGCTCCCCCGATCCTCCTGGTGCCTGGGCTGATGTGTTAGCTTGGCGTTCTATGCTGTAGCTCTGCGCAGCCCAACCGAAGGAAGACGTTCATTGTTACTGCTTGTTGGAGCTGTTGAATGGTTCTGGTTGACACCGACAACCAGTTGGTTCCAATGTATCTCACTGTTAACGTAAATGTCTTTGTTAATCAAGTTCTGCAGTTACAGTCATTGATGTCATTCTGTGTCATTGCACTGCCAGTGGCTACCATGTAGGCACAGTGCATACAGAGAACATTTCTGTCTTCATAGAGATTTCTGTTGGCCAGAGCTGGTCTAGAAAATAAAGATGCCAAGTGTTCATATGACACAAGACATTTTAACATAACACACTTCACAATTATATCAGCCTTTTTTTAATTGCTAGAAAAACCTTGAGGATTAGAACGGATAAGTAGAGAATAGAAGGCATTTTCTGTTCTAGTAAAATAATGGAAAGCAGAAGAGATGAGGTGTTCAGTTCAGTGAAACAAATATAAGTAAAATAAAGTTGGCATGTCCCACTCGATTTTGAGAGCAGGAAGGTTTTAAACAGGCTCATGAAGTTAGGGATCTTTCTGGTGATGACTTTTACTGAGTCATTCATTGATTACCCAGGGTTATGTTGGGGGCTCTCAATATAGTATTTCAGATTTAGAATGTTTAGCCTTACATAATAAGACTCTAGCTATTAACATGGTTTTCCTTTTATTAATGTAACCAGTGAAAGCATACATTAATCTTATTTTGAAAAACATATTTTTTTTCTCTTGTAAAGCTACATGACCTCTGGTTCTTCTCAGCTCTTTCTATCTTCTTGGCAGTGTGCGTGTTCTGGTGAATTTACTTGGCTAATTCTCTCTGTGGGTGTGAAGATAACTTAGTGAAAATATGTTGAAGGTTAACTATGTCATTGAAATGAAACCAACAGACATTTTCTTTTTGAAGTTCATAGTCTTAACTCATTGCTTTTCATAATATTAAGGATTTACGTTTGCATTTAAATATTTTTGCCAGAGGAGTCAGCTTAAAATATCTAGAAATCCTTAGAGAAGTAGAAGACCAAGTTTATTCTTTACTGTTTCAGTCATTGAGTCTCAATTAAAATTATATAATATATGTATATTAATAAAGCAAAAGAATTTTCTATTTCTCTGGGAAGGGAAAATTCAAAGAGGAAAAATAACCCATAGCCGTTCTCAAGCCGTGGTTGGGAATCCATGTTGAGTAGTCTCCTTCCTTCTTTTGTTAGAGAATTTCCCAGCCTCTCCTCTGCCATCTGCTGGTGGTTCAAACACTTACATGTTGGATTTTAAAACAAATCTGCTTTATTCTTATTTAGAAAAGATTGGGGGAAATGTTCTATTTATATTCACCTGTAATATTTTGATGTACTTTTGCTTGTCATGTTTAATTATATTCCTAAAGGCTATTTTGGCTTCTTTTTCAACTCTGTCTTTCGAGAATGCATGCATATAAAATTTAGAAAAGGCAGAGACTACGCCTTGAAACATATGCCTTGAGGAGAGACACACAGACTTGCAGATGGGAGGTCTTGAGTGCCATGCAGAAGCTTCTCGAGCCTTGTTGGGGTCTTCTGTGGTTTCTGGATTTGGATTCATATGGAACAGCAATTCTGTCCTACTCTTTTGTAACTGAGATTGTTTGGAAGTGACCAGACCTGTATTTTACTTTAGGTCCTAATATAAAGTTGGAAAATGGGTTTCTTTTGTCACTAACGATCTTTTCAACCCTAAAATGCTGCAGGTTTGCCTGGCTTCGGTGGGGCAGATCTTCGCTTCTGTCCTTATTTATTCTTCTTCTGACCCCTTCTTGCTGGTGTTAGCTATTCTCATAGTCTTAGGAAAAATAAAAATACTTTTTGTCCACAAACAAACTTTTCCATGAAGTAAAGCCAAGCAAAATTTTTCAAAAGAGACAAAGTGTGGGTTTTTTTTATTTTCTGCCATCTTTAATCTCCTTTACTAATTTCCTTTAGAGCTGCCTTGACTAATTCTAGAGCCTCAGTCAGATTCATGGGTCAGTTGTTTTTTCATCATTTCCTCAAAGAGGAAAAGTAACCCAAAATGTCAGTCTCAGAATCAGGCTGAGGGAGGTAACGTGACTGACCTAAGTTTCTACCTCCCGGGCCAGTGCCCTTTGCACAGAACTTTGTGGTGCTTGTTAGTCCCCAGCACAGGAGCTACGGGTTACATTGATCTTACAGAACTGGGATCCTTACAGCCCCAAGTGGTTTAATGTTGGCAGGTTCATGGGGTTCAGTTCAGTGTGTTAGGGCTCTCCCGTATCATTTTAGATTTACATTTGATAATGAAAACACCACTTTTCTCTAAAAGCTGTTTATCCCACTTGGAAATGTGTATGTGTGCAGTTTGAAGTGTTAGGTGATCATAGGTGTTTATGCAGGTTAATTGGCATGAAAATACCCAGTCAGCCACATACATACCCCAATGAAAGTGATTTTTCCAGAACATTATATGAAAAATCAGAAATATTTTATCATGACCAAGTGGCTCGTAGTGGTAGGAGCTGGGTTTCTTCTAGACCAAATGCTTGGTCAGGCGATGGTGAGTGGCAGACTGCAGATGGGTTTACTGATTGCATGGTGCAGCTCACTGGGTCTAGCAAGTACATTTGTGTAGAAATGTTTGCCCTAATTATATAGACAGCCAGTGGAGAGGAGCATAATGCAGTGCCATCCATGCCAGCTTTTGTCAGTTACATTGTTTTCTTTTATTTAAAAAAAAAAAAAAAGATGTTAGGAATTAAGCATGGCCTCAGGTCCTGGGGATCTGGAAAGTAATCTTTTTAAGGGAAAGAAGAGTTGCTGAAAGCAAGCTTGTTTACTTGTCTAGTCTGGAGTTTGATCTGGGGACACTATTTTGGCACTATTTTTTGAGGACCTGACTTTCTAGTGATAATCAAAATGCATGTACTCTCCTCATTCCCACCCTCAAGCGCCTGCTCATTTGGGGGGGTGCACAAAAAATCAGTGGCTTGCCTAGAAAATGCCTTCCCATAGAGTTACTGTGACCAGATTAATAAACACCAAGCTGCTTAAGATTTGTTGGGAAAGAGCAGTGAAATTATCCCAGGGAAGATTAGGGATGCTTCTGATTGCGTGTGGTTTAGGTTCTCTCGGTGCCAAATTTTAAAGCCAGTTTTGTTTCTTCAGATGGTGAAAACCCTCCTCCTCCCCTCCTACTGCCTTAAACCTGGCTGGTGCCCAAGCCATGTCAATTTTTGAAAGTCAGTTGAGAATGTCAAGTGACTGGTGTTGAAAGAGCCAATATGTTGCAAGATGCTTAAAGCCAAGTCGAACATTTATATGAATTAAAGAATATATTAGGAGATGATTTTCAAAAATCAGATTTGAAAAGAAAACCTGTTGAACTAATACTTGCAGACCAGATGTATCACTGATAAATACTTGTAACAGATATTCCCCAATAAGCAATAAAATTACCATTTTACAACTGAAGTAATGTATCCTGTGGGTACATTTGCAGAGATATGCCAAGAAAAATACATGCAGAGTTCTTGAAGTAATAATGCAAATAAAACATTTCATATTATAATTTTAGAATAACAGGATTTGGAAGCAAGAAGAAGTCTGGGAGACTGTTTGTGTCTAAATTCTGCTTTTACTCGGGTCTTTTGACAGTTGGCTTTTTGATATTGTAGAATTGCCTGAGTGTCTTTGTGTATATTGAAGGACTGGATTGAATTGTCTGCCAGAGTTGTGGTTGAAAATTTCACAAATTCTAAATAATACATGTAATAAATATCATATTTTGTTTACTTTGTTGTAATAATGGCCTATTTTCATACTCTCCTGAATTTCGTGGGTGTCATGGCTACTATTGAGTCACGAAGCGGAGGGTTTTGTCCTGTAATTTATTCATTTGGGCACAGCCAGAGCGTCTGTGCCACGTGCGGCGACCGTGTGTCCCTGTGTACCAGGTCGCCGAGACTTGCTGCTGTGGTTTGCTGCTCACTTTGCCCAGCGAGGCTGCTCCACTGTGTGAGAGGACCTCTGGCTGAGCGGGAAGCTGTCTCCAGGCGAGTGCAGCTCAGGTGGAGATTTCCCCTGGTCTTAGACGACACGTGAAGAGGAGTGATGACTGGGAGGAAGGGAAGGAAGTACAGGAACAATGGGGCTCATGCTCTACTTGGCCGAGGCGGAGTAAATGAAATCCTACAGGAAATGTCATTTTCTTCTGGCCACACATGGCAGCTTCAAGCACTTATTTGGCTGCTTTATAAGAAGCCATGCATGTTTTTGTAAGAAATTCCTCTTGACCTTCCTTCACTCTTCCCCAAATTAAATTTTCACGGTAGAGTGACTTTTTTGTATCTCATTGAGGGGGAAGGGAGGTGAAGAATGGTATTAAAATGAACACATATTACTTAAAATGAGAATTGGATACAGGCCTGCATAGGAAATTACATATTAAATATCATGGTAAAATCAATAAACTTACAAAAAGTATTCTAAAAATAATTTCAAACAAATTTCCTGACCACATCTCAGAATTTAAAAAATCACTTATTATATCTTAAGTTTGCAATTTCTTCTTCTAAGTGTCTCACATTATATTCCTATATTTGTCTCATTTATTTTTAATCCCCTTATAAATGCCTAAGCTTTTCTTCAATCATCTTAATATGTTAACCTGTACTTAATGCCATGATTCTAAAAAAGTTTTGTTGCGACCGCAGTATAAGAATAACAGCAGATACTTGATTTAAATGTTTCCTCTGATAATTGAATAATTTGGACAGAAGCTGGAAATGCTGATTTTAAGATACAGAAGAAACTTTCATCATGTAAACTGTTGAAGGGCTTCAGTTTTGATAGTAAATGAGTAACCTTTATAAATAATATTTTGTTTTACCTTAAGATGAGCCATGAGTAGAACATGCAATGACATAAGAGTCATGAAGTGACTTTGTTTTCTAAACAGGAGTGGAATTTTTCATTTCGTGCTATTTAATAGTAGTGCAGACATCTAGTAACACAGGCATTAACAAGCACACAGATGTGTGTGTTGAGGACAGTTCCCACTCATGCACATGTGTTAACACACTCTTTCCTTACACACACGACGAGTGGATGAGTTGACCCCCTAAAGGATAAGCTTGAAAGGGAAGGAAATGGAGACCTGCCAGGCTTGTTGGCTGGAGTCACGGACAAGAGCAAGGCCTGTCTGAACTGCCACTCAGTTTTTATTCTGCGAGTTTGCAGGGTTGGTGATTAGAGTGGCTTTCGCCCAATTATGCTGTGATTATTCCACTGCACTGTAATTGACTGGGGAGATATGCTAATACCTGTCATTTGGGATGATAAAAGATGAGCGGGGGACGCAATGCATTATTTAGCTGGCTGTGTGATAGATGAGGGATGCGCAGAGTGCTTTAATTGCTGAGAAGAGAGGTTAAGCTGAACGAACGGATGAATTAGAAATGAGTTTTTTTATGGCTTGTGGAAAAGTGAAATAAAGGAAAATGTGCCTTAAACTAAAGCAGCAGATAGAAATGAGCACAGCAAAACTATATCCAGGTAGTTTCCTTTATCAATTGAAATATTAATGGAAAATGTGGCTTAAGAGTTCAGTAAATAATAATCGGAAGGAAAATAGACAATAGAGTCCCCTATTAAGCAAGAAAAATTGTTAAAGGAATTGTTTTTATTGGAGATGACAGTATTTATGACTTGTAATCTCTTAAATTTGTGCTGTATTTTAGTTATACTGAAATGTAATATACAGCAATTTTGAATTTCATGCTTTGTATCAGTTGAGTGTTAGCTTAGAGGTATCTAGATTTTCTGTGCCTGTGTATCAATAAATGCAGGCAGTGGAAGGCAAGAAAGAGAATGAATATTTATAACATGAGGAGAATGTAATAATATAATTAGTGAGAGAATGTACAGATAATTCTTGAGTGACAGGATCTTAGGCAGTCAGTGGCGTGGGCCTCATATGCCACACACTTAGGTACTGGTATTTTTACAGAAAAAATTTAGTAGAGTGGTATTTTCCTTTTCATATCATTTCCTTTTGTCACGGCCGTATATAACCTCGTATGTATATTTCACAAAGGTATTTTAAAATGCTCCATTGTAATCTGCGTGGCCATTTACATGATTTGACGTTAGCGTTTTGCTCTGTTTTAGTTTTGTGCCTTCGCTAGGTAATTATTTTGAAGATGCAGTCAGTGCAGCAGTTTGCAGGCGTGGGCTGTTACCGCTGAAGGGAGAGGCCTGCACACGTTGCCAGCTTTCAGGCACGTCCCGCTTTACAGGTGATGATGTAGCTCTAGAGTGTTGTCCCCAACTGCGGCGTTTTATCCTGTAGATGAAGCAGTGGGAATGGAGGTGGAATAGGAGAAGCTATATTTTTTGTAAAATGGAGAAAACGACCCTCCTACATTGTTGAATTATCTCAGACAGTCCAGCTCCCGAGAGCCAGCCGGTGGCGGGCTGGTACAGTGGGCGTTGCCGGGGTGGCTCTCACCCGGGTCACTGAGTGGTCGCGGCCTGTCTGGAACAAAGCACGCCCGGCGGAGTGGGTGTCAGCTGCAAGCACGTGCTGCGCGCTGCCACCCGGGTCAGTTCTGTTGGAGCTGATCGCTCCCCCAGTATAATTGGCATCCCTTTGGCGCATTCCTTCGGAAACAGAGCGGAGTCTCCTTACGGATGTGCTTAATCGGTATCCCTGGACCCCGAAGCAGCCTCCTGTCGCTGCGCCTCCGAGACGGGCATCGCGTGCGGGGCGGCTGGCACAGGGTTCGGCCAGGCAGAGCTGTAAAGGAAAAGGTGCAGCGAGCTTCAGAGAACTTAAAATCAAATGGACAGGGTGGGACACACAGCAACTTAAAGGCAAACAGTGGCACCTGAGGACCTTTTTACAAGCTTTAGTTAAAACACCGCGTTCTAGAATGTCAGCTGACTCCATGAGAGGCGCCGGCAGCACTTTGGGACATGGCATCTTCGTGTTTTTTTGTCAGTAGTATAGAAAGAGTGGTACACAGATGTATTTAACTCTACAATTTTTAAAAAAATACAAGCAGTTCATTATTTTTCCTTCCCACTAGGCAGTTATTCAATCTTGAGACTTTGGACCTGAATTTGGCTGTAAATATCATCACCAGAATGTGAAAATGATTCTTTCTTGATGGTCCTTAGTTTGAAAGATTTTGCTTCATTTAAACTGGTCAGAAAAAAAGTCATATTTGCGGGGGTGCCCGGGAACTGTGCGATGTCACCATTCTTTACTTTAACTTCTTCCCCCTGGAAATGCTCTGTCTTTTTTTGTTTGTTTTTCAGAGAGAGGAAGGGAGAGGGAGAGGGAGAGAAAGAAACACCAATGATGAGAGAGTCATTGATCGGCTGCCCCCTGCACGCCCCCTCCTGGGGATCGAGCCCGAAACCCGGGCATGTGCCCTGATGGGGAATCGAACCGCGATCTCCTGGATCCTGGGTTGATGCTCAACCTCTGAGCCACGCCAGCTGGGGGGAAATGCTCTGTCTTAAAACTGACATTTAACATGAGGCTGCATAAAACTAACTTTCTTATATCGCCTTAGCATCTTTTAATAACCCTACTACCCATTTGAAGTTTTTTTAAATAAAATGGTGATGAGTTACAGTGTTTTTTAAATAATGTGGTTATTTTATTTATTTTTAAAGGCAGGGAGGGAGGGGGAGGAGGGAGAGAGAGATTTGCTGTTCCACTTCTTATTCATGCATCATTGGTTGATTCTTGTATGTGCCCTGACCTGGGATCAAACCCACAACCTTGGTGTGTCCCTGGACCATGTTCTAACCAACTGAGCTACTTGGTCAGGGCCATAATAACATTTTAAATATGATTATAGAATTACTACCACAGGGGACCTGAGAAATTATGTGACCCATTTCCCCCCATGCTGTACAGGTGAGCAGTGAGGCCACCGAGGGACGCTGCCTCCCCTCGCCCCTCCTCGCGGAGGGTGGTTCTTGCCTGGTAGCGGGTATGTGGAAAATAGCTGTGCACATGAGCTGAGCGGAGCCCACTTGCCGGATGGTAGACGTCACTAGTACAGTTGTGGTGGGCAGGTTGGTTCAGATAAATCATTAAAAATGGTACATACATTACACATTTTGTTTTAACACAAAACCAATGTTCAGTTCTGTGTACACCCCTCTCCTGCCATCTTTTACAGTTATCTCAGCCATTCCTAATTCTGCCGCACTGTGTTAGCGGTTCATCTTCAGTAGAGGAGGGTCTTCAGTCCCTCTCTTCACATTTGTGCATCACCTGGTTCCATATTTTATTAGTTTTACAACTGGAGGAAGGCGTGGCATTAAAGCGCTTCAGAGGGAACAGCGACCCGTTGGGAAGCTGTCGCTCAGCTGGCCTGGAGGGGCCGCCTCTGTCCCCTGGAGCAGGTGTGGGAGGCGACAGGGCTTCACCAGTCCACCAGCCAGACCTCCAGCGGAGGTCGGAGAGTGCTGTGTGGGTGTGGAGGCCGTTACACTGCGTTCCCTGTGCTGTGCTCTCTACAGCTAGTTCGTTTCCGCAGGAAATAACAGTAATTACTTTCCTTCTGCATCAGGCCAGGTCCCCATGATGTGCCAAGAGAAGAGAGAGGGGTCATTAATCAGCTCACTAGAGAATAGCATTAGTTTACCCATCTTATTTTATGGTTTGGGTTTTCTTCTTGCCAGTAAGGTACTGTTTTTTGTTTGTCTTTGTCATGTAAATGCACCTGTAGAAGTTGCACAAAGTACCCTTGGGGAATTGCTGCTCAAGTGTTTTTTGCTTCAACAAGAAAACATAAAAAAGAAAACATAAATGTAAATAATTACCTTAAATGTCAAGCCTTTAGTGCTCATTATAGTATCTCCTGGCAATCTTTCATCTTTCTTAAATTTAATTACAATACTCTTTTTTTTTTTTTTTTGCTTTGGTTCTTCAACTCATGTTGAATAAAGCCATTTTATTTTACTTTATATTTTCCTCTTAATTGAATTTATTGGGGTGACACTGTTTAACAAAATTATACAGGTTTCAGGTGGATGATTCCACAGACATCATCTGTAAACCAATTTAAAGTATTCGCCACCCCAAGTCAAGTCTTTTTCCATCACCACCTGTCCCCCCATACCAAATTATAATACTCTTGATAAAGATAGAAAGCTAACTTTAAGAAAAAGGAACATTCAGAAATTCTCACAGACGTCCTCTGGTTAGGTGTGAAAGTGGAGGGAAGTTGCTCATGTTTTAGTTTTCCCAGTGCTGACCAACAAAGTGCCACAATTTAGCAACTTAAAACCACACCCATTCATTATCTCTCCCTTTCCACGGGTCAGCAGTCTAGTCACTGGGCTCTCTGCTGAGTGTCTCAGGAGTTTGAGATCAGGTATTGTTGGGGCTGTGGTCTAATCTGAGGTCCTGGTCCTCTCCTCAGCTCATTAGTTGGCAGCATTCACCTTTCTGTGGCCCTAGTTCTAAGGTCTGCACTTTCTTGCTGGACTTCAGCCATGGGCCATACCCTTCACATGGCCCTCTCCACAGCCCTGCTCTGGCAGGCTCCTTCACATCTCACACCTCTTACAGGCTCACCTGATTGGGTCAGGCCCACCCAGGTATCACTTCTTAGTCATTCAGAGTCAGCTGCTTAAGGGCCTTAATTACATCTTCAAAATCTGCCTAGTCCTAGAATGTGACATAATCACAGGAGTGTTGTTTATCATAGTCACTGTCTTACAGTCAAGGGGAGGTAATGATGCAGAGTGTGCCCCAGAGGCTGGCAACCTTGGGGCCATCCTAGAATTCTGCCCACCACAGCTTCGGATTCACATTTGCTTTCAGATTCTAGGGATGAAAGGGTAGTTTTTATACGTACTGAAAGTATCCTTGTTGTTTTAAATGCAGTCTGGAAAAATGAAACTGGGAAATATAGAACATGTTTGACTGACAGCATTGAAAATAAATGATAAGCACCTTTAACAGAGCTATCCGTCATGACAGCAGTTTTATTTCTCTTAGTGTGAGCTCCTGAGGCTTCGCTCTAGAGCAGAGAGGTCATTCTGGCTATAGGCTCCTTCTGTGCAGTTGGTGCGCTTCTGGGGTGGCTGGAGAAGGCACTGCCTGTCTGTTTCCAGGGCTTCTGTCACAGGGTTTGATGGTCTTAGTTTCTGGTAGATATGTTTGGTTAAGGTCTCAGGAATTTCTCAAAGACATGCCAACTGTAGAGCATGAAGTCTCTGGCAGTTCTAGTTAGGTGTATAGACTGGAAATGCTAAGAAAAAAAATTCTCTTAACAATATACTTAAAAATCATCATCGTGATCTTTTCAAATTTAAAGTATATAAAGAGAAACGTGGCTTTGAACTTCAATTCTTTGTTATTTTTAAAGAGTTGTACATATATATAATTTTACAAATTGTGTGGATCAGTCTCAGATACAACGTAATGTATAAAAAATCCATGCTACCTTTTGTCTTTTTTAAAAATCAACATTATCCTCTTAAAATTCTGTACCCACATAAAGATATTTTGAATTTATCTTTACCAATACTGATTTTCAGAATTACATTAGAGAAAAATAATGTTATTTAAAATAGAATTTCTGTGTACTTGATTTAAATCCTTTTGTGGAGGAATTTCACTGAGCCAAAAATTTATAAACAGGCAGATGTGAAGCAAACCTAATGATTTCTTCATTTTACCCAGATTTTGAAAATGTGACAAATACTTTAATTTTAAAAAGTAGTTAAATATTTACTGTACTTAATTCTAGAATCAAATAAAAGTTTAGAAACATTAATTTTTTAGGGCTGATGATAGCATCAGTATGCTCCATAACTAGAATGGGATGCCTTCCTAATTACAGAGGAATTACTGATGTAGGCATGAAAACTGCTAATTAATTTTGTTTCTTTTGCAGAATTATTGAATTTTAATTGGGGAGGGTACACATGACTATAAGAACTATACCACATTTAAGAAAAGCAGCGGCATAATATGGCAGGGAAACACCACGTGTGCCGGCTATAGTGGTGAAGCCATCGTCCCGCCTTCCCCTGCGCTTTCTCTGCGCCAGCACCCCCCGCGCTTCCAGCAGGCCTAGGAAGTTAAGATACTCTCAGATGCATACCCGAATGATTTCTTACTAAAGTGTTACTAGCAACTGTCTTTTGACTACTTCATCCTGATCCCTGTGCTAGGCTGTTTATTTCCTGCCACTCCGAAGGCCACCCTTTTTGATGGCATGGTGTTCAGTAGGAGCAGGCCTTGGCGATCAGAGGGCAGACAGCTGCTGCATGCAGTGCCCTGTGCGGATACTGGGGACACCTGGATTATGGGATGTGGCCAGTGCAGTCGCAGACAAGGGACCCCGTGCAGCACATGACACGTGCAAAATGGTTACTGTGACACAAAGCTCTGGGTTTGGAAAGCACAGTGTGACCTGGAGATACAGCTTTGATTAGCATTAGAGGCTGCCTCACGAAGAGGCGGGCGGGAAGAGACAGGTTGGCCTGGGGCAGTGACTTCTGTAGGAAAGAGGTTGGAGGGCCCTGACTGCCTTGCCTAGATGTCCCCTCACGTCCCAGTATGAGGAGTTATGACCAAAGGCGCCACAGATTGGAAATGGGGTTTTCTTTTAAAACAAGAGCCCTGGCTGGTGTGGCTTAGTTGGTTGGAGTATCGTCTGGTGGTGGATTCAGTTCCAGGTCAGGGCACATACCCAGGTTGTGCGTTCAATCTCTGCTTACGGTGCATGTGGGAGTCAACTGATCCATGTTTCTCTCTCTCTCTCTCACTCCCCCCCCCATCTCTCAAAATCAATTTTTAAAAATTTGTCAACAATGTCTCTTGCTATAAGAAAGACTGGATTTGAAAAGATATTGATTAGTTTTATATCTTTAGCTTTTTAGAGTCAAATGAGAAAATGTGAGTGCTTGGAAAATAGTACATTGTTGTATAAATAAAAGTTTTGTACTATTATTTATAGCAGCTTGTTACATAATAAATTTATGTGATGTCAGGAATAAAAGAAACTGGTGAAATAACTCCATTAGCTAGAAAATGGTTTAGATAAAATAATCAGCCAGAGTCATTGCTTTTTAAAGAGATAGTTTAAGAGTTACACATTTGTTTTTTTTCTTTCCTGCCTGACACACTGAATTTGTTTGTAAATATTCATAGTATACTGTAACATGAGATTTGTTGAAGATAGAATCTGATTTATTTAATGGAAATTAGTCAATTGGTAAGTGAAAGAAGTGTTTATTCTTGTATGTTACAAAATATTTCCTGGGGTTGGAATGTTGGCAGGTTCTAGGACTCATTCAACATTTATGAATTACTGTCAATGGGCTGGGCTTCTGGAAGCCTAGGAATATAGTGATTAGCAAGATATAAGTGGACCTTAATTTCTTGTGCACCTCATTCTGCTGCCTGGCTGGGCCTGGTGGCCTTCAAGTCCCCTTCCTATCTTGGAAAGATTTTGTAAGAGAGAGCACAACCTTTTTTGAGTATCAGTGATTCTGCTTTTGCCTACCTCTACCTGTTCCCGAATTCACAAAATGATTTATAGGAATTTAAATGAGATATAATGTGTTTGGTTTTAGGGAGAGCAGTGAAGGGAGACGTTCCTTTCCATGCCTGTTGCTTAATCAGCATCTACACCGCCACTTCCCATCAGTGTCTGTCCTTTCCAAGTGGATTAGGTCTTGTGGGCAGCGCTTCAAGAGGACGGGTATTGTTCCTGGCAGGGCACTTGAATTTCTAATTACCAGATTCCTGACTTAATTGCAATTACCTGGACACACAGGCAGGGTGAACTTTTGGAAAAGAATGTAATTAATGAAACAGGAACTTTGCTGCCAAACTGTCTAGATACTAACAGTGAACAGAAGCCTGATAAGTACATCTATAAAGACAACCATCAGTTGATAAAAACAGTTCTTAAAGTAAATCATGTACAGTGCATGCCAGCTTTAGATTCAGAAACAAATGTTAAAGCAGAGGGCGTTCACTTTTTCCTTCGCAGTAGAATGCATTACACATATATATACCTGGTGTAAAGAACAATTTACCAAATGCGCTCTCTCTGTACGAACACATGCATTACATGCTTTTATTAATAAATGTAAAATCCTGAGTTCTGAAGTCATTGAAAGAAAGAAACCATTTTCCAATATTCATTTGTTTTGGTAGTAATTTTTTTAAACAATGCTTTTCATTAAAAACAATTTCACACACAACAAAAAAGTTTCAAGCAGCTTACAAATAAAGACTTAAAGTATTTTAATATCTTTAAAGCAAAATCTGAAATATTTATTTTTCCATTTCTCCCATTTTCTGACCACATTCAGTGGCCCCACGTGCTGCCTGAGTGCACATTCACAGTCCTGAGATGGTAATGGGTATCTGCTTATGGCTGATGTTACACATTTTTTATTCAGCCCTTAACCCCCTGCCACTTTTGCTCTTCTCTGCTTCTCTGAGTTCTCTCCTTCCTCCATCTCAACAAGTCCTTTGTCCACACCAAGGTTAATTTTGTCCGTCTATGGTTAGTTAACTCATAAATGATCTTTTATAGTGTCTCCCCCATGGAGTTGCTGGTCTTTCTCATTTTTGGCCTTTACAGTGTTGCAGAGTGGAGCCCCACCCGCATGCTGCGGGTGATGCCTCTGGACAGCCGAGGGTGGGTCTCTCTCCCTCCTACAGTTCATCGTATTTATATTCCCCAGTCCAGTTCCCTCTAATTCTTTAATAGTAGTAAGAACATCTTCTATTTGTGTATCTTTTCGCATACATTTGTCATGTTTTTATTTTTACATCAGTAAATTAAGAGCACAGACTCTGGGGCCTGGCTGCATTTGAATTAGCATTGTTAGCTGTTTGAATAATGAAAATATATAAAAGTAAAATTTTAAATGGGAATAATAGTAGTAAATACCTCAGAAAGTTTTAAATTTGGGTGAATTTGTCACATAAAGCATGTAGAAGAGTGCATAGCATGTAAGTACTGTGTGCTTGTTGCTGCTGCTGTATCGTTATTTAAGTCTCATGTCATCCTGCCAGGGTAGCTGTGGCAGGTATCACCCCATTTCATAGAAAACGACACAGAAGATTTGAAGTGTCAAGTCACCAGCTTAACATCACACAGCTGGTGGTGGATCTAGGCGCTGGGCTCAGGTATTTGAACTCCTGGTTATTATGACTTTTTCCATCCATCTATCCAAGGGTTTCCAGATCCAGAATAAAACAAACAGGAAAATCCAGATCATTAAGTTACATTTGAATTTCAAAGAAACAATAAAATTTTAGTATAAGTATGTTCCAAATATTGCAGGGCACATACTTAATTCTGACAACTTGTTTTTTGTCTGAAATACAAATTTAACTGGGATCCTGTATTTTACCTGATAACCCCAGTCCTCCCATTCAGAGTGTCTGCTTTGTAGGTCCTTAAATGATAGTCCAAAAATGAAAAGGAAGCTGATACAACCCTTTCTGCACTTTTTTTACAACACATAAAAATCTTTTTTGTTTTTTGGACAATCCAATTAAAGACAATGACACTGAAGTATCTAGGCTGTAGCCTCGCCAGCCCAGCAATGTGTTGCAGGTGGGAAGGTATTTATGAGAGAACCATAGGAAGTTTCCCAGCAGCGAATGCACGCCGGGGGGGGGGGGGGGGGGCACATGACAGTGACGTGGAAGGAGCTTAGAGAGAGCCTGTGTGTACTGTCACTTTTGGGAGATACCCAGTGTCTGACAGCGTGGCCGTGATGAACTGGCTCGCCTTTCCTATTTCCTCCTTTAATCCCTGTGACTTACTGTAGACATGAGTTTGGGTTTAGAGCTTTCTTTCTCTGGTATGTCACAGAAAGTATGTGAAGGGGGTGCCGTGAGAAACCGCTAAGTGTCTGATCAAGGCTCTCTCATCTTGTTCCTTCCGTGACGTTTGTCGTTTTATACAAGCATCTGTTAATCTGATAATGTTTTGAAATACATTGTAAAGAAATGTGTTTCGTTTCAAAATGAGGATGGACAGGTCCACCTGGACCATCCTCACTCTAGGGTTTGAAGGGTACAGAGACTGTTTCATATGGTAGCTCTTCCTGTTTTGACACTTTTGAATTTTAGCCGATTATGCTCAACTGCCCCTAGACCATGTATCTGCGGGTACCAGTGGGTGAGCCATGGCTCCCTTCTCATGCCAGTGTGAAGTACTGGATACTTCATGAGGGTAGAAGTGGGTGAGAGCTGATGCTTACGAGCAGCACGTGTACCAGGCACTCAGATAGGGACTTTGCGTGTGCTTCCTGTCTTCCACAGTCCCCGAGGAGGCAGCTGGCTTCATGCACTTTTGCAAATGACAAAATAGGCTTTGAGGTTAGGTGACCGATACTTGACGTGGCTGGTAATAAAGAGCCAGCATTTTTCTAGACACGAAGATGCTAATCACAGGTGCCACTTCATTCTCTGTTAGAGATTTTTAGGTGCTTGTGCTATTAGTGATTTTCCTGTAGGAAGTGAATTTCATTCTCTATCACTGTGGGAAGCGTGTGTGTGCGAGAGCAGTGTGCTAACTTACCAGGTGTGTGTGAGTTAGCAAAATAAAATGTTAAACTTATTAAATGTACTTCTAATAAGACTTCCTATAGTGGTTTCTGTGTGGAGTTAATACCAGCGGGTACATCTTCCAGATGGCCAGGGTGCTGCTAGGGAAAGGTTCCTCTTTCATGGTTCGTCACAAGATGACATCACCTTAGCACATGTTAAGTCCAGGTCTGATTCTTCTGCAAGGCTCAGAAAGTAATTTTACAAGAAGATACCAAGAGATGGGTGAACTGTCTTTCTGGGGAAGACTCAGTGGCCGCCTAGTTGGCAAGGCAGGGTCTTCCTGGTGGCGGACCTGGGCAGGAAGAGGTCGCTTTGTGAGTATGGCATCCAGATGCAGGAGGGTTGACTGATGAGAGTGTTCCGCCGTCTCGGGCCAGGAGAGCCAGACAGCGCCGTCTCCACGAGGCATCCCCTGCCTGTTGTATAATTACCTTTGATACCGTTGCCTGGATTCCTCTCCTCAGCTTTGTCTGTAGAACCTGTGCGACTCTGGTTTTTTTCTAATGCTGATCGGCCCTTCATAGATTAATAGTTTTACTTGACATAGATCAGTACAGCTGGTCTGGTATGGGAGATATGGCTAGCCTGGGAGTTGACTTGCCGTTGAAGGTAACTTTAGGTATATCTGCTGAACAGTAATAATTGTTTTTCATGTATAGGGAGGAAAAAGTAGGTCTACAATTGTTCGTGTGGAAAATAATACAATAATTAATAAGTAAAGATACAAGGATAACCTGTTTCACACGCTCAGAACTGTAAACCTGCTTTTGCCCCGCCCTTGTTTGAAGCATTGAGGCAGCCGTGTCTCTGGAAAGCTTCGGCTGCATTCATCTGTGATACTAAGGTGAAGTTTCCCTAATCACGCAGAAACATCCTTCGCAGGGCTTCTGCTGTGTTTCGTGTATATTGTTGTTCAGAGTGAAGAGTCTTTGTTTTAATTTTCACTCTTCCAAACCTCGTTCATGACACTTGTAACCCAGTCCAAAGTTAGCTGATCGGCTTGGTTGTGATAGCTCAAGTCTTAAATCTCTACTGTTTGCCGGATCTGCCCAAAGCTTTGTCTGCTTTTCTTGTTTTGTTCTCACAGGTCTCTCATCCAGAAACTGCTTAAACGCTTACGGTGGGTGTTGGGCCCTACTTATGCTCTCTCGCCTCCTGTGACTTCTCCCATTTCCTCCTTATTCCCCTTGTTTGACCTGTCTTTGTGTCCTGTGTGTCATTTTGTTTTACACATGGCCCTAGGTACAGCTAATTCCGCTGTTCTCAGGAATTTAAATTCCATTTATGCGCTGTACCCCAATTACAGATACTTCAGAACTCTCTAAAATAGATTCTCATATCGAGTTGCACTGGGGATCAATCCATCGTGGGTTGAGAACTGTGCTAGGTCACAGATGGTGTACTTCATGGAGGATGGCTCCACACAACAGTCGGTCTTCACAATTTGCTTCCCTTATTTTACTCTTGTGAGTCCGTGGGTAGTCAGCAGACAGGATGAAAAATGAGATGCGTCATCAGTTTCAGTGATAAAACGCATTGACCTTATTTCGATTTGGATTCCCCGAGTTTAACCATGAGGTCCTTTGCTGGTTGGAAGTGGGTGTCCTGCCCAGAGCAGGTTGCAAGGTGAGAGGACGTGGATGTTCTCTCTGTGCCTGTGGGAGTTAGATGTCCCCTGGTGTGCCACTTTATGGTCTCTTGGTTTATGGGCCTGTGTGTGGCAGCTGCTGTGACTCACCCACAGGAGCTGGAGTGAAGACATTTGTGTGTCCAAGAAATTGGAGAGCTAGAAAAGCATTGTATGAAGCACACCAAGGGTAGAAATGAGAAAATAATAGATCCGTTGTAAGTCACCACAGGACCTATTAAGTTGTGTCCTGCTGTTGCCCACACTGGGACATCTCTGCCACATGGTGGTTCTTCCTTTTATCACTTACAAAGTCATGTTCTTATTTACTCAGTGAAACAAGGTATTTGGAGATGGTCATCTACCTAGATATGTAGTGTGGAATAATAGCTATTGGAAAATGCACTTAAGTAGATAAATGTGCGTTCTCACTAACAGTGCATGTGTGACACGTGCACATACTCACACACATACAAACACACACGTACACCTTCACACACTCTGTCCTTTGAACTCTCGGATGAGGCTATCAGTATCAGTGCTTATGTTAATGAACATACCTAGAAAAGTGCATTCTCATGTAATCTGTGTCCGTAGAACCTGTGCATATTTTCCATATAAATAATTTAGCCTCTCTGGACCTCAGTTTTGCATTTTAGAAACACAGGACAGGAGGAAATGTTTACTGTGGCTTTGTTTGGTTCTGAAAATTCTGTACCATTCCTAATAATTCACTGTGTTTCTCTTTCAAGGCAGTCAAGCTTCACTCTCCCCACTTTTTTGGTTTGTTTTTTACATGTTTCTTATTTAGATATAATTGACTTATAACATTATATTAGTTTCAGGTGTACAACATAATGATTTTATATTTGCATATATTGTGAAATGATCCGCACAGTAAGTCTAGTTAGCATCCATCACCATACATTATTACATAATTTTTTCTTGTGATAAACTCTTTTACAGTAGATCTTATATCTACTCAAATATTCAATAAAATATTATTAACTGTAGTCACAGTGCTATACGTTTCATCCCCATGACTTATTTTATTGCTCTCCCTTCTTGTTCTAATATTTATCTTCTAGTATGTTTCTACTTGAAATACTAGGTATGAGCCCCGTTAACATCTGTTAAACAACTCTGAAAATTGGTGAGAAATAGTTTGGTTACTACTAGTGTGGGTTAGCTGTTGAAGTCTAAAAATAGTTCATTTTATTTTTTATTTGCTATTCATGTCTACCTGTGTCACATTTGGGAACCTGGTTTTTACTGTTTATTACTGTTGAGAGAATATTCAGTAGTAAATTCCTGAGGACTTTTTTAGGATCTAACATTGTCAGCCATGATCTATCTACCTGATTAGAAAGCTACTAATCAAGAACTGGAATGTGATGCTCGCCACCCGTTGCGAGTTTCACACGGCAGTTTCTTGTATAGGCTGCAGTTAACGCAGCCACGTGGCCGTGGACATGTTCTCTAGGAGAGCTCCCCTTTCCTGCGGTCCAGTGTAAAGTGAGGCCTGTGTCGGTTTAAACTCCGTCTTTTCAGCATCTATTCATGTTCCTTGCACCAGTGATGTTGTTATCCAAGGGCAACCCTGTCTGGGTATTGAGAACATAGACTGTTTGCCAGCGTCTAAAGCAGACGTGGAGAATTTTCTCTGAAGAATTCAGCATCAGCTCCACACCAGTAATCACGAGTGTAGGTAGGTAGTGGGAGGCTGAGGGCCAGGGAAAGGAATCCTGCACACACACCTTTCTTTGTCACACCACACTTACTTAGCCCAGCTTCTGTACTGACGAAGTAACTACACAAACTGTGTCCCACGCCCTGGCCCCTGAGAATACCATTGTTCCTTGGAAAAGGGGTGATGTGAGACACTTATTATATATTGTTAAATTTACAGTTAAATTTAAAAATGCACAACTTAGAAAACTGAAAATCATCTGGGAAACAAAATGTTCATTTTCTTGATAGAGGATGGCAAGTATCTCAGCTGGTGCCTTATTTACATTTGCATACATACCATGCTTTTAAAGATAACACTGCTTTGCCACTTAAGAAAAAGACTAGACGGGGATATGGAAAATGTTAGAATTTAGTCAGCTCTGAATAGTGGCCTTACTCAGGATTTGTATTTTCTGTTTTGTTTTCTGATGTGTTTCTCATTGTTTTTAAGAATACTGAGCTGTATTACTTTAAAATATTCATTTTGTTTTTCTTTTTTTAAGGAAAATAGATGATACCATAAAATAAGTTTTTCTTGATGCTGAAAAAAAGTATAGCCCTAGCCGATTAGTGGTTAGAGCATCGGGCCTAGGACTAAAGGGTTCCGGGTTCGATTTCAGCCAAGGGGCACATACCTCAGTTGTAGGCTCAATCCCCAGTCAGGGCTCCTGTGGGAGGCAACCAGTCGATGTGTCTCTCACATTGATGTTTCTCTCTCTTTCTCTCTCTCTCTTCCTCAGTCTCTCTGAAAAGCAATGGAAAAAATATCCTCGGTTAGGATTTAAAAAAAGAAAAGAACATTTTAGTTTTGAATTAGTAGTAAATGAAATCAAGTTTATCGGATCTTTTCTCTTCGTAATTAATATCTGAGTTTGAGTAAGTGGATGTTTAATATTCTCTGCTCTTCTTAGAATACAAGGACATGAAATTGAGACAGAATTGAGATTTGCATCTTTTTTAGTATATTATAAAACTAAATCTTCTTTTCTGTAAGAGGCATTGATAGGAGATGCAAAAGGTAATGTCCATCTATGAAGACCCAATAATATATTCCTATTTTTTCCTTGCTAAAAATCAACATCTCCTCCTATCATTATTAATAGGCTTGTACATCTCTTTTTGTTTACTAGTTAAAAATCTTCAGTAAAATAAGTTAACACTGAATGCCACTTCGTAATTTCAGTAATGACCACACAGCTGTGTTTCCTCAGTTTATAACACATGTCAACATCAGTTTAGGGGCTCAGCTCCATTTCCTACCCAGATACAAGTCTGCATATGGGGCTGCGGTGACAAGGCAGAGCGTTCTGTGGTCATTGCTGGGGCACCAAGGCCAGGAATTGAGGTACCAGTTCTCAGAGATGTCAGGCTAAGCCCTGCTGTTTGCCATGCTTCTGTCCTTTATATATTTATGTACTTGCTTACTTATTTCTTACTTCAGTATTTTTCTTTGCCAGATTAAGAACCATTTTATTTATGAGAATGTGAATTTTCAAGGAGGAACTCTTACACTTAAATGAACCTGTAAGGAGCCCATAGAAAAGCAAGTGCCTGCAGCGCTAATAATGAGAACTGACAAGGCAATCCTGCTGGGTTTATTTATGACCTTCTGCCTTTGTTAGCTCCTGTGAGAAATTCCTTTCTAACCATAACAATATTGTTGGAGTTTGGCACTGTACAGAGAAATCCTACCGAGCCCCGAGGCCCACAAATTGGCACGCATTCAGCCCATAACAGATTGCTGTGCTTGTTGTAGTTTTACATTTTCCTTCACTCCTCTTTTATTTAATTCGTAAATAGTTTTCACCAATCTTTATATACTTGCTTTTAAAAAATATATTGCTTTTATTCCTAGAGCCAGAATTCATTTTTCCTTAATACAGTGTCTTATCTACTGCTAAGCAGTATTGCAAAATTCCGAAACGGACAGAATACAGAAAGGCAGGGAGAGACAGGTATATTCAATAGCGGACAAATCATGGACAGTCATACCACATTGTTCAACCTGATGGACTAGCGTGGCTCCTAAATGATCTCATGGGTTCCTCGATCTCAGGGCTAAAGGGAGTGCAGTAGAGTGACTGCACCTGAGGTTATAATTCTGTAATACTCTGGATATTATTTCAACTCCATTTCGATACTCTTAAGTCCCTGTGTACTCTTGTTTGCTTCCTTCTACCATATCCAATGAAACAGGAAACTTAGAAGCATCCATTTACAAAGAGAATTACGTTAAAAATTGTAATTTTCTTTGGACATAAAAGAAAATCAATAATCTTGACTATGAGCTCTTAGAAGGAGCCCCTGGAGCACAGTATTCCATGTGGAATTGCTCAGCGTGGGCGCCTGCCTAAGCCGAGAGCGGTGGTGGGCCGTGGTGCCGACTGTCCTGTTGCGTCGGTGCTGCACAGCGGCAGAGTAACAGTCCGCATTGGGTTCTGTCTAAAGTGTTGGTAGGCATGTGACTTCTATCTCTTCTGAGACTCTTTGGGATAAAGAGGGATTAAATAATGGGATGTGCTTGCAAGTCAGTTTACTTACATCTCTCCCCGGTTCAAAGGTTTCAGAAGGCACAAGAAGTGTGAATTTTGCCCTTCCACCGTGTGGAACCCTACACTTTGCTTTGGTTGTCTTTGGTACTGCTTGTATGGACCACAGTGATTGGCAGAGAAAACTGTTCTTCTTGTGGGCCCGGAACATGCTCTAGGCACCTGGGTAGTCACTTGCCAGTGTGAGGTACAGCGACACCCTTGCGTGGCACACAGATGGCTCTGCTGAGAGGCAGTGTGCTTGCATGTAAAGCATGCTGGACGTCAGTGCCCGAGTCAGGCCCTTACTGATCCCACTGTCGTTGTCATCGGTATTGACCATTTCTGTCTGAAACCCTGGATAGGTCTATGACCACCTCTTTTTGAGAAGTAGTGTTTGAAGTAGTATGTTATAAAATGGTTACATGCTCTTAGGAAAAATTATTACGTAAAATTTCGCTGCAGTGCTAGCACTTCAGGTGTTAGGTGACCACCTGCCCTGTACAAAGACGAAAAGCAACTCATTGGGAAACTTCTAAGTTGTCTGAATCATAAACGAAATTAAGAAAAGTGCACCTTTTTAAGTTTGATGCCGGGGAGTGGGGGGAGTATTGAATGTGCTGAATTTCATTAAAAATATAAAATAAAAAACATTCCCATTTGTAATCTAGTCAGGCTAGTCATGTAAAAAATTTCTGGATTCTCTACACTTTTTTCCTAAAGAATTTAGAATTCTTAAAAATGATTTCTATGAAAATATAAAAATTTCAGCTTTTAGTACGTTGAACCCATTATACTATTTCTTCCTGTTTTTCACAAGATAATGTTACACTATCTTCAAATCTCTAAATACTGAAGCGAAATAACCCTTGTCTGTGGGGTTTGGGGCAGTGTTACAAAGGGATGTTCATTTAAGGGGGAAACTGGATTTGAGTTATGCGGCCTTAGTCCTTACTTCACTGCTGTTCCGTCGCATTTCTAACTTGTTCTTTAAAACAGGAGCGATCGGAAGCCGGTGCCTAATACGTGGCAGCACCGGGACGCAGTCCCGTCCTGTGTGGAAGTGATCTCCACGGTGTCCTTGTCGCTTGCTTTATCCGCGACGGCGGCGGCGGCCAGAGTGCAGGGACGTCCCCCTGCAGCCGAGCGGGGCCCGGCCCCCGCGTTCTCCTGCGGCGCCCGGGCCTCTGCGGTTCCTAACGGCGCGGCGTGGGCGTCTCCCCGACGGGAGCGGGGCGCTCGCCCGTGGGTGGGTGGAAACGCCGCGGAGCCTCTGTCCGCAGCGGACCGGGACTCGGACAGCCTGCGTGTGGGGCCTCACGCGGAGCCCCGGCTGACGGCGAGGCCTGGCCCCCGAGGGCCCCGGGGCCCGTCCGTGTGGCTCCCCCGTGAGCCCCGCAGCGCCCTCCCCTTTACGGACGGAAGGAGACGCGCGGGAGGTGGGGTGCCTCCCACGCCTGTTCGGTGGCAAAGCTGGGGCAGCGTCCGTCTCCCCGAGTTCGCGCTGGCGCAGGGGCCCGGCCCGTGGTGCACTCCCGCGGCGTGGGCGTGGGCGCGGGCGTGGGCGTGGGCGCGGGCGGCGCAGGGAGGAACCTGGGGCCGTCCTGGTGGCGTGTCGGGGAGCAGCGCCCGGAGGGCCGCGGGCGGGCTGCGGGCACTGAGCGGCGCGTGGGCCCGCGGCGGCCGTGGTGCCGGGAGCCTGGGGGCCTCGGCGGGCCCGGGACACGGCGCCCCCGCCCGGCCTCGGCCTCCGCCGGCTGGGGCCCGAGCGCACCCGCGTGTCCCCCTGCGTGTCCGCCTGCGTGTCCACCCGCGTGTCCGCCTCCTTTCCTGCATTAGTTACATGTGGCCGGGGGGGGGGGGGGGTTTCTCTCAACATTGTTTATGAGATTCCTTTTTATGTTTTTAGTTCTAGCTCGTTCCATTTCACTGCTGTATAGTATCCCACTTTCTGAATACATCTCTAGATATTTTATTTTGCTGAAAAATTAGATTCTCTCCAGTGTTTTGCTGTTACAGCACTGAAACAGCTGCTGTGTGTGTGTCTCCTTCGTTCATGTGCCGGGTGTAAACGAGGGGCGGCCTTTCGGGCAGAGATGGACCATCCTCAGCTCTCTGCGGTGCCTGCAGGCGACGGTTGGAAGTGGCTCTGCTAACCTGCATTTCCACCAGCTGGGCCTGCGGGAGCCTGAAGCACGGCTCTCTCTCCCCAGTATTTTATAATCATATCTCAGTTGGGAGGATCACTGTCATTTAGTGTTAAGAGCATCACCTCATCATCTCATAAAGGAACTTAAGTTGCAAAAAAACATACGTAAGAGAAATAATTGTCGTGATCATGTGAATGGACACAGGACAGCTTTTCCTTCACAGGAGAATTCTAAGTAATGTGGAAGGAAGGGAGGGAGGTGTAAAATGTCGCCATGTAGGGAGGCCGGGCGAAGGGACCGTCTGCCACTCCTGGCGGTCTAAAGTCATTTAAGAATGAGTTTTTAAAAGTCCTGTGAAAGACGTAGAACAAGTATGTACGTTTATATGGTTCATGTGACTGAGGAAAATGTCAAAATAACCAGGTTATGTTCTACAAATAAAACTTCTCTTTATTCCATGTAGACTCAGTACAGGTTGTGAGTTGTATGGTTTTCTCTCTTTTTATTTTTTTTAGGTTGGTAATTTATTTGCAGTTTCTGTTGGTCTTACTATTTTCAAGTATTTCATTGCTCTGTACTGAAGAAATAAATGTCTCCTGAGGGTTCGTGCTTTTTTATTTTTAAGTTTTATTTCCAGAATTGCTACGTGGTAAGCTTTGTATTCCGAAGGTGAACAGTAGTGTTTTTACCATGAGGGATGCAAAAGGCGGTGTTGATTGCTTCTCTGTTTTGAGGATTTATGATACGCTTTCAGCAGTAAAACCTGGTGTCAGCAGACGGCCGCGCAGCCTTACATCCCTACAGGTCCCTCTGGTTTGTCAGTTTCCGTTCGCGGCGCCTGGGCCATCCGTGGGCATCGTTTCCCAGCTGCTGTTGATGTTTCAAAGCGCCGCCTGGTGAACTCTGTCCCGCCTTCAGGGAGTCGCTCGCTGGTTCCCCTGTGTAACTGCGCGTCTCAGAGTCATCACCAGGGGTCTTGGAGTGGAATAGCTAGTTAAAGGGAAATTTACTCATAATTAGGGTTTAGACATCCTTGTGCTATTTTAAGGGTAAGATATATATCTTTCCTCATTTTACCCATTGATTCTTGCTGTACCTGAAATGCGTAGTAGGAACACATAGACACAGGAAATTACTGCCGTCTAAAAGCACGTTGCTATTTAACCTGGCCTCTAGTTACTTAGCACTTTTCATTGTCATTGTTCATTTGTTAAATTTTACATAATGCTAAAAATACATAGATTTTAAAAATTATTTTACAAATTTGTTTTTAACTGGTACCTATAATTTTAATTGTGTTTAAAGCATTCTTTGTTCACAGACACTTGAAAACATGTTAGTTTTTTTCTTTTAAATTTTTAACATTTCTGATTTCGCGCCCACTGCATTTTTTTCCTTCTCTGGTAATATTAAGACTTGCCTTTTAGACTTCTGTTGGCTTCCTAGTTCCTAAAAACATAAGCCCATGTTCCTTGGCCTCGGCATTGAGATCGCCCCAGCTGCCCTCAGGAGGCCTCTTTGCGCCCTCGCTCCGCGTTCCGAGTGGCCTGCCCGCCGTGGTTCTGCCTTCCCACGTTCTCTCTGCTCCTCTCCTGACCACTCCCCCAAAGGGCACATCTGCGCCCCCAGTCGGGCCTGTCAGCAGCCCCTGGGCCAGTGTGGCTGGCGGAGATGCTTACCAGCTCGCTCCTCCCGCACAGCAGGTCTGCTTTCACTGTCTGTGTCTCCTCACTGAGACTCGGCGAGAGGATGTTGAGTGTACAACGTCACGTATTATAGGCCAACCTCAATGTAAAAACTGCCCTCCGCCTTTTTCCCACCCCCTCCTACCCACGCACCCATCCCACAGCTCCACCTGCAAACCTCCGATAGGGCGTCGCCTGCCTAAGGGTGACCCTCAGTACAAATGTCTGTCCCCACCCCACCCCATGCAGCTTTAATTTCACCAGCAGACTGTAACTTGTCTGTTTTCTTTAAACTGCCATTGCTCCTGGAATAATAAAGGGCCAGCAGTTATTCGCACATGAGGCTTTTCTAGTTTTCCAGCACTGACTTGGACCTTGACTTGTGGTCAGGAAGGGTCGTGACTACGTTGGAGGATGAAAACAGTAACACATTGTGGCCAGTAGGAGCAGTGAGCTAGAGCTAACAAGATGCCGCAGCGTCCTCGTGTAGGAAACTGCACCCTGTCTCTGCTATTTAGAAGGAAGGTGCTTAAAGCAGTGGCAGCACAGTTGTTGCTAAAAAGTGTCCTGATCCCGCTTGTCGTCCTCACTTGCGAGGCGGTCCTAAGAGTGTAACCAGAAGGGTGTGTTATGTCCAAATGCACATTAATCCCAAATTCCATACAACCAAAAGAAAACTATAAATAAATGTCCTTAGCAAATTATGTTTAAGTTCACTTCTGCCCATACTGTGTTAAGGGCCTGTGTGTGGTTCCTCCCAGCCTACATAACCCATCAAGACTGTTAGTAGTGGAAGAGCGGAGCGTCCCCCTGGGCAGAGTTCAAAAACAGAATAATTTAGAATCCCCCGAGGCCTGTGCAATGGAAAAACATTCCCTTACACGATGCATATTTCATACTCATATTGTTTACCAATTCTAAATTTAGAATGGCAGCACGTTTTCCATTAGGAGATTTAACCCAAGGACCTTTGAGGCTAGCTTTTATTTTAGGTGCTGATTATTAAAAATAAAAGGAAATATAATCATTATAACAATTTTTGCTTGTGAGAGTATGCTTGACTCTGAATCCTGCTTTTGTACAGTATTAGTTTAGCTGACTATCCTATAAATGTCCTCTTAAAATGAGGTGCCCATAACAGAATATTTGCTTGAGAAAGAATGCGAGTGAGTCAGGTGAAGGCCGTTTTCCAGAACAGTGGTTTTGGCTACCTCTCTTAAAATAATATTTGACTCATTGATTTTCCTTGTGTTATCCCTGGCTTTGGATATGAGATTGTCATTTGTGAAGCTTATGACTATTTTTAAATTAATATCAAACGTTATTTTCCAGTTGACCTCATACGTCTTAAGGCTGTGCCTTGCATATATTGTCACATGTAATGATGTCACATGTAGTAACAAGATAAATATTTGTTATTTGTACATATTTAAATAGAAAGTAAGATATGTAAAGCATCTTGGAAAGATGTTTGAAGACCTAAAAGTTAGTACTTCAGAAGGTTTTCTTCATAGATTTCTGTGTTTCTGTGCCTTTGCGTTTTTAAAATTCATTTAGACAGGAACTATACGCTTTTAAGTCATTTGCTGTCTAGACAAATGAAAGCAGCAGGCACTTTTGGGGTGTCTTGAAATACGCTATTACACATAGGTTTATGCTGAAAAGATGCCTGTAAACATCATGGAAATTAAAACAGTTACTGTGAGGGTTTTTTCCTTTTGTGTGTACATGTCAGTCAAATTATTGGCTCAATTCTAATATAAATTTCAAGATGTATCACATGTGCAAGTCATAGTTTATATAAAGTAAGGTTGAAAGGTATGAAGTGACTTTACAGTATGTTTCTAAAGAACTATCTATCTCGCCTGGCCGGGGTGTGGCTCAGTGGTTGAGCATTGACCTAGGATCCAGGAGATCGAGGTTTGATTCCCAGTCAGGGCACATACCCGGGTTGCAGGCTCAGTCCCCAGTTGGGGGCGTGCAGGAGGCAGCTGATCAATGACTCCCTCTCCCTCTCCCTCTCCCTCCCCCTCCCCCTCCCCCTCCCCCTCCCCCCCTCCCCTCTTCTCTCTGAAGTCAATAAAGATATATTTACTGGATGTTTGGCCTCTGTGATGGTAATTGGAAACAGAGGGCTGAGAATTCATTGCTAAATTTTAATAGCAAAGTCATTAGTTTTCAGCATCTGTGGTAAATATTTAGAAATATTTACATGTGCTGGCTTACTAGTATAGTGTTCACAGCTGTACTTTACTGTAAAGCTTATAAATCCAGTGATATTCATCAGTGACCAGTCAGATCTATCCTCTCTTTAGTGCCAAACCTGGCACAACAGGTCATTGCCTGTCAGAAAGTTGGGGCCTACTTGGAGAGAGAAAAAGAAAACTCCACGCCTGAATTTCATACTTAGTATTCTGAGAAGAAGAGATGCTATTTCTGCTTCTGAAGACGACCGGGAGACTTTTCTAAAGACCACTGAACTGTGCTTCAAACCCGTGGGAAGTCACAAGAGAAATCATTAACTGTATCCTATTAAAACCCTTAAACAGGAGACCTGAACTGGCCTCATTGGCTGCAGTGTCTCTGTTTCTAATTCAGTGTTTACCCTCGTGCTCTCGGGACACCCCTGAGCAGATGCCCAGGTGTGTGCGAGGCTTCGCCGTTCTTCCAGTGACTGTACCACAGCTCAGCATATTTTGAAGTTGATTTGCTTTTTTAAAAACCCACTTATTAAGCAAGGGAGTAAAATTTTCTAACTTATTCCCAGTTCTTTAGGACAGTAAGACATCCCCAGCGGTGACTGATTTTATGCTTTAATAAGCTAACTTATTAGATAAATTGAATACTATCAAAACCAAAGGTGTCTTTGAGGTAGTAAGTCAATAATGTATTCATGTAAAATTTTAAGGGAGGATCATAGACAATATGTAGATATGCGAGAATATCTAGACCGAATGTCGTATGTCTATTTTATATATAGGTAGATCTCTAAAAATTCTTCCTGTGCTCCTTCTTGGGGCGTACTCCATACACCTTCCTGTGTCCCTGCCCTCCCCCACCCTGCCCCACTGTATTGAATCAGAGACATGTATATCTGTGCTCCGTGTTAATTCATAAGTTTCTTTTGTCAGAGTCTGATAGGATTGTTATTACTCCCAGTGACATTTCATTCTAAGCCCAGTGAAATCTCTTGTCACTTGGGTTAGAATGAAAATTTTACATGGGCAGAGGGTGGAGGGATGATGGTTACAGAGAAAAGACTTTGCAGAAAACTTTGATTTAAAATAAATTTTAGAGTAAAACCTTTTTTTAAGGCATGGATTTTTTTCTAAAAATAAATGTACCATTAGTAGTAGGAGTTATATATTATTTTTGGTGTGCTGGAAAGGATTTTGTATTCTGAATGATTTCAGATATTGAAAACCTAACTTATTAGCAAGATTTTGCCAAATCAAATTGTCATGGTAAAAGACTGAATTTACTGTGTGTGAGCCCATGGAGTCTTTGCCTCCCCCATCACTCCGTCACTGAAGAGGAAGGATGTAAGGAAAGCTGGGGGGCTCCAGCCCCTTAAAAGAGTCCTCCCTGCAATTACCGTACCTGCCAGCTTTCCAGCAAGATAAATGGAAGCAGCGTAGCTTGAAGGTGCCTTGGTTAGAATGAGATGCAGCGAGGTCTCTGTTCTTCCAGGCACCATAGATCTGACGGTACTTATAAAAGAATGGAGCCGGTGCCCTGCTGACTCAATTGTCCTCCCGAGGAGCATTAGTTACAGAGCTCCTTTGTTAACTAGGCTGGATGTTTAAACCACTGCTGAACTTCGTTAGTAACGTGTTGTAAAATAGCTATACGTATGGATACCCTAAGTGCCTGCAGGGCGGGAACAGTTCTCTATAATCTACGTATAAAAGTTACGCGTGTGAGTAACAGTAATATAGAAATTATGTCTTTTCACTGCTCCTCTGTTGCACTGAGTGGAGTCAGCACTGAAATCCTGGCGACACATGAACACCAGGAAAGCACCTTTTCTATGTTTCTCTCGGTGTTTCCTCAATCGGCTTGTTGAATGGCAGAAATGCTTTCCATGCCTTTGTGGCTTGAATGACGCTCTCAACACCCACCTGAGTCACTTCTTCAGCCATAACGTGGAGTTTTAAGGGAAGACAAGGAAGGCATTTATAGTGCGTGCAGAGAGTTTTAAAAATTTCAAAGTAACAATTTGTTTTTTTATGAAAAAAGATTTGCATAAAATTATTTAACTTCAAGTAATGATTTCTTGAAAAATTGAATCTGATGATTTTTTTAATTAAGTCTTTTCTATGTTTAATTCTATATGTAGTATAATAGGAGAGAATGGTTTTATATGTAGTTATCAGCCAGTGTTTTCTCTCTAAGGAAGCATATTCCCCCCAAATGATTTTTCTCTGATTGAGCCTGTTTCTTGGTGATACACGTTTGTTAGATATTGGAGCATATCCTGCGAGGGGCCCACCACCCACCCTCCGCGGGGCTCCCTGGGCTATTTTGATGCCTTCAGAGAGCGTACAGCTCTCTCTGGCTCCCACCCAGTGCTTTCCCAGGTGGATGTGGGTGTTGGATCAGCCCCATCTTGGGGGGGCTCGAACAGTTCCTGCCATACACTGGGTCACCTGTACACTGGGCCCCCGAACGCCGCGTCACGTGCAGTAAGCTGGGCCCGAATCACCTCATTCCCCTAAGGAAGAGGCCGCGGCCGTGGAGGCTGCTTTGTAGACCGTGGTATTTCTGACTCCATGCTGCAGTATTTAGTCCTAGGTTATCAAGGCCAACCTCTTTCACACTGACTGACTCTCGGCCTCCACGGGGCTGCCGACTCGGTGACACGAAGGCCACTCATCGCGCAGGCCCGCCCTGCCTTGCTGAGCTGCTGGTGGCGCCGCGGAGGCCCCTGCCTCCACTCCTGATGAGTGTGGGGACTTTCCTCCTTCCTCCTCCCTCAGCCTCCCTCCATCGTCTTCAGCAGATGCCATCTGTCCTCAGTAGTGTGACCTGCAACAGTAACTAACTCTCCAAGCTTTAGTTTCTGTATCTGTAAAATGGGAATTTTAATAACTGCTTTAGAGGATGTTGTGAAAAAATTAGATGGCATTAAAAATTGTGTTTAGCTTAAAATTGTTATTGAAGGCATACCATTAGGAATTATTTCTACCAGCATAATTCCAGAGGGATTTATTTTCACAGTATCGTATAAAAATGCACATATCACTAATTTGTTATAATGTCATTGATGCCTTTACTTAAAATTTGGTAATTTTTCACAAGGATTGGTTAAAATTTTGACTGCTATTACATTTGAAAATTCAAACCATCCTCCACTGTTGACTTCTAAAGAGGATCCAGAGCCTATAGTTTTCAGTCAGGGACATGGTCATTTAAGAGTCAGGTATTCCATTCAGATGGCAAGTCGTCGCCTACTGCTGTTACCTGTGGCTCTTCGAATGGGTTGTTGGACTAGGGGCTGACAGCTTAAAGCAAAGCTGTGCGATGGTTTCATGGAGACAACTTTGTTTACTTCTTAGATCAGATCATAGGGATCAACTTACGAGAGCCCTCATTAAAACTTTCTAGTAACAAGAGTCCATGCCCTGGATTTTTAGTGTTATCTAGAAAAACTTACTGCTGAAGGGGATGTTATGATTTTCAAATGGTTTTGATCGGGTATTGGTCCAAATATGTGTGGTCCTCTATAAACACATGCTGTTTCTCCTTTCTTTCGCAGGACCTGTCTGGCTCCATTGATGACCTCCCCACGGGAACAGAAGCAACCTTGAGCTCTGCAGTCAGTGCCTCCGGGTCCACAAGCAGCCAAGGGGATCAGAGCAACCCGGCCCAGTCACCTTTCTCTCCTCACGCATCCCCTCATCTCTCCAGCATCCCGGGGGGCCCATCACCTTCTCCCGTTGGCTCTCCTGTAGGAAGCAACCAGTCACGATCAGGCCCAATTTCTCCTGCAAGTATTCCAGGTATTCACTTTCTAAGTAATTATTATTTTACTTCAAAGTAAATTCAGAACTAGTGTTCATCAATAGCAATATACATTGCATTATCTTTTTTTTTGCTATTTAAAAATCTGGTGATGGGACCATGTATTAGGAGCATAACTATGAATTATCACCAAAGCATGCAAGAGTCCCAGTTCCTAAAGATACTCAACTAATGAATGCAGATGCCCCATTAATCAAGTCACCAATCACTCTGAAATCTTCCTTTTGCACATTTACCTAAACTTACACCAGAAAGTTGAGTATTTTCTCTTAGCGTATGTTTTGTACTGATTCGTTAAATAAGATCTCTGCTGAGAAGTGCCACTAAGGTGAGATTGCTGATGAGTATTGGCCTTAGTTTTTAGGGTTCTATGAATTTATACCATGGCAGTTATTTTCTAAAGTACATTTACTATCTGTACTTATCAGTATCTTAATTTGCAGCACAACTCAGCACCTCATTCCTGATAGAAACATTACCTTCTGATGCTGATGTAAGAAGCAGGGAACTCTTGGCTGGGCTGTCTCAGTGGTCACACTGCCCCCGTGTCTCCTGCCTCCTGTGTTGGGTGCTGCGGCGTGTTTCTCTGTTTGTTTGTCTGTCATTTGCCTCATCCCTGTCGGTGTTTCTCAGGCTGACCTTCATTCCCGCAGGCCCATAAGCAGCAGGCTCTCCTTGACCAGCCGACTAGATGTCATTTTTTCCTGGTTAAATTTTGCTAACAAAACATAGGCAGCTGCCGGAAAGCACTCCTACTAACCTATCAGAAGTTATATTGGATTGCCGATAAATTTGTTGATAGTTTGTTATCTCGAAAGCATGGATGGTAGTTCCCCCCCCTTTTTTTTTCACCATTTTACATGTTTTACTTTTATTTTATTATTATTTTTTTAATCCTCACCTGAGGGTGTATTTTACTGATTTGAGAGAGAGAGAAAGGGAGGGGGAGAGAGAGACATCAATCAGCTGCTTCCCGTATGCCCCACCAGGGCAGGACCTGTAACCTGGGTGTGCGCCCGGACTGGGAATCGAACCCTCCACCTTTTGGTGGACAGGACGATGCTCCAACCAGTGAGCCACCGGCCAGGGCTACACCTTTTTTTTTAACCTTTATTATGGGATGTTTTACATAGGATGAACTTACATATGCACATATGTAACGTGCTGGTTGTGAAACGTGACTGTCAGATGAGTGCTCAGGAGCCCACCGTCCAGGTTCAGAAGTGCAGTGTCACCGTGGTGGGGCATCTACCTGCGTGCCCGGCATTTTCTGCAGCCCTGCGCATCTCCTGTGCCTCAGATGTTCTCCAAATAGTTTTCATTCCTTCTTTTTGGTTTGGGAGGATTTTAAAGAATTTTATTACAAACTTTTATAGAGTACATATCGTTAGTTCTCTTTAGTTTTGAGCTTTATAGAATTGTATGTATTTAGAATGACACTGTAACTTACCATCTAAGCTGAGACACTCCTGAGCATGTAAGGGCTGCTGTTGGTAATTGCAGTAGGACAACAGGTATAAACCAGGGAGAGGTTCTGGGCAAGTAAGGGCATCTGGTTCATACCATGCTACACATGGGCTTCTGCAGTTGCTGTTTTGACTAAATATTATGTTTCTAAGAATCATCCATATTTTGGATAGAGCCATAATTTTAACACATTTTGATTAAGGCATTTTGATGTTACCTTTCTTTCAGAAATAATATTTGTCCTCATGGTAATTGTAATAAAACCTGGACTTACTTGCTGTTGACATTTTTAAAGCCGTGACTGCTCTGTTTCAGAACGCCGCAGGCAGTTTTGGGCATTGAGAGGTTTCTGAGGCATCATCTGCCTAAACATTGGAAAGTTGTATGTAAAACGCTGTATTTCTCAAAGGAAAACTCCCTCCTCCTTTTTGAGTTGGATCAACAGGACTTTTCCTAATACCTAAATCGGGGATGGGGAACCTTTTTTCTGCCAAGGGCCATTTGGATATTCATGGGCCATACAAAATTATCAACTTAAAAATTAGCCTGCTATATTTTGTCAAACATTTAATTGAACTTACTGAATTTGAGTGCCTCCTGCAGTTGCTTTGGCAGGGCCAGACCAGATGATTTCGCGGGCTGTATATGGCCTGCCAGCCAGATGTTCCCCGTCTCTGGTCTGCAGCATGTAGACAGTGCACGAAGGGATGACTCACATCTGGGGAGGAACAAAGTGGGATAGAGGGCAATTTCAACAGGCTACTCAGAATGGCGCACAACTTAAAATTTGTCAATTGTTTGTTTATGGAGCTTTCATTATTTCGAACCACGGTTGACCACGGGTAAATAAAACCCACAGAAAACAAAGCCGTGGATAAGGGGGCTCCTGTATATACAGTTTCCAGTGATGAGTTGCCGTGTTTAATGAGGCTATTTAGTAGGACCGCTAGAACTAGCCATAAAATCATAATATATCTTCACAGGGTTGAATCTGTTTTTCTTCTAACTTGGAAAAAAAGATAGGTCAGTGTTTGCTCTTTTTGGGGTTTAGTTTTGAGAAGGTAAGAGGAGACCAGAAGACCAGGGGAAGACAAGAATCTTAATCTTTGCTTCACCCACATCTTGGGCAAATTGATTCATGTGATGTGATAGGCAGGCAGTCTAGCGTAAAATTTAATAATAAATGCAGTTTAAAATCCTGGGTTGTTTCTCAGACTTTTTGCCTGTGTTGAGACATCAGCCAGCTAAGATCAATTCCACCTCTCAGTGGCCCCAACTAGGGCCACCATATGCAATAAGCTGGGTGCTCACTGGACAGGACATGGGCCCGAGGGGTAGAGTGGAATTCAGGCTGCTTTCCTGGGGGAAAGGGCCCTTGTTTAAACCGTACAGAGGAGCCCCAGAGCTGTCAGCACCCAGCCCCGGACCTCTCTTCTTGGGTGTCGTCGTCCATGGTCTTAGTTCCAATACTACCCATTTCTCTACTCTGTTCCTACAGCTAAACCCATTCATACATCTTCATCAGAATGGTTTCTGCTAGATACTCACCAAAAATTTTATAATTTTACCAAGCCAGGCGTGACTCAGCAGTTGAGCATCAACCTATGATCCAGGAGATCGGGGTTCAATTCCATCAGGGCACATGCCCGGGCTGTGGGCTCGATCCCCAGTAGGGGGCGTGCAGGAGGCAGCCAATCAGTGACTCTCATCATTGATGTTTCTCTCTCTCTCCCTCTCCCTTCCTCTCTCTGAAATCAATAAAGATATATTTTTAAAATAATAATAATAAGGTGTTATTTTAAGGGGATTTGTTAAAGTTATGCAGGTTTTGTTGAAGTCAAGCTTTGGCCTTCTGTTTCCTTTGCGTAGCCTGTAGGCCCTCCTTTCCTTTCTTTCTTCTTTTTAATGTATTTGCGTGAATTTGGTCATAGGTAATAAAACCACACTCTAGAAATGATCATAAAGAGTTGATTTTTTAGTTTTCCCATTTACCTAGATGCAAAGACACCTTTCCTTAGACAATAAATAGGCCAGGTTAGTAATCTCACCTCCTTTTTTCATCTGTGATCCTGATGTTTAAATTTTGTTAATGTGTACATTCCACCCTGAGATAATTTAGTTTATTCCACTTGCTTCTGAGTCTGTACCAGTGAAATAAAAATGTCAGGGCACGATTGTGTGGCTTCCCATCCAGGGCAAGATAGCAAACTGCTGCTTTGGGAACATCTGTTCGGAATTTCCCTTTATTTTTCTGTATGTAACCTTTGCTTTCTTTTCTCCCCCTTCCTTCCTCACGTTCCCAGGACTAACTTGTGTTTTCTGACCTCACTTCTCTCCTGTTACCTCCCAGCGAATCTTGCTGCCGCCTCTCCCTGTGTCACAGGTTGGCCCTTTCAGTCACTGTCTCTCCATCCAGTCATTGTTAGAACGCACAGCTGTCGTGTAGCTGATAGCTGGGGTGAGGCAAAGCCAGAATGTTGTGGGGGTTCTTCCTGGTGTCGCTTTCCCAGGGTTTGTTGAAAAAGAGCAGTCATTTTCCTCCATCTCTGCCCTGGTGAATTAAATTGACAGCTAATGAAATAGCGCAGAGCTAGATAAACAAAGCCCAGGAAAGCATCCCAAATGGCTGAATCTGTTCCTCGCCTGTTAAACCCTTCCTCCACCCACTGCAAATCTGTCTCCTATCATGCCGCCTCACAAACACTGCGAGTGCCGGGAGCAACTGCTGAGACACACTGGCACAGGTCGCCCTGGCACGTCCCTCCTCAGCGGGCTTTTCCTTCCTGCCTTCTTTGCAAAGCAGGATGGAGGTTTTCTGTGGTGAGCAGCCACATGGATTCCCTCCTTTTGTTTGCACACTGCTGGGCTCCAGCTTTGCACTTCTCTGTAGTTAGAAGGTAAGGAACTCAGCCCTGGGTGTTCAACCTAACCTCACATTTGAGAATAGAAGTGTACACCTCACACATCCCTGCCCCCCCTCCCCCCAGTGCCATTATCAGTTTTCTTCTTTTCACTTGTATTCATTTCTACCTCCTTTACATCAATGTATTTATATTGAGAGAAAGAAATGAAATGTCTCTCTCTTTTTAATGGGTAATGTGCACGTAGATACAAACAAATTTTAATCAAGCAAACCTAATGTCCATGTAGTTGATCCTGAAATGTGTGCTGTTAAACCTTTTTTTCCTTCTAGTAAATTATCCTGCCACACTATACTTTAGCTGCTTCCAGGATTACATCCTAGAGTGCTCTTCTTTGGTTAAGGAGAATAAACTCTTGGGTCTTCCCTGTCTAGTGGGGGCCTCCTCGGGCCTGATCGTCCCCACACACTGTGGAAGCCGGCGCAGCACCACATCAGAAGATGTAGTGCCTGTTAATTCCACTGGTCTCGCCTCCAGAGTCACCATTCATTCCAGTTTACTAACAAAGCAAAAATGTAAATAAGCCAAACTGTTTTATTTTATTTTATTGGCCAAAGGCTTTTGTCAGCTTTTTCTTCCGTGTGCTGTGAGCAGCCCCAGTGTTTAAATATTAAGAAGGGTGAGCATACAGTGAGGGTTGGTGATGGGCAGGCAGGTGTTAACTGTTCATAGCCTGGTAAACATTTCGTTTATAAAACCTTCCAGTGTTCACACTGCTGAGGATAGTTCACCTGTTTGTTCTTCAGGCCTAAGGATAGGGACTGTCAGTTCCTGCACAGGTTTCCCCCGTCTTCATTTCAGCGTTTGGCATCTGTACCAAGTCCAGCTTTAGGTGCAGTCGTCACGCTCACCTGATAGCGGGACTTTTAATTATAATAAATGAGGACCAAAGGCGCAGGGCCAGGAACTCACATCGGTGTCGTGGCGGAAACCTTTGGCTCACTGGCCATTCTTTTTCAAGCTTTGTGTGCCCTGCTGTTTGCGGTGTCTCCCGTCCCGCCCCACCCCTCCCCAGACGGGCTGCGGGTTGGGGCAGCCTAGGAGCTGAGAGACTAAGGGGAGAGGCCTTTGCAGGAATCCATCAGGGGCTGATCTTTTTCTGTTCATGCCCCCTCCTCCAGAAGCCTTCCTCTGCGTCCCTGCCTGGTCAGCTGCAGCGTGGCCCCCACGAGCACTGCTGCACAGCTGCGTCCCCACGGAACTGTTTCCCAGGGCCTCCCACCGTCGCAGCTCCGGGCCCCTCACTTATGCAGAATCATGCCTGGCGAGTAACTTAAGTTGCAGTCCTTTGGACAGGGTCACAGGTTTGAAGAGCCGCAGAAATGGCTTTCCCAGAGACGGTCCTCCCCTCACGAAGCCCCGGTTACTCTGTCCTAAGCCTGGTTCTCCGCAGCTTTCTCATGTCAGTGTCTGGATGGTGGGCCAGCACACCAACCAGCCATAATGCGGTTGCACCCCTCAGGGAAATCTTAGACACTAAAGGGTGAATTCCAAAAAGGGTGGCACCCAGTAGATGGAATATGGAAAATAACTCTTGGGGCAGCCTCGTGGTGTATTTAGAGCTGCCCTGTGTAGGTGCCCACCCAGTCAGTCCTACCCTCTCCTCAGCATCTGAGAGCTAAGTAGTTTTCGGGAGGAGCTGATATAGCTGCACATACAAACAAGAAGATATCTGGTCAGAAAACGAGTTTTCATGCTTAATTTGACATTCAGACAAGCAGATTCTGGAAAGATGCTATAATGAGAAAGAGAAAAATGAATTGCAGCTAGGAGTTAGTCATAGGTTGGAGTGAGCAGGAAGGATTTCAGAGAGGAAATGATGGTTCCTGTCTAATTTGTCAGGATTAGTGCCTATAAAATGAACACCGGAGGGGGTGATCCAGGGCTTCTCTCACTTCTTAAAATCTGTTCCCCTGGATATTTTGAACTCTTAGGGGTCAAGCCTAACCCATCCAACAGATGTAAATTTTTCACTTTTTAATTTATTGTTGCTTAATAAAACTCAGGGTAAAATTATGAGTTTATTTCCAGATGTAAGTGGTTCTGACCCAGTGTCCTGCCATGATAACATTATTAGAGCCTAAAGTGGCATTGCACATAATGACAATTTTTTATCTGAAAGTCTGCAGTCACCATACCTGGTGATCTTTAAAACATTCATCAAGTGTTCTTTTTTGGCTTCTCCCAAAGTAGAAATCCTGCGACAGCTTGTTGTAAGGAAGACGCATGCTGCTTATTGGCAAGCTGAGCAGGAAAAAATTCTAAGACACAAAATGCCATTGATAGATCCATGTTTTTAATCCGAGGCAGCCCAGAAAACATCAGTTCAACAGTACTACACACCAGAGAACCTCAGCCAGTATTTCTCTCCCCTTACAAAGTAAAATATTTGTATGTTATAGAAAACAGGAATTGTGGATCCTTTCCAAACGGTGCTTAGCAGCACTTAGAAAAGCAGCACTATATTGTGTCTTTTAGAGAGGCAATCACAGCCCTGTGTGGTTTAGTTATTAGTCATTAGCAACCCCCCTGACATTCAGACCAGGATCCTGGTTAGAGAAACTTGGTACCCTGGTCATGAATGTTCTGCTGTTTCCGCAGGGCAGGTTCCCCACTGCTGACCTGCAGCCAGGCCCTCGCATTTGAAGCAGCTGCCCCAGGATTCTGCGCTTCTCTTCCTTTTAGAGGCCCCCATGTCAGGTATTCTGACCGTTGGGGAGTGAGCATTTCTTCCTTTTCTCAAAAGCAGAGATCTCTTCAGTTCTTCCACTTTTACAAATTTCAAATTAAGCCTTTTCTGCTTCTCCTTCCCCCAGGTTCAGAAATCAGAGGTCTTTTGGATTTTCTCACAATGCACATTCCTAGTGGTTTCGCCCCCTCTTAGTTACAGCTGAGTTATGCAGTTCATCTTACACTCCCTCTCGTTTCATTTCCTTTCTTCGGCCTTCTGCACACGAACGTAGGGAAAGCCTGTGTCAGCCCGGCCGTATTCTGGGCCTGGCCCTTGCTCTGTAAGACGGGGCGACTGTGGGTTTCCGCGGTCGCCCCAGCGGTCCACGCCCGCCTCTCCATTATTTCTTCATACTGTTCACTGAGAAGCACTTCAGACGCCCTGCCCACTGCTTGTTGGCATTTCTTGAGCTGAGTAGACTGTCTCCGCTCGAAACTTGTGCTTAACTGAACGTTGTGGCTCTCGACTCAGCCGGGTGCTGCCGCCGTCGAAACGCTGTTGGATTTGAGCCGCTGCGTGTCCTGCCTTCACTGAGGGGGAGGAGTCGGGATGAAGGGTACAAACGCTTGTTGAGCACTTTTCAGCACACAAGTAAAAGTTTCCAGAATCATTTGGAAAATGGTGATGAAATAAATAGTGCTTATAGTCAAGATGTGCCCAGTGCTCATTTGCGGACTCCTGGTCGGTGGTGCTGTACTTTCTAAAGGGAATAACTAGCAGTCGTGAAAGGCACAGAACCGTCTCGCAGGGAGTGTTGTTATTACCCTGCCTTCTGGTAACCCCGGAGCCAGGATTATGATGATGTGTTGATTGATTATAGCCGTTAAGTCTCTTACTAATCAGTTTCATCACTTATTCTCAATTTACACACTTGCACCTTTGATTTCTCGTCCGTAGCAGGGTGATATGGGCTGTCATTGACGAATGAAGAGCAGAATTGGTTTCGGCATGAGACAAACGGAAAGCCGACACCAATCCTAAAATGCATTAATCTTTAATAATCCACATCTGCATGTTTGTAAATGATATAACCGGGGATTGTTAATGTTGATATTCTCCCTTCCAAACAGAAAGTGACATAGGAGTTTGTACTTGCAAACTGCATTAAATGCACACAGCTGAACGCCAAGAGTGTGACCTTGCCGAGGATGCCAGATGTGTTAATTCACTGGATGGTTGTTTTAAAGCAGCATGTTGCACTTTGGCTACTGGATAAGTCAGGTGATTTCCTGAGGAGTCAGCTAACCCAGCTGCTCCTTCTTAATTCTCTTTCTTTCATTAATTCGGCAGAGGACCTAAGGCACGCTATATGCTGCATGCATGTTCTTAGGAACTGGGGGAAATGTACTAAACATAAATGACCAAGGGCCCTGTCTTCATGGAGCTTAAATTCTTGCAGGAAAGACAGGAAATAAGTACATAGGTATATAATTTATTGTCGGGTACTGTTCGAGGGTAGAAAGGTTAGGTTGTGTCTTTCGACAGCAGTGATTAGGGTAGGTGTCTCTCAGAAATTGATGTTTGAACTGTGGTCTCAGTGAATGAGGGGCCAAAGCAAGCCATGTGAGTGTCTGGGAGAGAGGTGTCCAGGCAGAGCAAAGAGCAAGTACAAAGGCCTGAATCAGTAATGTGGTTGGTGTGTGGGCAGGGGACACCCAGGATGTCACTGGGGCTGGCGTGTGGCAAGGAGGGGAGATGGAGACACAGGGGGTTGACAGATTAGAGGGTAACCAAGGCCAGCTTACATAGGGCTTCATATGTTATGATTAGGAGTTAATGGTTTAAGTGTAATGGGAAGCCACTGGGAGGTAGAGAAGGCAGGGAATGGTGTGCTCCAATTTAGGCTTTAAAAGGCCATTCTGGCTGCCGAGTGGAGAGTATACTGTCGGGGCCAGGGAGCAAGCAGGGAGAGTGGCTGGGAGGCTCCTGAGGTAGCCTAGGGGCGGGAGGGTTGGGCACGGCTGGATGTGTGGGTAGCAGTAGTGGGGTGGAGGTTTTTGGTCCCAGAAACTGTTAAGTGGTGGGTCTGTACAGTGGAAGACAGGAAGGAGCAAGTTTTTGAAGGGGGAATCCAGAATTTGTTTTTGAACATGGTAGATTTGAGATGCCTGTGAGGTATCCAATGGGAGGTTTTGAATAGACAGCTGGGTCTGGATTCAGAGGAGACCTGGGGGGCTTGGGAGAGCCTAGATGGCTGGGCCCCACACCCAGTTTCTGATTCAGTAGGTTTGGGGTGGAGCTGGAGAATTTGCATTTCCAGCAAGTTCCTGGTTGACACCGAAGCTGCTGGTCTGGGAACTCTGGCCTGGGGAATAAGTGAAGTCAGGGTTCTCAACACTGGCTATGGAAACGTCCTGGGAAAGGGCTGGTGCTGGGTCAGCCAGGGATGCCGACCTAGTTGGTCTGACTGGGACACTGTTCCATCCTTGAAGGCTCTCCAGGGGCTTCTCAAGTGTAACCATGGTCGGGAAAACAGAAGAATTCTGAGGACTGAACTGGACACTCAAAGACGCAGAGGCCACGAACAGGAAATGAGCAGCCAGTGGTGGGGGTGGGAAACCAGGGAGAGTGCGGTGTTCTCGAAGCCGTGCGGAGCAAGTGTCCCCAGGTGTGGGGGGGACCACGTGTCCAGCGCAGCTTCATGCCTTCCTCCAGCGGCTTGTTTGAAAGGAAGCTAGTACTCTAATAACCTTGGGTTTAGGTCATTGAAGCGTTGAGGGATAAATAGCTCTTTTGGGGGGAGGGGCAGCATGTATGGCCATTTTTCCTGAACTTTATATAAACTTTGTGGTTCAATTGAAATCGTAATGTCACAGGAAGAGAATTCCTGTGATAAAATAACTGTTACAGTCTCAGGCCTAACTCAGTAACAGAGTCCCCTATTTTCACAATTGCTCCTTTCAGTTCATTTCACACAAAACCTAAGAATCATATTTAAATAACTGCTTGAAAGTAGGCTAAAACATTTGTAGAGAGCTGTACCTCGTGTGTAGTTTTTAACATTATATCATTGCCTTTCATGAGAAGTGGACAGAGGGAACTGGTTCAGTGTTCTGTTTTCAACTCTGCCCACCGTCACTCATGTCCGAACTTCACTCCTGTGCTGAATTCCCTCTGCCTGGAATATCCACCCCACCCCTTCCCAGCCTGGCAGACTCCCATTTAGTTTTCAAGACCAAACTCTGGTGTCTTTCCCTTTGCACAGTCACACCGCTCCCTCCATGCCCGAGAGAGGCCAGCTGTCCCTCTGTGGTCCTCCACCTGGCCCAGGGGCCTCCTGGGGCAGCGAGCATGCTTCCTTTCTATCCCCAGTGCCAAGAACAGTGCCTGGCAAGTAAGAGGCACTCAGTAAATGTTGGCCAAATTAAAGAACTCACAGTTCTCTTGGAATAGACCAGAATGCAAGAAAAGAAAGTTCTAAAATTGATTACTTCTATACCTTTCCTCCCATGGGCTGGGAGCCATCTCTCTGCCTTTGTGTTTCGCAATTTATGGGATTAGTCCCTGGAAGGAGATTTCACTATGAGAGATTATTTTACTTCCTTTCCCCTTCCTTAAAAACAGAACCTGAAATAGTGGTCCTAAGATCTGTCGATCTAAACCAGGTATCTTTGTAAGTAGCCCCTGCCTGATCCCAGTCCATCACACACAGAAATTGTGCCACGTAAATGTTTGTCACAAAATTCTGGAATTGTTTAATATCCAATATTTTTATGATCTCGTCATTTTCAAAAGATGCCTATTATTAACTAACCCTATCTTCAAAGAAAATGGTCAGTTAAGAACAGACTGACAATAGAGAGAGTTTTGTCATTACCCAGATGATGTTCCCATTTTCTAAGTAGCCAGTGTCAGTGTTGGCTAGATGAACACGGAGTGGGGACATCTTAGCCAGTGGCTAGACTCTGGGTGACAGCAACACGTGAACAATAGAATATGCTCCAGATATTTGACAGTGACCAGTAGAAAATAAAAACTTACTTCAAAAGCATACTTGCTGGGCATTTACTTAAAATCTGAAATAAAAGAATCGGTGAATACAAGAGGCTCTGGTCTCTCAGGCTGCATCCTGCACTCTCAGGACCACCCCGCCTCAGAGGCCCCCTGCGGCCAGAGCTCAGCCCCCAGCCCCTCTGCAGTCTGCACCTAGAGCTGTTGCTTTGCCCCCAGCCAGGCCTGCCCCTGCTGTACTTGGTTCCTAAGGGGCCACCCCCACAAGCATTGCTGCTGCCTCCCGCCTTGGGCACCCAAGTATTTTTAAGTTAAAAATAATAAAGTAATGTTGGTGTTGGCTGTACCTCTGAGAATATGGAGACTTCAGTCAGAATCCAATGCTTTAGCTTTCTGTCTCTTTGCTTTTAAAAGTTGTTTTTACCAAGGATTTAGAAGTCTAAAGTTTTATCACCAGAATAAGCTCTCAACATTTTATGTAGTTATAAATGAATTTTTAAAGCCTTTAAAAAATAGTATATTATTTTAGCACCTAAATTGACAATTCCATATCCAAACAAAATTCGTAGAAACCATGTTGCCTGCAATGCCAGTGTGCAGTCTGTGGTCCCAGATGTGTACATCCTGTGCTGCTTTTCCTCCAGTTCCGCTGTGTGCGTCCCACGCTGTGTATCTTGTCCTGCCCTCTCTCTCTCGCATCCAGAAGCAGACGCGGCCGTGGGCTGGAGGCGTGGCGCTCGTCCCTGCGGGCACTGTGCGCTCCGTCTGCGTGTTTCTGCTGGAGCTGCGCAGTGGCTCCAAGCGTCAGCGTGCGGCACTTTTCATAGCTGAGTGCCTTGCAGTCGAGAGTTGTCAGGACACGTTGGGACCCAGAATGAGAAATCTTGGAGAGGATGGAGGCAAGAGAAACTTTTGTCGCAGGAAGGAAGCGCCTTGGTTTAAAGGGCCTGTCTCTGTCGGCGCGGAGCAGCAGAGTGCAAAACGGGCGGCAGGCGCCGCATCTAACCTCCTCCTCACGGGGCCCAGGCGGCAAATTGGCCCTGCTCACAGCTTCCCCCCTTGTACCGTAAGAACTGCTCATCGGATCCCTGCTGCTGCAACTGTGGTTAGTTATTAACAGAATAAAAGCAGGTTTCTTCAAAAGAACGGGTGGGGAAACGACTGTACAGAATTGCAAGGTTGGGCGAATCTTAAATGCACAGCAGTTGGCTTTCCCCTTATCCTGAATTATGCGATGAATACAAGTCTTTCATCTGTCACTATACCCGTTTCTTCAGAAGGCAGCCAAATATTAAGCTTCTCAAACAAAAAAGGACTCTCAGAGGAGAAATATTGAGGAGGAATAAGAATAGGTTAGAGTGGGGTAAAATTAGGTTCTGTTTTTGTTAATTTGTCCTAGCGAGAGAAATCTAAACGCCTGCTCTGTTTGGAGTCCCCCTCCCCTGCGTCTCGCCTCGCATCGGAGCTGGGATTAGAACAGGGTTAGCTGGTGGCTGTGCTGCAGGAGCGGAGCCCGCACCCTGCGGCCCTCTCCTAGGGGACAGCGCTGTGGACAGTGTTCCTGGTGGAGGACAGGTGAGCTGTGGTGCATCCAACGCACATGCACTTACTTCCTCCACCCCAAAGGGATGTTCCTGTGCCCCAGAGACCTCCGGATGGTACACCTGAGCTTAAAGCTGTTGGAAATGGTGTGTATTTATTGGAAGGCTGAATAGATCAGGTGCTCGGTATAATAGTTGTGCCTCGTGCGTCTCCGGCACTGATCAGGGAGAACTCCTGAGAGCCTCAGTCCCAAAGATGAAGGCTGCTCCTGCTTCCAAGCAAAGTACACTTTTAGTCATGTCACCCATTTCCTCTTCACATCTTCACACTCGGAGTTAACTGACTTTCCCTGAAGTTTTGTCTTCTATTTGGTGGCCAGTGTTTCACAAAGGAACTGTTTCTGTTCACGTCGGCAGAGCCACTGGGGGGTAAAGAACATCTAAAGTGAGTGGAGCTGGGTGAGGGCGGCCGGCCAGGCGGAGCCACGTGGTGCAGCAACTCCAGCTACTGGTCTAGTTCACAGGAATTCACAGGCCCAGTGTTTCTAACAATAGGCCTGTCAAGGAATTTATGAGTAAGACCCAAATCTTCATCACAAACACCTAATGATCCCCCAGTACCCTAAGGATATCCTTATTGAGGGAGATTGGCCAACAAAACTGTCCAGGTTTCTGTGGTCTGACACGTCGTTTCATGTTAATTTTAAGCCAATCCTTTCGCATTGCTAATGTAGGACTATCTTTGGGCCATTGCCTTGTGCATAGTAAGTACTCAGTGGTTTTTTACTTCGTTTTTTACCTTCAAGGAAAACCATCTGCATTTTCTGTGAGAACTTGTAAGACAAATAAATGTGCAGCCCAGATGTCCTCGCTTCATGCACCTTTGCCCCAAGCCGGCGAACACAGTCAGGTTGGAGGAGGAGCGTGGGCCCCTGGGAGTAAAGTCAGCACCAGGGGATGTCCGCCCCAGACGCCAGATGGGCGTGCTCACTGCTTCGTCCTCGGTACCTAACTGCAGACTAGGTTAGCTGGTTTCTTAGCTGCAACAGTGTGAAGGGAAGAAATGCTTTTTCTCTGGCCACTACAACTTCTGAAACATGGGGCTTCTGGGTATTTCTTTGCCTGTTAGTATTACGTAGAAACCGTGCAGTATTGTGTACAGGGATAAGGGGTTGGTTCGCCAGGGGCTCTTGCAGTTCAGAGGTGGTGTTTCTGTTCTTACTCAGTTCCTGTAGTTCCATGCTTTAGCAACTCAGAGAGGAATTAACCCAGGGGCGTGTAGCCCAGTAAAGAATTAGTGTGGAAATGCTGTTCATTGCATGTTTACCCTCTGCTACCCAACACAGCAGCATTAGAGTGTAGCTTGCATGGTGGCGTCTGATCAGTAGTTCTGACGTGTTTGATCTGGTCTGTCCAAAAAAAAGTTGGGAGAAATAAAACAAAGTAATTCCTCAGTGAAAGATTTACCCTCTAAACACCCTTGCCACTTAAGCCTTAGGACTGTGCCAGCATTGAGTGCTGAAGAGCCCAGGGCAGCCTGCACTACGCCAGGCCAGACTGGGAGAGGACGTGACCCAGCTCCCCTGCTGGTGGCCGTTTCGGCCCTTTGTTAGGTATGGGGGGAGTGTGTGGGTTTATGTCATAAATACCATTTGATATTTATTGACTTCTTGAGCACGTGTCCCTGAGTGCTTCTTTACTGACATCACTTAGAATAGGGCACAGCCAACTACCACCTCTGGGCTAAAATCCAGCTTGTCACCTGTCTTTATAAATAAAGTTTTATTCATGCTCTTTCATTCACACATGGTTTGTGACTGCTTTTGCACCACAGCGTCTGAGTTGAATAGTTGCAACAGAAAACATACAGCCTGTGAAGCTTAGAATTTTTACTATCTTGCAGTTTACTGAAAGGGTTTGCCTTTCCTGATCTAAAATAATAAGGTAAAACTACGTAGTTACTGATAACTTATACAGGTTTAATTAGCTCTTCGTCTGGGATTGGTTTCTAGAGTAACTAGCCACACATTTATTCAACAAATATTTATTGAATGCTTTCTCTATGTCTAGTTCAGGGGCTATAGCAGGAAACAATACAGACTTTCTCTGTACTAGGGGAATTTACATGTTAGTGAGATGAGACAAACAATAGAGAAGTAAAGTAAGAACTATGAGGAGTATTAAGACTGTGTTGCCTGTAAGAAACGTAGACTTGTACCTGTTAGTACTCACTGCCCCACCGTCTTGCTCTGTGAAGTATACCAAGCTAGAGTATATTCATGTCTCAGTTCATCCACTATAAGTTAGACATTACTGGATGTGTGCTAATTTACCAAAAATATACATAATAGCCTGTTTATACCCAATTCTGTTGTATACTAAAATCCCAATGTTTTGTTAATAAAGATATTTAGTTTGATTATCTTGATCCAGTTCTTAAAGGCTATTTTTAGTTAGAAAAATTTTCTTCAAAACATACCATAGTGTAAAAATTAAAAAGAAAGTTTTATAAAACAAAATCCGACAGTACATTAAGAAAATGATGTACCATGGGGTAAGTGAGATTTACTCCAGGAATGCAAGATTGGTTCAATATAAAAAAAACTCCATTAATATTATATACTACATAAGTAGATTTAGGGGAAAATATCATCAATCTTTAATAAAATTTAATACCCAATCATGATTAAAACACTCAAGGAAATAGTAGTGAAGGGATACTTTCTTCCATAGTAAAATGTATATGCTTTAGTTTTAAAGCCAGTATCTTATGTAGTAGAAAATTATTAGAGACATTTCCACTAACACACAAACAAGGCAAGAATGATCACTATCTCCACTGCTATGCAACAATGTTCTAGAGATGTTGACCAGTGCAGTTAGACAGGAAAACTCAAAAGGCATAAAAATGAGCATAGAAGAAATAAAACTCTATATTTACAGTTTATGTAATAGTAAACCCAGTAAACTCCAGAGAATTAATGATACATTTAATCCAAACTGTAAAGGAATTCAGTGCAGTGGCAGCAAGACATATAATTAACATATAAAAAGCAATAGCTTTCCTCTGCTTAAGCGATAAACACTTGAAAGACATACTAGTAGGGAAAATCCCATTTGTAATAGCAACAAAGATGATTACATGCTTAGGAGTAAACTTAACATAAAACGTTCAAAACTTCTAAGTACCTGAGAGAAGCCAAAGACTTGAACAAATGGAAGGTGTCTGTTCTTGAAAGGGATGAACCCAAAAGCCATCAGTTCTCCTTAAGCTAATTTATAGCATCAGTGTATCGCACGTGTACATATAATCCCAGTGGAAATGTTAATAAGCCATCTTTTATGGCTACACAAGTTGACACTAAAGTTCATATGGAAGAAACAAACATTCTGGGAAACACTGAAAAGGAAAAAGGAGCTAGCCTAACGACATCAAATCACCCTTAAGAGTAGATCTTAAAAGTTCTCATCACACAGTATCAAGCTGAATCCATTTCATGCCACACACAGATATGAACTCCCAGTAGATAAGATGAAACCATGCATATACTTGAAAACTGGAGTAAATTTATCTTTAACCTCTTGCAGAAAAGAGCTAAGTATGACTCAAAATACAGAGGCAATAAAAATAAAGACTAATAAATTTGACTACTTTTTAAAAATTTTTATTACTAAATATAGCATAGCAAAATCTAAAGACAAGTGACAAACTAGGAGAAAACAACTTGTACCACTAACATTCCTAATATAAAGAATTCTTTAAAATTTCAGGACAAGGGACTAAAAACCCAGATTGAAAAATGGTGGAAAGACCCGTGGACAGTTCATCGGAAGAGATATAAAAATAGCCCTCAGACATGAAAGTGGTCAGAGTCACTCAGAATTAGAGGAATGCAAATTCAAAAATATCAGGTACCATCTCTCACATATAAAGACGGGTCAAAATATTGCTGATGAGAATGTGAATTCCTCAGAGCTTCTTGGAGGGACATTTGGAAATGCATAACCTTTTGACACAGCAATCCCACTTCAGTGAATTTGCCCTGAAGATGGACTTCCAACAATACAAAAATACACATGCAAGAGATTGGAAACCACCTCAGTGCCCGGCCATGGGAGAGTGGTGGGCAGACTAGGAAACACTCCCACGAAGGAGCATGTAGACCTCCGTAAAGAGGGGAATGCTATAAACTGGTAGAAGTACTTCCCAGGACGTGCTGCTAAGTGAAGGATCTGCTACCCTTTTTGGAACAAAGACAGTATAAGAGAATATGCAAATATCTTCTCATTCATACAAAAAAATACAGAGGGAAGATAAACCGAAATCAAAGGGGATTGGTTATTTGTAGAGGGCGGGTCGAGAAGGGGCAGAAAGGAGGAGACATGGGAATAGTGGGGGAGGAAGGAAGTGACTCTTCTACAGACATCTTCGTGCTGAAAGCTGGCTCAGAGCCATGGAAGTATTTTGCATGTCCCCAAATACCAAAACAAAGCCAGGTAGGAGGTGGACGGAACTCAGTGGAGCTCTAGCAGTCGGCTCTGCTTTTCACAAGGATATAGGTTAGCAGTCCTGACACTACTTTGTATATATAATAAAATTTAACAAGTAAGTTGACATGGAAAATGAGAACTTCTCCATTGGAGAAGGGAGCTATAAACAAGGAAGAGAGATCTAAAATGTACTCTCCAGTTCTGGTTTGGAATTAGAGGTGTTTGCATAGCCTCATGGTCACACACACACACAGTTACATACTGACATGCAGATGCGTGTGTGTGCGGGTTAGTATATATGCATAGATTTCCTGCCTGTTCATGGAGAGGGTCTAGAAGTAATAACACCCCAGGAATAATGAGCAGAGCTAGTGCCTAGGTCTTAGTCTCTGAAACCATTCTCTGGTACAAAGAATCATGGCTTCTAGGAAAAGTGGTTGATTATAGGGTTGGGGCAGGAAAAGTAGAATATGAGCCTGAAGCATCTCATGGTTCCGAAAAATAAGGATTCGAAAGAGCTTCTAATGGCCAAAGCTGGGACAATTTGAGCAGCAAAATAATGTCATGTTGGATTTGAATCCATAGAATAAAATAAATACCCATGAATGTATTAGTTTTTTGCTTTTGTGACATTACCACAAACTTAGCAGCTTAAAACAATACCTACTTATCCCATAGTTTCCATGGCCGGGAGCCTAGGCACAGCTTAGCTGGGTCCTCTGCTCAGGGTCGAGGAGGCTGCGAAGTGTTGGATGTGCCTGTTCGCACTTGGAGGCTCAGCTGGGGAAGAATCTGCTTCCAGGCTCTTTCAGGTTACTGGTGAAATTCATTCCTGGGATTGTAGAAACCAGGCCCTCGGGTTCTGGAAGCCACCTATTCTTGCCGTGTGGCTCAGGTCACATCACAGAAGCCTCCTTCTTCAAGGTCATCAGGAGCATATCAGAGAAGGCCAAGGTCCTCTTGTAACGTCAGGCCTACCCAGGGTCGTCTCCCTCTTGATTATTTCAAAGTCAAGCGATTCAGGACTTGACACCTGCAAAATCTCTTTAACTTGGCCGTATAACAATTTTAGACATGTAACAGTGTCTTAGTGGAACAAAGACATTAAGTGGAAAATTGGTGAAATTCAAATAAGATTAAGGAGAAATAACAGCTAAATGCAATATTTCATCATTTTTGTTATTTATTTAGTTAGAAGCCAAAGGTTCTGCCCTCTGTAAGGAGGTGGGGATTACACAGGAGTGTGCTTCACTGATAGTCATTCTATAGCGTGTCTGTCACAGCGAGTTCATACAGATGGAAATAGTCTAACATAAACAATAGCAAAGGAGGAAGAGGAGCTGGCTTTGCCTCTCAACAGCCTGGAAGGAAAGACTCGCCTGGCAGACACTGCTCTAATGAATGTTGCAGACAAGACTCTCTAATGGATGCAGAAGTTGGTGGGTGCACGTTGGAGGGGACACAGGATCGGCACAGTCTCAAATATCTGCCTAAGATATTGCCACCTACAAAGGACAAAGTAGTGACTGTGTTGGGGGAACTTGAACCCTTAGGGTAAACTGAGGATGAGAAGGACGTGACATTTTTGTGGTACACTTCGCAAAACGCGTAACCACATTTAAATCATGGAAAACTAGCGGACAGAACCAAACTGGGGAGCCTTCTACCAACTACCTGGTCAGGATCCCTCTTCAAGAGTCAAGGTCATAGAATAAAGGAAAGACGGGCCTTGGGTGACTGGAGGAGACTAAGAAACAACAACTAAGTGCAATGTGAGGTCCTAGAGTGGAGAAAAGACATTAAGTGGGAAATTGGTGAAATTCAAATAAGGACTTTAGTTAACAATATCATACCGTTAAGTACGTCACGATAATGTAATTATGGTTACACACGATAAGGATACTGGAGGCCATGGGCTAAGGGATATAAGAGAACTCCCTGTCCTGTTTTTATAAGTTTTCTCTAAGTCTAAAACTAAGTTTTTTTAAATAAAAATTCATAGTATAGACTTGTTTTGAGAGTCAAAAGTAAAACATGAAAGTCAGCAAAAAGTACAAATCCAAGTGACTTACTGATGTTTCATTTTCAGTTTGTGCAAAACCTTGCACACTGCTGTATATGCATGGCCATTGGAGAACAGGAAAATCAGTTTTTCTAAAAAATCAAAGTACAGGCCTGTGCTGAGAGTCAACAGTAGAAAGTAAGTGGTCATTGGAGAACGAATACGTAGGTGTAAAGTGGTGAAATTTGCTCCAACACACAGCATGGGTTTCTCCCGTTGTGGTTTTTCCCGTTGTGCTTAACATCTTTACAGACATAGACGCGGTAAGCATGGGCTTTCTTTAACTGTTTCGGTATTAGAGCCTCCTCATAAAGTTGGTTTGTTCGCTGTGCGTGGCAATATTCCCTTTTAAAATAATTACCAAACTTTGTTTAAAAGATGTTACTTATGCCAAACATATGGCATATAAAAACCCACGGTTTCGGAAGTGTTTGCTTGATTCGGTTGGTGCAAAGGGCCCTGAGTCGTCTCCTTCACATGGAAGGTGGACACAAATGAATCTTCAGTATCGTGTTTCTCTGATTCATCAACCGCTCTGACTGGCCTGTATCTACGCTTATGGAAAATGAAGTGATTTCTTAGGAACTATGGAACTTTCATGGAAAGATGGGGGTAAAAGCAAATGGGGACTTTGAAACAGTTTGGGCCAATGTGTCTTTACCACGAATGGTTCTTGTTTGTTTCTTTAAAGAAGGGATTTAGTAAATGAGTTTTCTCATGGCTCTGAAGAGATGCCTATCTTAGAACTGTCCAGGCAACCAGTAGCACCATGTGGATATGGCAGGATTTGGTGGAGTCATGACCTGGGTTTCTAACAGCCTTTCTCATTTCGGTTGAATTGTCTGTAAGAGCAGTGCCTTGGGCGTGCACAGCGTAAGTGGCGGTGTCCTCTGTTAACGTAGAATCCCTGTTTGTTTTCACTGTCCTGAGTCTCTGCACCCAGCCTGTTGCGCAGAAACAGTTATTACAATGTGAGCACTTACCGTCCCAGTGCAGCCGTTTTACGTCAGGCTTTGGCTGCAGAGTGCTTTCCGTTTCTAAATGGACTCTAGATTGGGGCCTTGGGGCATTTCATAGGAAGCACATGACCCGGAGCAGACACATGGCAACTTCTGTGTGTCTATAGCCAAGTTGGTGACCAGAGATTACCCTTGAAATTGTTTCATCCAGAATGTGAAGTGTTTTTACTTTACCTTTAATTAGTTGGTATTAATGCTAATTTACTACACATGCCTAACAGTAAGTGGATGGTCCAGCTCTGCACTTTGTCTAGGTCGCTCATACTTTTAGTTTGCTCTGACTTAGGAGGGGTAACTCGCGGTGGTCCCAGCAGCGTTTCTCAGTGGCTGTAAATTCAGGTCTCGGTTTTCACTTTAGCTGAGGACAAGAGGGGCAGCTGAACCCAGAAGCGCTGAGAACTATGTTCCTAAGTTGTACATTCTTTTCTGAAAGTAAGAAGCCTAAACTCCTAAACACAATTTGAGAATTTATGGTTATATTTTAACAATTGTTTCTAGCTATTATCTAAATGGAAGATCATTTCCCCGCCTCTCTGGCTGTCACAGATACAACTGTTACTAGAATTAGTGATCCTCAGAGACTCTGGGACCCTGGTCTGGACTGCCTGGTGCGGTGATGCAGACACGGCAGGGTTGTGGCTCCCTGTGAACCCAGGCTCTGCGCCCTGACCTTCACCAGGGTCACTGGTGGTGATCTCAGTACGTTCATTTCCTTCTCTGCTCACCTGTGTTCCTTTTCAGCACTGTCCACAGCTGTGGAGGGGACGGTTCTGTGGTGTCAAAGCCGCTGTGAGCTTGATCTGGCAAGATCACGACTCCGTACCAGCGAGATGCATACATATGTCTATTTCTGTCTTTCCCGTTTATTTTAGCAGAGGGGAGGAGGTTAGAAGATAAAGCAGCGTGGGCCTCATGCCACACGAGCTCATGCCTTGAGACTGTGCTAAGTTAAGCTCAACTGCCTTTTCCATTCTACATTTTTAGCCTTAGAAATGCATCCAAACCCAAACCTCTGAGCCAGAAAGTGAGTTGAGATCGTCAAGTACCTCTGATGAGTCTTAAATTTCAAAATCCTGTCTCCTGCCTTCACATGACTCATTGTCTCTTCTTAATTAATAAAATAATTAGTATTTTTTTCTTTAATTCATATTCTTAGATTAAGGGCCATTAAGTAACAGATTTATTAAATATTTGTTATGCTAATGGAGGGATTAAAGGAGTAAAAGACATGAGTCCTCTGTTGAGGAGCTTTATTATAGTTTGAAAAGACAAACATCACACGTTAATTAAATGGAAATCAAGTAGGTGCTGAATAGATGCTGTTGCTTTATTAGCCATGAAGATCAAGAGAGATGCAGAATCGAATTCCCTTCTCCTAGTGAGAAGGAAATACAGCATATTTCGTAGTCCTATGTATTATGTTTTTAATGGAGATCTTCTTGTAAGTTTATGTTAAGTCTCTTATTAATCATAAAGGTTTTTAAGATAGTGGTTACTATTACTACACTGAATAAACACTAACAATGACAAGTTGTGGGCCACTATCATGCCTGCCCACTAACAGACTAGTTTAGACTCGGGGGTGAGTTCAGTTCAGCAGGCTTGGATTGTGTTAAGTGCAGTGAAGAAGCGTGTGCCAGGGGGTTGCAGCCACTAATTGATTTGTCTGTGAGTTTGGGAACTCATCCAGTAAAAATTGAACTTTTCTAGAGGTCATTTGCTAAATATGTTTATGCATGTTTCCTCTTTGTTTTACACACAGGAGGGGTGAAATATCATGCTTTTTGAGCTCTTTTTCCATGTGTGGGGGGGGCATGCCTTTTGTGATCATAAAGATGAAATAAATATGTAACTGTGTGTTGGTTTTGCACAATTGCAGCATTAATGCAAAGGGTCCTCATCCTCCTTCCCCTCCTGTGTTTTACAGGCAGTCAGATGCCCCCTCAGCCACCCGGGAGCCAGGCAGAGTCGAGTTCCCATCCTGCCCTGAGCCAGTCACCAATGCCACAGGAGAGAGGTTGGTCTTCAGTTCATATCTTCCATACCTTTGCCTTTTGAGTACATTCGGCTTCTGTGAATTTACTTACCTGTTTATATCCTTGTAAATAATTTTAAAGGGCATTGTTTCCTCATCAGATGAACGAAATAAGTGAGAACCTACATGTAACAACAAATACAGATAAAAAAGGATGCTTTCTTGCAGATGGGGTGGAATTTTACCAAAGCACAGTTGAAGATTCAAAGCGTATGTGTGTGTGTCTAGTAGCAGCATGAAGCAGTTTATCCAGGACTGTAGTCTGACATTTGAGCTAGCTGTGTAACAATGACTGTTAGCTATTCAGTTCGGCAGTGGTTCTAATGAGTAAAATGTTAGAGTGTGTGTGTGTTTATCTGATTTGATCAGTTATTGGTTCCATGATATTTAATACTAAAACTTTAAACACATAGTAAGACCTTGTATTATAAAATTACCAGATCTTAGAGCTGGAGTCACCTTGAAAGATCATGGAGTCCACTCACCTCAATGTATAGGTAAAGGAAGTGAGGGCCTTAGAGGATCTTCCTATGACATCCTCTTTTTGAGAGGCTAGTTAGTGCCAGAGCCAGAAAAAGAACTTTCCTGAAGCACTTGAACATTCAGGTTGTCTCGTAGGCAACCCCCTTGACCATTAGCTCAGTTCTGCATGTTGACCTCCATATAGTACTCCCTTTGGCCTTCATTTGTTGACTTCTGTCTGTTTTTCTTTCCTCAGTAGTGAAACTACTTTTGGTGGTGGTGGTGCATTGATTTTATCCAGATTAGTGGAGACGGGGGTTCCCAAGCCTATAGCACGTCTGATGCTGGGCCCAGTCACTCCCGCTGCCTGTGAGTCAGGCTTGCCCCTCCCGCCCCACAGAAGGTCCCGCCTTCCTTCAGGCCCCTTCCTTTCTCACACTCGCCCACAGGACAGACGTCAGGAGCTAATATTTAAAGGTTCCTGACCCCTAATGTTTACAATTATTTCCATATGAGTTATACAGGTGATGATTTGCTACTAATTAGATTATAAGGTTCAGTTATTTTACATTTAGAAACTCAGTAGCATGTTGCTTAGAAAGTAATGCCAGTGAAAAGATGGATTAGCCTTATCTACACATCACTTGTGTTGAAATGACTGGTAGGAATAAAGTGAAATTTTCATTTTCTAATGCCTTTGCATATTTAAGTTTTTTATTATCATTTAGTGTATAGTTAATACTTTCATTACCTTATCAAGGTACTGCAGTAGGTTTTAATAATGGAGTAGTGATGGTTTCCATGCTTTGGGGTGCACAAGAATCTCCTGGAGAACAGGTTTCTGGTTCAGTGGGTCTGAGGTGGGACACTCGACCCGTGTTCCTGACAGGTTCCAGGTGTTGCCGCTGCTGCTGCTCCGGGGGCTGCACTTTGGGAACCGCTGCTCTCTAACGATACTGTCATATATTTTTGTAATTGTGCGATGTGTGCATTTGTTGCTTGAAACTTCCCGCTGGGGCTTCCTATAAATCATGCTCGCATCTCACATCCTCTCTATTATTGTTTGTTTTGTGTTAATACCAAATCCGTCACTACTCGCCTGGAAGACATTACAGACGTTCAGGGAACGCACCAAGGCCAAGCGGGGCGTGCTCTCCCCACGCTCGTTTCTTGGCCACGGGCTGCACCTACTCTGTTCCCAGGGCGGGGAGGAGAGAAAAGCATCCTGCACTGAGCCTGCTCAGGCCAGACCCAAGCTGGGTCGGAGACACTCGTTATTTCACTTAACCCTGCTGTAGCCCTGCCGCATCATTCCCATGAGGAGAACCCTTTTTTGTGTATTAAAGGGCAAGCGGCACCTTATTTGAAAGTACTAAATTCTAACCTTTGTCTCTAAGATCTAAGGAGAAACCCCTCCAAGATCCTTCAACAGCGCCTTCCCCAACCCTTTCCAACTGATAGGTGTTTAAGAAATTTGAAAATGTACAAAACCAAATGTCATGGGCGACACAAAAGTGAGGAAGTGTAAAGTTAAATTAAACTTTTAACTCAGATGAATATATTAGCAATGCAGAAGAGTTTCCCTCTGATGTCACTGTGTGGAAACTTCTAGGTTGATGTGTCTATTATTTCTTTTCTTCTGATTATCTTTATTATGTATAGTGTAGTTTTGGTAACTGATAATGGAGACATAACAATCTGAGTCGTTACAATAACCATTTCCTTCAAATAGCAAATAGAAATCTTCTAATTTGCTAAATCTAAATTTATTTTCATGAACATGTTCCCCAGACTTTCTCTGAAAGACGGTGCTGGGGACATTATGTGCATCTCTTGTGTGCCTTGCATTGGTAGACAGTCCCCTGAAGGGGAAAACTTCCTATTTCAGAATGACTATTGGATGATGTTTTGCCATGTAGGAGTTAAATTTCCTTAAAAACTGGGTAGCAGGCTATATGCCTGAAACTAATGCAGAATGCTGTTGAATGTAGACTGTAATTGGGAGGGGCAGAAGCTGCCAAACAACAGGGTTATAGCATTTCCATGTATATTTTTACAGTGAAAAAAATGTTGAATAGCAAGAATTTTTTTAAATTGCTTTGTTATTTGTTAGAATCTAGGAAGAAATGTTAGCTCCTAATGACATTTGATCAGGTATTTTAATGGCAAATGACACAGTCTTTTAATGCTTTGATACAATAATGCAAACACTTTCTTGCTTATTTACCATCATGTGTACCAGCAGTGTGCACAGTGCAAAGTCAGTCTCAGAAAGCACTTGTTAGAAAATCCCCCAGTGCTGACTCTCATGTTTTGGGATATAATTTAACTTAATTAATACCTTTACAATTATATATCCACCCCACCCCCCCGTTTAAGAAAATGATGAAAGAAGCAGAGAGGAAGAAACATATTGGTGAGTTAACACGTTATGAAAAAAAATGTATTGCTCCTCAGACCCCGGAGATCTTGACAAACAAGATGAGAACATACCTTTGGTACTGCTGAGCTCTAAAATAACCAAACTGAACAGTTCTTTTTATACTCACTTTGTTTTAATAATAAGATTGAGTAAGATTCCACAATTACATACATTTTTTTTTAATGGCAGAGAATCTAGAAACTCACTTGTCCACAAACACTTGCACAGAGCAAGAGATGCGGCCTGTGCCTGGAGGAGCGGTTTCCTGGTCCTCCCCAAAGTCCTCCTGGGGGACAGCAGTGCTGACGTGCTACCCGAGCCTCGGTTCCTCCTGGCTCGAGGAGCTGTGTTGTCATTTCTTCCCACTTGTCCTTGTGTCCCCACTCAGGAAGAACGTATATTTATTTATTAAATACATCTTTGTTGATTTCACAGAGAAGAAGGGAGAGGGAGAGAGAGAAACATCAGTGATGACAAAGTCCTCATTGATCGGCCCTCCTGCATGCCCCCGACTGGGATTCAAAATGCCACCTCCTGGATCCCAGGTCGATGCTCAACCACCAAGCCACGCCCGGCCGGGCAGGAAGAACATTTATTTTAAAATTATGTACTCTGTTTAGGAGAATTTTGCCCACCTGAGTCCGCCCCAGGATCTGGACCACACTGGCCACTGCAAGGCCATAACCTCTTTCAAGGCTGAGAGCAGAGGCAGTGCGCCGGCCAGGTCCCCAGAGCAGGGCTCTCATGGCCGTCAGCCCCCAGCCCCACTCCCCACCCTGTCTCCAGTTCAGTGACCTCCTTATGCAGTGTATCTGGTGTTGAGTTTGTCAAAGGACATGAGTCACAAATCCATTTCCCCACATTATATATAGGTGAAAATAGCTGAGTTCCTGTAGTTTTATATTTTCCATCTATAAAAGTATATGTGCAAGTAAATATGGATGTGGCCATCATGGGTGACAAAGAGCAGGGAAGCGCTTTGGGTATTTATTGCCTCTTTCTGTAGTATTGTCTTCTCTATACTGTTATCTACTTTCCAACGTAAAGCTTGGTTTGCACTCTCCTGTCTGCATTTTATGTGATTCTGGAACTGCCTACTAACTGAACAAAGAAAATTAGCTCAAATTCTTTAGGGAAAAAGGACAGGACTTCGGTTCAGGATCCTGTGACACATTTACCATTGGTTTCTATTTTAAAACAAACCTTTCTAGACCTCATAGAATGACATAAAGAATTGCTGTTGTAGCATCTCACCGAAGAAACCGAGTATAAATCATGCCACCTAAGTGTTGCATAACCCTAACCCTGAGTAAATGTTACAAGAACGTTGTGGCTAACAGGTTTAGATTAGTTCTGTTCTTATTTCTTAATCTAACACATATTTCTTAAAAAGTGAAAAGAGCAGTAGGAAACGGCTTGTGGCTGTGTTGTTCTGTTTTCCAAGAGGTTTTGGAGGGAATATGGACGAGTCATTGGAGTAGATAAATAAGTATAATTATTATTAACATCAAAATGATCACATTTTTAACCCCTGTAAAGTGCTAAGCTTAATGAAACTAGCGAATGCCCTTCTAGTTTATTGGATTAGCAATTAGGTGAAACCATTTCAAGAAGGCTTATTTACTTGGACAGATGTAGAGAGGTCAGAATTAATTTTTTGAAAACCTTTTAATTGAATTCCCTTTTAATTTTCACAGTGGTGTCTAGTTAAATATGCATGTTGGTGCTGGTGGTTTCCTGAAGCTCTGAACTAGATCTGGTTCTCAAAACCAACACGGTTATTTAACCCTTTTCGTCTGGGCGCCAGCAGGGACTTCCTCAGTGTAATCCCATAGTATTTGAATAATTAGAAGGTAATAATGAGGATTTAATTAGTCCTTGAGATATGCTGGAAGCAGAGCCCCTAAGAACTTTCCCTTTTGGACACGACTGCAAGCAGAACGGCGCCGCTGCAGGGCTGCGATGAGCTGGAGATGTGTTCTGTGGCTGGAGGCGGTTCTTGGGCACCGCGCTGTGACTGTGGGGTCTGCACGGCGTGTCCTGAGTGAGATCTCCCAGAATTAATGAAAGCACCCGGCCGACCCCCATTCCTGTCCACCTCCGTGACAGCCTCCCCGCCCCCTCCTGTTTAAACAGCTGCAGTGAAGGTGCGCGGGATTGCGGTGTGGGGAGCGCCCTCCGACGAGCCAGGGGAGCCGGACGTTGATTTTCCCGGTAGCTGCAGGACAAGAACAGAAGCAAGTGTTGCAGTTTCATACATGTCAAGAATTTAAACCACACTCACTCCTTCACAGCTGTGTGTCAGAAGAGTGACAAAATTCTCATGTTTGGAATATGATCTTTGCAGTGATATTTATCAGTAGCTCCATTTTTATAAATATACATAGTGATATCCAGGGAAAGTGGGTAGCAGATGGGGTGGGGTCAGGCATGTAGACGGGTTCTTTTAACTTTTTTTTTTCAATTATAGTTTACATTCAGTATTATTTTGTATTAATTTCAGGTGTACAGCTTAGTGGTTAGACAACCATATACTTTTACAAAATGATCCCCCCGATATTTCGGATACCCACCTGGCACCATATATCGTTATTACAATATTATTGACTATATTCCCTGTGCTGTACTTTATATCCCTGTGAACATTTCGTAACTACCCGTCTGTACTTCTTAATCCCTTCACCTCTTTCACCCAGTCCCCCTCTGGCCATCAGTCTGTTCTGTGCCGCCATAAAAAGGTTCATCAGAACTTCTGCACTTCAGAAGTGTGACGTTTCAGACTAAGTGTGTTACGTAGATTGATTGATTAGACTAAGTCTTCATTCTTATTTTTTTCTTCTGTTGATTGCATGTGTTAACTGCCTTGGTAGAATTTCATTCCTACTCTCATGCTGTATTTTAGCCTTTTTTCAAAGTCTGAATACAATTCCTCGTCAAATTTCTAGGCATTGTTTGCTTAGGGCAAATCTTTCTGTTACTCTTTAATGCCAAGGGCAAAGAAAAACATTCTCTTAAAATATTTCCAGGGTCTCACTATAAACGAGCCTGAGCTCTGGGGGGCCAGAGCGCATCTTGTTTATACTGCACAGCCATGTGTCTGCAAAAGAGCCTGCGTGGAGTAGGTTCAACAAAGATTGAGCTGGACGGCGGAAAACAAGTCCGCCTTCACGCCACTCGGAAGTTGCAGATCTCTTCAGAGCACAGAACAACCAAAGGATAAACCGCTCGTTCTTAAATTCATTATGAGGGCTTACGGCATTAATACCACTTCCTCTGGTTTTCCTCTGTGGGCCACTTGCTATGGTGTAAAGTGTTTCTCTCTAGAGATTTTGATTCTGCACCGGATTCCCCCACATTCCCACAGCCCTGCAGGCCTCACACTGAGAGTCTCGCACTAAGTGAATTGTCCAGAGGCCACCTCCAGGCACCCCCCCACCCACCAAAACCATGCTCTGTATAACCCAGGAATAGTCAGATGGAAGTTTTTTGAAAAGTTGTTTGTTTTTTAATGTATCTTCATTGATTTCAGAGAGAGGAGAGGAGAGGGGGAGAGAGATAGAAACAACGATGAGAGAGCAAGCCCACAACCTGGGCATGTGCCCTGACCAGGAATCAAACCCCGATCTCCTGGATCCTAGATCGATGCTCTACCGCTGAGCCACGCCCGGCTGGGCTGAAAGGCTTTTTATGCTACTTGCTGGTTTCATAGTCATTTTTACACCAAAAATTGGTTTTGAAAATTTTTTTTTTAATATATCTTTACTGATTTCAGAGAGAGGAAAGCAGAGGGAGAGAGAGAGATAGAAACATCAATGATGAGAGAGTCATTGATCGGCTGCCTCCTGCACGCCCCTGACTGGGGATCGAGCCCGCAACCCGGGCATGTGCCCTGACCAGGAATCGAACCCCGATCGCCTGGATCCTAGGTCGATGCTCAACCGCTGAACCACACCTAGCCGGGTGGTTTTGAAATTTTTAAAATTACTTTTGAGTATCTTAATTGACCTAACTCCTTAATTGTCGAGAACAGATTAAGTTTGTAAAGAAAGGAAGGAGACCACTGAGGTAGTTGTTCAGGAGTCACAGTTAGGGTTTAAGGTTTTCTGTTCTTACCGTCTACAGGAGCTGTTTGTTTCTTTCTGTTGGATTCTGTCTTAAGTAGGACAGTAAATCCGCAGGTGCCAGCGTGTTTCACAGGGTGTACTGGTTGTTAGACCATGTTCTTAATTTACCTTTCTAACTACCCCTGTCTAAAAAGGTGGTCTTCTTTATAGCATCAGGAAACTAAATAAAACGATGCTGCCTGTCAGCACAGGGCATTGTCAGAAGAGAAAAGATACCCCTTTCCTGGTGTATTGCGCGTCAGCGTTGCAGCTTGGTGTGTTAAGGTGTTGATGAACCGACCCCCACCCCCAGATGCAATTAAGTTAGCCTCTGCTCTTAATTGAGGATCCCTTTTTTAATAATCAGTGACAGATGAAATGAACTCAAATGGGAGGCTGTATACAAGAGAGAATATCTAGGAAGCTGTTTCTAATTTCTTCAGCCTCGGCATTCTGGGCTGGATTGTGGACCAAGCCAAAGCTATTGATGAAGGAAATAGCAGTGTAGGACTTGTATTAGAGTTATCGTTAAATTCCTATTAAGTCTATTATTGAGAGATCTGGTCACAAAAAACCTGGGAAAACAAGTAGCACATACAATAAAAGTCAATTTACATTCATTGAGAAAGCATCAATCTAAATCTTAAATATTTTTAAAGCATAGTTTTGTTAATTTTATTATATGCAGTATTTTCTGAATTGCCAATTTAAGCTTGTTTTTAGTAGTTCACACTCATTTGTAACTGGCCCATCATTCTTCAGTGAGGGTGTTGAGTCACCTTGGTCTCGGGTGAATTCCACATTGCACATCACGGACACTTGTCTGTAACAGTATGTTCCTCCTATGCCGTCGGTCTGGATCTCAGGGAGAGACCATTGTCTGCCCAGCTCCCCAAGCCAGACAGCTACAGGCTTCCTCAGTGCCTCTTCTCCCCTCTCCCCCACAGTAGTCATCACAGTCTGCAGACACATCTCCTTCCTCAGCGTCCACTGTCACAGCCCTGGCCTGGGCCACTATGGTACCTTCACCAACTTCCCAGTATCCTTCCTGTGCAGTTTCATTCCCTTCCTGCCCACTTTCTGTGCTGCGTCCTCATGGTCTTTCCAGAAGATGGATTAGACTGTGTCATTCCCCTTATAGAGGCCTGGAGGAGCTTCCTTCCCTTTGCCTTCTGAGAGGGCTGCACCATGAGCTCGGTCAGGGGCCTTTCCCTAGCCCGCCAGCCTCCCTTCCTGGTCTTCCCTGTCATCATGACAGTCTCCCGCCACAGGGATCCTCTCTGGACCCCTTTGAGGGTATTTATATAAACTCTTCTCTCCCACCCTTTTGCCACCCACACCTCAACCCCCTCCCTACCTTGACATGGGGTCCCCTTGCCTACCTTTACTAAGCCTGAGTGTTCTCAATAGCCTGGCACCTGCGAGGTGCTTGAGTCTGTGTCTGCTTAGTGAACAGATGAATGGAGCCTCACCTGTCACGAATGGTGCTGCCCTGCCACCCTTGTGGCAGGGTACCTCTTGGGACCCATTGCTGGGACTGACAGTTGAACCCTCTCCCCACCTAGAGCTCTTTGAGGGCAAGGACCACGTAACCTCATTCAGTTTCGTTACTCCAGTACCTCGTATAGTACATGCTTTTCCTAATCTTCAAGGAGTTTTGGAACCAAAAAATCTCGATTTAGGCTCAGCGTTTACCACTAGCTAGATTTGTGACCTTGGACAATTAGTTAAATCCCTGCTTTCTCAGGTAAACTGAGGATCGGAGTGTCCCATGGATTTGTCACATGAATCAAATGCAATCCTGTGCCCGCCCGAAAGTTATAATACAAAGCACTGTGCAAATATTAATATTAAGCATAAGCATCAGGCCCAAATGACTCAGGTGAGATGTGGGTAGAAATCCTTTAAAAAAGTAGTTGAACCCAGAGGTCCCCAGTTCGATTTCTGGTCAGGGCACATGCCTGGGTTTTGGGTTCAATCCCCAGTAGGGGGCGTGCAGGAGGCAGCCCATCGATCTCTCATCAGTGTTTCTATCTCTATCTCCCTTTCCCTTCCCCTCTCTCTAAAATCAATTAAAAAATATATATATATATATATATGCCTCTTCCAGCACATAGAGACATTCATACAATTGTGTCTGCGCACTGCACTGAAGCGGACTTTTGTAGCTAAAGCCCCACAGATTTATGTGAGGAAAGGCCACATATATTGCCCCCATCTACCATCTGGACAGTCCTTTTTGCCCTCTCCCGACTCTCATTTTCCCAATGATAGATGATGTCAGAGTCTGAGAGGGTTTTGTGGGGTCAGTAGGCAGAACTTAGGTACTGTCTTCGGTGCCTCCGACTAGGACACTGGTGGCAGGGAAGGAGAGGGCCATTCTGCCAGTTCACCTGATGGCACAGCCGGGAGAACACTGGGGGCCTGGGTCACAACCTTGAACGGGCCGTTAGTTTCTGTCCCCCTCAGAGCAACTCGTGTGAGGAGACGCAGGTAGCAGATAGACGCTGGAGATACTCAGATGTAACAAGAATATGCTTTCACGTCTGTTCTCCTCTGCACGGGACTCTGACACCTGTTTGTGATGAGAAACCCCTGTGTGTAGTCGGGGCCCCTCTGCTGAAGTGGTGCGGCGTGGGACCGCTGTTCCCACGAGTGGGGAAGCATCTTTCATTGGGCTAGCTCGAAGAAACAGGCAGTTATTCTGTGGATTTTCAACAGATGCCACCAGGAAAGTAAATTGTCCATGTGCCACAGGAAAGGCGCACTTTGCTTTTTGGTGACTTGTGGGCCCTGGGTGCCGTGCTGGCGTCCTGACAGGGCAGGAGCCGGTTGCTGCGAGGCGCCCTGAAGGAAGAACTCACACGGTGTGGTGGTTCTGTGCTCCCTGCCCTCCGTTACCCTGGCACGTTCGCGCTCTCCTTTTTCATGGGTAGATGAACTGGGCTTTGGGCTTTGGGCTTCACTACTTTTCCGACAAAAGTTTACGTCTTTAACACTTAGGCTGCAGGATTTGTGGTCTTGCATAAAGAGGGAAAGGAGATACAGTTGAAGGCTAAGATCATGTTAAAATGCCTTCTAGTTTAATTTCCTGAAATTTTCTGGTTTTGTTCCTTATTTATTTGACTTTCTTTCTAAATCAGTTTTCTGCTGCCCTTCAAGTTAGGGGTGCATTTCATTGGCGGTTGTTTACTCCTTCAGTGAGCTCTGGGGGCTGTGACATTGTCGTTGCCCATTTGCATCCATGGAGCTTCCCTCTATTTTCCTGTGTATCAACCCCCCAAATGGGCCTTAAGGCCTAAGTTTGCTTTTCAACTAAGTATAATTTTATTTATTTTAATTTTTTTTGAGAATTTTTAAAGTACTTCTAAAAATAAATTCTATCTCTGTCTTGTCCAGTAAAGAGATTTTGCTCCTTTTACCTGCATAGAATTATTCTGCACTCATTTCATCTACCATAGGGAAAGTGGGATTTGTTTATAATGACTACGTAGATCAGTTGCTTTTAATTGGCTTTGATGTGCTAAGTTAAGGATGGGGCGTGGGTGTAGGTGCTTGTGGGTGGGAAGGCGGGATGCGGCATTGTCCTGTGATGTGTTGGCATTTAGTAGCTGGGCTGGGGGAGGCCTTCTAGAAAATGGCCAGATGTTTAACCATTAAAAAGAGCTAACCAGGTAAAGGGCGCCCAGTGACTGCTGGGACTTAGCCAAATGCAGGAACTTCAGCTTCCAAGAGTCTACACTGTGACGCCCACCTTGCTAGTCAGATGATTTTTGTCTCCATCAGTCTCCCAAGCCGTCTAGTTCGAGGCTTCTGGGCCATTCCTACCCACCATCGAGTCTCAGCTCAGGAGGGCTCTTCAAGGAAACCCCCTCGCCCAGTGTGAATCAGTCCTCCAACACCCCACAGCACCTGGGCTCTAGTTTGCATGTGCTCCTCACATGCTGCTTCCAGTTACTTGTTGGGCGGACACGGTTGGCTCAGTGTTTCGTTGGCGTCCAGCACATGCCTGGCACCTGGTTCGGGGCTTGTCATTTTAGTTCATCATTTTTCCTGCTTGGTAAGTTCCAGTTTCTACTCAACTAACTTAGCCTTCCCAGGGCGAGGATCACATCTTTTCCCTTCTTATGCGCTCTTGTTCTACCAGTTTCCTGAGAGCCAGAGTAGAATTGGGCGAGCTGCTGGAAGATTTGTGTGACTTTACTGTGCGTTGTTACCGGCGTGACAGCTTAGATCAGAACTCGCACAGCGAGCGAGGGCCCGGGCGTCACTAAAGAGCAGTAGTCAGGCCTGTGCGTGCCCTGCCCGCTGCCCTCTGGCTTGGGAGAGCGCTGGGCACGTGCTTTCCAGCCGACTCGGAGCAGGACGCGCATTCCCTGCCTTCGTGCCCGAGAGCAGCCGTCTGACCCAGCAGGCACGCGGTGCTTCCCGCTGCCTCTTCTCGGAGGGTGATTTCCGCTCGCTCGCCTTTTCCTAGAGGGAGGCTCTGGCTTTTCATTCCGGGAACGTGCCTCTTCATTGGGATGTGTTAGCACAAGTTTGGGGCGGCGTACACATGCAGCGAGGGGCTCAGAAATAGTAAATTCGTTTACAGAGACCTATAGACTTCTGGCTACAGTCTATAAATCACATTTTCATATGGAGTTTCTAAGGTTTTGGTGGGTCCTCCTGTGTCATATTCCTAGTAATTACCTAAGTTGGTCCTTTTTTCCAGTTTGCATTTTTCACTTTAGGTATTTACTTGGGGCATATAATTTCGTGATACACCAAGTAGCTCAATACACTGTTGTAATGTGTAGGAGGAAAAGTAGAAGTATTTCTTAAGCTAACCTCTCTTCTAACGTTACATCGGTTTGTTTAGATTATTAGAATATTCAACTTTTTAAGAATACGGGTCTGTCCATGATGGATGTGTTTTTTAGTGGGATTCCTGCAGTCTAGAGTTAAGACATAGCCTCGCCACCAGGAAAGTGGACAGTTGATATCAGCAGCTCTAGAAAAGGAAATAAAAACAGCAGTTAAACAAAATGTTCAGCTTCGTTCACAGTAAGTGAAATACAGAATCATACGCAAATTATAGAATACCTCTGAGCAGGCACATTAAAAACCATGTGCCTTTGGTGAGAGGAATCAGTGGTAGGAGGTAGGGATGTCTGGTTTTGAACCCTTTGGAATTTTACTCAGCTACATAAACATTGGAGTGATGCGGATTCCACATATTTAAATAAAACACAGATGTAGGAATGAAAACTAGCTGTTCATTCTGGTTGGAGACTGCCTGTGAATGCGTGAGGTATTCTGGAGTCAAAAGCTATTCGTGGCCATTTATAAACCAGAGAATTACACCCTAATCTCTCACCTTCGTGTGTCCTGTGGCGGGTGCAGGGCCCTTTCCCTTGTATCTCAGTCGATCTCATAGCAGCCTCACCTTTGTTTTAAGATGAGGAAACTGAGACTCAAATGATTTTTGATTTGTCTAAATTAGTCACACTGCTAATTTGATCAGTACACACTGCAGTATATTTATTTACGTGTCTCTTTTTCCTGCTAGGTTCTGAATTGGTGACAGACAAGACTGTAATCCAGGCCCCTGTTCCATTTGGCTGCCATTAGATGAGTGTGGCTCGGAAAGGAGTCAGGGCCATTATATTTCCTAGGGCCTGTCTGGAAAGGGGTGCATCTAACTGAAAATATAAAACAGGATTTCTATAAGTGGTGCCATTGCAAAAGCGTGCAGAGAAAAAATTAGCTTTCCACATTTCATTTTCTGTGGACAGAGGTAGATTCCATGCCCCATGTCACCTTGTCTCCAGGATGTGGAATTTGATGCTGAGACACATTCCATTTGAATTAGCTGTGAGCTCCACACTTTTCAGATCCTTCTCGCATCCTTGATTTTCTGCAGAGTGCCAGCAGTAGTTCAGGTGGAACACGGCGTATGTATTTTTAAGGACAGAAATAAATAGCTTTGCCTAAGTAGAATCTTAGAACTCATTTGAACAAACCTGAGGCCTGTAGTCAGTGTCCCAGAGGCAGCAATAACTGAGAGTGTACAATACGATCAGAGGTTGTAAGTCCTTCAGCGCGGACACTTCCGTGGTCCAAGTGATGTTTTGTGCTACTTAAAGGGCCTGTGTTTTCCTTACGTGGTGAAGAGGAAAGAGCCATTCTCTGAAAGAGAAGCCACGCAGGCTATACGGAATTGAAACACGTCTTTTATTAAACAGGACTCTGTGAAACTCTCGAGAATTTTAGAGTGAAGCTTGGATAAATATTTCATGTAACATCCTAAGATGCACTCATTTTTAGTAATTTCAGTGCTCTGATTTCTGTTTGTTTTCAGATTTGAAAAAGCAAACATTTTCTCTGCTGATTTATGTCTGGAAGCTGCCAATTGAGCTCAATTTCACAAGGCTTATCTTTATAAATAAATGAAATCGGATAATAAGGAGCAGCTCTCGTACTGTATGTCTGTCTCTTCAGACAGAAGCAGTGTTGGAAGATCTTTTCTTTCCTGGGATGTAAACCGTGATCTCTGTACAGGCCCTGCCCCTTGTAATCCCCTGGCTCTGCTGACCTTGGACTCAGACAGGCCTTCCCCTCCCGCGCCCATAAGACTGGAAGCTCCTGCTCCAGGCCCCCCTGGATCCTGCGGAGCCCCCTCGGCCATCACCCCCCTGGAGCCTCACCTGCGCTGGGCCCGGGGCTGGTTTTCTCATAGCCTGTGCTGGGCGCCGGCTGGGTGACGGTGGCGCTTCTGAGAGGGTGCCTTGATTTGGGGGCCCTTTGTCTAAATGAGATTTCATAGCTCAGTCGTCATTCTTGCCTATGTTTTGATATCTCGGTGCCTCTTGATACCAACCGTGTGCCAAGTACTCTGCCGGGCAGGTGGGATGTAACGTCGAGCACAGCGGTGTTTGCCCTCGTGGGGCTTGTGTGTTAGTGGAGAGGGGTGGACGGGAGCGGGGAAAACACGAGGGAAATGAGGCCGTGACCGTGCTGTGGAGGAAAGCACGTGAGAGGGGGGAAGGGGGTGCCCCGCAGGCTGGCGGGGGGGGTGCCCTGCGGGCTGGCGGGGGGGCACCCACAGTGGAAGCAGCCGCGTAGCTTCTGGGAGGCCGGTGGCTCTGCTGTGCGGAGAAGAAAGGTGGGAACCGGGTCCGAGTGAGGGCGGCGGCCGCGCTGCGCCCCGGGACCCGCAGAAACCTCCACGGGCTCCGCGCGAGGGAGAGACGCCCCCTCGCTTCTCTCCGAGGCCCTGAGAAATCGCTCTGGCAGCTTTGAGGACGGTGATCCAGAGGAACAAAGTGGGGCGCGGGCTGGGGGAGACCCCGCGCGGCGGCCTCTCGGGTGGGGGGGCGCAGCAGAGGCGCCGCCACCAGCCTGGAGCCCGCAGGACGCCAGCGGGCGGGAGGACGAGGCGCGGCGTCGGGGTCCTGGCGGAGCGGTTGCGTGGGTGGCGGTGCCATTGATGGGGACGGGGGGCCACAGGCAGCGCGGTTTGCAGGAGGGGGCCCCGCTCTGCTTTGGGGTACGAAGTACACCCCAACCCACCCGTTGTTCCCAGTTCGCCCCCCGGGAGTGTGAGTTGGGAGCCCACAGGCCTGCGCCGTTGAGGATCCAGGTGCCGCGTTGCTGGTCCGGGAGGTCGTGGGGGACAGTTGTGTGCGGGGCGCTGCGCCGGCCTGGGCGGGGGGGGGGGGGGGGGGGGGGGGCTCAGCGAGGCCCTGGGGCGAGGCGAGGGGCGCACAGCGCAGCAGGTGCCTCCCAGCGCGCAGAGCTTGCGGCCAGGGCGCCCCGCTGCCCGTGGGGACCGCACCTGAAACAGGTGAGGGGAACTGGCCGTTCCTGCCTCCTCTCCTTGCCCTAGTGTAAGTCCACGGTCTGCGGGGATCCCAGGAGCTCCAATGAGAGCTCAGAGTGAGGGCCCACGAGGCTCTCCAAAGCCCCCACACCAGGTCGGGATGTTCCTCGATGTCACCCTCTCCCCACCCACCTGCCACACAGTTCCATGCCCATGTTTGTCACCCGCATTGATGTTTCCGTTTATTTCCTACCCAGGTTTTATGGCGGGCACACAAAGAAACCCTCAGATGTCTCAGTATGGACCTCAGCAGACAGGCCCCTCCATGTCGCCTCACCCCTCTCCTGGAGGCCAGATGCACCCTGGAATCGGCAGCTTCCAGCAGAGCAACTCAAGTGGGACGTATGGTCCGCAGATGAGCCAGTATGGACCACAAGGTAAAAAAAGAAAAGAGAAAACATGGTTCCGAGTGGGTTGCAGTAGTTTGTAGAAATTTTGTTGATGTGTTAGTTCTTTAAGATCTGAGCATTGTAAACATCTTTTAAGATCCCGTGGTGTGTTGCCTGACGGATTTGTGAGGTTAATGCAAACCCACAGGCTGTTAGGTGCCCGCTGTGATGGGAAGCACTGTAGCACCCCTTCTTTAAGCCCCATGCCTCAGCCCCTGCAGTAAGAGCCTCCACACGCGTTGCTAACAAGGGTGTAATCCTGGTTTCTGTAAGGAGCTCTAAGCGCTTGTTGAAAGACACAGGCCTTGTCCTCAAAGTTTCTCACTTAAAACTTGGGCTTTGTTATGTTGAATTCTGATTTTGCCCCCTCCTCTCCTCCGTGTAATTATCTTTTCAATAATATGCTCACTCTTCAGAAGGATGTCGTCCCCTTAAATCTTCTTTCTCCCAGTTTGTCTCCAAAGCGCTAGATCAGGTAAATAGTAGCTCTGTCTCTCTCTTAGAAGACGAGACAAAGCTGAAATGGACACATCTTTCAAAGAGGAAAATTAGGTAAGAGTAGAAAAATAAGTGGACTCATGCCCAAAATGCCCTGTTTACATACACCTTCCTGGAAGTCAGTGTCTGCTTTGTCATATACTGTAGAATCGTTTCATCAAGGTTTTAAACCTGATAGATTTTTTTTTTCCTAAGTCACTTTTGGCAGCAAGGCATTTGAATTTAGCACCTTTTTTATATTTTGTTTATTTGAATTAGACATTAATGGGTAATTTAGAGAGAAGGCGATAATCTGGCAACATTCCCAGAGTTTCCTCACTTTTGAAAATACCAGGACTATTCTAAGTGAAGATAGTGAGTTCCCTCTAGAGAACTGTGTAAAATGTTTATACCTCCCAACAGAGTCAGGTGTGCTGCGTGCAAGGCTTATTTCCCAGAGGCCTTTGCACCTGATGGTTTAGCGAATCATCACTGTTGAGTGAGTGCCCACAAGCCACACAGTGCTGCGCGGGGACCCAGGCACCTTCTCAGCTTTACCTGCTGCTTCTCAGAAAAGCTTTCCCGGGTGTTTGATAGCATTTTGCAGTTTGAAGGTTGACTTATCTTGTTTGTTAAAGATCTCTTTCTGAAGTACCTTCAGTACTACTGGGGTGACCTCATTTCCTTGCCTTACACTTTATTCTATTACGTGCCAACTGTTTCTGTTAGGAAAATTATTTGAGAGGCCCCACACATAATGCTTTCTTCGTGGCCCCTTCCTGCCTGTCTATGCACGTGGTCAGAGTGGATATGACCTGGGGTTTTCCCTAATCCCCTTTCTTCTGCATCATGAATGGTTTTCCATGTTATTAACTGCAGTGAGCCCTGAGAATTTACGTCCCAGTGGACAGGACCATGAACCACTTCTCCGAGAGAGAGGCTGCTACCCGCTGCGCCCTTGCCCGGCATGGTGGCTTGTCATCACAACTGAGTTTCTTTGGCTGTCGTGAAAAGAAGAAAATGTTAGTGAAAGTGGAAAGCAGATGATAAGTTGTGAGCAGCACAGGAAGTGTGGGCTTTTGCTCAGAATGTAACAGACATGGTCAGGGCCTTGGTCTCAGAACTGGGGGTAGCCAGCTGCAGGCCTAAGACTCAACCACTGAAACTCACAGGCTTCCTGGAGCTTTCAGTTGGTCTCTCTGCTCTTAAATAACTCACTCCTGCAACCTCGCCCCCTGCTGTTCTCACAGGGGAAGGAGGACTGTCTGACAAGTCTTGTGAACTAAGGAAACGCTTACACATAGGAGTTAGTAACGGGGGGGATAATTTCTATAGAATAATGGACTTCCTCAGTTTTCTGGAATTGTTGCCCACTAAGATTCTTAGTTTAAGAGCACTGAACCTAAGCGGCTCATCCAGGCTGCTGTGTCCTGCGACAGTTTCAGACTCTCTGGGAATTGCTTTTCCGAGAGAAAATGGGATTATGTTACCTTGGAAGTTGCCTCTAATTCTAACATTCAGTGAGTCTGAATTCTGCTTCAGCTCTGGAGCCTCTGATACTGGGGCAGCCCAGTGGATCCGCTGCGTAGCATTTTGATTGTAGAGTAAGGTTTTGTTTTGAAGTTTCTCTAAGGCACGTGTCCTGAGTTTAGGTCGGTATTGGAAACAATTTGAAATAAGGATGCTCATTTCCATACTCAGCACTTTCTAACTTTGAAAGAAAGTGTCTGAGTTTCTGCTTCACCTTTTCCCAGGTGACATCTCCAGCGTGCTCCACTGTGAGGCGTGTACCCTCCCAGTTCCTTAACTGGTTCCAAGTACCAGGGGCTTAAAATTGAAGTCCTGGTGCTCTAACCAAACCAGAATTGCTCACCTTCCCTCCTCGTGTCCTCTCCTCAGCAAACACTAACCAATAGGAAATTACGATTGTAACACATTTTACTCAGTTCAGTCAAGTTCTTACCTTTGCATTTCTCTCTTTGTTGATCCTTTTAAACAGGGTCCCAAGTGAAGTATTTTTCCCCTTCTTTTAACTACTGAAATTATTAATGAGACACTCAGCTTGCATCTGTGATGTATGTTGTAAATCTCTGGAAAGAATCACTGTGCAGTGACCCCCAGAGGTCAACCGTGTCACCTGTTTGTTCTAACTCGGTGACTTTCTCCTGGTTTAGTTTTGTTTTTAAGAGATCTGGGGGAGAGGGGGTCTTTGCAGTCTCTCTTTGCTGACTATTTTATTGTCAGGAGCAGCTTCTCCAAAATTGTTACTAATGATAACAACCAACATGTATCAGATGTTACCATGTCCCAAGTCCTGTTCTATATTAACTTCTTGGAACATGCTGTTATTACTCCACTTGACAGATGAAGAAACTGAGGCAACAGCAGGTAAACACCTTCACCAGGATACACAGTGGTCATTATCTCCATGTTGCAAATGAGCAGGTTAAGTAATTTACCCACAGCTACTAGGTGACAGAGCCAGGGTTCGGAGCAAGGAAGACGTAGGCCACTCATCCTGTCACCGGCGGGTCGTGTCCCACGCCTTGAATGTGCCCTCTGCACTGGCTCATTTGTTCAGTGAGCCACGAGGGGAACAAAAGACAAGCTACTTGCCTTCAAGGAGCAAGGAACAGTGTTTGGGAAGTACAACAACAATACTAGAGATTAAGAGGAAAAAAATCCTGTGAAGTTAAGGGGAAATTTTTAGAAATGTGTATTGTAAAACCTAAATTATTAAATACACAAATGGGATGAAGCCAACATAAATGTGTGAAAATGTTTAATTACAGTATATTTTATGAACTAGTACTTTTCTACCTTCAAGCAAGTATGTAATAACTACTCTTACAAAGTGCTTGCAAGCAAAGAGGGCCACAGGGACTTGCTTTAATAAATAGGAAGAAATTATGTAATTGACATGCTGATGATCAGCAGATGAACTTGTAGGGGAAGAGGGGAGCCGGGAGCAGCTTCCCAGAGGCGGCCTTGTTTGTTTCTGTGCACTCGGGAGCAGTGTCCGCCACACTGTCCACAAGCACCTCACATATTTGTCACTAATGTGAAAAACGAAGGTCTGGCCTTAGTTGCTGTGAATAAGGAACATTGCAGGGTGCAGCCAGCAGTAGTCTGAGCCTGGCCGCTTCCGGCTGTCACTCATCGCACAACAGTGTCCGGGCCGCCGTGTGCAGCTGCGCAAGGTGCACACGGTGCGGCCCTGGTTGTGCGCCTCCGTTTGTAGAATGTGTGTCTTTGGAAGCAGAGAACTTATAAGTAGGTGGGTCTGATGGGCCTTTTATTTCTAAATCACATTGAAAAAGATGTTTTTCAGACAGGTTAAAGGTTTTTCTCTAAAATAGGTGCCATCTGAAACCTTCCTTCCCCCTTCATTAAAAAACGTTCCTCATAAACTGAGCAAAGGCGAACTTGAAATGGTGCCTAGTTGAAATGAATGCAGTTCCAAAATGGTGAGTTTCACAGAAATCATAACGGTTTCCGTTCAAGAGGAACAATATGTAAATGTTGCTAGTTGGCGACCCCCCAGCTATTGGAGAGAGAGCACCTTGCAGGCCGTGACAACCTCGGTGTCACCATGACCCAGGATTTTAGTTTCCACTCTGGTCAGTCCAGAACCTCTCCTTATTATTGAATTAAGCTGAATTCAGCCTCTCTCCTGCAGCAGTGGCTGTGTCCGCCACCTGGGCTCGCTCCCCCCAGTGCTGCAGATGACAGGATCCTGTTTCCAAAGGCTGGCGCGGGTCACACCCTCCTCAGCTCACTCCTTTCTTTCTTGAAATGGGTTGTAATACACTGGCTATGTTACAGCTTTCTATTACCCTAACCTTATTTTACAGTTAAATGGACAGTGCTAGGCTAAAGTATTAATCCCATATTCTGTACTGCTTTGTCATTAGAGAAATATTCAGAATATCTTACTAATATGAGAAAAAGTAAATTGAAGTAGGTCATTTTATAGCAAAAGGAAGTTTATGCAGTCCTTTAATGCTCAAATTCAGCCTTCAGGTTACAAGATTTAAGCATGAATTTTTCTTAACAGATTGATAGTTATCATGAGTCTATCAAAACCTGGGAATTAGGAAAGAAATGAAAATTTAAGGCACAAATCAGCTTAAAAAGAAAGGAAAAAGTAAAAACATAAAGCAACTTTAATTTTTAGTGTGAAGCTAGTCATTATAAGTAATTGAATTAAATTAATATTGCTAATTAAAGTCAGCAGCATTCACTCCCCTCGCCCAGTGACTAAGCTGCCTCCTTGCAACATCTTCATCACTGGCCTTTAACTCTGCTCCAGGCCTGGGTCACGACGATCCTGGCCAGCAGTGTAGAAACACAGGATGTGGGCGTGCAGCTTTACCTTACATCTTAGCAGATGCCGTTACCTGTCTTTTCAAATGTGGAATCACAATTTACTAACTCTAAGAGGGGCACCAAATGTCCTTTCAGAAAGGGCCCTTGGCCATTACGCAAGCAGAGCAGAGCTCTCCCTCCAGGGGGCGCCATTCCCACATGGTCTCCGTGGCCTAGCGCAGGGCACAGCAACTGAGCCCGGGAAGGACGCAGGTGCTCAAGCAGTGTGTGACAGCGGGGACTCTCAGATGCCCCTGAATTTGGCTCTTGAGTTAAGATAATACCTGTTTATGTTTGTTCTGTCAATGCTTTTTCTCATATTTACTTTATTTGAGAAATAAATTGGAATGTCTGCATCATGAAAGTAAAATTTGACATGACACAGTATATAGTAAAAAGATAATTCCACTTATCAAAAAGTTATATTGTTAATATTGGAACAGTTTGTGTCTGTCCCATGACATTCTGTCTATTCATTGTTTGTGTCCAACAGTAATTATTGTTAGTGTCATGTGGTTTTCCCCCCCACAGCAAATAAAATAGATAATCTTGTATTTTACCCATTTTATAGACGAGGAAACTGGCCTTTGGAATGACAAGTAGCTCTCTGAAGGTCACCTATGCAGCAGAAGTTTATACCCCTGCCCTTGGGGTCCTGAGGTCAGATACTGGCATCTGACTGGGCACATATGTCCCCTGGGCCTGTGTGTGATGTCAGTTTTGGGGATAGCTGTTTCTGCGAAGATCCGCCCCTGTTGTGGGAGAGGCAGCCAGCAGGCACACAGCCCGCTTCCCCAGAGTGGCTCTCGGTCACCCCGTCCAAGACACTCTCCCTCCTGCTGTGTGTGAACTCTCCCTGCTGCTTTTCTCTTCACAGTGCTCAGCACCGTCGGACATTGTCTAGATTTACTTCTTTGCCTACCTGATGCCCACCAGGATGTCAGCTCCTTCCTTTGTTTACCACTGAGTCCCCAGCCATTAGCCCAGAGCTGGCATAAGAGGCTCTGAAGAGCTGTTCCCTAAACCAGTGAAGACAGTGAGTCCCAGAGACATGGGTACACCTCCTTGTCTGCCTGGATGCTCGGTGGCGATTCGGTGGACTAAATGCTTAAGAATTGTCTTTGGGAAGTGAAGCTAAGGACCATTTTTTTCTGTTTCTCTCTATGCTTCTATATTTTCTGCATCGAGCTTGTATTACTATATAATTAAATTTTTAAACAGTTAACTTTTATGACATAATATAGAAAAAACTTACCAAAGGTGAAATGCTGAAGTCCTACTATCAAGTAATAGGTCTTTCCTGCTCTTTTACAAGCTTGGTGTAATAGTATAACTTTTACATTTTGAAGACTTTTTAAAATGCATGTTGACCTCAGAAAAATATGGTGCCTTATATATCAGTTCGAAACAAATTGTCTCTATATCCACAAATAGTAAGCTTTATGCCCTTACTTGGGGTGACCAAGCTTTCACTTGGAGCCTGCATGTGTGGTCTCCTCACTACTCAGCCGGTCTCCCTCAAAGCGGTGCCTAAAGGAGCCGCATTGTGTGGTCAGCCTGGGGGAAGGTGTTTGAAATAGGGCTTTTGTTTTTACACGGAAAGGATCTTACCTAAATATGGTAACCTGTGCAGAATGCTCAAAGTCATTTGTCATTAGGGAAATGAAAATTAAAGCCACAGTGATATCCACTACACCCCGATTGGAATGGCTAATGGTTTTCTGATTGGCAATATCAAGGACATAGGACAATTAGAAGTCAGACATTTTTGGGAGGAGTTTCTCATAAGTTAAACATGCATTTACCACACAACCCAGCACTCTCAATCCTAGGTTTTTTCAAGAGAAATGAAACATGTCCACACAAAGACCTGTATGCAAATGTTAGCAGCTTTATTCATAATTGCCAAAAACTGGAAACAACCCAAGTGTCCACAGCATGGGACACTGCTCAGCAACAAAAGGGAACAAACTACTGATGTATGACAATACGGGTGAATTTCAAAAGCTCAATTCTAAGTGAAAGGAGCCAGACACAAGTGCTGCACACATACGACTCTATTTATATGACGACGTGGAGAAGGCAGAACTGCAGGAGCAGAAATCAGATCGGCGGTTGCCAGGACTGGGAACGAGATTGACCACAAAACGGCACCTTTTTGTCATGATAGAAATATCCCATGTCTTGACTGTGCTGGTGGTTGCAGGACTGTATCTAAATTCCAACTCAGTAAACCTGACTTAAAGTAATATTATGTAGGCCCCAGCCAGGTAGCTCAGTTGGTTAGAGCATTGTGTAGGATGTGCCAAAGATGTGGGTTCCATCCCCAGTCAGAGCGCATACGAGAAGCAACCAGTGATGCTTAAGTGGACCAACAAATCGATGTCTCTCTCCCTCTCTTTTTCTCTCAAAAAATTTAAAAAGTAATGTTATGTAGTAGATGGCTATAAAAAGTGGTGAATGTCTTTGACTAGACAACAAGATAAAAGCATAGTTCGCTCTAATTCACAAATACATTGATCATGAAATGTAGCTAATATCCACTTATTCTTTCCCACCCAAGGTAAGGTGTCTGTCCTGTGATTGGTGCACCATTGTTACCCTCCACGGCATAGGGCGTAATACAGAACATTCTGTGCTCATGGTAATTACTGAATGACTGAAACAGAAGCAAAATTTTCTCTGAGTGGAAACATTTAATAGTTCAACAAAAGCAGTAAGCTTGGACTATGGATTGTAACTAGCAAATTTAAATGTTCTAGAGTCGGGTATAGACTTTTGTGACCCTCCTGTAATAGTGGTGGTGACTGGAATAGAGTCCGGCTCCTGCTTCCTCTGTCTGCTGCGCGAATCTCGCTCCTGGTGGGTTGGACTCTGAATTCACTTGGTGACCAATTTCCCGAAGCTGGTATGCCAAGATGAACCCACTTGAAAACTGCGGGCTCTTGGACTTGGCTGCAGGGCCCGTCCAGCTGAGGTGGGCTGGCCCGGCATCTGCTGCCTGCGTTCTGCTGCATGCCGGATCCATCTGTTTTCTGTCAGAGCCGGTGCCAAGAAATTACTAATCTATTAGAGAAACGGGAGTAAGACCGCACTCATCCTGGCTTTTCCTCTCCTGTGCTGCCTCGCTTACATATTTGGGTTTTGTTTATTTGGGGGAGAAAGATACATTATCAGCTGGGCAAAGAGCGGGGGCCATGAATCTTCTTTCGCTCCTTCCCACACAATTTTATAAGATGATGGGGAAAAGGTCGTATTAATGGTTATTGATAATATGATTGTTGGTGGTGACACCACCTGCATTTACCAGGTAACTGTTCGGCACTGTGCCAGTCAGTTCCTACCTATTCCTGATTCTTGTCATTACTTTTCAGATGGTTGGGCTGATACTCAGAAAGGCTGGGTAACTTATCCAAGGTTGTGCCTCTAGGAAGCATCAGAACTGACATCCAAACCCACATCCTAGAGCCCGTGCCGTAGTCACGGCTGCCTCGGGCCGTCTGAAGCCTTTAGAACCCACTTTCCTCTGGCTCCTGAGGCCACGGGGAAAGCCTACAGTGCATTAAGAAGAAACGGGGACTTTGTATTTCTTCTACCAACCAGAGAGGCCTCCATGGTGAGGACATGCTCCCAACATGAACTGACGCGTGCAAGTCATAGGTCAGCCGACTGGCTGAGGATAAGTGGGCTGGGAGCCCCGCATTCAGTGGCTCCCTGAGAACCAGCACGTGCGTGTGTGCGTGTGCCCGTGGGCACGGTGGCTGTGCCACCTGGGTACAGAGCGCTTCCTGCTGAGATGAAGCCCAGCTGCGAGGCTGAGCACAGTGTTGAAACAACTCCTCTCTCTCTAGTATATACCATGCCCAGAAAGGGTGGAGGTGGGTGGGCTCCAGGGACTGAGCACCCGGTCATGTCTTTCCTGTGTTCGCTGAAGCACACCCCTGACTGCCAGCTAAACCCCAGGGTGACAACTTTCTCAGTCCCAGCTGTGAGCAGAGTTAACGAAGTCAGGAGCCTTCCGCCCTGGTGACACTGCGCGGCGGGCCTTAGCTGCAGTGGCCGCATCGAAGCGCCTGTTTTCCAAAACAAGATTAAAGTGTCATTTAATTTCCTTCGAAAGCAAAGAGTGCGTATGTTTTCACTGCATAAAGTTTCTTACCAAATGAGTCACCAAATGAGCATTGGGGGCAAGTGGAAACTAGCTACAGAGTCATAGCATGAATATGTGAATTAATTTCATTTGCATTCAAACTGTGAATGAGTTTATTTTTAATAAAAGCCAGAGCCAGAAAGGAGCACTAGATTTCAGTGAGGTCAGGTAATGTGGACGCCGGGGCCTGAGGTCAGGAGGGGAGGAGACGTGTTCGTTCTGCTCACAGGAAAGAGCTCCACCGGCTGGTGTGTTGAGGACTCGGGGGCGGGCAGGGCTCAGCAGCCCGCCCACTGCCCTGCGGCCCTCCCTGCCAGGGTGGTAAGCAGAGGGCGCCCTTTCCGCCAGGATGGTGAGCGGGAGGGCAGACCTTATGTGGTCCCGTGGGATGGGAGAGGCAGAGGCACCTTAAGAACCCTTGGTAAAGAATGTTGAAACTGAGGGACAGTGACTTTCTATCTTTTGCTTGAAACAGTGTAAGCTTGGTTATTTCTGCAAAGGTGGAGTAGGGTTTCTTCATGAAAAGGCAGCTGAATTTGAGGAGCTGGCCGTGAAGGCCTGGCTCATGTGCACCCCTGTGGTCCCCGAGGTGATTTGTGCCAACCTGTCCTGTTCCTTCTGTTCCCTGTCACTGTCCCATTGATTACGTTGCCAGTGCCTCTGTGTTCTCCCCTTTCTGCCTTTCTCTTACCTTCCCGAGGATGACCAGGTCACTCTCTGTGCTGTGGAGCACTTCACTAGCTTGTCCCAGGATTGGCCTGCAGCAGGGGTCAGCAGGTCATGGCCCACCTTGGCCCACCGCCTGTGTCTGTGAATAAAGTTTTGTTGGAACACGGATGGTCCCGTATGTGTATGTATCGCCTCTGGCTGTGTTAGAGCAGCAGTGGCAGTTTAGTTGTGACAGACCACCTGGCCCATGAAGCCTGCCCAGCCCTTTACAGATAGTGTGCTGGCTGTGGTCTACATGGACAGTGACCTCCGCACCATCTGCAGTGAGTCATACCCCTCTCGGACAACCAAATAAGAAAGTACTCGTGGAGCTGGCACAGAGCGAGCAGACAGCCACTGTTGGAAAGTCCATGGATTTCCTGCAGATTTCAGGGGAACGCAGCTCCTCCCTCTTGTGGACCTGAGAATGCCTGGTTTTATGATTAGGAAGATACTGTTGTATCAGTGTGCTTTTTCCTCCAGCATCGGAGCCGCCGCACCGTGCGGTGTGCCTGGACTCTGGTCTGCATTCACAGGCTGTGTCCAGAACAGCGATGTATGGGTGAGACGATCCTTCCTGAAAGTGGTGAAACACTTATTCTTAATTCTGCAAACACTCATCTTTCCACATGTATTTTATTTCAACAGTCACTTCTTGGAAGGCAGCATATTTTATTGTTTAATTGCATGGGTTCCAGAGTCAGTTTGCTTGAACTTGAATTCTAAGCTACTAGCTGTTGGTTTTCTTCATTTGTAAACAGAATCATGGTTGTATTTGTATTTCACTTGGATTCAATATGTGTGCACTCAATCAAAATAAAAGGTACAGAGGAGAGCGAGCAAAACCACTGGCGTGGTCCAGGCCGTGCAGCTGCCATTCTACCCCGGGGGGGGCATGTAGCTCCTCGTCTCGGGCCCCTCCCGCTTCCCAGGTGCCACCATCTCACTGTGCGGAGTTTCGTTCCAGTACTTAAAACTGTGTTTCATAAGACGTGGCACCGAGGACAAACCAGCCACTTTGTCTGGTGCTCAAGCCAAAAAAATAAAAATGTTCCCAGCACCAGAGGAAAACAGACTGTGCTGGCCCAGTGTCGAGTTTCCTCACGGCACCTCCTGCAGCACCTTGGGTGCTGATCGTGCCCATCTGTGCATTTCTTCCGCGCCATCTCTGAACCCGCCATCCTAACTGTCGAGTGTGGCCCCTGGGTCCAGTGCGAGCGGAGTGGAACTGGAGTGATGGTTCGGGTTGAAGTGCAAGAGTGGGACACGTTGGGGTGGAGCAGCGCCCGTGCTGGCATCTAGTACCTGTTCGCGGACCGTGTTACTTAGCTGGGTTTCCCTTCCACGCTGTGTTGTCCTGTGTGGCTCCTGCCTTTGGAATGTGCAGAAGAGCATGTTTGAGACTGGCCTCGCAGGCCAGCGGGAAAGGGTTAACGCAAGTGACTGTGTGTGTTGATCACACTGTTGGACACGGAGTATTCCCAGTGAATGTTTCACATGTTCGGATAGTAAGTAAAAGGCTTTAATTTGTGTTTGTTTGGTTTTTGTTTAGGTAACTACTCCAGACCCCCGACATATAGTGGGGTGCCCAGTGCAAGCTACAGCGGCCCAGGGCCTGGCGTGGGCATCAATGCCAACAACCAGATGCATGGAGCAGGGCCAGGCCAGCCATGTGGTGCTATGCCCCTGGGACGAATGCCATCAGCTGGGATGCAGAACAGACCGTTTCCTGGAAATATGAGCAGCATGACCCCCAGCTCTCCTGGCATGTCTCAGCAGGGAGGGCCAGGAATGGGGCCACCAATGCCGACCGTGAACCGTAAGGCACAGGAGGCGGCCGCCGCAGTGATGCAGGCCGCTGCAAACTCGGCGCAAAGCAGGTACGCAGTCGGGGTGGGCGGCCTGCGCGCACGCGAGCACGTGCTGGCACCGGCCGGCCCGGGTCACACGGGAGGCAGGGCAGTGGACTGGCATTTTGCTTGGCCGTAAAGCTCAGAAAAATAAATGACAGACCAGTTCTCTGAGACACTGAAGAAGGAATCTTGAGTGGGGGGCAAGTCAGTTGTGGGTGTTATTTGAAATGTCTGTGAACTGTCATTGACTGTCCCCCCCAGAGTCCGTGCATAGGCGTGTCTATGTGGTTCCCTTTAAAACAGCAAAGTTTTCCCAGGAAATCAAAGCCTGTGAACTAGTTAAAAGCTAAAACCTTGAAAAAGAGCCTCCTCTTAAATCACCCCACCGTAAATGTTTATGAAAGAGAAACTCTGTGCACATATGCGTGTCGTGTGTGTTTATCTGCGTGTGTATGTGTGAGATCCATATACTTCATATTCTTTTGTTTTATTTTTCTGGGCATACCTGTCTGTCTGTCCACACCAAAATGAGGTTAATAAAGCCAAGGTAATATTTCAGAAAGTTTAAGTTGATCCAGGAAGGCTTTATTCTCAATTACTTGTTTTCAATCTTGGTTTTAAAATTAATTCTTGAGGTAAATACTTGACCTGCATAAAAATAACATACTGAAAAAATTCTGAGGCCAAAGTGAACGTTTTCAAAGAAGCACATGCAAATATGCTTCACGTTGAACATACGTTAAAATTCATTTTAAAACAAAGCATGTTGGAAGATATATATGAAAATAGAGTATCTTGGAGAAAAGTTAGGTTCTGATTTTTTTCCCAAAGGGCAAATACAAAGAGTGTGTATGTATGTGCACGTGCTTTAACTGTGTCCCTCTGTTACTTTTCCTCTGAAGCTGCATTTTGAGAATGTTAGGGACCCCTCCAGTCTCACTTTTTCCTCCAAATAATAAAAAAATTCCCTTGAGGACTCATTCTCTTCCCCCCCACCTCTCCATCTCTCCCCCCCACCTCTCCATCTCCCCCCCTCTCCATCTCTCCCCCATCTCTCCATCTCCCCCACCTCTCCATCTCTCTCCCCCATCTCTCCATCTCTCTCCCCATCTCTCCATCTCCCCCCCACCGCTCCATCTCTCCCCCACCTCTCTCTCTCCCCCCCACCTCTCCATCTTTCTCTCCCCCCTCCATCTCTGTCCCCCCCAGCTCATCTCTCTCTCCCCACATCTCTCTGTCTCTCCCCCACCCCACATCTCTCTCTCATCCACATTACAGTTAGAACCTTCTTAACTCCAGCACTGTACCTCTAACCGGAACCTGTGAGACTTCAGGGAATGTTTAATGAACCTGTATGTAAGGACTGGTGTGACTGGTCCAATAGAAGTTCTCATTTAGGTTTAAATGAATTGTCTGTTGTTGCAACTCATAAAGCACAAATTATTTTCTATTTAAGTAGAAAGTACTTGATTGGATTTGATGTGAAGCCTTGGATAGTGATCTGGGAGGAAGATAACCATAGAGGTGTTGACTAGAAAGTCTTGCTGTGCTCCCCTTCTGAATCAGTTTACCTATCGCCTCCTAGAAAGTCGGGTATCACTACACATCCATGCATTTGCATTTTCTATTTGTAATCGGGAGGCTATTCCAGGGCCTGCCTTCGGGTGCTGCCCTTTTGAGCTCTCCAGAAGTTTGAATGGGGACTCTTTATTTTTTGGCTTTGACCAGAGTCAAAGCTCTACTTCAGAACTGTGAACCGAGATGAGACCTGAGAATCTTACTCTGCTCTCCTTTGCCCTACCCCCACATGTTTAAGGAATGTGCCCCGTTCCACGGCCAGGCAGCTGCAGGGCACAGAGTATCATGCCGCGTCCTCTAACCCTCCCCACCTACATGTGGAAGCGACAGGTGGACAGGGGTGTTCATACTTGTCAACAGAACAAATCCAAAGAAGTTGTCTTCTGTTCTACTTTAGGCCACCATACATTAGGTCGCCTGCTTATCCCAGCCAGTCTGGGGCTGGCGGACGCCCCATGTTTTCTTCCCAGCACCCCAACTATGGCAACTCTCAGGCTCCCATGATGCACCAGCCTGACCAGTACGGGTAGGTAGCAACAGACCCTGACTCGCTGGGGACCTGGGCGTTTTTTTAAACTGTTAATGAACGTGCCATCTGGCTGCGAAAGTAACACCCAAAACAAGAAGTGAAAGACCTAAAAGGAAATTCTGAGAGGGGTTGTCGTTTGGTTTTTGTGTGTGTTTGTTCTGTTCGCTCTGTGTTGTCTCGTTAACGGCGCTGTGCAGTTTGGTAGCCGCCTGCATGCTGTCCCCAGGTCTGTCTGCATGGCTGTCCGCACGGCTTTCCTCATGCCTGGGAGGAGTCAGCGTTTTATCCACAGGCCAGTGATGAAGTCCCCTGCTCTGGTGTCATTCCCCCCACTGTGGTCTCGGGTTGTCTGGGTACCTGTCCTGTGTTGTCACGACAGTGTGTGTCATTCCTTCCACCGCAGCGACCGGCCCCACGCCCCGAGTTCCAGGTGCTGGGGCCACGCTTGGCAGAGACTCACTGCAGGAGGCGGGGCTTAGGTTACTGGCCAGACCGTGAGGAATTTTTGTAGATCACCACTGAGTAGACTTCCATGCCAGAGATTTCTGCTGTCTCCTCCTCCTAAGGAGTTGTAGGATATTGAAGTCACCAGAAAAATACAACCAAATAATCCTACGTAGAATTTTCTTTCTAAACACAGTGTTGCCGTATTATTATCAATTACAACACAGGAATTACATACAGCAACAAAAAGTGTCTCTTTGCTACTACAGAACTGTAATATCAGGCTGTTACTGCTTCAGGTTAGTGAGCGCACTTAAAGTATATTATTACTGAGTGATTTACAAATCAAAAATATTACGATAGTACGATTGATACCATTTTTGCATAGAAACGATAAGATTATCCTACATTGAGGGACTCGTGCAGTAGTTAGTTTCTGTGGAAACTTACCACATTTTTGTTAAAATTGGGATCAGTCAACTAGCTTTGTTTAAAGATGAAACTTATGGAGCTGTGCTTTCACTAGTTACGAATGCATGACACAGAGAGCTTTTTAATAGTTTTATGTTCAGTATACATTTATTTCTACAGCAAGAGCAAATGATAATTCTGCAATTGAGAGTTCTAAACCCTGTAAACATGGTCCTAACTGTGGACCAACAAGTAGAGAATCCTATCAACATAATCCTAAAAGTGCAATAACAAATAGAGAATTGGGTGAACACACTTATTTGGGGGGAAACTGTCTTTTCCTCTTGTGGCACCTTCAAGGTCACTGCATGAGCCCAGAAGAAGGTGGCAGTGGGGAGAGGAGCATTTGTCATCAGCTGCTAATCCATAGGATCCGTCCTTCCCCACCTCAGGAGTCCTATCTAGACCCGCGCAGCTAGCTTGCCTGTGCTTTGCCAAGCCACATTAAGCAGCTGTGTAAAATGAATTTAAATGGCATGCATCAGAGTAAAATCTCTTCCACTGGGGCAGAAAATCAATGTTAGCTCACCAGCACGAGGAGATAGGTCTGTGCTGCAGCTAGCAGCATCCAGGAGCTTCCTAGAATGCAGCTCCTCCTCCTGAATTAAAAATAAGAGAAGAGAGATCTGATAAAGCGCTTGCGGGAGGCTCATCTTCCCGCCCCACCTGGTTAGCTCTGAATCTTGTCTTTCATGTCTACGGTATTCTTTCTGAAAAAAGAAAGAAAGTAAAGTTTTATTTCTATTTTAAGTCTTCCTTCCTTTACACTTTGCAATGCACACAACCTGTGGTGCTTTTTTTTCTCTTTTTTTTTTTAAAGCAGAAGCTTGAATGTGGGGAAATGTGTGTGGTCCATGTTTAAGCGCTATGGGTTAGTGAGTTTGATTTTCCACATGCTTTTGGTGTACTTTACAGCTCATTGCAGCAAACTCGTGTTTTTGTTTGTTTTTTCCCATTGGCAGCTGTGGGATTAAATTTAGGGTGGCAGTTTGAAGAGCCAGTTCTCTGTCCGTCTCTCTTTGGGAGAGGAAGAGGTGTTGTAATGACTTCTAAGTCAGAATCCCAAAGGCTGGAGCCTAAGAAAGAAGCTGAGAAAGCAAATTAATGACGCGGTAGTGGGTGAGAAGGTGTGGCAATTAGGAAGAGAGCTCACTGTAAAAATGAGGGGATGCGGGCAGGGTGCTTCGGGCTTTCTCCGCTGGTTGAATATAAGGCCGTGGAGAGAGAAACACACAGGTGTAACTGTTTCAAAGCTGTTTTACTAATTCCTTTCTTTAAGAGACGGTACATGGCTAAGACCCACGTGCCACATCGAATGAATTAAGGATTATATAGATAAATGGTTTTTCTTTCTCACCTTTTGAGTAAGGATTCCCTCATTTTGATTATAAGAGAATTCACAGTAGAATGTGGTGAATCAGATTGTTTAGCTATTAGACTACCTGAGTAATAATATCCAGTATTTGAAATTAACAGTCTATACCTGTTCAGGTCACACACACACCCCCCATACACACTGATAGACATTTTACTCAGAAAATGCACTGCTGGGTTCAGTTTTAAATCATTTCTAGTCAACCTGATATTCTTTTGAAGTAACAAGAAACAGCGTTGGAAATAGTGGTTGATCTTATAAAAGCTGGCTCAGAGATTGCAAATGACTTTCATCGTCAGCCCCGTTCTGATGGCTGTTGGCACATAGCATCATGTGGGCAGGGTGCTGAGGCAGGGGCCGAGCCCAGGAGAGCCAAAGTCAGCCAGGATTTGGGAGAAACTTCGGCGTGTGGTGCCCTAAAGCAGCATTGCCACAAGCTCTGGCTATAGCACAGTCTGTAGTGTTTTTTGAGTGCCTGAATCCATTGTCAGTGAGCTCTATGCTCACACACACATGCCATAAATTTCCCTCGGTCATTTAGTGTGTTTCACATCCATTTGTTCATTCTAGGTGGTGCCTGCTAGTGTCTAACAATCAACATCGCTGCCAAATACACCTGGTTTATGGATTTGAATATTTCAGTTATCCATGTTTTTCCTTGGAAATGATCTCCAAGTATGAGGCATGACTTCAGCGAACTTGCAGAAGCCTGGCAAGCCCTAGATCTTTAGGCTGGAGTAGATTTTGATTCTTGAAGTCTTGTCACCTCCAGCACCTCTTATGTGTCAACTTTAGTCAAGTCTTCAGTGACTTGATGGTTTATGTCAATGTTATGTCGATCTTTTTTTTTTTAATACGTTTTTATTGATTTCAGAGAGAGGAAGGGAGAGGGGGAGAGAGAGAGAAACAAGAATGATGAGAGAGTCATTAATCTGCTGCCTCCTGCATGGCCCCACGGGATCGAGCCGGGACCGGGAATCCAGCTGAGATCCCCTGGTTCGTAGGTCAGCGTTCAACCACCGAGCCACGCGGCTGGGCTGGGCACGGATCTTTAAGGTGATGATATTTTCATAAGAACAGGCTCCAAGAGGATGTGGAGCTTCAGTTCTAGAACAGTAGGATTCGGAGCTGAAAGGGCTGAGATGTCATCTGGTCTCTGCCTTGATTTTATGGTGCAAACTGAGGCCTCTGACGCTCACTGCTCAGCATCAGATGGGCAAAGCAGACCCACGTCTCCTCGGCCGGTCGCTCTTTCCTCTACTCAGTGCTGCCTCGGTAGCTTTTCTCTTTAAAAAATAAATCTCAGTTTTAGTTCCCCCTCCTGGCTAAAGGTAATTCTCTTAGAAACCAAATACTAACCTCTGTCTTAGTGGAGATGCTCCTTCTCACGTTGAGGTCTGGACTTTTTCCTTTCCTTAGCTCAGCCCGTTTCACCTGAAAGGAGGGTCTGCACATCCCCACGTAGACGCACAGGGCAGCGTGGGTGGTGTGTGTCTGGACCCCACCTCCTCTGTGACAGTTCCCTTGGTGGCACATGGGGGGTTTGAATTCCTGTCCTTTCATCCTTCGATTGCCCAGCAGAAGGGCTTTAGCATCTGTGCTGAGACTGGGTGTGGCTGCGACAGGAAGGATTCTGAGGTGGCATTTTTACCTGGATAAATGCAGACCTCTCCAGTGCCCACTCAGGCCACGTCCCTCATCGCCTGCTATTCCCAGACTCCCTAGTGGGCGAGCTGAATGTCTCGAGGAGGAAAACTGTTAGACTTCTGAGCTTTAAAAACAGTGAGTCCCCCTGGCCGGTTTGGTTCTGTGGTTAGAGTGTTGGCCTACGGACTGAAGGGTCCCGGGTTCGATTCTGGCCAAGGGCACCTACCTTGGTTGCAGGCTCAATCCCCGGCCCCGGTCTGAGTGTGTGCAGGAGGCAACCAGTTGATGTGTCTCTCTCACATCAATGTTTCTCTCTCTCTCTTTCACTCTCTCTGAAAAGCAATGGAAAAATGTCCTTGGGTGAGGATTTAAAAAAAAATTTTTTTTTAAACAAACACAGTGAGTCAAGTTGAAAAGTATTCTTCTTATCCTGAGTAGCACAACCACAAGCGTGGAGACCTCCACTGTAATACTTGATGTCATACTGAAAACTAGGATAAACTAGGATAACGGAAATTACCTTTCAAATATTTTTGCTTTTAGTAAAACAGGAGATTGGGGATTTTAATTAACATTATTTGCGAATCCTAGCCACCCTTTAGCTGGGGGCAGAAGTTCCACGGAGCCTTCGCCATCGGGTCGCCCCTCAGCGGCAGCCCGGCTGTTGGTGCCGGGGCGGTGGGGTGCTCTGTGAGGCCGAGCGCGCCTCCCCTGCGTGGAAGCTCCCGCTCCGCTCACCGGCCCCGTGGGTTGCCTGTCCTTCGGGTGCGTGTCCTATGTTCTGTGTCACGTGTGCGCTCCACACACACACTCCCAGCACCCGTCCTCCAGTGCAGCGTGTTTATAATTCACTCCCCTCCTGCTTTTTGCCAGCGAGGCTCTTCCCCTGTTATTTCCTCTGCAGCCGGTGGAGCCCGGTTCTGCTGAGGGCCGGAGCCTCCGGCGTGGAAACCGGATGCCAGCGAGGGGGCGCAGGGCCTAAAGGGCTGCGAGCAATTTGTGTTAAGAATTCAGCCCTTTGGGTTTTGGACAATTAGGGTTTAAAATAATAGCTATGATTTGAAAAGTCAGGTTATTTAAAGACAGAGAAAAGATTTCAAAGACTTAAATCGTCTTTATTTCTGCAGTTAAGTGTAAGTCTTTGCATGATCACCTCAATGCTGTGCTTTAATTTCAGCCCTTTTTTCCTTCAAAATTTAGAATTTGAATGACTGTTATGATGTTGGTATTTTAAGATTATGATTTCAATCAGATCTTTCAGAGTTACAGAAAAATATGGCTGCCATAAAGCACATCCATTGCTCTTCAAATCAAAAGTAGTAGCCCTGGCCGGCATGGCTCAGTGGTTAGTGCATTGGCCTGTGCACCAGGGGAGTCTCGGGTTTGATTCCCAGTCGAGGGCACGTACCTGGGTCACAGGTACCAATCCCCAGCCCTGTTGGGGCTCATGTGGGAGGCAACCAATTGATATGTCTCTGTTACATTGATCTCTCTCTCTCTCACCACCACCCCCCTTCCACTCTCTCTAAAAATCAATGGAAAAAATATCCTCACTCCTTGGGTAATGATTAACAAAAAAAAGTAATAAAACACTGATCAGAGTGTGAAATGTGCAGCAAACCTTTAATGTACTAGAGTCTGTGCCGTTCCCCAAATGACTGTTACCTAGAGAGACTTGGAAACACAGGCAATAGCCTGTCCCAGCATGGGAGGGTGAGGCTCCTGGCCTGGGGTTTTATAACCCCCCTGGAGCGTCCGGGATTCCTGCTACTGAGAAACCCCAGGGGAAGGGGCAGGAAGCTGCCAGCTTGGACACCCCGTTCATACTTTTCCGATGGACATTGAATGAGGAAAATGCTAGACTTGAGCTGTGGAAACTAGATGAATTAGGAGGAACTAATGTTTGTGCAGACCTGCTACTGTGGCTCAGGCTGCGGTGCTCTCTACCCACAGCAAAGTCTCCCGAAATCCCTCTCACTCTCCACCTTGCAGCATCCTCTTAGACGTCGGCGTCCTCATAATCTGAACCATTCCAACCTCCGGACCATCCCTAGACCTGCCTCCTTCATTCAGATTGCGTCTCACAGCCGGGTGCTGTCTTCGCCATGCTCAAGAGTGGGCCGGGCTCTTATTAGGCGGATATCTGTAAGACTTTAGGAGGTTTTTAAAGTTAGAAATGACTGTATTAATGTATTTCCTGGCACTGTAGCCCTGGGCATTGTCTGTTAGGGGGTTTTACAAAATAGAGCCTTGGCAGAGTATATGAGATGGAGATCTCAGGGCCCAAAGTCTTTTTTTTCAGCCAACAGACTGGTCCATTAAAGGTGCGTGAAGTCAATGAAAGCGTAGCTCTCTGTGCACTGTGATATCTCACTCCTCAAACCCCTCTCAGGTTGGCTCACTGCCGGGTGCTGCTTAGCTCCCCGGTGTTTCATGCTCCCCGTAGCTGAGGTGCCCACCCCCTGGAAGGCCCCTGTCCCAAGTCAGGTCACTCTCTCCATATCCTTGCTCCCAGACGGGGAGGTCCTGGTATACACAGTGGGCTCTTCTGTTGTTGAGAAGGAATGGCCCTCTTTGTAAGTTAGCAGAGATCTTTTTTAATGGCATGATGAACTCACGATGAGCTTTTTAAGAAAAGATCTTAAAGGCAGTTAGAAAGGAGCCCTTTTTTCTTAGTCTGGGGGACATCAGTGGCAGCTAATTTTTCTTCCACGAGGGAAAGTGGATGCCATTTTTACCAGATCAAGAAACTCTGCCATCTGCCTGTTGTCAGAGGCCAGTGGGAAACTGCACCAGAGCCCACCAAGTTCTGGGGGTCACCTCAGGCAGGGAAAAGACAGGTTTGGGGACCCACTCTTTTGTCCACACCCTGAACTTGAGGCAGCCAGAGTGTGGACATCAACAGAGAAGTACTGATGTCACAATCTCTGAAACATTTTCAAAAGGAAGACTTTGAGTTTATTTTTGTATGATTGTCAGTAAACAGTTTATAATAGCAGTGAGATTAACAAACCGAAATCTCCTTTGAGAAGAAGAGGACGGTCTTAGTTACCAGTTACCAAGATTCAGGCACCAGACGGCTTTTGCATTCTCTTTACACCCTGACAAGAGTATCTCTCACTTCAAACCTGAGCTCTGTTCGCTCTCCTATTGCTTTGAGAGAGATCAGCCAGCTCCTTTAGGGACAACTCACACCGGTTCCCTGCACTGAGGTGAAAGGAAGAACTGAATATTTAAATCGGACAACAGGTCCATTTTAGCAGAACTGAGAACAGGTGGCGACCAGTGAGAAGTCTGCATGGAGTAGTTAACAAAAGGGGGAAACGTTTCTGGTGTCCAGGCTTCTGGGAGCCCCAGGGTGGAGTACGCAGTAATCCTCCGGGCCTGGTGGCGCGGGCTGCACCAGGATGCAGGGTGAAAACGCCGCTCCCTGGAGAAGGCGGAGACCACCAGGAGAAAGGCTTCAGACTCGGACAGGCCCCCCGCTCCGCACCTCAGAGGCCATGGCAGAGACGGGCCAGGAGACGTCCGCTCCGGAGAGTGATCGGCTAAACGTTCGCTAGGGAGACTGCTCTCGAACATGCTGACAACAGCAGCACCGCCCGTCTGCTGAAAGGTCTTTTCCATAGAGCTGGTGAAAAACATTCCTCTTTCCCATTCTTAAAAGGAAAATAAAAGTTAAACGTATCGGTTACCGAAGGGTTGGGGGGTACGAAATTAGGGCTGGAAGTGACTCGCTGTAGCTTCGTTGCCGTCACACAGGTCAGCTTTCTTTAAGGGAACTGCTGTCTCGAGAAGAGGTCGTGTTCACAGGAGGGAAGACCGTAGAGAGACTCGAGCACTATGCGGGGCCTGCCCGGCGGGCAGGGAGGAGGGACGAGGGGACCCTCCGCTCTCCAGATGCGTTTCCAGCTGTCTCAGCGACACGGCCTGTGGGACCTCAGGCTCCATGCCCGAGCCAGGCTCGTGGGCTCCGCAGCGAGTCCTGTCAGCACCGCCCGTGATCCAGCCGCTGCCCGCCGGCCACCTAGGGGACACGGCGGTGCCCTTTCCTTCCTCACAGCATCTCATTCAGCACCGAGTGCTGTCGCCTCCAGGATCTTGTGTCCCCGTGCCTGGTCCCACGGCACCGCCCACTCATGCCTGGACTGTTGTAAGAGCCACGCAGCCGGTGATCCCTACGTTCCTCCTCCCACCCCCTGTGTGTCATCCCTGCTTCAGTCAGAGAGCAATCAGTGCCTTTGACATACACGTCTCTTCTCCCATTTCTGCTTAAAAACCTCTAATCTCATCCCACTTCCCTTAGGATACAGACCAAACCTTACAGAGCATAAGCCTTGCGTGGTCCGGCCCTTCCCGCCCTCTCTGCTCTCATGTCTTACTAGTCTGCGACACTGTGTCCACCAGCTCTCCCCTCCTTGGGGGCAGAAAGGCCCTCCTGTCCTGCTCACCTGATGGACTCCCCGTGGACCCCTCGGGTCTCAGTAGAGGGGCTGGGGGGGCATCCCTTCCTCAAGGAGCTTTCTTTCCCCCAGCACCTGCACCTCCACTTTACTCACAGCCCAGTGCCCTTTGACACTCACTGCTCTGGTTGGTTGGTGGGTGGGTTGGTTTGCTTGTTTGCTTGTTTGTTTGTTTGTTTGTTTGTTTTGGGTGCCTACTGTGCTCCTTTCTCTCCCCTCCCATACGTGTCTTAAAACACACATCTTGAACAAGTGATTGGAGCTATCAACGCAATAGAAGGTATTTCTGATTAATTTAGTTATTTCTAGCTTATGTTCAGAGTGAAAGGGGTATATAGTTTGTTTTTTAAATAGCATGTGGCTGTGTATTTTTACAGGACTCTACAAATCGTGAGTCACTGGCACTTCTGTCTCTGTCTTTGGTTTGATGATAGAAAGCACTCTACCTTCAGGATTGATTCTTTGCCACCACAGCTGCTAATGCATTCGTGTTTACAGGTGTGCTGATCGGTCAGCCACACTGATGGGCTGGGGCTTGGGCAGCTTCTTTTCTGTTTGATTGTGTTGTTTTGGAGACATAGGAAGTGTTTTTCCTTTTTAGATATTAGAGTAAAAATAATCGCAACTGAAATTGTCCTTCTTAAGTACCACTTTGGAAGAGTCACGGTGTGGCTTAGGTGGAAAGTCTGTTTTACCAGTGGTGAAATAGTTTGTTTAGAAAACATTTAAAACTGGGCCTGCTATGCGATGTCACAAGAGGATTGGAGCTCTCCAAGAACAAACCTGCTGGACCTGGGCTTTCCACAGTGTCAAGTCCTGGTTCTGATAGCCATTGGGCTTGAGTGAAAGAGGCCCTGATTTACCAGGGAGTCAGCAGTCTCCCTGGCTTCAGAACCCAGGCTCCATCTCCAGTGACCGTCCACATGGAGAGGGACGCGTGCCTGGCAGCGCACAGCGTGTCTGCGGAGGCGGGCGCCGCTCTGTTCGCTGAGGGGTGTTTCCGGTGGGTGTGCTAGGGCGCTTCGGAGGGGGCCTCTGCGTGTGTCTCCGCCTCTGGATTTGAATAAATGGCTTCACTCCTGTAGTGTCTGTTTCCAAAGCACTTCTGCCTGCCCCGCTCTTCCCCAGAGCGCTGGGTGGGAGGGAGTCCACGCACTTGGGGGTGCGCATTTCCCGCTCCCTGTCGCCGTGGGCAGAACGTGGTGTGATTGCTGCAACAGCGCAGCCTGTAGGTGCCTTTTAAAGCCCCAAACCATGTGCAGGCTATTTATTCTACATTTATTGTAGTTAACTTACAACAAGAAACTCAGGTGGATTTCATGTAATGTTTTTAACTGCCAGGTTCAAACTGGTGGGGGTGGTACTCCACCTTCAGAGAGGACCACTGGCAACGGTCTCTTTAAACCTGGTATTTGCCTCTGGCTTTTCCCCAGAGTCAGCCCTTGTTGGCAGATGAACGTGTGATGTTTGAGAACTCTCCAAAGTGACTAAAGCAGAACCTTTAAAGTTACTCGTGTGCGTAGGCCAAGGGGCGCTTTCGGGAAATGCATTCCCAGCTCCACTTCTGAGTTTCTCTTGTTAAAATAGCCTGGTTTTTGTCATCAAATGACAGATCTTAAACCCTAGCATCTCGCCCCAGCAGAGGGCCGATTTAAAGGTTCTGCTTGTTCTGCAGGTCGGTGTGTTTAAATCACAACCCCCCACGTCATGCTTGGACTTTGACGAGGTGGAGGGAGTGGCACCTGGCCACCGTAACACAGGCCCGCGGTCAGCACCTGTGCTTTGGGAGTGCCTCCGAGCAGTCACTGTCACGGTGCACGCAGTCCAGTAGCTACCTGAGCAGCGTAATCACAGCAAAACTCACTTTCAGTGTCTGTCACGTTCCCTCCCAGGGCATCCCTGGGTGTTCATTGCCACAGCCACTGTAGGCCATTAATCTGTGGCATCAGGATGGCAACAATTTGTGGCAAAAACTGTCTGCACCCATAGCCCACTAGAAGTTATAGCCCAGTGGTTCGCAAACCCAGAGGTCAAGGGGAAGGCACTTGGCTCTACCGGGTGCCTCTTACCTTTTGGTAGGGTTTTACAGTGAAAGTGTTTCCCTAGTTTCAATTTGAATTTTTGCCTGGTTTGGTTTTGTTTTGCCTGCTCCTGTTGCCTGTTGAAAAGAGAAAAATGTCTGGCGAGTGGCCCCTTTGCCTCCTCACTCCATTTGGAGCATCCGATGTTGCCGTGGGCAGGAAGGGGTCAGCAGTTGGTGAGGGCTGTGCCCTCTGGGGGGCGCTGACTCCAAGGTTGCTGTGGTCCTGGTAACAGTGGTCAGCCTAGTGGACTCCGTGATGATTGGAGGGCTCGGCCTACTCACAGAGGCGACCACCTTCTGTCTTCTGCCACAAGATACATTGTCCTAATTTCCAAAGCTCAACAGAATGCATTGAAAGTTCTTGTTTAGTATTAAATCCATCTTGCTTGTTCAGAATTACCAATAATCTTGTCCTGGTTGGATTGGCTCAGTGTTTAGAGCGTTGGCCCTCGGATAGAAGGGTCTCGGATTCGATTCCTGCCAAGGGCACATACCTCAATTGCAGGCTCAATCCCTGGCCCTGGTCAGGGCTCGTGCAAGAGACAACCAGTCGATGTGTCTCTCTCACATCAATGTTTCTGTCTCTCTCCCTTCCACTCTCTCTGAAAAGCAACGGAAAAAATATCCTTGGGTGAGGATTTTTTTAAAAAATGACCAATAGTCTTGGTAGCAATTTCCAAAGTCACAATGAGTTGAATTTCATCTGCAGTGATGCAAGACCAGTGCTCTCCCCCAGTTAGATGGGCGGCCAAGTGCTCATGGCCACACATGCCCTGCATTCCTCGGAAGTCTTTCCCTCTGGCTACTTCCAGAGGCCTGCGGCACACGGATAGACTCCTTCCTGGAGGCAGGCATCCTGGGGCTGTTTCACTTACCCTCACCACTTCCTGTGTGACCACCTCCCACTGTGCCCACCTCGCTGAGGGATACCCTCCAGGAGGCCGAGAGAAGAGTGCCATTCTGATTTGTCAACTTTCTCCAACTACAGATGAGTCTGGTAGACGAATAGAAAGTTCTGCAGTAGGCTACTGTGTGGCATCACTAGGTCTCATCAAGTGTTAGCAGTGTCGGGGGCCCTTGAAGAAAGAAGTGTGGAACAGTGTCCTAGCAGCAGGCTTGGGGAATCCTGCTTCTACCACTTATTAGCTGTGTGTCTTTAGGCAAGTTATTTACCTTCTCCGATCCTTCCTTTCTTTATATGTGAGCGTGATTCCACCCACTTTCCTCCAGGAATTTAAAAAATTAAATGTGTAAAGTGTCTAGAAAACGTGTTACGCATATTTGTAAGTACTTCATAAAGCACTGATATTAAAATCGTCATCAGTCCCTCCGTGTTCATATGTAGAAACTGAGGTCCAGGAGCCAGAGTGATTTGTTCCCAGACCCCAGTGACAGTGAAAAGTGTGGCTAGTGACAGAGTCAAGACCCCTGGCTTTTCACCAGACTCTTAGAAACTGTAGGCATAGTTCAATTAAGGACCATTGTGACCAGCAACTGGCATCCAACACAGACATTTAAATCTTTAATTTTTTGTTATTGTAAGGGTATGTTTAAAAACCAGGGTTAGGTGAGGCCCAGTGTTCCTTCACTTAATCATCTGCCTGGTGGAGTTTATGTTCAGATTCTTATTTCCACCTTAGTTATAAACAAGTGTGCTTTAGGATCCATTAGTTACATACACCTGTTAGTTAGACTGTGTGTGAAACTGGATTTGGTGGAAGCTTGAAAGGTAACCATCTTTCATAATTTCTAATTACAGTGATAAAAATGTTCTCTATCAATTTATTCATTTAAAATACATTTTTAGTAGCTATCATGTTGCTCCTCTCAGTAAAGTGTAGGTTGTTCTGAAAGCCAGAGAGTCTGCAGGAGTCAGGCCTCTAGGGGGAGAGGAAGGGTGGGCTGCATGGAGGAGGTGGCTCTGACCCAGTCTTGAAGGGAGGGGCAAGGCTGGCTGGGGTTTGGAAGCAATCAGTGAGTTGGAAGTAGTCTCCAGAAAGCAGCCTGTTCCTCAGTTGAGGATGCTCTCTCTGTGATGTCTCTGTTGGGAAGCTAGAGAACTGTGCCTACAGGTGCCACTTGTCCTCTTCTGAAATAGTCATGTGAGTGCTACATCATCTTTCGTCTGAATGAAAGCACCGCAGGGGAACCTGGAACATTTGAGTTCCTGCCATCTGTCTCCACGCTGCTGTTAAGACCCTGCCCATATAGGAATGTGCTTAAAGCTGCTGGCAGTGTATTTATAGGTGTGGGCCGACCTAGAGGTTAATCGGGAGCCATTGGGTGGCCTCAGGTCCATTCTTAATGAACTGCAGTGGGAATTATAACACCAACTCAGCAGACTGTCACTGTTCCGGGTGGGACCTGTGAGCTGAGTATTCGCGCTGAACTAGCACGCCTTTCTCCCAGAGCCACACTCACACCGTTAGTCTCTCAGCCTTCTAGAATGTTCTTCCCAAGCCATCACCAAGTGTTAGTTTGTGCAGAATGGTTTAAATTCTACAAGAAAAAAGAAACCTCACTGAAACCTTTGGCATTTTGACTTTTCAAACAACCATGTTTGAACTTCTCCTACAAGCCAGAAAGTTGAATCCACTGAAAACAGCTACACTGAAAGGGCAGTATATTGTTTTTTATTAATCTTTTAAAGAATCTCTTTAAAAATGTTTTTACTATTACACATTAAGAGTCAACAAATGACAGTTTAATGGAGGTGGAGGGGGTGGTAATCATAATTAATTTGGAACAGACAAGCAAAGTGCATTTATGCCTTTCCTATTAGCTTTACTCCTAAGAGTAAATATTAGTGGGCAGGTCTTTGGAAAGTTTTTCAAAGGTACCACATACAGGAAAGCTTGACTACAGTGTGGAGTCTTAAGGACTTGCCACATTGCCACCATCTTTCTCTGCTGTACTTTTCCCAGGAGAATTAAACCACCTTGGTGTTAAAGTCCTCCCCTCCCTTGCCCCCAGTTACCTGCAGTTAGAGAAACGACCTTGCGTGACATTTGTCTCCTTCGGATCAAAGAATACCCTTTCTGCTTTGCAGAAGTGAAGAGGTTTGTCTCTCAGAGTGTAGGCACAAAAGTAACCAAACTTCAGTCACCAGAAGTTAAGTTCCTGAGTCCGCGGGCAGTGGGGGAGGGAGGCCTATTAGGACAGGAGCTGTGACGGACACTAGAGCCAGTCCAGGCTGCCTCAAGCTTCCTGTCACTGGAAACCCTACAAAAGGAGGTGGAAGTCTGAGGTTTACTGTGTGATTTTAATATGGAGATCTTGGGGTGTTTTTAATAGCGCCGAATTTCAGATAATAGGGTTGAAGGGAGTTTGGGAATGAATGCTTTCTCTTGTTTTCGTTATGTCAGAAAATTTAGGTCAAAGAATTTAAAAAAAAATAACGTTCCCATACTGCTTATTTGTTTTTCATTTCCTGAGTTATGTTTTTTGATGTGAGGATACTAAGTAATGTTAATAAAGAGTCAGATCTTTTAAAATGTTAATTTTGCTTGCTTTTGTAATTCCTGTTCTTATTTCAAGTTCCCCCTTCTTGCTTATATTCCCCCATATAAATCTTGACAAGCTTAAAAATGTGGAATTTCTTTGTGAAATTTATATTATTTGGAATTTTTACATAGTGTATTAAATAATTACTTAGCAATAGAGTTCAGCCTCTCTCTCCAGGAAATACATTATTTTAAGCAAACATGAAAAATACGAGCCCTGCCCCTTGCATTAATGCATCAGGAGAAATGGCCCCAGGGCAGCCCGCTGCCAGTGTGATCAGTGTGCGTGTGTGCTTTCTCTCCTCACAGGCAAGGCAGCTTCCCGGGCATGAACCAGAGCGGGCTCATGGCTTCCAGCTCTCCCTACAGCCAGCCCATGAACAACAGCTCGGGGCTGGTGAACACCCAGACGCCGGCCTACAGCATGCCGCCCAACATGGTGAACAGCTCCGCAGGTAACCTTGGCCCGCCCCCGCCCCTCTCCTAGGCCTGCGTGCCACGCACCGCACCTGCTCCCGCCTCTGATTGTTCGGTGTAAAGGGGAAAACGCCCCTTTCTGCTTCTTGGAAGCCTGCTCAGTCTATTTAACTGTGTTTAAGACTTGAGGATTACATTTCATATAAAGAAAATATAAGTCTTTCATTTAAATCTTTCATTCTGTGTACGATATGTGGGCATATTTCATTTGTCCTTGGAAATTGTTTACTTGCTAAATATAACACTGAGTTCTTTCAGGGGGTACATTATGGGAGCGTTGGACGGCCCACAACAAAATCTCTGTTCTCCACTTGATAGTGGGAGAGACAGTCTGCGGCCACACCACCCTGAACGCGCCCATCTCCGCTGGTGGGGAGGTAAATTTTAACACCCCATGTCAGAGGAGCTGGCAGGAGGGCAGCGTAGGGGCAGGGGTTGAAGTACTGATTTTCATTTAGGGAAACTCACCTTTAACTGTTTACATGGGAAGTGCTCTGTGTAGGTGTCTGTTGAGAAACCATATACTTTTTTAAAGAACTGTTTTAAATTTTTCAGTATGTTTAAATTTTTTTCAACCCATTTTATGACCTCAACTGGCATTCTTACCAAAGCCCATCTGATTACTGCAGTAAGAGAATTCCATCAGTTTGTGAAAATGTTAAGAATGTCCAAAACTGCACATATTCCATGTTCTAGATTCCATAGCCCTGAACCACCTCCTCAAGCCCCCTGCCCACCTAGGGACAATGAGTGCTCGTCTTTCACCGAGAAATGCTGTGTGATTCAATTGACCTGTTGCTTCTGTCACCTGTTAGAGTGAGAGCTGCCACTCTGGGGTAGGAGCTCTCCTTTGGTTGATACAGAGCTGGGATAGCCAGTCGGTGCCCTGGGACGCTTTACTGTGTTAGGAGAACACCGGAGTCAGAGGCTGGCCTCCCCTTGTTACCCCCTTTCATTTCCCCTGCCTTTCGCTGCCTTCCCGACCTCTCCATCTCTGAGAGGCACCCAGAGCTGCTGTTTCTTTGTCAGGCAGAGCCTAGCAGTGGGCTTACATAGCAGTGCAGCGGAGTCCTGATGTGTAGGCCTAATTTAGCAGAGCCCTGCCCTGATTACTTGCCTTTGAAGTTTGTGGAAGAGGAAACAATAGAAACTACTGGTGAAAATGGGAGTTTTTACGTAAACAGAATAGGCCCTCCTGGTGTTCCGCAGGCGCCTCACCCCGCGAGGCGGTGCTCTCATCTGCAGTGACAAGTGCAGAGCTCTCAGCTTGTGAGCCTGGCGCTTCCCCACTGTCCCAGGTAATAGGGACTTTGGGTTGTGGCATTATGGCTTTTGTCTGGCTTGCTGAAATAAAATTACTTCAAAGCATTGAAACTATGCAATAAACTCTCCCCTACTATTAGCCATAATCATTTTCCCCTGTTTCCTTGGGACTCCAGAGCCACAAAAATAACAACAAACACAAGGCTAGGTGCCTGCCTGAGAAGATGGATGTGTTCCCGAGGAATAAGCAGTCTGACGGAGATTCACAGGGAGGGGTTACACTGGTCAAATAATTCAGTTATTTGTTGTTTCATACAGAGGTAATCTGTTCCATAGAAGGCCATTTATCCTCACTGACTTTTGTATGGCCTAGTAGTATATATATATTTTTATTGCGTTGTGCATTTCGAAATACTGAATTTTTAGTAATTTAAACATCCGTCAGTTTTTTTCTACACATTTATGCGATTTTATTTCAGCTTTATTCAGTCAGATGCCACCTGACAGAAAGTAATAATCCAGCCCACCCGAGGATATTGGCGATTCAGCCTCTGCGGGCGCGGGCCTGCTGGGCAGCGGGGCCGGGACGCGAGGCGGCAGCCTGGCGGGCAGTGTGCGCCCGCGAGCGCAGCGTCTGGCCTCAGGCGCTCGCTCGGCTTCTCTAGAGCCGGGCCAGACGTGGGGCTCCCCACGTCCATCTACGGGCCTGGGCCTGTGGAGAGGTTCCCGGTGATGACAGCAAGGCGTTTTCTCCATCTGAGGGCACTTTGGGGAAAGTGGGGATAGCGGCCAGGCTGGCAGCGGAGCTTTCGGAACCTCACTTAGCAGCTGGTGCCACTGGTGCTCAGCACCCTCGCTGCCGAGGCCACACAGTTGTGCTGCAGACGGTGCCAGGGCCAAGGGAAGCCCCCTGGGTAGTGACAAATTGTTCCAGGCTCATGCGCAAGTAATTATTTAAATGGAGTCAGTGTGAGTATGAACATGACAACTGTTTCTTCACTTAAAGTGCTGGGAAGTGGGATGGAAGCAGTGGGGAATTTTCTTCTAAAGGAGCTTTTTTTTAAAAAAAAAAAGTATTTGGATTAAAAGATTAGAAGTATGTATTACTAGGGACAAAACTATAAGTCACATATAACCTTGTTAAATACACACTTGTATAATACTTGTGGTGTTAGTGACATGGTACTTGTTTCATTTTATAATATTCTTTAGCCTTACAATACTCATTAGTCTATGTATAAGCCATCATCTTAAAGAAGACAGCTAAATTCCAGGACCTGAACCTGCCGCCCCTAGTTGTGCGTGTACCTCGCCAGGAGCCTCCCTCCGGTGTCCAGGGCGCTCGCGGCAGAATAGCCTGCAGCCAGGGAGCGAGCAGCGCGTGTCATGAGCCAGGCCTCCCCGTGCCCCACCCCGGCCCTGTCAGCCTCCAGTGGTGGCTCTTTGTGCTCAGCGCCCAGTGCCCTCTCTGTGCCCGCCCAGTACTGGGCGCACCAGCTCCATCAGCCCTGACGAAGGAAAAAGGCAGTCACACGACCACAGTGTCCACACCTCCTCCCGTGTTCTCAGAAACTGAGACCCTCCGCTCAGATTCCCCCAAAATGCTTATTAAAACTGCACATTCCCGCCCAGCGGGCGTGGCTCAGCGGTTGAGCATCGACCTAGGATCCAGGAGATGGAGGTTCGATTCCTGGTCGGGGCACACGCCCGGGTTCTGGGCTCCATCCCCAGCAGGGGGCGTGCAGGAGGCAGCTGGTCAATGACTCATTGATGTTTCTCTTTCTCTCTCCCCTTCTCCCTTCCTTTCTCTGAAATCAATAAAGACATATTTAAAAATATTTTAAAAACCTGCAGATTCCCACCCGCCCCCCTGTGGGGCACCTGGGAGCCTGCATTATTAACAGATTCCTCGGGTTATTTTCCTGTGTGCACACTAAAGCTTTACTTAGAGGTATTTTGCCTAACAATCTCCTGGCAGCTTTGTGTGACATTAGCCATTTACCAGATAATTTGCTGTTCTGAAACTTAAAAAAAAAAGATTTACAAAACTATGCCTAGAATATAAATCTACCAGATGGACAGCTATTTTCTATCTTGAGGTTTTAGAATCCTTAGTTTCAGGCCTTTATCACTGTAGCTAGTGGCTGTCTGGGTAGTTTATAGAGATTGTTGGGATTTTTGTTTGCTTGCTTTAAATTATGATTTTAGGTGAATTGCTGTCCCCCCAAAAAAAACATAAAAGACTTGATAAATTGTGAGAACCGTATCTCTTAAACGGTAAAAATGCACACTAAGTTATACCCAGTACATTGATCACTCTGGACTTTGTGTGTGGCTGGGGCCTTTCTTGGGAGTATGGATCCGGCTCACAGGGGAGATGAGTTGCTTTCCTTGGAGCAGTGATGCCTTGTGAGCTGGTTTTGCTCCAGTTGATGTTTCTGTGGGCAGGCTGGGGTGGGGAGGGCTGTGGTGGACATGACGGGGCCTGCATCTCACTTGCGCAACCCCATGGAGGCAGGGCAGCGTAGGGAGGTTTTGGGGATTCCTCCAAGGCTGTGCTGATCCAGACAGTAGTGTTTCTCCTGAGCTTTTCTCACACGCTTTGTATGTGTTATGTTAACATTTTTTTATATATTTGCCACAATAAAAATAGTCATGAACATCTACAGATGTATGCACATAGATAGGTCCTTTTGTGTTTTCAAAAGCAAGGAATAAAACATTTTGCTTAGTATGGTTATATTATTTACCATGAAAAGAAGGGAACAGTTTGTACGTTTCTGGTCCTATTTTACCGTCCTCTGGGAATGATTTGCAGCCTTGTTAGGAGACTGAGAAAGGAAGTTGGGAGAGTAGGAATGAATGTTCAAGTTCACTTTTACTCTCCCCATATGTCCTTTATGTTTTTTTTAATATATTAAATCCAGGGTGAAATAGCTGCCTTAGGACCTTGACCTGCACTTACTTTAAGAGTCATTCTGGCTCTTAAATTTCGATGGTGAAGCCAGAGGCGAGCTTGGTATATTTACTGACCCCCGCACAGTCGCTCCCGCAGGTCCTCGGCTGCCCCTTTCATGTCGGAGCTTTACCTCCTGGGCTCTGCTGCCTGGGGGAAGGAGCGGGCCTGATTTAACACAGCCCTGTAGTGACGTGGCCCTTCTCTTCTGGGAAGGGAGAAGAGAGTGGTGCCCCTGGAGTGCCGTTGCCCTGGGAGGATGGGGCTCTTTGCAGGCTTCGCTGAGAATTCTGCTAAGAAGTCAAAAATAAGTATTTCAACAAAAGAATGGTGAAAGCCACAGGAAAGAAAGACCTTATGATCCCTTTGGTAGGATAAAATTTACATTGTAAGGCAGGAGTACTAAATAAAACTTCTACTCTAAGTTCTTACTTGTCTCTCAAAATAATAAAACAGTGCAGTTTTTGACAGTTTTTATATTTGTGTAACCCAAATGCCCATTTTAAAATATATAATATTTTATGCATTTTAAATGAAGGAGTTTGGAGAATTTCAAATCAATATATATGCTTACATTCGTCTAAGTCTGATTTTCAAGTCAGTGTAAATTATCATCACTAATTATCATAATACATATTGGCCTGGTTCCTTAAGTTTCAAAATTTCTTTGTGTACATTAACACATTTAAAGCACAATGAAGGTTATTACTGTTTTTTTATTATTAAAATAATATTTAGCATAATGTATTATAAATGCTGAAAAAACTATTTGTTGTAACCGTTGGAGAAGCAAAACTTGACAGAAGCCGCGTTTCCAAGACTTTGCCACTTTCTCTGGAATTGCATGGCTGTTGCTCCTTTGAACCCATTCCATGAATGACTAGTAAGGACACATGGACTTTCATAAATAAGCCCCTCTTTCCATGCTTGTCCTGCTTTTTTCTCTCTCCTATTTCTCTAAAAATGGTCTTCCTTAATGTACAGATTTACCAATTCATATCTTGCTCGACCGCAGGGATAAAACCACCCGAAAGCAACAAGGCAGACTTCTTCATGTAATATCTCTCAGCTGCTTTTTTGAGGTTTCACACATTCACAAAAATAACAGCATTTTTAGCTGATCCCAATAGATTTCTCTCTGCAGCTGCATCACTTGAAAAAGCTTTTTGTTCCAGTTCTTAAAGTCTAAGTATTGAAAGTAATTTGAAAAAAAAAAGAAAAACATCCCAATTATGATTTGTGTGTGTGGTGATGACTTCAAGGGCTGACTGGGCTGCAAATGGGCTTTGAAAAACAATCCACTGGAAAGCAGGCATTAGCGTGCACCATTGAGTGTGCCGTGGAAGCTCGTGGACACGTGGCAGGGTAGGCTTTTTTGGCAGGACCTCTGGTCCCAACCTGCAGTGATGCTAACGATATTAGCAAATTAGCACCACAGAGCTTGCCAGCTAATTCACCAGAGCCCTGCTCACTCTCTCACTGCTGTAATTAAAACTAATTATTTTCTAAAACATAGTAATACACGAATATGTGCAGTAATCGTTTTGTAGTGGGCAATCTGCGGGGCCTTTTTGGAAGCTTCCTCTCTCTTTGTGGGCTTTGGCAGCGGTGCCCTGCGTGCGCTGCCTGCTGGGCCGGCTCTCCCGCTCGCAGGCGGTGAAGGGGGCCCTCCGTAAGACCTCGGGTGCAGCTCACTTTGAAACAGTTCTCCTGGTCTTCGCTCGCTGTTCTGTCCCACCTCCGTTTCCACCTCCACCTCTTCCCTGACCCGTCGCCGGTGCCTGGTGGCGCCCCGCGGCCGGTGCTGTGCCGGCGGTCTTCGCAGTGCCTTCTGCAGGAATTCAGCTGTTACTCCCCGGATAGCTACACTCATTCCCTACTTTGGCCTTGCTCTTCCTTTAAAAATAAATCCAAACCACTATTTTTCACTTGAAAATGCCATCTTATTTGCAATAAATGTGTATAAATCAGTTGTTCTCTGGTGACCCTTTCATTCTAAAGCGTAGATGAACTCGATTGAATTCCTGAGCCTAGAGAGAGAATGAGCTTCGCCGGGATTGTCGGGCTGCCCCTTGAGCTGGTGTGGGTGTCCGCCCCGGGCACCTGGGCTCTGCCGGGCACTGCCAAGTGTACGCAGCGCACCAGGCCGGAAGGAAACCAGCCCCGTTTCAGAATAATTAGAAATTCTTCGGAGCTTACTGTGGCCATTGCCTTTGAAGTCATCTGCTACCGTTGTCCTCCATTATCGTAGACTAGGCCACATGCAGTAGATACGGTTTTCGAATGACACAGTATAAAATGTCAAAGGATTTTGCAACCTATAGATTATGTGAATTTAGAAATTAAGAAGGTACTCAGTCCTCTAGTCACCGGGTGAAAAGTACACACACCCAGCGTTTGCTTTCAGCGCCCGCGGGCGCGTTCGAGACGGGGCTGTGTCCACGCGGCACCTGCTCTGTTAGGTGGTGTTGCTGTGAGTTGAGTAAGTGACGGTGTGTTTTAAATAAAGGGTCGCCAGACAGTCCCGCTGTGTAGACTTCAGAATCAGTGTGCCCTGCGCTACGGCTGCCTTTTCCTTCCTTCGAGGGAAACTCGGCCCGCGGCGCTCAGTAATGTGCTAGCAGGAGCTCAGCCTGCGGTCACCTGTATAATCCTAAACTCTCTCTCCTGTTTTCGATTAGCATCTGTGGGTCTTGCAGATATGATGTCTCCTGGTGAACCCAAGCTGCCCCTGCCTCTGAAAGCAGACGGCAAGGAAGAAGGCGCGCCGCCCGAGAGCAAGGCGAAGGTACTTCTCCCCGGGCCGCGGGCCCCGCTCTGCATGCCGGCCTCTCCGCACAGCGCCCGCCGTCGGGGTCCTGGCTCTTCTGCGTTTGTCCTGGTGGGGAGGGGGCGGGCGAGCCGAGCACAGCTGGGTGGGGAGCCGCCGGGCCGCCTGGGCTCCGTTCCTGCAGCATTTTCTCTGCCTTCAGTTCATAGCTTCCTGTTTTGGCCGCCTCAGCAGCAACAACATGCTTAATATTTTGCTTTCCTGCCTTATTTGATAAATAAGGTGAACAGCTCTTTTTTGCGTTTCCTCCTTCCGTGAGGGGTGGCCATGCTCAGCGCGCCCCTAAGCTTGACGTAAGCATGGCGGCCTCGTGGCCTTGCCCGCGCCCAGCACACTCGCCGCGCTATGCTGACTAAGAATGTTGTTTGTGTGCGTTGCGTGTGTGTTTGTACAAGTCTCTGTGTACATATAAGTGCGTCTGTTACACTGGATGTGCTTTTTGTTGTTTTAAATAAAGTTTGCCCTACCTTTGTCATTTTTTTTTTTTTATTCCTCTACCACAGGATAGCTACAGCTCTCAGGGTATTTCTCAGCCCCCAACCCCCGGCAACCTGCCAGTCCCTTCCCCAATGTCCCCCAGCTCTGCTAGCATCTCCTCATTTCATGGAGATGAGAGCGATAGCATTAGCAGCCCAGGCTGGCCAAAGACTCCATCAAGCCCTGTAAGTGGCTCTGGTTTTTTGTTTTTTCGTTTTTTGTTTTTTTCGGGGTTTTTGGATAATTAACTACTTTAATGCTTGCTTATGTATTTGTTTATAAGACTTTTCCTTCAATAACTTATCCATAAAAGGGATTTCTTTATAATCGCATTAGTAACAAAATGAGTCAAGTTGATGTGCATCGTAGAAGGTGGTGTGTTCCAGGTCCAAACTCCTCCGCACAGCGACTGTTCAAATGTCGAATCCGTGTGCGCTTAAATTTGAAACGAGTGACATCATTACGTGGGCACTAAGAGCAGCTGGGGGGTAAATGACAGGCTCGGCCTTTGGCCTAAATCTTCCATGGGCTGTTGTATCTGAAACATCTTATTTCAAAAGTGCCCACCTGAAAATATAAACATTACATTCTGGGCACAGTTTAGCATAATATCAGCCCCATTTCAGTCCACTGTCGGAAATTAACAGAAAAGTTGTAGAACTGTTCATACCTGGGACTAGCTGGAATGCTACTTTTAGATCAATAGTATGTGCCTACACTAGAGTCCGTTGAGACGTAAAATTATATCCTGCACAAGACTGCTGCTGATCTTGAAATTAAGTGTTGATTTTCGTATGATACATAGAAAACAAAAGTGATAACGTATGTAAGGGAATTATTTTTGCCTTTTTGTTCTTTGCCTATAGAGTTTTTATTTTCCTACTAAAGAAATTAATTCTGTACCATTAAAAAAGAGAATGGCACTGTAGTAACCTTTATTTTACATTCATATAAGGAATCAAAAGATCTTTAAAAAAAAAAAAAACCTTAACATGCAATTACTTGCCACGAAGGCTTAATTAACATGCTAATTTTTGTAAGAGGATGTGTTGGGAGAGCTCAGCTCAGGGAAAGCAAGTCGGGCAACCTAGTCAAAACCATTAGTTATCCACTCACTGGTTTAAGCATCTAGAGCTGGAGATTTGAAGAGGTGGTGGTTCCAGTAAATGTTTGTGAAACTGATAAGGAGCTCTAGTCTAACCAGCATTTTCCTTTTCAGAGGAAGGAAGGGTAGATGCTGTTACCTTCTCTGTAGACATGTTTCGCTTTGCAACAACCAAGATGAAATGACAAATGCTTCTGGGGTGGGTTAAACAGAACTAATGGGAAGGGAAAGTGCAGCTCCTTAATTCTGATGTCTTTGTGTTATTTGCTTTGAGTCTCAGAAGGCAGCCAACATTTGGGGGTTTCTCCATAATCTACCTTGGTTTTTGTTTTTCTTTTAATCATAAGAAAAGCATTTTTGGATCAGTAACACTCTCAAGTTAACAGGTAGAACTCAATTTATAACTTTCCAAAAACATTTTTATGTTGGCTCAGAGGGAAAAATTTTAGAGGATGAAAATATTTAAATCCTTAAGATAATAATTAAGACCAATTATATGTTAAAAACAAAGACTACTGATAGACACTCTGTTTTAAAATTCCACCTTGCTGATTTCTGAACTATAAAGAATGATTGAGGTATTTATTGTATTTTGACTTACTAGTTGCATACACCCACTTCTACTTAAATATGAGAAAAAAGCAGACGGAAATGTTAGCTTCACTTTCCAATTATAATACAATCATACTTAAAATTGCATATGATTTTTTTCGGAATATTTCTACATACATTATCTTTTCCTGTACCATATCTGTTTTAAGAATTTCCAAGCGAACTTCTGGCTCTCAGGGTGGGTAAGGACAGGAGAGGCTGCCGCTGGAGGGAGTGGAGATGTTAGATGGTCGCTCTCGGTGAGAACACAGCCGCTGTCTGAATGAGGTGCTGATTCAAGGGGGGCAAAGGAGCTTGGAAGGAAGGGCCTCGGACGACCTCCGCGGTCGAAGCACTGCCAGTGTGTCCAGTTCAGGAATTTTACCTGCTCTGCCCCAGATGGACTTCAGTTTGTACTTAGTCGCTCTCACCAGAGTCTAATGAAGCCTGACTGATGCAGGCCGGACACAGACTAAACAGTAAAGATGCCTGTGCTTTCACAGTGTGCTGTGGACCAACACTGTGTTGTTACAAAACATTCTACAATAAAAATAAACATTTGCACATCCACATATTACCAGGCATATGGTAAAGACTGTGAAATGTAAATCTGCCCAAAAGACTTGAGGAAAAATGTACTTAGAGACTTAATTAAGTTACATGCGAGGAAAACACTTGTGGCACCATAGCAGTGTCCTGCTGTGGTTTTTCAGCCGTCCCCGGTCCTTTTTCTTGCCTCCACGGCAGTTCACGCAGGAGGCTACAGCTTTTCCAGCACCGAAACTGTGAGATGGAGAAGTGAGCCCCTCTTTCTGCGGAAATTGTTAATGTACCCATTGTCGGTAGGTGGGCTGTGTAAGGACGTTGTCCCAAAGACGTCGTAGCTGATGTCTGAACAAAAGAGGTCTCTGTGGAGCCTGATCAGTGATGAAGTATACACTCTTTACTCCTAAGCTTTTTTTTTTTTTTTTTTTGGTAATACATCTTTATTGATTTCAGAGAGAGGAAGGGAGAGGGAGAGGGAGGGAAACATCAGTGATGAGAGAGTCATTGATGGGCTGCCTCCTGCAGGCCCCCGACTGGGGATGGAGCCCGCAACCCCGGCATGTGCCCCGACCGGGAATCGAACCCTGATCGCCTGGATCCTAGGCCGACGCTCAACCGCTGAGCCATACCTGCCGGGCCTAAGGCTTTTGTTTCTCTTCATGTCCTTTTTCTCTGTCCAGATGCCCAAATTCCAGCTTTGGTCATGGGCTAGGAGGCTGCGAGTAGAGATGTGGAGAGTGGGCTGTGGGCACGGTCCCCGCTCAGCTTCCAGTCCTACTGGGTAGCGCCCACATTTGCGTAGCACCTTGCTCACAGAATCCTTTTTATAGGCTGTTTTAACCAGCTGTCCATTATTTGCATGGTGCCCAACTTTTCAGACCTTTTTGTCCATGTGATTATTCATTCATAGAGCAAATACCTGCCGAGTACCTTCGTGTGCAGTCGCTATTGGTGACTCCCGGTCAGCAGGAACCCTGCCTTTGTAGAACTTCAGGTTCTTCCAGTCAGGGGAGTGGAGTGCAGAGAGGAGGCTTTTTATATTTACACACTGTAGCCCAGGCTGCCAAGGCCAGGTAAAGCCTGTGGTGAGGGGCAGGCACCAGGGGGCATGTCCTAGGACCTGACACATAAACCAGCCCAAGCCCTTTCTTTCCATTCAGATGCATTTCCTATGTTACTGCACCATGAAAATGCTTTTTTGAAGCTCTAAAAACTACGAAAAATAAAATGATTCTATTAAGAACTGTGGTCTTCATTAAGTTTTTCTAATTTTAAGAGAACAAATTGAGATATGCAGACATTAAACTTAAACTCATTTAACAAAGAAATATAGTTGAGCTGACTTGAGGCCTGTTTCAGGTTAGGACAGCCCATTCCTTCCACGTAGGAATAAACCTCAGAGCCTCGAGCTGGGTCCTAAGTGTCTTCTTCCAGGGCCCTCCCCAGGGCGGAGGACCCAGCCAGAAGTGGCAGTTCTGCCTTCTATTCGGGATGTGTGCAGAGCTACTCAGTAATTTACATCACAAGGATTGTTTTTGTTTCTCTCACCTTGAAAATAGAATCTGAAACATTTTTAGCTTTCTACACATGAAATTCAAGAGGGAGGTGGTTCTATTGTAATTGACTTTAGGTGAGAATGATTTTTTTCCTCATGTCATCTCAAATTTTCATTTATTTTAAAACATTGGATCCACTTTTTTAGAGCACTTCCAGAAAAGAGAAAGAATTCAACACTAGGATTTAGAAACATCCTGATAATACCCACTCCGCTAATGATGACAGAGCTCCTGAGGTGTTATCAGTATGAGGATGTGGAATAAAATGTTAGAATAGGGCTTTTTCCCCAAAACACTCCTTGGCTATAAGAATAGGAAAGTAAATTTTAAAAGCTTGCCTACCATTGCCTCCACAGTGTATTCCATATTGTGGTATGTACAGGGCATCCAGACAGACTGGGAATGTGTGCATATGGTTTAAGCTCTTATCTAGAGTAATTTTAAGTGGCTTTCAGTTTAGCTTCAGCATCAGTGTAAATTCTGCAAGATCATATTTTTTATCCTGCCACTGTACACTTTTTATTTACATCAACTGTATCACCCACTTCTGTATATTTGATGTAAAGATTTTATGCCTCAATAATTCTAAAGCTGAAGGCTTAAAATTTCAGCGAAAACAGCTTGGGAGAATTTCATGTTAATTAGAGGAAAAGCTGCCACTCGGCAGCTCTGTTGGCTTTCTTCTCCGACATCCTCGCTCAGGCCCTACTTTTATTGGGGCTCATCTTGCTAAACAAGGTCCATCAAACCTCAGTGGCAGTCATGTTATTCAACCCCCCAAATTCCAGCAATATGTTTAGCATTATGTTAAGCTAAGTTTAATGCAGAAGAGTTCAGAAAAACTCCATGTAAATAATGGCTTCATGTTGCAAATGATAACCTAGTAAACAAACGTAGGTAAATGAAGTAAATTACTGTTCCAAGGAAATCTTTATAGGGAAGTTAGACGTGATTTTATGCAGTAACCCCAGAGTTGCAAATATTATAAGTACACAAATATTATTACAAATATAGAGACATAGAAGAAGGAGAAGATAAACAGGCTGTTCAGGACTGAAAGTGTTCCCTTCCTAGATCACATACTTCAGATGGTGGCTCCAGGGGTGCGAGCAGCAGCTTTTGACAAGTATAGTTAGAAAGCTGATCAAGAGTTAGGGCATCAGTCTAAACCACGTGGGCATAGGAGCACGGGTGTACAAAAGTACCTACATATACACACGTGTCTCCAGATACGCTGTCCGTGATTAAAGCACGGTTACCTAAGAAATCTACTTAAGTAGTTATCACCCTTCGCCACGGCAGAGTTCTAGACGTTACGTAGGGGAAGCGGGTTGTCATGAGTCAGCGCCTGAGCTCTGGCCCTGAGTCTGTAAAGCGCAGGCGGGTGTGGGCCCCACGCCGCTGGTCCCTGTGATTTATGACCCACCTTTATTTCCGCAAGTTCCGTGTGTCTGCTCTTCCTCCATGTGACTTGGAGTTTCAGGGAAGAGACACATTAGCCGTTCTTATTTTCACAAAGAAGAGTCCATATAGTTTTTTTGGGCTCTGTAATACATGTGAAATTTTAAATTCCACTGCGATGATTCTGTGAGTTAAGACCCTCTTATTTTTAAAAATGACGTGAGTTGTCATTGGAATCTTGCCTTCTGGGATTCAATGCTTATATAATAAAGTAAAAGAGGTTTTGTTTTTTAAGTATATAAAAGGGGGAGTTTGGGCCTTTGTTTAAAGTCAAAGTAAATTTTTAATTAACAAATGTATCTAGTTTTGCCTGAACTAGTAGCCTTCATTCCTATTTGCTGTGTGATAGCAATAGTTTTTAAAATGTCTTCTCTTTTTGTATTTGGTAGCTCATTACTTTTTTCTCGCCTTCTTCCCTCTCCCTCCGCCCACCCTGCCCCACCTCCAAATGCCCCTCCTGGGCTCTAGAAGTCCAGCTCCTCCACCACCACTGGGGAGAAGATCACAAAGGTGTATGAGCTGGGCAACGAGCCCGAGAGGAAGGTCTGGGTCGACCGCTACCTGACCTTCATGGAGGAGAGAGGCTCCCCTGTCTCCAGCCTGCCTGCCGTGGGCAAGAAGCCCCTGGACCTGTTCCGGCTCTATGTCTGCGTCAAAGAGATCGGCGGTTTGGCCCAGGTAAGAATGAATGGGCGAGCAAATAGGGAGACATTCTCTGGACAAGCTCTTGAACAACTTCTTTGACTATTAGACTCAGATTGTTTGCTTACAAAGAAAAGCTAGGCCAATGAGAAAGTCCCTTTTTGGGGATCCGTGCAGGGGAGTGCGTTGGGACTGGGGACCCTGGCTTTGCATCCAGCTCCCAGTGTGACCCCAGCAGGCCATTTATATGAACCTCAGTCCTCATCTGTGAAATGAGAGATTTGGGCCAGATTTTTCTTTAGGCTCCCCGACAGCTGTAGAGTTCTGTGGAATCTGCCAGGATTTCATAGTAAATACTCCAGAAATGTTCTGCAAATGACCGAATTAATCGTCTGGATCAGGTATAAAGCAGATTTACCAAGGAAAACTAAGTCATAAAACCATGTTCCCAACACCTGGGCCACAAAGGTCACACTGTCACTGTTCACAGGGCTGGGACTAGAGGGGCAGGTGGTGCCTGCCCTGAGCCGGCCTGACTCAGCACAGCACCCCTTAAAGGCTGTACCCTCGGGGCCATACTTTCCTCACCCAGCCCTAGCCCTGCCTTTAGCATGGAGTCTGGTCGGCGTGTACGAGCCCTGCAGTGAGGATGGGAAGGGTACTGACCCTCAGGTGCTCCCTGCATGCTGTGCGCTGGGCCTCCTATGGGCTATTGCCGTTGCCTTTCAAAATCCCTGTAAACGCAGGGCCATCCGCCCCGGAGAAGAGATGAGGAAACTAACAGAGTGAAATGCAATGTGTTGTGGCCCTGGGACTCTTAGGGTGGGTGTTGGGCCAGGTCTGATTCCAGAGCGCCTCCTCCCCCCGCCGCCAGTGGTCCGCAGGCCTAGCTATGCACTTGAGTTACCTGGGGAGCTTTTCAAACCTTTCGATACCTGGGCTCCCACCCAGATCAATGAAGGCAGCCGCTGTGGGCCCCAAGTTGTCGAATACACGGTAAGGCACCCTGCATTCCCGCCAGGTGACGCAGGTCATGAGCTATCCAAGGGCAGTCATCTAACCCACAGGTCTCACCTCGCCCGGTGCTACGCAACTCTGAGAGTAGAGGAGAGGCCTTTAGCCCACCAGGGACCTGAGACCTACAAGTGAAACAGAGCTTGGTTCAAGGCTCTGCATGGTCATATGGTAAATCATACACAGCACACCAAGTTGGCCAGTGGAGAAGCGAGACACACACACACACACACACACACACACACACACACACACGTCTCCTGTGCACTTTGACCCCCGACCTCTCCCCTCTGCACCTAGATCCCTGATCTCTCTCCTCTGCACTTAGACCCCCGACCTCTCCCCTCAGCACCTTGACCCTTTACCTTTCCCCTTTGCACCTTGACCCCTCACCTTTCCCCTTTACATCTAGATCCCTGCCCTTCCCCCTCTGCACCTCAGCCCCTCACATGGATTTTTTAGAGTCCCTAGGGTCCTAAACAATTGGTGCCACCATCATGGAAGTATAGTTTGTCTGGACACCTTCCTCTGACTGTCAGCTGTGTGCGTTACCAAGGTGGGTCTGCCAGCGAGACTCTACTGGCTTAGCTAAGAGGGCTGCTTGAATGTAGCGGTTACCCAGTGGTGAGCGCTTGGCATTGGTCACTCACACCCCATCTTGATCTCTCCAGATGTGCTTGGAGCATTGCTACAGCCACATGGCTCAGCTGAGCACCTTGCTTTCCAGGGCGTCCCAGGTAGCCCTCTGCTTCATTTCTGCGGCAATCCACGGGCCTGCTTGTTGCAGGCTGGCATTAGCGCCAAGAGAGGCATTAAGCACTTCCATGAGCGAGTGCGGTTTATCATGCACCATTTAATACTAAGTAAATGGATATAAAGAGCTTTGTGAGAACGTTTAAATCCAAAAATTTAACATTTCATTAAAAACCACTTGTGTCCTTAACCCTTACCCAGGCTGTGAACCCAGGACGCACGTGAAGGCAACGTCATCCCTAGTATTTGCAGGTCTTCATGTTTCATTCTTGTGTCCAGTCTCCCATAGCTCTTCCCCCACGGGAATCGAAGGTTGAAATAATGCCTCAGATCCTTAGGTAACAACATTGCAGGATTCTTTTTTCTCTCCTGTTTTTGCAACTCTGTTCTCTCCTGCCTGAGTTTAAGTGGGAGCCCTGAGAGTCCCATGTGTTCCTGCCCCTCACAGGCCCCAGGTGCCTGCCTGTAGGCTAGCTGGTAGATTACAGAGCCCATCCAAGTCCCACGGCTTGTGCGGGGCATATAAGCTGGGGTCATTTGGTCAGGGGCCTTGTTCGCCTTTGCACCCAGTGTCACCTTTGCCTAGCACCACCAGAAAGTCTCCTGTGAGAGGGTGGACATGGCCAGGTTTATAGCCTCATCTTTTTGGGAACTTGTGGCTGTTGGAAGGAAACACTGTTTTTCTTACTAAGGCTGAACCACTTAACTTGCAAAATAGTTCTGTTACAACTTTTTAAATTAGTTTAGAGGTGGGACAGGCTGACTGTGAGCAAGAGTGTGCAGATTCATTGCTGGCTGTGCCGTGTGCCCCTGGCAGAGTGCAAGGCATTAGAAGATGCACCAGGCAGGAGAATCTGGACAGCAATGCTTTTTATGTCGCTATCAGCAGGTTCCTTAATGGTTTTATAACAGTAAATGCTGTCTTTGCACTACTGAGTGGGAGTAATGAGCATTAGTTAAAAGGGGGAAATGAAAAAAAAGTAAACCAAGACATTAAGTGCTTTGTTTTCCGTCTCCTGGCTTTAAACAAGCCACTTTGCTGCAAGCCAATAATCCTGCCCCCTTTTTTTTTTTTTTTTTTTTTTTTGCTAGGTTAATAAAAACAAGAAGTGGCGTGAGCTGGCAACCAACCTAAATGTTGGCACGTCAAGCAGCGCAGCGAGCTCCCTGAAAAAGCAGTATATCCAGTACCTGTTTGCCTTCGAGTGCAAGATCGAGCGCGGGGAGGAGCCGCCGCCCGAAGTCTTCAGCACCGGGGAGACCAAGAAGCAGCCCAAGCTGCAGCCGCCATCTCCTGGTAAGTGCGAGCATTGCAGCCGCCGGCTCGGCAGCTGGCCACGGCCACGGCCACGGCCACAGCCGCGGAGGAAGGGGCGTTGGCTCCGTCGCGCCGGCCGCCCGCGCTCAGGGGAGAGACCAGAACTGGGCCCAGTGTCTTCCGGTCAGCACTTTGAAGGCACCGCTCTTTAGCTTCACCTTATTTAGTCAAAACAGGCTGGAATTCTGAGCCACATGCCTTTTATTCCTTACACAAGTATTTTGAAGTAGTGCGCCTAACTCTGCCCAGGGAGCCCCGCTAGTAGTTTGCCCCCCTGGGAAGTCCCGCCCTGCAGTTGGATGGGCAGTGTCCACCCGCTCAGCCTCGGTCAGGAACCCTCCGGCTGGCAGGCTGGCGGAATGGAACCTGGACTTCGTTTCTCATGCCCCTGCCCAGCAAGGTCTCACTTCTAGGGAGTTCAGCAGATGTCATGGTAGGAACGGGGCAATCCAGTTACCTTTGACCACGAGGTCAGGAGTGTTGGGAATCATGGCTGGTCGCCTAAACTCTCACGTGCAAACCCAAGTGGATTCCTGCCTCTCCCCCCCCTCCCCCTCAACCATTGGTGACCCTGCATTCTTTCAGCTCTCCTGCCTGCCCTCATCCTACCTGTTAGTGTTTCAAATTGGGAATTACTACACCATTATATTCCGATAAATACAGTATTAGAGATGAGAAGAAGTTTGTGTCGGCCCTATTCCAGGTGGTGACCTCTCTCAAGTTGTGTTCCCTTGTCTGGCTCTGCCATGTACAAGCCCTGGAATGGTCGTTACTTACCCATCTTTTCTGCACACGGTGGGGCTGACCATGCCTGCCGCTTCCTTTCGCACAGCTCTCTCTGGGGCAGAATCATAGAGCTAATTGCCAGCATTTCCTGAGCACTTGCAGTGTGCCAGGCACTTCCCTACGTGCTTCATCATTTAGTCTCACATCAGACCCGGGACACAAAGGCTGTTTTAAATCCATCAGAAAACTAAGGCACGTAAACCCTAAGTAACTGAGCAGAGTCACGCCGACGGGGTAGAAGATGGGCTCTGGTCCCATCACACTCATCCACCTGCATCTGAAATACCTTCGTGACAGGTAGAACGTTGACATGTAGAACACAGTGTCTGTGAACCAAAGGAAGCAATCGTTTCTCTTTTACTCTAGCCACTCCCTGGGTGGCAGTGCTGACACCTAGGCCACTAGTCGAGGCGTCTCACATAAATACTCGTAGTGGACATGCCTAGGTTCAGATCTGTCATTTCTCAGTACAAGCAGAAATCCTCCTCTCTGACCCTCAAAGATTGAAGCCTCTGCCAGTGACGGTGCACCTGGAAAACTGAAACCTAATTTTTAAAATCTCACAGCATTGTATTCACAGAGTAAAACAAGTGGCCTCTGAACAGCTCTGAAACTATTTCTCCAAAATAAAAACTAAGTGGGGTGTAGGGACCAAAGTGTCAATGTCTGCAAATATCTGAAGGTGTGTTTTATTCACCAGGAACGAGCGCAAGTTGTGAATGGTCTGCACTGTGTGTGGAGAATGGTCCTCCCAGGGTGCACTGGCTCCAGCGCAGGGCATCCCACTGGGCAGGTCCCTGAGAAAGTGCAGGCCTGTTCTCCTAGCAGTTGGCTCTTGCCTTTTTCTCTTTTGAAACTGCATTTTAACTGCACAAAAGAGCATGGATTGCAGATGTACTTCTGATGATCCGTCCTCCGTGGTCCAAGTGGAGCTGAGCCCCGTGAAGCCAGCAGCGGTGGAGAGGGCTTCCCGGGCCTCCGTGCAGTGGGTGCGGCCAGGGGCAGGCGCAGGGTGCACCGGGCTCACCTGCTCTCTCAGGTGTTCTGTGCACTGCTCAGGACACACTGCGCAAGACAGACAGACAGGCACGTCAACCGGTCATTGAGGTGACAGTCTGTAGCCAGAAGCCAGGCGCTTACCCACTGATCACCCATGGATCAGTGTCACTAAGGAACTATCACTAAGGAACTTGTCTCTGAAACATTTTTATCATCAAAGAAGGAAAAAAGGTGCTGTAATCAGTTTGCCACATCAGGGTCTCACATGCTACAACATTTCCAAAAACTAATATTCAGCTACAGTGTGTGTTCTTTGAAGTCAGTTTTTCCCATGGGCACACAATTGTAGTTTATTCTTTACTTGCACTTCCAGGCAAATGAAATTAAAAGATTCCTAAGGAACGTTCTAGATTATTAGTTTAAATGGCCACCAAACCAGCTTCAATCCTAGATCACTTAGCTGTATACTCTAAGAGCATTCTGAGTCATCCGTCTGTATTCCAGTTTTGATTTGATGTGGCTGGTACAGATCTGAAATTCAATTCCATCAGCCCTGGGAGGTGTCACCCCTCAGCCCTGTGGGACCACCGGGATCTCCACTGTGGACAGGCCTGTGGTTCTGCACAGAGATCAGGTTACCCCAGCCTTCCAGCCACTGGAGCAAGTCAGCCAAAGGCCGCCCCCCAGTAAAACCAGGCAAGGCCTGGCTACAGGTGCATCTCTCAGGTGCCCGTGGGATCTCCTTCTAATAAAACTATAGAGCCTTTGGACTAATGAGCAGCCACAGCGGTTTCCTGCCCAGCTGGCCCAGGGGCCTGGAAACCAGTGGGGGAGGGGAGGGGTGGGGCGGGGTCCTGCCTGGGAGGAGCAGAGGCCGGGCAAGGAGGCTCACATTCAATTAGTGACTCTGGAACCAAAGACCCATCCATCTTTGCTGGCAGGTGGCTGACTGCGTTTCTATTATTAGCTGACAGGTGATGTCACAAAACCTGTCATGGATCCAACTAGGGAATCCTCAGTGGAAGATAAATGAGAAAGGGGCTCAGGTTATAAACAAAGGCGCCCTCTGGGTGACCTCCAGTGGCTGCAGACCTGGGACACATCAGCGCTTGCTTCTCCCCACCCTACTTCCCGCAGCCCCGCCAGAAGTAGGGCACCAGGTTCGTGCTGTGTAAATTATCTTCCCAGCCAGGAGTCTGGCTGTACAGACTGAAGTGTGTGAATGTACTTAACCTTCAATAACCTTTCCATTGTTTACTTTCGAGTATACATTTGTAGCTTCTGGCAAAAGGTAGGGACATCCTAGAGAGTGTGCCAGCCTCTGCTATTAATGGAGCTTCAAGAGGTTGCATTCATTTTTTTCCTGAAAGGAAAGGAAGAAACTCTGGCAAGAGGGAAGAATTTCCCCTTTTTTTATGAGCTGTAAATGTGAATACTTGTAAATAAGGGTCATTCTGAACTTGCAGCCTGCGAGCCCTGTTTCCAGGGAAGCGTGCAGGCTGCCGAGCAGTCTGGGGCTCGCTGTAAAATGCCAGCTATTACTCCTGCCAGCTCCTGTCTGTAGGATTGCCCTTCTGTGTTTACGAAATACTCTACTTTTTTCTTTCATTACATTTTTAAATATGCATTTTTAGGGTTTTACCAAAATTTGGTTTATAAGCATGAGTTAGTAAGTTGTTTTTAAAGATATCTACATCTAAAAAGATACTTACATTGAAAGTAAGCCTTCCCAGCATTTCTCAGAACTTCCCTGAGTCACACTAGTCCTGGGCACCCAGCGTAGACATTGGACAGAACGCAGCCCTGTTGGCCCCTCACCGGTACTCACCCTGACGAGGCAGGACCTGGGCACACCTGATGTCGCGGGGGACGGCCACACTCAGAGCCAAGGCTGGCTGAGTAGAAGTCATAGACCCATTGCCGTTTCTGACGCCTTCATCGCGCATTCTCTAGTTGCTAGTGATCAGTTCAACTCCATTCCCTCTAAAGTAAAACATGGACGGTGGTCACTGTTGTGAGCCTTGGGAGCTGCACAGGAAAGGAACTGTAGATAAAAACATATGCAGTGTTGTTATTTACAAGAAGCCAGTAATTCTGCCATTTGTTAGGGTCTGAAAGTGTCCATTGTAAACTGCATGAGGGCATGGATTTTTGTCTTGCCAGTTTGGTGCAATGGTGGAATCTACGCATAGAAAGGAGTCTACAGTAGAGTGAACCCATTATTTATTCAATAAGTAATTAATAAATAAAACCAGTATCTATTGAAGACCTAACATACTGAGGACTGTGATCAATGATAAAGCAGGAGATTTTTAAATATTGTTTCTCCTGTAAGGCAAGGTTCATTTTTTTAAGACTCCCGCTTAAATTTTGGAAAGATCTGCTCAGTGCTGAGCTGTGTTATTATAATGTAATTATAGTAAAAGCAAGTCTTAGAACTCTGATGATGACATTAAAGAGCTCCAAGCCAGGACTGTGCTGTGCAGTAACAAATCTGACTCCATAGCTCCAAAAGTCACAGGCACAACTAGACATCGAGAAGGTACTGAGATGGAATATAAGGCACATTATTATTTTGTATCCTTGATTTTCAACTTAAACACTTTTCAATGCCTAAGACCAGAACTAAATTTTCTAATTTTTTTCTAAAACAGCACAATAGTCCGTCGTGCTGGACTATTGATACATCAAATTGTTTATCCCACTTTTCCTTATTCTCAGACATTTATCTGCCTTATAAACAACACTGAAATTGTAGATTATTTTCTTGGGATAAATACCCAGGAAAGTCATTACCTGATCAGAAAGTATAATTATGTTTTATGGCTCACAAATGAAACATGTATCCAAAGAGTTTACTAAAACAACTTTTACTGATTTTTCACCACAAACAGTGTGTAAGAGTAGTTCTCACCACAAGAAAAAAACGTGTAACTGTATATGGTGAAGGGTGTTAACTAGACTTACTGTGGTGATCATTTTGCAATGTGTACAAATAGCAAATGATTACATTGTACACCTGAGACTATTACAATGTTATATGTCCATTGTGCTTTTATGAAAAATGGAAGAGCCACTGATTTTTCTGCAATGTTACCAGCAGTGGATATTGTTACTATTTCTAGTGAGATGGTGCCTTGTTTTTTTCTTTCCTTTTTTTTTTTTTTTTTAAATAACTAGCAAGGATGACCTTACTTTGATAACCGGTTTGTTTTTTTCCCCGTTTTCTCTTTGTACCCACTACTATCAGCTAATTCAGGATCCTTGCAAGGTCCACAGACCCCCCAGTCAACTGGCAGTAATTCGATGGCAGAGGTTCCAGGTGACCTGAAGCCACCTACTCCAGCCTCCACCCCTCACGGACAGATGACCCCAATGCAAGGTGGAAGGTATGTTGAAAGAACTGTGTGAGCCAAACAGAGTCAGACTTGCGAATCTTAATGTTCTGGAGCAAACCTGTTAGGGGAAAGAAATGGTGTTCCCTCGTGAGCTAAGTGCCGATTATGACTAGTTTTATTCATGTCATTCATTTTGGGTAGTTTTGCATTTATAGGTTTAGAGATGAGCTTGTGTTCTCAGTGCGTGTCTGGAGTAACACCTCTCGCTGTGTCGTTCACCTTGCGTTGTCCTCTCCCCTCAGAAGCGGCACAGTCAGTGTGCACGACCCGTTCTCGGACGCTGGCGACGCATCGTTCCCCAAACGGAACTCCATGACTCCCAGCGCCCCATACCAGCAGGGCATGAGCATGCCCGACGTGATGGGCAGGGTGCCCTACGAGCCCAACAAGGACCCCTTCGGCGGAATGAGAAAAGGTAATGCAGAGGCACCTCTGCGCAGGCTTGGTCCACAGGGCACTCTTTCCCTGCCGCCCCACTACCAGCTCACTCATGCATTCGAGACGTATTTGAGTCCCAGCTCCCATTAATTGAATTTCTAACCCTGGAGAAAGTACTTAGCATCTCTGCGCCTCGGTTTCCTCATCTAGAAATTGAGTTAATAATAGGACCTGTCCTGAGTATGAATTGAGTTACTTCACATAAAGGCCACAAAGGAATGGCTGGCACGATATGCAGACATGCTCTGAATGCTGCCACGCATCGGCGTGGTGGTGGGCACGGGGCATGGCTGGGCATGGGGCCTGGGACAGTGGAGACCAGGCCTAGCTCCTCATGGGAGGAACCCACAGGAAGTAAGGTGAACCACAAACTATGTTTTATACAGTATAACATTTCAGGTTTATCTGTTACATAAAGAAAGATAATCTATGCTTTTTCCTTTCAAGCTTCAGAGCTGCTTATTCCAAGTAAAGATTTTGCAGAACATGCAATAAATCCATGAACTGGAAATTCAAAAGCTTTGTGAATGTTGGAGGCGGCTGTTTTTCTTAGTGGTGCGAGATGTTAGAAAGAATATTTTGTTAGTGCTGTTGGTTGTATCCCATTTCTAGACTGAAAATCTGACAATAATGACATGGAAAAATAATTAGTACTCTTTGGATTCTGGCTTCAAGCTATTGTGAACCGCCCAGTGTTCTACCTGCACGCTGTGCTGGATGGTGCGAGTGTGTTTCCTTTGTTCCTGTGCCCACAGGTTCTCTCATTGCGGAGGATGGGGGGTGGCTGGATTACCTTGCCAGGCACTGGGTAGCTGTAGAACTCGTTTCATCAACCCTGTAAGTGATACCGCTGCTCAGGAGGAAGTTCCGTCTCACATTGCCCTGTACTCAGCTCCCTCGCTCCTTTATGATACTGGTGTATTTAGTACCAAATTAAAGCAGGTAAACAGAAAGCCCCCGGGAGACAGACTCTCTCACAGCCCTCTCCTTGTTGCAGTCAATTCTGCATTCCTCAGTTCACCTTATGCTGTCAGTGAGCTTGGTGGCACTCTGACTTTTTTATTTTATGACCAACATCAATGGAAATGCCGCTCTTTGTCCTTGTTGCCCCATGGAGAGGAGGGACAGTGGGAAAAGAGCCCAGTGTGGGAACTCCAGGCTCCTCATAGCCTTGGCCCCGCTTCTCCGCCTGCTGTGGTGGGAGAGGTGGTTCTCTGCTCCATGTGGTGTCAGCGAGGACCCTGGGGCAGCTGCCCTCATTGGAGGACGTCCTGGGAGTGTGGCCGGTGCTGTTTGCTGGCGCCTCCATCGAGCTTCTTAGGCACCGCGTGGCACTGGGTGGGTCTCAGGAAGGGGCGCTCCAGGACAAGCACCTGCGAGCCTCTGATGCCTCACATTTGCCGGTGGCCCATTGGTCACAGCTGGTCAAAGCCCAGGCTCGGTGTGGGAGGGGACTTCACCTGCTGTGACTACCTGGAAATGTGCTTCTGTAGGGAGGTGCCAAAGTACAGCCTAATATAGCAGGTACTGGCTAAAGTCACACCAATTTCATACTCTTGACATGAGACTGTGAGAGTGCATGGGCTTCACTCATACTAAGAACAATTATTGTCAGTCCATTTAGTATTTGCCCATCAGATTGGGAGGGGAAAGGCCTTGTTATTGTTTTAACTTGGATTTCTTTTATTATTAGGCTAAGCATCTTTTCATATATTTATCAGCCATTTATTTTTCTTCTGTGAATATCCATTTATGTGTTTGCCCATTTTTTAATTTGTGTTTTTTCTTACTGAGTTTTAAGAACTCTTTGGTATATTGGGGAGTTAAGCTATTTACCTTTAATTATCCCACTTAATGTCTGTCTGTCTCTGTTTTTACATCTACAAAATGGAAAATAACATCAAAACTGGTTCTACGGAGGGTTGCCGAAATCGAGTAGTATTGAAAGGCATTGGAAAGCAGATGCCGCCCCCCGGTATTGGCTCGTTTGCACCTGTCTGCCAGCCTAACAGATTTTCAGCTCACAAAATTTTAATCAGTTTTTTGCCCCATGTAAAATGAAAGTAACCTTCCTAGGATGAAGGAGGTAGTAGTGTTACATATCAATTATGATCTGCTTTAAAATGTGTAATCTGCCTACAGGCTAGTTTCTGGGCTTGACCCAGTTTCCTTCGGGCTCTGAGCTGAGGCTCATTTGCATATTTGACGTAACTGCCCCTCTACCCCGATAGAAATAGAGGGTCTCCCCCATCCTTGAACGGGTCTTGGAGAGTCGGCGGGTGGGAGTTACGTCGAGGTTTTCACTTTCCCCCACCAGGGAAGGGAGCTAACGCATCTCTTCTCACTCTGTGCGGTGTGTCACCAGCCTCGTTTTATAGACAAGGGAATAAACTCGGACGTGCGCTAACTTACCAAGGACTGGGACTGCGTTCATTTTCAATATTACTGCAAAACAAATCACCACAAACTTAGCAGCTTAAAACAGCATAAGTTTATGATCTCAGTTCGTTTGGTTCTCAGCTCAGAGGCTCGCACAGCAAACGTATCGGGGGTCAGCCAAGATGAGGCCTCCTCTGAGCCTCGGGCTCCTCTTCTGAGCTCATTCGGGTTGTTGGCAGCACTTGTTCCTGGCGGCTGTGGAATGAGGTGTCTTGTTGGCTGTCCCGTGGGGTCTTAGCAGCGCCCCGGGGGCTGCCGCCCGTCTAACGCTCAGGCCTCTCCCCGCAAGGCGGGTGCTTCTTCAAGCCAGCAGGAGGGCACCCCCGACTTGGTCCGTCTCTGACCTTTGGACGCGATTTAAAGGGCACACCGGGACAGTGCTTAACTCTCAGCTGACGAGTGACCGTAGTTACCTCTGTGAGAGCCCTTTGCCATGCGAGGGAACAGTCACGGGAGCCGCATCCCATCAGACTGAGGGCTGCTGCCCACGTGTGGGCCGCGTACATGGCGTGGGAGGACCTGCGGCCCATCTCAGGGCGCACCCCACCTTACGCCCCCATTCGCCTTGTCGTCGGTCGTATTAAGGATAAGCTACATCTGCCGCTACCCGGAACAGGTGCCTGGGGAGGGGAGCCTGGCTTTGACGCTGACTGTGGTCTGTTCTTCCCAACGCCGCAGTGCCTGGGGGCAGCGAGCCCTTCCTGTCCCAGGGGCCGATGCCCGCGAGCAGCATGCAGGACATGTACAACCAGAGCCCGTCCGGAGCCATGTCCAGCCTGGGCCTGGGGCAGCGGCAGCAGTTCCCCTACGGAGCCGCCTACGAGCGGAGGTGAGTGTCTGCGGGGAGCGGGGCCGTTTGTAGGAAAACTGAGCTTCCTCCCTGCGCACCCTCCCGAGCCCACGGCAGCAACCCACGGCAGCAACCCACGGCAGCAACCCACGGCAGCAACCCACGGCAGCAACCCACGGCAGCAACCCACGGCAGCAAGTTCCCGCTGGAGGCCGTGGCACTGTGACGGCCAGAGGCTGCCGCTCGTGGCTCCCGTAACAGCCAGGAGGGCGTCTTCGCCCGGCCCCAGGAGCCACGCTCATCTGTGTTTGTCATAAGCAGACGCCCTCAAGCGGGAACTAGACAAGCGCTGGCGCTGGGCTGCCATGGCGGGTCTTCCCCCTACACCGGGCTGCTCCCCGTAACACCGTCCCAGGGAACGGCTCCCGTAGCAGTGGCTGTCCCAGGGAACGGCTCCCCTTAGCAGGGGCTGTCCCAGGGAACGGCTCCCCGTAACGGGCTGTCCCAGGGAACGGCTCCCCTTAGCAGGGGCTGTCCCAGGGAACGGCTCCCCTTAGCAGTGGCTGTCCCAGGGAACGGCTCCCCTTAGCAGTGGCTGTCCCAGGGAACGGCTCCCCTTAGCAGGGGCTGTCCCAGGGAACGGCTCCCCTTAGCAGGGGCTGTCCCAGGGAACGGCTCCCGTAGCAGTGGCTGTCCCAGGGAACGGCTCCCCTAACAGTGGCTGTCCCAGGGAACGGCTCCCGTAGCAGTGGCTGTCCCAGGGAACGGCTCCCCTTAGCAGGGGCTGTCCCAGGGAACGGCTCCCGTAGCAGTGGCTGTCCCAGGGAACGGCTCCCGTAGCAGTGGCTGTCCCAGGGAACGGCTCCCCTTAGCAGTGGCTGTCCCAGGGAACGGCTCCCCTAACAGTGGCTGTCCCAGGGAACGGCTCCCCTTAGCAGTGGCTGTCCCAGGGAACGGCTCCCCTAACAGTGGCTGTCCCAGGGAACGGCTCCCCTTAGCAGGGGCTGTCCCAGGGAACGGCTCCCGTAGCAGGGGCTGTCCCACAGAACAGTGCTTTCATCACCACTCCGAGACTGACCCCTCCAGTGTCCCCATGTGGCTTGTCTTGGGATCTTCCAAGAGTTCCTGGGTGTCGCATGGCCGCCCCTCCGGCCTGCGTTTCCTCCTGGAGGAGAGGTCTGCAGTGGGGGCCACACTGGGCTTGGCAGACTCAGGGTGTCATGAGTTCTTGGGAGTCTTCCAGACCTTTTCTTTAGATGTTCCCACTCTCCCCTGTGACATTTTAACAGGGAACACTTTCTCTAGATATCCCCAAGGAAAGTCACGGCAGCTCCTCCTGAGGACGCATCTGAGAGTAGAATGAAGTTACACTGCGGTTCTTACCCGATTTATGTTTAATAAGAAAGAGGGAAAGTCACTGCTGTGTCTCTGGGGGAACAGAAAGCCGCCTCCTAGTCTAGCGCTTCGGGGGGACTTTGGGGAAGGCCTGTACTGTGGCCCAGCTTAGTGCTGTCACCAGAGCCCCTTCTCTCGGTCAGTAGGTCCTTCACCTCCCTGGGGGAGGAGTGCTAAGAGAAGCTTTAATGTAATGTTGGAGAGTCACAGAAAACCAGCGGGCACGACCAGCTCTCCTCCAGCGGTAGCCACACTGGCGCGCAGGGTGGGGAGGCTTTCCTTCCGAACCGGGGTCCAGGCAGCGTCCCCATCAGCCCACGTGTGGGTCGCAGGGAACGCTGGGCGGTGAGCAGGTATCCCTGGTTCAATGCGAGGGGAAGGTGTGCGCCTGGTTCGTGAGATGTCACAGCCGCCGCGTGGTCAGTGTCTGATACTTTCCGAAAGTTACTTGAAAATCCAGACTCTCAATTCTTTCCCTGGTGAGGTGTGGAGAGTGTTCATTTATAATGCCTGCGTTAATCAGTTAACCACTGTGTGATGTTTCGTGGACTGAGTCGAGGGTCTTGCTTAGATTTGGTTTGTTTTTGAGGGTCCAGGCTCAGCTGGGGGGGGGGCTGATGAGATCTAAAGAACAGTTGTCCTGGGACATAAATTCTTAAAGGAACTGCTGAAGCAAATGTACTACTTCTCTGTTTCTTCTAGAGTGCTTTCTAGAACGCTGTGTGGCCACGGTTTAGGGGTGGTTTTGTCTCTGCTGCACAGAGAGGGGCTTCGCTCACTGCTAAGGTTTCTCTTCTGAAACTCAGCTTGAATTTGATCATTGTCAGTTGTTTTTCCTCCTAACGTAAGCTTCCTGCTAGATACCAGTGTTGTTAGCAAACACTCCCCTGTCTGTTTTACACATGATCCTTCATTATTCCTACCCATTGACCGATTCAGGAATATATTCAGTTTAAGCATTCTCTCTCTTACAGGACCGGTATACTAACTAAACCAGTTTATTCTTTAAAATTTCAAATCTATTGGGTTTTTTGAACATGCTATTTTTATGGTACTTATAATTTCTCAGCATAATAGCTGAAAAAAATGTCTTGCTCATTCCCATTTTGAGATTTAACAGGAATGCCTTTAAATCATTCCTGCTATTCGTTTCTGTAGCCTTTTAGGATTACAGGACTTTGAAGGGGTGAGTACTAACATCCATACAAGTATTAGCTAACTCAGGATCACGCAGATTAATTTTGAAGTATACCTTTAAAAACTGAGCATTTCTTAATTGTAATGAGATGGAAGGGTTAGACTGTTTTCCACTGTTGCATGTCCCTGCCCTGGTCCTCCCAGAAACACTGCTTGCATTGTTGGAGTCTGGCGTTCCTTGTTTTCATTAATACCCACATCACAGTCCTGTGGGACTCCCGGGTGCGTCGGTGGATGGGTGGGGCCTCTGCTCAAGGGCAGAGGGTGCCTGCCCCGCCAGCCGGGACTCCTCACACCTGCTGACCGGAGATTGGCAGCGGTCCCCAAATGGGTGTTCCCACCCCTGCTGCCGAAAGTTCGGGTCTGCAGCTGCTCGGACGGCCTCTGCCGGGAGGTGTGTGAGTGAGGGAAAGACGAGCTGGCGAGGAGTTTCAGGAAATGGGCTGTTGGCTTCTCTGCTGACCTGAGGCCCTTGGTAAGTGAAGCTGTCTTTGGATGCCCCCTCCAGGCATGAACCCTACGGGCAGCAGTACCCAGGCCAAGGCCCGCCCTCGGGACAGCCGCCCTACGGAGGACACCAGCCCGGCCTGTACCCGCAGCAGCCGGTGAGTGGCGGGCGGGCGGGGCCTTTGCTTTCGGCCGAGCCTCGAGCCTGGGTCACTCGGAGGAGTCTGGCACGTACAGCAGAAGTGACCGGCGGTCCCTGAACAGTCACGGTGTGCTTGTGCTGGAAAATGGTCTCAGGATTTTGAAGTTGGCAAATTAAAAATAGCTCTTGATATATGGCATCTGGAAACAAGAATAACATGGTGTAAAAAGCAAGGACATTCACCCTTGTAAACGGTAACACGCCCAACTCAAGTATATTTTCAGCATGTCTGCGGTGCGTCCTGTCATATCAGACACTTAAGACCCGAAAGTTGTCAGTGTGATTTAGAGGACATAGGAAAAACAGCTTAAAATATTATCTACTAAGGGAAAGTCAGCTGGCTTTTTAGGAATCAGACAGTAACGGCTCTGTGTTGATGGTCAGCTGCTGCAGCCGGAGGCCCGGCGGTGAGGCCCAGCTCCCTCGGGCCGGACGCGGGGAGCTCGGCCAGGCTGCGCTGCAGCCCCAGGACGGCTATTTCTAAACAACTTCAGGGTCTAAACCTCCTGTACGATAGAGGGAGGTTTAAAGTTAGTGTTTCAGTTCCCTGGCGCTTGTATATACAGTGAGTTGTATTATTAACCCAGCCAGTCATAAACAGTTTTCAGGCGCAGTGAAGCAACACCAATTCCCAGGTCGGCGCGCACGCCCTCCTCCCACCAGGAGGCCCACCTGGATCGGGCGCCGGTCCCCATGGCGACCCCAGGAGGGGAGCTCCGGGGCTGCACCCAGCCTGTCCTCAGGCCGGGACCGCTGGGCTCTTGTGGGAGAGTCTGACCCGGGCAGGCTGGAGGCTGGGGCGCGGGCCGCGGAGTGTCCGCGGTCGGGGCAGCACGGTCCCGTCTGGGGAGCCAGGGCCTTGCGGAGCTTTCTGTAGTTAGGCGAAGGGATCTGCAGCCCGGGAGCCTCTGGTGGCCCCGGAGCACTCCGTCCGCTCCCACGCGCCGGGTCACCTTAGCGTCGCCGCGAGGCCCTGTTCCCACGGCCTGCGTGGCAGGCCCGAACCGCACCCAGTATCCCAGCCCTGGAAATGCCGGGACGGGCTCTCCTGCCCGCGACAGGGTCCGGCGCGTGGAAGTGAACTCGGGCAGCCCCGCCTGGGCGCGTGGGGCCCTGCGGAGGGCACAGAGCGGGAGTCCCGGGCGCGGTGACCGTGGCCGGCGGTGGCCCCGCGCCCGCGGCCGTCCTGGGGAGCGCGTCATGCGACCTGTCTCTGATTTCAGAACTACAAGCGGCACATGGACGGCATGTACGGGCCCCCGGCGAAGCGCCACGAGGGCGACGTGTACAACATGCAGTACGGCGGCCAGCAGCCCGACGTGTACAACCAGTACGGCGGCGCGTACGCGGGCGCGGAGCGCAGGCTGCAGGGCCAGTTCCCCTACGCCTACGGCCGCGAGCGCGCGCAGGGCCAGGCGCCCCTGCCGCAGATGATGGGCGCGCCCCTGCCCGCGGCCGGCGAGGGCCCGCAGCAGGGCCTGTGGGCGGCCCGCAACGAGATGCCTTACCCCTACCAGGGCCGCCCCGGCCCCGGCGGCCCCGCGCCCGCGCCGCCCTACCCGGGCCTGAGCCGCGCCGACGACCTGATGGTGCCCGACCAGCGGCTCAACCACGAGAGCCAGTGGCCTTCGCACGCCGGCCAGCGCCAGCCTTACCTGTCCCCCTCGGCCCCCATGCAGCCCATCACGCGCCCGCCCCAGTCCTCCTACCAGACGCCGCCGTCGCTGCCAAACCACATCTCCCGAGCGCCCAGCCCCGCGTCCTTCCCGCGCGCCCTCGAGAGCCGCATGTCGCCCAGCAAGTCGCCCTTCCTGCCCTCCATGAAGATGCAGAAGGTCATGCCCGCCGTCCCCACGCCGCAGGCCGCGGGGCCGCCCCCCCAGCCGCCCCCGATCAGGCGGGAGATCACCTTCCCCCCCGGCTCCGTGGAGGCGTCGCAGCCCGTCTTGAAGCAGAGGCGGAAGATTACCTCGAAGGACATCGGTGAGGCCCGGGCGAGGGCGGGCGGGGCCGCGGGCCCCGGGCTGCGGGCGCTGAGAGCCAGGGCTCCGGGCGGGGACCGGGGCGCCCCGGGCTGGGGCGGGACTGCGCTCCGCCGGGGAGTGGCCGCCCCGGCGCTGACCCCGCGAGCCGCGAGGCGAGGGAAGGCCGCCCGGCCTCGGCAGCAGCCCGCGGGTGGGCCTCCGCGGGAGACAGGGAGCCTCCCTCCGCGGGGCACTAGGTAGACGTGGGTGTGCCGAGGCCTGTCGAGTGGACGTGACCCGGCCCAGGAGTGACTTCAGTGACAAACGGAGCTCTGCGTCCCGTCGGGGACGCTCCCAACACCAGTGAGATATCTGGACTCGGAGCGCACAGTTTTCTGCATTATTTTTCAAGTACTTTTAGTATAGCAAAGGGAATTAAATATCTTAATTATATTAAAATTTTCTTTTAAAAAATCTCAGTCACTTGATATGAAATAATTTGCAGTGATTAGAAAAATATTAAAGATGTCTTCAGTCATTGGACATTACTGAGCTAGAAATAGAAAGGGGGGGAAAAGTAAGGAATTTTATAGAGAGGGGGTACTGGAGATGAGCGAGAGATACAAACACTGCGCACCATTTTATATATGGAAATATATGTAAAAATATGCACATGTATTTGTGTGTTTATATGTGTGTACATATGTTTAAATAACTATATATAAAATTTCTTAGTACACATTACACCAGTATTTGTCTGTAGCCTAGGGAAATTTAAGTTCCTCATTTTAAAAAGGAAGTTTGCTTTTCTATGGTAAAAGTATTATGTGCCTATCTTAGAAAAATTGAAAAGTAGATGAAATTGATATAAAGGTGGAAACCACCCCCATCCCTTCCCAAGGTGAGGCCGCTGTTGGCACCTGGTCTTGGCTGTTGCCACGGTGAGTTCTGAGTGCGCAGGTTCCGGAATCAGCTCCCCCTAAAATTCAGACAGATGTTGGGCCTCTTTTCCTAGCCCCAGCCATGGCAAACCCTGCCCATGTTTTATCTGATCACCTGAGCCCTCAAAGGGCTGGTATTGTCAACAGCATGTCTGAGGGTCAGCTCAGAAATAGAGGACGGCAGGGAAAACCCGGACTTTGTACCTGAGAGGTGCTGTTTGGGAATTAAGTTTGGCTTATAGTCTTTGTATTTGCCAGCCTTCCAAATTCGCCACACTGAGACATCTGTGAGTGGAGCAGGCAGAAGCATTGTTTGGTTTGACTCGGTTATTGAAGCTCTGATGCATCAGGCTCTCTTAGGGGTAAAAGAAAAAAGTGGAGATGTGCTGACCCACTGCCACCTGGAGAAGCACGTGAGCTCCTGTTTAACTAGCAAAGCAGAGACCTTGACGGTCACCGTTTCTTACTGAGCTATCGCCTCTTCTCAGATCTGGAAGTGACCGTGCTTAACAACCCCTCAGAACATTTACTTGAAACCAGTCCTCACACTCCACGTCTTTTCTCTTACTCTGTTACTTTCTGTTCACATGCATGGAGTTAATATTAACTACATCCTGTTCCTTCCCGTTGCCAGTTACTCCCGAGGCATGGCGCGTGATGATGTCCCTGAAGTCAGGTCTCTTGGCTGAAAGTACTTGGGCTTTGGACACTATTAATATTCTCCTGTATGATGACAGCACTGTTGCTACGTTCAATCTCTCCCAGGTAAGGCAGCGCCAACCGAGCCGAGGGCAGAATCAGAGTAAGAAAATTAAGTCTCGTTAATGCTTGAACTAATGTTAGCCCGCGGCATCTAACACTTTCTATCACCAGTATCAATCATTATATGGTTGTCTGAGAATGTAGTCTGGCATAACAGTTCATTTCAGTGTTTACATAAGTTTATACATACCTGTGTCTCATAAGAAAACCATAACCATGTACATGGGTGTGTGTATAGAATAGATGGTAGTAGTAAAATTAAGTTGCTGTTTAAAATGAATATTAGCCGTCCAATGGAATTAACTCAGATCTCACATAAAGTTATGTGTGTAGTCGGTGCTGGAAATGCAGCAGGTTGCAGTGGAGATAATTACTCTTCTTTCCAAGAGGACCTCACACCTTTCTCTTAACTAAAAAAATAAAATGTAATATTAAAGAGAAATTTTATATTTACAAGATACAGTTGACCCCTGAGCAACGCAGGGGTTAGGGTACCCCCACGTAGTCGAAAATCCGCATATAACTGACTCCCCAGACACATAAATTGTTCCTTGGTTTCCATGGGGGATGGGTTCCAGTACCTCCCCCATGAATATCAAAATCTGTGGATGCTCAAGTCCCCTGAATAAGAACAGTGCATATGGTCAGACCTCCCCATCCACAAATCGAAAATTGCACAGGTATTTGTTGAAAAAAAGTGGACCCTCTCAGTTCAAACCCATGTTGTTCAAGGTCAACTGTATATGCAAGTAGAGAATACAGTTTAATGAATCCCTATGTCCCCTTCATTCAGCTGAAATAGTCATGAACTCATGGCCACACTTATTTCTCAGTGTGCTCCCTCCCATCTCCACCTCTCTCCAGGTTACTGGAAGCCGTCATTTAAAAGCCTAGTGCTCTGAATGAGCTTACAACCCTCCTGCATTCAGTGCTGGGTTTAGAGTAGCTTCCAGCATAGCAGCTGGAGAGCAAGGGGGAGCTGAGGGTTGGGAGAAATGCCCAAGGGTCAGCTGGCTATAGACTTTTAAAGAATCGTCAGAGACAAACATGAGAAGAGGTTATTTTCCCTTGTGTGTGAACAGCTCTCTGCTTTGGATGAAAAAAGCCCAAACATCTAATTCCTCCCCTCTATTGAAATAGGACCACAATCTCCCACTTTCTTTTCTCTCATTTAAGTCCTCATTATAGCCCCGAAAGGCAGTTTTTCAGTTGAGAGGAAGTGTATTAATAAGGTCATAAACATTACATGAAGTCCATTTCAACTGAAAGTATTAAAAAACCTGTGTGTCCTGTGCTGGAATAGTCAGCTCCATCCTGGGGGACGTGGACTGCTGTTGATCCCCATTTTCAGGCAAGTCCCCTCTAGCAGCTTCCCTTTCCCTCGCCCAGAAAGAGAGCCAGGTGCAGCGTGTGGGGTGGGGCACACCCAAGCCTGCACTTGTACCCTAAAGGCGGTACTTTCTGGTTGCTCCTGGGGTTCCCTTCATGTGATGAGGTCGAACTGGGGAACCTGACAGCGGGCCAGGAAGGTGGTTGCTTTCTGTTCATCCTCACTAAGGAATCCTTTCTTACCTACTGAGCCTCTGTCGTCCCTTAACTGCGGATGGGACATTGAGGGAGGGGAGCTGAGCAGGTGCTAACCAGGGGGTGTGTCTAAAGGAAACATGTGCCTAAAGGAAACAAAACTGGTCCTGTCCTGGATGTCGTCAGCTAGAGCTGTGAATAGCTGAAAGGTAAAATTGCATTCTAGGAAACATTCGAATCCATTTATCAGGGACTCGATTTGTTTTTAATTTTCTGTTTATGAGCTACTATAATTGCTGAAATTATCTTCCTGCAAAGATATATGGAGAAAGTAAATCAGAGTGACCTGTGGTACCTGAGACAGAAATAACTCTACAGTTTGATAATAATAACCGTAAAAACCCAGGCGAGCAGAGTCTCAGACAAATAATAGAAAAGAACAGACTCACTTCCCATTTTCTAGTGGATACGTTATGTCTAAGTCAGAAAAAAAGGACAGCAAAGCCCTCTAATCCTAGCAAAATGAAAGTCACCAGTAACTTGTCATGTTGATAGTGCAGGAAATTAGAAACACGGTAAACACTGGTTTAGTACTAAAAATTCAGGAAGCTAGTTCTAACTGGGAAGTGGCTTCCCTTCCGTGGCCTAGTCCTAGCTGGTAAGTGGCTTCCCTTCCGTGGCCTAGTTCTAACTGGGAAGTGGCTTCCCTTCCATGGCCTAGTCCTAGCTGGTAAGTGGCTTCCCTTCCGTGGCCTAGTCCTAGCTGGTAAGTGGCTTCCCTTCCGTGGCCTAGTCCTAGCTGGTAAGTGGCTTCCCTTCCGTGGCCTAGTAAGTGGCATCCCTTCCATGGCCTAGTCCTAGCTGGTAAGTGGCTTCCCTTCCGTGGCCTAGTCCTAGCTGGTAAGTGGCTTCCCTTCCGTGGCCTAGTCCTAGCTGGTAAGTGGCTTCCCTTCCGTGGCCTAGTAAGTGGCATCCCTTCCATGGCCTAGTCCTAGCTGGTAAGTGGCTTCCCTTCCGTGGCCTACCCCTAGCTGGTAAGTGGCTTCCCTTCCGTGGCCCCCGGGGAGCGCCCCAGGCCCCGCTGCTGCCCGCCGCCGGCCGGCGCTCTGACCGCACCTGTTCTCTTCTCTCCATCCAGCTGTCGGGGTTCCTCGAACTGTTAGTCGAGTACTTTAGGAAATGCCTGATTGACATTTTTGGAATTCTCACGGAGTACGAGGTGGGCGACCCGGGCCAGAAGGCCCTGGATCAGAGCGCCGTGCGCAGGGACGGCCAGGCCTGGGCCGAGGAGCCGGCGCAGGAGGAGGAGGCGGCCGAGTGCTCGGGCGACGAGGCGGAGGAGGACGCGGAGGACACGCCCGGGGCGGGGCCCGGGGCCGAGGCGCCCCCGAAGGAGCAGCCCCGGCAGGCCAGCAAGTTCGACAGGCTGCCCATCAAGATCGTCAGGAAGAACAACCTGTTCGTCGTGGACCGGTCGGACCGGCTGGGCCGCGTGCAGGAGTTCAGCAGCGGGCTCCTGCACTGGCAGCTGGGCGGCGGCGACACCACCGAGCACATCCAGACGCACTTCGAGAGCAAGATGGAGATCCCGCCGCGCCGCCGGCCGCCGCCGCCCGGGCCCGCGGGGCGCACGAGGGAGCCGGACGGCGCGGGCGAGCCGGAGGAGCCGCCCGAGAGGAGCATCATCGCCACCATCGACGACGTGCTGTCGGCGCGGCCGGGGGCGCTGCCCGACGACGCGGCCGCCGGGGCGCCCGCCGAGGGCGGCAAGTTCCCGTTCGGCATCCGCCAGGCGCAGGGCCGGCGCCACATCCGGCTGCTGGAGGACGAGCCGCGCAGCCGCGACGAGGCGCCGCTGTGCACCGTGGCGCACTGGCAGGACGCCCTGGCGCGCCGCTGCATCTGCGTCTCCAACATCGTGCGCAGCCTGTCCTTCGTGCCCGGCAACGACGCCGAGATGTCCAAGCACCCGGGCCTGGTGCTGATCCTGGGGAAGCTGATCCTGCTCCACCACGAGCACCCCGAGCGGAAGCGGGCGCCGCAGACCTACGAGAAGGAGGACGGCGAGGACAAGGGGGTGGCCTGCAGCAAGGACGAGTGGTGGTGGGACTGCCTCGAGGTCCTGCGGGACAACACGCTCGTCACGCTGGCCAACATCTCCGGGCAGCTGGACTTGTCCGCCTACACGGAAAGCATCTGCCTGCCCATCCTGGACGGGCTGCTGCACTGGATGGTGTGCCCGTCGGCCGAGGCGCAGGACCCCTTCCCCACGGTGGGCCCCAACTCCGTGCTGTCGCCGCAGAGGCTCGTGCTGGAGACGCTCTGCAAGCTCAGCATCCAGGACAGCAACGTGGACCTCATCCTGGCCACGCCGCCCTTCAGCCGGCAGGAGAAGTTCTACGCCACGCTGGTCAGGTACGTGGGGGACCGCAAGAACCCGGTCTGCCGAGAGATGTCCATGGCGCTCTTGTCGAACCTTGCCCAAGGGGACACGCTGGCGGCGCGGGCGATAGCGGTGCAGAAGGGCAGCATCGGGAACTTGATCAGCTTCCTGGAGGACGGGGTCACGATGGCGCAGTACCAGCAGAGCCAGCACAACCTCATGCACATGCAGCCGCCGCCGCTCGAGCCGCCCAGCGTGGACATGATGTGCCGGGCGGCCAAGGCGCTGCTGGCCATGGCGCGGGTGGACGAGAACCGCTCCGAGTTCCTCCTGCACGAGGGCCGGCTGCTGGACATCTCCATCTCGGCCGTGCTGAACTCGCTGGTGGCCTCCGTCGTCTGTGACGTTCTGTTTCAGATCGGGCAGTTATGACCCCCGTGAGCCGGCGGCGCGGGCGGCCCGGCTGTGCGCTGCTCCCGTGGGAGAAGGGAAGAAGATCTCGGCTCCTCTGCCCCACTCACTATTTACCAATTGGGAATTAAAGAAATAATTAATTCGAACAGTTATGAAATTAGTATTTGCTGTCTGTGTGTATAAGTACATCTGTTTGGGGTTTTTTTTATTTTGTTTTTGTTTTTTTAACCAAAGTTACTGTCCAGTGCATTCAAAGGTCACTTTTTGTTTTTCACAGATTTTCTTTTTAATGTTCTTTCTTTTCCATGTTGTATTGCATTTTGGGGGAAGCAAATTGACTTTACAGAAAAAAGTTGTGGCAAAAAGATGCTAAGATGGGAAAATTTCACCCCACTGAGGCAAAAAGGTGAGAAATGGTCACTATCCAGGCGAGTTCTCCTTCAGGCGATGAAGCACCTGTATCCCGTGGCCCAAGCTCTGTGCAATAGGAACTGCTGGAGGTGGAGGTGCAGGGGCTCAAGGAGGTTGGTCAGGAGTCCGACCGAAGAGACACCGGCTTCTCCACAGGAAGGTGCGTTAGGCCCGAGCGAAACTAACCTGTTCCCTTAAGGCTGGAGCTGCGCGCCTGACAACCGTCGAGGGAAGCTGCTTCCTCGCCACGACCGTCGCGTCTGCTGTCTGTCCCTGGCCGCCGGACAGTCCTTCACAATTCCTTTCGTCATTTTTTAAATCGTTTTTTTACTGCCTATGGGCCGTGATGTATATAGAAGTTGTACATTAAACATACCCTCGTTTTTTCTTTCCTTTTTTCTTTTTTTTTTTTTTTTTTTTTTTTTTTTTAGTACAAAGTTTTTCGTTTCTTTTTCATGATGTGGTAACTACAAAGTGATGGTAGATTTTAAATAATTTTTATTTTTATTTTATATATTTTTTCATTAGGGCCATATCTCCAAAAAAAAAAAAAGAAAAAATACAAAAAACAAAAACAAAAAAAAAGAGGGTAATGTACAAGTTTCTGTATGTTCAAGCCGTGCTCCGTTTCGGGAGAGCAGCTGATCACCATTTGCTTCATGAATCAAGGTTGCCTATGGATTGATCTAGAAAATGGTCACAGTACAGACAAAAAGAGAAAATACAACTCAAAGGAAGAAATACAACTTCAAAGGTTTTTCAGTGACAAGAATCCACATTTGTATTTCAAGATAATGTAGTTTAACAAAGAAAAAAATCTTGATGTAAATTCCTCCTTTTCCTCTGGCTTAATGAATATCATTTATTCAGTATAAAATCTTTATATGTTCCACATGTTAAGAATAAATGTACATTAAATCTTGTTAAGCACTGTGATGGGTGTTCTTGAATACTGTTCTAGTTTCCTTAAACTGGTTTCATAGTAACCGAGTTATTGACAAGATAGAGGGAAATACAGCCGTGTACTAACCAAGTCCCTCCTGACGAAACCGTGAGGTCGGGAGGGACCTTTAGGGGTTACCTGCTTTAGAGTGGGGAGCAACAGTTTGACTTTCTCAGATTACTTAGCTAATTAGCCTTTGTCTGAAGCAATCAACTCCAGCAGCATTGGGGTGTGAGAGTTTCCAGTGTACGTGGGAGGTGGCTGCTGGCCCGGGAGGTGAGGCCTCGAGAGCTCACTGGCCTGCGTGTGAGACTCTGCCTTTTACTAACCCGTCTTAATTTCCATCAGAGTTCGATCTATCCGTGTTCCTTCTGTGTGCCTCAGAGTTATTTTGCATTGAGTTACTCCACCCTGTATAATATTTATATTGTGCAATGTTAAAAAGAATATGTTATATTGTATGTGGTGTACATAGTGCAAAGTGATTATTTCTATTTCAGGGCATATTAATATTCTCATACTCCTTCTGACCTGGTGCACAGTAGCTTTTGAATACTAGTCATTTCTGATTTAAACTTCTCTTCCTGGGTCATCGACTGTTACTGCGTCACAGTCACTCTCTTTGAAACTGCTGCAGAATTAAGCTGTTAGCGGACACCCTCCTGATTCTACCTCCTCACACCGCCCTGCTCTTCACATCACCGCACACTCAAAACTCCAAGTCCTCCGCCGGCCCGCGATCCAGGCGCACATTTCTCACGGTCACACATGGAAGAGTTAGACAAGAGCACGTGGTCATAATCAGAGTGAGACGTGACTCGTGTGTCACAAGGAAAAATTTTCTGCAAGCAGTCTCATCCATCAGCGCCCACATTACCTAGTCTTCTTACATAGCAATCAGCCAAATGTATGTTGAATTAAAAACCCATTTATAATTCTACTTGAAATACATCTGCTTGCTAAGAACAGATTTTAGAGCTCCAAGCTTCAAATACGGAGATTTGTAAGAGGGAATTCAGTATTATGAGAATTGCTCTCTTACAGAGTATGAATAAAAGGTGTGTAAAAACTTCGAAGTTATCTAATATCCCAGTTCATTTACTTGTCAATCGAAAGAGTAAAATCATTACGAAAGACTGTTGTTGTCATGGTGAGTTGTACTCGAGACCTAGAGTCTGACCATTGAGCAGCACGTGTGTGCGCACTGACGTGACCGTGACCTCTAGCGTAATCCAGGAAGACTTTAGCATCCTTCCTACATTCCCGCCCCGACTCAAGACGACAGAAGCCCGTGAAGAACTCACAGCCCGCCTGAGATCATCCTGCCTACAAACTGAGTTACTGCTTTGTCCTAAAAATTAGTTGTTTCTTTCCTATGAGGCTTTTCAGAAATTTACAGGATGCCCATACTTTAAATGTGTACAAAAAAGATAAAAATAAAGGTGCAAAGAAAGTTTAGTATTTTGGAATGGTGCTATGAAGTTGAATCTGTTGGCATTGGAGTGGATTTTCTTAAATGTCACATGGAGCTATTACTGGGCGGCATGTTCTCAGAAATAACTATTAAGATGTTTTGTTTGAGGTCGAGAATGATACCGAATCAGTTTTTATTGGTGAATGTGACCTATTCAAAAACTAGCTAAGCTGTTTTTTAAGTTATAATAGAGATGGTTTTCCAAAGGGGTGTGAGCAGCTCGGTGATACAGTGTAAGCTTCTATGGACAGAAGGTGGCCTCTGCCCGCAAATCCACCCATTTAAAAATGGAAATCTCATTTCCTGTCAAACCCCACGTACCAGTTCCCGCATCTGTTCACCTTAAAGGAAACAGAAAGTGCGACAAAGGAGCCCGACAGCCCATTTCCTCTCGCTGAGTTTTGTTTCTCTTTGTCTGGAGAGCTGGGGCCCTGCTGCCTGGCCACCCCTGCCCTGCCCTCTCCCGTCCCCCCGGCAGCACCCTGAGACCCTCAGAGTCAGGCCAGCTTTTAAAAACGGCCACTAATATGTTTGGTGGGAGCCTGCAACCTGCCGGCATGGCCCGTTGTTTCTAATTCAGAGATGGATTGAGCACACACTATGTGCCAAGCTGTGTTCTAGGTGCTGAGGAATCATTAATGGACAGAGAGGCCCTGTTTTAATTACGTTCTAGTCTTTCATGTCAATTATAGAAATAAACTAATCTTCCCAATACAGTGTTTACATGCTGAGAACTTAGTACGTTTTGTTGACTAAGAAATAAGGTGAACCCGGGTGTGGGGAGAAGAGCTGGGCCTGAAAACGAAGGGCACCTCGTGAAGCCCCACTGTGGCCTGACGCCGAGCTCACCTGTGTGCTCTACAGACGTGCTGGATGAGCGGCCTCGGGGTCCCGTCCATCCTACAAGGTGGGTTCTGAGGCTTCTGGGTCCCTTCCTGCTCATCTGCAGATGAGGGGCTGTGCCTTCTGACGTGGAGGGAAAGGCAGGCAGAACTGGGGACCCGTGATCCCAGGTTACATGGATAAGCCCTTGGAAATTCAGGAATTGCCTGAAATTCAAGGCCTCTTTTGTCCTTAAGTCCCACAAACCATAACGTGCCCAGGCCCAGCTCTGGTCACGGAGCTCAGTGCTCTGTCCACTGATTTCCAGTCCTGCTTTTTGGTGGTGACCCATGTCAGGCAGTCCTCTCAGATGCCAGTCCATTTAGCAGGTTAACTCGCTTTGGGATTTAATACAGGAAACTCCAAGGGGGAGTTAGGGGAAGACCATCAACTGCATCCCAAACTTACGAGACTGATTTTTTTCCATCCTGAATTTGGTTTTAGGGACTTGAAGTTGTACCCCAGCCTTTTCCAAAGTATATCCTAAGAAACAGAAGAGATCTCAAAAAGAAACTGCCCTACATGTTCTCAAAAAGAAGCTGCCTTACATGTTCTCCCGGCCGCCTGTAGTCCATATTGCCTCGTTGAAGACTGAGAAATCCTGGAGAGAAGGAGCCTGTGTTTTCCAGGCATGTAACTGGGGAACCCTTTTGTTTATAAATCCTAAAAGCGTACTGCAGGCTTCGAAATGCCCGCACCAGCCGCAGGTCATGGCTGATTCCTGAACACCCGTGTTCCCTGCGTATGTATCCCAGTGTATTCTTACTCCTTAGACTGGAATAGAGACGTTCTCACTGAAGGAGTTCTGGAATCTTCTGTCGATGCCCCCATAGCCTTCAGCAAGGTACTTAAATTCTTTGAACCTCAGTTTCCTCACCTGTAATATGGGGGCAACACCTACCTTAGGGTTGGTAAGGATTAAATGAGGCCATTGTATAAAGGTCTTGTAACCTCAGTGACCCCTGTACATTAATCCTAAGCACACACGCGCACATACACTCTTCCTTTGCTGTGGACCCTAAAATGCATTTCATGTCATTTTTAAATCTGGCCTAAGAATATCTAACCATTTTCATAACCAGTCACACATCTCTTGTGGCTTTCTGTTGGCTTGTTTTCTGTTAAAAGCCATGAAGGCCTAGTCTGTGGGTTGCCTGTGCTCAGTGCTGGGGGTGACTGCAGTTCCTCTGTTGGATGTCAGGTTTGGATGCTGGGCATCCACAGGGGGTAGAAGAGTCACCTTTAATTTTGCAAGCCTGGGGGGGGCATATCTGGAATATAGTCATGTAGTAAACTTGCCCTGTCCTGTCCTTCCAAGGAAAAAAAGTGGCCAGAGACATATTTCAGGGGTCAAATGTGGCAGGTGGCTGATCAGTGTTGCATCGGATTTTCGTTTTCATCTGATGGCACAGCAGGGCACTTCCCCAGAGAAAAGGGACTTTGGTCTCCACCCTTGGCTGGAGGCCGCATTCCTGTGGGCCGTGCAGGTGGCCTTGGGTGCTCACTTCCGTGGAAGCTTAAGATCAGGTAAGTGATAAAACCTGGGCTTTCATTTCTGCATGAACTTGGTATTTAGCTCGCCCAGAATCTGTATGTTCTACAAACTAGGTTTTTCCCAAGGCTTCAGGAACCCGGACTTGGATTCAGCCTTTTGAAGATACTCGTGTTCCAAGGAAGCCGTCCCGGCAGCACCGGCAGCATTTACACGCTGCTTCCAGGTAAGTGGCGATGACGTTTGTGGTGTTTTGCACTCGATATCGGCATGGCCTTCAGGCCTGTGTTTTCTTAGGGTTTCATGGGCGCTTCCCTGGCTTGGGGGTTCTCAGGATATCTTCCCTAATGAGCGACCCCTTTGGTGGCCCTGCTCGATGACATTTAGGGTTTTACTTTTTTTCTTTTCTATTTCATTTTTCAGTCACCCATTGTGACTCTAAAGACACCTGAGGAATGAGAAGTGACCGGGGTCATATGGGGAGGACACCAGTTGCTTATGTTTGGATCATAGCTTTTAAAATGATGGTCTAATACAAGAAGTTACTTCCTCCCGTGGGGAGGGAAAATGGCACATCTACACATTTCAGATGAACACACCTCTAGCGTGATGATAAAATGTCCCCCTAAGCACAGCGTGTTTTGCTGGTTCAGTGTCTTTTTCACGAAATGGTGTGAGCATGTGGCCAGCGCTTGTCTTGGCCACAGGATGTGAAGGAAGAAGACTCCTGGTGGCGAGGAGCTGCGGGGCCCAGTGGTTTGAGATGAGCTTCAGTCCCAGAGGGGAGGCTCCTCAGCCCGCGCTCCACGGGCAGCCCCCCTCCCCACACTTAACATTCAATGTCTGCCCGGCTGCGGAGCTGATGGGGATGCATCTGGGGAAAAGTCAGGTTTTGCTAATCCGTGGAATTTCATTTTGGTGGCCTTGTTTCCAAAAGTTAAATATGATATTAGTTTGGTCTTAGTTTGGTCTTAGAGTGCGCTGGCATCTCCCCCCACCCCCACCGCCCCCAGACAAGTAGCCCACATTCACTCCCCAGCCCTCCTTCCCTCCAGGACTGAGAGCTCCTGACACTCCCACCCCAGCAAGGGCCCCAGGGTGGGCATGACCCATCCCTGCACCTGCCACAGGGGAGCAAGGCCCAGCAGGGTGCTGTCTCAGACCTCACTCAGACCCCCAGGTGAGCAGAGTTCTTGGTGTTCTCCCACAGCCCAGTCGAACGAGCCGGATTTGCCTCCATGCCTGTGTCATTCCCTTCAGCATTATAATATATGGGCAAAGCCTGCACCCTCCATCTAACATAAAATAGGCGTGTACCAAACCACAGCACCCTCTTCAATCCAAAAACATGCTGAGCCATCACATGCCTAACGGGGGCCTCGCACATCAGTGTGATGCCAGCTTACAGGGAGCAATCTGGGAAGGCTTCCTGTAAGAAACTTCCTGAGTTGTAACGGAGCTAAGAAGACATTCTTTCCCAGGCAGGGAGCTTATCATATGGGAAAGAGCTAACACATCCCTGGGTGTTCTGGGATCTAAAATGAATCCAAAATTGTTCAATTACAGGTTTTTAAGTGGTCCGGGGAGAAGTGGGGTGGGTGCCAAAAGTGAGACTGTAAAGGTAAGTGAGCAAGGACAAGACCAACCACAAGAGCCTGGCATCCCTTCTAAGAATGTTGGCCTTTGGGGACTACGGGAAGGTTCAAACTTGGGAACAGTGTGACCAGCTCCCTGGTTTAGAAAGACTGCGGGACAGTGTGGATGGGCCTGGGGAGTATTATGCTAAGTGAAATAAGCCAGGCAGAGAAAGCATCACATGATCTCACTCATGTGGAATCTAATTAACAAAATAAACTGATGAACAAAATAGACCCAGAGACATGGAAGCAGGAACAGACCGAGGGGTCTCCGAGGGGAGGGTGTTGGGGGTGCTGGGGATGGAGAGAGAGGAACTGGGGAACTTACATGCGTACCCCATGGACACAGACAATAGTATGGGGAAGGCCTGGAGGGGGGGCACATGTGGGGTGCAGGGGATCAATGGGGGGAGAAAAGAGGGGAAGGTCTAATATTTTCAACAATAAAAATTTTAAAAAGTAAAAAAGACATGGGCGTCCAAGGAATGAAACTGGACGTTGAAAGCTGCGGGGTTTGCAGTGGTCACGCGCACAGGGCTGGGGCTAAGGGATTAGCAGCCTTAGGAAGGCGCAGATCCGAGGGTATTAGGAGGCGGGATCCAGTGACGGGGCGGGCGTGGGGCAGGAAAGGGACGTCGGGTCCTGCCAGGGGTCACTCCGACTGGAACGGCCAGTGGTTGGGCAGGCAAATCTGGGGGCCCAGCTACAAGCCTCGGGTGGCAGCCTGCTCAGCAGGACAGTGGCCCAAGACGTCCAGGACCCGCGGGCATGCTAGGCTGGCAAAGGACAGTGAGGGCGCTGCCGGACCCGGGCAAGGAGCTGTCCCAACCGGGCAGGTGCGCCCGCGGTCAGCGGGGCCGGGAGCGAGGCCGGGCGCCGGGAGGGGAGGAGCAGCGCCCCCTAGAGCCGTCGGGGGGGGAGTGCAGCCCCCTAGAGCCTTGGGGGGGGAGAGCAGCCCCCTGGAGCCGTGGGGGGGGGAGCGCAGTGCCCTGGAGCCGTGGGGGGAGCTCAGCCCCCTAGAGCCTTGGGGGGGGAGAGCAGCCCCCTGGAGCCGTGGGGGGAGCGCAGCCCCCTGGAGCCGTGGGGGGAGCTCAGCCCCCTAGAGCCGTGGGGGGAGAGCAGCCCCCTGGAGCCGTGGGGGGGGGAACGCAGCGCCCTGGAGCCGTGGGGGGAGCGCAGCCCCCTAGAGCCTTGGGGGGAGCTCAGCCCCCTAGAGCCTTGGGGGGGAGAGCAGCCCCCTGGAGCCGTGGGGGGAGCTCAGCCCCCTAGAGCCGTGGGGGGAGCGCAGCCCCCTAGAGCCTTGGGGGGGGAGAGCAGCCCCCTGGAGCCGTGGGGGGAGCGCAGCGCCCTGGAGCCGTGGGGGGAGCGCAGCCCCCCCCTAGAGCCTTGGGGGGAGCTCAGCCCCCTAGAGCCTTGGGGGGGGAGAGCAGCCCCCTAGAGCCGTGGGGGGAGCGCAGCGCCCTGGAGCCGTGGGGGGAGCGCAGCGCCCTGGGGCCGTGGGGGGAGCGCAGCCCCCTAGAGCCTTGGGGGGGGAGAGCAGCCCCCTAGAGCCGTGGGGGGAGCGCAGCGCCCTGGGGCCGTGGGGGGAGCGCAGCGCCCTGGAGCCGTGGGGGGAGAGCAGCCCCCTAGAGCCGTGGGGGGAGCGCAGCCCCGGTCCCGCGGGGTTAGCGCTGGGCCCGTCCGACTCCGCGCGCAGACCTAAGACGATGTATTTGTGTTGATTTTAAGCCACCGAGTTTGTGGGCTCTTGTTCCAGCCGCTCTTCAGTGCCGTGGGAACGCCCCGGGGGCTGGGGTAGGACCCGGGTGTCACCTGCAGGGACGGGGCCGCGTGGGCCCCTGGGGGCGGGGCTCAGAGCGGGGGGGGGGGGGGTGCGGAGCGAAGACGGGGAGCCGGGCCAGGGCGGCCTCGGGGACGCGGCCGGGTGTCCGGCAGGCAGCCCGGGGCCGCAGCGGAACCCGGTGGGGTCAGGGAGGCAGGGCCGGGTGGCGGGAGGACCCCGGTGGCTCGCAGGGCTGCGGCCCGGAGGTGGGCGGCGGGGGCGCCTGGAGCCGCCGGGCCGACCCCCCAGCCCTCCCGCGGACCCGGGGGCGCCCGTCCTGCGCCCGCTCGGCGCCACCGTCCAGTGTCCCACGAGGTCGCGCCGGGGCCGTGGGGGCTCGTCCTGTGCCGTCGAGGGGACCCCTGGGTAACCGGCTCCGAGCCCCGGTGCTCCGTGGGGAGGGCGGGGTGCTCCTGGGTGGGGTTCAGGGCTGCAGGGAGGCGTAGAAGGGGGGGCAACGGGAAAAGCGGGGTTCCCTGATAAGGGGAGGAAGCAAGTTGTTTGGGTAGACGGGGGGCGGGGGGGGGGGGGCTGGGGTCCCAGAGAACAGAAGGACTCCCATGGTGACAGCGAGGGAAGATGTCGCCTGAAGGACGCTGGGGACGCGGGTGTGGGAGTGTCCTGCAGGGGTGACGGTGTTGTCCCTCACCAAGTGAAGCGGACCTTCTGGGAGTCCAGAGCCCGTGGCCAGCCTGTCATCTGTGTCCCTGGCCTTGTGGCCTCTTCCCCCGGGAAGGAACCTGTCCCCACAGCGTCACCTTCCAGCCTCAGCCCGGAGCCAGGACCTGGGACCCTGGATGTGCAGTGCGCCTCCGGGAGCAGGTGGTCAGCGCCATGAGCAGCCTCCGCAGTGCCGGGAGAGAGGCCGCAGCCTGAGGACATGGACAGAGAGGGATGCGGAGGCCGAGGTGGCTGGGACCGGCTGGGATGGGGTGGCACAGGCGGCAGTTCCAGGGAGGACTTGGTGACCCGTGGCAAAGCCCTTCCTGCCAGGCTCCCTGGGACGGGGCCCATGGCTGAGGGGACAGTGGCGCTGCAGGTCGGGCAGCCCCGGGGACCGGCGGCCTGTGGTCCCTGGGCCTGGAGCCCCGCACTCTTCCTCGGCTGGCTACTCAAGGCCCAGGCCAGTGTCCATGCAGACCGGGAGCTGCCGCAGCCTGCAGAGCCCCTGGGATTGGCGGGCCCTAATCACAGCCGCTCAAGGCCTTGCATCCCTGCTCAGAGCACCCCCTGCAGGGGAGCAGCGCCTGGAGGGGCGGGGGCTCCTGTGGGGGAGCTTGGCTGAAGTCAGGAGGGGGGGAAAGGGGTCCTTCCTGGAGTGGGGTGTCAAGACTCCTGCATCCCCCCCTTTACAGAACAGGGTCTGATAAAATCCTACATCTGAAATCAAAGCAAAACGGAACCTGCTTTAGAGGCAGGGAAGCGTGCTCAGAGGACAGGCAAAGCCCGGCAGGGAGGACATATGGCGTTTGTCAATCAAACGCAGAGCAACCTTCAAAAAGCCATTAGGAGGCAGCCCCACGCTGGCTCCTGTTGTGCTGGCGGATGGTTGGCTCCGTCCACGGGCCCCACAGACGCTCTGCTTCTGGGACTAATTAGCCTTCCGGAGGGCAATCAAGGGCCCGCTGCGGGGACTTTCTCAGGGACTGAGCTGGTAGATGATTCAGATGGACGCCACTGGAAACGGGCAAGAGCCAGGTAAGCAGGGCTCCCTCCTGGGGACTGGCCACGCTGCTTCCTCCGCCTGCAGGATGGCAGCTCTGGGGCCCTCAGCAGCCCTGTCCTTGAGCCCAGGAGTGTCACCACCACCTCTCCCAGGCGGATCGCTTCCCCCACCCAGGTCCTCTCTCTGGCAACACTCCCTTCCAGCGCTCAGCTGAATTCTTCAACGTTGTCCAATCTTGCACTTATGTCTCCAGAGCCTCATGTGGCAAGAACTGGGCCCGCTGTGCTCCCTGCAGGGTCTTCGGAGCCTGGACGGGCACCTGGCACAGAGCATGTTCAGTTAACGTGGCAGGTGCGTGCGTCTCGTTGCAGCCGGACTATCCTGGAGGACCTCCCTTGAGGAACGCACTTCCAACAGGCACGTGTGTTTACTTCCTCTTGTTTTAATGTGAGTTAGATTTAGGGAGAACTTGGTCCCTGAATTTGCTCCTCCCATTCTTCCCAGTGTGGGCTGCGTGCACCTCCTAGGAGTGCCATGGAATGGGGTCAGGGGCAGTGCCAGCTTCTGCCAAGGCCCAGCTGCCTGCTCAGGCCTCACTGCCTTCCACAGCCTGTTTCCACTGCCCGGGCTGCCTCCCGACTGCGGCCTTCCTGGTGGTCACCACACCCACTTGGAAGGTGGCAGTTCCCAGTCACGTGGGCTGGACTGACGTGTCTGTGGGGCTCCGTGCACGTCTGGGCGTTTGGTGCCATCACGGGCTCCCTGCCCCCTCTTCTGTGTCTTTGCTCCCACTTCCTGTCTCCTGCCCAATGAGCCCCCCCCCCCATGGAGCAGACTGGTGGGAAGACCCGCGACCTGAGAGCTGGCTGGTGGGTGTCAGGAAGGGCGGGGTGGTAGGCAGCACCTGGAGGAAGAAGAGAAGTGGAAGTACCTCGCACTCACCTGTGCCAGGTCAGCACCAGGGACAGGGGGTTGGGACACTGGGAAAGTAAAACTTCAGGATGTCCCAGAAGGAGAAAGTGTAGACACGTGATAGAGACACTGGTGCCCGAAACCAACCGAGACCCATGTAGTTGTCTCCGTGTTCCTCGAACCAGGTGCACACGGGCCTGCGGGCTGCCCTTGGCCTCCAACACCCTGTGTCATCCGTCCTGCAGGGTCCCCCCAACAGGCTGAACTCCTGGGTCCTGGGCCCAGGGCCTCCTGTGAGTGCCGGGCAGCGTGGGGCTCCGGGGCCGTGAAGGGCAGCGTGGACCAAGCCCGGGCCCTGTGGCTCCTGGCTGAGGGGCGTGCGGTTAGCAAAGCATCTCACAAGTACTTCTTCACTCCCTGCATCTGCCCCCATCACTCAGCCCCCCTTCTCTGTTCTTTTCTTAAACTGAGGTTAAAAATGTGTCCTTTGTAGAAATTTTGAAAAGTATGAGAGCATAGAGATAAAAATTAAAAATAAAAATTACCTGTAACTCTGGCCCCCAGAAATATCCACTTTAATAAAGTGTTCAATTTTATAAGCAAATTATAAAATGTATTCTATCGTGAGCCTTTTCATGTCATTAATTTTTCTAAAATTTGAGTCCTAGTGGCTGCCTAGGGCTCCATTTATTTCCCAATCTCTTGTTGTTGGACGGTTATGTCTTTTCCAAATTTCACCACCATAAAGAAATTCCACAGTGAACATCCTGGAAGATAAATCTTGGAGACTACCTGTAATTAGTTCATTAAGGCAGATTCCTAGGATAAATTCCTGTAGAGACGATGTATTAAATAGGACAACTATACTTAAAGCAATTTGGACCTCACACCATTAAAAATCCCAATGGAAGTGGAGGGAGGGCCAGTTCCTTGAACCCAGACAGCAACTATCTTTTCCCCCACAAATTTGATAGACAAAAAAGACCTTTATTGTTTCATGTTCATTTCTTTGTCAGCCAGATTGAGCCTTTTTAATGTTTTAATTCATCTGTAGTTTGTCTTTTGGAAAATTTCTATTTGTATCCTTTGTCAATTATCTGCCAGAATATTAATCTTTTCTAAAAATTGAATCTGTATGAACTATATTTTTTTAAAAAAAAAACTGTCACTTTTTTCCTCCCCCCCCCCCCCTTAGTTTTGCGTTTTTGACCTCAGTCTCTTTATCTGCAAAATGAATCACTGGGACTAAATGACCTCTTCACCCCAAGGTCATTTCCAGGAGCTCAGAGCTCCTGTTGTCACCCTCCCCTCAGCCGCCACCTGCCCAGGTCTCTGAACCACTAGCATACCTCCAGGAAAACTTGAATCTCAGGTGTCTTCGTGGCTTGGGTTTCACCCTTGAATAATAAGTGGGGCCCATTGGGCTCCCGGGTGTGAGAGGGAGGAGTCCCTCCGGGAAAGGGGTGGGCTCAGGTCTCAGTTCTCGCACCAGGAGCCTGCGCTGGGCCATCTAGCTGCAGGGAAATGCGGGCGGGGGCCACCTCCCCCACCGCTGGCCCAGGAGGTAGCATCACGTCCGCATGTCCACACGTGGACTTCGATGTGGCTGTGAATGCCGTGGCCTGGAAGAATTTGCTTTTAAATAAGTAGGTTCCAGAGCAATGAAAGCCCTTTCAGATGCACACGAGAATGTGATCTGGACACGTACCCTTCAAAATATTACCCTTTTCCATCCCTAGGAGCTGGGGTTACCCATTTTTACTTGGTTCTTTAGATTCGTGTGTTTCTACACAAATGGGAGTTGCCGTTCAGTGACCAACACCGCTCTTCTTTCTCCCTCCCAGATGTTGCCTCGAACCGACTGCTGGAGGCCGTTGCCCGCTGGAGTCTCGTCCCTGCTGCCAGCATGTCACTAGCTCAGGCGGCTCGGGTGGGACCTTGGTCACTGCCTGCCGGGTCACGTCAGGCCTTGTTGGCAGACACTGGACTCCCGCACGGGGAACGGGCTTTTCCAGGAAGGGTTTTCTCCCTTTGGCCCCTTTGGGGGTCTCTGGGCCTGGGGTCACAACCTCTTAAAACGGGTTCTCACAGGCAGGGGAGCAGGCTCACGGCACTGCCTTGCCTCCTGCTGCTGACCATGGCCAACGTTTCCAAGGACAAGAGAACGGCTGTGTTGTGACAGATGAAGTCGAGGCTGCAGGCTGGTAAGGGAGGGGGGTGAGGTGGTGGCTGCTGGTGACAGAGAAAAAGCTGGACGCCCCTACAATGCTGTGTTTGTCCTGCACCCTGAGCTGTGGGAGTGACCGGCTGACATGCCTAAGCTTCCTGCTGTCAGTGAAGACAGGCGAGCTCCTTTGTGATGACATGTGTGTCAGGCTCACACTTAACAGCGTCACAGTGGGAAGGGGGGCAGCCCCCTGAGGATCCTATACCTACCTTGGCAAGCCCTGGGGGCCTCTAGAAAGGTGTGACCTCAGAGGGGACAGAGGTCTGCTCCAGGCACATTTTCTGATTTGGGGTTTTTGTTTGCAGCTGCCCCTTTTTCTGGCCCCCCCTAGAGGCACCTGCTCATCCATAACATGAGCCAGGCGCTTCACTCTCCCGAGAGCTGGAGTGTCCGGGGCACGTGGCTAGGGTTTGATCCCAGGCGGGGTGGCCCTGGGGCTGGCAGCCCAGCCAGTCTCCTTTGGTCACCTTTCAGCTCAAATGTGCACTGGAGTCGCACGCAGCCCACAGTGACGCCAGGCCCCTGGCTGGATGGCCAGTGGGAGATGTTGGGGGGGGGGGGCTGGGATGGAGGAAGGGAGCTAGGACTTTTTCCCCATGTTTGGTCCCTCAGGACAGTGTCCCAGCAGCAGGGTCCACCCACCCGAGAGTCAGCTGCAGGGCTCTGGTTCTCACAGTGCTTCCTTCTGCGCGCTCTGCCCTCTGGTGCCTGCATGGCACTCCGGGGGTGGGGGTCCTGTTCTCCTGGCTGGACACAGGCACATGGCAGGCACGGTGGGCAGTGGGCGTTCGGCCCCAGGTAACCGACGGCCCCGCCACCACGCGGGCCTGTCCTCACAGGTGGGTTCTCTCTGGAGAAGTGGGCCCAGGGGGTCCTCCAACGCAGGGGGTCCCAGAGGACCCAGGCCCACTCCCCACACTAACTGGTGGTCTCTGCGTGTCTGCCCCCAGACCAAGGGCGCTGGCCCTGGAGACTGATCCATCTCCACCTTTTAACTCCTTCCGTGTCACAGCTGGGGGCACCTGGGGTGCCTCTCCTTCCTCCATGCAGGTCTTCCCCGGACACGGGGGACGTTACTGCACCCCCTGACCCTTCATTCAGGGATCTTCTGTGTATTTAAGTCTCTAACTCACCTTCAACATCCGTCCCTTCAGCCCTTCCTTCCGCCTTCGTGGGTCGGCTGGCCATTTGTCTGGTCTCCATGGCAACGGCACCTCTAATGGATGGCTGTTCCTGCGAGGTCATGGCTGCTGCCTCTCGTCACCTCCCTGCCTGCACACTCCCCTGCACACACAGCTCCGCTTCCCCCAAATCACCAGCGCACACCGGAGGTCTGGCTTCATCTCCTAAGACTCATCCCCGCCCGGTTCTCTTTTCTGTCCAGTTTTAGTATCTCGGGCGGTTTGCTTGAACCTTGGCGGGTCGGCTCTGACCCGCATTTGTCAGCAGGGAGTGGAGTCGGCGGGTGTGGAGATGCTTGGGGAGTGTGGACGGATGGTCTGATGGGGACAAGGCTGCCCCACGCGCCCCTGGGAGCCCGTGGGCTGCGGTGCTGGCCGGGCCAGGATGGGGTCTCACGCAGCCACTGGGCAGGTGCGCTCAGTAAACGATTCCTGTGCTCCCGCCGTGAGCTGGGCCCTGGGACACGGTGCTGAAGTGTGTAGTCTCTGCGTGTAGCCTGGGGGCTGCTGGGAGGAGGGTGGTCACGCTAGGAAATGAACAGACGAGATATCCAGTTAGGTTTGAATTTCAGGTAGACAATGATTTTTTTAGTGTAAGTATCAATATTTGTTGTTTATCTGAAATTTGAGTTTAACTGGGCATCCTGTATTTTATTGGACAACCCTAAGTGGGAGAGAAAAGAAACAAATAAGCAAATATAGAAATAACATGATTCCAGGACCTGGCGGGTGCCGGGGAGGAAAAGCCAGTGCTCTGTGAGAGCATCCCAAGGGGCTAAGTGGATGGTTAGAAACAGACTCCCTGGTCCAGGAGCATGGGCAGGAGCCTCCCTATGCGAAGCTTAGGGGCAGAGGGAGCATTCCAGGCAGAGGGACTAGCACATGCAAAGGCCCTGAGGTGGGGAAGAGTTTGACGTGATCCCCAGGCAAGCAGGCCAGTGTGACGGATGGAGAGGCCGGCAGACAGGTGTGGACGGCTTGGCTTGAGGGCCTAATCGACCTGCCGCAAGAGCAGGTGGCCAACAAACTGTAGTTACTGCGTGTTGTTAATAATTATGATTTTAAAAGTCAGGCCAAATATGAATCCTAGACATTGTGTAGAACACGCCCTCACTCACTAAACTGCCACCTTTCTCTTAGCTTTCTATAAAGAGGCCATTTCAGTGCCCATGCGCGGAATACCATGCATAACACACCAGCCTGTACATTTGAAAGTTCTCTTTAAAAAATTAAGAAGCAGAATATTGTCTGAAATGCATTTTTCCATCATAAGACCGTAAAATGTCAGCGAGGCCCCCTGCCCCAGCCCGAGCGTCACCAGGGAAGTCAGGAGACTCGTGTCCTTCAGCATTGGCCTGGGGCTCCCGCCGGCTCCTCTGCACCCCTGCCGTCCACATCGCTGTGGGGGGCCTGTCGCCCGACTTCTCTGGGACTGGTTTGCTCATCTGTAGGACGGGCACAGCAGCACCCAGGGCAGGGGGTTGCACCGAGGGTCCCGGGACGCGAGGCACAGCGCCGCGGAAAGGAGGTGGCCTGGCGGCGTTCCCAGCACAGCTGCTCCATCGCCGCCACCTGAGAGGCGCGTGGGGCGCGGCCCGGTTAAGTCACGTGGCCCCAGGATTCTGCGCGTCGGGGGATCATCTCCCGGGCAGGTGGCCTTCGGCCTGCAGAGGGGACAGGAGGTCACTTAGGCAGGGTCAGTGCAGGGTCGCGTCTGAAAGGGGCTTAGCCCCGAAGGCCGCCTGTCTGGGCTGGGGGGAGCCGCGACCCCCTGCTGTCCTGGGGCCCCGACTGAGGCTCCACCCTCCCCGCAGCTACTCAGCCCAGCTGCGTCCACCATCCCGAGGGAGCAGGGCCGAGGGCTGTCTCCACGGGACCTGCTCGCAGTGGGACATGGGGTCAGCGCCTGGGCCGGCCCCAGATCCTAACTCCACGGCCCACTAGCCACGTGAGTCTCACTTTTCTCCTCTGCCACACAGGGATGGGCCAGTGGCACCGTCGCCATAGAATGGTGGCGTGGGTTCACCGAGGTGGCCTGCAGCTACCATGCTTGGCACAGTGCCTGGAGCCTAGAAACATCCAGCAGCAGCCACGGCAAGGCCAGCACCACCTTCAGGGCCACCCACGTTATTGGGGGCGGGGACCGTGCATGACACGGCTGTCGCTGAGAGAGAGTGGGGGGGGGGCCCTAACCATCAATGTCGGCTGCTGATCCCCGGCCGCAGTCTGGGCTCTGATCCTGTTTGTAATTGTCTTCAGTCCCGGGAGTCTTGGTGTGAACGACAGTCCTACAGGCTGGAGGCCAGGCCTCCAGAGGGGAGTGAGAGCCGGGGCTGGGGGAGGGCTTCTACTTGGAATTTGAGGCGCAGCCACTTTCTAGGGAAGGTAGCTGCACCGGATAAGAGTGTAACCTTATATTTTTGCTGCACCTCAAAAGAAAACTTTGCATTTTAAATTAACAGCATGTCTGCCGCCAGTATTTGTGGTTACCACCTGTACCATAAATCTCTTACAGAGACGTGTGAGAGCAGCATATATAATGAAACATCAGTGCAAGACTTGATTTAAAGAGGCTTTTCATTAATATAACAAACGAAGTGTACCCAAACTTGAAAGTATATTCCTCTGGGCCTAATTAAAATACTGAACAAAATACATGTATATACATATGTATATTTTAAATGAAGACATTCGGCAGCCAGAATTAGCTACGAAAACTCGCTCCGATCGAGAAGTGAGCTGTGTGTTGTTACCAACATCCCAAACCTCCGCCTCGAGAGAGCTCAAGTAGCGTGGGTCAGATTTAGTGCCTGCTGAGGTGGCTGGTGGGCTTCGCTGGAAAACACGACACTCTACATACGTGGCCGTAGGCCCCCGGGTGCTTTAACTGAGCTGCCTTGGTCGGAGGAGAATTTTCAGTGCACCTCGGAAGGTGTCAGGGCGCCCCTCCGACCAGGAGAACTTCCTTGGCTCAACTTCTGTGAGCTCCAAGGGCAGTGTGGCCGGCACCTCCGGAGGGTGTGACCAGAGCTCAGGAAGGGGTGGCATCCAGGGACAGGGTAGCCAGATGGCACAGGGAGACAACTAGAGTATAGCGGTGAGATGGCTGGAGTTGGGAGGAAGGAGAGGTCGACGTGGGGATGCAGTCTGATTCCACTGCTGAGTCAAGGGCAGGAATTAATGTGGCATTTTCCCTGACCCTTGTCTCCAGCGCTTCAATGGCAGTAAATGAGGGGTACACCAAAAATCCAGCGAGGGACCCCAGGCATCTGCTCTCCAAAGGCCGGGCATAGGGTGAGGGTGGAGAGGAGCAACTCCCTGGTTTTGATCTTGGTCAACATCAGAAGATACCCCAGAGGGCAGGCCGCCTGGCCACAGAGACCCCTTGTCTGTCCATGTGTTCCTCAGCCACTGGGGACAGGGCCTTGTTTCTGGCTTCGGAGCAGGATTTCTTCACATGACCCTCTGGGATGTGGACAGGCCCTACTCTATGCAGGGAAACCCCTGCTGACCCATCAAGGGCCCAGGGGCAAGAGAGACCGAATGGGGACAGGAGATGTGTGTGTGTCTCACATGCTGCGTGTCAGTGTAGGACGCAGCTCCTGAAGGCTCTCTCCGAACAGGGACCGTGTCTGTGCTGGCTGATGGCCGCCTAGAACTCAGTGACAGGCAACTGTTCAACCCCTCTGCTCCCTACCTGCGAGCGGAGGTCTCCGTGGTTCGAACCCTACGACCGACACGGGGACGGAATTCAGTACCGCACAGGACGTGCTCTTCCTCCGGGACTGGGTATTTATAATCGTTCATCCTTCTTGTTACTCTGTAAGTTACGGCCCACACTCGTCCCCGGGGCCCTCTGGCAAAGGAAGCGCCATGATCATAGTTGGTATTTGTGCAGCGCTTTGTAACTTGCACGTCCCTTCCACATACCTTATTTCCTCACAAGGGGCAACAGCATCGGCTGGGCTGGGCGACCCTTCCTCCTTCACCGAGGAAACAGGCCCCGAGGCCGTGGACTTGCCCAGCATCACAGCCACTAAGGGGTGGGATGCAAGTTGCAATCGGAGCACCTGCCTTTGAACCCCCTGTCCCTCCACCGGGGCTGGGGGAGGAGGTCCCTTGGAGAGCCCTGGGGAAAGCGCCATAGAAGTTAGAGGACCTCCGGCCTCACATCCCAGCCTGGGAAGGACGGGAGCCGGGCGGTGAGGCACAGACGGCAGGGGTGCGTCTGAGCAGGGTGGGCTCCTCAAAAACGTGCCCACCTGGGCGACACCGGCTTTACTTCCACACAGCAGCAGCGCCCGTTTCCGTGGCGATGGGAGGGCCAAGGTCCCAGGTCACTCTCTCCATTTCTGGGTGATTTGTTGGAAGGCTGGTGGCTGCTACCTAAACCTCCACATTTAATTGAAAACGTATCAACAGGCACATAATAAAAGCTTCTGGGCTCGTGGGAATCCTTAGACCTCAAATTGTCACACGTGGCTTTTTGCATTGGACGACGCTGCATCGTGTCCTTTGGGTACAAGCCTAGGTCAAAACATGCCGCCCCGCCCAGGCTTCTTGGCTCAGCTGGTGAGCACTGACCCAGGAACCAAGAGGTCACCGGTTCAGCTCCCGGTCAGGGCACCTGCCTGGGTTGCGGGTTCAGTCCCCGCTAGGGGGCCTCCAGGAGGCAGCCGATCGATGATCTTTATGATGTTTCTCTCTCATCGTGTTTCTATCTCCCTCTCCCTTCCTATCTAAAAATCAATAAAAACATATTAAAAACACACACACGCCGCCCAGCCAGGCCTTCTCCCAGGGGGGCTCTAAGAGGCCTTGCCTTGTGTGGTCAGCAGTGTTCCTGTACTTCGTGGGATTCTAGTATTTCATGAGACTAACGTAAATGTTCCCCACCAACAGGCCAAGAGAGCTTTCCTTTCCTTTCCTGCCTGGCGTCCTGACTTCCCGCAGCAACACCGAGCGACACCCTGTCCCTTCATGAGCACAGTCTCAGGAGTCAGGAGAGAAAACTGCCTGTCTGAGGAGATTTTGAGGAGAGGCTGAGGTAGGAAACGTTGGTTGGATCTCTTTTGTCCTGAAAGGCAGTGGCTTGATCCCAGCCTCCAAAGACTAAGAGGGACACGGCTTCTGGCGCTAGGGGAACTATAGTGTGTACAGGTGTGAGCAGGAAGCCAGGCTCATACCTGGGTGAGGGACTTCAGAGCTCATTGCTCCCCAAGAAATGGAGCCAGAAGATGTCAGGGCAGAGGACTAGCGGGATATGTTGGCTACCAAACCGCTGAGGTAAAGCCCAGGCCGCCCAGTGAGCCCTCTGGCAGGGTCTCCAAACCCCCCGCTGGTTCCCGACATTGGGTGCTCTCGGCATTGGGTGCCCTTGCCTTTGCATATGCTGTTCCCTTGCCTGGAACACCCTTCCTCTCACTGTTGGCCTTCAAGACTTAACTTTCCTTGAGCATTATGTGGATGTGAGTGACATTTCAAAGAGGATTGGCAGGATTTGGATCAGATTGAACTTGGTGTTGAGAGGGGCAAGGGAGAGAAAGATGTCAGCGGAGGTGAAATGTGTGTGATGGTGGAGTGCTGGGCCTGCAGCTGTTACAGGTCATGGGGAACTGGGAGCGGAGGTGCATCTGAGAAAGTGGAGATGCCTCCCTTCCTTCCAACGGAGTGAATTTCCCGGCGGTGATACAGTCACGGGAGCAGCTAAGTGACCCAGGAAGGACAAGGTGAGGACTCAGGCCTGGGAGTGGTGACAGGAAGTCACCTAGGCTGCTGGTGCAAGACCAGGGTCAGAGGGGGAGACTCTTAGACACGTGGGGATAGTGGGGTGGGGGAGCCAGCAGAAAGTGGTCATGGAGCAGGCACCTTCTTCCCTGGCAATCTTAACCTGCTCACATCAACTTTGATTTTCTTTACTGCTCTGGAAGGGAACCCAAAGCCCCAGGATTTAAAATTTTATGCTGCTGTTCAAATATAACAGTTTTTAAAAAGCATTCCTTAGCATTTGGAACCTGCTAGCTAATGGCTTTGGGGGAGCCAGGAGCCAGCTGGGAATGGCAGGACAGTGCCAGACAGGCAGCTGCCTGAGGGCGCCACACCGAGCCCCAGCCAAGAAGTGAGGAGAAGACAGGTAACTGAGCCTGGGCTGCTGCCCCCTTGGGGTTGGGGGTACAGGCCGGTCCTGAGCAGGGCAGAAGGTGGGAGAGAGCGCCAAATGCCCATTCCCAGCTGGCGAGGGTGGGGGCCTGTGGGTTCCAGAGAGAGGAGGCAGAGCCAGGAACATCCCAGGGAGCCCGTGGGGAAGGGCATGGTGTCAGGGATGTGTAAGGCTCTGGGCAGAGTCCGGGTCCAGGCACTGTCCTGTCAAAGGCTGAGCATGTCCTCCAAGCGCAGGTCTGCAGGCTGCTGCAGTGGGGCTTGGGGAGGGGAGACCACTGACGCAGGTCTGGAGGCTCCAGTCCAGCGCCCTGTTGGAGGCCTGGGGTAGGTTCACCAGCCGTGTGGTGGGGGCAGCAGGGACCCGGGGTCCAGGGCGTGCCCCAGGTCGCCTGCAGGCGAGGCCTGGGCTTGGGACAAAACAGACTGTGTGCACACAGGATCACCTCTGTGAAGCCACCTCCCTGGGGCCCTTGCAGGACTGGATCTGCTGCCCTGGAACTGAGGTGTGGGCTGGTTCACCCACCACAAATAAAGAATGGCTTCTCCCCAGACCGCAAAGGGCCTCTGAGCTCGGCAGGGCACAGCCTCCCCACCCCCACCGCCCCAGCTAAGCCCCAGAGCCATCGTCCTGCAGGTGACCCCGGGCGCCTCCCTGGCCAAGGTCATCCCTGGGTGCCACCTGCTCCTTTCTTTCCTCCTCTGAGCTCTCAGCTCTGTGGGGACCTGACCAGGGCACATTGGATGTGGGCGTGGAGCCTGATGGGACACAAGCCATCTCTGGTTGGTGTCCCCACGCCTGAGTGAGCCCAGATGCCACCTGTGCCCCTCTGCGTGAGTGTTTGGGGATGGGGGCACTGCTGGCCACGTGTAGATCCGAGGTCGCCCAGGGCCAACAATTCAGCCTAGTTGGGCAAGTAGCCCAGGATTCTGCGTTTTAAACCAGCCTCTGGCTTCATATAGGACAGCACTCGCTCCCCTGACTTGAGGCCTCTCCGTGGGGCTTAAGCGCGCTTTAGAAAGAGTGCCCCCCTCCCCTGAGATGGGCACACCCCACCCTGCCCGATGGCCTGGCCTGGCGCCTGTGCAGCACTCGGGTGCCCTGGACGGATCTGTCCTCGGTGCAGGCAAGGCAGCCAAGGCCCAGGTGGGGCTGGGGGTGCTGCCCTGGCTGGCGGGGAGGGGCCTGCGAAGGGGGAGAATCCGCGTCGGCCGCGGTCCTCGCCGGGGTGGGTGGTGACCATGAGAATTCAGTTTTGTAAAGTGAAATGTCTGGGGTCTCGAGCCCACCCCTTGCCTCTGGTGTTCTCCTGTCTGTATCGATGGCAGTGCGTGATTCCCATGTCTCAAAGACAGAGCTTTAAAGGTCCCTAAAGCTCCAAAGATTTCAAATCGCTCTTCTGAAAGCACTTTGATGGCTTAAACGCAGACGCATGAGTTACATCTCTCTTAAATTACACAGGGCTCTCAGCCTACGGGAAGACGTCTTCGGCAGGGTGGGTTGGGGCTTTGTCTTGTGTGGGCCGTGTTTTAAGAAGCGTGTGTACCATTCGGGGTGATGGTGGGAAGAGGAGGAGAGGGGGACTCTGGGCGAAGGCTGCGAGGCCCTGCGCCCGGCCCCTTCCTGCCCTCCCAGGCTAGGGCAGCAGCGTGGCCACCCGACTCCGTGGGCACGTGGGCATGTGGGCACGTGGCCGCCCGACTCCGTGGGCACGTGGGCACGTGGCCGCCCGACTCCGTGGGCACGCGGGCACGTGGGCACGTGGGCACGCGGGCGAGCTCCTGGGGAAGGGCTGCCTCCACCCCTTCATGCCTCTCTACCCAGGTGGCGGGTGTGCGGCTGCAGGACACAAAGAACAAGCCAATGTAGCGACTGCATCTCCGCTCTCGCTGTGCCCGCAGCTTGCCCGCAACCTAAAGCGAGAGATCTTCTCAGTCTCTCCGGGTCAAACCTTCAAGAAGCCTGGGAGGGGGGGGCGTGGTTTGCGGTGAACACTCAGGCTTGGGAACGGGCCCAGGCTCGAGCTCCTGCTCTGCCGCTCACCACCTGGGCGACGTCTTTATGTTTCCGTGCTCTCAGCTATAAAATGGGACCAAGGGCTCCCGGGAAACGCACCTCCTCCCTCTCACTAGGAAACTGATTTTAAGCAATCAATGTTATTTAATTTTTAGAAACAAATTCCTCATCCAGTCAGTTTTCATTCCAAGCTCAGAAATGCTTCAAATCTCCAAACCCTCCACATCAGAATGTCTGGTTAAAAGTGCTAACTCTTGATTTTCCTGCGTGATTCATCATGGGTTTGGGGACGGCTGGGGATGGGGTTGGGGTTGGAGCTGGAAAACCCCAGCAAAGAGCCACCACTGCCCTAATCTCTCTCTATTACGGAAATGGATAGCGAGGTGGGGATTACCATGGCCATAAATCAGCGTGGTGTGCTGGGTAATCTAATACATCTTTCAAGTGTTGTTCTCGCCGGCTGGCATGCGAGGAACTGCTCAGTTGGCACAAAGTTTGCAATCAATCTCTCCCTGCCACTCTCCCCCTCCCCCGGCCTCGCCACCTCCTCCGAACCCGCCTAATATTTTATACATAAACCCGTTTGGATTCACGGGGCATTCCAGCTAGTAAATGCTCTGAAGATTCATCTTTATGGACAAGCAGCCCAGCCTTGTAGCATCCCAGCTCCTCGAGATGAAAAGGAATTTTATTTGGTGTGTGACACTCATGGGGAGTGGATGCTGGCAGGTTGCTCGGATCCAGTATGTGTGAGCTCTTCTCCTGGGATGAGACAAGGCCCAGCAGGAGGCCTTAAGGGGAGGGGGCTCAGAAAATGACCCTCTTCGCCTTCCCTCTTGTTCTGAGGCCCTCCCAGCAGCGTGTGGGGCCCTTGAGGTTCCCCCAAGCTCCAGGGGGTGGCGAGTCTTCAGCTGGGCACGTGACTGCAGCCCTGCACCATGGGGAGAGGAACCAGGGATCAAATAGATTCAGGCAGTCGCCGGGGGAGGGGCAGGGCCCTACCAGAGGAAATGAAAACAGTGGCAGTTTCATTTGCTTTAAGGCACAGCCCTCGTAATAAATGCTCACAGCGAATGTGCTGAGCAAACATTTCGGCGGTCATCAATATGCGGGGCTGTTTATTGCCTCATAAACTTGGAAGCAAGTGATATTGTCTCTTAAATCAATGGCTGTGTGGAAAGGCTGGGCGCTGCAGGAGAGCAGGACACCCAGGCCGCGCCGGTGCTTGAATTAATGGCCGGAGGGAGCAGTGACTGTGGTGCTTAGTCACTGTCGAGGGAATCAGGAGCCACTCCAGACGACAGAGGACGGGAGCATCCTCAGTGTGCATCTGTGTCGGGATCGCTGGCCACAGCACCTGGGATGCGTGGGGCATCCTCGACCCCGGGGGAGGGAGGAGGTGGGGTCTGTCTGCCTGCCTCCCTAGGCCGTGGGTCCTCGAGGGTGGTCTGGGTCCACCTCTCCAGATCCCCAGCACCGTGCGTTGGGTCCTTATGGGGTAAATGCTGGAGGAAGAGGGTGGGAGGGAAGGAAGCCAGACATCCAGGTTTCAAAGGGCGATCGCTGCCAGTTCTGGGAGGCACAACTTCCATGGTGGGATGGGATAAAGACGCCTGTTCCTGGAGTTTATGAAGTACCAGCCCGGTTGAGGGACATTCCTCAGGCCATTAATGAAGGGCTGGGCAGGAGGGCATTTGCCAGGGAGCCAGGCTGCTCCCCCAGACCCTGTGGTGCGCTGAGTGGGCTGGGAAACTGCATCCCCGCTTCCCTTCATGGCCTCAGCAAGTGCCCGCCTAATGACAAGGGCCTGCCATTCAAAGCACAGGTGGCTCTGTGCACCTGCATTTATTAACCCCCTCGGGCCTTCCATGGTTCCCGCCAGGTGAAAGTATCCATTCAAGCAGCAGTTGCCACTAGAACTTTACTAAGGTCACAGTTGGGCTTGGGGACGAGTAACAGGGTCCTATGATGTGGTGTGTGCTTTGTATCGGGGCAGCTTATGTGGCCCTGGGTGGTTTCCTGGTGGACCCAGCCACTCCCAAGTTAAATGTTTATTCTCAACTCCCTGCCCCAGGCGGTTGTCTTGACTTCTCTCATCCACTCCTCTCATGTGCCCACCACAGACCCAACCCCTTCCACCTGGGAAGGGTCAGCCTCGCCTGAGCCCAGCGAAGCCAAAGCTGTAATTCATGCATTTGAAAGTTGGAGGCAGATGCCCTGATAAATTGAGGGAGATGCCACAGGCAAACACCTGGTATTCTCTCCAAGCCTCATGTGACCTTGATCATTTTGAGTGTGGTTTAAGGTTAAACTCTCTGCCTTAAAGGATCAGGAACCCCAAATCATTTGCACCCAGACACAGAGTCTTTCCTTTTACGGTGGGCTCGGGCTTGCAGGAGACAGGTATGGGCTCCAGGACAGTTTGCTAACCTACAGTGAGAAATAGTCTCAACGGTGTGAAACTGCCAATATTCAAATACTTTGGACCTATAAGCGTGGCAATTTCGTACGGTTCAACATTAATCTCGCTGCGGAGACCTGGAAACACATTCGTACATCCAGTACAGTCCCCTGCAGGCCCCACGTGTGGGAAGCCCGGTTCTAATCGAAGGGGCGCGTGGAGAGTGAGGGCAGGAGGGGGAGTCTGGGCTGGACGGTGAGAAACAGAAAAGCAGCCCTGGCAGCTGGCAGCTGGAGCTGCCCGGCTCTCCCAGCCGGGCCAGGCTGTTCTTTTGTTGAACAAACACAATTTCACTGAACACCAACATCAAACAAGGTCGCTCTGTGACTGGGATGGAGAGAGACAAAAACGAGGCTACTCATAATCATGGTTGAACACAGACAAAAACATAAGCACGCTGTTTAAGCCACAAAATGACCAACATCCCTCCCTCCCAGTATGACTGACGGCCACTTCTTTCCAATTACAGCCTTAGCCTCCGCCACTCCTCCACCTCCCATGTAAAATTAGTGACACCCAGTCATACCCAGTTTCAGTGTGTCACACCCAACATCAAGCCCGAATCCTTAACAAGTCCCCCCACCACACCCTCACTGGGACACGCCAAGTTTCCCATTGTCTTCAGTCTTCCTTGTGCCAACAAGTACCAAAAATGCAACTTTGTTCAAATACCCATGTGTTCCTGGTGTCTTTGGCTAGTGTACATTGTCGATGGCATCAGGTTCTGCCAACCCAAACTGGCCATCTCGGCATTGAGGACAAGCCCACTGATACTACCATCTTCCCTACCACCAAAATCACATCCACCATTGCTGACAACCACCACCACCACCATAATCACATCCACCATGGCTATGACATCCACCACCACCACCACCATAATCACATCCACCATGGCTATGACATCCACCACCACCATAATCATATCCACCATGGCTATGACAACCACCACCACCATAACCACATCCACCATGGCTATGACAACCACCACCACCATAATCACATCCACCATGGCTATGACATCCACCACCACCACCATAATCACATCCACCATGGCTATGACATCCACCACCACCACCATAATCATATCCACCATGGCTATGACAACCACCACCACCATAACCACATCCACCATGGCTATGACAACCACCACCACCATAATCACATCCACCATTGCTGACATCCACCACCACCACCATAATCACATCCACCATGGCTATGACAACCACCACCACCACCATAATCACATCCACCATGGCTATGACACCCACCACCAACACTACCATAATCCCTCCCACCATTACTACCACAGGCAACATCACCACAGTGCTCACTACCCACCACCTGAGCTGAGTGATTTATATACATTTTATTATTTTATTTTTTTCAACTCTCTGGAGAAAGTACAGTCATCTCTATTTTCCCAAATAAGGCCATATGACTCAGAAGTTAAGCAACTGGCACAAGATCACTCAGCTAGAAAATGGCAGAGCAGGGGTTTGAAATCCCAGTCAGCCAGGGACACTCTACTGCTTCCCACAAGCAGACGCTCTGGTGCTTGGCCCAGAGGTCCCCGCCACCCCCTGCCCACCCCCCTCTGCCCGGCCTCTTTCCCGGAGCTTGGATGTGAGCTGCCAGCAGCTGCCTCTGTGGCTCTCCCCAGCAACCCTGGCTGACCCCCATCTGACTTGCAAATTGTTGTTTCTTTAAGATGGCTTTGTGCATGTTTGCTCTGGTCTCTTATGTGTGGAGTTCATAATTTAACTTTAACAGGAAGATCTTATTTCATTCATATCCAAGTTCCTGAGCCTATCTCCTGGTTGCCTCCATGCGCCAAATGCAGTGAACACAAATTCTTTCCGGAGCCAAGAATAGAAGCTACCATTTATGAGCCTCAATCTATGACTGCAACCAGCAGCATCACTTACTCCCCATACCCTTTATTTCATGACCATATTTTTCTTCCTAAATGGCATCTTTTTTAGATGCTACATAAAGAGGCCCAATTCGGGGTTTTAAATTGACATTATTTGGGCTATCTGAGGGCATACAGAGCATGGACTATGGGTGGGAAATGCCCTTGTTACATGCTTGACTAAGTCCAAAACGGCTTAAAGGATTTTCTTCAATTAAAAAAAAAATTCACTTCTGGGCCGAGGAAGAAAGTCTGATCAATTTCCACAAGAGCAGCGCCCGGAGAGAGCCGCCTATGTGGCTGTGACCGCTGAGGCTTCGCGAGAAATGGGGCCCCGCCGAGCAAGGCCCCTCGGGCTCCTAGGGGGGCTGGCAGGGGTGTCCGCCCGAGACCCGGCTCAGGAGGGTTTTGGGGTGTCTGCGCTCTGAGATTTCTTCTTTGGGGGGGGTGTAACACCCACCTGGGACACAGGTTAGGAACTGCAATTAGGCTCATCAAAAAGCATTTTGAATGATTTGATGGTTCTGAATGTGAAATGGGGACTTTTCAGTTTGGAAATGTGGAGCTTGGCACAAGTCCCTGGTATTGCAGCAGCCCCTGGACACTGCAGAGAATTTCCCTTCTCTTTCCAGTCAGGCAGTAAGTACCGTGGTCTGAGGGCTTCCAAGTACCCTCAGAAGACTTGTCCCTGTGGTGCTGGTGGCTCCCTCCCCGGGCCTGTGTGGAGCACTTCCCGCCGCTGGGTGCTGTCTACGTCCCTTCCCGGCCTGGGGGGGGGTCTCCCTTCCCCTGTCACAGCCCCGGACCTGCTCCCCGCTCCTGAGACAGCAGGGATTCCCTCCGGGCCCACAGACGGGAGGGGCCACTCTGTCGGCACCTCCGACTCCGGGCCATGTCCTTCCTGAGAAAGCCATGACACCAGGTTCCAGAGTCCCTCCCAGTGTGAGCTCCCAAGCACTTTTCTCTCTCCTCGGAGCATCATCTTGGATGAGAGGAAAACATTTTAAAGGCTCCATACAACAGTTGCCTCATCTTCTTTGTTCACAGTCTCCCTCCCCAGCAACAAGAAAAACACAGAAACAAATGCAAACCAGCCAAGGGGAGGCCGTCTCCGAGACCTGGGCAGCCGCCAGCAGGGAGAGGAGGCTGCCTTTCTTCCACCTCCGGGAGGCGCCTTCTGTTGTTTTGGTTTTAATATCTCACAACGGTGACTCCCGCCAGACAAAGCGTGAAAGCTCCTGCCTCCCCACCCCCTGCCGGCCCTTCTGCCTGGGATCCTTGTCACCCCCGCTGAGGTCTGGGCCCAGCGGACTCTCGGCAGGGGTCCGCACGGCAGTAAAATCTCAGATCCTACACGCAGAGGGCCTGCGGGTCTCACCGCCTTCCATGCAAGCCCCTCTGCCCCTGCACCGAGCCCACCTGTGTCCGTTCCCCGCCACACACTCACCTGCACCCCATGCCCACCCTGCACCCCCTGCACCCCCTGCACCTTACACTTACTGTATCCTCTGTACCCCGCATACCCCATCCCCGCCCCACCCTCCCTTGTGACACCCCCCCCAGCCCCCCAGCACATTCCCCGCTGGCCCTGGTCTATAGTTGGACTTGTAGGGGCCCCGGGCATCTGCTGCCCAGGCCCTGACCGCTGCAGGGAGGGTGTTGTGGGGGAGAAGGCAGGGCCAAGACAGATCAGCGCTTCTGCGGCCCCATCAGAAACGCATTGATGTTTGTTCCGGCCACAAGGCCCATCCAGTTAAAACTCATCGCAGGCGTGTACCGAGCCTTGATTCTTGCCAAGCGTGCTGACTGACACATAGGACAAGGCCGTTCGTTAGATGTGGCCTCGTTTTCACAGCCGAAACACCCCAATACTGGAAGGCCTAGAGGTTCTTGTAGGTGATATTAATCCACACTTAGGCCTTGAGGGGTTGAGGCCAGGGCCACGTTCCTGGTCGGAAGCTGGGTCTGTCACTAAGCCTGCTTTAGGCTTCTCTCTGGGGCCAGTGAGACAGGCCGAGCTGCTAACGAAGAGGAAAGGGGACAATCCTGCACGTGTAATCCCTGCCTGGAGAGCACGTATGAACTGCAGGTGGGGTGGGGGAAAGACAAGATGGCCATCAGAAATTACAGAGCAAACCATGAACGTCTCTCTCACCATTACACAAACATGAAGGATGGAAGCAAAAGGCTAGAGGCAGGACACATACCTGCCCGAGGATGACCGAGCATATGCTCGTCCAAGAGGCCGATCCAATGGAGGCGGTCAAGGAATGGAAGAGACAGGCGCTGGTATGAGACCTGGTTTCAGTCCTGACTCTGCTACTTCCTAGCTGTGTGACCTCAGGCAAGTACGTAACCTCTCTGAAGCCCCGTTGAATCATCTCATCTCGAAAATCCAACTGATAATATCTTCCTTTAGAGACTGAAAGGCATTATCACATATAAAACCTCTGTAAAAGTACCTGGCAAGTACTAAGTGATCAGTGAACAAAATTTTAATTTTGGTAATCTTCCTAATATCTCTTGGCACATATCTATCTTTCTTTCTGGTTGAGGGTAGCAAAGAAAGAGAACCTTCACTACCAAACCCCACTTTTCTTCCTAGAGATACTGTTCGTAACGTTTCCAAACTTTTAAAGCTTATCTTTTTAACCCAAATTTCTGTATAGCTTCTACTGATACAGCTGCGCATCTGGGGGTGGGGGTGCAACATTCCTCTCCGCCCGCCTATGTTGTGGCATTTCCTTCCGCGTGGTCTTCATGGCATCGTGGCTGGCTGATGTGAGGCGGTGTGGTACAGCGGGTAAGCGGTGGGCTGGGGAATTGGCCCACCCGCGTTGAATCTTTAACACTAACTCATTTTGTGATTTGTTTTCTCAGTTGTTTGTCTGTTAAATGAGGATGATAAGAGTTGTACTTTCTTCTTGGGATTGTTGACCCAGGACATTGAGTTTTAGGATCCTGACATCAAAGTAATCATATTTTGTAATATAGCACTCCTCCAAAATAACTTTTTCTAAAAGATAACCAGATTATCTCTAACTCAGATCTGAGACCTCACTGCCCTGCCTCCTCGCCAGAACTTGGTATGGCCAGTCTTTTTCATTTGTGGTTTTAATGAGCATTTCCCTAGTGATGAACTTTTTGAGGATCTTTCATGTGATTATTTGTCATCCATATATCTTCTTTGGCATTATCTATCTGACAATTGGGCAAAGTATTCAAATCTTCTGTCTAGTTTTTATTTATATTTATTTTTATTGGGTTTTAAGAGTTTAAAATATATATTCTGGGTACAAGTCCTTTATCATATAGGTATTTTACAAATATTTTCTCCCAGTCTATGGTGTTTGATTCTCTTAACGTCTTCTTTCAAAAGGCAGAAATTTAAAATCCTAATGAAGTTCAATTATCATGGTTTTGTTCTTGGCTATTGTATGAGTCATGCATTTGGTCTTGTAACTAAAAAACCCTTTGCCTAAACCAAGGTCACAAATTTTTTAATGGTTTCTTCTAGAAGTTTTATAGCCTTAGGTGTTACATTGAGGTCCATGATCCATTTGGAGTTCATTTTTGTATATGGTGTGAGGTTTGGATAAAGGCTCATTTTTTTGGCCTATGGCTGTCTGGTTGTCCCAGCATCACTTGTTGGAAAGATTATCCTGTACCTCATTGAACTGCCTTTGCACCTTTGTTGACAATCAGTTGACCACCTGTGTGTGGGTCTGTTCTGGAGCGTGTCTCCATTTTCATTGTATAATCCTGGTTTGAAACTCTGCTCCCATGATACCCAGACAGAGCCCTGTCTCTGCCCACAGCACCGCTCACTGCTGAATCCTCACCACAGCCAGCACTGATCGCTCTCCTACCTTCCCCAGTGGAGCCTGACTGCAGATAAATGCAATTCTCACAGAGGTTGGCGGTCCAGGAAGCCTAGAAAGTGGTCTCTCCGTACCATGGGGTTTACGTTCCAAGATCCCCGGTGGGTGCCTGAAAACATGGATTGTTTTGAACCCTATATAGAATATGATTTTTCCTACATAAACATACCTATGTATAAGGTTCAATTTATAAATCAGGCACAGTAAGAGATTAGCAACAATAACTAAAAACAATATAGAACAATTAGAACAAAACACTGTAATAACAGTGATATGAATGTGATGTCTCTCTCTCAAAGTATCTGCTAACCCGTCTGCTAGCTAAGTGCCTAACTGGTGGGGGACTGCTGCAGTGGAAATAGGCTGGGCCAAGGGGCGATTCATGTCCCAAACTGATGGTGCAAAATTTCATCACACGGCTCAGAACAGTGCGCCATTTAAAACTTATGAATTGCTTATTTCTGGAAACTTCCACCTAATATTTCCAGACTGCTGTTGACTGCGGATAACTGAAACTGCAGAAATCTAAACTGTGGCCAAGGGGAGACGACCATGAAGCTCACTCCACTCTGGACCATAGCTCTGGATGCCCAAGAGGCTCTGAAACCCTGGCCAAGCTGGAGCACCCAGAGCTCCCCGGCTTCCTCCAGCTGCGCACCTCGTATCCCCGCCTTCTCTCAGTTCCCACCAGGCTGGAGCAGCTTCCTGAGAAGGACTGATTAGGAGATCTCATCCACCTTTTGGAATCACCTCTCTGGCAGCCTGTCTTGGCCACATCTCCAGCAGCTGCCTGGGGAGGAACATCAAAAGAATCTCTCGCTTATTTCCCCAGCAGTTAGGAATTAGACGGAGCCGTAACCAGCTCTCCACTTGGCACAGCACCTGGACACAATGGTATGCTTAATGAAATGATTAAATGTCTCCGCAGTGGAGCCCCATTTCAGTTATTTAACTTTTATTGACCTTTAATGAATGTCTGCCAAATACTGACACAGCGTGGAAAGGCCCCAGCAAGGGGAAATTTCGCACCATCAGTTTGGGACATGAATCACCTCTGGTCCAGCCTATTCACACTGTAGAGCCCCCCCCCCAGGCGAGGTGCAGACTGACCTCATGGTCCCCCCTCCCTCCCCAGGCTAGAGAACTTGGCACCATCATGTCCCTTAGATAATTGAATGGGTACTGAACTGAAAAAGTAACCAAAATGTTTCAGGAAGCTGGTCTTGGCCTGGCAGAAACATAGAGGCTGTGTCCTCAAGCTCCCCACCCCTCCCTTTCGATTGTCCAAATGTCATGTGTTTTGTATCCAGGACAAAACATATTTCCAGATACTTCTTCCAAAGTGTTGCACATACAAAAAATCATTTTTAAAAGGGAAAGTTTTCATGGGAAGATTCATTTGAGAAACCGGTCTACTTCACCGCTTCTGTAAGATGCACAAAGCACCTTGTCATGTTAAAGACTGAGGAATCCTGACGTGGGCACCTGCAGATTTCCCGAATTTACACTAACACTTTTCTCACCTTATCAGCACCGGGGAACTCAGTTGGGAAACGACTTTCCAAAAAATTCCATAAGATGTTTGACAAAAGAAGTGTCTGTTGCTCTGCTCTACTCAATGAATGTCTGAGAATCAGTCAAGGTTGAGAGAAAGAGGAATTTGGGATTTTTCAGGCTCCCTGCCTCGGTCTCCCTGGCATCCAGTTTGGACGTGGGAGGAAGTGATGCCGGCTCCCAGCCACACTGGGGTAGAAGCCCCAGCCAGAGCTTTACCATTAACCAGTCGGTAGGACTGCTTGGGAACCCCTGTATCAGAAGAGTCTGTCCCCCCAAATTAGCACAGGTTGACCTGTACTGACCTATGATGAACAGGTTTCCAGCGCATAGTTTTTCTCTCTCCTCTCATATCAGTATCCAAGAGATTTTCTCCACACGTCACCACTGAATTAAAAACATTTTCCCCAACTCCCTCCCTTCTGCCTGCAGCTCCATCAGGTCTGGGGCTGGGGGTCAGCTGTGGGAAACTCCCAATCTGTCTCTTAAGAGGTGTCAGCAGCAAAACAGTGGGAAGGCTGCAAGGAAAGTGGTTTTCCCTCCCAGCTTAGCGCCTGTGCAGCGGCTGATGCGGAATTGGATGGGGCCTGGCCGCCGGGGCGCGGGGACCGCGGGGACCGGAGCCCAGGAGCCGCGGAGTCAGCAGCGCTCGCCCGCGCGTGTCAGCCCGAGCGCTCATTCTAATTCCTTGTTATTCTGTCAATTTCTTAAACTATTTGTGCCGACTTTATTTTCAGTGTGCCTGTTGTGACAGCACATCCTGAAATTGCTGCGGTTGTTTTCTGAAAATGGCCGTTCCGGACCCAGAATGCAGACCCCGAGAAAATCAAATCCTGCGCGCCCCGGGCGGCTCCTGGGCACCTTCTGGGCACCGGCAGCTGCCTGCCTTTAGGGCGCTGCCAGTTCTCCCCTCGGAGCGCTGGCCCGGGGCCCCCTGAGAGCACCGGGTGTCATATTTAGATGCGCATCTCTGGTCTCCCTGAAAACGCTCGCTTCTTCCCCATTTTGGAGAATTCCTTCGAACATTAATATTTTCCCTCCCCTCTCCCTATCTTTTGTTGGCAAACCATAAAAAATGCAAATGATCCAGAAACCAGTTTTTACAAGGTTGCAGCTGTTTTGCTGCGTTCACAAGACAGAGTGGGCACCTCGAGGGTGGGTGTCTGCAAAGGCCCCCGCTGGGGAGGGCACCCGACTTGCTCCTCTCAGAGCATCAGATCTGCAGAACGAGCCATCATCCAGCCGTGGATGCAAACAGATCACTTCTTTTTTTTCTTTTTTGTTAAGATTGAAAAGTTATTTATTTGCTAGAAATTTTTTGAATTTTAAAAGTGGCAATAACTTGTATATACATTAATTTAAAATATTTTTACTAAGCACCAAGTAGAACAATTCCTAAACTTTTCACCAAGAACCTCTTTATTATTGAAAGATGCCTAAGTCAGTAACACTTTCAAACTGCGTTCTGCATGGGAACAACCAGGCACTGCCCAGGGGCATGCAGGGGCAGATGGTGACAGCAGGATTGTGTCCACTAACACGATGAAGTTTTTCCCTCTTGGAGCCAGGAAATGCGCCGTGGAGAGGGGAGGTGCTCACTTTGGCGTTCTTCGGGCAGGCAGGCGAAAGCTCTGATGGTGGGGACTTCGCTGCTGCCGGCCCCGCTGGTGGAACTTGGTTAGATTCGGAGCTCTTAATCGTAGCATCAAAGTCATTTCTGGTGGTTCGCAGGATGTCGAGATAGTATTCCTGCAAGAGACCCTGTCAGTCTGCTTCCACCTTCCGTTGCCCTCACCCCACACTGCTCAGGGCCCTCCCACCCCGCAGGCCAGTAGCAGCTGGGTTAGGTCGAGGTAGAGGGAATGAGGTCCCGTGATGCCAACCTCAGAAGGTACACTGTGCCCCATCTAAGAGATTCTAGGCAATCCCACGGTTGCCCCAGGACAGCACATGTGACTCAGTTGTGACCAAAGAGACACAGAGCAAGTCTGTTGATGGGGTTTCTGTGAAAAACTTTTTTTCGAGCTAAAAACACTAAATCAATTAAGGAAAGTCTTTCTACACCTTTGCTTTCTCCCTGCCTCGAATGCTTTTGTGTGCTGATGGCTTGTGGCTTGGCAGTGCCCTGTGACCGTGAGGTGGCAGGCCTAGGATGACAGCCACTGCCTGAGGATGGGGAGTGGGGCACCAGGATGCCGCCCAGCCCCGGCATCCATCCTGGACCCGCCGGCCTCCAGACTTCCAGCCATGTGAGATAATTACCTCCCTTTATTGCTTCGCTACTGGTGCCTCCTCGGGACCGGAAGAGACCAGGCTCAGAATGACAAAGATAGACCAGGGGCAGCTCTAAAAGCCTGGCCGTTATCCTGAGTGTCAGCCTGAAAAGAAGTTATGGGGGGGGCGTGCTTATAATTTCTCTGACTGTCCATGGCGAGGACTCGGAAATGTACGCCCCCCCCCGAAGAGCCGGCCTCGCCCTCCAGCCACTGACTGAGGTGCGCTGTGCTGGGGACCGGCTCGGCCAGCCTGCACCGAGGGGTCATTCTCTGGCTTTACGCCAAGCGATTTGTCAGGCGTTAAACAAAGTCTAATCCACAAGCCGGACCCTCGTCACAATGCCCTCTGCAAGCAAAGTCCTGGGGCTCGGACTGAAGTGGCTCAAGAGCTGGAGTAGCCAGGTCACACTCTCCTTGGAGCTTCCTGTGCCTTCAGCCTCTCCCGCCCTGTCCTCTGCCAGGGAGGCAGCCACAGCCCCACAGGCGGGGGGCGGGGGACCTACCCCAAGGGTGGTGGGAGATAACTGAGCTTCTAACACACCAAGGATGGTTTCAGTTCTGGAGACTGGAAGCCTGAGGTCGAGGTGACAGCAGAGTTGGTTCCTGATGCTGGGAGACAGAATCGGTTCCAGGCCCCTCTCCTGAGCTTCCAGTTGGTGTCTGTGTCCCCAAATTTTCCCTTTTTATAAGGACAGCAGTCATATTGCATTAGGGGCCTATGCTACTGAACTCATTGGAACTTAAACACCTTGCTGACCGGGCACGATTATACGTTTCGTGTCCGAATGTTGGTGACTGGTCACGAGCTAACTCGTGTTTCCATTCCCAAACGCCGTTGACCGATCACGAGATAACTCGGGTCTGCACTTCGCTGCTCGGCCCCTACTTCAGCCGTCCCCAGCTTCCCTCTCTGTCACACGTGCCTTTTCCTCAACTCGTATTTCCAGAGATGTGACGAGCAACATATCCTTCTTGCCATCTATCTTTTATTATGGCAAAAGTTTTAAAAAAGATGCGTCGCGGCAGAAAAGAACATTTGAGTGAATTATGTGCAGACACTTTGACCAAGTGACTGGTCCTCAGCTGGAGATAGAACTTTGTCGAAAGACAGTGCTGAGTCTGACATTAGACCATCACAAGGGCAAAAGAGAAATGTGAGAGTCCCACAGTGAGAGTGATTCTGAAGAATGGGCAGAAAAAGGCATTTTACCAGCCTTGGAGGATTATACAAATTTTTAAAAATATTACAATATATGCAATATGTTTAATTTTGATGTATGGTAATATAAATATAAGATATGACAAAGTACATTTATTTATTCAGATGCTTTCACTTAATATTCAAGTGCGGAAAAGTAGTCTGCTGCACCGGCGAGCTCTGGCTCGAAACAGCCGGTCAGCAAGGTGTCAGTCACCACTTCCAAGGCCCTGTCTCTAAATACAGCGACATTCAGAGGCGCTGGGGGTTAGGACTTCAACATATAAATTTGCGGGGGGACAAAATTCAACCAAAACACCCCCATGCTCCACCTTAACATCTTCTTCCCTTCTTGGCTTTCCTATTCTTTAGAACACTTGCCAAACCCTGCAATCATTGCATTTATTTGTTCGGTGTGTCTCTTTCCCACTTGACCATAGGACAGGGTGTCCTGTCTCCTGGGGCCTGGCACGTTTGTGGACTGGGTGAGTCTGCCTCTCACCTGTGCCTCTCGGTGCCCCATTCCCCCTTCTAGTGACAGCAGCAGCTCCCAACCCACCTCCTCTGGGATTAGTACAGCGCTGGCAGTTAAGGCTCACCAGGAACCTGTTGGTGGTGGAGAGGAGAGGCCTAAACCTCCTCCCAGAAAGCCTAGGAGGTCACAGAAGCACGACAGCTTTTCTCTTCCCTGTTATCACCTCATTATTTATCAGGTCTTGGCCTCCTGCCAGAAAGAACAAAAAGTCCACATCAACTCCTTTTAATTCACATTTTGCTCTGATGCCTTAATTATTATGTTTTTTTCCATAATAATCTTGTTTATTTTTTGAAGAGTAACCTTGTGTTTATCAGCCAAAATGCCAGGAGCAGGTAAATACCACTAGAGAGAGGCACTCGGGCCTGGGCCAGCTGCTGTATAATTGGACTAAAATTAAGAGGTGCTATTTGAGTTGCAAGCCTGAGGCTCTCTGGAGCACCAAGCTCTTCCTGAAAAGAAGAGGTTCTCCTTCCAGGGCCAGAGGAGTGGGGAGTGCAGGGGTAGCCCTGAGCAGCCAGGGTTCTACCCAGTGCCTCACAGAGTTACCATCACCACTATCATCAGCGTCATTCTCTCATCATCATCACTATCATCATCACTATTATCACCATCACCACCACCATCATCTTCACTATCACCATTGTCATCACCATCACCACCATCACCGCCATAATCGTCACTATCACCACCACCATTATCACTACCACCACCACCATCATCATCATCACCATTGTCATCATCACTACCACCATCATCACCATCATAATCACTATCACCACCACCACCATCACTGTCATCACCACCATCATCATCACCATCAACATCACCATTGTCATCATCACCACCACCATCATCACCACCATAATCACTATCACCACCACCATCATCACTATCATCACCACCATCATCACCACCACCATCACAACCACCATCGTCACAACCATCATCACCACCACAGACCCCTCTGGTGGGCCTGAGCACCAGGACTGGGTTCCAGGCAGGTGAGGCTTGGTGCCCAGTGGAGAGGTGGAGGGATGTTTTGGGACCCGCCATTTCCCATGACTGGCTATACCACAGGGGCATCCAGTATTTGCACTGGGAAGCCATAGACAATTTGAGAATTCAGGTGTCTGGCACCTTCCAGGCACCACTTCCCATCAGTACTGAAAGTGACACAATCTTCCTGGGGCCTGAGGGCGAGTGTGCTGCTGGTTTAAGACAGAGCTTCCGGAACCGTGGGCACGACTGACTCTCCCAGCTCCTTGGGGCAGGGTCTTCAGGATGTGAAGGCAAAATCACAAGGGAGACTGTGAGCCCCAATATCCTGATCCCAAAGCTGCAGCCCTCTGTTCCCATGGGTACTATTCTGGTGGGGGACAGAGATTGGTGATGGAAAGGCTGGGCATCATAGATGGGATGCGGTGGCTCCAGCGTCCCAGCTGGCACTGAAACTCAGGTGGTTCTGTCCATCTATAAACCAGTTAGGTAGCCCCAGCGTGTGTCACCACATGGCCACCCACCATGTACACCTGTAGTGACGTGCAATCCCCTAGAAGTGCTGGAGCCAGCATGCCACTCAGTTCCAGTGAATTTTCACTGCACAGTATTTAGCACATTTGCTTCAGAATTTTCACATCATTTCTGGTAGCCCTTGATGACGGTGACCACTGGGGTTTTTAAACAGAAGGAAATGGCCCCTGACACTCAGGCTGGGTTTTCATGACACTATGAAGGAGCCTCCAAGGCCCTGAGAGACCTCAGGCCTGAATGCTACAGACCCTTCTTTTAAAAAAGAAAATTGAGTTATAATTCACATATCATACAACTTGCCCATTGTAAGTAAACAATGCATTTCAGGCCTGCTGTTGACTTCCTTTCTTCTGTTGGGATGGTGTGGGCCATCCTTGCCCTTCAGAAAATCCCACTGACCAATGGTCCCCAGGATCCCTATGACCTTAAGTCACAAGGAAATGTCAGGACCAAAGAAGCTGAGCGGGTCAACTCCCCAACCCTCCATCCCCCACCCCTGGCTTAAAAAAGGGCATAAACCTCTCGTTCTCTCAAAAGTTCTCTGAAGCACTGGGACAGAAGCAACCCCCCCACCCCCGAAGGGAGTGACAGGACATGGCAGAGACACCTGACCAATGCAGCCAGCATATGTCACTGTGAAAATAGGGAGGAAAATCCCTCACCCCCCCCCCCCCCCCCGTGAAATACTTGTTTTGAGATAAACTGCTTAGACGTAGGGACTCCCTTTCTCCATCCTGTGGCTGTTGAGTCCCTTCTGGTTCCACTCCTGGTCGCCCTAGTCCCTGGCCCTTCCTTTGACTTTGGCCATCTCTCAGCAAACACGTGCCGTGAACCTCTGGCACAAAGAGCAGCATGGAACTTTTGTCTTTAGGGTTTGGTGTCCCAGCTGGTCACCCACCAGATGACACCCGGGAACTGGTTTAATGACGGTAACATTGTCCATTTGACAAGGAGAAAGTGAATGTTATTTTTTGCCTTGACCCAGAGAGCTCTTCTAGCCAGATAAGTGGTGTTTTACATTTGAAGCAATTATGGTTGTAATTACAGAGGTGGTGGCCGTTAGAAAGGTGACGATATTCCAGGAAGAGAGTCGGAGGCCCCAGACACTTTGTTCCAGAGTCCACGACTGTGGTCCAATCAGAATTTTTAATCAACCTCCGCACCTCTCCATTTGCTTTTTGGAAGTAAAACTCTGTTATCTTTGGGCGTCATTTCGTTTGGTTGGAAGTCTTAGGAAAACTGGCTCCTACAGAATTTAATGCTGACATCTCGATTGTGTGGTGATTTTGAAACTTTGGCTTAAGGAATGTAGAGGATACAAGTTGCAGTCACAAAGTCACATGAGCAAACACTGTGACTTTATTTTTCTACAATTAAATTCAATTTTTATCCTGGACCTCATTTCTGTAGAAGAAAATCTAATTTAGAAAATTGCAGGTGAACTCGGATCTTTTGTGCTTAAGATCAGTTAAAATCGGGTTCTCTCTCCTTTCCCGGGACGGCCTCATTTCTGGGGCTGTCAGGCAGTGACGGTTTACACGTGTGGCCCATTATTTGCCCCTCCCTGCATCTGCCCTTTGCCACATAACTCTTCAGCGCCCACCCACTGCGGCCTCAACCATATGCAGGGCTTTGACCAATGGGCTCTTAGCCAAGGAGAAGCCTCGGAGCCTGGAAAGGCACTCGCCTGGTTAGCCTCACTCGGCCTCCCCTCTGCCACTAAGAGAAGGAAAGGCCACCCCAGCCTGCTGGCCCCAGGAGAGTGGGAGGCGCGCGGAGGGGAGCAGAGGTGCTCCCCCAGGTGTGATGGAGGCCAGGCCACCTGAGATCAGCGAGGGACCAGCAGTCTCAGAAATGTGAGAGCCCTGCCTGGATCAGCAGGGCCGCCCGGTCACCCCACAGGACTGCAGGCACAGGAGCGAGCCCGCTTCAGGTGAGCTGAGCCCCACAGACCCGCCCAGGGTTGTGGTTGTTGGCTACACAGCATTTTAGGGGCAGTAAATAAATGATACACCTGAGGCTGTGACAGGTAGGGGAGTGTCTCCCCTCCTCATGGTAGCATTTGCAGAGGTTTAAAGTCTTCCTCTCATATTTTATTATTGACGTGCATTCCTAATGAGGTCCACCGGCCGGAATGATGAGTCCTTCATTGGCGTTCGCTGAGGTGTCACAGTTCGCACGGCCTCAGGCTTGCACTGTTCATTGCTGTGTCCATGGCACCTGCATCGCGATGCCCTCTGAGCTGTGACTCTCAGCAGTGCCATGCCTTCTCAGGGACCAGGAATGTTCCCGGCCCTCCTCCCAGACACCATCCCCTTCTAAGGGCTTCTCCCTACCTAAGCTCCTTTTCCTCCAGCATGGTTGGTGGTCTGGCTTTCCGTCTCTTCCCTCCGCTATTTATTGTTGATGGCACACACTTCTGAGCCGGTCCCTTCAGAGGTCACTCTCTTACCTTCCAAATGCCCATAAAAAATCAGGCGCCATTAGCAAGGAAACAGGCTGGCAGCTCACAGAATCTGACACCTGCTCTTTAACTGGGGCTTCATTTAATCACCTGTGTGATCCTGAACCATCAGCTTCTCTGGGGCCCATTTTCAGCATCTAAAAAATAGAGAAAGTCCTAACTCCACAGGACTGTTGGGAGGACTTGGGGACGTCTCCAGGGCATCTGACCAGGCTACCCACGGGCCAGGCTCTCTGGAAGTGGTCACTCTGGGCCTTCCTCACATTACTTGGGATGACAGTCGGAGAGGGCAGCCTTGCTGAGCCATTTCTTTCCAGTTTTCAGTTTCGATGAATCTATTTCCATGATGAGACGCACGAGCACTGCCAGAGCCAGCATGCTGGCTGCAGTGTGTGCCATGGGGACACCTGCTGTTCCAGTGGCCCTGCGCTGTTTTGTACATATTGGTCTTGGACAGTGGCTGCTGCACATTTTGACTTCAGATTTCTTATGGGGGAGATTTAGCATCTGGCAGCCCAGTCTCCGGCTGTGAAGAGTCTCCAGCAAGCTTTGTCACTGATCATGAGCTGGGATCAGGGTCGAGGACAGAGGAAGGGCTTCTGCTTAGACAGGCACCACCTCCTCAGGAAAGGGCCCCGTTGTCCGTGTTCCCACAGGGTTGCCCACTGGGCGTCTCAAAGGTGTTTCTGCAAATGCAAGACCAACTCCCTGCCTGCAGCCCATCCATCAGCTCTGTTTCTAAATCACATCCCAGACCCACCCATTTCACTGGCTCCTCCATACGGCCCAGGCCAGGCCTCCGACCTGGCTTCCCCCAGCTGTCCCCTCCACAGCCCAAAGACTGACACCATGTCGGTTCTTGCAGTGCCTTGGGCCCTTCCTGTGGCTTCCACTGCAGTTGGAATAGAATCCAGATCTTTCTATTGGCCTCATGATCTGATCTACATTCATTCATGTCTGACTTGCTTTTAGGAAGAATTTGCAGTAGGATATAAGAAAGCAAAACATATGAATGTATATAAATATATATACATTTAAAAGACCCAGGCGAGTGGTTTTTAAAAAATCAAGACAAGGTCAAAGTTAGAATGCAAATATGCAAGCACGGGGTGGGTGGGAGGGCCACTTGGGGGCCACAGCTGATCTGCAAATGCGGTTTTGAGATCCTTAGTCGCAGGAGCGAAAGGAGAAATGCCAGCAGCCCTCAGCCTCATGCCTGGCTTCCAGGCTCCCTGCCCCTGCCAGTGTCTTTCCAGGTCAGAAGTCCTGTTTTTAGCCTGCTCTCAGGGGGACCCTCCCTGCCTGCGCTCCCTTCCTGTCCTGGTTTTCCTTGCTCTTCTCTGGGTTTATTTTCAGCTGCCTTCTCTTTCTGAAGCTGCAGGGGCTGCACAAAGGAGGCCAGGCTCCCTCCCGGCGTCTGCCCACCTGGGGAAACAGGCCGATCTCAGCCCCGCCCCGGGCCGTCCACCTGCCGCCGGCTGGGCAGGGGGCGGGCGCGCGCGGAGACCTGTGCCGGGGAGCAGCCAGCGTGGGACAGAGCGCGGCTTCCCCTTCAGAGCTGGGGGACTGCTCTGACCGCCCTCATTACTCCTGGCTCGTTTATAATCAGCTTTTCCATTATCCCGCAGCGAAGCCCTCCCAGAATCGCATTAATTGCCTATAACTACAGCTGGGTGGTTCATTTATTCTTTCTAATTTGGAAGATCCAAATGGTTTAACCCCTATTTTTATTTTAAAAGCTTTAGGGGTTTTGTAAACTTTGGAGGTGCTGAAGTCAAAGTGGCCAGACACGTGCTCATGCAAGTGCAAGGGCACACACCGTGGCACACGTGTGAAAGTGCCCGAGGCACAGGTGGTACCTGGCAAAGGGCGATGTCGTTATTGTAACAGGAAACCGAGGCACAGGCTTCGAGCGCCTCGGTCGGGGCCCCGCTTCCCATCTGGAAAACGGGACCGTTGGGTTGGAAAGCGTGTCAGGCTGCTTTGGGCTCCAACACTCTGGGAAATGCAGGGGGGCCTGAATCACTTGGAGAGAAAAGACCCCAAAATGAGTCACATCTTCCCTGAAAACCTTAGAAAACGACCAGAATGGGCATATTTGATGACACAAAACAAAACAGGGCACTCTGGCCCCCAAGTTATTCTCCTCCTGCCCCCAGCCCCCTCCCCGCCCCCCTTGCTGGCCCCTCTCACTTCAGCAGACGCGGCTTTGAACTTCTTGCCCTCCGTTGTCCCCTTCTCGTCCCAGCTGACCTACGAGTGACCAGTCAAGGCCATGACCGCTCCGGCCGAGCTGCAGGCTGACCAAGACTGGGAGATGCTTGGGCCCCAAAGGAGGGTGTGGAAGCAGGGGTGGCGCAGGGGTCCCCGCCCTTGGCAGTGGTGACACTGGGGTGGCTCGTTCTTTATTTCTGGAAGCTGTCCTGGGCCTTGTGGGTGTTCAGCAGCATCTCTGACCTCTAGACAGTAGATGCCAGTAGCAGTATCCCAGGCACGACAGTCAAAGACGTCTCCAGAAGGCGCCCAGTGTCCCCTGGGGGCAGAGTTGCTGCTGACGGCCCACCCTGGGAGCGCCACTGACCGGAGGCCCCCCGTCCTGCCCTCAGGTGGAGCGGGAGGCTGACGCGCCTTCGTGGGTCAGCGTAGGTTCCGGCTGCCTGCCTTGGATTTAAGGTCACTCCGGGAAGAAGAGCGGATCCACGAAGGGCAGGCTTGTCTCCACTCCAAGGTGAGCAGGGAGGGAGGAGAGGACCGCACAGGAATGGAATGTTCTTCCCAGTGCTCTCCAAAAAGATAAGCCAGAGCCCTGGGGGCTGAACTGGATGAGACCTCGCCGGCAGGTGACCCTCTGGGGCGAGGGCAGCCCCAGGTCCCCCAGCCAAGGCCAGCAGGGCCGGCTGACCCTGCACATGCTCCCGCCTTCTGGAGAGCTCTCTGAGCATTGGTGACTGGGGAGCCACAGGCCAGGGGGAATAAGACACGGTCGCCTGTACCCACGCCCACGAGCAGAGGGACAGGAGTGGCGGCAGATACCCTAAGAGGGCCGCGCAGTTCCTGACCGAAGCTGGCCTCCCAGGTGACTTTGTTCGTTCATTTGCTTATGGATGTTTTCTCATTTTTGTACCTGGAACATGTAGTTACTGGTAGCAAGGGGGGGGGGGGGGAGTCATTCAAATAAGTAAATAAAAAGGAAACACTTGGGTCAAACCCAAATTGCTGGAAACACCGGTTGGGTCAAAGAGGCTGAGAGGTGGGCGTGTCTGCACCCCAGGGTGCGGGGGCATGTCCCTGCCCGAGGGTCTAGACTGGGGGGGCTGTGGATAGGAATTCGGAGCCCGCTGCACCCCCAGGCGGTGGGTGCCCTGGGCGGGGCGCAGCGCGGGCCCTGTTCAGGGGGACGCACCCTGCGGGCCTTCTAGGGCCTTCCTGGGGGGGGGGGGGCGTGGCTGCGAGCGCGCCTCCGGAGCGCAGTGCGGGTGCCCAGGAGCCCCGGCGGCCGAGTCTCGGGCTGCAGGCGGGAGAAGGAAGGGACGGGGCGCTGGGCACGGCCCCTGGCGACGGGACGCCTGCCCCGCTGAGCGGACGCGCGGCCCGGGCTGCGGCGAGCCTGGCCGAGGACCGGGTGCGGGGCCCTCTGCCGCCCCGCCGACGCGGGCGGGGACGGGCCGGAGCCGAGCCCCGCGGCCGCGCCGCACCCACTGGGCGGCTCCGCGCTCCGCGCTCTGCTCGCCCGCGCCGATGGCCACGCGCGGCGGCCGCGGGCCCGGGCTCGGCCGCCCTCTGCTGGGCGAGGCGTGGAGCGCAGCCTGCGTCGGGCCCGCCGTCAGTCGGGCGGCAAAGCGGCGCCCCAGAGAAACGGGGGGCGCCTGTCCCGGGAGAGGGGGCGCGTCGCGCGACCTTAGGAGGCAGGGGCCTCGTGGTGCGCAGGGGCCAGGGGGAGGCCGCCCTCGTCCCACCGCGTCCGGGCGCGGGGCCTTCTGCGGAGCATCTGCCGTGCGCTGGGCGGGGGGGGGGGGGGGGGGCAACGAGCCCTGCGGGGGGCCCCCCTCCCCTCGTCTCCGGAGCTGCGCGTCGCGGGGGGACAGCCCGGGAAACCACAGGGCCCGCAGCCCAGCGGGACGGGGCCGGCGGCACAGGGGCTTCAGGACAAAGGCGACCGTGGGGAGCAGCTCTGGGTCCCCCGTGGGCGGGAGTCAAAAGTTACACGTGGACTTTCGGTCGCGGGCGCTGGCGCCCCAGCCCATGTGTTGTTCAGGAGTCAGCTATCTAAAATGAAAGATGCGCCCGGCACCCCTACAGGCAATTATAAGGGTTCTAGGTGTTCTGTGTCAGGAACTGGAGGCAGAGACCAAATATATATATATATATATATATATATATCTTATTCTATCACGGTCATATTTTAAACGCTGAATGTTGGTTTAGCCAACATCACAATGAAACTGTTAAATGAAAAGTTAAATGAAAGGGTCAGCCATGGGACGGGTGCAGAAGGAAGTTTTCATTATCCGGCGGTGAAAGGTGTGTCCGAGACTGCAAAATCAGAAGTGAAAAGGCAGGCATGAAGTTTAGATAGGAAGGCATGAACACACACTCACACTCACACTCACACCAGCTAAAGGAAGTGAAACCAGTCCTGGGAGGGAAGGGAAGGAACACAAGAACCAGTGTTTTTCAAAACAAACTAGTAGAAATATCTGCTCTTTCAACTAGATGCATATATATTAACTTTGATGAAATCTTAAGGGAAAAAATGAGAAAAGGCAACGAGAAGACTACAAGCAGAAACAGCCAAATTATTCTTCCTTGATTTTTGAAAAATGGCAGTGCCTCCTAGAAAAATAAATTTTAAAAAAGGAAAGGAGTGGCAGCTGAATCTTTTCTAAGGAATCGATTCCCCAAGGCTGCGCCTTTCTGAGCAGAAGTGACTACGTTCCCAGCGTCCCGCGTCAGCCGCTCCCAGCCCTGCTGAAATAATCCCATTTCAAACAATGCTTAAGGTTTAAGTGAGGTGTTGCAACAGCCACCGCTCGAAGCAACAGTGTCTACACACTTTCCCCTTGAAGGTTTTCAGTTGTGAGTCCAGGATTACAGCATCAGGATCTTTTACAGAAACAGAAATTTTAAAACGTGTGGGCGCATAAAATGTTTTGTGCTGAATTGATTGCAAACGCCAAGTCAGGGCTTGAGAGAACTCCAGAAGTAAGAAAGGGACATGGGGCGACTTCAGGGATATTTATTTCTATTTATAATATAGCTCCTGTCCACTTCTAAAAAGGATGAGGCGGCTTCCAGTAAAAGTCATGCCAACGCGGTGGCTAAAATGGGAAGAGAAAATTGAAAACCCCTGCAGAAGGAGGAGGGAGCCAGGTGACAAAATTCCAGTGATTCAGGGCCAAACTTTGTGCCCAGCTTCCGGTCGCTAAAGCAAGGATGGAAACAGGAAGCCTGGCTGAAGTGTCATTATCAGAGGAAAGAAAATAAAGTCCAAGGGACTTCAACTGCGTTCACGTGGTGAGGAGGGTCCAGCTCTGCAGCCTGAGGCCAGTGGGGCCTGTACGCAGGGCTCAGGGCACAGCTGCGTGGGGCATGGAGGGGGCTGGCCTGGCCCTGGCTCCTCCTGGTTCCTTTTCCAGAAAGGCTGGCTGCCTCTGTCCATACCCCTGTGCCCCACGAGGGGCAAGGGGCGGCTATCAGGGTGCGAGGGACACTCAGAACCAGGGCTGGGTCAGGGACCATTGCTATTATTACAGGCACACCTCGGATATATTGCAAGTTCAGTCCCAGACCACTGCAAAAAAGCAAATATCGAAATTAAATGAGTCATCATCTTTTGGCTGGTGGGGGACCTTGCCTTCAATTTGTAAAAAAATGTAACCTCTATGAGGCAGTGGAGTAGAGCACAATAAAACGAGGCACGACTATTTGGAGAAGTGACCGTTCCTCCCCAAGGAGGAATTCTTCTAATTCTTCCTCCCAGTGGGACCCAGTGGGATCAGACCCTGGGCTCAGTGGCTGGAAGTCCCTGCAGGGGCCTTGAGGTGCTGCCACCAGCAGGTGTGGACCTCACCTTCCCTGAACCCGAGCGATCCCTACTTTCTCTAATGCTGTTAACGGGCAGGTGCCTGTCACATCAGCATTTGAGAATGGTCCCAGGGTGGCTGCTGCACTCCTGTCCACAGCAACCTTGTGGTTCAAACACCTCACCCTCCAGAGACATCACCAGGTCCCTCTCAGTTACAGTTCTGCCGTCCGCTCGCATTTTCTCTCCTTTAACGAGAAAAGTTAAGCACCAAGGAGGCCTATTAAAGTGCAGTCTACAATCCACCCCTGCATGCCCCGAGCCCTGAGCAGGGACCGGGCTCAGGAATGTCTGATCATTCAGGTTTGGGCTCTGCCGCCTTCTGCTGGCCGCCTGAGGCAGGTGCCCCACCAGCACTGGCCATGGTCCCTCCTTCCAGTCCATTCTCTCAGTCAAAATATCCTCCCTGTCCCCCTTTAGATGCCCAGTGGTCCCTGAGTGATCAGGGGTGTGCTACAATGGTGGAGGTGGGGACTGTCCCCCAACGGTGCCTGCTTCACCAGCAAGTGTGGCCTCTGGAGCCCCGGCTGGAGGGGGCTTCCACCTGCTGGGTGACAGGTGAGAGATGTGCAAGACCTGGGGACCCAAACATTGGAAGGAGCCTACCTGGGGGGGGGGGAGGGTGAACAGAGAACACTGTAGGAGGCACATTCAGGGTTATTCAGTGTAAACCAAACAGCATCAAACCCAGTATGCCCAGAACTCCAGCTGGGAGGTGTCAGGAGCTGGCTGCTATGTTAAGCAGCCCAGACATTTAACCCTCTCAACAGCGTGAAGACGGGAGTTCTCGTACCCATTTGAGAGATGGAGACAGTGGGCTTGCGTGGGCCATTTGCCCAAAGTCATCCCAGCTGCAAGTGGAGGGCCAGGCTTGTGGTTGAGGTTGGGAGTCTGGAGAAGGCTTACAGGGTGCCCCTCCCCCCACCAGCGGCCCCTGAAAACCCCTGGGGGAGGGTGGCCTGGCTACATGGGTGCTGCATGACTGAAAAATTTAAAAATGTGTTTAATGGGGTTTGTCATAAAGGAGTTTTAGCTGCAAAGAAAATGTTTATCGCAGTACTGAACAGAGACTCTTAACTCCCCATAAACAAGGACCAAGTTTGGGAAATGACCAGCCCAGAGCCAGGGAGGACGCTCCTAACCAAGTTGGGGGCACCGGGCAGAGCTCACAGGCCGCCCTGGGGGTCCCAGACAGGAAAAGGGGCTCGCAAATCACGCATCATCAGGTCCTCGTGCTGAGTGCAAAAAGAAACAGCTGAGGCTCATTTAACTTGCGGACATGCAGCTCACTGGAGTCTCCTTCTGAAGAGCTGGGGCTGGTCCTGGGGTAGGATTCACACAAGTGACCCCTGTCCCGACACCTGAAGAGGTTTCTGCAGGGGGTGGTGCAGAGCATCCAAACCCAGGGATGCTGAACCCCCCGCCTGCCCTGCCAGCTAAGAGGTTGGGAAGACTTCCCCCAGGTGGAGTAAATGTTCCTTTGCTTACACAGGGTCATGTCTTGCTTTTCCGGGTGTTCCTGGAGGAGGGGGAGGACTGGAAGGTAACAAGGAAATGGAGAAAGCCCAGGTGAGGCAGGAGGGAGAGGCAAGGGGGAGCTGTGGCATCGCCTTCCTGCAACCTCAGAATAAAACAAAGGGAGGAATGAGAGGTGGGGAGCGTGCGTGCCCTGCGCCTCACAAGAGGTGCCTTCTATTTAGCCAGGGGGCACCTGCAGTTACCGGGTGGTTTTGGTATGATTTTTGGAACAAACACACACAGGTACTTAGAGATACAGGCCTCCTGGGACCCCACTTAGCTCAGGAATCCCTCGCTGTCCTGCTGCAGGGGCTGGTCTGGGAGACGGTGTCTGCTGCAGGTCCGCCCCATCACCGGCCACCAGCGGAGATCGCCACTGACCAGCGTGGGTGACGCAGCTCTTGGGCCACTGAGCAGGCGGTGATTTAGAAGTTTGGAGCCACGGAGAATAGTCATTGACCTGATCGGGATGGCTCAGGGCCCATAAGACTCTCGGCCTGTTGTGTATTTAGAGCAGTTTTTAATTCTAGTTCTTAAAGCCCAGGCACGGAGTGTGGCATCACACATTGGTACCAGGAGGGATGCTATTAACCTGCCAGCCCGAACTTTCCTATAACCCCCGCTGTCTCCTGGCAGACACAGCCCAGGAAAACCAGCCGACCCGAGGGTTTGTCATGCTGAGTAATTAATGTGTGATGGCGCCCAGCTCAGAATGATTTAGTGACTAGTGAAACGTAAGATATAATGCTGCGGCTCACATCAAAGGCACAAACTGAGTCCATTAGGTGGAATTATCGGACTTCTTTCCAGGCCACATTGGGTTCACAGGGAAGTGGGTGGTGGATTGGTTTCTGTCTAGGTTCTTCAATGAACAGCTCCATGCCCAGGTGAGCCACGCCCATGGTGTTCCCAATGCTCTTCTCCCCGTTCTCAGAGTAGAACTTCAACTCAGGGCCCTGGCCAAAGGGGGGGCGGCAGGGACAGCCCATGTAGACGACCCACCGGCAAGGTTTCCAGTGAGGACGTCTACCGTGGGCTTCGCTCAGAGTAGGAAACAGGGATTCAGCCCCCACAACAGGGACAGTTGGAGAAGACAACCAGTAGCAATAAATAAAAATAAGTGCACGCCCATCACCCAGGTTGGCAGGGCAAAGAGGCTCTGCAGAGGTTGGCACAGCTCGGTAAGACTGTCAGGTTCAAGCTTTTGTTTAGATTCAGTTCTGTCAACGTGCTCCTTTCAGCTGGAAGCCTGTGCGTGCTGGAGACCGGGTCTGCGCCCCCGCCCCTTGTTCCCCAGCAGCCCCCTGGATGTGTCCCCCAAGTGCCTGTGGCTGCTGCAGACATGGACCCCACTCTGGGCCCAGGGGTCAACAGCAGTGGGAAGGCGAGTTTAGGGAGTGTTTTCAGACGAGCAGGTAGAAGGTGTTCCATAAATGCACCAAGCGTCCTGTTCGCCAGATTCAGCTTCTTAGGAGAGTCCATTGAGAGTGGCTCTACCCCGTCTGTCATTACGAACACGGATACCCTCTCCTGTCTATTTTCTACCCTTGTTTTCCTTTTCAGTAAGTGATCAGGCCTCGCAGAATGAAGCAAAGGGTCTGGCCCAAATCACTGCTGCTGCTTGGGCAGCAAAGTTGAAACTCTACCTGTGTGCTTCCTGGTAACTGCTGGTCTCACTTTCTCCAAAACGGAGTTATCTGCCTCAGACAAAATTGGCCAACAGCCTCACTCGTTACAGATGAATGTCATGCTTGCAAGAGGTGCTTACTTTCATCTTCTAGACTCACCGAGTCACAGCCTCTGATCATCAATCCCGGTGACACCAATACAGGCCCAAACACTTGACACGTTCAGTGACTCTTGGCAGAAAAGAAACAAATCCCACTTGAACGTGATAAAATACTATAAAAATGTGTATTCTGCTGCCTTTCATGAGAAATGTATTTAGAGAAAATTTTTAATTTTTTTTACCTAGCTGATTTTCATTTGTACTTAATTATTTGTTTTACTTGTAGAGAAAACTACATGAAGACAAGGTGAAATATACAACATTCTTCATGAACCAGACCTAGGAGATTAAATTTTGCCCCAAGTGAAATAGCTAAATAGTGGATTTTAATTACTTTTGTCCCCATGGGCTTCCCCCCCTTAATTTCTTATATTTTCCCCTTAGGTTGCAATGATTAATTTGCAAGTTGAGTCCCTTACTGGCCATGAAACTGAGCAGAATGTATGATGGGTGAGATTAGGCGTCACGTTTTGTCTGAGCAGGTGAGGAAAGGTTTCCCTGGGGCCAGAGGGGTCAGCGAGATGGAGCGAGGGTCACCCACAGCCACACCTCAGCTCTGCTGGGCCTCGGCGGCCGCTCGCCTCTGTGTCATTAGAACCCGTGTTTCAGGTAGACACAGACTGCCAGGCATCTTTCGAGGCGGTTCCCATGCCCTATTTTTCATTCCTAGGTTGTCCGGGAACCACATTTTCTTGACTCTGGATTCATTTCTACAGGACAGCAATAACTCAGCAATTTATTCCCTTGAATAAATCCCGAGGCCTAGGAAATCACCCCTTCTCTGCCCACCAAGTTTTTTGTATATTGGTTTCTCTAACAGCCCTTTAGGGGGCTGAGATTCTAAATACAAAGCTTGATGCTCAACTGGTGTAAGTGACGTGCTTACGGAAAGCTGCCTTAGTGTTGGCTCACGCGGGGAATGGAAATGGCTCAAGTTACACAGCCCTTAAAAAATTTCTAGTGCTCAGCCCCCATGAAATGGATTGCTTATGGGGAGATAACGTCTGCTCTACTCCTTTTTAAGTCTGTGAAAACTGTCATCCTGGTTAATAGGGTGATTAAAACTCTTTATGCTCCAGGAGATAAATGTGATTATGTTTGTCACACTCTACCCGAGATAAAGACAGCAGAGAAGGCAGACTTGAAATTCCGTAACGTTTCCTCTCTCCCATATCCAGGAACACTCAGAACTCAATACGCAGATGGTGCTTCACATAAAGAATAACATTATCTGTTAAACATTTTTACTTTCCATTAACCAATTTAACAATGTGCCTCTGGTAGAAAAGCAGACAAATGACTACATCTTCCGATATCTGAGTTCTGAGTGCAGAAAAATACCACTTCAGTCACACTGATTGTTTGCCTTTTAAGTTTCATCTTTGTTATTTCATTTGGGCTTTTAAATGCAACCAGAGCCTATGCTTAGTGCCTATTCTAGGGACTCTGTCCCCTCAAACTTCCCTCAGCAGGTGACTCACGACCATTCCTATGTGATCCCTGCCATCCCTCAGGGAGCACAGATATATGTATGCGGAAAAGGTTTTGTAAACATTAGGCATGCCACACTCTACGTATTCAGATGGTCGTTCCGCCAGGCCCCAAGGGGGCAGAGCGCACCACCATGGCCCCTGGCACCCTCCCAGGGTCTGGCTGCCATTGGCCCGGGCAGTAGGTGCTGTCACAAGGCCCTGAGAGGAGTCCCTACCCTTAAGGAGCTTACAAGGCAGGAATCTATTAAATAGAATCAAGATTAATAATGATTTTTCCTTTTATTATCCCAGACAAGCTAGAAATTCTCATTTTCTCCTACCCAGTGGAGGGCTTTTAAAAAATCAATAGCTATTCTCCACCTAAGAAAAATAAAAATCTAGATTTTAGCTGTAAGTAGTTGTAGGTAGCTCCCATTCTATTAGGGGAACCTGGATTCAGACTAATCATGTGGCAAAAACCTGTTCAATTGGATTCCAGCCTTTCTTTCCTTCATTTCATTCAAAGGCCAATGTTGAGGGAGGTCATGGAGATGTGATTGCTAGTTGACCCGAGAGCTGGACCCCGGGCACTAGGAGGCTCCCCACCACCTCCCCTGTCTCTGGAACGTGCGCTCCACTTGCCCTCTCGGCTCCTAGAAGCTACCGCGAGGATGCAGCCTTGAGACGGAAATGTGGCGTTGAGACTCTGGATGGTGTACATGACTGACCTGTTACGGCCTCTACATAACTTTTAAGAGTCAATGGACAGGTGCAGAAAACTACTCAGTCTTGTGGTGCCCAGGACAATGCTCGTAAGGACGTTCCTTAAACCCGCCACCTGCCCCTCCGAAGAGGCCTGCCCCTTCCTTCGGTCTTGCCCTGCCCTCCGAGTAAGGGCCGTTTCAGAAGCTCCCAGGGAGGTTGTGAAGCAACAACTAGAAGTCTTTCCTTAGCTGAGATTTAGTTAAAAATGAAAGGTGGGTGAAGAGGAGCTTTGCTACTCCACAACCCTTTCTGTTTAGCCTGGGAATTTTTGACAGGTTACATATGGATCCCAGAATTAATTAATAATGCAGCAGTTTGAACAGGGTAACGCGGTCCAGGGGAAAAATGTATTTTATACACTTGACATTTCATTTAAAACTTTTCCTTAGAACTAAAAGGTTCCATTATAACAGGTTAATTTCAAATGTACTTTATTAAACCTGATTGCTAATTAGAGCCTGAGCAAAGATAAAGAGATTGCACAAATTATATTCAACCAGAGGTTATTTTTCTGGACATGTTGACATATTATTTTTCTTTAAATTTTTTAAATCTCCAGTAAGAATAATTGCAACTAGCCATTATTCTGTTTTCTGTAAGAGCTCATGGAGGACAGAAAAGGGGTGGGTGTGTACATAAGAATTTACCCGTTTCATCAGCCAGGTGGAACTAAATGCTTAATACTGAGACGTAACACTCAGGTAACTTTCTGGTTAAAAATACTTACGACAGGTGATAACTGGGCAATTTTTCCATTGACAACTGAGACAAAACTACAAACTGCCAGTTACCGTTTCGGGACTCCGAGCCAATTTCTAAAAAGACTACACTTTACACCTGTGATGTCATTCTTATTTTAGCACAGCTGTACCTTTTCAAGTTATAACCCCTTACTGGCTTCTTGTCCCTGGGAGAACTCACAGGACGGTGGGTGAGGTTATCAGGTAAAGGGCACGTGCCAACAGGAGCACTGCGAGGGACAGGGCCCAGCCCTGCCCAGGCCAGGACTGCCCTAGGCGGCACCCGAGTCTGCCTGGCAGGCACGAGTCTCCCAAGTCCTGACAGTCACAGGCTGACGGAAGACTGTTGAACTCACGTAATTAGACACACTGACGTGCTGCTGCTGTTAGGAGTCTGTTATCAAGATTTTCCATCACAGGCTCTTACACTTTTTTTTTTCAGGTGCAGAACTTGGTTTCAACTGCTTTAGTCACACACAAGTATTTCCCCGGGGATCTCCTCCACATAGAGAAGGTATCCATATCATTGTTTTTAAAACAGTCTTCCTAATTTTGGGAAAACTTTATTCCCCCACCCCCGCCCCGCCCCCCCATCACATACGCACGTGCACGGGCGTTTTACACTAAAGTGCAGGACTGTGAACACACCCAACACCGTCTGTCCCGCGGGTTTGGACAACAACCGTACATCTTCCTGAGGAGAAACCAGTGAGTCCCTTTGCTGTTCGGCGTCCCCAGAGCCTCCCTCCGTGACAGTTGCTTTGGAACTCAGCCGCCGTGCGCATCTCATTTGGGTTTCAGCGCTTCCTCCCACTCCACGGCGGGTTCGGAGTTCTTGGGAATTGCTGGAAATATTGATTGCATTTTGCTTCGAAAGTCTTTCATCTAAGAGAAGGGAAAAGTTCATCAAATGTTAAAAGGAGGGAAAAGAGCCAAACAATTATAGAGGACGGCTGCTGACTGGATGATACCTCGCTGTTCCGGGGCACAGAGCCAAGGAGGACCAATAAAAGGTAAGGAGCTATCCCAGCTGCCTTGAAAATGACATACACCTGTTTTCTTTAAGTATAAATGTATTGGGCCTTAAGTAACAAACTCCACTCTGAATCTGGAAAGCACTCTCCCGTCAACCCTGCATAATAGTTACTCCCAGGAGGGTGTGCGTTGCTGGCTTTCTCGTATAAAGATGCAGCTGAGAACGAGAGTTGTGTATCTGAACCATGGACACACTCAGGCCGGTCCAAGTTAGAAGAATTTTAGAGCCAGAGAGGCGCGGAGAGAAGAAACTTAGTAGGGAGTTAATAAAAGAATAAATCAATGAATGGCAGATAAATGAGAACGTTTTTATGTGCCAGACAGTGTTGAAGAATCTAGGCAGAGGCTTTACCAGGGGAGGCTGATTTGGAACCCGAGAGTTGGAGCAGGGGGTTGGAAGATCTTAATATCCAGGGTCAGCCTGGAGCACCTGGCTCCACCTGTGAGGCACACCGCCCTCAGGGAGGGGAGCACTGATTTATGGGAGCTGGGTGATCTTTCCGTTAGATAGGACTAGCACATGCTCTTTGGCTCATTCTTCTTAATCGACATGGTCCTGCTATGAGGCTCTTTCAGAAGCACTCAGTGTAGCTCTGCCGTTTCTCATCAGCCCAGCCCATCGTGTATCCCAGGGACGCAGATCTCCTTGACGGGTATGTGAGGCACCCGGGCTCATCAGCCACATGCACGTCATTCGCAGAGGGGTTATCTTGAGAGTCGGCTAATTCTTTTTTATGGTGATGCTTACCTATTTCAATTTGAACCCAAATCCAAATTCAGGGGGTGCATCTTGTTTGGGACCTGTCAGTGCCTAGGTATTCATTCTGGTCATCTTAGCACTGCTGTTAGCAGCAGACTCTGGCAGACCTCTCTGTGTAAATCCCAGTTCAACACCTGGAAAAGCTGCTTATGCTAAGCAGCAGTCTCCAGGTGTGTAGAATGGAGACAATTACCTGCTTACAGGGTTGTGAGGATTAAGTGAGATAATACACATAAAGCACAGCACCTAACATGTGGTAAGTGTTCAATGTAATTAGCTATTGTCATTACAGCGTCATCAAAATACATGTGCTATATTCCAAGAACAAAGGTCATATGGATAAAATATTATGGTATGTTTATTAAAAGCATTATTTTATAGTAATGTATCATTTTAGTTTAAATATTGACACTAGAAGATACATAAGGTTACCCATTACATGTAGTCTGTAGGAGGTCCATGCCAACCATGTCAATGTCGGGTCCCAGACACCAATCTTGAAGACACACACATCCATGGGACATCCCCCCCTTCTTCTGTGCAGCTCTCTAGGCTATACTGTGATGAACCCTTCAGGAGAGGTTCCTAACTAGAGGCAGTTACTGGGGAAGGACTGAAAATGTAGGGTTTTTGGCTGTCACATCACAGGGGATTACTTTCATCTTGGAGGGCAGGGATGCTAAATGTCCAGGATGGCCCACAAAAAGAATTGTTTTGTCCAAAATACTAAGTACCCCCATTGAGGAGATGTGCATAAGCCTTTCTCAGTTGAAAGACAGACATCTCTCTGGCTAGGGTTTGCAATGTGCTGCCTGGTTCTTTTCCTTCACTTTTCTGGTTGAACATCTTATACACCTAAGCCTAATGACAGCTTTCAAATGGAGCGTCAGATAGCCGGCACATGAACAGAATCATCCACCACTCCACCTTCTCGGTGATCTGGAACACGGCCAGTTGCTGAGAAGGGGAAAGCTGGGAAACGCAGATGAGGCCGGGGTCAGAGAGTAAAGGGTGGCTGCCCTACTTCAGCATGGTTCTGTTCCTATTTTCTCCTCTTGGCCCCGATTTTTTTCTTTCCTCTCATTTCCCAAGTATTGTATTATTCACGTGTTCCCAGGGTCCTAAGTGAGTAGCTGAACCATTAGAAGGAATCGTATCTCAAAAATAGCCCACTAGGAATAGATAGGCTTCAGAGTGAGGCAAAGGGAGGGAGGCAAGTGGCATAAAGAACACCATTTAGTGCTCCTTTAAATTTGCAGCGGTGGAAATGGAAACCGAGAGTCCACATTGAAGTTATAAACAGGGCCTCAAGTTGCTTTAACAATGGGACTCCAGAGAAGGTTTTAAAGCTTATATTATTTATATTACGTGCAGTAAATGAAAACCTTCAATTTTTCCACCTATATCGATTTCTGATATGCAGTTCAGAGAAGGTATTGGTCTTATCGGTGAAATTCTTATCACAGGCAACAGAACACTCCCCTGCTTAAAAATGTACTTGAAAAGATTTAGTGCTTGGGTACATTTCGGCAAACTTGGTTATAAATGTACTGAATTCCATGATAATCACAGCCATTGCCATAGAACTGTCCCCTACTCTATATACAACAAAAGTTCCAAGTTTTAAAGTGTCTTTGCCATTGGCCAACTTATTTGCAGGTCTGCTGCCAGCCTCAGTGCTGGGTTTAGAATGATGAAAGCTTTGTAGGACCAAAGTCTTTGGATATGTCAATAATTATAGCACCAGTGTTAATTCTGAAGAACCGGGAAATTCGGCTTCTTCATAAACTAAAACAGTAAGACTGTAAATGTTACTGGAACAGGAATAATAATGTCTGCCATCTGGGATCACCTATGAGCCAAGTACTGTGCCAAGTATAAGGCAATTATTCAGACTTCATAATTCTATGTGGCAGAAATGAGGACCACACTTTACATGGAGAAACCAGAGGTCAGAGAGGTCAACCCATTCATGGTGACATGGTTTATAATAAGTACAGCTGCCTGACTGATGTCCAGAGCTCTTTCTTGACAGTCACTGTGGTCTGTGACCCGGAAAGACACGGTACCTCTATAACCTCTACTACGACCTTCACTGAAAATTACTTTACAAACATATATACCTCTTGCAATGTGGCCGGTTTTTTTAGAATGGCATGGCAGATTATTATCAATGTTCACCAAGAGCCAGTACTCATCTACTTGTGGATACAGAGGGATTAGATTTCTCGACCCTTTTTGAAGTTAGGTAACCATGTGACCAGTTGTGGCAAGTGAAATCTGAGTAAAAGAAGTGAGCATCACTTTTGGGGTGAAGCATTTAACTGCAGGTGTTGATTCTCCGGGCTTCTCTTCCCTTTCAGCAGTAATCATGGAAACCTGTGTTGCCACAGTGGCGCCTGGAGGTCAAGGTGGCCTGAGGTACCGAGCTAGCTGTGGAGGACAGCTTCCCTAGAGTCTCGTGTAAACAAACCCACAGTGGATTTTACATGAGACAGAAATAAACTTTTATTTTAAGCTACACATTTGGAGATTGTTTTTTACTGCAGCATAACCCAACCTATCCTGATATTAATGGTGAAGAGAACACAAAATAGACATGAGGCATGCTCTGATGCCCTTCAACAGGACATTAAATTTGACCGAAACATGGCTAAATAAAACTCAAGGCTTGGACCAAGGAGAAGAGGAACTCTGCACAGTTGAGCTTAAAGATAAAGAGCTCTTACAACTACCTGGAACAAATGAACCTGCACCCTGCCTGCCTTCAGGATTCTCAGTGCATCAGTCAATCCCATTACATGACACTGCTTCCTGGGGAATCAGGACACTTCTAGATGTTGTCAATGAAATAGTAAGGGGACGCAGATCAGCATGGTATAGAGTCATTGTTGGGGGCAGATCACTGTCCCGTGTCTAGTTAAATTCAACTAAGAACTGACTTAGAGAGTAAATGCTAGTACCCTTCACTTTTGATTAGGCCTATTGGTATCCACATGGATACTGAGTATGGTCAACCATATTTATTTAATATTCAATTGCATTAGGAAAGCTAACATGAGTAAAAAATCTCAACTTATTTTCTAAGTTATGGTACTATCATTTAGGTAAAGGTCAGACAAGCCCCTTCATTTCCTCCTAAATGCTCACTGTATCACATGCATAAAGTCTAAAATCTGTAGTGAAGTCCATTGATTTAGGAATAAAAATGAAAAGTGCAACTTTTTGAGAAATACAATCCCTGAAGTACTCACTGAAATGGCCAATTTTTATGACAGCGATTGACAACGGGGCACAATTCGAAAGCAAAAGCTTTCCACTAATGTGAGGAAACAGCAACAGGGATGACCCCAGAGTGTGTTAGGGCCACGGCCACGCTGCTGCTAAGACTCAGCCCAATAAGAACAATTTATAACACGCTTCTTGATTCACAGTGCAGACAGGTCAGGTTCTCAGAGGCAGTTCTAAAATGATTTCAGTCAGGCTTTATTTTTAGTAACTGCAAAATTTTAGGATGTTTTCTTTCTCTGCCAAATAAATGACAGTAATTGTACCACCTCTGACTGTCAAGCCTCTTCCTAAAAGCTTTATATTTTACTGCATTAAACACTTCATAACAGCTACCAACCTGATCACTATTATTTTCATATTTTAACCTCATGATCCTGCTTCACTGGCATGAGGGTGCACAGCAACATGCACACACACAGGCACACACACACACACAGGCACACACACGCACAGGAATACACGGGACCTGCTTGCAGCTACTATTTCCTGATGTCCTTTTAAAGGCCCTGCTGACAGGCAGTCAGGAGAATGAAGGCAGCTGATGGCTCCACTACAGAAAGGACTTCTGTACATTTATTTTTACAAATGCAGAGAAAGTTACAACTTAAAAAAAAAAAAAGTATATAAACAAAGAGTACATAAATCAGCCAGAATGAATTAGCATGTACTTAATGAAAAGAATCAATTTCTACAACACAATAAACACCTACACCCCACATTCTTTTGGACCAAATGGCAACTACATATAAATTCAAGGTACATCAGTGGTACAAAAACACCTTTGGTGCAGTCACTTAGAAATTGTTAAAAAACCAAAACTGGAAGCTAAACAAAAGAGCAGGGAGGCTAAATAAGCAGGGGAGGGACTCTACGTCCTTTCCTGTTTGTAACTTTTAAGAACCCCAGTTTATTCAGAACCCTGACGTGCACGGCCCATCCTCACCGCCTCGTCCCGTGACCTCGGAGCGGTGGTTTCAGCGGCGCTGAAACCGCAGGTCCTTCTGAATGGCGCGCAGGGTCTCCGCGCTCCTCCGCAGCCGCGCCTCCTCCTCGGGGGTCAGCCTCACCTTTATGAGGTCGGAGATGCCGTTCTCTCCCAGGACGCAGGGGAGGCTGAGGGACACCTCTTCATTTATCCCGTAGAGGCCCTTAATTATGGTGGACACCGGATGCACTCTCCGGAGGTTCTTCAGAATACTCTCCGTTAAATCAGCCACAGAAAGGCCGATGGCCCAGGAAGTGTAGCCTTTGGCCTTGATGATCTCGTAGGCGCTGGCGATCACGTCCCCGTGCACGTCCTTCCACCGCTCGGGGTCCCCGTCGGCCCCGATGGCCGGGTTCAGGTCCCGCAGCGGGACGCCCGCCACGTTCACCCCGCTCCACACGGGGACGCTCGAGTCGCCGTGCTCTCCCAGGACCCACCCGTGGCAGCTTTCCGAGTGGATACCAAGCTTCTGGCCGATCAAGAAACGAAAACGGGCAGTGTCCAGGTTACACCCACTTCCAATGACGCGGCTTTTGGGAATTCCACTCAACTTCCAGGCGACGTAAGTTAAGATGTCCACCGGGTTGGAAACCACGATCATCTTGCAGTGAGGACTGTGCTTGACGATACTAGAAATCATCAGCTCAAAGATGGCCACGTTTCGCTGGACCAGATTAAGGCGCGTTTCCCCCTTTTCCTGCCGCGCGCCCGCCGTGATGATCACGAGGGTGGAGTCTGCAGTGACGCTGTAATCCTTGCTTGCCACGATGCTTGGCATTTTCACGAAATGGCTGCCCTGCTGAAGATCCATCATTTCGCCCTTCAGTTTGCCCTCGGCGGTGTCCACCAAGGCAAGCTCGTCGCCCAGGCCTTTCAGCACGATGCTGACAGCACAGGCCATGCCCACCGACCCGGCCCCTATAATGGAGATCTTATTGTGACGAACGGCCTTCTCGGAAGTCAGATTCTTCATAAGCTCGTTCTTGACAGTCGCCATCCTGGACACGGGGGCAACAGGCCAAGGGCCCCTGAGTGGGATGCAGGCCGGCCGGCGGGGACACAGGGCCAGCCCCACACTCGGGAAGTCCACTCTCGCGGCGCTCACCCTCCGGCTGGCCCACCCGACTCCCGCGGCCCAGCTCATGGCCATTCACTCAAAAGGCTGGGGAAGTGAGTGGAAGAACGCGGCCGCAAGCTTTGAGGGGCGAAGGAAGGGGGCGAGTGATCCTCGGCTCCCTCCTCAGCCTGCACTTGCGTCTGCGCTGGGCTGTGGGCCGTTGACGCCTCCGCAAGCTTGGTCCTGCGGCTGCGCGAGGCTGTGGACAGTTGAAGCCTCCGCAAGCTTAGTACTGCGGCTGCGCGAGCCTGTGGGCCGTTGACGCCTCCGCAAGCTTGGTCCTGCGGCTGCGCGAGGCTGTGGACAGTCGATGCCTCCGCAAGCTTGGTCCTGCGGCTGCGCGAGGCTGTGGGCCGTTGACGCCTCCGCAAGCTTGGTCCTGCGGCTGCGCGAGGCTGTGGGCCGTTGACGCCTCCGCAAGCTTGGTCCTGCAGCTGCGCGAGGCTGTGGGCCGTTGACGCCTCCGCAAGCTTGGTCCTGCGGCTGCGCGAGGCTGTGGGCCGTTGACGCCTCCGCAAGCTTGGTCCTGCGGCTGCGCGAGGCTGTGGACAGTCGATGCCTCCGCAAGCTTGGTCCTGCGGCTGCGCGAGGCTGTGGACAGTCGACGCCTCCGCAAGGTTGGTCCTGCGGCTGCGCGAGCCTGTGGGCCGTTGACGCCTCCGCAAGCTTGGTCCTGCGGCTGCGCGAAGCTGTGGACAGTAGACGCCTCCGCAAGCTTGGTCCTGCGGCTGCGCGAGGCTGTGGGCCGTTGACGCCTCCGCAAGCTTGGTCCTGCGGCTGCGCAAGGCGGGCCCAGCTCGCGAGGCCGCGGGACGGCCTGTACAAAGTACTTCCCCTTGAATTCAAGTTTTAGAAACACGAGTTCTCTTCAGTACATAATGAGTGTCATTAGCCAGCCCGGATTTTGTATTTTCAGTACGTATGCCGAGTGGGAATGCTTTCATTAAGCACAGAGGAAAATGAGGTTAACTTCTACACCGGAACGCGCGGAGGAAGGAGCCTGGGCGTTGTCTCCCAGGGGTGCCCTGCACCGTTTCCTTGCGTGGGCGCAAGCGGGACCCTGTGCTCTGTCGCATCCAGTCTGAGAACCTATTGGGAAGGATTCCGCCGCCTTTAGCCCGTCGGGACCCGGATGCGCCGCTGGGGAAGCCACCGCGCAAGGGTAAGGGGGCGCCGCGAGCTGGCCGACGCTGAACCTCCCGGGGGGGGGGCGCCAAAGTTTCTGATTGAGAGCCCTGGTTAAAAACAATTTTTAAGTACAGAGGTGATCGTGTAGTCGTCTATTAGAATGAAAATATATCTTAAATATCCCTAAAGTGGTAAATATTAACCCATGCACAAAGATCATTGATTAAAGCAGTAAAATAAAATGACCCTTGAACAAGAGGGTTCAGCGCCCACTTGCGTGGGTTTTTCTCAGGTGACCCCGCAGGTGACGCCGCACTGTCCCGGGTCGGCTGCTGAGCTAGCGCGGCGGGGCGTGCCGCCCTGGCGCCGCGTTTCTCTGGGCATTCTTAGGCACTTCTTTCAAGTTTCTCAGGACATATAAACTTTACATCTGATGAAATACAGGGTGTCCCCAAAAAATGTACACACACACTTGAATAATTATAAAGGCAGTGTTTATTAAAATACATTTCATTTCACAGCTATCAGCTGTTCAAGTGTGTATGCATTTTGGGGGGCACCCTGTATACACCCTAATAAACCCAATAAACTGCAAAAGTCCAAGTAAAAATAATGGCACTGTCTCCCCACTTATTAGCAGAATGCTGACCGTGTGAGGCTCCCCGAGCTCCCCTCCGAGCGCGAGGCGCTCTCCAGGAGGCTGGCGCGGCAGCGAGCGCCCCCGCGGTCAGCACGAAGATTTCCGCTGTGGAGCAGCAAGTCGGCGAAATAAGTATTTCGTATTCAGGACTTGAAAAGCTATTCTCACTGTTCTTGCCACTGAGATGTAGTCCAAGAAGAGGAAAAATAAGCAAAGAAGCTGGGGAGGGGCGGAGAGGGAGGCAGCGGAGCCCCTAGGAGCCTGTTGGGTGGACGGCTGGCTCGGGGGGCGGGGCCTGCGCGGCGGGGCGGGGCCTGCGCGGCGGGGCGGGGCCTGCGCGGCGGGGCGGGGCCTTGCGGCGGGCGGCTGCAGCTCTGCGGCACGGACGGGAAGCACCACGTGTATGGTTTCTCTCCACGCCGGTGTTTATATTTACAGCAACAGCAACATTTTTAAATGATCATCTTTATTTAATGGTGGCCAGCATTTTAGAGGGATCCTTTTAAAAGACCAACTTTTGATAGTTACCATTTCTTTTATTCCAGTCATAACTTGAAATGTTTTAACCTAGTGCCTGTTCCCACCTTCTTCCTATAATGATGCCTTTGACCAGTCAAGTCATTTTCCAAGATAAGTGTTCTTGAGGATGAAATTCAAGGACATAAAGACTCTTAGCTAGACAGCTTCTTTCTACAGTAATTTTCTTTGTAGAGTTTGAACCTCTTTGAAAATATAATCTCTGTGAGAGCTGCCTCTTCAGTTTCCCCCCTTAACCACAACTAAATCAATTTTGAGGGGAAAAAATAACACTCTCCACAATCAAATACCTCAAACAAAGCAGTTTTTTATGTACCATAAGTCTTGATAAGAGAACTAAGAAAGATGAAATGTACATGACCTCCCCCGCAGAGTCTCCAAGGTGCGGCCAGCCAAGTATAACTAGGCAGCACCCTACCCTAATGACCTTCTATCTTAGGTGGCTCATTGTTCCTTTTGAAAGGAACACCTAACTCACATTATCAGTTCAAAATGCAGGAGAGTATTACAGCTGATGGAGGGTTATGCCATAGTACTTTTGGTTACACCGCTTAGGAGGAATGAAACAGGAAATAAAGATGTCCATCGGTCTCTGGACCAAGAATGATTAAAACTATTCCTTCCACCTGGACACTCACCCCCAGCTCCCCTGCTCTTTGTCAATCTAGTTCAATACAGATGCTCCTCAACTTACGATTGGGTTATGTCCTGATAAACCCATTGCATGTTGAAAATACTGTAAGTGGACAGTGCAAATATTACACCTAATCTGCCAAACATCATGTCTTAGCCTAGCCCACCGAAAACGTTAGGACACATACATTAGCTACAGTTGGGCAAAATCATCTCGCTGCCACTATCAAGCATCACAAGAGAGTGTTGTACGGCATAGTGCTAGCTCAGGAAACTGATCAAAATTCAAATTTTGAAGTACAGTTTCTAGTGAATGCGTATCACTTTAGCTATCATAAGTTGGGGGCTGTGTGTATGCCATCTTCTCCTAAATCTTCTATAATGCCCAAGCAGAATTGACTTTTTAAAATCCTGTACCACCAAAGCACTTTGTACCTCTCTCCATGACAGGATTTATCACACAATTAAATGTAACCCAAAAGGGATCACCTTTTATGTACCAGCATATCCCTGTCCTCTAGAACAGAGCTCGGTCTGTGAAGAGGAGTTCAGCAAAATGTCTGTAGTAGGAAAGAATAAATAAGTCATGACAGAACTGAGTTAAGGCTAGAGGGCTAAAAGGTGAGAGAGATGGAAAGGCACTGAGGAAAGGGCTAGGTAAAGTGTGTAGGTATCATTTGGGGTTTCTTAGCAAGGTTAATGCATAAATTTCAGGTAAAGCTATTGATAAACTAAAGATTTCTTAACCATTCTCAAAGTCAATACCTACCTTTAACAAGTTAGAACATACCAAAAAAAAATTTCTACGTTAGGAACACAGAAAATACACTGGCAGAGAGAATATTTTTAACCTTTAAAGTTATTTAAAATGTTTTGTTCTTTGGAAAGCTTTAAAAAAAACTCGATTGACAAGAAAAAAAAAAGTAATGAGAGCAATATTAATATTACAACCTGATCTAAAATAGCCTATTAACCCACCAGCATGCAAGTAGGGCATTATATAAACAATTGTGTTAAAAGTCTTCTTTGTGATTTGAAAGTCATAAAATGCAAATTGTAGTTTTAAAACAAATTAGTGGGCTGTAATTATATTGCTCATAGATACTAACATCTATATAAATATGTAGTCTTTGTGTGGGATCTTTACAAATCCAAGCACCTGAGAGTGTTTTCCTTTGGCAGCAATACTGGGAATGCTGGGGAAGGACAAGAGCAGGGCCCCAAAGCTTTGTTTCCTAGACAGAATAAAAATAAACTGTCAAATTGGAAAGCAGCACTGGGATCACCCTTCTGTTTACGGCCTCAGATACTAGAACAGGCAGGCTCTAGTAAATTATCCAAACCTCATTTTTGTTCTTCAAAGGCATCATCTTACACATATTTTTTGGTGCAGTGTAAAAGAGCTGCTTGTATTAATCATAAAAACGGGGGGAGAGGAAGTATTTTAATGTGGCACAAAACATGAAAAACAAATTAAAATTCATTAGTATGTGTAAACATCCCAAATTGTATCTAAAAATTGAGAAACTTGAACTGTAAGGTCTAATAGCATAGGTGTTTTATTACCCCACTTATTTTCTGCTAGTGGATGAAGTAATAGAAGTAGTACTGTAGTCCCCAGTAACAACAGCTTAGTCATCTAAAACAGGTGACATGAAGAATAGCTTTGTTACTTTCAATTTGGGGTAGATACTGAAGTTACCTTTATGAACTCAAAACTGCCAAAATGGATTAACTCTGGGTTGTAAAGGTTAAAAATTAACTTGCCTTGAGACTGTCTGGGCAAAGAACAGTGTCAGCAGTGGGAGAGGAAGGTGTGCTCCCAGTAGGGATGAGTAAGTGCAAGGCTCTGAGGTTAGGAAGGTGGCCTGTCCCCATGGCTAGAATTGAGTGTGACAGAGACTATGAGAGATGCAGCTAGGCTCCCAACCAAAGCATGACTGACATTCTGGACCAGATCATTCTCTGTGGACCTGCTCTGTGTAGAGTAGGATGTTTAGCACGTCCTGGTCTCTATCCACTAGATGCCAGTAGCACCACTGCAGTTGTGACACCCAAAAATGTGTCCAGAGAGTGCTGAATATCTTTCTTTTGGGGGTGGGGAAGGCAAAACTGCCCCTGGGTGAGAGCCAGTGAATCAGTGAGTAAAATCACAGAGGGACCCATAAACCATTTCAAGAAACTTGGACTTTATTCTCAAGGGAAGAGGAGTCATGGAAATGACAGACATAGTGTGATCAGATTTCGTTTGACAGATGTTAACTAAACACCCCTCTGTGCTGGGCACTGGTACAGGTGCTAGGGACACAACCATGAAGAAGATACATGAGGTCTCTGCTTTCTTAGAATGTACATGCTTTTTGTGAAGACATAAAACGGGAAAGTGGTCAGTATCATCTCATTTTGCACTAAGTGCTGTGAAGAAAAGAAAATAGGTAACATCAGAGAGGAGCTGAGTGGTGGGAGTGAAGAGGCGACTTGACTTTAGACCAGAGGGCCTGGGGAAGCTTCTCTGAGGAGGTGAAATAAATTGGGGTTGAAACCCAGGATAGCAACACAGAGCCAGCTGTGCAAGACCTGAGGAAGGGGTTTTCTGGGCAAAGCTACAAGGCCCGCAGCAGGGCTAAGGCTGGTGGGCGTGGGAGTGTGAAGTGGGGTGGTTCCAGGTGACCTTGGGGAGGAAGGGCCACATCCAGTGAGACATCAGGGGGAGCCCCTGAAGGGTTTTAAATAAGGAATAACGTGATCTAACTTACATTTCAAAAGTACCTTAATTGTGGATAAAATTCTAGAGGACGTCAAGGAGAGGCCAGTTTCCTAGACAGGAAACTATTTCAATGCAGAAGGCGAAAGGTGAATGGCAGTGGATGGAGGTAGATGGAGAGGAAAGGAGCCAGGCTGTGTTTAGCAGGAGAGCTAATAGAAAGGACTTGCTCGTGGATTAAACGAAGGGAATGCAGAAGAAGAGAGACTCTAAGCTGACTCTCTGCTGGGTTTTTGGCTTGAACAACTGGGGGGTGGGAGTGGCACTTACTGAAATGGGAAAGACTAAGGGAGGAACAGGTTGGGCAGAAGGGGGGGGAGTCAGGCTGTAGCTATCTACTTGGACATCAACGGGCTGTCTGTCCAGCTTGCTTGAAATACCAGGGTCTAGAGGAGACAGCACAGGATAGAAAAGAGGGGAGTCCAAGGGGGATGCTACTGGATGCTGACATTTAGCGGTCAGCCAAGAGAGGAGCCAGCGAAGGAGACAGGCAGAAGTGGCCGGGATGTAGGTGATGTCTCAGAAGCCAAAGACAGTGTTTCGCTGAGGGAGAAGGCTCAGCTGTCACATGTTGCTTGTGAGGTCAAGTAGCAGAGGAGTGACCTGGATCTGGCCACAGGAGAACACTGGCGACCCTGACACCAGCAAACTGGTGAAACTCAGGGGTGCTGGGGAGGAAGCTGAGGAGAGAAAGGGGAGCCGTGAGACTGCGACCATGGCAGCTCTCTCGGGAAATCTGTGAGAGGAAGCAGACACATAGGCTGGTAGCTGGCAGAGAAGGAGGAATGTCAGAGAGGATTTTCAGAGGTGGCAGAGACTAGAGCATGTCTCCACACACGGCTCAGCGGGAAAGCTGACAATCAGCGAAGGCTGAGGGTGACACGGGAGCACAGTCCTGGGGCAGATGCCAGGGGTGGGACCAAATGCCCAGGCATGGGATGTATGGGGGGGCTTTGGTGGCACACTGGCGTATGACCCGTGGGGACATGAAGAACGGCAGTGAATGGTGCAGGTGCAGGTGGCAGTCTGGGGGAGAGGAAGCCCAGCGCAGTCCCGCAGTGGTGGGGACAAAGGCTTGTGGGGGGCAAGGCAGAGGCAGGAGAACAGAGACTAGTTGTGATGATCATGGAGCAGGAAGCTGCTCCCACCCATGGACATGGGGGTGGGGGAGTAGCAAGACCTGGTGACCGATTAGACAGGTGAAAAGGAGCGTGGCCATGAGCAGGATCCCGCTTTTCTCTCCAGGCAGCTCTGCGATGACACCACCATTCACTGAGTATGACCCAGGAGTAGGCTGGGAGGAAATGATAGTTCAGTGGGAACACATGTGATGCATGGAGGGCACCCAAGTGTCAGTGTCTAGTGAAGCAGCCCATGAGCCGGGAGCTCAGGAGTCTGGGCAGGAGACACAGACCTGCAGGTGGACAAAGCCACCAGAGTGGAGGGGAAGCGCGAAAGAGAAAATACAAGGCAAAGGCAGGAGTCTCAGCACACTGTGAGCAAAGGAAAGTGGCAACAATTCAGAATAAACAGGATCCTGGGAAGCGAAGAATCAGAGCAAACTAGGGTCATGACCAACCACCAAAAGAGCAGAGAACTATAAACACCCAGGACCTGTTGGCACAAGACTCGAACAATAACTGTTACAACAGAGCCATCAAGAAACAAGATTGTGTTCAGATGACACACAGCACATTAAAAAATTCTTTTTAAACTTAGAAATAGTTCAGCCAGGAAAATTCAACTTGAGAGACACCTCCAGTGTCTGATCCAGGGTAAATGAATAATAATATAGAAGCTATCAACACACGTGATACTCCTCATAGTTTTAGATACTGGAAAGTGACTAACCAATAACAAGTACCTTTTAAACAAAGCTTAGGGGGAAGTGGACACTACCAGGTGTTCACTCCTTGAAGCTTTAGTTAGTTCTGCCCGCCTGCATCCCATTTTCTATGCTCAGAGTGAGAAGTAAGGACAAAGAGAAGGAAAACCCAAGTGAAACCAAGGCTAGCTTTCCTCCCTCCAGGGGAAGAGGCTGGGAACACTCTTGAGGTTATTACGCATGATTTGTGTTAGGCCTTGAGCAGGAGGCTTTTATAGCAGAGCTTATCTTTCTTAGTAATTGTTGCACATTCCCACTTTATAAAATGCCTGAAGCCCTATTTCACTTATAAAAGGAAACTGGTGGCTTTTTAAAGAGTTATCTTGGCAACAGGCCCAAACAGCTGGAGTCTCCCCTGCCCCCCAGAAAAAAATGTGCATTGGTCATTATCTCCCTTTGTAAACTGAGCAAAAGTCCCTGGGAGTCGTCTGTCACCAAATTGCTCCTCCACGTTTTCATAGAGTGCCTCTCACCACGGGGGCGCCAAGCCCATTAGAGCTGCCGAGGACAGGAAACAGGGTTACAGAGAAGTTCTTGTCACCTCAGACCTGGATTTAACTGATATGCTGTACCACTTCCCATTACTGGGAAGCGACTGCAGGGAAATGTTCCTCAGTTGAGCTGTCTGAAAGCTGAGCGTGACAGCTGTAACTGTCTCTGCAAGATCACGGTGACTGTGTGCTGGGCCTGCCAGTAAGTACTATTAGAGGAGGAAGCAAGGCTGGATCTGCTGACGAACATAATCAGAACAAGAAATTGAAGCTGGCTTCCTGGGGGCAGAAGCCGGTCAGGATCTTTGGAAGCTCGGAGATTAGATCAGGCAAGGACACGAAGGGAAATGTTTCGGCTGCTTTTCAGACTTTGGAGGATGACTCAGGAGTCTCTGGATTTGTTTTTGATCTTTGACCTAAACTGATGAAAAGTATACAGCATGAGGTTGGTTTCCTTCTTACACATCTTAGAAACTGAACACTTTTAAGCTTCTCCATAGTTTTATTTTCTCTGCCTCATTTGAAATAGCGTAAGAATAAATGTACTTAACGAGATACATAAGAATGTTGGTAAAACTGAAATTAGCAAATCCAAAAGAAAGAGATTTGACTATAATTAGCAAAAGCCCTCAAGTTAGTCATAAAGTAATTAAGAAGTGAGCCTAAATATTAACATAAAAAGTATGCCCAGCAGCAGCTACTAAAGAGAGCTGGAGAAAATAAATTTTATTAGCATGCATCTAATACTGTCCCAGAGGAAAGGGATAGTATTACTTGTCTTAAAGGATCTTTCTTAGAATAGGAAAGTCAAATGACAATTTTTAGAGGAACATTTAAAAAATATATGTTTTATTTTGTTTTTCCAAGAACAAGGCCTGAGCGTTTGAGAAAGAAGCAGCCTACCTCAGCAGAGAGGAGGCAAGACCCCAATCACAGATTATTTCCATAAAAGCCTTTACAGCAGCAGGGCGTTTGGAGAGATGCAGTCAAGGAAGAGATTACTTCCCATCTATCAGATTGGCAGACATTTCTGAGTAATAGAAGCCACCAGTGGCAAGGGTGCCAGGAAACTTGTATGCACTGTTGATATTTTCTAAATTGGATCAGCTTTCCCGGAGGGCTGTTTAGCAACAAATATCAAAAACATTTTAACATGCACTTTGATTCAACAATAACAACTCTGTCTTTAGGACAAATTTCTTGACCAAGAAAAGTACAAAAAGATGTGTGCATATTAGAGGTTTTCTGTGGTGTTTAATAGTAAAAAGTCACAATCTAAATACTGCTGGCAGGAGGATGTTTAAGTAAATTATCTTGCACAGTAGAGTACCATGTAGCCACGAAAGTGACAGATTTATATACTCTGCTGTGCAAAGAGTCCAATGACTAGTCAGTGAAAAGGGTTCTAGAGAAGTACAGTAAAACAATATTATGTACAATTAGATGAACGTGCCTACAGAGGAAGGTCCCAAAGGATGTTTCTACTGGAACAGGTGATTACAACTCAGTGAGATTTCTAGTAATTGTTTCCCTTCCTGTACTTTCCTATATTAATTCTTTTTTTCTTTCTTTCTTTCTTTTTTTTTTAACATTGAGTACCTTTTTTCTTTTTCTTTTAATCCTTACCTGAGGATATTTTTTCTATTGCTTTCAGACAGAGTGGAAGGGGGAGAGAGAGAGAGAGAGAAACATCTGTGTGAGAGAAAGACACCAATTGGTTGCCTCCCTCATGCATCCTGACTGGGGCTGGGATCGAGCCTGCAACCGAGGTACATGCCCTTGGCTGGAATCAAACCCAGGACCCTTCAGTCCTCAGGCTGACCCTCTAACCACTGAGCCAAACTGGCTAGGGCAAATACATTTTTTTTAAAGCCATTTTTGTTTAAAAAAAGAGGTCCAAAATATATTTTTCTTCAAAAATAAATACCAGTATGTACAAATAAAGACAAATACCTCTTATCCTACGGTAAAGGGTAAAAAAACAAACCAAAAAACTCCCTTCATTTATAAGTTAATTTTTAAATTTAAATCTCTGGACAATCTAAAGTATTTCACAGTAACTAAGAATGCTTTCATCATTCACGGTTTTATTTCTGTTGAGCTCCTATGAGGGCAACTGTGAATTATCTGTAAAGTCTAACTACGCCGAGTATCATGAACATATTATACACAAACCACAGTAAACGTCAGCAATGGGAGATTCTGACCAGAACTTTGAGGCTATAAACCTCACTTCAGACAAATGTAGGACATGGGTCCACAGGAATAAAAAGCTACAAAGCTTCCAACTTCATCAACCAGGAATTATTTACACCCCCATTGTTTTTCCTTCTAAGGGGAGGAAGAAAGACAAGGCAGTCCCTATAAGTATGCTCAACTTCTTCAGAAATCCTGTCAAACATTAACACAGTATCTACTATAATAAAAGGTAAAAAAGTTAACAAGCTATTACTTTTGAGTAACAAGCAAGTTAACTATAGGTAGCATGGTTTTTTCTTTGGTAACTGAAGAATTACCAGTTGATATAACTAAGGGTCCTGTTGACTGACTAAAGATCATTGATCCCAACTATTCTCCAGACTTAACCTGTGTGCCCTGGCAAAACAATCTATCACAGCGCCATGCTGGCTCCCACCTGGCCTGAATGTGCCAGTCTCCTAGGACCATAAGCCCATAATGACTGTTCATTCTTTCCACAGTTAAGTTACTGTGATCAAATTAATGCAGCCTCAGTCATAATCAGATGATGAAATACCATAGTTCAAAGTAACTGATGCACCCATACTGAGCCGTCAGGCCGTACTTGCGGTCCAAGGCTGATCAGCAGGTGGAGGGAGGGTCCCATCTTAAATCTGGATGCACTTATCCACTTCAGTCTACTGACAAAATAGCTTCCACTAGCTCTCCTTTTCTGGAACCTCTGATTAAATGATATACCACTGTGTAAAATACAAATTTATACTTATATTTCATGTATTATACGTATTCTATGTGAAATGAAATTCCACAGTAATTATCAACAAATAAAAAGTAAATCCAAAAGATTCCTAAGACACTGAAGAGCTTTGCTTTAAGCATTCCCTACACAGGCCAGCAGATGTAGCTGTGAGTTACAATAGGGAATGTAAGCTGCTCTGGGTCAGCCATTAGATGGCACCCCTTTTTTAAAAAAAAAACTGGGTTTATAGTAGAGATTTAATACAACTAAAGGCAGCTACCAACAATTATTTGACACTGAATTGATTCTGATCTAGAAATCTCAGTTATTTACTGAGTGTACAGACCTGGACCACTTCTGTTCAACATTCTCTGAGACTGTTTTCCTTACTCATAGAAAGATGACATTTCCCATTAAGAGGCAGTAAATAGTGAGAAACGTTCATCGCTGGACTTTTCTGTGGGCAGCCTCACAGTTCTCATCAAACTCTCTAAATGCAGAGCTGAAACACACTACATTGCTCTCCACAAGCCTCAGTGCTTGTGTCTGATAAGAATTTGCAAAGAAAGTCTTAAAACCTAAGCCGCCCGTACGTCCACTGGGGAGCTCTGTCTTAGTAGTGCCTGGCTCAGGGTAGGCCCACAAGTATCTTCTGAATGAACAAATCAATAAATACACTGCTTTCAAAAGATGTGCCCTTGACCAAGTGCCAGTGGTTCACTTTTCTGTGAGACAGTTCAGCTGTAGAGATCATGCAGACATGCCTAATGACCTGTGCAGGGAGTGTGCTTGCAGTCCCTAATAGTGCCAATCAGAAACGAGTATTTCTCCCCCAAATGTTTTATTTAGGGAATAATCCTCTTATCAGTCCCATACAACAAAGAAGTTCACATTCTAGAAACTAAAATAGCACAGTCTAGCCCATAAAGCCCAAATTCTCAAGCACATAATTTAATTTAAATAACCTAATTTTGTTAGTCTATGAAAATTTGCTAATTTGCTAGCAATTACTTTAAAAATAAAGGTTAGTCAGACTAGGAGAAAAGCAACCTCTGTTTGTTGGTATATTTTGAGTGAAAAGTACACCACCACCTATGTTTAGTTATGATTAAGTGAATGTGAAAAACTCAATGCCAGTAAAAATAATAATAATGTTTATTACTCCAGCAATTCTCCCCTCCCTTCCCCCCTAAGTGAACCACTCCCATCAGCATGCATACATGCTGCTAATCCTCCTAACTTAAAAAATAAACACAAACTCTCTTGACCCCAGCTTCTAACTATAACCCCACTTCTTTCTTTCCCTTTACAGCAAAACCTAAGACTTGCTTATACATCCTGCCTCTGGTCTCTCTCCTCCGTGCTCTTTGGGATCACTCCACTCAGGCTTTACCCTTCAATGACTGCCACATGCTACCTCAGTGAACCACCAGGTTTCATCTCATGCAACTTAGCCCAACATACACCTCCTGGAAAGGTTTTCTTGGCATCCAGGTCACCATTCTCCTGGCTTCCCTACCTCTTCACTAGGGAAATCTCATTTGCTACTTTCTTCATTCCCTACCCTCTAAACCTCAGGACTGCCCAAGAGCTCCTTCCTCAGACCTCTCTATATTCACTGTCTTAGTGAGGTGATCTAGTCTCATGGCCTTAAATACTATCTATATACTGATGAGTCTCAAATTGGTATCTTCACCTTGCACCTCTCCCCAGAATTCCAACTTTCTATATCTAACTGCTTTCTTGAATCTCCACTTGGCTATCTAACACATCTCTAACTGCCAAGCACCAGACTGAGCTCCTGACTCAACCCCCAACATCTGCTCCTGTCACACTGATCCCCATCCATTTTCCAGCTGCATAGGCCAAAAGCCTTGGAGACATCCCTGACTTTTCTCTCACCTTTTACACCCAATCTGTAACAAATCTTTATTGACTCTACCTTTGAAATAGATCCACCTATTTTCATCAACTCTACTGCTGCCACATATTCCACACCACCATCATTCCCACCTGTCAGAGAGCGTGGTCCACAGAGCTTCCTACTACTGGTAGTTTAATAAAAAAGAAGATAATCATTCTGAATGTATGGCTTTATAGCTTAGAGTCTAAATTACACACACACTCAGGGGCTTTTAGGATTTTCCTCATAATGTATAAACACATTAATAATTTAAACAATAATTTTACAATGCTTTAACTATTTTAGAAGAATACTTATATATAAGGATGTCAAACAGCATAGAAAGTTGTTCCAAATGAAATAATTTCGCTGTACAAGTAGCTAGTGCCAATTTACATAGAATGAACATATGCTATGAATTAGTTATTAATTATATTTGAAGTTTCACCACCTTCAAATACTTAAATTACTTATATCATTTACTAGTAATAAGAAGTTGCCTAGTTATTAGTAAGAATTTAGTCATCTTCTCTGTCATCACTTCCTAAGACAGTGTACAAACTATATAAATGTGAGTTTCAGGAAGATTTGGACCACAGAAAGAACAAACATTCCAGATACCAATTACAGGACTACAGTTACTTACACTGTGAACTCCTAAAGCTTTCCAGACTGCAAAGCTGATCACACCAACCCCGCACCACGCATACAGTGAGCCCCAGCCCAGGGCTCGCAAGGCCAGGGAAGACCCGCTCTCAGGAAGGGCAGCAGTGGCCATGCTTCCCTGCAATGAGACAGAAAGGTTGGGGTAAAAATCAGCAGTTCAGAAGAATAAATATTTGGGGAATGTTGATATAACATTCCTCAAAATAAATAAGCAAACATACACAAAAATACCCCAAAAGAAATCTTTGAAATTTATATAAAACTATAACTTACATGCCTATGTTAGTGAGAATGAACATTTTCCTAAGTTTTGAATTGTATGTTCATGTTATTTGCACACTGAAAGTTTTCTTCGTTGTATATTCTCCTTCTATATTAATGTTCTTCAGCCCTTATACCTATCATATGTACTATCCTATTTTCCTAGTTTGGTTTACTTTTAATTCCTTGTATTTTGCTTTTTAGTTTTTGGGTTTGGTCAAGATGTGTTCTAACACTTTTAAGCTTAATAAAACTTCCCCCATCTTAAAGTTAGTCATTTCTCTTTTCTGGTAGCTGTATTTTTGTTTTTAAGTTGTCTCTTCTTTGTACCACTAACTTTTTAGTTCATCTGGCATTTATTTTGGTTTTGATGAGAACTGATGACTCAAGGGAGTTTACTTCCCCAAAACCTTAGCAGCCGCCCTACTGGTTCGATTACTCTTCTCCTCCCAGCTTATTCAAGAAGCTTATACAGAGGTTCATTTCTAAGCTATTTTTGTACCACTAATTTATCATCTATTTTTTTGCCAGAATCACACACATTTAATTATAGAATAAAAAGTCTTAACATCCAGAAAGGACATCATACTCATTACTTTTTTTCAAAAATTTCGTTACTGCTTTTGCCAATTAATTCTTCCAGAAAAATCCTAGAACATTCTATCAAGATTTCTCCAACTTCCGAACAAGTGGAGAAAATACCCACTCATAGGCATTTTCATTAGAATGACATCAAACTAATTAGCTAATCTGATAAGAGATCACAAATTTATAACATTCTGTCATCCACCTGGAAGTGTATCTTCATTTATTTGTCTTTTTCTTTTTTAGAATAATTTTCTTTATATTGCTCAACACATTTCTTAATACAGGGGTTTTTTTGTACATGTATTTTGTGACTGTGAATGTTATTGACTGCACAAGGAACTCTGTTTACCTGTAGCCCATGTGTACCTAGCACGTGCCTAGACCTGGTAGATACTCAGAATTTGCTGACTTACACTTTTTGTAGATATGACTTAAACCCAGCAAAATTTTCAAGAAATTTTTCTTTAGCCATTCTCTATGATGAAAACAATTATGTTTTCATTTTCGCCTTTGCTTATGTTCCTGTAATTTCAGAGTGGTTCCCTACACCCACATAAATGCACAAAGTTCTAGCTGGCCTGAATTTCCATCCAGAAGCAGTACTTCTAACCAAATATTATTAAACTGGAGTCAGTTTAAGTGCTTTAGCCTAAATTTTATTTTAGAAACTTAAATTGAAAATTCTTTATTTTCCTGGAAAGGACAGAAATTATATATGTATTATATATGTGCATATATTTTTAAATGTCTACATAAACTCACATTTGTTTTACTAAATTAAGTTAAAAAGGTAACTACATATAAAAAACACCCTTAATGACATAGTAATATTCCCAATAAAATCTTAATTTTGTCAAACTTTTAGATTTAAAAAAAAAAAATAGTACGTGCTACATCAGCCTCAGGAATTGATTGTGAGATAAAATGAGTTATTCTTAGAAAGCAATCCAAACTTCACTATTCAAGCACCACTATCAGTTAGGTTTTACTAATTTCTGCCACAAGATATATTTCCACTCTGAAAATAAAGGCAGAAATTACCATGAGGTTCATAGTAGTAATTTGGGAAGTTCCATATAAACCCTGAGGATTCAGAAGGGGATCCAGATACACTTTAAATGTGGTCTCTTGCATTACAGTATTCATAGAGTTTAAGTATGATTATTGGATTATTAAAGATACATAAAATCCTAGCCAGTTTGGCTCAGTGGTTAGAGCGTCGGCCTGAGAACTGAAGGGGTCCCAGGTTGGATTCCAGCCAAGGCCACATAACCTCAGTTGCAGGCTCAATCCCTGGCCCCAGGCAGGGCTCATTCAGGAGGCAACCAGTTGATGATCTCTCTCACATAGGTGTTTCTCCCTCTCTCCCCTGACCCCACACTCTCTCTGTAAAGCAATGGAAAAAATATCCTCAGGTGAAGATTAAAAAAAATTAAAATAAATAAAAATACATAGAAGTGGAAATGGATTCAACTGGTTTATGGTTTTTTACAGAACACTATTATTCTAGAGCAGGGGTGGGGAACATTTGGCCCATAAAATCATTTGGTCTGGCCTTGCCAAGGCAACTGAAGGGGGGGATTCAAAATTCAATAAATCTAGGAGCTTTTTTCATAGCTAATTTTTAAGTTGATAATTTTGTATGGCCCATGAATGATGTTATAAATATCCAAATGGCCCTTGGGAGAAAAAAGGTTCCCTAGAGCAAACATCAAATTGTAATTATGTAGTTATTTGTGTGAATATTTGTTTAATATCAGTCCCTCACACCAAAGCTAGCTTTCTGAAAGGCAGATATGTTTTCTTCATTTTTGTATCTCTTATAGCTAGCGAGCACAGTGCCTATCACAAAAAAGAGCCCAATTTACATCTGCTGAAGCAATAAAGTAATAGATAAGTAAACCAGGGGAGGGCAGAGTCAGAACAATGCCTAAGAACAAGCAACCACAAGCAAATGTAAAGAAAATGTCTCATCAACTAGGTAAATAAGCTATGCACGACCACAACAGTGATTGCTCAATCTTGCTCCTTGAGTAAGGATTTTCTTCCTTAAGCATGTTATAGTCAACCAAAATTTACTGAGCACCTACTGTGTGCCAGGCACTTTTCTAGAGAGGAGGGCGGCAGTAATGCACAAGCACGTATGATCCCTGAATTCAAGAAGCTGACATGTTTTTCATCAATACTAAGATGCACTTTATTTCAACATTTTAATATCTCTGAGATAGAAATACCTCTTCCAATCAAAGTTGTGTCAGGAGTTTAATTGGCATCACATTTTCTTTCTTAGTAATACATAAAATATTGGGGCCACTTACAACTGATAGTGAATTACCTAGATTTAGATTCTAGAATCATGTTGGGAATAAAAAATGTACTGGATGAGCTTTCAAATTTTGTTTTGCTAAAAGTTAAGAAAGCACATAAGCACCTCTTTTTTGTTGCTGTTAATCCTTGCCCTAGGATATTTTTTCCATTGCTTTTCAGAGAGAGTGGAGGGGGGGAGGGAGGGAGAAAAAGAGGGAGGGGGAAAGGCAGGGAGGGAGGGGGAGAGAGAGAGAGAGAGAAACATCGATTGGTTGCCTCCCGTACATGCCCCAACCTGGGCCGTGAATCAAGCCTACTACTGAAGTACATGTCCTTGGCCAGAATCAAACCCAGGACCCTTCAGTCCATGGGTCTACGCTCTAACCACTAAGCCAAACCAGCTAGGGCTAAGCACCTCTTTTTAATGAAAATAAAGACTATTGATTCGTTTGTGCACTTCTTGAAGCTATGAGGTATACATAGGTTTACTTCTAAAAGCACTATGGAAGGCCATCAACATTTTTTCCTATGTAAAATAGCTGCCATTTACTTGTAAACAGTAACAGTGCTATGAATGGATTTCAGTGTCACAAACCTTATTGAACCATTCAGGGCTTCTCTTTTTAGCCAATGATAATGTTGTAACAAATCCAGCCAGCATTCCCGCTGCAGCAACAGTACCTAGGAAAAGTCCACCTGCCAAGAGTTTGGGGAGTAGGGCGTGGAGGATAGAGAGAGATTAAAGAAAGGGGGGAAAAAAACACCTGAAGTTAAAAAGATGTACACAAGTAAATTTCAGGTACTACTTAAATCCCATTCAAAATCATTTTTGAAATTCCAGAAATGATGGCTAAGCACCTCTTGCCAAAGGTAAAGGACAGGGCTGTGAAACCTGCCTGACCTCATGACCTCTGGTTCCTGAGATCATTCTGAGGTTTCATTTCCAAGCACAGGGAATGGGCGTAGGGATCCTTCACTGGGACAGATGGATCTTGAGACCATCATTTTAAGTGAAATAAGTCAGAAAAAGTCAACCATATGATTTCACTCACATGTGGGATATAAAACTGCAAGCAATAAATGAACAAACAAGACAAACAAAAACTCATTGACACAGACAACAGAATGGTGGGCACCAGAGGGTAGGAGGGTGGGGGGTGGGTGGGGGTAGTGAAAGGTAAAGGGGGTCAAATATATGGTGATGGAAGGAGACTAGACCTTGGGTGGGAAGTACAGAATGCAATATACAGGTCATGTATTATAGAAATGTACACTTGAAACCTATGTAATTTTATTAGCCAATGTTACCCCAATAATTTTAATCAAAATGAAAATAAAATTTTAGTTCTACAGATTGAAAAAAGAAAAGGGGGGCACAGGGAAACTGCAGAAGGAATTGCAGCTCGAGACACAGAACAGCTCTCGGAGCCAGCCCCCCGCTGGGCACTGACCCGCCAGGGCTCCGGAGCCCACCGGCCAAACTCAGGGGCATCGCGGGCGGAGGTCCCCAGGGCGGTGACAGTGGCAGTGCGCTCGGCGCAGGCAGAGCCGGGGAGCGCGCCCCTCACCCGCATCTCCCCACCCCACACCTTTAACCAGGAACAGCCGGTCATCGGCGGGTCCCGGGGCCTCCAGCCCGGGGGACCGCTCCCGGGTCTCAGGGCCCGCAGGCTCCATGTTTGCAACGGAGCCGCCACTCCCGGTCCGGCGACAACTGGGCCCGGGTGGGAGCAACAGCAAGGCAGGAGAAAGGTTCCGCTCCCACCTGTCCTGTACAACCTGAATATCGGTCCGGGCCGGCGCTGTCCCCAAACCCTCTCCGCCGCCGCGGGAGGGGAAAGGCGGGGGCGCCCGAGGCCGCAGCCGGCCAGGCGGGCTCCCGGGGACCGTCGCCGCACTTTAGCCCTGCCTCCTTGAAACAGACTGGGCGGCAGCGTGGGTCCGAGGCGGCGCCGGGAGCCGGGTTCCGGCGGGGTGGGGACCCGGCGCTCGCACCCGCGCCGCCTGGGCCGTCTAAGCTGCGCCGTTTCTTCCCCGTCCCGTCCCGGGGAAATCTAGCGCTCGTCACTTTAGGTGTAAGCGGCGGGCTGTGGCCCGGGAGGAGAGCCGGCCTGGCAGCCCGTACGCGAAGCGCCTCCCCGGGGTTGCGGAGAGGGCGGCGCCCCTGCGGGGCCGTGGGCGCGGGCGGGAGCGCGGGGACCGCCCCGCACGGCCCAGGCCAGGCGCCCACCCGCTCGCCGCGGCCGACTCCGTCAATGGCCACCTTTAAACTTGGGCGAGTGCAGCGTCCTGTCCTCCGCAGCCTGTCTCTGTTCTCAGACAGTACCTGCAAACCTGCGTTTACTCCTGAGCGCAGCCCACAAGTTTCTACCTTCCATCCAGCTCCCCAAAGTGAAGGACAGTTTTACGCCTTCCCGCCTTCCCGGGGGACAGGGGTGCAGGAGGCAAGTAGAGGGAGGATGGGTCGGCTTTGCCTTCGGCGGGCAGTTTGCATTTTGAGAATCCTCCTCAGAAGCACAACCCGAGCAGGAGGGACAGAGCCCCTGGGACGGGCTCGAGGGAAACAATAACCCGGTTCACGCCTCACTTGCCCCGGGCTCCTGCCACTGGCTCTGTCCCAGGTCCTGGGAGATGGTGATTCCAGAGCCTGGGAAACCCGCCAGGCACAGGACGGCCTTCCTGACCCTGAGGTTAGAATCACATCCAGGCATCCCCAGTTACAATGCTTAAAGAAAACGTATTTTAAAGACAGTGTTACCCAAGGTCTTGTATTCTACAGTGCACACAATTGGGTACATCAGGTGCCATCTGATGACCTGGCCTGCTTTAGGACCCCCCAAGCCCTCTGTAGACTGGTTTCTATAGCAATGCATGATACAGACAGGTGACTGGAAACTTGGAGCACAGACTGCAGGACAGGGTCGCTAGCTCTGAAACAGTAACACAAGCATTTCCGAGCGTGGAAACCGGTGATCAGAAAGTGTGGAACTTCAGTGCTCCACGCAATTCGAGCAAGACTGTTGTTTCAGTGGGAGCGTAATTCCCTTTTAGGAAAACAATAGAAATTTCTTGCAAGCCAAATGGGCTTCTGGGAAAGCAAGTTTCTCTGAGACTATGTGGCTATTTTGGTGTTTGTTTTAGTCAGCTGAAGTCCACACTAGCGATGCGTCTGACCACACTCTTATTTTAAACATTTTGGCTTCTGCAGATTTTATTTCAATTTTGAAAGCTAGAAACCTGCTAACGTTCAAATTCCCAGAATTCAAGTAGCCCTCACTCCAGGTAGTTCCAAATGCTGATAGGCTTTTCTTCCATCTATTTTTAAAACATTTTTTTGGAGCTTCCATTTCTCTCTGCTTAAATTATGAGGCTGAGTTATTTCTAAAATCTGACAAGAGTCACATATTGGTCATTCTTCTCCCTGCTGCTTGATACAAGATAATTGTCAAAAATATAGTGCAGAGATCTTTCAGAGTTACTATCTGATTAAGTGTGTGTGTAGAAGAAAAGATCTACTGGACTGTACGCTGAATTATTAACAGAGGCTAACTTGAAGAAGTGGGGAGGCGAAACTTGCTAATTCAGTAACTTTCAACCTTTTTCAGCTCATGGCATACATAAACTAATTTCTAAAATTCTATGGCGCACCAAAAAACATATTTTTGTGCCAATCTGACAAAAAAAAAAAAGGTATATGATTGGTCATAAGAAAGGACGCTGGACTGACTGAGAACCCGCGCAGAATTTGCCTCCCCCATTTGCTGTTCCTGTAGCCTCTTGAATTCATCCCAGCAGCTGCCCTGGGCTCCCACAGTTAGAGCCACTCTGATATGCACTGTGGTCAGTACAGTGCAATATAAATGGTAAGCGTGGGATTAACTCCTCTGTGGTGAGCTGAAACTACACTTCCAAAGCTTGAGCGTCATTTCTCAGTTCCAGCATCTCATTACTTATCTCTCAGAATTGTACTGTATAACTGTCCCAGGTCAAATAATGGAAGTCTGTCTTCATCACAGTAAATGGAAGTTGCCGTTATGGGCTCCTTCCTTTCCATTTTTCTTTTTTGAAGAGAGTAACTTTCCTATCTCTTTCCGTGCTATCAGTTGAATCATTACTGTTTATGATAAAGCAAAAATCTCTTTGAAAGCTGTTTTATTTCATAAACCACTAGATATTTACTTACAAGAGAGGGATGCATATAACCTTCTTCAACTACATGCTTCAGTCTTCATGTGAACATCAAATATGATTACATGTGTTCAAGCATTTTGTAAATTGTCAACTATTCTGACGATATTATGCATTATTATGTTTAGTCTTGTGTGTATCCCAGTCATAGAAAAACCCTTTATCATTGCCAAAAGTAAAATATATTTCCATCTGTGTGTTACTATCCTGCCAAGATTTCATACACAGGCACGTGTATGTCACATTTCCCATTATGATCCACAATATCAACCATTATGTCACTAATGTTTATTATGTTTATTTTTATTAATTATCTTCTATTCTGATGTATTAAAATTATAAACTACAAAATGACTAAAAACCAGCATATAACTAGCAATATGTGTGATGAAAGGGTGACTGCATAAACCAAGGAAACCTTTCATGATCAGATACTGTGTTTAGATTGACTTAAATTTTCATTCATTCAATGAGTATTAACTGAGCACCTATTATGGTCTTGGGCACTGGGTTTAGTGTGGTTAGAGTAAAGAGGCACAGCCCTCGGCTTGTTGTGCTTATAATTCCACAACCTTCCTTTTCTAAGTAAGTGAGAATTTTATCAAAACATCTGATTTCAACCTTTGAGGTTGATATTCTTTCTAACTGTATTTCTTCTACTTTCTGTGTTAATAAATAAAATATGGACTGAAGCAACATTTTTCTTTCTTTCTTATGAAATCTGCAGTGCTTCAGGTCAGCCCTCTTAGTATCAGCTGTTATTGTCCACGTGGGTAGAGGGGTCCTAGGAGGTCGGCTGTGTCTGTGCTGAACCTGGACTGACGGGTGCCAGAGTTCAGAGGGGCATGCAGGGAAGGGTTAGTTCCCAGAAGTAGGCTGAGCAACTGAGGCTCCAGCAAATGACCTGGAAGCAAGTAGGCTTGTTCTGGGAGACAAAGCACATGCCTGGGGGGTCATGGCAAGAGACGTCTGCAGTGCCGGTGGTCTAGTTGTGAGATGAAGTGTAAGGCTTTCCAAATAGGTAACTTGGCATCCTGGGATCCAGGGCAGGGGAGGGCCTTTGGAGCTTCAGGCAGGAAGGCTGGCATTACCAAGAGATTCATCTGTGGATAATAGCATCCCAACCCTGTGCAGAGCTGAAGATCCAGAGATGATTACTGGTCATTGCAACAAACCCAGTTAAAATAGCGAGGGCACCGAAACAAGGCCATGGTCAGGATCCTGGTTACCAAACCCGGGGCCCTGTGGTGCTGAGTCAGTCAGGCGAGTTTCCAGCCCAGGGTCCGTGGACGGAGCCTGATTGGGGTCAGGAGGAGGGCTGGTTTGCAGGTGGGAATCAGCTCAGCCCTACAGGGGTGGAGCGCTGGAGGAGAGGAGGGCAGCAGACGGGGCCCTGCCTTTAGTGGTATAACTTGTTCACTTGCCAGAGGGCATCCAGCTGGCGGGGAGGGCAGGTGGCACTGGAATCCAGCCTGCATTTTGTTCACTGAGCCCTGTACCCGGTGCAGGGCTGCCATTGTCCTCAAGAAAGGTTACTTTCTCTGGTTCATAAAAAGGCAGCACATGGGCAGTATTGACTTTGGAAACATGACATTTGACAACTTGATATTCAGAGGCTAGAACCCAATTTAAAATATCCCAGCTGATGGGAGTGTATCTTAGACCTCAGTGTGTTAAGGCAGAAAAAAAATCTTGAGAAAAATCCTAAAGTGTCCAGGCTGGAATCTCAGAAACACCTGATGGTAAATGAAGTGCCTATAGATGCAAAATGCCTTCGCAATTCAGATCATCAGTCAGAAAAGTGCTTCTGAAGCATGCTCAAACTACTTGAATTTACTCTACTTAAAGATATATATATATATATATACACATATATATATATGTATATATATCTTTATATATATAAAACCTTTATATATATATATACATAAAACCTTTGGACAATTTTTTATAATTTTGGCTGACCAACTATCACGCTCTGCATTACAAAAGAGATGTCTACAGTTACTCCTTGCTGGGCAGTCTATTTCCATTTTAGACACAAATTTAACTGAGATCTGACCCCTTTGATTTACTCTCCCGTACAAAAGGACTAACCTTTTAGAATGTGATTATACAGCATGATAAAATATTTCACTATGTAGTAAATTACATGCCATTTAAAAGATAGTCTCATTTATTTAGGTCAACTGTACAGGGCCCGGTGCCCTTTTAAAACATTCAAAGCTTTTGATGGTTCATTGCTGAGCGCACTATAAATAAGTACAGCCTCAAATTGCAGGCAATGAAAATGCGCTAGGGATACATCAGAGCCACCCCCATTAGTGATGCCTCTTTCAAGGTGATAGAAAGAGCCTGAGCTGGTTGTCTGGAAGCCTAGTCTGGTTCCCAGCCCTGCCGGTAAGGGGGCGTGATTGTTTCCACGTCTCTTAAAATGGGCTTTCTATTTCTCTCTGTAAAATGTGGGGAGTATTGAATAGATCAGCACTCTTCGAAGTATTTCAGGGCACGCCAGTCCCAGAAGCTGTTAGGCATTACTGAGGGGAGGGGGGGAGGTTTTGTGATCAAATAAGTTTGACAAACAAAATACAACAAGTTTCTTTGCTTCAGGGCTTCTCAGAGTCTTCACAAGAACACAGTAAATGATTGTGTAAGTTATTTGTCCAGGGAATCCTTTGTTTAGGAGCATCTTGTGCACCGCAGACTGCAGTTTGAGAAATACTGAACTAGTTGGTCACTAGTGTTCTTTCTGCCACTCCCCCTTGTATGATCTAGCTAAGTTTGGAGAAATGAGGCTATTTTGTTTAGGGGACACAGAGTTATGCCTCTTCTTCCTCTTGCAGCCTAAGGTCAGATCTAAAATGTAATGCCTTCACTCTGCCCTTAGTCTGAACCCTAAGGGTGGTTGAAAGAGCAAAGACCAGATTTCACTAAGGGATGGAAGTTTTAATTCTACTTAAGCCAAATATAACATCTCACTTTCCCATGTCAAATTTAGAGCTGTTCTTCACGTTCTAAGAAAGAAGAAAGAGAGCTATTTGTTGGGGGTGGGGTGGGAGTGGGGGAGAAATCCAAAATGGTCATGAACAATCTACTGCATTCCAATCAGTTAGGAAGAAAATCGCAGTCCCCAAACCACATTCTGAATTGGTATAGTTGAGAAATCAAAATAGACTGACTGACTTACAGTAGAATTAGACTTACTATTTCTTTCTTTCTTTTTTTAAAATATATATTGATTTCAGAGAGAGGAAAAGAGAGGGAGAGAGATAGAAACATCAATGATGAGAGTCACTGATTGGTTGCCTCCTGCATGCCCCCCCCTGGGGATCGAGCCCGCAACCCAGGCATGTGCCCTGACTGGGAGTCGAACCCCGATCGCCTGGGTCCTAGGTCAACACTCAACCACTGAGCCACGCCCAGCCAGGCTAGACTTACTATTTCAAGCCCTGCTATTTATTTATCCTTATTTGGTTGCTTTTCACAGAGTTGCATGACTGTGGAAATGGAAGTGACCTTGAGAGTTCATGTAGCGGGTCATCTTGTATCTGGGAAGGATTTCACTGAAATTCTCCTAAGTATAGATTCAGCAGCCGGTCCATCTTGACTCCTGATTGTAGAGCAGCCGGTTGCTTTGGGCACATTCTAGCTTATCCAGAAGTTCTCTTAAAGGAATCCCATGTGCTGCGGTTGTAGGAGCGGTATGTCTGGAGAAAGTCAGTGATGGGATGTATGCCAGTCACATCCTTGGTTCTGAGGGAAATGGCTATATACAGTTCCACCTGCTGAGGTGGCCCTGTTCCATGTCACATGACCCAGCTACCCTGGCCAAAGCAAACTGGATCAAGATCACCACCAGACCCAAAGACAGCCATCTGCAGACCAGTCACTCTGCCCCAGGCAAGCCCCACTTACCGCAAGGTTCCCCCGTCTACACGACACAGGGCAGCACGTGTTCTGACTGCTCCCTCGCCCTGAAACTCTGCCCTTCTCTCCTGTGTCCCGAAGCTGTCCCCTGATTTCTCCCACCCAGCCCCACTTCCTCTGGCCGCCACGCTGTAACTGTGGTGATCTTTGATGCTACTGTCACTGGCCCTTGTGGCCTCTTTGATAAAAGTGGAAAATTGCAGCTTTCTCTCACGTAAAGTTGTGTGACATTAGTAGGTCACTGATACCTGGCATGTGTGCCACACGCTTCCCCACTCACACACCCTCCAGAAGCCAAGGCCCACAGGGAGGCCTGAGCTGAACGGCATTATTACCCACACCCAGCCCATGGGGCTTTTCACTCCCAGAGTCAGGTCTGACCCAGCTTCTGGCCTCTCTCTGCGTTCCCTGCTCTACTGTAGCTCTGCACCCACAACCGGCCACACCTGATGGTCAGACGGAGCCCCGGGTAATACTGCGCTTCCCTGTCAGCAGCCTGTAGACAAAGTCCCTCTTCTCATGACTTCAACAGTAAGGTTGGTTGTACCTGAAGCCGGTTGAGCACCGTATTGACTCATGTATCACCTGAAAGGAAGCCCCTGAGGCTGTGCTGCAGGTCTCTCTCCACAGCCCCGGCTACATAGGCTTAAAAATGCAGAGAATGGTGCTGAACTTAAGGGTTTAGATGTAGATTCTCTGGCCATTGAGCAAATCCAGGTAAACAAAGCTCCCAAGACACAGTGCAGAAGTTACAGAACTTGTGGGCAGGTTAAACCACACACAAGCTCTCCCTGCCACATGGAGATGGTCTTTACTAAAAAAGAGCAGATTGTCCCTAAACCAGAAGAGGAGGTGGTGTAGAGGAAAAAGATGCCCCAGAAGAAACTAGAAAAACAAAAACTTATGGACTGGGAGTAAATTCAGCATAAGATAAATGCTGGTAAAAGTTTAGAAAAAAGAATAGTCAAGAAATTTTTGAAAAGGCAGTATAGTGAGTGGAGGCTTGCCCTGCAATGTTGAAATGCATAAATCACATTAAAGTACTAACCATAGCGCAGGAGTAACTAACTAGATTCGTGGAGCAGAATAGTAGGCACCAAAATGGACTTAAATGCATCTAAAAGCTTAGTAAACAATAAAGATTTTTCAAATCAGTGGAGAAAGTAAAAAAAAAAAAAAAAATGACTTTGGGGCAACTGGCCAATTATCTGGAAAAAAAATTTGAATTCTACTTCATGTTACAATGAAACCATAAAGGCAATGGGAAAAAATACAGATGACTATCTACCGAAACATCCTTGAGTTGCGGAAGAACTTTCTAAGCATAAAACCAAAGGAAGAAATATACACTGATTTAACTATGTAAATCTTAAAACTGCTCTATGGCAGACAGTGTAAATTTGCTCAATTAATTCCATCTTTCCTTTGCCCTTGCCGGCCCCTCACCTGCTGGGAGTGGCCATGTGACCAGCTCTGGCCAATGGGAATAAGCAAGAGTCAGCTGGTGTGTCTTTCTCCACCCTTCCTCCTTTTGCAGGGAATGCAGACTTGATGGCTGGTGCTTCAGCAGCCATTTAGTGATCATAAGAGAAGCAAGTGAAGGCCAATAGAGGGCAGGGATGTGAGCCCTCACCTTGTCTACCCTCTGAACCAGTTCCAGCTGCTGCCTCTCCAATAGGTAAGTCCTCTTTGTTTTAGTCAATGGAGTTGGATTTTCTGTTACATAAAAGTCAATTCATTTCTGAGTCTGAGCCTAAGGCAAAATGCCATGTTTTAGTAAAAGGCAAATAACAAACAGGGAAAGATATTTTGTGACATATAGTCACAAAAGCTAAATTCTTATTAATATAAAAACCTCTATAATAAATAAGAGGCAGTTACTCCAAGAAAAATGGGCAAAGAATATGAACAGGAAGGTTAAGAGAAAGAAATTTAAATATCCAATCAATTTATGAAAAAAAGTTTAGCTTCACTAGTAATCAGAAAGTTACAAATTAAAATAAACCTGATGATTTATCAGCTATAAAATTGACAAACACTGAAGCAATTATATTTTCTAGAAAGCAATCTGACAAAATGTCTCAGTGGTTTTGTAAGGCTCACGCCCTTTGGACATCTGTGCAGTGAAATGGTCAACAAAGTGCAAAGATTCACTGCAAGAACATCTCTTGCAGCCTGTTGGTAATCATAAAATTATGGAAATGGAAGAATAACGGAGCTCTGCTTAAATAAATTATAGGATTGCTCCACCTAAAAAAATGTATCCATTAACCTGCTGTAGCAGGGCCATATTTTTGACATACAAAGGTGTTCAGTGTTCATTAAGCAAAGAGCAAGTTGAAAACACCTCAGTAAGGATAAGACATTTCTGTCTTTGTTAATATGTACATTTGTGTATTTATGTGCATGAAATGGCATGGAAGAGAGTAAATCAAGGCATCAGCTTCATCCCTGGGCTTGGTGCACATTTCCTGATTATTTCTGTAATGAACATGCATTGCTTCTGAAATAAGAAAATTACTACTATAAAAGTATTTATTGGGGAGCACGGAGTTGAAATTGAGGAATTAGAGGAATTGCTTATTTAATGGTATCTGGCTGAGACAGGCAGGGCAGGGGGTCTGTCTCACTGTAAGGATATGAGAACCTTCCTCTTATTCAGGCTCCTGCCTCTGCAAGGAATCCTCGGAGCACAGCTGCTGCCTGCTGCCGCCACCTCCTTTAGCTGGCCTCTTCCCACTGACAGTTTTGCTTTACAGTTTAATATATTCAGCCAAGCGAAAGCCAAGCTTACAGCTCTAAGGGTCCTTCTGCTTTTTAAGGTGGCTTTGCATCTCTGTTTTAACAGGACAGGTGACTTAAAGCTGAACTATTCGAGAGTAATCTTATTTCCCTGATTTCCAAGATTGTTTAGGGTTGGGATAAGGGTATGCCTCATGGAAGCCCCTAAAGATTGGCTGAGGGGTAGGTGTAGGACTTCTGTAGAAAAAGAATTAGCATTTTGCTTTAAGGGAGGCAGCAGTGAGAAGGCAGTGAGCAATGACAAATGATCTTCGGAGAACTTGATTCTGCGAATTCCTGTACTGACAGCTTCGAACTTCCTATTTTTCGTATTTCTTAATACATGAAGCCACAAGAAAGGGCTGGATTTCCTTTGCTGTATTTCTCAGTGTCACTTCCAAGTAATACTAGAAATGACCATTTCCCTGAAGGCGATTATCACCACGACCTTGCAAAGCCACATGTGCCAGCTGGAAAGTCTCCAGGATTTCTTTTTCACAATGGAAAATATTCTATTAAACCAAGAGCATGACTGAGGAAGGCAGGTTGCATGAAAAAATATTGAAATTTATTGTAAGTATATCTATCAACCAGGGTCCCAGCAGAAGATAGAAAATGTCTCAGGTGATTCAACAGAAGATTGTCTGATGGAGGGACTCTACAGAGGAGCGGGCAGGGTTAGGGGACCAATGAGAGAGGTCAAGGCACCCAGTGGCTACAACCGTGGGAAACTGTTAGAAACCCTGAGCTGAAGGGAAGTGGGGCCCGGTGGGATCTGGAGTCAGGTAGGGTGTACTCACTGTCTGGGGCAGGAGGTGTAGCCTGTAAAGTGTAGCCACTCCCACACTCAGGCACCGGAGCAGGAGGGGATCAGAACAAGACTGCCCTGCTCCCTGCCCCTCTCCCTGCCCCTCTCCCTGCCCTGCTCCCTGCCCCACTCCCTGTCCCGCTCCCTGCCTGGCTCCCTACTCAGCTCCCTGCCCCGCTCCCTACCCTGCTCCCTACCCCGCTCCCTGCCCCGCTCCCTGCCCTGCAGTGTGCCCCGGGGCCTCCAGTGGGCCAAATCGGAACAGAAGGCAGCTGAAAGGGACCTCGCAGAGATCCCCGCACAGAGAGAGCAGGAAGGTGAGGAATGCATCCGAGGGCAGAGTGGACAATGACCAGCCCGTTCCCTGAAGGAATGTTTTGTTCTTTGAAAGGAGATAATCCTTCTGAGGACAAATTTGACACTGGTTAGCTGTGTTGCCTCAGGATTCAGCTATGAATGGCTTCAGGAACATATCGTTTTTAAGAGATTAAAAAAAAGTGTCGGGGTACGTTCCTGAGGCAACCAGTCGGTGTATCTCTCTCACACAGATGTTTCTCTCTCTCTCCCCCTCCTTCACTCTCTCTGAAAAACAATGGAAAAAATATCTTCAGGTGAGGATTGAAAAAGACAGTACTGTCATTTATCAAGCACAGGCTCCTCTCCAGGCCCTGTGCCAAGGGCTTTGCCTCCGCGAGCTCACTGACTCCCCACACCTGCGGGGCGGGCACGTTATCCCATCTGACCCGGGGAGGGGAACTGTCGTCCATAGGATCAGCCACCTCTTGTTCCAGGTCACCAGCCGGCTAGGGCGGCCTTTAGAACTGGCGGCAGGTGCTGCCTCCTGCGGGGGTACTGTGCACATGCCCGGGGCGGGGCAGCCGCTGGGTCCTCAGCCCCGGGGTCTGTGGGTCTGAGAGAGGCCTGGGGGAGCCGGCTGTGCTCGCTTATTGCCCGTTTCTCTCACTGGGATGAGGGGAGGAGCGCACAGGTCCTGTTCACCACCCTGCCCACCCTCCCTGCATGCGGTATGTGCCCAGCGATGTCTGTGAAGTGAGTCGTGGCTGCGTCTGATGGGACGGGTGTTTGTAACGCAGTCCTCCAGCCAGTCACTTTGCGGTCATGCCTTCATTAACCAGAAGCGCACCTAACGTTTTTAGCCCTGTGGTTTGGAAGTGTGTTCGGGTCTGGATGCCTAAGGTCAGCAGCCCCTAGAGAAGGCGCCTGCAGGGGGCTGTGTAGGGACACGGCAGAGCCAGCATGATGGCAGAGCTGGACAGTGACATGGCACATGTGCAGAACCAATCAGATCTGCATGTCGGCGAGAGTTGTGGCCTGGCCGTTGGGAAGATGGAAAGGACTCGATCTCGGGCAGGTAGTTGGGACTAGAGAAAGTCAACCGACAGCTCAGTGGGGATGCAGTTTCTGCCCTGCCCCATCAGGCAGGAATACTACCACTTGAACCCAGGCATCTTCAAGATTAACACCCTCTGCAAGGTGAGGGTTTGCAGTTCCCTGCTGTCCAAGGTCACGAAAGGTTCACCGGTCCACACGTGGTGCAGGTGGGACCCCGGGACAGATGCAGGCTCACAAATGGGGTCTCCTCCAGGACTCGGCTGCCTGGCCAGTGAGTCCAACACCTTGGAAGACAAACCAGGTTTTCTGGGGTGATGAAATCATTCCCTCAATGGGTGAACTGTATTTCTAGCCCTAGGAAAGTTTAGAATTGGGCATGGAGAGATTGAGGTGAATTAACCCTTAACACTCAGACTTTTGTGCAGTTCAGGAGGGCATTGGAAATCATTGGCAAACTCTGGGTGTAGTTGGATTTCATTGTTTGTAATAGAATCAATCGTATTAGAACAAAGACAGACTGGTCTTGCAATACCAATGTAAAATGTGTAATTAAGTAAAGATTTTAGACTTGTGATTTAAATGAAATACAAAAATTTGATTAAATTTATAAACAAATGAACATTTAAGTGAACTCAAGAGTCACAGTATTTAGAGTTTAATTTGTTAGATTTATTACAGTTATTTCAGTACTTGGAAAGGCTTTGCTGCTTAGGATAGGCATTTAAAGTAATTGAAAGGAAAGTGAATATATTAAATTTATAACTGTAGCTTTACATATTTTAGGGAATTTAATTAACCAAGATGTAAATGGAAGTGATTGTTTAAGGGAGTTTAGTCTATTCAACTTGATATAATTGGTCATTAATGAACGAAAAAATTATTCTTGTTTTACTAGTTGTAGAAGTAGACTAAGAGTTGCAATTTGAACTTGGAGGTGCAAGGAAAATGCAGTTTAAAAACCTGCCATGCCTCCCTCCTTCCCAGTTCCCTAAAGCTTTTGCCCAAGAGACTCAGGGACCCCTGTGGCTTTATGAGACGAGAGGATGGGCTGCCCATGTGTACTGGGAGACGAGCAGTGAGACGCACTGCCACCTCTCTAGAAGGGATCTGGGACTTACTCGCTTACAGGGTCAAAGGCAGATCGGGCACCACAAGAAAGCCACACCTACTCTTCCTAAAAAGATGTCCTCAGTGATGGGCCAGCATCGGATGGAACCAGACCACACCTGAGAGAGCCCCAGATCTCTCTCCCCACCCCCAACCTTGCCCACTCCCTGCTCTTGCTTAGATCAGAACCTGGGTCCTGGAGTAACATTAGCTATTACTCTCTGCCCAGTGCTATGGAGACACCAGTACCACTTAACTCTGCCCCAAGTTCACATGTAACTGGCTTAAAGAATTACAGTTCATATTTTAAAGATAATGGGCTTTACTCAGCTTTCAACAGCGCATAGATCTGGGCCTGACAGGACATAACAGAAGGTGCTCTTATCCAGCTGGCGACAATTAGAAGTGGAGTGGTACCTTTTGAGCCAAGGAATGAGGCAGCCCCCAAAGAGAGTCACACACCAGCCACATCTCAGTCTTCCCCTGGCTTCTCCAGCCGCAGTGACACCCTGATAAGCAAACTATGAGCAGCGTCTCCAAATAAAGACCCACCACAGGAAGAGAAGGACAAGCATGAGGTGAGTGTGGCAGGTCCCAGCGAGAACCTGTTGACTCACGTGGGCACCCAGGGGTTACGATCGGTGTCGGAGCTGGCTACGAGGAAGCAAGCACAGTGCCCTCCACACAGCAATTCTAGTTAAGCTGAGCAAAGGTAAAACCAATTATTAATTTAACTTCTTGACAGTAAAAAGAAAATTTATTAGTAATGCCCTTATTCTAACTTAAATTGACTTTTATCTACTAAGACTCAGGAGTGAATCCCTTCATGAGATTTTTATTAAGATGGAATAGAAGATCTATTTCAGACAATGGAAATGACATTACCAAAGACTCGGAAATATGTCTGGGCCTCTTCTGGGAGCGCTGCCTCATTCGCCCAGGAATAAAGAGGTGGACTGAGAACGGTACAGCAGGACCATCCCTGCGGTAGTCCCGCAGTGCGGCACGCATGTCCTCAACGTAGCGCAGCCCCCAGTCTTGTGATCGCTGGTGACCTTGCTTTCCCTTTCTAAACCAAGAGCTCCTTGAGGGCAGAAACGATGTGTTTGTTTTTTTTTTTTTTGGTATTTCCAGCACCCAGCCCCATCCCAGGTAGCCAGCAGACACTGAGTTGGTGTCTCGTTTATGGCTGAGAGATTGGGTCATACGTGAGAAGTGATGGGCTTGGATTAGGTAGAAGGAGTGTGGCCTGGACATGGCTGATTGACCCTCAGTACACATTTCAGTCTCCGTCTGGGACTTTCCTGTACGGCAGAGGCTAGAAAGCTGAAAGCTACATTTCCAGACACCCATGCATGTGAATTAGATTCTACCCATTAGATCATTTTCCTAAGCTGGGAAGTGAGATGGGGGGCGTCCTTCCCACCGTGGCTGTTGCTGCTGGCAAGCAAGGTTGTGGGTTTGTTCCAAAGTGTCCAGTCACTAGTGTTATAGTGCCTTTGTGGGGTGTCTGGGTGACTCCCTGATATCTGGATTGCAGCTGTGATGGGTTGTGTTTAAACTCAGCACTTCCAGCGCAGCCTCCTGCAGCCCACTGGCCTGTCTGGGGCAGAGGTGGAGCTCCTCAGGAGATCCAGTTGCTGGTCTTACTTTAGGCATCATTTCTGGAGGTCAGCCTGAAGAAGGCTCATCCAGCCTCACAATGAGCCTTTAAGCCCGGAATTCCCTGTATTCAATCTCTTTCTGCTTAAGATAACTGGCGTGGTTTCTGTCTCCTGATTTCTGTAATGAAATCATGCAGTATGTATTCTCTTGTGTGTGTCTGTTTTTTAAGTTTAATGTGGTGTTTGTGAGATTCATCCATGCTGAGTATTTACCAAGGTTTGTTCATCTTCATTGCTGTACAGTATTCTTTGGCATGCCTGTTCCACAATTTATTTATGTATTCTGCTCTTGATGGATGCTTGTGTTATTTTTAGTCTGAAGGTTACCGTGGATAGTGCTACGATGAACATTACTGTTGTGTCTTCTGATGCACCCCTGTTGGGTATAAACCTAGGAGTAGAATTAGTGGGTAACAGGGGATGTGTTTAGCAGATTCTGCCAAACAATTTTCCAAAGTGTTTTTCCCCTGTTAGCTTTTGCTGCATAACAAATCACCTGAGAGGGTGGTGGCTTAAAACAATAACTAATTGTTCTCTGGGTCAGCATAGTGGATGGGACCCACCTGGGATGGTCACTGTGCTGTGTGTCGGCCCTTGGTTTATGGTTTCGTTCACTTGGCTGGCAGTTGGCTGGTTGTTAGGAGCAATGGGGCTACTGAAGGTCACTCACCGTCTAGCCAGGGGGCCTGCACTTATTCACAGGGTGGCAATAGCAGGGTTGCCAAAAGCAGCAAAAAAAGACAAACTCCAACATACCAGCTCTTTTCAAGCCTCTATCGGTGTCACATCTGCTAATGTTCCATTGTCCAAAGCATGTTACATGTCCAAGCCCAGATTCAAGGAAGACCTTTTGGAAAAAGAAACTGCAAAGTCAATTGCAAACTGTGTGTCAGTTGTGAATGCTTACATAGACGGGAAGAATTTGTGGCCATTTTTAATTTGCCACAGCATTTGTACCAATTTCTGCTCTTAGCGGCAATGACGAGAGGCCTGTCACTCGTGGCCTCACCAATACTTGGAATTGTAGTCCTTTTCATTTTAGCCAGCATTTTATTGTGCTTTTAGTTTTTATTTTCCTGATGACTAATGATACCTAACACCTTTTCATATACTGATTGTCCATTTGGAAATACTCGTTTTTGAAGAGACCATTCAAGCCCTTCGCCCATTTTTTAAATTGGATTCTCGGCCTTCTCAGCACATACGTACATATGTTCATTATCTATGTATTTTTACAGCTGTCTCTTGCCTTTTCATTATTTTCATTATTTAATGGTGTCTTTTGATAAACAGAAATTCTTACTTGTAATAAAGTCCAATTTTCCACCTTCTCCTTCACATTTAGTGTTTTTATGTCCTGGTTAAGAACTCTGCTTACTCCAGGTGATGAAGACACTGTTTAGGTTACCTTCTAGGAGCTGTATTGTATTACCTTTCACATTTAGGTCTGTGATTCACCTGGAATTTATTTTGGGGTATTAGTAGGGAATTTAGGTTATTTTTTTCCATACTAATCCACCACCATTTAATGAAAAGACCATCTTTTTTTCTGAACTCTGCTATGCACCAGTGATCTAGTTATTTCTTTTCACCTTTATACTGAATCTTGATATCTGGTAGTATGTCTTCCAACTTTTTTTTCTTCATCAAGTTATTTTTTTTCAGCCCAGCCGGTGTTGCTCAGGGCTTGAGCGTCGACCCATGAACCGAGAGGTCACCAGTCTGATTCCCTATCAGGGCACATGCTGGGGTTTCGGGCTTGATCCCCAGCTGAGGGCGTGCAGGAGGCAGCTGATCAATGACGACTCTCTCATTGTTGATGTTTCTATCTCTCTCTCCCTCTCCCATCCTCTCTCTGAAATCAATAAAGATATATATATATATTTTAAATTAATAAAAACATATATTTTTTAAAAAGATATTTTTTCACTTTTTTTGCCCTTTGCATTTTCACATAAATTTTAAAAACAATTTGTCAATTTCCAATATTGGTCCTATTATGATGTGCCTAAGTCTGGATTACATTGTATGCATCTTTCTTAGAGATCAGGATTTCTTGACTCTGTGGCTTGATGTCTTTTGTTAGTTTTGGGAAATAGTTTCTGCCCCATTCGTTCGCCTCTCCTGGAGTGTTCATTACACATACAGGAGAATTTTCCACCATGCCCCATATCCCTCTTTCACTCTTTTCTCCATTTTCATATATTTTCCTCTGAGCTTCAATTTAGATTTTTGAACTTATCTATCTTCCAGTTTGCTAACTCTCTCTTCTGCTTTTCATCTATCATTAAATCTAGTTTTTGAATTCTCAATTCATTTATTATGTTTTTCAGTTCTAGAATTGCCATTTAATAATACTTTTGTAATAGATTCCAGTTCTTGGTGAAATCTTCCATACAGGGTGGGGCAAGAGTAGGTTTACACTTGTGTGTACCTGAAACACAGAGCTTATTCTTGTATTATTAATAATTAATTATTGTATTATTTTCCATATGAACAACTGTAAACCTACTTTTGCCCCACCAGGTATTTTAATCTATTTTCATGACCATTTCAAGCATAGCTATTTTAAAATCTGAGTTTGAGAACCTCTGCATCTGGATTGCGTGTATTTTTCTTTCTGTTGTCTTGGTGTGTTTTTTTTCCTCTCTTGAGTTTTGGTCATTGGTCATATTTTCTGTCAGGGCTCGTCAATTGAATGATGGGCATTATGTATAATAAATTATAGAGTCTAGATGATGATTAGCATCTTACAGAGGGGGTTTCATTCTGTTTTGACAAACAGATCACCTTGATCCAGTCAGGAATTGAGCAGACTGGAGCTGAGTTTCAGCTTAAGGCTGTTCTGTCTCTGTCTCTGAGTCATCCCCCCCTCACTCCTAGGTGTGGCCCTTCAGTGGTCTCAGTTGAAAGTTTGGAGTGTGTGCCAGGACTCCTCTATTTTGGAGGGCCCTGAACTCCAAGTTTTGTCTTCCTAGCACCCTGAGAACTATTAAAATCTCCAAGGACCCTTTTAGTCTGAGAAGCTTTCTGTTGTGTGGTTGCTTGGTTTCCACCTGTTGGGCTGTGTCTAGTTAGTTTAAAAATATGTCAGTGCCTTAGGGAGAAATTGCACAGGGAATGTGGCGCTCCAGGATGCTGGCTCCTCAAATCCTTTCCTCTGAAAGCCCTGAAGTCTACTTTTCATCTCCTTAGACCAGTGAGACTCCTGCAGCACCGGCTATTTATGTATCTGTCTCTGTCTCCATCTCCGTCTCTGGCTTCGGCTCTGTCAGTGTCTCTGTCTCTGTCTCTGCCTCTATAAACTATATCTAAACTACCTGGCTCACTTCAATGCATTTTATTTCTCTCCAGGATCTTGACCCCGTAAGTCTGGCTGCTTTGGTCACTGATCATTGTTTTAATAGTTTTTTTATTTGGAGGGGGTGTTTTTTAGCTGTTTGAGTCTGCTACAAGCTATCCATACGTAGGTGCAAGTAGAAGTTTCCCAGTCTTTAATGTTTAAAGAACAGTAGTATGTTGTCAGAAATATGTGCCCTGCGAAGGGAATGTCCCTTCTCTCCGGCGCAAGCACGGATGGCTTCCTGCGATGCATGTGTGTCTTCTGGGTCTCACTGCCTTATTCGACATTTGACCTCAAGCAGATTTGGAGAGTTCTGAAAATTTGGTCACAGCTTCTGTAACTTTCCACTGGTCCCCAAGGACCTGAAGTTCCTCAAACTAATCCCTGGGGAACAGAATGGTTTTCCTTGGCTGCCTAGCAGCTGGGAGTGTGGCTATGGCAGCGTTAGCTGATTCCCCAGTGGGCAGGATTAGCCTTGAAGAATCCACTGGGGTGAAATATGTGTTTGTGTTAGCCAAAGCTCAACAAGGGAAAGTGGCTTAAATAAGTCCCTGTTGGGAAATGGCCGTTGCTATGCCTAGGGAAACAGTTTCCATAGGAAACAATAATAAAAATAGCATTATTTTTAAACTGGGAAGAAATGGCACTTTAGGTACCCAGATTTAAAAATATTATAAAATCACAGAGGAAATGTGTGAAGATTCAGCTACTCTGGTTTACAGCATCCTTTGCTGCATTCTTTGGATTATATTACCTGGGACCAAAGGTTGCAAGTAAGGTTGTGAGTGGTCCCTTACTTGTGATGGTCTATCCTACTGTAGGCATATTTAGTTGAAATCACTTTAGTATCTTATTTCTTAGTCATAATTCTAGAGATAAGCTTTTTCAATTACCTAATATAAGCTGTTCTTAAAATTAAGCTCACCTTCTGAATATGAGGACATAGTTCCTCACATCCTGCATGTGTTTGAATGAGGTTTTGAAACACCTTAAGCCTTTTCTATAAGTCAAAAATGTGAAAATCTAGCACTCAATCGAATGTTTACATTTTTGGCCTATTGAGAGCTGTTTTCTTAAGGTGTACAGTTTCTTTCAGCGGACTGTTATCAACTGACTATCCCAGCTTCTCTTCTCCTAATTAATAATTCATCTTTGATAGGAGCAAATGACTCTTTGGAATTTTTCTTCAATATCTTTGACTTGTTTTCTATAGGTGTCCTGAAATTACTCGCTGCGTACAGACCCTTCTTAAAACATTCCCCCTTCCTCTGATGACTGTATTATTCAGGTTAGGGAACTATAGACTTCTGATGGGGGCAAATGAAAAGTGTTCTTAATCTTTTAAAAACTGACTTATTTTAACAATTACTTTCTGCTTTCTGGCAAAGCAACTCAGCCAACCAGAGACATATTTGGAGGCACAGGGTCAGATGAGGGTGCTAGAAAGTGCTGGGGCAAATGCCCCGGTCAGAGCGCCAGCTCCCACGGGTGAAATTGACCACTCAACCTCTCCATCTTCCAACTTTAAAGAGACAGAGAACTTCAGGATTTTATGTAACAGGCAACAATTAAAGGTGAATTCAGGTAACACCTCCAGCCTGGGACAGAGTGTGCCTAAAATGCCTCCAGGGTGAATTCCGGCTGCCTCAGACAATGCCCCTCCTAGGAGCTGCTTGGCACAGCACTCAGAGGTACCCATCCAAAGGACAATGGCTACTGTCTTTTACGGGGGTCACTGTGACCAGGTTATCCTGCCTCCGCGGCTTAGCCGTCACGGCCTGCGTTGGCGTCTGAGCCTCTGTGCATGCCCAGCTCTGCCTGCTATTGCCAGGGAATTTCAGGGTCCTGAAGGAAATAAAAGGTGACAGGAATAAAAAGATGCTGGTGCCAGTGATGCCTTGCTGTTTAGAGACAGCTTCAAAGGAGTGACACAAAGAATGGCAGTAAAAATAGATGATGTTTTGATTTTGTGGTAAAAGGAATTTCCACTTATTAAAATTCTTCCTCCCCTTCAAAGCCAGAGCTTAAAGCTGCCTCCTTTCAGAACCTTCTGGCTGGCCCCACCTGGAGGGAACACCAGCCCCTCTCACAGCATCATAGTCTTCTCGTAGGTGTTGTTAACTCTGCGTAAACAATGGGTATTAGCAGGAAGCAAGCTCCTCAGCCAGGGATAGAATGTCGCAGGTCACTGTGCCCTCCGCAGTAGCCAGGAAATGACTTTAAATCAAGTAGTTTGTGTGATCTCAAAACACATAACTTTTTCTGAGCCTCAGTTTCCTCCTCTATAAAAAGGGGGCAGTAATAGTACTGACCTAATTGGGGTTGTGTGAAAGGTAAGTAATTGAAGCGAAGTGGGTAGTGATGCTCACATGAGAGTCAAGTACGTAGATTGGGGAGTGTGTATACGTATTCTCATAACATTGATGGTACCCAGCCTAGGGCCACCTGGCTAAGGTAAAGCGAGAAAGGACGGTGCCTGGCACACTTCCTAAGCACATGCCTTCTCCCCCCCTCCTGTCCTTGTCTATTAGTGTGCGTGGCCTCATGCCAAGGGAACCTGGCTGAGAGGTAGGGAAGCCAGATGAGAAAGCATGTTCCCTGTCATCAAATGAGTTTACAAGCACTTTCTTGTCACATTGTGGAACCTTTCTCCTAAGGTTCATGCTGGTTGCTGTTCTAGCCGTGCTACGAAGACATTGCACTGTCGAGACCTTTGGTTCACAGGAACATCTTCCCCACTAAGCAAAGACTACAGGCGAGTTGACAGGTTACACGAGAACGAATGGACCCAGAAACCTCCGAGGCACCGCGCAGAATGCAGTGTTACTGCGATACCCTTCGCGGGGTTTCTCGGGTAACTGGCATCCCCGCATCCCGGCTTGTAGTCAGGCTATTCCTGGCTTTGCGGCCTTCCTTCCTCCTGCCCACTCTTCCCGCAAACCCTCACACTGGCCCACCACTCCGTCAAGCTGCGCCCCAAGGACAGCGGCCTCCCAGCGCCAGAGCAACATGCTCCCCGCCCTCCAGCAGCCCCGTGGCGGTGGCCACTGGCGAGCACCTGTTCCTTCTGCCACCGCCCTCATCGGCTTCTTCGGAATCACACCGCGGGGTTCTCCTCTCCCGCCATCCTTCGTCGCTGCCTCTGCCCGCTCCCGCCTCTGTCCTTTAAATACCAGCATTCCCCAAGGTTCTGCCCTGAGCTCCATTCTTTTCTTGCTCTATGTATTTATTCCCACTTGACTTTAGCCACTCATGTGCTTATTAACATAATGGACCAGTGCAGAAAAGCTTAATGGAGAAAAAATTTTAAATCACCAGTGACATTTGTTATGCATATTTATGTAGCTAGTTCCATGATTTTATAAAAATTGGATCACTCTATACATGTGTTTGATAGCATGCTTTTTAGAACTCAGTAATATGGCTTAAATATTGTAGAGTTTTGACCATCATTTTATGTGTACCATATTGAATTAGTTTGCTCATGTTGCCATAACCAAGTACCAAGGGCTGGTGGCTTAACCAACACACGTTTATTTCCTCCCAAGTCTGGAGGCTGGAAATCTGAGACCAAGGTGTCAGCAGGGTTGGTGTCTTTGAGGCCTCCCTCCTTGGCTTGAGGACAGCCATCTCCTCTCAGTCATCACTCACCTTCCGAGGTGTACGTCTGTGAAAGGGATCAGGGCCCGCTGGGGTTAAAGACCTTACCTCCAAATACAGGCTCATTCCGAGTCGCTGGGGATTAGGACTTCAATGAATGAATTTCGAGGGTGCAGGGGCACACTTAGCCTGTAACACATCTATTTTTTTAAAACAGTTCTTCACTCATGCGATTTTTCCCCAACTATTTAAACAATGCCTTGATAGTTGCCTTTAGTCCTTGGTTTTGAAATTTTCTCATTATACCTTTGACAGAGGGTGAGGAGAGTTTCAGTAAAGGTCCTGACTAAGTGCCAGCTTCCCCGTGAAACTGCCGGCAGTTGGTTACTTGGGTGCCCACCTCAGCAGCACATACACAGTTGGTCACTCCTCACTGGGCCCTGCGCTCCAGCGAGGGCACCATCACTATGGCACGAATCCCACGGCCTGGGGCAGGCCGTGGTCACCTTTAGGTCACTGCCCTGAGCACCGGAGATTGGTGCTTGGCCATCTCTGCACCCCGTCTACAGCGCGTGCCTGGGACTCTGCGGATGGGCAGAGATACAGTTCAGCAACATACTCAAGTGTCGGGTACCCAACACTTTTAAGGTTCAAATTTTACATTTTTCATATCACCTCACTTCTCCCTTTCCATACTTTTTTGTTTTTTCAGCCTGCAAGAGACTTTTCAAAACTTTGCCTTAAGTTCACTGAACACTGTTAATCTAGATATATTGATTGCCCTGTTAAAATACTAAAGTTAAGAAAATGGAATTTTTATTAGCCACTCTCCCTTTTGCCAGGAGGGTAGTAAATATTTAACAGAGAAGAGCTGATTGAGATCAAGTAACATGGTTAAATTTTTCTTGTGGTGATGGTTGTACAAGTGGACAAAGCCGTCTCAGGGGTCCCAACAAATATTAATATATAACTGAGCTCTTTACCCTATTTACACCGCACTGGTGAGTGAGACGTGCCTTTCTTCCTTCCCAGGCGCTCCTTCTAACCCTGCTGACGGCTCACACTTTGCCCACCCCTCGGGTCACCGCTGCTGAAGTGCTGCCTGTAGCTCGGTGAGGGGATGCAGACCTCCCTGTCAGTGGCCGACAGAAAGGGGCTGGCCGACTACAGAGTAAGGACGGTGAAAGGGAAAATCCCCTTACACTGGGTGGTTTCTAAAGGACAGATATTTATCTGGGCAAACATTATTTGAAAATGCTTTTATTCATTTCTAAACACATTGGGGTATGGAAGTGAAAAGATAATCCCGTGCTTCAAAAAATACAAAGATTGCCGAGTTATAAAAAAGTTTAGCTATTAAAATATAATAATCCTCCGTGTCGATCACACAGCTTAAACGCTGGCCCTCCTTTTTCTTTTTCCCTCCCTCCTTCCTTTTCAGAGAGAACAAAGAGCCTGAATTTTCCGTCTGGCATTCTTTGGGTTTTTTTAAAAATTTGGCATACATGTACATAACCACAAATAATAGACCCTGTTATCATTCATATAAGAACATATGTATGCAACCTTCTGCAAATTTCTTTTTTCATTTTATATCTTTTTTTTTTGAAATTTACATCTCTATTCTTATAGTTCCAATTTTCCCATTTCATTCTGTATAATATTTCATTGTATGAATAATCTATAGTTTATCAAGTCTTCAACTAATAGACATGTTATTTCAAATTTTAATTCTTTTTACTACTAAAAAGCACATTGCTTCAGTGGGTGTGCTTGTCCCTGCCTGTTCTGACTGCACTAGATGAATGCAGTGGACCAGAGTCCCGCTATCTCACCTCCTCACCAGCATTTGCTATTATTTCAACTGGTTTTTCATTATCATCAACACTGTCTACTGAATTTGGCACTAGGCAAGGGGAAGGGGTTGAGGACACTAATCTAAATCCAGACTGCTCAAATTTTATCTTTAAATGGAAGTATGAAAAGATTCAAGTATCAGTCATAGGTTTACATAGAAAATATTGACCAGGAATTTCATTTGAATGTGCATTGAATGAAAAATATAAATTCATTTTCTGTATTAAACAGTGCTCACCAAATGTGCCTCTCTTACTTATCCATAGAGGGATTGTAATTAAGCTTCGTTTGGTAGAAAAACATCAATTTGAATAAGTCTGTCTTGTCCCCTCCTGATTTTATTCTTAAACTACCACCTTCTCCTAAGCTTCAACAGTGAACTGCTTGCTCATGGGTAAGTTGACACTCTGAGAAAGGTCTCAATTTTCTTCTGAAAGAAAATGATATGAACAGTGAAACTGCTGAGGAAAGGGAGAGTAAGTACGATTAATGCCTGCATATGAATTTACTATTTACAAGGCACTGCCACACATTTTTTGATCTCACAACCAACCTTTGAGGTAGGTGGGTTTCAGTTACTCATTCAACAAGGATTTTATTTCCCATAAATGCCAAAGATGCCAAGAAAAGTCTGTTCTTGGGCCTGGTATTCAGAGAATAAATAGACGTCAAATGTTTCACTGTGTATCTTTAGTTCAGAAGTAGCATTAGACGTTTCTTAAAATCCATTCTTTACAGAGGAGACGAGAAATTTCCAAAATCCACTGTGGACTCTTTTTGGAATTCTTTCTAAGCAGCATTTTTGGTTGAGATAAATGTTTCTGTTTTGCACATGTCCTTTGAGGAGCATGTGGGTGTTGACTGTCCAGATGTAGGTGTTCTGAAAACAGAGGCTGGGCTCCCGCCTCTGGAACCAGCCTTGGGGAACTCAGAGCTGGACTCTGGGGTCTCCTGCCCAGGTGTGATTTTAGTAGAATTGTTTCTCATCACTGCTAGGGACCATCCCCTTCTACCATTATGTTTGCTGCTCTGGTGCACGTCTGATAAGCCATCAGCAAAATACTTTGAGAGCCTTGTACCTCTTCATAATTTTCGCTTCTCGAAAACCCAGCGTATAGTTTTTTGTTTCTTAATTCACAACTGTCTGTACTTGGGTGTCGGCTTCGGCTTGGGCTTCAGGCACATTCCAGATTTATCCAGCACCTGCAGCTAGAAGCAGTAGGGATATGCTTCTTCAAAAATGCTCTTATCAGTGTGCGAGGGACTGGGGGCCTAGGAGAAGCAGCGGCCTGACCCAGGCAAGTATTCTGTGGCTTCAGCGACGCTGCTGGCATGCACGTGGCTGAAACCTCCTGGGTTTTACTGTGAAGAAATGCCAGACAAACCCAAACTTAGTGACGCTGTACAAAGTAAATGGCCTGTACTCTTCTAAAATATCCAAAGCAAGAAACTAAAAGAAAGGGGAAGGGGGTACTGTTCCATATTGAAGGATACTCAAGGCACCTAATGTCTAGGTGCCATGTATGATCCTGAACTGGGAAAAACTGACTATAAAGGACATTGTTAGGACAATGGATAAAATTGGAATATGGGATGTATATATATTTGCCTATAACTATATTAGCCTGGAGAAGGGCATAGACCAAGTTGTTAACATCAGTTACTTGGTAAAGAGTGGGGGTGGGGGATTAAGGGGAAAAATACTATGATTATATATAAAAAGAGCATACAGGGTGAAAGCATGCATAATACAATTCCATTTTTGTCAAATGATATAGGTAGATGTGTGTGTGTGTATGTGGGCGTAAACGAGTTACAGAAGGACGGTCAGCAAAAGGTTACTGATTAAGATGATGGAACTTGAACTTTCCATTTAAAATATTTATGTGTAATATAATTAAAAAAATTTTTTTTCAACGCACATGTATTATGTTTATAAAAGTACTAAAAAGTAATTTTTTAGTGATAGAAAAGGCAAGAAAAAGTCACTTGAGAAAATTACAAGAAAATTTTGGATTAAATTTTTTTCTGTCTCATCCAATTTTTCTTGTAGTGCTGTTTATTCCTTTAAACACCTTACATGCTGTGATACAAGATGTTCCCAGATGTGCTGAGCACATGTGAAAATGGGAGCCAGCCCTCTGGGTTGGAGGGAATTCAGGTGTCTGGTTTTCTGAGGAATGTTGGTGTCACTTCCTGCCGTCTCAGAACTCTCTGAAGTAATCCCTTTCTGGAGATTTCAAAGTTCTCCTTCTAAGACCATGTCCCTTTGACCTCTACGTACTTTGACCACACTGGGCACATACTTGTCCTGGCCCCTAAAGGTATATAAATCACACAGTGTCCTGGGATCTGAGTATCTTCCTCCTGCACCAGGGATAAGCCCATACTTCCTCTTGACGGCCTGGAGGCATTCTGAGAATTACCCAGGTGGGTCTGTGGAATGCTTTGAGCTGTTCAGATGAAAGGTATAAAGCTCTAATTTCGTTGATAACATAACCCCTGTTGTCAGTGGCCCCTGAGTCAGATGACAACAGGGAAAGACCCACTGGAATCAAAGATCCTGTCGACTGTCAAGGGAGGGTCAGCCAGGTGCTCTGAGTGCTCCTGGTGGCCATGCCTTTGGTAGCGTTAGGAGGGTGGTCATGTAAAGAAGATAAAGAGTTAATGCTCCCGGAAAGAGCTCTCAACTGATAACAGACAGGTTGGTGGATAAAGTCCAGCTTCCTGGCCCCTCAGGTGGAATAACCAAGGGGCAGGTTCTGGGGCACTTCCCAGAGGATCTGAGCTTTAGCTGCCCGCAGTGTAACTTGCTCATCCCAGTAACCACAGGTTCCTTCTCCTCCTGGTCTCACTTCCCGAGTATCCTGGTGGTGTTTTCTGGAATCCCTCCCAAGTCCAGTCTACTCCAACTAGACAGCATGTTTTTCCACCATTCCCATTTCCCTGAGATCCTAAGCCTTTTTCCTCTGCCCATCCAAATTATCACAGTCCTGGAGTCCGTTTCTATGGCCTAGGTCCCCAAACAAATGTGAAATGAATGAATAAACTCTACCGTGCGTATAGTTTTTAGGTGGTGAGCTAAAATCTGTGGCTTTCACACCAGGTTCTAGTGAACTTCTTTAGGTATGTATCCTACATGAACTAACTGCCGAAGTTCTGAGTAAACATGGGGTGGGAAGAAACAGGTGCTCCTAGGAGACAACTGCAAACAATCATATCAGCTTATCTAAAAACTTACTTGTAATGGGAAACTCAGATATAATTAAAAAGAAATAATTCATTTCTCTTTATTAAGAAAATTTCAAATATAAACATAAGTAGATGTAGTAGATAAGAATAGCATACTGTGGTGGACACACCCTAGAGTGGCCCCCTCAGCCTAGTGTCCATACCCTTGTGTATATAATTCCCTCCCCTGAGTGTGTGGGAAACCTGTGACTGGCTTTCTCACCAATAGAATATGGCACATTTGATGTCACCTCTGTGTGATTATTTTGTGTTATGTAAGATTCCATCTTGCTAGCTTACTCACTCTGGGGACTCGCCTTGCTGGCTGGTTGAAGTCAAGTGGCCATGCTGGGAAAGCCCACTGACAGTGAACTCCAGGTGCTCTCCAGGAGTGGAGGGCAGTCTCCAGCTGACAGCCAGCAAAAAGCCAGGGTCTTCAGCCCTGTAGGTGCAAGGAGATGAATTCTGCCAGTGACCAGAGTGAGTGTGAAAACTGATTCTTTTCCAGTTAAGCTCCAGATGAGAAGGCAGCCTGGGCAACACCTTGCTGGCAAGTGTGGGACCCTGAGCAGAGAACCCCAGGTGCCTGGACACCTGACCCACAGAAACTGAGGTAATAAATCTGTATTGTTTTAAGCTGCTAAATTTGTGGTAATTTGCTGCAGTAGACAACTAACAATTTTCAACAGTTTGCCAATATTGTTTCATCTATACTGTCATGTTCTGGGGGAATGGGTGGGCTGGAGTATTTTAAAGCACATGCAAATACTTTAATACGTATCTCTAACAGGGAAAGACTTTTAAAAAGCATAATCACAATGCCAGAAAAATTAGGTTTTAATTGACAACAGGAATGAGAGTCTTTTTTTTAAGCCATCACGTCAATAGATCAAATATATTGATTGGACACCCCAAGAAAAGTGCTCAGAATAAATCGAATAACATCCCGTTGATCCTATGAACTAAAGGATTGGGAAAGCATATGAGCTTTCACTTGAAATGTCTGAGGCTTGCCAGTTGTTTTTTATTTTTTTTAAAATAGTGCAGCCAAAAAGTACTTAATTGTCCCCATAATATGCTCATCCATCATGCAATATCTAAAACCATTGGAACTCAATTCTGATTGTATAAGATCCTACCTATTCCCCTAACCTGCCTGCTTTGGAATGAACACTTGTAAATCCCATTTTTTATTCATAACTCCTTATAACCTGTGTCATTCTCCGATTGCCACCCCCACCACGTTTTCCTTCCTAGGAAGCTCTTCCCACCTGGCCCCAGTTCTTCTTCTCTTTTGATTAAACCAGTCTCTTCTCCCTTTGGCACAGCTCACCGAGGCAGCGCTTAGTGGGGGGAATTCTCGGGGTTTGGGGTTCTACCCCCTCTCTGCCTTTGTGGTCGCGGGCAAGCAGTTGAGCGTTCCCGAAGCTGGATACGGCAGTGCCTCGCAGGGTCGCAGTGCAGAATGTACCTTTACCCATTGCACAGGAACGTGCGTAATGTGGAAAATGCCAGCGCGGAGGAGGCACAGCCGTGCCCACCGCTCCCTTTGTTAGTTCCCGTCTCCAACCGCCGAGCACCAGCAAAGCCCAGCCCCGCGTCTCTCCCGCCCTCCTCGCGGGGGATGCAGGGACTTGTAGTTGTTTGGTTCCCAAGTCGCGTTCCTGGCGGAGCAGGGCGGCGAGAGGAAGAACTACACATCCCAGCGGGCCGTGCAAGTAAAGCGGGGCTCAGAGAGCCGAGCGCCGGCGCCCCGCTGCCTTCGCTTTCCGCTTCCCACGGGCTGCGCCCACCCGCTGCGGGCTCAGACCCCGCGGCAAAGCCGGACGGGGCGCGAGCGCAGGAGCCTGTCGGCCCGAACTGTGGGGCGGGGCGAGCACGCGCGGGCGGTCCCTCTGCGGCCGCGGGGACTCGAGGGGAAAGCAGAGAAATAAAGCGAGCAAACTGTGAGCGCCCGTGTCGTTGAAGTGAGAAAGAAAGGGCCAGGAGGCTGCAGCCCACGCAGAACAAGCCGCTGGGCTTGTCCTCCCGACGGGAGGCAGGGGCCGGGGCCGGAAGCGACCCAGACCGCTCCGCTCTCCTCCGCTCCCCGCGGGAATCCGGGGAACCCGGCCCGAGACCCCTGCCCGCAGCCCCCACCCCGGGGTCCGGCCTGTCTCGTGCTGTCCTTCCCCATCCCGTGGCCGGGCCCCCCACCCCCTTCCCAAGCAGCAGGAAAGCCACCCGCTACTCGACCACGCGCCCCGCTGGGGGAGGAAGAGGAAGGGCCCGAGCAGGCCCGGGAGGGTCACCTCCCCGTGCGGGGTCCTCAGAGCCCCGGAGTCGCAAGAATGGGTTTGCGTGTTGCTGTGCGCGCGCGAGCGAGCGTGTTCCGAGGCGGCAGCTGCTGCCGGGGATAACACCCGGGCAGAAACGGGGCGCGGACGCCGCTGCGGGGCCGCGCTGTCCTCGGGCGACGCCGGAGGAGCCCCGCGCCTTTCCTGGGGTCGCGCGGGGCGGGCCCGAACCGGTGCAGGGCTTCGCGGGGGAGGAGGAGCGGAAGGAGGAGCCGGGCGGGAGCGGCGCGGGCCGCCGCCCACCCGGCCGGCAGGAGGCGGACCCGCACCCGCTCGGAGCGCCGCGCGCGCGCCGGGCTGAGCCTCGCAAACAAGTGTCAGAGGCGCTCGGCCCGCGGCCCTGAGACGCGCTCCGCCGCCCCCCGGGCCCTCCTCGCGCCGGCCGGGCTCCTGCGGGGCAGGCAGTAAGGAGCCAGGGAGCCCCTGCGCGCAGCCCGAGCCGCCGCCGCGACCCTCGGCCCCAGCAGCCCCGCAGCCCCGCAGCCCGCGCGGGGGCCGCGGACTCGGCTCAGCCGCCGGGCGCGCCGGCGCGGGGTCGCCGCGAGAGCAGCACCGGGGCTGTCGCCGAGCCCGCTCCTGATAGAATAACGTGCTCGGTGTCCCCACCCCTGGGAGGGGTTGCCGGTGCCGCGAGCGGCCTCCCAGTTTCCATCTGTCTCCTGGGGAAGATCCGCCGCCGGGAGGAAGGATTAGAATAAACCTGGCCGAAGCGCAGAAGTGGCTCCCGAGCCAGCCGGCGCCGCGGCCGCCGCCTCGTGTTCCCTCCGGGCGCAGCGCTTGCGGATCGGCGGGCCGGAGCCCGGGCGCGGCCGGCGGGCCGGGGGCGGCGGGGTTGTGCGAGGGGGCGGACGCGCCGCGAGCCCGGAGCCCGCCAGGCAGCCCCGCGGGGCCCCGGAGCCCCGGCGCGCGGGCTGGAAGCGACTGAGGACCGCCGCGGGCTGCGGGCGAGCACCGTCCCTCCCGGGAGGGGAGCCGGCTATGACAGCTGGGCTCCCCGAGGGCTTCACCTGGGCGTCCTCCGCAAAGTTGTGGCCGAGCTCGGATCCCGCTTAGGGGCCGCGGCGCCGGGGCTCGAGGGGCGGCCGTGGCTCGGCGGGGCCCGCGCGGCCGGGGGGCTCCTGGGGCCGCGCGCCCCGCGCCGGCTGCCCTCGTGGATGCCTCCCGGCAGCGGCGGGCCCATGAAAGACTGCGAGTACAGCCAGATCAGCACCCACAGCTCCTCCCCCATGGAGTCGCCCCACAAGAAGAAAACCGCGGCCCGGAGGAAATGGGAGGTTTTCCCGGGAAGGAACAAGTTCTTCTGCAACGGGAGGATCATGATGGCCCGGCAGACGGGGGTCTTCTACCTGACGCTCGTCCTGATCCTGGTCACCAGCGGGCTCTTCTTCGCCTTCGAGTAAGTGGCGGCGAAAGCTCCCCACGCCGGGCTCCCCGCGCCTGCCCCCGCTCCCGCCCCTCCCCTCGGTACTTTCGTTTTCCAGAAGCCTTATCTACCGAATATTGTTATATAATGCAGCCCTCTCTCTCTTTTGAAGGTCTGTTTGCTTCTGGGCCCCGAGACAGTGCAGCTCTGGGCCGGGCTCTGGGAGGGGAGGGGGCGCTGCCCCAGCGGCCGGTGGCACCCCGCAGGTGCCTGGTTCTGGGCGCTGTCCCTGTTGAGTTTGGAGACTAGCAAACCAGCCCAGGTGTGGCCTGTGGGAAGGGGCATTAAATAGAAAGACTTCGTTTCTTGCTCAGAGACCGTAGGGCATCTTGCTAGGCTCAGTTGACTAAATCTTACCCATACCTTTGCTGAGTAATGAAGAACCTTGGTTATTTTTAGGTTTCCAAGTGTAGGCCACCCAGCCTGGCCTGGAAGGGTAATTTCATTCCCCTCAGATGTTCACTCCTGAACAACAATTTCTGATTGACCACGATGTTTCTGAACTGTTCACTTTTTAAAAAGTTTCAACGGAAAGTGTTCCAAACAAACACTTTTCCCTCTCGTCGGTATTTGGGACCAGGTGAAAGGAGACTTCAGACCTGGTCAGGAAAAGTGTGGCCCTGCCGGCGACTTTCTCGTTCCAGAAGCAGTGCTTTGGGACTTGAGCGCTTTTATCTGGAAAAAAGTGCGCGTGAGTCTTTGCTGTCTTCAGGAAAATGAAATTGGCCGGTAGCAACTATCCTCCTGCCAACTAATGAAAGATCTTCTTATTTATTAATGGTATTAGGTAAAGCAGTTTAACCTTGTTCCAGAATCAATTTCAATTGCTCTTATTGGGCCCAACATTTGCAATGCAGCTGCTGCTTACGTAATTCCTGGTATCTTATGCTCAATGAAAGTTGTAGCTACTTCCCTCCAGAATTGAAAAAGCTATATATTCCTGGGCGTTCCTTGTGCTTCCCATGTCCTGGTGGCGATGGGGCATGATACCCTTTTCATCTGCTTCTATTGCATAGGGTTAATTAAAACCTTCTCTGTTTCTTTACTTTTGTTTCTGATTAGTATTAATCGGCGTTGATTTTGTGCCTGGAATTTGATATTCAGAATGCTGTCTCAATCAGAAAGGAATGACCTCTTGACAGTATAACAATGTAATAATATTTACTTAAGGCCCTCTGACTCTCTGGGGAAACACTTTATATCTGAATATGACGAACCATTTTAACGGGATTGAGTTAGAACAGGTGAGGAGAGAGAGCTCATTCTAAGCTACTTCCCTCCTCCAGGTTTTTTCACTCACAAACTCTCCATTTCTGACTATGTAAAATTTCCAGGTCTCTCCTAGCGGTTTCACTTTTGTGCACAATTGAGACTAATTGGTGGAGTCTGTCGGGGGACCTGGGTATGGCAGGGGGGAAGGTTGTGGTCAGGCTTTAGGAGTGGCAGGAGAAATGCTCCATTTCTTCTGCTGCTGTCCCCATTGGGGGCCACCCTAGTCCTTACAGACCCAGGGAACTGAGGAAGGGGCAGGACATGCTGGGTGAGTTTGCATTCTGAGACAAATTCATGCTTTGGAAAGATGATGCCATGTGGTTGGTTGCACAGAAATGCCATCCTTCTAATGGTAGCTTTCATTACAGGTGGTTGTCTAGATGGAGGGTATTCACTGTGTTCCTGATGTTTAAAAAGTTTTGAAGGGACCTATATTGGCATTTTTGCCCTTTTTAGCAATGTTAAGAGTGGAGAAAACGGGTTAATTTTGGGATTGTGTTGCAGAGTGTCAGCCACAAGTGTCTTTCATGTAGAATGAGTATTTCATTTTTCCAAATCTCCACCATATGGCTAGGGGTCCCCCACCACCAATTATTACTTACCATCTTTTATTTTCTTCATTCAAACATTGCTTTTAACCAAACCATCATCAATTCATTTTCTCTTCTTTATCTCTGTTCATGTCTTCCAAGAGTTCCCCAAAGTCCTTGCTAACAGGCTGTCACAGATCTGTTTCTGCATCAGCATTGTGTTAACCAATGGCTGGAGGAATCAACATGTGCACTGGGGTTTTATTAGCTGCTGCTGGCAGCTTCATTTTTATATCAGCTCTGTGTGTGTGGGGGGGGGGGGGCGTGCGCGCGTGCACGCCTGCACCTGCATGTTTGGTCTCCATGAGTGTCAATCAGGCAATTTGAAATTTCAAGAAAGTAGGCCCATCCTCCTAGCATAATGCCTCAGTTGAGAAAATGATAGGGCTGGCTGTTCAGACTATAGAATATTATGGCTTGGCAAAGAATATTTGTCACTGTATTGCTCTTTAAGTTCTTTATCATTGCAAACAAAAAGTGAAAATAAATAACTTTGGCTAAATTAATTTAATAGAGACTCAGAGAACGAATTAGTTACATGCATAGGTAATGAAATGCAAACAGGCTAAAAGATTAAAGTGATCAAGAGAAAATGCTAGCTTTGTCTCCTCACTGCCTGCCTTCCTCTGTCCTTCCTTTAGTTATTTACTGAGCACATACTGTGTGGTTGCCTATTTTGATTATTAATTTCATGCCTAGATAACTGTAATGTTAATAGAATTCATTTTCAAACATTAGACTCCATGCTTCGCCATACAGTTACACAAAGGCAAATTCAAAATTTGAAAAGAATACACATAACTTCTGCAGTTAGTTTTGGACCTCTTATCCTGCCACTCTGCTCTTACCCACTTCTCATTCCCAACCTGAACAGATGGGTGGGGAAGTCTGTCCAAGGGGAATGAACTCTCTGGAATGCAGCAACAAGTGTTGTTACTGTCTTCAACGCTGGGAGAAAGGCAGGGTGGAAGTCATTCCCACACTGAAGATGAAGTGACAGGGGCTTGGAGAAGTTAAACAACCACCTGAGGTTACACAGTGATCAGTGGCAGGGCTTCTGACTGCAGAGCCAGCGCCCCTTCTGGCCCTCTGTGCCCTCTTCCTCCATATAGAACAGTGGTTACAGGCATGGATTTTGGATGGACAGAGCCCAAGATTCTTACTAGAAGCATGACCTTGGGCAAATTATTTGACTTTTTAAAGTCCCAGTTTCCCAAACTATTAAATGGGATTAATAATATCTACCGTTAAATGCTGTGAGGGTTAAATGAAAATGTGTACTTAGTACAGTGTGAGGTACATAATAGCAAGTGGTCAATAAACCATGTCTGTGATTAGAAGAAAGGTTAGATATAGCCTTTCGAGGACTCTGATTGCCCTTCTCTGAGCCCCTGAAGGAGGAGATATGTGGTTAATAAGCAGGCATGACAGTGATAGCTTATTAGGGCTGGAAAAATGCAGAACTGGGTAGTCTGTGGTTAGAATAAAGACCTTTAAATGACTGAGGAGTGGCTTCACTCTTGCCCCTTCAGTGTGGGGTCCCGCAGGGGTGTCTGGGGACCATCCTCACCCAGACCCTGAGAAAGAGCCCTGAGCAAGCCTACAAGAAGTGAGGACTGGATTTCACATCCATGTTTGGAGCTACCATCTCAGAACCATGAAGACAGCAAAGATTGCTACTGGGAGCGTACCTGATGCAACTCTGCTGTTCCCCAAGTAGGGCAGGGCTGTTTGTGTTTTGGCATCTTTCATTTGCCATATGGGGTATGGATGCAAAGTGACAGCATGTCACAGCTGTATGTAAGAGGGAAGGGAGGACGCTGGTCACAGTGTTACCGAGACAGCTCGCTGCTCTTTGAGGGGCTGGCTCATCAAAGACTCACTGCACTGTCCTCATCTCACATCTCAGAATTGCAGTGGGAAAAGAGCAGTGAGCATTATCAGTTTCTCTCTCTTCACACACACAGACACACACGCACACACACACACAGCCTGCTATTGTCAAGTTGAAAATTTTAAAATAAACTCTTTGGTCCAGAAATATTGACAATTTATAGTCTCTTGATCACAAGGGGAGAAAGGAGACGAGCTGGGAGGGCAGGGGAGGTTCCTGTTTTCAGGAGCATCCCGGGAGGCAAAGGGAGGTCTGCTCAGATCTTGCATTTGACTGCCTCAGTTCTGTGCTGTCACCATGGACAGTCTGGAGATGTTACTAGAGCTGAAACACTTGAGAATGTGGGAAAATTCTTAAATTTCCTATCGCTAGAAAGTCTATTGGTGATTTTTTTAAAAAGCCACATGTATTTTTTCCCTCCCACCACTCCTTATCCCTCTCTACCCCTCTTCTTTCCTTCCTTCTTGGCTAATCCCCTCTGAAACACAGTAAGTCCCCACCTGATGTCCTTGTTGATAGGTTCTGTGACTTTAAGCAAAATGGATAATGAAGCCAATTTTACCATAAACAAGAATTAAGTTCCTATGGCATCTTATCAATTATAATGAACAATATTGAACAAAATTGGCATATTTCTAGGACTTGCTGTAACTGATGAATAATTGGTAGTCAGTGGAACTGAGGTTATGTTTACCTTGAAGGTGGAACAGAGGACTGTCCCCATAAACGAAAGAGCCATTTCCAAGAATTTCTCCTTTACAGATTGGAAATCCTTTATTATCTAGCAGAAGGTTCTGCCCTTAAAACATATAAGCATCCCATCTTTTCTCAACCATTCTATTCAGAACTGCATCAAGCTCTCCACCATCTCAGAAAACATCTAGAAAGTGTCCCATCTTCTTCTGGCCAAATGCTGGCCATGCTGTGCATCGTAGAATACCATGGGGTTGATAGGTGATATAGATGACAGTAATGGCTGTCAGGACCTCACCACTGAACGCTCCCCATTAGCATAGCAGATGGTGTCAAGAACATTTTATAACCCGCTATGGCCCCACAGGAATTTTTGTTGCTTTAAAACTTTATTAATGATCTCTTGACATGAGTGCACTAACCCATTCATTTGTGCGCGTGAGCAACAGGTGTAAGTTCCTCGAGGGCAGCAGCTCCATTTGTTTTATTTGCTGTTGTATCCTGGCAAATAGCAGGCTCTCAGTAATACATTTGTTGTTTAATGAAATAATGGTAATATCAAAACACTGAAAAGTGGCTTCTTTATGTTTCAGTTTTTCATTTTGTAAAGTCATGAACATTAATAAGATTTATAATTACTAATGTCTTATTTGACACAGTTCTTATGAATTCAGAATCAAGTATCATCCCTTTTCAAATGCATTAATTGAAGCAGAGAAAATTTTAAAAAATTTCTTTTAGTTACTTAGAAAACTAGTGATAGAGCTGGAATGTTCTCTTTACTAACCAGGACTTCTTTATAGCTTTTCCTTATTTTTTAAGTAATGTTTTAAGCAAATAAAGCGCTATATATGAAGCGATATATATGAATGTTACCTAACAACCATCAGCACCTAGAATAATTTTGCGTTTTATAGGTTCTTGGCTTTGGATACATGAGTTTATCTAATAAAACTTGGAAGGATACTGTTCACTACTTACGTTTTATTGTGTTCAGTTGCAGCTAGTGGGAAGTGATACCAAATTATTCAGAAAAGACTCCTGTAGGTTTCTATAATAGTGATGGTCAATTATTTAATGGGCCATAACTACTACGTAACCTGGAGAGTTTTGTGTTTTTTTGTAGTACAGTGTTACACATAATTTATTCATGGCAGAGTTGTTATGTCTTGGCAAGAAAATTGAAATTAAGGGTTTTAAGGAAGTACGTTTATTCTTTTGTAGGTGAGGTTGTTAGACAAAAGGGAAAACAGTCATCAATAGATACTTAAAATTATTTACACTCAGGAATTTGGCTCAGGTAAGGGTTGGGTACCATCTTAATGCTTTTGTTTAGTTCTTCCCTAAATATGACCTCTTTTATTTCTGATAAGTTAGCTGTTATCTTTAGCATTTCCTTCTGTCAGTTTTTGTCCTAACCGATTTTATCTTTTGTTTTTGACAGCAGAACAGTGACATGCCAAGGTGTGGTTTTCTGGATATTTATCCTGCTTGGAGTTTGCTAAGGCTTCTTGGATCTGTGGATTACTATCTTTCATCAGGGTTAGAAAATTTTCACTTATTATTTCTTTTGTCCCCTTTTCTTTCCTCTCCCGGAACTCCATTTATTTATATGTGATACTATTGTATAGAATCCCATACATTTGGATACTTTATTCCATTTTTTTCCTTTTTTTTTCCTCTTTGCATTTCAGTTTGAATAATTCATATTAGTATGTCTTCAAGTTTGGAGTATGAATCAAGTTTACTGATTCTTTTCTCTGTTGTATCCTATGTTGAGTCATTTTTTATATTTTATTTTTTATTTTGAACATTTCTGTATTTTACAGATAGTTTTTTAAATATAGTTTAAAAAACAATTTCCGTTCTTCTGCTGAAATTCCTCATCTGTTCGGATCCATATTTTCTATTGGATAATTTAACATATTTTTGTAGTTATTTTAAAAGCCTTGCCTAATGATTCCAACATCTATATTATCTCTGGGGCTGCTTCTTTTGGTTGTTCCTTCTCTTGACTATGGGTTATATTTTCTTCTCTTTTGTGTGCCTCATAATTTTTTTATTGCATGACAGGTAATTGCATATAAAAAATTGTAGAGGTTGTAGTAATTTAAAAGGACGTGCTCTTCTATCAGGCCACTGGTGAGTGGGCTGAGTCAATCTCATTTATAATTGAAATAGGTGTGGGTTTTGCCAAAGCATTGGTTAGATTCATTTAATCACTGACTTCAGGTGTTTTGAGGGCAGTATCAGGACTTTCGCTTCAGCAGAAGTGGGATCTGAGTGAGTCCTGGCAAAACTCTGAAGCTTTCTTTACATATCATAGCCTAATACCAGCTCATTGAAATGGAAGATTTCTGTTCTTAGCCAGATTACCAGCTTTTTGCATTACTGGGGAGATTTCTTTGCTTTCACCTCTGCCCGAACTTTCTATATCTCACGACATCTCTCTCTGCCCCAGCTTTTGGAGACTGCTGCAGTGCCTTGGGTGGAGGCCTGAAGTACCTAAGAGGTTTGTTCTGACTCCTGCCTTACCCTTGGGGAAGTGCCCATAGGCATCAGGGAAGATGCCTCTCAACCTACCTGCCCTACCCCCAGCCTTTGGTGTACTCGACCTGTGTGTTTGGTGATAATCCATTGGGAAGAATTGGTTGGTGGTGCAGACTTACTCTGTGGCTGAGGCTCCTTGGAATTCTAATCCATGTGACAGTCCACATGTGGCCATTAAACTTGTTTAAAAAATTTCCTGGTTTCTCTTTACTCCTTTCTATAGTGGATTTCTGTTCTTCCTGCCACTTTGCTAGGAATGAAAGCAGATGTTGGCCTCTTTTCTTTTGGGAGGGGCTTGACACATTTAAGCTTCTTGGCAGCCTCAGTTCCCAGATATATTTTTAAAACAGTGCTTTTGTAGCTAATAAGGCTTGTTCTCATTGTTAGAGTGCAGTGATTACTCTTACAATTGTGTTTCACAGATTGTTGGTGTATATACATGGAATTAGGTTTTATTGCTATAATACTTGATTTGTGTAAACATGCTCAATTCATTCTTCATACTCTTTTTAATCTTTCTTTTGACTTCTCACTGATTCTTGGGATTTACTATCATTTTACAGGATAGAATATGCAAGGCTGCCTCTTCATGGGCTTTAATTTCTTACTCTTTTTTTTTTTTTTTTTAATGTGTTTTTATTGATTTCAGAAAGAGGAAGGGAGAGGGAGAGAGAGAGAAAGAAACATCAATGTTGAGAGAGTCATTGATCAGCTGCCTCCTGCACGCCCCCAACTGGGGATCAAGCCCACAACCCGGGCATGTGCCCTGACCAGGAATCGAACCCCGATCTCCTGGATCCTAGGTTGATGCTCAACTGCTGAGCCATGCCCAGCCAGGCTGATTTTTTCTTAAGCATGTCCAGGCAATGACTGTGACACCCACACTCAGGGCTTAGGCCTGAGTTACTGAAATAGAGTTTAGCAGTGGGGTCAATTCTATTATGAGTTCATATGATGATAAATCATGCCTATCAACTACTCACTGCAGTTGTATATATTTAAGAGCAAGGTTTAAAGAAATACATATCTTTATGATGAATGAAGTACTTTGTCATAAATTTCATCTTCATAGTTTAATTTGATGCTAGTTTTTCAATGATTTTCCAAGAAGGCTTTACTTTTCCTCCCTCACATACAGCACTTTGGATTTGGAAGCTCCCCTCTGATTGCGTGCCTGGTTTAGATACAGCCCCTCAGAGTACTTGTGATTAAGGTTCTGCTACCAACCTCTTCTCAGGTAGCTGGCTTTAGTTGACAGTGTGGATAGAAGGGAGTTCCGGTGGAACCAGCCAGCTCTCAGCTCTTACAGACTCCCTGTCTCCCTGACATTGTACATGACAGAGACAGTCTCTTCCTCTGCCAGGATCAGGCCCAGGATGAAGAGACAGGTGACAGCTGTGTGTGTCCCTTTCTCTCAACTCCATTCTTCCAGTCACTGGAAGTTGTACTATCCCTAGTTTAGGTCTATTTTTGCCTCTACCTCCTTGGCCCTTCACAGCTAAGAGCTAACATATCATTAGAATATACATCCCTGCTCCTTTCTAGAGATTTTTGAAGTAGACTTGCTTTCTACACCAAGGAGACCTTTTCATTTTAGAATATTTTAAGCACAGTTGGACAGAACACATCACTAAAAAACACAGGAACACAATAATTTTCATCTTTAAATTGGGCTTTAAAAATTGCTGACCTCCAAGTCCACGGGAACCGGTCTTGGCTGTTGAGAACCATCAGAATGTGACAATGGGCAAGGTGGTGATAAGGGAGGGTGTAGCCATGGCCCTCTGGGCTGGGAGCATTTTCCTTTAGATAGTCTTATCAGTGGAGGATTGGTGGTCTCACTCGCGTGGGAAAGCATTTAAGCTCCAGAAGCCTCCTGTGGTTTGGTGGTTTTCAGGAGCTTCTCACAAATACAGAGAAGCCGCCTATTTTAACACAAAATGCTGGAGTCTGGTAGAGGCATTCATTCAACTACTGAGATGAGAAATGATGGCCTCTTCTTTACAGGCAGTAGAAATAAAGTGGCTCTGCAAAATGTGTACTCCTGGCCACCTCCGTGACCAAGTCTGTCTCTTCATTTTCATTTCCCCCCTGACTTTCAGAGGTATGAGGCCGTGACTGCTTCCTCTTCATTAGAAGGTTTTTTCTCCTTCACTTTTTTCTTACCTGTAGTTATTTCCTTTCCTTGTGGAACTTGGAGGTCAGCAGTTTTTAAAACCCGGCTTAAAGATGTATGAAAATTATTACATTCCTGATTTAAAAAAAATATTTTTAAAGATTGATTTTAGAGAGAGAGGAAAGGAGAGGGAGAGACAGAAACATCCATGAGAGAGAAACATCGATCAGCTGCCTCCTGCACGCCCCCCACTGGGGATCGAGCCTGCAGCCCGGGCAGGTGCCCTGACTGGGAATCCAACTAGTGACCTCTTGGTTCATGGGTCGATGCTCGACCACTGAGCCACACCAGCCGGGCCATTCCTGGTTGTTTTTTTTAAATGTGTATTACGCCACTTGCATTCCAGCGTGCCTAGAATAGGAGAGAATGGGGTGCAGCTGGATAATCCAGCCACCATTGTGCCAACCCCCAGAGCTCCTTTGAGGGGTGTCCTTTGTCATGCATGTCCCAGTGGGAAAGGAGTTTGAAGTTTGCGTCCCAGTGATCTAGGCCTTCATCACCCATGCCTGGACCACGGTCCCAGCTTCCTTTCTTGAGCTCCCTTCCATGCTGTTCGTTACACCTACAGCGATAGACTCGCACACCCATTGTGTGGAGAAGAAAATCCACCCGGAATGGTCGGAATCCGTGTGCAGCGCCTTTCCGTTCTCCAATTCATTGAGAGGGATACGCAAGACCCTCTTTCTCTAAGATCTGCCTGTTGACTTAGAGGGTTGAGTGGAAACAGCGGGTGGGGTGCCTCTTCGACACTGCGTGTGACATGTTCGCTCCCCTCCGGGTTACTGATGGGCCCAGGCGCCTGGCTCACCTGCCCGCCTTGCTTTTCACCCCGAGGCCTCTCCAGCAACAGCCCGAGGTGGCCTCGCGTCTGCAGAGCCAGCTGCCCAGCAGTGGGCACCTAGACAGCTCCCGATGCCCGTGGTCTGATCTTCCCAGTGGGCCTCAGATTTATATAATCAACGCAATTTATCATCTTGAATGCTACTATTTTGGGGTCTTTTAATGTCATGAATTTCCCATACCCACATTCTTGGTGGCAGATAAGGGCATTTCTGAACATATAAGTCAAAGTCCAGTGAAATTCTGCAGCTATATATAGTCTGTTTGTCTTTCAGATTATCTCACATTTACTAACTCGATATAAACGTTCCTCCTTTTTTTTCAGATAGCAACCCATACAAATTAAATTCCAGAATGGCCCTAACACACACATCCCGATGGTGATGACCACTGTCTAGGAACACTGCGTTAGTGTGTGTTCCTATTTCATTAGCTATACCCATATTTTGCGCATAGTTCAAAGGGCATGCTCTTGTGTTTTCAAAGGTAAACGGATACTGGTAGTTGGAGAAGCCCACTCACCATCATACAATTATTATTTAGTCAGGGCCAACCTTGTTCCTGTCACCCAGAGTTGACCCTGGTTGGTGTTTTCGAGAACGATCTCAGGTTTTCATGAACTGAGAGCCCCAGTCAAGCATAAAAGGGGAGATAAGTGTGCAAATAAATGAGGAGTTGTTTTTCTTTCTCATTCCCTCTTTCCTCTGGACTAATTTTCTGTTATTGCCAAATTACCACACACGTAGTTAGTGGCCTAAAACACCACCGGTTGCTTATCTTACAGTTCTGTAGGTTAGAAGCCTCTCACGGTCTCCCTGGACTGAAACCCAGGAGTTGGCAGGGCTGCGCTCCTTTCTGGTGGTTCTGGGGAAAGTCCTTTTAGTTGTCTTTTCCAGCTTCTAGGGCCAACGTGTGCCCCCTCTCTCTGTCCTCAAAGCCAGCGACTGTCCAGCTCTCACATTTCCCTCTGACTATAGACAGGAAAAGTTCTCTACTTTGAAGAACCTGTGTGAATAGATGGGAGCCACCCACATGACCCTGGGTGACCCCCCCATCTCAAAGCCTTTATTTCATCACAGAGTCTCCTTTGCAATGTAAGGCAACGTATTCCCAAGTTCCAGGGATTAGGATGTGGACGTCTTTGGGTGGCCATTATTCTGTCTGCCACACCCCATCCTTGTAGCTCTTCATACTAAACTGGACTGAAATGCTGGAGACTTTTCCACACCCCCTGAGAAGGTACACGAAATGGACCCGTTCGTTCTGGAATTCCAAGGAATTCCAAATGCGAGGAGGCAGAGTGTCTGAAGGATAGACTGGTCTGGTGAACAGCACGGGTAGGGTCCCCAGGACCCTGACCCTGAGACAGAGGTTTTACCAGGAGGTGCTCTTGGATCGACACCCGGGAGGAGTGAAGGGCGCAGCATTGGGCCGGTGAGGTCACAGGCAAGCCTCCTGCTGGTCTGTCAGGCAGCGAGCAGCAGGTTCTTTCCCTCCTGCATCACCAGCCTTTGCTGTGAGCCGCCCTGGGAGGGGGCAGGATCTTGGCCCAGGAGACTGTCCAGTTGCAGGCGGTTTCCTGAGAGGGACTCGGCCCACAGGAGCAGAGGCCAGCATTCCAGCAGCTAGGGAAGGAATGCTTCTGCCCTGAAATAATAGACCATGTGCTGAGGGCAGGAGGGGTTATCTCTCTGGCTGACAACAGCATCCACTACAGGTAATGACAGTTGGATGTTGCATAGGTCGGCTGCCCAGTGGGATGACCCAGGCGTTGGTGGTGACAAACCAACTAATGGCAGGGGAAGGGGGACCCAGCCTGGCAGGCAACAGATAGGATGAAGGCAGCCCTGGTAACTTAATTTGGTAGAGTTTGGAGACAAGGAGGTGTGTCATGGAGGGCAGGGTCTCCAGCCCAAGACTAAGGGCCAGCAAGAAGCTTTGGGCCCAGGGGGACTGGTGGGGCCTGAAAGTGCCTGGACAAGCTCCAGTTCTGGAGGGTTACAGAACTGGGCCTCCAGCGCAGGCAACCTGACAAGGTCAGGGCGTGGATGTGGGACCGGGACTGGACACAGATTCAGGGTGGGACAGTGGCCAGCTGGTGGAGGACAGGCCCTAAAGCTCTGGCTGTTGCTGCTCCAGCTCCGCTGGGTCTGTGTCTTAGGGCCTGGGAGCCAGCCTGCATTTGGGGAGACAAAGGGAAGACGAGGTTGGAAGCCAGGCTGAACCTGACATGTAACTAAATTCCTTTTCTGTGTGTGATAAACCTGTCTCCCCAAGAGACGATTTTAAAATATTTCATTGTTTTCCTCCCCTCTCTCCACCTAAGACAGAACCGTGGGAGTAATTGGTGATGCTCTAGAAAAGAGCTTGAAGAAGTCTCTCTCTTTTGAGTTAGGAAGACTGGACATGTTTTATAGGACTGCAGTAAACTATATGAAATCGGACTATATCTTCTTTATCTTAGAACAGATTTTGCCGTTCTCATTTATTCTCTGTTTTTGATAGAGAAAGACATTCGATAGCCATACTGATTCCTCGAGCAGCAAGGCCACATTAGCCAGCACGGGGAGGAGGTGAGCTAGGACTCTGTGCGATGAACTTAAGTGCAGTGTTGGCATGTAGCTTGCTTAGTCCCACAGAATCCACAGTCAGTTAGGTTAATTCCGCCTCCAAAGAAAGATGGTTCTACCTGAAATGCCTGGTCTCATACATTGATCACAATTATTAAGACATTGATGAAGCTCTGGGAACCTGAGATGACTGTTCAGGCTAGTCCATCAGCCCCCGATCTCCTGATTACAGCACTTAGACAAACAGGTAAATTCATCCTTTCGGACAAGGGACTCGTTTCCATTTCTTCAAGCTTATTTTTTTCCATATCTTTCTTCATGAATTTTTCACTCTTCTTTTCTTGGTCGCTTTGTTCCAGAGATATTTGTTGAGTAATTATTGTATGCTAAGCACAGGGTGCCATGTATTAGAGATTCTGTGTGTGCTCTGTACAGTAAACACCTTTACTTTTTATCTCATGTTGTGGTGCTCACAGAGAACCAGAAAATACTCACCTTGGCCCTGACAGCAGACCGTAGCACCACAGACCACAGCAGCTGGGACCCAGAACTCAGCACCGTGGTTTCCTTTCTTAAACATGAAAGAGGGTGTGGGCCGGCCTGACAGCTGTGCCCTCGTGTCTCGATGTTTCTGTAGGCAAAACTCGCAGTTTTCAACAGGAAAAATAGGTATGAACTTGGGGACCACCCATTCACGGGCAAAGAAAGCTCCTTTCTGTAGAGCTAATTAAGCAGAGCTCATTAGCTTAGCTCAGTTTAGCAACTATGATCTCATTAGCTAATGTGACACTGTAACATGCACTCTCAGCCACCAGTGTCGGGGACGATGAAAGGCGGCCACGGAAGGTGGCAGGCCGGCTCAGTAGTGCGGATCTCCCGTCCTGGACACCTGCTAAGCCACACCAGCACACGCCCACCTGGTGCTGGCACAGACCACCAGGGCGGGTGCACCAGCATGGGCACGTTTCCTGGGGCGGCCTGCCTGTAGGTGTCAGGTGCCCATAAGGGCTGTTGTGCATTATCTTACTTAATCCTCACATAACCTTGATGGTAGGTACTGTTATCACCCCATTTTACAGATGGGAAAACAGATGAAGTCATCTCTCATGAGAGCCTGTTGTCCATAAAAATAGTATTTTCTGAAAGTGGCAATGGGTGTTTTGCTGAGAAACAGTCCGTGTCCCTACACTGATTAGTAGTGTTCTGTTTGTAGAATTCCCAGGGCTGACAGCCTTTGTGGATACTTGTGAGCTGCGTTATGGAGGTTTCTCGCCATTTCCCTCTGAAGTGCTGCCGGCCGAGTCTCACTTTTCTCTAAAAATGGGGCGGCATCAGCTTCTGGCAGTTACCTGGCGGCTCTGAGCGGAGGACGCATCTGCAGCGTTTCGCGCTACGCTTGCCTCATGCTCGCTGAGTAGGAGCTGGGTCCGTTTCCTTGGTTAGATAACTTGATTTTAAAGAAACGTTTTATTTTCGCATATTTTCGCTGTACAGAAACACTGTGAAACAGCTAACTCCTCAGTTTGGGTGTTCATGTCCCTCTTCCTCTTGCACACTGACCATTGATCGATTTTCTCATCTGGAATTTACAGGGAGAGTTAATGAGTGAGTTGCTTCTGCATCCCTGACAGCTCAGAAGGGAAACCACCCAAGTGACCTAGGGCAGCGGGTGAGATCCAGTCCCCGGTCAGTCGCCGCACAGCGCTTAACGCACGTGCCTTCCGAAGTGGGGGAGCTCGGCCTAGGGGTGCCATGAGCAATGGAGCCAAATCGCCTCTGTTATACTTATTTATTTTCCTGGCTTATTAAAAAGAAACATTCTAAATAGCTCAGGAATATATTATTCTAGGGTCTGAATCTAGAAACGTGAAAGGAGGAGAGAAACCCATCTGGGAAGGTTTTTACACCACCCAGATCCAGTGCACAACCTTCCCTCTTTTAGTCACGTAAGACGTCACGGTTGGGGCAGGTGGAAGTGTGGAAATGTGGTTAGTGAGCCTTTCCAAGAGTCTTTATTACTGATGATGGTGACGGTGGTGTGGATAGTGTGTGGTGGTGTTGATAGCAACCACGATACGTGTCTGCATAGGGAGCTGAATTATGAGCAGTGATAGTCTATACATGTGATATAATGTCATAAAATTATACGCAAAGACATCTCAAATAGGTGAGCGTTTGTGGAAATGGTGCATCCTGAGTCGGGTTTATAGTCTGGTTCGTTGCACTGTCAGCCGACCTCGTTCAGCCACGTAAGACGTCACGGTTGGGGCAGGTGGGCTGACGGGCGCTTGCTTACGTAGAAAATAGGGTCTGTGAGGGGTTAAGGTGAAGGAAGGAAGGGAGAAGTGAAAAGGTTGAGTACTGTCTGTACTACTTTTACTGTTTATTGTGTGTCTATAATTATGTCAAACAAAACGTTTAGAAGAACTTTCCAGGTGCCTCTGAGGTGCACCCACCGGGTTAGACCGCACTGTGATTGGATGAGTGTGCAATCCGTGCTTATCGGTGCGTTAGTGTAAAACGGGCGGGGGTGGGAAGGTTGGCCTGGGATCCGAAGTGCGTTGACTATTTTGTCAATGGCCGCGCAATGGAATACACTTGGCAGTGGGGATTGTCTTGGCACAGAGTGATCGCTGCCTTCCAAATTCAGGTGGGATGAAGAGCGACACAGTTCCCCTGGGGAGGGGAGAAGAGTCCAACTGCACACACACAAGTAGAAATCAGAGCAAGACAATAGATGAAACTTTGGGCACGAAGTTCTGGGAATAAATTTGGAGGAGCGCCCCCGTGATCGTAATGAGTTGGAAAATAAGATCTGTAAAAGAGAGAGGGTTATGGAAATCAGTGTTTTCGCCCCAGAGGTGACGCATGTAACAGCTTCAGATAGATGTGTTTTAGAGCACCAGCGGGGTTCGCCGTAGGCGATCATCAGCAGAGTGAAAGGTTAGCTCACTCCGCTGAAGGACAGAGCGGAGCAAGACGCCGGGAATGAAGTCTCGGCGTGGGGGAGAAAGTGAACGAGGGAGGAGATGATCCCTTGTAGAATGATATGGGGCCCCACTGGGGCGTCGGGTAGCCTGATCGTTTTCCTGTTTCTCTCTTGCGACCAGATCAAGACTTTGTTTTTACGACTCCAAACATCTGGAGGACAGAGGTTTTACTCATGAGAGGCTATGGAGGCTTTTTATGTAGAGAGAGAACTGGCGAACCACTCCCGTTCTCACCTTGTCACTTAGTGTCTTACAGGTGGACACAGTTTCTGGTTCTGTTTTACCAACACTCTGGTGTGATGCCAACGCCTTAGACCTTCCTCTCAGGAAGAAGACTTTCTTGGTTTATAGTTTTAAAATGACCTCAAATGGCTGACAATGTTCTTATAGAATGACAGGCTCTTTTCTTCTTTTTTCTTTTTTTGGTATCTCTCTTTTAAAGCATTTTTTTAAAAGTCAGAAGGCAGCCAAAATTTTCTCACATTCAGACACTTAGTGGGAAGGATGTGTGGGTGCTGAAAGTCCTTCTCCACTGCATTTTCTAAAATGTCTTTTAATGTCTAAAGTGTGTCTCCTTGGAACCTCAAGACTCTCCTCTACCCACAAAGGATCCTTTTCTTTCTCTGGGATTTTCATTCCTGAACCCAGGGTCCTGTCACCTTTCTCGTGGGCACTCCACTCGCCATGGGGACGTGTTTTCTGCCTGTTCACTGCCACTGTATTCCTTCCTCTCCAGAAAGGCAAGGCAGAGGAGGTGGAGAGAAGTGGAGAGATGTGAGACGTCTTGGAGAAGGTATAGCTGCCTGTATTTAGGTTGGATGTCAGGATCCTGGGTCACTCCCAGGTTCCTGGTTTGCAGTGTTAAATGGATGGAGGTGGGGGGTGGGGAGGGGAGAGAGCGCGAGCGAGCACAATGGCGACAATTGGGGCTTGTTGAGTCTCGAGATGCTCTGTCTAATCTGGGAGTTATCTGTGTGTTGCAGGCTTCTAAGGAAAAAGTTGACAGGAGGGAGAGGCCTCCTAGACTTGCAGAGGTCGGGTGTAGGAGGCTGTGGCAGATACTGAGAATGGCGGAGAGTGGGGGGGACTAGGGAGGGGCTGCTGTGGGTAGGGACAGGGAAGAGTCTATTTCAAGGAGGGGTCACCAACAGAACTGAATGCCTTTGCCATAATAGATGGCAGGATTTGGTGACATGGAGGTCATTGGTGACTTTAACGAGGGCTGTGTAGTGGACCGATGGTGGGGACACCAGATTGGAGTGGGCTGAGGAATCGGGGGCTGAGGGGCGGCAGGAAGCAACCAAGTTTGGCCACGAAGAGAAGGACAGCCATAGGCCAGCAGCTGATGGGGCTGTGAGGCCAAGCAACATTTTTCTTTTTTTCATAGTGGAGGCTTGAGTAAAATGGCAAGGCCCAGCTGACTGTAGGCGAAGGACGGTTTATTTACAGTGCAGGGGCCCTGAGGAGGCGGGAGGGGGGATCCAAGCCCGGGTGGAGGGCCTGGCCTCGGACTGCCCTTCTCCCTGGAGCCCGCTGGGGAAGGCTTGGGAAGGCAGACTCACGTCCGGAACCCTCCTAGGATGGAGCCGACGGGTTGAAGGGTCACTGTAAAACCCCCGTGACGTCCTCACCTGCCCCCCGACACACTCCATTCACCTCGGATCTTAGCTGGATGGTGATAACAGTTTCGTATCTAGTACCACAGACCCCTGCCAGTGAGGAAACATCCTGTGCTTTTCAGGGACTTCCTTAAGTAAACGTATTTCTTGGCGCATTTAGCATTGGTGATGATGCATTAGACAGAATTAAACTCTATAGCGGTATCTTTAAATACCAAATGCTAATAGCGTTTACCAGGGAAGGAGGAGGGAGGGAGGGAGGGAGGGAGGGAGGGAGGGAGGGAGGGAGGGAGGGAGGGAGGAAGGAAGGAAGGAAGGAAGGAAGGAAGGAAGGAAGGAAGGAAGGAAGGAAGGAAGGAAGGAAGGTGGCCAGCGTTTCAGACCGGCCAGAGCAGGGACCCTGAGTCACAAACACCCATTCTCACCCACTCACTCCCCCCGCACCAGCCCTGTTCAGGTGGGCGGAGCCCAAGGGGGGGGTCACTGTTGAACTTTAAATGAACCTGGGGCCGAGGCTGAGTTTCCCTCACACTTTCTAGAACCTTCTGTGGTGGCTGAATTCTCTGCAGGTTCTACCCAGGTGCCAGCCAGGTGCCGTCATCTACCTTTGGTGGAAACTGAGCTGCTCTCTCATTTGCCTGCGTTGGCTCGAGGAGAAGGCATCCCCAGAGATGGACACTCCCAGCCACCTTGGTCAGCCCATTGATTCCTGAGCACCGAAGACCTGACTCATTCACAGGGCATAATTTTGAGCTGTGCTTCTTGCCCTTTCAAAAGTAGGGGGGTCTAGAGATTATTTGTTAAGTTGAGACGGATGGCAGGCCCTGTGCATGGAGCACTGAGTGTTTGGCTTGTTTCTCTAAGAATAAAATCTAAAGCTACTTTAGACACTTGTTGTATGAAACCGTCATAGGTTCATGGAGAGACTGCAGGGTTCTTGGCCCAGCTCTACCTCTCTTCAGCTCAGTGTCCATGGCTGGCTCCCCTTCCCTCGCTGGGCTTTCCTGCCTTCATCTGTGAAAGTTACCTAGTGATCTCTGAGCTTGCCTCCAGCCCCAGCGATCTGTGAATCTGTAACATGGGCATCCTTGATTGTTAGAACCAGTTCCTCGTGGTGCCAGTTCTCCCCTCTCCCCTTTAAATAAAACCACAACGGATGTTCTACACTGGTCATGCTCTGCCCGGGAGGTAAGGGATCTCACAGGAGGTGTTGGTCCTGTAGTTGCAGGTTCCCAGGGGGCAGCATATGACTGTGAGGTGCTGACCGTGCCCACTGGGCCATGCCTGCAGCCCGAGGTTTCTGTTCTGACTGAGAGCCCCATGGCTGTGTGTGTAGGGTCATTCTACTGGAGCCACCAGTGGACACATGGGGCCCTGTTCATCATCTTTGTGGTATCAGCAAACACTCAACGTCCATACCACACAGTTGGTGGTGGTTTTTCTGAGTTCAAGTGACAGTCTTACGAAATTCTTTCCCAACTTCTTTCCAGTTTTCATGTCCTGCGTGGGCAGACCCAGCTCTGCGCCCTCTGGCAGGTTCCCAGCTCCTTCTCAAATCTCGTAACTGCCTGGTGGAATCCTGAACTCTCTTCCTTCTTCCTGCCTGTCTGCACCACAGTTTTCTATATGTTGTAATAACGTTAGATTGATTTCCTGTATCTCTTATACCTGGCTCTCTAGTTACAGTACTTAAGTCACCTCTGTGGGGATTCAAGGACTTAAAGGGCTGGATTTCATAGAGGAGACGATGGACAGATGTTGGCAGAGAAGGCGGGGTGCCTGGCTGGACCCACTTATTGTCAGAAGAATTGCACCAATAATATTTTGGACTTGCCCAGCTTTTCAATCAGTATGCCATCAATAAACCCTTCCAAAAAAGTTCTGTTGTGTTCTGGGCTGTGGTCCTGGCTCTAAATAGCTATTGAGTAATATTAGCAAGTAATATGGTCATAATAATTTATGTATACTGTCTTTATTGCCAGTAGGAAAGCTTTGCAAGGCATGGGAAGTAGTGAAAAATCACCCTCAGATGACTTGATAGGCAGGTGGTGGTATGTGAGGAATGGACAGGACCACCCAACACGCTTATTGAATAAAGAGTGGCGATTGGGTAATAGTAGGACAGATGAGATGTGTTCATGAGAGAAAAGCTCATTAGAAAAGAATTTGATGGAAACATGATGTCCATTTTTAAAAATTCTGAAATGCTTTAGGAAGATGGATTAAAAGTTAGTGGCAAAAGTAACTCCAAGGGAAGTACAATTTTCTTATGTGAAAAATACCAAAACCAACGTATTCACTCCCTGGGCGATTCTGATGACGGGCCAGGCCATGGGGCAGACCTGGGCTGGGGAGCCTGCGTCTGGGACACCTGAGCCAGGACTGCAGGTCTGAAATTTCCAGCCTCAACAGCGCAGGTGCCGTTGTGGTTAGAGAAGTGCATTTTGCTATATCTTTTCTCTCTTTCCCATTTCTCTCCCCTCTTTAACATTCAGAGCAGCCTGCTTCGTTCCTTGGGAGATTTTTTTTTCCTTTGCATAAATTTAGCACACATTTTCAGTTTTTCAGAACTGTTTGTTTTTCTTGGACCGCTCAGAGGCGCTGCGAGGAGCCAGGTCAGCGCTTCGTGCAGGGGACCTATATAAAGCCGGAAAGTAGGTCACGCCGGCGTGGCAGGTACAGCGCTGTCTGCCTTTCTCAGTCATGGAGATAATTGGTCCAGAAGGACCCAAGTAGAGTTTTAAAGATTATTCCTTCTATTTTCTAAGATCCTTTACGTTAAATAATTTCACTTGGATGAGAGACGATGCGATAGGAAAGGTGAAGGGCTCGGGGGAAGGTGTTTTTAAATGAGCTTCTTCAAGGCCCGGGCACAATTCCTCGACTAATGCTAGGGAGGCAGTTCTTGCCTGCCAGGATTTCAACTGGGAAACCAACAGAAGAAGAGCCAAAACCTGAGCCACGTGAGGAGCAGATGCTTGGTGCAGAGAAGGTGGCCTCAGGGGTCACCTGTCCTTCCTCTCTGCCCAGTTCCCCGAAGCCCACAGAGTCCCACTGCTTCAGCCGAGACTAGAACCATACAGGCCCATACACTTGGGGAAGACCATGTGTTACACAGAATCTGGGACCTTCAATGTGGTGGGACAGTAAGCCATTTACTTCCCAGGTGGCCAGGTCCCTTGTTTAAGGAATCTTCTGCCAGAACTTCATGCTTCTAGGGTGGTACCACCCGCTGACGTGAGATAGTGGAGCCCCACTGTGTCAGATAATAAGACTTCAGATTAATTTCTTCATCAAGCATCTGTTATTATCATCATTTTTACCTTGACTGCCACCACCACCAGGACCCACTGTAAACAGTGTCCAATGACCTCCACTTGGTAAATGAGGGCACCCCGACACAGGCACGAAGGAGCTCATCCACAATTATTCAGGCTTGTACCGGGCCGGATCAGAAGTTTCATCGCTGTCCGAAGTGCCAGACACTGTGCCAGGCTCTGAGGACACCACAGGGAACAAAGCAAGACCTGCCCGCCTTGGGGCAGTGTGGGTGGGGGTGGGGATGGAGATGCAGACAGATGAGCGAAGTGCTAGAGACAGCAAAGGTGGGGATGCGGTGGGTGAGGCCCGCAGTCCAGGCTGCTTCTCAGCAGGGCCCCTTCCCATTGCGTCCCGCGGCAGCCTGTAGGAAGAGCGTTCCCCAGGCGTCGAGCTGGCTTCAAGTGACAACAGCAGCAGAGGAGTATGGGTTGAGGGTAGGTGGCCAGGAAGCTTTCCATGTTGTTAAGATGAATGTAGACTGTCGGAGAAGCAATGCAAATTGTGTTTTTTCTCTGCCCGATGTTTCCCATACCTGTCCCACGGATGTTCCAGATTTTTTCTTTTAAATTCTGTGTCCACTTCTGGATTCTGCACCTCATCCTGGTCGAAGTGAATGGCAGGGGAGCAGCTTGCTCCTGCGGAGCTGGACTCACCGGCCCCTGGTGCAGGGTTACCCGGGGATGAGTTCTGATCATGTGGTGGGATGAAGGGCACTAGTCTTAATACAACCTGAGTCAACTGAGCACGTCTCATGGTCATTAGTACTTGAGCATACTATGATTTCTATTTTAATTTAGTGATTTTTGAAGACATCTCTTGTTTTTAAGGTTCCCCCCCTTTTCAGATGGGTAGGGTCAGCTCTATTCATGATGCCGTGTTACCGGAAGGGGGGAAAGAACATGTGTGAGGCATTGGCATGGACCTATTCTGTGCTTTTCTGTATCTTTATTCTGTATTTTTAAACATTTTGTACCTTTCTAGTTTGTATTTTGCACATTTTCTTGCAAAACAGAGCGGCTCTTTCTACAGTATGACTACCCTGATGGCCTTGTGGATGCAGAAACATTGGTCTTTGTAGTTACAGGAAAAACAGCCTAATTGTGGGCACTGCACTCCTCTTTTTAAAGGAGAATTCACCCCTTCTCATGCCTTCTACTCTTGGGTTGATAAGGAAAATGTTTTCCGAGGCCTGACAACTAGGCTGCGAGCGTGTGTGAGAGACACACAGACCTTCCCTCAAGGCAGCTGGGACTCCTGTGGGTAGAATTTATTGCTGTGGACATTCCTTAGCTTAATAAGGTCCTGAAAATGGCATTGACCTTGACTCCTGCTGCCTTTTCATGTGACGTTAGGCCTTTCTGTACCTCAAAAGCTGGTTCAAAAGCCACTGATAAGGAATGGTTTCCATTGAAGGACTGACATTGACATTTGAGTGTCCAAGACTTTTAATTTGAAAAGCAGGACTTTTGAAATTCTGTTTCCTTTTATTTAGAATTTGTGATAATTCATAGAGAGGCTGGGAAGACCCAGACTTTTCCCTTTTTCATAGACAGTGTAAAGGAAATAAGACCAACGTGATCCACGGGAAGTATATGAAATACTTAAGAGCAAACTGTTTTTAAACTTCTAAAGCTTGCTTGTCCTATGAAACTGAATGTAAGAAGCCTGATTGTATTTTTAAAATTTCATAATTAAATCTTCCCTTTTATTTAATCCACATTGGTGAGGTTTTACTAAGTATTGCAGGGCTTTCTAGGTATGAACTTTTTTCCAGCAAATAGAATATCTAGGTTAGACTGGGATGGGGTATTCTGACCTCCAGGTATTTGAGGTCCGAAGAGACATTAAAACATTCGCTCGCCACAGCTGGTTCTTTAGCAGAGACTGTGGAAAGCCCTATTCTGTGTATCAGGAGAACAAGGCCTGAGCTGCAGGGTCTCTTGAGCAGCGTGGCTCCAACACTGCCAAGCCCACCTAGACGCTGGCCTCTCCTGTTGCCATCTGTGGATCGGCAGGAAGGCATTGCCCAGGAGCTCATGAGAAATGAAGAGTCTCGGGCCCCACCCTAGACCTGCAGACTCAGCATCTAATAAGACCCCCAGGCGATTTGTGTGTGTGGGAAATTCCCGTACCCCGGCTTCAGGTACCTCATCAGTGTTTCAGATGGATCCAAAAGAAAGCCCGGCCTGGTGTTGGCTGAGGTAAGAAGCTGGGTCTCTCAGCTTGTTTCCTGCAAAGCACTGACTTTCGCCACCTGAGTTTTAACAGACACATGCTTTGTACCCAAAACAAACAGACATCTTTCTCATATCACACAACAGTCACTGGAATAATTTCTGCAGATGTTTTGAGAGGCAACTGCTGTGTGGTCTATTTAAACTCACTCTGCTGTTTGAAAACGTGTTGGAAAGAGTTTGGCCCAGGGGAGAAAGGGAAACCTCGAAGGGAGACTGCTGCTGACAGGCCAGCCCAGGGGAGGGGAGGGCTTTTTGGGACATTAAGGATTTATTTGTTTATTAAGTAGGAATAGTACGGGCAGGGTGGTGAGGTCCAGCCCCAGTCAAGGTAAACACTGAGCCCGATCAGGTCAAACTCGAACAGAATCACCGCCCTGTTTTTTCTAGCGCAGTTTCGAATCATGAGGGGAAAAGCGCAGGGGTCAGCCTGCTCTCTGGGGCTCAAACCATTCTGTCCACCGAAGATCCACACTGAGTGCCTGGTTCACAGAGTCAGAATGCAAAACCAGTGCTGCCTGTTGCTGTGGACAACAACTAGTTCAGAGCCTCATTAAACCTGGTGAGGCCTGTGGCCCAGAAACTGCCGCCAGCAGTGATTTTAGTAAAGAACTAAAGAGCGGATACATCTGCAGGAGATTTGATTAGCTAGCAAAATACACAAATCTGAAACAAGAATCATCATTGGACATTTCTCTCTCACCTCCCAGGTCCAAACGACCACCACGTCCTATGAATTTCACCAGATAGACATCTCACAGCTACATCCCTCCTCTGCATTTCACCCCCAGACCCAGGCCCAGGCCCAGATTTCCTCAGCTCCCACTTGGGACCACTGCAAAGTCTAGCTCTCCTCCCAGCCCCCACCCACATTCACTCCTTAACGCATAGCCATACCGTAACCATACAATTACATAAACTCTAAAATAACATTGTTTTGAATCTTTAAAAAAGTTCCATTGTTTTTATTGGGATTGCATTACTTTTCTAGGTTAATTTAGGAGGGATCTTTGAAAGTTCAGACCTGCACGACACTCCCGTGCTTCTTGCTCTGAAGAGGAAACTGTTCTCACCTGTGTCCCAAGGCCCAGGGCCTTCTGCCCCTGGCCCTTACCAGCCTCGTCTAGCCAGGGGGTGGGGGATGAGAAAGGGACATCTGAGGTGCCTGAGGTCTCTTCTTGGGTGATCTGATGGTGCCATTTGCTGAGATGGGAATTCCAAAAAGAGGAGCAGGTTTGAAGGGAAAAGCGATGAGTTTGGCTGGGGGCATTCATTTGGCAATCATTTATGGAGCGCCCACAGTGCCAGGCGCTGCGTTAGGTCCTTAGGTTTCAGTGTGACACACAAGACCAAGGTGGAGCTGTTGACCTGTTGATTTCAGGGACCCGTAGGACCCGGAGGGAGAATGCTGGGTCACTGGGTGAGTGGGTCTGGAGCTGAGGAGAGAGTGCGGCTGGGGCTTCAGGCTGGGAATGATCTTCTGTGGTTTGGATGGAGTGAATTCAAAGGGAGTGCACAACAGTCGAAAATTTTGGAAGAAGCTACTTGTAAGGTGAGAGAGGAGGAACAGAGGCTGCAAATGAGATGGGAGGAGGAAAAGGAGGCGGGGACCCCGGGACCTCATGAGGAGGGAGTGTCACGAAGCAGGGTGTGAAATGAGCCAGGTCCTGCAGGGGGTTGAGCAGGAACAGGGTGGAAATGGGTTACTGTGTTTGGCAAGTTGGAGGTCCCTGGTACCCTTAGCAAGGACATTTTCCATGGAAATGGAGATATCATCACAGTGGTAGCATCTGCTGTAGACCACTGGTTCATAAAAGGGAAGGAGAAGTTTAAGACAGTATCTGGAGTAGGGGAAGAGTCATCCCAGAGGAAATGGTAGAAAAAGTAGATGAGAAAGGGAATGGTGGGTGAGCCAGGGCCGGGGAGGAAAGGAGGGCACAGAGCACAGTGCCTGGGAGTGTGAGCCTGGGGCAGGGAGGCTGATCCCTTCCCCAAGCCAGCAGCGAACGGGGAAAGGAGAGAAGACGGTGGAAGGGGTGTTGAGGGCATTCTCACCCAATGGCTTGGTTTTCTTAGAGGCCACCTGAGAAGAGCTGTGAAGTTTGGAAGTGTCACTCAGTGAACTAGAAAGGGGACCGACCTATCTCTAGAGGTGAGGCGGGATTCCAGGGCCCCTAGGATTGGAGACCACTCACATTTGGGGGAATCTGCTCCCTGCACTGTGGTTTTCCCCAGGAGGGCCTGGGAGATGGGAGTGGTGTGCAGGTGGGGATGCCCAGCTTGATTCATTTGGGGGCTGGAAGATTTAGCAGAGAAAATGCAGCACCAGGAGATTGGGAAGCCGAAGACAATGACAAGATTGAAACCAAAGTGACAAATCCTGGAGTGCTGGCTGGCGAGAGAGGGGTCCACAGGCCTGGGGAGCCTGCCTATTGAATTGGATTGTGCTTCAGAGATAGCAGGGCTGTTAATCCCACAGGGGTGAGAATCAGAAATGTGACATGAAGTTGACCCACCTTCCACTAGCATGTGGAAACATCTAATGGAGGTCCTGTTTGGATGCTGTGGCCCCTGAGGACAATGCATGGCGGGACTCCAGTCTTCTCTTCCCAGTTGTAGCCTAAAAGGTGAATCCGAAGCAGTCCTGGGGGCATTGTGATGAGAGGAACGCTGAGTTCCTGGGGGGAGGGAGGTGGTCGTGCACTATTTTCAGCTCCTATTCACCTCAGCATCTTCTGCCAGAAAAACTATTGAGAAGACTAGGGAACCTCTGCAGGGGCAAGGTCATAATGTGACCAGACCCTGAAATTGCCACTGTCGTGTTTGTCCACCCGCCCTCCCCGCCCTTGTAGGGGAAGCTCCAGCACAGAGCCCCAAGGGCAAGGGCAGCATGCCCCCCCTCACAGACAGGGCCCACTCCACCCTCCAGTGCCCCTGGCCTTGCCAGCCCTGCTGCTATCAGATCTGCTAGGGGGGGTGGACTGGATTTGCTAAGCAGGGTGGTATTTTTCTAAACTAGTGATCTGTGCACTGGTATCAGTCTAAAAATAGCCTGTGAAAAGATAAGCTTTAAGATGTGTCATTGGGTGGAATGACAAGTCATTGAGAGTGAAATTTCCCATTTTAAAATATCCCTACACAGATCAGGGGCCCATACATAGAAGGGTCACATGACTTTCTCGGCTGCTCTTTGCAGGGAGCCGTCTGCCCCTGGTGCCAGGGCACCTGCGGTGAGCACTGGGAGAGGCCCGTCCTGCTCAGCTTGTCACCTTCAGCACAGGCTTGTGGGGATGGAGACCAGATCTTCTGTATATTCCCTGGTAACCTGCCCAGTGTCTGGGGGGTGATTACTGAAGTTAATTATAGCACGTTTGCAGTCACTGGGTGTTCTGTCCAAATGTTCTGGTGTTTCCCCTTACACCAAGTCTCACCTCCCCGCCTTGGTTCGGCGTGAACGGTCAGAGCTTCCAGCCAGGTGCTGTCCTTCATTGCTCGGAGCCCCTTGCTGTGGTCTCGTGTGAGTGACGTTTATAGTCATGTCCCTGATCAGTGGGAAGAGTGAGTTACGGTTTCCCACACTCGGAACCTTGAATTTCTTCCCTTCCCATCAAGGGGTGATGAGGTTGTGTTTGTGCTTCGGAGGGAGTGGGGAGAGGTGGTGAGAAGTCCAAAATAGGTTTCACTGGGCTGAACTGGAGGTGCCGACAGGCTGCACTCCTCCTGGAAACCCTAAAGGAGAATCTGTTCCCGGGCCCTTCCCCGCATCTGGCAGCCGCCACATTCCTTGGCTTGTGGCCTCTCCTATTTTCGAAGCCGCAGCGTTGGACTGGGTCCTCACGCTGCCTTCTTTCTGGTCTTGCATCCAATTTTCTCTTCCACTTTGAAGGATCCTGGAGATTACACCGGGCCCACTCGAATAACCCAGAATAACCTCCTATTTCAAAGTCAGCTGTTTAGCAACTTTAATTCCATCTTTGACCTTCATTCCCCTTTGCATGTAACCTAAATATTCACAGTTCCAGGGATTAGGGTGTGGACATCCTGTGGGGCCATGGTTCTGCCACCACACACTGTCTATGATTCCAGAATTACCAGTCGCCAGTGGCCCCTGCCAGGGCTTTTGTACTTGTGGGGAGGACAGCCAGGCTGGGCATGTGTGCCTGACATCTCATGGATGTGACCGTTCAGTGGTTCCATTCATGTAGAACTGGGCCATGGCCCCAGGAGAAAGACTGGTCTGACGGTTAGTTTGCCTGGGTTAATTTTCTACCCGGTTGCGATCCTCTCCTGTGTGTGGCTTTTGCAGAGCTGTCATAGTGTTGCTCATCTGCTCATGAAGTTGTCTATAAACAGCAGCTGCCTTCCTCTGGCTCACCCACTCCCACCTGCCAGGTTGTACCTGGAGCAAGGGTGAGTGAGTGTGAGTGTGGGTAGTAGTAACCCAGAGCCTTTGTCAAGCTCTGTGGAGTATTATTTGAATTTAATCTCCAGGACCGCTGTCTGAGGCCGGTGCCATTACTATCCCTGTTTAGAGATGAGGCAAGCAAGGCCTGGCCGGGGGCGGGGGTAGTACTTCATCCAGTAGATGACTCAGCTGGCCTAAATGGCAGGTGGCAGGGTCTGGGGGCCAGCCCAGCACATAGAATGGGAAGACCAGTGCCAGGCTGCTAGCACTGGGCAGGCATCTTTCTTGTTGGGTCAACCTTATGTTCAGGGTCCCCACCTCCGTAACAGGGTTAATAGCACTGGAGTCTACATCCAATGCAAGGGAATGCCTCAGTGATGGGGAAAAAGGGAAGGAGCTGCTCTGTGGATGAGAACTCTGATTGAATGACTGAGGATGAATGACCTTAGTCTATTTGATGCGGTTTAGGGTCACATTTCTGCATTGTTACTAGTGTGGGTTACGTTGAACTTTCTGAGGGTATCCAGGGTTACTTAACTCCTTAGGAAATTTAATCTGAACCGGGTGGTCATGATAAACCAAACAGGTACCCAACATTTTCCCTCTGGCTCTGTAAAGAACTGTTGCTTTAATTCTTTCTCTTGGCCTCATGGAAATGCTCAGCCAGGAACACTAGTGAGGTAAAGGGGCTTGCGAGTTGGCTCGGAAAAGGCTGTGTGAGGAAACAGCTTACTTGCAGCTTCATGTTTGTGGTGAAATTTACATTAAGACACAGTTTGAGGCTTCTTGTGCTGGGTATATTTGATTTTTAAAATAAATGGAAAACATTTTAGGCACAAAAAAAAACCTTGTCTTATTCTTGGTTGTGTCTCTAGGACTAGACAGAGGGGATGCATGAAAACTGTGTGGATGAATAATCACATTGTTCATCCCTTTATTAATAAAATGTCCCTTCAATAAGAGGCTGTGTGGGACAGGAGAGAGCAGGCAGAGCCCCTGCTTCATGAGCCTCCTGTCTAGCAATGTGTTCGCCCTGTGCTTTTCCTGAGGTTGTTAGTAGTTGCATAGAAGGTGGAAAGCACACAGAAGCGTTCAGAAGTCACCTGAGATTGGACTGTGTCACTACTTTCCTGAGCAATTTCTTTTCTCCATGTGATAGCCTTCCAATAAGAGGCTGTTTCCTGGGTAATTTCCATTATGATTTAATTTAAAACTTGATTTCCTGCTGAATAGAATAGAAGGTGTTGAGACTGCATAGAGCAGACCTGTTTTGTACCAGAAACCTAATTAGAGCTATTTCCACATGGTTTTATGAATGGCGAAATGGCTTTCATGCTACTTAAACTACTGACCTGAGCCAGCGGCTTCATCCTTTGGTGGTCACTAAAGGAATATAGAAGAATGTAGCGGCCAAGCAGCTCTTTCACACTTCTTGAAGTTGCCATATACCCCTGACATTTAAGCATGTGCTATTTTTTGGGACCATTTTTGTGTTTTTTAATCCAGATGGTTGTTCCAAAAGGAGCACTATCCCTGCTGATCAAGTGGGAAGGAATAAGGAGTTTTAAAATCTGTAGAGAGTGGTTCTGCTCCTGTTGTCGGGGGCTGTCGAGTCTCACCTCCAAGATGGGGTGTATCTGTTTTTGATGGAGATTTTCAATGGCTGGTGGTCACTTTTCTTTGAAAATCTTTGCGTGTGCCTTAGCAGATGGCATGTTTGCATTTGGGCATGAAATCCAGCACACGGCTGGCACGATCGTTTCTTGAGACTTATTTGGATAATAGGAATTTATACTTGAATTAAGTTGGCCCTTATAACAAATTATTTTAATTTTACGTGGGCACATGTTTGCAAGCTAAATACCAAATACCATCGTGTGTCTTTCCTGGTGATGAAAGGAGGGTGCTTTTCCTTGAATAATTATAGCCCCCTCTCGGATAATGCTTTTTATTTGTGTAAATGCAGAAAGTGATAGGTGTTCACTAAACAATGTGAGAAGAGCAGAAAAAGGTTACAAAAGCAGTGACTAAGACAGAGCCAGAGGCTTCAGACTTGGAGAGCCGGGCTGGGGTGAGATGTTCGGGAACAGCTGTTGAACCTCCAGGGGACTATTTTGTCCTGGTCACGGTTGGGGGAGTGGACCAGGTGAGCTCCAGTCAATTCCAGCTCTAAAGATTGTGACTGCATGGCTGGGGTACTTGAAGGGCAGGCTTTGGCCACAGCAGCCGGGCAGCGTGGCGTGTGCAAACGTGCACAGATGCACCCCCTCCTGGTCCAGAGCACAGCTGGTGGCCCTCGGTGACCTTGGCAAGTGTTCTTTTCCAGTGGAGATGTTAACAAATTGTGACATGACGTGCGCTGTGAAGCTGGAGGTGCTTTGCTGTCTTCCAGTGGCTGGCTTGCATCTTCCCTGAGGGAGCACTGGACTTTGGGTAAAGGAAGCAGCAGTGATGGGAGAAAAGAGACTGAGTCCCTCCACACACATGCTTATTCCTGGTAATTGTATCCGTATGGGACTTAGCCAAGTGCAGGCTTCATAAGTGGCTGTGAGCATTGTGATGCCACAGCTGATGCCCGGGTGTGGTTTTGGAAAAATCCAGCTCTGAGATGACAGCCTCCAACAACAAAAAGAAAATAGGAAAGAAAAACAGCATTATAACTAATATATAATTAGTTGCCAATAATCTAAAAATAAGAGAGGCTAGCTTATAAAATACAGTTTATAAATTATGTATTTATAGACAGTAGTTCTGTTATAGTTTGAGGTCAGGGTCATGGCGCTGTTCTGATGTCCTGAATAGATGGAGGCTGAGTGCAGTGGGGATCCCTCCTGTGCCCCCCCAGCCGGTGAGAACCCCCTGGGGAGCCGGGTGTTTTGTGTGGGCCCCACTGTGGCTGGCGAGGCCCTAGCCTTCTCCCTTCTGCTCTGTAAGTCCTGTGAGGACCTTGTCTGATAAAATGATATCAACTCCGCGGTGGTCACTCACACTAGTTCTTATAATGCTCGGAGGAGCCCTCACACATGGTATTTGGGTCACTGGAAACACGATGCTGTGAATCATTTAGGCCACAGCAATAGCTGCAATTGGCCTTTCTTTTCCTGCGCTCTACGTACTTTTAAAATGGACCTTTCACCCCGGCCGGGTCGCTCAGTTGGTTGGAGCATCGTTCCGCGCACCAAAAAGTTGCGGGTTCCATCCCCGGTCGGGATGCATGCGGAGGCAGCCGATTGATGTTTCTTTCTCACATTGATGTTTCTCTCTCTCTCTCCCTTCCTTTCACTCTAAAATCACCAAAAACATATCCTTGAGTGAAGATTTTTTTAAAAAAAAGGATCTTTCATCCAATTTTCCTCAGTTTACTCGATTTTTGTCAGTGTGGATTGGGCCACATGAAGAGCACTCCACAAGCTTTACATCATGGGAAGAGCCAGGGTTTTTTTTCCAAAAGGCGCTCTGGTCTCCTCCCTTCACTGACGGTGCCCACGGAGCTATTTGCTTAGTGAACCTGGACTTGCTGCGCGGCGGGGAGAATCCTCGCGTGGCATGTTCGGTAACAGCCCTGTCTGGGCGGCTGCAGTCTTGGGAGAGGGGGCTGTGCAGGGTTTCCATTCCTGGACTGCCAGCCAAGCTGGCAGGGGTGGGGAACCTTTTTTCTGCCAAGGACCATTTGGATATTTATAACATCATTTGTGGGCCATACAAAATTATCAATTTAAAAATTAGCCTGCTATATTTGGTCAAACATTTAATTAACTCACCCCTAATGTGATGGCTGGAACTGCTTCTCTTTGCTGAGGCCTTGGCAGGGCCAGACCAGATGATTTCAAGGGCCGCGTACTCCCGTGGGCCGGTTGTTCCCCACTCCTGCCCTAGAGGAATAAGGGTCTTATTCCTGGAAAGAGAGGAGCCGGGCAGGTCTGCTTTGGAATGGTGGTTTCCGTTTGGGCCTGTGGAATTTCCACACGTAGTTCCAGAGAGTTAGGAATGCTGTCCTGGAATGCTGGAGGTCGGCAGGTGGGTCTGCAGGGGAACACCTGCCCCCGCCGTCGGCAGGGAGTCCAGGGTTGGGGTGGCTGAGGACAGGCCTAAGCTCCTAAGAAGGGGCAGCCTGGGAGGCGGAGGGTACAGGGAAGCAGAGGAGGCCTTTACCTGCCGAGTGAGGTTGGTAATGAGACATGGCAGCTGCTGAGAAAGGGCAGGGGGCTGTGGCCATGCCTGTGGCACGGTGACAACAACTGGTCCCGCTCGCAGGTCTTCCCAATGCAACCCAGGTCTTTCTCGTAACCAGTGTGACCTAACAAGGGCTGGTGGGCTGGGGGGGCTGCAGCAGGAATCCCACCAGTGCCTTTTGCTGGGGTCATTGTTTCCTGTCCCAGGAAGCGTTTTGCCGGACAGCACATTTGCATTTCCGATGGCACCCACGAAGACGAAGTGGGAGCACTAAACTAGGTCAGTGGATGTGTCCTTCGTAAGGAGGCCATTGCCATTTCCCCTCCGGAGGATACCCAGATTCTCTTTATAGTGGTGTCGTGAAAACGAGCGTGTGTGCTAAGCTATGCTCCTGAGCCTCTTGGTCAGGCTCTCATTCTGTTCCTTCCCCCACCTTGAATGAGCTTGTCTCTGCAGTAAGATTGAGGTTCTTAATCTTTTTAAAAGGAAATAATGAGTCGCCTTCCCAGAAAAATTCCTGATGAGCTTATATATAGCATTAGGTCCATCCTGTGGGTTCATGAGTCCCCTGGAGACCCTAGTTTCAGAATCCATCCCTTAAAGGCTCAGCCTCAGCATTTTCTTGTTACTACTTATAAAGTGACCTTTATGTCGGGGTGAAATGCACTCAAATGCGTGTTACTGAAGACTAGCTCTTCGATGCAAGCCTGTTGTTGATTGCTATGGGATAATAAATTTGTATATATAGAACTGGGAGAAACTGTCTTGTGAGTGCTACGATTTATTCTTCCCCATATCAGTCAATTATGGGATCATGCTGGTGGAGGTCTGAAGACAGGAAAGCAAAGCTGGTTAAATTTACAGACCTTAGTGTTTCTATGAGATGGTAGAATTAAAAAAAAAATCAAGGTTCACATTTTCTTTATTCGATAAATTACTTGGTTGGGATTAAGCTAGTTAAAAGTTATGTGTACTGAACTATGGTGTAATTAAAATGTTTTTTTTTTATTCTAATGCATTAAATTAAAGTAGGTCCAATGCCAGACCTACTGTATTAGAGCCTCTGAGGGTGGGGTGTCGGCAGTGGGCATCTTCAATGGCTGCTCACCTGGCTCCAGTGTGCAGCTGGGACCGAGAGCTACTGCTGGTTAAAGTGTTGCCTGACCTAAAAACATCTCCTTTACCCAGCTTAAAATTCTACTATCCCAGCACTGTAACTTGGCTTAATGACTGTCCTCTTTTCTAATGTAAATATATCCATAAAGATTAAGTTAACCAAATGCTTTGATTCAAATGAGCTCAGTAAGAGAACTTTCTTCCTAACCTTTAGCTAAGGGCAGCCCCATGAAGGGACTGGAAGTTTAAATAGGGTTCGGGGGAAGAGAACTCATTTTGGGGTAGATGGTGAAATACTCGGGAGAGGTTGGCTCTGCGTAGGCTGCAGAAGGGAAGCGTGAGCAACCGGAAACCATCCTGGGGACACTGCACACGCACGTGTGGAAGAAGATGAACCAGGAGTAGCGGGAGTGGAAAGGAGGAGAGGAGTCAACCAAAGTCTGGTCGCAGCTCCTTAAAAATTTCACCAGGTGAAAGGGTACAAACTTCCAGTTATAAGATGAACACATTTGGGGGATCTAATGTACAGCATGGTGACTATAGTTAACAGTACTGTATTATATACTTGAAAGTTGCTAAAACAGTAGCTCTTAGATGTTCTCACCACAAAGAAGAAATAGTTATTATGCAATATGATGGCACTGTTAGCTAAAGCTGTGATGATAGTCATTTTGTCATATGTAAGCATATCAAATCAGCATGTCTTACACCTTAAATGTACACGGTGTTATATGTCAATTAAATCAGTAAAGCTGGAAAAAAAGTCTGAAAATATATTTTAAAATATATAGAAAATAAAAGAGTTTTAAAATCGTTTTTTAAAATTTTCAATGACAATTGACGTACAATATTATATTAGTTTCTGGTGCACAACCTAGTGTTTAGATGTTATGTGACTTACGAAGTGATCCCCCCAATAAGCCTAGTACCCATCTGACCCCATACGTAGTTATACAGCATTACTGACTGTATTTCCCATGCTGTACTTTACATCGCCGTGACTATTTTTATAACTGGAAATTTGTTCATCTTAATCCTTCTCATTATTTTCACCCCATCCTCCCTCCCATCTGGCAACCGTCAGAATATTGTCTGTATCTAGGAGTTTGTTTCTGTTTTGTTTGTTTTTTAGATTCCACATATAAGTGAAATCATGTGGTATTTGGCTTTCTCTGTCTGACTTATTTCACCCAGTATAATAATACCCTCTAGGTCCATCATGTATCTTGTAATTTTTTTTTATTGAAGTAAAATATACATAACAAAATTTACCATTTAAACCATTTTTACATATAGAGGTCAGTGACATTAAGGATCTCATTCATGTAGTTTTAATTAATCGTGTTGTGAAAAATTTTTAAGTCTTCACAAAGAAAGGAGAAAGTGGAAAAGAGTGTAATAAAGTATTTACTTAGAAAAATATACTTCTTTGACTGGATGCTGAGCGGCACAAACTTGGCCTTTTTTGGGTAAGAAGAAAGTAAGCATTTAAGATAAGAATGCTTTATGGCAAGTTCTCACAGATTCTAGAAATAGGATTTTTTTTTTTATATATATATGAAATGATTATTTTTATTTTGTTGGAGGAGGAAGGAAATCTCTAAATTATCCCAATAAGAGAATTTTAGAGATTGTAAGATTACAATCTGGGCTTTGAGTTGCATTTAGAAGTACAGAAAGGCAGTGAGACTGGAAAACAAATGTTAGGTGTGGACAAAGCTCTGCTTTTTCCATCAGCTGAAGTTAACAAATTATCCTCACAGTTACGTACAGTGTGGCCCAATGTAAAACCTCGAGTGAGTCTGCCAGTGTGAGAATCACCATAGTAACGTCTGTGTTAAACTTACCTCTTGGCATTGTTAGTAAAAGATGCTGTGCCTTTATAAAAGGACTTGCTCGGGGAGTAGAAGGGAATTTTCCCTTCTATTGTACCGCAGGATATTCCTCCCTTATCCCAGGCATTGTTTTTGAAATCCAAACGTCTGGATGTCATATTAGAAGCAGCCAAAATATTAGTGTTGGTGTCAGGAAGTTACAATACTATTTCCAATAGCAGCTTGGGCCAAAGCTGTGGAATTTATGGATGCATTTGGCTGTGGGGGATAGGAGTGAAAGCTTTGGACAAATACATCTTATAAGTGATAATTCAGGGTATTGTCCAGACCGTAGTGAGTTCCAAGAGCCAAATTCATCTGGAATTGAGCATTCATGCTGAATTAGCTTCTTCACCCCTTAAGGAATCATATTTCCAACAAAAACTCTTTATTGCAGTGAATGCGAGGGTCATTAAGTGACTTTTTTTAACATTCTGTCACTTAGAATTGGCACAATTCCTCAGCCAAAGAAACATCATTTCCTCCATTTAGTATAGTCATTTACATCTCTTATTTCCTGCTAAATATTTCCTTTCTTCATTCTCAGGACATCTTAGGGCCCTTAAGAAAATAGCAACTACAGTCGTAGAACACTAGAAATTATTTTTGAGAGTTTGTAGAGGCTAGGAGAAGCTTTGTAAAGATTAGAGGACTGATTCTCAGATACCTCTTACTAAGACGAAAAGAAGTCCGGGTGGGTATTGATTTCTGGCCTGCCTTTATTTGGGAAGGCACCGAGTTAGATAAGCAAGCCATCTGCACACAGGCACTGTGACATGCCCAGGACCCTGAGACACAGTTAAGGTGACTCCAGGAGGTGCAGAGGTGCCAACCTCACCGAGCATCCCCATAGGAGAGTCATGCTGAGTTTCACACTCAGAAAATGCTTCTCTCTGGGCTGGGCCCTGTGGAAGGAGCAGCAGCAGGATCCTTTCCTAGTCCACCCAGGGAGCCATTTCAGAAGACAAGGTATTCATACATGAACACTGACATCATGAAAGCTACACTCGATGGGATGAAGCAGAGCCACGTGGGAAGGGGAGAAGCATCAGTCTGCTTGGGGGTTATTAGGTCTTTTTAGTGTTCAGCAATGCAAGATGAATAGCAGCCAGGGGCAGGAACTCTGCAGAGCCAGGCTGAGTGGGTTCAAATCCCGGCTCTACCACGTACCTGGTGTGTGACCTCAGGTGAACTACTTAACTACTCGGTGCCTCAGTTTCCACATCTTTAAAATGGAGGTAATGATAGAACTTACTGAGGAGGGGTGTTAAGGGATTAAATTAGGCAGTAAATGTAAAGTGCCCGCCTCACAGTATGTGGTGTATAAATGTTCATGATAATTAAAATTATTCTGTAACCTTACCATGTTTATCAGTAAATCCCGACTTCCTACCTGAGAGTGTTATTGCTAGGAGTGCGTTTAGCTTATTGGACTTCAGGGTTCAGGGGCTTCTTCAGGGAACCTCTGCAAAGCTTGGTGCCAAGTAGATTGTGGGGCCTAAGAGAGTCCCTGTCACCCTGAGGGTTCTGAAATTTCAGCATCAATATTTTCGAAGTATTCATTTCCCCAAACAGTGCATTTGCCAAATATGAGTTATTTTGTTTTTTGAGGGATATTCACACATTCACACATGGGAAGAGCTACCCGAGCGGGCAGTCTGTGCCAGAACAAGGAGCGGTCCCTCCTTCATCCCTCCATATGCTCTTCCCAGCCCCTCTCCACGGAGGTGTGATACGGTGGGTCCCAAGAATGGAGCTTCTAGAATTACACTCATTACTGGCTGTGTGGCCCAGGGCAAATGATCCGATTTCTATAAACCTTAGTTTTCCTATCTGTGAAATGGGGCTGATAATGAGCTTACCTGGAAATATGTGATGATTAAAAAAAGATAAAGATAAAGCTTAGATAAGATGTTACCATTGGGGGAAACAGGGACAGGGACACAGGACCCCTCTACTGCTTGTGGGTCTGTTTGTCGAGCATGAGTGCTCCCTACTGAACGCCTTACGTGTCATTCATCCTCAGATGGCCCCTGAGAGGAAGGTCCTGGGGTGATGGCCATGCTCCGGGGAGGGAACCGGACTCAGGGAAGAGTGAGCGCTTATCCAAGGTCACCTCACGGGGCGCAGGCCGGGGCTGCCGAGTCCTGCGTTGACCCTGCGCTGGGGGCCCCTCCGGGCGGGTCAGGAAGGTGAGCCCCTCCCGTGACGCCAGGGCCTCGGCTCAGACGCCCGGCTGCCTCTTTACTTTGTCCCTCACACTGTCCCTCACACGGGGGGAGCGCCCCGGCCTGGCCCTGGGCTAGCGGGTAGTGTTATTTAATGATTTCCCGTAACCTGGATGGAGTCAAGGTTGGCACGTTTATGACGTTTACATCTAACACCAATCTGGTGGATTTGTTAATGTCTCGAAAGAGGGGAATCGAGTTCAGAGTGGGCTTGGGTCTGTATGAGAAGCTGTCCGTCCACACGGCAGAGCCTCGCCTGGACCAGTTCAAGCAGCTCCCGCGTGGGCGACACGGCCACGGCCACCGACGGATGAGCCCCGGATCCCGCGTCGGCCGGGGGCCCGGGAAGACCGCGTGCGTCCCTGAAGCAAAGCACTTCGTTGTATTAATAGCACGGGCGTGACCTTTTATCAGACCCTCATCGGAACACTGTGTTCAGTTCGGTCACTCAGTCTCCACGGGGCTGGGAACTTGTCTGGGAAGCAGCCTGAGTGACCGAGGCTACGCTGTCGCCATCTCACCTGGAAACGAAGAGCCCACGGGTGACCCTCGGTGCCGCTCTCAGGCTAGTGTGTGAGGATTTCTCCTCTTTCAGTTGTTGCTTCTCTGCTCAGCACGGTCGGAGCTCCGACAGCGGCTGGGAGGGCTCCGTGAGCTCACCTGTCTGCCCTGCCCCAGAAGCTCTGGTCCCAGCCTCTGCCCTGGCCCGTTTGCTCCAGCCGCCCTGGTTTCCTTGCTCCCCCCCCCCACCTGACCACTCTCCTGCGTTGTCTGGGCACTTGCTGTTCCCTCTGCTGGGAATTTTTTTTTTTTTTTTTTTTTTTTTTTTTTAAATATATCTGTATTGATTTCAGAGAGAGGAAGGGAGAGAGAGAGAGAAACATCAATGATGAGAGTCATTGACCGACTGCGTCCTGCACGCCCCCTACTAGGGCTCTAGCCTGTAACCTGGGCATGTGCCCTGACCAGGAATCAGACCTCCATCTCCTGGATCCTAGGCCGATGCTCAACTGCTGAGCCACGCTGGCCAGGCTGCTGGGAATTCTTTGCCCCTAGATGTACACACGGCTTCTTCTCTTCCTTCAGGTGTTCAGTCTAATGTCACCGTCTGTCATTCCCCCCTCCCTCTGGCTGCATGGCCACCCTGTCTACAATGGAAATCCCCCTGCACTCATAAATCCCCTTCCCTACTTTATTTTTAATCATTTATTCTGATCACTATCTAATACAGTACATGTTTTACTTCTTTATTTCACTTATTACTTTTTTCTTTCAACTAAAATGTAGGCTTCTTGAGGCAGACTTTTTAGGTCTGTTTTAGTCTTTGCAGAATCTCAATATCAGCAGTGGGACCCAGTTTATAGTAGGAGCTCAGTAAATATTTGTTGAATGAATGAATGATAACTGATATGGTTTATAATCAGTATCAGTCCCCTGATGATTAATGACATGCACCCATTTTTGTGTCTCCTGCAGAACCTGGTACAGTGCCTAGCACACAGTATGACCTCAATAAATATCTGGTACCCTCACCCCACAAACAGGATAGACAGTTTCCTGTGTTAGAACTTGAACTGTTTGCAGGGACAGAAGCAGGCCATGTGACTTATTAGGGTCTTTACTGGTTTCTGGGGTCTTTGACCATTTTAGTATTAGTCCAGAATGAACCTAAGAGTTCCCCAGATTTTCATTTCTACCCCTTTTTTGTGACTGTAATAGTCACAAGTGGAAGCTGCAAAGTGGCACCTGGCTCAGCTTTTGGGAGGTGGAGGCCATCGCAGAGTCGGGAAGTAGATGTCCCTTGTTTCCAATCTCATGTGGCTCAGACCTTCCCAGGCTGCTCAGATCCTGCGATCTGTCCCGGCGGGTTGCTGGTGTTTGAGAAGAGAGGTCCTCGCTGGAAGTTGTGTCCAGGCAGACACCAAATACCTGTTCCTGTTTCCCAACTCCTGTTAATTTGGTGACTTGTTCTCTGGGGCTGTAGCCTGCTGCTGCTTCAAGTGTCAGATTGGCAGCTGTGCTGCGTGGGAGGAAGGAAAGAAAATTTCCTATGTTCTCTCTGACAAGCACATGTGCAAATCTAGACACAGCCTCTTGTATAAAAAAGTAAAAGAGAAAAGAGAAAAAAAAGTCTCCACTCTTGTGTGTGTGTGTGATTTTCTTCTAGAAAAGGTCTCCTGTTTAATGTAAACCTATGTTCAAAACGTGTCTGGCTTCATCGCCTTCGCCCTCACGTGTAGGACTGAATTAGGAAAGAAGGTCCACATGTCTCAACTACAGTAGTTTATTTATTAATGGACAACATTGGGGAAGTAAGATTGTTAAGTGAAAAATAACATGAAATAGCTCCTCTTGATGACCGTGGGTGCAGAACTGGTAGCTGTTGACGAATAGTCAATAATATATATTGAATCCTTACTCAGTGCCTCGATCTCTGCCGGAGGCTTTCTGTGTGTTTCTCGTGCATTCATCACCACAGGCTGGTGAGGTGGATGCTCTTACAGATGCGGAAAGTGAGGCTCAGAGAGGTCTCGCTCAAGGTCACACAGCCACTGAGTGGCAGAAGCTCATGTTTAAAGCTGGTGGTCTCATTTCAGAGGCTCTGTTCTCACTGTACTAAAATCCCACCCCAGGAAACAGGGGAATGGCTCTTAGTGATGTAAAAAGGTATTCTGCATTTAACGCCTGACTTGCTCTATCATTCTTCACACCTAAATGCACACAGTAATAGTACCATTTACTTTGTGAAAAAGGAAAATAACCTTTGATTGCAGTGACATTTACGTAGCTTACAGCAGCGGAATAGCCTGGTACATCCCTGGCACACAGGTGGTCCTCGTAAGTACTTACGGGAAGAACTTTGCATGCACGGAGTCAATGATGATACCAGAGTGTCCCGATGAAACTAGAAAGGAGGTCAAGATAGTTTGGTTCTACTTAGCACAGACTGGCCTGAATGGTCCAACAGTGCACATGTTTAAAGACTATTTCACATTTCAATTCCACTGTTTAATAATAAATTCCATTAATTATTGACCATCATTAGTCCCCATGACCATCCAGTTTTCTGTGCAATTGAAAATAGCTCAGGCATGTTGAGTGTCACTGTTAGTCACCTGAGCCCTTCCAATGAGCCAAAGCAGGACCCCACTTGTGCATGTGCAAGGAAGTTGAAGATCAAACCCAATGGTCATATGACTCATGACTTAGGGCAGCATATCAGCTTTGCTCCTGTAAAACAGGGTTTCAAAAGTTCATTGGCTCTTAACACCGAATGTGTATTTTCTTGCTCATGTAACACAAAGCTACTCTTCAGGTAGCGTGGCCCACTATGGCTTTTCTCATCCCAGGAGCAGGGTCTGGGCACGCTGCTCTCATGGCAGAGGGCAGAAGCAAGATGCCACATGGAACCACCACATTGAACTTGGAGCCTCTCCTCTGATGTGGCGGGTGTCACACTTGCTCACATCCTATTGGCCGAAGCAAATCCCAGGGCCAATCTGATGGTGGGGCCAGAGGTATACGCTGCCCGCCAGGATGCCTCGCGGGTCACGCGGCCAAGGGCAGAGTGTACCGTCTTCTTGGGGATGGGCGGTGGGTAGTGTGAGTATGACTCTGGAGAAGCTGGCAGTCTGCACCTTCTCTCGGCCCATGTCGGGAAGAGGAGGCCTGCTCTGACGTTGCCACCTTGGTTTAGGTATTTGGTTTGGTTTGGGAATAAAATCTGTGCAACTAAGTTTTGCAATTCCTTGCTCTCACTCCAGTGTCTGAAATCCCTTTGGGAACTGCTTCAGGAATGGTAGGAAACAGCAGAGTGGTTGATTGGCCTCTTGTGTAAGAAGCTCTGGGAACTCTCTTGCCTTGAGAAGCATGACTTTGACTTTCAGTTGGAATTACTGTGCTGTCCCACCAGCGTGAGGCTGCCTGGGGCTCTGGACTGAGACGGCCAGAGCCCAGGTGGGGGAGGCGACATGGTAGACAGGAATCTCAGTGGACACTCGCCTTGAGGGAGGCAAATGGCTGCGGAGCGGAACCCATAGCTGTGATTTCAGATCTGTGTCACCGTCAGGGTACAGAGTTAACCAAGTCAACGGGTAGCCACGTGATTAAATACGGAGGGTGGGAGGTGAACTCACCTGGACATTGCAGCTCTGGTGTGGGGGTGAAAACTACTTTGGGCACATTCCTATCTAACCTCAGATAAATTTTTCAGAGCTATCTGGAGCCAACTTCTTATTTAAAAACTATAAACAGCATTATTTATTCATTTTTTCAATAGGCACTACATTCACAGTGTTCAAAAGTCAAAGGGGACAAAAAATATTCTCCCAGCTCCCTCCAGGTCCACCCTGGGGGCTGTTACTCGTTTCTCGTGTATTTCCAATCTTCCAACAGGTGTTATATTTTAACCTGTTTGTTCCTTGGTACAAATATTTTGTTACTCAGTATACAGTAGGAAAAGTATTTTGTGTTAATATAAATAAGTTTCCACTCTCAAGTTAAGTAATGAAAGAAGATGAAGTTAATAAAGTACAGGCCTGAGTAGTGAGTATTTCAAGGTTCAGTATTAGTATTAAGTTAACTCATGATACAAATCTTTTATCCTCAAGATGCCTCTTTTATTAACTGTAAAATTAACACAGTGATTAATGCTCTTTATCACCAATGAGCCACAGCAGAGCTCCGGGGAAGGCACATAGAATATGCAGGACGTTACCTGAAAATTTTGTCGTGCTATGTTCATTAACGAGGCGGAAATATGAGATTGGGCCGAGACAGATGAATCGATTCGTAATGAGGTACAAGAGCCTTCTTTCCCCCAGCTCCCGGAGCTCCTTGTAGGTCTCTAACGCCCCTTTCTCCTGGTGTGCCGGTTTGTCCAGGCAAAGTAAATATTATTTCCATTAACTAAGGAGAAAATAAATGTTTGCAGTACATCATTTCCCTGGCCGCCTGCCCAGGGCCCTCTCATCCTGATGCAGAAAGCTCCGGAGGCAGGAACAGCTCGCCCGCCAGCCCTGCGGGGGAAGCCCGGTCGCCCCACCGCAGCCCACGCCGGCCTCCTGGGGAGCCAGTCCCCTTCCCTTTCTGGTCACTCAGCAGGTGCACCCTGGAGGCGGCCTCTGCCCAGGCCGTGCTACCGGTGGGGTGTGTTGTATTTTTTTTTAAAGCAACAATTCTAAGACTTTTTAAAGGAAGATTTATCCAGAACTTGGTCAAAGAACATATTTGGGCAAAAGGGAGGCAGTCGTTTCCTTTGTGGCTAGTTTGGAGCCAGCTTAGGCAACTGTCCACGGGTCACTCGGGTTAGGGTCCCACTGTCAGGGTGAAGGGTCAAGCAGGAGGGTTGCTTTCATGACTAAGGCAAAGTCCTGAAGTGAACATGTGGCCAGACGTTGGATTTCCCATAGAGGGAATAAGACCCCACAGTGGGGAGAGTCCCTTTGGAAGCCAGAATTGTGGGCAGTGACTCTGGGCAGGTCCGCAGAAGTAGGGCATCAGCAGGGACCAGGGGGCACTCCCAGTGACTCCCAGCAAAGGGCTTTAGCACTGCCCTCCCATCACAGTTCATCTATATAAGTTATATTTATGTAAAACCATTGAAAAGGATTGCTCCGAATCACTGGGGATAAATTAGTATTACCCAAAGGGACCAAGGGATTCTAAGAGTTACCTTCGCCTCTGTCTTGTACCAGCTTCTTGCAGCATTTTTGCTTATACAAGAGCCACATAGTTTATTAAAAATCAACAGAACCAGAAACAGATAAAATCTTGGTTCATTCGTCTTGCTCCTGTCTTCTTCCGGTTACATTTCCATTCCATGTGGTTGTCTGGCCAAAATAGTTTCTATTTTTAAAGCAACAGAGGATGTGCTCAGACTTGAGTTGGAGAGGCCAGCCCTGGTGTGTCGGGGTGCAGTGCCTTATTTTGGCCCAACCTCTGGTCACAGCAAATCATGAGCCTCCTCTGCCCTCTTGGGACAGGGACAGAGCCCTCACCAGGCCTGGGCTGGAGAGAAGTTCTTTTAAGCCTAGTGCCCTATGGAAATTATCTGGGAAATGTATTTAATTAGAGTCTGGTCTGAAAGTGAAACGTCCCTCCTCCACTTTTTTATGCCAGGCTTTTAATGTTTTTATTTTTATTTTTAAAAAATATGTCTTTATTGATTTCAGAGAGAGGAAGGGAGAGAGGGAGAGAGAGATAGAAACATCAATGATGAGAGAGTCATTGATCAGCTGCCTCCTGCATGCCCCCCGCTGGGGGTCGAGCCCGCAACCCGGGCATGTGCCCTGACCAGGAATTGAACCTTGATCTCCCGGATCCTAGGTCCATGCTCAACCACTGAGCCACACCCGGCTGGGTTTTAATGTTATTTTTAAAAAACTATATTTAGATGCAGAAAAAAACTCCAACTGAGGCAAGTTGGTTTTACTTTGGAAAAAGCCAGAGAGAGAGACAAGGAGAGAGAGAGAGAAGTGGGGTAGTGGTGGGAAGTTAGGAAGTAAAACTAAATGCTTCGAAATGCCTAGAGTTTAATATTACGAAACCAAGACATTAAACTTAATATCCCTCTCCCTTAGCTGTTGGTTGAGCCCAAAGCCGTCCCTGGGGTCGGTGCCTTTTTACCAGCTTGGGCTCCATACACAGTGTTGACCCGAAAGAGTGAGTCTGGTGGCATGGAGCACATTAGGGCGATTTTGTGGGTTTTAGCAGTGACCCTTCCTTGTACTTCGATCACACGTCGCTGTTCGTAACCTTATAGCAAAATCCATCTGTGGTGGCTGTACTTCCCTTTTGTTTCCTGCAGTTAAGCCTGTATTTGTGATTTGAACACTTGGCGTCTGTCGCAGTCCTTACCTGTCCGTCCTTACCTGGATCTAGCTGTTCTGTCATCTAGCTGACATCTCCAGAAGCTCACCTTTTGTTACCTGATGCATAAGCACTGTCTTCACACCCGGCTCGAGCCTTCTCCCCGTGGCACACCCAGTCCACTCCTAAAAGCCCAGGTCACCCCCTACCTCATCCCAGTGCTTTCCTTGACCCTTCAGCTGGTGTATATCTCTTCATTTTCTAACTCCTTGACACATTGTATCACATAATTAGTGACCTGCTATATCAGAATTATATACTGATACATCAGTGTGTGTGTGTGTGTGTGTGTGTGTGTGTATATATATATATATATATATATGCACACATGAATGTGGAAATACACATTTATAAATACATGGTGTCTGACTATAATGCTGGTTACCTGCTGAAGGTCTTATTTGTGCATTTGGTCTCTGGTGTGGGCAAGAGAGGCCCCTGTTCTGGGCTTTCTATCGCTTGTGTCTCCCGTGGGGTAAGGAGTCCAAGGGGCTAAGTGGATGCACCGCCCCTTCTCGTAGAACTTGCTCCAATACCCGGGACCCAGAATTCCTCGTCCAGATGGCGTCGAGCCCGCTTACACTGGCCGTGCAGGCTCTTCCTGTGCTGCTCTGCACCCCTAGGACTGAGGAGCGGGCCAGGGGGCCGTTCGGAAAGGCAGGTGGGGTGAACAGCACTTGGCCGGGCAGACTGGGTTGTCCCCACATGAGGGGCGGGGAAGGCGCCTTGGGGGGAAGGTGGCCAGGGCTGGGAGCTGGGCGAGGAATGCCTAGGGGCCAAGAGTCCTCAGCTAGAACTTGACCTTCCAGGTCCTGTTGAAGACATTTGTCAAGGGGGATAACCAGGTCGTTTCAGTCTCTTGCCTTGATTTGGAGCATTCGCTACTTAGGCAGGGTGAGGGGGCCGCCTTTGTCCTGTGTACCACGATTGTTGGGGCTTTTCTCCCAGAGAGACCACAAGCTTTTGTCAGCAGTGTTTAAAAAATATTTTGTTTGATTTCTTTGCAACTGTGGCACTTAAACCTGACTTCAGGTAACTTAAAGGATATATTTGGGATAATTGCTGAGCGAAGTTTCTCTCTTTACCAGATGAGTGTTTTTCCTGTCTAGAGTGTGTGTGGTGGGTGGATAAGCTGCGCACAGCAGCCTCACAACCAAGCATAAAAAACCCTTTCGTTCATTATCCAGTTCATCTCAACAAATTATATTTTTCAGTTTATATTGCCTTCGCCTCTGCCTGCATATATTGATCTACCCTCTTCCCCGTCCTGTTATCTTCTATAGACATCATTAAGTGTGCTTGGAGCAATGGGAAGACAAGTAAGAAATTTAATAAAACTTTAGAATGTATGGCTTCAACTATAGGTGCTAGAGTACAGTAGATTGTCAGCATCTTGAAGAGACTCTTAGCCTATTTTTTAAAAAGATACCCTTTCCACATATTAAAATAATAAAAATGAGAGTGCTTTAATTTAGAATTAGCCTACTTAGTTCTCATAGACCTTTAAAGGGAAGCACTATGATCCCCATTTTATAAAAGAGAAAACTTAGGCTCAGAGAAGTTTAGTGCCTTGCCCAAGGTCACACAGCCATGATGCAGAGGGGCCAGGCCAAGAGTGGAAATCATTTGACTCTGAGTGAAGGCCTCTTTGCTCAAAACCTTGCACCTCCCAGGTGCCCAGGACCACAGGACCACGACCTTATCATACACAATCACAAACATTTGTCAGTCAGGGAAAGATAATTTTCCTGTGGGGAGAGGTGTTAGGTTCATAAAGAAATAGGAACTTCAACCCATGGAAGATGTTGGTTCTTCAAATACATTCAGGAGTTTCCCACCAAACATAGGTTTACCTGAAACTTGGACATATAGCATATATGCCTGGGGGGGGGGGGGCTGGGGCTGGGGGGGGGCATCTGTAATACTGTCAACAATAAATAAATAACAATTTAAAATTTTTAAAAGGAATAGAAAGGGGATACATTGTCTATTATAGGAATATTACTCAATTTCCTTTTAAGCCCACTTTTAAAAATCAGATTTATTATGGTATAGTTTACATAAAACAAAATCAACTCATTTCGAGTGTACAGTTGGATGAGTCTGACAGATACATTCAGTTGTGAAAACATCTCGACTGTTACAATCAGGAACCTCTCATCCTTCTGGGCCCCTTTGAAATCTGCCCTCCCCTCAGCTCCTGGCAGCCACTGATCTGCTGTCATCGTAGTTTTGCCTTTTCTAGGGTTTCATTTCCATGGCATCAGACCATGTAGTCTTCTGTGTCTGGCTTCTTTTACTTACTTCGAGCCCGCTTTAAATTGTTTTTACTTTGGCTCTTAGTCCCGGGGCACGTGAACTTGGCTTTGCTCTCCAGGTGCAGGCAGATGGTATCACCATCCCTGACTTATTATTGATGGGAAACTTTGCTCAGAGAGTTAGCACCTCAGGCAAACCGCTACCTGGGATTCCCCCCATACCCTGCTACGCTTTGATGTCAGACAGATTATGGTTGAAGTTGCAGGCTGTCCACTTTCCAACCATGTGATCTCGAGCAGGTGTGAGCTCCCTGGGCCCTGGAGCTCCCCCCTGCAGGAGAGAATGGTGTAAACCTCCCAGGGTTGTTTCAAGGGCTAACCGAGATTTTCCATGTAAAGTACTTAGCGGTATCGGGCGCAGCATAAGAATTCATAAGTGAGCATTCTTTAAGCACAGCTCTTACACCTGCTTTCTGACTGACCAGTGCTAGGGACCAACAAGGTGAGGTTAAGGAAATTTCCCATTTATGGTATTTTTCAAGCCAAACTAATTTGCAGATTTCTCTGTAAAAGATCGTGAGCCTCATCTCTGATGGTGCTTTGAGACACGTGGTAATGACTTCAGTAAATACTTATAAATGTCAGCAAATAAATGTATTTGAACAGGAATAGTTCCGAGCCTGTGGAATACACTGAGTTAAGAACTAAAGAAAGAAGAAAATCACGCCCTGGCTGGTTTGGCTCAGTGGTTAGCACGTGGGCCTGTGGACTGCAGGGTCTCCGGTTCGATTCCGGTCAAGGGCACGTGCCTCGATTGCAGGCTTGGTCCTGGTCAGGGTGTGTGCAGGAGGCAACCAACCGATGTGTCTCTCTCACATCGATGTTTCTCTCGCTCTCTCTCCCCTTTCCACTCTCTGAAAAACAATGGAAAAATATCCTTCGGTAAGGATTAAAAGAAAGAAATCACCAAATTGTTTCATGGACTTTAGGAATTCCTGGACACTCACTGTCCTCCTTTCACTTTTGTGTGAAATATTTTTTTGCAAACTGAAGGGTCTGAAACTAACCAGCCCTTCAATGGATCAATCTTACTACTTCAAGAGGTAAATAAAAAACCAAACCAGTTTCTAAAAAAGTCATATGTTTACTGCCAGTCTGTTTCTGCCTTTTGACAATTGAGTTTTAACACCCCTGCTCACATCTGTAGTCTGAGCTCAGGTCAGCTCCTGCAGCTGTGCAAATAGCAATACAATCGAAGGTGGCTTGTCTTTCTAGAAACATCACCCAAGGAGATTCTTAACTCAGATTTCCCGAGGGCACACATCCGTAATCAGCATTTTATTTTGGCCGGATTTTAACTTCTTACAACATTAAGGATCTCTTCATGCAAAAACATGTTAGTGTTTTTATTTCATCATCATTGTCACCGGTGGGAGAGATTTTGATGTCAAAAATCTGGTCTTGCATCTGCAGAGCTCGTGTCCTTTGCGTGTGAGCTGAGAGGGCTGAGTGAGGGTGCCTACACCACGCTTAGGATTGCCAAAGAAACCAATTAACCTTTGTGTGATCTTGACCTTCAGCACAGCTTACACATGCCAATCCTTGGGGCATCTTTCTTTGATAAATTTAGCACAAATCAATGTCAGAAGTAATAACAGTTTTTGAGGTATTTGGAGAAGTAGCAAATGGAAGAACAGTGAATGACCTTCTCCGTTTTCCATGTCATGCGTAGTCGTCTGGAACAGAAAGGTGATGTCTATACCTGCTCCTTAGCAATAAAAGCTGAGTCATTCTATGAGCTGGATTATGAGCTCCAAAAGGGCAGTGTGTCCCCAGTTCCTAGGACAGTGCCTGGCACACAGTAGGCCCTCTACTCGATCAACATTGATTTAATTAATATATATTCATTCAGTAAGCATTTACTAATAAATGAATACATGGGATGATGAAATAATGGATTAATCTACTGCTAGACTACAGCGAAAAGAATTATTTAAGAGACTATTAGGTTCAAATAAGCCAAACGCAATTCTTTAGGGTAGAAGCGTTTCACAGAAATTAAAAACAAAAGGCCCCACACTCAAATTATTTTATGGAAGCCTTGTTTCTTGAATATCAGTTATTGAAGGTGGTATGTACTTTTGAGGGGAAGCAAGAAAGCAGAATAAGGGAACAGAAAGTGCCCGCTGAGGTCCCGAGGCATGAATGGGGTCCCCGGACTGTGGAAGCTGGCAGAGAATGCTGATGGTCTTGGGCTCCTATGGGTTCTGGTGAGTGGTCCAGCAAGTCAAGAGGCCCCTGGGGATGCTGGCCAGCCTGACTTAGCACAAATTGCTACCAGGTCAGCAAGTCCTGGGGGTGAGGTCATGGTGCCCACTAGCCCCTCCTTCCACCCAAACCCAGCCATGGTGCCCACTAGCCCCTCCACCCAAACCTAGCCTTGAACTGGACAGATTTCCAGTTTCTGATGTATTTTTGCCAGTATTTCCAAACTGCCTACCACCTATGCTACTAATTTCCTAATGCTCTCAGTATTTTTCTACAAATGGATTCACTGGAAAGGACTTAAGTTTGCCCGTGAACCACTTAACCCACCTGCTTTATGAGACAGCCTCTACAACCCGAAATATACCACCTGGGTTCACCTCCTCTGTCCCCAAGCAAGAATGTCTGAGGTGGGATTTTTTTTGAAGTGTGTATGTAGGGTGTCCCAAAATAATGTGTGCACACTTTACAGCTGATAGCTCAATTGATGTTTGTTTCTTTTCAGATTTAACCCATTGGCCCTGTATATGTTGTATATGTTTTGGTATGAAAATTACATACCCTCATGGATTTTTAAAAAGAATCAGAACCTTATGCTAATTTTAAAATACAGTAGCCTCCACGAAATTATAACTTCAGCCTTTGCTTTTTTTTTTTTTTTTTTAATATGTCTTTATTTATTTCAGAGAGAGGAAGGGAGAGGGGGAGAGAGAGAGAGAAACATCAATGATGAGAAAGCAGCCTTTGCTTTTGGTAGAGCTTATGATATCTTAATTTTCTGTGCTGTCAAGGAAATTTGAGCTTAGATTTTGTAGCCTAAATTAAAAAGAAAAATGTTTGACATGTCTCATAAAGATCACTAGAACATGGGAAGTGTTCTTTTTAATAAAGAAACTAATCACTCCTCTCGTGGAGAGTAGTAAACAGTATTCTGGCTCCCTCCCCTCTCCCCCACTGCTTGTTATGTTTAGTTTCTTGCGTGATAGAAATCTGCCCTACAAAGCTTCTGTGATGAGGTGGATTTGTTTATTGGACTTGGTGTCTCCAGGTTCCTAGGGGCATTTACTTCAGACAGGAATTCTAAAGGGATTCTTCTTTTCATCTATGTTCTTGAGATTCATAGAAGACATTCTGTGTGCGTGTTGATCTTTTATTTTTAAGCTTTATGAAATCTGAATGACAGGGTGTCAGTACACAGAAACCTTGACAACCCTTAAGTCACACTCTCTGATCCCACAGAATAAAGCTTTAACTTTTTACAACTGTTAACTTCTTCTGTTCTCTCTGGCCCCTCTGTTGTAAAACTTGAACCATCAAAGAGCTTTAATTTTAAGGCACGTTTCACACGAACATGACAGTTTTATATTTTACTATTTTGATCTGTACTTAAAAGGATCTTCTCATAATTGGTCTCTGCGCTTAGATTGGCTAGCAGTGATGTCAGTTCCATTCATTCAGTAGATATTTTCTGAGCATCTGCTGTGTCCCAGACACAGCGTTAGGGGTACAGCATCTTTCCTTCAAAGACCAGATGGGTGATGAGGCGATCCGCCTGAACTTCTATTAGATTTTGTTCATCCTGTGGTCATTGTTTTTTGTGGGAGGGGACCATGGGTGACCCCCTGTATGTACTTCCTTTTGGTGGCCATTGCATTATTTTCATTTCTGGCTCTGAGAATAGCCTTGCTTATTCATTGGCAGCTGTGGTTACAAGTGCTTATCTCAGGTGCTTAAGTATGGGGTATATAACCTAGGTTGAGGTTTAGGGGGAAAAAACATTTGCTTAGACAAAATAAATGTTTATTTCCCTGTCATAAGCTAGGTTGGCGGGGCAGTGCTACTCCTCACATTTCTCAAGTCCAGACTCTTTTTTGTTTAGCTGTAGCTGGGTTACATTCCCGAGATTGCCTCATAGTCCAACACAGCTGCTCCAGCTCCAGCCATCGTATCTGCATTTCAGCCACCCTGAATGCCAGGGGTCAAAGAAATAAAGTCAAAAGACATGCATCTGCCATTTTTAAGCATTGTCTACTTATTTTCCCTCCCTGACCTCAATCTTTGCTACTGGTGAATGCACTTTTCTTCTGATATCAAAGAGTAATTCTCTGTCATCTTACTAAATACTGTATGGTAGCAGGCCATGCTCTTTAATTCTAGAAGGTCCCTGGCTGTGAAATGTGTTTATCCATAAAACAAAGAAGAAACATACAACATGATACTACTAATTTTAAAAATGCTTCTAGTGTATCTTTAAACATGAACTAACAAAATCAAAAGCAAACACGAGATTAGTGCTCCGATCTTTCTGAAAACTGAAAACTTTGAAAACTTTGACTATTTTCTCCATATTAACAAAGGGTTTGTGTGATGGTGGCTCCAGGCCAGCCTGGTACTTCCTTTTGTTAATGCGTATTTGATGCTGACATCATGTTTAAACACCGTCTAGGCCACAGTCTAAACAGTATGGATTTCAGCTGGACCAGAAAGCATCCTTTTGTGCGTGCCATTGACAGCCCTGGGAATGATGCCATCGTTACTTTGGTTGAAAACACGCCTCAGTTAGGTATCACCAGTTTAACAATCTTATTTATTGCAAATGGAAGCGCTTTGCCGGCTTTCTATCTGGATGTCTGTGGCCTGAAGTTTCCTGGGAGGTGCCGCCAGGCCACTCTGAAAGGCACTAAAAGGCTTTTAGAAGTGCACGGAGCAGGGCGTTTGCTGCAGTGGCATTTTCTTTCCCAGTTCTAGAAGCATCTCCCAGTCTACACCCACAGGATGCAAGTGGACCAGGCCACCTGACACACTCAGTCCTGGTCTGAGTTCAGTCACCAAGTCTCTAGGTAGAAGGACTCGGGGACCAAAAAGAACAAAAGCAAGAAAAGGGAGCATGCGGGCTTTGGGGGTCATGTGGGCAAGCAGGGCTCCCCGCCGAGTCACTGACCGTCACCCCCTCGCCCCCCCACGAAGCAGGTAAATCACATGCAAATCCCCCCTAGGCTTTTTGTAGAGAGTGGTTCTCTCCAGGGCTTTTTCTGAAGTTGGGAGGCCCTGAGAATGGGGACTTTTCGACTGTTTTTGTTTTGTTTTCTAGCTCCTAGAGTTACAGCAGTTGATGGGTAGGGTCCTGGGGCGGGGGGGGGGGGGGGGGGGGGGGGGGCAGCTTCCTGACTCGCAGCTGCTCTTTCTGCAGGCTGGGGCCATGCAGGGGCCATTGTCACTGTCTTCATGAGGAACAGAATGTAATCTTTCTTACTGTCGCCTGGGCAGACAAGCGGCTCTTGTTGGGGGAAGATGACGGTGGAGCCCAGGCCTGGCTCTCAGATAAAGCGGTTAGTTTCGACGGGGAGTTAGGGAAACATGTTGGCCCATTGTGTGTGTGAGCAGCCTGCTCCCCAGCACTTATCTCAGCACCAAATGACATCTTTGATGGCTGCCTCGGGCCAGTCCCCACCCCTCCCTCTGACTGTGGGCGTCTGAGAGAGAACAGAGGAAAGGGGAGTGTTGCTTTTCTGGCCAGGGCTCCGTTTCATCAGCGGTTCCCCGAGGTTGGCCCATTGCTGCTGCTGTTGTGCAAACAGCCTCGCCTGCCTTAGGAGGAGCCTGCTGGGGGGGGGGGGGGGCTCTTTCTGATCTGCTTCCCAGGGAAGCCGCCAGCTCCTGGCCCTAGATTCTGAGCGGCGGCCGGTCAGGGCTCGAGCAGAGGCAGTCCCCGCGCCTGTCCTTCTCGCCCGTCTATTTTGTAACCACTCTCAGGGGCCTAAACAGCCTCCCTTGATCCGTTCAGTGGGTTTGCTTTGATGCAGGTGCCGACTTCGTAGCGGGTGGTCCAGGCAGCCCTGTCCTTGCTCCCCCTCTAGTGGGCAGAGCCCGGGTGGGGGCAAGTATGGAGGCCTGGCCCGTAACAGCGGACGGCCCCTTCCCCGGGGGAAATTCGGGCAGCCTTGGCGTCATTGACCGAGAGCACTTTAAAAAGTCTCAGGACTAAAGACAAAGCATTGTCACCCCTCCCGTGGCCATTTATGCTTCTTGCAAGCTCAGGGTGGGCAGGGAGAGGAATTGATCCGCCTCAGCCTTCTTCTAATCTCTGTTTTGTAAAGCTTGGAAATTTGCCAGGGAAGGAGGCGGTGTAAGAAGAGGTTTGCAATTGTTTGGAAAGTTTGTTGAGCCCTCTGCACCTCTGCTTTAAATTACTGTGCAGTAACGTCATGGTTAGTGATTCCACTCGTTAGCCGTGCTGGCACGAACCTGAGCTGCCAGTGACAGTTCCTGGCCCCTGCACTGGCCTCGGATCGGGACTCGGTGTTGGGCCGCAGGGCTTCACTGATTTGGCCCCAGTGAATGTAACTGGAGCCCAGATCCACCCCAAGAGCTCGGGCAGGAATTATAGTCGGAACCGTAAAATCTGTTATGTGGACTGGGTTGGTCAAGGTCAGTTGGGAATGATATTTTCTGTAACTGAATATGAAATTGGCATTTTGCTCTAAGAATTCTAGAGCAGAACTGCTCTGTAATGTTTTAAAATGCACAATAGTCCTGCACTGTTCTCTCTGTTGGCCTTTGTCAGCGAGTAGGAACACACAGAAATTAAGTCAGGCTCTCACAATATTCGCTCGAATCTTTACCAATCATTTAAGGGTTTTATCTCTGCTTTTCTCATAAGCCTAATAATGTAGACACAGGATTTTCCTGTCAACTGCTATTAGGTGAGATTCGTGTCAAAATTATGCCTGGAAGTGTCATCTCTTTGGGGACTGATTAGTGGCTTCTGCATATAGGCTGCATTCTTTTTTTCTTTGTTTTTTAAATAATTTTTTAGAAATATGCTTTTATAGATTTCAGAGAGAAGAAGGGAGTGGGGGAGAGAGAGAGAGAGAGAAACATCAATGAATCAATGATTGGTTGCCCCCTGCACGCCCCCTGCTGGGGATCAAGCCTGAAATCCAGGCACATGTCCTGGCCCTGACCAGGAATTGAACCCTGACTTTCTGGTTCATGGGCCCACGCTCAAGCACTGAGCCACACCAGCCAGGCTACAGTCTACATTCTTGGTTTTAATTGTTCTAAGGGGGTGACATCCAGCAGCCACTGCCTGGCCCTCCTGGTACCTCCCAATCAAGTGCTGCATTGACAGAGGTTCCCCCAGGGCAGTTGTGGGCCTGGGGTTGTCTGTGTCCTGGTGACAAAGAAGAGCAAATTTGGACAAATTAAAACACAACACCAAAGAAACCAACTCTTAAAACACTGGTGAGCACATCTGCTTAGATGAGCTCTGCAGGGAAGATGAAAAAACAGCTGGTGTCTGTCCCCCCGCCCCTACCCCATGCACTTGTAGCAGCTTCTCCTCTTTCTGCGTCGGTGTACATGAGAACCTGGTTGTTGACATTTACTTATGTTTGAGCCTACGGGAGTGCTGTTGTGGGGGGCTGGAAGGAGGAGGGTTACTTGGGTAATTTTATGTGATTGCTAACAAGTCTTTTCTCCTCTCCATTGTTCCCATGGTGATTTTCCTCGTTAGGCATCGCATTGATCTTGTGAGTTTTAATTAGACTCTAATAGTCCCCAGGAGCAGAGAGTGTTGTGAGTCCTTAGTATCTTCTTTTATTTAATGTTTGTTGATGGTTGGACAGCAGAAAAAGGTAGAAAATCTATTCTGTTGGTATCTGTTACGTTGCTTGATATCACACCACGAATATAAGGGTGTTGTGGAAGGAAAAAAATTAATAGTAAGTGATTTTGCTTTTTTCTTATTGAAAATGATAATTCAAAATTCCTAGTAAAATTTTGGTTTTTAGAATTCACACAAGAGGATAGACCACAGAGGCTCCCAGTCTGTGGGCCTTAGCCCAAGAGAAACTGGGGACAGTGGGGTTACTTCAGGGGGTCAAGAATCCAGCATTGCCTGTAACCAATGAGTAGCATACCTTGCGTATGTGTGTGCGCTATTGCGTGTTTTCAAGCACGTGTAGATCCCATGTGACTCATCAAACATAGATTCAATTAAAAGCATTGCTGAATTCACAGTAGTCTTCTCTAATCACATATTTTCTCAATAATCAAAAGATATAAAATACAACTACTACCACATGGGGACGCACATAATTTTTTTTACATTAAAAAATAGTTCCTACCCTTGAAATGATCAGGAACTGCACTTCTGAACTATTTATCAGAGTAGCATTGATTCATGTGTAAACTTAGAAATCTGTAGGATAAAGCTGTTTCTCCAAAAGTGCCTGTGAAAGAATTCTCTGAAAAATAAATGATTGACATTTGTAATAATGTCCAAAATGTGCCTCATAGCTCCTGCTGTTTCTAAATGACAGTGTTCCAAATAACTGCTTCATGGTGGCACCAGGCCTTGCGGGCGGAACAAGTTAGTTTCTCCGTGACCTCGCCCTGTATCCCCGTCCCTCCCAGCTTTTACGATTTCCCCAGGTGTTAGGAATGGACGGATTCCTTGTTTCTGGGGTGGTGGCTGGAAGTTTGGAAACTTTGTTGGTGGGGTGATGTGAGTTACAGAACGAGACATCTTCCATTGTGTGACAGCAAAGCTTGACCAAGCCTCACTGTGTCTAGGTGTCACTCACTGATGATCACAGTCAACTGGTGTGGAAAGGGTTGGGGGGTGGGGGGAAGTCTGGAGCAGAGGCAGCCTCGGGATTGGAACCTCCAGGACAAGGAAGCCTGAGGACCCTGGCCGTTCATAGGTGGCCCGTGCGTCCCTAAATGGGGTGCAGGGGTAGCTATGAGAGGGGGACAGTTAGTGGCCAAGACCACATGATTCCTCTAAGTTGACCCGTCTATATGCAACTGTGATGTCCTTTAAAGAGAAGTCTTGCTGTGTCTACTTCTCCAAAGATCACATAGCAGTTCTTGAATTTCTGTGACCAGGAGTTTTAAAGAAGCTTGCTGCTTGGGGAATAAAAAATAAACTCCCTGAGTTGGAAAGAAATCATTTCGATGTCATCTAATCCGATTCCCCACCCCCTGCAGGAATCCTTCTATAGAAAAGCATCTGAGATACTGGAATCGGTATTGTTTTAATCAAGAGTTCCAGTTCTTACTGGCACATTCGACTTACACGGAGGCAGAAAAGAGCGTGCCTAACACTGGGCCTGTGTGTACACACTCCATTTGCTCCATTTGAAAAAATGAGTGAGGAAGGGTTTCAGAGGGCTGTGGCGACAGGCACAGGGCCGCTCGGAGACTCGCCCGTGCCTCTGACAACAGTCTCTGGCCAGTCGTGCTTCTCTCTGTTTGCAGAGGTTGGTGACAACAGGAGGTAGGCAAATAATTCCTGGATCTATTTTTTCCTGTTTGGACAATGACTAGAACGAGCGTGTGCTCAAGAGGACTCCCTTTCCTGCCTGCTCGCGCAGCGACTGGCCGGGCCAGAAGCACGTGCAGCGTGTGGCGGAGAATCTGATGTCATCGCTGTGTACTTCTGGGTTGGCCTCTGCAATCACACGCACATCCCAGGGGCCTGGGAAATTCCCGGGTGGCCACTGCCACGGACACTGTCCCGTTGAATCCGATTGAGCAGAGGGGTCTAACCTCAGATGGCACAAGGGGGCGAGGGGCTCTGTGGGGAACAATGCCTTTAAAAGGCAGTCGTCTTGTGGGCAGAGTCCCCTGGGCCTCTGTGAATATATTGGATGTGAATTTCTCTTCCTCATTGTTGAATAATGGTTGTTACCAAAAATAGCTTCACAAGGGACATCAGGATACAACTGTCACAAGACACAGGGATCAGGCAGATGGCTGTGGGCTTTGAACTTTGCTTTCCTGAACTCATATGTGTGGCTTATTACTGGCCCAAGTCCTATTGCTCATGTCATTCCCAATGGCAAAAGCAGTTGGACTGTTAAAAGCATGCTCTCTGGTCATATATCCTAGTTCTTTCTTTTCTTTTTTTATATATATTTATTGATTTCAGAGAGAGGAAGGGAGAGGGGGGGAGAGAGATAGAAGCATCAATGATGAGAGTTATTGACCAGCTGCCTCCTGCACGCCCCCGACTGGGGATCGAGCCCGCAGTTGGGACATGTGCCCTGACCGGAATCAAACTGTGAACCGCTGGATCCTAGGTCAGTGCTCAACTGCTGAGCCACACCAGCCAGGCATGCCTCCTAGTTCTTAGTTATTTCTGTAGCAGCAGCTGTATTTTGCATTAGGGCCTTTAAATTAGGAACCCCTTTACAAACACATTCTTCTAGATTTGAAATAAAAATACAAGGGTATCTGTTGTATTTGGGACAGTGTGTACCAGTGGCAGTGCTATCCCAGGTCTGAGGGCAGGGCAGGGAGATACCGACCCCAACCGGATACCTCCCTGCTGCTAAATAGGGGAGAGGCAGAAGAACAGAGATGACAGTGGTGGGTGGGGCAGGCAGATATGTGGCCAGCCATCTAGTGACACTCTTTTCCACTCTATAGAGGGGACACCAGGAAAGGCAGTTCCAGCACTTTCCAGCTGGACTCACCCACTGCAAGGGACTGGACTCGTGCTGTCTGGTCCAGATTTGGGTGGTGCTGGTTTAGTTGTTTAGCTGTGACCCTCCTACAGCTATTCAAAAGAAAATGGCCCTCTTTCCTTTCTAAGGAAATGTCCTGACAGCCCATAAAGACAAGTGATGCTGGGAGCAGCATGTTTGCCCGAGCGGTTCTGTCAGCTGCGATCAGGTAGGTGGAGGCACACTGGGTGATGGGACCCTTGTTAGTAGATGGGCAGACTTGCACGACAGTGTGAGAGGGTGCAGGCCGGATCGACCCCTAGAAGCGCTTAGTTTGGAAAGTGGGAGACCTGAGAAAACTGGAAAAGACAAAGAGCCACAGCCTCCTGTTCCTCTTGTCTCTCGGTGTTTGGAACATGGCGTAAGTAGGGTGTTGACCTTTGAAAGCTGTTTCTCGCACCCATGGCCTTGCTCATACATTTGTGCATTGATAGCGATGTTTTCCTAAACTCCTCCATGCCCCCAGCAACACCTCCCCAGAAGAAGCACTTATTGACCCCAAAGGGAAAATCACCTCTAATGAAAATAAGCCAGTGGGTCTGTCCAGCATTCCCATGCAAAGAAGTTCCTCCCAGGTGAAGGTGGCCCTTTCCGATGGATATGCTCTTAGATGCAGGCTAATTCTCAAGCCGAGCAGAAGTTGCTAGACTTTGTCCCACTCCCCAGCTCCTCACCCCAGCTTTTATTGATCATATCTTAAAAAAAAAACACCACTACTGATAAAGCTTTAAAAAATCGTAGTAAGCAAATATTTTTAAAATGAGTAATAAAATTCAGTTCATCTTTAAGTATTTCACCATTACAGCCACAAATATAGGTTGAAAATCCTTCGATCTGGAAGCTCTGAAGTTTTAGAGGCTGATTAGAATAGTTCCCTGGTCTTGAGAAGGCTGCAGCCTGGGGTGTTCTGTTTGTATGACTATTGTATGTCTATTTTAATACCTAATTGCGTAACTTTGTTCTTAATTATATATGCTGAATAATTCCTTAGACCTTTGTAACAATTCATTTCTTTAGCCCTTTACTCCTGTGACTTCATATAGTTCACTCAGACCAGGAATTTTTAAATTGCTCTCCTTAGTTTTGTACCTAGTCACGTTCAATAATATGAAAGGGTTCCTTCTACCCTTCAACTTACATCTATAACTTATGAAGTCGATTTTAGGATGAACGTATGTGAAACTATCATTTGTCCAAATTTACTGTAAATGAAGATTTATGAACAATAATCACATTCTCCTTTTTGCCTATTCGAATGACCTGTTATTGTTTAATAAACCGCCCCAAAGCGTGGTGGCAGGAAACAGACTTTCTCATGCTATTCCTGGTCCTCTGGGTTGACTGATTGAGCAGGGCAGTTTGTGGTCAGGGTACTTCTGGCAGCTTCGCTCTGATAATGACCCAGCTGGAAGCCCAGGGCTTCTTCGCGCCCGAGGGGGACTCTCTTGTGGTTGTGGCTGAACAGTGGAGGCTGGCCAGGCGTCTCTCCCTTTCCCTGCGGTTTGCTTCAGCCTCTGCATGGCCTGGTGGTCGCGGTAGTCAGACTCCAGAGGTGGCATTCCAGGAAACCAGGCTGGAGCTGCAAGACCTCTCATGTCTTAGAAATCGCAGTGAAGTCTCCTGTCACATCTTCTTGATCAAGTAAGTCCCTAAGACCGGCCCAGGTCAAGGGGAGGGCAGTTAGGTTTTATCTCTCAATGGCAGGAGCAGCCAAGAATTTGCAGCTGTCTTTAATCTACCACATGACATAGCAAAAAGTAGCATTTTTTTTTCCATTTTAATGATTGCTTATTGAGTTGGACCAGTTAACAAAAGGAGACTTATTTTTGTTTCAGAAAAGCACAAACATGTTCAGTTCTCCTGTTGTGCTTTTAGATGGTGGTAGTTTTAGATTATACTCTACTCACAAGCTGGGCAGAGTACGTTTAGGTGCCCACTTTGAAGCTAACTCGAGCATGTCAGTCTCAGGTCCTGACTCACTGTAATTCCGAGGGCCTTGATGAGAATTGTCTCCTTGAGAACAGAACTCCTGGGGCTGGTGGTGGTGGTGGGGACACAGAAAGTCACAATGAGAGCAGTAAAAACACCCAAGCTCGTTAGGTAATAACCACCCTCACAACAAAACATTTTCCCAGTAACTCCAAACATTGCGAAATGAAATAAAGTGGCCCAGTCAGAGCCCTTTCCTGGAGGACCAGCATTCAACCATGACATCCACCTATGACATCATTCTATTTAGCAAGAGAGAGGAGGAAAAACAGAACTCTCCCAAGGTTGGTCTTTCACAGATGCCCTGCAGCTATTATTAAAATACAATGCGCTCAGGTGTTCTGCCCTAAGGACAGGTTGGCCTGGTGGCTCAGTCTTTCTGGAAAAGTCTGAGCTTAGACATTCAGGCTCCTCTGCCCTGACCCGGTCTGCAGGCAGCCACTCTGAGCACACTCGCTGGTCTCTTAGTGGGAACTGGGGAGGGTCCTTTGCAGCCTTTGGGCAGCCAGCCCACATGCCAGCTCTCTTGGGTGTGCCTGCCAGCAACACCAGTTCCCAGGGCAACTCTGGGCCTCAGTTTGCCATGCTCCTGGGACAGCTCAGTGCATGCTGTGCAGTGCCATTTACTCCAGTTTTCCACGGTCTTTCAGTTCTATTTTCCCTAGATAAGCCAGTGTCTGGAATTCTGTTCCAAGGGTGGAAAATCAATACATTTTAAAATGCTATTATATATACATTTGAAAAACTGGGAGGAACCAAAATGAAATGTCCAGCCATAGGAGAATGATTAAGTAAATAATGATACATTGACTTTCTGAAATGTTATACAGCCATAAAAATAACAAGGAAGATCATACAACAACATGCAAAATGCCCGCGATAGTACATTGATTACAAATGTGTTAGAAAGTTGTGGATATTCATTGACCACAAATACGTTCGAATGAGTGCAGTTGAAAAAAAGACTGGAAATAAAAATACCAAAAAAATGGCAGGTGTATTAGAGTTGTATGAATGTTCTTCATTGTTACTTACATAGCTTAAAAAACTATTATTTTAAAGATATAAGGACTTCAGGAAAATAACGTAAATGCATTGATTTATTTATGCATGAAAACTATCAAGAAATTTTAAAGTTAGATACGTTAATACCATGGTCGACATAGGTAAAAATACTACATAATCTCCAGTTTCTGAACCCAGTGGAAGAAATTGGGTCAGAGATAAAAATGAAATGTTTTTAAAAAGCAAAGATAATAGAGCAGCATGTTTGGGCAGTGAAGTGTGTGCTCACACATATTATAATGACATCCAAAAGTGAGTAGGGGTGCAAAGTTTTGCAATGTGAAAAATTCTTTAGGAGTAGAAAACTCTTAAGACCTGGAGCTGCCCAGCCTGGAGAGCTGTTTAGCAGCCAGCCACTCTACTCCTTTGGTTGTTATTGGGGTGTCACCATGTCAGTCTCCCCCGAAGACACGAAGGCCTGTGTGGGAAATGGGTCTTTTTCATTTCTGTAATTTTGGGGTCTATTCCAGTGCTTGACATGGTCTTCAGAGGCTCCCAGGGCCTGGTTTCAAGCTCAGATTCTTGTATTTCCATCAGGGGATTCCAATGTCTGGAGTGGGGTTCAGGAATCTGTTTTTATGTTCTTGGTGTGTGAGGACAGGCCTGTCCCCAGCAGGAAGGCCTCCAAGATGTGTTTGTGAGATGAGCAAATTAACAAGACTTGAGAATTCAGCCTTAAATACTTACATAGCTTGCATTTTCCTGATGACTTCTGTGTCTGCTGGACTTCTGGCCCCCGAGCCTCCCCCTCCTGTGGATGCCCCCGACCCCCAACACACCTGCTCTTCCCTGGGCTCCCCCAGCAGCCGGGATTTCCTTTGCACAACTGGCTTCCCCAGGGGATTCCAGCCTCTGCAGAAGGAGTTTGTGCTGGTTAATGCCATCTCCTGTGAGAAGGAGATTATCACAGGAGGGAGCTATCTAAAATTAAGAGTTTGCGGCTTGAAACAGCTGGGGAAATGGCTGCCTTTGTGCAGAAAACTGGACCTGTTTTGCTGAGCACAGTGGTTGTAAAACGCCCGGGGAGAGAAGAATGACTTGGAAGCTGGAGTAGAGGGAAGGAAACAATCGTTTAATTGTTTCAGCCTTTGAAAACACCCCCTGCGAGCCAGTTGCGTGTTCTGTGGCCAGATCTTGAAGATGCTCAGAGACCCTGTGTCTGTCCCCTCATCTGTAAAATGGGCGTTACAGTGGTGCCTCCCTGTGGATCAGATGAAAAGCTGTAGATAAAGTGCTCAGCATGGTGGTGTTATTTTCCTGATGAGAGCATGCATGTGGCATTCCTGCAGGTGGGGACAGGGAAGAGCAGTTCTGTCACTGAGCTGCCCACTCTGCCAGCAGCAAAGGAGCCTCTGGTCAGGACTCCTGTCCACAGCCTGATGGTGGGACCTGAGGAGGCCCTGGTTTCTCTTGTCCTGCAGCCTGAGCCCTCTGACTAGGGGAAGCTGATAGTGTTGGCTGCGGGATCCAGCTATGGGACAGAAGTGTGTGCCTGGGCGAGAGCGTGAGAACTTTATTTAGCTTGGGTTATGTTATCTCAGGCTTGGGAAGGACCAAGCTCTTCTTCAACCTAACCAATCAGCTTTCTAAACTTTTGCAGGCTGGTGCTGGCCCCTCCCCGAACCAATCCATTCCCTAGCCTGACAGGCCTCTGTGGTTGCCGTCTTGGCTTCTGCTGGGCTTGAACCCAGCAGAGAAATTTCCCCTTTACTGTTCCCCAGTCATCTTCGGGGAATGGACCAGTGGTTCCCCAGGGAATGTGTGCATCTGCAGCTTCCTACTGAAGCTGGCCCAGTGTTGCATTCAGCTTCCCAGTTCATCAGGCTTCAAATGCTTGACTCCCTTTGCTCCCTTTCCTGTTAATACCTAGCTACCTGTGCTGACACTTTGAAAAGCGAAGGTAGCAAGGTGATGGGTGCTTTCCAAAATCTGTGGTCCCTTTTAAGAGTTGTATTCACTTTTGGTTTTTAATATATTCCTATGAATCCATACAAGTGGATACCCACCCCCAAATTAAATATAAAGTATATATGTATTTTAAATTTATCTTTATCATAAAAGAAAAAACTTACTTGGCTAAATAGTTCTTATTGGGCATACGGGGCAAAGGTGGGTTACAATAAAGATAAAATTGCAAACAGTTGTTTGGAATTTTCTCTATTTTAGGCCTCTCTGGAACCACAGCTTAGCTCTGGATCATGTAGCTGTAATGTTTATCTACATTTAGGAAGTTATAACACTGTCTTTTGCTTCTGGGATCTTTGTCATTTATTTATGTTGCTGGAAAAACAAGTAAGAAAGGCTTTTCCTACTCTTTTCATTAATATATTAGGAGTTTTTTCATATTGTTGTATGAATGATACTAACTTTCCTTTGACGTGGGCAAAACAGCAAGCAATTTCCTATTGTGTTTTGGTGCTGTGAGTCTTATCCTCTAGACATTAATTAAATACCCTTTGCCGCTCAGTTCCTGTATCTGTCTGTTTAAATCAGTTTGACTTTAACGCAGAGCCACAAGGTGATTAAAGCAGTGCAGTGCCACATCCTGGACTGATGCGGAGGCCCTAACTGAGGGGCACATCGCCGAGGACCTGTGCATTAAGCGTGCTCAGGAGTCTGGAGGTATTAAACCCTCAGTCCCCTCTACCTGGAAGCGATCGTGATTAAGAAACGTTGGACAATTGTAGAGTTCCGTGCTATATGTTATCTGGTAGCAGGCTGTAAGTTATGAAGCAAAGTAATAAAGTGAACACTCGGAAGCCGACCAGCTGATCTAAACTAGAACTTGAGCAGCACAGCTGCGCTCTACCAGCAGCCTTGCGGCTCCTGCCGTCAGCCTGGGACCAGCTTCATTTTACTTTTTCCCGAGGGGAGGGAGACGCAGACTTGAGACCTCTGCTTGCACATCTCACCCTCTTTCCTCCCGACCATTTGCTGGACGTGACTTTCCATGAAGCGGGCGACCTGCACTCAGGTCAGGCTGGTTTTCTAGCCTCGTGCACATGCTGGGTGGTCAGAGAGCGGGACCCTCCCTGTCTCTGGGGAGCGCCCCGAAGGACACTGTCGGCTCAGATTGTCCCTGTGCACTGAGTCTGCTGCTGGTGACTCTCCGAGTAACAGAACCACTAGAAAGTTTAGCTTCGTATCTTTAACGCTTAGAATAGCTCCTGGGACTTAGCAAGTGCTTAACAAGTGTTCACAGTGTTTAATAATTTAATAAATGCTCATAGGAAGAAATTTAGGTGGAAGACCGTTTCAGGACATTTCGTTTAAGATCAGTTTGAGCATGTGAAGTGAAATATATACGTATATAGCCCGGCTGGGCGTGGCTCAGCGCTTGGCCATCGACCCAGGATCCAGAAGATCACAGTTCGATTCCGGGTTGCGGGCTCGATCCCCAGTCGGGGGCGTGCAAGAGGCAGCTGATCAATGACTCTCTCATCATTGGTGTTTCTCTCTTTCTCCCTCTCCCTTCCTTCCTCTGAAATCAATAAAGATATATTTTAAAATATATATATATATGTGTGTATATATGTATATAGATAATACATTTTTTTAGCCATGAAGTGGGTTGGATCTGTGACCTCTCCAGCCCAGTAGCACCAAGGGGGGAGGGGCGAGCCCACATCTGGAGCTCCTGTGTTCTCCTTAGAGTCAGGGGCGGGAAGCTCATTCATTTTCTACTCTGCACAGCACCTGGCACGCTGCTTTGCATGTAGCTGGGACTCAATAAATATTTATGGAATGATTGATTGGACTGGGTTAGTGTCCCTGGAAATGGAAAGAAAGGAGATGAAATAATTGAAAGGCTTTGTAAATGGAAAAACTGTAGGATTTGATGAATACATTTGTAATGAGATCATGTGGGTTTCCTCCTTTACTTTTTTAATCAACTTCTGTAAATGAGCTGAATGTGAATTTCTGCATTAAAATTTAATTTGTTAAACTCAGAAATCAAAGGCTCAAATCAACCATTTTGGTGGGGAGTCCCCAAGCCATAGGCCCCTTAATCTGGCTCAAGTCTCGTAATAGGTGCTTTCGTGACAAGTGGCCTTGGCTGTCACCCCATCAACAGCTCTGGCTCCATAAACTGGCAGCTAATAGGAAACTGAAATGGATGTGGGACAGGCTGAGACTGAGTGTAACCACAGAGTCTGCACGTGGCAGGCAGCTTGGTCATAATTCTGAGGATCATTTTGATTATCAAATTATCTCTTGTACAGATTTGCCATTTTCAGAAGCGCTAAGAGCTCTCCCACTGGGCTGGCTCAGAGAAGCCAGAGTGCTTCTCCTGCCAGACCCACCTCCCCCTTTGTCATAGTATCAGCCGCTGAGTGTCATCTCATCTATTCCATATAGCAGCCCTCCAGGCAGACACTGTTACTATCCCACTTCCCAGGGAAGAAAAGCAGCCCTCACTTCCCTCCTCTCCCACCACCTTAGTCTAAACCACCAGCACCTCCTTCCTAAGTGCAGGTCTCCCCTCCCCACATCCATTCTGGGGCCAGGTGGATCCTCTGTATATTCAGTCCCCATCTGTCACCTCCTGGCTCAGAACAGCACTGGGTCCCACCTGGACCACCTGTGGGCCTCACCCTGCCTCCGCTGCCCTCACTCTGAGTTCCAGCCACACTGCCCTCTTATTCTAACAACCTGGGTGCTGCTTCCATCCCCGGGCCCTGCCTGTTCCCTGCCCTTCCCTTCAGCCATCACTTCCCAGGGGAGGCACAGCCAGTTCTAGAATTGGAGAGTGAGGCTTGGGGCAGATTCTGCTCTTCTGTGGGTGGGACAGCTGACATACAAAGGGAAGCCCTGTTCTTTACACATTTAATTCATTTGCCGGGGATCTGAGTGTCCGTCCTGTGTCAGGCCTTGCTCTAGCTGCTGGGAATATCACAGTCAGCCAAGCCGAGTCCCCGCTCTCATGCAGCTTGCGATCTGGGACAGTGGAGGCAAAGTTCACAACAGGACAGGCAGGCTGGGAGCTGGGAAAGGAATAAAGCAGGTGAGGCGGGGAGCCTGGAGGAGGGACCTGTGTGGAAGACATCGGGGAGTTTTAAGCAGAGGAGTTCCGTAGCAGGTTTTACAAGTTCTCCTGGCACTTGAAGGGGCAGAAACAGGTTGACCAACTGCGATGCTATTGCAACGGTACAGGCAAAGATGGTGCTCAGACCAGGTGGTGTTTTGAAGGTGCAGAGGGGGTCGGAATGAGATGTGGTTTGAGGTCGGGCCTACAGGCTTTGCTGAGAGACTGGATGTGGGCGTGAGGGGAGTCAGGGATGAGAGGAGTCCCAGTTGCTGAGGTTTGATCAGGGTTTCACTCTGTGCCTATCACTGTGATCTTTCCTCTGTGACATGTGCATGTGCCTTCTCAGAGAAGGTGCTCAGTCCCTGTGCCTTGAGCCTCTGGTCTGGGTCACTCCTGGCTTTACTCTCTGAAAGAAACATTCCTCCTGGGGCACCTATGTCAGTGTTTGCTTCTCCGTTAATTAGTGTGACTATTGGACCAAGTCCCTCACCAGACCAGGCTCATCAAAGCAGAGCTCCCTCCTCGTTCTCCCCTCTTCCCCCTCCTGCTCCTTCACTGCCTGGCCTTGTATCTCTAGTGCCTAGCACAGTGGCACATAGTAGGTGTGCAACAAAAGCCTGAATGCCTGAATGAGGCTGGGAGAAGTTAAGAAACTTGCCCAGATCCTGTAGGTAGCAAGTGGCTTTGGCACCACTCTTCACCTAAGGGAGCTCCCCCCCCCCCCATGGCTTTAGGGGCCGCTGTCTCACAGATGTGCTCTCCCCCCCCCCCCCGTCCCTCCCTCTCTGGCCCCTGCCCTCCCATCCATGTGTGATTTTCTGGAACAGTGCAGACCTTCTGGTGGAGGGTTTGTTTTCATGTGTCACCCTGTGACATGTGATTGCTCTCCTCTTTTAGGAAATCTGCCATGTGCATTCTGCGCCCCATCAGGGTTGCAGCCTAAATTAGACCTTCCAGCTGTGTTTGGGTTTCGGGCATATTCATGGAGCCTTCTACTCCCTTTGCTGCCAGTTCAGGAGAGAAGTCAGCCTTCCTGAGGCCTCGACAAACAGTCCCTTGTGGGAGATGGACATTTGTCAGTGGGGGGTCCCACAGAAAGTGGCAGGGTCAAAATGGGGTCCCACAGCCCCACAGCATTCATCACGCAGTGGGAGACAGAGAGGGGGTGCTCCAGGACCCCATGGGAGGACCAGCGTACAGGCAGAATCAACTGGACCCACAGACCAGAGGCCAGCCAGTCTGAGTCCTGCCGGGCCTGCTCAGGGTCAGGGGAGATGGAAGGAAGGCCCGTGTCCCCCAGGGGCGAGGGGCTCTGCAGGAGCCAGGACACACATGCAGAGGGGGCTTGGCTCTGAGAGCCTCAGTAACACCATTTTTTTCTGCAGTTCTTGTTTCAACATCCCTGAAGTCAAAAGCATGCCAGTCAGACATATTTTCTAGGGAAAACAGTCAACAACATGAAAGCTCTCCCAACCCATATACCCCCAGCTGTAACAAGACTCAAACAAGCTTGTTCTCTGACCATGACCCGGGGCCAGAGGCACGGTCAGGAGGACTCTGTGGGCGTGGCTCCAAAACTCCCCTCCCAGCCTGGGGATGCGGTCCTGTGGGTCCTGGGCATTTGGGGTGGAGAGGCTCAGGCTCCCCTGGAGGCAGCTGCTCCATGTCTCCAGCGCCAGGTCCTGCCATCTGGTCTGGACACTAGGACAGCACACACGGCTGTGTGTCCCTGCCTCTAGGTGGCAAGTTGTCCACTGAACAACATACTTAGGTGTCCAGGTTTAATGCCTGAAAAGAGTGCGATCAAGGAGTGCGTTTATACGTGGTTTGGGACGCCTTGTCTGTAAAGAAGTGTGGTCCCTTACATAAGCCCTGGGGGTCCTGGCTGGCCCATTACTCCTGAGCGGCCTCGGACATTTCCTCAGTTGTTTCAGCTCTGAAATGAGTGGGTTGGACTTTATTATCTTTAAGGAACCTTAACGTTCCTACAGTCTTGAAAGGCCAAGGCCAGAGTTGCTGTCAGGTCACGCTCATGCTATTTGACTATGAAGTGCTGGGCACTGCTCACTGTTTGACATGAGGCGGGAGACCGACTGTCCTTGGGTGCTTGTCCCTCCCCTGACCTCTCCCGAGCCCTCTGACCCTTGCTCTGCCCCACTCTCCCTGAGGCTCTGCATTCCCAATGGCGGTGACCACAGTCATATGGGTCCATCCCCTCATCTGAATCTCAGTCTGGAGACGCAGGCCAGGCATTTGTTACTGTTTCCATTTGGAAGAGGCTGACCTGAGGTTGAGGGAGGACATCCGGGAAACACGTGGACTGGACTCCAAGGCTCCTGCCACTCTTCCCAAATTCATGCAAGAGGCCCAAGACTGGGCAGATTCTTACAAAGGGGAACACGACTGGCTTTTCTGTAGAGTGCGGCCACTTGGAGAACACCCATTCTTGTAAACTCTTTTGTTGCAAGTGAAACTTCGATTCCTTAAGGCAGTTTAAAGGGAAATAACTTTATAAATATCTAAGAAATTCAAAGAGAGAAAATGTTAAATTGCGTTTTGTAGGCTCTGAGGTCTCAGGTCCATTTGATTTCCTGAATGTATAATCTTAATCCGTTTCATGTCCTGCATTTGAATAGTAAGGGGACTCGAAACCCACAGGCAAGGGATGACATGACATGCTGACAGCCTGCCTTCTTGGCCACAAAGAAGAAGTATTTTTTTGTCTCATTTTCCCCGGAAATAACCTCACTTGAACTTGTTACCTCAGCTTCTCTGTACAGTTGTCTGACGCTATTTAATGGGACTAGGGCTTCCTAGAACTCTTCTTTGGGCTTGTTTTTCTTTCCTTTTAAAGCAGATGTGGGAGAAGTGAACCCCGAGGAGATTGAGAGTTTTTGCAAACTCCATCCCTCCTGCCCTGTCCAAAGCTCCCATTTGTGGATTTCTTGCCAAGCACTAAAGAAAAGCAGACGCCTATATTTTGGAGCATTTAAAGAAGCACTAATTTTGTTGTCCTGTGTAACACTGAGACTTTTCTAAGGTGCTCTAAAATTGGGGCGGAGTCCACGTCTTCTGTGCTTCTTCTTTCTTTCCTGTAACGACCGTGTGGTGGCCGAGCACGGAGGCGCTGGGGAGGAGCGCAGAGGACCCGCGCCCCGAGGGATGGAGGAAGCAAGAAGGGCTGGAGCCAGGAAGGCGTGGGGGGCGCACAGAGGGGGGCGCACAGGGCCGACGTCTGGGGGGCATGTTGCGGAGTCTGGGCGGGTGGCTGCGCCTTAATTACGGGGGGGACGGAAAGCGGCCGGGTGGAAGGGCGAGGCGCCGTGGCTCACCAGGTGGCAGGGGAGCCGGAGGATGTGGAGGAGGCTGACCACCCACGTGGGCCTTGGTGCGGGAACGTGGTCCCCCCGGCCTGCCCAGGCCGTGAGTTGCTGCCAGGACCAGTCCCGAGGGAGAGGCGGAGGGGTCCAGGGTCAGAGAAGCAGGACTGTGTTGAGGACAGACGAGGTAACGGAGGGGAAATGCCATGTTGGATACGGAGGACACGGAGGGAGAGAGGATGGGAGCAGCTCCGACGGGTGAGGAGGCGGGCGGAGGCCACTGCAGGAAGCAGGTCGGGCTGAGTGTGCAGCCGGGGCTGTGGACATCGGCAGAGTTGACTTACCTGTGCACCTCCTAGGGCAGGGGCCACACCTGCGTCACTTTGGACCCACGGCCCCACCTCCGGGCAGGTGTTGCGCTCAGCTCTCTTCTGATTTGATGCTTAGTGTGACTGCAGTAGATGGAACAGGCACATGGAGGCTCTGGGACCACGGCGGCTGGAAAGGGAGCACCCTCCTTATGTTGGGTCTTAGTCCATGTGGGCTGCTGAGACAAAAAGGTTGGATAGCTTACAAACGACAGAAATTTACCTCTCACAGTGCCGGAGGCTGGGAAGTTCACAATCAAGGCACCAGCATGGTCACAGTCTGGAGCGAGCCCGCTCCCAGCTCATAGCCAGAGCCATCTCACTGGGTCCTCGCATGGTGCAAGGGCCTAGGCCTCTCTGGAGCCTCTTTTATAAAGGCACTAATCCCACTCATGAGGGCTCCGCCCTCATGACCTTCACACCTCCTAAAGGCCGACTGTTGTTTGTAAGCTTCCAGTTGGTGGTATTTCAGCATAGCAGCCAGAATGGAGTAAGACACAGGGAGAAGACGTCCATCTGGCTGGAGTGATGCACCTGCTCGCCAAGCAACCCCAAGGACTGGGGCAAACACCAGAAGCTGCAGGGAAAAGGGGTTCTCCCCTAGGCCTTCGGAAAGGAGCATGGCCCCGCCAGCAGCTGGATTTCAGACATCTAGCCTCCAGAGCTGTCTGCTTCTGGGGGTGTAGGGCACCCAGTTCGTGGTCCTTTGTTATGGCAGCCCTAGGAAACAGACACACATGGGCACTTGCATCGGCCTTCAAAGGCTTCCTCTGACACAGGCCGCGGAAAGCAGACTCGTCGTTTCCTTGAGCACTTCTCTTGGTCTCTCCTTACCTGCTTTTCTTGTGAACCCAGCAACATCAAGCATTTTGCGGTGAAGAGCCTGGCAGTGTAGAAAGCGGAGACCGAGAGGTCATTCTGCCCTCCCTGAGCAGAGTGGGTTAGGGAGAAGGGAGAGAGTTGTTGGGAGCCTGTCGCCAGAATGAGACGGGGCGCCAGAGGCCTCAGGGTGCAGGAGGCGGGAGGAAGCCAGGCCCTGCCCCGAGTAGAGCTGGAAAGGGAAGCCGACTGAGGGCGGAATGCAAACTAACTTCGTGACTTTGAACATGAAGGTGCCCTGGTGGGAGCCAGTCCTGCTTCGGGGAGTGATTCTGACTGTAGTGAGGAAGGGGGACGGCGTTTAGGAACCCTGGGTTCCATCGCTCACGTGATCGACTTCGGGAACTGGAAAAGGGGGAGTTTCTAGGGGTTTCTGGAACTTCAGTAGTTACAGGGAACTTGAAATGTATGGATTTCTATTTACCGAAGGTCTTCAAGGCACATTATCTCTGGAATCTTTTAGCAAATGTGTCCCACTGAGCGGGGAGAAAAAGAATCTTACTGAATGGATATCAGCACTTTATTAATTCTCCCTCTCGTCTCACTTCATTTCTTTCTTTTGCATGTAAAGACATTAAAATAAAAATAGGATATTCTGATAAAAGTGGTAGTGTATCCAAAGACTAATGCTGAAACATCTGTTAATTTAAATGGCAACTTTATTAATGAATTAAAGCTACTATTGCTTTTAAATATATATATATATTGATTTCAGAGAGAGGAAGGGAGTGTGAGAGAGAGAGAGAAAATCATCAATGATGAGAGAGTCATTGATCGGCTGCCTCCTACACGCCCCCTGCCAGGGAGCAAGCCTGCAACTGGGAATCAGAACGCAATCTCCTGGATCATAGGTCGGTGCTCAACCGCTGAGCCACGCCAGCTGGTTAAAGCTACTGTTGCTTTTATCTGTGTTTTCTTTGCACTGACTTCCATGCTGCTGTGTAGGGGTAACGAGCAGACTATGACCCCATATGCTTAACATAATTTGACTCATATGGGTTCTTAATAGCTTTGGTAAAATGGAACTGTGTTTGACACTGTTTTTGTTTGTGGTTAGATGATGTATTCATTTCTGAAAACTTGAAAAAAAAAAAAACAGAAAATGCTGACAACTTGCCTGATTTTAATCCCATTAGCCGCCTGCAGCTCCTAAAACTCCTGTAGCTGAACTTGCGCTGGGGCTCGGAGCGCACTGTGGGGTGTGGGCACTGCTGTGGTGTCCCTTCGCTGCAGAGCAGCATTCGCTCCGAACCTGTCAGCCCAGACCTACCTCACCAAGAAGGTTTAGGTACTGACACCCCCCAGACGTCATAGGCAGGCTCAAGTGATGAGAGCAGCAGGAAAGCTATGTGCTGTGTTGTACCATGTACTGGTTTCTGCTACTTGGATCATCCTGAGTATACACGCTGCCACCTGCTTATAATTATGGTGTAATCTATTTTATTTAAGAAGTAGGGATTTGTTTGAATTTTGTAACTCTTAGGTCTGCAATAGAGTCACTCATTTCATATTCAACAAATATTTAGGGAGGACTGGGCATCGTTCTAGAACAGTGTTTAGCAATGAACAAGACAAAGGCCAGGCCCTCCATGGCCTTAACATTCTAGAAGGGGTAACAACACACAATAAGCAAATCCACAAATAATTGTGTAATGTAATATCACATGATAATTGGGACCCTTAGAAGAAAATTAAAGAGGGTAAGGCAATAGACCATGACCTAGGGAGAGTAGGCTGTTTTAGTTAGAATTGTCAGGGAAGGCATCTTTGAAGAGGTGACACTGAGCAGAGATATGAAAGAAGTGAGGGATTGAGACTTTCGAATATTGGGTGGAAAGGCATCCCAGGGAGAGGGAACAGCCAGTGCCAAGGCTCTGCAGTGGGATGAAGTTGGCATATTTGAGGAATGGTAAGAAGGTCAGTATGGCTGGAGTGCATTGAACAAGGGGGAAAGTGGTAGAAGTGAGGCCAGAGAGATAGCCAGGAGCCAGTCAGGTTGGGCCTTATAGACAACAGTCAGGTTATTAGAGTTTGTTCATAGTATAGTAGGAAGTCATTTTAAAAAATCACTCTTAGTTGTATGGAAAGTTAAATGTTGAGGAGCATGAGAGGAAATGGGGAAATGCAGAAGCTATTGCAAGATTCCCGATGAGAAACGAGGGTGGACGTGACCAGAGCCAGGGATGAGCGACATAGGAAGTAATTGGAACGAGGAGTATTTTGACGGTTGATGTGACCTGCTGATGGATGGATTGGGGGGTGGGTGTCAGGGGAACAGCTCTGCCGATACTCTAGTTAGAGGATCCCAAGGACCATGGTTTAACCCCCCCATCACCCGCACCCTGCTCCCCAGAGTGAATTAAGGTCCATGGCACTTGAGTCCGGGGCCCCTCATTGAAGGCGAAGGATGAGCAGAACCTTAAATGGCTCTCAAAATTTAAAATAAAAATTTAAATTTTAAATGTGGTACATTTTTGGTAAAGAATAGAATGAAGATTTTGCTTGCTTTGTATCACCTTTTAAAAAAAACCCTTTCCTTAGCAACCTTTCAAAACCACAGCAGATGTTCCTTAGAAAAACAAAGTAAATTGCAGTTTTCAGCAAGAAGAGACCCATTATCGTGGGTTCATTACGAAGTTCGTTATTTTGCGTATTGGAGAGACTGGGTTTAATGTACAGTTTCTCCTGCTGGAAGGAACCCTAGACACATTCAGGACAGTTAATGGGGAAAAAGAGGCACATACTGAAAAGTCAGACTTTCCTTCCCTTGGCTCTGGCATTTGGGATTTTAAATAATTTTCTTATAGAAACAATACTCAGAGTTGGGCGGACTGTTTTTGGATTTCCCGTTTCCTTTCCTCGTTCTGCTATTATTCCTTCCTTCCTTCCCCCAAGGCTGTTTATCAGATTTTTCCCCAGCAAAAAATAATTTGACATGCTTTATGATATCTAAATGTTTCTAAGACAACTGTGTTACTGCTTTAGGCTACTTTTTAAAAAAATGTGCAAAATTGAAATAACGTGATTTTGGGGGGTAGAGGGCATTGGCTATTTCTTGGTCTTTCTCTGAATAATTATCCCAGGAATCTGTTCTGCTCTAACTTTGCTATGTCTTTGGATAGTTTGCTGTTCTTTAAGACGACATGTGTAGCCTGTGATTAGATATCTTCATTGCACCAAAATTTAAATTGTGATAGTAAAACTGTGTCAGCCCTAGTCTTGAATCTGAGAGGACGGGAGGTTATTAAAGAGTGCCTGCATGTTCAGAGTGCTCCCTGGTGTTGATTTGTTTGGGGACGCACAGACAGGACTAGCACCCTGAGGAGGCTGTGGGTCAGTGTCTCTCCGGTTCCTGGGGCCGCAGCTTTGCCCGTGGCGGGGTATCAGCGGTGAGTTTTGTGCTGAATCGGATTTGATAATACTGTCATCATTCTCCAGCTGACATAAATGCTGTGCAGATTCTCCTTTATTAGTAAGAATATAATTTATTAATGTTTTACTTCTTCCAAAGAAAAAACTTTTCCAGACTCTTTAGGACATAGGACTGTATGTTCTAGGCTTGAAGGGATTCTGAGGCTGAAGCTCAGCTTTTGACCACACCTGCCCCCTGGACCTCGGGCACTCGTCCTTCAAAGATGGTACTTTTCTGCACTGTGTAGAACACAGTTTGTGGTTCATAATGTGTACACGCACACACACACCACACACTGCACACACACCATGGGCTTCTTTGGGGAAAGAGAGTGATAATAATTTAATTGCTTATTTAGAAGTGAGTGAGTTTGTTGGAACAAATCAAAATATATGTCTTTCAGTGTCTATTTTCTAACTTGTGCACACGTTAGAGCTTAGGATCCAACCACACTAAACCTTGCTAAAACATTCTTATCGCCCTTATTGAGGAGTTTCGTATTTTACATGTTCCAGTTAAAAGGAAATCTTCTGTTTCTGCCTTTGTATACAAGGAGTATTTCATCATCAATGACAAAAAGTTCCAACGAACCCAAAAAAGAGAAACAAAATCTTGGTGTTTGGGAACATTGGACAAGGCACACGCGTAACTGTTGCATCAGTTTTCCAAAATAGTTTTTCTACGGACCACTTCTAAATATAAGCACAGTGATACTGTTATGCTTGAGGAGACTCTTTAGCTGGGGACATCGGGAGAGATGGCCCAGCCGATTCTTGCTGTTAAGCACAGATTGCTCTTAATAGCTTACTGCTCTCGGTAAGATGGAAACGAAATAGACTCTTCAACACCATTCCCTTCTCTCAGAGTCATTAGCTTCCGTAAATGGGCACAGAAATGGGGGCGTTGTCGCTGATGTGCCTAGAGAAAGATGTGTCACAGCTGTGAATGTGGCAGTGGCTCCAAGACCTGCCAGTAAAGCTGGTGCTGATCATTTAAGGAGTCGAATTCTGGAGGCGACTTAACGGATCCATTGAGGATTCAGAGCCACTGTTGTCTGGGATGACCGGCAGGCAGGTGGAGGCCCAGGAGCCGGGAGACTTGAATTCTAGCCTCGGCTCTGGGCCAGGAGCTGCGTGGTCGGGCACGTCCCTCTCAGCTCTTCCCCTGTAAGAGGAAAGGACTGGCCTTGCTGGTTTGGCTCAGTGGTTAGAGCACGGGCCTACGGACTGAAGGTTCTAGGGTTCAGTGTCAATTCCGGCCAAGGGCACGTACCTCAGACGCTCAGTCCCTGGGGCATGTGCAGGAGGCGACCAATCGATGTGTTTCTCTCACATCCGTGGTCCCCCCCCCCCCCCCCCCGGCCTTCCACTCTCTCTTCTAAAAGCAATGAAAAAATATCCTCGGTTGAGGATTGGGAAAAAAGGATTCAGCTGTTGTGGCTCATCAGATAGACATCGACAGAGTGTCCACTGGAGCCTGTAGCTCTGCTAGGTCCTGAGGGTAAAAAGCTAACCAACCAGTCCTGACCAGAAAGAGAAATGAGAAAATCAGCAAGTGCACGGCAGTGGGGAAAATGAGGGGATGTCCAGGATGCGATGGTGGCACTAGTGAGCCAGAAGTGTCCCCCAGGAAGACATGGAGTGGGTGGCATTTCAGCCAAGTTGAAGGGAAAGGGAAGGGCATTTGTGGGACAAGGGATGGTTTCCAAGGTCACTTCCAGATCTAAAATGTTGAGTCTAATTGAGGTGCGCGATCCATCCAGAACTGGAGGCTGATGGGTTTCCTGGGCTTCCATCCCAGTGCTGTGGTCTGGGGCGTGGCCCTTGACACAGGCCCTTCCCCATTCAGACTGGACGGAGGAACCTGCAAGGAGGCTCACTGCTTCCTTCAGTTCCTGCCCGCTACGCGCTTTGGCTGTCTCTGCTTCTAGGTCTTTCTTCCCCAGCTGTCATGGCACATAAGTCCTACTAGGACACAGTTAATTAGAGATGACGTGTTAGTCATGGCTTATGCAAGAGATGAGTTCCTGAAGACCTCATGATTTAAAAGGCATATAATTTGAGACAAGATTTTCCATAGGAATAAGTTTTTACACAGGGAGGTGTTGTCTTCAAAAGCATGAATCTACAAACATTTTTTAGCTTGTTTTGAGCAAAATGTTTAAAATGCACAATATATGCACATATTAATAGTGTTTTATAATCTGTAACTTTCTTTCCAAAGTTATTAACTTTCTAGTGTTTTCCAGTACCAGCCCTAGCACCTACTTCTTAATGAACATGCAAACATTTCTATGGAATGTTTTTTAAAGATTTTAAATTATAATAACAGTAAATCTTTAGATAACATGATAGTCGCCAAGATCACTTGCATGTGTTCTGGACGTGAACAGACATGTTGGCTCTAGGATGCTGAATCAAAGTTGGCTGGTATTTCGTTTGCCTGGGAAGGAGCACTTCGAGGGGAGGGGCAGTATGTAAGATAGATGACAGTTCATTCCCTGCCAACTTTAAAATGATATGGTTCTTGATAATTTGTTTTAATTTAGAGGGATCTGGATTTTTGCACATAAAATGAAGCTTTATTAACATGTTTATAATCACACTATTTCAAATACACATACATTCAAGTCCACATAAAATGTCCCTGCACTGTTTACTAGCGTGTAGCTGGATTGGCGGGGCGGGAAAGACAAATGTACGTGCAGATGTAAATTTAAAGCATAGAGCGTTCGGACTCAGGAGCCCGTGGGGGGCAGTAGCCCAACTTCATTTACAGGTGGAGAAGTGGCGACCGGGGAGGTCAAGAGCCCACGCCGTGAGTCAGGTCTCTTGTTGGGTTTTACAGTTTGGACTCAGGCATCGTAGCTCAGTGAGAGTTACAGCGATCCAGCACAGGGCCCACCATGGAGTATGGGCTCAGAAAATTCCAGAAAGCCTGGAGTAAAAGAGTCCCGTGGTCTCCACTCTGCACCTTAGCTTCAGAGCAGGAGGCTGCTTAGGTAGGAGAGGAGGTCCCCTGCTTCCCGGAGAGGCGGAGCTCAGGAAGGAAGGTGCTGACCGTGGACTAGCCGTGGGCCACTGGCTTCCACAGCGACGCCCTCCCCTGCAGGGAACTCGGAGCAGCTGCGATTCCTCGGTTGACAGATCAAACCTCCCAGTCCACACGGGGAAGGGTGCTTTAGAAACGCTAAGGCCATATAACAAAGGGGAAGTTTTGAGATGATTGCATTAACCTAATTAACCCGAAGATTGCTTGAGCATATCACAGGGTGCACTTGAAAGTCACAGAGCTGGGCTGCGCAGACACCCAGCTTTGGCACAAGGTGGTCCTGGATGGATTTGCCCTTTTCACTTACGACGTAGATGACCTTTGACATGTTGCTTAGTGACTCTGTTTCATCACCAGTCATAATACCCACACATAGGACTTGGTGAAAATTATAGGCAGTCTTTGGTTCAGGTCCCTGGACCTAGTCATTTATATGTTAGTTTATAAATATGAATATTATGTCAGAAGCTGGACCTATCAAAGTGCCTTTCACAGCTAAAACTTAGAAACTCTACCATCAGACAATTCGAGTTTAGACCTGATACACAATCTCAAATTAAATTCCGATGTTAAAGAAAAACCGGTGAACCTGTGTTCACGAGCAGTGTCACTGGTTTTCATACCAGCTCTCGTCAGGTGGGACGGAGTCAGCTTGTATGGCCCTGTTGTTTTTTCCCATTTTTTTTGCTTCCGTGATCATAGAGAAATAACTAACGTAGGACATAAAGGCTTAGGAAAAGAAATTCGGTCCCCTCATTTTGGGTGGTATAGATTTTAAGGAAATTATTTATTTTCTGATATCAAAAGCTGCCAAAATCATTTAAAAATAATTTTTTTACTATTAAAAAAGTCACTGAAAGCTAATTTTTATGATTCTTAGAAACCTACCTACTGTGTGCTCTGGAGGAGAGGCAGGGTCTCAGCTCATCTGTAGAAACACAGCAACTGGTGCTCCGTGGCTCAGTTTATGCGTTTTCCCAGAGGTCCTGTTCAAGAACTCTCCTCAGAGACACAGTTTTGCCAAGCTGCTATATTTAGACAACTCCAAAAGCCTGTCAACACTGGTGGGAACTTCTGGTTGCAAATTCTTCAAGAACCGACCAGAGTAAGCACTCTAGACACAAGATCTTGCCACTGAGCGTGGAGGTGCAGCTAGAGCACTGAAAAGCCTTTATTTTTTTTCGGTGTCCCTGCTTGCTGGCCTTCTGCGTTTTGACATCATTAAGACATGCAGTGATGGTTTTGGGCAGCCACATGACAGTCCTCCCAGGCAATTGTCTCTGGAAACGTAACAGACCATCCTCAGAACTTCACAGTTCTTTTGGGCTCATGAATTCTGCTGTTTAGACCAACTGCACCGTGTGGCACAAGCCCTGGGTGAATGAGGTCTGAGTCTGAGCCACCTTTTGACACTTTCCCTTGCTGTGTCTCACTCTCCAGCTCCCCGGGTGGTGCTCCAGCTTTGCCATCTGCTTGGGAAATTTCAAGGATGTGGTGGCAGTCATGTCATTGTTGTATATTTCATAGCAATAATATTGTCCAAAAATTCCACCAGGACAGCTGGGCCTGATTTCCGTGGCCCGAGTCCCTGTTGGTGATCGCTCATTAAATGTTTTTCCCAGAGGTCACTCCACCCTGTCCCTTAAGGTTGTTTCTGTGATTTCCCCCAGAAATAATGAACATGATTTTGCCTTTTCACCTCCCCTTTTTAAATTTTAACTAATGGTCATGTTTGCCACTGGGCGGTCCTCAGGAACCCTGTTCTGCTTAAAAATGAACCAAAGAGATGTTTATCTCAGAAGTCTGTGGCTTAAAAGAAAACTGAAGGGACAATATGAATGTTTAACCCCAGAAAATATACTTGAAAAGTGCAACTAGATGGGGGGCTGGTGAAGGCATGAATTGGTCAACAACATGTGGTCGTCTTCAGTTTTTTCCAGTGGGTTCTAGGAGTTTCATAAAAAGAATTATCATTGTGCTTGGTAGTATTTGGGAAGACATTCACACTACCTGGTGTTCCCTGATACCACCCCGCATCCTCCTGAGGTCCCTGGTCTCGCCTGCTGGGCAGGTGTGCATCAGAGCAGCACATTCCCTCCGCACTGGCTCCCCTGCCCTCGTCCCCCAGAAGCAAGTTATTCCTTGGGCCTCATTTTCAAATTTCAGGAAGCTTCTCTTTTTTCACAAATGAGAGATTTGCTTTAGCTTTATGCCCATCAGAATCCTCCCAGTATCAAAGCAAGTCAAGTGCAGGCTGTCTGTGTGGCATAAATGTGTTTTGAAGTCACAGGAGCAGTATTCGCCATTCAGCCTCAAAGCGTGGTTACCAGGGACTCTCAGGGTCCAAACCCTGCTCTGTGCGGAAATCATGTTATTTATCAAGTGGAATTGGGAAGCAGAGACCAAGAGAAACATTCTTGACTTGCGAGCTGATGAATTCTGAGCAGTGGAAGACCCTGTGTGTCCCTAGAGGTGCAGAAACCAAAATGTGGCCTGTGTCCCTTCCCTTGTGTCCCACACATTAGTGGTTGTAGCTTTCCTTGGACAGCAGCCACCTCCTGCTGCTCTGCCCATGAGTCGAGCCTCAGCCCCTGCTCACAGCAGTCAGGATCCTGCATCCTGGGCTTAGCTGTCTTTTTGGCAGGTCCTTGAATCTGTTCCTTTCCTGCCCATCTGCTGACGATCCATCATGGAGAGGTGCCGTCACCTGTGATTCCTGAGCCTGCCTTCTCCCCAAACTGGGCAAGGCACTGTCAAGCTAAATCAAGTTCCAGGCATTCTTAATTACATATAATGACAGCGATGAAGATCATTATAAAAACGTGACAACAGACACAGCTGTTACTATATTCTACCAAGAGAATGCAGAGAGAACCAATCAGAAATGGAGGCTTCACTGTGGCACAACTGAGAGAACGTGCCGTGGGCACGTGGCTCTGAAGATGTGCTCATCCGACTTGAATTCTGGTTCTGAATTTACCAGGGGGTTGCCTCAGTCTGATTAATGAGCCTCCTAGGGCGTAGTTTCCTCATCTGTAACCGTCTCAATAATACCAGGGTCATGGATTTTTCGCAGAGACTACGGGAAACAATATCTGTGAAACTGCTCGAAGCATAGGCTCTTGATAAATTAAAAAAGGTAAAGTTTCGTCTTCTCCCTGCAGCCTCCCTGTCTGGCTGCGTGTTACTTTAAACGCTGTGTGACCACGTCGGTGGCCTAGCAAGGGCGGGCCTCCCGCGGTGCCTGTCTGTTCCGACCCTGCCTCCTAAGGGGCTGATAATTACACGTAGGCGCCTCCCCGCCTCGGGCAGGGGGCGAGCCTTCAGCATTTTTTAGTACAAGGGCACTTTACAAGGAGAATAGTCAATACCATGGGCAGTGTTTTGGACGGGAAAATGAATCATCTGTTGGAGAATGCTGAGAAGGGGACAGAAATCAGCAGAAGGTCATTCTGTTCACTGTCCTGCCAGATGTGTGCTCTGGCCCCCAGCTTGGTGTCAGAGGGTTCGGCCTTGTTAATCGCTTGCCTTATTTTGTTTTTATTTCCCTCCTTTTGGGAAATGGAACATTTTCGTTCTTAAATACATGTGTAGCCTTTTGCTTCTCTAGTCAAAAGCATCATATTTCCATTTTATGTAAGTTCCATGTATTATTTTTCAAAGTACGGTGTCTCCCCTACGAGCGCTGCCTTGTTCTGTGCGCTTGTGGCTGAGGCCGCTCTGCCGTCCGAAGTCACGTGCAGTGCGGCCTAGACAGTCGGCTGCTGCCAGCCCGCGTTTGTCCTGTTAGTGACCCTGAGAGGCTTGTGATGTGGGTATGTGGAAAACCAAATCTTCAGTTCCTCTTCAACTTAGGGAAACAGCGTACAGGAAAGTTCACTTGGCCACTCTTCTTCCCGTGCAAAAGGAAGGATGTGGCCCTCTTTGTCCCCCAGGAATGGGAGGAAATGGACCCCGACAGTAGGGTGAGGGGGCTGTGGGTAGGAGAGCGCTGTGAGCAGGAGCAGGGAGTGCACTGAAGGAGTGTCTGCTCCGCCCCATACACGGTTTCTTTACGCTTTTCAGCTACGCGATGATCTTTGCTGTAAATCATCTGACAGTCACCACACACACTGTGGACCCCGAACTCTCAGGTCTGCTCTGGTGATTCTATTAAATTCGATTTAGCAAGTATTTCTCGAGAGCCAACAGGAAGTGTCTTGGCACTGGGCATACAGCAGGGGCTAAATTTCTATCAAAATACCAATGCCATTCTTCTCAGAACTGAAACAAATAATCCTAAAACTTATAGGGAACCACAAAAGACCCTGAAAGAAGAACGAAGTTGGAGGTATCATGCACTCTGATCACTATATGACAAAACTATAATAACCAAAACAACATGATACTGGCACACAAAAAACAGACACATAGATCAGTGGAACAGAATAGAGGTCCCAGAAATAAACCCACACACATGGTCAATTAACCTATGACAAAGGAGGTAAAAATATACATGGGAGTAACAACAGTCTCGTCAACAAGTGGTGTTGAGAAAACTGGACAGATACATGCAAAAGTGAATAAAAAACTGGACCACTGTCTTACACCATATACAAAAATAAACTCAAAATGGGTTAAAGACTTAAATATAAGGCTGAAACTGTAAAACTCCTAGAAGAAAACATGGGAAGTAAACTATCTAACATCAGTCTGAGTAATACCTGTTGGACACACCAATCCTCGGGCCAGGGAAACAAAAGACAAATGGGACTCCATCAAACTAAAAAGCTGCTGCCCAGAGATGAAACCATCAAACAAACAAAAAGGCAACCTATTGACTGGGAGAATCTATTTCCAAATGAAATATCCGAAAAGGGATTGATATCCACAGCATATAAGCGACTCATATAACGATACCAAAGAGCCAGTTTGGGGGCAGAGAAATGCTGGCTTTCCCCCTGTTGTTTACACACTAGCCAGAAGCCTTTGGCTTCCAGAAATTTTGAATCAGACTCAAAATCACTCAGCAAAAACTTTGAAACACCAGTTTTCCCTCCGAGCCCTTGCACACAGTCAGTGGTAGATGGGTATATTGGGCTGTTTACACACTTGGGCTTGAAGCCTGTGGTTGTAAATTACAGATTCCCAGGTTCTCTGTCTCTAACTGGGCCTATCTGGGTGGTGTGGGGGCCCCAGATTTAATCATGACGCTACTTTGTTACATGGGAGCTCTGCAGGCTTCAGGCAAGACTGGGCTGTGTCTGGAGACATCCCTATGGTATGTGGGCAGCCAGCTGGGAGGCCTGCAGGGAAAAACCAGATTCTTCGGGACTGTCCTCTTGCAGTAGGATGGGCTTCTCCTCCCTTCTTCCCTTAGTGAACCTAAAAGCTGCAGTTGTCAGATGAGAAAATAGATGGAGACTGTTATAAAATGAGCCTGTGGAGCTTTTGATGCTGTGGTGAGTCATCTTTATAGTCTACAAATCTAAACAGAGTTCCACTCTTCACCCATCTCTTCTCTCTGGGTCGGAGTTATTCCTTCCAGTTTTCTTGTTATATTTCCCCCTTTGGTCCCTGGGTCTATTTATTTAAATTCCCTCCTTCCCGATAATATTGGTAGATTCATCATTACGTGTGATTATTAAGAAGGGGCTTTGGAAACATTGTGTGCTGTCGTGGGGTGTCTTGTAGGGGAATGCCACTCTTAGGAATTTTATGAAACCATCTGTTTGTTTGTTTTCCATTGTAGAATTGTGAGTGGATGTTATTTCTGCATCTCCTTTCTCCTCTATTTGTCTCCAAGGAATGTGTTTGTCTTTGCCCTATAATGGTCCATTTCTATGTATGTGATTAAGGAACAAATAAATCATAAAGTTAATGGTGTTGATATCCCTGCCTATCAATGAAAAATACATTTATTTCACAGTGATTTGTACGAAAAGGAGAGAGATCGTTTTTATTACAACCCTTACAACCCCCATTCTTCACAGAGCTACTCTGTTATTATTTCAGACATGTGAGTCATTGGCTCAGATTATTTCCTTCTGTGACCATTTGCCTTAACTGTTTATTATGGAAATGCATCACACTAAAGACTCTGAAATTTAAAATAATAGGTTAACTTTGTGATTCGTGCAACTCAGAAACCCTCTGTGGCATCAGTGAGGCCAGGCCGCTTAGCTTCCGGTATAAACTTTCATTGCTGACCTTGTTTTGTTTGTTTTGTTTTGTTTTGGTAATCCTCACCCGATGATATTCTTTCCATTGATTTTTTTAGAGAAAGTGGAAGGGAGGGAAGGAAGGAGAGAGAGAGAGAGAAATATCAATGTGAAAGAGACTCATGGATTGGTTGCCTCCCGCTTGCACCCCGACCAGGCCAGGGATCAAATCAACAGCTCAGGTACGTGCCTTTGACTGGAATCAAACCTGTGACTCTTTGGTGTGCAGGCTGATGCTCTAACCACTGAGCAACACTGCCCAGGGCACCGACCTCACTTTGATGTATAAAGAAAAATATTCGCGTGCTTATGCTTTCACATGTACCGCACAGAACAAAATATCAGCCCCAGGCCATGTTGTAGTAATGGGTCCCAAGCTACAATTAATAGGATATTTGTGTGTGCGTGTCCGTTTGCAGGCAGAATATTAACAGACGACTCGAATTATTTTGATGTGGAAAACGATTCTCCATGTTTTGTTCCAAAGGCCACTTGGTTTTAATGTTTCTGCTACATCTTGTTAATATTGTTTTGTTTTTGTTTTTAAAGAAAGCTAATCTTCCTCCAAAGAATGTCCTGTGGAAAAACAGAGAGACCTAGCTACCCGATAATGAAATCCAGGTTTCCTATCTGAAATGTTTAAGAAATTAATTTAGTCCTAGGATTTGGTCCAAGGAATCAGTTTAAAACATGCATTCAGCAAATTACAACATGCGAGACAGTCTCTAAATGTGAGTTCAGGATTATTGAAAGTATTGATTCTGGGATGTCAGTATATGTTTGATGGTAAAATAATTTTGTCATAATTAATGACAAAATACACTAATTGCATGGTCTCAGATAATATAGCACCAGAAAACAGGCCCACTCTTCATGTGTAAAGATCAAAGCACATATAACTGTTTTTCCTAAGGATTTGAGAAGGTTGCTATTGGAACTGAAAAAAACTCCTTCCAGTCCTCGGCAGTGCTCCATTTGTACTTATTTCCTGGAAGGTCCTTTCTTTACCTCAGTGCCCCGTGAGCTGACAGTTTATAACAGACATTCAATCATCACGTCGACAGTGAAGCGGCTCGCAGGGGTGTGCACGGTAGGAGGGGACCGTCCTGAAGGCTTTCGTCCTGTGAGCATTGATTTGGTCTGTTGCCACCATAGCTCCTTCCTTTTCTGCTATGAGAACACATGCTCTCAGAGTCTCGTGTTTTCCCTGTCACTTTCCCACTGGCTTTATGAAGACTGAGGTGACCGGAGCCCGTTTTCCTCATGGCCCTGGGCCGTACGTAGGTCACAGCTCCTCAGACAGAAAGAGGGCTCCACTTGGTGTTTATAGCTTCGCAGCTGCATCCTCAGCTTGTATCAAATCCAGAGCCTTGGGGGAAGGGGTGCTCCGAGCAGATGGCACTGGGGATGGAGATCCCAGCACAATTGCTCAGACACGGGGAGGAGCCATTTGCAAGTGGCCTGAACTCGGCTAGGACCTGTCTTTGCTCCGCACAGTGCTTTGGCCCTTACGCCCTGCCAGGGTTCAGGGTTCAGGTTTCCCACTCGGAGGTCCAGCGATCTGTCGTGGGCAGAGTCTGCTCGCTGCCTTGTCTTTACCAGAAGGACTGCAGACTCGATTGCTTTTCTAAGCAGCAGCTTGAAGGTGTCTGTGTGGCTCTGATCTCAGGGTTTGCTTTGGGATGGGAATTCTGCTGCTTTTGTAAAGGGCGTTGTCCGAAATTTTAAGGAGAAACTAACATGGTTCTTTGTCCCACAGAGGCTGGTAGGACAGGGGACTGCCACAGAGCACCTGGTATTGTACAAAGTTGTACCAACATGAGGTGTTTCATCTGCTGGAACTTTAGAGCGTGGAGGAGTTACAAGTTCTGGTTAATGCTGGGAACATGTTCGTTTACACACTCAACGCAGGGAACCAAGGAGAGGCCACTCCTTCTAAACTCAGCCTGGGAAGCCTCCTGGACAGGGCAGAGCTTTGCGCCTGTTTGGAGAAACACAGGACCCAGCAAGCTGGGAAGACAGAGAAGCGAGTTCCCCTAAGTGAGAGAAGCCCAGAGCCAAGGAATCTAGTGCAGTCCGGGTTCTCGAGAAGACAGGAATGGGAGGCAAAGAGAGGTGGGGGTGGGCCCTGGGCAGGGAGAGGGTGCCCGTCTCTGTGTAAGAGGAGGAAGGGGAAGGAGGGCAGCGGTACCTAGGAGGCCATGCACTTGGGCTCCGTGGGCGCTTCTGAAGAACTCAGAGCCAGACGTAAACATCTGGTAGACCTGGAGTGCCCGAAGCCACCCGTGACGGAGCCGTTCAGGTCGGTGCTTTGCAGCCCCCTTCCTGCCCTGAGCCACGGAGGGCCGGAAACTGCACGTGGCCAGATGGGTGCATGGAGGAAGTGTCCTCTAGTCACTGGGGTCGTTAGACTTCTAGTGACCTAAATGAGACTGTTGGGCCCTGCCCGGTGTGGCTCAGTTGGTTGTGTTTCGTCTCTGTCCTTGCACCAAAAGGTTTGATTCCTGGTCAGGGCCCGTGCCTGGGCTGTGGGCTCAGTCCCTGGCGGGGGCCTGCAGGAGGCAGCTGGTTGATGTTATGCTCTCACATCAGTGTTTTTCTCTCTCTCTCCCTTCCTCTCTCTCTAAAAATCAGTTAAACTCTTCCTTAAAAAAATAAATTTTAAAAAATTTAATGAGACCGTTTGCTACTTGATGTGACTGGAGAACTTCCTGTTCCCTTCATCTCGTGACGGGAAAAGTCCTGGTACCCTCCTGAGTCCTCACGCAGGGCAGGGCAGGGGCGGGGGCAGAGCAGGCCTAAAAGGGAGGCGGAGGAAGTCGTATTTCAGATTCACGTGTGGTTCCTCCACGTTGGACGACGGGTCACACAGCCAGAAGAAGCCGGCAGGGAGGGGAGGAGCGTCCACTCGTCCGCTGGGCTCTTCCCCTTTTTTCCTGGAAGGGCTGAGAAAATGAATAGACGCTCAAGTACCAATAACTTAAGCCACGGCGTCTCTGCGATGAGAGCGTTTCAGGGGACACGGCCCTGGCTTAGAGGCGTTCCTCTCGAGTTTTGAGTACCAGGTATTAGCAGGGGCAGTGGACTTCCTTGTGGGAGGTGGGGAGAGGCGGGAGAAGTGACAGCGAGGCCTCTGGGACTTTCGGCCTGGAGAAGTGGGCGGCCCCCATGCAGTGCCCTTGGGACAACCAGAAACCGTTTAGGACATGGGTTACTCACTGACTTGTCTGAGGAGGCAAAACGTGAGGTCAGCCAAGTTACGTTTCCAACCCAAAAGGGAAAAGCAAACACACGGGAACCTAAGGTCTGTTAAACCACCTGCCCGGGCGGGTTCCAGCAGCACCGAAGTGTCTGTCCTCGGAGAAGCCACGTGGCACTAAATAAACCACAGCTCAGACACCCGAGGTGCACCACGTCCCCCGGGCTGGTCCAGCGTCACGCGGTGCAGCTGCGCCCTGGACACTGTCGCCGAGCAACTGTACCGATTGTTTCCTGTTCAAACGCGTTGATGATGTTGAGGAGGAACAACACTGGCCTTATTCTCTGCCTTTGTCCAAACAGGCATTCTTCTGGGGATGCTGAATTTAAATTCTGGAAAATTCTCTTCTACACAACTGGTCATTTTCCTAACCATTAAAAAAAAAATAGTCCACCTAGGGTAGATTCTTTTAGACTAAAGAAAATATTTTAGGGCTGATACCTATGAGTTGACATCTGGTGATGCCAGGGTCAGTGCTGTGCCTTCAGCGTGGACTGTGGGTTTCTCACTGTGGTGAGCTGGCCATGCCCAAGGCTCCGGACAGCGTAAGGTTGCTTTTTATGTGGCAAGCGTATCAAAGATAATGTCATATTTTATGACACAGATACTTTTTAATGATCTTCTAGAGTCTGAGTTCCTCGATATTAACTCCCGGTTGATATCGCAGAGATTTATTTAATCAGTAGACTTGAAGCAATTGATCTTTCACCCCAGCTCCTCATAGAAGCTCCACGTCAAAGTCCAAAGTGCCCCACTTAACATATAGACACGCCCTGAAAAGGTGTCTGTGCCCATGGCCCACTGCCCTGCGCCAGGTCGTGCAGCTGGGAGGCAGCCCCGCCTTGGAGTCCGAGTTCGATGCAGTCTGAATGGGATTTTTATCGTCACTTTTTATTGAACCTTAAAGGGAAGATGGTCGTTTCCTGACTGGACTTTTGTGTCTCAAGTTGAGTTGTGCTTTCTGCATTAGGCTCTTGCCCTGGCTAGCTGGCTCAGTTGGTTGGAGCACTGTCCCATAGCCCAGAAGGTTGCGGGTTCGATTCCTGATCAGGGCACATACCCAGGTTGTGGTCAGCGCGTGTATGGGAGGCAGCCAGTCAATGTTTCCCCCTCACACCGATGTTTCCCCCCCCCATCCTCCTGCTCCCTTCCTCTCTCTCAAATCAATGAAAACATATCCTGGGGTGAGGATTTGAAAAAAAGTCTCTCTCATTGTCAGGACTTGTAGATGCAGGACAATATTCCCTTTACAAATCCAGGAGGATACACTGAGTGCTATTGTCCAATTTCCTAAACTTGAAGCTTTTTTAACTTGGAGCTTTTCAGTACCTAGGATCATAAAATCAAACTTTTTAGAAAGACTGGAAGCCCAGTCTTTCTGAAGGGTATTAATTATGTTGTATTTGCCTGAAACACTCAAGGAAAAGCAATGATCTTTTTTTACACAGAGCGAACTTAGTTGGATTTATAAATTTAAGTGATGACTTTACCAAAGGAGACTTCTTTAGGTTAGACACTCTTATATATATGTTTTCCCCACAGCAAGTTCTTTGTATCTTCTGATACAATGACCACGATCATCACAGATCCCATTCTTCACTCAGCTCCAGGCACTGAGCTAATTCTCACTTGGTCTCTCTCTCCCTCTGTGGTGTCAAGGGGCAGGGACAGTGGGCCAGGGTGTGGCGCTTAAAGCTGTCCTGAGCCCGGCTGGCATAGACTTGAGTCTGTCCCAAGGGCCCCTTGCTGCTAGTCAGCTCCTGGGCTGAAGGACAGTGAGGGGGTTTCGTAGAATGAGTTGGGCCACGTTGATCAACGGTAGCTCAAGCCTTCTTGAAAAACAGCAGGTTATAGTATCCCAGCCACTGAATCCCCTTTAATCCTTTCTGGAAACTGGCCTGCAAGTTCATTTCCATAGCTCATTACCATCTTTTAAATAGATAAACTCCAAAATATTGAAAAATAGTAGGGTTTCTTTGCCTTTTGAGGGCGAATTTGCGGTTCTCAGCATTTTGTGATCCAGCAAGGAGACGCCAGTTCTAAGCTGGTGGCAGTTCCCGGGGAGGGAGGATGACCACGTAGATTCATGAGCTGTGCCTACTGTGCGCAGGGCACCGCTCCATGCACCTGGCACTGATCGTACCAGCGGACCGTTTCCATTCCGCCAGCGTCTTTGCTGGGTGGCACTGTGGGGGCAGAGGGCCTGGCTTGTTGTGGCTGGGGGAGGACGGGTTAAATCCTCTGCAGGAGAGAATGGTAGACCCCTCCAAATGTAAATGCTTAGCATAGATGAATTTTTAATGGAAATCAATTCAATTCTCCAAAGAAACCGTTAGCTTCTTGGAAAGTAGAGACTGCTTACTGTTGCTGTTGATGACTGACATTATCTCTCCTTTTTTTCCCTTCCCCTCCTGCCTTCCCCACCTGCTGGCAGTTGCCCGTATCTGGCAGTGAAAATCACCCCTGCCATTCCCGTGGTTGGTGGCATTCTGTTCTTCTTTGTGATGGGGACCCTGCTCCGCACCAGCTTCAGCGACCCCGGAGTCCTTCCGAGAGCCACACCTGATGAAGCTGCTGACCTGGAAAGGCAAATAGGTAACCTGAAGGTCTGCCCTTGGCCTTGGTCCCTTCTCCACTGTGCACAACCAGGGTGTGGGAGGCCAGGCTGGGGTGGGAGGCCAAGAGGGGGCAGGGCGCTGGATGGTGACGAGGAGCCAGAGAGGAGTCCCCAAAGTATTCACTCTGCTGCAGGATGGCCTGAATAGCAGGTGGGATGGAAAGTGCTCGGAGGTAAGGTGAGGACTGGTGCACCTGAGGCAGGCTGTGGTGCCACCAACCAAGGCACCACTGCTGAGATCTGTTTTCTTCTGTTTCCATGAAACCCAGGTGCCTCAGTTAGTCATGAAGGTCTGTGGTCAGTGCCTGTTCTCTGACCCTTTTATAATCATCATTGCCTGATTCTGGTTTCCATAGTACAAGCCTAGAAAGTTTACATCTTAGATGACTGTCTTATTTCTCTAGCGTAGGATCTGAGTTTCTTCTTTTTAAAAAAAAAAAATATTTTTTTTTATTGATTTTAGAGAGAGAAAGGGAAAGGGAGAGAGAGAGACAGAAACATCAATGATGAGAGAGTCACTGATCGTCTGCCTCCCACATACCCCCTGACTGGGAATCGAACTGAGATCTCCTGCATCATATGTTGACAACCACTGAGCCATGCCAGCCAGGCGAGAATTTCTTTATTATAGCATAACAAACATATATAGTTGTGATACATATGTTGAGATGAATAGCTTTATTTTTCCTTAGATATTGAAATCCTAGGATAAAAAGTTTACCGCAATCCATTTTAAAGCTATTAAAACAAATCTTAAGAAGTTAAGCATCAAGGCGCCATAGGACCCAGCAGGTCTCTCCCTAGGTATAGAACCAGGAGAAATGGAAATACATGTTCTGATATGTACATTATATCTAACAGCCAAAAATGCTAAACACCCTCAGTGTTCATCAGTGGGGAAATTGATGAATCATAAATACATGGTGTATCCATGTATGGACCACCACTAAGCAATAAAAGAGGAAAGTTTGTTGACATGTCCTACAACATGGATGAACCTTAACACATTATGCGGTGAAAGAGTCCAGATCAACAGACTACATACTGTATTTACATCAGGATGTTTATATGAAATGTCCAGAAAGAACAGATCGTTAGAGACAGAAAGCAGGTCAGTGATGGCCGAGACTGGGGGAGGGGGAGGGGTGATGCACCCGGACTTGCCAGAACTGTTTGAAATAATGAAAATGACCTAAAATTAGATCATAGTGATGGTTGTGCAAGCTAATAAATTTACTAAAATCATTCTGTTGCCCATGTACTATGGATAACTGTTACGGTGTGTAAGTTAGACCACAATACACCTGTCAAAATAAAAAGGAGGGAGGAAGACAGTCTCACCCCTCTCAAGCTAAGTGACCTGAGGCTGGCCGCACACTTTCTAAATGTCATCTGTAAATGGGGACAAGGGCACACAACCTATAATGTTCTTATCAGGGTTAGCTCAGGGGATGGTAGTATTTTTTAAAGAGAAACTCTCCCCTTTTCCTACCCAGTTCTCTTTTCCCCTTCTGCAAACATAGATTCTCATAAAAAGCGACCTGCAACGTGACAGGAATGAATGGCAGAGCTGGTATGGTGCGGGTCTGATCCTTCTCAAGGAGCCCTCCCATATATTTCTTCACGGTGGGAAATAAGATTATGTTTCAGTGGAATCTTAGCACATTTATTTTGTGCTATCTAACTAAAAATATGAAAAATGAGGTTTGGAAACTTTTTATTATTAGGGTTATTAATTCTAATTACCTGTAGTATACCTCTACTTACAGAAGCCCATCATAACGTGAAACCAGCCATCTGGGTAATTTGTTAAAGATTTGCCAGGATCTGAACAGCTTCCCCATCTTCAGCTTTCTGCAGAGGAGGGGGGAGGACACCGTGTCTCAGAGTCTGTTACAGGTCTTTTGAAACGCCTTACACTTATTTTTTCTGAAAGAACTTTCCCAATAACGTATGTTGCAGCCAAACAGACACAGCAAAGAATGGCAGCAGGGGTCCAAGGAGGTCTCTCGGGGGTCACTGGAGTCCTGCTTGGAAACTAGTTTTGAAAACTCAGTTTTTTCAGTTCATTCAGGAACAATCAGATATTAAACAACTGGTTTGGGATCAAAGCATTTTGTTTCAATTGGGGATAGACTCTCCAGGGATCCAAACAGAGAAAGGCAGCAGGCCCACCTCTGCTCACTTCCACGTGCATCGTGCGTCGTGCGTGGTCTCTTCCCAGCCCCTCGACAGCCCTAAGGATGCAAAAGCCAGGAAGTCAGCCATGGGCTGAAAGGCCACCTCGTCTGCCTGTTGGGCTCTGAAAACAAGGCCAGTTACTTAGGAAACTCCCCCTGTCAAGGTGACCCTGACACCAGGGAGTGGTCTTGCTTGGCAGTGGTGGATCAGATAACAAGAAGACGGATGGTCTTTAAAAAGTCTCCTGTACTGTGGCAAATCTGAACACCTATCCTCTCTGCACGATTTGCTGCCCTGCTAGAGGACCACCCTGCTAGACACAGTGGGGGGGGGTCTCCTCTCTCCATCTCCTCCCCCTTCCTCCCCCTCCCCCTCCCCCTCCCCTCTCCCTTCTCTCCTTTTCCTCCCCCCCCCTCCTCCTTCTCCCTCTCTCACCCTCCCACCCCGACTCTTTTTGGTCAAATTCTCACCCAACGACTTTTCTTGTAGAACACAGAACCAATCCCCATTTCTAAGACTAAAGTCCACCTTTCATTGTGTCCTGAGTTGGTCCTTGGCTGGATGTCCTCCTGAGCGTGGCACAGCCGCTCCTGGTCCTGGGGACGCCCTGGCCGAGCTGCCGCCCAGCTCGGCACCCTCCCGGGGAGCCCGTGCCTGGGAAGAGTTCCGTGGGGACAGGACGGTGTCACCACCAGTTCCACTTGCTAGACCTTCCCTGCCAAAGACGTCTTAATTCTGTGTTTCAGAGTAGAAACATTATTAACAACACTGATGGATTTTTGTTGAGAAAATACTTTCTGAGAACACTATTAAGCCAATTTAAGAATTAGTCCATTTTCTTTATTGCAAAGCTAAACTAGTTCCAATTTTTTCCCATTTACATTTTTATTTTACTCAAATTATTTTTATCGGAGTAATTTCTTTTCCTGCATGACATTTATAATTGGGGTTTTTATATCATGAATGTTGCCTTTACGAATTTTCTTATAGAACTGTTATTTCTAGACAAATTTTCCGGTGATTTAATTTTTTGGCATGTTCATTTTCTAAGCCATTATTGATTTCTTTTTGTGTTGGCTATTTCTCCTGGGGGTATTCACCATAAAATCGCTTTAAATGTTTGCGGTCTCCTGTGTTCTGCCTCGTGGCCGTCCTGCGGCCGCGGTTGTCCGTGACTCACTCCGTGTGCCGCGCGCTGGTGCCCACGCTGCTGAACGTGCCGCAGGCGACAGCAGGCGCTTAGGGGCTCGTTTGATTGCCTTTGCCCAGTTTTCTTTTCCGAAGGCGACATTTTCTGACCATTTCCCCCAATTTTTGTTTACACCCCCCTGCTCACCTTTGAAGTTTGTCCTGTGTGTAATTTTTGTTGGCAACGGTCAGTCGGCGTCTCGTGATTGTTCTGCAAGGCCCAGTGCGCCGTTCAGAATGCAGTCTCGCCGTCACTGTCGTCCCCCCGTGCTCTCTGTCCCGTCCTTTCCGGACCTGCCATGATGCCGTTAGATTGTGGACACTCCCTTCCATGCACCAGCGTAAGCGTTTACCCGCGTCTGTTAAAATGCAACACGCGCGTGCTTTTCCGGTGACGCAGTGGCTCGCTGTCCGCGGTGGACAGGTAAGGCAGAGGAACGCTGGTGGCTGGTTTCCCTCAGTGCTTCCCTCAAGCCGGGCATCGCGTAAGCTCCTCCTGTGATTATCTCATTTAACACGACAGCCGTGCGCCGACGCCGAGTCCCTGTAAGTGCTCCTCCTTCAGAAGCCAGTGCTCAGAAAGGAATGCGATTTGCCGAAGGTCTTGGGCCAAAGCGGGGAGTCTCACGGGGGTCCGTGCTCTGAACCACGACGTGGCACGGTGCTGCCCACCATCTAGTTGCCTTGGGGAGCCAGGCCCGGGGGGGGGGGGCCTGGTTTTCCAGAGCAGGTGGCACTTCCCGTTGCCTGTTAGTTACAGTCCGTCACCCCCCAGACTGTCAGCATCACCCAGCCCGCAACTCTCCTGGCCTGTCTGCTGCCTCTCTCATCATGTCCACGTGGATAGACGCCTGGCTGTCAAATCCCGGGTCCCGGTGGGCTGAGAAGGAAGAAGCCCAGGGAAACTCCAGACAGCCCGGTACGCCCCTTAGAGCCGCCTGAAGATCTAGGGGCCTTTTCCAGTGGGAACCTCCCCGACATCTAGATTCCCCGTGGAACTTTGTCGGAGCTGAGGAAAGTGGGCAACGGGCATCCCACCACGTCTGAAACACCTTCTGGAGGAAACAAGGGCTTTTGAAGAAATTGGCATTCTAGGAATAAAAAAAAAAAAACGGATTCCTTATTTGGGGAAACTCTAGCATTGTGTAGTGTGCACAGGTGCCCGGGCAGGGGAGGCAGCGAGTCTCCCACACAGACGTGGGGTGGCGGCTCCAAAAGTCAGAATTCCGCATTGTCTCTTTAAAAGCAAATTCCAGCCGGGGAGGGCTGGAAACCAGATGTCGCCATCCAAATGCTGGTATTTGGGGAAATACCACAAGATTTTGAAGGGCTTAGTTCTGAGGGAAGGAAGGAGCCGGAGGTTTTGTTTCCAAAGGGTTTGGAAGGATGGGTGATTTTCACCCGGGAAATTCCCTGGAGCCTTTATGATTTCCCCTTCCTATAGAAATGCCAAACCGTGGGAATGTCCTGGTCATGGGGACCAAAGCCGGTTTCTGATGCAAACGTACTTACTCGGTTGTAAGGTTGGGATGTGGACTGTGTGCTGGTCGGACGGGAGAATTATAATGACATAGACATCCACCCGCAACTCGGCTCCTCTGACGGATCCCTTTACAGGATCGTCTTCACAGTCCAGGCAGCTCTGTGGGTGGCAAGTGGTACTTTCCTCCTTACAGGAAAAGGAACTTAGACAAGGGGGCTTTTACCTTGATGAAAGCACACTTCTGAGCTCACACTGCACTGAGCCCAGGAATCTAAGTTCCTAAATCCGTGGAGGTGTTTTAGTGGCTCCTGTATTTGCCATACTGAATCTACTGGGTGTCTCTTAATATAGCTGAAGATGTGATTTACATGTGTGTACATATGTACAGTGCTATAGAAAAGATTGGAACCTTTCCTATAGAATTAGTGACGCCTCCCGAAAAGCAACGGTCTCACTTCACTCTCAGATAAGGGGAGTCTCTCTCTCTTTCTCCCTCTCTCAGCACCAATGTCACATTCTTTAAAGAGTTTGTGTTCAATCAGCAAAATGATGGCATAGGGCAATGCTGACATGCTTTGCTTAAAAAGAAGAGAATTGCACTATAATTATAACCAGTTCTACCCCCAGGCCATGGAAGGGGAAAGGAGGATGAACTTCCGAGGGTGAGGAAAAGGCCAGCCTGGAGGGAGCGGGGAAGCCAGAGGCCACCAGGAGGGAAGCACAGGATCAAGTGGCAGGAAAGGGTGGAAAAATTAGGGCCACATGGTTCAAGCATACGGCCAAAGGAAAGGGCAGGTGGCCTGGAGATGAAAGGTTAATGGAGATGAAAGGCCCCCTTGCCCAGGCAGGGGTGCTGAGGCCGCTGCGGATGCGTAGAACCCTTTGAGCTCGTGAAAGGGCTTTCTGACTCCAGGTGTGCCGGTCCGCTGCAGTGCTCTGCGTCACAGAACATTCCAGCAATCTTGGGATCATCCTGGACAACCCCTTCAGTTTAAAGACCAGTAGACTTAGGCTCAGAAGGAAACAGGTACGAACCCACCTGTACTCACACAGAGCTAATCGGTGTATCCCTGGACTCTAGCCCTGGGGTCCTGACTTCACATCCGGGTCCTGCACCTCTCCTTGGACTTTTTTGCTTCTGAAACCGAATCCCTAAATCTTGGCTACTCAAAGCGAGTCCGTGGAAGAGCCACACCAACATCACCTGGGAGCTTATTAGAAAGGCAGAACCCCAGGCCCTGGCCCACCGACTGAGCCAAAACCTGCCTTTTAAACTAACAAGATTGTTTTGGTTCCTGAAAGCTGAGAAGCCCGGCCTTGATTCTTGCCACCTCCCAGCAGTGACCGTGACTGTGACCGAACCCGTGACTTCCTCTCCCAGTCAGCATCTGCTTCCCTTCCTCTTAAGCTCTCAGGTCATATTTTAACTACACATTCATTTACTTTGAGCATTCAGTGTTATAACCTCCTTGCAGTACCTGTAAGTGGCATCTTATTTTGTATTATTTATTAAGAATAACTATATTAATAAATGCCATCTCTTTAGATAGTGCTTTATTGATTTCAAAGTCCATATATGTTTTTATTAGACCTAACTCTGTGGTTATTGGTTAAATTGGCTGATCCTGAGTCCCAGCTCTTCCACTTGCTTTGTGACCTTGGGAAATGTTTTTGCTTCTCTGGGCCTTGATTTCACGGTATGTGCAGTACACCCACTGAGCACAGTGATCCATTCTAGCATTATCATTCTGGTTCTAGAAGTAAATCCTTCCTCCTCCTTTGCTTGACCGTGAAACTCTGGGGATCTAAATACTTTTGAAGGTTTATTTATAGTCTGTTCAACTACTTAAACAGAAGGGAAGATATATGCTGTTAATAATTTTAGAAGGCAGAGCTACATGCACACCCATGGAAATTCAACAGGTGAACTGTAGGTGCTGCAACGTAAGTGAGATGTTTAAATGACTCACTGGAATATTACTGTCATTATTTAGCTGGTGTGCTTGGGAGGTAAAGCAAGAGGGTGAAACAATAGCTCTTTTCAGCGAAGGAGCGAGTCAGTCCACCAATAAGGTTTAGAGGGAAGTCAAAGATAAAGCCCTTCTTCCAAGAATCAGCAGGGCTGTTGGGCTGAGATCCAGCCCCAGTGGAGGGGCCACTGGGCATGTGGAGGCGGGGAGGGGAGAATAGCTTTTCAGGAGAGAAATGCCCGGGAGGAGGTTAATCAGAGGAGTGGGCAGGCCCTTTGTGCCTGGAAGTGGGAGGCATTTTCTTATTACAAGTGCAGGAAAGGCAGCTCAGGAACGAAAGGAAACAAAAGACTCCATGAGGAGGAAGGAGAAGGACCTGGGCGAGGAGGCAGCGGGGCCTCTGCGGGGAGGCTGAGCAGGTGCCCGAGAGGCGTTAGAGAAGGGGCCAGAGGGGCCAAAGAAGCCATAGGTGGTGGTCCACTGAGGTTTTCTAGGGAGCATCTTTTTTTTTCTGGCAGACTAGGGAGCCATCCCACACCCTGCTTCCTCATAAGCGTCTGCGTATTTGTGGCTGGAGTCTGGACTAGGGATCCGGTTTAACCAAGAGCCCCTTGCCAAACAGCATGCCTTAGCGCCCCTGCTTGTCCCTCACTGCTGTGGATGCCCCCTCGTCATTTGTGGGCTCACATCGTCTGTGAACATGGAGCTTTGCTGAGACGTCATCTTGGGGGGTGGGCTCTGCGATATTGACGAGACTATCCCACGATAATCACCCTTGACCCTCAGTTATAGTCAAACCAACTCACCATTTGCTTTCCCGGTAAACTGTCTCCTCCTTCCTTTTGAAGTTGAGTGCTGTAGAGGGGGGATGACAGCCAGTTTTAGGAGGGCTATGTCTCCCTTCCCTTCTGTGCCCTGGAAAACACAAGTCTGGGTTGTGGGAGACAGAGCAACGGTACTTTGTGTCTCTTGTGGAGAAGTTCTGAGGCCCAGAACCGCTGCCTAAGGACATGAGAACACGAGTAGAGGGCGTTTGCTGTGTAGTCCGGAGCTGGGGGTGGGCAGTGGGACTCAGCTGTGGCCAGCGCATGGAGGGTGGAAGGTACATGCAAGAGAGGGCAGAGGAGGAGGTGCCGGCGGGGAGAATGGCGGGGTCCTCAGTGAGGGCTCTTCTTGCCTCCAGGGAGAGGAAGGGAAAATTCCTCACACTTGTCACTTATCCAAATTTACCTTCTGAGGCTCCTGTCGGAAAAATTTGGCTTATGCAGTTGGATAGACGTGAAGACCATTTATTTGGAAACTGTAGATTAGAACCTTCTAGAAAACAGAACTCCAGGTGGGTGAATGCCATAGTATGGGCCATCAAAACTTGGAGTGTGCACTTTGAAAAATCTGTTTTCCTTTAAGGATGGACACTTGAAGTCCAAGGGTCCTTGAGGGAGTGAATGGTGGGTGGGTTGCTCCTTTCACTCAGTGGAAATCAGCAGGATGGGAATAGGCTAAAATCTCCAGTGGCCTCACAAGATAAAAGTAACACAGAGCGATGCTGATCAGCTTGTCCACTAGAAACACAACACAAACCCCACGTGTAACTGCAAGTTTTCCAGCACTGACATTTTAAACAATGGGAAGGAACAGGTGAAATTAGTGTTAATAATATATTTTAATCCAGGATATCCAAAATATTATCATTTCAACATGTATTCGGTATAAAAAAGTACTAGAGATGAAGGGTGCAAGCAGACAGCTCAGTTCTGTTGGCCCCAAGAAGGAGCAGAGAGGGAGACTAGGGTGATGACTGAAGTGGGGCTTTGAGCAGGAGGTGGCCGGGGAGGCCTGGGCAGGCCGGGGCTCGGGCGGCCGTGGGAGGAGATGGTTGCCGTCTATCGAGGGATAGACCAGGAAAGGTGATGGCTAGCCCTGGCCGGTTTAGCTCGGTGCTTAGAGCATCGGCCCTCAGACTAAAGGGCCCCTGGTTCGATTCCATGCCGGTCAGGGCGCATGGGGGAGGCAACCAATCGATGTGTCTCTCACCTCGATGTTTCTCTCTCTCTCCCTTCCACTCTTTCTGAAAAGCAATGGAAAAAATATCCTCAGGTGAGGGTTAAAAAAAAAAAAAGAAATGACAGCAACACACCAGTGTTTTCGACACCCTAAACCAGCCCTACCCAATAGAAGTGTACCGTGAGCTACACATGGAAGCCACACGTGCCGTTTTAAATGTTCTAGAAGCCACATTTTAGTAGTAAAAGGGAACAGGTGAAATCAGTTTGAGTGATATATTTTGTTACCCAGTTCTTCACAATATTATCGTTTGAACATGTGATCACTATCTAGAGAGTATTGAGATAGTTTACATTCTCCTTTCTGTACTAATTCTTTCAAATCTGGTGTGCAGTTTACACCTGCAACACATCCCAGTTGAGACCAGACACACAGTTTTAGTGTCCGAGAGCAACAGTGGCTGTGGCCCCCACACTCGACGGCGGGTCACTAAGCTTCCCAGCGGCAATGCTGCCATTCCAGAGCACGTACGGCTGGTAATTACTCTGAGCATGGTGGCATCTCTGCCACCCCCTGCTTCCCGTTTGCTCCCTAGTGTGCAAGAATGCGGGCTTGTGGTTCATTTCCCACCTGGGCCCATTTTGGTTACCAGAGGGAAACTGCTTCCAAGCCATCCATCAGCCAGAGAGCCCCCAATGGGCCATTTAGGGACAAGAGTGGCCCATCCAGAGCGCGGGCATGCAGCCATTAGCAACTCCAGAGGAAAGCAAAACCAATGACTTTGAAGCTGAAATGGAATTGGAGTGTGTGGGAAGAGGAATTTCTAATATAAGAAAGGCAACAGCCCATCAATAGAGAAAGATTGGATTCAGGCTAAAGCAATGAAAGGCAAAAAATTGTGTTTTTGGTTTTATTTCTTCTGTCTGAGATGCTCATTTCAGGTCCTTGTGATTCCATTTTTCCACTTGACTGCACTGGCTGGTTCTGGGGGGTTAGTACTAAAATAAAAATTATTGCTCTTGCATTTTGCAAAAATCATCCAGTGAACTTTGGGAGTGTGAAACCATATAACAGAGTTTAAATAACGTGCAATGGCGATTTCTCCTCTGTTGGAGGCGCCTTCTCCTTGCTGGCTGAGCCAGAGAGGGAGGAGTTGCTAGAGGAGAAAACATCTGGAAGGGTCACCTGGCCGTGGAGAGGGCTGCCCGGCTCCAGTTGCCGGGGAAAGTGAGCACTTCTGATTCCACTCATACTTCAGCATCATTACAGCTCAAAGCACAAACAGCGCCATGATTGAGAGGTTTCTGGGGCTCTCCGAGATAAAGGCGGTTAACAACTGCTCTTCCGCGGGGATAAATGGTTGTTGGTTTCCTTTCATCAATATTTTAATAACTGTTTGCACATTTGAGCAATTACGGACACAGTGAGTCTGATCGCGATGCCAGAAGCAGACGGCACAGGTGACTCACCGGACGCAGGTGGCCGTCGGAGGCCGCGCCAGCTCTGTGGCAAGCGGGTTGCAGCCCCAGCCCCCGGCGGCCTGGCAGCCTCCTGAGCCAGGTGTGCCGCGGGCTCTGCCGAGGGGCCAGAGTGGGCTCCTTCCCCCCTGATGCTCTCTTCTCCCCGCCAGAGCCCTGCAGACCCCGCTCCGGGGTCAGCCGCTCGCCTCCTCCTGCTGGTGCGATGGGCCGTTGGCAGCGCCGGAGGAGGGAACCTGACAGAGGGACCCGCCTGGCCTTTGTCTAAAGGAGAGAGCTCAGCCCCCCGCCCTCGTAGAGGGCACCTCATGGAAGAAAAGTGCCGCTTATATTTCATGGACACTTCATCGCTCAGTTAAAGTGATATTCAAATCACTTCTTTCACTGTTTTGTGTTTCCTCATTTCAAGCTCCAGGTTATCGTGAATATTTTTTTGTAGGACACCAGGTATAAATGTTTTTCACAGAAAAAAGTCCGATGGGAAGATGTTAAAGACCTAGAATTTGTAGAAGGAGCATTAGGAACTATCTTTCCACGTTGTATCGAGCTTTAGAAGCGAATGTGGGAACCAAAATAACGACAATGGAAGAAATCCAGTGTGAAAGGAAATTGAAGTAGGACTCACTTTACAGACCTTCCGGGAACAAAATTTAAGCCTTCCTCGAGAGAGAAGTGAGTAATTTATAATAGTGGTAAAGAATTAGGAGCAACGTAAATGTGCGACAAGCGCCGAATGGATAAATGAATTTTGCGTGTCTATGCTGACTGTCAGGATACATCAGCCTGAAGAAACTGAAAACAGCCGGCCTCCTAGACAGCGTGACCGTAGCATTGTGTCAGGTGCCGCGTCAAACCCACTGGAACATACGCGGTGAGCACTCGACCGAGGCCACCATCACGTGTAGAACCCGAGCCCTGAGAAACGAAGCTGAGCAACAGCGGCGCTCAGCTGCGCGGCTCGGGGGCGCCAGGCCCTCAGCGCACACGTGCTGGCTGATCCGGTACAAATGGGTTACCATCGCCTGCTGATCTCTGGAAGTGGAACTCAGTTTGCTGTTCATCCAGTCTAATCCCACAGACATTTAGCGTGTTGTTGACCGTGGCTGTGAGCACTGGAAAGAATACAGAGAAAAATGAAATTGTTTTGTTTTTGTCAAGGTCTAGACTGTGCTGCTATTGATCACAAGGTGCTTGCTAGTAAATAATTCATCTGAATTCTCTTCCGCGCTCACGGTTTTATTTCCCGACACCTGCAGTCCTTTATTAAAGCACCAACGAGCGGTAAGAGCAGACCAAGTTGCCACCGCCAGTGTCATGCTCAAGTTTAGATAAAGCTCACTCTTGGCCTTTTTTCAGACCTGGCACCAGACACCTCACAGGTCTGGGCCTTTGGAGGCCGCTGTGGGTTCACTGAGGCAAGGGTGGGCCCTTGGGTGAGGTGCTGGAGACTGTCGGTGAGCCTGTGTTAGTGAAGGAACTCACCCTCGCTGCCGCATCCAGTCAGAGTATCGGAATCATTTCATTCAGTCTCTGTAAGTGGGACGGCGTTGAGTTCGGGTGTTGGTTTAATGGCGGGCTGGGCTGAGGTTCGCAAGCACTCATTCGGCGCTTACCTCCTGTGTACCTTCAACCCACGTGCCATCTGCCGGTGGGACTGCAGCAAAATACAAGAAATGTGTTCACGGACAAGGTAGCGAGTTAGCGTTAATTTAAACTTAATGCCTTTGAGGAGCACAGAGCAAAGTGGAGCCAAAAAGTTGGGGAACACAGCCCTGTACGGAATCCTACACCCCAACACAGGAACCTCATCAGTCCTCTCTCCAGCCCCTGTCCTACAGATCTGAGGAACCCGGAGGAGCTGAGTCACACGGTGGCGGCAGAGTGTGGACAATGCAACCGGGCCTCCCGACGCCCAGGAAAATGCTCTTTTCCCCTTGCTTTCTCCTGGCGCAAAATCTGGACGATACTTGGGCAGGTGAGAGCGCAGTGCCCAGTAGCATGAAAGGCACTTTTCCTAGAGGTAAATGGTATGCTGAGATCATCTGCATTGTGACCTAATTTTGTGACTTCCCCACCTTTAGTCCCGTGTGGCTGCCAGAGGCCCAAGAGGAGAATTAAAATCCCAAGAGCTGCCAGTGGCCCCCGATGAGTCACGTAACCTCCTGAGTTTCAGGCGATGAAAAAAGAACCTCAGAATCCTGTTACAGCCAGCCTCCAGGTGAGGCAGAGAGGGCATGTTTTTAAAGCCATTGGTGAAACCTATGAATTTATACTTAGTTTTATAAGGAGCAGAGATATTCCCATTGACCTCTAACTTTAGGAACTGTAGGGAGCGAAAACTACCTCAGTCCCTTTTGCAAATGTTTTATGCCCCTTTCCAAACTCTGTTTTAAAAGTAACCTTTCTATTGCTCATTACAAATATAGGTTGTAGAAACCTTGAAAAGCATAAAAAATAATTTCATTCTTTATTTTTAATGAATTTATTTAATCCTACCAGAGGTGTCCGTGGTTAGCATTTTGATGTGCCCTCCAGTATTTTTTCTCTGCATAATATATTTTTACACAAATATGGACTCACATTGTACATGATTTTGAAAACAGATTCTTTTTTAGCTCTTATAAATAAGTAAATAAATAAAAATAAAATACACTCCTGGATATAGAATGTCTCTCTATGTTTTTCAAAACCTTCTTAAATCTCTATATTGTTTTATAGTTTTTTTCATATGAGACCTACTACCGTTTTTTTATTAGACTTATTCCTAGAGTTTTGTGATTTTTTTCTGTTGTAAATGGGATTTTATCCCTTATCAAATGGTTATTGCTAATATATATATTTTAAAACATTTGGAATTTGTATGTAGATAGGTAGATAAATATTGATTAATTGATACTAGTCCCTGAAGATTCCTATTCATTTTAACCAGTCTGATCGATGGGCATTTTTCCTTTAAAATACTGTGCATTTTTAAATACTGTCCAGTAGTTCTGTACTGGCATCCTTCGTTTTCCTTTCCTCAGTAAAGGTAAAGTCTTATAACATTACTATACTATACAGCATGAGATATAAGCTGGTCCTTGCATTCAGGTCCTTGCTGATGCCTTTGTATTGATGCCGCTCAGACTTCAATAAAAGGCTATCACATTTTCCTGTGATAATGGTGAAACACGGCCCTGCCTTGACATGAGTTCTAGTGCCCAGTTTTCGCCGTTGCTCTCATCTGCTTGTCTTATAATATTGCAAACACTAACCTCCCAAATTGATCTCTGTCATCATATAATATTTAGTAGTTTCTGACAACACAGAAGCTGTGACCTATGGAGTAGAAACACACAGACATTTCTAGCTTTGGCCTCTGGTAGAAGAATTGGTCTTCATTTATGCAGCACAGCAGTTTCATGTGTGTGCTCAGAGGACTTTAACAAAGTTTAAGAGAAACGAAGACTTTGCAAGGACAAAGCAACCTTGATTTATTTCACATTGAAGGGAAAGGCTCTGGCACCCATGTGGAAAATATAATGTGGCAAAAAATGAGACGGTCATTAATTTTCATTTTGCTACAAGCATATTTTGGATTAACTCAGTTAGTGAAAATTAAAAAGGTCATAGCTACTAAGCACTTTCTTTTTCTTGTCTGTAATTGCATTAATTAGTGAGATAGATATAACAGGCCCCCCGCAAAAAAGAGCTTCTGATAGCTGTGAACATCATAGCATCTGTCCAGCCCAGAGACCGGGTTGAATAGCTCCTACCCATCTTCCTTCACGATGTGCCAGCCATCCCAAGGCTTGGTGGCTTGTGCCCCGGACGCTGCAGAGCCCCAGAGCAAGGGGCCTCAGGAAAGGCCAGACCTGTCGGCTCCCGCAGCTGTGCTCCGGCGCGTGCGGTCGACTCAGTCCCGAGGACGTGGTGTGGAGCCTGTCGCCGTCCCCGTGGCGCGTATCCGGGCGGGGCGGGGCGGGGCGGGGCACTGCCTTCCCTCGGCGTCGCCTCCTGCTCGGTGACGCTGTGTCAGCTGGCGAGCCGTCTGTGAAACAGCAGCGCACCGGGAGACACCACCCTTCTGAATCCTTTTGGTGAAGGCTAAGAGTCATAATCTACACCCTTTGGAAGTTGGAATTTTCCCCTTTGCATTTTAAAAAGCTGAGTTCGTTACTTTATACAGTAAGTCCCCCCTTATCCACGAAGGATACGTCCAAGGCCCCCAGTGGATGCCTGAAACCGAGGCTAGTGCCGAACCCTATGTAGACTCTGCTTTTTCTGTACATACACACCTATGATAAAGTTTAATTTATAAATTAGGCACAGGAAGAGGTTAACAATAACTAATAAAATAGAACAGTTTTAACAGTATACGGTAGTAAAGGTGACGTGAGTGTGGTCTCTCTCAGACTGTCTCAGTGTACTGGACTCGCCCTGCTTGCGATGCTGTGAGATGACTCGGTGCCTCCGTGATGGCACGAAGTGAAGTACTCAGCGCACGATCTGAAAGTAATGAATTGTTTATTTCTGGAATTTTCCATTTAATGTTTTTGGACCATAGTTGACTATGCATAACTGAAACCTGGAAAGCAAAATCACGTGTAAGGTAGACCACTGTGTGGTGAAGGTCAACAATTTAAAAAGCTCAGTAATCTTGCCCCGGCCAGGTGGCTCAGTTAGTTGGAGCATAGTCCCATACACCAAAAAGTTGCGGGTTCGATTCCCGGTCAGGGCAGATACCTCGGTTGCGGGTGTGACCCCCCCAGTGGGGCATGTATGGGAGAGAGCTGATTGATGTTTTTCTCTCTCTCTCCCCCTCCCTCTGTCTAAAAATCAATAAGAAACATATCCTCGGGTGCGGATTAGAAAAGTTTAACAATTTTGTCCCCGAATTTGGGGCAGGACTGAGTAAGATGGCAGACAAATGGGTCTCTCCAGATGTGAGCTCTGCTACTCCCTCGGGAATGAAGATGAGCCCAGCCAGTGTGGCTCAGTGGTTGAGTGTCAGCCCGTGAAGCACAAGGTCACTGATGGATCCCACGCCAGGGCACATGCCTGGGTTGCAGGCATGATCTCCAGTAGGGGGCGTGCAGGAGGCAGCAGCCAATCAATGTTTCTATCTCTCCCTCTCCCTTCCTCTCTCTCTAAAGTCAATAAAAAAATATTTTTTTTTAAAGAAATGAAGCCCAGCCAGGTGTGGCTCAGCAGTTGAGCGTTGACCTAGGATCCAGGATCGTGGTTCGATTCCTGATCAGGGCACATGCCCGGGTTGTGGGCTCGATCCCCAGCAGGGGGCGTGCGGGAGGCAGCCGATCAATGACTCTCTCATCATTGATGCTTCTCTCTCCCCCCCTTCCTCTCTCTGAAATCAATAGACATATTTTTAAAAAAAAAAAAAGGAAAGGAAAGGAATGAAGATGACTTACTTTTTGGAGAGCAGCTTTGAAATGGGTGTATATTGACAAACAACTTAATTAAAATCTCTGGCAAGCCCGGGACATCTCTTTGAGTGAAAAACAGGCAACAAGCAGTTTTGCACCCCAGGCCTCACACTCACCAGCTCTCCCGGGCCCCTAATTCTCTGCCTGTCGGCTGAGTGTGTTACGGTTCCTGCTTCAACTCTCAACAACGGGGGTGGGGAGAGTGGGGCTTCATGAAGGAAAAGACTGTTTTAAGCTTTTAAGTTTTCTTTCAAAATGCTTGTGTATACAAATGTCCTTGAGAAACACTGACTCATTTAAACTGCAGGACTATTAGAGGTTCCCCTCCAAGTTCTAAGTGTTCTTTGGCCTTCAGCTCTTGCAGACTTCAGTTATCCTTTTGGGCAGCTGTGTCTAAACCACAAAGAGCAGCCCTAAGCAGCAGAGGCAGAATTGATGCAACAACAAAATCCAAAACCAAAAACACGCTAATTCCAGATTAGAACAGCAACCCCGCCTTCCGTGCCCCACGGCGCAGGGACGGGTGCTGGTCACCCCCAGGATGAGAGATTTCACAAAGGCCTTTGGTGTCAGTCTGAACGGTAAAGAGACACTTCTTTTGTCCTCAGGTGGGCATTTGAAGCCCTGGACTTAGGGCCCCAGGACCCCCATCTCTCCTGTATGGGCCCTGCCTGGAAGCCATTGGTCTGGGGTGGCTGTTGAATTTATCGTGTGAAAGAAACAGCAACTTTGCGTTACCCTGAAGTAGTCAGCTGCCCGTCGTGTCTGGCCCTCCCGGGTGGCTCTGACTGGCTGTGTGAGATGGGTCTCTGGACCAGCAGCGGCTATGGACACATTGAAAACGAGTGGCAGCCTCAGAAGGACCTTGTCACCGGCATTTCTGGGGAGGGAGGAGTCACTGGGCAGTGTGACTGACCAGTGAGCATGGCAGAGTGGAGGCATCAGTCCTGTGCACCCCAAATCATTGCTCCCTACCTGCCAGGGCAGTTGGCCTTCCATTCAGCAGGCAGTTCTTGAGGACCTACTGTGCTAGGTACCGCATCAGGCATGGTCCCGGTCTCCCCTCCAGCCCGTGAAACCACCAGCAGAGACAGTCTGTTTAGTTCCTGCTGTTTCCCCCCCTCCGCCCCAGCACAGCACTGGCGCCTAATAGCACAATACAGAGCTATGACTGGATAGATAAATGAGCTAAGTACAGAAACATCCCGAAGGAGGAAACAAACAACTGCTGGTGGGAAGCTTGAGCTGGGCCTGAGGATCAGGGCTCTCTCCACAGACAGCAGGGTGGGAGGCCCCCGTGGAGGACACGTCACATTCAAGTGTGGAGCAGCCTTGCCGGTTAGGGAGCGCAAGGAGGCCTGTGCTTTGGAACTACGGGTTCACTGGTCTGTCTTGACGGCTGGCAAATACCCTTTCAAGCCATTGGTGTGCAGGACTGGGCGTGTTCAGTAGTCGTTCTAGTGTGGATGAGTTTGTCATCCCTGCTTTTAAAACATCTCCTTGACAAATCAGTTTTTAAACTTTCCTGATTCAATGAACACAAATATTGTTGATTGGGTTCTGGTTGCTTTAAACCCGTATCTGACTTTCTAGTTTTTCTACCTATGTTTGCGAGAGCTAAACAGACACAGTAGATGTAACAGCTGACAGAAGGCTGGTGAGGCACGAGGTCATAATTAATTTAGGCATCAGTGGCACCCACTGGGCACCGGTAGAAATCTGACCTTATCTCTGATGTGTTCAAAGCCAGTTATTTCACCCCGGTGTTCGGGGAAGTACACAGCCTGGCCGTCTCTTTGTGTTCTCCTCATTACCGGATCGGTTGATCAGGGTGTGTGAATTCGGAGCTCAGTGCCTCTCCAGATTCCTGCTGAACTTAGCACCATTCCATAGGGCAGCCACCTGGGGTGCCAGGCAGGCAGGGCACATGCCAAGAGAGGGTGTCCTGCTCAGCAAGGCCACCCAGAGTCCTTGGGATGGCCCCACAGCCGTTTATCATTCTAAGTAGAAGGGTTGTCCTCACAGAGGTAAAGTAGAAAGCCTGCTCCTCACTTTTCCACCTCCCTGCCTTCTCTCCCTCGGGTCCCTCAACTCTCCTTCCTCTCCTCTCACCTGCTTGTGGAACTGTGATTTTCCATGAATAGTAATCACTCAGAATGTCCCCCTACCAATGGGGTAGGTATCTTTACAAATACCAAGCCTTAGGCTAAGGGGCTAGGGGCAGGTTTCGGGGCTCTGGGAGGCTCTTAAAGGAGATCAGCGTAAAGGGGAGGGGCCTGAAATCATCACGTGGATTCTGTCAGTGAGTTAGGGGGACCCTGCCGGGAGGGCATAGGGGGCCTCTCTACAGATACCACCTGCTGTTCCAAATCGCCAGGTTCTTCCCAGGAAAATGCGTGGGTGGCTGGGAGTGATTTGTGAAGCGGCTTCATGTGAGCAAAACACACGTGAGTGTTTTGGGCTACCTGATAAAGCGGAATGTGAGAGTAAGAGGCGTGGATGATGTGGGGCTGGGGAGTATCCACAGGCCCCCAGAGCAGGGTTCTCAGACTTCCACGTGCACGAATCCCGGGGCATCTTGGCAAATGCAGGTTCTGCGGCACTAGTTCGGGGCCCCGGGCCCAGAACCTGCTTCTCTGACAAGCACTGGATGAGCAGATGCTGCCTGGCCCGCACTTGGAGTGAGAGGCCTGGAGCCCTGGTCCTCAACATTGGCTGCGGAGTCCAACACCTGGGGAGCTTTTGAGACCCCTGATGCCAGACTGTCCCCCACCAATGAAATCAGGATCTCCGAGGGCCGACTATCGGTAGTTTTGACAGCTCTCCACGCGATTCCTGCCTAGGCTCTCTGGGGGGCCTGAACGGATGATGGAACTCCTTCCTACCACTTTGGAAATTGCCCAGAAGTATGTTGCAGTTGTCAGTCTCGAGTGCCCTTCAAGTGTATATGGATTCAAGTGAACTAGCTTTGTTTTGAGGGTCACTGTAAAGGTCCCTGAGATTTCCTCCAGCCACTAGCATCTGCTCCGCCTGTGTTCTCCATCAGAGCCCTAAGCGAAGGCCACACAGATATCCTCGCTACCCCCATGCCCCTGTGGCCTGTTCTGACTGCACAGCCAGCTGCCCCAGTTCTCTCTGGCAACTTCCGAGGGCTGGGAGGGGTGCACATGAGGATAAGCTGGATGTTTTACCTTCCTGTAGAGCAGGGTTCTCACCCCTGCAACACATTGCGGTCATCTCTGGTGACTGATTTAATGGGTGTGGGGACGGGTCCATGAGTTAGGGGAGTTTTTAAAGCTCCCTGTGATTCTAATATGAACTCAGGGACAGAACCAGGCTGGAAGATAACATGAAACTTAAAAATTAGACATATTTGCATTTTCTTCAACATTTAAAAAAAATTCTAAAAAAGAAAAATTCAGACAATAGACAAAGTATAGACATTATTTTTTTTAAATATACACTTAATGATTTCATATATATATTTAAATCTGTATTCCCCACCCCCCCATCCAATACCTGGTATTTTCGAGGAGGCTAGTGGTTAAAATGCAGAGGCATTTGAACTCTGTTTGGGTACACTGGAGGGTAAAGTGTTCCTTCAGTAACTGTCACCCGCAGTATTAATTAGGGCAGTGCTAGCTGCTGTAACGGGTGAAACCAGACCTCCAGATGTTTCACACTAGGAATGTGGCGCCCATGTCACTGTGGCCCAGTGACGAGTTCTCAGGGGCCGGCCTCTTGTGTGTGGTGGGTCATTCAGGGCCCCCAGGCTGTGGCTCCCAGGTGGTCCTGGGGCCAGAGAGGAGAGTGGGCGCAGCTCCGAGGAGGTTCCCACCCCACTGGCCAGAGCTCAGCCTTGGGTCCACTCCCACCTGTGTGGAAAGGAACCCCCGGGGCCCCGGTGCATTCATGTGACAGGTGTCAGGAGCCTCCCAGAAGGCGCAGGACCCGAGGCCAGGGTGCGCGTTGCACCTGGGAATGCAGACTCCGGACCCCTAGGCGGAGGGGCCGCGGAGGTTGCTGCTCTGCTAAGGGCGTGTGGTCTTCCTTTTCTCCACAGATATCGCCAACGGCACCAGTTCAGGGGGGTACCGCCCACCCCCCAGAACCAAAGAAGTCATCATCAATGGCCAGACTGTGAAACTTAAATATTGTTTCACCTGCAAGATTTTCCGGCCCCCTCGTGCCTCTCACTGTAGCCTTTGCGATAACTGCGTAGGTGAGTAGAAATCGCCTCCGTTCCCAGCTCCAGCGCTTGTGCTCAAATGCCTGCAGCTGATGGCGTGGCCGGTTTCCTTTGAACAGACTGTGCTGAACAGAGTCGGCATGTGGGTCTCTTTAATCCTGGGAAACTGAACAACTCAGTAAGAGTTAATATTTCAGCGTCCTTGCCTCCTGCCACGACCCAGCCACCAAGCCTCATGGTACCACGCTCTGGTTTTCTCTTTTCCGCCCTGAGACACCCGCTGCCCCAGTGCAGTGCCCTAGGCCTTCTTCCTGAGCACACACCCCAGGTGAGGGCTCTTCGTTCCTTGGAGCTACCAGGCAGCAGGCACTTGAAATAAAACCATTTCACGCCCAGGCACCCCCCTGCCCAGCGAGCTGGCTGCAGGAATTGCCGGATGTGCTTTGTAGGGTTCTCCCAAGTCCTCCGTGGGCTGCGGGTGTGGGGAGCTGGAAGCATTTGAAGTGAGGGAGAGAAAAGGGGGCAGTGGCCAGGAGACTTCCAGGCTACAGTTAGGGTTGTCACCCTTCCCAGAGACCACCAAGACCTCCCTTGTCTTCCTACTGGCTTCCCCAGGACAGACTAGGGACCAGATCGAGGGAACACAGTGGGGCCCAGAGGCCCTTCATTGTAAGACTTGGCCCTACTGTTAGGCCACAACCCACCCACAGGATTTCTACAACTGACGTGGGTCCCCAACCCCTTGGAATTATTTGACAAGCACTTCCTGTCACTTCAGACTGAGAGCTGCTACCCACAGCCACAGACACGCCCTTTCCCGGGCCGGAGCTTCTGAGATGAGTTTGGCAAGGAGACAGCAGAAGCCCCAAGGTGCAGGAAGGGCAGTGAGAAATGGGCAAAAGCTTTGCGCACCAGGGAAAGCAGTCGTTTCCTCAGTCCCATAGGCTACCTCTGAGGGAAATATCCAGGGACGTTCCTGAGCAAGTAGGCAGCTAAATCCTGTTACCTCCTACCAGAAAGGATCGAGTCCTCGGAACAAATCCGTTCCCTCAGTAACACATTAGCAATTGCCAAAACTCTGAGTCTACTGGAATATGCTGTCTCAATTCCCCTTGGGGAAAATAAAATGGTATCATGTACTTCCTGCTGTGCACAGCAGTTTTCCTCCTGTTTGTCTGAAATGTACTTCATTCTCACTTGAATCATCTACAATTTGTTAGGAAGCCCATGGTTTCCCTATCAGGCCTTGTCGTGGTTTTATTAACCTACATAAATTACCTTTAGCCTTTGCTCCCCAGTGGAACAGCATGGACTTCTGTTCAGTCTTGTCTGGGTAGGAAGTAGCCTGTAGTTAAGAGCCTGGAATCTGGCACCCCGTGGTGGGGGTGCAGATACTAACTTCGTGACTTAGACAGGCTACTTCAACTCTCTGTGCCTTGGTTTTCTCATCTCTACAATGGGGTCAATAACAGTCCAGTACCTCCCTCATGGGATGGTTGAGAGAATAAATGATTTAACACACGTAAAGCACTTAGAGTAGTGCCTGGTGTGTGGCGAATGCTCTGTAATTGTTAGCACTGTTTCCGTTATTACTGCTGCTCCCTTGATATTTTTGATTGGCTTTCTCTGGACAATTTCTTGATTTCCTATAGCCTTCTGCAGGTGGGATGACCAAACTATACCTGGCCCTTGATGTGAGGGCACATCAGGGTTTCTACAGGGATAAATAGCAGCCGTTGTTTCATTTCTCATACCCTTCTTGGTGACTCCAGCCCCATGCCCATCTTGAGGACACTATAAGCCAACACATCACAGTGGCTTACGTATCTTCAGGGGAACCATCTGTAGGGTTTTCAGGACCCTTTCTTGGGTTGTAATTCTGCTCTTACATATATTATGTGATGGAATGTATGTAAGTTACATTTTTTCACATAAAATCTGTTGTTTTGCATGCCTTGCCCTGGAGCCCAGTGACTTAGTCCAGTTGGTATTTATAGGTAGGGACTTTAACTGTGAACCTGAGGAGGTTACTGGGCACCTCCTCTTTATCATTTATGGAATGTTCACCCCTCACTAGCCACCTGACCCTTTCTGTTCGCTCACTTATATCAGATGGTCTCAATTCTCTGTTTCCTATTTCTAGGCTAGATTTTCTAATCATGGCACAACTTTCTTTCCCATCCCATAGTGTTTTAAAACCCCCTTTGTATTATTACAAACCACTTTCTAAAGATCGTGTAATTCTCACATCTGTTCCCTCCATTGCCCTTAGGTTTACGTGTTCCTTAAGGAACCCTGATGGAATAGATGTAAGATCCCCTTTAAAATTGAGACATCAACCCCAGAGAATGATGTGCTTCTCCTATGGTATAACTAAGATAGTGTCCTCTCTTATAGAAACTACCAGCTGAGAAAATAAGAGTCACTAGTCTGTAATACCCAGAAGCCCTTCTGCTGCCCCTCTGATAATCCAAGTCACGGTAGCAGCCCAGCACTCCGGGGTCCCCTAACTGGGAGACGCAGAATGGTGACAGGAAAGGAGAAGAAGGAGAGAGCTTGGGGGATGGGTTCGAGAGGAGGAACACTGGACCAAAAGCCCGTTGCCAAAGCTGCATCTAAGAGTCATTTGGTGGTTCTAGGGCTGAAGCTTGGCAACTCCCTGATCAGGGGCCCGCTCTGTGGAGGACAGGTGAAATAAGTAGCACACAGTTGATTTTAAAATAAAGCTACTCGCAGAAATTACACAGTGCTCAGACCTACACAGCTTTATTTTTCCAGTTCGTTAAGCTGCATTCGGGGTTTGCAGGGACCCATTGGCAGACCAGCGAGTTGGACCTTCTGCATCCAGGAACTAGAGTGGAGAGCAGATGTCCCCGACTGAGAAGTGTAATGGCAGAGTTTGCCACTATTTTATTTTTAGATGGAGAGTTTTTATTGAAAGAATTCTGTTCTTTGCAGCCAGGGAATAACATACGGTGATGTGCTGAGACCTGGGGTTGACTCTCGTGGCTTCCCTTCCCTGAGTAATGACTAGGTCTGGGTTGGTCCTTTCTAGGCACACAGATAAATGCTGCTTTGCACTGGGAGAGGAGAGAGGGAAAATGCAGTTTCCCAGGCTGTTGCTGTTCAGAAGAGTGTTTTTCTTTGTTAAGTAAGTTTGAAATGAGAGCAGAGTCGAAGACAGAGGAAAAGCTTTCTTGGGGAGCACATTGGGGTGCGAATATAGAACCTGCTAGCAGAGCCCAGTGACTGGGGACATGGCTCTGAAGACAGACAGACCCAGGCCTGAGTCCTGGTCCTGTCATTGATAAACTGGCAACTGGGCAGGTTATCTGACCACCCCCAGCTGTTTCCACATCTGTAAAATAGAGTTACCATGGTCCTATCTCCTGGGTGTCTTTTAGCGATTAGGTGACATAGTGCCCAGCAAGCGCCCAGTACGGCCTGACGCCCACTGAGGGCTCAGGAAGTGCTTGTCACGAATGCCGTTGCCACGAGTAACCAGACAAATGCCGTATGCTCTGAAATACTGTGGAGCACGAGGTTTGTCCCACAGTGCCAGGAGTCCCCTGTGTTCCTGTAATCTGGCAGGATTTAGACGATCTGCGCACTGAAGCAGATTTCCTCTCTCTCCCTGACCTCGTTACCTGTTTCCGTCTTTCTCTGACTCTCTCGCTCGCTCTCTCTGTTCTCTCTCTGTGTAGTCATCAAGTCACTTGTGTACACTTGAAACAGTGTTTGGGTTGTTTGTCCGTCGAGGCAACAACCAGCAGCTGGGCACTGGAGCCAGCTCTGCTCTCTCAGCCCCTAGGCTCCCTCGGCTGGAAAGCATGCGGGCGCCGGTGGGGTCCTTGAAGGTTGTGCACATTCTGAAGTCCCACCAGTCCCCTCCCCCTTCCCTGACTGGGGTGGGCTCCGGGCCAGTGTCTAACTGTCTAACTTGGATCAGGCAGAGGGCACTTGGCCTGGAGGCTGAGAGGTGGCCTCTGGACTTGGCAACCGCCTGGGTCCCTTACCTCTGCCCTGCCTGGGAAGGGGACCCTCTCTGCAGGGCAGTGCCACATCTGGAGGAGCTGTGAGGACAGGGAAGATGGTGCAGGAAGCCCTGAGGCTGTGGGAGTCCCTGGGGAGCTCTCAGCATTGCCAGACTCTTCCGGGGGGCTGGCCCCATTTTCTTCTGTCCCCTTCTGTCATTTTTGTTGTCGGTGGCACAAAGAACCTCCAGACACCCTCTACAGGGACTTGATATCCTTTCCTCTTGTTTTTGGAAGAGCTTCACCTCATCTTTAAAAATCCTTATAAACCCCTTTCTCCTTCCACGCCTTCCTTGCTGTGCTCTCTCTCTCCTGGGCACTTTGCTGCATGGCCTCCCTCTGCCGTTCAGTGCCCCCCCATCCAGCTGCTTCCTGTGGGATGTGGGTTCCTGAGCTGGGCCTGCAGATATCCTGTCTGTGTGCACTCTGCTGTGTGGCCCCGCCGCCCAGAGGGCCCGTGGCTGCCTCACAGTTGTACTGATATGAGAGTCGGAGTTGTAGCTGCCCTCCATTCTGAAGTGTGGGCAGCACTCTGGGATTTCCATTAACTATTTGGGTGGTGAGAGGGCCATAAACTTCCCACAGGAAAATTTGTCATTTAAAGGGGGTGGAGTAAACTGTCATTTGTATCCTACAAGGAGCCAAAACAAACAGGGCTTTACTGTGTCCCCTAGTTCCCAGGATCCTAGTTTCTCCCTCACATTTAATGAGCACCTGTGTGTCAGGCACTGTGCTGACAGCTGGATGCATGAAAATCAAAGACAGTCCCCACAGATCATTATCAAGAAGAGGCCAAGGACAATTCAAGGTAGAAAGCATTATAGTTATCTTATTACATGGGTCAAAGAGAGTAATTGTAAAGACTACAATGAAAAATGTAGCCATCAACCTACATGCACCAAATAACACTGCATAAAACATATAAAGTTTGTTAGAAAATGCAAGGATAATTTGTTATAAACACACTTCTAGTGAGAAACAATAGCATAACTCCAGTTTTGATGGCTTAGGTAAACAAACTAAAAGTAATAAAATAAGGGACATAATTCATAAGTAGATGCTGAACTTTGTTTCTAAAAAGTATACTTATCCTTTTAAACTGTTTATAGAACATTTACAAAAAGTAATCATATAAGGCCACATGAAAAGTCCTAACTTCCTAAAAGCAGGTTGTTTGCACAGACCATGTATCTGATGACACAACAGTAAAACTGGAAATCAGCCACAGAGATATAATACATAAACCTAACCAATCGTAATATTTTTAAAAGCTTTACATCATAACTCTTGGGTGACAGAAGCTTCAAAATTGCAGTTGTGGAATAGTTAGAAAATGACAATAAGAACCGTGCAAAAGAAAACTCTGCCGATCAATAATTCTAAATTTTAAACATACAAAACAGTTAACCTGAGCAGAAAAGGAATTGTTTGGAAAACTATCGGGTAGCTCATAGAAATGAAGGAAAGGGCTGGAGAACCAGGCTCAGAAGCCAGGAAGAGCCTGGAGAGGCGGGGAGGCTGCCAGAAGCCGGTCACATCTGCAACAGGACACCACAGAGGCCCAGGGGCCATGATCAAGGTGTTTGTTGCACCACCCCTGGGTTCTAACTCTGCGGCTACGTCAGCTTAGAGCCATGACCCTGTCTGGGGGCACCAGGGGTGCTGGGCTCCGAGGCCTGGCGGGAGCTCCTGGCCTATTGCGCTTCCATCCCAGGCACCAAGGAGGGGCAGAGGCGACCCCCCACTTTAGCTTCTGTAACCGGGCGGGAGGGTGGCGCCTGCCTTGCGCCTATTTTGGGATTCTCCCCAAACAGGAAGTTTACTTGGATGGTGACTGGCCCATGAAATAAGTTTTTAAAAGTCCAGCTACAAGAAACCAAAACCGAACTTAGAAGCAAATACACAAACATAGCATCCATCTCAAGAAGACAGAAAGGGGATAGCAGCATAAACTTAAGAAAAACAGGAAGAGAACAGAAAAAAAAGAAGTGATACCAGAACTAATTCTGTGGAAAATAACAAAAAGGTGAACTTCTGGTAAGACAGAGAAAATAACCAAGTGGAAATCAAATGAGACAGATCTAGGTGAGTTGTGTGGGGTTTTTTAGTTATTGGAAATATTTTGTGTACCGATTGATATGAAAATCTCAATGAAACATTGTTTTATGGGAAATTAGCCAAAGAAAGAGAGGAAAACTTAACGAGGTGACTATGAGAAACTGAGGGGTTGACTGAACAATTATCTGAGAGAGATGCTGGACCTGATGGCCTCTCCCTGTGCTCTGAACAGTGTTTCCGAGCTTGGAGCAGGTCGGACGGCTTTTCCGTTCATTTCTGCAAGATGGAATAACCCCCCAACCGGACAGAAATAACATGCAAGAAGGAATCTCATTTATAAGTGTTTGGAGCCAGCATGGTGACATAGCCACTTTCATAGCAGTATAGTAAAAGGATTGGTCATTGAGACAGAGAAAGGTGTATTCCAGGAATGTGGTTATTTTTCAATGTCATTAAACCTATTAATATATCAATAGGTCAAAGGCCAAAAGTATATGATCATGATTATAGATACTAAACAGAGGTTTACTGCAACCTGGCACCCATTTCTAACTCTAAAACTCAGAAAACCGAGATGGGAGGCATGGTTGGCAGAATTTTTATTTTTTAAAAAATCTTTATTGATTTCAGAGAGAGGAAGCGAGAGGGAGAGAGACAGAAACATCGATGAGGAGAGTGCCATTGATTGGCTGCCTCCCACACACCCCCTGCTGGGGATCGAGCCCACAACCTGGGCATGTGCCCTGACCGGGAATCGAACCCCAATCGCCTGGATCCCAGGTCAACGCTCAACCGCTGAGCCACGCCTGACCGGACAGAATTTGGGTCTCTGATTGTCATCCTGCGGAATTGCCCCATGGCTGCAGGTGCCATTAGGGTTACTAATGAACTCTCCTTAAATTAGGGAGAGGCTCCTGGGACATCCAGGTGGGCCCACTGTGATCACAGAGCCCTTCAAGAACAAAGATGGAGAGATTCCAAGCAGGGGGAGTCAACTCGCGTTGCTGGCTTGAGGATGGGGGGCGGGGGGTTGCACATGGGCGGGGGGGAGAGGAAGTGAACCCTCTAACTGCGCTGAGCTTGGAAAGATCAGGATCCAAGTCCACCTGAGACCTGCACCCCCGCCTTTGTGAGCTTAGCCTGGTGAGGCCCTAAACTGGGCTCCTGACCCACTAAAATTTCGAAGCAATGAATCTGTTGTTGAAAGCCACTACATTTGTGGTCATTTGCTCTTCAACAGTAGAAAACCAATGCTTTTTTTAAAACTAACTTTTTTTAATAGCAAAATATTGAATTATTTACATTAAAGTTAGGAACAAATTAGGATGTCCTCTATCACTGCTAATTTTTTCTAGCTTTTCTAACCAATGCAGTAAGATGAGAAAACTATGAGCATATAACCATCAAAAATGAGCAAACAAAATTATTATTTTTTGTAGATATAGGAAAACCCTTCGCATTAGCCTGTCACTTTTTTCTCAGTGTCTCTTTGGTTGAAGCAATAGATCCTGTGATAAAATATGTCAGTCATTCTAATTAATGCCTTTGGATGCAAGCTGCCTGTTGTGTTTCCTCCCTCTCCCTCTCATTGACCTCTCCGGAAAGTTCCTGCGTGCCTCAGACTGGCCCACAATTGTGTCCCCACGTCTGGCTTGAAATGAGCACATACAGTCATGAGATCTTTCAGCCGAGGACTAGCTTAGAGGTTTTTCTTTTCACAGATAATCTATTGTGGTGCACCGAGGGTTTAATGAGACTTGCAAAATGACAGATAAGTCAAGGAACGTTACTGTCACTGTGATGTAACTCACACCTTGCAAGATTTAGAGAGAGCCGGGGCTCGTTTCACGGCTGTGCTGGAGACTGCCGTTTTCAGAAGAGGTTTATACGTTGATACAGCTCAGAGCCGAGTTTACCCAGCCCTAAGCCGTGCACAGAAGAACGTGGGCGTGTATTTTTGGCGCTGACTTATTCCTGGTTTTCTCATTAGCAGCTCAAGTGGTTTTCAGAAAGAGATGGGTTTTAATTCCATCACTCGTTATCAGTGATTTCGTGTTAACAGCTCAGGGGACAGATGACAGAGTTCCAGGTCACCTTTCTGACTCATTTGGCTGTAAGATGACATTCTTCCCTGGGAGCCTTTTCTCTTCCTCTTATGTCCAATTAGAAGGGGTCCTGGTTGTCAGTACACCGTTTTCTCCGTCTCTACCTGCCAGTTCTCATTTCCTGTGTTTCACATCCGTCCCCTTCTCCTGTCCCTGGCTGTGCCCCAGCTCTTCTCTCAGTTTTGCTCTGTCTTCCTTGAGTCTTTGGGCTGTCGCTGGAGCCACCCTTTTGTTTCAGCCAGAGAAACCCACCCTTACCCGGCAAGCTCCTCTCAACTGCTCTCCCCACAGTAAGATCCCCTGTGCTCTGCTACCAAGAGTTTCTCTCATAAAAACAAATTGCAGAAGAGTCTAGGGATGCTTTTGAGGCAATAACCAAAATAAAATAAAATTCTACAAAGTCTTTGATAATTCAGAATAATTTCCTTCATAACATGTTTGTTATGGGCATAAGTACATGTAAGTAGATATTAATTCCTTAACATGGAACACCCGGGTTTAGGAGTCTGCACTTTCGCGAACTGCCTAGGGGGCTTTTAGGCAGAGTCCAGTTTGAGAACCCTGGAAATGGACTTTCTCTGACCCTCTCCAGGTTCTGCCATCAAGGTCAGGCCCTTGGGATGCGCTGGGAATGGCTCACCTGTCACAGAGAGCAGTGGCCTCTGACAGGAGGCCCTACTTCCAGCAAAGCATTGCTAAGGTGATTTGCAAGCTTGAAAAATTTATATAAATAAATAGCTATCATCTTTTGAGGCCTGGAAGCCATGCTCTGTAAGTATAATTTTACAGATGCAGATTCATTCAATGAGGCCGCGTTCCCCCTCTCACTCACGTTAGGACCCTCTTCCCTCTGGGTGTCTGAGGTGGATGTTGATGTCAAAACAGGGGTAGAAGTCTATAGAGTGGATGTTGAGGGTCAAGTTGAGGAGTCAGGCCTTGTCTGTGGAATGCCTTGGAAAGCAAGCATTTACAGCTAATCCAGAAATGTTTGTTCACTGGTTGTTAGATGCAAGTAGAATGCAAATTAACATAGGACAGGCTTCCTGCCCTTGACAAGCTTTCTGCCTGCTCATGAAAAGTTAGCTACTTGTGAAAAAAAGTATTTGACAAGGTTGTAGCACTCAGGGTATCTACTGTGACCTTAGGATGGTCATGGTAGACTACTTCCCGTAAAGGGGAGAAATGGGAGGAAAGTCTGGAAAACTTAGACACCAGCCACCCTGAGGCCCTTGGATGCCCATCTGAGGAAAAAGGACTGGACTCAGCCACTAGTTGAGATGCTTGAACAGGAAACAGAGGTGGTCAGATTCAGCCTTAGGAGGATTAATTTCACATAAGTATAAGTATAAAGTGAATTGATAAGCTGTATTAGTCTGCTATTGCCCAGTGATGCTGTGTAACAAATACTTCCCAAAATCTCAGTGCCTTTTAATAAACAGTATTTCTTTTTCTCTGTGCCTGTGGGTCACCTGGGGATAGGGCTGGGCTAGGCTCCAGGTATTGCTGACTCCAGGTATTTATTCTTCCCCTCAAATTTGATTCTGAGACCCAGGCCGAAGGGACAGCAGCTCCCAGGCATGTCTTCCTCATGCTGGGTCACTGGACCATATGGTAGGGTGCCGCACATGCAGTGTCTCACAGCTTCTGTTGGCAGCACATCTGCTGAGACTCATGGCCAAACAAGGCTGCTGACCATGGCTGTGACCGTGACTATGACCGTGACCTCTCCGTGGGGCAGGGAAGGCTACTCTGCTTCAGGAGGGAGGACAGTGAATGTTTCTGAAAGAATCTAGTTTATTGCGCGCAGGAGACTTGAAGACCAAAGACCAGTTACCTTCCAAGAAGCGATGTGTGTCTGATCCATGTCTTTAGAACACGCTGTGCCTTGCAGGAGGGGCACGGTAATCGGTTGTTCCCTTGAGAAGCCTCGCATTGAAACTGGCCTCCGGCAGCAGATTTGGGAGTTAGAGACACAAAGGATGAAACGTAGCTTCCCAGCCCGAAGTTTCTTCCAGAATATTTGTGGCTGTAGCAGCTGCTCCAGCTACTCTCTGGTGGATGTTAAACGGTCACGTTTCACGGGCTCCCACCCACTCTCTGCGGGCCGTGGGCGGCACCAAGCTGTTCGAGGCTGGATACTTGGATAGTGACCAATAACCTGTGTGCGTTGGTTTTGAAAGCTGATTACAAGTTTATACATTTCTTTTAAAAAGCTATGAAAATAATTTGATTTGTTGGAATAGGTTAGGTTTTATTTTATTTTTAAAAGGTATTTTAAGTACTTTTCTTCGATACCCAGAGAAGCCACAAGCAGTTACTTCATGAAAGCCTTTCTCTGTTTGTCTCACTGGCCCCACCTGTGCACCTGTCTGACTTGCTCTGTGTCCCCTGACTGTGGCTCCTGGCTGTGTCCCTGGGGAGTGTGTGTGCTCATCTCTGAGTCTCGCCCCCTTTCGCCTCCCAAGGTCTGTCATTCTCTCAGGCTTATGTCTCTCGGTCAGACCTAGAAAATTTGAGGAAATAGAAATACAGGGTGGGGCAAAAATAAGTTTACAGTTGTGCGTACAGGAAACAGAGTTTATTCTTATATTATTCCTTCTTAGTTATTGTATTATTTTCCATACAAACAACTTAGATTTTCCTAAAAGTTTTAGAGCAGCATGAATTATTTAGTGTCTAAGAATGTGGTCCTCTAATACTTTTTATCCAGTTAAATATTTAAATGTTTTTATTACCTAATTTTATGAATTATGTGGGAACCATAAAAGCCAGGTAACAGTAGGTGCCACTTTATCTCAATATTCATCCTTCTAAGAAAATAAGAGGTCAAGTTTTTCTCATCTTGGAGATAAAATGTCCTAGGTTTAAAGAAAAGCCCTTTTCCACTTCATACCTTTAAAAGCATTTAAGTCAATTAAAATAGAATTACCATTTAGAGTAGAAGTTTTACATTTCAGTTGCCTATGACGTCTATTCTTCACACACCTCTGCAGACGTCCCGGGAGAAAGAAGTTGGGTTATTCCTCCTTCCTGACCATGCTGAGGCTCGGCCTCCCAGAGCCCACGCTGCTCGGGAGAGTCAGCATCCTCGGCCGCCTCTGCTTGCCCCGTGGGTTATGGTCTCATCTATCTCCAGATCCCACTCTCGGGGACCTGGATTAGAGCCCAACCTCCAGCAGATTTCAAATTCTCTACATTTCAAACATTGTGTTCAAACACGACATTGGCGAATACTTTTCCCTTAATATTTCAGTGGATTTTTCTGTCCCATCTAATTTTAACACTTCTCCATTGCTCCTTGTTTTTAAGGGCTCTTTTTTATATTCCGTCTCTCCCAGAAATCAAGTCAGCCCAGTGCCTGCGGCCCCTGGGGGCACCTCCTCCCCTCCCTGGGAGGTTCCCTCTTGTGGAAAGTGTGGGGCTGTTGTCAAGGATGAATGGAAATAATGACGTCACGGGCACTCAGTGAATGGCAGTTTTCATCATTAATAATACTCTTCTCATTACTATTTAGAGTTTGGGGCTAACAAAACAGGGCCATAACTCATTTTCCTGGATGTTTCCACTGGCCGTTGAAGAGGCACCTTCGGCCCCAGGGAGAATCCTCGGGCAGGTGACTTCGAAACTGCTGCCCCTGAGTTTCACCCGCACCCCTGGGGGTGCCTGTGGCGTCTGCGGCGCTGTTGATAGTACACCCACCTCTGCCTCCCGCAGGTAGCAGGACAGGCCAGAGGCCACTTCTCCCCGAGCCGATTCATGCTAACAACTGTCCGCTCAGCTCCTTTAGCCTCGAGTGACCGTTTTCCGTCGCTCTGCCTTCTCTGAACAGACTCAGATTTCACAGACCCCGCCTTTTCGCGTGCCTGGCTTGCCTGAAATCTTACCTTCGCTATCATTTTTCAGCGTCTCCACCTGGCAGCCAGGAGCAGTGATCAGAAACCTACTTAAGGCAATGGAAGGTGTCTCTTCCTTCACTTAGAGCGTTCTTGTGGAGAGTCTGCTACATGCAGGCACTTACATAGGTGCCAGGGGTGACCTGGGGAAGGAGAGGAAAATCCACAAACTATCCCAGGGCAGAGCGAGACGCTAGCTGAGGTGTGGTCAGGGCCACCAGCTAGCAACTCAGGTTCAGATCCCCCTGATTAGAGAACCTTCTAGGCGCATCTGCTCCCCTATTCCTTCCCCCAGGCTCTGTTCCTGTGTGGGCTCCCTTAGGGAATAGCTCCTAGGAATCCTCCAGAGATGCTGCAGCATAGAGACCCCTCCCTTTGGCAGGATCCAGTCTTCAGAATCAAGGGATGTGGCAACAACTACAAAGTGCTTTTCCTAAAACGCTCCCACCCCACACAGCCGGCCCCACCCCCTAGGGCCTAGCACCCCCCGTCAGTGTTTCCGCACAGAAATACCCAAGCTGACCTCTAATAATAGTTGTTTGAAACGTCCAGATGTTGTGGTTGCACGCAGCCTGAGTTGCCAGCTGTCAAGCTCCCCTCTCCTCCTCCAGATGTTGTCCCTTCCAGCCAATGACTGCTCCAGCCAGGTCCCCAGAGCCACATCTGTGTCAGCTTGTGCCCAGATTCCCTTCTCTTCTTCCTGGGAAACTGAACGACAGTAACGTAAGCCTCCTGTTCAGAATGAGCCGGGCGGCACCCGGCTTCCCGCACCCCTCGGAGCTCCCGGGATTGCAGCCAGAGCAGGGCCTCGAGGGGCAGGGCGAGCCACCCCATCGGGTTTATCCATGACCCCTGGAGGGAGAAGGTTGAGTGTGGTGGGAGAGCAGCCAGATTTCAACCCTAAATTAGGCTTTCCTCTGTTAGGAGTCCATGCCTTGGGTCTGAGGAATATTCAGGAGTCTGAAAGTAAGTGTCCTCACCAAAGAACAGAAGGAAGGCCTGGAGGCACAGAGTCTGTGCAGCTGTTTTTCTCTTGCTAGTCCTAGCACTTGATACCGCTGGGCAGGTGGCAAATGCTCACTAAAGCACGTGGCATTTAGTGGCCGAGTTCTGGAGGCAGGTGGAGCTGGGCCCCGTCCCAGCCGTGCTGCCCATCAGCTTCGTGACGTTGGCAATGTGCTTGCTCACATGGGTGTCCTTTAGGTAGTGAGAAGGTTTATTCAGTCATTTGACAGATACTTACTAAAGGCTTAGAGTAGGTTGGTGGATAAAAGCAAATCAATAAGATGATTTTAGTTAATGGTGGGGTATCTGACAGGACTTGTTCATGGATGGGACGTGGGGGTGAGGGAAAGATCGGCATCAGAAGTGGTGCCTGGGCCCTGGCTGGGTGGCTCGGTTGGTTGGAGTGTCATCCCATACACCAAAAAGGTTGTGGGTTCAATTCCCAGTCGGGATTCGAACAGGAGGCAACCGATCAATGTTTCTCTCTCTGCCTCCCTCCCTCTCTCAAAAAATCAATAAAGACATATCTGCAGGTGTCCTCATGCCCTTTTCAAGAAACGAGCTTGCACTTGACATAAATAGGGTTGGGTGATTTATGATGGGCGACCAGAAAGTAATGAAGTTGACTGCCTTGCGTAACTTTGTAATGTTTCATTTACATTGTCACACCTCATCTCGCCCTCTCTGTACGTTTTTAAAGCACACGTGGGTAGATAAAATGTGAACACTGGTCAGAAGCTAAGCTTGGCCCCGAGTAGAAGCTAAGTGGTATGCCTAGCATGTCCCCTCCCGCAGGCCGTCCGAGGTGAGTGGGTGCTAAAGGGCTCCCCTCGGTCTTCCTGATAGAAGGTCAGCCGAGGGGGACAGGAGAGAAGCAGCTAGCTGTGCACTCGTGTGAAAGCCCCAAGGCGAGAAGTCGTGGGTTTGTGCTCAGGGTACCTGGTAAGGTATCAGAATTCGAGAAGCCCACGCCCTGTCATTTATAAAGTGCTGGAGGCCACCCGTCCATTCGCCCAGAGAGAGACTTGACCTCAGGCTCTAGTTTCACTGCTTCTGAACCGTGTGGCTCCAGGCAAACGGCCTCCCTTCTCTCTAAGCCTCTGTTTGCTCATCTGTGAAATAGGACGACGTCACCATTTTCTTTTTCTTTTCTAAACCACCCTTCCCAGACATTACTTCGTTTAACCCAACAAGAGCCCTATAGAGTATCCCTGTCTCACGGGTAAGGAAGCTGAGAACTGGGGGCTGAAGGATCTGGTGTTACATGGCAATCGAAGGTCACAGTTCACTTTAAAAAATAATAACAGTTCTCCTACGACTATTGAAGTAGCGGAGACATTTCTTAGGAAACAGTAGTTATTGGGGTGAGAGACCAAGGGTTGTCCCTCTGTCCTGTCCCAGGCCCCTTGGGGCGTGTCTCTGTGGTCACTTACCATGAGAAGTGGCTGCTGAATACAACAGTGTACCCACGGAAGGCGGAGACCCCGGCCCGCCCTTACATCGGGGGCCTTGGTCCCCCCTTAAGGAGAGATTGTTCTGTGAACCAAAGAGGTGTTTTTGTCCTTGTTGTTGTTTTACAAAAGGGTGAAATCTTTACTTTTCTAACTGTAATTAGCCAAGTTCTGTTGAAAGAATAATTATGTCCTTGAAATGCCTTAAAGGTAAGCCTTGCTCTGAGTGGCTAATTGGTAAATACGGAGCATGATATCATTTATTACATTATCAGAGGGTTGGGTGGTGGGGAGAGGGGCTCCCTCATGTAAAAAATACATTTTATTAATTGATTTCCTTTTTTTTTTTCTTTTCTGCCTCTCATTTCAGAACGGTTTGACCACCACTGTCCCTGGGTAGGCAACTGTGTGGGGAAAAGAAACTACAGATTTTTTTATATGTTTATTTTATCTCTGTCTTTTCTGACAGTCTTTATCTTTGCATTCGTTATCACCCACGTCACTCTTCGTAAGTATGCTGGCGGATTCAGGTTGCGTACGTAACCCTGTGCCTGACCTTGGTTTTCTGATTTAATTTTGATTTAATATTTTGATCATTTGGGGCTCTCTCTTCTCTTCCCCTGTCCCCCTCCTCACTTCAGGCCGCCCCCATTGCGTTTCTGCCTTCCCCTGCCATGCCCCCCCATGCCCCCTCCCCCCCCTCCCTCCCACTCCCCATCCCCCACCCTCCAGGGGCAGCTGCCAGGTCACACCTGGGACAGGCTCTCTACCTCCAGGGCTTTCTCCTTCATACACTGTCCCTATTCCAAGCTCAGTGACTTCACTGTCTCTTCTGCTAAGGGGTCCCCTGGAAGAATCAGCCCCACATTTGCACAAAGGACAGCTTGCTGCCGGGATTACCATAGAGCAGCCGGGCTTTTTATTTTTTTAACATGATATCTACTTAAGCAGAACAGTCACCTCCCTAGAAAAGAGTGTCTGGGGATAAAGCCTGGGTTTTCTTGCACCCGAATCTACACATTAAAGGTATGCATTTGATAAGATGTTCGGGTATCTGCTAGAACGTGAGAGAGCTAGCCCTGGCATATAAAGGAAGCAGCTTGGTTAAAAATGAGATTTGGGGATAAATGACTTCAATATATATTTGCCTAAGCAAAGGGCATGTTTCATTCCCCATTCTGAAGGTCGTAACTTCGAGTTTCTTTTGTCTCTTGGCCATTCACTTTCCTGCAGTAGACAGTGACGAGAAGGGAGTTAATTGGCTTTGAGCTATAAATTTGAGACTTTAAAATCCCATTACAGTGCCATTAGCAACATTAAAGTCCAGCGGGGCCTCTTGTCCACATTCCTGAAGTACAACCACCCATTAGCAAGTACGGAGCCTCTTTCTGGAATGTTCCAGAAAGTATCTGAGCACACGCCTCACTTTCTCCCGGAGCCGCAGCACTGAAACCGCAAAGGGGGCGTGCTGAGGCTGCAGCTGGAAATGCTTTCCTCCCCTTCTCTTCTGGGGGGCTGTATGTGCCTGCATGGGACCTGGGGAAGTGGATGGTAAGGAAGTTTCACTCTCGTTTTTTTTAAATATTGGTCAGTTTTGGACGTTAAATGGAGTACCCCAGAATTTCATGGGCATTTTTAATCCGCGTTCCCATTTTTTCTTACTGAAATCCTTTCATCTGAATGTGATACAGATCTGTAATATATGCTTGGGAGCCGTAACTTGGCGGGACTGCAAGAACAGGGGTGACATTCATAAGGACCTTTCCCACACACCGGGGGCTGATGCCAGTGTGGCTCGGCAGAGGCACCTCGCCTCTCAATTTTCAGAGTCGAGAAATGGCAAAAGTAGCCAGGGTCCTGTCTGGGTGTTAACAGACCAAAGGTTCCAAGAGAAGAAGCCCTTGCATGCACACGTGTGGAAGAAAGAGGTACTGGTATCCAACATACTACCAGTGACACTACAAAACAGTGTAAATGGTGCATTTTCATGTCGTCTTTAGCACCTTCAAAATGCTTTCCTATATACACAATCACATTGTAGTTATGGCCTTGCCCTACATCCGGGACAATAAGGACCTGTTTTCATTTGCTCAGCCACACACGCAAACTCTGGGAGCCCACGCACAAGCCCCGCCTCACCCCGCAGTGGGGTTGTCATTCCACTGGCACCTCCTCTCAAGTTTCGCTCACCAGGGCTGCGGAACGCTGGCTTTTGCTGTGGTTTACGCTTGTATGTTTTAATCCAGTCTTCCACACAAAAAGCGCTCAGAATGTATCTGCCTTCAGGTTACCCAAATGTTTTGGACAAAAGCAAATAAAGATTTTCCTCTCCTCTTATTCTGCCCCCCAACAACCCCCTACTCCCCCCCTTTGGCTTGACCTGGGATGCTTTTAGGAAGGGCAGAGTTTTTATATGGTTCCCATGACCCCCCTAAGATTGCAGCTGGGAAGCTGTCGCCAGAGTTGTTCCCACCAGGTAACGGGCTCTGAGCAGAGGACGGGGCTGGGAGGGGAGCGGAGTGAGGGTTCTGTTATCGCAGATTCCTGACAAGTGACGTCTGGAATTCCTCACAGAGGAGGGGACTTTGGGGAAGTGATACAATTTGGGTTCAGAAGGGAAAGACAGATTACTTCTTCTGGTCTCGTTTGGCCTCAAGGCTGTATTTGCTCACAGGTCTGCCTCAGCCTTGCTGGTTTTCCCTCCTGGCCCAGTAGGGACACCCAAGCTTCCCTTAGCTCTCCCTGGCCGGCACCCTGGCACACGCGGCACCCCCTCGGGCCTCCGTGGTGGCCAGTGGGTGCAGAGAGAAGGGGGGCACGCACAGAGGGAATGGGACCTCGAGGAAGAGTGTGGAGCCATCCCACTCAGCCTCCCGTGGCTGAGCAGGCTTCCAGCTACACAGAGGGGCCTGGGACCTGCCTGTAACTCCCACGTTGCAGCCACGCCCACACCATCACAACATGCCGCAGGAAGGCACTAGAACCGTCCCTGTATCAGTATCACCTCATTGCTGCCCCGGGGCCAGACCGTGCCCCCAAACACATGGCTTCCTGCAGTACAGTGGGGACCCGGCATCACCACCCCACGATGGGAACCTCAACAGTTCTTCCTTTGAGCTTTTATTTGTAAAGACCATAATGTCAATACATAAATAAAAATTGCTTCTTGTCAGATGCATCTTTGCTCAAGCCCTTAAAGAAATGTTTTCTGGCATAGACAGTCATGTTAAAGTGTCCCAAACTCAAAAGGAATCTAATAAACCTCAGCTTTATGAGTGTTTACTCTGGGCGCAGAGAAAGATGTCTTTTATACGTAGCCTAGTTTCTAGGACATCCAGGGTCAAAAGTTAACAAACCCTGGGAAAACTGTCTTTCAAAAAAGAAGAAAAAATGAGGAAAACAAAGGAGTAATCAGAACTACAATTTATGGGAAAATATGCAGACATCCATCTGCTTTTACTGAAAACACATCCTGCAGATGTTGGGTCTGGGTGTGATTCTGCCGTGTGCTTGTTGAATAACTTCAGGGGGAGCTCAGTCTCGGATCAGGACCCCGGGTGCCGCAGCACATACACAATATAATTATTTCATTGATCCTGAGACACCTATGATTTTCATGTAGATGAGAGAGCTCTGAGCGTGACGGGTTGTTTTCCGGGGGTGACTGTTTGAATACTAAATGTTGATTTTATTCCCACAGGTTCACAACAAACAGGATTCCTTAATGCTCTTAAGGACAGTCCTGCAAGATATCCTTTGTGGTGGTTGTGTTGTTTGCAGGGCTGACGTGTTGTGTTGGACCGACCTTCTCCTCGGTTACCTCTTCACCTGTGCCTTGGCTTGTCTCCTCAGAAACCGTATTCTTTTTTGTTCCGTGAAGCACCTGAAAGGCCCCCTAATGCTGGCTTGCGTGCGAATGGCGTCTGAAAGCTTGGACTTCGCAGCGGCTCACTTAGCCTGGCTTCACTTGAAGCGCCCTTTAGCTGGAAAACCTGGTGAACTCCTGCCCAGCCCCAAGAACCCACATTGATTGTGTTAAGCCAGGCTGTCTGGGGAGAAGTCAGGCTGCAGGCTACATCTGGCTTCGCGTTGATCAGCAGGTGGTCCCTACAGAATCTCTGCGGATGCCCCTGGGGGGTCCCTTTCTTGGCAGGCAGCCACCAGATGGGACTCCCGGAGCCTGCGTGTGGATTCGGTCATGGGGGTCAGTTTGGCATCCCTCTGGGCAATATAGATAACCCATATTTGGTTTCAGAAACACCACCTTTCACAGCCCTGAACGGTCAATGTCAAGTCACTGGATTAATCCCATCCTCTCAAACAGTATATATGAGCATGTACTGTAGTATTATATTTTTAAATATATCTTCATTGATTTCATAAAGAGGAAGGGAGAGGGAGAGAGAGAGAAACATCAATGATGAGGGAGTCGTTGATCGGCTGCCTCCTGCACGCCCCTGCTGGGGATCGAGCCCACAGCCCGGGCATGTGCCCTGACCAGGAATCCAACTGCGATCTCCTGGATCCGAGGTCGATGCTCAACCGCTGAGCCATGCCGGCCAGGCTACTGTAGTATTTTGAACTTCTTGAAAGAAAAATGTTCACCCCTTAAGTTCTCGCGTGGGCTCCCGCTCCCTCGCATCCAGCTAGGTTTTACAGTAATGGGTGTAGTGCCAGCCAGCTCGCCCCACTGCCCAGTTCCCTCTGGGACCCAGCCCCCTTCCGTCTATATAACCAGGTAGCCTGGACTTGAACTCCCTGTTCCCCGGAGTCGTCGTCTTGCGGTAGGGAGCTCTTAAAGGAAGGAAGAACTTCACTGAGGTTACATATCCCTTGTCAGTGGCAGGGACTCCCTGGTGAGAAAGGCTGACCCGAACCCTGGAGGATTTCAGCGGCTCCGCTCCCTGGGGCTTTTGGGCCACCTGCCGCTCCACGTGGTTCTCGTGGGCACCTTCACCCTCAGCCCTCCCCACTGGAGCTGTGTGGAGCTGGGCTTGCTGTGGCCGGGTGTGTGTGTGTCATCCACTGCAGACCTCCCAACCCAGGGATCTTACCATCTCCCAATCCTGGGATGAGTCGTAAGGAAAGACCAGTAGCAAGTCCTCGATGGGTTAACAGCTTTTCATTCCTGCTCCATCACATCTGTCACAGCTAATTATGAGGTACGGGTCATTGCTTTTAACCCTTTTGTGTCTCAGCTTTTTGGCCCACGGGAGTCAGCCACTCTGTACTTGACAATGCTGTGCTAACAAAATTAACTATTGGAATCTATGTGAGAATGCTCAGCGCCCAAGCATTGCTTACACACGTGGGAGGAGCGATTTCAAGGAAGCTTCTTTCTGTGGGGGTTGGTGCGATGGGCAGGCTCTGCCAGAACCTTCTGTTAGAGCTCACACGTCCGCTGTTCTCACGGTTTGGCTGTGCTCACAGTCTGTATAATCAAGAGCATTGTGTTCCCCACAGGGGGAGTAGACAGATGCTGCTGGTGGAAAGGAAGAATGGCAGTGCGTTCGAAGTGGCACGCTGACTGTGCTGCAGAAACCATTCACATGGGAAAGGGAGGGAGAAATGCTCTTATTTGGTCCAGAGAAAATTTTAGCTTAGTTTCTCTCAGAATATCATTCTCAGGTGGAGGCAAAGAGTTTACCCTATGGCCCGGATTTTGAAAACTCATAAAAAAATCTCAGCCACTGTCTTCCCAGTGTTGCTATATCTGCTGAGCCTCACCAATAGCCTGAGGTTTTCTCCTTTGAGGCTGTTCCCTCAGCATTGCCTCCAAGTTCAGGATGTTGGTGGCCAGGACCTGCTGTGAGTGCATGACAGGCCCTTACAGCATCCAGGCGTGGCTTGGCTGCAGGACATCTGTACCGCCAGGCCAGGGCCTCTCCCAGGCCTGCTCTGGCACGTTCCTGGCTGTATTAGCTGCCTGTTGCTGCTGTAACAGCCACAAATTAGAGGCTTAACACAACATAAATTTATCATCACACAGCTCTGCAGGTCAGAGGCCAGTAAGTTCAGCTGGTTTCTGCTGCAGGTCCCACAAGGCTTAAATCAAGGTGTTGGCCGACCTGGGCTCTTACCTGGAGGCTCTGGGGAGAACCCTCTCCCAGGCTCATGCAGGGGGTTGACTGAATTCATGGGGATAGGACAGGTCCCTGTTTCTTGATGCACTCCCTGACTTATGAGTCCTTTTCAACGCCAGCAACAGTGGATCAAGTCCCTCTCATACTTTGAATCTTTCCTTTTTTTTTCCACCATCACTCTGACCTCAGCCAGAACCTCTCTGCTTTTACAGATTGGCCCCACCCTGATGATTCTGCGTAATCTCATCCCAAGGTCCATAACTTTCAATCCACAAACTCCTTTTCGACTTGTCGTCAGTGTATTCTCAGGTACCCGGGATTAGGTATCTTTGGGGAGGCCATTGTTCTGTCTGCCCCACGGGCCTTCGCAAAGCTCACTAGCAGTCGGTCACTTCTCAGCCCACCAAATTGGCAAAAATCATAGCACTGGTAGCACGCAGTGGGGGTAAAGATGTAGGAAAGTGGGAGGATGACTTGGTACCATCTCTTGAGGGGGCAGTTTGGCAAGTCAGTCAACATTTAAAATATGCTTAACTTTCAACTCAGCGATGACACGCCTAGTTGTTAATCCTGGAGAAATACTAACCTTCATGTACAAAGAAATACAAACAAGAAAATCCACTACCCCATTTTTGTGAGCAGTGAAAGAATTAAGAAATCTAAATATCCATCAATAGAATATACTATGGTTCATCTATACTCTGGAATTTATAAAGCAGTTGAGAAAAATGAGGTAGATGTACATGTTGACATGGAAATGTCTAAAAATCAAATTGTGGAGTGATGCAGAGAGTATGGTCCCTTTTAGGTACAAGCACCCGCCATGTCTCACAGCTTCCCTGGGCTGTCCCCTGTCTGCCGTCCAGTGGTTAGCGCACCCTTTCTCGGTGATCTGCCCCTCACAAGTTTCTGCTCAGCCATCCCCATGCCACCTCCAAAGCCACACAGGTGTCCAGCTGGAAGGCAGGAGCCAAACACACTGATCAACTGTCCTGATGGGATCCTGCCCTACTTATCACACATACATCCTCACTAATGACCAGAGCTTCATATTTTTTCTGAGCAAATCGTAACCCAGTAGAACCTAAAGCATACTTCTGGAATATAGATTTATGATGCATCAACATTTCTCAACAGACTCACTCAGTAGACGGAGGCATTCTCCAAAGCACGCATTTCAGACAGAAAACACTCGTCAGAACAGGGGTCTTGGGCAGTCACATTGCTGACTGGGGTTAGGGGTAGGGGCACACATGAAATATGTGCTTTTTAATTTAAAAACGCAGCCCCTCACTTTAACTATGGGTTTGCGTGATGCTCCTTAATTACTCTCTACTTCCAAAAAGAATAAGGAAGGTCAGGCTGGGAGCAGCTCAGGACCCATCATGTCACCTGCCTGCTCTTCCCCACGGGGCACAGGCCGCTGGGCTGTCGCGTTCCACCCGAACCTCACTCTCGCCTCGCCTCGTTTCCTTTGGGAGAGAATGGGGTGGTTTTCTCAGACTCGTTTGTGTTAGCCGAGGCAGCTGCTCTGGGGTATTTTGGCTTCAGTGTTAGGTCACCTTTTCCCAGGCAGGAGCCCAGCATGACAACGGGTCAGGAGATGCCACAAAACTCCCACCCCTATGGTGCTTGCTTTCAAAATGTCTTACCTTTTCTTGTACATTTTCACTCGTTCCATTTTTTATATTCCAGCTGGAATTGTGATGAGAATTATAGTGACTTCATAGGTTAATTTGGGACAGGTATACACCTTTATTGCTGGTATAAAAGCGTGTAGGAGAAAAGGAGTTGAGAGACCGAAAGATGGTCAGATGGTTTCTTCTGAGGGGTCTCAGTGACTCTCCATTTGCAAGGTGTCTGCCATGTACATCAGTGTGAAGGCAGTGGCCCCCGTCCCCGGCACAGTGGTGGGCACTCGGGTGACAGGCACAAGCTGTGTTTCCCTGTCTCTGTCTAAGGATTACAGGGTCGTCTAACTGCTGAGGATAATATGCCGACAGGTTCCTGAGCCTAAATATCTAACAGCATTAAGTGCTGTTGTGGACACTCTGTCTAGAGAGCAAAGGGAATTGCCCCTGATATCTGCCCTTCCCTCCAAGCTCTTCCTGGAAGTGAGCGTTGCTCGTTTCACTGTAGTTTTTAGGGGGGAAAAAAAAGAGTTCCCAATAGCACCTATTTCTATACTTAAATATCAGAACCCAAGACAGAGACCTGACGTAGAATAAGATGCAGGAGGACTCGGGGCACATGCCTGGTGCCCACAGAGCAGTGTCCCTCAGCACCGTGTGGCACCCAGGGCCTCGTAAGCCCAGAGCTGAGAAAGGAAAGGACCCGAGGCAGAGCCTTGGACTTCAGCAGTCCCTGGCCACTGTGGGATCTGGGGGACTTCGGTCAATAAGAAAACCCACATAAAACACACAGACTTTTCAAAATAAACTGCCATCTGGATTTGGCAGTAGGAATAAAAAATCAGGCCGTAAGCCTGACCGCTGGAATGTAAAGAGATGGGCTGTGACATACTAACGAAGATAAGCTCTCCACCCAGGGGTGGCCCCGAGGCCGTGGGACTGAGGAGCAAGGTTCAATGTCACAGGCAGTCTCTGTCTTGCTGCCGTGAGGTCCGAGGCCCTGAAGTTACGGCCTGTCATGTGGCACTGTCATAGTTTCGGGCCTTGGGAAGGGTTCTGTCTCTCCCAGAAGCCTGGAGACCAAGTTCTAGTTCTGTTTTACCACGGACTGCTGTGTGAGCTCCAATACGCGGCTTGATGACTCTGAGCCTCACCTTCCAGTCTGTCAAATGGAAGAATTCGAGTAAATCAGGACACCTTACCTTGGGGGCCAGTGTGTATCCATGGAACAGCATCAGGGGAGTTTTTAAGCCTCCTGAAATTATAAGAAAAAATGTGTGTGCATTTTTTCTGAGATTTAAAAGAGTGGGGACACAAAACAGTTGAAAAGCTTTAGTTTCATGGTGTCTCACTTTCACCCTCACCAGCCTGCCCAACATTGTTTCCAGCTCCCTGCAAGGCATCAGCCCTTGCTCAGCTCCCCAGGGGTGGACAGACTCCTGTTCCCTTCGGCCCGGAGCTCATCTTCCTCTCCCTCGCCTGTCCCAGGACAGGGCCGGTGCATAAGGCTCAGAGTAAGCGCTTCTGGAATTGTGCAGAGACCCAGTGGAGGAGCATCTAGCCATCAGCATTTTCCAGTATTTTTTCAGTTTCATAGTCAGCTAGTGAGTGCCTCGGGGTGCAACATCTTGGGCCAGGGGCTTCGGGGGATTTACAGCCGTACCCCTGGCCACAAAGGAGACCCACTGTCTTACTGGGAGTTGGGTGGAGACAGGAGGCTGCAGTGCTAACAGCTACAATTTGGAGCTCATCTCTGATGCAGTAAACTTCCAAGTGCTTATAAATTAGCTTCTAGTGGAATTGGCACGTTTCCTGTCATTTCTCTTCTTTTTAAAATCAGTAAATGGGTTTTTATACATTTAAGAGAATGTATATTATTCTTATTCTGGCAGAGACAGTTTCAACATCCAGCTGTTAGGTCAGTGAGATGTATTGTCCAGGTGTTTGTACCGAAGTCTGAGACTGAATGTGAAGGGGACTGTCTCCCTCAGCAGCCCCAGGCTCCGGAATCTCTGACAAGGACCCCCTCCCTGCAAGCAGAGATGGGGACGGTGAGCTGGAGCCACCACCCCTCAGCAAGAATTAAGAAAGCAGCCAGGCCATGGCTTGTCTGGCGAACTGGCAGCGCCACACCCCAGGGTTCAAATCCTAGCCCTACTGTTTCTTAAGCAAATTATTTAGCTGGTTTCTGCCTCAGTTTCCCCATGTGTCAAGTGGGAATTGTGCTTCTCGCTGGGCTGGTCTGAGGGTTCAGTTCGTCCCTGTGAAGCCTTTGGACGGCACCTGGCACAAGCCCGTGACGCCAGCCATTGTTCCGAATGGTGGCGATTCTGCCCTCAGACTCCCCGTGGGAGGAGCGGCTGCTGTGGGGGGGCCAGCGTGGGCCGCGGTTTGCACCTCACCTCGAATTCATGTCATTTTGACACAGGCGTGAGCTAACGGGGAAACTGCCTTCTGCTATTTATAAAGTGTCTCTAAAGCATGAAATATTAATATAGAAAGCTGCATTTTGTTGTTGTGCTAAACCTTTAAAATTCCACGTCCACGGGCAGGACAGTGGCTCCTTGTAGGGTGGCGATCGTAAGCGGCTTTGCAAAGGGACAGCATGGGCAGTCGCCGCCTTAACTGCTGGCCCTCACCTCGGCTCTCACGCCCGTGTTCTGTGGTTTGCACAGAGGAATGGTACGTGTCCTTGGGCTTCACTGTCGTGCTACCTGGACTGTAAACCTCTGGCGACGCGCGGTGCTCCCGAGATCAGAGCTCGGCTCTTCACGTGTTCTTCAGTGAATAAATCTCTGCTTCCATTTTTTATTCTCTCTTTCCTGCTCTTGACCATTTCTTGCTTGGCTTCACGTGTCCCCTCCTCTTCAGTCTTTCTATCTTGTCTTTTCCTCCAGCCTGTGCAAATGCATTGCCGGAGTCACCTCCTGGTACCCCCGGTTTCCTGACCGTCCGCCCCTGTGCACCTCCTCACTGTCCCTTTCAAGCCGGCGCAGGGCGTGGCTCCGGCGCGGTTGCCTCTCAGTCTGTCCCCTCTTGGATGGGGCATGAGGTTAGGAGAAGGGGCACCTGTGAGTGCTGACCTGTCGGAAGGCAGTTGAGAATGAGACAGTCTTTGCTACGTAGGCCACTGCCCGTGTGTCCCCGTGTGCACACCAGGCCTCCCACCATAACCGTCTGCCCACCTGGGTAACCCTGGGAGAAGGGGAGGGGTTGCCCAGGCTGGCAGTAGCCCCGGGCAGGGATCTGCTTCTCGGCATCTCCCTCCCCCTGCTGACCCTCCCCACCCGTCTGTGTTTATCTGCTTCCGAAATAACCGCCTTCGTTTTCCTCTCCTCCGCCCTCTGTGAGGACAGGAGGGCCCCCCGGACGCTGCGTGTTGACGTTCTAGTGGGCTCGGCTGTCCCCCTCGGCTAGCTGGCACAGGGCACTCTCCTCCTCCTGGGTGGTGCTTTTCTGTGAACTAGCAGTTTCTCGAAGTTTAGCCCTTGGAAGAATAATGCATTTTCTACCGCTTCGGGAGCAGACCCAAGGGTGCATCCTGACGTTGACTGTTGGTCGCAGGCAGGAGCCGTTCGTTCCTCCGTTCGGTATGCAGCCCACGTCCCTGGACAGTGGCGTTCGTTCATTGTGACGTGGCCAGTCATGGCGCTGCCCTGGGTAATGTGTTCATTTCTCTGGTCTAAGGGTGAGTTATATCCAACCCTGAAAAAAAAAATCAATGGAGATATATTACAGTATGGGGCATGGCTCCCATCCCTGGAAGCATTAGGAAAGCGCGAGTATTTTCTCTGGCCTATAATTCATTGTTGGGGGATGCATGGTGCGTACTTAAACTCCCAGACCTATGAAGAAATTTTTTCCCCAAGAAACATCTGTATCTTATAAATAGAATTTTATAAATGTTTGTGGGACAGAAAAATTCTCTGGTCTTTGCAAGTCGCCAGGCTCTTGGCTGATTCTCTGTCCTGTTGAAGAATGCCAGCCAGCCCTTTCCTCCTTTGGCTATAACACACCTGTGGACTGTCCGTCACCCAGAGCCTGGTGAGCATCCAGGGTTCAGCGCTTTCTGTGTCAGCGTTGGCTGAGGGGCTGGGAAAGCGTGCCCTAAATAAAAATGACCCTCACCATGATGCCGCCCTGAGAAGTGCCCCCACTGGTTTAGAAGTCCACGTGCAGACGGGAGCAGGCAGCCACCGGTGTGGATGGGCTGCCCAGAGAGAGCCATGAGGATAAACCCTGCCCGGTACAGCCACCCACGGTCAGTCACTCACAGCCTCCCCATCAGGCTGGGGGAGAAGCCTCTTGGGTACTACAGCCCTCAGCCCTCGGAAGCCAAAATTAGAGTCTGTGATTGAAGCGCTATCCAATACTGAGTCCTTCCATCAGAGGCCAGGGCTGCTGCCAGCCCCAGCCGGTGTATTTTCTGGTGTTGCTGCCACAGTCGGTGGCTACACAGTGAGTCACAGTGAAAAGGCGAAAAGGGTCGGGTGGGGGACAGTCGAGGAACCCATGGAAAGGTCAACAGGTCAGGTTCAGGGAGCCCGTCCATTTACTGAGCCCGATGCCGCGCAGGTGGCGGGAGGACATGGCATAGGGCCTGCCCGAGGGGGTCCCTCCAGGTAGGGAGAACACCCGTGGGAGAGGCTACATAGATGCAAGAGGCCTAAGGGAGTGCCTGTGGTGTTTCCCGTCCAAACTGCAAGCCATGGCAGCCCCGCGGGCACCCCAAGAGCCTCCCATGCTCCCGGTTCACGTCCTTGACTCAAGGTCACCGTGCTGGAGGCCGTGGTGTGCTTCTTCTCCGTCTGGTCCATCGTTGGGCTCTTGGGTTTCCACACGTACCTGATCAGCTCCAACCAGACGACGAACGAAGATGTAAGTGGCCGGCAATGCGGGGCCGGTGTGTGTTCTTTTGTGTTCAGCAACCGAGGGGGGAAGGGAGAGAAGAGCTTAGGAGCCAGGGTCTTCCGTACACCCCGTTCCAGATGGGAGCCCTGGGAGCAAAGAGTGTGCGGCACGGGAGCCTTTCATGTGTCACGCCCCAAGGCCTCTGTCCGCGGTCTCTACGCTGTCTCGCTTTCGGACCACGTCAGTTAACTAGATACTAAGGTCAGCCAGGTGACACCCAACTCCGAGCCCTGCGGAGGACATCCTGTTCTCTTTTCAGTGGTTTTGTGACCAACTTGTCACCCCTCCCCGAAGAGAGACCAGGGCAGGCTGGCATCCCAGGTGAAGGTGGAGTCTGCCTTTCCTGGTCAGCGTCTCCGTGTCGTTTTTGGAGACTGCCCAGCCCCAAAGTTTAACTTTTGTGCAGGATCATCTGCTTGGTGTAGTAGAAATAAGCGCATCCCAGAGAATGTTACTTTCTCCCTAATCTGACCTGCTGTTTGGGGATATTTCCAGGTTTGGGATAAAAGCCAGTTTCCTCGTGGAACTGTCTTCGCTCTCCTGCCGAAGACGAGTGGAGATGGTTTGCACTCTTATGGGCTTCTCCTGGTCCAGTTCGCTCCAACGGTTGTGTTCGTGTGACGGATACTGTGTCACTGTCTTTTTCTTTCAGATTAAAGGATCTTGGTCAAATAAAAGAGGTAAAGAGAATTACAACCCCTACAGCTACGGAAACATCTTTACGAATTGCTGTGTTGCCCTGTGCGGGCCCGTCTCTCCGAGGTGAGGTTCAGAAAGCAGCGTCCAGTCACCAGGTTCAGGGGAGCACACACCGTAGCTGCGTGAGCACGGACCTCACCAGGGAGAGCTCTGCCGCTGCTGGTGGATCAGGTCACACAAAGACGTGGCCTCGGTGAAACAGAGAGAGACCTGGCTGTCTTTTGTGTTATACTTGACACCTTCTTGGTTCTACCATTGAATTCCTGTCAAATAGGGAAACCGAGGCACGTGACCACATTAGTTATTGAATGATGTAGTGTGTCAGTGGTGAGCAGGGAGCTGTGGTTAGCACAGTGAGGGAACCAGGACACTCTGTCAGAAGCACTTGGAAAACGTGTAGAAATGAGTATTAAGAGCTGAGTTGTGTAGAATGTAAATGCTAAGATAGTTCAGAGGGAGAGATGTGTATGACCTGAAGCTTTTGAGGTTGTGATAAGACAACAATAATAATAATAGTATCAGGAGCTGTGTGCCCAGAACCATGCACTCGAGTTGCCTCTAAGCCATTGTTAAACCATATGACAGTGTGCTCATAAGAGTGGGTCTTCCTGTTTCCCAGTGCGAGCTGCAGACCCACATCCAGCTCCCTGCAGTGTCCTGGGAGGTGTGGGGACACCAGGGTGGAAATGGCCAGGTTTGGGGAGAGAGGTTCCTCATACAGGTCTGGCAAGAGGAATGAAAAATTGGAAAGATAAAATCCCTAGGTGTGGTCAGGGCCAGCCCTACGGGGCAGGGGTGTGGGTTGGCCAGCTGTAAGAATTCACTTGGCAACCATTGCTGAGCCCGGGCTACGTGCAGACCCAGGATGGGAAACCCTCACCGTGGCGGTGGGGCTGTAAGGAAGGGCAGGATGCAGGTTCCCGGGACACCTGGGCAGGCTTCCCAGAGGAGGGGGGCTTTCAGTGATCTGTTCTAAAGGATGAGTAGGAACTGGGGAAAGGCATTGTGGGAGGACAGACAGAGGGAAGAGCATGTGTGAGGGCTCAGAGGTGAGGGGAGAGCCTGGCTTGTCAATGGAGCAAGGGGGGGCCGGTAGGGAGGGGAAGACAAGGGATGAGATGAGGGGAGCGCAGCCAGATCTGGAGGGGCTCTTGGACCACGGTGAGGACTGGACAGAGACTTGGGGCAGAATGGCAGCCCTGGGTGGTGGCCAGTACATGAAGAGGCTGAACCCATAGGACGCAGGTCGACGGCTTTGTTTTCCTCCCTGCTGTCCCTTCACACACTTTCGATGACGCATTTCTTTTTCTGCTCCTGGATGAAATCCCCTGCAAGTCCCTTACTTTCTCCTGTCACTTAAAAGAAAACAAGGACTCAGAGAACTTTCCTTTCATCCAAAATAGTGTCATTTCAATGAATCAGAACTCCAAGGTTCACTGAAGGTTAACACTTTCCTCCCTGGGTAGGGATCTCTCTCTGTCTCTGTCTCTCTCTCTCTCTCAGTGTGTGTGCTAGATGCTTTATCCCCCCCCCCTTTATTTTACTTAATTTTTTCCCCATCACTGTTTATCCCACCTCTACCCTCTTCTACCTCTACCCCCCCCCACACACACACACACACAATCACCACACTGTTTTCTGTGCCCATGAGTTCATCGTATCTTTTGAGGGGATATAGTTCAACCCCTGACACCTATCTTTGAGTCAGCTCCACGCTGGGTCTGTCCCACATCTGGCCTCACCTTCACCTCTCCCCCCAGCCCCAGCCCCGGCCCCAGCCCGCCTGGTCTCTTCATCGGTGGGGTGCAGACGACTCCTTTCTCCAGGACTTCCTTCTTTGCTTTTTTCACTTTTTCTCTTTTCTCCCCTTGCACACTTGATCTGAGACCCTCTTTGACGTCCTGCGTGGGGGGTTCAGCAGCACCTACTGTTGGCAGATGGAGACTCCTGGTGGCTGTTGTTTTTCTTAAACTTCTGGGGATTCAACTGAAACTGGAGCAGAGAGAGTCCCAGTCCAAGATCCTGTCACAAGCATTTCTTAATGGCTTGTTCTTCTGTCACTTGAAGACCGGAAGGCTGTAGTTGCCATGATAACCCCCATCTTCTGAAAGCCACACTGACACGCAGGAGCTGCCTCCAGCAGCCCCCCTCCGGCCGCCCAGGAGGGGGTGGAGTGCACTTGGGCATTTCACAGAAGCTGCTGGCGTGTGGCCCGGGCCCCACACAGTGGGGGCCACAGCGGAGTCGCCCACTTATTAGCCAAACCTGTTGTCCTTTGCAGTTCTGCCCTTGGACTCAAGGTCAACACTGAGCGCTCGCTCAAGGCAGCTCTTTTGAAGGTGAGGGAAGCTTCACCGCACCTTCTAACGGGGCAGCCGCCGTGGAGCACAGAAAAGACGTCTGTAGAAATAGTGTTCAGAAAACTCATCTGTGGGAGACAAAGGACCATTTTCATTTAATCTACAGCGTTTGCCCAGCACCTTCTGGCTGTGGGCCAGGGAGAGACAGTGACTAGGAAGACTCCGCTCTTGCGCTCATGGATCTCACACCCCATTACAGATGCCAGTGTGGGTACAGGCGATGCCAACAGGGTGGGATGCGGGTGCCAGGGGACGCCGAGCCCTGAGTCCTCTAGGCCCAGGTGCTGTGGGGACAAATGATGAAGATTGCCCTCGGAAGCTTGCAGGCTGCTTGACCTACTGTATAAAGTCACTGTGACCCCAGGCAGACCCCATGCTGCGCTAAGAGAAGCCAAGTAAGGATGAAAAGTGGGTACAAGGACAAGAGCAGGGGCCACTGGGCTTTTGAACCTGGCTGTAAAGAATGGACAGTGGCCCTGGCCAGTGTGGCTAAGTGGTTAGAGCATCGGCCCGTGTTCCAAAGGGTCTTGGGTTCAATTCCCAGTCAAGGGCACATACCTGGGTTGCAGGTTCGATCCCCGACCCGGGTTGGGGCAGCACATGCAGGAGGAAACCAGCTAATGTGTCTCTCACACCGGTGTTTCTCATCCACCCCGCCCCCCCCACACACACACTCTCTAAAAAAATGAATAGAAAAAATATCCTCAGCACCGGGTAGGTGGCTTCTGTCTGGGGCAGAGCGCAGGCATGTGGAGGGAAAGACCATACGAGCGCCGTGTGTGTAACAGGAGACAGGGACTTAAGGCTGGAGAGGGAAGCGGGGGACAGGTGCATGAGGCCTGAAGGCCAAGCACAGGAGCCTGGATTGTGTTTGTGGGCGATGGAGCCTCACAGCTGTGCCAGCAGGAGGGGTGACGTGGTCAGGACTGGCCCTGGGGACCATGGGTGGGAGGGCAGTGGCTGGTGGGCCTGAGACCTGAGGACAGGGTCGGGTCTGCAGCAGGTGGCCGGGAGGCAACAGATGCTATAGGCATTTGAAAGAGCAGAAGTGACAGCATTTGGTACCTGACTACACGTGAAGGTGAGTAGAGGTGTCTTGGTGGGCCCAGCACAGAAAGAGGGACCCCAAGGTGGAAATAAACAGTGTGGATGGCATCTTTGGTTTCTGCTCACTCTCCTCCTGTACTGTTTTGTTCTCTCTTGTAGCCTCATTGACAGAAGAGGGTACATCCAGCCTGACACACCTCAGCCAGCCACGCCCTCCAACGGGCTGGCCGCCTATGGGGCCACCGCTTCGCAGAGCGACATGGTAGGAGCCGCCTGCAGGGGCCCACTCCCTGCAATGGCTTCCCTTCTGCTTCTGTGCTCACTAACCCTTAATGACCCACCAGGCACACCCAGACAGCTCCTCTGTGCCAGGGACCCAGGGACCCAGAGACGAGGCTCTGGCGAGGGGAAGTGGGGTGTGGCCGCCAGGTGACGGGTGTGTTAGGGCTTGTAAAAGAAGGACACACAAAATCCGTTCCAAAAGCAGCTTGTGACACCTCGTGATGGAAAGTCCCCTTACACAGACCATCTGGGGACGAGATCCAGCTGCCCAAAGCAGGGCTGGCTGGCTAGCAGTCCTCGTGTCCCATTCTGTCCCTTTGCCTCAGACTGCTCTGATTCCCACCCCCTTTGGTGTGCCGGGGACAGCGCTGGCAGTTCCCGCACTCAGCCGAATCTTAGCCCCGCCACACACACCTTAGTGCAAGTCATCAGACCGGCGGTTCATTCTCTCCCGGGGATCGCAGGCCGTGGCCACGTGGAAAGGCAGCTTTGTTTCCCGTTTGCGGGGGGGAGACTCAGGGCAGGGCGGGGGCTTTCCACGGGCACCTGAAATTGCAGCCTGGCCGGCCTGACCGTCTGTGCCTAAAACCCCTTAGGCAATGGTCCCTCTTTCCCTGGCACAAGTTTCCCTAAAGAAGTTCCATGTTTCTGAAAAGGATCCCTGCCGTGGGGGCCTCCAGCGGCACTTTTTGCTCTCTGTGGACCTGAGTCACCCACAACAGAGTTTCCATGATTAATGTCCCTTTCAAGATGGACTGGGGAACGAGCCTCCTGGGCCCCTTGTTTCTGGGTATGAAGAGCTTCAAGGTGAAAGCCAGCAGTCTCCAGTTACTTGGGGCTCAGGGAAACCACTTATTCCCTGTGACCTCTGGCTGTGTTTATAGACAGGGAAGCGGGGCCCCAGCCCCAGCAGAACTTGCTGGGTTTGTTTGTTGGGAGCAGTGTTTCGTTTGTGTTGTTTTGCTTTGCTTTGCTAATAATTCGTCTTTTTTAGAAGCAACTGTGTATACATCAGTCCTTGCCACTCTGCTCCATGTGATCCCAGGGCATCTTGTTCTGTCTGCACTCCCCACACAAATGGCCTTAAGGGTCACCCTTCTTATTTCTCAGGAGAGGAAAGTGAGGACAGAGAGAGTAGAGACAGGCCCACAGGAAAGGAGATAACACTTATTGGGCATCAACTGCATTCAAGGATGTGATGATGGGTTCTTGTTTAATCTCAAACCAACAGCAGGACATAGGCATGCTGGGGTTTTTTTAAGCTGGGAGAAGCTGATTGTCTACCCAAGGGCACAGCCATTGATTCATGGGTCCAAACCCAGTCTGATGACTCTAATGCCCATGCTCACTCATACCCTGCATCCTTCAAGTGCACAGGCGTGGAGGACAAGTATGTTCATATTTGAAGTCTTTCTCACCTACCTCAGGTGCCAGACAAAAGTCGTGTAAGGACGAAGCTCACCAGAACTCTGACCACAGCACCTATGATCACTTCTCTATGTACATAACCTCTTGTTTATTCAGCAACACTTCCCAAGTCCCTAGTCCCTACTGTGTATTGAAGACTCGACTAGGTTCTAGGAATGCAAGGTTTGTAGAGTACATTGGCCCTGTCCTCGAGGTCAGCAGTCTGGGGACAGGACATAAACAGTTAGATGAAGAAAAGTATTATGAAGCATCACCAGAACAGATCACTGATGACTGTGGTCCTTACCAAAACCAATGAACATATGTTAGTTTCACCCTGTGACTCACACAATACTGCTCCCACAATGCTCCAGTTTTTTCGAGATTTAAAAAAATAAGCAAAGGCTATCTCAAAGGTACTGATGCCACTGAGCCACTTTAGGTCAAGAGTGGATGGGACACAATTCATTAAGTCAACAAACATTTATTGAGCACTTACTGTTTGCCTTTGTGATAGCCAGAGAGGGCGCGTTTAACAGAGGAAATGGGGACATTGTTTCACTCCATGTGGTTAGTCAGAGTCACCGAACTGCTATTGTGTCTAACCTCTGCCTAAAAGTTTTCATTCATAAATGTTTTTATCCATGGGAATATTGGTATCCTTGCCTTGTAGGGTTTCTATGAGGAATGAGTTAATGTATTAAAGCACTTAAAATCTTGCCTAGCACAGATGATTACTAGATAAGTATTAGCTATTATTCTTTTATTATTATTTCCCTGATGTCTGTGGGTGGCAACACCAGCCAGCTCAATTGCATCCACCCTGAGTGACTGGACAACAATGGACGTGACTGGGGTAAGGGAAAGAGCCGTGGATGGGAAGCTTAAAGTCTTTACCTGCTAAGTATATCTGGGCTAACTTGGGTCCGGTGTCTGCTGACCACTTTTTTTCTTGACTCGAGATCACATTTTCCTATCTCTTTGAATGTCTATTGATATTGTTTGAATACAGTGTCATATTTTGGACAGTATATTGTAGAGACTCTGGATTTTATCTTCTTTTGAAGACTGTTGATTCTTATTTTAGCGGGCAGTTCAATTACTAGCTAATCGTCTTGAACTTTCAAAGGTCTCGCTTTAGGGCATGGTTCTTGCTCCTAAGGCACAGCTTTCCTAATGCCCTAGCTGGATATCAGGGATGTTAACAAGATGTTGGAAGTGTTAATGAGGTCAGTGTCCCCCAACACTACTTTTTTCAACCTCTAGTATCTTTGTTCCTCTATCAGCCCCACTGCAGCTGCTATCTTGTCAGCCTTTGAGGGAGGAGACTCATCCTGCACATGCACACCATAGCCGTTGGCAGCAGACTTGTGGGGGACCCCCACTAGGACTTCTGGCCCCCTCTCTCTGCACAGCACCCTCTTCGCCAATGCCCTGCCCTAGGATCCAGGTGCTTCAGCTTCCTCACACTCTGATCTCTGCTTGCTCTACTCAGCAGGACTGCTGTACTCTGCTCACACTTTAGCCTACAGTGTGGTTGAGAAAGTCCCCCCAAGGAGAGAGCTGGTTGACTGTGGGCTCACCTTGTGAGATTCCCTTCTCTCAGGGATTGTGATCTTGCATTGTGTGTTGTGCATTATTGGAAATCGTTTGTCTCTCTTATTTTGGGCAGTTTTATACACCCCCGTATACAGAGGGAGTACTAGTCCAGTGTCGGTTATGCATCATCCCTTGGAACAGAAGCCTGTCTCTATGATCAGAGGACACATTGCAGCCGACACTGCCACAAGCCCAGATGCATGTTTTTGTTACCCACTCTACCAGTAATAAATAGTGAGTTAACCTTGAGATATGATTACTCTAGCCAGAGCTTTCCTTGAAGGAGGGACATTTGGAGACATTTAGATTTAGCACCAGACTCTGCATGTTCATTTGCAAAGGAAGGAAATGAACAAATTATTTTATTTTAGGACCAAAGTCCACATCAGAAAGGTACTTCCTGAATGATAGGGAAGCACTTCCGGGGAAATATGTGATATTTTAGAAATTAGAGGTAAAGTCTTTAGGTCTTAGATAAACACAATGATATTGCAGGACAGGAAAATTAGGTAAATCTTGATAGATAGCCCTGGCATCCAAGTACCCACTGAAGTCTTACCTATTACAGTATCTCAAAAACAGGAAAATTCACTGTTAACTTACCATCTCCCATTGTTGGGAGTGGGGATAGGTATATAGTGCCTAAGTGATCTTCCCTCTACTACAAAGTCCCGAGGAAGGAAGTGTTACAGAAGTAAGGAGGTGACATCTGCAGCATTGAAATGGTGCATGTAACCCCAGTGTAGCCTTTGTCATTTGCACACCTATGATGTTCTGAGGAGCCACACTGGAATTAAGTGCAGATAACCTCGGTGCCAATGGAGGATCCTATCTTCCTCATTATTGGCTTTTATTATTACCTAATATTGAAGTTCTGTGCATGTGTGTGCAGTGATGACATCCACTCGTGGTCCAGTTTTTAGTGTATCTCATTTGGTTGTCAAATAATTTAAATTCTGTATAGCATCAGGGTCACAGTTTATGTTTAAATCTGGCACTTGTAGCTACAAAGTTCCTTTGGGATCAGAGTGCTAAACACAAAGATAGTACATAGTTGTTGGAATTTCTTTTTGTTTTTTGGAAAATCATTTGCTATGTTTTCTTAATCTAATTTTTAAATACCCCTTAATCCAATATCAAAACAAGACTAAACCTAACAGTGGTATGATTTATTATTTAATAGTTTATTTAGTTTAATAAATCATACCAGTTCAGAAGAACTCCATGCCTAATCTTTAAAATCAAATACTGTAGAAAAAAGAAGTTAAACAAATTTAAATGATAATGTTAATAGAAGAACAAAAAGGAAGTTCTCCCAGCCTACATTTTAGGTAGATTTTAGAAGTTTGCAGTGTTTCTATAACTGTAAGTGAGCATTCATAAGACCCCAGAGCACAGCTCCATAGGCAGGCAGAAATAAACAGTGCCCAACATTAATACCTTGACAGAATTGGAGCAAATGGAATAAATCATGTCATTCATTCTTAATTTGTATAAAGACCATCTAGAAAACGCCACGCTCTGCTCTCAGCAGCATTGAACGTGGTCTGAGGGTCACTGCAGACACGAAGTCAGCCAGGGCAGAATGAAATGTATTCCGACACGAGCGATTTTATTTGAAAATCTGCAGAAACAAAAAGTAAATTATCTCTGGGATGTTTTTAAGTTGTAACATTAAGTGATAATGCCTGTGACATTCGAACATCTGAAGCCATAAATCTCTTTGCAAGTTAAATGCCAGCGCACTTCGTTTGGGCAATAAATCAGTGGCCGTCACAGTGACTTATTGCAACTGCAGCCCCGCTCCAGCACGCAGACGGCGCCGGGGCTATGCTGCCAAGTGATCGGGTTTCTGTTCTGTCAGGATGCAGCATCGGATGATTGTTGACCAAATAAGTGGCAAGTTCATATGGTTCAACCCTGTATTTGATAAACAGGAACCTGTAAAGGGGCTGTTTTGGAATGAAAACATGAGTTTCTCAATTTCCTATTCAGAGTAATGATTTTCATCGTCCAATACCCTGGGGCTTGGGTTTGGTTTTGTTTTCCAGCGCGTATAGCCAGTTAGATAAATTAAAATACTCCCAGCAGCTTCCTGGTGTTGGTGCTGGGATATGAACCCTGCCGAGCTGGGAAACAAGTGAGCGGTGATGTCTCCCTCTGCTGGGTGAAGACCAGAGTCCTCAGACGAAAAGCCAGAAGGGGGGCGGTGGAAGGGAGAGGGGAGAGGGGGGAAGGCGGGGAAGGAAGGGGACGCAGGAAAGAAGTGGGAGGGAAACGGACCAAAGGAAAAGGCGGAGGGGAGAGAAGAGAATCGGTGGGACCAGAGAGAAGGCAATCAAGCTGAAAAACCAACCAGAAATGGGCAAATAACTGGAAGCAGAGGCAGGAAGGAAGAAGACCTCATCGCCACAGAAACCCTAAAGTACTGGCCACTTTCTCCCTTGAAGTTTTCAAATGGGATTTGCAGCCACGGTTTGTCAACCCATCCTCCGTGGGACTTTGGCAGTGTGCAAAGTGAGGAAAAGCTCTCACCTGAAAAAAAATCCAATATCCCCTGATCATTGAGTATCTTCCAAGGAGATGTTCAAAACGTGCAAAGTTAATATTATGAGAATTATAAATCCCACTGGCTAGAGTCACTGCACTGTCCTTGCTGGAATCTCATGGAACCCATAGCGCCCCGTTCCAGTGGCTGGTCGTGAGCTAACAGGAGCTTTCTGGGGGCCAGTATCCCGTAGAAGAAGCCTGGTCCTGCGGACCCCCAAGTGGGCCTGGTCTTCTAACGGAAATCAGTTGAACGTGGCAAACTATTTGCAAAGTTAATGGAATACAAGCAGGATTTTGACACTTGGATTCACGGTCCCAGTAACTGTGCTTACTGATGGATGCTTTTAATGAAAAGCTTTAGGCTAAGTTTTTTCTTTCACACTTTTTAGTCCTTAAGTTCTCCCTCTGGTAAACTGGAGAGCATTTTCATTGGGATCCTGGCCATGAGGCTGAGGGCGGATTTGTTACAGTTTTAACACATGGATCTGTTAGTTTTAACAAACTGTCAGTTTGGCCACGGGAAGCACCAGTGGGTGTGTGCAGGAGTGGGTCCAGGTCCGAGGGGCCTGAGGCATCCCATTTGGAGCCTTCTTTAAGAAAAAGCAAATAATATGCAAAATAAAATAATATGCAGGGAACAAAGCCTTGGAAGGGAGTCTGCCAGCAAGGAGCCCCCCTCATAGCTTCAGAGTAAATTCACCTCCGGATGTGTGCTCCTGTTCAAGTCAGCACAGCGATGTTTAAAGCCTCAGCTGCTCATGAAACTCACGTGACTATCCCGATAACTCGAGCTCTAAGGAACTCAACGAACTACTATTTGCAGCTGCTGTATTCCAGAAGGTCCTGATGGGTGCCCAGGAGCTCTGCTGCTGCGCACGACCTGAGGAATGATCTGGAAAAAGAAAGAGGGCAGGTGACCGAGAGAGGAAGGGAGAAAGTGAGAATGGGAGAGGAGCCCCCTCTCCCCTCCTCCTTGGCCTCCTCACCTTGCCGGCCTCCTCCAGCTCTGAGCTCTAGCATATTCCCCTGCGAGTCTTCAAGAGCCAGTCCCTAAACCAGGGCTGGTCCCTCAAACAGAATGGGTCCATCAGCTTTCATCACAGAGACAAGCAAATCTGATTTACAATTTCATCTTTCCCGAGAGCTGGGGTCACTGTGTGGACAGAGGTATTAGGAAGCACAAGGGCTCCAGAAGGAAGGTGGACAGCAGGGTTCCGTCCTGCAGGGTGCGGCCTGCGTCTGCGGTGGCCTCAGCCCTGGGCCACAGAGGGGCCGGCTCCCTGGGAGGCTGTACTAAGCCACAGGAAATGCAGCACAGCGGCTCCATCAGTAAGGAGACGAAATGGTACTTTCGTAAAGCATTCTTTGCAAAGGCCCTGGGATAGTCCCCAGAGGGTGTTCAATCAGGAAGGTCGCTCTGGGCCACCTCTGCCCACCCAGACTGAGCCGGTGTGTGGAACCGGACGGACGGTGTTGGGGAGCAAGACGGTTGCCAACCAGAGCTGTCTGCAGCCTGCCTGCCGGGCCGCTCAGCGCCTCCCAGAAGAAAGGACCCCTTCCCGGAGCTGAAACCCCCTGTAAGAGCTGAGAAATCAGCTCGGTCGCCCCTTGGAAAAGCACTGCTGTGGGTGATGATTGGGGGAACAGCTACATTAAATGATCGTTAATGCCTAACAGCCCCCTTCAACCACCTGCAATGGTGGTTCCATCGCATCCTCGTAGCCCTCCCTTCTCTATCCCCAGCCCTTTCCTACCCTTCACCAGCTTCTCCGTGGTTTTGAAATTCTCTTGGCTGTGATGAAACGATAGAAAAGCCAGGAGCTTCCCTGAGACTTGCTTTCCTCTTCAAAGCTCCATCAGGAGTTTACTCTTGGCTGGAACAGGGTCTTTGAACTTCTAAAATCTGTAAATTGCTTAGACTGAGGCTATGCCACCTCCTCATGCCAGCTTGGGTTGAGTAGGGGATGGACTGCCACCTGACCTTTAAGAAAGAAGCCCATTTGGCTGGGAAGGACACATGCACTGAAGCAAATGAGATAAAAACCTTAAGGAATTTTGACTTCGGGTGAACTCTCTTCCCTGAGGCTGCATTTTGCACGGATCTGGCTGCTTCCTTGCCTGGAGGTAGGTCAGTGAGCAGTCCAAGGTGAGCCCCTCACAGGAAGAGGGTGACCACGACCATCACGAAGCTGTCGGTAACTCCAGAGGTCCAAATGCGAGAGGGAGGGGTAATAAGACAAGTCACATTTATAAAGCACCTACTGTGTGTTAGATGTGTAGTGAAAAGAGGTTTGCAGTCAAGCAACCCCAGCCCCAAACCTGGATCCCTCCCTTGGTTTTATCTGTGAGGTCTTGATAAACCCACCTCCACCTGCACCTCAGGGTCTTCATTTGTGAAGAGGGGAAGCGAGTTTGTTCTAAGAGCTTCTGAAGACAGAGTGGAGCTCCTAGCTTACTGCTGGAATGGAAAGCCCCAGTGCGTTCACCTAATATCTGCAGCAATAGGAGAGGTTCGAACGAGTTACCGCAGAGTCAAGTGTAGGATCACGAGTGAAGCCTCCCCTGGCTGTTCTGAAACTGGCCCTTAGCTCCATGGAAGGGTTTAGGAAGGAACTGGAGATCCACATTCCACACGCCACATTCCTTTGGCCAGCGAGTAAAGTGAAAGAAATGACATGAGATGTATAAGATTTGCAAACACTTAGTAGGAAAGGGAATATCTTGTAAAATGTTGGTTTCTCTTTTGCAGATTTAAAAAACCACATTAGCTCAATTAGTGGTTCTTGACGTGATGACAACTCAGCAACAGGGAATTCTGGGGCTTTTACCAGTAGTCTGATCAGACCCGTAGGAGCTTCTGTTGCCCCGGTGTTATTCTTTCTTTCTTTGTGGTAAAATGTACATAATGTAAAATTTATCATTTCAACTATTTTTAAGTGTACAGTTTTGTGGCGTTAAGTTCATTCACAATCCTCACTACCATTCATCTCCAGAACTCATCTTGCAAAACCGAAACTCTAAACATTAAACAGTAACTCCCCATGAGCCCTCCTCTTAGACCCTGGCAAACAGCATTCTACTTTCTCTCTGTGAATTTGATTACTCTAGGCACCGCGCAGGTGGACTCATACAGCATTTGTCCTTTGGTGTCTGGCTGGTTTCACTTAGCATTATGTCCTCAAGGTCATCCGTGCTGTGGCCTGTGTGAGAATGCCCTTCCTTTCTGCAGCTCGTTAATACTCCATTGTCCGTATAAACCACATTTTGTTTATTAATTCATCAGTCAGTGAACACTTGGGCTCCTTCCACCTTTGGGCGATTATGAGTAATGCTGCTATGAACATGGGGGTACAGACCCCAGCATTTTTAAAACACTATAGTAAAAGTGGTTTTTAGCAAACAAGAAACAGCCACCAGACTGCAGCTGGTGGTAAAGCCTGCCACTCTGCCGGAGGGATTGTTTTTATTCATTTATTTAAATTGAATTTTTAAATTAAATGTATTAGGGTGACATTGGTTAATAAAACTATGTAGGTTTCAAGTGGACAGTTCTGATGCATCGGTGGGATTGTTTTAAAATGAGGTCCTGTCTGTGGACAAGGGCCAGGAGCATGGTGGGCTGACGCTGCACCTTACTCCCAGGGCACCTGTCGTGGGCTGTGAGCTTGAGCAGCTTTTTAAGGGGCCGGGTGTTGGCATTTACCGCATGCTGGGTGTCTCCAAATGAAACCGGGCTGCTGTGCACGCTCTCTGCGCCGGCTGACTGAGGCGTCACTAACGGGTTTCTCTTTCTCTTGCACCCTGCCCTCCCCCTGCCCCGTGCCCCTCCCCTCCCCTCCCCGTGCCCTCTCGCCCGGGCCTCTCTTTGCTGCCTCCCTCCTGCTCTCCAGTGCGACCAAGACCAGTGCATTCAGAGCACCAAATTCGTTTTGCAGGCCGCGGCCACGCCCCTGCTGCAGAGCGAGCCCAGCCTCACCAGCGATGAGCTGCACCTGTCGGGGAAGCCGGGCCTGGGCACGCCCTGTGCCAGCCTGACGCTGGGGCAGCCCACGCCGCCCTCCTCCATGCCCAACCTCACCGCCGAGGCCGGGCTCACGGACATACTGCCCCTGAAAGAGGAGCACGTGGGCCACCAGTTCCTGACCCCCGAGGAGGCGCCCTCGCCGCCCCGGCTGCTGGCTGGCAGCCCCCTGGCGCACAGCCGCACCATGCACGTCCTGGGCCTGGCCAGCCAGGACTCTCTGCACGAGGACTCGGTGCGTGGCCTGGTGAAGCTCAGCTCCGTGTGACCTCGTGGCCCGGCCTCGGGGAACCGCAGACAGTGGGAGCGGACAGGGCGCCTGCTCCCTACAGTAACTTTCTCAAGACTCACTGCCTTGGGGGTGAGGACGACTTCAGGCCCTGGGTGCAAGGACCTCTGAAGAGCAACTGGATCCCATCGGATGGCAGAGGCGGCAGGACCCAAATGCTTACCGCTTGGTTTGATCAGAATTGTTTCCCCACCCTGACTGCTTGGACAATAATGAGAATAGAGAAGTTGCTATTTTCAGGCATTTGGAATATGAAGGGTGAGTGTGGGGATGGAGGGGCCTGGGGGTCTGTGATCAGAGGCTCCAGGGAAAGGACATGCCTGGATGTCACACGGCTGCTTGCTGCTCTTGTGACAGACACACGGAAGGTGGGAGACTTGTGGCCAGACTGAAATTGCACTTACGTGTTATGCTACTAATATTTGAAATAGACATGCCATTCCACTTGTTTTTTGTTTTTTTTTAAAAATGCCTAACGGACAAAGACGACCAGATGTGGATTGCATGCCACGCTAGCTGTTTACAGTGGTGTCAGTCTTCAGAGGGAGTGCGGCTTTCTTTCTTTCTTTTTCTTTCTTTCTTTCTTTCCTTCCTTCTTTCTTTCCTTCTTTCTTTCCCTTTCCTCCCTCCCTCCCTCCCTCCCTCCCTCCCTCCCTTCCTTCTTTCTTTCTTTCTTTCTTTCATTTTGTGAATTTTCAAGTGCTGTTTTATGGGAAGCCAGTGCAAGAAGCCAAGACTAGTGGACAATGCCGTCACTCGCCATCTATTCAGCTTAGTCACGCCGGGTAGGTGATGCCTGGGCTGCAGAGGGCTGCTGGGGTTTGATCACGTGGAGAATCAGCTAACCGTCTGTTTAGCAGTGAAGCAAGGTATTGCGTTGTACCACGCCCGCCATGGTCTTCACCTGTGTGACCAAACTGCCTGTGGACAGCCAATAAAGTGACGTCCTCTGTTATTTTGGATCTGCGCGCAGTTTTCCTTGGCAGCTAAATGGCAAGTCATCAGGGTGGCTGCAGAGAGCTTGTTCTTATTGAAGTACCCCTGGCGAGGAATGGTCCCCAAATAGCCACTCATCAAACTGTTGAATTGTGGGGTATGTAAGAGGGCAGCTGCCTGTCATTTTTTCTCTTTTCTTTCATCATCTCTTTTTTTAAAAATTTATCTTTATTGTTGAAAGTATTACAGATGTCCCCCTTTTCCCCCACTGACCCCATGCCCTGCACCCTCGCCCCATCATCTCTTTCTGACAGAGCTTTAGCGCACCTGCCCCACATTCACAGGCTAGCCGGTGGCAGTTCGTCTGGCATGTAGAGGGGAGCGCGTGCGGGGGGACAGGTGTGCCGTGGGGCCATCGTCTCCTCTCTGCCTTGTGCTAATGTAGCACCAGCACTCAGAAGGGTAGCCTGCTATCCTGGTAAAGGTATCAAAAAAGGAAGGAGACATTCTTACCTAGACACTAATCAGAATGGAATTAAGAAAATTACATTCCATTCAGGCCCATTTGTCATCTAGAAGGGAACTGGCTTTGTACTTAAGGAGTAAGTCACACCGGAGGCGGCTGCAGGGGCTCAGCAGACTCTGTCCTTGCTTCTCTCCGGATGATAAATCCAGCAGCCAAGTCTACTCAAGTTGAAAATCGTGCTCAGCCTCCTACAATCATATGAAAGGCAAGACCCATTGATCAGTGATGAGAGAAGCCTCAGATGATTTGCATGTACGGAAAAAGGCTGTTTCCTCTGAGAAGAAGCTGCCATTTTTATAAAAAAGGAAAAAAAGCACAATTTCAAGTCTTATTTGGGATAAAGCCAATTCTTTGTAGGTCAAAAAATAATTTGTGCTGAAAGTAACCACAGAATTCTTGCGTCGTGGTATCTTTGAACTATATGTTTCATACTATGTATACGAATAGAAAATACAAAAGGTAAATTATGTGTAGCCATTGTTTATTTTTTTAAAAATTTTATATTGATTTTAGAGAGAGAGGAAGGGAGAGAGAAACATCAATTTGTTGCTCCACCCAGCCACACACTCGCTGGTTGATTCTTGCACATGCCCTGACTGGGGATTGAACCCACAAGCTCGGTGCATGGGAATGATGCTCCAACCAGCTGAGCTACTTGGCCAGGGTGCCATTGTTTATTTCCTAGACCTCCTAACTACTTGTACACACTTGGAATTTAGAATAAGGGGGACAGAGTCCCCCCACTTAACCACTCACGATCATGAATGCACAGGGACTCTCCTTGCACGCACTGCCTGTGAGCAAAAAGCAGCAGCCCACTGCCTGCCTTCCACACTTCCCACCCCTCTTCACTCTTCACCTCCTTCCATCTGCTCCCCGGAGACCGAGGAGAGAGCTGACTCTGCAAAAAGAGAGGATGACTTGTTCTCACTCTGGTATCTTTACCTGGAACACAAAGACAATGGTCTTGGAGTCTTCTCATTCCCAGCATTTTCTAATTCAGTGTTTGCTGATGTCCCATAACCAACCCTTCCCATCTCATTATGAAAAAATCCAAAGGGCAAGGACCATTATTCATTTGTCTTTACATGATGAACATTTACTTAATATTTATTGTCTATCTTCCACCCCAGCCTATACCCCGTCCCCTGTACCCACATCATTTATCAAGGAGGGGATTGGGAAGTTTGGTGAAACGAATCAAGGCTATTCAGGGTCCAAGAGGGAGATTAACTTAATGAGCCAATTTTCTAAGACAATTAACTTCTTAAAATCCCAAACCAGAGAGATACCCACAGCCCTTTACTCTGGCTTGGAAAAGAATGGAGGGTCCTCGGAGTGAGCGAGGTGCTTGCAGGAGCTCCCTTCTTCCTCTTGGGTGGAGAGAGAGGGTCTCAGGACAGTGGCTTGCCTGGTGATGAGCTTGCATTTCCCATTAACTGATCTATATATTTTTAAATGTGGAGTGGTTGCATCTAACTGTGGCTGAGTAGACCCTGACCTTCCTATATTCTGTCAGTGTGTTGCAGATTGATTGCATGCTAGCAATAAAAAAATAAGATAAATATTTTACCGGGCTATTAAAGCTTGGACCATTATCACACACGTCCAAATCCACACTCATTTTCTTGTTTAAAAATTTACCTGCTTCTATTCTCACCGAAGTGTTCCAGGGATGACAGGCTTTCCAGGCACTTGAAGGCTAAATTTAGCCTGAAAGCCCTGGTCGCCTAGGAAGGATGTTGCATGGAGCCAGTAGCCTGCATCTGAAAGGGCACAATGACATGTCACCCTGTGCTGGGGAGAATTGGCCCAGCTTGTGTGTGTGAGTGTGAGCGTGTGTATACTATACCCACTTGAAAAATGCTCATTCCAGCTTCTAAATGTAACTATTTCAGCCTGTGGGAATGATATATACCCACCCTGTGCCAGCACAATGCCACTTACCTGTTCTGGTCCACAACAGCACGCAGGAAGAGACTTTTCTGAGCTCCTCCGCCCCGCTACGTGCACTGCAGTAGTCGCCTGACGTGTTTAGGATACGGATGGATTCAAAACAAGAAACAAACCCCATTTTATGAGCCAGGTTCCTCCTCACTCCTGAGTGGGTTGGGCTCCTTCGTGGCTTTGAAAGCCCCTTAACTCTTTTTTGTTGTTGTTGTTAATTTCATTTATTGATTTTTAGAGAGAGAGAAACATAGATTCATTGCTGCACTTCTCTGTGCATTCATTGGTTGATTCCTGCATGTGCCCCTTAACTCTTCCTGCTGTAGGCCCGGGCCCTGGCCTTCTCATCTGATTCAACAGCAAGAAAAATGGATTTGCCAAGATGGGCAGTAGGTCTCCTTGGCCCTGGGACTTGTGATGTCCATCTTCAGGGAAATCCAGGAACCCGAGCCATGTGGCCCACCTTTCAGTGGCTGCCGAGGCTTCTGAAGGGACACAGCCTGGCCGGCCACTTTGCGGGTCTCAGGGCCACCCAGCTCTCTGCCCCAGCGAATGGGCTCAGTAACTGGGCTGTCCCCTTCGGCCCGCAAACCGACCTCTCCACGGGAACCCAGTGCTCACCCAGCCGGCTGTGGCTCCTGAGTTAGCTGGAAGGGTCAGGGGTTCTCATGAGGAGCATAAGGAGTGTTTCCAGAGTCACTTGCCTTTCGTCCCTCCACGTGAGCACCGTTTAGCCCATGAGTTCTTGCTCGGCCGGGTAAGAGAATGAAGGGAACACATGTTAAATATACTTTTCTGATTAATGCCTTACAACTGTTCTGAAGCAGAGCCCAAATCGAATCGATGTTTACATTTTCTATAAGTACCTAAGAGTTGCGGGAGTCTAGCATGTTCTTGTCCAAACGAGGGAGCCTTTCGAAGGACTTACTCCTCCCGGTCCCCTCACTGGCCTGGAGGTCCGTGTGGCCTCCTGTGCTGTTTCCCGTGTTACCTCGTGAAAAACTGCCTCTCATTTGTTCCCTTGAAATGTGTGTGTCTCTCTCTGTGTTTTATACAAATAAGTTATTGAAATATTAAATGAGCTGAAGCATTGTTTTCTTTCAAATAAATGTCAAAGATGCTAACTTTTTTTTCATAAATCAGTAAATCCTCTCTCTACTTGCCCATTGCACGCAATCCTGATAATACAGCCAAGACTGATTTTAAATACAAGAGGTTAGTACATTAATCCAGACATTAAAGGCAATTGGGACTTGAGATTATTTCTGGAGCAACTGAATTTGCAGCTGCCACAAGACTAGATAAATGTCCTCAACTGGCATTATTTCTTCAATCTCATAAACCCCAGGAATTATATACTGAATGGACAGGAAGGCAGATGAGTATCATGTGCTTTGCAAATACTTTTCTTCCATCGGTTGTTGACATTTTAAGAGGTGTTTGGTGTTGCTGATGAAGACAGGAATGAACAACTCTCTTAAATGCATGGGATGTTTTAAGACGGACAGATCCACCGAGAGGCAGTACGGCATATCCAAGGAATCATGTATTCTGGGCTCTGTATGAATGGAGATGATTTTAGCCAAAAATAATAACATAAAAAATAATATAATAAAGGTTGAAGTCTTGCTAACCATTTGCTCAGTGCATCAGGGCATTCTGGGTTCATATTTCATAATAGTCAAACATTTCGCATGAATGAAAAAAAAAAGCATTTTAAACTATAGTGTATTCTAAGCCCTAAATCTGAACAATGGTGAACATAACATGGCATGTTTTCAGAGATAATTATGCTTATTGAAGTGCCTTTCGTGTTTTAATCAATGTTTGCAAGGTTGATCTTAAACTTGGAATAAATTAAGGAAGTATCTCCCTCCTTCAGTAAAAACTGCTAATTGCCTGGCTAGTGTGGCTCAGTAGTTGAGCATCAACCTAGGATCCAGGAGATCGCGGTTCAGTTCCTGGTCAGGGCACATGCCCTGGTTGGGGGCATGCAGGAGGCAGCCGATCAGTGACTCTCTCATCATTGATATTTCTCTCTCTCTCTCTCTCTCTCCCTCTCCCCCCTCCCTCTCTCTTCCTCTCTCTGAAATCAATAAAGACATATTTTAAAAAAACAAAAAACTGCTAATGGCCTCAAATATAAACGTCAGTCTTTATAAGGTAGATATTGTCAAGGTCAACAAGGTGTAGGAAAGAGCAGGATCACCTTGAATGCAATAAATTTTCACTATGTAGGTACCCATCTGGATAACAATAGGGTTTTCTCATCACAGATGCCCAGATTGGTCTCCTACAGTTGTGATTCTCAACTTCTTCAATTCATAAATGACTTTAGAGCTATGCAGATCCTCAAACCCCCAATCTGCTTGTTCTCTGTTCCACCTTCTAACACACACACACGGACGTGCACCACACCAGCCTCCAACTTCACCATAGAGGAGTTGTGTTTGACTATTGATAACAAAATCCCTAAATAACAGTGGCTTAAACAGAGATATCTTTTCTGTCATGTAAAATAAGTTCAAAGTTAGGCATTCCAGTGTCAGCGTGGTGGCCCCAATGTCCTCAATGTCCTCACCTCTTTTTCTGTGCTGCCATTCCTAGCATTGGCTTTCGTCCTCAAAGTCACTTCATAACTACAAGGTAGTTGTTGCAGCTCCAGCCATCAAAGCCATATTCCAGGAAGAAAAGAAGGGGGAGGAGCAAAACGGGAACATGACACTTTAGACAGCTCCCTTTAAAGAGCTTTCCCAGAAACCTCACTGTGATTTCCGTGGCTACAAAAGAGGCTGGGCAGTGTAGGCAGGGGCGGGGTCTCAGGGAATCAGCAGGGCGGGGTGAACAGCGTGAGCCTGGTTGATGGAGACTCAGATGCGGTGCGGCCCGTTGGCTCTGTGGTGGGCTCAGCAAAGGGACAATGGCCTCTGCCAGCTCTTCTGTCTGGGACAAAGCTGCCCCTCCAGCTCTCATCCTGATTCCAGGCAAGTGAGTCCCTCCCCGAATGTCCCAGGTTCCTTTCCAGCTGCTACTCCAGCGCTGGGCTCAGAAGCAGTGAGTGTAAGTCCCTGCACGGCCCCTTAAGAGGATCTGCCTGGGGCTCCAGCAGCCTCTGCGTCTCCCAGCCTCAATCCCCGCTGGTTTTTACAGCCAGGAGTTGTGGGGGCTTCTCTTCCCAGCATGGAACCCTAGGCTGGGGGGCCTGTGGTGGGGCTGGGACCCCTAGCTCCTCGGGAAAACCTCCACAGCCAAGATAGCCCGCCTGATTGAAAACACGCCCCACGTGGGTGTGGGACCAGCTGGTTCCATGATTCTGCCCCTAGTCTCCCCCTTCCCACTGGCCTCCACGTGCTAATGCTTTAATCCCCTAGCTGTAGGCCTTTTGTTCGGCTAGATTTCAGGTGGTTCTGAACGACGGTTCTGTATTTTATTTGTGAATGTTGATGTGGCTTTGGGAGGGGGTGAGTACGCGGTTACCTTCACCACCATCGGGACTGGAAGCCAAATTCACCCTTTTAAAATGTACAATTCAGTGGTTTTCAGTATACTCACAAGGCTGTGCCACCATCACCACTATCTAGTTCCACAGCATTCCCATCACACATTTGACGGTCTTTATAAACTACCTGTTATTTATATTCATGTGAATGTCCTCTCTTGCTGTAAACATGGGCGCATGCCAGGCAGGATACTTCGCCTCCAGGTGCCAATCAAATGCTCAGGAAGGTGTTGGTGCATTTTCTCTTTTATCCCTTTATGTGTCCTAATTGTAATGAAATGAAGTTGTTGAAATGCGTGTCCATATGAACTCAGCAAGTCCTACTTCATGCTCATGAGACGTCTGGCTCACCTCCACCTGAGGCCTCCCCTTCACTTCTCACGGCGAGGTACAACTTCTAATTTGGGATAAAACTGAAGCCTTAAGTCAGTTATGTAATCCCAATAGAAAAAAAGCTATAGAACGTTTAACATATATAATTTGTGTCCAATAGTAAGATAACTTGGATTATTTGGGGACTGCATGATTTAAATTCTTAAAAATAAAAATCTATTAAGCAGTTCCAGTAGCAAGCATGTGTTGGCACATTACACAAGGCTGGTCAGAAAGTAATGTGCCACAGAAGGTATGTGCCATACACTCACATTTCACAGTTATAATTAATTTCTGGATAATAGATCTTTGGTAAAAGATACCCTTGAAATAAAACGTAAATATTTATATGCAACTTTTCTAAAATCACATTTTTACTTGGAAACAAAAACGGGCAATTCAGTGAAATGAATGGACAAACAGTATTATCTTCTCCATTTAACAGAGCAGGAAACATGAAATGTCTTGGTCAGGGTCACACAGAATATGAGCGTCAAGGTATCCTCTAAGGTTCTAACTCTAATTGACTAGGATTTCTGCTCTAAAAGGGCGGACACCGTCTCTCTCGTGTTGACCGCTGCCACCACGGAGCACAGCACCGTGCTCGGAACAAGTACTTGGAGAGCCCACTGTATTTGTTGAAGAGGCAGAATGACCGATAGGTTGACAGTCCCTCCCTTTCATATCACACAGGGCTACTCTGTAATGAAGCACCGAGAATGAAATGAGTGTATGGTATATACTCATATGTGAAAGTATATACCATCAATTATAGACTGTTATATATTAGTACATACTAGTTTTATACAGTAATACATATTATTATGTGTATTTTTTATCAATGGATTGATTATATTCCATAAATTAGCTTGAAACTTAGAACATATTTTTTCAAAAAATCATAAATGGTATTTAGTTCCTAGGCTAGTCCACAAAATTATCCATAATATGCCTGAAATAACACTAATGACAGTCCTAGGACCTAGACACCCCTAAGCATTCCTGAACCCCAAACTTCTCTAAGTTCTGAGCCCTCAGCCTGGTTCTATGACCCTCGGAGCCCTGGGCCCCTAGGCCATGGACTTCCCATCTGCTGCTATTTCTGCTTTACTACCAAGTAGGTTACATCCATTTTGAGAAACACCTGAAACTTGTGAAATTTTTTTAAATTTCTACTAGAAACAAACACCTAAAAGAAATCCTTAAAATATCCTATTTCCACAGATTCAAAATAGTTAAATTCACTTCTAAGCTATCTCTTGAAAATAAGCTTTTTGTTTTTCTTTAGAGCCTTCAGGAATTTCAGCTGAGATGATTGTCTGGCAGAAATTCCAGATGACTCTACAGCTAAATTCAACTTGACTCAACTCGGGATTGAGATTTTATTTTCCTGTCGATCCCTGAATCAAAACATGCAGTGTGCTTTGAGGCATGTCTGTCTAGCTGACACTGGACATCATGTTGAAAACAATATTGATTATTTTATAAAGCCTCTTTGAAAGGTTTCCTTGACCTAATCAACATTCTGGAAAGGTCCAAAGCAGATGACAACAGGCAAAGGCTCGTCTTCTTAATGTCCCTTTTTGATTGAAATCGGGCCTGAGGATTGAAACTTAATTAGGTTGTTCGGTCAGTCTGGAAGCTGCACTAGAAAACACGGTTTCTGGGAAGGATGAGAACAGATGGATTTAGAGGCCACCAAGGGTTGTTTTAAAGCCACTGTTCTCATGGAAATGCCGGACGGGGCTCTCGGTGTCTCTCAGTCGTGGCCGTAGACAGACTCTGGGGAGGTCACAGCAAGGCCCTGTCATCCAGCGCTCTGCTCTCTCACCCGAATCCTGGGGCTGCCTTGTGCAGTTGTCTTCCAAGTGAAAATTAACAAAATAAATCCTAATCCAAGACCACGTTGGAAAGTAACTGAAACTGACTCTGAGGAGCCCCTTTGTGAAGCTCGTAGGCACCTCAGACCCACCTTTTACTGGTGTGGGGCTGTCCGGCGCCTCTTCCTCGCAAGGACAGCCTCCTACCCGTCACACACAGGGTATGACCCGGGGACCTCGGGAGAGGAAACTGCCACCCCTGGGCTGTCAGCCTCCCTGCGATGCGGCGCTTCCTGTGACCAGGGGCTTCTATATATTTTTAGAAATTTATTCATGTGTGAGCTTCCTGTGGCCGCGCCGCCCTATTTTTAAATCCCGCACCATCCAGAGGAAGGGGCCGGCCTTTGCCCCCGCCAAACCCGCCGCGTCCGCCCCCGGCGCCCGCCGCTGAGAGGGCTCCGCAGGCCCTTCCTGGGGCCCGCACTCACCGCCGAGGACGGGCGCTTTCGCAGAGCTTTTTCTTTTACTTTTCTTTAAACAGAATCTACTTCCGTTTTTTCTAACCTAGGGTAACCAGCCGAACTACATTCAATTTGTTGTATTTTATTTAAAAAGCCAATGCGTATCATCCGAAAGAAGACATTAGAAATTATTTGACAGCGGGCTCGTTCTGATGTGGTTTGCGGCGGTAGGAAAGGGTAATGGGGCATTTGGGAGGAGTGGGTGACCCACAGACGGAAGACTGTGCCCTCAAGTCGCCCACGTTGAACACACGTTTCTAGAGTGAAACTCGGGGAGGGAATCCAGTGTTGATGGTTCCTCCCAACTCACAAACCTGGGCGCCCTGACACACAGGCAGTGGTGATGAGCGGGGCAGATCTCGCATGAGCATTTGGGTTTTTAATGTTTTATTCTAAGCAATAAAGGGAGAAGGCTCCGCGTGGTGTAGTTACAGAGGAGTCGTAACTGGTTATGAGCATGTTACTGGTCCCTAGTCCCAGCCTGCCTGGCAGAAGCCAGTTCCTGTTTCCTGGCTCGCCCGGCCGCAGGCGCAGACACAGGAGAATCTTGTTCAAGGGCCCTCTGGTGTCAGGACGTCACTTGAAAGACCACCTGACGCGGTGTTCCCCACCTCGGTGGGAGCCATGCGCAGGGCGCGGAATCGGATCAGTGGGTGCACATTCTTTTTAGATGGAGTGGAAGAGACTAGAAAGGTTAGGACAGAAAGTGTCAAATGCATGGCATGGAGGAGACTAGCAGGATTAAATAGGACGTGGCAAGTTGCTTTGCCTGGAACCGGAATAAGCAATTGGACCATGATATAAATATATTTTCTTACAATGGTCAAAAAGAAAGTTTGAAGAATACTGAGCTACTCCACCCACTCCCCCATCCTACAAAAGAGGAAACTGGAAACCAGGAAGCTGAAATGTCATGTCCGGGTTCAAAGGGCTTGAGCTGAGGTGTTTCTCAAGCCATCTGAGATAAACAACAGTTCTATTTTTTAAATTTCCTATCATTGCACACTAACACTTCCATTGTATTAGTGTAAAATGTGACACAAATGAATTACTAGAAAAATAAAATTGAAAAAAGTCATGTAATAGAAAAGCCCCAATCTCTCACCATTCTATTCAATAGATACAACATATCAACTTGTGTATCACCTTAGAAGTTTCCAAACCTGTGTACACCTGGGTGAACTCCTTTGTGTCTACAGGCCTCCGTTGTTTGTTTGTTTGTTTTGTCTATAAGTGGGCCCCATACCACATCCCCTGCAGACCACTTAAGGAACAGAGATGGGCCATGCAGAGCACATGGCTAATACAGTAACTCTTAATTAGTGGTAGTTATTATATCTGCCATTGTGACTTACAGTTCTTAGGGAGGTGGGCTGTCAGACGTCTACACTGATGGATTGTTGGTGACTTTCCAGAGTTCTGGGTTGAGAAGAATCCTGAGGCTGCACCAGAAAGAGTCGTGTGTGCCATTTGCAGTGTCTGCCGTGAGCAAAGCACAGGAGTGATGCTTATACCATGAACCTGGCATGCCTAGCCTAACCCACCGCTCTTCGGTGAGCCTCTATTATATGTGTATCCCACGGAAAAGCTAACACGTGCTCATACTCCAGTGTGACAAAGGCTTCCGAGGAAACCAGCCTTTACCCAGACCCGAGAAACCGTGGCAATGAGTAAATGTCCTCTCCTCCTTGTGCTTTCCTGGTGCCCAGGGTCTGAGTCAGGGATGCTTTTCTCAGTTCAGCTTCTTCCTAAGCCCTCGGGTACTATGGGCGTAAAGAAGCCAACCCCATCTGTATCTGCTTTTATTAGTCTCTTCTGCAGAGGTTATGGGATAAATGGCCCATAAACAGAAAAGAAAAGTCAAGATAAAGTCTAAAAAATAGGAGTCCTGGCTGGGTTTGGGCAATTCTTTTGTGTTTTTGCCATGTGACTCATTTGTGAGGAAGGCTCAAATTACATTAAATTTATGAGTAACTTGATGGTGTGCAACCAAGGAATGAAGAAATCTTGCAACACAGCTTTGTTTTCCAGGGCTGAGCATCCCAAGCAGTGAGTTAGAACAACCCTCGTGACCAAACTGGCAGGCCTGAGTCCTGGCTGGCCTGGCCCAGGCCCCCCAGGGCTCCAAGCAGCAAGGGTGGGCCCCCATCATTCCAGCCTGGAAAATAGCCCCACTTAGCCGAGGGAATAGCTGACCACTCCCGCAAAAGAACCAGGATGCTGGGAACCCCTCTGCATCCCGAGCTTAACTGAAACCAGAGCTGGGTGGACCCCACACAGGGCTGTTTCCTAGGGTGACAGGAGGTCACTGTGTGCTTTGCTGTTTAGTGAGGCAGAGACGGTTCTTCACTGTTTCTGTCCTGCTCAGAGATAGCAAGGAAGGAAGGCAAGCCACGGGCAATGCGACCATGGTTGGATGGTTGACTGTCCTCACAGCCAGACGTGAGGAAGCCGTGGGTGAGGGAGAGGAGACTGCAACGTGACAATAACCACCACGGTGGCTGCCGTGTTTCAAGCCACTGTGATGAGGCAGGCGCTCTCTTGAGTCCTTCGTAACCCTTTTCATTTATGGTCACGGCCCCATAGAGGTCCGTTGGATGGATGAGAAAGCCGTGGCCTTGGTCCCTGTGCTGCGAGGCGGCCACGTTCCCCGCTGCACCCAAGGGTGGGTTTCTGAGGCCAGAGGCGGACACGTGGCGAGGCCTTGTAACAGGGACGCAGGAAAGCTTTCTGTTCGCAGGATTTTCCTTGGAAGTGTTCAAGCTTGTGTGCTCAGCTGGAGGCTTTTTCCCTGACGCACTGCATTCTGAATTCAATGCCCTGGCGTATGTTGAATAGACAGCTCCGACTCCATTAGGCTTGTTGATTTATAGCTTTTCCGCATTTAGAAGGAGCGGCTTTTAATGGGAAATGGGTTGTACGCTGCAGCCCATTTTAGAAATTTGTCTCATTTTGCCAGTAAGTGATTTATGCCATGCTTCCATTATTGCCTCTTTTTGGAAGGAGGGGAGAATATCAAGACAAAGCAAATTCAATGTCCAGTAACTGTGAATCCTGCTCAGCACTCCCGGGGCCCATCTCGTGGGCACCACACTGGCCCGGCTGGGTTTCACTCGCCGGACAGTAAGAGCCGTGGCGTCGGCTGCAGGGTCAGCCAGAGGGCTCTCCCCGGTCCATCCACCATCATACATTTTCTAAAGGTGACGAGAGAAGAGCTGTTGGGATTAAACCAAGGTTGTTAGAGTTAATCTCTGTCATCCCTGCTCATTCGTCATTGAAAGCAGCTTGTGCTCTGCCTGGCAGGCCTTCCTGGGCTATATGTGCCCTGCTGTCTCTCCCTCCCCAGCCTGGGGAGGGAGGAAAACCCCTCTCTCCCCCTCCACACCTACCCCTCCTCCCTACTAGTTCTCTCAGCAGTCTCTCCATTCTTGCATTGTCCTGCTAGTCACTGCCCTGCACTCCCTAGACAGGGTGTATCCACAGGCAGCTGGACTGTAATGCCTTCCAACCCCTAACACAGGCCTTGCACACAGTAGGTGCTCCATAAATGTTTTGTGGAAACAACAAGCCACAGGCGAGTAATTGAGGCTGAGCAGACCCGTGTTAGGGTGGAGCTGTATGCTTTCGCTATAGGGACTTGTCGTGAGCCTCTTTGAACCCAAATCCTGTTCCTTATTTCTCTGTGCGTTCTACAAAGACACCACAGCTTGAAAGACACAAAAGACTTTGCCATAACATAGAAATTCTACTTCGATGAGTTCAGAAGGCCTGAATTAGAGATGAAGGCTAGTTCAGCTTGGCATCATTCATACTAGACGTATGTAGCGAACTGTTTTACTGAACGGGCTTAACTTGGTATTCGAGGCTAAGCAAACGTGAAAGTGCTTTATTTTTCTTACTCATGAGCAGTTCTTTAGCAATCCTACTGTGATTCCATATTTCTTTGATGGCATGGGCTTATTTGAGAAAACATAGCTCTGTGCAATCATGCCAGTCCACTTCCGTTTCCCACCGTGAGAAGGGCAGGGGGGCTCCCTCTCCTCCCTCTCTGCCTGGCCCTTTCTTCCTTCAACGAGCCCTGAAGAAGAGAGGGGGCGGAGGAGGTCAAGTCCTCCCTCGGCTGGTCCCAGCACGTCCTTCCTTGGTGTCGGTGCCCAGTGGTAGCAGGTCTTCCCTCTGGAGGTCCTGCAAGGGATCCTTACCCACAGCCCACTTGACCCCACCCCAGGCCCTGCCCCCAGGGTCCACCCCACAGCCTCCCGCTTCTGGGGCAGTAGCAGAAGGGCTCAGTGAGGCTGTCTCCCAGGTGTCCCTGGACCTATCAACATGCTCACCTCTTCGAGAGCAGTGCCACCACTGACCTCTCCTCCCACCGTTGAGCTCAGCTGGGCACAGCTGGAGTGACAATCAAATAGGTTTTCCAGACTCCAGAGTCAAGGGAAAACCCATCGCCTCACCCTTTTCGAAGATCAGGGGGAAATTGTCTGGCTCTTGCATAAAAATTATGAGGGCAACTGTTATGTGCATGGAAGGGAGCCCAAAGCCAGAGAACACACAATAATGGTAAACCCTAATGCGTTTACACTTTACTTTGGAATTAAGCCAAGGATTCTAACAGAAGCAAACATTTAGACGCTGAGAGACAAACTTGACTCAGGTTTGTCTTTTCCTGAATCCTGCTCAGTCTCCTGGGACTGAGTGAAGATAATTCATTGATACAGTGTTTTGAAGGCAGTCACTATTAGGGAAAAAATACATGTATCATATCAGGAGCTCAGTGATGCAAGAAGGAAGGAAGGAAGGAAGGAAGGAAGGAAGGAAGGGAGGGAGGGAGGGAGGGAGGGAGGGAGGAAGGAAGGAAGGAAGGAAGGGAGGAAGGAAGGGAGGAAGGAAGGGAGGAAGGAAGGGAGGAAGGAAGGAAAAAACTAGAGGTAAATTTCAGCTTCCAGTGTGAATCTGAAAGAGTCAACACTTAACTCTCCGGGTTTTTGGATAATCTTGAAACTTGAGTATGCCTGGTCACAAAGATTTGCTAATGAGATATTAGTCATGAGGAATTTTGTTTTCCTTCAAAGATAAGGAGCGTTCCCCTTCCCAAACGCTGCAAGGGACGTGAAGGAGATCTGGTGGTGTCCTGTCGTCCCGGTGGTTGCCAGGGCTGACTCGCTGACCTGGCTGGGGAGGCAGGTGTCGCCCCGCCCCCACCGCTCCACGTGCACCCCTCCCGAAGCGGTTCACTCAACCGAAGAGCATAACCTTCCCCGGAAGGGGAGGACCGTTCTTCTGTCCAGGGCATATGCTAGAAGCCCAACCAGCTCCCCAAACTCCTCACCAACACAAGAACCCAAGTGTCCCGGTGCCCTGTGTTGTACCCCTCTGGGGATTGCTTTCCTAAGGGAACTCAGATTTTCGTCGTCGTTGTTAATCTTCACCCAAGGATATTTTTTCCATTGCTTTTTAGAGAGTGGAAGGAAGGGAGGGAAGGGAAGAGAGAGAAAAAGGGGGAGAGAAACACTGATGTGAGAGAGACACATCGATTGGTTGTCTCCCGCATGGGCCCCGACCGGGGCGGGGACCGAAGCTGCAACTGAGGTACATGCCCTCGACCGGGAATTGAACCTAAGACCCTCCGGAGCCCAGGCCAACACCGTAACCACTGAGCCATGCCAGCCGGGGTGGGAGCTCAGGTCTTCATTCAAGTAGCCTCCTCTGCCTCATGCAGCCCCTGGATTTGGGGGGGGGGGGTCCCAAGCTCGGGAGCCCCTGCTTCGTCTCGGATGGAGGGCGGGGTAATTCTGTCTCGGACCCCGCGGAGTGGGCTCAGCACCGAGGCTGACACTCAGGCGATCACAGCCTCGGTTCCGCGCTCACCCAGCGCGGGCCCACGGGACGCGGCAGAGCTGGATGGAGGAGCCCGTCTCTCCCCCGGGTGGTGTGTCCTGCGGATGCTGAGGCAACGTTGTCAGCAGGGAGGAGCCAGGCTGAGGATGACAGGAGAACCCAAGCACCCGATGCCCTCAGGGAGGCAGAGGAGAGACACGGGGAACCCAGGCTCCTGAGGACACGGTGGGGCCAGGCAACCAGCCGTCCCCGGAGCTCCCTGGCTCCGGCCTCGGCAGGAGGACCGGGAGTCTGCTCGGTGCTCTGAACAGCGACTGAAGGCATTCTGGGGGGGTGAGCGGACACCTCGCCGCCCGAGCTCAGCCACTTTTGAGAGTGGAAAGGGCACTGTTAGTAACCCTACCAGGACCCCAGACAGAAAAGGAGACTGTTCCAGGCAAGCAGGAAGGCTGGGCCGCTCTGGCCTTAACTGCTAGAAACCAAGCATCATCCTAAGTCGCCACCCTCAGCTTGGAGAAAATGTAAAGTCGGTTACTCAGAGGGATTCAGCACTAACCTGACTCCGGTCCTTCTCTACTTCCTTCTCCAAACTACAGGCAAAGTGAGCTTTTCAAAACCCAGGTCTGATCATATTCTGGCCCCTCTGCTTCCAACGCTACAGCAGTGCCCCAGCTCTCTTGGGGTGAAGCTGAATCAGTGCATTTGTTTGTGGGGCCTCTGTGCTCTCCAGCCTCTCCAGGGGCTTTGTGAGCACCACAGGGAACAGCCTGTGCTCCCCCCTCTCCTCCCTGCCTCTGCTCCAGGCCTCACTCCCAGGAAGCCAGCTCTTCAGGCCTCCAGTGTCCGCCCCACCCGGGGCCAGGCCAGGCTCTTTTGTTGCAGAACCCAGTAGGCCCACTCTTGCCCTGTGCTTCTCTCGGCTGCTCAGTGAACAGGGATGTGTGGGTTCTTGTTTGTGGTGAGAGCCCCTTGCACAATGCCCAGCCACATAGAGATACTTAAAATGCCTGTGTCCACTGACTGAGCTAAGCCTAGGAATGAACCGAACACTGAGGCGGCGGCAGAAATCCCTAAAGAGCCGTCTGCCCCAAGGACAGAGTGGCTGGCTGTCCCTCATGATGCCTTTGACTCTGGACTGAGGTTTGCAGCCCCTGCCTGAGGCCAGTGCCTTGAGCACAGCTTCAGAGGCTCACCTGCGAGGGGAAGGGGAGGGGTGGGCGCTGGCAGGCGCCCTAAAACCATCCAATCTGACGCAGGTACTCCCGGCTCAGGAGGGAAAGTGTTGTGATGTTTTCTTCCCAATCCCTAAGCCGCAAAGGGGCAATCTTTTCTTACACTTTCACTTACCCAAAGGCCAGAGCTATTTCTCCAATAATGACCGTCCCTGTTTGGCTGGCATAAGTGAAGGTAAAATCCTCTCTTTTGTTATTTCAGTCTGATAATGGGCTGCTCCCTAACCACGATTCCTTTAGTGAGGTCGCTGGAAGTGCTCCAGACAAAAGATGAAAGGAAAATCGTTGTAAGTCCTGCCTAAATCTGTGGTCACACGGGATCTAAAATCTGCACTTCAGGGATAAGAGGGCTTCAGCCTCTGTAATTACCTCGCTGTTCTCTCCACTGTCTCGTAACCCCAGCGTTTCCTGCCAGCTCCTCCTGCGGCTGGGCTGCTCTGTTATCAACAAGTCTTGCAAAGGCTTCTCTCTGCCTTTAGTCACCTTGGGAGGTTGGCAGGGGGTTGAATGAACAGAAGCTCGGAGAAGGCACAAGACTGGTCTTCCTGCAAGTGGACTCTGACGCTCCCTGAAATTGTCTTTCTTGTTTGTTTTTTTTTAATCTTTTACAAAATCACTGCAAAGACGTGGTTGAAGGTGCTACCCAAGGCTCCTCATATGAGGATTCCTACCAACAAAAATTCCTCATAAAATTCAGTACCTGGAAAATATTCTCTCCAGAAGGTTTTCTCTAATCTGGCTACAGGGACTGTACTCAGTCACGACCACCTTTATGTCCTGAATCAGAGACTTCTAGAATGAGCACTAAATTTAGCCACCTCACGCCTGGCCCCTGGCTTCCGAGCTCCTTCTTGTCTCTGTTTTCACTGCCCTACTTTACGCATGCTTTATATTTTAAGCCACCTTACAACCCTTTTTAAAGTAGACAGGGCCTCAATGGTCAAAATTCTTTTTCCTGATATTAAAAGTTTCTTTAATCTTATGAAACCACAGTCTCTTAGAAGAATAGAATAGCATTTTTTTAAAAATCTCTCAGCTAAATTCTCACTGTGAACTATTAACTTCAGGTCTGTTATGCAGCCAAACCCGTTTCCTGTCATTTAATTTCCTCGGACTCCGGATTGGCTCCTCCTGAGCCAGATCCATCATTCAGGCTCGGCCCTGGGAGCTTTCCTCCCGGCACCAAGAAACCAGCCTCCCAGAGGCTGCTGAGAACCGGCCAGGCTTTTCCTGTTTTGGCTTGAATGAATATTTTATAGGGAACCTCTAGATACCCTCCAAGAACTGAGCCCCAGGATGCAAAATTGAGGGAGAAAGGAGACTTAGCTCATGATGCAACCCAAGGACATCTGTAGCCTTGTGAAGCTTCAAACCATGTCAGGGACAAGTGTCCAGTTTGACATCCTCCCTTGGGGACAGGGTCAGTCCCTCTGATCACTGATCACAGCCCAGTGGGTGAGGCCTGAACCGTCTCCTGCTGGTGGGAGATGCCACACTCATTACAGCCCATCAGTTACCAGCAGTATTGCCTCGAATTTTTTAAGAAGTGATCGGATAATCATGCCACAGGGGCAAAAGGAGATGGAGCACATTCAGCTAGAGCTCATTGTAATCAAACTTTCACTCAATGACACGGCACCGTGATGTGCAATCATTGTGAAGCTTCTGGTGCTGCTGAACTGTAGGCTTCAGGAATACATGAGTCATCTGATCGTTCACAGCAACGTGCACGGCACCATGCGAACAGGACATGTTCACTGTGTTTTTGCTGGAAAACTGATCCTGGTGATGAACAGCAGTCATCAGTTCTCATAGATGACTATAATTCATATTGCTTTTCCACAGTAAAACCACGTTGTTGGTTCATGCCTCTTTCCCCCCACTTATATATCTTAAATGGTCCACTGTTGATAGATTTCCTGATGCTGAGTACAGGCCGATTCTGCAGTCAGTGACCCAGGCACACACACACTGACTCGGTAAGAGATACTCCTCTTTGATACACTTCCAAGGATTCGCAGCTCCGGGTCATCCCGTATCTCCCCTTCCAAGGGCCTGAGTTGACACTCCTCAGGTTTCACACACACACACACACCCCTTGTTCAGCATAATTGTCAGAAGCACAGACTCTGGAGCCAGATGGGCACAAATTCTTTTTGCTGCGTCTACTTCCTTTGGCGGTGCTCTCCCACGTCGACTCTGGGCTTGGACATGGGCCTTGCTTTAGCCAATAGGATGACGGCATTAGGAAGCAGGCAGAGGCTTGACCTCACGCTGCCTTGGGATTCTGAGGCCACTGTGTAAACAAGGGCAGGCTAGTCAGCTGAGGGATGAGAGGCCATAAGGGGAGAAGCCCCAGTCATCCAGCCACTCCACCGAGGCTATCATAAACCCCAGTCAGCCTGCCAACTGGCCATAGATGTGTAAGTGAGCTGAGCCCAACCAAGATCAGCCACGCCTAGCTCACAGGCTGCCCAGTGTAAGTTAAACAAATGGTGGTTGTTATAAGACATCAAGTCTGGGGTTATGCGGTAGGTCAAAATTTGGCCTCAAAATTCTTTGACACTCTTCCATTGACAGATGGGGTTTATATCCCTTGAATCTGAGTAGGCTTTTAACTTGCAAATAATATAGGGCATCAGAAGTATCACTGTGAGATTTCCAAGCCTAGCACATGAAAGTCCAGGAGGCTTCTCTTTTCTCTTGGAATGCTTGCAGTTGAGACCCTTCCTCTAGGGTGCTCCCTCTGGGAACTCCAGCTGCCATGCTGTGAGCAGTCATGTATAGGTGCTCCAGTTAACAGTCCCAGCTGTGCCCAGACTTTAGGTCACCCCAGCTCAGATATAAGACATGAGTGAGGAAATGTCTAGATGATTCCAGCCCCCCAGCCAATTAAGTTTTTCAAGATGAGATCCCAAACATGGTGGAGCAGAGACAAGCCAACCCTATATTCTATCACATGGTTTCCATTCCCATGCTCTTTACTGATGTGTAGGTTCATATCTTTTTTTGTTTTTCTGTCTAAAGAATTTTACAAAAAGTTGGAAATTTTTCAAGCATTGTTTCTTAAAATGCTCGCTTAAATGCTCACTCTCCTCCCCTTCACGGACTCCAGTTAGCATAGATTAAGCTGATCAAAGTTGTCCCACAGCTCACTGGTGATCTGTTAATTGATAAACTCTTTTTTTCTCTGTGTTTGGCGGCGGGGGGGGGGGGGGGGGGGGGGAGGCTAGTTTCTATCATTGTTTTGAAGTTTACTACTTTTTTCTTGGTAATCTACTCTGCTTATTAATCTCATCCAGTGTATTTTTCATCTCAGACAGCATAGCTTTCATCTCTGGAAGTTCAGTTTGGGTCCATGTCTCACCTTAATTTTTTTAAACGTTTAGAATACAGGTGTTATGCTCATTTTAATATCCTTGTCTGCCTATTCTAACATCTGTCTCAGTTCTGGGTTCATTTTTATTAACTTTTTCCTCATTATGAATAGTATGATTATGGTTCTTTATGTGCCTGGTAGTTTTTTATTGAATATCAGACATTATGAGTTTTATCTTGTTGACTACTGAATATTTCTGTACTCCTGTAAAGATTCTTGAATTTTTTTTAAACAAGTTGAATTACTTGGAAACAATTTGAGTCTTTCTGTCTAACTTTTCAGATTTGCTAGGTGGACTAGAGTCATGCCTATTCGAAGGCTCATTACTCCCACTCCTGAGGCAAGAGCCTTCTGACTACCCAGTGCCCAGTGAATCATGAGGTTTTCTTGTCTGGCTTATGGAAACTGGCTATTCCTGGACCCGTCTTACTGTTTAACTAAAATATTAAAAATAACACAGGAATTGAATAAAACTTAAAATTCAGAACTATCATAAGGCTGCTATCACTAGGAATTATGCATGTATTTGATAAAATGTTATTTAGCAGCTAACATTAGAATTCCACTCAGAAAAAGAATTGCCTGTATTTTCAAAAAATACTTTGACAGCTCACTCTGGCTGGGAGGTGAGGCGTCGATCATCCATCTGGAAGAAAGCAGTGCAAAAGAGAGCCACAGTGCTGAGCATACGTGGATAGGAGAAATTTGGGTGAAAGTGGAAAAAAGTGAATTAAGCAATGGGGAGAGGTCTGGGAAGAGCGAGAGGATACAAGACAGCACAGAGGCTGAGAGAAATGTGAGCAAGACAGAAACCCTTGATGAAGTAGACAAAGTACCAAAGCTGAGATGTCTCATATTCACTTTTCAATGTAATTCAGTTTTAACTCCCGACTTAGATTCAGATGCTATTATATAAACCCCTTCATGGCCTCAAACTGTCAGTAAAAGTCAGCTACATGCCCAGCCGTGGTCAATGGCGTTTTGGAAGATGCAGTCATCAAAGTCATGACCAATGAGGGCAGGGAGGTGCAAGTTGGGATGCAGAGGTGTTGCATAAACTGTGCTGATTTTTATGGAATCAGGATTTCAAACCTGGAAGTAACCAGAGGAAACGTAGTATATATGGCCCTCACCCTGTGAATCCCCCAGAGCCTGCAGGTACCCATGGGACAGGGGACAAGTCACTTTCACTCAAAACCTAAAGTGCAGGGTCATCTCCAGTTGACAAGTAGGTGAAACATAATTAACTGTCAAATTAATGACATTAGCAGTGCGTGGTGAGAGTTCAGAGGAGAGAGCCTGTCAACAGGACGTGGTTCAGCGGCCTTAACCTGTATCTGGAGTAAAGATCCACCTTTGCCTTTGCATCTACCCTTGGAACAACTGTTTTAGAGCGTTTGCAGTATGTGAATTCCCGATGGTATCTGTTCTGCACACTAAATATGACTCCAGGGCATAGCCCAGAAGCAGTATCACCTTTTCCTCCTCAAGGTTAGATTTTACCTGTGATTCCTGGCTCCAGTCCCAGAGTCTCGGGTTCCCTGAAATTTGCTTAGAGGGTGTACTGCTTTTTACAGCAGGCAGAACAGTTTCTTCTAAAAGGGACCCAGGACCCCCCCCCCCCCCCGAGCCCTTTAATGTTCTAAGGAAGGCACAGCTCACACTGGGCTTCACACAGCAATTGCCAGAGAGGAGAGGTCACAACTGCCACCAGTTTTCCTCAAAGTTAGGGCCCCTGGCAGGGGCTCTCTCACACCCACCCAGCGCTGTCCCAGTCACCACAAATGTCACAGGCCACATGGATAGCCTGGCAGCCGCTGGTACCTCTGTGGGAATGTGGGGGAGTTCAGAAAAGACATAGGCCCTAGAATTAGATGGGCCTGAGCTGGAATCCTGGCTTTGCCATGAACTAGCTGTGTGACCTTAGAAATGTTATTGAATGTCTCACAGCTTCAGTTTAACAATGGAGATAATAATATCTACCTTATAAGATTGTCATCGAGATTTTTATTCTAATCAGATAAAATCTCTAACACATACTCCATGCTCATTTAATCTATGCCTCTTAAACTGGGCCATTCTTTTTTTTTTTTTTTTAAATCCTCACCTGAGGATATTTTTTCCATTGCTTTTCAGAGAGAGAGAAACATCGATGTGAGAGAGACACACCAATTGGTTGCCTCCCGCACACACCCCAGCCAGGGCCAGGGACTGAGCCTGCAACAGAGGTATGTGCCCTTGGCCAGAATGAAACCCAGGACCCTTCAGTCTGCAGGCTGATGTTCTAACCGCTGAGCCAAACTGGCTAGGGAAAATTCACTGTTCTTAGGAATCACCTGAGAGTCCAGCTGAGCATGCGATTCTTGGGCCTCGCACCCCAGACATTCTGGTTGATGCCTCTGAGCCCAGGAACTTGCATTTTCCACAGCTGCCACCAGGTGGTTCTGGTGTAAATGAATCACTGGCCACACATGAGAAGTACCGCTGATGCTGTGGTGTTGCTATTGGGCTGTCACTTACTAGGTGAATTCTGAGCATGATGAATAAAATAGCTCATGCAACAAGAAAATTCATCATAATTTTACTTATCTATAATTAGCTGCACTCCGTTAAAAACAATTACATCTGCTGTTTTTGAGGCATGCCATGGTCCCATTGGTAAATGCTGAATAATTCCTGTGGCATTCTCCTTGCACGAATCAACCAAGCACAGGGACCTCCAGTAGGAAGGCCCTCCCCAGGGAAGGAAGGCAGCCACTCCTACCTTTGCAGCCAAAATAAGACTCTCAGTAAAATCACCAAGTGGTGCGATTCTAGCAGACAAACTCTGGCCTGGATTAGTGAGGAGTTGGGCCCCACCTGGCTCTCTAATTCGGTCTGTCCAGTTGACTTCCTGCCCCAGGAAAGGTGAAATGCCCAGAAGAACAAAGGTCTCTTTCCCTCCCCCGGCCCCCTCCCCCACTGCAACAACTTTGGTTCTATAGATGATCTCAAGAGGATATGACACTCTTATTGCCTATTTCCAGGCCTTGGCTTCCAGAGACGATACCCTCTTACCCTGCAATTCCTGTTACTGCCCATTGTTGCAAAACCAGAACAGAAAACATCTTGCAGAAGCTGTGACTTGGGACAAAAGAGCAGGGAAGAGAAAAGACAATCCAGCCACATCTGAGAGCTTAGAAGGAAATTTAAGGACAGTGGAAATGATGACACTTGGTGGGGGGAAGGGTGTGTTGGGAAGCAAGCTTTTATGGATTGGGGGAGGATTGAAGGAAAGGGCTGAAGACAAAGCTGTGTTTGACTGTGTCATGAACAGCACTGGGCTCCTCCTGCCTGGCTCAGAGACACTTGGCAGCAGTCAAATCCTTGAGGAAATGTGGTCTAGATGAGAGCGATCAGCTACTCTTTTCCAAAAGGGCAAACCAAGGTCAAATGAAATTAAATGAAATGAGATGGGAGGGGCTCTGGTTAAAATCCAGTGGCTCCCAAGTATGGCTGGGTGTCAGAATCACTGGGAATGCCGGTTAAAACACCTGGTCCCAGGCACCACCCTGACTCCTTTCCCAGAAATTTGATGATCGGGTATATTTGGGAACCACTGGCCTAGTGGTCCCCAGAGGTTTCTGGCTGATGGCCTTCAGGGCGATGGTGTTTCTTGTAGATATTTCTGAGTAGTTAATGCGTTTTTCTATAATTCATTAATCACATATGTGATCAATCCTCATAGCCAGCATCATCATAAGAGCTCTGTGAGTCCTGAGACTCTGCCTTTTGGGGCCCCTGCATCACAGCAAACACAATGAAAGGCACCCACATCCCACTCTACACAAAACTTTATCACATGACTTCTAACAAACCTTGATTTCACCCCAGATGGTTCCGTTCATGGTCAAGGAGATGCCAGAGAGTAGAGAACTGTGACAGCCCTGCCAGGCTCCAGGAAGGGGGGTGGATGAGAGTGTCGGCATCACAGAGACGGCAGTGAAGTCCGTGGGAATGCACAGTCCAGTGAGGAGAGGAGCGGAGTCGAGGACCCTCATCACAGGACACTCTGGAAACAATAGCAAGAGGACAGGAGAGAGTGTTTTTTAAAGTCAAGGAAGTTAAAGTTTCAAGGAAGATCTGTTTCTTACCCTCAATACCTGCCCTCCTTTCTTCCATTAGAATTAAATTTTTAACAAGGCCCATCGCTACCTGGAATAAAGACTGCACCTCTCGCTTCTATTGCAGCAAAATGTTGTTTTATGATTGAGTTCTGGCCAATGGGATAGAAGAGGTTGCAGTGGTTTAGCAATTGGTGATATCCAGCAAAGTCCAAAGCACATAAATCCACTGATCCTGTATAGTAAAAGATTGGGAACAACCCACAAATATGCATCATTAGGGGACTGGATAAACAAATTATGGTACATCCATACAAAACATACTCTAAAGCAGTTAGTGGATTAGTAGAGACAAAACAATCAGCAGAAAAATCATTTGTTTTCTCCTACTTCCAGTATTTGCTTACATGCAACCAACTCCCCACGGAACCACTGCTGACACCCTCATTCGTCACTCAGTCCTCCCTGTCCCAGCGGTGCATGGCCCTTCCAGGGGTGCATGTCCCCACCACTCGGGACCAACAAGGGCCTGGAAATCTGGCCACCCCAGCATCTCGTTCCCTTAACCCCTCACTAGGGGCCTAGTGGGGTACCTGCCCTTTTCTGGCTCCATCTGGACTCCGCCTTCCTCTGTCACTTCAGGAGGACGAGAGCCAGTGCAGCAGGCAAAGGTTGAGTGGTAGAAAGTGACCGAGTTCTGAGTCAAGCAGAGCGAAGCTCCGAGCCCACTTTTGCTATTTACTGCGGATGTGATCTGGACAAGTTTCCAACTTCTCTGGGCCTCCGCCCCCTTCATCTGCCACATGCGGATAAATCACCTCTTCTGCTAGGCTATTATGAGAAGTAGAACTCAAAGGTGTCAACAGCCTGGTAGATAGTAGGTGCTCACCTAATAGTAGCAATTATTACAGCCGCAGCCAGGTGTGAGTGAAGGCTGCAGTGCTCAGGTGACAAAGCCATTTGGGGTCAACCTGAGAGTCCAGGCCTGGCTTTCATAGTTGGCTCCAGAAACGTTTCTTCCTTTCCCAACCTAATAAACTCCGCAGGCGCGGAAACCTTTCCCACATATTAAGTGCTGATGTTGTTCCTGCTACGATTTGTTGATCCAAGAAGAGAGGACTTGACCTTCCCAGCCGATGTTTGATTTGAAGTCAGGAAAAGTTGCCTAAAAGTTTGGCTCCTCTGTTCCGCCTGGAGTGATGCTAGCCTTGGTGGCCTCTGTGCAGGCTGAGGAAGGGTGAGTCACTGACAGGGCATGTGTTCTCCTCTGAGTGAGCCCAAGAGCGAGAAAATGAAAGATTTACTTCTAGTGGGGAAAGTGGAGTCAACAAATAAATGTATGACAAACTGTGTCCCGTGCTTCGATGCTTATCCTGGGTGGGGACTCTAGGAGGCTTTTTAAATCTTGAACTGCTCCAACCTAGCCGGTTCCTTGATCTACAATTACTTTTTTTTTTTCTTCAGCTACACTTTGAAAGCATGAGAGCAAATAGATGTAGGGGGGATTTTCAGCCCTGTTGCTTGTTACATAAATATGCTGCTGTTCCTCGTTAAATTCACTAGCCCTGGCCTTTCGGTTCTCCTGTATGCAGGAACACAAAAAGTCAGAAACAGAATCCAAAACAGGAGTCAATAAAAATGCACGGAATATTGGAATTAATAAATGGCATCCCACAGGTAGAACCCCAGGAACCCGCTGTACAAGGTGCTGTGAGTTACTTTTTAATTTCTAATTACGTAACTTCTACTTTTACATAATCCTTCTGTGAAACCCTGAAAAATGTGAGGAGCATTATGCCTACAAGTTGAAGTATCCTGAGATTGAATTTGTATATATTTATGGCACAACTGTTTCTCCTTAAAAAAATAATCATTAAAAATGCAAAACAGGTCATTTGTGGTAACTGCACAGCCTGCTGGGCATGGCGTAGTCAACAGTCACTCTGCTGAGCTTGTCTCCAGGCACAACGCTCCATGTGACCCTTACACACTAAGTGTCAAGGGGCGTGTTTCTGCTCACGGGGTGATGTTTTCAGGAAGTTACTCTTCCTGTCGCGTGGACAGCAACCAAACACCCACATCAGAGGCCCAGGGTGAGGCTCAGAGTGATGAGGGGGCCTCGCCAGGGGAATGCATAACCAGTCGCAGACATTTCCGCAGGTTTCTGGAGGGATCCAAAGACTTGCTGGCGATTAGATTAATCAATTTTTCTGTTATTTGAAATATGAACTCTGAGAAAATATATTCTCCAAAACTCAGACTAAAGACAGCCTACAAGAAGGTATGTCCCCAGCCTGGCCGGGTGTGGCTCAGCTGTTGAGCGTCGACCTAGGATCCAGGCGATCGGGGTTCGATTCCCGGTCAGGGCACATGCCTGGTTGCAGGCTCGATCAATGACTCTCTCATCATTGATGTTTCTACCTCTCTCTCCCTCCCCTTTCCTCTCTCTGAAATCAATAAAGACATATTTTTTTAAAAAAAGAAGGTATGTCCCAGCACAGAACAAAAGAGGGTCAGAGGGAACTGGACAAAATGCGTACATACACATGTGTGCACATGCATGTGTGCACATACATGTGTGTGTCCATACATATGCGTGCACACACACACACAAAGACATGTTTGTCAAACAAAAACAGAGTCTATTTCTCAGCCAAACCTGACCAAATGATGCCTTATTGCAACAGTTCACATCTTTTAAAAAGTGGTCAACGAATTGCGACTTTACGAGCAGAGGGTAGAGTTCAGTGGTCAGTGCCCCGACCTTCGGAGCAGCTGGGCTGTCCCACCTTTATTCACGTCACCATGCGCCAAGTACAAGGGTAAACGTGTCTTATTAGTTCCAGCAATAACGGTTTGGACTCTTCACTCGGGCAAATGTTAATATTGCCCCAGATCGAGCTTATCTCCAAGGGACCAGGCCGCTTGGCGCTGTTCGGTGGTGGCACCTCATCGCCACCTGCTCTCGAGGATTGCTCACTATCAGTGTGCTTACGCGTAGAGTTTGATCACTTTGAACACGAAAACAAATGATTGAAATTATTCATTCCTCACAAAGCACTACTTACAGAAAATAGGAATCCTCTCATTAGTGTTAATGAAGCAACGCGACAATATTCCTAACCATAGCTGACATTTATTGGCCCCTGTGATGTACCAGGCACCGTGTGAAGTAATCAATAGATGTTACCATCTTTAATCTTTACTTGAACTCTTTGAGATGACTGCTATTATTGCCTCAGAGAGGCTCACTAACTTGCCCACAGTCACACAGCTGGTGAGGGACAGAGCTGGGATTTTAACCCAGACGGCCTGAAGCTGGAACTGAAACTCTAAACATAGAACCAAGCAAGAATTTTCCTCTTTATGTCGTTAAACACAGCTTATTTTATTTCAACAAAACAACATCATCCATCAGATTGAATTAATGTTATTAGTCCGACTTTTATTGGTTTTGCCATTTTGGTTTTATCTAATTTGTAAATTTATCTCAGTTTTATAATTATATTAGACCTATCGGTATAAGGCTCTGTACCTAGTTTTAGTTTGTTCATATTTAAAAAATCATTTGCATTGACATCAGATATCTGTAAGAAATTTTTGCTTTAAAAAAGGGCCCATCCTTTACTTATGTTTTACAAATACCAATGTAAAAATAAGGACACCCCTAACTCAACACAACGTTGCCTTCTGTCCAGTGTGAAACCTTGGGCATTAAAGGATATTCGGCCAATAGCTGATAATTCTGATTTTTCATTTTCATTTTCACGGAGCCTTTTCTCCTGAGAGTTTAAGGAGCAGAATGGAAAATTTTCAACAAATTAAGATGTTCTATTACACTATCAACATCCTAGGAGTGGGAAGGAGTTATTAAAATCACATTAACAGTGGCCTGGCATTCTGTGGTACTTTTCCTCTCAATATTGCAAAATGCTTTTAGATACATTATCGCATCTATCTTTCATATCCTGAGGAAGTGGGGAGTGGAAAATCTCTTTGTCACAGCCTCACAAATAGAGAGTCTAGAGTACAGCGAGGTTAAATAAACTCACAGGAGAATTCATGTCAAGCAGTGAACTTATATACTTGATCACCTTTAGAATCTAGATAGATTCCCCACCTCGGGGGCCTCACCTACTGATGCTGAGCAGACATCGGGCGGAGAGGCACCGGCCTGTGGACGTCCCCCGTTCCGCGGCGAGCGGGGTGCCGAGTTCAAGGTGATGGGCCAGGGTGTGGCCAGAGTCTGACTTCGCCCTGAGCTCTATCCTTACTTTCTGTGGGCCTTGGTTTTCTCATTCATGAAACGGGAATGATCATAGTCCCCAACTCCTTCCTGATGGGGGAGAAAATGCAGCTGAGGGAGAAAAGCCCCAGCTCAGAGTTTGCGGGCGTCTGGCTCTGAATGTATGCAGCCCTGGAGACTGCTGAGAGCCTGGCACAAGTTCGGAGTTTTCTTTTTTTTCCCCTCAAAGACTAAAGGGGAGGAAAAAGGGGCCTTTTCCCACTATTCGATTTAACTTACTGAAATAGACTATAATGTGACAATGTCTCTGTGACTTAAGCTTAGAAGTGAGGAATTTAAAAGCAGTTGCTTGAAAAGAGTTGTTTTTGCCCTGGCTGGTGTGGCTCAGTAGTTAGAGCGTCGGCCCATGGACAGGAGGGTCCCGGGTTCGATTCTGGCCGAGGGCACGTACCTCGGTTGCAAGCTTGATCCCCGGCCCTGGTTGGGGGGCGTGCGGAGGCAACCAATCGATGTTGTTTCTCTCACATCGATGTTTCTCTCCCTCTCTCTCTCCCTTCCACTCTCTCTGAAAAGCAATGGAAAAATATCCTCGGGTGGGGATAAAAAAAAGTTTTGCATCTTTAAAAAAACAACATGATTTCAGAATGGCTTTGACTTTCTCTTCCTACAAAGAAACAAAGATAAATGCTTTTCCTCCTAAACATATCCTTTCATAATTTCTAGGATCACAGCCTCAAGACAAATTGAAAATCACCCGCAAGATGTCTCTCCAGTAATAGCATCTGTCTCCCTCTGCTGCGATCTTCTCAGATACTGCTGGCGAGGCGGGTGGAAAGCTCGGGTGCTACGGAAAGATAACGCTGGTGAGTCACATTCATTGTTTTTGTTTTCCTGTGAAACTAGACCTCGTTTCAAGTGTGACCTTTGAGATGAGACGCGGCATCAGCTGACTGACAGGACAGTTACCCACAGTCACATCTGATGACAGCAAGTGTCAGTTTCCAGCAAAATATCTGTTTTATTTCATTAATGCCATCCTCTCCAGTGTGGCTGAAAGGGTTAACTTTGAAAATGTACGTCGCCTCCTCTGTAAACTGCAAGCTGCCCGTAAATACAATTCCACTGGGCACAGAAACGCCTGTCGTTGCACTGAGAGTTCTTCCGATTTTCAGTTTACATTTTTCCAAGATTATTAAAGTTTCTAGGTCTTTGAACGTGGACATCATATCTTGAGGACAGGAGTTGCTTCTCTAGTTTCTAACACGGCATGAAGTTAGGAGCTACTCCAGCCAGCGAGGAAATATTCACCGAGAATTGGGCCTGGTCCCTAGGGGGCAACAGAGTCCAACACACCGAGAAGGTCTGGAGGCCGCCGGCAGAGGGCGGGCAATAGGCACCCGCCTGCCAGGAATGAATGACCGGAGCCAATATGCAGATGAGGCCAGGCTCCAGGCCCTGGAGCTGCTGGGAATGGCCAGATAATCCAGATGTTCTTGGCAGTGATTCCCTCGGATTTCAGCTGTCGTGTGTGTGTGTGTGTGTGTGTGTGTGTGTGTGTGTCCTCACACATCACCACACTAGATCTTGGAATAGCTGTCTATCTTTTACACCCAACGCCCACTCACACCCCCACACCCCACCCTACCCCTGCCCCAAGAGCCAGCAGTTTAAAAATATCTATAACATCAGGACCATGCCACTTCTGTAGTAAAAATCAGGAAGAGTAAGAGAATAATTAACAACCCGATGAAGGGGAGTACAGAAACGTGAGCTGTGAAGCACAACACAGAAGCCACCGAAGCACCTAAAAATATTCTATTATTATAATAGTTGTCATTTACTGCCCCGGACCCAGTGCCTGAAGGCCGCTTTCCTCACATAAGCTTCACACTTATTGTATGAAGGAGCTGCTTTGTGGAGGGAGGTGCCCAGGCCGCACTACAGGGGAAAGTCAGCAGCAGGATTCCCTCGGGGTCCATGCCCTGGGGACCTCATCGTGTTATTACTTGTGCATTCATTCCTTTAATAAGGTTTATTGACTACTTACTTACCAGGGCCCTACACACTCCTTGTCGTCATGGATACAGAGAGAAAAGACACAGTCACCTCCTTTAAAGGCTTGTTTTCCAAAAAAAGCACGGGGACCAATACACAGGTGATTACAGCGAGATATGGCATGGCCGTGACCGAGAAGAGTCACCAAATGCCGAGTGGGAGGCGGGAACACTTGCTGGAGGAAGTGACAGGAGCAGCCCTGTCAGTGGCCGTAATGGCACTGCCCACTTTACCACCAGGTGCCAGAAAATGGTCCTGGTGACTACAGATTCAAGCGGCACCCTTCCCTGGTTTTGCAATGCCCACTGCACAGCCATACTTGCGAACCCGCATCAGAACGAGTTTTGAAGGATGCGTAGGAGGGGCAGGCGATCAAAGAAGGGAATGGGGGCGGGCGTGGCGTGGGAGGGTGGAGGGACCCCAGGCAGAGGAAAGGGTGGGGAGGCCTGAGAAAGGTCCCCGTGGCTGGAGCACAGGTCCTGAGTGGAATGGTGACAAGGAGAGAACGAGGTAGACAGGAGGCCGCGTCCCATGGAAGGCCTGGCCTTGCACATCCCACCAAGGAGCATAGATTTTTGTTCTGAAGACTATGAAGGTATTTGGGGAAATTTTATACAGATAGTTAGTAATATGATAAATGTGATTTCAGAAATATAATCACACCAGCACCATGGACTAGAACGCAGAAAGCCTCTGGATGGGGGGACCAGTGAGGGGCCTCCTGCGCAATCCAGGGGAGAGATTACAGGACCTGAGGAGACAGTCACAGTGGGGCTGGAAGAAGAGGAAGGGCTCTAGACTTGTTTAGGAAGTGGAAGAGATTAGATTTACTAACCAAATGACTATAATTAAGTAATGTGGGCAAGGCAGGAATCAAGGGTGATTCTGGGGCTCCGCTTGGGTCACCGGGCGGATGGTGACACCACTTCCTCTGAATAAGCTGCATGAGGGCTGGGACTGCTGTGGCTCATTCAGTGCTGAATTGTCAGCACACAGCACGTAGTAGCTGGTCAGTAAGTATTTATGGGATGAATGATAGCACAGATGCCTGAGTAAGGACTATAAATAAAGAACAGGTGAGGGTTTGGAATGATGGTACTTGTTAAGTATAGGATGCTTATGAGATGGTCAGCAGTTATAGATAAGAGCCTGAAGTTCAAAAGAAAAATCTGCTGGCTTCGCCGGTATTTATCCAAAGAAACCCAAAACACTAATTTGGAAAGAGCTGTGCATCCCAATGCTCACTGCAGCATTATTCGCAATCGCCAGATACGGAAGTACCTAGGTATGTCCATCGATGGACAAACGGATAAAGACGAGGCGGTGCATGTATACAATGGAATATGACTCAGCCATAAAAAGAATGAAATCTTACCATTTGCAACAACATGGATGGATCTAGTGAAATGTCAGATGGAGAAAGACAAACACCGCATGATCTCACTTACATGCGGAATCCAAAAACCAAAATGAACAAACAAAACAGGAACAGACTCCTAGACACAGAGACTGCTGTGACGGTTGCCAGGTGGGAGGGGCAGGGGGTGAAAACGGGGATGGGATTAAGATGTACAAATTGCTAGTTATAAAAACAGGCACAGGGCCGTAAGCTACAGCACAGGGAACACAGTCAATAATAGCTATTTACGGTATCAGATGGGTACTAAATTTATTGGGATGATCACTTCATAAGTTATATAAAGTCTAATCACTGTGTTGCAAACCTGAAGCTAACATGATATTGTATGTCAACTGTAATTTAAAAATTAAAAATTATTGTGTAAAAAAAGAGAGATCTGGGCCAAAGGTATAGATTGGGAAGACATCCGCATTCACCTTCAGAGTCAGGAGCGTGGAAGATCAAAAGAAAGCGTGGTCGGATCCTGGAAACATCAGTTAAAGGGCCAGCAGAGGAGCAGGAGCCCCCAGGAACGGGTTAGAGATAATGGCAAGAAAGGATGACGCTGGAGAATTTCAAGGAGCTGGTGTCGTGGGCCCGGAAGGCCGAGCAGAATAAGGACTGGCCCGTCTACATTAAACGCAGCAGCCAGGAGCACAGAAGTCCAGGGCCCCGGCTGGTGAGAACCCTGAGGTCCTGCAGGCTGCCGGCGGCGGTGGGAGGAGAGGCCCCGAGAAACACACCCGCAGTGCGTGCGGGAGCTGCCCGACAGGCTCAAGAGAACCAGCTCAAACACAGCCCACCAGTAAACATTACACTAGATAAACTTACCAGTGGAATAAAGTATACTAAACGCAAAATTAATGAACACCTAAAACTCATCACTTCCTGACGATTTACGTTTCCACACTGTCCAGGTTATTTGCGTATATTCCATAGTCCAGTGGAAGTGCCACATGGCCCTGGCTGCTGTGCGTCTCTCCGCAGCTCCGTACTCGGTGACGTCTTGGAGAGGGTTGGCCATGGTGGGAGGGCTCCCACCAGGTAGCGTGATGCAGGGCTCTTTTCTTCCAGGGAGCAGTTGTTGACATTCACCAGCACACCACTGAAACCGGGCCGGAGGGTGCCTCCCTCCACGTCTCTGCCCCGGGGAGTAGCATTGACCTCGACTGGCCTGGGGAGGCTGGTGTAGGAGAGGACTTACCACAGTGGGGGATACAGACAAGGCTAGCTCTTCATTTCAGGGATGCCAGTGTCACCTTTCTAGAGAGCTCTGTCCGCATTGATGCAGAGACCAGTCACCAAGGATACAGAGGACTTGGGGACAAGGAGGAAGTAGGTGGCAGGGATTGGGGTACCAGTTGCCTGACACTCAGGGCTGGATTTGAAGGTCAGAAGAAACCCAGGGTCAGGGCAGAGGCCACCGTGGTGGACTGGTCATCACACTGTGCTTGAGTGGGGGTGGGGACAGCAGCAGACTGACCCCAGTCCCCACTCCCTAATGGGGAGGGGGTTTCGGTCCTCACTGCCTCTGGTCTGACTGACAGGAGCCTGCAGGCAGCCGGGGAAGGCAGGATCTAGCAACCAAGTGGTGGGAAGTGAGATTTATTTATTTTAAAAGAAAAAATAATAATTTTGAAACAACCTGATCTGACGGGTAGCATGAATCACTGGCTACACTTGGTGGTGTGCTGAGGGGGAGCAGGGAGTCATGGGAACTGTGGCGCATTGTCTGTAGAGAATTGAAAAAAATACTAAGAAAACCAACTAATTGGCCTGCTTTTTATTACCACCGTATGTGGCACTTCTAAGTAATGGCAGAGAGAAAACACTTCTCCTTTGGGGAAGACTGCCCCCCACGGCTGAACGGTGGGAGGAGGGGTTATCATGAGGGTCTGGTGAAACCCAGCATGGGACAGGGTGACGCATATTATAAAGCTTACAGGACCCAACAAGGGGGAGTGTGTGCCCTGAGCGAGCACACTGAGGAGGTTACATGTGGCTTTCCATCTGGAACTTCCACTTCCCCTGCAGACACAATGTGCTTGAAAACGTCTGAGGCCGGCAGAGTGAAAACCGGAACTGGGACACTGGGTAACAGCTCAGTGGGGAAAGGAGCCCGGCCAGGGCTCTCGAGGGGTGGGGCTCACCCCAGGAAGGAAGAGAAAAGGAAGGTTCAGGGGAGCAGTGATCACATCAGGGGGCTGCACCTCTCACCAGCTCAGAGTCCCTGTGTCAGGCTGGGAGGGGAAAGCTGGGCCTAGAAGCAGCTCTGAGAGCAGCATCCCCAGCACCACTTGCCAACTGGCAGACTCGGTTTATAACCAGATGACCTTCTCTTTTCATTGGCTTTGCTGCATTTTTGAAGAGTGATGTTTCTTCTACAAAGGACAGCGGTAGAAACCCTATGAACCCACCAAATCTCCCCAATCAAATAGAAAATAAAGCAAACATGCATGCCTTCCGCACTCTTTCCAGGCCCCTCTGCACAGATTAAACACTGCAGTGTATAACTTGAGCTTTTTCTTTGCTACCTGAGACCAAATGGCAAGTTGGTTCTGAAGGCCACTGATGTTGGCATCGGGATGATGGGTGGCAGACTGCCAGCCCTCCCAGGCATGGTCCACCTGCCCTCACTGATGCTGAGTGGGGGCTGGGCTCCCCTGCCATGTGCTTCTAGCCAGACCCTCCCAGAATGAAAGGAGCTTTCCCCATAGATCTCCAGGCCTTCTCTGTGGAATTTAGGTAAGTAGTGGCAGAGACAGATCAGTACAGAAAAGGGCCTGCTAACTAGTGCTTAACGAACAGGGTCAGGCTGAGAAGGGAACAGAACAGACCACATTTTTTTTCAATTACTGTTTATATTCAGTATTATTCTGTATCAGTTTCCGATGTACAGCGTAGTGGTTAGACAATCATGTACTTTACAGAGTGGTTCCCCTGATATTTCCAGTACCCACCTGGCCCCATCATAGTAGTTATTATGATATTATTGACTATATTCTCTAAGGTGTAATTTACATTTCTGTGACTATTTTGTGACTACCAATTTGTACTTCTTAATCCCTTCACCTTTTCCACCCAGCCCTCCCAACTCCCCTCCCCACTGTATCTATGAGTCTGTTTCTATTTTGTTTGTTTGTTTATTCATTAGATTCCACATATAAGTGAAATCATATGGTATTTGTCTTTCTCTGACTTATTTCACTTAGCATAACACCCTTTAGGTCCATCCATTGCTGTCACAGACCAGATTTAAGAAGCAAGCCATCAAGATGGTACTGGGGTTTAGATGATTGACACAGCCGTGGGTCCTGGTCAGGCTGGGAGCCACCAATCTGGTGACCCGCCCTTCTCAGCTGGAGGGACACCAAATGAGCTTCCCTCCCAGGTGGAATCCCACCTTCTCCATGAGTCAACCCCTGTCTATGCACCTGTCGGATTCCAGCGCCCCACCCACCACGCCAATTAACAGCTTAACATTTCCCAGGGGCTTGACAATCTGTTCTATTGGCGACTCCTCAAAACACCAGGCGAAGGAACGTGAAATTTTATCCTGGAAAAATTTGCAGGTTCAGAAACAGGGCCAAGTGCCTCCAATTAATTACTGGCAATTTTAGAATCAGCCTCATTACGTTGCTAGCATGTTGCACAAGCTGCCCAGGGGCAGCCGCTTCTTGTTCTCCAGATGTAACATCTATGAAATACGCCGGCATCTCACCAGGCAGGCCTTCCACAGCAGCGGAAGAAAGCAAAGCAGGCCTCAAGGTTCCTTAGCCTCACCTTGGCCCCCTTCTGAAAACTGACACCCTGAGACATCCAGGATGCCTTTTAGCATTATATTCATACAATTCAAATTTACACTCGCTCTGTGTATGCATTTTTAGGTTCCTTTCTGAGCCACTTGCTGCGCTGAATCAAGATACTTTCCACTCTGATATTCTGGATCTAAAATAATCTGCTGCAGTGTGTCCCATCCCTGTGCCCTCTCTGAATCTGTTTTCAAATCATTATTCTGCTCCTGCCCATTGGCTTTCACATCGGAGCGGCCAACGGATGCAGAGAGACACAACCTTCGCATTTAATTGAGGCCACAAAGGCCTTTCCTTGGTAAAACTGAGGGGGGTGCATAAATTATAGAAGCAGTCAGGGCAGTAACGGCAAATAAACTTTGTATCAGAAGCTGGCTCTCTCCCCAGGCCACGTTCAAAAGCCGTCTCTGTACAGTAAGTATGCAGAGGAAGTGAACCTTAACCACACCGAGGCTAAAAATGTCACACTGGTTTCTGTATGTGGCTTTTGTAAATCAGTTTAGTTACGTCACATTTCCACCTTGAACATGTGATAATAAGGTCAGGGTTACCCAGTAGAAGGCAGAAAAAACCCCGGATGTATCACCATATGGCACCTTCCTACACAGTCTGTTTTTCCCTGTGAGCTGACGATGAATCATTTGTTGACATCGGCAGGACCATCACACGGCAGACGCGAAATGGGCTTCCTGGAGCCAAGCCCTGCGGAGCAGGAATGTTGCTGGAGCTGGAAGGTCTGACACTTCCTCACGGAGGCCAAATGTGAGGAGTCGGTACTGTAGGGAATGAAATAACCACGTGTCCCAAAGTTACAGCTACTGCCTGCAACGCTGAACTGTAAAATGTGCTGCACCCAATGCCTCTTGCAAAATGTAATTACAGATACCAGTGCTTTGAGAATTTGCCTGGAAATGATCCAAATCAACTTAAAATAGTAACAAAGGCTGAGTATGAACCTGTGATGTCCATTTCTGAAAAGGGACCGGGAGGAAGGCCAAGAGTCAATAAGCCTTTTGGGATCAGCAGGTGATTGCTCCATTCAACAATGCATGTTACCCTCAGAGACAGCTAACCCCCCACTCTGACCCTACCCCCCTCCACAGAGAATTAGGTCTGAGATCCTTAGGGCAAGTATATGTGTGGATATTCCCAGTCCCACCACATTGCAGAAATGAGCAACTACAATGGTGGGGACTTTGAAACATTTGTTTTTTACTTTATTTGTTTATCATGTGACTCAGTAATTTTCCAGAGAGAAAGAACCTGGGTTAGATTGGGCAGAGTCCACCCACCGTCATGAGCCAAGAATTTCACATCTGCTAATGTTCCATCCAACTCTCTTGCAAAAAGACTGTAATAATTATTCACTAGGGAGCTTCAGAAACCAGTCGGACACGAGCCAGGAAAATCTATCGTGGCAGACTCCTTTGTACCAAAACACTTAGGAACGTTCTCAGGCCCATCCGTGTAGTTGACTGGGACTACATTAACATATTTCCCCACTAAAATATCATTACAAAATTTTTAAAAATCAAAAGCTTAAGCAGAAGAATTGATCACAACAATAAAAAATATTTATAGTACATATTTTCTGGAAGGTTTTAATGAAATAAATACTTAAGTATCTATGTATGAATGCAGGCCCTTTTAGCTGTATCATGGTTTTTGTCTGGATATTGTCATAATGCTTCATTCTAACTTTTTAAAAATTTTGACACCTGGATACATTCTGACACCTACCAGATCATCTGTCCAGCTTATAGGGGGACAAGGGTTTGTTGTCCTAGGTCACCACCTGCCTCCCGTCTAAAGCAGTGTAGGTGTCCACCCTTCTGAGGCTTAGCCATTCACTGGCCCTTCTCCAGGAAAATGAAATGGAACAAAGAAATCTTCCCCATTAACTGGACTTAATATGTGTGAACTCGGGAGCAGCCCGTGACCATGCTCCCCTCCCCTCTCCCCCTTTGCACTGAGGAACAGGGGAAGTTGGTCTACAGAAACCAGAGAGAAAGCCCTGATTTCTTCCCAGGCTGGTGGCCAGCCCGGCCCAGCCCAGCGGCCCAGCTGCAGGCTCATTCCTGGTCCCAACTGACAGTCCTGAAAACTTACATTTTCCTTGTTTTTTTCACTCCGGGTGTTTCCTGTCACATACAGTCGAAAGCTCTCTAACTAGCACAAATTCTTATTTCAGAATCACATCATTCCATGGGGCTTGGGGCTCTTGCAGCTTCTCGCAGACACTGACCCTGAGTTCTTTCTGCAGAGGAGTCAGGCGACGGAGGTGTGAACCCTGTTTATTCTAAGGAGGTGAATTTAGCAAGTTCTTTAGCCTCAATGATTCTTAGTTCCCTAAACTGTAAAGTAGAGAAACTAACTAAAAAATAACAATGTGATAAAGTTCAAAAAGCTGGAACTTTGGGGTTCGCATTGGCATAAAGTCCCAGCTTGGTCACCTCTCGGAGCCTCAGTGCCCTCACTGGACTGTGTTAAAAATTAGAAAAAATGTAGGTGCATGCACTTGGCATGTGGCAAGTCCCACATAACAGGCGCTTGTGTTACTACTATTACTGTCATTACTGCTACCGCTCTGCCTTCTCTTCCCAATGAATGGAAAGTTCTTCATAAAGAACAATTCCCTAAGTAAAAGGAGAAACCAAGAATATTTCTTAAATTTAAAGAGCAGCTCTGACGGTTTCATCTCTCCTACTCAGCTGCAGGGGTTCCCCTCTCAGGCAGCATAACTCCCCAGCTCTGACCGGCTGATCTGGCACAGGAGCTGTAAGACTGGCAGAAAATAGACTTTTTCCACCTTTGAAGAAAAAGAAACGCAGCCCAGTAGTAGGGGCGGGGGTGGGGAGGGGACTCGGGTGCCGCTAACTCTGGAGGCAGCCAGGCCTGATGCCTCTGTGAAACCAGGATGGCACTGCCACCCACTTCTCAGGGTGCTAGAGACACTGGAGGTCGTGGCATCAAGCGGTGCTCAGAGCTAGTTATTTTTATGACAGCCCTCACTAGAATGTACCCTGACGTTCCTAATCTTCCACCCACTTCAGCAGAAAGAGAATCATTTTTGTGTCTCTGTATTAGCATGAACCCCTGACGTGTTTTTCTTCCATCAGCGATTTTCCTACTAGGTCATCATTTTAGGGAAAGACACAAATCAAACCTCCTTCCCTGAACATTTACTCCCTTATTTGGGGGTTTTTAGGAACCGAAATTTGCATTCTGTGCAACTTAAAGGGAACAATTTTGACAGTTCGGATGTATCTAAAGCTTAGTTCATGCCAGGATCCTGGTTTCTCTTCAATCACAAATCATTTTAAAATAAAAGTTAAAGGGATTTTGTTCTAGAAAATAAAAATACAAAACAAAGTGACATGCTAAGGATAAAAGTATGGTCTGGGTTCCCAACTGCAGGCAGAGTTGAGTCTCAAAGTGCCCTGGAAGGTGGCACTGCTCCGAGGTCCCTGGGTGGTCTGGGGGAGAGATGCTGAGCCAGGTGACACCATAATCGGGTTGTCTGAACTTCCCGTCTGGCTCCCAAGCTGTCAGGTGGCAGGGTGGTTGGCTCATCTTGGTTTGTCCAGGACCACCTCAGTTGTAAGTCTGGAGCCCAGGTCACTGTTCAGTGCCCGGCAAATTGAGATGGTTGGTCACCTCACCAGGTGCTGGTCTGCCCACCTCAGGTGCATGGACTCCATGAGCCTTACTAGGCATCTGATCCCTTCCTCCTCGGTCCCATGGACTTTTCTTGAATGTCGTATCTTTTCCTTTCTTACCTATACAGCAGAAGACAGATAAAAGAGAAGGAAATCAGTGTTTGAAGACAGTCCAGTGAGGCTGGAAACCATTGCTTTGTACGGTCGTGGCCTTGGGAAGGCAATCACCCTCACTTGTCTCATAGCTCAGGGCCTCAAAGCATAAACCCCATTCCTGGGATCAGCAGCACTCAGGGCTTAGCTTTTTGGCTGTGTTTGCTTTCTTGCTTTTACAGAAATGTTTCAAGAGAATGTTAATTATATTAATTGGCACCGTTGACACGGTACCACCTTCCTCACCCTTTCTTCTGTTACGTGTGGAACAGTGTTTGGGGGTCCCCTTTCCAGCCAGAGGAAATACATTTGCAAAAAAAATAAATCCCAATAGGAAATTCCTCTTGCTTGGCACTTTTTTTTAAAGCAAAATTTGCTGGGGAGGGGTGGTTCACTATGGTTACCAAAGTAATACATACGTATATTATGACAAACTAGAAAAACAGAGCATTAAAAAGTCACACAGAATCTCGGAATGATGCCTTTTATTTTTTACTTTTTACTTTTTTGTTAATCTTCGCCTGAGGATAATTTTTTCCATTGCTTTTCAGAGAGCGTGGAAGGGAGGGAGGGAGGGGAAGGGAAGGAGACAGAGAAAAACATCGATGTAAGAGACACACATCGACTGGTTGCCTCCCCCACGAGCCCCGGCCAGGCAGGGATCAAGCCTGCAACCGAGGTACGTGCCCTTGACTAGGAATCGAACCCAAGACCCTTTGGTGCACAGGCCAACGCTCTAACCACTGAGCCACACCGGCCAGGGCAAAATAGTACCTTTTAAAACACACTGAATACCCACAAGCAGTGGACACCGTCAGTGAACAGTCTTGTTCAGATGGGTCCCGCGGTCGTTCACCAGAGCCGCCAGCTACGCAGAACGTTCCTCGTTCTGTGGCCTTTTAGGCGCCAGCAGCCGCAGCAAACAGGTTTCCCTCGTCACTGACAGTATCTCTTGCTCCGTGAGACTGAATATGTGGCAGCGCCTGGAGTCAATCAGCAGCAAATACTTCTAGAGTTCCTACGGCAGTGCAGGCACCTCCGTGGGCAGGAGAACACGGGGTGAGTGTAACAAGTTGTACCAACTGGCAGAGAGGGTGCCTGGGGGGTGGGCGGCCAGGGCACCCATCCTAGCCTGGGAGGCACGGAGAGCTTCCCGAGGACGTCAACTTAAGCTGAGACCTGACGGGAGAGTCAGGTGAAGACAGAGAAAGCTCGGCCCGGGCCGAGGGGCAGCCTGTGAGAAGACTCAGAGGCGGGAGGTCCCTACTTGTGGGCAGCGTGGAAGAGAGACAGGGAAACTGAAACTCCCACGGCCGGGGAGACAGAGGTGTGAGCTGAAGGTGCCAGAGAAGGGAGTGGGACAGAGAGGCCAGGTCTGGAGGTCTGTGTTCTGGTTTGTGGCCTTTCACCAAGAGCAATGAGACGACCTCCAAGGCTCGTCCACATGGGCGTCAGGACCCCTATCATGAGCAGGGTGAGCTTCAGAGAGCAGGGTGAGTGTGGAAGGGGGTGGCCAGAGGTGAGAAACAGCTGGAGAGGATGTGAGGGAAATGGGTGTGTTCACGGCTATTTAGGTGACAATATCAGCAGATCCTAGTGACTGATTAAATATGGGGTGAGAGAGGGCCCAGAGGACCGGTGGCAGAAGGACAGACCAACGGCCTGGCAGCCTGATCGTTTTTGAACAAGGGGCCCCACGTTTTCGTTTTGCGTGAGGCCTGCAAATTACATAGCTCGTTCCTGCCCGGGGCTCAATGTCTTCTACGTGTTTATGTGGAATCTTCACTTGGCCAATGGGACTTGAACTCCATCCAAGGCCTTGAGATTGTTGATTTATGTGGACAAGAGTGTAAGACAGCCCACAGGGCCCAGCTCAGTGCAGTGTGTGTCTACGAGCATATCAAGGATGGTTTGTGATGAAGTTCCCAAGAGCAGGAGAGAGACTTACTGTTCAGGGCATGTTAATAACACGAGCTTCGAATTTGCTGCTTCAGTAAAACAGGAATTACCCCTGCCCAAGTTTCATTTAGGTTAGTAAACCAAGCTTAAAAATTCCGTCAGCTCAAGCCAAAGCTCAAGGGAGTATGCAGTTTGGTAGAAAAGACTTTTTATAAGTGTATGATTTATTATTTTACTTGGCTAAGAATTTCATAGGATGTCTGAATTTCATGCAGTACAAAATTTGCATTTGAAAGAAAATTATTATTATTGAAAGGGTTTAAAAGAAAATTTATGAATATTCCTGTTTGATTTTCAGGGAAGAAAAAAAGAGAGACAGCTTCCAGGGCAGAGATGGGTCCAGAGCACAGATGGAGATTAGCCCAGGAAGGGGAAGGAGGGCCCTGTCACAGTCTGATTGCAGTGTCTGCCATATGAATAGCTCCTTTACAAACCCCGCCAGGGCCTGCCTTCCTTTGGTATGTTTTGGGGAAGCTGAGAGGCAGGCAGGGCAGCTATGGTACCTTTTTTCTTGCATCAGTCTCTGCTATCGCCCTTACCTGGCTCCAAACCAGGTGCGAAGGTGGGTTGGGGGGATGTTGTAGACAGTGAGCATCACCTGTCTGGCCTGAGAGCCTGCTGTGGGTGGGGGGGGGATAGGCTGGACAGGCGGGTTAGGGCCCGGTGGTGGAAGGCTTCCACGTCACACCAGGGGCTGCTAGAGAAAGGGAGCCTCTAACAGTGAATTAGCAGCAAGTTCTGTCTCCAACTGTCAGCCATGGGATGGGAGGTGAGGAACACAGGGGAAGAAAAAATGTGTATTACTCGGACTGCAGATTGGGGATGATTACTGTAATTTCCTCAATTCTTCAACAAGGACAACAATGGAAAGAGTCAAAAGATGTGTTCTGGCCCCACCTCTGGCCCTGTGTGACTTTAGGCAAATCCCTTAACCCCTCTGCAAATTGGTTTCCTGTCTTCCAAAGGAAGACAGTGGCACCTGCTCCATCGAGTTACTGGGAGACCGGCTGGGATAACGCGCTGGGCGTGTTACCACAGAGCCAGGGGCCCCGCCTTGGCAACACTGTCGCTGGCTGTGGGTGGCCTGAGATTGCTTTAGAATTTATGAAAGCGGCAAAAAGTTCACTTAAATAGTATTTGAAACTATAAGTATTTTAATTAGATTTGGGTGAGCTGTTTTTTCCTGTGTGTGGGTGAAAGAGTCTCTGCAGAAAGTGGTAGGTGCCCTCGCCCGGGCAGGGCCTGGGCTTTGAGCTCCCCTCCTCCGCTTGGCAGCGTGTGCCTCTCGGTCTCCAGGCCCCTGAGCCCACATTCTCCATCAGCTAAGTGGGCACAGTCAGCACACGCGGACCTGTTGTGGAGATTAAATTCGGTCGAATATGTGGACTGCCTGGTCGCTGAGATCTTCAGTCCGTGTCCACTGATGTCATTTCAGGGTGGAACTGTTTTCTTTCTCTTCTTACCTTCCCTTTTAGGACACTTACAAGGAAATTCACCTTTTTGGGGGGAGAAACAAAGGGTGAGTAAACCATGCCCTCCTCTGGGGAAAATATCTGCCTTCAGTAGTTCTCTTTCTACATATTTTTGTTCTGGTCTATTTTATTTAGCAAGATGAGGGCCGTTTAGAATGTGGAGTTTCCAGGGGTCTCGAGCATCTTCTTTATTCCTCTTTGGGCTTTGTCTGGGCTCTCATGATGTGAGGCTCTGCGAGGCTCTTCCCCGCTGGGCTGCCCTGTGAGTCAGCCCCTCCTCTGCCCCAGTTCACTTTATTGTAAAATAAGGGCTGTAGAAATACTCACCAACCTCAACAGGATGTCGTGGCAATTAACAAATGAGTAATTACAGAGCACACTCACATGAAAGCTCCTGATAAAGCTAAATATTATTTTTACAGGAGCTCCCAAAAGGAAGGTTTTCCTTGCAAGAGTCCAGCTGGTGACTTTAGGTGACTTATAAGCGGGGCTCCTCAACTGGCATCTCCATCCTCCCAGGAGTGGGACCCTGAACATCCCATCTGGAGGCCCATCTCCCTAGAGTGTGGCCCCATCCAGGGCCAGAGTTCTGTCCCCTTTGGGGGGACCATGGAGTTGCCAGTTACATTTCCCAGGAATCCCAGGTAAATGTGAACTTCAGATCAATGGCAAACAATTTTTTCGTATAAGTATGTTTTGTCTAATAGTTGTAAGAGAAGCAGAACATACTTATACTAAAAAAAATTTGTCGTTTATCTTAAGTCCACATTTAACTGGGTATCCTGTTTTTATTTACTTGTTTGTTTTTGCTAAAATTGGCCACCCTTAGGTCCATAGTTTTAGTCTCAGTATCTCAGGACCATTGTAATATTTAAGCATCACAATAATCGACGCCTAGCTTCAAGAAATGACAACATCTGTTATTGGTGTTAGTGTTAATGTGTAATGTAGTGTTACCCACATCTGGCAATACCCTCCTTAAGGCAGAAGTCTCTCACTGGGGCCGCTCCCCTAGTTTTGCCCTCTAGAGCTGTGATTCTAATAGCCAGGTGCTGTCCATCCTGTCTGCGGGTCTATATATCACAACCAGAGAGTGTTCCTTTAGCCCTCGGGCTTTGTGGAGAAAAATGTTCGAGAAGCGTTGAAACCCAGACTCTGTAAGAGACCATTTGGTTGAACTTGCAACATCCATGTCTTCAAGGTCATAGAAGAGTCAACAGTGGGCATCTCACATGGCTCCACATACAGGCTACTACCCAAGAAACCACTGAGGGTGCAGAGCGGAGTCTGCCGTCAGGCCCAGCGACCCCTCAGTGACCCAGTTCAGATCCTCTCTGTATGGCCACACGGTCTTGTCTTCATACGGGTACCTGCCTGTTGCATTTAGGCCCGGAAGGCAAAGTCTCAGCCGACACGTGTGCATCTTCCCAAAGTAGTGCGTGTTCGCTAATAGATTTCAACGGAGGCCTTTAATGTCTTACAAAATTCTCTGAAAAGAGTTGACTGTGGAGATTAGGTTTTGGTAAAAAACAAAGTAGTTTGGTGAGTCTAAGCCCCAGAGATAACAAGGGAAAATTCTTTTAATATCTGAAAGCAGTGGAGAGTGACAAAAAGCAGGTAGAAACTGGAGTGGAATTTACCCTGGAAAAGGGGAAACTGGTGAGACTTGGAGGTTTGCAGCTTCTTTTTTTCCCCCTGAGGGAAGTTCCTGAACGCTGTGCTCCTTATAGGCAGAAAACACCAGCCAGGGACTGGCTCGAGGCAGATGTAATACAACAGTAGCACAAGGAGTGTGTGTGTGTGTGTGTGTGTGTGTGTGTGTGTGTGTGTGTGTGTGTGTAGCATATGGAACCACACTGCTATATAATCTGATGAGGTATTTGATGTAGAACGATATTTCCTCTAAGTGGATTGTGATAAATTAAAGACATATATTTTAACCACCTGAGCAACTCCTAAAATATGCAAAGAGGTATAGCTAAAGAGTCAGCAGGGGATTAACATGGAATGTTAAAAATATTTCATGCAAAAGAAAGTCGGGAAGGAGAAACAGGAGAAAGAAAGACAGCTGGGACAACTGAAAAACAAACGTGAAGATGGTAGACATCAACTCAACCACATCAGACAAGCAAGACCTGATTATATGCTGCGGTCAGAGAGGCCCTCTAGACATAGGTGCACAAATCAGATGAAAGAAACGAAGATGAAAAAATTCACCATGGAAATTACGAGCATAAAACCGACAAAGAAGGGAGAGAGGGAAGGGAAGGCCGCAAGGATGGCTTCTTGGATTTTGTTCCTGGTCAGCTTGTGGTGAGGTTGAGAGGGAGGGCCAGGGAACAGGAGTCATGCCCAACAGCCCTCTTCTTTGTCACCATTTACGAAGGAGGGCAAGACGCAGGCGTTTCCTCCCCTCCCTGTTCTCTCCTCTCAGCCTGCACAGGTCAGCGGGTGTCGCCACTGGGAGGATCACAAGGGAAATTCCACGGTTCCCAGGGGAGGGGCCTGGTGCAGCTTCTGAGCTCGGCTTTGATGGTGTAATTGGAGTTTGTCTCTGCAACCACACTCCACCCCCAGCCAACTGTCCGCCTCTCCCCCAGAGAGTCTCTTTCTCCCCTCACCTGGTCCTCCAGCACTTGGGGTCCTGTGTGGAGAGGAAACTTGCCTTTCCGGCTCCCTCCTCACTCCCTGAGCAGCAGAAGCAGCAGCCCCAGTAGCTTGCAGAGTTACATGCTCCAGAGGGTGGAACAGCTCCTAACCCTTTTGATAATCATTGTTGGATCCTCTTGGGAAACCATAAGATGAGAACAAATTTGATCTGAGTCACTTAGATGCATTTGAGGCCTGTAATTGTGCGTTTGTAGTAAGATTGCTTTTGCTGTTTCATTTTGTTTTGTTTACAAACAGACTGTGTTAGAGAATTTTTAAGTGAGCATCTCTCAGACTCCTGCAGGGCCAGCTTATGCTGCTGAATGACTTTGCCACTATCTGTAATTCTCCATTTTCCCAAACTGCATGCACACGTTAAATTAATTCAGCGAGTCTAAATTACTGATGATAATCTTCTATTACTACTGTCTGTTCCATTCAGAAGAAATTTTTGTCGTCTTAATACATACAATCCAAATTACTTTTCCCAACAGCGAAGCAAAGAATGAATTTAGTCTCTGTCTTCGAATGTCAACGAGTCCCTCTCTGGGACTATGCAGTCAGTCAGTCACCTGTTTGGATGGACTGAAAACACCTGAAATAACCATAAGCCATAGCATCCAGGCCTGGTCCTTGGTAGGTTTTTTAATAACTATTTCTTGAGTAAATAAATGAGATTCATGATTATGCCTAGTAATGTTTTTGAAAAGCTCATCTTCCTCAACAAATGCTTCTCTAGCACTTGGCAATGTGACACCTTTCTTCCTGGCACAGACTGTGGGTGCCACATCAGTAACGTGATGAGCTGTCAGTCAGTCCACAACGATCGCTAATCAAACCACTTCAAGGAAACACTTGACGTGTCAATAGGACAAGCTCCTGCATTGTGTGGGGTGATGACAGCCTTTCTCTTTACCAGTGTCTTAGCTGGGAGCCAACACCAAGGAACACCAACAAGTGACTAATGACCAAAATTTCTGGTCAACACAAGAGATACTTATTGGTATGGCTGTGAAGGAACCATTTAACAAGGGGTTTGGGAAAAACAATCCAGCAGTAATCAACCTGCTTTGGAAACATCTGAGCCCTAGGGTACTTAATCGGTTATCTGGGAAAAAAGTAGCAAAATTCCTTCCTAGTGTGATAAACCCTTGCATGTCCTTACTTCTTAAAAGAGCACTTATTAATTATTGTCATTATCGAGCATGTGGTGTGTTTGCTCTGGCTTCCGCCCTGCCAAAGGATGCTCTGAATTTCTTAACTCCCAGCTATTGTTCCTATCTCTGCCCAGGGCGAGGCTGATGACACTAGAAGCACTTTGGAGAAGTATTGTAAGGGAGTCACTTTATCAGCCTCAAAATATAATTTGAAGCCTTGATAGCTGAAGAGGTCCATTTCTCAAACTCGAGAAGCTTAGCATTGGAAATATTAATACTATGCTGAAGCTATTCCCCATCCCCCCCTTTTTATTCATTCCCTTAACTGTTCTGTGTTCGTGCGCTTCTCCCCACCCACCGGCTCTCCAGTTCTGTGGCAGGGGCGACCTTGGTCTTACCTTTGCGCCCACCCCCCCTCGGCAACCCCAGGACCTAGCGCAGGTCTTCATCCAAACAGCAAATCCACAGTAAATGCTTATTAAATAAAATAAGAGATGAGTCAAATACTAGTACTTATTTTCTGTATGCCTTGTAAATGGATTCTGAGAGTATTTACAGAAATGTTCTGATGGGTGGGCAGCCTCGGAGAAATTGGTTGATGGCTCCAAGGGGCCTGGTTGAAGAATCATCCTTCCATGGAAGCCTAAGACCTGGTGGATTTGTTGGGGAGACAAAAAGATTGGTGTGTTTTTTAGTCACACTTTATTATGAAATTCTAGAATGTTCCAAGTATTTCTTTTCCACCAACTAGGCCAACCTTTCTCAAGAAGAAACCAAGGTTCAGACAGCTTATAGGACTTACTCAACCTCAGTTCACCGTAAAGGCAGGACTAAACCTCAGTCTTCCTATTCCCTAAATCTCTAGCTAGTGTTTTTCTACTTCCAGATCACATCGCCCTTAGAAACTGCTAAAACAAACACGTGAATCTCATGTTTCTATCTTTTTTATTTTTAACTAGGAAACTTCTTTGAGGAATGGGTAAGAAAAGTCTTAATTCTGAAAGAAGGCCATTATACTTAAAGATTTCTAATAAAAGTTTCTCTTTCTGACCTAGATGAATTTTGCAAAAAGCAAACCTGAAGTCATATCACCCAAAGCATTTTTCCTCTTATTTCCCAGCACCCTTGTATCTATTTTTAGTGATTTACTTTAGAAAAGTAGCACTTAGCTAACACACATTTTATGAGATGCTTTTGAAAAACGCTAGATTTTCCCAGATACAAGGTGAGAATACTGTCTTGCTCAAACTTCCCCCAACTGCCCCCCCAAAAATGTATAAAAGTAGACTTGTTTTTTTAAATGAAAGAAAAGTGAAGGAAGCAAATCGATATAAATTTTAAAATACAGTAAATTGATTAACAGAGGCTGGAAACTGAACACGCAAATGTAATATGTGACCGAGTTCAGATCCCAAAACCAAACTAAATACAAACATGAAATATAAAAATACGCCTTTGGGATAATTTGACTATGGACTTAGTATCAGATATTCTGAAGGAATTTATTGTTAATTTTTTTAGTGGTGATGATGGTTTGTAAGACAATGTCCTTATTTTTAAGACATGAGTAGTGAAGTATTAAAGGGCGAAACGTTGGGGAGACAAAAAGGTTTCCTTGCTTTTCAGCCTGAGACTAGCTTTGAAATACTGTGGCAAAGGGGAAATATAAAGTGTGTTTGACAAAATGTTAGCAACTGTACAATCAAAATGACAGTTTTACGAGAATTCACCACCTTATTCTCTTTCCTTTTATACCTAAAATTGTGATACGTGTTCATGTGAACAACACTGAAAAGCAGTGGCAAAGGCACTCTTCTGATCTAACCTTAAACACCATTTCAGGGTCGAACGACTTCTGGTGTTTATGTGACAGTAAAAATCTCTTTGCCGTGGAAATACCAAACCAGCCAACCAACAAAAGTTGTACTTCTCACTTTCCCATGATGAAAAAGATGTCAGAACTTAAAAAGAAATTCTAAGAACAAAATCAGTATTTTCTTGAATGGGGAAGTGTGACCTTGTAGGATTGAAGGAAGTCAGCCCCGTGTCCCTCCCTTTCAGGAATGATTCACATGAGACGATGCAGCAGTGATCTCAGTGGGCCTTGAGTTCCAGGAATTCAGGCACCACCAACTCTTCCTTTACAATGAATGCTCTTGTGCTCTTCAGTGCTTCCTTGGTACATGAATATTTGTTGTTAAATGATGTCTCTAGGTAGTTATGTATATTCGTATGTATATGTATGTGTGTGTACACATGTGTGTATATATGAACTTTATTTCTAGATAAAGACAAGAACCTGTGCCCTACCTTAGATAACTGCTTGTCATATCAAGGGTGGCTCATATGATCTGAGGCTCGTGGTGAAGATGGGAGACAGGGTGGCTGGGGAAGGTTGGGAGAATTGAGGACGGCAAGTCCAGAGCAGCCGCATTTGGTCCTGAAACACCTGCCCAGCAGTCATGCAGTCTGAGGTGTAGAGGGGCTCAGGGGGAACCTGGGGCAGAAACCTGGTCAGCAGGAAAATGACCAGAGAGGCACATCTGAGCTCAATGTAGGGGAGGGTTTGCTTAGTTAAGGCTGCTCCCAGTGGGATCATCATTTCCTCCTCTCCCCGGTGCCTCTGAAGATGTTCCTCACATGCAGCAGAGGGGGTGACCCAGATGGTGTCCTCCCCCGGCCCCCTGCATGTGGTAGAGGTCAGGGCATATCAGCTGGAACCAGGCCGCTGAGGTGCACAGCCTGAGCCTGCAACCGTGGAGCCACTTGATTTCTGTGTCTGTTTCCTCATATGAATCCCGGAGATGATTAAAAAAAATACCTTTGTCCGAGGGTTCCTGTGTCATCAGCAAAGTTCTCAGAAAACATCGCCATTTCTATTCATCTTTATGAAGCACTGTAGGCAGAAATAGAAATAAGAAACAGAGAGTCCTAAGAACTTTCCATTTCCTTATTAAAGGGTCAGTTATATTTTTACTCTTGGGTTCCATGAAACTTTCCTGTATCTATGATAGTTCCTTTTTTAGTTGATGCTAAATCAAGTGAGTTTCGGATACCTGCCACCAAAGAAGCTTAACTAATACAGATGAAGAAAATCGAAAATAGCCTCTGAAAATGGGGTTAAGAAATTAAGAAGAGGGGAAACACGGCGCCAGCATTTGGGTCACCGTGGTGTTGACCCCTGCGCTTACTTGGTGGGCCCTCTCTGAGCTTCCTATTAGAGGACCTCCGAGTGTGAGCAAAAGTGCACGAACCCCTCATGCCACAGGACACCAGAGAGGGAAGGAAACTAGGGGCCGGAGTGGGGAAGAATCTCCACTGGCCAGAGTAGGTGAGGTTGGGTTGAAAATCACTCTTTTGAATCATCCCGGCCTTTCCCTGAGGCAACCCAGAAACGGGTGGTGGAAAGCAGGCAGAGGCTCTGTTGGGCACCATTAGGAGCTCCTGTGAATAGCCTGGGAGCACTCCTCTGAGCAAGCCAACTTGTCCTTCATGTGGGAGAGTAACACAATGATCCCAAAAAGGCACCATCATAGAGCTTCCCGAAAGCATTGTTCAAAGCTCAGGAATTATTTGATGATGATGATGATGATAATAATAAGTATTGAAATCAACTGAGCATATACATTTTGGGATATGGTTTCAAAACCGGTTAAGCAAAAAACAATTCTTAAAAGTATTTATATGAGCAAATATTTAACCTACGTTATAACACACACACACACACACACACACACACACACACACACACACAGAGAGGGGATGGGAAAGGGAGGTCTGTACATAAGGGAAAGTGTTGTTCTTAACTCTCATAACTAGAAAAATTGATTATAACCATGTGGCTCTTAAAGCTAAAGGCAACCTTAGACTTAAACAGAATGTCTACTTCCAAATCACTTTGGGAGATGAAAGCAAATACAGTACAGCATCGGTCCCAGATGACCAGAGATGAAAACAAAGAAAATAAGAAGGTGGTGTGATGAACAGGAAGCACACATCGAGAGGACTGGATCGGGACCGAGAGTGTCAGCAAGACCCTCAGTACTTAATGACACACCAAAATGCGTTAGAATTGAATGCTGAATGAACAGGCAGGATAAAACACCATACACATGCCAGTACAGTTGTGTAAAACATGGATAGAGGAATCTGGAAGGGAAGTGGGGAAAAGTTTAAATTAGTTGTACCAGGGTATAGGTGAGTTTCTTCTATTTCTTTGGTTCTTTTCTGTGACTGCAATTTGTCAACAATGAACACGTAGTACTTTACTAGGCAAGGCTCCTTACTGCAAGCAATAGAAACTGACTCTCTTCTGTTTGCAGGGCAGGCTGGAGGCCCATGGAAGAGCTAACATTGCAGCTGGGAGAATTCCCTCTGCATCAGCATTGGGGGTGGGGATCAGTCTTTTTTCTTCCAAGGCCTTCACCTGATTTTATGAGGCCCACCCACATTATGGAGGGTAATCTGTTTTACTCAAAGTCTGCTGATTCAAATGTTAATCTCATCCAAAAATACTTTCATGGCACCATCTGGACTAGTGTTTAACCAAATATCTGGGTCCTGCAGCTAGCCAAGTTGACACATATAAGCAACCATTACAGCATTCAGGTTCAATTGGTTGAACCCAGGGCATATTCCTGGCAGCCAGAGTATGAGAGGAGGTGGGAGCCCCCTTTCACTCCTACGATGAGAAGTAGCACTCTGTGCCCCACCAACACTACCCATGGGGGTTCCCCTGAAGCAGAAGCAGCCTTTTAAAAAGACAAACATTTATCAGTTATGTTTATAAATAGAAAAAAAATTTTTTTTCTCTCCAAAGGCATCGCAAGTTGAGCAGCAAGCCCTCGGCGAGATTCAGAGACCTCCAAACCACATTAGCATGTTCTGTGACTTCATCCAGGAACCTGCAGCTCCTGCACCCCAGCGCCTTCCACTTCCTGACTCTTCTGTGCCAGGTAACTGCACCACAGTCCACCCAGTCACCCCACCAGCAACCAGGACTTCCTCCTTCACCCTCCCTCTGTCCACTCCGCACACCCAGTCAGTCGCCGAGTCCTGTCATCTCAAATATCCCTCCTCTCTGTCCCTGGGGCCACCATCCTGACCCAGGTTCCATCATCTCTCACCTGGCCTATTACCTGAGGCTCCCAGTGGATCTCTTCTCCCGTATTCCCTTCTCTCCCATCTTCAACCATCCTCAACATGCCTCCAGTGTTTACAGCACATCGCACCCCCACTGTTCTGATCCTTGCCTGTCTACCTGTCTCCATGTGGGTTCCCCGAGTGTCCACACTACTCCAATTCGCCAGACGTAGGGGACTCGACACAATGTTCTGATGTCCTGTGAGAGAGAGGTGCTGAGGTGCACTGTGTCCCACCACAAATGAGGGAGGAACACAGGACGCCAATCAGAAGTTGTAAACTACAGAACTGTAAATACATCTACGTTTCCCGACAGAGGATGTGAAATAAAGCTTAGATTTGTTCCACTTTGCTCAAAATGTTCTTTTGGGTAAAATTTTCACTCAATTTGCCTGTTTATGGCCCTTGATGATTACCCTACTATCTAAATACATGCCTGTGGTGCCCTCTCCTACCCTTTAATGTGTCACTTACACATACACTCATTCAGCAAATCTTCACTGAGTGTCTCCGTCGGGCACCGTGTCCGGCACTGAATAGGCCCAGACGTGTAAGAGGCTGATACACTATAGTTCACCCCCTGCATCAGTTTTTCCTGGCCGCAGGCCTGGTGTCGAGGTCAGTTTAGCAGTGCCTGCCCCAGTAACAGACACCCGTCCCACTGGTAGTCTGTGAGTCGAAAGTTGCTATTTGGACATTTTATTGGAATTCCATGCACATAAAAAATGAATAAAAGTATGTTTCTTTCTTTCATCAGACTATTAAAAAAGATAAACAGCCCAAACGGTGTTGGCCTAAAATTGAGCTAGTCTATAGAACTCTTCATCGTTTTAAAAAGAATAAACGAAAGGCCTCTCTTCCTCTTGGCTTCTTTCTCTGCTCTGTATGGTAAACCCATCATCTAGGCCTTTTCCCGTCTCATTTCCACTCCTCCCTCTGCATATGCTGTAGGTCACTGAGTCACTTATCCTCAACAGATGTAACAGTTACTCGAACCCTCCGAAATATTCGATAATTGCAAAGAGGGGCACATTGTGAAACTTCATTCCATGGGTACCACTTTGGCTATACAGCTTTTAGTGGGGAAAATAAAGTATCCAAATGTTTCTCTTATAAACTTTTTTTTTTTTATGTACAGCAAATCAATCAGCTACTGCATCCCACTTTCTACTAAATGACCTTAAAATCAAGTGAAAATGGCAGCTGGTTGCAACCAAACCAACACTCTGTCTTGATGTACTGTTGATTCTTGAACAACTCGGAGATAAGGGGTGCCCACCTCCTGCACAGCCAAATATCCCTACAGAACTGCATAGTGGAAGTAGATAATTTAAATCAATTGCCAAATATTTATTTTCCTTCTGAAATTTAAACTCAGTCTGTCATGGCAACAGAACATTTGAAGATTGAGACAACTACATTTAACTTCTTATGTGAATCTGAACAGAATATCCTTTTTGGCTTCTGGACTGGCAAAGCCCAGTACAGTATTTGCAAAAATGCTTTAATAATCACAATGAGAATATCTTTAGGGGATTAATTTCCTAATTTGATTCCATTGGTCATTCCAACTGCCTTCTATTGCTCCCTGCGTGTCCCCTTCACTCCGGTCATCCTGGCCTAGTCCCCAGTCCTTTACTAAGCCATGGACATTCCTACTACTTTCCTTTCTTAGCATCATCCCGGGCCTTTCACCCTAAAACAACGCTCTTTCCTCTTCTCACAATCTAAATAATTCCTCTTCATCCTTCAGAGATGAAAGCAGTTGTCACCTCCTCCTTGAAGCCTCCCTGGGTGGATGTCTGCAGCTGAAATATCCCTTCAGATTCTCAGCTGCCGCATGTTCGTGCGGGGTCAGCCCATTTGGCTTCTGCCCCTCCTACCAGTCTCAATGTGGCTTCTGCCCCTCCTACCAGTCTCAATGTGGCTTCTTTTTTTTTTTTTTTTTTTTTAAATGTGTTTTTACTGATTTCAGAGAGAGGAAGGGAGAGGGAGAGAGAGATAGAAACATCAACGATGAGAGAGAGGCATTGATCGGCTGCTTCCTACATGCCCCTACTGGGGATCAAGCCAGCAACCTGGCCCTGGGCCCTAACTGGGAATTGAACCATGACCTCCTGGTTCATAGGTCGATGCTCAACCACTGAGCCATGCGGGCTGGGCAACATGACTGCTTCTTTATATCCTTAGTTATAGGACTTCTGTTCAGCTAATCTTCAGATGGTTACCCGGGATGACTGTTCTACAATTTAGTTGTAATTTTGATGCGGTCATGGGAGGAGGTGAGTGCAGTGTTCACCAACTCCCCCATCTTGGCCAGAACATTGATTTGAATGTTTCTGATGATGAGAATGTTGGACACTTTTTCATAGACTTGTTGGCTATTTGTCTGTCTTCTTTGGAAAAATGTCTATTTAGCTCCCTTGCCCATTTCTTAATCAAGTTATTTGATTCTTTACTATTGAGTTGTATGAGTTTCTTATATATTTTCCATATTAACCCCTTATCGGATATGTGGTTTGCAACTATTTTCTCTTATTCCATAGGTGGCTGTTTCATTTTATTGACGGGTTTCTTTGCTGTGCAGAGCTGTTCAGTTTGATGTAGTCCCACTTGTTTATTTTTACTTTTGTTGCCTGTGCTTTTGGTGTAACATCCAAAATATCCCTGCCAAGACCAATGTCTAGGAGCTTCCCTATGTATCCCTTTAGAAGTTTTATGTTTCTGGTCTTACATTGAAGTCTTTCATCCATTTTGAGTTAATTTTTATGGCATAAAATAAGGGTCTAATTTCATTCTTTTGAAATTAATTATTTTTTAAACATTTTCATTTTGCTCTGAAACTTGTAAATTATGTAGCTGGACCTAATGACTATGCCTACTGAGGAAAGCACTTGGATTCCTGTTTTACATGACCTGGGCCTACTCAGAGCCTAGGTATCTGATTTCTAACAGAGTCAGTAACCATGTTGCAAAATTATTCACCTCCCCTCATTTCAATGAATTCTATCTAGGAATGAACTGGTGTTATACAAGGCACGCTTCTTAACCCTTCCCAGACACTTACATGTATATATTTTCAAGAAAACCTGCTAAATTAGGCTCCAATTGTCCCATTCTGGTGGGAGAGGTTTGAGGCAAGGGATGGGTGCAGGCGCCTTAGCCCTGGGGCAGGTGTGTTGGGGTGAGGTTGGGGCAGTGTGGTTTGACTGAGCCTCTTGAACTGGTCTACATTTTCACAGCTTTCCCTTCTTATTTCTGAAACCACACTTCTCTAAAACACAGGTGCTTCTCCCAGTGGTTCTCATGGCAACTGCACGAGAGTTTTGGTTCCATTTGTTCAGTAGGACTGAACAGGCAGCCAGGACTGTCTTAAGGCCTCTAACTGTGGTGGCAGGATGGATATCTCATTTTCCTTCTGATATTTTGCAACCAATGGGAGCATAACATTCATTTTTCATGACTTTATGCTTATCTACCATAGTTCTTTGCACATTGTAGCCTCTCAATAAACGTTTTGTGAATGAAATTAAAAGTAGCTAATAAACCAAACTAGCTCAAGTAAAAGCCACTGCTTCTTGAGCACCTAGTATGTGCCAAGTGCTGGGCCAGGACTCTTGTTCGTATCACTCCAATCAATGACCTAACTATGGCCACCTGAAAACCACACCCTCACAAATATTGACATGGACAGGTAACTGGTAGATAGTGACGGTTTATAAGAACCATATGTGTTTCTGAACAATTATTTATTTAATACTTTAAAAAATTAAGCTTCGAATTTCTCTCTTTCCACAAAGTATAAACATCGAACTTGTTACATATTTTGAAACTAATGCAGAACTTGTTTTTACAAGAATTGTTTCTATGCACTTATTTACTGAAAAGAGTATTTTGCAGTTTGACATTTCCTGACTTACTCAAAGGTTATTGACCTTAAGACGTGGAAAAATAGCTGAAGTGTCTGTGAAAATTCTGAGAAACTAGAGTAGAGGTGCTCGATTCATGAGAGGAGAAATTAAATATATCCAATGACTGAAATGAAACACAGTGAGAATGAAGAAAGAGAATATTAAAGAAACAGAAGAAGGAATGGAAAGGAAAAGAGGAAAGAGTGAGCACACAGAGCTACAGGATGTAAATCATAAAAAAGCTATAATGATTGTGAAACAGCACACGAGGAAATCTGTTATAGATCCGCGAACCACAATAAGAATGTGGTTATTGATCACCATGAAGACTTGTTAGAACAGCATGCTACTCCAGCTAAAGGTACTCTCGCTAAATCTTCTAAACAAGCCTCAGAGCAGAGAAAACCGAGGATCAGTATTAGATAACCAGCTCATATTCACACACGCGGTAAGCAGCAGAAATGAGCTTCAAGCCAAGGACTGTCCAAATCCAGGGCTACCTGCTTACCATCAGCACACGGCAGTGGGTGGCCTTTCTGATCAAAGGCCTGGGGGAGAACCGTACTCCAAGGGACAGAGGCTGTAATTCACAGTGCCCCGCAATAAAACCTGCTCGTAGCAGCACATGTCCTGCCCTTGTGGTTAGCAGCACTGTCATTAGAACTGCCTTCCCCAAAGAAGGAATGGTGTGTGCTTGTGTGTGCTAGCATATTAGATGGGACTTGTAGCTTTCAGAGTAACTCTCTATAGCTTGTGACTTGAGCAATGACACATGAGCTAGCACCACGGCCTGTGCTATCCAACTGCTGCTACTCTCCATGTTATTTGCTCCCTTGTGCCCAGTCACTGTCTGTAATTGTTTCTGAGAACTCACACCAGTCTGTCCGTATCAGGTCAAAGAATCAAGGCGATGTCCTAGGGTAAAGTTTTAGGGGATGTCAGGAATCCTAGAGGCTGAGGGCTAACTCGTTAGCCAATCTTACCATTACTGCACCAATCTCAGTATCCTGTCCCAGCCTTCCTTCCAGGAGTCAGAACCACCCAGACCAGGCCAACAGGCCAGTACAGAGCCAAGAGCAGACAGTCCTTGCCGCAGCCTGACTCTGCCTGCTCGCGTCACCCCTGCCACATACGCAGCTTCACCAGCCTCCAGCCTTTTCCCGCCATTGCCTATGCCCCTTCCTGCCTGCTCGCATCCCAGCAATCAGATTCCTGCTAAATCTCCAGGTCTGGACCCCATGTCCCATTATTACACATGGATCGTGTCTCCCAGACAGTGAAGAGAGAGAAGTGACTTAGTCAGCACGGAACCAGTTTGCCAACCAACCAAAACAAACAAGAAACCATCCACTTTTATACATATCGTTGGCTAGCTTAACACCAAGGGACAGCCTTATAGAAAACACTCTTTCCCATTTCTCTAAAACCCTTGATCTGCTCGATGTTCCACCAGAGCACATACTAAGGCATCTGATGTTATATAGGTAACTGTAGTCTATTGCCTCCTCCACACGCTTTAGATTCCACGTTCTAAAGGAGCAGGGACTTTTATCTCCAACACCTGCAACAGTGCCTGGGACAAGGTGAGGACTTCATTCATTGATTGTGATTGGAAAGGCACCTGTCACACCCCTTTGTGATGTTTATTTTCAGGGTCACCCCAGAGCTTCCCCTTAACTTCACTTAATTCATGAAGTGAGAGAAAACACACTCTTGTTCCAAACCCAGGCTGACTCTGGGGGTCCGCATTGTTCCCCACTTTTTCTGCCCTCCCACATGCACAGTGGGTGGCCGCCACGCTTTGTCACCTCATTTCACATTCTTTTCCATAGTTGCATTTCAACACATTGGTTTCACATTAGTTGACCTAGCACTTAGTAGGGGCCTGAGCTATTGCAACATAAGGACAATCTAATTTTAACTAGAGAAAGAAATAAGAATGATGACTAATATTTATTGAGTGCTTGTTATGAACAAAACATCATGCTAAGTCCTTTCAGCTCATTACCTAGCTAACCCACACAACAAGCCCATGAGATGGGTACTATTATCCCCACTTTGCAGTTCTGGAAACCGAGGATGAAGTACTGTACCTAAGGTGACATGGGTGGTCGCTAACAATCTAGCTCTGTTGACAGGAAAGCCTGTGCTCCTCAGGAAGAAAGGAGGGGAAAAGAGAGAAGGGAGAGGGAGAGAGGGAGTGAGAAACATCAATGATGAGAGAGTCATTGATCGGCTGCCTCCTGCATGCCCCCCACTGGGGATCGAGGCTGCAACCCGGGCCTGTGCCATGACTGGGAATTGAACCTCGATCGCCTGGATCATAGATAGATGTTTCACCGTTGAGCCATGCTGACTGGGCAAAACTGCAAGTTTTTAAAAGATGATTGTTTAAAACTATCATTTCAGTGTGAAAAAGTGAGTTTGGGGCCAGAGAGTTTCTGAGTTACAATGATGAAGTTATTATTAACGTCTGCAGTAAAAAATAAAAGTGCTTTAACTTCGTAAGTGTATCTTGTCCTAACACCTGTTAACTGAACAAACTCAGGATAAGGTTAGCTGAGTCATCAGCCCAGGCTTCCTAGGAATCCTTATCGCTCCCCCTTCCTGGCATGATAAAAAGAGCGCAAAGCCGAAACTGAATAGCTCTGCTGCTCTGGCTGCACTGTTTTCTTTTAAAAGTGCAGCTAAAAAGAGTTTGCAGCCCGGCCGGCATGGCTCAGCGGTTGAGCATCGACCTAGGATCCAGGTGACCAGGGTTCGATTCCCGGTCAGGGCACATGCCCGGGTTGCGGGCTCGATCCCCAGTCAGGGGCGTGCAGGAGGCAGCCAATCAATGACTCTCTCGTCATTGATGTTTCTACCTCTCCCTCCCTCTCCTTTCCTCTCTCTGAAGTCAATAAAGATATATATATTTTTTTTAAAGTCTGCAAATGCAAATCAAAATCCTTAGCTAATCAGTTGTATTCTCGCCAATGGAAGTAATGGAAACTCAGGCTGTAGAGGAAACGACTGAACCTCGCCTCACGTGTGTGCCGGGTTCAATGTGGGGTCCTGGGATCTGAGGGAGCCCACATAAGGCACCAACACGGGGAAAGCCTGTCAAAGGAAGGAGGCAGACGGGAGGGAGCAAAGAGGTGTGAATGGGTGATCAAATGGAAACAGAAGAGGAAAGCACCTACTCCCCAAGTTTGCCCAGGATTTTTCACGATTATCTTGAGTGAGGCCTACTTTGTAGTTTGGGAGAACCCGCTGTTCCACTGCGAGAGCTGAGATGAAAGGATGCCTTCATTCTAGTGTGGCTGGGTGGCTTCTGGCACAGTTTTGGGACAGGAGTCCTTGCCCTGTTCTTAGCAGTGACTGTCTTGGCCGTCACAAAACTCCCTTCAGACCTCTTACCTAAAATATTTTTAGTTCAAAAATGACATGTTTTGGAGACCTGTGTTATGAGAAGTAGACTCTTGTTCCTGCTCTGGCCTAATTCACGGCCTGGGTAAATCATTTAACTACCCTGGTCTTGTTTCTACATCTGTAAATGAGGGGACTGGCATTTTATCATTCCATGCACTTGGTAATTACATCCAAGACAAATGCCAGCCAGGGGGTGTGTTAGCGGGAGCTGGGGATCAGGCTCGCGGGAAGGATACATGAGGGACTGCGCTCCTGGGCTCTATAAAGCAACGCCCAAGTGCTTTTGCTATCCTGGTAATACGGGTAAGTGATTTCACTTTTTCTTTAATGTTTATGTTAATTTGCACTGGTCATGACGAGTTTGGTGTCTCCATGTTTACTTATAAAAATGAAACCAGGACGACAGAAATTGTTCAAATAGGAGAAGCTTGGACTTTGGTCTTGGTTTCTTGGTGCCAGGTGCCTAGGACGACCGGTTGCCTGGGACATGCCCACTGAGGGTGCCGCAGGAGTGACCCTGGCTTTGCACCTTCCTGTGAAAACGGACCTTGTCGAGCTGCGTCTGGCCTTCGGGTTTAAAAGAACATGGAAAACCCATCACCTCTAGTATGACCCGAGTGCAGATCTTAGCTTTCCCAAGGACTGGGGTGTGCTCTTCTTAGTCAAGGTATTTATTTTGTTTGTTAAAATGCAAACTTTTTAAAAAATATATCTTTATTAATTTCAGAGAGAGGAAAGGAGAGGGAGAGAGAGAGAAACATCCATGATGAGCCATTGCTCGGCTGCCTCCTGCACGCCCCCTGCTGGGGATCCAGCCGCAACCCGGGCAGGTGCCCTGACCGGGAATCGAACCCCGATCGCCTGGATCCCGGGTCCACGCTCAACCGCTGAGCCACGCCTGGCCGGGCGCGTTTTTATGAATAAAGTAATAAATAGCACTTGCAAAATTTTCTGACAATGGCACCCGGCGGGCCTTCAGAACACCCCTAGGCATATCCAACGCATTTCCTACTTCTTTGCACAAAGAGGCTGTGGCAGCCATACTATTCCTTTCACCTTTCTCAATGCCTCTTCAAGACGTGCCCGCTTTCCTGCGGGCGCCGTTAGTTTGGTTCGCGCGGACCCACCGCATTTCCTGCGAGTCCCACGCGCGACCGCGGAGCGCGCTTTCCCGTCGGGGTCGCGGACACGCCTCTGCTCGCGGGGCGCGGCTGAAAGCCTGACTCCCCCCAAGGCTTACATGGGGGTTGAGGGAGGAAGGGGTGCACGAGCCCGGCGCCCAGGCCGCCCCGAAAGGCCGCCTTCCCGTCACCTAGACGGCTGCGGGCCAGCGTGGGCACGACGGCTGTGGCTCAGCACACGCGTGGGAACGCACAGGGGCTCTGGGCGTTTGAAAACGCGCCTCCCTTCCACTCCGCCGCTGCCGGTGACTCCTGAAGGCCGCGCGGGCCCAGCCGAGGTCAGGCCCCGCAGCCGCGAGCCCGCAAGGCCGCCCCGGCCGAGAGCTCAGGGGCGGCCGCTCGTGGGTTAATAAAACCCGTCTGTCCGACTTGAAGAAAACGCTGGACAAGAAAATAAGGGCGTTTCAGACCTCGCATTCCCGCTTCGGCAAAGCCGCGGGGTCTCCCCCAAACCTCTGTCCGCCCCCCCAGGCATTTTAGTTAAAACTGGTCAAACGCGCACCAGGCGGCTCACGGGGCGCGCCCGGCGCGGCGGCGGCGCTGGGCCCGGCCGACTCCCGCGGAGCCTTCTGGAAGGGCCGGTCGGGCCGGGCGGCCATTGCTCCGCGCTCCCGGCTGCCGCCCTCGCCCTCCTCCCCTCAGGCGGGCACAGCCGCCCCGCGGCGGCGCGACCCGGCACGGAGCTGCCCGCCGGCGCCCGGGTCACCGGTCCGGCCCAGGGGACGCGGGGGTGTCCCGGGCTTAGAGCCTCCCGCCCCCCACTTGAGCCTCCGCGCGCGGCGCGGCGGGAGGGAGCCCGCGGGGCCCGGGCGGGCGGGTAGGGCGCCCCCCGGCGTCCCCGCGGCCCCGCCGCCCCGAGCGTTTCCGCGGCGGCCGGCAGGGCGCAGACCCCGGGCGCTGGAACAAAGGGCGGCGGCGAGGGCGCCGAGGCCGGGGGCCGGGGCACCGGGCGCTTCCGCCGGGCGGGCCGCGGGCCCCGCGCTCCATGGGAGGCTCGCCGCGGGGCGGGGGCGGGGCGGGGGCGCGCAGCCGGGACTTTCAGGAACTGGAGCAGCGGGCGGCGGCCGCAGTCGCCCAGCGCCCACAGTCGGGGCCGAGGCGGAGCCGCCGCCGCGCCGGGGCCCAGCCGCCGCCCTCAGCGTCGCCTGCCCGCCGCGGGCCCACAGCGGCGCGGGACCGGAGCCGGCCGGCCGGGCCGGGGAGCCGCCGCCATGGCCACCAAGGTGAGGGGCGCGCGCAGGCCCTGCGGCCCCTCAGCCCCTCGGCGGCGCGGGAGGGTCGGGGCCGGGGACGCGGGGGAGGCTGAGGGGCCGGCCCGGGGACCCCCCCCCCCGAAGCCCCGGGCTCGGGTCACGCGGGGCGAGGGGTTCGGGGACCGCCGGCGGTGCGGGAGGGTCGCGGGGCGGGACCCCGGGCGTGAGCGGCGCCTCCTGCAAAGTTTGCTCCGCAGCCAGGGCTGCGGCCGAGCCGAGGGAGGGAAAGTTCCCGCAGCCCTTGCCCGCGCGGAGCGGCGGCCGGGCCACGGGGGGACCCCGATAATGTCCCCAGCGGCGTCCGCTCCCCACCGCCCCGCGCGGCCGGCCGTCGCGGACAGCGCGTCCCTTCCGTCGCCCGAGCCTGCGACCCCCGCCCGAGGGACCCGGCGTCCGGAGTTCGGGCCGAGGTCCGGGCACGGAGCTGGCCAATTGCACGCCCCGCGCTTCCACTTCCTTCACGTTTTGTGGTTTTGTGTGTGTTTTTCTTTTGTTTTGCTACCTTTTCCGTTCGAGCGGTGTTTCCAGCGTGAATAAAAGGCAGAGTGGGAAATGACTGTCGCGGCAGCGCGCCGGCTTGAGAAAGGCCCAGGCCCGGCTGCGGGGGACTCGGCTCGCGCCCGGTGCCCGCCCGCGCGGCGGCCGGCGGGGGTGGTGGCGGGACTGCGGGCGCCCGGCCTCCCCGCCCCTTCCCGGGCCGTTCTCCTTCGTCCTGGACGCGGAGCGGAGAAGCCCGGGCTCCCGGTGAGGCGGGGACCCCTCAGGAGCTAGTCATGTGGTTCGAGGGAGGGCTTGACTTTTGCAAGTAGTTTTCGTAATGCAACCTTTATAGACTTCAGCACCTTGTTTCATCTTTATGTCTGACATCGCCAAGTTTCCTAAGGGCTGGTGAAAATCATACTTTTTCGTCGTTGTTGGGTTTTTGTTAGAAAACTTAGGAAAGCGGCAAGGTATTTGAAATCCCTTTGAAAGATCAGATTGTTTTATGTCATTTGTTAAAATGTGTGCTCAGAATCTGTCTTAGGTGCCGTGTTGATTTTTTTTAAAATGGAGCTTGTTCTCCGGGGAACCGATTGCCTGCTGTCCCTGAAATAATTACCTTCTTGTTAAAATATGATTGTCTGTGCTCTCCCTTGCTTTTATCAGATGTGATAGAACTTGCTACCTTTTTTAACATGTGTAATTTTGGGTCTGTTTAAAAACTAAACTCAAGCCAGGGGTTTCTAAGGAAGTCTGATTTTGAGGTTTGTGGCCACACTTCGGAAGTTACTGGTGACTGGGCCTCATTGCACACTCACCTTGCAGCCCCTGGTAGAGGTGGTTCTGGGGGGTCAGCCTCGCCTGTCTCTCGCTCTGATCTTGTTGTTCCCAGTGCTGTCCTCTGAGTGGGACCCGGCTTGGCAACCAGCGCAGGTATATATAGTGAAAGTTTTACGTGATGGGTGGTACGTCTGAACTTAGTTTTTCCATAAAATGGAAAGGATGGTGGCTCTTGTATTAAACTTGAGTTGGACGTGTCCTCAGCAAAGACAAGCCTTCAGGCAGGTGCCAGCGCCTCCTCCTTGATGGTCCACACCGGCCGCTCTGGAGCAAATTCCAGCAACTGGCTTTTAGTTTCTTTCACCTTCCTAGTCACTGTTGCACATGGGACTCATTTTCATGTGTGTGTGGTGACAGACCACTTCCATTTTTTTAAAAAGGAAGAAAAAAAAGCACATAATAAAAGAGGACCCTGCTTCAGTTTTCTGGTTTTCCTACTTCCTGGTGATCCTTGTATCAAGCCAAACTCTCGTTTTTTAATTGTTCCCAGAGAGTGAAGTTGTTCTGGTTGTTTCCCTTCTGCCGGCTACCCACACCTCTGCCCTTACCAGCTTGTGAGTGGTTTGGGCTTTTTCCTTCCCTTTCTTTAATTGGGTAGATGGGGAGAACGTCCTTTTAGTAACTAACAACAGCTGACATTTTATAAAATTTAAGGCTCAGATGGCACTCAGGCTCTTGCATTAAGTGATGACGACAAGTCAATAAGTATCTGTATATTTTAGGTAGTGTTGGGTTTCCCTTTGAATTTACCAGAGAATGACTTTAGATAAGATTTTCATGTGTATTGTTCTAACATGTGTTCTTGAAGATGCACTTATCTTCAGACTATTACGATTTTTAAAATTCCTTTCTGGTATACTCAGAATATAAAGGAATTATCTTGAGGAGAAAAAGTTGAATTGGTCAGTTCTTCACTGCCCAAGAAAGTTAATCAGTAACTGCATATTTTAAAGGGATTATCTGTTCTTTGATTCTAATCGATCCCCAGTATGCTGAATTCAGTTTTGTCACTCTGAGACCAGTCTAGTCTCATGTAACAAATATACAGGGAAAGGCTAATATGAGTATGTAAAGTCTTGACTTTAGAAGCTTCAAAAGTTTATATTTCGACACAGTCATATGATGAACTTAGTAAATTAAGTTTTATGCATTAAGTTTTGGGAAAAATTATTTTTTGGCCCATATTTATTAAAAAGGACATAAAGAAAATAGTTAATGAAAGTTAATCCATAGCTATATAATTTAGTTGTAATTTCCACTTCAAAGTTAACCTTTGGCAACTAATTTGGATCCTTTTGTGCTTACATAGTTACTTTTAGGACTAATCATCATGACAAGATTCTAGGAGTCCCTGATGCTTTTTTTTTTTTTTTTTTTTTTTAATTTTCTTTACAGCTCCAATGTCTAAAGTTACACATTTGTGTTATACTGCTTGTCTGGTAGAATTAAGTGTGGGTGGAATGTTGAAATACTGCTAGGAAATGAGTGAGTTGCTCAGGACTGTTCCATAATAAACACTGGAGAGAACAGTTTAGAAAGCATACTTTGTGGTCTCTCCTGAGTAAAAGCCTCTTTATCTGGGGGAAAAATAAAAAATAAAAAAGAGTAGAGATATCTTTCTAAAGAGCCTTCAGGGTTAAAGTTGGTTTTGGTAGTTTAAAAACATAGTATGGAAAATGCTAATCATTCAGTTTTGTATAACAGTAGTATTTTAAAAAGAGTCTTAATATCTGGACATTTTTTGTGTAATCAAAGAAAAATTCAATGACAGTACAAAGGTAAACCAAATTCTTGCTTCAGAAGGAATAGATTAGAAAGCATAAAGATTTTGCAAAATTTTCTACTGTTCCCTGTTTTTATATTGACCATCTGAAAATTAAATTATAGTTTTTACTCTAATTGCCCACCTAACACTTTATAACTTTGCATATATGTTCTTCTTTCATTTGTGGAGTGCTGTTCTCTAGCCTCTTGCCCCAGGCACCTTCTTTTTACTTGTTATGTCTCAGCTTTAAAGCATCACTTTTTCTGGAAAGCATTCCTGATGTGCCCAACCCTTGAGGGTCAGATATGTCCCTACTGCCATTTAAGGTATGTTTCTATGACTAATGGCTGTCTCCTTTAGAATACTGTCAGCCCCAGGAAGCTGGTAAGGTGCTGTATGTATTTGCTTATTTACCTTTGTGTCCTCTGCACACCACCAGCACGAACCAACGTTCTTGATAAGCTGTTATTATACAAAGGAATGTTGAATTTTTTTGCCTCCATCCCTCCCTCTCCAGTTTGAAAGAGCAAAAGATATTCCAGTGAGATAAGTGATTGTTATAGAAAACTATCTCCAACAGTAAGCTTTCATTCATTTAGTGATGCATTTTAGTAAACTTGTTTTTCAGCATACATGTGCAGTGGAGAATACACATCTATAGCTTAGGGAATAGCAATGTTTCTTAAATGTAATAATTCAGTTTTACTAGTGATTACATGAGAATTTAGTTCTCATGTTTTAAGGTAATTGGAACAAGCTTCATACTTTTGAAGCTTTGGAAATATTTATCGTAACCCAGAAGTTTGTTAGACGTGTGTTTAATTTTTTTGAGTATTTTATTTTTTAATTACAGTTCACATACAATATTATATTAGTTTCAAGTATACAACATAGTACTTAGACATTTATACAACTTACGAAGAGATCACCCTGATAAATGCTAGTACCCATTTGACATCATATTCCCTATACTATATTTTATATCCCTAAGACTATTTTGTGACTACCGATTTGTACTTCTTAATCCCTTCACCTTTTTCACCCACCCACCCTCACCCATGTCTCATATGGCAACCATCAAAATGTTCTCTGTATCTATGAGTTTGTTTTTGTTTTATTCTTTTATTTTTTTAGATTCCACATATAAGTGAAATCATATGATATTTGTCTTTCTCTGACTTATATCACTTAGTGCAATACCCTCTAGGTTCATCCATGTTGTTACAAATGGTAAGATTTCATTCTTTTTATGGCTGAGTAATACTTTATTGTATATATGTACCACTTCTTTATCCATTCATCTATCGATGGACACTTAGATTGCTTCCATATCTTGCCTATTGTAAATAATGCTGCAGTGAACACATGGATGCATATGTCTTTTCTCTTTTTCTCTTTTTTTAATATATCTTTATTGATTTCAGAGAGAGGGAGGGAGAGGAAGAGAGAGAGAGAGAGAAACAGCAATGATGAAAGAGTCATTAATTGGCTGCCTTGTGCACATCCCCTACTGGGGACTGAGCCTGCAACCCGGGCATGTTCCCTGACCAGGAATCAAACTGCGATCTCCTGGATCCTAGGTCGACCAGGCTGAGCCATACTGGCCGGGCCATATGTCTTTTAGAATTTAGTGTTTTGTGTTTCTTCAGATAAATACCCAGAAGTGGAATTGCTGGGTCCTTCTTTGTCTCCTATAATAGCCTTTGTTTTAAAGACTATTTTGTCTCGTATAAGTATTACTACCCCAGCCTTTTCTATTTTATTTCCATTTTCATGAAATATCTTTTTCTATCCCTTTACTTTCAGTCTGTGTGTATCTTTGGATCTGAAGTGAGCCTCTTGTAGGCAGCATATGTAAGGAACTTGTTTTCTTACCTGTTTAGCCACCTTCTGTCTTTTGATGGGAGTGTTTTTCCATTCACATTCAAAGTGATTGTTGATAGGTAGTTATTGACATTTTATTCATATTTTTAACCTTTCTTTTTCTTAAAGAAGTCCCATTAACATTCCTTAAAAGACTAGCTTAGTGGTAATAGACTCCTTGCTTTCTCTATTCTCTTTCTAGAGATGTGAATGTTGGTATGCTTGAAGTTGTTGCAGAGGCCCCTTAAACCGTCTTCATTTTTTGGATTCTTTCTGCTTTTTTGCTGTTCTGATTGGATGTTTTCTGCTACCATATCTTCCAGATTGCTGATTTGATCATCTACTTTATCTAATGTACTTTCAATTCCCTCTAATATATCCTTCATTTCAGTTATTATGTTCTTCGTTTCTGACTGATTCTTTTTAATGTTTTCCATCTCCGTATTTATGTTTCCTTATTCATCCACTAGATTGCTTGTCTCCATTTAGTTTAGGTGTTGTTGTTTTTTCTTTTTTCTGGAGTTTTCTGTTCTTTCATTTGGGATGTATTTCTCATGTCTCCTCATTTTGCCTGCCTCTCTGCATTTGTTTCTATGTATTAGGTAGAGCTCTTACGTCTCTCAGTCTTGGTAGAGTGGCCTCATGTAGTAGGTGTCTTGTGGGGCCCAGTGGCACAGTCTCCCTGGTCACCTGAGCTGGGTGCTCCAGGTGTGTTTGTTGTGTGAGCCCTCCTGTTGTAGTTGAACCTTGATTACTGTTGGCATGTCAAGGGGAGGGATTGACCTTCAGGCTCATGGGTTGTGAGGACCTGTCATGACTACAGTGGAGGAGCTGTTGATCAGGGGTTGGGAGTTGACCCCATGGAGCAGAATTCGGTTTAGCAGGGCTTTGATGCCTGCTGAGTCTGCCCTTTGGGTGTGTCATTTGTGGAGGTGTTTGGGTGGTCTGATGCTGGCCACTGGGTGTGTTGGTTCTGGGGACTCTTGGGAGGGGCTCTGGTGCAGGTCAAGGTCAGCTGCTGCCTGTGCCCTTCCCAGGGCCACTTGGTATGAGCTACGAAGTGATCTGCAGATGTTTGCCACTTGCTTGACTAAGCTGCCGGGGAGAGGCTAAGCTGCAAACTGAGGCCAGCTGCCACTAGTGTCAGGCTTATGGCTGCTTAGCAAGAGGTAAGGGGCATGCTGAGACTAGATGCTACTTTTGGGGGGCTGTGAACCTTTGAGTGATTTTAGGAAAGTCCTCAGCATAAGCCAAGACAGGCCGTTCCTATGGAAAAGCCACTGGAAGTGGTTTGGGTGTGTCCGAGAGTTGGGTAGGGTGGAGTCTCAAGGAATCACCAGCACAGGGCAACCAGTGTTATGAGGTTGCTGGAGACTCAGATATGGCCAGTATGTAGGCTGGGTTGGGGGAGGGCTCAGAAAAGGAACAACGGCCTCTGCCAGCACTTCTGTCTGGGAGAAAGCTGACCCTCCAGCCCTTGAGCTAAAGCCAGACAATTCAGTTCCTCCCCATATGTCCCTGGCACCTAAAGCCAGACAATTTAATTCCTTCCCATATGTCCCTGGCACCTTTCAAGCTGCCGCCCCTGGGATGGAGCTCAGCGCAAATGAGTCCGAGTAAGTCCGTGCAGTCCCTTTAAAAGGAATGCCTGACACTCCAGCAGCCTTCCATCTCACTCAGCCACAATCCCCACTGGTTTTTACGAACAGAAGTTATGGGGACTTCTCTTCCTGGCACTGGAACCATGGGCTGGGGGTTCTGGTGTGGGGCTGGGACCCCTCACTCCTCGGGTGACCTCTGCAGCAGATATATCCCTCTCAATTTTTAACTGCCTTATGTGGGTCTCCAGTCTTCCTACCAGTCTCAACAGGGCTGCTTCTGAATATCCTTAGTTATAAGACCGCTGTTTGGCTAAACTTCAAGTGGTTCCAAATGGTGGTAGTTCTGTAGTTTAGTTGTAATTTTGACGTGGTTGTGGCAGGAGGCAAGCACAGCATTTATCTACTCTACCATCTTGACCAGAAGCCCCAAAGTGTGTTTAATTTTTAAAGGTATAGGGTTTTTCTATTTGTCTTTCTGTTAATGATTTCTAACTTAATTGCATTGTGATCAGAGAATCTGATTGATACTAATACTATACCTGAAAATTTGTTGAGGCTAACTTTGTACTTAGCATATAATCAGAAATATTCCACCTGTGCATAATATATATATATCCTAATTGATACATGTGTATGTATTCTGTATGTGCCCATTAGATTTAACTTATTAATTATTCCTTTCACATCTGTATCCTTACTATTTCTTCTTGGGCTGGTGTATTTAAGTGACCTTTTGTGTATTTGACAGACATATTGAAATGAATTTAAAAACATCTCTGAGCTTAGAATTAGTGTTATCTTCTAGGTGACTTGAACTTTTTATCATTATGAAGTAACACTCTTTATAATACATTTTTTTCTTAAAGACCATTTTGTCTAATGTTAATGTAGTTTCACTAGCTTTTTTTTGGTAAATATTTGTCTGGTATATAAAAGCCTGTAGCTGAATTTTACCTTTTTATTTAGTCTGGCGATCTTTGTGGCTAGTTTTCTCTGCTTTTATTTGTATTTACTGATATGTTTGGATTTCTGGCTGCCATCTTATAGATTGATTGAGGAAACCCCCCTCTTAATTTCACTCTTTTCCCCCTTCTCAACTTTTTGGAAGGTTTGTCTGATACTTGCCTTTTTTTCAGTGGTTATTGTAGAATGTATATTACCACTTCTAAGTTAAAGTCTAAAATTACTCAATATTATTACCCTCTTCCTGAGGGTAAAAAAAGACCTTTGGATACTTAACTTCAGTCATCTCCCCCAAAATAGCCAGTTACTGCCTGGCTATTGAATTCTCTCTTTTCCACTACGAATTAGACATTTTTATTTTTTTATACAGTTAATGTTTATTTAGGTTTCATCATATTTTACCATATCTCTGCTTACTATTTCTTTTTACATTCCAGTTTGTCTTTCTGGGATAATTTTCCTTCTGCCTAAAGTGAATTCTTTGGAATTTCCATTAGGGAAGATTTGTTGTTGGTAAATCCCTTATGTGTGAAAACTTATTTTGCCCTGTTCTTGAAATGTAGTTTCCTAGGTACGGAGTTCTAGGTTGATAGTATTTTCTCTCAGCATATTCAAAGGTATTATTCCCGTTTTACCAGCTTTCAAAGTTACTGCTAAGAAGTTAGCCATCTAAGATTGTTCCTTTATAGGTGATCTGACTCTTCCCTCTGCCTGTTTTGAAGACCTTTTTGTGTCTTTAGTATTTTGCAGTTTCACTGTGGTGTGTCATGTGTGGATTTTATTTACACAGCTTGGGATTTAATGGGTGTCTTGGGACTTGCAGTAACTCTAGAGCAGTGCAGTTCAGTAGAGCTTTCTGTGATGCTGCAAATGTTCTACATCTGTGCAGTCCTGTATGGCAGCCGCCTGCCACATGTGGCTAACAAGGACTTGAAATGTGGTTAGTGTGACTGAGGAACTTTGTTTTTATTTTTTAATATAAATAGCCACATGCGACTAATGGCTACTGTATTGGGGAGTACAGTTGTAGAAAATTCTCAGCTATTATTATTTCATGAATATTGCCTCTTTCCTATTCTCTCTTTCTGGGAATCTAGTTAACATGAAAAAGTCCAACAGATATGTAACTTCCTAACCCTCAACCTGTTACGTTTTCTTTGTGCTGCATTCTGGATATGTAACTTCTTTGACTCTTACCTTCGGTTCACTGTTCGTTTTTTAATTGGGCCTAATCTGCTCTTTTATCCATACCTTTTAATTTTTAGTTATATTCTGGTTTAAGAAATTTTATTTGGTTCTATTTCAAATATGCGTAGTTATTTTATAGTCTCTTGTTCTTTCCTCATATTTTAAGCTTCACTTAAGCATAAGAAACATTTATAGTTTGCATCTGGTAATTCTAATATCTGAAGTCTAATTTGGCCATCTGTTTCTTCTGCTCATTCTCATTCATGGTGCCTTATTTTCTTGTGTGTTTATGATTTTATTTTTTTTATGTGAGTTGCTCATTTTCTTTGGAACTTCATCTGAGGGAATTTTAATACCTAAAGGTACTCCAGAGAGAATTTGTCTTTGCTTATGCCAGTCTCTTGGGGTCACTCTAACCTTATTCCTGGATTAATGTTTTTCTAGCCATACTGGGTAGCATAAATATGGACCTCAGATCTCAGGGGAAAATTTCCCTTATTCCCCTACTATGTGTCAGTGATGGTAAATTTCTTTGTTGTTCCCTTTTGCGCAGCAGGTTCTTCTCTTTTACCCTTATATGGGGGTCTTCTTGGGGTCCCAGCTTCTAGCTCAGTATAGGAGTTCTGCCCTCCCCCAATACAGCCTTCAGAGCATAGACCCAAACCAGGGTCTCCAGGGTTTGGAGGAGACTCCTAGGGTAGAATACTGTCTCAGTACATGTCTTTCTCCCTGGGTTTATGCTCTCACTTCCTTTATGTCCTCTCTAGATTGTTTCCTTTTGTGCTGACTCAGCAATGTGCTTTAAAAAGGTGTGTATTGTGTGTGTGTCTTTTGCTTTTAATATTTTATTAAGCACCTCAGTGTTTCAGTCTGGTGGTGGTTATTGTATTGGCCTGCTGTGTTTACCAAAACAAAACCCAAGTTAGAGCATCTTTATAATAGACTATGAAGGAATGGAAGATGTGCACACAAAGGGTTAATCTATTTTGGAGGGAAAAAGACAAAGTTGTTAAGCATTTTAGTTGAAACCAAACCTGAAGTCAAGCAATCAAAAAACACACATGAGCCCAGCTGGTGTTGTTCAGTGGTTGAGCATCAACCTATGAACCAGGAGGTCATGGTTTGATTCCAAGTTAAGGCACATGCCTGGGTTGCAGGCTCCATCCCCAGTAGGGGCATGCAGGAGACAGCAGATCAATGATTCTCTCTCATCTTTTATGTTTCTCTCTCCCTTTCCCTTCCTCTTTCTGAAATAAATAAAAACATTTTAAACAGACACACACATGATAGCCCTAGCCAGTTTTGCTCAGTGGTTAGAGCGTTGGCCCACAGACTGAAGGGTCCTGGGTTCAATTTTGGCTGGGGGCATGTGCCTCAGTTTCAGGCTCAATCCCTAGCCCCTGTCGGGGCACGAGGCGGGGGAGGCAACCAACCAATGTGTCTCTCACATTGATATTTCTCTCTCTCCCCCCTTCCCCCTCTCCCCCCTCCCCCTCTCCCCCCCCTTCCCATTCTCTCTGAAAAAGCAATGAAAAGAATGTCCTCAGGTGAGGATTTAAAAACACACACAACACACATGATAGATTTAGCCCATTTATTCATTTTTAGGCATTATAAATACAGTGCTTAAGGATGTTATTCAGTATGACTCAATTTTCCTAAGCTATTTTTAGCATCTGAAAATCGAGCATGGTAGTAGTATTACCTGCAGAGACAGGATCCAGAAGTCACCTGTTTGTGTTGCTCATTAAGTCAGAGACATATAACTCTGGGGATAAGTTAATGAGGGTGAAAAATGCAGCTTTATTCTGGAAACTGTTACCCATCATCATTCACTGACTTTCATTTGAACTCTGAATGAGCTCAGTGTCAGGTCCTCAGCTCCACAATGGGATGCCGTCTGAAAGGCCTTGTTCTTGCCCTCAAAGAGCACATTACCAAAGTCCTGGTGTCCTGGAGGAGTGTGGGCTTTCTCCTGGCACAGTGGAGGCTCCTGCCACACCTCAAGCCAGCAAGGAGCTGAGCCTTGAAGTGTCTTTTTTTCCTTTAATTCACTGATTGAATTTTAACCCTTTTAAAATACCTAGTACATCTTGACAGTCTGGAAGTCCAGTCTTTGTGTTGTAGGGTCCCAAATATTGAGTTTAGCAGACATTTGAGTAGCTCTTGTGTGCCTCTTTATGCTGGAAGTAAGGCTGCTAATGTTTGGATCCTTGCTTAAGAGAGTTGACTGACATTCAGAAATTAATGAGCTATTGAAAACGTACCAGTTAAATGCCAGTTTAAATGTATTTTCTAATGCAAATTCACAGAAGAGGGCTTGAAAATGTAGAAAGTGTTAATAGTAATTGTCTGTCACATGGTGGTTGCACTTAGCAACTTCTTTTTCAGCTTTTAGCCTGTTTTGTATTCTCAAGATTTTGAATACTGAATATTTATTGTTTTAGTAATAAGGAAGAAAGCAAGTTCTTTTTTAAGAAATTAATCTAAAAATGTATTGTCAGTAACCAGGCATCTTAAAGCAGATTTCCAAACTTATCCACCTTCTGTTAATTTGTTTTGAATTACACTAAGGTGAAAAAATGTTTTGTAATACTTTAAACAAAAATAAAAACTATACATATTTTTAAAAATGTTTTTAATTAATGCTTTTAATTAATAAGTGGCATGTCAACAGAAAAATAGAAAAATGCTAATGAATTCAGGGTTACTAATAGAAACAAATATTTATTTTACTTAAGCACCATACTTTCTTACTTCTTCCAAAGGAGAAAAAAATGTGTTTTTTAACTTTTAAAAATAACTGAAAATTTACTGAATAACCAGCACTGAACCTGAAAGTCTTAAAAATTGCTGCTTTCTAAATACATTTGTAATTTTACTGCCTCTCTGCACCCTTCTCTCAGGAGCTGAGAGGAAGCAGAGCAGTTAGTCCTTTGTGAGTCAGCAGCATTTTTTTTTTTCTTTTTTTAATCATATCTGTTCTTTCCCCACCTTCATAAGATTTTAGAGTCAAGTTAAATTTAAGATTTTTTACAGCCCTTTTGTTGATGTGTCAAAAATGAGTCTCATCTGTTTTCCTGTATTCACTGTCATTGGAAACTTAAGAGTAAAAATTAATTTATGTCAATATAGAGGCCACAGTTTGAAAATTTTATGTAGAAATAAATACCAGTTAAATATACTCTGATTTACATTCATCATAATATAGAAGGGTCATTTCTCTACTTGAGTAGGTTATGGAATGGTGTTAAATGAGAACACGTTTAGTTTGAGGTCTCTTCTATTAAAGTTCTTTATTATAGTGACTGCCCTTGCCGGACAGAAAGCACATTTCCAGTCTTCCTTGTTGTGATCTAAAATTTTATCTGGGACTTGTCACTTTGAGCCACTAGGAACCAGTGAACAACACGTGCAGTGCAGATAGGCTCTTTCTGTGGCATGTCTTGTTCTAAATCCCTGTGCCTGTGGACATGGTGCTTGGGTAGTTAAAAAGGATCTGTTCTTTTTGATTTTTAGGTTAGCACTTTAGTTAAAATGTTTGAAATGTTTTGTGTGTCTGGTTGGAAACACCCAGAGTTTATTCCAGATTAGGGATTCTCAGCTGATAAGCTTTCAGGGATCTTTAAATGGAATGAGCAAACATTGTTACAGATTGTGTATCTTCACATTTGCAGTACTGTTTAAAAAACTGTATGTGGATTATGTTATTATTAAAATACGGACATTACAGAATAGTCATGGGGATGTAGGGTACAACGTAGGGAATAATAGTCAATAATATTGTAATAACTATGTATGGTGTCAGATGGGTACTGTATTTATCAGGGAGATCACTTAATAAGTTATATAATGTCTAATCGCTGGGTTGTACACCTGAAACTAATATATATATATGTCAACTATAATTAAAAAATAAAAAATTATTTAAAGTAAAAAATAAATAAAATATGGATACATTTAAAAATACTAATGACTTCATAGTGTCTTCTTGGCATTAAATATTTCTAATGAATTGTTCTTTTGTATAATTACTGTTGTTTGTGGGGGATGTATATACGTAATGAATTAATTTTGAGGTTGTTGGCATTCCTCTATGGTTCAAGGTAGCTTTTACATAAAAGCCCATTTCCCTTATTAGTGTTTGGTTTTCCTTGAGTTTTATACCTAGAAGAGAAATTTTGTTGTGTCTGTCAGTTTAGAGGCAATAAATGAATAAAATAAGTTTTATGTGATTATGAAGTTTGTGTTTCAGTGCCATAGTGGGGGTATGGCATAGAGATTGGGAGTCTGGGTCAAATCCCAATCAAATCCAGCTACATTACTTTGGAAAGTTACTTAATGCTTCAGTTTCCTCATCAGTAAAATAGAAGTAATAATAATATGAACTAGTGTGTAAATTCCATTGTACCATCCAGGTGAGGAAAAAAAATAGAGCTTTATTTTTTCTGTAATAGTTTATAACAAATTATGTTCCCATCCCACTGTCTCTCCCTCCCCTCGCCCAGATAATCTTTTCCAGGCTTTAAGAGTGGGAGTGGGGTGGGAGAAACTGAGGCCTTGCTTTGTCTCTCTGCAGTATTTCTCAGATGTTTTCCATCGAGGCCTGTAGTTTATTCTTAGGGCCTTTAGAACCCACAGCCAGGAAGACTTTATTGTGTCACATTTCTCTCCTGAGGCAGTGGGCACTGCTGGTTTGGGTTCAGAAGGCAGGAGAAAAGATAAGGGAAAAAACACCCCTAAAGATGAAAAACTAACATTTCAAAAATGTTATCTCTACAAAATTTTCATAAGAATTAAGTAAAAATTTATGTAAAGGGCTTACCAAAACGGAATTTTTATAAACAGTTTTAAAAAATTGAATCATGCTAAATGTTTTTAAAACTCACTGTCATCGAGGTTAAAGCAAAGGATAGTTGTTATGGTTGAGCAGTGTTATTAATTTTATTATAAAAATAAACTATACACTGGATCTTTTAGACCCCAAGATCTAGAGTCTACCTTAACTGTATTCGGGGAGCTTAAGCAAGTTTTTCTGATTTCAGGTTACTCTTGTGGAGGTGATGAACTTTTCAAACTGACTCTTACCCCATACTTTGCTAACCCAGTTTACCAGATCTGGGTGTCTGACAATTTGAGTTTGATTCTTTTTGCCATTGCCATGGTGTGCCTTGCTAATTCTGGTAAATTACCTTTCATATATCAGAACAAGATAAAAACGAGGCAGGATGTTAGAGGCATGGAGGACAAGAGTTTGAATGAGGTAAAAAAGCACATTGGCATTGCTAGAAAATCTGTGACGTGATACCACTACATGTGTTTTAGCAGATCCATTTACTAAGGTCGCAGATACTTACAGTGGGAGGTCATCATGTTATTTTGTTCCTTCAGTAAATTGTTGAGCACCTACTGTGGGCCAGAAGCTGTTAAAGCATTAAAAACACAGCATTAAAGAAAATAATTTTAAAATCCTTGCACTAACACACAATCCCTGCTCTCATGGACCTTGCATTCTAGGGGACTAGATGGCAGTAAATAAAGTCAGCAAGGAGAGAAATAAGCTGGGAAGGAGGACAGAATGTATGAAGGCATGTGTGTGCGTGTATGTGTGCGTGCGTGTGCATATGTGTGTGCATGTGTGTGCGCGTGTGCATGTGCGTGTGTGTGTGTCTGCATGCGTTTGCATGAGTGCGCACACACATTGTTAGGTGTGGTGGCCAAAGAAATCTCACTGGAAAGGTGACCCTCAAGTCAAAACCTGAAGGAGGGAAGCCAAACCAATTATTTTATAACCCAAAGGAGCAAATAGTCTGAAAGGTGTATGTACAGGGTAGGCAAAAGAAGGTTTACAGTTCATATGGAAAAAAACATTCTGGTCATGATTATTACAATAGTTTTATTAACTCAAAAGAATGTTACAACTGTAAACCTACTTTTGCCAACCCCTGCATTTACTTTCAGTATTTCCAGGACATGTGATCTGAAATTTCCTATCAGATGGCATCTAAAATTCAGTATGTTAGAGATTTTAAAAATTGCATTTAAAAATTATTTTCAACTGACTTGACTGGGATATTCCTAGGTATAAAAAGATAGTCTATTGATCCTTCTGTAGCTCTCACACCAATTGGCTTAAATGGAGCACAGGATTTTCTTAGTGTCACTTTAATTAGATAAAATCAATTAAGTTTCAAGAAGGGATGAATTAAGACTTGAATCTGATATAAAAAGTGAACAGAGCATTACCTCCCCGCAGTTAGCTTTGGCCAATAAAGGCAAGATCAACACTTAAAAAAAAGAAAAAAGACAATTTAGGTCTGTTGAAACCCTTCAATAGTTTTACATCTCACTCAGAATAAATGCCAGAGCCCTGATCACCATACATAAGTTCCTGTGACCTGGGGACCAGGCTGCTCTCCAGTGGTCTCAGGCTACACAGATGCATGAAGGTACAGGCGTGCTCCCAGAGCCTGAGGGCAGAGCTCTTTCCTTAGAGATCCCAATGTGTCACAGTGTTCTCATGGGCTTTAGAAGAAGTGGTATCATGCTAGCATACAATTTTGAGATTTAATGAATCTTTATTCTTTTCTGGTTTCATTGTGATTTTTTTATATGAAATATATTATTGAAATTTTATATGACTTGTGGTTAAAACCTCAATGACAGTAAGTTTTATTGAATATATTGTCTAAACATTTGGCATGATTTAATATTTTTTATTTTAACTCTGTGTTTATAAAAATTCCAACCACAGACAAAAGTGAAACAGTACATTGAGCCCAGTGTGTACATATCACTAATCTGAACAATTATAATCTCCTGACCAATTTTATTTGCTCTAATTTTCCTCTTCTATTTTGCCTTCCTTTGTTATTTTGAAGCAAATTTCAGATATTACTTAATGATAAATATTTTAGTATATACGCATAAAAAATTTTAAAACCACATAACAGGAATTACTGTTATTCTACTTAAAATTAAGAATAAGTCCTTAAATCTCGAACTATCCAGACTGATGGTATACCATGTAACATATTGAAAACTTAATAGCTTGCTATATTTATGTTGCTTGATACGCATTAAGGTAAGGACAGTGCCATCTAGTTTAGCTAGGTGCTTAGGTGATGATACTTAAAAACTATTATTTATTGGCTTTTGTGGGAATCTGCCAGTGACATTTAAAACAAATTTTGCGATAGGTACTGTGACCATAGCTGACATACCCAAAGGTTTTATGATATGTGTGTGTAGCTTTCCTCTTGCCGATTCTCTGTGCTTAACCAAATCCTCTCTAAAGCCTCTGTACAGTTTAGGTGGTACTGGCAGCAGGGGGATGCTTAGAGCTGGAGTTGAGGAGAATGGGATTGATTATATGTCTTTTATTACATCAGAGTGGCAAAGACATGACCTGACCTTTCACTTCCAAATGGTACATGTAGTTGGTTAAAAAGCTGATGATTGAACAGGAAATACTAACCATGTTGTTTCAACTTAAAATACATAAAATACTCATTTATTCACCAATCCTTTGATAGAAAGCCAGGGTCTTTTCTTTGAGTTTGTACCTCTGATTGGAGTTCTAAATGATCCATCTTGGGTAATCTCATAATGCATTGCCTATAATTTCCATTTTTAATTTTTTTAAACAAATTTAAAAACAATTTCAAAGCATTGTGAATACAGAATCCTAGATTCTTAAAAATTATTTCCTATTTATCTTAACTATTTTCTAAACTACACTTACTATGACAGTAAACTTTTTAGCAACTTATTTTTTTATCAAAGCTCCTCAAAACATTCAACTTATTTTTTTGAAACGATTACTCTTTTTCACATTCTTGTTTCATTATGTATGTTATAATTCAATTGCTTAGCTACAACAGTAAGTACAATTGGCATCAACAGGTTTAAGAACCATCTTGATAAGCACATGATTCAACTGGTGGGATAGGAATTGCCCCAGTATAGTAGGGAGTAGCATTTTATCCCACATGTTTTATACAGAGTGTGGGGAGCATTAGTAAATGTGGAAAATTGGTCATGTGGAATATAGGCTGCATGATACTCTCCTAGTAATGAGTCATATTGTCGAGATTTGTGGCTGGTTACCTGGACGTACTTAGGTTAGAGGAAGTTTCTTTTGGACCTGTCAGACTTTGAAGAGAATTGACGGTAGATGATGAATTCAGTATTTGTTCTTTACTGTTTTAACTGGATCAGCTGGTGTTAGTAAATCAATATCCTGTGCCTATCATGATTTATGAGAAGTGATTCTATAACATTTTTAGTGAAAATGGTTCTTAGACATTTATCTAAAAAATAACAACATAGTTTACTGAAATACTGTGGTATAAAGGAAATGATACCAAAGCTCTTTAAATTTAGAAGATCTTACAAGTGTAGGAAACCTAATAGTGCTTACCTGTTATTTGCAACTGAAGTAACTAGGTTTACTGTAGAGATACAAAAGAAGTAAAGACAAGCATAGTCTCTGCCCTTGAGGCCCTCCTGGTTTTAGTGTTTTAAAAAACAACTATACAAGACCATATTCAATAAGAAAATGAAAGATAGTGACCAAGTCATTAAGGCTCAAAATAGCCTCTCCCCTGCTTTCTCTGCCTTGTTCCCTCCTTCCCTGCCTGCTTACTGTGCTTGTTTCACTGTGCATTCTGTTTATCACACCATATTCTCTTGTAACTATTTCTCTTTCCCATCAGCCATTGAAGGCAGTGGCCCTTCCTTGTGTGTTTTCATATCCTCCTGGCGGGATCAGTGGCAGCTATTCAGTAGTTGATTTTTTCGAGTAAGCTGCAAGCCACCTGGGTGTCCTGGAAAGGGCCCAACCTTTACCCGAAGACAGTCCTGGGTTGCAGTCCCAGCTTCACTACTTTCTAGCTTTGTGATCGTAGGCAAACAAATCACTCTGTAATTATGCCAGAGCCTATCATATTTCTTGCAAGGATGTTAAACTTCTTCTAATGTACAGGATAGTCCCAAAATAAAGAATAGTCCTTCGCTTGCCCCAATGCTAATTGCACCACTATTGAGAAACACTGACTGAGGCTAATCAGGCCTAGATCTGTCCCTGGAGCTGAACGTGGTGTTACCTTACAAAATGGGCGGGGAAGGGGGGGTTGTTATCTAGTAGAGAGGGAAGAAGAGGGCATGAATGTTGTGAGCACTCTACAGAGTTAATGCCAATGGTGTCTCACTAGGTGAGAAAAGAGAGTGCTCTGCTGGGGGTCGTACAGTATTGTGGAGTGGGAGACAGGGTTAGATTTTTAGGGTGGGGTTAGATTTTGGAGGATCTTAAACACCAGAAAATGAATCTGAACTTGATCTTAGGTAATCGGGAATCATTCAGAGTTTTTGATATGTGGCATAATGCCTGTTTAATCAAGAGAGCCTCTACTAGCAGTGTGCGAAGATAAGAGGAAATATTGTGGCAGGAAGATCAGTTAAGGGGCCAGGACATGATTGGGCTCCAGGATAACTGACATCACAGAAGGTGTAGGGCAAAGAGCTGGGTTAAAATTCCAGTTCTTCATTTGTTGGTCATTCTACCTCAAGACAGGTAATTTGATGTATGGAATCTATGTGAGCTGCTGTTTCTTCTGCAAAACTGAGCAATACCACCATGTTAGGGTTGTTTTGAAAACTAAGTAAGGACATAGGTGAGGTGCCTCACGCCTGAAGACACTTAGTCCTGCTTCATCGTCGTTCTTCTCCTTGGTTTTCCCTTTTTATGGTGTTTATTAGTGTACAGGAAGGATTCACTGCAAAGGAAAAGCAGATGCTCTCAAAACCTGGTCAGAGGTATATTTCCTGTCTTGTGGAAGGTGTCCAGTTAGGACCCCTCCAAGGAGCTTTTCTGGCTTCTCAATTTTCACATGTAAGGAATCCCTTATTCTGTAATCTTCTCCCATCCCTTGGTTGCTGTTTAGTGTAAATCTCTTCATTTGATTAAATATGATTCATTCGTCTGTTTTTGGTATAATAAACTTTAAGTTAGCTCTTCAAATTGTATTTTATTTTGCTAACTTAATTCGCATTGGCAGTCTTATTTTACTCTATCTTTAACCATACACTGTGATAGAATAAAAACCAGCTGTAGTTCTGTGGTGAGTTTTATATTAGCTGTATGAATCTAGAAGAGAAGTTGCTCTGAAGAGGAACCACTGATAAAAATAAATCATAGTTGTAAGAGTACTGGCCTTCGTCCAAGTATTCAGTTTAAAGCGGATGCTCGTATTCCTCATGTAACCCGGTTGTGTGTATCTTTATGTAGATGACCTTAAGAAGAAGCATATTCTGAGTAGTTTAATTTTATTTTAAAATTTTATTTTTAGCTTTAAATTACAGTTGATGCACAATATTATATTGCTTTCAGGTGTACAACGTCGTAATTAGACATTTATATAACTTACAGACTGATCACCCCAATAAATCTAGTACCCATCTGACATCATACATAGTTATTACCATATTGACTGTATTCCCTGTGCTGTACTTTACATCCCCATGACTATTTTGTGACTACCAATTTGTACTTCTTAATCCCTTTGCCTTTTTCACCCATCCCCCTAACCCCGCTCCCATATGGCAACCATCAAGATGTTCTCTATATCTATGATTTTGTTTTTGTTTTGTTTTTTAAGGTTTCACATATAGGTGAAATCATATGGTATTTGTCTTTCTCTGACTTATTTCACTTAGCGTAATACCCTCTAGGTTTATCCATGTTGTTGCAGATGGCAAGATTTCATTCTTTTTTATGGCTGAGTAGTAATTTATTGTATATATGTACCACTTCTTCTATATCCATTCATCTATTGATGGACACTTAGATTGCGTCCATATCTTGCCTATTTTAAGTAATGCTGCAGTGAACATATGGATGTTATATGTCTTTTCGAATTAAGAGTTTTGAGTTTCTTCAGATAAATACCCAGAAGTGGAATTGCTGGGTCCTTCTTTGTCTCTTGTTTCAGACTTTGTTTTAAAGTCTATTTTGTCTGGTATAAATTGCTATCCCAGCTTTTTAAACTTTGTTTCCATTTTCATGAAATATCTTTTTCCATCCCTTTACTTTCAGTCTGTATGTGTCCTTGGATCTGCAGTGAGTCTCTTGTAGGCAGCATATGTAAGGGTCCTGTTTTTTTATCTATTCAGCCACCCTGTGTCTTTTGATAAGAGCATTTAATTTGTTTACATTTAAAGTAATTGTTGCCCAGCCCGGTGTGGCTCAGCCTTTGAGCATCAACCTAGGATCCAGAAGATCGAGGTTTGATTCCCGGTCAGGGCACATGCCCAGGTTGTGGGCTGGATCCCCAGTCAGGGGCATACAAGAGGCAGCCGGTCAATGACAACTCTCATCATAATGTTTCTTTCTCTCTCTCCCTCTCCCTTCCTCTCTGAAACCAATAAAAATAAATAAGTAAATAAATAAATAAATAAAGTAATTGTTGATAGTTACCGACATTTTATTTATATTTTTTATCTTTTTTTCTTCTAAAAGATTTCACTTTAACATTTTTGTAATAGTGGCTTGGTGGTGATCTAACTTTTTCTTATCTAGGAAGCTCTTTATCTGTCCTTCAATTCTAAATGATAGCTTTGCTGGGTAGAGAATTTTGGTTATAGGTAGGTCCTTGCTTTTCATCAATTTGAGTATTTCATCCCAATCTTTTCTAGCCCTCAGAGTTTCTGTTGAGAAATTAGCTGACAGTCTGGTACCTCCCTTGTAGTTAACTACTTTTCTCTGGCTGTTCTTAAGATTCTTAGTCTTTAACCTTTGGGATTTTAATTATGATGTGTCTTGGTGTGGGCCTCTTTGGGCTCATCTTGTTTGAGACTCACTGCACTTCCTGGGCTTATATGTCTATTTCCTTGGCCAGGTTAGGGAAGTTGTCCGTCATAATTTCTTCAGATAGGTTTTCAATTCGTTGCTGTCTATCTTCTCCTTCTGGTACCTCTATGATACAAGTGTTGGTATGCTTGATGTTGTCCTAGTGGCTCCTTATTTTCATTATTTTGGATTCTTTTTGCTTTATGCTGTTCTGATTGGGTGTTTTCTGCTACCTTACCCTCGAAATCGCTGATTCTATCCTCTGTTTCATTTAATCTACTGTTGATTTCCTCTAATGCATTCTTCATTTTAGGTATTGTTTTCTTCATTTCTGACTGGTTACTTTTTATGTTTCTATCTCCATTTTTATGTTTCCTATTTGTTGAACTTCTCACTGAAGTCATTGGGCATCCTTGGGATTTTGGATCAATTGTGATTTATTTATAAAAAGACATCTTTATGGTGTTGTACCTTGTTCTCAGGAACATGGTGTGATTTATTGATAGGTTTTCTTCAGTAAGGTTCTTTACGCTTTTGGTTATCTCTTCTTTTGTATTTTGTTTTTGTTGCTATTGGAATATCCTCCCAATTTTTTTTTAATCAAATTATTTAGAGAAACTTGATTTTTTTTTTTTTAATCCTCACGTGAGGATATTTTTTCCATTGCTTTTCAGAGAGAGTGGAAGGGGGAGAGAGAGAGAGACACATCGATTTGATAGAGAGACATCGATTGGTTGCCTCCAGCATGTGCCCTGACTAGGGATCGAGCCTGCAACTAAAGTACATGTGTGCCCTTGTCCAGAATTGAACCTGGGACGCTTCAGTCCTCGGGCCGACTCTCTAGGGTGAGTCAAACTGGCTAGGGCAAGAAACTTGATTTTTGCCTGTTTATTTTAAAATTGATCTAGTTAAATTACTATTATTCTAATATTTTTTCAAATGACTGAGAGTGAGGGATTCTTTGTGGACATCAGCAGCAGCATTGATGGATCATCTCTACCTATACACATCCTCCACGTGGGTGGAGGGGGTGTTGGTGGTGGAGCCCCCTCCCTTAGATGGGTCTGGTTCTCAGACGATCTGGTGAAGTAACAGATTCCAGACCCACTTTTGTAGGAATAAGTAACCAGGCACTCAGCTCTTTCCCTTGAGCTCCAAGGCTAGTTCCAGAGCCCTTGGTGGGCTGAAAAGAGGAAAGTTATACAACAATTTTTAGTACATGCTGTGTGTGTGTGATGTTAAAAAAAAGCAACAAAGATTATGACAGCTAACATTTACTGGGCCCTTTGTGCCAGTCACTGTTCTAAGTGCTTTGTATTTATTACTCCATTTATCATCCGTGTCACGAGGCTCATGCTATTATTCTTATCTTATTCTTAAGGAATTTCAGACAGAGACTTTAAGCTTTAAGGAATTTGGCCTAGTTGAACCTGCATGGTCTGGTTTCAAAGCCAGCTTAATTGCGATGTTGCCCATAATAATTACATTTCCTCCCCTGTTGTAGGAGAAATGAAAAGCATTGTCAGTACACAATACTGGGGCCTGGGAGGTGGCAACTCAGATACTGTTACAGGGGGTATATTTAGGTTCTCCACTAATGGTCTCGGGTTTGAAAAGCAAGTGTATGTGTATGTGTGCGTTTGTATTTATTTATTTTTTTACAATGCACATCTTACAGTCAGGAAAACAATAAAGCTATTTTAATTTGGGGTGGGGATGAGGTTATTTTCTTAACCACAGCGGGGTAGGTTTTCGTGTGCTTAGCCTGGAAGTTGAGTAGTAACCTTGGCGACGTGATAGAGAACAAGGTGAATATACTGATTTGAAGAGACAGACCTAAGAGCAAGTGAAGCGTGACCTGTAGAAGAGAACATCGTATGTACCATGGTTCTAAGTGGTTGTGCATTTATGTGCAAACACGTGTCAAATACATAACGTTTTGAAGGGTGCTTGCAAGTCTGTTAGCACTTATATCCTTTGTCAGAAGAGGAACATTTTTTTACTTTTCCATTCTAACTTCATTATATTGCTCTTGTCATTGCTGTAAAAATTTTTAAGTATATGTTTATGAACAGTGAGAACCACAGTACTCAGAATGAGAGCTGCAAGAATATGTAGCCTTTAATACAGATCCTGTTTGCCTTCCAATCTTTTTTTTTTATTATTTTTTTTAATCCTCACCTAAGGATATGTTTTTATTGATTTTTACAAGGAGGGGAGGTTGGGGGGGAAGGAAGGAGAGAAACATCAATGTGAGAGAGACATCAATCAGTTGCCTCCCCTATGCGCCCCAGCGGGGGATCAAACCCGCAGCCTAGGTACGTGCCCTCACTGGGAATTGAACCTGCCACCTTTTGGTGTATGAGACCACACTCCCAACAACCCACACCAGCCAGGGCTAGAATAGATTCTTGAATAGATTATTAAACTCATTGCTTGTGAACATTTAAGGAAATAGATTAACTTTATTTTCTTTGGAAATTTTTAGAGCACCATATCCAAAACATGATAACAAATTGACCCATGTGCCCTTGGAAAGAGTTTCTTATCTCTTGCAGCTCTCTTCGACCCTGGGCTACCATATTTTAACAGTTAACTAATGAAGCAGGTGAAACTATGGAAAGCATGCTTACCAGGCTTTCTGATGACTTAGCAGGAAAGGATAAGGAATAGTTGGACAGTGGCTACAGAATTCAGAAAACTTAGTAGGTAGGAGCAGTGGGCTGAATCTAACAAGATGAAATCTTAGAGATATTTAAGATTCTATATTTGATTCAAAACAAGAACTGAACCCCAGCACAAGCCAGGATTTAACAAAATCAATTGAAATCACAGATTAATATGGCGGGGGTGGGTGGGGAGAGATTAACCAGAGAATTTATATGCATATATGCATAACCCATGGACACAGACAGTAGTGTGAAGGCGGGGAGGGGGGTGAGTGCAGGGTGGAGGGGGTCAATGGGGGGAAAGGAGGGACATCTGTAATACTTTCAACAATAAAGATAAATTAAAAAAAGAAAAGCACTTAAGCCTTAACCACTTACAGTAGGGACAGTACATCTACATACATTAATGACAAACAGTAATGCTGTTGGGGTCTGTTAGAATAAGTTCTGTTTCTTCCGATGATCTTGGTGGTTAGGTAAAGATGAGAAATAGGAAGGCATTACATATATAAGATTTTATAAAAAGTAAATGAGTGTGCTTAAGTAAAACCAACTTGCCATTTAAAAAGGTAAACTAGTTATATAGAATTATTACTTGCACCATAAACTTCAGTTTCATGGGTGTCAATAAGGAATTCTTCAGTCCTTTAGATTTCTGAAAGTTTATATATTTTATTCACTTTTTAATTGAGTGTCTCTATTTAAAAGATGGGAGAGCTACATTGCTGAAGATTTACTGCCTTTTCCCAAAATTTAATTGTGATTTATATGAAACCAAAGAAATAGATGCTTAAGAGTGGGAGTGTGTCTTCCGTATTCTAACCTTCTAGGTGAACTTTTTTGCTGCCCGTTTTTTTGTTTCTGTTTTTTTTTGTGTGTGTGTGTGTGTGTTTCTATTTTGAATTGATGAATTCTCTATTATTCATTTTTGGAAAATAAATGTAGAAAAACAACTTCTATTTCAAAGGCCACATCAAAAATAGGGAGATTGGCAGGTGGGGTCGAGGTCAGTGTCTTTAGGTTTGGATAGTGCTCGTAGTGAGTAAGAGGAAAAAGGGGATGATAGGGAAGACAGAAGGAGGCAGGTGGAAGCCAAATGTAAGGACAGGAAAGAGGAGAAGTAGGCACTGGGAGAAAGTGTCCAGAGCTGTCCAGAGCTGAAGGCTTCCAGTCTTACTTAAGCTTTGTAAGAATAATTGCTCCTCCAAAATAAACAAACAAAATGGAAACAGACCCATGGACAGAGCAAACTGGTGGTTGCCAGAGTGGAAGGGGTTTGGGGGGCTGAGTGAGAACGGGGAAGGGATTGAGAAGCAGTTTGGTAGTTACGGAATAGTCACAGGGTGTGAATGAAGTACAGCACGGGGAGCAGAGCCACAAATGATGTACTGTGTGTGGGGCAGGTGGGTACTTAAAATATCGGGGGGGACACTTTGTGAAATATGTGATTGTCTAACTGCTGTGCCGTACGCCTGAAACTAATACAGAATAATATATGTAAATTGTAATCAAAAAATAAAATTTAAAGTTCTTTAGAAATAAAGAAAAAAAGAATAATTGCTCCTCTAGACTGAATGGTAAATTATTTTTTCTGTTGATATGTTATGCTCATTTGGAGACGTGCTCTTTAAATCTTTTTGTTTTCCAAATTATTCGCATTTCTAATTTTTAAGGAACATCTCTAGGTTTAAAAAAGTCTTAGATCAGTTTTTTAAATAAACCTACAGTGTTTATATACATTTTTTCGTGGGTAAATGTTTAGTTACATTTAAATGTGTAAGAGTTTCCATTTTTTGTTTTCATTTTGACATTCTGTTTCACCAAGTTGTAAAGGTAAACAAGATGCTTTGGTATTCTGTATTTGGGGATTAGTCGAAGTTAACTGGATTAAAAAAATTGTTAACTGTGATTCTTAAGGAACAGTAGGAAAATATCTGGCTCTTGTCAGCACACCAGACCCCTCCCCAGGAAGCTTGCTGTCCTGTGGGGTGTGTCCTGGTTCAGGGACCCTCCTCACAGTGGAGGACCAGCCTCACCCGCCTCATGCATTTATCTCATGTCTGCCCTCTTTGCACAAGGGATTGAAGGTGATATGACATGTTCTTAAAAAATATTCCACAACATGACAAGCAGAATTCTATCTACTTTTACAGCTGTATGAGAAAAATCCCTCAGCAGTTTTGTCCTTGTAATGACCTAATGAAAACCAATGCTTCCAGAATTCTCTGCCTACAGTCTTCTTTCCATCCCCCCTTCCAACCTCTCTGTAAAGATGGAAGTAAGGAACCAGATATCACTTCTTCACTGACAGACTGTACACTACTGTTTGCTTCTTTCTAACATTTTATTATGAAAACTCTTAAACACGTAGGAAAGTCGAAATAATTTTTCATTGAACACCATAAACCCACCATTTATATTCTATAAACAGCACTTACTATACCTACTTTATCACATATTCACCCATCAGTCCATCTTATTATTTTTTATGTATTTCAAAATAAGTATTTGGGGTTTTTTTCCCTTTTATTACTGGCTGTGAATTTTTAATCCTTGTAATAAGGATTTCAGGCATCATTAAGCAAGTGTGAGAAAGTGCACTGGCGAATGCACAGGCCTCGCACAGTTCTTCCCATATGGTAGGTATTCAGTAAAAAGGTATTTGTTAGGTCAGTGAACTCCAGCCATCCTATTTGACTAGCCCTGGAGGTCAACTTTAGTTTGCCTCTTAGGAAAAACAGTTACTTTAAAAATAAGCTATGTTTCTAGGTATGTGTGAGCCTTAATTTATTAGATGGATTTCCTTCTACAAGATAGCCCATGAAAGACATTTATATAGAATTTGAAATGGTTAAGCAAGATATATTTATTATATATCATAAAATTACATATAAAATACATTTTTTACAACAGTGATTCTCTCTTGGAATACATGTGAGGCAGTATTCCAAGGAATCCACATTTCTGGGTTGGTGCCTCAAGGACCCTCTTAAGGAAGGGACTAGAGGAGTAACCTCACATCACCCAGAATGGCTTCCCTTTAGTCTGTTTTCTGTGAAATTAAGATTTCATTGCCAGAAAAAGTTTGAAAGTTACACCTGTTCACGTTGCCGGGCCAGTCTCCACAGCCCTATAAATCATTGTACAGTGGGTAGAAGAGTATAAGTAAGTCCTGCATTCTGAGTTTACTTGGCTAGGGATAATGCATTATCAGAGTCCATCCCAGTGGCTCTAGATAAAGAATAGTGAGAGCTTTAATGACAAGGGAATAACCTAAAGAGGAAAGACTCTTACACATGTGTACCTATTTGTATATCTCTCAGTACAGCTCTGGTCCCTGAGAGAGAGTGCTCCCAGAATGAGCAGTGTCTGTGTTTCCACTTCCTAGCTCCTGGAAAGCAGGGGCACACCTTTTTTCCCCTTGATAAAATGGGTATATTTTGAGGACTTTGGGGGGCAATCTCTGAGTGCAGTGCAGGCAGCTACCAGAACCCCCCGTTTCCAAAACAGCGCAGGGACTCCCACTGCGGTTTGTGGTTCTTCCCCTGACGAGGCTGGGGAATCACTTTGGTGATAGGTCTCCTTTCTTCCAAAACAGCCACAGCCGCTGTTGTACCTGTTCGTACCAGCATGGTAGAGTGAGGTCGAAGGTGGTTCTTTTTTTACTAAGTTTACATTTGTAACTTCTTTTCCTTTCCACTCCCAACAGGCTCGGGTTATGTATGATTTTGCTGCTGAACCTGGAAATAATGAACTGACAGTTAATGAAGGAGAAATCATCACAATTACAAATCCGGTAAGAAAACTACAGTGATTGCATTTAAATCGGATTGTCCCTTGAGGACTTATTTTTAATATTTTTATTTTTTAATAAGTTGATCATTCAAACCCACATTTTTGTTCCTATTGCTTACGAAGTATTGATGGTGAAGTAAGAATAATTTATAAAAATTGAGAAAAGTCCCCTAAAGATAGCTGGGTGGGGTTCCATTAGATAGAAATGGAAAGAGAGACATCCCAGCCAGATCAAAGGTGCAGACATTAGAAAATATTCAGTGCTCCTTAGAAGTCTCAGCTACCACATTATCAACTATTATTGACAGCCCATGAGCCAGGTATTTGGCTAAGTGCTATGCATGTTTTCTTTAATGTATTTTCCCCATGAACTCTGTGAAGTCGGTATTTTTCATCTCTTTTTACAAATGAGAGTAATGAGACTTAGAGAAGTTAAGTAACTTGTCCAAGGTCATTCTACTTTTAAGTGGCAAAACAAGGATTCAAAGCCACATCTGTTTGGCCTCTGAGCCTCTGCTTTTACTTCTCTGCTGCGGAACAAACACTACATGTAAACCAGTGTCCCAGGAGTACAGGGTATGTACAGACCAGTAAGAGACAGGCTAAGAAAACTGGCTCTTAGAGCCAAATCAGACAGGACTTGTGCGCCAAACCATACAGACTTTGGACTTCATTTGTTAAGTAGTGGATTCATTTAAGGATTTTGCTTGGTTTTTGTGGTTGGTGGTAGTGTAGGGGGGTGACATGAAGAGACCTGCACTTCCAGGAAATTAATCTAGTAGAGGTGTATTGAATGAATTGGAGTCTAGGGACATGACTTTGGGTCATAGCAATAGGAGTTAGAAGAAGATGGATATAGGAGGCTTCTCAGACCCAGAGGACTGACTTGGTGCCTGATTAGATACTGTTGGTGAGAAAAGAGTCAAAGATCCCTGAGGTTTTTTCCTTTACGCCTGAGACCATGGTGGACTTATTAATGCCTGTAAGTCAGGAAGAAAGACTAAATGAGCTTACTTTCAGATATGTTGAGTTTAAAGAATAGAAAATAATCAGCCCTGGACTGTAGCTTTGCATCAGTTTAAAAATGGAAATGCAGAGCTGGAGATGAGGGCTGGAGAGGGGCTGGCTCCCAGGCATCTTTGACAGGAAGCACATGAGGAAGGTGCCAGGAAGGCTGAGGGGACTCTGGGAAAGGAAGAAGATGCAGGTGTGTTCCACAGGAGACAGGAGGAGAGCTGCAGCACAGAGAGCAGGGAAGGAGAACAAGGGATGACGAGGGGATGGTGGTTTCTTAATAGTGATAGTATTTAAAAACTTACTTTATATGTCTTAGATGCAAAAATGAATTATTGGATAGAAAAGTATATGTAGTTTTATAAAATACACTAGGTGATATATAAGTTAATGGGTTCTATTTTAATCATAGAAGAAATTTAGATTCTTTTATTTACCTATCTAATTTTTTAAAATGAAGAATTATTCTTCATTTCTTGGAAAAATAGTATTGTCTTTAAATTGCTGTTGTCAAAAATGGACAAAGTGATTTTTTTAAAAGAATGTTCTATCTAGGTTCAGGTAATTATTAGCTAATTAGGGCACAATTTATGAACTTAAGACAACTCTTACTGTTTTAAGGGAGGAAGTGGGACTTTGCTGAGATAATAGGTTGAAAAATAGGAATCCTGGTATAGAATACTTTATTATTTAGTTTATTAATATTACTTATTCAGAAGAGCTAAGGAACCAAGGGATCAGTTAGTTAGCTTTTCCTAAATAATAGGCAATCCCAAAGCTTAGTGGCTAAAACAAACAACCATTTGTTGTTGCTCAGGGATCTACAAGTCAGCTGGACGGTTCTACTGACCTGGGCTCACTCATGAGCCTGCAGTCACCTGGCACCAGGCTTGGGGCCCCTGGGTAACATTGCCTCCCTCCTTCCCTCACATGACTGGCAGTGGTCCTGCTGGGGGTTGGCTGGCTTTGGATGAGGCAACAGGCAGATTGGGCCTTGACTTTGTCATCATCTAGCAACCCAGATGTACTCACATAGTAGCTCTTTGCGGGGGAAAGCAGCCTGAAATGTGCAAAGCCTCCTGAGGCCAGGCTCTGAGCTCACCCCACCATTTCCACCTCACTGTGTTGGCCAAAGAGGTCACACAGTACAGCGCAGCTTCTAGAGGTGGGGGAGTGCATGCTGCTTCTTGGCAGTAGGAGCTGCAGATCATTTTTGTGATCTACCAAAGACCAATAACTAGGAAGGAATCACAAAATGATGACATTCTGTTAATGGGCTATTTTAAAATCTTTGATCACTTATTGTTGAAGTTTGATATTTCTTGTTTTCAGATGGTATCATTTTCTGGAGTAAAGAGAAGGCTTAAAAATTGAAAAATTTGACCTGTGTATCACATGTATAACAACTCCCAAAGCAAAATTTTTATAGGAAGTTCCAACTAAAGCCTTTTTTTTATTATTTTATTTTTCTTAAACTTTCTCAGGATGTTGGTGGAGGATGGCTGGAAGCAAGAAACAGCAAAGGGGAACGAGGTCTTGTTCCCACAGACTATGTTGAAGTAAGAACTTACTGTCATTTATTAATTAAACCTTGTCTTCGTCACACATCATTTTATGAATTATCAACCTAAGGGACAGACTGGAAGATAGCAATTTTATTTTTAATAAAAAAAATTTTCATTGTCAAAGTAATACATTCTAATCATAAAATGTGGAGAATACATTGATGTAGAACTAAGAAAAAATATTGTCTGTAGACCCAAGCTCTAAAGAGTGACTCCAAATATTTAGGTTAAGTTCTTTCCAAGATAGCGTTGTTTAATTATTCTGAATATAAGTCCCTATTTTTTCATTTGCTTATATTGTGTAGTAGCTGCTGCCTACAATACTGTTTATTTGTAGAATTGATTCACAAAGTGTGAATAGATTTCTTTTTAAGTAACTTCTCCCTGTGCTAATTTAGGGCATTTCTCTCAGTTCCTTCCCCCATGCCCACAGACAGAAGGGTCTTAAATGAGCTGCTGTGAACCATTGCCTGGTTTAAGCTCTGTTATGATAGATGCCAAGGATAGTGTTACAACACCCTGAATGAATGAGGCTCCCTGCCTGGGACACACCCATGCATCTGACAAACCCTCTTGTGAGCCATCCTCCTGGTGCCCCCTGCTGATTGTCTGTGGGTCACTCAGGACTAAGAATGGTGTATATGGTGTGCTTGCCTCTACTCTGAGATGACAGAAACTAGGGTTGCCTGGTGCTCTATGAGTAAAATCCGAGTGAGGTCCAGAATAAAGGATCTCAAAACAAATATTTCTTGTTTTCAAATGATATCATTTTCTGGAGTAAAGAGAAGGCTTAAAAATTGAGAAATTTGACCTGTGTGTCAGTAGAGAGGAGTTATACCCTGGACAGATAGATGTATACTTGGGCTCTGCCTATATAATGGGAAGGCTGTCTTCCTTGTTCCTGATTGAGAGAGCTTGGACGGGAAGCTTTTGAACCCTTTGGAGAATCTGATGAAATCTGTAGCCTTTCTTAGAAATATATGTATTTGCACTCACCCCGACCTTTTCCATACGGTTTCAGAGGGTTCACAGGCTCCTGAGCTCAGTCCATGTGTCTTAAGTTTATGTTGTGCTTTTGCTGTGTGCAGTGTGCATTCAGGATTCTAAAAATTGACAAGAATGAGAAAAATCTGAGGATTTAAGTAGCATACTGTAATTAATTGCATTTTCTAGAATCTACATATTTACAGAAAAGGAATAGTTAAATGTTCTTGGGCTTGCTTGCCTTTTAGGAATATAAACCCCTTTTCCATAATAGATGACAGTTCTTACTTGCCCTCAGGGACTCTAACTCTGAAATAGTTCTAATCTATGAAAATAATTATGATTCTTTCTAATACTCAGATTTTGTCCAGTGATAGAAAAGATCCATTTTCTTGTGGAAATTCAGTAGCTGATCAAGCCTTCCTCGATTCCCTCTCAGCAAGTACAGCTCAAGCTAATTCTTCAGCTGCCAACAGTAACAACCAGGTAAGCCTTACATCACCCTGCTGGGCGTGGCTGGCTTTACTGAGAGCAAAGTGCATTTGTGAAAGCTTGTGATACATTATAGCTGTCAGATGTTTATGTGGCATTTCTGTCGGGCATTAACAAAGAACTTGCTTGTGGAACCTGCTAAAGACTGTTTATAAAGTTGATTATAAGAGAAAAGGCATAGTGTTCATCAAGAGTTGCCTTTAAAACTCTGGCATGATCTGAACACAGACCCTGTAGGTTGCGAATACCCTGTCAGGGGAGGGTGTGGAAAGAAAACGGTCCGGTGCTGAGGCAGTCAGTGTCAAAGCTCTGGCTGGGACAGGAAGCGCTTTGTCTGGCCTTGGCACCTTACTTTCAGCTAGAGCTCCCTCTTCTTGAAGATACAACACATGTACAAGTGACCGCAAATCCATCTTTCAGCATTTGGTAATATTATTGTCTTGTTTATAGAAAACTTGGAATAGTGGGATAATTCAGTGTGAAAAATACACTGAAATTTTACATTAATTTTAATGAAAATACCTGTTTAGTGACGCTGCCTAGTTCAGTTATTGCTAGTTGGTTATCCACAGTGAGTGACAACAAGAAAATTCAGAGGGTGGATGTCAGAGTGTTACTGCCGCCTGCATCTTCAGAATGAATGGCCTTTAGGGAATGTTACATACATGCATAGGTATATTTTGAATCCTCACCAGAGGACATTCTTTCCATTGCTTTTCAGAGAGAGTGGAAGAGAGAGAGAAGCATCGATGTGAGAGAGACACATCAATTGGTTGGTTGCCTCCCGCACGAGCCCCTACCAAAGCTGGGGGTCAAACCTGCAGTTGAGGTACATGCCCTTGGCCAGAATCAAACCCGGAACCCTTCAGTCTGTGGGCCGACTCTCTAACCGCTGAGCCAAACTGGCCAGGGCAGGAATGTTATGTCTTGATATTTTTTTCGACTACTTGGGTTCTGTGTGCCTCAGTTTTCTCGTCAGTGAACCTCATAGAATTGTTGGGAAGAGTAAATGGAAAAATAGTTCTAAAGTATTGAGAATAGTACTTGGTACTTAATAGGGGTTTAATAATTGTTCATTACAGTTATCTTATACACCACTGCCTCTGTAATAAGACATTTAGGGGCTCCCCCATGCCTCCTGGAACAAGTAACCATTTCTACATACAAAGAGAAGGAGCTGTCAAGGAGGTAGTCACTATCCTATCAGTCAGAATAACCAAGCAGACACTGAACAGTGCATGGTAGGAAATTGTGTAAGAAATTCATCTGAATTTGAGGTGGGACTAGATACTTTCCTGACCTTAATTATATTTCTGTGATTTCTCAATGCTGCCCCGTCCTTACCTTATCCTTACTTATGTATTAGGCTCCTGCCAAGTGGGATGTTCTCCAAATATGCCTCATGCTACCCCACCTTTTCTTTGTATCTTTGCTCTCTTCCAAGAATGATAGAATGACTCCTTCCATCTTTCAGAAGTCTACCCAGCCCCCAAGGTTCAGCTCAAATATCATGTCTTTAGAAGACTGTTTTTTCTTCTCCCCTTTGCTTCCTCTCAATTCTTGTAGCACTATTTGAGGCTTATAAATTATATTGTTTATTTGTAAGCTTGGTAAGGAGCAGAGATTTTGTCATATTTTTATTATTCTTGTAACCTGTAGAGGGTTTCATCTTAACAGAGTGCTCTGCAAATGTTGGAATAATATTTTTGTTCAGTCATAAGTAATCAAAAGGTATTTACAGTGGAAAATGTTTTGAGATTTGCTGATTTCAACCTGAATCTCTGTCTAACGAAGGTTTGTCTTCTACATTGGCTGTAGGACCAGGAGCCATCACTAGCCCATCATCTTACCATCTGCTGGATTTCCAGTCAAAAATAGTTAGTTTTCTTACAGAAAATCCTCTGGGATTGTTCCTGTTCTTTAACAGTTTATTTATTAAACAAATGCTCTAAGTTAAGTGGGTACTTAGGAATATAACATCTGTTAATATGCAGAGATTTTCAATGTAATGATATTTGTTATGAAGGAATTTTTATTGGTTAAGAGATGAGGAAGGCAATAGTACTTTTAGAACTACATTTTGCTTTTTCATTTCTCAAAAAATCCATCTTAAGGCCATTTTGTAGTCCACGTTAAAACATATCAGCAAAAGAAACCTTCACAAAGGTATTAAGTTTGCTTATTTCATTATCTCAAATAAGGTCTATAATGCCATTTGACCTCTCATGATTGCTTATTGAGACTTCCTCTTTACAAAACCGTTGTTGAAAAGGTTCTCTCTGTTTCCGAACCCCTGCTCTCGCCCCCAAATGAATCCCTTTAGTGTTAAGTTACACTAAACACTAAGGGAGGTTGTATACATCTATTTATAGGTTTCGTTGACATTTTTCTTTAAAATTGTTGTAGGCCGGCAGTACTAACTTCCCATGCATTGTTGGTCACAGATCCTTGTCTTACATAAGACAGTTTTGTGCATTTGGGAACCTTTAAAAACCACATGCTGATGAAATTGATTGTTTAGGGTGGTTTTGGTGTTTTTGTTGTTTGTTTTTTGTCCCACAGGAAATAATTGACAAAAGCAAAGGGTTTGTTTTGGTTTTTGACCTTAAAAACAGCGATGATAAAGGGTTAGTCAGCATTGTTATATGCACAACCCATCATCAGAAGAGTGTTCATAAAAGCCCGTTAAGCATGGACTTTTACTAGATAGATCTATCTGAAAGCAAATGGTCTTTTGCTATTTATAGCGTCATCCTGTTTGGTACATAAAGCTACCTATTTTAAAACTGTGCTAACAAAATAAGTAAACTCTCTAGGCTAATATTAGTACTATCCATTTTCTAAAGCAAACTTTATTTTCACTTTATTTAACTGGAATTGACACCTGTGGGGTCGTGATGTAAACTAACACAGGATTTGGTAAGCCATTTAGATTGGGGGAGCAATTTCCAGCTAGTATTCACGTGGCTGGCTGCCAGTGGATTTAATCTGCCCTAGTGACCTAGCCTCATTTTTAAAAGAATGTACAAGTTTTCTCTTTCTGTTAGTGGTTTTCTGAAGTGACTAGAGGTTCATCTATAGAACTAGCTGATGTCCTTTGAGCAAATACAAGGAACAAAATGGGAAACTTTACCGTTCTTCTGTATTGTGAGCTGAAATGGCCACGCTTTTTGTATCCTCACCCAAGGATACGTTTTTATTGATTTTTAGAGAGAGAGGAAGGGGGGGAGTGGGGACAGAGAGAGAGAAAGAGAAACATTGACAGGCTGCCTCCCATTCACGCCCCAACTGTAGATGGAACCCGAAACCTAGGCATGTGTCCTGACTGGGAATAGAGCCCCCAGCCTTTTGATGCACAGGGTGAGGCTCCAGCCAGCTGAGCCTCTTGGCCAGGGCTGGAATGGTTAAGCTTTTTACATAAGAGAATTTTACACCCTCTGTTGCTCTTTTCAGAAAAAGAGTTAAGTCTGTGTCAGAAACTGAACCACGTGTTGAGTATAGCAGTCACATTACTTGCTTTCTGTTCTCACTTCCTAATACAGTTGGCACATGGTTGTTTGTAAATGTTTGATAAATGAGAAATGTCAGATAAAGACTTTGGTCTTTAAAGACATTGATCTGTTCATACTGATCAGTTCATGTCAGGGCGCATACAGGAGGCAACCAGTCAATGTCTTTAAAAAATAAAAAAAATTTAAAAAGCCATAATAACCTCAGCCTTCACAAAACAAGTAACTTGCCATTTATTTTTGTTATATACCCCTGGACAAAGTCTTGCCCTGGAAGTTTCTAGTTCCAAAATTCCTTCCTTCCTCCTTTTCTTCCAGTCAGAGGACCATTTATTAGGATGTAATAGTGTGATAGGCCATAGCATAAGCCAAACGGCAACACAACACATAGAATGTAAATGTGTGTGGCTGAGGCACAGCAAGAATTTCCTTACGTGGTAATAAGGTGGACCCTCAGGTGCTTCCCAGCCCTCTCCCCCAAGATGACAATGTAAAAGGTAGCGAGCCCATGATTAGGGACTCCTCTTACCTGGTGGACTTCTCAAACTGAATGATCTGTGTTGACCCATAGTAAACTTTGGGTGTCCTCTAAAAGGAACTGGGTGAGCAGTGGGAGCTTGTAACCACTCATCTTTATCTTTTGAGCTTTCATAAATCCTTTGTACTCTTGTTTGCTGGTTTGGTAGAAAGCAGCCTTAATGAAATATGTTATCTTTTTCATTAATTCTCAGACCTGGATCACTTGAGGTCTGACCTAGTTCAAGTGGACACAAATAATGGCGCTTGTCACCCATCTCTTCATCTTCTCCCAGCCTCTGCTGGTGGTGCTATTCTCATGATCTGTGCAGTGAAAGTTATTCTTAGACTATGTCTTGTCTACTTCCTGGAAAATCAGTGAATTGAGTCAGATCTCACGATTGTTACCAACAAGCTCCTGTTTAGGTCTTACTGCATTTTCATTGACACCTGTTGTCAGAAGTAGTTTGATTTTTACTGGTCCAGTTCCCCCAAGGGTGTCATATAAGAAGCAAAATACAACAAAATAGCAAAATATAGCAAAACCAGAACCTGTCATTTTTGTGGTCAGCAGTTGTAGACTAGCATTTTTATTTTCTTTATAAGGAATTTCATAAATAACTTTTTGTTACAGAAACAGTACATATGCACTAGAGAAAATCAGTAAATTCAAATTAGCAAAAAGAAAAGCATCACATTCCCACCATACACTACTTTTTGCACCTTGGTCCATGTCTTATTTTCTGTGTGAACATGGGCATGCATACATGTGTGTATCCATATGAGACATGTAGTAGTATATACTGTTCGTAACCTTTTAAAAGTTGATGATCCTTTTCAGTAAATTTTTATCTCACGTAGTATCCAGGCCAATTTTCCCAGCTGAACCAAGAATGTCCTTTATAATTGTTTGTCAGCTAGTGTCCAATCCAGGACCAAGCGTTACATCTGATTTGTTCATAATGTCCCTGTAAGTCCTTTTTGCCAGCACTGTCCCTGCTTTTTTTAAAAAAATTCTGACTTAGCCCGTTGTCCTATAAAATTCCTGTCTTTTGGATTTGTCTGATTGTTCCTTTTTGTGTTGCTTAAGCTGTCCCTCTGTCCTCGGTACTTCTTATGAATTGGAAGTGTACCTAAAGGCTGGAAGGATTAAAATTGAACATTTTGGGCGAGAGTATATCGTGGGTCGTGTTGTACATTCATGCTGCATCTCATCAGAAGACATGATACGTGGTCTATCCACTGTTACTGATCAGAATGACCTCAGGTCAGGTTATGATAGTCTTGTGCCTCCATTGTCTAGTTATATTTTCTCCATAGAACCGTAAAGCAATGTGTCTGGTATTAATTTATTGCTGTTAACCATTCACCTAATGGTTTACCACCAAATGATAATCCTTGCCTGCCTGAATCGATACTGTTATTCCTTCCACCTTTATGGAGCAGGCTGTCTTCTGTGAAGCAGCACTTTCTCCATCAGCTGAAGCTGGTTAGCTGCCTTGGAAAAGTTTCTGTTGGAGTTCAATACAGATGTCTGATTCTTTCCTTTTAATTGCCAATTTTCAAAATAAGTTGTTTTAATAGCTGCCTCAAATAGCAACAAACGAGTTTTTCTATCTTTTTTTAAGTATTGTTAGGGACCCATGGGTTTACTAGAGTGTTTTTTTTCCTTTATGCTTAAAATTGTCACCTCTTAGAAGCCCATTCAGAGTGTTTCCTCTGTCATCAATATTTTAAAATTTTCTTGCTCTTAAATATTGCTAATTCTATCATCTGTTATTACTGGGTCAGCTTCAATTGATTTTCCTCTTGTTACGGGTCATCTTTTCATGCCTGGTGATTTGTATTGGATGCTAGACATTTGTGATTTTTGCCTTGTTATGTGCTGGATACTTTGTATTCCCATAAATAGTTTTATCCTTGTTCTGGAAAGCAGGTAGTTACTTTCAGGTCTTGTTTTGTAAACATTTTAAAGTGGGACCAGAGCAACATTTAGTATTTTTGCCCCTCCAGGAGGCAAAGCCCATTTTAGTTCTGTACCCAGTGCCCTGTGAGGCTGATGAGAAGGGCCCTGTGAAAGATTGACACGTAATCCTTTCATCTGGTGGCTTTCTCATGTGCACTTGCTGATTAGTGCTGAGCCTAAGACCTGGGGTCCCCTTCAGTTAGCCATGTCTCCCCCCTTGGCCCTATGCCCCAGACTCCCAGCTATCTCCTCAACTCACAGAAACCACTGGGCTTTGTGTGGGTTTCCCACCCCCGGGCCGTGGCCTGGAAAGTCTCCCCTTTATTGCCTCATGTCCAGTGATTTGACATCAGCTTTATATATTTAGTCATTTTTATTTTTTAGTTTTAACTGGAAGCATAAACTGTATCCCAGTTACTCCATCTTGTCTACTTTGCATAGTAATTGATTTCCAAAACCAAACTTATCTACATCTATAAAATGGAAATAATGCTGCCATTTGCAGGAGAGTTGTACCAAAAAAAAATGCATTCTTGTAACATTGTATAAACATTAAATAATGGCAATGACTTCCTTAACAGCTAGTTGTGGAGCTGGGTTTTGAAGCATGGAAATTAGACTCTAACATTGTCCTCTTAACGGTGATGCCAGTTTGGCCTTGATTGGCTTCATGGGAGTGTATCGGTTACCTGTTCTCATGACAATGCTGCGTACTGAGCCAGTCAGAGCCTTAGGAGCACACACCAAAAGACCTTTGCTCCCAAGTTCATGGCCTGGACCGGCTGTTCAGTGCTCTCAGCTGGGCTTGGTAGGGTTCATCATGGCTCTGTGGTTGCTTCTCATCAGCCTGGTAGCTGCTCATTTTGTGTTCGCTCTCTCGTGTATCTGGTGGGTGTGAAAACAAAAGGTTCAACATCTTAGCATTTTTTAAGAGCTTAGCTATGTTTTTTCTCTGGAGTTTCTTTCATTGGCTGTGTGACTTGCATGGTATTTGCTCCATCTCTTCTGTGCTGTGAATAATTATGTTTAATGCTTCAGAGATACTGCATTATGACAACAACAATCTTTAGAATATCTACTAATGCATTGAAGGTAACCCACTACTACCCAGTTGGGGCTTTGCTTTGTGCATGTAATGTGTGTGAGTGAGGGGCATGCTAGAGTTTTCTGGTGGACTTAGCCCTGCTATGTATTTGCTGTTTTTAGTTAAAAGCTTTGGTATACTCTTTTTTTCTTTTTTTTCCCTCCATTTACTGAGCACCTTTTTTATTTTAAGGTGGATATTTTGGCTCAGATTGGTTGTGTTGAAAGTCTCAGCCAGTCACCACCTTCTTCATCTTCTCCTTCTCCTTCCATAAATAAGGTAAAAATTCAAACTTGAATGCAAGAGAAGATAAGCATTTAAAACCCTAAGAAGTAATACCTTTTTCCCAGTGAGGTCATTGTTTCAGGTAAAGTATCTTACACAGCTCTTCTTGGGGCATGTGGAATGTTCGGAATTGCAGTGAGGTCTAAAGAAGAGTTTTTGATGACGTGGTTGAGACTTAGGAGGGGTTTGGTGCCATAAAGAGAGGGAAAGAAGAAGAGGAAGACATTGCTGAGGAGGAAGAGCGGAAGGAAAGCTGGAAGGAAGTGGAGAAGAGGCGCCTCAGGGTTAGAGCCTTAGTGGAAGACCAGAATGCGTGAGTGTGTGGCCAAAGCCTGCTGCTGAGAGACAAAGGGGCTATTGGGATTGATAGCAAAGAAGTCAGAGGCTAAAGTATCATCATTAAAGCCCATCATTGTAGCCTGATTTGTTACAGTAGGGGTTAGGCTTTGAGGAAACCAAGATCTCAGCGTTTAGCACTCAAAATGTTTGTGCCAAGGGTCCCAAGAATTAGGAGTTGCTGTTAAACTTTTAAGTGAAACATTTCTCTCTCTTTTTCTTTCATTTATATATCTGAAGGAAACAGATCTTTGGCTAGAATAAAAAATATCTTAAGTGCTTGTTATCACCTCTTTAATCAAAAGTTTCTGGCATTGAAACCAATTAGAAATACAACTTTTTAATCTTTTCCTCTAAAGCATAAACTAATAGGCGTACTAGTCATATAGGGATTTATTCAAAAGACTGCCAGTCTTCATTCATGTCTTTATATTCTAGGTGATACCACCTCCCCCCTTTATAATAAGATAACCTCTCCTGAAGGCATACTATGTGCTAGGTATTGTGTTAAGTGCTTTATATACATTATGTCGTTTAATCCTTATAAAACCCCTATGAGGAAGTTAATATTATTGTACCCATTGTATAAATGTGGAAACTAAGAGAGATGGAGTAACTTGGCTAAGTTCATACAGCTCATAAGTGATAAAGCTGGGATTCAGGCCCAGACAGACAACTGTAGAGCCTAAGTTCTTAACCACTGTACCCACATGAAATTTACTTGAATCAAATTCCGTTGAATCCGTGGTCCCTGGGATTTAAAATTCACCCAGTGGACCAGTATTCTTATCCTTGCCCCTTTTTATCCCATATTATGTATTTGTAACACGCACAGCTTTTCTACGATTATCATCTCAGGAAAACCCATCACTGCCCATCCCCTCATGGCCATTCTGACTCATTCTGTGGTCTTTCTGGCTCTGCAGTCAGGCATAAACAGTCTTCTTTCTGAAGAAACTCAGCTTATGCTTTAATCCTTTCAGTGAATATATTTAAGTAACTCTCATTATATAAAACCAGTGTAGATATGTCTCTGTTCGTTTTATGAGGGTAGGATAGCTTTTAAATTTAGAGTGCTAAATAAGCAAATGTGTTGAATAGATTGTTCCTGGCCTTAAGGAACACTTCATTTAATTGGCATAGGGTTTAGGGGAAGAGCCGGACAGTCAGCCAGTTTTAGTGCAAGGCAGATGAAAATGCATTTATAATAGAGATTCAGACAAACACACTTTGGGAGTATTTTTATTTAACAAATGCTTAATTTACTAAGCACTTACTATGTGCCAGGACCCATGTTCATAGGCAACAGGGAATCACTGGTGACTCTGATGGATACAGCCCTTCTCTGGGTCTCCTGTGTGCATCCTGATGGAGTTCAGAAGACAGGGTGATTGTATATACAGATTTTGTTGGATTTACCATTTTGTTGAAACTTCAGGCATTGAAAATGTCAATGAATTTTATGGTGAATAATCATAAACTAGTGTCTTAATTTTACCATTCACATTTTACTGTTGTTTTATCGCATATCTGTCCATCCCTCTGTCCATCTGTGCCTGTCTGTATCTTCCAACTTTTCTGCAGTGTGCTGGTGCTGCTTTTGTAACATGGAAGAGTGTGGTAGTGTCATGTGCTGAAAATCATTTATTCTGTGATCAACCACAGTAGGGTTATTTTCCTATAAACGACTCAAGTTAGTATGCATAAGGAAAATCCAACCCCTCTCTTTGTAAAATTTAACCATTTTAATTAAAAAAATATTTCTTTGAGTCCTTGCCACTTTATGTAAGGCATTTTGATAATCTTTGGGGGAAATGTTTTTTAAATAAGATAGGACTATAACTGTGACTTACTAGTGGGAATGACCACCTGATATGCAAATGACTCTAACTTAAGACTATATAAGGATATAAGGATGTGACATTGTGAGCTAGCAACCTCTGAGACTGGATCCCTTAGGATCCGGTAGGACTTTGACAAAATTTAGGAAGATGAAGGAGGCGGCTTTGTGTGCTAAAAGAATAGCGCGAGCAAAAGCTAGGATGTAGCAAAGTTTGGGAAACTGTGAAGGCTGAAGCATAGAAGTGAAGGTCAGTGGAGAGTAAGAATGGGGAATGTCATGGAAGGAAAAATTACGACCTTGATGGATGGACTAAGAGCTTGTTTATTCCATGGTCAGTGAGAGCTAATGAAGGGCTTTTAAAGACGTGGTTGAGAGTTGGGAAGGGTTTGGTACCTTAGAGTTAGGAGAGGATGGAGATGCTGAGGAGAAAGGAGAGAGGAAGGAAAGCTGGGAGAAAGCAGAGGAGGCGCCGCAGGGTTGGAGCCTTAGTGGAGGAGCAGAGTGGGCTAGTGTCTTACCACAGCCTGCAGGTGAGGGACTAAGGGAGTTTGGGGGGCTTGAAAGTAAAGAAGTCAGAGGCCAAAGTATGGGAAGGGTGGGCTCAGAGAGAAACAGAACTAGACAGACAATGTGAGCTTATTATTAGTTACTGATATTAGAGGAGGGGTCCTGGAGGTCCGTAAAAGATCATCAGAAAGAGAGAAAACCAGTAAAAAGTCAATGAGAAATGCTGGAGAGGAGATTTCTGGTTGGTCAGGTTTGGAAAGATTTATCAGCAGGAGTGAGATTGAAACAAGTTAGAGAGAAAGTTCCAGGAAAAATAACAAAAGACAGAGAAGCAAGCAATTACTAGATTTGCCTACAAGGATTTTATAACCTAGATAGAGATCTACGATCATATACATAACCAAATAATATAGCAATTATTACAAGCAATTTGTAAACCAAGTGATTTTAAAGAGAATTATCATGTTATATGTTTCTGTCCTAAGTTTTAATTTTTTAAGGATACTTGCTATCAATAGTTCATGTTCAATTTTTCCCTCAGTATTGAAAATCTTTCTTTGACAGTTTGCTGACACATCATCATGGCAATGCTGAACTTCTACCCTTCCTGTTGCTGTAGTTTATAACCCTCTGTTCCTTTGCAGTTTACTTCATTTAGCTTCTGTGTCAGTCTTTCTGTATCTGAGTCAGGCTTCCTGGGTTCAAATTCTGCCTGAGGTTGTCCAGCTAGAAAGAGGTAGAGCCAGGATTTTAACCCCCACAGCCTGACCTAGAGGGAAACTGTGCTCCTAACTGCCGCCCTCAGTATCTGCCTTTATTTCCAGTATCCACTAGAGTAGCTTGAAAGTATTACCTTGTAAGCCATGTGTTCGAGAAATTCATAGTTGTATAGATAAAATGTCTTTCTGCTATTAATATTTGCCTTAGAGCAAAATCACTAGTAACTTCATTTTTTTCCTGAGGGTATAAAGAGGTGTTAGAATGAAATCATACTTCCACATGTAAAACATGTATTCTGTTTTTGATGCTTCTGGTACCTGGCAGCTAATTATCTGCCCCATTTGTCAGTTAATGAAGAGTAAACAAAGAACAGCATAGGGTTCTAGAACATCAGAGAGGTATATTAAACAGTTTTGGAAATTTTCTTATAAATACCACTACCCCCAACACCACATTTTTTCTCATGTGAGAAAAAAGACTCCAGTGAAGAGGAGATTCTGCTATTTCATGTTCTTGGATAAACAGATTAAACATTGAAAAGCACTATTTGTTTTTCCTGAATTTATCTGTATATTTAAGGTGATTGAAATGAAAATCAAGATATTATTAAAAATTTGACACTCCGATGCTAAAGTTCAGATTGTTTTAGGTTTAAAATATTAAGCTGATGATAAAGTTTAGAAATTAACTGATAAAAAAGATATTATGCTCAGTTACTAATGGTATTCTATCTAATGGGTTCCAGAGTAGTGTAGCACTAATTCAGGTAGATTACCAAGATACAATAGAGAGCCTAGAAATGGGCCCCAGTCCAGTATGTGATGGAGGTGACATTTCAGATCAGTGGTGGGGAGATGGATCAGTCATTAAATGATAGGTCTCCAGACTACAAGAAAAAACTGAGCTGGATTTCTGTTATTTCTTATACCAAAGTAAATTCCAGACATACTGAAGATTTATAACGTTTAAATCAAGGAAACAAAAACAAATAAAAAAAACCTGTTTGACTCACGGATGGGTCAGCAGGGGTGGAGAGGTGGGCTATAGGTACTCTTACTGCGATGCCCCTTGAAATTGGGTGCCATGTGTTGCCTTTTCAAAATTTTTATTTATAATAATTATTAAACTATAAAATTGCTCAAAGGAAGAATGGGGAATTTCACAGAGGTCTCTTTGGCATGTGGGGAAGGATGTACAAGGATGTGCATTGCAGGTTTTTTACAGGAACAAAATACTGAAAACAAGATAAATGAGCACCACCATATGCTGGTAAAATGATGGGGAATAAATGCAGTGGAACTCTGGAGCTGTGTAAAAGAAAGATGCCATCCAGATGTGCTGATATACCTTGGAGAGTGTTTCAGGTTCTTTAGGGAAAAAAACAAATGTGCAGAGCAAAAGTATAATTTGAGCTCACTTATGTGTTTAAAAACACAAAGGATCTCTGAGCGGGATGTTTAAGTAAGTGTATACAAGGAATTTGTTAGTAGTAGTAGTCATTGAAAGAATGACTAGCATCTTAGGATAGTAGGCATATTTTTAATTGCATGTCTTTGTATTCTGTTAGAAAATTTTTTCTGGGAATGTATTACTCTTGCAAACAAAAGTAAAAGCCTAGTAAAAATACAACTGATTGCTCTAAACCAGTTAAAGTGAATAAAACATCCTCCTTATTAGCATGTATAATCTCAAAAACATAATGTTACAATGTTACATGAAGAAAAAGACAAGTTGCAAAGAGATACATATAGTATACTTAGTTCCATTCTGAAAGTATGAAACAGTTATCTATAAATGTTTACGTAAGCAGTGGTAGCATATGGATACACATGGAATGACTCAGTGCAGAAAGGTAGTTATTCGGGGAGGAAGAAGAAAGGGAGGGAGCGGGATGCTAGTCTAACAGTTTCTTTGTTGCTGGTTGTAAAGTGCTAAGCAAATATGGCAAAATGTTAACATCAATAAAATCAGGTTGATGTTGCTTTCTGTGCTTTCCTACAAGTCTAAGATTTTTTATTTAAATTTAAAATTGTTTTAAATTTCTATGGTTTCTTTCAGTACTCTTATTGTATTCCATTGTCACGTGATTCCTACTGAATTGAGCAATGCTTTCTAGAAGTTACAAGTATTTTCTTCTTTTTTACCCCTAACAACAGGTCAGCAGTGGCAGTGACCCCTGGTCAGCCTGGAGTGCCTCCAAATCTGGAAACTGGGACAGCACAGATGGCTGGGGAGCCAAGCCAGAGGGGTCTGCAGCCCAGAGAAACACTTCCAATAACTGGGACACTGCCTTTGGTCATCCCCAGGCCTACCAAGGACCAGGTGAGGAAGAGGGCTCTGCTGGCGATGGGACCCGCCCTTAAAGTGACTGGGGCATCGGAGTAAAAATAGATTTTAATCCAAGGAACTGCTTGCAGGTCCTCCTACTCACTAATAGCAAACCTATTAGTCTGGATCTGTTGTAAGTAGTTGTTAATTATGACCTTTAGTCCAATCTGTTATCTCTCAAGGAGTCACAGATATACATGTTGCTTGCAGGGGCCAGGTTCATAAAGCAAAAGAACATTTTAAAATCTTGGCAGTTAACACATATTTATTTGCTTGTAAATCTTGGGCGAAAAAAATGTGTATACAGATTAAATATGGTGCATCACCTGCTGGTTTATGATCTCTGACCTAGCTGTTCCGTCTTCTCCTAAACTATCTGTTTGACTCCCAGGCTATTAATGGAAATACTGAGGCAGAAGAGGAATTTATAGATGGGGAAACAATTCAGAAATTAAGGAAGGATATTTTCGTCGGTTCTGAAATGAAATAAGATTAAAATCTGCTCAACATTTTTTATGATCCCTATATGAGCATATTGTGCAGAAATTTAACGTGCTAAATGGCTAGGACTTGCACATGGGAACCATAAAGGGCACAGGTACTGGTTCCAAGCTCGTAGAAGGAACGGCACTGTTGGCAGGACCAGGAGTCTCGGGCTAAGTAGAAATGTTGAGACGAGACTGCTGACGTGTAGTTCTTAGTAACGTGGCATGGACCCAGGAAACTTGGCCCAGATCCTTCTAATACTTTCTGTTCTTTTCTCTTTTGTTTTGGCATTTGTGTCTCGTGGTGGCACTCTGAGGGCAGAGATCCCAAGGCCATTTCCTGCCTAATAGCAAAAGGCCACCTCAGACCATCAGAGGTGGGAGACAGACACAGACAGTGGAGGAAGGAAGCAGGAAAGCTGGCACGCAGATCACTGTTACGTCAGGCTGCTGGTGCTGGCTATACCTCATGTCTCTCATATTTCTATTCCCTTTCTTCCCCATCCCCACCCTGTTTCTTTCCCTCTCTCCCCTCACTGCCTGCTCTCACCCTTTGTTATGATTAGTGTTACACCATTCCTTTTCAAAGTGTTATCATAGCTTTTGTCTTCCCCAATCTTCTTGACTTAAAGGGTATTTGATCTGCCTATTTGCAAGTTTATAAAGCTAGATTTATTAATGTATGGACCTCTAGAAGAGGCCTTCCCTTGCATACCTTGTAGCATTTTTATATTCTGCATTCATGTGAAGTTACTTGGACTGACAGTCCTCTTGAAGCTGTTTCTAACTTTTTTTTGTACTAAAAGGCAAAATCTACAACTCAGCCTTAACTGACTATGGAGCCTGTACTCTTCATGTCTACACTGTAGGCTTATAGTCCACCCTTTCCTCCTCTTTTGAAAAAAAAAATTTTTTTTTTTATTGATTTTTTTCTTTAGATAGAAAGTGGGAGGGATAGAGAGAGAGAAACATTAATGAAGAGAGAGAGCCATTGATCGACTGCCTCCTGCACGCCCCCTCCCCTACAGGGAAGGGATCAAGCCCCTAACCTGGTCATGTGCCCGGACCGGGAATAGAACTGGTGATCTCTTGGTTCATGGAGTGACAGTCAACCACTGAACCACACCGGCCTGGCTTCTCCTTTTTTTCAATTGGTCAACCCAGTCAGTAATTTTTATCAGAAAATTAAGTCGTTCCCTTTTTATTTTGTTTTTCTTTACTGACCATCTTCGGTGTCCACCCCTAGCAACTGGTGACGACGATGACTGGGACGAAGACTGGGACGACCCCAAGTCATCATCTCCCTACTTCAAGGACTCAGAGGCGGCCGAAGCAGGAGGTGCTCAGCGCGGAAACAGCCGTGCTGGTGCCTCGTCCATGAAGCTGCCACTTAACAAGTAGGTATAAAGAGATTCAGGGGATGGGAACTCTGTGTAGGTATAGACATAAGATACAGAGGCTTTTTCTCTTAGTGATTTACAAAGTTTTGTGATTTGCTCACTTTTATTTGCATCTTAGCTTGATAGCTTATTTTAATATTTTTTTCATTTTAAAGGAAGTATTTGTCCTGTTTAATGATCTGTAAACACTGTTTTTACCTTTATCAACTCCATGATATATTAGGGTTTCATTGTTGATGTCACAGAAAAACCAAAAATAATAACTCTTTTTAAAATGTTTTACTATTTATTGATCGCTTACCGAATTGCCAGGCATTGTGCAAAGTGGTTTGCATGCATTCTCATGGGACCCTCATATTCCTTGGTAGTACATATAATCTCTATTCTAGTGTGGGGAAAACTGAAGCCCAGAGAGGTTAAGTAACTGTCCAAACTCACACAGGATTCCAATCTAGTCCCTCGATTTCCTGAGTACATGCTCTAAGCTAACTATGCTTAATGTATTTAAGATTGTTTTCACCTAGATTTCTCTTAGATTAAAAAAAGTTTTGAACAGTACTTGTAGATGCACTGCTTAACAGGAAAGCATTTGGTAAATATGGACAGAGCACTGCAGCATTCCTTGGTAGAGAGTTCTGGATAGTCTATAGTTTACACCAGTGTATACACCAGTGCAGCTTGAGTTCCATAAGAATCAAGTACTCTTTCTTACAGCAGTTGTGTTTAAAATAGTTTTATTTTCTAAAATTACTGATACTTTTTTTCAATGTTCCAATACTATGATTCAAAGCAGATACCAAGGAATGTTAACCTATATCTAGAAAAAAATTGTAAACATAATGTTTGATGTATGTCTCTAGATATGAGGCTCTAGCTCTGGAGCTACACTCATATTTATAAGTTTAATAAGTTCTACGAATCTCCCTATGATATTTAAAGAGCATCAGTGATTAAATGTCATCTTTTACTACCCACTTTCCTTCCTCTCTGCCTGGTTTCTTCCATCATGTGTTTTCATGCTCAGTCCTTACATAATGAAATCAGTCACTTGTTACTGCCAGTGTCCAGCTTCTTGGAGTCAGACTTGAAGTTTTCAGTCTGGTCAGTAGCGATGGGTACTGTTCTCTGTTCTTTAAACCGGAATACAGAGTATATTTAAAACCCGTTTAAATAGATGTGTTTCTTCATGCCAGTATGAAAATGAGGAAGCACATGACTGGCCAGGTTTTCGTAGCTAGAAAGTGAGGTGGTGGCTGGTGCCCAGGCCTCTGGCTCCACTGCCGTGCGTTCTTTCCACTGCTCCACGCTTGCTTTCTAACTTGCTGTATGATCTTGAGGAAGTTAGACGACCTGTTTGAACCTCAGTTTCCTCATCTCCAAAGTAAAGGGGTTGGCTTTAAGAATTTTCTGCTCTAAAATTTCATTCCAGATTGAAACCAAATTAAAGCAGTCTTAATTTGCATCTGCAAAAATTTCTAAAACCCAAATTAATCTTGTCTTCTTTAGAAGTAGCACTTTGGATGGCTATGCATGTATTCCAGCTTTTCTCCAGTTTTAGAAATTTGCTTTGGATTTAGAGTTGATTTCTGGAAGTAGCCAATTTTATTATGTTTCAGGTCTCTATGAAGAAAACTAGTTTTCTTTTGTGTCATAAACTTTTGGGGGGGGGGCAATTCATTCCCCCCTGTGGTCAGCTCCCATTGATATGCTCAGTAGCATCTCCTGTGACCTGGGGGATGTTTTTCTGGTCTGCCCTTCACTGTGGGGTGAGAGAGTGTTTCAGATCCAGTTAAGCAAATGGAGTACCATAAATATCACACCTTCTGGAGCCAGACTGTTCTCTTACCTGATAAAGCTTAATTAAATGACTAATTGGCCATTGAACAATCTGATTACATTAGGTTTCATTTACCACAGTTTCCTAGTTCTGGTACATCTGAGAGACAGAACAAGGTTAAAATTGTCATATTAAGTAAATGTGGATGAGAACTGTGTAATTCTTTTAAGGAAGACATTAAGACTCAAGAGCATTTGTCTTCATGATTAGATTTCCGGGATTTGCGAAACCTGGGATGGAACAGTATTTGTTGACTAAGCAACTAGCAAAACCCAAAGAGAAAATTCCTATCATTGTAAGTTTGTTTATTTTTGTTTGTCTGCTGTGTTTCTGATTGAGCTCTTTTATATGCTTTAAAGCTAAGAGGATTATTATTCATTTGGAAAATATTTTTAACCACACTTAATGCTCTAAATAATTGATAGTATGTACTAGTATTTTAAGAGTACTGAAGATAATTAGTACAAATTCATATCTGCCATTATATTGTTTAGATTTTTTTTACATTTACCTTTCAGATTTGGTATTGAACCAACAACAGCTATAGTATATATGCTTTTAATTTTTCATCTCTGTGGTGTCTTGAAGTATCTTTTACTTGCTGTTTTTCTACCAGTCTTATCTGTTTGGCTAATAAACCCAATTCAAATATTTAGGTTTCTGCCTTGCAAAGTACATGCATGTTATCAGAATAAAGTGCCTTTTCCACTATGTTGATAATAATTAGTCTTTATTCCAGTAATCCAGCTGTCAGGTCATAAGGAGCTAGCAAATAAAAGCTGGGAGTTAATGACACCGTTAAGAATATCTCTCTTAGAATAACTTGATTATTGTATCACATGCATGGGCTCTTTCACCCAAGCATTGATTGCTGATAGATTTCCTAAGCATTATATAGCTGATATTACCAGATAAAATTCCGGAAAAGAAAACTGTGGCTATCTTCTGGCTCTGTTGACTTAACCTTGTAACTATAAGATGGGGGGAACCTTGAGTGTAATCACCATGGACTCAAACAAGGAGGAGGAAACATCTGGTCTTGTTCTGTAATCTCTGGGTCCTAGGAAACTTCATAAAATTGCAAGAATGATAGTGGACTTATTTTATTACTTGTTCCCACATCTCTGAAACCTAGAAACCTCCAGAGAGAAGGGATGTGACCAAGACCTCTTTTTTCCTTCTTCCCTCAAAGCAAATTTGGGGTAATTATCTTCTGAGATATTTATCTAAGGCAGATATTCCTAATGGCATCATTAGATTAAAATTATTATAACTTATTTTCTTTGTCTCCAGACTTTTTTGTAAGTACCAAATTATTCTTTTCATTAAATTTAAAACTCCACACAGTTACGAGCCCATGGCCCTGCCCCTTGGATTCTCAAAGGGGACTTTGTCACAAGCGTGGCAGTGGTGGAACAGAGCTAAAGGACCCCATCGTTTATGTCCCAAAAGTCTTAGGTAGAACTGGGCCATGTACCCTGCAGGCAGGCTTGCCTTCATAGGCTTCTTGCATGGTTTTGAAAGGAAGCCTAGGAAAGCCATCAGGTCTTCAGGAAACCAGGAGAAAGCAGAGACCCGGTTGTTTGCTTTTAAGGCACAGTAACTCTCCCCACTAATAAAATGTGACCATAGGTATTGAGCCCTAGTAGATCAGAATTGCCTCTCTTCGTCCCAGTGACTGTGAGAATTTCCCCAGAGACTCCTCTTAGAGATTCCTGCTCTGCAGTTTTAAGAGTTTTCTAGATCGGGGCTCCCTCTGGGGGATTCGGAGTAGCTTATTGTTAAGAGATCTTTTTAGTCCCTTATTAAAATTCTCTGGACCCCAGTCATCATCCTGACCTAATAACCTCAGAACATTCATACCCCATCCTACTTTTTCTTCCTTCCACCTTTAAAAAGAATTAGGACTGGGTATGCAGAAAATGAGAATGTTGAGAAAGCTGGATGGCAATTTGTCATTATTCAGACATCCAAGGGTGTAATTTTATATTTCACAAATTATCAGTCCATGAGAGATAAGAAATTGTTTAAAATTAGCTCTTTGTACATATAACTAAGACGGCTGGACCAGAGAGAGGAAAGCTGTGTTCTGTCAGCATTCCAGAGGGGAGGGAGGTAGGCATCTCTCCTGCCTGGCCTGGAATGCCCATAGGAGGAACAGAAGAGTCTGCCCTAGAGAATGTGCCTTCAAATAGAACCGCAGCAGCAACAGAGCACATTTATGAAATGGCTCAAACAAGGGCAAGAATGACCCTCCAAAGGACTTCTAGTCCTAAAGAGAACCATTTGATGACTTACATCAATTTTATTTACCGTTTTTCCTTGTAACAAAATTAACTCTCCCTGGAACATTGTGTAGGTTGGAGATTATGGCCCGATGTGGGTTTATCCTACCTCTACCTTTGACTGTGTGGTAGCAGACCCCAGGAAAGGCTCCAAAATGTATGGGCTGAAGAGCTACATTGAGTATCAGCTAACACCCACTGTAAGTATCCCAGTTATCAAAAGCAGAATCACACTTATGTCACTAGTTAGAATTGGCTCTTTTCTTCATTTTCTATAATTTGCACTGTAACTTTTTCTCCTCTTTCCCTTATTTTGTAGAATACTAATCGATCTGTAAACCACAGGTATAAGCACTTTGACTGGTTATATGAACGTCTCCTGGTTAAGTTTGGGTCAGCCATTCCAATCCCTTCTCTTCCAGACAAGCAGGTCACAGGTGAGTATGTGTGACACTGAACTCAGGATGACAGGTAAAAGGACTCCAGTTAGAGCTTCCTGATGTAAATCAGTGATGGCGTTTTCCGTCCTCTAGAGGAGCCAGATGTGGGAGTTTGGAAATAGTAGCTTATATACAGCTATATATATTGTGCATATATTTGGAAGTTACCTAAACACCTAACGAGAAAGTTGCACAAAATTTCCTATCAGAATTCTTGTATACGTATCTTGAATTCTAGCAAAGTCATTGTGTCTGTTGCTACATCCTTTCCTATAAAAGAAGTACGTGATTTTTTTAAGTATGAAAAATGATACCTGAGAAAATAGAAATGATCCAAATAGTCTAAAGTGGAAATACAAATCTATGACCCAGCTGGTGTGAACACCTCATGCGGTCCAGGTGTATTGTTTCATTGAAGTTTGTAAACATCAGAAGTGGAAACCACGGAGCTTCAGACTGTTAATGTAGGGAGATGGCAGGTTTTCTGCTCAATTATTTAGGTGACTATTTATATTTAAATGTTTTTATTTATTATTTATCATTAGTCTCTGCTGTTTTCTTATTTGTTTAAGGCGGCGTATTTCCCCTTCCCTGCCCCGAGTAGCCTGGTCAATAATCCACGGTGCTACCAGAGTCCCTTGTAAACACACAGTCAGAGTTTTGGTTTCTGTGTCTGTTTTGAGAGCTCTCATTGATGTTTTTTAAATCTCCTTATAGAACCTGGAATATTAGTACTCAGGACTCATTATGTTTTTCTTGGAATAAAGTTTGTAAAGAAGTTGAGCTTTACTAAAGATTGGAAAGAGTTTTAGTATGTAGCTAGACACTTTTCCAATAAATGAAACTAGTAAGTATGGAATGGAAAGGATCCAAGATGAGAGTAAAGCTTAAAAGGTCCGAGCTAGACAGGCCTCTGAGGGAAGTAGACGACATCAACAGGCTGACCTGAACCCAGTGATGTCAGGAAGACCCGACAGGGTTTAATCCTCAGTAGGAGTTGAGATAATACTTCAGAGAGGAACCGAGAATCTTAACCAGCCAAAGGCAGAGCCCCCTCAGGACACCTCAGGGCTGTAGTGAAGTGTATCCCTCCAGGCCGGGGTCTTGTGTGCCTAGACGTTTCACCATGCTGTCACTGTTTAGAGACGCTAAGCACACTCCGCTCAGCATTGCTACAGAAGGAACGAATCTGATTCCAAGGCTCGCTCTGTGTACATTGTGAGATGTGGACCAACCGATCTTTAGTTAGAATTAGTAACCTTAGGATAAGAAAGTTGTACTCCTTAAAACTTTACTTTGTACTTTGTTTTATGTTTCTCTGAAAATTTTTAAGGCGATTGAAACATTTGTTTTTAAAAAGTTGTTTTGATCTTGATTTTAATTTTCAAAAATTTCAAATTGTCACAGCAAAATTGAGAGTGGGGCTGGGGCTACATTGCCAGGGATAAACACATTCTTGCCCTCTTCTGGGTGACTCCTGATCAGCCCCTTATAGGGCAGGGGGGCAGTTGAGTGGAAGCTGTGTCAGGGTGGCCAGGCTGATGTGCATTGTTGCCTCCTTCCACTCAGAGGTGTCACTGTACCCCTAGTTCTGTGCCTGGTTTGTCATCCTTATTGCTTTAAATCACAGCTTTCTTTAAAAAAAATTGAGCCCCTGCTGGGTGTGGCTCAGTGGTTGAACGTCGACCTAGGATCCAGGCGATCAGGGTTCGATTCCCGGTCAGGGCACAGGCCCGGGTTGCAGGCTTGATCCCCAGTCAGGGGGTGTGCAGGAGGCAGCCGATCAATGACTCTCTCATCATTCATGTTTCTCTCTCTCTCCCTCTCCTTTCCTCTCTCTGAAATCAGTAAAGATATATTTAATAAATAAATAAATAGAGATTTCTTTCCATGAAAACTTCAGTCTGCCTTTCTCCATATTTTCAAAATTCAGTTTCCTGAATTATTTTATCCTCTCCTTTATCAACTTGATTGGCCCAATATATGAAATAAATGGATTAATGAGTTATTTTAGGGCTGAGGAATTTTCAGATTCCTTAGACTTTAATACACTGTTTATTCTAAATCAGATAACTCTGTGCTATTTTAAAGCATCACGGAATCATGGTTCTGTTTCCATATTAAGGTTTGTGGTGTTGGTGTTTTTTTAAAAAAAGTTCAGGCCCAGAGCCAGGTGAATGTCATAGAAAAGCCAGAAAGCAACAGCCTCTCCTGTGTAGAGAGTTGAGCTTTGATTCACTGACTGGGAGATGTGCCGAGGAAACTGAAAGGCACAGAAGCCACTTTATCCCTCCCTCCTCTTGTTTGCCTCCTGCCCTTGATGCCACAGGATCATTATTGTGTGAACTCCCCTCATACTTAAATCTTGGAGAACAGAAAAGGAATGCCAAGTAGATAATATCACGGCATCTCTGTGTACTTGCTGATCAGTCTCTGAAAACTTACAGCTAACTTTTTTAAAAAATATATCTTTATTAATTTCAGAGAGGAAGGGAGAGGTAGAGAGAGATAGAAACATCAATGATGAGAGAGTCATTGATTGGCTGCCTCCTGCACTCCCCGCACTGGGGATCGAGCCCACAACCCTGGCATGTGCCCTGACCGGGAATCAAACTACGATCTCCTGGATCGTAGGTAGACGCTCAACCACTGAGTCACGCCAGCCAAGCCCAGCTAACATTTTTCATTTGTTCATAGATTTTGTTTTTTATGAAATAATATTGAATGAATCTGGTTTTACTCCTGGGTACAAAACTGGTATATTCACATTCTTTGTGAAAATCTAAGGTCCATTGAGCATGGGGAAGTGGAAATATCTCTTCCCCCTTTTTTTCAAATTCTCTGCAACCTTACCAAGCACAAAATAACACCTGAAGTCATCATTTGTAAATAAACCAGCTATGTCAGAGACATTTCAGGAAGAAGAAGAATCAGCCGTTGTGTGGGCTATGAACTCTTGGTGTAACTCACTTGCTCATGATGGGGATTTTACTGGGTCTTCTCTGTCCAGGAGGTGAGGGTGGGGGTTCACCTTCTTCCCAGCAGATGAGACTGTTTCTTCACAGCCTAAACATACGTAGTACTTAATCTTTACTCATAGTACGTGCAGAATTCGAAGTGCTTTAATACACAGGAGCTGCCCAGACCCATCACACAGATACACAGGTGCATGCACACCCCACCACACATGATGAATTGCTTTTCACTTGCTGCTTTCAGCATTTTCTTTTTGTTTTTGTATTTTAGTGGTTTGATTCTGCTATATCTTGGTGTAGATTCTTTATATTTATCCTACATGGGGTTTGTTGAGCTTCTTGGGAGTATAAATTAAAGTTTTCAGTCAAATTTGGGAAAATTTCCCACATTATTTCTTCAAATCTTTTTTCTTTTTCTTTCTCTTCTCCTTTGGGTTCTCTCATCACAAGTGTGTTGGTGTGTTTGATGCTTTCTGAAGCTGTTTGTTTTACTTTAGTTTTATTTCTCTCTGTTCTTCAGATTAAATAACTTCTGTTGATTTATTTTCAGATTCACTCATTCTTGTGCCATCTTGAATCTGCTGTTAAACCCTTCAGTGAATTTGTAATTTCAGTTATTGTATTTTCAGCTTCACGCTTTTTATTTTATTCTTTTTTACATAATTCCTGTCTCTGTAAGAATCTCTATTTGTTGAGTCCTTGTCATACTTTTCTTCAATTTTTTTAAACATGGCTTCTTTTAGTTCTTTGAACATATTTATAGAAGCTTCTTTGTCTGCTTGTTTTGGTTTTGTTGTAAAATTCAACATCTGGGAGTACTTAGAGACTGTTTCTCCTGACTGTTTTTTCCCCTCAGTATGGATTATACCTTGATGTTTCTTTGCAATCTCAAATTTTTGTTGAAAACTGAACATTTTGGAGAATATGGTTCAGCAATTCTGAACTCAGATTTTTTTCTCTGAAAGTTGTTTCTGCTTTATTTTTTTATTTGTTTGTTTTATAAGTAACTTGCTTGGGCTAAATCTCTAAAATTTATCTCTCCTGCAGCTGAATTATTTATTTTATTACTTTATTCTTTATTTTATTATTTTATTTTTTAAGTTTGGCTCCCTAGGGTTCAGCTGTGTCTGTGTATATTGGTGGTGAGCCTTCTTCAAGCCATTAAGGCGTCTCCCCTCTGCCAGTGGATCTGTTTGAGTAGGGGAGCACATTCAAAGCTCAGGTCATTTTCAAGTTAGCGCTGGTTTCTCCTTTCTCAAGGGCCCTTTTGTGTCTCCTTTACATGCGTGTGCAGTCTCTTGAGTTGGCCAGGAGTGTGTGCCTGGCTTGGACCCCATCAAGTCTCCACTGTTTATGCACTGAGCCTCAGCCTGGAAAGTCTTGGCTCAACTATGTAACCTTGGCTAGTGGAGCTATTGGCCCTCTCTTTTCACCAGCCTCTGGATTGTCACTGCCACCAGCACTGAGCGTGGGCATCTCCTACTGCTCCACATCAAGTGAGGCTCTTTCCTCACCAGGGAAGCTGCAGCTGATAATCTCCACACCCTGCTCCACCCTGGCAGAACCACCATGTCAACCAAGTAGTGGGAGGGGAGGGGCACCAGGGGAAGGCAGGAGCAGCCCCAAGCCAGAATGCCACAGATTTCCACTGTCCTTGCCTGAAGTTCAGCTGTTTTGCAAACATAAACACTTCTCAGATGGCTGTTTGCCTTCGGTTGATTTCCAGAGCACTGATTGTTTTGCTTTTCTGGGTTTATAGTTATTTTGGGGGGACTGAGTTAGCCGATTGCCTCACTTGACTGTAGCTGGAATTTCCATCTCTGGAAGCCTTTTTAACTGATAGTGATTTTGTTTGGTGGGCTTATAGAATTTCTCAGTGTTCACTTGATGTTCAGTACATCAGGCTTGTTAAGCTGACTTTCTTCTTTTAAAACAGAAACATAACTTGTTAAGCTCTGTTTTAGGATGGTCATAAGTTCTGGAATAGCGGCTTTCATTATTGCATTTATGGAAAAATTGCTTTTTCTAATTTCAGTTTAAGTAATTTTTTAAAAATGGGGAAAAAAGCTACAGTCCTAAGTTACTTTGCATAAATACTAAATTTAAATTTGTGTATCTGAGATTATACTGCCTTTGGTTACATTTTTTTAAATATAGAAATTTCATGTACTTTTTAAGAATTACTTATTAAACAATATCTCCTCTTTCTTGCTGATTGGACTTAATATGGCCACATATTACTTTATAAGAAAAAGGTTTTCATATTGAAATAAGATTTACTTAAAAATTTTTAAGTACTTTAGAGATCCTTGAGGAAAATAGCACTTTGAGGCTATAATATTCTTGTCACAGTTAAAAGGTTTGTTAACTTGTCCACTTGGAATTTCATTCTTAGAAACTAAAAAGTCTATTGTGTCATTCCTGTGGGTCTTTGAGCATCCGCTGTGTTGCTTGTTTGTAGGTTAGTGAAAAATTACTGTGATTTGCCTTTTACTAAATAACTTTCTACCAAGTAGCCATTAGCTATATCAGGGGAGGGAACCTTTTTTCTGCCAAGGGCCATTTGGATATTTATAACATCATTCTCAGGCCATACAAAATTATCAACTTAAAATTAGCTTTGAAAAACCCCTAGATTTACTGAATTTCAAGTCCCGCCTGCTATTTTCTTGGCAGGGCCAGACCAAATGATTTCGGGGGCCATATTCGGACCAGACATTCCCCACCCATGAGTTATATAAAGAGCTTTTCAGTTGTAGTAACAGTCATTTATTTTAGACAAAGTGGTACATCCCTCTCGGCGTTTCCCTTGCAGGTCGCTTTGAAGAAGAATTTATCAAAATGCGCATGGAGAGACTTCAGGCGTGGATGACCAGGATGTGTCGACATCCAGTAATTTCAGAAAGTGAGGTTTTCCAGCAGTTTCTAAATTTCCGGGATGAAAAGGTAGGTTATGTTATGATGACAGTCTTAGTGTATTTGAGAATTGTCACATTCACACCAGTTTTATGTCTGAAAGAAGTTAAAATTATGTTAGTTAGGTGGTTATTTCTCATTTCCTCCACAAAGACAGTAGGGATGTAAACCTAAATCCGAGCCATAGGAAATTAGTCACGAATTCTGGAAGGTTGCCAGGATGATTTTCCATAGACGGAGAACACATTGGCCCAGTGTGGGCCAGGTGAAGGATGTGCTGGGGTGAGTTTCCTAGATGCTAAAAAATAGGATGGACCTCAAACTGCAGGATATTATCAGGGTGAAGTGAGGGAAATAGAGTGAGTTTTTTATGATCACATTTTTAAAATTGATTTTAGAGAGGAGAAGGGGTGGGGGGCAAGAGAGAGAGAGAGAAAGAAAGAAAGAAACATCGATGTGAGAAACATTGATTGGTTGTCTCCCATATGCACCCTGACCGAGAATCAAACCCACAACCTTTTGGTGTATGGGACAATACTCAACCAAGTGAGCCACCTGGCCAGGGCTATGATCACACTTTGACCTTACAATGTAATAGCATTTTGAAAGGAAAGGTAATTAGGAATTGAACCATCCTTATCAAAGCAAAGTTGTTTTTCCAGAACTGTAGATGAGAGTCCAGAATAAATGCTAACCTCTGCCTGCCCCTGTGGGCAGTAATTCTGCCAGTGGTCATCAGTTCTTTTTTTATAATCAAGAAAAAATTGCCTGGTTGGCACCTCATTTTTGTCTGAGCAAAATAGTTTTTGCTCTCAGTAAGTTTTTACTGTACTCTTTAAGGTATCTTCTTCTCTAAAGATGTTTTCTCATAGTTTCTCTCATAACAGTTATTACATATCTTGGAAAACAATCTAAAGAATAAAAGCATAGCTCTGCTGGAGTGGCTCAGTCGTTGAGCATCAAGGTTCAATTCCCAGTCAGGGCACATGCCCAGGTTGTGGGCTTGATCCCCAGTAGGGGAAGTGCAGGAGGCAGCTGATCAATGACTCTCATCACTGATGTTTCTATCCCTCTGTGCATCTCTCCCCTTCTCCCTTCCGCTCTCTGAAATCAATAAAGATATATTTTTAACAAAAGAATGAAAGCATAAATTATCTCAACTGCCAACAGCAGATACGAAATAAATTTTGATCCTAGGAAAAAAGTCTATACCTAACAGAAATGCATGTATATTATGCATACTTATATATATCAGGAGACATATACATAGCAGCTTCATTCATAACTTGGCAGGGGCCAGGGGTATCTACCAGTCTTAGGATGGATAAATAAATGGGAGAATATTCATACAATGGAATATTGTATAGCTATAACAGTGTGAATGCAGCTCCTATACACAAGTTGAGCAAAAGAACAGACATACAAAATTTTATAGTATAGAGTTCTCTGCTAGTTAAAAAACAAAACTAGCAAACCTATAGTTTAGGTACTCATGCTTAGGTGGTAAAATTCTAAAGAAAAGTGAGGAAATGACAACCATAAAGGAGTGAGGGGATAATGGTTATCTTGTGGGGGAGGAAGGGGCAGTGGTTGGGAAGGAACATGAGGGACTTCTGCAATGCTAGCTCTTCCCTTGCTTGGTCTTGGTCTTGGTGTTGGTCTTGGTGGTAATTACACAGGAATTTACTTGGTGAGAACTCCTCGCATTGGGCACTTTTCTGTATGTGTATATATGTTATATATATATATATATATTGCAATAATATGTTTTTAAAACTAGCTCACAATATTGGTTTCCTTCTTGTATTTTAGAAAAGATTTAACCTTTTTTAGAACTAAACCTAGAAATTTGAGGCACTTTTGTCAAAATTCGTGGGGTGTGTTTATGGTCCCTGTGTTTAGATTGGTAGCTGTTGGGAAAAGAACACTGACTGAATCACCTCACTAGGAAAGGACTTAGGCTCATAGAGACCATGCTGTGCAGGGGCACTGATCACATGTGAGATTACATTTGAGATGTGTAGGCCTTGGCTCATGATGCAGGGGGGAGATGGCTTGGGAGCTGCTTCCGGAGAATTAGAATCAGTGAGCCGATTCTAGGGTATTTTGAAAGACCAGTTTGACTCTGCTCTCAGTCAGTTTAACTCATTATGCTCCCATTTACAGGAATGGAAAACTGGGAAGAGGAAGGCTGAGAAAGATGAGCTGGTGGGAGTCATGATATTTTCCACCATGGAACCAGAGGCCCCTGACTTGGACTTAACAGAAATGTAAGCGATACTGCCAAATTTGCCGCCTTCTCAACCGAGTCTGCCTCCTTTGCTCACAGGTCTAGCCAGCACCGCCGCAAGTGGAACTTGGTCAGACTTGAGTGTAGGAACTGAGTAGGGCTTGTAGTCAAGGAAAGCATCTTGGTGTGTGAAAGCATATCTTTCCAGCCAGAACCTCAGATGAAAAGAAAGTCTGCTTCCTTTTTACCTTGAAGTCTGTGATTTCAGGGTTGACACAGTGGTTGGTAGTTACTCCCAGTAAAGGGTGATGAAACAACATGGCACAGAGCCAGCTCACTCCCACGTCGCAGTCCACAGAGTGGAGCTCTCTCTGAACTGCCTTGAAGGAAGTAATCTTTGACCTGCTTTTTCTGAGTTCTTTATCTGTTGTTTTTATCATGTCATCTTGTTTTTAATGTGGGTATAGTTGAAAATCTGGAGTAGTTCCTACCTTTTCTAAGTAAGGACTAATAAAAAGTCTGAAGGTTTTATTTTTATTTTAAGAAAATTTTTTCTTATAAAATTATTGTTTGTGTTACCAAAAACATAAACAAGAAAAGAAACAAAAACAGTCTTTCAACTACCAAGAGAAAATCAGTGTTCGTATGTTGGCCTACATCTATAGTCTTCCAACCCTTGGTACATATGTATCTATCTAAAGGAAATGCTGTTTAAACAAAAATGACCTCACACCATACATTCTCCTTTATCACCTTTTATTTATTTATTTTATTTTATTTTTTTTAAATATATCTTTATTGATTTGAGAGAGAGGAAGGGAGAGGGAGAGAGAGAGATAGAAACATCAATGATGAGACAGTCATTGATCAAACCCGCAACTGGGCATGTGCCCTGACCAGGAATCAAACCCCAGTCGCCTGGATCCTAGGTCGACGCTCAACCGCTGAGCCACGCCCGGCCGGGCATCACCTTTTTTTTTTAATTGAAGAGTATATTGTGATGATTTTTTCAGGTTCGTAAATACTTTTTACATCTTTAGAGACTGATAGGTTCAGTATCACCTTAGATCAGCGATTTTCAACCTTTTTCATCTCATGGCACATAAACTAATTACTAAAATTCTGTGGCACACCAAAAAATATGTTACATTTTTTTGCCAATCTGACAAAAATAAAAAATAGGTATAATTTTCATTCACACCAGTGGCTCTTGTTGTGTTGGCTGTTGTCATTTTTTTATTTGAGAGTTTAAGGGAAAAGAGGTCAGTGCCCCTGACTAAATGGTCAGGTACTGCATATTTTAAATATTCTTATGGCACACCATTGAAAATCTCTGCCTTGATGGTTGTGCATCCAGGTTATTTTCTGTGACTCACTGTTGGAAGAATGAACACCTATCATTAGCAGCCCATATTATTGTTTTATAGGTTCCATGGTACCTCCCAGGATTGAATTTTACTAAATAAGATATTCAAGAAATGAGGATTTTCTTCACTTTAGAATAATTTTATTTAACACTCACAAGGAATTGAGGGGGAAAGGAAGCCAGAGTAAAATATAAACGGCACATTTCTAAGTAGTTCTGTAAAAACCTGAACCAAGCCTGTTTGTAAGACTAATTTGCTCAAAGGGCTATTGTTATAATGCAAGAAAACAAGTGCCTGTGGTTCTGTGCAGCGTGAGTCTCCCTTACCACGCCGGGGCTTCTCTTCCACCTGACATGGGCATTGGGTGGCTAAGCCCAGGAGGCGCCTTCTTATGTTTTTGCCCCACAGAGAACAGAAGTGTGATGCTGTTGGTAAATTCACCAAAGCCATGGATGACGGCGTGAAGGAGCTGCTGACCGTAGGGCAGGAGCACTGGAAGCGATGCACAGGACGTGAGTGCACCCCACAGCGCCACTGGGTTCACAGGTGGCAGTGCAGGCTCCGCTCTGTGGCCTTTGTCACACCGGAGGACCTCACCTCGGGCAGAATTGCCTTTAGTGACCTGAAGTCCTGTCGTTCCCATAGCTCTTCGATGAACCTCATTTCTCAGCCCTAGTTCAACAACAGACAGTTGGCTTGAATGAAGCCAGTTCAAGAACTCTCATAAAAAAACACCACGTTTGCTTAAACATTTCCAGTTATTTGGGGTTTGTAATCTATGGAAAATTAATCTTTTCTGCATGTTTAGAGAATGCTTGTGGTTATTTTTAATCTCCTGATTTTAGTTTTTAATATTCATCCATTGATAAGATGTTAATTTGACTGATGCCATAATTTTTAGAAAAAAACAGTGTAAGTGGTAGAAAACATAAGACAGGTCAGACAAGGGGCACTGCTGAGGGGCAAGTGACACCGTCAGCCGTGGCATCCTGCCTGCTGTTTCCATATCCTGTAGGACTTCTTGTCCCCTCACTTCCCTATTTTGGAGACTGTCAGTCTGTGGAGCCACGTTGCTGTACTCCCCAGAACCATGCAGCTCTGGTGTCACACAGCCCAAGCGAGAAACAGGTGTCCAGCGGTGGGGTCCTGCCACAGCCCCTGTCCTGCTCACCCCAGGGCTCAGAAGACTCCAGAGGTTGGCCGCCACGGCAGTAGCATTCACACAGATGGGTCTTGCTGCCTTAGAGGACTAGGAGTTTTCTCCCCTTACACCCATTCTGCCCTTATTGCCAGCACAGTCCCAAAGAGAAATCCCAGATTTCTGAGCTCCAGTTAGGGCTCACCCTGTTAACTTCCTGAGAACGAGGTCCTGCTATTCTGTCACTAGAACCTACAAGAATGCTGGTTGTCCCCAGTTATTTTTTTAAAATAAAAATGAATTTACTTTAAAATATAAAAGTAATACATACCCACTTTTAAATCATATCAATACTCTGGTAATCAGCTTAGGAAGAAGGTTAAATTATTTGTTATTGTAAAGATTTTTTTAAGGTGGTTCTTTTCCTCTAAATAATGAAAAAGAATCAGAATTTGAAGTCAAATAGGAATTTTAATGAACAGGAAACTGAGTATGGAGTGACTTGTGGTTGAAATGTTAAAATAGCGGTTAATAGCAGCTCTAAGATCTATTGACCCAGACCTGAAGCGGAGTCTTACCTCAGGAATCGGCAAACTCTGGCCTGCAGGCCAAATGTGGCATCCCCCATTTTTGTAAATAAAGTGCTATAGGAAGGAACACAGCCATCCCCATTTTTTCTTGTATTGTCTGTGGCTGCTGTCATGTTACAGTGGCAGAGAGTTGAGTAGTGGCAACAGAAACCTCTGGCCCCACAATGCCTAAAGTACTCACTGTCCCGCCCTTTGCAGAAAAAAGGCCGAGTGGGCCTCCACCATCCACACAGTTTATATCAATGAAACCTCTTGTAGAGCACCTCTGTGTGTGTCTGAGGCAGACCGCCTGGGGTGCCAGCTGCTCCTTTCCTGTGCAGAGGAGTGCCATCTGTGCCCTAAATGTAGAACCCAGCCTGAGAAAATTATGATTATGAACGCAGCCTAGAAAACAAAGTCTGGTTCAAGCCTTTGGTCACAAGGAGTGACTCAGGAGAGCAAAGGGGAGTGACACTTCTCTAACATACAAATAAAATCTTTTCATTTTTAAAATAATGAATGTTGTAAGCTTATGAGGCCATAGTAAGTCATTTAAATCTGCATGTTCTTTGAAAGCCGGTTCCTTTTTTTAGAAATATTGTAAATGAGTGCAAGTCTTGAGTTTTTTTAAAGATACCACAGAAGTCTGGGATGATGGTTTCTTTTAAAGAATGAAGTCCTTTCTCTCCAACATCTGGTCAGTTCCATGTCCTACAGGACCCATAAGGCCAAATTTATGAAATAGAGAACATTGGCTTTAAGGCTCCTTTTGGGGGCTGGGGTCGGCAGGTTGAAGCACTTTGTTTAGGATTTGACTGAGGCGTGTCTTTTTCCTTTCTCTCACAAAGGAGTTGTTGATTTTAAATCCCTTACCTGTAGAGTGAGAAATGTAGCACACACTGTGTGTGGAAGCATGTGTCTTTAATCCCAGGTATAGAGGCAAAAACTGAGTTACAGATGGTAAACAGTTTATGAAAATTAACTCAGCAGATGTAGTTTGAATTCGTGTTTCCTGATTACTGTATTTTCTGGACCATGCTTCAGATTCCTCTGGCCTAGATTCATTTTACAGAAACATTTGTACCGTTTTTCTTCTTTGACACGGCACTGATTCTTCAAGTGCAAGTGAGGTTTCTTTTGAAAGGCAATGGTATGTTTAAGGGGACTGTATACAGATGCAAAGATAACCGCCTAAGATACAGGCTCTTCTCTAGGAAGTTCTCCAGAGCAGTCCTCGGCTCCTAGAATTCTAGCACTAGAAGGAACTGAGAGAGCAGTAATCTTACTCTACAGACAAGAAAGCGAAAATCCCTCCTCCCTGGTCCTGGAAAGTCCCACTGCCTTGTTTTCTCCACAGCTTGTTGCTTTCAGTTTTGTTTTGTTGTTGTTGTTTTGTTTTGTAAATAATTATACATACATAGCAGAGTGGGGAAAGCAATGTAATTGGAATCTGAATTGCCAAATCCACCCTTCATTAGCCTTGTGACCCTGAGCACAGCAGTTTACTTATCTGACCTTGATTTTCCTAACCCATGATGTGGAGGAGGTGTCTGTAGCTGGTGGGGGGGTCGTAGTGATCGAGCCGGTGGTTTATGTAAAGCACTCTACACTAGAATCTTCTTCAACGAGCTGCCCATCCACTTGGATGTCACTGGGCAGTGGAGCTGGTTGTTAATAATAGCGCCCACTAGTGATTAATTAATTACAAATTGAAAGAATTTGATTAGAAAAAACAATCATTAAGTTAAAAAACCAATCATTTTATTAAAGAATATAGACTATTTTGAATTGCTTCAAATTTTTATTATGAAAGTAACCACTTTTAGAAAATAGTTGAGTCCCATTTCAGTTTTTGGAGGACTAGTTGACAATTTATTTCTTTTTCTCTTTCAGCACTACCCAAGGAGTATCAGAAGATAGGAAAGGCCTTGCAGAGTTTAGCAACAGTATTCAGTTCCAGTGGTTATCAAGGTTCGTCTCTATTTACTTATTCTGTGAGCCTTTTTAGTATCTTATCCAAACTGCCTGCCCTCCCCAGGCTCCTGTAGACAGACAAGAACTCTACAGGTAAGCACCCTTGGCACTGACTCAAATTGGCTGGGCTGCTGCACTCAGGACTCTTGCAACCTCACTTGGTTACTTTTAAGAAGAGTGGAGGATTGTTAAGTGTATTTTCTTGCTAGTTTCTTTGCCTTTCTTTGCATTGCTCTTGTGTTTTAATAAACAGATGGCTATACTGTGTAGCACCCTGCCCTGCTTTCATCTCTGCCAGACTGAAGTCAAGTCAGGTCTTCCCAATACAAAGGCCAGATCTCATCAAGGTCCCTTGCAGAAAACTTGTCAGTCCCTTGTTTGACTGACAAGTTCACGTTGCCTTAATTCTCTCCATAACTTGTAATTATTTTCAACTTAGTATTTCAGGTTCATTGTATGTTTATATTGATGACACGAGAATAAGTTAGCTGTTTTCCTTTATATTTTGGTTTATATTTTTAATGTGGCCTCTGGAGCAGGTAGGAAGTAAAAGTATTTGTCAGGTGAGTGACACTTACTAAATTTGAGTAAGTCCTGTCACTTTCAGAAATGATAGAATTGGTACTTTCACCAGGGTGTTTATCCTGATACCCAGGGAACTAGGTCTTTGCATGTCAATGTCTGAGTATTTTCAGGAATAAGAAATTAATCTCACCAGAATTTAAGATTTGGGGCTCCCGTGTATGAATTCAAGTCCCCATTTACTGGTTTCTTCCATTTCAAGGAAAATGAAGGTCAGCAGCGATGAGTACTGTGTCTTGCCACGTCTCGCTTTGCTCAGATGTACTGGTACCCTGGGGTGGTGCTACACTCTGAGATCTTTCCATAATGTAAACATACTGTTTTCAGTTCCTAAGGCTGTCTCGGATTATATTAAGTATAACCCTCCATGCCCCCTTTAACAGTATATGTACTAACATTGGAACAGTAGAGACTGTTAGTGTGGCCCCTCCACAAATCCTTGACACAGTTCATATTCTTGTGGGTTATCATGGAAATAACAACTGATAAAATTTTTAAACAGTTACTGCTAGGGGAAGAAAGGGACAGATAGAAGAGCTAGACTTCTGATTGCATCTTTTTGGTAGATTTGACTTTGGAACCATGTGAATGTTCTACATAATTATTAGAAAATAAATTTAAGTCAAAATGTTAAAAAAAATTTCTAAGAAGCAAAAGCAAAATAAGACAAAGGCATAACCACACACAGTGGTTACTTCATGTCAGCCTCAAACACTGTCTTTCAACTGTAGCAGATGTTTTATGGTGTAACAGACTGCACATAATTTTAATTATTTTCAGTAATCATGTGGTTAGCAATGTAATATTGGTACTGTTTTTCCAAAACTTCTAAAATTATTTTACATGTTGTAAGGCAAAGCAAATACATAATTGTGTTACTGTTAACACTAAGATTTTAAGAGATAAAAATAAAAAGTTTTAAACTATACTCAGAAAAGCCCTAATTTTGCATTGGAGATACCAGTATGAGCTCATGTGTGTTTTCCTTTTTTAAAAACACTAGTTTGCTTTGCTCTGTTCACTGAAGAGACCTAGAACCAATGATCCAATCCATTAGGAAGAAGCCCCCAACATCACCCACTTGGTGATCTCTAAACACCATGTTCCACCAAAATGAACCAGGTTCCTGTTGAACAAAAAGAGCTCTGATGCCAATTTGAAGAGCCTTCCATTGACTGGCCAGTGAAGAAAAGATTTGAGCATTTAGTGCAAATAATAATTGCACTTCACTCATTGAAATGACGCACATATGTTTAAATCCATATTTAATGCAGTGGTACTTTAAGAAATGTTAATCCCACGCACCTTTGGAGCATGGTGGGGGATTGGCCCATTTTTCTGAAAAATGTAAAGGGGATGAATCAAACACTTCACTTGCCTTTTCGATTCCTGTACTTCAAGGTGACCAACAAGTTGATAAAATTTCTCTTTACAGAAATAGTTCAGCTGATAAAGAGTGGTAGAAGTGGGATAGCACCATTTTTGCAAACCCACACTAAAATAAAGATCTAGACAGTGACCATCATCTGTGGCTTCTAACATCACACAAAATACAAGTAACTAGAAATTGTGTCCTCCGGGTCTGATCAAGCCTCTAAACCTGTCCTCTAGTGTAAAGAAAATACGGGGAACAGAGAGCTGTGTTACCACAACAGAGACAGTGAGCAAAACTCAGACTGTGGGCCCCAACGCAGATGACCTGGTTACTTCAGCACACCCAAAACTGGGAGAAGGACCCTTTAGATTTAAGAAACACATCAACTTCATGCCATCCTGCATCCTGATTCAAACAGCCAACACGATTTGAGACACCAGAAAGCTGCACACTGACTGATAATTTATATCAGGGACAGTTGTCTTGTATTAATTGTGATAGGGTGTTGTCCTTATTTTTTAAAGAGGCCTTCTAAGTAAAATTTATGGATGAAATGTTATGTGGTCAGTGAAAGGAGGTGGGAGTGGATGGTGTAGGTGAAAAACTCTTGCCCATGAGCTGTTTATTGGGAATCTAGGTGATGGGTAGAAGGGGATTCATTGTATCTTCTGTTTAGTTTTGAAAAGTCTGAAATTTTCTATAATAAAGTTTTTAAATAAAGTGAATGAAAAGACAGTATAACTTACAACCACTGGTAACTGTGATGGTTTTCAGGTGAAACAGATCTCAATGATGCAATTACAGAAGCAGGAAAGACTTACGAAGAAATTGCCAGTCTTGTGGCAGAACAGGTATTACATAATTACACAATTCCAATTAAGATTTTATGTCATCTAATCTACATATTTAATCTAAAATCAGTTTTAAGATAAACTTTCCAAATGAATACCCTCTTCTTTTCTATTCCTCTGTATCTTTGTTAAGTGTTTTTGGAAATAGTGTTTCTTAGGTTAAGCTAAAGTGATGGGTAAAGTTGTCACTGAGAAATCTAAAAGAATACCTTCCAGTGTCGAGGGCTCAGACCTGTCACTAGCCATCAGGGATCAGCATGTACAGGAAGGAGTGCTGCTCAAGGCCCCTTTGGACTCTTACTTAGCCTTGGTTTCCTCATCTAGAAAATGACGACGATGGCACCAGCCTTGCAAGGAGCTCACTTGTATGGAGCCCAGGACTCAACAGCTAGTAAAGAAAAGGCACCTGCTCCAGTGCAGCATGGAGCACGTCCTTGTTACAGAGCATGGTGTTGATTGGCGTCTCTAACATCCCGATCTCACTTGTTTTTACAGAAACAGAAATAAGTTCCTTTAAGGGGAATCATCATCTAAGTTGTTTCAAATCCCTAAATTAAAAAAATATATTTTCAGATAACTTTTTAAAATGTGGGTGTTCACATGTGCCTGTGGGGACACACTCATGTCATTAACTACTCTCTGCTACTTGTAATTTTAGAACCATACATAACACAGCTATTAAATTATAATTCCAAAAGATGGAAAATGTTAAAGATGCCACTTACAATGACTACTAGATTTTCTAATAATATTTTTATCTTCTCTGCTAAAATGTAGACATTAAACTGTAACATCTTATTTCCTTATATGTATACATACAGTCCTAACCGGTTTTTTCCTCATGGTGTTGTATGTTGGGTCATCCCAAAGTAGCTAATTTTACCAACCAACTAAAAAATTATCTGGTGTTTTATTATTTTCTTTACAACCTATGGTAGAAGGTGTAGTAACCTCGGGGATTATTTTCTTCTAGGAAAACTAAGCATTCGGCTTAGTTTTGGCTAATATAGACCTCAGATATACGTTTTCTTTTCCTTGATTGTCTGAATTCCTCTGCCAGTAACAACCAACTTGTGTCTTCTTATAGCCAAAGAAAGATCTCCATTTCCTGATGGAATGTAATCATGAATATAAAGGTTTCCTTGGCTGCTTCCCTGATATTATCGGTGCTCACAAGGTAACTTGACTGTAGAAGTTTACAGCAGACAACGCAGCTGAATCAGGACCTGCGTGCATGAGCCCCACCTTTCGCACACTCCTGGGCCGGGAGACGCTTTCTGGAACCCCTGGAAGTCCTTGGGGTGTTTAAATAGCAAGGTCCCATCACATGTTTGGATATGAGTAGTTTTTAGTTTCTTTTGTTATATAAAAAGATTATTTTGAAGGAACTAAAAATATGAAAAGCATTTCTTTATGCATATAGTTAGGTCAGGTATCAAAACAAAATAATCATGATGTTTGAAATCTATGACAACAATAGGAATAATCCTTCCCTTAGCAGTGAGACCCCCCCCGTAAGCTGCCTGGACAAGTCCTCAAAGATCTTGCCCTGTCAAATGAAAGAGAACATTCTTTCCTTGAGCTTTACAATAGGTTTTCTAGTTAAAATGGTCCATGTTGGTATTATATGTTTATCCATATTAATAAAAAGGAAACTATATTAAATTCCCATCAAAAAGTATTTTTAAACTAAATTTAAAAATTGACTTAGGGTATACTCACATTTTGATTCTGATTTCAAAGTCTGTATTACCTCAGAATTTTGGGTATTTTACCAACTGTAGTACTCTAGGCTATGGTGATGTACTAGGATTTATTAGGAAGCTCTCTACAAAGGACTGGTCTGGGTCCATTTTAGCATTTGGCTTTATAATTAAAGTATGAAGAGGTCACATAGGTAAATAAGAAATTTTGTGCAACTTCACATAATATCATATAAAACTCAGAACATCTTCTTTATCCACTCATCCGCTGATGGACACTTAGGTGGTTTCCATACCTCGGCTATAGTGAATCATGCTGCAGTGACTTGAGAGTGCCATACCTCTTTGAGTTAGTGATTTTGTTTCCTCCAAATATGTAATAAAAACAGAATTGCTGGGAGAGTAGATCTTAAGTATTCTCATCATAAGCAAAAAACTTTTTTTTTTTTTAAACATATCTTTATTGATTTCAGAGAGAGGAAAGGAGGGGGAGAGAGAGAGATAGAAACATCAATGACGAGAGAGTCATTGATGCAACCCGGGCCTGTGCCCTGACCGGGAATCGAACCCTGATCTCCTGGATCCTAGGTCGATGCTCACCCGCTGAGCCATGCCTGGCCGGGCAGAAAAAAACTTTTGTAACTGTAAGGGAGGTGGCTGTTCACCGGACTTACTGTGAGGATCATTTCACAGTGGACACATACGTCAAGTCATTATGTTGCACACCTTACATTAATACAGTGTTAAATGTCATATTCCAATAAAACTGAAAAAAGTAAAATTAATAAAATTAAAATCTCAGTTAAAAACAAACAAACAAAAACCTCAGAACAGTTAGCTTGTAGGAATTTATCCCAGCAGAGTGAGAGTTCCAGGCCTGCATGCTAATTTATCCGTGAGTATAGAGGTTTTCTTTCCAGGCAGCTCTAAATAATGAGCTCTGTGATGATGCTGGGGCAGGAGGTGTTTGTCAGCTTTTATAGCTACTTCATCTGAGTATTGAATTAAAATCGATTCAGTGTGTCTTGCAGAAATCACAGCAAAGCTCAGGCCATATGACCTGCATGCCTAAGCACCAACGTATCAAATCCTCCACTTCAGTGCAGAAGGGACAGAGAGTACTTGACCTTGTGTGTGCACACGCTAGACCGTCCTCAGCGAGTGATGGTGTAAACCAGACCTAACACCTGTGTCCCGTTGAGAACTGCTCTTACCCTGGCAGTGGCTTATAAGCATTCCAGAAATAGAGGGCTGTCTGGTTTCCTACTTTGTCCTAACATAAAACTGTAAGTCTTAGCTTAGTTATATTTTTCAAGAATAGTAACCTTTTTGTTTGCAAGAAACTTAAAGGAAGTTGTATTTAGATGCTTTCCTGTGTTATCTTGTGGAGACCTTTTCCTGTTCAACAGCAAGTCAATTATAAAGGAGGTTGCATTGTTATATTTTAAACAACTAACCGTTTCAGCTTTGTTTTACTGATGCCGTTTCATTTCTGTATTTCCCAGGGAGCAATCGAAAAAGTGAAAGAAAGTGATAAACTGGTTGCAACTAGTAAAATCACCCCACAGGACAAACAGAACATGGTGAAGCGCGTGGGCACTATGTCTTACGCATTACAAGGTAAGGAGGTCTGTGTGTAGCTGATGGGGATTGTTTTTTCAGCAAAGCTGCTATTTTCCTTGCTGGAGAGAAATCCAGGTGTGAAGAGCAGTTAAGTGAGAGCTGACTTGAATTGTCCTCATAAGCCTCTTGTTCACAGGATCCCAGTATTAATGAAAATCTGACCTTTACCTGACATAACTATGAATGACAGTTTGATTAAACTTCAGATAATATAAAACTAAGAACAGTTAGCTTTTTGTAGGAATTGACGCCAGCGGTTGGCTTTCTAGGCCCAGAGTGTAGGGAAAAGGCAGGTGGAGGAGTGATTGGATGCTCTGCTGAGGAAGCCCCTGCAGGTTGTGATGGGGTGGGGGTGGCACCAAGAGACATATTTTGATAAGGGGTTGTTTGCTGAGTGGAGTTTGGGAATACTGACTGATATGCTGGTTTGGGTTGTAGCGGAGATGAATCACTTCCATAGTAACCGGATCTATGACTACAACAGTGTCATCCGCCTGTACCTGGAGCAGCAGGTACAGTTCTATGAAACGGTAAGTTGACCCTCCTGTCCCCACCATCTATGCACAGAGGGGAGGACTCCTGGTCACTTACTTTGACCATATAAAGTTAATCTGTTTGTTATATATTTTATTTTTTTATTTTTTTAAATATATCTTTATTGATTTCAGAGAGAGGGAGGGAGAGAGAGAGATAGAAACATCAATGATGAGAGAGTCATTAATCGGCTGCCTCCTGCAGGTCCCCAACTGGGAATCGAGCCCACAACCCGGGCATGTGCCCTGATCAGGAATCGAGCCTCGATCTTCTGGATCCTAGATTGATGCTCAACTGCTGAGCCACGCTGGCCGAGCTATTTGTATATTTTAATCCTAATTATTAAACCCAAAGAGGTTAGATATTGAGTGGGGTTTGTTTTAATCTCTTGATTACCTCTGCCTTTCCTTTTTGAATAGCACTGGGTTAAAATAAAGGTTTTCTTTTGAAGAAGGGGTATTGGATGCTGGTGGTGAGGCCCAAGAAGACCTTATTGTGTGGTTCTTCCTCCCTCGCTGCCTCTGTGCGCAGGGAACACTGCTGAATGGGGTGAGGTCACCCTGCCGCCCAGCGGCTCGGCCGGGAAGGAGCCTGGCACCGCTCAGGACACTACAGGCGGCCTTTGTTTGTGAATGAGGTCTCACATTGTACCAGAGGGACTGCAGAAAGAAAATGAGAGAGAGAGTGAGACCTTAAATATTTTCATTCAGGAAACAGTAATGAGAACATAAATTTCATTCCTCTGCGTGGTAACTTCACTGTTTACCAGAGTCCAGAAAACCAGGCTCCAGCATGTGAGAGTCAGCCATCTGAAGACAGCTCCGTAACTTTATAGGTGACCATGTGCTGGCTGCCCTGTTCTTCCTGAGTCCTCCACCGGTTCACGGTGCTGTCTATGTGTGTTCAGCGATAGTGGTAGACAGGCCCCAAGCTCACATCCATGCATGTGTCATCCTGGGACTAGACACTGCAGACAAGGTCTATCTCCGCCAGCCAGTCCTTGAAAGGGAGCTGTGATTGACAGGCCTGAGGCATGTAGTGAACTGTGCAGTTGGTTTTGGAGACAAGTGTACAGAAAGGATTCCCATAAGCAGCGTTCTCCCCTGCAGTGTGCAGCTCCTGTGCCGTGTACTGCACACTTTTATTCATTGGGGCCACTGGGTGGTCGCCTTGCACCCTGTGTTAGAATGGCAGGTACATGTTCTGGGTGGGAGAGTAATTGAAGGCAACTCTTGAAATTCTGATAGTTAATTTTTTAAATAATTCTCAAGCCCAAGTGAGGTTTAGTTATTAATGCCATCCTATTTCAGAATAGGAAACCATGTATTTAACCACTGTCTTTATTAGATCTAATGTAGTTGTTAAAATGTGTGTATTTGTTCATGGAGCCGACATTTATTCAGTACTACAACTAAGCACTTACCGCAGGTGCTCAGGATCCAAGGATGACTAAGACCTCTGTGTCCCCAAGGAGTGTGCATATCCTCAGGGGAGACATAGGCACATCACACCTGCAGGACAGCAGTGGCTTTGTGGTGAAGGTGACGCTGTCACCCGCTGTAGTAGCAGAGGGATGTGAGCACAGGGCATGCCCGCCAGCTGGGTGTCTGGAGTTCGTAGGTGGGTGGGTCCTCCTGCCCCACTGGAGGAAGTGTGTGGCCTTGACATGCTGCTGTGGACAGAGGCGGGGCCATGTCCCAGGAGGGAGCGGAGCTCTCCCTGCGAGCGTCTGGGGTATAAGAAGGTCTCCGGCAGCAGTGAGGAAACTGGGTTGGTGCTGAAATAGCCTAGGTGCATAGACCCAAGTGTTTGAAATTGTCACAGTGTTTAACTCAGAAGAGATGGAAATGATAGAATACTGTGAAGTCGTAATGGAAGTGATATCTCAGAATGTTCTTGTTTTTTCGCCAGATTGCAGAGAAGCTGAGGCAGGCCCTCGGCCGCTTCCCGGTTATGTAGAACAGAGTGGAACCTGAAGAAAACTCCGAAGTGCTTCTTTCTGACTTGGGGCAATGCAGTTTAATCCCCCCAGCCCCCATCATCCAAAAAAACAAAAAGGAAAGAAAACCAAAAAGAGATAGAGTTGGAAAAACTACATTTTATCACTAGCCAAATGCATCAGCTATACAGTTTTCTTTTGTTCATTTCTACGGCCATTATTTAAACCAGTTTAAATAAGGAAAGTACTTAAAAGTACCAGAATTTTGAATGGAAAATTAGAGGTTTCCCCACTGATATTTTGCATAAAATTGTAATTTTTCAGTCACCCACAATCTTCCAGTTCTTACCCAAGGTCAGATAATTACTAATTTCTTTCTTAAAAATATGAAATATGCCAGAATAAAAACATATCTTTGTATATATTTTTATAATTCTTTCTGATGCTTTGGGATTCCTGTCTATTTAGGAAAATCTACATGCCTTTCACTGACGTATTTATGACCCAAGTGCTTGCGTTTTTAGGAAAGGAAGCAGGCCTGTCCCTTCAGAGGGTGCGGCTGGGCAGAATCCAAGATCAGGCTCCCCTGCCCGCCCTCAGGAAGGGCTTTGGCGCGCTGTCACCCCGAGGAGGGCTTTCTCTCCTGCACTTCCTTCCTGCGCATGGCCCGCTTTTTGCTAAAAAGAATGCCTGGGCAAAGTGGGGAGCGTTTTCCAGTGCTCTGACTCCCCCCCACCAGGGGATGAGCGGCCGCACTGACCCCTGTGCTCAGGAAGGAATGCTCCGGGTCAGGTTGGGGGACGGACGCGTTCCTCCAGGGCTTTTTACCTGGACCTCCCCCATCCCCAGCAAATGGAAAAGCTTAGCGACTGAGAAGGGAGACGGCTGAATAATGTGTGCTAACCCCAGAGCTTCCCAGAGCAGTGCTCTTCCTGACCGTACCCTGCTTCAGGCGGAGTTTTCCTGGTCACTGGTACTTCAGTTAACGGCATAAAGCAAAGCAGGCTCTGCAGGCTGCCAGCTGTAGGCCTGAAGGCTCAGCACACTGCCCTGCAGACGAGCACCATCCGCACACTTGCCTTACTTACTACATGGTCTTCACTCTCTCGCTTCCTGACCTGATCCTTTTACTACAGAAAATGGAAGGTTTGGGCTGGCACAAAGGAGGTGAAACCAAAATACAGGTAGAAGAGGAGATCAGAAGAACATGAGCAAGGACTTTCTGTTCTTTAGTATCACGGGTTTTTGTTAATGTTTTATAAGTAATTTTCCCTTGATTTTTCTTTTATAAAATCTCATAGAACAGTGTTTATGATATAGCCATTTAATATATGTACAAATTGTAAAGAATATGTACAAATGTTTTACACAAATGTAAGAACTTGTAGAAGCCAACATATAAATAAATTGTTTAAAAAACCTGTACAGTAAATTCTCAAACCACTTTTTCAAAACACTTTTTGGTTTTTCTGTGTGGATTTTTTTAAACCATTCATTGCTTCTTGTTGCCATCTGCTGAAAACAGTCCCATGGTGCCACAGGGGCAGGCTGGGAGGAGAAAGGAGTGTAGTTAGAGTGGGGACTTGGGCATTTGGGCCACTTGTTTGTGTAACCTCTCAGAGCCTTCAGGGCCTGCTTGGGCCAATCAAGCACCACTTCCATTCAGTCTCATCTGAGGCCCAGTAGCTGTTTCTCAAAAGGAGAGTCATTATCTGCAGAGGATAGCAGGGCTCTGCCCCCAAATCCTCAAGCCTGTGCCGCGATTCCCTTACAGGGCCTGCCAGAGGCTCTCTGCAGCATCCCTCCCTGCCGCTCCACTCCAGCAACGGATCTGCAGCCCGGGGGCCCGGCAGTGGAGCAGCGTGCCTGGCAGCCGGGACCTGGGCAGAGCCTGCTCGTGCTCTGGACCCCACACCAAATGTCTGAGTCCCTGTGGCTCAGTCACCTCGACACACAAAATTAATCATCACACCGGTGCCACCTCCCATACATGCTGGTTTAATTGCTATGAGGAAGGGCCAGGAAAATGAAAAAGGGATCTAAGAAGGGGAGATATATGGGATACCCAAAGCAATGACAGTGACTGTGAGCCCAGAAAAGTAAAGGGAATTTGAAAATGAAACATCATTGGATGTTGGTACTTAGGAGACACTCCTTCAAGTGGCAACATTTTAATGACCTAGTATATACTTCACTCCGGGTTCAAACACGTGGTTCTTCTAGGTTGATGTTCTGATTAATTGTATCGACCTTTAGATACGACAGGTAAGTATTTGGAAAGGAGATTTGGAAGAGAGGACGACAGGAGAAACTCAGGCACAGAAAGCAGGCACCGGGCTGTTAAAGATTAGTTTCTCTGCTTGTTCGTAGGGGGTGTGATTATTATGAGTGATATTTAGTGTAAAATTAGGTTTTCTGAGTGTTCTTAATAAGCTTGTGTTATAATTTCAAAAGCATTTACACTATCAGAATGATTTTGTTTTCCAAATCACCTGTCTCTTCACTAGACAGTCTTTAGCACCAACTATGAACAGCACTGGTTCCTCTGCACGCACAGATCTGTTCTCGCTGTTCATTTCACCCCTTTGTTGAAGGCCTTCGTTTCAGGGAAGAGACCCTTGGTCATGTAAAGAGATCTGAATTGTGCGTTGGAGCCCTGGACTCTGGTTGCCAGACTGATGCCAACACTTGTCACCTTGAACAAGCCATGTAAGCTCTCTGACCTCAGTCCCCTCATCCACAGAGTCTGGGACAAGAACAGATGTGACTGAATGCCTCCCGGGCCCTGGGAGCAGAAGAGCAGGGCCAGGGCTCCTGGCTCAGTCAGGGGGCAGCCCCTCTTGGGGTACAGCCACCCCTGGGCCTGCCTCCCAGGTGACTCTTGTGGGACACAGTCCCAGTGAGTTTAAGGGTAGGACAGGGTGTGTCGCAAAGAATCCTGCTGTTATCACTAGTCAACACCCCTCAGTTCAAAAGTAGGACCTGGCCTCCAAGTTATATGAGCTGCTCCAGGCACATCTCACCTGGCAGGAGAGAAAAGGTGAGTCAAAAGCAGATGTGACCCAGGCAAATCGGGATACCCTCTTTTTACTACACACCTTGTTGATCTCAAAATGATCTGCAAGCAGAAATCGACTCCCTCAGCAGTTAGTGAGGCAAGGCTGGATACGAAGAACTGGAAGAGGTCACCTGGTGGGAGCAATGACGACGGTGGCCTGGGCTCCTGGAGTGGACATAGCAGCGGTTGGATTTCATGTTTAGTGGTTCCCTCTGGCTACCGACGAGAAGGGGTTAGGAGGACAGGCTTGAGCCCCTGCTAAGGGGGTGCCTCAGTGTCCTGCCACCTGCCTGTATTGTGACGTCTACACCTTGGCTGGTGACCAACTTCCAGTCCTGTGTGAGTTCCAGGACTTGTTTGGCCTGTTGATTTCTGGTGGTTGAGTCACTGTCCTCACATGGATTCGTCTTGTGAGCGTGTAGAGCAATGTTCAGCCACAGTCTGTCTAGAGGATGTTGCTGCACATCTCCAGAGCTGTCTGTCTGTCTGTCTCTGTCTCCTCTCTCCTTTCTCTCCTGTACTCTGCCCTTTAAATCCTACCCACCTTGATCTCCCTGAACGCTGATCTTTGTCTCCGGGACTCGGGGAGACCGCGAACCTCTATTTGGTTTCCCCTCCCTGTGCTGAGCCTGGAATCTGCATTCAAGCAGTAATGTGGGGCCATCGTGGGGCTCACTAGTTCCCTTCTCTGATAAAGCCCTGCCCTGCCTGCCGTCTAGCGCCTAAAACCATTTTTCATGTGTTTTTTTAATTCAAGGAGGGTAAACTGGCCTCTCTCACTCTCCTTGTGGCTGGATGTGGAAAGCCTATCGTTTATTTTTAAAATCTAATGGGGGTAGTTTTCCCATTCAGAGAGAACATCTCAGCACACATTCCTCAAAATTCATTTTAATTTTCAAGCGTGTTCCTGTCACTTCTATCATCATTTGCTTCTCACTGCCACGGGGCCCATCGATGGACCATCCTTCCCGGTCGCCGTAACACCAGGCATCGCCAGGTGACCTGCTTTGAGCAAAGGAAAGGTGCACTTCCAGGTGGAGTGGAGTCAGAGGGGACAACGAGGCTCAGCTGAGAACGCTGAGCCAACACCCAGGGGGGAGAGGCCTGGCCGCTGCGGGAGCCACGGCAGCCTGCCACGAGCGAGGGAAACTCCTCCACGTGGAGCCACCGGAGCCGGGCTGTTTCTTAGGCAGCTGGCGCCGCAGCAACCTGTCCGCCTGCGGCAGCCCCTCTTCCATCGCTGAGCCAGGACGTGCGCCCACCGGGCCCCAAGCGGGCGGGTCTAACACATACGCTGCCTTCCTGCAGCAGGAGTATTTGGAAATGTACCATTTGGAAAACTGTCAGCCCACAGGGGGAAACAAAACAAAAATTTCAAAAGCAAACCATTCCTGTGAGCTCGACTTCCTCTGTTGATGTGTTTAAATCCCTTCCAGGTGGACCCAGCCTTTGCCGTTCAGGCTTCATTCTCCGCTCGCCGCACATCCAAACGGAACGGAAACCCAGCCAGCGCACCGGACCGTGTGTGTCGGTAACAGCTCGCCCCGTGAGTTACATGCGTGCTTTTGAGGAGCATCAGTTCTCCATCCCCTTCCGTGTGATGTTAGCTGTGCATGTCCTCGTGCCCTTGGAAAGGTGTTTGTAGTTAAGATCAGTTTCCCATGTCCGGCTGACGTGGCTCAGCGGTTGAGCATCGACCTAGGATCCAGGAGATCGCAGTTCAATTCCGGATCAGGGCACATGCCCGGGTTTCGGGCTCGACCCCCCAGTAGGGGGCGTGCAGGAGGCAGCCGATCAATGACTCATCTCTCATGATGTTTCTATCTCTCTCTCTCCCTCTCCCTCCCTCTCTCTGAAATCAATAAAGATATATTAAAAAATAAAGATCCATTTCCCAGCCCCCCCTTAGAGGGACTTCTGTCATCAGCTTCTAAACTTGTTTCTAAAACAAACTCTTGGCCTGTGGTCCATGCAGCACTGGGGAGTGTGTGTCAATGAACCACGTGATTGTAGGAAAGCTGGTCATATGCCTGTTTCACATTTTTTCTGGGGAGAGGGTTCATATCTCTTATCAGATTCTTACAGGCCTGGGTGACTCAGTACAGGGTCACTCTAAGGACGCGTCTCCTCACCCAGCCAGACTTTCCTCTCACATTTCATCGACTGCATCCTGTGCTTTTTCTTGTAATCGCTTTTCCTTCCTTTTATAGCACCTGAACTGGAGGGATGTCCTGAAGAGGGAGGGGTGAGTAATTTCGCAAGTGGAAGGGAAGTCGGTTTCCAGTTAGTCCTCAGAGGTGCCCGCTGATGACCCAGGTGAGCTGTCTGAACAAGACACGGCGCTTTAATCTGTGTGATCATCTGCAAAAGCGCACTCGAGCTCTTCACGCTCAGAACAGCTGCGGTGGGTGGCAGACCCTCCCGCCAAAGGAGGGAGACGCAAGCAGGGGTTGAGCCTTGAGGAGGACGGAATGTCCTTCTTCTAAAAAGGCGTCTTTCCTGCCCTGGCTTGTTGGGCTCAGTTAGAGCGTCGGCCCGCAGACTGAAGGGTCCTGGGTTCGGTTCCAGCCCAGGGCACGTACCTCGGTTGCAGGCTCCATCCCCAAGCCCCGGTCAGGGCTCATGCGGGAGGCCACCAACCAATCGCTGTGTCTCTCTCATGGATGTTTCTCTCTCTCTCTCTGAAAAACAATGGAAAAAAATACTCAGGTGAGGATTAAAAATAAATAAAAAGGTGTGTTTCCCTTCGGAGCTGACCGCCTGCGTGGCTCCGGGTGCAGCGTTGCGTTTTCGTAGGGAGGGCTTCGGGAGAACGGGGAAAGTCAGGGCAGGATGCAGAGAGCGGGGAAAGTTGTCTGCAGCCTCACACTTCTGGAGGAGTCTTGGCGCTGGGAGGCAGGGAAAGCTGATTTAGCTAATTATGAGCAAACCTTCCGGATGTAGAGAGAGAAAAGCCTGGCTGTGTAGTCAATATTATTGTCTAAATAAATATGTGCGGACGCCGGTGGTCTGCTGGGCGTTGTCAGCAGGAAGGAATTTGAGCTTAGAAACAGCTGTGACTGGAGACACAGCTCCCTCGAGGAGGCTTGTGGAGTTATCACGGGATTTTAATGTATAATACCCTTTCATTTATTTTTTTAAAAATATTTTTTATTGATTTCAGAGAGAAGCGGGGAGAGGGAGAAAGAGAGGGGAAAATCAATGATGAGAGAGTCATTGATCGGCTGCCTCCTGCACGCCCCCTGCTGGGGATCAAGCCGGAAACCCAGGAACTGAACCATGACCTCCTGGTTCATAGACCGAGCACTGAGCCAAGAAGGCCAGGCCCCTTTCAGTTATAATACCCTTAAAAACACAAACTATGGGATATTTTTATAGTACAAAAGCCGTCCTCTTTGAGAAACAGTACTGCTTGTAATAGGTGCTTTAGGAAGCTGTAAGACAGATATAAGTCCAGTATCCTGGGTAACAGCTCTCTTTGCTTTTTATTGCACTAGCTAAACCCTGGAGAAATGACTCCTTTCAGTTCAAGGAACAGAAAATGTACAAATGAGCCTGACGCAGTCACACCAGAAGGCAAGGAGCCGATCAGAGACCCCTGGGGTCGAGTCAAGAGGACCAGGAGTTAACTTGAAGACGTTCCCACTGGCCAATGAGGGAACCTTTTGAACGTCAGCAAGGCCGAGACTGCAGTGGACTGAAACACATCAAAAACGCTTAAACTCATATGAGTTCATAATGAAAGTTAAACTAAATTAATTGGTCACCATTGGAGGATATTAGTGAACCAATTCACTGAGTTCCAAACAACTCTTATTTTGAACACTAGTAAATAAAGTAAATAATCCTATTTACCTGTTTTGTTTGTTACCATTAGGTTAACCGATAATAGATGGGGATTTTCTGTTAATAGAAGAATTTTAGCAACCAGTGAAGGAGGAATGATGGGACAGAATGGAACTGTTTGGGGGAGGACTATGGAGAGCACTGGTCACCAGTGGCGGCTACAGAACAGAATCTGCTGGGGTGTCTGTGATAATACGGAGGGCAAAGGAACACCCTAGGGACACCACAGGGACACACTCAGCAAATCCAGTCTGCACGGGATGCTGGGCATGCAACCTAGTTTTCAACAAGCAGGTTGCAAGGGGAAAAAAAAGAAATGGAGGGAGGTCGAGCTATTAAAAAGGGTTTACTTGTGTGACATACACTGTGGGAAGCAGCTTATGACACTTCGGAGACAATTGGAAGTGTGAACACTGAGTATCTGATCATATTAAAGAATTAGTGTTTAGAGAAATGACACCAGTGTGCAAGGTTATGTAGTGGCTGACTTAGCTCCTTGGTCATCCTCGGGTGGGCCAGGGCCCCGCTGGGCTGGCGAAGCTGAGTTAGGTGCTGGTGTCTACCCAGGCGAGCACAACCTATTGTAGCATCTGCCCTTAGGCCCCGGACTAGACTCAACAGAGTGGGGGGGGGGCACAGGCAGGGAGCGGGGAGACCTCCCCGGCCCCTCCCAGCACCTCACAGTTGCTCCTGCTTGTTACTTCCCAAGCTTTGGGTCCTTAGCTCCTCCGACGCCCCCACCCCCGCCCCCATCCTGTAAGGGGGGGGGGCAGGTGCTGTCAGGTGAGGGATGCGGGCCAGGGAAGTCAAGGTCACAAGATAACTGGCAGGTCTAGAGAGAGATCTCAGTCTCTCCAAGACAACGCGCCTTTTTTCCATGAAAAGCTAGCAAAAGGCAACATTTATCTACCGCTTTCCACTCGCGGGCTTTCACTAAGCCCCTTACGCGAATGAGCTGGGTCCTCCCTCCACCTTCCTAAGCGGGTGGTTAGCAATCACGCTTTACCCCCGGGGCAGCCCAGGCGCGGGGAGGTGCAGCGTCCCGCCCAGGCCCCCGAAGTGGACCAGAGGGGCGGGCGGGCGCCACCCCGCAGGCCGGCGCCCCGGGCTGCCCATATAAGGCCGCGGGCGTGCGCGGCGATCCCAGACCCTCCGCCGCCCCGCGGCCCGCAGCCGCCTCCGCGCCCAGGAATGTGCGGAATCCGCCTCCCCAGCGGCCGCCCACCGCAGGGAGGACCCCCCTCCACCCGCGGCCCCGCCCGCGCCCGGGCACGCGGGGGGCAGCGCTGCGCGCGGGCCGGGGGCGGGGAGGCGGCCGCGCGCCCTCACCTGCCCGGGGCTGCGCGCGGGGGCGGGGCGGGGGCGGCGCGGGGCGGCGGGGAGGGGCCTGCGGCCGCCCGAGCCTCCGCGCAAAGTGAAACTCCGGGAAGTTGCGGGCGCGCGGAGCGTGGCGGCTGCGCGCCCTCGGGCCGGACGCGGCCGCGGCGCCCATGGCTCTGAGCAAAGGGCTGCGGCTGCTCGGGCGGCTGGAGGCGTCGGGGGGCAGCAGCGTCCTGCTGGAGGCGCGCGGCCGCGGGGACTGCCTGCTCTTCGAAGCCGGCACGGTGGCCACGCTCGGTGAGTGCCTGTGACCCGGGGCCGGGGCCGCGCCCGCTTGTCCCGGCCTGGGGCGAGGGACACCCAGAAAAGAGGACGCCGCCTGCGGAGACGGGGAGACGTGGGCGCCCCCTTCCCCGAGGTGGCCGCCCCGCGCCGAGCGGGGACGGGGCGTGCGCGGCGGGGTGCGCGTTTGAATGGAGCGACCCCGGGGCGCCGGGGGCTCCGCGGGCCGGGCCGGGGGCGCGGCGGCCCTAAGCCCCCCTCCCGGGCAGGGGTCCCGCCTGCGCGCCGGGCGCGGGGTCAGGTTCTTGGAAAGTGGCCTCGGGCCTTTGGTGCCCCGCGCGCCCCGCGGCCTCGGCGCAGATTCCCGAGGGTCCGCTGGGGCTGGTGTTAGGAGCCGGCTGGCCCGTGTGGCCGGCCCGCCTCTCCTCGCACCTGTGGCTGAAACGCTTGGGTTTGTGCCGGCTGGCTCGCTCCCAGAGGGCGTGGGGACAGCCCCCCAGGACGCGGCCCCGGAGCAACCCCGACGCCACCTTTTGTGTGTTACCCGGGGCAGTGGCGCCGGCGCCGGCTCCTGGTGACCTGTGAGTGGTGATGCGCCCACTGCCCGGTCCTCGGCGACCGCTCAGCCCCTGCAGTCTCCTTCCCGGCGTCCTGTCCTGGAGCCGGGGCGGCTCACACGTGGTCGTCTGCTTTTCCTGCTGATGGCACCTTGGCCTCATGCAAATACCTGGAGAGGCGTTGGGACTGCGAGGCACAGACCTTGGAGGCAGATGTGCTTCCTGATGACTCCATCTTTATGTTGGGTGTTTTTGAGTCCGACGCCAAGCCCGTATGTTTCCTACAGGGCTTCAGGAAGTCTTTAGACTGGCATTGTGCCAAGGACTTTAGAGACAATCTCCTTTATTCTTACAGTTCTACAAAAGAGCTGTTATTACCCCCATATTACAGACGAGTAAACTGAGGCCTGAAGAGACTAAGAAACTTGCTTGCCCAAAGTGACGCATGGCTACGTGACTCCTCTGTGGCTATTGTGGAATCACGGACCCCTGGTCCCTTGTCTTGTGGCTAACAGTCAAGGGGAAGGCCTAGGTGACGCCAAAGTGAGCGAAACCGGGTAGGATTGTTAGGACTCTGAGGTTAAACACTGGAGAACAGGCTTCCAGCTGGTGTCCAGCTGTATAGTCTTCCCTTGTTCTCAGCTAAACAGAGGACGGTCGCTTGTCCTTTAAGTGGCGGATGGCCGGTGCACTCACTTCCAGGACACTTTACAAATGTCTAGTCTTTTGTTCACACTTGTGGGCATCGATTGTTCAGTTAGAATCCACATCTTGGTAGGGCCATCTCTTCTAGCTCCACTTCCCTATTAATTTTGTTAGCATATAGTTATGGGCTTGTTTCCCTTCACTTGGTTTCTGAAGTGATGTCTCCAGTTTTGTCAGAACCATAAGTGTGCATTGAATCGTGGATTAAATTATTATCCGGTTATTCCAATCCGTGCTCAGTCCTGAAAAGTCCAAGTTTGGTCATTTGCTAAGGTCTTGTGAGAAAACCACAGAAATTTCCATTCCATTTTAGATATCCACTTCATACCGCATTTATCAGAGCCAAGAGATTAATTTTACGGTACAAAACTGTTGCTTCATCAAAGAGATTAAAACGTCCTTTGGTTGAATTACACCGTTAAGCAAGAGTTGTACACGTTTGGGTTCCTTTGAAGCCCCTTGGGGAAAGAGACTTTATTTTTTCAAAGTGAACATTTCAAAGGGATTAATGTTAAGTAATGTCATGCATATTTCCCATTTGGAAATTAAGTTGTGGCTGAAATGCATGTACATGACATTGGTGATTAAATCCACTGGATTCTAGAGCCAAGAGTGTAACGAAAGGAATGGCACATCCTCGACTCGTGTGCTGCCCACATTTGTCAGTCTAGCATTCATGTTTCAGTAGACCTTGGCTGAATACTTGATTTTTAAAAATTTATCTTTATTGTTGAAAGTATTACTGATGCTTCCTTTTTCCCCCTCATAACCCCCTCCACCCACTCCCCACCCAGGCCTTCACAGCATCATTGTCTGTGTCCGTGGGTTATGCACGCATGCATATAAGTTCTTTGGTTAATCTCCTCCCCACACACTTCCCTCTGTGACTTGTCAGTCTGTTCCTTTTAAAAAGTCTGTTTTTCTTAAATGTAAGTGCAACTATTATTTAAAAGCAGCTGTGGCATTTGATAATATCGCTGGTCCTGAGAAGGACAGCGAGAGCCTCTGTTACTAGAAAGTTGTTGTGTCAAACTTTTAAGTATCCTAAACACACCACAATCAGCCAGGATGGCTCTGAACTGGAAATGTCCCACAGGCCTAGCTTCTTTGCTTTCCTTTCCTTGACAAGGTTAAGAATGCTTTCATTTTTTTCCCTAGAAGGTTGCGATTTCTGCTTTTGTGTGGGACAGGACGCCTGTGGCAGCCGGCATAGCTGGTGGTGGAATCCTCACAGGTCACCTTTTCCATGAGGTTCAAGGTTGGGGGCAGCTTCCTCTTTCACGTCAGCCGTGGTTTCCTCTGCTGGGTCTGCCCAGTAGGGGATGAGAGTCCAGGGGACTTTAGTCCTATGGAAATAGTGACCTCTCCCTGGCCACTGGGTGGTCCTGAGTCCTGCCCAGCTCTGTGGCAGTTGCAGGCTGCTGCTGCTCTGACGGGAGCAGCAGGAGGGCTGAGGGGGGCTGACAGCCAGCCACCAGTAAGTGCAGCTCTTCAAGGCACATCGAGCCCCATAAGGATCCTAACTTGAAAAGGCCTCGTGGAAGGGGCTCGCGATCGCTTAGTGGTTTCAGGCAGAGCTCAGAGACAGTCAGCTGCTTGGACGGGGTTGTGAGTTTAGGAAAAATTAATGATCCTTGGTTGGTGGATCGCTGGGTACAGTCCTTCTGGTCCAACGACTGCAGAGGTCTTCATACCGGGTCGTAGCCAGCCAGCAGGAGGGCTGCCAAAGGAATACTCCCCAATTCCTGCTTCTAAAAGAATTTGCTAGAGAATCTATCTCCAATGTGGATCAGTAGGAACAGGAATTCCAGAGGCAGAAAAGCCAAACATATTGGCACCCATTTCAAAGGTTTTCATAGAGTTTTCTTGGTGGCCTGATGGAATAGCAGGGGCTTCTTGGGTGTTGGTGAAAAGCCGTAGCGTGGAACACTTCCCCTTGGCCCACAGATAGGGCACAGAGGTTTTCGTATTTGCCCATTGGGACAAAAAGCGCTTGCTGTCCTTGTCTTGGTCTTTAGACTTTAGACTTAGTATGGACAAGACGAAGGGAAATGTGCCTGTTGTTCATGGATTCTGTTTGCCTCCAGAGCCAGCCTCAGTGCTTCAAAGTTCAGTGCTCTCCAGACAGCCCCCCGTAGGGGCGGTCTCGGGGGGTGTGTGTTCGCTCGCACCTGTGTTTGGAAGCTAGCGCAGCCCCACGCCTTCCTTGCTGTGGAACAGGCAGGGGGGGCGGAGGGTGGGAGGGAGGCTTGGGAGACTTCGTTAATTAGTGAGTATCCCTAAATTACTTTGAGCTTCTGAGGAAGATGTTTCTGTGTAAACATGGGGCCAGGTTTTCCCAGCTGCTGTGTTTATATAGAGGCCACGGTGTCCTGCTTTGTTTGCGCTGGGGAGGTGGCTGTGGGGCCAGGCAGGCTCCCTCTGAGCTCATTGTCCTGGGCTTTGTGGCCTGGATTTATTTGGTCAGTGACTTGAAGTTTGACCTGCTTAAGAGCACCCGAGAAGATCACAGGCATGGCCATTCCATCGTTTCTCCTGGGTAGAGAGAAGCGCAGGCGGGCCAGCTGGGGCCCCGGGCTCCTGACTCCGGACAGCTGAGCCACAGTGGCCTTGTCGCCTCCGTCACTCGAGCTCCGGTCCTTCCTAGTTGTAAGTTTGTTCAACATAATATTTACCAAAATGTAAACTGGGTTAGTGTGGCTTCTACCTGTGGTGTTGGTAGCTCACTGTTAGGAACTGATTTCAGATCTCGCCAGGCTCCTTTTTGGGGTCTTTAACCTTTCATTGTGATAATCTAAAGATCTGCACGAAAGTGGAAGGAAAATTAATTTCTGCGTACCTCTCACTCAGCCTTGGTAATTGTCAGTGTGGTTCACATCTATGTCACCCATGCCTGTATTTTTTATGAACAATGAATCTTCTAAAATTTAGTTGGTTCAGTGCCGAGCAAGATTTTTATTTGGCTTGGCTTCTCCTCTGTCCCCCAACTTGCATTTGTGTGTGTAAGTTCAAAATTTACTTGACAGATTGAAATATGACCAACAGCAGAAACAGTGGTATGAATTGATTCTGAGGTTTTGGCCAAGATACATTTTTGGTTTTTATTTTTATTTTTTATTATTACTATCTTTTAAATATATCTTTATTGATTTCAGAGAGAGGAAGGGAGAGGGAGAGAGACATCAATGATGAGAGAGTCATTGATTGGCTGCCTGCCGCACTCCCCTTGCTGTTATCGAACCCGAGATCTCCAGGATCCTAGGTTGGATGTTCAACCACTGGGCACGCCCAGCCGGGCCCAAGATATACTTTTAAAAGCAAAGTGGTCACATGGGCAGAGTATACTACAGCCTGGAAGAGCGGGGCGTCCCTCCTAGGGGACATCGTTGGGCTCAGAGGAGACGGCAGAGGGGCCTTGCCCTGTATTTCTCACGGGAACGAGAGTGGCTGAGGGCCGTGTCTACCTGCCGTTTGTGCGGGACCGTGGAGCCTCCTGGCACGGTGACCAGCCTGCCTCGGGCCTGCTCAGGCCTCTTCCCAGGGCCCCGACAGACTGCGCAGTGGGGTGTCCACTCCGGGCCCCGGGGAGGAGGTGTGGCGAGGGTACCGGGCGTGGGAGGGACTGAAACACAGGGCTGGTGTCAGTCCCTGTGTTTGTGTCCCTAGGAGTGTGCACGAGGCCCCGGCAGGGTAGCCTGATGCCTAAGAGTGGAGGTTGGTAGAAAGATACTGGGGTGGGCTGGGGGTGGCTCCCCGACTGGCCACATTCTGGACCCGCCCCTCCAGTTCTGCACGGGGGTGTACTTCTCAAGCTAAGGGGATAGAACGTATTTTGTTTAATAGTTTGTTTGCTTGATTTCAAACTTAAAAATAGTTGGACATATGGGGTACAGGGCTCCACTGTGAAGACGGTCAAGCAGGTAAAACATTGGACTGGTGTCATGGAAGGTCTCCTCGATTTGGGGGAAGTGCATGTGGGGGCACCCTGTGGGAATATATTTTCCTGGCCCTGTTTGCTTGTTCTGGGGGGCTGGGGGTGGGGCTCTTCCAAGTGGGTGAGCTTCCTGTATTTGCACCCGAGGTGGGCACTGGGCCCCTGTGTGGGCCTGGTGCTGTGCCGGGCGCCTTAGCGAAGGACCCCGGCCCGGAAGGCGGGGTGCATTTGGCCAGGCCCTGGGGGTGGCAGGAGCACCGCTGGCGTGGGAGGCTGGCGGGCTGCCACGCGCTTGTAAAGCCTCCAGGTTCAGAAGTTGCTCGGGCAGGAGGATGCGCCGCTCAGCACAGTAGCCGGAGGGCGGGCAGGGCAGCTCCTTCCCGTGGCCCAGTTCGTGGCAGCCGTTCCAAAGCTTGAATGTGGCTTGAATGTAAGGCAGTTTCCTGAGGATGTGGGACTCTCCCGGAGAGGCTTCTGTAATGTCCTGGGAGCTGGTACCTACTTCTATTCCTGCATCTGTGTCACTTCTGCGCCGCCTCCCTTCCCCAAGGTTGGGGCATGACTGTGCTGTCCCTCCCTGAGCTCCTGGAGCCCCAGGCCACCCTGAGGACAAGCCTGTGCCCTAGTCCCTGACCGACTCTTCCTGTGCGTTTTCTTTGTTTCTTTTTTTAAAATATGCTTGTATTGATTTCAGAGAGAGGAAGGGAGAGAGAGAGAGAGAGAAACATCCGTGATGAGAGCGTCATGGATCAGCTGCCTCCCACACGCCCCCTACTGGGGGTCGAGCCCGCAGCCTGGGCATGTGCCCTGACCGGGAATCGAACCGTGACCTGCTGGTTCACGGGTCTTCCTGTGTGTTTTCCATGAAACCCTGCACCCCCTGAGATCCGGGCCTTATCTCCTGCCGCTTCTGCTCCTTGACAAGGTCTGAGGTGATGCTCAGGGCAAGAGAGGTGACGAGATGAAAAGGGACTTCCCCGTGTCCTTTAAAGCAAGGTGAGGCCACGGAGCAGAGTGGGCCTTGGTGTGGGATTGAGGAGTGCGGTGGGCGGAGGGTGGGGTGTCCATGCTGACGCTCGGGCCCAGCGCAGGACTGGACGGTCCGGCCGCCCGTCAGGGTGCAGAGTTAAGGTGAGCGTCTCCGCGGGCCGCCGCCTTTCTGTAGTCACTGCGGGGACTGACTGCCGATTGGTGATCGCAATGTCTGCTAAGAAGCAGCGGCTGCTTCCCTGGGCTCAGGTCTGACCCCAGAGGGAGTGATGCCACCAAACCCTTCTTCACCTGGCTGTTCTCCAGCCTCTCGGCAGCAGGGACATGACCTGAAGCCTGGCTCTGCTCATGCCTTTTTGTCTTGGGGAATTGGGTTAAGCCCCAGACCTCAGAATCCTAATGTGACAAAAAATGAATGGCAACCTGTATTGCCTTTCTACTGAGATTCTGTGTGTGTGTGTGTGTGTGTGTGTGTGTTAAAAACTTAAACACTAGCATAGCAAATAAGAAACACCACTACTTCACACACCTAGTTAAAATTATAAGGAATAAGAAGTACAGATTGGCAGTTACAAAGTAGTAAAGGGGGTGTAAAGTACAGTATAGGGGATATAGTGAGTGATATCATAACTATGCACGTATCAGATGGGTACTAGACTTATCAGGGTGATCATTTCATAAGTTATATAAACGTCTAATCACTATGCTGTACACCTGAAACTAATATAATATTGTACGTCAACTGTAATTGAAAAATAAAAAATTATTAAAATAAGAAAATCACACACACACTACCCAGAAATTTGAATCTTAGGAGAAGTGATCTGGCAACTTAAAATCTAAGATGGCTCGGATCTAAGTCTGAGCTTAACCTAGGAATCTGATGCTATGCATTTTTTATTGGATACTTATGAATTAATTAAAATGCATAAGAATATCTGTGCTTCATTCTGCTCCTTTCCTGTAACCAGCCAAAAAATATAAAAAGCCATAACAAAGTTTAAATTAGGAACACAAAGTACGGTATTTATTAAGACATCATAAACTATGCTAGTTCAGTAATTCCATTAGCCAATCCTTACTAATATGCATTGCTATTCTTAAACTTCCTTTTATATTGCCTTTTTTTTTTTAATAATCTGGACTGGGGTGGAGTTTGCGTGTCTGGGCACATGCAGTCGTTTCTCATCTGTCTGTTTTAACTGACTGTGGTTCCATGAATCTTACCCATGGCTGATAAATATTCTATGCTGGGAACTCTCCCTTAGCAGAGGAGACAGTTCTCTGCAGCTCCTGCTGCCCGATTTAGCAAAACTGGGGTCAGGTGGAGCCAAGCTAGTTCCTGCTGGCAGCAGGGAGGGAGCAGAGCACTGTCACAGGTGCTTGGGCCCCCAGAACGGTGACGCTTGTGTCCCCGCCTGTTTCAACAATGAGTTTCTATTTTTTTAAATGGTGTGAGTGAAGAAAGGAATCCTGGAAAACGAGGGCTGGCAGTAACTTGCTGCCTGCCCAGGCCTGAGCCAGGCCCGTGTAACAAGGTCCATCTGCGTAGTGTACCTGCTTGTCTTGTCACCGAGACCACTGGGAGGGGGCTGCCCCTGAACCAGGAGGGGAGGAGCGGAGGTCAGACACATCTTCATGGGTAACATGGGAGGTTCAGCAGTGGGCCTACAAGAATGGAATCCATGTTGAAGTTTTGTCTCTTAAGTGGACAGATATAATCTATTTCTCATTCCCAAGGGCTACTTGCCTCTTTCTCCAGACAGACTACAAAACAGTATTTTGGGGGGAGGGCTGAGAGGTTTTATCTGGTAGTATAAATTAATTTTAATCACAATTCTATCTATCTATCTATCTATCTATCTGTCTATCTATCAAGTTTTGATGTTGACAGGGAAAGAGGTATAATTTTCATTAGGATGTTAAAAATTTTGACAATACCAAAGACCCCAGGGTGCCTGTAATGGGGACACAGGGGAAGGTCTAGGCCTCCGTGCCAGGTTCTGGGCCACACAGGGGGACTCCTCCCAGCTGTGTGGTGTATGTGGCGTGTGTGTGTGTGTTTGTGTGTGCGCGCGCGTGTGCGTGTCTGTCTGTCTGACCTCCCCTTTCCAGCCCCATCCCTGCTTTCCAGGCTTTGACTGTGTGTCTGAATCTGTCCAGAGGGGACACTCTTTCCTAATTCTCAGAAAGGCACTGTATGGGCTGGAGGCTGCCCTGGAGAAAGTCACTGGAAAAGGCTTTTTTCTAACTTGCATGGAAGTAATAAAATGTTTGCACCCCCACAGCATAGGAACAAATGATGTAAGACCACATGCGTGAAGTGAGAGATTACAATGAAATAACGTTGCCTGCAGAGGACAGCTCCTGACCGCGGGGTTTTGGGGGGGTCTTGACTTCAGCAGCACCCCCTCCATTCTAGGTTTCTGGTTCAGGTTGCTGCTGGGAAAATGAGGTTACTGGGAGCTTATTAGAATGTCATCTTAGGAGAGAACACACACCCAGAAGGAAGGCTTTAGGAGCGAGCCTATGAAAGGGGGTGATCTCTAGAGGAAGAGCCGTGTGCCTTTAGTTTGGTCACTGCCTTCCTCCTGGGCCCTCCAGGAGAGTCCTCCACTGTGTGGCTTCTCTCTTCCCCTCCTGAATATTCTTGTCTTTTGGGAGTGGATGATAAGATTTATACACTTTGAAAATCCAGGAGACACATCCTGAACTAGCTGTGAGTGCAGCCATGTCACATCTGGCATTTGTCTGTCAGTACTCCTGGAGATAGATGGACGGACAGACAGACAGGTGTGCACACACACGCAGACGTCAGCGAGGGAGGACAGGTGGGCTAAGACTGGGATGGCTGTTGGAGCTGGGCGATCGGGCTCCGGTTGTCCATTAGACTCTGAATTCGTAGGCTGGCTGCTCTCCAAGCGCAATAGATAAACTTGATAGCTTCCCGTCGGTGGTCAGTTGGAGTATGTTATGGGGAAAAGACTCCGCTCCCAGGGACAGCAGTTTCTGGGAATAAACATAATAAAAAAAGTGAGGCCTAAAAGAAGAAAGATATAAAACTTTACTGAAGCCCCAAATAAATGAAAAGTATACCATATTTTGGGGATAGGAACATCAACAATGTAGACATATTCTCCAGTTTATAAATGCAAGTATCTGAGTAAAATCCAATTAAATTCCAGTAAACAGGAATTTGATATAAAACTTAATAGGCTAATTTTAAAGTATATCGGGAACTCCCCCCTATTGCATTCCTATTGTAATCCCCCCATTTTGGTTAATGGCAGCCCGTATGAGTAGGGCAAATGCTCAGAACAAGGACCTGTGAGTCACCTGATCCCACTGACCTCCGAAGCCCCATCCAATCCACCAGCAAGTCCAGACCCCTCTCCTCCAAATATATCCGAATCCCACCAGTTTCCCTGCCACTGCCCAGCATTAATCCAACCACTACCCTCTCTGGCTTGGACTGGCGGTCACCATCTAGCAGGTGTCCCAGTGCCACTCCTGGAGCATCCCCCAAGTCCCTGCACAGTGGCCTGCTCTGCCCGGGCTCTTCCTCCAGCCTCACCTCCTACATTTCCTGAGCTCACTTCCCTTCACCACCCTGGCTGGGTCCTGTCTCAGCATCTCCACTCTTGCTGTGCCCTCTGCCTGCGATGCCCTTCCCCCTGACCTCTGCCTGGCCGCCACCTCCTCAATTCAGGCCAAACGCAGTGACTTCGGGAAGGCCTTCCCGAACACCCAGCCACCCTGGCAGGACCAGCCCATGGCCTCCACACCCCAGCTGAATCTATCCATCATCTGTTTTCTTGTCTTCATGGCACTTACACCGGAATTATCGTCTTTATTTGCATGCATTGACTGGCTGGTGAGACCGCAGGCTCCTTGGAGCAGGATGCTGTGGGTTATGTTGTGTCCCCAGAAAGACATGCTCAAGTCCTAACCCCTGGTAACTGTGACTTTATTTAGAAATGGGGTCTTTGCAGACCTAATTAAGATGTAAATTAGGGTCAGGTCATTCTGGAGCAGGGTGGGCCCTTCATCCACCCAGATACAGACTGGAGGAGCAGGAGTCAGGGGGCCACCAGCGCTCTGTTCCACATCTTCGAGCTGGTTATGTGGTGTGTTCATTTTGTGAAGATTCGTGGAGCTGTACACTTAGGATTTGTTCATTTTTTTGTATATGTTATACTACAATAAAAAACCATTTCTTAAATCCGTCAGGATTTTTTCCCTGTATGACTTCTGAGTTTTGTGCTTTGCTTAGAAAGGCGTTTCGTACCGTAAAACTGAATGCTTCTCCTATATTTTCTTCTAATACTTTAAAAGTTGGATTTCTTTACACTTACCTCTTAAAATACCTCTGGAATTTATTCTAATGTATGATACAAGGTAGGGCTTGTTTTCCCTTCCGTATGGGAATCTGACATTTGTTTAACTCTCTAGATAACACTGCTTCGGGCAGAAATGACCTTGCCTGGCGAGTTGCTCCTGTGGAGGGAAGAGCCATAAACTGGGCACCAGGCTCAGTGCTTCCCCACTGAGTTCCAGCTGGCACTGGGCCTGCCCCTGGTGAACCCTGGAATCTACACCTTTGGGGTTTTGTAAGGGATATGGGGCCCCTGTGGGCACGAGACTTTAAGCTGGGGGGGAGGGGGCAAGAAGCTAGTTGAATATAGTCTTCTCAAAAGGAAAAGTCCAAATGGCCAGGACAAGGGAGCCACCCAGCCGGCCCTGCCCCACCTAGTCAGTGTTGGACGGATGGGTGCCGGTTCTCTGCTCTTCTGCTCCGTGTTCCTTGCTGTCTCCTGTGATTAAGGGGGAGGCTCCGGGGAACAAACAGCGCACTCTCTTAGTCACCCCTCCCTCCTGGCCCCACAGCTGTGCCCTCACACCTGTCCCCCTCCCCTAGGCCGACCCCCTGCCCAGGGGACATGTGGATTTCTCTGGCACAGGCTGCCTGGGCCAGCCCCCAGGCTTCTGGACACGCGGGATGTGCCTTGTCCCCGCCACGGTCGGCGCTGGGAGCCTGAGGGTCGGGCTGTGGCAGGACCAGAGCCCCCTTCTCTGCTTCCTTCTGTCCTCCTAAGTCCCTCAGACCCCCTGCCTGGTAGCTCTGCAGCCCGCGACCTTAGCCTGGGCTCCTAGCGCTTCCCGCCATTCACTCCCTCCATTCTCTGCCCCCTGGTTTTGCTTAGCTCCTGACCCACGGGAATTAGCTCGCATCCGTGGAGACCATCCCCTTCTGCACAGTCCCCACTTTCTAAACTGCACTGTCCGCACTCGCCAGGTGAAGTCCCCAGCCCGCCGGGGAAATGTCGCCTCCGCTCCCTGCGCGCCCTCGGGATGCTGAGCATCGGCTTGGCCGTCGCAACCTCCTAAGGGGTGTACAGTGCTGCTTGGCAATTTTATTCCATTTTCCTGGTCATGTTTCCCTTCTCTCCAGGACACCTCTTTCACATCCTCTCAAGCCTGCAAGGCCTTGTCCCTCCCAGCTAATGGTTTTGCTTCCTATCTCACTGAGAAAGTGAAAGCAAATAAAGAGGACTTTCACCAGCCCGTCCCCGACTGTTTGCCCCGCACTGGCCTCCAAGGCTGGCACCGCCTTGCCCCTGTCACAGCTGATGACCTCCCGGTGATTCCACCTTTCGCTGGGTCCTGTCCCCTCTCACTTTGAAGACTTTGCTCCCACAGTTTCCCCTTTCCTTCCTAGCTAGGCCATTTCCACCGTTACATGAACAAACTGTTATATCTCAAGAAACCTTTCCTCAACCCCCACCCCTTTTCCTCCTTCCCCCCTTCCCCCTGGGAAGGGGTCGTTCTTGGGCGCTGTCTCCACTCTCCCCCCCTCCTTTCTCCCTGATGCAGGGCCAGCCAGACTGTGGTCCTTGCCACGCCCCTGAAGCCTGTTATCAACATCCCCAGAGACCCCCACCTTGCGGATCCCGCACAGGACCGACCCAGCAGCATCGCCCAGGTGATCCCACCTCCTTCCTCTAGCGATGCTCCTCCTCCTGGTCCTGTCCCTGCCTTACTGCCATTTCCCCAGGGCCTAGAGCAACACCTGGCACACAGTAGGCATCTAGAATCCTCAGGGAGTGATGGAATCGAAGTGTGAAAGGGTGTGGCTCTCCCCTTCCCTCCCTGCATCTCATGTAGCATAAGAAGATATATATGGGTCACACTACATGGCCTCTGTGTGCGTGTGTGTGTGCGTGCAGTGCACACGCATGGAAATGGGGCTCCTGTGGGAGAAAGGACGCACTGAGGAGAGGTTGTAGCAGAGCTGGGGGGCCTTCATGTGGAGTGATAACCTGAGTAAGGAAGAAGGGAGGTACCCGGGAACTGGTTTGGCTGGTCTGTTGGTGAAGAAACTGGAACAGAAGCTGGGAGGGGAACCTCCAGCACCAGCCCAGGCCTGGACCTAATTTGTTAGTCACACAAAGCAAAGTGAAGGTCTTGTTGCAGGAGGAAGTGCCACACCCGGCCTTGGTCCAGGAGGAGCCCTTTGGGGGAGGGGAGGGGAGGGACTGGGGTCCAGGAGTGAGATCTGTGGTCAGGCCATGGACCATTGCCCAGAAGGATCTGTCTCCCCACACGTGTGTAAAGAGAGCACGTGCACATCTGTAGAGAGAGGGGTATTTTTGTGCTTTATTCGTATTCCCTGTTGGGTGGGAGGCCCCACGGCCATCCCAGCCCTCCCATGTTGCACCATCCTAAGGTATAAGGAACTGCTGATCAGGGCTTGGGTCCCTGTCCCTGGTCTGCCAGAAGCTTGTTCATCACTGTATCAGTGCTGAATTGAGGCCTGGATTCCCTCTTTTTTAAGGAAAAAAAACCAAAAAACTCAACCACGACGGCTCTGCATCAAGCCCTCTTGTCCGAGGAGCCGGCCATATCCTGCGCCTAGTAACCTCAGCCTGCTGACCTCAGGCAGGGTGGGGTGTGAGGATGTTTTCCCAGCTGTGGCCACAGCAGAGGATGACTTTTCCTCTTATTTTCTTTGGCTGGGTTCCGCATGGCTTGGTGGGAGGCAGGGCCTTTGCTTAGGTCAAACTTTCGTGAGGACCCCTCCCCGCTGGCTCTTCTGTGTGGCCTGGACATTTGGGTGAGGGAAGGAGATGCTGGGGAGGGCAGGAAAGTTTCTTAGCGCCTGACGTGTCCGCCTTGTTGGCTTTTGTCTGGGCTTTCCAGCTTCTGTTTCAGACTGATGTTTTGATTTCCACTGTGCTTAGCAACGCTCAGCAGCCATGCTCTGCCCCCACCACCACCCCCAGGAAAATCATTGTCTTTCTGAAGAGCTGCTTTAGCTCCAAACTGATAACTCTGGAAGGAACAGCCTTGGCCAATCTGAGCCGAGCTCAGAATGAGCACATGAAGGAAACAGCGACCTTGATCTGGACAATTCTAGCCTCTTGAGACCCTGAAATACAAGAGGATGGTTTAATATTCTGCACAAGAATGCAGCCACAGATGGTACCTCAGTCTTGGGCTGTCTGCATTGTTAACTGACCTACTTGCTTTTCTGACCAGTGGGCTGGGCTTTGCTGGAATTTCCTTATGGCATTTGATTATGGAAAATATTATGAAAGAAACAAAAAGAAAATATTTATGAAAGAAGGAAGCACGTGTGGTTGGTTTGAGTATTATCTGGACTGGCTGTGTGCTGGCCAGGAACACAGCCTACCTGCCCTGGGTTTTAGGAAGCAGCCTCTGGCGACTGGGTGACTGCCGCTCCTTCTGAGGCCGGCCCCCAGCCAGGATGTCTGATGACAGAGCTCTGTCCTGGGATCCAGAATTCAAGGCCAAGTTTGCGTTGCTCCAGGGCAAACCACTGGCTCCCTGCAGGCCTCTCAAATGGGGGCTGCTTCCTTCCCCTCCAGTCGGCCCACTGGACCCAGGGGTGGGATGCGTGTCCCCTCGACTCCTCTTGGCGCCTCCAGACACTCTCCCTCCCTCCTCCATCATAGCACTCAACTTTGAACCTCAGGAACAGCACCCACCAGGCGGTCCTTCTAGGCTCCTCTAGGCATCCAAACTGTCGACACCCCTCTCGGATCCTCTCGGATCCAGGACAGGAGCCACAATCGCTGGCAGGGTATGACGGGGGCATCGGGGGCATTCTCCAGAGGCTCCCTCACACAGCCATCCAGAGACCCCAGCACGGCCCACTCACCTGGCGTGGGTGCCAGGGCCACGTTGCTGGGAAGTCTCCCCCCCCCCCCCCGGGATCTGTGTCAGGGGGCCGAGCTTCCAGGGTCTCTCAGAGGACAGTCCCCACGTGGTCCCATCGCTATAGTGGTTCATCTGTGGTTCTTTTCAGTCCAGATCCTTCTACCAGTCGGGTTTATTTTTATCATAAGCCATGTTGTCTAATAACATAGACAACTTTTATCAAGTTACCATGGAAACAGGGCTGGAAAGTGAACCTAAGGTCAAATGCTCTAGCAGGCCGTGGTAACCCTTCGCCCACACATATCCAGAGGCCACGTCACCTACACCCCTCCTCAAGCCTGCCTGGGTCCTTGGCGAGTTCTCCTCCCTCCTCTGTCCGTCTCCCCGATGCTGAGTCCCGCCCTCACTCTCGGTTCCTTCAGTCGCATGGTGACCCTTCTGAAGACCTTGGCCTGCAGTTCCCTGGCCTCCCCTCCCCCGTGAGCGCACCCTCCCCCTGGCTCGGCCCCTCCGCGGCCCTGCCCTGCTCCTCGTCAGCCAGCCGGTCAGACGTCCCTGTCTTCACCTTCCACCTCTGTCTTCTCAGCTCATCCCTCAGGAATTCCCCGATTCCAGCCATCTTGGACCCTCCTGGGCCTGCGATCCCTTGAACCTGCCACCTCTGCACAGTCCTCCCCTGCCCTACACCTCTCCTCCCCCTTTACTGGCTCACGCCCTCCCCTTCCGCCCTCCTCTCACTCCTCTCCTGTTAGCATGGACGGACTGTCTGGCAGGCGAGCCCCCAGCCGTGCATCGGGTTCCACTGACCACTCGGGGGCACGGCCCCAGCATAGCCTCCGTCCCTCCCACTGCGTCAGTTTTTACCTCTCAGGTCATTTCCAGCAGTGTGCACACTGGGTGTTAACCCCCATTTTAGAGAAATCTTCTGACCTCACTGCCCCCCCATGACCTCCCAATCTCTCTCCTCTGTACTCACACACATGCACGCTCACACGCACACACACATGCACACACCTGTACACATGCATGTACACACATGCACACGTGCACATGCTCATGCACCAAGTTCCTCAAAGAATTGTCTCTGCTCACTGTCTCCATTTTCTCTGTCCCTCTTCATTATGGTTTTGCCCCTCGACTTTACTGAAACTGCTCCTCGGTGGCCCACCAAGGCCTCACTAAAATAACGATCCCTTATTCTGTCCTGGGACAGAGCAGCATCTGACCCCCTGATCCCTCCTGCCTGCCTGACACACGTTCTTTCCAGGCTCCCAGGACACCACACACTCCTGGTTTTCCTGATATCTTTTGGCCATGTCTCTCCGTCTCCCTGACCTTTAAACACACTTCCCTCCCTTCCCCCCCAGGTGGTCTCCCCCCCTTCCCCCCAGGTGGTCTCCCCTAATCTCATGATGTTAAATACCTTCTGTTTGCTGGGGATGCCCTGGTTCCTGTTAGCTGGACTTCTCTGCTGGGCTCCAGACCGGCTCTGTCCTTGATTGCTCCCTGGCCTGAGCTCCTGCTGCTGCACCCAGACCTGTCCTGTCAACCACTGACAGGTGACAGACACTCACCTGTCAGTGGTTCAGGAGACAGATTGGCGTCACCCTTGAACCCTGTCTCCTCTCATATCCCGCATCCAGGCTGCCCACAGATCCTGTGCAGATAGTTAATGATGCTAAGGAACTATGTTTAAGTTCTTTTAGATGTGATACTGATACTGTGGTTATGTTTTTAAGAAGAACCCTTATCTTTCGGAGATTCTTACTGAAATATTTATAGATGAAATACCATGAAGTCTGGGCTTTACTCAGAATAACCTAGCATAGTGATTCTCACCGAGAGGACTCATTCAAACACAGGTTGCGGGGTCTTCAGCCCAGAGTCTCTGATTCAGCTGGGCTGGGGTGGGGCCTCGTCATTTGTACTGTTTCTAATGCTGGGTGATGCTTATTGTCTGAGAACTACGTTCTGAGGCCCTGATCTCAGGGGTAGGAGACTGGGGAGGGTAATGAATGAAATAAGGTGGGGCCTGAGCTGGTTTTGAGTACATTGCATGTGGGTGCATAGGGTTTATTACACTTACTCTGCCTTTATTTGGAAATTTCCATAATAAAAAGTGTGTGTGTGTGTGTGTGTGTGTGTGTTTCCAGAATTTGACTGTTTCTCAGCACTGCCACTGCTCCCACCATGGCCCCACTAGCATCATCCCTTGCCTGAACCATTTTCATGCCCCCTAACTGGTCTCCTTGCTTTCTCCACTTACCCCTCTGGTGTCTGTTCTCAACATAGCAGCCAAAGTGACCCTCAAAACACTACAAGGGCTCCCTCTCACTCACAGTGAAACCCCAAGCCTATTTATGACCTAGAAAGCTCTTTATAATGTGTCCCCCACTCCAGTTCCTCTGTTACACTTACCCTCTCTCTGGTCCTTGAATATGCCGGGAATGCTTCTGCCTCAGGACCTTTGCATGTGTTCTTTTGGGCCTGCAGTGCTCCCGACTCTTCACTCAGCCTTCCCTCTCACTTCCTTCAGGTCTGCATTCAAAAGTCACCATTGCAGTGAGGCCTTCTCAAACCTTTTATGTAAAATTTCACACGCACGCGCGCACGCACACACACACACCCCACTCCATACCCCCTTCCTTGCTCACTGTTTCTCCTTAGCTCATATCACTGTCTATACTATGCTTACTGGCCTTGTCTGTCTGTCCTGGCAGGAAGCTTGCAGGGTACCTAGCACTGACTAGGCCTTTGTGGATGTGCCTCGGCAGTGCCCCTGCGCCAGGGTCCCACCCACCGGGTTGGCCTCCACTCTCACCACTTATCCTTCCATGACCCACGTCCCTCCTGGGCCCCGGCAGACTCTGGTGCGCAGGGGCTGTGGTCTGTTTGGCTCACTGCTGGACCCCTGTCCCAGGACAGTGCCAGCCCCAGGAGGTTCTCAGATGCATGTTTGTGGATGAATGGCGGCATCCTGGGGCAAGAGGCGGGTGAAGACGAGGGTGGCAGAGTGGACAAGAGGACTCCCTTAACAGGCTGGACGTTCATGGCCATTGGCAGGGGAAGCAAAAAACAATCTCACAGGGAAAAACCCACAGGAAATGCCACGGAAGTGGGGAAGATGGGAATGTTCTATTTTTGAGACATTAGCAGGGAAGGACAGAAGCTGCAAACGGGCAGGCGAGTACAGTCTGCAGAGGTGTGCTCTGCCCACACGGTGCTTAAAATAAATTGGATTTGGTATCAACACTGAAAAATCAGCACTGTCCTACTTCTCTTGAAAAACTGGAGACCTGCTGGCACTGGCTGGCATGCCTGACTGGGAGCAACTGACCACTGCCCCATTGGAGCTGGGGGGTAGCCTCTGGCCCCCAGGGGCCCTTCCAGCCACTTCCTTCCTTCATTACCTGCCCGGTGCATATAGACATTTGATTTGGGAGCTCTCTTGAAGAGCAAAATGGATTTCTTCTTCCTTCAGATCTAATGAGGACATGTTGTTTGGGGCCAGCAGGGTCGGTGATTTTGGAACAGGCTGCCTGGGAGGCCAGGCCTTGGGGAGTGTGGGACTGTGTCATGGGGGTGGGTCAGGCAGATGTGGAGAAAAGGAAATAAGCTTATTGGAGAGACAGTGTGCAGGGGAGTCTGGGCTTTCAAAGGACTGGCTCACCAACTGAAGAGGCCGCCAAGTGTTATGGGCTCAGATGTGTCCCCAGCATCATATGCTGAAGTCCCAGTTCCCCACACCTCAGAATGTGACCTTATTTGGAACTAGGGTCAGTGGAGATGTAATTAGTTGAGATGAGGTCATACTGGAGTGGCATGAGCCCCAAATCCAGTATGACAGGTGTCCTTATAAGAGGAGAGAGACACAGAGGCCCGTAGGGAGAAGGTGGCTGTGTGGCGATGGAGGCAGAGACTGGGGCGATGCAGCTCAGGCTGGGCTGGCGGCTGCCCCGAAGCTGTGAGGAGGCCGGGAGGGCTCCCAGGAGCCTGCAGAGGGAGCGGCCCTGCCCACCCTTGCTCCCCGGACCGGAGCTTCCAGGACTGTGACACAGTAGCGTGTCCTTTGAGCCAGCCAGTTTCTTTCCAGCCAGTCTGCTCGTGGAGCAAAACCAGGTCCTCTCACAAGATGGTCAGGACCACTGAGGGCACAGCACTCTGAGAGTTGTCACAGGGCAAGGCAGGTACAATAGTGTTTGTATTAGGGAGTTGATCATTTACAGGATCGGAGGGACCAGGTGGCCCCGTGGCATGGGGCTTGTTTGTTTGTAAAATATGAAGATGAAAGGTCGTTTTATTCGTGTTTGTTTCATTCCCCCGGGGCAGGGGATGCGATACGCGCTCTGGCGGTCTGTGGCCCAGCGGGCGAGCAGTCAGCCTGTTTCCACAGCCTCTCCTGGGGTCTGTCCCGTGTACACAGTGTGGATTTGACCACTTTCCCGAGTGGTTCTCTCCTCTCCTGTCCGGTACACAGGATTCCCTTGTCTTATGGTTCACAGGCTGAGGATCGGGGGTGCCAAGGCTTCAGGGTTCTGTTGGAAGGCCTCGTAAAGCTCCTGGAGTTGAAATGTATATATTTTGGTGTCAGGATTATTCTCTTGCATTTATCCACTTGTCTACTGAGCTGGGGCCCAGGAGCTGCCCGTTTCCCGCTCCCTGGCTCTGTGGACTCAGAAGTGCCACGTGGCACCGTGCATATAGCCTGCAGGAGGGACATTCACCGCCACCTGTGAGGTTGGGGTGTAACAGGACTTACCTGTCCTCCAGCAGGGAGCAGGCCTGTTTCCAGGACTCCATGGGCACACGGCAGGACAGTGCCAGTCCCTTGTCATTGCCTCTATGCAGAGGACACTGTTCATCTCGCTAGGAACAGATGCGAGGACGGAGAGGATGCCTTGTCCCTGGGCCTTCCTCACTGTGGGAGCAGGAGACCCGTGGGCCCCTAGGATGTCCATGTCCTATCCCCTGGCTCCTGTGAATGTTTCCTTCAGTAGGAAAAGGGACTTCGCAGCTGTGATTAAGTTAAGGGCCTTGAGATGGGGAGGTTTTCCGGGGTGATGTGGGTGGGCCCAGGATACTCACAAGGGTCCTAAAAGATGGGAGAGGGAGGCAGGAGAGAGAGCGTGTGAGGTGTAAAGATGGGAGCAGGGCCCAGTGACTTAATTGCTGGCTTTGAAGAGGGGGAGGGGCCAGGAGCCAAGGGGCCTCTAGAAGCTGGGAAAAGCCGAGAGATGGATTCTCTCCCACAGCTTCCAGGAGGAACACAGTCCTGCTGACACCTTGATTTTAACTCAGTGAGACCCCCTTCAGAGACCTCTCACCTTCAGAATCGTAAGACCACTAATGTGTGATGTTTTGAGCCACAGAGTCTGTGCTCATTTGTTACAGCAGCGGTCAGGACTAATACATCATTCCACCGCCTGCCCCTCCAGCTGCTCTCCTCCTCTGAGGCCTGTGGGCGGGATGGGCGGGACTATGGTCTCCCAGTCCTTTCATAATTATCTTTAGGTTATTCTGCCCCTCTCCCTGAAAACCCAATCAATCAGAATAATTCATGTGAATGTTGGGTAGAAATGTATTAAACTGGTTCTTAGTCACATAACTCTAGAGATTATACAGACTCTCCCAAAAGCTCCCCACACAGCTGCATGTGGGCAGGGCCTTCCCCATCACCCCCGAGTTCATTGAGGCTGAGTGACTGCTTTCCGAGGACGTCTCCCTTGTGGGATGTGCCAGGTCTCTGTTTGAGGACTCACCCATGTTTCTGTTTCGCTCTGTGCATTTGGAGACATTCGTCTGAGAAGGGTCTAGAGCCTGCCTGTAGCCAGCATGTCTGTGGTGTCATTGGAAAGGTGGGGCTCCCTGCCCCTGAGGGTCCTTCCGTCAGCTTGCTTTCATACCTGCCCCGGGGTGTAACTGCTGAGGGGGGAGGGCTTTGCTCATGCAGCTCGCTTTGAGGTTCACTGTTCCCCAGTCTGGGGTTCCTGGGGACCCAGCCTTCTGTGCAGCCTCCCTGTGGGTTAGCAGCTCCTGGGCACTGCAGAATGAAGCCCCCAGTGGACAATTTAGGAAGGAAGGTCCTCCCCAGCAGGTGATGATGACTCACTCCTGTTCTGAGCATGTCAGCCCTGGTGCAGAGCAACAGGGTCAGGCCCAGGGCACCTGCTCCCAGCTCAAACCCTGCACCTCCAGCCAGCCGGGGATGCCCCTCACCCTCTCCAGCCCCCAGGAAGCTGTGGGCGCTCGCAGAGAGCAAGCTTTCCGTGGGGAGCTCTGAATGTCTGCCGCCTGGTGATTCGCTGATCGTGAAACCTCCACAAGCATTACTGGGGGCCGAGCCATTGTCTCTGCATTTTCTTTTTCGAGTGGGTGGGGAGCCATTGGAAGGCTGCAGTGAGTGAACTCCGATGGGAGGCTCGGGCTGATGTGTGTGATGTGTTTGTCCCCTAGCTCCGGAAGAGAAGGAGGTCATCAGAGGCCAGTATGGGAAGCTCACCGACGCCTACGGCTGCCTGGGGGAGCTCAGGTTGAAGTCTGGTGAGTGTCCCTTCCCACGGAACAGCAGCCGTCAGAGCGCCTGCCAGCTGGGCAGCGCCTCTCCTGTTGGTTTGGAAAGATTGCCAGATTCAGGCGTTGTGTTTTAACTGTTATGATCTTTTAAATGTTTATTTTGCTGAGCCTGCTCTTCCATTCCAGGAAGGTCAAGGTGAGTGTAGCCCAGTTCTCACCTGTCTGTGTTGCTTCTGGCCTTGGGTGCAAAGAAAGCTCACCTTTGTTGTTTTCCTGTCAGGATCTGAGCATCAGTGTGTATTGGGGGGGGGGGGGGTCTGCCCAGGGGGTTGTTTGTCATTTACAGGGGACCTATACTCTGTACTCTAGAAGGGTGGATGCCAGAGGCCTCCTGGACAGGCTGGTCTGGGGCATTGTTGGAAAGGAAAGCCACCAGGACCTGAGTGTCAGACACTGGTGGGGGGGGGGGAATAAAGCTAGAGGAAAGGAAAGTATATCGCAAAATGAGCCACTTGGTCTGATTAGAAAAGGCAGAGGGCTTATAGGAACAAGTGAGCATCCTTGTCAATATGAGATCGAGGTGCCCAGCAGTCAGCCAGGCTGCCCTTGGGGGTGGCAGCCTCCTCTTGGGGCTGCCGAGTCACCTCTGCACTCCTGGGCCTCATGGTAGCTCTGGTGCCACCATGCCCTTCCCTCTGTCTCAGTCGGCTAATTATGTTGGCCCCACCCAGTATTCAGTGAGTTACGGGGCCAAGACTGGAGCCCCTGTGGCATTCCTGATTCTCGGTCCTGCAGGGTCAAAACAGGAAGGGCTGTAGTTCCCGCAGCCCTTCCGAATCCAAGCACAATGGCTTTCCCCAGCCGAGCACGTCCATCTCCACACCTCCCTCAGCTGCTGGTTTCTAAGCCCCCAGAACAGCACTGGTGTTTGCATTGTTTTCCTGGGTCTCTCATGGGATGATTTTTCCTGAACTACGATGATGACGTTGATAATTTCTGAACAGTGCTTAGGAAAAGCACTCAGTACCCACACGACAAAGTGCATTTAGTAAATGTCCATTCTGTGCCAAGGACAAGGTAGACATTATGTTACTTAATCCTGCAGATAAGCAGTGTGATCATGCATCTTCACCCCTGTTTACAGTAAAGGAAACGTGCTCAGAGAGGTGAAGTAACTTGCCCAAAGAAGCTCAGCTGGGATTCAAACCTGGACCTGGCTGCCCCCACACACTTGCTTTTTCCATGAAAATGTGCCACCTGCCAGGGTTTTTCTATAGGACTCCTCCCACCCCAGTGATCTTTCTGAGGCTGCGAGAAATTCCTGTGGCCCCACCTCAATCCTGACGGTGTGAGGGTGGCAGGTGGCCTTGCACAGTGCTCACCCGGGGCCAGGTACTGCTGAGTGTTTTAACTGATTAACTCAGCTCTCTCAGAATCCTGAGGGAGGTGCTGTTGCTGTCCAGCTTCACAGACACAGAGGGACAGGCTCGGAAAGCTGACCTGCTGTGCGTCATCTAGTCTGTGACACTTTGTTTACATCGTCACCTCCAGGCTCTCAGGAAGTGTTACTGTGGTTGACATTTTACAGTTATAATTGGCAATGTTCTTCTCGTGCTTAATTAAATGATCCACTTTGCATCTCAAGGGGCCTGGACTCAGTGCAGGGCCATAAGTTGCCCAAAGTCAGGCAGCTCTTAAGCCTCGGCACCAGGGGTTGCTCTCCACCTCCAGGCTGCTCTGTCTCAGAGGGGCGGAAAGCTGAGCTTCTGAGGACGGGAAGAGCCGTAGCTTCCCCCATCCCAGGGGAAAGCGATTTTTTCTGGGCTTTCCCGAGGTCAGCTATAGGCAATGGCTCCTACCCAGGAAGGGTGATAGGCTCCAGAAAAATACTGTGTGAGTGACCTAGGGTATCTGTCTGCAGGGGGCCCAGCCCAGGGGCCAGGGTGGGCTTCAGCAGCAACCTCAAACTAGATCTGTTTTGTGTGTGTGTTTGTGTGTTTGTTTGTTTCTTGCCTGTTAAGGGTACTGGGAACCACGGAGCATCCTTTAACTTTTGGTTGCCACCAGGATGACCCTACGCAGTGAGGGTGGGTCCCCCTTTTGACTTTTTTAGGCTGAGGGTCTCTGTACAAAGACTTCCCCTCAGGCTCTCAGCTTGGGGGAAGTCGTTCAGTTTCAATCTACTGAAGTGAAAATAGCCTTTTATGTTAGAAGTTAAGAAACATGCACAAAAGTTGCACCAAAGCTTTATCTCAGGTTGCTGGGTTTTCATAGAGAGCTCAAAGCCTCCCCTACCTGAAATGCCAGTGGAAAGGGGGTGGAGCCCCACAATTAGCGGGGAACGGGGCTTGCCAATGACTGCTCGACACAGACAGTGAAAGGACTTACCCCAGTGAGTATAGGGATTTAACCTGCTTTTAACCCGAGCTCCCAAGGCCTCCCTGTTCTGTAGCCTCGGTGGGTGAATAAACCGAGGTCTCTGATGAATCGAGTCTCCTGACTGTGCCGTGCACAGCCCGTGAAAGTCTGTGACAGCCCCACACGCTTTCCACGGGACAGCCTCCTGGGTCCCAGTTCCAGCGTCACAGCAGCCTGGGCTCTGCGTTCATTCTCCCTCTAGACTGTTCTCCTACCTGTAACACGGGGAAACTACCTCTTCTCTACTTACATGGTTCTCAAGAGATTTCCATGAGAGGAGGAGCATGGGTGCTGCGTGGGAGGGGCTGGCCTGCAGAGGGGGTCCCTGTGGAGCCCCCACAACTGGGTGTGGGGGAAGGGAGCAGGCTGAGCCCTGAGGGTCAGGGACCCCTGATGGGTGGGCATGGCTCGCGCAGCACTCACTTCTGTGGGCCATCACTTCAGAAGAAAAGCCCGGAGGGGGCGTCGGACAGTCTTTTGAGGTTCAGGGTATGAGTCATGAAATGGAATCGCCTTCATGGTCTTAGAGTGATTTATTTTAATACCTATACCCAGTGGTGGCTGGTATATATCTGACATCCAGCTCCCAGGAAATTTTCGTGGTATAAACACGCCCGCCCTGGCCGATGGCAGGCTACCGGTTGGAGCGGGGACAACACGTGCACAGCTGGCTGTCACGAGCTGCGTGAGCGGCCAGCCAGAGCGGCCTACGGCGCTCTCACCTTTTAGAAAGGGGGGTGAGGAGCCCCGGAGCCTGGTGGCTACAGAGGCAACAGAACTCTGAGCTTGTTCGAATGGGGCGGGGAAGGGGCCGGGATCTTCTAGCCAAAGCTCCTGCTTTCCAGTGGGACAGCCCAGAGTTCCCGGGTCCTTTGTTTACAGAGTAAAGTTGAGAGTGTCCTGTATGAGGACAGTCCAGAGGCAGCCCAGGGTTGAGATTGGTAAGAGAACTCAGAGCTGAGCAAACACAGAGAAATGCCAGCACAGGGGAAGCAGGGCCCTGGGCAAACACACCCAGCCTTGTCCCTGAATGAGTGGCATTGTGTCGTGTCTGCAGTGACGCACCGTGATGCCGGTGCCAGCCCTCCCCTGCCGGGTGACAGATGGCCACAGCTAGACAGGACCCGACCCTGTCACTGCAGGCTCACCTGCACCCGCCTCTCACCTGGCTCTAGCCAGCAACCTCTGACCTGGTGTGCTGCTGCTTTGGCCGGAGCCCTGGACCCAGAATGTTTGAGCTGGAAGGGACATGGAGACCACATGGTGCCTCCTCCTCTGAGGCCCAGACAGGCTGGGAGAATTGCTGGAGGCTGCACAGGCCGTTGGAGGGGTGCAGAGCTCCAAGCCCCGTCTTCTGAGGCCAGGGTACATTAGAGCTTGTCTTTCCCTTGCTCCAAGATCCTTGCTGGTTTCAGGCCCCTGACTCAGCCCACACTAAAGACTTCCGAGCCCCTCCCCAGGCCCAGTTCTCTTCTTGACTATGAGAAACCTGACCTGCCTTACTCAAAGCAAAGCCTGGATCCTGTGCTCAAGGTGAGCATTGGAGGGATTCCCGCACAGCTGGGCAGGCGAGGCCCACTAGCCTCACTTTTATCCCCTAGAGACACCTTCTTGGTGGGGACACGGGCCAACACCATCCTGACAGGTGGGCCAGGGGGACAGTGACCCTCTAACAGCCTGATGCTAGGCTCGAACCAGGACCCTTCCCTTCAAAACCTCTGTACCCCTGTCTCCGTTTGTGTAAAATGGGGCAAAAAATGGCACCTCCCTGGGGCTGCTGGAGGCAGTTTGTGAACCGGTGCTGCTCATAGTAAGCACCACCCTGAGGATCAGCTGGCACTAAAGCTCCCTGCTCCAGGCTCCCACAGTGACTCTCAGTCACCCGCACCCTCTCCGGAGCCCCTGGTCCTGGGACTCAGCCCAAACTCTCAGTGGTGACCGCACTGTCCTTTGTTCTCATTTATCTGAAGCGCCTTTTCACGCAGGCCTGCTGCATGCCCATCCCAAGCCTCCCCCACCACACTCTGCCTGGGAAGTGCCCACTGTCTTCACAGCAGTCTGGGACTCTTGCCAGGGACCTGGCCCCCCACGCAAAGGCTATGAGAACTCACAGAGGCTGTGAGGACTCGGATGGAGAGATGTAAACTTTTCCATGCCTCTCCTGAACCCACGCCCTACAATCTAATCTCGGGCTTGAAGCCTAGAGCACAGGGGCTATACTCCAGGTTGGCAGTGGTCTGGGAACCTTTCATGGGGGCAGGAGGCTTGAGCTTGGAGGACTGATGTGGGCTGGAAACCCTGAGCCAGTCGGTGGCTGAGGATTCGTGGAGACGGTGGCAGATGGGGGAGAGGGTGTGGGGCTGGGAAGGCTCCAGGCCAGCAATCCATAGCCTCTGGTGGGCAGCAGAATCACCTGGGGCTTGTTAGAGCTCCGGTTCTGGCCAGGCCCACGGGTCTGGATGGGCCCAGAATTTGCATTTCTAACAGGCTCCCAGGTGGCGCTGCTGCTGGTCAGGGGCCCTGCTCAGAACCAGGCTCTGTGCTGTAGGCCCACATGGCAGGGCGAGTCCTGAGACCCTGAGTTGAGGAATTGGAGGTGCCAGGGGATGTGGGGAGTGGTGAACGGGAAGTCACGTAGCTGCAGTGAAAACTGGGCTGCCTGGGCCTCTCGAGACTGCAAGCTGCCCACCGTGGTCCTAAGCCCTCCTGTCTTATTTCCCCTCCAGGTGATGCGTCCCTGAGCTTCCTGGTCCTGGTGACAGGCTGCACATCTGTGGGCAGAATCCCGGAGGCTGAGATCTACAAAATCACTGCCACGGACTTTTACCCTCTGCAGGAAGAGGCCAAGGAGGAGGACCGGCTCGCGGCCCTCAGGAAGATCCTCAACTCGGGCGTTTTCTACTTCTCGTGGCCCAACGACGGGTCTCACTTTGACCTCACAGTCCGGGCACAGAAGCAGGGCGATGACAGCTACGAGTGGGGGAACGCCTTCTTTTGGTGAGACTCGGGCCTGCATCTCCTGCCCCAGGTCGCAGAGCCTGTGTCCTTGATCTCTGCTTTGTATTGTCCCTAGGGTCCAGGGTTACCTCTGAGAGCTGGGATCCATGCCCCCTCACTCTCCACACAGCGAGAGGAAGACAGACCCCATCGTCCCCACGCCTGGGGTCAGGGAAGGTGTTCAAAGTGGTAGATTCAGGACAAAATCTGGGCCGTAAGTAAAGAGCGTAAGAGGCAGTGTCCACCGGCATCTCCTAAACGCCTGGGCCTGTGCTCAGCTCTTTTGCGTCTGCTCAGCAGTCCTGGGTACCCTCTGCAGACAGATCCCACACTCTTGTTCCAGGCACGTTCTAAGGTCTCCGTGGGTGATATACTCATATCCTCATAGGAGTCTGTCAGGTGGGGTCTGTTATCCCCATCTTACAGATAAGGGGACTGAGGCTTGAACAAGTGAGGGAATTAGAACCCAGGCATTCTGCCTCCAGATTCCAAACCAGCCCCAACAATGGGGAAACTGAGCCATCCTGCCAAGGTGATGCACTCACGTGGTAAGACGTGTCTGGACCCATATCTGGGGTAAGATAGGGTCAGTGCTGAATGTGGCTGGTGAACAGGGAGAGTTTACGGTGGGTGGAGTCGTTTTTCCGGGCTGGTTATTGAGCCCGCTGAGAACTGCTTCCCAGTACAAGCAAGGCCTGAGAGGAAACACACAGGTGTTTTCTAGCGCCTTCCCTGAGGATGTGAGCCCTCCTCCCACAGCGGGTCAGGCCAGTGGGACCATAGGCAGACTTCAGTCGCAGCTGTCCACTTAGCAAAAGCTTCCTTCTCCTGACCCCTGGTGACTGATGGTGGCCAGAGCCATGTGGCTAGAGGACTCTGGAGTATTTGGAGTCTCTGCCTGGATGCCGTGTGTGGATTTCATACTCTTATCACTAAGGCTGGTTTGTCATTTGATCTTGAGAGAGCAGTGTGGGAGAGGGAGACGTGTTTGTAAAGCAGTCTTCTGGTCATCCTCTCTCAGGCGGGCGGGTGCTGTGGTTCTGAGAGCTTGGGAGGGGTGGAGCAGGGAGTCCCGTGTGGCCACTTCCCTGGGGGTCTCAGCGCCCACCTGCACCCAGGTGGCGGTGGCCATGCTCGCAGGCAGCGAGGCCTACCTCAGAGCCAGGGGTCACTGCTGCTTGGAGAAGCCACTGGAGAGCTCAGGGTTCACAGCACGCTTCTCCAGAAATGAGAGACGGCTGCCTCCTGCATGACTCTCTCCTCTCATTGATATTTCTCCCCGCCTCCCTGAAATCAATAAAAAACATGTTTTAAAAACTTCTTAAAAAGAGAGGTGAGGGCCCCTGGCTGGGGAAAGAGCACAGGCTCCCAGCTCCATGCGCTGCTTCCTGGCCCCATGACCTTGGGCAAGTGGGCACTTTACTTCGCTGTGCCTCAGTTTCTTTATTTGTAAATTGGGGTGAGTGATAATACCTGTCAGATGGGGTTGTTTCGAGGAGGAAGTGAGTTAGTCCATCTTGAAGCCCTTAGAATGGTGCTCAGTGCGCTGGGTAAGTGTTGGCTGTTATCCCATTGTTACGCCAGGGGTCTCCAGAGGCCCAGAACAATCCACCAGGTACGGAAATACTGGAACTTCGTTAAGTTTTATTTCCGTCTCATCCTCTTATTTATTTGGGATTGCTTTGTAATTCACCTCATGGGATATGGATATAATTTAAATAAGCATGCATGTATTTAATATGATTCTTTTAATCATTTGTCATTATTTAATCACAAAACATTTTAAATTTTTACTGATGAGATTTCCAATTAAAAGCATGGAGGCCACAGGTCTGAACAGAGGTTCCCTTGAAATTTGCTGAAAGGCGGGCGCATGGTGGCTCACAAGCCACGCGTGGCGTCCCCTTGCTCTTGCCGCTGGCAGTGGCTTCTGGAAAGGACTCCTTGCCCTTTCCTGCCGCACATGTCTCAGTGGCCCTGCTTGGTGTCCCTCAGAGGCCCACAGACGTCCCGAGCACAGAGCCCACCTCACACTGAGGGGCATGCCAGCCCAAGGGCCCCTCCCTGCATGCCTCGGGCAGTGTTTCCTGGAGGGTGCGAGGGGACCCCTGTCATTCTGGGGCTCCGTTTTGCAGGAACCAGCTGTTGCACCTGCCCCTGAGGCAGCACCAGGTGAGGTGCTGTGACTGGCTCCTGAAGGTCATCTGCGGGGTCGTGGCCATCCGCACGGTGTACGCCTCGCACAAGCAGGCCAAGGCCTGCCTCATCTCCCGCATCAGCTGTGAGCGCGCCGGTGCTCGCTTCCACACCCGCGGCGTCAACGACGACGGCCACGTGTCCAACTTCGTGGAGACGGAGCAGGTCAGTGCCCAGGCCGGTCCTGGTCCCGGTGGCTCAGGGGGGATGCCAACCGTGCAGATGTGTTTCTGTGGGGGGGTATTTGAGGCAGTTTCTGATGAGCAGGCTTCTTACTGTAACTGGAGGACTGAGCTGGGCATTGGGACTGTGCCTGCAAGTGTGGCCTCGGGGTTGCCTGGTGTATATTTTGATTCACTTCTAATGCTGGGAAACTGTTGCTCACCTGAGTGCTTTCAGCTAAAAGGAAGCAGGGTTTTGCCAGGATGAAGAAGGGTGGCAGTTATACAAAGAGCAGCTGATAAGAGACAAATAGAATTTAGGAATCTTAAGACAAAAGCCAGTACGTCCATATGGAGGGATGAGAGAAGAAACAACTCTGTTTTATTCTAAATCAGCTGAAGCTTCATCCTAGAAGCAGTCTCAGCACCTGGGCTGTGAAATATGCGTGTTCAGCCGCTGCTCTCAGTGCCTGTGGGCTAGAACCATCTGCTTACTTTCTCATTGATTAGTTTTCTAAATCCTGTCCGCTTCCCTGAGATGCTGTCTCACAACTGTTGTTTTTCTCTCCAACTTTTCAACGTGGAGGCTGATGCCACCGTGTACACTAGCAGGTGGAATAAATTAGAAGAGGGGATGGCGCAGGTGCAGGATGGCTGTGGGTGTCGAGCTGCAAACACCTGTGTTTGCTTAGTGGCTGTGGCTTCGCAGGCCCGCCTGCCGACTGCAGCTGCGAGGGGGTTTCCTGGGAGGACTGCAGCCAATTTAATTCCGCACAGATTGGAGCACCTGGCTTCTGTGCGCTAGTGGCTGCCTTCTCGGGCTTCCACAAAGGTGAAGACGGTCCTCTCCAGTTAGACACTGAGCCTTAAGATGAGCAGCAGGGCCAGTTTCTTGCCTGTGACTTCTGCTCAAGATATCTGTGCTCCTGGATATAGACGCAGCAGGTAAATACCTGGTTTAAAATGACACAGAGAAAACGGTGCCCCCCAGTGGAGGCCGCTTTTTTTTTTTCTTCCCCCTCATGTCTTCATGATGAAAATTATTTCCTTTTGTTCTCATGCCTCATGTTCATTACCACTCTCCTCCCTGCATCATTAGGCTTTGAATCATCCACTTCATTCAACGAGTTTTTTATTATTTATCACCTGCCGTGGGTTGGGTGCTGTGCTGGGAACTGGGTGCAGAGTCTGACTGTACAAATCAAATTGCCAGAACCCTGGAGCCTGGTAGCAGAACCAGGTTCTAGAGGTTTCTTCAGCGGCCCCCGAGTGAGGCCCACGCCTCCCCCGCTGTCTCGTTTCTCCATCCAGCCCTCAGGCCGACAGGCTCCTCTTGTTTGGTGTGCCCTGGATTTTTGGATTTCAACCACTTTTTTAAAATTAGGGTCTTGTATACTGTATCTTATGAAGTAAGTCCTTGGAAATCAACTACCCTCCACGTCACTGTGATTTCCTGAAAGAGCATATTAAGTGAAAACGAAGAGGACTGGAGTGGTTCCTCAGGCAGCTGTAACAAATAGAGTGGCTTAAACAACTGAAAATTATTCAGAGGGCCACTCTCCCCCTGCAGCCCCTAGGGAGGCTCTTTCCTGCCTCTTCCAGTTCCTGGTGGCCAGTGTCACTCCAGTCTCTGCCTCCTCCATGTGGTAGCTTCTCCCGTGTGTCTCCCCTCTCTGTAAGACACCAGTTACGTTGGATGAAGGGACCTCCCTACCCCAGTGTGACCCCATGTGATCTAACCACATCTGCAATGACTGTTTCCAAAAAGGTCATATCCCCGAGGTGCTAGGGGTAAAGACTGCAGCATATCTTTGGGGGGGTGTTAAAATTCGGCCTTTAGCATGGACAGGATTCGATGTCAGAGGCCTGTGCTTTGAATGCAATACATTTAGCTTTATGAAAATCTATTTTGCATCTTTCTGCAGACCAGGGTTGAGGCCTTTGCTCTGGTTATTTCATCTACACATGCCTGGTGACTTGTGTTTGTCTCCTGTGTACCCAGTTTGCTTGCTGTGCCCTCTGTGGTCATCCATGCTCATGGGCAGCACTTTCCTGGCCTGAAGAGATCACATTCCTTCCTTTACTCCTCTCTCTGTGACCAGGTGACAGAGAGGGAAACTGAGGCCAAAAGTGGTTAAGGAATGTTCCCAGCTTCATCCTACTGGGCAAGTGGGAGTGAGGCCCAGGTTGGTGTCGTCCCAGGGCCCACATGGTGATCTGCTTTCTCTGTCCATCCTGCCTCCCCTGCCCAGGGACCCCAGATGCCCTCTGTGAGAATTACAGCTGTGGGGCGTCCAGCCTTTCGCTGGTTAAACCCGTGTTCTTCCACCCAGAGGGAAAGCCTATGATTCCATCGCAGGTGCCCGATGATCAGCTTTGTCCTGTCACCTGGGGGCAAAGAAGGTCCTGATAAGAGGATGGGACACAGAATTAGAACATTCTCATGGGGGGGGGTAGAGGAGAACTTGGAGGCATCTCTTCCTCTGGGGTCTGGAACTTTGGGGCTGCGGTCGGCATTTTCTGACCCTGGTGTCCCACAGGTTCCCGCTCAAGGGGAGCGAGGTCTGATGCGGGCAGTGGTGTTGTTCGCATGTGTTCTTTACAGTGAAGGGCGACTGTTGCACAGCTTGAATTGGATCCTGGGCACTGTTAAGAGTTGTCATGGAGAAATGCTGGCTGAGCTGGTTTCTTTCTCGCAGCCCAGGCCGTGCAGCTCCCACGGCCGCTCAGTGGTTTGCGCTCACTCACGGTGGCCAGCTCTGCCTGCAGTAGTTTAAACAACCTGCAACTTCATTCCTTTACTGTCAGGAGAATCAGGGAGGTTAACCAGCCTGTTGGTGGCCAGTATCTGGACACAGACAGCGAGTTGTTCACCCAGTGCCTTTCCCCTTTGGAGATTAAGGGATCGAATGTCAGCCCAGCAGTATGGCTCCCTGGTTCATGTAATTCCTGCAGTCCAGGGAGCTGTGGGTCTAACACTCAAGTCCTCCCCTGCAGAATTACTAATGCATGTGTGATCTGAGCGTGATCTAGCCATGGAAAGCTACCCTGTAAGGGAGCAGGCTGGTGAGAAATGGAAAGGACCAGCAGCATCGCCCGGGCCGGCCCTGCCAGGCCAGGGTAGAGTTACTCAGATAAAGGGCAGTGCATCTGAGAACTGCCACCGCCTCCCCCTCGTGATGCTCAGGCCTGTACTTTTTGCCCTTTAAAACTCCCCTGCACGACCATGCCGGTAGGAGCCTGCAGGCAGATGGGGAGTTGGTCCACTCCGGGATAACGGGGGTGGGAGGAGATGCATTCAGCCTTTACCGTGTAAGTGCCGTCTGCTTCTGTGCAGGTGCCGTCACCCTGGGAGCTTGTGGCAGCTGTGTAGTGTGTGTTGACTCAGGGAGTGGCGCGTTAAGGACACGGTGGCGTGAGGCCAGGACCGACTACAAGTTCAAGTCGAGTATTGACTTGCTTTGTCAAGTACAGGGCTGACGAGTGCCCTCAACGGCACCTGTGGTCACAGCTTGTTCGCTTCATTCATTCAGCCCTTTCCCGGTTGCCCTCTCTCCTTCGGTAGCTGGCAAAGTGAAAATAGAGGGCTCTAAGGAAGGCCTCAGTTAAACCCCAGAGCACGCTTGCTTCTGTTCCTAAAAGGGGGTGGGGGGCATTGCGGGGCTCTGCAGGGAGCTTGGGAAGGTGGCGGGAGTCGCCGCCAGCTCACAGACCGGGGGCTCCGCCTGCCCCGGCTCGGAGGCTGGTCGGCGGCCAGCACGCCCGGGGTGCGCCGGCCCGGGTCAGGGAGCCGCACCCCCAGGGCAGCGGAGCGCGGGCCTGAGGTCCACTGTCTGCCCTTCGTTCCGGTGTCGGGTCTCAGGCGGCCGGATCCCGTTACGCCCAGGACATTCGGTTTCACTGAGGAACACTTCCCTTTATGTTTCCTTGCGGTGCAGACGATCTACATGGATGATGGCGTGTCCTCTTTTGTCCAGATCAGAGGCTCGGTTCCGTTGTTTTGGGAGCAGCCAGGGCTTCAGGTAGGTAATAAAAAAGTCTGCGCACGTGTGTTGCTGTTCACCCTCCTTTCTCTCCGGCATGGCTGTGGTTTGTTTCTTTTAACCATGTTTCTTTCACTGCACAGTGGCACAGTTTCTGGTCTTTTCCCGCAGCACAGCTGGATTGAGCTGTGCTGTTAAAGTGTGCACGCAAGCACGTGTGTGTGTGTGTGTGTTGTGTGTGTGGTGTGTATGGTGTGTATGCAGAAACATATACATTGTGTGTAATTTTCTGATCATGAGCTGTTGATGCAACTGAAGTAGGAAGGTCGTGGCTGACGAGTGAACCACGAAGTATAATCAGATAGAATCACCTTAGGTCAGATCCGAAATTCCACATATTGAGAATGTGGTTAAGTTTGAGAGTCGTGACTGTCCTAGAGGGCTTTGTAAGGTCCTCGGGCCGGGCAGCAGGCCTGGCATTGGAGGTGCCTGTTGTGTGGCCTCGTGAGAATTGCATAGAGCTTTCTCATGATTTCTAAAAATACCCCCTGCCGTCCAGAACAGGGCTCTGGCCAGCACTGAGGTATCTGGCGTTCTGTGTCCTGGGAAGAGTTCGGGGGGTGCTATGTTCCAAGAACACGTTTGTCGTCAGTGGGCCGGCTCTGCCTCATTCAGTGAGTTCCTACCTGGGGCGGGGAGGGGTGGGTCAGGAGGGTCACAGCCAAGTGGACTTGAGATTCCTCAGCACAGATCCCGGAGGATCCTGGGTCGCCCTCCCCGGCCAGAGGGATGTTGTGTGCGCGGCAGACATCTCGCCCCTGCCTCCGTCCCTTCGGCTCTTCTTACTTCAGGCTCGGTGTGACAGTGGTTGGGACATCAGCCGGTGACTGAAGAGGCTCAGGGCCATCTTCCAGGTTCTTGGGGGTGTTTGACATGGCTGGGTCTTCCCCGGGCCTTGCCTTGACCCTGTGTCACTGTAGGCGCATGAAGCATGTCAGCTCTTAGAGCGAGCTGGGCATTGGAGTGTCTCATTTGGGCTCTGAGTTCTGTGGGGGGAATAGCTTCATTAACATTCAGTCTTTCCATTAGGAAGGAATGACTGAGATGTCTGAGGACAGCTGGTGGCATTGAGTGGTGGCAGAGAGAAGCCCTCCTGAGAATGATTATGACGTGGAAAATTCCTCTGGAGCGCATCCCAGAAGTGTGTGTGTGTTTTAAGAGCTCCGTTGAGATATAATTTGCATGCCATAAATTGTACCCATGGAAAGCGTACAATCAGTGGTATTTCGTGCATTTACAGAGCTGTGTAGCCATCACCATAGTCTAATTTTAGAACAATTTCATCATGGCTAAAAAACCCAGTCCGCATGAGCAGCGGGCTCCCCCTCCCCTCCCCCTGTGCTCGCTGAGGCCTAAGCAGCCGTTGATCTGCTTTCAGTCTCTGTAGACTGGCCTCTCCTGGACAGTCCAAAAGAGCGTTTGAAATTCGATTTTCTTCAGATTCGGAGATTTCCTTCTGAAACTTCTGGAGCTCTGTATTTAGACGACTAAAAAGCAAAGAGCAAATGAGTGCAGAAGGAAGGAGGGGAGACCACATGAAGAAATTCACAAGTCGGGGGGATGTTCATGACAGTCTCATCCGATGTGAAATTAGCCCATTTCCCCCAGGGCAGGGGCCCCTCTCCAGGGATCTCTGAGCACTAACCTCCAGGCACTGAGCTGGAGGCTTTGGGGCAGCTGCGATTATTAGGGAGTCTTCCCAGCAGTGCACTCTGTCCAGGTTGTATGGCCCTGGAGCAAGCCTGGCTCTTCATTCATGTGTCCAGGACTCTCCATGTTCTGGTCTCCCTCTTCTAAAAGCAAAGCAAAACGCATATGTTGTTCCCTCTTTAATTCTGGTCTCTAGTCTGGCCTTCCCTTGTGCAGCCGGACCCTGCTGGGGAGCAGCTGTCCCTCAGCCTGACAGTATCAGTGGGACCTGGGTGGCCCGCTTTCCTGCAGCTGCAGCACCTTCCAGATCATACACCTGTGCTTCTCCAGAGCCTCCCTCCGCGGTTCCTTCAAAAGGCTTTGTGTTCATTCATCTTATTAAGGATGTGCTGACTTTGGGTCTATACCCATGGTTATCCTCTAGACACCATCCATCATCAAGGAGAAATTGGGTTGTCCCCACAGGGGACCTGCAGGGCTGCTCTCGGTGGTGATCTGTGGTCTCTTTCACTAAACTGTATAAATAGCAGCCCTGAGGGTTGATTCAGGTTGTTTTTCTCTATTTCGGACTTTTCCCCTTTCTTCTTCATTTAGGTTGTATTAAAAGTGCAGATATTTTTGGATGAATAGCTTGCATTTGAAGTTGCAATGTTGCAACACATTGATTGGTTGCCTCCCACACGCGCCCTGATTGGAGCTGGGATCGAGCCTGCAACCGAAGTACGTGCCCTTGATTGGAATCGAACCCGGGACCCTTCAGTCCGCAGGCCGACACACTAACCACTGAGCCAAACCAGCTAGGGCTAGAGTACATATTTTATATACTGTTAGTCTGTTGAAGATTTTGCCCCCCTTGTCACTTAAAGACCTTCCTCCCACGTAACATTCACATATAGACTCACGTCTTGCAAAGGTCAGCTAGTCTGTGTTGTGAAGCGTCCTGTGGCCCAGCTGGGCGAAGATGCGGGGCAGCTTAGCTTCTCTGCTGTTCCCACCTTGCCTGCATTCTCCCTGTCAAAGACTGTTTGCTCAGTTCTTGGATCCATTGTGCTGTGTGTGCTCATTTGTGTGGTTGTATCTTTCTTTGTTCCAAAATGTGAGATGGCTTGTAGAACAATGGTTTCAAAAATAATGAAGAGGTTGAGGTGGGGGGGGGAAATACTTGTATTGAAAATGAACTGGAGCCAAGATAAAGCTGCATATACATTTTGTCCGTGGGCCTTGAGTGCTTGCACAAAGCCCCCGAGCTTAAGGCAACCATCACAGAAACACGATTGCTCATCCTGTGATTGAGAGCATAGACCTTGAAGCTATACAGACCTGGGTTCTAGTTAAACTTCTGACTCTCCCACTTAGGATCCATATACTTTTCTTATTGAATTTATTGGGGTGACATTTGTTAATAAAACTATACAGGTTTCAGGTATTATACAATTCTACAATACATTATCTGTATATTGTGTGTTGACCTTCCCAAGTCAGGGCTCCTTCCATCACCTTCTATCCCCCCTTTACCTTCTTCAGTTCCCCCCACCCCTTTCCTCTGGCAATCACCATATTGTTGTCTCTGTCCATGGGAGCCATATACTTTTGAAAAATTCTTATCTCAAAACAAAGTTCTTATCCCCAGAAAAATGTACTTATCTCAAAAAAAATCTCCAAAAATGTCATTTCAAACAAGAAGTTCTTATCTCAAAAAACCAAAAAAAAACCCCAAAAACAACTGTAGAGAAGTTCTTATCTTTGCTAAGCCTTAGTTTACTCTTCTGTTAAATGGAGTTAACAATACCAACCTCAGGGTTATGGAGAAGGTTGAATATCATAAAGTAGATTAGAATGTAGCACAGGATCCAGAACCTAGAAAGCACTGAGAATGCAGCTGTTAATATTACAAACATAAATTGTAACATCTAGGAGACAAAAGCTCAAGTTGCATTAGAAGCATAGCTATTTGCATCCGGAAGGAGGAATGACAATTTCCCCGTATCTCCGTGAGGACACTGTGAGGTGCAGTGACAGTGACCTCATATCTCTGTCGGTATACAGCGCAAGGACCAGTCTTCGGGCTGTTCTATCTCCCAGCCCCTCCTAGACACCCCAGAGTGAGCCTCTTATTCATCCCACAGACGCTTATTGAGCATCTGTGGGTACATGAGGCACAGCCCCTGGCATCAGATACAGCCTTTGGGGAGGAGGGGACAGGACATGACAGTGTGTGAATAGAGTCTACAAGAGAGGCGGCTCTGGGGAGGGCCGCTCACCCCTCTCCCCCAGCTGAGGGGGGGGTTCTGAGCTGACCTGGGAAGGATAGGGCAGAATCAGCAGGCGAGGAAGGCAGGCCTTGGCAGAGGGAACCACAGGTGCGGATGTTGTAACCCCTGAGTTCCAGCATGGGAGAGTATTCTGGGCTGACTGCCTGCAGTCCTAGGCATGGGGCATGGCGGGAGGTGAGATTGGAAAGGCAGGCAAGGGCCAGATCGGGACGGGCTTGGACATTCTGCTAAGGAGGTTATATTTCTCCCCAGTTGCTGCCAGAGAAGTGGTGCCCAAACTTTGCTGCACATTAGAATCACCTGGGCAACTTTAAATCTCCTGATAGCCAGGTTGCCTGCTATCCCAATTAAATCACAGTGTTAGGGGTGGGAGCCAGGCATCAATACTTCCTGAAAACCTCTAGATGACTGAAATGTTCAGGAAGGTTTGGGAACTACTCAGGGGTGTATTGATAAACCAGTTTTCTGAGGGCCAAGAGAGAGAAGTTTGATTTTCAGCATTTTCCCATTGCTGTGCTGTAAATACTCCCATTGTGGCTGATTTCAAGCCACCAGTTTAATGTCCCTGAACTTGGACTTGGGAAGAGATATGCACACAATGGGTTTGTGAGCTGGTAGCATTTGGCTCCAGCACACACTGGACCACTGCACTGAAGGATATCCAGAGGTGGGTGACATGATCAGACATAAGTGTAATAGGTTTTAGTTTTGGGGGAAAAGACTGAAGGTAAAGACACCAGGCAGGACACTAGCAGAGATCCAGGTAAGATGCTGGCAGCCTTAACTAGTGGGGGGGCAGTGGGTGCCAGAGAGATTCACAGATGCCCTTGGTGATTGTGGGGCTCTCTCAGGTGCTGGTGCAGACTCTGGTCTGACTCAGAGCCAGGTGTCCTCAAGACTTTGGTTATTCTCATGGCCAATGCCCCTAGGTCTGTGGTCTGTAGGATTGAAGTGACGACTTCAGACGGGACTGATTGTCCAAGTGTCCACCTGGCCAGGGGGAGGAGGACGGGCGATGGGGAAGGAGGGGAGACCAAATAAAGCATCGCAGTCAGTTCCAGTGTGCCAGTGCCAACAGTGGCTTCATTCCAGCCCCAACTGAAGCTCCTCCTTGAGGATTCCGACACACAGCGGCCTCAGGACTGGGTGACACCGGAGAGGGCAGATTCGGGTCGGTGTCAGAAAGGGTCAGAGGAGGAGGCAGGGTGGGGGAGGCAGGAGGCGAGTCCTGAGGCAACGATACGAAAGGGATGGCGGAGGAAGGGTGGCGTCCTGAGAGAATATCCAAGGCCCTGTCTACCTGAAGAAGTGGGTGAGCGCAGTCTGAGGCCATGATGCCTGAGGAAGCAGCCGGGGGCAGGCTGGGCCTGGTCGCAGTGCCCTGTGGCTGTGCAGTGTGGACACAGCATGTCACCCCACCCGGCCCCCAGCTGCTCATTTCATAAACCTTCCCCCCCCCCCCCCCCCCCGCAGGCATTTGCAACCTGAGCTAAAAGGGGATGGAGGAAGATGAGTAGCAACCAGCGCTTCAGACTCTAGTGCTTGTGTGCACACACACACATGTGCACGCGTGCAGGAATCACCCAGGAGGCTTGTCAAAGCAGGTTTCTGGCCCCACCCCCAGAGATTTTCATTTAGTTGCTGAGGTGGAGCCTAGGAATTTGCATTTCTAACAGGTATTCTGGGGTCTGCTGCTGCTTTGTCCAGGGACCACACTTTGAGAACAGCTGGGGAGCTTTACAGCCCTGGTCGTTAGCTGGGCAGGGCCCTTGACTTCTCAGTGTTCCCAGGTGGGTCTGGTCAGCAGTGACCTTGGATGAACTGCTGTTTGGGGACAGAACATGCCAACGATGGCCCTGCCCAGCCCTGTCCACAGGGATGGGTATCAGAGTCGGGTAAGAGAGAAGCCAGAGGCCTCAGACAGGACGTGCTCTAGCCTGTGGGCTGTGGGCTGCTGCTTCCCTGCTGGCCCCCACCATCCGAGCCCTGATGCCATGGCATCTTGCCCGGTTACACTGTCTGTTCTCAGTACGTAGGGGCACAGTTTCCATCAAATTAATTTGCACTTGTTATGCAGACTTGTTAAAAACCTGGAAGTGTGTTCCTGGGTCTTTTCACGGAGATCCCAGGGAGGGGGATCATCCAGGGCAGGGAATTCAGGGTTCCCCCATCTCTCTCCAGTCTTTCTGCGGTACCCAGAGCCGTGCTGATGCGGACGTCAGTGCGCTCGCTAACTCTCCGTCCTGGACTGGTTAGGCAGCTTGCAATGGGATTCAGGTAATTCTTATGGGAGGAATTTTGAGCCCAGAGATCGGACACTCCTGAGTCTAGTCACCTGTGACTGAAATATCTTCCTGTTCAGAAGAGAAAACGTTGGGCTCTGACTCAGGGAGACACAGTTAGAGGTGTCCAGTGATAGACCTGTCAGGACTGGAATCCAGGCCGCTGAGCCCTGAGCCCTGTTCTCCCACCCTGCCTCGCTGCATTCCCATGGGACCGAGTCCGAAACAGCCGCAGCATCCCTGACACTGGGGACAGTGCTTGCAGTGACCGCACACTGACCCGGGACATGCAGCCCCTTGGGCCAGCCCGCGGGGATTGCGGAGGGTGGCTGACAGGAACACGGACCTGATTTCCTCAGGTGCCTTCCTTGTAAATCCAGAAAAGAGACAGGAGCCAGCTTCTCAGATCTCGGGCTGGGAAAGCTTTTGGAATGAAGTTTCTCATGGCCTCAGCCAGGTGTTGACGACCGTCGGGAAGCGGGGCAGAATGGGCTCCACCACCAGACCAAGGCCTGTTGGTGGAGCCTTTCTTGGGAACCGCCAGGGTTTCTTAGGACTGAAAGGGATTGGGGGCTTTATTTATAGACTCGATCAGATGGGCACACCCAGTCCCAGTCTAGATGGGTGCTTTCTTCAGGTACGAAGAGGGACAGAGGTATTACCTGCCACGCGAAGGGCTGTAAAGCAACACTTGGCACGTATTTATAATAAGTACATCGGGCCATACAGATGGATCGAAGGACCACTTTCATGATGCTCAGTGACAACCCGAACTAAATAGTGTACTTTAAGAAACTTACCTTGAAATAACCAGACCCGCAGCAGAGTTGTCACCATCTTACCACATACACACACACACACACACTGTTGCTTCTCTTCTGAGCCACCGAGCGCAGGTTGCGTACTTCGCGTCTCGTTACGCCAGGACATTTCTCCTAAGAGCAGGGACGCCCTCGGGAAGTGTAACAGGGACGCAGCCCCGCGACCTAATCTGCAGTCCGCATTCCGGGTTTGTAGTTGTCTCAGGAGTGTCCGGCCTGGCACTCTGTCCCCTCCAGGCCAGGATCACATCCACGTTTCATTATGATGTCCCTGGCCCCCCTTAGGCTCGGTCAGCTCCCCCGCCGTGGCATCCTTGGAGAATGCGGGCTCCTTAAGTCGAATGTGCTTCTCGGTGCGCCCCGGTGTTTCGTCATGACCAGGTTCAGGGCGTAGATCCCTGGCGCCATGTCCTCCTCAGGTGTCCCTCTGCCCCTCGTTAGTGATGTTGGTCCCCTGGGCAAGGTGCTATTCGGTTTTTACTTACAGTTAGTATGTTTTCCTTTCCAACTCATAAGCAGCCTGTGGGTGACGCCCTGACCCACGCAAGTGTGTGCTCCTTGTCACTCCCCCGACAGTTATGATCAACACATGATGTTAGCTGAGCAGTTATTTACTAACATGGTTGCAAAATGATCATTTTCCACTACTCCTTCCACACCTATTAGTTTGGTATTCTACTCTAAGGATGAGTTCTCCCTTCTGCCCCATCTACCCACCCACCCACTCAACTACCTGCCCACCCACCCACCCAGCCAGCTGTCATCTATAGCTTCATGGGTTCCCACTTCACTCTTCAGGCTGCAAATCCACTACTGTCCTTAAATAGTTCAGTGCTCAAATTGTCCCAGATTTGTACAGAGAGAGCCCTTCCAGGCTACCTCCAATAACCATACATTGTTTTAAGTTTGTTTTTTAAACTTCCAGTGTTTAATAGGTAGTTCTAAATACTAAGGCACATTAGTTTGCAGGTAGCTATAACTCAAGTTTTAGGGGGCAGTCAAGGGCCCCATTGTTGCAGAGGATACTGGGACCGTGGTCTCTCTCCGGTTGGTCTAGCTGTACCTCTCCCCACAGGGGTTTGTGGTTCTGACGTGGGCCTCGTGGTCTTACCCTGGAGTTTCTCTTCTGTCTGTGGAAGAATTCCGGGGCATGGTCTGTGCTGCAGTTCGGACTGGGCCGCAGCAGAACCCGACTCAGGCTGCGGAACCTGCGTTCCAGGCCTGGGCTTCCTGAGCTGGGAGGAGCCGGGGCCGGGGCAGGGGCTGGGAATGGGTGCTGGAGGCCGGCTGGCAGCCGTGGGGAGTGGGAACACCACCCCTTCCTGGGTTAGCAGAGCAGCGGAATCATTGGTGTTATTTCTCTCTGTTTTAGGTTGGCTCTCATCATCTGAGACTCAACAGAGGCCTGGAAGCCAACGCCCCTGCCTTCGACAGGTAAGGTCCTCTGACACCATCCTGTCTGTCATCCTCAGGGGTCGTCCTCCATCAGACAGCGGCCCAAGGGACAGCAGGAAGGGGGGGCCTACACCCTGGATCTAACGTTGCTCTTTACTTTGGTCCTTTATGCAAAAGGGAGTTTCCAAAATGAGATTTTTTTTCCTGCTCTCAGGTTTCCCTGAAGGCTCAGTAATAAATGCTCAGGTAGCACTTGGAACTATTTTATCTTATCAGTTCCTTCTGCTATGTAGCTTTATCCTTTCGTCCTGATTAATAAGGGATCGTCTGAATAATAGGATATTTGTAGCTGTTTGTTTTTGTTTTAAAAGTAACATATTCCCAGGTTTTAAAAGTCACCACATAGAAAGGTATAAAGTGAGAAGTAAAACTACCCTAACTCCCAACTCCCACTACTAGAGATTCTACTGTTAGTTTTTTATGTCTCATTCTAGAAAAAAATTGACATATATGTAGTTCATGTTTTAAAACACAAATTGGACCGTAACACAGTAAATGTTTTGCAACTTTAACCTGAACTGTTAGAAATTTGAACTTGAATAGTTAATAGCTTCATAAAATACTTGCTTTTTAAATCTAAACACCATGTTTAAAAATTATCTTAGTGAAGGTCATAAAATTTCAAAATGTAATTTTGTGTTTTACTTGCTTACTTTTTAATTTATCTTTATTGTTGAAAGTATTACAGTTCTCCTCCCCTCCCCCCATGAAACAAGCTGCTGGGCTTGTTTCAAAAATCTTCACGTCTTTTCCCTGGTGGTTGTGTTTTAATCACTGGGACTGTAAACTCGTTTGCAGCTGTCTCACTTACCATAACCGGTTAACAGCAGCTCAGCTGTGACCCCCGAATTGGTACAGAGAGCAGCTTTTCCTGGAAGGAGATGTATAACCTAGTAGTGAATATGCTATTGCCTGTTTTTCTGAACACTTTTCACGTGTTCCATGCATGGTGCATGCGGTCTTCTTTTCGTTGACGTTGATCTACATTAAATGTTCGTAGGAAATAGTAAACATCTAACCAAAAACGAAATTCCTCCTGAGCTGGCCAGAGGCAAAGGGAAGGGGCTGCTGGGCTTATTTCAGAACTTTCCGTCTTTATGAGTTTGGTGTGTTTTTTAAATTAAGAACATTTACATAGACTGACAGGTTTTTAAATCGTGTGTGTGCACGCGCATGTGCTGGAGAGTATGAGCCCTCTCCTTTCTCACTCCTCCCCTACATCTCAGGGTAAACTCAGTCTCTTCTGTGAATCACCGCTTTTCTGAGGCCGTAAGTCCTTTTACAGGCTGCTACCGTTTAAAATTCTGGCTCCCCGTGAGTTCCTTTTTTAATGCTTTCCAACCGGGAAGTTTGACCCATCTGTGCCCCTTCTCACTCCCGCTGGGAGGAGCTGCCGGTATGTCATAGCTGCTGACCTGTGGCTCTCGCTGGACAGCAGTTTGGAAGTGAGTGTCTTGGAGTGAGGTCACAGGTTTCTCTCACTGACCACGATGGGGCACTGTGAGCCCCTCCCCTGCAGGGGTGCCCCCAGATCTCTGGGACATCACGGGTCTCAGAGCTTCTCAGTTCTTTGATGTGTTTGGTCCAGAGTAAATCCCTCCCCCCTCCCCCATGGCAAGAATCCTTTACATGGGAAGTTTAATACCCAGAATACTGGTCGTAGGCGCTGCACCGTTTCCCTGGGTTACTTACTGTCCTTCTGTCACCTGTCTGCCATGTCTGGAGGAAGGGGGTGTTTCGGGCAGGCCTTGGGTGTGGCTGCTCGGGGAGGATCTTGTCTCGCAGCGTCGTACAGTTATGATGACAGTGTTGGCGTCTCGGTGGGCAGTGCCGGGTCTCACCTCTGCGAGACAGTGACCTGCTGCGTTCTCCCTCTCTCACCCCGTGCAGAGCTGCTTGTGTCTGGACATCAGGGTGGGTTTAACTGCTGGCCCCTCACTTATGCCCTGAATTTGAGAAGGATGCTGACAGATGGAAATCTGACTCCTCAAAGTCCTGGAAAACTCCTCCGTTTTCCAAGGAGCTCCATCTGACAGTAACAGATGGGCAGAAAGAACGAAAAAAAGACCCTAAATGCAGAGCCACCAACACCAGGATGGATCTTTCTCTTGCTGATCTTGGCGTGGACTCCCTTAGAGCCAGTGAAATGAGTCTTGATTTATCAACACTAAGTGAATTATCTTATTTTGAAATCAAAAGGAAGGAAAGGAAAACCAACCCCCATGTGCTGAGCACTAGACTTGTCCCTGTCACCCCCCTTTTAGTCCTCATGACCACCCCTCACAGGAGGATTAGCCTTGTATTACAGATGGAGCCAGCTCAGAGGGGTGGGTAATTGGATCAGGGCTTTGGGGGCTGGTGACATGAATAATGGGTAATGTTTCTCTCCCAACCTTGGCATTTGGAGCCAGTTAAGATGTATGTGTGGGCATCAGTCACTTGGCGATCAGACATGGGCCTCATTTCTGACAAGTTGCATTGTGGCTTGGTTACGGCTTGGATGTGTGGCCACAATGGGCTTCCTCACATCGCACCCTGAATTAGGGTGCTCACTCAGTGCTGGGCAGCCCAGACTTCCCACCAGAGCAGAGCTTGCTGCTCAGTCTGTGTGTCCACGTGTCAGACCTCAGGCCAGGATGCCCCTTCCCTGGGCAGGCAGACCCAAAAGAACCCAGAAGGGCCGGGCCATGAATGTTCCATTTCTTCCGGCACCTCACCCAGTGTTGCAAACACTCAGCTCCAGGGACAGAGCTTAGCCCACCGAGGCCCTGATTTCACGATTTCATCGGTGCCTATGTCTTCCCCCAGGAGGGGCTGCAGGGAGGCGGGGCTGCCAGGGCCACAGCTCTGGGAGAGGCAGTCCCCCAGGCAGGAGCCGGGGGAGACTCGGCCTTAGCTCTGCAGCAGGGAAACCTGCGCTGGCCCCCTTCAGAATCATTCTACCCACTGCCACCCCTCAAAGTTAGTAAGAGTGGTTTTTTCTCTCTTACGGGGTTAAAAATGGTTCTTTTGTGATAATTAACTTTTTAAAAATTTTGTTTATAAAAGAAACATGTCATTGTAGAAATTTGGAAAATAATGAAATGTTTAAAGAAGAAAAGAATTTTAAATGACATAAAATTCCACCACTTCTAACATCATGGTGTGTTCTCTTCCAGTCTTTTCTCTATATTTAGGTACAAACGTGGCCCTATTACATTACAGTTTTCAGTCTGCTTTTTGCATTACGTGTTTTTCCTATGCTTTTTTCAACACAGCATTTAAACCTTTCTACCATTATTATAATTGTAAAGTTACTTTTCAAAAGCTGGTGATAGAAGATAAATATTAGTCTCTCCCTAATATTTCAACTTACATATTTTTAAGTGGTGTCTGATATACAAATAATCTTCCTGAAGACTGAAGCGTTGTTGTGGCCTCTCGTTTGGGTAACCATCGTAACGTGCAGTGCTCAGGGAAAAACTGGACCCTGCGGTTGACTGCCCTCCTACCAGGTTTTCCAGTTTGGAGGACAGACGGTACTGAGTGAAACAGATTAATTTCAGAGATATGCACATCGCATTTGTAAGGCTCTGTTCATGCAAGGCCTGGTCAGCTGTTCTGGATTTAATGGGGTGCTTTATGGAAGGTCCTTCCTCTGACGTGCAGGGTTTATTCCTGGCCCGAGCCTTTCGCGGGGAGGAGCATCCGGGACCTTACTCCCAGCAGGTCCCCTCCAAATTCTCTCCCCCAGCCTGCGTCTGGTGACCCGGGTTCACGGTGCTGCCTCCTCTGTTGCAGACATATGGTACTTCTGAAGGAGCAGTATGGGAAGCAAGTGGTCGTAAACCTGCTGGGGAACAGAGGCGGAGAGGAGGTGCTCAACAGGGCCTTCAAGGTAAACACAGCCCCTTGCCCGCTTCTCCACACGGGGGTGTGGGGAGGGGAGGGGAAGGCAAGGGGCCCCTGCTCAGAGGCAGGCTCAGGCCGGGGGCTGGAAACGTAATGCAGATCTCACCATGTTCGGGGAGCTTTTTCCCCACTGGAGCTCCAGCATTAGGTGATTTGGGCTCCTGACAGGAAGTTTAATTTTTATGAGCTGATGGCTGGGAGAATTTGCTCAGAGTCAAAACAGAGCATCTTCCATCTCCAGCTGCATTTCCTCTAGAGCTCCCACTGGGGCCTTGGGAACTCAGGATATTCGGACCTTTCCCTGCTCTCTTAGGTGGACACGCACACATGCATGCACACACTCACCGCCACACACATGCATGCACGTGTGCACGAATGTTTGAGCTTCGCCCACGCACCCCTGACCTGCTCAGTGAGCCAGAGCTTCCCTTCTTTCCTTGGTCTGGCTCAGCTGCTGGCCCCACCTCCTGGCAAGCTCAAACAAACACCTTCAGGGCACTAATGCCTGGAGCGGCTCTTCTGAGCCCCTGACCTGCTAAGGCAAAGAATTTTACATGATTTCCTCCTGCTAACTTGAGGCCTTCAAACCTTCCACTCTTGCTTGGGCTGCCGCTAAAAGCTGCTGCTTGTGCCCAGCTGCCCATGGCTCCCTGGGGCTTCCCTCTGCAGGGTTAGGGAGATGTGGGGAGAAACCGTGGACAGGGAAGGAAGCACTTGGAACAAAAGGCTCCCTCCACCACCACCCTGGTCTCTCCCTGTCCCCAGAGCTCCAGTATGTATTCAGTCTGCTATGTGAAAAGCTCCGGAATGGGCTGTGGGCGCCTCCACAGTCCTTTCCAATCCCCCACGGCCCCCACTTAATGGAGAAAAGCCCTCTGGTTGTTCCAAGGTCAAGGCATCCTCTGATGGAGAGAGTCAAAAGTCAGGCCTCGCCTAACAGGCAGTGGTGTTCGCTGTCTTCCTGACCCCTGGCCCCTGACCCCTGGCTATGGCAGCTGGATCCAGCTGGGTGCTCATCTCACTCTCCCTAGCAAAGCCACCAGCTTGGAGCAGCCTTCTGGGCTGCCAGTTTCATTTGGCCAGACCTGCTTTTCCTGTTTGGTTTGTTGCTCCTAGCAACAAGATTGAGAAATAGCTCCCCTCCACCCATCTTGGCAGCAATTTGACAGCTTACTTTAAGGAAGAAGGGGGGAAAAGCAAGAAGAAAAAAGAACCCAAGATTTTTTCTCTTTATGCCTTGAGTTATGGGGAGAGGGTGTCCTCAGTGACCTGTCGGCTGGTAGAAGTGCGTCCTGGGCTGACAGGCTCTTTTGGCACGTCAGGGGCAGGAGATGGCAGCAGTCCCCGCGCAGGCCAGGGAGGGCAGGCTCCCAGGCAGGTTAGGAGGAAAGGGACTGACATTCCACCTGCAGGAGACCTGACCCAGTGTCACGTGGAGCCCCAGCCCCCTCAGCCCATCAGCTCTGCAATGCTGAGGTCCACACACCCGCAGCCGTCCTATGACCCAGCGGTTGTCAAGCCACAGGGGAGCAGCGCCTGCTCCAGACGTACAGCCACTAAGCAACACACTGTTCAGTTTAGCTGATGTCATCTTCATAGCAAGACTTCCTTGACGGTGGCACCCATGCAGTGATTCGCATTCTGGCCCATGGTGGATGGGTATTTTGAGTCATAGGTACTAGACAGCTGTAAGTCCCTCTAGTCCTTCAAAGCCCTTAGACACTGTGCACAAGTCTGACCTGAAGCCGAGGGGGTGGGGGGAGACCCGAGGCCAGGTCTCCGGGAAGCAGCCGGATCTCCGTTCCCATGGGGCCGGTGAGAGAGCTGAGGGGTGGGCAGGGAGGTTCCCTATGTGGAATCGAGGCCTCTGCCAGGAGCACCCAGAGGACCCCCTGGGAGACTTAGCACTTCAGAGCACACTCACCTGGAGGCTTGCACTTGTCTGGATGGGGCTGGTTACCAGGCAACCGTGAGCTAGATTATGAGCTCCCAGCCTGCTGCGCTGCCCAGTGCCTCAGGGGCCTGTGACACTTGGGTGCCTGAAGAGCAGGGTGGTCCTTCCCTCACTGGTGCCCTGGGAGAGCCCTGCAAGAAGGGTGATGTCAGAGCAGGGCTGGGGGCTTCCCTGGGAGCCTCACCTGGCCTGGCTGTCTTTTGCCCCAGGCAGACCTTCTGTAGGCAAGATGCGCTCTGTGGGTTTGCCCCGCGCCTCCCTTTCAGGGTCAGGACTGACAAACCGTTTGGTCCACCACAAGCCGTGAAGCTGAGCTGTGCGCTCCCGAGTGGTGGGTCGGCGCTCGGATTCCAGCCGGCAGGTTTGCTGGCGCTGTCTTCCTTCCCAGGCCCCTGCCACCCTCTCTCTCCCCCTCACAGAAGCTGCTCTGGGCCTCTTGCCACGCCGGTGACACGCCTATGATAAACTTCGACTTCCACCAGTTTGCGAAAGGCGGGAAGCTCGAGAAGTTGGAGAACCTGCTGAGGCCCCAGCTAAAGCTGCACTGGGATGACTTCGACGTGTTCTCTAAGGGCGAGAATGTAAGTCCACGGTGAGTCTGCCCTGCGTCTTCTGCGCTGCGTCTTGTCTCCCGCTGGCCAGGTGGCAGGGGCCGGGCTCCCCTGGGATGTGCGCCTCTCTGCTGGCCACGCTCGCAGTTTCCCGGGCCCCAGGCTCAGCGATGGTGGGACCTGGGGTTCCGGCCTCTCCTTCCCCTTCCCACAATCAGAACATGCTTTTGACTTCTGTGAGTAGATAGGAAAACATATTCAATTTACTAATAAAGGGGAGTAGGTTAGAATGTGGAGCCATGGAAACCATATAACTTATCCAAACTGTGATGCAAACCCAAGAGTGAAGGGACAGTGGCATAATCCCAAGAAAGCAGATGTGGGTTTCCCTGCTCAGAGCTGAGCAGAAAAAGGAAGTCGGGTTTCCTCGAATCACAGTACAGTCGATCCCCATTTTTCCGATCCTGTATCTGCAAATGTGCTCACCCGCTAAAGCTCACACTCCCAGCATGTGCACAGACGCTCTTAGCCGGTGAAAACGAGTCGCCCAGCCCGCATGTTCCCAGCGGGCTCTGCCCTTCTGTTCCGCTCTCATGCTGCAAATAAGTTCTTTCTGCCGTCTTATTAGTGCCACAGTTTCACATTTTTGTGCATTTTGTTGGCAATTTCACTGTTGGAAACGGCTCCCAAGTATAGTGCTAAGTGTTGTCTAGTGACCCTCAGCACAGGAAGGATGTGACGTGCCTTACGGAGAAGAGACGTGTGAGGGACGCTTCGTGCAGCGGTGAGAGTGCACTGGCTGTGAATTCAGTGTTAGCGGATGAACAACACGTGCTGCCTAAGGTGTCTTTAACCGGAAGCGCATATAAAACAAGGTTACATGTTGAGTAGTTGATGAAATACGTGACCCAGTGTTTCCCCTTCGGGCCGTGGCTCAGCGTTTGCTCGCGTGCTAACAGTTCAGCTCACCGATTGTTCGCGGCAACTTTCTGGAACATGACTGCAGAGTCACGAGAACTGACTGTATTTAGAATGAGCCGGGTGTGCGGGCCGCCGAGCTGTGCTCTGGGGTCCTGGTGAGCTACTAGGGACATGCGAGGGGCACGAGTTTTGGGGGATCTACTGTCAAGCATAGGCCACTGTGCTCCAGCCATTGCTCCTTCAAGCATAACATGTAACCATTTATTTCCTGTTGTTTCCCTAAGTTTCCAGAAAGGCACTTTGCGGATGAACTGTCTCGACTGCCTGGACCGAACCAACACAGTGCAGAGCTTCATTGCGCTCGAGGTGGGTCCCTGCCACAGCCCCATGGGCCATTGTCTGCGCCCAGAGTCTGTGCCTTCAGCAGGCGGGCTGGGCCGGGCACCTTCATGGGGAGAGTGAGGGCATCACTGGGCTCCCTTTCTGACTGGGGAGCAGGACGGGATGTGCCAGGCATCTGGAGAGAGGTGTTCCTAGGAGGCTGGCTTGCCTTTGAGCTGTCATAGGCACACTTCTCGTGTCTCAGACGTGGTGACCCAGCTGCACCTTGGGGACCTGGTCCTGTGTAAGGGTCATTGTGCGCACACTGTTGGGCAGAGGCAGAGTGAGGCCGGTGCAGTGAGGCTGGTGCGATGAGGCTGGTTTGAGGCCTCGGAGGGAAACCCCAGACTGTCCGTGTGTCTGGGTGACCTCTCCTGGCTCCCTGCTTGCAGGAGGTGGTGGGGTCCAAGCCTACTGCCCTGGTTGCTGTCCAGCCCTCTAGTGGTGGGGGCAGGGAAGTCAGGAGTGTGGGGGTCAGAGGAGGGCAGGGTGGGATGGTGAAGTGAGGCAGCTGTGGTGCAGGCCCCATTCTGTGCTGCAGGGGAGGGGGGCAGAGGGATCCAGGGTCTGCCGAATAAGGAAGCCATAGGGCGATGAGAGGAGGCAGCTTTGGGGCAGCTTCCGTCCGTGTGGAAGTCAATGACAACTGTCCCTTCTCACCCAGGTCCTTCACCTGCAGCTAAAGAGCCTGGGGCTGAATTCAAAGCCCATCGCCGACCGCTTCGTGGAGTCCTTCAAAGCCATGTGGTCTCTGAATGGGCACAGCCTGAGCAAGATGTTCACGGGCAGCCGGGCCCTGGAGGGGAAGGCCAAGGTGGGTGCAGGCCGCGGGGGAGGTGGCGGAGGAGGGTGGGGGCCGAGTGGATCCCTCTCACGGCCTGTGGTCCGGCTCTCGCAGGTGGGGAAGCTGAAGGACGGCGCCCGGTCCGTGTCACGCACCATCCAGTCCAACTTCTTTGACGGGGTGAAGCAGGAGGCCATCAAGCTGCTGCTGGTCGGGGACGTCTACACAGAGGAGTCTGCGGACAAAGGAAGGATGCTTCTGGACAACACAGCCCTGCTGGGTATGGGAGTGCCCTCTCCACTTGCATGGAGGCGTCAGGCAGCTCTGCCACCCACAGGGGCATCCCTTCCCACCCCCATCGTGTAATCCAGGTGGCAGGTGGCAGACACTCCCCTGAGCTGTAGGGCATATGGAGGGAGTGTCTGTGCTCTGCACATGGGTGGCTGTGACTGTAGCCTGACCAGTTGACCTCAGCAGCTTGCGGCTGTGTTTCATAGTCTTTTATGAGTTGGTCAGTCACATGTGGCCACACTAGGTGGCAGAGGAGAGGAGGCTCAGGAAAAAACAAAGTTTTTGCACTCACAGGACCTAGAAATTGGGGAGGGGAGGGGAAAAGAGAAGGGGCGGAGCACACAGGGCCACATGGAAAAACCCCAGGGGTCAGGAGGCAAAAGGCAGGAGCCAGAGGAAAGCTTAGGCCCTGGCCCTTGTCAGGTTTCTGTGGGAAAGGCATGGCGGGTAAATGGTTGAGAACTGGCGAGTTTAAATCATTCCAGTGGGCTTTGGGCTGCAGAATGGGGCTCTCATTGGCATGCAGGATGGACGATGGAAAACACAGATGGGAGTAAGATGTTTAAAGTTTTATTTACTTAAAACGTGGTTAGTTGCAGTGTCTCCTCACTTAAATCCCCGCTGGGTCATGGAGTGAATGCTGAGGGTGAGATTCCTAATGACCTGAAGTCATAGGCTCCGTGGCTCTGGTTGGGGAACGGGTGCTGAGAGGGACCACCTGGTCCTGGTTCCCAGGACTCTGTGGCAGAGATGCCCTAGGGGAGCGTCCTGCGTATGGTGGTTTTAGCCTGTTCATACGATGGCCACTACCTGCTCTTGTGGACAGAGACCCCGTCCGTGTTTCTGGAAGATGCATGGGCCTGTGGGGTGCAGACAAACATGCCCTTTGTGTGCCTCCTCCCAGTGACTCCCAGGATCCTGAGAGCTATGTCGGAGCGCCAGGCGGAGTTCACCAACTTCAGGCGGATCCGTATTGCCATGGGCACCTGGAACGTGAACGGAGGGAAGCAGTTCAGGAGCAACCTCCTCGGGACGGCCGAGCTGGCCGACTGGCTGCTGGACTCGCCCCAGCTTTCCGGAGCGGCCGAGCCCCAGGGTGAGTGCGGTCGCCTCAGGAAAACAAAACACAAACTCCATCGAGCTCTTGGCTCACCCTGTTCCATAGCTGGTGACTCGTGAAATTTGGTATTTGGTGTTCTCACTCCTTCAGGGTTTAAAAAACGCAGTGGGCTGGCTACCTTTCCGGAGCACACCTGGCAAATTAACCACCTGACACCTGCTCTGTCCAAGTGTTTGGAAGGGTTATCAAAGCCGAGACTCTCTTCTGTTCACATACATGAGATTTTACAGGTTTAGGTTTTGCTCATTAGAACCTTTTGTCTAAGGAAGAGGCGGCTTCTAGATCGTGTTGCTGGGAGGAGCTAGACACGCATGTCCCTTCACTGCTGGCCAAGGACATCTGTCCTGCCTTTTCCCAAACCAACCATACCACCAGATACAGCCACTTTAATTCACAGATTTGTGTGCCTTTTAAGAAGGAACTAATCCCAAATCTGACACCTCACCTTTTGTCTTAGATCATGCGAGATGATCTTTAATGGCCTCAGGACTTGAAGAGTGAATGAATTTTCTGTGGTCAGCCCTTACCCAAGGGCCTTGCTCCCTTGAATTCTGGGAGAGACTGGAGCTCCAGTTCTCTGCCTGTCCATGCGCGAGAGCCTCTCACTGTCACCAGAGCCCCATCCCTGTGGCGGCAGGAACAGTTTGCACCCCAATTGCTGCCTGAGGGAGCAGGGTAGGTCTTGGTGGGTCTGATTTCCTTCATCTCCTGTCTTGCCCCCAGATGACAGCAGCCCAGCTGACATATTTGCCGTGGGGTTTGAAGAGATGGTGGAACTGAGTGCAGGGAATATCGTCAATGCCAGGTAAGCGGCTGGGCGCCAAGGCAGCAGGAGAGAGACGTGAGATTCACCGAGGGTTTCCCCAGCCAGGTGCAGGTCCCCAGGCCATGTGTCTGCATCTGCTGACCTGTGTGTGCCCCTCGATGTGCAGGGGCTGCTGACTGCCCTCCCCCACTCCTCTCTCTCTGCTGACTAAGGGAATGGAAGGGGGCGGGTTATTGAGTGTGCTGTCCTGAGCCGCAGGCCGGGCCGTGGGCAGGCTGCACCCTGCTGTGAGCTGGCCGCTGGCCTGGAGCCTGTGGGTGGAGGGCGAGTGGGAGGGTGCTGAGTCACCTTTCCTGGGAGAGGGGAGAGCAGGAGTGTGGGAGGAGGTACCTCTCTTCTCTCTGCCACTGATTCACTTGGGGTGTAGAGTCTTCCAGACCTTTTCTTTCCTAAACTGGTGAGGCTTTATTTCAGGAATTTTCTGAACAGATAATAAAACCTGACTCTGGAGCTCTCAGGAGCAAGGGGTCCCATGATGGGTTTCGGGCGGCAGGGGTGGGGAGAATGTGCTGTGATGTGTATGACACACCAGAAATAAATGGACAGGCCAGCGCTGGCGTGGGGCCTGGCACCGTAAGGGAGTGCAACAGCGCGATATCACGTGCGAAAGGAACGGGCTGAGGGCTGGGAGAACCCACTGCTAGCCGACTGTCTCTGGCATCATAACTGGCATCATTGTTTTCTTTCCCTTCCCAGTACCACCAACAGAAAGATGTGGGGCGAGCAGCTTCAGAAAGCCATCTCGCGCTCTCATAGGTACATCCTCTTGACTTCGGCCCAGCTGGTGGGCGTCTGTCTCTATATCTTTGTACGTCCATACCACGTCCCTTTCATCAGGTAAGGACCTTCAGTCTCTGAACATCTGGGGGAACCGGGGTTGGTGGTCAGGGTGTTTTGTTCCGAATTCCCCTTCCTCCTGCAGCAGGAATCAGGACCTACCATTATTCTAGATAAATGGGGGAAAAAACCCAGGAGAGACTAGGCTGAATGGAATATTGTCTAGCAATTAACAAGCACAATGGGGACCTCCTAGCTCAGGAAGCTGAACTCTCTTAGGAGCAGTACATGACCCCCATCACCCAAGCTCAGCCCTGCGCAAGGGAAGGGATGCCTTGTTGAAATTAGACGAGAAACCTCTGACCAAGAGCTGAGTGACTCATCAGGAAGTATCAATTCTTTGCCTCTTTTAAAAAATCTAAATAAGACATGTGGGCAGGAAGCCTCCACAGCAGGTGCAGGCCTCAGTCTGTGCTTTAGTCCATGGTCTGTGCACCTGTGCACCCACCGGCATGCATTATAGGTTGCATTCTGAGGCGATGAGGAGTCTGCATTGAAACACCTCCCCAGCCAAGCATAGATAACTGGGTGCTTCCTGTTCCTTGAACATGTGTTGACTACCTCCTGGCACCTCCTGTGCTTTGCCGGAAAGCTGGGTGGGTGGGAGTCGGGGGTGAAGTCCATGCTGCTGCTGCTGGCAGTGAGAACTCCGAACAGAAATGGATGGAGATGGGTGGGCTTCGGGGCTGCTTTGTGGGGTGCTTTGGTCAGTGTAGAGCCCTTCAGCATCGGGGTTGTGGAGGAGACACTCCAAACCCATGGCGCAGCTGCTGAAAGAGGGGAGGAAGTCAGGAGTGACCCAGAGTCAGTGGTGGTCACGCTGGTTGCTGTGTGGCGTGGTGACTGAAGACATGATTAAACAGCTCTGAGCCGGTGGTTTTGGGGTTCTCCTGCCGCAAGCCTCCTGCTGCAGCCCGGCTCTTCTCTGTAGCCAAATAGGTTGATGCTTCTCCCCGAAGCCACTGAGAAGCCAGCGCCTGTGCTCTTTGTCTGTTCCAGGGATGTGGCCATCGACACGGTGAAGACGGGCATGGGAGGAAAGGCGGGGAACAAAGGAGCCGTGGGCATCCGTTTCCAGTTCCACAGCACCAGCTTCTGCTTCGTGTGCAGCCACCTGACGGCCGGGCAGTCCCAGGTGAAGGAGAGGAACGAAGACTACAAGGAGATCACCCAGAAGCTGAGTTTCCCCATGGTGAGGAGCCTGACGTGGGTGGGTGGCGGCCTGGAAGTGGTGCACTCGCGCACCAGCCTCCACACCCTGCCCAGCCTCGTGCGTGGGATTCTGAGCTGCTAATATGGGCAGGCACTCTGCCCCTGGGGACGTGTACTGGGGGAGGGAGATGACCTGGCCTGGGACAGCAGAGGCAAGCCCAGGGCATCCAGCCTGGAGGGATCAATCCCCATTTTTACATGTTTCTTCGGTGTCCTTATGTACCCTGAGTTTTCTTATGTGCATTTTCTGATTTTCTGATTCAATTGTATGGAATGGGGAAGGAAAACCAATGTGTTTGTGCTTTGTCCAAGCTGATGAAGCACATTTGAGTCCTAACAGTACAAGGCGTGGCTTTCTGGAGATTCACAGTCTTGGCACATGCGTCCTGTTGTGGCTCAGATAAGAAGGCCCATTTAGAAACCAGTGAATTTTTGGCTCAGGAGCCCCGGATCGCCCATCTGGTCTTGCAGTCACCAATACCATGAGTTGTGCTGCCCTCTAGTGGTGACCCAGAGGGTTTCATTCTGAAGCCAGCAGGTTTTCTTTTCAAATTCAGATTTGAATGTTCTCTCTGTGCTAACCTGAGGGCCCGCACACCTTCAGCTCGGGCAAACCGCCTGTCTCCCAGAAGTGAGGATAGACCCAGCAGTGTTCTTGCCACAGTGTTTGAGACACGGTTGATTAGGTCCTGGAGCTCTGCAGCGGAGACCAGATCCCTTAAAACTGCCATCCCATTTACTAGGCTGCACAGGCACTCAAGGCAGAAACTCCTTCATTTTCATTAACAGGTGCTATAATCCTTGTTGTAGTTTTTATTTCTTAGATTAAATAAGAAACAAATGAGTTAGGAAATTGGCGGTTTGTCGTTTTCCAGACTATGTAGGACATTATGCATATTTTCTTTGTGTGTCTATATAATTTTTAAAAAAGTCCCACCTAGTCACTAAAAAGTGCATTCAAAATAATTATGACCTATTTGAAGGACATATTCAAAATAATTAAAAGACATGTGGTGTAGCTCCTTTTTCAACATTAGAAATATCAAAGGAACCTGTACATTAATACTCTACACCTGCACTGTCCCATAGAGTAGCCACTAGGCACACATAGTTATTTAAATTTAAATTAATTAAAATTAAAACTCCCTCGATTGTACTGACCACATTTCCAGTGCTCAGTGGCTGCGTCGGCTGGCAGCTCCTGTCTTGGGCAGCGCGGGTGGGAACGTCTCTATCACTGCAGGACGTGCTCCTGGACAGCCCCCTTGAACACTCACTGTATTTGGTTGTGATCATTTTGATCTTCTGTCCAGATTATTGTTGGGGGTTGGGGGGAGTGGGAATGCCACGGAGTGTAGTAGAACAGAAGCAGATTTGGGAGCCGAGTTCAGATCTGTCTTTATCACGTACTGGTTGTGTAGCCTTCAGCAGTTTTTTTTAACTTTTTTTTTTAATCTAAAGAAAGAGCCAGGGCTGATGGGAGGACTGTGTGACCCCAGAACAGAGCCCAGAGCTGTAGCCAGCTGAGAGGTAGCATCTGTCACTGTGATTCCTGGGGGAAGGGAGGGGAAGGATCCAGGCTTCCAGGTCCAAGTGACTGGGTGAGATCCGGAGGGAGGGTCACCGATGAAAAGGTATGAAATCCATGAAGTTTTACGAAGTTACACGTCCTAAGCAATTTGACTTATTTCCTTAAACATCATTCTCATCACAATGAATGAATGGGTAATTCTTAGGATATGAACGTAAAAGCAGGAGCACACCCTGACCATCGAGAGCACCAGCAGAGTAAATGTTGGCAGCCGCGCCGCCCAGTTAGAGTTGGAGATTTCTCCAAACCGCTCAAAAACACTATTACTTTAAAATTAAAAAGTAAGCCATGGAAAAGTTCCTCAGTAGGTTTAAGTGCTAAGTGAAACATAAGATGCTCTAGTAGAAGACTTCCCCCCCCCCCCCCACATTCCCTGCAAGATGGGCCGGGATGACTGTGATTGTCTTTACAACGTAGGGAAGAAACATTTTTTCTCACGACTACGTGTTCTGGTGTGGCGATTTCAACTACCGCATCGATCTCACTTATGAAGAAGTCTTCTATTTTGTTAAGCGCCAAGACTGGAAGAAGCTTCTGGAATTCGATCAGCTCCAGCTACAGAAATCCAGTGGGAAGGTAAGTTGTGCTTTTAAAGGAGCCCTGCAGCTGCTCGGGTAGGGGCTACCGTCTGTAAATGTGCATGCTCGTGTTTAGCAAGTGAAGTTCCACGAGTGGGTTGGACAGGGACGGTGACGCTGTGGGAAATGTGTGTGAGCATCGTTCACACCCTTCCCGCTCCTCCGCACACGGGCTGTGGCAGGCCCCGAACGCGCGGCCCTGCCTCGCGCCTTTCGCCATCTGCGGGGCCGATGGGCCGACGGTGTGATAGGTCGGTGCTGGGCGGAGGGGCACCTGATGGTGGTGAGTCAGGCAGGTAAACAGATAGCCATCACTTTTTTGCTAATTAAAAGGCACACACATGTCCAGTTTTAGACATATTTGTAAATATAATGTAGATTCTGTGACTTTTAGGAATGCAGAGAATTAAGGTGGTTCGTGACTTCTCTTTCTCCCACTAGATTTTTAAAGACTTCCATGAAGGCAGCATTAATTTTGGACCCACCTACAAGTATGACGTTGGCTCCGCCGCCTACGACACAAGTGACAAATGTCGCACGCCAGCCTGGACAGACAGGGTCCTGTGGTGGCGGAAGAGGCATCCCTTTGACAGGACAGGTGGGTGGGATGTGTGCACATTCAGAGCTAGTGAGGGCAGTGGTCAGTACCACAGAGGGAATATCACATCGATTCTGCCCGATATTCTTTGTTACGTAAAGAACATTTTCTTGACAACCCAAAGCTACACAAAAGTCATCCCAGACCTTAGCCCCTAAGCTTTGGAAGTTATGCTTTGAGGGAGCTCCCTTCTGTCCTCTTACTAGAGACTGATCTGCAAATGACCTGCTTCTGACTCCCCATCCCTGCACCACCGCTGTCCCCCACCACCACCCTGTCCACTCTGTTCCGGACCGGGAATGGGAGAGAAGCCACACCGTCCCCTCCACTGCCGTTGCCCTCACACACACGCACGTCTCCCAGGCTATTCGTTCAACCAAACTCATCTGCTAAAGCCCCAGCGTTTGCTCTCGATTAGTTTCAGCGTGTCTTGAACAGTGATCCCAGCTAGGAGGTACAGTTGATTTAAAACTAGACCACCTGTAAATTGGTACACGAACAGCTGAACTCCTCTGGTGACGTGTCTGCTGAGATTTCAAAGCCAGGAAGTCTCATCTGCAGATTGAAAAGATACATGTTGGTTCAGATCAGTTGTGGACACCTGCACGGCCCCAGGGACTGAGAGGCCTTTGTGTTCGTAGCCTCGGCATTTCCTGCTGTACCGAGGGCTGCAGACTTGTGTCCCTGTGCCCTGGGACGGAAACCCCCCGGCGTGATTTCTGTGCCCCACCCCACCCCGTGCCCACTGGGGTGGATGCGGGGGGGGGGGGGTGCTGGTCTTGCTGTGGGACAATCCACATGGGAGGAGTTTTTTTACCCCAGATCCAAGGCCTCCTTGGTATGGTTTCAAGCCTAAGAGGTTAAGTGAATGAGTCTGAGACACATGTGGTCCGTCCCTGTTGTGCAAGTTCCATAACCAGCATTCGTGGATGTTGATACAATTTTGTGTTGTCTGTGGGTCTCTTGATTGGAATCCTGTGAGTAGCTGGAGAACTCAACCTGCTAGACAACGACTTAGATGCTGACACCAAAGTCAGACACCCCTGGTCTCCTGGATCCCTCAAGTATTATGGCCGAGCAGAGCTACAGGCGTCTGATCACAGGTATGGTCCTCGCCGCCGTGGGCACACGCTCCTCTGCGGGGGAGGCAGCATCTGCTGATCCCCACAGAGGACAACGTGCCATCCCCATCGTAACGCGTGTGCACACGTGTGTGTGTGTGTGTGTGTGTGCGCGCGCAATACAGTGAAGAACAAATAACGGTTTGACAAACAGCTGTGCACCCACCACCAAGAATTAATGAGTGTTAGCATTTTATCATTGCCCCATACCATAAACGACATTGTTCATGAAAATTTCAAAGACACAACCTGTAGTATTTTGTGTCATTTACATTCTCATAAATAATGCCATTGTGCAACTTGTTTTTTTGCTCTGTAATATTTCTGAGATACAGTCACATTGATATTAGAGGTCTGGCTCATTCATTTGTAACTGCTGTCCATGATTATAGTAAACACATCCAGGGGATTTTACCATTCATCAGTTGACGAATATCTTTTCTAATGTTTTATAAACACTAGGGTTTCAGGGCTTTAAATACTCCAAGGCGTTGGTTGGCCTTTGCGTCATGCATCATGACTGGAACACAAGCAGAGGTCTGTCAGTTCCCGTGCCCTGGGACCAGCCACAGGGGCAGGTTCATGTAGTAGACCATCTTTAGAGGCACAGAGGAGGGCGTTTGAGATTGTCGACAGGTTTGATCTTCCCACAGCTGCTACCAAAACTAACAGTTTCAGCTTTTACAAGGGAAGAAATTAAGAGAGAGAGTTGGTGAAGTTAGTGGATCAGCCCATAGGCCTCAGTCTCTAGATATGTCGGAAACCTGTTGTGGAAAATAGATGAACCTTGGGAATCTTCACCTGTATGACCTTCAGGTTTGTGAGGTCAGTGAGAGTATTTAGAAGTGTTCATTTAAACACTGTTACTGAAGGGGCTTATATACAGGGCCCTGTTCCTGGCACTGAGGATAAGCAGTGAACAAAACAGAGGAGAGCATCCTCTCATGGAATTTTCTAGTGAGGACAGACAGACAGTAAGCAAATATCAGTGCTGTGAAAGACAAACAGTGGTGGCAGGGGCAGACAGGGGTTCAGTGCTACTTTATACCCAGTGTCCAGGATAAGATGACCTTGGCTCCGGGCCCTGAAGGAAGGAGAGTGTGAGTCATGTGGATATCAGGGGGAGAGCATTCCAGGGCCGGCAAGTAGAGGGCTGGAGACCTAGGGCAGTGAGCGCGGGAAGACATGGAGCCGGTGCTGGACCAGGGTGGTCTTGGTAGCCCAGCTGGGAAGTAGTTGGATTCTGGGTGGGTTTTTAAAGTGGAGCCAACAGAATTGGCTGGTGGCTGAGAAGTGGGTTGCAAGAAAGAGGAGATGCAGGTGACTCCAGGTTTTCTGACCTGAGCCACCAGAAGGATGGAGCAGCATTTACTGGGCGGACTGGGAGGTGCAGATTTGGACGTACTGGTTTGAGATGCATCTTAGCTATTTATTGATTTTTCCAATTACAGAAGCAGAAGGTCTTAGTTATTGACCATTAGGGGAAAATATACATAAACCAGCAAATTATCCATAGTCCCACCCTTTGCGAGAGTGTCTAGTAATGTTCGTTAGGCATCTTCTGCTGCAGTGTCTACATACGTTAGAAGGTTTTACACCCAAACGTTAACCTGTGTGTCGAGTGCACACTGCTTATAGGTGTATCACTGTGTATGAGAAGCTTAGGGTTATATTATGGGAGCTGTTATCATTTGCCTGTATACTTCCTACATTCATATTTTTTAGATTAACATTTTATTTTGAGGTAATTGTAGATTCCCACGCAGTTGTAAGGAATCACACAGACACCCGTGTCCCCTTTACCAGCTCCCCTGGTGGGAAGGTCCTGGGAGTCTGTAGTGCAGGGTCTCAGCCCGAGTACAGACCCTGGGACAGTCAAGGTACAGAGTGTGTCCATCGCCACGGGGGTCTTCCCAGCGCCTTTCGCGGCCACGCTCATTTCCCTCCGCCCCCTGCTCCCTAACCTCTGTCAGCCACTGACCTTTCTCCCTTTGCATAGTTCTGTCATTTCAAGAATGTTACAGAAATGGAACCCAAATTGGGGGACTGGCTTTTTCCGCTCCGCAGAGGTCTCTGGAGGTTCAGCGCGTGTCGGTGCGTCAGTAGCCTGGCCCCTCCTGTTGCTGAGTGCACCCCTGCGCTCGTCAGGGACCCCTTTCTTCTCTCAACAGCTGGCGCTTCTCTGGAAAGGTTTTCTGCTAAAAGAAGTTTGTAAAAACGCTCAATGCATATCCCTGGGTCAAATTTTTCTCAATCTTGTGTTCTTGCTTCTAGATATGGAAAAACTAATAATATCAATTGGAGGGGAGAAGAGCACTACTGATATTATCACCCATATTTCTTAATTTTTACAGCATCCCCTAGTGTTTTGTGTGTGTGTGTGTGTGTGTGTGTGTGTGTGTGTTTTCCCTAGTTTTAAAGATTGCCACCGTATTATATATTATTTTGTCCTGTGTTTGTTTTCACTTAATATCGTATTATAAATGTCTTCAATAAGGTTACATAATCTTTAAAATAAAGGATTTTCTAAAGCTTTTGTAAATAGAGTAAACCCGTCCCTATTATCAAAATTACAATAATGATTGCATTATTTCTTGCTGATCTGTTCTGTGTGTCAGATTTCTACAGCGCTGTTTTCTTTTCCCCCATTGAATTTATTGGGGTGACATGGGTTAATAAAACTCCATAGGTTTCAGGTGTATGATTCTAGAACACATCATCCTGCCCTTAACGAGTGCGCAGCGTGTTATCCTGCGGGTGCGTCATCTCTTAACTATCCCTGTTACGGATAAGTTGCCGTTTCCCCTTCCTCCCTCCCGTCAGCGGTGTTGTAATGATCAACCTTGTGCATAAAATCTTGGTCTGAATCCCTGGCCATTCCTTAGAACAAAGTCCTGGAACTGAGATGAAAAGATGAGCATTTTTGAGATTCTTAACACAAATTGCCAAGTAGCCCCCCACAGAGCTCGGCCCCCTGGCCACGGGAGCATGAAAGCCCTTGTGTCTGCACCCTCAGTCGCTGGCCATCACCATGTGAAAATCCTCACTGGTGGCTGGTATTGTTTCCTCTCAACTTATCCTTAGATCAAAATGCCAAGCTGGCACGAAGGCTCAGGGTAGAGGAAGGCTGAGACCCGGGACGGCGGCCGCCCTCCGGGGAGCACGTCGCTGCCTCTGGTGGCTTCCGTTCCCAGAGCTCGGGACGGAGGGGGCTGTGTGGCTGCCTCCTCCCGGTTAACCGGCCCCCGTCTTCCCTCCGTGTCTGACGCAGACCCGTGCTGGCCATCGTGGAGGTGGAAGTGCAAGAAGTTGACGTGGGAGCCCGGGAGAGGGTGTTCCAGGAAGTGTCCTCTTTCCAGGGCCCCCTGGACGCCACCGTCGTCGTCAACCTCCAGTCGCCAACCTCAGAGGAGAAAAACGAGTTTCCTGAGGACGTGCGCACCGAGCTCATGCAGACCCTGGAGAACTACGGGACAATCGTTCTTGTCAGGTAGCCGCTGTCCAGCTGGCGCGGCCTCCGGGGTGGGCAACATCAAGGGCCCGTGGGAGCTGCCGAGCCTCTCTAGGGGTTGACGTGACGTGTTTCCTTTACTCCAGGATCAACCAAGGGCAGATGCTGGTGACTTTTGCAGACAGCCACTCGGCTCTCAGCGTCCTCGATGTGGACGGAATGAAGGTGAGTCACGCTTGGTCACTGTGGCATGGGGGCTCCTCAGTCCCCATGGTTTTCCTGCCCTGTCACAGGGTCACATCGTTCCCTCTCCTCCCCCCTGCCTTGAGGTGTAGGCGCCACCTGAGGGCAGGAGCCGGGGCTCTTCACCTGGCATCTAATTCTGGCGTCTTTGTCGAGGTGTCTGATGGCCGGCCCTGGCTACTTGCAGGATTTGGGAGATGAGTCTCATTCCCCTGGGTTCCTGGGTCTGTCTGTGCTCCCACGTCCATGTGGGGAGTCTTCCTCCTTAGAGGATGTTTGGAACAAGCAGCCCAGGTAGTTAACATTTTGATGGTATCCTGATTATCAGTTCCCACGGAACGAAACGCTGAAGATGGTAGTTCGACTTTTATTTAGACCGGGTGCAAGCCTGCGCGAGGTCTGGGCCCTCCCTTTGCTTGGCCCCCTGAAGACGGGCCTGGCTCCCGACGCGCGAGTCTGAGCGAGAAGCACCTGGGGACCAGCGGGGCCTGTCCGGCTCCTGTGCTCATGCTGGGCCGGCCACTGTCCCTCACAGGTGAAAGGCAGAGCAGTGAAGATCCGGCCGAAGACCAAGGACTGGCTGAAAGGTCTGCAGGAGGAGATCATTCGGAAGCGGGAGAGCCTGGCCCCCGTGTCACCCACCGCCAACTCCTGTTTGCTGGAGGAGAACTTTGACTTCACGAGCTTGGACTACGAGTCAGAAGGTGAGTCACCCTGTGCGGCCTTCTCGGTGGGATGGCGAGGCGGGCAGGCGGGCAGTTCTCCCAGAAAGGGCATGAGGTTGTCAGGAGCCCCTCTGAGACTCGGCCTTGGACGGTCACCGCGGCACCTGAAGTGCAGTTGGTCCTGGGCGGTGAGGTGCAGCGTCCGAGTGCAGGGTGACGGTAACCAGGACCCGGGACGTCGAAACTTACACCGAAAACAGCGGCTTGGGGGATGTCAGGGCTTCGGGTTTGGGCCCTGTCCCAGGCACGAATGGCATTTAGGTCCCATCCCTGCAGTAACGTGGTTTCCGTGGCTGCTAGCAGCTGTGCCCCAGTGTCCTGACACCAGCTGCCTGCCTTGGCGTTGAAACAGGCCGGCCCGTGAAAGGCGACGCCCTTCCACCCTAATTGTTTCTCTGCCTTGTTCCCAAGGGGATATTCTCGAAGAGGAAGAAGAATATTTGGATGAACTGAGTCAGCCTGTGGTCTCCGACAGTGAACTGGGGGGGGACGATCCTTCCGACGCCCCCAGCTCCACCGCAGCGGCTCCGCCCAGCAAGTCACCTGCTCTAACCAAAAAGAAGCAGCATCCGACCTACAGAGGTAGCTTGGGCTTTCCTTCCTGAGTAGCCTTCAGCACCGAGCTCTCTCTCTCTCAGCATCTGTGCTTAATGCCAGTCACATGCGCTGTCCCAAGAGAGGGCTCAACAGGAAGACACGGGGACCTGGGAATGTAGCAGCTACCCCCACACTGGTTTTCTCCAGTGATCTGTGTCATTTTTACAGCTATTTGTGCCCCATAATACCCCAGGTTCATGTTAATTTCAGCTTCTTGTGTGTATTCAAATGGCCACAGCTCTGAACTGGTTTTACATTTAATTTTTTTCCTCTCCAAAGTTTTTCTGATTCAATCCCGTAAGAGGCATAGTCAGTATCTGTTTCCTGACTTGCTGGTCTGTTGTTACCTTCTTGTAACATATATTGTTATACAGTAATAATTATATACATTATGTCGTTACATAGATACATAGTTAATATTACACATTAGCATCGTTATATTGCCGTAGACTGAAGAGGGACTGAAAAGCATGTGGATTGAACTCACATCCCTAGATTGTATGGAATAGTGACTCTCAAATAGTTTTAAAACCTGCTTGCTCGCATCCGTGGGCTAGAGCGGGTAGGTGGGTCACGATTCAGCATCAGACCCATGAGCACAGATCCCTCCACGGCCACAAATGCCTCCCAGCTGTTGGTCATTGTGTCCTGTGTCGGAGGAGCACTGTCACCTGCCAGTGCGGGAGCTCAGCCAGGTGTTAGGACCCTTGAGCTGGGGCTGAAAACAACAGGGGTGAAAGTGAATTAAGATGCTTCCCAGGGAAGGTACGTTGCCGGGAAAGGTGCAGAGACCCCCAAGTCCTTTTGACTGGGTAGCTGTCCCGGAGCTGGCTAGCATAGCCTGGCTGGCTGACTCAGCCGGAGCCCTGGGGCTTACAGGTCGCTGAGCCCCCTCATGGAGACGTGGATTGGGCGGGTGGGCTGGGTCCTGGGGATCCCCGGGGGATGGAGATGCACAGCCGGGCTCGGGGACTGCTGCCCCTTACGGGACCAGCAGCCTTCCTCAGCGCCAGGCAGCTCTGTGCGTGACTTGTCCGGAGGGCTCCTGCCCTGGAGCAGATGTGGCTGAAGGGATGTGCCCTTCAGACAAGAGGTGGCCCTTTTCTCCAGGGGTGGTCATTGTCCCGGCAGCCTCTCGAGAGGGCAGACGTGGGAACAGATGCCCCTTTGAATGAAGACGAGCAATGGGCTGTGTGGGCTGCCAGCACCTGGTGAGCCTTCGGATGGGCTCATCCTCAGGGTGCTCAGACGTTCCCATTAGGAGAACCCACTGCTCCCCGCTCAGCCTCAGATCACGGGTGCAGCTGTGCATTTGAGGGATGGGGTGCCTGAGCCAAAATGAAATGAACCGGGCTGCGTTGAAGTGCGGGAGAGAGGACCTAAAATTGTTCTGCATTTATGTGTAATAAATGTAAATGAAATAAAACAGAAGCAGGCACTTCCTCATGCGGCTCTTAGCCTCGGAAGGTTTGGCAGGACAGGTCAGGGTGACGAATTTGTGAAGCAGCGAGCTGGCCCTGGCAACAGTGTTTGAGACTTGAGTGCTCAGGACACTTCATACTTGGGGCTGTCGCTGGACAGCAGGTGCCCTGCTGGCAGAGAAGTGAGGTGATTCTCAGTGTCCCGAATAATTGTCATGTTTTTAGAGTGAGGGCTTTAAAACAGGGGCTCTGGTTTCCAACTGTCTCCTCTACTCTGTGGGCATCTCGTTGATTATTTCAGAAGGAAACACGCATGTCTGTCCTCTAGAATTTTCGGTGTCTCTCCTGTCTGGACAACAGATCTTGGGTTCACTGAGTATTCCCAGCAGGCACTGGGTGTCCTCCCCCTCCCCTGCCAGCAGCCAGGGGGACACGTCAGCTGTCCTGCAGGAGCCCCTCCTGCCGCAGGTGGCTCTTTGCACACCTGAGCCCCACACAACTCACCTCACTCCCGTTCCGCCGTGTCCTCCAGATGATGCCGACCTGGTGGAGCTAAAGCAGGAGCTGGAAGCTGTTGGGGACCACCACCGTTCTCCAAGTAGGTCTCTGTCGGTTCCCAACAGGCCTCGGCCACCTCACCCGCCGCAGAGACCCCCCCCTCCAAGTAAGACTGCTGCTTTGGGCTTACACGCCTGCTGGGAATAACTGCATATGTCCTGCTGCTGCAATGGCTCTAATCACCTTCCGCCCACCTTCCGCCCCACACGCGCTCTGCCCTCCTCGGGTCCCTTTCTGTCTTCAATCCATGATGTTTGATATTGGAGATGCAGCTGTGTTTCTCGTGCCTGGTTAAATGGACCCTTTATGAAGCTGTTCTTGGTCCTTCTGAAGCTGTGCTTTGCTTTAAGCTGCTTTCTGTTCAACACCTTAGAAAATGGAAAATTGGGGCCTCAGCCAAGCGAGGGATTTTCTTAGCATCTTCCCCCCCACCCCCCCACCCACCCCAGCCTCCTTCAGAATCTTTGCCCCTTGACTGCTGCCAGCTGCCAGCCCTCTCCAGAGTAAACCCAGGTGCCCTAACATGCAAGGTGACTGCAGCCCACCTCTAACCAGGTGCCTTCCTGTCTGAGCCCAGGCCTGCGGGCCCCAGCATTCTTCCTTGGACTTGCAGACTAGCTCTCCCTAGCCCAGGTTCCATGGGAGAGGGCTTTTATTCCTGGCCCCTCAAAAAGCAATGCTTTCCCATCAAACTTGCATTAATAACAGGAAAATAAAGTCATCACATGCTTCTGATCAGTTTCTAGTTACCTCTGCTATTTACATTTTCCCCACCCCCACCCCCAAAACTGACAATTAGACATAGACTTTGCTAAGGCTTTACTTCCAGAATTGGGTTCGGTGTGGCTTATGTCACAAGAGTAATCAATGGCAAGCCAGAAGCATGTGACTTTTTAAGCATATTTTTTACTTTTCTGAGTTAATATGCAGAAAATAAAATATAAATTAAAATTTTAAATGTTATATTACATATTTTTGTGAAAAATTTACAAAAGTAGATAAATATTAAAAAATTATACTAAAAAATTAAATTTTTAATTTCACTTGACTACCTAGAGATAATAACTGGGAACCATAAGACTTCCAGCCTTTCTCCAATTATACGTATCTACATCCACAGGCAATTTTTTATTTTCATGTTTTTTACAAAATTGATATCCATTTTGTTTGATTTGTCTTTTGTCTAATGTGCATGTCATTAAATGTTGATTTAGGACATGACTTGTTAAAGCTGCAAGTATGATTTAACATGGATTATTTCTCTGCTTTGGGATTTTTTAGATTTTTGTCCACAAAACATTTAAAAAATTTGGTCCTAATAATAGTAGTGTATTATAAACCACTTAAAATGAACTAACCTTTATATCATATTTGAACCCCCCAGGATATTAGGTTAACATTAAATTGAAATAATGCTTTTCCAGAAAATCAGCATTAACAGACTGGAGCTGCTAGAGAATCAGAAACACTCGGTAGCCTCTGTGGATGCCCGTGGGCTGGGCACACTCAGCCCCTAACTGCCCCTGTGGTGCTCCAGGGCCTGCAGCCTCTCTAGCCTGCCCTGCTCCCAGCGGGCTCAGTGACATCACTGAGACTAAGACTCTGCCCTTGTTGGTTATACAGCAGGTTTAATGGTGAAGAAGTCGGCCTCGGACGTGTCCATCTCCGGCACCCATGGGCAGTATTCGATTTTGCAGACGGCAAAGCTGCTGCCAGGAGCACCTCAGCAAGCGGTGAGTTCTTCTATATTCAGCTCAAAGTGAAATGGAGACATTTCACATCCAAGGAGTCGGCCCCGTGGCTCATCCTCAGCCCCCAAGATCACCCCGGAATCACCCCTTTTCATGGAATATATAGATTTCTATCTCTTTAACCCTCTAACTGTCCACCAGTTCATCCCCAAATCCCATAACTTAGTAGCAGGTCTTTTATGGGCTTTTAAATGGACATGCAGGGCACTGGAGAGAAATCACGTTGGTGAAAAATCCAAGTGTCCCTGTGTGGCGGGATTGTTGCTTTCCAGACTCACCTGCTTGTATAGAGCAGTGCTTGGTAGAAGGGAAAACAGGAGAAATTCAGATCCATTGTCCAGACAAAATTACGATCACTCTGGAGTAAAGTTAGTTAAGAGGAGAGGCTAAAAGAGATTCAGTGGGCCTAAGTAACACAGGGCGCTAGGAGTAATAACAGTGTTGTAGGGTGGAGAGGTGGAGAGCCCCAGAGGATGGCACTGAGCTGCTAAAGACTGTAGGTGAGGATGGATGGATTTGAGGTGAGGTACAAGGGAAGAGAAGCCTGCTTGCTGGGTGGAAGCTCTGTCCCGGGACAGTGCGGAGGGGCTGGGCCAGATGCACACGCGGTCACAGCAGGAGCAGGGGGCTGACTACACGTACATCCATGGTTTACAGGAATGAAGGCAGGTCCTCTAGGGGACCCAGAGGTTTGGGTGAAGAGGTAGAAAATGCACTTTCAAGAAAATATATCTGGAAGGCATTTTAATAACTCAGCTGGGCCATAGAAGGGATGGCTTCCGATATGCTGCTGGCTCGTTCCTGGTTATTGAAGTAAAGTTAGAGGATGGCCTGTCCACATTGCACAAACCTGTAACCACCCAGTTTGGGAGACAAGGGTCCTCCCTTCGAGATGCTGTTGCATTCCTCCTCTTGGTAGCAAGTGCTCCCAGGGAAAAAGAGGCCTGAGGATGTGGTTTGGATGGGACTGTGTGTTAATCACAGATCAGATCAGCAGGCCCCAGATCAGCAGGCAGTGAGCTGGCCAGGCGAGGCTGTTTCCCTGCCTGCGTTAATGCGCCTCTCTTCTTCGTCTATCCTCAAGCCCAAAGCTAGGACCGGGATAAGCAAACCTTATAATGTGAAGCAGATCAAAACTACCAACGCTCAGGAGGCAGAAGCAGCAATCCGATGTCTCCTGGAAGCCGGAGGAGGTAGGTGCTCCCCAGACTCCCCTTCCCAGGGGGAAATCCTGTTCTCTTAATATTTCTATTAAAAGGGGCCGAAAAGAGAAAATGCCATGTTTTTTTTATGAGATTCCACTACTAAGATTTATTGTCCAATTAAAGTTATATATTGGCCAGCCGGGCATGGCTCAGCTGTTGAGCATCAACCTAGGAGATCGCGGTTCGATTTCCGGTCAGGGTACATGCCCGGGTTGCGGGCTCGATCCCCAGCAGGGGATGTGCAGGAGGCAGCCGATCAATGACTCTCTCTCATCACTAATGTTTCTATCTCTCTCTCCCAGTCCCTTTTTCTCTCTGAAATCAATAAAAATACATTTTTTAAAAGAAAGAGGGGATGACAAACACTGTTGTAAGATAACATCATCTCAAGTGGCTTCTTTTTTAATTTAAATTTATTTAAAAATATTTATTAAAAAATAAATTTATATGTTTTGTTTTTTTTTAATTTTTGTTGATTTTAGAGAGAGGAAGTGAAGGGGGAGAGAAACATCGATTTGTTGTTCCATTTATTTATGCATTCATTGGTTGATTCCTGTATGTGCCTTGACCTGGGATCTAACTTACAACCTTAGCATTTTGGGATGACACTCTAAGCAACTGAGCTACCCATCCAGGGCCATTTTTTTATTTTAAAATAAAATTACAATTGTATGTAACAACTCAAGTGTCCATAAACTGATGAATGGATGAAATGTGGTGTAAACATACAATGGAATATCATTCAGTCATAAAAAAGAATAGAGTACTAATAAATGCTGTACCATGGGTGAATCTTGAAGATAGTATACTATGTGTATAGCACACACACACCCACTCCATTTGTATGGAGTATGCAGAATAGGCAAATCTACAGAGACAGAAATTTATTCCAGGGGCAGGAGAGAGGAGGGAATGACAAATGAGTGCTCTGGGTACGTAAGGGGTTTCTTTTGGGGTGATAAAGATGTTCTGGAATTAGACAGTGGTGATGGTTGTAGAACTTTGTGAATACACTAAAAATCACAAATTATATTCTTTAAAAGGGTATATTTTATGGCATGTAAATCATATTGCTATACAGAGCTATATATACATATATATGTGTATGTGTGTGTATACGTATACATTTTTATATATATATATATATATCTTAATCCTTACCCAAGGACATGCTTAGAGAGAGGGAGACAGAGAGTGAAACATTGATGTGAGAGAGAAACATCAATCAGTTGCCTTCCATACATTTCCCTACCGGGGATAGAAACCGCAACCCAGATATGTGCTCTGACCCGGAATTGAACCAGCAACGTTGCAGTTCACAGGACGACACTCAACCAACTGAGCCACTCCAGCCAGGCCATGTTGCCTTTTTTTTTTTTTTTTTTTAATTCTATAGCTGTGGAGGCTAGGAGAGGTTTGAGGTTTGAAATCCACCTGGAGTCTGAACTTAACATTTTCTTGGTCATGGGCCCTGCTGCGATTTTGAAGAGTTTTAGATCATCTCCCATGAGAAACGCACACACAAATCGCCAGGGCGTCACTGATCCCCTATGGACCCAGCTCACCATCCCTGTTTGGAAGGTGAGCGTGAGAAGCTGGAGGCCAAACCCAACTGGTTGTCCTGATAACCCTCAAATGTCTTTTTTCAGAAAAAAAGAAACACACTGCATTAGTAAATGACCCTCAGGATATAGACTGCCTGTAGATTAGATCATGCAGCAAACTGCCTGATCCTGTGCACTTCAGCCATGAACTTGTATGTTTCAGGCACCCCAGGAGAAGTCCCAAATGTCGTGGCCCTGGGGGACCAAGGGTCCTCCAGACCAGAGCCCGTGGTGGGGGCTCCCCCGCTCCTGCCCCGCCGGCCTGCACCCAGAGTCCCTGCCATGAAGAAGCCAACCTTCAGGAGGACCGGGAAGGTAAGAACCGGTAGCATCCGCCTCTTTCTCCTGAGCTGCTCGAAAGTTGTTAGATAAGAATCACATCTCTGTTGAGTCTGTCTCTCCATAAACATTCATGAGTCCCTGACACAGCCCCATCCTTGGGAAAATGCTTGGCAATTGCTTTCTCCTCCATAATTCCTGGCTCTAGCTGAGCAGAAAAACCAGGAATTTTCCACCAGCACAGGAACGGCTTGTAGGCTGAGCCCCACATTGGACCACAGTGGGATGCTTGATTCAAGGGTTCCAGAATGTCCCGTCTGTGTGCCGCCTGTGTCGTGTGTGCAGGTTTCGCGTGGACAGATTTTGTTTGCATTAGAACAGTACCAGTTCCTAGGTGAGCAGTGTCGGCCTCGGATGCTGGAGGTTCCACCGCTTTTCTTGCCACTTTTCTTGCAGATTGTGTTCTGCTCTCGCTCTCAAGCTTCTCAGCCTTGCTTGCTGCTTCAGAGACATGAGTTTGTCAGGACAGTAGCAGCCCAAAGACTGGCACCTCTAGAGGCATCTGGATCTTCCGTTTGACCTCAGTGTTCTAGTGCCGGACACTCGGTAACCCCTTGCTGTCATGACAGATGACTGCTGCTTTTACACCCGTGGATGTGTGAGCCGTGGCCCTGGTGCCTCGTTCATGCCCAGCCTGCTCTCTCCTCTGTTCACTTTGGCTCATTGCATCTGCCATTTTCCTCCTTTCCCCCTGTACTCGCTCTGTCTTTTCTCTTAAAAGCCAGGGGCAGAAACCAGTTCATTTTCCCAACCCGCTGCACAGGAGCGACAGCCAGGGGCTGCCGGAGAAGGGGCTGTGTTTGATGTTTGTTTTCTAAAGAACCAAAGGAAACGTTGAAGGGTCGGTGACTAAGCTGTCGGTAGCCGCTTTGGTACAAAGCTTCCTTTCGCCTCACGCAGCTGTAGTCTTTGGGATGGTTTTGAATTAGAACTGAGGAAGTAAAGTGTCTGTAAAATTAAACATCACAATGCAAGGAGCAAGTATCTCCGTTAGTCCTTCAGTTAGCCTGACGCCAGAGCATGAGTGACTTCAGTGTGGATTATCAAAGCTCAGACTGCGTTTCAGAGAGGTTCACTCTCGGTAAGGAGAGAGGGTGACCACGTTTCCTACGGGAGCGAAGGAGAACCTGTCTCAGATTATTCGCTGTGGCCCTGGTTTTCAAGTTTCCATTCATGTTTCACTAGCCCTGCTGGTACTGCTTGATAAATGTGCGTGTTTCTGCTGTGTTCTCTGTACCTGGTCACATCGCCGCATCCCAGACATTCTCAAATCTCGAATTTGCTAGAATGTGCGCTTAGCCCCCTCTCAGCTCCTGGCTGACACTGTCTGAATGCTGATTCCCGACTCCCCCCATGCTGGCTTCTTACTTACACTCTGTCGTGCCTTTTCTCAGCCCATGTCACCAGAAGACCAATATGGGCAAGAGACTGTCCACTTTACAATCGGGCCCCCGGAAACAAGCCTGGAAACCCCTCCTTCGGTGACAGTCCCTCCTGTTCCCAAACCAAGAACGCTTCAGCCTGGGAAAGGTGCCGAGAGGAGGCCGAGCGTAGGGAAGCCAGCGCCAGACGACGCCCCTGCCGTGGCTGCGCCACCCCTTCTGGAGGTTTCGCCTCTTGTGCCCCAGGTGCCCCCGAGGAGGAAGAAGTCTGCCCCCGCCGCCTTCCACCTGCAGGTCCTGCAGACCCACAGTCAGCTCCTCCAGGACCTCGCCCGCAGCAGCCTCAGCAGCGACTGTCCCCCGGCCTACGAGCCCGATGGGGGCGCTCTCGTTCCACAGCCAGCGAGCCCCCAGACTGGTGGCCCCAAGGAGCCAAAGCCAGAGGCGGCCTCCCTCCTGGGTGACTGTCAGGACCCCTTCTGGAGCCTTCTCCACCACCCTAACCTGTTGAATAACGCCTGGCTTTCTAAGAGCTCTGACCCGCTGGACTCGGGGACCAGGAACCTCGGAAGGGCACACGCAGCCCCACTGCAAGTCAGTGGCTCAGCTGCGGAGGAGCCGCCACAAGAGCACAGGCAAAAGGACTTGGGACACTGGGCAACTATCAGTGACAAGGACAAGAGGATGGTGTTGCAGGTGTTTGACCCACTAGCAAAAAACTGAGTGGGAGCCGTCGACAGCACTCCCTTGCAGCATGTGTGCCTTCTTCCTTTAGGCATCACCTTCCAGAGGAAAGCCCATGGCCTCCGCCCCCGTCAAAAGAGACGTCTACTTAAAGGCACACTTCTGTCCCTCGCGTGGTTTACAACACTGTGTCTCATGTTCAGTAAGGTTATTATTCGGCCGCCGAGATACGCTTTATTCCCGGCTCGTGCATTTCGAGTTTCCTCTTGGGTGTGGAAAGCACCTGTAGGAGTCAGCGTGTGCATTTTAGACAAGGGAGTTAGCTGGTAATGCCTAAGTTCTCTGCCGTCGAGTTTTAAATGGTTCAATTTATGTGTGTATGTGGTGTTTTTAAATTTTGTTTGTATTTTACAGATTTGGAATAATTTTTTTTTTTTTGCGCACCACCTGGAGGTTGATACAGAAAGTAAGGATCACACTAAAAGGTAGTTGGGACCATTAAAATTGGTACCTAGCCCACTAACACCAGGTTTGAGAAATCAGAGACAGAAGCAGCAACTAGGCCAACTCAGCAACTGGGCGTCCGTTCTCTTGTGTGAGCCCTTGGTTTATTTATGTACATGTATGTTAACCTTGGTCATGCACAGATGGTGTCTACACTTTTTGGGTTCTGAAGCATATACCATTAGCTTAAACCGAGCTTAAACCCGTTAAAGTCTCCTGCGTCCTCAGACATGCCCCATAACTGCTACAGTCCTGAGCCCTGGTGTACTGCTTACCCCGGTTTTTACACACTTTCTAGCCCCCTTTAAAGGAAATCTTGTTAATTCTTTTCTTCCCTTATATTCCATACCTGGTAAAAACACAAACATGAGAACTCCTACTGACACATGATACTGATCGTCATTGTTACAATATGATGAATATCTGCTTTCGCCTGGTCTGTCCAGCTGTAGCTTCAGGAAAGAAAGTACCACATGTCTCTTTATATAAGAAACCCCAGGGCAGCATTTCTGGGTTTGCTTATCTGTATGTTTGTTAAGTTTATTTTTTACCTACATTTTTCCTATACGTCTCTCAAAGCATTTATTGCCTATCCAATCATTCAGAAAGACAACACCATACTATAACATTTTAAAAATAATGTTATAAGGCCTGGAGTTTCATTTGGAGCAAATACCATATTTTTGCTAATAAGAAATTCACTGGCATAATCTCAGTGTGTCACATGCCCTGTGGAGGAGTCTTTCAGGTCATAGAACCATACAGCAATGCATCTGTTATCCCTGATGTGACCAGGAAATTCATACACTAAATGCTAATGGTTAGGATGGCAGGGATTGTCTTGCCCAGGGAATAGCACTCTCTTTTTACTGATCAGACCTCTGGGCTTTCAGAATTATTTCTCATTACCACTATCATCAAGGTGCACTGCAGATTATTTAAATATGGCACTCAAGACAAAAACAAAACTACCACATTGTCTCATTTCATCTGAAAACTGATCAAAGAAAAAGGTATTGCTGACCCATTGAGAGAATGCGTGAGTTGACCGGTCATAAATGACGGCGTTTCTGACCCAAGGTGTTAGGGCACCTTCTGTAGTAAGTACTTTATATCATTTTTACCTCTTTAACAAACCACAAGTAAACAGCCTAATCTTTGAAAGCACTAGAGGGAGAAAGCAAGCAGCATGGGTAATAGGCTTGGAGAAGTTAAATGATTTACATGCAGTCACATTGCTACAAAGGGTACAATTGGAAATGGAAGCAAAGATTTCTTAATGCAAACGCTCTTTACTCTCTAACCCCTTTTCCTACCAAAGGAGGTGAATTTGAAAGCAGACCCACCAACAGTCAGAAGGAAGTCGGTACCACAACAGTTGCTTGCAGTGCTGGGAACATGCCTAATTCTCGGGTTTCTTCTTTGTTCTAGAAAGCCAATAGCCAGTAAATGGTACAGAGAACAATTTCAATTAAGATAGGTGCTTGGCACACAAGTAGCAAGCAGCATGGGTAATAGAATCGACAGTAAATAGTAATGCACAGAATCGTGTTGACCTTGGGAGGCAGGTCACAAGAAAAATGACAGGTAGTTTAGCATGAAGAATTGAACAAATCTTATTTGATCGTGAGTGTTCAAGTTTAGTGAACAACTCATAGAGAGGATTTGGAGTTGATATGTAAGGTTCTCACACCAACTTTCTCTTCAAAAAAAAAAACAAAAACAATTGGAATTGCCTTATTTATTTTTTAAATCAGTGCTTAATAGTTGTAGGTTTCCTAGGTTAGCATCAGTCAGTTGAATAATCTTGATAATGGGCAGCTGCCATCCTGGGGATTTCATTCTGTGGTTTTTGTATTTTTAGTTTTTCTTTGATGCCCCCATACAGGGCTTTTTACTGTGACCTTGTCGTTTATTTCATTACTTTTCTGTAAGACATTACAGTTCACCGTAGTTCTGTGTTTTAGGCAGGGTACTTTTTACAAGTCAACACGGTCTCTATGAATCCAATTACTATATTCCCTTCTACATCTTAATCTCTGACTTCTTGCCTATTTTTAAAATTCGTTCCAGTAAATGATTGAAATTAGGACTTCTGCCTAAGCAATTCCTGTAAAAGTTTTAAAGTTGTTGAAGTTCAAGACACTTAATACAGTTCCGCTGGCATGTATAAGTATAAGCAAAGTAATGTATTAAAACATTCTCTTTATAATGAAGTGATTTCATCAGAAAGGAAAGCCGTAAAAATTATTTATTGACTGACCGGCAATTAATAAAAACCTTGTAATGTTTATTTGAAGTGATCATTTGTACTGAAATTGTAAAAAATACCTATTAAATGTTTTGTCTTTGTTTTTTAATTCGGCGTATTTATTTTTAGATGTGAAGAGAACCTTGGGATATCTTTTCTGGCTAGCCTTCTGTTCTGGGTGAAGTGTGACTACTGGCTATTCCTCTGTTTGAGTTTCTGGTTTTGGTTCTTTTTTCAACTATCAGACTGAGTTGAAAAAGCATAGAACTAATTTGGTTAAGAATTTACGACTTGAATAATGCCACTAGTGACCATTATGGCAACATGTATTGTAACTTTATGCTACAATATCTGTACGATGTGAGAGGGGCTGGAATTCACTTTCTGTAGGAACTTAGAGCAAACCTGTGAGATCTTAGACTGCTCGATGGGTTTGAATGCATTGCTTCGTAGAGACAGAAGAGAGTTAACAATCTTCAAGGCTTGTTTTCGGCTAATTAACACACGAAATATATATTAAAAATGTTCTCTAATGATTTTCAGGAATGAGACTATACTGACAATCTCGAAATAATAAAGATGGCTAGTCCTTCCTGACCAGTAAGTACCATTCTGAAGTCATTTAATGTGGATGCGCAGCCCTGGGACCTGGTTGGAGAGGAAGAGAGAGGTTTGAAACTCGCCCTGTTACAGGCCGACTGTTTGTGTCCTAGAATCGCCTCTAACTCGGAGGGAGGAGAGCACCGAGGGGACTGCGAGCAGGGGACAGGGGAGCGGGAAGCTGGGAGAGGAAAGGGTGAAGAATTTGACGAGTAGCGAAGTGGATCTGTGTACCTGGAAAGGATGTCAGCTGATGGGAAAGAACTTCAGAGGATCTTAAATGACATTTAGGATTTTATCCTGTAGATGATAGTCGTGGGCAACAGAAATCTAAATAAACCCGTTAGAGTGGTTCGACTGCAGGCTTGCCTGGGCTAATGGAAGCTCTTCAGAGCCCCTGGAATATAGTTTGTCAGTGGTGCGGGGCAGGGGCCCAGCCTCACCTTCCTGAGGAATAGTTATTATACTCTACCTATTAAATAACAAAACACCGCGCTCACTTTCTTTAGTTAAGTTTCTCAAGGGGTTATTCAGTTTTGTTGAGATTTTGAAATAACATTGGTATTTATTATAGACCTTCTATTGCTTTCTAAAAGTTTTTTTGTCAGCTTTAAAAACACTTTTTATTAACCCCACCTTATTTAATTTGCACGCCTTTTCAACTTTCTATTTAATTTTGTTTTTTTCCTAATTTCTTAATTAGGAAATAGCACTGGGCTCCATTATTTTTAGTCTTTCTTACTTAACAATAAAGATTTAAAGCTACCTATGTTCCCGATTATAGCTTTAACGGCACCTTACAAATTTTGGCATGAAATATTCTTTTCATGAATTGCTAAGTTGTAATTTACTTTTATTTTCTCTTTGATCCAAGGGAGGCTGCATGATTTTCCAGGAATCGGGGTTGGTTCGGCATTTTTAAATTGTTAACTCCTAACTTTATTGGATTATGACCTGAGACTATGGCCCAGGTGTATATAAACATCTACGTTTTCAATTTTATTAAGGTTTACTCTGTGGTCAAGCACAGGATGGATTTTCGAAGTGATTTCATCACTAAAATACAATGATTTTTCGTCATAGGGTACAAGAGCGAGAGAGAGGCGAGGAGAGCGCCCCGAGGCGCCGGTTCCTCGGTAGGCAGTGCGGGTCCTTCTGCAGGCAGGCCGGGGGTGCAGGCTCCCAGCTGCAGCGCCATGGGCCCCGTTCTCACCGGTTCCTCGGGCTGTGCCCTCTGCTCGGTCTCCGCACACCGAGTGCCTGCCGTGCTCACAGCGCGGTGGGCCTGCAGGAGGCTTCCCGAGCCCGCACCGGCCGCTCCGGGTCCCCGCCCCGCGCTGCCCCACGGGCACCCGGGCCCACACCCGATTGTCTTGTTCCACTTCACTTTGCCGCCCGGTAAAGCAAACCTCCCTACTTGTTCCCCTTCTCCAGAGTATCTGGGCTGTGCTTGACCCCTCTGTAATTCTATGTAAATTTTAGAGTCAGTCTGCGAAGTTCCGTTTTGAAAGATAAGCCCGCTGGAATTCTCGACGGGCTGCATGGACTAGGCCGGGCATCTTCACAGTGGTGGCTCTTCATGGTGGAGAGTCTGGTATATTTCTCCATCTAAGGATTTCATTAACGTTTCTCAAAGTTTTTAACTTGTTATAAAAATTTTCGAACATGTATGAAATCAGAGGGAATAGTTTGAACCCTCATGTATCCATCACCAGGATTTAATAGTAATTAACATTTTGCTATATTTGCTTTATTTCCTTTACTGAAACATTGTAAGGTAATTCTGTTATCAGGATTACCGGACTCCTAAATACTTCTTATATGTGTCTCTAAATAACATTTTCTTTTATAACCTTAATACCATGATTATATATAACAATTATTTCTTTAAAATTCAGTTGCTTGCTTTGCTAGTATACTTAACTATAAGATTTTTGTTTATTAACTGCATCAGCAGCTTTGCTCAACTCTCATAAAATTCTAATTTACTGTACTTTAATATACCTAATATGCTATCAGTTATCAGATACACCATTTATATACTATTGTTTTCTTTTTATATATATAATATTATTCTTAAGGTGTTATGGTTTGAATTTTTGTGTCCCCACAGACTCCCTATGTTGGAATCTTAACCCTAAAGCTGGTGGTATTAGGGGGTAGGGCCTTGAGGAGGTACTCAGGTCATGATGGGATTAATGTCCTTATAAAAGAGACCCCACAGAGATCCCTCATCCCTTCACCAGGTGAGGGCACAGGAACCCTCAGCTTTGAACTAGGAGGAGGGTCCTTACCAGAAGGCAACAACACAGGCATCTTGGACACAGGATGTCTACTCCTGGGGCACCCTTACTTTGTACATATGGCCCTTTGTTGTCCCAGTTTAACGAGCACGTGGGATTATCAGACTCCACTGGGAAGCCTTGAACTTTGACCTCTGTCCCCTCACACTGGAGATTTGCCAAAACCACAGCTCAATTTTTCAGTTGTTCCTTTTGGCTCTGCAGGTGACCTCAGAGGGGGGCCTTGCACAGACACCCAGCTAAGGGGGATGAGCCGGCCATGTGCTGGAGGAAGAAAGGACCTGACCATAGGGGGCATTTTTTGGTAACCGGCTGCGGGATATGGTAGTGGCATCCCTGCTTCAGGCAAAAGTAGTTTTGACTGCAGGTCTCTGGTTTCTTGCTTTTTCTTTTTTTTTTTGGTAACTCCCTATTTTCTTGTCAGCACTTTGATCAATTAAAACCATGTAACCGGGATTTTTTGGCTGTCCTTACTGGGAGGCTGTTCCAAATGATCAAGCCTGCTCTTACTGAAAGCAGAAGTCTGTAACAATTTGTAAGATTTCTTCCTCACTGACATTTCAGCTTCTCTGTTCTATTAAATCTAAGGTACACTCTAGCTTATGTTGCAGTAACTTGAGTAATGTGGCTGATTTGGATTTTGACCTCTATAGAGCCTTTTTTTAAGAGTAAATTGTGTACCAAATACAAAAACTCAGCATTATAGAAAGTAAAAAATGGTAAAAATTCACCCAAAACCTATCCAGAAATTCTCCGTTGTTCTAGAAATGTTTGTGTAATGTGTAGTAAAATACTAGATGAGTAATATGTCATTGTATAATGTACTGAACTTAATTTACCTAAAATTACCCTAAGCGGATGGAACTAGAGCTGACTAACATTGTTCCCGGGCTGCTCCAGGCTTGAGCACGGTGGTCCTTTACCCGAGAACGCGCTGGAGTCAGACTCCAGTATTTCCCCTTTTCCCTTCTATGCCTGCATTTAATCAGTACGCAAGTTTGTGAGAAGAGGTCCATCCTTTGGGTGGAAGTCTTAGGTGGGCGGTAGATGCTGGGTCCAAACCCTTCTTCCCTCGGGGAGCTGAGCTGTTCCCTCAGCTGCGCCTCAGTGCTGGAGATGGGTTCATGGTGAAGGTCTGTCTCAGCCTTTGCCACCCAGTGTGATTTGGGCATTTTCTCGTTCACTCAGTATGTGGAGTTGCTCAGCTAGTTTCTGAATTTCTTTCAGAGGGAACTGATCCATGTGTAGCTGTACGTTTGGTGTCCATGGGAACAGGTGAGTTCAGGAGCCTCCTATGTCACCACCTTGGACCAGAACTCTTTACAATGTTTAAATCTAATCATCACAGATGTTAAAATATTCTGAAATCTAAATTATAGATGTATGTATGACAAAAACCATTTATGCCTGGAGAATGCATTCACATCATGGCACTCAATGGGCCAAGGAATCTGGGCTCATCTGACGTTCATTATATGTTAGCTTTACCATCCAGAAATGAAGTTAGGACTAAACCAGAAAGCAAAAGGTTCTAGTAAGCTTAGTGTTTCCACAATCTGGGGCCAGGTACTGAACTCCATGGGCTGTTTCTAAACTCCAAGGCCAAGCTGAATGCAGATTAAGAAGTGGAATTTTTACAAGAATGGCTTGTTCTAAACTTGAAAATTTCTTAGATATTAAACTGATTTATGTCTTCTGGTCTATTAAGGTAATTCATAATAAATGTCACTTTTCATAAACAAATTTTTGATTTTAAGTGATTAGCTATTGGGAGTGTTTAACATCCAAGATAAGGGCACAATCAGCTAGAGTAAGTACTTTAAAGTGACATTTATTGAACATGTTTAAATTTTTTTCATGGACATAATTTTTTTACCAAATGTCAATAAAAACAAAATCATACACGTACTTGATATTACAAAGGGATGAAAATTCAGAAAGCTATGCCTGAAACTCAAATTTCAGGAATCAGAATTTGTGAATTATGAACCAAGTTTAAAAAAAAAAAACCATACACATCACTTTATTACTGTACTGTTTTTCTCAGTAGGAAATAAAAGCTGGTGCCCAACACCCTCGCTCTCACCGAGCAGAGGCCTGCATTCTCCACCACCTTCCACTGCCGGTGTGACCTTGGGTGAACAGCCAAGATGCTGTCCAGAGAGGTATCATGACCCTCCTTTTTGAAGTCTCTTTCTGTGGTGACCTCTGATTTAAACACTAGGGTAAAGGGGACTCGGTGCCCTTGAAACTTGGGGTTAACTATGTAATCTCTTAGGTTTGGGGTACGTGATAAGAAAGAAAATAATAGGTTAAGTAGGGATAGCTGACTCCATTTTCAGGCTGCTTTATTTACAGCTTGCTTGCAGTAGTTTGTTCTGTAATACCTATACTGTTTACTTTTTTTTAAACTTTATTTGTTTTACTTTATATCTTTATTGATTTCAGAGAGAGGAAGGGAGAGGGAGAGACATAGAAACATCAATGATGAGAGTCATTGACCGGCTGCCTCCTGCACGCCCCCTGCTGGAGATCGAGCCCACAACCTGGGCATGTGCCCTGATGGGAATGGAACCTGGATCCTAGGTCGACGCTCAACCGCTGAGCCACGCCCGGCTGGGCTTTTTACTTCCTTCTTAAACAAGATCATTTCAAAGTGACTTTTCACATGAGGGGAAAGGCGAGATAAAGCTTCATTTGAACTTTTTTCAGAAAGGGTATTTAAACCAAGCTGATTAAACTCGGAGAACCATTTTATTGATGGTCTAAGTCTGAAGCTACTTCAACTACATGTGTTTTCATACTTTGTGTTCTTAAAGTGTTTTTCGGGCAATCGTTATTTTAAAAACATTACTGCCTTAAATCTCACAAAACTGATAAAGTGAAACTGTGTACATTATATCCATTTCATAGGCAGAATAAAAAGAAATGTTAAGTGACCTGCCTGAAAAACTATAGTAATTTAGTACTACATTGTACCTCTCTCCCGGACCTTATCTTTCAAGCACAGCTATAAAAGCTATACTGAGATTTTAAGGAGTAGGGTTTCATTGCATTACTCTAAGTTAATGAACAATTGTTTCAACCATGGTTTATGTGCCACGGTTCCTGGAGAACAGAAAAAAAAAATGAACCAAACACCTTTCTCCCCATGTCACCCCGTTAGTTAGCGCTACTGTTGCTACTTACTGTTGTAGGCTAACCATCACATCTACATAACACAAGTGGTTAAGTCACTTGTTAGGTTGTGGCTTACTGTTGACCTCAGTTTATTGCCAGATTCTGTACTCCAGTTTTAACTCTGACTATCCCATTCTACAATGTCCATTGTCTTCTAAATAGTATATATAAGCTTAATATGACCCAGTAATCCCATTCCTAGTACATACTCAAGAGAATGGAAAACATCCACACCAAAAAATGTAATGAATGTTCACAGCAGCATAATAGCCAAAAAATTGGAATCTAAACATCCATCTCCTGATGAATGAAAAAATAAGTGTGGTATAGCCACACAATGGAATATTACTTGGCCATAAAAAGGAATGAAGTACTGACACATGCCGTCTCATGGATGAACCTTGAAAACATGCTAAGAGAAAGAAGCCAGACACAGAAGGGCACGTACTGTATGAATCCATTTATATGAAAAATTAAAAACAGGCAAATCCATAGAGACCAAGTAGATAGTGTTTGCCAGGGCCGGGGTAGAAAAAGTAAGGAGTGACTGCTCATGGTAATGGGGTAATTTGGGGGGATGAGAAAATGTTCTGAAATGAGTGGGGGTGATTGCACAACTCTAAGTATACTAAAAATCAACAAACTCGATTTAAAAGGGTGAATTTTATGAAATGGGAATTATACCTCAATAATGCTATTATTTAGAAAAAGTCAAAATGATTTCCCATTTTTCACATGCTGGAGGTCAGATGAGCAGAGAGAAAGGTATATTTTTTTTAGCCTAAAGAGAATCTGAGAATACTGATACTAAGTATTGCTAATCTATATAATGGCTCAGAATAGTTTTATTCACACTGGTCAATAATGGATTAGCTACTTTATCTGGGAAAAATTCCAAGTATAGGTAGCTAACGTCTGGAAAGAATTACTACAAGCTAGATTTTTTTTAAAAAGAGAAATATTTGTTCTCGGCCATATGAAAATAAAAACTTACAAGGAACTGACCCATGGATGACAACAGGTCTAACAAAGTTCATGTTAGACAAAGGTTTATACTTACATGTCAGTAAAAATTTACAGCACATGGAAACCCAAAACAAAAACAGAACCTTTTATGTTCTAGGTCACTCTCCTGTCCATTCTAGGTACTCTCCCAATGGCACTGCTATGGTAAGCTGGCGATTTGCTATCCCTTCAGAAGCCATCAGTGTTCCTCCAGCATAAGCCATAGACAGTCACAGGTGACAAAAGGCATTCTCTACCCATAGCAGCTTGCTCACCAGGGACAACACTGCAAAACATACACTGGCACACGTGGAATTCCTTGAAATCAAAAGAACCCAGTCTAGCCTGTCATTCCAACTGCCACCTCTGTTTGTGCCTTACAGGGTATTCTGTTGCCTGCAACATACTCCACACCACGCTGACGCCATAGTGACTGTTGCACGATTGCTTACACAAAGAACATCAAATTTCTTGCACTGCGTTCACATGAAAAATGGAAGATAATGGTCAGTTTTCAAGGTCTCTGGCTAAAGCTTCACGGATGAATTGTAAGGTACGTTGGTACAAAAAAGCACCCTTTTCCTTTGGCTTACAAATGTTCAAGTGGTCGACATCCACAGGAATTAGATCTCCAATGCCTAAATCTGAAGAGAAAACAAATGTCAACAAGATCTAAGTAAAACTGTCAGCTTCTCCCCGTCAGCACCGAGAGGCCAAGTCCATAGTTCTAAATGTTAATCTGGTTGTGACAGGGACTCTTAAAGAGACAGGGCAGCTGGAAGCTTCACTGCAGCTAAACTGCATTTGATTAATCTGCCAGGAGGGACTCTCAGCAGGTGTAATTATAGCTTTTGCTTTTCATAAAGTCTTCGTTTGTGTTCCAGCTACTTCCTAACTTAGTAGTGAATAGAGCCTGAGCATTACATCTTCCAAACCTTTATACACTTGCAGGTTATTATAAATCACTCCATACTTCTTTTAACCACTTCTTTTTCTAGAGTTTATATTATAAACTTTGATAATGAGCTCCCTTGTCCTGATAAAAAGAATGGGACCGTCTCACATTGGGTCCATTCTATCTATACCCAAACCCCATGGTCACTCACCAAGGGGAGAGGGTGACTTAGTGCTTGAGAGACCTGGCTGAGCCTATGAAGTCCACCTGGACGGAAGTGACGACAAGTACTAGGTGAGGACTGCCGGTGGTGGGGAAGGAAGACAAGCTTCCCAGTGACACGGAGGAAGTGTAGCCAGAACTATGTCGAGGCTATGTCACTACAAGCAGTTAACCCACAATATTAACTTTGCTTTTACTTTAAGCTTCCAAAAATCCTTTTTTTAACACCCTGCAGCTGTTCCTTGACTTCTTTAAGTTTTTCAACTACTAAATAGTAACTCCCCACCCTACGGCATATTACTTGGAGGTATACCATCTTTAGGTTTCACTAGAGTATTAAGTCTTTTTCATTTTATTTAGATAACAAAACTTGTTATGCAAACCAAAGAACCATCTGGCAAGTGCTCCAGCAACACACTGTCCCTGGCTACAGGGAGCATTGAGGGCTCCCAGGACAGTACCTAAGCCAGCTTCAGAGGTGATCAGAAAAGGGTCTGACAGCCAAGTTGAAGAGCTCCAGGGAGTGACAGGTGCGGGTTACCTACCAAGCTGAGTAATAAAGGAAACTACAAAGAGAACTAAGATCTGGGCCCTACTCTCAAACAGCCTATGACACAGTATAATACACTATAGTAGCAGGTACAGGTCATTTCCCTCAACATCAGGATCATAAAGAAACTGTACTTGTAACACTTTTTTCCATCAAAACTTTTTGTTGCTTGAATATTCCTCATATATCTTTCACTCCCTTTTTTAAGGTTTCTGCATGCAGTTATCAGTCTTTTAAATGCAACGCCCCTTTCAGTCCAGCTAATAGAAGGGTTTCATGTTCTTACCTTAATGCAACAGAGTTCACTGTCAATGGCTAATTCAGAGGTAGCCAACTAACCTCTGCCACTCATCAATTAAATGAGGGGAGGGGAGGGGTAAAACCGAGGTTGTACATTTACTGAGAAATTTTAATCTATGGCTGAAAAGAATAACAGAATTAGATCTTCCTAAAACTAAGAGGCTAAATATAAAAGTTGACGTTTATAATTAAATGCTGGGTATGACCAACTAGGCAGCTAATGGTCAACAAGTTTCTACAGAGGGAGTACCTGCTGATTCCACGGGCACCACGTGCAGTTTGATCATGCTACCAATGGAGGTTGGTTGTGTTTCCACAAAATTCAGCACCTGGAAGTTTCTGTCTTTGGCAAACTTCAGAAAGTCATCCTGTAGGACCTTAAGTGCAGGAGAATCTGTAATTACAGAGAACAAGACTGTGACAAATTGTTTATCTAATTCACGATAAAATACATTCACCTTCCAAATTTAGAGAGAAAATCAGGGTTCTAATTCGGATGGTGGCTCGTTAATTTTCTCTCCTTCCTAAGGACCCCTTAAGCTGAGAGTAGAGGGCTAAAACCAACACAGAACAGAGATCTCCCATGTCTTGGGCTAGCAGGAAGCAGTCCCCAGGCAATTTCTTGGGGGTCCCCTGTGTGCTGGCTGGCACCCACCCCCACCCTACAACACAGCTTCCATCACCAGAGCCTGGCCACAGTCAGAGTCCCTCAGCCTCCAGTAGGAAGGGCACCCAGGAAGCATGGATACTAGAGGAAAGCCGACAACCTAAGAGAGACGACCTGAGGAGCCAACAAAAACCTGCACGGGCAGAAACAGAACTTTAAAAAAATCCACTAATTTGTATCTTTAGAATGATGTCAAAAGATGACGGATCAAAGGACAAGGAAGAGCTTATGGAAAATACAATTTGACTGCAAAAAATAAAATTCAACAAAATGTTTAGAAGACAGTCAAATAACTCTCTCCATAAAGGTGAGAGAAAATATGAATAAAAAGATGTCTGGCATATTCAAGCTCAAGCCAAGGGCTCTGAATTCTGATCAGCAGGTATTCCAGAAAATGGAATTAATGCTTATTAATTAAAACAAACAAGGGGGGGAAAGTAGGATTACAGCTGTGACTACGCAAAACAGAGTTTATTCTCATATGATTTAATTATTATTTTCCCATATGAACCACTGTAAACCCACTTCTGCCCCACCCTGTATATAATGCTTTATAGTTAATAAGGTGAGTCTTCAAAGCCTGTGCATATTCTAACAGCTGGTGATTTTCCAAACTCAGAAAAAAGTAATTAATTGGCAATTTGGAATTATACTTAAAGCAAAATATTACATAACTTTAAAAACTTTAAATATTTCACATACTATTAAACTTGTTATATTTGAACAAATAATGGCTTAAGACAAAAAAGGGAAAGTATCAAAGAAAAATCAAAGCCAAACTAAAAATTTTCCATCACAGTCTAAACACAATTCACAAACAAACAATAAAACGAGACAATAGGTTGGAAACTGTCTGTCTTCCCCCTCTCCTGGTAACTGAGGTTCCTGCCATCCCAGTTCCCCTCGTGACGGAATGTAAGAGTTACCCTTGCTGAGTTCTTTGACTTCCAAAGAGGGGAAGAGCAGGTAGCGCACGTTGACAGAGTAGTCCGCCAGGTGGGAGCCGTGATGGGGCACACTGTAGAAGATTATCCCTCTGGTATTGTTTATCACAGTACTCATTTCTGGCTTCTGCGAGGCTTCCAACAGCATCTTTTTTACAAGAAGACCTAGCCACAGAGAAGAAAAAAACAATGCAGAAGCTATTTTCCTTCCCTCCATTGTTCTTAAAACCCCAAAAAGGCAAAACAAGAAACACAGAAAAAGAGATGCTTTCTTTAAAAAGTTTAAGCGATAATTCTCTGTAGTCCAATAAACAGGGCCTTAAAATATCAACACTGGATAATACTCCTGATCCTCTGGATCAGGATCTTACCTACAAACAAGTGAGATTCTAGAAACTCATTTGTAGCCCAGGCTGCACTGTCCCACAAGAGTGCTATGCTGCATGTCCATCAATGAAGCGACAATGCAGCTGCCAGTCTCCCTGTACTGTCCACAGCAGCCACCGATGGCCCCTCCCTTAGGATGGTACTAATACTCCAAAAACACACCACAATAGTCCATAAAGCCAACCCTCCGGGCAAAACAAGCTTCCATAGGAAAATGCACCTAGAAAGGCACCTTCTGTTGTCCCCACTGGGCTGGGAGCCAGCAGTGATACACAAAGGTCACACAGATGATGACACTGGCTCGCTGAGGACACAAAAGGCCACATCTGCCTTCCTCTCAGCTGAATGCCTGGAATCAGCAATCCTGAGCATTTCAGCAAGTAAACTAGGCAGTGGATGGTGAAAATTTACAACTGGATCAGGGAGAGGGCTGGGAGGAGCAGATGTCCCTTAGCAAGCAAGCATTGGAACCCCAGAGTGGACACCTACAGGGCTGGGGTAAGCAGGCATGGAGGGGCTGTGGCCGTGGGCACACACTTACCTCCCATGCTGTGTGACACCCAAATCATTGGCCTGTCCCCAACACCAGCAGCTCGGAGCTTCTGAAGAAGTTCGTTGCTCCTGAATGCAATGGACTTTCTGAACAAAATGAAAACAGCAGGCATGATGAGGGGGTATTGATCTCCCCAAATTTTGCTTTCCAAAGTTTAAGGTGAAAACATTTGTTCATTGGACTGATGCTACGTGCTACATCTGCAGTCAGGAATACCCCTATTCTCTCTGCTCAATTCCTGCAACTGCTGTCCCTATTTCTAATTTAGTCACACTGGCATAACTGGGAATATCTAAGCCCAAAACAGGCCATTCATTTACTAAACAAGCATCTGTGTCTGGCAATATTCACAGGTCAAAGTTAGGTCTCACACCAACTGCCCCCACCACTCAGAACCTGTGTCCTTTCTGCTGAAAACACTATTTTGGTTTGTTACTTAGAAATACCAGAAAGCTATTAGAATGAGAGAACTCAAAATAAGCAATTTTCAAAATAGAACTTCACAACTATCTGGTCTGGTAGTTTCAAACTGTTTCCCTGCAGAATCTTTCTTCAAAATAAAAGCTTGTCATAGTTCCTCTGGGTGAGATGGGGAGGGAGCCCTGGGGTCTAGTCTGTTGGCCCTTGGCACCCTTCCCCTGGCACCCAGGTGGGGGCCATTCAGAACCCACTTATTCAGGCCGACTCCCTCAATTTGTAGACCAAAGCTCCCCAGGCAAATAAAGGGCTTGTCTGAGACTGCACAGCAGCCAAAGGAGAACTGGCTACAGTCTAGGTCCTAAGCCCAGAAGTCCTGGGCCCTTCCTGTACATACAGTAGCACAGGTGACATACACGTGACATGAGCCTATATTGCTCAACATCATTTTCTTTGCTTCCTTTAGCCAGTATGACTGTGCAAAAGCCAAAAGCACAACATTTACTTCTAGGAGTAAAGGAGACTTTGCTATGGGATCCATGGTCGTTCCTATTAGAATAGTTGTAAGTGAACCATGTTAGGAGCCCAACACTGACACTATCTAATTTATTTATATAGCTAACTCCTTCTAGAACAAAGAGAAAAAAGGTTGTGTTAGTTTTTCATAAGAAAATCCTATCTCCATCCCAGAGGGCCCACCTGTGGCCTGGGCCCTTGCCCTTCCAAAGCTTCCCATTACCTTTCTGTGGGGCACCTCGCTCTCCAGTCGCTAAGGCTAGTGTCGTACTCCACAGATATAATCCGGAGAGCGGGACAGTCTCCTGCTAACCACGTCTATGTAAAATAAAAGGTACAAGAGAGCATATATGAATTTCCACTGCCCCAACTACTTCCTAGTAATAGAAATTCATAACTAAAGGACTAATACTGACTAATACCACATTGGGACAAAGTGTAAAGGTGACCAGAAAAACAAGTCTAGCATTTTATCTTTTCATGTCTCTGGTCACAAGGTGGCATCAGTATCTATAGAGTAAGGCCAGTGCCGGTGTCCAGAGAATAGTCTGTTTTAATCTGCTCCTGCCAGAAGCAAGGCCTGTTTTTGAGTTTAGATCGAATTGGCTTTTTCAAAGCATTTAGTAGGAAGCTGTGATCTCAGGACAGACAGTATGTTCTGCTGGTGAGACTCGCCCTGAGCACTCAGAGATACTAATTAGTCAAGTCCTATCTCTGGACCTGGGCTCTGCCATCATCCCCACACTTCAGTATCACCAGAGTCAAAACCCTTCTCTCTGCTTGACGAGCCTCAGTGACGGTGCATGAGCAGCAGCGGCACAAAGCCCTGGGAACTATTTCCACATTATTTACAGCATCAGTTTCACTCAGCTTTTGATCACTTCCATTCAGTGACTTCATCTCAAAGTCAAGGCTCTTTGGAAAAAATGTCAAAGAAATCCACAGAATGACTTCTTCAAAGTCTCTCTTTATAATTATTAAAATCAGAGAACTGGCCAACTGCCATGACTGTAATATATTATGTGTTATAGTATATTTTTAATGGAAGTGAATGATTACCTTGCCCCCGTTTTTAGTTATTGGAATATTCTTTTAGAGTCACACACTGTGCCCTAAATTACACAGCACAGGTGATAAGCCCAGCTGTTCATGTAGCATACCACTGGTGTCCCCAAGGGAAAGAAACACTGCATGGAGAAGCATCCCAGTAAAAATAGAAAAGCAAGTCACAATGAGGGCCCCACAGCCAGCGACCAGCAGTATGTCCTGGTAAATACCAGCCAGCCGTGTCCTTACCTTGGGCCAGCATGTTGTGTACCTGGTTCCATCCCCTGAAACCTTTTCAGCTGGAGCCTGGTCATAGTCCTGCTGGCGCCACGTTTTGAATGCTGCTCCCAAAAGGCCATGAATAAAAAGGACATCTGCTTTAAGGGGCTGACTGGTGGGGGAGAGTTTAAAGGAGAAGCAGAAAGAGCACATTATTGTTCTGGTGAGAATCTACATAGCACTCTCTGTGGATGGCGCTTAGGGTTACATGACATAAAATAAAGTGAAGGCAAGCGTCAGGAGCGTGGCTTCCCCAAAGAACCAACCCTACAGGGGGTTTCTGCAAAGACGCACGGAGCGTGCTCACTGCTCTACAGAAACGGAGACACATCTAGCAGGCGGACCAACCAAAAGCAACTGCAATGAGTTCAGTGACCAGAGAAGCAGCAGATGTCAGACTGCCCTCCAAAGAATTCCATGAGACTGTCCCACAAACTAATAAAGTATTTAAAAAATTAAATAAGAATATGCTAGTGTAGGTTCTAAGACAGCATGTATAAAAGATTTTCAAAAATTTACTAAGGATAATGTTTATCAGAAATAGAGCAAATGACATTTTAAAGTAACATTCTTTCTTTGGATATGACATTTAAAAATATGTAGATAGTGGTGAAGGCCTGGGGTGGGGCTGGGGCTGGGTGGAGTGGGGCAAAGAAGGGGAAAATGGGAGACATTGTAATGTCAACAATTAAAAAAATAATAAAAATATGTAGACAGTATATTACTTGCATCTATATAGAGGGCACATAATTATATAATATGCAAATGCCACAGTATTTTACTTACAAATTGGAATAAAGTAGGCAATCAATTTTTCAAATTAAAAAGTTTTCGCTATTTTCTGAGGTAATATTTTAAAGTGCCTGACAAAAACCCACAAAAGATATAACTTCTTCTTTGTGGTCCTTTCTGAATTTATCGTCTCGGCAATGACACAACTAGAAAAGGCGACCATAAATAACTTTAAGGAGTAGTCAAATTTATTACGACTTACTCCTTCCAGCACATGCTTTTATACCTAATGTGAACTTTCTCCAGTCCCTGGAGGTCTAGGCCCAAGCTAATTTGGCTGCCTGCATATAAATAATGATGTCTATTCTCCTTCCCATCCAGAATTACCTGTACAATCCAAATCAGCTGTTAAATCTACGTGGAAAATGCTGTGAGACAAAGGAATGCGCACGCACAGTTTAAGTGTGATGTGTAATGAAAGGTGAATGCAAGCTACTGAGCGCAAGCCCTTGATGTGCACTAACCCTGAGAACTTAGTCCCTTCCATGCTTTCACAATAGCCTGCGATGCTTCTGAGGTTATTAGGAAAAACTGTTTCAGGATATAAGGTATGTGACTTATTTGTAAGGTATTTAACTTATCTAAATTATGCAGGAATAAATTAAAATGTTAAACCCTCCACACTTTCCACCCCCACGGGGACAAGGGGACTGTCTGCTCTCTCACCTTGTGCGACACTGGGGGTGAAGCACGTACACACCATCCTGGTACTTTTCCTGCACTGTCTCTCGGTCCAGATTAGCCAGGGTTCTGGCGGCATGTGAGGCCTCCATGATGTGGGGAGACTTCAGTGCTTCTGCCAGTAAGGAAACCCAGCCTGGTGAAGAGAACACACCTCCTAAGTACTGACACTAATCCATCTCAGACGGTCGAGAGGGTTCAGACTGAAACTGATGGCAGAGAGGCAAACTTAGCATGTGTCTAGAAAACCCCTAATGTTTGTAAAGCACAGAGTACATCTTTAAATGACCCATGAGACAAAGAAGAAATCACAAGGGAAAATAGAAAATATTTCAAAGTGAGTAATTATGAAAATGCAATATATCCAAAATTTGAGGGGTGCATCTAAAGCAGGTTAGAGGAAACTTACAACTTTAAATATCTATAATAGAAATTTGTAGTGATTTTAAAACATGTCTTAATTCTTTGACACTATTCTCAAGAGGTGATGCATCTAAACCCCTCTGAATCCCCTCCCCTTGAATATGGGCTATCCTTAGTGACTGGCTTCTAATCAAGAGAGTAGGGCAGAAGTTACTTCCAAGGCTAGATTATAAAAAACAAAAGAGCTTATACCTGGCTTTCTCTCAGGATCTGCCCCTGGGACCCAACCATCATGCTTTAAGGAAGCCCAAGTCACATGGAGAAGCCCAAGTAGAAAGGAGCCAATGGCCTAGCCCCCACCAGGCTCCCCACTGACAGCCAGTGTCAATCTGCAGGTCCTGTGAGCAGGTGATGCTGTAAGTGTATCCTCTGTTCCAGGGCTGAGTTGCGCCAACTGATGCTGCACTGGGCAGATAGAAGCCTATCCTCCTCAACCTTGCCCTAATTTCAGATTCATGAGCAAAATGCATGACCTGTTTTACAAGTGAGTTCTGAGGTGGTCTGATACTTAGCAATATATAACTGAAACGAGAAAAAAGTTAAAGCCAGTGATCTAGGTTTCCACCTTAAGAACCTATAAAAAGAGGGACGAATAAAACTTACAGTCAGTGGTCCTTTATAGTTTGTTGATCCCTCTTCTGCTGATCAAAAGACACTCTTAATGTAAATTAATAATTTCTAATATATGTAAATGTAAGAACATATATACAGTTGCCCTTGAACTATGAGGAGGTTAGGGGCCCTGACCCCAGCCACCCACGCAGTTGAAAATCTGCATATAACTTTAGACTCCTCAGAAACTTAAGTTGTCCTTCAGTATCTGCCAGGAACTGGTTCCAGGGCGCCTTGCAGATACCAAATCTGCAGATGCTCAAGTCCCCTATATAAAATGGTGTAGATCAATACATGCAGACAGCTCTCTGTATCCAAGAACTCCCAACAGTAGATCTAAAACAGTACAGGTATTTATTGAAAAACATCTGCGTGTAAGTCGACCCCCACACTTCAAACCTGTGTTGTTCAAGGGTCAACTGTACATGTGCAGATATGTATGTAGATGTGTATGTATGTGTATGTTTTTTTGTATCACCTAGCTTTTCCACTGAAAGAGCCAAGAATAAAGACACCCCAGGAGCAGTAAGCACACAAAGCATCCAGATCTTGGTCTCTAATAACCATTCATATCAAAGATATAAACACTTAGATGGTCACATCAGCAAAACCTGCTCTCCTGTGACTGCCACACACATTATCTTAGGTGTCGATTATCCAAACATCTCAAGCAATTTCTTGCCCCTATACTAAAACAACATGCTCTAAGGACCTGTACTAACCCTAAGCAAAGTCTTCAGTCTATTGAAAAATTGATGTATCATGATGAGTAGAGGTAGAACAAAGCACCGGATCCCAAATACTCAGTATATAAAGTGGTTACCTGAGCGAACTATAGTTGAGTGAAGATGCTCATTCAAAGCCATATTTCCAATGATTCGCATTATATTTCTCTGTACCTTAGGGCAGTCCTTGTGAAGTTGGTACAGCCTCTGAAGTAGTTGCAAGCCTCCATTTGCTTCAATTTTATCACAATGTGTGGATATCTAGCACAATAAATTAATGAAAGCTCACTTTATGTTGTACCAATTCACTAACCAGGTGACCCAGCATGCAGATGAGCAGCCACATGGCTCCTGCTCAAGGACAGAAACCCTGAGAGACCACCCAACTCTCATCTCAGCTTACTTAACACACAAACCTCTATCTACATGGGAAGTGCTTCAAAATCACTGAAAAAATAAGTCATATCTTACCAGGACTTCTAAAATTTGTATTCTTTTCTTTTCTTTTTTTTTTCTTGATTTCAGAGAGAGGAAGGGAGAGAGAGAAGCATCAATGATGAGAGAGTCGTTGATAGGCTGCCTCCTGCACGCCCCCGACTGGGGATCGAGCCCGCAACCTGGGCATGTGCCCTGACTGGGAATTGAGCCATGACCTACAAGTCCATGGGTCAACGCTCAACCACTAGTCCAAGCCTGCTGGGCTGAAAATTGTGTTGTTGTTTTTTAATCCTCACCTGAGAATATTTTTTCCATTGCTTTTTCAGAGAATGGAAGGGGGAGAGAGAAAGAAACATCGATGTGAGAGATACACATCAATTGGTTGCCTGCCAGGGATCCAGCCTGCAACCGAGGTACATGCGTGCCCTTGGCCGGAATCGAACCCGGGACCCTTCAGTCTGCAGGCCAACACTAACCACTGAGCCAAACAAGCTAGGGTGAAATTTTTATTCTTAAAGATATTCTGTTTAGCTCTGGGTCAGAAATAACCTGACTGTCATTATTACAGAACTGTTTCAATTTCTAGCGATACTTTGATTGGCTTAAAACTACCTTAGAATGGTTCTCCACCCTTGAGAAACCTGCCATCTGATAACAGGGAATAATCCAAGTGGCAGATCCCACAGAGATGAGCAACATCTGCCCCACACAAACCCACAGCTACTGGGCTGGCCTAAAAAGAGTCAGAAATTATTTAAAGAGAAAGATCAAGTATAAATAGAAAGAAAAGGGGATATGAATTTTTAATAGAGAAAAGAGATAAAGAAAACCAAAGGAAATATGTATACTAAGGTAAAGTGACAGAATTGACTAACAAGTCATTATGGTCTGCTAAGGTCACTGGCATGGCCTTGCCTCTTCCCAGCACTAGTTTTATTCACTGACATGACACCATGTCACTCACGTATATGTAACAACTATCATTCTCTAAATTTTTACTAAATTTTATCACATTTACTTGCATTTAAAAGTATGCCTTTTAGACATATATCAAGCGAGACATGGACTAACTTGCGAGGCTTCTGGAAAGGTAACTATTGTATTCCATCCACCGCACCTTCTACTGAAGATGCATCCTACTGCCTCAGAAACTAGATGTAAATCACAAAAACCAGCTCACTGTCCCCCACTCCCTTCTGTAGTCCGACACTTTACTAACTCTGCTTTGTCCTTGATCCTAATTCCACAGGTGGGAACTAAGATGACCAGAACACTGTGCTTCTGAGCCATGTCTGATGGTTCCCAAAATTAAATGGGAGAGTTTATAATGTGTAAGATGACGTTTCTCACCATATGGAACAACCAGGAACCACCTGTAGCAGCCTCACCAGGGATGCCTGCTACAAATGTAAATTCCCACACTCCACCCCACATCAGTAAATTAAAATTGCTAAGGTAAGCAGAAAATGTGTATTTTTAACATGCTTCGTAACTTTCATGCACTAATGTTGGTGTAGGACAAAGTTTGTTACTTTTTTCTTTTTAAAATCAAACTATGATCATGATAGAAAGGCTGTCATAATGCCAAGAAATTTGACAATCATTGACATATGAAATGGTTAAAATTTGGTCACTCAAATATTTTCTTTTTTCTGTCTTAACACATCTTTGACAGATGTTTTAATGGAAATTATAACTATCTGATTATATTACTCGTAAAAATCATCTGAGAAAGGTAGTAAAACACAGCATAACTCAAAGATAAATTCAGTATTTAGACAAAGCATTGCTTTCTTCATGTGCAATTAAGATTATATCCATTTTTAGAAATAGCAAGAACAAAATTCATGTATTGGTGCTAAATCATGATTATCAATTTGAACAATCCAATGAGGGAAAAGTAGAAATTTAAAAATAAGCAAAAGGCATTTTTTTTCTTTTATAACAAATGAAGATAATTTCCCTTGAATGAACGTGTGTAATTTTTTCAACGTGGTCATGAAAATAAACCACATTTGAAAATGTAAGTTACCTCAGAATGTTTTACTAAAGCTTCTAAACAGAACATTTCCACTGTGGCTGAAGGAACTTCTCCAAAGCTCTCAGCGTAAGGAAGTCCATTTCCTCCAAAACACCATAAGCCACCCTGAAAGTAAGATAATTAACACTTTTACTAAAAACATGACTAATACTTTTTGTTAAACAAAAAAATCTCTATTATATATAGTATTAGAAAGGACTAATATATAGGATTCTAAATATTATGGAAACTTTAGTTATGCAAACTATTGCTTACGAGAATAGAAAACATGGAATTATTCCTAGAAGAGAGAAATCTTTGCACTTTCTCAATTCTTTCCCCTGTGTCCTCTCATCTGAAAGTACAAAGTACTAACACCAGTTATTGATTGTAAGAAAAGCCTGGGTTAATCAAAATGTTCTAGAGTGAGATTATGCTAGTCAAGTCTACTTAAAATGATAAAAAAGAGAAAAGCACTATTGAAAAAAATTAAAATAAAGGCAATAACAAGGATCATAGAGTTTTTAATTCTTCCCAAATTGAAATTCAAATTCATATGGAAGAAAAAGAAGAATTAGGAAAATTATGAAAGAGAAGACTAGTGGAGACTAGTAGATGTTAAAACATTTAAGAATAAAGTAGGCAAAGAAAATTTCAACTCTTAACCACAGATTAAGGGCTAATGTCACTAATATGCAACAGTCTTCTACAGATCCGTGAGAAAAATACCAATGATGCTATGGAAAAATGAGCAACAGTCATAAAAGAAAGTTCTTAGGAGAAGAAATATAATGCCTCTAAAATACATGCAATGATGTCCAACATTGCCCATAGTGAAGCATGCATGGTGAAACTACAGAGAAAGGATCGTCTTCCTCTATCAGATGGGTGGGGAAACGGGCATTCCTATCACCCTGTTACTGGTAGTATCAATGGGGCTAGTTCTGTGGAGGACAACTTAGTGACAGCTATCAAAATTACAAGTGCCACCCTAGCCAGTCTGGCTCAGTGGTTAGAGCGCTGGCCCTTGGACTGAAGGGTTCTGGGTTCGATTCCAGCCAAGGGCACGTACTTCTATGGCAGGCGCAATCCTGTGGGAGGCAACCAATTGATGTGTCTCTCTCACATCAATGTTTCTCTCTCTCTCTCTCACCCTTCCACTATCTCTGAAAAGCAATGGAAAAGATATCCTCAGGTGAGGATTTAAAAAAAAAAAAAATTACAAGTGCCCATGCGCTTTCAACATATAACACGCAGGCAAAGTGATGTGTGTACAGATTTGTTCCCTGCAGCATCCTTTATAAGAACAAAAGACTGATACCACCTAATGTCCATCAATAGGGGGTTGGTTAAAAAAATGATGGTACCGTTGTAAAATGGAGTACTATGCAAGTGTAAAAAATGCTGAGTCTCTTCATATACTGATATATCTCAACCTCCAAGATAACTCCTTAACTGAGAAAAAGAAGGGGTAGAGAGTGTGTCCTGTATGCCACCATTTGTGGGAAAGAGCGTAACTGCGCGCAAGTGCCGGTGTATGGGGGATGGAAGGAATGGGAAGAGGTCTAATTCCCTATCTCCTCCTGAAGTGCTTTGTGTTTGAAAGAGAGGTCATACTACGCATACAGAGCACCTGCTGGCAAAGGGGGACAAGTACAAGGCCATGCCTTTCAAAATGTGTATATAAAGCCCAATGTTTCCTATAGGAAATACAATCCGTAAGTTTCTGCACTTTGAGATAATTTATAGGGTCTGTGGTTCAGTAAATCTAGTAAATGTTCAAAATATTTGCCCATTCTATAACTCTTATCCATGCCTTCCTCTCTGGTATAAGATTCTATTTTCTCATGCAACAAAAGACAGGTATGCATAAATTGAACTTCATCAAAATTAAAAATGTTTGCACCGCAAAAGACACTATATCAAGAAAGTGAAATATATTTCCAAATATTATATCTGCAAATATATTATTTGCAAATATTATCTGCAAATAATATCTGATATGGGAGAACTGTTTGCAAATAATATATGTGATAAAGGATTTGTATCCACAATCTATAAAGAATTCTTAGAACTCAACAATAAAAAGACAAGTAACCCAATTTTTAAAAATATGGGCAAAGGCTACGAATAGATATTTCTCCAAGGAAGATATATAAACAGCCAATAAGCACGTAACATATACTCAACATGATTAATCATTAGGGACATGCAAATCAAACCAGAACGAAGATGCCACTTCTCAGCCAATGGGATGGCTCTAGTAAAAAAGATGGGTAATAACAAACATTGCCAAGTATGTGGAGAAACTGAAATCCTCATACATTGCTGGTGGGAATGTAAAATGGTACAGCTGCTGTGGAAAATGTTTTGGAAGTTGCTCAAAAAGTTAAACACAGCAATTCCACTTCTAGGTATATCCCAAAAGAATTAAAAACATGTCCACACAAAAACTTGTACACAAATGTTCATAGCAGCATTATTCAGAACAGCCAAAAAGTGGAAACAACCTAAATATCCTGCTATCAGCTGATGAATGGACGAACAAAATGTGGTGTGCATCCATACAATGGGGGATTACTGACCATAGGAAAAAATGAAGTACTGATACTTGATACAACATGGATAAACCTGGAAAACGTTATACTAAATGTAAGTAGTCAGACACAAAAGCTAACATATTGGAAGATATCATTTATAATGAAATGCCCAGAAGAGGCAAATCCATAGAGAGTAAGCAGAATAGTGGCTGCCAGGGACTGGGGGTGGGGAGGGCATGGACAGTGACCGCTAATGGGTTCAGGTTTCTTTCTGGGGTAATAAAAATGCATCTTCCGAGTTACCTCCTCCTGTGAAGCCTTACATGACCTCTTAAGTGAAGTGAAGGGTTCTGGGAGTAGCCTGTATGTCTTACACTCTGTGACTTTATTTACCTGTCTCCCCATTATCCCAAACACCTAACCTGTGCATAGCACACAACCAGGAGTCAGTATGTTGACTCAGTTCCTGGATAGATGATTATTCTAAGGGTCTAAGTGCTGGCCTCTGGCACAAGACCTTGGAAAGCGTGGACACTCAGAAATATTTACTGAATGAATGGATGAGCTAACCTTCTGAGCTGCTAGACACTGACTGCTTTCACTCAGAGCCAAAGATGTAAAGTACTGGACACACTCATCCAGCTCTGTTAGAGGTAAAGAAGCCAGCAGGTACCTGAGCTCTTCTTCAATGGACGAGTCCTGAAATAAGAGGAAGTCAGTTTTCATAATCAAGCTCAACAACTGAACAAAAAGCCCCCAGAGACCCAAAGCCAAAAAAGCAGAAACAAACAAAGGCAGAGGTAAATTAGTGCTTTTAGCTTCAAAAACTGTCGCCCACCGAGGTAGACAGATCATTTAATTCTTAATTTTTTTCTTTCGTGTCTGCCACCCCAATCTGAAGGAGCTCTCACAAAACACAGCTCTGCCTTTTCACTTCATGGGCTACTTCACTTGACTCAAAATGATTACACTTTCTTACTAAAGCTAGCTTTTAAAATCCAGAACTTGTTACTCCTGATTTTCCCTAATGACTTACATTTAGTATATTCATTTTCTATTCAAAAACTGACAGCAACTTTTCAAATTTTCCTTTTCTAGTCTAGGAAAGGTGCTCAAGAAACATGCTCAAATATCTATATTACTGCTTAACTGGTATCCTCACGTATTAATACATTAATAACTCTACATAGTAGCTCTCCAGCTGTGTTTGGAATCTCAGGAAACATTTAGCATATCTGGAAATGTTTTTGGTTGTCACAACGTGGGGCTGCTTCTGGAATCTAATGAGACGAGGCCAGGGATGCTGTTAAACACCCTACAATGGACAGGACACCCTCCAATAAAAAGTTATTTGGCCAAAAATGTCAACAGTGTTGAAGTTGAGAAAAACTAATCTAAAAGCAGCCGTAGATCAAGAGACCAATTACAGATGCTGATATGCTATGAAGTTACCCTGGTGCAAGAGCCCCTAAGTACCCAAAAGGGGGGAAATAACAGAGAAACAGCATCTCCTGAGGAATCAAGAAATCTTTGTAGGAAAACTACAATTTCAGGGTGACAGCCTTTACCTGCTTGTAAAAGTAGCCAACAAACTACTTTTTGAATGTTATTCTATACCCAGAGTGGAGACTATATATTAAACAATTTTTCACTCACTGATAATTTTATTTACTTACTTCTTTTAAAGCTGGTAAAGGGGGTGGAGGGAGAAAAAAACGAAGATCACTCTGTTGGCTTCGTGCCAAACCAACACGAGTCCTCAGGTCACAGGCTTGCGCAATTGTCCTATACTGGTAATCTATTGTAAAAATATACTGTTAGCTCCCAGATTGGCTTACAGTTGTTTCAAGGATTAAATGGACAAACTACCTAAAAGCACTCTAATTTTCAAATTACAAGTTTGTATGTCCCAAGTATTTTTTCACAACTACAACATCAATAAGCTAAATACCCATCATTTCCATATCTAATCTCACAATTCTCCTCAACATGTATCTGGGTATGTCAGGGTCTAACTAACATTTTTTAAAAGATGAACTTCAAATGTGAAAACCGATAGGTGAGAACCAATTTAACTTCTCTTTAAAAATAATTCTAGTGTTCAAGAGCTTTTTTATCACTACTCCAGAACCTGCCATTGCACTTAGGTCTAGTGTCCCTAGTAACAGTATGATGCCTTTATTCTGTGATGTCCATGTAGAGAATGAGATTCCAGATGGAGGTACTTTGTTTTAGCTTTCATGATTTATCACCCCTTTCTTTATGTACTGCTACAGACTATTTGTGTGTCCCCAAATCCGTATGTTGAAACTTAATCCCCAATATCATGGTATTTGGAGGAAGGGCCTTGGGGGGGCTGTGATTAGGTCATGATGAAATTAGTGCCCTTATAAAACAGACCCTGAGAGCTGCCGTGTCCCTTCTGCCAGTTAAGGACACAAAGATGGCTAGCTATGAACCAGGAAGCAGGTCCTCACCAGACACCAACTCTGCCAGCACCTGATCTTGCACTGCTAGCCTCCAGAACTGTGAGACATATATTTCTGTTGTTTGTAAGCCACCCAGTCCATGGTATTTTGTTATAGTGACCCAAACAGACTAAAAAATCTATCAGAACAGAATTCCAACCACACTCTCTCTAATGTAGTTCATAACCTGGGTGAGTTCTTCAAGATCATGTGGGGAACTTTTCAAAATATACGTGCCAGCACTCCAGCCCTGATTTTTGTGAATTGGAGCCCTAGGAGGCAGATTTTGAAAAAGATTTTTATTCTAAGTCTCCATTAACATTATGAAATAAGTGTATATTTACATTATAAATTATAATTACAGCCACCAATCAATCTACAATTAACTTGTATGGAAGCAGGTATCTTATTGAGACTCTTCTTTCAGAACATTATTCCTTTCTATTTGTTTACTCAAAGTGTACATTAGTCTCTCTATTAGAATCAGAGCAGATCTGAGCTCTTGCTCATGTATTATCACTGCAAAACTTGTTGTTTTAAATACAATTAAATACTTTAAATACCCCTTACTATGATATATACACACAAATCAGACTAATTATTAGTATTAGAGCCAGTTATCAAGTGAAAGCAAATCTAATTCTGTGGTGCGGCAAGCAATTAAAATGTATTTCATTAAATAGGAACCACAAGAAAATGTAAGCACAACACTGGGCCGTAACTATAAGAATCAAAAGTTTCTCTAATCAAGTAAAACACTGTTCTTTCTGCTACGAAGTTACCAATGTATCTACCTCAGTTCTGAGGCTGTTCTGACCAAACACATCTGGTTACCAGGCCAGTGAGTTTCACTGGAGTTTCCTTTTCTAACTCCTGGAAATATTCTGAATATAATTTTAGGCTGCCTGAACTTTTTCCTTCCTGAAGATCTCATTCCCTTCTCTCCCATACTGGAAGCAGAGGGCTGGCTGGCAGTGTGCCTCGCAGGGTCCTTACCGTGCCAGTGGTGGGCCTCCGACATGTCCTGCACAGCCTGCAGGCGGACCGTCCTGTCGTCTGACTTACTCTTCCTCAGGAGCAGCCATGAGGCACACTCATGGTCTTCTATGTCAACTGTACTAAAAGTGTCTTTGCAAAAAGAAGAAAAGGACAACATGGGCAATGTGAGGAGTTAAAAACAACACTTTTACCTCCCATTTACTCAATGTGGTAATTTATAAACATTTGAAATCTATAATAGTTAAATCTAATTCAACGTATTAATAATAACTGGTGTTTTATACTCAGTTCTGGCACATTATTTTTTATATTTGTTGTGTGTATTATGTATGTGCTTTCATTTTATAGACTATGTTGTTTTCACTACACTATGTGGCCTTTTTTTTTCTTTTTCCTTAAAAAATTTTTCATTATAAAAAATATCAAACAGCCCTGGCCGGTGTTGCTCAATTGGTTGAGCACCGTCCCATGCACGGAAAGGTCACTGGATCGATTCCCAGTCAGGGCACATACCCAGGTTGTGGGCTTGATCCCCGGTCGGGGTGCATGCAGGAGGCAACCGATTAATGTTTCTCTCTCTCCCTCTCCCTTCCTCTTTCTCTAAAATCAATAAAAAACATATTTTAAAAAAAAATTAAACATAAGGAAGAATTAAAATAATACATTAATATCCATATGCCTACCACAGCTAGATTTAATAACTTATTTTGTCATATTTGCTCAATCTATATGCATAGGTCTACATATTTTTCTAAACTATGTAGAAGGAAGTTACAGACCTATGACTTTTACCCTTTCATAGTTCACACTGAATCTCCTAAGACTAAGCCTGCATTCTCCTATATATAATCACAATGCCATTATAACACCCAAGAACACTAACAAAAATCCTCCAAAATTATCTAAAATCCAGTCTAAAATCCATATTCACATTTATTCAATTGTCCCAAAAATATCTTGTAAGCTGTTTTTTTGAAGCCAGGATTTAAGTTTCTTTAGTCTCTTTTAATTCTAGAAAGCTTTACACCTTTTCTTTTTCATGACATCAACTTTTGAAGATCTGGTCAGCTCTTTTATAACTAGGCTCTACGTTGTAGAGTTGCTGCTTGTGAAATCTACATTTTCGATGCAAGATTCTCATTATGAGAAAGCATGTAAGAGATTTCTTAACAAATTTTAAATTATGAAGAGGGTATATTTAGTCTCAATATTTATTTTCAAATATCTAACAACAATACAACCTCAAAGATGGAAAGAAAAAACTGTTAAAGGAATCAAGCCTTAAAATTAAATATAACCCAAGAGAATAATGTTACTCAATTTTTCACTGCTATAATAAATGTTAGTATATGAAATGGAAAAATATCTTAGGCAGACCATCAAATGACTTTCAGAATACTGATCAGGAGTCCCAGTTAAATATTTGATACTTACCAGCAAACGGACCCCGTAAGATCTTGGCTGAGGTTACCAATACTTTTCTTACTGTTTTGTGAAGCTCTTTTCTTGCCTGGTATGTGAGTCCTAAAGTGATTACAAATTTAAAAAACACTAAGTATGTACCCTTAATGCCAAGCTCCAACACTTAAACGAGAACTATAAACTTCAGGTTTTTTCAAAAAGAAAATATAAAATAGCATCTTTCTGTGTTTATTGTAACTATCAAAGCAACGGGAACACAGAGCTCTAAGTCCCAAAATAAGATTGCTCTCCAGGTCAGGAAAAAGGTAAAAAACAAAAACACTAAACCTAACAAAAATCCTCATACACAACATAGGATTAGCTATATTCAGGAAAATGTCCCTTTAAAATAGTCCCTCTCAAACTAAAATTTGGAGATACCTCACTGGGATAAAGCTTCACTACAAAGTTAAATTATAAGCTAACACCATAAAGCATGTTGAAATATAGGAAGGTGAAATGACAACAAATGCAAACAGCTTGTGGACAGGGAGCGGTAGAACCGGCCCACTCAGGGATCATGATGTACCAGCAGGCATGGCTATTCTGGCTGACAGTGTAGGAACCCGCAGCTGAGACAAGTGTGGTGACTCACCAGACTACCCATATCTTGATGGAAAGATATTCCTCTGCTCTAAAATGTCATGTTCACCAAGCAATCGTCTGATTACTGATTAGGTTTCCATGTGACCTAGCTTTGGAAAAGAGGAATGTTCTGACTAGTCAAAACAGGTTTTTCTAGCCTTTATGACAGATTTTTTCCCTCTGTAAATAAGTTCATATTCATATTTATGAATCCATCTTATCATTTTAGTGTGCATAATGAATAAATCTCTTAAATCAGAAATAGTTCTGAGTTAAGTGACAAACTCATGTTTTGTGCATCTGAACTGGCAGTCCCCACTGAGGGGTGGACTCCACATTTAGACCCCAACAGCTGGCTGGCCGTCGCTTCACCTAGTTAGAGAGGAACTGCAAACTTGGGCTAAATACAGACGTCCAAAATCTGGTCTTCAGTTAACTCTTTAGGTCCTCACAGGGGTTGGTGATTCTTAGAGTTAGCTGAACCTACCTTATTTATACTGCATTTTAAATACTAATTTTTAAAATCAATAACTAGCTTCCATTTTTCACAAAGATGAGGTTACTTTACCATAAACTTACCATAACTTTCTCTTTTATCTAACGAATCTGTGTGCACATATATGTATGACTTCATTTTTTCTCTTTCTACCCCTTGAGTATCTAATGTCAAAGACTTCTTCAGGGCCAGAACTTCATATGTAAGAAATAATGAACCTCTTAAAAAGAAACAAAAAATCCATCATAAATATATGATCTAAATGTAACACAAGAGTCACTCTTCTGTTAAGCTTTAAATAGTTAACTTTTCTTTTTTATTGGGAAATATATATACAGTAAATGTGCATATGTCATACATTTATATATATACATGTATAAATACATGTATAAAGTTACACATGTTTCAGTTTAACAAATAATAGTAAGTAGCTACATTACCATATCCAGGCAAAAAAAACAGAACTTTAACAGGAAGTACCCCAGAAGCCCACAGTGTGTCCCTTCCTGATCCTGACTCACTCATCTCTACAACTAATTATCATTCTGACTTTATTATAATAATAGCCTTGCTTTTCTTTACAGTTCACCATCCACACATGCATCTTTAAACAACAGTTCTGTCTGCCTGTGAACTTCGCAGGAATGGAATCACACTGTATGTATTCTTCTGTCCAGCCCTCTGTTGGTGAGATTCACCCAGGCTGCTGCCTGTAGCTGGAGTTCCTGCATTTACACTTTCCTGTGGCTGTGACTCATCCACTGTCTGCATGTACCACAACTTACTTTCCCATTCTACCACAGATAGGCACTTAGGGAATTGTAGTTTGGATCTATCACAAACAACACCATTACACATCACACCCTTATGCACTATACACATGTGTTTGTTCCTCTAGGGTACAGATCTAGAAGCAGAATTACAGACTTTCTGGCACCATATATATTATATATATTATATATTATTCAACTTTACTAGATGATGCCAAACTGTTGTTTCAAAAAAATTAGTCAATTTGTACTCGGTCACCAGCATGTGAAAGCTTCTCCTAAGTTATAGCTAAAGTCAATTTTTAAATGTGACCTACAATGTTATTTGTTGTGTACCCCCAGATGAAGATTTTTTTCCCACATCAGACTGACCTGCACACTCCCTCGACCCAGACACAACAGCCGCCCACTGTCTGAACTCAGAGCTTAGTAACATGAGTATATCAAGCCTTCTCCTGAACTTCCTATCCTAAAGCAAAAGCAGGTAAGACAAAAAGGCCAGACTCTGGCTGGCACCAGAGGAACTGAGAGAAGGCTCAAAAGAACCCTTTTCACTCTTGGGATCTACCTGAGCAGCCAAAAGAGCCAATGTATTCAGTATTTTTATCATGCTTTCCATGAAAGACAAAATTCTGTACTAAAAATTGTGTGATGAATTTCCACCCTATTCCTGAATATAATTGTGATACAAACACAATTACGGCTTTACAAAAAGTACTCATTTCTCTTTTGCTTGGAGTAAGTCAAAGGGAAAAAACATCTAAATATGTTTTGCCTGACTTTACAATATCATGGAGAAATGTATGTATTTGGATAAAATACCAAATATATCTCCTTTATCATTTTAGCATCTAAGAGTTGATTTTATATTTATCCTAGTGAAAAAGAATATTACTGACAAAAACACTGGGGCAGCATTAGGCGTGCATTTAATATATATCACCCCCACCCCCAAAAAAGGAAAGAAAGGAGAATGAAAATACAATTTTCAGAAACAGAGTCACTCCATTCATTAAGCAAGTGCTTCTGAAATAGCACGAGATGGGAGATGTCAATCTTTTCCTTTTCTCAGTCAGCATCAATTTCCATAAGACCTTTATGGTGAGTCATAGAATTTTCCAAACTAATTTTGACTATAGTTGATTTTTACCTTCTTCACCCACTTTAGAACCCAAGACCAGATGTGGTTTTCAGTGTGTGACAGCTATTTAGTGAGTCCCTGCTCCATATTTGCCAGGTGCTTTCCTTGGAGCAACAGTGCCAGGTGGACAGGATCCCCATCGTACACTTGGACCCAAGAGAAACCAATACTCAGAAGGTAAAGCAGCGAGCGATACAACACTGACATGGTAGAACCAGTGACTGACCGGTGATGAATCCATCCAATTCCAAAGTCTATACCTGTTCACTCCCCCATGCTACCTGTAAATCATTCCCACTGAAATTTCAAATAGTAGTACAATGAAGCCAATCAGTATTTTACCATTGACACTTACCCTAAAATAAGTGATCCTGTAACCTTTATTATGTTTCCTTCAAAGAAAAAAAAAGTCAATGTGATGAATTTCGTTTTTAAAACATGACAGGGAATAGGCATATTCAGATAAGAAGTTATTGATGTTTCTATCAACAGAAGGCTTACTATCCCCAGATACAAACAAATGAACCAATAAGCACTGGGTACAAAGATATAACCTGTCCTTCGCTGAGTCTCCCCTTCCAGCATCCCGATCCATCGGCAGAGGCCTAGTTCCCGCCGTGCTGTTGTACCGCCAGGCCCACTCCGCTTCCACTGAGCACCACGTCCAGAGAGCTAACTTCCCTGACTCCTCATAGTTCACAACCAGTTAAAGAAAGGAACAGGGATCATTCTCCCTACCACTACTAAGACTATTGAGGGATTATGTTTGTCTATTGGGGATACAAAAGGACTCTTCCCAAAGTAATTATGTTGTAATTGGCGATTACAAGCCCCACTTTATTTTATTATTTTATTTAAGTTTATCTTTATTGTTGAAAGTATTATAAATGTTCCCTTTTTTCCTCCATTGATCCCCTCCACCCTGCCCCCCCACTCCAGGCACTCACCATACTATTGTCTGTGTCAGTGGGTTTATGCGTATATGCATATACATTCTTAGGGTAATCTGTCCCCGCCCACCACCCACCCTGCCTTCCCTCTGAGATTCATCAATCTGTTCCGTGCTTCTATGTCTCTGGATCTGTTTTGTTCATCGGTTTATTTTGTTCATTAGATTCCACATATGAGTAAGATCATGCGATACTTGTCTTTCTCTGACTGATAGCCCCATTTTAAATACACATTACATTCTACAAGTTTACTTATAATTTCTTGGTTCGGAAATTGGAAAACACTTTTTTAAATAGTAAAAAAAAAACCTAGTGGCAAACACAGGTAACTGCCTATCCAATACACATAAGCCCCTTAATCCTTCCTAACACAACCTGATTCCTGTCTAATTCCCAGACTCCTCTGTGGCTAGAGATGGCTGTGCAACACAGTAGTAGCCAGTCAGATAAAGACAGAAGTCTAGAGGGAGGGATCTCCCCCAAATAAAAAGACAAAGCCTCATAAGATGGCTTTTGGCCTTTCTGCCTTCTTGATGTCCAGGGATTCAGCAACAATCTTGTGTCTATGAAGACAATTAAGACGATGGAGGAGGAAGACAAGAGGATTGCTAAACTGCAATTCCTGCCCTAAACTGTAACCTGTTTCCAGGGTGGTTAAGTTTCCAAGGTGGTCCACAAAAGCTTATTTACCGCGTGATAAATCTGAGATGTTTGTCTTTTGCAGGCTAATGGTCCACCCCAAATTAGTAAGCCGAGAGCCATGCATACTCCTTTTTCTGTAAGAAAGTATTATTGTTTAAACTGTACTCACTGATATCTTTCCAATATGTGTTGCTTTTTGGAGGAGGAGCTGAGGTTCCTATTCTTCTACAACAGATGACACAATAAGCAGCCAGGGACATTCTGTATATTTAGAACAATTATAACAAATTTAGTTTCGCTTCTAATTAAAAACATTTATTTTAATCATAAGAACACATCACAATCACAGTGGATTGCCCACAGGGTTAGATTTGTCAAGACCAGGAAAATTTGGGGTTTTTTTAATCCTCACCGGAGGATATTTTTTCCATTGCTTTTCAGAGAAAGAGACAGACAGACAGACAGACAAACATTGATATGAGAGAGACACATCAATTGGTTGCCTCTGGCATGTGGCCCCTTGGGGCCGAGGATCGAGCCTGCAACCGAGGTACATGCCCTTGGCCGGAATCAAACCCGGGACCCTTCAGTCCGCAGGCTGACACTCCAACTATTGAGCCAAAGCTGGCTAGGGCAGGAAAAAACCTTAATTAAAAAATATGTTTCTCCCTTAAAAACTTAAAGCTGACTTATTAGAGTATTTTGCTAGCAGTTTGGTTATTCTTCAAACCATGCCCAGTTGTGAACAATGATTAGTAGGAAACTGGAAAACACAGATTATTAATCAGAATATCAATACAGGAATCTGCCCTGGCCGGTGGCGCCCTTGTTGGAGCATCATCCCGTGCACCTAAAGGTTGCAGATTCAATTCACGGTCAGGGCACATACCTAGTTCGCAGGTTAGATCCCCAGGTTGGAGCACATAGAGGAGGCAACCAAACGATGTTTCTCTCTCTCCCTTCCTCTCTAATAATAATTAAAAAAAGAATATCAATATAGGAATATAGAATTTTAATGTCTTTTCAAAAGTATACATGCATATAAGTAGATATTCTATTTACCTTTGATGGCTGAAGGCCCTACAGAAATGAAAAGCAACTCTGAATGAAAGATCTACTTAGGACCCATGGAAGTATTTAGCTTTTCTCCAGCTCCTTCAGGACGGTCCCCAACAGTTTAAAATCTTTGACACTTGTTCATTGTGGGCAGCCTGTCAAAGGAGAACTGTTGCTCTACCACTTCACCAACTGAGTATAGATGATCTAAATATGATGCAACAATTTCTAGAACAGCTCAGTATTCTAGAATCATATCAGATTCTCTGTGGATGAGACTTTTTTCCTCTCTCTCTTGGGGGATTCATGTGGAAAATGGTCCTTTGGTTCAACATATTAAAAACTTCTAGCAGCTTTATAGAGATTAGTAGGAAACTAGTTGATGTACACGTATAAGAAATACCTCTTAGAGATAGGACAAAACAAAAAGCTTTAAAACTTTTTCTTGTGGTTCCAGTACATCAATTGATGACTAAGCAAACTAGTTTAGGCAACAGGTAAAGTTGTAAAGGTCACTGTTTTAAAGGTCGACCTTCGAGATCTCAATCTCTTCACTTCCAGGGGGACCTTGATTCATGATCTACCTTTCTCTTCTCAATCTTCACACACTCCTCTCCCTAAATACTGGATGTCCAATGTTCTCTGAAGTATAGGGTGTCCCAAAAATATGTACACACACACTTTGAATAATTATAAAGGCAGTATTTATTAAAATACATTTCATTTTCAAAACTGAGCTATCAGCTGTTAAAATGTGTATACAGTTTTTTGTGACATCCTGTATATATTTACCAACAGTTGTGCCAATTTCTTTTATTGCTTCCTACATCTACAACCTCCTTCTGGGTTCAAGTCATTCCTGATGAAGGTATATCTTCTCATAGTTCTTTCATGAAGGCCTGTGTGTAGTCAGCACCCTCAGCCTTAGCATATCTGAAAATGTTGTATTTCACCCTCTTTCTTAAAACAGCTCACTTAGAACTCTAGATTAACAGGTTGTCTTCAGCACATTAATGACACTTCCACTGATATTTCATCTGATATTTCTAGTTGCTCATGAGAAATTTGTTTCTTTGTAGGTAAATTAATAGTAATAAGATTAAGAGTGTTCTCTGTAGAAGCATGCTACCTAGTTTCAAATCCAGTTCCACCAATCTGAATTGTCTTATTTTATGATGCTTTAACATTTTGGGACCTTGAGGACCAAGGAGGTGACTGCCCCTTCCAGGGCTAATTCCTAGAGATTGAAAACCACTGTGGGCACACCTTCCCTATGCAAACTAACCAGAACTTAGTCCAGACTCCCAAACAAGGCCTTTATCTATCACAAAACGAGCCAATATTCCCCCTGCCCTAAATCAGCCTGGGGCCCGGTATCAGATAACCAGGGATCACCCCTAGAGCCCAGAGCCTGCCACTCCAACTGTCCAGTCCTAACCTTGTTCAGCTTGCCTATCCAGTCTCATCCATTCCTTTCCTAGAAATCCATAACAAGGCTCTGGCCCATGGTTTCCCCTCACATCCTTCCACCTCCTGACCAACCCTCATTTCCCCCAGTGGCTCTGGGTGATGTGAAATGCTCCTCCTCTTGGGAACTAAAATACTGTAATAAATTTTCTTTCAAAGCAGCTGTCTGTGTCAGTCTTACCATACATGACTAAAACAAAATCCTGGATACATTTAAAAACACAACTAGACACATGATTATGGGCTAGTTAACCTCTCTGTGTCCCACTTTCCTCATCTATAAGATGGCAATGATAACAGGACTACTTTAAAGGATTGTTATCAATGTTACCTGAGTTAACACACATAAAGCACACACAAGAGTGCCTATGGTAAGTACTCAATAAATGTTACTTATCATTAGCATGATTACTGTCTTCCACCTGGCAATTTAAAGATCTCTTTGCTTCTGATGTTCTTACGCTTCTCTACTTTATGTCTGGGTATGGGTTTGTTTTTATATATCCTGCTCAGGATCTGGTGTGCTCCTTTAATCTCAGAGCTTGTATCTTTCTTGAATCCTGCAATATTCTTAATAACTGTCACGTAGAACCTCATTCTGTTTTCCCTCTGGTACTCCCAACAGATGTCAGACTTTCTTATTCGTCCCTCCTCTTCTAATCTCAACTTCTGTATTTTCTTCCTTTTTCTCTCTCTCTCTGACATGCATTACGGATTGTTTCCCTAAATCTATCTTCCAATTGACCAATCTTTATTTGGCTGTATTTAGCTTCCCATTCAATCTATCCACTGAGTATTTCAATAACTTTTTGTTATTTCTAAAATTTCCAATCAGCTCACTTTCACACTTGCTTGCTCTTTTTACACACTATTCGGCTTTGGCTTAAAGTATAGCAGATTTTTTAAAAATGGCCACAAGTTATTCCTTTTTCTATTTCCATGTTCTTTGGTAGTGACCCCTCCCCCCCATACTGACTCTGGACTGGCCTTACAATTGACTTCATCCATAAGACAATAGAAACACGATGCAAGCCAAGACCTGAGAAGCCCTTGCACACTGAGGCTTCTGTATTCGCTGCTCTTGGGAACCCTGTGGCCACCACCATAAACACCCAGCTTAGTCTGCTGGATGACAAGAGCAATGTTGCCCAATATCCCCATCAGCCCAGCCACCAGTACCAACTAACAGCTGGTACCAATTGCTGGGCATGTGAGGCCATCTCAGACTGACTAGCCTATAGCTAAGCCTACAAATCCCAAATTCAACCCACAGACTTGTAAGCAATAATAAATGGCTGTTTAAGCTACTAGGCTTTGGTATAGTTTACAAATGCAGCAAAAAAACTGGTACATGTGGTCTCTAAATCTTGCTCTACACTTTAAACATACTTAAAGTCTGTTGAACCACTATTTCTAATGATTAGGCTGGCTATCCTTCATGGATTGCTTATGTGCTTTGTAATATTTGAGAGCTCATCTTCAGTGGAAGTAATTCTTGTGGGAATGCTATGTGCTCTGGGCTATAGCATTTCAAATTTTCTTGGCCAAAGTAAAACAGGTATTACAAATGTATGAATTTTTCAACTTGTATGTCCCAGCATTATGAAGACAATGTGAATTCAAACCCTACAACCCTAAGTGGTATAGAATTAGAGTCCCAATTTCCACTCTTCCACCCTCCTGGTATAAGCAAGTTTCCAGGCTACGTCTGTAGTCTAAAGGGAGGAAATTATCTAGTCCCTTTTCCTTCAGGACAATCATCTTTAGGCTAAGCTGATTTTAACTCTGTATGCATATTAAGTTCAAGTAATTAAGGTCTCTATCAGTTTCTGATAATCCTGTAACTTACTGCAACCTCTCCCTCAGTGGATATGTCATGTGTGACTTCTGAGAAATGTCCTTAAAAAGAAGAGTATGTGCCTTTTTTCAACCTCCCCTCTTGCTAGAGCAGGTGGTAGATGGAATTAAAGCCCATCTCTGCCATAAGGCAACATGCTAAGTTGGCAGAACAGCAAGACAGAGGAGTCCAAGTCCCTGATACTCACGGAGCTGCTCCGTACCAGCCATGGCCTGCTTACCTATGGAATCAATGCATAGTTAAGCCATTATCTATTTTCTGTGTAAAGCAGCTGAATCTAATCCTAATAAATCAGTTTTAAAGATCTATATGTTAGTGATCCCAAAGTTGTACCACCAGCCACAATCTTTCCAGACCCATCTACCCAACAGCTACTGAAACACTTCCACTTGGCTGTCCAACAGGCCTTTCAAACTGTCCAAAACAGAATTCTTTCTTTTTTCTCCCCAAATTCTTCCTCCACTCATCCTCCCCATCACCACCAAATGGTAAGTAGTTTTTGATGATAAATGGTAAATGATTTATCTCACAGCTCAAGCAAAAAACCTACATGCTGCCCTTGATTCCTTGTTTTCCCCTCACCCCATCCAAGTTATGCACAGTTCCTGTTCTCTGCCAAAACACATCCCAAATCCACCCACTTTTCTCCACCTTCACTGTTACCAATCTAGCCCAAGTAACCATCATCTTTCATTTGGAGTAATGCAATAGCATCCAGTGGTGCTTTTTGTAACTTAACAAATCCTTCCCAGAAAGAAAAACCCTGGAGGTAGACAGTAGTGATGGGCTACACAATGACATAAATTACCACTGAACTGTACCTCTAAAAGTGGCTAAAATGGTAACTTTTATGTTCTGTGTATTTATCCACAATGAAACAAAAAATACATATATTTTCTAGAGACAACAGAACCTCCTACATCTTTTTCTAAATAGTTTACAAATGTGTCTTTCACATTTAGGTCTTTGTTGTGAATGATGTGAAGTAGGAATCTAATTTTGTCTTTATTCTATATTGATACCACATATCAGCGTCATTTATTGACTAGGCTTTTTCCCTTGCCTTGTGCACCACTTTGTGGTATGCTAAGCTCCCACATGTATGTGAGTGTGTTTCTAGGCTCTCTATTCTGTCTGAATCTACTTTTTTTATCCCTGAGCCACTACCAGTAATTAAGACAGTATCTTAATTAATATAGCTTAATATTAAGTTTTGATATCTGGAAGGAAAAGACTTTTTCTTCAAAACTGGCTTAGTTATTTGCCTTTGCGTATATATTTTAGGTTCAGCACATGAAGTTCCATAAAAAAAATATAGCAACTGGCATTGCACTGAATTTGTAAAATTGGGAAAAACTGACATCTTTATGATATGGAGTCTTCCCAACCATGAATATTGTGTATCTCTCCATTTACTTGGTTTTTATTTTATGTGCTTCAATAGAGCATTATAATTTTTTCCCTAAAGAATTATACAGCTTTAGGTTTATTTCCAGATAACTTTAGCTTTGAATACTGTTATACCTTTTGTTATTACTAAAATTCAAAGTTAGTTATTGGTGATGTATAGAAGTATTTTCTTTATTCAGAAGTCTTCCTGAACTGAAGACCATTTTTCTTTTTTGTTTATTGAATTGATTTGTAGTCTTTCCTTCACCTTATAAATCTGTGTATGTATACATACACATGTACATACAAACACGTTTCTGTTTTGTTTTGTTTCTGGCTGTCTGCTCTTTTCCATTGATCTCTCTCTTCTTGTACTACTATCACACAGTTTTAAATGCTATAGTTTTATATATTTTGGGATAGCATTACTCCTCTGTCTCAAACTTTTCTTAGCTATTATGTCAGTTTACTCTTCCTGATAAATATTACAATCATTTTGTCAGGAAAGCTGATTCCTCCCCAGAGCCCACCAAAGTTATACAATCTGGGGGCTCTAAAGGCCATTTCTGACACCATCTAACCAAAGTAGCTCCTCTAGTCAATCTGTTACATCACCACCACCTGAAACCTTCTTGTTAACTGATTTCAGTCTCTCTCCCCTCACTATAATTAGTTTCTTGTTTACCACTGTAACCCCAGCATCTAGACTAGTGTCCGGCATATGTTCGGTACACAAAAATGTTGAATGAATGGAGCTTTTAAATCCCAGTGATTTGGAGAAACAGGAAGAAAACCAGGTTTTGAAGTGAGGGTGAAAGATGAGAACTAGTTCTGTGGGAGGTGGTTAGACAGACATGAGCAGAGCAAGGGCTATGGGCCAGGTAGAGGAGGTCACCAGGGTGGAAAGCCCTGGGTACCTAGCAAAGGATAACTGTAGGGTGGGACCTCGCCCCCAGGGTGACCTTTCCTCCCTTAGCATATTGCTGGTCAAAGGGTTTGTACCCCATGATCTTTCCTCCCCAGAGATAACATCTAGGCCTCAGTTGTATTTCAACTCGAGGTCCAGAAAAGCAGCAAAAACCAGACCAGCAAGCGACCCCACAGCTGACCTCAGGACCAGCTGCATTGACTAATGACCCCCTGCCCTGGTGTCAACTAAATCAATCGGTGCAGACCTAGACCCTGAAAGGGTACACCTGGAGAGCTGCTGAATATTCTATTGAGATCTTACCCTGGGACCACCCCTAAAATCTCCATCTTTAAAACCCTTAGGACAGAGGACCCAGCACACACTCTCTCCCAGAGGATGCCTACACCTTTGTCTCCCCCCCACCCAGGTGAGTTACCATTAGCTTCCTCACTCCCAAGCTCCAAGGGGCACCTTCCTTTTCCTCCATAACTTGTTTCCTAAGCCCATTTCTTCTAGCTCTGTGATTTTATAAATAAGTGTTATTTTACAGTTTGGGTCTTGGCTCTGAATTCTTTCCGAGCCAGAACTCAAGTACCAAGGTTGCTGAACCCAGGTCCAGTCTCACCCCACCAGTCTAACACCCAGTGCTGTTTCCGCCGCCGCCAACATATTTGGTGCCCTGACCCAGATTGTTCTTACTGTGACTGTTTCATCACTGGTAAGCCAGTCGTCCTCGCCACCTTGGCTTGAAGGACAGGACTGTGTTCTCCTTCCTCCATGCAGCTTTTCCTCCAGCCATAAGGTTCTCTCTCTCCCTTCCTCCCCCTCTCTCTCTGCAGACTGCCGTACTGTGCAGGCACAGGTGAGCATTTAAAAGCCAGGGTGCTAGCAGCTAGCAGACTCCCAGGGAAATTTTGAGATACAGATACCTGATCTTCAAAAAACTCTTTATCTGGGCCATATTTTAAAATGCAAGTTTCTGAGAGGTAATCCTTATTGAAAGAAAAAACCCTATTCATTTGAGCAGATCAATGAACTCATTTCAGCAGTTAAACATTGATTGCTAGACAAGTCTTAAGTTCACCTACTTTTGGCCTTTTATTACAGAAAAGCTAGAAAATACACTTGAAACTGTTAATAAACTTTATTAGAAATATGTTTCTAAAAAGTGTGTGTTTTGCCAATAGAGGAGCCTATATTTCTAAGTTATGAAATGTACTCGCCAATCTGAAGGATACTAACTGCTTACTTTTTTTAGTGGTCACTAAAAATTAAGGTTTCCAAGAGTTAAGAATTTCAATTAATTGGAAAGAAATTGTGTGGTTTTTGGTGATAGAAGGTATAAGATATAGAAAAATATTTTGAAGGAAAAAAGTTCTAAAGCTGGTTATTTCAAAATGGGTAAGAGGGTTTGTGTACGTTGTAAAATGGCTTGTGAAGAGAAATCTTGAAATTATAAGTAAGCTGAATAATGAATTTAAAAATCAAAAGTAAGCTAATACAGAGTTAGAATATGGTTCTTTTCCACTCTGTCAAAAGAACAAGAATTTTCCTCTCGCTTTTCAGAAATGAAGACACTTATTTTTTAAAAACAATCTGGTAAATTATATCTTTCTCCCTGCCTGATCCCGCCAGAATTTGGCAATTCTTAATGAGTGAGTCACGGCAATGTTTCTTTGCATGAATTCAGTAAGACCAGTTTCCAACTGTGTTTTTACTAACCAGGACTGACTGGAATGCCAAGTCTGAGAGAGACATGCCTGGCTCTGGATGTCGCCAAAAAGTTTGGTACCCTGCTTGGTCACGTGGTTCATGGCAACCTTTCCAGGTAAGGGGCAAAGGGTGCCTTCCTGAGAGATGGCAAGAAAGGAACCTCAAGGCATTTTGGGGACCTCAAGAACTTTAGGAATCCACCCAAGTCTGTAAGTACTGCAGGCAATCCTGATGGCAACTGAGTGGCTCTTCTTTGCTCTGAGGGGCTAACGCTCAATAATGAGATCCCAGCAAAGCAGATTTGAAAAAGCCTACATAACCAATTGCTGTTCTTATTGTATTTGTGCAAATGACCAGGCCAAATTGAAACTGGACGTAATACAGCAAATATAGGGGCTTTAACTTGGCTCTTTACTAAACCTTGAGGGTGATTTCAAAGGGAGAAATTGTGTTTCAATAGACTCTATAGTACACAGTTGTGAATATTAGACTCTAATTCAATTAATTGTCTTAAAGTTTTATTTTTCACCTATGAACTGAACTGGATCCTGAATTTATCTAGTTTTCTTAAATATTTGGCTACAAACCCTCCAAACTCATGTTTCACTTTTCTCCCATCCTTGGACTCGGAATTTTTAAGAGGTAACACCTTTTCCTTCCGCCGCGCCGCTCCCCCGCCCCCCGCAGCCGTGTGAGGGCCGGCACTGGAGTCGTCGCAGGGCCCCGCCGGCGGCATCGGGGGCGCGAGGGTCGGCGCGCTGGGGCGCTGAGGCGGCCCAGGAGGATCGTGAGAACAAAACAAAAATCAGGGCCCGGGGAGGAACTCGAAGCGGCAGGTTAAAGAGCGCGAAGGCGCCCACAGCAAGGAAGCCAGCGGGAGGGAACAGATTTGCGGGGTAGGAAAAGGGAAATAAATGGAAGGGCTGGGTACGTAAACCTTACGTCAACACACTAAAAAGCAGCGTGCGCTCAACCGGGGAAGTACAGTTTAGCCCAAGGAACAGAAAGCGCGAACCGCCTGTCTCCACCGGTAAAAACAAAGCGAGGGCTCGGCTGGATCACAGACCCGAATCTGGGGAAGGAACTCATTTGAGAACCTTCCGGGGTCTGTCGCGTGAAAATGACCACTGCGGGGCTGAGAGACCTGTCGGCATTCAATCTGTTCAACCTCCCAGTCAGCGCTAGGCTCTGGGGTCGCCAAGGTTCCCATTGGAATGGAAACTGTTCCGTCCTCGCCGTCTGCGCTCCGTCGCTACCGCGCCTCAGCGGACGGTACCCCAGGTGTTCTCCGGGTCTCGGAGACGAACCAGAGAAGGGCGACGATCGGGAAAGAGGCCCTCGCGCCCGGCGGAGGGTCAGTCGAGGACCGCCCGTCCACGCGGGGGCGCCCCGGCCGCTCCCCAGCCGAGCCTCGTCGCCGCCCGCCCAGTCTTCGCTTTGCCCTCACTGACGCCCTCGCGCGCCCCCACGAGCCCGTGTTCCCCTTCCCACCTGCCGGGACGTGGACTCGGCTGCCCGCAGCCGCTCACCGAGCACCGGGTCAGCGAGGAGACCACCTTCCTCCACTGGGTCCCGCCGGTGCCCTCCACCCAGCGGCGGGCGGCACGTGACCCCGCCCCCAGCGCTCCCCGCCCCGCCCCCTCGGCGGAGCCCGCGCCCCGCCCCCCACCCACGAGGGCGTCGTCGACGCGATGACATAATACGCTGCGTACTCTGTGGGTGACGTTGCCGCGCTGCCGGGTGTGTGGGTGGAGGTAAGTGGCGTCCGCTCCCCGAGCGAGAGGGCGAAGTGGGGTGCGTGGAAGTTGGAGGGGTCCCGAGGAAAGAGAGGAGGGGGCGAAGAGACCCAGAAGCCTGTCCTCCGGGTGCTGGGGTGCAGGGCGGTGTCCCGCAGCCCCTCCGGGCCCTTGCTGACGGCGCCGGGCGGCTGGCCCGCTGTAATCAAACCTCGAACTTCCTCTGGGGAGACGTTGCCGCGCAACCAGGCGGAGAAGCTGAAGGGTTAGGTTGGCGTGCACAGGGTGGGTTTTTTCCTTTTCGCGTGAATCTTTGGGGAATGTCATTTATTTGGTAAATGAACACAAGTCTGGAGACCTGGCTTGTACCCTTTGGGGGGGTGGGGAGCTGCCGCTTAATCTCTTCGAAGGCTGTAGCTCATCGGTCACACGAGATGGTAGGACTCAATATATAACTTTTAAGGCCCCTTTCGGAGCTACCATGCTGTGACTCCTGCCTCCCGGGATCTTATTTTTCATCATACTCCTGGGTGGAAACGGAAATCTTTTAACTAATGTTTTAAAAACTGGGTTGGACACACTGGTGTAGTTAAGCCCTTTGCTTTTATTAGGATTGACTGTGTAGAATTTGTTTGCAAGTAAGCTTTATACATTATTACAACAGACTGATTGTCATTTTATTAAAGATCAGAATATATGTTTTCTTATTGTTAGCTCTGTGTCTTTCATAGACTTAAATGTTTACTATTTTTTCATATTCTGCCTCATTTCAGAGGTTAATCTCCAAAGTGTATTAATGTTGATGCTTTTGAATTTTTTGTCACCCTTATTCCTTTCATTAGCATTTTTTAAGGTGATCTGCATCTTCTGACTGAGGAAAAGATGGTCAACGTCTTGAAAGGCGTGCTTATAGAATGGTTAGTAGTTTTGATACTTGAGTTTTATAAAATTCTTTTGTTTTAAAATATGACTGAATCACATTTTTCAGCTTCTCCAACTTCATTTTTCTTACTTAGATAACAAATGGGACAGATTTTGTTGCCAGATTTCAATGTCTCTGTTGAACTGATGTAATTGGCATTATTTCCACCAAGTTTTGGTCAGAGGCAGCATATTTGTTAGATTAGCTCTCTTTACAGAGCTGCTGTTCTGAAACCATCAGGGACTGACTAGAATTTTTGGCACTGGCAGGGAGAAGGGCACCAGGTGTTATACCAGTGGGGGGATCTTGGTTCAGCAATGTCGATACTTGAGTTCTGGCCAAGACTCAAACTGTAAGAGAATGAGATTGGTGAAAATGTCTTCTTTGTTGGATTCCAACACTATCAACTGCTAGCCTCACACCAAGCATTTTCCCAAGTCTAGCCAACCACAGCAATATCAAAGCAAGCAGCATATGCCCAACAAATGTCTGTCCAGTTTCAGGTGCTAGAGCAGACCCTGGGTGTGACAGCTGACACACTTGGTTCGGCCATTGCTTCAGCAGGGAAGATTGGGTGCAGAGATGCAAATTCCAGCCAGGTTACAGCATAACAGCAAAGAATCTGGAGTAATAGGTATTATTAGACAAGACTCATCCTTATGGGTTTGGCTTCTAAACCTGTATTATATATGAAAAGCAAATAACGAAGGCCAAAACCAATCCAACTGTTCTGTTCTTTCGCATTGTTTATGTATCTTGTGAGCCTTTGCTGCTTTGTAGAGCCGTAGTCACTAAAGTTTCCTGGGGAACTCAGAACAATGCCTAAGATATATGTAGAAGGTGCTTAGTAAATATTTGTTTACTGAATGAATTTTAACAGAATTGAGTCTAAATCCCACAATAATTTCATTTCTAGAAGCTTACTAAGGAAGTGATCAGAACTATAGATAAAAATGTAGGTAGCTGAATGTGCTCTTAAAACATAGTGTTGATTATGACATAGTTTTATAGTCAAGTAATATAGCTATTAAAATATGTGAGAACATTTTAAGTGATACGAGACAATGATATTGTGTAATAAATGATAAATGAAAAGGGCTGAATTCCTTTAATAAATAACACTGAGTGTTTATCAGATACTGTACTAAGCATTTGATAATATTGTTGGTACTCACAACACTATGACATATAGGTGCTAACCTCATTTTATCTATGCAGAAATTGAGGCACAGCTTGCTCAGGCTAACACAGCTACTAACCTGGGATTTTAAACCTTGGTATTTTTGGCTCCAGAGCCCAAGCTACTAAGCCTTATGTAGACAGTCTCTCCAACACAAATCTAAGTATAATATTGTGTTAAGGTGTTTTTCTTTTAATGTACAAATATAGTCTTAGATTAACATATATATTCACAGATTAATATTTTTGTAACGGAAACAGTAAATCTGTTAATAGGGATAGAACTAGGTAATGTGAACCTCTCTGCCTAGATCCTCCCACACACCCAAATACTCTTGGTGTTTGAATTGCTCCTCATTTGAGTATCTGCAGTGAGCAAGGTGCTTTAGATATTCTCTAATCTAGCCATCCTGCCACATAAGCATGGCACTGTCTCTGTCTTGCTTCTTTAGGAGCCCAAGACCTGGAGCTGTTTAGTGATTTTTATATCATTATACATATTTTGACTGGCTGAGCTGGGGCTTGGGGTTAGGCTTTCTGAGTTTAGTACTCTCTTCAGAGTCTTGTGTCTTTGTAACAGTAAAACCTATTATATGTCATTCTGATAACTGGGACCTGTTCTGGTTAACTTATCCCCTGTGGTGGCCCTTTTTTCTCTCGAGACCCCATTCATGTAGCAGGTACTTACTGAGCGCCTACAGAATGCTGGCCCCTAACTTAGGCACCCGTATCTCGGGCTGGATAAAACTCAAATTCAGAAAACATTTTGGAAGAGGCTTATTAAGAGGGAAACAAATGTAAGTGAACAAAGCCATTTCACATTCAATAACAATTTTCTAAAACATTCTATTCTCAGGACACAGAATTTATGGAGAAATAGTTTTTACATAATTATATCTGTTAGCTAATTATCATCAGGAAGGATAGTTTATCATTAACTGTAGACAGTGCTGACAACTTTATCCAACACACTAATAACTTTATGGTCTGATTTACAGCTAACTACAATATTCTGGTATACTTTTTAGAATCATATGTTATAGGGGCTGTACTAAGGGTTTTTAGCAGCAGATTGATTGATACCTGCTCTTCACATTTCCAGGGCAAAGACATTTTTTCCCGCTCACTAGCCCTGATCACAGGACTTGAACCAACTACTGTACATATGGGCACTTGGTTTTGGGTTTTTCCTTGCCAGCAGGCTCTCCCAGCAACCCTTCATGTGTAAATAGAATAGCCCTGTATTCAGGCAAAATATTCCAAGCCTTCAACATTTCATAACAAAATGTCCCTTAAACTTTTGAGTGTCTTTTTTAATTATTACAAATTATATTTCAGGTACATGCTTCAGAATTCAATCTCAAATTGACTGCTTTCCATTTTCTTTCAAAAAGTTTAATGGAGGCCATTGATATTAGTAGTAGTTTTTATATTTCACTAACCTGTTACCTTAAGTCATCTCATTTGTCAGTTAGCAGTGTTTCCCAGGTATGGGGATACCACTGGTGTTCAAGATGATTGGTAGGAGAACGTACATTTTGCAGGGGAGGAATTAGAACACAAAAGTAGTTTTTATGTGACAAGTTTAATTTATTTGGGAAAAAAATAAACACATCAAGGTGACCGGTGATTTGTACTAGGTGAAGTGAGACTTAAAAGTTGTTTTGAAGGCAGTTTAAAGAAAACTATTACATAATATGTAATGCAAGTGTAACAGACATGGCTAAAGTAGCAAGGATAGCATTTGTAGGCGTTCAGAATAAATCACCCCAAGATGTGCCTCTGTGGTATGTAGAGTATTTTGAGCTAAAGGCAGTTGAGACCCTGTGGGCTCAAGAGAAACTTCTGCCCCTGCTAATTACCTACAAGAATTTAAATTAGGGGCCTTGCCCATAATAAAAATTATCACCAGAAATGACCTTTTCTGACCTATAGAGCAGGGAAAACATCTAATTAGTGAACGTCTGTTCCCTTCTGAAGCCTCAGGCACTTTACCTCATTTCTTCGCTAAGGATGTCAGATATTCCTCATTTTACCATTCTGTCTCTGAGTCTCTCGGGTACGTGGGGTCCCCACGCACATGAAATTCAGTTTGAGTTTCTACTGGTGGTCTGTCTGCTGTTGACTTGATTACTCAGCCAGCCAGAAGCAGTTACAGAGGCTGTGATTCTAGGCTCTATTAACTACAAAGCTTTGAACATTACTTTTTCACTGTCGATGACAAATTACTCTTTTTAAATGTTATCATTGGCCTCTTTCTCTTAAAGTTGCACTAACAGTTCTAAGATGAAACTACATCTATAAATCATTAACACTTAAGACAGAGTGGGAGTGAGAGTTTAGGACTCTTTAAATTAACCTAAAAATTCTACATGCTCAAAATTCTAATCACTCAGGTTCTGGTATAATTTGACAGTAAGGTTTCTCATCATCATCTGTTTATCTCTACAGTGACCCTGCCATGAAGCAGTTTCTGCTGTACTTGGATGAGTCCAATGCCCTAGGGAAGAAGTTCATCATTCAAGACATTGACGACACACATGTCTTTGTCATAGCAGAGTTGGTTAATGTCCTCCAGGAGCGAGTAGGTGAACTAATGGACCAGAATGCTTTTTCTCTTACCCAGAAGTAAAAACATTAGCTATTGACCACTTAGGAATTAAAAGTAACAGATGTCAGAGACTGTCACCATTTAGCATCTTATGTGACAGGTTAGAGAACTGCTGAGAAGATGCTGCGGGAAAGACTGGGGTATCATTTGTTCAGAAAAAGCCCCAGAACAGATTTTCTTGTTCTGTTGTATGTTTTTTAATATGTGTACCCTAGAATTTAAAAGCTTTACCAGTTGGCTGTAATTTGACTTTCATTGTCCTTTATTAAAATATAAGTGGTTTTCCGATCTTTTTTATGCCAATTTAATGACTTAGGAATATAATGGAATATTACTTTTAATTATCAGTCTAGCCCTAGATGCTTATTTTTCTTGTTCCTATTAACAATCGTGAGTTTTTGTAGTGTGGGTATGGTTGGTTTTGTTTCAACTTGAAACTTCAGGGAAGTTTTTAGTCAAAGTTTAACACATACAGAAAGTACACAAGTCATAAATGTGCAAATTTCAGGATTTCCACAAATAACACACTTCTATAACCAGCACCCAGATCAAGAAAAAGATAATTACCACCATCCCAGAGCCCTTTGATAGAAACACCCCCAAAAAGGGTAAATGCTGTGCTGACTTTGAACAGCATAGTTTTGGTTCTTTATTAACTTTATACCAATGGAATCATGCAGGATGTATTTGTATCTGGCATCTGTTACTCAGCACTGTATTTGTGAGAGTTGTCTGTGCGGTTGCATGACATTACACAGTTGACCGTGAACAACACGGGTTTGAACTGTGCAAGTCCACTTATACATGAATTTTTTTAATAAATACTGTAAATGTACTTTCTGTAAGATTTTCATAATATTTTCTTTAACATACTTTATTGTAAGAATACAGTATATAATACATATAACTTACAAAATACATGTTAACTCTTTATGTTATTGGTAAGGCTTCCAGTCAACAGTAGGCTATTAGTTGTTAAGTCTTGGAAGAGTCAGAAGTTATACATGGATTTTTGTCTGCACAAGGGTTGGTGACCCTAATCACCCTCATTGTTCAAGGGCCAACTGGAGTTTTTCCATTCTCATTGCTACACAGTAGGTATTCCATTGTTTGCCTCAACCACACTTGAGATATTTTGGTTAATTAATAAATCAGTCCTAAAACTTCAATCAACATACATTTCATTAAACCTCAATTTGACCTTGATAAACATACATCAAAAAATGTTGCCACTATCAAGTGGTTATACTAATTTTTCTCCATTGGCAGAATGTATACAACTTTTGTATTTGTTTGAGAAAAGAAATGAAAGTACAGAATCTAATTGCAAATATACTGGCATTAGTTACATTGATATTCTGTTATTATAATAGTTTCTTTAGTTCATTAATTTGTTCACTTACTCATTCAAAAATAATTAAGTATCTATTACATCCTAGATGTAAAGGCTAGATAGTTTTTTAAAAGATGGATGGGTCCCGGCCGGGTGTGGCTCAGTGGTTGAGCATAGACCTAGGATCCAGGAGATCGCTGTTGGATTCTCAGTCACAGCGGCGCATGCCCAGGTTGCAGGCTCGATCCCCAATCGGGGACATGCAGGAGGCAGCCAATCAATGACTCTCTCATCATTGATGTTTCTCTCTCTCTCTCCCTTCCTCTCTCTGAAATCAATAGATTTTTTTTTTAATTAAATTTAAAAGATGGATGGCGCACCTGTATCAGAAATGCTTTTAACTTCAAGTAACAGAACACGAGCAAAGAGTTATTTAAACAATAAAGCTTAATTGTCTAATATGACAAGAAGTCTGGGGACAGATAGTTCCAGGTGGTTCAACCTGCTTCTACTCTGCCATACTAATCATGTTGGCTTTTCATTCCTGGCTTATTGCCTCATGATCACAAGACATTGGCTGCTGCTCCAAGGTATTATACTCACAGCAGCAGCCCAAGCAAGGAAAGGAAGACTCCACTTGCCAGCAGAGAAAATAAAGAAAAACTTCCCCCTAGTGTAACACTCTTTATCAGGGAGAAAAATCTTTCCCAGAACCTTCCCACTGACAAAGAGGAATAGAATAATAATTGACTTCGGTCAGTGATTCTCAACCTTTAAAATCACTTGGGGTCTTTCCAAATTTCTTATGTACATACTGTTCGGTCCAGGTGGAGCTTAGTCCCATACTGTGAGTACGTGCTGCACTGTGACTTGTTCCAAAGAGTAGGTTTGGACCAGGTGAAAAAGTAACTGTACAGTGGGGAAACCAGGAAAGTACTACCTCAGCCAGGTAATCAGGGTTAACACCCTGATAAGTCATGTTGAGAACATGTACTCCTAATGTGATGTGATGAGAAGGGTACTTCACTTCTGTAGGTTTCTTCCTAAAAAAACACCCAGTCTTACCGTGAGAAAAGCATCAGGCCAACACAAGTTTAAGGGAATTCTACAAAATACCTGGCCAGTGCTCCTCAAAGCTGTGGAGGTCATGAAAAACAAGGCAAGACTAAAAAACAGGATCAGAAGACTAAGGAGAAATGACTCAATGTGAAGCCTTATCCCCAGTGTGATCTGGAAACAGGAAGGAACACTAGGTAAAATCTAAGAAAGTCTGCAGTTTAGTTAATATTAATGTTCTGTCTGCTTTTGTATATCCTTGAAGATTTAGAAGTTTCTGAATGTGAATATTTTATTCTAGTAGTAATATGCCTACACTTGTTTCAATAAAAAAGTATAACAATTGTTAGCATGAATTTTAGTATCGAGATTTCTGTGTTTGAATCTCAGTTTTACCATTGAATATTGATTTGGGGGCAAATTACTACACTTCTCTAAATCTTGGTTTCATTATCTGTAAAATGCAGATAATCATGATAATACCTCATGGGGTGGTTTTAGGATTAAACAAGATAAAGCCTGTAACATGCATTGTTACAACATGGCACATTCTGTTTGGTGATTCTTTATCCTACCATCCCAAAATAACATGGTATGTTGTTATGACACTTCTCATAGAACACACACAGAGGTGGGGCAAGAGTAGGTTTACGTTTGTATGGAAAATAATACGACAATAAATAATACAAGAATAAACTTGTGTACTCACAACTGTAAACCTACTTTTACCCCCATCCTGTAGAACAAAATCAACTTAACACATTAACTCTTCAAATAAGCTTTTAAAATTAGTTCTAAGAGCCGATCTTGAGATCCACACTCTACCAGGTGGCAGTGCCCTATAGAAAGACTTCCAAATGCACAAGAAGCCAATTGAGGTTATTTTAAAATTACACTTCAGGGACACGAAGCACCTGGACTTTTCCCCTCTTGCAGTCTTCAGGCGAGCACCCCTTAGGAATCCTCAGCACTCCGCAGACCCCATGACCTCAGTCTCATGAACAGAATACTCTCTTCCCCCCTTTCCCCTGCCTCATCCTCTCTTGTAAAGCCAGGAGCATCAGATGTGCCTCTGGAAGTCTCTTGCCTAGAAAGCCAAACTTCGGTGCCTGCTACATTAGTGTTCTTGGATGCCCCGACATGAGTCCACAGTCCTCTGAGAAGCATTGGCCCCCACTGGAGGAAGGACCCTTTTCCTCCAGTAAATAGATTGCTTTTGGGAAACAATTCCTTTTCCACCTCTGCCATAGGTGTGTGAAAGGCCCTAGAGCCCTGGTAAACCAAGGGTGGTGCGCAGGTGGGCAGCCTCGGCCTCACCTGGAAGCCCACTTCAAACTTAATGAATCAGAATCTCATTTTAACCAGCTTCCCAGATGATTCTTGTGCACGTTAAAGTTGGAGGAGAACTTCGTGAAGGAGCCACTCTGGGACAAGGGAGAGATTTGAAAGCTGATTTGTGGAGCCACAGGAATAGATTAAGGGGTTAGATGAGGGTCTTCCCAGCACTCATAGCCCTTAATCAACCTAGAGCGTTTCAAGCATGTGACCTGAAACCCCATCTGTTCCCACCCCAATTCCAGGGAAAAACCTGGGGATTACAGACAATCATAGGGCTATGGTGCTACTGTGAAGAAGCTTTATAATGCCACCCAGTCCAGGAGGGCAGATACACCTTCACCAAAATAAAGCCAGGCTCATTATTTCACAAGAAAAAGGGTCAAAGTGATGTTAGTAGAAGAAATAGAAATTCTGAGATGTCCCAGTTGACAGAAAGCACAGAGCCGCCCTGTCCATTGCCTTGGTGCAACTTAGGAAAAGGTGGCAGGTACCTGGCTTTGTTGCTGGTAGTGCTGTTGGGTAAAGAAAAAGGCGCCCCCCCCTTCTTTCACAGGAGCTCTGTCCCCATGGACCCTGTCAGCAGAGTGCCCTTGTGTACAGCCGTAAGCGATGACCTGGAACCGCAGCACAGAACGCAGGCCTGACGGAGGCAGGGCAGCTGACTCCAGCCTACCCATCACTCAAGCTCCCTCAGGCTACACGAGTCAGGTAAACGCAGCATTTGCTAATCTTATACAACATTGTGACAGAATTTATCCTGTTGTACCATCTAGGATCATTAGATGTCCACTTTTTTATGTTAATTATCCCCTTTTAAAAGCAGTATGTAACAGAAAAATAAGAATATTTTAAATATTTTTAAAAATTTTAAAATCTCACCACCCTAACCCAACCAAAATTAGCATTTTGTTGTATTTTCTGCAAATCTCTGGTGTACCCTGCAAGCTCTGGACATCACAGGCCATGTATTTAGAGAAAATGGACCACATTCTAGAGTCTAGTGTCCAAACTAGCCTTTAACACTCCAGCACCTTGATGTGGGCTCCACCCACCTCATTCCCACACTTTCTCCATTGCGCCTGCTCTTCTAATCTAGTGATGTGTAAGTTAACAGCTTAGGCTCCTGCCCCTACCTCCCACCCCACCTCCCAGTTGCCAACTTGCTTTCTCCCCCAAGCCCATCTTCAGGAAGTTGACCTGGAAAGAGTTCCCACTTGGCTCAATCCAGAACCCAGCTGACCAGGAACTCTACTTTCACCAGATGGTGTAGCCCAGAACCGCTCCCTCCCTGCCTTCAACCCAGAAGGTAGAATTTGGGTTCTTTTTTCATGTCATCTTACTTGGTCATCACCTGCCTTTCTCCCGTGGTTTAAGTCATGACCAAGAGTGTTCACAGCAAGTGCCGAGACCCACTGCTTTCACTGCAGCCACTGATCCTCTTTTTTAAGATTTCATGTGGCTCTCTTTCCTTTCCCTCTGGCACAGAAAGTCTGGCATTGGAGGAGGTGAGGCTGTGAGGGGGCATGCTGCACAGAATACAGTGGTAGGATGCCCCAGGTTCCAGAAGTTGGCATGGCAGAGGGATAGGGACACTAGAGACAGTCATGGTGTGTCCTGGTGGCTGAGGAGGCAAGAGAGGGAAGGATGTCATGCAGAGGTTTTGGTGGCAGAGAAAACAGCAGTGGAAGGAGGGTGCAGTGGAAGTGTTGGAGAGAATGGTTGGGAAATTGGCTAAATTGAGCAAATAAGTTAACTGGTTGAGCAGATAAGTATACTGAGGATAATAGGAGCCAGGTTTCTCATTGTCTGAGAAGAGATTTACAAACCTGGAAAGGGGGAAGGCTAGAAAGAACACAGGAATGTTGGTTGGAATTGGAAATATGGTATAAACTCATGATGAATATAAATCTATAATATATCCAGATAGTTCTAGAAATAATTATAAACATGTGCATGTGTAATGTCCTCTGTCTCCTGAAAGGGCCTAGAAGCAATGATACCCTCATAGCAAAAGCCCCAGATCTTGGTTTCTAAATGCTATTCCATACTACAAAGAGTCCTTGGAGGAATGGCTGATTCCAGAGCTGGAGCAGAGAAAGTATAAAGTGAGTATGGACACAGAAGATTTGATAACTCTGTTGATCCATTTGATATTTACACAACACTTCACTTGACAAAAACAGAATCCTCATTCTTTTCAAGTGTACATGAAGCAGCCACTGCACATAGCATATGCTGGCTCATAAAACAAGTCTCAGTGAATTTCAAAGGATAGAGGAAAAAAATTAGAAATGTCAGGGGAGATATCATTACAGATCCTACAGATTAAAAGCATAATTTAAAAAATTTCAAAGGACTTTATGCCAATCAATTTGAAAACTTAGACAAAATACATAAATTCCTTGAAAAAAAATTTATCAAAACCAACACAAGATAAAATAGAAAAGCTGAACAGCCTTATACTGTTAAAGAAATTGAATATTTAATAAAACTCCAGGCCCAGCTAAAATTCTATCAGACATTTAAGGAAGACATTTATACCCTTTTACACAAACTCTTTGAGAAAATAGTAGAGAAGAGAACACTTCCCAACTCATTTTATGAGGCCAACATAACCCTGACACCAAACCTGGACAAATATCACAAGAAAAATTATCAACTAAAATCTCTCATGAGAATAGACACAAGGATCCTTACAAAATATCCCCCAGTGGGATCTAGCAAAAAACACGGAGATACACATTTTTTAAAATCAACAATATATTACAAGGATAATGCATCATGACTATTTGAGCAAGGTTATTTCAACATTCAAAACTCAATTGGGCCTGGCCTGTGTGGCTCAGCAGTTGTGCATGGACCTAGGATCCAGGAGATCGTGGTTCCATTCCTGGTCAGAGCACATGCCCGGGTGTGGGCTCGACCTCCAGCAGGGAACGTGTGGGAGGCAGCCAATCAATGACTTGCATCATTGATGGTTCTCTCTCCCTCTCCCTCTCTCTGAAATCAGTAAAAATATTAAAAAATAAATAAAAAATAAAATTTCCCCTTTTTTCTTTCTTAAAAAAAGCAATTGGTATGACGCACTACATTAATAGAATGAATACTGGAGAAAAACCATATGATCATGAAATATATGCAAAAAAAGTATCTGACAAAATTTAACTCGTTCATGATTTTAAAAAAACAACACAAAACTCCACAAACTAGAAAAATATGGGAACTTCCTCAATCTAATAAGTGCATCTATTGAAATAACTACAATTAATATATTATAGCAAAAAAAAAAAAAAATGCTTTCCCCCAAAACTGGGAACAAGGCAAGAAAATCCAGTTTACCATTTCTAATCGTTGTTATACTAAAGTCCTAGCCAGTGCACTAAGTCAAGAAAAAGAAAGAACAGGCATGTAGGTTGTAAAGGAAGAAGTAAAACTGTTGTATTCACAGACAACATGACTGAGTATGTTGAAAACCTTATAAAATCTGAAAAGACAATGACTGAATTTAACAAAGTTATAGGATACTAGATCAGTAAACAAAAATCAATTTTTCTATATCAGCAATAAAAAACTGAAAAATAAAATTTAGAAATACCATTTACAATAACATTAAAATTTCAAATACATAGGAAATAGATTCATCATGTACCTCAGTTTCCTTGCCCATAAAAATGATTAAAAGATCATAGCAGTTCCTCTAAGTCCTGTGTAAATGTTAAGCCAAATCTCAGAGTACATACCAGTCATAAGGTGAATGGATTTTTAAAAATCAGCACTTAGTGTGAAAGCTTTCCCCCTGCCACAAAGAAGGAATTTGTGACCTATTGAATATGTGACACTGTTAACATCTTAAAAATTTGAGTCTTGACCAGGAGCCTGATACCATGCACTGAATAAGTTATTCCAGTAGGAGGAGCTCTGACCAAGAGTTTGAAACGACCCTATTGTCTGTTTTGGGATCCAGACCTTCCATGACCTAGCATTTGTCCTTCCTTTGCTCTCTGTGTCATGTTAGAGAAATAAAATGCTGCTACAAACTATTATATATTTTTTTTTTCTGAGAAGCAGTATATTAGAATAAATGAACTTAATTTAGATTTCAGGCTTAATTTCTACCAGAGAAATAATGCATTTCCCTTGAATTGGCAAAAAGTACAAAATAAAAAAGGGTTATTTTTTACTTTACAACATCCACATTTGGGGATTACTAATAGTATCTTTATATACTTTTTTCTTCTTTTGAGACTACTGTATAGAAAGCTTTACAAAGGCTTTCTTGGCCTTAGGTCTCAAGTTTACCCTTACGCTTCCACACGTCCTTTACTTTTAAACAAAGAGAAAAAGCCCAGAGACTCTGGAGAGCTGTCTTCAGCAGCAAGAGCCATTTTTGTTGTTCTGTCTTCATAGTTATTAAATTCAAAGTATTCTCTTTCCTTTTGACTTGTTCTTAACCTATGTAGTCTTCAGAAGTGCTGCTTTTGTTTTTATTGAGGTATATTTGACCATGAAGAATTGCATATATTTAAGGTTTACAGTTTGATGATTTGTTATACATTGTGAAGTAATGACCACATTTGAGCTAATTAACATGTCCATCTCTTCAGATAGTTACCACTTTAGCAAGAGCCATTGTAAATAAGTTAGCAAGAGCCATTGTAAATAAGTTTAATCATCACAGGGGAAAGATAGAGTCTTTTACACCAAAATTAATATTTTCCCAACCAACATCAATATCCTAATATGTAGCATTGCTCATAAACTCATTGTGTGGTGCTAGCATTATGAGTTTTTACATTTTTGTCATTTATCTCATAGTTGCCCTTGAAGAGCTTGATTTAAAATCGAGTCAACGGAAGGGGACATGTCTCACTAATTTCAGGTTGCTAGGCAACTAGTCTACTTCTCCACAGCATCTCTTCTATTGTTCAGGAGATGCGGCAAGGTTAGTAGAAAGCATGTACCATTTAAGTCGTATATATAGAGAGAGAATCACTTCTAGGAAAACTATCCAGTCTGTGGACTTTGTGTTGTCTTATTTCTCCAACCTGACTTCCTGTTCCATCTTTCAGTCTTATGAAGACAAATGAAATTAATATTTAGAATTCTTCTTTAGAGAAATGAATGGGTGTCAATGTATATTTTCCTTCTCATCCTCTGAAATTTTTCATATACGATCTGTCTTTCTTAAACTAATATCAAAACCAAATATTTTTCATAATGTCACACCAGTTGATACTCCTCATTACCTCTGTATGTGTGTAGGTTTGCAAGCCCAGAATCCAGAAGCTGATGGTTTCCTCTAGGGTATCTTGCCTATATTATATGTACTTCATTTATAATTATTACTTTGGTGCATAATATGAAAATCATTTAGAGAGATGGATTTTTCGTCTCGTATATTTTTACTTCTTAAAATTGTAGTTGAAAAACCTACAGACAGTTCTCATTATTAAAATGGCCAACTATAGAATCCTTAACTTTATTAATCACTGTATTTAAAAGATCATAGAATATCAAAACTAGTCCAATCACCTTTCCAAGCTGAACCTTCTCTATCCCATCTCACGCACCTGCCAAGTAGCTGCCCAATTAATTATTCTTGAATACCTCCAGTTAACCCTTTACTTTAAAATATCCAGAAATAAATACCAGTTAACATGTGAACCTTTCCCACAAATGTTTAGTATTATTTTATTTCAAACCATTATAACTTGCACATGAATGCCTAATTCATTCATTCATCATCCATCCATGCATCCATCCACTGGTTTGCTTATTCATTCACTCAATTAGTCATCGCACATTTAATCACTACTTGCCACTGTCCTAGGCACTAGAGATGGGGATATAATAGTGAACTTCAGACTAAATCATTTTTCTCCATCAGAGTTTTTTCTGATGCCTACTTAGAGCTTCACCACTTCAAGATAGCTTAGTATCGATGTTGACATTAGCTGCAGGTTCTTAGAGACTTAACAAAATGAAATTTATTTTGTACCCCATTGGCAGTCACACTTAGGTAGTTCTTATTGGCAATCCAGCTCCCTGTCATGAAGGATTCAGAAATCCAAGCCTTTTCCACCTGGTGGCTTTGTTCCCTGGGGTCTCAGGTTCTCTGCATCTAGCTGGCAGCCAGGGGAGGAGACAGGGTGGAGAAGCACACCCATTTCTCACCTGCCATGGTGAGAAGTGACACACTGCTGCTTCTCACATTCCATTGGTAAGCACTAGTCATATGACCCACCTGGGGCAGGGACTGGGCTGTGTGTCCGTTTGCAGGGCACTAGAAAATGTTCCTGTCTGGCCAGAGACTTCCTAGTTACAACTTTTACCATATGAAAAAGTCTTTTGGCGGACAATTATCCATCTCTGCTACAATATCCCAAACTTACATTGTTTTAAGTAAGTCTGTATAAATGTAGGTAAATCATTGCTGGGACTCATTTCATCTGTAGTCTGATACTTAAATAGTACTTAAATACTTAAATCTTTCAGAGATTCTCTTCCTCTACCTAGTTTTTTATATTAACAAAGTTATTGAGTATCAATAAGTGACTGTCTTTGGAGCTTAATGCTCAAGTATATAGGTATGACTTGATATTTGTATCCATCGGTCCTATTGGTAAACATCTGGAAAGATTTTTGAGCTAGTAAGAGGAAAACCAACCTGAAATTGCTTAAGCAAGTTAACCTTGCTCTTCATGCTCACATGGCTTAGTATAATGAAATATTCCTCATGGTAGGTTGGCATAAATATTCCAAACAATAGGGAAGCCATGGGTTAGGAAAGGGCCCTATCTTTCTCTCCATAACAATTTCATTGAAAAAGCTATAGAACTTTAGAATTGGAAAGGGTCAGGGACCAACACCCCTCCCCATTCTACAGACTGAGGAACAAAGCCCAGAGAGATGGAGTAACGTGCCCAAACTCACAGGCAGCAAGTGGTGGTCCGGATGACAACCTAGGCCTTGGGACCATGTCTGTTCTTCAGTTCTGACTAGTTCTTCCACGTGGTGGCTGAAACAAAAACAAGATATAGCAAACAGGTTATATATAAATAACAGATAAGCCCAAAGTGTTTGAGGTATTTGATATTTGAGTAAAGTCATTTTCACTGCATTATGCTTCAGCTATAAGCCTTATACCCTAACCATCTTCAGGCCTAAGCCTTCCAGCCCTCTGCTCCCAACTCCAGGGCTCTGATTCAATCAGCTCCCCAGAGAACAGCCCGCCTCCTGAGGTTTGCGTCAGAAGTGGTTTTAGCCACAGCCCCAGGATGTCCAAGCCAGCTTCCCCTGACCAGCCCCAGGTGCAGGCCACAGATTCTGTCTGCCCTGCTCTCCCCCTCCTTAGGTGCCTTCCCACCAGAGGCCTCCCAGCCCAGGGCTGGCTAGTTGGCCTTAGGGTGGGTCATTGATCTTTTACTAATCACTCCTCCTCCAATTCTGCATATTAAGAGGTGAGGCAGTTTTAGGACACTGCCAGGAAAAACAAAAGGTTTACGGACGATAATGGTGTGATAATGGTGTCTACCTGCTTTAATAGTTGCTGAACTAAGGCCACTTCAGTCCCTTTTGGAAGACCATTGACTACTCTGGCTAAAAGAAGAAATGGTGACATTTACCTGCTCAGACAGGTTCTGGTCAGAATTCAGGGCTGCCTAAAGGAGCCACCTCAGCAAGCAAAGGATTGGGGGGGGGGGGGTGGAGAAGGAAGCTTCGACTAGGGGGGAAAATATGGCAGCCTGCTCACCTCCTCTCTCCCCCCGGGTGGGGGTAGGGGGAGGATGATTATAAAAACTCTCTTTTTAAAAAGCCGTTTTGTGACCAGCCCCAGGTGCAGGCCACGGAGTCACCTTCTCCGTTCTGCTCTTTAGGCCTCTGAAGTGAGGACCCTGAGACAGCTGAGCAGATGCTTCCCGTCTTTCTCATTTCCGGAGAGAGCTGAGTGCTTCGGGTCCTAGCCAGTAGTGTAGATGTCACCTTCACTCAGGAGGCACTCTGTAGGATGGGGAAGAGGGACCAGCTGGCTGGGGACAGGCCCTGGGCTCTAAGACTGAGCCATGAAGAAGGATCTTGCCTTCTGTGTGCCCAGCCCAGGTCGCCAGAGTCAAAGCAGAGGGCACGGGTGTGCCCAAGGTTGCCTTACAAGGCTGCAGCTTCCCTGATGGCCCACTCTGTTGCGAGGCTCTTTCTCATCTGAACCACATCTCCCTCCCATAAACCCACACACGCTGGCTCTTGATTTGGACAGAGCTTGGTCCAAAGTAGCAGCTCAATAGAAAGTAATAGTGTGCCGGCGTGGTCATATTTTCCCAAATTTTCTCCTCTCTCCAGATCAAGCATCCCTATTGTCTTTAAAAGCTATTTATAGCCCACCCTGGCGTGGCTCAGCGGTTGAGCGTTGACCTAGGATCCAGGCAATCAGGGTTCGATTTCCGGTCAGGGCACATGCCCGGGTTGCGGGCTGCAGCCGATCAGTGACTCTCTCATCATTGATGTTTCTATCTCTCTCTCTCCCTCTCCCTTACTCTCTCTGAAATCAATAAAGATTTTTTTTTTTTTAAAAAATTAAAAAAAAAAAAAGCTATTTATAAAACTGTGTAACTATAATACAGCTGCTAGAGTGCCTACCATCCTGGTCTCCCTTTCTATGGTGTGCTGCAGCTTATTAATGTCCTTCTTAAACTGCAACTGTGGTAGTGTGTGGTTGAGAGAAATGGTTGGATGTAGCTGGCTATGCAGAGTGCACACCACGGGCATTTCCTCCTAGCTCTGAATGCTGTCTTTTTGTAATGAAGCCTAAGCTGGCACTGGCATTTTTGGCTCTCAGGATCTATTGAAAAACAAAAGGCTTGCATCTAATTCTCCAAAAGCTCTAGGTCCTTTGCCACGGACACCTTCCGTACCCCTATATCTAGGATCCAGTTTCCCGATCCCTGTGCTGAATGTCTTGGCGGAAGGGCTTGAGTCAGTAGAAACTGGATCTTCAGTATCTGGAAGTCTCGGGGGAGAGGGGTTCGGAAACTAACCCAGACACCCTGCTGGGATTTCTGATGCTTCGTGCCTGCAGGCCCAGCCTTAGAATCATACAGCGGTGCTCAGCGATGCTCACACTTCTTCCCAGGTGCACAGCCAAATGATGATGAGTGTAAAATATTTACGTCACAACCTAATTATCAGACTGTTACCAAGATGCCTATCAGATCCAATTGTAGCTCTGAGCTCACTGTGTGACCCAAGGCAAGGCAGATGTAAAGATAGTGTAATTTTCAAAGAAAGGTCACGTATCTCTCAGAACTTTTGGGAGCTTGATCAGGGTAGTAAGAAGTTTGTTTCAAACATGAATCTAGAGCTAAAGGACAGCCAGTTAATAAGTCATAGTCATGAATGAGAGACAGACACTTTCTTCTAGTAATTACTATTTAACAATTATTATGGATTGGTTTACTTTCTTCAAATGTGTTGCCAAATTTTCTAATATTTCAAAGTTGTTTGAACACAATGAAATGAGAATTGTTGGATGAGTGGGATTTCAAAGGCCAGTGGAAGGGTCCCTATTGCCAAATCTCCTTCCTGATAGCTCCCAGTTGCCTCAAATTTCCAAATGATAGGTAATCATTTTCATTTCATAAATAGACTTATTAAAGCTTAAAATGTAGATTCACAACATATTTAATAGATTGCTATAAATGAGCCTTCAAGTTAACATAAGAAAACCATTCTCATCCTCAAAAGGCAGAAACAGAATAGGTCCCTAAGGGGTGGTGGTGGGTGATATGGGGGATGGAGGGCACCCAAGAGTCACAGGGAACAGAAAGAATAGTAAAAATAAGAACCAACAGTGCAGTGTTTGGCCACTAGGAAGCATTTTATAAACCTGATCTGTTATTTACTTATTTTTTAACAATATATCTTTATTGATTTCAGAGAGAGGAAGGGAGAGGAAGATAGAAACATCAATGATGAGAGTCGTTGACTGGCTGCCTCATGCATGCCCCCGACTGGGGACCAAGGACCTCGACCTCCTGGGTGTGTGCGCTGGGCGTGTGCCCTGACCAGGAATCCAACCTTGATCTCCTGGATTATAGGTCGATGCTTAATGGCTTAGCCATGTAGGCTGGGCTATTATTTTTGATTGTGTACCTTTTATGTATCAGGCACTGTATTAAGTACTTTACATAAATTATTTAATTTCTTCAACAGCCCTGTGGGGTAGTTAAGAAGCAGAGTGTATGGTTAAAGCAGCAGTGTTAGGCAGCTTGTTTTTGTTGTCACTTGTTCATAAGTGGTAGAAGCAGGATTTCAGTGAAGACACCTGCTCCAAAGGCCATTCACATAACCATGGACACTGTGGGCAACCACAGAGGTGGGAAACAAACTTGAGGGCCTTTGCAGATGTGCCGAGAGTTGGCTAAATGTGTGCCTAACTGTGCTTGGATGAGCGAGTTTACACATGTGGGCCTTAAGGAAAGCCGTGCTATTAGGAGAAGAGTGGCTTCAAGGTTAATCGTTTTTCATTTTGCGTAAGAACACCCGTGATGTTCAGTCTTGATGGTATTTGTTAAATAATTTTTATGCCGTTACATAGATTATATTTGTTAAGTCAAGTACTTAACAAATGTATTTCTTCCAATGCAGTTTCTCCTTTATTCCTTTTAGTAACTCTTTAAAGTCTGACAGTAGGGTCAGATTTAAAATTTTTTCTCCTGACCCTGATTGCCTACCCCACTGTGTGTGTGTGGGGGGGAATGTGAGGGAGGTAAGGGCCGCCACCTGCACCTTCCTTGGGGGGGGAGGGAGAGAGGACATGGGGGAGGGTAAGAGCCACCCTGTGCACCTTCCTTGGGGGGGGAGGGAGAGAGGACATGGGGGAGGGTAAGAGCCACCCTGTGCACCTTCCTTGGGGGGGGAGGGAGAGAGGACATGGGGGAGGGTAAGAGCCACCCTGTGCACCTTCCTTGGGGGGGGAGAGAGAGAGGACATGGGGAGGGTAAGGGCCGCCACCTGCACCTTCCTTGGGGGGGGGGGAGAGAGGACGTGGGGGAGGGTAAGAGCCGCCCTGTGCACCTTCCTTGGGGGGGGGGGAGAGGGAGGGAGAGAGGACATGGGGGAGGGTAAGAGCCGCCCTGTGCACCTTCCTTGGGGGGGAGGGAGAGAGGACATGGGGGAGGGTAAGAGCCGCCCTGTGCACCTTCCTTTGGCTCCCCACCATGTTTAGCGCGACACTGAGCTCTCGGTTGAAGCATAATTAATACTGATCACATTGAACTGAGTGAGGATTATCTTTTATGTTTAAGATACTCTAAGACCTAAATGTACTTTTTTCTTAAAGGTTTCAAAATTAATTGTGGGTGTGTTATATTATTATCAAATAATGCTGATATCAATACTTCTATTAAGTACATTAATAGAACTATTAATGTATTTGCCTGAGGCAAATATTGCTTATTTAAAAATCACGTTTTTTAAAAAATAAAAAACACCTAGGTAGCACTTGCCAACACTTGTGAAACCTTAGGCGTGGAATTTCAGAACTTAGGGACTCTTAGGCTAACTTTTCTTTCCTTTCTGACATCCAGAAATTCGCAGCAGCAGGAATTCTTACATCCGAAGCAGATTTGAGAAATTGGGCAAAACAGGAAAAAGTTCCGATCCCCTCCCGAGCGGCCGCTACGCTGAACTCCGCGGGGCACTTGATGCCTCGAGTCGGGGGGGAAGGACGGCGATGCCGCCCGCGCCAGAGGAGCTGCGCCCGTGCGGAGGCCCCGCGCCCGCGGGCTCCCGTCCCGGCAGGTCACCCGTGCGGCCGGGGGCCGTGCATTCTTCCCCGGGTGCGGAAACGGGACGCCCCCCGGTCCTCTCTCCGCCTGGAAAAGACGCCGAGCGCACCCCACCGACGCGCTTCAGCCGCCGTCCTCGCGGAGACGCGCGGTTCCGGGCGCGAGCAGGTCCGCGCGTCCGGCGGCTCTCACTGCCAGACACCGGCACGGCCACTTCCGGCTCCCGCCAAGTTCCCACGGCTCCCGGGCCCTGACGCTGCGGGGCAGGGGGACTCGCGTGGCTCCCACTGTGGCCCACGCCGTGGGGCAGCCGCGAGGGACAGGGCTGCGCGCTGCGCGCGTCGGGGCCGGAGCGCCTGGAGTTGGGGTTCCGTTAGTGGCAGCAGGTGGCGGTTGGGCGGCGGCTCGGGCGGGGCCGGAGCGCCAGGGGCGCGTGGCGCGGCCGCGACCCCAGACCGGAGCCGGCGGGCGGGGGGCGCGGGGGCGCCGGGCCGGCCGGGAGGCGCCTGCCAGCCGCTCGCTCGGGGTCACGTGGCGCGGTCACGTGGCGCGGAGCCGGGCCCAACGGCGGCGGCGGCGGCGGCTGAGGGAGGCGGAGACTCGCCCGAGACGCGGGGGGAGGCGGCGGCGGCGGCGGCGGCGGCGGCGGCGGGGCTGCTGCAGGCGGAGAGGCGCGGAGGAGCCGGGGCCGCCGCTCGGCCGCCCGGAGGTGAGGCGGGCCGGGGCCGCGGTCACGGGCCGCGGACGCCAACCTCTCCCGTGAGAAGTGGCGGCGACCCGAGTGCCGCCCGGGGCGCCCTCCGGAGCCGGGCCGGGCGCCTGTCCCCTCGAGGCGGGCGCAGGGGCCCCGAGCCCCGGCCAGGCCCTTGTGCCGGGCGCGGCGGGGGACGCGGCGGGCGGCGCGGGCGGGAGGGCGGCGGCCCCCCGGGCCGGGCGGGAGGCTGGGGCGGGCGGGGGCGGCGGGCCGGCCTCGGGGGGCTCTCCCGAAGGCGCGGGGACAGGGTGGCGGCACCGGGCTCGGCGCGGCGCCGGCCGCTGGTTAGCTGTTGTCGCCTTTTGTTCCAGCGTATCAGAAAATGGGGCGAAAGAGGAGCTCGGTGAGCGTGTGCGTGTGTGTAAATCAGGAGGCGTTTGGCTTGGAGCCATTTTTTTCTTACTTGTGGAGCCAGAAAATCCCTTGAAACGGTTTCCCCGGGGGAGACGGGGCTGTGCTCCTCCTCTTCCTCCCAAGCGTCTGGATGGAGTGATTTCCCTCCAGCCCCTGCCCACCTTCTGGTCCTGCAGTCTGTCTGTCTCCCTCGGTCCCGTCCTGCCCGCCCACCTCCGCGAAAGCCCGGGGCGAGCAGAGTGTCTGCAAAGCGGCCCGGTCACCTGTCGTGGCAGCTGCATGGAAAGGCTGGCGCTTCTGCTGTCTGTGCCGTTTCCTCTGGCAAATCTTGGGGATTCCGCTCAGAATACCAGCCCTTCCTCTTTTCCCTGCGCTTCAAAACAAAGTGCATGATGCCGAGTCTGAAGTTTGACCTGCTCAGGCAATTAGCAAGGGAGCGGTGTCCACTTTTTCCCGTCACATCATTTCAAGGTTGGAAAGGTGAGGGCCGTCTAGCTTTGTGGAAGGAAGTGAGGGTGACCCAGTCCTATTGTGGATGATGTGACTTACCTGCTAAATTGCCATAGTGATCAGGAAGTCTCCTTAACACTTTTCTCTTTGGGGACAATTAACTCCCCTTGCAGGGAGCTGTTTCCTGGATTTCTCTATTTGGGGACGACTCCTCTTGGTATTTTGCAGTAGTAGTTCAGCAGGTTTACTTAAGGATACCCAGTAGGCAGGTTTTAAAAAAAGCACAGGGAAAGTCATTTATTTTCAAGATTCTTAAGAATGTAAATATCCCTTTTCCTGGAGTGTGGGGAGGGGTTCCCTTCATGCCTCTGCGTCTCAGGTTTCCATTTCTTAGTAGTTGCAGTTTATTTCTTGCAGGAAAGGCCCCTGGGAATGGTGCTGTGGCCTTGGAGAGCAGTCACCACCAGGCGCCACAGCACCAGCTTGCTCTGGTTGAGGTTGTGATGGATGTGAAGTGACAGGGCACCTTGCACGTAGCCACACTGCAATCCGGAGAGCCACCGCTGAGTCTCCTGGCAGTCTCGCAGGGCAGTTTGCAAGCTGATTTCAACATTGTGCAGTGATAGACTCAGCAGATCTCAGGATCTCAGGCTCCTCATAGTTTACTGTCGTGGAAATGAGTATATGAATAAATCGTGAGTGGCCACATCTAGTGTTTATTTTCTCAATTTAAATGCTAGCACGATTTGTATGAAAGAATTTTTAGAGGATGTGAATTTCCTTTAAGTGCTCTGTCTTAGTAATGGTTGTGAAAAGTAGCAGTGTTTTCATGGGATGGGGGAGGTGTTGACCTCTAGAGTTAGAAGTATGTAATACTGAGAGGGATCATATAGGGAACAAATTTTAATACAATGGAGCTTTCAGACATGGAAGCAGAATGGAAAGCCAGGATTGCTTCCTGTACCTGAGAAATAATAATACAATGTATTTGCTACTATATGTTTTAAGACAATGATTTCTTCATTTAGAAAAGACATATATAATACTGAAATTTCTAGTTTTCATATTGAGGTATAAGAGTGGCAGTTTGCTTATTCACTTCTTTTCCCCTACGAAAACTCTAAGTAGAAAAAAAAGTTTTTAAAACCCATAATAGGATATGTGGTACATGAAACCTGTTTTACATTGAACCATCCAACATTGATGCTGAGATCCCAAGTAATGAAAGACCAGTAGTGAGATGGCAGCCTTCCTTCAAGCCAATTCAGCCCCCTCACTAGATGGTGTATAGGACAGAGGGTGAAACTTAGGTTTTCTTTTTGGTTTTACTGCAGATTCACTGAGTACTGGAATTTAGGAGTGTTTATTGAGTACCTGCCTTGTGCATGGCTAAGCTGGGACATTGTTCTTCATCTGTTCCACTGAATTTACAATATTAATTATAGTCTTTCCTGTTCCTTTCTGTGGATGAAGAAAGATTGAAAATGGATTGAGTGGCCCAACTATGCATGTAATTGATCAAGTGCATTAAAGATTGGGTAAAAACTATTAAAATGAGTTGATTTAGTTATGGCATTGGTTCCTATTTAGGATTCATGAAGTAGTTTAATATTACCAAAAGCTTTACTGAAATTATGTATTTGCCTTTAGTGAGACTGCAGGGACTATGCAATTCAAATGTCAAATGTTCATAGCAGTGTTATTTACAATAGCCAAGATCTGTAAACAGCCTAAGTGCCCATCAGTAGATGAATACACTTAAAAAAATGTACATTTACACAATGGAATACTATGCAGCTGAAAAAAGGATCTCTTACCCTTTGAGACAGAATGGAGGGACTTGGAGAGTATTACGCTAAACAGAATAATCCAGTTAGAGAAAGACAAGTATCACATGATCTCACTTATATGTGGAATATAATGAAAAGTATAAACTGATGAACAAAAAAGATCCAGAGGCATGGAACAGACTAATGAATCTCAGAGGGAAGGGGGGCAGGAAGAGATTAACCAAAGAACTTATGTGCATATATGTATAACCCATGGACACAGACAATAGTGCAGTAGGCTTGGGGGGAGTGTGTGGGGGGGATCATTGTGGGGAAAAGGGGGCATCTGTAATACTTTGAACAATAAAGAAAGTTTAAAAAATAAAATAGATTTCTTACAATTTAACATACTAAATATTTAGTGAGAAGATATATATAACCTAAAGTTTACCATCTTAACCCTTTTTTTTTAATCCTTGCCTGAGGACATGCTTAGAGAGAGGAAGGGAGAGAGAGAGAAAGGGGGAAACATTGATTGGTTGCCTTCTGTATGCTCCCCAAAACCCAGGTATGTGCTCTGACTGGGAATAGAACTGGCAACTTTTCAGTACACAGGACGTAGCTCAATCCACTGAGCCACTCTTAACCTTTTTTTTTAAAAAAAATGTCTTTATTGATTATCGAGAAGGAGGGAAGGAAAGAGAGAGATAGAAACATCAATGATGAGAGAGTCATTGATCACTGCTTCCTGCACACCCCCTGCTGGGGATCGAGCCCGAAACCCAGGCATGTGCCCTGACCGGGAATGGAACCACCATCTCCTGGATCCTAGGTCGATGCCCAACCGCTGAGCCATGCCTGGCCAGGCAGAATTTTTTTTCTTTTTAAGGCTGAATAATAAGTCATTGTATGTACATACTGCATTTTGTTTATAAACATTTTAAATTTTAACATACTAAATGTCAACAACCATGGTAACCTCAGGATAGAGTTCTCATTGGAATTTATAGATATCTTTGTTTAATTAAAACAGGAAAACAAATTAGTTGTTACTTAATGCACATTTCCTTTTTAATATATAGGACCCATGGGGGATAAAACTAGTACGTACGTTATGTCCTTGTTGGGTCCTATCATTTCCCTTCCATGTGGATAGTGATGTATGATACATCTTTCTGAAATGTGTGGCTCATGCAGATGACATTTTTGTTTCCCAGCTAATGTGATAATGGTGGATTCACCCTGCGGTATAATATAGATTGTATAGGAAGGGTGGGAATAATGCCTAATTATTTCCCTGTATTTACCACTTCCCAAAATCTTGTTAGTTCCCTAGCATCCTTCTATGGTGATGGATAAGGGTTTTTTCTTTTTGTGTGTATACTTATCTTTATGAACTTTTATTACCATATGTGTTTCAGTCCGTTTCAATTATCGCCCTTTTTTTAAAGTATTGATTTTTTTTTAGAAAGAGAAACATCTATTTGTTGTTCGACTTATTTATGCATTCATTGATTGCTTCTTGTATGTGCCCTGACTGGACATTGAACCCGAAACCTTGATGTATGGGACAACACTAACCAACTGAGCTACCTGGCAGGGCTCATTTACTGTCCTTTTGATGCTCAAATTGCCCAGTCTTTGGGCAGATAGGCTTATTTAGGTTCGCTCCAAGTCCTTATGGCACGTTTCTAGTAAACTATGATAGCTTCCTTGCTTTCTGGTATGACAAGATGTTTTAGGCTCATCCTGTACTGTACCTGTTCCAGATTTAGAGTCAGAACAGACCAGTTTGTAAAAGGAAAAAAAAGGAAAAGTAAATGACCAATAAACATATTAAAATAGTCAATTTCACTAGTAATTAAAGAAGTGAAATTAAAAGCAAATATAAGATACCATTTGTTGTAGATTGAATGTCTTCCCCAAATTCATACATTGAAGCTTTATTCCTGTGTGTGATGGTATTTGGAGATGGGGCCTTTGAGAGGTAGTTAGGGTTAAGTGGGGTCATGAGGCTGGAGCCCTTATGATGGGATTAGTGGCCTTATAAGAATAGACACACCAGAGAGCTTCCACCCTCCCTTCGCTTTCCCCCTACCAGGTCATGCACAAAGAAGAGTAGTGTGAGCGCGTAGCCTGTTGGCAGCTGGCTTCAGTGCCTTTGGGCTTATTTTGTTTGTCAGTTTCTTTTGTTCATTAGTTTCTTCTTAAAGAAAACCCTTCAACATTTCATGTAGTACTGGTTGGGTGGTGATGAACTCCTTTAGCTTTTCCTTATCTGTGAAGTTCTTTGTCTGACCGTCAATTCTAAACGATAGCTTTGCTGGTTAGAGTCATCTTGGTTTTAGGTTCTTGCTTTTCATCACTTTGAATATTTCTTGCAACTCCCTTCTGGCCTGCAAAGTTTCTGTTGAGAAACCAGCTGACAGTCGTATGGGCGCTCCCTTGTAGGTAACTAATTGCTTTTCTCTTGCTGCTTTTAAGATTCTCTCTTTGGCATTTTATTTTTTATTTTTTTATTTTTTAAATATGTTTTTATTGATTTGATGAGAATCATTGATCGGCTGCCTCCTGCACGCCCCCCGACCAGGGATCGAGCCCGCAACCCAGGCATGTGCCCTGACCGGGAATCAAACCACCATCTCCTGGATCTTAGGTCGATGCTCAACCGCCAAGCCATGCCAGCAGGGCACCTTTGGCATTTTAATTATGATGTGTCTTGGTGGGCCTCTCTGGGTTTCTCTTGTTTGGGACTCTCTGTGCATCTTGGACTTGTAAGTCTATTTCTTTCCCCACATAGGGAAAGTTTTCTGTAATAGTTTTTTCAAATAGGTTTTCAACTTCTTGCTCGCTCTCTCCTCCTTCTGGTATCCCCATAATGCGAATGTTGGGCCTCTTGAAGTTGTCCCAGAGACTCCGTATACCATTTACATACTTCTGGATTCTTTTTTCTTTTTGCTATTCTGATTGGAGGTTTTTGGCTTCCGCATATTCCGAATGGCTGATTTAGTTCTTGGCATCCTCTACTCTACTGTTGATTTCCTGTAAATTATTCTTCCTTTCAGTTAGTGTAGCCTTCATTTCTGACTGGTTCTTTATTATGCCATTCATGACCTCACTGGTTTCCTTAATAGTCTTACTAAGATTCTTGAGCATGCTTATAACCATTGTTTTGAACTCTATATCTAGTAGCTTGCTTGGCTCCATTTCATTCAGTTCTTTTTCTGGAGATTTCTTCTGTTCTTTCATTTGTGGCATGTTTCTTTGCCTCCACATTTTGGGTGCTTCCTGGTATTTGTTTCTATGTATTATGTAGAGCGGCTGTGTCTTCTGGTATTGGTAGAGTGGCTTTGTGTAGTAGGTGTCCTGTAGGGCCCAGTGGCTCAGCCTCCCCAGTCTCCTGAGCTGGGCCTTCTAGGTGCTCCTCTCTGTGTGCTGTGTGCACTGTCCTGCTGAAGTTCAACCTTGGTTGCTATGGTGTCACTGGGAGGAATTGATCCCCAGACTAATTGGCTGTGAGGACCAGCTGCAACTACAGCTGAAGAACTGCTGTCCTGGAGACACCCCTGTGGAGCAGGATTTACTTCAGTGGAGCTTTGTTGTTCACCAAGTGCACCCCTTGAGTGTGTCACTTGTGGATGTGGTAAGGTTGTAATCCAGCGTGGTCAAAGCTGACCACCAGGTGCACTGTCTCTGGGCCCTCCTGGGAGGTACAAAGTCAGCCTCTCTGCCTGTGCCCTGCCCAGGGCCCCCCAACATGAGCTACACAGCAATCTGTAGATGGCCACTACTTGTGCTGGGCTTGGAGGTGTCCAGGAGAGGCCAAGCTATGAACTAGTGCAGGCTGATGCTAGTGCCAGGCCTGGGGCCAACTTATCGAGAGGTATGGGGCGCGCTGAGGCCAGCCGCTGCTTGTTTGAGAGATTTTAGGAAAGTCATAAGCATGAGGCTAGAGAGGCCACTTGCATAGAAAAACCACTGGAAATGGCTTGGATGAGTTTGCAAGTAGGCAGGGGGCAGGGTCTCGGGGAATCACCAGGATGGGGTGGAAGGTGTGAGGTTGATGGAGATTCAGAGAAGGTGCCGGCTCTGTGGGGGGAAGGACTGGTCAAAGGAACAATGGCCTCTGCCAGCTCTTCTGTTTGGGAGAAAGCTGCTCCTCCACCTGTCACTCCGATTTCAGGCAAGTTAGTTCCTCCCCGAATGTCCCAGGTTCCTTTCAAACTGCGCCCAGGTCTGGAGCTCAGAGGGAGTGAGTCTGAGTGAGTCCATGTGCCGGCCCTTTTGGAGGAGCTGCCTGGGACTTCCACAGCCTCTGCGTCCCTCAGCCTCAATCCCCGCTGGTTTTTACAGCCAGAAGTTGTGGGACTTTTCTTCCTGGCACCGGCACCCTGGGCTGAGGGGCCTGATGTGGGGCTGGAACCCCCGCTCCTCTGGGAAACCTCCAATCCTGATATATCCCTCCCAATTTTAAACCAGGGCACCGGGTGTGGGACCTCGGCCTTCTCTCCGAGATTCAGCCCGGATCTGCCTGCATCTCCACCCCTCAATGCTTCTTCAGTTCCCTCGTTGTAGGACTTCTGTTCAGCTAGATTTCAGGAGGTTCTGAACGATGGTGGTTCTGTATTTTAGTTGTATTTTGATGTAGTTGTGGGAGGTGGCGGGTACCGCGGTTACCTACGCTGCTACCTTGTTGTCCTCGGGGTTGCTTTTAATTAAAGAAAGGGAAGACTACATATTCTGTTACATAAATTCGTTCCTCAGAAATGTTGAATTAATTACTGCATCTCCATAAATTACTACAAACTCTGGTAAGTTTGGATTTTCTTTTCCTTTTAACATACCTTTTTGACATGTTAGGACCTATACCAGTAGATCGACTCTATGTGGTTTTTTGCTTTCATAGAAAATGATGGGTCAAGATTAAAATTTTGGAGTATTAATGGATTTTTAAAATTTGATATTTTCTCCTTTAAATATGATTCACAGTAAAATCTATTTCCCTGATGTCCATAAGTAGGAGTAGAAGTACTTGGGTGGTGTCAGGGATACCCATCCTTGAGCGAAAGAGTGTTTTAAGATTAGAATTGAAAAGTAGTCTTTATGGAAAGCCTCCAGTAGTAATGGTGTAGTAGGTTGTAGAGTGTAGAAAATCATTCTGTAGGTGTGCAGAGGTGCTGTGCAGATAATATAGGCTTATTAGAACATCTTTCTCACTGTTACTATTTTTAATCAAAAACACAATTAGTCAAACTTTTTAAAATTTAAAGACTCAATTTAGACCTTAATGGTTGTGAAAGGATTTAGAAATGTATAATATAAGATATTGTTGTTAAATTATTGTTACAATTATTTCTGCTAGTCTTTCTTTTGGTAGTCTTACTACTTGGACATATTCTCCCAGTTTGGAATGGGCAGTGTAGAACCATTGGGCTAAAGAGTTTGTTGTATCAGATCTGTTCATGTCTGGTTAGGGCTAAGAAGTTGGCCTTTATAATGAATCATTTTTATAACAGAAGTCTCAACCTTTACTTTTAAGTCTCTGCTGTTCATCCAGTTAGTTCTGGTTGGAACTTTATATCTGCTTTCAGAAACTGTTGCTCAATGTTTTCAAGTTCCACTTAAATGTTGTAGACAAGACTTTACTGGGTTCAGAATTTTCTCATCCTTCTGAATGTTTCTTTTACCAGTTTCTTGTGAAAGACAAAAGAGAAGATTAGTTTAACCATGAGGCAGTTACTTCTGATTTGTGTGTGTGTATAGTTTTAAGTCTCTGGCAAGGAAAGTCAAGAGTTTTGTGTAGAAAACCCTTTCAGTTCCATGTTACTGTCCCCTACATACCTTTCCTTTAACTTTGGCTAATAAGAGTATATGTTATCACCCTAGGGGAACACATGGTGTTGTTAATTGATCTCTATGATAAAGAGTAGTTTCAGTCAGTACTGGGACAATTTTAATATTTATAAAAAGTTGATGAGTAGACTATGTTACCATATGCTGAGTTTATACAGGATTCTCTTCGAACATAATCAGTTTCTTAAGCTTCTGACACTGGCCCTCTTAGCCACAAAACCAGATGGACAAATTCAACTCCAATGGTTAGAATATCAAAACCTGCATCATAAGAAGTTAGCTTATGCTGTGTATGAAAACCCTGGTCAGCCAAAGCTGACATTTTAGGTGTGCAAAGTTGTGTTTAGAAGTGTTAAATAATCAGAATGTTTAACTATGTGTTAACATTTGTCAGATTAGAGAAGAATGCCTTCAAAAAGTCCTATCTGGATTTTATTTATCTGAGCAGGATGGGTCATGGGGACAGCAGGTGGATCAATGTGGTTAAAACTCAGGTTATGTTTTCCAGGGCTTCCCAGTAGCTGGAACCATCTTCATTTTGTTCTTGTCATCTTTTCTCATGAAATAAACTCAGTTTTGTGTTTCCTTTGTAAGAAGTTAATTTTTCTGAATTTTCTAATATCTGAATAATAAAATAAATTTTATAATATTTAAAATGCTTGGAATAAAACATAAGAGCTCTTAGCAAAAGATAGAAAGCTCACAGTTTTCTTATATTATTCCAGTAGTAGTAATTTTTAATACTGTGACAGAAGTGAGAATGCAAGTGACACACACACTGTTTTGTCTCCTTACCCAGCTTTGATTCTAAGGGACTTGGGAATGAATTAGGTAGTGTAGCATTGGGGTGCTGCCCAGAATCTATCCATTACAGCTTACTAGAGCATCAATTCCTACCTTTTCGGATTTATGGCATTCTATTTGTGTTTGATTTTGTATCTCCTTCCCTCCTCACCATTCTAATGGCTATGACAGCCAGGATTCTGTTATCAGTGGAGAGCAAAGTGCTGATATATGAAGTCCACAAATAATTGCCATAATTAAATTTTACATAATTATGTCAACCTTTAATTTTAACTAATCACTACCAAACCTTTCCTGGACCATTGACAAGCTGCACGGTTACATTATTATATGGTATAGATTTATTTACGTTTTTGATCAGTTAAAATTCATGTTACAAAAAATTTTGTGGTGCAGTTTAGTGAATCGGATTTGTATCTTATGTGTATTTATGTGCAAGAAATGTGATGGAGAAACATTAAGTACTATGTAGGCTCCTCCTAGGTAGACTAAAAATGCATCGATTTACAGAGGTAGGTAATAGAAGCAACAGAGGGTTCATCAGGTGCTTTGAAATCAGCCTTCTATGAATTTATTGTAAATTGTAAATAAGTAAAGATGACTCAAGATTGACTGATGGTTTAGAAATGGTGTGAGTATCGTGTTTAATTCCGAGAGCCGTGGGATATCACAGTGTCTTCCCTTTCTTAGCTTTCTTTGTTTTGCAAATAACTGGTCTCTTCGCTGGCTGACTAATGGTCATAGAAATGGAATCGCCTTTCCCCTCCTTTGCCTGTGTTCGGATGGCGAAGCTTTTTCTCTTTCACATGACACAAAGATGTGCATGTGCTTGGCTTTGGAGAATTGATCTGTCTCTGATGTATACAAGACAGCCATAAGTTTTGTGGGAGATAGGGTAAGCACTGTTTTGTGAAAGGTACCGATAATCTCTGGAGGTCAAATTTAAGCCAATTACTTCAACCTTTTAATTTCAGTCAGTTATTACCAAGCCTTTTACTAGATTGTTAATGACTAGCAAAATTGGTTAGAGTTGACCCTCTTCTGGCGCTAATAAGAGGTAAAGTGGACCCAAGGTGAGTGTCTGAAGAAGGCGGCGTACTGGGAAGTCTGGACTCATTCATGAATTAGATCATGGGTGAACTTCTAGAAGTTAAGATTCGATTTAATTCCTTTCTCTTCATTTTGTGTTCCTCTGGTCTTAAGTACTGTCTGTTACCACATAATGTTATTTTGAGAAGTAAACTGTCTTGTAGCATAGGAAATTCCAGGTAAGTAAGGCAATAGAAATCTGCCTAATTCTCTGGAAGAAGATAGTTAATCAGCTGGGATGCAAATTTTCAGCTACTGAAATTTTAGTCCCGTGGTTTGGTTTTAATCATGGTCACACTATTCTGTGTGAAAAATATTTGTTTCTTGGCCTCCATATCGTTTTATGTGTGATGTTTCAATGTCACTTGAGATTTTCAACTTTCTGCTTTATTTTTCATATGATAGATAATATGGGTAATATTCATTCTTAATATGATTCTAACTCTGACTTCATATAAATTATCTGTATATGGGACATCTGGAATGAAGTATATTCTCTCTTCAAATTCTCTGGTCCCCTTCTAAATTTAAAAACAGAAATGACAAAAACCAAGACATTACTAAGATAGGTTGGTTCTAATATAAACTACTAATCGAGGTGGATGCAACTGTATTTTATTTTAAAAGATACTTTTTCCAATCTATTGCACTCATATTAGCAAAAGATACACAGTTTAGGAGCAAAAAATGATGATAAAAGAAGTAAATTGGGATAAACTCACAAGTCAGATTCAAGGTATGCTAAAAAATGATTTGCTTTAGGGATGACAAATACTGCTTTCTAACCTAATATTTCTAAAGTTCTGAGTGCATACTGTCTAACTTGGAAGAGGATGTCCTGGGGAGATTTTACTTTTTCCGTATCTGATTTTCATATGAAGCTTCTAGGCTTATTCTCAAACCCCCATATTTCACTCTTAATCCAACCTCATTTCTTACATTCACTTTTAAAGGTAAATTATACAGAAACTTTTAGCATCTGATGACACTTTTAGACCCCCCACCAATAAAATCACTTTATTATTATATGAATAATTATTTCATTTCCTCAATTAAAATATTAAATGATTCAAAAATAAAAAAATTAAAAGATGTTTTTTCTTTGAATAGGTAAGTCTCTCTAGAAATCCAGGTAAATGGGGCTTCAGGTGGGAGGTGACTCCCCATCTGCGGTGAATGCTTTTCTGCTTCCTTTTTTCTGTCCATGCATTTGACTGGTGCAGAAATTTGAGTCTAGTTTGATATGCAAGGTCTTTGCACACCTTGATCTTCTCTTAGGACTCCCACTTCTGGTTGTAGTTTGACTTATTTTCACTGTTGTGGACACCAAGTAGCTAAGCTTGACATACTGGACTCATAAAGAGAAGAGTTTGGATTCTAGAAGGAGACTTTGGTTAGGAGTAGTCAGATTAAACAGAAGTGAGCTGCCTTTGGGGAAAGCTGTACTGAAGCTCTGCTTTCTCCAGCAGAACTTTCAGGCTAGGGGGAATCAGTGTATGGAAAGGGAAAAAAGCATGTGGTTCAAGGAGACTCTGAATTTGAGTTTGAACATGTCATAGATTTGAACTGTGTGAAAGCAGTGTAGCAGATAGAGCACCTAGGCATTTAGCCTTTCCCCCCTTCCCCCTTTAATAAAAAGTTTACTATATTATGGATATTAACCCCTTTTCTTGTGTGTATATTGTAAATACTTTCCCACTTTGTTGTTTGCTTTTCAACTCTAATTCCGCTCATAACATATTTTGATGTATAAAAGTTTAAATTTTGTATGTAGTCAAGTCTATCAGTCTTTTTTCCATAGCTTCTACTTTGATGGTTTGCTTAGGAAGCCTTTCCATGGACATTTTAATTTTTTTCCTTCTCTTCCCTTTCTTCCTTCCCTGCACTGCCCTCCCTTCCCCTCTCCTCTCCTCCTCTTTTAAGCAGACAGGTGTTTTAAACTCTTTTAAATTAGCTTTTTATTTTGGAATAATTTTGGACTTACAGAAAAAGTGCAAAGATAGTATAGAAAGTTCCCGTATACTCTTTACCCAATTTCCTCTAATGTTAACAACCTATGTAACTATAGAACATAAGTCAAAACTAAGAAATTAATACTGGTGCATTGTTATTAACTAAACTGTAGACTTCATTAAGATTTCACCAGTTTTGCCACTAATGTCCCTTTTCCAGGGAACCACACTGCATTAGACGGGTGAATGTAAAGAGGCCCAACCACCAGTGGCAAAGCAACAGGCTCTGTAGAGCAGCTGTGCTCAAAACACTGCATTTGTGTAGGGTGTGGCAGTTTTATAGTATATAATTCGTATGGAAAATATTCTTGGTCATTGGTCTTATTAGACACATCTGCCTAGGATGTGTCCATCTTGGCAGTGGTGCTGTTCTCCATGTGTGGGACCACACAGAACCTGTCCAAACTGCCAGTTGCTGCCTCCACTTTCCATGCATTGTGATTCCCTGCGATGTCTTTGCTCTCACAGTTACCCCATTCTTCTTTTGCCTGGACCAGAGTGGAACATCAGGATATGTTGTTGATTGTTAAGTCTTGGAGAGAGAGGCTCCCTCACTGTGAAGAAACTCACATTAAAATAAACCAAGAGTATCATTACTTTCACCCCCAGAACTAGTTTTCTAACTTTATTGCCTAGATGAAGCGTGTTGTACCTAATGAGGAAAAAATGTGGTTGACATGGATAAGTCCATGTCTTATTCTTTAGATAGGTTTGGAAGTCCCCGTGGCTTGCTTGCCCATCTCTACCCTTGCCTTAAGTGGAGAAAGATGAACCGAAGTAAGAGGTGGGGAGGCCAGGCTTAGGAAGTTAGGTAGAACTGGAAGCCTTATTGGTGGCTTCACGCCTGCTGCCTGATAAAAGTGGCATTAGCAGGGAGGCCTTAGATGCCTCTGCACTTACTGTCTTCTGGCTTCACAACTCATAGTCATTTATGTGAGTTGGGCTGAGCTTTCTTATCGGTACCCAGTAGCTTCTACTTGTGCATTCAAATCTCTCTCCTCATTGAAAACATTTAAACTTCCTTTATCTTTTGTGACTTGGGCCCCCCACTATAGAAAGTAGAGTATGATTGCTGTGCATGCCTGAGGAGGAGAGGGCAATCAGTGAAGGAACAGAGAAGAGGACATTGGCTTTGGTTTTCTACAGACCTGTAAGACAGTTTCTGTAGAGTTGTTATAGTCATCCCAACTGTTAGAGAGAATCAGTAGATCATATTGTAGAGCCTCCAACTAAGTCACAAGTAAGCCAGTAGAAATTGAATTTCTACAGTAGATATACCTACAACAGGAGTCAGCCCCCTCCCCCCCCCCGGAGTTTTTCTCCGAGGCATGTAACTTTTTGCATTGCAGGTAATAGTGTTTTCAACCTTTTCCCACGTATGCCATTTTGTTTGGTCTTCAAAGCAACCTTGCACATTATGTCAAGCACACATTTTCTTATTTTGTGAAGAAACCAAGGCCAAGGTGTTTGCCATGAAGAAGTACTAGGTATAAAGGTAGAATCTGATGTAGTCAGAGGGTCAGAGATGGCTTCCCTGAGGAAGTTGCAGAGCCCTTGGTGAGGGAGATCCCTTTTTGTGCTGGGACTTATATCCTGTGTCCAAGGATTTTGGTCTTTATTGCAAGAGCAGAGCCATAAAAGGTTTCAGTACTGGGGTGTGGCAGGAGTACAGTGAGCTATAAAGAAAACTGGTAAAGAAAACCTTGGCTTAGTATTCCAGAGTCAAGTTTAATTTGCTGAGCAGGCAAGAAGCAGTCAGTGGTTAAGGCCCTGGCAATTAGCAGGTACATCCAGAAAGCCCAGAGGAGCACCTCTACTTGGAATCTAGATTCTTTCCTTGTCATTGTGTGTGTGTGTACGCACCTTTCATGTTTTCTAACTTAGATGAATTTGTGAACAGTCTGTCATTCTCTTAATGTATGATCATTTAGGTTAAAAATCGTGGGAAGAAATCTATGTTGGGGTTATGAAAACAGGATGGATGGTTTCATTGTAAATAAAATTTTCAGGATGTAGTAATGTGTCTGAAATTGAACTTTCAGCATCTCCAAGGTTTTTCTCCACGTTTGATATAATATGATGGGCTCTGATTCTCATACATATGGATATATTAGAAATCTGGATTACATCCCAGTGTCGTCAGGCAGGGAATCTGCCTGAACTATAGAGTGGAACTGCAGTGGGAGCACAGTGTTCCTGTAATTATATCAGGATGTGATATGGTCCCTCTCTATGTTTATTAATTAGTGGAGTTGTAATGAGACTTCCCCCCCATGCTTTTAAGGATGCTGATCAGTGGGCATCCGGGCAGGATTTTAGTTGTGTTTGGGAGCCTTCTGTGTACAGGTGGGAGGGATTCGTGTTTCAGGTGGTGGCAGGTGAGCCTCCCGCCAAGTTGGCATGATGGGAACAGGACTCTTCTGGGTTGCCATCTGTTTGTGGCTGATAGGAAACCAGCAGTGACTTCGGAGGAATTTATGTTGAAATACTTGGGAATTAGTAAAGTTAAGACTGTGCTGATTGGGTACTGGTAGGTGGGGGAAATAGACTGTGTGGAGTGTTTTTATTATTAGTAATTTCAGAAGACAGCTGCTTGGGTTCAACAATCCTCAACCCCCCAAACCACAGCTCTTTTGTGTCCACCCAAGTCAGCCCCAGTTCTGAGTTGCCTATGGCAAGGGAACACCATATTTATATGACTGTCACATTGTGCACAGTGCTTGCCACTGAGGGGATTTAGTCGGTCTCTGTAACTCTTTTAATGTGTCAGGGTTTTTTTGTTGTTGTTTTTAAATTGTGGTAAAATACACCAAAAAATTACCATTTCAATCATTCATAAAATATAAAGTTCAGTGGCATTAAGTATATTCGTATTGTTGTGTGACCATCATGGTGGTGTTTTAGCCAGATGTTTTTATGTAGAGTTGTTCCTTGGTATCCTCAGGGGATTGGTTCCAGGACCCTCACAGATAGTAAAATCCACACATGCTCAGGTTCCTTATGTAAAATGGTGGAGTATTTGCATATAACCTATATTTGTATATAGGCTATAACAGGGTATGCCTACATATCACTTCATTTGTGTGGACTGAGTATAGTGCTTGGTGCATGGCAAATTCAAGTTTTGCTTTTTGGAGCTTTCTGGGATTTTCATTCTGCGGTTGATTGGATCCAGGGATGTGGATGCTTCCTCTTCATGTACCAAAATGTATAAAAAAATTGTCAGCGTGCTCTGTCTATTGTGGTGTCCCTTTGAGTTATAAACTTGAATTCGTTTTCTTCCCATATGGAAGTTGATTAGGTGAAGTGGAGGTGCTGTGCCCCCATTTCTCTGGGTTTGTTTTGCTGCTCTTGGACTTTGGAAGCTTTGCTTTCCAGGCACAATGAGTTTTGATAGTGTCTGGAAACTTTTCTTGGTCATGTCTGTATTATACTTTAAAGTCAGGGCGTAGAACAGATAACCGCTTACTTTGCCTTTAACTTAGTGTTATCAGGTAGGTTAACTAGAGGAGCTGACCTGCAGTGGCCTGGTGAGAATGCGTGAGGTTGGAGTTATCCTGTTCAGCCCCTGCCACAAAAGTGGGTTCTGAGGTATCGCTTGCTTCTTACTGGCTTGCAGCCCCTGCTGAGTTCAGTCTACTACCTGTAGGTTTCCATCTTGCCTCTTTCAGTCAACAGAAAGGACTGTAGAGCCCTCTGTTACTTAGAAGATTCTTGGTGACAACTAAAAGAGAGCTAACTGAACTCACTTATACCAAAAAAAGGGAATTTATTGAGAGGATTCTGGGCTGTATACTGGAATCTGGGCAGGGAAATAGCTCGGCCTCAGGTCAGACCCAGAGACTAAAACGCTATGTGAACGGGCCTAGAAAGCTTTTTCCTTCCCCTCTCTCCATCTCTAAGCTTCTTTCAGCACAGACCAATCTCCTCAACTCCTCAGTCCATGTGGCAGACGTGGCTGCCAATACCTTTTATAAAAAAAATATTACAACCCAACTGTTTTGAGAAAGACTATTTTCTCTGTGTTCTAGAAAATTCTGGAATTCTGGGAAGAACTGATGAGTGGTTCTAGAAAATGGTGACTCCCGTTTTAAGTATGGGGAGGATGGGAGCAGGTAGGACACTGTGCTACAAGTTTACAAAAGTGTAAGGGACACCCCTAATGGTAAGCAATCGTGAAAGGACCCAGGCTGTGAAAGCAACTAAGCTTTGCCTTAGAAACGAAACCAAAGCAAAACAATAAAGCCAAACACTAAACTAAAACACAGCACTACCACCATCACTACCAAGCAAGCTGAAGAGATGAAGCTGCTAAACAAATTGTGGAATTTTTTTAAAAATTAAATTTCTTTTTTAGTAAAAATAATTATAGCCTATTTTCATATCAGCATTGTTTGAACTCAGAGAAATTGTGGCCAAAGTTTAATTAATTAAGCACAATGACTTGATATGGGAGATATATTCCTGAAAACCCAAGTATAAAAATATATTTTAAATTATATTTTAAGTGCATGGGATTCCTGTTATTAGAAGGAATCCTTTTATAATGTTTTTCTAAAATCTAATTGGACTTTGTAAATTTGAATCTTCCTGTATCCCATTCATTCACTTCGATCAAAGAGTGCCAGTGGATTTCCTTCTTTGCTGTCAGTATCTTGTCAGGGTCACTGGTTCATTGGCAGATCATACCCTCCACTGGTTTCTGAGGCGAAGAGTAGCTGTTCCTCTTTTAGTTGTGTGGTTACACACATAGATCCCCTGTTTGAATTTGAGAACCCTCTGTGAATTGAAATGAAATTGGGATTGAAAACCCTGTGTGAATTGTGAACCTATATACAGTAATCCGAGGAGATTTGAAAGTATCACCTAGTGATTGCAAGGTGAAGAAAGAGTGGTCTGATAATTCTGGGAATTAATGCCATTTGGGAATTTGGGAATTAACGGATATGTTGGTTTGTCATCTTTTCAAATGTGTAGCGTCTACTTTATTTGCACATTTGTCATAAAGGTAGTTTATTACGCATTTGACTTCTTATGTATTTACCATTAAAACCCAAACAGTTTTCCCTCCTTAGAACACGTGGATTGTGTGGAAGTATGACTTATTACTGAAGCTGAGGGGGATTCAGATTAGCACCTGAATAAACATTGCTACAATGAAAGACACTTCTGGAAGGCTCTCTCAGATGCCCCTCACGCTGCTAAATTTCCTACCTTCAAAGGAGTAGGAAGCGTTTACTGCTTTGAAGGACATAAAAGCCAAGTGGTATTCTAAAATAGTTCAGAAAGAGCCCTGCTGTGGAATGAAAATTGGGAGTGCTGCATGTAGGTTGTGGGGAACCCTTTATCTCATGCGGCCTTTCTCTTCTTCTGTGCGCCTCTTTCTACATACCGTGGGGGGTGCCCCAGAAATATTATATCTTAATAGACTGTCTTGAACCATACCTCTCTCATTCAAAATGCAGAGCCAGAGAACTCCGAGGACTGGGAAAACTCAGTGCCTTCAAAATTACGTTAGAAGTTATAATGTAAAAACAGAAGAAAGATTATATATGAGAGGGTTGATTTTATGTGGTGCCTTATGACAACACAAAAAAATCAAATATTGTAAATTTGATAGGACACCACCTTTAGTTTATAAAACATGTTACGTTCTTCAGAGCATTTTTATAAATATCACCTTTGACCTTTATTTGTTGATAAATGTGATAAAGGGTGGAGCAAATAGTCATCCATTTACTGATGGAAAACTGAGTTTGGGAGAAGCTGTGCACCACTCAAAGTCTCCCAGCCATTACCTAGCAGGCAGATCAGAGCCCAGCTTCTGATTCCTGATCAGCTCCTTTCTCCATTTCACTTTCCCTGCCCATTCTTTTTAAAAGAAATCTTATTTGACAATAACTATTTAGTTATTTAGAGCCCAGTCTCTCCCACAAAAGAGTTGAGGTCACTTAAAAACAATGACTAACTTCTTAGGTGGATAGAAAATTTTGGCTCAAATGAGTTTCTAATTACACTTTGAAAATGAAGATAAGAGGAAAACTATTTGATTAAAGTTAAATCCTCTGGGCATCAAGAGCTCCTCACCAGTTTTTCAGTTAGGACTAGGACCCAAATTTAGGATTATATGAATGGAGAATGGAGTAACAAGTGAGGGAGCTTTGTGGTTACCTTAGCTTTGCTCTTTTGTTATACTTAGTGTATCAGTTTTTGATGTGCTTATAAATTTAATCATAAAAAGCAGCAAAATATTACAGTTCATTTGTAAAATGGAGGACAGTCACCTGTGGCCTCCACCATTATTAGAACTCTTAAGTAAAACATTCTTTTGAATTATTTTCTCATAGTTATAATTAAGACTACAAACACCTTTGTATGCTTTTTTAAAATTTAACAAGGTATATGCATTTTTTATGTTTTTATATAGTCTTCATAATTATACTACTTTATTGTGGTAAAATATATATAACATAATGTTTATGATTTTAACTATTTTAAAATGTACAGTTCAGTGACATTAACAACGTTCACATTGTTGTGCAAACACCACCACCATCCATTTCCAGAACTTTTTTTGTTTTCCCAATTGGAACTCTGTACCTGTTAAATAATAATTTCCTATTTCTGCCCTTTCCTTCCCCTGCAACCCGGCTCCTGGCACTTCTACTTGGTATCTCTGAATTTGACTACTTTAGGGACCTCATATAAGTGAAATCACATAGTATTTGCCCTTTGGTGCCTGGCTTATTTCATTTAGCATGATTTCTTCAAGTTCATCTATGTTGTAGCACATCAGAATTTTGTTTCCTTTCTGAATAATATTCCATTCTATTTATATACCACATTCTATCCATTTATCTGTTGATGTACACTTGGGTGATTATATATTTTTGAAGACTGTATAATATTCCACGAAGCAGTTAAATCATAATATACTTCAGTATTTGATTAGTATTGGGTATTTGGGTTGCTTCTAATTTGGGGCTATTGAAATAAAGATGTAATAGATATCATACTACTTTTTTATCCTTATTTTTAATGGAGTATACAAATGCTAATGTTCAGTTTTGTTTGCTATTTACTGTGTGAGAGTTTAGGTTGAACTTTTGGTTGAAGAGAATTTAGGTGTGTGTAATAAAATGCCTTAAAAAATAAATAGATTGCCATAGTTTAGTGAGGAAGGGCCATTAAAGAATTCTTATCTCAGCAGAGTGCTGCTTCAATGAGAGCATAATGCAATGGTTTATACTGTCAGAAATGATTGACATTCCAGTAGTTGAAGAACTGATCTCAAAATAGTATTGAAGAAGAGTCTGTGGGCTGATTAGCAGATTATACATCCCTGGTCAGTGTGGCTCAGTTGATTGGGCATCCTCCCATGCACCAAAATGTTGCCAGTTCGACTCCTGGTCAGGGCACATGCCTGAGTTTTGGGATTGATCCCTGGCGGGGAGCATGCAAGAGGCAGCTGATTAATGTTTTGCTCTCACATCGATGTCTCTCTCTCTCCCTCTCCCTTCCTCTCTTCCTAATATCAATGAAATATATATATTAAAAAATGACAGATTATATAAATCTTCTAGAATGAAACATGTTTAATGCCAAAACTATAATTTTCATAAAACCTAGTGGTCATGCTGGGGAAGAAATGTTACCTCTGCTCTGTTTTCATTGGTGTCATTCACTGGCATGTCTGTGAATACAGAGCTAGTGTAAAAGGTGTGGCTCTTGCCCTCAAAGATCTTACATCCAGGTTGGCATGGCAACATGTCAGACAGTTAGAAAACCTAAACAACTAGGTGATAGGAGAAGTTGGCCTGGGTTCATACAGGGTAATCAAAGGCAGACTTCACATGCTTGTTAGACAGTTGTTAGAGGGAAGGGGAGGCTCTAAGAGGGTTCCAGAAGAGGGTTCCTCAGTTTGATGTCCTGCCCTCCCTCCTTTCTGCGGCTGGTATGTTAGGCCTCTGGGTACGATTTGTGGCCATTAATAGTAAGCCTTGAAGATCATTAGGGAATTTCACTCCTTGGCCAGTCAGCTTGTTGCTGTGGCAGTCCAACATTAACTGGAGTGTTGCTTTGCTGCCCATGGATGCGCATGAGAGGACCCATCAGATTAAACTCCCATTTTCCTCACTGGCCCAGTGTGGACAGTCATAGCCTAAAGCCCTTTAGTTGAGGTGGTGTGCTTGCCTTTGCCTGGCTGAATTAAAGCTCTTTGGTACTCTTCTATCAATCTGACCCCATCTGCTCCATGTCTTTTAGAAGTTCCTCAAGGGCACATTACTTATCTTTGTTTTCTGCAGGTTGTCTTTTTACTTTATATTTGTTTGATCATTTTAATGGGAATTTGGGAGAGAGAGTAGTAAACACATAGGGCTCATTCATCATCTTGAATTTATTCTGTGTATTATGTTTTCCCATTTTACTAAACTCTCTTAATAGTACTAATTTCATTCAGTTCTGTTGGGTTTTCCAGATGGAAAATTGTATTATTTGTAAATATAAACAGCCTGGTTGGAGTGGCTCAGTGGTTGAACATCGTCCTGTACACCAAAAGGTTGCAGGTTTGATTCCCGGTCAGGACACATACCCAGGTTGCGGCTTCCATCCCCAGTTGGGGTGCGTCTCTCACATCGCTGTTTCTCTCTCTGTCTCTTTCCCTTCCTCTTTCTAAGCATGCCCTCTGGTGAGGATTAAAAAAGAAAAAAAAAATGTTAAAAAAATTAATATAAGTAATGATTTTGGTCTCTTTCCTTGTATGCGACTTTTTTCCCCCTGTCATAATACACTTCCTGGAATTTCTAGAGTGATATTGAATAACATATTGGTGGACATCTTTGATTAATTCTCACCTTAGCCAAACTGCCTTTAGCAGTGTTGGTTTTAATTACTTTCTGCATATTGCCAAATGGCTTTCTGGAAAGGTGGACTAGAATTGGAGTGTGCTCATCACACTCCAGTGTTGAGTGACCATAATATTGGAGTATTAGGAAGGCTCTTCTTATTGGTGGTTCTGTCATTTTAACATTAAATTTGGGTTTGGTCATTTGTTATTTCCTTCAGAAATTCTGGAGTCCACGAGAACAGAGATGGCCTAGATTCATATATTGTTTTTTTAAAAAAACCACATCTTTATTGATTTCAGAGAGAGGAAGAGAGAGAGAGAGATAGAAACATCAGTGATGAGAGTCATTGATTGGCTGCCTTCTGCACGCCCCCTACTGGGGATTGAGCCTGCAACCTGAGCATGTGCCCTGACTGGGAATCAAACTACGATCTCCTGGGTCCTAGGTCGATGCTCAACCACTGAGCCACGCCAGCCAGGCTCTTATATCTTTAATCCTGTTAACACAGTTACTGTTAATCTTGGCAACACAGTTTTTAGTGGAAAAATGTATGGGCCTTGGAGTCAGATACCAAATATTAACTCTATTACTAATAGCCTGGTAATTTTTGATAAGCTTAACTGAAACTCTTTGAGCCTTGGTTTAATCATTTGTAAAATGAGAATTTTACTATTTCTCAGAGAGGCTGTGAATGTGGAGTAAGATTCGAAGTGGGCTGTTAGTAATCAGAAATTATTAGTTCTTGCTCCACCTCTTTTCTCCCCTGTGGCTCATTAACATACTAAGGTCATTCTGAAAGAATTAATGAGGCTTTTGGTAGACTTTCATTTTAATCAGAGATAAAGTTTTACCTTTTTTTCTCCCATTTTAATTTTCAAATTGAAGTCAGATCATTGTTTTTACACATCTTTTTAATAATTTATTTTATTCCAGGTTTTTAAAATTTCTTAATGGGTAGAATATAAATAAAATTACAACAGCAATGTTAGCAATGTCTAACATTTATTGAGCAATTATTACTATGTGGCAGCCAGGTAATTAAGAAAGTTTGTATATATTTATGTAGTCTTCCCAACAATCCTACTTTATAGGAAACCGAGGCACAGAAAGGTCACCCCCATTTGGGAGTGCGACCCAGGCTACACACCCTTGCAGTCTGACTCTGGAGCTGTAAAGGTTACTGCTGCTGCCACTGGACTGCCATCATGGTCTTTTGAAGGGTTTGTTCCCTTTATTGTGCTTTCCTAACGCCCATTCTATTGCCAGTTTGTTTGTGTAGATAGATAGATGTAGAAAAAATAATATGGGTTTTTGAACAGGCTAATTATTATGAAGTTAGATAGCAAGTGCCAAATACAGAACATTCATATCTGTTGAATATGTAAATTCTAATCTGTAGCATTAAGACTTTTTCCTTACTTAGGCAGTATAATTTCACTTATTCCTCCTTGAAATTGCCACCCATTTCTGAATCTTTTATTATTTTTGTAGAACGCTGATTTAACTTTGTCCTAGATTATTATAAAGTCTTTATTATTGGGATTTTGAAACATTATTTTATTTTATAAAACTGAAGTCTATACCCGTTAAACAGTACACCCCACCCCTCAAGCTCCTGTCAACCATTGTTACAATTTCTGTCTCTCTGATTTTTGACTAAGAGTATCTCATAAGTGGAATCATACGGTATTTGTCTTTTCATGACTGGCTTATTTCACTTAGCACAGTGTCCTCAAGGTTCATCCATGTTGTAGCATGTGTCAGAATGTCCTTCCTTTTGTTGATGTAAGAACATCCGTATCTGTAGAAAATTTTTGGTAAGAGTTTATTTGAGCCAAACAGAGGACGCACCTGAAAGCAAGATCTCAACATACTGAGAAAAATGCTTCCCAGAATGACAGTCTGCGGCTTCTTTTATATATTTAGCATTAAGGAGGGAATTAAGGAAGGTTACATGCCGGCAGGAAAAAGCAAGGCGGGGATTGGGTTTCAGGATAGTTAACAAGATCATATGTTCTCTTGAGGGTGGTCATATTTCTGTTTCCCAGGGGGCTGAAAAAAAAGGCATTTCAAAGATGTGTTAACCTAGATGCACAAAAACAATGGACAAGATTTGCTTAAGGCAAAGGTAACCATTTACTAGGGAAGTTATAGGCCTCAGGTATGACTACCCACCATGACCTGCCCAGGTAAGAGTATATGATCAAATCACCCTGTGAGGTTGCTTTTGGGTAGATACATTATAGAACCCCTCTTTGTCCATACTTTTTAAGGCTGAATAATATTCCATTGTATGGATATACCACATTTTGCTTATCCCTTCATCTGTTGATGGATACTTGGGTTGCTTCCCTGTCATTATTTGGATATTTTTTTCAGTATAGTTCACACCAGTAAATTCCCCTTTCTTTGGCCCAAGTTTGAGCTCTCTTTTTTTGCTTTGCTATTGCACTGTCTTCTTAAGATCCTACACTGGCTTTGTGTTGCCAGGAATCAGTGACCCAATCAAGATTCTCTCAGCTCTGCCCCAGAGCACTTTGCTGGTCAATGGTTACAGCATTTATCTGGTAGCATTGAAGTATATCTATTTCCCGCTCTTCTTCCACTCTGCAGGGAGCTCCTCTGGGCAGGTACAGGACCTCACTGGACTTTGCATGCTAGCCTCCAGCCCTTGTCTGTGCCTGTGCTGCGCACTCAGTGAACATTTCTTGCTTGAGTGTCCCCTTGGCTGCTTTCCTCATTTCACAATTCACTTTGGACTCTCACAGCTAAAATTAACACACATCATCTATGATTTGATGCTTGTTTTTTTTAAAGCCTTCCTAAACTTTGCAAATTTCTTCCTGAAAGTCTGGATGCTTCACTAATGAAGTGTCTGAATTAGAACTAATTTACCCCAGCCTCCATTGAGCTTAAGTGTGGCAACTGTTGAGGCTGCCTTCACTTTTGTCTCAGAGTTTACATAGACCATCAGATTGTAAACATAATTGGTTTATTTAATACAAGCAGTTTTTTGATAGTCTCTGCTCTTTCCTATTTTGTTATTAATTGTTGCTTTTCATGTGGTATTAAAGTATTTGAATCCTAGTAAGGAGAGTAGTTATTTAGGTTCAGCTTCCTCAGGATTATGTCACTTAAGAGGAGGAAGGGCAGCCCTAGCCAGTTTTGCTCAGTGGTTAGAGCGTTGGCCTGTGGACTGAAGGGTTCCAGGTTCGATTCGGGCCAAGAGCACGTACCTCGATTGCCTATTTGATCCCTGGCCCCGGTAAGGGCGTGTGCGGGAGGCAACAAGTAGATATATCTCTCACATCGATGTCACTCCCCTTCCCCCTCCCCCTCTGCCTCCACGCCCTCTCCTCCTCTCTTTCTCCGTCTGAAAATCAATGGAAAAAATATCCTCAGGTGAGAATTTAAAAAAAAAAAAAAGGAGGAAGGGCAGAGAAATGTCTTAACTCACATAAAAATCACATATAATTTGTCTCTTGGAGCTCAGAGGTTTTTTTCTCCCTTTAGAAATTTCAGAAGGGTACCTCTGATTCATGTATAACTGTCCTCCCAAAGTTTAAAAAAAAAAAGGTTCTGAAAAGTTGGATTTTAAAGTTAGAAACAAGTGAGAGTGAATCTGTGCTGGGCAAAACTTACTGGAAGGCTACATCTGAAAACCTGTCCATTTGTGCTTCAGGTGAGACAAAGGATGTGTGCAGAGGGTGGGGCTGGGGTTAGGTATGTCATTCAAAGGATTTTTTGTACATTGGAGACTTCAAAAGACTTCAGAAGTATTTGCAGAAAATAATTTAGAATCTTTAATTTCTAAATTATAAATTTAGGAGTGGAATTTAGGAGTAAGGGGGTTAAGTACCAAGGGATTAGTTCAACAATTGCTGATAGGGTGTCACTAAATCATGTGGATGCTGCCCTCAGAGAGGTTACACAGTGTAGGAGGGGAGCAAAGCCTTATCCTCTAGATTTTAATGAGTTTCATGTGCCATCTTGAAACTCATTATGCCATCATGTTTGGATGGTAGGTGTGTTTCAGGCATCCAGAAGAAGAAATTTTGAGTTAGGAGTTACCAGTGGTCACCAACATTTTCAGCATCATAGTCTTCTCTTTATTATTGTTCCTTTTTGCCTCAGAAATTACTGTGATCTTATTAATGGCTAAGAAGTTTTGTTCATTATAAGGTAATGGTATTAATAGCTCCTGTTTGTTCTGTGTAGTTGACCCTTGAACAAGAAGTGACTAGGGGTGCCAACCCTGCCCCCCACAACAGTTGAAAATCTGTATAACTTTTCACTCCTCAAAACTTTACAGTTATCCCTTCATATGCACGGATTCAACCAACCGTGGATTGAAAACAGTGTGGTTTTTTTTTTCTATCTGTGATGGGTTGACTCCTCGGATGCAAAACCCACAGATATGGAGGGCTGACTATATATTTAGTTATTGGAGGAAATCTATGCATAAGTGGACCTGCGCAGTTGAAACCCATGTTGTTCAAGGGCCAGTTGTACTTAATTATATGCTTCCTGTTGAGCTCAGTGAGGGAGAGGATGGAGATGGAGGAGAGGATCTGGTCGTGAGCTCCAAGGAACCCCAACATTCCCGGTTAGGCCATGCTGCCCAGAGGAGACTGAGAAAGAACAGTTAAGAGGGAGGAAGAAAGCCCACAGGGAGCTCCTGCTAAAACCTTACAAGGATTAACTCATTTAAAACCTTCAACTGCTCTGTGAGATAGGTACTATCATACTCCTAGTTTTACAGATGGGGAAACTGAGACCTTGAGTGGTTAATAGCATATCTCTAGTCACATAGTGAGGAGCAAGTGACCCAGCCAGGATTTTTGAAGTCAGGCATTCAAATCCAGAGTCTCCCTTCTTAACTGCTTCCCAAGTTTACAAGTGTTACCACACCTAGTTATAAGTTCAGCCAAGAACAAAGAAATGTGATAGTCTGTGTAACTTTATCTTAGGTAGTTGCATAGTTCTCAGTACATGTTTTACACTTCATCTTAGCCAGCAGGCTGAAAACCGATCAGTACATGTTTTAAATATTGAAAAATAGCTATGGACTTTGATTAATGGGTTTTAAACACGTAGGGAACTCAGGACCTGTTTGGGAATCTAGTCAAGCTTTGTCATTTTACCTGTCCCCTTGCTGAGGGGCTTACCCAAGACCTCACTGGAGCTTGAAGTTTGGTCTCTTGACTCCAAGGTCAGAGTTTTCCCCACTGCACATTGCCCTTGGAATGCATTTTCTTTTACGGACAGTGTTGTAAATGAAAATTAGGTAGAGTTGAAATGAATATGTAAGATGCTAAAAATGCACTCATCAGCATCACCAATAACCTCCATGGAGCCACATCCAAGGTCTCCATACATTTTGACCTCTCAGCAGACCCTCTCCGTCTGCTATGAGGACTTCACTCCCTGTGGGCTTTTTTCTTCCTGACTGTCCTTTCTCAGTTTCCTCTACCTGCTCCCTACGTTGGCCTGACCGGGAATGTTGAGGTTCCACGGGGCTCACCACCAGACCCTCTTCTGCATGTCCATCCTCTCTCACTGACTTGCCATTTTCTGTAGTTAACTCATCTTTATGTGGTGACTCTTAAGTTACTACCTCTAGTCCAGACTTCTCCTCTGAGGTTCAAATTCATGTGTCCAGCTTCTTACTTGACCTTGACATTTGAATGTCTTACAGATAGTGCAAACTTAACATTTCAAGTGGAACTGCTTCCATAGGCCCCATCCATAGTCCCCTCGTCTGTCCTGTTCTGCACCTCAGTTATTGCCAGCACGAGCTGGCAGTCATTCATGATGATAACAGTAAGAGCTGACATTTGTTGAGAGTTTATTATGTCCCAGACACTTCCTTAAAGGCATTGCATGAATTAACTCAATCAATAGTACCATCTATGAGATAGATGACGATAGTAGTAATAGTAATAAGAATAGATTACATAGCTCCTAGTACATACCAGGCACTGTTTTAAGCATGTTATAAATACTAACTCATTGAATTCTCACAACAAATCCATGAGGTAGATACTGTTACTATCCCTGGTTGACATATAATGTCAGCAACAGAAACACTGAGAGATTCACTTACTCCCCGCAGCACTCAAGGTCCCTTGGCCAGTAAGTGGCGGGTGGAGTTGGGAACACACACAGTCCCCCAGAGACTGAGCATGTGCATTGTGCCAGTACTGCATTTTACTGTGTTTATCCCTATTTTACAAACAAGGAGGCAGTTCCTATATTTCCTCTCCCACATTCAATCAGAAGTTCTGATTTTAACTCCAAGACATACCCCCAGGCTGCTCTGTCCTCCCTCTGCCTAGTGAGCATCTTAGTTCAGACCACCATTGGCTCGCCCTAGATCACTGCAACAGCCTTCTACCTGTTTTTTCTGTTTTCACTTCACCCCCTTCCATCTCTTCTCCATCGCAGCAATACTGGTCCCGAAATGAAAACCAGAACATTTCAGTCCACTGCTTAAAACTATTCAGTGGCTTCCCACTGCACTCAGAATTAGATATAAGCTCCCTTTTGTGGTGTACAAGCCCCCCCGAACCCTTATCTTATGCCCTTGTTTTCCACTCTACCACACTAAAGTCTTTCCTGCCTCTTAACCCTGGCACAGCCACCCCTCATTGGGAAGCATCCCACCCCCGCTATCACTTCTTTGGTCTCCACTGCAGTCCCTTCTCAGCGGACCTTCCCTCATCACCCCTTGTAGGGTTCTTTTTTCTCCACACAGCACTAATCACCAATGGCAGTAACATTATTATTTATTTCTTCCCTTTTGCTGTTGTCTCCCCCCCCCATTAGAATGTAAACTCCATGCAGGCTAGAGCTCAGTAAGTATTTGTTGAAAGAAATAAATACAGGTTCAATTTTAGGCTGCATTAGAAACCTAACGTTTTCCAGTTGGAAAATGTGTTTTGTGTTCCAGAAGAGCTGAATCTTATGTAGACTGGAACACAGCCTACCACTAAGCTGTGGAATGCTTATATAGTTCTGCCACTTCTGGAACAAAGACTACAAGAGTCCTGGGATATTTACATCTACAATTTCGGTTACTTCACTCTTCAGCTTAAAGCCTTTTTCCTCATGCACCACAGAACTTGGACCTTGTGAGACCACTGCTGCTGAAACCATGGTGATGCTGGCGTTTTTGTGGATGGTGGAAAGGAGTGCTCACCCACGGTGAAGGGCTGCGCCTGACAGTGTTGGGACATGTCCCTGCTTGTGAAAAGCTGTTAGGTAAGCTGACTGTTAAGGCCGCAGTCCGACTCTCACTAACTCACTCTCCTGGCGCTTACTTACAAGTTGAACACCAAATGAAGACATCTGGAAGCTCAGTCAGGACTTTCTTTAGCTCTTTCTTTTTTTCCCTCTTTTTAAAAAAAAATCCTCACTGAGGACATGCTCAGATAGAGAGAGAGAGAAAGACAAAAAGACATCAACATGAGAGAGAAACATCAATCAGTTGCCTTCCATACTTGCCCCGATCAGGATCGAACTCACAACCCAGCTATGTGCCCTGACTGGGAATCAAACCGGCAACCTTTCAGTGCACAGTGTGACACTCAACCAACTGAGCCACTCCGGCCAGGCTTTAGCTCTTTCTTGATGCCTGCCCTTTCCCTCTGTAGCTCTGTCACTGTCCCTAGGGATTCTTCTGGAGCCACCTTGGATGTGCATCTACTTTAATGGAAAGTTTTTTTACTTCCTTTAGTAACCAATTCTCATCATGGGGTTCAAGGAATTTTGCCTCATGAGAATTTCTGTAGTAAGCAAAAAGATGGAGTTTATGCTAATTTTACATAAACAGGCAATAACTGTTAGCACATTAATTAAGATCTTGTTTGTAGTTCAATAAATTATTAGCTTATTTAGGACTCTTGACTTCCAAAGAACTGTCATTCTGTGAAAGTATTGAATGAGGGTGGGCCCCTGCTATGAGATGTAGGAATAGCCGTCCACAAATTCCAGATTAAAGCTGGATATCTCTCACCGAGCAGGAGTAACAGCTGTAATGAACTTGGGAGACCTTTCTTCTAAAGCAACAAAAACAACATGTTCTTAGTTGACAATGGGAGGGTAAACATGACCCTAATTAATGACTGCTTCAGTTGTTCTGTGGTCCTAAGCTCATAATTTAGACAGGTAACAGTAAATCAGTATAGATGGGCCCAACTTGCAAAACATGCCATAGGATCTCCTTCCCACAGCAGTCTTTGGATTAAAATTTAGAATAACTGGAAGTGATGGGTGTAAAGCAGCACTTTCTCTGCAAAAGTACTGAGGTGTTTCTCTTAGCAAATAGAGAGGGCCTAAGTTATTAGAATCTACAGATAATTCTTTTACCTGGCTTTTCTTGGTCCTGAATGTCACCTAGAATAACCTGCAGTCAGGGAGGTCAGGGAAATGAGATTTGTTCTTAGACACTGAAGGGTATTGGGGAAAAATCTGTTGGGATTGGAGCCCAAGTACATTGTGGGTTAAAATGACTTTTATGGACTAGCCTGTGTAGCAGTGATAATGCTTATGACATTACCTCTTTAGAATTATTTAGTCACGGCTATTAACAGACATTAACTGTATAGTGTGTGGATTAATCAGGGAAGTTTGCACTAGGACCACCAGGAGCAAGGATTGGAGGCAATACAACTCCTCCTACCTGTTCTCTGTTGCTTTTCCAGCTGTGAGAGAGCTCAGTGTAGGATCTTGTTCTGGTGTCACACTAGGCTTGGTGACTTTCTGATGGGCTGGTGAATAACTTTTGGCTTTTGTGTGGAAGCTGTTGCTCTGCATTTTGAATACAGATCTGATACTAGGATACCTTGGATGATTCTCAGGCTGTGGAGAGTTCGCTTCAGCAAGTAGATATTTAGAAACTACCCACAGCTTCCTGCAACAGTCCCAGGTGTGTGGTTACCAGAAAGGTCCCTTCTTTTCTTTTTCTAGCAACAGTAATCTCTGGTCTTTCTGGGCCATCTCAAACTTTGCTTTCTTCACTCAGAGACCATCCTTTCAGCTCTGCCCCCTACTTCCTGGAGTTCCCCACTCCCTTTGATCCTGGAGCCCTAGTTTGTGGTGGTCCTTCTCAGCAAGAGGCAGAGGCAGAGGCAGAGGCAGGTGTGGGCTCCCTATCTCTCATGCTAAATTTTTCATCCCAGGAATGGAGAGAGAGAACTTCAAGGGATCTTAAACCTGTTGATTTTCAGTCAGGTGGACTGCGCTGTATTTGCTTTAGATGAAATATTGGAAGGGTAGGGTCTGTTTTTGCAGCACAGCTCCTTTGAGACTCTATAAGGTATCCAGTCTTCATGTATAGGACAGTGAGCTGTATTGACACTGCAGCTTCATAAAGAAATGACCAAGTCCAGGACCTGACCTTTTCCTTCAGTGGGTTTGGTACAGTATATTTTGGAGGGTTTAGAGGGGAAATGTAGAATAAAACACTGGGGTTTTTTGGCCTTCATTAAATGTGAAATGATCCAGCACTTTTCAAAAGATGTTTTTATTATTGAAACTAAAAGATGGTGTTTATGCTTCTGTTGATTGAATGGATTGAAATGCTTAATTTTTAAAGACATATGATGCTTAGCTCTTTCCTAGGATTTTACATTGATAACTTTTTGTCTCATTTAATTTGAGAAAATTTTATATCATTGGTTTAGAAGAACAGTTGCTTTGACAGTAAGAGTTTTTCTTGATCATTTTACCTGCTTTATTACTTTATTTTGTTTTCTAATAGATGCCAGCAGGTATTTATTTGATTCTGATTTTTAATTAATTTATTTTTAATTTTAATCTCTCCCGCCTTTCTTTTTAGAGAGGGAGGAAGGAGGGAAGAGGGAGAGAAAGAAAAAGAAAAACATCGATGTGAGAGAGAAACATGGATTAGTTGCCTCCCGTACTTACCCTAACTTTGGATCAAACCTTCAACCTAGGTATGTGCTCTGACCTGGAATCAAACCCTCTACCTTTAAATGCACAGGATGATACTCCAACCAACCGAGCCACACCAGCCAGGGCTGATTTCCCCCCCCCCCCCCCCCTTTTTAAACAGCTAGTTGAACAAATACTTGAGGGCACCATGTCAGGACTGGTGAAAAGTGAGGAGATAAATCAATCTCTGTGTTAGGGAGTCGTGTGGGTGAGGTTAATTTTTTACTTAGACTGGGGGTAGGGGCAGAAGACTAGACATGGTTTTTTATGATGAACAATTCATAATTGTTCAGAATTTAAATCTTATATATGTTTTCTACCATCTAGTTGAAACTTTTTATTTTTATTTTATTTATTTTTTAATCCTCACCCAAAGATATTTTTTTCCATTGCTTTTCAGAGAGAGTGGAAGGGAGAGAGAGGGGGGAGAGAAAAACATCGACGTGAGAAAGAGACACATCGATTGGTTGCCTCTGGCACACGCCCCGACCAGGGCTGGGGATCAAGCTACAACCGAGGTACGTGCCCTTCGCCGGAATCGAACCCGGGACCCTCCAGTGGGAGGGCTGACGCTCCTGACCCAAACCAGCTAGGGCTAGTTGAAACTTCTTAAAGATAATGTTAAGTTATATATAAACATGATTTAGCTTAGGTGTGGTAGAAAGATGTGTTCTTTTCCCTTCTGTGTTATACTCCAATCTCAATGCCATGGGAAGAATATAATAGAGTTGGTACTAATATGTTTAGAAAATACTTCCCAGCCTAAGTATATGATACCCTGTTTGCATCCATGAGGAGTGTCTTTAACACATGGCTTACATCATACAAAACTTAGTTTTAAATGACTTCATTAGTGTTTAATTTCAGAAAGTTACGTTAAAAAAAGAAAAATGGAGACTTTCCCTCTCCTAGCCCAGTCATTTGGCATTAGCATAACTGGGACAGTATCCGTGGCCTGTCTTCTTTCCCTGCCCCTAGAATGGTGTGGGTCTCCTTGTGATCTTGCTGAGACATACAGCAGACCTATTCATTCTCGTCCAAAAGGTTCTCAGATGCAGCAGGCAGCTGTGAACACTTGATACTTGCTTGGCTTGGAATTTAGCATGTGTACGTCTCTACCTAGGAAGTCATTCCTTAGCCTAGACCATAGGACTGTTATTTCAGATGGTGCTGTGGAATTAGGTGATGCTTCTTTATGACCAGGCTAAATGTGAGGCATTTACCGTGTGGGTGGACGGGAAATGCATCACAATAGATGTAAGGGTTTGACTGTCTCAATAACTAGGGAGTCAAAATTGATCATTTAGTCAGTGAGAAAATGGCACATTTTTCTTACATACTCTTTCGTTTCCTTTTATTTCTCAGCTTGAATGTTTGTTGTTGAGAGGTAGGCCTTGGTGTGAATTTTAATTAGAACTGTAGTACATCAATCTTGTGGTAGCAAGCTCAATGTAATATGAATGCATTTAAAGAAAGGAAACCTTATGTATTATAAAATGAATAACTGAAGCCATGACAAGTGCCTGGCACTATGCTTTTATGCCATTGTATCTTTTTTTTGGAATTGCTTTTTTATTTTTGATATTTTCCACTGGTCATTTGTTACCTTATCCTCCTTGGTTATTTAAAGTCATCTTTTCTTCATCAGGAATTTATTTTCTTAGCTTTTTGGAATAAGTGGCTGTTTGAATGTAGATTGTATTTTTATTATGAAAATTTGTTTCTTAAAGAAATTCTTCAGTGAAATTAAAAACTGCTTTGCGCCAATGGAGGAAACCATGGTGAGGAGGAGTCCCTACAAAATTTGATTTCCCTCTTAAATGGCTTCCTCAGTGCCTCTGTAGCTACAAAAGTTGTTGGCAATGTCCCTGCTGGCTACCGGGACAGAGCTGAAAGCCCAGCTGTCCTTAGGAAGGTGGCCACAGTCGAGTGATTAATTGAAGATATGATTTTGTATTTGAGGCCCTGAGCCATCTTTAGGTTGGCAGGAGACAATCTTACATTCTAATGGTATTTGAAAGGTGCACTTTTACCATGCAGTGCACATTTTAACTGTTTAAATTGGAAGAGAAAAACACTGTCATTTGTCACCTAAATTAGAAAGTCAAGGATGTATTTTATTCGTAGATTTTCCACAGCTTAGCACAGAGGCTAGGATGTAAGGCACTCAGTATTTGTTCAGTGAATGAATAGATGAACAGATATATGGATAAATAATTGGTTTTTATTTTTAAAATATTTTATTTGAAAAGAAACAGTAGTGCCATGCTGGGCGTGGCTCAGTGGTTGAGCGTCGACCTAGGATCCAAGCAATTGGGGGTTCGATTCCCGGTCAGGGCACATGCTTGATGTGTGGGCTCGATCAATGACTCTCTCATCATTGATGTTTCTATCTCTCTCTCTCCCTCTCCTTTCTTCCCTCTGAAATCAATAAAGATACATTAAAAAAAAAAGATTATTATTTCTTAAAAAAAGAAAAGATGAAAAGAAACAGTAGCAAATATAATAAATCTGAGGGGAAAAAATAGCTAGCTCGAATCCTTCTGCTCCGTATGCTTTAAGTGACTGGGAGGGAAACAGATTATCTCATCGGACCAGGCAGAGCTGTCTCAGCTTGGGAATGTTCTGGGAAGGCTATTCTGAAAGGCAGGAGGAGAAAGAAACAGTGTCATTTGTTTCCATGCATCTTACTGGTATCTGAGAGGTAACTCAGACTTTGGACTCCTAACTTGAAGTCCTGCCTAACTTCCTTATTTACAGAACCAGTGAGGTCTGGTTTCCCATCCTGGTGGTTGTCTTTCTGTCACTCCAAAGGAATGGCAGGGACAGGTGACAGCATTCCACAGGTAAACGGGAGGCGGGGGCGGAGGGCGTATGTGGCTCCTGCCTTGTTTGTTGACTAGTCTAGTTGAGTCACGCTCTTTAGGAAGAAGGGGAAAGGCGCCTCTGTTTGATCGGAGCTCGTGCTGGACCATACTCCTAGGCCTTCAAGAGTCACTTTTACTGAAGTGCCCTTAATGTTAAACTTTATTTGTGGTAGCTGCAGGAAATGTGTCAGTCCTGCTGTACATTCATGTGAGATGGTCATAGACAGTATCATTTCCACCATCTGATGGCCCTCTAGTGCTGCAGTGTTGAAATTTTTTCAGAATTTAATAATAGGGAAAACACTGTCTTTCCTGGATAACTAGGCAGTTTCCTCATTTCTGATAAGATTTCTGTAAGACATTCTGAGTCTCCTTTTCCCCTGATTGCAAGCCTATGTAAGGCCCAGGTTTTGTGCTTAGTGTTAACATTTTTGCTGTCTCCTTTTTCTTAACTGTTTTTCTTTTTATAAGATGGTAAATAATGTTATTTTATTTTTGTATGCACTTTTTAAATTTTTTAATCCTCACCTGAGGATATGCTTATTGATTTTAGAGAGAGGAAGGGAAAGAGAGAGAGAGAGAGAAACATCGATTGGTTGCCTACCAGGGATCGAACCCACAGCATGAGCCCTGGCTGGGAATGGAACCCACAACCTTTTTGGTATATAGGACAACGCTCCAACATCTGAGCCACCTGGCCAGGCCTGTATGCACTTTTTATAAAGTGCTTTAAATTCTTTCTGGAGAGAGTTATGTTTTTACTACATTGATTAAAACAACAGTATGCATTCATTACTAAGTACTCAGTTTCAGTTTATGCTTGTTGGCACTACAACGTCTTTCAGCACTAACTCCAGTTGATTTTTCTCACTTGTTTAGTCCATGGCCATGCTGAATATCTCTAAAATTTAGGTATACAAATGCTATTTTAAGACCTGGATATTGTAGTATAAGAACTGGAAGGAAATAGAATTGATTTGTTTCTTCAAAAAGCTAAGCTTTTGATAGATTGACTGCCTTCTGAGAACCTGGGTGATATAAATCATTGCCTGAACCCCAAGTCTCATGTTCATTATCTCCAGCTATGATTATAGCACTTAATTGAAATGTGGTTTCAGGGCCGATTTGGGTCACTATCCTTTTTCCTGCTACCCAATGTCTACTCTTCATTTGAAGTAGCACTGTTTTCTGGGAAGAAGGGTTTACTCCACTGATCAGATAGAAACACAGTGGAGATTTAAATTCTACAGTTCATTTTCTAATGTTTTATTTGTACAATTACTCATCAGTACTATGAATTAACTGAATTTTCATTCCTTGTTAGTGTTATTGTAACAACACCTGTTGGAAGCAGGGATCTGGATCCCACAGGGATCCAGGCCCCTTCCCTAATGAACCCCATTTCATGTCAATCCTATCTCAATTTTGAATTCTTTTAGCAATTTCATATAGAGGACATTCTTAGTACATGAAAATCTGTAGAGATGTGCATCTGGAACTGCTAAGGGGTAGTGAGTGGTGTGAGTGGGTCCTTATCTAGCTTATTTGATCATCATTTTGCTAATTTTTAACTATCTCCCACATATGGTTATGAAAGGAAATTTTTAAAAACTTGAAACATTAGGTCTGGCTACATTCAGTAGTAATGGAATCAAAATAAGCATTTCCAGGCCTTTGGTGATGGTCCACTTATTCCTTGATCTGTATAACCAAATTCCTGTGGAAAACAACTCTGTGGTACAGAATGTGACAAGATTTGGCTTGTGCTCTGAATCTTATGATTTCTCAGTAGCATAGCACAACTGATAATTTGTTTCTAGTAATGGACTATCTACTTCATCTCATTTCCTGTCCATGGGGTTTCCTATGTCATATTTCTTACTTGAGTTTGATTTCACTTTGAATCTATATGCTCGTCATGGATTTTTTTTGGTGAGTTATATGCACAAGGGATAGTACTATATTCCTAAATTATTCTCTTTAATTGATGGAAGCACCAGTAAAGGTAAGCATTGTGTTCTTCAGTAGGCCAGTCATCCTTCAGAACTAATTTGTTAAGTTCAGATTGGTCTCATCATTATGAAATAAGCTCCTGCCTTTATTTCCTTCCCCACTGATTGCCTTTCTCTCTAGCCAGCCCTAGCCTGGCTCTTGTGTTGCCTGCTTGTGCTTCCCTCACCTTTTGGGTATCCCCTGCTTTGACTGCTTACCTGGTTTCAGCACTTGCTCACCTTCGGGATGACTTCTGAACCCATACCTGATGATGATAAATGATAGAGTATGGAGCGCTCCTGGAAATGAAGCTGACCAGGTATTTTGGAAACCCTCCTGCTATAAACGGTAGAAATATTAGAGAAGATAAAACAAACATTCTTTGACCATCTTTATTGCAAGAAAATGAGAAACCCACAGAGAAAGAGGAGTAAGTATTCCAGAGAGAGAGAGAGAGAGAAAGAGAGAGAGAGAGAAGTGACACTGAGGAGACCTCTGCTGATACTAGGGACCTAAATTTCAGGGAAACAGTTTCGTCTGTACCTCCCTGAATAGGGTACAGGTGCGGAGAGAACATCCATTAGCAAAGGGCGGAGGCTTCTTCATAATTTTAAATGAGAAGTCTTTTTTGATACTCTTGGGTTTGGGATTTGAATTTGTGCTACCTGCGTGATCTGGAAAACCTCAAGCTGAGAAACTCATCTCAGTGCTACTGGGTCAGAGACACCCAAGGGCTTGACAGAAGTAAACACAGATCCCTTCTGGAACAAAGCCACCTGCAACCCACTGGTTATGAGCTCTAGAATGCGAGCAAAATATAAAAATATTACTTAGGAAATGAGCCACCATGAATGTCACCTTAAAGTCAGTTTTGATATGCCATTTGTTCCATCCACTTATCTGTTAATTCCTCACATTTTTATCCACCACTTATTATATACTAGGTACTACTCTCAGTGCTATGAGTTTGCTTCCATAGGTAGATTGTGATCTGTTTAAGTTCAGGGACCAGATGTAGTATTTTTTTTTTATTAACTATATTATCTAGCCTCGGGCTGGATACTTGGTAACTGTTTTATAATATTCTTTTATTGTTGCTTGACTAAAGCATGTAATGCCATTGTTATGAGGAAATGAAAATATTTCTGTCCAAAAAGGTATCATGGTCATTATGTGAGAGTTATGGTGAAATGGGAAAATACTATTGCTGGCTCTTTATGATGTAGACTTCTGCATCCTGCTCTCTCCGTCCTGATTGAAAAGGTGATTTCCAGCTGCTGTTTCCTTTACGGCCTACGACTACTCATTCATTCAGTGCCAGGTACTCTTGTAAGTGCTACTCACCAAGCTGGGATGCTCTCTGTGTGTTGATTATTGAATACCTCACAACTGCTTCTCTCTGGCCCCAAGCACATATTCAGAATTGGAGATATGTCCATTTGTGTGGGCACTGGGTCATCGGTAAGCTTGGGTCCCCTGCTTCCCTGCCCTGCTGTCTGCCCTAGTGCATGATCTGGGCATGCTTACTGTGTCTGCTTTGTCCGTCTATTGGCCGAATGTCGGGCACACCTGCTTAGTTACCATCAGAACCAGGAAGGAATCAATGGAAGTTATCCTTCCCATAAAACTCAGTTGAGGCTGGGCCATAGCCAGGACTCTTGGCTGTATATAGTTGCTGGCTGCATTTCAGCTATCCATTTGAGCCCTTTCTGTATGGAAAACATGGAAATGCCAGGGGATTATTTTTGCAAGTAAAATAGATGGCAGCAGATATGAAAACATTTACTCATCATGATGTAAATTGGTGTTTTGTTTTCATTTTAGTTGAACAGTATATAGGTATTCATGAAAATATTTGGCTATAAAAATTAAAAATAAACTGTCATTATCTGTTACAGTGCAATTCAATTTAGTTCTTTGGAAAGAACTTTAAGTTGCAAGTTAAAAAAATTACTAAAGTTTATGTTAATATTAAAATAAGCTTCAAAAGTTTTAAGTAATAATCCAAAAGACATTAAAATTCAGATTTGCTATATCAAATGTGTCTGCTTTTGTACAGATATAGTAATTTTTAGGAAAGTGGAATGTGGTAGTGGAACTAATGTGCAGTTGTTTTGCCACATCCTTTATTTTTCTCTGATAGATACTTCTGTTTTTTTCTTTTTTGTAACGGAAGCTGTTTATATTTTGTATTTCTTCTGTAGTCATGACTAAGAGTATAATTTCTTCACTAATCTAATCTAAACTTGTTTATTCTTGTATATGTGCTAGACATAACCGGTTTCAATTTCCTGCATTGCTGTGCATCTGTGAAAAGATCCTGTATTACTGGTATCCTAGTAAACTTTAGCATGGTGAGATCACCTGAATACTACTAAAGGGACACTGGCAGGAGCTTGGGGGACATTTTTAGCTACTTGCAGCTCTGTGTTGTAATGGTTAATTTCAAGACAGATTTTATTATATAATTTTATTTGATGTATTTACTGTCATCCAAGACTATAGAGTTTTAGATGACTGGAACTTGGCCTTCTAAGAGCCCCAGAATTTCAGCCCTTTCAATGGGAAAAATTCCAAAATATACAATTTTTTTCTTAATTAGAAGATAGTGGATATACTAGAACCTGTAGTGTACAATTCAGGGTCCTCTCTTTATTTCATGAGGACATACAGTGATGCTTTTGGAAGGAGTTAGCATGTTGGCCTTCTTCCTACATTTAAGTGCCATTTATTCAGCAGATATTGAGTTCTTTCCTAGGTGGGAAGATTCCGTGATCAAGGCATATTTCCTGCTCTCAGAATGTTCACAATGTTATAGGAAAGGTAGACCAGACAAAAAAATCTCAGGGAAGGCATTTGGGAATATACAGGTTTGGGATCCAGATAGACCTGAGTTCAAATTACAGGGCGAGTGAAGTTGTATTAAACTCTGTCTAGCATTTGTGGAACCAGAGTTATGATTGCATGAGTCTGTTTATCTGCCTGTGGCAGTGGAAAGATTTCCTGTAGTTTACTGTCCTATAAAAGAATATAATTTATAACATCCTTGGGGAAGCATTTTTATTCTTACATAGGATCATTTGTCTTTCAGGGAAAAGGTTTTTAACACCATGTATGAAATAAAAGCACTTTTATTCGATTGAACATACATTTATTGACTACCTTGAGAACAGGCATTTGAAAGTCTTTACCCTTCAGTAGCTACCAGCCTATCTGAGAATGTAGGGGCCCAAATACTTGTCATATGGTAAAGAGGTCAACGAGCAACTCACGAAAAATAGAAAAATTTACTGTTTTCTGCCTTGTAATATGCCTTGTAATATTTTTCTTGATAGCTGGACACGATGTGCCGATTAAAAGGAACTGCCATAAATAGGCTTTTAGTGATTTGGTTGTAAGGTATGGGGAAGCATTCTGCAGCCCTATGATTCCATCTCAATTTGTGTGTGTGTGTGTGTACACACATTTTTTTATTGAGGTGAAGTGTGTAACATAAATCTTGCCATCTTAACTGTTTCTAAGTACACAGTTCTGTAGTGTTAAGTATATTCACATTGTTGTACAACAATCTCCAGAACTTCTTATCTTTCAAAACTGAAACGCTATACCTATTAAGCAGCAGCTCCCCATTTCTGCCTCCCCTCCCTAGCTCCTGGAAATCACCATTCTACTTTGTTTCTATGAATTTGACTGCTCTAGTTTCCTCATATAAATGGAATCACACAGTTATTTGTCTTTATGACTGGTTTACTTTATTTAGCATAATGTCTTCAAGGTTTAGCCACATTGTAGTATTTGTCAGAATTTCCTTTTTAAGGCCAAATAATATGCCTTTATATGTATACAGCACACTTTGTTTACCCATTTATCTGGTGATGGACCTTGGGCTGCTTCTACCTCTTGGCTGCTGTGAATAACGCTGCTATGTACGTGGGTGTGCAAACATCTCTTCAAGATCTTGCGTTCAGTACTTTTGGTTATATACCTTACGTTAAGTGGAATTTTGGATCATATAGTAGTTTCTATTTTTTTTAGGGTTGGTTAATGCCTCAGTCACCTCCCATAATTGCCATTTCTTTTTTGTGGTGAGAACATTTAAGATTTACTGATTTAGCAACTGTCAAGTATGTCATAGTGCCATTAACCATAATTACCGTGCTTCACATAGCATCCCAAGAACTTTGGGTCTCAGTCTTTTAGCGCACTTTGCCTCTGGACTGTCTTTTTGTATTTTCCTCAGTTTCTCCACCCCCTCTTAGGTATGACAAGTTGGCTAGAGTGGGCTTCAGTTGGACATTTCTCTTCCCCCAGATCAGTTAGGCTCTGGTTAAATAGTTTTTATTGAGGGCAGGCCTTGTTAAGAACAGAATGCTCTGGTGTATTTCAAAATGGCTCCTTTCGTTCTTCCCCTGCTGGAAGCAAGGGATTGTTCTTCAGTATTTACTGTGAGGACCTGGTGCCCTCCTGGAGATAAAAGTCACAAAGTCTAGGGGCCCCAATGGTTGGGGCCCCCTGAAGTTTTTGTCTCTCAGACGTGCCCACACTGAGCCTGCTACAGTTCATCAGTTACAGTTCAGGTTTCCCTATGCCGGGATGGTTTAACTTACTGATTTGTGCTCTGGTAAGTGTAATTCTTTGTACTAGCCTTTGGATACCTCCAGTTTTTGCCCTGTGACTCAATTCTGTTATGTATCTAAGAAGAGTTGATTTTTTTCTGGGGTTCCCCCCCCTAAATCCTCACCTAAGGATATTTTTTCCATTGCTTTTCAGAAAGAGTGGAAGGGCGAGGGGGTAGAGGGGGAGAAAGAGAGGAGAGAAACATCGATGTGAGAGAGACACATCGATTGGTTTCCTCCTGCACGAGCCCCACCTGGGGACCAGGGATTGAGCCTGCAACCGAGGTATATGCCCTTGGCCAGAATTGAACCCGGGACCCTTAATTCCGCACGCCAACACTCTAACCACTGAGCAAAATGGTCTAGGGCTGTCTTTTTCAGCTTTTAACTTATTAGGATAGAGTTGTGATTTTCAGGTTTCTTATATGCCAGACTGGAACCCAGAAATTCAGACCTGCCCTAGCCAATTTTGCTCAGTGGTTAGAATGTTGGCCTTCCGACTGAAGGGTCCCAGGTTCGATTGGAGCCAAAGCATGTACCTTGGTTGCATGCTCAATCCCCAGCCCACGTTGGGGCGTGTGCGGGAGGCAACCAATCTATGTGTCTCTCTCTCACATCGATGTTTCTCTCTCTCCTTCTTTCTCTCTCTTTCTCTGTCTCTCTCTTCCACTCTCTCTGAAAAGCAATGGAAAAAATATCCTCAGGTAAGGATTAAAAAAAAAAAATCCAGACCTAATGATTTTATTTATTTATTTATTTATTTATTTATTTATTTATTTATATTTTTAAAATATATCTTTATTGATTTCAGAGAGAGGAAAGGAGAGGGAGAGAGAGAGAAACATCAGTGATGAGAGAGTCGTTGATCGGCTCCCTCCTGCATGCCCTCGACTGGGGATTGAGCCCGCAACCCGGGCATGTGCCCTGACCGGGAATCGAACCCTGATTGCCTGGATCCTAAGTTGATGCTCAACTGCTGAGCCACACCTGGCCGGGCCAAACCCAATGATTTTAAATTCTGTTCATTTTAGTTTCTGAAGGCTTGGAATCTAAATTTGTTATTTCTACTGACAAGTTGTGATATGACTTCTCTTTGTATGTTTGATAATTTTTTATTGTTAACTGATTTTTGGTTGTACCCCATCTTTGGGAATCCTTAAGTCCTAAATTGGGAATGTTTCCTGCAGACAAGATTTGCATTGCTCTAATGTAGAACCACAGAGGGCTAGGAATCTGGGGTAGTTTTAGTTTCCTTTGTGGCCCTGCTGAATGTGTGGGACTCAGTCTCCACACCTTAAAGTTGCACCAAGTTTGGGTATCTGATAGGGTGACCAACTGTCTGGTTTGCCTAGAACTAAGGGGTACCCTGAGATTGTTTCAGTGCTAACAACACTGGGACAGTTCTGGGAAACTGGGGCAATTAGGCACCCTAATTCTGATTCTAATGCTTATCTCAGCGTTTGTTCAGACAATTCTGGACAAATTTTTATCTTATATCTGCATTTGCCAGATAACTCTGACTTTCTTGTATGTTTATGTGTGTGTCATGTTCCTTCCTTGGAGATTTCTCATACTCTTCTGCAAGTCCAGCAAAGACTGCTGTGATTTACCCAATATCTAGTTATATAGTAGTGGGCAGGCCCTTCAGAGCATCCTGGAAGTGTAACCTGTAATTTCACTTTTCACTTAAGTTATTGAGAACATGTTACCATGTCACTCTATAGTCTTCTATAATATAATTAGTATTGTGTTTTATGTCTGTGCCAATATTTACTGAACCAGTATCCCATTTTGGACATAAAGGTTATTTCAGATTTTTCCCTTATAAAAATGTTGTGGTGGAAACCCTCCTAAATCTTTGTACAATCCAGGATTATTTCCTTATGATAAATTGCCAGAAGTAGAATTGCTAAATCAAAAGGTTTGTAACATTTTAAGTCTTTGAATTATATCACCAAATTGGTCTCTCATTTCTCTGTACCCTACATGACATTGGGAATTACTGTATTTTTCAGTCTTTGTCACTTCGATAAGTGAAATGTCCTCCTTTTTAAAGTAAGGCACATGACTGTTGATACAAGTGAGCTCATAGTGTTTCACCATTTAAGTTGCAGGTGTGGATTCACTCTTAGAAGTATCTAGCTCCCATTCTCTTGTAAACCAGTAATCCAGCTGTTTGTTTTACAGCCTCTGTGCCCTCCTTTCTCTGTACAGATAATTAGGTGTTCATGTTCTTAGAGCTGGCTATTGAAACCATGCGCAGAAAGTAAAGAGGGAGTAACTTTCCCTGAAAATGTACCTCTTTGCTGTTCTCTGAGCAGATAGGTGGACCCACGGCTTCCGCCCTGAATTGCTTTACTCGTATGGGCTGCAGTGTTTATCAGCCTAGGTTTTCAGGAGACCCAGATTCTGAGTGGTGATGTTGACCCAGGGTTTATAGAGAACCTCACTCAGTTCTCTGTGTTTTTTGTTTCCCTTTTTCTTAGAAGGGTGTTAGGGGCTATGTAGCATACTTAGTACCTTATTGAGCACTTAATTAAATTTTGTACTGCTGAGTACTTCAGGTGAGGTAAAAATTGGAGTGTGAGAGTTTGCGGTTTAGTATATATGATGAATTAAACAGAAAAATAGCTCTACCACGAATAGAGAAGACCCTTGCCATGTGAAGTCTGTACAGTGCTTCAGTGTACTACATCTGAAGGAGCTGGTGCTCTTCCGAATAAGATAGCTTTTCTGTGGAATGCATCTTTAAAACTTACAGTGCAAGTCAGTGGGAAAACGATTTGATACTGACACAGTTGTAGTAAGAACGCATCTTTGGAATAAGCCTTACCGGCATGTTTTGAGAATGTTAATACTACATATATATATATAGATATATCGAGATATATCTATATAGACATAATCATTATTAAGACATATTATTAAGCTCCATTATCTTTGCAGTGATAGTGTAAAATTTCCTTGTATGTAGTTGTTTCCCTACATATGTAGGTAGCCACATGACAAGAGATTGCTGAGAGTATTCCTGCCTTAAAAGGCAGTCTTGGAGGGCAAATTTGAACTAGCCTTTAGGCAGCTATTGAAGCTCATTAGGAACCAGTTAGAATAGCCTTAGACTCCATGGATATTTGTGGGTTGTGGAAAATTCCCCAGGGGAAGGAGTAACTGTAATTAAAGACAGGTCATCTTAGTTGCTTCAGTTAAAAAGGAGAGTAGAGTTCAGGATCTGTTGCCATCTGTGGAACAGAAGCAAATGGAGGAGGCCTGAGGATGGAGAGCGCCCCACTCCCTCTGCCTGCCAGCCACAGAGTGAATCTAAGACAATAGCTAACCACAGTAGAAAGCGGGATGTGTTTTTTTAATTCTCATCCGAGGATATTTTTTCCCCGTTGATTTTTATTGTTGTTGAGAGAGTGGAAGGGAGAAGGGTGGGGGGAGAGACAGACGTTGATGTGAGAGAGACACGTCGATTGGTTGCCTCCTGCATGCCAATTGGGGCTGGGGATGGAACCTGCAACTGAGGTATGTGCCCTTGATCAGGAATCGAACCCACAATCCTCCTGTCCAAGGGCTGGTGCTCTAACCACTGAGCAAAACGGGCCAGGGCCAGGATGTGTTTAATGCACGTCACCAACCAGGAAATTTTACTTTCCTTTTCCTTCTCTCCAACCCCCAGACAAGCCTGTAATCAAAAGCTTAAACTCTAGGATGTTTGGAATACTTTATTCAAAAGTTTCTACTGTGTTTTTCTTCCTGCTTTGCATTCATCTAGCATCTGTTTATTTTTTCTTCAAATCTACTTTTTACTTCAGATAGAACCATATTCTAAAATTTTCTCTTATCTCCATTTATTACCATTAATATGCATTTTCTTTGTGGATACCTGCTTAGTTTGAGAAGTAAAATGACATCTTTGTTACTTTATTGGGATTTTCTAGATTGGGACAGTATTCATTAAGGTTGTATATAATAATTTTTAAAATTCTTTCTTAATAATTGATTTTTTTAATTTTCCTAAAAATCTCAAAGGACACTGGCCTAACAGCTGACAGCTTGTTAAACCTATTTACTGTGAGATACATCATACATGTAGAAGTATATGTTAGATATATAGGAAGTAAAGAATAATTATAAGAGTGAACACTCAAAACTACCGCCCAGATCAAGACATGGAATATTGTGAGCACTGAGCAACACTCCTGTGTGTGCCCCTCTCCATTCACAGTCTCCACCCCCAGGGAACCACTACACTGCTTTATGTTTTTCTTGTTTTTAAATTTTTATTTATACTGTCTGTATGCATTTTTAACTGATAAAATTAGTTTTGCCTGTTTTGAACTTTATGTAAATGAATTAATATTGTAGGTGGTTTTTTATCATAAGATCCCTTTTGCTCAGCATTATGCTTGGGAAGTTCACTCATGTTATTCTGTGTAGTTTGTTCATTTTCATTGCTGTATAGAATTCTGCTGTTTGAATATACTGTACCAACTTCATTCGTTCAGGTTGTTTTCTGGTTTTGGCTAGTATAAACGCTGCTGCTGTTACAAATGCCTGCGTCTGTGCCCTGGAGCACTTGCGAAGACTGTCAGGAGCAGCATTGCTGTTTGCAGTGTTCACATCTTCATTGACTAGCTAATGAACCAAACTTTTTCAGAGCAGTTGCATTCTTATAAATTTTAACAAATATTTCTATCAAAATTTTGTACATGAAAAATACCTTCCCTAATTTATCTCTGGTCTCTAACATTAATTCAATTGATTTTTTAAAAAACCAAAAGTGCACTTTCATTCACCCCAATGGTGAATTTTATTCATGTCGGTGGAAAGTAGGAATCAGATAAAACAAACTGTAGCATAAGTGCTTTTTCTCAGGGGTACCATTGTACTTTAGTAGTCAGCAGAAATGCTTTCTATGTAGTTGTTATTTTGAAACACGGAATATTAAACAGCCATGTACTCAGTGGTTGAGATTTAATAAAATTGACAATTTTATTGCTGCATCAAGAACATCCTTAAGTGAAGCTGGCATTTCAAAAAATTCCGATGAGTACTGGTACAGTTGTGTACCAATGCCTTGATTGGTATTAAAGAGCTGGCAATTTGACCCACTATCCCTTTTGCACCATTGATACAAATTGTCAACACAGTGAAGAAGACACATAATGTCCTAGTATTATTATGAAAATAATTTTGACTTTATGGTCCCCCTGGGGGTGGTTTTGGTGGGGGGACTGATAATTTACATTGCTGTATTTAATATAGATGCTTTAATAATCATGAATTATGCTCTTAAGTAGTTTAAAACCCATACATGTATATTGCTGGGTCTTGAGAAGTTGCTTTTGCTTTTCCCATCTATGATGCTGCCCCCAAGCCAGAATAGGGACTATGGTAGTAGTATTCAGTGACATTAGTATTTTAGGAGGATGAGCATGGCATTAATTTGAATTTTATAGCATTTGCTTTCACTTTTTTTCTCAGGTGTAAGTGCTTCCTGAGAGATTTTGGTTGTTTTGATTTATTGTCACATACAAAATATATATACTGTGACTCATCTGTATTAGGATATCTCAAGGAATTATGTGTAGCTGCTGCCTTGCTCCTGCCTGCCTCCTACTACTTTTGTTGAGTACCCAATTTATGCTGAGGTTTACTGCAGGGATGAGAAAGATAGGTTCCCTGCCTCTGGGAGCATAAAGCGAGTGTTGGGATGCAGTGTGAAGAAGCTGGCACAGACGTTAGTGCGAGGTGCCCTGGGGAGCAGTGCAGGAACGGTGCTATTGTAGGTGGGTTTTAAAGGAAATGTTGAGACCTGGCCTGTCAAGGGAGCAGCAGGAGGGGAGACATGAAGGAGAGGAAGAACACCGTACTTTGGGGAATGGCCCAATGTGATGGACGTGGAGGCTGTGTCAGGCGAAGAGGACAAGCTGAAATCAGATCATAAAGGGTCTTGTTGGGACTTGATCCCATTGATCAGTGGTTCTCAAAGCCTGCTCCCCAGACCAGCTGCACTAGCATCTCTTGGGAACTTGTTAGAAATACAAATACCTGGACCCAGCCCTAGACTTTTAGGGTCAGGTATTTTGGCCGAGGCTAGGCTGTCTGTTTCACTAGCCCTCTAGGGAACTGCCCAGACCAGCAAAAGAAGAGTTGAGGCTCGTTGAGCAGCCTTGATTTTTGTGAAGGTCACTCTGAGGACCCCCTGGAAGGTGGGATGGTGTGGAGGAGTTAGGGACTGAATCGTCGGTGTTTTCTTGGGTAGGATGTAGTTCGGGACTGAAGGCAGTAGGAAGAAGAGAATGGATTTGCTGGAGATAGATTTCGTAGGACTTTATTGTCATTAGACAGTTTCAAAGCTGCGCTTTACTCTGTGACCTGCCCCCAATCAGGGGTGGAGGGGTTTTAAACGCCCTTGCTGCCTTGTGTCTTCAGGAACATCTTTTACTTGTAGTGAGAAGACCAGTGCACATAACTTGCCTGGCCCTCTTCAGTCTCCTTTTGGATATCGCCTGCGTAACCAGGATGATGTCTTCTGGAGGGTTCAGGTTGCACATTCAGGGCTGAGTCTTAGGACGGCCAGGTGTGGGAGACAGGCAGTAATTTCATTCAGATATGCCCAGCTTCTGGCAAATTTAATAAACAGCAACGGCATTCAGACTCATGTTGTACGTTGTCTCTAAGTTGATGGAGGTGCTCCTCTTTGCTGTTTGAATTTTACCAATTACTAGCTCCATTTGGTATATGTCAGTGTAAAGATGGGTCTCCAATTTCAGTTACAGCGATTACTCGGTTAGAAGCTTTATTCAGCATTTTAAAGTTTTTTTTTAATATCCTATTTTGTTTTACAGATTTGTAAGACTCCAAGGCCTTCAAGCTGTGATTAATCAGATGGTTCCTGAAATGACTGGGAAAGCAGACACTTGCCAGCCAGCTGAAGAGTGTATGTCTGTGTGTATTTAAAACCTTTCTGTGCACACACATGAGAAGACAGGCTCATTCTGGTGCACACTTGAAGCATTTTCCAACTGATGAAAATTAATTTAAGTATCAGATGGAGCAACTTGACACCACGGGGCTCAGGAGCCCAGGGAGAAAAATACATCACTAATGGCCAATTTTCCATATGGTCTTCACGGGTAAAGAAAGTTTGCAAAAAGAAGAAGAAAAAACTGGCACAGATCAAGCTTCAAAAATACCTCTCCAGTATAAAGGAGCTAAGTGAGACGGTGACTGTGGGACAAGTGTGATTTCAAGCATTGCAAGTGGGATCAGATAGTGGTTTTTGCACTTTATTTTTCAGTGGATTTGGTGATTTGGACAGACTGTAAGATTCTGGACTGACAAGTATCTCTTACTGTGAGATTGTGGCTGGAGGAAAGCCAGTTCAGGTTTGATGGGACAAGTTTGAACAATGAACTGGTTCCTTTGCCTTTTTCAGTTGACTGTACTCGAGAAATTTTAATTTATTATTTCCCTTTTCTGTTTCTATAGGATAATATCTTAGGTAGCATTTGAAACCGATAATTACAAAGTAAATATCAAGGACCATCTAATCAAAGCTTCTTTTCCTTGGACTGTACATGTGGCATTTGGAAACATTCTCTGAATGTGAACAGAAAAGAGCCCATCAGCAAAATGTGGTAACTCTTTAGGGAAACAGTGGGGAAGAACCTGACCCTTGCCTGTGTTTTTGTTTTAAGGTATTCTCTTTTCTGTTGAATTCAAGAAGATTGCACAGATAAGAGGAGGATTACTTGATGGACTTAAACCTGAGATTAATTTTTTTTCTTCAAGATGAAAAAATATGTGATTTTTAGGAGCAAAAAGGGGAGAAGTTAGACTAGGGGAGAGAGGAAGGAGGCAGGCAAAAGAGACGAAATCTGCAGCCAGGCTTCGTTTTGTCAGAAAGAGGATTTAGGATTCATCTGAGGCAAACACTTGGACTGTTTTCAGGGCTTTACAACGTTCTGGCTTGGTGGAGTGAAGGGGGCTCTCTCTCGATATCTCTATGGCACCAAGGGCTGTGTGGGCCTGTGGAGGGGCAGTCAGATAGAGCCCAGCTTTCCCTGGGAACACAGTGACCTGCCAGAAAACTGGGCTGGTTTCTGAGGTGGGATGTTTTGGGTTCTGAACAGCAGCAAAGAGTCTTCTTCCTAAACTTGGACTGCTGAGTGCACAAACTCTGGTTGTTCTGTACGGTGCGTGTGCCTTTTTTCCCTTTATGCAATCTTTTCAGCTTTAGCAGCAGAAATTTGTCTAGTTGAGAAAACATGCCAGAGGGTGGCTTCAGAAAGAGGATGATCCCCTGTGCTCTGTCTCTGCGTCTGAATTTTTGAAGAGAAAATTCCAGCTCAAGGGATTCTTAAAGCCTTAAGTTACTTGAAATCTATGTATTTGCAACCCTTGGTCTCTGGAATCATATTACACTAAACTGGAATCTCAGGCTGAATCAGAATAACCAAGCTCAGTAAAAAGAAGAAAACTCAGTTTCTTGATACCGCGTATTAATGACACTCTTTCTCCAAAGGGTCAGCCCACTCTTCCTCTAAGGACTTGAAAATAAAAATGGACCCCACATTTTTTTAAGCATTACCTTTTCTTAGCAGACTGCCATCATCTTTTATAGAGGAATTTTTTCACTATGCATTTGGTGGATCTTTATAAAATACTGGCCTAATTAGGTCTAGGTCAATCTTAACTAAAGGGGGTTGGGGAACGCAATGCAAGCCAACCACAAAAATAGAATAAATCAATGAGAGGAGTTGGTTTAAATTTTTTGGCATTCAACATTACTTTTTAAGTAAAATAGTTCACTGAAAAAAAGTATGTATGCAGCGGTGGAACAAGGGCCCGTCCTTTGCAGCGACTCCAACATCCTCTGCCTGTCCTGGAAGGGACGCGTCCCCAAGAGCGAGAAGGAGAAGCCTGTGTGCAGGAGGCGCTACTATGAGGAGGGCTGGCTGGCCACGGGCAATGGCCGGGGCGTCGTGGGTGTGACCTTCACCTCGAGCCACTGCCGCCGGGACAGGAATACTCCACAGAGAATCAACTTTAACCTGCGAGGCCACAATAGCGAGGTGAGCTGGGCTTTCCTTTCACTGTTTGGTCACTTCTGGAGGTATTTTTGAGCCCCTCACCGGCTCTAAACTTACTTGGCTTCTTTAGTTTCTTTGATTTGCTACCAAGTGAAACTTTGCAAAGTGAATTCTGTCTTCAACATTTTGGTGGGAAAGTGTTAGGGCAGACGCAGTGCCTGTGGCTTGGTTACTGGATCTTTGCGCCTTCCGCCACACGCCTGCAAGCTCCAGTGAAGAACTGATGGAGGTTGTGACTCTGTCCTGGCCACAGGGCAGAACCCAATCAGAATGTCAGCTCTAGTGATCTGCCAATGTCACAAGTGAAAAACTTGGGACTGTTTTTCTTCTAGAAAACAATTTCTTTTTTTTTTAAATAGGTCTATTGATTTCAGAAAGGGGGGGGAGGAGGGGGGGGAGAGAAAGAGAGAGAGAGAGAGAGAGGGAGAGGGGGAGAGAGAGAGAGAGAGAAAGAAACACATCAATGATGAGAGTCATTGATTGGCTGCCTCCTGCATACTCCCTACTGGGGATCGAGCCTGCAACCCGGGCATGTGCCCTGACTGAGAATCAAACTGCAATCTCCTGGATCATAGGTTGATACTCAATCACTGAGCCACGCTGGCCAGGCTAGAAAACAATTTCTTGCAGATATTTTCCTGTAATGCAAGTTAGTCATGGTTAGTACTGATTCTTTATTTAACAGGATTTCCTTAGGAGCAGACAAGGCAGTTGTGTGTTTGGTGGAATTGGTTTCATTATAGGGACACATCACTATAGGAATGGTCTCATCTGGATTCTTGGATTTGTTTTTTTTTCTCTGAGAAGCTTTCCTGACCCCTGTTCCCTCTTTCCTCCCCACCTCCCACTTGCTCCTGTGCCCTGAGCAGCCTTTTGTGGTGGTACTTAGTAATGATAGTTATCTGCTATGAGGGTTGGTAGACTTACTGGAAGGTTGTCTATTTTTGTGGTCTGTTCTGTGAAGCCAGTTGTCACTCATCCATTTTCTGTCTTCTGTGCTGTGGTTTGGACACCCTTGAAAGATGGCTTTTGTGTTTGTTTTCATGCTCCTTGTGAGGTGGTTTCTAAGAGAAGGATTAGAGTCATTTTTATTTTGACATCTTAAATCAGAAATGTCCTGTTAAAATATATATATTAGAGAGAGAGGAAGAGAAAGGGAGATAGAGGAAGATGGATGTGAGAGAGAGAGGCATCGATCTGTTGCCTCCCAAATGTGCCCCGCCCGGGGATCGAGCCTGCCCCCAGGGTATGTGCCCTGCCTGGGAATCTAACCTGGTATCCTTTGTAGTACATGCGATGATGTTCCAACCAACTGAGCACACCAGCCAGGGCATCCTGTTAAGATATTTTTAAAGGCTTTTAAAGGCATTAAAAGTAGATTTATTTTCCCTAAACAAAACCAGAATATTAATAGAATTATATTTTATTTAGAAAATAGAATTTGTCAAAATAATGGCATTGTTCTTTTTTTTTCCTTTAGCAATTTTAATTTTTTTTTCCTAATAGAAATAAATTATCATGTCTGAAAGTAACTTAAACACATAGAAAACACTGTCTTTTGGGTGTATTTTTGCTAGAGAGGAAGAGAGAAGGATGTGGGTACAAGGCAGTAATTTTTTTGGTCATGTCCTCCTAGGGAAGCAGCTTCAAGCTGCATCATGTCAAAATGAGAATGAATGAGGTTGTTACTGAAGTCCTGGGCAAGTAAATATTTTCCTAACTCTAGCATCTGTTCATGATTTATTAATAGGTGAACCTATGGATCCTTGAGCCAGACTGCTTGGGTTTGAGCTGAGCCCCTTTCTGTATGATTTGGGATAAATTACATACTTCCCTGTGCTGTGGTTACGTTTTCTGTATGGGAACATAATACCAGCCTTCTAACTTGCCTGTAGTGACTGAAAGATACAGTCCATAGATAATGAACATAAAAGAGCTCATTAGGTCTTAGTTCTTGTTTATTATTATTAGACTCCCTGCCATCCTTGGGCGTTTTGCCCATCTGCATTTCCTTTTGAGGCTAAAACAGTGGAGCCAGGGCCTCTGCTGAGAAATGGCCTCATGATTGCAAAATATCGGAATAGAATGTGAGGCGGGAGACAGGTGAGGGGTTAGAAGCAGAGTTCAAGGTGTCCCAGCTGGGAAGGAAGCTGAGCTTGTGCCACTCGTTTTATTACAGGTTTGGGATTCTGGGACACTGGGTACCTCATCTGTGTCACCTCCATATCTGAAACGCATTCATCCTGCCTACTTCCATCCTAGTCCACAGGACCTGGCCTCAGGGGTACATGGAGCCATCTAGTCATCCTTCAACAGACAGGCTGTTAGGCATAAGGTAGAAGTGGATCCATAGTGCACTGGGCAAGGGGTATCACATTCTAATTGAAGGTTTTCGTCTAAAGTTAATTAAAGTCATCTTTCCTGGGATATGGTCTGGGATGGGGTAGGGAGGGTGGAAAGGGTGCCAGAACATGAGAATCTGTGCTGTGCAGCCTTTTGGTATTTCTAATTGGGTCCACCCACATGCTTGACTCCGAACTCCCAAAACAAACACGCCTGTGTGTTTTGCCCAACATTATTATACTGCTGGGTGTTTTTACTGTACCTTCTGGCAACCTACATTTGGTTTCTCTTCCTCGTTGTTGATGTTTTATGGAATTCTTACTGGCATTTGTGTTTTTTCTCTTGGCCTAGATAGATTTGCTCTACTAAAATACAGAGGAAATTGTCTTCGTCCTGGGGAACTTTCTTTATCCTGAAATAATCCTCCTGTTTAAGCTCACTTCCTACCTTTCTTTCTTCTCCTTGTACAGTCTCCGCAGCAGTGTGCAAAGCAAAAACAAATGTCTCTCTTAGCTTTATTTTTCTCTCTTTACTTTTTAAATTTTTAGAGTTTAAGGAAGTATTTGTTCATCAGATCTTTAAAATAGAAAATAACCTTGGCAATAACATCATGGTCAGTAAGATATATTTTGTAAATTCCTCCGTAGCAGAAATAAATGTTTAATGGTATTGTTTATAAGATAACATAAGTTAATGTTTAGACTTGGGAAGTGTATTTTATTCATTTTATACACACAGTTTAAAACCAAGAGTTTAAAAACTATTGTCTCCTTTTACTTGATCTTTTCACGATTTTAGATTGTAATTTTTCCTCTCTTCAGGAGAGTTCTACAGGTGACTAATTAGGGAATTACTTAAACAACATGACCAAAGAGCTCTTTCTTATCTCCTAGCCCTTAAATTTTTTTTTACCCTTAGTTATACCTTAAAAAAACCTAATTGTTTAATTTTTTTTAAAAAAAATATCTTTATTGATTTCAGAGAGAGGAAGGGAGAGGGAGAGAGAGAGAGAAACATCAATGATGAGAGAATCGTCACTGATCTGCTGCCTCCTGCACGCCCCCGACTGGGGATCGGGGCTGCAACCTGGACATGTGCCCTGACCGGGAATCGAACCACGATGTCCTGGATCCTGGGTCGGTGCTTACTTGCTGAGCCATGCTCAGCCGGGCAGCATTATTATATTTTGGATTAGCACTGTGCAATAGAAATATAATGAGTCACATGTAACTCTAAATTTTTTTAATAGCTATGGCCAAAGGTCATGGAAATTCAGTGTTTGGTGTAGAAAGGGTTGGGTGGAAGTATGACTTGATCTTTACAGATCCATTCCAGCAGCTTGAAAAAACTTAAAATATGATAATGAATTCATACTGAAACCATGTTCTTTATTCTCACCACCATACCCCCACCCCAGCTCTGCTCTGCTCTTTCACTTGTATGATGGGATTTCCTTCATTTCTGAAGAATGGAGAATTTAATTATTTAAAAGAAAATTCATTCTCAGCTGGTATGACATTTGTTAGGAACCTTTGGCCCTGTTGTTGAGCAGCTATCTTATTTTTATGTTGAAAAAGAGCCAATTAAATTTTCAAAGATATGACCCAGAGCCAGATGTTCTCTCAAGGTAGTTCACTTCCCTTTTGTAATGATCAAAAGTACAAAACAATTCGTGTTGCCACATAACAGTTAGTGGTTATCATAGAGTTAGCTTAATTTGGAAGGAGATGCCAAGACTTTTATATAATATAATATGAAATTCACTAAAACTCCAAAGATTTATAATAACTACTATAAATGGAGGGCTTCTTTTCAGAGTAGATTTAAGCCTGGAAAGTCAACTTTTCCTATTTTTTTTTAGTGAAGATGAATTGTGGCAATTATTTTACTGACATTTTCAAAAGTAATAAAACCTATGGAAGATATTTTCACCCTAAGTTTTCATTCAGCTCATTTGGAAAAATACTAAGAATCTTCTGTGTGTAAGCTACCATGCTAAGTGCTGTGGTTATTGGGGTTATAGGATGAACACAGATTTTATTGAGTATGATATATATAGTTGCAAGTACAGGAAAATTACTTATACTGGCTTAAGCAGTTAGTGAAAGGAATACATTAGCTCATAGAACTAAAAATGTCCAAGGGATGTCATTACTTCACAAATTGGGACCTGGTGTTTCTCCATCTCTGCTTCTATGCTGGCTTCATAGGCTGGCTCATTCAACACGGTTGCCCTTGGGAATATCAGGCTAATAGTCTCCCAGTTCTCCCTTCAGTGAAAAAGAGAGACTGCTCTTCTCCAATAAGAATTCTGGGCTTGCCTGGCTGGTGTGGCTCAGTGATTGAGCATCCACCCAGGAACCAAGAGGTTGCTGGTCACTGGTCTCCGGTCACCGGTTCGATTCCCAGTCAGGGCACATGCTGGTGTTGTGGGCTCGATCCCCAGTAGGGGGTGTGCAAGACACAACTGATTGATAATGTTTCTCTCTCTCTATCCCTCTTCCTTCCTCTCTCTCTAAAAAATCAAAAAACATATCTATTTTTAATCCTCACCAGAGGATATTTTTTCCATTGCTTTTCAGAGAGTGGAAGGGAGAGAAACATCGATTGGTTGCCTCCCACACGCGCCCCATCTGGGGCCGAGCCTACAACCGAGGTACATGCCCTTGGCTGGAATCGAACCCAGGACCCTTCAGTCCGCAGACCGATGCTCTAACCACTGAGCCAAGCCGGCTAGGGCTAAAAACATATTTCTAAAAAAGTGCCGGGCTTGACTCTATTATCTGGAATTAGTCACATGCCCAAGCATGAACCAGTCACTGTGACCAAAGGGAGGCAAAAAACTCTGATTGGCAGGCCTGAGCCAGGGATAGACGGAGTCATCCCTTCCCTGTCATGGAGGCCAGGAGCCAGGGAATAGTGTTTCCCTGGGGGAAAATCAAGGCTCTGCCCTGGAAACAGGGAGTCAGTGGAGTCACAGATTACCACTGCCTACCATACAGCCTCTCCCTCATAGCCCATAGCCTAGTGGAGGAAGATAGAGTTTTAGCAGCAGTGACAGTAAAGGGTGGTGGTGCTGTGGTGGAGAAAATTCCGGCTGAAGTGGGAGCACCAGCAGGAGCATTTCCATACAAGTCTTAAAGTGTAACAAGTAACAATAAAAAATGGACACTTAAAATTACATGTTAAAGGAAGCATAGTTTGGCAAAGGAACATGGCAATTAGCCTTATTTAGGACATTTTCTTGGGCAGCAAACCTGTTGAGGCAGCACCTATCAGCTCTTTCTGGGCTAAGTCTATGCTAGAAGAGAACTGCCTGACCTCCAAATTGCTTGGAGGCTGCAGGGGCTGGGCAGGTACATCTCACCTTCATATCCCCAGGAGTGGTTAACATTCTACATTTTTGTATAATAGGGGCAGGGTCAATCTTGTGACATTGAGTCAGCCACTTTGTTACACCTTTTTGGGGAAAAGAGGTGAGCAGGCTCAAGGTGAGGTCTGTACAGGGACCTGAATCACTGCCCCAAGGCAGAGCCAGGACCACAGAGGGACTAGAGATGGAAGGAGGACTTTAGAGATGGAGAGGAGCTCACAGAACATTCCTGAACACATGGCTTTTGATGTCGGCCTTAATTATGACAAAGGTTCCTCCTGACTGGAGCACTGCCTCTCTTCGTCTAAGATCTCCCCTCATGGGAGTCCCTGAGGACTGCTTTTCTCATGTAGGTATAAGCACTCCTGGGTGGGCGAGTGCCCCCATGCTCACCTGTGAAGACTGTCCTAGGAGCTGCCACAGACTCAGGTGGGATTCCCCATGCTCAGGCCTGAGAGGCGTCACAGAGCTCAGGGAACATTAATTTAGTGGCCAGGTGAGTTTAGTTGAGGAAGATCTGCTCTTGAGTGTTGACTGGAGCCCACTGTGAGGACGGAAGCAGGAGTGTGGTCTGACCTAGACCTGGGGGCATCTGTCCTCTGTAGTACCCCCACCCCTATGGTGTTGAAACTACAGTGGCCACTAGTAGGCATAGTCAGAGATCTATAATTTCATTTGGTGGAGTCTTAGTAATTTGTTGACTAGTGGAAATGTATTTTTCTGGATAAGTTTATCAGAATTGTTTTGTATTTATTTAGCCTCAAGAGTCAACAGACCTCAAACAGTAATGTAGATGTTGAACTTACAGGGCCACTTCTAACTGTTGAGTACAAATCATGGTTACTGAACTAAGTCCTCATTAATTTAGCTCTCTTTTCTAAGGGAGTATCCTTCCCACATGGGCTGCTGTGTGTGTGTCCCTCCCGCATGTGTACTGTTGCCAGGGGGTCTCGCCGTTTGCTCCGAGTGAGATTGGGACTGTTGGTGGGCTTTGAACAGAGAAGTATCAAGAATAGCTATTGCTGTTACCTGTACGTCCAAGCCTGGGGTTTTTAATAGAGTGTTATTTAATTATAGTTTTTATGAAATTATGAGTACAGTGTTTTTCACTCTTTAAAAAGAGCCATGTGTTGCCCCTTAGCATTGAGAGTGATGAGCCTTAGGTCCCTGAAAGAAAACCGCAAAATCCCATTTAAGCCTGCCCAGTGTGGCTCAGTGGTTGAACATTGACCCATGGATCAAGAGGTCACCCATTTGATTCCCGGTCAGGGTAGATGCCCAGGTTGTGGTCTCAGTCTCCAGTAGGGGGCATGCAGGAGGCAGGCGATCAGTGTTTCTCTCTCATCTACGTTCCTCTCTCTCTCTATCCCTCTCCCTTCCTCTCTCTAAAATCAGTAAAAACATATTTTTAAAAACCCATTTAATCAGTGTCCTGGATTGTCTGGCTTTTCATGAGTTTTTCCTTAATTGGTAGATTAGTGTTATATTTCATTTAATCAAAAACGAATCCCTAGTTTATAGCTTGTTCCTCAAATCAATTAGCATTTTAAGTGTTTACCTCTTTTAGAGGTGCAAGCTGCTTATTTTCTTTTTTAAAGTCATACATGTTCATTTTCCATGTAAAGACCGGAACTGTATAGAAATGCAGGGAGTGAAATGTGAGGAAGTCTCTTGGCACATAAGGAGCCAGCTCTGTATTACCACTTCCACATTTATTTCATGTTTTCTTTCTAAGAGCATGTATACTCCTCCAAGTTATACCAACTTCCTCCTGACTTTAGAGGTTAACTTATAGATGAGTGTGTTTGTTCCGTCTACTTCTCCTATGGCTTAGAACATTTTCCTGTCAACAACATAAAAATTGTAGGTGAGTTATTCATTTTGCCTCAAGAATATTCAAACTCTACAGCTTTTAACATTTTTCAGTTGGTTGAAAGTCTGGTTTGAAATTACTTTTATTGGATTCTACACAGAATATCCCATAGCACATGGAAATAGCTCTGTTGCATAACTGTCCTATGTCTAAAAATAACACTAGAGTAGCATCAGCTCTTGCCCAGGGATATGAACCCGCACTCTTTTGGTTATTTGTACTTACTCTGACCACAGACTGGCTTCTAGTATGTCCTGCCAAATGATTCTTTATAGAAAACACCAAGCTTGTTCCACTGAAGTCTGATACTGTTGTAGTCCCTGATAGCACAACAGACAGACTGTGCTGCATGGTGTCTGTCCAGGTTTGACCACCAACACTGAGGGATTTTCATAATTGTATTTATACTTCTCTGAGGTCTTTGGTGCCTGGGATTTTAGATTGTCTGCCTGCACTTAACCCATACACAAAAAGTGATGTGTAGTAAATCTGACTCAAAGAAAGTCAGATGCAAAGTCACAGTCTCTGTTTTAGGATCAGGGTGTGTTTCCCAGCCATATGCTGTTTGAAATTAATACTCCTTTTATTGCCTGTTTTATCACATTAAAAACTGTGGGCCCTCCTCTTGCTTGCAGTATGTACAAGGTTACAAATTATTTATAGAGCCTAAAAGTAGGCGGATAATTGCTCTGGGATCAAGATGCGGAAATTCTGAGATGACTTTATTAGAGAATGTGTTAACGTATCTCAGATTGTACAGCAAAACCAATATCTGTATCTGAATCACTGTTAAATCTTCGAAAGCACACGTTTTTTAAATTTACTTAAGAGTGCCAGCTAGCTTTTTATCTATTGTTTCAACTCCTGTTTCCTTTTGGGTTAAAGATATGATAGTCACATGTATTTTGTTTTTATTAAGTAACTGGCATCTTACTTTAATTAATACATACTAAAATAATGACGTCATACTAAAAGAAATGCAGCTTTGTTTAAAGATGCACAGAGCTTCTCTTCATTTAGGTGGAAATCAAAGACAATTATGAATTATCAAAACTTTGCCTTTTAAAATATATGGGGGAAAATCATGATGTTGAGTTAAATATGGAGGAAGCGGAACACACTGCTAAGGGCCAGGTAATTTGGCCAAGGAAATGCACAGTAAGTGAAAATGACTAATAAAAACTTCTCTTGGAATTCTTCCTCATTAAAATCACGTTTCAGGGAAGTTTGTAAATTTAGAAAGGATAAATAAGAATCTAAATGTTGTGAAATAAATTTTGATAATATTTAGGAGCTGTCCACTTGTGGTTTTATATCTAACTAGAAGTTAAAATATAAAAATGTAGCCCTGGTTGGTGTGGCTCAGTTGGTTGGGCATCATTCCTGTGCACTGAAAAGTTGCTGGTTTGCTTCCCTGTCAGTGCACATGCCCTGGTTATGGGCTAGATTCCCAGTACGGGGCATGCAGGAAGCAGCCGATTGATGTTTTACTCTCATGTTGATGTTTTTTCTCTCTCCCTCTCCCTTCTCTCTCTAAAAATCAATAAAAAGATCTTTAAAAGTAATTTATAAAAATGCAAAATTAAGAGGCAGAGAGTTAGAGGAAAGAGTACCAACTTGGAAGTCTTGTACCAGGGTTCTTATTTGTCTCAGCTATTATTTACTAATAATGGCTAAAGTAAGCCATTATTTACTAAAATAAGCCTCTTAATCTCTCTTAGCTTCTTACATTACATTTCTTCCCTTTGGGTTTTTTAAGTTATTTTTAAGTTTTTTGAGGTATATATGTATATATCCTTTAGTATTTCCTGTAGTAACTGTCTATAGTTCTTATATTTCAGAAAATACCTTAATGTTATCCTCACTTTTCTGGGTATGCAATTCTAAGTTAACAGTGGTTTTCCCTCAAAACTTTGAATATACGGCTTTTTGCTTTCTAGTATTCATTGTTGCCCTTGAGAAGTCTGCTGCCAATCTAATGATCATTTCCTTTTAACTCTTTTTTACAAGATTTTCTCTTAATCCTTGATGTTTTTCAGCTTTGCTACAATCTGTCTAGAAGATACTTATTTTTATCCACTCTGTTTGGCACACCTCTGTCTTCAATTCTGGAAAATCGTTAGCGTTAGTTCTAATATGCTTTCCACCACCATTCGTTCTAGCTTCATTTCTGGAAATACGATTAGATCATGTTTCTTTTCACCTTTTATGTTACCTGACTCTTTATGTATGTTTCAATTTTTTTCTATACTCTGAGCAGGCTTCTAAATAGAAGCTTGAGTTTTCATTTTGTGCCTGGTGTTTTCTTCCATCTATTGAGTTTTTAATCAGTGACCATATTTTTAATTTCCAGGATTTCAAATAAATATTTGTTTTCAAATCTGCCACTTGATTCATTATCTGACTGATTTTGTTTCCAAAAAATTGGGGGCGAGTATTTTTCTTTTGTGTCTCTTCAAAGGTTTTAACACATTTATATTAAAGTCATTTTCAGTTTGCCATGTTTTCATCTTGCCAGGAGTGACTTTTCAGATTAAGTTTTTGTCATTCTTTCTTGAAATTAGTTTCCCTCTCGTACATTGGACTTTTAGTTTAGAAGCCTGTCTTAAGTGGGAATCTTTGTCCCTCTCTCTGCCCTCTCCTCTACCTGGTTAGTGGTTTTTCTGTTGTCTCAGCCTCACGCCAGGCCCCTAGCTTAGAGGTGGATCTTAATTGGAGGTACAGTTCCTATTCTCGATATCAAGGATAAGGCAGATCTATTCCCTTGGCTAGGTTTAGGTTGCAAGCTCTCTCTGCTTCCTGCTACTGTTCCAGGTGTCAGCTTTATCTCAGCCACAGCTGCCAGCATTGGTCACAGAAGCCTTTTTGGTTTCTTTCCATGGCTAGTGTGTGCTTCATCCAGCCCATGCCATTTCATGCACTGAATCTTGCTCTGAACCATTTGCCTCCATCATCTCCCTGCCTAACAAGAACTTGTGCCTTTGGCTGCTGGTTCCGCTCCAGGCCTCTACCTGTTTCTAAACAGTAAAGCCGTGGCTTTAGCCCCTATGGCCAGCCTGTTTTTTGTTCCATGCACCTTGTTTTTCTTGTTTGTAAACATGACTGACTGACTTCCCTCCCTCACTCACTTCCTAAAAATATTTTATCTGTCATTGCTATCATTTGGAGTAGTGAATGGTATTTAAAACCTGAACTCACAAGGCATCCTTCCCAGAAACTCTGTGTTTTAGTTTCTTTATCTTTACTAAGTAATCTTGAAGGTCTCTTCCAGCTCCAAAAATTCTGACTTCCCCATATGTACAGGCAACAAGAGAAGTTATCTGTGGAGTTAGGTGTTTGGCATGTTACAGTCAACCCAATCACTTTCCAGTCCTTGTGGATCTGGGCCAAACAAGCTCATGAATTATTGATTTAAAAAGATTTCCAAAGTATTGTGACCTCTGCAGAAGATTTTCTAGCTATTATTTGCCTTCTCAGTTATTATATTCCATGCTGGACTTTTCTTTTGTAGAAAAAAGAAAAACTCTCTCTCTAAATCGTAGGAATTCTTATTGGCCCACTAGCCATTATCTCCATGTCTCTCTCCACATACATCTCCTTTCCTTTGCATGACTTCAGAAACCTGGGTGCTTCTAGAAATAGCTACTTTAAGAACCAAGGACTTGTTTTCATTTTCTACTAGGAAGTAGTAATAGATTTTCCAGCAATCTGATTATTCCAGCATGGCCCAAAGGGGCCTTGAGAAGGGACGGAGAGAGGTCACTGTCAGTCAGAAAGAGGTGGAATTTACTTTTTTCAAGCTTCTGAAGTCTGTTCATGGATGATCACTAGAGCTGTTTATGTTTTACAAATAATGTTTAATAAAGAACTGCCAAAATTACCGTTAACATTTTTTGAAAAATAAATAACTTAGCAAGGAAGCAGCCATATGGTATCTGTTTAAAACTGGAGGTCGGAGTCTGTTTTAAAAAATAGACCTACAAAAAGGCTGAACACACACCAAAACATCCCCTCCACTTTAATAAAAGTAATATGTAACCATTCGTGGCTAAATTTTAAAATTAGAAGAATTTAAAACTTTACAAATGGCATATTAAATTTGGCAAGCAGAAATTTTGAGGAAATATAAATGTGATCCCAGTTCAGTGATTCTGTGATTCTATTACAGTTAACCTTCTCATCAGCAGAAGGAATCCTTCTCATCAGCAGAAGGAATTGTAGACGGCTACAGTTTTTAAGGAACCAGGTGCTGCTAAAGGAAGAGAGGGCGAGGGCCTGGCATTAGACGGGAAGGCAGACAGGGAAGCAGGTGATAGTGGGGGCTGATGGGCCCTTAGTGAACCCAGACGAGGAGATGGTACTGCTGTGACCTTGTGTCCCTGGGTTTACCCTCTGACTGTAGCCCCTGACTCTCCGGCACACAGAGGTGCTACCTGGCCTTCAGAATACGTGGCCCTCAAAACTGACATCAAAAGTGACATATAACATCTTAACTGAAAGTTTGAACTATCCGTGAAATTTCCTTTTGATGAATCTTTTTTTCTTTTGACTGGTTTGTCTGTAAAATAAGACCATCTATAAAGTCATTAGAATTTTTTGCGTGAAAAATTATGATCATTAATGCTAAAATGATTTAAAACAAAACTGAGTTGTTCTCTCCAGTTTAACTGCTTTATTCAGGTAATGTTCTCAGCCCTTTCGAACAGCATCTGATAAGCCTTTTGTCTTATGTTTAAAGCATATCAGCAACTCATCTATCTCTAATAGCCTCTGATGGCATTTGTGAATTGGGCTAATTATTAATTAGCTCAGTTGGTTAAAACACTTTGTTGGAGAGAGCAGAGTATTGCTTCAGCCCCTGGGTCGGCCAGTTAATTTCTTTTAAGTTTTCTGAGCACAGAATCTTGGTCCTCAAAGAGGAGTAGATCCTCACATTGCTGTTACCAAAACAACTTCTGGTGCATGACTTGAGCATAGTGTGTATGTCAGTACCATTTTCATTAAAACACACTTTTTTCAAGTACATAATTGTATAGTTGCCCCTGGTGGGACAGGCAAAGAATTAAATTTTAAATAAATTTTTATCTTTGCAATTTTTGTATAGTATTCAGCAGATTACTGTTCACTCCATAATATACAAAGAATCTTTATCATGTGGTTCTAGGTCTCTGTGTGACCATAACTTTGCAGAAAATGTGCCAGATGTAGTTTTATCTGATCTACAGTTACTTGTTAGAGTTATTTTATTTGATAGTGCCAAAGAGCCATTGTAGAAATGTGGTGCCAAATTGCAAGAAGCGCCTCCTTTTGTATCTTATTTGAATCAATTAAAAAATGCAAATATATGTTCATTGAAAGGCCATGACTTTAATTTCAGGATAGCCCTTGTTTTATGCAGCTTTTATTTTGTTGTAACGGCTTATGATAAATTTTACAAGGGAGGAAACTTGACCATCAAGAGGAGGCCAGGGCAGGAATGGGATCCTGAGGCTTTGGGCGTCCATCTGAGTGGATAACTTTGTTATCTTTTGCGTCAGGACATCTTCACTTGGAACTTTCAAATATGGAAGCCGACTGAGTTTGTAGTATGTTTTTAAAAGCAGTGTGCAGAACAGATGCTGTCATTTGGTTTTGGAAAATCATACATGTATGCTTTTATACACATGGACTATCTCTGGAAGAAAATACAAGACCCACTTGGTAATCACGGTTGCCTCTGGTTATGGGAAATGGTGCAGCGGTAACAAGATGTTGGTGAAGTCAGGTGACAGCTCTAACCTTGGGTAATTTACTTAAAGTCTCTAGCCCTGACTGGTGTGGCTCACTTGGTTGGAGCACTGTCCCTTGCACCAAAAAGTTGTAGGTTCGATTCCCTGTCAGGATGTTTATGAGATGCAACCAGTTGATGTTTCTTTCTCACATCGATGTTTCCCTCCCTCCCTCCCATTTCCCTTCCTCTCTCTCTCAAATCAGTAAAACATATCCTCGGGTGAGGATTAAACAGAATTAAAGTCTGTGTCTTGGTGCTCTCTTTTAGGAAATGGGGAATGTGGTAGACATCTATTACTTTTGACATGCAGCGTCCATCTACCTTCATGTGAGCCCTGCCCTTCCCTTCTCTCCAGCTCCTGCTCCTGCTCCCGCTCGGGTTCCAGTGCAGCCCTGGGAGATTCCGTGACCTAGGACTAGCTTAGTCTTTTCCATTCCCTGGCCAGCAGTGATGGCTTCAGGAATGGGGTCATGACTTTTGTTAGCACATCTGAAGATGAAATTCTTGTTCTTTCCCACTGGACTTGAATGAGGAGAGGACGTGAGGTTTGGAGTAGCAGTCACCCACGTTCTAACCGAAGGAACTGGAGAAAAAGCCAACATGGAGGAAAGCACGGAGCCTGGAGAGATGTGGCTGGGGCCTGAATTCAGTTCTGCACCTGAAGTTTATTCTGCCCCGGCTTCTGACTAGACTCCTCACTTACATAAGCCAATAAATTCACTTTGGGGCTTTAGTTGTTTTCTTGTCATATATGTGAGAAAACAAAATCCCAGCAGGTACAGGGTAATAGCATTTAAATTTTAGGGTTACTGGATGATTAAATGACATGTATCTATAAAGTGTGGTGCTTGGCACATAGGTAGCACTCAGTGGTAATTTTTAGAATATTTAGTCATAAGTCCACCTCACATTTTACTAATAATTTGCTCTAAGGTGATGTAGAGACTGCAAAAGAGATTATAACCAAGTGTATATAGTTTTTTAGCCTAGCACAAATATACTCTATGTCTATTCAAGGCCAAATACTTTGTTGAGATAAAATAAAAGTCTCTGTGGCATATTACAGCCAAGAAGCACCAGCTCTACTCAGGTTCCAGGGTTTATTTAAATCCCCTATTGTTTTTGAATTAAAAAAAATAATAACAGTTCCATGCTATCTGCTAATTAAAAAAGAAAAAGCTGTGTTGGGTGACTTAAACAAACACACCAGGAACTCAACAGTAACAAAATAAGCAAGGACTGATCAGACCATTGGAAGACAACACCTCATGACTGCATGGATTTTGACTACTCTTCATTCTTCAGCTTCTCCAAGGCCAAAAAGTCAGAAGATCAAACTACTATAGGGATAGAAAAAAAAATTAAAGCTGTTAACATTGAACCACAGAACCCATTGGATTACATAATATCAGAAATACCATTTTTGGTTTTCTGACATCTCAACACTCCTAAAAGTGCAGTGTGGCATATTTTTTAAAGATGAAATTGAATTAAAAATCAATTTCTATTTCTAGAATTTGAGTAGCATGAGATAATTTAAAAGGCCCTGGAGTGCTTCAATAATGCTTGAGAATCATTGTTCTTAATAATAGAAATGAGCTCTGCAATGACAAGTATTTTATACACACTAGCTAACCTGATTTTTAAAATAAAATTGTTTCTAATGACTATGGAGCTCATAGTCCCCATCTACAATAATCTGGACACTTTTTCCCTTAGGACTTTTATATGGTTATCTCATCCCAGACACCATATTTCTAAAGTGTTTTCTTTTTTTATTACCAATAAGCACAAGATACAGTACATGGTTTTGTTTTTGTTTTTACCGCTTCATTATTTTTACATTGTGAAAAAGTAGTTGTAGTAAATTAGTGAGAAAACATTTGGCATAAATGTAAATAACTAGGAAATCAAGCTGATATATAGAATATTTTTATGCAGTAATAATGGAAACTGTTGATGGCATTCTGCACCAGCCTGCACTACCGATACTGAACAAGGCCTGACCAGCTTGACATTCCTCAGATGGAAAGAACCTGAAGGTTAAAGTAGGTAGTGAGCAGGGTAGGGTTGGAGCTTAACTGCAAATAAATGGTAAGTCAGGTTCTTACAGAGAAAGTTCTTTGATAGAAAATGTAGGGTCTGATGACGGTGGTAAGAGGAATTACAGCAATAATAGGTTATACTCATATAGCTCTCACTGTGGTCCAGGCACTGTGCCAAACTCTCTACACGTACTAACCTACTGAATCTTCTTAGCAGCTCTTGGAGGCAGGTGCTGTGACCACCCCCATCGTTCAGAGAGCAGAGGCATGGGATGGTGAGGCGATTTGCTCTGGGCACCCAGTTAGAAAGTATGAAGATAGGGTGCTAGTGCCTTCACTGCCACCTGCCTGCCTCCCAAGTGGTGTGTTCCTTTGATGAGCCACAGGGAGCTGGTGCTTTGGAGACTGAATAAATGGTTAGAGTGCAGCACTCACCTTCATGTTCATCATCCAGGATGCCTTGCACTTGGACCAGACTTAAGTGCTGCACCAGACTTGACAGTATGGGAAATTATTGAAAAAACAGTTTGTTCATTTCCACTTACAGGTATGGAGTTATTTCCACATGGTAATACTGTCTTAATGAAATTAATGCTTTTCAAGGAAAGGATATTTGGAATAGCAGGTGATGATAACCACAGGTATCTGAGTTAACTCTCACTAGAAGCTGCCTTTAACCTCCTTGGTCCATACAGATTTTTCCTTAGGATTTATTTATAATACTTATTTACCAACTCCTTGTAATGTGTCATGCTTTTAATTGTTTTTCAAGTTGATACATTCAGCATATATTTATTGAGACCTTACTGTGTTCCATGCATGGGAGATAGGGATTTAGGACCAAACTGTTCCTTGAAGACTGGGTAGGTTCCATATGGGCAGAGAGACCAGGACATCTTACTAAATGAGAATAGGGTATTCAGTTCAGAGATAAGCATGAGAAAGGCTTTATTTCTTTTATTTTCTGAGATACATCAAACTAGGAAACTGAATGTCTGTCACACATGTCCTGCTGTTTGGGAACCTTACTGCACAAACTGTTTTCTGGACTTGCTTTAATAGTGCCATTATGCTTCTGTTAATAACGTAACCATGCAGAGGCCTGCTTAGATGCAAATGCTGATTAGAAGTAATAGCAGGCATTTGCCAGGAGTGAATTAGTAGTGTGGATGTATTGCAAATATGAATGGTATTTTGTGGGTTACATTGATTTTCCAAAAAAGGAAGGAAATTGAGGAAGGGAAGGAGGAAGAGTTTTAAAATTCAAAGAAGATAACTACTTTGTTAGTCTTCTAGGATCAGCTCCCTAATTTTGGATTCTATCATGGGAATTCTGCCAGGTGAGAGAGCAGTGTTGTCACATGGGCTGAGAGGGTCAGGAGTTCTGCTTTCCGCCTACTACTGACTTAGGCACAGTTTATTCCTTAAGTTCTCCATAGAATTCCAAATAGTCACTGTTTTAATATCTTAGAAGTAGTCAAAGTTGTTTATAGGTGCATTGTCCTTTCCAACAACACTAATACAATGAACATAGGAAATATCATACTGTACCAGCTATCACTGTGTAAGTTTCTGGTTTCAGCTTTTCAGCAGTGAATTTATTCATGACCATTACCTCCTAGGACTGATTATATTTTTGTTTTAAAACAGATCTGAAATATAACATTTTCTCAGAGTACCTTGCTCATTAAGATAATTTTGGTGTGTTATATAGTTTATCAGGGCATTTTGTTTGTGTGTTGGAATTTCTTGATTTTAGAGAAGAGAGGAAAGGAGGTGGGAGGGGTTGGGGGGGGAGAGAGAGAAGCAGTGATTTAGTGTTCCATTTATTTATGCATTCACTGGTTGCTTCTTGTATGTGCCCTGACCAGAGTTCAAACCTGCAAACTTGGCGTATCCGGACGACACTCTAACCAACTGAGCGATCCCCGGGGTGTTTTTTCTCTTTTTAAAATTATAGCCTTGCCCGGCCGGGCATGGCTCAGCGGTTGAGCGTCAACCTAGGATTCAGGCGATCGGGGTTTGATTCCCGGTCAGGGCACATGTCCGGGTTGTGGGTTCGATCAATGACTCTCTCATCATTGATGTTTCTGTCTCTCTCTCCCTCTCCTGTCCTCTCTCTGAAATCAATAAAGATATATTTAAAAAAAATAAAATAAAATAATATAGCCTTGCTATGCTTACCTAACTACTGTCTCCTTTGCTTTGGCGATATCATGACGTTAGGAAATTGTTATGCTAAACAAATGTTTCTCAGCCCTTAAATGGCCTCTCTCTGTTTAGCAGCTATGCCTTAAATAGCTTACTTGGTTATATCACACCTTTCAAGCGAAACAGAATGCTGGAGGAAATGCACCTGACCTGGGTTTTGTTCAGTGCTGCTCTGAAGAGCAGGGCAATTCGGTAAGGGTTGTCTGCATCCAAAGTTGGGACAACTAAGTAGAACTTGGGGCTACACGGATGACTTTCTATTTGATAAGAGTCCAAGGGCTATGCCAGGTTCTAGAGAGAAAGACAAAGCTGACAGCTGTGCTCGCCCGTGAGGCTTGTCTGGTGAGGAAGACGGACAGGGCATGCCAGGTGGAGGGCCGTTCGGGGGTCAGAGTCAGAGAAGGCTTCCCGAAGGAGGCACATTGTAACTTATCTGTACATTTTGCTCTGATTCTTTGTGATTTGGGGGAGTGATTGCAGGCAGGAAGATAGGTACTTCATTTTATTACTTGACATTGAGTTTCGCTCTAAAAGTGGTGTGTGTTTGGTTTTTTTCTGACTTCTATGCATCCAAAACCCAAAAGCAGTACCATAATTTTATCTGAGACTCTGTTCTTGAATTCTGAGTGGTTTGGATTTTAGGAGGTATATGATGTACAGAGTGTGAAAGGCACCCCACAGGGCTAGGCAACCCTTGCAATCAAACATAGTATTTCAGCAAAGCTCGCTAAGTGGGATGGAAAAGGTCTAATTGAGCTGTGTGCCAATTAGGACAGAGCTTGTAGCCAGATAAGTCAGCTCAGGTTTTGTCAGATGAGTTAGTGAAAATATTAGGTTTTCAGAGATATTTTTAGAGAGAAGTGTGGGTAATTAATTGTGGTCTTATATTCCCAAACATAGGACTCTGCTTTTTCACTTTTTCTCCTTTTATGGACTTGATGTTCATTAGAGTTGTGGGACATTATGTTAGAACCTGGAGGTGAAATGACTGGATTTGTGTCTTGCTGTGTGGGATGAATTCTGTGTTCTGAGCTGTAGAAGTAAATTGCTACCAAGGTGAATTCAGGTATATTGTTCTTCAATAATGATACTGATACAGTTTCATTTATCTTTTTAAAAGCTCAAATTATGACATGCTCCTCATGCAACTCCAAAGAGATGAAATGTGTCTTTGTGTTTATTTGGGTTCAGCACCACCACATTTGATTGTGTGCAGTGGTCTGCGTACATTTGTGTCTCCCTTACTAGACAGTAGGCTCTTTTTAGGCAGGGAACCTGGTATTTTCTTTTTTGCCTCTGGCCTCTGGCATGGTAGACGCTCATGTACATGTCTGTAGGAGAAGCAGGAGTCTGAGGAGGAGGTGGGTATACTGTTTTGGCTTGATGCTTGGACATCCTGGTCTCCCATGTTCTTCAGAACCTCCCAGAGGCGTCATTGTGCTCTCTTAGATTACAAACTGTCGTGAGCACAACTTTAAGAAACAGATTTCAGGAAATTCACCTGATTGGCTAACTGCTCTGGAGTTCAGGAAAATTTATCTACACCTGTATATATCTACTTAGTTTGGGGCTCTGTCCAGGGTCTCTCGTACCCACTGATCGCTTCGAAGTGGAAGGCAAGGAACTGGGCTCAGTGCCCTGTGAAGTCATGGGGACTTCTTTCACAGTTGAGTGGGAAACTAGCCTTCCCTCCACATGCCTCGCCGTGATGGCATTCCTGCTCGCTCTTCTCCATTTGCCATATTCCTCCAGGCGGCAGAGTAGGTGCGAAGGAGTTTTGGATCCCGCCAGACCAGAGGTTGAATCCTTGGTCTGCCATTCTTCATTAGTTTCTGTTTGGTGATATTACCTTAAATCTCTGAGCCAAGTTCTCACGTCTGAAATGACAATGATTAATAGATAAGCTCTACCTCACAGGCCTGCAGTAAGGATGAAATGAGATACTTTCAGTAAAGTGGTACAGGATACGCCACTTAGTAAGTCTGGGTAAACGTGGCTCTCTTTCTTCACTGACAATCCCTTTGTGTGCCATGAGACAGTGGATAGTTAACTCTGGCATTTATTTGAGAAGTTGAGATGTCATTACAGCAAGGGTTCAGCTGTTAATTACAGCAATGTCCTTTTCACATAAGTGAGTCCAGTACTATAATAAATACCATTAATCTTGAGAAGTCAAAATTACCTTGAGAGGTGAAGAGGGGCAGTGCTGAAAATGGAATGAGAAGCTGGGTTCAAGAATCAAGGGCATAGCCAATTTTGCCACCAATGGGTCATAAGAAACATTTGTTGGAACAGTTTGGCAGATTGTATTGAATCTAGGACAAAATTCAACCCATCTTGTCCTGGACCATTCATTCTGCTCAGCACCCTCCTCAAAGTCCCATGGTCATTAGGTGTAGAACCTAGACTCAAACCCAGTCTGGTGACTTCAGACCTGGTGTGCTCTTTCTGCTCCCTGTCACCTTATTCTTACTTAGAATGTACCCAGTGTACATTCAGTAGATGTTGATGCTGAAGACATTGCTTTGTGAATTCTATGAAATCTTCCATCCCCTTTCCTGCTTGTAACATAAGAATGACTAAAACTATTGTGAGATTATAATGGAATGATTGAAGTAGAAGTGGCACACACAACAATTTTATACATATTTTATCATTATCAAGGCGTGGCTTTACATCATTTAGGCTGGGATAATGCCTGTTTGCAGGGTCATGGGTAACTAATCTGGAGACGAGCCTTATAAAGATGAATAGAAATGTACCATTAGGGTTATAGCATGGGCAGATAACACCTGGGATATTGTGACACCCAGGATGGGGATGACAGGTGAGTCCACAGCGACTGGGAGCTGTGCTTTGAGCTGCACTTGAAAGGCTCCAGGCATGCTGGAGAGCTCTCTGAGTGCGCAGGTGGAGACAGTGAAAACCTGGTAACGGCTTCTCAGGGCATGTGGCACATGGATTTAATAGGGGAGTGGTGTGGTAACTGGACCAGCAAAGGGATTTTATATTTGATCTTCAGGATTAAATGTTGACTTTCAGCAGAGCTGATCAGATGGGTGTGCCTGGTAAACCTCCTTTTAAAAAGTTCCAAGGGGGCTGACTGTCTTCTAGGAGTGGAATGTGGTTTGGATAAGACTTGGAAGAAAATAAGAGTAAAAGAAGTAACTGGATTTGGCTGGAAGTAAATGGATGATTCCTACTGCAGAGCCAGCATTATCACAAGCCTGTGGTTAGAAGAGGGAGGTCTAGCAGTGCCTGCTAAGTCTCATTGGAAGGATGCAGGGAGACTTTGGTGAAGTTCTGTGAGCTCTGTCTTAGCCTTCCGAATTACAGTTATAGTCTGTTTCTTTAAAATAGATCATCTCAGATATTCTGAACACAATTGTTTTCTAGCATATGAAACCAATTCTTTTATTTCCTGAATGTAGCACACGTTATGATGAGGTAATTTAATTTTGAAATTTTGACTTTTAGCATAAGAACTACATGCTTGTTTAGTATTTACTTTTATATCTTCTTAGTTGTTGCCAGTGGTTGATCCTTCCTTCAGGCCAAGCATCTTAATTAGTTTTACAAGTTAGTATTAGCCAGCTGTCTAAATTGGGATGAGGTGACGTTTTCACCCCAACTAGGATGAATAGTTGACTCCACATCCATCTGAGGCATCAGACCTGAACGTACCCTTGTTGGTTGTGGCTGATAGATTCTGGGAGCAAGACATCCTGGGGCCTGCGGGACCGAGGGGCTTGTTGGTTCAGAGCATAGTCGGGTTTATCTCATAAATGTTCGGAGAGCCGGTAACATGAAGGCACTGCAAAATCAAAAATCTGCTAGTAGAAAACTTCACAGGTAGCTTTGGAAATTTAGAAATTAATTCCAGGTTAATTATCTTTCAGTACCTAGCCCCAAAGTCAGGCTTTTAATTGGGTTAAGAGTTGGTTGACTAAAATAAATAAATAATACTTTCATCCGGAAAGTGGTTGCCCTCACCTGCCTCAGTGGATTGCTCTTGTGAATGTAGGTTCTGTCTGAGTAAACCACTCAGTAGTTTCCAAGAAAAATGGAAAAAGTGCATGGTCACCTGCTGGCCTTCTACCTCCACCCCCATTAAAATTATCATCCTTCTAAAAATATAAGGGGCTTATGATAACAGTCCACTACAGGCAAAACATTCTCAGACTGTTCTGACTTTCTATTGCACCTGACTACTGTTACATATTACATCTCTGCAGTCAGGGCTTCCAGCTTGGTGCTCCCTTTAATTAGGTTGTACCATAGACAGTAGCCCACAGTGGGTGGTTTTGGTCAAAACAAGAAACACATTGTGGCAGAAAGAGCATGTATTCTGGAGTCAGCAGATTCTGGCTGCAAATCCTCTTTTTAGCTTAGTAAATGTGTCACCTTGAGCAAGCTGCTCTTTGAACCTCAGATTCTTCTGTGACATGGTGATATCACCTGCCTCAAAAAGTTGTGAGGATTAAACTAATATGTATGTATAATATATATACCAATATGTAAATATATGTTATATAGTTTACATTATATGTGTCATTTAGTATAGTTGTTTGGTACACGAAGTTCCTTATTCGATGTTAATTTTTTTTCTCCCTTTTCCCTACAAGAGTCTTGCCATCAAATATGGTGCCATACAGCTTGGCTTTTATGTCAGGAAAATCTCACAATATAATATCTTGATTATAAAGACTGCAATCAACCAGCTGAAATATTCATTCCAAAATTTAAGTCTAGTCATAACTATCAGATCGATCACTACCCTGGTTAATTATAAGTTGTGGTGGTGTTTTTTACCAATTTCAGGTAATGTTAGTATCTGAATTAGAATAATAAATTTGGCATTTCAGTGTTTAAATTTCAATAAAACAGTGATTTCTCAAAATTTAATGAAGCAGAAATTTATTAGAAATGGTTTGGAGGATGTCCAGTGTTTCATGGTGACAAAATGAAATGCGCAGCGTCCTAATAGATATGTACTCGAGCCCTACTTTAAGAGAATAACTCTTCCGTAAGGTATTCATAGGTGCTAATGAGACAATGTAGTAAGTTTTCTTCTTACTACTTTAATATATATAAAACTTTAGTTTTAAAACAAAAATAATATATTACAGCCCAGCCAGGCGTAGCTCAGCAGTTGAGCATCGACCTAGGATCCAGGAGATTGAGATTCGATTCCCAGTCGGGGCACATGCCTGGGTTGTGGGCTCAATCCCCAGTTTTGGACGTTCAGGAGGCAGCTGAGCAATGACTCTCTCATCACTGATATTTTACTCTCTCTCCCCCTCTCTCTTTCTCTCTGAAATTAATAAAGACATGTTTAAAAATAAATAAACAAAAATAATATATTACAAATATAACTTATTTCATGTCTAGAAAGGATCCCTTAATCTCTTGACTCTAGTTTATTATATCTACAGAGTACAGAGAGGACATTCCTTATTCAGGAAGGCAGTATACTATAATGGTCAAGTACGCAGACATAAGCCAGACTATCTGGGTTAGAAATCCAGCTTAATCATTTATTAGCTGAATGGCCTTGGGCAAGTTTCTAAATCTCTGTTTTCTGTATTATTTGCAAAATCAGGACAATAATAGTTGCTGTCTTGTAGGGTTCATGAGTTAATGAGTTATTGCCTAGAAGGTGCTTAGAATCGTATCTAGCACACAGTGTTAGCTGTTTTTAAAGCTTTGAAAATTGGGAAGGAATTAGTTTATTTTCTGTTTATTTCTCTCATCTCAAAGTGATTGCTGAAATAAATGGGAAAAATTGTGAGAAAGTAGTAAGAATGGAAAATGTTTAAAAGCAGAGAATAAAATCAGGAAGAAACTTCATGTGGTACAATTGGGAGGGTGGGTCCAGCACGGAGGAGCTGAAGCCGAGAGGGAATCATGCTCCGTATCATAAACATGGAGCTGTGTTTAAAGCTGTCAGTTAAAACTTTCAGTGCAAATTCATTGCGTTACACCAAAGTGCAAATCAAACTTGAAGCCCACTTTTCATCTAGAACATCAGAGTTACTGTATGCCTTATATATTAAAAGACCACATACCAGTCGCGTGTCTTAAAGCTTCGTGAAGTTCTCCAACACAGCATACCATAATAGATGTCCTTATTTTAAAAGATTGGGACTGGCAGGTGGTCGATCAGTCCAAAAAAAGGAGAGAGAGAAAAGCTGGTGAAAATAGTGAATCATTAAAAAATGGTGCATGGACACCTTATATATTTTACTGTAACTTAAAGTGTAATTTCTGAGTAGCAGATTAATCAGTAAGTAGTGTTTCCATGTATTCACTACACAGATGTCACGATGTCTTTTCCAATTCAAGGCTTGCGCTACTTGCTGTGAAACAGCATTGCCAATGTTTTACTCAAGAAAGGTTCTGATGGGGCTTCAGATTGTCTTCCTTACACATACATGCATATACACATACACCGGTTTCTGTTTAAAAAAACAATTTACTGAGATGTAAGTCACATACCATACAATTCACTTATTTAAAGTTTTCATGTACAATTTAATGGCTATACCATTTATTTTGAACAGGACTCTAAAGCCTCTTGGAAAGAAAAGGTTCCAGTGTGCTCTGTCTCTATCTAGATTATTCTTTCTCATTTTTGACAGTTGTATCACCTTCACTTAATTCAACTGCAGTCATTTTTAGTGACCTGCCTGTATTGAGTCTGTGAATTTAACTTAGTGTTCGTAGTTACGTTTGTATTCACGAGTGTCCCTGTGAGCTGCTCAAGCTCACTCCCCCAGCAAGTGAATTCTGTGGTTCATCAGTCCTGCTGTCTTACTCAGTACATTTAAATAGTTACTTGAAGAGAATTGCTGCGTCAAGAGTCTCAAGTATCTAAAATGGTTTAGCTAGAGTAAATATAATTACATCTTTCTTGTTTTCTAGCTATTATAGCAAATTGCCAAATTCCACCTAATTTATACAGCATAAGACTTAGTCATTTCTCTACTTAGCTAGCAAATAATTAGCCTTGAAATTTTCTTTATATAGAAGACTGGTGATGAAATTGGTGTTATCTATCATTTAAAATGCTTAGACAAAAAATAATATACTCATTTTCTAATGAATCAAATAAAGCCCTTGTCACAGGATAGTTACTTTATTGTTTAACAAGGCAAACACCTGAAAAATAAAATGTTCTATATAGCTTTCCGAGATCTTTGAGGTAATTTAACTCTGTAAATTATGTCCAGTTAGTATCATTGAAATCTTACTAGGAATGATATAGCACAGACTGTACTAGATTGGATTGCAGTTTATCTGAGTTTCTGTGGTGACGGCAGAGGTGACACTTCCCGTCACTGGGCAGTTGTAGAGAACACAGGCCTTTTGTCACTCTGTCCAGTATTCAGTATCTCTGATCCCTTATCTGAGGTTGGAAAAGGAATGATGATGTTGTTTATGGGTTATAGCTTTATAGATATATGAAGCCCAAATAATTTCATAATTTTGCCAGCTAGGATACATTTTTTGTTGACAGTATCTTACTTAATAGGCAAAGGATTTCGTTTTCTCATTAAATCCTGCAACTAAAATCAATAAAAGGCAACTTTTCCATGAGATAAAAGAGAGCGCTTTTTAAAAATTTTATTTCCTATATACATAAAGCTATGTGTTTTACGTGAAGATTGAAGAAGCAGATTTGGGGGTTTTATTATATAAGTTATTTCTTAGGTTTTAATTAATATAATTGCAAAATTCTATAGAAGAACATATGAATCATGTGGTATGCCTCTTGGAGTTGGCAAGCAGTGCTTTTGACAAGGCATGTGCTACTTGCTATTTTTGAGTATGGATTTGGCCAATAGATGGCCAAGGCCCAGCAGCACCCCCTGCCTCCCAACTCAGTGGGTAGTTTTTGATAGCCCCAGGCTTCCATGATCCAAACAGCTCCTAGTGCCAGGTGAAAAGTAGACCCCCATCCCTAAGGGCTAACATGTCAAGTTCTTCTAGGAGCAGTCATGGTCAGCAGCCATGTGGAAGGCCTGGTTGGCCAGCCTGAGTCATGGTTCTTTCTGTAGCCAGCTGGCTGGGAGGCACAGTGGTGGGCAGTGCTAGCATGAACACGGGGCGGAGGAGCAGTGGCTCCCTCCCTTGTGGAAACCAAGAGTGCTGGACGCAGAGAAACGGGTGCCTACTGCAGATCTAAACAGCAGCAGGGATGTGTTTCTGTAGCTGAGTCTGCTGTTCTTTGATTTTTCTCCTGTTGCCTCAAAGCTTAGAAAATTGTTAGTTTTCAAAGATGTTGTGCCTGTATTGTTCTGCTTTCTGCTGATGTGCTGTGTTTGATATTTCTATACTGTACTCATTCCTTCTGGAGTTGATCTGAAATGTGATGTGGGTGAGGTATATAGAGCTGGGTCTTGACTCTACTGCTAACTTCTCATTGTGGCTCCGGCCACTGCAGCTATGAGACCTTGGGCAAATTATGAAATCTTTCTGTGCCTCCACTTTTTCATTGATAAAAGTAGAGATAATACTTCTTACTAGTAGAGTAATCCTCAGAGTTAAATGAGAAGATGCATGTAATACTGTTAGAGAGTCAAGCACAGTATTGGCCCCAGTGAATGTTGGCTCTAGTAGTAGTAGTATCACTCTCATTGATAGTCCCTCTCCCTCCAGCCCATCCTGTCACTTCTGTCATGTGAAGAACAGAGCCCCAATTCTCTCTCCCCTTTTTGCTCTCACACTGACTTCATCACTTGCTTGTTCTTGGCAAGAATCATCTTTGCTTTTAGGCAACTCAGGTGATTAAGGAACATTTACAGAAAGCTTAACTCTTCATGGCTTTGAGAGAGGTTCATTTTTACAAATCAAGTAAATACTGTGATAATCAACTTTTGCTTTCTTTACATCAGGTGCAATACTTTTAAAAGGTAGAGTTGAAGAGATAATATATACAAAAGGAGTTTATTATTATGAAATAAATCCTTTGGAACTATACTGCAGGGACCAAATTTAATATGTCTTCTCTAATTTTTATGTAATCATATATATGTATTATATAAGTAATATATTTATTTTGTAAAAAATGTGCAACAAGAAGGATATAAAAATCTGTTGTAATCCCATCTCCTAGAGCTATAACCGTTGTTTACACTGGGGTAGCTCCTTGCAGACTGCTTTTCTATACACACATGCACGTACACTGTAATATAACTTAAGATGTCTCATTTAAACAGTCACAAGTAGGAGAGGGTGTTTTTTTTTTCTTTTTTTAAAAACTAACTTTTTTAAACTTTCCTACAAGAAATGCACATGCCTTTTTCTTAAGCACAGGCATTCAGAACCCTGGAGAAATGGGATGAGCCTGCTTTCTGTCTGTCTGGCAGGAGCACAGCCGGAGGTGGTGAGGCTTCTGGCTGCACTATTTTTACATCACATTAACTAGGGATTGAGGGAAGTGGATCGTGATGGGATTGAAGAACGGATGTAATTATGAAAAGTGAGACTGTGTTTGCTCAGCAGGAGAGAAATTTTTAACAGTAAGATGAATTTTAGGTGGAAACTGACAACCAAGTGGATAATCTGTGGGAAGGAGTCCCGGAAGAGCCCCAGAAGCAAGAGTGCTATTCATTTGACAGACTTTCTGGGAACGGCCCAAGTATGAGCATTTCTGTCTCAGAGTAACCCCAAGGGACACAGATCAGCCCAGGCCTGAGTCAGAGGGTCCTGCTGGAATTGGGCCAACAGGGCATGGTTGCTGCGCTGGTACTAGACCTTCTCCTGTTCTCCAGACTTCTCTCGTTCCCCTTCTTCCAGGGGCATGGTAGGATCGCCCTTCTTTCCCTTCAAATTAGATGTTTTCAGTTAACTCACCTTGTCCAATGAAATATGTGCACCACCTTGAAAGGCCCTCCTTTCCTATACCCCCTCTTCCTGCCTGCGGTTGGTGATGGTATGGCATCCGATGAAGACAGTGTGGAACGGAGCCCCGCTCACCCACATGGGCATGAAGCATGATCAAGAGAGAAACTTGTGAGATCTGGGGCATTGTTGCTGCAGTAAAAATAGCCCCCTCTTGATTGATTAGTAGTATCAGCCCATGTCTTCACCTGCACAACGAATTCACCTATTCCTCAGGCCGAGTGGAACTATAATATTGCTTCTGTTATAGCAATTTTCAACTGGTGTGCACAAGAATTTTTAAAACATGCAATACCTGACTCTTTAGTTAGGGGCACTGACCTATTTTCTCTTAGGTTGTTACATAAAAAAATGACAACATCCAAGACAACAATAGCTGCCTGGTATGAATAAATAAAAAGTATACCTATTTTTTGTCAGATTGGCAAAAAAAATATTTTTTGGTGTGCCACAGAATTTTAGTCATTAGTTTATATGCCATGAAATCAAAAAGGTTGAAAATCGGTGTTCTGTTAGAGTGAATTCTGTCCTCCTAGCAATCAAGAATAGGTTGGTTTTGTTTTTATAAAATATACTGATGGCGTTCTGTTTTTTCATGGAAGCAGTGTACTACAGGAGAACTGTCATGAAAATTTGAAAGTCAAATTCTAAAAGTCAGAAAGATAGATATAGATGTTCTGCAGAGCAGCAAGGGCAGATCCAAACCCAGAAAACTAGCAAGTGTTAGGTTTGTGCTGGGTCCTACTCTTCGGGCTCCAGCAGTCCAGTGGGGGGGGGGGGATGGCGAGTATCTTTGCTCTATCCATCTTAAGTTCTCAGCGGGGTCTCTTCACAAAAGACAGATCAACAAGAGAAAAGCATACATATTTTATTAATATAATTTTTAGATGATAGGAAAGCATGCGCAAGGAAATGAAAGCTGAAGATGTGGTTCAACTTGAGTGCTTTTATGGTGGGTTTGATGAAGAGTGGGAAGTGCAGGAAAACGTAGTAGGACAAAAGGGCCCCGTGCTGAGGGTAGTTACTGGGGAAAAGTCAGCAGGTCCTGTCCGCTCAGACTTCTCCCTCGTTCCTTGTCTTCAGAGATAAGGATGCTCCTTTCCTCCGGGTACAGGTGGGGCCTTCTCATGGGGGTCTTATGTCCTGTTTCAGGGAGGAAGGAATCCTTCCTGCACCTGTCATTTCTCAAATTCCTCTAAGTTTAAAATATTCAATATGCCAGCGTGTGGCATATTTGGGGGTAGCGTATGCTGAACCCTGTCAGGGGACTTCACAGGTACCTAGTGTCCCTGACACACTAGCCAAAGGCCTCCTGTCTTCTTCAGGTATACAACATAATGATTCTATATTTGTATATGTTGTGAAATAGTCATAATAAGTCTAGTTAACATCCATCACCACATGTAGTTACAAGAAATTTTTTCTTGTGATGAGGACATTTAAGATCTCAGCAACTTTCAAATATGCAATACAGTCATAAACTGTAGTCACCACACTGTACATTATTACATCTCCGTAACTGTTTTATAACTTGGAAATTGTTTTTTTGCTAATGAGTTGTGTGAGTCCTTTATGTATTTTAGATATTAACCCCTTATCAGATACATGATTTGCAAATGTTTTATCCCATTCAGTAGGTTGTCTTTTCATTTTGTTGATTTGTTTATTTATTTATTTATTTCTCTCTCCCCCCCTTCCCTCCCTCCCTCCCTCCCTCCCTCCCTCCCTTCCTTCCTCCCTCCCTCCCTCCCTCCCTTCCTTCCTTTGCTGTGTAGAAGCTTTTTAGTTTGACGTAGTCCCACTTGTTTATTTTGCTTTTGTTGCCTTTACTTTTGGATTCAGATCAAAAAAAAAAATCATTGCCAAGACCAATGTCAAGGAGCTTTACTTGCCTCTGTTTTCTTCTAGGAGTTTTATAGTTTTAGGTTTTACATTTAAGTCTTCAGTTTATTTTGAATTAAATGTTGTGTATGGTATAAGATGAACTTTGGAGTCTAACCAACAACCAAAGTCATTTCTGGCTCTGTCCCCACTTGCTGTAAGGTTTGGGACAGATTGATGAACACCTCTAAACTGCAGTTTCCTATCTTTAGATGGGAGGGTCCTAATTACCTTATAGAGGTTTTGCATGAGGATTAAATGAGATGATACCCGTGGAGAGCCCAGCAGTAGTAAGCTCAGAATGAATGGTTATTACTCTTTTTAGAAGTTTTTCTCTTTGCAGTAGTCCTGTCGATTAGGTGCTGTTCCCCTGTTTTATAGATGAGGAAACTGAGACTCAGTGTGGCCATGTGTCCCATTTTCTTAAAGAGTACTCATGATGGAATAGAATTCACTCTTGTTTTTACAGTTTAGAAGTTGCTGAATTCTTTGACCATCCAAGCTGCCTTTGATAATTTCCTTCAAAAAGAATGTTATGTATGCATCTGTCAGCAGGATGCAGATATGTGCGGGATGGGATAATGGATCCTTCAGCAAAGTGGAAAAAGGTTGACCTTTAATAAATAGTGACATACAACTAAATGCAAATAGTTGTTAAAATTGAATTTAGGTTATAAAATAATTCAAAATATATTTCAGGTAATTCAGGTTATTGACTGAGAGCCAATGTTAAGTTTGTTATAAAGACATGAGCAGAGCAAGGACAATGGGCCGGGTACAAAAACCCACCATGGCAGAAAGCCCCTGATGCCTAGCACGGGGCAAAACTGGGAAAACAAGAACCTTGTTCCCAGGATAACCTGTCCTCCCCCAGCATATCGCTGGTCCTGTGGTTTGGACCCCTGAGCAGTTCCTCCCTGAAGATAACATCTAGGTCTCAGTTGTATTTCAGCTTCAGGCCCAGAAAAGCAGCAAAACCAGACAAGTGGTGCCCTGGCTGCCTCAGGACCAGCTTACATTGACTAATGACCCCCCTACCCTGGCACTGACCAATCAGTGGAGACCACGACCCTGAAAGAGCACACTTGGAAAGCTGATGAATATTCTATTGAGACCCTCCCCTGAGGCCTCCCCTAAGATTTCCATCTGTAAGAAAGAGAGAAATATGCTCAGGACCCAGTGCACATTCCCCACCAGGGGAGCACGCCAGTGCCATCTCCTCCTCCCTTCCTCTCTCCAAGGGGACACCATGGGACTTGCAACCAGGGGAGCAATGGGCAGCAGCAGCCCGTCCCAGACAAACCCCCTGAAAATGCCCCCAAGGCCCCCTCTCTGACTTCTCAGTGAGCCAAAGCAGCGCAGCCTACGCTCTCCTGTTACTTCTGTGTACCTTCCTTGTTTCACTGTCCTAAGTATATTTTTGCCGCCATCATGGACCCAGTACCCTTTGACTCAGTGCTGTGTAGCCCTTCCCTTTGGATATCCCCATCCTCCACCCCCTTTTTTTAAATAAATTCAGTTTTTCTTTATTTACCATCTGAGATGGCTATTTAGCCTCCCGTGTACCACTGGCCTTAACCTTTCAAAGTTATGCTGCAGAAGCACATAAACAGTTGACCCTTGAACAATGCAGGTTTGAACTGTAGGCATCTACTTACATGCAGGTTTTTTCAATAAATACTGCAAATTTATTTTCTCATAATTTTCTAAATAACATTTTTTTTCTCTAGCTTATTACAGTATATAATATATTGACCATGAAGAATATGTGTTAATCAACTTTTATGTTATCAGTAACACAGTTAACAGTAGGCTATTTGTAGCTAAGATTTTGGACAGTCAGAAGTTATATGAGGATTTTTAATTGTGTGTGGGGTAGGGACCCCTAACCCTGTGTTGTTTAAGGATCAACTGTACACAGGAAATTAAACACTTAAATATTTTTAGGAGGGAATCCTGAGTGTTACATATGTTAGGGAACATGTAATTATAATTTTCTGTTTACAGCTATTAATAAGCCCACCCCAATTTTCACTCTAAAAAGGAATGCTGAGCAGAATAGGAGCTGTTTGTCTGTTGAAGGGATTCTAGATAATTAGTGTGTTAGCAGGGAGTGCTAAAGTTCCCCTGGCTGTGGTGTGTGGGGACATCTGAAAATTCCTTTCTTGCAGAGACTTGTGACTCAGGAAGCCTCCTCTTACTCTCTTTCTGCACTGCTTCCAGGCTCTCTGCTTACATTCCTAGACTCAAGCAGAGCTCATTTTTGTGTAATTACTTAACCTGTCTGTTCCGGTCCACCCCTGCCCCAAACCCCCCAGCCCTTCTGGGTGGGCGAGCCAAGTGCCATACTTAGCTGTCTCTCTGGCTCCAACAAGGTGTCTGGCAGAGGGTAAATGCTCAATAAATGTAAAGTACCCCAGGCTCCTCCATTTTAATTGGGGTGCTGCCCAGTGTCATTTGCCTGTTAAATGTGTAGTCTAGCCAAACCAGTACTTGAGTGAATAATTGTGTTATTAGAAATGACTTCAATGGTCCTGGTAATAATTTTGCTAATGCAGAATTTCACTTCTAGCCTTTTCAAGTATGAAAGAATCATAATTGAATTTGATAGGAAATATAGCTGGGTTTTTTGCTCTCATAGTTTGTATTGATTTTGTGTATTTCTGTGTGTTGTATAACTTAAAAAGAACAATGACAATTTGGTTCCTAACACAGAGCCGTTGATGGGACAGTGTGACTGTATACAGTGTGGCAGAAAATAAGGTCTCAGTAAGGTCCCTTGATTGAGAAAACCTGAAGGTGGTTCCAGGTTGACCAGTTTTCCCCTGGAAACAAACAAGTAGTAGTAGCATAAAATAGTGACCGTGTGCGCTTGCACTGTTTACTTTTACCTGTTGACTATGTTCTGGGTCTTGAGTGTGACATGTCCCACAACCTAAGAAGTAAAAAAAAGTAAATATTAGACAGTGGTGTGTGACAAAGACAGAGCTGTGCTGGGCCTCTCATTTGGTGGCGCTCCAGGGTCCCCTTGTGGAGTGAAGCCCTGGGCCTAGGGTGTGGGCGAGGCCTTCACAGCATTGGGCAGAGTCAGCTCTCCTGGACTTGGAGACTCATCCTCAGTCTGTAGTTTACCTGAGCTGGGCCTTCTCATTTATTACATTTCAGGTGCTTGTCTTCTAACTTTTACTGCACATAGGCATCCTCCTAGTAGGTGCAGACTACACCCCGTCACTCTATTCTTTTGTTTCATTTTTTTTAGATGTATATGACTTCTTTATAATTCTGAGTGATCATATGATTTTTGTAAAAGTGTCTCAGTCTATTTCCCAGTGTGGCTGAAATTAATCACTCAAAAGCATTGTGGTATTCTGGACTAATTTTTAGGAGCCTGAGTCATAGTGGTAGCTCTACAGATAAGTCATGGAAAGGTGTTAGATACAACTTTGGTGTATGTCATTGTCTATGCAAAATGCTCCCTGACTGATGAGAAAGTTAGGAAGGTTCCCCATGGATATTATGGGGGCAAGCTAAAATCTAGTTCTGAGTTGACCTCCCGTAGATGACTCATCCCTTCCATATGGTATTATCTTCCTAATAAGATGTCTTTAAAAACTGAAATGTAGCCAAATGTACAGTGTTTTTAAGGTATCATGGATACTTCAGCAATAATTTGTTGTTGTTGTTAATCCTCAACTGAGGATATTTTTTCCGTTGATTTTTAGAGTGGGAGGGAGGAAGGGAGGAGGTGAGAGAGAGAAACGTCGATGTGAGAGACACACATCGATTGGTTGCCTCCCAAAAGGGGTGGGGATGGAACCTGCAGCCTAGGTACATGCCCTTGACTGGGAATCGAACCCAAGACCCTTCAGTGCACTGGCCAACGCTCTAACCACTGAGCCACACCAGCCAGGGCTCCAGCAATAATTTTAAAATGCCAATGTCTCCCCCCCTTTTAACTGAGAAGTGAAAGAAAGTTCAGTTAATTTTAGTATGATTTTTCTGTACAGAATACACCGTCTTCATTTCTGTTTTGTCACAGGCATTCTTTACTCAATTTTTGTGGTACAAATAATTTTGAAACAGTAACCATGGTCAGCACTAACTGCCAACTGAATAAAAGAAAAAACTAATCTGTGACTCTGTTCATGTGCTCTTCTCTTTTCCACTTCCATCAGTTCACACAACAGCTGAGCATTGTCCTTGGGGTAGGGCTGTGCCAGGTACTGGAAATACTAAGGGTTCCAGCACAGTGTGCATGCGGGGGCTACAGGTGAGTTGGGGGGCGACTGAGAAGTGGGGGTGTGGACCAGGGGCATGGACTATCCTGCCAGGAAAAGCTTCCTGTGGGAGGTCAACTCAGCTGCAGTTTGCACATAGAAGGTGGTCCTCTGCGTGTGATCTGTCACTGCTGTGCCACCAGACTGAGCAGCCAACAGCAGCTAACACTTGTCTTCATGCAGCTGCTGCCAGTGAGAAAGTCAGGAATCTCTTCCTTAGCGTTCCTCATCTAACTGAAATCTGTGCCAGTTCTTGGAGCTCTAATGACCTCTGTGGTTGAGACAAGCCTTTAGGAAAACTATCCAAGGCCTCTGTTGAAGCTCAGTCATTGGTGTCATTGAGGGAGCGCTCCTGTCAGTTTCCTTAAGGAAGCCCCATTGGTTATTAAGAGCTTTATTCAGGAGCCACTCTTTCCTAGCAACAGGATCGTGTGATGTGGGGAAAGAAGCGAGGTGAAGGATGTTCTCTGTGCCCATGAGTTTGTGGTTTAGATTAAATACAAGATACATAAATGTGAAATCATTTAAAAACAGTGTGTGCAAAGATGATGACAGGAAATGGAATTGTGGGAAGAGGGTATAAGGAACTTAGCTGTTAGTGAGAAGATGACTACATTTATTTGGATTAAGGTATCATGTAGGTCCATTCAACAGGAAACGGAAAATAATTGCATGTCATGATCCATGTGCTAGGTGTTTTGCTTGGGTGGTAGATATTTAAGCTTTGCAGGATATTGCACTTGGGAATGGGCATGTTGTACTTGACCAGATAGCATCCAGAGTGTCAAAATACTAGAGCTGGAAGGATCCTTGGAAATTATCTAGGCCAACTTGATTTTTTTTCAGACAGAATAAAGATGTAGAGTGCTAAAGCCCAGACCGGAACTCAGACATGCTGTTGTCCGCTGAGAATGGTGTCCCTGTCCTGGCTTTGCTCTGCTTACTCAGCTGGGAGGCATGCTTCAGGGCTGGGATGATAGTTGGGTTGTCCAAGGAGGAGTTAAGGGTTTTTTTTCAGTTAGTAGTCAAACAAACTTGGCTATGGATCAGAAGAGGCAGCAATGTGTTTGGAGTGATGTCATTTCCTAATCAAATGCTTGATGTACTTACTGACTGAGCTAAGAGGCAGGGCTTTTAAAGAGCAGGATGCTGAGAATCCTGCTATCTTAACTGCTCTGACAACTGAAGAGGAACATCTCTAAAATTAATATAGTAGATTAAGTATAAATGATGAAAGTACACACCTGGTTGGCAAGATTATTATAATATTTAAAATATAAAATTTTCATCAAAATAGTGATTAACCACTTTAATAATTGAACCTTCCCTTTAGCAAATTTAGTGGAGACTTAGTGTAGATAGATGTGTAAATGCACAAAAGCTTAAGATCCCCCTTTTTTCTCTTTTTTTCTGTTTTGAGGCTGTAACATCATTGATGTCAAGAGCGCATGTAATTTTGATTTTTAGCCTTTGGAGTTGGCTGGTAATATGGAGATCCTCTAGTTCAAATCCAGTAAAACCCCTAGTTAGATCAGTTGCTTCCAGGCACCCCTGGCAGTTGGCTGCCTCTGCTTAAACTCTTCCCAGTGTTCAGGTTCCTTTTGGAGACAACCCTGGCGTTGACAGACAGCACCCCTTGTTAGAAAGCTCTCTTTCGTAGTAAACATAGGGCTTCTTATAATTTGTGCTTATGTCTCCTATTTCTTCCCCAAGATTTTTTTCTGGTTTTCTCAGAACATTTTTCATAGTTCATTTTAGATGCTCAGAGGTTCTAGACAAGAACATTTTATCTTAAAACATTTGAGCATTCCTCACAAATACATAATAGGTGTTCCCAAACAATAGGATCATCAAATGCCTACTGTGTGCCTGGTGTAATGCTGGGGCCTCAAGAACACAAAAGCAAAGAAGTTGTCAGGCTGGTGAAGAACAGAGGTTTGGGGGAGTAAGTGCAGAGAGTGAATGCATGTACCAGCTGTGAAGAGGGTTCCATGGGAATGGCAGGAGAGAGTGGCTGGACCATTAGGGAAGCCTTCACCACCGGATGCCAAGGGCCAGAGGGATGTTCTCAACCAAAGGTGGCAGAAAATGTGTGGGGATGTTGATTTTTAAGGTACAGAGTTGGGCGGGCAGTGCAAGTGACAGGAGGTGGGTCTGGAAAAAGGGACCATCTTTCAAATCATTTATCAAAAGAGGAAACCGTAGATGTGAGTACTGTGCTGAACCATACTTATATTCTGGAAGTTTTAGCTCACAAATAAATAATGCAGAGCTCTCATTGATTGAACATATGCTGTGTGCCTGTCATTGTTCTAAGGTCCTTTCTCATACTCCTCACAGCTCTAGAGGGATGCACTACTGTCACCAACCCCAGCAGACCAGGAGAGAGGCATGGAGCAGGTCAGCTATTGCCCACAGCCATGCCATTTCATAGACCTTCCTGCTGGTGGGCACCATGTGGAAACCACTGTTCACATTGAATTTCCTCCAGTCTCTATATTCAGTTGCTCTTGGTTCTTTAATACTAAAATATATCTAAAACTGGCACTCATTTTATTTTCTTGCACAGTTGAAGTTATTGCTGTTTCACTTAATAAATTACAGAATAAGAAGAACTGAGTGGTAATAATGATTTACCAAATTTTACTAGAGCTCTTTGTACTTAGCATTGAATCGAATTACATTCTTTAGGTTGAGGGAAATATTTCTGAATATTGATACTGGCTGTTTACTGAGGTGGTTTCCTGTATATATCTATAAAATATAAATGATATTCATATTTTTCCACACCATTTGAAGGGTTCTTGCTTGAAAAGATGAATATCCTTGACTTGGGTTAACTGACATAGTTTTGTTCTAAAAATAGTTCTAAGTGTTGGAAGTGAAGTGATTTATCTAGGGCATTAGATTACAGCCCAGATAGGCTTTCAGCAGATCTGCTCTATATTTTTAGGATAGATTTCTCTACTTTTAATAATCCTCAATAAATGTGTATTGATGACAATACCTATAATGACAGAACATCTTACATTAGAGAGGTTAACAGGCTGACTTTTTTTTGAATAATCAAAGACCCCGGTCAAAGCTTAGCCTATCCTCTGTCTTTTTAGTAGAAGATCGTGCTCTTCAGGTAACACCCCAAACACCAGGGAGCTGCTGTGCCAGTATAACCCTGAGCCCAGAAGGAAAGTTCTGCCATAGAATACCTGGGCACCCTATACTCGGCCACATAGTTTGGGCGACTGAGAACCCAGCTGGCCTGCTGGTTGGTAATTCCTCAACACTCTGGTATGTCTTGATGTTGCCAAATAGACCGAAGGATTCGGAGAACAGGAAATAAACTGCTGGGAGATAAGTGGGCAGCTACAAACTGTAACCTAGACGAGAGAGGAAATGAGAATACTAATCCAGGGGAACAACATTAGCAGTTTAGCTTTATTTTTAAACCCAGAATCGTTGGAAAGATTTCTTTCTCTAATTTAGGGGACCTACCCACTTAGTTTTACTGGTTAGAACTCACAGCAAAGAAGTGGGGGACTATGTTTCCATTTATAGTTGCATCTCAAACTGATGAAGAATTACAAAAGGATTCGATTGAGTCTGTGAACTTTTTGTTTATCTAACAACTACCACTGTGTTTTCATAAGACCAAGAAATCTGTGATGTTAGAAATAATTTGACAATATTTGTTGCCTCTGTTCTTCAGAGTTTGTGTCATGCTGTGGCTGTGCTGGCTGTTGTCATGAAGAAAAGGGGTTTGATTATTGATGTGAACCAAATATGCAACCACACCTGGATGTTAAAGCAAAAAGGCGAAAGTATAGAAAATGTGACTAACCTTTATTCTCTCAAATATGATACCTTGTCACCAAATACTACTTTATAAGGAAGGTCATAGTAGATGAATGGTCACTATGTTAACCTAAGAATTCAAAACTGATCAGCAGTGAATATCACGTTATTGGTCATATTTTGTCTTGTGGCAGCCATTCTGGTGTCCGTCAGTGAATCTGGATTTGTTGTCCCCCATCCACCTGTGATGAGGGCCCTCCTGTGTGTGTTCGTAAGCCTCTAATTGCAGATGGAGCACTAAATTATGTCCATTTAGTGAACCAAACTCTACAAAGACAAAGATGTCTTAGCACCTAACAGTTTGTAATAGGCAGGCAGGCAGTTAGCTGTTGTTAAAATGCCTTTGGGAATTGAAAATAACCTGTTTGAAATAGTTTTCAATAATCTTTTAATAGTTCGAAGATATAACAGATTAAGGATTGTAACTTCTAATTATGTGTTATTCTTTGGCACAATATATTCAAACTAACTTTGTCAGTATTCAGAGATGATCATGACTCTGTCCCTTTCCTCAGGAAACACAATTCAGTAGGGAGAGTGTCTGTGCAGTGACAGTTACCATGCACACAGTGGGTCGTGTAAGCAATGCACAGGCAGAGCTGGGACCAGAGTGAGGTGGCGTGGGAACCATCAACTAGGTTAGATTTGACTGGTGTTTGCCATGTCTCAAGATGGCAACCTCACAGCTCTCTGATTTTTGCAGAGGTTTTTCTGTGTGTGTGTGTGTGTGTGTGTGTGTGTGTGTGTGTGTGTGTGTGTGTGTGTTAAAGCTACAATATCCTTACATTTTAAGTGGGTAAGAATTCATTCCTCTTAGAAAATTTGAGGATTTTATTACGCATTTTATAACTAATGCTAATTACCACTAAGTGTGGTGGACCCAGGCTGGGGGCCGCTTCTAGCTTTCTGGTGCCTTGAAAACAAACTTAAGAACTTAAAATCAAGTGTGTTTTGGACACAGGTGGGCATGAGGGAGGGGTCTGGTTGTTGTGGAGGTCCTTGACAGTTTGTCATTGTACAGTTGAACCTTGAACAACATGGGCTTGAACCGCATGGATCCACTTATAAGTGGTTGTTTTTGAATAAAAAATAGCTCATTGTATCCCCCAGGTTTTGCATCCATGGAGTCCACCAACTGCAGATACGGATGGCTAACTCTAGGTATTGATCTGTGCTATTTTATGTAGGGGCTTTGAGCATCTGCAGATTTTGGTATTTATAGCGGTCCTGGAACCAGTCCCTCATGGAAGCTGATGGATAGCTGGAGTTAAGTTTTTGGGGAATTAAAAGGTATAGGTGGGTTTTTGGCTGCGAGTGGGGTCAGTGCTCCTAGCCCCCTCATTGTTCAAGGGTCAACTGTACAAGAATTTGGAGACCATTTACACAGGTGCCACAGGTTCACAGGGGTTATTAATTTATTAGGCACAAAGCCCAGGGAGGAGACGGGATTCAAAGCTTCCTTATGAACATCAGGCATGCTCTTGCTGGTTAATGATAGTCTTAGTTTGACAGATACACGTCAGTATATATCCACATGTTCGTGGATGTTCTGGCTCCCAGCTGCACTTTGCCCAAGAGCAGGGCTCACTCTTCTCCAACTTTGTATTGGTCACAGCATCACACAGCAGGAACCTAAGTATGAGCTGAATGTCGACATGATCACCAGCATGGGCCAGTCAGGTGACACTCAGAGAATATTCATCACAGTGAATGCAGGGGAGTTGGTCTTGTGGCTCCTGGGCTCCAGGGATCACTAGCCCTGTGTCCTTACAGGGCTCTATGAGGGCTGCCCTCAGGCATTTACCTAATTCCACAAACCACCTACCAGAGGGTCTGACTTTTAGATGAGGGAGTGATGGTTGAGAAAGATGAAAGTTGTTATCCGGGTTCAGAATTTTTCAAATTTGAAAATTAAAATTTTGTACTCAAACATTTTGAAACTTAGAATTTCTTCCTATTTCCTCTGTGATAAATCCTAAACAACTTAGATATTTTAAATGTGTGTTTTCCAAATTGGCCATGTTTAGATGCTGAACTATTTGAAAATAAAAATGTAGAAAAGATACAGAAAATTTAACATTGGGAGGAAAATGAAATTAAATAGGCCTCATCCTTTCCGTTTTTTGCACTAAATAAATAATACTCTGATTCAGACACACAATAGATTTTGTGAAGATTGTTTTTCCATCATACAGGACCGTCAGATGAGAGCTCCTCACACCTGTGAGAGGCAGGATGGCCTCTGGGTCCTGTTTTCATAGCGATGGACATTTTCATGCTGTAGTTTATCATTTGCTCAGGTGTCTGCTGTTTCTCAGGAAAACCTTTTATGGCTTTCCTGTGACTGCCAGTGTATGGGCTGTGCTCAGTCCCCTCCACTAATCCCCACAGCCTCCCCAGCCTTTTCCTTTAACTATGCATTCTGTTTAGTTCTGAAGTTGAATCTCCTTGTCGGCATAATCCTGGCCCACTGGTTCATTCCCGTGGTAAATATCTTCTTGGTTGTTTTCTAGGTTGTGCTGGTAAGGTGGAATGAGCCATACCAGAAGCTGGCCACGTGTGACGCAGATGGAGGGATATTTGTGTGGATTCAGTATGAAGGAAGATGGTCTGTGGAACTGGTCAACGACCGAGGGGCTCAGGTGAGTGGGCTGGAACCTCTTCCAGGGAAAGACTGCTGGAAACACAGCACAGACCATGTGTTCCAGAGCAAATGAAAACTCTTTCCAGAAATAGGTGGAGTAGAAATAAATGAAACTAGAACCCTACTTGTCATGCTTCATGAGTATATCACTAGATAAAAAGAGAAAGATCATACTTCTCTTCAACTGTGCTACTCTTATGAGAACGCTCCAGGCTTTAGAGCTCTAATTAGATCTGTGAAATAATTTTTATATTCAGTGTTGTGATTGCATGTTAAATTTGGATCCTCTGAAGTACTTCTAGCATATCACTTTTTTGCTCTCTTTCACAAGGTATTTTCCCTGTGTTGTAATCTTCCTGGCTCTCTCCCAGGGGGCGCCACGTGATGCCTCTCACAGCCCACTCACCATGCTGAGTTTTTAACACTTTGTTCTATCAGGTTGCAGTTAGCATGGCCACCTGTTCCTCCCTCAGCTCTTCCTTTCTGATACAAATTTGTCTCTCTCAGAGGAAAACAATTGCTCCAGGGATGCCCTGCTGAGCTGTGCTATTTTTGAAACCCACTCCATAGATTCTTCTGGCTCATGGGATAGCTCTGCTTGTCCTCCCACGTGACGATGGGCTGGATGGAGCTCCTCTTCTCCTGTATCTAAGGACACATGTCCCATCCCAGGGATTTAACAAAACTAGGGCTTCAGAACTGAATCCTCAGGGGACCTGTGTTGATGGGGCATTTCTTAGACTATTCATCTCTCCTAGGATGGTTTCCCTGTGAGCTCCCCAAGTTTGAAAGATAGAGATAGTGAAGTGACATAAAATTGCAAGGGGCGAAGATATTGTTAGCAGATCCTTATTAGAGGATCTTTATAAGATGTCATCACAGAAGACAAGTCTACTTCTGGGTAAAAATCAAATTTCCTTTGTGAGTTATTTATTTGGTAAGCTAAATGTAATAATTTGTCTGACTCTGAAAAGGCCAAATTGTAGTAGGCAGTTAGACAGACAGGAGTGGAGCAAGGGTGATGGGCCAGGTACAAAAGGTCAGCAGGGGGAAAAGCCCCAGATGCCTAGCAAAAGACAAAACTGAGAAAACAAGGACCTCGCCCCCAGGGTGACCTTTCCTCCTGTAGCATATCGCTTGCCATGCGATTTAGACCCCTGACCTTTTCTCCTTAAGGATAACACCTAGGCCTTAGCTGTATTTCAGCTCCAGGCCCAGAAAAGCAGCAAAACCAGACAAGTGGCGCCCTGGCCGCCTCAGGACCAGCTGCGTTAACTAATGACCCCCTGCCCTGGTGCCAGCCAATCAGTGGAGACCAGGACCCTGAAAGAGCACACCTGGAAAGCTGAATATACTATTGAGATCCTCCCTTGAGACCTCCTTTAAGATCCCTCCTGAGAGAGAGGGAGGGAGGGAAAGAGAGATACCATGCCCAAGCCATTCCCTTCCCCCATTTTTTCCCCCACGAGAGACTCGCAGCCAAGAGAGCAGTGGGCAGTGGCAGCTCCTCCTGGGCTTAACCCCCTGAACCTGTCTCTAAGGCCCACTTTTCTCTGACTTCCCAGTGAGCTAAAGCAACTCAGCCTAGGCTCTCCTGTTGCTGCTTCTATGCCCTTCCTTATTTCACTGTCCTGAATGTTTTTGCTGCAGACAATAAATTCTTGCTGGCTTTGCTGTACTTTGTCTCTTGACTGAAATCTTTCCTTCAAGAAGACAAGAACTGAGGTCATCTCACTGGTAACAAATACCAGTTTCTTGCATACCTCCATAGGGTGAAAAAGAAGAGGTAGAACCTACCCGGTGACTAATTAGACTTCCGAATGGAGCTGCAGATATGGAAATCTCCGTGACTATGAGAAGTTCATGTCACCTGGGGGGGATGTCGTGGTCAAGAGCATGATCTTTGGAGTCAGACCACACATGCCACGAATCTCACTCGATGACTTCTTAATGGGAAATACTTATCTGTGCCTCAGTTTCCTCATCTGCAATGGGGACTCTAATGATACCTGCCTCAGAGGATCAGTGTAACTAAATAAGACTAAATATGGAAAGTGCTTATAGCACTGTCTGCATATGATAGTCTCCACAGTTGTTAAGAGTCTCTATAGAATTATGAGTGGCTCTTAACTCATAGTACCTGAGCACAGAGCCTGCCTGCCCTGAAATAGTATCCATAATGTCATCTCCAAAGAGTAGCCTCGGGCTTTGAGGCTGCAACTCTTCATGGCTTTCTGTAAAGTAGAGACTTCTCTGAATTTGTCCATAAGGGTCTAAAGTGCTATAATTCTCCTATCTACCAAAGTGTGAGCTCTTTTCCCTAGGAAGGCCCAGTGGTCAGGTGAGACGTATTTTCAGTTGGGTGGCAAGAGGTTTTTAAAGTGTTACCCAGAAAAATAAAGCAAAAGGGGGCTATGAATGCCAACTCAGGGCTTGTCTTTTTCAGGTGTTGTCTCTCAGTCTCCACAGGAACCTTTTAAGAAGATGTTATTCTCAGTTAATGGGGAGGGGGGTCAGGGAGGTTCAGTAACTTGCCCACAAAAGTTCAAGGGTGTTAAAGCCAGAATTGAACCCAGGTTGAATCCCAAACGCTCTATAACGCTGTCTAATTCCCCGGCAAGGAACTGTTTTCTCTTTTAGCAGAAATTCATAGTATACTGATAAGATACATTGTTCCAAACATTTTTTTGGAGGTAACAATACTGTTTAATTGCATTATGTTTTTATTCCTGCATTGTGACTCCTCAGTGCTTATTTAGTTCTTTCAGTTTTGAATGTACCTTTGCCACTCTCTACTCTAAGATACAGACTTTAGATGAAAGATGGGTGAGAGCTCCCTTCTACTTCTCGTACAGTAGGTTGCCAGTCTGTGTACGTCCCTTCTGACAGGGCACAGAACACCCAGGAAAGGTGCTTCTTGGCATCAAGAGACAAAAGGCCACTGAATCTGGAAAAACCTGACTCTTGATCAGCAATGCTTTTGAAGAAAGATCTTGATCAATAGGGGGAAATGTGAAAAGTAATAAACAGCACCTCCTTTAAAATGCAGCCTGGAGGCGAGAACTTTCCCGGGTGTCTCACGCAAGCGCAGGGCCGACCCCACAGGAAGAGGCACCTGCGTCTCCCACAGCAGGTGATACCACGTGACTACCTTGCGGGAGGAAGGAAAGGTTCCTCCTCGCCCAGTAACAGCTCAGCCAATGGGAGGCTGCCACAGCTCAGCCAATGAGAAGTCACTGCACTTGGAACTCTGTTCCTCCAATGGAATCTGTTTACAACGGCCCCTCCGGAGCCGGAGCGCGTCTCTCTCCTTTGTTGCGCTGTTCTTGTGGCTCGGCCTTAGCGCTGTGTCCCTAATTCCAGTTATTTGTGGTTCCTGAATAAACCCTTCTGGCTATTTGTTAAAGCTCAGCACTATACGAAAGAGCTCCAGCCTCAGCCGCCAAGTAGAGCTATTGCCATATCATTTTCTTCTGACTGGCAGCCTGTCCAAGGGGGGATCCTTCTGTCATGTCCATATAGCAGCTGTGTGGTCTCTGCCACCACCATATTCCTCAGCTTTTCTTGTCATTTAGAGTTTGGTACAAATGGCATGTTAGAGAAAAGAAAGGAAGAATGAATTCAGACCTGGAAGTGAATGAGCTTACATGGACCTTAGAACATCTGGAAGCACCTAGAATCTCACAAATTCATGTGCTGCCTAGGCTCTACTAAAGTAATCATTATATCTTGTGATCTGATTTATATTTTTATATAATTTTACTTTTTGGAAACTCTGATTCTACACATATCAGAACCCATCGATTAGTTGTCGTCATTAAGCACAGGGGGGTTTGATTGCTTTTAATTGTATTGAAGTTAGATTTTATCTGAGTAAAGAACTTCACATTCTGGTAGTGATGAGTCACTGGTCAAAGGAGCAGTGGCTGTGTACACCTGAAACAGTATCTTGTGGGAGGAGGGACAGTTTTGTAACTTGGAATAGGAATGTCCTTGAAATCTGCTCAGAGAAAAATAATACTTTTTAGAAGAAATGGCAGGTGATCCTTGTTATATAGCATGCCCTTCATTGAGGCAAAACAATCAAACATCTCGCAAAAGCTAAATGATGCTTTAACAGTTTCTTTTTTAGGAAATGATTGAGTCATTTGTTTCAAAATTGAGTCTGGAATGGTGCGTGCATAGTTTTACAGAATTAGTCACCAAGGATGGTCTGATAAAAGCTACCTCAGGCCCAGCTGGCGTGGCTCATCGGTTGAACATCAACCTAGGATCCAGGAGATTGAGGTTCGATTCCCTGTCAGGGCACATGCCTGGGTAGTGGGCTCGATCTCCAGTGGGGGCCGTGCAGGAGGCAGCCGATCAATGACTCTCTCATCATTGATGTTTCTATCACTCTCCCTCTCCCTTCTTCTCTCTGAAATCAATAAAGATACATTAAAACAAAAAAACGAAAGAACTGCCTCAGGCAGTGAGTCATCCAGGCTGCTGCTCAGCTTCAATTAATCCATGTCTGAGAACACTCGCTAGTGAAGCAAGAACACTGTAACCCTCTGCAACTGAAAGACAACCAGTGGAGGGGGCTTTCTACCTGTTTTCTTTACAGCATTTGGTACTGAGCTCCCCCCCCCCCCGTTTCTGTTTTTCAGTTGTGATATATTCTTATCACTCTTTGCTGACCTAATTAACCCAATTAATCCATGTAAACATTCTATGTTACTATTTTTTGTGACTGTAAGGTTGGTGGTGTGTGTTTGGGCAAGATTCTTTTCACTGACTATACTTTTTAACCCTCTATTAAGTTGTTCTTCCTTTTAGTACAAGTATTTCCCAAGATAAATGAGTTAAAATACATGTAAATAAAAGCATTATTTTTTGCAAAATAAAAGGACTTCCAGATTTTATTGCAGAGTTTATTGGACTTCATGAAAATTTAAAAGTTTTACCCTTTGAAAGATACCACTAAGAAAATGAAAAGGCAAACCACAGAGTAGGAGAAATTATTTGCCACACACATTTCTGATAAAGGATTATATTTAGAATTTTTACCACACAATAAGAAGGCCAGCTTCTTGACATATATGAGTAGGTGAATATGAATACATATATATGGCAAGGGACTTGAACATGCATATCCCAAAAGATGATGTGCAAATGATCAATAAACAAGTGAAATCATGTTCAACATACTAGTCATTGGGGAAATGCAAATTAAAACACAATGTCATCCTGCTACGCAGCTACTAGGATAGCTAAAATAAAAAGACCAGCCACACCAGGTGTTGGTGAGGTGTGGACCTGCTAGTGCTCTCATATGCTGCTGACGGGGGTGTGTAAAATGGTATTACCACTTTGGAAAACAGTTTGGTAGTTTCTTACACAAACATACACTTACCATATGAACCAGCAATTCTACTTTTAGGTGTTTACTAAAGAGAAATGAGACCATATGTCTACAAAAGGTCTTGTCCATTTTGGTTATCTGGTCTGTGCCTATTGTCTCTGTAAAACAGGCATGATAATACCTCCCACAGGTGGTCTTTACTAGGTTTATTAACTCGGGTGAAGCACTCAGCACCACACTGACACATGCTTTTCAGATGATGTCTTTTATATAATATCATTATAATACGTATATATATTTATATTGATTTCTTTCTTTTTTTAAGTGTATCTTTATTGATTTCAGAGAGAGGAAGGGAGAGGGAGAGAGAGAGTTGAAACATCAATGATTAGAGAGTCATCATTGATTGGCTGCGAGCCCGCAACCCAGGCATGTGCCCTGACCGGGAATCGAATCCCAGTCTCCTGGATCCTAGGTCGATGCTCAACCGCTGAGCCACACCCAGCCGGGCTATATTTTCTTAAAAGCCATCTTGATCTTAGCCAAAGGCTAATGGCTAGCTAGTCTTTGATGAAAGCTCTTTCCCTTTAAGATTACAAATTGACCACTTTTCTCTGTGTGTGTCTCAAAGGTGAGTGATTTCACTTGGAGCCATGATGGGACTCAAGCACTTATTTCATATCGAGATGGGTTTGTCCTGGTTGGGTCTGTCAGTGGACAAAGACACTGGTCATCTGAGATCAACTTGGAAAGTCAGATCACATGTGGCATATGGACTCCTGATGACCAACAGGTAATGCCTCTTGAATATGAGTATGTAATGTTAAAACCATTAGAGCTGGGGAGGAAATGAGTTAAATATTATCACACAGGGAAGAAGGGGTGGGCCTAGGTGAGTTGGCTCCAAAGACTTATAAAGAATCACAAAGGAAAAGGACAATGCCAGTGTCCAGGTAAATATTAAAACAAAAATTTGAAACCATAGATTGGAGAAATAGTATTTCCCACCAGTGCAGTAGACATTGGGTTAACATTTTAATTGCAGAAAATGTTGACACAAATTTAGTTTCAAATCTCCATAAATAGCCAACTGATAACTGGATAATGGACATAAATAATATTTACAAAAGAACTTCAACTAGTCAGTAATCATATGGTGGAAAAGTATTCTCGGGGGGGAAATGCAAAATAGCATAGTGAGGATATATTTTCACTTATTAGTAAAAGTAGTAAATGATACAGATGATTTTACTGATTATTGATAAGAGTACAATCAAATAAGCATTCTCGTTCATTGCTAGTAACAATGTGTATTAGATGTTTGAGGAAGCATTTTGGTGTAGAGTATGTGAAAAGTCTTAAAAGTTATCACCCACTTTGGCCTGGTAATATACTTTAGGACTTTATCTAAAAGAAACAAAAGGAAGAAAATAACAGTTCTTTATTGAAGTATTCTTTATGATAGCAAAAATATGGCAATAGCCTACTTTGTCTGAAAATATGGTGGTTAAGTAAACTGTGGTATAACCCTTAAAGTATTACATAGTAGTTCCATAAGTTGTAGATTGTGGTTACAAAGATGGTGTAATAATATGGAAGAGCTCTTATGATCTAATGTTAAGGGGAAAAGTCAGGATTCGAAGTGGTATATGTGGTGCGATTACCACATCATAAACACCAAAAAGAAACCTGTCTCTGTAGTGTAAATAACTGGAAGGAAGTGAATCCAAATGCCACGAGCAGGTTGTGATTTTATGGTGGTTAGCCTCTGGGTCATTTTTTCAAACGTAATTTCAAAAATGTTTTTAATGTTCTACTTTCGTAATGTATAATCTAATAAAATTATATATATATGCATATAACATTATAGCATCCAAATATATAAAATGCTAAATATATGAAGCAAGCTTTCACAGAACTGGAAGGAGAAATTCAGAGCAATACAGTAATGGTAGGAGACTTCAGTACCCCACTTTCAGTAATGTGTAGAACATTCTGACACAAAAATCAAATAAGCAGTGGGCTTTAATAACAGTATAAACCAAATGGACCTAACAAACACATTGAACATTCCACCTGACAGAAGCAGCATATGTGTTCTTCTCAAGAGCAGAGGAGCCCTGCTGGGCATGGTTCAGCGGTTGAGCATCGACTCAGGATCCAGGCAATCCGTGTTCGATTCTCAGTCAGGGCACATGCCCGGGTTGCAAGCTAGGCAGCCGATTGATGATTCTCTCATCATTGACGTTTCTATCTGTCTCTCTCCCTCTCCTTTCCTCTCTCTGAAATCAATAAAGATATATTTTAAAGGAAAAAAAAGAAAAGAGCAGAGGAACGTTCTTCATGATAGATCACATGTTGGGTCACAAGCATTAATACATTTAAGAAGACTGAAATCATACCAAGTACTCTTTTCAGTCAGAATGGAATGAAACTAGAAATGATTAGTGGAAGGAATACTGTAAAATTCACAAACATGTAGAAATTAAATTTTTTTGCTTAACTGAAGGGTTGAAGAAGTCAAAAGGGAAGTTAGAAAAACTGAGACAAAAGGAAAACAGCACATACCGAATCTGAAGGGGTATAGCAAAAGTAGTACTAAGGGGGGAATTTATAGCAATAACACCTACAATATAAAGGACAAAAAAGATCTCAAACAATCCAACTTTCCATCTCAAAGAACTAGAAAAAGAACAAACCTAGCCCAACATTAGTAGAAAGAAGAAACAACAGAGCAGAAATAGAATGAGATGTAAAATAGAAAAACAATAGATAAAAGTCAACAAAACTAAGAGTTGGGATTTTTGAAAAGAACAACAAAATTGAAAAACCTTTAGCTAGACTAAAAAAAAATCAGAAATAAAGGAGACATAATAACCAATGTCACAGAAATTGTAAGCATCATTGGAGACTACTATGAACAATTACATACTACCAAATTGGATAATCTAGGTTAAACAGATAAATTCCTAGATAATAGAACCTACCAAGACTGAATCATGAAGAAATAGAAAATCTGAACAGACCTATAATTAGTAAGGAGATTGAGTTAGTAATCAAAAACCTCTCAACAAAGAAAACGCCAGGATCAGATGGCTTCACTGGTGAATTCTACCAAACATTTAAAGAAGAATTAACACTATTCTCAATCTCTCCCAAAAACTCGAAGAGAAAGAAACACTTCCAAATTCATTTTATGAGGCCAGCATCACCCCAGTACCAAAGCCAGACAAAGACAGTGTAGGAACAAAACAATTACCAATGTCCCTGATGAACATAAGTGCAAAAATCCTCAGCATAAGACTAGCATACTGCCCTAGCCTGTTTGGCTCAGTGGTTGGAACATCAGCCCTCGGACTGAAGGGTCTTGGATTCGATTTTGGCCAGGGGCAGGTACCTCAGCTGCAGGCTTGATCCCTGCCCCAGTCGGAGTTCGAGGGAGGCGGCCAATCAGTGTCTCTCACATCGATGTTTCTCTCTCTCTCCCTGCCACACACTCTGAAAAGCAATGGAAAAAATATCTCAGATGAGGATTAAAAAGAAAAAAAAATGCTAGCACGCTGAACGCAACTGCACATGAGAAGAATCGTACACAGTCATCAAGTGGGTTTGATCCCTGGGATGCAAGGACATTCAGCATATGAAAGTGAATTGTGATATGCTGCACTAACAGAAGATAGCATAAGAACAGATCATCTCAGTAGATGCAGAAAAGCATTTAACAGAATTCAAAACCCTTTCTTGATGAAAACTCTCAACACACTAAGAATAGAAAGAAAAGACTTGAACATAATCAAAGCCATATATGAAAATCCTGTAGCTAATATCATGCTCAGCGGTGAAAAACTAAAAGCTTTTCCTCTATTGTCAGGAACAAGATAAAGATGCCCACTCTCTCCGTTTCTAGTCCGCATAGTCCTGGAAGTCTTCGCCAAAGCAGTGAGGCAAGAAAAAGAAAGAGAAGGCGTTCAGATAGGAAAGGGAGAGGTCAAACTGTATGTGTTTGCAAATGACATGATCTTAGGTGTAGAAAACCGTAAAGAGTGTGCGCACACACATGTTAGAATTAATGAATTCAGTAAAGTTGCAGGATACAAAAATTAGTGGCATTTCTGTACAGTAACAGTGAACTATCTGGAAAGGAAATTAAGAAAATTCCATTTATAATAACATAAAAAAATAATAAAATACTTAAGATTAAACTTAACCAAGGAGGTGAAAGACTTACACACTGAAAAGTACATGATGTTGATGAAAGAAATTAAAGAAGACACAGATAAATGGAATGGCATCTTGTGCTCATAGATTGGAAGACTTAAATTGTTAAAACATTCATACTACTAAAAGTGATCTATGGAATTCAACGCAATCCATATAAAATCCCAGTGGCATTTTTTTACATAAATACAAAAAGATCCTAAAATTTAAATGAAAGCACAAAGGGCTAGGAATAACCAAAGAACAACGCTGGGGAGCAGTCCTGTGTCCCAATTCCAAAATACGTGACAAAGCTGCACTTTCACAACAGCACAGTATTGGCGTGATACAGACAGGGACCAACAGAGCAGTATAGAGAAGCATGGAAGTAGCCCGTGCGTATACAGCCAGATGGTCGTCAGCAAGGGTGCCAAGAACACACAGTGGGAAAGGAGAGTCTCTTTAACAAACGGTGCTAGGAAAACTAGGCACGATCATGAAAAAGAATGAAACTGGACCCTTGTCTTACACCAAAAATATAAGTAATATGCGGTGTATATATACACAATGGAATATGTTTCAGCCTTAAAAAGGAAGGCTGAACAATATGTAGATAAACCTTGAGGACATTATGCTAAATGAAATAATCCAGTCGCTGAAGGTCAGATACTGCATGATCCCTCTTATATGAGAAATCTAAAATAATGCAGTTCATAGAAGCAGAGAGTGGAAGGATGGTTGCCCTGGAATGGAGGGAGGGGAAACAGGGAGTTGCCGTTTGGTGGGTTTAAAGTTTCAGTTATACAATATTATTATGTTCTAGAGGCCTGCTGTACAACTTAGTGCCTGTAGTTACCAGCACTGTATTTGTCCACTTGAAAATTTAAGAGTGTATATCTCACATTAAGTGTTCTTATCACAATAAAAACAGTGTAATATATGGGAGGGGGAAACTAAACTTATTTTAAAGTCAGTTTCTTGTTAATTTAGTATTATATTTTCTTCATATGCTTTTATTAAAACCACAGCATGGTAATGACCTTGGTGTTGACGTAGAACCCTTGCATGAATGCCAGTGTTTGTCCAAATGGCTGAACTCCGGAATTGAGCTTACTTGGGTGGTATTTCTGAACCACCAATGCATTTCTGCTCCGACGACCCTACACTTGGCATTGAAATACATCCTGTTTCACACTGAAGGCAGGTGACGTGTGCTACTACCAGTGATAGACATACTTCTGACTAAATTCTAGGCAGCCCCTGCTGAGCCCTCTTCTTGACTAGGCCTCAGCCTTGGCCTAGAAAACTAGATTCTCATCACAAATGATTTCATGTACAGAGAGAGAGACAGACAGACACACTTGAATAAACACTACCATAGTTCTGTCAGCTCAAGGCTGTGTTGCTAGGGATGACAACTGCAACCCAATTAAGTTCTTGCCTGGGTAAACTCAAGGCTGCCAAAGGAATTTACTCTGTGTTCCGGACAACACCTGGACCCCTGTCTCCCAGGCTCTGTAGAAGGGCAGGTCCCTAACTGACGAGAACCAGTTAGCACACCCAGATAGCCTAATCACATTGGCAAACCCCACCTCCTGCTTTTTGTGAATTTCCACTTCCTGACTTCTTGAATCCATCTCCCCACTTCCTACTCCATCATTCCCTCTGTAAAATGCCCAGTCGATCACCTCTGCACAGATGGAAGTTGAGTTCAGTTTATGCTCGACTCCCTCCCCTGTTGGAGTAGTTATTTCTCGTTAAAACCTGTCCTGACCTCTAACTAGTGTCTGGCTTTGTTTATCTTTGACACCATTCACAGTACTGTTGGGTCTGCTACCATCACTGTGTACCCTAACAGTTACTGGTGAGTCAGAAGCCTTTTACTCTCTGCAGACCAGGAAATCATTTCCTCCTACCCATTTTGTTGAAGAAATTCATCAGTAGCCACAGAAAGAAATTACTATTTTCATATATTGAGAAATATATTCAGATGCATTTTAAATATGTGTAGTATTGGGAAACAGGAAAGGATTTTAGAGCTCATCTAATATAATTTTTTTAGCTGACAGAGGAGACCAACAGGTAGATGACCAATTTAAAATGATGAAAGTAGTTAGGAGTCAAAATAGAGCGAGACTCTCCAGCCAACCAACTCCTAGTCCTGAATCCTTTGCAAAGGAAAGGGTGTTCCCCCATCAGGTTTGGACTGTCTGCACCAAACAGGCTGTGAGATTCCAGCATCACTTAGCATCTCCCACCCAAATTAAAGGTGCACATTCACCCCCAGACTGCATGGTGCATGGCTACCCTGGGCATTTCACCCTGCTCCGAAGACCTGAGAGAGCTATATTCCTGAAACATTTCTTTCTACCTTATTCACAGTACACTTAAATATATATATTTTAGTAGTGCATTCACATGGTATAAAATTCTAAATGTTCAGAAGGATATATGATGAAAAGGCCCCTTTTTTCCGCTATCCCCAAACCACCCACTTCTGTTCTCCTGGGGTAATTGGTGTTCCCAGTTACTTGTGTATCCTTCTGGAGATATTCTAATTAAATGTGAATTTTAATTATCCCTGTAGTCAGGACATTCCCCTCCTCCTCCAGAAATCTTGTGTGGGTGTTTTAGAAAGGTGAATAAACTTAAAAATGGAGCCTGAAAGATTTGGGGAAGAATGTTCTAGCAATGGGAATTATTTAACATTAAATTTGAGGCAGCTGGAATATCTCCTTCTCTGAAATTCTTTAGACATAGGACAGTCTCATCTTTATAGGTTAGTTTATAAGCGGTCTTTTCAACAGTGAATAGATGAAACAGCTTCAAAATTATACGTTTAGCCAGAGATACATATTTTTTTATTACAGATATTATGGGTGAGATATCTTTCCTGTATTTATCACAATAAATCTTAAAACATCTGTTTTAGAAATGATTGTTATAGTCAACTGTGAAATTACATTTATCTTTTTCTCTAAACAAGGGAGTAATCTATTAATCAACTGAGCAATTCTGTCATTTACAACTGTCTTGATTTCAGTGACTATTTTCTTTAGTTGCAAAATACACAAATCTGGCCTTGAAGCACATTTGAAGACCAGTATTCTGAAACCCAAAAGGGAGATCTTTTAAGAAAATGTTTTACTTCAGTGGCATCTCAGAACAGAAGTTTCCTTCTAAAGAGTGGAGGGACATCACAGCTTGTCCCTTCATTCCCCTATCCACAGTGGCTCATGTAGACATTTGCCACCAGTGGGGCTGAAGTCACAGAGTAGGAATTTGTAATCACTTTGTTATCCGTTCCCCCAGCTTTAAATCACAAAAACAAATAAATGGGGAAAACGTAAATTCTTTTGGAAACAGTTTCAGTACTGCTAGTTCAGCTCCGCTGCAAGAGAGGTGAACATTTATAGAAGCAGCAGAAATTTTCTAAATATGGTCTTTATTCAAGAATTCAGATGAGTACCAGTGTCCAAAGATAAGGGCACTGATGACATAGCGTCACTGCTTCCAGAACATAAATCTTTTGGATGATTGTATACCCTCTTCCTACCCCCTTTCGTTTATGGCTTGGTTCACTTTAAATTACTGGTAATTGATTTATACTTTAAAATAATTACATCTAAAAATAGTTTAGAATGGAATACATTAAAATTGAGATTTTATATGAGTACTATAATTATTTTAAAATTTCATTGATATTAAAAACTGCCCTGCAATAAGAGATAGCCCTTGAACTGATATGGCCTGAGGACCCTCAGGTTTCTACCAGTTTGTTGGTTCTTGTGTCCACATTATAGAGGGCATTGTCCTCAGCCCATGTGTGAAGCCTGCAGTCTAGCAGAAAAAACTGCAGGAAAAATAGACAAATTTAAATCATTTCATCATCAATTCATAATTAGAAGTGTTGTTGGAGGCATTGGTTTATAGCTTAAAGAAGTTCTCCCTTCATTTGTAGGAAAACTTGGGCAAAGGCCAAACTTTGGGCAGAAACTCATTTACTAATAGTCACTGAGCATCCACTCGTGACAGGAAACATGTGAGTAACTCGGGTGCAGATCTGTCCTCGAGAAGCTCATGATTTAATGGGACAGACATGCAAAACAGAGCCAGGTTCAGAGTGCTGTGGGGTCTGTGGTTAGAGTGAGATTAATTCTGAGTGGTGGGTCCCTAAACCTTTCACACATGATGTCTGAGCACTTGTTATATTGGCAGACACTGTCCTGGACATTAGAGATAAAACACCAGCCACGGCATGGTCTTCTCTGGGAGAGGACCTGCCTGTGTATGTATTGGTTGAGGAAGGACGAGATCACACATTTCACCTGGAACGTGTTGACTCTGAAGGCCCTTTGACACATCCCAGGTGGCAGGTTAGACAGTTGAATGTGTGAATCCAGAGTTTAGGGAGAGGCCTGGACAGGGACCTACTGTGAGTGGGATCCTTGAAGCTGTGGACATGACTGTGATCTAGAGAGAGAACCAAGCCTGGAAGAGGAGACAGCCCAGGAGGGGCCAGCAGCGCCTCCCTAGAGAGCGCTCCAGAAGAAGGGGGTGGAAGCCGCAGCAACGAGCGCTTGCCTTGGGCGTGCTCATTATTAAACTCTCCGTCCTGTTCTCTTCGAGTCCATGGCTCACATAAGTTTTATCTCACTGGAGTGATTAAGCATGAAAAGAACTTGTAATAGAGGAGGTTTTTTAAAACCTGATTTCATGTTGCATCAGTGTTCCTCAGCTATCTGCTCCAAAAACAGAGTAACTCCCTCCATTGCTTGACAGCTAGACTGATGTTCTGGTTTTTCCTTCTCTCAAATGTTAAAGTGTATTATCTTCCCAAGAGAGCTGTGGTTGGAACTGGTTAATTGGTAGGGAATTGGGAGAGTGGGGGAGGGTAGTTTTTTGTTCCTTTTTGCCTTAATGTAGTATTGAGCACTGGTAACTCATTAAGTCAACGTCCTTTATTCGGGAATTAGGTGTCTGTCCTATTGTCTGGGATCTGTTTCTCTAAAATGAAAAAAAAGTGTGTTACTTAAAAAACGCTTCAGTGCTAAGGCATTTCCTCTGTCCCTTCACAAATGACAGGCCCTGGGGAGATAGTGGTGAGCAGAGCAGGCATGGTCCAGTCCTCAGAAGCTTACAGTCTAATGTGGGAATCAGAAATCAAATAATCTCACATTAAAGACTGAGAGTAGTGATGATTGCCCCAATAGAAGATGGTGGGTACCCACAGGGAGGAGTAAGAGACCTTCCTGCGTCCTTGTGGAGAGAAACTGTTTGCTAATGAGCTATCATCACTAAAAACAAAAGTCGTAACTGATAAAAGGCCCCTTCAGACAGCACCAAGGTACAGAGCTGCTCTTCGGAACATACTTGGACAAATGGGTGTGGATGTGGAAAGGAGGTGAAGAAAACCCTCTGCCACCCATGATGTTTGCCTTACAGTGGGGTTCAGCCAAAATAATTATCGAGTGTCCACCATGTACCCAAAACTCTTTTAGGTGACAGGGGTACAGCTGTGAATAGTCTTTTCCCCCAAGCTTAGTGTCATACTCTCTTAAAAGCTAAAAGAGACAAGGATGTAAAAAACCTTATTAAATCCTGGCCTTTCTAGTCAGATAGTCCTGGCTTGACCACTTAACACCTTTACCAACTTGATCCCTCTCAGGTTGTTTCTGCGTCTGTAAAATGGAAGTAGTTTGCTTGGTTGTCACAGTGAGTTGCCCAGGGGTAGATAAATCTCAGTAGATGCAAAAGATAGAAAGGTGATTTTTTTGTTTTTAAATATATCTTTATTGATTTCAGAGAGAGGAGGAGAGAGAGATAGAAACCAACGATGAGAAAGTCATTGATCGGCTGCCTCCTGCACACCCCTGACTGGGGATCGAGCCCACAACCCGGGTATGTGCCCTGACTGGGAATCAAACCACCATCTCCTGGATCCTAGGTCAATGCTCAACCACTGAGCCACGCCCGGCCAGGAAGGATAGAAAGTTTTAATGGCAGCAAATGCAGAGACCACCAGGGCCCACCACACAGAGCAGAAGATACCAGCATGTTCCCTGGGAGGGCCTGCTTCCCAGGCCCCAGGTTCCCCTCATGACATCCAGCTGGATGGCACCACTGTCAGGGAGCTGCCAAGCTCTGTGAGAGGCTCTTATGCTGCTCACCCCCCACCCGCCTTCCTCTCCCTGCATGTGCTCTAGCTCTGCCCTGTGCCAGTCCCATCCCCCAGCACAGCCCTGAGTGTGTGCTTCCAGACCTGGGGACCTGAGGGGTGTTCCCTAGGGCCAGCCTCAGCACATTCCGCATTGCTGGTACTTAACTCACAGGATTGTTTTGACAGATTACAAGGTAAAGCTTTTGGTATAGCGCTTAGCACAAAGTCAGCACTCAATGAAGGTATTAATACCATTATAATGTTATAATACATTATAACATTAATTATTAATTAATACATTAATACCATTCTTATTCACAGTGAGATAAAACATTAGACAAACTATTTCAGAAGAATCTTTTCCAAATATGGTTAGATAACATGCTTACATAACAAAATGTATTTTCTCAGGTCAAACACACACCTAAGTTTTGTCTCCTTAATTTGAGAAATTCTTTACAATGAACCTCTGCTGCTGCTTTATTTTCCAGAAAAATAAGTGAATATTATCCTCTTAACCCTTCACCTCCAACCCAGGAAAACAAAACAACCCATAAAATGTGAAACCAGGATTTGCTCGTATCATTTGATAATGTCCATACAACATAAGGACTGTATTTATTGTGCTGCTGGCCACATTTCAGTATTAGAGTACTAGAATTATTACAGTAACAACCAGCTAAATTTTCACTACTTAATGCTTTGTGTATCCCCTAAGTTACTTAACTGGTCCATGTTTTCAGTTCTAAACACATTTTGTCCTAAACAAGTTGAGGTGATGAGGTTTGCGGAAACGGGGGCCCTTTCTCCCACCCATCAGTAGTCCTGGCCTCATTTCCAGGTGCTGTTTGGCACGGCCGACGGGCAGGTGATCGTCATGGACTGCCACGGCAGGATGCTGGCCCACGTCCTCCTGCACGAGTCCGACGGCATCCTTAGCATGTCCTGGAACTACCCTGCCTTCCTGGTGGAGGACAGCAGTGAGAGCGACACAGACTCCGACGACTACTCCCCGCCCCAAGGTAGCTGGCTGCTCCACAGGGACGAGTGTCTGGAGGGGAACGAACCCATTTAGAGGAGGAAGGGTAACAGTCTGCCATGGGCACAGCACTCTAACTTACTGGAAAGGGTCCTCGGGCTGAAGTGAGGCCAGTCGGCCTCATCTCTGTTCCTGATTTGACTCTGCCATCCCCTTTCTCGCTATCACTGGGCACGCTGATGAAGTGCCATTGGCTTAGGTTTTCCTACATATAAAATGTATGACCCTTTCTGTGTCCTGGGGAGTAGTGAGAATAAAGAGAGCTGAAGATGAAGTATGCTGACAATAACTAATATGTGGTGTTCCTCCCCTAATGTTAAAGCCCATAGCTTTAATTGTGTGAGAAAAGGATTATTAGTTCTGCCCGTAATGAAGGCCAGCATGTTGGGCAGATAGGTATCTGTGTCTCTGTCTTTATTTGGGGGAGAAACTCTTACCTCTCTCAGTTTAGAAAAACCTGCCTCTCCACCCCTTCACCTCCACCCCTAACCCCCATAAGCCTCACAGTGATACTAAACCAGATTAGTTGGTATCTGAGTTTTTACCCATTTGGACCAGTAATGAACGATTGTCTCAGACTTGGTGGGGGTGATTTTTAACTCCAGCCTCCACCCCGCACAATGTCTTACCCTGAAATATGTGAGACCCAGCGAAAGGCACAGCCTTTGACGTTGGTGCAACTGTCACGAGCCAGTGTCAGCACTCAGCGCTGGCCTGCCCAGGACCCTGGCTCTTCCCCAATGTCCTGTCTCCCAAACCCACCTCTTTTTATTACAAGACAAAATCATAGTATGAAATAGTAGAACGGATGGCTGCCTGGTTAAGGTGGTCACACTGTGCTGAGTGCTCTAATGGTCTAAGGGCACACTCTGGACAATTTCTGCCCTTTCCTGTGACGTGTGTTTGTCCCATGAAGGGCTGGTCTAGTGATAATCTTTAAAATACACCTCTCATCAGCACGTGCCCCATTGGGACCTGGAATGCTCCCGCTTTGTCTTCTCCTTCCTGTCCCAGAAGTGATATGTTCTGCTTCCCAGAGAATATACATACACATTTACTTGTGTGTGTGTCTTTATTTTAGGAGAAGATGTTTACACATGAAAAAAAAATTAAGATCAGTGGTAGTATTTCAGAATAGGTGGGTCTTTAGGGAGTGTGTTCTTATCACCCACAGATCCATTTGGGAAGTAACTATGCCTTTTGTTAGTACGACCCAGCCTTGAGTGAATTGTTGATCATTTCTTCAGCCTCATAGTAATAAAATCAGTGTCTTAAAACATTGGACTCAGCATGGTTTTAAAACAGAACTTTACCAGAGTGAATTCAGATTTACTGATCCCCACTTATTATTGTAAGAAACAAGATCCAGAGACCAAGGTTTTGAAGCAAGTGTAGATTAAGTATAAGAACAGAATTCAGTACCTGGTGCTACTCTAACCAGTTGCCTTTCTCAGAAGCAGTGAGGTGATTTGGAGATGGTGGAGTTTGCCTTTCAGATAGAATAGCGTTTTCCTGGTGGCCAAGGGAGTTTGAGTGCAGAGGTAGGTACCTCAGCATGTTCAGGTGAAGCAAAGGAGAGCGGTAACTTGGGATTGTCTGCAGGCAGGGCTGAGTCGGGGTGAGCAGGCGGATGTCAGGAAGGCCCACCCGGATGTCTGCCAGAGGTGAGCTCGGAGTAGGTGTGACGCATAAGGGAGCCTCTGAGAGAGCCCTGATTCACCCTAGCCCATGGGCGGGACTGACTGACTTTTTAAACAACACATGAACGAATCCAGAATGTGGTCCATCATGGTTCCTTTCTTAACTAGTGAGTACTGCCTGACTTTACAAAGCAAGTGTTTCTTTTGTGCTGATTGCACTGTGAATATAGCAGAATTCTTTGAACCACATCCAACCTCAGCCGCCTTTCCAGATTTGGGGTCTCTTAAGTTAAAAACTTAACTAAGAACCCCTATAGTGGCTGCTGTGGCTGCTCAGTTCCCATAACATTCAATGAAAGAGCATTTAGTGTTGATAACAGCTTTCCTCTGCATGTTGGACCAGGATTAAGAAAACATTTCCCTTTTCTTCCCATCATTCTTATACATGATGGGACAATAGTAGTGAGTATGCAAAACCAGAGTTTATTCTTGTATTATTTATTATTGTATTATTTTCCATACGAACAACTGTAAACCAACTTTTTCCCCATCCTGTATGTTATATGACATTCAAATAATTCACTTTTATACATCATTAGAAACACATAACACATTAGCACCCAAGTTAATAAACTTTTCCCACATACTTTTCCCACCACACCTCTCAGGGTTCTCTGGTGAGCACCCTCTGTGCGCTGTGTAGGTTGGAGTGGTGTGGAATGGTGCTTTATTTAGTAGCATCCCAGTCTAGAGCCTGATCTGCATTGTCGGGCACTTTTCAAGACCCTTCAAGATTGCAGCGTTGTTGCCCTGGATTTGGGTCATGTGCTCGTTGTCTCTTTTTCACTCAGCACTTTTGTTTTCACAGATGGTCCAGCAGCATATCCCATCCCAGTGCAGAATATCAAGCCGCTGCTCACTGTCAGCTTCACCTCGGGGGACATCAGCTTAATGAACAACTATGATGACTTGTCTCCTACTATCATCCGCTCAGGACTGAAAGGTACAGAGGCTGCATATGACCCCAGGCCCAGGGATCAGCTCAGCCTACCAGGCTGGTTGTCGTACACCCAGTACTTACTGATTCTTGTCCCCTGCAGTGACCTCTTTCTGACTTAGGGAGTCTATTAGTAAAGGCCATTTCTTTTTGCTTTTCTACTTATCTTCCCAGTCTTGCCTAGAGGAAGGATTCCTGATCTTCAGTCTTCATCTTCACCTGCTGCTCTTCTCCCACTACAACAAGAGTGGTCCTCTCCCTGGTGTTCGGTGTGTTTGTCTCTGGCTGACACTGTGTCTGTAGAGTATTGGACGGCAGTACCTGCTGTTCTTGAGGCAGCAGACAGTGCACGAAATACATTAACACAGAAGCCCCTGTAGTTTTAAGGCTTATTAAGGCCCTGATGGTTGTGCATACTGGTTTTTGCTGTCAAAGGGCTCTCACATTGCTGTGTCCCTTGATACTATTAGTTGTATAATTGTTAGAACAAGAAATGGCATTATTATTATGAAACTTACTCCTTTTAAAAGACTGACTTGCCTTCGTAGACTATAACTGTCTCAGGATAACTTTATTACTGTCTAATGCACTCAGAAATAGTCAGGAGGCTTTGTCTAGAAGTAGATAACAAAGATTATTCAAGGGTCTTAGGGTTTGCAAACCAGAAACACAACTAGGCAATACCCAGACTATTCAAACAGAGAAAGAAAACCCGAGGCTCTTAAAAAGCACATTCTTGAAAAGAATCAATCCTGCATTCTTAGCCCCTGCATTGGTCCAAGATGGTAATCTTCAGATGTCCTGTGGTCTGGACAGTGGAGCAGTTTCTTTTTGAGGTCATTCAGATGGTCATCTGAGGGTTTGACGTATGTCCAGGCATTGAAGCACAATTACCCAAGATGCATTCGGGCACTGACAGAGGACTGGAAAGTCCAGACGGTTAAGTTCCCAGGCTAGTTAAGACAAGAATAGAATAATTTCCTCATGCCTCAGCCTACTTTATTGAATAATTTAGCAGCTTGACCATAGTGACTCCATTTTATTTATTCACTCTATTCAGCTGAAGAAATTCCTGGCCATTTACTTGTAAATATTTGGGCTCATTCTTAATTTGGACAGACAGCTCCCACCTAGTAAACAGACTTACCTTGAGTGCTCTCAGGGCTCATCTTTGAGCAACCTCTGAGTATGATTGTGTGTCAGTCCTGAGGGGGCAACAACCCACTTTTCTGTTGGGAAAAGACAAAATGCAAGGAACGTTATTAAAATGAATAAATAGCAAAAAGCATGGTGCAGGTACTCCCTCACCCATTGACCAAAGCGGGGCAGCCGGGGACCTTTGGGGATTAAGCGCTGTCGCCTTTATTTCTGCAGCATTGCAGCGATGTTCTTGCCCTAAACACCTGTAGACTTCATCTTTTTGTTATTTTTACCTGTTTGTGTTAGTGGCTGCTCCTTTTGACTTCTTTGTGTTTCCGAAGGTACCATCCAGAAAGGTTGTTTCAGTTTCATCATCATGACAAGGCTCTTCACTAGAACCGTCGAGGCATTTGGGTATCCAGAGCACACTGAAGTGTATGCACAGACCCTCTCCCTTCCCCATCACCTTGAAAAATCTATTCGCCAGGATATGTATTTGATTCTTCTAAGTTACCTTTCATTTCCTGGTTTGTACTCCACCTTATTCATACCCTACTGTATGAAAAGGGGGGAATTCCTGTTACTGATGCTTTCACTCAGGTTGTAGAGTTTTTTCATTTGGTGCTTGTCTGTAACTACTTCCGCTGAGCCCTCTGCTACCTCTGTCTCTGGTTTCTGTCTGTGGCTGACTTGACAAGCAAGCTCTGGCTTCCCTGGGTCTGGAGAGTCATCTTGTCCTGGAGGCCACTGTCCACTCTTCAAGGGAAGTTCAGTTTCTCAGAATGGCTGTTGTTAATGTCAGCATCAATACCACACATGGATAAGAAAGATGCCGTGATCATGTGTGACCTGTTAGAGCTTAGGAGCTGTGGAATTCCTTTCCAGCCCCTCTGCAGAATGGGCTCCTGGGTTGCAAGTTTCAGGGATCTCTGTATAAGGCACAGATAGTCTTAGGGCCTCGAGGGAGAAAAACTAGCCCGTAAATCTTCCTAGTACTAACAGTTCGTTTGCCAGCAGGAATAAGTAGTGGCTCATATTGGGATTAGACAAACCACGTAATAGCCATTTATTGTAAGCACTAAAAGGCTGGTAGGAGGGCATCACATCTCCAGTGGGGACATTTCTCTGATAGCACTATCACCCAACAGAAGTGTTTCTCTTCTTTTTCTAAACCCCAGAACATTATCAGCTGCTGACTAAGAGTCAGGGCCTTCCTATGTAGATGTATTCTTTACCTGAACATTATCTTCCCAGTGGCACATAGAAATCAAATAAAGTTAGGCTTTGCTAGTGATTTACTTTTTACTTTTAGCATTTATAACCTCTTTGAGTCATCTCTTGCGGGGGGGGGGGGGATGCACAACAATGGGAAAAGCACTTAGGATGTACAGTCACAGGTTTTATTACCTTGGCTGCTCTCTCAGAGCTCTGCAAGTCCTACTATGGAAATGCTGGCATTAGAGATAGATGTTTAACATGCCAGCTTTATCGTATGTTGTCTTTGCCTGATTTAGTTATGTTTCGGGGCACTGCAATTCCTATCTAAGTAATAAAACCTGTTTTTAATAGAGTCTTTGTTGCCTTCAGAGAAATCGGTAGCCAATATCTTTATGAGAGAAAAGGGAAGAACTGCTGTTGTATTTGCTAAGCATCTCTGTTTTTTAAACTACTTAAGTGAAAGTTCAGGGAGGGTCATGTTTCAAGCTGACCATTTCTTCTTTGTGATTTCAGAGGTGGTTGCCCAGTGGTGCACGCAGGGAGACCTCCTCGCGGTCGCTGGTATGGAACGGCAAACCCAGCTTGGCGACCTTCCCAATGGCCCTCTCCTGAAGAGTGCCATGGTCAAGTTCTACAATGTTCGTGGGGAGCACATCTTCACACTGGACACACTTGTGCAAGTAAGGCTGTGTGTGGGGCACTCACTGTGATGCCCTGTGTTAGTGTGCCCCCAGTCTCCATAACATACTTGTGAGTTGGTTATGCTCACTGTAATTGTCTTTGACAGATTTTAATCTTTTGTTGACTTTAATTATATTATGGGATATGAACCATGAAAAATAGGGAGAAAGACATTTTTGCCTTTTAACCAAAATAATTTATTTCATTACCCAAATGAGTGGACAGTAAGCAGAGTGACCTAGTGTTTATCATCACAGTGAAGTAGAATCAGAAATGTGCAAAAGTGAATGCTGAATCTTCATTTTTTTCACTAGGATTTTATGTTTGTTATGCCAGTAATGTACTTTTATATTCACCTAAGTTACTGTTAAACAATGTTTAAAAGCTTAAAGGTCTTTAAGAAAGTCTACACAGGTGGGCCCCTTTCTGTTTGTTTTTATGTTCCAGAAATCTTTAGACCAGTTCATTTCTTGTCCAAGTCAGTTACAGTAGAAGATGAAATTCTTAGCAGGGAGTACTGGACAGAGAGCGGAGAGTGAGTTGATGATTGATGGGGGTAATAATAAACTAGGGACTTATGTCCTAACCTTACCCAGCTCCTCAGAGAGGCAGGTATACCAGACTGGGGTATTTTGTAATTAGATGCAGGCATAAATTATTTAAATGTATCTTCAAAACAAATTATAGCAAAATACACATAACAAAATTTACTATCTTAACCATTTTTAAGTGGTTTAGTAGTGTTAAGTGTATTCCATTGTGGTGTAACCAATCTCTAGAACTTTTTTATAAAACTGAAACTTTAATAGCATTCTGTTTCTATGAATTTGACTATTCTACATACCTCATATAAGTGCAGTCATACAATGTTTGTCTTTTTGCGACTTTTTAAAATTTCACTTAGCTTAATGTCCTTAAGGCTCATACACGTTGTAGCATGTGCCAGAATTTCCTTCCTTTTTAAGGCTGAATAATATGTCATTTTACGTATATGTGTGTGTGTGTATATATATATATATATATATATATCCTATTTTATCCATTCGCGGATAGTGGACGTTTGGGTTCTTTCCTCCTTTCTGCTATCAAGGATAATAAATGCTGTGAACAAGGGCATACAAGTGTGTCTTTGAAAAACTGCTTTCGGTTTTTTTGGATAAATACCCAGTAGACTTGCTAGATCATATGGTGGTTCTGTTTCTAATTTTGGAGGAGCTGTCATACTGTTTTTCATGGTGGCTGCACCATTTTACATTCCTGCCTATGGTACCCAAAGGTTCTGTCTTCTCTATATTCTTGCCAACACTTGTTATTTTCTATTGTATTTTTTTATAGTAGCCATCCTAATGGGTGTGAGGTTTTGATTAGTATTTCCCTGATTATTATGTTGAGCATCTTTTCTTGTGCTTTTTCATCTGCTTATTGGCCGTCTGTGCTTCTTTGGAGAGATGTCTCTTCAAGATCCTTGCCAATTTTATTATATTTATTTATTTTTAATATATTTTTATTGATTTTTAGAGAAAGAGGATGGGAGAGGGTAAGAGAGAGAGAGAAACATCGATCTGTTGCTCCACCCATTTATGCATTCATTGGTTGCTTCTTGTATGTGCCCTGACCCCAGAGATAGAACCTGCAACCTTTGGCATATCAGGACAACACTCTAACCAACTGAGCTATACAGCCAGGGCTGCCAGTTTTTTTGTTGGATTATTTTTGTTGTTGTTGTTGAGTTACAGAATTTAAATATATCTTTTAACAATGCATTATCTTCTGTGGGCAAATAAGCATTTTTTTCAAGTATCCAGCAAACATTTTGAGGGGCTGCTGTGTGGCTAGCACTGAGCTCTAATCTCTAAGTGCTAGTGTATAGGAGTATAACGCAGGAGTCAGTCAAGATAATAAGCTGAAATTAGGTTCCAACCAAAGCTGGAGAGTGTGATTTTTAAAGTGAGTCAATGCTATTCATGCCTTCTTTACAATCCCTAGGGGCAGGAGTAGTACAGATTGCCTAAAATTAGGAATTGGAAAGATTAATACAGTAGAAAAACACAAAAAAATTGAAGATTTAGGAACTATTGGGGATGTTATGAAATCTGGGTAGATGCTTTATGACCTGAGACTAGGGAGGGTGAAGTCATGATAAGGCATTTTCAAGAGGAAGTGATAAAAACAGGGTGGGAATTTGTGGTTGGATAGGAAATTCAGATTACTATTCCTATTTTAGAAGTGAAGTAGTTTTGAGTGATGAAGCACATTAACCGGGGAAGAACTACAGTGGAGTCGAGTTGAAACCATTAGTGTGAGGCCAAGGTGTATGGGAAAATCAGCATAGGTACTGGAGTCCCTGCACATTTGGGATTGAAGGAGAGTTAACCGTGTTTACAGTTTGACCCTTCTGCCAGTGCATTGCCTGGAACGTAGTAGGTGCTCAGTAAATACTTGTTCAGTGGATTGATGGCTGGACAGTTGTCATCATATGCTTTCTTTAGTTCTTTCTGTTGGTTGTATGAACCAGTAGGCTGTGTGCCCTTATCAGTCAGATCTCATACCAGCTTTAGATCTGTAGCTTAACTGGAAGGCAAGTAGGAGAGGATGGGAATTTTCAGCTCTTTCTGAATCAATAAGGCTTTTGTTTTTATTAGGACGTTTGTGAATTGTGGTGCTGAAACACACAAGTGCGCGCAGCATTGTCCACTCTTCTCTTGGCACAGGGCGCCCTCCGCAGCATCTGTCCCCTCGGTAGGGAAGGCTCCTTCCTGCCGCCCAGCTTGGGAGAGTCTATCCTGCTCAACGCCAGACCAGTCGCATTCTTTTGTAACTCTACCCAGTGGTTTCGGCTACTCTTCTCTATGAACCCTTGGGTGCTTCATATCTCTGGCATGTATCACGCTTTTCTGTCCACTTGCTTTATTTTCTTGAAGCCAAAGACCACGTTTTCTTCATCTTCCTGACCTTCGCCATGCCTAGAATGTAATAGAGGCTCAGTGGCCTTAACTGTTGCAAAAGCTCTCATCAGCTTTGACATAGAAGTATCATGGGTGTTGAATTTAAACTGTCTGTCTGCGTTTGGGGATTAGAGAGGGACTTGGCTGATCTTTCTCTGGGGAAAAATATCCATACAGTGTCTCAGCATTTTAATTAATTATTGACTGTTTGTTTGTTTTTTCATTTGAACGGTTGTTTCAACCATTGAAAAAATTGCCTCAATTATATAAAGTTAAATAATGATGCTATTAAAAATCAAGTACAATATTAATTATATATAGCACCAACTTTTCTTGTCTGGAATGATTCAAAAATCACATGTTATTGTGCTGTGCTACTCAAGGAATCCAAAGGCAGTGACATTTTTATAGCAGGAAGGAAGTTAGGCAATTTATTGAACTGTTTATAAAAAGAATTTAATGCAGTTTAGATTGGATAATTTATTTCCAAGCTAATTAGATTGTAGGTTATTGCGTACAAAGCCATTGCCAAGCACTAACTTGCAGCAGCCTCAGTTTTAAAATTGATTCTCCTGATTTACTCATAATAGCGATGCCTGTGGCTGAAGCTCTTATAAGGAAATTTACTATAATTTATTTTCCTTTCCTTCCTACCTGTTGTAATTTAAAATCCTATAATTTATCTCTTTGGCTGTCATCTGTGACCATCTATATATAATAGCATATCTGTTCACCTGACACAGATTTTCAGAGTTAGCACTGCTGACTGAAGCTTGCTGGCTTCAGTCATTTGAGTCTTGGTTGGTGGTGGGTCAGTCGGTCAGTTTTGTTTTGTTGTAGCTTTACGAACTTTTTCTTGCATTAAAGGCAAGTGGGAGGGGCCACCTTATATTTTATAAGATTCTCTCATTGATGTGTAGGATATTTGGGTAAAAAAATTACAGGAGAAGGAAAAAGAAGAAGGTAGGTGTGGGAACTGGAAAATCAAATGAGAGATTGCATTATGGTCACAGACTTCTACCCTCTTGAAGGAGAACCCATTAGCAAAAGTATGTTTGCCTCCTTTTGTTGTGGATTAGCTTCACTCTACCTGTTCTCACGAAGCTGCCACGGGTGTGCTTTGCCTTTTTGTCCTAAATAGGTGAGTAAGTCCTTTCCCCAGTTAGCTGCTTACAAAATACAAAATGGTGTATTCTTTTAAAACTGAGATTGGGGTGACTAAATCCTGAGCTAGCTTTTATTTAACTTAGTTGGTGGCCAAATCATTGTAACATGATATTAAAAAATGTCCAACGCCATTTGTTGGTGACTAGTCACCAGCTTAGTCTGTTTGAAAGTGAGCTATTCTAGAAAGCTTTCCTTCCTTACACCCTCTTGTGCAAACATTAAATATCCCCATCTGCTGGGGCTGTTAGACATTTGAAGTGCATTTGCTCTAAGACAGAGATCCCCAGCTTCTTCATGGGGGAGCTGCAGACAGGAGGGACAGGCTGCAGTGACCTTCACAGGATGGGACCCCTCAGTGGGCCAGGTAGCAGGCCTCAGCCCAGGGCTCATGCTGCAGAGACCTTGTGTTTGGTGGATGGCCCTGTTTTCTCTCTCTTTGACCCTTTTGTTGTCTATTGACTTTTATCCTGCTTGATCAGCTTATCTTTAATATGGAAAGCACACCCTGCTTTGTATTTCTCTTACATTTTTAGAATTCACCTAACTCACTACTGTATACAAAAATAGTAACATAGTGAGGAAGCGTTCATTCCAATTCAAAAATAGATCAATTAGTTTCCTCATCTCAGTCGGTCCTCTGCTGAAACGACCTCTGCTGAAACAACCCCTGCTCTTTGTCTCACTCCTTACCCTCCCTACTTTAGTTTTACTTCATTGCACTTTCACCACCTGACAGTATCGAATAGTCTGGGCAGGTACTAAGTTCTCTCTCTCTCCCTCCACTCTCAGAATGTCAGTGCCATGAGGGCGAGGATTTGATCTTACTCTCACACCTATAGTCTGTCTGGCCCATTGTACACACTTAACAGATGTGTACTGAATGACTGACTGGCAGCTCAGTAGATGAATAAATGACTGGACGGATGCGTGGCCTCTATTGTATAGTGGCAGGGGAGGGGTTTAAGGGGTATTTGGCATGTCTTTGGATGCCATAAGCAGTTGAAACTGGCCCTTGACCATGCTGTTCCATTGTGCTGTGGCAGGGGAATAATGGGAGCAAACTAACCTGTACTCCTTTTAAATGGCTCAGCACCAGCAGTGAGAGAGAGAGATGTGGACCCTTGACTGTCCAGGTATGCCTCGTTTTATTGCTCTTGCTTTATTGTGCTTTGCTTTATTGCCTTTCACAAGTATTGTGGTTTTTTACAAATTCAAGGCAAGACTCTCCACTAGCAAAAAGATTTTGACTCACTTTATTGTCATACTTCCTTTACTGTGGTGGTCTAGACCTGAACCCGTAGTACCTGTGCCTGTGCATTAACCCCTTACCTCCCCACCTGGGCCGTGCCCCTCACTGTTCCACCAGACTCACCTAAGCACTGGATTGCCGCCTCACTAACACCCCTCCAAAAGGCAGCTCACTTTCCTCCCCTTTTGCCTCTTAATTTCGATGCACGAAATAGGTGAACTACACAAATTAGGATTTGAATGTTATCAGTTTCATAGTTCTAGCCATCACTTCTAAAAATGGTTATTTTGTTTGATTTGAGAAAGAGATTGTCCAAAGATTTACACCTGAGTGTTTCCCTGGCAGACAGCAGCTGTTCAAACAAAAGCATTAACCTGTGGGTGGTGGGTGGGTGTGTCCCCTGGAGTGCCTCCAGATTTACTGGACTTGAACATTGGGTGCCTTTCTGTTCTGCAGCAGCTGATCCCAGGTGGTGGGAGTTTTAGGGAGGTTACAGCAGTCTGTGGGGGAGGGCTGCAGGCAGGCTGACCGTGGTCCTAGAGGACAGAGTGGCAGACGTCACTGATTGTGAGGCAGCTAAGTCAAGACTTAACTCTGGTAAAAGCCCCCTGCCCCATGTCTGCAAGCACAGGTAGTCACCAGCACTTTTAGTCTTGTTTAGATCTCCACAACAACAGAACATTTTGTAGCCAGGCCTCTGTAGTCTGGAGTACCAGTAAAGAGCACAGGAAAATGAGCACCAACTGGAAATGAGACTAAAAAAGTACGATGTCATGGGATAAAAGGACTTATGTCTGTGTGCAAATGCTTGTATGCATGTGTGTATTTTCTCCTCCCTCTTTCTGTTGCACTCTCGCTCTCCAGCTTTACTGAGATATAATTGACGTTTAGCACTGTGTACAACAGGTGGATTTGATACAATTATATATTACAACATGATTTCCACCATTGTGTTACCTAACACCTCCGTCACACCATATAATCACTATTTCTTTTTTAAATTTTTACTTATTGATTGATTTTAGAGAGAGGAAGGGAGAGGGAGAGGGAGAGAGAGAGGGAGAGAGAAACATCCATTTGTTGTTCCACTTATTTATGCATCATTGGTTGATTCCTGTATGTGCCCTGACTGGGGATCGAACTCACAACCTTGGAGTATTGGGGCAAACACTCTAACCAACTGAGCTCTACCCGGCCAGGGCTCACCATTTCTTTTTTGTGGTGAGAAAATTTAAGATCTACTCTCATCAACTTGCAAGTGCATAGTAAAGAATATTATGAACTATAATCACCATGCTGTGCATTAGATCCCATGCGAAAGGACTTTCTACAGGTTTACAGGACTTACAATGTTCCTGAGATCATGGCCCTGTCGCGCACAGCCTCAGACTCAACGGTCATTACAATAATTTCCCCACATCAGATACCTCAGAATCTTCAGTCAAGAGGGGCAGCTCTCACTATTTATGAATTCTTCCTTATTTTTCTAATACGACCTTAATTATGGCAAAGGTACCAGTATTCATACAGGGAGTATATGCTATAAAAACTAAGATAATGAGCACCCTCCCCCCTACTCCCGTGCTGGCATAAACTGTCACTGGCTTGGGCAACTAAGTGAATGCTGTGCCCCAGATTGCTTTCCTATGTACCCTCATCCTCCTCTTAGGAGACCGCATTTCCTGGTAACACTGCTGCAAATAACAGTTTTTCCTTTGAGGCCCTGCAGGATTCACTTCTCCAGGCTAAAAAGTTTTAGCTCTTTTCTGCTGGTTCTAGTTTTCAATCTTTTCAGGTCCTTTTGCTCCCTTTTGTGAAGAATTGTGTTTTCCTGCTCAATGCCATGCCCAGTGTGGAGTAGCACAGCCCCTCCTCACCTTCGAGATGTGCCTCCGGCTGTTGCGTGCTCACCTAACAGTACTGCTTGGCTGATTTCTCTCCGCTTGTGGGCCTACATGACCAGTGGATTCTTTTCTGCCATAATGAATCATTCCTGTCATCCATTTGCTATTTATGCAGCCCTGTTTCTTCTCTGAACTATTTGCCTTTTCTACAGACTTGTGTTTTGGTTTGTTTCTGAGTAAAAAAAATAGCCTTGACCAAAGGAATTAAGGAGAAGCTATGGGGAGAATTTGGATTCATTTCTTTATTTGTGATTGACAGTTTAATTTTTTAGTAGGACATCACACATCTTTACGAGGTTATATACTGACAGTTACTAGAGGCAGTAAGGTGAGCAGCAGCTGTGGAGGAGAAAGGGGTGGGAATCAGCTCTCCCACTAGTATCTGCAACCAGGACCTCGGCCTCTCAGCTTCACTCCTTCCTGTGTTAAATGGGAGTGTGGATACCTCCGTGGGGGCTTCGAGAGTTAGAGGAGATGGCATGTGTGCTTGTTAAACAATGTAGTGTGTCAGTGGAATGTAGTAAGTTTTTAAACCATGACCGTTATTTCTGTTACGATGGGGAGTGACAATACATGTAAATGTAACAGAGAAGGTTTTATGCAGTTTGAAGGTCTGTATACCTGGTTTAAGTTCCTTTGTACAGGATGTAAGAGATACATACTCATCATGATGATTTTAAAACCCTCCCAAAGCATGCAGTCAACTATCACACAGAGATGGTTACTATGGAAAGCAGAACTAGGAGGGAGGGGACTGGAGGAGGAATACATGTAGCCTTTCTGTGTGACCGTTGGAGTGGCAGGTAGGATTCAAAAGTAATGGGAAGTTGGAGGAGGAAGTTTCTGGTGTTTCTGCAGCCAGTTCCGACCAGTCAGGTTGTGCTAATTGAAAACTCTTCTTCATTACTTGAGCTCTAGGTTGTAAATATCTTAGGAGACTCAGGGTTGGGGTTGGGGGCAGTAGCATGTCTTTAAGATTAATCATGATTTTGGTATTAGTAGACCTCTGTCCTGACCTTCACTTATGGGGATTGATGATACCAAAGAACATTGTGTATTTTTTATGTGTTGTCTGCACTGTCTTCAGCAGTGAGTAGCCTTGCTCTGAATTGCAGGTCTCTCTATGGGGTCTTCCTTCTGTGTGGGACCCTCTTGTAAAGAGTCCAAAGGACCCATCTTGGAAGTTTTTGGAAGCCCCAGACTTGAGTTCCAGGCTCCCTGGTCCTCTCTGTGATGGAAATGGAAGTTGAATTATCTTCAGCCTAGCAGTTTGTTTTGAAGTTGAAACCAGGATTAGCTGACCCCCGGGGGCTATTTTAAGCAAGCGTCTTTATGTGTTCCTTTTATCTTGATGTTTGTCATAAAGTGTTGTGAAAATTCTGTTCCTATCTGTCATTCATATAAAAGATCTGGTATCCCCACTTCTCATCTTTGAAACCCCTCAAGACCTCATTAAATTAGAGCTCCCATCTGCCTGGCTTGGAATAAACAAATTCTCTCACTGCTTCTCCATCACGGCTTTCACCTTTCTTTCTTCCTTGGCTAATCTTACTTAGACGGCGCCCCTGAGCTTTGAGTTTTTTCAGTACAAGCAGTTTCTACTTGCACATTTGGATGTCGGCCTGCCTTTTCAAAGCAGGTAATGGCAACAAACCCCCAAGAGGCTACCCGAGAACCTGTGTTCCCTCTCTCTCCCCCTTCCAGCTACCTCTCTACTTTCTCTCGGCCCCAATCAGCACTACGGCTGAGTATCACAGTGACTTAACGTGTCAGGTATGACCTGTGAATGGTCCCTGTAGCACTTTGACATCTTTCATCTCCTTTAATGCTCACAGCTCCCACTGACGCATAACAAAGTAGACTTGCAGAGGTTATGTAATAGCCCCCAGGTCACACAGCTCCTGCCCCAAATCCAGTATTGATTTGACTCTAACCTGCTCCCTGTCAGGAGAAAAGGGAAGGGCCTTCTGGTCCACCTCATCACCATCTGCCCCAGCCATGGGAACAACCACCAGTTATTTGGGGGATCCAGATAATCAGAGCTTTAGTAAGGAGTATGGATTACTGTACCCTAAGATGATTGCATCTTCTGGTAGAAACACCGCTACATTAGGTTTTATGACACTAAATTAAGTGAGATAATACATGTGCAAGAACTTTGTAAAACTATTCCAGTACTCTATCTGTACTCTGGCCTGAGGAGCTAACTACTTTTCGATGGAAGTACTGAATTTTCATAATACAGTATTGAGCATTCTTTATTGTACTTTTTTAAACAAATACTCTCAAAAACTATTAAGTCACTTTATTTTGCTTGAGACAAGCATGCATGGTCTTTCTTTGCTTGCAAGAGTAAAAGCTCACGTGTGGTTGCTCTTCACTTCCTGGCAGCGCCCCATCATCTCCATCTGCTGGGGCCACCGGGACTCCAGATTGCTGATGGCTTCAGGACCGGCCCTGTACGTGGTACGTGTGGAGCACCGGGTGTCCAGCCTGCAGCTGCTGTGCCAGCAGGCCATCGCCAGCACCCTGCGAGAAGACAAGGATGTCAGCAAGCTGACCCTGCCCCCCCGCCTCTGCTCCTACCTCTCCACTGCCTTCATCCCCACCATCAAGGTAGAGCCCTCTTCCTTCCCTCCCCCATCCCTCCTCCCCCCTCTCCCTGCGGAGAGGAGGACAGGGACGGAAGATGGCTGAGAATCCCGGGGCAGCACGGGAGTCAGGCCTGCCCTTGACAGGAGCGCCTGGGTGGGACGGTGTGCGGCTCGGCAGAGCTCCACCGCGCTCTGCCGCAGGTGCATCATCTCCAGCGTGTCCGCGAGGGATTCGCCTCGAGTGATGGACTTTAGCTTTCTCGGGGCGGAGGCAGGCTCCAAGCTCGGTTGCTGCGTCGTCCTGACGGTCAGGCTTAGTCATGACTTCCTGGCAATGCTGCCATTACTCCCACTTGAGAAAGCATCCCTAAAAGTTGAGTAACTTCCTCCAGAGCTCCTTATGGGAATGGTCAGGGTTGAGCCCAGTCCAATTTTAGGGCCCACCGTGCTCACCACTGTGCTGAGGAGGAGCAGCCCCCGCCCAGCACACGCCGTCAGCTGTCTTTATACTGATTGTAACTCGAAACTGCTTTTCAGTGATAGCACGTGAGATGTGTCTGCCAGGTGCTCTTCAGGTGTGGGTTGCCCCCTAACCTAAGGTTCTTTTCTGCATTCTCTTACTGTCTCTGCTTCTAAGTATTAGATTAACTTGTTGGTTACTTCTTTCCAGAAACATCAGTTTTTAGAATCTGTTGTGATTTTTTTCAAGTTGCTTTTCAATCTTGCTTCTGCTCCTGGGGAGTTTTTAGAAAATACACATGCCCAGGCCCACCTCCCAGAGATTGCAGTTTCATTGTCTGAGGTGGGATTTTGGCTCAGGTGTTTTTTAAAAGCTCCCAGGAGATTCTCATTTGCACCCAGCGTTATCAATCACCATTCCATACCACATGGTTAACGCAGAGCAACCAGTGAGCCCACACTGTCTCCTTTTTTTTCTGTGTCCTGCCTTCAGCCCCCGATTCCAGACCCTAACAACATGCGAGACTTTGTCAGCTACCCCTCAGCTGGCAACGAGCGTCTGCATTGCACCATGAAGCGCACGGAAGACGACCCAGAGGTGGGCGGCCCATGCTACACACTCTACCTGGAGTACTTGGGCGGGCTCGTGCCCATCCTCAAGGGGCGGCGCGTTAGCAAGCTGCGGCCAGAGTTTGTCATCATGGACCCCCGGACGGATAGCAAATCAGGTGGGCCCCCTCGCCAGAGGGACTGGTGACCTAGTTGTCAGGTATGGTTCCTGACAGCCCACGCAAAGATAATGCCCATTTTTGGAATGTGAGCCTGTGGGCTAGCGTGGGCCATCCTCAGAGCTACTTCATTTCCAGATTCCTACTAAAGTTAATGATTCTCTAAATGTACTTTCTGATGGGGCTTTTAACCACATTCCACGAGGCTTCATGTGGTGGGGCTGTCAGTGAAGGAGAAGCTGGCCCAGGCAGGGCTCTGGATTAAAGATTCCTCTTCCAGTGGATCGTGTTCATTGAGGGCTTGACTGCTGTTGAGACAACCTACACATAATAGTGAGGTCTGTCTCTGCTTCCCCCCCCCCCGCCCCCCCGAGTGAATGTAGAATTAAAATTTCCAAACCTTCAACCTACTCTTCATCTGCTAGTGGTGCTTCTGTCCCTCACTAATCCACTGTGAACTCCTTTGTAGCTGACTACCAAGAAAATTCCTTGTTCATCCCTAAAGATCTTGCATGATGAACACTCTTTCCTTCTAAAACCCTCTCCTCTACTAGCTTCCTTACTCAGTGGATGTACTCAGGGTGCTCCCTGCACACCTGTCCCTGCGATTCTGCTTTGTGAGCCTCTAGAGCAGGAGGGGGCAATGTCCAGCCGTATATGGCCGCGAAATCATTTGGTCTTCCCCTACCAAGGCTTCACCAAAGAGAAGCAGTTCCAGCCATCACATTAGGGGTGAGTTAATTAAATGTTTGACCAAATATAGCAGGCTAATTTTTAAGTTAATCATTTTGTATGGTCCACAAATGATGTTATAAATATCCAATTGGCAGAAAGAAGGTTCCCCACCCCTGCTCTAAAAGGAAGGACTTTGTTCTTTTTGTTTGTACTGACTCTGCCCACCCGGTGTCCTTAGCTAGTGACTGTTGAGGCTGGATGCCCCTGTCAGCAGTACCTGCCAGCTCAAATGTTCTGCCACCCCCTGTAAAATTATGCTCAGCACTGACAGCAGACTGAGTGGCACTGTTTTCTGTGCCTGTCACCTGTCAGTTGGGCTACTGGGACCCCTAGAGGAACACAGTAGTCTTGCTGGGGCTCTGTCTGCCCCTGAATCCTGAGGGCCTGGAGAGAGGGAACTGAGTCATCTCTGTACCCCCAGTGCCTAGCAGGTGCCTGCCTTGAAACAACATGAGTTAAATTAGATCTGTTTTCATTAGTTTCGTGCTTGTTCTTTCCACATCTCAACTCCCATTCATTCTCCCTCCCCGGAGACTGGCCTGTGCCCCTCGTTATGTGCCTGCAACCACTGTGGTATGTAGTACAACCAGTTATCCTAGTAGCACAGTGCAATGGCTTTTTCAACGTTGGCCTCACTTGCCCACTCCAATATTCAGTTGGATCTTTTTTCCTTTTGACTCTTGATGAACTAGTACCAAGAGCAAGGAGAGCGAGTAGGAGAAATGGGGGCTGGTAGCGAGGCAGGCAAAAAGGAAGGGAGGAAAGATTCAGAAGGAAGGAAGCAAAGTGAGGAAACCGGGAGAGCAGTGGACGTGAACTTAGAAGGAAAATGTGGTTTTAGGGGACGGAAGAAGAAAGGAGCCATTGATTAGAGGTGGCCAAAGGAGGGGAAGGAATTGCAAAAGATGCCAAACTAGAGCTTGCATCACGCCTTTTTGTCCAGTGGCAATGTTGCCAAGGTTCCTCCCGTGTATACAATTATATGACACCTACACTTACATTAAGTGGTGAAGGGAACTGACATGAAGAGCTTGCTTCTGTCCCTTGGGTGCATACGTTCCCACCAAAGAATAGGGCAGAAGCAGCAGGCGGTGTGCTTTAGGGCTCACCGCCCCAGCATCTCCTCCTCCTTCCTGTTCACTTTATCAGCTCACACCACACACAGCCTGACTCAATTGCTGACAGTCCTTTGGGGGAAGAGATGTTTTATTTTTGTAATTAAAAGAATGAAAATGTTGTAGAGCAAAGCAGACCAACAATACGTATTCAGTGCCTGCTTTGTACAGGGTCCTTGAGTCTCCTATGGTTGTGAAGAAATACCAGGTATCTCTGCTGTCAAGCACTTTATAATCCCTTTTGGGTGATAAGACAGCTTAACACTTGAAAAGTTCAATAAAAAAGTCAAGATTTAAAATATCTCAAGACAAAAATAGACGATATGTCACAAGGCAGAATATGACTAATTGCCAACTGAATGGTATGTGGAAACTGCTTCAGAGGAGGAGCTTATGAAGTCAAGCCTCCACATCATTGTTTCCCCACCTCCCTGCAGGCTCTAGGCCTGCCCCTCACATCCATTCAGCAGGGCAGGGGTGTGCCCTGTAAATCTATAACCTAATGGGTGCCTGGTGGCTTATGCTACAATGATTGAGGTCCACTGTTGTCAGTGTCCTCCAAGTGACTTAACAAATATGTTTCTCAAAATTACCAGTGTGTATTTTTATAACAGATAGCATGAGTCCCAATAATTTTTTAATTTTTTTTTGCAAAAATCCACAAATTTTCAAAAGGAACATTCCTTGCTATGGTCTAAATTATGTCCCCCAGAACTTACACGTTGAAGTGCTAACCCACCAGTGTGACTGTATTTGGAGACCGGGCTTTTAGGGGGTAATTAAGGTTAAATGAAGATCTAAGCATGGTGTCCCCAACCAATAGGATTGGTGGCTTTGAAGAAAAGGAAGAGAGATCTCTCTCTCTACACGTACACTGAGGAAAGACCATTTGAGAACAGTGTAAAAGCTGCCACCTGCAAGCCAGGAAGAGAGCCCTCACCTCGACCTGACCATACCAACACCTGGATCTCAGACTTCTGGCCTCTCAAACTGTGATAAATAAATTTCTGTTGTGTAAGCCATCTAGTCTGTGGTATTTTGTTATGGCAGCCTGAGCAGACTAAGACAGAACTTGAAATATTTAAAAGTTGTTAAAACTGCATTTAAAGGTTTTTAAAATTCTAATAATACATCTGATTCAGGTTGCATATTTTGAAAAGCCTTTCATTCAGTCCAGATGAAATAAGCATATTCTTGAAAACTGACAAAATTGGAATGTAAAGCCTCAGATAGTTTAGCTCAGACTTTGGTTCTCAAAGAGCAATCCCAACTTACATCTTTCTACAACTTGGGTGTTTGCTCCAGAATTTCCATGATAAATTGATGGCACCGCATCTGTAGAACTAAGAGGTACATCTGGCCACCAGCCCTGGCTCCCAGCTTGTGGATATGATAGCACTGAATCTCTGGTTGTGTTGATGCTAGGTGGCAGACAAGCGGGACTCAGGGCATGTGCTCAGAGAATGACTTTCTTTTCCTCACACACCCCCTTTAAATCCATCCTGTGTGGAGGTCCTCACTGCTCCTAGATGAGTGGTTCTGAACCTTGTCTGCTCATGGGAATCCCCCAGGAGCTTTAACAATCACCATCCCCTCCCCCACACCCCAGGATTCTGCTGCAGTTGGTGTGGGATGCAGCCAGGCAGCAGAGCAAAGACCTCATTTTTCTGTCAGGAAGTATTTATTGAGTCCCTGGGGTGGTTTTCATCTCTGTGGTTACAGCAAGAGGCAAGACAGGCAACTCCTTCCCTCATGGAGCTTATATACCAGTTGGGGAGACAAACCAAAAATTAGTGGTGAATGCTTGTGTGTGTGGCGCCCCCCCCCCCCCCCATTCAAATTCACATGTTGAGATCCTAACACCCAATGTGACCGTATTAGGAGGGTGAGGCCTTTGGAAAATGACTAGATCATGAGGGTGGAGCCTTTATAATCACAAGGTTCATGCCTTATAAAAGAGGCTCCAGAAAGATCCCAGCCCCTTCTGCCATGTGAGGACACAGCAGGAAGTCAGCAGTCTGCAACCTAAAGGGGGCCATGACCAGGACCCAACCATCCAGCACCCTGATCTCATACTTCCAGCCTCCAGAACTGTGTGAAATAAGTTCTGTTATTTATAAGCTACCCAGTGTGTGTCATTTTGTCATAGCAGCCTGAACAAACTATGACAAGAGTAATGGAAAAAGCAGTGGTATGGCATCTAGCATTTGTGAAATCCTGGCATTAGCAAGAAGGTCGGGTTGAACGGACAGTGCCTTACCAAACTTCCTCAAGTTGTTGAATTAGCTCGGTGCTTATGGACATGTGGAAGCTTGTGGCTTTACGTGCATGTTTGAATTGTTGCCAACCTTCCTCTGATCCAGCGACTCCTAAGTTAAATAATGTAAAGCACTGCTCAGGGCATGTAAATTAAGTCTTTTTATCTGATCGAACTCAAAGGCATACCACTGTAACTTGCTGGAGTCATCAGTCATGCCTTCTGATTCAGTAAGTGGTTTAAGGAGGGCTGATGTAGTAACACAGACTGGGCATCAGCCAGCCTCCTTCCACGTTGCATGCCAAGCCATTCTGCTCTGCCTCCAGTGGCCTCAGAGAGTCCCCTGTTCACAGATGTCACCTCCATATGTTCAGAAATTTAGAGATTGGGTTGGATTAAGAAACTCATCCTTTGAAATGTAAACAGTCCTTTCAAATGGTAAAATCACTCTCCTTCTATAAATTATTTCACTGTGATTGAATGATTTGGCTTTTTATTACCTTAGTAAGGTTCTTGGAGCCTTGAGGGAATGAAGCTTTACTCAGTGAAACAATGATTTTTGAAGGATGGGGTACTTCCAGTTAGGGCAACTCTGGGGTAGGGGTCAGAGCAGGGATTTGGGTAGTGAAGGGAAGGGATGTGAGGAGGTATGAGGAAGGCAGCAAAGGAGAAGGGACTTTGAGGAGGATGTCAGACATGAACTTCACCTACTTAGCAGTTTTGTGATCGCCCCACCTCTGTGCACATCACCTTCTTCCTTGGGGCCTCTAATCTTCTGCCTAATGGCCAGTGTGCAGTTATCTTGAGTGGCTTCTATACAAGTACCCTCAGTGGAACCCAAAGCTAACCTGAAAGTCCTACTGCACAGGTCTTCCCTTCAGCCATTGCAAGCAGTTCCCTCAGTGGGATAGCCAAGCCCCACAGGCAACCTGGGGCAGTTCCAGCAGACTGTTCTGCAAGCTAGACATGAGCAGCTCTGTCAGGTCTCCTGTCTAGAGCAGGCCTGGAACCAGCAAGGGCTGTCCCAGGTCAGAAGCAGGTTCTTGGGGAAGTCAATGAGTCAGCAAGTCCCTCGGGTTCTGGCAGCCCACAAGCCTGTGACACCTGGTATGTCATGAGGACAACAGTGAAGCCATTTTGGTTTTAGCCATTGGCACAGTAAAGTTCCAGACTATGTTGTACATTCCAGGGCATTAAAATACCATGCCCGTTTTGATAAATGTAGAAGTAATTGCCTATTTTCACTTAGAAAATGTTATAGCACAAAAATGTGAAAGGAAACAGTGCTCTCTTCTTTGTTTCATTCTCTAGACTTAAAATGGTGGCCTGTGGAGTCAGTTCTTAAGTTTCTAGTAATGATCATTGTTAGGGTTTAATGTCACTTCCCTTCAATTTGCTGGTTGGTGTCTTACCAGATGAAATCTATGGGAATAGCTTGATTTCTACCGTGATCGATAGCTGCAACTGCTCGGACTCCAGTGACATCGAACTGAGTGATGACTGGGCTGCCAAGAAATCTCCCAAAATTTCCCAAGCGAGCAAATCACCCAAGCTCCCAAGGTAATCTCGCTCTTCGGGGTGTTTGCCCTTTTTTGTGTCCCTGGAGGTGTATCTGTATTTTGCCTAGAGAAGAATCCCATTGAAACCAACACCAGGAGAGCACAGTGAGACCAGCATCCCCGCCTTTCACCTGGAAGGTCTGCCTGCAATTGTTACTACTTTCCTTTCTTCTTTCTTCAGAACAGAAAAAGACACCCAGGAGGAAGTTTGCTAAACCCCAGGGCTTCTCGGGGGGTCAGTGCTGATGATGGGTGGCATGGGTGGCCAGAGCTCCCTGGTGTACTTTTTTTTCCTTCCAGGTTGAGAAAAATCAGAAAAAGGTTTTACAGTGTAAGTAGCCAAATTTAATGCCTATAATACTGCAATTGGGGGAAAAATAGTTAACCAAAAAAAACTTTAACCCCTAAAGGTTTGTTTAAAAACTGGCAAAGAGCTATAAGAGCAGGTGGAAGGGCCTGTGGTGTCTCAGGTAAGAAGCATCACCTTTCTCACCCTGCTGCATATACCTATGGGCTGTGTAAATGGCCCAATCCTGAGCTGGATACCAATGTCCTTATTTGTAGAAGTTCGTTGGTAGACCAGATCCTCACTAAGATAGATCCCTTCTAGCTCTGAAATTCTGTGATGCTGCACAAGATTAAAATACAGTTTACATACAGATACATACCTGCCCAGATCTGAAACACAGAATTCATTGTGCAGCCAGTTAAGGCAGTGTATTCACCACCCAGTTGAAGTTAAAGGACATTCCATCATCCCGGAAAGTTCCCTGTGCAGCCTCCCGTTCGATCCCCACTCTCTAGAACAATCACTGTTCTAACTTCTGTCACCATAGATTAGTTTTGCTGCTTCTTGACCTTCACATAAATAGAACCAAGCAGTGTGTACTCTTTTATTTGGCTTTTTTGCTCAATATAATGAATTTGAGTTTCACGCATGTTGTTGTGTCTGTCAGTTTTTGTGTGTGTGTGCTGTGGATTCCACTGTAGTGAGCATACTACAACTTACTCCATTTACTAATTCATAGGTATTTGGTGGTTTACAGTTTGGGGCTATGATGAATGAAACCATTATAGAGCTTCTTATACACGTCTTTTTGTGAACATATGCACACATTCAACTCCGACATGTGCTTTAGAAGGGGAGTTGCAGGGCCATGAGTAGATATGTGTTTAACTTTACTGGAAACTGCCAAACAGTATTCCAAGGTGTAGGTACCATTGTGAGTTCTCATCAGCAGTATACAAGGGTGCCAGCTGCTTCCTTTTCACCTACAGTTGTATCGTCATTTAAAAATTTTTACCCATTCTGGTGGGTGTGCAGTGGTATCTTGTAGTTTTATCCTAATATCTCTAATGATTGATGATGCTAAGAAGTTCTTTATATGTTTACTGGCCATTTGGGCATCTTCCATTGTGAAGTGTCTGTTCAAGTCTTTGACCCATTTTTTATTGAGTTGTAAGATTGTTTATGTATTCTAGCTCTGATTCCATTGTCAGACATGTGTACTGCATATAGTCTAACACATTAATGAAGTTCTTCTCTTATGATTAGTGCTTTCTGTACCCTGTTTAGGAGATCTGTCTACTGTGAGGTCATAAGACACTCTTCTGTTCTCTTCCAGAAGCTTTGTAGTTTTAGCTTTCACACTCAGATCTCAGGTTCATTTTTGTGTGTAGTGTGAGTTAGAGGTAAACATTTATTTTTTCCCATATAGATATCCAGTTGCTTCAGCAATCTGGTTGTTTTTTTTCATCTTTGTTCTAAGCTTGTTAAAATTGCTCTTGTTAAAATAAAATTATGAGCTTTCCTACACTTCTATAGTGTTTCAGATTTTCCTGTAACTTAAGCAGGAAATTTAACACATATCTAAATCCTTCACCTGTGAGTGTCCTTTTAAGGCTTCTGGATGTTGCCATCCCCATAGTTAGTTCTCCTTCCTTCCCTCTTTCCTTGCGTTGGATCCCCTACACACAGCAGGCAGGTTCATCTCCTCACACAAGGCTTTAAGCAGCTCAGGCCCACGCCCTCCCATTCTGTGGGAGTGCTAGGTGTCTTATCAGGCTCGATCGTACCTGTGAGGCGTAATGCTTTTCTTTCCTAGACTATCATCAACCTGACTGTATTCATTTTTATATCACTCTCTTTGGGTTGCACTGGCATTAAACACCCATGTCCCCATGTTACACACAAAGTAACTTGAGGACCACAGATAGAACATAGGATCAAAAGGCAGCAGAAATTTTTCATTCCACTTATTCTTCCTTCCACTTATTCTTCCTTCCACTTATTCTTTCTAAATATTGTGGGCGTGAAATGCTAGATTAAGTCTGTTGGAATCCAGATGTTGTACTAGGAATTATAAAATCCCTGGGGTCATAAGATGAGAAATGACTCTTCCCACTGCCATTTCCCCCGGGACTGATTTTCCAAACCCCTGGGAGAAGATGTGGGCATTTCTAAATTTACTCCAAGTCAGTAGAAAGTGAAAGATGGTTAATTCTCTAAGGTTCCTTACAAATAAATGGCCTGATCTAATCTCACTATATTTTAAAATGTGCATTATTCAATATACAACTGTTCTCCTTTTCTCCTGTTTATAAAGCAAAAACAAGCGGGAATACTTGGTTAAATCAAGAGTCCTGGCTCCTAAGATTGTGACACCTACGAATGACTGCTGGGAGGTGAAGGGGGCATGCCAGGAGTGCGGATGCCTTTGGGCCAGGTGGCACACTCCTTCCCTGCTGTGGGTGCCTAACCCTCTGGCCTTGTCTCTGCAGGATCAACATTGAGGCTCGGAAGTCTCCCAAGCTGTCCCGGGCTGCTCAGGAGATGTCCAGGTCCCCTCGGTTGCCAATGCGCAAACCCTCCATTGGCTCACCCAGCCTGACGCGGAGAGAGTTTCCCTTTGAAGACATCACTCAGGTAGTGTCTGGGTTGCGGGTTGGTCACACGAGTCTGAACTTTATTGACTGAGAAAACAGATCATTGAGTAGTTTCAGCATGGTGTCAGTGCAGCTGATAGTTTCAGGAAGAACATCTAAGATAAAAGTGGATTCAGAGCCAGATACCCTCTCTAGTCCAATGATTGCGGGAAAGGAGAGGTGAAGGTGAATGTGCCCAAATCCCATTTGTGGCCTTTTGAACTGACACACATGCAGACACACTGGGACTGGGACACATCTGCCTCTCACTTCCAACCTGAGGAGTACAGCTTGGTGAACCCCCAGTTGAAAATGGGTGGTGACATGCTGCAGTTAGCTTCTGCTCTTCAACATGGCGGAATGAATGCTTCTGGCTGCCAACACCTGTGGCTCCTTAAGCACTGTTATCATTCTTACTAATAGGAAATATGGAAATAGATAGTGATGTTTCTTCCTTTTTTCCTCCTACAGCACAACTACCTTGCTCAGGTCACGTCTAATATCTGGGGAACCAAATTTAAGATCGTGGGCTTGGCTGCTTTCCTGCCAACCAACCTCGGTGCAGGTAAAACCACGTCCTGTTCTTTGCCCGCTGTCTCGTTGATACTCAGGCTGAAGAAAACAATTTCAGCCTTCAGTGGCCTAAAGGAGAAAATGAATTCTATGACATCAAAACATTAGCATGCATTTTATCTCTAGCCTTTGGCTCCAGACACTATGATGTCACAAAAATCAGAATAATCACTCGAATTGGTGTTTTGCCAGTGGTGCTTTAATTTTTTAAAATTATCATCTCTAACTTATAAAAATGACAGAAAGAGCGAAAATCTCTATCAGAGCTCTGATAGGTTTCTGGTTGTTTTGACTTTTGGCCATTCACTTAGGCAGGTTTTTGGTACCAGTGCCTTTAGGTTCTTGAGCTAAAAGGAACTCCAGAAGAAAGTATTAGACTATAAGAAGCTGGCTGACTGTGAGCACAGCTTAGTGGCAAATCTTTATAGATGTCATTTCTAAGTACCAAATAAATATCCCGTCCATGAAAGTTTTAGACAGCGAGGAAAATGGAAGCAAGGGAGTCTGAAACTGGACTAGAATCCAGGATTTGCGTTCCCATCTGCTCCAGATGGATAGAGCGAGCAGTACTAACTTACCACATTTACTCAGAGACAGGAAGGTGTGAATGGCAGGAGGCCCTTTTCAATGCACTTTCATCCAGATGGACACTTCTTTATATAGGCCCAGGATTTGTGTTGCCCCCACACCTTGCTAGGCCACCTAATCATTTAACATGCACACGTGTCCCTGGAAAGCTGGCTTAGCCACGCAGGGTTCACCCGTGGCTAGTGGCCCCATCTTGACTGTGCTCTGTGTAATGTACTAGAAATGGTTTTTTAAAAATTCTGAATCTGCATATAAAGGTTATTTCAGACACTCTTATATCCTTTAAAATAAATTATTCTTGCAAATCAGGTATAAAAAAACCCCATTGCTATATCTGCCTCTTCAGAGACTTATTAAATAGTGCTGCATTTGGATTTTTCATTTTGAGATTTTTTAGCTAAAAGAAAAAGAGGAATAAAAGTAAAACATAAAACTGACTTGAAAAATAACAGTAGTCTATCCCTGTACATAATGCAGACAAATCTTAGACTGTTTTCAACCACCCGCAAGCTGTCTGCTGACCACAAAGCTGTTCCTCAGTTATTCAGCAGTGCCCTGCTGATGTGTACAGTTGATTCTAAGAATCAGCGTGTGCACGTTATGATTATTCCCATGTCAGCAAGCTGAGAACTTAGCCATCTGCCTACATAAACACTGAAAAAGGAGTGGAGGTGAGAATTGGCTTGATGGGTCTTTTCATTCTGCCCTTATTCCTCAAGTGTTGAGTAGGCCCACAAATAGTTAACAAGGACCTTAGGATGAAAGGGCGTGGCCTGTATGTGCCTCAGAGCCATGTGCTGCTCCCTTGAGGAATCTGAGTGCTCAAGACAAAAGCTGTCCGTGTGACTGCAGAGAAATCCCTGTCCTAATCACTGACCCTTTTAAAGAGTGTTTTGGCTATTCTCATTTGTCAAGCTAAAATAGTTTTCCACTTGATTCTACTTAAAAAAGGAAATTAAGTCTTGGGTTCTGAAAGTTATGTTACGTATTGCACCCTATTATAAATCTTTGACACTCTGGTGGGTTTAAAAGCGAATGCTATTCACATACTGGATAATTTGTTTCCTGCAATTAGAATAATTGGGCCATGTAATTTTTTTATTTTTAATTTATTGCATGTCTTAATTTTAAAAATATGGAATAAATTCAAAAGACGTAAAGGAGTCTAACACAGTAAAATCTCTCTCATTCTCACCCCCAGCCACCTACTTTTTTTCTCCTGGAGACAACTGATGTTATTTTTTTAATTCCTCCTGAGATTTTAAACTTTATTTCTCTTTGTTAATCTAAATGACAAAGAATTTCACTTTTCATACATTAGTTCTTAAGGTATATGGAACCATCCAGAATTTTAAAGCCAAAATTCATACTCTTCTGTGGTCAAGAGAGAGGAACATGTGAATAATGCCTGGAATGACCACTGGGTTGGAAAGTCACCTCAGCCCACACCAGTCCAAGCTCCAACCTCACAAAGGTACTTCAAAAAAGAGGGCTTGCTGTGCCGTGGGAGTGTTGGCCAGTCAGCCACCAGGCATTAGAGCTGATAATTGTGGAGGTAGAATTTGGCTTAACAAAACAAAAAAATGAACAATAGTAGTAAAAGAACTTCTTCATGGCTCACAGGAAAAAGTATTAAACATAAAAGAAAGTTTACAGGCAATTTCATCCTGATTTTAACCTACTGTGAAACTTAAATTCAGATTCATCATTATTTAATTTATTCATTTTAGAGGGAGAGAGAGAGAAACATTGATTTGTTGCTCCACTCATCTGTGCATTCATTGGTTGATTCTGGTATGTGCCCTGACCCGGGATTGAATCCACAACCTTGGCATATCAGGATGACTCTCTTACCAACTGAGCCACATGGCCAGGGCCAGACTCATTATTTTTAAACTTATTTTGTCTCCTCTCAATATTTTAGTTGCAGTCTAGCCTTTCTCTTAAAAATCTCTGTTAATCTTAGTGTTTAAAGACACCATGTGGAAGTTCCTGATAAATCTCTATGCTGATCATGAAATTGAAATTGAAAGTCATTAAGACAAGAATCCAGTCCTAAATAAAGGCAGCGTTTTATTTCTGCCTGATTCACGTCACCCCTTATCTCATAGTTTTTCTCAAATAGCTCCATGGATGCCCAAGATTGTCCTGAGCTTGGCAGTCTGGCTATTACAACTGTTTGCACTAAATTATCTTTCTGATTACAAACAAGGTTTTTAAAAATATATATCTATCATACCCCAGCTCATTCCAAAAAAGAATTTTAGTCTAAGATACGTTTTTAACATTTTAAATGTGTGGTTCTACAGACAAACCATTGGCGAAATGGCTGGGCTAGACCAAGAATTTGGTGTCCCTGAACCCATACTGTGGCTGTGTGGCCGGTCATGCCCAGGGAGAGCTGCTCTCAGACTGGGCCCTGCCTGTGCAGCCTGTCTTCAGATCAGGAAAACCACCACCCCTTTCTCTTGCTGTGACCCTGTTGGCACCTTAGCTGTCGTCCTTGTGTTTCTACTGACTGTCTTTCCCCTCCCACCAGTAATCTATAAAACCAGCCTCCTGCATCTCCAGCCGCGGCAGATGACCATCTATCTCCCAGAGGTCAGGAAGATTTCCATGGACTATGTGAATTTACCTGTCTTCAACCCAAATGTGTTCAGTGAAGATGAAGATGATTTACCAGGTGTGTTCATACACGTCTCCTACTTTGTCATGAGCCCTCTCTTAGTGTGTTGTGATGGGACAGAGTGGTTATTGCTTCACAACGTCCTTGGAGCTTCCCAGGTGGAATCTGAAATGGCCCCTTACTTGGAGGGCAGGGAGAGACGGAAGAAAGAGTCAGGCCACTCCAGAGGGGTAGGTGGCAGTTTTAATGAGCAAAGGAACTTAACAGGCTTTTCTTGGGTGGCTTTAAGACTGATAGATTTCCACACCCACTGCCAGAATCTTAATAGTTTATGTAGAGGCCCTGCCTGGGGTCAGTCACATACACCATCCAGGGAGTCTCAACGCCACATTTCTGTCTCAAGGCTGGATCCTTGCAGTAGCTTCTGGGAGTGGGAAGGGCAAATGGAGTGCACATTCCAAGGACAGGGGAGGGAGTGGGGAGCCTCCATTGCCCGGGTCCAGCTCTCAGGTGTTCTGGTGGTGGTCCCATTGTCTTGAAGACCTACAGCAGGATTGCAGCACATCAGTTGTGCCTGCTGCCTCGGTTTGGGAAAGGTGTAACTCCCTCAGTAAGGTTGGCAGGTATGGTGGCACGACTCAGGAGAAAGGTCACATACTATCAGTCATTTGGGGAAGAGGGAAGCTACCAGAGCAAGGACTACTAAGGTGGCCATGCCACCTCATCTTTGCAGAGCGCTTCTACCATTTTGTTTTATCCTCACAGTCATCCCCTTAGTCATGTGCACAGACACAGAGAAATTAAAGGACTAACTAATCAGGACTCCATAATATCAGAACTGAGCCCCAGTCTTGTTGGCCCCAGGCTGGCCCTCATCCGTTTAATCCCTGCTCCAAGCAGGGCGTTACTTGAGTGCCCATGAAGCCTAGGATCTAAAACCTGCTGCATCTCCAGACACCAAACCTGTACATTTCAACAGCTCTCTCCCAACACAGAGTGCATGTCTCAGTGTATTAGAAGCCTGGTCCAAGTTAAAGGTAAAATCTGATACAAGTTTTTTAAATCCCAGCTTACAATTTTTCAAATATCTATAGTGTTTTCTAGTGGGGGATTCTATTTTGATTAATAGATTACAGTGATTTCTAATTAGTCTGCCGATTATTTATATGTAACTATTCTCAAAAAAGTCCACCTTCAGTTTTATAAATACTATAGAGATGACTCTGCTTACATCCAGGCAAGGTTCTGAAGATCTCTGGTTTCTGAGCCAGAGGAAAGCCACATTCTCCTGTATCTGGTCATTCTCAAACAGGGGTTCTGGTCCTGGAGATGGGACAGGGAGGGACATCCCCACTTAGGCTCTGAACTTAGGGGAGTGGTTTACCTTCTCTCAGCCCAGGTTTTTACCTGTAAAATTATCTGTCCTGTGCTTTCTGACAGGAGCCATCATAGGTGGAATTCATGTTCTAGACTACTGCAGTCCTAATGGGGATGTTTGCAACCACATTAACCTGCAGTGTGGTGAAGCCCCACAAATTTGAGCCTTATAGCATGTCCCCTGCTCTTTCAGAATCTTGGATTTAGAAGTCTTACACAGTCCCCTAAATGCCCTTCCTGCTCTCTGATGCTGAGCCCGTTCCTGCTGCTGTCATTCCTGTCTATGGTTCCCAGCAAGAGGAGGGAACATTTTGTCTCAGGACTTACACTTAATGCTGGCAACATGGCAAAGAGACTCTCCTTTAGCAGGGATGATGCCTGCCCGCAGTATTCCGTACAGATGAAAGAACATCTGGAAGAGGGGTTTGAATAGGGACAATAGAAAACATTAGACAGGACCAAGATTCGTGGAGTCAGCGAGAGAGATCTCTCACTAGAGGACTACATCAGGGAAGGGGGGCATCTCTTACAGGAACCAGGGGTGGGCTTAGCTTTGGTGAACCAACTGACTTCATTCTGTAGTTCTGGTGAAAAGCCAGCCTTTACAATTATCCTGTTCAGTTCTATTTCCTGCTCAGTACTAGCCCTCAGTACACAACACTCAGAGAGGCCCAGGTAAGCAAAGTTGCTCCATGGGCCCTTTAGACAGGGCAGTAGAGAATAGGGGCTCTGAGCACCTGCCAGTGTCTGCAGGTCATTGCTCAAGTGTGTGCCCCTAAATTCCCACCACAGAGACAGGATATATTCACAGATTTTATTCAATGTGGCTCCACCTTACATACTGTTTGAAATGCTAAAAAGCAGATAAATTAGGAAATGAGCCTTCCCCTAATATGCAGATTTGCTGTAGATTCTTTTTATTGGTTTCTCCATTTTACATGTTTCTATTAACAGAAGCTTAATTTACATAGAAAGTTTAGATACACCTCTGCTGCTTGCTGCAGGCATCTCCCACATTGACTAATACATGGGTAAACCTCCTTGGAATATCATGAGTAAAAAGTGTCTTTAAACAATTAAGTATTTGCCATGGTACAATTGGAACACATGGTACCTAATTGAGAAGGTTCAAAAATGTATTCATTGAAAAGCCCTAACAATGCCTTTAGCTAATGGCCCAGGGCAGGCTGCCCTGTGGGACCCACCAATCGCCTGGATGCCCTTCTAGAAACCCCAGAGAAGCTTTATGTAGCTTGTGTGAACAGTTCAGCTTTCCCCAAGCAAAGACATCTCCATCTATAACAATTGCATTTTGTAGGCAAAAGGACTGGATAAATTGAAAGGTATTATTTATTCAGACCCAGTTTTGTGCCACTATTTTGTAAACAGCCTGGTTTTGTTTTGTTTTTTTCACTTCACTCCAGTGACAGGAGCATCTGGCGTGCCAGAAAACAACCCACCTTGTACCGTGAACATCCCTATCGCACCCATCCACAGCTCAGCGCAAGCTATGTCCCCCACGCAGAGCATAGGGCTGGTGCAGTCCCTCTTGGCCAATCAGAACGTGCAGCTGGATGTCCTGACCAATCAGACCACGGCTGTGGGGGCAGCTGAGCACGCAAGTGAGAATGCCACCCAGTACCCTGGCTCCAACCGCTACTCCAACCCTGGACAGGTGATCTTTGGGGGCGTAGAGATGGGCCGTCTCATCCCCAATCCTCCGCAGCTATCCCTGCCACCACCTGCACAGGGGCCCGTCCAGCTGTCGGTGGTGGAGCATGGAGACCGCGAGCAGGAGCACCTGCAGAAGCCAGCCAAGGCGCTGAGGCCCGCGCCACAGCTGACTGCTGAGGGGGACGCCGTGGTATTCGGCACCCCCCAGGAGATCCAGGTGGCAAAGTTGAATCCCCCACCCCCCTATCCAGGAACCATCCCCGCAGCCCCCACCACTGCAGCGCCACCACCGCCTGTCGACGTGTGCTTGAAGAAGAGCGACTTCTCGCTGTACCCCACGGCAGTGCATTACCAGCCCCCCCTGGGCTACGAGAGGATCACCACCTTCGACAGCAGCGGCAACGTGGAGGAGGTGTGCCGGCCTAGGACGCGGATGCTCTGCTCGCAGAACACCTACACCCTTCCCGGCCCGGGCAGCTCGGCTACCCTGAGGCTCACTGCCACCGAGAAGAAGGTGCCACAGCCCTGCACCAGCGCGACCCTGAACCGCCTGACGGTCCCACGCTACTCCATCCCCACGGGAGACCCACCCCCCTATCCCGACCTGGCTGGCCCGCTGGCCTCCAGCCGGGTCGCAGCGCAGCGGCTGGATGGAGGCCTTATTCACGCCACGCTGCGCAGAAATAACCGCGAGGTGGTGCTCAAGGCTGCGGCGCCCGCTGAGCCCCCACGGGCCCTGCCGCAGCACCCGCCCCTGCAGCACCCATCCAAGCCCAAGGGCGCAGCGCCGTTCCCTTCGCGGCCCCCGGCAGCACTGTACACTTGCAGCCAATGCAGTGGTGGGGGTGCAACCGGGCGGCCCGAGCCGGGCGCCGGGGGTGCGCAGGCGGCCGGCACCTCCCCGCTGGCCTCGCAGTCCTCCTACAGCCTCCTGAGCCCGCCGGATGGTGCCCGCGAGCGCACCGACTATGTCAACTCAGCATTCACTGAGGACGAGGCGCTCGCCCAGCACTGTCCTGTGGAGAAGCCCCTGAGGCACCCAGCACTGCCTGAAGCTGCTGTGGCTGTGAAACGGCCACCCCCTTACCAGTGGGACCCCGTGCTGGGGGAGGACATTTGGGTGCCTCAGGAAAGGACAGCACAGACTGGAGTTCCCAACCTCCTGAAACTGCCCCCTCTGGTCGTAAGTCAGAGCCAGCACCTCGATGTGTCCCGAGTGCCCTTTGTCTCCCCCAAGTCTCCCACCAGCCCCACTGCCACTTTCCAGACAGGCTATGGGATAGGAGTGCCCTATCCAGGAAGCTATAACAACCCCCCTTTGCCAGGAGTTCAGGCTCCCTGCTCCCCAAAAGATACCCTGTCCCCCACACAGTTTGCACAGCAGGAGCCCACTGTGGTCCTGCAGCCGGCCTACCCTCCCAGCCTGTCCTACTGCACCTTGCCCCCCATGTATCCCGGAAGCAGCACGTGCTCTAGTTTACAGCTGCCATCCATCGCCTTGCACCCCTGGAATTCCTACAGTGCGTGCCCGCCCATGCAGAACCCCCAGGGCACTCTCCCCTCCAAGGCACACTTGGTGGTAGAGAAGCCCCTCGTGTCCCCACCACCACCCACTGACCTCCAAAACCACCTGGGTACAGAGGTGATGGTAGAGACCTCAGACAACTTCCAAGAGGTCCTGTCTCTGACAGAAAGCCCAGTTCCCCAGCGGACAGAGAAATTCGGAAAGAAGAACCGGAAGCGCTTGGATAGCCGCGCAGAGGAAGGAAATGTCCAGGCCGTCACGGAGGGCAGAGTGAGGAAGGAGGCGCGGACTCTGAGTGACTTTAATTCCCTGATCTCCAGCCCCCGCCTGGGGAGAGAGAAGAAAAAAGCGAAGAGCCAGAAAGACCAGCTGAAGTCGAAGAAGTTGAATAAGACAAATGAGTTCCAGGACAGCTCAGAGAGTGAGCCAGAGCTGTTCATCAGCGGGGACGAGCTGATGAACCAGAGCCAGGGCAGCAAGAAGGGCTGGAAGAGCAAGAGGAGCCTGCGGACGGCCAGCGAGCTGGAGGAGTTTAAGTGCCGGAAAGCCAGTGAGAGGGAGGATGGGCGGCTGGGCAGCCAGGGCTTCGTGTATGTCATGGCCAACAAGCAACCCCTCTGGAACGAGGCCACCCAGGTGTACCAGCTGGACTTTGGGGGGCGCGTGACCCAGGAGTCAGCCAAGAACTTCCAGATCGAGCTGGAGGGGCGGCAGGTAAGGGTATCCCAGGACCTGGCCAGAATCGTGACTTCCTGATCTCTGTGGGTTTTTAAAACCAGGCAAAGGGTCCCAGTGCTTTGGCCTTTGAGGAACATTTTCCAAAGGCCACCTGGGAAATGTGGAAAACAACTAATCCTCTTAGATGGGGCCAATTGAGGTTCACTGGTGTGAATCCCCCACCTCTACTTTTCTTAGTTAAATCAGTAGTCACCCATTACCTAGTTCTGCCAGTAAATATGTTTCACACCTGAGCCACGTAGTAGGATTTCATTTCAATCCCTTTTTTATTGTATGGGGTATTTTTCCTAGACATAATTATTACTCAGTTGTGTTTGCTTATTTCTCTACATGTTTATTGTTAAGTCACTCCCCGGTTCTGTGGCAAGATGTACATCTCTTCTCAGTACAGTTAAACACAGTGGGTAATTTGTCAGTTCTTCCTGCTCTAACCCAGAACTCTTGCTCCAGCCCGGCTGCATAGCTGTTGTTCTGGGACTACCCTTCTCCACCATCCTGGGAATTCCTTTCACCTCTCATATTTAAATCCCACTTTCATTAATGCACCTGCTATATGCCTGGCAAGCTTCTGAGCCAGGAGTTGGCAAACTATGGCCCATGGGCCAATCTGGACTACTTCCTCTTTATAAATACAGTTCTAACTGCTATAAGTACAGAAATTAGAGCATTGAGGAAAACCGAAAGGCCCTGTCCTCATGGAGTTTACAAAAATGGAAGAAAAACTTTAAATAAAAAACATTAATATAATGTCACAATTATGTAATGGTCACTGCAAGTACTGAAATGACAGAGGAAAGCAAGCTCGGGAGATGAGCATGATGGGAAGGAGGTGTGCTGTGTTCTCTCCCTCTCTGAGCAGTGATATTTGACAATTACAATTGATATTTCTCTCACACCTCTTTCAGCTTATAGATTCTTTTTTTTATTTTTTTCCCGTCTGTTTCCTTGGTGAGGAAACCACTTCATTTGACCTGTGGAGCTTCCCATGCCCTGAATTTTGCTCACTGTCTCCCCACTGCGTTGTTTAACATGTTCATCCATTCCTTTGTTTCTGACAAACTCGTAGTTAGATGTAGAAACCTGCCAGAGTCACTTTTGTTGGCAAAAATACCTCCTTAGATCATGCTATCTGCCTCCATCAGGAGCCGCACAGACCTAGTTGCCCTCTCCCACCTTTTCCTTTAATGTCTTCGCTTCAATGCCCCCCCTCCAGGTGATGCAGTTTGGAAGGATCGATGGCAATGCGTACATTCTGGACTTCCAGTACCCCTTCTCAGCTGTGCAGGCCTTCGCAGTTGCCCTGGCCAACGTGACTCAGCGCCTCAAGTGAAGAGCCTGACTTGGCGAGCAGAAAGACAAAGGAGCCTTTTCAGAGAGGTCTGATTGCAGATGCTAGAGGAGCCCACATGGGACCTGGGTGTCTGGGAGACCAGAACACAAGAGCAAACTGGAAAAGTCTTATCAGGCCCAGGAGAGGGCACTGACCTTTAGCGTTGTCGTTTGTTTGGGCTTTTTTATTCTTTATTGTCTGTCTTTCTTTTTAATCAAACAAAACAATACAGGAGAGAAGTATTTGGAAGCAAAGGTGCCAGGCACCTGGTAGTGTTTTTTTGGGAAACATACTTGCTTACGGTAATGTTCCACTGGGTTTGCTTATGTCAGCTACGGATGAGGGATCCTCAGAGGGAAGACAGACTGCCTTGTAGCCTGTTGTTCTTTTAGATTTAAGGAGTGTGCATTCTTCCCATCTCCACAGCATCACTAGTGTAAAAGAAAAAACCTCTTTAAAAACACACCAAAAATCCTGAAAGTACAGGTTCTCTTGAGGGGACATTTAATTCACATATGTTATGTTATGTTACTCCCCCAAAGGTGACTTGATTAATGAAGGGTATTTTGGCAAATGCACTATTTGACTAATAAAAGTAGGCTTTCTACTGGGGTGCTCTTACCAGGTATGGATATGATATGTTCCTGATGATGTGGGGGAAGAGATGATAGGTGAGAAGGAATCTCCTGCACATGGTCACATGGGCGACTTAACATAGTGTGACTTGAAACAGTACAAGGGCTATGCTCCTCTCTGGAGGATGTTTACATTGAAGACTCCACTAGTTTTATAATATGTCAAAATTCCATAGGTTCAGTTTGACTGACGAGGTGAAAGTAGGAGAGAAATGTGGAAAGGTCCCAGTGGGGGAGGGGGGGGCTAGAGCCAGGTACTGGGTACCCGCTTGCTGAATAGTAACATGTATTCCCTCTCTCTTTACTGTTGAGTCTGGAAGTGTGACAGCAGACAGCCTTCCCATCAGACAGCAATGTTCTACACTTTTTCTAAAAATGCTGACGATACTGATTTAAAAGTACTCCTTTCCTCTTCTCAGCTATGTTAAAATTCAATTGACTAGAAATGTTTTTCAACAGATTAGAAATGTAAGCAAAAATTTTTAAGCATTTACCAGGGTATTAAGAGGTAGAGTTATAGTCAACCTTTCACAGAAGTCCCACAGTCTTCTCCAGGAAAACAATTTATTCACTGTACAGACTGTTCACAGAGGAGATGACCCTCTGAGACAGCACGGTTAAAACTGAAGGATTTAAGGTAGTTGGCTGACTACTGCTGGTTAATTGAAAAAAAAAAAAAGTCCACTGTGATTACCTTTTCCCACCTCACCCCGTGCTCAGGGGACACCTTGGGCAGTGTTTAGCCCCGGTGGCAAGACCCACTTCATTGCTCTCGTCTGCGATGTTGTTTAGGGCAGGAGCACAAGAACTAACCTACATTTGGATTTTGTTTGAAAACAGAAAAGTGGAAAATAATACAGAAAAATTATTTTCAAAAAATATTTCTTAATTCCATGTTTTGGTTTAAAAATATGTTTTTAATTCCCTGTTTTGGCTTAAAACTTAGAAAAGGAACTGCCCCATTCCTTTCACAGAGCAAGGTGACATCCATGACCCACCATTCTCTCTAGCCCCCAAAGAAACACAGATAAGATTTTTAAATATGGTGAAGGACATCTCCCAGTCAATACCAGAGCTTCCCATCTTATATTTTAAAATATTTAACCAGATTCTTTGGTGGGTAAATTCTTCCAAAAAGAATTTAATAATGTATTCAGATTTATATAATTCTTTTATGTGAGTTTTTGTAGCTTGATATGATGTTTCAGTGGTTATTATTAGTTGTGCAATATCGTTATAGCCTATTTCTAAAATAATTTAAATGCAATTCTGTTGTATTGTCCAAGAGATAATTATTTATCTTGCTTTAATAGTGTTCTTAGGAATTACTTTATTACTATGTACTGGTGAGTTATGCCCATGTTATAATTTATTTAGAAAAGTAGTATGTTTATAACGACTTCCTTGGTAGCAGTATATTTTGCTGCAGGAAATAAAGAGGATATGAGGGGGTTTTTGCTGGACAGTTTGTAAATTTTCTAATGGGGCAAACATGTCTGTTAATCCTTTAAAAGTTTTTTTTTTCTGCTTTTTGTGGTACTGATTATATACAAAGGAGATTTCTTTGAGATAACAGATCCTAAAATATTTCCCCTTCTTTTGAAAATTTTGTTTTTAATTAAAAACAAAAGGCTCTATGAAATGAGAAGAGACTTATTAGAATGGGAGTAGCAAAGGAAGGAATTATTAGTAATAAGTCAGTTTTTAAAATTCTGGTTGGATTTTGAGATAAAAGGGGGAGTACTTTTTAGGACTTCTCTTAATAAGAGCAAATATAGGGGGAAATCCTTGGAATTAATGCTCCAGATACATGTGTGAAGGTAATGTATTTGTAGCAAATAATTAACCAACTTTACTAAATTCTTAGCCCATTCCCCAAAAGGCATTTGCCCACGTGGAGACAGAGACCTCCGTCTTGGATGTTTCGCACACATGAGTGAGCCTCTGAATGAGCAGCGCTGCCCCGCCCTGCTCAACAGGCCCAAAGGAGCAGGTAATTTCAGATGCCAGATCTATTTAAACAGATGTCTGCAGCAGTGCGGTGTCTTTTAAGTTAATGGTGATGGCTTTACTTATTTTAAACATTGTTTTCATTCATTCAGTTTCAATTTGTTAAGTACTACTAAAGTCAGTACTTTAAGCAGCAGAATTCTACATACTTTATGCTTATTGGTAGCAATTTATGAATATTAAGATACCTCATTGAATCTCTACATATAAAAATATTAGCCCAGTAAACAGTCAACTACGTAAAAAATCCATGCCTTTTTGAAGGAAGCAGTATATTAACAAACATAAAAAACAATTTTAAATTTGTCTTAACTCTAACCTCATCAAACCAAAGGCAAAGATTTGTATACAGTCCATCCACTGAATGTATATTCTGAAAAAATTGGTGCAAAGGAAGCAGGAAATGTCAAAGCTCGAATGGCAGTATACGTCAGGATTGTGCAGGTTAGTATTTTTCATCCATGCCCATTGCTCCCTCGTCGAATGTCCCAGGAAGACATGGGAAAATGTGTACATTCATCCTGTAATCAGAGCAGAAAGTTAGGAACCCAGAATCAAGCCTGCTCCTCCACAGAGTTGGAGGATGGCCTTGAGCCTCCATTTGTCCATCTATAAGATGAAAGGGATGACCTGGACAATCTTCTAAACTTCCGTCCCACTCTAAAAGCCTGAGGGCTCAAAATGTGACCTATGGCTCCACTTTACACACTCGGAAGGTATGTTTCAAAACATTGCCTCTTGTAGAGAAATGTTTCTTGTCCATGTTAATGAGCTGTCTTCTGAATGTAAATCAGGGCATTTAAAATAATATCTTCAGAACATTCACCTCTAGAAAAATGCATCTGGAATAGTGTTCGTTTTCATAAAATTACACAAAAGCACTGGCTCCAGATAAGACAGAGGAGCCTCCCCACGAGTATGCCCTGCTCAGTGGCCGTCCTTGAGAATAACCCTAAAGTAACTCACCACATGCCCCAAAGACCATCGAGTGGGTTGAAAAAAGACAAAGGAGTGTAGGCCTAGGCCGTCTTGAATTCTTGAGCGTGCTCTGCAGTGTTAACGCTACCTTCAAGTGTAGGTTTCTGGAAAAGGAGCCCTTTGTGTCCCTGTGTGGCCCATCAATCACTTGGCCAAGTCAATGGTTGTGAACAAGTTAGTTGAGACAAAATGTGTCAAAAATGTTGTCTGAGCTCCTGGGGTTTTGTAATAGCACACAGCTCAAAACTTCACCATTTGTGTATTTTATCTTCGGCTGAGAAAAGTCTGAAGGGTTGTGGCTTATTTTGTTTTCATTTCTTTGGCTTTGTGCAATTTTCTTGTAACTTTATTTGTACCTACATTTCCTGTTTACAAGTTCTTTTAAAGGGGAGGGGGAGGGTTCTAAGATCTCATTTATTGTAGATAAAAATTTTTTTTCGTGTTGTAGAAAAGCATGGGTTATGCATTTGACTGAAAAAGGCACTGTATTTACCAAAGGGGTATTGTTTTTGCATTTTTTTATAAATGCATTATTTTGGTACTGTAAATTTGGACATAATTTCTGAGTTTATTACTACTGGCATTTTCTTTCTTCTTTTTTTTTTTTAACTGTAAGTGCACGATGCAGGTGCACAGGTCTCAGACCAAACCAGACCACCAGCATGTCCTTGTCCACACCTTGGGGATGGTGCACTGCCCTGTGTGCCTCAGTTCCTCTGGTGTTGGTTTGTATGTTTTCAGTTCAGCATCCTGCTTTGTTTTACTTTCCAAGCAAGATCTTTTGAGATTCTCAATTGCATTCTAATGAGCTCACCCTGATTTGCCGCTCTTCTTACGTATTTTGTGTATTAGATTGTGAGGGAGGTGTTCTAGAAGGCATTCATGGTTTGCATTCAAAGTGGTGTGGTTTGTCCAAGTTATTTTCTGTCTTTATTATTGAGATGGATTAATCTCCTTATTTTTTTCTTGATGATTTGAAGTCGTAAGAGTTGTCCAGCTATTGCTTAATAAAATTTTGCAGATCAAAAAAAACCCAAATCAATTGCTTGTGTGCAGAAACCACCACTCTCCATTGGCCTGACCCCACCCTCCAATTGCTTCTTTGATCCCTGGGTGACTGCCAATGGTTAACACCCTGAGATTTACTGTCATCCCTCTTTCTGAGAGGTCAAGGGTTGTGCTATCTTCCTGATGAATTGGTTTGATTTTGTGTTTGCTTTTTCATTTGTTTAAGGAGGACCCACTCAGGATGCAGCTGTCATCGCACCTACAAAGTCAGAGGTGCTAAATGCACTAACACCTCTGCTACTTTGTGGGACACTTACCAAAACTAGGTTTTGAACAATTCCTGTATTAAGTGCTAATGTAACTGTGAATTGTTGTTATTACTAATGAGTCTTAGTGCACCTCCTCGCTGTGCCCAGGGGAGGGAGTCAGGGGTTTGGGGTCATGGGAGGCTCATCCGTAAACAATATGGTTCACGTGCACATTTACAGAACTACACCTTTGCTTTTCTCAGAGATAAAAACAGACATGCAATTACTCAGGCTTAGGAGACAGAACCACAAACCACTGTCATGTCTTAAATTCTAAGCATGCATTAACTTTAAAAATAATCATAGGACTATAAATCCGTGCTTTAAATAGTAGTAGTAGTCATACAAGGCTAACTGACCTGAATTTTGTATAAGAATCAAAATATCTTTTATTATGAAAGTTTGTGAACTTCACATTAATGTTCATTGTATCTTTATCACTTAAACCAGGTAGCAAGGAGACCTGGTTGAAAACAAACCCCCAGTTTCCCTCTCCCCAAAAATACAAGGGGAGACCAAAACCTTAATAGCAGCCTGGGGCTGGGGCTATGCTAAGGGCCCATGGTCAGCTTTGGGCCATTCATTCAGTGTGAGTCAGCATCTCCAGAAGTGATCTGTTTTTAAAGCCCTGGTAAGAAAACAGCCAATTCATTGCCTTCTACAAACTTGCTTTGAAAAGGACGCGTGCTCTGTTTTATTCTCGTGCTCAGTGTTCTTTCCCTGGGAGTGTTAAGAGAATAGGGAACCAATTTAGCTCTCGTACTCTCACCCCAGAAACTCATCGCAGAAGAGAATGCCTACCTCACGGAGACTGCATTGCAGTTTCACAGGAGTGCACCACTGAATCCCCCAGCTCCATTATGCGGTGGATACCTTCTGCCTGCCTTTCCTTTCAGGAGAAAATTGAAGCATTGAGAAGTTGGTGGTTTCTGGATACCATAGACAAAAAACTATCTGAAACAGAATCTAAGATTTCTGGGTCACATTAATGAACAGACCTAGTTTATTTCCAGCTTCTCACTCTGGTGTTTCATAATGATTTGCCTATAATGAGCTATGAGCTACTTACACTTAGTCATCTCCCGAGAAAGGCAGAATCAAGGCGGGTGACCCTCGCCCGGCAGCAGGTGAGCTCATCCTCCCTGCAGCTGAGAGCGCTGGTTCACGGGATGTCAGAGTGAGCATGTGACTCCCAGGCTGTGTTACTCACCTGGATGCCACAAAGGAGCAGGTGTTCGATTTGTTTCTCTGCATATCTTAGAAGCAGTTGCTCGATGCACTAGTGACTATGAAACCACCCACGTGAAGAATAGGCCCATTTTCTGAATGTGCTTAAAGTTCCCGTTGGAATGATGGCTTCAGCTATGGAAGGTGCACCAGTGTAGAAGCAGGACCTCGGCAGGAAAATAGGTACATCTCATGCCTGATGCTTTCCTTCTGGGTTTCCTGCTCTTGCTCTGTTCCAGGCACTTTCTGAACCCATTTTCACCACATGCACAACTGCAGCTCCCTCACCCCACGAAAAAGATGGAAGCGGTGAGTGGGGGCCTTGGAGGAGAAGGCTCGCACGTGGCAGTATCTCAAACTGCTAATCAAGTTGCCTCTCCCAATCATGCCAGCCACTTCCCACCATCTTCAACCATTAGGGTATGGGAGCAACTGTGGGCTTACTGTTTCCACCTTTCTCCACAATGGGACAAAGTGGCAGTCCTGACACCACTCCCCATTGCTTGCAGGGCACCAAGGCTCACCGTGTCCTTTTGGTTTGGCCTCCAACTCATTCAAGTGGTCTGTTGTTTCTCCTTTCCCACGAGTTCCTCAGTGTTTCTTGCCTTCCAGGTGCCACTTTGAGGGTCTTGTATGAACCACCTTTCACAATCTTGCCCTTTAACCCTGTCGTGGGTGCAGTCCCTGTTATTAAAAGGAGAAATCCCTGACTCCCTGTTCCGCTGAGCTGGTGTGACAGACCCGGGCTTCACCCTGCTATATTTTCTCTCTGTTCCCAGTAAAAACGCAAGCAGCCCAGACACCACGGAACTTGAGACACGAGCATGTAATGTACTCCTCCTGGAAGGAGTGTCCTCCAGTCAGTCACTTCTTCCTGAGGCTGACCCCCCAGTCTTGGGAGGGGGGTCCTGCATCCTTCCCTCTGGGACTCCTACTGACCACAGAGGCTCTTAAGTCCTGGGATTATGATTTCCCACAGGTACAGATTCCTTTGTTTTAGATCCTGAGAGGAAGCATTCAAGCAGGTTTTCGTGGATGCGGGGACTGAGAGCAATGAGATCATGGAGCACATGAAAAAGATCCCGGGGAAAAATGGGGCACTCGAGAAAGGAGCAAGAGAAAAGGCAGCTTCTCATCCAGCCCGCTTTGGACCTCAAAAGTATTGCCTGCGGGAGTGTGTCTGTGAGACAGGCAGGTGCCCTTCCCTGCCCTAGTGCCCTGGTGCTGTTACCCAGAGAGATGGCAGGGAATACAAAGCAACTCAGAGCCAGTGCCCATTGAACGACCACCCCAACCGAGGCACCAAGTGCTTGGTTTGATGGTCCCAGATCGCAATTGCAGGCCAGCACTAGCGCTCTCATGGGCTGCACCCCAGTGGGTCTCCCCTGGCTTCCAGGGCTTCCCTCCTGGGAATGAGCTTAGAAACATGCTCTTTTCCAGTATCCACACCTCTGACAGGTGCCCCGCTCCTGGGAGGATGAGGCATAGTGAGTGCAACAGACTTTTAAGGGGATCAGCCAAGTTTCTCCACAAACAGCTCCCAAGAACCCTCAGACTCAGACCAGACCACACCACACCAGCCGCTTGAGAAGGTCGTATTCCAAAGACCCGCTGGGTTCCTGGCCTGTGGCGCTCAGGGTGGGTTCCTCTGGCAGGCAGCCAGAGCAGTGAAGGTTGACTCCTCATTCCCAAGGTCCCTGCGGCACCCCCACCCTGCCAGGCAGTGACAAGTGGCACAGGGCGCTGACACCAACCCAGCCTCTCTCCTTAATGTTTTCATCATGTGGGTCTTGAGATGCTACTTCCAAAATGTGATTTTCTTAATGTGGAATAAAGGAGTAAAATTGGAGTTGAAAATAATTTTTATAAACCAGCCAGAGGTGAGTACATTTGTGACAAAAGACTTTTATGTGGAGCCTCATGCTTTTTTCCCCCTCAGGATGCTACAGAGACACAGCTAAAAATTTAATTTACTAAAGTCATCTCTCTAAATGGCACACACAGCACAGGAATGTACAGCTTATGTTATGTGTAGCATCCAAAAAAAAAAAAAATGCAAAAATGACCCCAACAACCCAACCCTGTAATGACAGCAAGTTCAACCCCATGAGAAAGTCTTTCGTAACATAAGTACCTTCTCACTGCCCTTTGTGGGAAGGTCTGGGACCAGTTTAGGAAATGTGAGGCAGAAAGTCTTAGTGACTTTGCTCAGAGCCAGGCAGTGTTGAAAGAGCCAGGAGCACATCTCTTTGAAGGGCTCCTGTGGAGCTTCATAAACGACAGGACAAGCACACCCCAGAGTGGAAGCAAGCACTTCACTGTGGAAACGCTGTCTAGGGAAATGACTCCCCAACCAGCACCCAGTCTGTGGCCGAGAGCTGGCCTGGACATTTGTTCCCAGCCTTTCCTTGCAGGCAGCTCCCCGCAAGGGACATCATCATGGTCCACAGTCAGAGCCCTGACCCAGACGTCTCAGTGAGTCAAAATTCAGGGGACAGGGCCACTCTCCAGGACAGCTGATGGTCACCAGAGAGCCTGAGCTGCCAGGAAGCAGACCTGCCTGGAGCAGGAGGGTGGGAGATCCCCAATGGAGTGGTTGTAAAGGCCTCTGGTCCAAGAGGAGGATCAGAGAGGACAGCGTCCCAGTTTCCCACACTGGCCACCCTCCCAAGGGAGGAAGAGCCGATCTTCAAGCCTCCCACGCCAGCAGCGCCGGGCAGCGAGCTGCACAAGAGGAGTGGGGCCTGCCCCAACCTCCCCCCTCTCATGCCAGCTGCCCTGCACTGAAGTGCTCCAGGCGGCCTGGTGCCCCGCAATGCTGGGTCATCTCCCCGGGAGGTGCTCTGTGCTGTGCATCTTTGGAACTGCAAGGATACAGGTAAGGGGGTGGGGACAAGTCAGCAGGATTTGGGCATGCATACCCCCAGGCATCTTACTTAGATACAGTTTAGGTTTTATTAAAAACTTTCAAAGTATATGTCCTTAACAAACAATGCTAAGCGCACTTAACCTGCCTATGCACGCGTTGGAGGGCAGAGTTCCATTGAGATTGAACTTGCATAGAGAGCCCTTGGGAAAGGCTGGGTCACAGGCCCTCTCACATTGACGGTATGGAAAGGATTCTGGGTCAGCGACAGTACCTGGTTGGGTAAGACACTGGCCAGGGGATTGAGGAGAGGTGGCCAGGTGTAGTGTGAAGGCTGCTGCTCTGAGAGCCAGGAGATCAGGGAAGCTTATCCTGCATCTATCACTGACATTGTGCAACCTCCATAGGCCACTCAACTCTGGGCTTCATTTTGTTCAACTGAAAAATGAAGAGACTGGGCTAAGTATTTCCCAAGGCATAGTCCATACTTCCCTAGGAATTGTGCACACTGATTAAAGCAAAACAGGTTTCCTTTACTGTAGGATTTTTCCTTTACTGTGTGCTAATGTGTTCTGCCTGATGACCACCAAGGAGAAGGAATCATTGAAAACCCAAAGCAAATCTATTTCCTCCCTCTTCTGTTAAACTAAAAAAGGTCTACTTTGGCCCTGGCCAGTTTGGTTCAGTGGTTAAAGCGTCAGCCCATGCACCAAAGAGTTGGCGGGTTTCATTCCCGGTCAAGTGCACGTACCAAGGCAACCAATCGATGTGTCTCTCTCACATTGATCTTTCTCCCCACTCCCACTCTCTAAAAATCAATGGGAAAGTATCCGTGGGCAAGGATTAACAACAACAACAAATGTCCGCTTTGCTTTGCCTCCAGTAAGCAGGAGACCCTTGCTGGAGTCTGAGGTGTATTTGCTGAGTGCAAGGGTAAGAAGTTTGGTTGTGTTGTTTCTACATTGTACCTTCTCACAAAGCTGAGGTGATTGAAGCAGAAATGAGCTCTTATCCATTACAACCAACCAAGATGCAAATATGTAGCTTGTTCAATTTGTAATTCTAACTCATGTAAATAGTCTTCCCTAAAACGACTGAGATTGAGGGTGCCAGGCTCAATCTGACCTAGCTCATCTTCTGTTCCTAATTAATATGTTGATATTTCTGACTCCCATTTAATTGGGGACCCTGGACATCATCTTTTACTCAATTTAGGAAAGAGAACAGTGAGGGTCAACCAAGCATTCATCTGGGTTGAAACCAGTGGGTTACCAGGTGCCATGCTGAGGTCTGGGCTCTCCAGGTGTTGGGAGTTCATATCCAGAAATGTGGTCCAAAATAGACCTCCATTTGGCTGGGTAGGTGATTTGCAAAAGTCAGTGTCTTCTGAACTCTTGCAAAAGACTTGTCATTTCAATTGCCAAAATTAAAGAGCCAAGGGCTGAGAATTTCATCTGGCCTGAAAGATAGCAAATAACACCCCCTGGGAGCCCCTAGAAACTGGCAGCCACCTAGGGGGCTGCCTAAATGGAAGGGAACAGCTGGTGTCCACCTGGGGACGCCTAAATAGAAGGGAACCAGGCCTCAGTGTGTTTTCCTGGGAGGCTCCCAAGCCCCTGGTGACACCTACCTGGGAGAGGCTCAGTGCTGAGGGCCCTGAAAGGCGCCACCAGAAAAATGCTAAATTGTGCCCATTTCTTCCAGGGAGACAACCCAGGGGTCAGCGTTGCCTCAAAGTGATCAGGGTGGGGGGGCCTTTTGCTTTTGTGGAAATAAACAAAGACCAACCAAACAAGGATAAGCAAATACTATTCAGAGCTTGCTGTAGCAAGAGAGTCAGCCACCATCACTTGTGTTTGGCAGAGACTCAAAGGCAGGCAGAGGACAGGGGAGCTTCTTGAGGGAAGGAGAGGCCCAGATGCACCCTGGTGGGGGTTGTGGGCTGTGAGCATGGACACTGGAGGCAGCTGATTAGCGGTGGGGCATCCCTGTGATCGGTTAGGGGTATATATTTGACTTCAGTTGGTTGTAAGTTGGAAGAGAGAGCAGTTGGAAGTTGATTGTCGGAAGAGAGAGCAGTCTGACTTCGGGTAAGTCTCACTTAGGCTTGCTTCCTGGGCTGGTTAGTCAATTGCTTCCTGGGCTGGTTAGTCAATTGCTTCCTGGGCTGGTTAGTTGGAGTTTTTATATATGATCTGGCCACTGTCCATTTGTATATTCAGTCTCTCAGTTTAAATAAGCAAATTTCCAATTTTCCTGAATTCTCTCATAATAAAACCAACCTATCCCCCATGAACGTTGAATTAATTGTCATCAGTGAGAATATCTACAAGAAGAAACAAATGCTGTCCAGAACATGTGCATCTCACCCCCGTTGCTGCTTTGACCTTGCAAACATGGGAAGGGCGTGCTGACTGCGCATTCCTAGTGATCGCAAGGACAAAAACCTTTGGGAGCCACTAGAAGTGAAGTGAGAAAGGTAATTAGGAAGGCCCTGTAGGTCATACCCCAGTTGAAAACATTTTACTACAGACCTCATTTTTATTTCATTGCCTTAGTTTGCCCCTAAAGAACACAAAAACAGCCCCTGCAGTGTTCATGGTGAGCTAAAAGCTGCGAGTTTTCCGTGGCAGACTTAGAACGACTCTTTACCAACAGAGATTAGTTCAGGGATATGTGCTCACCCCTAGCAGGGCCGTGCTGTTAGTTACCAAGTCGCCATTTCTCCCACCTCAAAATAAACCATCCTGAGGAGGAAGTGGATTGCATCCCCCCGGGGGAGGGAGGGCTGGAGGCCTAGCACCTTGGAGAGAGCTTTGCAGCATGGGAATAGTGAAGCTAAGGTGTCAGAAACTCATGCAGCATCTAATTCTCTGCTGGTCCAGCCGCCAAACCTGCAGGCTGAGCTCAAGTGGGAGGTGGTGAGGGTGAGATGCAGACTACAGCGGAACTCTAGCTTCTCCGCACTCCCGTGGACAGGCGTGACTCGGCCTGTCCGCGCCCTCGCTGCCCCATAAGCCTGCTTGTCGCCACCTCTGCCCACGCAACGTGCTCTGGGTTGGGCACCACCTCCTTCATGCTCCCTCTTGAGAGCAGTACTTTCAGCAAAGGGTGGATGCAGTGGCGTGCTGGTGTTCAACAATCAGCTCTCCAGAAACCTGCCAGGCCTGGGATGCGTCAGTCTGCGCACAGGCGTTATGAGTCGTAATGATTGAAGGATGTGTAGCACACGGTGACAAATAATAAAATACGCATTACCCTTTATTATAGCCAGTTGATTCTCACAGAATGTTTTTGTTGATTTTAACCAAACACATGTATCCGTAGCCACCCTGTGGTTACAGTTGACAGATGGGTGTAGTTCCAACATGAATATTGGTTGATATTTCATTTACATTTATGAGCAAGACAGAAGTGAAACAACAGAGATGTCTGTTCAGGGAAACATCAGGACTGTATACAGATGATAATGGCACGAGTGATTTCTTTGATGGGAAATAGTTTTCAAATACTGGAAGAAAATGCCTCATTTTTTAGTGCTCTTCATGATGTCATGGCCACAGACATGATACACTTTTCAATTTAAACTGTGTTGTTAACATTGCCTCTAGACTTGAAACAATGAACAAAAGCTAAATCAGCCGTTGATTTAGGGCTTTTGCTGATTTCCACAGTGTGAATGTTTCCACCAGAGCCAACTTTAAGCAACCAACATAATGTTACTGAATGAGGAGCTGGAAAGAGATATGCAGTAAGTAGCAACTTAATGTTTAATAATGACTGTGTTTAACAATCACCTCCCAAGATTCCTGAACAGTTAGCCATCAGCTGTCAGGAGCCAGTGTGCTGACCAGCAAGCACATCCTTGGCTATGTGGGATTTTCAGAACACAGAACAGCCCAGGCTCAGACTGCGAGCAGGCGAGGTGGGGGTTTTCAATGTAAGCAGGCTAAGTACTTCACCCAGGTCACTCAGCTGCTGGGCTCAGAGGGACAAACTTATTTTTATTTTTTGCCGTTTTCCCATTAACTCGACAAGTAGTTAAAGAGTGGCTACTACATGCCAATCACAAAGATGCCTGTAGAGTCAAGTAATCCTAATATGCACAAAATAGGCACAGCCCTGCCTCGTGGAGGGTGCAGTCCCGGCTCGTTTTCTATCTACTAGACTCTACTGAGCTCCTCTCCCAGGTCAGCTGTCCTTTCCACCCAGCGGGAGGGCTCACATTTGTGCCAGAAGATGAAGGAGCCTTGACCCCTCCCTCTCTGTCCTCCATAGTAATTCACCACCAAGTCCCCGGCATTTCGCCTCCTCCCAGAGCTCTCAGTCCCGCCCACTACCCTCCACCTCCGGTGCCTTGACCCTGGTACAAGCCCTCATCATCTCTCACCCAGACTTCTGAAGGGGCCTCCCCTCTGGTTTTCCTGCTCCCTGCCCCCAGCCCACACTCCATTCAGCAACCAGATCGATTCTTTTAAAAATAAACACCCTGTCTTTATGTCATTCCTCAGCTTCAAACCCTTCAGTGGTGGTCGAGTGTGATAAGGAGAGGCGTCACCTCCACATCCAGCCTGTGTGGGTGTGTCGCTCACTAGCTGGGTGACTGGGGCGAGAGTATCTGGTTCCCCACCTGCAGAAATAGGATAATATCTGCCTTTGAATAGGGCATTTTTGAGGGTTGCATGAGTTAGCATGTGGGAGGTGCTCAGAGCAGTGCAAAGTCATCCTCATCGTACAAAGATGAGACCTCTCACCTGCTCCTGTCCACTTTTCCAGCCACGCTCCGTGGTCCAGAACCCAGTCCCTCTCCCAAGGGTCTCAGCACGCTGACCCTGGCTCAGGCTCACCTCACTGCCCACCCTGCTCCTTCAGAGCCTCTTCAAGACCACGTCCGCAGCAAAGCCTGCCCTTCCCCGCCCTGAACTCCACGATAGGGCTTATCTAAGACCTGTGTGAGAGACCACTCATCACAAGCATGTCTCACTCGGCCAAATTCCATTATGACTTAGAAAGCGTGGCCAAGTGCCTGGATTCGAGTAAAGGTAGTACTTGATATCAACTCTTTCACCCTGTAACTCCTGTTTCTGAAAACTGCCAAGGGCCCAGCCTGGCCTCTGCCAAGTGCTCAGCGCTGGTCTCTGGATTGAATTTTGAGGATAGCCAGCTTTGAGCTCCATTTTTGTCCTGAGATGATTAAATACAAATGCTCATGCTAATGAATTAAGGCTAAAACCTAACTACAGTGCCTGATGGTCAGATGTTAAGGGAATATCTGCAAGGCCTGAAGGGAGAGAGTGGCTAGCAGGAAAAAACTGGCTCTAAAATGTAAGGGGAAGGAACAAACAAAATATGACCATAAAAATAAAGAGCAAGGAAGAACGGGTGAACTTAGAGCATAGCTAAAGGTAGCAGAAATGTGGGAAATCTGACAATATCTACACGAGTGATCATTAGACTCACCTAGGCAGCTTTGAAAAATGCAGGTTCCTGGGACCCATATTATGTAATTTAGATTCAATAGTGTAAGTTGGGCCCCCAAAGTGTGTATTTGTGAAAGGTTCCTGCCATGCATGCAAGATCAGTCCTGCTTCTCCACTTACTACTATTGGAAAAATTCACAGCAGGAGATGATACCATCGTTGAGTGAGTCGTTGGTGAAAGACGTGTTGAGTGTTTATTTTATACACTGATGTTGAGGTTTGCCCAGAATTTTTTGTTTTGGTGGCTACAGAACATGTGAGAGAGACATCTCATTTGGGCACGTTCTTTTACCGTTAAAAAGTAATATTTATCATGACATCACCACCATGGGCTCGATTTGAGGTGTCTCGCGTTGGGCCCGGCGGAACCCGAGAGGAGCGCGGGGTGGAGCCTCGGGCGCTGTCCGTGGTGCTGGGCGCGGAGCCCGCTCCAGCCTTGACCTTCCCGCGCCCTCGGCCCGCCTGCCTTTCCCCCGGCCGCGGGCTCCGCGCCCCCGGTACGGCCCGGAGCGAGCGCGGCCCTTTGTATTTTCGTCCTGGGCGGCAGATCTTGCGCGGGAGTCCCCCGCCCCCGCTTCCTTCCGCGACCCCCCGGCGGCGGCTGACGGGCGCGGCGCCCTCGGCTCCCTAGGCCGCGGGGGGCGGCGGGGCGGCGGGCGGACCTCGCCCCCACCCCGCCCCCCGCCCCCACCCGCGCCTGCCCGCGCGCCCCCTCCCGCCTCCCCGCCCCTGCGCCGCCGCGGCCCCGCCCCGCGCGCGGAGCCGCGTCCCCGGCGCTGGAAGAGGGGCGAAGGCAGCGACACCCAGGGCGGCGCGGGCCCCGGCCCGGCGGGGAGGGCGGCGCGCCATGGACGCCGAGTTCCCGGCCCTCGAGCCCCCGCTCTGCGGCGAGCTCAAGCTGCTGTGCAAGCGGCTGCGGGAGGCCTACCGCGAGCTGAAGGAGGACCTCGCGCCGTTCCGCGATGACCGCTACTACAGGTGCGGCGCCAGCCCCGCGGGGGGGGGGCAGGTCCCGGGTCCTGGGTGCGGGGCCAAGCCTGGGCTCCAGGGCGCATCGGGTGGGCGGGCGAGGGGCCGTTTTCCATTGCCTGGAAGCCTAAAGGGGCGCAGTGGGCTGGGGTCCCAGCTTCGCTCCTCCCGCGCCCCCTTCTCCCGGGTCACGCGCCCCGGCCCCTCGGCCGCCTGCTCAGCCCCTCCGGGTCCTGTCTGGCAGCATGATCGCTACCCCCGCCCAGTGTCTGAGGTCCTCGGGTCCCTGCGCTTCGGTGGCAATCTCTGAGGCTAGGGTGCTGCTGGGGGTTGGGGACAGCGGCCTCGGAGCTGAGCGGCACCCGGGTGGAGGTGCTGTGGGAAGCCACCCTCGGCACGCACGGGGAGCTGCTGGGTCGGGCTTGTCTGTGCGCATCTCTGTTCCCCTCTCCTGCGGCCACGGTGAGAGGTGTGGGGACCCGCAGAGGCCTGCGCGGGGCGCTCGGCCCTTCCTCGCCGCTCTGCTGTTCCGATGGGAAAGGATGTCCATTGCCAGCGGCTGGACTTGTCTGATGGGCCCTGTATGCTGAAAGGAGCCGGAGCCTGGAGCCGGATTGGTTGGTTTTGTTGCTAACTAGCGCTGTGGCTCGGAGAAGGTTACCGCTGACTCTGTAAAATGGGAAGCTTGAACCAGAAGGTTCCTGAAAGTCAGGATGCTAATCTCGTGCTTAAGGATGGCAGGTGTGTTGCATGGCCATCCTTGAGATGGTGGCAGTCGTGTACACATGCTAAGGAGAACATCCATCCTCCCATCCAACCTTTCCCAAAGCCCAGTGGCTCATCCACAATCTATTATTGAACAATGCATTTGTCATAATTACTGAGGATTTTTTTTTTTTAATGTAATTCCAAGATCATACCATGTAGCTTTTGGATGTATCTCAAATTTTTTCTATTGCAGCCTCTGAGGGACAGTATAAAAAGCCCAACAACCCACAGATAGTTTCAAATCTTATTTCTGTTATGTTCCGATCTCCTTGCCCACTAATTTCCTCCCACTCTACTTTTCCCTATATTTTATTTTCTTGGAAACGTGTGTTTGGCCAAGGAGCTAGTGAGTAGCAAAATGGTCTTAATGCAGGTAGCAGAGGAGAGAAAGGCACGTCACTGGTTAATCCACAACTGGACCGTCCCCTGTTCACTCACCCAGTTATTCCACTAAGAGCTACTGAGCATCTCCTATGGTTCTGCTATTGTTCTCGGTGTTGGGGTGAGCAAGACAGACAGGGTACCTGCTGTCATGGGGCTTATGGCTATTAGGCAGGTGGTCCCTATGGCTACGAGTGCTAGGAAGACAGTGGACCAAGTGACATGGTAAAACGTGATTGGGGTTCTACTTCAGAGAAGGTGGGCAGGGAAGGCTCTTTGAGAAGGTGACATTCGATGCGAACTGAGGAATGAGCTGCTCACTTAACAATGAGCTGGGAGAGGAAAGTTCCAGAAGAGGAAGGACAAGTGCAAAGGCCCTGAGGCCATAAAAACATGGTATGCTCAAGGAATAGACTGAAACCAGTGTGTCTGGAGACTGGTAGTCAGAAATAGACAGGGTCAGGTCTTAACAGGCCTTGAAGGCCAGACTGAGGGTGTGATTAGAGTTCCTGTGTGAAGCCAGTGAAGGGTTTTCGGTGGAAGAAGTGGCATGAGCAGCTTGGCTGCCTGTCCTGGAGCAGCATTGGAATCTTCACTCCAGGAGCAACTTCATTACTTAAGTTGGCTCCAGAAGACAAATTAACTGTGCTTGGAAGGGGGCAGTGATGAATTCTGCCTCCTGCCACGAGAACAAGCGCACTGCAGAATGCTCTCAGTATCGAGCGTTGGCCAAATAGTTAGGCTGAATCACAGAGACTGTTTCGTAGTGAGGAGAGGTTTTGGGTCACTGAACTATCTTCCCCTGCTCCATGGGGTGTGTATGTCGATCAATGGGTTGTACCTTTACAGAACTCAGGGAAGCACTCCTGCGTATCTAAATTGGGAAGCTGATAGTTACAGCTCCTGCATCTGTCTGGCTGGAAGGAGAACTTGCTACTATAATCTTTGCTCCTACTCTTCTCACCATCTTCATTTTCCCGTGAGTGATTTAGGACTAATACACACCAGCCCTTTTTTCCCTGGAAGACAGGGGACTTGCCTCACGTAGCTGACAGTTTTCTCATAACAGGGTGCAGCAAGGAGACGGCTGCTAATGCAGTGTTTTCAAAAGACGGCTGCTGCTCGCCCTCCCCGGTTAGCTGGCATGGCTCTTTGCATATTAGCTACATCATCTGGCATCACTGAAAAGCGCCAGCTATGCGATCAAAGGACTCACAGTCGTTTTCTCAAAATGAGAGATGACAGTTGTACTGCCTGCCAGGCAAGGGGGAGCCGGCTGGTGCAGGTAGAAAAGCAGCGGCCTGGGCGACTGAAACCCTGGCTTCCAGTCCCAGCTCTGCCCTTTGCTGACTCCCCGTCCTTGGGGAAATATCGAATTTCACTGGTAATCTATTTCCACATTGGAAAACTGAAGCAAAGAAGATGTGAGGCCTGAGTGCTTTATGAACTTAATACTAAAGATGCTTTCAGATACAGATACAGAAAAGCCAGAGCAACCAGCCGAAACACCAAGGTAATGGATCGAGTTCTCAAGCCAGCAGGTTAGTGGTGTCATTAAGTTCTTTCTTTTTATCTCGGCTGCCAATAATCATTTGGACTATTGCTTGTCTCACATTCCTGGGAGAGCTGGCTGGCTTTCTCTAGCTCTCTAAAGAGAAGGAATGACTTGGAGCCCACAGCAAAACTCCTTGACTCTCCACTATACCCCCACCCAAAGGGTAACAGTGAAGCAGACAGGCGCGTGCAGACAGGACATGGAACTTTCATTCCCTGTAGACAGGAGAGTAAACCCCTGCACTTACTGTGGAAACTGTTTGACACCCAAGCTCTTTTGGCCCAGCAGTTCCGCTCCAGAAGTGCACACATATGTCCATCAAGAGACAGGTATTAAAATGTGCATAACAGCACGATTTGTCACGCTCCTGAACAGGAAACCAGCCAGCCACTCAGCAGTAGAATGGGTACATGTGGCTTGCTCCATTGTGGGATATCACACAGCAATACGAGTAAGCAACTTACAACACGCAGTAATGAAGACGAGTCTCACACACATGTGAGCAAAAGAAGTCAGACACAGGGAGCGCATACTCGATTCCACCTACATAAAAACATATAAAATGGACAAAACGTCTACAGTGTTAGAAGTCAGGGCAGCAGTTACTCTTGAGGGACAGTGGATGGAAGGGAGCAGGGGAGGGTTTTCTGGGTGCTGGTAATGTTTTGCTTTTTAATCTGGGTGCCGGTTATACCGATATATTTAATTGTGAACATTTATCAGACTGTACACATGATGTGTGTACTTTTCCATAGTTTATTATGCTTCAATAGAAGTTGAAAAGAAAACCAGCTCCTGTGTGTCTCCTCGATGACATCAGGGCCTTTGCCCTTTCTTGAGCACATGCTGGCCAGGGGGTGGAATCAGACTTCAGCAAACCAGAGGGCCCAGGAGCTGAGGGTGGAGCCAGTTTCCCCAAGGGAGGAGTGGCAGGGAACTGAACGAGACTGGGGTTCTGTTAGGAACTAGATGTGGGGAATGGATGCCAGGTGGGCAGTAGACTGTGTCCAAGGCACAAATGGTAGAGGGACAGTAAATGGTTCCCCTAGAGCTCAGTTGTTGGAGAATTTGTGGTTGGCCATTTTGCTGACCCATACTTTGTTTTTCGTGTGATTACTTTACCTCTGTAAAATACATGAGCAATAAAGATGGCCTTGTTTTTCTTGGCCAGTGAAGTGATGCCCCCGGGTGCCCTCACCCAAGAGGCTTCCGGGAGCAACGTTTCATCCCCTTGGTGAACTCATTGGCCCGGGGACTGGCCCTCAGTCTCGCTGGCCTATATTAGACAGCATATCGAGAAAAACCTGTTTGCAGTGAAGGCTTCCCGTTAGCGAAGCTCTGGACTGATGTGCAGAATCAGACGCCGTTTATTCAACTGGCCGATGCGGACCCAGGAGAACACACGTGACGGTGGGCAGGGGCACAGCGTCAGCAGCGGAATTAGTGAGACAGGTTCCTAATGCCGGCCATGCATCAGAATCACCTTGGGAGCTTTTAAAAATACAAGTGCCCAGGCCCTGCCCTTGAGGAGGAGGATGATTTAATGAGGCTGGGCTGGGTCTTAGCCAGGATGGAGAGCCCTGGAGGGGAGGGAGGAATGTTCAGAGCAGCAGGCTGAGAGCCCGGTGCATCCACTCCTCAGCAGACAGGAATATGGGAAGCCACCAAGGCCCCTGCTCCCCACACAAAGCTCAGTGGCCCCTGGCAGTGGCCAGCTTGGCTGATTCTCCTGTTTCCACCCTTCCCAGCTGCCTGACCTCCCGTTTTGGATTAATACATCTGGTTGGGTTACAGTCAGGTTTAGAGGTCTGAGAACCCCGTCTCTGATTATGGCCAGCCTGCATGTTTCCCCCCCGACCCGTCGGCCAGCCTGCATGTTTCCCCCGACCCATCGTGCTGATTCGGTGTCAGGGTTTCACTGGGCGAACTTTTCTCTTTGTCCTCAAGTCACTGGAGACAACTCCCTGTAACTGGAGTCCCGACATCTCTCTCTGTCTTTTGTTTCTTTTTGGTGGGAAGAGTGATCAGTGTCCCTGACAAGACTGATTTTAGAACCAGCTCCTCTGTCTCCATCGTGTCAAAGGTAGACGAATCTCATTGAACTTGCATGCTCGGGAGCTTAGAGTTAGCCGCAGCCCCGGCCTGCTGAGGGAGGCTGGTGCTGTTGTTTTCTATGTGGGACAAGATGCAGAACCCCGTCTCTGATTATGGCCAGCCTGCAAGTTTCCCCCCGACCCGTCGGCCAGCCTGCATGTTTCCCCAGGACCTGAGCAAACACATGGGTGAGGGGCCAGTGGTGGATGCCAGGACGGTCAGCTCCCCCAGACGTATCCATCCGTGTCTTCGAGCTATCCTTGCCCCATCTGGCCAGGAAGCACCCCTCCCCCTCTACTCCTGACCACCCTCCTCTCCCTCTCGGATTTTCCTCCATCAATTGTCCCCGCTTGTCCTCAGGTCTCAGGTCTTTCCCTCAACTCTGACTTCTTCCCATCTGCTTACAACTCTGTCCAAACAAAGTTCCCTCAGCCCAGCCTCCTCTGGGGCCACCACAGTATCTCCAGCATGTGTCTGCTGGCCTCCCCTCCCCATGCTGTCCTGTAGGGGGGGTAGAGGTGGTCCGTGCATACTGGCTCCACGTTTCTCTACTTATTTCATAGAAGTTGCCTCACTCACTGCCACCGGTGACTCATTCAAATTCTTACACACCCACTTGCTTTAAATACAGCCTAAATAAACATATTTTTAGCACCCAACGTCTGCTAGCCATGGATGTGACAAAGGCTGTGGCTATAACAGACCCCAACCTGCTGCTGCCTTGGGGAGCTCTGCCACCCAGTCTACTCACCTTGCTGCTTAGTGACTGGACACGTGAGCCCCCTTTCGGATTCCCCTCTCCTCTGGGAGTTCCCATGCCCTCTTCCCCTTCTGGGTGGTGTCTCTGACCCCAGTGTCAGGAGGGTCTCCTGCTCAGAGGGACCTCCCCCTGTATGCAACCAGTCCAAGTGCGGTGCACAGACGCTCTTGTGCAACACTGCCACCTGGTGGTCCCATCTCTTCCTTGATCAGCTCCAAACCCTGGAACTCATCACGCAGGTCCCGGAGCTGCTCTTGCCCACGTCACTGGTGGCCTCTAAGCATCAAACCCAGTGCCCCTTTCAGACACTAGCACTGTGTAATCCTGAAGGATCTGTCCAGAGCTGGGACTCTCTTTTGTCCCTGCAGGGGCCCCGACAATGCCCTTCTCTCATGTTCTCTGACCTCTTGTCCTCCACATGCTTTCCAAGCTTCTTAGGCAGAGTCTCTTCCTGTTTATTGTTTGGACTTATGGACCCCGCATTTTCCCGAAGCCACAGCACTATGATTAACAGCATTAAACACCCCCAGCAGCAGTAGTTGGGAACGTTATTGTTTATTGCTCAAACCACCTGTCAGGTGGGTTACGGGTATGACAGAATGACTCTGCCTCCATGCGGTATTGGTGTGTGAGCTGAGAAAAGTTGTATCCTATGAACCAGACACTAGCAGCTCTTGTTTCCTCTCCGGCAGCCTTCCAGGTCAAAAGGAGATGGTGACCATAGGCCCCCAGAGGCCGGAGGTGGAGTTGCATCTGTGGCACCCTGGAAACCCCCAGTTAGGGCATTAGGACCTGCTCCGGGTCATTCCATGACTTCTGAGAATCCCCTTTCTTTGTCTTGGCTTTGGGACAGTGTCTTAAAGCCAGATCGAGTTCAGGGACATTGGGGGACGTTTCTCAATAAGCTATATGGTCCGGAACATAGAATACTCAGGTGAGATTCAGAATTTAAATTTGAGTCCAGGCCAATCTTTTAACCTCTTACTGGATTGGCCCCTGTGAGGGGAAGACTGGCGCCTGCTCTCACAGTCTGGTGAGTCAGGAGGAAGACCGGCCTCAGGGGGAGCCTCCGACACCCGTGCCTGGCTCTGGAAGGACATGAATGTTTTGCTTCTTGGGGATGAGGACCCGGGTTGGGAATGGAGGTGTGTGTTGGTTCCAAAGACCAGGTCACTGTCACCTTCCCTCCTTCACTGTGCGCCGTCCTCTGGTGAGGTCTGACGCGTGCCTTCCAGTTTTCTGTGTTAAATTTCTGCACATGAGACTTTAGTTTGGCTTCTTTTTCCTTGGCCTTGGGGGGATGGCGTGGTGACTTACGTCGTGTCTAAAAGGGAGGTTTAGAGGGATTTCTTAATATTAGGAGCCCCCCGCTGACTGAGGAAGGAGGTTATTTCGTCCACAGACCCTGGCTCCCCTCGCGGCTGCTTGCAGGGGCCGGAACAGCCTGGATATGTCAGTCAGACCTTGACCCGTGGGAGAGAGATGGCAGGACAGAGCCAGCAGGATGGTTCCAGATGGGATAGTTTCCGCCGTCTCTCTGGAGAGATCCTGTAGGACCGAGCAAACAGCTGTGTTGAGTTGGAGCTGGCAGCTTCCCCCCTGGAACTTCCTTCCCGAGCCCCTGTCACACCTCATCCTCTCTCCTTGTCCCTGGGGGCTGTTCACATAGGACTGCTCCCCACAGGTTCACATGGAAATGTTTGCCTCAGGTTCTGTTTCAGGGAACAAAGCTAGAGTGTTCTTTAAATGTTAAGACAACTTTTCCCTGTAACTCATGGAAAAATATGGGCTGGGAGTAAGGTGCCCGTCTGTCCTGGCGCGCTGCCCCACGCAGAGCCCACGCGGCAGGAGCCGACAGCAGCCTCCGGCCACAGCCCGGGAGGCACTGGATCCCGCCAGCAGCCACGTGTGTTACCTTGGGGGCCGATCCTTCCCCAGCTGAGCCTTGAGGAAGTTTCTTCCCTGGCTGCACCTTGAGAGAGGCTGAGCCAAGGGGCCCAGTTAGGCTGCACCCCAATTCCCCACTGATAGAAAGTGCGAGAAATAAATGTTTCAAGCCACAAAGTTCCGGGGTAATTTGTTTTATAGCAATAGTTAGCTAACACAGCTACTACATACATGCTAGGGTAGTTTTTTAGGCAGGAAAAAATAATAGGAACAAGTAAAACAATAAGAAAGCAAAAAACAACCAATTTATATCATCAATAACTACTGAGCAGAAGAATGTCCGTGCTCCTGGCATTACTAAACTTGATTTGCAAGACAGAGCATTTGAACCAATACAAGTTAGACCCTTGCCTCTAATGATCAGTTCTTAGGGGTGAAGACAATGAGAAGTGTCTATGTTTGATGCAACAGGTAGGCCAGAAAGGGGTGAGGTCTCCCGCAAATGATGGAGGGGCTTCTGGGGAAGGCAGCACGATGGGGACACTGAGCCAGCCACTCATGGAAGTGTCTCAGTTCGCGCTCTGCTTCTTGGAGAGAAGATGAGTTGGCTGAGGATGGCAGTCCAGTGGCTGGCAAAGCCCAGGCCCATTATCAGCTATGATCATGCTTAAGGGAAAGTCAAGGCTGTGAGATTGCCCTGCCTTGGAACACAGAATAGGTGATTAGAGTTGGTGGTACTGAATTCCTTTATACTCTTTGCACTGACTATATAGGTCAGTTTTCCTTTTTTAGGGGTGTTATGGATTAAGTGTTTGTGTCCTCCCTGAATTCATATGTTGAAGCCCTAGCCCCCAGAGTTGCTGTATTTGGAGTAAGGAAGTGATTAAGGTTAAATGAGGTCATAAGAGTGGGCCCTGGTCTATTAGGATCAATGTCCTTAGGAGAAGAGATGCTCTCCCTTTCTTCCCTCACCCACACACCAAGGAAAGGCCATGTGAGGATGCAGCAGGAAGGCAGCTGTCTGCAAGCCAGGAAGAGAGCCCTCACTAGACACTAAATCAGCCAGAACCTTGCTCTTGGACTTCTAGCCTCTAGAACTGTAAGAAAATAAGCTTCTACTGAGTAAGCCACTCAGTCTATGGTACTGTTATGCAGCCCAGCTGGCTAAGACCATGGGTAAGGGAAAATTAGAATTAGGTGTTTCTGTTTCATTCTTATTTAACTCAGCTCCCAACTAGAGCATGAGTATTCACTGTCAGCCACCATTGATTATCATTATTAACAAGAGGCGAGCACAAGAGTATATCTACAAAATGCCAAACAAATGTCACTTGTTAAATTGGGAGGGGAGTTTGAGTCTCTTGGAACAGACAACTGATTTCCTACGGTATCAAGGGCATTTGTAGATGAGCCTCTTGAGTTGTTGCTTTCAACTTTGAGGAACAGCAGTGAGTTGGAGTCAGCAAACTACAGATTGGTGTGATTTTCTAGAAGAAAATTCTAGAAGAGTTTTAGAAGAAAGTTGTTTAAAAGGATGGCCTATTGGCCTTTAGAAAATGAAATAAACATTAGGTATGAGAAGGGATTTTTCTAAGAATAGGTGGTGTCAGACCAATCTAACTTCTGACATCTTGACCCTTTTTGCCCCTTTAGACAATGCTCACTCTCTGTTTCATGGTACCCACCTGACCCATCTCAGTACTTGCCCATCCCCACCCTGGTTTTTATGTTCCCCAGCCTTGTCCCCTTTTCTCTCTGAGCGTCTATAATCATTTGTTACGGTTCCTGTAAGAGTTGCGGTTTCGGATTCAAAGTGCTAATGGAATTTGTTGTCTTGACTATGTTCTTGCTCAAGCTGCAGCTTGGCCTGCTAGGCCCCCTTCTCTCCAGGTCTCACCCTCCCCACTGCCCCACCGGGGGGTCCGCTCAGAGGTCTGCATTCTCTCTCCCACCTTGCCCTCTGCACCCAGGCCCAGGTGAGCTGGGTGCCCTTCCTCAGGGCCACTGGAGCAACCTGTGCTTGTCGCACTTAGTTTTGGTAACTTCCTTGGCCCGCGGGTTCGCCGAGGGCAGGAACCGTGCCTGATTCCTGTGGGCGTCTTCCCACCAGTCCCATGCTTGTTGACAGCTTAGTGAATGTGCGGAGATACATTAGGAAGGAAGCTTGAGACTTTTGTTTTCCTCATTTGGTTCGACTTTAAACCCACAGCATCATGGGGACAGGGGACATTTTGACGGATGCTCCAAAAAAACTAAATCTTGGGACTATGCGGACGGTGGGCCTGGACTGTTCTAGGTCACAGTGTAGAACTGCGAGCTGAGATCCCGCGCCAAGAAAGTGCGTTTGGTCAGCTGCCCCCGTCACCCTGCGGGGGAAGGGCTCCGACCCTGCTCGGCCGCAGCAGCCGGCGGGCACCGGCGGGCACCGGCGGGCACCGGCGGGCACCGGCGGGCACCGGCGGCCTTGCAGCCGCGTGGGCCCCGCACAGGCTCCCTGCTGAGGGGCAGCGCTCGTCCTGGGGGCGGGAAACACCCCGGAAACCTCTCCCGTCGGAGGTTTGCCCTGGCTTTTCGCCTCGGCCAGGTCGCAGGCCTCTTTGGGAATATGCAAAGTTATGGGTTCTCTCCCCAGAAAATGCAGACGCCCTAGCGTCTTTCAGACAAGCCCAGGGCATTCATGGGCAACATTCTTATGCCCCCTTAAGATGTCCTGGGAGCAGCGCGGAGGATGCATTACTGTGTGGTCCCCCCGCGACGTACAAGGAGCGAGGGTCAAGTCGTTCGTTCACTCGTTCATTCGTTCATTCGTTCACTCGTTCATTCGTTCATTCGTTCACTCATTCGTTCGCGAACCTTCCCCCGAGCCCGGGCCCCGCCTCTGTGCTCTGGGGGCTCGGAGGAGGGAGACCCACCCCTCCCGCGGCCTCCCCGGCCCCGCCCCCGCCCGAAGCCCCGCCCCCGCCCGCCGCACGGGCCGCTTCCGCGCACGTGACCGCGCCGCGCGTCGCGCTCTGACGAGTCCGCGAGCCGGCAGCTCCTGGCCGCTGTCGCTCCGGCTGCGCCTGTGGTAGCCGCGGCCCCTGTGCGGCGCCGGGTGGGCTCGGGCGCGGGCCCCGGGGCGCCGGCCGCGATGGAACCGTGAGTTCGGGCCTGGGAGGACCGGAGGACGGGCGGCGGGGGCGCAGAGGGCAGCCTGTGTGGGTCCCCGGCGCCCCGGCTGGGAGTTGGGGCTGCGGCGTCCGGCTCCCGGGAGCCGAGCCGCGGGGCCCTCCGCCCACTTGGAGCCGCGGGGACCTGGAGGGGACGCCGCCGGGTTTCGTGGAGGGCCGGTGAGGGGCCTGCCCGCCCGGTTGGGGGAAGCAGCGGAGCCGGGGTCCGGGGTCCGGGAGCGGCCTCGGCCGGGGCGCGCCCGGGAGGCCCTCGGGATGCTCCGGCCCTGCTCGCTCAGCGGAACCGGGTGACCCCTCCTTCCCCTGGAGCCCCTCGCCCCCTCTCCTGGGCCGGCCCGGGTCAGGGGCCCCTCCATCACCGGTCTAAGCGAGGTGCTCGCGATGGCTTTCTGGGGATGCTGGCGCCTTGGGAGCCTGCCACCCTTCAGGTCTCCGGGATCCCGAGGCCGAAGAGTTTTAGTCTGTTGACTTAGGGCCTCAGTACCTCTGTGAAGTTCAGGGCTTATGATTTAATGAGGAAAAACCTGTCCAGGGCCCCACAGACGCCACCCCTAACGCTTGCTTTTGACGCGGCGGCCCCTGGGTGCCCCTCAGGGGGTATCCCGAGAGGAGAGGGAACTGGGAAGAAGTTCAGCGGCGGAGTTGCGGAGAGTCGGGAAGGACCGCGGAGCCTCGGCGGCAGCGTCGGCGGCAGGGGCTCGGGGGCGGGGGCCCGCGCTCCGGGGCAGCCTCCGCACAGGCTGCGTGCTTCTCCGTGCACTTGGGTGCTGGAGGCCCCGAGGGTTTGCATCGGACCCCTGCTGACTTCTCCCGCTGCGGACGTCGGGAAGCGAAATCCAGGCTGTTACCCAAATGCAAACACGTGTGATGGGAGGAAAGTTTCTTCCTCCTGCGTCCTCAGAAGCGTCTGACCTTAGCACAGTGTAGGAAACCGGACTAGCGCCCAGCGCCCCTGCTCCATAGGTGTTTCCAAGGCCTTTGGGTTAGACCCAGGCGGAGGTGGGTCTGCATTACCGCCTCTACCCCACTTCAGGGGCACTGTTTCTTCATTTGTGGGATACGTGACTAGCACCACGTGCGATACTGCAGGTTGGGTGCCTCTGGAGCTGTGCAGAGTTGTAGCCCAGTGGCGGCGTGACAACCAGCATGTTGTAGGTTCTGTCCCACAAATCTGTCTCCTTGGGTCTGCAGGGCAGCCCTGGGTTGTGTGTGGTGGTGTTAAACCTTTTCATAGGACAGAGAGAGGCAGGGGGTTGGATGTGGGTGGGCCTTAGCCAAGACCTCAGTCCAGGTCCCTTGCTGGGGTCCCATGCTGTCAGTTACGTGACTTAGTGGCAGTCTGTCCTGCTGTACAGCGGTAGGCAGCATGGGTGCTCCTGGAAGCCCTGCGTCCAGGGTCTGCTGAGGAGGGGGCCGAAGGGTGGATGTGGTTATCTGGAGGTCAGCCAGCCATCGTCCAGGAGACAGAATGGCACTCACCTAGGAATCAGGAAAAGTCTTTGGCAAATAAAAATCCTAGGAGAAAACAAGCCCAAAAATCTGAAGGGTGTACTGGACTTCCGTGCCTGGTGGGGTCAAAGTGCTCTTGTCAGATGTGCCTGAGAGCCCAGTGCTGAGAAGGGTGACAAGCTACAGGAACAGGAAGAGAAGCTAAAGGAAGATTGGGGTGGGGGAGAATGGAGGGCCTATGGATTCAGTGGGCCTGGGGGATCAGTGCCGGGTCTGTGGCGGGCAGGTCCCTGCTCATGTGCAGCCCAGCCTACTCTTTTTGAAAGGACAGGAGAGAGTGCCTTCCAAACCAGTCAGAATAAAACGTTTCCAGTTCTTAAAGACTTATATTCAAGTTTCCTGCAAACTTTATTCCTAGCTGACAATGCCTGGACTTCCTGTCGAGCTGCCGGCTACACATATGTGGTTGAGATTTCTCAGGCTCATTTGTTGTTTTGCTCTTACTGTAGCGTTTCTCTGCAAACTTAAATAAGGTTGGCGTTTTATGTGTGTCTTGCTTACAACCTTTTTTTTTTTTTTTTGGTCAAAAAGAGTGTATTTTATGTGTCTCTTTCATCCTGGGGCATTTAAGTGTAGAAGTATATTAATTAGACTCCCCTTCTTCCCGCAGCAAAGGGGTGGCACAGACCAGTCAGCACAGTGGAGCCCTGCCGTGGTTTCTGTGTTGCAGGCTTCCTGAGTGTCCAGTGCTTGAGAGAGCACCAGGCCTGGTTAGTATTTTTGTCCTGCAACCATAGAACTACTTAGGATTGTGTCTTGCTAGGACTGATAAGAGAATACAGTGTTTACTTTGTACCAGGTACTGTTGTAAACACTCTGTATACATCATTTCATGTAATCCTCACAGCCACCCTCCCCGTGAAGAAGTTTTTCTGATCCTCATTTGATAGATGAGGGAACTGAGGTGCAGAGAAGTCAAATGAGTTTCTCAAGTTCACAGCTAGTAAGGTGCTGAGCTGACTGAACCCCAGGTAGTCAGCTCCAGAGCCCACACTTGACATTATACTCTTGTTGCTGCTCAATAACAGTGGCAATGACTGAGCAAGGGCTTTCATGTAGTAAATCATTTGTCACAGAAACCCTAGGCAGCTCAGAATTTTACAGTTCAGGAACCAGAGGTCCTAAGGCTTAAAGGGACTCTCTCCAGGTTACGCTGCTGGTCATGGTGAAGGGGACTTCCAGCCCAGGCAGTCGGCCTCCAGACCCCTGGTTCTTAACCACTGGACTGCACTGCGTTGGCCAGTGCGTGGCCTGCTTCCTTGTTCTGTTTGCCCTGGGAAGGGTATTGGTGACCTAGCCAGCATGCTCCTGGGTGTGAGTCACTGGGCTTACAGCCTAGCAGGCATGCACGTGAACTCATGGTTTGCTCATTAAAATACATTTTTAGTTTGTTGAGCCTTGACTGTTTGCATAATGACTAAAGATAAGTTATTTGTAATATATTCAAGTTGATTGATTGAAATTTCACAGTTCTTGTTTTGTTCCTCCCTTCCGAGTTTCTTCTGAAAACCCGTTAAATGGTAGGTTTTAAAAGGAAAGACTCTGGTGAGTGGGCCTAGGAGTGAGCGTGAGGAAGTTGTGGGCCACCTTTCTGCCCCTGACCTGTGGATTCAAATCCCACCTCCACCTTATGCTGGTTGGGACCTCAGCAGGAGATCCTCTCCCGAGTCTCTAGTTTCCTGTACATAAAATGGGCTGATAATACCTGCTTCACAGGGGAGCACCTGGTCTGGTTCCAAGTAGGTCTAAGGGAATGCCAGCTGCTCCTGTCCTTTCCTTCAGTTGGTTGGGTTCTGAATTAGAGGATGGGAGACTTTACACAGTGAATGGATCTTCAGGGATATTGGTAGGATGAAAAAAAAAGTACGGGGAAGGGAAAAGCACAACTGTTACTGCTAATAACTAACATGTCTGAGTTCTGTGCTTCCTACACTGTTCTGAGCACTTCATTAGTTTGTTTATGCCTCCCAACAGCCCTGTGGGTGTTCTTATTGTCTCTGATTTACAGATGAGGACACTGAGACCACACTCATCCACCTAGGAAGTGGGGGAGCCAGGATTTGAACCCAGGCACCCTGCTGGTGCTTTGGACCACGGGAGAAGAGATTACCTTTATACAGATTACAAGAAAAATAAAATCTTAACTAAAATGAGAGAGGATTGAGAGAGTGAAAGTCCCTTTCCATTGCCCGGATTCTAATTTTTAATTCTTAAGTGGGAACTCGGGCATGAGTTGAACAGGTAGCAAAATTTGTAATGCTGAACTATTTTCAGTCTTAGTTACCTACTGTATGTGACTCCATGAGACAGGATAAATTGAGTGATTGTAAAATCCTCAGCCTCCCAGCCATGCTGCGTGCTGGTTGTCACCTGGCATCTGTAAGGTAGGGCTGTGTATGCTGGCCTTCCCTCCCATCTCACCGCATTGCTGAAGGACCACACCTGGAGGTGTTTTCTTGAATTCTCTGCTCACCCAAGTTCTCTCCATTTGTGGTCATTCTGCTCCAGGTCCATAAAGAGTCACACGGAGTGCTTGCCTCCCCTCTTCTTTCTATTGCTGTTTTATTAACTCTTATGGGGCCGGCGTGGGAGGGAGAAGTGCTTAATGGGAAAAGTAATGTGGGCTCCAGGGGTTCTGGAGCAGTCACCCATCCTCATAGGAACCCAGCTGTCTACCTGGAGGAGTGGGGAGGAAGGCACGTGTGACAGGATGTGTGGCCTGGAGGATTGCTCTGCTGGGGGAAGGCACTTGCTTGGAGCTGCTGTGGCCATGTCACAGACATTGAGCGCAAAGGCCAGAGCCACAAAAAGCATTAAAAGACAGCATTGGGGGAAAAAAGTTAAATTTTGCAATTTGGTGTTTGATAATTTATCATAGCAGGGAAAATAATGGAACATGTAGGAAACCAGAGTAAAACCAGGAAAGAGTACACAGAAATGGAAGGAATCAATAGTTATTGAATGCCTGCCATTCATAAGGCACAGCATTGGGCCCAAGAGGCCAAAGGGTGCTTTGCATTGGGGGAGGCGTGAAAGCATATGAATAGTTGTCATCGAGGAGATGAGATCCTGCAACGCAATGGGTGAGCGCCTCCTGTCCTGCAGCCAAGGAGAAAATTGCTCTCGGTGGTTGGGAGGCAGGACCTCAGCTGGGCTGGGAAGGATGGGTGGGTGCTGGCTGGAGGGAGGGGTTGCTGGAGGAGGAAGGGCAATGCATAGTGACAGGGATGATTGGCAACTGCCCCACATTCTGAAAGGGTAGTTCCAGGTGCCTTGAACCAAGTGCCTGTGTCACTTAGTATCTTGAGTTTCATTTTAATTTTGTTTTATTGTCTGGGTATGCGTATCAGTGGGCAGAGTTTTGTTCAAATACAATATGTCATGAAAAGCGACTTAAAGAACAGGGGTATCCAGAAATTGAGTGGGGCACTTCCAGGGTTAATTCAGTGGCTCCCTGTCCCTGGTGACCTGGGTGGCTCCCATCTCTCAGCTCTCTATCCTCTTATGTGTGGTGTGGCTGCAGCCACTCAGGCAGCGCTTACAAACACAGTTATATCCATTGAAGACAGAGGAGGCTTCCCTGGCATCCATCTCTGCACTAGGTGGGGAAACCTTTTCTTGTAGTGCCTGGTTGATTTCCCGCAGAATCCGTGCCCTAGTGGGGAGGAAGTCTGGAAAGGCGAGGGTCTGGCATTTTCGGCCTCTGTTATGGGAGGCAGGTCTGGTTGGCAGGGGACTCGGGTGGGAGGGTGGCAGAGAGTAGCCCTGGACAAACAGCAGTTGGTGCTTCTGTCCTACCCCAAAGAAAATCCCGTCATCTCCCATGGCTCCTGTTCCTTCTTTAGAACAAAGTGGGCACGATGGTGGGAGAGGTGTGTCCAAAGAAACAAACACCCATAAACCTGTAACGGGCATGTCAGTGACAGCTAAGTGTGAAGGCCTTGGCTATCACTCTGAGTGACAGGGAAGTCACTGGAGAGTTTTGGACTGAGAATGAACACACTAGCCTGTCCCTGGAGTGGCTGGGTAGAGAGCAGAGTGTGGGTGCTAAGGATGGAAGCAGGAAGACCATGGAGGCTGCTGCAGTCAGTGAAAGATGGCCGAGGCCAGACCAGAGAAGCGAGAAGGGCTCACTATGCTTTGAAGGCCTTGTTGATGCATCAAATGTGGGGAGTGGGGAAAAGACAGTTGTTGAAGACGACTCCATAGTTTTTGACCTGAGCACCTTTCCTGAGATGGGAAGACTACAAGTGAGTCACTGGAAGATCAGGAGCTTGGTGTTAGCCACCCCACACGAGATGCTGACTGAATACCCAAGTGGAGGTGTCAAGCAGGCATTTCTCCTAAGTCTGGAGTTCAGCTGGGCTGAGATAGGGACTTGGAATTGTTCGTATGTTCATTGTCTCTAAAGCTTGAAACAGGGTGAGGGTCACCAAGGGAGTGACAGTAGAGATGGGAAGAGAGGCAAAGAGCAGCATTATGTAAATGTCCCAGTAAGACAATGGTGACATTTGGCCTTGAAGAGCCCTGCAGAATAGTCTTCCAGCTATTTTCTCAGGAGAATTGATGTCTCCACAGATTTCACCTTATTTGGAGGAGGTCCCTGGGGAAATGGTTATGAATATTCATTTGTAGTGAAGGAAAGCAAGACTTATAGCCATTTGGATTATGGCCACAAGCTCTGGGCTTGGCTTTCCAAAAAGGTGGTTTTAGTTTCTCTAGGAAATACGTCTGATATTTTAAATCACTCATGAAATTGAAATTAATTTAGAAGGGACCTAAAGAATCCAAGCTGACCCTAAGGCGACAGTCTGTCCATTTGCATGTGAAAAGTCTCCCAAGGGCCTGGGGTCTCCAACAAGGCCAGAATTTTAGAGATAGTGTATTAGGTACCTGAGTGTGAAAAGGACCTGGAGAGGAAGGCTGACAATGGGTCTCGTCAAGAAAAGAAGTTGAGAGACACTGAACAGCAGGGTCTTGAAGGATGTCTTCTGGCCCTGGTTATCTCGTAGAAGATTTCGTCAGCTGCTGTGCTAGACTTGGCAAGGGCGTATGGGGAAGTGGGGAGCCCCATCCCTGCTCCCTGGCATCTTAGCACCAATTTGAGGGAACTACAAGAATACATGTGAGCTAACTTGTGAAAGTTGAGTTGAGTAGATGTTTTCTGGGTGCCTATTGTGTCTTGTGTCCATGCACACGGACTGACTCTTTATCTTCAGGCACTCAGCTATGTAGTATAGACCATATGGGTCAAATGGTTTTAAAACGTGGCAGCCATGAGAGATGGAGAAGCGAGGGAAAGCTTTGTGGAAGGTGGGACATACAGGTGAGCCATGAATGCTGGGTCATATTCAGATGGTTTGGTGGGGAGAAGAGAGCGTTTCACATGAGGAGAGCAGGGTGTGAATGGCTAGTCTGGAGTCTGGCTTGGCCACGCTGGGAAGCACTATAGAATGTAAGCCCTGGAGCTTGATGCTTGGGTTTGAGTGCTGCCTCTGCCACTTAGTAGCTTTGCAATCAAAGCTAGTTACCTACCTTCCTAAACCTGAGCTCTCTTATCTGGGAAGTGGGGATACTAGTGGTTACCTCAGATAGTGGTTGTGATGACTAAGGAACCATTTGGGGACATTGGAAGCCATTAGGAGGAGTTTAAACGTGATCGAGTTGGCTATGGGGAGTCCCATAGGCTTTCTTTGCAGGGGCAGTGGGCTAAAGTGCTGTGGTACTCACAGTGGAAGACACATCTAGGGGGGCAACTGGTGTGAGTTGTGTGGGCCTACACTGGGAGACCGCGTGCTAGGAATGAAAAGTGGTTAGGAAGCAAGGTGTCACCTCTTCCTAGCTGGAAGTGTGGGATGAATGAGAGAAGGGCATAGGAGGTGACTGCAAGGTTTTAGGATGGGGTGCTGGAGAAAGGGCAGAGGCAGGAAATGGGGAGTGGAAGCAGGTTTTTCATTTACGTTACTTTGCTTTTTAATGAGGTTCATTTTCAACCTGCTTATTATAAAGTGATGCAGGACTTGAAAGTGAAAATGTCTTGGGAGACACTGTGAGTGGGGTCAGAGATGGTTCCTGGAGGCAGGAAGGACTGTGAAAGAGGAAGCAGGGTAGCTAGCTTGGAGCCCGCAGTGTCCTGTCCTGGATCTCAGCTGGAGAACTTCCAGAGGGGGGAGGGTTACTACAGAGGAGGAGGTCTGGGTGGGGAGAAGCCTCTGGGTGGGAGGCTGTGTGTTTTTTCTGCATCATGGCCTTGCCTGAGCACTTACAAAAACATTCCTCCTGGTGGTGGCCTGATCGCAGAGCACATAAGCTATCTGCTTACCTGGATGCCCTGGGCCGTTATTGGTATAGGTTAGCTTGATTATTAGAGATGCGTTGGCATCTCAGCAGGGAGATGAAACAGGAGGTAAGCAGAGAAATTGCTGGGCACCTGGTTCAGGGCAGGAAGTGTGTTGTGAGGCAGCTGGGGGTGTGGGATGTGAAGGTGAAGTGGCAGGGGACACACATCTTGAGCTGGTCTCACCGTGGCCTTGACTCCTCGCTTCTGCTCCGGCTGCTCCTCCTGTCTTCATGTTGCCATGTCAGATTTTGTTATTTTGTACAGTGTAGGCCAGCGATTTTCCACCGGTGAGCCGCAGAATTTTTAGAATATGAAATCCTTGACTACTTAGGGGCACTGACCTTTTTTCCCTTAGACTGTCAAATTAAAAAATGACTGTCTGGTGTGAATGAATCAAAATTATGCCTTTTTTGTCAGATTGGCAAAAATATATGTATTTTTGGTGTGCCGCAGAATTTTAGTAATTAGTTTATGGGTGCCGTGTGATGAGAAAGGTGGGAAATCGCTGGTGTAAATGTATTATTTGTCTGGATGGAGTAGGGCAATGTCCCTGAGGTGTCAGAATCTAGTTTTTTGGTGACCTCTGTCAAAGCTTTTGGATGAGATGTCGAGAAAGGACCATGGGGGGGGGTGCATTGTCATGCGGAATTGTGCTGTGGTGCTGTCGCCAACCCATGACACCCTGTGCTGGAGGGGTTCTCTGGACCTCAGACTTCCCAGAGTGAGGATGCCTGGAAAGGGTTACTGTTTGTCAAGAAACAGAAGGTGGAGCGGAAATGAGGCTTCGAGGCTTGTTGACCACCCTGTCCCAGCAAGCCTGGTCGTTGGAGGTGTTTGTAGCCAGTGACATTTTCTCAAGGGGGCTTTTTTTGCTTTCTCTGTCTTTTTTCTGAGTTGGGCGATGCTTCATTTTCTAATTTCCTAAACCAGGACATTTTCTAGTAAAATCAATTTAAGTGGAAGCTTTAAGGAAGGGGAAATGATAGATTTTTATTGAGTCTTTGGGAGCTCTCGGGAAAATTGGGGAACACCCCTGTGGGCTTGTGTGCTGCTGGAACTTGATCTGTGCTGCCATCCCTTTCTTAAGTCTCTTTTCAGCACTCCTTTCACCTGCTAAGGAACTGTGCTTTTATAATCAGTCATTGATATGAGTTTTAAAAATCAAAAATTTAAATAGCACTGTTTTGACTTTTTCTCTGCTGCCAAGTGATCACTCTGTGCTTTTGCCTCTACTGGGAGCCCATAGTCCTCAGAGTAGGGGGCAGGTCACCTGAGAGCAAGCAGCGGAATGGGGTGCCATGCGTGACCTTGTGTAATTTTTTAAACAACTTTGGATTCACAGAGAGCAGCCAAGACAGTACAGAGTGTGTCTTCACCCCCTTTACCCGCTTCCTTCATGTTAGCATCTCAGAACCAGGGCACACTCACCAAAACCCAGAGCGCAGCGATGGTGCCTCACTGTCAACTGCTGACTGTGTTCCCCCAGCTTTGAGCCCATTTAGCTTTGTGTAAGGTTTTTCAAAGTGAAAAGCCGTGTGCAGCTGCGTGGGCATCTTCCTTCTGCAGTGTTGAGCATGTATTTAGCGCGCTGTGCTAAGGAAGTACCAGCAGCCTGGACACCTGGGGGTAGCAGACAAGTGACAGAGGAGACCTTGTTCGCCAGCCCACATTCCACAGGGCTTTTCCAGAGGGGCATTCATGGAGCTGGGTCCTTAGCACCATCGTGCTTCCCAGAGCCTTTTCCCAGGGAGTGGCAGTTACTGTTAAGGGGCAAGAGCTGTGACATCTTGGGAAAGTGTCCCGCCTGTAGACCTCAGTTTCCCCATGTGCAAATGAAGGGGTTAGGCTTCCTCCCTGCGGCACTTTCTGTCTCTGATATTTTAGGGCTCTCAGGCTTCATAATCTTTGGACACAAGATCTAGTTGGGCTCAGGCCACTTAATCCACTAGCTGCCTCTTCTCACGAACCGCAGGGCTGCATGCGTTCAGCCTTAGGCCTGAGTCCTGAAGGAAAAGATGGGAGGTTCTTATTCCTTTATTTCTTCACTGTGCTGCTGATCTGCACAGTCACGCCCAAAGGCCTGGCAGGTCCTGCTGGAGAGAGCTGACCCTGTGTCAGCAAAGCCACGTCAGAGCGATGGTGGCTCATGGGCCTCACCTTTGCCCTGAGATACGGTCCAGCTGATTTCCTGCTGAGGAGCTGGCATCTTGACCTTGTAAGGGAAAGGGTGTGTGTGTACACAAAGCCATGTGAGCCTTGTGCCACAAAAGCAAATAATTTTATCCTCTGTGGGTGGTTGAAGCCTGTCCCTCCCCCTTCCAGAGGCGTGTATTGTTACCTGGCCCTGCGTGAGGCAGAAGAAGTCTCTTCCTGCAGTCCCAGCTCCAGAAACCAGGAAATGCTAGAGGAGAAAAAAGCAAAGCAACGCCCCCCCCCCCCCCTTTGCTCTCATCTCTTTGGGTTTACAGGTCTCCTCTTCAGGGTTTCAGGGAGGAGTCAGCCACCTCTCTGTACAGGGTTGAGTTGGAATAGCCTCGTGTGCAAGCAGAGGACCTGAGAGGGTTAGTGTTAGGATAGACGGGTCTCCTGGGTTTAGAGTAGGACCGATTGTGAGGTGAGGGCTTGGTGATGTTAAGTCACAGAAAACTGCAGGCAACTTGCTCAGTTGCATCAAAACCAGACCCCACCATGAAGGTCAGGCTGAGCTTCACCATGATGGGTGACACAAGTGAGGGGTCTCAGACTGTGATGGACCCTGGACAGGAAACATCCAACTGGGTTAGCAGGAAGACCAGATAGGAAAATGAGTTGCTGGTGGCACGTGGGGTTCCCAGTCTGGGCTGGATTGTGACAGCTGACATTTAAAGCTGTGTGTTTGCAACTGAGCGATTGAGGGCCTCGACCACTTGGGCTGTCTACCACTCTGGCAGCCAGAGGCAGGGATGTGTACAGAGGGGTTGGGCCACCCCGTACGTGGTGTGGCGGAATGTGCCTTGAGTGGGCATGGAAGCCACAGCACATTATCCTGCCTTGAGGAGTGGGGTTCGGCTGACGCTGTGCAGACCTGGGTGGCAGGGCCTCTTCACATACGGCTTGCCCCGCCCCCTGCAGTGGTCACTGAGGTCATTGAGGTTTCATCAGCCGGGTCTCCTGGGTTTAGAGTAGGACTGATTGTGAGGTGAGGGCTTGCAGGTGGGGAGGGCCTCCCTCGGTCTGAGCCAGCTCCCTGCCCGCCTCTCACCCATGGGCTTCTGCTCCGCAGGCTGGCGCCTATGCGGCTGTACACACTCTCCAAGCGCCACTTTGTCCTCGTGTTTGTTGTCTTCTTCATCTGTTTTGGCCTCACCGTCTTCATCGGGATCAAAGGTAGGTACAGGTTTTGGTCATTTTATCATTTACAGTTTTCTCTGTGCAGTGCTTTTTAGCCTGGCCCAGCTGTATCCACCTGCTGTCACCTGTCAGAGGCCCATTGTAGAGGGTGAAGCCCCATTTCTCTCTGCACCTGCTGGGTGGAGGGGTGACCCTGGTCCTGCCCCATACAGCAGCCAGGGCCTCAGTTTAGCATGGCAGCCCTGGGCAGCCTTGACCATATACCTTTTGTTAGACAAACATTTCTGGAGGGTCTGTTGTGTGCCAGGGTCCCGCCTGGGTGCTGGGAAATCTGGAGTATGCTGGCTGACATGAGAGATGGGCCATGCAATTGTTTCAGTGTAGTGAGTGTCAGGGAGGGCGTGAGATGCTGGCAGCAAGAGGCTGCTCTGGGGATGCCCTGAGCTCTTGGCAGGAGGGAGCCTGCAGATGGCTTTCACCTTGTCTTCAGGGCCCCGGGTGCTGTTTGAGAGAAGTGGGTTTCTGGGAACCCTGGAAAACCAGCCGACTTCTCTGGCCCTCAGTTTTCCATTTCTGAGAAAAGGGATTAGATGGGACCATTTCAAAGGAATTTTTTAAGCTAAAATTGTTAATGGGGTGTGCCTCAAAAGACTGGTTTCTTAACCTAAACTGAGTCTTGGGTTGGTGAATGGACTGAGGAAGCTGGGGAGAGAGTGGTTATTTCAGTGCCATTTGCCAGCTGCTGCTGAAGATGATGATGGTGACAATGGCAACTGTAGCCAATCTCATTTTTCTGTGGTTTTAATTTACATCTCTCTGATGATTAGTGACTTTGAGCATTTTTCATATGTCTATTGGAGATCTGTATGTCCTCTTTAGAGAAATATCTATTCAGGTCCTTTGCCCATTTTTTAATTGGATTGTTTGTCTTCCTGGTGTTGAGTTGTATAAGTTCTTTATCTATTTTGGAAATTAACCCCTTATCAGATATATATCATTGGCAAACATGTTCTTCCATACAGTGGGTTGTTTTTTCATTTTGTTGATTGTTTCTTTTGCCCTGCAGAAGCTTTTTAGTTTGATGTAGTCCCATTTGTTTATTTTTTCTTTCGTTTCTCTTGCCCTAGGAGATCTTTAGGTAAAAATATTGTCATGCAAGATGTCTGATATTTTATTGCCTATGTTTTCTTCTAGGATTTTTATGATTTCACTACTTACTTTTAAGTCTTTTATCTAGTTTTAGCTTATTGTGTATGGTGTAAGTTGGTGGTCAAGTTTCACTTTTTTGCATTTAACCTGTCCAGTTTTTTCAACACCATTTATTGAAGAGACTTGATCATTTCATTTAAGGCCAAAGCTCTAAAAAATTACAGTGTAAGATTCTATGAAGCTTGTATATCTGTTATATCAGGAAAAGCCTTGATTATATATTAGCAATTATGCTTTTTTATATTCTCTACTTAAATATTTTTGGAAGACTGGTTCATTGGATGGATAGATAAATGTTTACACTGTATAAAATAGATAGATGCCACCTGTATCATGAATGTTCTCTTGGACCTGCAGTGCAGAGAGAGCCCTCATCGAGAGCAGAGGAGAGGTTTCTGCACGTACAGAAACTGGAAATTGTGCACATTGTATGGCAGTCATTTTGGGTTCACCTGCGTTGAGAAGTCCTGCAGTGCAGCGGAATGGATGTTGTGTGTCTGTGTTTGTGTGTGTATGTGTTTTACATATATGGGGCACTTCTAAAGACAGACCAGGAAAATAAGATCAGCTCCATATAATGCATGTCTTTCTTGGCATTTGAAAAAAATCAATAAATTAATCATCAATGTAGGATATAACCCGCTTTTTTCCTTCTCTGTTACACTTTAGGGCCGAAAGTGATCCAGACTTCAGAAGCTCATTTTTCACTAAATAATAGCAAAAAGGTAAGACTGGGCCTGAGTGGCAGATGGTGGGGTGTATAAACTTCCAGGTCACTAGAAATGGCCATGCATTAGCGGGTCCTCCTTGTCCTGCAGTTTGCTTCTCAGGCAAAGTGCACTCTCAGTGGCTGGCCTCTGGGTCCTCCTTTGCTAAAATGGCCTTTTCTGCTGTAATCAATACCTCAGTACGAAGACAGGGTGGTGGTGGTAATGCTTAGGGAGGAGCAGTTCATTTCCAAAGGCTGGTTAACTCATCCTGATTCCTCACGTCTGCAAGTCTTATTAGATTATAAGTCCTGACAGTGCTCACTTTATATTTGCCCAAGTTAAGACCTGTTCTCCATGCTTGGTTTCTGACTGTAACAGTTCTTCCTAATGACTGGTATTCCTTGCATGAACTCGGTTTAAATGAAATATCCTTTTTTTTTTTTTCTTTTTTTTTAATTTTCCTCGATTCTTCACCATCTTTAGAGGAAAACAAGTTCTTCCAATTGGAGAATTTTGGTTTTCTTTAATAAATACTAACTAGTGAGAGCCCAAATAACTAAAACCTTTTACTTTTCTGAGTATCAAATGAAATCTTTATCTGTAAACTGAACGTACTTGTCTTGCATTCTCAGGACACCATAACGTGTGTGGTTTAAATCTGATTATCAGACCCCAAATATTTCCTTGTTTGTTCTTCCAGTTCCCTGTTACATGTTGACCCTTACAATTTTCAAAAAGGCAGAATGAGAAAAGTGTCCTAAAACTTACACCTTTTAATTCTCCTTTTTGCTAGTGCTAGCTTGGAAGCGTCCCCTGCATAGCCTTTTCTTTGCATTTCCTTATTTTCTTTAACTCTCAGACTGAGCATCTGATTTGAAGAGGCACAGCGAAGGGATTCCTGACTGTATTTTGGTATTTTAAATTTTCTGTCTCTCGAGATGTCAGTATTTTTTTTAAATATATATCTTTATTGATTTCAGAGAGAGGAAGGGAGAGAGAGAGAGATATAGAAGCATCAGTGATGAGAGGGAGTCATTGATTGGCTGCCTCCTGCATGCCCCCCACCAAGGACCCAGCCCGCAACCCAGGCATGTGCCCTGACTGGGAATCAAACCTCGATCTCCTGGATCCTAGGTTGATGCTCAACCGCTGAGCCACGCTGGCCAGACTGCTTTTTTTGACACTGAAAATAGCAGCCATCCCACAGATTTGCTTCTGAAGGATCATTCTTACTTCTGAAAGATGATAGATTATCCTCCGATAAATCTCATCACATCGGTGGCTTTTGGGACATCTCTGGTCACAGAGGGCTTGATGGAGGCTCGCCAGAGTATTAAAAACACAAAGAGCACAGGCTCACACTCAGAGACTGTACATTCAAACAGTGCTTTCAAACTGCGGGTGGGCTTCTCAAGCAACTTTCTCCATAGCCACTGCTGTAGACATGGTATTGTGTTTCTCAGTAGACACTGCAGAAGTGTCATTGGCAGCGTGGTCCCCTCTAATTTTTCTCCCCAAGGGTGTTAAGACTTTTCTAAAGCTGAGGATAACAGATGTCAGACAGTGACATGTCTGGCATATTGATATTAAATCAAGATTCTTGCAAATATATTTCTTTGGTGTCATTATCTTATTGTATGTCTCATCATATGCACTTTCAGTTTTTTCTCCAGGTAGCCTTTCTTGGTGTTTAAGTAGGGTATTGTCCCAAGGCTGCGGGTGGTGGAAACCACCTGCCTAGAGGTTCTCATGAGAGACAAACGGGAATTGCAGCAGAAAGTCAGGCCTTTCTTTTTCTGGGAGGCGAGATTTCCCTCATGTTTTCAGAAGGAAAACTGTGTTGTTTCTGTCCTAGCACCAATGCTGAGCCCTTTTCGCTGAATATGAATTTTGGATGTTAAGGTGAGATATTTGGTAGTTGCAATGAAAAGGTCACATGTGTTACTTAACTTTTTCTTTCTTTTCTCTCAGCTAAAGCCAATTCACATACGTTCAAATCCACTGTCCGCATACAATCAGCAGCTATGGCTGACGTGTGTTGTTGAGTTGAATCAGTCAAAAGGTATGGAGCCTGACATTTGGTCTGATTTTCCTTTGTACAGAGCACCATATTTTAAAAGTTGAAAGAGCTTTCAAATCTTTTAAAATGTGTTCAAAGGTGGATTACAAGGATGGTCTTTATTCTTTGTCTAGCAACAGGTTGAAAGCCCTTTAAATGTCCTTGGGTATCCTCAGAGTAAGTTATGGTGCAGCCCCTGGGGAGTGCTGGTCACCCCTCAGGAATGCCGGTCAGCTTAGCTCAGGGAGTGTGCTGGTCAGTTTAGCTCGGTGGCTGCATGGCATAGGAGCTGCTGCAGCCTTTTTCAGTGGGCTTCTGGGAGAAAATGAAGTCCCGATGCCCCAAGCTAGTGGATCTGTCTCCCAGGGACACATGGAAGTGTCTGGAGACATTGTAACATTTTTATTATCCCAGCTGGGGAGAAGTGGGTGCTGCTGGTGTCTAGTGGGCTAGGGATGCTGCTGGACACCCTACAGTGCACAGGACAGATCCCTGCAGCAAAGAATTGTCTGGCCTCAAAATAATCAGTGGTGCTGAGGTTGAAAAACCCTGCCCCAGAACATCTCCTGCTCACAATGAACCAGCTCTGTTCATCTGAAATGGCGCCAGTCATGTACCACCCCGGGAGCACTCAGGCGATGGTCACCCACATGGTCTGTGTGCTATGGTTCACACAAGGGGCTTTGGCTGAGAAAGAATTAGAAAAGGACCCTTGAAAAATGCGTATTAGGAAAAAATCAACCCCCTTTTTTGGTAACTCTTTACGAAGATAAACAAATTTGATACATCTGTGTATTTGTCTAGAAAATGGTCTGGAGGATGGGCACATACATGTTTACTTTGGCTCTCTCTAGGTGGTGGGATTAGAGTGTTTGATGCCATCTTTATAGTTTTTTGTTCTCTGATTTTTTAAAACAATGAGCAGGTAATCAGAAAAATAAGTTATATAATCAGAAAAAAATACTTTTTATGTTGGTATAAAGTTAAATTAAAAATTTATGTGGGAAGTAAAAAGTAATTTTTTAACCATCAACTCTTTGTCCTTTTGTGAGATGAAACTGATGGATCTGAAATGCAGGCTTTTCCCTAGGCCCCTGGATAAAGGGTTGCACGGAGAACTAATAGAAAGGCTTTACTTTGCTGGCAAAGTGGGGTTTTCAAAGAAGACCCTCCTGGGTTGTCACAGAGCCAGGCAGGCACCTTTGTCAGTGTGATGTGCCTGACGTGGTCCCTGACACTGAATTTCTTTCTTTTGTAGAAACGTCTCTTCAGAGAAGCTTTCTCATGACTGTTAAAGTTGATGGTGTAGCCCAAGATGGAACCACCATGTTCATTCATAACAAAGTTCACAGTCGGACAAGGACCCTCACATGTGCAGGGGTGAGTGCGTTCCCATGGTCCATGTTACTTTTCATGCTACATTATCACAGACTTGCTTTCTTAAGTAAAATTCATACCAGCCATGGTATGGAAAAATTACCTACCCTTATAAATGCTTATTAACATACAAACATACATGTACACAACAGACACACACACTGACTATATGTGGTACCTACTTTTACTGTTTGTGTAACTACTGCCTGGTGTGTCCATACATGACTGTTGATGGGCCACCTGTCACACATGAAAGTCTGCCATGGTTCCATGATCACTTTTGTTTGTTTGTTTCTTTTGTTTTAATCGTCACCCTAGGAAATTTTTTCCATTGCTTTTCAGAGAGAGTGGAAGAGAGAGAGAGAGAGAGAGAGACATTAATGTGAGAGAAACACATCGATTGATTGCCTCAGGTATCAAGCCTGTAACTGAGGCATGTGCTCTTGGCTGGAATTGAACTTGGGACCCTTCGGTCCGCAGGCTGACACTCTAACCCCTGAGCCAAACTAGCTAGGGCCGTGGTCACTTTTGATTGTGGGCTCTGGGTTGTTTCCAGGTGTCTTGGGAAGAGTGGCCTGTTGTTGAGCACCTACTCCAGGTGCAGTGTGTGGCTGTGGGATAGGAAACCCGATGTCCCAAAGCAGGGAAGGAGTCTCACTCTCAGTTTTGTCAGCACCGAATTCTGTCAGAATCAGAAGAATCAGATCAGGTCCCTGGTGTGGTGAGGAGGCGCCATCAGGACTTCATGCGTCATGGAGAGTGTGGGGAGCACCGAAAAGGGCATGCGTTTGAGTCTAGGGTTAGGACAGTGGTTTCCCTGCTGGGCCTTGTGCCAGGTGCTCTGGGATGGTACTTCCTTCTGTTCTGCCAGCAGGCCCATGGGACGGGATTTGTTGTTAGAGCCCATTTTATATAAGAAGAACCCAAGGCTCACAGAGGTCAAAACATTGGCCCAGAGCAACATAGATGGTGAGGGAAGGGACCAGGATTTCAGCTCATGCTCTTTTATTCGGTAATTGTGCCCTTGGTACACATGCACATGCCTAGTGATAGCACTGAGACACTCTGCCTGTTCGTCCTGGCCAGGAGGGTGCAGTTAGGGGAGGCCTCCTGCTCAGTGGCGGGCCCTGTCTGTGATCACTCTCTGTTGGTGGCTCTAGGAGATCCTGAGATGGGTCAGAACCATGGCCTGAAGGGGCTGGGTTGTTGGAGGCAATTGCAGAAGTGGGCCAAGGAGGAAAGTGAAGCTGAGGGGTCTGACTGGTTGTGCCTTAGCTTACCCTTCCCCATGCAGCAGTGTATTTGTGGAAATGCCAGGTTTGTTACACTGTAACTTTTTTATGCAGGTGCATGTTATTTTGAGTCATCCAAAGTAGAGTCTAAGGACTGTAAATCATTTTTGTTTGTTTCCAAAAATACCCATTTGGGTCTTTCTAAGAACTGTTTTTGGCTGGCATTGGAATTTTTCTGGGCTTCTGGTGACTTCCCTGGAGATTATCAGTTCTGATCATCTGTTGTTGAAATGTGTTGCTTCATGGGTCACTTGGTGGGAGAGTGAGTCCTGCTTGATTTAAAGACACAATTCTTCCCTGTGCATTTGCAGAAGTGTGCAGAAATTGTTGTGGCTCACCTCGGCTACTTGAATTACACTCAGTACACAGTGACTGTGGGATTTGAACACCTAGAGCTACCCATCAAGGAAGTGAACTTCACCGTAAGTATACCACCTGACTGCAGATGTTTCCTTGGCTCACTTGTTTAGAGCCCATTCTTCTGTTGAGTGGTTGAAATAACACAGCATCGAAGTTTTGTTGTTTTTGGATAGTGGAAGACATGTACAGTTTTAAAAAGTTACCACTCTTCTTTTCTTTTACAATAATTTTTTATCTTTCAGTTACAGTTGATATACAGTATTATATTAGTTTCAGGTCTACAACCCAGTGATTAAACATTACATAACTTATGAAGTGATTGCCGCAATCAATCTAATACACGTCTAGCACTATACACAACAGTTATTACAATACAGAATGGGGCAAAAGTAGGTTTACTCCTTATTTGTATGGAAAATAATACAATAATTAATAAATAATAATACAAGAATAAACTCTGGGTTTTGTGTACTCACAACTGTAAACCTACATTTGCCCCACCCTATATTATTGACTATATTCCATGTGCTGTACTTTACATCACTGTGACTATTCTGTAACTACCAATATATGATTCTTAATCCCTTCGCCTTTTTCACCCATTACCCCCACCCCTCTCTCCTCTGCTAACTGTCAAAATGTTCTCTGTAACTATGAGTCTGTTTCTGTTTTGCTTGCTCATTTATTTTGGTTTTTAGATTCTACATATAAGTGAAATAATCTGGTATTTGTCTTTCTCTGCCTGCCTATTTCACTCAGTATAATACCCCCCAGGTCCATCCATCTTGTCGCAAATGGGAAGATTTCATCTTGCTTATGATGGAGTTGTAGTCCATCAATGCACCGTATCTTCTTTATCCACTCATCTGTTGACGAACACTTAGGTTGCTTCCATATCTTCCTTATTGTAATAATGCTGCAGTGAACATACGAATGTTACGTGTCTTTTCAGTTTAGTGCTTTGGGTTTCTTAGGATAAATACCCAGAAGTGGAATTGCTGGGTCCTCCTTGTCTCCTGTTCTATATCCTTTGTTTTAAAGTCTGTTCTGTATGCTATAAGTATTGCTACCCCAGTTTGTTTGTTTTTTTCCATTTTCTTGGCATACCTTTTTCTGTCCCTTTACTTTCAGTCTGTGCGTGTCTTTGGATCTGAAGTGAGTCTCTTGTAGGCAGAATATGTAAGGGTCCTGTTTTGTTATCCATTCAGCCACCGTATGTCTTTTGATTGAAGCATTTCATTCAGTCATCCGTTGATGGACATTGGGTTTTCATTTTTGGCTATTACAAATAATTGCTGTAAATATTTTAATAAACTGTCTAGAAGGATGTCTCTGGTGGTGGGCTTAATGTTTAATTTTTTCTCTTTTTCTATTTTTTACAATGAGCTCTTATTACCTTTATAATCAGAAGAGAAAAAAAATTTTTTAAAGGCTCCTAAGACAACTAAAACTTGAAGGGGAAGTCCAGGATGCACTCTAGCCATTCACTCTAAAAAACTCGTTATGGAAAAGCTAACTCAGAGAATCACAAAGTAAGGTGGACAGCTTGTCTATAGGGACACATTAAGAAATCAGGGAACCTTATGTAAAGTGTTTCTGCGTCTTTTATAAAATCCTCCTTGAAGACAGTATCCATTGTGTTATGAACTTTGAGCCCGCCCTGCAAACAGAATTCCTTTTGCTCATTGTTACAATCCTTTTATAAGAGAATGAAAGCTATTAGCTGCTAGACGTTTCAGAAATAAATTTTATGCTGAATCAGAGTAATTACTACCATCCTGGTATAGGTTTCATCTTAAAAGTATGTCAGTGATATTCTTATACACCCACCAGAATGGATGAAATGAGAAAGACAAAATGCCAGGGTTGGCAAGGATGTGGGGCACCCGAGCTCTCCTGCCCTGCTGGTGAAAGTGTGAGTTGGCACAATGGAAATACAGGCATAGATTGGCCAAAAAACATGCATTTCAATGTTCATATCACAGCAGCACAATTCTCAATAGCTGCAAACTGTAAACTACTCAGTGTTACAATGAATGCACAGATTGTGGTATATGCCTATAATGGACTATTATACAGCAATGAGAATGAGCGATTGCATGCAACATTATGGATGACTTTCGTAAGCATAATGTTGAATAAAATAAACCAAATAAAAATAGTACAGAGTGTATGATTCCATTTATATAAATTACAGAAATAGACAAAATGAATCTGCTGTTAAATAGGATTAATGTTACTCTTGGTAGGTGAATGACTTGATTGGGCCATAAAGGGAGGGCTTCTGGGGTGCCCTCCCTTTATGTTTCTTGATCAGAATATGAACACATCAGAACACTGGTGTGTTCAGTCTGTGACAGTTCATACAGCTGTACACTCAGGACATGTGTAGAGTATATTATCTTTCAGTAAAAACTTAACAAAATATATATCGCACTTTAAAAATCAGAGCTCGTCAGGATGCTGCCTGCATAATCACAGACATTTCTTAGACAGCTCTTGATTGTTTGACATGTTTGACTTCTGAGAGTTTCTTTTCCTTTTTTTGGCATTTCTTTGGAAATCTTTGGTGTTTGGAGTTTTTAGTTCTGTGTTCTCGCAGTCTAGGATTGATTCTCACCATGTGTTGTATGCCTTTGGCTCTTACATAAGAGCTCAGAGCCACATGGTCACCTTCCTCTGGGCATCACCATTTGTTTCACTTGCCAGGTCTTCCTCCTCGAGGAAAATCAAGCTCAGGGTGAAAATTGCCCGAGTTGCTTCTCCAACCTTCTGGGAGGTAGAATGGTCACCAGGGCAGGCCTGGAGTGTTCAGATGCTCTGCTTTTAGCAGGATGTGTCTGTCCTTTAGCAGACATGTAGATGGTTGGTACCCCTCTTCCTGTCAGCCTGTGTGCAGGCATTGTCATCTGTCTGACCTTGTTGCCATGTGGCCTTAATTTGGGAAGCTGGATTTCTCTCCTTTTGTCCTTAGTCCCATATTCTGTGAGCATTTTGTTCATTGATTTCTACTCAAATATGTATCTTTTTGAATTAGCATGGCATCCTTCCATCTCTGCCTGTTTTGTCAGCTCATTCTTTTGAGTGCATCTTGCCCACACCCCAGTGCCATGTGCTTTCAAGACCACCCTCCAGGTCTTGCAGGTACTTATGAGACGTTGCTCCTCTTCTGTGTTTCTGAAAAAGGCCTGTGTCATTGGCCACTCTGCACATGCCGTGGAGGGTGGACGGAGACCCCATGCGGGTTGCTTCTACACGTACTTCTGTCCTTTTCTCCTAGATTTTGTGAGCATCTGCTCCACACACATCACCTCAGTTCCCTGTGTCCTCACAGCTACGCTGGGCATTTCCCCCTCTAAATAAGTGCTGTCCAGGTTGATTCTCGAGTGACTGTAGCCAGCTGTTCCCGTCTCATTTCTTCCCTTTTCTTCCTAAGCCATAGCCTTTCACTGGGGGATGAGGTGGAAACAACAGCCCATGTTCCAAGTCCTTCAGTTTTCTATCCAGTGAATGCCTCTGGTTTCCTTGTGAGTCGAGAAGACTGGAAGCAGTACTTTGAATAGCTCTGTCTGACTTCTTGGATCACACTCAATATGACGTTCTCATAGGACAGATTACAAAAGCGTGTGCTAGGCTTCTCCCCCAAATATTTCTGTTTAATATCTTGCACTTCATTTTTCAAGCCTCACATTCGAGCTTGGGACCCGATTCCAGGGTTTGCTTAGGGTTGCATGGGTTGCCCCTGGCCCTCCCCCACCTATGCTCCTGTGGTTTTCATATTTGGACTCGCTAAGGTGTCATAACATATTTATTCTCTGCCAAAATATTAGTCAGCTTCTGGAGGCATTTTTACTGGTTAATTTTTTTTAGTTGAATTGTTTCATGCCTACACAAGATTTGACATTGTACTTGCTGATATGTGGTCACAGTAGGTGTTCAGCAAATGTTGAACAGAGGACTAGAGCCACACCTGTAGGTTTTAATTAGGGAGAAGTGACCCGGGTCACGAAATCAGTGCTTGTTCCAAATGTCCATTTACAGTATGACAGCTCGAGCCCAGTCTCTGTGAGGGCAAAGACAGCTTTGTGAACACCAGAGGGCTTGTCACAAAAGCCAGGAAGGGGCTGCTGGCTCTTCAGATGTCAAAGTAAATGTCTGCAGCCTTACTGCTGGGATTTTACTGTTTATTTCCTTTTACTTATTTTAGTTTTTAATTTCATTGCCTCATGTCCAGTGTCTTTAGTGTGTGTGTTTGTGTGTACTGTTTAATGTTTCAGGCAAGTAAGTTAAATCTAGTGTCTGTAACTCCATCTGTTCTGAAGTGGGCCCTTAAATCTGCTCAGGTGACTTTGATTCAATTCATCACATAGTGGGGCTCGTTGGCCCAGTGTGTGCAGCATTTGGGGTGCTGGTGAGCTGGCTGTGATCACAGTCCGGGGCGCTCCTTCTGCCTGCGTCAGCACGTGGTTCTGCGTCCTCGGTTCTGCTCCCTGTACATGTGGCGTGAGCGGATAGTCAGCATGAGAGCTGACAGGTGGTTCCAGCATCCTTTTTTGGTTTCAGAGTCTTATTTTTATGTTTCACTTAATCTTTTTTAGAACCTCCTACCTACTCACAGTTTACATCTTTTAAAAAATCTTTCTTTTCGTGGAAAGCCTGGCATCCTCTAATAAAGAAATTGACAGTGTTGATTTCTTATCTGAGATTTAAAAGCCAAATACTCTTATTATGATTATAGAATAATTTATCTGCCAGATTCAGCATTAGTAAAGCGCCACTAAAAACTATTTTCAGCTATGGGTAAGTAATATTTTCAAAGTCTGTGCTCTTTGATATACAAATAAAATGTACTAAGTGTTTAAATTTTAGAACATGTGAGAAAGTAGAAGGAAAGAGAACATTTTAAATTACCTACAGTCTCATATCTAGAGATAACTATTAATAATCTGTTGTACTTCCTTTTTTTGGTTTTATTATTTTAATTTTAGTTTTCAATTACAGTTGACATTCAGTATTATTCTGTATTACTTTCCAGTTTACAACATAGTGTTAGACAGTTATGTACTTTACAGGTGGTCCCCGGCATTTCAACTTCCTCCTGGCGCTGTACACAGCTGTGACTGTACTATTGGCTGTGTTCCCTACGCTTTGTGTACTTCCTTTCAGATCCAGTTTCTCAAACTGTTTCCCCACTTTCCATTTTAGTGGAAGACTTACAACCCTGCATTTTCCCAGTTGGAAATTTGGTTCCGGTTCATCTTTGTGGTGCTTACCTTCATTGTCACTGTAAGTAATATTCATGTGACACATACCAGATTCCTAACAAGGGCAGAGGCAGTTTGTGAATTTTGATTATCCAAGTGCAGACCCCACAGGAGATTTCTCTGGCCTTTGAGACACCCATCCAATGGCCAGCCTGACATCACTAAATGTTGTACATGTCTGCTAGGATGCCACAGTGCAAATGGTGACATGGTCTCTCTAGCAAGGGCATCTGTGTGGTTAACAGTAATCCCAGGTGTGACTTGTAGGTAACTCTGATCCGTGTGCACTGACAAGTGCCACTTACCCATTTGGCAGGAAGTCTGCCTGGTTTGGGTGACTTTCTTTCAGTGCAAATGCAGTTCATTCTTGGAAGATGGTACCGCACCGTCTTTGGGCTTTTTGGGAGTGAGTCCCCCATGAGCGGGTTTGGAAGTGCAGACTGTGGACCAATTTGGGATCTGAGCTCAGTGTCCACAGCACAGTGTGACTTGGGGGGAAAAGCTTACCCTTAATGCACTGGTGATCCCAGAGCAGCCAGTCAGCAGAGATGGGGATTTATAAATTGGAGGAGGAGGAAGGTGCCTCATGTAGTGACTTACAGCTGTCTGAAGTGTGGCACTGTGCCCGCCTCAGATGCCCACCCCATGCTGACACAGGGTATGACATTCAGGAGCTGTGTCCACCCCTTGCAGTGCTGTCCACTCCAATTGCCACCTGAGGAACACTTGATGCTTTGCAGACTAACCATGTATAGAAGAACACAGCTTGTGGGGAACATGAGAAAAGTGCCAGACTACCGCGACTGGGACCTGGGTGTGGACGGAGGGCAGGACACAGCCACTGGAATATGCAGAGTGGGGATTGTGGTCTCAGGCCATGCCCAGGGCTTCCCTAGTGAACTGACCACGGGAAAGTGGAGAGCCGCCATTAAGAGCTGGTCATTCAGACATACTTGCTGCTTCTGGAAGCATCCCTGGTACCTGGGATTCTGCTGCCACAGTCTGGGGCCCAAGGAATGGGCACCTAGGGCCCTGTGTTCTTGCACAAGAGAAAAAGCCTCAGCCTAACAGATAGACTAGAGGAAGTGGCCCATTAGCTCGGGAAGTCCAGATTGCCTAGAATATTACTGGCTCATAGTAGGTTATAGAAAAAAACAAAAACAAGACAAAAAATAACCCCAGCTCCCTAAAACACAAATTGTATAATGTTTTAAAGTAGTTTAAAGAAACTTCTCCCATAGGCCACCACACCTTCAGGGGATTTTGAAAATAAACACATCCTCTGACCATGGTTGTAGGCCTTGTTCCCTTGGCTTTTCCTCTGAGAGCCCCGGTGCCATCTGTCAATGTTGCCCTGTGGGGAGTGTGTGGCCTGTGCCCTGGGGAAGTTCTCTATGTGGCTCCATTCCATTCCTTGTCTGCTCCTGCCCCATGAGAACAGCTGTGACCATCTGATCTGGGCCCTTTTGCAGCAGTTCACCATCTCGTCTCAGTTGTCACTAATGGTCTCAGTAGTCAGTTCAACAAGGGGTTAACTCGGAGCTCTCAGCTGGCACCGTGGCCATGGATTTGGGAAGACATGCAAGATTCTCAGCCAGGAGTGAGCCCGCAGTGACTGGGGCCTGATTTGGTTTGCAGTGCCTGTTTGCGCATTCCCTCCGCAAGTTCTCCATGAGGGACTGGGGCATGGAGCACAAGTGGATGTACATCCTTTTGCCTCTGCTGCTGCTATACAATGGTAGGTGCCACTGTTATTCTGGAGCTTTCCCCTTTAGAATCGAAAGCTGGGAGACATCCTAGAGGGGGCTGGCCCAAGTCTCCAGAAGTGCTGGCAGCAGCCCCCAGCACTAGAAGGATGCTGCACCAGGATTTGGAAGATGCCCGAGCTTTCACAAATGAGTAACTGCTTTGGTGGCTAAAACTCAGATGGGCTGCAGACACAGCCTCCTTGGAACTTGGCTGAAGGTGGCGAGCACCACCATCTGTTCCTCTGCCCAGGCACAGAGCTGTAGCCTCAGGATTCCCAGGCTGCGGGAAGAGCGGGCAGGGGGAGCAGACGGCATTCTGTAACCATCACTGGGGCCATCTGTTCATTGGCTTTTAGGTTTTTTGAAAAACAAGACAGCCTTTTGTGCGCCACCTTCACCAGGTCCTCCTGCCTCTGCATTTCAGATCTGTTCTTCCCGCTCTCCTTTCTGGTGAAAAGCTGGGCCCTGGGCATGCTGGACGACCTCTTCCAGTCCGTGTTCCTGTGTGCCTTGCTGCTTTTCTGGCTGTGTGTGTACCATGGGATACGGGTTCAGGTGAGCCGCCTGCCCGCCACACTGCCGAGGGAGCGGAGACGCGCCCGCCCCTGCCAGCCTCCATGGTCATCCTCAAGATGAACTTGTCGTTGAGAACCTGTCTCAGCCTCATGGGCAGGAGAAGAATGCACGCCGTGTAGAAATGGTCTGCATGTCTGCAATCCAGTGTGATCTGTGAGGGTTAGTGGTTTGCTAGAATTACTAACTTCTCTATTTCTTACTCTTCTTGCCTTTTAGGGAGAAAGGAAGTGTTCAACTTTCTATTTGCCTAAATTCTGCATTGTTGGACTCTTGTGGTTGGCTTCTGTTACACTGGGAATATGGCAGACGTGAGTAATTTTATTGCGTGTGAAACACCCTGGAAAGCATTTGGCATTGTGGACGGATCCGAAGTTCTAACATGTGCCATAAACTTATCCAGAAACGAGTGTGTCATCCAGAGTCTCCAGACTGCATAGTGTGACTTGCACTGAGGGTCCATTTTTGCTAGAGTGGCATGTAGAAATACACACAATTCTTCTAACCTAGGATGGGAAATGACAAAGGCCGTGTCATTTGAGAGTCCTTCTTCAGAGGCGCAGGCGTCACTTGAGAGTGTGGCATTCCAGTCGTGCCGGGCTCACCACTGGCCACCAGGTGTCTTAGCTGTTCCTTCGGCTGCATCTATGAACTTCCCATCCTGCACCAGCTCCCAAGGCTTATCTTTTTTAGTATTTCTGTGCTTCTGTAAAATGGCACCACTGCAGAAGCCTGGTGGGTTTCTGCAGACACTAGTTCCATGTTAGAGGCATGATTTTGGCACCTGGCACATCAAACTTCATGGCTCACACCTTCTCCACTCCCCTCTTCCTGCCTGCCTGTCATCCCAGCTGTCTGCTTTCACTTCACAGTGATGTCAGGGAACTTGACATTTACATTCACTGCTCTTTGTGTGTACCCATCTGTTTCCTAGTGCCCGTATGTGTCACTGAAATGTGCCTGGAAAACAGCTCCTAAAATTGCGAGAGTAATTGGATAGGGATTTTCAAAACAAAAACTACTTCAGCTTCCCATGGTGATGACGGTGGACAATCACGCTAGTAGCATCGTAGGGATTGTCAGTATGAAATTTAGGATTCCTCCTAAATTGTGAATTCCTCCTAAATTTAGGATTACTTTAAAAAAAACCCTTTACTGTTGGTTAGCAAGTAGTTTATGTTGATTAGTTTATACTTTCACTTAGATTTTTTAAACTTAAAAGTAAACTGGTTATTAATCTATGGTTTTTTTATAACATATTTTTAGAGTTAATGAACTACATGACCCAATGTACCAGTATCGAGTTGACACAGGAAATTTTCAGGTAAGGATTATTAATGACATCTGAGGATTTTTTTTAAATGCCATTTTAAATGACTGAATTTTGTAACTTAAATTGTACTGTTGACATGAACTTGCTAACTGGCTATTGGAGGACTTAAGAAGCTCACATGTATGAAAAGTGACCCTCCAAAAGCTGTGCTTGTTACTCCAGTCCCTGGCTTGTGGTTGAAGTGCCAGGGCCAGGAGGTGTGTCAGAACAAAGTGTTCTTGTTTTTCCTGCAACAAAATTACAGATTTGTGGAATTAGACCTAACGTCTCCTGGACAATTTACTTCAGTCCCCTCATTTTACAAATAAGAAACCCGAGGTCCAGAAAGTCGAGAGTCCTGAGGAATTCTCAGGATCTGGGCCTGGAGTCTGTCTTTGGTATGCCCCTCACCCTTCAAAGGCAGGCCTCATGGGGTGGGGGGGGCATGTAGGAGCCACTGCTGTTTACTGAGCACCTACTGTATTCCAGGCCCTGTGTGTGCTAGGGGCTTTTGGAGTGTAAGGGAAGGAGTTTGGGTTCTTCCTCAGCTGATTAGCAAGGGTTGGGGGTCCTGGTGGAATGGCCACCTGTGCTCACAGAGGGCGAGGGGCCAGGCCTGGGCAAGGACAATCAGAGTGACAGGAGTGCATTCCTGTTCTATTTTGAGGAGCAACCTTCAGGACTGTAGGTCCCTTTTAAAAACACTTGCCTTACCCGGCCGGTTGTGGCTCAGCAGTTGAGCATTGACCTAGGATCCAGGCGATCGGGGTTCAATTCCCGGTCAGGGCACATGCCCAGGTTGCGGGCTCGATCAATGACTCTCTCATCATTGATGTTTCTGTTTCTCTCTCTCCTTTCCTCTCTCTGAAATCAATAAAGATATTTTAAAAATAATAATAATAAAAAAATAAAAAAAATAAAAATAACACTTGCCTTTCCTCCTGCTGTGTGGTCTGGAAGGTGAACCCGTACTGAGACTCCGTTCTTATTTAAGGTCCTTGTTTCATTCCAGGGAATGAAGGTTTTCTTCATGGTGGTGGCTGCTGTGTATATTTTATACCTTTTGTTCCTGATAGTGCGGGCCTGTTCCGAGCTGCAACACATGCCTTATGTAGGTAAGTGCCACTTCACAAATGCCCAGTGTGAGCTGGGTCAGGGAAGAGTGGCTGGAGGCCTCCAGGCAAGTGGCCTGACCTGGACGGGAATACCCAGGGACTGTCTCATTCCCACAGGCTGGGGATCAGCACCTTCGGTCCCTGGGGAGCTACAACAGGCCTGAATGGATAACTCTGGGCCCTGTGGACAGAGCTTCGGGCCTGTGCTGGAGGGAAGTCTGTGGGCTGGAAGCGAGCTAGACCCTGGGGACCAGTGTGGCTTTTAGAGCTGCCTGGATCCTTCTAGCATTGTACCTTGTGGCAGTTTTCTTTGTCCTTGAGTCAGGAAAAGTCACCCAATCTCATAGGATCCTTTCCCCTAATCTCTCACAACAAATCATAATGGCTGTGGCCTTGCTGGGGACCTTACCCTTCTGGGACCCTGGGGAGGTAAGAAAGCATTTCTCCTGGGCTTCAGGTACAGGCAGGTTTCAGACCCAGAGGGAAGAAGGGGTTTTGTTTAGGGGGTTTTGTTTTCATCTGAGATGAAAATGGAATGAACTTCCAGGGTGGTTTAATGGGAGTATTTCTTTCTTTTCCAGATCTCAGGTTAAAATTTTTGACTGCATTGACTTTTGTAGTGCTTGTCATTAGGTAAGAAAACCATTTCTTAAAAAAAGCAAAACTACATTTTTATTTTACTCTCATGGATGTCTTTTCTCCCCTTTTACGGAGTTAATTTTAGGGTCCTAGGCAGATGTGGTCAGTAGGTCAGAGACCACGTGGCTGGTTGGAAGTCCTAGGGGAGTGAAGAGCATTGGCTGCAGCGCTGATCAGCGCTGGTGGAGTGACTCACCTGCTCTGACCTGTTACAGAGCGGAATAGACTGTCAAAGATTAGAATACTGTGCAATGTACTTGGCACCTGGGAGCCTTCTGATGCTGAAGGACAGGACTGTAAGAGTTGTTTTTGTTTCAGTTTAGGACAGCAGACATCACTGACCTGCACGCACCCCTAGGGTGGGGCCTGAGAGCCACAGCCTGGAGGGCTTTGGTGGAGGTGTCGGACTGCCCACAGGAGCTGAGGGCTCTGGGAAGTTCTCTTTGAGTGAGGTCCAGATAATTGTTGGTTATTTATGGTTTGTATTTCTCCTAAAATCAAATCCAGAGGGGAAAAAACTAGTTCTCTGCATTTCTGTCTTGGTTGTTTGGATGGCAGGTAAGAGACTGTCGGCCCTTTCCTGGGTGGAGTCACACGGGGACTCTGAGAGGCGGGTTTCCTGTGTTGAGTGGGAGGATCCTGTGGGCATCCAGGTCTGGGCACTGTCCTCCAGGAGGGGTATCCTGCTCCTGAGGTGGGAGAACTCAGCATGGACATGGGAATGACCTTGAATTCTGTTCAGCTTCTAACTTCACCTGAAAGTAGTAGAGCGTGCGTTACACTTAGCCAGTCTCTGCAGCGTGGTGCACACTGTGTCGCTGAACTTCTCACACATTCTCAGACCCCCATTACACACACACTCCTCACAGCCCTCACATACCTGCATCCCTGAGCTACCCAGTCCATAGGCTAGGAGCTCCTGTCTGCTTGTAGTGACTTCTGTGTAGTCTGTCTTAGAAGTTGTTATGCTTTGGGGTTTTTTTCATACATTTCAAGGGGATTCATTTATGTATCTAACAAATGTTTATTGAGTGCTCACCCTAGTAAATGGGCAGAGAGTTTCCTTATATTCCTTATATTCCAATGGAAGAAACAGTGATAACAAGTAAATAAGTAGCGTAAGTACCAAAATGAAAGTACAACAGAGCGAGGTGACAATGGCGGGGGGGGGGCGGGGGAAGGCTGCTCAAAACGGGTGGGTAGGGGACTTCTCTCTGAGGTGACAGTGGCCCTGGGGCCTGAAGGAGGAGCCCTGAAAATACATGGGGCTGGCTCCCTGGGTGAATAGAAAAAACAGCAGCATCACAGAAGGTGAGGGCATGAGGTCAGGTGGGCCCCGTGGGCCACCTCGAGGAGAGGTGGAGGCCAGGTAGCAGTTATTCTCAGTGATGGGCCACAGGTGAGGGAGCAGATTCACACTTTGGTTAACAATCGTCAGCCGCATGTGGAGAGTGGAGCAGGGGGAAGGAAGGTGAAGCAGGTCACCAGGCGGAGGGCTAGGGTGGTTCAGGGCACAGCCTGGTGGTGGAGCTCACCTTTCCAGAAGCTCTGTCACCACGTGTTGGCAGCAGGTGTCTGTCTGGCGGGCACTTGAGTCACTGTGCCAGGGACATGTGATTATGGAGAAGCAGACATTCCTCAGGGGGGCTGGTATCTGAAGGAGGTGGTCTTAAAAACATGAACCAAGGGCATGAGGGGAAGAGGGGCATGCACTGAGGGTGACCCTCAAGGCCCCCCATTCGAGACTGTGACATGGCCAATGTCAGGGTTAGCTGATTGTGTCCCAGCAGCTGGCCCCTGGATCTGAGACCAAAAGCCCTTGGCACAGGTTGGGTGTGCACCTGTGTGGACAGGTCTCTAGGTAGGAATAATAGTAACTGGGCTGTAACTGCTAACAAGGTGACTGACAGCTTATAGCTTCCTGCGCTTTACATATTTTCCTCCTTTTCCAGCATCGTCATCCTTTATTTACGGTTTGGAGCACAAGTATTACAAGACAATTTTGTAGCTGAACTGTCAACTCACTACCAGAATTATATCCTTTCCTCGGGCTTCAGGAGTGTGTTCTAGATGAGTGATGAGCATGTGAGGCCACTGGGCATCAAGAGGAGGCAGTTACCTCCTCGTGGTCTGTATTGCTGGGGGAACCACACACCTGTTTGCGGAGAGGTGTGCTCACCCGGCCCCCTGTAGTCCCCGGGTCGGTACCAGGTGGACTCCAGGCCTAGGACCCAGTGTCCACGGCCACTGGGCCCAGCGGTCTCCAGCTGCAGTGTCCACAGGGTTGTGGCAATGAGGGTAGTTTAAGCCTGTCACCAGGGAGGGCTCATAAAACTTCAGGACCTCCCTGCATTCCTGTGTGGGCGCCCTAGGCCGGGTGCATAGCAGGTTAAGTGTGTTTTCCACCCTCCCTGGCAGTGAGGGCCTCCAGGGGCTGCTGGGGTTAGCCCTGTGCATCTTGGGTTCTTTCTCTGGGTCTTCTTGCATCCTTAAAATTAATTCATGATTTTTCAAATATCTGTGACTGAATTTCACACTTTTCTTAGACTCTCAAAGGGTTTGTCATCTAGAAAAGGGATAAGAAGGACTCGTGTGAGGGTGTTTCCAGGTTTCCATTTCATGGCTTTTTTTTTTTTTTAAAGCCTCACCCGAGGATATTTTTTCCATTGCTTTTCAGAGAGAACGGCGGGGGGGGGGGGGAACTGATGTGAGAGAGGTACGTCACCTGGTTGCCCCCCACACATACCCCTCCTGGGGCTGGGATCAAGCCTGCAACTGAGGTACGTGCTCTTGTCCAGAATTGCACCTGGGAGCCTTTGGCCTTCGAGCCGATGCTCTAACCACTGAGCAACACCAGGCAGGGGTCCATTTCGTTCTTGATTCACACACATGGATGTGGCCTTCCTGCCCTTTCTGGGTCACGTCAGGCCCTGCCGCCTCCAAGGTTCCCATGGGTAGCAGAGAGCATGGTTAACCTGTTACTTGGGGTAATTTTGAAAGGTGGTTGTTACCTCTGGCTGTGGGCTTATCCTGTGGTGTCCAAGGTCTGGGTTAGGGGCCCCGAGGGACTTGGTGTCAGCAGTAGAAAGGGTGCTGGTGGTTAGAAGCAGCAGGCAGACCCAGACTCCAGATGCCAACTGCCGTCCTAACAGGGAGTGTCTGGGACTGCTTGCTTCCCTTGACGATGCCACCAGCTGAATTCTTATCTTTCTACGGCTTGCTGAACTTTTACCTCTACACGCTGGCCTTCGTGTATTCTCCATCGAAGACTGCCCTGTATGGTAAGCCGCCTGGGGTCAGACATCTGGAAGTCAGGACCCACCTTCCGGGCTTCCTATTAGTGCTGGGCCATGATTCCAGGTGCCTGAGAGAGAGACGAGGTCACTTTAAGTGGTGAGCCCTGGGTTTCAGTGAGAACACAGCAGGTGTGTCATTACAGCACAAGGTGAGGAAAGTGTGTGTGAGGTCTCAGCACAAGCATTGTGTCCATCAGCCACAGGAACTAGTCTGTTGGGGAGCCATGGCCACTCCGAGGAAAGTCCCAGTGTGCAGTCCTCAACAGAAAGCAAAACCCAGAGCAGCAAAGCAGTCCTGTCGCACAGGGAAGGAACAGGAAGAGAACTTTCTGGAACCTAGGCAGGGGTCTAGTGTGTCAGGATCACCCCGACTTATATCCTGTGAGTTCTCAAAGCACCTTCATGAAAAGTTTGAGCTTCACAGCAACTCTGATAAAGGTGCAGCTTCTCCTGTTTAGGGCTGAAGAAGCGAGACAAAGTGGCCTGCTGTGGGTCCAGGGGCAGAGGGGGCAGGGCAGGCGGACCCAGGTCTCTCTGGCTGCTTTCCTGTTCCTTTGCGCACTTAAGGGAAGGACTGGGAGGGAGGTAGCTCCTCCATTTGTGGGCTCCCAGGTACCAAGCAGAGATGCTGCCCTGGTGGGCAGGTGAGAAACAGGCTTAGGACACAGAAGGGTTTGTTCCGGTCCCAGATAATAGTGGTGGAAGCTGGGGTTTGAATCCAGCTCTTTCCCGCTCCTCTCCAGGCTAATACCATCGAAACGCTCTTGTCGGTTTTCAGAGTCCCAGCTGAAAGACAACCCTGCCTTCTCCATGCTCAATGACTCCGACGACGACGTCATCTATGGGTAAGTCCTGTCTCCTGAAGGCTGTCGTGGGGGAGCATTCAGCCTGGCTTTGTGTGTGTGCTGAGCAGGTGGTCAGTCAGTCTGAAATGATTTTCTAGGTATTACAGCATTTCCTTTAGCTGGCAGTGTCATGTGATTTTGTGGCTGTTTTCCATGTCATTCAGGCTGAGATAGAATGGTGTTTCTTTTACTGAACACCCCCAGCCAGTGGACTGCAGGAAGGCAGTGCTTTCTGGATGGTGGGCCCTGGTGGGGGTGAGGAGTGGGCACCTTCAGTCGGCGATAGAAATGGAGAGTGAAAGCTGCAAGATGAGTTCTTGTCAGTGTGGGGGAGAATAGGAGGAGCCGTGAAAGGTGGACTAGTGTCAAAGGTCTCTTTTATAACAGGAGTGACTATGAAGAAATGCCCCTGCAGAACGGCCAGGCCATTCGGGCCCAGTACAAGGAGGAGTCTGAGAGCGACTGAGCTCCGGGTGCGCCAGCGGGATATCGGAGCCCGTCCTGCAGTGGCCGCCCTGCCCTCTTCGTACCTGCCCTCCCCATGCCTGCCTGTGTTCAGACTTGTCTTATAAACAGAGATTTCTGGGTCCTTATCTGTTTACATAGTTTTGAAAGGAGAACCAAAACTGAGGACAAATTTTAACATTGGGCCACATTTATTGTTAGATTGGCTGCATTTATTTGGGAAGAGAGGCACTGACACACAGCCAAATTCTTTTTCAGATTTCGGATGAGATAGCTTATCTTCAGTGGTAGGGAGGAACTTACTCCTGTTCTTAGTAGAGAGAATTATGTACTTATTTAAAAAATAATTACTAATGCCGAGCTCAGTGGGAAGCCCTTACGGAGAAGGTCCACTGCCAGGTAACATTCCTTTCCTCCTCTGCCCCACCGTACCGGTTTTTTGACCCTTTAATTCCCAGGGATGCCTGATTTCAAGGCTGCCTCTTGAGGCAGTCCCTCCCATTGAGCAGCCTGTGCTCTGGGTGACCAAGCATTTTAGGTGACCGGCAGCTCCTATTGATGGAAATGCGGAATTAATGGCTTGTGAGGGAAATGTGGGTGGGCAGGTTCTAGCCCTTCACCCACAAAGCAGAACTGTGCCGTAGAATTCTGAGGAGGGTTTGATAAGGTTTCTGAGGAAAGGGTGAGATAACTGACAAGTTGTGGCTCCAGTGGGAAAGGTCTGGCTGTCATACGGTTTTCCAAGGGTGCATGTACACGTGTGTGCATGTGTGTGTGTGTGTGAGCGTTACATAGATGCACATGAATGGATGTCCCTGTGGTTGGGTGGGGAAGAGGGTATCCATTAAATTCCAATAAGCAGTAGTTTCTGTAGCTCTGCTACTGATGACACTCAGTAGAGCTTTATTTTTTTTTTTAAATAAGCTAACAAATGATTGATATGTTACAGATTCTTTACTCCCGAAAAGTTTTTCAGTTTCTTATTTGGAAACTAGATGAAAGAAAGTAAAGCATTTTGGATGGTTTATGGAGGAGCATCTTTGGGTAGAAGGTAACTTGTTAGGAATGTCTCACTTGGTGATCAGGTAAGCAGGTCAGTCGCTCTGTGGGAAAGAGGTGTCTGGAGCTGCCAAGTGTGGCACCACAGAAGGCCCGGGGCCTGCCACTGCTGCTGTCAGACTCAGCTCTCTGGTAGAGACACCTTTGCCTCTGCTCTGACGTGCTCTATAATGTCTCTCTTGAACTGTTAACATGGCCGTGGCAGACATCCTGATGGTGCTGTCTTGGAAAATGCAGAGGTTAGGATGTGATTGTTCCACACTGCAAACAGTTCCTGCGTTTCCTTCTGTGCGTTAACTCTCATCACCATCCACAGCTGAACAGTTCCACTCCATGTGTGGGGGCCTGCTAAATGGGCAGATTGTAAGACATGTCACATGTGTGGGACTGCATAGGGACTGCTTATCATGACTTCATACCTTCTTTTTAATTTAAGCATCAGTGATAACATACCTTTAATATGGATTCCATTTATATGTTTTTAAAATCCTGTAAATATGAATGTTTGAGTAAAAACAACTGTATTACTGCAAGGGTAATTCAAGTTTACATGGTTTTTTATATTTGCAATGGTGTGATCGCATTTTTTGATCCCGTGTGCTCAGACGTGTTGAAAAAAGTTTTATTACCAAACTTTACAAGCTTTATTAAGACTATAATTTTATGTAAATTGATGAAAACTTGTGCTGATTGTCTTCTAGTATGTGATATAGTTTACATTTTAATCATTATCAAATAATCATCCAAAATTTGGAATGCTGTTATTAGTAAGTGTAAATGTTGGAGACATTCAGTTGTACAACTTAGAACTGTTAAAAACTTGTCTTTGTCCTGTAGTGTAATTATAAACTGATGACTGGTATATTCATATATTGATTTGTCATGGCCAAGTCAAGGAAATGAACGACATGGGCATATTTATTTACTTTGTGGAACTAAGCTGGAAACAAAAAAATTACTAAAAGTATTTAAGGGGGAAATGGTCACTAAATCATGCATTTTCAATTTCTCTTCCTGGTGTATCATATATATCAACATATTACATACTCCATGTAAAATTTGCTTAAAGTATGTTAGCATGTACTATATGTGCCCTAGGTGTTAGGTTAAAACACAAGTCTGCCAGAAACTTTAGACAGTAGCAAGAAATTTTTTTTTCTTGGAGAGCATCAAAGTTTTGTGAACATAAATTATAAATTCAAAGGGCTAACTTTAGTTCTTCCATGGTAATGGCTTGAATAACATCATCTTTGGGATAGTTTTTATACTGGTCTAGTCAAGGGCAACCTGGCAGATGACCATAGGCATTTTGGTTTCCTTGGGGAGAGCTTCACTATCCGTGGGGGTAACAGTTCTGCTTAATTTATTATTAAATCATTACTGCAGTGACATGGTGCGGTTCTCTCTCTCCAGCCCCATTTGAAAAGCTAGAAAAGGGGATATATAAACTATATTCAAGATCGTTCCTGTACAGAATTAGATTGCAGTACGTTCAGATACATTATGTACACCCAGCCTGCTAAATGGGCAGATTATAAGACACATGTCACCAGCCTCAAGTATTTTGTGAAGCATTTACTAAAGGTGTAGTTCTGTCACATCGGCCACGTGGTTACTTCCTGGAGTCCTTTTCACAGGGAAGCGCAGACTCTGGTAGAAGGGATGATTAAAGGATGTCTTGTGAAGACGACTTAAAACACTAAAGTATGTATTTTGAGGGTTTTAGAAACTAGTTGCCTTAGAGGGGCCAAAGGGACATTGCTTTAGTCTGTGACATCCTGTTGTCATTTACCTTGACTGCACGTTTTAGGTACACTGGTAACTATTGCACCATACTATGAGGCAGGACTTTCTGCTACTGAGAACTGCCTTTACAGGAGACTGTAAATCGCTGTAAAGTAAAACAAACTGAAGTTTAAGCTCAAAGGGATAGAGCTGTGTCCGTGAGCATAGTAAACCCAATCACAGTGAGCACTGTAATAATTTAAAGTGAATAAATGTTTGTTTATGGCAAACTTCGGGAGTGGCTTCATTCTGATACTTTTCCAGTAAATGTTAATAACTTTTAGTATGTGATCCTTTTTTACGTATATTGATTTGTTTGCTCTTTGCATGTAGTTAATTTGACCATTTAGACATGAGTGCTTTTGCGAGGCGAGCAGGGATTTTTTCATTTTGGCAGGTGGACATGGAGTCCCTTCATTACCATGATATCGTGGGCCGCAGGTGAGCGTGAAGATGAGGTCGTAAGACCAGGGTTTGAGACCCACCTCCTCACTTACTTGGATGTGACTTTAAGTCAATCAGATAACCTCCACACAGTTTCTGTAAATAATGGTGGTGTAGACACAAAACAAGAGATTGTGAAGGCATTTGCAAGCCCTAAAGTACTAAAAATTTCTGTGTGTGTGATTGCTACTGAAAAGTAGAACACAGTGTACAAGTTGTAGTGTTGCAGATTTGGGCCAAGTGTGTGCATCAGAGCGCTCCAGCTACCGGAACAGAAGTCAGCCGGCCTGCTTCCCCCCTGGGCCCTGAGAGGGAAACTTTAGGATGAAGGGTGTGCTGCCCAGGGGTAGAAGAAATCTCACCAGAACACAGTGAAGCTGTCAGGGTGCTGGTCCCATGGCTGACGTTAGCAAATTCTTGTGGTGGAAAGGAACAAAGCCAAGATGCAGCTTTCATGGTTTTTTCCCCATTGTTTTTTTTGGGTGTTTTTTTTTTTTTTTACAGTTTTATAGATGCTGTAGCACTAACTAAATATGAATTCATTTGTGATACTATTTAGACTAAAGAAAAACACAAACTTTAAATTGGAATAATTTATTCTAACAAAAGTATAAAGTATGGAAAATTAGTGTGTTTGAAATTTCAGAGAGTAGAGAAAGGTTCACACCAGCAGATCTGAGTGTTTAGCACCTTTGAAGAGAGATGTTCAGAGTGAAGACAGTGGCAGCCCAGGCTTCCGACTGTCCGAGTGAACAGTTCCTCTGGCCGAGGGGGCGCTGATCACAGCACAGTGCAGTCATTTGGTTTTTCTCTACATTTTGAGAGTGCCACAGAAAACAGAATGGGAAAGGTGTTCACTGAATTCACAGCTGGTGGTTAGAAGATGGAAAAGAAGTGTGGAGATAGGAGGAGGGAGCCTGGGCAGACGAGGTCAGATGGATAGTCCGAAGGCGCTGACGATGCAGTACATGGTCTTGTTCTCCCAGCGCACGGTGCAGCTCCCTGTGGGCAGATGGCGCTGGGTCAGGAACATGGGCCACCTCATACTGATTCTCACAGTGAGGCCAAAACACTCAGGTATTTACTTCTTTGTGGTACGTACATAAAGAGGGTAGGCAAGCCTTTTCTAGAAAAATGTTTTAGAAGGTGACTAATAAACATGCTTTCAAAGACAGGAAACACCCAAGCACATAGTTCATAAAACACTAATTTGGATAACCTAGATCTCAGCGCAGTCTAAGAAGACACTGCGCAACCTGAGGACAATGCCCACAACACGCTGGGACCCAGTGAGTGAGAACCGTACCGTCAGTAGAGCTGTCCCAAAAGCAAGAACTCGCTGTGTGCAGCCCTGCTCCATTCTTCTGCATAATTACACAGGTCACTTCAATGGAAACAACTTTTATTAGAGGAACGCAACACAAATTTCTTTATGCCCACTTTTCCCATATGTATGCTGGTCACGTGGTTGATGCTCACAATAAATATCAGGGAAAATCGCCTGGTCCTATGATACTGACAAACCACCCCTATCCCTTTCCTCACTACACACTAGGTCTAAAAGCATCTGATCTGAAATCCTGTGGCATGCCCTGCCCTTGTTCCAGCAGCCAAACAGGCAGCTGATGCCAGTTATCACCTAAAACAAAACAATGTGCACAAGTGACACTTCTACTGGGAACTTTGAGGTGGGGCACCACACTGACACAATCACTGTCTTCTGGCACCAGACCCGCTTCCGCTCAGTACTTTAAGAATCAGCACCAATACATGTGAGAAGCAAAAATCTATTACCAATGTATTTAAATGGTTTTCCCAGCTTGGTGAGTTGGCTTAAAGTTTGTTCTACGACATTTGTGGTCCACTGATTGACTTTGCTGTGCTGATAGGCGTTGCCACCGATGGCACTTTCTATAGCCTAGAAGACAAAGCACAGAGGAGTTGCTGTCCGCAGAGGGCACGCACACCTTCGTTAGTACTGAAGTACATAGTCCTAAGACTGCTGAAATAACAATTTGCATACAATAGCAGCTCACTTGTATCCATGAGGACTCCTTTGCAAGTATACCTTTTGTTTAACAGTATCATATTTAAATAAGTTTATATTTGTTTTTAAGAATTCATAATTACATAGGGTCTATCAACATTTTGAAACATTTTGACTTAAAGTTCACTGTTGCTATTAGTACCTGGAGAATAGCGCATGCTGTCCCCTGCCTGGGACTACTACTACTCACTCCACGGTCCAGCTCTGAACAACCTCGTGGCACCACCTACTGTGGCAGTGACCACACGGAGAATCCAAGGTTACCTTTTCCAGTGTGGTTGACAAATGTCTGCCTTTCCTGCCCCACTACAGTAAACTCCTTGAAGATCAGTCCCCTGCATGCCCCCTTGACTTACGTTTCTTAAAATAAATGAACAAATATCTGTTTTATTTTTGTCTCCTAGTCTCATTATCTAAGGGAAACACCATGGTCAATAATGATAAAGTGGGTAGTTTAGGGATGTAAGAAAAACAAGTGCCAACTGAATCATCAGATCTTGCGTAACTCGAAGTTGTTCAATTTTTCATATCAACTCTTTCACTGAACATTGAAAACATTTACTTGTTTACCATGAGTCTTTTATGCTAAAAGGTTATAGAATCAAGCCTTTGTAACATTCAATAACAATGCTAATATGTAAAATTTCCTGATTTAAAATATATAGTTTACATAATATGGGAGTAGTTCTTACCTAGCTGTTCTCTGAAGAAAAAACTGTTCTTTGAAATGCCAAAACAGGCTCGGTTGAAATAATTTCAAGACAGTATTTAAAACACATAATTTTCATTCGTATAAGCCATGACTCAAATATCTTAAAAGTAGGCATTTCTCCTCTTACCTCTTTCACAATGTTGCTCACTTCATCAACAACAAAAGCAGTCTGTAAGGGAAAAAATGAGCTACGTTTGATGGATTTAAAAGAGGCATATCCAGTGGAGCACTGATTAATGCAAATTTAGGGCATGAACATACTTTAGAAATGAAGACCTTAGAAATAATCTAACCAGACTGTTCGTTTTACTGAGGAAAACATTACAAAGGTGGTGGCTCTGTGAGGGTACAGAGCGGGGAGTGGCAGGAGACTGCAATCCACGTGTGTGGAACTTAAAGGTTTCTTGCTTTGTTTTGTAGTCATGCCATGATCCAAAAGACTGACTTTAAGTTAGAATTTAACCTCTCCATCCATGTCAACTGGCCTCCAGGACCGCTGACAGATGCCAGTTTTAATGAGTTGCTAGGTGTCTGGATAAACTGATGTAAACTGACAGGACGCTTCGGGACCGCGCGCCAGCGCCTGCGGCGCGGGCAGGACGGGCGCGGCTGCGGGGGCGAGCCAGGGCCGGGAGCTCGCAAGTGCCTTTCCCTCCGGTGGCCGTTCCCCTCCGCGTTCCCACGGCGTAGGGCCTCCCCGGCGCCCCGCCGGGTAACAGTCCCAGGCGGAAGCTCCTCCCCTGCAGCGGCTCCCGCAGCGCGTCCCTCACGTTCCTCGCCCAGTTGCCACCTGCGGTCGCAGGCGGGTGGCGCTGCCCCGGAGACCTGCTGTCAGATCCACCCAAACAAACTCTAGGCTCAGCCCCCTCGAAACATTCCTGCTCACACTAAATTTCAAAAAGGGTAAAATATCGAACTATACCCAACTTGCCTGCAGTCGTTTTATTTCCGACAGGCTGCCTACTGCACGGGGCTCAATTAGCAAGAGGAAAGCGAGCAGCAGGCCCCACGACAGCAGCGCCCCGAGGCCGGAAGGAAACCATCTTAACCGCGCGGCAGGAGCAGCGCCCCGGCGCCTCCGTGAGGCCGAGAGGTGCCCCCCGCGCGGGCCGCCTCAGGCTCACACTGAAGTAACTCGGGAGGCCGCCGGGGCGCGAGCGCGGCGCCGAGGCACCGGGCGCGATCGGCAGACAAAGGCGCGCGCTCCGACCGTGCACCGTGCATTCTGCAGCCTGAGCATCAACTCCGTGTCCAAGGGACTCGGGAGGTGTGACTGAGCGCGCGTGTCACGCGTGCACGCCGCTCGGGAGTAGCGTTAAGAGGCTGCACCGCCCAGCAGGCGCGCTCACGGCCGGTCCCCCGCCCTGGACGGGAGCGCGTCCCGGGGCAGGGTCTGCGCCGGTGACTCAAAGGAGCGAGCGGCACGACTCCCGGCGCCCCGGGGGAGCGGGCGCAGGCGGGGCGGGGTGTGGGGCGCACCGGGAGCGCCGCTCGGGGAGCCCTGGTCGCCCCGCCCCCGCAGGTTGACGACACCCGGGCGGGCCGGGCCGGGGTCACCGCGGGGCGCCGCCAGCCTGCGCGGGGGGACGGCCGCTGCCCTCGTCCATACGCGGCCCAGCGGCCCACACACGCCCTCGGCTGCCGCCGCCCACCCGGCCTGGGGCCCTGCCGGCGGCGCCCCGTCGCCGAGCCGGCGGTTACCTCTTCCGCAGCCTGGTAGTCTTCCATCTTCCCTCCGGCGCGTCGCCTCCGCCGCCCTGAGTGCAGCGCCCCGCGCCGGCGCACTTAGGCCCTGCCCCGGCCCCGCCCCCACCAGGCCCCACCCACGTGGCCCTGGGGCTCCGCCCTCCGCCAGGCCCCGCCCATGCGCGCTGGGCCCCGCCCTCCGCCAGGCCCCGCCCACGCGGCGCTGGGGCCCCGCCCTTCCCCCCGTGCCTCAGCCGGGCGGACGCGCCGGGCGGGACTCGGGGTCGTCTCCTCCCCGGCGCTGGTTTCCGCGGGAACCCTCTTGAGCAGCCTGACACCTGACTAGACCGCAGCAACTGACACCAAACGCGTGTAAGCAGACACAAAACAAAGCGAGTGCGCGGAGGCCGTGCGGAGGGGCCGCCCGCCCGCCCCCCCCCCAGCGCGTTCCGCGCCGCGCGGGTGCCTTGGACTGTCAGGGGCCCGGGCCGCGGGTCACTGGTTGTGACGTGACTTCCACCCTTGATGGGCCGCTGAGACACTGGTTACAGCCCCTCTGGAGGTGCAGAGTTGGGAAACCTTAGCTCGATAGAAACCTTCCTTTGGGGAGGCAAGTTTTCCATATAAGTTAATTTTTAAAATATTTTTGGGCGGAAAATTTGTAAAGCGCTGCACACGCCCTGGCTGCCTTCGCCAGAATGACGCTGGACAGGCGCACGCTGGACTTGCCTACAGGGGTCTTCGCGCAGGTGAGTCATTGCACCGGCCTCTGGGGCGGTGCTCCCCCAGAAGGGCTGGGGTCGGTACCTGTCCGCATGGACTCAGGCCAAGGTCTTTCCCTTTGTGGACCGCATTTCAGGTTTTACCACACCCTTGAAGTCAGGCTGTGGCTTCTTACCTCTCCAACGCCCAGTTGCTAAAACCCGCTTCCCATCCCCCAAGAAGAGCTGACCACAGGACCCTGAGACATGGTGGAATTAGGCTGAATTAAGCTGCCGAGCCCACGTCGGATCCATCAGCGACCCTTGTTTCCACCCTGTAGAATCTAATTTCCGTGTCGGCAGAACCCGTTTTGGTCACTAGTCAGTGCCTAGCACGTAGTAGGTGCACAATGAAAATTTGTTACCTGTTCCTGTTACCTGGCTTCACCTCACCTGTTCCAGTGTTTGAGGCACGTGCCTCAGTCTACGCGTGATTCTCATTCTGACTTGTCTGTCTGCCTGACCTTCCCAGCTTCCCCGGAGAATCCATTTCAGGTGCTCTTTTCAGTCACTCGCCCCCACCTGCCTGGCTCTGGGCCCTCAGCAGCACCACGCTCCTGTGCCAGACGGGGGCCTTTTCACTCTCATCTGGTTTTCTCCTCTGCTGTGGACCTAGAGGAGCTAAGTTTCTCAGAGTTACGTGAAAATCCAGAGTGAACGGGTAAACATCTGCAATTAAAGATTGTGAGGTTTGGGACATATCTTAAATCTTGCTCCACAGCCTTTTGGCAGCTTCCTAATCCAAACGAGCGTCCTGAATGGCTGGAATAGCGCATTGGTCGGCGGAGACCCAGTGGTACTGTAACTGGGGCTCACCCGCCTGCACGTAAATCAACAGAAAGCATGTAAATGTGAATTTTAAAAGAGTTACATGACTTTAGCTTGTATGCATTGGGTACCACTCCCCAATTTTAACTAACACAGAACATTCATTAAATGCTCATGGTATATAGCATACTGTCTGCCCCAGAAGTAGAAAAATTGGCCTCTTTACTTTCTGAACTATTTGTTCACTTTTTTAAAAAACACGTACATTGAGCACTTGCTTTGTGTCTGACTTTGAGCTGGAGCAGAGGCTACAAAGTTGACTAAGATATGGTCTCTATGGAGAAAAAATTTTAAACTACTTTTCTGTAAAGAGGAGGACTTGAATTCCCTGGGCTCAGTGCCGTTGTAGTGCTTGGGAAGATGCAGCTATAGGGCGTTGTGTCCTGCCCAAGGGACGTACACTCTGTAGGGCTGAGGAATTTGAAATCACTGTGGCATTTGGTCCACCAGCTGCCATTCCCCAGCACCCCTGATCGCCCAAAAATGAATGTCCACCAGACTCATAGCTGCTCATAAATCTCTGGGATTCAGAGTAGGAGGAAATATCTGTAATATAAATATCTGACAAAGCACTCGTGTCCTCAATATATAAAGAACTTCTACAAATCAATAACAGAAAGGTAACCCAATAGGAAAACAGGCAGAAGACTTGAACAAACCCAACATCAAAATAGATCTCCAACTGACCAATGAGCATATAAAGTGATGCCCAGATTACTCAGCTACACAAAACATCAGGGGAAGGATTAAAACCATAATGTGATACCACTACAGATCCCCGGGATGGGTAAAATCAGAGGGGTAGATAATATGAGGTGTTGGTCAGGATGTGGAGCAACTGGAAATTGTTGCTGGTAGGACCGTGAGTGCAACCACTTAGGTAAACTGTGGGCAGCATCTACCGGCATTAAACCTACGCCTAACCTATGACACCGATCCCACTCCTGCGCATGTAACCAGCAGAAACACATCACTCGAGACTATATAAGAATATTTGCAGCCACACGATTCATAACAGTCAAAAACAACAACACAGATGCCCATCAATACTACAATAGATCAAGTTTTTAGATACTCATACAATAAAATATAATTCTGCAATGAGAACTTCGGGGGTGCTGTTGAAGTTCAGTTTCTTGATAGAAGTGTGTTCACTTTGGGAAACTTTGTGATTCGTATCATGTTCCGTATGCGTGCTAAACGTCAGTGCGGTTTACCAAAAAAAAGAGGCCATGTCCGTCTTGATCTAAATGATTCTTGAGTCGGCAGCTGTTGTTCGAGGTCGTCAGCCATTTACACTTGAGGTTAATGTGAAACCCCTTGCAAGTGTGGGGACATTTGAATATTTGGAGCCTCTCTTGTTGGGGGTTTTCGTGATAGGGGTGGAACATTTCAGGAGCATCAGTTTGGTCTTTCCTCCGGCTAAAAATGGAAACTGTTGGTGTACAAGGGCTCCTGGGTGTGGTTTTAGGAGGCTTTGTTCTCAGGGTCCTTGGGGGATGTGGGGAGCCACAGAGGCCCTGGGGCCGGCCCCGGGGAGGGCGCTCTTCAGCCCCGTGCCCTACAGGAAGGAAGGAGGATCGCGTCAGTTCTAACGTGAAGAAAAACTTGACTTCCTCCTCTTTAGACCAGACTCCCCTGGGCTCTTCTCGGGAAGCCGGTGCCAAGGTAGGCTGAGCATCCAGGCACGGCCCTCGGGCAGGCTGTTTGGAGGTGGGGTGGGTAGAGATTACAGTTACGGTAACTTTTCTTAGATTGATGATATTAAGAGGTGGGAAACAAAAACACTGGTAAATTAGACAAAGGATGACTTGTCATTTTGTTGAATAGCATACCTATAAAATGCAGGGTAATAATGATTTAAATGGAATGGAGGAAGTACGTTAGAGTTAGTTATAAACAAAACAAAAACACTATCCAAAAGCTATATGGTGTGATTTTTTTTTAAGGTGGTGGGATAGAGTGTTCAGTTTCTTTGGTTTGTGAGTTCTTGTATGTATAGTTTATTACTGTTTTGCTCTGAGTCTGCTGCATAAATTCAGTGTATTCTGATCACCCACAACCTTCAGTTTGGAGAAGGAACAGAAATATAATTTTAAAATAAAAAAATTTAATTAGCTGGGGTCTAATTTAAATTTCTTTCCATTAAGCTTCCTTAACGCCCAGATTTCTTGGTGAGAGGAGAGATTATGAGAGGAAATTGCACATCGGATATTAAGGGTCTATTAAGCTAGAATTGGTGTAGAAAAGGTGACTCCGCCAAGAGAGTGGGAGATTCTTACTTTACTTCTTTGCCTAAACAAAACATAAGGCTTTAGAGTTAAACAGACCCAGATTAAAATGTGACTTCAGGCGAATTATTAGTCACTCCAAGCCTCACTTGTCCCATCTGTAAAATGGGTATACTTACTCCATAATGTTTGTTGCCTGTTGAAATGAGGATTGAGGTAACATATGCAGAGTACTTGTCACACTGGCCTAGAGTAAGAGCTAAATAAATGACAGCTATTGATACAACAAAAAGTATAATGACAATTACAAGTAGTATCTATAACAATATTATAACATTAATTCTCATTTCTTTACCCTGCCATAAGGAGATGTCAAGTTTCAGCCCTGAAAATCATGGGCTTCCACATTAGTGTTTTACTCTGATTCTGCAATAGCATCTGGGGGCGGTTTGGGTGCAAGATACCTGCCTGACTGGGAAACAGTTAAGTAGGATCGACAGTGAACTGCAGCGAGCTGTCAGGGTGAAATGTTTGTTCACTTTCTCCCACCTCGAGTAGGTGCTGAGTTTTCTAGATTTAAGCCCACGTACATGCAACTTCATATATAAGTTTTGAGGGACCTGGCCCTTCTCCAGCTTGTGGGGGATTCTTTAAGAAAACATGCAGCCGTGGGTACCGGGCCTTCGATGCGGCCGTGCAGGCTAGGGAGGCCGAGGCTGGAGCTCCCTGGTTTTCAGAATGTCCGCCTCCGAATCAGCAACGGGAGAGAAGGGACTCGTGTGGGTTTCGGGGTCAGGCTGTGTGGGGCGGGCGCACACGCGTCAAACGTCATCTCACCTTTGCAAAAGCGAATCTGTGCGCCGCGAGCCTGGGCTCAGCTGGGCGGGAACTGCAGAGACAGAGAGCTGTTCGCCATTGGCCTCCTCCCTTCAGGGGACGTGTGGCCCTTTTGGCTGTCACAAAGAATATACGCATGCAAAGAAAGGACGGCATTTTCCGTGGCCCTGTAAGGTCACTTTAGCCACTTGGCTCTTCCCTGTGACAAGGCTGCATTCTGAAGGGCGCAGCTGCTCGAGGAAACGCTGTGGTGAAGCCCACAGCGGGAGGTGGCCGCCCCAGTGACCTGCGTCCTGAGGCTGTGGCTTTCGTGGGGCTCCTAGAACATCTGCAGTTTCCCCTGCAAGCCCGGCAGCGATGACGGTCCTGTTTACATTTTCACATGTGCTCACCCAGCAACCTGCCTCATTTCCACCCGTCGTGGTGTCACCTCCCTCCCTCCCTCCCTCCCTCCCTCCCTCCCTCCCTCCCTCCCTCCCTCCCTCCCTCCCTCCCTCCCTCCCTCCCTCCCTCCCTCCCTCCCGGCAAGCTGGTGAGGCTTTCTGTCCTCTGCTCTCAGGCCGGCTGCTGAGATGATAGGTAGCTGGGAGAAAGGAAGGGGGCTGCAGCCTGCAGCCAGAACATTCGCCCTCCCATCCTTCCTTCACCCCCCCTTGCCGTCTCTCTTTTCTTGTATTCCTTGTGTTTGCACGCCCCCCCCCCCCCCCCCCCCCGCAACTTGTGAGACCTAAAAGCCAAAGGCAAGCCTTGCTGTCAGGTTGAGGAAAGAAAGCCAGCTGGTTCAAAACTGAGAGCACGATTGGCTGTTTGGTTCCCCTGGCAAAGTGGTCCCGCAGGTTGCCCTGGGATGCCCTCCCTGCCCCAGCCAGCTCCCTGCCTCCCTGTGGGGAGCATCTTGCCTTCTCCTGCGCACCCTCCTTTCGTGGAGCCTCGTGGGTTTTATTCTCGCCCGACCGTGATGTAACTGATTTTCTGGCTGGACTGCGAGCCTCTTGGATGCAGAGATTGGGTCCTGCTTCCTTTGGATCCTCACCGCCTGCCGCGTGCTTGGCGGAGAGCAGGCCAGTGACACCGGGGCTGCGGACCGAGGCGCGAGGCACCGTGGCCGCACTGTGCCTGTCTGGAAGCCACGGTCCACTGCGTCCAGCACGGCCACTCAGACACAAGGGAAATGCAGGGCTGCGAGTACTGCTGGTGTGGGAGGGCACCCCCCCCCCCCCGGCCCCCTGCTGACTGCTCCCATCAACCCAGAGAAATGGCTTGGCTTGCTGCCTGGGGGCCTTCCTGAAGGGAAAGACAGACAGCGAGAATACCCCCAAGTCCTGCTTGCTTTGTTCCAGCTGTTGCTCTCGGGCTGTACCCAGATGATTCTGGAATCGGGGTTTGAGCCCAGACTGGCACCCTCACCCCCGCTGAGATGGGACGGTTTGGGGTAGAGTGCGTCTCTAAGTGGCTGTGGGACACTTTCTCCTTCAGAGTGGTGCTGTGGTGTAGGTTTTACTTATTTATTTTAATATGGTTTTTAAAATTGATTTTTAGAGAGAGATGAAGGGAGAGAGAAAGAGAGAGAGAAACATCAATGAGAAACATCATCAGTCGGCTGCCTCCTGTGCAGCCCCTACTGGGGGTCGAGCCTGCAACCTGGGCATGTGCCCTGACCGGGAATCGAACGGGCGACCCCTTGGCTCCTGGGTCAAGGTTTAACCACTGAGCCAGGTTTTACTTATTTTTTAATTGCTGTAGGTTGTATTTGTTTTTTAATTGTTAAATAAGATTAGACTATTGGGTGGAATGCTGTAATGCAAAGGCAGTCAGTCACCAATACAAAACCGCAACAGAAAAACTAGGCCAGGGCAGGCCTCAGCTTCACGTGGGCAAGGACGGAGCCTGACTCCAGGACTTGGAACAGAATAAACTCCACGTAAGAACTTGTTGGGTGAGTGAAGAGCCACAGAAAAATGGATCTGGGAGATTTTATTCTTCCAGCTATGAGATTGTGAATTTCTGCAGGAGATCATTAAAATCCTTTTTAGCATGCTTCTAAAATTCTGAAATGACTCCACTTTTCCTATGCTTTTCGGAGTTCTGGAGCCCGAAGCTTGTAAACGAGTGCTCGCTTGCTCGCCTGACTCCTTTCTTCCTGCCCTACCTGAGTTATGCCCCCGCTTTGGCAGGCTAACCCGCGTGTCCCAGTCGCCACTGGTTTCTCAGCTCAAGCCAACACTGGGAACCTACCTGCTGGGTGATGAGGTTCCCCTGAAACCTGATGTCAGCACTTGAATATAAGACAGAGTGACGTCAGGAGCTCAACAGAGAAATACACACAGTAGGAGGGGTCATAATGACGGAGCAATTAATTTTGATTGTAAATGTGGAGAAAGTTCCTGAATTAGGTAACAGTGTTGGCCTTGAAAGACAATAATAATGATGATAGTGCTACTAATAATAATTACAGCTAACATTTATTGACTCCTTATTTTTTCAATTGAGGTGAACTTGGCATACACATGATGTTCGTTTCAGGTGCACAACATAATATTCAGTATTTGTATCTGTTGCAAAGTGGTCACCCCCATAAGCTTAGTTAACACCCATCACCATACCTAGTTACAGAAAGTGACGGAATCTTTTTTCTTGTGATGAGAACTTTTAAGATCTACTTTCTTAGCAACTTCCAGATAGACAATACAGAATTATTAACTATAGTCACCATGCTGTACGATACACCCCATGACTTCCTTATAACTGAAAGTTTATACCTTTTGACCCCCTTACCCATTCCGCCCCCCCCCCAGCCCCGGCAGCACCAACCTGTTCTCTGTGTTACCGGCTGCTTCCTATTTGCTCGCCTCTGTGGTCTGCGTACTGTATGCATATCAAATGTTTAATCCTTGCAGCAACTCTAAGAAGTAGGTCCTGTAACTCTCTCTACTTTATAGACAAGGAAATTATCCCAAGGGCTGAAGCAGCTGCCCCAGTTAGCAAGGGGCAGAGGGGAACTGCACCCCCAGACCGTCGGGCTGCGAGCCCTGCTCCCCTGTGCCCCCCTCTGCCCCCGAGCAGACGGGATTTGGAAAGGAGGGGGGGCAGGAGCGACGCAAGGAGAGGTTTGTGACGTGTTCAGGGACTGGTCCCGGAGGGGGTCAGGATGGGAGCACGGGGCACGTTGTGGGAGCTGGAGACGGCAGGAGGGACAGACCCGGGAGGGCCAGCAACGCCCTGTCTGCACTTTAGGGTTTGCTCCAGGCAGTGGAGAGCCTGGGCCCCTCTACTGGAGGAAGACGGACATAGTCCGGCCTCAGTATTGTTAAATACACTGTCCCTCACCCTAGAGACGTCCTCGCCTCCCCCCCATCTTCCGACCAAGTCCTCTCCTCCCAGGCTCAGCGGGAGTCACCTTTGCCATGAAGATTTTCCTGTCCTAAGTCTAGTGCCCCTGGGACTCAAAAATCCATCTGGTCCCATCATTCCATTCCTGCTGGGTGCCTGCAGCCTTCCACGTGCCAGCGAGTGGGCACAGCAAGCTCTGGGCCCTGCCAGCTGTCCCTGGTACCGTCTTGTGAGTGTCATGAGTGCTATTCTCACACCTCACTGTCATCCTGGGCAGTGATACATGGCCCAGGGCAAGGAACAGGCAAGCTAATTTCAATCGATTTCAAGAATTATTCTTCTACCTCCATTTTCAACTCCAAAGCATCGCAAAAATCAAAAGCATTCAAGAGAAAAGTGTATTTGTTTTATTAACGTTTTGCAGAATATACAAACAGTGCAGCGTGGTTTCCGATTTCCAGCTAGCGTAGGTGACCAGAAATGGAGCCCGAGAAGGTGCACCTTCTCTTCCTAATGCCGGGGGGTGGGTGGATTTCTCTCTCACTTTCTTGGTATTTTCCATGGGCCTAACTGCCTCCTAATTAACTCCATCTGCAACCCTAGAAACCTCCATTAACTAAGAAGTTCACTAAAAAAAAAAAAAAATTACAAATTAGTAAGTTATGGCCATGGGTCCAGGGACACCTTCTTGGCGTTTTAGTGACTCATTTTTGCATGATTTGGAGGACAAGTCACAGAGTAGAATCTCCGAGTTGGCAGTTGATACCAAACGTGTAAGAATTGGCATGCCGGTCCAACCGGGATAAAGTGCAGAGAGAGCTCCGGATTCTATTCAGTAGGATTGAAAGATGTGGCTGAAATTACTGAGCTAATTTCTCCCGAAAGAGGAACTCTGAGTTCTTCATTATAAGCTGGAAATCAGACCGAAATTCCACAAGCAAACACACTCCCAGCCAAACTGAAGCCAAAACCCCCACAACCTAAAATTACAGCAACCAAACAACCCCCTATCTGCCCACCCCTTCTCCCACAAACCAAAGGCGTGGTGACAAATGAACAAGACAATTGTATCGTTTAATTTGTACGTGACCCCAGGAACGGTTGGATCCTCTAATCCATTGGTTCTTAAACCTATGAGACCAAAGATTCACTCTTTATAGGAAATGTTTGTAGTTCACCTTTTACTGTCCGGAAACAGAATTCATGTAGAATGTGACCTAGCTACACTAATAATGATAATAGTAATAATGGCATTGCTGTGAAAAGAGGGGAAATGAACAGAGTACGTTATAGGAGTATAACGCGTACTCGTGTTTGTAAACCACGTTGGAAGGCCCAGCGAAGCTGTCAGATGTTCGCACGTGGAACACTATTCTCAGTCTGCGTGTTCCTCACCTCGAGACTGTCCTGGTTTTCTTTCAGTTTATCGGAACCGTATACACCACTTGGATGTTGTGTTTGTTTTGCTGTGGGTACTAGGCCGGTCAGAAATACATCTAGTGCTCGGGTACAGTGACTTTCACTGCGGGTTCCTGGTGGAATTACCTGCCCCTTTCACTCTGGCTGCTGCTGTTTCTCGGACTTTATCTTAATTGTCCTCTGTGTGCTCTTATTGTCAGCTGCATCTTGTCTCGTTAGAAGTAGGGTGGGATGTAAATGACCAGTCGTGAAGCCTAAGCACCTGAACAGCGTCTGGCACATGAAAGGTGCTTAATGAATATTTATTGAGTGAATGGGTGGGTCCGGAAATAAACTGAATTTCACTTTTCTGTAAGTAGCAGTAAATGGCCATAGGCGGAGGGAGAGCTCCCGCTTATCCATGAGAAGGGCTCTCGGGACCACAGGCATGGATTTGGTAGAGTGTGAGTAGTGTTTTGAGATGATGATTGAATCCTGGATTTCTGAAACGTGTAAGACTTAGTCACCCGAATGAGTGAACATTTAAGTGCTCCGGGGTTCCCCCAGCGAGCGTGCTTGGTGTCGTGCCCAGCCCAGTACCGCTCTGGTCCTGCCCCACCGAGGCGCCCAAGACCAGGGTGTGCTGTACAAAAGCCACGTGAACAGAAGCTCAGCTGTGTTTTGACCCCGATGCAAAAATCTTCATTTGAAACACGTGAGAGACCAGATAATTCTTGGTCCAATAGTATGGTTAATAGAGTAGAAGTAAGAAAGCAAGGAGAACCGAGGGCAAGTTCAGAAGAAACGTTGGCAGCAGCGAGGCGGCATCGAGTCCTGGCTAGGAAAGGATTCAGAGCCAAGACTCAAACGACAGTGGTGCCTCGTTTTTCCAACGTCTCTGGTGACAAACATTTCGGGTTAGGAATGCCCTAAACCCGGAAGGAAATGCCTTGGTTTTTGAACACGCCTCGGGAGTGGAACATGCCCCACGGCTCCCGCTAAGGGCAAGATCCTGACGCCCAGCTGTGGGCTGGAATCCCTCGGTTTTCTAACATTTCAGACCTCAAACCGTCTCCTGGAACGGGTTAAATTAGAAAACCGAGGGACCACTGTATAAGAGAGTTTATTTAGAAAGTCACAGTGGTCACAGTGGTAGAAGTGAGCGGTAGAAGAAATGGGCTCAGGAGGTTAACAGGCCTGGGGAGCGGGTGGAAGAGGTGGGGCAGGGAGAGGGGAAAGGCTCGGATGTGCTCCCCGAGGGGAGAGTGCACTGGGTCCTCTGTCCTTAAGGTTTTTAAGGGCAGGGATTTTAGGGGGTGGTCCCAGGTGAGGATCTCAGTAGAATAGCCATCAGCTTCCCTGGTGCGTCTTTCAGGGTCGTGGTCTCTACTGATTGATTGGCCGGCGCCAGGGCAGGGCGTTATTAGTCAACGCAGCTGATCCTGAGGCAGCCATGGGGTCACATGTTGGGTTTTGCCGCTTTTCTGGGCCTGGAGCTGAAATAAAACTGAGGCATAGATGTATTTGATGTGAGTCAGAACCTCATTGTCCTGGGGGCTTAATGCTTAAGGGCTATTCTCTGGCCTCCAAGTATGTTCCCCCTCTAAGGGGGTCTAGCCCACATGACTAGCGACATGCCAGGGGAGGAAAGGTCAGGGGAGGGTCTGAGCCACATGACCACTGATATGGAAGATTGGGGGTCTAAACTGTATGACCAGCGATGTGCTAGGGGAGGAAAGGTCCATATTTTCCCAGTTTCGTCTGTTGCGAGGCACCCTGGGCTTTTCGCTTTGGCGACCTTCTGTACCTGGCCTGTGATCCTTGCTCTACTCATGTCTGTCTAACTGCCTACCACAGAAACAGACTCTTAACGTTGGTGACATGATGGCTGATTTGTACCTTGCCACTTAGCACTCGATTGCATGTGGTTTGATGTTACTTTCCTGTTTTCCAGGGACTCGGGCTCCAGGAAACAAGATCTGCCGGTGCCATCTGTTCGTGCAGAAACTGGGGACTGAGGAGGCTTTGCGCCTGGTGCAAAGTGAGTTACCAGCCTACCCGCCGGGTTGAGCTAGAGCCCAAAGTCCTTGTCACTGGCGTTTTCCCACCACCTAAGACAGAAAGCCTTTTGAGAGCAGACACGTGTGAGAACTTCCCGAAGACTAGAGGCCAAGAGCAGCCCTTCTCAGAGCCCTGGGTCTTCCACTCCTCAAGCCACCTCTGCCCTTGGTGAGCAAGCATCTTAACTTTCTCTTACAGCAGAGACGCCGGCAAACACAGGGGTCCTTCCCTTAGCCTCTAAGTGCATGAACTTAGATGGGGGGAAAAGGACATCTTTATTTACTTCTGCCAACGGAAGAAACATTCAAACCTGCGGAGAATTTTCGTGAGTTTATTTAAGCCAAACTGTTGACAATTGCGAGGAAGCAAAATCTCAGTGGTTTGAGATAAGGCTCCGGAGAAGGGCTGTTTTGCACCTTATTTCATCCGTTACAATCAAAAGAGGAGACGAGTGTGGGTTACATGAAATCCATTGGTGACAGATTCGGGAGGCGGGAGAAAGCAAAGCAGGGGAAACCTCTGGGATTGGATAAAAGTAAAATGATAGACACACACTTCTTTTACATTGGTGGGTGCAGGATAGTTAACAGTCAACGAATAACTCAGTAACGGCGGGAATCTGTGGTCTCCACAGAGTGGTGCCTGTACTTTGAAGGGTCCAGAAAAAGAAAAATTACCTTGACATTCCAAAGATATGTTATGGTAGATGCAAAAAGACAATAGAAAGGCTCAGGGTAAAGATTGACCTTTGTTGGGAAAGATGCCAGCCTAGGACATGACTACCCACCGTAAACTGCTTTTAGTTAAAACATTTTAATTTCAGACCATCTTTTGTGGTTACTTTACATCTCTGAGTTTACAAGGCCCTAAGCTGGTAAGATTAGCATGTAGCCCCTTTTTGTCCACAGATATCTCGAAATATTGTTTATAACCATCACTACTGTGAAGTTATGGTAGTCATCACTGCTAGATCTCATCATTTCAAGCATCAATGAACACATGTATTACTCTAGTACAATTAAAAGAAATATTTCAGTATAATTGATTTTCTTTGCAACTTAGTGTATTTTATTTTATGCATTTAGATATGGAGGGTTATCCATCTTTAAATACAAAGATTAAAAAAACAAGGTTAGGAATCACTCCTTAAAGAGAAAGATCCTTTAGGGCTTCATTAACTGCTCACTGACCTCTTTGCTGTGGATCATCAATGAACATAGTGTGGATTTCTGTTGAAGCCGGACAAAGGGAGTTTAGCTTCTCAACCATTAAAAGGAAGTCTTATTACTAAAGAATTCATGTAGATTTAATAACAAAATGGCATTATAGAAAGTATATTGACTCCATCAGCTACAGTTTATGCATTTCATGATTCTGCATCTGTCCAGTGTTTTTGTGTGTGTTTTTAAAAAAATGTCTTTATTGACTTCAGAGAGAGGAAGGGAGAGGGAGAGGGAGAGAGAAACATCAATGATGAAAGAGCCATTGATCGGCTGCCTCCTGCACGCCTCCCACTGGGGGTCACGCCCGCAACCCCAGCATGTGCCCTGACCGGGAATCGAACCTCAGTCTCCTGGATCCTAGGTCGATGCTGAGCCGTGCCAGCCGGGCTGTCCAGTGTTTTATCAATTCACAGCCATCTTCTTGGTTGGAGGGAGAAACAGATTGAAGGTGATGCTCCCCAAGGTCACTGACTGGGAAAAAGAAGTAGGAAAATTGAGGACAGAAGCTTTGAACCAGCATAGACAGAACCAGACCCATGCCCAGGACAGCCAGCCGGGGAGACCACTGACTATTCATGAAGATGAACTGAGGCCCCTTTAGACCTCCTGAATTGGTTACTTTTTTTTTTTTTTAATTTTGAAGTTAATTGTAAAAATAATAGCTAGCAATTGAGCACATTGTTCTGCTAATGGGTTTTCAATGAGGAGTATGTGTGTGTGTTTTGTTTTTTTGTTTTTTTTTTTTTTTTAAATATATCTTTATTGATTTCAGAGAGAGGAAGGGAGAGGGAGAGAGAGAGATAGAAACATCAATGATGAGAGAGTCATTGGTCGAGGCCACAACCCGGGCATGTGCCCTGACCGGGAATCGAACCTCGATCTCCTGGACCCGAGGTCAGTGCTCATCTGCTGAGCCACGCCCGGCCGGGCAGGAGTGTGTGTGTTAAACACAGATCTTTATCCCTCCAGTCACTGAAGACGTGGAATTCAGACTAGAAAAGTCAAGCTTGGGCGTTTGAGGCTTTTAGAAAGAGGAGAAGACCAATTTAGTAAAATTTAAAATCTTGCAATATCACCATGGGAGAAAATGCAGAACTCTGTGTGCAGAACGTGTTGTCTTTTCTGAAGCAGTGCTGGGAGACACTCCGGCCAGGAGCTCTGACACCCTGTTTGTTGTGTTTTCCAGGGCGGGCATTGAGCTGACAGGGCTTTTCATTGCCATTCCTGGCAACCTGAGAACCTTCGAAGGGGACTGTTAGCTCCTACAAGTTACTGATACTCTCCCTGTGCTATTCGTAAGTCCCCTCCGATTGGGGATTACTTCTGCTTCGTAGAAATTATCTGCGTGGATTCGTGTAGAGTTTAGAACATTCTCTGGCAAAACCTCAGAAAAAGATATGCTTTTGTCTCAGACGGATGTCAGCGGCTGCGGCAGGACCCAGTGAGCGCGCTCCCTGGGTGGCACGAGGCTCCGGGAGCCACGACTCCAGCAGAGGGACAGCCTCTCCAGCTTTCTCATCGGGAGGAGTGTGACACAGTGAGAAAGGGGACAGAAGAGCCACGAGCAACACAGCTGCCAATGAACTAGGAGCAGGAGCGCTTTTAAGAGGGTAGGGCTGCTGGACTCGGCTCATCCACAGGACAGGCTCTGTCATGGAGTGAAATGCCGCCTGGGGTCTAAGAAGCGACAGAGAAATGGCCCAGGAAGTCAACCTGAATTCCCTGCAGGAATTAGAGCGGGAGGCGGTCCTCCAGGTCCTGTACCGAGACCGGGCCGTGCAGGATGTCGAGGAGGAAAGGATACGGTATGTGGCGCTCGATGGGTGCTGGCCTTGGTGTCTGGCTTTTCTGCTGCGAGCCTGCTCCTCTGAACTTGGCATATGGCTCCCGGCTTGCTCCTCAGCTGCTGGTCTGACAAGTGTCCCCAGATGGGCGGTGGGTGGGTGGGTGGAGATCACCTGTGCTGTCTAGCTCACCTTCCAAGTGGTAGGGGACAGGGGAGGCTGCTCTGGTTAAAAAGGTGCCTTTTTTGTGATAAATTTGCCTGCTTTACAGGAATCACTCTAGGGAAGCTGAGAGGCTTCCCCCCTCCCCCTCCGGAGGCGACGCCTCTGGTTAAAGGTTTTCCTAGATCATTCTTGGTGGTACCTGAGGCCACAAGGAAAAGCAGAGAAGGCAGCTTAGAAACAGCACGCCTGCCGGAACGCGGTCCTGTCTCGCTCGCTCTCCTTGGCTCGCTTTGGCTTCCACGCTGGGGCCTGTGACACATGAACCTGCTCCTGCTCGGGAACCTGCTCGGCCTGCTCCCGTTTGTCTACAGGGAGTATCTTTCCTTGTGGGCTGTTTGCCGTTAGTTAAATTCAATAAGAGGGCCGGGCTGTTCCAAACAGTGCCCATTGTCAGTTGTCAAGACCCATCTTCAAATAGATCAGTAGATTTACCTACATGTTGGTGCCCTTTGTCAGTGTTGGTGGAGGAGGTGAGGTCTCGGAAGGAAGTAATGGAATAGGCTTTGAGTTTGGGTTTGTTTTTAATGGCAACTCTTTCAGAGTCTGCCAAGAAAAACATGGGTATAAAATAAACTTTTGGACAAACACATGCTTGAAGAGGGAGGGAAATCTCCTGGTCAGCTGGAAGGTACAGTGTTCTTTTCTGTTTTCACCTGTTTTCCCCAAACTCTCAAAACGGACTTCCACTTCCTTCCACTAAGAAATGTTAACACGCCGAGCACAGTGGGAGGTTCTTTGGTGATTAGAGATCTCTCGGTGTTTAGAACATCGCTTTGGGTCTCGACAAACAACCTGGACACTGCGGGAAGGAAGTTCTGATCCTGAGGGTACTGATTCTAGGCAAATCCTGAAAGTGGAGTGTAAGCTCGTTTCTTGGAATTGGCTTCTCTCTTCTAAAAGCAGCTACAGAGATATTTCAAAAAGAGTGTCCTGGTCAATGACACGTCTTTGGGGTCCAATGTGATATCCCTTGGCACTAGGGCTGTTTTCTAGGGGGAAGGGGGTTGGGAGTGTACTGACCACCCATAAACAAACAGTAGCACAGCATCAGTTAAGTAATTTCATTAGGTAACTAGTGACAGAAGCAGGCATGCATGCTGACTATTTATAGATCTTTTCGTGCCTTGCATATTAGAATTCATGCTATTTTCTGTGTGTTTTTCCGCTCTCCTTTCACTGTTCTTACCACTAAATGCCCTTTAGGCATGAAGAGATGAACCCAGAACAAATCAGCAGCTGCCTCCTCTGTGCTGGCCTCTTGTTTATGCTTTGCCTTTTAATCCTCACAGCAACCCCGGAGGTCGGGTTTTCTCACCCCTGTTTCACAGCTGAGAAAACCTCTGAGCCTCACAATCGGCCAGGGCGGAGCCCAGGGTTGTTGGTGGAGAAGCCCCTTCTCTCCTGCCTTGCGGTACTGGCGGGGCCCTGGAGGCAGAGGAGGGTGTCTAGCCTCCGCCCTCCTGCTCTGTTGGGTCTTATTTAACTCTCTGGGCCACAGGAAACTGAAAGCCCACCTGCAGCATCTGCGGTGGAAAGGCGGGAAGAGCGCGGGCCAGGAGTACAAAGAGAAGTCGTGCGCCCGCTGCCAGCGCGTCCTGGGGCTGCTGCTGAACCGGGGCGCCGTGTGCCAGGGCTGCAGCCACTGCGTGTGCTCCGGGTGCCGCGTGTTCCTGAGCAGGACCCGCCTCTGGAGGTGCACCGTGTGCTACGAGGGCAGGTGAGGATGGCAGGAGTCCTGGGAGAGGGTCCCAGACAACCCCCAAGTTCAGTAGTGAATGTTCACAGAGCGCCTTCCACGGAGTGACCTTGGAGGTCACTGTAATTCAGTGCCCTGGCCGGTGTGGCTCGGTTGGTTGGAGTGTCATCTCGTGCACCCACAGATGGCGGGTTCGATTCCCTGTCGGGGCACATACCTAGGTTGCAGGTTTGATCCCCGGTCAGGGCAAGTACAGGAGGCAGCCCATTGATGTTTCTCTCTCTCTCTCTCTTTTCCTTCCTCTCTCTCTAAAATCACTAAAAACATATCCTCTGGTGAGGATTTAAAAAGAAATGAAATGGGTATGCTTTCTATTAGTCATAGACTGAAGCTACATTTATTTTAATTTTTTTGGTGGTATGAGGTTTTAAAAAACTTTTAACGTGAAATTGGTCTTTTTGAACTACGCATTTTGAAAATGGTAAAGAACAGGTTGGGCTTGGGCTTCACTGTTCACAGCAAGACTGGGCTGGCCGCCGGTCCTGTACACCGTGGAGAGCGTTCCCGGGTGTCGGGCCGGCGCGCTCCAGGCCGGCAGGGGCCTGTGAGAGGCGCGCAGCGCTCGTCTGCTGTGACCCGGGAGGGCAGCCCGGGGCCCGGGATCTGAAAGTGAACTTCTAGGGGCCGCCACGGAGGCGAGAGTGCCCGGGACAGAGGTCGCCGGGGGCACTCACGTAGTGCGAACACGGCCGCTGGACTTTGTCGGCCCGTCACTAGGAGGACTGTGTTCACTGAGCGCCCGACATTAATCTCCTTCAATTTCCAGTCCCTTCCCAAGGTCCGATGCATTTCAGTCACCACCCAGAGAAAAGGGAAGCTGTCCAGCACCATTTCCTTGGCCCTGCGCGGCGCGCCTCCCGCTTCTCCAGCACCGGCACCTGTCAGACGGGCCCCACCCCGGGCGTCTTTGGTGCGTGGGAACCAAACCCTCAGGCTTCTCCCAGCTCGGGAGGAGCGCCAAGGGCCACCACGCTGCCGGGGGCAATGCCACATCATCTCCAAAGACCTAAGGCTCCCCCCCCCCCCCCCGTTTTAATCGGCCATGTATAGTTGAAGCCTAATGATAAACAGTGCTTGGTAAGGAATTAAATTCTTCAGCATTTTTCTACTAACAGTTAAACTACAAGCAAAAAATCAAAACCGGAGGACCAGGCTGAGGCAACCTCGGGGGTGCTGGCGTGTTGAAAGCGTCGGGCCCCGGTGTGGAAACCTCGCCCTCTGAGGTCCCCGAGTGTGATTTCTCTAAACCCTCTTCCTTATTTTGAAATAAGGATGTTTTCTAAAATATAAGATAATTGCATTACCCTGTTCGAACTGACACAGGAAATCGTGAGGGGAGAGCGAAATAATTTCTGACAACCTGCGCTCTCTTCCCCCTTCCCCTTTGCTCGCTTTCCTCGCAGCCCCTGTTCCTCAGTCCAGTCAGTCCACTCTGGGCTCTGTCCTATTTTATTTTTTTAAATCTCCACAGGAGGACATGCTTTTCATCGATTCCAGAGAGAGAGGAAGGGAGAGGGAGAGAAAGAGAGGAACATCCATCAGTTGCCTCAACCCGCAACCCAGGCATGTTGCCCTGACTGGAAATAGAACCCGAAACCCTTCGGTGCACAGGACGGTGCTCTAACCACCTAGCACACCGGCCAGGGCTCTGCCGTCTTATTTTAGGGCCAAGGAGAAGCCTTGGTAAAACTTTAGAACATTTGACATTCGTAACTGAGCTGGGACCCGCAGAAAGGGGTTGAGCCCAGTCTTTCTCCTCTGCCCGCTTCTTCCTCAAGAACAGGTGGGTCTGTGGGGGCAGGAGAGGGAAACAGGTTTTAGAACCAAGAAAGGAGAAGCTCTAGGATAGCAATAAAAAAAATTTTAATAAAGGCAAATCCAATGCACACATTGCTGCAGCCCATGTAGAGGCTTGTGCTGGCCTTGGCCTTGTGCTGAGGTCCAGAAAACAGCTGAGGATTCCGCCTTCAGGGCAGGTTTTCTCAAGGTGACTCTCCGGAGCATCCGTGGTTGGAGCGTTTCTAGAAGAGGGTCAGGATCAGAGATGGGGACCGACGCTGTCAGGGAAAGGAAACAGCATGGGAATGAGCGATGACCACTCACCACGTGCTCAGCATTCCTTTACACCGAATGTCTTATTCACACCTTTAGGTAGCCTTACGGGGCAGCCACTACTAATATCCTCATTTTATGGGTGAGGAAACGGAGGCTTGGAAACACCAGAGAGCCCAAGGCCATGAGGTCAGTAAGACTAGAACCCGGGCCTCCTGAGTCCCATCCCCTCTTGACTTCTGCCCTTTTCTATCTGCGGGAGACTCCCCATGAGGGCAGAGCTTCCAAAACCACTCAGAAGAGTTTGGATCTGGGACATACGCGCTTTGCCAAGAGAAAACCACTCAGAAGTCAGCTCTTGGGCAGGGCAGACTCAGGAGGGGGAAGCTAAGGCAACAAGCCATGTGGACGTCTTTATGTGAAACCAGACGCGAGGTGATGAGGCTGGTGGCTGTAGAGATGGAAGACGGGCCAGACAGTTCAGCAAAGGGGTGTGGAAGGCAGTTATGGGGCGTAAAAGAGAGGGAATCACACATTTGTGACCAGCAGGCTGAGACAGTGCCGTGTTTCTTCAGCCTGTGCAGTGTCTGATATTTATAATCTTAGTGCCTTAAAACAGGGCCTGGGTTCTCCAGTTTGTCACAGTGCCCTCCCCCCTATTGTCTCACACACACCCACTCTCCTCACTTACCGTTGCTGCTGGGGCCTGAGTGTGTGAGCTGCCCGACACGGTCAGTGGGCCTTACGCACGTTAGACCCCGGTGCACGGTCACGGGGCTGCACCTGTGCTGGCCCCGCCTCATCCCTCCGAGCCTCAGGGTGCTCCCTGCAGACCGGGGGGCCATTCATTCACCAACCAGCATGTATTCACTGGCCCTGGCCACGGGCCTCCACGGTGCTTGGGGCTGTGAGTACAGCACCTAATAGGACCTGGAGGGGACCTGCCTCCTCTCTGAGGTCAAGTACAGGCGAGTTTTCAATGTTTTGCACAAACTGGTGGCAGCAGCTTGATAAAGTCTTCTCTTTATCTTCATCTTGCTGTTCTGCCTCCCTCCCAGTCACCTAGGATTTAATCACCACGATCAGCCTTTTTTCCTTTGAGGACACTGAAATCAGATCAACTGGGCTGCTGCAAAAAAAAACCTCCCTGTTTTGCTTTGTAAGTAAAGACTATCTTAGATGCAAGATTATTCGAAGTAAGACAGTTTTCAACAGGATGCATGCATAGGACCATTTTAGCTGGTGACCACCTGGCGGTGGGACAAGCTGGCACGAAGCAGGGAGGTGGACCTCAGTTTCACAGTATGCGGCTTCTTCACTGGGAGTTTCTGCAGCTTGCTGGCCTGACGAGCCCCGGGGCTATGGGGGCTTCTTTGCCATCCGGGCGCTGGTCGGAGAGCAGAGCCACGCGAGAAATGCCTGCTTTAGCCATTCGAGGAATCCTGACTGCACAGCTCACTTTTCCACTTCTGCCTGTTGAATGGTGGAAAACACCTCGAGCCTCTCCGGGGACAGCATGCTGACGTCTCTGGAGCGGGACAGCTTAGCCACTTTCAGATGTGAGCAGCCTGGACGCCAAGTAAAACGCGTCCGCAGGCCTGCTGGGCTCACTGCTGCCGGCGGTCATGAGGTCAGCCTGTGTTTCGGGGTCACCCCCTCATCGTGCTGTGGAACCTTTGTGGCTGGAATTGGCATGGTGCTTTCCAGCAGCCGGTTCTCGTTTGCTCCTGCAGTGGCAGCACAGTGGAGCTCCAGGCTGGGAAAGGGGATGCTGGCGCCCCCAGGAGTTTGTTGAGAGCGTCTGCGCACCAGCGCTTGCTGGTTCCAGCTACGGCCACCCTCATGCAGTTAGTGGAAACGTCAGACCCCCAAAGAACTCGGGTCTCCTGACTCTGTCTTCTGCTCTCTCGACCACCCTAGTTCTCGCTTTTCAAGACGTACTGATTGATTTGAAAAGTCTTAAGGAAGCAAGTCATGATTCTGTGTGAGAAACATAAAAAGCATTAACCTCTTCCTGGGCTCAGAAGCTGTTCCAAGAAGCTTTCACAGTCAGATTCTGATTAATATCTGGGAGGAAATGAGAACTGCCCCCTCTGGTCACTGTGAGTCAGGGTGCCCTGTGTGGCCCTACGAGGAGAGAGACATGCAAGGTCTGCTCCCCTCTGTCTCAGACCATAAGTAGCGGCATTTATAAGCATTAACTTTAAAAATCCACTTGAGCCCTAGCTGGTTTGGCTCAGTGGTTAGACTCTTGGCATGAGGACAGAAGGGTCTGAGGTTCAGTTCTGGTCAAGGGCACCTACCTTGGTTGCAGACTCAGTCCTGGCCCTTGTCCCGGTACATGCAGGAAGCAATCAATTGATGTGTCTCTCTCACATCGATGTTTCTGGCTTTCTTTCTCCCCCACTCTCTGAAAAGCAGTGGAAAAAATATCCTCGGATGAAGACTTAAAAAAACAAAACATCCACTTGAGGTCATGTATCGCTTAAAAGAATCAAATGGAGAACTACTTTCAGTAAATACTTTATAGAAGAGATGTGGCCATAAGTTGAAGTTTTAGTGTTTCTTAAATAACCAAGGAATCGATGAGTTTTGTGGCACATTGGTTTAAGGATGTGGACAATTTATAACTTCTGTGCATTTGCCTTTTTACATCCACAAAGGATATGAGTAGTTCTACCTTTCCGGGTTCTTTGAGGCTGAGGGTGTTTTCTCCAGAAATTTGAAAACTTTCAAGAGTAAAAGACACTTAGGACGTGTGTTTCATGCAGTGAGCACAAAAAATGCTCCCCGTGCTGTTCTCCATGTGACTGAGACGGGAGGAGATGCAGCCCTAGGGAGCACCTGCCAGACCGGCTGGCCCAGGAGCCTCTCCCCGTGTCTCAGGTGGCCCACCAGGACCCGGGTTCCCAGATCACCGTCGAAGCACAGTGACCCCATTTCTCGGACGTCAGGTCCTCCCAGGAACCTTCTCTGTTGCCTCTCGGTAAACGTTGTGGTTAACTCAAGCTCACCCTGAACTAGGCAAAGGATGATCTTCGGATGATCTTTCTCCTAGCAGATAGGCAGCACTGGATTTTTTTGCAGCTTACCCTCCATGCATTGCTTCCCACCATAAACATGATCAATTATTATCTTTTCTTTTTTAAAAGTAAATTTATTGGGGCAACTTTGGTCAACAACGTTATATAAATTTCAGGTGTACAACTTTATAATGCAACAACTGTATACGCGATTAAATTGATGATTTTGATGGCAATCTTGTTTCCCCTTGTAAATTTATTCAGAAAACAGGAAATACCTACCATGTGTTGGGCACGTGCATAGGTTAAGTGTTTATGTTACATGTACATATTACATAGAAGGTAAAGTATACCCAGGCAGAGACTCCCCACTCTCCTGCTAAGCAAACCACTGAACCTCTCTGGGAGATCTTAGGGGTCGGGCCAGAAATCTGAACTCTGAGGTCCTTTGCTAGACTAGCGTCTCGTGACGCTCTCCCCCTACCTGTAACAGGCCCAACGCAGCACTGTTCACACCCCTAGTGATGCTTCCTTTCTGCTTGTCTTTCAGAAATGTGAGAATAAAAACCGGAGACTGGTTCTTTGAGGAACGAGCCAAGAAATTTCCAACTGAAGGTAAATGCTCTTAAAATCTTTACTAAAAAATGACACATTCCTAGTTTTGAAATATTTGGTTCAAGACCCTTGAATACAAACAACTTTATAGGGCGAGGGAGGTGACCCTCCACCTCCCGTCCCTCTGACCTGCTTGCTCACAGTTTCCTGCATCTGCCCCCAGCCCCTACTGTCCCTCACCTTGGGCTGCATGACCCCCATGTCCCTGAAGTTTCCCTGACGCCGGCTCCTGGGAGTGATGTCTCCCGCCCCCGCAAACACCAGTGGCTCTGGTCTGCGCATCCCCAGCATCGCTGAAAGGCCTTGATTAGGTCCTTGCCCTCTGTCTCCCCACAAGCAGAACCTGTGCCTTGAAACCCCCGCAGCTCCTCACCGCCCAAGCACAAACCTCGTTCAGGATGCTTGAGCAGAACGATTGCGTGAATAACCGAAGAGCACACGCGTGGGTAGCTTAGAGTTGAGCTGACGTTGATGGTCGTGAAGTCACATGTCACGACTAAGGCAGGGGGAGGGTGTATTTGGTCTGTGTACCAGGAACCTCTTATAAAAGTTGCGCAGTTGATGTAACGGGGTGATCAGTAGCTGGGACCCGAATCCATGGCCAGAGCTAACTGCTTTGGTTACGGAAGCTCCGTGTCAGATGTGAGGGTTGCAGATAGGGGAGTAACTTATCACACAAAGACACCCACATGTCATCCACGTACAGTGGGGCCAGCGTGCTCCGCGCATCACATCCGCGTGTAGTGGTGACTGGGCGGGTAGCCCCCTCCTCTGCGAGGTGTCACAGTGGAGATGGCACCCAAGGGAGCCAGCAGTGACCTAGAGGGAATGGGTTGCTGGGAACACTTTTTTTTTTCCTGGAAAAAGTGATGGTTCGAGGTAGAGAAATGAGCTATTTAGCATCAACCAGAATGTCGTCAGGTAAAGGCAGCACGGGCTGGAGCAGCGATGCTCAGCTTATAAAAGGCACTGCTCGGGGGTTTGTATCAGTCGGAGTGAAACGCTCCCCTGGATTCTATTCCTGGCTCTTCTTACACAAGACAAAAGGGTGTTTCTGCCGAGTTTATTAGAAATTGGGAGGAAAATATACTACCCACTGGAGTGCCCAAGAAAAGGCATGCGGCGAGTGTCCGAGTCCGTCTAGACCGGTGGTTCTCAACCCTTTTCTGTTCCCATCCTGTCTCCTGGCCCCAAGCAGCGTTGCTTATACTAGTTTTTAAAATACTACCTGTCCAGGGAAGTGTAACATCCCAGGTGTATTGCACATCCTTGGATGGGCCACAAACCATTGTAACAGCTCCAGTGTTTTCGTGTTCCAAGTAGTAGCTTTTTTGTTGTTAATTTTCACTTAAAGGTATTTTTTCCATTGATCTTCAGAAAAGGAGGGAGGGAGCGGCCTGATCTAACTTTATTTTTTCCTCTCAATCAGTTTCCCCAGTACCATTTGTTACATAACGAGCCCCTTACCCCCTGGTTTATAACCCAGGGCCATTCATTTGCACAGCTTCCCAACACCACTTGCCTTGTACCCGAGCCCCAAGCTCCAGGGGTCTCGGTCGCGTGGCTACCACACTAATGCTCCCCTGTTATCTGCAACCCTTGGCCATCTGTCCTAATCAGATTCTCAGTTCTGGGAGGGTAGGAACTATGCATAAAGGAGTAAGTGAATGTAAAAGTAAGGATAGGGCTGTTTGGAGATAAAATGTACTGTTCTATGTGGTAGTTTCCGTTGTCAGACTTAGCACCTAGTGGGCCCCTAAAAATGAAAAGTTAGAGTTGTTTTCTTTTTTTGGCATCCAGAAACCTAGTGCTAAATTTAAAGTTCAGTTGGAGTAATTCCATCATTATGCCAATACACTTTTACTTATCTCTATTTTAATGATCTTACTGGATATGTGCCATTTAAAAGAAATGTTCCCCAAACGTCCTTGAAAGTAGGCAAGCTATAAGTAATAATCCAGGGAAGAAGAATCGATATTAATTGTAGCAGCTTGTGCTAATTTTCCAACCATTAAAAAGATCGAAAAACAGGAAAACTGAACCCAAATTCTTTATTTTGCAGGGAGATGGTACATAAAGTATATTAAATATTCTGCTTTCCTTAAAAAATTTTTTTCTGATTATTGACTCTTTTTTCCCCCTCTAAGATTTTATTTATTTATTTAAAAATATGTCTTTATTGATTTCTGAGAGAGGAAAGGAGAGGGAGAGAGAGAGACAGAAACATCATTGATGGAGCCCACAACCCCGGCATGTGCCCTGACCGGGAATCGAACCCTGATCGCCTGGATCCTAGGTTGACGCTCAACCGCTGAGCCATGCCTGGCCGGGCCCCCTCTAAGATTTTAAAATTCAACATTTAGCTTTGTTGTCTTTAAACGATTCCTTATATGCCGTTGTCGTGGTTTCTCTGTGGTGCATCAGAAAGATCAAACGTGGGCAGCCCCCTGCGTTCTGGCACTGTCACCGCCGCCCCTCCACCCTCGGGCACGTGACAGTCTCCACATAGGTTTTTACTGGGGCTTCTGGGACCCTGGCTCCAGGATCAGCTTATTTTAACTTCAAAGTTCCTGACTCAGTGGGACCAGGCGGGGCCCAAGAGTGTATATTTCACAAGTTCCCAAGTAATTCTTCACGCACTTTAAATCTGAGAACCACTGATAAAGCAGCAAAGTTACTACACAATTACAATGGGCATTTTCTAGATCATTGATAACTAGAAAGCACTGAAAATCTTACCTTTATGATAATTCCTTTGGTATTTGCTAAGCATATAATGATACTGCCCTCTTCTGGCTCCTGTGCACATATTATACTGTAATTTACAACCGTGACATTTTCTCACTCAAGGGTATTTTTTTTCTCATTGTTTTTGAGAGAGTAGGAAGGGGAGAGAGAGAGGGAGTGAGAGGGAGAGGAAGAAACATTGTGTGAGAGAGACACATCGATTGGTTGCCTCCTGCACTCTCCCTGGCCGGGGCTGGGGATCGAGCCTGCAACCGGGGTACATGCCCTTGGCCCGAATCGAACCCGGGACCCTTCAGTCCAAGGACTGACCCTCTAACCACTGAGCCACACCGGCCAGGGCAGCCATGACATTTTTATTGCTTAGTACTTGAGCTTAAAAGCAGAAAGATGACAATATTAATACTTTTAATACTAATACTTTTTCAAGTTAAAGTGCTTAAATGTAATATATAAACAATCTACTGTGGCTTTCACTTTAGGGTTAGTAATGGGGGAAATGAAATAATTTGGGAAGGCTGCCCCTTAACAGAGCCTCTGACAATGGTCGCAGTGATCCATTCTGTAACTAACCAGGGTGATACCGTGTCTAAGAATCACGAAGGAAAATAACTTGTATTGCCTCCTCCTGTAGCACGTGTGATTTAGTCTTTCCAGTGACCTTTCAGAGTTTTATTCTTTTACACGGCACGTTGGATGCGGTCTGTCTGATCACAGGGCCATCGGGATAGCAACTGACTGGCTGTGTGGCCTTTAAACATTCAGGGCCGTGAATTAAAAGAAGCCGGCGCCATAAATGTTAGTGGCTGTAGCACAAGGCCCTGACTTTATCGCCTGTCCGCTCTGAGGACTCGGCTAGGACCTCCCGTGCCTGGGGCTCGGCACAGGGCCCCCGGGACGCTCAGCGCAGCTCCGAGCCTGCCCCGTGCGCATGCTTGCTCTCCTGAGCGCGAGTCTGTAAAAGCGCGTGGATTTCCCAGACGATGCAATTTTGTTTATGCTTTTGTCTTACTTTAAAGAAAGTGTGGCATCATTTAACCAGCACGTATGTGAATGTCTTCTCACCACTCTCCTTAAGAGGCAACACAAGATAAACACCAACCCACCAAGGGGAGTGTGTGCCCTGGAAGTGACTTTCCCAGCTGATCGCATTGCTGGATATGCCCCCCCCGCCCAGGATTTTAGACTTGTCTCAACAGGAGACTGCAGTTTCCCTGATGCTTTCTGACCCCCAGCATTTCTACCAAGACCATTTATTTCTTTGCCTCTACCCCTCCCACCGCCCTCTGTGCGTGTTTAGCCCCACTCAGTGAGGGGGCCGCTTAGGCAGTCTGCGGCCTGCGTCTTTGGTCCTGAAGTGTCACGACATCCTGCTGTCCATTTGCTTCTTTGGGGTTTTGATCTATTACGTTTTGCCCGGATGGGGAACCGTGATTAAATGGGCTGATTATTAGTCTAGTCAGTATTTTATTTTACTGAACACTCCCTGCTTTATTGGGGCTTGGCACACTGCAAATTTGGCCCACCATCTGTTTCTCTTTTTCTTTTTAAAATATATCTTTATTGATTTCAGAGAGAGGAAAGGAGAGGGAGAGAGAGAGATAGAAACATCAATGATGAGTCATTGCTCGGCTGCCTCCTGCACGACCCCCGCTGGGGATCGAGCCCACAGCCTGGGCATGTGCCCTGACCGGGAATCGAACCCCGATCGCCTGGATCCTAGGTCGACGCTCAACCGCCGAGCCCCGCCTGGCCGGGCAGTTTTCCTAACTAAAGTTTTTTAGAACGCAGCCATGCTCTCTCCTTCCTGTCCGTGGGCGCTTGGTCGCAGCGGAGACTGTTGCTGGCAAGCCTGCCGTCCCCTACCTGGCCGTTCACAGAACACGCCGCTGCTCCCTGCTCTCGGTGGTCGGCTGATAAAAAGCAGCAACTTTTTCACACCATCATCGTTTTTCCCGTTTAAAGGAACAGGTTGGGAAAACAAGGGGATATGACTGAACCGAACAGGATTTCTGAATTAAGAATTCATGTGTTCATGTATTTAGACCAAATTACCGATAAAGGTAGTTTCCAGGGAGTATCTTGACAATTGGATATTAAGCTGTCTCTTTATATGAATACATTTTTTAAAAAAGACCACATATATACTTAAATAAGAAATCATTCTGAATTTAAGAACTCCACGTTTACTTTCTTACTGTGGCAGGATATACATAACATAAATGCACTGTTTTAACCATTTTAAAGAGTACACTTGAGTAGCTTTAAGTACATTCACTTTGTTCGGCAAACGTCCCCACCACCCATCTCCAGAACTTGTCCATCTTCCAAACCTGAAGTCTGTCCCCAGCCAACAACTCCGTCCCCTGCCCTCCCAGGCCCTGGGGCCCTCACTCTACTTCCTGTCTCTGTGAATTTAATCACTCCAGGTTCCTCATGTAAGTAGTAAGTAGAATTCTCGTATATTTGTCCTTCTGAAAGTCGTTATCATTTTACTTATCTACAAGGTCCACCCATGTTGTAGCATGAATCAGAATTTCATTCCTTTTCAGGCCCAAATGATCCTCTGTAGTATGTATGAGCCACATTGTGTTTATGAATTCTCCTGGCGACGGACACTTGTGTCATTTTGACCTTTTGGCGATTGCGACTGGTGCTTCTGTGAACATTGATGTACAAACTTGGGTTCCAGTCCCTGCTTTCAATTCCTTTGTGCTTCTACCCGGAGATGGAATTGCTGGATCGAACGGTCGTTCTGTGTTTAATTTTGGGGACCCCCCCATGCCATTTCTGTGAGGGCCCTACCTGGTGTTCCCACTAGCCATGGACACGGGTTCCGGTTTCTGCAGATCCTGGCCAACCCTGTCGTCTGTTTTGTTTCGTTTCTTACGATAGCCATCCAGTGGGTGAGAAATGGCATCTCATCCTGGTATTTTTAGTCATTCGATCAGCATGCATGTGGCTGACAAACCTGACATTTATTCTGTTTTGTGTATGGATTCTTTTGTTTTTCTGATTTGGCACATGTACATATTGCAAAATGTTTACCGCAGTCAGGTTTGTGAGCACTTCCTTCAGCTCACACAATTCCCATTTTGTTGCTGTTGCTATGGTGAGAACACTATGCTCTACTCTCACAGCAACTTCCGAGCATACCATACAGTATCCTTAACGACAGTTGCCATGGTCACCATACATTAGATCCTACAACTCATTCATCTTATAACGGAACGTATGTAACCTCTGGCCAATGCCTCCCGTGGCCTCCCTCCTCGGCCCTGGCAGCCACCATTCTACTCTCTGTTTCTATGAGTTCAGTGTTTTTAGATTCCACAAATAAGTGAGCTCATACAGTGTCTGTCTTTCTCTGTCTGACTTATTTCACTTAGCAGAATGCCCTCAAGGTGCATCCGTGTTGTCGCAAATGGCAGAGTGTCCTTCTTCATGCGGCCGAGTAACAGTCATGATGCTCTCTTTGCCGCTGGTCTTTCCGTAGACACGCAGGTTGTTCCCGCACCTTGCTGTTGTGAATGATGCTGCAGCGAACATGGGGGTGCACCTGTCTCTCAGAGAGCGGTTTTATCTCCTCCGGATATTTTCCCAGAAGTGGGATTGCTGGGTCACATAGTAGTTCTATTTTTAATTTTTCGAGGAAACTCCACACTGTTTTCCATAGTGGCCGTATCACTGTGGCTTTGATTTGTATTTCTCTGATGGTTCATTGACGTCACACATTTTTTCCTGGGCTCACTGGTCATTCATCTTCTTTGGTGAGCTAAGTCCTTTGCCCAGCTTTGAGCTGGGTTGTCATGTTTGTTTCTTGAAAAAGAAGAACAAAGCTGGAGGACTCACTTTTTTTTTTTAATCACGGGAGGATATGTTTGTTGATTTGAGAGAGAGAGAGAGACAGAGACAGAGACGGAGACACAGAGAGGGGTCGAACCCACAACCTAGGTATGTGCCCTGACTGGGAATCGAACCCGCCACATTCTGATACAGCACAAGGCTCCAATGGAGCCACCCGGCCAGGGCTGGACTCACACTGCTTCCTTTCAAAGCTCACAGAGCTGGAGTAATGCTCCCAGTGTGGCACTGGCAAAAAGACAGACATCTAGACCGACAGAATGGAATAGAGAGCCCCCCAAAAGTCTTGCACGTACTGTACAATCAAAGGATTTTCAACAAGGGTGCTAATATCATTCAATGGGGAAAGGGTAGTCTTTTCAATAAATGGTGCTGGAAAAACTGCATATCCCTAAGTAAAAAAATTAAGTTGGACCCTTGCCTACTACCATATACAAAAAATTAACTCAAAGTGGATCAAAGACCTAAAACTATAAAACTCTGAGAAGAAAACATGGGAGGAAAGATGACATTGACTTTGAGAGTGATTTTTAGCCATCACACTGAAGACACAAGGACAAAAGAAAAAACAGACAAATTGGACTTCATCAAAATGAAAAACTTTTGCCCCGCCGGGCGTGGCTCAGCAGTTGAGCATCGACCTAGGATCCAGGAGATCGGGGTTCGATTCCCAGTCAGGGCACATGCCCGGGTTGCGGGCTAGGCAGCCAATGAATGACTCTCTCATCATTGGTGTTTCTATCTCTGTCTCTTCCTCTCCCTTCCTCTCTCTGAAATCAATAAAGATATATTTAAAAAAAAAAAAAAGAAAAACTTTGGTGCATCAAAGGACACTGTCAACAGTACAAAGGCAACCCATGGAATGGAAGAAAATATTTGCAAATCATTTATCTGATAAAGGATTAATATCCAGAATCCATAGGAGAGAGAACTCCTAAAACCCACATTCAGTTTTTGGAGAAAATCAAAGGGTGCTGAAAAGGAGTTTATACCCTATTGTCCCAGCTATTCAACAAACCTGGACTGGTTACCATCAGTCTCAAGTGTACTTGGTGGAGGAGTGACTGCCAGCCCTCGGTGATGATCATTTACACGAAGCCACCCAGCATCTGCTGGTAGAGTGGGGAGCTTAATTAAGGGGGAAATTATTTTCCTCTCTTGCAGCCAGGCAGAGAGTAATGTCTCGTGGCAGAAGGATGGCGGGTGAGAGAGAGATGCTTTCCCCCAACAGGATTATAAGTCTGTTATTTATTTTTAAAATGTATCTTTATTGTTGAAAGTATTACAGATGTCCCATTTTTTCCCCCCAATTGACCCCCTCCACCTCACTCCCACCCCCTCCCCAGGCCTTCACCCCATCATTGTCTGTGTCCATGGGTTATGCATATATGCATATAACTTCTTTGGTTAATCTCTTCCCACCCTCCACCCCCCTTTCCTCTTCCCTCTGAAATATGATCATCTGTTACATGCGTCAATGTCTCTGGATCTATTTAGTTCATCAGATTCTTTTGTTCATTAGCTTCTTCTTAAAGAAGACCCTTCAACATTTCTTGTAGTGCTATTCTGGTGGTGACGAACTCCTTTAGCTTTTCTTTGTCTGAGAAGCTCTTTATCTGACCTTCAGTTCTAAATGATAGCTTTGCTGGGTAGAGCAATCTTGGTTGTAGTTCCATGTTTTTCATCACTTTGAATATTTCTTGCCCCTCCCTTCTGGCCTGCAAAGTTCTGTTGAGAAATCAGCTGACAGTCGTATGGGTGCTCCCTTGTAGGTAACTAACTGCTTTTCTTTTGCTGCTTTTAAGATTCTCTCTTTGTCTTTAACCTTTGGCATTTTAATTATGATGTGTCTTGCTGTGAGCCTCTTTGGGTTCTTCTTGTTTGGGACCCTCTGTGCTTCCTGGACTTGTAAGTCTATTTCTTTCCCCAGGTAGGGGAAGTTTTCTGTAATTATTTTTTCAAGTAGGTTTTCAATTTCTTGCTCTCTTTCCTCTCCTTCTGGCACCCCAATAATACGAATATTGGGCCTCTTGAAGTTGTCACAGAGGCTCCTTATGCTATCTTCATATTTCTGGATTCTTTTTTCTTTTTGCTCTTCTGGTTGGGTGTTTTTTGTTTCTTCATGTTCCAAATTGCTGATTTGATTCTAAGTGTCCTTTACCGTTGATTCCCTGTAAATTATTCTTTATTTCAGTTAGTGTAGCATCAATTTTCTCAATTTTTTTTGTCATACTCTTACTAATATCCTTGAGCATCCTTATAACCATTATTCTGAACTCTGTATCTAGTAGCTTGCTTGGATCTATTTCATTTAGTTCCTTTTCTAGAGATTCTTCTGTTCTTTCCTTTGTGACATGTTTCTTTGCTTCCGCATTTTGGCTGCTTCCTGGTGTTTGTTTCTATGTATTAGGTAGAGCTGCTATGTCTCTTGGAATTTGTAGAGTGGCTTTGTGTAGTAGGTGTCCTGTAGGGTCCAGTGGCTCAGCCTCCCCCGTCACCTGAGCTGAGCCTTCTAGGTGCTCCCCTGTATGGGCTGTGTGCACTGTCCTGTTGTAGTTGAGCCTTGGTTGCTGTTGGCATCCCTGGGAGGAACTGACCCCCAGGCCAATTAGCTGTGAGGACCAGCTGCAACTACAGCCAAAGAGCTGCTGTGCTGGAGACACCCCTATGGAGCAGGATTTACTTCAGTGGAGCTTTGGTGTTTACCAAGTGCACCCCTTGAGTGTGTCACTTGTGGATGTGGACGGTTGTAAGCCAGGGTGGTCGAGTCTGACTACCAGGTGCACTGTCTCTGAGGCCTCCCAGGAGGTGCAAAGTCAGCCTGTGCCAGTGCCTTGCCCAAGGCCACCCAGCATGAGCTACACAGCAAAGCGTAGTTGGTTGCTACTTGTGCTGGGCTGGAGGTGTACAGGAGAGGCCAAGCTATGAGCCAGTGCAGGCTGCCACTAGTGCCAGGCCTGGGGTCGCTTATCAAGCCATATGGGGCCTGCTGCTGCCTGTTTGAGAGATTTTAGGAAAATCCCAAGCATGAGGCTCGAGAGGCCACTTGCACAGAAAAGCCCCTGGAAATGGCCCGGATGAGCTGCAGGTGAGGAGGGGCGGGGCTTCTGGGAATCTCGGGGTGGGGCCAAAGGTGTGAGTCAGGTGCTGGGGACTCAAATATGGCGCCTGCCTGCCGGCTGTGTGCGGGGAGGACTTGCCAAAGGAGCCATGGCCTCCGCCAGCCCTTCTGCCTGGGAGGATGCCGCCCCTCCAGCTCTCACCCCAATTTCAGGCAGGTTAGTTCCTCCCCAAGTGTCCCAGGTCCTTTCAGGCTGCTGCCCAGCGCTGGGCTCAGAGGGAGCGTCCGAGTGAGTCCATGCCTGGCCCTTTGAGAGGAAAGCCTGGGGCTCCCGCAGCCTCCGCGACCCTCAGCGAGAGTCCCTGCTGGTTTCACAGCCCGAGGTTGTGGGGACATCTCTTCCCGGCCCTGGAGCCCTGGGCTGGGGGCCTGATGTGGGGCTGGGACCCCTCCCTCCTCCGGGAAACCCCCACCGCTGAGATTCCCTCCCGGGTTTCAACCGCAGCACCGGATGTGGGCCCCCGGCCGCAACTCCGAGATTCAGCCCCAATCCACGCGCGTCTCCGCCCCTCCTCCCTGTCTCGGTGCTGCTTCAGTTCCCTGGTTGTGGGGCTTCTGTTCTGCCGGGTTTCAGGAGGTTCTGAGTGACGGTGGTTCTGGGTTTTAGTTGTAATTCTGATGTGGTTGCGGAAGGCGGCGGGCACAGCTGTTCCCTGCCTGCGCCGCCAGCTTGTTTTTTCTATGTCTGTTGTTGATGTTTGTGCTCCGGGAGGCATTGGCTGCCCATTCACAGTTGTGCACTTTCTCTCCTTTCTTCCTGGGGTAGTATCTGGGCCCAGTGCTACCTAAGCTCGAAACTTCTCAAAGGATCAAAATATACCTAGAAAGGCTCTGGAATCCAAGTCTGAGCCCATTTATGGCAGGATACTATGATTCTTTACATGACCAGGGATTTTTAGGTCAAGTTTTTTGAGAGATTTCCCATTTTGCCTATGTGAGCCAAAGATTGGTGTAAAACGACGTTGTTTTCCTAAAACACTCTGTAACTGTCCAAAGCCCGTTCCAACCCCTGGTTTTATTTGCCTGTTTCTGGCAGTTTGGAGGACACTCAAGCTCGTGCGTGGGCCACCGCTCAGGACTGCTGCATACAGCTGTGCAGGCTGGGCCCTGCACGAGGAAGCCCCATCTCAGGGGTGCTGCTCACATCAAACATCCTACGTTGTGTGTTTACTGAGATGATTTTTCTGGAAGATGCAGTGTGTAGTTCGAACAAAATCCGTATGTTACACTAACTCCCAGGGGTGAACGTGAACTGTCCTGAGGAAGGGCCACGTGCACAGGCTCCATGTGGGGACACAACTGTGCTCTGCTCTGGGTCCACCTGCACCCCCACGCTCCGGTTTCCTACAGGGGATGCTGCTCTGCTTCGTGGGCACTGGCAGAGAGCTGGCTGTGGGCCATGCCACCCTTCTGCTCAATGGCCTTTCTGTTAGCGCCACTGCTGTCTGGGTGTGGGTGTCCTTATGAAGGCTGCTTGGGGGCCCACAGTAGGAGGGGAAGTTTGTGGTCAGGGAAAACTAACCACGCAGACCCCACAGTTGAGGGTGTGTGGCCCCTCAGCCGCCTGTGAGCAGCATGACGTGGCTGCTGACCGAGTTGCCCTGCACCCTTTTTCCCATGAACAGTGTCACGCAGAGAGAAGTGTTGGGACAGAGACCCTGCATGGCAGGGGCCTAAAATGTTTTCTATTTGACCTTTATGGAAAGGGTGCCCCCACCCCACAGGCCCAAGGTTGCAATAGCCAGCAGAGGGCAGCAGAGAGCTGTTCTTGCGCCAGTGCTGAGAGCCGGGCCTTCCCCGGGCCTCAGGGATGGTAGTTAGAATAAATGTGACAGAGGGAGGCGAAGCTGAGGATTCAGATGGAGATGTGGGCCTGAGATAGAAATGCCGGGGCAATTAGCACAAGATGAAGTGGGGGCAAGTAATTAGGCAAGGCCCAGGGTAAGTAGGGAAATAAGAAGCTACTCTGCTGCTGGAGCAGAAAGACAAGGCCTGCAGGGTGTTGGAGAGCAGGGTGGAGAGGTGAGCCCAGGTGGGGTATGGATGCCCAGGAACGTGCAGGGCTAGGACTTTAGGAGAAGGCAGTAGGGAACCACTGAAGGACTTTAGGAGGTAGAGTGATAGTGTCACATCTAGGGGTCAGACTGTAATTCCGGTGGCTGTGCCTCTGGGACGCTGTTGCAACAAACAATCCTGGGTCAAGATGATGAAGGCAGAGTAGCCGTAGTGCACCGTGACACAGCCCGACCGAGGGAGGGCTCAGGGCTCAGGGCTCAGGGCTCACGGCTCACTGTGCCTTGAGTTCTGCGTTTTTGCCGGGACAGGCTGGATACACAATGTTGCTAACTTTTTCTTCCTCTTGCCCGTCTTTTTCTGCTGTCACAGCCACCATGATGCAGCTAGGTGGCTGTCTTTTTGCTCCTGGCCTAGACCTTTTCTTTCAGTGGCTTCTGCAGACGTGGGCTCCACCATTATAAGCTGGTGTTGCTAGTTTAGCGCTCTCTTAGGGAGTATTTCTTCAAAGGGGAGGAGGGGGTCACAGACCCCTTTCAGAATCTGATGAACACCACCATGAACCCCAGAAAAATGTGTACAGTAGAGGACCCTGACCCAGGGCTGCACAGTTCAGGGTCGGCTGGGGGTCAGGGGTCAGCTGCCTCCTGGCTTAACATCAGACACTGTCTCCCCCCCTCCCAAAGGCCTCCCTGCCCATCCTGATTCTCTTATCATCTCTGCCCCTCCTCCTGTCTTACGGAGAGGATTTGCATACGTGCCTTTCTTTGAATTCAAACCACCCGAACGTTCAAGACAGGAGCTAGATCTCCCTGGGATGGCAGACTGGGTGGCTCTGGCTGCGTGTCCGGCAGCGTGACCCTCTGGGGAAGTCCCCTGAGCAGGGGACTCTGCCTTCCATCCTCCAGGCTGGGGGGGCTGACCTCCCTCTATGCACTGGGCCAGGAAACACTGTGTTCACAGAACTCTGAACACATAGAGTTCTATTTTGGGGTCTTAATACATCATAAATCCCCTTTCCTTGAAACAAAAAGAGCTCTATATTAGATGCCGTCTTGTTTAGGAAATTATTAGCCTCTATAGCTAGAAATAAGTAGATTACATTTTTGAAAAGATTAATTTAATCTCCATAACAAAGAACACTTAAAGGAATATAGTCATTCAATTATAAAATATTTCCAAAGAACAAATAGAAGCTTGGAAGCCTGAACTATTTTTCAAATTCTCCAGATTTAGAAAATCTAATCCAACATCAACTTTTAATAAAAGCAGTCATTCCCAGCTGTGTGGGTGTGGGTGTGGGTGTGTGTAACAATAGCTTTATTGGAATATATGTTATATAGCATACATTTCCCCTTTTTTAAATGTATAATCTAATGACTTTTTAGTAAATTTACAGTTATGCAGCCATCACCACAATCTAATTTTAGAGCATCAGTATCCCCCCCAAATCTTACATTTTAATCATAAGAAGTGACTTTAGAAAAAGAATCATTTCCATTGATTACTTTTGTATATGCAACAGCTGAGTAATGTTCTTACTAATAGTGACCTTTGCTGATATCTCCTCCAGGCCGACGCGAAACAGCTGGAGCAAAGCTCTTGCAATCTTATCAGAAACTGAGGTGAGTTTTGTAGAGAGACAGGCTGCCCTAGAACACAAAGCACCCGCTAACGAAGTTACACATTTCTTGACTTTCAGAAGTCACTGCTTTGGAATGTAACCGGGTGGGTTTTTTTTAACAATAAAGTACCTGGAAAAGATTCTGAGATATTTCCAGATTCTTATGAAAAGCCTTCTAGAAACTAGCATATTATTTTCTCACTAGACGTTTTGTTTTGTTTTGTTTTGTTTCTTAAATTCTCCTGAAATGTCCTAAGGAAACAAAGTATTGTTTTTGATGGCACGCTCAATGAAATTCTAAACCGAGCCTTTGCTTTTATGAATCATTCATGTCTCTAACATCTTGCCCAGTGCCTGACGTACTAGACATTTGCGGAATGAACATCGGCGGGCCTGAGTAATGGCCCGAGCGATGTAAACTTCATTACACAAATTCTGAACAGCAGCAGCCGTGGCGCTGCCCAGAGGCACACAGCTGGTTCCCCTGAATTCACTGAAGTGTTCCTGGAAGCTGCCCGCCAGCAGCTATTTTTTTGGCCACGATGAGATTTTCTGATCTCGAGACTTTTTCATTTTTTACTCCCCTGTTTTTTCTCCTCACTGCTTTTCACACAAGCTTCTAATTCCCCTCATGCTTGGTTTTTACACCCACGACATTTTTGGCACTTCTGCCCATGTGGTTCCCACTGAGAGGACACGCAGGTCCATATGGAACACGCGCGTGGCGTCTGGATTCCAGAGCAGCCAGGCCGCCAGCCGGGCGCTGGGCTCGCCAGCTGTCACAGGACGCACAGGTGACCGGCACGCCAGACACTGGCCTGCGCGCTGCTCGGTTCCCACATTCAGATCCAGGGACATGATGCCCTGCGCCGAGCAGCAGGTCCAAGGGGATGTGCTAAAAAGTGAAGTAAAAACAAACCGGCAACAATCCCCAACGGTAGAGAACCTGAATTGTGGGTGGTGATGACTCTGTGAGTTTGTAAGACTAATTCTTGCCTTGTTTATAACCCATTTCTTATTCCTGTGCCTTTCCTCAGCAGCAAAATTTCCGTGGTTCCTCCCACTCCACCTCCGCTCAGCGAAAGCTGGTGCAGCAGCAGCCCCAGCAGGGTAATGTGTCTGCTCCGTGGGTTCCCCAGGAAGGAGGGGTAGAGGAAGAAGGGGCTGGGAGGTTGGGGGGAGAGTCTCACTGCAGAGGGAGCCGCCTGTGGCTGGATCGGTCATGAGTGAGGCAGAGAATGCAGGGCCGCCTGGGGCACAGGAAGAGCTTGGGTCTGCCTGGTGTCTGTGCTGCCGCCAGGCTTTGGGGACCCCGGAGCATCTGCATTAACAGCTGACTCATCTGCCTGCGCCTCATGTCTTCGCCTGCACCCCTCGTCCTTGCCTGCACCCCATGTCCTCGCCTGCACCCCTCGTCCTTGCCTGTACTCCCATCCCCATCTCTTCCCTGTCTTTTCATGGCCTTTCTTCCCTAACTGTGCCCTGGGCCCATGGGCAAAGGGGTCCGCTGAGGCTCAGCATGTCTGAGGGTCCCTAGGGGTCTAAGGGGAAAGCAGGTTGATTCACAGGTGTGTGAGAGTGGGGGTGCCCCTGGAAATATGTGTGTGTGTCTTCTGATTGTTTGCAGGCGCTAATGTAGACTGAGGCCATTTCTGTCCAGAGAAATTAGCCGTGTGGTTTTGGGGGAGTTCCCTGGGTTCCCACCTGGGAGGCGGAAGTAATTGTACTCACCTGCCTGCCTCGCACGACTGGTGTGAGAAAGTAACGAAACAATGCCCATGCTGGCGCTTGGAAACAGAGGTGCCATGGAGACGCCTGGCCTTGATGACTTTCATTCTCACTCTTCTGTGAATGCCAGGGAGTGACTGTCTACATGGGGAAGGGTTCGCACATCCGCTGGCAGAGAAGAGAGGCACATACTGCCTCCGATTTCAAACTGAGACGCTGGAGTGACCTTCAAAATCCTGCTCTACTCTCCCTGAGATTTTAAGTTCTCCAAAGCTATTTGAACACCAGTGTGCTCAGGACATAGTTACAGGATGGATGGATGGATGGATGGATGGACGGATGGATGTGTGGGTGGATGGATTAGATGGATAGACGGACAGAGGGACAGATGAATAGATGGATGGACTGACAGATGGACAGATGAATGGATGGATGCATGGACGGCTGGGTGGACAGATGAGTGAATGAGGTTTGTGGAGGAAAGTGATCCCCTTTCTGCTGTTTTCTCTTTTTCTTCCCTCTTTCATTTTTGGAGGCAGAACTAACCCTTGGCTTCAGGCTGGCCACCTTGTGCCTGCTCCACCGTCAACCCCTGTGGCACATGCATCTGCCTGTGTTGGCGTCCCCTCTGTGTGGCGTTGAGGTTAAAGAAGCAGGGAACTTGGGTACAATCTTTAAGCCAATGAAGTGTCGGTCATCATTTCTCGGAGGTCATTGTTACCTTGTCAACAACCCCGTGATAAAGCTTCTGCCTTTAATGAGATGTCAAAACTCAGAGGAGAAGCTGAGTAAAGAGGGCCCCTGCCCCTGCCCCTGCCCCTGCCCCTGGGGAGGACAGTGCCCTCTCCACTGCAGACATGCACGCACACACCCCCCCCCCCCCCCCCGCACGCACCCAGCACCCCCGCCCACACCACACGCCTGCTGGTGTTGGGGGTTGGCCTGGAGGCTGCTGGGGCCAACACAGGCCATCAGACATCTCTCATCCTCTCTCCCCATCTCTGTTTCAGTTACAGGAACTTCGTCAGTTTAAAGGATTTAATAAGTCCGTGGAAAATTTGTTTCTGTCTGTTACCACCCACATGAAAAGTAAGTAGATGCCTCTCCTCGTGTTTCCTGTGTTCTTTCCCACACTTCCTGGGCTGGACAAGCCCGCAGGCCTGGCTGTGACAGGGCCCTCTCTGCCTCTGGCTTCTGGGGAAAGCCCCAGCCCCCGGCCTTCACCCCGCCACCCACAGAGCAGGCCTCCGGGTCCCTGGGGAAGAGGAGACCCCTTCAGTTTACTGGGCCAGCTCCGTTCCCTCCCACTCCTGCGCCAGCAGCCCCAGCCAGCTCCCTGGGGCGGGGAGCTCGCTGTTGGCGCTGGCACCCATCCCAGCTTCTCCCAAGGACCAACTTGAAAATGGAGGGATTCGATTCCAGTGCATCCAAAACCAGCACCTCCCAGGCCAGGCGGGGCCCTGAACCTGTCGTTTGTTTGAAATTACTTGTCTCCTTTCCTCCTGGGTAAATTGATTTTCTTCAATTAGCAGTAATCATGCTCATTGAAAGAAACCCAGAACTACTGCTTAAAAATCTCATTCGCTCAATGTTCTTTGTGCTCAGATATTTCTTCCTGTTTACTTTAAAATAAGTCCAAGGACAAGCCGGGCCTTGGCCTCCTGAGGAGCCCAGAGCAGCCAGGCATCTAGAGGAGGCAGCTCCTTAGCGCTATCGGGGTCTCGGTGTCCCTTCTCTCTCGCTGCTTCTGTGTGGCTTCCATCCATCACCCCTTTCTCTGCAGTGGCACGTGGGTGGTCTCAGTGTTGCACCTGGCCCGAGACAACCTTATTTGATTTTAATTAGTCCTCTGTATTTCCCACGAGCCCCTCTGAGCTGTAGCCAAAACAATCAAAGTAAAAACCGCTTTTCAGATAAGCAGAGAAGTGACATGCGACAGTCTGTCCCCCCTCTGCTCAGAAGGGGGGAGCGGCCGAATCGCATGGCCTGTTTGCTAGTAGACTTGGAGGTTTAGAAACACCCCTGTCACTCGGTCAGGCTCTGGGGGGACACCCATTCCCTGTGTGCACCAGCCCGGGACACGGTTTCCGCTGTGGCAGCGCCTGCGCTCTGCAGCCGGCTCCTCCTGCGGCCCCTGAGGCGGATGTCTCTGCAGCTCCTTCTGAATGTGCAGCCCCCCAGTCTGTGTGGCCCGTGTGATGTCCTCACCGCTGCCGCCCTGGAGTCGCCCCTCAGTGAACTCGGACCTTGCAGTCCCTCAGCTCAACCCCGGGGAGGCAGGACGCGTGGCTCGTCCGGTCCCAGTCACGCGGGCGTCCTCCACGCGGGACCCACGTGGGGCTCCTTGGTGTGCTTGTGCCCCGTTCCCTGGCCTGTACATGTCACACGTTTGAGACTTGCCAGTTTAGTGCCCGATTGTGACCATGTCGTGATTATAGAGCTGCAGACCCAGCTGGACAGCTAGAGCAATCCCTGGGGGGACTTCAAGCAGGTCCCATCTCTGCCATGGGACATGGACTGAAACCCCAGCCTGCAACCCCTCCTGCTTGTCCAGGCACTGCTACCTCACAGGACGCCGAGCCCACAGCCCAGACACAGGGACAGCAAAACCCAGCTTTCTGAGCCCCTGGGCATGACAGTCCCCCAAGACCTTTTCCCCCTTTCCCTGGTCCTTCCTGCTGGTCCTGAAGGGACGGGCACCTGGCCGATTGCCCCCGCACCCCGTCTCTGCCCTGGGACACGAAGCACCTGGTGGGGCTGGATCAGTTTCTTCGGGTCTTGGTTCTGTTTCACCCATCTCTCTCTTGTTCCTTTCTGCTGCCTGTTTCCCACAGAAGTGAGGAGGGAGGAAAGCTTTGTTCTGGTGGCCCCTGGGGCGTGGGGTGGCTGGAGGGGACCATGGCCTGAAGCTCCAGAATGGCAACTCTGGCAGCTGATGCTGCCCAGTGGAGCCTGTCCAGCAGGATGGTGGCCCTCAGCCCACAGAGGGGTGTGGTCATGCAGTCACCTTTTACGACCCCAGCTCTTCTGCCATGAGCCCAGTGGTATCTGGAGACCCCCTAGTTTATCCGAGCTCCCCCAGCTTGGTGTTGGGCGCCCTTGCCCCTCCATTAACCTGCCCTCATGGGACCTTGGGCCCTCTTTGTGGCTGAGGGAATCCTCAGGGCTCCCCAGGTCTCAGGAAAGCTGTGCGTGCCCACCTGTCACCCTCTGTATTTGTTTTCTAGAGATCTCCAAGTCCCAGAATGACATGACCTCCGAGAAGCAACTCCTAAGCACGAGCTCCAGGCAGCCTGCGGGCAGGACGGAGCGGAGGAGCCAGTCCGACACCGCCATCAACGTCACCACCAGGGTACTCCCCGGGCCGCCGGGCCACCACAGAGTTGCTTTTCTCTAGAGATTTAGTTTCCTTTTCTTCTATAACAAAGCATTAAGCAGTCTGAAAACACAATAATAAACTCCTCTCTGTGCGGAGGCCGGGCCAAATGAAGGTCAAAATTCAAGGTCAGTTTGGAAAACAGTTCAGAACAGGGAAGGACTCCAGCCTCATTCCAAGCCCCTAGGGGTTCCCCGAGTCCCCTGAGATCCCCGGGGATCCCTGCTGGCTTCGAGGCCATGGCAGAGGCCCAAGCCTCGCTGCGGGGCGGCGACTGCCCAGTGGTTCCTGGGGCCCGCAGGTACCCTCGCTGAAAGTCCAGAGAGATTCCTACTTTCCACTCCTGACAACCTCTGCTTAAAACCTGCCCTGGTCTCTGTTACAAGTGAAAACCTAATGCCATGTGATCAGACACAGTCATGAAGGTGACTCTCCAGGTACCTAACCCACAGAGAGAGCTCGCCTAGTAAGGACTTTTAGGGACAGAATTACGCTGGCCTTCTGCCAGGATGTCCCAAGCCTGGGACGACTTAGCGTCAGAAAACCTGGATTTGAGTCCAGCTGAAGGGAGCAGGCTAAGGCAGGTGCCACCAGTTGGTTGTTTATAGGGTCCTTACAATAACTCTGATTAGCTGGACAGGTGCCCCTTCCCTGCAGCTCTGGCCTCCATCCAAGAAGTCCCCAGACAGACTATGCTTTAGGCAAAGGGCCGAGGTCAGCCCCACTCTCCTGCTGGGACACACACGCACACGCACGCACGTTCAGGATCTCACAACCTGCCTGCCTCAGCTCACTCCCCCCGGGCAGATAGGTCTCGGCACTCCTCAGCCCCAGCTTGCCCCCTGCTCTGACAGGGCACAGGCTTCTCGTAGAGACCCCCTAAGATCATAGTGTATCTGAATTGCTAAGTTATCCAAATATAGGATCTAAATTGCCAGCATTGATTTTTATGCCCGGACTCTGAACTCAGAGCCTTACCTGGGCTGTCTCATTTTACCCTCACACCACCCCATGAGGCACGTATTTGGCCCTGTTACCCTATGTTACATTTAGGGCAGCTGGGGCTGAGAGAGATTATATCACATGACCCTGGTTACGTAACCGGAAAGGGGCGGACAGCTTTGGTTTGCAGGCTGGGCTGGGGCAGCGATGCTCGGAGTCGGTGTGCGCGGGAGTCGCTGGGACGCTGGAACGCAGGTTCTGGCCCCGCAGATCTGGGCAGGCACGCGATGCAGGCTCTCAGCTGCATTTCTGAGGAGCTGGGGATGCTGCTGACCCCCGGACCTCGCTTAGGAGCAGGGTCTAGAGCGTGTGGAACGTGTCTGAAGGCCTTTGCAACTCTAGAGTGTGAACGAGCGTCAGTTCCTGCTGGATCCCAGGGTCCACATCAGCACCATCCGACCGCTGTCCTGCGTCAGCGGAGAGGACAGGGTCATCGGCACCCGGAGGCATCATGTCCCGGGCACGATGGCAGCGTTTCTTACATGCTTATCCCACTTAAGTCTTGCAAAAGTACCGAGAAAGATCTCGTTACTCCCGTGATAAAGATCCAGAACCTGAGTGTCAGTGAGAGGTTAACTGGCTTGTCTAGCATCACGTAGCTCGTAAGGGCGGAGCCAGGAGCAGACCAGGTTTGTAGGGCTCTGAATTCCAGGCTCCTAACGTCTTTGCACGCCCCACGTGAGGCGGGCAGATGAGGTTCTGCTGAAGAAAGGGGCTCAGAGAGGTGATTCTGGACTCAGCAACAGCCCTCTTCTCCTGGGTGGGGCGCAGCCTGTCTGAGGCTGACACAGGGCCAAGGGCTCCCAGGCCTGGTTCCTGGTGTAAAGCCCTTACAGGTGTGTTAACTTTTTAATCCTTAAAACAGCCCTGTGAAGTCTGTGTTCTGCTGTCCCATTAAAGATTAGGACTCTGGGGCAAAGAGACGCCCGAGTGTGATGTGGTGGGAAGGGGCAGGGCCAGGCGGAGCCTGCTGCAGGGACCACCCCTGTAGCATCTGCTGGGAGAGGCCACCAGCAACGTGTGTGGACCTGCACGTGTCCCGGTCCTGATGTCACTGCCCCTGATGGGACATCCCAACCATCCACACGCTTAGCTTTTGGCTTTCAGCAGTCCGCGTAACCCGGCATCCGTGGCATCCCCCCAGCTTCACGTGCACCTGGAACAAGCCTGCCGGGCAGCCTCAGGGTTGTCCGATGGGACGAGGGACCTCACAGGCGCAAGGGAGGAGGTCAGGGGAGGCCACAGCCGCAGAGCCCCCCTTGTGCAGACACTGTCCTGCGAGGGTCCACGTCGCTGCCATGCTCTTGGCTGGACATGCTTACGACGACTCGTTAGCTGCTATTTGGATCTTGATGCCCTTTAATAAGGCACTGAAGGGACAAAGTCATCCGAGTCCTTCAGCACTTACTGGGGAAGGGGTCACACAACATGTCAAGCTGGATTCCTTAGTCAGTCAAAATAGGCGTACCTTCAAAATAGGATCGACTTTCTAATCCTTTTGAAATGTATATATTTGCATTTCTGCTTCATTACCGGTTTCCCAGGAACTGAACACATTTAGAAGCATGGCCTTCCCTGGCCGTGACTTTGACATGTTCTCTGGTCGCTACTGTAAAGACAGCTCTCTTGTTCTTTCCAGAACTTTCTGTCATCAATCTTTTTATGATTCAAAAACTGTGTTGTCTTAAAGAAGGCGGAATTAGGTGGCTGCGTACTGAGTGCCCAGGAGGCACGAAGCTGGTTGTTAAATATTTTGCTCCGTTTTATTTTTTCTTCCCTTGTCCAGTTAAAAAGCACGGCCACTTGGAAGCCACGTGTGCACGCGCTTTACAAAAACGGCCTCGGCGTGCCACACACCCACCTCCGTAACTTGCTTTTTAAAGAAAATCTAACATTATGTTTTCATTCTTTCCATGTCAACAAATATATATTGCCATTTTTAAATTTTTTTATTTTTAATCTTCACCTGAAGACCTTTTCTCTATGATTTTCAGAGAGAGTGGGAGAAGAGCATTGATGTGAGAGAGACACAGCAATCGGTTGCCTCCTGGATCGAGGGTGCAACCAACGTACGTGCCCTCGACTGGAATCGAACCCAGGGCCCTTCAGTCTGTGGGCCAGCGCTCTAACCACTGAGCCACACCGGTCAGGGCCATTGCTATTTTTAACTGCTGCATTTTAGGGCTTCTGATTCGTGCTGCTAAAGCGCCCTCCTCTGAGGCTGACTTGGTTTACTCGACCATAGAGGTAGAGCAGCCCACCCGCCAGCACTCCTGCCAACACCACACTGTATACTTTTTTATGTTAATATTTTCTCATCTGATAGGCGATTTTCAAAACTTTGCAGCTCTTCCTCTTTCTCACACTCTTTTCTTCTCTTTGAACACCCTTCGTTCTGAAGTCCTCCGCTTGGCTCTCCAGCCCTCCCAGCCCCCTGGCGCCCCTCCTGTGCCCTCCCCTTAGAGCTGCCTGTGCTCTGGGCAGCCTCCCACCTCGCTGTGTGCATGACCTTGTGTCAGGCTCTGCCCGGCCCTTGAGTCTCTGCAGTTGCGTGGGTCTCTAGCAGATCTGAGAACACGCTTCGTACTTGACCATGATGATAGCCCCTCCACGCGGGTGCCTTACCTGGGGTCTTTCCCCAGCCAGCCTTCACCCCACTCCCACTGACGATCATCCCAGGCACCCCCTTCTGGCATGAGCTCCCCCTCTTTCCCGTTGACTTGGCTCGTGTGTCTGTTCCCTGCGAGCTGGGGAGACCTCAGACAACAGACTGCATCGTCTCCTCCCTCGCCTTTTCCCCTCTCCTCCTCTTTCTGCCCCCAGGACTCGGGGGTGGATTGGACATGGTGTTGCTTAACTGCTGACTGATGGAATTGAGTTGATGTTCTGGGGATTGAGGGCAAAACCAGTAATTTGGAGGAAATCATTCTTTACATTTGTTCTCTAAACTTCTCACTTAGTTTTTTATTCCGGAAAATTATGGCTGTGGTGTGATTGTTGTATTTTCAAGTTCTACTTCTAAACCAGAGTAAAAATAATGTCTCGATTCGGAAACGTGTCTTCAGCTAGGAGAGCTTTCTCCACCTTGCCCTCTGTGTTCATATCTCTGCACTAACACTGCCCCACAGAACTTCCCAGCCTTGGCCACGTGTGGCTACTGAGCACTTGAAATATGCCTAGGACAGCCAAGGAGCTGAATGTATTAATTTTATTTTATATCAATTTATTAGAACTTGAATTTAAATAGCCATGTGTGGCTACCATACGTGGAGAGTCCAGCTGTGTACATTAGAGAAGTACCCACTTCTTATAAAAAGTATTTTTGTAAGATTCAGAGATATATTTTGATGTTTCTTTTTTTGTCTGAGCGGAAACTCTGGCTACTGGGTGACTGTTATCTTTCATGCGATTAAATGCCAGGATCATTATTCAGGCCAAAATGTGGACTTCAATTTCTTTAAGACTTTTACTAGTCCCTAAGTAACCCACCCATTACTGTTCGTGAAAATCCCAGAGCTTGGTGACGTCTGCATCGGGGCTCATGAGTGAGTGTGTGCGTGGGTGAGTGTGTGTGTGTGCATGTGTGTGCACGCGTGTGTGATTTGCCCACTGGAAGTGCGCCTCCTACTGAGCACCTGGAGTGTGCATATTACTGCCATCGGGGAACAGATGCAGGCTGTGCTTGCTAAAGTCACCGCATTTGAACACAATCAAACTGGGATGCAGACTCTGTGATTCATTCTGTTTCCTTTTCCAGAAGGTCAGTGCACCGGATATCCTGATGCCTCTCAGTCAGGAGAGTCCCAAACGCCCCACGAACCCTGTTTTGAAGCAAGATCTCTCATCCAGCCCAACGCCCAGCACTTTATTCTCAGGAGGCTTGAGACAGGTGAGTGTCTGTGTGAGACCCTTGACACGTGGGCCGTGGTTGTCGTCATGATGTCGAATTGGATTGGTCAGCAAGGAAGGGAGGGAGTGCTGTCTTGTCGGATGGACCGGAATGTGACCATAGGGCCTGGAGGTGACATTTCACTGAGACGGGGGGCTGGGGAAAACCTCGCTCTCCTTTGATGATGGCTTTTCTTTTTCGCAGCATCTTATTGTGAACATTTTTATATATACAGAGAGTAATGAATAATATATAATGGTATCTTTGGGAGAGAATATTTTCATTTCGATGAAGTTTAATTTATTAAGTTTTTACTTTATGGTTATTTCTCTGTCTCGGCTACTCACAAGTCATAAAGATATCCTACGATTTTTTCTAGAACATTATGAAAGTTTAGCTTTTATTTATTGGTCTTGACCCAACTCATTAATTTTTGTGAATGATGTAAGGTAGAGATTGAGGTTCATTTCTCCCCATATGAATACCCAGTTATTCTAGCACCATTTGTTTAAAAACAAACAGACAGAAAAACCACTCTTCTTTCTCCATTGGCTTTGGTGGCTTTGCTGGACGAAGTGTGGCTCTTTCTCTGGGTTCTCTGTTCTGCTCCACTGATCTCTTTCTTTGTCCATCTTCATGTCCTAATGACTGGATTTGTTGTAAGTCTCGAACTCAGGCAGTTTAATTCCTCTGACTTTGCTCTTTTTTCTCAAGATTGCTCTGTGATGCTTTAAACTTAGTGTCTTTATAAGCAGGTTTTTTATTCATTTTCTTATTCAAAAGCATTAAACAAATGATCGCTTTATGCCTAAAAGAGGCCTCAATTACAGTCATAGCCTTTTAACTAACTAAATGATCTTAAATCATCCCAAAAACTCTCTAACCCTCAGAATCTTCCTCAAGGAAACCAGTATCAAAGTTGTTCTTTTTATTTCACTGGGCTGCTTTGAGAATGAAATCAATGCAAAAATTTTGTGGCATAATATCATGGTTAAGAGCTCAACTTCTAGAAGGCAACTTCTTGGTTCACATTCTAGCTCCTTCTGGAACAGTATCCAAAAGATCATGCCTCTGAGCACTCCCTGGGGAAAAGATCCATGTCTGCATCCAGTTATCAAACATGTCCGTGCGTCCACGTTTGTCTAGGACCATGATACCCTGAAATGCAAATGCGCTTCACACAGTCCTCTGGTGGGTCCCTCCTAGCTCCTGCTGAGGACACACAGTTGAATTCAGCTGCCGAGCCCAGCCCACTGCTTCTTGGATGCCCTAAGGTTGTGAGTCTGGGGTGGCCCTGCCTGGGGCTTGGGTTGATGGATGACTTAGCACCTTCAGGAGGAGGCATTGTTTATCCTTGAGAATAATTCAGAAAAATGAAGTCCTGAGGAAACACTACTTTGAGGGCCAGATAGGCAAGGGCAGCTCTAGAACATTCCTAGGGTTGAAACTTATGGTGAGTTTGAGTCAGGGAGACCATAGGGGTGGCTTCTGGGAGACGTTTTTAAGACTGACTCACCTGGCCTCTGCTCCAGGTGATGAAGGACCCCAAGGAATTCAGCCAGCTTGAGCCTTTATAAGACTGATCCTGAGGCTAAACCTTCCAGGAGAGCCCGAGGGGCAGCTTCCCCTGAACTGCCCAGGGTCCCACTAGGCTGGCTCTGAGCTCCTCCCTGGGCCATGACTTTCTATGCCCGGAAACCAACACACAGGCAGAGACCCACCCCACAAATGGTCCTCGGGGCCCTACGTGAGCTAACCTCCCGCCCCAGCTGCTACCACCTTCTCCTCTGTTCACTCCACTCAACCACACTGGCCTCCCGCTGGCCCAACCCGTCAGACTCACAGCTGCTTTGGGGCGTTTCTGTGGCTCTTCCGTCACCCGGGCACCAAGCTCCCCTGCTCTGTGTCCTTACCTGCTCCGTGTTCATGCACATTCTTACCACCTTCTGCAGCTGTGCAACTAGTTTACCTGGTGTTTACTGTCTATTATAATTGCCAAGTGCCCGGAGCAGTGCCTGATCCTTAAATGACACTCAGTAAATATTTGTGGAATGAACAGATTAATCCTTGTCATAGCTATCATCGATCGAAGGCCTACTGTGCGCTAACTACTGAGCAAGGTGCTCCACCTCCCAGTCACTCTCACAGTGGCCTCAAGATGGATGCCATTGTCATTCCACCAATGGGAAAACAGGTTCACAGAGGGGGCCGAGTGAGTCAAAGCCCAGGCTTTTTGTACTATCCCATGGGGTTGATTGACCTCTTAAACTGAGAGGTTTCCTTGACCCCACCTCCTGGTCCAGCTTCACTCCTTTGGGGCCGATGCACAGCTGGAAAACCTGCACAAGGCAGGGGGGATGGTGGTGGAGGGAGGGGATGTGGGTGAGTGCATTCGTCTTAGACCCTGTTTCCTAGGACAGTTTCTCTAAACCACAGCGAATTCGGCAGAGCTCTATTCTCCCTCTTTTCTAAAGTCTCTGAATGCGCCCCTAACACTCATCACGAGACTGAATGGGCATGTGTTAAATCCTAACCTGTTCCCTTTAGACTGAAGCAGTGCTTGTCTGAGGGAACTAAACTCCCACAAAGCAAATAACTGATTATTGCTTCTGCCCAAAGATGCAGCCTTCCCCTGAGACCTTTCCCTTCTCTGAGAAACAGGAAGTTGGGGCGAGCAAAAGCCTATTAAATCTCTACTTAGTACCAAAGTAGAAATATAAATGGGCAATAAACAGGGGAAGCACTCAACGTCCCAAGTAGTTAAATCAGTGCAAAATTAAAGCAAGTACTATTATGGAACCATTTTAGCAAATGTAAAAAATGATCCAGCTCGGTGTTGGCAAGGGTTTGGGGGCAGGCATTCCCGGACACTGCCGAGGCGAGCTGGAGGGCGGTCAGCAATAGCTGTCACACAATGCCTGTTCTCTTTAATCCAGTGACTTCAGTTAGGAAATATGCTTTAAAACTTATCATAAATGTCGCCAAAAATGTGCATACGTGGAAGTTCAAGGCAACATTGTTTATAATTGTTTTCATTTTGAAAAATTGAAAATAACTGAAACTTTCCCCTACCCTTCAATGTTCTTTCGCCTGGTCTAATAATTAAATCTACATGAGACAGATAAGCAAGGGAAAATAACTAAATTTAATTACATACGTACGTACATACGGGAACACCACAGACAAGAGAATCAGAGATCCCACAGACAAGAGGTTCAGAGACAGAGAGGGAAATCGAGGTGCACATGACATTCTGCGCTGAGGGTAGGGGAAGGCATCAGGGGTTTCAAGGGGGAGGCAAGTCGCTGCAGGACAATAAGACCAGTAATTAGTGGTCTGTCCTGCTATAGAGAAAGGTCAAAAGGCTTTTCTCTGTTAATTTCTTATTATGGACAAAGCCCCTAATTTAAATTTTTTAGGTAGTTAACAGGGACAGAAGTTTCACTTAAGCACCCAGGGTCTTGGTTGCCTTTAGCTCAAAATAACCCACATACCACAGAGGCACATCTTGGGGTAACTTGTTCTGAACCCCTACATATCCAAAATATGGCAATTGATTAAAAAAATTATGGTACATTTATTAAAAAGAGTACCTTGCAGCTATTAAAAATAATACGTTTGAAGAATATTAATATGGAAAATATAAGGTTACAAGATAGTATTATAGTAGTACATACAGTACTTTTAAAAATTAAATGATTGGATTGTAGACACTGTAAAACAGAGGAAAGGGTTAGATCAAAATGATGACCCTGGAATGGTGGGGTTATGTTTTTTTCTTAAAAAAAATAACATTTTGGCTCATCTGTGTTTTCTGTGTTTTCTCCATAAACATGTAATGTTTTGTGAGAAGAAAAATCCCAATTTATTTTTAAAAAACAAAACAACAAAAACCCCTCCATCATCAGAGGGAGTTAGAGCTTGGTGGAGTCAAGAAATACATTTTTAACATTTTCATGGAAGAAAAGAAACCATATTAAAGATCCTGCCTGATTTCCAATTTTGCTTACACTTCTGTTGTTAAAAAGAAATGCATTGATATTAATGTTCTCGGGCAGTTGGCGTTTTCCCTGCTGGTGAGGGCGCTGTGATTGGCAGGAGTGACCACATGGGCCCACGAGGGAGCGCCATCAAACAGAGCGGCCGAGGTTGGCTTAAGTTTGAGGGAGAGCAGATTTTTAATCAACGAAGTAAAAATCCAACTTCCTAGTTGTTTCTTTTAAATGTAAACTTCAGGTGTGGGACATTATCGTGGCGTTTGGGTCACCTCTAAGTAGGGACTTTGCCCACCCGTCACGCAGAGCTCACTGAGGTTTGGGAAGTCTTCGTTTGCCTTCTGTGTTTCCAAACTTCTCTGAGTACACTGATTTTTCTCAGATTACTCTATTTAGCTGTCTACTCACATTCGTTAAATAAATAAACGAAAAACAGTTAAAAAGAGTTAAAAGATACACGATGGCCTATGCATCCAGGGGAATTCTGTTTGGGAGTGACCGTGAGTGACCTAAAACCACACCTGACCACATAAATGAATTTAAAAAACACGGTATCAAGAGAAAGTTACAGGAGAACATGTACACAGTATGATTCTGATGATATGAATTCCCAAGTCGGGCAAAACTAACCAATGTATTGTTGGGGGATATATGCCTATGTAATTAAACCGTAAAGAAAAGCAAGGATGGGCCTCCTGGTGCTCACCATGGGCCGTGTTCTGACCCTGACCGTGCAGAAAACGGAGGCAGAGTAAACCCACCCCGTATACACCTCGGCCCGGGCCCTTCGCCTGATCTGTATTGTGAATGGGGGGACATGAAGCAGATGGGGGGGGGGGAGAAGCAAAGATGGTTCACAGAAAATAATGGAACAGCACTGACTCAGGGACAGGACAGGAGGGGCCTGGAGAAAGGAGGGCACTGCCAAGGCCCTGGTCTTAATGTTTTTCTTAATGTGAGTGGCGAGTACATGGATATCCATTTTATAGTTATTATTTAACTATACCTGCTCGGTACACATACTTTTAAATGTATGTTTCACAGGGAAAGAGGGGAAAAGAGAAAGGAAAGAAAATCAAAGGAGATGACCTGCACAGTTTACAGAGCGCGGCCACGTTGTGTGGTGTCTTCAAAAGGCTGATACATTTAATCTGCATGGACGTGGTTCTCGTCTTTTTATAGGCACTAACCGAGCCTCATACCAACTCTAGGAAATAGATTCCCACTTTACAGGTGGGAAAACAGAGGCTACGGAGCTCAAGGTCACCTGGCACGAAGGGTCGGGCCTGGAGCTGAAAGGCTGGCTGCCTCCGCAGCAGCCGTCTGAGCCACCTCAGTTGTGCCCTCGGCCTGCTCTCGGGGATCGGGACAGAATTTTTTTAGTACAGCTGCTGTTTCGGTTCACCCCTCGTTTTCTGCCTTCATCAAATAAGAGGGCATCAGGCCTGGCTTGCAGTCGTGGTAGATAACTTGTGACCTTCAGAGAAAGTCACCCAGTGCTCCCTGCCTGCTCCAGGCCCCTCTCCTTTGCTGTCGCTCAGATGGACTTTTCTTCTAAACTCACACAGCGCCGATGCGCTCGCAAAAGCCAAGGCGGGCTCTTAGTTGCCCTTGTGGACTGGGACCTCTTGGTTAACTGCATTCACTGCTCAAAGTTTCGGCTTGTTCCAAGATTCTGTTCCGGCTGCAGGAAAAACAGAACCAGCGAGCCCTCCCCGGCAGGGCTGGCAGAGGTCGCCCCAGAAGGAATGCGGCAGCCCAGAGGGTGCGCCCTGCTGTCCTCTGGTTATCTGAGGCCGGACTTTGCCCAGCGCAGCGGGCTCTGCGGCTGGATTACTCAGAGGCACCCGGCAGGGAATTCTGAACCCAGGTCCACTTCCAGCTCTACCCTGATTGGCTGGGCAGCTTTTGGGTGGGTCCGTATCTGTCCTGACCTCTGCTTATCTACTTGTAAAATGAAGGGTGAGTAATTATAGTGCTTCCAGGACGCTTTATAATTGTGGGAGCCAAGCTGGCTCTGCCAGCTGACACTTTCCCCTACCTGCACCCCAACAGCGGCACTCACAGAGGGGCAACCCTGGTGCCCAGCATGAGTGTCTGAGGGTTCCATCTGCCCAACCCCAAACATGCCCCCGGGGCCAGCAGGCCTGATCCTGGGGTGTTTCTCTGGGCACCTCAGTTTCCTGCCCCCCACGGCCACATGCCCTGTCTTTCCAAACCTTCTCCCACCTCCTTCTCTACAAATGAGCCTCCCTTCCTACTTTACAAAAACAACAGGATCAGCTTGGAGTTCCCTAACCCTCCTGACACCAAAATCAATGTCCCAGGATCTGCTCCCAGCCTGGTGGCCCTTCCCTCCCAAAACAAAGAAGCCCGAGGCCCGAGGCCCGAGGCCCAGGGCCAGGGCCCGGCTGTCCTCTCCTCCCTGCTGCTTCCTTGGGGGAGGGTAACGTGCCTTCCTTTCCTTGCCCTTAAGAGTTTTCTCTTGGCCTTTGATTTTCAGCAATTTTATTATGATGTGTGCCTACCTGTAGTTTTATTTTCAAATATTTTCCCTCTGGAATCTGTGGCTCAGTAACTTAACTAAAGTTATCAAAGTTAGGACTACCCCTGAGTCCTCACTTCAACCCTTCGGACCCATCAGGCACCGGGCAGCACAGCCCATCACGCCAGTGTTTACAGAGAGAACTTTTAAATCGGGATATTTCAAGGGCTTTCTTGTTTACTTCATAAGTATGTATGGAAGATGTACCCTTCGCCAGGCCCTGAGCTGGGGGCTGGGGAGCCCTGCTCTTGCGAGTTTCCAGCCTATGAGAGGGGTGGATGCTATTTTCCTTGGGGCAGTGTGCCCTCCCTTCCAGCAGACAGCTGGTGTGGAGGCCGCTGGTGTGGAGGCAGCTGGAGTGGAGGCCGCTGGTGTGGAGGCCGCTGCTGTGGAGGCCGCTGGTGTGGAGGCCGCTGGTGTGGAGGCCGCTGGTGTGGAGGCCGCTGGTGTGGAGGCAGCTGGACTGGAGGCAGCTGGTGTGGAGGCCGCTGGTGTGGAGGCCGCTGGTGTGGAGGCCGCTGGTGTGGAGGCCGCTGGTGTGGAGGCCGCTGGTGTGGAGGCAGCTGGTGTGGAGGCCGCTGGACTGGAGGCAGCTGGTGTGGAGGCAGCTGGTGTGGAGGCCGCTGGAGTGGAGGCAGCTGGTGTGGAGGCCGCTGGAGTGGAGGCCGCTGGTGTGGAGGCCGCTGGAGTGGAGGCCGCTGGACTGGAGGCAGCTGGTGTGGAGGCAGCTGGTGTGGAGGCAGCTGGTGTGGAGGCCGCTGGTGTGGAGGCCGCTGGTGTGGAGGCCGCTGGTGTGGAGGCAGCTGGAGTGGAGGCCGCTGGAGTGGAGGCAGCTGGAGTGGAGGCTGAAGCGGAGGGAAAGCAGCCTCTAGGGCCTCACTGCAGGGCCTCGCCCCTTTCCCTGGGAGCACGGCTCCTCAAGTTCAGCCGTCACAGCCTTGGTCGCTGATACTGTGGCAGATGCTGAAGACTCTCCTTGGCTCGCGTCCCTTGTGGCTGCTGCGTGTAGCTTGGCTCGGTCGTCCAGCCCTGCGCTGTGTCCACATGGACAAGGGTCTCAGAGGGACAGGGGATCACAGTGTCAGGCTCTCCTGTCCACGCTCCTCGTCTCCACAGCGCCCCCACCCTTGCTTCCTGGCTGTCTTGGTAGCTTCGCGCTGCCTTGAGACCGTCTGTTGTTGAATCCAGTTCCATTAGCTCTTGGCAGAAGCGCTGTGTGACACCCTTCGGCTGACAGCCCGAGTGGAGGCCACGAGGGATGCCAGTGTAGTTATCGGGAGTTTTCAGCGCCTGCGCTCGCCACCCCGGTCTCCTCAGCTTCCACCTTCGCTCTGTCGTACCTCAGTGTTCCTGCGTCTCAGCACACCATGCCTCTTTGAGTCTGGAAAATTTAAAAATAGTTTTCCATTCTAGCAGTTGTGAGGCTGTTGGCAGGTAACATTTTTCAGAGCCGGGGACTGGGTGTGGTGGAGTAGGTTGTGTTCTTGGCATTAGGTCGCTCAGGCTCGGGTTCCTCCAATGAGTTGTTGGTTTGGTTTTTATCGCTCTCTGGTGAGAGAGAGAAAGCCCGGGCTTCCTTCTCAGTTTCTCTCCAGGGTGTTTTACAGTGTGGAGGAACTTCTGGGAATCAGGAGTGGAAATCACCCAGGGCCCCCTGCTTCTATAGGGTCAGCCCTGAGATTGGCTGCATGCAAAGGGTGGCAAATATTTAAGCAAATTTAGCAGATATTGGGCAGATTGTTTTACCTTTTGGGCACAGGCGTCCCATTCCATGCAGCTTCTCTACATCAACTCAGCTTCGAGCACCCGAACTCATGGTGGTAACTTTGGTTTTCATTTTAGGAACCCATAAGAATGTAAACACAGTTATTGTTTCTTTGCATACTTCACACGCTTCGTTCCATTCACTCCTCACCGTAACCCCATGAGACCAGTGTTGAGGTTTCCATTCCGACTTTATGCAGCTCAGGAGCCGCAGAGCCAGCGTCGCCTCCAGATCTGCTTCCCAACCACAGGCGCTCGGCCCCGCGCATGCTGCTTCCACTTGCCCTCCCGCCACGGACGCGTTGCCTGCCCTCCGAGCGTCCCCTCTGCAGCACCGCGCGGGAGATAGTCCGCTCCGTCCCGAGTGACGGGTGTTAGAGAACAGGGTCGCGGACCTTTGTCGCTAGGCACGGACCACATCTGGGCAAGACAGGACCTCTGGGGGTCCCCCATCTCGTTAGAACAGAGAGTATGTGGCAACTTATTTTGGCAAAAAACAAGCCGGCGCGCTGTCCACTTAATGTGAGGCAGGAGGCGTGCGCTGCGTGAATTTTGATGCATCTGCTGTCTTGATAACCGTGAGTTTGTCGCGTCTGTCGTGTTTATTTCAGGGCAGTTTGATTAGCATTAACAGCACTTGTACGGAGATGGGCAATTTCGACAACGCTCGCGTCACCGGGGAGATCGAGCTCGCTGTTCGCTACAGCGCCGAGAGCCGGGCCCTGGAGATCCGCGTCGGGGCCTGTCGGAACCTCGCCTTCGGGGACGAGAGGAGGAAGCGGTGCAACCCGTAAGTCCCGCGTCGGGGTCGCCTGCGGGGCGGCACGGGGGTCCCGAAGCTTGGTGGGGAGCCCGAGAGTAACCAAGATGATTGCAATAAAAAGAGCGAAGAAAGGGCCATGTCGGAGTTAGGGTGACGCCGCAGGAATCCCGCCAGCGCTCTGGGGTGCAGCCGGGCAGGCGGGTCAGAGCGGAGCCGAGCGTCCCAGCTGCGGCCCAGCGCCCGTGGGGACTCGCGTAACCCAGGGGCCGTTAGGAATCGGTGCGGGAAAGGTGAACCGCAGTAAGTGGTGCTGGAAATTGGACTTTCCATGTAGGAAACATAAGAGTAAAATCCTGTCGCACACAATCCAGACACAGAGGACATGTTTTTCCAACTGAGAGGTGAAATGGTGCTATGTCCTGAGTAACCGAAAGAGAGCAGGGGTGGCTGCACTCGTACCAGACAAGATCAGAAATAAAGGACATTATATGTTAATAAAAGGCTTAGTACAGCAAGAAGATATACAAAATTATAAATGTCTGTGCACCTAATAAGAGCCCATCAAGACACAGGAAACAAAAACCTGACGGAGCTGAAGGGAGGGAGAGACAGTTCCGTGGTAACACTTGGAGATGTCGATTCTCCACTGTCAGTAACAGGAAACCTGTGTGAAGATACGTGAGGAAACAGGACTTAACCCAATATTCCAATTAGACACATGGGTTTGCATTTTATTTCAGTCCTCTGAGCCACCCAGGCATATTTTATACGCCCTGTTTTACATGTGTGAGATCTCACAAGTTACGAGTGTGTGAACAGTAAGGAACTGGTGCCAGTGAGCCTGGAGGACTTTCCCAAAACTTTGATTGACAAGGAAGAAGCGCCTGAACCTGGGGCTCCAGGAGAGACCCCGGTCAAGGGAGGGCGACTGTTCTTTTTTGCTTTGGGGAAGTTGAGCCTGTTCCTGGCCTGTGGGGATAGATGCCTGGACAAACAGGGTCATTGCTATCGATAAAGCTGCCAGAGGAGCCAGAAAGGGCAGTGTGGGGACCTGAGTGGAGGGATCAACCTAGAATAAGATTTCAGGGAGTGGGCAGAGTGCTGGTGGAGAGATGGCCTCTGTCCCGCTGCCCCCGCCAGCTAAGCTATAGCCCCAGAGTGCTCAGAGAGGGCAGGTCCTCAGCAGCCAGGAGGACGGCTGGGAGGCCCCACGGGGGAAGAGCAAAGTGTAAGGCACACAGTTTCCATTTCCACTTTTTGGGGGGATGGAGGGAGGGAAAACTGGCACATGGCCTCTAATCCAGGTGGACCCAAGAATCTGCCACCGTGGAGCCCTGAGAGCCTCTGATTCCACGGCCATCACCAAATGGCAGGTGACCCAGGTGGGCCGTGGGGAAGGCAGACAGCTTCACCTCCACCCTCAGGGACATTCCAGAGGATGATGGCCGAAGACTGTAAACAGAAGCTGTGTACGCAGCATGTCATTGTCCACCGTCAGTGGTGGCCACCAGGCCCTTTCCAACCCAGTTCAGCGGCAGGAGGGCAAAGAAAACGCTGATACGTGATTCTCTCCCCCACCCCGCGCCTGGCCCCGAGATGTCACCTTGTCCTGTCTCCGCCAGGTATGTGAAGACCTATCTGCTGCCTGACCGATCCTCCCAGGGCAAACGCAAGACCGGAGTCCAGAGGAACACGGTGGACCCGACCTTCCAGGAGACCTTGAAGGTACTTGCTGAGTCTTCCCATCGTGGGCTGGGCACACGGGGCCAGAGTCCGCCCGACGGTCCCTGCAAACCCTTGAGTCAGTCAAACATAAGTGCAGACACTTGGGCATTTCCGTGGGGCTCTGTCAATCAGTGGCAAGGTGGTCAAAGTGCATTCAGCCTTTGTACCGGGAAAGTGCAGAGTCTGCGCGACTTCTGATTAATGATTTCCAAGAAAATGGTGAAAAAAGAACCTGGCTGCCTCTCAGTTTTTAAAATTACTTTGTCCTGTTGAATTTTTATGGCTCTCAGAGAGGTATTCCCAGGCAGGGTACCCTGTGAATTATGCTACTGGGTTACCATCTTTGTAAAAGTGCTCCATTATGGTAATATCTGGCAAACCCAGGTTTCTTCTTATTTGAAGAAAAAAATAGTCATTTTATGAAAAACATTTTATAGAGGAATTGTTTGGGTTTTCACTTTCCTTGGTGCTAACAAACATGATTTGTGGTTTAGGGCAGAGATGGGGAGAGACTGCTTCCCACTGGGATCTCGGAGGGAGAGGTGATGATGTGTCGTACCCCACGTTAAGTGTGGGACGCCCCAAACTGGAAGAACAGTCCAGACTCACGGAGATGTATCCAGTCAAGGCAGAGAAACCCCAGGACCCCATGTGCCAAGACTGGGAAGGAGAGGGCTTTGTTTGACTTCCTGGTGAGAGGGGTACTTATGAACTCCCAGCCAGGGGCCATCTGGGCAGCTGGTACAAGAGTCCCATTTAGTAAATAATAATAGCTATTGCTCTGTGCCCCTGCTGTGGCCAAGGGCTTTATACACCCCCTGAGCTAGGGACTAGAATCCTCATTTACCAATGGGAAAACTGAGGCATATCAAACTGGCTGTCCTGTGTGCATAGTAATCCCCACGGGATTAAAAAAAAGTAGGTTGTGGTTCAGCAGGTGTGGGTGGGGCCTGAGACGCTGGTGGTCTGGGACCACTCTAGTAGCAAGTCATGGGACACTGGTCCTCAGATGGTTTTGCTCATAGACCTGCTAAAAGGAGTTTGAAAAGCTCTGTGCCCCCGCACACATTTTAAGTTGACATCTAAAATTGCTCGTAAGTTTCATGAAGGTATTTTGTGCTAAACAGATACATATTTTACATTTTATGAAATGGGATAAAATTGTGGGTGGACTACATTTTAGATAAGTATTTAATTATATAATTTGATTTTTAAAGTTTAACTTATTTAAAATGCACTCAGAATCCCAAAAACTCACCTAACGTTTTATGCATTGGCTTTATCCAGTATATTGTGAATATTTTGGTGATCATGGAAAACTTCCTGGAGATATTTAAAAGAATCGGTGTCCCTAATCTATTCTAAATTCAGAGCATCCAGACAGAGTCTCTACAGAACTGTGTAAGACAGAACAGATGGGAAGGTGGACAAGCTGAGCGAATATTAAGAGTTTTGCAGACATCAGTATTTCGAATTACTATCTGTTTAGCACACTGGGGGGGGGGGGGTTGGTCATACAACCTGGGGCAGGCGTCAGATTTGGGTATAGGAACTGTCTTCCGCCAGTTTTAAGAAAAGTGCATGTGATGGTTGAGGCTCCAGAAATTGACGGTCAGGATTTCCTAAGCAGAGCGCTTACCCCTCGGGACACCTTCCACTCAGCTGCAGGCGGGAGCCCCCTGCAACCTGGGAGCCTGGCTGATGTCTCTGTCCCACCTTTGCAGTACCAGGTGGAGCCTGCCCAGCTGGTGACCCGGCGGCTGCAGGTGTCTGTGTGGCACCTGGGCACGCTCGCCCGGAGGGTGTTTCTCGGAGAAGTGATCATTCCTCTGGCCACGTGGGACTTTGAGGACAGTGCAGCGCAGTCGTTCCGCTGGCATCCGCTGTGGGCCAAGGTGATGTCTGGTTTGGGACTGGGCGGCGGCCCCACTCTTACCGCGAGAACTTTTCAAAGGGGTTCGAGGAGAGAAACCCTACCTGGGAAGCCTTGGACACAAGACAGTTGTGCGTACTTGCCAGGCTTCTTTTTATTTTATTTTTTTAAATTTAAATATGTTTTTATTGATTTCAGGGAGAGGAAAGGAGAGGGGGAGAGAGATAGAAACATCAGTGATGAGAGAGAATCATTGATCGGCTGCCTCCTGCATGAGCCCTGATTGAGAATCAAACTGTGACCTCCTGGTTCATGGGTCAACGCTCAACCCTGAGCCACACCAGCAGGGCACTTGCCAGTTTTAAAATAGGAACTTCCCAGGGAGAAAAGATTTAGCGTCAGACTCTCCTGGTGGGGCTCGGCTGAGAGACTTTAGCTGCTCAGGTTTGTTTTAAGGACCTGAATAGCCGGATCCTCAGTGTAGCCCCGGTGCCACCCTGGACCAGGCCGGGTGTTAAACCCTCCTGTGACAGCCTTGCTGGTCTGCACCCTTCCCCCAAATTCAGGGTCACTCTGCGTCAGCTGAGGTGGCCTCGGCCTTCTCAAGGCTCTGGTCAAAGTCCACACCTCAGCCATTTGGGCTGTAGGGTATTGTTCCTAAACTCCCCACCCCGGGCACACCCAGAACAGTAGGTGAGAATGACTGGACCACATGCTGCCAGGCGGGCAGAGGCTGCCTGACCAGCAGGGACTTCGTGTCCAGCTGAGGGTGGGACAGGACAGGTCAGGAGGAGCCGATGTGCAGGGAGGAAGAGAGGCGGGGAAAGGTCAACATCTCTTGGGTGGCTGAGCTGCACATTTCTGTGCCAGGATCCAAGACTGGGAGAGTACACATGAGATAGGCAAGGGGGAGAAAATATGGGCTCCATTATCTCCTCAGAAATGACAACAGGAGGTGCCAGCCCCTCCACTGAAGGTCCCACAGGCCGAGACCAGGTCCCACCATTTCACCTCTTTTCCTCTCTGAAGCCAGAGAGGCGATCAGTCACAATGCTTCTGCTTAGAAACGGCTCTGGTTATTGCAGAGCCAAGCTGAGGGTGCCCAGCCTGGGAGCCATCCCCTCCCCCTCCCCTGTGCTCTTCGCTCTGTGTGGTCTGCACAGCCCCTGGTGCCTGGCGCTTTCTCTTCTCAGAGCCTTGGTCCACACTCAGAATAGCCACTTGGAATGCTCTCTTGTCCAAGGTCTGCCCAAGACTCCGCTTATGTCCCACCTCTTCCAGGAAGGCTTTCCTGATTTCTCCTGCCAGATGAGGTCTCCCCATAGGATCCTGTACTTGGGGGGCCCTGCCTGTCTTCTCCTCCAAGGATCCTGTATTCCAGACAAGAGAGGCTGCCACCCAGACTGGTCATCTGCTGGTAGCTGGGTGGCTGAGCGGTTTCTCCCACAGTGAGGGTGGTGAGGGTGGTGAGGGTGGGAGCAAGGTCACCACAAATGGAAGGCAGAGCAGTCATGCCACACAGCCTGTCCACTCCACCCTAAGGCTCTCTCTCCCAGGCTTTGCAGGGGTGAGGTGGATGAGGGGAGGAGGCGTTTATGGACAGAGCTGAGGCAACCAGAGGAGCCCAAGAGGTCCTGGGGCCTGGCACTCTGGCCTCTGAGCTCTGCCTTTTGCCCGCAGGCAGAGAAGCATGAAGACAGCACTCCTCCGACTCATGGAGAACTTATAGTCCAGGCCAAACTGGTGCTCCCTGCAGGGCCCAGACGGCTCCAGGAAGCTCAGGAAGGTAGGTGGCCTCCAGCCCCATGAATGTTCCACTGTCACTGTCACTGTCCCCAAAGCCTGAAGCTGCCAGCAGGCTGAGAGGTGGGCCAGTGTTTCTTCACCTTTCCTGTCTGCCACCCCCGATCCCACAAGCTCCCATAGTGCTCACCACGCGCTGTGGCACCCAGCCTGGGAAACGGGCTCCCTGGAACCCTTAGCTTGGAAGGGAATGGAGTGACCCCAAACAGGCCAGGCATCTGATGCCGGCTTTACAAGCCTCCTAGGACGCCAGCCCTGAGGCTTCCTCCCAGGGGCTGGCTTGGAGGGTCGCCCTGGTGAAGACAGCCCCACTGGGGCCCCTCTTGAAGGCTGACTTCCTGCGTATGGTTGGGAGCCTGGGTCTGTGGGAGACACCAGGGCCTGCAAGGCTCCGAGCCAGCAGCCCAGGCTCCCCGTCACATGAGCAGCTGCTGCCCACCAAGAGAACCGGTCAAGGACAGGTCCTTGAGGGACACGCAGATTTAACTACTGTGCCTTCAACAGCGTGCTGTATGGGCAGATGAGGTGGGGAGTGGACACGGCGCGCGTGCAATTCCACAGTGTATTTTAGTGATTTCCTGTTTGACTAGCAGAGCTCGCTGGACCAACAGACCAGCAGCCAGCACCCTGTGATCATCTCCAGGCCCCTAGAACAGAAGCCTTGGGACCCCCCCCCCAAGCCGCTGGCTCCCACTACACTAAAACTTCCGCATCCTCCCCTCCCCGGGTTCGTCTCGGCCCCCGCAGGTGTTGCCCTAGGATTTGAGCTGTCCCTCCAGCCCCCGTCGCGCAGACCATTCGGTGGGACGAGTGTGGGAGCAGGGCCAGCAGGGCTGCTGCGTGGCTGTGCCCTTCCTAGCTGCGCTCGTGGGGCCTGAGGGCTGTCACACATCTTCCTGCTGAGCTATCAGTTTTGAGGGGAGGAGTGGCGTTGCCTGCTGTGGGGTTGACAGCCAATGCTGGCTTTTCTTCCAGGAGCAGGAGATGAGACATCATGTGACGGTCAACTCTGTTTGGTGGTGCTGGAAGCTAAAAATTTACGTGTGCGGTCAGATGGTACCCTGAACTCATTTGTTACGGGGTAGGTACTAGATTTAATCAAGTATTACTTACAGTAGTCTGTTACACATACGGCATGGCCCCAGGAACTGTAGAAAACACCAGAAAGTGTAAGGCATTTTAAACTTGTCATATTTTACCTTTCCTACGAAAATCCAACCTAGGTTGTTTTCAAGACTCTGATCTCCAGGAATTCATGCTGAGGCTAGATCTGGAACCACGTTTTCACTTGAAACCTGGATCCCATTGGTCCTGTAACTGTCAACATTTACTGACTGAGAGGGAACATGCAAAGGTTTTGTCAGCTTCACATCCCCCTATATTAACAGTAAGATGGTGACTCAGCAGATTTCATTCTCATTTTTATTCGTTACAGGTGTGTTTTCAAAAGTAAAGCAAACACCATTTTTTTTTAAATTGAGAGAGAGGGAGAGAAACGTGGATGGCGGCCTCCTACTGGGGGTCGAGCCCGCAACCTGGGCACGTGCCCTAAATAGGAATTGAACCGATGACCTTTCGGTGGGATACACTCAACCGCCTGAGCCACACGGCCAGGACGCAAACGCCACTGCCATGTAGAATCGCTAAATCCCATCAGCACCACTATGGAGAAAGGGTGGCGTCCTCGTCGAGACAGCCCGTCTGCCTGACCCTGGTGTTTGCCCGTAGGGCCTCGGGCGAATGACTTGGCCCTTCTGAACCCACTCTGAGGACGGGGTTAGAATGAGTAACGTGTGCAGCGTCCTGGGCCCTGCTGGCAGCTCTGAGTGTGCTGTGGCCTGGTGGTGGGAGACCGAGGAGGGGTGGAGGCGAGGACCACATGGCCCGAGTCCCAGTCACCCCCAGCGCCTGGTGCAGGATTCAACTCCAAATCAGAATATCCCACCCGGAGGTCGCTTCGCCAATCCTGTGATTCTCCTTTCATTGTTTAGTTTTCATTTTGTGCTCAACAAAGCCCTTCTCTTAGCACTAATATCTCACTGAGAAGCAAGTGCCAAGAGGGCAAGGGGGCCACTGGAGGGCTGGCATCACAGGGTATCTGTTTTCCTTCTGCAGCTGTCTCACTCTGCCAGACAAGCGAAAACTGAGGCTGAAGACCCCAGTCCAGAAGAAGCAAGCGTGTCCCCAGTGGAAGCACCCCTTTGTTTTCAACGGTGTCACCCCTGCCCAGCTGAGGGAGTCCTGCCTACAACTGACCGTCTGGGACCAGGCCCTCTTCAGCATGAATGACCACCTGCTGGGAGAGGCCAAGCTCGGCTGCCGTAAGTCTGTCTGAGACATTTAATGGGCCCCAGTGTATGGCTGATCAGACTCTCACGTGGATACCATTAAAAGAAAAATCGTGTTTCCGCGACGGCAGGCGATTCCACTGGCTTTGACGTTGCCTAACCTGCCATAATGGAGAGCACCGAGTCCAGCTCTTACTAAACAATGGAGCAATAATACAGCCAAGTATTCCAACAATTTAAATCAGATTTAGGATCTGCTACAGAAACAAAACTTACAGATCTCGAAGTGGGCTGGGTACAGCGTTTGTAAAAGGATTATTTTCTTAAAGGATAAGTATCTTAACCCACACAACTGGCAGTTCAGAAAGTACTTCATTAAGCTCGGGCAGAGGGGCAATGCTTTTGTGTTGCTCAGCGGGGGTGCCTCTGACATTCTGAAGGGGACAGTCCTTTGTCAGGGCTTGAGTGCCCCAGCCCTCTTGCTGGTTGCCAGCAGTGCCTCCCAAACTCTGACGGAGATACCTGCACACATCTCCAAGGTCAACCGGGGACCATGGAGATAAACGGGACTCACAATTTGTGAAGAAATATTGTCCACAGCAAGCCTCCTTAGAAGGAACTTTTTCTTGAGCAAACCCAGCCTCCAGACACTGTAGTGCCTTAAGGCTGCAGTCAGCCCTCCTGGGAGAACCAGCCCACCCAGCCTGTCCCCTCCTCAGTCTCCACAGAACAGCTTCAAGGTTTTGAGGCCTCAAGTCCCTGGGAGGATGCCCGAGGGTGGCTCATCCTGAACATGTTTTGTTGAGGGTCAAGGGTGGGGTTTCTCTCTCACTCACCAGTGGTTGGTATTTTAATGTGGTCTTAAGTCAAGGTGAAAAATTATACTGTCCTTGCCGGTCCTTTTTATTTATTACTATTATTTTTGGGGGCCTTTTTATTTTAAAAAATATATCTTCATTGATTTCAGAGAGGAAAGGAGAGGGAGAGAGAGAGATAGAAACATCAATGATGAGAGTCATTGATCGAGCCCGCAACCTGGGCATGTGCCCTGACCGGAAATCGAACCCTGATCGCCTGGATCCTAGGTCGATGCTCAACCCGAGCCACGCCCAGCCGGGCTGGGCCTCCTTTTTAAAAAGTGGAGACAGGGGTGGCAAGGTGGTCTGCAGGCCCCTGGTTACTAATTTGTCCTTTGTCACATCACAGAGGGGGACCCAGCCGGTGGTGCTGACGTGGGCTCACAGTCAAGGCTGCAATGGCAGCGAGTTCTTTCCAGCCCTAATTTATGGACAGACATGACCCTCGTCCTGCACTGACGCCCAGGTGCCCGAGGGCCAGCTGAACTGTGGACGCGCAGCAGGTAAAGGCTCTGGAGGGCGACCCCTCCCTGTCCACGGCGGGTGTGCACCTAGACCGCCCTCCCACGCCCCTCTGTGGAACGGCCGGTTACAGAAAGGAGCCTCTGGTTGGCTATCTGTGCTCTGAGATGTGGAAAACAGCCGGATTTCAATAAATGTTTGTTACCTCCCAGTGCTTATCAAATAGTGAAAATTACGGTCTTGTTATATGTGTTTCAAAGAAAGAGAGGGAGCCTGGTGGGTATCCGATCCTTCCCATTCTACTGCAAAAAGTTATTTCTGGAGGCAGGCCAGCCAACCCCATGAAGAGCTGAGGGGTGAGGAGGGGCCACAGTCCCATTTTGGGTGGGTGAGCTCTACGGCCCACCTGAGGGACACCCAGCCCCAGAAGTAGCTGGCAGGACAGACAGACCGGCAAGCAGGCACCCACGCTGCGCCTCACCGCTCACGTCTGCGGTGGGGGTTCCTCCACACGGCACCCTGACTGGGAAAGGGTCAGAGCAGAAGACAAGAGGAAGGACAGGACTGAGCAGAGCCTGCGGCACAGAAGCCGATGTCTCCATGGCTTTCAAGGATGTGGCGAACAGGAAATAGGCCAGAACAGGTTCCTCTTGTGGAAACAGATGCTCCCCGGGTCGGGAGGGTGCCGTCACGGCTGGGGTCTGGAACAGAGGGTGTGTATTTTGCAAGCTCTGATAGAAAACTGCAACGTGCAGTCGAGATGGGACTGTAGCAGTTAACTGGCTTCCTCATTGCCCTCACGTCATACCAGACCAAGTGCCATGGTTACAGGATTTTTAATATGTACTTCTTTTATTCTGTAAAAGGTAACAAAATATACAGAACAAAACTTTCCCTTTTTTAAGCTAACGTTACAAACCCATATTATTGCTTATGTATAAATACTATACTCTATAGCTGATCATTAATTAGGTGTGTAAGTCCAACAGGGTAGCCCTCTAACTTAAAAAAACAAAAAACAAGAAAAGGTGATCCAAGAGTGGAGTGTCCTGTGTGTTTATCCCAAGCGAGCGAAGGACCTGGTCGCCAGAGGAAGTCACTGTGTATACGTGTGTGACTGCTCTAGACCCTGTCTTCACTCCCCAAAACATAAATATACAAAGATGCCTCCTTCATAGAAATCAAGTACAAATCAATTCGAGCTAATTTCAAATACAGAAAAAAGTATGGCACAGAGTAGAAGCCACCGTGTGGTTTTCTTTAATTATACTGAATCTCGTATCACACGTCAGCATGGAGTTAGGCGTTACAGGCATCTCTTTCCTTAATTCAATCAGCCCTGCTCCAAGCATAAGACAGGAAGTGATTCAATAATAATAATAATAAAAATCAGGCCTGTTTGGCACTATGATACAAATGGGAAAAATAAACCAGGGAAGCCCCCACTGGTCCCAGCCCCAGAATATTCCCACTGAAATAGCTACTCTCTTTGTAAAGGAACCGGAGTACGAGGAAGGGTCTAGATTCAGAGAACTACAAATACAAGTTTCAGTGTCTGCTCATGACCCTCGGCGGAGCCCAGGCTGGAGGCGCCGCCCTGCCCAGTCCTGGCCTGGCCCTCACATGGCCTCGAACTCGTCGATGCGCTGCTTGGTGTTGCCCTGCCGGATCTGCCGCAGCGTCTTGTACTTGTCCCGGCCTTGCCTCATGTTCTCGTTGTGGATGATGTCGTTGTGGGTCCTCTTGTTCTCATCTCTGGCCTGGGACAGCTCACTGGACAGAGTCTGTAACAGCGAGAAGCATGGGTCAGGCCGCACTCAGTAAGGGGGGCGTCCCTCCTGCTGCCCTGTCCCCCGCGCCCCCGTCCCTCACCATCAGCTGCTGCTGCACGCGCAGGTTCTTCTCGGCCTCGGTGATCCGCTTCTCCTCGTTGCGGTCGTCCAGGATGCCCTCGCTGGACAGCTCGGCGCTGTAGCCCGTGTACTCCGTGCCCTCCTCCTGCAGGTTCTCCCGGACGTGGTAGCCCACCGGCTCATACACGGGGGGCGGGGGCGGCGGGGGGGCTGTCATCACCAGGTGCAGCTCCTCCTTGGTCTTCACCAGGTCATCCTGGGCCTCCTTGGCCTACGAAAAACAAATAGACAGGTGAGAACATCTCACACACAACCTTGTGCTTGAACCGCTTTCTTCGGAATCACCTTTATGAAGGGGGCCCATTCTCCTTGGGAGTAGGGATTTGCCCTCTCTCGTCCCTGCCTCTCCCGTTCTCCTGGCAGGTGCATGCAACACGTGCCAGAGGAGGCGACTATGGCCAATCACAGGTGTCCCCTGCAGGTCTGACCAACCTCCTCCGGGTATGGGGCTCTGGATCCTCAGAGCAGTTACCAAGCGTGCCCACAGCACAAGGAGATAAACTGATGCCCAGGGCTTGACATTTTTCTAAAAACTTTTTTTCTGTCTATAATCCCAGTATATGTTCATTGTACATATTTTTGAAAATTAAAAAATTATCCTTCCACTGGAAAGGGCTGCTCTCGCTCTTGTGTGTGGCTTTGTTCCTCTTCCTGTGAGGCCAGTTTATCAAGCTCCCTGCTGCGCACCGGCACCGCGCTCAGGAATTTCCTACCCCTAATCCTTCCAGCAATTTCTGTGTTTTAAAACTTTCCCACCCACTTCATCACCACCCTGACTCCACAGATGAGCTTAGTCTGTACCTGGTTTGTACCAGCTTTTTTCACTTAATACTTTATAATAAGCACTTTCTCCAAAAACCTAAGGACTGACGTCTTCTGCACCCAACTTGGGTTGGGGGATGGGGCGGGGTGAAAACTAGAGAGGGGGAGGCACCAGTGTCTCCCTAAGGGGCTGCCGCAGATGGGGAAGCCTGGAGGAGCTTCCAGGTGGGCGTGAAGGCTCACAGACGGAGAAAGGCTCTCCGGAGGACGGAGTGGAACATACTCTCACTATCACAGCTACAATTTATTAAGCTCTGCAGGGTCCTTAGACCAGCCTTACAAGTTGGGTAGTAATCCCCATCTTTGACAAGGGAAGGAGGGTCTGCAGACCTCCCAGGCCCAGATCACTCCCGGTGCCAGACTGCATGCGCCAGCAGTCAGGAGAGGGCTTGTTTCGGGCACTGCGGTTGGCTGCTGGGGGCACCGACCTAATCCAACTTGAAGCTGGTTCCTGGGGGGGGGGGGGCTGCCCAGAGCAAAGTGGGTGGGAGCGAACAGTCGTTCTTTGTTGCCCTGCTAATCCAACAATGCGCTCGCTGGTGCGCGGGGGCAAGCCCATTCCTATGGGGATTTCTGTCCAAGGACAACTAGTATCGCCGACGGCTGCGAACCCTCACCATGGCTTTCGACGGGACCGGCCAGCCGGCCAGCCGGCCAGCCAGCCAGCCAGCCCCGCCGGCCCCCGCACTCACCCGGTGCTGCCACTCCTCCACCTCGTCCTCCTTGCGCCTGCGCGCCTCCTCCAGCAGGGCGATCTTGGCCGTGTACTCGGCGAGCTCGGCGGCCTGCGCAGGAGAGGCGCTGAACTTACCTGCGGGCCGCTTTCAGCAGGGCCCACTCGTGAAGGAAAGGCCTCCAGAAACGCGCGCGCCAGCCGCCGCGTGCCCGCCCCGACCGCCAGGGGGCGCGCTGCCCGGTCCCGCACTGCACAGCCCTCCGCACCCGCCACTCTACACCGTCAGGCGGATCACTTTACAGCCCAGACAGAAATCATTGTCAGGCAGGTGTCACTTTTTCGGTCCCCAGGGGCAGCCTCTCCATAATTCAGCATCGTGAAACCCGGGGCCTCCTACCAGCTGCTCCTGGCTCTTTATCTGATCCACCGTCTGCCGCTCCAGCTCCTCCTTGGCGCGCAGCGCGGCCACGCGGTCGGCTTCCAGGCGCTCGGCCTCCTCCTGCGCGCGCCGCCTCTCCTCCTCCAGCTGCAGGGCCCTCTGGATCTGGTCCGAGAGCTCTGCGGGGCCGAGGCCGGAGCTGCTCAGGGCTCCGCCGGCCGGCAGGGGGCCCCAACTCCCCGCGCGGCCGGCTGGAGTCACGGGTGGGCCGGTCTCAGGGCGCCGGGACCTTCCACCCGCTCCCAGGGTTCACGGCGGCGCGCACGAGGCGCCACGAGGCTCGGCCGCTGCGCAACTGAGCGGCCCGTCCCACGTCCCGGCACCCGCTGGCCGGCCCGTGATCGCGGGCACCCATCCTACACGCTAGAGCTCAACACCCGCCTCAGGAAAATGGGACGACTCAGTTCTCACCGCCCAGGGCTGAGGGAAACCGTAAAAGATAACGCCCAGGAAACATTTTGCACAGATGGTGATAAAGCACAGAATGATTTTGCAAGCCTGACAACCATTTTATCCTAGCTCTGGGGGCTAAGCTGTATGGCTGTTCCTCCTGGGTGTGGGTGTGGGTGTGTGTCTGGACATGTAAACTGCAGCCAGAAGCGCGGGGCCCACCTTTCTCAGCCTTCTTGGTTTTCTGCTCATAGTCCTGGAGCCTGAGCATCAGCTCCTCCTTCTCCCGCATCATCTGTTCTTTCTCCCTCTCCACAGTCTCTCTCCTCTTCTTTTCGGTTTCCAGCTGCTGCCTGTTACAGGGAGGGCACAGGGGGGTTCAGATCCGCAGAACTGTGCACTGCGACGCACTGCAACAGTCAGCAGTCCCAGCGACATGCCCGGCTGCTTCCAGCCCGCCAGGAGCAGCTGCTTCCCGGTCACCTGCTGTCCGCAGCTCCCCTGAGCGCTCCCACCCTGGGCTCTGCACCCCCAGCCCACGGCGAGGCAGCTCCGAGCGCCGATCCACGCGATTACTAAGGTATATCCCACTGGCATTCCCGATGGGGACCAGCCCCGGCCCCAAGGCCGGGCCGAGTTCCCGCTGCCCGCTCACCGCTCCAGCTGCTTCTGGTGCTTCTCCTCCCGGGCCTGGGCCTTCATCTGCTGCACCTCGATAGTGTCGGGCTTCCTGCGGCGCATGTACAGCTCGTGGTTCCCCATACAGAGCTGCAGGATCCGCTTGTTGATGCGCAGGCGGGGCGCGTAGAACACAAAGTCCTACGGGACAGAACAGGCGCTGACTCACGCTCCAGCCTCTACCCGGCTGTACAAAGCGCAGACACCGTTTCTGAAAGGACTCATGGAGCAGAGAGCAGGGGGCCAGAGAGAGGCTTCGACACAAAGCCACTGACCCCAAAGGACAATGAGACACCAGAAACGTAGGTTCTGGAACGAGCAGAGGGAGAGTGTGCGTGTCATGCAAGCTGGACCGCCAAGCTCCACAGCAAGGTCACCCAGCTAGGGGAAGCCCAGTGTCGCCAAGGCCCAGCACTGCCTGATCTTCAGGTTAAAGCCCTCTGTCCTCTCCAGACCACAGCTCCAGCCCCAGTTCTTGCCTGGACTCCCCCAAGTTCTCCTATTGAGCTTCCCAACTCCACTGCCTCAACCTGTCGCTTCTCACTACTAGCACACTGGTCAGGTGACTGCTGGCCTTTGATGCCATCCTGTTAGCTCCAGGACCAGGTCCAACACGTGGCTGGGCACATGTGAAGGCCACCTCACACTGGCCCCAACCTACCCCCTATTCATCTAAACTGTGCCCTTTCATACCTGAAGCATCTCCCCAAACAGTCCCTCTATTTGGAATGTCAAGTCCAAGGCCATGCACTGGAGGACAGCGGCACTTCTATGGGACGACATTAAGGCACCATCTCCTCTCCTCCCATGGTTGACCAGGAATGCTTTTGTGCCCCCTGCACTTGACTCTGATGTCAGTCACGGTGTCACTGCACTACTCTGCTGACTCGTTTTGGTCTCTGTCCCACTAGACAATCAGCACCTTGAGGGCAGGGTCATGTTCATTCATCTCTGAATTTCCAGGACCAAATCAATGCTCAGTGTTCACTGGTGCTCAATAAACACCCGCTAGGTGACTGACCAACAGGTTAGGCAGCAATGCCACATCGAAGTCCCACAACCCTGAGCAACTCACTTATCACTGCGCCTCAGCATCTTCAACTACACAATGGGGGTGACAGCAACCTAGTGGGGTAGCTGTGATGATGTTTATAAGGACTCAGAATGCTGTCCAGCACAATAGAAGCTGGCTGGTGTACAAAACAGAGATTGCTGGCTGCCTACGAAACTGCTAACAGACAAGTGGTCTTAAAGAGAAATGCAGTTTCCAAGAACTTCATGACTAGTGACCAAAGTTTAGGACATGGGTGACACAGGCTTGTTCCCTAGCTCCTTGCTCCCGCTGTGAATAACAGGTGACAGGAATGTGCTTTAGAAACTTTTGCTAAAAGTTATGTTCAAATGCCTGTCTGCTTCCTCTCCCTTTTTTCCTTTCTCTCCACCATGGGCCTTCACCATCAGGATTCTGACCACTGGACCAGGGAGAGAGCGGCTGAAACAAAGACAGCGCTCCACGCCCCACAGCAGCTCCGAGACCTACAGGACGTGCTGGGCAGGCTGATCAACACGCCCAGCAAGGACCTATTTAGCTCCTCAGTCTTTTCATCTGCTCCAGAAAGGCTGGGAGAGAGAATGCCAACCCAAGAGCCCACGGACTTCCTGGGTGGGGCTCTCCTCGGGGTTTCACACATTGTTATTAAGTCATCGGGTTTCCCAGGGAGGTGTCTGCAGAGCTGGGAGAAGCAGGTAATTTTATTACCCACCTGTCTCTTATTACACAAGAGAAAACAACCTTGTGTTTTGGCCGCACAGACAGGCACACAACCCAAATAGGTCTGGACTGTCCTCTTCTAGGTATTGGCAAAGAATCTCTGATTAGCACCAACTCCTCTTTAGAAAAAAAAAATCTAAAAAATCAAGAGATGGGAACTCCCGGAGCGTCCCCTCGTGGCACCCAGTCTCCCAGAGATAAGCCCCACACGAGCATCCAGGAGTCCCCACTCTGCAGAGAGGCAATCCCTCACACTGCCCTTGAAGGACCGTTTATGACTTTAGAAGTTAATATTAATTATTAAGTGTCTAAATCCAAGTGTCCAGCCAATGTCCTAATGCAAAACCACAACACCAATGAGACCTGGGACAGGCCTTCCAAACTCTGGCAGAAAACAGACACCCTAGACACGGAAACTCAAGGCAGAGCAAAGTTCAAGGAACAAATCCAAAAGCAACCTTTAAAAAGGTCAGGGAGTAGACAAGGGTAACTCCTAGGATGCTCTCCCACTGGGGTCCATCCGGGGCTCCCTGGCCCAGGGGTGGGAGAAGGTCACGGTAAAAGGAGCTGAGCACAGAGCTGGGTACAATCAATGTAAGTTTTCATTTCTTAGGCATTTCAAAGTCGTTAGCTAGCTACCTGAGCACCTTCTGCCTTTTCCATGCGGCCACAGGAACAAAAGGAACTTTTTTGAGGTGAGAGCAGGTCTTAGCGCCTCCTGGGAAAAACTGGGCAGGCTTTGAACATTTATGGTACTTAAGGTCCCATCACAAAAGTCAAAACATGGCCCCAGACTGCGGCATGTCCATGGCAGCGAGGAGACGCAGCCTTTGCGAGGAAAGGCCGGTCATGGGGCCAGGCCTGAGCAACGCTTGAGTAGCTGCAGAAACTGCCCAGGTGGGGCGAGAAAAGGAACCCCTGCCTCTCAGCAGGTCACCTCGACCTCTGGGGTTTCCTTTGCTCTCTTCTAGGGATAAACTTCAACTTGGAAACCTGGTTTTCTACCGCCCCAGGTAGAAGACAGAGGGAGGCCAGTGAGGTGGGAGGGCCCAGGGGCTCATTCGGTCCTTTGCCAGCTCCTCACGTCACAGCCACCTGAAGTGATCATACTGTCCCTTGTCTCATGTCTTCTCTGAACAGCAAATACCCTGATCTGCGACTTCGTCACAGCTGCACTGCTAAGTTCACTGCCAGGGAGCATGTGACTGTCTCACTCGTTCTCACTTGCCTCTACCATGCGTGGCACCTTCCCATCCTGCTCATGCTGGGCACACGATCCATCCTGGCACAGTGCCCAGCAGTAGTATGCGACCAGTCCACGTTCCTCTCTCATATTTTCTTTAAGTGATGGCTTCACATAGAACTGCTGTGCACATAAAACTAATACATAGAAAGTGCACATGGAACTAGTTTATAGAAAGAGTGCACATGGAACTACTGTATGTAGTAAGAGCACATGCACACAGAAGCACTGTATACTAGGAGTGCACACAGAAGCACTGTATACTAAGAGTGCACACAGAAGCACTGTATACTAGGAGTGCACACAGAAGCACGGTATACTAAGAGTGCACTTGGCTGACTCAACCAGATGTGCTAAAACTGTCTTTGCTTGGGGTTTTATGACTAGGAAATACTCTGTAGCTTTTCAAAAGCTAAACTTACACTAAATTAAAGAAACAAACAAAAACTTAATTCTTTAACAGTATAGTCCAAAATGCCTGCTTCTGTCAGTTACATTAAAAAAAAAAGGTTCTGAAAAATTAGCAAACATCTCACTGATAGCAGCTTCCACCAGGGACTCCACCTGGGACTCCTTGCTCTCCCACCTGCCCCAGTCTCCTGCCCAGTGCATGGGTACAGAGTGTCCCTCGGGTCGTGGTGCAGCTATCATGGAGCTCGAGTCTGCATTAAATCTATAATTTTAAGTAACTGTGCTGCTGCACATGGAGCGGGAGCAAGGGTGTGCTAACAGCAGGAAGTGTGTTCAATAAAAAAGAAAGTACTGTTCTCTGGTTTTCACTCACTCGGGACTCACCCCTCACAGGGAGGAGCAGTGGGACAGTAACACAAGCTGTCCCGCGTGGTCAGCCATCGCCAGGCAGTGCCCACCCCAGGAGAGTTCCCCACATCCAGCCTGCAGCACAGCCCGTGTCTGCCTCTCTTAGCCTAACACTGCAACTAAGGAACAGAAATTACACAAGACAGTCCTTTCTGATCTATAACTTTGGTAAAATTCAGAGCCGACTCTAAGGAGGGTAACAGAATTTCAAGTGATTTTTCTTTAAGAACCAGATTTCTGATTAGAAAACAAACTCCCCACCATTCCACCACACTACAGTGTGCCTCAGATTTTCTGAGCAAAGGCTGACACTTTAAATACTAGGAGAATAATAAAACCAAATGAATTTCCACAAGGCACCAGTCTTTGCAGCTATTACTTAACAGTCAGTTCTCTCCAAATTCCAGGACAGGAAGCCTCCCTTCCACATCTGTGACACCAGCACCCACATGCAGGTGCCTGTGGAAAGATCACTCGCGGGGCAGTGGGCAGTCAGAGCGGAGCAGAGCAGAGGCCTACGTCTGCCTGAGAGGCAGAGGAGGTCCAGCAGCACTCTGGGTGCGGGCCTGACTTTTCCTAACGAGGGAAAATTGTAAGGACAGCCCTGAAAGCCAGGTCCCGGCCCTGGAGGCTTGCAGTAATCTCTGCCCGTGCTCCAGGCGGCACCATAGAGATGCTGGCGTGAGCCCCACACGCCAGGTACACAGTCTTGGAGGCCGGCTGGTTTTCCCGTGATCATAAAAATACCACAGGTCCAGAAATGCTTCTCATTCGTCACAGGTCAACTACTCAGAGTGGCTCTTTCCTTCATAAGTAATGAAGACATCTGAAAACTCAGGCAACAGTCAGCTAGCTTTTGACAGACACCTGGCCTCCACAATAACCTCCCACTGCCACGGTCAGTCGCATGTCTCAAGAGGTCCTTGACCCTCAATGTAACCTGCTGGCGACTCCCTCAATACACCCACACCCACACAATTCTGAGTATCACTGGCTCCTTGTCACCTAGGTAGAGAAATCTGATTTATCCTGAAAAAACACATTTGTTGTAGGAATGAAAAACAGTAACCCCCGTGTAGACTCCATATGAACTTACAGGTGCCTTCTTGTCGATGGGCTTAATGACAAACTTTTTGTCATTGAAAGAGATGTTCCTTATTTCACTCCACGGGAAGCCAATCTTCGGGGTCAACCTGAGGTTAGAAAGGTTGGGTGTTAGATGTGCTTAGATTGGCTAAGAGGGGTTTACAAATCTATTATTATTTTTCTTTGTTCAATTAAAAAGAGTATAAAGCTACCCGGGAACCATAATATATAACATACATCATTACCAAGTAGTTCCTTCCTGTCCTCAGTAAGCCAGGTGGCTGTCTGTAGGGCTCAAGCTCTAGGAAACTCAGTCCATTCCCACTTACATACGTCCTCAGCTTCAGGCACTTCACTGCGTCTAGTCCCCCTGGCTTGTAATCTTATGTCAACTTTAATTTCCAGCTATGCACATCCTTGTATCTTGTTTTAAATGCCTCTCAGAGCAAACTATTCTCACATCACCATCCTAATCCTGCCTCTCATGTGGCGACAGCCAATCAAACTCCTCGGTGCCAGAATCCTACGGCCAGTCGGCTTGTCCGATTAATGTTCCTTTCAGTCCATCATTCCCTCTTCAGAAACACCCCCACCCCAGTTTCTACAAGATGAAACCCAGAGTCCTTAACTTAGCATCCTCTCGTCTAGCCCCAGCTTCCTGGCTCCACCCACCCTTTCAACACAGGGTTTCCCGGAGGCGCCTGCAAGGGCCTCCCCGATTCTCCACCCAGCCCGACCTGTACCCACAGGCCGGCTCACTCTCTCTCCTTCAGGTCTTTCCCCTCAGCCTGCAGTCTCTTATGCTACTCAAACTACTCTCGTCATACTCTTTAAATCACCGCCTTGTTATTTAGCTCCTTGAGAACCAAGCAGGTGAGCTTTCTCGAGACAAAGGCCCTGTCTTGTATCTTCTATACGTGCTATACCTAGAGCACGGCTCACCAACAGAAACGGGAAAGGGTTTGCTGTGGTTCAAGTCCCTCATTTCCTTGTTGATTTTCTGTCTGGACGACCCATCCACTGCTGAAAGTGGGTGCTGAAGTCTCCATTACCACTGTACTGTTGTCTACTGTTCCTTCAGCTCTGTTAGGATTTGCTTAATATAATTAGGAGCTCTGGTGTTGGGCGCATATACATTCACAATTGTTGTATCTTCTTGACGAGCTGAAGGCTTGGCATGGGTTCTGCTCTTCTGGTTCCTAGTGATACATGTTTCCCTTCCCACACCACCCTCCAGGCTCTAGGACCGCACTAGACCACACTTCTAACAAAAGCCCCCACAGTCGCACTTAGTCACTAGTGCACTATGGGCTGAGACTCTCGCTTTTTAATTAGCATCCTGGGGAGTTTATCATGACTTCAAGACCACACTGCTCTACTTACCTCCTGATCACATCCTATACTTTCAGCATCTGTCACCATGGATACCATTCTAGAAGAACACAGATACTAAACCACCACTCAAAACTACTGCCATCAAAAACAGTCTTGCCCCGCTGGGCGTGGCTCAGCGGTTGAGCGTCGACCCAGGATCCAGGCGATCGGGGTTCGATTCCCGGTCAGGGCACATGCCCAGGTTGCGGGCTCGATCAATGACTCTCTCATCACTGATGTTTCTCTCTCTCTCTCTCCCTCTCCTCTCCTTTCTCTGAAATCAATAAAGGTAGATTTAAAACAAAGACAACAAAAAAACCCAGTCTTTTCCCTGATGCCATAAAAACTTCCAGTGTAGAGAAGAGTTTTTAAATAAAAACTGATGGGCAATGTAGGTCTTGCTATGACAAACAAAGCCAGGTCAGGCTGAGCACTGGACAGGAACGCAGGATGTCACCCGGTCCTGCCACTGGCTTCCAGCTGTGTCCGCACATGCAAAGGCTGTATGAGTGATGCCTGGAGCACTGTCCTCCGAAGCACAAGACCATAAGCGGTGACAAAAGAGGGGCTGAGCGGCTGCTGCTCGGTTCTCAGCCACATGGTCAACGCCCAGGGTCAGATTTCCAACCCCCAACCCTCCAAAGAGGCAAGAACCTTTTCTCACAGTTTCTGACCCTAGAAAACGTGCACCTTCATTCTAGATAGGCGTCCTTTTAAAAGGGGTGCGTGGCCTGTCACTGTGGGCCCCAGCCTCCTGCTCTCTGGTGTCTGGAAAGCTGGTCTTTTTAAGACTCTGGAAGCTCATGGAACAATTCACAGCCATTCACAAGCAGGACTGCAGCACAAAGCACGAGGGAGGGCTAAAGCGAAAGTTATGACTCACATCTGACTTTAAGAACCGCCTTTAGTGCCCGACCATAGTTAGAAAATTAGAGTCTACAAGGATTTCTTTCTTTCTCTCTCTCTTTTTTTAAAGAGTTCACACATAGGACAAGAACAGAGAAGGACCCATAGAGAAGATTCCTAAAGGAATGATATTACGAGCCTGCTCTGGCTGAGGCCACACAGTTTTTTAAAAAGTGAGATTCTTGAATAATAGGGACCAGGGCTCTTTCAAGAACAGCTGACTCCAGGCCTGGAGCAGGGAAGGTACAAGGCAGTCCTGGAATATTTTGAAGTAAACAGGAAAGAAGTACTCAGAAAGTAATGGGGTCCTATCAGAAGGGCACAGGAGCGAACTCAAAAGGGCTCGTAAAGGCAAATCTCAAACACCTAAGCAACAAAATAACAGCTTTGGGTTATAGCCCACAAATAAAACAAGTCCAAGTCCCTATTAAAAGAAACAACTATACAAAGAAATGGAGAAGAAAAATGGTCTTCTTACATTAGAATTCCAATTCAAACATGTAAAACGAATTATGTCTTCTAAATCAACATTTCTCAAATGCCAGAGTAATAATTGTTTCATGCAAGACTCATCAAGGGATGCTAGAATTAACAGATGAAAGTTTGATAAGAAACAGGATAGTTAGTAGTTTCAAAGTATCTCCCCAAATACGCTCATCGATTAGGAAGGGAAGGATAGTAACTGTGTGAGGAGGAACCTCGCAGGCCACCTTGACCTGTGATCAAAGCTACCGCCACCAGTAATAAGATATTCTGACATCACCTGCGAGCGCACAGGCCTCGGAAGGGCATGCGGGACAGACAGCATGTCCGCAGGGTCCTCACCAAAAGTGCCAAAGTCAAACATAACCATCAGAAAAAGATCAGAAAGGGACTTTCTACAAAGTCAATAGTCAGTACTTTTCAAAAGTGTCAAGGCTGTGACAGACAGACAGACAGACAGACTCTGGAACTGTCCCAGAAGGAAGGAGACTGGGCAGGTGTGACCACTAAATGTAAGTGCCATTCCAGGGGGGATCCTGGGGCAAAAGGAGGACATCAGTGCACAACTGATTATAATGGAAATAGGGTCTACACATTGTGAAGAGTCTCCTCCCATCCATGTTAACTTCTGAGTGTGATACTTGGACTATGGTTATGCAGATGTCAACATCTGGGGAAGCCAAGTAAAGGGAATATGGGAATCCTTTGTATTTACTATATTTGAAACCTTTTAAAAGTGTGAAATGATTTCAAAATGAACGGTTTAAGAATTTTAATTCAAAATATGCCACTGAGGGTAATGATAATGTTCTACATCTTGACAGGAGTTTGGATTTTACAGGCATGTGTGTTTGTCTAAACTCAGTAAATGAACGCTTAAGAAGTGTGCATTTCATTGTATTTTACATCAAATGAAAAACAAAACATACTGTGTTCTAGTCCATAACGTGCACTTGGGGGGCAGTATATAGGTGCCTGCAATTTTACTTTGAAATGTGTCTGAAAGAGGGCCCCAGGGCACAGTGATGTGTGGGTGGGAGACAGACAAAGCAAGGAATGAAACGCCCAAGGTCGAATCCTGGTTGCGGGCACATGGCACACAGCGTTCCCTGTGAAATCCTTCCTATTTTACAATTTGTTTGAAATTTTTCATTTAAAAAGTTCAGGAAAGCTGTGGGGTGGTAGGAAGGACTGGAGATCACCACGTACTAGAGATGGAGAGAAGAGCCTGTCCTGGCCCAGAGGCAGGGATGGGGCAGAGATAACTGGGCTGGAACGCTGCCCACATTTTCACAATGGAAGGGAAGACTTTATAAATGGCCTGGCTTCCCTGAGGCTGCAGGGGCCTGCCCAGGGGGTGCTCCTGCTCTGGCAGGGCTGACCCATCAGGAAACCCCACCACCAACTCGACAGCGTGCTGCAGGGCCCGGTATAACACCTTGCTGACCGGTCGTAAGTATACTCCTGTTTCTAGGTCCAAACATTGCTGACCAGTCACGAGATAATTGTCTACACTTATATTAGTTTAAGTAATTTTAAGGTCTGAAAGCAATGAAGTTTTAAAAGAGCTGAAAAGTAGCCGGCCAAGCAGGCAAGTTCGGGCTCAAAATAGCTGGTCAGCAAGGTGCTCAAAAGGCTCCTCTCAGGTGTCTAACCACTGTCCAAACTCTCTGCTAATCTGAAGGGAACTTTTAAACTTCTCACTAGAGGTGGTCTAACTGGAGTCCTTGAAACAGCAAACTTCTGTGAGAGACTAAAGGACTCAGAAAACTGCCTGTTCCATCTTCTAGTCAGGGTTCCAAAGACCAGAAAGGAGAGAATGGTCTGACAGCTGTGACCCCGGCCCATCTGGTAAAACAAACTCACACAATCAGCACAACTGCTTCATGATCTCCTCCCTTACACAGGTGAGCACAGACGTGGAATGCCCCTCCTGCCCAAAGCCAAAATTTACATATTCTGCCTAATGAGTGTAATTTTAGAAAATGGAAATAATTTCTTTAAAATAGCTCGTTCATCATGTGCTTGAAACATCATTTCGAAGGTGAATTAAATGTACATGTAGATGAGAAAACCTGATTTACAGCCCTGAGCACGGAACTGGAGGAAAGAGATATGGGCTCTTGTTTCAGCCCCCAACTTGTCTACAGGCCTCTCCACTCCAGCACCCTCTCCCTCAAAGAGTTAACTGAGCGGTTGCTGAAGCCCTGAGCTCACAGTGAGAACCTCCTCCCCAGGGCAGGACAGAATGGAGCCTGCCCTGCAGGAGGGAAACAGGGCCTCCAAGGACTGGGGGGGGGGGGGGGGGGGGGGAAGCAGGATCAGGTTCCTCTAGGCTTTTGTCTTGTTTTTGTTGTTTTGTTTTTGGTCTGGATGCCAGGTAGAATTATAACACCACTAATCTGAACTTTTTCTGTTCCCAAGCTGATAACACTTTTCAGGGAAGGGGCCTGAGTCTGCCAATTCCTCCCCATCTACAGTCTCCTGCTCTGATCTACGGGGTCGGAGAAAGAAAAAGACAAATGCTTTCCACTTAATGGTTACGTGCTCCCACTTAATGGTTACATGTGCGATGAGAAAGGGACTCCAGGGGACATTTTCCCACCGTAGCACATCTCATACTAAAAGGGATAAGCATTTTAGTAAAATAAAGATTTCTGTTTATTGGCAGGGTGCACTGAGTCTCCTATCACCCACTTACACACTCAGTACCCGACTTCCCATCTGAGAAGCGCCCCAAGACCTCCCGGCACCCCAGCTAGTTCTACAAGGGCAAAGAGTGACCACTTAACACAGCTGGGAGCTGCCACAGCATCCCTCAGACGGAGTCCCAATCCCCGGCTCATCCTGGAAACCGAGCTGTTGACGTGTTTGAAAGAAGTTGGGCCTATTGACTGAGTGAATATCTGCTTCAGAGTTTTCTCATAATGGAAGAAGAATGTCTTCCGAAGTGGGAAGACGCGAGGCTGGTCCCTCGCCCCAGTGTTTTCTTCAGGGAGACCCCTTTGAGAGGATGGCGAGCCCTGCTGCTAAACTGGGGGAAGGAGAGCAAGGACAGGACTGGAGGAGCCACGCAGCTCCGGTTTTACTTGGAAAAAATGCACACTTGTGTGGGTTGGGGGTAGTTACAGGCTGACATCAGCCAGTTCCTGCCTATGGCTGTTTCTTGCAGCTTGAAAAACCTGTTTGAACAGCCCTGGTCATGGCTGCATTACAAAACCTGGTCATTCAAGAAAGGAGTTCAAAGAAGAGGCAGTTTCCCACACAACCAGCGAGGCCTCCATGTTCTCATTCTGCGCTCTGCTCCCAGGCATGGCCGTGCTGACCAGCCACATCCTGCCAGTCCCTTTATTTGCTTCTGTACACCTGGAAGGAGCAAGCCAGAGTCCCAAGGCCCTCACTGCTAGGTTCTAGAAGCGTTCCTGAGATTCTCCGATAAGCCTCTCGTGTCGCATGCCGTGACTGGGATCTTCCAGCAGGGATTCTCCTCGTGGAGTCCGAAGCGTACCTCCACCTCATTCAGGCCCTAAGTGGAGGGTTTTAGGATCGTCTGACCCAGGTCCCTGCCCAACCGCAAGTGTCTGTACTTTGGGTTCTGGCAAGAATACACGTGGCTGGGATTAGACAGATTCTTTATGTGGTATCATTTGTCCAAAGCAGTGCTACTCCCTTCATGAAAAACAGAGAAGGGTTTTGGGTGGGGAAGGATCTGGAGTGGGGGGGAGCTGTGAACATTAACATCTGAGAACAGGTGGGGTGGGTAAGGCACAGGTAGGAAATGAGGGAGAGCCAAGACTTAGAGGAACAGCATGTGGCCAGGAGGGGAAAGAGCAGCAATCTGGCCAGGACTCCATGCTGGTTACAGGGGCCCGCGAACATCCGGTGACTCTGGGCTACTCTGCCCACATCCATGGAGGTAAGAACAGTTAAGAAACCAGGCAAAGGGTCTGGCTTGGCATCCAGGCCTCAGGAGCAGTCCTGCCCGGTGCTCTCAGCCAGATCTGCTATCATGCTCTGCTGGGACCCTGCCCAGAGGCCACAAGCAGGGCTTGTCTAGGGGAGCCCTTTAGAGGGCTGTTCCAGGGACAATGAGGAGCCCCACCCTTATAGTCCCAGAAGAGATGGTGTCCTCCTGCTGCCTCTCAAACTCAGGTAGCTTCTAATGGGAAGAATCCAGAACTGAGGCTTACCCTCTGAGCTTGGGAACCACCTCAGAAAACTTGCCCCCCTGAATTAGAACAATTTTTTCTGTGTAACTAGCTTCTCGGCAGAAGAAAGGCCTGTGTGCACTGTTTGCATCCACAGGGATGGCAGAGGAAGTCGAGGGGAAGTCAGCCTCCATGCTCGGACCCTCACCTGGCTTGCTTTAAACTCAACAGAAAAAACTAACCTGAGGCAATTAGATCCCTCCCACGGTTTCAGAAGTTTTAGCCCAATTGTCTGTACAGAAAGGCTATTGTTTACAGGATTTTAGGGTCTCTGATAGCACTACAAATATTCTTGGTTGGATTAGCACAAACCTCCAGCTGCCAGGCTGCCTGGGTGGTAGTTCTGGGTGTGTTGGCATCCCAGGCGGTGGGAGTAGCCTTGGTGGGGGGTGAGGTCACAGACCTTCGTGGTCTCCCTGTTGGACCCAGCATAGGCTACATGTGCCAGTGAAGAGGCCACAGTGACGGGGGAAATAATGCGCAGCTCGGAGCGAACCTCCCCTGCGGCCACATCACAGTGGAAAAGCCCATGCAGACTCACTCCCCAGGCCAGTCAGCTGCCTGGAACGTACTTTAGAGCAACCCGCATGTGGAACTGCCACTCCCCATGGTTTCCAGCCCCCACCCCACCAACCAAAGATAATTACCAAATTCAACTCACTTATCATCTTTCTCATAAATGTTCAGTCCAAGGGCATCCACGCCGAGCCAAAGGTCTGTTCCTTTCTTATTTTTTATCTCAAAATAGTTGATTCCATACATTTCCAGGTCTTGGGCAATCTTCAAATACTCCAGCATGGCACTGTCTCTAGTTGGGAAGAGCAAACATGGACATCACGCGAGTGCGTGTGATGTCTGAGTGGCCTCGGAAACGCACGGCAGGTTCCGTGGGGCGGCCGACAGCCATGCGCTCCAGGTGCCGGCCATGCCTGTGCCCGGGCTGCCCCGACGCTTGACACACTGAAAGAACTGAACTGACTCACGCTGGATTCTCTGGACACAGATTTTCCGTTTCCGTTTTATTGCCAGGCACAACCTTGCTTTCCCTTCTGCCTACACAGGGGCTTCCCTTGTCCGCCTCACTAGCAGCCACGCTTAGGTTTCGAGCTATTTCCCTCCACAAAAGCAGCTTGGCTCAGACAGGAATCTCTAAGGACACATGTCTCTGAAGCCCAAACTGCAAACTACCTTCTAAGGCTGGGGTGATGCACAGAATTGCAACCCATGCCCGAGAAGAGAATTCCGGAGCAACAGAGACTCTGGCCATTTCTTATACTTAATAGCAAGTGTTTTTCACTTGGGATCAATTTTTTCCATTTACACACACTTTTGAAGGCAGTCACCTTACAAACAGCGAAGAAACTCACCCCTCTGTGACAGAGGAAAGAGAACTCTGGTGGCTTGTGAACAGTAACCCTGCCCCCTAGACTAAAAGCACATTTTAGACACCCGAGGGAGAGGGTTTAGGGCCTAAAAGGCTTCAGTTAAACTGCTTCTCGCCCCAGGCAAGAACACCTGGCTCTGTTTAAGGAAAACCTCACTTGTAGCTTGGCTGATTAACTTCCCCTGGTCTGCCAGACACTGGGCCTGGCCTCCCTGGAGTCACATGCAACACAGACAGGGGGGGAAGGAGGGCAGAGGACAGGGGGCGAAGGGGGACGGGGGATAGGGGTCACCTCCCGCCAGCACTCACTTGAGCATCCCTCGATGCTCCGCGTGCCACACCTGGATCCGGTCCTCCCACTGGTCCCTGGTGAGCTTGTGCTGATCCATGACTCTGGATTGCAGGGGAAGAAGGCACAGCAACGTCACCCCACAGGGCTGAGAGGGGTGACAGCCTCTACCCACCTTCACGCAAACCTCGACTTTTCCTTCAAATAAAATCACCACAAAGTGTGCTTGTTTCTACTTCCTAACCTGCAGTGATTCTAACTTAGGACAAACTAAAAGGCTGGTGATTTAGGACCTGGAACAAACAGTCCTGCTACAAAAAAAATGTAAAAGGGTGTTTTATTTTAAGAGGACTCTTCTGCCAAAAGGGTTTATTTCTGTGACCATTAGTGACTAAAAGTAGATTTAACAGGGGCCAAGTTATTATACACCCGAAGGAGTGACGTAGTCAGGCCGAGAGAAACTTGACTGCTTTATAATGTCCTCAAATAACACAGCTGCTCTTCAGCCCCCATGAGGTAGGGTCCCTTCCCTGCTGCTTCTGTCAGACCCTGCTCAGGTGAATCACTGGTGGCTCAGGGGGCTGCTGTGCTGGGTCACTGTCTGCTCACAGCAGGAGTAAACACACAGGTTAGGAAATGCCCAGCACCGGCTCAAGGAGCACTTGCCCTTGACAACGCCCTTGTGCTTTCTGCTGCCTCCTCACCATCCCTTCCCCAGGCCTGGCCGCCAGCTCACCTCTGAGGGATCAGCCGCTCGGAGCTGAGGTACCCAGACTTGTGCATTTCTTTGCTATAGTCTCCAAACTTGGCCTGCACTGCGTAGGAGCCAAGCAGCACCGCGGTCTCTGGAGGGCAGTAAATCTCATCGCTAAGTATGCCCTCCTTCACTTGCAGGAAGAAAAGCTTCTGAGTGATGTCCTGGATGAGCTCCTCAGACACGTCTTCAGGGTAGAACTTGGCCCTGAACTTGAACTGGAGGGGGCTCTCCTTCCTGACCTCCTGGGCGGACACCTAGACAACAGAAGCCAAACTCTCCCCATGAGTTCAGGAGACACAAAGACCTGCTATCCCAACCCAAACACAGGCTTCTAACCACTGACTCCAAAGGGTTCTTCAGGCCAGTTTTCAAATGATGATGTTTATTCTGAAAGTCACCTTTTAGCATGTTAAGACAAAAAAAGGCCAATTTAAAATGACCTATTACAGCCCCACACTCAGCTGGAAGTCTAGCGACAGCTAGCTGCTATCCCAGTGCCACTAGCCCAGCCCTGCTCTTCGAGGGACGGTGTGATCGAGAGCTCCAATTTGGAAGCACCTGCTTGGGTGACCCTTGAACCTGGAATCCGTCCACGTGGCCAGTCTAGCCCTGGACTGTGGAACTTACTTTTAAAAATTCCTCATGCCCCTCCCCTTTCACACTTCCAGTCGCCCTCCTGACCTGCTATATAATATGGGAGGAAAGCAGAGGTTTGGAAAAAGGGACATTTTCCAAACTGTTTAGAGAAAACACATTTAGCTTATTGCTTTTCTTTATAACTGTTACTGGAATTATCCAGTCTTTCGAGCTGGGAGATAATCTATCACAGGCTCTAACCAAGCAGTAACAGGTTCTTGCAAAACAGTGGATGATTCATGGCTCTAAGATTAACAATTGCATTGGGGGGAAAAACACTAAGGTCACCTAAACACGAAGAATTAAGCATCATGTGCTCCAATGAGTGAGCAGTACGGGGAAAATGCCAGGATCTAATTTCCAACCAGTATCCCATTTACTGGAAACCTGCAACCTTTTTGTCTGTAAAAACTTTTACACAAATAAAAAGGAACAAAGAAGCAAAGACAGAGGGAGGGCTCCAGCTTCAACGTCAAGAAGGGGACCAGCCCCAGTTAGCAGCCTGCAGAGTTAGCTCGGACTTACCTTTTTATCAAGCTTCAACCAGGTAGGAAACCCTTTATTATCTACGTACTGGAGGCCAAAGTACCACACTTCCCGGAGGCCGATAGTCTTAACCACCTGTGAGGGAGGGAGGGAGGGAGGGAGGGAGGGAGGGAGGGAGGGAGGGAGGGAGGGAGGGAGGGGGCAGCCATGAATGATGTATTTTTAATACCAATTTGAGCAGATTCGGGGTTAACATTAAATCTTACAAAACCTTAAGATCTTCTAAAATCTTACTCCTACTCCTGAACTCCATTTTGCTTTCCTGAGTCAAGACAAAGAGGTGACAGCGAGCACAGAGACTCACGCATAACCCAGGGTACACCAGTGACTGTGTGTGTACCAGGTGTGAATGTCACCTGTCAGGTGTGCCCGTGAAAAAGGGGTTGAAAGTTACCAACGGGAAGCAGAGGAACACCTGGGGCTCCTCTGGCTGTCTCTGCCTCTCAGTCAGTTGGCCCAAGACCGTGTCACTAGGAACAGGGAACCGGAAAGACAAAGACAGACGTGGCAAACTTCCAGGAAGGGGGCGGGGAGTGCTCAGCTTCACACAGGCCCAGAAATGTCAAATTCTGATAGAGGAAGGTAGAATTCACGGCTAGGTCATGGCGAGGATTTCACACTGGGAAATTCTCCACAGCACTAGGGAAAAAAGCCTCCTATGGTCCATTCCAGAGAGTCCCAGCTGGTTATCCATGTGTCTTGGAAAGAGATACGCAACTTGCTGCGGACACTTGTCAACATCATCAGAACTGAGTCCAAGGGCATTGCTGTGTAGTTTTAAATCCCATGACGTACAGTGTTAGGCCTCTAAAGGAGGTTACCACTCTTTTGATACGGCTTCTATCACATTTAAAGGGGAAAAGGGTTGAACATGCTAGGAATGACCAATCAGGCATCTGGAGCACTTGCTTAAATAAAATCGGAAATTCCAAGTAAACTCCTGCTCAGAGCATGTTTCCTGATCTGTAGGGGACAGAGCCTGTGAGAGCTCAGGAGTCTTTGCATTACACACCAAGGAGTGACTTGTTCATCTGCGCCCTCTGCTCACCCAAAAAAGAAGAGGAGATGGCACTATTACCAGGGTTCTTCCTTGTGGGGTGACAGGAGAGAAATTCTGACCCTCATACAGTGCTGCTTTACTCCCAAGTCTTTCATGAAACCCAATGGCTTCTTTTCATGGCAGCCAAGGGTAGAGCGCAAATGCAAAGACCAGAGTTTCTACGCCCAACTCCTCTAACTTCTTACTCCCCAAAATCTCCAGCTCACTGTTCGAAGAGGATACCACCCTGCCTTTCTCTTTGGGTTGTTTTGAAGTTGCACAAGAAGGCCCCACATTCACAGCACTCTCTCTCTCCAACTGGTCTCTCCACCCACCCCACTGCAGCCTTAGCCTGGGTCTTAACCAGTGTGAAATTTCCTGTCCACTTGACGTCCCACCCCCACCCATCAGACCCTTGCTGATGCTAAGGGCCACAGCTCAGAGTCCTCTTTTCCCTCTGGTAAAGGTGGCCAGCCCCCTTCATGGAGCGTCACAGGCTCTAGAACCTCCGTGGACAGAGCCCAGGACCTCACTCTCCTGGTGAAAGCTTGTCCCTGTGCCTTGATCTGCCACATCTTCACAATGTGAGCCTTCCCGATTTCTATAAAAACAGTGTGCTCCAACGCCCTTCTTCTATCCTGATGGCTTCCTCCACGTGAAAAAGTAGAATCAGACAACCTTCCTTTCTGCCATTCATTCTATTAGCCAACCTGCATGTCCTCCCTGCAAAGCAAGTCCGCCATTCCAAGGAAAACATGCTTCACCATCCCCTCCAGTGTCCTCAGCCTAACCTGCAGGTGGATCCCTGCCACGGAGGCTGAATCTGAAAAGGGTGCTGACAATTCCTTTATCTCTGCTTTGGCGATGCTGTAAGCGCAGGGTTTGCAAAGGAAAATGTAGGTATGTGTCTATTTCATTCCATCTTAATAGCTGAAAACACCTTTTGATGATAGAGAAAGTGGACGCACACAGTCTCTCAACAAAACTCCTTCCTTCCCTCTCAGAAAGGTCAGCAGTGGAAAAGCTCCCTCGGCTTGTCAGGAAACCTGCCTCCCATGTGGCTGTCAGCCTCCATGACATGCTTGTCAAGCCGGAGTCCTGGACTAGAGCCCAGTGACAGACACAGCAACAGCACCGGGCAGGGGCTATGGCTGGGTACTGCAGGGGAGACTTCAGTGACACATGGGGTGGAAAGAAGGGGTTAGACTAACTCACGACCTAGTCCACTGAAGGACCATAGTTCAGTGACTGGAGGTCTGGCCCATGAATGAGTTTCCCAGACCTAGAAGGGTGTCAGATGGAGCAACAGAGAAAGGACATAGTCCCGTGCAGCCTGTCCACTACCTGCTGTACCTGTCCTGGAGGCTGACTGAGAGTAAGACAGGAGAGCAAGCTAGGAATGGTGGTCACAGTGAGACTTGGCCTGGCCTTTTCTTTAGCATAAGGATTCAGGGGGCTTTGTTTTCTGAGGGGGGAGGGGAAGAGTAACACAGTGCCCAAAGGGGTGGCTGACGGGAGACTGATGAGCTTCAGAATAATGTGCATGCGGAGCACATCCAAACTCGGCCTGCTGGTTGGATTTGTGTCCCTAGATTTTTAAAATAACCCCTACCTACTAAGCAAGCTCAGAGTCCACATGTGCACACTCATTACTGCAGAGCCCCATGCTACTGGACAGCCAGCCAGTCTGATATTAGGAAAATATCCGGCTTGAACCCATGTACACACCAAACTAAATTCAATTATGCAGCTTGTAGGGACATGTTCTGTCCACAGGGTCCCCTAGGTCAGGAAGCTGAGCCTATCTGTGAAGTGTGCAACTCACTGCCTGGCACACACGCCTGCAGGTAGGAAAGCATATGTGGCATTGAAACCCAAGTAAGGAGCCAGAGTAAGCCCACTCTCCTCACCCCTCCCCTCCCAAGGGGCCCAAGCAGCAGAGACAAGTACTGCAAACTCTTAATAAACAGCCTCTTCACACAATCTCTGAGAAGCAAGCGTGAAGGAATTATGGCCGATGGAGGCAGGGAAGTGAAATGAGTAATACATCAAAACTCCACAACCTTCCCAACAAAGAGCTTCCCAGCTGCTTTAGAAATGAATCGCCTGGGGTCAGCCGCCACTCCTTACAGACAAGGACTCTCCATGACTGAGGGACACGGTGGCTGCAGGCACAGCGGACACCAGCACCTGGGCTTCCTACCCCATGGGCACCACCTGGAGCTCAGCTGGCTCCCCTGAACATACTGCAAGATTATCTTTCAGGAGAAACATTTAGAATGTCACCGCAAGTCCAGCCCCACCCAGAGCAGTAAATGTCTTTATCCTTACAGGGTGAGGCAGAGCCAGGGAGAGCCAGGGAGGTGTGCTCCGCCCCTGCAGGCCTCCGCATGCCCTGTCGCCCCGTCATCCATGGGCTGCAGCAGAGCAGCCCAGCGTGGGGGATGGGGTGAGAGGGAGATCCCATCCAGCACCAAGGAGTCACCTAGACTCTAGGTTTGCTGAAACCCAACCTCCCAGCTCACCCACTCACACCCACTCCAGTTCCCGGGTTAGTGCTGGGATGGAGGACGTCTTCCCATGGGGGCCGTGGGAAGGCAGGTACAGCTCAAGTGGCCTGCAAACTTGCAACCGGTCCTGTCGCCGACTGGACCCTCGGCCCCAGAGCTGCATTTACTTAGCCCAGAAAGTAGGCCTCACTCTAAGGAATGTCCCATGGAAGAGCTATCGCAGCCTGATGGTGGCTCAGTGTTCTCGTTAAGACACTCAGCACTCACCTTCAGGCCTCAAGGAGAAACCCGCGGGAACCCGGACGTGCTCTGTGGTGCCCAATTCAGCAATGAGTGTCTGAGCAAGCTCATGGTCAGAGAAAAAGCCAGGGAGAGGGTCACTCCAGAACCTGTGGCCTACTGCTCGGTTCCACTCAGGCCCTGGGGTGGTTGTCAGACACCCACTGTACCGCAGCCCACAGACCAGATGGCCAAGAAATAGGGTGACCATGAGACTCTGGGGGTCAGAGGGCAGCCAGGGCTCTGGGTGCAGCACTGCGTTAAGGGAGACTTCAGTGTCCCCTGAAGTTCCCCTCGGGCTGTGAACAGGGGCCACCCTGGAACGTTCTCAGTGTGAGCCCCCTAGCAGTGGGTAATGGTCTGCTCTAGGAGCGAAGTGAGCAGCACACCACAAAATGTGGTTACAAACAAAATTGCTTGGATGCTGCAAACACTGTCCTCTAACGGGAACTCTCTCTTAAGCCCACAGAGACCAACCTGATCAAAAAGCTGTTTTCCTGTCGTGTTTGGCTGGATGGCGAACTCCAGCTCCGCATCCATGGTGGTAACTCGGACATTGATCTAGAAAACAGAACAAAGCAAATTACACTTAGTGGCCTTTTCTCTTAGGAATCATCTCCTGAGCCTTCCACAGAAGCTCAGAGCTACTCAGCAACATGGCAAGAGTGTGTTCCTCTCCTACAGCCATTCTCACTCTCATCACCCCCCCCCACACACACGCGTGCACACACTCCCCCCACCAACGGGAGGTAACTGATGAGTTGGAGTGTGCACAATCTGGATTTAATGTACGCGCTCCCTCTTTAGTAAAGCACGTTCACACTCAGGTCTAAGCCATTTTTCTACAAAAATCCTTTGATTACGGTTAGCTTATTTTCCACACACCACCTCCTACGGACCCTTACAACAAGCCAGTGAGGCACCAGTGGGGCGGCGAGCTGCTCTGAGAGTTCAGAGCAGGGCAGCAAGTGAAAGGAAGGGAGAGGGACCTACGTATACACCAGAATGTTTACGGCAACGTCAGAAACCATCTACATAGGGAAAGGAGAAATTCCATCAAAGAGGGCAGAATGTTATACAGTAATTTGAAACGGTAATTATAAAGATAGCAGAAACATGGAAAATTGCTTCAAAAATAAATCTGACAAGCAAAATGGTGTGTGCTCTATCGACGCAAATATGTCAGCTCTGTCGAGACAGAAGATGGAAGTAACGTATGACACTGGAGGTATCATCAGGATGTAAGACCGAAAACTGAGGTGGTAGTGATGTCTCTAATGTTGCCACATAGATACAGGCGAACTCTTCTGATATTGGCTGACTGAGGGAGGTCTAACAGTTCTGGCTTTGAGAACAAGATCAGTCTTTATAGATCACGTTTTTTTCTAACACTCAAGATTGCAATGATGGAGACTTCGATGCACACCCAGTAACTCTTAAAGGTTCTACAATGGGCATTACTAGCAAAGAAAAGGGAGGCATAACTGTCCAGAGCCCAATCTCAAGTCCACAAATTAAAGAACTGAAGTGTGCTGAGAAAAGCAAGATTGGGCATATTTAAAATTCTTCAATTATATTAAAAATATAAAAACTTGTTTCTTTTCCTGTTGGCAATAATTTATTTTAAAAAATAAATCACAAAATAGTTATAAAGCATGAAATAAAGCAAATGTATCTATTACAGTTCGAAGGGCACATCTTACAGAGATGCGAAACTCAGGCCCATAGTCCAAGGTTCCAGTAACAAGCGCAGCTCAAAATTACACACTGATGATGAGGCCACAGTGAGTGTCACACTCAAAACGGAAACGAGGAGGGGGGCTGGCAAATGCTGGGCTTAGATATGCTTTTCTTTCTCTGTTCTTTACAGATTCAGAAACTGAACCACCAAGCAATTTGTAGCAGATGCAACTACCCTGGTTAAGACAAATATAAAAGCTCAGAATTTATGAACAGATTAGACTCTACATTCTAAATCTTGATCACTTCTAAATTTAATGCCAGTGAGAAAATGTCACTTCCTGAAACCAAAGCTAATAACATAAAAAGGTGGCACCATCACGCCGATTTTTAAGCATTTTACAAAATGATTAAAGGAATTCAGGAAAAAAACTATTTAAAGGTTCTGAATCAGGTTGATATTTGACTCGAAGTTCACATAAATCTTTGAAAAGGCAAATGACGAGCAAAATGAATACTTTCACTGAGGTTGGACACAAGCCGGTATGTATAAAGCGAACGTCTGAGAAATTAAGCGTGGTGAGGTCCATGTAACCTGCACAAACTACACCTCCCATCGCAAGGACTTGATCTGACCACCAGCAGCTCCAACACAAGCCACTGGCCAAGTCTGGGTTGCCCTGGCCTTCCCAGGCCTCTTTTCACACGCTCCGATGCCCGGGGGCAGCCATGAGGTCACGTGCACAACCTCAAACAAAGATGGCAAATCTAACAGCACATAAAGTTCTCCCGACACCGCAGTAACAAATAAAATGGGACAAGCGGCAGGAGGAAAACAGGCTTTCCCTCCGTCCCTCAGTCCACAGATCCCGTCAGAAGGAGGAATTCCAAGTTCTGCTGTGGAGATGTACCAGAATTTTTATTTTCAGAACCCCCCTAAAATTACAAAATCAAATTAATTTTAATGAATATATCCACACACTCACATACTGTGCATGTTCCACAATCATTTTTCTGATATTAACTTGTCAACTACACAATATATTATTCTTGAAACTGAGTTTTTGACAATCTGATATATTTTTTAAACATCTTAATATATCCCTACTTTAAAAGACATGTGTGGAAGGTATATAAAGTCATCTCACTCCTTGGAAAAGAACCGCTGTTTTCATCTCATTTCCCACATTTGCTCTAAATTCTCCATCATGTATATACATTTGTATTTAACTCTGCACATCCAGGTTCTTCTTAGCAATTTTCTAGCTCAAGCTGCTTGACTGCGTTATTGCGCTCAGACATGAAGCATGTGCTCTGCTGTGCAAGATTTATTTGGTATCAGGCTTCATCCCAGGAAACTTATATTGTTTAACTTTTAAATATCCTTATCTTAGTACTTTCTGTTGGTTTATTTCCAAATTAATTTTAATCCATGTGTGTATATTATATCAGATACAGTGCATGCTGTACAATCTTGACGTAGGCTGAGATGGGAGGACTCCTGAAATCTAAACAGGAATAATATGTTAATGACCAGTGGCCAAGCCACTCAACCTTATGGGTGTGTATCTGTCACCCGACTAGTCATTACCCTTCGGTGTTTCTCACCAGGGTGCTGCTGGCATTCTGGGCAGCACAAGCATTCGCCCTACAAGGCTGTCAAGTACTGTAGAATGTTCAGCACCTAACTAAACACAGGTGTCCCCAGTCACTGGGACATCTAAAGGTTACCCCCCCACACACACACATTTCCAAATACTCTCTGGAACAAAGAGGAGGCTCCTACTCAGACTAAGGACCACAGCACAATACTGCCTTAGTCAAGAATATGCTAAACAGTTCCATGTTTATACAGACTACTGACATTATTTTCAATTTTATGGATCTTTAACAATATGCTAAAATCAGCATATACTTTTATTGAAATTTAAAAGGAAACATTTACTGAGACGACAGGACCATTTATATACATATTTTGGTCCACTTATTCAGGGGCCTTAAAAGCAATCTGGCTTTGGCAATTAAGGAAACATCTAAATCCCACCTCTTTTTCACAACCCTTGTGATAGGTTTCCATGGTCAGCCACTGTTTTTGGTGAACTCGATGGTGGGGTTGTGTGGTTATGCACGATAAGTGGGAAGTGGCCCCACAACAGGCCGAGGTCCATCAGCTTACTGACCACCAAACACCCAAACCATGTGCAAAGACTGGGGAAAGAGCACATACTTGACAATTTTATCATCTTGGCATGTCCCCCAGATCACATTTCCTCAAAGGCAATATTCACTGAAGGAGGCAAAACCACACCATAGGTGTGGGACAGGTATGTGTGTAGAGTGGCAGTTAGTCAATGAAAATCTACCCCCTAGAAGGCAGTGTTGACCTCAGGCTTGCCAAAATACTGAAAACTTTTTAACATTCATTCTGCTTTGTTTGGAGCGGGTGGTGGTAAAGTTTAATTTTGCTCATGTGCCCCCACCCCATACACACACGCAAAGAACCATGTGGTTGATGGCGCAGATGGTAACCTAGTAATTCATGTCTCCCTTCCAAGTGCTACTCCAACTAAAGCTAAGATGCAAAGTCACACTGTGAGGTCTGAGATGTCAGAACACATAAGGAGCCAGACAGGATCATACTCCATACCTACATTTATTTATGAATGTCCATTGTGATAACGGACAATTGTGATAGTAAGTTTAGATATGGGAGTTAAGTTAGCACTCAACTGATTAAAAATAATGAGGTCTTTCTACAACTATGCACAATGTCAGAGTTTTAGAATACAGCAACTTATCTTAGACACAAGTCAGGAAAACTTGGCACTGACCATGCCTGAACCCCTCCAGTGGGTTTGTGTGTATTTTTCACACTGACCACATTCAACAGAAAAACCCTTCCTTTTTTTGCCCCACACAGTAGTTAGCTTAGCAGGTGAGCTGCAGTCTTCCTTCAGTAGGAGAGCTAAGTCTCTGACCTGTTACTAGAATATCAGTATATGCAAGAGACAAATGTCTAAACAAAGAAACAGGAATGAATTTAGCTTTATTTCTAAAACAAGAACAAAACTGGCCAGCAAAACGTCTTAAATTTAAGCAAAAGGCTGTGCACGTTTGTTTCTCTCCCCATGAATGACTAGAGTTCCACTGGTATTTTGCTCCCGGTCACTAGACTATGTAATGCATATATTATTGAACATCAGGATTCAACACATAAAAATTCCTTTGCCTTAGTTAATGAAGACATTGAAAACTTAATTGTCATACTCTCTACCCTCCCTCTGCTTAATAATCTACTCTTTAAAAAATTATATTTGCTGTTCTTATTAAGGGTCAGCTCAGCTCAAAACTACCATTCTACACACTGAAGAACTGTAACAGCATCATTCTTCTGTTCCCAGCCCCCCCCATCCAGTGGGCACCTTGCATTCTTTGAGGCTCATGAACCCCACAAACACCAATCAAATGCCTGCTGGGGGCACTGACACCATGAGGGTCACTGGGGACACAGAGAGGAGTCAGACCTCCCTTGCCCTTGAGCCACTTCCGACTTAACACATAGAGATGGACCTCAAGTAGCTGTCATACTCCGGAATGGGACTAACCATTAGAATCCCCAGAGCAGCTTTACAAACACTTGAGTTTCTGGGCCTCAGCCCAAGAGCCTGTATTTTTCTAAAGCTGCTCAAGTGATTTTGAGGACTGGCCAAATTCACCCAACAGCGGGGCAAGAGCGTAGCAGCCTGGAGGCCTGGGCTCAAGATCTGGCACTGTAACCTACTGAGGACCTCAAGCAGATGAGGTCGCCCTCACTGGGCCTCAGCTCCTTATCTGCAAAAGAAGGTCTGGACTAGGTGCCTTGAGGTGCTTTCCAGCTCTGAAATGTGAAGTCTGAAGTCCAGTAGGGCAGGGGCGATAATTAGAACAAGGAGGGGAGGCAGACTCCACCTTAGGATTCATGCAGATGGCCCCGGAGGATCCAGGAGAAAAGAGCTACCTCGGACCCTATCACCAGGTGGCCAGGAGATTGCTTTTCCGGACAAAAGAAAGGCTCACGCCAGTGTTCACAAAAGAAAGGCTCAAGCCTGTGTTCACACTGCCTGGAGGGGGACGCAGCTCTCCTGCAGGGGACACCGAGGGACAGGCTTCATTGCTGCAATGCAACTGACATCTCTTTCCAACAAAAAAGAGGATTAAAGGTGTTTAAACCCCAATCTCCTTTTTAAAACAACACCCAATGACAATTCACCCTACTACAAAAAATCCATTGTCTCCTCTGCTCATTCGCTCCAACAGCTGAGCAATCACGACGGGACAGACAGGCCTGGGCGTCCCAGCCAGCCCCTGCCCCAGCAGGCCCCAGTCAGAAGACGGCCACCTCCTCACAAGTAAAACGAAGCTTGTAATTGAAACGATTGTATCTGTAAGGGATCTTCCAACTTGAACACTCTATGACTCAAAAATTATCTGAGTGCCCTCTGATCCCAGTGGTTGTGGAGCTCTCTGCAAAATTATCTGAATGTAAAGAGAGAGCGACAAAGAGCCGATACACTGGGGGAGGGGGCACGGCGTATTCTGAGGTCACAGAAGTTAAGGCTCTGTTTCTTTTTTCTTTCTTTAACTGAAAGGCTTTTGAGTGTCTTTGCTGTGTTCATGCAAATTGTGAAATCCCAGGAGGGGCCTCAGTCTAAGTTTCCCAGATTGCTCAGCCCACGGAGGTTTCTTTTCCATAGACTATCCCAAAGGACCAGGAATTTTCAGAATACACTGAAAAACATGAGTTTTGAGTCTTCCCAGTTGAACTTTTTCAAAATGGTATATCTAAAACGCCTGCTAAAGAGCCTGCAAAAAAAGCACTGAGGTAACAATGAAACATATTTTGCTTCTAACCCAGACAGGTGGCTGAATTTTTGGCTGTCAAATGATCTCCCTTTATTATTTTCATTTTGGTAAATAAATATTGGGCAGTATTTCCTCTGGGAAGTGTCTGCTTCCTCCTGAAACACTTTAAACTTGGTCTAAGTTTACCTCTCCCGTCACACTTTTTACAGAACAGATTCAACTGTACTAAAGACCAAGACAGGAGGGGAAAGTTCCAGACCAATTTGGCCACAAACTTCACAGAAAAGCAGCCATTCATGTCTCCTCAGACAAAGAGACCAGGCTTCGTGTTGGCAGCCAGGACAGTGCAGGGGAAAAAACCTGCAGGGATTTTACTATGTACTCACTCAAGAATCAGGAGAACCCTGTAAAGGGAGATCCTTTACATGGGAATAGAAAGAGAGATGCAAATGGTAACATTTGAATGTTTGAATTTCAGGCAGTGGACTCAGTGATAACAGATTAATCCCCGTATTATCACACCTGCATTTACTCAAAAATTAGTCTGAGCAGAACCATCCAGGCACCACGGAGATTACATTGAGAGCCTGACCTTTCGCAATCGTTTAAAATGTCAGCGCTGTTTTCCAACATTCCAGCCCTCTTCCGAAGGTGCCACTTCAGCAACTTCGAACAGCTTTCAAATATTTGGATAAGGCCTTTCAAATACGTAGCAAGGCTCTGATAGGAAGCAGATCCAGTCAACTTTCTCCCACAGCTGGGGGCAGAGCAGCAGGGGAGTCCAGCAAGGAAACATTCTCACAGCTGATAACAAACGAGCGCGAAAAGCACTGACGCCTGTTTGGTTCAGTTAACTGAAAAATTACACAGACAATGTTGTATTTTGATTTCCATGTTGAGTCGTTACGTACTTTTTAAATAACAGTTTTGTGGAAATATAACTTACAACCATAATATTTGCCCATTTAAAATATGCAATTCAGTGGTTTTCTAGCATATTCACAGTTATGCAACTGTCTAATTTTAGAACATTGCGTCACCCCCAGAAGACACCCATGACCATCAGCGGTCATTCCTGTTACTCCTTCCACCCAGCCCTCGCACCCACAAACCTACTTTCTGTCTCCACAGATTCCCTATTCTGGACAGTTCATATAAATAGAATGTGGTCTTTTGTGACTTGTTCTGTCACTCAGCATGACGTTTTCCAGATTCATCCACGTTGTAGCATGTGTTGGTGCTCCATTCCTTTTTTACTGTCAAATAATATTCCACTATCTGGATAGGTCACTTTCGTCTATCTAATTTGAACTAGACTATCTATGGTCAAATTGGTAAGAAAAAATTTTTTCTTAGGGGGAAACAACGATGAAAGAAATTTTAAAAAACTAAAATTTAATGTAAGTTTACTGTTTTTAAGTGTAAATGAAAATATTCTGTGTTCTCAGGAAGAACGCACCAGCTGCCAAACAAACTCATGTGAACACAGCAGAAAACAATGACTCCCACCCTCCCACGCCTCCTCTCTTCTGAAGCCCGAAGTAATTTTAGCCCTTGAATTCTTGCCGACTTCCTCACTTTACACGACAGGATGGCACAGGGGGCACAGGTGGGCCAGGCTCTTGCTCAGGGTTCTCCCAAGCAAATCGTGTTCTTCCCTTACATTTTAAGCAGGGGCTGACATTTAACTGCAATGGGGCCCAGCATGCCATAGCTGGCACTCAATATAAGTACTCCAAACCCCCAAATATTTAACTAATCACCACCTATATATTTTGGACTTTCTTGAATTAACTTAAACCCCTCCAGGGCCCTAGTCACTGCTGCCCGAGGAAACGTGGTGATCCCAGATGTGTTTTGTGAAGTCTGCTGCCCCTCAGCAACAGCTTAGGAAACCAGGGCAGTGCCCCTTACTGCTGTTCCCTGGCCTGGCCTGCAGTGCGCGCCTCTAAGGCAGCACTTCCCTAACCTGAACATGCAGAGTCACCTGGAGGGCCTGTTCAAACTGCTGCCGGGGCCCAAGGCCCAGATTCTGACTCAGGAGGTTGGAATGAGGCCCATGAATCTACGGCTCTCCCAGCTCACAGGTGAGGCCTCACCCAGACAGCCACTGCTCTCAGGGGCTAGGGAGCATCCTGAAAATGCAAAAGGCCCCCAGCTCCTTTTGGCACAGTTAATGTACTTACTGCTATTTACGCTCCATCGTGGGAGGGTATCCCACTCAAGTGTCACTCATGGTAATGGAGTACAGACCTGAACTCGCAGAGGCAAGTTTTTCTTAATGAAACTCTGTATCCCAACAGATGGGTCCCTATTTTAGTGCTCTCTCTGGATCCTGAGCTCCTTACCTTTGAGAAAGATAAAAACCAGCCTCTATGCACAATACTCCAACTCAGTATATCACCGCGTTAGCTCAGACATACAGTGGTCACTTTTCACAAACGCTGGCTAGCAAATAACTGACCTCTGTAAAACATGACCCCTGACTTAGCAAACCTTCTCCGGCTAAGTGTAGAACATAACCCCTAACTTAGCAAACCTTCACCACTCAGTGTGGAAATGGAGCAGTCGACTTCAGCCAAGGAAAGCAAAGTCAGAAAGCCCCGAAGGCCAGTGGACTTTTTGTTTTTCAGCTCTTTTCCATATCACCAACCCTTTGCAGGATGTCACAGTAATGGCTACTATTTAAAAGATAACTTTGCTTCTATCTATTATATAGAATGGATCTTTGTCTTAGTTAAATGTGCAATGCTGCTCCCAGGAACACTGTTTACACAAACAGGATTATATAAAAATAGTTGCCACTGAAAACCCAATGACCTTATTTTGCATTGTTATAGTTTCTAGTAAACATCTAGTTAGAAGCATCCAACTTCTACTCAAGAAAAGCAGTCCACAAACCACCCTGTTGTACACAATTCTTTTAAGGAGAGGCCAAAGTAAAAACCAATATGTGGCTAATGGAAGGTATTTATCAAAATACCGAAACATTACTGTATAGAGAGAAGACAAGTAAAATAGAGATGTGGTCCCTTAAAGCATGATTTTTCATTAAATGGAGTGAAATCCGCATTAACATGATACTGCACAGGCAAAAAAAAACCCCAAAACAACCTGGCCAGAGCTGGGAGGCAGTGGTCCCTCTCTCTCAAACGCTCCCACCACTAGCCATAGCCACCTGTCACCATGTGCCCAGAGCAGGTTGGCCTCAAAGTTAAAAATTCCAGGAATACATGTTTAAGCTCTAGCTTTTTTAAAAAATGTGTATTAATTTCAGAGAGAGGGAGGGAGAGGGACAGAGAGAAAGAAACATCAATGATGAGAGAGTCATTGATTGGCCGCCTCCTGCACGCCCCTGACTGGGGGTCAAGCCCGCAACCAGCACATGTACCGACTGGGAATCGAACCCCAATCTCCTGGATCTTAAATTGATGCTGAGCCACTGAGCCACGCCCGGCCGGGCTAAACTCTAGCTCTTAACACCAGATTTCCTGGGGAAATAACAGTGTAACTCTATCTTACTAGTAAATTAGTCCTACGGCAGATCTGCAAACTAATGAATAATGACATAATACTGCTGACTCCTTTCTTTCAAGCTCCTCTGTATCTTCAGTTTAAATTATACCCCATCACATCACTTGATATTGTCTTCTCTTTCAAGGTTAAAAAGAAATTAAGAGTGAAGGTGAGGAGATTGGCACAGGCCTAAGAAAATGTTCAGATGCCAAAGAGAACTGGTCATCTAGCTCCACATATCTTCTAAAAAGTCTTTGTAACTAAATGTAACAAAAATTGTCAGGGAATTTGGTACAAGTCCCAGGCATCATTTTGTCTGTAGCACAACCCAACAATGACAGATGAGTAGGATGGATACAAAACTCTTATTCTGATAAAGTTTTCATAGAATTATATAATACCAGGATAATAGTCTAGTCTTTTATGGCCTAGTAATGGGAATGATAAAGCCATCAAATGTTAGAGCTCACAAGAGTCCACTTGTGACAACTCCTAGAAGGTTCAAAGTGCTGGCCCACAGTCTCAGTCACTCCTAGAACTTGCCTGGGGGTCACAGATGAGCGGTCACACTTCTGGGAACATGAGGTACTAAAAATTACCGAGGACTGCTCGATGCTGGTATTAGCTGCTCTCTGGTCTCCTGGTGCCCATCACAGAGCTCCAGGTAACAGCCCCTGCCTTGTGATGGTGGTATTTCCCCATCAGAAAAATCCAAGCTAGGCCAGGAGTGGACTGGTGCTGACAGTTGCTGGAAGGACTCTCCCTGCAGGGAGTATCTATCAAGAAACTAAACTAACCTGCCACAACCTAGTGCCTCTGGCTAAGTCATTATCCCTCTGGGCTACAACAGTCCTGGCCTTCCCTCCCCTTCCTTCCACATGGAGGTGAAAAAAGGGAGTCACTGCTTAGTGCTTGCCTGAGGTGATAATTACTAAGGAAAAGCAAGGTCTACTTCAAATGAGCCAACTTAACTCAGAAACAAAGTAGTTGTCTAGTTGAGTTTCTCTATTTAGTTTAAGAAACTTAATTTTAGGACGTGTGAGTATAAACTTTAACTTGGAGGAATGGGGGTGGGGGTGCTAGGCCCCTCCCTGCTCAGCCCCGCAACTCTTATCCAGAGAGAGCACTCACCTGCTTAACAGAGAATTCTGCTGTCACTTAAAGGAATTCTGAGGGTAACTTAATCATGAAGATTAACACTACATACCCCTTACCTCCTTTTCTACCCTGCTCTCCACCACCCTTAGGCTACACTTACAACTTAAAAGCTAAATTCTTAATATGTAGCAGATAACAACAGGGCAGTTTTAACATGAAAGATGGGTCTTGAAATTTCCAAATTAACTTTGGTTTCAGGTAGGTTATGTTACGTTTGATATCATCTTTTATGTTTTATAGATGTATATGTTATAAACAGAACCATTAAAATAGTGACAAGGTGTAACTATTTTGTAGGGTGACTCTACATGGGATTACTTGGTGAGAGGTATACAGTTATCGTAGCCTGATACCTTCTTTTAAAGACTGGGGAAACTGAGGCCCCAAAAGGTTTACGCCACTTTCTCAACTCCTGGTAATCAGCTCCTAAAAATATTTATATTTGTATAGCTCTTAAACATTATTCCTAAAGTTGTATCTCTCAATATAATGAGTCAATGGCTTTAAACTTTTGAAACGTTTGTATTTCCAAATTCCAGGGTGAAAAATTATGTAAAATTATGCATAAGAAGGAAGTGCCCACATTAACCAATAATCGTCATCCCATAATTTCAAGAACATGCAATGAAATTCCAGCTTTCTAAACAGTTCCTTTTGCCTCTGAAAGTAAGCCACTTCCTGCCCCCAGACCCACTTCCTGTCAGCGAGGCCTCTTAACAATACAAAAAGCGGACAAACCAGTCCTGTCTGTACTCACTATAACCAGAGGAAATCTCGACCTTAGAGTCAGAAGGGAACTTTCTCAGCAGTGGCATTAAAAAGAGGGCCAGTTCCCTCTACAATAAAACCGTGCTGGGAACAGTCTGTGCTGACCATGGGTTAAGGCACTGCTCATGGAAGGAGAAACTGAGGCAGTAAGAAAGTGCTTTCCTGGATTCTGACAAATGAAAAGGTCATTGCTCTTACCCAAGTTCCAAGTCTGTGCTGCAGAATAACACTGGTGGGCATTCCCTCACCTGCATGTGAAAATAATAGTTCTGATACCCATTAGCTGCCCATTTTTAAGTGTTTTTTTAAAAATATATCTTTATTGATTTCAGAGAGAGGGAGGGAGAGGTAGAAACATCAATGATGAGAGAGTCATTGACTGGCTGCCTCCTGCACGCCCCCCAACTGGGGATCGAGCCAGCAACCCAGGCATGTGCCCTGACCGGGAATTGAACCACCATCTCCGGGATCCTAGGTCGATGCTCAACCGCTGAGCCACGCCTGGCTGGGCAAGTGGTTGGTTTTTGTGTGTGAGTGTCTATAAGCAGACACTGGGAATGACATATATAGTGCATGTAATTTTAATATGGGGACTAAACTATAATGCTTAGACACCACTTTACAGAGGAAAGGGGAAAGAAATAGGCAAAGAATGTTATATTCTGCAAAAGAAACTATTCCTTTTCAGAAACAGTCTCCCTCCTTCTCCTTGCCCCACCCCAAGGCAGGCAAAATAAATTACCCTTCAAGGTGACTTTATCTAATAAGCCTGAAGTCTTGACTCTGTAACATGTGATTTTGGTTTTACTAGCTGTTATACACACCTCAGCACCAATTTAGTCCACAGAAAAGTGAGGTTAATAATATCCACAAGCTCAGGATCCCATAAAAGACAAAGTAAGGGGCAGGGCCAACAAGGCTACCACATGCTACAGTGGTTTTTCGAGGCCCATAAAACATAGGAAATTAAAGACATGGACTGAAGTTTCACTACCCACCCAGAATGTACTATTTTCTTTGTAAATTTAGAAGTCTGTCAAGAGTCTTTCTAATCTGGGGGGGGGAGCAGCCTGTGAACAAATGAAAATGTCAAAACAATGTAAATGTTTGCTAAAACCTGTTGTTTTAGGGAAGGACGTATAAAATAAACCATACTTGAATCTTGAGCTGTTTCTGATATAAATCTTTGCCCCTAGTAAAGATCACATGTGCAGAAATATCTTGCGGTGTTAAAGAACATTTGTCCTGCAAGACACTTAGACAAGATGTATTTGAACTTGACCAAAAAGTCTCTACTTTTGCCATCTATCAAAACTGGAGAGTAAGATCCAAGTAGTTTTTATAAATCCAAACTAGATCAGTAAGCTTACAAAATCTGCTTGAATAAGCAAACTTCACTAAACCATATGCTTTTAAACTACCTTGTGTATCCGAATTTATACTGTTAAAAAACACACACACCTGTGTAATTTATACTTTGTCACGATCAAGTATGTTACATCTGGAATAGGACTATAACTGTGTACATAACTGCTTGATGGGACCAAGACCTTGCGTGCAGGGTACAGACCTCTCACCCGCCCATTTCCGGCAGCTCTGGTCGGTGAGTTTCCCGCAGGGCCCATCTCCTCCCACAAGGCCGCAGCCACAGCCCCAGCTCGCAGACTGCACACTGATCTCCTAACGTGGCTGCATGAAATGCCACTTGGTGGGGCCTCCCATTATTATGCTCACTTCAGAATCGCAGCTCGGAGAACACTGCTACCGAGACAATGACCTATTTCCAGTTGGGTCACAGCACCCTGCCCCTCCCCCACCAAAAGAATCGTGGGAACAGAGTAAGAGTGGACGAGCTGGGAACAAACAGCTCTGTGTGCGCCAAGTCAACTGCAATTCTGACTGAGATCTCCTTTAATAGAACATGTGTGTGGAGGGAGAGATGGCCCTGGTGGGAGGAAATCGGCCACACCCTGATCAGAACACAAAAGGTCTCCCAAGAAATTGTGGGTCTACTCCACGGACCCACGGAGAATGGCTCACCAGCGGCGGGCAGGGCAGGGTCCCCTGCACCAGTTCTCAGCTGTGGTGTCCAGGACTTCAGACCCAGGGGAAGGACACATCCCTTCCCACGAACCCTCTCCCTAGACTCTAGCATTTGGTGACTTGATTTGGAAACATGACAGCACCTTTCCCTTTCACCCTTATAATGTGCTTTTAGAGAACAAACTTTTATTTTGGAAAATTGGAAACATTCACACAAGCAGAGAGAACAGTTTAAGGAGCCCCATGTACTGTATTCTTCATCTAGCCCTGACACCATCAACTTTCAGCATTCTTGATTCAGCTCCTTCCCACCACCTTAAAAATAATTTCACTGGCACATTTAAGGCCTTCACATGTATCATTTCACTTGTGAAAAACACCAGTATGTAGCCCTAATGGACACACACACACAAAAACCATACCATTATTACTTCCAACATAATTCAAAACTATTCCTTAATATTTAAAATGTAGCCCGGCTGGGCGTGGCTCAGCGGTTGAGCGTCGACCTAGGATCCAGGCGATCGGGGTTTGATTCCCAGTCAGGGCACATGCCCGGGTTGTGGGCTCGATCAATGACTCTCTCATCATTGATGTTTCTCTCTCTCTCCCTCTCCTTTCCTCTCTCTGAAATCAATAAAGATATATAAAAAAATTAAAAATAAAAAAATAAAATAAAATTTAGTCAGTACTCAATGTCCCCCATTACCTCAAAGATACCTTTTTACAGTGGATTTGTTCAGGTCACACAATGCACCTGGCAGCCTTGTCATCACACTATATTTCTAAACAGCCCTGTTTGGCCAGTTTCTTAATAATAAACATCAAGTGTTCCCCACCCCATCTTCCCACTAAGTCCCACTTAAGAGTCTCGCCCAAATAGCAATGTGTTATGTAAGCAGATACTTCAACAAGAGACAACATCCGCAATTATTTAACCAAGGCAATGAAACATCCTGATCACAATACTTTACTAACATACATGACATTTTCACAGAGGTGGCTCTCATCTAATATTTATGTTCTAAGCTTTTGCCAAGTGATCTGTGGTTCAATTTGCTTTCTAAAAGCATAAGGAACAAGGCTGGACATCCTGCTAAGACTTATTTTACAAGAAATCTATAGATGCAGTAATGGTAGAACAGGCAAAATATTATCTGAGAAAGAACAAGTTTCCCTGAACCTTGATGCCTGAGAAACGACGGAAGACTCTCGTGGGTATGGCCAAGATGACGCGCTCACCACCAAGCCTATCTGAAAAGTTCTTGGAGAAATACCATCTCGGCTCATTGTCCCACGTCAGAGTGACTGACAAGAAAACAAGAAACAGACAAGCCTGGGCAGCGTGGCTCAGGGACTGATCATCGACCTGGGGTCCGGGAGATTGTAGTTCGATTCCCGGTCAGGGCACATGCCCAGTTGCAGGCTCGATCCCCAGTCGGAGGCGTGCAGGACGCAGCCAATCAATGGCTCTCTCCTTATTGAGGTTTCTCTCTCTCTCCCTCTCCTTTCCTCTCTGAAATCAAGACATTTTTTTTTTTTAAAAAGACAAAAGCACAGCACACTCTGCCCACTCAGATGTCACTCCACCCAGTGGTTTTAACTCTTCGCCCACCAGAAGGTGAGAGGAAAAATAAAAGTGCCTCTGTTCCTGGCGAAGCCGAGATGGAACCGGCAGCAGGGAGCCCGTCACTCCCAGGCACTGTCTCAGCTGCTTGAAGGTAACCTCGGGACCTAGAACCCTGCACAGTAGGTACTCTATTGGTTGAATGAATTCATTTTATGGAGGGATGTGGGTGATGTTCACTGTGGTGACAAAAGGACAAAATCAGTGAATATCTGTTGACTGTGAGGCTCAGTCAGAAAAAAAGAAAGCCCGTCCCAAGAGACGACAGTTTATTTCATCAGACGAGAGTTCTACAATGACTGTCCTCTGTGGTGACAGAGAAGAGAGAGGGCCAGGCACAGGGCCAGGCGCTTCCCCATGCTGTCCCTGTCCCATGGGCCTCATCAGAGCCTCGAAGGAAAGCCCTGGACCTTGTGCACCAGGTGACAAAGAGGGCCCAGGGACTCAGAGACGCTCCCCACGAGCACCCACTCAGGCGTGCGCCTGCCCACTTGGTAATTCTCCTTCCCTCTACTCATCTGCCAATGCAGCAAGAAGGAACATTTGTTCTAGAAGCAGGGAACAGTGCTTCTCCCCTCCCCCAAACCACTGTCTCTCACTGCAGCAGGGAGACAAGAGACAGAGAAGCAAATATCTGACACGGTTATAGGTAGAAATAAGTTCTATGAAGTAAAATACAGCGGGCGCAGGGTGGACAGTGAGGGGCTCCATTTCAGACAGAGCAGCCTAAACAAGGGACTGACACAACACCATCTACAGTCAGAAATTCTTACACACTCTATGGTAGGTGGGAAGGTAATTTTAAATTGTCAGTGATAAAAAAGCAACTCATTTATGTAACACTCACCTTCCAACTCAAATATCAGGTACAAACTGCTTTCTTTTAGCATCTGCCAAAAATCTGTCATTGTACAATGGCTTAGCTAGTGAGACACCGGATGCTGCCACTTTCTCCATAGAAACAAGGGCTGCCGGAAGGCCAGCTTTGTTTAAAATCTGACCTCACCACCACCGTGCCTGCCCCTTGAAGGGCTTTCCCAATAAATGACCAGGCTCAGAGCCTGTGATTTTTTTTTTATTGGAAACAGTGGGATGGACCTGCTTCCTAATATTATTAACTTAGTCATAAAATATATGCAATGTATAACAAATGCTTAACAATAATTATTTTTGTCCTAATGCAGGAGTTGGCAATTTTTCTTCTGCAAAGGACCAGATAAATATTCTGGGCTGCGCAGGCCATATTCTGTGCCTGTTGCATATTCTATATTGTTTTTGTTGTTTTAAATAACCTTTAAAATTGTAAAAACCATTTCTAGCTGGGAGTCCATACAAAAACAGGCTACAGCCAGACGTGGCCTTTGCCTACCCCATCCTAAAGTAAAAACAATTATTTAACAATATCTGTTACGACCACATACATACACACACACACGTTTAAACTAATCTCTCAGGCAAAAATAGAAAAGGAAATTAGGATGTGGAAAATGACTTAAAGAAAGGTAAGTAAAACCTGATATACTTGGCTACAGCAGTTTGACCCTCAGATGGTATTTGTTCCTGTTTCATCAATAAAAGTTAAGTCAAGGTCACAATATTCAGTTTGTTTTTAAGGTTTGTTTTCTCAAATGCATTAGATTGAAACGATAATTATGTTAATGCAGCTTTCATTTCCTTTGAAACAGCATTACCACTGATCTTCAAGGTGTTAAAAAAAAAAAAAAAAGGCTTAGAGAATGGAATGTGAATCAAAGAAAAACAGAACTGACCACTGCTATTATGGCAATGCCCTTCTGCCCTCGTGCACTGGTGAGCTCCTATGCATCCCTCAACACCCACCTAAGCATCTCACCAGCTGAGAGGCCTCCCAGCTCTCCAGGGCACAACCTAATCTTCCTCTGTGTGCACCTCTATTACCACACTTACCACCCTGTGCTGCCATTCTTTGTTTACCTATCTGACTCCCCTTTTAGACTGAGAATCCCTTAAAGGGAAAACCTATGTTCCTTATTTTAACAGTCCCAACACCTAGCACGTAATGACACATAACAGGACTTCAATAACAAGGAAGGAACCCATGTGAACTACAAGGGAGTTTTGACAACTGGGAGACACAGAGGATGGAAAGCAGATAACGTTAGAGAAGCAGTTTTCAATTGGTGTGCCGCGGGGCACAACAGTGTGCACACGAATTTTTAGAACATGTGGTACCTGACTCTTTAGTCAGGGGCACTGACCTCTTTTCCCTTAGACTGTCAAAAAAAATAGCAACAGCCAGCACAACAACAGCCATCAGGTGTGAGTGAATCAAAATTATACCTATTTTTTGTCAGACCAGCAAAAAATCTATTTTTTAGTATGCTGCAGAATTTTAGTAATTAGTTTACATATGCCAGGAGGTGAGAAAGGTCACTGCGTTAGAGTGTTCCTTTCCACTAAATACCCCAAGCCTTTCACACGGCTGTTTTCCTTAGGCCTATTGACACACGCTACCTTTATAGCAACTCAGAAATGAAAATCCTTAGTTTTAGCTACAGGTTACACTGAAAAGTTTGTAAAACAAATTTCTAGGTGAAAGAAATACACAAGAAATACATAGCACTTACAGTACCTGAAGAGATAAATTGTTTGAATTTCACAGATACAAGCTTTGTCTCAGTTTATTTTATGTAACATTCTTTTCATTTAAAAACTTTATTCCCATTTTACAAATGACAAAATTGATTCACAGAAAGGAAATGGCTTGCCAAAGGAAGGGTAAGTAGTTAATTATGAAACTGTTCTTTATGTGGCTCTTTACATTTGTATTTGAAAAAATACATACATTAATTATATATTAAGCATTTTATTTTAATCAAAAGTCTCTAGTGACCTTTAGCACAATGTTGTTTGTTTCGTTTTGTTTTCTTAACTATTTACAGAAGTCTAGAATAAGAGCTTTATTTTTTATGTCCACAGGCATGGATGGTATGTTAGAAGGGAAGTAATTCAACCTTCTGGTCTCTTCATAAAATATTCCATATTTAATTAGTTGTGGCAAACACAGTTAGTGCTTAAATTAAAAACTAACTGGAGTATTTGGAGAACCCACTGGCATAACTCAAAATGCATTTACTGATTCTGAAAACAGGCTGTGAATTTTATTGCTTCGGATTGGAATTAAATGTCTAAACACTAAGGAAGTGGGCGTACTAAATCATCCTAAGAATCTCCAAATTGTCAAAGATAGGCAAAAGTTCAAGTAGCCCTGGCCAGGTGGCTCAGTTGGATGGAGCGTCGCCCTACAGACTAAAAAGGTCAGGGTTAATTTCCCATCAGGGTGGAGGCAACTGATTAATGTTTATCTCTCTCATCGATGTTTCTCTCTCTCTCAAATCAATGAAAAGACACACCATCAGGTGAGGATTTTTTTTAAAAGTTTAAGTAAAAACAAAAACAAAAAAACCTAAGAAAAATTATAATAACTCACTAAAAATAATGATACTGTTTCGCTTTCCCAAACTATTCAAGTATTAATAAAATTATTCAAAATTTTGTTAGAAATTATATTACTACTTAGGACAGTAACTAACAAGAGAGGCCAGTGTGGAAGGACTAAGGTGAAAAGAATGTCTGGCCCCTCTTCCCCTTGAAAAACAAAGAGCCAGAATTTGCGAGCCCACTGGCCACTGCCAAATTAAGCTCTGCAACTGGACTCCCTGCAGAGAGAAGCTCAAATCAGAGAGATGCTATCGTCCATCTTAGCTGCCCTTGTCCTTCTGGAGCCTGATACCCATCCAGCCTCTCCCCTTTCCTACCCCAGCCACAGTCCAATACCAATGATGGCAGCCCTGGCGCTGCAGCTGGAACTTGAAGAAAGGGACTATGACAGTGCCCGCCTGAACAGATGCTCTGCCACCACACTGGGCTTTGCTGTTCCTTCAACACACCGGGGGCTCTGGGCTCTGCTCACACATAACCACCAGTATTACCCCATCTCGGGGGCTTCACTGCACTGCTTGGGTCCAAGAGAAAGGAATCGATATAACCTGCCCTTTTTGATGAAATCAGTGGTTCCCACACTCTGGGGTGCATCAAAACCACCTGGGGAGCTTTTCTAAAGCTCAGGTGCCCAGTCCTACCTGGCCATGGAGATGTGCATCCAGCAGAGCTGTGGAGGACCCAGGAATCTGTCCCCACACAATCATGTACACCAAAGTCTAAGAATCTTGCACTAACTTAACCCTGACTTTTAACTTTGTGTTTGTGTGTGTGTGCCCGCATGCACATACTGTGTGTACATACACTCGGGAAATGCAAGACGCTGCTGGGTTACTTCTAGTTTATGTGAATAACATACTGTAGCTTAAGAAATCTGGTATCTTTTGGGAGGCAGTGGTTATAATTATGAAAGAAGGCAAGGACTTCTCTCATCAATCACAGTCACAAATGTATTACCAGCCTGTACAAACCAAACCCTCAAACTCCCCTCCCACACCTGGGCCTTCTCCAGGTTCCTTATCTCGGTGAATGGCACCACCATTCAGCCAGTTATGCAAGCCAGACACCAGAAGTCAGCTGGCACCTCCTGTGCCCTTGCCCATCCAATCCATCACCAAGTCCAGCAAGTTTACCTCCCAAATGCGCCCACTTCTCTCCATCGGCACCGCCACTGCTCTGGTCCACACTATCACCACCTCTCACCTGGCCACTAAAATGGTCCACCATCTCCACCCTTGCCATCCTGCCTCCTACTGACTCCCATCTTGCAGCCACAGTGACCTTACAGAAGGCAAATCTGATCTGGTCTCCTTCCAGTCAAAACCCTCATTGCTTCTTCTGGAGTTAAGCCCCAAATATGCCTGAGTATGTCCCACCAGGAAGACTGTGTAGCTGGCCTCCGTTTTCCTCTCTCGCCACACTGGTCTTCATTGGGGAACCCTGGGAATCACCTTGTTCCCTCACCCACAGGGCCTCTGCACAAGCTGTCCCCAGCCTGGCACGGTCCTCGCCTCCTCCATCAGCGAAGGCCCCTTCCCTCTCCCCGTTGCTCAGTAGTCATCGCCTCCTCAGTGCCTTCCTCACCTCCCTGACCAGCACTCCCCCCATCCACCACCAGCACACGTCATTACTTAAACTCAAGTTACCTATGATTTCTGCCTGTCCCCTCACCAGACTGAATCCACAATGATGGGGGCTGCTTCTGTGTCTGCTCATCTCAGGAGCCTCAGCAGCTAGCACATGAGGCAGTCAACGTCCACTGAACTAGTGGATGGATGACCACACAGACTCCCATCACGGGCCTCAGTGTGATGATGACAAATGACTAATGTTGGTCAGCACTTCTCACTGCCGCAGGGGGAACCTTAGCTACCTAGCTGCCCATCTGCCCATGGTGGGGGAGGAGGGGTGGACAGAAACGTGTCGTCCTCAATTGGCAGGATGGGAAATGTATCAGTGTAGTCAGTAAATTCTGACTGTTAAAATATTTAGTGGAAAAGGCTATGTACTCCCAGACAGCCAAGATAATCTCAGAAATTATCTTAAAATTTTGGCACAGGGAATAATTCGGAACACACTTTCAGAGTTTCTCACTGATGGGAAAATGTACTTTTACAGTAGAAACTTCCACATCAACACTTTAAGAATGAAATGCCAAGGCACCTGGTGCCGCTTAAAACAGTTCAGCTCCAAACACCCCAGAAAACAGCTTTAAGAGAGGTTAGCCTTAAAAGCCACCCACCCCCTTTTCACTCCCAAGCTGGGCTGCAGGTTTTCCTTTCTAATGCTCATGCCTCCTTTCCATTACAATGGAGACAGCAATGGGGGGGGGGGGGGGGACGGGACGCCACAGGTCACCGTTGGCTGAATTCTGGGCACAAACACTGCTCCCTGAGCCAGGCCCTGGGAACAACCCCCACGCAGCTCCCAGGTGCAAGGGCTTCCAGCGCAGCAGAGCTGCACCTTCCCTGGGCCTCTTCAAGCTTGGACTGCATGCAGTGTTCCAGGCTCCAGTTACGGCATTTGCATGTGTCTGGGCTCAGGTCCCAGGCGGTAAGCTCCCTGAGGCCAAGATCTGACTCACCCACCTGTGCAGTTCCCTTACCTAGCTGAATGAGTGAACACTCGATCTTTCTAACAAGTGGTGATTGAAAAGCAGTGTTTAAGAGAGAGCAGCAAATAAATATTCATTTACACTGTTTTATGAATAAAGTCATCCACTGACTCAGTTGAGACAAACCAATCAAAAATACTTTATCAAAAATTCAAGGGGTGAGGTGGAAGCCCCAAACCCCAACTACTGCGATGTATCCATCTTTATAGGGAAGTGTTTTGCCCCTCGATCCTGTTGTTACACATCAACACACACAAAGCCACCTAACAAAAGCCTCAGCTTGGACTTGAACAATTAGAATCAATTAACCTGCCCCAGCTTGTGTGGCTCAGTTGGTTGGAGGGCTGTCCTGTACACCAAGAGGTGGCAGGTTCAATCCCGGGTGGGGGCACGTGCCCTGGTTGACAGTTGGATCCCCGATTGGGGCATGTGCAGGAGAGGCAACTGAATGTTTCTCTCTCTTCCTTTCTTCCTCCCTTCCTCTCTTAAAGATCAATTTAAAAAAGAAAAAACAGAGTCAATAACCCTTTTTTGAAAAGCCCATCTATAGGGCTTGCTGGGGGATGCCTCTGCTTTCACATCTACTGAGACAGCAAAAACCAACAATGACAAAAACTAGATACTCTAAGAAGCCTGACAAGAACCACACCCAAATGTGTGCAGGCCCCTAAGCTCTTCTTAGCCATCTGTGTGGTGGCCCTAATTCAATTCACGTGAAGAAAGGCTTCCGTCCGCGCGCGTGTGAGCATGCGTGCGAGCATGCATGTGTGTGCATGTGTGTTTTACCAAGCAAAATCTTCAAGATATCACCCCCACCAAAAAGGGGGCAGGCAGGAATTTCCTAAGTGGCTCACCTGAAAGGAGACCTCCCAACACTCTTTTGAAATTCCAACTGTAGGTATTATATAAAATAAAGTTTTTCAAAATGTGACTCTGGCTATCCGGATCCTTGCACACCAGGTGATGGCTACTATCATCCCTTAACAACTTGACTACCCTCACTTTGTCAGAAGAACATTTTCTAAGTTTCTGATCCATCATAAAAGACCTTGAAAGTAAAATGAAATTAAAATACACCTGCCATAAGAAAAAGCCTTGAAAAGGAAGGACATTCTGACACAGGCTACAACATGAATGAACCTTGGGGACATTGTGCTGAGTGAAACAAGCCAGACACCAAAGGACAAACACTGTGATTCCACTTCCATGAGGTGCCTACAGGTCAAACTCACTGAGACAGAAAGTGGAGGGTGGCTGCTGAGGGCAGGGGAGAGAGGAACGGGAATTACATGTTTAATAGGTGCAGCTTCCGTTTGGGAAGGTGATACGTGTATTTTATAACAATAAAAACAGAAAAATAAAACAGAGTTCATTAGGAGACATGAGAAGGCAAAGCAGTGACTGGAAACTGGGTTACGGACTCTTTCCTGAGGGCTATCGTAAAAGCTCAACTCGCATCTTTTCTTTTAAACAAACAAAGAAGAGGCACCTGCGGCTGGTTACTCCTGATGACCGTAAGACGTGTGCACGGGGCTGTGCACGGGGCTGTGCCCAGGGCAAGGGGCCGCATTCAAATCCGTTTTATGCCACGGGCATTGGAAATCCTGGATGTCACATGCCCCTTGTGAGTTTGCAATGAAGAATTTTGTGTGGGAAAAGAATTTTCTGCACCAGAATGAATCATCTTGATGATGTCACTTAGGTAAAAACTACACTGGCTTCCGAACGTATTGGCACATTCACATAGTAACTCACTCAGCCTAACGGCAAAATAAAACTTTATCAATTAAAAACTCCCCGTAGAAGGGGTAGAACAGTACAAAAAGCATATAAGCACGGACTACAGAACTTGTACAACTAGAAGTCAATTCCCTACGTAGCTTTCGTTGCCGTTTTTAATGAATCCAGACATTTTCTCCATGATTCACAAAGCCCATTACAACTTCGTAAATCCTCCCGCGGGGCCGCCACCAGTTCACCCGGGAAAGCAGGTGGAGCACGTGCCACGTCTAAGGAACGTCCGGCCCGGAGCCCGCCCGCCCCACCACTCAACGCGAGCCCGCGCCCCGACGGCACCCGCGCCCCGACGGCACCCGCGCCCCGACAGTACCCGCGCCCTGACAAGGCGGAGCGGGCTCAGGACGAGCGGGGCTCAGGGGCGCGGGGCGCTCGGCCGGGCCGCCCCTCGCCCGGCCCCAGCCTCCGCGCCCTCCCGGGGTCCCGCGGCCGTGCAGACGCGGGCGCGCAGGGGGCCGGGGGCAGCCGTCCCGACGCCTGCGGGGCCGGGTCGGGGCGCGGCAGCCGCCGGCTCCCCCGCGATTCCCACCTTTCTCTTCAGGAAACCAGCGGCATTGGGACATACTTTTCAGAAGCAGTGATGTAGGGGATCCTTAGTTTTTATAAAACCCCAAAACTGCCGAGGGGGAACCTCGCAAAAGAAAGAGCAGCCTCCTCGTGTTTTCCTCAGGAGCTCAAAGGACGACCGACGGCGGGGCGGCCGCCCCCCTCCCGCTCCCGCCCCGCCCCGGCCCCGCTCCCGCTCCCGACCCGGCCCCGCTCCGGCTCCCGCTCCCGCCCCGGCCCCGCTCCCGCCCCGGCCCGCGGGGGAAGCTGCTCGGCAAACAGCCGCCCGACGCCTCGCCCCGGCGACTCCGCCGGAAACGGGCGACGCGGGGGACTTACTGGTTTCGGCATTTTCGGTTCCTGGCGGGCTTTCCTCGCGCCTGCGGACACTGGGCAGCGGCAGCTGAGACGGCCTGGGACCTGCGGGCGGACAGGGCCTTAGAGCGCACGGCCTCCTCCCCGCGCGACACCGGCGCCCGGCCCGCGCGGCCGCTTAAGAAGCCGCCTGGCGGGCGGGCCGCGCGGGGAGGAGTCACCGCCCAGCTCCGAGGGCGGCGGGCAGGGCGGGCGCGCGCCCCGACCCGGACCCAGGCGGCGGGCTGGGCGGGGCGGGGACCCGGGGGCCGCGGGGGTCCCGGGGCGGGGGGCGCGGCCCGGCCGGGAGGCGGGGGCCTGGGCGGGGGGCGCCTGGGCGGGGCGGGCGCCGGGTCCCGCGGGTCCCCTTTCCGCGCCTTCCAGGAAGCCAGCGGGGAGCCCGGCAAGTTTCACTTTGTGAAGCAACCGTTTGCCCCTCGGCTGAAACCGCAACCGTCAAGCCTTTGAGAAACACTTTTTAAAACGTCGCCTCCGCCGCGCGGGCGGGGGAGGGGCGCGGGCCCCCCGGCACCGCGGGAGGGACCCCGAGGGGACAGCGGAAAGAGGAAGGTCGGGGGCAGCCGGCGCAACCGCACGGGCAAAAGTTCGGCTTCACCTGCCGTTTATTTCGGCCAAAAAAAAAAAGAGCCTTACGCCGAGGGCCCGGGGTGGACCCCACCGGCCGCACCCCCAGGACCCCAGGACCCCAGGACCCCAAACCCGGCGCCCGAGCCCGCCCCGCCGCCAGGCCGGCCCCCCATCTGCCGTCGAGCGCGGGCCACCGTCTCCTCCGCGGAGCGCGCACCGCCCGCCGGCCCGGCCGCTCCCCCGGCTCACCCGCGGCGCCTGCGACGAAGAACCGCTGCGCTCCCCTCCGTCGGCGTGTCGGCGCTGAGTGCCCGCCGCCCGCGCAGCCCAGTGTCCCCCGAGGGGCGGGTCCTGGGGCCGCGCCCCTAACCGCCCCGCCCCCGACCTGCGAGGTGCGCCCGAGCGCAAGATGGCTGCGGCCGCCGCCCGCGCCCCGGGCCCTCCGCGCCCGCCCGCCCGGCGCCCCAGGCCCGAGCCCCGGGCGGGGCGCGCCCAGCCCCAGCCGCCCCGCGGCCCCTTCCTAGCGAGGACCCTTCCCCTTCGCCGCCCGTCCCTTTGCCCTTGGAGAACTCGCCGAATTTGGTTCAACTTCTGGCTGCAGACGGGAGGTGTGAGATCGCCGGCTGCCGGGAAGAGGGGCCGGGAAACCACGCCCGCGGGCCGCAGGGGCCCCGCCGCGCCGCCCGGGGTCGGGCCACCGGTCCCTGCGCCGGGCCGCGCCCGCCCCGCGGGACCCCGAGCGCGGGCGGCCTTTCCGCGGCGCTGCGGCCCGGCGCGGCCGCCTGGAGCTCGCGTGGGGCGCCCCGCCGGAGGACCCGGGGACCTCATTTCACTTGACTAGCGCGGAGCTGTTGCAAAGGCCTCCACGGGGAGAAAGTCTAGGAATTATTCTTAATATTTTTGCAAATAAGTTCTCGGGAAGCTTTACCAGCGCACGCACGTCGGTGGCCAGCAGGCTTCGCAGCGCAGTGCGCGCTGGTCTGGAGCCGTGCTTCCCAAAGCCTAGGGCACCCCCAGCCCCCGGGAATTTGCAGAAATGGAAAGTCACACATACCTCCCCAAACCCCGGGAGTCAGGACCTCTGGGCCGGGGCCCGCAGTCCTTCAGGTGCCTGCGATGCAGACTAAGGGTTAGACCGGAGCTGAGTTCCTGCCCTGGGCTCGCCAGACCTCCCCGTGTGAACCCCGGAGTTACTGAACCCGCATTACAGTGGTGCCCCGCTTTTCCAACGTCTCCGTGGACGAACATCTCGGTTTATGAACGCCGTAAACCGGGAAGTAAATGCCTCGGTTTTCGAACACGCCTCGGGAGGCTTCCGCTGAGGACAAGACCCTGAGGCCCAGCTGTGGGCTGTGCATCCCTCTGTTTTCCAGTGTTTCAGAGCTCGAACGGTCTCCCAGAACAGGTTACATTCGAAAACGGAGGTACCACTGTGTTAGGGTGCCTATGCCATGGGGTTGTTAGGAGGATTAAAGGAGTTAATACATGTAAGATGCCTAGAAACGTGCCTGGCACATAGTAGGCTCGCAAATCTACCCAGAGTAACCAGTTTGGGCAAAGCACCAACTCTCCCGATTTGCCGCATGGAGACACGGGCAGCCCCCTCCTGCCTAGGTGCTAGGGGTTGGGTGAGATCGGGCTGGCCCAGTGCTCAGCACTGTGCGGGCCCTGGTAATGCCCAACCTGTCAGGGGAGCAGACTGCCTCTGCGGTGCCCCCGTCGTGGGCACCTGTGACCCTCTCCCACCGCAGGCCCAGGGCATTTCAGACTTCCAGGAGAGGAGGGAGGCCTTTCCTGAGATTTTTTTTCCCCTCTATTTGGGCAAGTCTGTTCCCTCTGAAAGCCTGACTTTCTTTTTTATTAAAATGAAGGTGTAAAGGTGACTGCTGTGGGAAGGAAACTATGAAAGATATTTAAGTAACCGTACAGTAATGATGGTTCAGATGGAACTTGTTACTCCTGGGACACTATCTTCACTTATCACTGCCTGGAGCCTTGTGAGCCATTTTTGGTCCAACTCTGCTGATAGTATATGCCTCTAATCTTTTAACTCAGTATATTGTCTTCCAAACTAGATGCTTGGAATAGCAGTGGTCTATCACCTTCATTACTGAACTTTACCCTTCAGGGAAATGCTGAAAAATGAAAAGATCACAGGTTTCAGAAGCAGAGACTCATCCGAATTCTAGCCCCAGCACTTACAAGCTGGGCACTTTGGGCAAGTCTCTGAACCTGACTCAGCTCCCACCTACCTCTTCATGTGTAACATAGAGGTGATCTTGTTTTTGTGTCACTGAGTCACAGGGTGGAAGCGTTTAACTTACTCAGATTTGACTTGGAAGTATCCTTTCCTTGCATAAGTTAAAATAGTATAGAGTCCTGTTTTGCATATGCATTCCCCAGAGAGCATACATTACATAAACTTTACATTTTATATTTACGTGCGACTACACACACCCTCCCAAGGGGGGGAAACATTTATACTGTATCTTATAATTGGTTCCAGGTGATTTCCCCATGGTAATTTATTTTTAGAATGTAATACTCCCCCCACACACACACACATACATACACATACACAGCCCTCGCTATCTCCCACCCCCATTCCCCAACACATGCAGAAGATAACTCCAAGGAATCTATGAGAATTGCTTAGGGCAGTGGAACTGGAGCTTTGGTGTGCATTAGAATCACTCATGGGCCCCCCATTAGGAACTGGGGGCCAATAAGTCTCAGGTAAACTCTGGGACCTACGTCTTTAACAAGTCTCCAGGTGAGTTTGACAAACACCAAAATTTATGAACCCCTGATTTAGGGTTTGGCAGGATCCTGACACATTATTTATCTGGCTCGCCCTTCACCCTTCTTTTTCGAAGTTATTCCCCTGTATTTGTAAGTCATGGCTTTGTTCACATTTGATTATCAGTGCCAAGGAAGGAAGTGAGGAGACGCGGAGCCAGGAGTCTTGGACACCCTTCCCTACTCTCCTCTAGACTATTGACCTTGAACCACTTGCTCCTTGTTTCAGGGCTTGGGTTGTTCAGCTGAAGGAAGGAAATCATGTAGACACATGAGCCTGGGGGTGAAGTGCTAGGAGTTCTTCAGGCGGGTGACACTAAAGTGAGGTAGGGCAGCTCTCAAGGTACCTTTAGACACAGGGGCAAGGACAGGAACTGTCCCACAAAACATCCACTTCCCCCGACTACAGGCCTCCTATCAGATCGCCTCGGAGCCTATCTCCACACTGGTGCCAGGTTAATCTCAACCCACAAAGAAAAGTTCACAAAGAGTGTGACAATCTCTAGACTCAGTCACTTCAAAAGAACAGTCAACAGCAATAGGGAGCTATATAGAGCACCCTTGGCAAAATCAGGATTTGGGGTAGTTTTCAGGGCTCAATAACCTTGGGTGAAAATTCAGGACAATGACAGGGAGGAAGAGGCCATTAGGGAAGGCACGCAGAGGCCTCGGCTGCAGTAGTGATGTGTGATCCAGTCGAGTGGTGGTCCGCAGTGCCCATTATTGCGAGCACCCCTTGTACCTTTTTGTCGTCTGAAATGTTTTATAATAAGAATTTCAAATGTAAGATCGGGTAAGATTTCACTGGCACAGATGATCGTTAAAGGGAACGAAGCATTTCACGTAATCTTCTAAAGCTCCATGAACTCGGTGTGCAGATCCCTGGCGTGCTTCCACAGTCCTTTCCGACCTCGGCGGGGTGACTGCTCCTTGCAGGGGGTGAGCGAGCGCGGGAACGAGCAAGGACTCTCACAGCCCGACCCGCAGCCACTCTGCCTTGTGTCCAGAATTAACTTTAAGGGTCTTCACAGGACAAGAAGTTAAAAGGAGCCTCTGGGTACTATTTTGATGGCACCCTTTATATAATTTGGGTCTGCTTAGAAAAGTTCTGGCCACTAGGTGTTCTATATTGATTGTTTCCTTGGTTTTTAAGTAATTTGCGTAAAAAGCCATAATAGTTTTTATGTAAAAGGGTACTGATGACTGCAAAACTTGTTTGACTAATAAATCCCAAATAGCACAGCTTCTTTCATTATATTTTGTTTGATTCCTGATCATTTTATGAGGTTATTTTTGGGAAAAAAAATTTTCCAGCTTAAAAGCACATGGTATGAGGAGGTAGTGGGACCCTACACACCACCTATTTGGAAACCCTCAATTTAGAGAGGAAATAGCCCCACAGAGATTGAATTAACTGTCCACCCTCCTGCACCTGATCGCCAGTGATGCCCGGCCGGCGTGGCTCAGCCTTTGAGCATTGACCTAGGATCCAGGCGATTGGGGTTCGATTCCCAATCAGGGCACATGCCCGGGTTGCGGGCTCCATCCCCAGCAGGGGCGTGCAGGAGGCAGCCGATCAATGACTCTCTCTCATCATTGATGTTTCCCTCTCCCACCCTCTCCCTCCCTCTCTCTGAAATCAATGAAGACATATTCTCTGCCTCGCCTTCCCACTCTCCTAAGCCACCTTGGACACACGGAGCACGCCCTGGGAACGTTCTGCTCCTAGGGTTTCTGTTTTCTCTTCCCCCTCTCCTGGCTCCTCCTTCAAGGCTGGCTTTCCTGCATGGTTCCCTGTTCCCCCGAGGGCCCTTATCTATGTCCACTCTCTTCCTAGGTCATCTGACCTGATCCCAGGGGTTAAATAACTTTTACAGCCCTGACCTCTCTCTCAAGCAGCAACTGTGGATTTGGTGTCTCAAGTATTCCTGATTTTTCGAAAACTGCTGCCCTCCTGGCCTCTCAGTTAACAAAAACACCACCATTTGCCCTGCTGCTTAGCCCCAAACCTAGAAATCAGCCTGAATTCCTCTCTTTCCCTTGACCTTGTATATCCCGTGCAACAGACCTAACAGCCCATTCCAGAGTATAGCAGATTGTGTCTTGCCCCACCTTCCCCCCAGTGGTTTTTAGAGTAAAATTCAAACCCCTTCCTTGGCGCTGTGTGCCTGGGCTCCTGCCTGCTTCCCCAGCTACTCTCCCGTCCGGCTCCCCCACTGCTGGCTGCCTCTGCTCCAGCTGCCGGGGTTTTGGTCTGTGCCTCGGGGAGCTCTACTTGATGTTCCCTCTCCCTGGATGGCACGGCCCCATCTCTGCCAGCCTGGCCTTTTCTACTCTCTCAGGTCTTTGCCCAAATACCACCTCCTCTGAGAGCACTTCCGACCTCCCCATGGGAAGTGCCACCTCCCAGGTCACACTCCCTGCCACTTCACCTGCTTTACTGTGCGGAGGGAACCTGCTTGTTTGCATCTTTATTTTCTGCACCCCCTCTCCCCAGGCCTTGCAGCTCCTGTCTTGTTTACTGCTGTGTCCTCAGCAGCTAAAGCAGTGCCTGGGGCCCCAAAGGTGTGCAATGAATAGGTGTTAAGTAAACGAATGAACGAGCACTGCTAGTTAGTACCAGCCAGTTACTTGGGTTAGCTTTCTTTCCAATACTCCAGCCTGCTGTCTGCTAGAATGCTAACCAGGGTCTCTTTACGCACATCCCAGCTATGTAAACCACCATTGAAAACCAGAGATGGTAAAAAATATGTTTTTTAAAAAAGGAACTCATCTATTGAGAATCTTTCTAGGTTTCTCTTAAAGCTTATGAATTCCAGTCTTAGGTGGAGTTCTGACAGGTCTGGTTAGCTCCTTCCAGGGGCAGCAGATTGGGAGGGAGGGTGCGAGGGAGGAGCACACACCGGACAGCAGTAAGAAGCATGCTTGACAGCAAAGGGCCGAAACGTTACTCAGAAAGATCAAAGCTCGAAGCACAGCTGACGAGGGTCACGTAGCCCAGAGAAGGTCAGGCCTGCATTCCCAGGAGCCCTGGGAACGAAGGAGAGCCCAGGGCATCGACACGTGTTCACACGGCAGTTTTCTCGGAAAATAAGTTATTCAGGTGTGCTCCATACTGTCGGAGAGCATGTTATTTTGTAAATTTTTAAAAATTATAAAATGTGTTAAAGCTTCAGAAAATAATTCAACAGACAACCATGTACCCACTATCAACATTTAACAAAAGGTGATATTTTACCACGTTATCTTAAGATTTTTTTAATAAAAAAGAAAAAGGAAGGAGCAAAGTGCTCCAACCTGCCTAGGCCTCCGGAGGAGGAGCCCCCCTCCTAACGTTGCTGTGTCTCCTCCAAGCAGGGTTTAATGTTTCATGTGAAAAAAGTCCACGTGAAACGAACCATCTCCTGATACATTAGATTTATTAATTGTTTGGTTGCAGAATGTAAACAATAAATACTTAAAAATCATCTTCTTTCTTTGTCTTTCTTTCTTTTCTGGTTTTGGATTGCCAAAAGCTGACTTGATAAAGCAGTTACCGGGAACTCGCAGCGTGGCCCAGCCCTGTTTAGTGCCCGTTTGGATGGCGCCTGTTCAGACCCTGAGCCCAGGCCAGTGTCTGCGTCTTATCATCCGAGCACCTAGAGCGGAACCTCCGCATCCCAGGAGCTCAGTAAGTGTTCATCAAGCTGCTGAAAGCAGAGCCCTGCGTGTTCTCTGCGACGGTATCTCACCGAGCATTAGTCGTCTGGATCCTAGAGATGCAACATGTGAACTGGAGAATTGGTAATTAAAAAAAAATTTTTTTTGAAGGTCTTTGATAGCCGGGCAAACAAACTTCTATAGCGGGTGATGTTATCTGACCTGCTTGGATCTTTCCGACTAGTCGTAAAAGGAGTCACTCCAGGATGAGCTCACCTTGATGAGAGTGCTTTAGGCTGAAACACAGAACATATGCGTCATCTGACAAATATTTACTGAGCTCCTACCCCTGGTCAGGCAACGGGCTGTGTGGGGAGCAAGACAGATGTAACCCCTGAAGGTTACACCCAACTAAAGCTTGGCTATTTGGTGTTATTAGATTTCCCATGAATTTTCATAAAATCGGCCTTGTCACTTGGCCAATCTGCAATTCCAAGCCACCTCCTCAGACTGGGTCCTCAAGTGGCCCCCAACAATGTGATTCAGGAATGTGAGGCGGCTGGGTGGTGGAGTCCACAGCGGACTGTAAGATCGGGAGCTGGACCTGACACCACCGTTAACCAGGAATGTGGGTGCATCACCTCGGCCACGCTGGAGGCAGCAGGCAGCTCCATTGTAGAAAGGTGGCTTCCAGACCAAAGGAAGGTGGTCCCTGGAGAGGCAGGACAGTCTGGCCACCCCTCAGCTTCTGGAGGCGACACTGCTGGCAGGGGCCGCTCCCCATGTGTCTGAATGTGGTAGGAAACACACAGGTGGCCCTGTGCCACACAGTCTCCCATCCTGCACATACATGAAGTCAGTCCTTGAGAATTGTCACTCTTGATAACTTAACGGCTATTCGAGGAAGGGTTCCCCTCGTTTGCGGTGGACACTCCACCCTGAACGACTCGCCCTCCCTGGCAGGCCCCCTCCGTGCTGACGGCCCTGACCTGCACTGGCCCCTGCTGTCTCCCAGCTCCCCGCTCTGCCCTTCCTACACTCGCTCAACAAGAAAGAGTGGCTTCCAGGTGTCTGCGCAACTCCTCGCCAGCACAGTTGTGTTCTGCCTCTAGACAAGCAAGGTCCCACAGCCTGGTCACTGGCCAGCTCCTCTCACTGCTCTGAGAGTCCACAAAGGTGACCCTGAGCACCGTGTGGGTGTTGAACACAGTTACTAACATTCCAGGCTGCTTTCTCCTGAGGACACCTGACCATCTCAGGACACGGGACATTAGGCATGCATTTCCTAAGACTTGCTTTCACTTTGAAATTATTTTTACAAAACGAAAAGCAGAACTGTCCACCCACAATCAAAAAGCTATTGTAAGTCTCAGGGCCGGGTTTGTCATCCTCTGTCTCCCAGACGTCGGCGTGTGCTAGACGGCCGGCGGGGCTGACACAGATCGGAAGGCTGACTGACTGGGTTTTGTGAATTTCCTGCAGCTCAGAATCCTGATGTAATCTGTTCTCTTCCCTTTATCCCAATGCCTGGCCCTAGCTTCTAGAACTTACCACTCAGAAGAGCCCATCACTGAGGAAGACCCTGCTTCGATGTGGAAGACGGGCCGTTTCCTTGCCTCTGAGGGTCGAGGGGAACACTCGGCCCTCCCTGCCCCTCAGTGGAGAGGGTCTTGAGTGATCTGACTGGTGCATTTGGAAGGATAACCTGCTCACACGCAGCCCTGCCTGTCTTCTCTCTTTCTCTGGGGAGCCCCACTGCCCGCAAGGACTACTGCTCTGGCCCCTCAAGCCACATGTGTTACAGGGCCCGGTCCCTCTGGGAGGCCCAGGAAGTGCAGGGCTGCCTCTGACCAGGTGGCACGTTTGTCTGGTTCTGCGGTCCAGTTTGAGGACGTCCACTCGCCCACAAATCGAGGCTGCGTGCTGCTCTATCAGCAATACAGCTCCCAGGGCTTCCTCTGTTGTCCCAGAGCTGGGACGGGAGGAGCATTATTTATTAGGCGCCTTCAAACTGCCACAGGAGCTCTAATCTCTCTCCAGGCTGTTCCATGCCAGCTGACAAGAACGACCGTCCCCGAGGGTCATTTCAATGCCATAAATGTCCTGCTCACATCCTCTGTCTCCTGAAACAAATGAAGATTCCTTTTTTTTAATACGTCTTTATTGATTTCAGAGAGAGGAAGGGAGAGAGAGAGAGAGAGAAACATCAATGATGAGAGTCATTGATCGACTGCCTCCTGTATGGCCCCAACCCAGGCATGTGCCAAGACTGGGAATCGAACCGTGACCTCCTGGTTCATAGGTCAATGCTCAACCCCTGAGCCACGCCGGCCAGGCTGATCTATATGGTTTTGATCCCTGCGAAATCTGAGGAAGAGACTGCTGTCTGTTGTATACCGTTTTGTAAAGCAGGCCTGGCACTCCCATCCTTCCCCCCCCCCCAGCCTGTCTGGGCTGTCCCTCCTGGCCTCCCTCACTTGCTCAGTCAGGAAGACCCATCCTCAGCAGCTACATCTTTTCCCTCTTTTCAAACACTACTCAGGAAACAAGCTTCCCCTAAATAACGAACTGGTCTCCATTCTCTCAAATACTGTACCACCTCTCAAAACAGTTAGGACTAGGCTCACTTGGTCCAGGTATCAACGCTTATGATTAGTTACATCAAAGAGAATTTTCCATTAGTAAAAGCATTTTAATTTAAGGCAGGACATTGGCTATGGCTCCTTGAAGACCTGTGTCCTTCCTCCTGGGTCTCCTTCTGCGTCTCACCCAGGGCAGGGCTCAGTCAAGGTTGTTACCCCATCCGTGTGCCCAGGGGAACCCCGTCTGGGTGCTCCCCTCTGCCACTCCCCACAGCACAGGGCTTTCAGCAAACAGTCACAACCCAGATGGGGCAGTGGGCAGCTCACCGACCGTCCATCCTCAGACACCTCTGTGGAAGATTCACCCTGATGAAATGAATCCAGTGCTTTTGGTTGTAATTCCTTCTTTTTCTTTCCATTTTCTGTTTCTTTGTTATCCTGTGTTTAACAAGTATCTCTCTTTGTTTATATGTATTTTCTGCAAAATGTATATATTGTTTTATGGACACATCCTTTTAACTTGTGTACGTGAGCTAAGGTTGTGCATCTCCTGAGCCCGCAGCACTGTTTTCTTGTCCACCCACGTTGCTGCGGGGTCACCTGGCACCTGCCCCTCCACCTCCACAGTCCTTCACATCGGCACCCACCACAACTCACCCGTCCTTGCTCCTACATTGGACGTTCAAGCTACCGCCACAGATGCCACAGATAGTGTACACATGTCCCCATGGACCTGAGAATTTCACTGGGACGAACAACTGTGAGTGAAGTCGTTGGGTCCTGGGAAGACTGCCTTATAACTTATATCCAAGCAAGGACGATTCCGAGAATGACACTATTAATATTACACCAGGACAACAGGCATAAGCCAAGACCGTCCCACGCAAACCGAGACGTGTGGTTTCCCTAGTTGAGAAGTTTGAATACGTATAAATTGACTGAAAAGCGTCAGCATGGCCACCCTCCCAGCAGGCATGGGGGTCCCCATCTCCACATCCCACTGCACCTACTTGGTGCCATGGCCTAAGTGCACAGTGCCTCATCACTGCTTAATCGGCATTCCTCTGCTCGCTAACATGTCTGTGTCTCTACTGTGCTTGCTGGCCTTTCGGATTTCCTTATTTGGAAAATATGCTTTGCTTTGCCTATTTTTGTTGGGGTTTTCTTGCTGTTTGCAAGAGTTTCCTATGTTTCCTAGCTATTAATCCTGTCGGTGTTAGACACTGCAAATACGTTTTCCGTCAGCTAATTTTGTCCATGCTGTTGATCTTTCTACTCAAAGTTATCGGGATTTTTGCCTTAGAGTGTTGTGTTCTTAACATTCAATTTTACAAGTATTTTCTTCCCCTATTTCATAAAAACATTCTCCTTCATTTTCTTCCATTGACTTTGTAGTTTTACCTTCCACACGTGGGTCTCTACTCCCCTGGAGAGTGGCCCACTCTCTGTGGAATGCGGGAGGGAGACAGTTTCATGGTCCATCCTTTCCCCCTGATTTGTGGTGTTACCTCTTTTGGGTGGGAGGTTCCCGCGTGGATTTGCGTCTGTCTGCCAGGCCTCTGCTCTGTTCCCGGGTCAGTGCCTGCCTGCATCCTGCCTTTGCTGGAAGGATATTGTAATAACCAGTAGGGCAAGTTTCCCCTCGCTGTTCCTCTTTTTTCAACACGGATCTTCATGAGATTTCATAATAAACACTGACTCTCGTAAAGATCTCTGCTGGGCTCCGTCCAGAATAGGCTGAGCTGTTCCGCTTGGATATTTTATCTTAACTCGTCTCTTACTATCACGCTCACTGTTTGATCATAACATGAAGGGTCCTTTACAAAGTTAGAATTTTTATTATAGAATTTGAAGAGGTATTTCATTCCTATGCCGTTATAATTGCAGTGGACGATTTTAGCATAAACCTCTGACGAGTGAATGCAGCGTGCTGTGTCATCTGAGAAGGACCCCTTTGCTGCTACAGGACCCGGGCAAGAGGGGCCAGGGCTGTGCCAGGCTCGCTCGACGTGGAGATAGCTGGGGGAGCAGCTTTGCCTTCTCTATATCCAGTCACCAGTAGTCGTCCAAGAATCCTTGCCCAAGCCCCTGCCAGGCAGGCCACGGGTCAGATCACCCCGAGGGCACTTGGTGCCCGCTCGGCACTCGTGCTGGATAGAAGTCTGAATCACGCTCAGCTCCATTCCTCCTCCCCCCCACATCCTCTGATCTAATCCCTGACAACTCTACACGTGTCCATCTCCTTTCCCAGCCTGTTTCCAGCCTCCACAGGCCTCTTCTCCCCCAGCGAGAGCCACTCGGTCCACCCCAGACCTCTGCCAGCCCCAGAGCCAGGGTGGATGCAGCGCCGTGGGATCTGGCCCCACATGTTCAGGGCAGTCAGCTGGCTTTGGGCTTCTGCTTCTTGTTTGCATGTTGCACCCAGATCTGATCACTGCTGTAGCTGCTCTTGGTTTTCTCAGCCACCTGTGCATCGGAAGTGACAGTCCCATGCAAGGCTCTGCACTGGTCCTGGTCATCGGAGCCTCTTTCTTTCCCGAGCTGTGTGGAGAACCTGGGGGATGCTTTATTCTTTTTGACACCTCCTCCAAGGAATTAGATTCTGGGATAAAGGTGCTACCACCAGTGACCCATTTCCTGGGTGCAGATCACCACACACTACAGATCGCCCATTCCACGTTCACCCTTCCCTGTCACTCGAGGGGCGGATGTTAGTATCTCCATGCACGAGGGAGGAAGCCGAGGCTCAGCGGTAAAGTCATTTACCCAAAGCCCAAAGCAGACTGTTGACTGGCAAAGCCCTCACTCTCTCCACACCACCGAGCCCGCGGCCCAGTCCCCACCTGACGCCCTGTCCTGCTGCCGTCTGTGTCTGAAAGGGGCCAAGGCCACGTGGATGTGCTCAGTACCTCGGTCCCGGACGATCACAATAATCTTCACGGTGCTGCTCCTTTATCTGCTCATTGGACCAACATATATCCATTCAGTGCCCGCTCCCGGCAGGCTCAGCTTCCATATGGTCTGTTTTCAGTTAGGCATGGATGCAGCAGCCAGAGCTACAGCTCGGATCATGACCCGCTCCTGCTCCCAGACCTTCAGGGTCTAGCTCAGGACAAGGCCTGTGGGAGCACTAAGAGCTGGGACCTGTAACCAGGCCATCTACCCAGCCAGAGAGGCTGGGCCAGCAGGACACTGCACAGCCAGGGGGCTGGTGTGGAGCAGGCTTAGCAGGGGGATCACAGGTGGCAGGGGGCATGTCCAGGCAGGGGCTGGCCAGACTCAGGGAAGGTCCAGGACCCAGACTCCAGGTGGGAGGAAGGACTCGAGTCCCTATGAGGGGCCTGGCAAATGAATGGAGGCACTCAGAAGACCCCGCTACTAGACCAGCAACCTCAGAGACTGGGGAGCAAGGCTGTGACGTTCTGTAAACAGGCAGAAAAGGGGTGGAGCATGACTAGCTTGGTGTTGTGTCCAGCAGAGGACACTTGCTTCAGGGAAAGAGGGCTCCTAGCCTAGAAGAGACAACTTAGGCCACCACAGGAGGGGCTCATTGAGGAAGGGGTGCCGGGGCAGACACAGCCCGACAATGGCTCCCCCATGAGCTACCAACCCCCAGTGTCATCACCCCACCGGTCTCGCTCCACACCCGGTGCTTCACTCCCACAGGCCCACGCAGACGCTCCTGCCCCTGCGCCGGGGCTTGTGCCCTTCCACCGCCCGCTGCGCTCTAGCCTTCTGCCCCCACCCTGCCTCCTCCCTTCTGCAGCCGACTTTTTCTTTAGGGCTAAGTGCACAGGCTCCAAGCTTTTCTGTTTCCTTGTCCAGGTTTCCCATATAACAGACAAATTCCTATGATACTTAATCCCTCCATTAAACACTCTGCACTCTGCCTGGTACACTTGGTTCCCAGGGCTGCAGTAACGAAGTGTCATAAACGTGGTGGCTTAAAACAACAGAAATGTATTGTCTCAGTTCTGGCGGCCAGAAGCCTGAAACCCGGGTGTCGGCAGGGCTGTGCTTCCTGGGAAACCTGCAGGGTTGGGTGCTTCCCTGTCTTTCCCGGCTCCTCGTAGCCCCAGGCATTCCTTGGCTTGTGGCCACATTGCTCCAGTTTCTGCCTCGTCATCACATGGCCACTTCTCTCTCTTTCCTTCTTGTAAGAACACTAGTCATATTGGGTTAAGGGTTCATGTTGCTTCAATCTGACCTCATTTTACCTTAACCAATTATATCTGCAATGACCATATTTCCAAATAAGGTCATATTCTGAGGTGCTGGGGTCTAGGATTTCAACATATCTTTGAAGGTGGGGGACACAATTCAACCCCTCATACCTGGTGTGGGAGTTATCTGGACACAGGCTCTGTGCCTATGGCTGTGTGACTCTGCAGTGAAACAGACCTGGGTTTGTCACTCGCCCTCTCACATAAACCTGAGCAAGATTCTTAGGCCATCTGCCGTTTCTCATCTGTAAAACAACCACAACACCTGGAGTCATTGTGATATTTATTAGAGTCAGTTCACACACAAAGTGAGTGCCCAGGAAATTGTAATTATGAATTATGATTAATATTGTGTTGAACAGAGCAGATTCTCAATGAATAAATGCAGTCACCACTTCCTCTAATAAATATTTACTACTTGGCAGGAACACAGGAACTGGTGAGCTTTTCCGGAGGGAGGAAGAAACTGTGGCCAAGAACCCTGGAGACTGTCGGTCCCTTGGCATCGTGGGAATTGCTGAGGTGACGATGTGGCAGCTGCCGGTCCCTGCTCAGAGGCCAGGGAGATTCTGGCTCCCCCACCCCCACAGCACAGAATCCTGGCTGGCTCTGTGGGAATGCGAAGGTGCAGCAGACAGGGACTCCACACCCTGTTCTTTGTTCTCCAGGGTGTGTGGGGGGATGTGCGCGCGTGTGCGCACGGGTGTACATGTGTGCACTGGCAGAGGGCCTGGGACACGGGGCCAGAGAAGAGAAGCATCTTTCTGATGGAATATACTGAGGCTGGAATGAAAGATAGCAACAAGAGCCTGACTTCCAGTTCTGGGCCCTCCTGTACCAGAGACCTGCGACCAAAACAGAACTCTATCTGGGAGGAGCTGGGGTGACCTCAGTGACCGAAGTCTCCTCTTCTATCCACTGGAGCCGATAAAATCTGCCTCATTAAAGAACTGATTCAAATGCCAGCTGTTAATATCCGTGTCCCATTGTTGCTAATCCCTGAAGATACATTTCCAAAGCACATCAAAATGCACAGAGCACGGCCACAGCTTTGCTTTCCTGTGATTTTCATCTTTACAACAAGAAGTGAAAAATTACTATTAGAAACAAGAGATGATGTCCAGTGCTCATCTGCCACAGGACTGAACTTGGCATTGCTCATCCTTGCTATATGTCATTCACACCCAAGATCACGTGCTTCTGTTTCAGGGGGTTTCCTTTTCTCAAGAACAAACTCTGACTGGCATGTGGCCTCCTTAGACTTTAAACAAGGCAATACTTCCACCGCAGAAACTCATCCCCAACTTCTTAAAGTTTACAGGGAAATTGTTTCAAGGAGATACACAGAAGTATATGCAGATTTTTAGGAAAGAAGATCATGGTAGAACTTCATCTGGAATCCACACGTTTAAGTCAGACATTGTTGCATCAGGCAAGTGTGTGGGGATCAACACTAAGACACTGCAAAACACAAGAAGTTTTACTGTTAAATTTATATCTTCCAGCAGAGCCCAAAAGGGCAAGAATAAGATGGGCATAGATAACCAGACCTCAGCACACATGAGGGACTGCTGTGAGGGGTACAGAGTGGGGTAAGGTCAAAGGATAAAGAGCTCACATCCTTTGGGGGCAATCAGAAGAGCACCCAATGTCCTTTTTCTAATGTGGGAGAGATCGGGGCCGGATAAAGAGAAGGGAAAGCAGACTATAGGAAGCAGGTGATCCAAGTCAGAAAAGCAAGCTCTAACTAGTATGGATTTTTTTTTTTTTCCAATTTATCTCTATTGTTGAAAGTATTACAGGTATTCCATTTTTCCCCCCATTGACCCCTCCACCTCGATTCCACCCCCTCCCCAGGCCTTCACCCCATTAGTCTGTGTCCGTGGGTTATGCATATATACATATAACTTCTTTAGTTAATCTTTTCCCACCTCCCCCCCCTTCCCTCTTCCCTCTGAGATATGATCGTCTGTTGCATGCGTCAGTGCCTCTGAATCTATTTAGTTCGTCAGTTTCTTTTGTTCATTAGCTTCTTAAAGAAGACCCTTCAACATTTCACGTAGTACTGGTCTGATGGTGATGAACTCCTTTAGCTTTTTCTTATCTGTGAAGCTCTTTATCTGACCTTCAATTCTAAATGATAGCTTTGCTGGGTAGAGCAATCTTGGTTGTAGTTCCATGTTTTTCATCACTTTGAATATTTCTTGCCACTCCCTTCTGGCCTGCAAGGTTTCTGCTGAGAAATCAGCTGACAGTCGTATGGGGGCTCCCTTGTAGGTAACTAACTGCTTTTCTCTTGATGCTTTTAAGATTCTCTCTTTGTCTTTAACCTTTGGCATTTTAATTGTGATGTGTCTTGCTGTGGGCCTCTCTGGGTTCCTCTTGTTTGGGACCCTCTGTGCTTCCTGGACTTGGGGAAGTTTTCTGTCATTATTTTTTCCAATAGGTTTTCAATTTCTTGCTGTCTTTCTTCTCCTTCTGGTATCCCAATAATATGAATGTTGGGCCTCTTGAAGTTGTCCCAGAAGCTCCTTATGCTATCTTCATATTTCTGGATTCTTTTCTCTTTTTGTTCTTCTGGTTGGGTGTTTTTTCTTTCTCATATTCCAAATTGCTGATTTGATTCTCAGCGTCCTCTACTCTACTGTTGATTCCCTGTAAATTATTCTTCATTTCAGTTCATGTAGCCTTCATTTCAAATTGGTACTTTATTATGTCATTGATGATCTATAGTTTCCTTAATAGTCTTACTTAGATCCTTGAGAATCCTTATAATCATTATTCTGAACTCTGTATCTAGTAGCTCGTTTGGCTCCATTTCATTTCGTTTCTTTTCTGGAGATTTCTTCTCTTCTTTCATTTGTGGCACGTTTCTTTGTCTCCACATTTTGCCTGCTTCCTGGTGTTTGTTTCTATGTATTAGGTAGAGCTGCTATGCCTCCTGGAATTTGTAGAGTGGCTTTGTGTAGTAGGTGTCCTGTAGGGTCCAGTGGCTCAGTCTCCTCAGTCACCTGAGCTGGGCCTTCTAGGTGCTCCTCTGTGTGGGCTGTGTGCACTGTCCTGTTATAGTTGAGCCTTGGTTGCTATTGGCATTACTGGGAGGAATTGACCCCCCAGGCCAATTAGCTGTGAGGACCAGCTGCAACTACAGCCGAAGAGCTGCTGTGTTGGAGACACCCCTATGGAGCAGGATTTACTTCAGTGAAGGTTTGGTGTTCACCAAGTGCACCTCTTGAGTGTGTCACTCGTGGATGTGGTAGGGTTGTAATCCAGTGTGGTCGAGTCTGACCACCAGGTGCACTGTCTCTGGGTCTTTGGGGCCTCCCAGGAGGTGCAAAGTCAGCCTCTGCCTGTGCCCTGCCCAGGGCCACCCAGCATGAGCTACACAGCAATCAGTATATGGCTGCTACTTGTACTAGGCTTGGAAGTGTCCAGGAGAGGCCACGCTATGAACCAATGCAGGCTGCCCCTAGTGCCAGGCCTGGGGCCACTTATCGAGAGGGCACGCTGAGGGCAGCTGCTGCTTGTTTGAGAGACTTTAGGAAAGTACGAAGCCTGAGGCTAGACAGGCCACTTGCATAGAGAAGCCACTGGAAATAGCTTGGATGAGTTTGCAATTAGGGAGGGGCGGGGTCTCCAGAAATCACCAGGATGGGGCAAAAGGTGTGAGTCAGGTTGATGGAGATTCAGAGAAGGTGCCTGCCTGCCAGATCTGAGGCGGGGGGAAGGGCTCATCAAAGGAGCAGTGGCCTCTGTCAACTCTTCTGTCTGTGAGAAAGCTGTCCCTCCAGCTCTTTCCCTGTTTCCAGGCAAGTTAGTTCCTCCTCAAATGTCCCGGGTTCCTTTCGAGCTGCTTCCCAGGTCTGGAGCTCACAGGGAGTGAGTGTGAGTAAGAGCATGCACCAGCCCTTTAAGAGAAGCTGCCTGGGACTCCCACAGCCTCCACTCAGACCCAAAAAACAATCCCCACTGGTTTCTACAGCCCGAAGTTGTGGGACTTCTTTTCCCAGCACTGGAACCCTGGGCTGGGGGGACCTGATGTGGAACTGGGACCCCTTGCTCCTCCAGAAAACCTCCACCAACTGAGATAACTCTCCCAGTTTTAAACCGTGGCACCTGGGTGCGGGACCACTGCCGAGTCTCTAAGATTCTGCCCCAATTCTGCCCTGTGTCTCCACCCCTCCTATTGGTCTCGATGCTTCTTCAGTTCCCTTGTTGTAGCACTTCTGGTCAGCTAGATTTCAGGTTCTGAATGATGGCTGTTCTATATTTTAGTTGTAATTCTGATGTGGTTGTGGGAGGTGGCAGGTCTGCAGTTACCTATGCTGCCATCTTGTTGTCTCCTAACTAGTATGGATCTTAACTCTATTTGATTGCTGCGTTGTTTCCATACTGGTTTATTTATTATATTTCCATTTATTTATTGCATTTCCATTTACCCAGGTAAGTCTAACTCTGCAATACAGAGCATGCAATTTTCTTGTCTATCTTAACAGAATTTCGTAAAAATGCTGAATTACAAGTTCAGAAGCATAGACAATTATTAGCAAAAGCTGCCCAATGATTTCACTAATAAAACATATGGTAAATGTAGAGACTATTGGAGAGCATTTCATTTGCAGGAAAAAGTTCCTAAAACTTCTTCCATAGCCTGGATGGCAGTCAGGAAGTGGACAGTACTTTCGGCAGGTCCCCACACCTATTGTATTTGTAACATCTATTATATTCATAACACCACAGTGCTATTTTAGGTGAACATGGCAACTCCTTTTAGAAAACCATTTCAATACATTTTCAGCAAATCAAAACCACAATGAGATATCGCCTCACACCTGTTAGAATGGCCTCTATCAAAAAACAAAACAGAATCGCCCAGCCAGCATGGCTCAGTGGTTGAGTATCAACCTATGATCCAGGAGATTGTGGTTCAATTCCCGGTCAGGGCATATGTCTGGGTTTCAGGCTTGATCCCCAGTGGGGGGTATACAGGCGGCAGCCAATCAATGACTCTCTCATCATTGATGTTTCTATCTCTCTCTCTCCCTCTCCCTTCCTCTCTCTGAAATAAATAAAGATATATTTAAAAACAAAACAAAACACAGAACACAAAACAGAAATAACAAATGTTGGTGAGGATGTGTCGAAATTGGAACCCTGTGCACTATTGGTGGTAATGTAAAATGGAGCAGCACTATGGAAAACAATATAGTGGTTCCTCAAAAAATTAAAAACATAATTTAGCAATCCCACTTCAGGGTACACATCTAAAAGAATTGAAAAATAGGATCTCAAGAGGTACTTGCACGCTGTGTTTAATGCAGCATTATTCACAATAGCCAAGAAGCGGAAGGAGATAAATGCCCATCAATAGATAGAGGAAATGTGGTCTATACGTACAATGGAATATTATTCAGCCTTACAAAAAAAGAAAGGGAGCCTGTCATATGCTATAACATGGATGAACTTTGAGGACATCAAGTGAACCCTAAGTGAAATAAAGTAGTCACAAAAAGTCAAGTACATATAAGTGATTCTTCTTATCTAGGGTACCTAAAGTAGTCAAACTCTTAGAAACAGAAAGTGGAAGGGTGGTTGCCAGGCTGGAAGGAGGGAGGAAAGGGGAGCTGCTTTGCAAGATGGAAAGTTCTAGAGACCTGTTGCCCAGTAGCGAACGTATAGTTAACACTACTGTACTGTATTCTTAACATTGTTACGGTGGTAAAGTTTACATTATTTTTTAACCACAATTTTAAAAACCTCAAAAAATAAATAATAATAAATAATTTTTTATTAAATAAAAAATAATTTATGAAGTCATTCCCTAATATTAATGGTTATATTTCTTGTTCTTGTCTATTTTTTATTTTGTCATTAAGTGTAAATATGGGTGTATTTAATTCTGACCCATGTTTGAGGAATGTTAATTGTCCACAGACCTATAAAGGAACCCTGTAACTTATGTTACATAATTTCAGATCACACTTAAGATGCTTGGTCGGACTTAGAGAGAACCAGGAAGTAGTATGACTTGAAAGTAGCAAACCTTTCAGTAATACTCATCTCATTGTTACCTGCAGTAATAACTTGGTACAGTTCTTGCTACTATCAGCTATTACTCATTCGTTCAAAAATAATTCGATGATTGCCAGCTCAATACTAGGCATTGTCCAAAACACAAAGTTGGGAGGGAAGAGAGGGTCATAACAAATAATTGTATTCCCCCAAAATTAAAGACATAATTTAGCATAATTCAAGTCATTTATAAGGAATAGAGAAAAATAACAACAAAGGTGTTGTAACCACAAAGTGCTATTTGAGCCTATAAGTTATATCTTAACTTTAACTAGCCAGCATTCTTACCCCCTCCTCCAGGAACAGAGCCAATACTTGCCCTGCAGGTCTGTGCAGCTCCCACTGTTGGTCCCTGTGGTTTGATGAGCTCACTAGATCCCCAGCTCTAAGTTCAGGCATGTGATCCAGACATGGCCAGTGAGAAGGTAAATCTCTTCCACCGTGACTGGTTTCAACAGTAATTAGTTCCTCCAGTGGGACTTGATTCTGGATTATATTATTTTCCTTTTTAACTCTTGGGAAGCTTAGAGATGGACTTCCAACTACTCGGATGTCAGCTTGGCCCAGCTGAATATTAAGTAAAAGTGGAAGAAACTACAACCAAGTGACAAAAGAGAGGTTGGGGTCCAGATGACATTGAGCTCGAGTCCAGCTTGACCCAGCCCCGACTCTCTCAGTTAAGTGAACTAAGAAATTCCCTTTTCTTTCCTATGTCTGTTTGAGTTGGGTTTCCTGTCACTCACAACTAAGACTCCAAAGCAGCACAATGGCTTTGAAATTTAGTTAACTGCAGATTACTGTGATTATCTTAGCCTGGTTGTAGATTAGCATTATTGTACAACCACTGGATCCTAAACCATTTAAATCCTAAACCATGATGTGTAAGTAACATATCCAATAGGTTCTATGAAAGACCATTTAGAATGCATATCCATGCTTTTACTGAAAGAGGAGAGCTTAGACAAATAAATTATTAATTATAAAAGAATCCCGTTTCACCAATATGCCTTCCATTGCCAGGGTATTTGAAGGATAACAAAAGCTAATCCTTTAAAAAATATTCTAGACCTGGAATTTGCCACAGCAACAATAAAGATAAACCTAAATTTGCCTGGCAGCTTGAACCGTTTTATGTACTTCACACATATTATTTAAATGTGTGTAGAGTCCAAAGCCTAAGATCGTCTGTGATGTACTTTGGATTTCATCATGATTATTATTTTTTTCTTAGCAAACAAGCTTCCTAATTTACAACTGGGATCAGGTTTCAATTCGTTTGAATTTGCAGAGCAGACAATGAGCAGAAAAAGAAATTTTTTTTTAAAGGATACAAATCATTGAGTATTGATTGGGTATTATCTAGAATTTCCAAGACTTTTCTAGAATATTGTCCAGAATTTTCTCAGAGTGCTGGCATTTACAGCAGGTCTTCCATCTCACGCACTTGTGGGAACAGACTTTAATCCCTAAGCCTTCCACATGTGGAAGTTGTGCAAAGACAGCTGGGAGAACCAACCCTGACAAAGGTGCTGGAAGGACTGCAGAGGCATATTCACATGAATCACATCAGATCCCGGACAACAGTGGGAGGGCTGGGCCTGGGTCATGTTCCTCTCAATGGGAAACTGAGGTCTGGAGTCCCTGTCAGTGCTGTTGGGCCCCAGGGTCCCCTGCCCCCCGCACAGGTGACTGGTCCTGGACTTTGTGGAAATGAAAGAGCAGGAACTAGATTCTCTTCCAACCAGTTTCCTTCCTGATGACATGCAACAAACAAGTTTTGATTCAGGGGCTACAGTTTTCAGTAATCTTCCTGCACGTTCCATTAAGAACCAAGTCCATCTTTGAATCTGGAAGAAGAAGTCCCTGTGTCACAGTGGATCCATCAGTCCCTCACTTGGCTGAGAGTAACGGGACACCAGACAGACTGGCTCAGCGTGCAAGGGTCACTTTTGGTTTCTTTGCCCCACAAGGAGCCTGTGGACGGATGGTTCAAGTGGGTGAAGGTGGTCGGGGGCCATCAGGATCCTGAGCTTCTTCTGGCCTTCTGTTTGGCGATATGTGGCTTTTGTCCCCATGCTGGTTGCCAGGTGATTGCAAGATAAATACTCACCCTCTAGAATCCTGTCAGGGATGGGCCAAGGACAAAAGGTGAATCTGGCCCTTTTTAAAGAGTTTTCCCAGAAAATTCTGTTCCCTCTCATTGACCTGAATTTCTTCCAATTCCCTACCCTCCTCCCAAAATACATACCAGCTGCTGGGATGTGTAAATTGGTAGAAAATGAATATTTTAAATCCTCCCAGGTTGACCAATCCATACTGAGCTCCTCTCATAACTGTAACGAATCACTGAGCAACTCAAGCTACGCTATGTTTGTGGTCACTTGAAATGAACTTAAGATATGTTGTTCCTGGGTTTTCTTAAAAAAGAAAAGAACAAGTGTCTACACATCAGCTCTGGGCGCTCCTAGCTCCTGCCTCGCCTTTGCTCTGTGCCCTGCACGGGATGCTAACGGCCCTCGCTTCCTTCAGGTCTGATTAAATGTCACAGCCCTCACAGCCCTCCTTGTTCAGCCTATTTAAAACACCATGTATCTTTGGCTCTGGCCCCTTCCTCTGCCTTAATTTCTTCATGACACTTAATGCCAGGGGACATTAGAGCCTATGGCTGTTTGTTTACATGATTGGGGCCTATTCTGTTTGCTAGAATGTCAACTCCAAGAGGGCAGGCACCTTGCCTGCTGTGCTCTCCGGCATTTCCCAGGGCCCAGAACAGACCCTGGCATGCAGAGGGCACTCGATACATACTAGGTGAATGAGTGACTGATTGAATGAATGACTATTTGGCTTCTAATACAACTCTCTACCTAGGATTGGCGAAGGGGTCATTGGTAGGGTCCAAGGAAACAGTGACCTAGTGAGCAAGGCACCTGCTCAGGGCACCTGCATAGGCCCCTCCACCCTCAGGAAGGGGCCTCTTTGTTAACCACATTACAAGAAACTCTACTTTCTACAAATTATGAATGCAGATACTGTATAGTAGCTTTACTTGGTAATATTCTCAAAACTTCATTGGACCTTACAGATTAAAAACATATCCGATTAAAAACTGTTTCTAAGGAAACATTTTAACTCACCTGAGCAATTTTACCCAGTTGGGATCAGAATAGAAGCAGCTGGTAAAAAATTATGCTTGTAGCTAAAGAACAGTTGTGTTGTATGGGTTAACATTTTTATTTCCTATCCCAATTTCCACGTTGCTTACATAGATGAGTGACATACCAAACCTAACCGAAAGACTGAATCTGTATCTTACGATTCCAACTTCCCCATTCACTCCAAATTCTTAAATATCTAAACAGGAAATTAGTTATTTAGTATTTTCAAGGAAGCCAGAAATCAAGGAGTATCACTGAAAGTCAGGTGATTTAGGGAATACTAATTCACCTCCCTCAGGGAGCTCAGCGCCGAAAGGCCAACTAAGTGAGACAATAATTAAACTCTGGGGAGAAGAGCTGGCCTCTGGAAGAGGGGGAAGGAGTACAAAGAAATGACAAGAAAAGAGCAAGTGATTTTCTCATGGAAGCTGACAAAATAAGGAAACATGTTCGCTTACTGTTCTTGAAAGGTCAAGACGGATGAACATCAAATTACTTGCTTTGCTAACAGGCAGACAGTCTAGTCTGATTCAGTATATTTCCTTCTCTAATTGTGATGCTTATTGACATGGGATGTGTTGGGGTCACTGTGTAAGTCTTGGTTGTCATCTGCTGTGTGAAGTTGATGGCACTGCACATTCCTCGAGGAGCCCTACCTGGCTGCGCTGTCATATCTGTGTACACTCATGTGTCCAACGGTAGATCGCCAGCTCCCCCAGGGCGGGGCCTCTGGACTCATAGTCCTCCTCACACCAGCACCAGCCAGTAAACACTTGGTAGATAAACTATGGCGCAGACACACCTTTGCCCTGCAGTCCTTCAAACTCATTCAGTTAATGTAAATGAAATTCGAAAGGCCTAGAAAATCCTTAGTCTAGCAAAGAAATCCAGTAACTTGTCATAGTCAACAGGTATCTGACTATTTTAAAAAGGGAGAATTAGATTTTCTTAAAAATTCTCCAAATGCGTATAAGAGATTTTGTAGTGGATAGACTATTAAGTAAATACTCAGGGAACAGATTCAAAGTGTGAGAGGAAGAAACCACCTTTCATAGGTAAGAAGAGTTTCTGAACAATAAACAACTTTGCAAAGTTTGTTTCCACAATAATACTCAAATACTGACTTGGCCCATGTTCACTAATACTTACTATTAGTAATATTAGTACTACTAATATTAGTACTATTAGTTTCAAATATGATAGCTTGCCTCCCCAACTGCAGATTCTAATGGTCAGTACCGAACCACTCACTCTCATTCACTGGTTCATTCAACCAACAGGTATTGAGCCCCAACCACGCACCAAGTCCTGAGGATATTTTAATGAACGCTACCCATGTGCCTTCAGAGAGCTTAGAGCCATCAAAGAACTGCACAAAGAAGTGAAAATGTCAACTTGCATAAGAGGACAGACACACACAATGTTAGTGTTATAATTTAGGGGGATTTACCCTAACTTGGGTGTTTGAGGAAAGCTCCCTAGCGGAAATGGTGAATAGGCAAGATCTGAAGGGAGGCAGACTGACCAGGCTGCGAGGAGGGAAGCGAGGTTCAGGCAGAAGGAACAGCAAGCCAAGGTCCTTGTCAGGGAGCGAGGTCAGCATGGCCGAAGCAGCGGACCACGCGCCAGGGTGTGTGACACTGAGGGAGTTGGACTTCTCTCTGGAAAATGGGAAGTCACTCGAATGCTCGGGCCAGGCAGGGGTGGGGTAGACGGAGCTGCTGCAGGACCTCATTTGCCTTTCCGAAGGCTCTGTGGAGGAAGGATGGGTGGCTAGGCTGATGGGGAGTTAGGCAACAGGGGCAGAAGACTGGAGGGAGGCCCAACATTCCCCGTTCTGCAGAGAATAACTCCTTCGTAGCAAAAGTCAGTGTTTGGCCACCAAATTAAAATAAAAGCTGAAAATGTATTTCTAGAAAAGCAAGGAAATGGAACACCGGCCGCACTGCACCCAAATTACTTTTTAAGAAATTGTTGCCCCTGAACCCTAAAACCTTCCAAGGACAGGAATGTGTATTACTCATCGCAGCGCCTTCTGCACAGCACAGCAACAGGCACACGGTCATCAAGTAAGTGAACAAGGCTCGGGTGTGCCCGCTAGGGCTGCCCTGACCGAGAACCACAGTCGGGGCCGCTTAAACAGCAGACCTTGTTTCCTGCCATCCTGGAGGAGGGGAGTCCCACACCCTGGTGTGGCTCCTTCCAGGGCAGGGGCAGGGGCAGGGGCAGACGAGCGTGCCAGGCTCCCCCTTGGCTGGGAGATGAATCTACGCCATCTTCCTTCTGTGTCTCTGCAGCCACATTTCCCCCTTTGATGGAAACAGTCCCGTTGGATTTGTGCCCACCCTAAGGACCTCGTTTTAACCTTGATCACCTCTATAAGGACCTTATCTCCAAATAAGGCCATATTCTGTGGAGCCGGGGTAAGGACTCTGACATATGAATTTTCGGGGACACAATTCAACCCACAACACACGGGCTGTGCATTCTGGATTCCACTTAACAAGGCAGCTTTTGTTGTTCCTGTGAACAGTGCCAGCTCCAGCTGGCGCCAAGCCCCAGAGAGCAGGGTGCAGAGTGGGTAGAGCAGAGAAAATAATTCCCTTTCCTGGTCTCTTCAAAGCCCAGCTCATCTCCCTGAGAAAGCCTAACAAAAGGAGACAGATTTTCCAGAATGATAAGGTTTGAATTATGTCCTTCCCGCCCGCCCCCCCAAATTCATGTATGGACGCCCTAATTCCCTGAATGTGAACATATTTGGAGACAGGACCTTTAAAGAGGTAATTAAATTACATTAGGTCATTATGGTGGGTGCTAATTCAATACGACTGGTGTCCTTAGAAGAACAGATTATATATATGGTCTTGAAGGGAGACACCAAGAGAAGGTGGCCATCTGCAAGCCAAGGAGAGAGGCCTCGGAAGAAACCAAGCCTGCTGACACCTTGGTCTCAGACTTCTATTCTCCACAATGGTGAGAAAATAAAAGTGTTATTTAAGCCCCAGCCTTTGGTATTTTATTATGGTATTCCTAGCAAACTAACACACAAACCAAACTGGTCAACACTCCTGTTCTTAAAACCCAGGTTCATCTGATAGTTCTACACCACAGTTCATTTCTTATTAATAAAAAGTAATGTTTACTTAGCACTTACCTTATGACAGGCATTGTGCTAAGAGCATTATCAGTGTTATTTTATTTACTCTGTACAATTTAATCTAGACTTAAGGACTGTTATGATCTTAATTTTTATGGAAAAGAAACCTGAGCCTAAGAGATGGGAAGTAACTTGCCTGAGGTCATCCAGTGGGAAGGGGACAGAGGCAGAGTCTCCAAGGCTGTGCCCTTAGCCTCTGAGCTTCTGTGTGGGCTTGAGGACCATTCTGGGAGGAAGAGCTTCAATGCATCCTGGGGTCTACAAGTAATTATGAATAAAGTGCTATAAATATCCATGTGCAGGATTTTGTGGGTATTTATGTGATGAAGAGACTAACTTACCCATATAACTATTTCCCTTCAACAACATGAAAACAAATAATCTGATTAAAAAATGAGCCAAACCTTAGCTGACACTTCACCAAAGAAGATGCAGAGGTGGCGAGTAAAATATAAAAAGATGCTCCAGTCATGTCATTGGGGAAATGCAAATTAAAATGAATATCTATGAGAATGGCCAAAATCCAAAATGCTGACAACATCAATTGCTGGTAAGGATGTGGAACGGAAACTCTTATTCACTGCTGGTGGGAATGCAAAATGGAACCACCACTTTGGAAGACAGTTTGATGATTTCTTACAAAACTAAACATTCTCACCACACAATCCAGCAATGTGATCCTTGGTATTTACCTTATGTCCACACAAAATCCTGCACATGGATATTTACAGCAGCTTTATTCATAACTGCCAAAACTTGAAAGCAACCAGATGTCTTCAGTTGGTGAGTGAATAAGCTGTGGTACACCTAGACAATGGAATATCATTCACTGCTAAAAAGAAATGAGCTACCAAGCCATGAAAAGACACAGAGGAAATGTAAATGCACGTTATTACGTGAAAGAAGGCGATCTGAAAAGGCTATATACTGTCTGATTCCAACTGTACGACATTCTGGAAAGGGCAAAGCTATGGATCCAGTGAAAGGATCGGCGTTTTCAGGGGTTGGGAGGGGAGAGATGAAAAGGTGGGCAGTGCAACTACTCTGTATGATCTGTAATGTGGACACGTTATACATTTGTCCAAACCCACAGGATGTGCGACCCCCACAGTGAACCCCAATGTAAACCATGGACTCTGGGTGGTGATGATGTGTCAGTGCAGACTCGTCAGTTGTAACAAATGTACGGCTTGGAGGGGGATGTTGGTAGTGGGGGAGGGTATGCATGTGTGAGAACAGAGGCACATGGAAATCCCTGTACTTTCACTTCAATTTTTCTGTGAACCTAAAAATACTCTAAAAATAATGTCTCTTTTTATTTAAAAAAAAATACTTTCTCTCTGTCTTGGGTCAGCTTGTGCTCCATATCCTTCTTAATTCTTGAAGAAATCATGAGCCCTCCATGATCATTATTAAAATTATACTCACATTTCAGAACCCAAATTAAATATTGTTGCCTTTGCTATTACCACAAGTCATTAGACTCCTATCAAAACCCATCTTAAGCACAGAAGATTGGAAGAAAATGCCAAATTATCACAAGAAATCGGGGGGGGGGGGAGATATGTCGTTCAAGATTGAAGTTGAAGGTATTTGTATTGTGCCCGGGGTGTCCCTGATTATTTGCACAGAGAACTTTCACAAGCCTTTACACGGACGTCCACAGAGCAGGGCAGGCAGAGCTCTCCCTGCTATCCTGGCCTTCAGGTAGCATTAGGGGGCTAAGACCTTGGGATGCTGACAAGAAAAACACATTTTCAATGTCTGTTTCAGAGGAGTAATAAATGGGATGGAATGACATATTTAATCTTGTGGAATATTGAACTTTTTCTTGAATGTAAAACTGCCTACATTGCTAGAGATGTCATATTCCTGTTTTTACATCTAATTGCCAAATTACTGAAATTTGCATTTTCCTATAATCAGTGCCCCTGTTGATAGCTGAAACATACTGAGAAACAACTAATCCAGTTCTGAAACAAGGTACCTCGTGCACTGCCATATGCCCTAACCAGCGGTGCCCCCTCCCACGGATACCCTTGCCACCACTCAGAGATGTTCGACACTATGGGCAAAGAAGGCAAGAGGAATTCCCCCATACCTGGAAGGGTTAAGCACTGAGTCAACCTACAGCAAATGGCACACCCAGTGTGAGGTCCACGAGGGTGAAGTCATTGATCTGTGAGTCATATCACTGAAGACACTCTGTTCTATACATTGTTGGTTAGCAACTGGCTTCCAAACACTGAGACACAACATTTGAAAGTGAGAGGAACTGCTCATTTTGATGCAACATTAGGCAATGGCAGGAAGGGGGCATTGAAAGGACTGGGGCTTGCACCGGTGGAGTTAGAATTTGACAAGAAGTGCTGTGTCGCATGACTCCACTTCCACACTAAGCATGAAAGCCAGAGGAGGGCCACCCGGTGTTCCTGGCTAAGGGCCAAAGGGCAACACTCTTGAGAAACTTTCAGTATAGGTTTTCAAAAAAGAAAAGGAGCCAGCCCAGTGGTCCTCTTGTTTTATTAGTCCATGGTTTTTTACAGGCTCTGACCACAGGGTTAAATCCTTAGCAATGGACAGGACTTCCTAATGATTCGTGCGTTAAACCAGAACCGTGAACGCAGTTGTTCCAACCACAGACCCTATTAAAAGAACCCTGCGCTTGTGAGTCAGGAGGAATGAGCCGCCAGGGTGAGGCTGGGTTTTCCTGACTGGGAGAAAGGTGTGAGGCGGTGCTGTTTTGTTGCTAGGCAATAGGCTGCTTGTGACAACAATCCCCTTCTTTCGAGGACTAGAGTGCTCTTTTTGTTTCATGGAAGCAGTGCATTTTCTTGCTACAAGAAGCACACGTGGAGTTTACACTAGTGATACAACAGTAAACAGTGTTTATGAAAGGAACGCTATTCTATTTTTGAATTCCTGTGTTTGCTTTCCGTCACCGGCTGAGACATCATTTGCCTAAGGAGACAGCTCTTTCCTTTTCTCAGCTGATCACTGTTCGGCTGGTCAGGATGTGGTTTGTGTAACTGTGAATCTCTCCAAACCTCTAAACTCCCCACGTGACTAGTGAATGTGTCTCTGAGCATCTCAACAGAGAGCAAAATATCTACACTCTTAAGGTTTGATTTTATATTTTCAAACTAGTTAGCTAATCCTATGTGAACATGTCATGGTAGCTTCTGTATTTATTTTCTTTTGCTGATTCTATCCCAGTGTAGTGTATGCGTGTTGTGTGCTGGTTATAGTCTCCTCAAGACAGGGCCCTGATCTCTTGCATCTTTACAACCTCAATAGCATCTAACACAGAACTTGGCATGTAGTAGATGCTTAATAAATGCTGTTGAGTAGATGAATGAATGGATGCACAAAAATTAACACATGTAATTGCATCTTTCAATTACATGAATTTTAAGTAGATTCTGAAAATAGTGAAGTAATTGGTATTATAGCTACTGTAAAAAGAGATGGACATCCAAATACGCTGAGAGACCTGTCCCTCCTGCATAATCATGTTTTACATAGAAATAGCAATAGAAAACTCTTGAGTGTAGTTTCAGAATGCTGATATTCTTTTAATTTTAAGAGACCATAAAGTTAATTCTAAAAATGAAAAGGTACAGAGGCTTGAGAACCAGCCCGTGGGTTGAATGTTTCTTCCTGAGTTAGTCTCTTAGCACAATCTAAACTGCACCTCTGACAACAGGAAGTGACGTGTGCCAGGCTTTCTTTTCTGTTTGACAGTGTAGATGAGTCTTTGGATGACTTTGTCTCTTGGGTTTCAGGAGTAAGATGCTTCCCCCAACCCATCCCTGACACCCTTTCAGACACTGACCTTTTTTTTTTTTTTTAACCCTTACCCAAGGATATTTTTTCCATTGCTTTTTCAGAGAGAGTGGAAAGGAGGGAGGGGGGGGGGAGAGAAATATCGATGAGAGAGAGAGAGGGAGGGAAATATTGATGTGAAAAAGACACTCTGTTGGCTGCACCCCAATCCGGGCTGGTGATAGAGCCTACAACTGAGGTATGTGCCCTTGGCGGGAATCAAACCCGGGATCCTTCAGTCCAAGGCCTGATGCTCTAACCACTGAGCCAAACCAGCCAGGGCAGGACACTGATTCTTGTTCCCAGAGAATAATGGTTGTTACTGAGTGCTTACTACATGCTAGCTACTACTTTGAGCTCTTTACATGAACTAATCCCTTTAATCATCGCCAACAATCCTCTGAGATGGATGTTATTATTGTCCACTTTCTAGAGGAAGAAACTGAGGCACAGAGGGGTTAAGTGACTTGCCTCAGGATCCTGCATCTCCTCTGTGGCAGAACTGAGTTGAACTTAGGCTAGTTCAAGACTCCACTCTCCCAATCCTATGACACCCCCTCCACAACAGAGAAGGGGAGGGGAAGTCCTCACACACCCAGTGCCACCTCGTATCTGCACTCTCCTTTGGCCCTATCCTGGGCTGGGCTGGGGATGATGGTTCACTTGCATTGAGGCTCTTGCCAATGTGAGTAAATGCAGGCGCCAGCTCAGCCCCAGTGCACCCTTGTCCTTGAGCTGGGCTTGGCTGCCCGGAGCGCGGCCTCCTGGGCTTGACTTGAGGGTCACCCCTCCAGACCTGCACCCTGAAAACCTGGCCTTCGTGGGGGGCCAGGCAAGGCATTCTGACGCCAACTACACTGCCCAGAGGAGGTGCATTCCCCTCAAGGGCAAGCCCGGGGCTGCACCCAAGGAGATACATTGACTCTCACAGGAGAGAACATTCTGGCACTGGGGCCCTGCCAAAGGTTGCCAGGACAGACTGCCCTCTCCTCCGAGGGGATGGGGTGGGGACAGTCACACACCACACACACACACACTCTCTCCCCCTCTTCCCCCCCCCATGTGCTTTATGTAACAGGCTCGCCTTCCCACAACTCTCCTTTATCAGCAAACACTTCTGAAGGTACAGCCCACACCTGCATTCCAAGACCACACAAATCGCCTCCTCCCTGATGCAAGGTCCTCGCTTCCAGTGAGTCACAGCTACTGCTTCACAGCAGGCCCTGGTGGGCCCCACCCTGCCCACAGGAAGTGACAAAGAGTAAATACACAGCTTTTCTCTTAGGGCCAGCGCACATGCTCAAAAGGTGATTAACACAAGCAAGAGCTGTTTAAGAGTAGTGACAGTTCTGGAGAAGTACCCTGAGTCAGGGGAGGTGGCAGCAGCCCGACAGAGGTCACAGGGTCCCCCTGGTCTTTCAGGAACAGGCTCTGACATCTAGGAGCTGGAGCAGGTGGCTCCTCTTCGATTCCAGCTCACCTGAGAGGTGGGGTCAGAGGGGCAGCCTGAGGGGAGAATTCCAGAACGGGGCTGGATCTTTTGCATTACAAAAATCAACGTGCCATTTCTTTCAAGAACCTCCCCTGGGGACCCTAAGGTTCTCCAGGACCCAAACAAAGGTCAATGGAGGTGGTGCCTCTGAGGCCACTGAGTCCTTGGGATAATCCTGAAGGTCAGGCTGCCATTCAACAGGGCTTACCAGGTGACCACTCCAGGGCAAGAACCCCAAATTATCAGATCCATTCCCAGTATGCACTTCAGACCATCTCCAGTGATTTGTGGCAAACCAATGTTCCATTTATAATCTCATTAAGAAAAAAGGCCATGAAACAAACAGCTCAAGAACCATAGAGATTGAATAAGCAATGAAGACACAGATCACAGAGGGGCAAGGTGCACTGGAGTTGCCTGGGGTCTTGTGAAAGTGTGGATTTGGGGCAGGGTCTGAGACTCTGCTTTTCTCCCAGCCAGTGCCAAGGCTGCCGGTGCATGGATCACACTTGGGGTACCTAGGATTGGGGGTACCACAGTGTACCCTGGTAGAATTGGGGGAGGCTTTCTGGGGTGGGGGGTTGAGATGGGTCCTGACAGTGAGACTGGATGGGGGAAGAGTAAAGACAACCCAGATCCACCTCGCAAGGCAGTGGGTGACCTGATGAATTGCCAGGGTGCATGGCCACTGCCCCGTCCTCAAGGACCAGGATTCATCGATCAGGTACCCTTGGGGGAGTTGAAAGAATGGAGAGATTAGGAACTTGGAAACTGCACTCTGCTATTTAGTTGCTGGGAGAGTAGGCAGGTCTGAAAAAGGGGGATAATAATGCCAGTCCCATAGGATGGGGTGAGGATTACATGAGATGGACTAAAAATGTCCTTGCTCCTGGGCATAAACAGGACAAGTATTCAGGGTACTCGGGACTAATTCATGGGTAGAAAAGTTACTCAGACACTGAAATGTCACGGTACGGCAGACTCTCTATTTTAGCCACAGTATACCAGGGCAAGCTCTAACCCGAGGAGCAACCGGATTCAGAATGGGGATGACAGGTGTCAGGCTTTCTGATACTGGGTATCTCGAGGACCTGCTATGCCACATACCCTGACCGCCTCCATGGCAGCCAGGAGCTGCGCCGAGTGGAGTCACTAGGGCACCCTCAGCAGAGGGTGTGCAGTTCGCTTCCCCAAATATTTCCCCAGGAGAGATAAACCAAGAGATAAACGAAGGTGTCAGGCAACGCCAAGCTCGGGTGAGGCCAGACCTCTGGGAGAGCAACCGTGAATGTTGATGAAATGGGCAGAATCTAAACAGCATGATTTATTTTCCAGAGTCTTTGGCAGTTTTAATCCTATTTTCCTTCCCCTCCCCTACTCTTAACAGGGCAGGGCGAACAGTCTTCAGGCCAGCTGGCTGTGCTCTCTGTTTTCCTCACGTGGATTTGTGTGTGAATCTATAAAGTTTTTACACGGCCATTCTTAGTGCATTGATGCTACTCCAGGTTCCTATTTGCTCTTTTAGGTTGTGGCCAACACACAAAGACGTTGCCTAGTTTTAGAGGTGAAGAGACACAAGGCCACCAGTGCTCACTGAGCGGTATGTCCCCTCTCCTCCCTGGCACACCTGGAGAGCCCCACACCTATGGCCTGCTCCCCTTGCCCCACCTTCCTGAGAGCCCCACCCTCTCCCTCCCCAACCCGCACCCAGGGAGGCTCCCACAGTGACCTCTGGCTGACCAAAGTTTACTAGCCGGGACTTCCTCATCCCAAATCTCAGTCCCAGATGACAATTAAGTCATCTCACTCTCGTTTACCGTTTACCGGAGGGAGGAGGCCTCCCAGCGGCCCGCACCCTTTCCTTGGGCCATATATGCATTTTAGCAGCTGCATTCATTGGCTCATTTAGCAAATAACCTGGCCCAGGATAAGCCGTCAGTAAAGAGAACCCTTGTTGATATTATTATTAACAACTGAAGCTTACTGACACAACTGAGTGCCAACCACATGCCAGGTACAGTGCAAGGGTGCTGGATCTACAGAGATGAGCAAGATGCAGCCCCTGCCTCTGGCTGTTTCCAGGCCACTGGGGACGACTGACAGGAACATGCTATTAAACTGAAGGTGATGGAGACAGAACAGGACAGCGTGCTCTGTGCCCCAGAAGCACATGAGGATCGGCTGACTACCTCTGAGAGATCTCACAGAGAAGGTAGCATCTGGGCTCTGCTACGGTCTGAATGTGTTCCCCCAAGATTCATATGTTGAAATAAAACCCCCAAAGATGATGGTCCCTCACCCCATCCACCACGTGAGGACACAGTGAGAAGGCGCCCGCTCTGAGCCGGGGAGAGCTCTCACCAGAGGCAGCTGCGCTGGCGCCTCGACCTTGGATTCCAGCCTCCAGAACTGTGAGAGAAATGTGCTGTTTCCAGCCACCAGCCTGTGGTATTTTATTAGAGCAGCCTGAGCGGACTAAGATGGGCTGTTTCTCCAGGGCTGAGGGGAAGCCTGCCAGAGGGAGAAGGGAAAGGACATGCTGGGCAGCAGAGAAGGATGTGAGGCGAGGAGGGGACACAGCGAAAGGAGGAAAGCAGATTGAAGGAGGGACAGGGCTGGCAGAGGCGAGGCCTGCGAGGCGCCAGGGAGGTGGCCTGTGCAGAGCCTGTGAGCCATCTGAGAGCAGGAGCCTTGTCCCGGGTGAAAGGAGCCAAGTGGGAGAGGGATCTGAGGACCACGTGGCCCCACTAATGGGACCCTGAGTCTGAACAGGAGGTGGGAGGGGTGGAGGCAGGTGAAGAGGAAGCTTAAGGGCTCCCTGGGGGGGAAGGTCTGTGGTGTCTAGAGTGCCACACGCCCAGGCACCTGGTAGATTTTGTTACACGGGAGGTGCCCCCTGCATCGTGTGGATGAGGAAAATGCAGCAGTAGGTGGTTACCAGGCTTAACACTCCTGTAACATTCTGCAAAGCGGCTATACAAATTGTGCTGGAAGGCCACAGTTGTTCTCTGTGGCCTCATTGTGATGTCTGTACGTGAAACATGACCACAAAGAAACGGGTTTGCCTGGTTAACAAACCATTGGAACCCTGGATTTCCCCTGAACGTGTTGTCCTTCAAAAGTGGGCACAGTCATTCTGTTGACACCAAGAGGGTGCCTATAGGGGGATCCCAAATGAAGGCTTAGGTTTATCTTAAGACAAACAGATTCACACGGATTTACATGACACCCCCAGAGGAAGTTACTGGACTTCTTGATTCTCAAGGACAAGGTAGATGTATCTGCTTTCTGTAGAGTCAGACGTGGATTCACCGAGAAGAAACTGGGGCTTGAGTTTCAGGGTCCCCCACCAAGGACTTATGCCAATTTTTAAATTCATAATTTTATATTCTTTTTCTTGGGGGGCACAAATACAACCTGAATCTACCCAGGGTGTATTTCCAATTTGAAAATGACATTAATCTTGAGCAGTGAGCAAGGAGAGCCTTGGCAATATTTAAGCGTTTTCTTATTCGACATGGTCTCTAACTGTAAGGAGGCTTCAATGGAGAGAATGAGTCTGTCTTGACTGTGCTGCAGATTCTCACTGCAACAGACACTTGATTTCAAAAGTGAAATTTTGCTCCCAGGCCAAACTTTTTGCAATCCATTTTTCCAGTGGGGCAGTGACTGGCTCAGTGAGGGTGACTGGACACATTGCATCACACTCAGGGGGTGCCTGCTACATGTTCAGTGAACACTCAGTAGCAATCGTGGTAAAAACTTATTAGTCTCAGCATGCTTGAAGTCCTTGGGTTTTTGTATTTTTTAAAGTAATTTTAAAAATACAAAAATGTTGCAAGAATAATTGAAAGAACATTTCAACTCTCAAATAATTTGAGAGTAAGTCACAGGCATGATTCCGTTTCCCCTAAAACTTTAGTGATATGGTCTTCAAATGAGGACAGCCTTCTACATAACTGCAATTTAAGCATCAAAACCAGGAAACCAACATTGGCACATTACATGCCACCATCCCCACTCAAGATTCACAAGTCGTCTCCTCAATCTCTTTGTATAAAACCACTCTCCTGACTCTGCCAGGCCACTTGCCCTGGTTGGCACACCTTTGTGTGGGCCATACTATTATGGAAGGCAGGCCTTGCTTTGTTTTTAGAATGGGAATATGATGAATTATATAATGATCAGCAACATTAGCAACGTGGATCAGCTTAAGAACTGACTTCAGAAATTCTCATTCAGGTCTTTCACTTTTCACTGACAAGCTTGATCTACAGCAATAAAGTAGGACTTACTAAAATCCCCAACCTCAATAATCAATATTCCCCAGTGCAAGGTCACTAAAATTATCAGCTCTTGCTAGTTTATATATGCCCTTAAAGATAAGTTTGTTACATTTTACCCAGTATTTTTAGGTGTTTTGTAGTGAGACTGTTTTCAATTTAGATTGTTCACCTTATTACCAGAAAGTTCAGTCCTGAACACCTAGTTTGAAATACTTTGAGTAATTACTCTGAAAGGTAGACTTCTACTGGCAGGTGAGTTGTTATGTGGCCGGGTCTAGGATGAATGCCACTGGGTCCCCCTGGGAAACTTCCAGTCCTTGGAGAATGCCTGGGAAAGCTCTGGACAACAGCTGGACATCAGGCCGCTAAGGTCTGCCCATCTAGACAACCCATTCCTAGTTGTATGAGCCAGTTCCTCTCTAACAAGCTTTTCATGCACCTGATGAGGCTGCCCTATCTGTCACCTATGTATGTATGTATGTTGTATGTATGTATGTACGTACCTCCCTCCCTTTAGCCAAGAGTCCCAGCACAATCACCACAATATTTCAGCCACTGATCTCTGTCATCTGAAGTGAGATTTGGAGAGGGGATTGGGACCAAAAACTAAGTGAATGTCACTAATAATTGCTGACTTTAGCCAGAGAAAGTTTATCTTGCATTCCCAGCATTTTTAGGATTCCTACTGTAAAATTCTGTCGTGAACCATCCTGCCCAGATCCACCCAATGCAGTATAATTCCCTAGTTTTACCATCAAGGGAATAATTAAGACTCCGCAATGCAAGGCACAGCAAATGGTGGGGAACATGTCTGTATTTCATTCTGATGGATTTGAGTTACACAGTCTTTGGACACAGCCACTCTTGTAGAATCAGTATCCAGAGCCTTGCCTGGCTCAGATATACCTCTGAACTGACTGAAAGGTGTTCGCTCCATGGTGTGCATTTCTTGTGCTTTACTGATTCTGTTGGCAGGAACACTCAGCCTTCATCTTGCCAAGGGTGTTTCTGTTAGAATGTGCCCCTTTAGTGACTATGGAATTCTGTAATGCAGACTCACCAGCTGGGGTCCTGAACGAGCCATTATAAACTCCTAAGCAGTTGCCAGCAGAAACCTCATTGAGTATTTCACAGTAAAGTGAGCAACATCAGTAAGAAATCCTCCAACAAGAGGCCAAATCTAAACATATTACAATACTACATGTATTAAATGTGGTCATTATCCTCCAGGTTGCTGGGACCACTTGCTTACTATCAGAGCACAACTGACGATGTGAGACAAAGCCATTTCCCCCCAAATCCACAAGTTCATGTGCAGTTCTAATCTGGTAAAGCAGAGACGATAAAATACCTTACCATGGCAAGTACTGGGGCAATAACACTGCTCAGAAGAACAGTACAACCGACCCGAGTCCTCCATCTTCCTTCCTTCAGTACAGCACGGAAAGCCAGCCTGCCGACCCCAGGAAGCCTCTGACATTTTCACTTCTTTCAGGCTCCACCCTACCTGCAGGATGGTGGTCAAGCACATTAGTGCGGCTCTGTTGTGTTCTGACTGCCCTCATCTCCCAGCACTCCCACCTCCTGCGCCCTTGTGCTTGGGGTTGCCTGCAGTCTCCATGGCCTTCTCTACCTCTATGCCCTCGCACGCAGTTAAATTACTCCAGAGCAGTAACTAGTTCTCAGCTGCATTAACTGCTTATTCATCTCCCACCCCCTCCAGACTACAAGCCAATGGTAGCAGGTCCCATGACAAGCAAGCATACTTACTTGTATGCTTGGGTCATAGAGAGAGATCAAGAACTATTTATTGGATGAATGAAAGAATGAACGAATGCTTCCAAGGGACCATTTAACATGCAGATTCTCATTGGTTCAGGTTCCAGGGTGGAGGTTGTGTTCACTTGCTTAGCAATAGTAGAGGGCACTTTCATTACCTACTACTGTTGGCTCCCTCAGTTTTGTCAACAGAAGACATATTGGGGAAACAGTAGAGTTAGGGTACAGGCAGGTTTTAAAAGCAGCCCTTTACTGGAGAAAAAAATAACCTGAATCAATCATACCCTCCATCACTCTTCCTGGCAATGAAAGGGGTTAAAAGAATGAATCGAAACCATTAAAATGAACTACACTGGCATCCAGCATCTATTACATTACAGACTCAACTCATGTCACTATTTTTGTAGCTAATAACTTACCAGGTATTTGCAATAATTATTCTTATATATATGTATTAATTTCTCACATCATATTATATATAATTATATAACAATTTCCCATCCCTAAGATTTAAGTTCTATTAAAGATTGCTAAGTCTAGCCGTGGCTGGGTAGCTCAGTTTGGTTAGATCATCGTCCTGATACGCCAAGGTTTTGGGTTTGATCCCCAGTCAGGGCACATACAAGTATCAACCAATGATGCAGCAATCAGAGGAACAATAAACTGATGTTTCCCTCTCTCTTTCTCTAAAATCAATCAATAAAAAATTTTTTTTAAAGACTCCTAAGTCTAAAAGTATAGCTTAATGTGGTCTAAAAAAGTGGGTTTGTCTAATTTCTTTTCTATTGAATTGGCTGCTCATTTGACTGACTCAAATAAGCCAAACAGGTTCCTGGGCGTCAAGCACATGTTGCCTAAGTCACACACTTTCAAATGAGGAAAAAAAAATAGCTCCACTTAAATTCAAACCATTTAGGTAAACTTAATGCTTTGCAACTTTCTGGAAACTCATTTCACTTAAAATATATTTGGATGTGTACTGACTTGCAAAGTTTTCATTTCTGTATAATATTCACTACCACCACACTGTGCCACACACACACAGCACATTTTATACCTTTACACTGCCAAAGAGGACTCAAAAGTCTCCCTTTGATTGACTAGCAGTGATGAAAATAATCTGTTGATTATGCAAGATCAATTAACAAAATGAGTGCCTTTTAAAGGGAACAACATCTTCTAAATTATATTTTAAAAGAAATGCATTTAATTTTTGTCAATGCTACTTCCATTCTTAGTATTTTGTGTTTGTTTTCCTTATGTATGAGTCTGTGTGTCTTGCTAGACTAATAATTTTCATTAAGAATTACGGCCAGAGTTGGAGCTTGGGACCATGAGAAAGAACAGGTTATTATTACCTTAAAAGTACAGTCTATTTCCCTAATGACTGTTTGTGAACAAGGCTATTTTGCTGAAAAGTCTTCAGAAAGCTCTATTAAAGAATAGCCTATGTATTATACCTAATAGATTTTCAATAACTATTTGTTAAGTGAACAACAGACACAACTAAAGCTGAAGCTGATACTTGGAAATGATGTTGCTGAAGTTTCAGTAAGGACATTTAGAGCTATAAATGGTGACAAATGGTCTTAATGTAAATTACTACCTGTGACATTCAATACAGTATGTAGGTCTATAAAAGGAACAACAAAGGTATAGTCATTACAGCTACATGCTTTTCTTAAACAATTAGGGGAAGGGGCAAGAAAGAGAACTAACATTTTTGAGTATTTATATCCACCACAAACTTATCCAGGAACTTCATATATCTCAGCTAATCCTTGCAGCAAAGTAGGCCACATATGAAGAAAATGAGGTTCAGAGAAGTGTAGACTGCAGATTGTACCCAGGCCTGCCTGGCTCCAAAGGCAATCCCCACTGCACTGTTGTATGTGTATTTGGAACCGTCATCAGGCAGTTCTGGTAGCTCTGGCGGGGGAAGGGTAGAAAACTGTTTAAGAGTCATCTTATGACCAGTTTGCTTCCTGGTTCCTAACCAACCAAGGGGATTATGTGAGGCCACTTTGTATACAATCCAGTCTCCTTATCAACAAGCACAGCAGAATCAAAAATCTTTCCAAAAACTTTGTACTGCAGGTTTAATGTGGTCTATTGTTCTGGGGAAGTGAAGGTTGTGAAGACCCCTCGCACCAGTCTTTTCCCTTAGTAGCAATCCTTTTTCTTCTAAAAAGCCAGCAGCAGGACAAACATCTTCATTGACTGATCTCAACTCCTTTTGTGCCAGTCTACGGCTGAATTTCCAATCAGATAAGACAGGAGAAAAGAAACTATACAAAGCTTAGTAGTTAAGGGCACAAATGTCAGAGTCAGACAACCCTGAATTATGAATCCTGGCACTGCCATCATACAAAGTCAAGTTATTCCATCTCTCTGGGCCTTAGTTTCCTTTTCTGTAAAATGGATATAATAATGGTATCTAAAGAGATTTTGTAAGGATTAAATGAAACACCTCTTAAGCATTTACAATGCTTGGCACATTGAAAATACTTAATAAACGGCAGTTTTTCATGATGTTTTTCATATTCAGTAGTTACTAAGTTACAGTCTTCCTACATCCAACTGCAAATGATCTTCAAGGCCGTGAGCTCAATAAATCTAGGAAGCCTTCACGAAGGGCTCTGCAACCAGAGGGGCTATTTGTGATTCTGAGGAGGAAACAGAATTCATTAACAGAACTCCTTTCAAGCTAAATTCCCATCCGATAACAAGTGATGGCTTCGAATGGTCCTTTTTGCTTATGTTTAAGTATGATCAAGATTTTTGACATTTCGAAATCACACTCGGTATTTATTCAGTAACTTTCACCAAAGAAGCTCCAAACCAGTTCCTCACCCAAATAAACACAAGAACCCTGAGACACAGAAGCCATGCCGCCCGGGATGGACAGCCAGAATCCAGGGAGGCCAGGCCTGGCTCTCATCACCCGACGGCAATGAGATGGAAATGAGATCCTTTTGAGATGTCTGAGGGTTTCGTTCATGTGGCTTCAAAGAAGGGTGGGTAACAGGACCGGAGGGAGAGAGGGAGGCCTGGCGGCTCTGGACGACAAATAATAAGGCCACAGAGGTCCCGTTTAGCTAAGGGAGAAGAAAGAATGGCAGAAAGACAGGTCTGCGGAGGGAGCGACCGCTTCCAGACAGGAGACGCAGCTCTGGGCGGGCGCGGGCGAGGTTCGCGTTTCCGCCACGCGGCCTGTGAGAAGTGCAGTAACTCCCTCCCGGCGTCTCGGGTGTTTGCTTCTTCCCTTTTCAACCCACACAGGCTCTTTCGTTAAAATGTAACCCAACCGACACACTGAAGAACGTGCGTGGAGGGCCGCGGCGCCCCTCCAATCGGTCAGGGCCTCGGGCCCCACGCGGCACAGCCTCCACGGGCCGCAGTCCCACTCACCCTGCGGTGCCCCCGGAAGCGTTCCTCCCCCGGATGTCGCCCCGCCCCGTGGCGCGCAAGCGTGTCGTCACTCGCGGTCGGCCAATCAGGGCAAGCGACCAAAATAGCACAATATAAATACGTGCTGGCAGGCGGACCGTCGTTGCCCGCGCCAGACCGCGCTAGGGCGGGGTTGCGCGCGCAGGTGGGTGGGCGGGGCCGGCGCCACCTGAGGGGCGGGGCGGGGCCCCCGCGCACCTGTTTTCGCTGCCGTGGGCGGGGAAGGTTGTTGGCAGCTTCTCCCGGACGCGCAGAACATGGAGTTCTGTGCGAATAACTGGCGCGGACGGGCTGTAGTTCAGCAGGAGCCACCCCTCCCCTGCTCCCCGGTTTCCTCCTGGGGAAGCAGCGCCCCCGCGGCCTGCGGTCGGCGCGGCCGAAGGGCATGTTCCAAGGGCCGACTGCAACCGCGATCCCAGGGGTGACTCCCCGTCCCTCCGGGACAGACGTCAGTGCAGCCGGCGCTCGGCCCCGGCGGAGAGTCTGAAACGAACCGTGGGCCGACGCCTCTCCGCTCCCCCCGGCCGCTCGCAACCAGGCCGGGAGACGGGAGGGTCCCCGCGCGGCTGGGGCCGCGGCGATGAGACGGACAGTCCTCCCAGGAGGAAGGGTCACTTCAAGGTGACCTTTCTGGGAGAAAGTGACTTTGAGCTCAGTGGTGGAAAAACAAAGGTTTTGGCATCGTCCACACGCGGCTTCCAGCCTCCGCTCGCGTCACACCCGCTCTGTGACCCTAACACGGCCAACCTTGGGGTGCTCCCGTCTTTAAGACGCAGATCACGGCACAAGCCGCATAACACATTCTTGGGGCGCCCGTCCCTGCCCCCCACGATCACGTCCATTCTCTCATTTCCCTCCCTTCTTTCCTTACTTCCTCCCTTCTCAGTATCTCCTTCATTTTCTTTCTTTTCTTCCTCATTCCTTCATCTGCTTTTTTCTCATTGAGGCATAACTTACACGTAAACTGCACAGACCTTAAGAACTTTAATGTTCGTATACACTGTACTCCGCTCCCCGATCACGGCGCAGGGCATTCCTCTAACCCGGGTTCCCACTGCTGCTCCCCAGGCGGTACGCACCCCGGAGGCAACCCCGCTCGGGCTTCTGTTACTATGTATCAGTTTGGCCCGTTCGCTATCAAGCAGCTGCTTTTCTCTGTGGCTTGTTTAACCCAACATAATGTCTGCAAGACTCATCCGTGACATTGCGTGTATCTGTAGTTCCTTTATTGCTGGGGTAGGATTAGTCTATTGTCTGAATACACTGCAATTACTTTGTCCGTTCTCCCTTTGATGGGCATTTTGGTTGTTTTTAGGTTTTGGCTATTATGAATGAAGCTGCTGTGAACGTTCACACTGTCATTTGGTGAATAAATGTACTTGGTTCTGTTGGGTATACACCTATGAGCAGAGTTTGTGTCAAAGAATAGATGTATGTTTTACTAGACACTGTCTAGCAGTTTCCCCAAAAGGTTGAATCAATGTATGGAAGTTAGTTTCTTCACAGCTTTGCCAACAGTTGGCATGAACAGTCTGATTCTTGGCAAATGCAGCAGTATTTCAGTGTGCTTTTCACTTGTATTTCCCCAACGAACAATAATGTTGAACCCCTTTAATAAGTAATTAGCCATGTGGTTAACTTTTTGTGAAATGATTGTTCAAATAATCTGTTTTTTAATGGGCTCACCTGTCTTTTCCCTACGATTTCTAGAAATGCTTTATATTTTCTGGATGTTTATCTTTGTTAGGCATCATGAATATATTCACAGAGTCTGTGCCTTGCCTATTCATTTTCTTATGATGTCTTTATTTCGTATTTTTTTTTAAATCAACATACAATAACACCGAGTTTTTAAAAATTACAGTTCTATGAGATTTGACACATGTATAAATAGTGTAACCACAAACCTAATCAGGATCCATAACAGTTCTGTCACTTTCCAAAAATTCCCTTGTCCTTCCCCCATCTGTAACCTCTGGGAATCACAAATCTATTCTTTGTCGCTATAGTTTTGCCTTTCCAGGATGTTGTATAAATGGAATCACATAGTGGGTAGTCTTTGGAGTGTGGCTCCTTTCACTCAGCTGAATACCTGTGAGATTCATCCATGTCGCTGCATGTATCGACGGCCATTCCTTTGTATCACTCAGTAGTCGTCTATCGTGTGCATGTACCACTGTTTACTCACTTGTTGAAGGAAATTTGGGTTGTTCACACTTCTTGACAACCATAACTTGCCCTGCTATAAACATTTGTGTACAGGAAACGTTGTCATTTCTCTAGATTAAGCACCCAGGAGAGTTGCTAGGTCATTTGTGTGTGTTTAACTTTATGCAGCTATGCCAACCTGATTCCCAGGAGGACCATTTGGGTCTGTGTCGGCAATGTGTGAGAGTTCCAGGACATGTTGTTAGCACTGTTTTTACTTTAGGGTTCTAATAGGCGATGGTGGCATCTCATCATGGCTTTACTGTGCATTCCCTAAAGGCTAAAGTGTTGAGCATGATCCTATGGGTTTATCTGGCATTTATTCTCATTGGTGAGATCTGTTCAAGAAAGTTTGCTGCCCCCCCCCCCCCCCTGCCTCCGGCCCCTTATTTAATCAGGTTGTTTTCTTGCTGTTGAATTTTGAGAGTTCCTGTATTCTGGGTATAAGTTCTTTGTTAAAAAGACTATCTTTCTTCCATTAAATTGACTTTGTACCTTTGTGAAAAACCAGGTGGCCATATTGTGTGCTTATTACCCATCCTGAATGTCTACTTTTTCATTGTAGCCCTTAATTATCATAGTTATTTTAAATTCCCTATTTGATAATTCCAAACTCTATCATATCTGAGTGAGGTTCTGCTGCTTGCTTTGTCTCTTCGGACTGTATTTTTTTCCTTGCCTTTAAGCATGCATTGTAATTTTTTGTTGAATACCAGACACAATGGATCAAGCAATAGGAACTGGGGTGACCAGGCTTTTAGTATGAAGTTTCACGGTAATCTGACCAGGAGTTGGCCTGTGGTTATTGTTCGCTGTAGCTAGAGGCTCCTTCTAGTTTCCTGGTTTTTTGATGCTTCCCTGCTGTCTTGGGGTTTTCTAAGGGCTCCTTAAATAGGGTCTGTGTCCTGCAGCTAGCTCTCTCAGTTGGAATCCCCGGTTGAGATATTACTGGAGCCCTTTCGATGTGCTGGTAAGGTGTGGGGGAAGGGAGGTGTTCTCTGATCATGTAATTTGCAATTTTTAGTAGGCCTGAGTCCTTGTGCTGTGACCTTCAAAAGCAGTTTTTAGCCCCCCCCCCTTTTTTAAATCCTCTTACAAGAGACAGGAAGGTTCAAGGGGGCTGGAGTTGGCTAAATGCCATTCCTCTAAATAAGATAAGGCTCTGGTAGTATCCCTTACAGGGTGGGCCTTTGTTATGTCAACCAAACTGGGTGTTTTTCTAGAAATGCTTAATTTTCCCCTTTCCCGCCTGAAACCATGGTGGGGCTCCTGGAGATAAAACCCATGCAAGTGTGGGGCCCTTCTAAGGCTGTCCCTCAGAAGGGCTGAAACTATAAGGTCTATTGATTAATTTTTAAGCATGGAGATTTTCCAATTATCTTTCTCTTATTTCTGATTTCCACTGTGGTCATAGAACATATTTTGAATAATTTCAATTTTTTAAAAATTTATCAAGGTTTGTTTTATGACCCTGGATATATTCTATTTTGGTGAATGTTCCTCAGGAGGGATGTGGTAGGTGAGATATTCTGCAAATGTCAATCAAGTTAGTTGGTTGATGGTGTTTTTCAGTTCTGTGTCCTTGCTGATTGTTTTTTTGTTCTTTCGAATACTGAGAGAGGAGTTTTGAACTCTCCGCCTATAATGGTGGATTTGTCCATTTGTCCTTTCAGTTGTATCACGTTTTGCTGCAGGCATTTTGAAGCTCTGTTGTTAGGTAGCACACATTTAGAAAGCCAGTGTTATCTTGTTGACCCTTTTATCACGTGCAAGGACAGTGAAAGGTCTGGGGTTTGTTCCCTCTGTTTTTCATTTCATTACCCTTTTCCTGACTTGTTTTGGATGAGTTGAATATTTTTTAGTATTCCATTTTAATTTTCTACTGAGTTTTTCATTATATTTCTTCGTATATTTTTTTGTGGTTGCCCTAGGGATTATAAAGTACATATTTAATTTAATATTTCACAGTCTAATTAGAACAAATAACTTATCACTTCAAGGGGACTGTAGAAACATGACCACCATAAGATCCCTTTACCCTTCTTTCTTTCTGTTGGAATATCTATTTGTTTAGGTCTAATTTAATTTCTCAGAAATGTTTTGCAGTTATCAGTATAGAGACTGAGTACTTTTTTTGGTTAGATTTAGCCCTACCTAGGTAGTTATATTTTTGATGCTATTATAAATGGTAATTACATTTTTTCATTTTCAAATTTTTGTTGATATATGGAAATATGATTGATTTGTGTATCTTGACCTTAAAGGCAGTGACTTTGATAAATTTATTTACTAATTCTAATACTTTTAAAAATGTTTTATGTTTATAATTATGTCATTTATAAATATAGTTTTGTTACTGGAAAGGGGACCTGGCCCTGAGTGGAGATGCCTAGGACTGGGCAGCAGTGTGTGTGTTCTTGACTTAGGAAAGATTTCACAAGACAAGTATAGGTGATTTTTAGAGGATGTTTCTTAAAGCTGGGAACAGTGAAACAAGGGAGGGCCTAGGATAGAAGCAGCAACACGAGAGGGACTATGTGGGGAAATGAACCTATGGTGGGCTGCTTTGGCTCACGAAGAAGTCAGAGAAAAGGGGATCTTGGGGACAGGGTGAGGGGGTTAGCCCAGGACTTTCTGCCACTGCCCATTCCTCCCTGGTTGCAAGCTTTGTGGGGTCCCTTAGAGCTTAGGAGACGCATGCCTGTGGGGAAAGAAGAAGAGAAAGGGAAAGGCAAGGTGTGCTCCTGGGAGGGAAAGCAAGTGCTGGGTCCTTTTTCTTGAGGCTTTTATCTCTCTCTTGCAGGCAGGAGTCTTAGGGGAGGTCTCAGGAGAGGGTTTCAGGGGAATATTCACCGGTTTTCCAGGTGTGCTCTTTCAGGGTTGTGGTCTCTACTGAGTAGTCAGTGTCAAGGGGGTCCTTAGTCATTGCAGCTGATCCTGGTGTTGCCCACCTGGTTTTCCTGCTCTTCTTGGCTGGCAGCTGAAATACAGCTGAGGCCTAGATGTTATCTCTAGGGAGGTGACCTTCTATATCTGGCTGTAAATTGCTTAGCCAGTTCGTTCAGCTATTTGTCTCAGTTTTCCTACTCCACTTGTCTTGGCTTACTGGCCTGTCTCAGTTTTACTTCTTTCTGTGCAATCTTTATACCTTTATTTCTTTTTCTTGCCTTATTGCATTATCTAAGACCAACGGTACACTGTTGAATAGAAGACGTGATAGTGGATACTCTTTAAGGGGTTTTGAAGGATGAGGGAGATTTCTCTTTACTCTCTTCTTTTTAGTTCAGCACTGTTTTGTTTGGCATGGTGTGACATGGGCCCTTGGAGGGACTAAGGGTACCTTACTTATTTCCAAAGGCATCAACTTAGTAGCCTCCAGAAAGGCAAGAGGTAGGTAGAGGCACCTATCCTATAAATGCCTTTGTTCAAATTAAAAACAGACACTTCTTAAGTTAGGCCACTAAAAAAAAGGTTCTCTTTTCTCTGGACTGGTATAGACCTGGCCACAACTCAGGGCTTGGTGAACTAAATGTGAGCAGGATTTCTCTGTCTTCTTGGGTGGGCCTCTATCCAGTGCATACACTGTACAGTTGGAGAAGTCAGGTCAGAGGACTGGAGAGCACAGCCCACTTGTCCTGAGGAGGTGTGTCCCAGCTCATCAATGTCAGCACTGGGAACAGAGGGCCCAGCTTTTGATGCTTCCCAGGGTTTCTGACCCCAAATCACTAATCTCAATCTCTGCTATGCAACTGATATTACATGCCTTACACTGCTTGTGAAATAATTTCAGATCCCAATATTAGGAAAAAGAAGTGGAATCTTTTCATCGCTCCTGTCTTGTGTTTCTTTGGTGTCCTCTTGCCTTTATCTCCCACTGGCCCCTTTCTTCTAATTAGATCATACATACATTATCTTGGCCCATGTGAGAAGAATCTGAATGTAAAGGGTCAGCTGCATTCATAGAAGGCCAAGGAGGGAGCAGCCTGGGTTTGGAGGGTGAGATTGGAGAAGCTCTCACTCCCCTCTGAAGATAGCCCATTAGCATCTGATACAGACCCCTTGGGGGCATGCATTCCTCACCTGGTTTTTGTTAAGGGTGTTTAAGAACTTTCTGTTATAAAATGTGAAGGACCCTACAAGCAGGTTAAATCATTACCAGCTCTTATCACCCTCTGTGACTTCATTAACACACTGTGTATTTATCACTTAGCTTCCTAATGACCCAGCATAGTTAAGTTTTGTTAGTGAGAGCAAGTGGAAAAGTAGGAAGAACAGGGACTATTGCCAGGGGAGTTTCTTCATTTACCAAATAAGGTTGTGTATACTAAGTTGTTTTTTGTTTTTTTTTTTATCAACTCCAACATCCAGGACTCTCAGTATTATCTACAGAATAGTGGAAGGAGGGCAGGTGAAATGCTAAGCGGGCATCTAACCTAATACATGATCACCTAGTACTGTTGGGGTCCACCTCACCACACCTTGTGCTCAGGAAAGGGAGACAGCTTTCTTGGGGTCTCCATCTATAGTGCTCTCCTTCCCTCAGGTTCCAGAGATTCCAACCCCAGCCCCTTGGGACTTTTCGTTTTTTGCCTCCATCTAAAGCCGTGGCAGTGAGCCAGTGTCCGGGAGAGATGTTCATGTTGGTCGGCAGTACCTGTCATAAGGGATTAAAGACCCTCCTCCACTCTGCAATACCCGCCAACTGCCAGCCCCGCGTCTCCACACGGCGTTTAGAGCTGGTGGTTCTGTCTTCTCTTGCGCTGGGCGATGAGCTTCTTGAGCGGACGCTGTCTCTCGCTCCTCGTGTTCACCTGTCTCTTCGCACATGCTAAGTGCTCAATTGATGTTCGGTGGATGAACGGATGGGAAGGGGGCAGGGGAGCGAATCACGTTTCTTCAGCGACCGTTTATGCGTCAGCACCAACTTCGATTCTTTCCTCATTTGACACTTCACATCCAGCCCAACCCGCGTGGCTCAGCGGTTGAGCATCGACCTAGGATCCAGGAGATCGGGGTTCGATTCCCGGTCAGGGCACAGGTCCAGGTTGTGGGCTCCTCGATCTCCAGCAGGGGCCTGCAGGAGGCAGCCGATCAATGACTCTCATCACTGAAGTTTCTATCGCTCTCTCCCCCTCTCCTTTCCTCTCTCTGAAATCAATAAAAATATATTTTTAAAAATCAATAAAGACATATTAAAAAAAAGGAAAGAAAAGAAACTTCACATCCAATTAGGCCCTAAAATCCAATGATTCTCATTTCACAATGTCTGTTTGTGCGGCTGCTTCACCAAGTCCTTTCTCCGGGGAGTCCTGTCTCTCCTGGGGAGTAGCCTACTCTCTAGTTTCTTCACCACCAGTTCTCCCTTCCCTAACCATCCTTCACAAATTCATCTTTCTAAAGTACACTTTCCGCTTACCACTGGGCTGCTCAGAGCATGTATTTAACTCACTGTCATGTACACGTTAAAATCCAAATTAATTAGCTCGCTGTCCCATATCCTACTATCCTATCCATAAATGTGTCTTGAGCTGCTATCAAGCCTCTGGGGAGAAGAGGTTCCACCTACACTCTGCTCCAGCCAGATGGGTTTCATCATTGCCTCGGAGCCCTTGCAAACTATCTTCCTGTCTGTCCCAGCAACTTGCATCTTTCCAAGACGTGGCAAGCCCACCTCCTCCCTGGAAGCCCCTTGGGCATCCCAGGCCACCTCAGACTTCTTCCTCAGTAGCACTTAGTCAGCAAACTAAATGTAGAATGGAGTTGAATCAATGGTGACATAATTTTAAATTTCGGCAACAACACAGGCCATCCCAAGGAAGAACAGGGAAGTAAGAGCAGTGACTGGGGTGGGAAACGGGGCAGGGGCAGGGTCTTTGAGTGGCAGAGTAGGTGGGAGCTTGTGTGGAATGATGTCAAAGGCATGACACAGGGTCCCCATCCTGTCATTAAAATACCTGGGCAGCAGATGATTGTTTCTGCAGAAATCTATAACCAGAGAACTCCTCCAATTCTGAGGTGCCCAAGGGCTCTGCTTTCTTTCTAAGCGCTTTGAAACTCAATATGAGTCTATAGGCTCTTTTCTGGGAGCAAGCGAAAGGCAGGAGGAGCAGGTAGAGCGGAGGCCCTGGTTGGCAGAGGTGACCCACTCCCTCCTTCACGGCTCTGTGCCCAGGACCCAACCTGTGTGTGTGTGGGGGGGGGGGGGCTGGAGAGGACCCAGAAAACTCTGTGTGCCAGCACTTTAGTAATTTGCTATCAAGAAAAGAAACTCCCAACAAAACCATGTTTCTTGCTCATTCCCAAAGGTGATAAATTACCCAAGATGATCATAGACCAGGGCTGGTTGACCCAAGATCACCTAAGACATGAGCGGATTGACTTGTGATCACAACTGAACAGGATCTGCTGAGACTGCACATACTGTGCACTTCCTCCTATGGCATGTACTTGAAGTATGTATCGTAAAGCACAAACACCTCTTTTTCTTACTGCAAAAATAACACATTTGTTGTAAAAAAAAAATTTAGAAAATATAGACAAGCAAAAAAAACCAGGAGGAGGGCAGATGCAGGCTGGAGGGGGTCAATGGGGGGAAAATGGGGGATATTTGTAATACTTTCAACAATAAAGATAAATTAAAACAAAAATAAAACCAAAAAGCAAATAATAAAAATCACCCATAACCCTATCATATTTTAGCGTGCAGGAGGCAGCCAATCAATGACTCTCATCATTGATGTTGACATCTTTTAAGTCTCTTAAAGAAGTCCTTGAACTAGATCTGTTCCGTATCTGTGCTTCCTACCTCTCTCTTCCATCCCACTTCTCTCCTAGGGCACATCTTTCTTCTCTCTGCCTCTGTCGTGCCCTAGGATGATCTGAGACGGGGTCATCCACGGGCAGGGACAGAGACCAAGCCAAGCCTCAGTGGGAAGGTGGGCATTGCCCACAGCCTAAGGGAAGTCCTCACTGGACTCCAAGGGCAGGGTGGCTGGTACAGCCCCGGGCTCGGCTCGGGGAGGAACGTGGACTGAGTGAAGCTGGAGGCCTCTGTGTTTTAACTCTGCTTCTACTCAGGCTACTGCTTTCTCACACCTGTCTCCAGACGGCCGACAAGTGACTGTCTGCTCCAGCGTAATGATAGTGGCATTTGGGGTCAGGGAATGGAGCACACTGGCAGAAAGATTTTACTTTTGTATTGAGGTTTAACATACACATAATAAAGCGCATAAAGAAAACTTGTCTTAAGTGTACAACTCAATAAAGTTTTACATTTGTAGGCACCTATATGTCTACATCCCAGCTCAAGATAGAAAACACTCCTAGCACCCTAGAAGCAGTTAAGGCAAAAATTGACCTTTGTCAAGAAAGATGCTGGCCTAGGACATGACTACCTGCCATGATTCACTTTCAGCAAGAAAGTTTTCATTTCAGCCTATCCTATGTGGTTACTTTAGGTCTCCTGAGTTTGTAAAGCTGCCACACAAGCCTCCCCTGAGCTTGTCAGGTTTAGTATATGGTGGCCCCTTTTTGTCCACAAAAAGATGACTCCTTCAACAAGGTCTTTGATTGGTTTGGGTCTTGGGGCCTATGGCTCTGAAGTGCACTCCAAACACTGGGACATATCCTGCTTATAGTTATTATAATAATCTCCCTGGTGTATTCTCTCAAAAACTTATTAAATGCATGTTCTCAGCTGCTAACTGCCAAGAAGATAATCTCCCTAAGACTGGAATGTCACAAAGGGAACAAAGAAAATGACCAATTTTAGGATTATGACCCTGGAACTGTTACTGTTGTAACTAGCTCATTAATAATAATAGGAAAGGAGCAAAAGGGAGGCCAGACATTATAAGCATGGTCATCTGGGCACCTTCACCAGGAAGCTGCAGTTTTCACACTCCCCAGGGAACCACTGATCCATTCCCTGCAAATCACTGGAGGAAGGGACTGGACAAAGGGGAAGGTAGGTGCATGTGCAGTGAGTCAGGGTGACACAGGCAAGGTACTTACCTGTGAATCTAACCTGGGAACAAAGATGATTGGCTAGTGGGGGTGGAGCTGCTGCAAGCATTCGAAAATTTGGGAATACATAAGCCCCAGAGGAAGGAATTCTCTCTCATTCCTCTGGCTTTGCTCCTGCTTCCTTGCACTCACCTGTGTTCCCTCCATAGCCACGTGGCCCTAGAAGACACAAGGCCTGCTGTGTGGACCCCACACACAATGAACTGCAGCTGGGAACACAAGCCAAGCTAGTCTGATGCAGGACTGGGCGGCGCAAATGTGGAGCAGAGACTCTGGGCAATGGTTTTAATCCTAACTCTGCTGAAGACACAGCTGGACTTTTTCCTTGGCGGGATGGAGGGAGATGGGAATTTGGAAACTCAGGGTTTTAATTTCAGGCAAATAAATACCACTCATTGCCCCATCCAAGTCTCAGAAAATTCCTTTTCTCGTGACATTGCAAGAAGCCCACTTCCCCCAGCAACCGGTGGGGACACGGAGTGCTCCCCACTGATAACAGAACTGTGACCTGTAAATATCACAGATTAAGCAAAACTGTCATGCCACGCTGAGGACCAACAGAGCTGCAGAGCAGCAGCTGAGAGGGACACTAACGCCTTAATTTTTTATCACATCTCTCAGTTAAATTGAGAATATGATCAAAAGGCAGGAATTGTTAAACCAAAAAAACCCCCACGAGCCCAAAATGGTGTCATTCACGCTAATAGCCCATGATAACAAACCTAGATTTAATAGCTGGTCTGACTGCAGTTTCAACCTCTCCCAGAAACATAATCAAGCAGCCTGGAATTTTCTGGTCAAGCACCAGTAAGGTGATCTGCCACACAGTCCCCCTCCGTCCCCCTTGGAAACAAGAACAATCTGCATTACAAAAGCCCTTCCCTTTTTCTTCCCCCAAAGAAAAGATGTTTTGGCCCCAAAATAATCCTTTCTTTTCTTTTGCTAATAGCTCCCTTGCTCCACCCTCCTTCCTATAAAATCCTCCCATTTTGTACAACCCTTTGGAGGGAGGGCCCTCTGGTTGCTAGGTGGGATGCCGCCCTATTCAAGAATCTCTTAATAAAGCCAGTGAGATCTTTAAATCAACTCAGTTGAATTTTGTTTCTTAACAACATTCAAATGAAGCTTTAAAATGTAGAAAATAATACCTAAATTTCATTTAGAAATATGTAAACGGTTAGTAAAAGAATTCAAGATAGGAGTGGCTTCTTGAAGGGAGATTAGATTTAGGGTTAGGGTTATGCTGAGAATTATTTTTGTAATGTTTTAGTTCTTAAACTGGGAGGTGGGGAATAAAAGGTGTTGATCATATTACTTTTTATGCCTTTGTATATGTTTAAAATATTTCATTAAAATAAAAGGAAGAAAGGGAGGGAAAGAAGCCACTTGAGCCCCTCTCGGCCTTCGTGGGGTGGGGTGGCGGGCTGAAGCGGGAGTGGGGGACAGTGTTGCCGAGATGGGGTTCACATCCTAACCTTGATCCTTTCCCCTGAGATCCCTCTTCTCTGCACTTTCCCTCCATCAGCAGTTTAGAGATTCTTGTGGGACTCATCTGTGCTTCTGTGGGTGCCTTCGTCAGCAAATACTTGTTAAACACTAAAATCTTGGGAGTGGAAAGAAAATTTCACAGTAAAGTTAAATGTAAGAGTCATCCAGAACTCTGAGTGTCGGACAAGACTGATTAAAAATAGTTGTGCGTGCCCGGCCCACCTGGCTTGGCGGTTGAGCATTGACCTAGGATCCAGGAGATCATGGTTCGATACCTGGTCAGGGCACATGCCCGGGTTGTGGGCTCCATCCCCAGTTGGGGGCGTGCAGGAGGCAGCCAATCAGTGACTCTCATCATTGATGTTTCTCTCTCTCTCTCCCTCTCCCTTCCTCTTTCTGAAATCAGTAAAGATTATATATAAAAAATAGTTGCGCGTTGAAACTCAACCTTTAAATTTGATCATAGGAAACTTTTATCGCTTCGATGTGAATCTCTAATGTTTAAACTAGGAGTTTTCAAGTGGTGACTCTTTCCAGAGGCCTGCGATACTGATCCCAGGACAGGGAAGCAATCTCGGGTGATAAATAGGCCTCCCTGGGAAGCGGGCCCCTGCTAAGCTTCCTCTGGAAGGGCCGCCTCCCTGTATTGCAAACATCTCTCCGCGGCGGTTTCAGTTCCAAGCCAAACCAGTTCTACAGCATGCTTTTGTACCTTTCCAGAGACTGATCCGAATCAGCTTGCCAGGGCTCTAAAACCCATTGGATTCTTTCATTTCTTAAAAGCTGCTTTCTTTTGAAAGCCGTGGGGTGAACCATAAAATTAACATCTAAAAAGACTTAGCAGCCATTGAACGCCGCCCTGAACGCAGGGGGAGCTCGGCCCTCCCTGCGCTGAGCTTCCTGAGAGCACTTGGACTTGGCCGGGGGCTTTGCAGGTGGGAAGGGGGTGGCTGCTGAGATGGGGGTCCCCAGGCGGGGGGCAGAGACGGATCGTCCCCTACCCCCCCCACCCCCCAGTTCTCACAGACCTCAGTTCAGACAGCAACGCTCCCTCCTCCCTGTGTTTAATCCTGTCTCTGGCTCGGTTCGAAGCCGACTTCACATGTTTTAAAAAAAGAACGAGGGAGGCCCGTTTTAGTTACTTTCACTTCCCTACAGCTTTGATTACCTCATTAGGTAAAATATTTTTGCATGTGCACTTTCATTTCTATCTCACATTGTCCTACGAAATGTCAGACTGTAGACATTTTCTTTTTAATGGAAGAGCAAAGACTGACTTGAGGATTCGCGTTCAAAGTGTTCACGGAGCGGGGCCCAGCGAGGCGCCCGGGAGCACCGCGGGTCCCCACTGCTCGCTGTTGGCCCGGGTCTCTCTTTCCCCTTCTTGTCCCCCCCTCTCCAGCTCTGTGGACTTCGAGGAGAAGGGGCCTACGAGGGTTGAAGAGAGACAATCTCTTCTTCAGTTGTTTAGCAGCATCATGACTTCTGATGATTGAATTTCTTGCATCTTTTTAAAAAAATGTTGTTATTGATTTGAGAGAGGAAGGGACAGGGAAAGAGAGACAGAAACATCCATGAGGGAGAGTCACTGACTGGGTGCCTCCTGCACGCCCCCGACTGGGGTCAAGCCCGCATCCCTGCACGTGCCCCGACGGGGAATTGAACCTTTGGCGCACAGGACGTCATTTAACCACTGAACCACATTGACCAGGTGAGTTTCTTGCATCTTTAACCCCCTCAGGAAAAATCTGAGCCTGGCTCTACCCTTAGCAATTCAGGTAGGTTCCTGCACCTCCGAAAACCTGAGTGATGGTCACAGGACATTGTTGGTCCACGTGTGGAGTTGCCACGCGGCTAACCAGATGACACTTGGGAGGTTACTTCCAGCAACTGGCAGGCAGGAAGGGGACTTTGTGTGACCAGGCAGGTGTTTGTTGTAGCCCCTGGTACTGCTCAGGGGAATGGGGCAGAGGTGGGATGGAGGGGTCCCAGCCACAGGAAGCCAGCTGCACTCGGTGGGCAGGTTCCTGGGGCTTTGACTCTCTTCTACTTTGGCCTGATGGCGACATTCCACGTGGAGGGGGTTTGGGAACGTTGATCTTTACTCCACAGTCCAGCTCCTTGGAAAAGGTTTTTGCTCCCGTCATTCCTCCTCATCTGGCCCTTGTCCAGCCGTCCTGCCCTGCGGGTTGACGTCTGCCCTCCACTCGCCCTCGTGGCCAATCCCAGGGCCTCTCCAGCCGGGGCTCCCAGCAGCTCTGCTGGTTTGCTTGGCTCACTCCCTTCCTTAAACTCTACTGAGCGTCTAGGTTTTTCCTTTGATCTCTCTGGCTTCTGGTTTCTCCGTCTCTTTGTCCTGTGCTCATGGGCTGGCATTCCCAGACTCCTGGCTTCGGAGTCGAGTGACATGGGCTCAGATCCCAGCACTCCATTCACTACCCTGGGGCCTGGGACAAGTCATAGGACTCGCTTACACCTCAGGTGCCTGCCTGTGAGATGGGCTTATCTCGCACATGCCTCATTCAGGAGATTAAATGAGACAATGCTTATAAGTGCCTCACACAGTCTTTCACGGAGTAAGTACTTCATAGATGCTAGTGAATGTTATTGTGATTTTTTTCTCACTTTTTCTGCTCCTCTATCCACTGCACTCGATGCCTTAGCCTCTTCCTGGGCCCTGGAGGTAGACCTCCAATCCCGCCCTTCCCCGACTCCCACCCCAGCCTCAGCACCAGGAATGTTCCAGACCAGGTCTGTGATCATGGATAAAGACTGCACATGGTTCATAAAGGGAACAGTGCTAGTGATGATCCCACACTGCCCACTGCACAAAGCCCTGGGCTGAGCTCTCTTGCTGGGCGTGCACGTGGTCCCAGGAAAGGGGGCCTTTTCCGTGAGATTCGGGTACATTGGAAAATTCACTCCCTCGTGCTGTCAAGCCTGCATCGTTCTGGTTAAGGGAATGAGATGGATATTAGGAGGTTTCCCAAGAAACTTTTAATTTTATGCATTCTAACATTTTTTCTGTACTGTGTGACACAAACAGTACATTCTATCGTTGCGTTGTGATAGAACTCCTGTGCGGGTTGTGACCCTTGGTGGACAGGGGTGGTGCCCATCTCCTGTCCCCTGTCCCTTCTAGTGCCACCTTACAGACCCCACTCCTGCTGTTTTGGGGACTGGCCCTGCTCTCCACCTCTGCCCTCAGTCACGGCTCCTTGAATCGGGGGAGCAAAGGAGGTGCTTGGTGGACACTGCCAGCCAGTATGTGCTTCTGCGCTTGCAGGGGGTTATCTGGGAGGAGGGAGGTGAGTGACGGGGTTCTCTCTAGGGCCAAACTCTCGTCAGGCTCCTCTGAGCCTTTTTCAACTAGTCTCTGTCCTCGTACATGACATTAGTCATCTTAGCCAGAATCCTGCCCCCTCGATGTCTGATCCTCTCATATCTGATCAAATCCCTCACCCGCCAGCCCCCAGGTGACTGATACCTGACCACCTGGCCCGCCTGCAGCAAGAATCTGTTAGGTCAGTTCAGCCAGAACCCCTGGACCCTGGATGTTTCCTTAGTAATTTCCTGTCCACTGACCCCGCTCTGCAACTTGGCTAGAAAGTCCCACTTTTCCTAGCTTCTGGAGTGACCCCCCCCCCCCCACTGCAAACCCCAGCGCCCGCCCCACCCCATGGCAGCCGCGCTGAAGGGAGCCGGCCGGCCTGTCACAGGATCCAGAGCAGCCTCTCCTTACCGCGGGGGTGCGGAGCTGCTGCCCGAGCGGGGGGGGGACAGTCTGGCTGCTGGGGGGGGACAGTCTGGCTGCTGGTGGTCAGCTCTCCTGCGCTTTGCCGTTGGCAGTTATATTTGCAGGTAAAGGACAGGAAAAGCTACTGAGACACTATGTTTTGTCCTGTTCTTGGGGGATCTGAAAGAATGAAAGGTCATCATTCCTTTTTCTACTCCCAGAAAGGCAGCCAAACCTTTATGCCCTGGGGCCTAGATCAAGGATTGCAAAACTCGGTTCGCTCAGCAGGGCTATGAGTTTGGGAGGTAGCCCCAGAGCAGCGACAGGGAACAGCGGGGACTGTGACAGAGCAGACAACATATGTCCTCTCTGCAGCACGTGGGACTGGGCCTGGTATTGTCAGGACACCTGCTTTTTAAATAGAAGATAGAAAGTGGGGGTTTTATGTGAAAATTCTAGATTTTTTAAGTGTCAGCAAGTACAAAAGCAAACAAACCAAATGGGGCCCAAAACAACTTAGAATTTTGCTTTCTGGCATCAGGTTTGCAATATCTGGGCTACAGTCTTGTTACCCTTCTAGTTGGGGGGGGAAAGTTATGAGGCTGAAATTGTCCCCACAGGCCCCCCCAGCACCAGAGGAGAGGAGGGAGGCTGCCGCTGAGATGGGAACAGGAGAGTGGATGGCTTGAGTTTAGGACTTTGGGGGTTTCCACTGCTGGGTGGTGGCAGCTGGGGGCCAGAACTGTGCCCTGTGTACCTGCAGGCTTTTGGATGGGGCATCTGAGGGGTGGGCCCTCCCAGAACAGCCAGCCCAGTTCGGAAATCCGGGCTCGAATCTTCACACTGAGGCTCAGCCAGGAAGAGGTAGGCACCCACCTTCCTGAGGACCAAGTGGGGCTTGTCCCTTCCCGTCCCACAGGCCCTTCCTTCCGGTTCTCTGACAGCTCAGGCCTGAGTTCCTGCAGAAGCCTGGGGGAGCCTGGAGGGAAATCCCCAAATCATGGCTGGGGCTGGATCTTCTGGCAGCCAGAACTGAACCAACAGGGAAAATAGAAACAGACACAGAGCAGGCTGACAGTTTGGGGTGGGGTGGGGCCGGGTGGGGTGGAGAGATTGAGCAAAAAACGAAAATAAAAAGAGAAAGAAGTCATGGACACAGACAACAGTGTGGGATTGCAGGGTGGGGCGGGAGGGGAGGCCCTGCCCTTAAATTACCCTCGTTGTTATAAATTCTAGGGATGCGAGTTCCTGTCACTGTCTCCACTTGAGCAGGACTCGGGAAACGCTGCGGAGGCCTCGTTTCCCAGAACACGGCCGCCTGACTCACCCTCTAATGTCTGAGCCACTGAGTTTTTACTGCTCTGTCATTATTTTAATACTTCCTCTCCCCTCGCCGGTCTCTCCTTAGGGGCCTCGCATGTCTAAGCTGGAATTCAGGGGTGTCTTCACTCTGCCTCCGTCCTAACTGAAGGGTAGAGCTTCGGGAGCCCAGGCTGGTCTGCTCTGAGGTTTTCATTCGTAAGCTCGTCTGCGCACCTGGAACCTCCCCGACCCAACTGAACTTGCTGCAACCTGTGTCCCTAGGAAATGCCAACCTCGAGTCTCAGAAAAGGCTGTTTATGTGGAGAATAAACGAGGCCGGAACGCGGCGTCCCGGCGGGGAAACGAAACGCTTACCTTTCCCACCGGCAGGCAGGCCTCTCTTTTCCGAAGGCGGGGCTGGCGGCTCTGGAAGGATCCTTCCAGCTGCTTGAACTTAGGGCCCGGAGGTCCTTGAAGGGAATTGGTGGGCGGCGTCTCGGCCTCCGGTTTCCTCCCAGGTGTAGCCCTTAAAGGAGGGACAGGAGTGCCCTAAGCTGCAGAGGTCCCCGGGCGTCCTCGTGCTTGCTGCTGGGTCTTGGGGCGATTGTGCCCGGGCTGTAGCATTATCTTGAACGGCGCCCTCCACGCTTCCATTCCCTCTTCCTTTCCGGGCCACCTCGCTGCAGTCTTGACTTTTCAGCTCAATTTATAACTTATTTGGCATAAGATATTGTCAGCGAGGCTAATGGAAAATCCCACTAAAGGAGGCAAAACTCTCTCGATCCGGACCAGTTAGCTATTAATTGGAGCTGGCACGTGTCCTCAGAGCGCCTTTCTTCAGTGAGGCTCGCAATCCAGGCCGGCCTCGTCTGCCGGGCGGAGGCGGCGTTTCCAGGCATCTCACTTGCCTTCTGGCAGCAGCCCAGCTCTTCTCACGTCTGTATTGAGTGTCATCCAAGCTAATTGCCTCTTTCCTCCCTGAGTTTATTTTTTATAGGGTGTTACCTCTTAGCAGTCCCAGCCTCAGGCTGGCTGCTGCATACAGAGGCGAGTGACTAATGTCCCAGCTCCCAGGCTGGGACCACAGGGGCGACCCTAGGGCTCCAGGCTGGGAGGTGGCAGCGACATGTCTCACCAAGATGCCTCCTGGGGCTCCGATGTGACCCCCTGAGTGGGAGTGGGAAGGAGGTGTGACCCAATGCGGAGGGAGTCCGAGAAGACAACTGCCCCAGAAATAAAGAGGCTTTGTTTTGAAATTTCTCATTGGAAACGAATTCCTTTGGTTGAGCTTTCTCCCTTTGGCAGTTGTGTGTGTGTGTGTGTGTGTGTGTGTGTGTGTGTGTGTGTGTTTAAAAAAATTTTTTTTTTCTTTAAAGGTGTTACATATTGCTGGGCAGGTGTGGCTCAGTGGCTGAGCATGGACCCATGAACCAGGAGGTCCAGGTTCAATTCTCCGTGAGGGCACAAGCCCGGGTGTGGGCTCATCCCCGGGAGGGGGGTGCAGAAGGCAGCTGATGGATGACTCTCATCAGTGATGTTTCTATGTCTCCCTCTCCTTTCCTCTCTCTGAAATCAATAAAAATATATATATTTAAAGTGTTACATATTCATTGCCAAAAAAATTTAAAAATTCAAAGAGGTAACAAACCACTAAAATAATGAATAAAGTACTATATACATAGAATTCATATTTATATCCTTATACCAGGTCTCTCTACATACAGGGGTGGGCAAAAAAGTAGGTTTACTGTTGTAAGTACATGCAAGTCTATTCTTGTATTATTATTTACTTATTAATTATTGTATTATTGATTTGTATTACAACCATATTTATTTTAAAAATGCTATTGCACAATACACACATCCTTGTTACTCTTAAAACTGTATCACTCAGTGAGTACCTTTCCTTTTGAATAAATAGCAATTTATATAATCATTATACGGTTCTGTCAAGTGTATTTAAATAAAGAAGTTGCCTAGAGAGCTCCCAGCTTTATGTTCGGGGAACACCTTTTCATGGAGCCTTATGTTAGTATTATAAGGTGTATAAATAGAAATCTTTTTCTACCACCTTAATTTTTCCTTTAGAAGATGCTGAGTGTTCTTAGAGAGGTAGGACGCCAAAGCCATGTACTCGAAGGCTGGTGAACACCGACGGCCACCGGGGCTAAAGCCAGACCAAGGACGCCCTCCCACATGGGATTAGTACCTGGGTGCCCCCCACCCCCTGTTCCTCCCCCCCCCCAGTGGCTGAAGCCTGGGGGGCTTTTGTGTCTGTTCCTCAGCTTCCCTTTGAGGCAGCCCTGGGTTTGAAGCTGTGTCGTGCTTGAGGATGCCCAGCCCGGGGGCGGGGGAGCTGGGCAAAGACCCATTTAGTGACTGTGCCGGGCAAATGGAGGACAGGCGGTTCTGGAAGACACAGTCCCCGCGCCCACGGGATCATTACCTGAGAAGTGGCCACAGAATGAAAATGGAATTTAACAAAATACACAAAACCTGGGTTCCTCCAACAGGGGCCCGCCCCCGAACCTAAGGTACCACTGCCTGGGGCCGCGATGGCCTGTAAGGGGCCAGGGAAAATATTCTACCCCATGCAGAGCAAACATTTCACCCTGACTCACCTCTTCAGGGAGGATGTCTTTGGGGCACGCGTGGCCGTGCTTTAGCGGTGGCCGGGCGGGATTGTCACAGCGCAGGCCCTGAGGAAAGGGCAGCTGCTGCGGGCGTTTTTGCAAGTTGCTGGAGCTGCCATCCCGCAACCCTCGGGGCCCTGAAGGAGAGAAGCCCTTCGGAGGCTTAGGGTGTTGGGGCCCTGCTGGTCCAAGCTGCGAAAAGAACTCAACACCCTTCTGTCCCGAATAATAGCACACAATTCCAGCAAACGCCAGGGATTCAGAAAAATGCTAGTACTGACACTAAAGGCGGATAGTACTTAGCAGGAGGCGCTAGGCCTGTGAGGAAGGTGCTGTCATCAGGCCACACCGCTGAGGGGGACACAGGCAGCCAGAGGCCCATGAGCGCGAGGCCCCTAAAGGGCGAAGCTGGCTGGCACCCTGCAGCTGGTCTATTCGTGCCACTGCGTGTCTTGTGGAGCTGTTTGCAGTCATTAATTCACGTGTCACACTAGAGCCTCCTATTTTCAAAATTTGCAACTACTCTGCACACACAAAAAATACTGGGTTGGTAAGAAAGTAATGGCTCTCGCCTCAGACTCAAAGAGTAAACTTTCTCATTCTGAATGTACTTATTTATTCAAGAAATATACAAAGGGTATAGATTATGTGCCAGACACTGTTCTAGGCACTTGAACCACGTAGGTATTTATAATAGATGTACAGACCATACAGAGTAGCTACTCTATACAAAGATTCCTGCCCTCATGGAGTTTACCTCCTACAGGGTAATTTACCTGGGAGCTGAAAGATGAAGCACAGGGGAAATCATGTAGACTAGCAGATATTAGGCCACTGTATAGAAAACCAAAGCTTTAGAGGGGGCCCTACCCAGGGCAGACCCCTGTGTAACTGCAATGGGGAAGTTGCACTTCAGCCCCTCTCCCAAACTCTCAGATTTTTCATTAGATTCCAGCAGTCTTCTTTTCCTGCCTCCCAATGGGTCACGCCATCTTCTGGAGCTACTTCATCTCCTGGTCCTAGCACCAGACACTGCCCATCCATCCATCCATCCATCCATCCATCCATCCATCCATCCATCCATCCATTTAGCCATCCAACCATCCAACTATTTATCCATCCATCCATCCATCCATCCATCCATCCATCCATCCATCCATCCATCCATCCAACCATTTAGCCATCCAACCATCCAACTATTTATCCATCCATCCATCCATCCATCCATCCATCCATCCATCCATCCATCCATCCATCCATCCAACCATTTATCCATCCATCCATCCATCCATCCAACCATCCAACCATCCAACTATCCAACCATCCAAATACAGAACACATTATCACACCTTCTTCACCGCATCATATATGCAGTGTTACCACCTGAAGATCCTGCCGCAGGTTCACAGAGGGCCATGGGCTGTCTCATTCACCTGTATGTCTTTAGAATCTAGTACAGAACCTGGTACCAAGTAGAAACTCAAAGGTTATCAAATGAGCGATTGAAGAAATTCACCAGATGGATGGATGGATGGATGGATGGATGGATGGATGGATGGATGGATGGATGGGCAGTGTCTGATGCTAGGACCAGGAGTTGAACTATGTCTGGAAGACAGCGTGGAATCCAGTGAAAAATCAGAGTTTGGGAGAGGGGCTGAAGTGCAACTTCCCCATTGCAGTTACACAGGGGTCTTCCCTGGGTAAGGCTCCCTCTAAAGCTCTTGGTTTCTTATACAATGGCCTAGTATCTGCTAGTCTACATGACTTCCTTTGTGCTTCCATCTTTCAGCTCCCAGGTAAGTTACTCTGTAAGATGTAAGCTCCATGAGGGCAGGAATCTTTTTATTGAGTAGCTACCATGTATTGTTCATCTTCAGTTGGGAAGGTTAAAACAAATGGAGGGAGTATCTCTTCTAATTTTGCTTCTTCCCTTCAGAAGCATCTGCTGGGACTTCTAGGGTGAGGATCAGAGCCAGAAATAGCTGTAGAGCTGTTAGGATGACTCTTTTATTATGGTAGAGCATTAAACAGCTGCATCAAATTACCCATGTGAGTTATGGACTGGGCCCAGGCTCATTGTGAGGGGCCCACTGGTTATTGCCTGGCAGGTTGTGCAAAATCAGGTGAGGGTATTTTCAGGTGAACTTTGCCAGTCATCTTGTGATAAGAACCTCATAAAGCAAGATCTTGCATTTTTGTGAGACAGTCTCTCTCTCTCTCTCTCACACACACACACACACACACACACACACACACTTTTCCCCCTTCAGGATATAAAGATGTTTTATGTTATTATTTTATTTTTTTAATCTTCACCCGGGGATATTTTTTCCATTGCTTTTCAGAGAGAGTGGAAGGGAGAGAGAGAGACATCAATGTGAAAGAGACACACTGGTTGGTTGCCTCCTGCACACTCCCCGAGTGGGGCAGGGATTGAGCCTGCAACCGAGGTACGTGCCCTTGCGGGAATTGAACCCAGGACCCTTCGGCCCACAGGCCAATGCTCTAACCACTGAGAAAAACTGGTTAGGGCAGGATATAAAGATGTTTTAGAAGAAATAATAGCTCAGCTTCACAGAGGACCAGAGAAATTCACATCAGAGATTGGGGGTCAGTAACAGACACAAAAATGGCTCATCTCTGCCCAGGAAATGTTCTGCACTCGGGAACCTCCAGGCTGCTTGGTCCTGCCCTTGCTGAAGCGGAGAGTCTGTAGAAATCTTACACCACACTTGGCGTCGGCCCTGAGTATTGGCAGGTCTTGCATTCCACATGTGGGCAAAAAATAAGCGACCATTCCCACCTTGACTGACTCATACAACAGAAATAGGAGCTCACGTTTCAGGGAAGGGCGGGACCGTGAGGCCAGGGTCCACCAGCTGGAGGACAGATGAACAAACCAAGGACTGGCCAAGTGAGGGGACAGCGCTCGCCAGCAAAAGAATGAACTATTGTGCTTGCAACAGGCTGTATCCCCAAATAATCGCGCTGAGTAAAAGAAGCCAGACGAGAAAGGAGGGTACAGCCAGTCGGCTCTCTGTATCTGCGGGCTTCACATCTGTGGGTTGGACCAACTGTGGATGGAAAATATTTAGGGGAAAATCCCAGAAAGTTCCAATAAGCAAAACTTGAAGTTGCCGGTGCCCAGCACTACGCTGAATCCATTTGAATGAAGTGCTGTGCAGGCAGAGCTGGCTGCAGCCTATAACAAATGCAGGTTATACACAAAAACGATGCAATTCTGTATAAAGGACCGGAGCATCCTCAGGTTTCAGCATCTGCAGGGGATCTTGAAACCAATCCCTGCAGATACCCAGGGATCACTGTGTACTATATGATTCAGTTTCTATAACATTTTAGACAGTGCAAACGCATCTGTGGTGACAGAAGGCAGATCAGTGGTTGCCTGGGGTGGGGATACATGTGGGTTCCCAAGGGACATGATAAAAACTGTTGAGGGTGATAGATGTGTTCATGATCTTGACTGTGGTGATGATTACATGGGCAGATACATGTCCAAAACCTATCAAATTGTATACCTTAATTATGTGCTGTTTACTACATGTGGATTATACCTCAATAAAGACACATGAGCAAAAATATCTAAGGTATAGCTAGGCTAAACTGCATGATTTTTAATGAGATAGGAAATGACTAAGAAACTTTTATACCACAAAAATGCTCCCTCGTTCTCACAGAAAAGCCTTTAAACCGAGTTACTGAGCTTAAAGATGAGTTACATAATTTTCTTATGTAAAGAGACAGTGTTCCGAATTTGCTAATGTTTTCTGCCATTCTAAAGATGCTCTCAATTTCCAGACACTTTCTCCACCCCCTGGGTGCTACCCTCCTCCCATCAGAGAGAGAGTTCTTGGTGGCTTTTTCAAAAAACAAAATATATATATGCATAATCTGATCTTTCATGGTCAAAGGAGTTATTTTAACATTGAGTAGGTCAGTAATTGCTTTATAAAAGAAACTTTAGGTAGAACATTTAAAAACATGTTTGGAACTATTTCGATCATTATGTGATTTTGTTACTGAAAATGATGTGTGTCATATTTTCCCACTTCAAAAATTGGATACAGAATTTTTTAACCTGCTTAAAATGTTCTAAATGAAAATGTTAGACTTTTAAACCAGTTATTAACATTGTGAAAATGGAACACTCTTACTAGTTTGCAAGAACAACTAATTGGCAGTTGTCATCAAGGATGTAAATTCGCTAGCTAATAGTCAACCAAAGACTTTGTGTAATTGGCAAATGAGACTGATAAATGAAGGCTGTCATCTAATAAACACAGTTAATGACCTTTCTTCTCTTTGGCTCTTCTCATCTTTCCAGAGGTGCCTTTCTTGGCTAAAGGCGCCTATGAAAACCAATAATAAACAGAAGGAACTTAACCCCAGGCCTTCAACTTCCTGTATCATAAAGGATTAAACCAATATTTTAAAAATTATGACTTTTAAATCATATTGCTCTCTCTAAAATATTAACATTATATATAATAGTAATTCTTATATATACTATGTATAACATTAATTCTAATTTATACTTTTAACGGGGATAGAACATCTTTGGTACCATTAACAATTGAAAATATTATTTTAGGAAGCTCACTAATAGGGATACAAGGTAAGGAAGTGGTAACTTCTGCTCTCGGGATGTTTCTGAAGATGCTCTCGTCTGGACACTTCCTCCCACCCCTTTGGTGCTGCCTCTTCCCACAACTAGTGACTTGGGCGGGGACACGGGCCTGGCTTATTGCTTGAAGAGAGTTTGGTTCTAAAGATAGTCACGGGCTTTCAGAGGCACAAATTCAGGGTCTGTCCTGGTTCTCCGGGAGCAGTCCCGGGTCTGAAGAGCCTCTCAAGCCCTCAGCAGTCACATGTTGGTGTTGTTAGAGCATGTGATCATGGTATAGTTTAACAAAGTGACCTTTAAAAACGGGGTAGCACTCATGATGACTGTCAATTATTAAACAGGTGGAGGACTGGGAAGCGCAGGTTCCAGAGCAGCTGACCAAGCAGGTGCGTCACAGAGGACAGTGCCCTAGCTGTCCTGTGCCATAAACGAAGCCATCTAAGCCTCTTCGTGGCTGACTCGAGGAGAGTGACTGCAGATACTACTTGGCCCCAAATAAATTTGGAGAAGCCTAAAATGTATGCAAGCGAGGAGCCCGAGTAGAGGCTGTGATGCGCTTTAGACAGCCCCTCTCTCTCGGTCACACCTTCAGGTCACCCGGAGAGCTCGTGGAGGACACCCTGGGGCATTGGCGTCGAGGTGAACACCCTCAGGGCGTGCCTTGTGCACTCATGGCTGAGAACCTCTGTTTTAAACCCATAATTGTCATCGCGTCTACTTGACTTATACTTCTGGTGATTATACAGAAACTGGCATTCACCTTGTCCTTCTGCCGAAAACACAAGAAAAGTGGACAGAATGTGAGCCAACTATTCTGAGGCACTGACAGGCAGTGCAGGACTGCGATCCTGGGGTAAGGGGACACACCTGATGACCTCCCCGGTGACCTGGCTCGCCCGCTGTGCAGGGGGGCCGGGGCCCAAGCTGGGCGGTGGCCGAGCTGAGCTGAGGAGGCCGAGACTGGGGCTCCGCTTCAGCTAAGCTCCCGCAGCCAGACGGGAAACAGCCTGAGTGTCCCCGACGGATGCGTGGATAAAGCAGCTATGGCCCGCAGATGAGGGAATATTACTCAGCCATAAAAAAGAATGACCCGCCTTGAGGGTATTATGTATGCTAAGTGAAGTAAGTCAGGCAGAGAGAAAGACAAATACTCTATTTTCTCACCTACATGTGAAATCTAAAAACCAAACCACAGAGACACAGAGGACAGATTGGTGGTTCCCAGAGGCAGCCAGGGGGCAGGGGTGGCCGAATGGGTGAAGGGAGTCAAAAGGTGTAAACTTTCAGTGTTAAAACAAGTAAGTCCTGGGGCTGCAATGTACAGCACCGTGACGATACTTAGTACTGTACTGACATTTGAAAGTTGCTAAGACAGTAGATCTTAAAAGTTCTCATCACTAGACATTGTGGTGATCATTTTGCAACATATACAAATATTGAATCAGTATATTATACACCCAAAAGCAATATGATGTTGTATTATAAATTATACCTCAATTTAAAAAATTTAACACTGATAATGATACTTTTATCCAAAATATAATCTATATTCAAATTTCACCAGTTTTCCCATCGACGCCCTTTGTTGTTATCTTTCATATTTTCTCTGTCTCCCAGATTCATCCAGGGTCACATCTTGCATTTAGTTGTCATGTCTCTTTAGTTTTCTGTGAAACATTCCTTCAGCTGTTCTTTGTTTTCACAGCATTGATGATTTTGTTGAGTACAGGTCAATCGTTTTATAGGAGGTTTCTAATTTGGGTTTGATTGCTTCATTAGAACCAAGTTGTGCCTATTTGGCAGAAATACTGTAGAACTGATGTGTTCTTCCTACTGCATCACTCAGGAGGCACATGAGCTCAGAAGTTTCATTTTTAGTGATGTATTTTGATTATATGGTTAAAGTATAATTTGCCAGATTTCTCCTATGCCCTGGTTATTTTCGAATGGGTGCTAGACATCATGTATAAAACTTTAGTGATAATTTGAGGCTCTGCATTTGCTTTTGGCAGACAGCTGGGCTAGGGATAGATCACCTGGTTTTTGTCAGAGATTGAGATGGTTTATAGCTGGGCCCACTCTTCCTACAGCTGGTCTATTTATGGTTTACTCTTATCCTAAGGATTTAGCACTTAGGAGTCCCAACCAAAAGCCTAGGCTGTTGACAGGGGTTCTTCCTTCTGGGTAGCCTGAGAAGTCCAAGTTTTATTCCGCCAGCTCTTGCAGTGATCCAGAGCTCGGCTCAATTCTTTTTTTAAATAAATATTTTTATTGATTTCAGAGAGAGAGGAAGGGAGAGGGAGATAGAAACATCAATGAGGAGTCATTGATCGGCTGCCTCCTGCATGCCCCCCACTGGGGATCGAGCCCACAACCCGGGCATGTGCCCTGACCGGGAATCGAACCGAGATCTCCTGGGTCGACCACTGAGCCACGTGGGCTGGGCTCTACTCACTTCTAACCCGTCAGCTCCCGCTTTTGTTTTCTGAGTTGACAATTGCCACAGGGTGAGTAGTGGTCCCAGTCGTCAGGCTTACTGCTCTTGCTTCCCACTTCTTTCTTTTTTTTTCTTTCTCCCCACTTCTTTCTTATCTTAGCTCTAAAGATAGTCACTCCCTTGGGAGATCTCTGATTCCTTTAAACCCACGTTTGCTCCATGCTGTCCAGGCTTTCTAATTGTTCTGGGTAGGCGTATTGGTCAAAAAATAACTCAGTTTTGCCAGAAGTGGAAACTTACCCACCATTTTTTAATGATTATTGATCTCACCTAGATTGCTTAGGCAGCATGGGAAATCCAAGGTAAGTTCACCCAACATAACAAATGCAATTAGAAAAGTAACAGTACATACAAAAAGCAATGAAAAACAGGGGTGTGTGTGTATATATGAAAACTGAGGTTCCGAAACTTAAAATTCAAGTGGACTCTTTTTCAGGGGTAGCCAGCTCGTCCTATTTGACTACTGTGCCTCGTTGATACGTGCATGTGGATCATTGGCTTTTGGTTTTGTCTGCACACTGGACTCGCGTTTCACTGTGTGCACTGTTTTTATGTTTCTCCAAAGCACTTTGAGTACAACGACTTTATCAGATGAGAGATTCCCTTCTCCCAGAACTGCAGCAGCACTGAATTGACTGTAAGCCAGGAGAGAAAAACTCAGAGTTTTGTGTGCTCTTTTAGAAGTCCAGTGTCTCTATACTACAAAATGCATACGTTTAATTCACGTAAACTTGATTATAGTGAAGCTGCTGGGTGTTCCAGGAAATCCTGGTTTAAAATACTTTCTTATTGTCTGCTCATACAGTGGGGATGTAGTCTTGGAATGCACATAACCCTCTTTTAAGTTTCTTCACCTGTGACAGCAGCTTGTCGTCAATAGCACTTTGCATGAACAATTCAGAAAGAGAATGAGATTTCCATTAAGCACCCGGAGACCCCCAGGAACGCCACTGCCACTGACGACAGGAGCACGGGGCGGGCAGTGTGCAGCCCAGGGCGGACTGAGAACTCATTTCTGCTTTTGCAGCAGGCTTTTGGCTTCAGGTAAGAATGCTAGGCCAACGACTTTCTCTACCAAAATCTATCGGCTATATTTATTCAGTACCAGGAACACTAAGAACTCAAACTTCAGAAAAAAATGGTACGTTTACAAAATCGCTATAAAACAAAGTTGTGGATTAGACTTGTCTTGTTGGTAAATCAATAAAATGGATTCTTTTATCTTTAAATCTGTAGAGACTCAAGCAGTGATCAGAGCGTTAGTGCACAATTTCAGAACCTCTGGTCCCGAGGATGCAAAGGGTGGCGGCGGCCGCTGGGTTTCATGTGTCCCCGTGGCGGTGCCCTGGCCTGGGGCTGAAGTCCTGGTCCCCTGTGTGCTCTGCGAGGCAGCGGGTAACTAGACTGGCTCTGTTACCCTCGCTCTGCAGGTGAATTGAATTCAGTGGAGAAAACCGCCCGGAAGGGCTGGGGTCAAGTGGCTCCCAGCCGCAGCCTGGCCGGGCCACAGCCCGGGGCCCCTTTGGTCCCAGGGAGCTAATGGGTGACGCGCCCGTTCCCGGGAGGGTTTGCTGAGCCTTAAGCCTCAGAATGTTTCAGCAGGTGTTTTGCGCTGTCTCTGAACATCAATTCCCTAGCAAGTGAACTACCAGAAAGGACCTGGGGACAGATGACGCCTCCTCAGTGCCCGCCCAGGCCGGCGGGGCCTGGTGGCAGCGCAGTCAACGCCCCGCCTGCGGGTGTCTAAACCCCGCGAAGAGTGTGCGGGGACCTGCTGCGTCCCAGACAGCACCGTCCTCAAAGAGCCAGTCCCCGCCTGAGCGCAGTTACCGCTAAAGGCCAGTGTTAGGTACTTCGGCAGGATAGTCCGACGGTGACAAAAAGTCTCTCCATGTTTTGGCCTCCAGATGGACTTGGACTAAGATTATGAGCAAATTCACCACCTACTGTTGTTTAATTCAGTTCTAAAGGCTGGACACTGGCTGAATCCCCGCCCATGCCCACCCAGTCAGACTCACTACAATTTATGATGCATTAGCAACTTAGAAGCTCATAAACTACCTTTTATTAAAAGTACATTTTCAACCAAAGTAAGCTTTGGGACACAAAAAGTATTTTAAGATGATATATCTATCTCACTAAAAAACCTGACCAATTAAAACATAACTTTTTTTAACTTGAAGTTTTAATACTTCATTAATTTTTATTACATAATACTATTTGTAAAAGATTTTTAAAAACTGATTTTTAGAGAGAGAGGAAGAGAGAGGGAGAGAGAAGGAAACGTCTATTCGGGAGCAAAACACTGATCGCGCACAGCCCCCAGGGGGGATCGAGCCCGCAACCCGGGCATGCCCCCCGACTGGAAATCAAACCAGCGACCTTTCGGTGCATGGGACGACACCCAACCAACAGAGCCACACCAGCCAGGGCTATATGATACTATTTTAACATTGCAATATTTGCTTTGGCCAATGTTGCCTAAAAATAAATCCATGCCTATATTAAAATCTACCTATCTTCCAAATTTTGGAATAAAAAGAGATAGATTGTTGTTTTTATATTAATTTATAAACTTTTTACCATTCACCAGCATAAATAAGATACGATTTAATTATAGTCATTATAAACAAGACACATTTGGGACATTTTCCCCCACTGGGCAGGGACTGTCATCCACGCTTCTAACTGCACACTCTATGTGGCACTTGGCTGGGGAAGGCAGACGGGGTCAGACATAACCCTACTCCCCCGAGGGTCGTGCGCACGGCCTGTCGTCCCTTCAGCCTCTGTTCTTTGGGCGCTGAGAGATTGGCAGGAATTTCTAGGGTCTAGCAGCAGCTACTAATTCTCTGGGTCCAATTCCACTTTTTCTGCAACACTGGGAAGTATGTTCTGGGTCAAATGACAATAAAGAAACCAGCATTTATGAAAGAACCAGGGAAGAAACAATGCTCAGAGGTTTTCAGCTTTTCACTGTGTGTGTAGATGCACATTCTACTACCTTGGGGAGCTTTAGAAAAATGATATGCAGGCGCCACCCCAGACCAGCTGACTCACAATGTATAAGAAAGAAGTGTTTAGAAAGTTCTCCCAGGTGTATCTCATGATGATCACCATGGGCTGACGGATCTGCTAGCTGAGGGTGGGCAGGATTCTATTCACTCATTTCCAGGAGATGCAGGGCAGTAACTCTATCTTTTTGCTCACCATAGTGTCCTAGTCACAAGCACAGCCTGATACACAGCAGGTGCTAAATAAATATTTGTTGAATAAATCAGTGACAAAAGATACAGAACAAACTGTTTCCTTGCCATAGGCATGCTCCCTAGCGTCTTCCTTGGAATGAACAGCAGACCCTTCCCTAACCATTCCACAAACTGTCATGTTTGACCAGCGGGATCTTAAGCCTTTTCTTTTAAATGCTTTCTTTTAATGTTGGTTTCTTTTTATTCTGGGGAGGAGCAGATAGTTTATGACTTTTCTGACTCAAATGAAAACGATAGCCTTAAAAAAAGGGTTTTATAAGTAAGCTATAAATTGAATAGATAAATCAACCGCATAATAGAAATCTTCACAGTTTTGTTTATCCCTTCTTTCCCCACCCAAAACACGAACAGATGATTCAAAACATTGTGGTCAAAATCTTCTTGATGCAAAGGGTAAAGAAAGGTCTTGGATAAAGTAGGTCCCCTGTGAAGGCACATACACACAATGCATGAAGGTCACATTTAATACGAGGCAGCTACCTCACCAAAGAAATCCACAATCCTGACCAAACAGTGACCTCCCACGGGCCCCCTTTTCAGGAACAGGAAGAATGATCTGGCCCAGGGAGTCTGTGGAAATACGTGGGCTGACACCCCCCACAGGAACGCAGGCCTTTCAAGAACTTTAGGGACATTACTAAGATGATGACTAATACTTTATACACGAATGATACTGAGCAATTAAAACACTGGCATTTCTAGATCTACTAAATTATTTTATAATTTTATTATAGGTGTGCCATTATAAACATATTTCCCTCCTCTGTGATTTTGTTACGAATAGTTTTAGCAGGTACTGTTTTATTTTAAAGTGATGCAGACTCTCTGAGGTGCTGGATGGTCCCAACAGGGCCAGAGGAGCAGCAACCTGCATTAGCCTGAAAAGCCACTTGCTGATACATCTCTATGCAGTGGCAGGTCTCTGGAAAATTGGCGTGTACACAGTTTCTGCAGGTCAGCCTCCTATTTAATTACATGGTAACTGTGGAGCTGACTGTCATTACTCAGCAGTACGGGGAGGGGCCTCTGGAGCCAGCCTGCAGGGTGTGGATCCTGGCCCAACCTCTGAGTACTTATGTGACCTTGGGACCCATTACTCAGCTTTTGTGGTCTTGGTTCCCTACGTATCAAGGGGGTGGTGCCAGTGCTCACTGTTTCTGGGGCATCTGGGAGGCTGTGATGCCATTGTGAGGGTGAGTGCAGGGAACTTAGTGTGGCTCCAAGTCTACAGTTAGCAATTACCCTCCACACTTGAAGCCTCCCATGCTTCTGGCTTACATTTTTCTGGGCACTGGGCACCTAGGAGTGTCTGTTATAGATGTCAAGGGCGGTGGCAGCCAGGACCCTGTCGCACTGGGTGCCATGGCTGGAGTCTCCCTATGCTGCCCGTCCAAGCCCTGCAGAGAAGGTTCCTTGGGGATGTTCAGGAGCCTTCACGGCAAGTGACATTTATATTGACTTAAAAAGTGGGGCCCGGCCAAGCGTGGCTCAGCGGTTAAGCGTCGACCCAGGATCCAGGCGATCGGGGTTCGATTCCTGGTCAGGGCACATGCCCAGGTTGCGGGCTCGATCCCCAGCCGGGGGCGTGCAGGAGGCAGCCGGTCAATGACTCTCTCATCATGGATGTTTCTCTTTCTCTTTCCCTCTCCTTTCCTCTATGAAATCGATAAAGATATGTTTAAAAAAAAAAAAAAAAGTGGGCATTAGAGAGAGAAGTATCACCGAACCATAAAGCATGGATCTACCCACATCACAAGTGACGAGCCACTGTAACAAGAGCGTTCAGGCTCCCCTCAGGACATTCTAGGCAGGGCCCACCGACCCCACAGACCAGCAGCCTCATGACGTGGGCATCTCACGGGTGGGTGCTAGCCACAGTGCAGCTGGTGACATGGGCATCTTACGGGTGGGTGACAGCCACGGCGCACCTGGGGACGCGGGCATCTGGCAGGTGAGGGGCAGCCACGGCGCAGCTGGGGACGCGGGCATCTGGCAGGTGAGGGGCAGCCACGGCGCAGCTGGGGACGCGGGCATCTGGCAGGTGAGGGGCAGCCACGGCGCAGCTGGGGACGCGGGCATCTGGCAGGTGAGGGGCAGCCACGGCGCAGCTGGGGACGGGGGCATCTGGCAGGTGAGGGGCAGCCACGGCGCAGCTGGGGACGCGGGCATCTGGCAGGTGAGGGGCAGCCACGGCGCAGCTGGGGACGGGGGCATCTGGCAGGTGAGGGGCAGCCACGGCGCAGCTGGGGACGGGGGCATCTGGCAGGTGAGGGGCAGCCACGGCGCAGCTAGGGACGGGGGCATCTGGCAGGTGAGGGGCAGCCACGGCGCAGCTGGCCAACGCACCAGCGGCTGCAGTGATGGGGCACCAACACTCCTCCCTCCAGCCCTGAGAGCAGCCCTGGCCACTAACTCAGAGCTCACCTTTCATCAGCGTGCGGCGTAGAGGAGCCCAGCCAGCTCCCTTGTGGGGTCGGGGAGGAACTCCCAGAGCTCCCCTGGAGAGGAAGAATCCAGACCTGACACCTACCATCCAGAGGGTACATGTGCTGCCAGACGCTGCAGCCCTAGGGAAGGGTTCACAAAGTGCGGACACTTAGGCTGAGTACTTAAGCTGAGGAGGCAAAGCTTACTTAAGCTGAGTACTTGAGCTGAGAAGTTTGCCAAGTAGGCAAATGGTGTGGGTGTGTGTGTGGGTGTGTGGTGGGTCACAGGCAAGCAGAAAAGCAGGTGCAAAAGCAGGGAAGTCCACAGAGGAAGTAAGGGTCAGGAAACTGTTGATAATTGGACTTGGTAAGATCAAAGTGTGTGGGAAAGTCACAGGAAATGATCTAGGCAGGCAGGAAGAGGCCAGATCACAGAGGGCCCTTCTGTTCTGTTACGGAGTTTGGGCTTTCTTTCCTGTACATAATGGTAGGACAGTACTTCTCAGGGGGTCTCGGGGGAGCGACACGGTCAGATTTAAAGCTGTGACGGGTCGCTGCAGCACAAGCAAGGCAGACAGGTGCAGTGGTCCAGAGGCTGATGGGGGGGCCTGCCGAGCTGAATGGCTGCTCGTGGGATTCTGCCAATGAGACCCCGAAGCCACAAGATGGTGGAGCCACGGGACAGAAGTAGCCTGGGTGCTTGATTTATTACTTGGAAGGGGGCTGCTCAGGAGTTGCCCTCCCAGGAGCATCTGAACTGCATTTTGCATACAACTTATATAGAATTTTATTGTGTTTAAACCACTGAGATTTTTGGATTTATTTTGTAACTATTTTTTCCAGGTTTTAGCCTATACTGTGGTGTAGACGTAAGGAAATCAGAGGTAGTATCATTTGTCCAATATAGTGAAGACAGGAAGGAATCGATCCAGAAGGTGATGATGCATCTGGTTCAGCTCCGTACTGAATTTAAGAGGCCAGTGGGATAGCAAATGCAACTTGCCAAGAAACAATTCTCTTGAGTTTCTGCACATCTTGAGAGCAAGACACTGACTGCTCTTCATTTCAGACTGTCTTCTCAGGGATGCTTGTATAGCCAACAACCTTCGAAGGAAACCCAAACAACTTGGGAGAAAAAGACAGAGTCTCCCTGTGGAGCAAAGAGCAGGCTTCTGTCCACTATGAGATATTTGAGTTCACTAAGCTCAGGCTCCCTCTCCCATACGACAACCCACTGTATGTGCAAGCTTCACCTGACCTTCATTTTACCTTGTGGGAACTAGGGTACAGGGAACCAGCACAAAAATGTTGATATTCTGGGTGCTGTTACTGCTGTGAGTAATACACTGCCCTTTGTCTCTGACTCAGAAGGCTTGGTTTTCACCAGCATCCTTGAAACTCTGGCAGACTAACTTGATAACTTGGAGGTAGATAAAAATCTCAGCCTCTTTACAGCCTGCACAGAGCTTCCAGAGGTGGTGAGAGACACAGATTTGGGGCCCAGGACTGAGGTCTCATCAGAGTACAGGTGGGTTAAAGTCATGGGTGCTGATGATATTATATAGGGATGGCAGAGTAGTCATGCTAGGTGAGAGATGAGAAAGTAGAGAACCTTGAAGAACACTGACTACTGAGAGAGAGAGAGAGGGAGAGAGAGAGAGAAGCACGTATGGGGCAGACCAAGACAGAGAGATCTGAGAAAAAAGAATCTCAGCTTCAAACAGGAGTGGTTAGGAATGTTAATTACTGTGGAAATCAGTAAGATAAGCATTCTGGGTTTGAACTTGAGAAATCACTGGAGATGTTAGTGTGATTCCAGGGAGTGATGAAGACAAAGTTCAGATTGCCACGGACTGAAACACCAGCAGGAGGCGAGAATGGGAGGACAGTGCAATCCATGCCTCACGCAGTGGATGGAAAGGAGAGAGGATCATAGTGAGGCGTCTAGGGTTTTGGAAAGTGCTAATATCGCACATGCGTGCACGTGCGCACACACATACACGGCTATATCTTATACTTGCATCCAAGATTTTCCAGTCTGACTCCAATTTACTTTTCTAAACCAATTTCACACTGGTTTCCAGCATGAAACACTAGATATAAGCCTAATAGACTTACTAAGTCCATACCTCCTCTCCAAAACATTTGCTTATTCCTACCTCAGTGCCAACACAACCCCAACCACTGTTCAAGACCCTATTAAAATCTCCCTTTTTCATTAAGGATTTCCCTGTTTCTCTGCAGTCCACATGGATCTTTCCTTCCACTAACAATGCAGGCTCTTACTGTCTGTATCTCTTTTCTGATGCTTTGTAAGGTATTTCCAGGTGTGTTTCAACTATTATAGTCCAAATAGGTGGGTTTTTCTAGAGGCAGTATAGTGTAAGTATAGTACAGTATAAGTATAGTATACTATAGTATAAGTATAGTATAGTGTAAATATAGTATATTATAGTATAAGTATAGTATACTATAGTATAAGTATAGTATAGTATAAGTATAGTATACTATGGTATAAGTATAGTATAGTATAAGTATAGTATACTATTAGTATAGTATAAGATAGTATAGTATAAATATAGTATAGTGTAAGTATAGTATAAGTATAATATAGTATTAGTCTATAGTATGGTATAAGTATAGTATAGTGTAAATATAGTATAGTATAGTATAATATAGTGTAAGTATAGTATAGTATAAGTATAGTATAGTGTAGTATAAGTATAATATAGTATAAATATAGTATAGTATTAGTATAGTATAAATATAGTATAAGTATAGTATAGTATAAGTATAGTACAGTATAAGTATAGTATAGTATAGTATAGTATAGTATAGTATAGTATAGTATAGTATGAGTGGTTGAGAGACTGGGCTTGAGGAGCAGACGGAATTGGAACCAGGTACTGGCTCTCCTAGGAATGACCAGAGCAGACACAGGCAAGTCCCTTAAGTTCTCAATCTCAGTTTCCTCTAATGTGAAGTGGAGATTCTCTTCTTACAGGACTGCCGTGATAATTAAATTGGTGCATACAAAAGGCTTGATATGGTGCCTGGCTTGAGTAGGCATGCAACTTTATCCACATAAATATTTGCTGAGTAAATAAACATTTAACTTTTCATTAAAAACAATTTTTATAATTTTTGCTTTAAAGAGCTCTATGACTTGAAGGAACCTGAAAGGAGAAAAAGCAGAGAAGAAAACCATCTTTTGCATGTCTCCAGATATTTATCCTCTCTCATGCTCTTTAGCAGGCTGCGGATCCAACCTTCTATCCCATATCATTTCCCTTCAGCCGGAAGACCTTTCTTTAGCATGTCTTATCATGTGGGTTTTCCTGGTGATAAATTCTTAAGTTTTCATTTATCTCAAAATGTCTTTGTTTCACCTTCATTCTTGAAGGACAGAATTCCAGGTGCATTGTTTCTTTCACACTTTCCAGATGCTGGTCCATTCTCTTCTGGCCGGAATAATCTCTGATCGGAATTCGTCCGTTAATTAAATCAGTTTCTCAGTCTATAACCTGTCATTTTCCTCATACCGCCCTCAAGACTTGCCCTTCGTATTGGGCTTCCCACAGCTTGACTATGGTGTGTCGCGGAGTGAGATTGTCCTGTTTGTTCTGCTTCATGTTCACTGATGACCTTAGTTTTCAGTTTTCCTCTGTTCTTCACGCTGGATAAATGTTATTGGTTACTCTTCAAGTATACTTACCTTTTACTCTGTCATTTCCATTCACCTGATAAACGTATCCAATAATTTAAAAACTTCAGATATATTTTTCAGTTCTAGAATTTTATATATTTTTCTTTAATCATTTCTATTTCTCTCCTGAGATCTCTTATTTTTTACTTATTGAAAGCACATTTTATTTTACTTCGTTGAGGAGAGTTGTAGTAGCTGTTTAATATCATCCTCTTGCTAGTCACAGTATGTGGAACATCCTGGCGTTGGACTCAGAAGACTTTCTTTTCTTTTGAGAATGTGTTCCATTTTCTTGGTCCTTTGTGTGATGGGTTGTTTATTTTATATCCTGGACATTATGAATGTTAAATTGTGGACGTTATGGATGCTGTTATTTTTCTCTCATGATTATTGTTTCTTTTAAAGCAGGCACTTACCTTGTCTGTGCCTGAATTGCAAATTCTGTTTCTGGGTGACGGCTCTAGGCTCAGCTCAGATATTTTACCTTTGACTGCTCTACTGAGTCTCGTTCACACATAGGTGGTTCAAGGGTCACTCAGAAATGTGGGCCACATCTTCGGTGAAACCCTCTCCTGCTCCTTCTCTTCCAAGATTCCTCCACCTTTTCAGTGGCCACAATTCCCTAGTTTCGGGGTTTTCTGGCCATTCCCTCCAATGCCACGTACTCCACATAGATGACATTCAGCCCCCAGATACAAGCCATGAGCACAGGGAATACTTTGCACAGCTCCCCTCCTCTCTTCCTCTGAGCTTGTCCTCTCCACTAGATTCTGTCTGCTCCATTCTCTCCAAGTCACCGATGTAGCTGCTTTTTGTATTATGTACAGGGTTTATAGTGCTGGCAGAGGCCATTGTTTCTTTTCAGAGACAATCATCGCCCCCCCCCGGCCCCCACCCTGCACACACACACACAGGGCTGGAAGGTGGACACCATATCTGAGACTCCATCAACCTGGCTCATACTGTTTATGGAGCTCTGGTGATTCCCTGAGGTCCTCGCCCGCCCCCCCCAACTTTCAAGCCCACCCAAGCTGTTTCCAGTGACTTTTCCATACAAATGACCTGTCTTGATTCACTTCAGATTTTCCTAAAATCTCCCAAACAAGCAGCATCTTGCCTCAGTGTGCCCTGTATTTCTTGCTAAGTGGTCCTAGGCTTGGCATTAGCAGCAGCCGGCCTTGGTTCAAAGCTTGGCCTTGCCTGGGTACCTCCAATCCCAACACAAGTAGCAACCATCAGCAGACTGCTTTGCAGATCAGACCAGGTGGCCCCAGGAAGAACACAGGTGGAAGCTAACCTTGGCCTGCACTTCCTGGAGGCCCCAGAGCCAGTGCACCCATCAAAGCATCATCACCTAACCACCTCTACAAGTGATATACTCAAGGGGCAGACTCAGTGGGCACCAGAGCCCCACTAAAGTAAGTCCTGCTTTGTGGGGTGAGTCCCTGCACAGCTGATTCTCCACAGTGGTTGGAGGACAGTGGTGAGTGGTTGCAGCCAGTCTTTGTAGCCAATTGGCATGGGGGTAAGTCCATATCATGGATGTGCCAACAGTAATCAAGGCTCAACTACAACAGGAGAGTGTACACAGCCCACACAGGGGATGCACCTCGAGTGCCTAGCTTGAGTGACTGGAGAAGTCGTGCCATTGGACCCTACAGAACACCTATTACAATAGGCCACTTTACCAAGCCTGAGGGACATAGCAACTCTACCTAATACATAGAAACAAACACAGGGAAGCTGCCAAAATGAGGAGACAAAGAAACATGTCCCAAATGAAAGACCAGACTAAAAGTCCAGAAAAAGAACTAAACAGAACAGAGATAAGCACTGTACTAGATGCAGAATTCAAAACACTGGTTAAAGGATGCTAAGTGAACTCAGTGAGAATTTCAAAAGCATAAAAAAGGACCAGTCACAAATGAAGGATACATTAACTGAAATGAAGAATATTTTACAGGGAATCAACAGTAAAGTAGATGAAGTTGAGAATCAAGTCAGCGATTTGGAATATAAGAAAGCAAAAAACATCTGATCAGAACAACAAAAAGAAAAAAGAATTTTAAAAAATGAGGAGAGTGTAAGGAGCCTCCTGGACAACTTCAAGCATACCAATATTTGCATTATGGGGGTGCCAAAAAGGAGAGGAGAAAGAGCAAGAAATTGAAAATGTATTTGAAAAAATAATGGCAGAAACTCTCCTAACTTGGTGCAGAAAATAGACATGTAAGTCCAGGAAGTGCATAGAGTCCCAAACAAAATGAACCCAAAGAGGCCCACACCAAGACACATCATAATTAAAATGCCAGAGGTTAAAGACAGAGAATCTTAAAAGCAGCAAGAGAAAAGCAGTTAGTTACTTATAAGGGAGCTCCCATAAGACTGTCAGCTAATTTCTCAACAGACACTTTCCAGGTCAGAAGGGAGTAGCAAGAAATGTTCAAAGTGATGAAAAACATGGATTGACAACCAAGATTATTCTATTCTACAAAGCTATCATTCAGAATCAAAGGACAGATAAAGAGCTTCCCAGACAAGAAAAAGCTAAAGGAGTTCATCACCACCAGACCAGTATTGTACAAAATGTTAAAGGGTCTTCTTTAAGAAAAACAGAAGAAAATAAAGTTCAAAAATATGAACAACAAAATGTCAATAAGTACCTATCTGTCAACAATTAAATCTAAAAAACAAGCAGAACAGAAACAGACTCATAGATAGAGAACATTTTGATGATTGGCAGAGGGAAGGGGGTTTGAGGGGATCGGTGAGAAAGGTGAAGGATTAAGCAGCACAAATTGGTTGTTACAGAACAGTCATGGGAGGTAAGGTATAGCACAGGGAACAGAGTCAGTAATATTATAGTTGTTTTCTGTGGGGAGTCCTCCAGTTGGGTTTTAGTCTCTCCTTACTAGAGTTGAAAATTCCTACTTGTCTTTTAGCATAAAAGATGATTTATTACAAGGCAAAAACATAACTTATCCAAATCCCATTACTTTGCTGGGAAGGTAAAAAGCTGGTATAATCTTTCTGGAAAGCAATTAACTTCACCATGTATTGAGAGCGTAAAATTCTTCAATGACCAACAGTAGGATATTGTTAAACCAATAATCCCATGTTAGGTGCTGTTTGTAAAGAATACTGAATAATATGGGAAAATGAAAAATAGATTAAATAATAAAACCAGAAAATAAAACTATATTCAACACAACCCCAATGTGGTGAAATTATAAACATATACATTGCCATAAAAAAAAGGCTGGGAGGAAATATTATAGATGATAACCCTTATTAACTTTTCGTGGTGAGATTATAGGTAATCATTCTTTCTTTTTAATAATTTAACTTCTAAATAGTGTCAATGAAATAAAAATATACACAACCACAAAATCTATTTTTAAAAAGTTTCCTTTGATAGGACAGGATTTATCAGGGATTACTAATGTATGCACCCTACTGTGATTTTTCATTGAAGTGAGGAAATTTTCAGCATGGTTTCTTCAAAATTTTTTTGCCCTTTCTCTTTTCTCTCTCCTTACAGGATTCCTACCATGTGTCTGTTAGTATGCTTGTGATATCCCACTTGTCTCTGAGGCTCTGTTCATTTTTATTTCTGTTCGTTTGAGTGGGTAATTTCAATTGACAACTTCAATTTCATGAATTCTTTCTTCTGCCAGTTCAAATCTGCTATTGAGGCCCTGCAGTGAAATTTTCATTTGTTATACTTTTCAACAGCAGAATTTCCCTTTGGTTCTTTTTTATAATTTCTATTTCTTGATATTCACTATTTGATGAGACATCATTCTCATACTTTAATTCTTTAGACATGGTTTTCTTTAACTCTTTGGACATATTTATAATAGCTGACTAATGTCTTTGTCTAGTAAGGTCAAAATCTGGATTTCCTCAGGAATAGTTTCTATTGACTGCCTTTTTTCTTCTGCATGGACCATACTTTCCTATTTGTTGTACATCTTCCAGTTTTTGGGTTTACATCTGGACACTTTAAAGACTTAAAATGTAATAACCCTGAACATCAGATTCTTGCTCCACCCCTCCAACCTGGGTTTTTGTTGGTTTTACTGTGTAACGGCTTCCTGACCAAATTCTGTAAATTTGTATTCTTTGTTGCGTTCTGCCAAATAAGTCCTTGCTCAGTTAGCTTAGTCACCAGCTAATGATTAGACAGAGATTTTCTTAAATACCCAGAACCAGCAAGCCTTTCACCCTTTGCTGATGGGCTCTTGGTGTGTTGGGACATGCCCTCAATACTTCAGCAGTTTACAGCTCTGACTTAGCTTTCAATACTTGCTTAAGCAGAACATCAAGGTCAGCCAGAGATGAGTCCCCTCACGTCTTTCTGGGCATGCTCACAGCCCTACAAAGTACCCTACATATAGATTCCCAGGAATGCACTGAAGCTTTTCAAAGCCCCCTATGAACATCTCAATCCCCAGATTTCCCTTTCAATGTTGTGGGCCAGCCTCTTGTTTGTTCCAACTGGGATTTCTGCCTCAGGCAGCTGTGATATTAAATAATTGCTGCTGATTTAAAAAATTTTTTTACAAATGCCCAAGTGTTAGGACTTTCCTCACTGAGCAAGCTCTGAGTCAGGTCAAATAAAGATAAGCCCTGTAAGTGAACTTTTCCAGGGAACTCAAGTGGCGATAATTTTCTAGGGATATGGCTTTTGGGGAGCTCTCGGTCTGTTTTGCTTCCTCTGGTGGCTGCTAGGCTGCTGGTTTTCTCAGTTACTGTGGTTCTGAGTCTGTAGGTTTTCAAGGCTCAAATAGAATGAGATAGAAATAGGGCACGTTAAGATGCCACAAAGCTTACTGTTCTTACGAAGATGCAGCTATTCCTCTTGAATAAGTGCTCTTCATTGTTGCAAATCTTTGGCTAATTTCCAGAGTTCGGAAAATGTTGATTTTTTTGGACAATTTTTGCCTGTGTTCTCATCACTTTTGTGGAGGAGCAGATATTCAGAGGTCCGTACCCCACCACTCCAGGAGTACTTCTTCCATAATTTCTGACTGTGCTCTTATATAATGATGTATTCAGGACCTGCTGAGGAATATTCGATTCTGGTCCCAGACTGCTGTGCTTTGAGAGTTATCTGCTTTTTTCCTGCCCTTTTTTCTGCCTTTTTGCTTTGTTAGCCCAAGGGCCTTCCCACAGAAGTCCTTCTCCTTGTTAATATGCTACTTCTAGTATTCTGTGAAGTTAATAATCAAATAGCCACACAGATCAGCAATAAGTTAGAACAGGATTGCCTGGCCTGCTGCAAAGTGTGTGGACTTTGTGACACTGTGACTGCTCAGAAGTCATTTTGGCTTTTTCTCCCCTAGGTTCTAAAAATGAAGTTTCTAGATATGTGACTTGAGAAGAATCGAGTGGGAGATGTACAAATCATGGGGAATAGTAGCCCTACAGTACTCCTTGCTGAGTCATATGACCTTTACAGCAAAGGACTCGATTCTGGGAAACCTGTTTTAAGATGACTCTGACCAAGTAGGAGTTTCTAGGAAACAGTAACCAGGATGGAGAATGACGGAGCTTTGAAACTATGCCGTATAAGGAATAACTGGAAGAGCGGTGATTTTCACTGGGAGAAAAAAATTTGTTAAGAAGGAAAAACTTGCCAGAGTATAGAATAGGGTTGATATGGTAATAAAATTATTCTGTCCCCCTCCACCATAATCATTGCCAAATGATTATGACTAAAAAACAGGCTATAATGGGACAGATTTTGACTCAGTATAACATAAATTTCTAATAACGGGAACAGTTCTATAGTGCAGTTGACTGAGCATTTACCACAGCCTAGACCTGGGAGAAAAAACTAAATAAGACAGAAATGCTGTTCTAGAGCAGCTCATAAAGTGAAAGGCCTACCTTTGAAGGAATTAAACAAGACTAAAGGACCACCTGGTAAGGATCCTGTAAGGGAGGGAAGACTGAAGAACAGACAGCTAAGGTCTATCCTAAAACTAACATTTTAAGAGTCTGAGATACAGGACGAAGTCCACTAACATCCCTACAGAGCTGCCAGATGACTTAGGGCAAGATAAGATATTCAGTGTGATCTTCTTTAAAAAGAGAAGATAAAAAATGTGGCAATAAATACATATCTATCAACAACTGAACCTAAAAACAAAATAAACGAACAAGCAGAACAGAAACAGACTTATAGATACAGAGAACGTTTTGAAGGTTGCCAGGAGGGAGGGGGTTTGGGGGGTAGGTGAGAGAGGGGGAGGGATTAAGTACAAATTGGTAGTTACAGAGCAGTCACGGGCCTGTAAAGTACAGCACAGGGAGTACAGTCAATAATATTCCAATAACTATGTATGGTGTCAGATGGGTGTGAGATTTATTGTAATGACCACTTATTAAGTTATGTAATGTCTAATCACTGGGGTGTACACCTGAAACTAATATAATAATGTATGTTGACTGTAACTGAAAATAAAAAATGATGTATATAAAAAAACATATTGTGAGTTTAAAGACTCCAAGGAATACAATCTATTTTTGAACACTTTGTCTTCTACTAAGGTCTCTTTATGGTCATTAAATTATGTACGAAGTTGGACGCAAGTTAACTTCACTTCAGGATTTTACTGACACCTAGTGGTAAATATGGATATCAATATAATCTAAAATGTTAGCCAATAGTATACACAATTATTATAAAAATATTCAATATTTATAAAAATTATGTGTACATACTGACAAAAATTTATTGATGTTTTAAAAAAATTTTTAAATTGACTTTTAGAGAGAGAAAGGAAGAGAGAGGAGAGAGAGAGAGAAACATTGATGTGGGAGCTGAACATCAATTGGCTGCCTCCTGCACACCCCCTACCAGGATCAAGCCCGAAACCCAGGCATATCCCTGATGGGGAATCGAACCAGCAACCTTTCAGTGCACAGGACAACACCCAACCAACAGAGCCACACCGGCCAGGGCTATTCATGCTTTAAACTCTATTTTTGAATAAATTGAAAATTGTTTAAATGTTATCTTTAAGATATTTTTATCCTGAAATTTCAAACTTTTAAGTGTCTTGATTGATTTTATTTATAAGCAAACATAATATCATTATTGTACCTTTTAACTCATATATTTCAGTTATGCTATTTTCATGATTTATGAAAAAAAGAAAAATATCATTTAAACTATCAACTTATTACATTTTAATTTGTAAGTTAATGTCACTAAAACACAAAGATAAATATGCCCTAATTCAAAGTGAGAATTATAGACACCAATCCAATACCATTACCAATACCTTTTAACGGTAGTGATATCCTAGTTGTAACATTTTTTTTTTTTAAAAGACTTCTTTAGTTATATATAGCGATAATGGGGAACTTGTAATTAAGCATAATTCTCATTAGGGTTATAACTTTTAGATATTCTACTATTAAATAAATGAAGTATTTAAGTTTCACTTATTATTAGTTTTATTATTTCAACATATTCGATTTGCCAAGTCCATTAGACAAAAAGACCCATTGCCTAAATTCAACATAACCTGCAGAGCCTGAGGGGCCTGCCGCCATTACCTGGTTGCTTGCAGGGCTGGTGGGCTGTGGGCCATGTCAAGCCTCCCAGGATCCCCGGGATTGCAGCTGTTCCTCCCTCCCTAAGGACCTCTTCAGCTCTATCGGCTCCTTGTCTTCTTCCTCTTCTTCGATTAGCTTCCTTTCTTGGGACGACAGCCTCTCTTCAGGCCTTCCATCATAGGACGGCCTTTGCAGGGAGTCTGGGTTTGGCAGCGGCCTCTGTGCCTGTGATGTACTTTGCTCCTGGAAGTCATGCCCCACTGACGGGTGTCTCACTGCTCCAGGACCGCCGAGCCCGTCCTCGGGGTTCAGGGGCTGATGCTTGGCCGCCTTTTGCTCGTACATTGTCAGTCTCCTGTCAACCACTTCTCGGATCAACACTGAAAAATTGTATGTACAGAGGTCACTGTGGTTTTTGATATTTTAGAAGTCATGATGCTCGCTTATGATGCATGTAAAACATTTACCAGGCCTCATTCCGTCCGTATATCACAGCCTTTTATATGAAGTCAGGGCTCTAACCTTCTGAGCCACTTAACGAACGGAATACGAGTTACGGTCAATGCCCGTTTCAACAAGGTGTCATTTACAAAGTAATGACAAAAGGGATTAGTTCTGATTAAATTACAGAAGAACCAAAAATAATATTGAGGGTAAAAATTTGTATGTTGGTTAGTTAATATAATTGATATTCTGAAAAATTAAGAACTAAAACTGTCAAATTAACATCTTTCTTCCATTTATTCTTTCTACTGAAAAATTTGAGAAATGACTTAAAAAATAACTTACTGTCAAGCACTGTCCTTCCCACCATGCTGTGTTCCATGGTTTTGTCAACTTCATTCATTAGCCACGGAAGGAATCCTAGCTCAATATCTACGATAAAAAAGTTAACTTTAATCATTAAGTAATTTCTACGAATCATTACAGATAGGAAGAGTCTGCTTTCCCCCTAATGTTACAACGGCAATATTGTCGGCATTGTTTTTTTAACACAAGATGTTAAATAGACTCACAGAGCACTAGTTCTGCCACATTCTCTATGTTCTGGTCCACTTCCTGTCTATTATAGTAGAAAAAGTATTTTCAAACTATGAGGCCTTCCTTGGAGCCAAAGCCTTCAAAGCTGACTTTACAGGTGGCCTGAGATGGATCAAGGAGGGGGGGGGTTGTGGACCCGGGAGCAGATGTGCAGTCTACATGCAACGCCAGCCTGGGATTGAGCAACCTGTGAAAACAGGCCCCCGCCTGAAGCCTGGCGCCTAACGGCAGCTCATCAGACTCAGAGGACACAGGTCAGAGGGCATCTGAGAAGAGGCCCTCTAGAGACTAGGGGTTTCCATAGTGATAAAGCTGTTCAAACTGAAGTGAAAACCCACTACTGTGTAAGCCTTTTAAAAATATGGTCCATTACAATACACATTTTAATATTCAAAAATAGCTTTTTGAGGTAGGCATCTAATTTCTATTTTTCAGTGCGATGATGACAGTGTGATAGAGTGTTATATTCATTACTATAAATAATTTCAAGCTAGGCATGAATCTATTTACAAGCTTTTAAATGACCTATAAAGGATTTTTTCAGAAATTCACAAGATAAACAAAGGTTGCTGGCTCCTGTGACTAACACAGCAAGATGGTGGCATGGAAACCTGGAGAGCGCTCAGGACCTAGGGTGGGAGTTCTGGTCAGTCTGAGCCTGGCACTTCCCGGGTGAGTGGTCCGGAACAAGGCAATGGGAATCCATGGGAATTAACCTGCCCTAGCCATCCCACAGGGTTACTGGGAGGGTCACAAAGTATCATGTACGAAAAACACTATATAAATTAGAAAGTACAATATAAATGTAAACTAATAATATTTGTGTGTAATCTGACCTCTGAGTATGAACTGAATGTGTAATAAGCGAAAATGCACATTACTAACATCCCCAAATACTGTTAGCCATTTGAGATAGGACCTGCACACACAGCGCTGTGGATTTAAGCACTTTGAGCCTGAGGAAGAAGGGTGGCGGTGAGAAAATGGGTGGCAATGAGAAAATGGCAACACTGACGTCTACTTGGCCAGACTAGCTGAGGAGAGGTGGCTCTGTGGGGACGCTGACGGTCTGGGTCTGTCGAGGCAGAGACCAGGTCTCCCTTTTTTTATGTCCAACACCCAATGCAATGCCTGGGATGGTGCCGATGCCTCACTCAATAAATAAGTGACCTTAATCACTGCTTCCAAAGGCTTTTGATTAGAAAAGGAAATCGGCTGAGAAAAAGTTAATAACAACAACTTACATATACACAGCGCTCTACAGCCTACAAAAGTTTTGTATATATTATGACACTGAACTCCTAAGTAATCCTCATTTCCCAGTAAGAAAACTGAAGGCCACAAAGCTATTTAATGATGAGGCTGGGTCCCGAGCTCACACTTTTCCACATAAAGTCCATATTTCTTTCTACTGTCCAATGTTGCTTCTGAATCAAGACAAACTAGCATCCTAAGATCAAGACCTTTATAATATACTTATTAGTAACAGTTTTTACTTAAAACAACTGTAAGTGACTTTTCAATTTGCTTCAGATATAGAAAGATTCCATTTCAAAATAAAAGTGGGCAGGAGATAAATCTGAATGGTTAAGACGACGCTTATTGTGACACAGCTAATCTAATAAAAACCTCCACAAACCTCTTTCAACGGGATCAAAAAAGTAGCCCCCCTCCCGGAGGCTGACAAACACGGAGGGGAGCAGGTCGGCCAGGTAGCGCTGCGAGAAGGCCCGGGCGGCGATCTTCTGCTCCGTCTCCTTGTGCTTGTTCAAGACTTCCCACTGCTGCTGCTTCCGCCGCTCCTGCCCAGACAAAGACAGAGTTCACGGTGACCCAGCCGTCCGCCCTCCCCAAGGCCTGAAGCTAGCGAGGAAGGATTTGGACTTCTATTTTTATCAAGAGAATGGCCAGCAAGGTGCCTGTCTATTAAAGGTTCATATTTTCCATCAAGATTTTAATGAATTTCAACAGCTAGTAGGTACTGAACTCAGAGAGGGAGCTTACGGCAAAATTTACCTCCAGATCCATTTTCAAGTAAAACGATTTCAAGACACACATGTTTGACTGTATGGATGATATCAAGGGATTTTAAGAGTTATATGCATTTTTACACAGTAGTATCATAAAGTATTGCTGATGTGAAAATCATAGTTGCTTAAATGTCTTCAGGAAAGAACTTGGGCCAGTGAATTGTCTCATTTGCAATGATTTTTTGGAGTCATAAAGTTCCAAAAATTGTAAAACCCCTATTTGTTGCTGTTGCTTCTTGTAGACTATACAATCTCTATAAAGCCAATGGACTGTCCTCTCCACTCCCATGTACAAGTGAACACATTAATATAGTTTCTATTTGAGTCTATTTTCAAAGTTTAAGCAAGTATAAACCTAGATGATTTATATTCTTCATTTTTTCATAATATATTTTCTAATAGTAAATAAACTAAAAAATAAGTATTCTTTGATAGATTTCACTGATTATTTCAACAAAGCTCATCTTGCCAGTGCTCATTTTATATTTGTAAACAAAAACTTTGCTTTTATACAACCTTTACTGTAAGCCATATGCTCTTTACACAGTTAATTATTCTCTTTGGAGTGAAACTGAACGTCCCTTTGATCAGTTATTGAGTAGAATGTCTCAGCAATGCAGCCCCTCTGGGTAGTAAGTGGGACTCTTGGGGAAATTACTGTAACTGGTTTAGGTGTTCAGGCATTCCTCTATAATTTATTCTTTCAGTGCACAACACAGGGTGACAGTTCTTGCCAGACACACTAAGCCTACTGTTTCCTAACTGGAGGTTCATGGCATATTTTAAAAACTGGATTCCAAAAGTTTCCTTATCAAAGGTTCTAAAAACCTCTAATCTAGGAAATGTTCTATAAGGACCCGAGTGGTTCTGGCATATCCCTAAGGGTACAGAGAAGGGTCTGGCCCTGAGAAAAAGCCCAGAGTCCTACTCAGATCCTCTGCTTCTTGCCCCCCACCTATCTCAGATATGTTCCCCTTTCCCTTCCACCTTTTCTGCCACTAACTTTGGGCAAATCGACATTGTCTTTCACTTGGGCGCTTGATAGTTAAAAGTGCCTTTCAGTTGGGACATATGTAATTTAAATTATTTCATTTAAGAATTTTAGGTACATTAATATATGGTGGAATTTAAAAAAACATAATTCAGTTCATGAAGGCTCTATGATCTATAGAACAGGAAAGACCTGAACAACTATTTTCTAGCATATTTCCAAAGATCTTTCACTCTACAACATGCTATGTGTAATTTTCAACATCATTTGTTACATAGCCAAAAGGCCGTCTAAGAAAGAAAAATGGAAAACTCTACTTTTTCCTCTCGGTGTCGTCTCTCCTGCTCTTCAAGCCTCTGGACTTCGGCGAGCTCGACGTTGCGCAGCTCTTCGTAGGCGTGCTGACTGGCCCGCAGGTTAGCCAGCTCCTCCTCCTCCATCACTTCCAGAAGAGCCTGCTCAATGGTCTTTCCCACCAGAACTTCTAACATCGGCTTAACTTCAAGGTCAAAGTCAAAGAGCTTAAATGCATAAAACAAAGCAAACTTCAAATTTCAATCATGAACAAAATGCTCAATGAAAAAATATCTAGAAAGGTGGCAGTAACAACATACTCTGTACCGAGGGTCTTCTGTGTGCCAGACACAGTGCTGGTGCTTTATTTATGGTTTTTAATCCCCCAAACAGCCCTGTGAGGCACACAGAATAGCACTCTGTTTACAGGCAAAATGCATTAAGTCAAAGTTATAAAAAGATCTATGCAGTCATCACAATGAGCCCAGATGCTCAACAATTTTAAGATCAAACAAACTCTAAACCCAAGAGAAATATCCTTGTATTTCTTATTCCCTGCCTTTTCTACTCAGTTTTTACTGGTTGGTTTTGATAACAGTTGAAAAACTAAGAAAATGGATATTATGTGATTCATCTCCAGGATTTAGAGGCAAATACACTCTTCTGTGTAGCTTACGCAGAAGACTTATTTGATTTCTCAATTTCAGTGACAGTTCTTTCAAGTTCCTTCAAGTCTTAAGCCTTGTTTAAGTCATTTTGCACATAAGCATTGCCTTTAAACATAGGTTATCTTCACAAAAGTTGTGTAATCTATAAGCAACTAATAGAATCTTTTATACCAGAGATATTAGCTTTCTTTATTTGGTACAAATCTACTTGTAGTTATACAATAAGCAAGTATGCAGACACATGAAAGTAAAAAACAACAGCTAATGATTTTTATTTCTGATCAGCAAGGAGGGGAAATCAGAACATGGTATTTCAAAATATTTCTGGGTACTTTAGGATAAAACTACTAGAGATAAATTTGGAAAGAAATCCAGTAAGTAGAATCTTTCTGATTGTGTAGTGGTTTGTACGCCTATTAAGATTTTAACTAAACCTAACTTTACCTATTTATAATGAAGATAGAGGGAAGTCCAAATAATGTACTATACCTCTCCTTCTAGTATTTGGGTATCCACATCTTTGCCAGTTTTGGCAGGAATAAAGAGTGGTGTTGGTGGTCTGTCCAAAAATGCATCTGTTTGGCATTCCATATCAACTTCTATTATGCGGTCAGCAATTTCTTCAAGGTATAATTCTAAGAGAATACCATATACATTGAGTTTGAAATTCTGGTCTATTCAAGCATATACCTGTATCTGAAACTTCAGCTCCTTCAAAATAGAATTAAATGGATCAAAATAAGACTTAGAAAGTGCTCAAGTGAGGGGTTCAATTCACACGTTGTACTAAGCATTTTTATATATTTGGAAGACCATAGTAGTCAGGCAGGCAGGCTGGAATATTTACTGAATGTTGAGAAAGCATTGAGTGTTATATGTGAAAATGAAACTAAAACCATAGATGTATATAAGATGCAATGTATAATATGGGGTGGAAAGTTAATAACCCACCTATAAAACTGAGTTCTAAGATAGTAAACATATAAAGATTTTAAAATTCTTGGATATTTAAAAAAATTATGCCCCATGTTACTATGCTATGTGATTATAAATAGCCTATAGATTATAAATAGATATATAAAAACAAATTTCACCTTAGGAAACGTTTACATGAGGCAAGGGCTGCGTGGTATCATGCAAAGAACACGAGACCTGGAGTCAGATGTTGAACATAGGGCCAAGCCAATAACATCCTCTTTGGGCCTCAGTTTCTTTATCTGTCTGTACAAGGGATCATAATGATCTGTCACATGGAGTCTTTTAATAATAAAGGAGATACATAGGTAAAGGACCTGGTACAGTCTCTGAGATCTAGGAAATACTCAACAAAAGGTGGCTACCATTGTATCACTTAATATTCTGATGATATAAATAAACATTAAAATGTATCTCTCATAGAATTACAACTATATTGGCTAATCACAGACATACTCATTCTAGACTTAGCCTCAAGGGAGGGGGAAAAGCGTGGACTGCTTCTCTTCCTTTCGCTCTTACTACCCAGAAATAACTCTGATGAATCCACTCACCATCTTGACTGGGTGCAAGGTGCACCTTGAGTGGTTACACGGTCCATGGAGAACACCAAGTAGTGCCTGACTATCAACACTCTGTCAGCAAACAGCTAGACCCTCAGGAACAGGAAAGCCCCTCTAGCTGAGAATAGTTAGACAAGTAGGAAGAGGCTGGCACTAGCCTAGAAGAGCCCGTGTGGCCCTGGGGAGAGCTCGAGTGAAAGGAGACCAGGGGAGAGAACAGAAGAGGCCATGGAGGAGCAGGGCTCGGATCTGAAAGGTTCACTTCTCTCAAAAAGCAAATAAAATGCCCAAACTGGACGACATCGCTCTCTTCTTCTTAAGTCCCAGTGATTCACACTGGGCTATAAAAAAGTGAGAAATAAACTCAGTTGGAAAATAAATATGTAAAAAGGGCTAAGAGAGAATTAATCTGGTCATAAAATTTTTTAAAAAAACCAAGGCCCATCTCACATTGCCATGTGTACCCAACATCATAAGAGTACGGAGTCTATGAGTTTTGTTAATGAACTGACTTCTACTAAGTAACTGGGGAAGTACTAGGATACATAACAGATACGTAAGTAACAGAAAGGCCAAATGAAAAGAACCGACAGGGAGCTGAGCGAGAGGGCGGCGGCGTGTACCTGTCTGCACGTCCACGTGCTTCCTGCCCTCCACGGGCTCCGGCGTCCGCGGCCTGAGCTGCTCCTGGGTCCGTTTTCTGGCAGCGCTCCTCTTCTTAGCCAGCTGCTGCCTCTGCACCCGCTCGTCGCTGGACTGCCCGTGCTGAGAGGGGCAGGAAAGGCACCTAAAGCTTAGGAACGGTTTTCAAAGCACACAGCGCTGCGCTGCGCGAAAGCGCCTGCCCCCACGGCTCCCTGCTGGGCGGGGCCGGGTTCAAGTTCCATTTGCGCTGCGTTCTGTGTGCCAGATAATTATAAAGGTGTCTGATGAAGCATAAAGGTAACTTGAAAGTACAACTGTTAAGTGGAATAAATGGTGCAGGATCTCATCTAATAAATCGTTTTTCCTCATTCAAGTATTTTTACCACGATTTCCCCTCGTGTGTAGTAACCTAGTACACTGACATAGCATCCAGGTATAATAAACTTCAATATACAGTTAAGAGATTGAAAAGCACTAAGATTATTTTTATTTTTCACTTACAGTTGACATTCAATATTATTTTTATATTGGTTTCAGGTGTCCATCATAGTGGTTAGACATTCATATAATTTATAAAGTGGTCCCCTGAGAACTCTCGTACCCACCTGGCACCGTATACAGTTATTACAGTATTATTGGCTCTTTCCCTCAGTCCAAACAAAGCCTGTCCAAATACACAAAGCAATAGCTAAGGGATCAAAGCTGTAATTTTTCACCGTAGCTCTGCACTATTTGGAGGGCCCCGACTGTGTATCTTATCTCGTTTTGAAATCATTCCCTAGTTAATCTGTCTTATCCCAAGGGAAATATGAAAACAGTGGGAAAATACAAAAGTACTTTGCATGAAAAAACTTTTAATATTTAAAGTTAGAATTCTAAGAACATTTTACCTGAAACATTTTTATATGCATTGATTCGTGTTTGTGTATATAGTTCTATGTGATTTTATCCCAAATACGGATTTGAGGCCTGTTTCATTACCACAAAGGAGCTCCCTGGATATTCCTTTCTATTTTTCCCAAGTCCCATCTTCATCTCTGCTCACTAACATTAGTGAACAGCCACTAATCTATTCTCCATCTCCACAGTTTTGTCTTGAGAATCTTACATACAAGGAATCATACAATATGTCATGCTTTAAGACTGGCTTTTTCTCACTAAGCAAAACGCCCTTGAGATCCATGCAGATTGTTATATGTCTCAATAGTTTAGTCCTTTTGATACTGAGTAGCACTTGATTGCATGGACCTACCAGGTTTGCTTAACCATTTACCTCTTGAAAGATACTAGAATGTGTTTTCAGTTTTTGGCTATTATGAATAAAGCTGCTATGAACATTCACTCATGTTCAGGTTTATATGTGAATATAAGGTCCCATTTCTCTGGGATAAATGTCTAAGAGTGCAACTGTAGAGTCAAATGGTAAGTGCTTGTTAGTTTTCACAAGTAGCTACTGAACAAATTCTAGGGTAAATGTGCCATTTTACATTCCTATCAGCATGGGCGGGGAGTTCCAGCTGCTCCACATCCTCACCAACACTTGTTATTATCCCTATTTAAAAATTTCTAGCTTTGCCCGGCCGGGCGTGGCTCAGCGGTTGAGCATCGACCTAGGATCTAGGAGGTCGGGGTTCGATTCCCGGTCAGGGCACAGGCCCGGATTGTGGGCTGCAGCCGATCAATGACTCTCTCATCATTGATGTTTCTACCTCTCTCTCTTCCTCTCCCTTCCTCTCTCTGAAATCAATGAAGATACCTTTTAAAAAAATAAAAATGAAAATAAATAAATAAATAAATAAAAATTTCTAGCTTTTCTAACAGGTGTATATTAAGGTGCAACAGTGTTGGTTTTTATTTGCATTTCCCTAAGGACTAATAATGTTGATATTTTTAACGTCCTTATTTGTCATCCAAATTTCTTCTTTGATAAAATATCTGCTGAAGTCTTTTGACCATTTTCTAATTGGATTAGTTGTTTGTTGTTGTTTTACTTTTGAGTTTTGAGAGTTCTTTATATACTCCAAACATAAGACTTTGTTGGATATGTGGTTTGCAAATATTTTCTTCTTGCTTGTAGCTTTTTGTCCTCTTATAAGGATTTTTACATTACAAAGTTTTTAATTTTGATAAAGTACAATTTACCATGTTTTGTTCTCTGGACTGTGCTTTGGGTGTCATATCTAAGAACTCTCTGCTTAGCCCTGGATTCTGAAGGTTTTTTCCTAAAAGTTTGTAGTTTTACATTCAAATCCATGAGCCATTTGAATTAATTTTTGTTTATAGTGTAAGGCTTAGGTTCGGGGTTCACTTAATTTTATTTTTTGTGTATGGATGTCTAATTGCTCCAACACCATTTGCTGAAAAGGCTACTTTCCCTCCATTGAACTGCTTTTGCCCCTTTGTCAAAAATTAGTTGAGTGCATTGGTGCTGGTATATTTCTGAGTTCTCTATTCTGTTCCAATGGTCCATGTATCTGTTCCTCCACCAATACTGTTTTGATACAATTACTAATATCACATATGGTAAGTTTTAACATAGGGTAGAGTAATTCTTCCCACTTTAATATTAAAAAAAAAAAAGTTTTAACTATTTTAATTCCTTTGCCTTTCCATATAAATTTAGAATAAACTTGTCAAGATCTACATAAATCTTGCTGGAATTTTGATAGCAACCGTGCTATACTTACAGATCAATTTGGGGAGATTTAACATCTTTACTGTGGTGAGTCTTTCAATCCATGCTTATGGATTGTCCTTCAATTTCTTTAGATTGTCTTTAATTTCTTTCAACAGCATTCTGTGAATTTTATCTTATAGGTTCTGTGCATGCTTTGATTTATACCTAGGTATTCCAGGTTTTTGAAGTGACTGTAAATGGTACTATGTTTTAAATTTTGTTTTCTGCACGTTCCTTTCTAGTATATAGAAATATGACTGTGGTTGTGTGTTGACCTTGTATCCTGTGATGTTGCCCAACCCAGTTATTAGTTCTAGGTATTTCTGTAGATTCAATGGGATTTTCTAGGAAGACAATCATGTAATCTGCAACTAGCGACAGCTTTACTTCTCCCTTTCTGATCTGGATCTAGTACTGGCTGGAACTTCCAGTACCACGCTGACTAAGCATGGTGAGAGTGGGCGTCCCTGCCTTGCTCCCCGTCTAGGGGAAGCATGCATTTGTCACCATCAGTTATGAGATCAGCTGTATGTAGTCTGTGGATGCTCTTCATCAAGTTGAGGAAATTCCCCTCAGTTTTTAATTTGCTGTGTGTATCATGAATGAGTATTGAATTCTGTTAAATACTTTTTCTTCATCAACGAATATGACCATGGGATTTTTCTTTTTAACCTATAGATATGGTGGGTGACACTGATTTGCAAATGCTGGGATACCTTTGCATTCCTGGAACAAATCCTGCTTGGTCATGGTATATAGCTCCTTTTATATATTGCTGCATTCTATTTGGTAATATTTTGTTGAGGATTTTTGTATGTACACTCCCATGAGAGCTACTGGCCTGTAGTTTTGTTATCAGTATCTTTGATTTGGGCATCAGGGCAATGCTGGCCTCATAAAATCTCTTCCAGAAGAGATTGCTCAGAATTGACGCAAATTCTTTTTTACCTGTTTGGTATAATTCTCCAGTGAAACCATCTGGGCCTGGAGATTTCTTTTAGGGAAACTTTTAAATTAGAAACTCAATTTCCTTAATAGTTATAGGACTATTCATTTTTCTAGTGATCCATTTTTAATTTATTTTATAATTGTTTTTGTCTGCAGCAGATTAGAAATGAAAGGAAATCAACAAATAAACTGGCCCTTCACCACACATAGGGAAAAACTCTATTCAAATTCTACTTACCGACAGCTCTTTATGTAGAGAGTAAGTGTTGCCCCGGATCACCCTTCTGTCGTACATGATGTTTCCGTACGGCATAGGCTCTTCAGCTCTGTAAAAGAGCAAATTCTAAATAACTGCTGGTAACTATGAAATCAACTCATTTTTAATAAGACTTAGGGGAAGACAAAAATATTTTAAGGAAATAGATTTTTGTTTTAGCACAGTCCAAAAAATAAGGAGACAAGTGACAACCACTTACGGAATGCTGATTACATGCCATGCCCTCCACATGTGTTATTTTATTTATTGCTCACAATAAGCTTCAAGTTGGGAAATATAATTTTCATTTGAAAAAAAGAGGAAGTAAACTCAGGAAGGAAACTGCTAGTCAGTGGCAGAGATGGATTTGGGCTGTAAAACATTAGACTACTTACCATTAAAAACTGAAAAGGGGCTCACCCTAAAGAACTGACAGAAGTTTGATTAAAGGAGTGAAAAGTTACATTAATAGGCTTAATAAAACAAGTTAAAATTCTCATTGTTCTTGAACTTTAAAGATCTTTTAAAATTATATTGTTTTTAAAAAAAATTTAAAAATATGCCTTTATTGATTTCAGAGAGAGGAAGGGAGAGGGAGAGAGAGAGAAACATCAATGATGAGAGAGTCATTGATCGGCTGCCTCCTGCACGCCCCCCACTGGGGACCAAGCCTGCAACCTGGGCATGTGCCCTGACCAGGAATCAAACCAAGATCTCCTGGATCCTAGGTCAATGCTCAACCGCTGAGTCATGCCAGCTGGGAAAATTATATTGTTTTTAATATTAATAAAATTTTAATTTGAGAGCATAATGATCAATAGTGAACAATACAGTTGATATTTTCATTCAAAGTTCTTTAAATGATATTCTACTTATGGTTATGAAATGAAATATCAATCTATACCAGTAACAGTCTCCACCAGAAGTGATTCTGAGAGGGTAGTAAGTTGCTTATTTGTCATATACAGAAACCCTCTTGGATAAGCCGGCTTCCTATTCCTTAAGGCCCAGCCATGCTGCGCTGCTCCTCGTACTTGACCTCTGGTGGGTTCAGCTCAGCTGCGGCTCCCTCACTGACACCCTCCCCCCTGAGCCTCTGTGATGAACCCTATCGCTGATTGTTTCTCTGCGCCTTCTCCAGCTCCTCCTGTACTGGAGGATTTCCTCAGGGCTCAGCCTTCTCTTGTCCTTAGTTAACTTCATCCATTCTCAAGGCTTTACTTAAGATCATGTACCTAAAACTCCCCATTTCATGTTTAGCTCAGAACCCTCCTCTGAGCTCCAGGCGCGAAGAGCTAACTGATAGGGCAATGACCCCTGACGATAATGTCTCAAAGGCAACTTGAACCAGTTATCACTCTCCTACTCCAACTTGTCACTCCTTTAGTGTTCCCTATCTCATCTGGCTTAACCTGGAAGCCTGGGACACATCACAGTTCTTTCCCATTCCCTACTCCCTACATCCAGCAAGTCCGATTAATTCTAACCCCCGATATTTCTCACATCTGCCCATTGCTCACTGCCCCCACTATCTTTTACCTGGACTATTGCTAGAGGCTCTTAACTGTCTGGAACAAAATTTCTCCCTCAATCTGTTCTATATATTGTAGCCAGTCAGCTGTTAGGATGGAAAAATCCAAACATAACTCTTATTTAATTAAAGCCTCCCAGTACTAATTAATGTAATAACAAGGAAAGACTTTGGTTTAGTTTTTATGCTATTAAAAGCCAAAAAGAAAAACACACACCCATAACATCTTTTGCTGGTGGGAATTGGGAAAAGGGATATGCTTAAACATTCCTGGAGAAAAGGTATATTGTTCCATCTGTTCATATTAGTAATATACATGACCTAACAACCCCACCCTGGAAATCTGGCTCATAAAAATAAAGAGGACAGTACATAAAGTTGTTTATTGAAACCCCCTTCTTTATTGAAACTGATGAGAGTAGAGAAAAGTACAGAAGCATTCATGCAAGACCATTAGCATGATTCACCTTGAGGGCAGGAGAAGAAGAGCAGGTCTGCAAGGGAAGGTGGTATGGCACTAAGAATTGACCCAAGCATGAATGACAGACAATAAAAAACAAAATATGTATATATATATAAAATTAAATATGTATGTGTAGGTATACATAGCATTAGAAAAAAAGAAAGAAATCAGAGCCCTGGCTGGTGTGGCTCAGTTGGAGTGTCGTCCTGTGCATCAAAAGGTCATGGGTTTGATTTCTCTGGTCAGGGCACATTCCCAGGTTGTGGGTTTGATCCCTGGTCGGGGTGCGTTCGGGGGCAACTGACTGATGTTTCTCTCTCTCATTCTCTCCGCGTCTCTCTAAAATCAATAAAAACATATCCTCCAGTGAGGATTAAAAAAAAGAAAATTAGAGTTGTGAAAAAGGGACAAGGCCAACTGCAGATGAAGATGTGTTACAGTGTGATTCTATTTTGGAACTAAACTTAATTAATGTACATGTGCTTACATATATGTGTGCACCAGCGGGAGGTGTAGACTAGTAGTGTAAGATTGCTGAATCTGCTTACAACAGATTAGTGGGGATAGAGGTGGGAAGGGGGTAACTAACGTTGCCTTTATTCATCCTTATTTTGTAGTTTTCACTTGTTTCAAAAAGCACATATTACTTTTGTAAATTGAAAATTGCCAATAAGGATAATTTTAAACTGAAAAGTCAAATGCACATACATATACCACACTCCTTCCAACGGCTTAAATCAATGGATGAGTTCAATACAAGCAAGTTCTAGCAACTTATCAACTAACTCTATAAAAAAAACCATTCCTAACGAACCACCAATGATTATTTCATCTGTTGGTCAGATTTAATAGCAATGACTTATAAGCAACCACTTAAAGGCACCAGAAAGTGTTTTTGGAAGGAATACCTTTTGAAATTGAATCCTTCTACGATATAAATAATCCCTCTCTTAAGTTTTAAATTTTCTATTTTTGGCTTTCTTAAAAGTGATAGGTATTTATTAAAAATGTCTCCATCAGAATAAAACAATTAGGAATTTGGACTCAGCTTTTGAAATAAGCATCAAGAGTTACGTTGCTGAGGCCGGGTCGTTAATTAGCCATTTTTATCGAGTGCTTGCTCTGTCTCAGGCCTGGGCCCAGTTACACAACAGACAGGAAGGTCCCTGCTTCCATGGAACCTTCATTCTTGGGAAGTTCTGCTGATTCCAAAACTTGAGGCGTATGGGAAGAACTTCCAGACAACCATAATGATTATGGTCCTTTCTAAATATGGATATTTGAATATCTGCAAACACTCATTAGTGTAAAAACACAATTTGGGGTCCAGCAGGAAAGGATCGCCTAATTCTTTCTTTGGGGTCACCTAGTTCTTGACTAAAGACTGGGCCGCCCCGTCCGGGCCTGCGGCCGCTGTGTGTGACACTCCTGTACCTTTCCTCACTTGCACACCGGAGTCATACACCAGCTTCACCGCTCTGGGCCCAGCAAGAAAAAGTCTGCAGCGGGCTGGGCGGGGCTGGGGGCGGGGCGTCGGCCCCGGCGCTAGAAGGTCATCGTTAGGTTCCGGGTCAGGGCACCTGCCCGGCGGCCGGCTCGACCCCAGCAGGGGGCGGGCAGGAGGCGGCCGAGCCGTGACTCTCATCACTGACGTTTCTCTCCCTCTCCCTTCCTCTCTCAGAAATCAATAAAAACACACTTTTTAAAAGAAAATACGTAAGTGCCCCTGGTAAGGTGCTTGACACGTAGCTGGCAACAATAACTATTAGTTGACTCAAACTTTGTGAAATGTCGGCAACGCGCGACCCTGAAAGTTAGCCGAGGGAGGCGCGCTGCGCCTTCTGCCCCCCCCCCCCAGCTCTTCAGGGGAGAAGCCAGTGCGGAGAGTGCAGCAGAGGCAGGGGGAGGGGCAGGGGGAGGGGGCCGGGCGGGGCGGGGGCCCCCAGGCGCGGGCTGGCTCACGCACGGCTGCAGCAGGGTGTCGCGGTAGCGGCGGCGCTGGCAGGGCAGCGCGCGGGGCCGGCTGGTGTAGGTGTAGGTGTAGGTGCCCATGGTCCCAGAGCCCGTCAGTCAGTCAGCGCGGAGGTCGCGCCGCGGCCCAAGAGCTTCGCTGTCGATGGAACTGGGCTGCGAAGCCGGTGGGCGCGGAGGCGCCGCGGGAGCCGGAGAGGCCGACGCTGGGCCACGGGCAGCGTTCCGGGACGCGGGCGAGGCGGCGGGAAGGGACGCGGCGGGAAGGGAGGCTGCCGGGGCGAGGGGTGGGAGCCACACTCGGCTGGCTGCGGGGAGCGCGGAGCCCGCCCGCGGCGCCCCACCGGTTGCCCAGCAACCCCCAGTTCCGCCCGGGGGCGGGGCCTCCAGGCAGTTCTGAGGGGCAGGTCCTGCGGGGCGATCCAGGCGCCCAGGCACTTCCGGCTCTTGACTCCGCCCACCCGCGCCTCCTCGGCGGTTGCGCCTGCGCGTTAGCAGCTCTCTGGCCAAGAAGGTGGGCGTGGCGCCCTCTGCTGAGTCCCGGGGGCACTGCGGCGGGCCCCGTTCCGCTTCCGAGGGCGGCTCCCCCGGCGCCCGTGCTCCCGCTCCACAGGGGCCTCCGGGCCGTTTCTCCCGGGGCCCTCCCGCTGCCCCTCCACCCCAGGCGGCCCACGCTTGGTCGGGCGCACACGTGGTTCCCGCGTGGCCCCGGGCGCCCGGCCCTGCGCCCCCCGCGCTCGCGGCCTCGCCCGCGTGCCCCTCCTTTCTTCTCTGCTCGCTGCTCTTGCTCGCGCCCAGGGGACCCCGGAGCCCCAAGGGCCGCCCCGCAGACGTCGCTTTGGGGACGGGCCGGGCGCTGGGCGGGGTCTCCTGTAGGCGCCTGTGGGTCACTGCGTCGGCCCCGGGCTCCGACTAGTTACGCGTCACGCGTGGGTCTGCGCTCAAAGACGCCGCAGCCAGAGACACGTGTCACGGGGTCTCGCCTGTACGTGGGATCCGATGAACAGAGGACGCGACCGAAAAACACTGAAGAAGAGCCGTAGCCGGTGCCGCTCGCACCGGACCGACGGGTCCCGGCGGGAAGGGGGCTGCGTGGGAAGAGACTCGCGCATGAAGCTACAGGCGGATGTGTTTAACCCACGGACACGGGCGACAGTGCCGGGAAGGCCCGGGGCGGGGGGGCGGGGGGCTCTGTAATACTTCCGACGGTAAAGATAAATAAAACAAAAACAGAAACGCAGAAGCCCTGGTTTTCGTATCAGCCACGTTAAAACGATGGTCGTTTGTGGGCGAAGGGGCCTCCCTGCGAGACCTGAGAAGCAGACGCTGTACCCACAGGTTGTTCTTCCCAGGAGGGTCGCCGCGTCTGCACAGCTTGGCGACAAGGGGCCTTTGGGCTCCTGGAGCTGAGCGTGGGTGGCAGCAGCTGCACGTGGCTTCCCAAGTTGTTGCCACAAGGTGTCACTAATTCTTTGTTAGCTTTCTGGTAAGTAAAATAATGGCAGCCCAAGTATACCTTGCATTAAGGAAATACTATTTTTAAAATGTCACATTTACGAAGTAGGCCAATTAGAAGGCGGTTATGTACATTGTGGAAAGTTTCCTTTCAAGAGCCAGAGCCTCCGAATATTCGACGTGTGCATCGCGTAAAGGGAGCCTCGGGCTCCAGGCCAGTGGGGTCGCCAGGCAGGGGAGCAGGCACTCGCAGCGCAGGGCGACGCGTGTGATCATGGGGTGGGGCAGGGCGCAGTGGATGCACAAGCACCCCCACCCGTACTGGGGAGCCATGCAAGCGCCCTGTGTGAAAGGGTGCTGAAGCTCGGGTCACGGAAATTAGGAGTTCGCCAGATGATGCGAACGGGAAACGTGTTTGGGGGAAAGAAGATTGTTGTGAAGCCTCAGAGGTGAAGGAATGCCCTGAGGAATTTAGAGCTCAATGTGTCGGAATCGGAATATGAGGCAGGGAGTATCAATAAATAAGGGATTAAAAAGAGGCTAGAGATGCAATAACAATTCAAATCCACATTCTAGAGAATGCTGTTGAATGTCAAATCAGTGCTTTAAAAAGCCATCCTGAGAAGTGCTCCCAGGATCTAGAGGAGAGGGTTAAAAACACTGACCCAGCGTGGCAGACGATAGGAGAGGGGAGAAAAGTAAACCTAAGATCATATTCCTACTGGAAAATAGAGTAAAAAAACTAGATTTAATTTAACAAATGTTTCCGGAGTTGTAAAAGTACTCAGATACGCAGATCTGAAGGGTTCACCACATCCCAAGAAAAACGAATGGCAACGTTTTTATATTACGAGGATAGAGGAAACAGATCTAATGAGCAGGAAGGCCAAAAAAAGCAAGTTACCTTGCAAGAATGAGAGCCCACTGGCTTTAGGTTTTTCTGCAGCACCCAAGATCGGGAGATAATTAAACAGCAAATAGAGCTTTCAGGAGGAAAGGTTGGGAGCAACCAGCCTCATACTAAACTAATTCCGTCATCTTTTAAGGCAAAACAGATTTGCTAGACCATCCTGTCCCTCGTTAAAAAATACTGGAAGACTTCTGTTACCCAAGAGGGCAGCCCAAATGAAAACTCAGTAATGAGGAATTTATGATCTGCAAGGATTTATAAGATCAACCTGTTCATGTTGGACCAAAATGCAGGTATTGGCTCGGCCTGGAGGACCTCCCTGAGCTGTTCCCCCGGAGGCTGCTGCCATCTCCCAGGAAATGTAGTTCTCGCACCACATGCTCTACCCCACGTTTCAGAAGAAATGTCGTGTCTGACGACCACTTGGAACTGATTTGGTTCCAGTATCTGTTAATACTGGTTTAACTCTTTACCTGGTAGAGAAAAGATGCCCAGAAGAACCAACACCCCTCGCCCCCTTTCTCAAAGTGAGAGCTGAAGGGGGCTGTGTGTGGATCCCTCTCATCCGCAGGAGTGTCACATATTTTCTGCAGATTTAAAATTCTGATGGTTGCCTGATTTGTGGCACTTTTACTTGGGCAAGACTAGTGGTCCACGTGTCAGTCCTCAGGCGTCACTTGCTCTTCCTTCAGATGCCCCCGTGTTACCTACGGGGAGGGCGGGGGGAGCAGGAGTTCATTACTGTACATGTGAGGCTAATGTTCAGAAATGTCGCTGACCTGTTGTTTTTCTGTTCCTTAAAGAAAATCTCAGAATCTCAGACATGCTGTTTATCATTTCCTCTTGATCCAAGAAGTCAGTGACTCATTTCAGTAAGAAATATATTCTTAAAGGCACAGGAAAGAAACTTAAGAAGAATAACATTTCTAGTTACTATTTCTGTGTAACTGGCTCCCCCAGAAATGAGTGGCTTAAACGGGAACCATTTTCTTGTGCTCCCAGGTCCCGTGGGTCAGGAATTTGGAACAGGAAGCAGTGGGGATGGTTTGTCTTCGATCCATGAGACTTGGGATGACTCAACTATTAGTGTTGACGAGGACCTCACGTTTTAATCAAGTAAACTGAAAAAGAATTAACTTTTATTCTCTCTACAGAAAATATTGCAAATTTTTTTAAAAATAATTTAAAATAGATTTTTAGAGAGAGGGGAAGGGGAAAGAGAGAGATTCGTCGTTCCACTTATTTAAGCATCATGGCTGCTTCTTGTATGTGCCCTGACCGGGATGGAGCCCGAAACCTTGGCATATGGGACAACTCTGACCCACCGAGCTGTCCGGCCAGGCCTACAACATCTTTATTTATAGGAAGAAGTGACTAAAAAGGGTATGCATCTAAAAACTGTACAAAAAGCGGTACTGAACTGTCTCAGCAGGGTGTTAGTAAAAATATTATGTGGTTTTGAGGGGGGATTTTGTTTGTTGTAAAAAAATGCAGCTTCATGAAATTGATTAATGTCAGCATCATCAAATTGATAACGTGTGATTTCGTTTCTCGTTCTAGGTAAATCTTCATGTTCATTCTTAAGCCTGTGGTGGCGATTTTGCTTTCTTTTCCTTACAGGAGGCCTCCAGAATTCTAGGAGATCAGGCCCCTTGAAACCTGGGTCTGGCCTGAAGGGGCCTGAGCTCCAGATCAATCCTTATTCCTCTGCAGAGCAGTCGCTTGAATCTGAGGCTAATACTCCAGACCGCACGTCTCTGGTTTTCCGTTTCCTCCAGAGAGCTCAGAATCGCGGCGTCGGCGGGTCCGTCCCTTTGCATGGCGTCCCTTTGCGGGAGGGCCCCGTGGCCGTGGCCGTGGCCGTCTGGGTGGGAGAGGGTGCTGCTCCCCGGTCAGAGTAAACCCGGCTCCGCGTGGGAAAGGGCGCGCAGCTTCCCGGGAAGCTCTTGACACCAAGCACGCTGGGCTTCTGAATAAAAACTAAAATTTAAAGCCCGTGGTGGAAACTTCTTGTAAGGAGATGTAAAATCCCCTAACTCTTCCGTTCTTAAAAATGAGAGTTGTTTTTGTGAAAGGTCTGAGCCCGAGTGGATTTCTTTGAGATGAATTTGGCAGCGTGATCAGCCCAGGAGTCGGCGATTTCATCCCCCGGGGCAGCCCCCCAGCTCCCCTCCCCTGCACTCGGGTGTCTCACAGTTTCAAAACACAGGAAAAGCGGGCTTGGGTGATAAAATTACTTTCCCATCGATGTGGTTTTAATTTAAAGCCAGGGGTTTCTTTGCCTTTATCTCTGATCAAAGGTAAACTTCACCCATTTTGATGGAACTACTCTGTGGTGTTAAAACTGTCTCAGGTCTGTGGAATATACCAGATTTATTACAGAAAGAACATACAACCAGCCTCCAATATGTGCCCTTACCCCCCATGCTGGGATGCAGGAAAAGGCCCGTCTCCAGCTTGTGGTCCATCAGATGCCCACGTCACCTCTCATCAGCATGCGGCCGTGGGCAAGTTACATAATTTTCTCTTCTATAAAAATATGGATATTAATATTCACCTCATGACGTCGTGAGAATTAAATGAGATAGCCCTGAATTTAAAACAAAACAAAGAACTCCCCATCTTGTTATAGCACCTGGCACCAACACAGAGCTCAGTAAATGCTTAAATTAAAAAAGAAAAAAAAAGAAAAAAGATAATGCCTTAAATCTCCTCCCCCGGAGTTTGGAATCTGGAATATAGCAGAAAAGAAGGATTGAAGGGAAAGGGTGGCACCGAGGGGCCTTTGAGGCGAATGGGCGCTGTAGGAAGTGGCAGGAGAATGGGCGACAGTGGCCTGGAGAAATTCCAATTCAGAGAAAGTTTCCTGCGACTCCGAGGGGTGAGCAGATGAATTACAGATAGGGAACCACCATCATATTTTTTGTGTTGAGTTAAAGACCACATGCTCATTTATTTTCACTGTTCTTTCATTAACTCAACAAACGGGTAAGGAACATTTAACGTACGTCAGAAGCTTTTTAGGATGGGGGGCTGCAAATAGAAACGCAACCCACTTTTGCCCTCAAAGTTCCAGTCCCCCAGGGGGAGAAAACCGTGAAGAGAAGGACATTGAGATGCGGGGCTCAGTGAGCGCTTCCTGGAGGAGGCGAGGTGTGCGGTCTGCAGACCTCGGTAGAGGAAGTGGGATGAACAAAGGCGGAGGCGGGCTCAGCTGTGCACGTGCGGGAGCCGCAGGTGGGGTGACACCTGGAGCAGTGGCCTGGAGACATAGGCAGGGTCAGGTGACGGAGGCCAAAGGTTTCGGTCAACGTGATGAAGCGCGGCTTGCACGGCGAGGCTTCCGATCATTGCATGCTGGGTCAGTTGCACAGGGAAGACAACTGAGGCAAGAATACGAAATAAGACATTTTTAGAGCCAGGACGTATAATCTGTGAGCGTGGACCGGTAGATGGTAGTTTAAATTTTGCCTTTCTACTTTCTAATTCTTTCATCTCTAGGAGCGGCTGGAGGTTTGGAAGAGTTACCGTCTCCGCTATGGGGATGGATAGTCAGACACCAATGCCCACAAAGTAGACCTGAAACCTGACTCAGGCAAGCTGTTTAAAACTGATGTAACAGGAGGAATTTTACGCATGCAAATGAACACCTGCAAAAATTCTTGGGTAAGAACAGCTAGATTTAGCAATACCAGTTTAGCAATTTAGAGGGGCTCTCTTTTGGGGCTAAATGCCTAATTTTACAGATTGTTTTGATGCTGTAATTTGCAGGGGGCAGCACAAAATGAAGATGGGTTATAAAGCAGAGGATTAACCCCGGCCCTGGGCCCTTGTAAGCGTGGGCCGCCTGCCCATGAGGCTGACCCTGGTCGTGAAGGAAGCAAGGGCCCGAGGACATCAGGGAGCCACCGCGCCAGCCCTGGACTCCTGTCCTTTTAATGGAGAGCTCAACCCCTTCTTGCATAAGTCTCTGTCGTCTGTTTATTCCACAACTGCTGCAGTGTTATGATTTCCCCATTTTATGGATGGAGAAACTGAGGCTCAGGCTGTTGGTACCTGGCCCATGGTAGCACATTTAGGGTGTGGACTCAGGTCCTGTGAATTTGGGTCTCATCTCCTACAGAGATGTTATTCCTTGGAGTTTCCTTTCTGCATCCTGTGGGCTTGTGTGTCTCTCAATGCCCCCCCCCCCCCTTTGTAGCCAGCAATAGGAAGAGGGCAGCCCTTCACCTCACTGGTCTTTCCTCCTTCGCATGTAACTTGTTCTCGGGAGTGGATGCCATGCTGGGTCTTAGTCTACAGTTAAAATATTGCCAGAAAATGATTTGTTTCTGCCTCTAGCAAAATGCTCGTCCTCTGATTGCTCAGTAATTCCCCCTTTGGAGAAAGAGAGTTAAGATCTTACATAATTCAATTAAAAAGCTCAAAATATGCGAGATCCCAGCTGATGTGGGTTTCTGGCTCCTTGACCCTTAGGAAGGAGAGTGGGAACTGGTGGTCCTCCCAGCAAGATCACAATCAGCAAAGTTCAGCCAGAACTTATTTTTTTAATGGTGCATTAGGATAAACAGTGTTGGTTGCACTTTGGTTGTTCTTGTCTATGACTGTGGGAAGCACTGTGGCATTAACTGTGATTGTTTTATTAGCACTACAAGCTGTGGCTGCCACTTCCACTGCCCAGGGACCCCCGTGTCAATCTGTTTTGTACTTGCTAAGTTTGGGCTCTGCGGTGACTACAGTTCTGCTCAGCTCTGGTGCGAACACCCTGCCTTGGTTACATCTACAAGTCAATGTTTCTGGACCAAGTCGTGGGTGGTGCTGGGGTGGGGTTGGCACAGCATGTCATTGAGGGCAGTCATAGTGCATCACAGTGTATCCTGTGGAATGCTGGCCATCGCATGGGGCAACCCACCCCTTCCCCTCTTTATAGGGGGAGAGAATATTTCCTACCTTCCCAAGAGGAAGACATGTTCTGTTCTGCCAGACTCCAGGACACTGAATGCTGGAGGTTGTCCCTTCTCCCGTGTCTCACTTGGCAAGAGGGCCAGGGTCCTCCTCAGCTAGGTAGGCCCAGGCAGGTGATGCAGGGGTGCTGGGGGAGCCTGGAGATTAGACCTGGTTGTAGGTTAAAGCCCCTACTCAGGCCTTGACTTCCAACCTAGTTTTACCATACACCTGGCACTGGGTGTCAGGCCCGTCTGTGATGGTCCACTGGTGACTGTGTGGCCCTGAGAAGGCCCGTGGGGGACAGAACTCTGGTGTTCCTGGGTCCTTGACTGAAGTGTCATTCTAGTGTCACCCACATCTCACTGTGAGCTTGGGCCCTCTGTCTATGGCAAAGTATTAAAAACTGTTGGTGTCGTCAAGGTGTCCTTAAGTACTACTCTGTCAAACTTGGTGTTGCAGCTTGAATTGTGTTGCTCCGCCCGCCCCATGAAAAAAAAATTTTTTTAAATCCTCACCTGAGGATATATTGTCCATTGCCTTTCAGAGAGAGTGGGAGGGAGAGAAACATCGATGTGAGAGAGGCACATCGATTGGTTGCCTCCCAGACGCACCCCAACCAGGCCTGCAACTGAGGTAAGTGGTCTTGGCCAGAATCGAACCTGAGACCCTTCAGTCCTCAGGCCGACGCTCTAACCACTGAGCCGAACCAGTTAGGGCAACCCCCTCCCAAATTTAGCTGTTGAGGTTGAAACTCCTGGTATCTCAGAATGTGACTTTAAAGAAGTAAAATGAGGTCATTAGAGTGGGCCCTAATCCAATAGGACGCAGAGAGACAACCTTCTACAGCCAAGAAGAGGGGCCCGGGACAGCTCCTTCCTCCGGGCCTCCGAGGAACCCGCCCTGCCCATGCCTTGATCTCAGTTCCAGCCTCGGAACCTGGAGACGATGCGTCTCGGTTGTTTGAGGTGCTTGCTGTGTCGGCCTTAGCAGACTCGTTTGCTTGGCAGCCAGGCGGGCAGTCCTGTTAAAAGGCCAGCAGACAGTGTGGGGACACCACCTTGCAGTAATGGGAGCCATCACGGGACTTCTGTCTCCACCGCTGGAACCCTCACAGCAGTGACGCTGCTTGACTGCAGGAATCTCACGAACATCTGTCAGCAAACTCTACTGCTTACAGGCCACAGGCAGCCGACTTGCAGGCTGCTCCCGTTTCTTTAAAATAAGGAACCTGGGGGTAGGGTTTTCGTGGTCTGAGTAGGGTCACGTGGAGGTCAGGTCCTGGAAAAGTGGGAGAGATGGCGGCTTCCTAGCTTACAGTCGAACTCACCCATTGATGAGAATTCTCTGATTCTCAGGAAGGAGTTGTTAATATGAGGGGAAAATTTTTTCAGTCCTGAAATACTCAGCACAATGCTGGCCACAGGGTAGCTGCTGAAAATTGTAACTATGACTATTAGCATCCAACTCTGGAAAAAGATTGCTTCTCTTAAGTTAAGTCAGGGGTAGGGTGGGGTGTCCGCCCTTGAAATCTACACATTACCGGTGGTGCTTAATAAAGGTGCTTATCTTTCACCCTCACCAGGGGATATTTTTTCCATTGCTTTTCAGAGAGAGCGGAAGGGAGGGGGAGAGAGAGAGATTGGTTGCCTCCCACACGAGCCCAGACCAGGGCTGGGGATTGAGCCTGCAACCGAGGTTCACGCACTTGGTCAGGATCGAACCCGGGACCCTTCAATCTGTGGGCTGATGCTCTAGCCACTGAGCCAAACCAGCGAGGGCTAATAAAGTATTTTTTTTAAATTAAAATATATATATATATCTTTATTGATTTCAGAGACAGGAGAGGGGGAGAGACAGAAACATCAATGATGAGAGTCATTGATCGGCTGCCTCCTGCACGCCCCCAACTGGGGATCGAGCCTGCAACCTGGGCATGTGCCCTGACCCGGAATTGAACCCGGATCGCCTGGATCCTAGGTCTACGCTCAGCCACTGAGCCACACCCGGCCGGGCTAATAAAGTGTTTTTAATGAGATTATTGGGTCTGAACATGCTGCCCTGAGCAATCTGAGTTACAACAGTTTTAACTTTGTGTTACATTATTAATAAACCACCTCTGAAAAAATAGGTCTTTGCCACCTGGTAGCTAGCCAATGCAGAAATACTTCTTTAACAAATAAAAAATGCAGTGTTTTATGAGAGGTGATAAAATAAGGAAAATCTCCAAGTATCTCCAAGATTGGGATAAACAACCACTGAGCATTAAAGTTCTAATATATAACAAACATTTTATCATTATGTTTGCTAATAATCAAGCAAACGAAGCATTATAAAGATAAGGTTTTTACCAAAAAGTTTAATTCACTAAAACCCAGGAAACTTTATATTTGCTATACTCCCGTTTGCACAACAAATTTCCTGGCTTCTGAGTGACCATCTGCTGAAAGAATGGCTTAAAGTGGGTATGTTTTTATGGTTTTGCTAACGTCTGAAGAACATGGATTGTCTCATCCTAAACACAAATCTCCAGCTTTGCGTTATTAGTCTAGAATAAATATATATATTCAATAGATGCTTGTTGAGTGGATCAATGTGTGATTTTCTTTGTGGGTTTTTGTAAACAGAGGGAAAGGAAGCAGCACATCAGTGACGAATGAATGTTTTTACTTGGAAAAAGGCAGGCAATTTATTGTAGTGAGATTATACTGAAGTTTTACATACGACACCAACGCATATAAAGTAACAGCCTCCACTCTGCTGGGAAGACATCCCCAAACTACTGTATAAGGAAACTCAAAGTGCTATAAATCTGTTAACATGGAAGTAATGCATTTCCACTAATCTCCCCAATTAAAAATCAGACGGCTAGAAGGACAGAGGACGTACCGTCCCACATTTTCACACTGGCCTTTTCTCTTCCTGGCGTCCGTGATGCCCCGACAAGGCCCACACGGGCTCTGCTGCTTGCAGTCTGCTTCTCTCCCTAATGCGGGATTAGTTAGCCGCTGCTGCTCGGGGACTTCCGACAGAGCTTTAAACGTTTTCCCTTGGACAGAGCTTGTGGAAATATGAACATGGGCAAGACATTCGAGGCAACATAAGAAATGGGAAACATTATTTTAAAACACTGGAGGGTGGAAAAGTGCCCTGGGAGGCAGAGAGGAGCAATGTGGTTTATCCCAAGTTCACAAACATCTACACACATTTATACAGACATCTCGCACAGACGCCCTGTCTGGAACACACTTTATACACTTGCTGTGTGTGCGCACATCCAGGTACACACACAGCACTCGAGGGCCACCGTGCAGCTGTCCCCTCCATGGAGGGCCCCACACAGCCTCTCGAAAGGAGCTTATTCTTGACTTTTTGAAACAGTCTGAAGGCAGCTGTCAGGCAGCCAGCGCTGCAGAGCCCCGCGAGCCGCGTGGCACCTCCTGCCTTCCTAGATGTAGGACTCCTTGGCATACTGGAGCTGGTCAGCCTCGAAGAGCGGCTGGCTGCAGCGCCGCGCCAGGCAGTCCCACTTACTCTTCTGCGTGGACTCGGACACAGTTCTGAGCCGGTGCAGCTCGGGTCTCCCCATGACAGTCACCTGTCCAATCGTTTCCACAGAAGCACAGACAGTCCTGCTCTGTCTCCAACTCTCAGTCCTGGGAGGGGGTCTGTGCCCGTCGAGCAGCTCCTGGCCGCACGCATTTCTTGGGTCCCCTCCGTAGTGAACCGGCGGGCGAGGCGCTAGCCCTGTGTCCAGGCTGAGCATCCTGGCCCGCATGCTGCCGACGGTTTGGCTGCCGCGGGCAGCGAGCTCCGGGACCTGGCACCGCACGGCTTCTTCGTAGGATGGCGGGCTCCCGGGGCTTCTCTGGTCCACCAGGTGGAACACGTCCTCAACCGACAGGGCGCAGGACCCGGAGCCACAGTCTAGAGGTGCCTGGCCGTGGGCCTCGGACAGGCTCTCCTGGACGATTCGCCCGGCCAGCTGGCTGTCCTTTTTCAACTCTTTCCTTGCTTGGTCTCTGGCGAAGCCTCTGGGTCTCATGGACACCAGGCTGGGGGTCTTGGTCAGCACCTTTCTGGGAGATGCGAAGGAGAACGACATGGAGTGTTTCCTCATGTCTCTGCTGGGCTTACTTTTATCCATCCTGGTAAAAGACTGGTGTCTGGTGAAAAAGTTTCTCTTGGGGCTGGAGGGGGAGGCCACGGGCGAGCCGTCAGAGGCGGCGTCCAGGGAGCCACGGGAGCAGGCCTTGGGCGCCGGTCCCCACGCTGGGCCCTGGGCCTTCAGGTCCTGCGGCCTCTGGTTTCTGCCGTCACCTGCAGGAAACACCTCCTCGGGAAACGGGTCCTCAGCTTCCTCCCCCTCAGAGTGAGAGGCGGCCGGGGCCCCGGGGGAGCAGTCCTCGCTGCGCGTTACTTTCTGGTTAGTTTTCCGGCGCCTGGGGCCCTCCAGGGAGGATGACACGCCGGGCTCTGAGTACCGCCTGTCAGGGTCCCCAAGGCAGCTCTTCAGCCGGGCCACCGTGCTCACCAGGGGCTCCCGGCCTGGGTGCTCGGGCCCCTGGGGCAGCCTGCCTGGGGAGCTGAGGGTGCTGCTGGAGTCCACGTCAGGGTCATTGCTGTCATAGGCCGAGTCATTCTGCAGGGTCGATGCGTCTGCACACATTAAAGGACAGTTGAGCTTTCTGTTCAGATCCTTCAGAAAGGAACTTTAGGACAGGTCACCCACTTATATCAAGTGTGGCGCTAGGTATTCTAGAAAGGAGCTTTGGGGTTTGAAACGAAAGATGTTTGCCATGTTCAATTTTTGTTTCTTTCAAAATCGACTCTTTCAAGGGGGGTGGGGAGAATGAAAAAAGAGAAAACAGCATTCACTGAACACTGATTGATCGCAAACCTAAAATCTGATCCTTCGGATGGCTCTTTCCTTGGATCCATTTCTATTTTAATGGACCCGATTCCATTAGTGGGAACAAAAGCTTATGACCCAGCCCTTTGCCTAAAGTTAGTTAATCAGTAAAGGCAGGGGAGGCTCCAGGCTCCACCCAGAGTGCAGCCTGAGGCGACGCTGCAGGAAGGGTTGAGCAGGTTTCACATTTAACCACTTCCCACAGACCGTCTACTCTCGTTAGGGATGTGTGAAGTGGCTCCAAGCACCAGAGACCTTTGACATTATAGGGGATGCAACGCGAGTGGCCAACAGTGCGTCCTGTACCTGAACTGTCAGTGTGCTCCAGGGACTCATCCGAAGCGGTGCTGGAATGCGCCGGAATGTTCTCCCCAAATATTTCCAAACAGTTATCAATGAGGAATTCCACCAGAGTCTTAACCTGTGAGGACAAATGAGCAGACTGTCAGCTTAGGGACGTCAGCTTAGGGACATCTTTATTGTTTTAAAGGGAGGGGGGAAGTAGCAGGGAGGTGCCAAAATGAGCCTAAGATTTTCTGTGTCTGGAAAGAACGTGCAGAAAATTTGGTAACAATCATCTTATTAAAATTATTTTTGAGACATGCATTTTTTATTTTTCACTTTGAGTAAGGAGTTTCTCAAGTCAGTAGTTGGACTGACAGTGCAAAGCACAAAGGACAGAAACTAGAGGGCATTTCTGTCCTGGGAGACAGTGATGGGAAAACCAGTAGCACTGAGTTCTGTCTTCTAGGATGACCAAGGGCGGGGGCCTGGGCTTAGTCAGTGTCATTAAATGCACCCGCCTAAAAGTGGAACTGTGACAGACACATCCTGCATTTCGCATTTTCACTGTGATCAGGAATCAGCCAGAGAAATTCAGAGGCATTTCATGGCTTCCATTTGCAGACAGACAGCGAGAGCGTAAATGGGAAGTTTCTCAGAAACAGACTGCGCCAGACCTTATTGTTCAAGTCCTTCTGGGCTTCCAGTGACAGGTCCTGGTCGTCCTCGCGCGTCAGCATGTTGGGCCCCACGCAGATGGCGAGGTTGCTGGCGTCCATCCTGCTGACCTCCGCGTTCCTGCTGATCAGGTAGAGCACGGACGCCAGGTGCTTGAGCAGCAGGAGGTTGGGCCGCGGCAGCTTCTCCGCAACCCTGAAGGAAGCGCAGGGAAGACGGGTTCAGGGGGCTCATGGCTTTTCTAGCTCTAGTGTACGCAACAAGCTGAAGCTCTGGCTAACCCAGGCTTCCTTTAAAATGAGGAAGGTGCTGTTTTCACAAGTAACATTATGAAATAGTAATTCAAACATTTCCAGGGGCAACTGGCATGGAATGAAACTGGGTAACCAGACACGGAGAGGACCTAAGAAACTGGTCTTAATAATGAGGACATCAGACCACAGGCCTTTATTATTTATATAGATCTAGGCTAGGAAGCATTAACTCCGGCAATAAATACCACAGTTTACTATTTTGAAAATCATTTTGTTGAGGAATCATTTAACCATGTAGAATGTCTTTTGTTTCTAACACTGCAAGACTGTTGTTTTTTTTTTAACACAATCATTTGCCTTTTTCTGAGCTGTGATCATGGAACAAAGATGAGATATTTTTGTACCATTCTGAGAAATCCATACAGAGAAGAAATCAGTGTATAAGGCAAGTTCATAACTATGGTCAAGGCAGCATTTAAGCGGCAACATTATTACTAACAAACAATAAATTAGATTTTTAAAGCCTCTCTTTTTCAAAAACTGAAATGGTGACCAATATATGGGTCATTTTCATTTTTCATAAGAAATTATTGTTCTAAAAGAGTCTTATGTCTTTATGTAGAAACTAATTTTTCATTTTGGGACAAACACTCTTAATGTCTTCAATTCTATAAATATTTCATTGAAAATATTTAGCCATGTGGGACAATCATAATATATAGGCACACTTTCATAGGATTTGGCAAAAATGCTGATATTTTAAAGTTAGGCATTTAAGATTCTCTAGTCACTAACAGGTTATCCTTTCATTTACATACATAATTGTTTTTGCTGTCACTGGAATTTGTTTTTATATAGTTTTCATTTTGGTTAATTATAAGAATATGAAGTATGTTATGGAATTTTATAAACAAAATAACCCCTTCCAGGTTTGTCCTACTGTGCTTTAAGGGGTGTTTTATGGAGAATGGTTGCTCTGCAGGACACCATCTATGTAGGTTAAGGAAAACCCCAAATTCCTGCACCTGGCTGGGTAGCCTGTTCTGAAGCTTTCATCGATGATTCTGTCTCAAACCTTCTTAAACGACTTATATTTTTAGACTCCCCCACCTCTTGTGATTTGTACTGAAGTTCATGTTCTACTTTTAGAAAAAGTACTGCTTTCATTTTGCTGATTTTTGTAAATGTCCAGGGTAACTCCTGATTTTTATTCTGGGAGTAGATGAGCAATTCCACTTTGATCCCCTAACCGTCACACTGACAGCTCTGTAATGAATGAAAAGATGGAGTCCCTGCGGGCAGGCCTGCGGGACCGACTCGGACTTACTGCCTCAGGGCCTCGATCCTGTCCTCTTCACTCCGCCTCTCCAGAGCCTCCATCCACTCCTCAAACAGGTCGCAGGAAAGCAGCTTCCGTGGGATGCTTCTGAGGAAGTCCTGGAGGGTGAAGAAAGGGTACAGGTGGCTTGTTTGTGTTGTATAAGGTGTGGCATCTTTATCTTGACTTTGTTCCATCTCACGGAACCTATGCTCATCCTGCCATCGGCTGTGCCCCCTCCTTCCTGCATTTCATTCATTTGGGGGAAATCTCCCTCTTGAGTTGTCTCACAGTAAGGTCACCATCCAAGGGGCCACCAGATTCAGGGCTATGAACTTGGCTATGGGACAACCCAAGTGCCTTTCTCCTCAAAATTTGGGAGAAATTGAATGCCTCACTTTCTGTTGGAATCCGGGATCATAGAAACACAGAGTTTATATAAGTAAATAAAAGGCTCAGCTGAAACAAGCTCCAAGATCAGTTTACTATGATTTGTAGAGAGAAGAGCCCATGTCTTACATCCTGAGAGTTAACGTGTCAGAGCAGTTAACGTGGCAGGTTCTTTGGCACCAATGCTGTGAACTCACCTTAAAGACCACCGCCAGGAGGTGCACAGGGAGATTTTTCAGATTCACGGTCCCTCCGCAGTTGAGCTCCTCCTTGAGCTCTTTGCGAGCTTTCTCGTTGGCTGCTTTCCTGAATATCCCTTCAGTGAAAGGGCCTTTAAGGCACAGAATAGTGAGAATATCCTATAGGAAAGAGGCATAGGAATAGGAAATGGTTACCCTTGGTTTGAAGACACACTTTGCTACCAAATACACTAAGAATCTATATTTAGGTAGGAAAAAGAGAATTAAAGTAGTGCATATGAACAGTAGCTAACTTAATCTGTCATAAAAATCCTCTCCAATAAAGTTAGTTGTCCATGATACTAAGTTAGTCTTAACAAGTGACTATTAATGCCAGTTTTTCCTCAGTCCAGTTTCTATCAACTCTTCCTCAACCCTGCCATTTTTCTAACAGGAGGTCAGTTGTGAAAGCTCTGATTCTGCACAGTCTAAAATCATTTCAGGCCTCCCTCCTGTGACTCATTCCACATAAACATTGGATTTCGGATCACAGATGCTATACCACATTTCTGTCTGTTGGTCTTTCAGAAGCCACACATTTCAGCATTCTTAACTCTATGAAGTCAAGGCTAGAGTGACCATAAAGCTGAGCTCACTGGCAAATACAACCAATTTCTAGAATGTAGGCAGCCAGGTAATGTCCTGACTGCACGTGTCGGTGGAAACACCATTTCTAAAAGTGAAAACACTAAAATGTGGCCTCAACAAGTCTAGCATGAGGATGACATTCAGATTACTCAACGATTTTTCACCTCTGGCAGAAAACTGAAGTAGGTTCACAAGTAACTGCGAGCTTACCTGGATGGGTCCGGGGAGTGTGTCACCGTCACCACAGATGATTGACAGGGGCTGATCAAACAACGACACTTTCAATTCGGGCTCTGAGGCCCCAGGAAAATCTGATGAAGGAGAAAGCCTTCTCATGAGAAAGGGCCAGGACAGCACCTTCTTTCTCTTCTTAATTTCTACAGCCAAGAAAACAAGCAAGATGAAAATTTAGATGAAAATATTAACAAAGATCCATGTCAGACAATGCGTATCGCCAGTCACATAAGGCCACTTCTAGAATGCCATGTAGGGGAAATACTCTTGATAAAACTGAGAAAGCAAAGGGTATGAATCCTAATCTCTAAAAATCAACCCAGAAAACAACCACAATGTTACCAGCGAAACCAGCCCCTAAACATCAACACCAAGGTTCTTCAGAGTCTCCACCTTTCCTGTTTTTACCCTTCACTAGCTGTTTACTGCAGAAAACTGGCAAAACCCAGCTGTGCAGATCATAAACAACCATCTTAGCATATTGACTTTAGTTACTGTGGTGGACATTTTGATGTTGAAGATTTTATTTCAATTTGCTCCTTTAAAGAAAACGAAACTTGTAAGGAGAGGAAGTGACTTGCTCAACAGATCGTTCTGAAGACACAGCAGGGCTGGCGCTGTTCAAGCTCTGCGGCCACGCCAGCTCCAACCGGCCACGAGAGGGCGCCACCCCCCAGCCTTCCTCGGTCACCTTGGGGTTGAGCGGTGGCTGCTTCAGGACAGGGACAGCACAGGCTGCACCAGGAAGGCCTGGGCCCGGACCTGGCAACTGGGAATTATCAGGAAACATACCAAGATAGTCCGTCTGCGCAAAGCCCTTCTGGAGATGTGTGTGCAATGGGTACCGCCTCTCACAAGCCCCCTTCTTTCTCTCTTTCCGCTCTCCTTCCTTCCCCTTTTCCTAATTATCAGAGCTGTATTTCCTAAATGCATTGGCACGCGTTTTATCCCGGCAGGTGGAAGAGGCGGGAGAGAGAAGCGGCTTGTCCCCATGGTTCAGGAGAACTGGGTCAGGGTAACGTTTAACGCCGTGGGCTATGAAAAAAGGGAAGAGCGAGCTGTGGGCTCTTTGGAATTTGGTATCAGCAGTGACTGCGACAAGGGCGCTTCGATTCACTTTCCATTAGAGAAGGAAGAACACGGAAGAGGCACCGTGTGTTTTCCTGTGTATGCTTGAACTGTGAAAACAGAAATGGCCAGGAGATCTGGAACCCCACGAGGAACCCCTTGGAGAGCTGGGGGTGGCTGCAGAGAGGGTCTTTTCTGTCTGGGTGCTCTGATGCTCCAGGGAGCTGGAGCCTGCCTGCCATTTAAGTGTTAATGTTCTGCGGTCGTTAAAAGAACACATAAAAAAGAAATTCCTAGTAGAGTAAGTACTGTGGTTTTGAAAACCAAGAACATTTGTCGTTAGCACTTACATAAAAGACCAGTATGTTTTCAAAACTCACCAATTAGCTGGCAAATACTGTCTTCACTCTCACATGATGCCAACAGAGGATGCTCCTTGATATCACCCTAAAAATATGTTTATTTTAATTAAAAATAATGACTGAAGAAACCTACCCAGGCTTTCCCCACAAAATACACATGTGACATTTTATTCATGTTAAAAATTAGTAAATAGAGTCCACTGATTTCTTTCTAGCTTCTACAGTCAACAGCAAAGTCTTGATTGTTTCATATAAGATCCTCATTAATGTGTTTAATATACTGCATTTATGATATTAATTTTCTACTCTAATTAAATAAGTCAACAGCATTCAATTAAAACAAAGTTTTCCCTCTTCTCACAGTGCAGATAAAACTTTTAAAAATTGCTTTCTTACCTCTGACTGACATTCAATTAATGTCTCCATATTACTGGCATTTAGTGTTTTTGACTAAAAGAGAAAAAAAATTAGGTTAGCTAAACATTTGACTCAAGCCTAGAAAATATGAATGAAGAAAGCCAAGAGGGGCACCTACGGCATTGCAGCTGCTTGTCAGCTTCATGAGAACTTTGGCTGACTGTCCCGTGATGAATTTCCCTCCTGTGTGGCCTCGGCTCTGCCTACGGAGAAATCACATGGGAAAGAGTTAGGAGGGACACCAGTGGTCAGTTGGCCAATTTCAGGGCCACTCTGCCAGAGCACAAAGTCTGAAACCGTTAGGCAGAAAAGTTTTCACTGTAAGTACAGTTGTCTGTTACCGGATGCCTTATGCTACCAAGAACAGCATCTCAACACACATTTGTAAATTAGTTAAACCTGATGTCATCGCCATGCCAAATTTTGTTATGCATTTGTTACATTCCTATCAAGGGATAATCTGAGTAACAAGTACAATAACTAACATATTTTTTGGAGGGCCTACTATGTGTCAGGCATTATATCAAGAGCTTCTCATGAATTTGTTCATCCAACCCAAGAAGGGAAAAACTCACTCCCAGGATGCGACTTACAGAAGACATAAGACAGAGAGAACATTTACAGAATTCCTATCCCCCGAAGTACAGGCTTCACCCTGGAGCAGGCTTCCCGGGCTCAGAATCTTTACACCCCTGCAGCACCCCCCACGGCGGGCTGTTTTCTCTCGGATCTGGTCTGAAAGACCAGCGACCTGCTGGCCGCTCACTCTCCTGAAGTGTGGACGGATCGCACTCACCCTCGGAGGCTCGGCCAGGGCTCCTCTATCCGCGGGGAGCCGGGGAGCCGGGGAGCAGCTGCATGACGCCTGGCAGAGGAGGGACTGACTGCGGGCTCACGTGCTCCGCATTATAAGCAGGGGGCGGGCAGGTGGAAATTCAGACCCTGTGGGCGGAAAGCACATCACGGGCCGTCACACTGCGGAGCGGAGCCGGAGCCGGAGCCGCAGCCGCCCGAGAGCACCCGCTTCCTCATTCCTTTTAGGGCAGCTCTGGGTCTTTTTTTTTAATTCCTTCCACTTAAAAGCTAAAAAAAAATCTGTAAACTACTAGGGGTGGAAAAGATGACTTATGGCCATAGGTGAAGGCTCTGATTAATGTCACAGGTGGGATGTGAGACTAGAAATTGTGTTATTCTGTACGTAAACAGCATTTTATTTTCTAAAGTGGTATTTTCAGGCGCCTTTTTTTTTTTTTTTGGTATCCTGTTTGAATGCTGTCTCCTCTCCCACCCACTGTCTACTACGTTCATCAGTCACCATGCTTTGATTAGTATTCTGAGTGCGGGATGTTGTCCCTCCAAGAAACCCAAGACGTGCCACAGAGAAGTGGTCACCAGCCAAAGCCAGGTCTGTTTCCTTTGGAATTAGGAAAACAGTCAACTAGAGCAGCTGTCGTCATATTAATTTCTTCTCTTTCCCTAACTACTAGGCAAAATTATTAATACTTAATTCATAACTCAGCTCTAATCCTGACGTGGAAGGAAAACAAAAACTTCCTTTGATCACCTGTGGCTCCCTCCTCTGGATGACAGAAAATCTCTGGTTTTTTCTGTGGCTAAAAGGCTACATGGGAAATGACTCAAATACCCCTCCAGTAGGATGGATACATAAATCGTGACATATCCACACAGTGGAGCGCTATGTAGCACTGAGAAAGTATAGTCTGAAAATACATTAAAAAATATGGTTGGGTCTCACAAAATAATATTGAGCAAAAGAAGCCAGACCCAAAAGAGCACATCTTGTGTGCAAAACACAAAATCATGAAAGCAATCTATGCTGGACCTAGCCCGGAACCAGCCTGGGTATTCAATAAATAATTTCTGAATAAATACATTTACTTATAAATATTACTCTATATATTACTATAACATATATTCTTTGCTAATATGTATTTATTTCATGAACTTTTTTTTCATTTGACATGCTTTTGGGGTTCTTCTAAGAAACTTAATGTTTATGCTGCTCTTACAACTAAAGCATCATTCCTCAATTGCGATACCTCCCTTTTTAAAAAAATGAAGACTATATTTTCTCTAATCCTTAGGGTTTTTCTCTCTGTCATACACTATCTCCCACAACACACATTCTACCAGTGATTTTAAATCTGCTCCCTTCCCCCCATGGAATTCTGTATTTAAAGGAACATGATATATTTAGAATCCTGATAATAAAATACAAAAAAATTTTAAATGTTCTCTAATGGATGAAGGGTGCAGAGATCATGGGCCTGCCTGTCCCCTTTGCCTCTTCTCCTGACAAGCTCAAGCTGGGGAGCCTTTGACGAAACTCAAAATCTCTTAGGTTTGGTCTATATTGGCAGTTTCCAAAGCACATTCTGGGAGCCTGGGGGTCCCTGAGACCCTTTCAGGAGGGTCCACAGGGTGAAAATGGCTTTAGTAATAATACTAAGATGCTATTTGCCCTTTAAACTCTATTTTCACAAGAGTATGCAGTGGAGTTTTCCAGAGGCTGGTGACGGGGAATGTTCTGACACTATGGGAACGCAGACAAGTGTATTTTTTTGCATTAAATTTTTCTCACTCTTAATTTCCTTTAAGGTCCACACTGGTAGCTATAACTTACATAAAGTGAAGCTCTTAAGAGTTGTCCATAATTTTGTGAAAAGGGTTTTTGGAACCAAAACGTTTGAGAACTGCTGATCAATACCATATGACACGTGAGAAAATTCTACACGTGTCGTAAGTCATTTCCCTCTTATTTTCAGCCGCATCACCACAGCCATCCTCCATGAACATTGTGCTCAAGGCGTATGGCCTGACGGCCATCCCTCCACATGACAGGCTCTTTAGCGACAGTCTGGTGGGCCCGGGGGTGAAGGAAGATGCCTCCGCTCACTCACACCCGCTGTCCCTGCAGCCGTGCGGAGTCCTGACCCTCTGCTCTCTTCTGAGTCTCGTGTCCCTCCTGTGGCCACTTCACCCCTCAGCGCTTCTGGTGGGGACGTCCCTTACCGTAAGCTCTGCCACCGACGTGGCGATGGGAAAACGAGGAAGTTAGTCAGATACGAGAAAAGCGCCGTTTCCCCCTGGATATCGGTTTCTAAACTGTTTTGAACTTTTAAGTGAGATTTGACTGTTGTTGGGGGTTATATTTTTTCTCATGTAGAGGATCATGTCTTTAAATTTATTATGGAATAATAAGAAATAGACATATAAACAATCATTTCAGTAACAACTCTTAAAAAGTAGAATGGGTTATATGTTTGTTAAGGACATGGTAACTTTTAACATCTTAAAAAAAAGAAATAATTAAAATGCAAATGCTATCAATTATACTGAATTTAAAATTCCCTCTAATCTAGTTTTCCTCCCCTCATCTTTTTTTTGACACTAAGAGTCAGATTTAGGGCATGGTCCTGAAACTTCAAAATCTCTCAGATTCATTAATTACAATAAATAGAATACAACTTACATGCCCTTTAAAAAATACAGAGCGCAAAGGTTAGTGACCTGCAAGCACTGCTGGGTCGGCAGAGCAGCGTTTTCCACTGGGTGCAGTTCTTCCATCCACCCACCATGCCCGCTGCAGCCAGGGAGGGAGGTGCTAGGCTGTCCAGGGCTGGAAGTTACTAGTAAATACAGCAGAAAAGAAAGAGTGAGGTAGGGCTCTGTTGTTTTTTAAAGCAGGAATGTCTTTCGGCTGTTCTTGTAAAATAGACTGTTGATGGGAAAGCCAAGACGGAAGTCCTCTTCCTGGTGGCTCTGGGAGACTTTGACAGTCGTCATCTAATTAATAGGTGAGTTTGTAACTGATGGAGAGCCACCATCCGCAGCTGCCTGGTGGCTGACCGAGACCATGGTCCCCGTCCTTAGCGCCGCGTGCCCCGCCTGTGGCTCCCACTGTGGAACAGAGCAGTGGGGACAGGTCCTGCTTCTGCAAATCCCAGAGCTGGAGCGCAGCCTCCTGAGCCACAGAAACATTTGTAAGTGCGGTGTGGGGCCGGCAAGGGGTACACGTGTGCCCACTGGGATGATTCTGCGGGCGAGGAGGACCCCCCTGCGGGCCTCGCCACGTGACCGGCAGACCCACGGGAACACCAGAGCTTTCGCGTCAGGCCCCTGGACTCTGGTTCTGCCTGAAGTAAGGAGGCCTCGCCTGAGACAGGCTTGAGACAACAGGTCTCCGCGCCGCGAGTCCTGGATGGCGACCGGTCAGTGACCTGGAGCAGCAACCACGACTGTCTCCCTCCCGCCTCACCTTCTTCACGGAGGAGGAAAACCCTGAGGTCCCTCCCGCATCTCTAGCTCTCTCTGCCCGGGGCCTGGGACGGGACGTCTGTCTGTCCCATGCCCCTGCTGTCTGTCCCATGCCCCTGCTGTGTGCAGGCCGAGCGGCCGGGAAACCAGGGCGTAGAGTCAAGGACCCGGGGCGGTGGAGTCCACGGTGGCCCAGGGCCAGGCCTCTCCCTGCCCCAGGCCCCCTGCTCTCCTGCCGGCCCTCCAGCCACACACGGCCTTGTTCCTCTTTAAACGAGGGCCAGGGATTCGGTAATCTGCCAAGTCCTTTTACACAGTGACACTGGTTGTAGTGAATTGGCAGTAAACTCGCCGCCTGCCCCTCCTCTTCGAAACCCCGAGGAAGGTCCGTGGGTGTGAGGGAGACGGGTAAAGAGACCTTCCTGCCCCTCCCTGCGCCCGGCCGAGGGCGGGAGGGGACTCGCCCTGGGCTACAGTAAACCCAGCCCACGTCCTTTAAGGTCATTTCTTTCTTCCTGGCAGGAAAGGGGCTGCCCTCCAGCCACATTCCAGCTCACACTGTCGCCTGAGGGCTACCTGACTCCCAGGTTTGCTGGGCCCACGGCATCCGTGAAACACTGCATGTCACTGTGTCCCACAGAATTATCACTCCCGGCCCCCGCAAATGCTTGCGCTTCTGCAGCCGGTGCATGCATATGAAACTTGCCTCTCCAGTCTTTGAGATAATTAGTTCATCTTTGAATTGGAATACAAAATAGCCCCTGCATACAATAATATTTGAAGAACTCTGTGTTTGCAGAAATCTAGCTTGAAAATTAGAAAGGCCAGAACAAAATGTTCTTTTAAGTTGCCTTTCCCACTTGCTGAGAACAAGGCGAAGAATTAGAAATAAAACATCCTCAAATTAGGTGATTAGAATCTGTAAATTGATGATAAAACTACCACAGTGTCATGGGCAATGCTCCAACTTACTTGCATATATCACTTTAAAAACTAAAGAATCCTTCCTTTCTAATGAGATTTTTGGCCCCCAAATTTGCACATACACACAAAAAAAGTACAATGTCAAAAAGCAACCCTTAACATCAGTTAACTACAACATAATTCAGCAGATTATGTTTTTAAAAAGAGAAAACTATGAAAGCTGAGGTTCTCTGTTAGCAGTCTACAAAGTTCATGTGCAGCATTTATAAAAAGCTTGAACAAAAAATGTAGAAGCTATGGAAAAATGTTTAGTTAGCCTCACACTTTTTAAATGCTTTTTCGAGAGATATTTCCTCCAGTTTACTTTGATTTTTAAAAAACTTTAGTGTTTTTCTCATTTGTCATATGAGAAAAATTATGTAGGGCTCTTACCTCCCAGTTTAAATTTTAGAAAAGTATTTGTCATTTGAATGTGTGTGGTCGCTTTCTCAGATATTGCACCTTATTTGGTGTCTCCTGAGAAAATCTCCTAGGCATAGCCTTGGAAGCAGCCCTGGCCCCCAGGTGCTGGGTGCTGCGCGTGGGGTGGCCGTGGTCAGGCAGCGTGGCCAGCACCCCGCAGCTCCCACAGGGAGAAGGGGCGGGGGTCTCCATCCAAACTGAAGCCTGGCCTGAATGGGCTCGCCGGTGACTGGGAGCTGTGCTCACTGGGTAGCTCGATCGCACTTGCACCTTTTAATTCAGGTGCAGCTGCCAGCGATAGCCCGCTCCTACCCCTCAGTGGCTGGTCCTGGGCAGTGATTTCTCTTCTTGGTAATGAGAGCTTCTCTGATGCACCAGTCCCGATGGTTCTGACTGAGACCCCAGGACTGACCCGGGCTATGGCGTAAAGCTTCTGTCATCTTCCACATGAAAAGACGGTATGAGAGGGCAAGGTCAAGAGACGGTTCTGAGAGCTGACACAGCCTCCTGTAGAGAAAATGAGTGAAAACGAGCCAAGAGAGTGAGGACAAGTGTATGCTGGGCCACGCAAGAACGCCTGCCATCTGCAGACAGAACTGACACTCACAGCTGCTCAGCCCTCCGGCTCGGGCTGGCCGGGGGCCGGGCCCGTGGTGCTCTTCCTACCTACTACTCCTGGGCTCTGCCTGCACAAGAAAGAAACACGAGCTTTCCCTCCTGCCTTTGAGTCATAAGGCATCGTGCAATAAGCTAGGAATTACGACACATACACATTAGACACTCTTGTATCTTTCCTAAATTTTATATCTGTTGACCCCGAAACTGAGCCCTGACGCCATCTCCCTGAGAAGCACTCCTTGTGAGCTCTTCGGTTCACCTCAAAGGCAGCCACTTTTCCCATGGGCAGTGCAGCGGTGCTCGGCAGCCTCCCCCGGGCTCACTAAACCCAGATGTGGGCCTCGTCCCTGAGCTCCGAGTCAGCAGGCCCGGGGAGAGGCATGACAGGAGCCCAGGCCACGGGCACACAGCTGGTCTGGGCCCACACTGGGAAAGACTTCTGCTGAAGTGCCCCAAAGAACTAAAAGGCAAACGCATCGTACCCCAGCGCCGTGGGCACTGGAGGTGTACCTAGCGGCATCTTTGTATCGGCAGGCTAGTCCACAGTCCCGGCAGCCTGCTGGCTCTCCCGCATGTGCCTTGCCCCTGAAATGGGCCCGCAGCCCTGACTGTGGAGCAGTTCATGCTGACACCACGACAAGCCCAGAGCCACCGCAGGAAGCTCAGGAAGGCTCGCTTTAAGAATCAGTAAAACGACGGGTCCCCTCAGGCCCTGCCTCTGCTTCTGTCAGATACCTGGGCGCACCCGATGCCGACTGCTGTGCTCGGTGCTGTTTCCCAGAGAGAAAGTCGAGGGCACTCAGGAGAAGTGTGCCCGCTTCCATGTTCAGAAGGACCCCAAGCACCTTTCCTGGGGAGGTGAGCAGGCACTGCTTGACTCACTTAGAGTCCCAGGACCTAAGGAGACAGAAGCTCTGCTACTTCTTACTTTTTTAAAATAAATGTGGTATTCCCCTGTTGGTGACTCACTTCCAGTGGCCCAGGGTTGAGGAAACCAAATGGACCACAAGTTTCACCAGCTTGTTCTGAACCGTGGAGCCCGCTGTTTGCCCGCAGGGTGTCCATTCCTCATTAAGAATGTGCCCTCCACAAGTGACACTTCCACAAATCCCTAAACACTGAAGGTCAACTTCCTTTATCATCACCTACAGAACATGCCACGTGTGCACACAGAGGTGTGTATAACACTATCCTTTCGCTTATACGGTGCAAACAACATAACAGGTCGGTGCTGGTGGGATCTTTCTTGCCTAATGAGAAAAGGCAGTTTCAAGTGTAAACACCAGCCCTCTGCACACTTTGCTGCACATCAGAATCCCTTAGGGAGCTTTTAAAGAGTCCCAATGCCCAGGCCACATCCTCTACTAGGGAAACTGTAATTTCTGGAGGAGTCCAGACACCAGTGTGTTTAAAACTCTAAAGAGAACTTCAACATGCAGCCGGTTTGAGAACCAGCGACCTTAGCAATAGCTTTCTGGGTAAACATCTATTAATTCTATAGTAGGCACCGGACAATCTTAGAAGCGGCAGGTATATTCTTGACCAGGGTGGGAAGCTGGGGCTCAGTTTCCCTCTGCAGATGAGCACTTGTTCAGGAGAACACTTCCCTGACTCACACAGAAAGTGAGAAAGGTGAGGTGACTTTGGATCTGTTGCAATCCTGTGGTTGAATCTCTGTGGCCAGAGATTCTTTGCTCCCATCAAGAGATGGGGTCTACTTCCCCACTCTTTGAAGCTGGGCTGGTTTCATAACTTGCTTTGACCAGTAGAATGTAGCAAAAGGGATGTGGTGTGAGTTCTGGAGCCTGGGCATCCGGTGGCCTGGAAGTTTCTACCTTCACCATCTCGAGATGGCCGTGTGGAGGCTGCGAGGCCACGTGGAGGAGAGGCCAGGTGCCTACTCTCAGACCCCAGTGACACTCCAGCTCAATGTGGTCACCTTAGTGAGCCCAAGTGAAACCAGCAGAGGAGCTGCTCAGCCAACAGAATCAAGAAAATCAGAAATTGCTGTTGTTTTACGAGACTGAGTTTGGGGCTGGCTATTCTCAGAAAAAGGTGCCTGAAACAAAAAGTGACTCCATAACTTGCACATGTGCCACGAGGACAGCCAGGCATGGCATTGAAGGACTGAACTCTTTGAAAGCACTGATTTAATATCTTTCTCAGTTGGAGTCTTATTTTAAAACAGCTTTGTGAGCTATTGATACAATATTTCTCACAGTGAGATCTAACGCTGTTTTTCAGTGTGTTCATGACAGTGAAGTTTAAAGTAGACTGCAGAGATCAAAATAAAAATCAATCAGTGGTAGATGCTTTGAAAAATCAGAACCCATGGATACAAATTCTACATAAAGAAATTTTCAGGTGCAGAACTAAAGGGTAGAATATCCAAAACTTTGAGTAGGACATTTATAAATTCTAGAAAACAATGACTTTCTCTGAGGGCTCAAGGAGCTGAACTGGAGTATTGCTGTAAGTTTAGTTCTGATATTATTTATTCTCAGTCAATGAACATTTTTTGAGTCCTGACAATGGGAAAGGTGCTTTACTGGGTGTTGAGAGACTAGAAAAGGGACATGGTTCCCAAGCTCAAGGTGCCTGTGTCATGTTCCTATACTATCCTTCCAGTTTTCCAAGTTATTAGCTGCTGACAACATGTGTATCTCAGTCCTAACAGTGGGAATTCAACTCTAGCTCTTGAGTAATGTTCCATGGTTCTTCCGCGCAAAGGAGGGGAGGCGATGTTCCATCAGGGTTCTAGGGATCAGAGAATGGATCAGGGAGGAGTGGGACCTTTCACCCAACAATCTTGAAAGGGGCTTCTCCTGTGCAAAATATTCATGGGATTCAGCAGCTAGAATTAATTCAATTTATTTATTTATTTATTTATTTATTTATTTATTTATTTATTTATTTATTACTGTATCTTTATTGATTTCAGAGAGAGGAAGGAAGAGGGAGAGAGAGAAAGAAACATCAATGATCAGAGAGTCATTGATTGGTTGCCTCCTGCACGCCCCCAACTAGGGATGGAGCCCGCAACCCAGGCATGTGCCCTGACTGGGAATCGAACCCCGATCGCCTGGATCCTAGGTCGACGCTCAACTGCTGAGCCACACCTGGCCGGGCACTAGAATTAATTAAATGAGAAGGCGTTGCCTTGCAACTAGTACTCAGCTTTTATCACCTTCTCATATTACACACACACACACACATTTACTAAGGCTACCATAACACAATACCACCAAATGGGTGACTTAACAGAGCTTTTTTTGCAGCTCTGGAGGCTACAAGTCCAGGGTCAAGGTGTCTGCAGGTTTGGTTTCTCCTGCGGTCTCTCTCCTTGGCTTGCAGATGGCCACCTTTCTACTGTGTCCTCACATGGTCTTTCCTCTGTGTGAGAGTATCCCTTTTGTCTCTCCACGTGTCATCTACTCTTCTTACAAGAACACCAATCATATTGGCTTAAGCCCATCCTAACAGCCTCATTTTAACTTAATCGCCTGTACATGGAAGGCCCCTCAAAATGCAGTCACATTCTCAGGTACTGTGAAAACATTGTATGTGCATGTACACTTATTTTCCACTGACAGGAGTGTGCGTGCCTCTGTTTCTCTGTCAAGGGGTTATAGCATTGCTCTGTGTCTTATGTCAAAACCCACAGAGAGAGACACATGGGAGAGGAAGCAGGTGGCTGGAAGTGGCACATGCTCACGCCTGAGTCCCGGAAGGTGAAGGCGGGAGAGCTGCAGGAAGCCTGGGGGCTGGAGTGGGTGCCCGGCCGAGCGCATTCGACGCCCCCACTGGGCCCTGTGAGCCAGCACCGTCAGGATGGGCCTCAGCTCATGCCCCCCCGGGCGCATTCCCCAGGATGCAAACCCCACCTTTCCGAGTGAGGTTGCTCAAGTTCTTCTTCAGAAATAATGGTCAGAGAGGAAATTACAATGTTTTGGCGGTTCTTTTCTTCCTTCTCATTTTAAATCTCTCCTTAATGTGATAGGCAGATGACTTCCTCAAATGAGTCACGTAGTTCCCATTTTCTCTAGCTGGAGGCATTTCAGATAAAAAGCCAGGTTCTGAGATACACACGTGGAACATTTCTCCACCGAGGGGAATTCTGCAGAGAGCCAGGAAACCTGAGAGCAGGCGCAGGGTGCTTGCTTGAATCCAACTACGTGGACTAATTTACAAACTCAACAGATTGGGTCCGAGACTATTCAACACTCGCGTCTGAGGAGCCTCTTCTCGCATGAGTCCAGCAGGCCTTTGCTCACCTGCCCCGGGGGAGCCCTTTGGAAGCCTGCCAGAGGGACTTCCCACGGCCTCCCCAAGAAGGGCTGGAGCCACTGTGGCGGGAGGTGCCTGCCGCCCCCCTGCTGGCTGTGGGAGGAGAGGCACAGGGTTTCAAAGGGAAATACGAAAAGCCAGTTCAGGAACAAACAGGGAGACAGTGTTACATCTCAATCCTGAAACTGGAATGTCAACAAGAATGGCCAGATGAAAACATCAGATCCCACAGACAATGAGTCGCCGCAAGGAGACGGGTGAATGCTGCCTGTGTCCCACCAGAGTCCCAGGCGTGGGTTTAATTTTGTAGTTTGTTTGCCACCCTGCACACTCTCGTTTGTTATAGTCACGAAGGGGCTGAAACACATGAAAGAGGGCAGGCTCACAGAGCTTGCACAGTGTTTCAGCAAAGAACCCGGGACATAAAGACCTGAACATTTTACTCAGAGCTCATTCAGTGAGTAAAATGTGTAAATACTCCCTGTACTGCTTTTTCTCAACAGAGGGACTACTTTTCTCCCCCAAAAGGAGCCATATCTGTGACATGCCATCACAAAAACCAGAGTTTCCTCTGAGGCAACGAGGGGACCTGTGTGGCATGCATGTGACTCTGCAGAGTAGATCATCTGTGAATGTGACCAGAGGACAGAAGCCTATCCCAGCTGCCCCACTGGAGGAACTGTTTAGAAAACTTTTACAAGAGCTCAGGAAGAGACCCCAAACAGTGGGAGAAGGTGGCCGTAGAGCCAAGAAAACGCCTGGTTTCCCGGGCTTTCTCTCATTCCCTGATGCCCACGAGCAAGAAGAGAAACACCCTGTCCAAGCTGGACAGGGGGATTCCTCCCTACTGGTGACAGCGAGGAGCCGGCCTCTTCCCAGCAACAGAAAGTGATGTGCCATGACTACTAGTGACACTTGACTAGCTGGGAGGGGATATAAAGGCTTTCGAATTCAAGTTCCTTCACATCTTGCTCAGAGCTGAATGTTTCTCATAGTAACAGGCATAACTATTTTTCTCTTCCCAAGAAGAAAATTATCCCCAAGTAAGAACTGATTTCCCCTTCTGCCCTCTGCACCCCTTTTGAGTCTGGAGATCAGGGTGGTTGTGTCCTAGGGTGCAGGCTCCCATGCCCCGGCAGGGGCAGGCCAGTTTCTCTGGAATGCTTGGATCCAGGCATCCGTATTTCAAAGCCCTCGGAAGTTCCAAAGAGAACCCGATGCTGAGAACCCGGCTTAGAGTAAACCACAGTCCTCAAATGCAAAGGTTTTGATTAAAATAATAATAATAATGATGATGATGATAAGGCTAAAGATTTCTTTTAATTGGAAAAAGTATATATTTTTTCATATTGTCATAACTCAAAAGCTAGCAAAGGGATTTCCCCCCTGAACTTTCCATTAATAAAAAACAAAATAAATTTATACTGAAAACAATAATGAGAAAATTCAGCCCAACATAGAATTTTCCAGAAAGTTAAGGGCAAGTGACAGAAAACACACACAAAGCCTATCACTGAAAAAACTGTTTTTCCAGGAATTTTCTTTTAAATCTGCAGTCAATGTCTCATTTCAAAGGTGGGTAAACAGCACTTGCCAAAAAGCCCCACCTCCGCTGCTGCTGAGAAGCTCGGTGTCGAGGGGTGGAAATGCCCAAGACAGAGTTAACTCAGGCTGACTCAATGTGGGCTTTGAAGAAAAAATTAACAAAATGTTAACAGTAAGAGCACAAGTGGGTAACAAAATGAGTAGCAGCTAAATGACTAGCTGAGAAGGGCTGTCTTGGCAGCGAGGTCTGAGGGCTCATCCTGCAAACACAACTTTCTAAATCAACCTTCCCAGTGGTGGCAGAAGCAGCGAGTCTCCCACGGGACGACACTGTGGTCTGCATGGTCCTGATCAACTCTGAAAGAGTGGAAACAGTGCCATGGGATGTATCAGTTGCTGACCTGGCCTGAATGGGTCAAGTAACTGCTAACCCTTTGCGGTACTTTAACCTGGCACAAAACAGCGACCTCACCGGCCGCTTCCCACCAGCCCTGCGGTGCAGCAGCCGTCCCTCGGCAGCTCTTCCCTGAGGCCACAGGTGCCTTCCCGTCCTCGCGCTTCCTGTGCCTTCTGCGGGCCAGTGTCTTACTCCTCTCCAGGGAACGGCGATCACAAACGAGCGTCCAAGACAGTCCCCAAACTCTCCTGTGTTTTACTTGTCTTCCACCTGTGGGCTCTTCCTGTAGGCTGAGCCTCTGTTACGCATGTTACAACTTTATCAAATAAGCTCCTCACCACCAACCCGAGAGGTGGGGATTGGTACTCCCTCTTCCTTAAAAGCTCATGGACCAGTAGCAGTTCCTTCTGAAGATACCACGGGTTGTTTTCTAAATATAAAAAATACCTTGTGCTTCAAGGTACCTAGAAGGTGTAGGCAAATGGTGGTTCCTAGGTCACGCTGGTATCTTTGGATGCTTTTGACTGAACACAATGTCTAAGGATTGGAGCGAAGTAACTCAGGGAGAGGCCACGCTGGAGCAGCGCCACAGGAATGGAGGGCCGTTCCTCGTTCAGCCTTTCTGTCACATGGCTGAACTCCAGGGTGGGTCATGGCAGTGACGGCGGCCACGATGGGGATAACTTATAGAATAGCAAGGAAGGGACCCTCAGAGGCAAAACGCAGCCCAGTCCTCCGATGCCATGGCTGGTGTCTTCTGTGTGTGAATGGCTTCTGTGCCTCTTCACCCTCCTGTCCCTCTGCTGGATGCCCTTTCACTCCTCTCCAAAAGTCCGATCCTGCATCTCCCTGTGAGGCCCAGTTCAGATGCTACCTACCCTCCCCCCACAAATCCTTCCCTGCTTCTCCCAGCTTGAGGTTAACTGCCTGTCCTGGGTTGAATTGTGTCCCCACAAATATATGTCTAAGTTCTAACCGCAAATCCCTATGAAGGTGACCTTATCTGCAAATGCAATTACGCCGAGAATTCTAAGATGAGATCGTCCCAGGTTAGGGTGTCTTTATGAGAAGGTGTCCTAATGAGAGCTAGAAGACAGACAGAGACACGAGGGAAGCCACGGGAAGATGGAGGCGGAGGTGGAGTGGATGCATCGACAAGCCAGGAGCACCAAGAATTACTGGCACCACAGAAAGTCAGGAAGCGGCCTTGCACCGACTCTCCCTCGGAGCCTCAGGGGGCACTGACCCTTAAGACACCCCAATTCTGTACTTCTGGCCTCCAGAACGGCAAAAGAATAAACATCTGTGGTTTCAAGCCACCAGGTTTGTGGTGCTCGGTTACTGCAGCCTCAGGAAACTGCTACCCTGCCTTTCTCTGGACTCTCCCATCATCCCACCCGACTGCCTCTTGAGACCCATCAGATCTGACTCCAAGTCAAATAGCATGGAAGGACATTGCAGCGTGTGCAAAGGCTCGAGGGAGGGCTGGCGCTCTGAGGACTCCAGGGCATATTGGCTTGAGCTGCCACAATGAAGTACCACAGACCAGGGCTCAAACAACAGAGATTATAAAACACTCAACTCCTGCTGAGCACTGCTATATGGCAGGCTCTGTGCTGGGAGGTTTACGTGCTTGATCTCATTTAATTCGCATAACAACCTGGTACTGGAAGCTCCTTTTCATGAGAAGTGCTGCATGTGCTGGCTGGCCTGTGCTGACCTTACCCATGGAATTCGTCTGGCTGAACCAGGACGAGTAGCTACATGATTTCATGATATCCCAGTGACCATGGAAGGAGCTGATCAGAGGGCACAGCGATCCTTGGGAGCCCTGCTCTGGTCCAAGTGACACCAGGGCATCTCTTGGACACCTGACATTGGATGGGGTGGGACTTCCAAGATTAGTAAGAGAAACAATTTTTGTGATTTAGAGGAAGCCCTTCTGGAAAAAGAAAACCTATCTGTTATGCCCAGTTTGAAAGAGTCTTACCTCACATGAGTCTGGGGCGCCTACATCCGAAGGAAGTGGATGACTTGTAGGTCGAGTGTTGAGAACAGCGTTGGGCACGTGCTAAGCTCTGTGTAACTGTTGGTTGATGTCATTAGCATTGTTTTAGAACTTCTCTGTCAGGGAGTGTGTCACAGACATTAATCTTGCTCCTACCTTGTGCATGCGAGCTGGTCCTATGAAGTTTATAGGATCACGGCTATCCACCACAAGGATAAAGTGTAAACCGTTTTTGTAGAATATTGCAGCAAGTAAAGGAAGGTGACACAATGCCAGCATTTCCTCCCAAGCCCCAAACCTGTGGCTACAGACTTTGCAGGACCTAGTTCAGTATAGTGGTGCTCAGTGCACGTCCCAGTTCTTACGTGTGACTCCAAACCTCTCAGGTGTACCCGGGACCCTTCCTGGCTGCAAAGGGACCCCTCTTCTTGGCCCCTTCTCCTGCAGGTGCATGTGTATCCTCTACATCACAGGACCGCTGTACACACTTTGCCATTAAGTGGTTTTCCAGAATAATTTGCAATAAGTTGAGAGGTTGTTGGAAAGTTTCTGACGTCCCCCTTGAGAGACTGAGATAGAAAATTTGAGGGATAATTCCGGTTTTATTAATCATCTCGGCCATAAAGCCCATCTTCACTGAGCTGGGTTTCCCCTCCAAGAAAAAACAATTAGCATCCACCATCCGTACCAAGCACCTGCTACGTGCTCGGAATTTCACTGAAGCTGCCTCACTTCTCAGTCCTCAGCTACGTGAGCCAGCACCTTGTTGATTCCTCCTCAGAATTCTGTGCAGCAGACAGAGCTATGTCCTCAACAGGTGAGGAGAGTGAGGCCCAGACACGTGGGACCATCTGCCCATGGAAAACAGGCCGGGAGAGGCCGACCTAGGATGCCAAGTGGGCCTTCCTGGTTTCTGGTTCTCGGCATTTCCAGACGCCCACAGAGCTTCTCAGCCTGGGAGAGCCAGTGTCAGGGTGACGCTCTAGACCAGGACGACAGGACGACCGGGATGATGAAGGGCTCTGAGAAGGTCGCAAATACAAGGTTTCTCCGGAGGGGCTGGACTTCCTCCGTCAGGATCTCTGTTTTCCATGAAAGCCTATTACACAGGGTGACCACCGGACTGGAAGCACCTGGTGTGGGAGGCTACACAGGAGCACCGATCCCGCGGGTCCCGATCAGACGGCGCCTGCCAGCCCACCGCGCCGCAGGAGCGTGTGGATGGTGAGCGGAGACAACCTGCTGGGCCAACAGCAAGTTGTGGGTTGAAGCCACCTGGTTGCGTGTGGGATGGTGGGTTATGCGGGTCAGTGGGGCAAAGAACAATGGAGCCGAATGGACCTATGTTTATCTGACCTTCCTGTCCCACACTGAAGGTACAAGTGCTGTCCTTTCTGGGGGTTTTGTCCCTTTGGCACAGCTGACATGGACAGCCATACCCATAGCAAAGGAGGAATAATCAGAATAGCGCTCATGCACATGTATATGGTCATCCCTACAGGGCTCGGACATACATAGGCCAGGGATCTGTAAGTGAGCTCCTCAAGGCATGAATGTACCCAAGAAATCAACACCCCGTTTCAACTCTGCTGTGAGGAGAAGCCTCAGGTTGCTCGGCATCTGCTCCTGGAGGACGGACAGGGCGCAGCTCTCGTTCCTGCGCTAACCTTCCTGAGTGACAGACTCACTCACTGGGCCACGTGCTCACAAATGGGCTCTAAGGAAAAGAAATGCTACTCTTTGTCTAATAAACACTTTATAGGGAAATAAAACTCACAGCCTGAGTTCTAGAATCAGTAGTGAATTACCCAAAACCAACAGTTTCTTTTCTTATCTTTGCTCACAATCTACTTTTTTTATTTCTTTAAAAGTAACTGATTGATATGAAATGCAGGAAAAAACAAAAATAGACTCAGGTAGCCCTTGCTAATAATGCAGATGCTCCCTCATTCTCGAGGAGACAGGACAGACACGATGAAGGACCAGCCCCGAGCTGTAAGGCTGCGGTGGGACGGGAGGCACTCACAGACACTCAGCGACACGGTGGGGCACTGTACGGAGGGGCGTTTCCTCGGTGGTGACAGGGTCGCCATCTTTGTCCTCCCCCTGCTCTTCCTCTGTCACTGGAGACACTGGACTCTGTAGCTCTCTGAAGACCTGGACAGAGAAAAGGAGAACCTGTCTTAAGTCTCTGCTGGACTCTGATGTTCAGCAGAAATGCTCCGAGGAAAGCCAGCCACCTCGAGACCCCTGAGCAGCCCCATTTAGAAGCTTGGTCCTGCTGCCTTCTTTTCTGTCCACAGCTGTCATCTGAGTGGTCGTCATTTCAGAATCCAGACAGTGTCCAGAAAGAAAGGACAAGCACCTATATCTGTGAGTGTGCATTTGGGGACAAAGCCATCACCCACTGGCACAGATGCCTTGAGATTCCTACCAGGTCCCAGTTCAAAGGTGAACAGACCTGGGTTTGACATTTGGCATAGCACCCGGGATACAGCCTCCTCGACTGCGCCCCCATCTTACTCAGTGTGGCCAAGTGTTTTGGTAATAAAAGCAATAGTAATAGATGAGCGTTGTCCTCTCCATTACTTTCTTTGAAAGCATCAAAAGTCAGCCAAAGGACATTTCCCCCCACCTCACAGTTAAGAGATTCCCAGCTTTGTTGTAGGTATAAATAAAAAGCATAATATGATCGAGCAAAAGAAAAGCATAAGGCTAGGCAGACAGTAGGCACTTAACAATGAAAAGAAATTTATGGAAGAATCAGAACTTATTAGGCACTTTGAAGGGTAAATTCCTCAAAAAATTAAAAATGGAACTGCATTACGACCCAGCAATTCCACTTCTGGGAGTATATCCCGAGAAACCCGAAACACTAACTTGAAAGACTATATGCACCCCTGTGCTCACTGCAGTGCTATTTACAACAGCCATGACCTGGAAGCAGCCCAAGTACTCAGCAGTAGGTGATGGATAAAAAGCTGTGGCACGTTTACACCATGGAATACTACTTGGCCATAAAAAAAAGGAAATCTTAACTTTTGTGACTGCATGGACAGACTGATACTAAGAACAGACTGACAACTGTCAAAGGGGAGGGGAGTTGGGGGCTGGGTGAAAAAAGTAAAGGGATTAAGCAAATAAAACCAAACCAAACCAGACACAGACGACAGTATGCTGGCTGCCAGAGGGAAAGGGGGGTGTGGGGAGGCGGGAGAGGGCAAAGGGGGGTAAACGGTGGTGGAGGGAGACCCGACTTTGGGTGGTGAACGCAGGATGCAGTATGCAGGTGATGTGTTACGGAACTGCACACTTGAAACCTGTATGGCTTTATTATCCAATGTCATCCCAATAAATTCAATTAAAAAGAGAAAAACACAACAACTCATGAGTACACCCGAGGGCTGAAACATTCCTTCTTGACAAGGGCAAACTTGAAAGTTCCCCTTTTGATCTCAGTGGGCACCACCGTGTACCCTATCAAAACTATCATCAGGCAGGGAAAACAAATTCTGAAAATGCAGGAAAGAAACATTCACCCTAGAAGCAAGACAGTTCTCGACTTCTGCACTCCCAGTTCTTTCAGTTCAACATGAGAATTGCGGGCAGAAAAACAACTGCGGCTTTGGCATGAAGTAAAATGCTGAGAGCAGGGGCCGGGGTGGGAAGAATCGCCCCGTCTTGACTAGATCTGCCCTGAAGAAGGGGAGTGGAATAAACAGCAAGTGCAAAACAAGGGGCCCATAAATATCACTTAAGCCTCAGCATATTTTCAAAACATCTCAACCACCCCAGAAGCACATGGCTGCTCTCACACATAACAGCGGACCGTGATGATAACCAGAGCATCAGAAAGACTTCTGGTGGGCGTGGAGGGAGGAGGAGGGCGGATGAGAGGACGGGCAAATCATCGTAGCAATGCCCTCATTTCCCCAAAGGTTAACGGAACAGATTCTGCTGGCTGTCTGGAAAAAGTCCAGTTACTCTGTAGGGCAGGCTGACCTGTCAGTCCTAAATATATATATTTGCAACAACAACTTTTTGCTTGAAATAATAAGCAAGGGCTATGGCTGCACTTAGTTTTTCTCTCACGCTACCACCCAGCCCCTCAGGTTAGACTGCCGGGACTGAGGACAAGGGGCCAGTGGCACCCCCAATTTAGGCACCACGGAAGAAGCTGCCACACACTTTTCTATGGTTCTCATCACTGCAAATTCACTCTCCTTCAGGTCCTTCTCCTCCCAGAGATCACAGACTATTCTCTGGAAGTAAACAGCCATCTAAGTTTTCCTCCAAGTCTCTCCGTGAGAGCTGGACAGCATCAGGAACCCAGGCTTGGCGAGAAAACTGTCATCAGCGCCTTCTCGCCCTGGCACATTTTTGTTCCAAGAGAGCTGTGTTTTGGCCCGGGCACCCTCTGCAAGCACCACATGCCTCTCTCACTGCCTGTGGCCTGTCAAGAGAGCAATGAGAGATGCTGGGTGTTTTTAAACTCGAACTCCACAGAAAACCCCATCCTTCCACAATTTGAAATTTTTAAAAATAATGCTCTTGACACTCAACAGTAGCTCTCCCTTCTCCCACGCCACCCCTGCCCATGCCAGCCGCTGTGTGTTACGATCTTTAGGACAGATTTTTGCCAACCACCTTCTCCAGGGGCGGCAGCCTGGCTTAGTTTGTGTTTGTTTGTGTTATTTTGGTTTGTCTCTAGGTGGCTGTGCAAACTACAAGCCAAATACATGATTTCTCCCTTTTCTACAAGCTTAGTTCACAGCAAGAAAAAGGGACACTTCCACCCAGCAAGATGCCACGTGTTCTGTTCACGTGAAAAGAAAATCAAGAAATGTCGATGTTTTCTCTTCTGGGAGGGAGGGTGGGGTGTTTGTCCCCCTAAATCAGCTCTTGGCTTTTTTTTTAACTTCGTTTTTTATCTTCACCAAGACAAGAAGGTAAAAACATAAGCTGTGAGCTATGATTATAAAGTAGTGACATGGGTGCCAGAAATGACAGCGGGAACTGCCTCCTTGTTCTGTAGCTACACCTCACACGTGGTCATTAGAATGTGAAGACGAATGGGGGGACCTTGATGGCCTGGGGCAGGGGAAGGCACAGGACTGGGCTTTTCCCTGGAGAGGGTCCCCTGATGTGTGGGGTGGTGGCGCTGTGCTCCGAAGAACCTGACATCTTGCCTCACTCCGAGTGGTGATGAAACCACGTGGAGTTGACTCAATCCGTGTTGTGTCCTCAGCTGAGACAGCTCAGACCATCCGGAGGGACCTCACATGCTCATGGTCAGCACTGCACTGCTATTCTGGGGAGACACTTTTCTTACCCCCAGGGGCCGGGGTTGTGCAATGGGGATGCCCTTCCTCTGCCAAGAGAAGACGGCAACAGGGTGGCCGTGCTGTCCTGGAAGAGGTTAGAAATGCAGGGAGGCCGAGGCTGGCGTCCCCTCAGGCTAGGGAGACGGCACTGAAAAGATTATTTGCAAGCTTCCGCTAGGTGATGCTGACTAAACAGCTGGGGGGACGGGGTGCCTACGTAGGTGCTGGAAAAAGATCAGTACAAGTAAACTGGGTTCCCCTCCCCAGTTAAATGACTGTGGTCTTGCTAGTTCACCGGGTTTCATCGGAAGCTGCTTTTCTGCCTTAGCCAGTGTCCATGGGTCAGGAATCTCCTGGTTATACCTAACAACATACTTCTAGAATTTTTGCTTCCTGTGGCCCCAAATTTAAGCTCTTCTAGGAGACTTTGGTTTATAAGGGAGGAAAGCTTCCCCAGGGGACCCAACAGTGGTTCCACTGAATTGGCAGTTGAGAACACCCTCTTGACAGTTTGGCCTCATGTCACTGACCCAAAAGGAAAAAGGGGATTACCTGTGAAATCATAAAAAAAATACTATCTTTCTCTCTACCCCCAGTTCCTGGCATAGAGCTCCTAAGTCCTTGTGGTTTCCTAGGTGACAGGAGCACTCAGGAGCATCTTTGGTTCTAACATTTGGTCTTTGACCCTGGTTCCTGACACAGAGCTCCTAAATCTCTTGGAATTTCCTGGGTGACAGGTCCATCTTTTGTTGTAATGAGGTGACTCTTCATGGGCTCCTGGAAAGCTTCAGGATGGGGGCTGGTCACCAGAAAGGCCAAGCCATGGTTAGAAACATGGCATTTGCAGCCTCCCCCACAGCCCCCTCGCCATCCCCTGGGAAGGGAGAGGGGCTGGAGATCGTTAATGGTTGATCACGCCTAAGTGATGATGCCTCCATAAAAGTCTCCAAAGGATGAGGTTTGAAGAGTTTACAGGTTGGGAACATTCATGTACTGGGAGGGTGACGCACCCCAACTCCACAGAGACAGAAGCTCTTGGGCTTGGGACCTCTCTGGGGTCTCTCTCTGTACATCTTCATCTGTATCCCTTACCACATATACAAACGGGTAAATGTAAGTCAGTGTCTTCCTGAGGTCTGTGAGCTGTTCTAGCAATGATCAAACCTGAGAGGAGGGTCACCGGAACCCCGACTTATAGCACAGGTGACAACCTGAGACTTGTGACTGACACCTGAAGTGGGGGTAGTCTTGTGGGACTACATCCCTAACCTGCGGGGTATGCAAAACTCCAGTTAGTGTCAGAACTGAATTGAATTACAGGATACCTGGCTGGTGTGGAAAAAATTGTTTGGTTGGTGGGTAAATGCACACATCTTGTGTCAAATGTACTGTGTGGCTGCCGTGTGAGAGTAAAGAGAGAGAGTTTTCCCTGCCATTACCCCACAGTCGGGGGTGGGTCACTCTATTACCAAGAGGAAAGTTGGTTGTTGGACTAGGGGTGGGGTGAGGGGACAGGGAGGACTATGTGTGGAACCCAGAGGTTTTGCTGGGTTGTCCTTAGTACTCCCATGCCCCTGAAAACCAGAGCAACCAAACACATGGAGGCTCCCGAGGACCCAGAGCCTTTGGAATGAAGTGTGGGTCAGCAGCGAGCCCTTCAAAGCTGAGGCCGGGCTGAGGGGCACAGCAAGGGGGAGCCACGCACTGCCCGCCGGCGGCCGAGGGCGGCTGCAGAGGGTGTGCCCTGTGTGCGCAGGAGTCTCTGCATCTGTGGTAACAGCCCTCTTTCCTCCTCTTTATGACTTTAAGTATTGCTGGAGATTAATTTACAATTGAGTCTGTAGGTAGCACAATATCTGGTCAGGATTAAGGCTGAATTTGAGAGAAAATCACCTGTCTCTTGTCTGCACATTTTAGCTCCCTTTCCCCTCCCCTCAGCCTCATGTGATCACATTTTCTTTTGCCTCCTTGTTTTCCTCTAAAAAGCATACGTTCTATTTTTGTTATTTTAAAGGTCATCCACTCATTTTTAAATGCCCAACTTGACCTTATGTTTTTCTAGAGGTGATTTATAGTTCTATTTGTTTCTTGAACACGGCAAGAATGGTTTAACTTCCTTCTGAACTCCTTTCATCTCCTGTAAGTCGCCTATTGTATCAGCTCCATCCTGATTTCAGCAATACTCAACGAGCTGTTATTCCCTGTACCAGCCACTGCTACTCAGACTCAGCAGTCATTTAGCTGATCTCTGGCCATCCTTGTGTTTAGGAAATGAATCTCCATCATTCCTTTTGGATTCAATGTTTTTCTTATTGAAGTACACTTCTTAGTAATTTTTCCAGTAATACTCCATGGGCACTCAACTCTTAGTCTTTTCATGTCTGAAAATGTATATTTAGCTTTTAACTTTGAATTAACTTTTAACTTTGAATTTAGCTGGAGTTTAGATTTCTATGACGACAGTTATTTCCCCCTGGTATTTAAAAAGCATTACTCATGGCCTCTGGCATCTATTATTACTCCTTTGTAGTTTGTCTGTTTTATTTTTGATTTAGGTAACTTTCAGATTTTTCTCTTTATTTCTTACCTGTGATATTCTGCAGCTTTACCACCATCTGCCTAGGTACTTTTATTTACACTGCCCTAGATCCACTCTACTTATATAATTCGGAGACTCAGTTTTTCCTCTCTTCTAGGGAAAAATTCAGACCCTCTCTTGAACATCACCTCTCCACCTTTCTCCTTTCTCCCGTGTCAGAGCTGCTGGGACACGGTGGCCCTTTTCACTCTACCCTGTGTCCCCCCTGCTTCACTTATCTTTCTGAACTACATCTTCGGTCATCTATGTAGCTCTGTACTGGAATCACTATCTTCTCTGAAACTGTATAACTTTCTACTGAACCCACCAATGAAACTTCATTTCCACGCGTCTTGTTTAACTCGTCTAACTTCTGTTTGAGCTTTTTGGGAGAGGTTAATTTACCCCTCTTCTCCCTCCTCTTTCCTTATGCTGTAAACCTATTTAGAATCTCTTCAGGTTGTTTTACTGTCTCCAGTTCTTGGAGACAGTATTCCCATTTATGTTTGCTAATGGCCCCTTTGTTTCCTAATGTGATCTGGATTCTGAACTGAATTTTAGAAAGAATTGCTTTCCATGGGATGCTACTGCTTGTGGGAACATCCCTATGGGGCGGTCTGGTATTGCCCAGAAGCTTCTAGTAAAGCACCTAGAGGCATTTTTAATCAGATGCCTCATCTGGCATCTCATTAATGAAAACGGAATCACACACCTACATGTCTTTTCCTGGGCCATTCAACTGCAAGGAGGGGGGAATGCCCTTACCTCAATCAAGTCTGCCTCCATCAAACAAAGGGCAGTTCAGCTTCCTCTGAGAAAGGTGGGCTGAAGAGGAGGGGTGGATACCTGAATAAAATTAAGGTTCTATTAGGAAGGAAGAACTGGGATACATACACTTGAAACTGTAACACTCCCAGAGAGTTCAAATTTGCAAAGAATCACTTAAGAATTAACAATCCAGAAGAGAAATTCTTTAGGGGTTGTGGAAGGGAAAGAGAAAAAACAATTAAAAACAAAAACAAATACTGTAAGGGCAAATTTAGGTGAGACAGATTTTGGCAGAGTATCATTTCTCATGTTTTGCAGAAATGCCTCGCATTTTTGTGCAAGGCAACATTGGTTTTTGTTGCTGGTTATGGAGTAGCACTGTACATTCCACTGTGTGCTTCTCTTCTGTCTTTTTTCATTCTAGTTTCAGGGGAAAAAACAAAAATAAAAGCAATTCAACAGAGAAAGCATATATACAATGGTGTCTAAATTTCAGACCTGACAAAACAAAAATTTAGTATTAATAATCTGAACTAATCTGGGAGTACACTGTGATCCTTTACAGGGTTCAAAGTCACTGAAAAAGAAAAAAGCTATGTTGACGCTATTGATGCAGAGCTATGCTTTGCCCCTGGTCACACACACAGCAGTAAAGTAACATGACAGGGAACAGAGTATCTGCCCCTGGGTCTCACACTCTCACCAGCCTCACAATCTTGGCGTCCGCTCTTTTCTGATTTGGCAAGTAAGGCTAGGATAGCAGTAACAAGCAACTGGGTGGGGTGAAAGTTCTCTCAAGTTTTGCTAAGACTGGTCTGCTGTCCTGTGTTCAGTCAATACCTGATGAGTGCCTTCTATGTGTCAGAAACTGTGGCAGGTGTTAGGGAATAAAAGTCTCTACCTTCACTGGAGCTTATTGGAGATACAAACATTGTATCAGGCTTTATACGTGTATTTTTTAAATCTACAGGTATCTGAATTCTCAATTATTCATGGAGGTATTTGCCACTTTGTTGAAAAGTAAAAAAAAAAAAGATACTGATCATAGTAGTGGGTGCTAAAATACCCCAAATCCAACCTTCTACACAGACATATCGGGGCTCTCCATCTGCTTGTGCCTCCTCTCCCCACCATTCACTTATTCATTCGTTGAAGCGATGTGAGATGAGATGGCAGAGAAGACCTCTCTGCAAAGGAGACGGGCTGAAGCTTAGTGAAAGAATGGTGGCCTTGGTGAGGTTGGCTGAGGCAGGTAGAATGTTCCAGGGAAAGGGACAGCAAATGCAAAGAACCTGGGATGGGAAAGCGCTTATTCCCTCTGCTCCCAGGCTGCCATAAAGCACACATCACCACCATTCAGCCCTAAGAGCCTCGCCACGAGCGTGCTCACCACATCTTTTCTCCCTTAACATGATGACCAGCCACACGAAGACCGAGCCTGCTCCCTGAGCCTACATCCCGAGGTGAGGAAGCTGGAGCTGAGCCACAGTTGGCTGGCAGTGGGCATGTAGCTTGAGCAGGAAAGAAACTTTCGGGTCTCGGCCACTAAGATAATTTGAGTTGCTTGTTTCTCACAGCATAAGCTGGCCTATTCTGACTGATACAGGAAGTTAAACAAATTTTTCATCGCAAGATTTTGCAGATGCTCTACAAGACTGCTGTGCTGTGCAGCTCTCCAAGATGGGATGGGACTGGTATGCTGCCTTTCCTGGGCTTAATGCTCATCACTCCCCCCACTGAAGCATCTGCTGGGGCTTGAACTGCTGTTCCAAAGAAGACAAATGAATAAATGGTTGCTCATGTTCCTCCAATTAAACTGAAAGCCCTCGGTTTACACCAGGAACTAGTACAGTGCCTGGCACAGGATGAAGTTCAACGACAGCTTGCAAGAAATTAAAAAACGTTAATCCATTCCTCCCACCTCCATGCCCACCCTGTGAACAATCCATTTATTTATTTGCAATATTGGCTTCTTGCTTTGGGAATTAAGTACTTTATGCCTCCTGCTCAAGTCAATGAGATCCATTGACCTCTACAGGTGCAGCCTTCTAGGAGGCTGAGAGCTACTGGAGGACCAATTTCCAGGAGGCCTGAAGAAGGTAAAGGAACAGGGTTCCAACGCTGACAACCAGGTGGGAATCACTGAGTGGCAGAGATGTTTAAGGCCTGTGCTAATTTTAGAAGCTTCTCTGAGGTCTACACTTTTTGAATCTCTTTGAAATGGGATGACAATAGCTCCACAAAAGATGGGATGCTCAGGGGAAATGGTGCTGCCACAGGGAGCTTTTTTCCTTGAAAGCAATTGCAGGAGAGGTCCCAGTGTTCAGAAGAGTAGGGAGCAGCGCTGGTGGCCTCCAGCTCATGCGCATGCCTGGGGGCAGCCAGAGGTGCTGAGGCCTCTGATTTCCGCTGCCTGGGCTTCCAGGGGGGCGGCCGCTGAGTAAGAGCCGTGCAGCTTTCTCTGCAAGTGGGAGGACAGGAAAAGTCAAACCACAGAGTGGGCTTCTCAGCTGCCAGCACAGTGGCCACTGTCCTTTCACTCGAGGGGGCCCGGGAGGAAGGGGGAGGAAAGGAGGCTGGGTGTGAACAGGAAGGTCCTGTCATGGTTTCTGTGGTAAACCATGGGTTTTCCAGACCTTCAGATTCCAGGGCCCACCCAGTGCGGCCGCCCACCATGCCCACCATTCAACCCTCCCAGCCCAATGCCAGTCTCTCTACCACAGCCCCCGAGGACATGGGTATTTGGCCCCTTCTCACTGAAAAGGGAAATCACTTCTCAAGCTGGATTTTGTTTGTAAGAGATTAAGGGAAAATAAGTAATAAAACTAGAGCTTCATAGGTTCAGGCACTTTTTTCTAGGTTGGCATTTATTGGGCTCTTTCATGGTGAACGGCACTGGGATCAACATTTTCTAATCTTTCTCTCCAGGGCCACATGCCGGCTGTTAGTGCTCCCGTTCTGCAGAGGACAGAACTGGAAGCCCTGGGCAGCACGGGATGGACTCCTCCTGCACCCCGCCAGGGCGCTTGCTGCCTTGTATGGCCATTCTGAACTGTTCTGGCTGAAATAGCTCTCCTGTGGAACGAAATACTCCTACTGGCCAGCATCTTCCCACTCATCCACGGAAGGCCTGGCGGGCTCCTGCTCTGAGAGAGTTCACGGCGACCTCACTGCATCGGGGAGGTGCCTATGATGAGTGCGATGGCAGGGCGACAGGCATTCCTGCGTGGAGTTGGCAGGGTGATGGGCCAGGAACAGGAGTCCCTGGGTGTTTGGAAGCTGTAAGCATTCCTGTCCTTGCTGGGGCGGGGAGGGTGGGAGAGCACATCAGGACAGAGAGAGGTGTTCTCTAGGCCGAAGTTGTTGGGCTTCAAACAGAAGGGCTGTGATGTGACTGGCAGTTTAACTGAACTGATGTCTGACACTAAGAACTGGGAGTGATGGGGAAGAGGTGAGGTGGGAGGCTTGGTGGGACCAGGGTCTTAGAGTGATGGGCTACAGATGAGATGGGGCTGGGAGGGTAGAGAGACCAGGACAATCCGCCAGATGAGAGAGGACAAGGGCCTGGAAGGAGGCGCAGTGGATGGGGTAGGTGCATGGCCTCAGACCTGGATGGATTTTGGGGGAAGGAGGACACTTTGGCTTCTGCCTGGGCCACACTGTTCAGTCCCTCACTAAAGAAGACCCTCTGTCTTGACTTTATGTGCACATGTGCCCTGAGTTTTCGGAATAGGCACTAAGTGGAAGGTGATGAGTTTTAAGTTTCTATGTTTCATTTGCTCATTTCCATTATTTGTCTCTAGTATAAATCTGCAAGTAGAGCTCACCCTAGTGAAAACTGTGGTGGAGAAAGTTGGAAGTCACTGGAAAGAGTGGGATCCAACTGTCAACAATGACTTCACCTGCCTCTTTGCCTTTCACCGACTCCCACCCTGTGGGATCTCCGCTGGGTTAGGGAGTTTGGCATTCAGGGGCTCATAGTGTGGCAGAGTCAAAACATTTGGCACTTAGAAATAGACATGAGAGACATACGATGAGGAGATATTAACTCAAAGATAATCTCTCTTCCAGGGCATCTGAATCGTCAAGAATTAAGAATGATGCTTTTAGAGACAAGTGGGCTGTAAAATGGGGCAGAGGAGAAGACAAATTCAGGTGACCTCTTCAGTTAGAGTCCCTTGGTAAAGCTGGGTTACAACCTCCTGGGATCAAGTTTATTTTATAATTTTTCCTTCAGTTTTCTGCATTCTTTTCCCTAGCTCTATCAGGAAAGCCTAGTCCGCTTGAACTACTGAGACACCTGGACCCAGACCCAGGAGGCCCCATGCAGCAGGCATGCATAGGCTCGGGGGTGGGGCACACTGGGCTCAAGCCTCCAATTCACTGCCTATTCACACTGCGATTCTAGGCAGGAAGTCACCCAAGCATTGGTTTCCCCACCTTCAAATTGAGAATTAAAGTACCAATGATGGGCTGCTATATGGATCAAATTACGTTAGTATAAAAATGTTAGCACAGAGCCTGGTGCAAAACCAACACAGAATAAATTCAACCCATAGTGACCAAGTTCACGTGCAGCAGCATTTGGGTGCACTGGCAGGCACACAGGGCTCATGGCCCAGCAGAGTTGCCTTATTAGATTCTCTCTGGAGAAAGGTGGACAGCCAGTGTTCCTTATGGTGATGAAACAGACTGGACCAAGGTGCATGCAGCATAGAGCTGGACACCCGGCAGGTGAGTTTCAGGTTGCGCTTTAACAGTACATTAGTACCTTACAAGAGGCATGGGGCCCATCTAAAATAACCCTGGCCCTCCCCTGCTCCCCCCCAACTCTGGGCCTGTCCCATCTGTGTGTAGCAGGAGGTACAGTAGTTCCTTTGTTGACATTGGGTCACATAACTGCTCACATCCGCTCGTGGGACAGTGGCCTGCCAGGGCACTGGTCACCCAGTTCCCCTCTGCAGAAAGGGCTGTGGGGTACACACACTGAGCTTCTGCAAAAGGGAAAGTCCCTTCTTTCCTCTGTCCTTGCTCTGAGTTAGTGTAATAATGTTCCCCAAACTGAATAAATAGTCTCAAGGGCCTTGTTTCTCTTTTTTTTAAACATCACCCTTATTCCTATCAGTCCTCCCTAAGTACGTCGCCAGCAGCACAGCCGACACGTGACTGGCAGGAAAGAGGCAGTGGGGCAGCCCTCAGCGCTGACCCGGCCCACACCCCGTGACTGGGGTGTCCACCCTACAACCCACTTTCCCTCATCCTTACATTTAGGAGTTCCTGTGAAAAATAGACCCAGGACAAGGGAATCCATGACTAAAAAACGAAGAACTTACAGGAATTTAGACGTACTTACACCCCTTCCACTATCCAGAAAATTCACTCCACATTTGTTTTTAAATCAGGATTTAAATGACTAATATCTGTTGACCACCAAGGCCTTGACACTAACTTGAATCTTTACTAACAGCCCACAAGGGAACTTGATGACTTCATCTTTCAGGCTGAGGGAGCATGTGCCCAGGTGTACAGAGCTCAGATGACTGGAGAGGAACTGAAACTGCCTGCCTGCCCCCAAGGTTCACGCTCACTTCAAAACTCTGTGCTGCCCACCACTAACCCTAACAGCCTCAGCTAACGGAGATAATCCAGTACCTCTTGGTCAGCACTCATGTCCCAAGAAAAGAGGCTCAAGCAAATTACTTCTGATAAGGGACCCGCTGTCTCCTGGCGCCGGGCTGGGGCATGACAGTGCGGGCAGGTGTCAGCACACATTGAAGCACACCACCGCAAAGGGGCAGAAAATAAAATGTGTTTTCACTCTACTTGCTGTATGCTTTACAAAAAAGGACTTTGACACTCGAATTAAGATCAAAAACCAAAATTTAAAAAGGAGAGGAATTTTAGTTAAGTGGCCTTCATTTGTATTTATTGTAACTAATATGAGTTAGCAAAATTTTATTTCTGTGATGATAAAATTGTAATCTATTGATAGCAAATTCATGCCTATATATCTACATCTGGCAATGCAGTCTGTGAGGATGCACAACCCTGCTGGTAACTTGCAGAGATGCAGCCCTTGTGACTGGAGGGAGAAGTGCCCACTCAGCTTGCTGAATCGCAACAGGGCCACCGGTCAGCTCCACCACCATGCTTCTACCTCCACAGTAACCAGGTATGTCTGTTCATATTCTTTTCAGAGGTTGGTAATGTTTTAAATATAAAGGAAAAGCAATCGTCTACAATGCTGCTATCCAGAGAGGCCCGTTCTAACTTCCACGGCTTTGTGCTGTGTTTTGGCAGATGATGGATGGTAGAGCCCATCTTTCTTCGTTCTTCTTCAAAAACCTGTCCTGACGGTGTCTGCACAATAAGAACTTAAGAATCAGTTCTACTGAAAGCATCCCCTGGGATTCTGACTGGCACCCCAGTCATGCAGTAATTTGGGGGAGGAATGCCCACGTCACAGCTGAGTCTTCCCATCCATGAATGTGGTATAGTGCTCCATTATTCAAGTCGTCTTCTGCCTCCTATTTAATTAAAGCTTTCCCTATAAAGGTCTTGAACATTTTAGAACATTTATTCTTATATTTCAATGATTCTGTTTTCCACTGCAAACTATACATTTTCTTATTTTTATTTTTACATTTTAAAACTTTTATTTCCAACTTTAATTTTTTCTTTTTCTACTCACCTTGATACATTTTAATTTTGCTGCTCTGTATTTTCTGAGTTAAATGATTGATCCATGTATTATGACTTTCTAAATAATTGCATTTAAGAAATAAAATAGTATATAACATTGGCTAGTTTAAAAATTTTATATCTAACAGTAAAACAAGAGATCCCATTTTTAAATAGCAAATTTATTTTTAATAATATGGTTGAAACTTTTACCATGGTTATATTTAAAGCTTTTGAAAACAAAGATATAATTTATACATGCAATTATCTGCAGCTGAATGGAATTAAGGTAGAAGTTTCACAGTAAACAGGGTATATATCGATTGTGCAATGACATGTCATAAGAATCCTTTTGTTTCTATGGAAGTACTAATGTTGCATCACCTACATATTAAGTAATTACAACTCCATCTATTTTGGGGTTCATACAAGATTGTCATTTCTCCTTCAATGGTGCTTTCTTTGATTAATGTTTCATAACCCTTTAGCCTATTATGATTTGGTCAGGAATAAGAAACCCATTGGTAGAAGACAACTGATTGTATTTCCCTGAAATCTTAAGATATACTGCCCAAACTGGAATCATTCTGCTATAAAAGAAAACAAAAATGTCAAAAATTTTAAGTATAAAGAAATCCTCTCATCAAGGCAAATTAAAACCACAATGAGGTATCACCTCACACCTGCCAGAATGGCTACTATCAATAAATCCACAAACAACAAGCATAGGAGAGGACGCAGAAAAAATGGAGCCCTTGTGCGCTGTTGTGGGATTGCAAACGGGTGCAGCCACTGTGGAAAACAGTGTGGAGGTTCCTCAGAAAATTAAAAATAGAACTATCTTATTACCCAGCAATTTCACTTGTGGGTATTTATCTGAAGAAATCCAAAACACTAATTCGAAAAGATATATGCATCCATGTGTTCACTGTAGCATTATTTACAATAGTCAAAATATAGAAACAATTTAAGAATCTATCAATAAATGATTGGATAAAGAAGATGTGGTGCATATAAATAAAGAAATATGACTCAGCCATAAAAAAGAATGAAATCTTACCATTTGCAACAACATGGATGGACCTAGAGGGTATTACGCTAAGTGAAATAAATCAGAGAAAGACAAATACCATATGATTTCACTTATATGTAGAATCTTAAAAACAAAATAAATGAACAAACAAAACAGAAGCAGACTCATACATACAGGGAACAAATTGATGGTTGCTAGATGTGAGTGGGATTGGGAGCTTGGAAAAGGTGAAGGGATTAAGATGTACAAATTGGTAGTTACTGAAGTCACTGGGATGTAAGGTACAGCACAGGGAATACAGTCAATAATATTGTAATAACTATTTATGGTGCCAGGTGGGTACTAGACTTATCGGGGGATCACTGCAAAGTTATGTAAATGTCTAACCATTACGCTGTACACCTGAAACTAATATATTACTGAATGCCAACTGTAAATGAAAAAAAATTACTTAAGGACAAAAAATCCCTCTCTTCTCATCAATCTTCATTATACTCATTTTTGTTTTAAGTACTCAATGTACAGCTACTAAAAAATTTAAAAGTTATATTGATTTTATTACTTTTATCCACTGCCTACAAAATTGGTTACACCATGTAAAGAAGTTTTAGAAGTAACTGAAACTTATTTCTGTCTTATACAAGCAAATGGAGTAAAATTCTCAAAAATTAAACTCAGCATTTGTAAAATCTTTGGAATTCCATGAATTAAAAAAATATACCTTTCAAACTATATTTAAACACAAACAGAAGAACTTCCCATGAATCAATTCTCAAACATAGGGATCAGTGGTGTTAAAAGTGGGACATCTGTAATGGTCTCAACAATAAAGATAAAGAAACATTTAAAAAAAAATTCTAGTTGTAAAAACAATTATAAATTATAAAGCAATTAATTATAAATTATAAAGTTGTACTTTTGTTTTACTCATTACAATTTGAAACTACAGAAAATATAAAGGTTTGGATAACTAGTGGAATTCTGTAAAGATTTGAGGAATAACTTTTCTATTTGGGAGATAAGCTTGACAAGTTATGATTCTACCCCTGGCCTAGAGCAGGCGCCCTGGACAAGCCTGTAGGCAAGAAATCTCTAGAGCGGCAAGACCAGCTCAGGCAGGGTTCCCCTTCGCCTGATCCTGGTCTGCTCCTTCCCCTAGCCTTTCTCCATGGTGTGTCAGACCTTTAACATGACTTTCCCAGCCCACAGGAGTTTTTCCTGGTCCTCTGCATAAGAGCTTGGGTTCTGGGGTCAGTCTGCTTGGGTTTAAATGTCAGCTTCCCCACTTAACAAGTGGGGAAGCCTTATCGCCTATCCTGGTGTCCCCATCTTTAAGATGAGTATAATGACAGCACCTGTGCTGGATTTAGTTATTGGTTCTCATCCTCACTCCACTGTAGTATTCCACACCCATACTACTGATGTGGCCAGAGTGAGCAGAGTGTAAATTCTGACACTTGACTTTGGGCTTGGTCTTTGGGCCTTGTTTGGACAATAGAATGTTAGCAAAGGCCTGAAGCAAGCCTGTGAGGTTGGTGTGCCCTCTTGCACTTCTGCCATCATCCTTAGATGCACAAACCTTTAAAGGTCCCAGAAGAATACACTAGGGAATGCATGAACTTGACCTGTGTGGTAGATGCCCATGCCCAGCTGAGCCCAGTTAGATGTCAGACACTAGATGACCTGCAGATGTGTACGTAGTAAACACTTATTTCCGTAAGCTACTGTATTTTGAGATGATCTATTTTGCATTACTCTTGTGACCTTAGCTGACTAATATAGTACCTGATGTATAAGGTGATTATAAAGATAAAATTAGTTACTGTACGTAAAGGGCTTCATGTTCATCACACTGTAACTGCTCAGTGAGTAGTAGGTTTTGGTCTTTCCCAACCTTCTGTGTGATGCTCTGGCTTCCTTGCTGCCTCCTCCCAGTGTGTGATTTCTCCCAGTGTGTGATTTCTCCCAGTGTGTGACTCTCTCATGAAAGGCACCCAGATGTCCCTACAGTGGTCATGACCCCAGGGTGATTCCTCAGATACGGCCCCACAGTCAGAGGGCTGATACCTGTAAGGTAGGATCCTCTTTGATACAATCGTTTCATAGTTTCTGGTAGCAAAAATGAGAAAACAATTCATTTCAGAAACACTTATAAAGAATTTAGGAATAACTTTTATTTCTACTATCTTTTTCCTCACCAGTGTTTACCCAAGCAGTCCAGATAATCTATTCCTGTGGATGAACATCACTTTTTCAATGAAGCAAATAACACCAACAAAAAATATTTAACACCAATTAAGTAAAATGAAACTTAATGTCTGCTTCCTGTTTCTTAATAGTGCCCAAAATGAGCCAGTGTTTGGTTTTCAACAAAGGCTAATAATCCGCCTGAGTAATTTTCACTTGACGCATGGCCACATACCTTGAGGTAGTGTAGGTCACATACGCAAGTTGCAACACAGGGACTATGCAACTTCACAGAGCTGCCGTGGGTGCCTAAAAAAGGAAGGTGTCCAAAGTGACAAATGGGGCAACTGGGTCATGGTAAGGGCCAAGTAATAACAGATGTTATTTAAATATGGCACAAGCTAGGTAGAGATGGGTGCAGAGGGGTCATTCCTTCCTACGTGGCCAGCAGAGAAGGTGAGAACAGGGGCGGCCATGGGAGACTTTACACGTTTTATCAAATGAAATGCAGTTCATAAGTAATTTTGAATGAATATAAATCCTGGTATATCTGTTTCTATTTTATCTACTTGGATCACATTTTGGCCAGTTTGTCACATTATTTTGTTGCAACTACAAGAAGAGTCTGTCAATTCTGTAGCATTATAATAGTCATATTTTTTTCAAGATCCCTAATTCATAAAGTGAGTTTGGATTAAAGCTGTACTCAAATTTTAGTGCAGTCTGTGATTACATCAAATAGTGACTGAGATGAGTTAAAATTTAGTGAATTGTATTTGTGATTTTTAAAATCTGACTTCAATTTGGTATGTTATTTCATGTATCATTATGCTAATACTAGTTAATACTTTAATTAGCTCTTTAATAATTTTTATAACAAATATATTTTGAATGGAGAAGGATACTGATTTGTCTCACAGTAACCTCCAATAGATGATCTTAAAACACTAATTAGATGTTTTCCTCGGGTTACCTACCCATGACCTTCCCTCACCTGATCCACTTCCCAAATTTCTGTGCTCTCAGTATTACTTACGTGTAGGGTGTCCATATAATTCATCAACAAACTGAGCTGCTTTCAAGAATGAAGGGGGGCACTGTCAGTAATAACACCAAGACAAAATCAGGAGTGAGCTGGGACGGTCATGGGCAAGCCAGGATAGAGGTTACCCTCCCTGATGGCCACATCTGATGGAGTTGGTCACTCTCTCCTCCTTGAGGCACTTTCTTCAAAAACACCCACTGCCTTGATTTTCTCCTCTTCACACACTTCTCATTCTTAACTTTTTTTGATGGTTCTCATCTTCTTTCCAACCTGTCAGTGTTGGGAGCACCTTAGGGCTCAGTCCTTGGTCTTTCCTCTTTTTTCTTCACACCCACTCTTTTGGTGATCTCACATGGTCTCGTGGCTTTAAATATAATCAGTATGTCAATGTGATGGTTTAAAAAATATGTCCCTGAATCCTTTGTTCCTCAAGAGGTGAAGCTTAATTACACTCCCCTTGAGTGTGAGATGGAATTGCTGACTGGCTCCTACTGAACAGATTATTGCAGAAGTCAATTTAATTGAACGTCATTTCCAAGATTACGTTATAAAAAGACTTTGGCTTCCATTTTGGGTACTCCTCACTTTCTCTTGGACCACTCATCTGAGGTTAGCCAAATGCCACACTGTGAGACAGCCCTGTGGAGAGTCCCACGTGGCAAAGATCTGAGGCTACCAATAGCCCCGTGAGTGAATGTGGAAGTGGATCTTCTGAGGTCTGCCAACAGCTATGTGAATGAACGTGGATGCTGATTATTTCCCCAAACGAGCCTCAGATGAGACTGTAGCCCCATCCACACCATAACTGCAGTCTCCAAGACATAACCACTCAGCTAACTGGCTCCCAGATTTCTGATCCACAGACACTGTGGGTAATAAATGATTGTTGTTATAAGCTGCTAAGTTTTGAATAATTTATTACCCAGCAACAGACAGTTAATACAGTAGACTCCTACCTCCCTCCATCTATCTCCCCACATATTCTTTCAAATGTCTAACATGCATCTCAAACTCAACGTGCCCAACACTGAACTGCTGGTCTCACACGTCCAGGACCTACTCCACCACAGTTTTTCCCATCTCAGTTAAAGGCCACTCCATTCTTCTGGTTACTTGAACCAAGAAATTTTAGCCCACCTCTATTTCTCCCTCTCTCTAAGTCACCTGGAATTTGGCAGCTGGCCTTACCTTCCAAATTTATTCAGAATCCAGTCACCTCTTCCCAGGTCAATGAACCTTCCCTGGTCTGAGCCACCATCATTCCTTGCCTGGATTACTGCAGTCTTCAACACTTTTCTTTCTTGCTGCCTTTGGCATCTCTCATGACCCTAGATTATTTTCACCAAAGCAGCCAGTGTGACCCTTTTAAAACATAAATGAGATTACTGCTCTGCTACAATCAGTTCAATGGCTTTCCATCTCATACAACAAGAAAAGCCAGTGTCCTAAGGGCCCACAGGCCCCGCTTGATCTGGCACCCGTTACCTGCTGACCTCATATCCTATCCTCTCACTTGCATTCTCTCCCCTGCTGCCCCACTGGCTGCATTGCTGCTCCTTCTACATGCCAGGCACTCCCCAGCAGCAGCCTCTGGGCCTTGGTTCTTGCTGTTTTCTCTGCCAGGATTGCTCTTCCTACTGATATCTACCTGGCCAACTCTTTTACTTCCTTCATATGTTTGCTCAAAACTCCCTTTTACAATGAGGCCTATATTGTCTATTCTTTTCGCTATTTTATTTTTTTAAAATATATCTTTATTGATTTCAGAGAGAGGAAAGGAGGGGGAGAGAGAGAGATAGAAACATCAATGATGACAGAGTCATTGATCGAGCCCACAACCCGGGCATGTGCCCTGACCGGGAATTGAACCCCGATCGCCTGGATCCTAGGTTGATGCTCAACTGCTAAGCCACAGCCGGCCGGACTCTTTTCGCTACTTTAACTGGCCCCTTCCTTGCTATGTACTGCCAATTCCTTTTACCCAATTCTACTTCTTCCCCCATAAGCACACATCACTTTCCAAAATACTAGGTCACTTACTATGATTCTTGTCTATTTTCTATCTCCTCTTACTAGAACAAAAGCTCCATAAGAGCAGAATTTGTTTTATCTGCTCCATAAGAGCAGAATCTATTTTATCCCAAGTGCCTAGAATGGTACCTGACATATAGAGATGCTAAAAATTTTGACTAAATGAATAGTTATATATAATAGTTATATATAATAGTTATATAACCAGCACCATCATCTGGTGGCAGAAACATCAAGGCTAAGAATTCAAGAAGAAACAATAATTTGCATGGATCTTACACTCCAGACTAAATGGAAAATATCAATCTATGCACCTCCATTAGTTTGTTTATTTGCTGAACTTAGGCCTTTGTGGGGTCCTTCAGAGCAGCAGAGTAAGAAAGAGCAGGCTCTGAAACATGACTGTCTGGGTCTGGGTCCAGCTCTATCAGTGACAGCTTGGTGACCCTGGGAAGTTGCATCACCTCCAAGACTATCTAGAAAACAGAATGAGTAATAACCTTTTCATGTTGAGGCATCGAAGGGTAGAGTCCTTGGTCCCTTCTCTCTCTCCCTTTCTCTTCACATTCACTCTTTTGGTGACTTTAACTGGTCTCATGGCTTTAAATATAATCTGTATGTCAATATGATGGTTTTAAAAATATGTACATGAATCCTTCGGTATATCTTCTCCCCAAGATGAAGCATAATTTTCCTTTTCTTTGAGTGTGGGCTGGACTTGTTGATTTGATGGCACAAGTGATGGGATATCGTTTCCTACCTGATGGGAATTTTTTCTATAACTAAATAAGTTACTACAAGGGAAAGGCTTAAAACAGTGCTTGGCACAAAGTAAGCACATAATGTTATGTTTGTAGTAGTCAGCAGGTTTTATCTTTGGGACAGCCCCGAAGATGTTTCTTTTTAAGTGGGCAGCTTTAGATAAGTCTTAATGAGGAAAATTTCCCTAGGTGTGGGAATAAATAGGTATCCATTATTCTAGTCAATAGAAACAGGCAGTTGAAATTCCTCTAAATCCTGCTGTTAGCATAGCCTTTGTAAAAGGAGTGTTGGGATAGGCTGTGACAACATGGGAATGACAGCACATAGTGAAACCTACACTGAATTCACATTTTCACCCTAAAACAATAACACCATTTACTTAAATTCACAGAAAACATGAGAAATATACTTACATAGCTTTTATTTAAAAAATAATGTTGATGCTGTATCTATTTTATTCTAAAACATGATTTCTGGAAAAGAAATTACTTCTGCAGAGTGAAGTGAGTGTTGTTATATATTGGTAACTGTTGGTAAATATGTCAAGTAAAGGCCTTAAGCTTGGGAATTTCTTAAATATGTTAACACATTAATGATAATATTAAAATACATTAAATCCATAAGAGGCAGCAGCCAGGGTGAAGCTCATGGACATGGGACCTTGCAGAAACACAGGCCCCAAGGCATAGAAGGCACTTGTGCCTGGTTTCACCTTCCACTGTTTGAACAAAGCCGCCCATATTTTCATTTCGCCACCAGTTCTGCAAGTTATATAGCCAGTCCCAGGGCCATTATCAATGCCTTGAGGGTAAGAGGGCATTTCAAAACCATCTGGGCATGTTGTGAAATACACAACTTTTTTTGTGTCTCATAGCATTTATAGTAAAATGCAACAGAAAGCATTTCCCTCTGGCTGTGGAGGCAAAGGGTGTGCTTTTGTCAATAGAGGCTATCATTGATTTTCATCACTGATGCTAATCACACAGCCTGAAAATAAGCCCCTGGCTCAGAGTTCCACAGTTCTTTAAAAATCAGATAACAAATCCTGTAAAGACACACTAAAACATCTTTAAATAGTTTCTTATTATACATATTTGAACAGGGTACCAAGTACATCTTGAAAAAATACAGACGATTCTACTCTAAACTAAATTAGATAAACTGGGTACATTTCCCAAACACACAGGAGTTTCACTCTTTGAATTAAAAAAAAAAAAAGAAAACACGTAAACTATCAGGTTAGTCACCACCCTGTGAGGTTACTTTCCATAGAACTCTTTTACTTATCCACAAAAGAAGGACTGCATGTACAAAGCTTGGAAGCGGGCTGCCACATGTTAAGTGTTTGCCATGAAAAGGAGTCACTTTCTCGAGTGCTTTCCAGGAAGGGTTCTGGGGCCCCACCCTCGGCCCAAAAAGAGAAGATAAGTGAAGAAATCTGATCTCCACTAGCCTGGAAGTTCATTGCTGGCAATTTATTTAGCTAACTGCTGCTGGTGTGGGCTAAGGGTATGCTCTGCCCAAGGCATTCTGCTACACTCCACCAGTGTAAGAGAGAGCTCTCCAGAAGTCTATAATGTAGTAGGAAATACGTGAAGAGGGTATCAGTCCTCGAGAGAGCACATGATCTTAACTATCCTACAACCCGACCCCTGCCCTGCTTTCTCCCACCTCCAAGTACACTCCCTCCTTAACTTCAAACACATAAAAGCAGCTGCAAAACTACGACTTGAGCTGTTGCTCCGCAGTTGACGCCATCGGTTTGGCTGCCATAACTCTGATAAAAACCCTCTACAGATTTGGCCATTTCATATTTGGCCCTTTCACCCTCAGCCCAATCCACTGTATGAGCAGACAGAATTTTTATCGCCTTTTACAGATGAGGAGATTGAGGCAGTTAGTAAATGGCAGAGCAGAGACCCACCCTGAGCAGTATGGTTCCAGGGTGCCCTGCCTGTGCATTGAGCGTGGGTTGAGCTGGCCACCGGGAAGGGGAGTGTGCCTCCCAGGTGGCTGGAGCAGCAGGGACAGAGGCGCAGAAGCAAGGAGGAGCAAGGTCCCTTAGAGGGGATGAAGGTGCGTCCCAGGGCTGGGCCACAGAGTGTGTGGACATCTAAAATTCTTAGAAAGTGCTTCGCCTATTTTCCTTCAAAGAAGCAGCAAAGGATTCCCACGTTGTTATCCTTTTGAAGCCGTGGAGCGAATGCTCAGTCCAGGGCCCAGGGCTCTGGCTCTGCTGTGGGCCCTGCAGCCTGGGGGAGGCCACGTGGCCAGGTCCAGTGAGGTCTTGGGGCTGAACTAACCACGTGCCTCCAGCCAGCCCAAAGTGCCTCTGAGTGCATGTGGTGCACTCACAGCTGACTGTGGGTCACAGCAGATGCTGGGCTCTTCTCAGCTATTGGAGCTGCATGGGCCTAGCACCCCGCGCTTGTCTCCCCCTTCATCCCGTACTGTGGGTGAGCCCAGCCTGTTTTGAGGAGGGATTCAGGGTGTCATTGGAACGAAACTGAGCTGCGGTTCAGCACCCGCTCTGGGCAGACCGGGCAGGAAGGGGCTGGCTCACTCTCTCGGGATGTGCTGGGCAGGATTTCCCCTGCGACTGTTTGTGTCTCCGGGGATTTCTCAGGGCTCTGAAAATAACACATCCCTGGCCAGGAGGGATCTAGGGGGAAGATGCCAGATGTGTTTTGAATTCTTTGAAATCTCTAAGCCTCTAAAAAAAATAATCATGGGGTAGGTGGGAGAAGTTCTTTAAAATGTGGCACATTTTCCCCCAAAGCTTAAAATAGAACTTTTCAAGAGAAATAAATGAAAATTTAAAAAATGTATAAATGCTCCTTTTCCTACAAAACAGAAGCACAATGGTACAGCCCCTCCACAGTCATCATCAGCCATGCAGTGAGTCCTTTCCTCCTCTGCTCTAGCAGCCACTCCACGTCATTCCTGAAACCTTCTCCACACAGCTCTGGGCCACACTTTGTATGAAGTCCCTGCTGCTGACGGTGGACGTCAGAGCTTTCCCTCAGGGGGTACCACTGTTTCCCTGATGAATCCCCCAGCCTACTGCCTGTCTTTATCCCCCTGCTTTCCTTGCCAGTGTGAAACTTCCTGAAGACTGTAACACATTCCCCTGTACCTGTCTGCGTTTTTCTGAAAAAATACAGAAAATCCTATTTATGTGCCCCTGGGGAGTATGGCTCAAGTCAGATCCCCCAGGATCAGAGGGGACGTACCCTGGGGTTCAGTGCTGCACTTGCAGAAACGGTGCAGGTTTAAGGCTTGCTTCCTCTTGGTAGGACTTGGGGCCAGCCCTCAGCCTCTCTGAGCTTTACCTTCCTCATCTGTGAAATGGGTGTGAGGATTAAGCAAGTTGATGTGTGCGATGTGCCTGGAAGACACTCAGCCCTGAAAATGCACAAAGCGGGGTGGGTATTCCCCAGGGGCTTGGTAATACCATCTAGTCTAGGGCTCTCTGAGTCTGGTTGTGCAATGAAGGACTCAGAAGCTGGCAGGCACTGCTCATTTCCAGAAGATGGACCCTGCCCAGCCCCAGCTGTGATTTTCTTCCAAATAGTCACTGCCCTGAATTCTAACTGGGTCTCTTGTGGTCAGGGAAGGTCTCTTGTGGTCAGGGAAGGTCTCTTGTGGTCAGGGAATCACACCCCCTTGTGCCTCTGTCCTGTCCTCAGGGCCTCTGTGTCCCTCACTCAGTCTCAGGATATTCTCTTGCACCCAAAGCCAGCTGGTGGCCTGGCCAGGTAACTCATGTCACTGTTCCTTGCTTGAGGTGTCACACTGGAAGGAAACTGCACGAGGCCAACCCCCTTCCTGAGGAGAAGAACCCAAAGAGAGAGGAGTGTGGGGCAGGGTGCAAGGAGGAACGGGGTCTGCCCACAGGGTGGCTTACCGGGCACTAGCCTAGGGGTCATCTTCCCCACACTGTGAGTAGAGTTCTTTACAGTCTACCAGTCTCTATACCCCCTCTCCTCCTCTCTTCCCAGAGGTGGTGAAGGGAGTTACATAGTTGGTGGGTGATCTTGGTTCCGTTTATCATGTGGGCAGAGCTAATATATCAAAAATAGTAAGAAAGGAGCAGAGGCGGGAGAGGGTGTGAAGCGGGGTAGCAGAGACTTGGCCTCTTTGCCATTCCTGCTCTACCCTGAGCAGTGTGAGGCAGTGAACCGGGGAAGGAGTTTGCTCCTCAGGCTCAGAGTTGACAAGCTGAACTCCTGGAAGTCAGGAATTTATGTGGGCCCCATCAACGGCCTTAGCTAGTAACTGCCTGTACGGCTGTAAAGGTCTGCTGGGTGTGAACACCTGTTTCCGAGAACCATAATGAATTAGATCGGACAAGCAGTAACCAGGACACACGCAAATTTTACTCACATACACATATGCACATGTGTATGTTCTGGGGCGTGGGAAAGAAATCAAGAGGAGACACTATAAGCATCTAGTTGTCCTACAGGCAAGACAATTAGCACTGCACTTCTGCTGACACTGCCTCCCTTCCTCTAATGCAAATACGGAGAAGTACAACCGCACATTTTCCCAAAGAGAAAAAAGACTGTCACGGTAGTTACTGTTAACTCGGTTATTACGTTTCTAAAATTCTGATTTCAAGTTTGTCACTGTGAATACATTACACACGCCTCGTGCAGGGGTTCTTTGTAAATGAAGCCTTTCTCACACTCGTCCTGCCCTAGTTTTCCACCCACAACGCGGGTCCTTCTGTCCAAGGGACACAGCCTCTAGGGCCTCACTTGTCCAAAGGGGGCGGGGACCAAGCGGGGCTGCGGGCGGCGGTGCGGGTGGCGCGGTGCGGCCTGGAGCGGGCCTGTTAGCAGAGAGGAAGGCGGTGGCCCCGCGACTTACCTCCCTGGCGGTGACCCCGGTTCCTGGGGAGGAGGCGGCGCCTGGCCTCGGCCTCGGGGCTGTGAAGGGCGGGCTCACCCTTCCGCGGGCAGCTCCAGCTCCGGGCGCAGCGGGCGGGAGGAGGCTGCCGACACCACACTTGTCCTGCGGGAGAGGAGTGGGAATCAGTCTCCAAAGGGGGGCTCGGGGCAGACAGCGTGCGAGGAGCAAGGTCTGGAAGCAGCAGGCCGCCGGGGTGGGAGCCAGCAGGGAGCACCGCCCCGAGGCCCAGCGCAGGCCGTCCCCCGGAACCTGGGCGCGAAGGGCCGATGCCGCGAGCGCGGGGTCCCGCCTCACTCCCTGCGCGGCTGGGACCGCCGTGGGCGAACGGCCGGGCTCGGGGAGGACGCGGGGCCCAGCAACGCTCCCCGGGCCTTGTCGCCTCACAGCGCACGCGGTACAGGCTAAGCTGCCACCCCGCGGGAGGGGAGCGGCGGCGGGCGCGGGCAGCCACCTCCGGAGCCGCGCGGTGGGCACGCGGGCGGGAAGCTCCCACTTGGCCCTGTAACTAGGAAAAGCTTCCCCGAAAAGTTGAAAAGGTCAAGGTTAGCCTGCTGCGAAATCTAAACTAATGACTAAATAAGTGGTCCCAGGACAGGCGTCGCCTTCACCTCCTCCGCGAGCTTCTCCTCGCGATTCCCTCCGCGCTGCACCCGCTCTGTTCCCGCCGCATCTTCACTGGAACGTTCACTTCCGGGTCACCCACGGTGGTCCCCGTACGCACCGAGGACTCCAACAGGCAGGCAGCGTGCGCGTGTACGTGCGTGCGTGCATACGTGCGTGAGTATGTGCGCGCTTGCGTGCGAGGGAAGGAAAGGGGGTGACCTTTCTCGCGCTCTGCCTTACGCCGTAAAGATGGCCACCTGCTCGCAGCTTCGCCTTCTGCTCACGTGCACCTGCCCGCCTGGCAGCGACCGCGGCGCCCGCCCTCAGCTGCAGGGCTGTTCCGCGGGGCGGGGGGAGACCGGGTGGTGAATTCGAACGCGGTTAATTTGAATAAAGCTGTAATTTGAGTAATTCTGGTTAACTTGAGTAAAGCTGCGTTGGGGTTTGCGGGTGGATGCGTTTTTGTTCTGGAAAGCAAACAGGACCCTTTTCAGTGCTCGGAGTCTTGTCCAGAAATGAGCCAGGCGGCACGAGGCCCTGGCCGAGCTCCCTGAGCGCCGTGCTGCCGCTGACCCTTCCACCCACCCCCACCTGCCACCTGCCACCTGCCACAGCCCACCTGCCACCAGCCACCGCCCACCTGCCACCGCCCACCTGCCACCAGCCACCGCCCACCTGCCACCGCCCACCTGCCACCAGCCACCGCCCACCTGCCACCGCCCACCCGGGCTCTGGGTTCTTGCAGCAGGAGGCGGCCACCTGCCGGGCTCCAAGCAGCGCCCGGGGCTGAGGCAGTCGGGGGTTGCAGCGCTCCCGGATGGCTCATGAACTGCTCCGGGCAGAGAAGTTGGGCTCAGACCGTAGGAACTAGAACGGTCTGTTCTGTTCATAAATGTCTTTGGGTTTTCTCCGAGTTTATTTGGAAAAAATGCCAGGTGCTGTCCATATATCTAAGGGATTGTAACTCACTAATATGGAGTACAACTTTGTTACTCTTTTTTATTTTATTTTTATTTTTCAACTACAGTTTATATTATTTTGTATTATCTCAGGTGCACAGCATAATGTTGCCCCTGACATTTCGTACCCAGCCGCCCTGTACACAGTTATTACAAGGTTGCCGATTGTCTGTCTGTACCATCAGCGCCTGCCTCTGCCCAACGCAGAGCGTGTACCCGCAAGTGCCTGAGGGGCCCGGCAGGAAAGCTGAGTGGGGGAAGTGAGCGATAGGGCGCGGTGGGGACTGTGGAAAACGGCAGAAGCCATGCTGCGTCCAAAGGGGAGCCGCTCACTGGCACCACCTAGGATGTGCCCTCAGGGTTCCTGCCAATTATTTCAAAAGCCAGTAAATAAAAGTTCTATTAAATGTTAAGGAATGCTAAGCATTTATGTAAACATAGCGGGGAGCAACGCTCTGACCTCTGGCCCAGTTCATCCTCAGAGTCCTGTGCAGATTTAGAGCCCAGGAAAGCATTCAGACGATACACAGCCTCTGGTGATGTGGGCAAGATATTTGAATATTTTTAATATGATATTTATAAACCATATTGAGAGTAAGAGATCTAAATCTATATTATAATCTAAATGATTCATTTGAGCTTTTAAAACTATGGACACACATAATCAATGACAGTAAAAGGAAGTAGTTTCTTCAGAAGTCTGCTCTGCAAGTGTTGTTCCACATTTTAATCTTGGTCTAGACACTTTTTTCCCCCTTTCGCTTCTCTTTTCATTGCTTTCCTCCCCTAGCTGCCCCCTCCTCCTTCTTTGCATTTCTTTGAGGTCCCAGAAGAACTCTACACCCCCTGGGGCTTGAGCTCTGCACCCAGAGACCGAGCTGAGTGAGGTCATGAAACAGAAAGCACCCAGCGTTAACCATATTTCACAACAAAGCCACCTTAGCGCTCACACCCCGGGGGAAATTTTTGAAACGCACTGAAATAGGAAACAAGTGATGTAGTAAGTACCTGGTGAACGGAAATAATTGCTCCTTTGCCTTTCCATGTGGGGCTGAATTTCCAGCCCTGAGTGGGGCTGGATGTGGCTTCTCACAGTGAAAGTGCTGGCTGGCCATGCTCTGTTGATACCCAGTCTGCTCCCCCAAGAACCTGACGGGGGGAGGGGGGGTGATCTAGGATCTTCAGGGTCCTGCCGAGGTCAGGGTCAGCGTGTGGCCTGAATAAGCTTTGGGAGCAGCTTGAGAGGGGAAGGAAAGACTGTTCAGTGCACGGTGGAGGTGGCGTAAACATGCTCAGTGTGCCATTCACTGGACAGGAGCAGGGTCACAGTTCACTCCAGTCCTCCTCCTCGGATCGGAATTCCTTCCTTATGCCTGAGGGTTTGACATAAAGGAGTGGACAGTGACCAGTATCTGGGCGTTCTCCAAATGACTGGTGCCCTCGCAAAAGGGAAAAAGTGCTGTCAAATTGATTTCAGTAGTCGGGAGCCTGAGCTTGGACCCACCTTTCCTAGGGGCTGGGGCTTAGAGGCAGCACAGAGGTGGGTCCTCTCTCCACACAGCGGGATTTGCCGCATTTGCAGCCGCCCCGAGTGAGGTCATGGGCACACTTCTCTCTCTGCAGTCACGTTATTTCAATGCGGTTTCTCCTGCGGTCTGCTGTGGCCTTGTTGCCCAACACTAGGCTTCTGCAGCGGCTCATCTTTGCTCATCCCCCCTCTCTTACTATTTATTTTCAAACTTGACTCCAACCAATAGCACGAGTTACCACGTCCTTCGATGGAGCTAACCTCCCCTGGATGCCTGCCGCGGGCCAGATTAATCTCTTTACTCTCATTCTTTTTAATCCTGACAACATTTTAACATGACTCATTTTATAGATGAGGGAACTGAGGCTCAGCGACGTTCCATACTCTGCAGATCACATAGCTACCAAGTGGCAGATCTGTGAGCTGGAGTCAGGGCTGTCCCTTCTCTACGTGTCCAAATTCTATCTCCTAAATATTTCTCACTCACCCCTTCCTTTCCATCTGGTTGCCATCACTGAAGCTCCAAGCTCTCAGGGCACGTCGCCTGTATTACTTCAATAGTCTCTGATGGTTTCTTGCTTCAGATCTTAACTCTTTCGACTCTGTGTCCCCTGCCATCCTCTACATTTCTATCCAAGGAATTAAAAAAAAAAAAAATGATTAAACCCTTCCCAGGCTTAAATCCTGCAGCGCCCCCACCACGTGAGATTCTCTGGGCTGTGTGATGGGCCTTCTCTTGCCGGGCAGTCTGTCCTCTGATTGTCTGCTGGTCTATCTCCCTCCTCTGTTGTAACGTAGACTCATTTCCACACCTCAGCCAGTAGCTGGAGGTGGAAAATGCACAGTGAATAAATGAGTGAAAGAAGCAAAGATGTATTGAACCGCACTTGAACCTGCGTGTGCCTTGCTCCGTTTGCTTTCCGCCAAGGCCATCTGGATGTGTCTTGTCCTTTATGGCGTCTCAGCCCTGACCAGTCTGCAGCCAGGGGCAATGTCGTGGCCTGACGGGGAGCAGCAGCAGCTGGTGGAGCCACAGGGAAGCAAATCTGTCTCCAGCTGTGCTCTCGAGCAGACAAAAGTGGGGTGACAAAAGAAAGGATGGAGCCAGGGAGGCTCGGTCCCAGGGTGGCCTGGCCAGGCTCACCCACTCGGCCCCCCATCCTGGCTGTCTCACCAAGCTCAGCGCATTCTTTATCATAAAAACAAACCCTCGCTGTGCGCCTACTGGGTGCCAACCAGTGTTCCAGGAGAACCTCATCCAACCGGCAGAAAGCTCTTAACTCTCACCTGGAATTATATCAAGGGTCCTGTTCTTTCCTTTCCCTTTCTAGGTTGTATAATAAACAAATAAAAGTATTTATGGTACTTCGTTACAAGTGACAGACACTATTTATTCTCTCTCTACTGGTTGTCTGGCCTTTTTTTAATATTGAAATTTTATTTGGGGGTTATAGTTGCCAATTTTTTCCCTGTGATGTTATCATTAGTTCTTTAATATTTTCTCTAATAATTAAAGGTTTAGAGTTCAGAGAGCTTTCACCACATCATCTCACTTGGTTTAAATTCTCACCTACCCTGTGGATTGGGTGGGAATGCTCAGGCCCTATTTGCAGATGGGCGGCCTACGGCTCAGAGAAGGTGAGGGGCAGACGGGGTCAGTGGCAGGAGGAGGGTGCAACTCCAGGTCCCCAGACTCTCGGTCTTACATGAGAACTCAGCCTGTTCAGTGGCATGTGCGTGTTTGTTGACCTCTTTACAGACCATCGTCCACGGGCCGCCCACCCGCGTTAAGGCCGCGGATGGAACGTCCCGCTTGTAGACACTGAGCGGAGGGGCTGGCCGGGGGCTCGGGGGAAACCGCTCCCAGCGCAGCCGGGTGGGCGCCCGCGTGGGCGCGAGGGGCAGGAAGCAGGTGGGTGCCGCCTGCACGTGAGCTCACCCTGGGCAGCCTGCAGTTGGCCGCCTGGCCCCCCGACAGCTGGAGCACCCTCAGGGTGGCCTTGCAGTGTCCCCAGTCCCAGCTTGGTGGTCATGAAGAGGCAGAGGCGGGGAACTCTAGCCCAGGGGCACCTGTGGCTGAAGGTCAGCGTGGATTCAGCTGGATTTGAAGCACTTTTCACGCTCCCCAAGGATTTCTTCAATAGGAGTCCCAGGATGGCTTCGTGGGGGAGGGGCAGAGCTGGTTTTTAAAAATCAGACTCTCAAAGGGCTCCATGTCCCCAAGTGTTTAAGATTCACTATCCTATAGGAATTTCATGAATATATAAATAATACACTACATCCAAAGTGGATGGGTCGTGAATATTCCCCAGTTTGTGGTATATTGTCCTGCTCACAATGTCAGTGTCTCCTGCTGTCCTTCGGACACGACCGGTGGGGACCTGCCTTTTCTACCTGCAGTGGCCCCGCCCAGCCTGGCCACCTCCCACTTGCCTCTCAGAACCCAGCTCAGCTTCACTTCCATGCTCCAGCCGTCTGCGGCTCCCTGGGCACACCTGGGCACCTTCCCCTCAGCTTCCCAGCACCTCACTCTGGCTCTCACGCCTGTCGCTGTTCTGTTCATCTGTCACTCCATTAGGAACACCTTGAGAGCAGGGCCTTTGTGTATCTACCTCTGCATCCCTAGCACCCAGCTCTGTGCCAGGAACACGGAAGGTGCTCAGTGAGTCTGTGTTTGGCTGACATCTGGAAGCCAGGCTAAGGGGAGCAGACAGGAAGCCAATTCTGAGCTAAATCAGGTCAAAAGCTATGGTTAGCCTGATTCACACAGACCTCTTTAAATGTCATATGAAAATTGTCACTTCCATTTGGATGGTCTAGTCACCGTGACAACCAGGACAGAAATGTCAGCGACTTATTGAGCATCTATTGTACGCAAAGCACTTAATTGGAGGCCCTTCTAAGAGGACGTGTAAATTCTGTTGCTTAGGTAAAGCTCATGGAAGGTTTAGGGTTTGAGCCCTGCCTCGTCCCGTGACCTCACGCACCACCTGGGTGCGATGTTCTGCGCTTAGATGCTCCCACAGGTGCTCGGCGTTTCTAAGACCCAACATCCAGGAGCAAAGGTCCATTGGCCGGGAAACCGGGTTTCTTTGGAAGGAGAGCAGATCCGATCGTAAGAGTCAGATCCCTTGACCTGAGGGAGCAGCACTTGAAAGCGCAGCACAAATAGTGACACGGAGGCAAAGATGTGAAATCCGTCCGTGCTGGCGGAAGACGGACACACTTTAACTTCCTTTACCACCAGGAATCCCATTAACCACGAAAGCAGTTGTGCTCAGAACCGACCATCGCTCGGCTCTATAAACCAGGTCCCCATTCATGGTTGTCCTCACCTTCCCGTGGCTGTTAGCTTAGGGGAGGCCCTTAGTGTCCCTACGTACTTTGAGCCTGTGTTTGAAGTTGTAGCCGCTGGTGACGATGGTAAACGTCATCAGGGTGCCTGGGGGCAGATGCTGCTTCTCCGCTGGCGAATGTCAGCTGCCTCCCACCTCACCCTCCGCCCAGAGGTGCTCGGGCATCTCCCCCGCCCATGGAGGGCGAGGCGCGGCCTTCCCGTGGGGCGCCGGGGTCCCCCAGGCACGCCGCCCTCCTGCAGGCCAAGTGCACCGCATGGGCTTTCAGGCAAGTTTCCCTTGTGTTTGAAGAGCGCGGGAAAGTGGTCCTCACCTGCCTGCTAAAGAAAATAGTCCCCATCACTTTCCCAGAGAATTTGCCACCCCCTTCTGTCCCCTCTTCACGCCCCACTCTGTGGTCCTGCACTTTGTGACTGAGGGTCGCTGGCCACATTAAGGTCCCAGCTCCGTGACGCTCAAGCCCCCTGAATGTACAAAGCTCTGATCTGCTCCAGGCCCCTCCTCTGCCTCCCCTCCCCCCTCCCCTGCTCCCCTCAGATCCCCAGAGCACCAGCCTCAGCCGCCCGCACACCTCTCAGGGTGATGGTGACTCCAGGGAGGTCCTGCTGAGTCTGAATGGTCCCCCAGGCCTTTCTGCTCTCCTGTCTCCCCCACCCTTTCACAAAAGTCATGACATCAAACCGATGACTCACAGGCACCCATCAGGCAGCAGCTGTGCAACCTTTATTCTCAAACGAGGAGGAGTAGGGAGGGAAAATCCCGTCTGCCGCCGCTGCGCGGGCTTCCTCCCAGATGCTGCGCGCCCGGCAGGGCAGAAACCGCCTGTGGGCTGCTCCGAGCTTTCAGGTTCAGGGTGGCGCCCGCAGGCGCCGGGGAGCACCTCCCCGAAGCGGGCCTCCTGGGCGAGCCCGCGTGGACTGAGCCCTGTGTGCCTGGGGCTTTGTGCCCAAGGCGGGGCTGGGGTGAGGAGAGACCGCAGTGTGACCCCCGTCATGCCATTTCAGGTCCCTCGAGCCCCACTTAACTCAAGGAGTTTTAGGTGAGAGCTGAGACTCTGGCATCGACCGGATCTGAACTGGGTCCCCAGCCCTTATCATCTGTGTGCCAACTCCCCACCCTTGGGAGTCTGATGGCATGGTCACTGTATCCGCTTCTGCAGGCAGGTTTGGGGGTGAGTGACACAGTGGGGACGCAAAGCGGCATCTGGCCTGTGGGAAATGCCTGTCTGGCACCCCTTCCAGGCTCTGTCCTGCCAAAGTTCCCTCCGGGGGTGAGTAAGGTCCTGAGGGAGGGACACGGGTGGTTATCCAATTTGGACCAATTCAGTCAAGAAAGGATCACATTTAAACAGCGCTCTTATGCTTACTACATTTCGCATTTGTGAGATGTTTTTTCCTGCTCTTCGGTCTTTTTGGAGTGCTCCCCCATGATACGGAAAATGCCTGGTGAGTCAGGGAGCAGCCTGACCTTGGGCCCGGTGACCTTGGGCCTAGGGACAGGCCGAGGCCTCCTCTGCGTAATTTGTCTTCACGGCTGCTCATGCTCTGCTGTGGATGGAAACTCCCCCAGAGACAGGGACCACGGAGAGGTGATGACATGAAAAGCAAGCCAGGTGACGCCTCTGCTCAGAGAGGCTGGCTTGGTGGGCTCCGTGGGAGCAGGTTCATGCGGTGGGTGTTCACCGACCTGGTGGGTGGTCACCTTCCTCGTGAGTGTTCACCTGCCTGGTGGGCGGCCTCACCCTGCTGAAAGCCGGGTCTGCAGCTGACAGAAGTGGTGCTCAGCCAGGCTCCTGAGCTGCGGAGACGAAGGGAGTGGGGCCCGTCTGGGTCTCTCCCTCTGCAGGGAGCAGCAGTGTTCTCAGGAAACGCCAAGTCCCTCTGGAGTAGGCAAGCGCCAAGGAGGCTCACACCTGCACGCCTGGACTGCTGGGTGGGACTGCCTGAGGGCCCTCTCATCTGGCGGTGCAAAAGAGGGGGTCCCCTGTGCAGCTGCGTCAGGTCATGAATCCCTGCCTAGGGCCCATTTGCAGAATTTCACGATTCATATGCCTCCAAATATGAAGCTTGGAAACCACTATTGTTTTGAAAACAATTAGGTCTCCTTCCCCTCCCCCCAAAGGCCCACATGGGTCTGGTCAGCTTTTCCAGATGGGACGGGGGCAGGGTAGATGAGTGAGGTTGCAGGCCTGAAGCCCTGAGGTTTTGGCCAGTGATTGGCATCTCTGCCCTCTGCAGGGTGACAGCTGTATACGGTGACTGCCAGGCCCTTCTCAGCACGAAGGTGACATGCTTTGGGTCTGTTGGGGCATTTCCTTTCTCATAGTACAGTATGAGTTTCGACCGGAAATCCATTGATGTATCATAACATGGCACATGCTGTTCTTTCATTCAGTCATTCAACAAGCATTTAAACAACCATGCTCCCCAGTACTGAACACAGAGTGAGAATTACAAAGACGAGCAAACAGGACACATGTTGCCCTGCGGAGTTTATATTCTAGTGAGGGGCACAGATCAAGACAACTAATTAAACTACGGCCTCACTGCAACTAGGATAAGTGCAGCAAAGGAGAGGAAGGGGCTGGAAAGCATGAAATGAAAGACCTGCCCCAGTCTGGGGTGTTGGGCAACTTCTGTGAGGAAGTGATATCTGAACTGAACTCTGAAAAAGGAGAAGTGAAGTAGGTGAGTGGAAAAGCTTGGACAGAGGGAACAACACATGCGAAGGCCCTGGGGTGGGAGCTAGCATACAAGGTGGGGGAATTGAGGGAAGATCAGTTTGGATGGGGCACAAGTCGAGGTTGGGGGAGGCAGGGTGTGAAATGAGGAGGTGGGGCCAACTATAAAGGCCACATGAATTAGTTGTCTGAGTTTTATCCCAAGAGCAGCTGGAAACGTTGGAAGCAGAGCAGTGATGTGGCCGGATTTAACGTTCAGATGACCTCACCTGGGCTGCAGTGTAGACGATCCCTCAACAGAATGTTGGCAAACCAGACTCACCAGCACAGCGAAAGGACTGTAGTGTGATCAAGGAGGGTTTATCCCTGAGATGTAAGAATGGCCCAACATACACAAGTTAACAAGTGTGATATACCACATTAATACAATGAAATACAAAAATCATATGATCATCTTCATAGGAACAGGAAAGCACTTGACAAAATACAAATCTTTTCATGATAAAAATTTTCAACCAGTTGGGTGCAGAAGGAACATCCCTCAACATAATCAAGGTCATTTGTGACAAGTGAACGGCTAACATCAAACTCAGCAGTAAAAGGTTGTATGCTTTTCCTCTAAGATCAAGACAAGGATGCCCCTGTCCCCACTTTTATTCAACATAGTTTTGGAAGGTCTCGCAAAAGAGTGAAATTGGACCCGATCTTACACCACTCACAAAAATTAATTCAAAATGGATTAAAGAGTTAAATATAAGACCTCACACCATAAAACTCCTAGAAGAAAACACAGGAGGAAAAACTCCTTGCCATCGGTCTTTGCAAAGATGTTTTGAATAGGTCACCAAAAGCGCAAGACAGAAAAGCAACAATAAATAGGTGGGACTGCCTGGCCGGCGTGGCTCAGCGGCTGAGCGTCGACCTAGGATCCAGGAGGTCATGGTTTGATTCCCGGTCAGGGCACATGCCCAGGTTGCGGGCTCGATCCCCAGCAGGGGCGTGCAGGGGGCAGCCGATCAATGACTCTCTCATTATTGATGTTTCTATCTCCCTCTCCCTCTCCCTTCCTGTCTCTGAAATCAATGAAGACATTTAAAAATAAATAAATAGGTGGGACTATATAAAAATAAAAAGCTTCTGCTTCATCAAAAGAAAAGCAATCAACGAAATGCAAAGGCAACCTATTACTTTCCCCATTTCTCCTCCTAGGCCTTCCCCTCACCCCTTCACTCATAAGCAACGAGGTGTCTTTCCTTTCCTCCCGACTCCTACTTCCTTTATTTTCCCTGCCACTCAGTTTAGTGCTGTTTCTCTCATGTGTTCACACTGCTCACGCACAGGTCAAAGAACAAGGGTCTTCATGCTTGAGGATGAAGAGCTGGTCTCACACTTTTTTTTTCAATACCCCAAACACCTACCCCAGTCTGAGTGTACAGCTGGGGTTCGAGAATGGTTAGCCACATGAATGTCTTAGAAAACAGTGGTTCTCCACCGAGGTGACCCTGGAGGCAGGAAAGCTGTGCATTCCTTCTACCCGGGTACAGCGTCCATGGCACCGATACCGTTTTGCTATTTTAAAATCTGCGTCCATTTTTCCTTCTACTGGAGTCCATACACTTTGGGAAGATCCCAAACAATGAATTTTGGAGAAAATTTCTCTGAGAACTGTCAACTCAACTTAGGTTAGACGCCTATTTAGAATTCTGTGGACAACTTTTTCTTTTCACGGGGCTTTTTCTTGCACATGGTAGGCACTCAAATTTTGTTCAATAAATACAAATACAGAAAGAGAAAACCCTCTTATTTTAGCAGAAGAATGCATGTGTCCAGCTGCACAGCTATCACGTGCACGGCTGGGTCGGCCGGTTTATCTTCAGGGCTCCCAGGAAGAGAGCGCGGGCACATTGCACGAAGCTCTGCCCGCAGCTGGAGGAGGCCGCGCCACGCCTCGCCTCGCCTCGCCTCTGCCGCGACGGATCTCTAGTTCTCCCTGGTGGCAGGTCTGTGCACTGCCATGGGTGTTTCTGAGGCTCCAATGAGGTACGCTAGTAACGGAATGGACTTGCAGAGCTTGCAGGGTCCTTAAAGGCTTTTGATTCCATTATTTCTCCCACTGGAGTGTTGTGACCGATTCTGGAAAGCCTCTGAATTCTCTGTAAGATTAAAACTTCGATTGAATTTCGGGGATGATCTAAAATATAAGTGTGCTCTGGGTTCCATGGATGGCCACTTTCTAAGACAGGCTGCTCTGAAACTCTGCTCATTTGTGTTTGTGCTTGTGCCAACTATTACTAATTCAACTGCCAAAGGAGGCCCAGTGAGGCTCGGGGTCCCCGTACGAGAAAGGTTGTGCAGGTTGAGAACCCCACGCAGCACCCCGCAGCATAAGCAACCCCAGTGCCAAAGGCCTGCCAGTTAGCACCTCACTGCGGGGAGGGGCAGTGTTGTTCAGAAAGGTGACATCCTTTCTCACATCAGTTTTTTCCAATTGAGTTCTATTGACTTGTAGTGCTGTTATTATTTATTTATTTTAAAAAATATGTTTTTATGGACTTCAGAAAGAGGAAGGGAGAGAGCGCGAGAGAGAAACATCAGTGATGAGTCATTGATCGGCTGCCACCTGCACGCTCCCTACTGGCATGTGCCCTGACCGGGAACCCAACTGTGATCTGGTTTATAGGCCGACGCTCAACCGCTGAACCGCGCCAGCCGAGCTATTATTTATTTTTTAAATGTTTTTAAAATGTGCTTTGGTGATACAAAAGAACTATAAGCCTAAGTGGTTTACACCTTCTCTTATAACTGCATATGTACGTATTACAGTAAAAACGAAGGAATCCAACGGGGCAGGTCTGCAAACTTCCCCTGTAAGAGTGGTCCAGGCGTTACCCACGCCGAGATGATGCCGCCAGGCCTCGGCGAGTGACGTCGTCCTCCCAGCCTCCCGGAGGCCTTGGGTCAGAACAGAAATGCACGGAAGAGATGAGCTTTCAGACTCGCAGTCCTGTGTTCCCTCCACGGTGCCAACCCGAATTATACGGATTAAAAAATCTACTTTGTTACAGATAAACCCTGCTCTTTGCTGCACTTTGTAGTGGGGATCTGATCTGCAATCATTTAAAAATAACAGACAGTGGGTATGTTACTCACTTTCATGTTGATTCAAGTCAGAATGTATTTCCCATTGCTCCCTGCACTTTTCTTAGCACCGTAAAACATAACATGGGACTCTTGCCCAAGAACACTTTATGATTAAATTTTTCAGAAAGACACGTATGGAGTTTTAAACTATTAATTAGGTGCAGCAAGGTAACGCTGCAGAGGGGTGGTACACTGTCACCTTTCGTGCCCCCGCCAAGTGTCTCCTAACACTGCGCTCCTTCTCTGCACCCCAGCAGCAATCTTCCTAATCTGCAGACTCTCCTAGGAAGCTGAGACCGGAATCCCACCCCCTGGCACCTCAGGCGCTTCCGCCGTGGACTCTGGGGCCTCCCCTCCGGTCCTCCAGAAGTGGCCTGGAGTGCACCTCAGGTCCCCGCAGGGATGTGGCAGACTGGCCTCCAGGAGGAGCTCAGCCTCTGCTCAGCACACCGCATGAGATGTTATCGTGAGTGAAGCTCTTGGGGCAGAATCCAGGGCCCTGCAGGCCGAGGTCTCCTTCCGTCAACAGTTACTCTGCCATCAGCCCACGGGGGCGACCGGCTAAGAGCAGCAAGCTCCCTGTGGTTGGCCAGTGGCCCTTGTCACCAGTGGGGCTGCACATGCCAAAAGCACTGCTGCCACGAGAGTGTTTGTGTACATGTGTGGGTACGTGTGTGCTTACATGTACATGTGCGTGTGTGTTTGCGTGCACACGGGCACACACATATGCATGTTCACAGGCTGCCTGGTGGTTTCCAGCCATTGTAGGGAGCGGAGCAGCTCCGGGTAGAGTTTGGGTTTTTCGGGCAGTGAGTGATGCTCCATTGGGGACCTCGAGAGCTGTGACTAGGGTGGTGTATCCCTGACTCAGTTTGGACTCTCAGAGATGTTGTGACTCCAACTCAAATCCCCAAACACAGATGTTCCCTAATTCTGGGCTAATTAGCTATAATCCAGTGAGTGTCCTTTGAAAGTATATATGTCCTTTATCTATAACAGGAGGAAGTAAGTTTGTGAGAACCAGGACCATTCATTTCAAGTGTAAATGACCCATTCGTCTCTAAACAGGCACCTTTTGTTGTTTCTTACCACCCTGGGTGGGCTAGGCCAGCTGGGCATGGCCGACAGTGGGACAATGTCATCACTCCTCTTCTCACAGGTTGGCCTGGGCTCCTTTACAAGGTACCTGTCACCTTTGCTGATGTCCCTCGGGCCAAGACACATCACAAGCCAAACCCAGCTTCAAGGGGGGTGGGGGGTAGACACCTGGGGGCGCAGGGGACAAACGAGCCACAGTCACATGGGTTGAGGGACTGGGGATTTTTTGGGCATCTCCCCACATCTAAAGAGCAAAGATGAAGTCACTATCCCTACACTCTTAGGATTCAGAGTCTGGGGGCCCATGACCCAGTGTCAGAGCTGAGTAAACCCAAGAGTGCCACAGTGGGCCCCTGTGGTGGGCAGAGGCCACCAGCAGGCTGCCCAGGAGGGTGACTCTGCAAGCCCTAGCCAATGACCTGAGAGGCGGGGGCAGGTGGGCAACCCTGAAAAAGCTGCACTGGGACAAGGACGGGGTGTCTGGGATGGGGGAGCCGGCTGAGGTGGAGCCTGGTGGGTTGCAAGGAGCGGTGGCAGAAGAGGCACCAACTACAGCTCATTTGACATAACAGAAAGGGTGTGGCCACAATATTATTTTTAGTCGCTCACATTCTTGCTCAGGTGACTCTTGAAATTTTACTTAAAAGGTTGTACAACTCTTTCCCCCCCTGGCATTTGTTGGAGTAAGTGACACCGTAGAATGAAAAATATGTGGGTGAATTTATAGCCCTAGTCTAAGGATGATTTATTTAACTCTTTTTCAGTTTCAGGTGCATGTTGCTATTTCTGTGGGAGTCGCCTTTCTTATCCCAATTATATGATCAAAGGAAAACACACTTAAAATGTGTAGCTGAGGCGGTTTCGACTCCAGCGTTTTGGATTGAGTCCGGCACAAGAGTCCTGCAACCTGCAGAGCTGGAATCGCCGAGAGGTTCCCGTGGCCCGCGGCCGCGGCAGCAAGAGCGGGGCTCGTGTGAGGCGCGGGCCACGCGGCAGCTCCACAAAGGGCGTGAAGTGTGCCGACCGGGTGCTCCAGGCCACCGGGGCGCCAGGCCACGGGCTTGCTTTGCTCTCTGGTCCTGAGTGACACCAGCCTCTGTGAGAGGGCCTGCAACCCCTCGTCCACCCCTTTCACTCCCTCCCCAGCCGCCTTCTCAGTCCCCCCTCTATTCCTCTCCCCCTTCCCTTCCTTCACCCGAGGAAGTAGCTGCCCCCCACCCTCGTAGGTCCCGTCCCTAAACTCTGAACAGAACAGGGGCAAGACCTGCCATGCGGTTCCGTAGGATGGGAACGATGGGCTACTTTTCCAGAGGGACAGGCAGGAGCTTCCCTCAGGAGACAAGAGAAAGGACAGCAGGTGGCTCAGAAAGTGGAGTTTTTAATATCATCTTTTTCACTTTTGCAGTCCCCTCCGCCCAAGCTCCTGGCCTCTGCCCTCGCCCCCGGGTTTGGCACAGAGTGCAGGGGGAGAACGAATGTGGGGACAGGGCAGTGCCCTCATCCTCAAAGCTTCTGCATGGGGGGGGGGGTGATGATGGCGCAGTCGGCGGCTCCGAGCCTTCGGCCCAGCCGGCTTGGTGCGTCACCTGGACTGCGTGGGGAACTGGGACTGAACAATGGGGGAGATCTGCGCTGTATCTACTCAACCAAGCACCCGAAGGTGTTCGCGCAGGATGTTCAACGCAGTGCTGTTTAGGACAATGAAGTGCTGGCAACACTGACCTGTTCACCAATAAGCCAGTGGTTTAGAATTCTGGTATTTCTTCCAATGGAATACTGTGCAGACATTAAAACATAAGACTTTAAAAATGTGGGCCTCTACTTACTGAAATTAAAACATATTCACTATGTATTTTTAAATTAAAAAACACTTCGCAAAATGTTATAAAAATGTTGAGCATGAGGGGTTGTTTTTTGGTTAAAAAAAACAACAAACACCCAAAAGTATCACTCTCTGTATCTATGCATGGAGAAACCTGGAATGATGAACACTGACATGTTAGCTGCGATTTTCCCCCTAAGTGGTGGGATTCGTGCGTACCCTATGGCCTTCTTAGTAGGTTTCTTTCTGCATTGCCTGACATCTGAAAATAACGTGAACATTTTTGGAATCAGAAAATCATTAAAAGTATTGTTATTTTGAAAATGAAATCCACTTTGTGCACAGCCTCAGTAAGGTCATGTTTTTTGAGAAACGAATAATTCTAGATTAGTAATCAGGACTCGCCTGTGTACTCGCTTCCCTTTCAGGAACATAATATCACTCTCACGGCCTTGGTTTCCTCTAAATCGATGGTCCTCACACTTAGTGTGCACCCATCCCCTGGAGGCCGTGAGAATGCAGCTCGCTGGGCCGAGGTCCAGGGTTTCTGACTCAGCTTGTCCCGGTGGGGCCCGAGAACTCGCATTTCTGACAAGCTCCTGGGGGGACTGATGCTGCTGGTCCCACTTTGACAATCATCAGTCAAATGAAGGAAAAAGTGCGTCCAAATTAGAAGTCACGATCCCCTTCCCAACTTTCCCAAAATTTCTAGAATAAGTGCTCCTTTAAAAATATGGCATACAAAATTTCCTGAATTTTTATGAGAACATTTTTTTCTTAAACTATGCAGCACATCTGTATAAATCAATATTCTAAATATAGCGGACCTCCAAATGCCTGTAAACTGGATTTCAGATAAAACCAGGTCTCCCCTGTGTGTCCTGGGACACGCCAGCTGACATTTTGTGTATATTATGTTGACAACTACTGTTTGCATTGCAAGATATTTTTGCAGTTCTGTCTATTTGACAAATTCTTGGCCCGAAGCCGCTGCTCAGAAAGTCACACTATTGCTGACATTGTATGTTAAAGAATCTCAATGAACCAGAGGGGTGCACACCCTGGTTGGAGTTTTCCTAAACATTTCATCTCTCTGCTCTGCTTGTCTTCCACAGGCAGCCAGCGGGTGCACGGTGCCATTCCCCTGGGACCTGCCTTCAGAAGGTAGTGCCTCACCCGTCTGGTCAGCGGGGGGTGCTGTGCTACTGGTCAGTGCCAGGCTCTGCCCGGGTCCCTCGGCCCTTTCTCACCACGTCTGTGTGCTCCAGACCCTTTTTTTGTTCGTTAACCCTCACCTGAGGATATTTTCCCCCCATTGATTTTTAGGGTGGAAGGGAGGGATGAAGGGGGGGGGGGAGAGAGAGAGGGAAACATCTCTGTGAGAGGGACACATCGATTGGTTGCCTTCCACACATGCCCTGACCAGGGCCAGGAATGGAGCCCGCTACCTTCGGTCCGAAGGCCGACACTCTAACCACTGAGCCAAACCAGCCAGGGCTGCCCCTGACCCTTTTAAAGGCCTGCCCTTGGGCTGTGGCAGCTCGGTCCCAACACCTACAGGGTCCTCGGCTCCCGGGGGGGGGGGGGATGACCCTGAGGTGTAATTTACCCCCCAAGGTCCCCGTGTGGGCTCAGCTGCCCCTGCCTCTGTGGGGCTGGGGCTTGGGACTGAGCCTCTGCTGGGACCCTGGCTCGCCTCCCTCCCTCCCGAGCGGCCCTGGGGGCATTGCCTTGTCATCAGCACAGTGCCTGGATCTTCATATGGGGCCTGGATCTTCATCTCGGGGCGTTGTTGGGGAGTTCCGACCGAAGGCGTGGGTCCACGTGAGGCGACAGCCATCAGATGTACCCGAATATGCGTCCCTGACAGGATTATTATCGACAATAAAATGTGGGGTGGGCACTGCGCCTACCGGTAAGGACGCATACAGACACGAGGCACAGCTGATGTCCTGGAGGGAACCACAGCCTGTTTGGAAGATGTAAAACTTGCAGCAGAAATTTTAATAACACCCTGGGCAGGAGGTCATTTCAGACATTAGCCTGTGTTTTCACCTTCAGGCCACTCTTTGCATTCCTCCCCGTGGGGCCGGAGCAGCCACACTGTCCCCCTGTCCTAAGAGTGACATGGAAGAAGTCCCAGGAACACCCACCAGGATGGAGGATGACCTGGTCAGGAGCCTGAGATGCCTCAGTGGGGACTTGTGGGAACAGGTAACGGGGCCCAGACGGCACCTTCCCAGGGGCTCTGCGCCCTCCAAGCCTCCTGAATGCAGATGCAGCTCCAGGGAAAGGAGAGGGAGACCCCGATGGGCTGAGGTTACAGTTCTCACCTTGGCGGGATGGAGAGTCACAGAGAAATCCAGCCGAGGGACAGAAAACAAGAGCTGAGACCCGCACCACTACACACGCAGGGCAAATGCTGACCGGCGGTGCGGGAGGCAGCCCCATGCTGTTTCACAGGCACGTGAAACCTTCATGGGGTCAGAGAGGCCCTGCCACGCGTGTGTCTTCTTGTATAAAGTGTCTAATGCCTTAGATCTTCAGGGAAGTAAAATAGTTGGTTAAACCAATAAATAAGAAAAACCTATGCAAAATCACACCCATATTTTATGCTTTGCTTTGACTTGCTTTACTTTTACGTTTGCCCAAGGCCAAGTAATCCCCAATTCAAGGCTGGTTAGAACTCAGCCGAGGAGTTTTAACAAAGCAGAGGCAGGTCAGCCTTTTCAAAGCAAAACATTGGAGGGATTTAATTTTTATGCACACAAATGCCTCATGTTTATGGAATCCCTAGTCTGATCCAGAGCCCAGGTGATCCCTTGACCTTTTTGAGACAAACAAGCGGGGGGACCTGTTTGCCTGGCTAGTGACTCCCCCACCCTTTTCTTCATGGTAGCTCTTGACATGAAAGATGGGTGTATCAGACCCTTGCTCTTAAGGAACTTCTGTCACCAATTTTGTTTCCTATCTGTAACATGGGGAGGGTGATATTTGCATTACTAATTATCCAGGCCATAGAAAATTAATCCTTTTAAAGACTTTGGCTGGCATAAAGTATGACCTGAGGAAACCCCTGCATTTGTGGTAGATAGTGTGAGCAATGATGTTGACGGTGGTAATGTTGAAAATGATATGGAAAGTAATAACATTGACCAGTTCCTTGTATCAGTCAGGGTCTGATCAGAGAAGCAGAAGCCACTAGGAGAGACAGATCTCCCTGCCTATCTCTCATCTATCTATAGAGTGATTCCATCTGCTTATAAAAACTGAAATGTCATTTCCTGCAGTGGGTTTGCCAATAAATAACTCACTTAATACTGTTAGAATATAACTGGTTTGTATTAACTCACCAGAGGTAGTTGATGAAATGGTTCAGTGTCAAATTAATTTTATTTGTAAGTGGAGTGATTCACAAGGATGTGAGCCACAAACTTGGGCTCCAAGTATCCCACAACTGAGTATCCTCACGTGATCACCTTGGCAATGGAAAATAATGATGTGATCGTGAAATGCCAGCAAAAAGAAAGGTGAAGGTGCCACAGAAAGTTCCCTTAACATCATGTTTGCCTTTATTCTTACTTTAAATATATATTGGAAAAACCAGCTGTAGAAGTAGAACAATGTGATTTGAGTCGAAGGCATACGAAAAATAATTCAGTTTCTCCACTGGGCAAATACCATCATTAAAAGGAATCACCTGGGGTTTATTGCCCCAATGAAGAGAAACGTCCAGGTGATGTATGGACAACGGGAACCATAAATAAAGATAACGACAGTGATCGGTCAATCGCCAATAATTGTGTGGACCAGGGAGCGTGTGGGGAAATGAAATTATGCCCACCACCAACTTCCTGACACATCTCCTGCAATGTGAATAAAGGAAACAAGTGTGTTTTTTACTTTTACCTCCTCTCCTCACTCCACCTCCTTCTGTTGAAAAGTAAAGAAGAGTGGAAACCAGCCAGAGGAGAGAGAATGCTAATGCTGGAACATTAGCATTACATAAAAGGTTTTATGTAAGAGCGGGAATGCTATTCAAAATATGTAACAGCCTGTATTGTAATGTAAATTATCATGTAAAGCAGAATTAAATTAATTACCACCACCTGTTTTATAGGATCTTAGGAAGGAAGATTACTTAAGTAAATAAAGTTGTGTTGTTTTGTTACCAAGATACGGGGAAAGATTGCCTTCCGTGTGCCAACTTATAGCCCAGCCAAGAGCCAGAGAAATTGCCAAGAACCTGAAATAGAAAAGGCTGGTCGCCAAGGCCTCCAGAATGGTGGGCTGATGGGAGGGGACGTCCCATGCTTCTCACGGTTCACAGTTAAGAATGGTGTTTGCCCTGTGTAGGTTTCTGATAGATACAATTCATCAATTTATGCAATCTCCCTTGTGTTTTGAGTTTCTTAAAAAAAATTTTTTTAACATGAGAGGATGATGAATTTTATCTAATACTTTTCTGAGTCAAATGAGAAGGCTTTTCTTCTGTTATCTATTCATGTGGTAAATTACACTTATTCTAAAGTTAAACCTCCCCTGAATTCCTGGGAAAGAGCAAATTTGGGCAAGATATATTTTCTTTTTTATGCTTGGCTGGATTTGGTTTGTTAATGTATATTTCATCTATTCTCAGCCATTATTTCTTTGAACATTGCTTCTTACCTGTTCTGTCCTTTTCTTCTGGGACTCTTTTTTTTCATATCTTTTTCTTTCTTTATATTTTCCATTTCCTCGTATCTCTGTGCTGTAATCTTGGTAATTTCTTTGGGCTAGTCTTCCATTTCTCTAATTTTCCCTTCTGCCATATCTAATCTACTACTTAGCCATCTACTCAGCTTTTATCATATGGTGATATCTTCCCTTCTTATGTTATGTTGGCTAGCTAGTGTTCAAACCATTATTTATTTTTATTCTATTTTTATTTCTTTAAACATATCACATATATTTTGAATCTAATAATTCTAATATCTAAAGCACTTAGGAGCCCAAATCTTGTTTTTTCTGACTCTCTTTATGGTGTTTGTTTCTTTAGGAGTTTATGAGCTCACATTTAATTGATCTTAAACTGTGGAGAACCTGAGGGCCTAAACTGGGGATTCTTTCATCCAGAGAGGTTTTGTTTGTTCTGCTAAGGACAGAAGAGGTCTCTGACCTAGCTCACTCAGGACTCCAGGCTGATGTAGGGGCTGGGGGTGCTCAGATTCAGTCTCTGTCATGTGGGAAGCCCAAAGATTAATGATAGGGCCCATTAAAAGCCACTTTGCCATCACACATATACCACATTCTGCTAATTCGACCTCACAGTATCCTGTCTGTGAATTCTTGTCTCTGCCAGAGCCTCCATTCAGGACCTCAGGCTTCTCTTCTAAATTATTTCCGCAGCCTCCTAACTGCCTTGCTGCCTCAATTCCTCCCCCATCCAATCAGTTCTGCAGCCAGTTGTCTAATTAATCTTTCTAGAGCACAATTCTGATATTTATAGTGTAAATCCCTTAGGTTTATATCACTTGTTACCTTTTGAAAAAAATCCTCACCTGAGGATATGTTTTCATGGATTTTAGAGAGAGAAGAAAAGAGAGGGAAAGGGAGAGGGGGAGAGAGAGAGAGGAATTGATGTAAGAGAGACACATTGGTCTTGCAGCTCACAGAGGTCAGGGGAGACTTTGTTCTGAGCAGAACTATGAAGGATAGAGGGCAAGGCAGAGGGAACAGGGGGAAGGATCAGCTGGTGCAAAGCCCTGTGGGAGGAGGCAGCGGGGGACTCAGGACTGAAAGAGGGCAGGGGTGGGAGCACGTGGTTATTGCAGCCAGAGGTGCTGGTGAGTTCTGTGGAGGGCAAAGGCTCTAACTCCAAAGGAGATGGAGGAGGCGTGGTGGGAGAAGCCAGAGAAGCCAGGATAGTACGAGTGTCAGGAGCAAAGGAAAGAGCGCCTCCAGAAGGAGGGAGAAGTGCAGGGCTGAACGCTGCTGAGCTGGCACAGAAGCATGGCTGGAGCAGGGACAGAGAAACAAGGTCCCTTCCCAGAAGGGAGGTGACCTACGGAATAGCTCGAGGATGCTTTTTCTTTCCGAGAGTATCACACAGATGACTATATTGAATTCACGGGTTCTGCTGGAGACGCACACAGGATTGACTGGTACGAAATCATAGACCGTTTCTTCCTGGGTGTCGGCTTCTGTGTAGATTGCAAAGGATGAGAGGAAAATGGACTGACTCTGCCTCTCACATGAGGCCCGAGAGTTGGTATTAATGAGAATGCGGAAAATGGTGCATTTTCTAAAGTCAGGAAAATCCAAGTGTAAATAAAGAGACCTGCTCCGAAATGCCTCCCTGCGGATATGTGTTTGCTGTTAACTCTGCCCTGGAGAGCTGCTCTGCCAAAGGCCTGTGATGCAAAGGGCACTGAGTCTGCAAAGGGAATATCAGGGCTGCCCCCAGCTCTGCCGCTTCCTCACTGTGTAATCAGGGGCTGGGCCTTATCAGCCACTCACATCTCAGCTAGGAGGAGGCATCAGATCTTCCGGGGAGGAATGTTTGATGGGTGGGGGAGGCAGGATGCCAAAGGGTACCGTGCCTGGGTGAGTGGTATGAGAGGACACTGCCTGGGGGGGGGGGGGGAAGGGGCAGGGGGTCGCCACTGACAAACTGTCTTCACCACCTTCTCCAGGGCTGGGGATGCTGAGCAGCACGTTGCTATAGCCGGAGGTGGGTGTTCTCTGGGAGAGAAGGGTCCTGCTGGGCACCGGGACTTCGCTGGGTCTCTCTGTGGCTTTCCTGGGGGCAGCCCGCTGAGTGCGGATGGCAAAGCTGCCAATGTGCAAGGTCTGGGGCCCGTGTGGCTGGCGTGACATGTTCCCCGCACAGCAGCTCTGTGCCCTGTGCCTCTGGAGTACCCACCAACCAGCCGCAGGGCTCCGTTCTCCTTAGGAGGGTGGGCGGCCAGGCAAAGAAGGGCTGGAAGGCAGCCAGGCATGTATTTTCCTAGCCTAACGCCTGGGCCAACTTCTAAACCTGCCAACTGCAACTTGAAGAATGTACAGTTGGAGATCTCGTCCCACCCTGATTTGTTAATGCCTCCTCCCCAAACCAGGCTCTTCACTTCCACGGCGTTAGAGAGAGCACGCCCCCAGGCCTGCCTATAGAAGTACACACATGGTTAAAAACCCCCAGGGGAAAAGAAAATAAGAGAGAGGCAACATTTAGCGCAGTTCCCATCAGCTCTATGGCCCAACTATGATGGCGATCTAGAATGCACATAATTTATTTTTTTTGGTTTGTTTCTCTCTTACTTTGATTGTGAGCTCTTTGAGGCAAGAGCTGCCTGAGTCTCAGTCACATTTATATCCCCAGATCCTAACACATTACTTGGCACAAAAACAGGTGTTCTGTAAGGTCACGTAAAGGAATAGATAGTGAATGATTTCCGTCGCAGTGGCTCAAGCCCTATGCCCAAGGACAAGCGGTGCAGGGTGGAAATGGAACATCTAGCTGCTTCCGCTGCGGTGCGCATGTCTCAGGATTTGGGCCACGAGACAGAAAGCTAGGACGCAGGCCTGTGGGCTTTTACATCAGGGCAATCGAAACCTTCTCAACTCGAGCCCTTAACAATTCCTATGCTGGGTTGCGATTCTGACATCTTAATCCCTCAGGTTTCACTAATTCCCAGTCTATTTGCACAGGGGAACTTGCCTTGGCACCGCCTCCCAGTGAGACAAGTTAGAACTTCTGTGCAGAGGAAGCCTGTTGCAGGCAATGATGGATTTATGGCTTTTTTTTTTTTTTTTGAGAAGCATCGTTTCTTTCCCACCCCTTCCAAACCCTGAGAAGATGGGTGGTGTGATACTGAGGTCTTGTGTAATTGTTGGCTAGGAAGGATCGCTCACTATGTGGATGGAAAGGAGGTGCCGCTGCTAAATCCATGTTGGACACGGGGCCTGTGAAACAGACGCGTGCTCTCCACCTCCACCCTGGGGCTGTCATTGAAAATCTGACAGAGGGGGTGTTCAGAGGTGCCACGGTGCCACGGAAATGGATGTGCATTTGGAGTCAGATGGTTTGCACTGGGCTCTCACCCTCACCAGTCCCTACTGTGGGGTGGACGAGCCACACAACCTCTCAGAGCCTTGGTTTTCTCTCTGTAAAATCCGATTAGAGCCGCTAAGGGTGTTGTAGGAGCCAGAATAAAATGGATTGTGCTCAAGGAAAGTTTGGTGAACATTATTTTATTGCTGGTGAGAAGCAATCCCTGTCTTCTTTCCCCCACGGCAAGGTGAAGTCTACCTGCCTACCACTATTTTCTTTCTTTCCGCCTTCCCTCTGTTTATGGAATCCTAGAGACAGTTTTCCTCCAGATCTGTCCTGTCTGAACTAATGATTTCCCCAGCCACTCAAGCATCGCGGGTACTCCCTCCCTCCCTCTCATTCCACTCCTACACCATCTTTTAAAAGTTGAGTGCACGTCACTATTGTGTGTGAGTCTTGGGTAAGTTGTCACGGCACACAGATCTGTTCAAACGCGGTGCTTACAAAGGACTTAAAGAGTCACGAGAGCCCAGCTGAAGCTGGAACAAGATTTGACCTCAGACGATGGTGTGAGACATGCGCTGTCAAAACTCCACTGGAGTTTCTCCTGGACGGTCGTTTGCACTTGGTTTTCATTTATCCACACGAAACATGAGACTAGCATTCAGATTCTACCCTACCACATGGAAATGTCATGCCGACACGTATGGAGAGCGCTGGACTCTCTGAGTGTGTGGTTATTTAAAATAACTAGAACCAGAGATACTGCGTGTGATCACAGACTACACGTGAAGCTGGAAATAAACCACAGGAGCACCTGGGGGCAGGCTAGTAAAGGACCACAGTTAAACAGCTGATGGCATCCACTCTGTCTGGTTTTGATAAACAAAATAGAAGCAACGACCAGGAGCTTAAGAAATTATGTGAAAATAATGAAGTCTATCAGGACAGTAATGACAACCGAGTGGACTAAACATTGACTAGAAGGAAGAAAACTTCAGAGAGCTTATGTTTTTGTTTTTCCAATCCTCATTTGAGGATATTTTTTCCATTGATTTTTTTTTTAGGGGGGGGGAGAAAGACAGAGAGAGATCGATTGGTTCTGGTCCTCCCGGCTGATGCTCTAATCCCTGAGCCAAACAGACCAGGGCAAGAGCTTATGTTTTTGAGATGGTCATGCTCAGGGCAGATGACAATGACCTTTAGGTTCGGTGTTTGGAGTCTTTTAAACCTCAAAGTAGTGATACCTTTGACGTTTCTTACCAGACGAATGAAGAAGGAACCCTCCCTGGGAACCAGGAGAAAGATGTCCGGAGCGAGGGCTGTGGGGCCCTGCTCTTTGCGGGTGCCCGCTGGGCCAGAGGCACCAGCCAGGGCTGAGCGGCCAGGGTGCTGCTGTTTCGCTTCAGAAGAGGGGCGCCGTGTTTCCTGTGCCAGCCTGCAACTCCCCTAACGTTGTTCCCTCTCTGCAGAATGACCCGAATCCGCGCGAGTGTTGGGGGTCCCTACGGAGGGGACTCACCTCCAGGCTGTCAGCTTCAGCCACGGCAAGTCCGCGAGGAGAGGCCGGGACCGCAGCGCGCGGCGCCCCCGTGGCCTCCAGGGGCGCCCCGAGCCACGCGGAGGCGCCCGAGGCTCCCAGGCCGGAGCTGACCGCGCGCCGCCAGGGTCCGGCAGGGAGACCCCGGCCGCGCGCGCGGGGGGCGGGGGAGGCAGGGCGGGCAGCCCTGCGCGGGGCTGCGCGGACAGGCGGCGGCCTCCCTAAGGAGCTGGTGCGCCCGGGGCGCAGCATCCACGGACGGCGCACCCGCTGCGGGGGGCGCGGGGGACGCGGGGGGCGGGGAAGGCGGCGGGGAGCCGAAGGAAAGACCACAACGTGCAGGTGGAGGCGAAGGCGCTTGTTCCCCGTCCCCAACGATGAAACCAGAGGGATTTATTTAAGGGGACGGGGCGTTCGTGGGCTTGGCAGCGCCTGGACGCGATGGGCCTTTCCCGAGCCAGAAAACCAGAGAGGTTAGACAGTGGGAGGGACTTCCCCGGCCACTTCGTCCCACACTGCAATCCTGAATTTTCGGAAACGCCGAGCGGGACTCCGGGGCGATCCGGAGCCTTGAGCCCGGGCCCCCGCCCCCCCGTCCCCCCGCCCCGCCGCCCCGCCGCCCCGCCGCCGGCAGGGGGCGCCCGCGCGTGGCTAAAAGGCGCGGTCGGTGGCGGGCGGCCTCAGTGCGGAGCTGGGCGGCCGGGGCGCGGGCGCGGAGAGAGCAGCGCGGGGCGGGGGCGCGGCGGGCACAGCGCGGAGCGCAAACCTGCGCGGACGGCGGGGACCCGACGGCGGCGCCTCCGCATCCCCGACTCCGGCCCAGCGCCCACCGACCGGCCACCCCACCCAGCCCGCCGCGCACCCCGGGCTCCCGATGGCGCCCGCGGCCGGGGCGCCCCGGGGCGCTCGGCGCCTGCTGCCCTGGGCGGCGCTGCTGCTCCTGGCGGCGCTGCTGCCCGTCGTCGCCTCGGCGGGGGCTCCAGGTACGCGCAGCCCGGGCAGGGCCGCCGGGCTCTCCGCGCCTGCTGACCGCTGCTCTGTCCACCTCCGCGCACCACCCACCCCGCCTGTCGCTCTGGGGCCACCGCCCTGCGCTCTGTCGGCTGCGTGTCCTGTCACTAACCTGTGCGTCTTCGTCGCTCACGGGTCAGGGCTCGGAGGTGCGGCCGGGGACGCGGAGTCCGGGCACCCGCAGTCCCGCCAGCGGGAGGAGGGAGTGGGGACGCCGTGGGCGCCCGGGGACCTCAGGGCCCTCAGTTCCAACCTTGACAGCGGACGCCCAGGACTCGGGAGACTTGAGCCGTCTGACCTCCCCCGGGAGATTCAGGCGCAAGTGGGGCGGGGGCAGAAAAGCGCCTTCTTGGCGTTGCCGTGGGGGTGGGTGCTGCTTTCCTTCGCCCAGCCCCCCCCTCCCCGGCGTCTCACCTGCCCCGCGGCTGGGGTCCCTGTAGGTGGCACAGGGGCGGGGAGACCTGTCCAGAGCCCCGCGGGTGGCCGCGGGCTGTGGGCACTCTGGCGCCCGGGGGAGGCCGCGCATCCCGGTGGGAACTCGGGGCTGCGAGGGGCGCTCGTCTTGCGCGCAGCGAGAGGGGAGCGGGGAGTCGGTTGGGGAGACGCGCACCCTGCCCCCCAAGGCGGAGGCTGGGCACCGACGGGAGGGGCGCTTTCTCCGGGTGGCATGTGAGCCACGCTTTTCGGAAAGTGCCAGCGTGCCGCGGTCAGACTGCTCGCGCGTCCCCGCGGAGAGACAGGGTTGCGGCGGGGTTTTGGGGTTTTGGGTGTTTGATTCCAGCGCCTTTGGTGGCCCTCGTTCCCACGTCCTGGGCTGGCATCTTCAAACCCGAAGCCGTGGGGCTTGACTCACGTCATCGGTTTGCAGGAGTCCAAGAAGGCGACCTTGCCCAATACTGTTCCCTCCCGGCTGGGCTGTAAGATTCCAGAGGCGATGCCAGCGAGGGCCGCTTTTTAAATGACGCTCTTCCGTGTCTCCGTGGCCCTCTTACCGCAAGGGAAAGGGCGAGTGCCGGGGTCACTGGTGGGTGCTCAGGCACAATGCTTGCTTCAGGTTTGTGCCAAGTGCTGGGATGCCAAATGTCACTTTTTTTTTCTTCCCCCCCATAAAAGACTCTACCAGTGGTAGGTTTTGTTTTCCTCTCCGTTAGAGATCTCCAGGAAAGCAGTCACGGAATATTTCGTACAGTACTGAACAAGAATAGAAGTACTTTAGAGTCTTTCGACTTCCCCACCTACAACCCATGGCTTTTTTTTTTCTCCCCCTCTAAATTAAAATTTTCTGAATGCTGAGTTTTTGTTTCAGAAAAAGGAATGAAATGGAACGAATGGCAAACTGCCTTCATGATGATTACAGCTTTATTGCTGTTAGATAGCACTGCCACCCGCCTGTGGTCCCACTGAGCGTGTCTGAGGTCGCCCCTCGCTTGTGGCACCTCCCTCCGTCTCTGGCCTTCTGCTCTCTTCATTACTAAGCAGGGAGATGGTGGAGCTGGGGCTCTTGCTGGCACTTCTGTCTAGTGTGTTGACGTGGAATATGCAGTAAAGTGATGACCAGACTAGAAATGGACAAAGGAGGACAAGTACATTTTGAAATAGATATTTACTGTGTTCAGATGAAATAATAGAAGGGAGAAACAGACCTGCGGAGAGCTCTCCACGCTGGGAAAGAGATCATGGGGCACATAATTTATTTCATCTGCTCCTCTGGAAGGCTTCCTGCCTGTATTCCGGGTCTGACGGCATGGCCATGGCCACAGTGCTCCCTCTCTGGCTGAATTAATGCGTGTGCCCAGCCAGCTGCTAGAGTCAGGCCCTCCCCTGGCCACCAAACCTTTGGGGCCAGAGTCCCTGTAATGGAATCATGAGGAGCCACATTACCAGTGGCAGACCACCACAGCTCCGAGGGACTTTCCTTAAAATAGAGGTGATCTGCAGGGCACACTGAAGATCTAAATAAGCCCTTCAACTTGGTGGTCAATTAAAATATAAAATAAGCAAGTGATTCCTGACCCGACACCCCCCCCACACACACACACACCACAATGGTGCTTGCCAAGAGACATTTTTCTGAAAACATGTGGAAAGATACACTCTCACGTACTTTTATAGTGGTTATCTTAGGGTAGTTATGGGTGATTTCTATTTTTAATTTAAAGCTTAAAGACCCTTTCAGGGAATCTGCAAGGTTAAAACTGTTTTCAAAGTAATACTAAGAGGCTGTCTGCCTTTTCTGCCACCTCGACATTTGCAGGGAAGGTGCACAGCTTGGGAAAACCGCTGGTGCTTTAGTGTGAGTCTAGGTACTGGCACCATAGTGAACTCATAGTCACTGCACTTTCAGCCTTTGATGTTAAGAAAAGAGATGCCGGTTTCCATTAAGAATGTCCTTGGTGCAACAGCAAAAATTATTAATTTTGCCAAATCTCTACTCTTGAATGCATGTCTTTTTAATATTCTGTGTGGAGAAACAGGAGAGGCACACAAAGCACTTCCTCTGACTACCCAAGTTCAATGGTAATCCCAAGGAAAAGCACTTGTGTGATGGTTTGAGTTATGAACTGAATTTTGGTAGCTGCTTTCCCCCCCCAAGAACACCATATTTACCAGAAAGAATGACTGCAGACAAACCAGTTATTCTGACTTGGTATTTGGCAGACAACTTCTCAAAAATCAACAAAGGGGGCCTGCCACTACTAGTAAAATAACCGCTGGCATGTCTTACCAGTGATAAAATTTGAGCTTTCAAGTGAAAATTAGAATTTTGCCATCTCCAACATCATAAATTTGAAAGCTTTTAAATACTTAAAACCGTTTCTAACAAGATCAGTGGTGATATAAATGAATGTGATTTTTAAATAGTGTGTTATAAAGCATGTGAACTTATATAACCAAGTGAATCAGTAAATCCAAGTGACTGATGCAGAGTGTTACAAAATCGTGCCTGGCTAAACGATCCACTCAAAGTTCAAGAGAGCCCAGTGGACTTTTAATGTAACAAAGTGTGAAAAATTTTTTTTATATGGTTTCAGATTCTACATTACAACTAACCTTGAAGAATCTATTACTTGATGAGTTTTGGTGTAGTATCAAAGATTTTCCAAAATTACCCGTAAGGCTGTTACAGTACTATTCCAACTGGAGGCTGGGTTTTCTTCATATACTTCCACCAAAACAACATACTGCAGTAGACTGAGGGGATAGTGGATAGGAGATCCTGCTATCTTCTATTAAAGAGATTTGCCAAAATGCAAAACAGGGCCACTCTTCTCACTATTTCTGTTTTAGAAAAGTTTTTTCCCCCATAAAATACAGGTTTGTTTGTTTTTTATGTCAATATGTAATTGTTTACTATTGCTATTTTAAAAATAAATTAATTAACACAGAGTTTAACCTCTTCTGGGTTTTAATTTCTGGTCAGTAGTTATCGGTAGATAAAACCCCTATGAACCACCTCTGTAAGATCATTAGTTTAAGAGTAGAAAGGAATCTGGAGAACAGAAAGATTGATAACCAGGTTTATAGATGGGAAGTAGGTTCAACATCAAGATGTCTGGATTGGAGCCTTGGTGCTGTCATTCACTCGCTGTATGGCCTTGGGCCAGTCGGTCTCCACTAGATGAAGTGAATGGGTAAATTCCTTTCACCTGTAGAAGCTCTCAAGGGCTTTCCTGTGGCCCAGCCTGCCACCAGCTCTGTAGTGTCTCCTTGCTACTTCTGTTCTCTTTGAGAGGAGAAGGTGAATATACCCTTTCCTTGTACCTTGCGCCTTGGTGCCCACCCAGATAAAAGAACTTTTATTCATCATCTGAGTACACAGTTCATTACTGTGGAATTAGAGGTTGTAATAGGGTTGCAGAGAGACAGTTCATGTCCCTGGAAAGATATCACCAGCCAGTCCCAGAGCATTATCAGTGTGTCTTACCAAGACCATTCATATCTCTAAGTCATAAAGGCCTATTCCCTGAAAACAGGCAGGGGAGGAGGTGAGGACTGGCAGGTTTGTATTAGTTTCCTATTGCTGTTGTAACAAATTATCATAAACTTAGTGGCTTAAAACCAAACAAATTTATTATCTTGTTGTTCTGGAGGTCAAAAGTTCAAAATGGGTCTCAGTGGGCTAACATCATGGGCTGTGTTCCTTCTGCAGGCTCTAGGGCAGAATCCAGCCTCACCTCTCCCAGCTTCTAGAGGTGCCGTGTTTCTCCAGTCACAACCCCTATCAGCAGTCGCTCCACTGCTATCCACAGGTCTCTGAATTTCCTGTCTGCTCTTCCACTTACAAGGACCCTTGTGATAACATTTGACCCACAGGACAATCTCCCTATCTCCAGACCCTTAATCACACCTGCTAAGTCCCTTTTGCCATGTGAGGTCACATGTTTACAGGTTAGAGAGATCAGGCCATGCACATCTTTGGGGGCCACTATTCTGCTGCTGCAGGGTGAGGGTGGGTTTCAGGGGGGAGCCCCATCATGTTTTGCTGGCTGAGGAGACTTCTTTTCACTGTTCCTTATGGAAATTGGAGATTTCTTGAGTTACAATTAAACCTCTTATCAGGAGCTTTTATTTTAGTTAGAAAATATAGAGGTGGGTATTTAAAGGTATAAAAATAAAGGATATAAAAGAATATATATGTATATGCATTTACTTGTTAATAGAATATTTCTGTTAGGTTACATTAGAAACTGAAACCTGGGGTACCTTTGAGGAGAGCTGGGTGGCTGGGGGTGGGGAGGCATATTGTTTCAGTATTTCTGTTACCAGTTTAGTAGACACATGCTAGAGCATTTGGGATCAGGGAGGTACTGGTTATACGTATGAACGAACACCCTTCTTTCCTTCCTTCTAGAACTTATCCTTGTCTTAGTTACAAAGAATATGAATTAATTCAATTTTTGGAAATTGTGTTACTACTAATTAAGAAATTTCTCCAGTATGGAACAGATGGTTAAAATTTAGAAATTTTGAATATGGAATTTTTGTGCTACTAGTATTAGGCGATGTCATGCGGAAGGCAGATTTTCCTCCCAGATTTTCTCCCAGTTCCTTTCTTTTCAGCTCAGACCCCTGTGGGCGGCAGCGCTTGCGCCCCGGGGCCCTTAGAGGGCGCCCCTGGCCTTCGGGCAGCTTTCCCACTGCCTGCTGACCCTGGGAGCTGTGGTTTTTAGAGTTAAGAGAATTAGGTCAAACGTTCAGTTACCTGCTTTGGTTTTCCCTTAGCGTTTGTCTGTTTTTCCAATTCTGCTACTTATTAATTTTTAACTGACCGTTGGTGAGAAAGAATTCAAAGCCTAAACCTAAAGCTGGGTCAGCAGCCCTTTAGCAGGTTCCAGGCAAAGCTGCAGCAGCTGGAGGACTGTGGAGGGACAAAGGACACCCGAGGGGTGTAGTTGCCTCCAGGGCACCGAATGTCAGCTTTGAGTGAGTTTTGATTAATCAGTCTCAGTAAGTATCCCCACGCAACCCTCAGTGGGTGCAAATCCGAAGGCAGGTTTATAACCGTAGCAAAACCCCCGGAGAGCTGCTCATGCTCACAGTCCCCTGCTGTGGTCTCCGGTACGGAGCTGGGTTTTGACAGCGGCCGGCCATTTGTTAGAGAAGGAAGGCAAGGAAGGGCATTTCAGTGGAGGAACAGACCATGCTGCATGTGTGAGGCACGGGAACAAGAAGGCGCCGTGACGCGTTTGAGGAAAGACTCAGCCCCTGGGGTCACAGGGACATTCAGGGTCAAGGGGTCAGCGGCAGCCAGCTCACGAAGGTCCTAGAGTTTGACCATAATCCAAAGCAACAGTGGCCACTGAAGGAGTGTCCTCGGTGTGGCACATGGCGGGGTGGGTGGGAGGCTGCACCGGCAGCTGAGGGGGGACCTCGCTGGAGGCAGGCGGGGGCAGATGGGGCCTCCGTTCATTGCGCTTGGGGGGGCCGTCTCTTATATCTGCTTGTTTATTTGCGGTTGAGGGGTGGTTCTTCATTACAATACAGACCAAGCTGACTGTCTTTCCCTTCAGTCCTACCTGGAACGGCTCGCATGTTCTAGAAAAGTCCCCTTTTGGAAGGAGTTCCAGGGTACCGGGAGTCTCAGGCACTCACCCGTGGGCAGACTTGGCGGTGGGGCCTGCGGAGAGAGCTCAGCGCGGTTTCCCAGGGCAAGATGGTGCGAGTCATTTGAGGAGTTACTGAAACTCCACCCGGTGAGCCACTGCATTAAAGAGGAAATCAGTGGATATAATTTATGTAGATTTTTACAGTCTAGAGAGTGACACGCCCCTGTGAAGGTCACCTAAAAGTCAACTCCTTTCAGGGCCCAGAAGCCATTTCGTTGCAGACTGATGGCTGGTTAGAGCCTGCAGACCTGAACTGGGGGTGAGCCTGTGCTGCTCTCAGAGGAAGGGTGGCAGTGGGTCCCCCGAGCGCCAGCGCTGCGGCTGGAACTAGTAAGCATCGTAGCAAACAGTGTGACCAGGGTATGTATCCATGGCTCCTGGTCTGAGATGACACCAAGTTGGGCTGGAGATGAAAACCCACTGTCACCTGTGGCCAGATCCCCCAGGGCTGGGAAGGGTGAAAGAGGCCAGAGACCCCAAATGGTCAGGTGTGGCCTCCTAGGAGCTCGAGAGAAGTGACCTCCTCCAGGTCAGCCATGGGCAGCTGGGCAGGCAGGGCCCTGTAAACTGCATCTGAAGGGCCAGGTCCAGGGCTGCTGGTGACGATTGGGTCACCTGGGGTGATAGAGGGGAAGCTGCCTCATGGCACGGGTTCATGAGGGCAGCAAGGCCTCGTCCTCGAGTGTATTATGAAATGCGATTCAGCCTCTCAGATCGGCGACGGTGCAGCCGTGTGGTCGTCACCCCGAGGCTTCCACACAAGGTGGAAGGAGGGTCTTCCACAGAAGCCGCTGGCGTATTGTTTGCTGTGGCTCAGTTTCCAAGAAGCCTGAAGTGGTCGCTTCATCACGCGTCCCCTGTGGTGCGCTCTTTTCTCCCTGGCTTAAGGGCCAGTGCCTTTAACGTCACCGTAGGCGTTAAAGACTATTTTTAAATGGTTTTAAAAGTTTCTGAGATAGTTGAAGATTCACATGCAATTGTAAGAAATAATGCAGCCTGCCATGTGCCTTCCACTGGTCTCTCCCAAAGCTCACATCGTTCATGACAACAGTGCGATAAATATCCCAGCCAGGAAACGGGCATTGGTGCCACCCTGTGCGTGTGTGCGTGTGTGCATGCATGTGTGTGTGTGTGGTTCTGTGTAACTTTATCCTGTGTGCAGATTGTGTGACCACCACAGTCAAACACAGAAGGTTCGGGCAGAGGATCCCTCGTGCTCCTGTTACAGCCACACTCCCCTCCTGCTTCCTCTCCCTCAGCCCTGGGCAGCTTCGAACCTGTTCTCCGTCTCTATGATTCTGTCATTTCAAGGATGTCATGTAAACGTAATCGTACAATATGCAACCTTTTGAGATTGGTAAAAGCCTATTTTCAGAAAGTCTTATTTTTACCGCCTCTGCTTGAGGTCACGGCAGGTAGCTTGCACGTTGTAATGTTGCTCTAGGAGGGCGTGGCACTTTCCCGGGTTACGCAGCGACCCCCTCACCGCTCCCTGCTTCTGCCCTCTCCCCTACACTCTGTTCTCAAAACAGCAGCCACAGTGATTCTCACGCAGCATGAAGTCACAGACCTTCCAGATGCTCCCCATCTCCCTCAGATGAAAACCAAAGTCCTAACACATTGTCAGGACTGCATTTGGCTGTTTACACCACACCCTCCCTCCCTCTCAGCTCCAGCCCCTCGGCCTCCTTGCCAGTTCTCTACTATGCTAGGTGCCTTCCAGCCCCAGGGCCTTTGCACTCACTCTGAACAACTTTCCTTAAACGTCTGTGGGTTGACCTGTCCCTGTCTTCAGGTTCTTTACGCAACATCATCTTCTCATTTAACAGCATTCTCCTATCCCTGCCTCTGGCACTTCTTATTCTAGCTGTTTTTCACCACCGGATAGTTCAACTGCATTTGATAACCACCTTCCTTTCTTCGCTGGAATGGAAGCTCCACGAGGACAGGACATTTTGTGAGTTTTGTTCACTGAAGTCTCCTCATTGCCTACAAAGCTTCCTGCAATAGCACATGCTGAGTAAATATTTGATGGGTGACTGGATGCGCTTTCTTTGGTATTAATTACTTAAAATAGGCATTGAACATATTTATGTAGGTTGACATGACACCAGCAGGCTATGGGGGGTGACGAGTGTGGGATAGTCCCCTGCACCCTCTCACCCTAACCCTGTGGGGCCAGCACATGAGTTTTGAAGGGTGTTGGCTCGTGTTGGAAGTCCCGTCCACAGCTGGGTGGACAATTCTATTTCCACAGGATACTAGTTTCCTGGGGCTGCCGCAACAAACGACGGCAGACTGGGTGGTTTAAACAACAGAAATGTAATCTCGCAGAATTCTGGAGGTTGGGCATCTGAAATCGGTGGAGCTGGGTCATGCTGTCTCTGAAGGCGCTGGAGAGGACACCTTCCCTGTGTCTTCTTAGCTTCTGGTGGTCTCCAGCGGTCCTCCACGTTCCTCGGTCTGTAGATACGTCACTCTAGTCGGTCTCCATTATCACTTGGTATTCTCCCTGTCTCGTCTTCTTCTTAAAAAATCCTTACATTTTTTCCATTGATTTTTAGAGAAAGTGGGAGGGAGGGAAGAGGGGGAGAGAGAGAGAAACATCGATGTGAGAGAATCACATCAATTGGTTGCCTCCCACATGGGCCCCGACCAGGGCCCGGGATTGAACCTGCAACCCAGGTACGTGCCCTTTACCAGGAATAAAACCGGAGACCCTTCGGTCTGTAAGCTGATGCTCTAACTACTGAGCCAAACCGGCCAGGGCTCCCTGTGTCTTCTTTAAAGGGACAAGTCATACTGGATTAAGGCCAACCCTAATCAAGCATGACGTCATCTTAACTCAATTACACCTTCAAAAATCCCATTTCCAAATCCCATTCGCAGGTACTGGGCAGCATATCGTTTTGGGGGACACAGTTCAACCCACGACATATGGTATGCTGACCAATGCGATTCCTGCTGAGTAGGTGAAAGAATTCACATGGCTTCCAATGCTGGGCCACAGTGGAGACGTGGGAAGCCGTGAGTCACTGTTGCTATTGTGTGTGCTAAGCTGTCCACTGGAGTTCCAAAGTCCCACGTGCACTCAGCGGGCCTGATCTGGAGCCTGGCTAGAGCCTTCATTCATAAAGTAATTAAGTCATTAACTCCGAGCTTCTATGGGCAACTGACCGTGCTAGGCTCTGAGGCACAGGCCGCAACACTTGATAATAAAGAAGTTGGGATCGATGTGGTGAAAAATAATGGCATTGATGTGATGAGTGTAGCAAGCGTTTAGTTCTGAATGTTTTCACATTGACATACGTAGAATTATAAGATCAGCCAGAGAAATGACAAAAAGTGTCTGAGGACTTCGCCTGGAGGGCACGCTTTGATGTTGATTCAATCTATGTTGTTGTTTTTTTTCCCTTTTCAGTAGAATTTCTGTCTTTCTTTTACAGATTTTATTCCTAGTTGAGACTTGTAGCTGCTGAGATGAGGCGGCCTGGTTCTCCCACAGAATGTTTGGCTCGATGACATTCTTACGTGTGGGAAGCCGCCGTGTTCTCTTCTGTGCTAACAGATGCCCTGGCCCTGCTCTGTTTTAAATACCATTTTCTACCCCACCCAGCAATTTCCTTCTGTTATTTTCTGATTGATTGGGAGAACTGAAGCATCCTCTTGTGGTTATTAACTCTCAGAGTCCAAGCAAACCACAGCCAAAGAGAAATGAAATGAGGGGTGGACAGCACCGAGCTCCTGACTCTCTGAGACCTGAGCTGATCATTTCACAGCTGCGTCATGACTGCATTTTGACTCTGACACCTGGGAGGACAGGGTCGGGGAGAGGAGACACAGGCTGCTGTGTGAGCAGGTTGTGTGTGTCTCTTATAGAACATGAGGGGTTTTCGTTGTTGTTAATTCTCACCAGAGAGTATTTTTTCCATTGATTGTTTTTTTTTTTTAAGAGAGAGTGGAGGGGAGCAGATGGGGGGGGGGAGAGAGAGAAACATCGATGTGAGAGAGACACATCAATTAGTTGCCTCCTGCACTCACCATGACCAGGGCTGGGGATCGAACCTGCAACCCAGGTATGTGCCCTTGACCAGGAATTGAACCCAAGACCCTTTGGTCCATGGGCCTACGCTCTAATCATTCAGCCACACTGGCCAGGGTGAACATGAGGGGTTTTTGACGTGGGGTTTCTGGGATGAGTTCCACAGAGTCCACTGATGCTCTGAGCTGCTAATGAATTATCATTGCAGGAAGCACGTCAGAGCATCCTGAGAGGGAGCGGAGGCTGGGGCAGAGTCACAGAGTGGGCCTGAGTCCATGTCCTCTTCAAATGCAAGCCATAGGAAGCAGTGGCCAGTGTTCTTCCTTGAATCCCACTGATGCTGTACTTTCTGGTCATCTTAGCTGGAGGAGGACTTCCCTTCCCCACCTTCAGTCCCTGATAAAGTTTGTTAGTGACACTCAGCTGACAGTAAACGTCTGATGCCCTTACTCTTCTTTGCCAATATACTGCTTCCCTTGGAAGACTGATGGCCATTGCTTTTCTTATGTATCTGATTTGTCTGTAACTCTGTGTCACCACCTGAGCACACGTTCATAGATGTTCACCTTTGAAGGCGGGGAGAACATGTTGGACCTGGGTGGAAAGGTCTAGTCATGGGAAGTGCTGAAGACCACAGTTGAGAGGCTGATTGAAGGGGGCAGGCGGATTCGATGATCTGTTTCCTTTCAACTTTGAAGATTCTTAAATTCTAATTCAAAGTACCTTGCCCAAGATTGAGGAAAATGACCCAAAGCCCACTCTGGCTGAGTGAGGAGGGAGATTGGCCGAGAGCCCAGGTCCTGGGAATCGTGTTGGTCATTTTTTATTTATTTTTCCTTCTTTTCTTCTATTTTCCATCACCATTCCCCGCCCCCATACCCTCTTCCACCTCTACCCATCACCCTCCCTCTTCTGTGGCCCTTCTTCCTCCTACTGTATCTTGTATTTGTTGAGTGATTTATGATTTTCTTTCACATTTTATTCTTACATTAATCCTTTGAGGACAGCTGTAGAAAAGAACCTGATTAAATGCGGTTTGCAGAGAGAAACTTCAGCGGCATACTTGCTTTGTTTGGGGCTGTGAGTGGGGGTGGACACTGTCCTGATGATAAGGTTCTTCTTGGCCTTCATTTGATTCGACAGTGATGGAAGTTCCCTTCTTCCTGAGAAGCTCTCTACTCTGGTCTTCCACGATGCAATGTGTCTCCTCTTTATCACTCATATTTCAGATTTAAAATGTCTTCTCCTCGGTCATGCCTCAGGCACCTTTGTTTTTTGGGCCCCACTGGAGATGTCAAGTAGAGAGTTGGACACACTGGAGCTCAGAGGAACAACCAGGGCTGGCGTTGTCAGCAGACAAATGACGTTTGCAATCCTAGGAGCAGATGTGCAGAGTTAGGGAGAGAGGGCATGCGGAGAAGAGGGGGGCCGGGGGCTGGGCTCGGAAGCACTCGAATGCTCTGAGTTCTGGCCTGGGAGACAGATGATCTGGAAGAGCAAGTGGGGAGCAGGGTGACCTGGAAGGCAGGAGACGGGGGAGGGGGGGCAGGAGAAGAGAGCGTCCAGGAGGAGAAGCACTCGGCTCCTGTAGATGTAGAGCTCATCAAGGACCAAGAGATGAGGTTGGCAACACGGAGTCTTCTTGACATTCATACGAGCTGGCTCAGGGCAGTGAGCTCATGTATCCCTGTGAATTAGTGCAGCTTCAACTGTTGACTCTCACTTTTATACTTTCGATTCTCTCCAGGCCTACATTTATCCCTTTTAGTTACAATTACAGCTGAGAACAAAGTATAGTAGGAAGAGCATGGTCTATGGTTTCGGATAGGTCTGGGTTTGACTGCTGTCACTAACTAGCTGCGTGCCCTCGGCAAGCCACCCAACTCTCTAAGACTCGGGCTCCGCGTTTATGGATCGCCAGAGCACAGCGCGCAGCGCTGGGGATTCAAGAGCTGAGTGTTATGAGACTGTGGAACTCTTCCTATCACTTCTGCATCCCCAGTGCCCAGATCAGAACCGGACACATAGTAGGTACTCAATAAGTAGCTGTTGTAGGAGTAAAGGAAATGGCTGGCATTTAGTAGGTATACAACGAATGTCCAGCCTTCTTTGCTTCTTTCTCTATTTTCGATTGATCACAAATGGCCCTACTGTAACACTTAAACTCTTTGCTGTCATGCATTTTTCCTCTTCATTAAAAGATTATTTGTCTGTGTTCATTCATAACCACGAAATGATCACCTGAAATATTTAAAAAATTTATAATATTAACAATATTTTTAAAAGTTTTTGTTAGGAGTCTGAGCTGTCACTGGGTCCATGTGGTCTGGCTTCTGGTCGTGTCTGTTTCATTTACTCTTTCATACCTACTTCACCACAACACTTGCTTGGCCTGTCTTCTGAGGATATTTTTCAGGGAGTTTCTGAGCAAGATGAGTGGTGATTTTAACGACAGTAATACCCAAGTGTTTAACATAGTTAGACAATGACTTTCACATTTTGGGAAAAGGAATGAATTTTTAGGGAGTTTTTTTTGGCGGGCATGTCAAGCAGTTTATAAGTAGGCCGAGCTTAAGCTGGACCAGCAAACAATGGCAATTCTTTACGTAACTATTTCTCAGCTGCGAATTGAATTCAAAGAATGTGCAGAAATCCCACAAAAACCTGGAAAGCACTGGTTTCTTGAAGGGTCTCTGATGCTGGTCAACAGAGGGCGTGAGTCCTGCGTTCCCTTCCCATCCGTAGGCATTTTCTCTTTAGGGTCCCTTGTTTTCTTATTGTTATAAATAAATATACCTATGGAGTTCCTCCAACCTCACTTCCCTAAACCATTCTGGGAAGTCCATGGCTCAGATGGGAAACATTCTTGTTTTTCCTCTGGAACAGTAGCTTTTGCTTACATTGGTTCCTGAATAAAATGGCTAAGAGCTTAAAAACTTTAAATCCTAATGATCACATTCTGCCAGCTCTGCTGGTGAAATTCACTCTAATTTCTGGCTGCATCCTTCTCTGGACAGATGTACTTACTCAAGTCCATGGCATAATGACAAAGAAAGCACTGACACTGTCAAAACTGAATCCCGTAGAAGCAGCCACAGAAAGAGATTCAAGTTAAAACAAAGCAGCTCTCACTTAGAAATCAAGAAAAAAGTGACTTGATTTTATGGATTCAAAAATGATGACACCAGGGAGCAATGGATTGAGCTGCTGACAACACAAGCTCTTACTAACAGTGGCTAAACAGGTAAGGGAATTGATAAACCTGGGAGCAGAAAGGCTCTCAGAGACCCAGGACCTTTCCATTTTCCCACTCCTGCATCCCAGGCCAGGTCATCATCTCAGGCTTGTGACTCCATGTTCCGAGATGGCTGCTGTATCTCCAGGTATCATCCCATCCCAGAGGAGGGGAGAGGAGGAAGATCTAAAAGGCCTAAAGCACATGGCAGTTGATCCTGACGCCTTAATCATGCTTTCCTGGCAGGGGCAGCAGCAGTAACTTCCTCATGTGTCATTGGCTGGAACTTATCACATGACCACCCATAGCTGCAAGGGAGGCTTAGGGTCCTGAATATTCACTTCCCAGCTTCTATTGTAGAAGGCAAGGGAGGAAGCAGCTGAAAAAAGGCGTGTCTACCATGGCAGTGTCTGAATTCAATGCAAGCTGCTAAACTGTTACGAATTAGTGGAGAAACTTGACTTGAATGGCACTAATAAAGATTTAACTTTAATTGTCTCAGAAAACATCTTGAGGAAGAAGGCAGATTCATTTTTAAGAGTATCCTTAGGGCCTGAGAATTTAACTTTAGTGTTGCTACTTGTTGTTTTGAAACAGAATTCCTTGCTGCTTCGTTTCATTGTCCATTTTTGTGTTTTCTGCTTTGTAGGTCTTTTCCAGTTGGGGGGGGGTGAGAAGAGAATGAAGGGGGATAATGTGAAATAAACTATACTAACAAGTATTTGGTCTTTCTCTTTACACCTGTTTCCACCAAATACAAGTAAACCACCTAGAATCTAGAACATTCTAGGCCAACTTTGCCCATAAGGAGCCATTACCCTTTAGGCAACGAGATAGCATTTGAACGACAGCCTTTGTGGCTGCATTGAGGGTGACCTGGATGGGAAGTTGGAGGACAAGTGGCATTGGGGCTCTTTCCTTGGGAAGTTCCCATGTGCCCGCAGGAGTGCGTGGTGACCTTGGGCGTGACTAGCTTGTGAGCAGCACCAGGGGGAGCAGTTTACTGAAGCCAGTGAGGATCCCCCCTTTCTGTGACGTGGCCACCTGAGACTCTCCAAGGTGGAGGCGCTCGCACAGAGATGGATGAGGGTGGTGGTGGGGCTGACAGTCTGGAGAGAACAGAAATGGCTTCAGATAAGCTGTGCCTAAAGATTTGGAGGTTTGGATGGCTCTACCACCTGGCTTCTTTGAGCTGATGGAGAAAAAAACATGATTCACAATTGTGTTTGGTGGCCATCTAGTGCCCTTATAAGCACATTGGCATATATGCATGCGAATTTGGCCTTTTAGTGAGAATAAATGATGATTTGTTGTTATCAAAACAGTGGAAAATACCTGAGGGGTCAGGGACAACCAGGGGAACTGAGGTTTCGCGGAGGCCACAGCAGAGGTGAGCAGGAGGCCACATTGAGCCCAGCGGCCCAGCTGGCACCTCTGTTCATTAGGAAATGCTGAGGGCAGGGAGGGACGGGTGCCCAGCCACCCACAGCAACCCAGGGTATTTGTTGTCTTCTGGCTTCTCACTCTGGCTCCCCCCCTCACCAGGTAAATAAAACAGGATGCTCTGGGACGGTGGTAGACTCCAGTCAGTCACCAAGGCATGGGGCAGTTGACTGGGTTTTGAGGAATGTGGACCAGGGACAAAGTCTGGAGAGCCCTGGCTGCCCCGATCGCCCGAGGGACCAGGCCACCTGCCTGCCTTGGTGTTTCTCTCTGCTGTGGGGCCTCCCTGTGGCAGGGTCACAGGTTCTGTTTTGCAAAGCCAGTTCAGCTCCCTGGAGTGTTTTTTAAGTTTAGAGACTCCAAAGACCTAGATCTGGGTTTCATTTTTTATACTGTTGTCCCTAGAGAAGCACGCCAAGTGTGGAAAACTTTCATCGAGCCCAGTGCACACTTGAAAGGTCAGGAGAGGAGCCAGGCCATTATTTTAATACTCAGACTGTCTACCCAGCCGAGCCTTCCAGGTGGAAAACACTGTAAATTCCACGAGGATCAGTTTTATTTCACAGGGTTGCAAAATAACCTCTGCTTACTGTCTCTGTTCTTTTTTTTTTTTTTTTTTGAGGGAAGAGTAATAATTATTTGACAAATATGATCCCAATACCCATTTGAAAAAGTATTTAAAACTCAGCCATTTCCGTGTTTTGCCCATAGGCTGCCAACCTTCTGGCTGTTTCTATATTTTGGAGAATTCCTGTGTGTCTTATGGACAACAGCTGAATTTTCCCACCTTTCCTCGGAATTGCAGTCTCAGGGTTGAATTCCACGTTGATTCCTATCCCTGGGCTGTCCTGCAGTTTTAGTACATCCAGCCTTCTGTGGCTGATTGATTGGATTTTTGGTCAAACCCTCACGGTTTCAGAGATCTGTGTTTTCTTCATTTCAGAGTCTGGGAAGTCTTTGGCGGTTTCCAGTGGAAAGTAAAGCTTGAATTTCAAACAAAGACAAGGCAAAGAGACTTACATAAACACCAGGGTTTGCTGCACTACAGAGCAATCCTTGGTATACTTAAATGATTTTGGAATTTTTGGGGTTTTAATGGTCTAGCTTATTTCAAAAGCCCTCAACATTCCTTCGGGGGTTTTCTTCTTGCCTGAGGCTGTCTTATCCTGCTCCTGAGCCACTGCCAGACTGGGTGGGCTGCAGGGGCACTGGGCTGGAAGGGCAGCCACCCCTGGCTGGCGCTTGCCTTAGTTTCTTTGGGTGTGTCTGCACTGGCTGCCCTTTGTGACCAAATGTGTTGGCTGCTGGGGTTGCTTCAAAAAGTTATTTTCAAGGTTCATAGAAGATCTTGATTAATAGTCTCTTCGGCCGACAGGGTCTGACTGCAAGTGGCAGACACCCAGGTTGAACTAATCTAAATCCCAGAATTTCTTGGCTTGTGGGGGCTCACGTTGGGAAGTGCAGGAGTTGAGCAGGCCCCAGGGATGCCTCGAACCCAGGCTTCACTGGTAGATGAAACTAGTATGTGTCCTGTACACAGCAGTTTGGATCCGCTGCCTCGTGGAGATCATAGCATCTTGGGGCTGTAAGAATTCAGGCAAGTGGGAGACTTTGGATTCAGTTATTTTTACCCCAGGGGATCCTGCAGATTCTACGTGGATTCCAGCAAAAGGTGGTGGTGACCGAGTTTGCTGAGGGAACCCTGACCCCACCTGGGTAGTTCAACAGATCTTCTCCGGCTGAAGTGAAACTCAATCAGTTTGAGAGGAAAGAAATGTGGACTTGAATTTCTTTAGATTGAAATTAAGCCATAAGACCAAGTAGGCTTCACTCCCGGCCTTCAATGTCCCCCGGGAATTTTGTAACGGGAAGGGCTCTGCTGAAATGAGAACACTGCTACATGGCTAGTTTTGTGTGCTCAGGCCTCTCTGCGCTGTCCTCTCACCTCACTGCTGAAACACTGGTGGGCTGTCCTGGCCGGCGTGAGCTGGGTAAGACTTGGGACTGGAATAGCACAGGCGGGAATGGGTTTTCAGCCTAGAGGGCAACTTGGCTTTGGAGTTGGCTACAGAATGAGTCTTCCTCACTTCAGAGCCTTTGGGAAATGGGGGGGCGGGGAAGGGAATCCTCACCCATAACCCCAAGAGGATACATGGTAGGCCAGTGGTTGGTGCCGGGAAGGCTCCAGAAGGTGGGGCAGGTGGCCCTGGTCCTCGCTCTGAAGGGAGCTACCGCACGACCTCAGGTTGACAGTCATGTCCAGTGGTGTCAGGACACAGCCTGCGGGGATGTTAGGAAACTTCCATCTTCTCCTCACGTTTCACTTCTGCCCTCTGCCCTCATCCCACGGTCCCCCCCTCCCTGAGGCAGGAGAGGTGAGTGCTAAGAGTCCAGTGTCCCTGGGTCCACTTTCCCACCCGGTGGCACTAAGGGGATCAGGAGACACAGGCTAATGAGTCTCTTCTTCCCCTAGGTCTGTCTTCCTGTTTGCCTCCACTCCTCCACGGGGAGGGTGCTGCTGCTCTTGCCCCACCTGCGAGGCGGTGATCCTGGGGTGGTCCCCTCTGTAGGAGAGACAGCAGGGACTGGTTAGGCCAGAGCTAGGCATGTGGAGGTTGTTGGTTGTGCTGGTAGTTGAAGCTTATACAGAGCATCCCACACTTCCCTCCCCAAAGCTATCCTGGATTGGGTCTTCCTAATTCCTTGGAGCCCAGACCAGTTTTTTCAGCCTTTGGGTCCCTGAGGGGGTTGATGGAGTCTGGAGGTGGGGTATGACTCTTCGAGCGGGTCTGTACCTAAAGCCTTCAGGGGCAGGGAGAGCTTTAGCTTCGGTTCTTCAAAATGTAGCCTTCATCTTGACCTGCAGACCTTCCTCGTGGGCCCGGGTTCCCAGGGTTCTCAGGATTGAATAGGATATGGGGAAGGTGTCCGGGTCAGCAACCATAGGGCTCCTCCTGGAGCTAAGATAGATCAAGGGACTGAGTCTGGCCAGCCGGAGGTGTGTGTTTTCTCACATAGTGTTTTTAAAAAGTTGAATTAATCACCAACTAGTATAAAATTGGCAGATTTCATACAAAAATATCAGGATTTCTAGCTTCTTAGAAACCCCAGAATACTGGACAATATGGGGCCTGAATCCCCCATCTGTCAACGGATGCCTAAAAATGAAATTGTGCCTTTCGATGGAGTGTGCACGCCTTAATGTGTCTTCACTCATCTGCTTGATCTTTCTGATCCTGGGAAGTGTTTGGGTTGGAGACCTTTGGCTGACCTCATTAGCCTAAATTCTCCTAACATTTTTTTCTTGAACCTATGAGCATTTTAAGTGAGTACCAGATACATGGGCACATTGGCTGCCAAGAGAGATGCCAGAGTGGGAAGACGAGGGAAGGACAGATGAGGTGTGTACCCGTCTACCATGATGCGTGGGCCATGAAGACATTGGTCAGGCCAGGCTGGGACCTAGCTCTGGACTCAGGCTTCTGAGGGTGACTGTCAGCCCTGGAGGATCCCTGAGGCCACTCTGCAGAATAGGAAGACCCTCCGAGGACAGACATTGCAGAGCCATTGGAATCTTGGTTTCCAAACCTCGAGTAGATGTAGACCCATACTTTGACCCTGAACCAAAGTGGCCTGCTCAGGTAAGACCTGGAGTCGGGAGCTAGGTCACAGTGAAAACTGCAGGTGCTGGCTGCACCCTCATGTCCCATTCCTGAACAGACCAGTAGGGGTCTCAGGGGAGCCATGGTGTGGACCTGTCTAGCCTGGCAGTTGCCAGGTATCTGAAAGGTCACCAGAATATCGTTTTGCCACTTGGCACCTGGCAACATATTCTTGCACCTGGATAAAGGTCACTTGTATGAAGTATAGCAATGGCTCTGCCATGGAATGAAATGGCCCGAGTCACAGCAGATCGGCGGTTTCCTCCTCCTGTCGGGAGCACCTCGCACCTGTCTCCACTCAGAGACAGCCTTGGATGGGGAGCGATGGGGAAGGACACGGACAGGAAATTCTTCCTACTTTCCTAAAATCCCCTAGGCTGCAGCTGAAGCTCATTGCCTCACTTTTCGTCCCGTGCTGGTGGAAACCCAGCTGCCGTGGCCCTAACCCGTCCTGCGCGCTCTGGAAGGAGCCTCCCGGTGCCCCCGTTAGGCCATTTCATTGCTCCTGTACTGGCTTTGGGTTTGTCCTTTCTCTCTAGAGAGGCAGTTCATGGGACACAGAGCCTTGAAAAGTGCCCCCCCCCAAAGAGGACAGTGGCGTGGGAAGGTGGGGTACACCGTGGAGGAAACAGTTCACACAGCCATGGAGTTTCACAGTTGGTTCTAGGAGAGCAGTGGCTTCCTACATTAATTAACTTTCTGTGAATGTGGCCATTGGTCCTCTATGAGCAGGGGCAGTGTCAGGTCTGTGAGCTGTGGGAAGCCTGGCTTTAGAGCTGGGCAAAAGCTGCGCTGGCCTCTGGCTCCAGCTGTGTGACTCTGGGCGGTTCTCCTGACCTCTCTGCTCCAGGCCCTGCTTTCCTCTCCTGCACACGGGGGGCGTCAACACCACCTCCCAGGTTGCATGTGCTGTGAGCACCTCCTGCAGAGTAAGGTTAAGTGGGTGGCAGGTGGTAGACGCTCAGTAAGACCCTTTTTCTGTCCATCTCACTCACCCATTTTTATATACTGAGTAATTTTATACCATCTGGCTTTTTTTTTTTTTTTAAATGCACAAACGCTGGTGGAGGCATGTATTGCATTGAGATACTGCTTGATGGCACGTGATCCCTGGCAGGAGAACAAACAAACTCATTTGTGGGCACACACGGGCAGCTGACGGGTGGCGGAATGAACGGGCGGCCGTTGGGACTTGGCCACCCGGCCGTGCTTCTGCGTTCATCGTACTGCAGCCCGTGAAGACTCTGCGTGTCTCTCCTTACGCTGGGCCGATGCAACTATCTGAACGTGAGTTAGAACCGGTGTGAGTTAGAATTTATTCTGTCATGTGCAAGGAGAGACGCAAAGCTTTGCAGGGAGAACACGTTCCTCGGTTCAGATGTCGGTAATGAGAGTAAACGGCTTTCCGGCCCAGGCCGAGCACTGCCTGAATCACAAGGGCCCAGTGGAAAACGGGGTGCTGGGGTTTCACGGGTCTCACACTGCGGACTGTGTCCAGGTTCGAACTTCTCTTAGGGAGGTTTGGGACTGAACCCTAGAGAAAAGCGTGACTCTCGTGTCCATTCACTTGCTGTCTTCCTTGGGAGAATCCCCCGGCCGCGAGGCTCCCTCTGCGGTTCCCGAGACTTGCTTTGTCTCCGCTGTCCGTGGGTCGGTGTGAAACATCGGATTCCTGGACCGATTTCTGCTGTTTCGGGAAATAGGGATTCAACCAGAAGGTAGTGGACAGATGGCTGAGGAGGAGAGTTTCTTGTAGTGAAGCCTTGGGAGGAACAAAGGGAACCAAGGAAGGGGAACCCCCGTCCTCTGGTAAAGAAAATCCTGAAGTTCCGCCCGGGCCAGGAAGGGTCAATGCGAGCGCCTGGGGAGTCGCCACGATGGCCGCCTTGCCCAGTTCACTGGCATGCTGTCGTCACGGTCTCCTTAACCACATGCCTGGCCGGCAGTGGGTTTCCTGGACTGCGACCTCTCCCGTCGCCGTCTACAGGAGCCTCGCCTCTGAAGCTGGGGAGGGAACTCATGGATTTCTACCCATGCCCATGGCCTGACATTGCACTTTTGTCTCCACAGTGGACTTCCTTTCCCTGATGCTTGGAAATCATCATTTCCATGCTTTAAAATTTTTTTTCCTTGCGTTTCCCTGGCAGGGAGGGTCACAGGCATTCTTTCCTTTTCTAGTGTTTTCCTCTAGAGGCAGCTGGGCTGTTGGGGGAAAAGTGATGGGTATTCGAATCAGCCGTACTTACTCTGTGCAGAATCTCATCCAGTATTGAAATCACATACTAACCATCTATGTGCCATCACAAAACACTCGCTCTTCCCTTTCTCCTTCCACGAGCGTCCAAATTCATTTTTTTCAATGTTTCTAAGTTTAAAGGGCTCTGGGTTTCTTTACTCCCTCCTACCCCTGAGAATGCCTTGCATGGTTGAATAACAGGTTTCAGATCCCACTTTGCCCCAAATGTGACTGTTGTGTGACCGTTTCCTATATATTTATGTTGTGTGACTTTGCAACACCAGTTACATGTTATGTTTCATTGTGGTTATTTTTGAAAATCAAGAATACTTTTTTAGAACCTCATAACTGAAGATAAAAATGTAAGTGTGCTTCTTAATAACTTTTCTTCGTCTGTGACAAAACGGGGAGACATTTTAATTAGCTACCTGCAGATAAACCAGAGGTTACCTAATGCGTTGATGATTCTGGCTTGTTCTCTCTGTGGAAGCGAACGCTTCTGCCTCTTGTTTCGGATCAATGGAGATTCTTCCTGATCATGAGAGTTTTGTGTTCTATTCAGAGGTGATGTAAAAATTATATAACTGTGCCATGCAAAAAACTTATTTAATACATAAAATGCCTCTGGAGATGTCAAATTACCGATTCGTTATTCTTGCCCAGCAAGGCTCCATAATCAAGCCCGAGCAGCCCTAGAGTTTATTTCGATTTGTTTCACTTTGGGTTTAAACTTACCACCCACAGTCACCCAGAACACGGAAAGGCTGTGGGTTTCCTGTGTTTGCTCTGCTGTCACTCTGTAATGATGTCCAAACGTGCCTGCGCTTAGTCTTCAGGATCCGATTAAACGCCATTTGCTCTTTTGCTAACCATGTCAGAGAACACTGGAAAGAATTCGCTTTCCCATCTGCCGTTCCCTTAAGTTGATAGTTGCACTGTTTGCATAGCTGACCACCCACTGAAGCCAAGGCACGTGAAACTGCTGTCCACTAAAACGGGCCTGAAAGTCACGTGGGACCCACCCAAAGATGCTACCAGTAGGCCCGTGGAGCATTACAACATTGCCTATGGGAAGTCACTGAAAAGTCTTAAGTACATCAAGGTGACTGCGGAGACACAGTCCTTCCTTATTGAGGATGTGGGTAAGTGACGCCCTGGTCTTTTTCCCACTCAGAACTCACTGTGCACCTACGTTCTCGGTTCCATTCTCAGGGTGACTATGTGAGACAGAGCGTGGCCAGGCTCACGTGGTTCCTGGGCAGCGGGAAGCCAAGGTCAGGAATCTGTTATGTAACAGCCTTCATCCTGCCAGGGGGCTTTCCTGTCCTGCACCGGAACTCCAGTGTTCCTGGACCTCTCTCCAAACTGATGTCAGAAACAATTTTTATGAGACATAGACACTTGACCACCGGACAACTTTGAAGTCTAATCTGGAGATTTCTCATTTATGAACCGTTTAATAATTAGGGATTACTCAGGTAGTAAGTAGGTCCCTGTAAAGGCGTGTGGGGTGTGTATGCTCACCCACCTCTGGTTCCAAGATGTAACATTTCTCCTCATGCAGTTTCATTCTGGAAGTTTGGAGCATTTTAAATTTTGCCTAAGTTCACTGTTGTGTAAGTGCAGGTGTAGGTGGCTTTGAACTTGGGCTTTGGGTTGCCTCTTGCGGGTCCTCTGTCTTCTGCTCCTTTGATCCCAGGAGCCTGCAACTCCCGTTTACTCTCCAGTCATCTCATGGTCCAACCCTAAGAGGATCATAAGGAAGTGACAGACGTCAGCATGTGTGACATCCAGGCCTCCCCAAGCCACGTTAGGGTTTTGCTGCCTTCCTTCAGTGGATCAGAATCGACAGTGCTCCTCAGTTTCCTGCCACAGTCTGCCACATGTTCCTTTTCCGTCTCTGAGCTGCAATATTAGGCTTTCTGGGTATCAGGGCAGAAAGTGCACAGAAGGGAGATAAGGGGGTCAGAGTCCCTTCCTCATGGTTCCAGCTAAACATACATTTTCCCGAATCTCCACCCCTACGGCCCCACAGAGTCCAACTATGGGGTTAGATGGAGGCTCTATGGACAAAGGCACGCGCAGGGTCACGTTTGCTTGTTCAAAGCTTGGGCGGCTACGACTGCCACAGAGAAGAAACACATGCAGGAGAGGCTGAGGGCTCACGGAACAGCTCGTCTCCCAAGCCGCTCTGATGAGTTAGCTCAGCGGGAGGCAGAGACATGGATTAAATTTCTCTGAAACACAAATGAGCTCGGAATGAAGAGGGAAGGTGCCTGGTGAAGCATAATTTTACATTCTGTCTGAACCTGAAGCATTTCCCAGTTAGCATTGCAGGTCATGCCAAACCCTAGATGCCACCAGGCCCAGCTGTGGTCAGGCAGAAGTCAGACCAGTCTTGAGCACCGCAGGTGTCGCAGACGATATTGGCCTGTGGCTGCGTCTCTGCGCCTCTGGCTTGAGAACTGAAGTTTGTTAGGGGACCGCGCCTCACTTTGAGGAATGCACTCAGCATCATTGCCTTTGATAGAACCAACTCTAACCTCTCCAACGTTTGTCCCCTCAAATGCCTGCCAACTCTCATCTCTGGCATCTGCACTTACATTTCTTAAGATAATAACTCATTCTGAGGAAAACCAGCCCACTAGAGTTTAGCTTTTCACAGCAGCAAATTCAGGGCACACGCACGCCATAACCGGGCCTCTTGGTTTCCTTTCCCATCCCAACGACGTCAGGAGCTCAGCCAAGGACACCACTATTTGACCTTGAGCCCTATATTCGAGTCATAAATTGAAGCCCGATTCTTTCAAGATTAGCATTTCCAAGATTCCAGGAAATACTTTTCCAGATATTTGTTGAAATAGGAGAAGGCAACATGCAGACATAGTAAGGGGAATGTTTTCTTGTGAAAATGAGAAAATTTCATGATGTTTTATTGATTGCAGTGAAGGTTCCCCATGTGCTAAATTTTATGAGTGATGTTGACATTTTCTAATTACTTTTTGAAGACTTCTATTGGGAGCCTTCATGGGGAAATATTGTTTGTAGTGACGGACACTGTAGGTTAAAACATCCATTTAGTGGACAATGCGTTCCTATTCCCTACGTTGATTTCACATTAAAAAGCTTAGAGGTCTTTTTGTTGACTATTCACAAACCCAGGTTGATTTCACATCCCATGTACTTTCTACTAAATAAATGTTGTGTTCTTGGTCAGGTGTATTCCAGTTGCATGAGAAATGTTAGTATTTTGATTTTAAAAAAGAAAGAGAAAGCTGAAGTTAGATTAATCACTCAATTGAAATGTTTATATTTGGTTGTAACTGGCATAAGGAAGACAGCTAGTGAATCAAACTGTCGTTCTTGGAGATTTGAAACAGTGGCTTGATATGAACCGTGTGTTTCAGAGCCGGGGGTAGTGTACTTTGTGCTGGTTACTGCAGAAAACCACAGTGGAGTGAGCCGTCCCGTTTACAGAGCTGAAAGCCTGCCTGGTAAGTCTCACCTGGAGTCGGAGGCTGTATCTTAGGTACTTAGTTTAGGAGAAACATCCCTCCTTATTTCTACAGGTCAATACAAGTTTATAATCACTGAAGAGTTCCCGATAAAAAAAAAATTAGAATTGTAGAGAAAGCCGAAAGACTGCAAAGTAGGAGAGATGTATCCCTTCTTTTAGTCATTTAATGCGGGTTATTAGTGTTTTGTCCTAAATTTTTGAATGCTCACTAGAGTAAGCCATGTACAAAAGACTAAAAAAGTTGTACTATCCATAAAGCTTAGGGGCTGAGTCACCAAAATGGCCCGAGGCAGTCAATCCCTTTCAAGCTTGTTGAAAAGACCACTTAGAGATAAGTTGGGGTGCTCTGAAATGTGGAGCATCCTCCAGCCCTCGTTTCTAACTATCAGGTTGCATTTTCCTAATTCAGGAGGTGAATGGATCGAGATTGGTGGTTTCCCCATTAAGGGTCCAGGATCATTTAATGAAACAGTAACAGGTACTATGTGCTCATTTGGTTCATGTCCTCACTGAAGCACCATCCCGCAAGGGGGTTGTGTTTCTGTCACACACATGTGCTCACAAACCTTCATCCAGTCCCCATCGCTAAACTAACGCACACGCCACACAGTGTTGGTCAATCTGCCGTGCACCTGACGGACCAGCCTGCAGCCAGTGTCGGTCATTTCTCACCATTTCTCTCATGTTCTGGTGTGGGGACGTGTCTGTGTCTTCATCTGGGGATTCTGTGTGCTGTTAACAGGCAAATATGGTGGCCGAGATGGCAGTCCTGGCCTGATGACGATTTTGCAGCTCTGTTACCTGTGGATGACATGAACAAATGGGACCCACCAAACGGTGGCTTTTATTGGCTAATACGTTGCCTCAAGTCTTTATTTTCTTAAAACCGTGGGCTGTTGGGTGATACATTAGATGACCTGCCTTCCATCTCTGCTCCGTATTTGTATATATGTATCTTTTATCATTTGGATGTTGATGTTGTCTAATCATGTTGTTTTACTTGTTGAGAGACGTGTTGACATTTCTGTGTATTCCTTGAATATATTTAATTAATGGTGAAAAAATAATGCAAAAACAAATGCAGTTATTTTAGAGTGTGTTGGCTACTATCCCAAGGCAGTAGGGAGAGGAGCTGTGTTTTATTTTCATGAGCCATGTTTTTAATGTACATTGATCTTGTGTTACTGTTGAGAGGAAGGTGAGTACGTTGAAACCAATGATTCTAACCTGCTTCTCAGATCAGATTTAATGGGTGTAGGCAGCGTTCAAAGTCCTTTTATATGAAAAAGGAGGTGGTGGGGGGGAAACAAAACAGAAAAGGAAACTGACTTTGGAGGAAAGGTGGTCTATTCTTCAAGTACATTGGACTTAAGGTGAGCGTGGGGCGTTGTGATGGAGATGCCTGTAGGTGACGGGAGATGAGGGGATGAAAGTCGGAAGAGAGCTCAGGGGTAGACATGGACTTGGGAGTCATGCTGTAGAGTGAGAGTTGAAGTAGAGAGCACATGAGAGCACAAGAATTTGGAGAGACGAGCAGGAGGCTAGGAGCAAACCTTGGACGACACTGATGGCAAAACAGTCGAGCAGGCAGCACACCTAGGCAGTGTGCAAAGCAGGAGAGGAGGCTTATTTCAGACGCTGTCTACCCCTGAAGACACACATGTAAACATTCACAAAGACGCACAAGCCTTTTACTGACAGATGGACTGTGCCTTGCATCTGAATCTTACGTTTTGTATTTTAAATGACTATTTCATTTTTTTAATCTTCCTGGTAAGTTTTTTTTGAATGGCAGTAGTTTTAGAACAGGAATTAATTTTGTGTGTCTTCCTTAACAGAAACGTGCGTGTGTGTGACCTTCCTGAGTAAACACGTGTTGCAGGAACCCTGGGTGTCGGGGATCAGAAAGTCATGCTCTGACTTGGAATTGGTTTTGTGCACTGTGAAAGCAACTTAATCTCTCTCTGCAGAAGCCTTCATAGGCCCTGGCTGCTAAAGAGCACTCTGCCATGATACACGACACTGCACTTGTTGTACGTTATGATAAAAAAGATACTGGAGGAAATTGCTGGCTCAAACCATTTGCAGCATATGATATAAAGCCAATTAAAAAAGAAAAAAGAATGCATAGACTTGGTTACAGTGCTCCAGAAAAAATTACATTTTATTGTTAAATAATGTGTGAGAAGTGATCAGTTAGGGACCAACATGCATCTATATTTTTTAAGAAGCTGGGAAAATATACTTTGCTATTGTTGTGAGGAGTGGTATCTTCATGGATTTGTCCCAAAACATAGACGTTGGTATCAGCACCTGGTGTAAGGCCCCAAGCGTTTGCTTTAATGCTTTGACTTAACACCGCATGTTCCTCCCGCGTTTTATTTGAAACCAGAGGAAAATCCATTCCAAAACAGTGGCTTCCGTTCAAGTCCCAGAAGGCCGCCTTTTGCTGGCGGAGACCACCTTGACCTCACTGTCTGTAAAGACAGGACTTTAACTGTTCACTCGCTCAGCACCTGCAGCTTTCCGGGCACAGGTCCAGGTGCTGGAGGCACATGACGACTCAAGTGCACGGGGGTCACCTTGACGAAGACTGTACTCTAGCGTGAAAGACAGGCAGTGAGCGCGCAAGCCAAGGCAATGCGTGTGCCCTGTGTTAGTTTGCTGGGCTGCCATGACAAAAGACCGTGGACTGGGCGACTTCAATAATAGAAATTTATCTTCTCGGTTTGGAAGCCGAAAGTCCAAGATCAAGGTGTCAGCTGGTGTGACTTCTCCTGGGGCCTCTCTATTAGCCTCACAGATGCCCACCTTCATTCTATGTCCTCAGACGGCCTGTCCTGTGAGCACACATCCTTGGTGCCTCTTTATGTGTCCAAGTTTCCTCTTCTTATAAGAACACCTGTCAGATTGGATTTAAGGCCCCCCTCCTAATGGCCCCATTTCACTTAATCACCCCTTAAAATGCCCAATCTCTAAATACAGTCACATGCTGAGCTAATAGAGTTAGGACTTCAACACATGAGTTTTGGGTGTGTGTGCAAAATTCAGCCCAAAGCATATGTAGTTTTAATAACACTGCCTCAGAGCCAGATTTGGGGGCTGCTGTGTGCCAAATTATGAATCAAAGACTGTCCTCTCTTCACAGAGTAGTTTAATTCAAGTCCGTGGCCAGTGGGGAATTAACGTCTCCAGCATTATTTTCTTGTGCAATTTTAAGTTTTATTAAGTGTGCAATTTGCAGAGCAAAACTGGTTCTGGTTCATGGCCTGGACAGTGAGCCCCTCAAGGACAGGTCATTAGATGTACTCATGTCTGCCTCTCAGAGCCTGGGACAAGCACACAGCACGTGCTCAATAAATGTTTGTTTAGCGGAAATGCATTTGGAGGCTCCTTCCTTCACTTGCACCCTGGCAGGGGCAGTGTGTATGGAGCTGAGCTGGGTGCTGAGTGATGCAGAGCTGTCAGAGGTCGGGTTCTTCCTCAGATGGTCCTATGTTGGGGCACTGGAACATGAACACAAGTCAGGTGACGAGTGCCGTGTGGGTCTGACAGGACACGTGAACTGACGTCCCCCGAGGAGCTCCAGGCCCTAGGGAACTTAGTCGGCATTTCCTATAAGTGGTGGCCCATGGCATGAATTTGGACTGTGATCCCAGGTGCCACAGACCAGATCCTTTGCCAGAGGTGTCTGAGGCACCAGGGGGACCTTGGTCCAGAGCAGGCACATGCTATGCCAGTGTGGCGGCTGGTGACACCAACTCTGCCAAAGAGCAACACAGAGGGACCCGGGGCTGCAGGGCTACAGACGTGGCTCCAACACCAGCCCGTGCCCACCTGTCCAGCTGCCAAGTTCTCCCTTAGCCTCTCTGAGCCTCACTTTCTCTGTCTGTACATGGGGCGTTGTGTTACAGTGAGGATGTTAGTCACATGCCTTAGAGCTGGTAGGGATCCAACAGATGATGAAGGTTGGTGACATTCTGAGAGACACTGTGCCCAGATAAAGAAATGAGCCTCCCTCCCTCCTCACTGTTAAGGAGCCGGGCCTGCCCCAATGTCACACAGAAACTCAGTCACCAGTTAAAGTGCTGGGGTGGTGCTGAGAGGAAGGCGCGGCGTTAGAATAAGCGTCGCCGACGCTGGCATGTGGAAGAAAGGAGTGTGGCTCACTCGCTCATGGCGCGGGGACTGTGCGTCTGAGCTGCCCCGAGGCGCCCTCGGCGGACAGGCGGGTGGCGCTCGCTACCCCGCCTCGGCCGCTGGCCCGTCGGCGCTGGGCCTGGCCCGTGCTGGGGACAGGGAACTCAGGCTCAGAGTGGGGACAGCAGGGCACACGGCCTGCCTGTGTTCTGGCTGGGGCAGTCCACCTTCACCCCTCTCCAACTGCGCACTGCTGCGGCTCGGTCTCTGGACAGACGTGACGCAGCGGCTGCGGGGCCCGGGGTCCTGATTAACTGTCTGTGTCGTGTCCTCTTTAAGAAAAGGACGTCCCCAACAAGCCCTTGCGCGTCCGGGTCCGCTCCTCAGACGACCGGCTGTCCGTTGCGTGGAAGGCGCCGCGCCTGTCTGGAGCCAAGAGTCCACGCAGATCACGGGGTTTCCTTCTGGGCTACGGGGAGAGCGGCCGGAAGATGAACTACGTCCCACTGACGAGAGATGAGCGCACGCACGAGATTCAGAAGCTGGGTGAGTGTCACGCGCGCTGGAGCTCGGCAGTTGGTGATCTTTCCCGTCATTTCAGTATTTAGAAGCTGGTTCCTGACAGTGTTTATCTCCCAGGTATTATAATCATCCGCTGTTATTTCTCTGCCCTGTCTCCTGTGCCTCCACCCTTCAGTCAGCAGCAGGACAAGGCCACCTTCCAGCGCCTGTCAGCTGCTCCCTGGATCTACAGCACCAACGGGTCCCTTGAGTCGCGCCACTTTTCTGGACGTGGGACAGGAGCTAATGCTTTTTGCATCTTGCCTCTGCTTTCACCGTTTTGCTCTTTAAGCTTTGTCTTAGGTCCCCAAGAGATGAAATGTGGGGCCAAGGAGGAAGCCTGCAAACCAGGCAGCTTGGGTCAAGGCCTCAGCTTTGCTGCCTTGTTGGACAGGCCTGGACAGTGATGTGAGAGAGAAATGTCAATCGGTTGCCTTCCGGATGTGCCCTGACAAGGGATCGAACCTGCAACCCGGGCATGTGCCCTGACCGGGCAGCGATCCAGCAACCTCTCGGTGCCTGGGACAATGCTCAGCCAAGTGAGCCACTCGGGCCGGGCTCTTGGTGGTTCCTGGTAAATGTTGGCCGCTGCCCTTCAGGTTTAGCTATTTATGCCTGTCCCTGGGCCGTGAGGATAAGTGGCAGCCTTCTTCCTGTGATGACTCCGGGCGCGTCTCGTGTCAGTGGCAGCAAGGAAGGAACGGGTCTGAAGGGGGTCTCCTGTTCAGTTGAGTTGGATGCTCTGAGTGCAGTGTTGCAGCCTGATTCGTCCCTTTCATAAAACACATTCAGAAGCGTCTGCGAGTGAGATGCGAGAGCCTGAGCCTGAGCACCTTTCTCCCGCCCGGGTGGGAGGTGCCCCTGCGGGGTCTGGAGAGGGCAGGTGGACAGGCGCGCCCCCTTCCCCCGAATGATGAGCCTGCAGACGTTTGCTTTACGCACACAGGGCTCCGTGTGAGGGCTGTGAACACGGGCCTCCCTTCCTGTTTGGACAAGCTGCTGCACAGACGGGAGACTTCTTTCCCACTGCCCGTGAACACCGGGGGCTCCTGAAGCAAGAGCTCCCGGTTGGGAGTTTAGTTTAGGACCTTAGCGTGCCCTCCGCTAGTTGCCTTAGGTTTTCCCCACACTAGATTCCTCAGGCTGTCTCCTGCGTGGATTCAGGCTGCTGCAGGAAGCTCGGGCAGCAGAGCCCGGAGTCAGGCGTCAGGGAAGATCACGCGGCAATCCATTTTCACGGCTTCATGCCCTTATTTGTAAACTAAGAAGGTTGAATTGGAAGATAACCCAGGTTTCACGGGTCTCAGAATCTATGATGGCAGAGTACTTGAGAGAGTTATTCATTTTATTTCATCATTGTTACTTTTTCCAAATAAAGTATTCAAGTTTAGGTTAAGTTAGATACTCGTGGGGCCAACGTACAATTTGGGAGATGGGGAGGCGGGGAACTAAGGGAAAGAACAATCGGAAGTGAAGGGTACATTTAAGAGTGTCATGTGCTCCTAGCAAATCCTCAGAGCCTTTGCTTGGAGGGTTCTCCTTGGGTTTTGGTTTCAAAGGGCACGTATCCCCCCGGGGCCGCTGATCTGGCACAGTGGCTGTTCTTGTCTCCTCTCCCTTCTTTTTGATGACAGATAAAAACAGAGTCACCCCTCGTCTCTATTTTAGAAACAAAAGGAAATTGGGGACCCTATGTGGTCAATATGCGATTCCATTCTTTTAAAACCCTGCTCATCTTTCTTTGATGCCGATGAGAGAGAAACCCGTTTTTCAGTAATGACAGGTAAAATCACCTCCACATATCCTAACACAATAGTGCTTTCTTCTGTTTAGTCCCCATGCTTGGTCTCATCTTTAGTTGTCTGGAAGAAGAGGGAATGCCCCAGGATGATGGGCTGGGAAGGAGGGAGGGATGAGCTGGGAAGACAGAGGGATGTGTTCAGGGAAAACCACCGCAAAGCCTCACCGCCCGCCCATTGGTCCACAGCCTCCGAGTCGGTGTATGTGGTCTCCCTGCAGTCCCTGAACTCCCGGGGGCAGAGTCAGCCAGTCTACAGGGCCGCCCTCACGAAACGGAAGGTTTCAGGTAGGTTTCTAAGGGTGCACCTGGTCCACCACGGTCTAGGGTGAACTCAGTGCCGCTTCCAAGTGATGCCGGCTGGGTGACGCATCCATGGATTTTCTTGAGTGTAAAGGAAACAGTGGGGTGGACTTGGTTACAAGTGTGTTTCTTTTATACTCAGAGGACAGAGTATTCTTGTGACGAAATATATTTCTCTGTGTATTTTTAATGTCTTCGCTGTGCAATAGATTTGTCATAATAAGAGCAGCCAAACATTTATTCCATTTAAGGGCACAGTTTGATCGATGCAGAAACTTGCCCCGGTGATAGGGTATGAAGAGAAAAAGAGGGAGAGGGGGAGAGAGAGGGAAAGAGAGGGAGAGAGGAGAGTGGACAGGGCGACATGCAGGACTGCAGTCAAACTATTTCAGTTAAGCTTGAGTAACAGTGGCATTGAGCAGAGTAAGAAAAGATGCAGCAGTGGCAGGCTGATCACCAGATCACTGGTCCCATGCCAAGGGATACTTTTCCCACATCTATTTACAGATATTTTTTATATTACTCGTATACTGACAAATTACATATACCTTTCCTGGATCATGTGCCTTACTGAAAGAGACAATCTATAGTATAATTATCTTCATGAAGTTATAATTTATTTGTTAATTATAATTTTATATTGCATATTATCCATTATTATGTTATATAACTTTATATTTATCACTATAATTGTTTACATTGTATAACAAGGCCCATGCACATGATACTTCACCTTTATTAGTCATTAATTGCTGCTCTAGAAGTCCCTATATCACTCTTCTAACAGGCTGAATATTTCCACCTTCCCCTACTGGTAGTTACAGCCACAGACAGGGTCCCTGAAAGTTGAAAAGAAAAAAACAAATCAAACAAAACAAAAACACCCAAAAGAGCCCAAGAAACTCAAAAGCAAAACTAAAGTCGTCTTGTGCGTTTCAGTTTATGGTAGAGACTGAACAGAACCTGTAAGCTTTGTGTCTGCGACATCTTCTGTTGGAAATCGCAGCCTGAACTCTCCTATAATTTGTCTTGGAATCTCACGCTTCCGAATGTGAGGACACTGAGCTCACGTGGTCCGTGCTGTTTGCACCAGGATTTTCACTTCCTGCCACGATCACTGAGGAAATGCCGACCTGAGCTTTTCTTCCCTTAAAGTTTTGCTTCCTGTAAAAACTCTTATCATTTTCCAGAAACTCACATTGCATACCGAGAAAACACTGAGTTATTGGGGTGTCTCTGACCAAGGCTCAGCCTCCCTTTTGTACTGTGCTCCATGCCCATTGGGTTGGGCAGCTTTGCAAGCAAACTGCCTATTTCCTAGACTATGTTGGAGAAGGGTGAGTGGAGATTTGGGTTTTCCTACATAATCAAATAATTGCTTAACTTGGTATTTATTTCATTTCATCTGCATTAAGCATAAGCAATGTAAAAACTGTCCTGGGTGAATAATAAACTCTGAAGGCCCGAAGAGCTAGGGAGGAACCTATTGTCAGGGACAGCCTCCCACGCGCCCCATGTCATTTCAGAAGAGGGAGAGCTGGACGTGCCTGAGGACATCAACGTCCGGGTTATGTCTTCCCAGTCTGTGCTGGTGGCCTGGGTGGATCCTGTTGTGGAAAAACAGAAGAAAGTTGTCGCTTCCAGGTACCTCTTTCGTATGCATGAGAGATGTGGGTTTTCTGGCCTTGAGAGATGTGTATTTACTCGAATGATTTTATTTTCTGACATATTTTATAGCTGAACACTAGACTGTGCAGTGGCGATCCAGCTAACCCTGGATGTGGTTACCCGTGTCCCACAGATCAGGTGCTTCCAGGACGCCGTGTGTGATGCACACAGTGGACCCTCACATCTCCCTTGCTCAGCTTTATCCTGTGTCTGCAAACGTCCATGATCCCCTTTCTTTCTTCGCCCCTATTTGCATCTGCTTTGCCTCATTAATGCTCTGTTCACGTGCAGAGGATACAGGCCCATCCGAGGAGGAGTCTTGCCCTTCTTTCTGTTACCCATGCAGAGTGGCAGCAGGAAGGGTCTTAGGCAGAGTGGTGGGCATTCGTCTAACCCTAGCACTTGGCAGTTCCCCTTTAGACAGCTGTCAAGCACCAGACTGCTTCACGTGCAGCTCAATTGCGCATAACAAATGAATATTTTTCCTTAAGCCATGATGTGGTGCTATTCTGGCATTTATATTGCTTTGCAATAGGCAGAAGAAAAGCCAATCCTAAGGTTAAACTAGCCCAGCCGGTGTGGTTCAGTGGTTGAGCATTGACCTATGACCCAGGAGGTCACAGTTTGATTCCTGGTCAGAGCACGTGCCTAGGTTGTGGGCTCGATCCCCATGGGGGTGTGTGTGTGTGCAGGAGGCAGCCAATCAATGACTCTCTCTCATCATTGATGTTTCTCTCTCTCCCTCTCCCTTCCTCTCTCTGAAATCAATAAAAATATATTTAAAAAAAATAAGGTTAAAATAATTTTTGTGTTAAAAAGGCTAGAAATGAACACTATTTCTAGCTAGTGCTAGATTAAAACAGTCATCAAAAGTTTATGTTAAGTGACTTAATTTATACAGCCAAGAGACAGCCATAGATCTGGTGGCCTAGTCATTACATATTAATTTTTGAACCTATCTGCAACCAGGAAAAGCACTTTAAAAAATGAATGAGATACAGTGCTGAGAAATATATATAATATATATACTGTTATTTGATTTAGATATAGTTTCTGTCACTGCCTGCTAGTAAAAAAAGACATCTGCTTCCTTTGAAAGACCTCAGAAGTTCATAGACACTCTCTCCCCAGCCATATGTCTCCTCAACATGAAGTGTTTCTAAAACCCGTGGGCTTTGATTTCCAGCATCTTGATGAAAACAAAAGAGGGCCTGAGTTTTCCGAACAGAGCTCTGGTGTTCGTTGGTATGCCGTGTCAGCAACTGAAGTCTTACCCTGACTCAGTAACTGTCATAACGAACAGCACATTTTCAATGCATCAAATGCTTTCTACTGCACAGTGTCCACAAAGACAATTCCTTGGCAGAGGAGCCCAGTAGATGTCATTGGCAGCACTCAGCGTTGCACTGTCTTCTGCCTGGGACTGGGGACTGCTGCCACGCCTGCTCACACTGTTTCTCTCCTTGACAATCTCACATTCAGGTTCTTTCTATCAGCTCCATCCTGCTCGGTTTATTACACATTTTTGCTCCTTCTCATGGTAATTAGTCTACTCAAAACCACATGCTGCCTTCCTCCTCGAACTTCTAGGAAACATGCCTGGTTTGGCATGAAATGAGTCCTTTTGTCTTTCTTTTCTGGAAAGCCAAGATACCTTGGGCCAGTTCTGATTCTTACCTCGCCCTTTCCACACCACACATATGCACAAACACGCACACACACCCCTGATAAGGCACTTGCCTCATCAAAGCCGACCCTCTTCTACCCCCACCCCCTTCTGAATTTCTGTTCCAGCTTTTGAGCAGTAAGACTTTATAGTCTTGAAAAGTCATCTCTCCTCGTCTCTAGACACTTTGACTATGTTATTGGCTCAAAGAATCTACTTGAGTTACAGACAAAGTGTGGATTTTTCTCTTCTCTGATTTCCCTATTGACTTCCCAAAGCCATCACTTCTGGGAGGAAGAACATCAGTGGCGAGAACTGGCCCCTGGGTGCATTGCTGCCTGTTGTTTCCTTGCAGACAGTACACGGTGCGCTACCGAGAAAAGGGGGAACTGGCCAGGTGGGATTACAAGCAGGTCTCCAATAGGCGGGTGCTGATCGAAAACCTGCTCCCAGACACCATGTACGAATTTGCAGTCCGCATTTCACAGGGTGAAAGAGATGGCAAATGGAGCACCTCTGTTTTCCAAAGAACTCCAGAATCTGGTCAGTACTGAAAGTGGCCTTGGGATTGTCAGTTTGGGAATACCCCTAAAATAAGATGTAAAGACGGTTTAAGAAGCCAGTAGTGATAAAGGCCAGTGTAGGTGTTTTTTAAAGTAACATTAGCCCTAAATCTTGGTAGTGTGTCTATGTATGAACACCAAGAAGGTAAGGAACGATCTCCTTGGGTCCATGTCATATCTTTCACTGGCTGTTTTCATCAGCTTGTTACTGACATGTGCATACCTTAAATGCCAGCGTGGAGCATCCATGAATCGCCACTGTATGCGTGAATACCCCTGGAGCAGCCCATGGTTCCGCAGTGCAGGGGAGATGTCTTTCCTTAGGCTGAGGTTGTACTTGATTCTGGGGGAGAATTTTGCTCTGTATCCAAAGTTACAATTATTTTCTTTTAAATGATGCCTTTATTTTTAAAAGCCTGGCTTTTAATCTTCTTGGTCTATTTTGGTGGGAGGAATTCGGAATTCCTAAAAGCATTTCTCTAGATATGTCTAAACTTACTGTATGAGTTGGTGGAACTCATATAAATCACCATGTTACACAAGAGCAAATGTAAAATTTTCTCTCATGACAATGCAAGTTAACACAACAGCTCTTCAATAAAACTGTACACGTAAGGACCGCATGCCATTTACCTTTAGAAGATGCAGGAGGGCATTTTTAAACCTTGGATCCTTGTCTTTCCTTTTGCAGCTCCTACTACAGCTCCTGAGAACTTAAAAGTCTGGCCAGTCAATGGCAAAACTACAGCTGTCACTGTAGCTTGGGACGCACTGCCTGAGACTGAGGGCAAAGTGAAAGGTAGGAGCCTCATTACTCCCAGTATATGGCGCGCACGGGACTGAAACCCCCCAGACAGACACGTGCACGTCGCCTCTGATAAACACCACGTCTAATCACAGGCTGACTGCACAGGAAACAGGGAAGTCACAGACAAGGGGATTTCATGCAGGGCTGTTTTTCCCGTGGTCACTAAGGACCAGGTGGTCATGAGGACGACTTTCACCTTCTGTATCCGCAAGGATTTGGGTGCTGCTATCAGAAGGGGAGTTTTGTGTTTTCAATTGTATGGGTGTGACATCCTAATAACCCTTGTTTTTCAGGATATATGGGTCTTTCTATGGTGCCAGTAAGATCATGGAAAGTAGGAGTAAGCAGGAGCCCCATGGGTCCATAAGTGTCTTGAATGGGACCAAAGATATTTTCAATGGGGTTGAAAACTCAGTAAGATCAAATGGAGAATGTTTTCCCCCCCTATTTGTCAGCCTTTTAAATTACTTACTTTGGGGGAGTTGAGGAAAATATGACCTTAAAACAATACTGTAGATTTAAAAGGAAAAGAAAATATTCCCAAATAGTTAAATTCAAAAAAGTCTGTTGAGAATACTAAATTAAAGTACAGTCTTTTCTTTTTAATGTAAAAATATCCAAGCAGCTCTCAGAAGTCTGTTGAGCTATTGTAAAGGGCGTAGTGAGCTTTTTCCTTGACATCAGTTTATACAAATGTACCCCAAGGGCACCTTTTATTGTTACACAATCTTGGAAGACAACTTTAAGTCTTCAGAAACTGTGAAACTTAGTGTCTGGAAACTATGAAAAGTTTGTGTCAGCTAAAAGAAATCCAGAAAATTGCCACTGATCTCCTCTGAGAATTTCTTAATTGAAATAAATGAATGGTTCCCTTTTGTATTCAACTGTAAGTTATTTGTTGACCTGTAAGGACCTTTTCGTGGAACAACAGAAGGAAGGTAGACATGAGATAGTCTTCTCTAACCTTAAGGCTTCCTCACGTTCCAGTTTTTAAAGAATATATTGTACTATTCTTGCTCATTCTTTCCCATGGGATAAATTAGAAATGAAGACAAGAAATATTTAGTTGGCCCTTTTAAATAACTTTTTATAAAAATTTGAACACTGGCTCCTTCTGAATCAAGTATTGTTATAATGCTGCAAGGGCTTCTGGGAAATGAGTAAGGACAGTTTTTGGCTGACTACTCTTTTTAGTTATAAAAAAAATCAATCATTGCTCCTTTAGTGACATTATTACTGTGCTACTTTTATTTTCTTTCCCTCTCGCACACATTAGTTTCCATTTATCTCTCTTTGGTGAAAGAAGCTCCCTGGTAGCTTCAATATCACCAGAAAAAATAACAGCCACTGAGTTTTTATGTCCAAAAGAACTCACAGCTCTTAACCTGCTTTCAGTAGTTTTCATAAGGGTGTGGTGGTGGGATTGAAAATTCATAATTATCCTGGGACAATTTTTATGTATGAGAAATACAAAACACAATGGAAGAATACTTTGACGTAGTTAAATTTTTTCCAAATGAAACGGAATCCATAAAAAAATCTGAATTACCAAATTTCATAGACAGTGCACTTTTAATTCTGACTTTTGACCACCACAAATGACTAGTTTGTTCATTTTCAACACGAAAAGAACGCTTCCTTTTTTCCTACAAATGCTGCGAAAGCATTTTTGGTTGAAAAATTTTACAGTAGTATACTTTTTAAAGATTAGATCTTAGGTAAAAGAAAATGTCTTCCATGCTCCAATAGGAAGTATGATAATTGCTTAGTTTTTCTGCAATTTTTTTTGGTTAGCTCCTAGTCATATTAATTTGATAAGTTTTGTAAATCTTGAGCTCAGTGGGAGGAAAATATGCGTGACAGTTTTTAGTTGAGGGTGAAAACTGTGCCTTAAAACATGGCTTCCTTATGTGACAGTATTTCATAGAAGCAGAGATATATTAGAGCCTTGAACTGACTTTGCTATGATTTCCAATCAAGGGCATGAGATGTTTATAGATGTAGCCAATTACAGATAGAAACATTAGATACTGCATAAATCTATTACTTAGCAACTTTTCCTCACAGTTTTAAATACTATGAAATATCCTTATCTGCATATATTAAGAACTTTTATAATTCCTACAAGAATGAAATTATATTCCAAATATGACATTTAATTGGCTTAAATTAAATCAAAGTAGCCCAGGTGAATTAACTGGAACTCTTGGAGATGTCAGCAGCTATTCAGAATCAGTTCCTAGCAGCTCTCATTTCTTTTTCCACAGCTTCTTCCATTCAGGACTTATTAATTCTGTCATAGTAAATTAGCATATAACTACAATGGATAAAAAGCCTAAACACAGTCTAAATATCTTTGGTGAACTGTATGAAGACTGGCCTCTTGGGTTCCCTATGTTGAACTTGCTGAGAACGGACAATGCCAGCTGATTAGCCCTGTCCCACAGCCCAACTGATGCCGGCTCCCCTCCCCCTGTGCTCCCGCCTGCCTTGGGGTGCACTCCCGGAGCATTCACCCTAGTAATGCACGTTCTAATTCATCCTGCCCATACAGTCTGTCTGCTGGACACAGGACTGTTTTCAGTTTCCTCCTTCCAACCGTCTGCCAAATCATTTCAGAATACATTCTCTCATACGCCCCGGCTCTCAAACCATTCGGAGCAAAGTCCCTCACCTACCCTGGAGAGACCACTTCTGCCCTAGTGGACGGCCTGCAGCCTGGGGAACGCTATCTTTTCAAAATCCGGGCCGCAAACAGGAGAGGAATGGGGCCTCACTCCAAAGCCTTCGTTGTCGCCATGCCAACAAGTAAGCATTGTCTCTTTCTCCCGTCTTTGTGTCGTGTGTCGCTATGAATCATGGCTCTTGCTTGGGTTTTCATGATTTGGGAGCTAAGTTTGCACAGTGATCATAGTCCTTTTAGAAGCAGTCTCCCCAAAGACTAAATTGTTATTGATCGCTAATAACTTTAATTACATAGTACACAAACGTGAAAGTTTGAATTATGTGATTAATCTTATATCAGTGTGTAATTTGGGGTTTATGGTGACAGGAAAGAACATCTTTACAAGAGTTGTATGGCATTTTTAATTGTTAGCTCTCTTCAATTTCTAAACAGCATTTGAAGTGTTTAGTTTACACCCCATTACTTTGGAGGGCAGCTTTGCTCAGAATTTCAGGGACCTTGCTTATCTGATCAGGATCAAAACCGAGCAAGTTAATAAAATCCAGAAATGGAGCGGGGTGGTTTCTGGAGGGTGATTTCCTTCCTGCCTCTCACACTCACACTCACACCAGATGTTGGTCGCGCTCTCCTTCATTGTGTACTGTGAGGATCCCCAGGGCACCGCAGTGTCACACAGCACTGTCCTGGAAGAAACTGAAATAGATGCGGTTTGCTCCCTCTGATTCCCCCTTGCTCTATAAATTCCCCTCCCTGACAGCACCCCTTTCTGCATTCAGTCTGCTCTCAAGAAAGGGTAAACTGTAGGGTACACTGAATGTTCTGTCCACCTCAGGAGTCTTTTTACTTTTGGCCCTATTTTGGAATTACAAATGTACCCATTATCAGAGGTTTTTAATAGAGAAAGAGAAAGCAAGGAAGGACACCTGAGAGGAATAGGGAACTCGCGGTAACGCCTCAAAACTTACAAACCTGTGGCTCACCCAAGTCACCTGCCAGCCACAAACACCCCATCCCCATGAGACACGAGTAGAGACCATTCATTTTATACCAGGTGTCTGTGAATTTCTTGCCTAAACTGTCAACGGCTGTAACACATTTGTAACGTGCTGAATATTAGTTTAAGAAAATCCTATGTCAGATTTTGCTTTTGCAAAATCAATGGGTTCCTTCAAAGTACTCATTTGAGGATTCCTTCAAACAATACGCGGCGACGTAGCCTAACTCGATTTGTAGAAACCCAGCTCACACACGTTTTCTAGAACTATGTGGATGAGGCAAAGCAAGAGGGGACCCCAGGAGGCGGCCCACCGACAGGTGTCCTGCCTGAGGATGAGCAGCTGTCACCTGTCGGCCCGTCCGAGACCCCTCCGCTGCCTCTCAGTCTCCCTTTGTGCTGCCCAGCTTTTGAATTTCTTCTCTGACGGCAGACTCTTTCCAACCTGTCCCAGCCAGGACCAGCGAGCCTGATGCCCGGCAGAAGGCAGACGCCGAGGACGCCTGGAGAGCCGCGCCCTCTCGCCAGGCCGCCGCCCCGCGCGCCCGCGCGCCCGCCTCTCCCCACGGCGGGCACGGCGAGGACCCGCTTCTCCACCTGAACAGAATACCGGCCGAGGGCGCGGCGCCCAGAACGCCCCAGTCGACGGCGCTCTCGGACTCGGAGGAGCTGCAGTCCCAGGGGGACCCCCCGACGGCGCCCTCGGGGACCCCGGCCCAGAAGCCGCAGCAGAGGCCGCCCAGCCGGCCTGCCCACCCCGCCCTCGCTCCCGGAAGGGCGCCGGTGAGAGCCCGCGCGCCGGCGCTGCCCCGGAAGGACGGCGTGGACGAGCCCGGCTCCTCGCTGCCCGCCCCGCCCCGCCCGAGGGCATCCCCGTGGGCCACGGCCGCCTCCGGCCCCCACTCGCCCGCGGACGGCAGCCCCCGCCGCCCGGCCCGCCGGCCCCCCAGCCCCGCCGACAACGACTCGCTGGACCACGAGGCCGCGGCGCGGGCCGCAGGCTCCCCGCACCTCAAAGACGCCTCCGCCGAGCCTCCGCGGCCCAAGGGCGCGGGCCCCGCCCGGCCGGCCCCGGGGCGCAGCGCCCCGCGCAGCAGGAGCCCCGTGCGCCCCGGCGCAAAGCCAGCCCTGCCGGCTCGGAGGGCCCCCCACTCCGAGGCTGGGGGGGACAGCTCAAGCGTTTCGGCCCCGCCCTCGAGACCTTCTCCACCCCACGGGGGAGCATCGGGGCTGCTGCCCGCCGAACCCCACGCCGGGCCTCCGCCCTCCGGCGGCTGGGCGGGCGGTCACGAGGCCCCAGTCCCCAAGCCCAGCGAGCCCTCGCGCCCCACCAAGCCTTCCCCGGCCTCTCTGCGGCTCACCTCGAGGACACAGGCCCCCCGGAGGGCGGACGCCTCTGCGGGCGGTGGCGACGGGGCGGCGGGGAGGCAGGCCGAGGTCACCGCCCAGACGCTCCGGGCGCGGCTGCCCGCCGGCCCTGGACACTTCGGCCTGCACAGAAGCAGGCCCTTCGCAGCCCACGGCAAGTACCCGAACAGGTTCGGCCACGGCCGAGGACCCCGGCTGCAGCCCTCCAGCTCCCCGTCGGCCGCGGCCCCCCGCGCGCACGCGGCGGGCAGTTCCCACCCCGCGTCCGACCCGAGGCTGCGCGCGGGCGCCCGGGGGCAGGGCGAAGCGGAAGACGAAGAGCCACTTCCGGCCACGGAGGTGCGCGACCACGCGCCTTCCTCCTCCAGGCAGCCCGCCTCCGGGGCCGCGGAGCCCCTGAGGGGCCCCCAGAGAGGGACGAGCCCTCCGCAGAGGGCGCCCCCCGCGGAGAAGCTCGGGCACGCGGGGACGTGGGCAGCTGGGCACCTTCGGGACAAATCTCTGACCTCGAAGGCGCAGGATGCGCAGCAGAGCACGGATTCGGGCGAGGAGGGTGACTCCCCCAAAACGCAGCTGTCCCCCGCTCGGCCGCACCACCCCGGGTCTAGCGTGCCCAAAAGGAAGCACGCGTCCGCCCCGGCTGGGCCTCCCCACCCGGCGAGCTCCCGAGGGGTGCCTCCCACGTCTCCCCAGAATCCGAACGAGGACTCCGAGAGCAGACACGGTGGAGGCCACGGCGACAGCACAGCTGCGGAGACCCAGGGTGCCCGGGCGCAGGGCAAGGACGCCACCCCGGCCCTGCCCAAGCACCGCCAGGTGGAGGCTGCGGGGGGCCACCTCCGCCGGCCCCCCAGCTCCGCCGCGAGGCCCGGCAGGCCCCACGCCCACGCCCGCAGCAGGGTCCCGGGCCGCGCAGCGCCCCCGGCGGCGGGGAGGGACGGGGGCTCCCAGGCCGCGCCCTTGAAGGAGCCCCTGACCGCGAAGTCGCCCCAGTCCGTCTCGGCCGAGGACGACCCCGAGGACCCCTGGATTTTTAATAAAGGAGGGAAGGGCGAGACCCCGCCGGCCTCCTCCATCCCCAGGGGCGGCAAATACGCGGATGCGAACAGCGCCGAGACCGACTCTGCCATCGCGCCTGCGCCCCGCAAAGGGAGCTCGCCCCAGGATGAGAACCCCACTCTGATGCAGCGTCCCCCTGCTCCAGGCGGCGCCCCGAGAGCCTCGCACCTCCCGCCCAGGCCGCCGCCTCGCAGCCCCGGCACCCCCAGCGCGCCCGCGGGCACCCCGGCCCGGCCGCGGTTCACAACCCGCGCCCCTGCCGTCCACGCCGCCACCACCCCGATGCTGTCCCTCCGGCAGCGCATGATGAACTCGAGGTTCCGGAACCCTTTCTCGCGCCAGCCCGCCAGGCCCTCGTTCAGACAAGGTACCTAGTTTTTAACTCACATTTTCTCTGCAGGCTTCAGTCGTGTTCACAGCCGGCCCCCAGAAGCTTCTGTTTTATCAGCATCTGCTGTGCCCAGACTCTGCGTTAGCGGCCTTGCAGATGTGACCCGATGGCATCCTGTTGACCGCCTCGTGGGGCCTGAGCGTGTGCCTCCCGGTTTTTAGATGAGGAACTGGAGCCGAGGGGTCTGAGCAGCTTGTCCCAGGTCGGACAGCTGGGACGTGGCCAAGCTGCGGTCCTACTCCCAGCGCCGAGTCCCACAGCCCTCCATCCTGAGCACTCCTGAGCACATGCTCTTCGCCCCAAAGTGTGTCACAGCCAGGATGCCAAACCCAGGTTCCTGCACTGGGGTGGTTTTTAGCTGTTCCCCAGCCAGGGTACATTTAAGGAATCAGTAAGAAATTAGACACTTTGGGATACTGTGTTCTTGTTGATTCTGCACACAAAACTCGCAACTGAACAAACCAGGGGGGCAAGCTCAGATGTCTTGGCTGTGAACTGCTCAGACACTGCACTCAATGAATGCTGTTTAAAACCGGTAAAAAACATGTGTTCGAGATGATTGTCACACAGAGTTGTAACAGGCAGATGTGTGAGTTACTCTGAGGATGGAAGGTAGACAGCTATGAACAGTGAACTGGAGTCTACGTAGACCTCAGGGCAGGGCCCAAGGTATTTCCCCTACATCTGCATTTGGTTAAGTGGTACCTTGCACTCTCCTTGTGTGTAATCAGGGCTTAATAGAACATTTCCGAATGAATATATTAGTATTTGTTCACCTGTACAACGTATTGTTAGTTTTTATAATGTCTTTACATTGGGCTAAACTAACAAAATCAAACTAACGCATAGAACACATGCCTCACATCAAGATCAGTTTCCATTAAAATGGACTATTTTAAGCAAGCTTAAGACCCTGATAATAAACTTGAAACTCACGTGCCCTTGTACACAGTACTCAGTAAATATTTAATTTTCATTGACTATTTGAGCAAGAGAAGTCTCTGACGGGCAAATCGTCGTCAGAAATCCCAAGCACTTTATCCCACGGAGGGGCTGAACCACATAATGCTCCCAGCAGAGCCTCACATGAACTGTAGCTGAGAAATGGCATGAGATGGAGAGGAAGGCAGCAGAGAGGAACAGACGGAAACAGCAGCCAGAAGGGCCGCTAACTGGGCCTTGCTCTTCCTCTCTGAGCAGGTACTGCCCACGCGGCCCACGGAGCTCAGCAAGCTCAGCACTGTGCTTTCGTACTTGGGGGCTGATGACGGGGACCGGAGTCTGCTAGGAATGGTTGTGCTTAGTCAATCTGCTGAGAGCAGGACAGCAGCTGGAACGTTTTAGAGACAGTTCTCATCCTTCCTACCCTCCCTCCCTCCAACTTCCAACTGGTTAAAATAAAGCTACAGCTACTAAGGCCTTTAATCTTCATCTGGATAATTACGCTGAACACTCCCATTCCCCCAATACTGTCAGAAAACTGTGACTTCAGTGTACTCTTGATGGACATTCACATTTGTCACATAGAAGTCACAGTTTAGACTGTCATCTCATAGATATGAGCTGTTGGTTTAAAATTCTGTTCAGTGTTTCTGTTTGAAATGATGTGTTACTGCTTATAGATTGGCATGAAGCCCACTTCGCGGGGGTGTGGAATTGACCAGGCTCTCTTATTTTTTTTGTACTGTGTAGGTTATAATGGCAGGCCAAGTGTAGAAGGGAGAGTACTGCCTGGTAGTAATGGAAACCCGAGCGGACAAAGAATTATCAATGGCCCTCAAGGAACAAAGTGGGTAGGGTAAACTTCTTTACACATCTCAGTTCTCATGCTGTTGGGAAGAGAGAAATGGTGGACACTGTGTGACAATAATGAAGTGGTCTTTTTTCTCTTTTTCTCTAGTTTTAACCACTCGTCTGTCAATATGCTGTACTATATACATTTCTTCCAACGATCAGAAAGATCATTGATTCTCCTGAGTAGTGTTCTTCTCATAGCTGATACGATGAGGCCTGGGCCTTTGTTTCTCGTTTGGGAGCTCAAAGGTGTGGCCTGACCACAGCGGTGACATAGAACTTGAGGCATGGCCTCTCGAATAAGCTTCTATTTCCCCAGTTTATTTTTATGGTGTAGTTAACTAGTACAGATATTTTCTGTAAGTTGCCTTAAATCCTTTGTAAAAGGTAGCAGGGTAAAAATAAATGAATAAGAAAACCCTGAATAAATAGGCAGTTTTTTATCATATTACATTTTGAATCTTTCAATAATTAAAAAATAAAAAATAAGTACATATTTTATGTACCCTTAAGCTAAATGACTAACTTCCTCGATTTAAGATAAATGTTTAGGGGTTTTGGGTGGGTCTAGGGTAATGGGCAGAACACTTTACAATGTCTGGAGATTTAAAATATATTTTTATAAGAATCAAAAAATCATTCATGGTGAAATTCCCCGTCAACACTTCCTGTCTATAACAATAAGTTTTAGGAAAACATATTGAAGGACTTTGTGCAATGTTCAGTCACAGGCTATCTAAAGACACATCTTCTCATTTTTTCAGAGGAACAGAAATTTATTCTAGGAAGAACGCATAGTAAAGCAAATGTCATGTAAACAATTTTGAACTGAAGTGTATGGGTAGATTTCAGAAGTAGGGCTTATATTAATGAGCCTTATTTTAATTACTGAGACAGGACCCAACGAAGTGGGGTTCCTTCACTGGCCTGATTGTGCAGAGTCATGGTTCTCGGACATTAGTGAGCATCAGAGTCCCTGGGGGTTTGTCAAGCAGGGTCTGGGGTAGGGCCGGGTAATTTGCATATCTCACAAGTTCCCAGGTGGCTCTGAGTCTGCTGGGCTGGGACCGTATTTTGAGAACCACCAGTGTGGAGCGTGAGCTTAGTTTGTTCCTTAATAGAGATGACAATACCTTTTTTTTCAAGTTTTATAATTCTTTAGAATATAAGGTTTTTGCATATATACTATATTGGGCAATTTAATTACAAATTAAGTTGTCTTTGTAATAGCAACCTTGACTTTTGACATTGACAGTAAAATGGAAGCATTTCATGTTGTTAATACTTTAGGAATACATGTTCATTGCAAGAGGTTAAAACAATTCAGAAATATATGAAAAAGATGACAAGCATTCCAAACTGCTTTTCAAAGATACTCCTGTTAACGGTTTGGGATACAGCCGTCTAGATTTTTCTCTCTGCAGTTTTAAGCTTATAGACACAGGTGAATGTACTTTTATTTTTGAAAAATAATCAGCTCTGTAACCTGAGTTCATATCAGTATGTGCCAATATATGTAGAATTTCTCAAACTTTTTCACTGGCTGCATAATATTCCACTGTATGGATATGCCATAATGTATTTAATCTCTGCCCCCCATACATGGACACTTAGGTTATTTCCTACTTTTCAGCATTACACACAACATACTAAATGGTAAAAGTATTTTGATCACCTTTTGCATATTTTAGAAACTTAAAACAATTTGCATACTGTATGGGTAAGCAATTATAATAAGAAATACTGTTTTACACTTGATTCTTATTAAACCTTATGAAGGATGCTGACAAAAATGTTTCCTACTCACTTCAGGGTTTCCTTCTGTGGAAGCGTCATACATGTATTCATGTAGTTGGATGAATGTGAACATTGTGAAATGTCCAATATAGTCATTAATCTGTGTCATGAATTTAGGTCGTGGATCTTGATCGTGGGCTGGTGTTGAATGCAGAAGGAAGGTACCTCCAGGATTCCCATGGCAACCCTCTTCGAGTTAAACTAGGAGGAGATGGTCGAACCATTGTGGGTGAGTCGCTTTTAAGGAACAGAGGTGTCCAGACTTAGCTGTCGAATAGCTTCTTTTCTTCCTCTCCCCAATTTTTAATGGGTGCCTTGGTCTGGTTACTTTCGGTCACGTGCTTTTTCCCTGATACGACTGTCAGTAATTCTTCTACCAGAACCCTCCCTCTTAGAAAAGGTGGCGCTCAGTTTTGTTCTGGAAATTGGCAGCCTTGAGCAAGAGTCAGCAAACTGCAGCCTGCTGGCCAAACCCTGCCTGGGCCGTGGTTGGTTGTTTTTTTCTGCTGCCTGTTTTTGTGTGGCCTGTGAGCTCAAAGAGTTTTTACATTATTAAATGATTGCCAAAAAAAAATCAAAGACTAAAAATATTTGTGATATGTGAAATTACATGAAATTCACATTTCAGTGTTCACACGCAGAGGCTTGTTGAGACACAGAAACACTCATTTGTGTGCTGTCTGTGGCTTTTGTGCCCTACAGTGGCAGAGTTGAATGGCTGCATCGGGCACTCTCTGGCCCATAAAACTTAAAGTGTTTACTCTGTTTTTTTACAGAAAACATTTGCCACCCCTCGTCCAAAGTAACCTTTTTCTTCCTGGGTGTAGGAATGAGAAAGAGGAAAGAATTACTTTCCTTACTAAAGACTGAGAGTTATTTCAGGGTGATGGGGCATCCTGATGAAATACTTATTAATTTAGATAAGGCAGTACAGAGTAATGGACAATATAGTAAGTCCAGAAGTTTCTGGGTAGCAGCAGATGTTTCTACCTCAGCTGATATCCTTTCAATTATTTCTTTGCCTTTTTACAATTAAAATATAAGAATAATAAGCTCTGAGACAACGCTCTCCACTCGCTTTTTATTTCCTCTGATTGTGCCCCTCACTGTACAGATTGTATTTGATTTTGTTTCAGATCTGAGAGGGACCCCTGTGGTGAGTCCCGACGGGCTCCCCCTCTTCGGGCAGGGGCGACATGGCAAACCTCTGGCCAGTGCCCAGGATAAGCCCATTTTGAGTCTTGGAGGGAAGCCCTTAGTGGGCCTAGAGGTCATCAAAACAACTACCCGCGCCCCCACCACCACTGCGAGACCCACCACCACCCCTCGGCCCACCACCACCCCTCGGCCCACCACGACGACCCTGAGACCCAGGACTACCACCCGCCGGACCACCACCACCAGGCGCCCAATGACCACCATCCGAACCACTACACAGACCACCACCACCACCACCACCCCTGAGCCCACCACCCCCATCCCCACCTGTCCCCCTGGGACCCTGGAGCGGCATGACGAAGATGGCAACCTGATAATGGGCTCAAGTGGGGCCCCAGAGTGCTACCCTGAAGAAGGTAACTGGCTTCACCTAACGGCAGCCCACTCGCCTGGCGCGCTGCGTTTCAGGGGAGGGTCCCAAAGGCCGCAGAGCGGGGAAGTAGGGTGTGCGGTGGGAATGAAACTACGGGCGTTTCTAATCCTACAAGGTTTGTTCAACAGTGCTAGGGCTATCAGATTTAGCAAACAAAAATATTGCATGGGACATGCTTACATGATAAATGATTTGCTATTTACCTAAAATTCAAGTGTAACTGGACATCCTGAGTTTTATCTGGCAACCGTTCCCACAACCCAAGTAGCTAAAACATGGGACATTATTAGTTTGGACTAGCGTTTCCAAAGGGTTCCCCCTGGATATTAGTACTTGTCTGATTGATTGATTGATGATGATAGATAGATAGATGATAGATAGATAGATAGATAGATAGATAGATAGATAGATAGATAGATATAGAGATAGAATCTATGTATATATATGTATATGGTTCTGTGGTTAGCTATGTGATTTAAACAGGTTAAATGGATTTCTTACTGTTGGATCATTGTATAAGTCTTATTGTGAATTTCCAGGAAAAGTGCTTCCCTAGCACGTCTGGCAGCAGAACACTTTTTTGATCTGCAGGAGGGGCTCTCCACTGGGGGAGGGAGCCTGCACCATCTCCCTGCTTTGGGACACCCATCAGGGCTGTCCTCTGCCCCTGCATGTCTTCCTCCTGAGATCAGCCTGCTCCCCCTAGAGAACGGAGCCGGGATGCTCTGTTAGGTTGTGGTGGAGCTGAGATGCTGTCACCTTTGCTGCTGAGTCTGTCTCCCTCTTCCTTGGAAGAGGCCACCCAGCATTTGCATCAGGCTTGTTCTCGGGCCCGGGCTTGGAGGAGGCAAATTGGCCTTCTTTCCCTCAGGGTGAAGCAAGTTGCAGTGTCGCTGTAAAGCTTGTCTTTTTAAGCTACTGTAGAGTGAAGGCCCTTCGTTCCAGCCATCATTTGCACGCCCAGAATTCTCACACAGAACCATTGACTGTGATCAGCCCCGATCAGCGTGAACCTGAATGCCGTACCCGAGATGGGAATTCTGTTTGAAGTCAGTCTTTGCACGAAAAAGTTCCAAATGAACAGGAATATTTCACACATCTTAAAATCCACACCAAAGACCAAGGAAACATGCTGAGGAGGAGCACTGGGAAGACCATTCTCAGTTTACCCAGGGAATGCAAAGTAGATTTCACCTTTGGATTTCTGGTATGAACATACGAAGACTTTCCTTGATCTCTTCTACACACATTAACGTGTTTCTTTTTAAAAATTGAACTGTAATTAGAATAGATCCTTCATCTTCGAGTATCTAAATAATACCTTAAGCGATAGGCATTCTCTGTTTCTACCTGAGAAGAGGGAGCCAGGCCGTCTTTCAGGTTCCGTTTCTACAGCAGATCTGATGAGGTTATGTTTTTGGAAATGTGAGGCACCCACGGAGCATCTTCAGCCCTTTGTGACATGACCATGGGGCCTGTCTCAGAAAAACATCAGTCATTGTGGAAGGTTCCACCTTGCCACTGCTCACTCTCAAGACAGAGAAGACAAAGAAAATAATTAAAAGTTTACTGGAACTGGACCAACCCTGCACTTTGCAAATATCCTTGTGTTTCAGGTGGCTGTCACTCACCTCCTTGAACTACTACTGAGAATATTTTTTATAGTTTTCATAAATATCTCTGGAGCTAAGGCCCTAATTGTTTGGTGATATTTTGCACTCATTTTGTTTATGGCCATTTGAATAAACCACTCGAGAGAAACCATTCCACATGGTTGGTGGCTGGCAGTCACTTTTTATGAAGTGGAAGCTTTTGACATTGATGCGGGTTGACTCATAAAACATCCAGTTTTACATAGTTCCAAGTGGTTGAAGAGACATTCAGGTGGGGCAAATTCTGATGGTCAGCTTTTTTTTTTTTTTTTAAAAAGTAAATACACTTCATTACATCTCTGAAGTAACTCATTTGGAACCAAGATGGTGCTATTTTAGACAAATAGGCCTGACTGTTTTTTTAAAAAAGGAGCACTATAATCATTCAGTACAATGTTTACTTTTGCCAGATGGTGTAACTGTCACCTCAAGAAGTCATACCAGTTTGCAGGTACAGGCACCTTTTCTGTGACCTGCTGCCGCCCTGGAGCATGTCAGCACCTCCAGGAATTGCACTTAACCCCGGGAACCCACGAAGGAAACCCTGTGCTTTCCCCTTTCTTTGTTCACTCTGAGATGCAAAAATTGTACAACCTATTCATTTCTGACCTGGCCAAAAATAACGGAAAAGAAATGGATCTGAACCGATAATGAGGAAAAACAAGACTATGCTCTTCACAGTCGACAAGGGAGAGAAAGCAGGGTTCCAGGAAACAACGGCAGGATGACCTCCAACGCTAGGCGCTGTGAACTTGAAACTGCCTGATTTAAACCAGCCCAGAAGTAGTTCCTCTTGGCCCCAGGCATATTGACATTGGAATGAGCAGAGGAAAACCTGTCTATAATGGTTTCTGGTGACATGACCGTGGTGAGCCCTGAGGATGGGCGATGCACCACTTCTCTCTTGTGGCCATTCATGGGCCCCAGCAGAACGTGCCGTGTTTGCGCCGTGATGAAGTGGGTGCTGGGCACTGTATTCCCTGGCAGGGCTGTCGCCAGTGTCCTTTGCTGGCGGGGTTGGTTTTGGCTCCACCACATGCGTGATGTTATCCAAACTAGGCTCAGAGTGGGCCAGTAGAATGGTTCTATTGCAATATTTCTGGGGAATGATCAGTGGCCTTTAATGATGAAAATTTCAAACTGGTGCCTGTGATTTTTTAGGGAAGGGGGTTCATACACTTCCTACCTCAGTCTCCCCTTCATTCTGCTGAGGAGCGATGGTTCTCACAGAGCAGCTTAGGGTTTACAGGCAATTTCACTGGCCAGTGTAACGTTTAAAAAGTGGAGGCCGTTTTATGAGGGTAAAGTACACGGTTTGGAGCCAGAGGGTTTGAAGTGCAGTCAGTTCTCGCTCTGCCCCCCACCTGCTGCGTAACTCCCGGCGCAGTGTGAATCCTTGGCATCCGTGGCCACGACGCGAGCACGAGCCCTCGCGTGTACCTACTAGTCAGATGGGACAGTTAACAAACGCGGCGGTGGGCGAGTTGTGGCTCTTTCTCCCTGCCCGCCCTCGCCCTCCCCCGGGCCTCTAGAGTTCTGTGTAACTGCTGTAGACTTCATCGGAGGGAGGGAAGAAATGCCTCTGATTTTTTTCCAGTTAGCAAACTTTTTGCCTCGAGATTTTGTCGACTGCAGAGAGATGTTCTCCTTTTACAGCTGCTTCTACGTTCCGCCAAGTAGAGAAATAATACGTTGATTTCCTTGCATTTTCTCAAAAAGACTTCTGCTCAAAATACCCAGATAATGGTTGCAAAAATGTGGGTTTTATGCTTAAATCACTCAGCTTCTTAACCATGTTGTTATCCATGCTCAAAATATCAGCTCCACCATTAATACATTTTAGTAAAGGTTCTTATAGTTAGGGCTTCCTGGAAGACAGAAGTCACATGAAATTCTATCAAGTGCACTTAAAGGGTAATTCTGCAGTAATAATAGATCTGGTGGTCTTGTAAGTAAAGCCCAACCTGCTTGTAAAGAGAAATTTGTGATCATCGGAATATTATTTGCAAACTTCATAAGCAAGTTAAGAAGTCTGATTAATACAAATTTATCTCCTGAGCTGGGGAGAGAGGGTGAGAGGTTAGTGGGACTCTCAAAGCAGAGGGAACTCACGTCGGTGTGGTTTGCAAAGTTAGAATGTCGGGGAGGCGGGAAATCATTCTGCTTCTAGAACATGCAGGAGACGGGGGGGGGGGGTGTGTGGAGAGAGTGAAGCAGGTGGAGGATTTCCCTCCCCATCCCGAGCACCGGCCGCCCCCTCCTTCCTAGTCTCCTTGCTGATCCCTGAGAAGGCCTGTTCTCAGGCCTGTGGCAGGATGAGCCCGGGGATCTCCCCCCCGTGTGCTGAGAGCCACCTGAGCAGGGGGTGAGGGGCCCTGAGGTGGTGGGAGGCAGGGCAGAAAGAGCTGTGCTGGGGGCCGGATGCTGGGTGGGCAGGGTCTTGCCTTTGGCGGGAGGGCATCTGAGTGCCCTGCACTGAGCTCGAAGGAGAGGAGCCGGGTTGTGCCTCAGGGGGTGCAGGCGGCCCTGGCTCTGAGGACTTGTTCCCATGAACCGGCCGCGGGGGATGAGCCGCTGTGCCCTGGACGACCCATGGGAAGGAAGCCTGGCACCGATGATACTTTCTCCCTCCACTAGATGATCTCTCAGGACTGGAGCCCGGCACGGCTGCACCCACGCCCACGGAGGAGGCCTACGTTGTCTATGATGAAGGTATTGACTGGTTGTAAGCACGTTATTTGGATAAGTTCTTTCTCGGTGGGAGGATCTTGTTTTCATCGCTCAGTGGGTGCTCTGAATTGCGGTTTCCTTCAGAACCCTGGGCTGGGTGGCCCAAGGTTGGTTAGGGAAGGCTGGTTGTATCCCATGCTTCTGAGTTACCACCGATACATATTGGATCCAAAGAAAAAGTGTGTTTGATAGGAAACGCAGCTTCCAATCCAGTGCCCTGTGCTCCCCGCCTCTCCCTTCCAGCCCCTCCTTCCGCCAGAAACTCTGGAGCTGCCAGGGCTGAGCTTCCCGTCCTCCGCTCTTTGTAAAACTGACCATCGTCTCGGCTTCCTCTCGGCTCTTCTCAGTCTTCCCTTTTCTCTCTTTTTCTAACTCCGTTAAAAAATACAATGTTATGGATGGGTTGATTTTTAAAAAATCATAGAATCTTTTCAAGTAAGGGTAAGTTTACAAGAGAAGACTACAGAACGCCTTGGGTAGCAGCTGGGCGGTCACTAGTGGAGTTGTTATACTTGCGGCCCTGCATCTCTTCTGTGTGTTCTATGAGTTGCCTGTGCAGTGGGAGAAATTCATGTAGGCATCCTGTCCCCACCCCGGTGCCAGCCTGACATCAGAGGGTCCTCACTTTTGCGCTCCACCTCTCCGGCTGTCATCCACAGCTCCAATGGTCTTGAATCGCAAATGTGGGAGCAGGTCTCCTTCGATGCAGTCATAATAAAGTTCGATGTGGTGTAATCCTGCAAACAAAAACCAACTTACAAGAAAAGCACCAGATGTCAGCTAGCAAGGGAGGGTTTCTTAGCACCCTTGAAAACAGTGTGCACTGTTCTTAAGACCTCTGAGCAGGTGAAAGAGAGCAGTTTTATTTTAAATGTGAAAGGATTATTTCTCTTAGTAGAACTAATCCCATCTCCTTCCCAGAAAGCAAGCCTGAAGATGATAAATGAAAAGAAATCAAGCTTATTTTCTGATGTGAACCTTTTGTGCTCTAAGAGGGAAAGTTACTTAGGTGGAGGATGGCCTTGGCCCGGAAACAGGGACATGCTAAACTGTACGCACCCCGAGGCACTCTCCAGCTCCGATTCGGAGCCTCCCTTTTCTGGACGTGTCTGCTGCTTTATCCCCCCCCCCCCTCCCCGCAGCTGCTGCCCGGAGGGGATGTTTCAGCAGGGGTTTTTCTTGGGTTGGGTCTCAGGACGGCACCTTCTGGCTGCACACAGTCCTCCTCCGGAAGTGCCCCGTTACAAAGCCTCCGTGTCCTTTCAGATTACGAACCCGAGACCTCGAGGCCAACGGCCACCACCGCGCCCTCCACCACGGCCACCACGCCCGCCATCATCTCACCAGAAGGCACCATTAGCTCCTTTCCCGAAGAAGAATTCGACCTGGCTGGAAAGAAACGATTTGTTGGTAAACTCAACTTTCTTAATCAGAGGAACGTGGGTTTTTAACCACGTGTGGTTTGGAGAGCGTAGCTAACCCCGGCCTGGCCGAGGAGGCCCAGTGGAGCAGTTTTCCCAGGGCAAAGCTTCCATTTGGGCGACTGGGCGAGCCACGCCCGCCTAGACGCCGTGAACGAGCCCTCTGCAGACGCCAGGGGAGGGGAGCAGGCGGGGGCACCGGGATGCGACAGAGGAGGGGTTAGAGAGGCTGCCTTGTGTGGCCTGAGAGAGGGACACATAGAAGCCGTAGGTCCAGGGAACTCCAGCACGTCTGCCGGAGCCAACTTCCCGAGACGAGACGTCCTCGGGGCTTGGCCGGCACATCAGGGCCCTTCCTCCGAGATGGGCAGTGGCCTGAACTGAGCCTCGCGCTTCCGAAGGTATCACAGAGCTGAGGCTGTTCTCACTTATTTCCTGTCTTTTTCATTCACCTCAAGGACTTGGGGCCTCCACGTTTATTTTACTCTTTTTTGGCAGTCATGAAAATGGTTTTGAGAGGAAATTCTGTTTTGCTAAACCATGTTTCATTCCCTTTGGGAGTCTTCTTTTCCCACGTCCTCAATGAACTCCACTAACGAGGCACTTAGATTAATGTAATACTAAGTGGAAAAAGGTAATATGTGACTAAGTAGAGACTGACAACAGCTTAAACTAATATCGCACTTTTTCGTATCCAAAACAAATGTTCTGCCGTAAGCAGAGAACAGCTCTTGCCAGCCAAGATTAGCATTGAGTGTCTCAGCTACACGTAGCACTTGAAGAACCAGAGTAATTAACGTGAGGTCGCATTCCTGCGGCACATGCCAGTGCTGGCTGCGGCGTTCAGCGGCCGGGCCGAGCCCACCAAACCTGCTCCTCTCCCTGGCTCCACGGCAGACTCTGAGAGCCCCTCAGCGCTGTTACCTGCTGCGCCAGAGCACTCTGCTGAAGACTGAGAGGCTTGCCACCCTTGTCTGGCTACTTTTATGTGTCTGTAACTCTCTAAAGCATAGGTTACTCCCCCAAACTTCCCAATAAGACCCACGGACAAGCCCTAAAGGCCTGATTTTATACAAATTATCAGAAAATAGAGGAGCTAAAAACTGCTCTTAGTTGTAATGGCCACTGAGAATGAGAACCTGCACCAAAAGATGTGATGGGACATTTAAGGAAGTACTAGAAATGTGTTACATGGGAGTGCATAGGAGCCTTGCATTTAGAGCCCAACCCAGATTCCCTGGTGTTTCTAACTTCTTACAGAGTGTGTATAACAAAAAGGCCTGTGAGCCGTAGCTGGAGTCTCATGTTGGGCCCTTGCTTCATGGGCCCCCTCAGTGTCAATAGACCCAGCTGGGGCTGGGACCAGTCTAAGTCCTGCCTTAGTTCCGGTGCCCTTGTGCCCACTGAGCTGATGTGTCAGAAAAGCTCGAAGCTGTTCCTAAGTGTGGGCTGCTATTATGTACTGAGCAGAGGTGTTGTAGAAAGCTGTTCAGGCCTGGCCTTTGCAGACGTTCCAGATGGTTATAGGGGTCCCCGAAGCCCTAGGGAAGGCCTTCCAGGACTGAGGTCAGAGTTTGTGTGTCTTGATCAGTGTATATTTCTTTCTGGTCCCAAGACTGTCTAGGGAAAGAACCGTGTTGAGAGAACCCCAGCTGGGCCTGATTCACGTTTTTCCAAATGTTCGGGCATGGTAAATTACTGCAGACCTAACACGTTAAATGAATTGCAGTTTGGGGATCTTTTAGTCACTTTGAGGCCATAGTCATCAATGTTAATGGGCAATTGGATCTTTTGAAACCACTGGATTAACATGTAAATGGGTGGATCCATTAAGGAGAGCTAGGGATATGCTTCTGGGTTTGGTACCAGGCCTTAGAAATTCTGTCTAGCAGGGAGAGACTGAATGGTTGGTCTACTCCATGGAGCAGACATTGTTTCTGCCTCCAGAGAAAGCCTTCAGCAATCTGATTGGGTATCTCTTCTTTTATAGCTCCTTATGTGACGTACCTAAGTAAAGATCCATCAGCCCCTTGCTCTCTGACCGATGCTCTGGATCACTTCCAAGTGGACAGCCTGGATGAAATCATTCCAACTGACATGAGAAAGAGTGACCTGCCTCCTCAGCATGCCCCCCGCAATATCACCATTGTTGCTATGGAAGGCTGCCATTCATTTGTCATTGTGGACTGGAACAAAGCCACCCCGGGAGATGTGGTAACAGGTGTGTCCAAGGCAGGTGCTCAGAGTTCCCATCAACATGTAGGTGGGAAATAGTAATAGATGGACAGATGAGGGATGAGTGGATGGGTGAATGGATTGGATGAAGGATGGATGGATAGATGGATGGATGGGTGGAGGATGGATGAATGGATGGACAGATGAATGGGTGAATTGGATGCATAGGTGGATTGGATGGATGGATACAGGTGTCTTCCTTCAAAAGGATGACATAAGGTAACAAGGGAAGTCTTGTGGAACAGTATGAAGAGCACTGGATGGAAGTCAGAAGTCCAGAATCCGAGTCCAAGATGGGTTTGTATGACCTTGAACTACCTACTTCATCTTCCTGGGCCTTGGTTTCCTCTTATGCAAAATATTATTACATCCGTTTCATTCTGTAATCCTGCAAAATGGCCAGGGAGTCCACATAGCCACTTATAAGATTAGATCCTGCAGCATGGATGGTGAAAGAGCTCCTACTGTGTGCTACCTCCTGACTCTGTGTCTTCCCTTCTTTCCATGCCTGATGGGTGCTTTCAGATCAGTCTTATTGCTTCTGAATTCCTTATGTGGGAATTGGATACGATGGAAAAATGTCTTGAGCCTCCTAAGTTCTTGGCCTGTGAGATGGTCATGAGTTCATCTGACTCTGCCAAGGATACATTTCAGAGAAATCTACTGTAATACGATTTTACAGAAGAGAATTGATATTTTCTGTGAATAGACCCTTCCTTTGTGAATGATTTCTTCTGTGCCTGCAAGTTGTATAAGAGGAAGGAATATGTATGTGTATGTGTGTGTGTGTGTCTCTCGGGCTGGGTGGGTGATGGTGGTATAAGTCAGAGTTTGACGTTACCTGGCACTATTATGTCTCTAACCCGTAAATCCTTAAATACTTGTGTGGCTGTCACTGCTCTTCCCTTCTGCTTTTTCCTCTGTGCAGTCAAGATGCCGTGTGATTAGTTCTGAGGAGATGGGGGAGGCCAGGGAATGTGGACAATGAGAAGGGCAAAGTGGGGATCTAGCAAGTCTCAGGAAGTGTCTCTAATTTTGTTACCTACATCAGATCCCAACATTAGAGCCCCTCCTCTCCCACCACGCTGTTTGCTCTTTCTGGAACCTCTCCCATGGAGCCACCTGTGCCATTGCCTCACCCCCACCATCCTCCATGGGTTACACCTCTTGCGTGACGTGGTTCCTTGATGCTCACTGGATTCTTCTTCTTGCCACATGCAGGTTACTTGGTTTACAGCGCATCCTATGAAGACTTCATCAGGAACAAGTGGTCCACACAAGCTTCAACAGTCACTCATTTGCCCATTGAGAACCTGAAGCCAAACACAAGGTATGATATGTCAGTTATTGAAAAACCACAAAACAAGGCCTGTGTATGTGGTTACAGATATCCTTGGGCTGAAATGAAAAGCTCAGTCAGAATGTTTTATGATTTCTTTTGCATTCTCTGTTTAGTTCGTATAGAATGTCAGTGCACACTTACCATAGGACATATAGTTCTCTTGGGAGAAATTACTATATATACTATAATTGTTAGTCTATTGTGTTGATATTTTATTCCCTAGTTTCCAGAGACTGAACACTACCTACCACTGGGGTAAGAAAAGTTCTGTGTGTTGAAAGGGAATTGATCCATTTGTAGTCACCCGTACGGAGAGCACGGACTCCACATGTGACATTAATGGAGCCACAATTGCTGAACATTTCAATTAACTGGCACTCAAACTATGATATAGAGGTTTAGATCATTCAAGGAAGATGCATTTTACACATTGGTTTAGGTTTCAACCATGACTTCCTATACTGGGCAAGTGGCTGGCTGGCCAGAAGTCTATCTGGGAGCCAGAGGCACAGAGTGGGGGAGTGTGCATTTCTGCTTTCGTGCTATCCAGTTTCGATGGTAATGACCATCAGGAAAGCTTCCCTGGTGGGCACACGTGGGCGAAGCACCAAGCACAGGATGGCCGAGCAGTGGTGTGCTTGTAAACCATCTCTCTAGGAAACAAAATTCCTTGGTTTTTAGTGATTGCCAATTTCTGTAGTGTAAATGCTCCCACCATAGCCAATTCCAAGCTACCAGAGTGCATTCAGAACTCCTAAGCCTGTGCAAATGGCTCCAGCACACAGTCATGTCAAGCCACCACTTTTACATAGTAAAGAGTGCTAAGGGACGTGACTGTGGGCCCGAGGTCTCTCATTTTCTGTATAGTCAAAGGAAGACTGAAAAGGTTGAAACACAATTCTGTCCTCAAACAGAAATGTGCTAAAAGGGATAGAAACCAAACAACAGCCATGGGCACCGAGAGACTGAACCAGCTAAGAACTTTCGTCAGCAGATTTTAATGTGCCCCTTGGGCTCACTTGAACTGAGCGTTTATAAACTATTGTGAATTTCAGGACTTGGCAGATAAAAAGCAAGTAGGAAAACAGCAAGTTGATAAAACACTTTATTTTTCCCCAATAGAGATGAAAAATTAATGAAAGGAAGAAAAATTAAAAGGGTCAGCACCCAGTTTGCGGTGTGCAGAGTGACAAGGCCTTTTCAGCACAGCCTGTGTGACAGGCTGAAAGGGGCCTTAGCGATGCTTTGCCCAGAGCCCTTGCAGTAGCCTCGAACCCTGTGTTCTGTGCCCCACCCCCAAGTCCAGTGTCTGTCCACTTTTGCTGCCAGACTGGTGTTGAGTTCTGAATGTCAGGAGATGGTAACAGGATGCAGGTTTATTCCCTTTCAACAGGTATGAAAGCCGGGATTCATTGAGTCAGTACTTACTGTTTGCCCTGCTCCAGGCACCATCATGTGCACTGAGGGTGGGGTGGGGGAAGGGGGGTAAACCACACCATGGCCTGTCCTCATGTTGCTCAGTCGGACAGAGGAAGCAGGTTGTTTTGCAACAAGAACATAAACTTTCACTGGTCAGTGTCCTGAGGGAGAAGCACGTGGTGCTGTGAGTGTAGAACGGGGACTCTTTTCTGAGCTTGGGGACTGGGGAGCAATCAGATCAGCTTCACAGGGGAGGCAGAATAAACAGCCGTTAACCTGGAGAAGGAGGGGGGCAGGGCCAGGTCGTTCCAGGCAGAAGGGATGTTCAAAAAGATGGTGTATTCTAGGTAGGAAGGGAGGCTGATACGGCAGGAGGGGGTGAGAAGGCTGGAGGCTGGACAGGCAGGTCCCCTGTCCTACCCTCCACCCACATTCAGCTCCCTGGTGGATAGACCTGGAACAGCAGCTGCAGTTGTGGCCTCCCCAGGTTCCGATGCTCCCCATCACTGCTGGCAAGGATGCAAGCACAGTGCCTCCTCCCACACAGATTTCCTCAAACCCCCTCTGAACAGCTGCGCAACGTTTCCAGCCAGGGAAGTGTCGCTGTGATGGAAGGGTGCTCATTGTCCCTGCATGACCCCAACGCAGGGTCTCTGGTGGACTCCCTTTCGGAATCCACATGCTTCCTCCACAGAGTCCATTTTCCCATCTCATCACTGTCCCGGGGCTTCCCAGGCACCGACTTCAGAGCCCCGTGCATCGGAGACACAGGAAGTCCATGGACGCAAGAGCCAGAGCGTAAAAACCATCTGTGGTTCTTTGTAGCTGAATCTTGCTTTTGACTTTACATGGGCACTGTTCACCCACAGGGAGTGTGCATATTTTAATCCACACTTAAAGTGCAACGATTTGTCACTGTGGAGTCTGTTCAAAAGAAGGGCCAAAAGTTTATACAAGGAGGCAGGCATGGGTCGCTTCTGCTACTTGGATGAGGCAAACACTATTCAGAGTATGAAACATATATTTTAGTTCATAGCAAAAGCTTAATGTGGTTTTTGAAAATAGGAACTGTACTTTTTTCATAATTCCATGTTACTTTCCAGCTCAGCATATTTAAATTAACTCTGACACGTTAGGTGAAGTTCAAGTGGAAATGTGTCTTTGGAATTGGGCCACGTGGGCTTTGTGGAGGGTGGAGGGTGGAGTAATTGTGCGGACAGGGAAGGTGGGTTTGGAGAACACATGGGTTTCAGTGGAGTAGCTCCTTTCAGTCGACTGGTCAGCCCTTCACCATCTCCTCAGTTGCGCGGTTGAGCTCGGAGCTGCGGGAAGTGGTACCCGGACGGCTCCAGCAGTGGCTTGAGCAGCATTCAGTAGAAATGTCCCCTGCAGCCTCAGAATATGTGTCATTCCTTAGGTTTTGATTTCCTTTTTAAGGGAAAAAAAAGAAAGTATCTGCAGTTTAACCAGTATTGTAACCTATGCCAAACCCACCGCTTGAACAGCCTGCAGCTTTGCTTTCAGTAATCCACAGCTATCCACAACTGCTGAATAAAAGTTTGCACCACTGGGAACACAAACGGCTGAGCACATTGAGATTGGGAAACTCATGTGTTCTTAATTGTGCATACTTTTTAAATGAAATTTTAAAAAGGATTCTCTCCTTAATGAAATGTGAATGACTTTCTTGAAAGGCTTAAAAGACTAATTTTACCGAATGCTTAATTATCTCAACCATTTCAGCCCACTGTTTCATCAGACACAAAATTGCTACTGTCCCTGTGTAACCGAGGCCGCAGCTCCCTGGTGACCGCAGCAGCTCAGAGGCCTGGCACCAGGCTGGTGGTGCAGCAGACATGAGCCTTTGCTCTCTGAATGTCAGTAACTCGCCTCTGAAAAGCCCAGTGTATTTTAATGTGTGCCTGACAGAATTCTGTAACCTTGAAGTGTGACTCCTGCTGGCCAGAGTCACGGGGAAGGCTCGTCACGAACTCTCCCACGCGGCGGAGAGCCACACTCACGGGACTTTACCCCTTCACCTGTGCGTAGCTGAGGACCAGGAGAGCAGAGGGAGGGAACACAAAGCTTCAGGGACAGAGCGGGTCACAGCTGCGGGGCTGGGCCCCCGTGTTTGCGACCCCCGCTTTGTCCTGCAGCTCCCGCGCAGAGCAAGGGGTGCTGACTCCCAGCCCCGCCGACCGGCCTCCCTCGGGGTGCATGAGCTCAGCCAGCGCGCTCGCCCCTCCTGGTCCAAGGCAAAGGTGGATCCTGGAGAATTTCTCCAGGCCTGTCCCACATCCCCATGCTGGACCTGCTCTTCCCTGGAGGCTCAGAAGCTCGAAACTCCTAAAGCTTCGGAGCCAAACACAGAGCTTGGCATGCCCCCAAAACCTTGCTGTTGTGTTGGTTCCCTCGGGGACCTGGCCTCTGGCCTGGCTTGCCCGCTCCCTGCCAACAGGCATTACTAGGTCCAGCAGTCGCGATTTCACACGGAGTCCAGCGATAAGAATCAGTTCAAGTGTGAATTCTGCGGTGTGTTTTGCTGCTCCGGCTTCCCCCTCGGGCCGTGGCCCTCCAGCTGGGACAGAGCAGGACAGGGGAGCACACCACCCAGGGCCGTGTCTCGGGCAGAACTACCTGGACGCCCTACGGACACACGCTCTGAGTGGCGCCCCTTCTGTTCCCATCAGCCACGTGTCTATGCTGTTAATTGTATTATTTTGAAAAGTTATTAGAAAATGAGAAAATTCAGAAGAGATAGGAGTAGCAGGGATGTATGCATTAGTAAAATATATAAGTATATATATATAGGATTCAAACTCTGCCACAGAGCAAGTAGTTTGGGAGTCTGTCTTATTACACAGAACTTAAGCTTCTCTCTCAGGAAGTATTTCTTCCCTTTCAGGTATTATTTTAAAGTTCAAGCCAAAAACCCTCACGGCTATGGCCCCATCAGCCCCTCGGTATCGTTTGTCACAGAATCAGGTATGGCTGGACGACTTCATTTCTCAGTTTTCCCTTCTCTCAAAAACAAATAATTAGGAAAATGACTACAATAGACTCAAAACTGAAGCAGTAGAATCCTAACTTCCCTGTCTAATGGATTCATGTTGGATGTCACTTTATAAAATAAACATTCTGCTAGGTTAAAACGTGGATAATATTAAAAGTAGTCTTTTTTGGAATTGCCTGGAACATGGAAAGGTCAAATTCCAATGAAAGGGGGAAAATCTAGTTTTCAGCCATGTGAGAAAGATAAGTTTGAATCTATCTGCAAAATATTTAGTTGCAGAGATAATTATTTTATTGCAAGCAGCTGAAGAGCATAAATGTCATGAGCCTTGGGAGGCAGTTGCTTCCAACAGTTAGGTCTCCAAGATGCTTTTTTTTTTTTACTAGGCGATGAAGATGCCTTTACTTAATGTGGAGACTTTAATTAAAATTCTATTCAGACCCTGGCCAGGTAGCTCAGTTGGTTGGAGCACCATCCCAACACACCAAGGTTGTGGGTTTGATCCCCAGTGAGGTCACATGCAAGAATCAACCAATGATGCATAAATAAGTGGAACAGCAAATAGATCTCTTTCTTTCCCTCCCTTCCTCTCTCAAATCAATGAGTAAAAATTTAAAAATAAGTAAAATACTATTCAGTCTCACAAGCATTCCCGCTCAGAGATGCCCGTGTCTGGGATGCTGGTGTGTGGGCTCTGAGCCCTTCTCTGAAATGTGCCTGTGCTCGGGGTCCGCAGCAGCACAGAGCCGGCCATGGAGACAGTCCCTGGGCAGCAGCCCCTCCGCGCGGGAGGCCCGGCTGGAGACCCGGGACCGGAGGCTCTCAGCCAGGGCCCCTCAGAAGCCCGGCCGAGCCAGCTCCACACTGAAACAGGAACTTGGCTTCTGTGTGGTTATATCATTTCCCACATGTAGCTTGATCCCAGAACATTTGTCATTGGAAGATATTGTTAAATGCAATGACCTGAAATCAGCTGCATCAGAATATGTGGAAGAAAATGAAAATTTGAGAGAATATGCTCTATACTGGAAATGTAGGCAAAGGACCTCAAAAGTGTTTTTACCCTTTTCATCTAAGAAGCATATTTCTCAGTAATTAAGAAGAGAAAACCATTATCAGTGGTTAATGGGCTAAAGTAGGGAATGTGTCTATGTTTATAGCTGTATTTCCTAAAAATAAAATAGACTTTTGGCAGCCATCAGAATTAACATGATAAAAAATCTATAGGAAGAAAACCAAATTATTCAAATTTAAGCCCCTATCAAGAAACGGAGGTCTGAAATCAGAGTGGTTTGATACAAATTAGTTTGTTCTCTTATTACTTAGAAGTTTTCCATTGCACACCGGCCACAGTTAGTTTGTTCATTCACCTGTTGATAGACATTGGGTTGATTCTGCCTTTTGACTATGGAAAAATAAAACTGCTGTGAGCATTCATGTATAAGTGCTTGTATGGACATGTTTAATTTCTCCTGGATAAATACTCGAGAGTACAATGGACAGATTGTATAGTAGATGCATGTTTACATTTTTAAGAAACCGCCAAACGGTTTTCCCAAGATGGACACATTTTAAAACATAACGAGTATTTAATTATTTTGTAGTACCCAATGTCAAAATATTATCTTCAGAGACCCACAGCATCTATATAAATAATGACGTATTTCTCAAAAGGAAATGCTTAGAAAGTAAAAATAAGGAAAACCTTGGCATCTGTCAGATAAACTATATTTACCTATTCCAGTTGGGGTAGGCCTCTCAGTTGTGATAAACATGTCAACAATTGCATGGTTGTGAAATATGACAATGAAGTCAATTGTTTTCTTTCCATTCTACAGACAACCCTCTGCTTGTAGTGAGGCCACCAGGTAAGTCTCTCTTCTCGATAAACTTGATACTTTAGTAATCAAGTTGATTGTTAACTATGAGATCATTACAATTACAAGTAGAAACACTGGACCATTTTTGCATTCTTATAATATTATGACAGTGTCGGTGGTTTCTTTGCACCCTTCATCCTAATCCAGGGGGAAAACGATCTGGGAATTTTTCAGTAGGGCCACAGCAGCCAATATCTATAAAAAAATCATTACGGGTGGCCACTATCTATGAGAATAGATAGTCTATTTGCATTCAGCCTCCTTCGAATATTTTAAATTGCTGAAAAGAGAGCAAAATGTATTAAGTGTATAACAAAAATTTACTTTGTTTTTTAAATAACCTGAGAAAGGTCTATTGCTGAAGTCCTGGGCAGCTCAAGAGTGATAGGAACAGTAGGATCCTATGCTGAGGGACTTGGTTGGTGGCGGGGGGGCGGGTAGGATGGCATGCCCTGCAGAATCAACTTTTTGCCATTATAGCTTATTTTCCTCGAGGCTTAATGCCTTTTTCTTTCTCTGAGAATCCCTTAACTACGTTCAAGTAAAAGGAACTCCCCAGTTGCGTTTCAGTCTAAGAAAGAGGAAAGAGAGGGAGCCATGGGGGGGGGGACTTTGCTCAGAAGAGCCCGAGAAGAGGGGAGGCCCAGCAGAAAGCCAGGGCCCGGCGCCTCGTGCGAGTGAGCGCTGCGAACGCCCTGACCCGCTGTGTTCTGTCGAGGCGGTGAGCCCATCTGGATCCCGTTCGCTTTCAAACACGACCCCGGCTACGCCGAGTGCCACGGCCGGCAGTACGTGAAGCGCACGTGGTACAGGAAGTTTGTGGGGGTCGTCCTCTGCAACTCGCTGCGGTACAAGATCTACCTCAGCGACAGCCTGAAAGGTAGGTCCAGGCCGGCTGGCTGCGCGGGTTACGGAAAGTTCGGATTTTACGAGACACTGACTCGACACAGGTGTATAAGGATACAGTTAGGTCTAGTTCAAGTACAAACCAGCTTCACAGGCCCTGTTTTAGGGTGAAGTTTTTACATTGGCACCCAGAAACATTTTTTTTTTTTTAATCGACTACATTTTAGGAATGAGGTCCAAAATTCTATCATAAACTTGAAGGCCGATTCTTGCCATTAACTGAGTAGTAGGTATGAGTATGAGCTGGACGTATTGAGGAAAACACCCCCTTCATTCCCCGCTCTTGGCACAGCTTTACAGAGAGGAAAATGTAGGTAGTGAGACGGACGTCGGCAGTGCTATGTACTCTCTGTTCTGTGTCCAAGTAGAAGTTGCATTGTTGTCATCATGGGTGGAGATTAAAACAATGAACAACATACACACTTTGAGCTGCTAACATTTCAACGTGCCCTTTGGCCCAGCCGACTGCCTCACCCAACTACGCAGATTTGTTCTTATTTATTCTTTTGGTTTGTTTTGGAGTTTTTTCCTTTATTTTTATTGCTAATGTCCTTTCCCTCCCCTTTTTGCCCGCCTCTACCTAACCCCCAACTTGTTTTTATTTCAAAATTTACACAACCTTTAATTTTTTAGTAAATACGTTTTTTTCCAGCTTTTCTTCAGCTGGGCTGTATTTTGTTGTGGCTCTTGTTGTTGGTTTCTTGCTAGTGGTATCATTTCAAGATAATGTCAAAGTCTCCCTGGCAGTCCCTCAATATGTGTGCCTCTCCCAGCACCCACCGTCCATCTGTCTGTCTGCCTTTCGTTTCTCTTCTCTTCCACCACTGCCCTTTCCTCCTGTGACCCGGGTCCCTAAGAGGTGGCACAGCCGTCTCCCGCGCACCAGGGTTGAGAGAAACAACTTTGCCCTACTGTGCAGCTGGGGTCAGCACCACGGACAGTGTCTCATGCCACAGACACACTCTGCTCTGCTAGTCATGTAAGAAGATCGGTTCTGTTTTATTACTGATTTCAGAGAGAGGGAGGGAGAGCGACAGGGAGAGAAACATCAACGATGAGTCAGTGATCGGCTGCCTCCCGCACGTCCTCTACTGGGACTGAGCCCAAAACCCAGGCCTGTGCCCTGATCTGGAATTGAACGGTCACCTCCTGGTTCATAGGTCACCACCGCTCAACCACTGAGCCACATTGGCCCAGCTGGGTTCTATTTTTATAAATCTTCGTACCTTTCATAATTATTTCACAATACATTCTCTGACTAGTTTCACCTGTTCTTGTTTTAAACCAAGGAGTAAAAGGGTCTACCGTTTATAGTCCGAAACTGCCTGTAACAAGTCTCTGCTTAATGAACACATGTTAAGTGTTTAGCACACGTGATCTCTCTGCACCTTATAACACTTACAGGTTGGTGCCATTGTCACCATTTTTCACAGATGGAAAGTATGACACACAGAGTTTAAGTAATGTACCCAATTCAAACAGGCTCCAAAGCCTGTGCCGACTCCTAAACCGGCTGCGGCATTTTCTGAACAGTCACTGACTTTTCTTCTTCCTCCATGAAGATACGTTCTACAGCATCGGAGACAGCTGGGGAAGAGGGGAAGACCACTGCCAGTTTGTGGACTCCCACCTGGACGGAAGAACCGGGCCTCAGTCCTACATAGAGGCCCTCCCTCCCATCCAAGGTAACGGGAGCAAAGGCCTGACGTATTACACGGAGAGAGCAGGGCTAATACGAGATTCACTGTGGCCCTGCCTTTGGTTTACCGTTGGAAGACAGGTGTTGGCAGCATTCCAAATCATAAAAAAATCAAAATACTCCTACCATGTGCTAGAATTGGGGTGAGCCTAGGGAAGGAAGGGATACAATGGAATATAGGGCCTTATCCCTACTCTCAGGAACATGGTCCATGACTAGAAAGAGAAGATAAATATATGAACTAACAGTGTACAACTTAAAGCTTAGGGAATGACAAGAGTTATGTCACACAGTTGTCCTATCGTCAGGTAATCGTGCAGATCACAGTCACTATCTCAGTTCAAGGGACGCAAGCCATCAGAGACTGCGAGGGAAGGTTTTTCAGAAGAGACAGTCTGGGCTAAGTAGATCCCTAGACAGGTGGAGAATGGCAAGATCAAAAGTACAGAGAGAAAAAATAAATGCAGACCAATCACAATATGCTTCAGGAGACAGTGTTTCAACTATTTGATGATGGAGTTACAAGGTGAGAGCAAGTATACTCACCTCAAATGTGAACAACTTGCAGTATGTTACTAACCCCCAACAAACAAGTAGGTGGACAGAACAACTGAATGAAGTCCAGAACTTTTCCCCTATGCACGCAACTCCAGAAAAAACCCCAAAATCCTAAAAACAGTTCAGGGAAGGGGGAGAAAGAGAGAGGTACTTATGTCAAGCCATTGGCTCATATGATTGTAGAGGCTGGTGAGCCGAGTCTGCAGGGTGGGCCAGCAGGCTAGAGACCCAGGGAGGAGTCAGTGTTGCAGTTTGAGTCCCCTGGCAGAACACTGTTCTGTTTGGGGAAGTCAGTCTTTTTCTATTAGGGCCTTCAACTGATTGGATGAGGCCCACCCATATTATGGAGAGTAATCTGTTTTACTCAGAAGTCTGCAGATTCAAATGTTAATCTCATGTGAAACACACATTCACAGGAACACCTAGAATAATATGTGACCAAAGTGATACAGAAAATTAACCGTCAAAACAAACATACTAAATATATAGGTGCTTTTCAAAAGTCACCTTATGAACATCAACTCAGGTGTGGTTGACAGGGGTTTGTTACCAGTATCAAGACACCTACACTGCTCTTATCACCTAGGAAGTCCCAGGGATTTTAGGAGCTCTGTGCCAGGGACAGGGATGAACGTACTTCTTAGAAACTGCGGTATCACAGGTGCATTTTCTCTCCCCCTCCTCTTCCCCTTCCAGGCTACTACCGCCAGTATCGCCAGGAGCCCGTCAGCTTTGGCAGCATTGGCTTTGGGACCCCCTATTACTACGTGGGCTGGTACGAGTGTGGGGTCTCCATCCCAGGGAAGTGGTAACCACGGGACAGCACGAGGAAAGCTCGCCCTGCCCAGCCCCCTTGACTAACTTGCACTCAGGGCCGTGAGCAGGAAAAGGAGGACAGTGTCCCCAGCCTCCTGCCCCGGTGCCAGCGAGGCCATGAGACGGACACTGGATATTTGGGGCATCTTCAGTCTGGACTTGGCCCCACTTCCTGGCCTGGGCCACACACAGGATTCAACGTTGCTGTTAACTTTGCTTCTCCACACGTTTTGCTTGTAATAGCTCATCCCAGAGACAGCAAAGCACCTGCCTGCAGGGGATGCCCACTGATTCAGGCTCCTTTCACGCTTCTTAGGCACAAAGTCCGACCCCCCCAGGGAACAGCAGCAGATGCTACACACTTTTCTCGTTGGACTCCTCCCAAACTAGCTGACTTTAAACTTCGGGTCTATATGCAGAACTGGATTACTCAAGTCACCACTGAAGGAAATATCCTGCTTAAGATTTACCCCATGGACCCACCCACTGCTAGACCAAATGTATCAAATCTTTGTAAATTCCCATTTGGTATATATATGTATATATGCATATACATATCCATACTTGTCTGCAAGAATGTTGATTAAAGTCTCTGAATTTGTACCTGTTCACTAGATAAGTGTGTGTGGGACTTTTTGGAGCAAAGGTGCTGTTTATTAACATCTCTTTGAAGTGTCCAGAGGATGTGTACTCTGGGTGATATGACAAGGGAAAGTCACACCTTGTTCCCGGGAGTGCTCCCAAACTGGGTGACGGGTGAGAAGCTTGTTGCAGACCGAGTGTCTTCTATCTTTCCATGCCCATGTGAAAAACATACTGCTCGTCTCTATATCCAGGGTGTTTCAGATTGAGAGTTTAGATCCTGAGTGATTTGAAAATCCAGTCTTAAAAAAACTCCCTTTCCACCCTAGCTGGGTTGGCTGTTGATAGAGCGTCAGCCATGGACTGCAGGGTCCCAGGTTCGATTCCAGCCAAGGGCATGTACCTTGTTTGGGGCGTGTGCAGTAGGCAACCAACCAGCATGTCTCTCACATCAACTTTCTCTCCCTTCCACGCTCTGAAAAGCAACAGGAAAAAATATCCTCAGGTGAGGATCACAAACAAACGAGCTCCTTTTCCCACCCCTGCCCGTCTCCGTGTCTACTCCTTGAACTGTAAGCACCTTGCCCCTCTTGGCTGCAGCACGAGGGGGTGTTTACAGACACGGGACCCTGTTTAAAGCACCGCGTCCGTTTCACGTGCCTGGCTCCTCCGTGTCCTCCGGCAGCCCTGCGGAGTGCAAGGTTTGTCGTCTCGCGTAAAGGTTCCCCGTAAGGGAAGCAGGGCTGGGACCGAGAGGCAGACGCTTTGCTGGCCCTGGCTGACCGCTCCCATGCAGGGTGTCACAGCAGGGTGCAGCCCGCTCCTGGAGCCACCACGCTGAGGTGAAACCGGTGTGTCTCGTAGGGTGAAGGCCATTTACCAGCGAACAAGTGCCTGGGCGGGTCTGTGCTGGGGCTGAGATAGCCGGCGCTTCCCTCCGCCGCCATCCCCCTCCGACAGCAAACAGCAGTGAAAACTCCAGCTGCAGGGCCGGAGCAGGAGAAGCCCTTAGGGGACAGATCAGACACCCAGCTCGTGTCACTCCATTTTCATTTGCAAACTAGGATAGGAATCTTTAAGTAGCTTTGGGGCTCTTGTACATGAAAGGGGGATTTTTTTTTAAAAGGATGTCTAAAACGCCCCTTATTTCTCACTCTTACTAATGCTCAAACACACTCTACAATGCCACGCCAAAGATAACATCTTTATAAGTGAATTTTCCTACTAAGGACAGAACTTGCTTCCTTTATTTCTCCTACCTGCTTCTCCAAATCTGTCTGGTTTCGGCCTCCGCTGGCCGGCCACGGGCGAGAAGAGGCAGGTGCCGAGCTGAGGCCCCGGGGACGGCCCGCAGGTCGCAGCCTCCCGGAGGCGCTCGCACGGGGCCTGGTTCCTGGCCGCCTCTGGGAGACAGAGCCGACGGCAGAGGGGCAGGACCTCTCTGTCCCTCACGGGTCGCACTTTCATAACCGAACGGCCGGCTCTGCGCTCATTTCACACTAAAGGATTTCACGCTCACTCCCTTCCAGAAATACAAAGAATTCACTGGAGCTCACTCATGCGATGACTGCTGAGCCCTGCCTGGTACCTTAGGCTGTATTTGATTATAGAAATCTGAACTTTTATTAAAAATAAGTGCAAGTTTTGATGGAAATTACTACAAACCCCAGATGATAGAGCAGCCAAAACAAAAACACTGAATCTAAGCCAAGGGGGTATCAGTACCAATATTCCGTCCAAACGAGGTTACGTCACAGTTCACATGAGTCCTCACGGTCACATCCAGCTTCCAGCTGTGTGTAAACTCTGGGGGCCACGGTTCAGGAATGCCGAGGGCCTGAAAACCATTCCATGTCAAGTCAGGCCATGAATGGGGCCGTTTCCTTACAGGAGCCTTCATTCCCAAGGCTCCGGAGAAGAGGAGAGTTCACCGGCTCTGGAGGTCAGAAGTGGACATGGTGGGAACGAAAGGGAAAGAACCTGCGACTCAACACAACGCAGAGCGAGCCTCCTTGGCAAACGGGGAGACGGCCCTCCCGAACAGCCTGACACACGACGGGAAATGTCTGAGCTGGCACGTGGGGGCCCCGGTCTGCTTTCACGTGGCCGGGGAGCTCAGAATGATTTCTTTGAATTTAAAGGGTTGTAAACCAAACAAACAGACAAGCAAAAACAAAAAACCCAGTAATATTCGACAGAAACCACATGTGGTTCACAAGCCTGGAATGTTTACTATCTCACCCTAAAGAGAAAGTTTGCGTAGCTGAGGGTTAGTTTTCCTGAGATTTAAAGACAGTGTAAGCAAAGTCCTAACTTAAAACCGTCACATCCTACTTCACAGGTGTTTGTTTGCCTTTCTTGTACTTGAGCCGCATTTATTTTCTGACTCGTAAACTTGGCCTCTGTTGAGTGGTTGGACCCTGGAGTCCCGTTTCCCATCTGGCAAGCCCTGTGTTTGTGCTGTGGTCTCGGGGGTATTATGCTCTTTAGGAGGCTTCATGCATATTTAATGTTAGTATTTGGTGGAAACATAATCCCAACGTTTGACCAGGTGAGTTTTTGACTTATTTTTTTCTCTTTAACCTATTCGAGCCACAAATCTTGGTAGTCCATGAGGGTGGGGGGTTGAGAGTGTGACAATGAATGGAATTAGAATGGGTTTGCCTCTCTGGGCACCGGGCACAGGTCTTAGTCACAACACATAAATATGAAACGACTCTACTGATAGAACCAGCACAGCTTCTGTAGCATCCTACACGCTGTAGATGCCCTAACTCATCTCCTCGAGATGGAACTACTTTGCAATTGGAGGTAAAATGTGAGTTTAAAAGGCAAAACATCTTCCCAAACATCCCATACCCCAATTCTCAGGTTAGGCTGAGCTCAGTGAAATTGTATGAAAACCCAGAGTGCTCCTGTTATGAATGGAGGTGTGGTTTTAAATCTCAGCTCTAAGGTTATTAATATACAAAATTTTTAAGTCACAATGAGAGCTAAGCACATAAAGATTTATGATAAAAAGTGAAATAAAGTTAGTATAGAAATGGAAGCCAATAAATTTAACACACACAAAAAATTTCTTGGTCCAAATTGGGAAAGTAATACTCTCCCAAGCAGAAATTGTTGGCCAGCAATAGAAATGCCCCACATGTTGAGCACAGGAGTTAGTAGGGTTGGCCACACACTCTTGGGACAGGAAATGACGTGGGGGAGGGGCTGCTGGATCCTGGAGGTGACCGCGGTGCCCGGCTACCACACAACTCAGACTCATTTCCAGCAAATGCTCCATCTCTCGCTTGAAATCAGTCTGTGTCTGCCTGACTTTGGGCAGCATTTGACAGTGTGCCCCAGCTTGTGCTTGAACCCTTGCCCACCTGGATTCTCCCTCCAGCTCCCAGACAGCAGCCAGGCCTTGTTCTCGATCAAGGGGATTTGGACCTGAAGGCAGCTTCCTCCACGAGGGCAGGCGCGGGCACTTTGGTCACCCGAAACCACAGTATCCAGAATGGTGTGGGGCACCTATCTTGGAATCAGTTGACATTTGCCGAGTGAATGAGAGGAGTGACTGTCACTCCTGCTGTGTCCACTGCCCAGGCCTCTGGGGTCCCCAATGGCAAGCTCCCCCTTGCTGCAGGACATGTGGGGGGTGCTCAGATTGGGGTGAGCTGGAAACCTCCTCAGGCCCAAGATCCAGCCTCACTGGCTCACCACAGTCATCCTCACTCCACACATCCCTGGGGGCTGCAGGGCCCTGCTCATGGAACCCCAAGTAGCACTCGCCTGTCTTGGGGAAAAGGTCTCCTTGCTCCTCAGATGTCTTTGGGAAGCTCCCCAGTAACCCCCGAATCACTCACCAGCCCCTACCCACCCCACCCTCACAGTCTGTACGAATGGGGCCTGGAGGCCAGAGGAAGGAGCGGTGAGCAGGACCCAGGAGAGCCTCAGCGGAGCCGTGTGAGAGAAGCGATGAGCCCACTCAGGGGACCAAGGGGACCCTGCAGGCAGGAGCAGGCCTCCTCCCCCCCTCCCCCCTGCCAGCGTCCCGGTCACCCAAACCCACCTGGAAGCCCAGCGAGGAGGGCGACAGGGGCCAGCCCTTTGGCGGAGAGCAGGGCGAGGGAAGGAGACGGAGCCTGAGAGATGCTGGCTTCGGGGTGACGGCGCCTTCGCCCAGGCCCCGGCTCCCTCCAGCAGCGGTGATGTCGCTGGCGGCAGGCGCCATGAGTAGGGACCATTGGCGGGGCGCTCGGCTGGGTGGAAAGGGCCTCCCCGCGCCCTCTCCTCCTGGAGCAGGTGGAGGCCTTCAAGGTGCTCAGCTTAAACCACCAGTTGAGGAAGCCGAGGCCCTGGGACCTGGAATCACCTGCCGAAGTCATGCACCTGCTTCCAAGCCCTGCTGTCCCCCAGCAGGGGTGACAGGGGTGAGCACCGGGCCACCGCTCCTCTTCCCAACAGGCACTGCTGATCAGCGAAGGCGGTTTCCTAGGGAATCTGCGTTGGGTCAGACCCCCAGGACTTCTCCCCCATGAATCGCCAGCGGTCAAGTTCAAACCTACTCGGCCCTCCGCGGCCTCATCCTTGTAAACATCTTAGTTTTGTTGTCTAGGTTTTTTATTGTTGACACCGTTACAGGTGCCCCTGTCTCCCCCGCCCACCTCCACCCGGCCCTCGCCCCCCCCCACACACTAATTGCCGGCCGTGGGCTCTGCTCACCTGTTCTGTAGCTGATCCCTTCACCTTTAGCCCATTGATTTTATTCCTAATAAGAACTAACGCTTCCAGGGCCCCTCGATATGTGGTCAGAATAGAGGAGGGGTGATAGTTTGAAATGTCAGACTTTTCCACCCAAGGGGATCCAGTTTTGGTTTGGTTGACAAATTTGGGTTCCAAGTTCTCTTTTTGTTCAGTTGATCAAGGATTTCTTAAGCCCTTGTGTACTCAGCACTGTGCTAGCTGCTGCTGAGGCCAAAGGGACAGAGGGTGTGTTTGTCACCCTCAGAAGTTTAGTCAGGTTTAGGGGGAGAGCATGGACGCCACTCCTCTGAGCCTAGACTGGCCGCAGGGCTACGCTTCCCAGTGGCCTCCTGCAGCCGCCTCCTGTGACCTCTGACTGCATCCCCCCTCGTGCCTGCCTCAGGGGGGCCAGGCACCCCCCTTCTCAGCCCTTCCACTTGGCCCTCAGGCATGGCTGACAGCTATCGCCCACCCTCAGCCCCTAACAACCCCACCCTGCTCCCACCTCCTGGAAGGTTTGGAAATTTGTGGATGTGCCTCTGGATGAAAAAGTTGGGGAATTCGGGGGACGCGGTGCTGGTGTCAAAGATGGGTCTGAAAGTTGGGAGTGGGAACTAGTCCTGCTCTGGAAAACACTCAAGATTCTGGGATGAAGGTGCATGTGCGGAGCTCCCCGCGCCACGTGCCCGGCCTGGCTCAGCACCTGTGGGCTCCGACTTAGACTCAGGGGACATGGGGAGAGTGGGTGCAGCCAGCTCCGGCCCTCAGCGCGTGGGGATGTTCAGAAGCAATGTCAGGCTCTCTTCGTGGCTGGGGCACTTATCCATCCTTTCTTTACTCTCACAAACTTTCAGTGGCCACACGTGCCAGGGAGTGTCCACCTCAGAGCCCACAGTCTACCCTGAACAGCACAGGAAAAGCTGGACCTGCCTAAAGCTTGGGGAAGTACTACCTAAGTGACAGGCCCGGCATGTGTATTTGTGGCTGTCATCTCCCTTTTTCTAGTCCCACTGACGTGCAGCTCCTCTGGGGCTGTCTAACCGCCTCTCACATTTCTGGTTGCCTGTTGTATTGGAAATATTTGCTTGGTGACCACAACTCCGCTCTGTGTTTGATGCTGAATCAGAAAACGCTGTTTGTCCTCTGGGAATGTTCTAGTTAACGAGAAACAGATGGTGGTCTGAGAGGTACGCAACTTGTTGACCAGTCAGTTGATCCTCGGTGTAAATTCAGGGCTTTCTCTGTAATCGGGCTATTTCTGCAGTCGTTTGTAATTGAGTGGAAAATGGCTGTGTCCTGGGTCACAGTTCAAATACAATGTAGGTATTATTAATGCGCCCACGTTTACACATTCATAGCCGGCAACCTTAGTAAGTCCTGCCCAGGTGCCAGGACAGCTTCATTCTTTGTGGGGGGGTTTCTTTGATTTTTTAAAAACCACTTTATTGAGGCATGACTGGCATACAAAAGGCTATAATTAATTATACTATGTGGCGAGTTCAGAGATGAGTCTACACCTGTGAAACCATCACCACAGTCTGCACCAGGAACACACCCATCACCTTCAACAGTCTCTTCCCAGCCTTTACCATTCTGCATGCGTGCGATAAGAACACCACAGGATCTGCCCTCAGCAAGTCTGCCCACACCCCAGGATTAGCTGCAGGTCTGTGCAGAGCGGACCTCTGGGACGGTCTCATCTCGCGTAACAGACCAACACCTCTGCATTGCCCCTCCGCACCCCGGCAGCCTCCATCCTCCTCGCTGCTCCAAGAGTTTGTTCCAGATTCCAGAGAAGTGGAGTCCCGCAACATTTGTCCTGTGACCGGCTTATTACTTAGCACAGTGTCCTCTGGGTTCATCCATGTTGTCATAATTGGCAGGATTTTTCTTTTTAAGGGCGGGATAATATTCCATTGCATGTGTACATACATGTTTTTATTTTAAAAATTTAGTGTCGACTTCTAAATTTTGACAAATTTATCATGTAAGCATCACTCTAATTAAACAGTTCCACCGCCCCCCAAGTTCCTCTTTCCCCACCCCAGCCTGTCACCCACTGATCTGTTTTCTGTCTCTGGTTTCGCCTTGTCCCAACTGTCCTTGTCCAGCCAGTCACAGGACAAATACTGCAGGATTCCAGTAGCCCGTGGAAAAGGACAGTGCCGATCCTCCCTTCGGCCTGCCTGCCTCTTCTCTCTGGCCTCTCTCTGGGTAGGCCCCTCTGCAGTGATGAAAGAGGCGCTTCACCCTGTTCCTGATTCTAGGAGGAAAGCGTTTGGCCTTTCACCACCAAGTATGACGTCAGCCAAGAGTCCAGTCGCGCTGACATGTAAACTTACCCATCAGGAAAGGGGCTCGGGGAGGTCCGGGCGTGCGTGCCGAGGGCCCCGACGGTGTCGGCACCTGCTGAGGGGGCTCCAGGGCTGCGCCGGGCCCTGTGCCTGCGCCAAGCCCGAGGCAGGGGGGCCGAGTAGCCCCCGGAGCTGCTCAGCAGGAAGGGGTGCGAGCGAGGAATCACTCAGGAGACCACTGCGAGCACTGAGCAAGCGAATTTGTTCAAGGGCTGAGACAGGGCCTTGCGTGTAGTCAATATTCGATAACTTGCAGCCACCGCCTGGTGAGCAATAGTCTACCCGCAGGTCTCTGGTCTCGGACAGCCAACCACGTGTTCATAAGTACGTGAGGGTTCCCGTGTCACTTGCCACGTTATGGTGGGTGAACCCCTTAGATTGTTATGGGCTCATTAATCACTCAGGACTGTTGTTCATGTGCTTTGAGTCAGATTAAAATTCAAGTGCATTTACACAGCTCCTTTTCTGTAATTTGAATGCCATCCACCTATTATTAGAAACTTGATCTCTACATGGATGATCCATCTACATCTCATCGACTAAAATCCCATTCAGGTGGAGCCAAGAAGACTTCCTTGTGGAGAAAGCAAAAGCCACATTTTTAAATCGAGGAATAACATCTGAATTCAGTCTGAAATCCTAAACTCACTAATTTTCTGTGGCTTCTGATCCAGGCCATACGGGTGGCCCTCAGCTTATGAAAGATTCATACTTCCTCGGTGTTTGCTATGATACCGGTGCAAGTCAACATCTCTAGATTCATTCCCTTCAAAAGCCACCAAGATGCTCCTAGACATTTCCAAATGTCATCGAATTCTGCAGACGGAACCCCCTTAAAGAAAGCCACCTGAATCTTGATACCATCATAAAATGATTTCTTAAATGTGGAAATAAGGTCTATGTATGTAAAATAGGAATTATAAAGTTATATATGCCTGTTTCTATAGGAAAGTCAACTTCATTAATCAGTGTCTTTGGAGAAAACCCTGAGTGAACGCTGCTTGTGTAACGTTTTTTGACATTGTAAACCCGCGCGCAGCAGGGCCTGGGCACCGGGAGAATTTTCTAGGCACTGTATTTAATGGTGGCTGCTTACGGACGTGTGGGAACTGTTGTGGACTGAGCGCTGTAACTGTGCATGTAATTGTATGCAGGCTGCACATGGAGCAGGAATGTGGAAAGACCTATTTAAAAAGAGGATTTTTAAAAACAGTCTCTGCTTTTTGTTTTCTCATTTCAAAAAAATCAAAGTCTGTTGCCAGACTTGAAATAAAAACGGATTGCTAACTTTCACTTCTACAAGACACAAAGCCCTTTGCTTGTTAAAGGTACCAAGCACCTCACATGCCCAGAGCCTCCGACCACTCGTCTCCTTGCTGCCCAGATGCCAGGGCCCGTCGGCCACAGAGCTAAGTGGGACACAGGGCCTTACGAACAGAGGCGCAGTGAGGAAAATCTTAAGCCTCATCGACTCCGAAGTCTCGTCTCTTTTGGAGGCAGGAGAAAATTCAGATGTAATAAAGCACCAGGGATCTCTGTAGAGATGGGGGAGGCTGCAGATGAAAAGGGCAGCAGAGGAGAGGAGGTGCTGGCGTCGATGCGCTCATTCTGAGTTGGGTCTATGGCTCTAGGTGTCGACCTGGGCCTGTCAGTGGGATGGTGTAAGGTTGGCATGACCATTGCAGAAAGGTGTCCATAGGGTCCAAGGCTCTTCTGTTACAGAGATGGGGGTTCTATGTAGTGGCCCCTCTAGAACCCTGTCCAAATGGCCAGATCTTGGGGAGGGACCAGCAAGTCCAGGCAGACAGGTAAGTCTCAGCAAGGTTCCCAAGCCAGGAGCAAAACTGTCCTGAACCCAGGGAGGGATGGAAGTAGCAGCTGAGTCCCTGGGTGTGCAAGGGGCCAGGTGGACAGGACCTACATGGACTGATAACCACAGACCCGATGGGAGGAGAGATCTCAGTGGACGCCTGCTTGGACAGACAGCATTGAGGCTACTGTGTCCCTGTCCCCCTCCCAAGTGCACGATGTCTTGGTTTAATGTACGCCCCACAGAATTCAGCCACAACCCCAGAGAAAGGAACACTCAGTTGATGCCACCAAGTGGAGTCAGGGCAGTGAGGCTGAAAATCAAGTTACATTTTTCTCACATGGTGGACTGAGATTTATATCTATGGGGATCAGATAAGACTTCCTAGAGACATTGTATACTCGAAACCCATGCTAAAATCCAGCAAAGCAAACTTAACAGATCTGCACGTCAGAGCAGGCCAGCAGGCCTCGGCCTGTCACTCACCAGGCAGGGGTCAGCCCCACAAAAGGAGGAGGGGACACTGCACCCTCCCAGGTTCCTCCCACCTCTGCAAACTCACCAGCCTAGACCCAGCCCTCTTCTCACACTGCAATGGACTGAATGTGTGTGCCCCCAGAATTTACATGTTGAAACCCTAATCCCAATGTGAGTGTGTCAGGCGATGGGGCCTTCGGAAGGTGATTAGGTTGTAAAGGTGGAGCCCTTCTGAGAACAGACACCAGAGGGCTTGCTCTCTCCCTCCCCTGCCATGTGGGGACACAGCCAGAAGGTGGCTGGCCGCAAACCAGGAGAAGGGTCTCACCAGGACCCGACACACTGGCACCCTTGTCTCCGACTTCCAGACTCCAGAACTGTGGGAAATGAAGGTCTGTTTAAGGGCCCCGGCTTGTGGTATTCTGTTCGAGCAGCCAGAGCTGACTCAGTCTACTCTCTGCTTTGTGCAGAGTAGGAAGCTCCTGAGGAGAGCTGAGAGGCAAAGGCCTCTGGGAAGGCAGCTCAAAAATAACATCTTGGGAAGAGAAATCCCATCCTCGTGATGCCTGCAAATCTGTGGTGTCCGCTCCTTTCTCTGATCCAATTCATTCCATCCTTTCAACCATCCTGTTTCTAGCCATCCTTTTAAAAGTGTCTGAGAATCAGTCTCTCAACATCCACACTCCCAGTTTCTCATGACTTCTGATAACTCAGCAGCCAAGGACAGCACAACCACAAAATACATTTCATTTGTTTAGATTTCATTTTGTTCCAAGACCCTGTGCTTTGATACCCTACAGACAAAAATTTTTTGGAAACTCTGTGCCGATTTAAAGTAACTTGCTGGGACATAGTCTCAAATAAAATCTAGAATGATTTTTAAGTATTGCTACAAATATTTTTGGCCTCTGAGTCGATGTGTGTTCCCCGTTGAGTGTTTGTTCTGTTGAAGATAAACTATTTAAGTCAATTTGATTTAGTTCAACTCAGCTCAATTCCATCAGGCTTATTAATATTTATTAAGACCTACATTTATATCGAGCGACTTGCTAGGCACTTCAGTTGCAGCCCCTGAATTTGAGAACTCCTAGTCTAATTGGGAAGGGGAAATTCTAAGATAATTTATAAGCCAAAGCGTGTCCTTAGGAGAGGCCAGGACTGACAGATGAGCAATCACACCACACTCTCATTCCACATCCACGGCAGACATTGCTGACCACTGCTGCATTGGCTCTGGCCAGTGGTGTCCCAGGAATTTTCTCAGCCAGTCACTAGCAATCGATCAGCATTGGTATGTTACGTAAGCCGCTTACCCAAGCCTGGAATAAGTTACATAAAAAGTCAGATGGATTCCAAATTAGAGAATTTCACCTGTGTCTGTGCCTATAGGCTCTGTGCTTAAGAAAACAGAGTAGCTTGGTAATTACAAGGATTTGTTGGTGGAGAATGAATTAGAACAAAATGAATCTTTCCTGAATTTTTTCCAGTCGACTCACAGCATGAATTTATACACGACTACAGAAAAGCATTTGAGAGATTAATGAGAGTTTTGAAACCTGAAATTGAGATTGAAATTTCAAAATCTGCAAAGCGTATTGAGACTGAGAGGAGCAAGATTCCATTGTACTTTTCCAGTGATTAATTATGTGATCTTGGGCAATTATCAACCCTTCTGTACATTTGAGCTTCGCCATGGGTTAGGGAGTGTTTTAAAGCATTTTTTAAAGTGATCTGAATTTGACACCCTGATATAAATAACAGATAAGATGCAATGTGTCTGGGTGTCTGGCTGGAGATGAGGCTTGGAGCCTGGCCCTGACCCCCGCTGTCTTCCCCTCAGCCTCCGCCCCAGTCTTATGGAATCCTCTGGAATTTCTGCAAGAACGTTTGCAATTAAAGAACAAGCTTTGAAAACTAAACAAGAGATTCTTTAAATACTGTTCCAACTCCATACATGTTAACGAATGTAAATAAGCCCGATCTGATGTGATGCAGTATGCTGGGCATGGGTGGCAACGACGAACCCTGGACCTCCTGGGTCTCGGGGAAATGTGAACAGAGGAGCAGAGGGCCAGGCCTCTACTTCAGCGAGGGCCCTTCACCTCCGCACCCGCTTACTCACGGGTCCTGGCCTTGGAACTTCTGTGCAGCCCATCTGATTGTTTTCATATGCCTCTGCTCCCATTGCATGTGACAGGGTGAGGTCACCTCTGTGTTTAAAATCAGAGGAATGAATCAACTTCTAATGAACTGGAGGCCAGATTTTTAACTTCAGTCTGTTTTGGGTATTTTGACATTTCCTTCTTGACACCAGTTCAATAACAAAAGACCTTCCAAGGGCTGTATTTACGAAGCCACAAACAGACTCACTGGATCCCGCACGTCACTGGGCTGTCAAGATCAGAGTCAGGGCCTCTGAAACTTACTGTGTGTCTACCTTCTTTAAATCTGATGAGTAAAAATGTATAAAAGTTTGCGCTCTAGGGTAGCGTCAGAGGTGCCTGGTGATTTGGTTCTTTCATTCAGGGTCTCGAGTTGCTTAGGCCTTGACCTGGCTAGGGGCTGCTGGAGAGCCTTACATCCCACTTAAAGACTCAGTCCTGCCAATTTGAAATTGAATTCACCCAAGGTAAAAAGGCAAATTAAATCAATTAACAGAATCCTGCTTTTTGATCGCTCCCTCATAAACAGCTAAGGAGACCTCTGAACATCCCTTCTGGGATAAACTTTCACAACTAATTTTGCAAACTCTAGGTTTCTGAAGAAACTGGATCGGTTCATAGGGGACCCAGGGCCTCGCAGACACTAGTAAGTAGCAGAAAAGAACATGAGGAGAAAGCAGTTTAGCCAACATCCAGCAGGACTGGAAACCAATGTCAGGAGTCCTCACTTGAGCTGATGAGCATTAGAAGTTATTTTACAAGAACTATCTTTAAAAGGAGAAGAGTCCAAAACTACTTTTTGAGGTGTCCAGAGAGAAGGATAATTGTGTGTCAGTTTGCCCTCGAAGAGCCCGTACTGTATATGACCCATTACATCTCCAAAGCAAAATTCCCCGTCAAGTTTTTGTTTGGGCACAGAAGTGAGAAAATTATAATTTCAGGGAAATCCCACCATCGATTCTGAAGCATGTTGGACCTATTCTCTATTTTTGATTCACTTTGAAGGGTTAAGGTCAAGACAAAGAAATTGACTTTACCACTCGAGAGCTCCGAGTTTTAGTCTGAGAAATACAGAAAAGTAATTGCACAGTCAGCCTCCTTGGCCAAAGACAACATGAGATCAGCAGCCTATAAAATATTTCTGGAATTTGCTAGAACTTCGTGCAGCTACCCGGGGCTGTCACTGCTCGCTCTCACTTCCGTCCTGTCCTGCAGGATTAGCGTCAGCCTAAGCGGGCAGCCCTCTCTGCTGGAGATCCACTTACGAACAGAGGCTAGAAAGATGGTTTATGGAAACGCTGCCTTGTGAAGCCAGAACTTAAATGTACCCCAATACAGTAGGAAACAGCAATGAGGTGTCAGGATAAAGAAAGGTCTTGCCCCAGCCAGTGTGACTCAATTGGCTGGGGCGTCATCCCACGCACCAAAGGGTCTTGGGTTCAATTCCTGGTCAGGGAACAGGCCCAGTTAGGGATTCAGTCCCCAACTGGGACGTGTAGAGAAGGCGACTGATCAATGTTTCTCCCCCGCCCCCCCTCCGCTCCCGTCCTCTCAAGAATCAATGGAAACATATCTTTGGGTGAGGGTTTAAAAAAAAAAAAAAAAAAAATCAGAATCTGAACACAGGAGAAAATGTGCTAAGTGGGGCCCTGAACAGGAGGCGAGTTACATGAAACCCCGGCTAATGTGGCCAACGGCCTTTTCTGAAACCCTGGCCTGCTCCGGCCCTCTGCCTGTGGCCCACGAGAGGGTTACAGGGACATCCTGCGCTGGGTAACTGATCAAACCATTAAGAGCAGCGTGAACGCCGAGAGCTGCGACAGGCTGCGTCCTGTCAGAAGGCTCGGCCTGCAGAAGGGCGATGTGCATCTCTGCGAAGTTCCGCAGGACTGTGGCGAGGAGGAACATGTGTTGGAGTCCCCCGCTCGGCAGCTGAATTTCCGTCGCTGGCTCACTGCGCGGCCCAGCCGCTGCCGGCTGCAGGCGCCACGGCGCAGGGAAGCCCGGGGCTCCTGCTCAGACGCAGGAGGCGGCACCTGGGCCAGAGGACCCCGGGCGGCCAGAGAGGGCGAAGACACGAGTGCGCTGCGGCAGGAAGGGTGGGGCCTGATCACTGGGTGACCTTCCCAGCGGCAGAGGCTACGGGGGCTTTGTGAGCAGGAGCCTGGCTGGACTGTAGGGAAGACAGATGCGCCCGATGGCTCCCTTGTGTGCAAGAGGGACAGTCTGCGATGGCGGGAGCCTCAGGGCCCTGTGAAGCAGCACCGCACGGGTCCCCTCTGCAGAGAGCACCGCCTTGTGCTTTCTGTCCACACCTGTGGGCTGACCATGCCAGGGACTCCAGGTGCCTGTCGTAACCACCAGATTAGAGTTCGCTTATTTAAGACAGGTGGAAAGTGTGTCCGTGATTTGGAAAACTTGGGTTATTTTTTAACTTGGGTCATTGCCTCTGCATCCCTCTCGTTTTACTGGATTCTTCCTTAACCCATTAACTTGTCTTCTCCAGCCCCACATCCTGGTGAGCACAGGCGCCCCGCGCCCCATCCTGTCTGCTCGGGCCCTGCCTCAGGCCGGGGTCCACGTGCCATCCCATCAAGCCCAGGTTCCCACCTCCGGTGGACTCAGGTGGTCTCTTCCCACGGGAGGCCGTGCGCACGTGGCAATCACGAGTGGGGGTGGTCTCCCCTCTCCTCGCCAGCGTCCCTCCTCTCTGCCTAGCTTTGAGTCCTCTCAGCTCCTTCCATTCTAAATGTCTGTCCTTCCACTTCAGTCATCTACTTCCCTACTCCTCCCAAACAATGGCTGAGAGAACAGAGTGACGCGTTTTCCTCCCCCAGTGGGCCTCTTCATTGTGTTTCCAAGATCATGTCCACCTGAGGCCACTTAACAGCCACCGAGAGTCCCTACTTCCTTCCAACGAAGCTGTGAGAGGCAGACCTGCCTCCCTGGAAGCCAGGTCAGGATCTCTGGGTGCCTCTTTGACCTCAGAGGAAGTGGCTGGAAGTGGCTTGGCAGTGTGGGTGGCTTTATGACAAGTGTAGACAGGTAGGCCTGGCTCGGGCTCTGTGGGACAGGAAGGTTTGTCTGTCCACAGTGCCTAGGACAGCTTATTGCAAATACCAGTCATTTAAATTCCCTTATTACGACCCATAAAACCAACCAACACAAAAGGGTGCTGTGACTTTTTCATGGAGATGTGCAGGCATTTGAATAATGGCGCTTGATGTTTTCCTTGTTGAAGTATGAGCTATCAAAGCTTAAAAAGTAAAATAAATGCCTTGACTTTTAAAAAACACTTAATTGGGAAAGCCTATTTCATCAGAGCAATTCCCACGCAAAAATACTGATGGCAGCACTAGCAGAAGGGCCCAACGCCGTCTAGACAGATGTAAACTTGGACCGGCTCAGGTTTGGACTGAGCGGAATCCTGTCAGCAGGGAAACGGCACCAAGCGCGAGCCGGGCTCAGCACAGCAGCCCTGGAGTCCCGGCTGAGAGAGAACTCGGGGCCAAGACTCCAATTACAAGGGAAAGCTTATTTAGAAAGTCACAGAGGCGGAAGAAATGGACTCCGGAGAGAAGCTATAGCAAAAGAAAGGCCCCTAGTTGCTTGGGGGGAGAGAGAAATACGCGCCTTGAGGGGGGGGGAAGAGAGGTTGGGGAGCCTCCCCGGGGAACAGTGCCGGCGTACCCCACCGGAAAGCCCCCTGCGCCTCCCTCCTGAGGGCTTTTATGGAATATCCACCGGCTTTCCTCGGGGTCACGTCTCCACTGACTGGCCCGCGCCTGGGGTCATCAGTCAGCGCAGCTGGTCCTGCTGGCAGCCTGGCGTCACTCGGTCTGACTTTGCTGCCTCTCTGGGCCTGGGGCTGAAGCACAGCTGAGGCCTAGATGTCATCTCCGGGTTAATGCTTCAGGGAGCGGTCGCGCAGGGGCTTTAGTTTTGCCCATTGCTGGGCACCTGGGCTCTCCCGGCTGTGATGCCCGCACCTGGCCCGTCGTTCCTGCTCTGCTCATGCCTGACTGCCTACTCCGCTTCTAGAAATGTAATCTCCATTCATATTTTGTCCGGAAACCAAGTTGTTACTTATTAACAGCTCAAAGGATATATAATTCCCTTGTTATCTTTGATTCAAGAGGACTTTATTAGGCCTATCAGGTCAACATCAAAGGCTTCAGGACCTCCCAGACTTCACCTTGTAGTACCATCAATATTGCGCTAAATAGACCAGTGGTCCTCAAACTGTGGGCAATGGCTCCTTGGTGGGGAGAGAGCAAAGGGGTCCATAAATTCATATGGACAACAAATACTGCATGCACTATTTTCCACATGTATATAGATGCTGTTAAGATGATTAAAATGTAAGTTACTTTAAAAGTGTTACTTTTTGACATTGCCCCATTTCTGACTCCATGGATACAAGATTATATCGGAGGGTGGGGGGAGATGGTCGAGTGTGTCACCCTGGTCTTCCTCAGCCTGGTTCTACGTATCCTGGTCCTATGGTTGAAGGTCAGCAAATCTGCAGAACTGGGAGGGCTGAAGGTTGGAGTCTGCATCTTCTGAAATTAGTTCCTAGGATTCTTATACAAGCATGCTGTTTATCTACAAGCTACGTATTAGTCAGGGTCAGCATTTACAGAAACAATGTCAAAAGAATGGTAGATGGGTCACAATTCCCCACTACCAGCATAGAGCAGCTCAAGGTAGCCAGCTGCTAGTGCAGAAGGGTGAGAAACCCACACTGCCATTGCCAACACCCCCTAGGGGATAGGAAGAGAGGCTTTTCTAGGGTCTAATGCAGTCAAAAATCTACCCCAAAACAGATTCTTTTTAATTCCCTGTGATTATTTTAATGTTCAGCCACTCATGTTTTTGTGGGTTTTTTTAGATTTAAAGGTAAAGCATCCTTCCAAAACTCTGTTCCATATCTCTCTAGAGCTGACCTCTACAAATGCAGAGTTCTAGGTGCATTTTGTGGGGCAGGGAAGGAAGGTTGTCTTGGATACTGATCAACAGCTAGGCAACAGGAAGTGTTTTCCTGCTGGAATGATGTCCCTTCCCTCTCAGATAAAGACCTCCCTGAGGTCCCACCCACTCTCTGATTTTTTCTTCCATCTGGATCTGAAATGAGGGATCCAGATCAGTGAGCGTGCTCTGCAGAAGGCTGAGTTGGAAGATGTCTGGGTTCCGGTGCCTCATTAAATCAAACAAATGTTCTGAGCAGTTAAAACACCCTTAGAGACAGTGTGTTTACATATCTAACTTCTAACAACAAAGGAAACTGGAGTGAGTTAGATTGAGGTCTGGGCCTCATTGTCATCAACATGCTCGGGCGTCCTCTGACAGTTCAGTCATTGCTTTTCGAGTTTCCTGTCACTTCTTGCAATACAGATTCTCCTCATTTCCAACTTCCTGGACTCCTCCTTCCTTGATCTTCTGAATTCTCTCACTGGAATATCCATCTGGCCTCTCCAAGAAGGTTGTTGAGCATCTGTAACCAGACACGTCCCTGGTAAGAGAGAGATCCTGTAGCACAGCTGGTGGCCGGGGTCCTTACAAAATCATGAAACATTTTCACTCATCTTCAACGGGGAGAGAAACTGCAGCAAATCTAGTTTTTATGATTCCTGCAGAAAGATTTAACTTTCTATATTTTTCTACTTGAGGGTAGTCCTTATTATAAAGAAAATTGACCACAGAGCTATGTCCCCTCACTTCAGAATTATATGATGGAACGTGTTCTGGTGTGAGGTGTGACCACAGTTCTACAAGTAGTGGTTTTGACTCCTGATTATAAGGTGAAAATATACACCCATAACTGGCCCAAATGTTTGCCACATACCCTTGAGGTTTTATTTATTAGTTAGTTTGTTGGGAATTGTATAAAAAAAAATTACCCGGCCGGCATGGCTCAGTGATTGAGCTGTCAACCTATGAACCAGGAGGTCACGGTTCGATTCCCGGTCAGGGCACATACCCAGGTCTCCGGCTCGACCCCCAATAGGGGGTGTGCAGAAGGCAGCCGATCAATGACTCTCTCTCATCGTTGATGTTTCTCTCTCTCTCTCCCTCCCCTTCTTCTTTCTGAAATCAATAAAAACATTTAAAATGATAATAACTTATTTCCCCATGATTTTATATCTCTAAATTCCACAGAAAAAGGAAATCACAGAGCATACAAAGTCTAAGAAAAGATAGAAATAGCTAATTACTAAGTGGCCTAATTCAATTTGTAAATACTTTGGACTTGTTTAAAAAATAAGAGCACACTGTTCTTCATAGCTGAATAGTGGGAGACTCATCAGACCCCCTGGGTTCACCTCTGCCCTCTGGGCTCAGCTCTGCTCACTCCAGAGGGAAGGGCTCTCCCTGTCTTGGGACGTCCACTTCCAACCAAGTAGCAGGGACAGATTTACCCACCCACCTCAAACCACTAATAAAACAGAAACAATATAGGAAACTGTTTTTTCAAGACTCTGGGAATCAGGAAATGAAAGACAGCAATCCCTGAGAAATGGGAAACAAATGAAGTAAGGCCTATAATTGCCCCAACTTACTGCCTGACAGTCTTCAGGATGTAGGACAGGGAGGGGGACCTCAGTGGAGCTTGGAGCCAGCCTGAGTAAAGATGTGGGGACTGAAGTCCAGGGCGACCAAGGTAGTGAGAGCTCACGGTGAAAACACTAGCGAGAAGAGGACTCCACAGCGAGAGAAACCTCGTAATCTGCAGAGTCCACTAGAGCATCAGCAGAGAACTGATCAGCTTGTGCACGTGCAAGAACACAGGATGCAAGGAGAAGCAGCTTCCAAAAAGACGGGAGGAAAGAGTAGCTGGAATTGATGGGGGTGTGTAAGGACACTGCTTCAGCAGCCAGGCAGGACAGGTCATCCCTCTGGGGCGTCGGGTTGAGTGTTCAGAGGGGTGTTGCCTCAATGCGAAGGCAGGGCTGCCGGGACTGATAAGGTAGCAAGGGCAAACTACATGCTGCCTACAAGAAACACTTTAAGTAGTAAAGACACAACTAAATTACATGCAAAAATCTAGAAGAAGATATACCAGGCATACATTAATCAGAAAAAAAACACTAAGGCAGCTATATTAGTATTAAAGTACATTTTAGAAGAAAAATATGAGAGTGCAGAGGGTAATTTCATATGGTAAAGGGTCAGATGACCAAGACTAGCGTTCCACAGCCTGGGTGTGGCCCATGGCGACCCGAGGTCTGTTTTTCTCAGTTCCCTACAGAGATGGTGGTGAAGATCTAAAGCCAGTGGTCCTTAGCCCATGGAGAACAGGACCAACACCACACTGCAGCAGGAACTCCGTGGGGAAGGGACAGAAAGGGAAGGAGGCAGGGGCCCAAAAGAGAAGGGTGCGGTTCTCGTGTGTTTTTCAAGGAGGCCTGACTGAGCCAGGGCGACTGTGAGAGCTGATCCCAGCTCCCCAGACGCTGTGTGATTCCTCACCAGCTTCAGAAAAGATGAGCTGCTCAACCCTGGGTCACGTGAGGCAGGACTGCAGTTCCCCCGCCGGACCCTCCTCTAGGGCACAGAAATTGCTCCCAATCACCGACAAGAAGAAATGAGAGCTTTAGAAGCCTACTGCACTCAGCCAAGTCGGGGGCTCTACTGGGTATAAAATACAGAGAACGCGCATGTGGGTGGGGTGCCTCACTCCGTGGAATCAGCATGATCCTCAGAAGTAAACTTTATCAAACTTTACAGACCATTATGGATAGGGTCCCCGAATAATAAACATTAAACTTCTAAGCATGTAATACAACTTTTAAATGATGTTTTAAATTTTTAAAAATCCTTTACCTGGAAAAATCTGAATAAAACTTCAAAATACTAACAGGGCTATACTCTGGCCACAGCTGTTTTCTGGTTTGGTGCAAAATGTAAAGATCAAATCACTGGAAGAGACCCTCGTCCCCTGCCTCCTGCCTCCATGTGGGTCCCACACCAACCGGGTGATCAGACTACATCCCTGGGCCTGTGCCTTTTAGAAATGGCCGGATGGGTGCAGGAAAGGGGAAGAGGAAAGGAGGCCATGTGCTCAGGGACGTCCAGCAGCCAGTGGTCTGGGGTCCGAGGGGACAGCCAATCAATTGCAGAAGCCCAGCACCTGGCTGATCATCTCGGCAGGCCATGGTTTTCAAATGTGTCTTCATTAGGCAAAATCTTTCCCTCAACAGGATTCTAACAGTTAGGGGCCAAAGCCGGGCTCCTCCTGCCCTCCGGCTTTAGGCAGAAAGACCTGTGGAGGCTGAAAGCCTAAGCTGGCGCTGGAGGCCTGGAGGCCAAGGATGGTGGCCGCTTACTGGCTGTGGGACCTGGGACAAGCTCCTTAAGCCTCTGAGCCTGTCTTCCCATTGGTAACAGCACCCCGGCCTCAGAAGCTCTTCATGGGGCCTGAATGAGTTGCGTGTGGGCCCAGCGCCTGGCGTGGGAGAGCGTCACGCAGGTGTTCACTTGGCTGCACGTGAATCTGTCTCGAGCTGGGAGCTCGGGGACAGTAACTGCGGTTCCCTGTCCCAAAACACACAGCCGCTGACACGCTCCCGGGGATGCAGTAGAACTGACTTTTCTCTTCACTCCGTGTTGCAGAGGTCACCACCTGTGTCGCTTCGGTTATCTTTGCTCTACGACAGACCACCCAGAGCTCGGCCCCCGAACCACAGCGGTCCCGCTGCCCGCGCTCTGGGGCGTCGGGGGCCTGGGCGGGACTTAGACGAGGCGGCTTCACTTCCCTCCCAGGGCGTCAGCTGGGTGCCTCGGTTCTCATCCACGTGGCCTCCCTCCTTCCCTGTGACCTGTGACCTCCCACCGCTCACGGTCCTGCCCGAGTTTCCAAGCTCCAGCTGCCTTCAAAGGGGGTGCAAAGGAGAGCTGGGAGCCCGAGGCCAGGCTGGGCAGCGCGTCGTCACTTCTGCCTCACCCTGTGGTCAAGCCCAAGCCGGTGTCCGGCAGCCGAGTCGGGGAGGGAAGCGGACCCCACCTCCTGGTGGCAGGGGCTGCACGTGGACACAGGACGGGCGCGGTTGGCAGCTGGCGGCTCAGTGTGCACCCTGCAGACCGTGCTCCTTGGGGCTCCCCTGCTGTACCCGCCTTTCTCTCCTGCGAGCGCCTGTTCCCTTCTCCGCGCCAGCGCCATGGCGAAGGTGGCAGGTGTCCATGTGGCCCCGGGGCAGAGCACAGGCTGGGGACCTGCTGAGTCAATTCGTGATTAAGGAGACGCAGAAGCTCAGCTTTTATCTTAACTTGACGACAATAACAGGGACAAAATGTCCATGTTCGAAAAAGCTACTCAAAGCCTAAAGTCTGTGAAAATGTCAGCTTGCCTTCTTTCTTTCTTGGCTGGAGACTGGGGCTCGGGCTTGAGAAGCCGGCTGCTCACCCTGAGAAAGGCGAGGTGGGCTTATTGTAAACAGGCAGGTTAAAAACGAAACCTCACAAACGTACCTGAGTTTTAGAACAAAGTTTCAGCAATTTTTTTTTTTTTAAAAAATATATCTTTATTGATTTCCGAGAGAGGAAAGGAGAGGGAGAGAGAGAGACAGAAACATCAATGATGAGAGAGTCATTGATCGAGCCCACAACCCGGGCATGTGCCCTGACCGGGAATCCAACCCCGATCACCTGTATCCTAGGTCGACGCTCAACCACTGGGCCACGCCCGGCCGGGCAAGTTTCAGCAATTTTTATTAAAAGCAAATCCTCGTAACCCCTCCTGGGGCATCTGCACTTTAGCCCGAAGGCACATTCTTGCCTGAAGCCTCAGGGAATAGATTTTCCCCTCACCGAGTGCTAGAGAGCGGACTGGCTGGCATGCAAGCTTGTTTTTACCTTCCTTCGAATCCAAGCTTAGCAATGGGCAGTCCTTGTGCGTGTGAACTGAACTCCCCAGGAAAGAGAGCGAAGGCCTGAAACAGTGTGCAGAAGGCCAGCAGAGCCACTGTGCTCGGCCACGTGTCCCCAGTCCCGGGGTTCTCCCCACGGCTGAACACAAACGAGACGCCCGCCTTGCTTTGGTGCCAGTGAACTCCTGCAGCTGTGTCCTGGGCCAGGGACTGAAAACACAAGGGAGGTAGTGGGGGTGGGGGGTGAGAGGGAGGGCCCAGCAAACTTTCCACGTTACAGTGCACTTGGAACAAGACAAAATCCCTAAATTGTCACTGCAGCGTAAGTACCCAGCCATGTGGAAACTCGGGAGAGGCCTGAAGCCAGTACCATTTGTCAAGCGTATTGGGTTTCAAACAGGAATCTTAATAGTCACTATGAAAACCCTCTCGGAGCAGCGCGGCTCTGCTGGGAGTTAGGCAGATGTACTTCCCTTTAACACTTTTGCTCCCTCGTTTGGGGTTATTTTTGTGAGTAGCGCCCTTGGGACTGGCAAACTCCAGGTTGTCACGTTAATCCCTTCATATGGCACAAAGACGCTGTGGTGTGAGGCTGGGGGCTGCTTCTTGCTTACTTGTGGCTTAAACCTACAAGGAGAGGGGTAAGGACACAAGCTTTGGGGTCTGGCACCAAGAAGGAAACACACCTGGTGGCTGCCACTTACCAGCTGTCCAACCCGAGGCTTTATTTATCTGCTCTGAGCCTCTCAGATACCTCATCTGTAGAGCAAAAGAAACAATACCTCCTCCCAGGGTGGTGGGGAGACAGGGTTGGGGGAGGGCAGGTTGAGGGAGGGCTGTGGTCTTCGGCACCAGGTTGGGGCTTTATAACCGCGAACTCCTATGAGTTACTCTTATGAGTTACTTAAGAACCTGTGAACCAAAGCCATTTCTATATCCCTACTGTTCATGCAACTTTGCCACGATTGGAAGCTCATTAACACAAACCTTCATTTTTTAACAAAACAGAACAAAGAGACCATGTGAGATAAGAAGGACATTTGAGGTCATGGGTTTAGACCTCATGGGAATCAGACTAGCAGTTATCAAATGTCTTTTCCCCCCTCACTCACTAAATGGAAACTTCTTAGAAGAAAGCGCTTTGCTCCATGGATGGCTGTATTAACGTAGAACAGCCTCAAGGGAAGTTTAGTGTTAAAAGGCAGTACCATCCCTGCACAAGCTTCCTCGGGAATGAGCTCTCGGAGTTTCAGCAGGATGACTCGGAAGATGCCCAGAGAGGTCACTGAGAGGGACGTACTGAGTGCCCTCCGCTTTGGCACACCTTTACCCAGTAACGTTCAGGAGTGTGAACTATCTAGTTTCTCCCTTATGGGAAAATAAACAACAATTTCTTTGTAATGTGAAAAGATATGTATTTTAAGTTAACTGACAGAGAAACCAGTGTTCACATTCTTGAGAGGGATCCTGTAGGAAAGGGCAATGGATTTTTTGTTCTTCATTGTGGTTGGTTCAATGACACCCTGCCAGTCAAGGGTGGACTCAGCCCTACTCGGAAGCTGTTAGGTTGAAAGTATCCAAAAGAGCTGAACAGACCAGTGAGGCCACCCTGGGTGAGCTGCTACATGGAGGGCACTGTGTCCACGAGAGGCTGTCGCCCAGGGACAGAGACAGCAGCCTGGCCGACCAGCAGGGACAGAATCAGGGAGGACAGCAAATCTTCCAAAAATAAGTGGACCAGGGAGAAGAGCTGCCTTAAGAGAGACCCCTAATGGGCGTCAGCTTTATTCCAGAGCCTTTTATCCAAGGTTCAGATCAGACTGTTCAATCGTCCCTGTAGCGGTGGCTCTTTTAAAGGGCTGAAGCCAGACAAGGCAATTCTGGGTCCCTCAGGAGAAGCGAACACTCTATCAGACCTCCGATTTCTGTGCACAAAGAGAGAATACAGCCCGAGCCCACCCAGAGCCCCCCCAGATGCCTGGGCTCCCTCCTTCCTGGAGACTCAGGCCCCAGGCCGGGAGAAGCCAGGGGCGTCCCAAGTTGTCCTCACCCCTGCGTGCGGGAGTCCTCATCCTGACGGTCTCCGAGGACAGCAGCGGGAGTCCCGGGCCCGCCCCGTCGGGAGGCAAGGCCTGGTGTGGCCGATGCTTCTAGCGGCAGCATCAGGCAGTTAAGCCAAACCTCCTCTGGGGCCCGGTCCTTTCTGCCTCCTGGTACAGTGGGATCCCAGACTCCAGAATGAGGCTGGCCTCAAACTCCCCGTCCTGTCTATCTGCCCGAGCTGGGGATGCCGATGCCGACGGAGGAAAACGACCAGAGGCAAGTTCCTCACGGGTTCGGAGGAGAAGGTGATGCTGGATACACCCACAGAAAGTGAACGAGCAGAGAAACAGACATTCCCTGCAGGGCCACACGAGTCCCAAGGAACTCTTCCCTCACTGTGGGAAAATCGGGTCAAACCAGCTCTCTCACGCTGCCTAAGCGGCATCTCCAAACCTGGGAGCTGTTAAGAAAATCACGCGTGGGAGGGCTTCAGGTCCAGGTCCCGGCTTCGGGAAGGACTGACACGCCTCAGCCAGGCCGGATGGGTGGCGGTCCTCCTATTGAACAATACGCCTCCCCACCCAGTGCATTTCTGTAGAGACCCCATCCCAGGGTAAATATGGTGCCCTCGAGGCAGAACCACCAGTTTTACAGAGTTTTATAGAGTTTTTACAGAGTTAAACTATCTTGGCAAACCTCAGATTGCTGCAAACACTTGTATATTTATCTGTGCACATCTATGTTACTTTACCAAAAACAATGAATCTGAGAGATGGCCCATTTATTTTCTTAAGTCCTCAGGAAAAATGGATAAATTATTGTCATTTTTGCAGCCCTATAAACATGTGTATTTTGTATGTTTATATACTCAGAATATGCTTTTCAAGTTCAGGCACAGGAGTCTTTGCCTTCGTTACTCGGCCTGCCCCATCTATTATGGTCCACATTGGTGTCAGGATTTTATCAACAGGCTTTCAACTCGCCCTCCACTGAGATGTAAAGCTTGTAGTTCAGCCCACAGAGAGGCCTGTTCATGCTCCCGCTGGCTGTGATGTGAACCCTCGAGGCCCCACTGAGATCCCCACCTGCTAGCATTTGGGTTGCTCAACCTTCTAAACACACCTCTGGGTCCCTGAAGCCTTGGGATCTTAAATACTGCCCCAATTTCAGCCGTAGCAATAATCATCTTAACCCCACTTAAATGCCTCTCGCCCTGATAACTAATCCACAAGTCGGCGCCACACCATTCTTTCCCCCCCGATTTATTGGGGTGTAACTGACAGATGACACTGTGTAAGTTTAAGGTGCACAGTGTGATGCTTTGACACTCGTCTATATTACAAAGTGGTTACCACTATAAGGTTGTTATAATCTATCACCTCACATAATTACCATTTTTTTATTGTGGTGACAGTGGAAGAACATTTAAGATTTAGTCTCTTAGCAACTTTCAAGCACACAATATAATATTGTTAGCCACAGCCATCGTGTTGTGCATGGCATCCCCAGGGCTTATTTACCTTACCTAACTGGAAGTTTGTGCCCTTTCACCAACATCCCAGACAGTTAGTTGCCACCACCTAGCACCTGGCAACTGTCTTTCTACTGTTTCTACGTTTTGGTTTTTTAATATTTCACGTGAGATCATACAGTATTTTCCTTTCTCTGTCCATCCACCTTGTCACACACGGCAGGGTTTTCTTCCTTCCCGTGGCTGAATAATATTCCACGTGTGCAGCGTGCATGTGTCTCACACCTTCTTCACCCAGTCACCTGTCAGTGGACACTTAGCTTGCTTCCGTACCTGGGCTGATGTGAACAGTGCTGCCAGGAGTATGTGGGTGCAGGTATCCCCTCCAGAGACGGATTTTGTTTTCTTCATATATAATGCCCAGAGTGGGATTGCTGGATCCCGTGGTAGTTCTGTTAATTGGTTTATTGGGTTTTTTTAAGAAACTCCATGCTGTTTTCAGTAATGACTGTACCAATTTCCATTCCCACCAACGGTGCACGAGGGTCCCCTTTCTCCACACCCTCGCTAGCATTTGTCATCTTGTGTTTTTATGACAGCCATTCTAGCAGATGTGAGGGGACGTCTCACTATGGTTTTCATTGGCATTTCCCTATGACTAGTGATGCTGAACAGCTTTTCATGTACTTGCTGACCACTGGCATGTCTGCTTTGGAAACATGTCTATTCAGGTTCTTTGCTTATTTTTTAATTAGATTATTTGGTTTTTGCTATTGAGTGTATGAGTTTCCGGTATGTTTGGATGTTAATCCCTTATCAGACACGGGGCTTGCAAATGCTTTCTCCTTCCGTACGTGGCCTTTTCATTTTGTTGATTGTTTTGCTGTGTCGAGCTTTTTCGTTTGATGTGGTCCCACTTGTTGATTTTTGCTCTTGCTGCCTGTGCTTTCAGTGCCATATCTAAAAAATCATTGCCAAGACTTATGTGAGGGAGCTTTTTCTGTGTTGTCTTCTAGGAGTTTCACCATCTGGGTCTTATGTTCAAGTCCTTAATCCACTGCAAGTTAATTTTTGTGCATGGTGTAAAATAGGGATCCAACTTCATTCTTTTGCATGAACATATCCAGTTTTCCTAACATTCATTGACAAGACTACCCTTTCCCATTGGCTCCCTTATAAAATACCACTTGACCATATATGCATGGGTTTATCCCTGGGTTTTCAGTTCTGTTCTATTGGTCTGTATGTCCATTTTTATGCCAGTACCATAAGATATTGGTTCCTCTGTAATTTGTAATACAGGCAGTCACCGACTTACCATGGTTTGACTTAACAATTTTATGACTTGACAACTGTGGGCAAGTGATAGGCATTTCGTAGAAACTGTACTTCACAGTATTAAACTTTCCTTAACTGTCCCCAGTTAATGTGCCATCTTTTCCTGCTGGGATGCTTGGAGTCGGTTTGGCCCTTGTATTTATTCCTTGCTGGGATCATTTCTGAGGAATGTGATAGGTTGATATTCGGGTACCAAAGTTTGCAAATGATTTACTTTTTTAATTCTGTCAGAACTGATGTAAATACATGTCTATAACAGCATCATCCTTCCCTGCATCCCTCTGCACGTCCTTGTACAAGAGCGAGGGGTGGAGTCAGAGTTGGACTTGCCTGTGGGTGTGATGGGGTGTGACACCACCCTGTGGTCTCCCATGTTTCTCCCTAGAATAGATTTCCTGGCCTCAGCTCCCCTTTCTGGAGGATGCCCTGTGTGCCCGCCCCTGAATGAATGAGCTCCTCACTCAGTACACTGCAGGGAATGCATGACCCAATACCGTGTGGGGGCACAGCGCTGTCCCACCCAGAGTCCCCAAGCATGCTCTCCCACCCCAGCCTTGTTACATTAGCCATTGCTACTTCATGGACACATCTGGCTTCCCTTTGGCCCTTTAGAAGAGTGTGAGGGATACTGAGAAAGTGGACAGAACACGCCCTGGGAATTCCTTTGCAAGTACTTCTGGGTTCGGCGGGGTTTCTGCCCCGGCTCTGCCTGGACACATCAGGTTCATATTGAAAGAATCTGTTAAGCCACCTGGTGCTATAAAGCTATGTTTACAAACATCATAAAATGTTCCAGTTGGTTGACAGGTAAGTAATAATCAATTACCAACTAAAATAAAAAGAAAGGCTGTGAGGAGCAGAGGAAGAAAGGAGACCAGACAACTCAGCATCGTAGGCAGATCAATTCTCCCAAAGCCCACCTGCGGCAGTGCAGGGGCGATTCCTCTGCAGCCCCCTCTCGCCACAGAGCCCAGTAAAGGCAGAGATGGTCAGTCTAGAGGCGGGGACGTTCTTATTCCATACAAGCCACAAAAATGGAGAGCCTTCTTTCCTTTTGCTAGGGGATCAGCTTACTGTGGTTTTGGGGAGGGAGTGGGTAAACTTGGTCATTTTGGTTAGAAGGTTTAGAGCCAATTCTTTCTTCACAGTCCATTTCCTCCTCGTAGAAAATCTGTTTCTACAAAAGACTACTGTTCACATTTATTTAATAAAAAATGGGGCTTAACAGTTATTTTAAAAGCTTATATTTATACAATCGGATCCATAGTTCCTCATTGATGTCAGCTTTGTGAAGATACTTGGTAACAAATAGCCTTCTAGGTCTGAAGCATTACATGTGACAGGACTTTAAAGGCCTCTCTTAGCATAATATGACCACACTTGGTACCCAATTTATATTGGGCCACCCAGAATAAAGGCATTAAAGGGAATAAAGGGTCCATAAAAGATGTATGAAGGCGATGGAAACACACCAAGTATTTAAACAGCCAACATGGAAGAGACTATTTTATATATTTTGGAGAATTATACCATAAAAGAGTGTTTTTTGAACAGTAAAAAGCTAACATAACAGTAGAGCTCTTTCTATAAATATAGTCTCGCACACACCTCACATGGAAAGCTGGTGGAGCTGCCCCTGCTGCTGCTGGCACGGTGCCCAGGTCCAGCTCCCACCCACCATTCCTCTGAGCTCCCTGCTTGGAGCCCCACACTCAAAAGGAAACAGTTCGGAAACCTCTAGAAGCTCCTGCTCGTATACATTTGAGACAGTCCAAGAGTAAATGGATTTAAAATGTGGCAGGAGGAGGGTGAGATAGGATGAAGGAGTTGTATAACTCTGGGCTGAAGCTCCCAAACAGGATTCCAGTGCCTTCCAGCTGTCAACAGAAGGAGGTACCAGAAGCACCTGCTTTATAGGGTCACCCAAGATCTGTCCCCTCGCCTCCAACCTCACCTCCCACCATGCATCCCTCCACCATGTACCAGGCATAACCCTGCGCCGTTGGGGCCTGCGCCCACCTGAAACGGGAAATCTGACTTGACACGTGCTGTCAGAATAAAACTGGGCCCTGAAGACTTAGTATGGATGATGTAAATAGCTCACTAATAATGTTTATATTGGTTGCATCATATTTTTGACATATTGGGTTAAATAAAATACATTAAATTTATCTGTTTATTTCTCCTTTGTAAAAATGGCTGCTGGAAACTATGTTGCATGTGTTGCTCGCATCTGAGGCCGGCACTGTATTTCTATTAACGTGGCTATAAAGTTACCATAGTCGTCAAGTCAAAGGAGCACATGGGCTGGCTGGTGACCAGGTGACCGTGACTGCCCTGAGACTTCCCCCGTCAGTGGTGGGGACCACAGAACGCCTAGGCACGTGCCCACAGCTCGGGGGGACCAAGGGCCCAGTGTCCCTAGCTCGCCTGAGTTTTTAGAGACTTTGGAAACTGGGTTGTAAATGTGTAGGGAGGGAGTGTTCGTGGGTGTGCATACATTTTCCAAATCTTTATATGTTGGCAACTATTTCACAATTTTAAAAATGAATGGAGCACAACACTGTTCAAGCCAAACAAAACGTGTGGGGAGCCAGAGCTGGCCGAGGACACCAGTGCGTGTGACCCCTCGGTTCTCGCCACCAGCCGGGACTGTTTCCGTGCTTTCGCCCAGACAGGCTGCCTCCTATCTGCCCAGCCCAGCCCCGCACCAGGGCACCTGTCAGCGCTAAACAGACAGTCCCTGCGCGACTGACTGACTGACTGAAGGGGTTCTGGATTCTTCCATCTGGAGGTTCTTAAATGGAAAATGCTTTCCCCCTTTCAGGGTCCGAGCTGGGGTCCTGCGGAACAGGAATGAGGAGCCAGCTGCTTTAGTTCATTCTCACTGGAACAAACGTTTCTGCAAAATGTTCGTTTCCTGCTGGCAAAGGAGCCTCGGAGGCTTCTCTTCTGTGCTTGTGCTGCAAGTTAAAAGCAGCCCGCCCGCCCCGCCTGCGTGGCTCAGCTGGCGGGAGCGCAGCCTGTCCGCCCAAAGGCTGCGGGCTCGATGCCCATCAGGGCACATACCTAGGTTGTGGGTTTGATCCTCAGTCCCGGTTGGGGCGCAACCGATCAATGTTTCTCTCTCCCCCTCCCCCTCCCTCTAAAAATAAAATTTAAAAATTGTTGTTATAGGAAGAGGTGATCAGAGCATGCAGTCAAACATGTAGGAAAATAGTTATTAGAGTCAGACGGCTAATTAATAAAAACAATATGATGTTTCTCTAGGTCTTGTGATGTTTTACATTTGACAGCTTTTAAAAATTTGTAATATATTGCGGCTTCTTTTCTCCAAATGAATATCATCACTTCTGTAGCTAATTTTATGTTCAAATTTTTATATTCTTTTTTGTAAAGAGGACCCTCCCAACTTGTTAAGCTTTGGGCCCCACAAAACCAGATCCACCCCTGCCCTTGGGGGAAAGAGAAGAAGACATTCAAGAAAAATGTGAAACACACATTTTCCTACTGACAAAGGAGAAAAAATAAGGTTAAAAAAAATCCTAACAGCAAAATAACCGAAGCAGGAAAATCTGAAAATGCTCAATTCAGCTACGGAAACGAATGCTCTAGCCGCCAGGCTTGCATCCTCAGTCCTCAGCCATTTTTCTTACAGCATCAGTAGCATCCCCAGGGCTTAGCCTGGATCACAGGGACTAAACAGGCTTCCAGAAAATGTCAACTAAACGTCCGAATTCTCCCCCTGCAGGACCTCAGTCTGGCCCCTAGAGCTCCAGGCAAGAGAATGAAATCCTGCCTTTGCCTTGTGGTCCTTAAAGATGGCTCATTCCCCACAGGCAGATACTGCACCCCATGAACCACTGGGGAGCAACAGACGCGAGGGCTGCAGGCCCCGTGGTTTGTGTTTCTTCTTCCCACGAGGGGGATGAGATTCTCCAGAGCCTCTGCCGCTCTCTGGCCATGACTCCACACTGAGCTAACAGCACCGCTTGCAGCCCCGGCCCTCTCGGTCACCCACCTGACCCACCCACCGGTCTTGCGCCGGTTGACTTAGTAACGCAAGCCGAGACCACGCAGGCAAGGCTCTCCCTCCACCCTGCACTTCCCCTCGCTACTGGGCCTCATCTGAGCGTGGTCTCGTCTTGCTCACTCTAGATCATGACCCCGACACCAGCTTCTGGCTGCCCTTCTGTCTTGGCAGCTCTCTAAGCTCCGTGCCTGGCACGGGAACCCTGGATTTGTTGTGCTGAGTTGGCCTCCCGCTCCCTCTCTGCCAGAGGCAAGGCCAGTGGGCCCTGCTGAGGTCCCGCACCTCCCAGAGCTCCCGAGTCTCCACCTTCCCGCCCGGTCCCCACTCATGCTGCTGTCCCCACGTGCAGCCGTTACTGCGGGACTTTTCCTCCTTTCTGCCGTCCCTTCCTGTTCTTCCTGCTCTGCCTGTTCCATTCTGAACGCTGATTTTCTCCTCCGGGTCTGCAGCCCCAACCCTCCTCCATGCAAGGACAGCTCCGTGCAAGGCCAGGCCCCTGGAGACCCACCGCAAGGGAAGAAAGAAATCTGGATACACGGTTCGGTTTTGCTGTTCCCCTTGGTCTGAGAGTTCACGTTGCCCAGCTGAGCACAGCCACTCTACCCTCCACTCTACAGAACCCCCAGCCCACCTGCTCCCGTGGCGGTGTGAGGACAGCGTTTGGCAAATAAGTTTATCAGGATAGAAGAGTTGAGAGTTACCTAGCCCAGCACCCAGCCTGAGGCGGCAGCATCCCCAGCACCCTGTGGCACCCAGCTCTGTGTGGAGGTCAGGCATGAGAAACTGGTCACGCACATGGATCCTTTTATCTTTCTTCATGTCTAGGTGGAGATGTATTGGGGAGGGGGCTTCATAATAAGGAGATACAAGTGGCCGATGTATTAAAGAAAACCTCCCCAAAAGTTTATGTTTAAAATAATGTTAATCCAAATACTTTTATATAAAGAAATTAAGAAGAACAGCCTATTTTTGACAACACAGTGTGGGTAATTTCCTAACACTGCATTTTGTTCACTGTGGACATCTTTCTAGTGTTTCATCAAACCCTGAAGTGTCAGCAGAACTTACAGCATCACGAAGGCACCTAGAAAGGGTGCCCATCGGGCACCACATCTGAGAGATAAAGCTGAAAGGCCAAGGAGGAATTAAGAATGCTCGAAATCCCACTGCAGACTTGGAAATACGCAGATTCTCCACCCCAACTGCATCTCAACCGAGAGAAAACACTGAGGAAGCAGGTCTTGGTCTTGATCAGAGTAACGCTGGGGCGTATGGAGTGGGGGGAGGTAGCAACTTCCTGGACAACAAAGGTCCCCGGGACTTGCTCCAGACTCTTGCAGTGAGGGGCCCTGCTTGGAATTGCCGCTTGGAATTGTCGGGAACGGATACCAAAGATCACATGTGGTGAGAGGACCACAGGCTGAAGTGGGCTGGCCTGTGTTCCATCCGAATTCCGTTTGCAGCACTGACCCCAACAGCAGGCTGTGGGGGGCTGGCTGGCCTCCAGAGGCTGCAGATTTTAAAGTTGGATGCTATCCCCTTAAATGCCTCCTGTGCGAACCCACTTTGATTGGCTGTGCATTTACTGCTCCAAGTCTTTCTTGAACAGATGCGTACCGCGCCTACCCCCTCTCTGCACAGACGAGGGCTCGGAGGGTCTGGTTCCCCTTGGGATGTGAAGTCCCCAGACCCAGGCCTGAGCGTGGGCTGGTGGGGGGCGGGGAAGCTGCCCTTGATCATTAGATGCCATGAAAGGAGCCAATGGGACCAAGTCCTTTTGAATAAACTAAAATCAAAGACAGGCACAGGGTCCAACTGAGTCACTGGTCCACAGGAAGGCAGGAAAGGAGCATCCAGGAGGGCAGTAGTAGAATGACTAGAGAAGGGGGGGCACTGAGCAAAGGGTAAGAAATCATTCTGAGAAATAAAGAATTCACAAGCAACTCTCAAGTAACCAGGCTCTTCTAACCTCACCAACCTGTGACTACATAATTAATTGCTCTTGTTTTAAATATCATATTTTTACAGTAATAGTTCCCTGGTGCCCTAATTATCAGTAACAGCACCTCCCAATCATGTATCCCCAGATATTTTTAACATGTTTTTAAGGTACTACTTATATCAGTTATTGCGTAACAAATAATTGCAAATTAAAGGTTTAAAACAACATTTATCTTTCACAGTTTCTGTGAGCCAGGACCCCAGCCGTGGCTCAGCTGAGTACTCTGCCTCAGGCTGCAATGAAATTGTCAGCCAGGGCTGAGGTCTCATTTGAAGGCTCCCCTGGGGAAAGAGCCCTACCCAAGTTCAAGTAGCTGCAGGCAGGATTCAGTTCCCTGCTGGCTGTGGGCCAAGCCACCCTCAGCTCCTTGCCGCATGGGCTTCTCCAACATGGCTTCTTGGGGGCTAGTTAAGAAAGCAATAGATCCCAGACAAGAAAAAGCTAGAGTTCCTTACCACCAAGCCAGTATTACAAGAAATGTTAAAGGGATTTAAGAAGAAGGAAAAAAGTCCAAAAATAGGAACAATAAAATGGCAGTAACTAAATACCTATCAATAATTACTTTAAATGCAAGTGGATTACATGCTCCAATCAAAAGACATTTGGTGGCTGAATGGATAACAAAACAGGGCCCTTACATATGCTGCCTACACGAGGCTCACTTCAGACCCAAAGATACACACAGACTGAAAGTGAAGGGCCAAAAAAAGATATTTCATGAGAATAGAAATAAAAAAAAAAACACCTGGGGTAGCAATACTAATATCTCACAAAATACTTTAAAACAAAGGCTATAATAAGAGACAAGAAGGAATCAGAAATTCCACTTCTAGGTATTTATCCTAAGAAATCCAAAGCACTAAACTGAAAAGACACGTAACATTCATATGTTCACTGCAGCATTATTACAATAAGGAAGATATGGAAGCAACCTAAGTGTCCGTCAACAGATGAGTGGATAAAGAAGACACGGTGCATCGATGGACTACGACTCCGTCATAAGCAAGATGAAATCTTCCCATTTGCGACAAGATGGATGGACCTGGGGGGTATTATACTGAGTGAAATAGGCAGGCAGAGAAAGACAAATGCCAGATTATTTCACTTATATGTAGAATCTAAAAACCAAAATAGGCGAATAAACAAACTGACAGTTGCCAGGTGGGAGGCGGTGAGGGGACGGGTGGAAACGAGAAGGGATTAAGTACAAACTGCCAGTTATAAGAACGATCACGGGGATGTAAAGCGCAGCGCAGGGAACTTGGTCAATAACGTTGTAATAACTATGTACAGTGTCAGATCGGGGTGGCCGCCGCCTAGGTTCTATAAATGTCTAATCGCCATGCCACGCCCCTGAAACTCCTGTACTGTCGCACGGCAAACGCCTGCGGCTCCGTGCCTGCGCCACAGGGGAAGGGAGGGGACACTGCCTGATGGGGGCTGCCCCGTTCTCCAGCCTCCGCTACTGCAGAAGGCATTTCACCCGCTGCCTGGCGTTGGCCCTCCAGTTTGTGTGTGTCACTTTGGGTGGGGAGAGGACGGCTGGGAAGATGGAGGGGACAGTAGGGGGGCCCCTGTCTGTCATTGGCCAGGTGGAAGGGCAGCACCCCCTCCTCAGGAGGACCCTTGTGGGGTGTGAAGGGTTAGCGGGCAGTCTCGGCGGTGAAGGGTGGGGGGTTGATGTCCCCGCGTCAGCTGGTCCGTGAAAACTGAGCCGATGCCCCACGAAAGCCCTGCCGAGCTCAGATCCAACGCCTCAGAGGCTTTCATTTTCCCAACCAGAAGAGACGTGGAATTCCAGACGCTGGGCTCGCGCTCCAGCCCCAAGTGGCCAAACGGCTGACGCTGCGCTTTCCTCAAACGTTTGGAGAAAGCGGCAAGCTCGTGGGAAGGAAAAGCTGTGCTTCACCCAGATGGGCTCCCTGAATTTGCAGCATATGATTAGGCGAAGCTGCGTGGGGACAAGACCATCTTGCATTCCTGAGGGGTGACACTGTGCCCAGGGCCAGGGCTGGCCAAACCCTGGAGAAAGGGCAGAGGATTCGGGACCCAGGGGAATCGAGCTTGGTGGGGAGACCGGCGCCCCGTTAACCACTCGCCTGTCCGTTAGCCCCCGAGGCGGTGGCGGGAATCCCCACGCCCCTGGCTCCAGGCGCAGCCCGGCATGAGGCACAGGGCACGGGGCACGAGGCACGGGTCACGAGGCACGGGGCACTGGGCACGAGGCAAGGGGCGTGGGTCACGAGGCACGGGGCACGAGGCACGGGTCACGAGGCACGGGGCAAGAGGCACGGGGCGCTGGGCACGAGGCAAGGGGCATGGGGCACGAGGCAAGGGGCACGAGGCACGGGGCACGAGGCACGGGGCACTGGGCACGAGGCAAGGGGCGTGGGTCACGAGGCACAGGGCACGGGTCACGAGGCACGGGGCAAGAGGCACGGGGCACTGGGCACGAGGCAAGGGGCATGGGGCACGAGGCACAGGGCACGAGGCACGGGTCACGAGGCACGGGGCAAGAGGCACGGGACACTGGGCACGGGGCACAAGGCACGAGGCACGGGGCACGGGGCACAAGGCACGAGGCACGGGGCACTGGACACGAGGCAAGGGGCATGGGGCACGAGGCAAGGGACGCGAGGCACCGGGCACGGGGTACGGGGCACAGAGCACGAGGCACAGGGCACAAGGCATGGGGCACGGGGCACAGGGCACGAGGCATGAGGCACGGGGCACGAGGCACAGGACACGAGGCACGGGGCACGAGGCATGGGGCTGGAGGAGCTGGCGTGGGTGTGAAGCCCACTCACCCTGTGAGGTGCCCAGTGCAGGAAATAAACTCAAAACTCTGTGGGGCCCCTCCACTTCCATCATTTCACCCCCCATTCATGGCACGTGGACTACCCGAGTGTGGGACTCACTCCCTCCACAAGCATGAAAAGATGCAGGGAGTGGGGTGCGGGTGTGGGTGTCGGAGTGGGGTAAGGGTGCAGGGAGTGGGGTGCGGGAGTGGGGTGAGGGTACAGGGAGTGAGGTGAGGGTGATGGGAGTGGGGTGAAGATACAGGGAGTGGTGTGAGGGTGCCAGGGGTGGGGTGCAAGAGTTGGGTGCGGGTGCCAGGAGTGGGGGTGCGGGAGTGGCTGAAGGCTCGTTTACCTCTCCCATGTGAAGCAAATGACATTGTGTGCAGTGTTGTCTGAGAAATTCAAAACTATTGTGAAAATATTGTCAACAGCCAGAAGCTGTTCCTCGCCTTGTTACTGGCTTCCTTTTCGTGAAGACTAAAGCTCAGCCTCAGGGAGGGAGAGGAGACGCCTCCGCCGCGGAGGCGGAGGCGAGAAGCCTATGGGTGATGCAGAAATTCTTACAGGACTCGAGGGGCTGTGCTGGTTTCTAGTCCAAAGAAGTGGGAATTCTAATCTCTCTTCCTTGTCTTCTGTGTCAAGTGACCTTGGTTACGACAGGCTTTGACGCCCAGAACTCTCCATCGTGGGAAAGAGCTGTCTGAAATGGCCCAGAGCAGGCTCTTCCTCTGCTTATGAGAAAACTGAAAGCCCGAGCTATAGGGACACATGCCCAGGACCACAGACCTGGCTGGGGAGAGACGGGGCCGACCCTTCTGGTAACTTCCAGGTTCGTCTCTTATCTAACAACTTTGTGTCTCCTTGTGATGCTTCATAAACAAATTCCCAATAGGCAAAAACTATTCACATTATTTAACTATCAAAGAAATGAAAGGTGGAGCTAATCCTGCAAATCATTTCAATATTCTAATGTTGGCTTCAGAAAAACCCAGGGTGCAGGGACAGCTATAAATTTATTTTGCAAAAATTTGATTGTGCATAAAAGAGTAGAATTAATTGTTCTCATATGAAGGGGGCGGGGAATGAGAGCCACTGCCAGAAGGACAGCTATTTATTTACTTATGTACAGTACTTAGTTTTTATTTAAGGAATTTTCAAGCATTCAACAAAATACAGAGAATAGTATAATGAGCCCCCATGCACCCCTCACTCACCTTCAATGATTATCAACATTTTGTCAATCCTGATGTCAGAGAGCTTTTAAAATGCAATTTAATCCACAAAAATTATATTTACATCCAACTTTTCATGAGCAAATGTGCTATGTAAAGAAATATAAGTGTTAGCTCACTTTCTGATCAGAATGGATAGGGAAGATTGTACTTCTCAGTGGGCTACTCAATGATTCTCCAGTTCTCAAAGGGCCCCTGAGGACCCAGATGGAGAGAGCACATGGCAGCCTCAATCCCTCTGCGCACTGACCCGAGGCACTGGACGGGCCACCACAGCCCAGGGCCATGCAGCCTGGGGGGGGGAGGGCTTCAGCCCCGAATCCGGAGTTCTCACCTTGGCTGTGCTGCTAAGCCACCCTGTGGGGTTTCTGCTGGGCATTGGTGTCATGAAGGCCCAGTGACTTTAGTTCCTCCATCCACAGGATGGTCCCGTGTCTGACACATATCCCAGGAGTCCAGAGAGGTGATTAGTGAATACTCTGAATGCACGGCTGTGCTAGGGATGATGCTGTGCGTGTTTCCAAAATGCCCAACCAGCTCATATTTTCTTATTCATTGGTCACTTTGTCTATTCTGTTCTGTTTATTGTGCATCTCCTCCAACTAGAATGTAAAATCCTTGGACAGAGGAGTGTCTTTCTTGTTTACCACTGAATCCCTGTGAAAGGCCATCCACACCTCCATCGCTTGCAGTCTGGTGAGTCAGACGGGAGCAGGCTTATAAAAACATCGAGCTCAGCAAAGTGTAGGGTGGTGCTGCTTTAGCTGGCGCTTGACTTGCTGAACCCTGTGCTCTCCAGACGTTTATCCAAAGCCTAGTGGGGAGAAGAGCCCAGCAATTAGCTGGCTTCTTTGTCCAGTCGGCAAGTTCTTCTGGGCTCTCACCGAACTGCTAAACCACTGTTGGACCCCACAGGAGACTGGAGTCCCTGCAGGTCTCCCAGAGCTCCTTTAGTGTTTACTCAGGATGTGCCTTTGCCATGTAATGTCAAGGAATCCACCACTTCCACAGGACATCCAATGTACACAGAGGGGTACCCACAGCAGACTGTATTGTTCAGAGGTGGTTGAACCAATGTACTTCCCATCCCCCGTGCTCTCACAGTGTGATTCGACACATCTGCAAGGAGAGGTGGGGTCTGTGCTCCCTCCCTTGAACCAAGGCCTCTGTGACCCCCTCGAACAGTAGAGCACAGTGGAAGTGACTGCATGCCAAAGGTCACAGAAGGCACAGCTCTGCCTGGCCCTCTCTGTCCCAAGACGGCCACACTTAGAAGCCAGTCACCATGTGGTAAAGAGCCCAGGCTACATGAGGGTGTCTGGCCCCCAGTCACAGCTGAGCCCCCAGCTAACAGCGACCATCAGCTGCCAGATATGACAGTGATGAGCCTTCAGATGACTTTAACCCCCAGCCTGTTAGTCTCTCCTCTGAGGCCCCAGAGGTCACCCTACAGAGACAGACCATCCCTGCTGTGCCCCAGCTGAAATCCTGACGCACAGAAACTGTGAGAAACGATAAAGGAGGATGGTTGTTTCGGCCACTGAGCTTTGGGGTCGTTTGTTATGCAGCAACAGGTAACTAACACACAGACTTCTGGAGACTACCCTGATTTCACTCCCAGGATATAGGATTCTCAATATAAGAAATCATGGGGCCAGGGGTTGGCCATCTGGTTTGAAGAAGGGTGTGGGGGCTTTGCACTGGAGCTATGCTTTCATTCCAGGCACACTATTTTCACTTGGGGGGCTGGAGGTGGGACTCGGTGTCACTGTGCCTATGCAGACATACCTGCAGGTAAATAATCCTACCAGTGTATTTACTAGCCCTTCCATAACTTGGTGAAGGCAATCGAAAGCTCTTTAGATTTATCTATAATAACAGTAAGCTACTGCCTTGAGAACGACATAATCTTGGGTCTATAATATTATTGGGGTCCCCAATGAATAGAAGTGGACCTACCCCATCCCCACTCCCTCCCCCACACACTGGACTTCCAACTGTATAAACGCTAAGAGGTGCCAGCTTCAGGTTTAGAAATCCAAGCCATTTGAGGAACTGGCTATGAAAAGACAAGCAATGAGGTTTTGGAGCCCAACACTATCGTGACTTCCAGCGCTTTGTGTTAATGTTATGCATCTGGAATAAAACCAGGGGAGCGTGAATGACATCATAATAGCAGTCAAGAAGCCCAGAGAAGAAATGGCTTCCAAAAAGAATGTTCCTTAGACGCCTGCAAGTCTCAGTGCTGGTTAAGTATCAGCGGGGGTACAGGGCCGGTGAAGATCAATCGGTGAGCTGACCCGTTTCTGCAGGCCAGCGGCCTTCCAGTGCTGGGCTGGCACACACTCAGCAGGGGGCCTGGAAAGCTTGCTCCCCTGGAGGCTTCTCTTAGGAAAGTAGCAAGATGTTTTCAAAGGAATCAAAATGTATAGGAAAACGGATTAGAAACTTAACAGCTTTGGAGAAGGGACAGAAATATAGCCAAGCTTTCTTCCCTGAGGACACTGTGCCTCTTCCTTGGTTCTCACAGCTCCCCCTCCATCGCCCAGAAGGGCTGTTATCTCTGGTTCACCCTTGAATGAACTGAGGTAAAGAGGGGAAAAAAGAAAAAAAAAAAAACCTGGGCTTGTGTGTGTCACTGACGTACCGGGAGGAGAGTAATGAGAAATGCGTGGCCACACCCTTCCTAGGGAGTGTTTGAAAACTTGCCATTGTTCCTGGAAATCTGTGAACCGCTCTCAAGGCCTGAGGATGAAGAGGACAGGTTGGTTCAGAGCTGTAAAAAGGGAATGGGGCTAAGTTTAGGGCTTGGGAGCCTGTTGTTTATTTAAATGACTAACTTACTGAGATGTGCGCACTAGACTCCTTTCTCTATGAGGAAGTTGTAGGTTTTGTATTTTTTTAAAAATCACTATCTCTATTTGGTTAGAGGAATAGCCTTTATTGTAAGAATCCTTGTGATTTAGCTAAAAATGGGTATTATAGACAGCAAAGTAGAAAACATAATTCTGATGTCCTAAAATTGCATTTCACCTCAGTTTAATCTGATCACTGGTTTTAGAGCCAAAAGCCTTTCCCCACTACTCAGAAAATGTAATTCCACAAAACCACTGCCAAGGGACGAGACTGGTACCAGTTCAGTGGACCCACAAAAGGCAAGGTCAGATTGGGAAACCAGGACACAGGTGGCTAAGTTCTTCTCTGGACTTTTCAAAGAACAGTGTTAATGCAGACATACATTTCTGATTAATCAAAATATAAATTCGAATCCAGCAAACTTTGAGACCTCTCCTGTCCCAAAAATATATTTTAATGTAATTTATGTATACACATGTATATATCAGATACACATACACACACACAGATACAACACAAACAGAGAAGAAAACATGACTGAGGTCAAAGAAGCTTGATGACAAAGACAGAGCGGGTCCAATCTCACAGGTAAGGGAAACCCTCTCTCCCACTCAGCTCCAGGGACTAGGTGATTATATTCCAGGCAGACACTCGCCACTTGATGGATTTAACCTCACCCTGGCAAAGTGAAGCTGTGAATTGTTTGACTCTGCAACTGTCACTTATGGAGAGGACTCATTTTCATCAAGAGCAAATTAGAGGAGCATCCAAAGCAAAATAATACCGAGCGGCGGTCAGCCCACACTCCCCACGGCCGCCTCGTGCAGGGCGCTCGGGAAACTGCCCGTCCGCAGGGCCGGACTCGTCACTCGCGGCCCCGGCTGCTCCGTGCCGAGTCTGCCTTGACGGGCTGAAGGCCAGAGTCAGGCCCCCTGACCTGTCCTGGCCGCCTCGGCCTTCACCTGGGCACCCCGTTCCTCTTCCCTTTCTCTGTGAACTGGAGAAACGGTGCAGAAACATGCCCACCAGCAGCTGAACCGCAATGAAACTGGGCGGTGGACACGTTCTTGTCCTTAGTGCCATGAACATCTAGATTTCGCACAGAGAAGAGGGGCGAGGGCAGAGCTCAGAGTCCCGCCTTCTTCCGTGACAGCCTCAGCTGTGAGATCTCAGGAGCACAGGGCGGAGTGAGTGATTTGAGAAATACCGTGTGAGGTTTAGGAAACATGGGTTTTAGCTGGACAGACATAACCACTGAGGCCTCACCCCCATTTAAAAAAAAATGCTCCTCTGACTTTCTGGGAATTTAGTTTACAAATATCAAAGGATGTAAACAATAGAAGATTTTTAAGACTAAAAAGAGCAACTTCAGAAAACCTTTAGGCTCATAATTTCATCTGAGAAATTACACAATCAAATTTTGAATCCATTCTAGTTAAAAATGTGTGTCTCTTAGGAATGGGTTGGGACTGTTTCAAGGGCGCCAGCAGGAGAGCCCTGCGATTTCCACCAGCTCCTGGGCCACCCCTGGAGAGGGAGGGAGCAAACGGGAGGCCGACCTTCACGCTTCCACAGTCTGGCCTCACAGTGGCAGCCACCCGCGGCGGGATTTTAAGAGGTATTCTCCTTCTAGCCCTCAGTCACCTTTATTGCATCCTTTCAGTGCCCTAGAATTTGGAAATGTTAACACTGAGCACGGGAAGATGACATTTATCCCACCCCCGGGAGAGAGTGCTCAGAACATTCCCCCTCACATTCACACTTTCCCGGGCCCCACCTGCTCTCCTCAAAGCTCAGCATTAGGGACCTGGTTCCTTTGGGAATTCAACAGTTCTGGGATGTGTGAAGCAGACATGAGGTGTGATGGCTACTTTTACGTGCCAACTTGGCTGGTCTGTGGTGTGCTGCTGTTTGGTCAAACACTAGTCTAGATGTTGCTGTGAAGGTACTTTGTGGATGTAGTGGACAGTTTTGATTGGTTGACTTTATTTAAGTAAAGATTGCCCTGCATAATGTAGGTGGGATTCATTTAATCAGCTGAAGGCCTTAGGGGCCAAAACTGAGGTTTCCTTAAAATGACAGAATTCTCCCTAAAGACTGCAGCATAAACACTCCACCTGGATTTCCAGCCTGCCGGTCTACCCTGCATATGCTGGACTTGCCAGCCCCATAATCGTGTGAGTCCATTCCTCAACATTTCTCTCTCATATATATACAGCTGTTCTCTTGGTTCTGTTTCTCCAGAGAACCCTGGCTTTGGCCCCCTAAGTAATCTCACAGGACCAAGGAAAAGGACAACTGGAAAGATGAAAAAGTCTAAGATCGGGGAGGAGCGGCCAAGTCAGCTAAGGGACCTCTCCTGCTCAGGCCACGCAGGCCTGGTGATGTCTCAGTGCAGAGCAAGACAGGCAGAGACACTGCTACAAACACTACAGATCTGTGCTCTTCTTAAAAAGGGTCACTGATTTCCTATTGAATTAACTATTCTCCTCTAAGCTATGACCACCTCGTCTATTTACTGCAACAAGTATTAGGTAATGATAAAGCTTAGCTTGCATAATACTAAACTGGATACTCAAGAACAGCATGGAAATAGGTCCCTTCCAAAATTCCTGCAGCTGATTCTTCCTCTTTGACCAAAACAAGGTTGCTAATCTGTCCCAGGCTTTTCAGGCTGCCTCTCAATTTGAATATAATCTAAATCCAACTCAAGACCACCCTTTCTCCCCTTTCCACCAATTTTCTGTACGATGAATGAAGGTCCTGTCTTCATGGTACTGACTGATGGCTCGTTTCTCATTTCCGTAGCTTTAGCCGAAAGCAACCACTGTCCACGTCGGCCGTGAGGACACGCACCGTTGGCCAGTTCTCTTACTGGACCGTCCTCATTCCTGCCGTGCTTTTGCAGAGGCGGCAGCAGCTGTTCTCGTTTTGCAGAGCTTTGCAGCTGTGGGGAAATCTCCACTAAAGGGCCTGCAGCTTAGTGTGATGCGGATGTCTGGACCTGGTGGTTAGTGCAAAACTGCAACAGCGGCAGTACTTATTTTTATTGTTGTAACAGGAAGAGGAGCCTGGCTTCCAGGTTGGAAAGTCCCACAGTGGGTCAGTCAGTAAACTGCCCACCTCGGCTCTCCTCAGAGGCTGGAGCAGGAGAGCCTTGTGGTTTGCGGCCTGGTTTGCAGGGCTCAGAGTCTCGTCCAGGTCAAGGCCCTGAGGCCCCGTGCCTGGCCCTGGAAGTGGGGGAGTGGAGCTGAGGTCACTGTTGGCCTCTGGCTCCTGCGTGTGGACCAGGGCTGGCCATGAGCCCTGCACACAGCCCGGGTGGGGATGGGTGTGCTTTCTCCTTTGTTTTTCTGGCCCCAACACAAACACCTTCTGGTCAAGACACTTCAGAGAGCTCCTTCACTTTGGGAATTTGAGCTATCACAAAGACATTTATGGCGGGTCCTCTTAAAAACAATTAAAATGTGCCGGGGTATTTGCACTAAGCTGCCCTGGTTCAGGGACTCAGATACATAAGCCGTGGAGGTGAGCAGGGAGGGGACGTCGGGGTCGGCACTGCTTTCCCTCTGATCTCAACTTCAAGTTTTTCTTCAACAAGCGGACAGCCTCTCATAGCTTGATTGCTCAAGTACCTTTCACTCTAAGAAGTGACACAATCAATCATTCTGAACCTGTCACACATGGAGTTGTAGTTTACCTCCGGAGTTGTAGGTGTTGCTGCCTCTAAGCTCCCCTTGCCCCAATCCCCAGGTGCATGGGGAGGAAGAAAAAAAGCAGTCTTGAAATTTCCTTTTTTCTAGTTTCTAAAGGGCTCTATGAAAAGTATGGTTTTGTACATATGACCCCACCTGATGGTGTACGATTTTCTCACCTTGTGGGGAAAGTTCAGAGTGGAAATGGTGACGGATAGAGGACCTCGAGCTGAGTGAGGAACATGGAGGACAGTGAGAGTGACTCAGTGGACACCTGGTGACTGAAGAGTAGTTTTAGTTTTAGGGAGTAAACTCAAAGAGCATCACAGCATCACCCCAACACCCATGAAGATCCGGAAGGCTGGGATTTAATGATAATAAATATTTATAAAGTAAACATCATAAAAAACTGATAAGCAGCAGTCTATTGTTGAGAAAGGTTAAGGAATTCTACCAAAGTCAGCTTCTGCTGGGAACCCAGAGTGATGTGCTGACTACCCTGCTCATGCTCCCAACCACGTCACCCAATACACAAAGGCCACTAATCGGAGTGAGACGCGGGCGGACCCAGACTTTAGCGTGAGAAGCAGAGAGGAAGACCCAGTGCCAGCCCTGGCAAGGGCGCTCCCACCACCATGCCCCGGCTGCCCTGCTCCGTCCCATCTCTGGCCTGGACTTGGCCATGGCCCCTTGCCGGCCCCCTTGCTCCACCTGTATCATTGAACCCACACTGGCCTCTTAGTGCATTGAACTCAACTTTCCCGATTCAAGCTTTTTTATGCCTCTTTGGACGGAGAGGGTGCTTTTAATTAAATCATGTTCCTAACTCCTCGGCCCATGAACTCAGTCATGGTTTCGGCACTTGCCAATTGTGGAGTTACTCAGCTGAAAGTTGGCTGCACACACGCACAACGGCAGCCCTGGAGGGAGCGCGGGTCCCCCTCGCTTTGTCGGTGAGGTGCGCACACCAGTCTTCACTCTGCCCGGCCAGCAGCTCGGCGCGATGCCCATCCCAGCTCTGCAGGTGACGGGCGGGTCATGGCCCCAGCGCTCTGGGCATCAGGTGCAAAACTGACCTAGTCCCAGGTGGGGGTCGGGCGGCGCTGACAGCGAAATCTTCCACATGCTTCGGTGCACGTTTGTTTACATTTCCAGCTGGTTTTATTAACTAGGAATCCCGATGGCTCCACAGAGTCTGCTAATCTGATCACAACTCATTTAAGGAAAGAAAAACGAAGGCAGAGAGAAAGCAAGTCCACAAAGCTGACCAGGGCAGAGGCAAGGGGACAGGCAGGCCCCACAAACCTGCTTGGCCAGGGCCTCAAACTCAACTTTCCCGGTTCAAGTTTTTCCATGGCTCTCTGGACAGAGGACGCTTTTAACTGAATCATGTTCATAATCCATTGGTCCCACAAACTCAGTCAAGCCTTGAGAAGCCCATTCTCCCATAAAAGGGCTTCAAGGACAGCTCCATGCCCTGAGCCTTGGACAGTCAGTCAATCTGCTGACAGGGGAGGGGTGACACGTCTTAACAAGAGGTCTGCTGGGAGAAAGTTCTCCAGTCAACGGCAGCTTTAGGTCTTCGATTCGTAGGGAGCTGGGCAGAGAGAAGGGTGTGTGACTACAAGGAAGAAGGGGCTATTTGGGGGGCAGAAACGTTCACAATGTCATGATGGCCTGGCTCGGGAGGCTGAAAGTCCCACAGGAAATAAGAATCCAGTGGAAAAACAAAGTCCAAAACTTGCAGTATGACCAACAAGTCACTTGATGCTTTAGCTTGTGCCAGAAATATTGAATGTAATACTTCATTAACGCAGAATACTCTGTGCCTTCACCAGCTGTGAGACATAATTATGAAAGGAATGTCTGAGGATCATCGCTCCACTTAAGAACCAGACCAGTACCTTTAAAACGGCCTAGATGTCTCCTCCTGACTGGCTGGCCTATGAGAGCAAACTCTCAAAGCTTGGGTTTCTTGTTGCTACTTTTTAAAATGGTTCACGTGTGTGTCTTTAAGCAACACGTTGGCTAGCTGTCCTTGATTTTGAGCTTCTTTAAAATGGTGGCTCCATGATGAACATCCAGCCTTCTTCGACTTGCCTTTGCACTCAATTTTTTCCCCAAGATTCACCCAGTTGCTACACTTTGTTCCTTCATAACATTTTTATAATATAAATGCTACTGATTTTTATATTGATCTTAAATGCAGTCATCTTGCTAAAGCACTTAATTTTTGAGGTGTTGAATGTAGATTGAACTGCATCACCTGACCATAATGATAGTGTTTCTTTTCCTTTCCTGTCCTCGTTACTTGTACTTTTATTTTCTTAATGAGCTAAGATTTCTATTATCATAGAAATGGCTGTTGTGGTATCTTCCTTGTTCCTGAATTTAAAATTAATTCCTCTAGGATTTCACCATTGGCTCTCATTTCTATAGACACCATTTGTCAATCATTAAGGAAGTCTCCACCCCTTCCAACTTTACTGCACAGAGGTGGGGAAAGTAGGTTTACCGTTGTGAGTACATGAAACACAGTTTATTCTTGTATTATTATTTATTAGTTATTGTATTATTTAATTGTATTACAACTATAAACCTACTTTTGCCAACCCTTGCATATATGGCAAACACATGCCATGTGGCAGACTGTGTTCTACCTCCTTCCATGTTTTTAATCCCCACAGCCAGCCTATGAGACAGGAGGTACTGATAAAGGTTACGGTTAATATCTCAGCTCCCTCTAAATAATAATCAGGACATAAAACACTAACTCTGATCATTCCCCCAAATTCTAGGCTATTTTCCTGTATTTCAGTTATCATTGTTCCTTCTGTGGTCACTTCCTTTCTTCCTGAATTACCTCTTTTAGTCATTCTTTTAGGGAAAGACAGTCACACTCTGTTTTTTGTGGAATTGTCTTTTTTTTTTACTATGAAAATTTCCAAACATGGCAAAGTTGACAGAATTTTATGGTGAACACGTGACTCACCTTCTAGAGTCTACCATTAGCATTTTATTGTACTTGTTTTATCAAGATACAGCGAGCTGTTGAGCCCTTTACCCACCTATCCACCTGACTTTCTGATGCATTTCAAAGTAAACTGCACACACCTGCCCGCTGCCCCAGCACCGCAGCACACCCCCCATTTACGCCATAAGAACTTGACGGCACCTCCTAGCCGTCAGGCCCTCTTATCTGCATTAATTCTCACCAGAACCCGACGAAGGACACGTTCCCAAAGAGGAGAGCCCAGCTCAGCAACTTGCCCTCAGTCAACAGCTGGTATCTACAGAGAAGACACTGGGTCCCCACCTGTCCTTGCCTCATCGCTCGAGTTTCCACTGAGAGACCTTCCCGCTTTCGTTAAGAGCGTGCTCTGCAGCATACAATGTCCTCGGGGAGCTGTCGCTGACTCCAGCTCCTTGCAATTCACACCTTTGGTTTTGATGAGCTTCGTCTCCTTGCCAGTCCGTTGAGCTGGACGCTGAGGAAACAAGCATCCTGATGAGAGCCAGGAAAGACGGAGGCCCAAAGTGCGCCCCACCCCTCCTGAGCACTCAGGAGCGGGCGCTGGTCCAAGGCTCTGCGTTTCCTCGATTAACCCCCACGGCTCACGGCCAGACCCAGCACTCCCGTTACAGACGAAGACAACGCGTCCGAAATGAACAGCTCCCTCAGGGCCTCTCAGCTTACAAGTGGCAGAGGCAGAATCTAAACCCAGGTCCTTATGACGCCAAAGCTAAGTCTCAGCGGCTGCACTAACCTGCTGGGTAGGGGTCTCCAGCCAAGCTCACGGGAACCACCTGTTTCAGTTTAGCTCGCAGCCAGGTCTGGGGCAGGTGGAGGTGATGCCTGCCGTATCTGAGTCCCCCCCGGGTCTCCTAGCGGTGATTTCACTATAAAGCCTTTTCCCCCCCATTGAGCTGGACTTAGATCCATGTTAACCTAAGACTGAACTGGGCAGGGTTGGGGGAGTGTGAAAGAGGTGCCCAGTTTTGCTTCAGGTCAGGAACAATCAATTTTAGGACTCTGTTCCAAGAGCCAAAAAACAAAACAAAAAAACAAGCCCTGGAGGGACCCCACAAAACAGAGCATGGTGCTGTGAGGGCTCGATTATTCTAAGAGGCTTGTTCAAGAGACCAAGGCATCCGACTGCTCTAGAAATGAAGACCTGGGAAATTACAAACCATGATATTTGATAAAGGGGAAAGCCGTTTTCTGAATGCTGGAACAAACAGTATACCAGGGAAAGAAGGCAAGAAGCCAAGAGAGATTAGGGGAAAGATTTGTAATGCTCTGTTTAAGCCAAAGCAGACGCACCCTGATAGGCTGGCTCTGAGGTTTTGGAAGCTGGGGATGGAAGGAATGGCAGAAGCCACAAGCCACCGTTTTAAGGACTCACTGAGGGTTGGAGAAGCAATGGAAGCTCTAGAGCTTTAAGATGGGGGAAGAGATGGCCTTGGAGATTGCACTTGAGAGCCTATGTGTGTCGTTTAGGGGCCAGCAAACGCCCTGGACACAGGTTGTCCCTTAGCTCCCACCTCGCTGTCACCTTTGCATTCAGAGTGTCTGAGTCTTGTTGCCTGGGCAACTTAGGTAGATTCCAACAAGAAAAAAAGACCATTTCCGCTCCTTCCCTCACTTATTTTGTACTCACTTTGTTTGATATTGCCCACTCGCCCTGCTTTCCCATCTGTGGCAGGAGGGCAGTGCAGGGTCCCTGGAACAAGACACTGAACTCCTGTGAGGCTCTTTACCTTTGTGACCAAAAAAAGTCATAAAGGACAGAGACGTAAGTTAATGCTCCCTGGATCTTTGGTCAAGCATTTTAGACACTGAGAAAATAACTACCATTCCAATGTTGATTCTATACATATAAACACATACATTTTCTTTTTCTTTCAATTACAGTTTACACTCACTATTATTTTGTATTAGTTTCAGATACATAGCATCATGGTTAGACAATCATATACTCCACAGAGTATCCCCCCTGATATTTCCAGTACCCATCTGCCACCATACATAGTTATTACAATATTATTGACTATATTCCCTATGCTATACTTTACACCCCTGTGACTATCAATCTGTATTTCTCAATCCCTTCACCTTTTTCACCAAGTCCCCCAAACGCCCTCCCCTCTGGCAACCATCAGTCTGTTCTCTGTGTCTATGAGTCTGTTTCAGTTTTGTTTGTTTGTTTATACTGTTCTTTAGATTCCACATACAAGTGAAATCATACGATACCTGTCTTTCTCTAACTGACTTATTTCACTTAGAATAAAACCCTCTAGGTCCACCCATGCTTTGGAAAATGGTAAAATTTCATTCTTTTTTATGGCCGAGTAATATTCCATTGTATACATGTACCACAGCTTCTTTATCCACTTGTATACTGATGGGCACTTCGGTTGCCACCATAGCTTGCCTATTGTAAATAATGCTGTAAAGAACAACTCATAAAGTTTCTATCAATGGTTTTTTTCTAAACATGGCTCTTTAGCAACATTTAGTGTAAAAGATGTTACAAATGAAATTTCATACATTTCTTAGGATATTAAAATTCATTACATTTATTTTTGTAAGGAAAAAAGTTGATAGTCACATAAATGGTCACTTGACTCTAAGGAGGGGGAAGGATGCTCTTGTTTGGCTAATGTTTTGGTGGTTTGCATGGCACTGAGTCCAGAGGAGCATCCCTGTACAGAGCTCGGTGAGTCTGCATGGCCGGTGCATACGCAGGAAAGGGCAGAGTGCGTGTGGACAGGCGATGGCATGTGAGGCTGGAAGAGTGAGCAAGGTTCCCAATTCAGGGCCTTGCAACCCATATTGGACTCTGTCTTAAAATCAATGTGTGCTCCCTGAAGTGTTTTGAGCAAACGTGTGATGTAGCAGGCAGGCTCCAAGGTGGCCCCCAGTGGCTCCACCTTCCATGGTACTTACACCCTGGTGTGATCCCCTCCCTTAAAGTGTGGGCTGGATTTAGTGAGTTACTTCTGATGAACAGAACACAGCAGGAGATATAGGATGTCATTTATGAGGTTAGGTTATAAAAAGACTGTGTCTTCCATCTTGGTACTAGGGGAAGAGAGCTGCCATGCTCTAAGCAACTGTGGAGAGACCCACCTGGCAAGGGACTGATGTCTTCAGCCCACAGCCATGTGAGTGAACAAGCTCTCTGATGACTGCAGCCCAAGAGAGACCAGACCCAGAACCACCCGGCACACCGCTCCTGGATTTCTGACCCTCAGAAGCTGTCAGATAATGAATGCTTGTTGTTTTCAGTGGCTAGATTTGGGGGATACTTTCTTACATATCAATAGACAACAAATACAGATGGTCTATTTGAATGTTATACAAAGGTCCTGGTGCACTGTGGAGAATGGAAACTGTGGAGATGGTGCCCCGGTAGGAGGAAGGGCAAACCGAGTGATGAATGGCTTGCATGTGAGGGGTGAGGTGAGGTGGGGGGAGGAGTCAGAGGTGATGCCCTGGTTTCTGGTCTGGACATCCTGGTGGGCAGAGCAGCAGAAGTGGGGCGGGGGGGGGGGGGGGGGGAGGTGGTGAAATCAGACTGGGAAAGGTCGATTTGGAGATGCCTTTGACACTCAGGTGGAGGCAGAGCATAGAGGTTGGAGAGGAAAGTCAGGAATTCTAGGGGGAGAATTGATAGCTCCAGCTGTGAATTTTTCAATCAGTGGCATTTCCTTATCTGCAAATGGATTTAAATGTTAATGAGAAAATGCACTTAGTGCTTAGAATGAGCCTGAACCTCCAGTTTCCTTTCTCCTCCCATCCGCCCAAGCCCAGTCCCTCCACCTCCGAGACGGGGAAGCTCTGCTTTCTGCTCCTGTCAGGAGGCTTTGAAGCAGCTGGCAAAGGAAGGAGGTCACACCGAGGGTCACAGTGACACAGCTGTAGGTCACCAGGGCTGCCTCTTGCTCATGAGTCACTTTCTCAAAAACAGAGCAGCAGCAGATGTCAACAGCGAGGAGGGTTTCTGCAACTCTCTGGACTTAAGTTTGTTTTTGATGTAAATGTTTCCTCAACCATTTCCCACACGATCGACTCACAGTCTTATCTCCCAGTGACCGGCAGCCCCGATTACAGCAACCTTCTCACAACCTTCGTATCAATTCTCTGGGACGGAGCAGCTGCCTCTGGGCAGGAGGCGGCCCTCATCCACACGGAATCTTTCTCAGCCACGTCCTGCACATTTCCCTCCCTCCTGACCATGGCTCCAAGCCCCCCATATGGTTCACACTATTGCCCAGTCCTTGGCCAGCTGTCTGGCTCTTAAGCCATTAACACCCTTTTTCTGGAAACTGCCCTCCCTCCTTGATCCAGATGGTAACAGGGTCTCCTAGGAGTTTTAATAACAATTTTAGCTAACATTTCTTGAGTACTTCCTATGCACCAAGCACAGAGTTTAGGGGCTCATTCACTCCTCACAGAAACTCTAAGAGGCAGGTACTGTTCCTTGCCCTGTCTGGCAGATGAAGAAACTGAGGCAGGAGGGGTTTTTAAATGTGGCTCACATGTCATCAGGACGAGGTGGACTCGGGATGGCAAGAGATTAATCCAACTCCTGAATCTGTACCCTTCTCGGCCACGTTGTCTTTCCCTCTCCAGACAGGACCGCACAGCCCCACCTGCCCCTAGCTGAGCTTCGGTAACTAGCGGGTCCTGGCCCAGCAGAGACAGAGTCCCTTGTGCATATTTAGAACTAAGACTGAAAGTGTGTGTGAGAGGGGGAGAGAGGCACGTGGTAGAGCCGTGCTGTGTGAATGGGGTGACCATCTCCCTCACCCCTGCCTGGAGCAGCCAGGTAGCCAGCTACCAGGACAGCTGTGCAGACACCAACCACACCCAAGGGCTGAGAGCCCTCCTCAGAGGGCCTTTGTGCCAGCTGCCAGCTGGGCCCAGCTGCACTGCCAGCCTGGATCCCAGGGGACATCCCGGAATCTGGGCCACATTAACACCCTGAGAGGCCCAAACCAGAGAAGACTGAACCTTCCCTACCCCGCATAAGTCATTAAAAGTAAAAACCCTGCTCAGGTATGAGGAAGTAAGTCCTGCACAGTCACAGTTATGGTTTGCACCTGCTGACTACTTTACTCTTTAAACACCACGTATCAGATTCTTTCTTTTAAAAAATTCTTTGCAGGTGCTGTAAGTGATACTGTTGTAACTAGCTAGTTATTAATAATAGGAAGGAACAAAAGGGAGGCCAGACATTATAAGCATGGTCATGGGGCGGGCAGCTTTCCCAGGAAGCTGCAACTTCACGCTCCCCAGGGAACCACCTGCCCATTCTCTGCAGGTTAGGGGTGGGGTGGGGTGGGAAGGGACTGGACAAAGCAGGGATGGGCATATGCGCAGTGCCGTCTGGGTGACAGGGAAGGTGTCTGTCATTCTCACCTGGAATAGAGGTCATTGGCCAGGGGAACAAGGGGGCACTGCAAGCACAGAAAATCTTGAAAGGTTAAAATGCCGAGACAAAGGAATTTATGCAGCTTTTCTTTTGTTTCTGTTTCCCTCCTGCTTCCTTGCTTTGGTCCCTGTTCCGTCCAGAGCAGTGTGGCCATGGACTCCAGCGGGGACACAAGTTAGGCCAGCCTGATGCTGGCCTGGACTGTGTAAATATGGAGCAGAAACTCTAGGCAACAGTTTTAATCCTGGCTCTGCTGGAAGCAAAATGGGACGTTTTTCTTGGCCAGACGAAGGGAAATGGGACCTTGGAAACTCAGGGGTTTGATTCCACCAAAATACAGCTTTCTACAATACATCATCCTCCTGTGCCAGTCTCGGAAAATTCTTTTTGTCATGATATCGCAAGAAGCACACTTCCCGCAGCAACCAGTGGGGACACAGCTCCCCACCGATGACATAAGCACCCTCTCAGTCCACCCTTTGGGCAGCCTAGCACTGCTTGTCTACGTATTTATAATGAATTCCCCTTTTCACTTGAGGAGCCCGTATTGGTGGCTGCCTCGTCCTGAACTTCGCAGGGTTGCTCAGTGGATCTGGATTTACAGTGGGTTTGGGGCTTAGCCCCACCCCCGCCGCTATGCTGAGCTCCTTGAGAGCAGGGCAACCATCTGCGATGCACTCTAAAGGCATTTCAGGTTATGTTCGACCCATTGCTGTGAGTCCTGTTGTTTTCAGGTGGAGGTGAGCTGTTAATTACACCTCCTAGCATTGAGGACGAGACCCTAAACAGGAAAACACTGGAAAAGAGAAATCCTGCGTGCTGAGGGTCAGCCAGGCCTTTAGAAGGCCACGTGCTCCTGCAGGAAGTTTGCTCAACAGGTTTCACTGCATGTGCGCACACCTGTGATTCCTCACACATATTTAGAGAAAAGAGCAGTGGGTGTCATGACCATAATGGCCTCAGGAACACATTTGCTGGCGCTATGAAAGGTGCCAACGTGAATGACAACATCTGCCCGCGCAGGTGCAGAACACAGTATCCCCCAAGGCACTTGGCACGCACACAGTGGCAGGACAGTAGTCCCATTTCAAAGGGATGAACTCAACCACCATCTCTGTAGTCTCCCACGGCTGCCTTTACAAAGTGCTGGGTGCCTGAAACAACAGAAACGTCTTCTCAGTTCTGGAGGCCAGAGTCTAGAATCAAGGTGTCGGCAGAGCCGCACCCCACTCTCTTAAAGGCTCAGAGGAAGATCTATTCCATGCCCTCCTCTTAGCTCCCAGTGTTCCTGGAAATCCTTGTGTCATTGGCTGCTTGTAGACGCGTTGCTCCAGCCTCCAAAGTCACATGCTGTCCCCCGTGTCGTCACCTGTGTGTCTTCCCTCCATGCATGCCTGCCTATGTCTCTCCTCTTCTATAAGGACATCAATCTCATTGGATAAGAGCCCACTCGCCCTCATCGCAACTTGATTTAACCTACAAAGACCCTATTTTGAAATCAGGTCACTTCACAGGCACAGGGAATTAGGACTTTGGTATATCTTTTGGGGGGACAGAATTCAACTCATAACAATGTCCAAACAGCCCTCATCTTCTCCATGCCTTGCCCCCCAACTCTTAGTGGGAGCCCAGTGCCCTCCTGTTCTAGCCTCATTAACCTTCAGGGTGTGGTTTTCCTAGCTCCCTGCACACTCTGGGCTTAGCCAGTTGGTGCCCATGGTCACAGGCTCTTTCTTGTGAGCATCGATCCATTCCAGGCTCTATCTAGCAGCCTTCAAGGCCCCTCTAAGTTTCCACCTTCCCCAGGAAGGATTCTGGAACTCTCAGGGCTGCATCAGCTGCAGAACAAGATCTGTAGGCCATGGGGACCCAGGCTGCCACTAAGGCTAATCTTGCTCTGTCATCTCTCTGTGCACAAAGTGCTGTCCACCCAGTGCCTATGTGTCTTTCTTGGTGACCCTATGGAGGGTGCTGACACTTGGAACAGCTGCTCTTGGTGGAGGGGACTCCTCCCCTGGAAATGAAAAGAGCTGTCACTGGCTCAGCAATTTTGTCTCTAATCTTGCCTCTGAAACTTTAAGTACATTAAGGGTACAAAATGCTTTGATGTTTTGTAAACTTGCAAAAGGTGCACAAGGATATATGTAGATTCTGAAGTATTTATATAGACAAATGAATTGTTCTCTGTGAAATATCAATACTTTGATTTGATGCTGTCACTAAATTGACCCAACTATTTGAGTATTTTAGAGCCAATAGTTCTAAACTTCAATTTGCAAAAGGATTCCCTCAGGATGTTCATTAAACTTCAGATTTCTGGGTCCCACTTCAAAGATTCTGGTGCAGCAGGGAGAGGGAGCCCAGGAAATTGCCTTTCAACAAGTCCCTCCCCTGATGTGGGGTCTCCCAGATGCTCTGAGAGGCAGTGATGTCAGCATAGCCTCAGGTGAGAGCGAGTGTATTTTGAATTTATGACTTTACACACACACACCAACCACACACACACACATACACACAATCCTTATACACACCACAATATGCCACATACTTACACACACCAAGCACACACATACACAATCACACATATACACACACACATACAAATGCTGCATACACATACACCATGCACACACACACACACACCCCTCTTCAGTTAGTTTTGCCCAAGGCAGCAAGGAGATTACACCAGGACACAGAGGAAATAGAGCTGGGAGGATGACCACCTGGGGATATGTCCCTAGGGAGAGCCCAGCCTCCTATACATGGAGTCTGGAGACAGGTGGGGACATGGGGACACCACCGGGTGTGTTTGCCCTATACCCAGAGCTGGATCAAGAGGAGCACACAATGCAGCACCGTCACCCGGCAGGATCCGCTGGCTCGCCACGCCCACTACTACAGGAGGCACAATTCCTACCGCAGGCCATGTGAATGGCATTGAAGACCCACATGTTCCCTCATTCCCTAGTTTCCTCCCACAACCAGGCCTCAGGACTGGCTCTGCTCAGTGAGCTCTGCATGGCATGTGTCACCTGGGGTAAAAAAGTATTCAAGAGCCTTCTCTCCTCCCTGCAGTAAATCCTGAATGTGAGTGAATTTTGGGGGGGATGGGTGGGGTGGGAGGAGCAGTAGCAGGTATATAAACAGGGCCTGCCCTGCACAGCACATCTGTGGGACCCAACTTCCATGCGGGGAGTGAGCAGAAAAAACAGACCTAAAATATTTCCTTGGGTGAGAAACAGGGGTGAGAATAAAAATCAGGTTGAAAATTCTGATTCTCTGAATTTAGTTGATTCTCATACCATCACGGTAAAGACAGTACCACTTGAACTTTCATTTGATAACTGGGAAAACATCAGCACAAAGGAGTTAAAAAACTCACCCAAGGTCCGGGGTCTGGTGAGCGAACACCAGCTCTGACCAGCTGGCCCGGGTGCTCAGCCTCTGGGCCTCTGCTCCCGGTGGCTGTGGGGGCCAGCGTGCAGGGGCCAGCAGACAGTGGTAACGCTCGAGTGCCCCTCCAGGACTGAGGTTCTGGAATGTTCCCACAGCTCACCCTCCTGTTCTGCCTCCTGTCCTCCACCCCTCCACTTAGAGGATGAGAGTGTCTATGCACTGGGGAAAAGTGAAAGGAAAGAAGAGAGAGCCGAGAGCAGGATTGTAAACAGGACAGTGGTCACTGTTGTTACTTATGTCGTTTCCTCAGTCACCAGGAGATACGAAGATGCAGAGCAGCTATTAACACAGAGAGAGAAAAACTGAAATCACGCATCAGCGCGAGAACACTGCCGTCCGGCTTCTGCTCAGCACACCCGTGGCCTCTCTCTGGGCTCTGGGGAACTGTTCCGTTTTCCAACCTCTGTCTTAGTTTTTGTTCCTAGTATGGGGGGAGAGGGTATTAAAATTTCAATTGCTTTTAAACCGTTTCTTTTTCCCCTTCTGGGAAGATTTCCTGCATAAATGATCTCTTTCAAAGTTCATTTCCAGGGGCTTGTTTTTCTTTAAAAAAAAAAAGTCTACAGATTTTTCTCTGCAGACTTAACGTCTGAAGCACACCCAGTTCCCTCTCGAATAGTTTCCTCTGTACGTTTCTCCATGTGGGTTTTATCCCAAGCGGAGCCAGTGTTGCCACAGGCCAGACGGGGCCCTTTCTGAGCCCACCCGAGAGGCCAGGGCTGTTTCTGCAGGTTACACACACAGAGAGAAAGCACGTTCCCACCTGACCCCTTGCCAGACCGCCCTCCTCTTTTAGACAAATGATGTTTTTGCAGGTTCCCCCTCATGAGAAAGTCTGCCTTGGATTCTCTGCTGAACATCTGGAAGCCTCTGTGCACACCATGCATTATCATCAGACACAGCCCTCGACCCTGTGGGCACGGCCGCCACATACCGGACGCTGTCCACTGACTCCTTTCACCCTAGGTTCTTGCCCAGAGAACTGGGCATGCTCGTGTTGGCAAGAGAGCAAACTGGGAATGTGGAATGTATTAAGCTGAAAATGGGAGACTTGAAGGAATAAGCACTTTCTTTGCTTCAGGCAGTTTAGCTGCACCTGATATTAATAAATGAAATGAAGGCTGAACAGTATTTAAAGCAATCACACAAATGGAAACATGCTCATCTAGTCAATAAAACATGAAGAAAATCCAGAAGTCAGCAAATAAACTGAATGAACTCAGTTGGTCATTTCTGTTATCTTTTTGTAAGATATCCATGGGAATCGGATTTTTGGAAGCTCTCCACGGGTTTTAGTTCTTGTGTTAAACTTGTGTTCCCTGTGCATTTTAACAGAAAGTTTCCTTGGAGCATGGATCACAAGAAGGGACTGGCCTGTCAGACACAACCTGCTCTAATGTAAATTTCGCTTCCTGCTAAAAAGTTCTGAAGAGTCTCAAAAATGTATGTAAAGACCACATTTGTTAAAATAACAATGACTAGGATTTTTTTAGTATGGGCGAAGTACTTTACATAAATTGTCTCATTTAACACTCACCTAACCTCACTTTATATTATGATTTCCACTCTATATGTGGGGAAGCAGACCCAGAGAGGCCCAGGAACTTGCCCAAGGCTATCCACGTTGGTGACATAGGACTTCAGCTCCAGCCTGGCAGCTGACTCCATGGCTCTTTTTTCCTAAGATTAGCATCTAACACTCAGTTATCCAGGAGCTGACAGTGTGGCGCTATATTGTTGTCGTTCCAGCTGTATTGAGATATATCTGACACATAACATCATGTAAGTTTAAGGGGTACAACGTGCTGGTTTGGTACACTTACATGTTGCAAAATGATTATCACCACAGCATTAGCTAGCATCTCCATCACGTCACACTGTGTGGTGAGAACGCTTAAGATCTACTCCCTTAACTTTCAAGTACAGGGTCGGGCGGCAAAAGTAGGTTTACAGTTGTGAGTATGTAAAACATCAAATTTACTCTTATGTTATTATTGTATTATTTTCCATACAAGCAACTGTAAACCTGCTGTTACCCCACCTGTATATAATACAGACTACTAACTATAATCGCCATGCTGTACATTAGATCCGCAGAACTTATTCATCTTGTAATTGGGAGTTTATGCCCTTTGACCGACACCCCCATGTCCCCCATTCCCCAGCTCCCGGTAACCACCACTCTACTCTCTGTTTCTAAGAGTTCAGCATTTTTAGACCCCACTTGTAGGTAAGATCATGCAGGATTTGTCTTTCTCTGTCTGATTTCTCGGAGCACAATGGCCTCAAGGCCCATCCCTGTTGTTGCCGTGTGCACGGCTGAGTAACACTCACTGCATACGCACAAGAAGTGTCCTCTTCACCCATTCGTCTGCTGATGGACACCGAGGTTGTGTTAGGTCATATCTTGGTTATTGTGAGTAATGCTGCAGTGAGTGGGGGTAGATGTCTATTCAAGGTCTTGTTTTCACTTCCTTTGGACATATACCTGATATTATCCTTCATTATATGAGGACCACACACCAACGGTTTACACCGAGCAGAGGCAGTAAAATCAGCCATGCTACAATTTCCTGGGAAAGACACAAAGGTAGCATGAGGCCTCTGTCTGTCAGGAATTTATAATCCATTTGTAAAGAGAAGACTAGCAATGAATTAAATTGAGTTACAGTTCAAGTTAATGTATAACCTTCATTGAAATCATAGCATATTTTATCAAAGCTCAGAATGTTGTCATAAAAAAACATGAGTAACCACTACCTTGCAACCCCCAAACCCCCCACGTGAGGAAGTCGGCGTGGCTATTGCCCAGAAGCTGCTGAGAGTCACAGGATCTTCAGAGTTCTGGAGTGAAGGTGAGCAGAGGACACGAGATGGGAAGGAGGGGTCGGGGGTCAGGGAAGAAGCATGAAGAGCCCTGGCCTGTCCCAGCTTCCCTCCAGTCAGTCATGCTGCCGGCCCTTGAAGGCCACAGCCACCACATCCCTGCTTGTTTTCTTTGTTGAGGAGGGAGAGGTGGAAGAGAAGAGACTAGGAAGACAGAAGGAAATGAAGAGTGTTAAGGAAGGGGCAAAAGAAAACTGCCAGGAAAAGAGAAAGCTCTAAGTGGTCTTTGCTTCACTCTGAAGGTGAGAAAGGGAAAATCACTAGAAGAAACTCCTTCCCTCTTAGCAATGTGGAGCAATGGCTTTATAATATTCACTTCTATGAAGAAGAGGGAACAGGCAGAAGGAAACAAATGGATATTACAAGGAATGTTATAGAAAGTCATGATATAATGAGGGCTTGTGTGCTTTCTGATGATAGGGTGATTTGCAAAATTAATTAATGTAGTCTCCTATTATTACCAACAGGAATTCTCGAGATGGAATGTACAGATCATGTAGGGACCCACAAACCTAAAGAAAAAGTGTGAATGATTATATTTCTGTGATTTTTCTGGGAAATGGTTCTGGAGCACCCGTCAGTTTCTCAAGAGCTTTCCCAATCTGCAGTGTAGACTGAGATATTTTAGCAGCTCTACTTGTCAAGTTCTCACTTGGCAGGCATTTGTGAATTTTCCCCAGGATAATTTCCCCAAAAGGATAAAACAGTGACTTTATCAGACTTTCCAGAAGCTCAGATTTTGTAGAGTCCTTTCCAAGCGAACATCCATATTCTTTAAGCATTTCCCTTAAGACAAGGTTTCAAATTTTCTCACCATAGCTCAGAAGCTCCCATGTCTGTACTGGCCTGTCGATTTCTCTAACACATGGCATCCACAAAGTGAGCGCTGTATTCCAGCATAAGTCTCACCAGCATAGAGGAAAAAGGACTGTCTGCCTAATTCTAGATACTGTGCTTCTGCTGATATAACCTAAGATCACATGGGTTTTTTTGATAGCTACATAACCCCTTTGTCTTACATCAAGTCCTTTTGACAAGTATATATCTAAATCCATATGCGTTACCTCTGAACTCAGTCACTTTTCATTTATCTCATACTACACAGTGATTTTGAGAAGACTAGAGGGCAGAATGTTACGTGTTTCTCTTTCAAATTTTATCTTGTTGGATTCAGTAGCTCTTTCGCAGATCAATATATTTCAGGATCCTGATTTCTCACCCAGTGTAACAGATGTCCCTCACAGCTTCATGCCACTCCATCATAACCCCAACAGCCTGTCCAAGCCACTAGTTTCAATACTGACAAGGCCAAGGAGACCAAGGACAAGCAGCTCCTCCTGTCTGATGCTGATTCCAGTCAATAGATGAATCAGTGCTCTTTAGGCAGAAAGTGATCAAACAGTTGTCAATCTAGCTGACTATTACAGCATCCAGCTCACATTTCTCCATCTTGGCAATTTGAATATCATAAAATTCTTTCTTAGGGAACTTGCTAAAACTTAGTCACTCCTCTTATATATGGAATTCTTAGACATTTTAGTTTGCCTTATGAAAACTATTGCAGAAAGATAGATTTTGGCTCAACAATTAAAGCTGCTTGGGAATGGAACAGATGCTCCAGATGGTAGTGAGCTCCCTGTCTGCAGGTTTTCTAATATCTGGCTGGTCATGGATCAGGAGTAAAATGGGAGAACTCCAGGTATCATACAAGAAATTAAATTCTGCTGTCTATATGGTGATTTGCAATTCCAAAACTTTTTTAATGTAGATGGCTTAGTGGGTAATGAATAAGTCTAATGGTAGCTTCAGGTGGGGCTTGACTCAGAGCTCAATGACGTCATCACGCTCTATCTCTGCTCTGCTTCCTTTTGTGTTGACTTTGCCCCCAGCCTGTCTCCCCTTCGTGCTGCAGTCTGACGGTTACAGCATCTTACTGAGCCTGTGGACTCATGCCAACAAGTCCAGAGAAGAGAATATCTGTGCTCCAGCACTCAGAGCAAACAGCTGAAAACTTGAACTGATTAGACTAAGTGGGTCATGTGTCCATCCTGCAGCAATTGCTGTGGCCAGAGATGAGACACGCTGTTCTGGTTATCTGTTGCTGAATAGCAAATCCCTCCAGAACTTAGGAACTGAAACAACAATCATCTCATTATCTCTCATGGTTTCTGTGGGTTTGGAATTTGGGTAAACTCAAGTGGGTGACTCTGGCTTGGGGCCCCTCATGGATCTGCAGTCAGGTGGTGCTGGGAGCTGAAACTGGGGAGGGGTCATGGTGCTGGGAGCTGACTGGCACACCTCTCTCATGCAGTCTTGGAGCGTCTCCACGTGGTCTTTCCATTTGGGCCTCCCCCACAGCATGGTGGTCTCATGGCTGTCAGATTGTTTGCATGGCAGGAGACATGAGTGTTTGGTATTTTTATGGCCTACACTCAGAAATTGCATAGTTTCACTTTGCTCTATGCTCTTGGTTAACACAAATACAAAAACCCACCCAGATTCAGAGGAGGGCACACTCCTGGATCCTGGGTCGACGCTCAACCGCTGAGCCACGCCCTGCAGGGCTAAACTCTATCTTTTGTTTGTTTGTTTGTTTTTAAATATATCTTTATTGATTTCAGAGAAAGGAAAGGAGAGGGAGAGAGAGAGAGAGAGAGAGAGAGAGAGAGAAACATCAATGATGAGAGAGTCATTGATCGAGCCCGCAACCCGGGCATGTGCCCTGACGGGGAATCAAACCCCGACTGCCTGGATCCTAGGTGGATGCTCAACCGCTGAGCCACGCCCGCCCGGGCCTTCTTTGATTTTTTAATATATGTTTCTTTAATGACTTTATCATAGGATTTAACTTTGTAGAAAACTTACATTTTTAGCCAAAACTAAACACAAAAGTTTAATTTTAAAAAGAAGACGTTATTAAGTTACACCCCATTAACTTGGATTTACCAAGGGAGAAAAAAATCTAACACATTAGTCTGAGTTTTCTTTGTGCTGGTTATAAATACATTAACGACATAAACAAAGGCAAAAGTGAATAAACTATTTTTAGGGACATGGACAAACAGCACTAATGTTGAAAAACAAGGTGCTAATTACAAATATTTCTGAGAATTTTATCATTAAGCACTTTTGAGGTCACGACAGTTCTTTCCTATGCTCATCCTATTATAACATTCTTAAACTCAAGTAAGAATTTAGCAACTACAGGCAAAATGTGTAGAGAAAAAGCTTTATTTCTTTAAAAATCATCAGTAACTCCGTGGTCTCATGCTTTTGCCGTAATGACATTGCCCCTCTCCTAGTTAGGGTCAGGCGTTACGCTGTTTTCTAATTGGGGGAAATGTCTACCAAAAGAAATAGGAAATTCATTATCATAAATTCCCCATCAAGAGGCAAAAATCTACTGTGTGCATGCAAGGTTGTTGTTATAAAGATTTCCCTTCCTTCCACCCAGGTTGACTGCGAGCTTAATTAGAGCAGTCCTGCTGTGAACCTTTCTTCTCTTTCTAAATAAATGGAAAGCTTATTGAAATAAGAAGCCCTCCACCCTCTCACCCCCAGGGAAAGCCAACTTCAGACAATCACCTGCTGATGGCTACAGATTGTGAATCTGTGTTTCTCCTGTAAATCTGCAGCCTGCCAGGCCGGAGAGGGGGGCAGGACTGGCAGTGGGGGCTAAGTGCCCAAAGGATGCTCAGCACACGTCCCAGCCTCCACCCCCAACCCCCACAGCCGCTTTTCACCACCATGCTCAACCATCTGAAGAATCTGCTCCCCGGCTCCACTCCCTGGCGATGGCTCTGTGAGATTTCTGAGCAGCTTTCTTCACTCAGATGCAAGTTGTGCCAACAACCCGATAAAGGAACCAGCTCGAAAGTTCAGTGTTCAAACAATGGCCCATTGTTTGGTCTGTATGAATTCCAACGGAGGCTTGCCTCATTCCTTCTCTTTTTTTAAACCATATTATATTGACTAAATTGGCCTATTAACATTATTAGAATATTTTGGATCACAAAAACCTACTCGCCGTTTTTAATTTCTTGCTGGATTCTTTAACGTGTAATTTCTTTGCCTATGAGCAGTACTTGACCAGCTTGTGCCCTGCCTGCAAAGGATGGGGAAACGCACAGGCCTGAGCGCGGGCCCAGGGCTCTCCTGCGTGCTGTCCAGCATGTGAGAGGCTGGTTTTGCCCTAGTGCCTCCCATGCGCTTCATCCTGGGGTGCACACGGAACCTCAGGCTATCAACAGGGACGCCCCTCCCAGGTGAGCTTCCTTTCTCTCTCCCTTCCTCTGACCTCCCCAACCACCTTGGAGTTCCCCTTTCCTCCATCACCCCCAAATGATGCACCTGGACCCCACCTTCACCTTCACCTCAGAAGTGCAGGTCCGCCGGAGAGCCTTACAAGGCAGGGCAAGGCAGAACCCAGGGACTGCCAAGTTGAGGGTGGCTCAGCCCTAAGCCCTAAGCTCCTTCCCAGCACCTGCCCACTCAAGCTCTTCATATATATATCAAGATATATATATATATGATAGACTTCTGAGAGAGGGAGAGGGAGAGAGAGAGTTGAAATATCAACGATGAAAGAGTCATTATTGATCAGCTGCCTCCTGCAGGCCCCTGACTGGGGACTGAGCCCCCAACCCAGGCATGTGCCGTGACCAGGAATCGAACCGTGATCTCCTGGATCCTAGGTCGATGCTCAACCGCTGAGCCATGCACGACAGGGCTACATATAACTTATTAAACTACTATACAGATTTGTTTTGATAGAAACTTCAAATCCTGAACAAAAATTACATTTGAAAATCACAATTTCTCTGGAATAGCAAGGTTCACGTTGTTTCACAAAACTTTAGCAAAGACAGAAAACATTTCAAATGAAGTGCTATCGAAGTTTTCTCTTTGATCCACAGCCATAATATCCTCCCTCTTCTTTGTGGTGAGTTCATTCCTGCCCAAGGAAGCCCCTGATCCAGCAAACCCCCACACTGGGTCTTTGTCACTACACAACTGAGAAGCCACGTTTTAAACATGGGAGTGAGAACGAAGGACTGTGTTTGCCAAACTACTGCCACAGAACTCTAATCTTCTCCACCAGCTGACGCCGAGTCACGTGGAGCGGACCCCGTGACATCCGCTCACTCTGCTCCCAATCTGTGAGTGAAACAGCCCTGACAGTTTCTGGAACCATCAGAATACTTTCCAGACAGTAAATATTCTTTCAACTTATTTTTTCATATCGAAGCACAAATGACTCAGGAACATTAATCACCCCCACATGGAACCAAACTTTAAAATCATGAAAAAATGCATGACTGACTGATTAGAGGCAAAGATACAAGGACTAATTTCTCTACATCCATCACAGACAAGATACTAATATCCTAATTCCTTGATTCCGCTAATTTGCAATAGGCCTAAACTTCCCAGCAGCTAGGCCCTTCTTACCCAGCACATCCTATCTGAGATCACTGGGGTTGGGTGGCATCTGCAGGGAAGAGTGGTGGAAGGAACCCAGCAGACACACAGGCTCTTGCCAGCTACGTGCACAGCAGCAGGCAAATGGCACAGCTTCCTGTGCACCTGGCAATAGAAAGTGCCAGGTGGTGGGGACAGGGGCTCCCAGAGGTCCGGGCAGCAGCATGGCCAAGCACAAGGTCACAAACTGCACCTCCCACTGTGCTTCAGCTGGTTGAACACAGCGCAGGCTCTCAGTGTTTGCTGCTTAGTTCTGGAGCAGGCTTCCCCAGAAGGTAGAGTTAGTAGTCAACGCATGTGGTAAGAGAGGAGGCTCTGCGAGTGTCTCTAGTGGTGACACTGTCACTGTCACCCCACCCCCTCTTCGATCCAACATCAGTTTGCCGCCAATGGCCAATATTCCAGTTAGAGGTTTATTCCGTTGACTTCAGGTTTTATTCACCGTTGTCATACTCATGACTGCAACACTGGTTCTGGTAGTTTGCAGTTGAGTAGACATGGGTTCCTCAGGGCCTGAGAGCACATTTAGACAGAGGGGAGGTAAGGCGCATATGCAGGTTGGGAGCCTGGTGCCAGCCCATAGGCAGAGGTACTACAGAGAAGGGCCTGTGAGGGGTCAGGGCCTGGGAGGCAGGAGTCACCAGCCTCCATGTTTTACCTGAGGTCTTTACTGAACATCTCACTTGACTTCAAGGAAGGACTAATGAGTGCATCTCATACAGAATGTAGAGAAGGGCTCTTTTCCAGGACATCCACCTTTTTTTCCTTAACCCTGGCCAGAGACACATAAAAAGAAGATCTTGGCAACAAATGAATGACTCTACATGGCCAATTCTCTCCCCCAGAAAGAAGTCAAAGGATGGTGCCTGCTGAGGGGTGTCTGGGTCTCAACTTCAAAGCCACGATGAACCGAGTGGGAGGGGCTGCCTTGAGTTCACACAGGGAAGGAGCCTGCAGGGGCACTGAGTCGAGGCAGTCAGAACCCAAAAGCAAAGTGAAAGCAGAGTTGAATTTTTTTTTAATATATTTTTATTGATTGCAGAGAGAGGAAGGGAGAGGGGGAGAGAGAGAAACATCAATGATGAGAGTCATTGATCAGCTGCCTCCTGCACACCGCCCTGCTGGGGATTGAATCCAAAAACTGGGGCATGTGCCCGACCGGGAATCGAACCACGATCATAGGTCGATGCTCAACCACTGAGCCACGCCTGCAAGACAGAGTTTGAATTTTGAAGTTGATAAAAGTCAATTTAGTCCAAGACGTATATGAATGTTGGGTCCAGAAAATGGAGCAAACAATGACAAGAGAAGCAGATCACCTGGGGTGGTCCCAGGAGAAATAGAAACAGCCAGTCACCAAGCACCTGCTGAGCACTGGGCCAGGCCTCTAGTGATCTTGAGTCTCCAACAACAACTTGAGGCACAGACTCCTGCCAACTTGGTTTTACAGGCAAGAAGGCTAAGACTGAGAGGTTAAATGATTTGCCCGAGGCCACACTGCTAGTTAGTGAAAAGCCCAGCTATGGCTCCCAGCTATAAGAGAAAGTTTCTACACAATTGAGGACACAGAATTTATTGCTCTTAGGAAAATATTATCAAAAGATTACGAGTCCTTCTTTCCCAGAGATTGAGAATTTTTGCTCTGGAGCCAACCTGTAATGCATCCAGTTTGGGCCTGCAAATCTGGAAAAGTCCTGTTCTGGTGTGGGTCCATTCACAGGGAGCATCCAGGAACCTGAGCTGCTCGCACGTGGACTTTCATCCCCCCTTCGTCAGTGGGCTGCCTGGGGAGGTCTAGCGTATGGCAGAGGCAGCCCCCAACTCACCCCCACTCAGCAGATCTGTGGCAGCAAAGGAAAAACTCTTGTGCTTCTATGTGAAGTTCAGAAAAAGGTCAGCATCTGCCCTGGGATTCAGGGCATGAGACTTATGCCCTCAAACCTAATGAGAAGACAGAACACAGATTTCGATAGAAAAGCACATAAATGGTCCCTGCCTCCATGACCTATAAAGAAAAAGAAAAACACTATTCTATGCTAAAGATTTGAATATTTTTAATAATCACCATGTATTAGACCCCCACTGTATGTCTAGCATTTACATCCATTTTCAAATGTGGTCAGGGATGGTTTGGTGGGAAGCAACAGACGCCTACACACACGCCTGAGGCAAGAGGCCATGGGGTGGTCAGAGCACTAAAGACTGGAAATTGAGCTGTACCGTGAGGGAGGCTAGGTCAGCAGCCCCGACGCCCCTGCTCTGGGCTTCCTTCGCACACCTGCTCTGCGGGCCGGCTCCCCTGGCCTGCTCAGAGCTCCAGCTCCCTCTCACCTTCAGCTCATATGTGACTTTGGCTCCTTGTGGCTCTGATCCTGGCTTCGACTTTCTAGGACCTGAAAACTCCAGGGCTCAACTTTCTGCCTTCAATTTCTGGGCTTCTCAGTTTCTAATCTCAAGAGAAAACTGAACAGGCTCACCTGAGCTATGAACTCATCCATCGGGTCAAGTGGCTGCCTGTGGTCTGAGCTGCTGTGGAATAGGGAGGCACTAAAACCACGTGGTATATTCATGGCCACCCAAGACCAACCCTGAACCCGGCTTGTGGGCAATTCCAAATTAGAGGGTGTGGCTGGCAAGGTCCTCCAGAACATGTTTACTACTCGTTTTAGGAGGTAGGTATTATTATTTTTATCTTACATATAAAGGAAGAGGCTAACAAATTTTGCCCTTATCACACAACTAACAAGGGCCGAATTGAAAACAACCTCTGTCAGTTTATAGCTGTAACCTATTGCTGCGTAACAAATTAGCCCAAAACTTCGTGGCTTAAAACAAAAACCATTTTATTTGCCCAGTTCTGTGGGCTAGCCAGGCAGGGCTCACCCAGATGCGTGTCTCTGTTCCACAGGGTGTTGTCTGGCTTCTCTCAGGAGGCTGCAGTTTTGTGTGGAAGACCCAAGATGGCCTCACTCACATGTCTGCCCTTCAGTGGGGACCCCTCTGCTCTTGGGCTTCCATCCTGCAAGGCCTCTCTTCTCTATGGAGTCTCATTTTGCAGGGCCTGTTTTCTCCAGCAGGACAGAGGGAATTCTTTTTGTGATGGCTCAGGACTCCAAGAGGGTGAAATGGAAACCACAAGGTGGACTAAAGCACAGCTCTGGACATGAAGTAACATCACTTCCCCTACTTCTGTTGATCAAAGCAGATCAAAGGCCATCCCAGACTCAACAAGAGGGCAATGGGCTCCCCCTTTGGATGGGAGGAGAGAGAGGCACATTTCAAAAGGGCATGAGGACTGGTCAGGATTTTGATGGCTATCTTTGGAAACAACCTTCCACAGAATCCAAAACCCGTGCACTTAGTACAATGCCGGTACCCTTCTGACATCATCAGCTTCTTCCAAAGGCATCCTGTATCCAAGCCAGTGGCACAGGGCTGAAGGTGACACCACCCTTCAATTATTTAATAAGCTTGGTGTCCTCTGGGGGCCCAGCGCTGAGCTGGACAAAAAGGCACAAGTGAGTCAGACCTGGCCCCTGCCTTCCCAAAAATCATTGTCTCTAAGAGCAGGAGGACTTGTAGTCAGAGGAACTGAGTACTGTCCAGGCCCCTCCTGAGAACAATGAGAACTTTTGAACGCAGGAAGCACATGAGCTGCCAATTAATCTGGTTCTATTAAGAATCTTATTTTTCTAGGCATTCTGTCAGATTGGGCTGCTCAGAGGCCTTAGAAAATAAAACTTTAGACTGGGAAGTTATTAAATTCATAATTTTTTAAATGTGATTTTTAAAAGGAAAAAAACATCCTCTCCGCCTCTCAAGTTGGAGTTGAGCAGCCAGCAACAGCAGGGGACTAGAGAGTGCGTTCTGTCCATCAGCGGCAGATGCCAAAATCCAAACACAAAGACACTCGGGAGGAACCCAGCCCGGCTTGAGTGGCAGGTGGCAGGTGGCAGGAGCAAGTCCAGAGGTTACAGAGGTCCCCAGGGCTCTCTGCTGAAACTAACTCCGGCCACCGGTGACAGCACTCAGACCTTCACACTGGCACATCTCAGCACAGCGCACTCAGTACACATCCTTCATCCCCTCCACCACTGGTCTCAGCCAGTCAGAGGGGCCCGGCCTCCCAGCAGCCCACAGTATCCAAGACCGACCATGGGGTTCCCCACGCATGACCTCTTCTACCACTGGGATAAGTCTGTCAATAACCTAGTTGCTTTTCTCAACCTACCTGCCACTTTGCAGGGTGACCCTGAGACTCTCCCCAAGGCTGCTATGCTTGCCCCACCCATTCCTGGGGTCCTCCCGTGTGCTAGGCACAGAGCTCTCCCAGAAACACAGAAATCCGGAGGCATTTCTCTTAGGTAGCTCACAGCCTAGAAGTTCACCATTTATCACTCAGTAGTTTCCAGTTTCTTTGAAACCTTGACTTTCTGGTTTCACCTGTGGATGGGAACTTGCTGTGCCCTCAGAGGTTTTGTAGGTGCTAAATCACACCTGAGGCTCAGGCTCTCGCTGCCTGTTACCTGCAAAGGTGCCTGAGGGGCTGATCTCTGAGCTGCAGCCCAAAATACAATCACTGAGTAATCTGCTGGTTCAGATGTGAGGGAACCAGGCCGTGGGAGTGAAGGCGAGACCTCATAGCCACTGGGCTTTCAGGGTCTTCTCTGACGCCGGCCAGCTTGCACCAAAGGGCTTCATGCTCTGCAGCTGGGCGACTCTATATGAGGAATCTGGCTTTGCCACAGCCTCACGGGGCTAATACCAAACTAACGCGGACATGCTGGGGCAGGGAGCCTGGGAATGAAGCGAGGCCAGGGTGAATTATTTCAGAGCTCCCATTACGGTTTCTGTAAGGGCTGTTTGCCACAGATACACCTGCCCAATAATTCCTTTCACCTGAACGGATCAGAGCTGAGGATTTTACTCACTATGGAGTAACCGATGAGATGGCCTTGTCTGTGTCCAATTGTGGCTCTATGCCTTCGCCCCGTCCCCCGTCTTTTCTCTGTTCTCTCTCGTCCCCACCTCCCTTTGCTTTACTCACCCTCCAGATTTCATCTCCCCCTTTTTATCTCACATCACCCTCAAAATATACATGAACTCTTTTAAGGAAAACCCAGGAAGGTATCTGTTCATGAAAGGTCCAGCCTTGTGCCTAGTAGGCCTCTTAAAGTTCCGGAAACAGAAAGGGCTTCCTTGGTCCTGAGGGCAGCTTGAGGCAGAATAGTCTTCAAGGGGTATTTTCCAGCAACAGATCAGCTGCCTCTCCTGGGAGCTTCAAGCTGCAAGCCTGAGTGATAAGCCAAGATTCCACTGGAAGTCAGGCTGCTCCCAGAGAGGACATTCCTGGACCCAACCTCCTAACAGTAAAATGCTTTTCCAGAGGCAAACGAATCCAACCAGATGGCCAAATGGAGCTAGTGAATCTTAGAGAACTAAAAATTATTTCAGCTAAAGAGAAAAAGATGCTTCCCAAAATAGCCTCAATGTTTCCTTCCCTGGTTCCTAGGCAGCCCTGGTGACGCACACATGATAAGGCTTATCTCTAGCGCACGTAAAGTAACGCTCACAGGTGAAGTCAGCTAATGAAGACACACACCCCCATCCCAGACTGAAAACTGGAAATCCCCACATGCTTCAGAGGAAAGGTCAAGCACTCGTAAGCTTGCTCCAGGGCCATGGGCTGAGTATGGGACTCTGAGGACAGGTCCCCCTAGATGTCTTCTCCAGCCAACTTCAATCCTCAGGACGAGGGAGGGGCATCTGAACTAAACCCCACTAACTGCAGTCCCATGGGGCATCTGCTTAAACACCGCCCAGGGAGAGGCCCTGTCGCGTCTCCAAATCAGAGAAGTCTGGAAAAATATTGATGCTCTCCCAAGAAAGAGTTTCTGTAAGAAGTTTTGAAAGAAAGGTCTTCAGTTTTCATGTTGACCGAGGGGTTCTGAGCCATGTACTAAGAGGATGATGTAAGCACCTGTACCCAGACCCAGCCCTGCCCCCGGGAAGTCACTGCTGACTCACCTGGAACCCTTGCTGCCACTCCCACCTGGAAGTAGAAGGGGTAAGGAAGCTCTCAGAAGTCAGGGTTGCTGCCCCAGAGTTAATAATTAAAAAATAAAAAGACTCCATCTGCCCCTATGGCCATAGGACTCTCATTTTCCCCCCACCTATGTACCCATCCTATCTCTGATACTGGTGTTGAGTCCTCACTCAAATGGGATCTGTGACAGTTTTAAAGCATGGCCTCAAATGCTTTGACATTCTTTCCACTGAAGGTAAAACTCTCCCCTCTTGACTGTGGAGGAGTCTGTGACAGCTCTGACCAATAGAAGATGGTAAAAGTGGCCTCCAAGGCTGGGTATAAAAGGAATTATTTACCACAACATTCACTCAGAGCTCTGAGCCTCCAGGTCACAAGTCTGACTACCCTGGGGCCACCATGCTAGGAGGAAGCCCAAGCCACACAAAGAGGCCACATGCAAGCACTCTGGTGGGAACCCCTATGAGCCCAATTTCCATGGCATCCCAGCACCAGCCCAGCATCAGACGTGTTTGAAGAACCCCAGATGATTCCAGCTTCAGTGACTCGAGTCCCTCTCCGGCATTCTAGACCTCCCAACTGAGACCTCAGGCATTATGGAGTAGGGACAAGCCAACCTTAGTGTGCCATATTTAAATTTTTGTTCCACAGAATTCATAAGCATAATAAAATGTTTCTTGTTTTATGTCACCAGGCTGTGGGTGGCTTTTTACATAGCACAAGACAACCAGAGCGTAACCTAAACTGCTTCTCCCATCCCAGCCCTCATAGAGACCCCACAGACTTCTGTGGTTCAACCAACAGCCAGCAGTAGCATGTGTCTTTCGTTTGCTGAGTGCTGTGGTGTCGGGGAGTGAAGGCCTCCACAGAGCTTCCAATGAGTTGGAGAGACATGCCTCCACAACCAGGTGCTCCCTCCTGGCACATAAACAAGCGGAGGATGTGTTTAAGGAGCAGATCCTATAGCCCTGCACCCTTGAGAGGGAGATCTTCTCACCACCTCCAGATCACATGGCAGTAAGGGGTACCAACTGCCTCATGTTCTGGGCGTTGTACTCTAAGGGGGCAAAATTCTCCTAGAATGTAATGTGATTTTTGTCCCCTGGAATTTAAAAGCTCTGCCCTAGCAAGTGCCACAAAGGGCCTGGGGTCTTCCAAAAGCTCTTTAAGAGATTATTCTGACTGCTCAGTGGAAAACACACAGCTCTTCCCAGGTGTCTGAGGCTGACTAATCGTGGGGAATGGGGACAATAAGTGCTTGTAAGAGGGAGGAAAAAGCACCAGTGCAGGCGCCCCTGGCAGCACATGAAACAGATGAAGCTCATATTTATGAGTCATGACACCAAAGCAGAAACCCCTGGAAAAATCGTCCCTCATGTCCCCTGGTCTACCCATGGTCCTGTCTCCCGGCACCTGTCTGTTTGGAGGCTAACCCTAGGGGCACTGAGGACACAAGAAATCCAGAAAACCAGACACTCACTCAGGAGTTAAAGAGCAGATTCCAAGGGCTGAAGTTCCCTGGCCAACAATGACTTCACATTCTTGGGAATAAACTATTGACCAGATGCACAAAGAGAAGATCCATGTGCAAAAACAAGCACAGAGACAAAGATAGGGTTCTGAACCCAGAAAGTCTTTCACAGACAGATCCATCCTGTGGGACTCAGCTTCCAAGCCCTGCTCCCCCAAAACCTGCTGAAGAGCGGGATCACACCTGCCTAATGGGGGTGCAGGGTGCTTTGGACTCAGCCCCAAAGACAGTGTGTCCTCAGCAGATAACTTCCAGGAAGGTAATACCTTTGGGCTCCATATGCTTGGAAGTCCAGCTCAAATATGATCACTGTCTGGAAAACTAGCTTTTTCTACCCTGGCAAATGTCCTTTCTATCTGTTTCAAATTTAAAAAGAATAAGTATCCTAGAATGTTTAGAAAATATAACTCCATATTCCCATCCATGGGCCTTTACTCCAGCAAACCTGAAACAGTTTGATTCTACATTTTGCATAGGCAGCTCATATCTGCAGAAAAAGAAACTGAGGCAGCAATTAGGGGAGAAGTTGATGAAAGTCAAAATGCTTACAAACAAAGATTGGAACTTTCAGCAGTGAGCTCCCTGGGGGCAGGGCTGTGTCTTGTCCCTTCCAGCAATAGCCTCACGATATCGAGCGCTGAGTAGGGGTTGCAATAGGATTTGATGAATGAATGAATGCATACATGCATGTGTAGATGGGATGGCCCTTGATAACACCTTCTTTCCTGCAAGGATCTGAAGTTCAAGCCTATTCCTCTTCTCTAATCTCTATTCCTGCCTCTCTAAATGCTCTTTGGCCATAGCTCATTAGGTGACCTGGCATTATTTTAAAATTAAATCTAAGTTCATCAATATCTCATCACCAAACCCAGTTCCCCGACACACACAATGTCACTATTTTCTGTTGAAAGAACCACCCCTTTTAATAATTACCCAGTGAAAAATCTTAGAGTCCGCCTTACCTTCTACCTCCCCTGAACCTCCACATCTAGTCAGATACCCAGGTCTCTTGATTATTTGTTCAAAGTATCCCCTATTCTGCCCCTTCCCTCTCATGCCTTCTGGCATGATCCCATCTCTGGTATTAGCACCACACATATGCATTACTGCTCCGCCACAGAGCTTTCTAACCAGGATCCCACCTCCAGAGTCTCCCAGTCCTGTTCTTTACCCAGGGGATAAAAGCCAAACACCCTAGCCAGACGCCAATGTTCTAAAACGCCTATGCCTACTTATCTTCCTGGTCAACCTATTTGTCCTTACCCTGTGATTGCAAATCTGCCCATTCCACCAATCTCACCTGTAAAAGGCACAATTTCCCTTCCCTGTCTCTGGAGATGAAATCCACACTCCAAACGAGGCTCAATCCCTGCCTCACTGTGGAGCCTTTGGGGACTACTACCCTGGAAGGAATCTCTCCTATAAGGAACCCAACTCCCAAACATCTTCCCTCCATGATGGCTGTGCTGCTCTCACCTGCAGCCTTACACTCTGCCTCATCTGAGAGCCTTTGGTCCTCTGTGTTCGCTCTGACGGTATCCGCTGGTCAATCCCAGCTTAGGTCTTATCTCCCCTGAGATGCTGGTACCAACCGCAGTCATTGGCATCTTGTCTTTGATTGGTCATGAGCCTGTGACTACAATGTCCCAATTCTCACATTCCTCGGAGAAGTGCTCTTTATTAGATCACTTACCACACATTAAAGTAATCTGTCTTCTCCAATTGATTAGAAGCTTCTGGAGTACAGTGATTCTGTCTTATCCTTTTATCGCCAGCACCTAGCCCCTAAGCAAATAACACTTGTGAACTAGTAGTCATGGCCACCATTCCGCCTGTGTCCAACACCCCACGGAGGAGCAGCCCGCTGACCCTCACAGCCCCTTGGGAGTTAGCTGTCCTCTCCACGTTACAGATACAGAGCTGAGGCTCTCAGAGGTTCAATATCCTGCATGCCGCAGGGATGGGATTCAAATCCAGGCTGCTTAAGTTTATTATCCATACTTCTTCCTCTGCACCCCCTTCTTGTTTTCCTCTGCCCCCGTTTTCCTCACACGCAAAGAACCCCAACAGCACTGAGCTCAAGCAGAGGCATAGGAACCTGTGTGTGCAGATTACAGAGGCACCTGCCAATGTAATGTGATTTGAGGGACATGGGAAGTAAGTGGCTAGGAGCCATTGCCCTACAAATGTGTGCACTGTAACTGACAAAAGGTGTTAGCATCAGAGGGTGACATTGTTGGTTAAGTGACACACAGCAGGATTTGATTTGTAACATGTACTGTCATTGGTGGTAAGAAAGACAATAGGGATAAATTTCACCTCTTTAAACTTGGCCCAAAGGTTAAACTTATACCCAGACAGCTGTATGTGGATATCAATTTATTAATCTATTGACATTTCCACCTCCAATTAGGATATGAGTTTCTTTATTAATATGTGAATCTTTAGGAAAAATAGCTGGCTTCAGTTATATCTGGTTTAGTTTCTTAAACCTATTATCAAAGAGTTTGTGAGAAACAAAGGCTGGAAATGCAAAAGAAAAATATAAAAATAAATATGAAGAAAAGCTCTAATTTAAATAGCCACCTTTGATGTATTTTTTAGACAAATGTCTGTTTCAGAACAGCTGAATGATTTCTTAACCAATGGCAAAAAAAATAAGAAGAAAATGGTTATTTAATAATTTAGTACTTGTATACATTCTTGCCCTCTTGATATTCTAAAATATACTTAAGAAAAAATGTGGTTTATTTCACTGGGTTAGCTGACCAGATAAATGATTTAATAATGTTTATAAATACATGCTTAAGAACCTATCTGTTTCCACCAGCTTTTAAGCATATTGTAGTGCTGCTATTGCCAAGAATTTTGTAAAGTTTCTGATTTATTCGACCAGAAGTGACAGAGCCATTACTTTTTATAAATGTAAACAACAGAACTTTGTCTATGTAGTGAAATACTTAAGCAAATGTTTAAGAAGTAACTGAATGCTGCCATGCATATAATGATTGATGGTGAAGACATGTTAGAATGCAAAAATAATGGGAAAATACTGAACATTTCCCTTTGTGCTGTGATCGAGTTCGGGCAACTTGATCCCTACACCTGCCACCTTGCTCTCAGTCAGGATCCACTTGTGCCCGCCGTAGGTACCTTCAGATAAACATTACCTTCTCACCCTCAACAGATGCTCAAGTGGTGAAACTGTTCATGACTTCATTACTTGGTTCTGTTTGATGCATGGACAGATTTCCACACAGGCTAAAGTACTGGAATAAATATTCCTAAGGTTCCTACTAACTGAGAAGTCCTACGACTTACTGGCATTAACTCCTTAGCCTGCAAACAAGAACACAATATGAATATATGCCTTGCCTGAACTAGAGCTTTGTAGTAGGTTTTGATATGAATACCATATGCTTGTCTAGAAGCTTGAAGGTTTTCAAAGGACTCCTGAAAATGTTATTCATATTAATAAATTACTAGGCTCCCGGAACATAAGCACTCGTCTCAGGGTTAGCTGGACATGTCTGGTCTCGGCCCTGCAACCAAAGGTGCCAGTAATTCAGACAAAACTCTAAAGGAAACAAAGGGACCACAGTTTCCAGAGCAGGGAAAGGAAGAAGACAGAAGGGAGACTTTTAAGCAAACTCAAAGAATAAATTCTAAGGGTCAAAAAGGAACCAAGTGAGCCCGGCCGGCGTGGCTCAGGGGTTGAGCATCGACCTAGGATCCAGGAGATCGCAGTTCGATTCCCGGTCAGGGCACATGCCTGGTTGCAGGCTCGATCCCCAGCAGGGGGCGTGCAGGAGGCAGCTGATCAATGACTCTCATCATTGATGTTTCTATCTCTCTCCCCCCCTTCCTCTCTCTGAAATCAATAATGATATAAAAAAAAGGAACCAAGTGGCTTTTTCTCCTGGCTCAGAAGGAAGACACAAGGAAAGAGGCTAAAACGCAGAGGGTCTTAGGAGGCTCCCGCCTGAGCTACGGCAAGGCAGCAACCACAGGAAGACTGCCCCTGCTGGAGGAGATATTCTCTTCCCAGGAGGTCCTGTCCAAGCACAGATGGACCAGCCCACCTCCTCCACCTGCTCCCGCAGAGCAAGTCTATGAATCCTACATAATTCACCGGAGATAAGCAAGCACGCTGGGCCACCAATTGTGAATGTTTACACTGCTGGTAAAATGTAGACCTCTGGGCAAACTGTACCACATATCAATCTTTAAGATTATATTCACTGCAGAAAAGTAAACAGACCCCCAGGCAGAGAAGAGGCCTCTGTCTTCCTAGACTGCTGCACAGACTTGGGGGCTTGGGCCCGGCAGCCCTCTCAGCAGGCACCGCAGGTCCTTGCAGCGCGCCAGGCTCTCTGCCACGCCAGTGAGGGCAACATGCTGCCCAGAGTTCCCAAGTACAATGCGCCAGCCAGAGGCTTCTGCAGTTAACGTCTTGATGCTGTTGTGAGATTCAATCAATACAGACTTGGTAGGGGGAAAAGTAAATTTTTATCATGCAAAATCTCAAACACAGACAAGAGCAGAGAAACTGTAATAGCAAGCCCTCATTTACCCATCGTGCAGTTTTAACAATTATCAAAATATTTTGCTCATCTCTTTGTTTTTCCACACCTCTCCCTCTCCTCCCACCTTTCTCTCCCCCCGTCTAGAGAGCATGCACACCCACACCCACACTTTTTTCTGCACTATTTTAAAGCACATCTTAGACCATGTCATTTTGCTATAAATACTTCCAAAGTCATCTCTGCTAGTCCTGTGTTTTATATGACCACCATAACAGTATCACACTTAACAAAACTAACAAGGATTCCTCATTACCAGTTAGAATACACTTTCCATTCAAATTTCCCTAGCTGTCCACAAATGTTATGTTCCATTAAAGTGTGGAATTGGGATCCAAAGGAGCCCGTGTTGCTATGGTTGCTGTGTCTTAAGTAACTTCTTGGCGTTCTTCTTTCCTGACTCCTTTAAGTCCCTCTGTGAAAACCAGAGGCCAAAGCAGCAGAGTGTTTATGGGATTATGAGCTGATGATCCTTTAAACTGTCCAAGGATGAACTCAACCCGTGTGCCCCTCACGACATTTGGGAAATTACCACGGTTTGAGCAAAACTGGAGACCTCAGCTCTTCGCCATTCTTCGCCTCTCTGTCCACTGCCCCGCAGCATACCTCTGTTTGTTCTCACCTTCCAGTCACCGAGTTCTGGCCCCTCTAAACGTTTTCAGGTTCCCTTCTTTGGGCCACATCTCTTCATTGTGGCTTCACACACCAACTTCCGAAAGAGATGGGCCCCGACACCTAGGCCATCTGCTCTGGTCAAGTCAGGGTTGGTGGGCTGGGCAGGGAATGTTTTCCTCATGTTCATTCCAAGACTAAACTTTGGAGTCTCTGTGCATCGCCTAACACGGCAAGAATCAGGGAGCCCGTTTGTCCGCAAAGATCTGCTGTATGTTGACTAGGGTTGGGCCCTGGGCAGGGTCTTCTGTCTTCATATAAAATAGCAGTGTGGCTCTGCCCCCGAGCCTGTTCTCCAGCCTGTGCCCCTGGCTGCTTGGCAGAGCCAGGCTCCACCTCGTGGAGCTCTGTGCCCATGGAGCTTTTGGCACTTTCATGTTCAAAGCAAGAAGGGCAAATCCTGACATTCTTTGCCCTGGGGACTTATTATAAAGCTACATTTGAGGCTCTCTTAACAGTCCACGGTGAACAAGTTTCACCAGGAAAGGCCGTGACCTTCCAAAGAGGCTTGAAGTGGCCGCAAGTGACGGAGGAGTCAAATGGCAAAGAAGCTGGCTTAGGATCTACTTGATGCAATTATTAAAATAATCCCAGGCTCTGGCTTTTGTTTGTTCATTTGTTTTTCTTTAAAAGAAGCATTTCACCACATTTCCATCTGGTCTCTTCCCTCCACAAATGCTTGGAGGATCCACCACCTGCTGCTCATGGCCAGACGTGTATGGTCCTCTAACTACAGTGCCCCCCATGCCGGGCCTGCCACCGGCCAGCATGTAACTGAAGACAATCATGAGCTTTTCAGTTATTTGTTAATTAATTCATGCTGGTCTACAGTCTATTTCTGAAAGGGTTCATTAAAGAATGAACTCATTTCAAAATAAGCCAGTCACAAAAGAACAAATACTGTGTGGTTCCACTCAGGTGAAGTCTGTAAAATAGTCTAAAAGAAAGCAGAGTGGTGGGAAAAGAAAGCAGAGTGGTGGCGGCCAGAGGCTGGAAGGCAGAGAATTCGTGTTGAGGGTACAGAGTTTCTGTTTCGCAAGATGAAAAAGTTCTATAGATCCGTCATACAATGATGTGAATATACACTACTGAGCTGTAGATGGTAAATTTATGTCCTGTGTTTTGTTTTAAATGTTTTTATTGATTTTTAGAGAAAGAGGAAGGGAAAGGGATAGAGAAACAGAAACACTGATGAGAGAGAAACATCACCGACTGGCTGCCTCCTGCATACCCCCTGCTGGGGATTGAGCCTGCAACCCCAGGCATGTGCCCTGACTGGGAATCGAACTGAGATCTCCTGGATCCGCTGAGCCACAGGGGCTGGGCTGTCATGTGTTTTTACCACAATATAAATAGATACGTAGATAGATAAGCAAAGAAATAAAAACATAGTCCAAGCAATCTCACTTGATTTGGACCTAATCCAAAAATAAATACCTTCTATAGTTTTGCAGCTCTCATTTTTACACTACTCTACCTTTTTTTGTAAATAGGGAAACTGAACATTTCCCCTTTAATGTCTATGTCTCCAAATTCAGTTGACAATTCTGGTACTGCTGGGGTTTTAATCTATACTTCACTGGAGCTCAGAGAAGGTATTCTTTTGGAATCTAAACTCTTTGTATGCAGTACTAATTCTTTCCCACAGATGTTCATTTTACTAATTAAGAGAGAAGGGAGCTGAATTTTTAGCATTTATCAACTTCTCTAAAAGAAATTCCAATTTCAGAATCTTTGGGAGTTTCTCATAGCCACAGTCAGAAGGGCCTGAGCCAGAAATGTTATCCAAGCCTCCACTAGCTTCCTGAGTGTTGACCAGATGTCCCAAAAATGTGAGACTCCACATGAATCTATAAATGTTTTCAAGCGGCTATTCCTTGGGTCTACCAGGAGGCTCACCTCCTTGGCAGTGGGGCGGGGAGCCAGGGCAAGATTCTTCTGTAAGCACAGAGGCTGAGGGTACACTGCAAGCAGGTGGGCCTCTGGACAGAGGGGAGGGGCCCAGGGGCCGCCTTCTCAGCTCTCACTGCCCAGCAAGACCACCCGAAGAGCTTTTGGAAAAGGCACACTCAGGGCCAACTGAATCAAAATCTCTCTAAGATGGAGCCCAGGCTTTTGACTGTTTTTTAAAACGTCCTCGTGATTTGGGTGCACAGTGAGGTTAAGAGCCACTGGACTAGAACCGCAGCCTGCGGTACTCAGATGCTCTTCACGGAGTGTAAGGCAATCCCCAAACCCCATCTCCTCTCTTCTAAGGAAAATACAAGGCCTTTTTGGTGCCCTATGTCTTTTCTAGGCAAAGTGCCATCCTCATCTGGCAGCATCTGCATCACAGGGAGCTGGACAGAAATACAGATTCTTGGGCCCACGCACACCTACTGGTTTGGAAAGCTGCATTTTACAAGATCCCCACGTGATTCCTAGGCACATTAAGGCTCACAAAGCCCTCTCCCATGCCATTTCATAATGCCATTTTTATACTGTGAATTCTCTCTGAGGCTCTCTTAAAAATAAAGGGTGCTATTTGAAAAATGGTTGCCTGTCTTAGTGATGCACGCCAAGGGCTGTCACTCCCAGATAAAGCAATTTCTGTTAGCATTTCCTGTTGTCGCACTGACATAACAGCGATAAAGTCGAGGAAAACTGTTTCCTCTGAACCTAAACTCTGTCCCTTGGCCCAGATGATCCTCTAGGCCTCTGAGCTATTTCTCAATAAGAAACAGAAGACACTCCACCCAAACACTGTCCCAAAGGCCAGGAAAGAAGAGTTATTTATACGTGGGGATGTCAAAGGCACTATCACATCTCCTTTAGAATTTCACTTTCCCTTCACATCCAGATCTAGCCCAGGAAATAATTTATTTTGAAGTTTTTTAAAGTTTCCAATTAAAAATTCTTGGAAAGTAGTTGACCTATATTTACTGTAACCATATTTTCCAAATGAAATTCTAGACACATGGTCTGTCTGATAAGCCTCTGTGTACTCACCACACTATTTAAAAATAAAGTGTGCTCCTTTTTTTCCTGCTTAAAAATAGTAACCCGTGTTCATTTCAGAGAGTCAGAGAAGGTCAAAGGAGAAGCAAACCATCTGCAGACCCACCACCCAGAAATAACCTCTAGGAACACTTGGATCCATGTTTCTCTTCAGTTCTGTCTATAACCGAATATAATTTTTATTGAGGGATACACTGTATATATAATTTTGCAACCCCAATTTTCCAATTAAGGTTATGTCACAAACATTGTCTCATGTCATCGAAGACTGTGTATAAAACTTACTTTTAACGGCTGTATAACATTGTAACTTTGCAAACACCATAATTATCTTTACCCATTATAGATATCGTTGAAAATTTAGGTTACCATCATTTTTTGCTATTATTAAAAATACTGTGATAAACATTGTTATAAATATATCTTTGTTCACACTTCTGAAAATTTCCATAGCGTATCCAAGAAGCAGAGCTACTGCATAATGGGATAAAATCTTAAATCTCTCCATAAACATCACCAACATTTTTTATGGAAACATTTACCAACTTATACGTAACACCTGTTCCTGACAGTACCCATGAGAAAATACTTTAAAATCAGTACTGTTCCAGATAATTTGTAAAGTTGTAAAAATACATTTATCGAGCACTTACAACGTGCAGACACTCTGCTAAGTGCTTTATACGTACTGTCATTTACTCCTTACAAAGCACCACGAGAAAGGACAAGATGTTACAATCCCCATTTCACACATGCAAAAAACTTGGGTGACAGCCCAAATTATTTGGCCAACCTGCTGCAGACCTGAAAGTTAGGGTGAAACACATTCACTGTAGTGGCTTTTTTCTGACACCAATGACCATGCCACTCCGGAGGCTTCTGCAGCAAGGTTCCCAGCTGAGCGTCCAGTCTGCAGAGGCTCAGTGAGCCTCGAAGAGAGCCTGTGCCATGCACCCTAGGGCCGAGAGCTGACCCAGGCTGAGACACTGCAACATGGCCAGGAACATCGCTGGTCATGCCACGCTCCCAGCGACACTGGTGAGCTTGGGAACAACAAAAAGGACACCATGGCAAGCCAGGACTGAGGGGTCATTTCCGAGCACATGTGCGACTTCAGGAGCCCCTAGTGTAGAAGTATGGGGTTCATGGAAGGAGGGCAAAGTCCTGGGGCCTCAGAAGCTTTATTAGTGGCGCTGAGATCGTCACAATCCTATTGAACCAAATGCCATCATGACCTAAAGAAAGGTAGCCTTCATCTTTCCTTTTTAGGCAAGTGGATGTGGGGCTACTCAGGATATCCCTGACTCTGCACATTTTGCAGGCTGTTCAATGCTGAGGGGGTCTATGGGGCCCAAAACCCGCCTGAGCTCCATCTGCCAAGCTGGGCATCTCTGACCTGTATCTGCCCCCATTACGTCTCTGACCTCATATTCTGCCTCTCACTCCCCACAGACCCCACAGCTCCAGCAGCACTGTCCCCCTTGCCGCTCCTCAAAGACCCGGTCCCCAAGTGTCTCCCTTCTCAATGGCCAGCCTATGAACAATTACAATTCCCAATACCCCCACCCAATGCCCTCCAGGGGGACAGTAATTTTTTTCTGTTTGTTTGCTGATCTGTACCAAGTGTCTAGAACATTCCTGGCAAACTGCTCTCAATAAATGTCTTTTGAATTGAATGAAATCACTAAATGGGTGAACTATGGAGATGACTAAGTCTTGCGTGGCTACTTTTACAATAGGGAAACTAAAAGCCTGAGAGGTGAAGTGACTTTGTCCAAGATCATTTGCAGGTCTTTTTTCCCCTAAGTGCCCTAACTTCTAGAGCTGGTCTTGAAGTCCTCCAGCTCAGCCGACACAAAACTCTCCCCCAGTGAGGCCAATGCCAGAGGTCCAGCTCTGGTTGAAGTAATGGCCAAACACTACGGATGGTGACTAAGCATCACGCTTCCAGCGTCAGATCAACCTCCAATTGAGGGGAAATCTTTCAGAGCAGCAAGCGGATTATATACTTTCTCCTTTCCTACCTTCCCAAGAGCAACTATCTAACACCACAAGGCCACCAGGGAGCCAAGTCCCCAGATGAACTTGTCAATAGCTCAAGTCCATCATGGACCCATCCCCTCTTCTCTTTTACACGTGGCTGGACATTGGGAGAAATCACTCCAAACAATGAGACAAAGTGAGCTGCTCCAGGGGGCATAGGGTGTTCATCCCACAGCTCACTGAGAATGTCCAAGGTCATAAACACCTTTCTGAAATATTTCCCTCTTCCCTCACCAAGTGTTGGCAGAGAACACACACAGACAATACGCAATTTTGGAGCAGACTCCCCCCAACCCCATGATCTCTGCTCTCTTTTAACAAGCAGCTTATTGTATGAGTTTCCTTAAAATATAAAATAAAATAAAATCCTGACAATGATTATAAAAATTGAGAACACCAAGTGTTAAAGTTATAATGTAAGAGTGTATTCTGGGATTTCAAATACAAGGCCCATAGTTACTGCGAGATTCTTGTGTGAAATTCAGAGGTTTGTGAGCCCCCTAAAGTTGCATACATACTTTTGTGAATATATGAAAATACATGAATTTTTTTGGTGCCCTCTCGTAAGATTCTCAAAGGGGAATTTCCAAAACAATTACTGAGCACTGCTGATTTTCGACATAGTCAAAAGTTTTATTTTTATTTTATTTTATTTTTTAAAAAATATATCTTTATTGATTTCAGAGAGAGGAAAGGAAGGGGAGAGAAAGAGAGAGAAACATCAATGATGAAAATCATTGGTCGGCTGCCTCCTGCACGCCCGACTGGGGATCGAGCCCGCAACCCGGACATGTGCCCTGACCGGGAATCGAACCCCGATCTCCGGGATCCTAGGTCGATGCTCAACCGCTGAGCCACGCCCGGCCGGGCGACATAGTCAAAAGTTTTAAAATCTGAGTAGGTGAGGATCAAACTTAACTTCACGGTGTGCAATGCAGATGTGTGATAAGGAATGACATTCAAACATTCATACTTTCTGTTTTGAGAGGTGCCATTATCAAGACACAGTATCCAAGCTAAATGCTTAGTTTGGTGAACCATAAATGAAGCGTAATAAATTGAATTCCCAGTTGTTATTCCTTGCAGGTGATAAGACTGTCGCCTTGGTCTTTAACCGCGTCTGTCTCTGTCTCTCCCATACGGCCTTGTGCAAAACACTACTTTGCACAGTAGATACCTTGAACTACATTTTTTGGATAAAGAGCCTGAGAGTCAGAGAGTTAAGTAACTTATTAGGCCTTTTGGTTGGTAAATACAAGAGCCAAGACTTTCACACAGACCTAGTGGATTCTGAAGTTTGTGGATTTTCCACAAACCACTATCTTTTGAAATTTATGATGTGTTTTCCAAAATCAGAATTTTCAGTTCAAGTTTTTCCTTTAATGGTGCATGGTTAAACTAGAATATTTTATAGCAGCAATTATGTCTACCAACTGTATTCATGAAAGGATTTAAAATATTGGCAGTTCTGACATGGTAGAGGTCATCACAATGTATCTTCTCTAACTGTGGCTCTGAATAATCAGTCAGTGGAAGTCTGAAATGCTGCTGGAACCCAGTTCAGGACTTCCCAAGACCTCTCCTTTTAGAGCCAGATGAAGCAGCAAAATGTACAGATGAGAACTTTGAGTCCAGAGTGGCAAGCTCTGCTCTGCCAGCAGCTTTACCAAGAGAACAAGGGGAACAGTGTGAGTACCTTTTATCTCTTTCACAAACGGGAATCCTGCCCAGCCAGTATGGCTCAGTGGTTGAGTATCGACCTAGGATCCAGGAGATAGAGGTTCGATTCCTGGTCAGGGCACACGCCCGGTGTGCAGGCTCGATCCCCAGTCAGGGGCGTGCAGGAGGCCGCAGACCAATGATTTTCATCATTGATGTTTCTCTCTCTCTCTCTCTCTCTCCCTTCCTCTCTCTGAAATCAATAAAAATATTTTTTTATAAAAACAAAAAACAAATGGGAGCCCTACCTCCAATCTTTCACTGGGACGTATGGGAGAAACAGAATTAGGGCCTAAGTCTCCCCAGTGGCAAACGGCTTTTAAAGAAAATATACAACTGCATGTGTGTGTCATAAAGTGAAGATTCCCTAGGAGAAAATGACTTGAGAAGGGAAGGAGACATTATTTATAGCTTTAAAACAGAGAATGTTCAAAACAGGAAAACACCACATTAGTGGTTCTCAGCCCTACTGCCTGCTTTCGGTGCCTGTCTTCAGTGTGCATCAACAGGGCTTGTGAGGCCCCGAGGTGATCCCTCATGATTCATGAACTACAAGTCACCGTCACAATTTCCAAGTCATTGGGAAGCATTTAATCCCCAGAAGCAGCGATTTTCTCATTTAGCAAGAGAAAGAAAGGAAGTGGGAAAGCTTGGCTCAGTGGGCAAGTCTAAGAATGTCCTAACACACACAGGCTCCAGAGAAATGTCTTGATGGAGATATTGGAAAGCACAGCTCTCTCTACCTTAGCCAATCACAGTTTCCAACGCAGCTTCCAGAAATCTATCTTGTGTGTTTGCTGGCAGGTCCACTTCTAAATTATTGGATTCTAGCACACTCAGGTCAAATATCAACTTGTGTCCTTACAACTGAGTCACCAACATCACAGACTGCCAAAGTGGCCCAGCAACCTCTTGCCTCCTCTCACTGTGTCCCTTGTGTAGGGACAGGCTTGCGTGAGTCCAGGCAAAGGTTGGCTTGCCTTAGCGTGCCCCCCTCCTTAGCAAACTTGCTCCTTCAACACAAATGGAACTGTAGACATTTGCTTGCCAATGACAACTCTTACCCATGTTGATTTACCCTGGAGAAATGTCATTTGTAAATCATCACCAAAAGTCTAACCAGTGTTCTCAATGGAGGGATACTGCCTCCTAGGGAGCACTTTGGAAATGTGTGGGACCTTTTCTTTGATAATTATGGAGGTTGGGTGTTACGGCATTTAGTGAATGAAGGCCAGGAACACATGAGAAAATTTTGTTCAACTTTTCAATGTCCCACCAAGCAATTACTAGGCAAAAAAATTGTTTATAGTTCTCTAAATCCAACTCCACTTTTACATATAAATAGTATTTTGCACAGTTTTAGAAGACACTTAATTTTCCAAGAATGAAACCATCATGTAAGGGAAAGAGAAAATCGTACTTTGTGTCTTCGAAGTGTTACCAAGAAGTGTTCATCATTTCAAAAAATTATGGCATCAGCAGCAACCCAGCTCACAGCAGAGCAGTCAGCAGTCCAGCACGCCCGCATCAGTGTGTTATTAGTGGCTACATCCAAGATGGTCATGTTGGCTAAGCCCTCGTTGTCCTTTCATGCGGTTGTGCCTAAGCACTTGCATATTGAAAGGAAAGCTGTGTTGTTTTATTATAAGTTATTTTCCTTTTCCTTTATCTATCGCCCAGGCCACTACACTGGTCTTTTAAATTACCCTCCATAGATGAGTGACACTACCTGTAAGATAAGACAAAATACCTGCTTTTAAAGAGAGTCTGTGGTTTGAATCAGATTTAAACAGTAGAGTAGACCTCAAAAACTCCTTAGGCCAAGTGTTACCTAATTAAATGGTCTTTAAGGATGCTTAGATGGAATGTGAAATTAACTGGTTCTATTTAATGGTGCCCTATATGGAGCAATGTTTTATGAGTTTCTAATATCCAACCATAGATACCCATGAGAATAACATGGGAGCTTTTTAAAAATTACCAATATCTGAACCCCTACCCTGACTAATGAAATAACAATCTAAGTAACCAAATTAGATTTTTATTTCATTGGTCAGAGTAGAGGTTCAGATATTGGTAACTTTTAAAAAGCTCCCATGCACCTGAACCTTAACACAATCCCTTAGACGAATGAGTCTCCATGTGATCACATACTAGGAGGTACCCGCAAATGTGGCAGCAACCCCAATAAGAAAGTCTGAGTGACACCCAGGCCACATTACTTTTTCTTAATATTTCCCAGGTCATCCTAACTTATAACCAGTGTTGAGAACCACTCTTCCAAACGTGACTAGGGGTTCTGAGAAGGTGGAGTGTCAGACAAGGAAGGCTACAAACTCTGGAACTAACTCCTCAGGCTTTGTATCTGAGCTATACCACTTACCCTTCTGTGCCTCAGTTTCCTCCCTGTCAAATGAGGATCACGATAGCATCTGCCTCATGGGATGTGGGAATTAAACAAGTTAATACATGAAAAGCCCCTAAGCAACACCAGTTGTCCTTCTGTACTCTGCTGTCACCCAGTGAGAATTATTAGATAAATGTTAGAAAAACATTCAGTACAATCCCCTTCCTTTGAAGCACCATTCAATTGTTACATCTTATTAACATCTGTTTCTAAGATGATAGAGTATTCTGATTTTAAACTGCTTTAAGGTGGCAAAAAAAATCCTTCAGATTCTCATTTCTTTTGGTCCCACACTTGATTTAGTCATAATAAGACACTGTCGAGTCTCCTGTGTTATATATTATTCAACTGTTGGCCACAGTCCAAGGCTAAGGTTAGAGGCTAGAGTAAACCCCAGAAAGCACCTAGAAGGAGAAAGTATCCCACAGTCATTTTAAAGTAAGCATCAATATTCTCAAGCATATTTTTCAGTTTTTAATACTTTTTGAGAGCATGTTTCAAGGTATATGAGGCACGAGCTAAAACATATCTTTAGGACAATAGAGAGGTTAAAAAAACATGAGACTGCAGGAATCTGAGGACACAGGGACTCCAAGAGGACTCAGAAAGGAGGAAATTTCCACAGAGCTCAATTGTTGACTACACAAAGGAAACTCGCTTGAGCAGCCGTCCAGCTAGCTCCACGCATGCACAGACACTGTAGTAGTATTTTCCTGGCACTCAGCAATTCATTCCCCAGATCTGAGAACATCCTCCAAACCCTAACTGACGCTGTAGCCACACTTAACCGGGAGAGGGAGAGGGGCCAAGGCTGCTCACGGGGTTAAATCACACATCACAGTTGGAACAATAATTAGCATTCTCTTCTGCACCTTTTCTGCTTTAATTCGCAACAGTATATGTATAATTTCGTGTGTGTATACAAGGTTATAACCTGGGTGTCCATACCTGTTGAGGTGTCAGGAGGGCCAGTCTGCTCTCCACCAGGGAAGTGAGTGTCTCTGAGAAGGCGGCGCACTCGCCCAGCCCTGCAGCACCCGGCCCATCACGGGCACGGCACGGCTGCTATCTTTCTACATATTTGACTTTCCCTTATAATGTGACTCAGTTTCTTCTACAATAGGAGTTGGCAAGTTTTTTCTATAAAGCCCGAGATAGTAACTACTTCAGGCTCTGTGGGTGATCTCTGTCTCTGTCTCTCTTTTCCTTCCTCTTTTTTTTAATTTAAAAATTATTTCTAGCTCCAGAGACATGCAAAAACAGGCTGCAAGCTAGATTCAGCTTGTGGCCTGTAGTTTGCCAACCCAGCTTTTAATGGATCTAAAACTAGTGCCAGAACTCAGCCAGTGTGAAGGTCTGTGCTCCTGGGCAGAGCAGAACGTGGCCCTGGACGGAGGGTGAGAAGGCAGAGCCAGGAAGGACAGCTAGCAGGTCAGGGATGGCATCGGGATCCTTAACCCAGAGGGGAAGCCCACTTACATCGTACTCTAAATCTGCCAGCTGCTTTATTTTTATTTGGACTTAGAGAAGGGTGGGGGAGAAGGGTCGGGGGAGGATTTTCCATGTATAGGAAACAGCCTTGGAAGACAGAAATAAGACCCCAGTAAAAGGTGGGGGTTCTCTAACTCAGGTCCTCTCCTGTACTGCGAGCACTGCATGCGCCTCATCTGGCCCTCCTGACAGTGCCCAGGAGACCTGGGCTCCGGACTGCTGCAAAAACAGGCCAACAGTCTGGCTACCGCTGTGCTGAGAGTAATAATGTCCTATGTCTCTGACCCAGGAGTCTTGTGTCTTTCTAGGCCTGGACCTTGAACAAAGGAGTCTGCAGGAAAGGGAACTATGAGCCAGGAAGTCATTCCTCAAAGCATGCTGTGACATCTTCAGATATTTTTTATACTGATGAAAGTAATGTTACATACTTCTCTTGAAAAGATTCAAGAGTCTGTGAGACATTTGAGAGCAGTGACTGTTTTGTTCACTTCTGTGTCTGATTCAGAACCTAGAACAATGCCTGGCACTTTGTGGACACTCAGTAAAAGTGGAAGGAAGAAAGGGAGGGGAGCAGGAGGAACTCCCTTTAGGTCTCACCTGTATAAACACTGTTATAAGGATTTTCTGTGACTACTCAATTTTTCCAAACAGAGAGAAATCAGACATATCTAGCTCTGTCACTTTAACGCAAAGGATGAACTTATCCATGGCTCTCCTTACCCACAGCTTGAGGAAAAACTCCAGGAGTGAACTAAAGCAAAAAGATTAAAGGGCTTGCTCAGCAATCTTAGAAAAAAGAACAAAGTTGGAGGGATCACAATACCAGATATCAAATTATACTTCAAGGCCACTGTAATCAAAACAGCCTGGTACTGGCACAAAAACAGGTATATAGACCAATGAAACAGAACAGAGAGCCCAGAAATCAACCCATGTCTCTAAGGTCAATTAATGTTTGACAAAGGAGGCAAGAGCACACAATGGAGTAAAGACAGTCTCTTCAATAAATGGTGCTGGGAAAATTGGACAGGTACATGCAAAAAAATGAAACTAGACCATCAACTTACACCATACACAAAAGTACTCAAAATGAATAAAAGACTTAAATGTAAGTCACAAAACCATAAAAATCCTAGAAAACATAGGCAATAAAATCTTAGACATCTCCTATAGCAATATATTTGCCACTATATCTCCTAGGGCAAGGGAAACAAAGGAAAAATATAACCAAATGGTACTGCATCAAACTAAAAAGCTTCTGCACAGAAAAGGAAACCATCAGCAAAACGAAAAGGGAGCCCACTGTATGGGAGAACGTATTCTCTAATGAAACATAGGATAAAGGGTTAATATCCCAAATATTTAAAGAACTCCTACAACTCAACATCAGGAAGACAAACAATCCAATTAAAAAATGGGCAAAGGACCTGAATAGACACTTCTCCAAAGAGGACATATAAGTGGCCAACAGACCTATAAAAAAAATGCTCAATGCCACTAACCATCACAGAGAGGCAAATTTAAACCATGAGGTATCACCTCACACCTGTCAGAATGGCACCATCAACAAATCAACAAACATCTAGTGCTGGCGAGGGTGTGGAGAAAGGAGAACCCTGGTGCACTGCTGGTGGGAATGCAGACTGGTGCAGCCACTGTGGAAAACAGTATGGAGGTTCCTCAAAACATTAAAAATGGAGCTGCCTTTTGACCCAGGGATCCCACTTCTGGGCATATATCCTAAGAAACCCAAAACACCAATCAGAAAGAATATATGCACCCCTATGTTCATAGCAGTGTTATTTACAATAGCTCAGATCTGGAAACAGCCCAAGTGGCCATCAATAGATGAGTGGATAAAAAAGCTGTGGGACATTTACACTATGGAGTACTACGCAGCTGTAAAGAAGAAGGATCTCTTACCTTTTGCAACAGCAGTGGATAGACCTGGAGATTATTATGCCAAGTGAAATAAGCAAGGCAGAGAAAGACGAACCATATAATCTCACTAACATGTGAAATCTAACAAAAAAAATTAATTGACGAACAAAATAGAACCAGATGCATGGATACATGGAACAGACTGACAAATGTCAGAGGAGAGAGGGGTGGGGAGGACTGGATAAAAGAAGTTGAAGGAATTAGTGAAAGAACATATATGCACAGCCCATGGACACAGAAAACAGCGGGGTGATGGCCAGAGTGAGAGGGAGGGAGAGCGGGGGCTGGGTGGAAGTGGGTGAGGGTGGGAGGGAATGGGGGACATCTGTACTAGTGTCAACAATATATTTTTTTAATAAAAGATTAAAGGGCTTGGGGGAGGAGGGGAGATAAGTAGTATTTTAATATAGTTTCCAAAACGTGCACTATATGGTTTGGGAAGAAAGATGAAGCAAGGGGCCAACTGCAGTTTAATGTGGGCTGCTTTATTACTAACATGGCTGGCAGAGACTCTCTTTGGGCCGTCACTCTAAACGAGTTACTTTGAGTGAGTTGCTCTAACTGTAAGATCTGTATGTCTCATTAATCATAAAATAAATGGGCCCCAGACAAAGTATCAGTTATGAGGATGCTAACGATAAAAGCCTGCCCCAAAGCAATGGCAGATGCCTTCAACTGCTTTTGCGGGAGACGGGCATGCTTAGGGAACACAGGGCTTGAAGAGGGGGAATTGCTGTTGTTATTATCAGTTATTTTTCGAAATAATTTTCACTGATCCGTCAGCTTTGAGGGGGGTCTTCATCACTACCCCGCATGGTGAATCTGGGTAAATGGGGCAATGGGTGGAACTTTAGCAGGCAAGTATGGGGACTGGAGCTGCAGTGTAGCCACTGGCACCAAATAAAAGTATAAATAACAAGCCATCTTCCCCCGCTTCAAGGCATTTAGAGCAGAAATGCCGTGTGTGGGTCTCAATTCTCAGGGCTTGGAAACAGGCCTCTGAGTGGCAGATGGCTGTCTGTCTGGTCGCTAGGGCCAGGCTCCTTCGCCTGGCACCTTTCTCATTAGCAAGTGGGATAAGCACAATCCCCCATCCACTCACATGTGCTGCTCCAACCTTGACTTTAGAGGTGGTCTATCATCTAGTGTTTCCCAAACACTAACTCACAGTGCAGTGCTGCGCAAGCTCTGCAAGAATTCCCTGGGAAGCTCTGATAATTTTAAAAGTTAAAAATCAGAAAAAATAAAAAGTTAAAAATCAGAGACTCTGCTTCAGGCATGGAACTCAGGAACATATATTCTTTTAAATTCCCCTAGTGAATTTTATACAATTAAGTTTTAAAATCACTGGTGTAGACTTTCTAGTTAATGGAATTTAACTAGATTGTCTTGTTCTTTTTTATTATTATTTTATCTATTGCTGTGTTGAAGCTACTTGTTTAAGGCTTAAGGGCTTTATTCCCCAACCCTATCAATGGCCCTCCAAATACTGATCAAATTAATAAGTGAATGAATGAACAGATGAAGGAATGAAAATACATCCAGAGTCAGGGGATCGGGAGGATGTTTTTCTCATGGTCTTCACATTTCTGGGAAAAGGAGGGCAAATCCCTTTTTACGATGGAGGGGAGGGAGGGAGGGACATCCCTGGTCAATCTGGCTCAGCCTGGGATCTCTCCCCTGGCAGAGTCAACATATTCCCTCCTCAAAAGTTTATATTTAGCTCCAACTCAACCCACCAGGGTGAAAACCTTGTATCTTACTCAGGAATAGCCCTTGTCTATAAGAAAGGGAACCAAGATTAATGCTCATGCCCGTCCACATGCTGCTTCCTTACATCCACCCGGCCCTGAGTTACCCACCCATGTGGAGGAGTCTGTGCCCCTGCCAGGAAGCAGCCCAATTCTGAGGGCACCGCCTCCCAGTTAAGTGGCAGCGCCCATGCTCTGTGTCTCATACAGAAGACCAACTCTGCTCCGGGTCGCAGCAGACTGGTCCTAACTGGAGGTTAGGACCTGAGCAGAAAGCAGCTCACATGGCTGGGCCCATGGGCAGCCACGTAGTCCTAAGGTGGCTTGGACCCAGATTTCTGCCTCAACTTTGTTTCCACACTGAGAGCAGTAGGATGACCTGAAAGAGGGGCCACCTATCAGTTTTGCTTCAGAGACGGGGAGGAGATGGGTGAAGAGGACAAGAGGGAAGAGGAACAGAAAAGTGCCCACAGGAGGAGGCTGGGCCTCGACGGGCCAGGGCGAGCGGCAGAGGCTGCTTACTGGCTGAGCCCGCTCTGCCTTCTGAGCGCGGCGCTGCTGGGGCTGCCCCGCCCCTCCGGTGTCCATGCTGCAGCCCCGGTAAAGTCGGCTAGGCCCGCCTGTACTCTGCACACGTGGTTATGTATTTGTTTGGTTTGGTTTGTTGGAACACAAGGGATGGTTTTTAAGCCAGGATCAACTCTGTGTAGACTAGAGATTGTATGAGAAGCACCTGAGTCTCTCAGGGACTCATAACAAGTTTGCAAGGCTGTGGGCTTCCCAAAACAGGAGATTTGGGGGTTCCAGTCATGTGTACCAAGATCTCCAGGAGGCCTGAGGCCACAGCTGACATTTATATTTGTATCCACAGATTAACTCAACCACCTCTACCACAAGCAAGAAGTGGAAGGGTTTCCGGCTATAGTGTGGCTGATTGAAGATGTTCATGCAGAGGTGAGTTCTGTAGGAGGAAAGGAAGACTCTTCCCAAAGAGCAGTGGGATTCTGAGATGGTGACTGAACAATATCTATGACACTCAGAGGCAGAGACAGGCAGGCTGTGTGAGGCCGGTGATTCAGGTGTGGCAGGTATGGGAGGCGCTGAAGGAAGATTCTTCTTGCTGCTTTGGGTGACAGGTGCCTACTATGTGTCAGACAAGCACAATTTCTTCTTCTGGGAACCATTTCCCACCACCCACCTCCATCCACGCCATTCCCAGGGGCAGACATGTTCCCCACGCCCCGCGCCTCTCCTGGTGCCGCAGCTGGTAGGTGTGCAGCTCCGTTGCTGGGTGGCCGCGGTCCTACAGCGTGGATGTTGGCGCTCTGGCACGCTGAGTGGAGCAGGGTGCTGCATGATGAGCGGGGAGGAGGAAGAGAGCGTCTGTGTGGCTTCTCAGTGTCTGAGCTCCAGCTAACCCTGAGACCCAGGCATTTTCCCGTCCGTAGGTGGGGACGCCTCTCCTTAAGTTAGGTGGTCGTTATTTGCAGCTAGAGAGTTCTATGTAGCCCAGTTCCTATGAGCCCCTGGAGAAGGGAGAGGAAGGAGCCTAGTGCAGGCAGAAAGGTTGGCCAGGGAGCTTACAGCAGTAGTCCAGGCTTGATGAGACTCAGATCTTTCCCATGACTGTGACCATGGGAATGAGCAGATCCAAATGGTGCTGGAGGGGACCAAATTGTGGGAGTGGTGACAGAGGAGAGTTTCCCAGCATTTGAGGTCGTCCCCATAGTAATGTTTTCCTGAGATACCTTCGGGGGCTGCAGCCCTTTCATAGTCATGATAGGTATAGTAGCCTCAGTACTAACCCAGTAGCTCCCAGGACAGGATGCAACCACAAAACACATCAGAAAGCCAAGGGCATTCATTGAGACTTGGGAATCTATAAATTAACCCAAAGAACAGACTTTACCCTGCCTTTCCAAAAAGGAAATTAAGCAATTCAGCTACCAATTCACCAGCAAGTCCTACATTCTCCAAATAAAAGGGCAGCTGCAACTCCACAGGAAGCACCGGGGTCTGTTCCCCAGAGGCCCTGGACTGGAGCTGAAGCATCTGGTATCCAGGGAAAGCTGGTCCACTGAGAGTTGAGTCCTGGAGGGGGCCATGGTAACAGGAACCAAGATGTGTCCGAGTCTGGAGAAACTTCACAGCTCATTAGACGACAGCCTATGTTTTCTGACCACCTACACAAATATTTGTGGATCCTTCCCTGTGATCTAGGCTGGTGATAAGCTTTGGGGAAATTTCTAAAGTAGTGATCTCATAAATTTTCTTTGTACCAATCTTTCCTTTAAGATTCCCTGACATTAGTTATTAGAAATATAAGAGCAAGTCCTTTCAACACTGATTCCCTCAGGGCCTTTTTTAAAAGAAAATTTTATACAGAACCCTATAGTTCCATGGCATAAAATGTCATTACCCATCAGTAACTCCAGAACCTCCAAAGAAAACATGAGTGCCTAACAAAAAGAATTCAACCTACAGCAGAAGTTAGTAAGTTAGTTCTTCGGCCTCCCAGCAATCCATTTCAAAGTACTGCATAAACATTTTAATTTCTGCACTGTGAGGAATGAGGAGTAACCTGAATCAGCCAGGATAGGGTATATGTTACGCTGCAGTAACTAGAGACTCAAAAACCTTCGGGGCTTCAACAAAGGTTCATTTCTTGTTCATGTTCCACATCTAATACAGACCAGCAAGGGACTCCACTCACTACAGCCACTCATTGGCTGTGGCTAGTAAGACCTCCAATGCACCCAAACACTTCAGTGGACATGAATGCACCTAGAAGGGGCTGCTGAGGGCCAGAGTGTGCTCCGCTCCATGCCACATGGGAGATGCAAAGATGCAGACTTCTGGTCCCTGCACTAAGTGGTTTGGAGTCCAGGGGAGGGGAGAGAGAGAGATCGATGAGCACTCACCAGCAAGGTGATGCAGGGCATACACACAGGCAAGCCGAAGACGGAATGAAACAGTAAGTGAAGAGCCATCAGTTTGGCCCGGGGAAGCTGAGAATGGCATTAGGAAGGAAGGTCTTTTTGAGCAGGACTTTGAAGGAAAAATAGATCCTACTGGAGCCTGGTATTATATGTCTCATCGTGATCCACTTCGACCAGTGGAAGGACCTTCAGTAACACCCTCTCAGAACTGTCATTGTAGGGACCAACGAAAGAGCCAGTGAAATTCTTTTGCTGGTAAAACAGCAAAAGTATTATTATTTTGGAAGACTAATGGACATCGGATAATTATACAATAAGAATATTAAAACCAGTATTATCTAATTATCTTTACAGCCTTCCAGATCTGGGGATGGCACCTTTGCTGCTCCTTGATCCAGGCAATATTTGTGTTGCTGAAGCTTTTGTTTACCAGGTTTTCAAGTTGAGAACAAGCAGTCACTATGTAAAGGAAGTGAAGCCCTTTACTAACAGGAAAAATGCGATAGTGGTTTTAAAAATCACATCCCCCATCCTCATGTTACCTTTGCTTTCCTTTTGCTTTGTCACTGTATTATATTAAACACCTTCCTGACCAGTCACTAGTATACACGTGCTTCCGAGTACAAACATTGCTGACTGGTAACAAGATAACTCATGTCTGCACTTACATTAATTTAAGTAATTTTAAACACCTTGCTGACCAAAGTAGCCACCCCCCATGGGAGAGTTGCCACCCCCATGGGCGAGTTCTGGCTTGAAACAGCTGGTCAGCAAGGTGTTAACACCAGGTGTTGCAGCTTCATAATTTGTCTACCTCCCCACCCTTAACACTTCAGAGCATCTCTAAAGAACAGGCTGCTCACATCTTACTCACTGCTTTTATGCTTAAATAGGACTTCTCTTCCTCCATTAGTGCGTTAGGCAGCTACTTCTCAATTTAACTTTCTACAGTTGGTTCCAACATGGAATACTTTAGAGTTTAAAAAGCTTGGCCTCAGGACAGTCTAAAATCTTCTCTAGAAGGAAAAGGCACAAAATAAACCAGACAATACTATTTCTGGGTTCAGCTCACTGAAAACTGTTTAAGTCTTACTCTCTGACATTTACAGAGCAATTTCAAGAATGCTTAATGGAGCAGGCTTTGAAATGTCTTTCTTCATCTGCAGTATCCATTTATACAGCATCAGTGTATAATAATAGTTCAGCACTAATGCTAAAAATTTGGCGAAGGAGCTAGACCTCTTCTGTGACTCAACCAAGCTAAGTTATCCCTGGAAACAGCCCCGGAGAGAGTAAGAGATGGGGCTCCACCAAAAGTGCACAAACACCTCTCTCTATAAAGCTGGATCCCAGATAAAATGGACTTTATACTAATTTTTTATATGGCAAGATTCTAAGAAGCCAGGGAAATCTCCAAGAACAGAATTACTTCTTGAAAAAAGTCTGTGCTGAAATCAGAGTGGGGAGCCATGAGCTTTAAGCAAAGGCATCAGGCAGGATGACAAGAGCAAGTGGTGACATGACTCCACAATAGAAACCTGAGCCTGCACCTGCTCCTGGGTGGAAGAGGAACTTGAGATTCTGGCATTAAGTCTGGCAACCTGAAGACACTGCAGGGCCCCGGTTCCTCACAGACGCAGATGCAAACTTTCCTGGAGGAACGGCCGCACTTGGACTCTTGAGATTCCCCAGTAGGAAGATCAGTCACATTCGAACTCACAATCAAAGAACAGATTCACAGGAAAATATGCCACGAGTACAAATTACAGAAACACAACATATTGAGGACCCCACCCAAAGACTTCAGATATTAAAATCATCAGACATATAAGTCTGTTCGTATGAAATGTTTGAAGGAATTAAATATAAAATCACCAAAATGAAAAAGCAGTAAAAGACTACTAACGACCAGAAGGAAATTTTAGACATTTTAGAAATGAAAAACACAGTTGTTATAAACAAGAAATGTGGTTCTCACGAAGATGACCAGGAGAGCCTGTGTCAGACAAGCCAACAGGGGTCCTCAGAGTCCTGCGGGCAAGGCAGAGGTCGCGAAAAACAGGATCCTAGCATCTTGAGAAGCGAAGTCACAGTGGAATTTCATAAGCACCTGCCTGTGTTTAGAGCTAGAATGCAGGTGGTTTGGATATGGGCTTTCAAAAGCAGGTAACAAGATTGAAGGAAACTGCGAAGTGGCAGTCACTTTTTGCTGGTGGGGGGTGCAGAGAATGGTTTTCCCAGAAAGCTGTTTCATGGAGCATGCAATGGTCTTACCTTTTCAGAGCAGGTCATCACGGCAAGAGAGCTGGTCCTTGGCAACTCTAATGCAACCCTGTTGGGGAAGGTTCCCTCCTGACATCTCTCTCCTGTGTCCCTACAGTACTTTAAAATAACTTTTAGAGGACTTTCAACCTTACCACCAGGTTGCTCTCTCTATTTGGTTCAGTACCTAGTCTATAACTTTGAGAGCAAATAAGGCTTCAAAACATGTTTATGATGGAAAGGAAAGAAGAGAGGGAGGGAGGGAAGCAAGGAGGGAAGGCTGCATGTAACCTGTATGACTTACTCGTTGTACTTTCAGACTTCTAGGCTTGGTCTTGCCTTGTGGAGAGACATGCACATTCCATGAACACATGGGCCACTAGCAATTCCAGGGGCCTGTGTGCTGGTCCTCAGATGTAGTTACTATTTCCTACTCCCCATCCATGAAGCAAGAGCCTTGAGCACTAGTGAATACTGGTTTCCCTTCCTTCATCTCTCCTCTGAGAAAAGGCTGCCTCTGAGAGCTCGTTGGCAGGGTGGAGAGGGAAAGGCCAATGGGCTTGATCATCACGTTGCCCTCCATTTTCCTGTGGCAAAGCCCTAAGACATGATGGTGGGTCCTCACACAGAAATGCTGACACCTAAACCACCTCATGCCAGGAATCTAGCACCAGGTTCCTACATTGTCTGGGGTCCCCATCTTCCAACACTGGGAGAGGAAAAGCAATGGGAGGGGCATTTATCCAAAAGTATTTGTAGAGAGTTATTTTTCAATCTATCAACCCACAAACGGCACTGAATATCTACTCGTCTCCAATAGTACCCGGGCACCATAAAGGAGTTCGAAGAAGCATAGGCCTTCGCTCAGCAGGCTCAAAGCCTATCTGGGAGAGTTGGCTGGTATATCAGTCAAGGTTCAGTCAGAAAAACAAAGCCATGTTTCAGGGAAAAGGGATTTAACGGGAATTAGACCTTACATAAACATGGGAGACACTCAAGACATGACAGCTTGGAAGGCGAAGTTGGAGTGTCAGCAACTAGTGGGCCCACAACCTGGTGGTGGGCTTGGAAACGCTATCAGTCAACCAGGCTAGCAGCTGGGAGGATGTGCTAGACACAGAACGAAGGAGACTCAACACAAGCTGGGAGCTGCTGGGCAGCTCTGCATCTGTCTGGCGCCAGACATGAACTTCTGAGAGTAAGAGCAACCACTTCACTCCTGCCTTCCAAATCTCATGCCAATCTCTTTTGGCCAATTCCAACCCAGGGAAGAGATTCAAAGAACCATAGCTGCAAGCTTGCCCAAGTTGGCCCGGAACAGTCTAGCACAGCTGGTGATAGAGAATAGTCCCTGAGCAAAGAGCATGGCTTGAAGAAGACAGAGAGGAGAGAAGGCAGATAGAGTTTATAGAAAGTTTCATGGAGGAGGCACAGCGTTTGCTGAGACTCAAAGGAAGAATACGATTTTGGCCCAGCCGGCATGGCTCAGCGGTTGAGCATCGACCTAGGATCCAGGAGATCGCAGTTCAATTCCCGGTCAGGGCACATGCCCGGGTTGAGGGCTTGATCTCCAGTCGGGGGCGTGCAGGAGGCAGCCGATCAATGACTCTCTCATCATTGATTCTCTCTCTCTCTCTCTCTCTCTCCCTTCCTCGCTCTGAAATCAGTAAAGATATATTTATTTAAAAGAAAAAAAAGAATATGATTTTGAGGATGGGAAGAGAAAAGAGCAAATATTTCCTGTTTAAATATGGCTGCTTCCTTTATTTTGGTGTTGGTCCAAAGTGTATACAGCTTTCACAGAACACTGACAGGAACTGGGATGTCGCATGGGAACAGACACACAGATGAAGAGCCTTGTCTTAGGCTTGACTCTGACCTGGGGAAGGCCTGAACCAAGGCCCTGCTGCCCAGACCCATTGACTCGTCCCAAGTGGAGTAACAGGCCTGTGCAAGAGCCTCAGCTTTCCATCCATTGTTTCCATGTCTCCTTGGAGACCATTTGGCATGACCACTCAAGAACAGAAGCCCACTTTGAGAAGAATAAATTCTGTTTGGTTGCTTTTTGAGGGCAAATGTTAAAATAAAGACAGCTTTGAAAACACGTTAGAGTCTTGTTCTCCGCTGACCCCAGTGTGATGCCTGTTGGCACAAGGGCCCAGAAGCCTGGATTGTAGATCTGATGAGCTGGTAGCACCTGGCACAGAGCAAGCAGTTCAGGAAAGAGATGCAGGACTGTGAGCTTCCACTGCAACAGGAGAAAAAGGAGCTGCCACCCAAGGGGCTCTGCCAGCCTCAGAAGCTACAGGGGTGGTCCAGGAACTTCGTGGGGGGAGGGGCTACATAAAAGGTGCTTGCTGCTCAGAGAAAGGCATTCAGAAAGAGAGGAGGTGGCAGTCAATGAAAAATGGGCTCCCCAAAGAACTCCAACCCTCAAGTGATAAAGTCATCCCTGCTGCAATGTGTGCTGACAGCTCAGGGGCCTTTGGGTTAGGAATCTCTTTCCAATAGCTAAGGTGGAGCTAACGTGGAGCACAGAAGGACTCCTCTTGTTCCAGTCCTGCTCTCTTCCTTCAGATCTCTTCATTCAAGTGAAGAATGAACATAAGGCTTGCCTTGGAGCTTCCATAGAAATAGCACAACATTTCTTTTAAACTATCTTTTCATTATTTTTAGATCTCCTTTAGATCTTCAACATTTCAATAGTTTGCTTCAACTATGGCACACAAAACTGAGAGAAGATTCTTCGCCTGCTCCTCACCTCTACCTGCAACAGAAATCGCAAGAAATCTCTACTTTTTGGAACAAGGAACTTCACACAGTAACTGTTTTACAGTTAACATCCGACATCAGACCTGGACGGTGCCCGGCAGCCACCTCCCCCCTCTCACTCCTGATGAGCACAAGGACCCACGATGGTCACAGAGGAAGGTACCGAACAGCACGCAGGGGTCCACCCAGGAAGGTTATACTGTGGGTGAGCTGCTCAGTCCCTCTCATGCACTCAGGGGTCTCCTTTCCCTTCTTTGGGTCATTGCTTGGGAGCCCAGGAGGTTATTCTTACTTTTCAAGCCATTCTTTACAGTAAGCTCTGACTTCAGGACGACTTTGAGTCATAACAATGTAAGATTTAAAGTAATATTAATAGAGTCTGTTGACTTTAAACAGCCAGCCAGCTACTTCTCCAGAAAAATGGGTTTATTCAGGAACCACAAATAACTGGAATTAGGGACACAGCGCTAAGGCCGAGCCACAAGAACAGCGCAACAAAGGAGAGAGACGCGCTCCGGCTCCGGAGGGGCCGTTGTAAACAGATTCCATTGGAGGAACAGAGTTCCAAGTGCAGTGACTTCTCATTGGCTGAGCTGTGGCAGCCTCCCATTGGCTGAGCTGTTACTGGGCGAGGAGGAACCTTTCCTTCCTCCCGCAAGGTAGTCACGTGGTATCACCTGCTGTGGGAGACGCAGGTGCCTCTTCCTGTGGGGTCGGCCCTGCGCTTGCGTGAGACACCCGGGAAAGTTCTCGCCTCCAGGCTGCATTTTAAAGGAGGTGCTGTTTGTCCGTTTTCACAAGTCTAACTAGATAGTGCTTTTTCCAGCTGTCTTTGTGGAAACAAAGTTTTCGCTATTTTACACTCTCAACATTTCACTGTTGGAGCCTCAGTCCCACCAGAAACATGAGCTCTGCGTTGCTGACAGGTGTGCTGAACACGCTCGGCCGCCTGCGCGTCTCCGCTGAGGGCTCCGCCGGTCACAGGGTGTAACTTGGTTGAGGAAGAAGGATTCGCATGACCACAGAAAATTAGTAAATGATTTCACAGCCACAAAAGGAATGAATAGATTTTTACAACAAGGTAAGGCAAAAGAATTGTTAAAATGGGCATGGAAAAGTGACAGGGTCCATTTTTAATAATAATACTGTTGAAAAGCAAAATTAATCTAACATAAGCAGCCTGAAATATTTTCATGTGCAATGACAAAAATGAAAATTACTGGCCTCTATAACTCTTTAGGGATTATTTGTCTGTAAGCAGCATATGAAGAAACCTTTGGAACTGAATCCATATAACAGAAAACATCTGTTTGGGCATCTTTCAATTACAATATCTTACAGGCAGGGAAAACTGAAATTTAGAAATAGCAGCCTGACATGTCAAGTGGCCATTTCTGATTTAAACAGTTCATAGACTTCCTTGGCAGAAACAGCTATGCTGATCCTTTAAATTTGTATGTCTTTTGCAATTCTTAAAAACATTCATCTCCCCATCTTCTTAAGTGGTAAATAAAGTAAGCAGACATATAAACAAAGAATTGTGAGGCCAGAATTTAAAATATTTCCCTATTAATACATAATAAGAGGGAAGAAATGGAACACCCTGGTTTGACATAGCTGGAAAATCTTAGTCATACAACGTAAGTTACCGATTTTAATTTTTCAGGTGGGGGGTTTGAAGATGGGGAAAAATACTGCATCTTCCATCTTTTTAAAATTCTGTGATCCCACACTGTCTTCTGAGGCTGTGCTCTCTCCTTCCTACTCTCCCGGCCATGTTCTCACCCCAACTCCAGGGACTCGGCTCCCTTTACTTACAATCCTCAGAAACTGGACTTTTCCCTAAAGTCTTTCTAAAGTCAGTGATGATGTCCTGACTGCCAAATACTATGCAGATAACACAGAACACTGTGACTTTTTCTACTTCTTGAAATTCTCTCGTTTGGGCAGTCATTTCATCATCTTCACCCCATTTGCAGATTCATCATTGGCCTTTCACCCCTTAAATACTGGTGTTTCCCAGAGCTCTGTCCTCTGTCCTCAGCCTCCACCCCAGGACGTGCCTGATCTGCCCCTCCTGCTCCATTCCCAACATCACTGCCTCGGTTCCACCTTCATCCTACCTGCCTGAATGGCAGCATCTGCCTTCTCACTGGCCTTTCCAGCTCCAGGCTGCATCCTGGCCCCACCCACCTCCTAATCATTCCCCCAAATGCAGCCAGGACCACCAGCCTAAAGGGAAAATCTGTTGCAGGGCCTCTTCCCTGCCTTAAAATCCTCCAGTGGCTCCCTTGATTCTCAAGATAAGCCCAGATTCCTCAGCTGAGCCTTCCAACCTGGACTCTGTGGGCCTGACCTGCCTCTCATCCTGCCATTTCCTATACCACCTCTCACACCGCCTCTCTCCCTGGCACAGGCTGCCCTGGCTCACCCCAGTGCCCGTAATCCTTCATTACCTCCCAACTCACCCTTGAAACCTCAGCCTATGTGTCCCCTTTGTCATTTCCAATATTGACATTTGTACCTTCTGTAAGCTTTTTTTATTGATCAGTCTCACCCATGATTTATCAATTTTATTTATCTTTTCAAAAACCACAACTTTTGGCTTTGTTGATTTTCTCTAGTCTGCTTTTAATCTCAGTATTTTATGCTCTTATGTTTATTATTCCCTTTCCTCTACTTTCTTTGCATTTATTTTGCTATTCACTGTTTAGTTCCTTGCGATGAATAGTTAGTTCTTTGAGTTTTCCCAGCTTACATCCTTTCTTAACATAAGATGAAGATTTCCCTTTAAGTATTGCTTTTGTTACAGCCCATGTGTTTTGGAAAATATTTTTGTTGGTTTGTTGTTGTTTTTTTAACCTGTGGATTATTTAGATACTTCTCTACATTTTTAAACATATGGTAATTTTCCAGTTATCTTTTTGCTTTCTTTTTTAAAAAATATTTTATTTATTTATTTTTAAACTAATAGATGTCTTTTTTTTTTAATATATTTTATCGATTTCAGAGAGAGGGAGAGGGAGAAACAGAAACATCAATGAGGAGAGTCATTTATTGGCTGCCTCCTGCACAGCCCCCTGCTGGGGATTGAGCCCGCAACCCGGGCATGTGCCCTGACCAGGGATCAAACCACGATCTCCTGGATCATACATCAGTGTTCAACCACTGAGCCATGCCAGCTGGGCTCTTTTTGCTTTTGAGCTGTGGTCACATTACATACTCTGTCACTTTAATCCTTGAAATTACTGAGACTTGCTTCACAGCTGAGTTTTTGTAACTGTTCAACGTATACTTGAAAACTAGGTACATTCTCTTGTCCCTGGGTGTTTCAGGTTTTCAATTCTGTTTTTGAAATCTTCTATAGCCTTGCAGATATTCTGGCTGCTTGATCTATCAGTTTCAGAGAGAAATCTGTTACAAAATTCCAGCCTGACTATGGGTTTATTCATAACTCTGTTCAGTTCCTCCAATCACTTTTTCTCTCATATATTCTGGGGCCACTTAGACGCATATAAATTTTAAATTGTTTTACCTTCCTGATGAGTTGAACTCCTAATCAGTAATTTTTTTTTTTTGCTTTAAGGTCATTTATTTATGTTAATGTAGATCTACCAGCTTTCCTCTGGCTACTATTTACAGAGTATAATTTTTTTCTACTCTTTTATTTTCAAACCTTCTTTACCCTTATCTTTTAATTTATGCCTTGAAAATTGAGTATAATTTGGCTTTAATTTGTAATAAATCCAGGAATCTGTTTTTTAACTGAAGTAATCTATACTTAAAATAATGACTAATATATTTGACTTTAAATTTACTCTCTTACACTATGCTCTTTATTTGTCCACTCCATGCTCTTTCTCTTGTCTTGCCTTCTTTTGGATTGACTATTTTTAATCATTCCATTTTATCACCCTCTTAATTTTATAGTTTTACACTTATTATGCTTTCAATGGTTACCTTGGAAATGAAAACATGAATCCTGGACTTGCCGAAATCTAATGATAATTGGTACTTTTAATTCCTCTTGGATAACATAAAGACTTTAGAACACTTAAAATCCCTTATCCCCTTCCCAACTTAAAGATATTTGTTGTTCTGTCAGGAGGGAGGGAGGGAGGGAGGGAGGGAGATGATAGGTAGATAGATAGATAATAACTTACATACATATGTGTCCCACAAATATTACTATTGTTTTATAAAATCAATGTCACTTGGATTTACTAATATATTTATACTTTCCTTTGCTCTTGATTCCTCCTTTATTTCTAACCTTATATCGAAGATTATTTTCTATTCGCCTAAAGAACTCCCTTAAATGTTTCCTTTAGTCACAGTTTCCTGGTGACCACTCTGTAGGTGTGTGTGTTATTTCTTGTTTTCACTGGTTCTTTCTTAGGTGAGTGTGCACCTTCACGTCCCGACTTTGGGGGTGGGGGGGTTGTTTAATGATATGCTTCAGATCATATTATTTTTAATACCTGTAGAAATATTTTGAAGCCTAAGATGATGTTACTTTTCTTTAGATTTAATTTCCATTTGCTTCTGTCGAGTCCTGGGGTACTATCAATTCATTATCCTTTATTCCAGCTTCAGGACATAAGATTTTGTTGGTCACCCAGGTGACCCAGAACTGGGCTGTAGTTCTTGCGAGAGCTGTTTTACTTCCATTTCAGCCTTATTTTCAGGATTAGGAGCTCTGCTGAATTTGAGACCAAAGCTTAGGAAGTTTTATCTTGCTGGGCCCGTGCTCCAACTTCCTGTCCCCGTGGTCTCCCAGGACCTGTAAGGTGCTGCTCATCCTCTGACCATGTGTTCCCAGTTTTCAGTCGCCCCGTGGTCAAAAGCAGTTGGTCCTCAATGCCAGCCTCACTTTCCCAGATTTTCATCTTCTCCTGAATCTTAATCCAACAATTCCTCATTATCTTATTAGCTCCTTGATGCTTATGAGGAACTTTTAAAATATCATTTAATTTTTTGGTGGCTATTTTCAGTGAGATGATTGGTCTGAGTTACCCCACCACTATTAGGAAAAGAAAGAATCTCTTTTGGCATGTGCGTACAGTGTTGCTCATCTTCATGTCACTGCCATGAAGTACCCAGTAATAGTGCTGTGCTGGCCTGGACACTGTGACACTCCGGTAGCCTAGAGAGCTAAGTGCAATAACTGGTCCAGTACTGGGTAAAAGGTGAGCAAAGAAGACGGGTTCAGCTTCTGCCGGCCAACTTGCGTCCCTCCCCTGGCCTCGCTCTTTTCCATACCACTTAGTCCCCCAATGACATGCATCCCTGCTCACTCTCCCTTGGCTCCCTCCTCTTGCCCAGTGCTCCTCTCTTCCCTTCTGCCCCCATGAAACCAATTCATCCTATAAATGGCTTTAGAAGCCATTCTCATTTTTCATGTTTTCCATCCTAAAAAATCAAAAGTGATTTTTTCCTATATAAATTCAAATGACTCTTAATTTCTTTTTCCAAAAAAGAAAGGTCCAATTGCATTAAACTAAGAGAGAGTTTGAGAAATGATGTTAAATGAGTGATCCATCATGCTGACATTAACTGGGAGGGCCTCCAAGGCACACAGAAGAATAAATACCACTTAGAAAGATGATTTTTCATGTTTAAAATCATAATAATCATGTTACCCATGTACTCTTTGTTGAGGCTTCAAGTGCCAGGCTAAGAGTAATTAAGCTTTACACTCAATAAGGAAATATATTCAGAAAACCATCACGTCTAACTGTGTCTTTATTTTTATGATTCTATAACCAGGCCCGGCCCCGTTGTGGAAGAGGCCACACTGCATTGTAAATGGCTCCCTTTGTCACCTCCTCACACGCTCGGCCTCCCTCCCAGAGGAACATCTGTAAACTCCATCCTCAGAGGAAAAAAAAAGCAAAACCCACAAGTTTGCACTTAAAGTAACACCCAAAACAATATCCCTACATTCCTCCCTTTTTAGATATTGTTGAAAGACTCAACAGCCTTCAAGCCCACAAATAACCACAGTATTTCCATCCCAATAAAAGCAAATATGCTTTAATTAAGAATCTTAAAGTCCATGGAAAGATCAAGTCCAGTAACTTCCCTCGACAGACTCATGCACGTAAATAATGAGGCAAGACCGTGAATTTCAAGGGGCACTCATCACCCCCCAGTTTCCACCAGCATTCCCCCTGGTGCTCACCACCTCACCCCATACCCCTCTCCCGTCACTAAACAACCTCAACTAGCCGTTTGCTATGGAAATGTCTATGTGGAGAGAGGGGAGGAGAGCAACACAGCAAATGTGGTAAAATGGATGAAAGACAGAAATTCTTTGTCATATTCTTGCAACATGCCTATAAATCAGAAATCATTTCAAAAAAGAAAGTAAAGTCAAAACCAAAAGCAACACCAGTAAATTCTGAGGCTTCACTCCCATTCATGAGCTAGATAAACACGAATCTCCACTCTCTAGCTCCTCATAAAAGAAGTCGCCACAAACAACATCACGTTCCACAGGCAAGCTGCAAATCATCACCTGTGTGAGGAGCCCCTTTTCTGTCATTCTTCTCAGCTGTCCTTCCCGAGGCCTCATCTTGTTGCCAGGATCATACTGGGGTGTGTTCCAAGCCTCTGCCAATGACAGGTTAACCAGTCGTCTCTTTAGGTAGGAGCTTCTGCAGATGCTCCTAAGCAAAAAGAAAAGATTGAGAATTAACAGTTATTTTGATGTTAAAGGGAAACCAAATTTGCTGAAGCTCATTAGAGGACAGGGCACGTGTGGCCTGTCTGAGTTCAGGGGGACGTGCCGAGGGAGGATGAATCACAGCTGTGCACCAGAACTGCCGTGAAGCTTGGAGATGCTCCGCCAGTGTGGCTCAGATGCTGTCCTCTCCGGCCTAACCTTGCTCAGCACTGGGCTCTACCGAGCTCCGCATCCTGAGTCTGCCGTCCTGCAGCCTCGTGGGGTCCCTCCACACCCTCACTGCAGAGAAAGCAAGATTTCCTCATGTACACCCTCACATTTCAGTCTTTAGTGCACAAAGTCCCTCGACCTTGACTACACAGACTTCTCCTTTGCTCCAGTTCTTTCTTCTGCACAAATTCATCAACTGCAAGACTTGAGGGAGGCAGAACCCTCTCCAAGTCAAACACATTCAGCAAACTGCCAGATGCTTACTAAGCCCTCTCCAGCGTGGCCGGGGGTTACAGGCCTTCCTGGGTTTAGACAGGAAAACCCGTGTCCCCCACGCTGAGGGCTAGCTGGGTGATTAGTCCTATTTCTCCCATTTCCCTTCTTCTGTGGTTGCTTCCTGTCTTTCCTATGACTGTGGGTAAAACCCACTTACTTGCTAGATATTTGCCTTGTTGGACCTTGGAGATTTCCTATTTTATTGACTCATGCATGTGGGTTATAGTCACGCAGCAAAATGTGTCAGTTGTCCACGATGGAGCCGGCACTGGGATTAAAAGCGCAAGAATCGACCATGAATAAGACCCAGTTCCTGCTGACAGACAGCACATCTGGTCTCGGAAGTCAGCACACCGGGTAGGTACTGTGCCCACTGAGGAAGAGGCACACCAAGTCATGCTCAGTGCAGCCTCTCTCTCTGGAGGGCCTGTCCTCACCAAACCATTCTCCCCTTTCTTACGATGGCCCTCTGCTGAGGACTTCCCTGGGCCCTCAGCAAGCTTGCCTTGTGGACTCCATACCTGTCCAGACACTGACTCCTGACTGATAACAGCTAAGACTCCGAAGGGACCCCTGCATCACAGGCCTGGCAATAGTCTATCTCCAAGCCCTTAACCAGAAAGAGCAGCAAGCCCGGCCGTGAGCAGCAGAAATGTCAACACTAGAGTGCATTTGAGAGTGTTAGAGCAGAAACACGCCTGGAAGGGACAGGATCTGTGCCCCCGATGGGGAGTCTCCTGCCCAGACCATTCCAGCGGCAAGAGGGTTCCAGACGAACTTATACCAAGCTGATTACATTTCCCACCATGTCAGGACCACCAGCCAGCTCAGAACTCTGGGACTGGGCGGTGAAGGGAACAAGCAGATGAAGGCTTCTGCGCCCCCATCCTGTACAGAGGACACCCACTGCATGACCATGACCGGGTCCACCCAAAGTCAGAATGTGCGAAGGTGCGGAGACCTGGATCGGCAGAGCCAGGAGCCTGGCTCAGGGTCTGCTTTGGGAAGCCGCACCAAGGCATCCTGAATGCGCAGTTATGAGGCTCCCTGCACAGCCTGGAACCCTCTCATGGGCCTCTTGGCCCAGGGCTGGAGAGAAGGTGGGGAGCCAGTGTTCCCAGTCAAAGTGGGGCCTGTTAAAAACTTTCGGGACGGGCCAGACTCATGAGTGATTCTTTTTCCTTTAGAAAGCAGCCTCTCCTGGAATAACTAAGCCAGCCTGAGCTTCCGCCTCACCCTCCAAGTCTGGCCAGGTAGCCCAAGCCCAGTGCCCACAGCTCACCTTGTCCATTACCTCACCCCTGAACGATGCAGGCCAGGTCTCCCCAGGCCAGCACAGCAGGGATGGAAAGGAGAAGCGAGGTTTCTGGAAAAGGGAAAAGACTTCACATGGGTCTCAGTTCGAGGACAAGGCACTCTCCCCGTGGGCCCCTCCAGGATGTCCTGCCCTGCTCCACTCCTCAGGGATAGGCTCTGCAGGGGGTCACACCCTGCCCTGGACAACAGCACAGCTGCACTGAGATGCCCCAACAGTGAACCCAGCCTGGGTGCCCCAGAGAACATTTTCACAATACTGATGCCCAAACACCCTGCTGCCTGCCCTACTGAACCCTAATCTCCAGTTGCCAGGGACTGGGGGGAGGAGGAGGCATGCCCCCATGTTTTTAGAAACCCCACTGGTGACCTTCAGAAGCTCCCACATCTTCCTGTGTACTCGCTCCTGAAGACTCACATGAGGTAGACACGACCATCACTCTGTTGCATAGAGAAGGAGACAGCAGGTTGGAGTTCTCAGCGGTAACGGGGCCTATGAAATTCCACCTCATAACGGTGTTAGATGAGATGGGGAAAGGGATGAACAGATGGAGCACACAGGACTTTTAGAACAGAGACTGTCCTGTAGGATACTGTGTTATCCACTTGTCCAAACCTGAGAACTGTACAACAGTGAACCCCAATGTAAACTCTGGACTTTAGTTAATAATAATGTATCATCATGGGCTCATCAGTTGTAACAAATGTACCACACTGATGCAAGATGTTAACGATAGGGGAAACTGGGGAGGGGTGGGCCACAGGAACTCTGTACTTTATGCTCAATTTCTCTATAAATCTAAAAATGCTCTGAAAAATAAAGTCTAGAGCCTCAGACTTGACTGCTCCCTCAGGGAACCCAGGTGAACCAGAGCACCCCCCCCCCAGGCTTTATAACCAATTAGGATGCTTCCTTGGGTCCTCTATCCTCAGGGGAGGGCCTCCATTTAGATACTGCTGGAATGATGTGTCTGTGGTGGACACTCAGCAAAGAAGGAGCATCTCCATCTATAGGGCCACCCACAGGCAGACAACAGAATGAGCAAAGACTGGAGTCCAGGCAGAGTTGGTCCTCAGAGAATCAAGAGGTTCTGCCTCTAACTGAGGCTGCCCTCTCAGCCCCCGGCAGGCTACCCCTTCCCGCCAATACAGCAGACTCCCCTCCCAGAGGAAGTTTCCGCTCGGGGATCTCTGGAGGACCCTTCATTGAGGGCAGCTCTTTGGACATGAACAGTCTTGCTGGGCAGGCACACTGCTTAGTGCTCCTGTCTCACTGAGCCTGCTCTGGTGCAAGTCCCCATGCGGAAAGACAGACGAGGCCAACTGTGAGTGCTCAAAAAAATCCTAGCAGAGTTAGAGCCAATATTGCCTGTCCTTCAAAGGGTTAAAAACAAGAGCTTTTGGGCCAAGTTAACCAGAAAGATTAACCTTTCTGAGCGCATTTTCTCACCTACCTGCCTACCACAGAGTGAGGTCTGGAAGATCAGGCAAAAACGGCATAGGAAGTGACGTAGGGAAGATTATATCTGTGGGAGGACTCTGAAACTCTTAAGGCAGCTAGCGAAGGCTGTGAACGTATTAGCATCTTAACTAGACAGGGCAGGTTTAGGGTAGCTGGATAATTCCCGAAAAAGAAAAAATGACAATCATCTTAGAACACAAAGGCCACCTAGGCTCAAAGTCTACAGTATTTCACACATTCTCTCTGCCATTAACTGTGGGTCTGAGACAAAGCTGACTGCCCCTCCCAGCTTGCACTCTGTAGGCTCTATTTTATAAATTCCTCTCCTCGACTAAACGAGCCACCCATCTTCCTCAGCCACTTCTTCTGATGTGTTTAAATCCCTCACTGTTTCCTCCTCTTGGCATTCTTTGTAGATAAAGGTTTGTGGGGTTTTCCTAGCCTTTTAGAAGAGTTTTAATAGGTAAGGGGGGTGTGCTCATATAGCTCATCTGCCATATGTGAGTAAATATGGCACTAGTATGTTACATCTGATCTCTGATTCCATGGTGTAGGTTTGATAATTCTGTGAATTTCCAGGGAATTTCTGCTGGTGGAAGTGAGAGTGATCACAGGAAATACTGAGGAACCAAGGCAGGAACCATCTGCACTCTCTTACCCAGGAGAAGATGGCTCCAAAAGCTCCAGTCTCTGACGACGCAATCCAGAGGGCCTCACCTGCATGGCAGGAAAGCAGGGCTGTGCTGGGGAGCTCAGGGAGTGGGACTTGGAGCCCTTCCATCCCACTAGCTCCGCTCTCAGGAAAATACCCCCCAGTCCATCCTTCAGGCCTGACCACTGACTCCATGGTCACTGACCCAGACGAGCTTCTCCCCCGGAATCCCTTTTCCTCCTTCCTGGGTTGTTTCATTTATTCACTTAACTTTACCAGGCACTTCCTGTGTGCCAGGAACTGTGCTACATACAGCCTGTGGACACAAACGTGAACGAGAGAGGATATTCACTGCCATGGAACAACTACTGTAGCTGGAGAGACCTGTCAGCAAATGATGACGTCCTGGTGGAAGCAGAGCGGTTGGAAAGGTGAGTTCTACCTGAAATGCCCTCAGAGAATGCATCAGACTGAGCCCGACAGAGAACACAAGGGAAGAGTGGACAGAGACCACAGGTGGGAAAAACTGAGGACCCCCAAGAAAAGCTGCCTACATTAAACCATATCCCCTTGGCAGGAATTATGATTAATAGTTTAATAGGTAGTCTCCAGTAAACAACAGTGTACTGGGGGCTTAAGAAATAGAATATCACTCCCAGCCAGGCATGGCTCAGCCGTTGAGCATCAACCTAGGATCCAGGAGATCAGGGTTCGATTCCTGGTCAGGGCACATGCCCGGGTTGTGGGCTGCAGCCGATCAATGATTCTCTCATCATTGATGTTTCTATCTCTCTCTCTCCCTCTCCCTTCCTCTCTCTGAAATCAATAAAGATATATTTTTAAAAAAATAGAATATCACCCTAGTCCGTTTAGCTCTGTGGTTAGAGCGTCGGCCTGCTGACTGAAGGGTCCCGGGTTCAATGCCAGCCAAGGGCACGTACCTCAGCTGCAGGCTCGATCCCCAGCCCTGGTCAGGGCACATGAGGGAGGCAACCCATCGATGATGTCTCGCTCTCTCCCTTCCACTCTCCGTGAAAAGCAATGGAAAAAATATCCTCAGGTGAGAATTAAAAATAAATAAATGGAATATCTACATATCAATAAATACAGTGTGCAGAAACAAAACACAATAAACTCTACCTTCTTATCTCGAGCTTTGGTTAGGAGGACAGTTGAAAGCGAAGGCCACAAGTTTCAACAGACCTTCAGACAATGAGAAAGCTATGGACACAAGTATTCTGAGAAGACAAAGCACTGAGCCCAAGGTTACGTCTTACGGCAAAGTTACCACAGAGGGTGAAGGACATAAGTCAAACACCTCAAAGACACTCACGGATATAAAGCTAACCAGTTTGACCAATTCTTACTCTCTCGTCACACTGAGTCTACACTAATTTGTTTGCAAAAATTCTCCTATGCCCTTCGCTTGTAAGTTCTAAAAGCCTTATTATTACCTGATCTGGAATGTAGCCCTTAACCCCTCCACTATACTTGCTTTGCATGGTTGTTTATGGAGAATTGCATTTCCTTGCTATTTTGTTTGTTTTAGGAAACTGTATTTGTTATGTTTTATTGTAGGACATTCATTGACTCATCTAAGTTATACTGTACACATCAGCACTGTGGTAATTAACTCACTATCATGACCTAACTAGTTTTATCCTGGAAAGTTCATCTGTATATAAGCAGCTTAAGTTTACTTATGAATCAGAAAGTATTGAGAGTTTATCTTGGCTTTTACCCGAGGCTGGTTTGAGAAATAAACAGGCTCTGATCAGATTCATTCCTTTAAAAACAATGCAAAGTGAGTTTTCCACAACACAAATACATAAAAAGTTCAGATGAGTAACGCTGGAGACTAATTTCACAAGCAACTCTGAATCATGCAGGCTTCTTTCTACATCGTGTATATGCCTCTGCCCACTTCTGGAAGGTGCTTGCTCAGGCCTTATCTGTACCAGGATTAATCTGAGGGGAGAGAGCTCCTTTCTGCAGGTCAGTCCTTGCCCATCACCAACGCTTGACTAGAGCTGAGAAAAGTGGTAGTTCTTAGCATCCTCAGGTGACACGCCCATCTTATTACTGCTGGATGCCCAACACCTTAACAGTGCCTGGCACATACAGGTGTGCAATAAAAATTTGTTGATTGAATGAGCCGGAATGAATAAACTAATTTCAACTTTCATTTCCTGTGGCATGTATTGAGCTGTAAAATATGTCTTGGTTCCTTTATTTCCATGACATACACAACCCCAGTCTACCATGCTGAAGAAAGCATTGTATAATGGAATTACCATCTCACTTGTCAAAGTGGAAACTTATACAGTCATCAAAACATCACAGATGATTGGTTATCTCCCTCATTTTACTGATGATGATACACAACCCAGAGAGAGGATACAGTTGCCTCTGGCTTCCTTTTTCTGAACTCATTGAACACCTGCTGGGAGCAGGACTAGGCCAAATGCTGGGACAGCACAGGGGGAGGGACAAAGCTCCACCTTCACAGAGCTTGCTGTCCAGTGAACACAGGAGTTCCCAAACACTGGTCCTCAAACTAGGCCAGGCCAGCACACCAGAATCCCCTGGAAGCCTTATTAAAAGTAGAGCATATCGCCTGGCCAGTGTGACTCGGGGGTTAAGCATTGACCTATGATCCAGGAGTTCACAGTTTGATTCCTGGTCAGGGCACATGCCCAGGTTGCAGGCTTGATCCCCATTAGGGGGTGTGATTTCAGAGAGAGGAAGGGAGAGGGAGAGAGCAAGAGAAACATCAATGCTGAGAGAGTCATTGATCGGCTGCCTCCTGCATGCCCCTGACTGGGGACCAAGCCCACAACCTGGGCATGTGCCCTGACAGGGAATCAAACCCCGGTCGCCTGGATCCTAGGTCAACACTCAACCACTGAGCCACGCCGGCCAGGCAAGATTATTTTTAATTAAAAAAAAAAAAAAAAAAAAGAGTATCTATCAATGAATGCCAAAGCTAGTGGAAACTAATATTGTCTCAAAACCTCTCTCTGCAAGATACTTTATAAACTACAAAAGGTAAAATCTCTTTGCAGTAGAGAAACCTGGCAGGAGCCACCTTATAACCAATGACCAAAGTAACCATCGTCAGGAATGGAACTAATTGACTCAGGACCCTTAGGACCTAATCCACAGAGAAAGACACAGCATCACTCCTTGGCACAGCAGATGGTCCAGAGCACATAACCCAAATCCTGTCATGAGGAATCAAGACACACCCAAACTGGGAGACGTGTTTCGAAATCACTGACCTGTACTCTTCAATGATGCTGCCAATGTCATAAAAAATAAACAATGCCTCGGAAACGGTTCCAGATTAAGAGAACTAACGAGACATGGCAATGGAATGCAAGGCCTTGAGTTTACTTTTTCTATAAAAAACATTGTTGGACTACTGGTAAAATCTGAATAAAGCTTTTAAATTAAATAATAGTATTTATTGATGTTAATTTCTTGAACTTATTATATTGTATAGGTCCTGATTTTTAGAAAACAATGATATTTAAGGGTAAAGAGGCATCATCTCTGATGTCTGTAACTTTCTCTTCCATGGTTCAGAAAAAACTTACACACTAAGAGACATATACCTGCCTGTGTGTGTGCTGGGCTGAGAGAGAGAATGCAACATAGTCAAGTGTTAACATTCAGGTCATCTGGGTGAGGCTATTCAGGAATTCTTTGTATGATTCTTGCATCTTTTCTGTGCCTATTTAAAAATGTCACAATTTTTAAAAATTTAAATAGAGCTACTTGGGCTCTCCCCCAGAAAATCTTGATTCAGTAAACCTGGGGTAAGTCTAGATGTTTTTATTTTTAATAAGCACCCAGGAAATTCCCATGCAGCTCACCTACAGTAAGGGATCTAAGAAACGGGATGCACTGACATTTGCTGACGACCACACAGCTACTCAAGGACCAAGCAAAAACCACATCTCTTCCCTTCCCATCCATGGTTCCTTCCACCGTGTCATATACTTTATTAAAGTGCAATTAGGCACATTTTTAAGATTATCTCCAGTCAGTAGGTATCAAAACTGCAAAATTAGTGAAAGAAAAGAAGCAACAGACACCCCATGCAGGCCAAATCCACTCAATGTCAGTCCCAAAATTAAACTTTCCTCCCTTCCTAATCCCGGAAAACCTGCCCCATGCTCATTTCCCACTGAGTCATCAGTACGGTCGCCCAGCCACTGGCCTAGGCCAGAAACCTGGGAAAATCTTGAGCTCCTACTTCTCAGCCAGCCTCCAAACACTACCACCACGAGAGCCCAAAGTCTGTCTCCTCTCCTGCCCAACCCGCTCCCTTACTTCAGGACAGCTGTGAGCTCCCCTGACTGGTCTCCCTGCCTCCACTCTCCCCTCTAGCATCTTCAGAACATTTCAGATTCAGGCTTGCGGGGCCAGCTTCCCCTCAATAATGGGATCCATCCTGGCTGTCCTACAAAGGAGAGCTAGGTTTGCTCTTGTTAAAGGAAATGTATTGTGCCTGCTGCCCGGGAGGGAGTTATGAGAATGTCTCACTAACCTTGCTCCCCAGCCGTTTCCCTAGTAGAGGTCCTCTCGACTTCAGCACTTGAGGTTCACTGAGCTGCTTGGATCTGTGCGTTTACAGTTTTCATCAAATCTGGCAAAGTTTTGGCCATTATTTCAACTATTTGTTTTTGTCTTCCCTTCTCTCTTCCCTTCTTCAGAAACTCTAATTGCACATCTAACAGGCCACATAAAGCTGTCCCACAGCTCACTGACGCTGTTTATTTTTTTGCCACACTGTCTCCCTGTGCTTCACTTTGTTATGTGAAGTCCATTCATCGTTCACCATACCCACTCACATCTATGAGGTCACACTTGCCCTGAAACAACCGTTCTTTCCCCAGTAACCTGTGGGGTAAATGGGGTATGTGCCTGTGTGTGTGTGCGTGCGCCACGAATTCTTGAATCCTGGAACATCACTATGTACTCAGCCTGTAAAAGAAAGAGCAGCCTACCAAGCACCTTGTCTTGGGCCCCAAGCTCTGGGGTTCACAATTCATTTTAAAAAGAAAAGACTGAAGTCTTGTCAAGCCCAGGAGGGCTCTGGCTTCTGGCTCCATCTATGTAAACTATGACTCAAAGATGATTAGAATCTGAAATTCTTACAATAGAAGGCTCTTTCTGAAGAGCCTGGCCCCAGTCCTCACCAATTTTTATAAACAGACAGAGCTGCCCTGGGAATCGACAAGTTTCTCAGTCACGGGCTGAGTGGAAGATGAATGTTCTAATCTCGACCCTGCCCAATATGATCTCAAAGGCAACCTGCTGGAAAAACAAACGAGCCACGGGCAAACTGACAGGGTATTCTCTTCATCCTAAAAAAAAGAGGAACATACTGTTTTTGACTTGGGCATCCTAACAGTCCGTGGTGAGCGAGTGAAGTTCTGTGAAGTGGATTTATGGCCAGTGATGACAGGCAAAGGCGAGGATGATGGTTGTTCCAAGAAGAAACAGAAAAGAAAGTGACTTCCCTTGGGAGGAAAGGGAATGTGGCACGATGGGGAGTTGTTATCTCCTGTGAACAGGAGCTTCCCTCCTGCTCAGAGGAGTCAAAGCTGCTGCCCATCACCCTGGTTTGTGAAGATGGGTGGGAGGGATGGGCACCTCCGTTGGTCTGGGAGGTCAAGAAACTGAGCATCGTGCTGCTGGTGCCGGAGGGAGACAGTGCAGCCCCCGAGGGCTTCCTCTACCTCCTTCCGCTCCTCCTCTGGTCTACACAACCTCCCACACACAGAACGAGCGAAGACGCCAGCACGAGGACTCGCCTCGAAGCCTGCGTTATAGGGTTAACTGAGGAGACCTCTGCAGGTAGTACATGCACTGCAGAAGATACGGGGACTGAGGCCTCAGCAGGAGCCGATGGGCAAACACAGCAATTGCCATGGAAGGACCACATGAGAATAGCCCAGTCTGGAGAGACCTTCCATGGTGGCCACGGGAGGGGGGGGGGACCCTGCATGTCCACCAGACCTGACCAGCAGGGCCTTGCATGCCTCAGTGACAGGATGGCCACACTCAGACACACGCCCCAAAGCCCTGTGTGAAATCATCACTGTTATTCGAGTTTTCAAGGGGAAAATTCCCCTCCAGAGTGGGGACCTTTGCCAAATTGCTTAGTTACCGAGTATGTGTTTGCGGCTATATTTACTAACTCAGTCCTTCCCTTCCCTGTTTTAATCACCAGAAACCCTGTCGGTTTACTCCCTGGGCCTGGCTTTGATCTCAGGCTGCCAGGAGCACTCCTAAGACCTGCACCATGGGGACCCTCCCTCTGTCACAGGCCACTGTCTTCTCCCGCAGCCACTGAATCTATCTCAGGCTGTCCTTCCATCTCCTCACTCCCCGTCTCTTCAACAGGCTGGCAATGAGCACCCCCATGTCCCAACACTTTCCTGTGCACTTGGGGAGACCTAAACCATCTTCCAGGCTTGGCACCAGTGACTTTACACATCTTAATTTATTCAATCTTCACAATAATTCTATGGAGAAGATATCAACGCAAATGGAGGCACAGAGCACTGTAAGTAAGGTAATACTGTCACACTGGTACTAAGGGTGGGAGCCCAGATTTGACCCCGGAATTCCCACCACAGAGCTCATACTCGCAGTCTCTGCCCTCCACGGGCAGAGCACACCCCAGGTCATTAGCACCACGCAGCTGGGTGATGACTAGAGATGGAGTCAGGGAACCGTGAAGCGCAGGGGGCTGACTTTACCTGGGGTCCTCTGCATTGAAAAGGTGATGTCCCCAATCTGTCTCACTGGCCTTTGAGCCCAAACCATCATGACAACATCTTAGATGCACCCCAGGGCTCAAGACCAATTTATAGAACAAAGTTGTGAGTGCCTGAGGAGTGGCCTCCATTCCATGCTATATGGACACAAGCACTGGTTTGGCCACCACGTGTATGAGTGGGTTCTGTGCCTTCACAGCTCCCTTCCTGCTGCAGCAAGGGGGACATGTCATCTGGAAGAAATGGCACCTCAGGCTGCAGCCCAGACACCACTCTGCCCTGGAGGAGCTTTGGGCTTGGCTCCCTTCGCTGCTAGAACTTTCTTCCCCTCCCCTGTTGTTGAGCTCTTGCCCTGGGCCCTGCCCCTGCTCCCCATCCACCCCCTCGACCACAGCATCTGCTGCTGTGGACACATGGCATTCACTCAGCACATGTTTGTCAACACCGACCACGTGCCTGGCACTGATCCAGGGGCTGGCAATTCTGCATGAACAAAACAGGGGAAAAACCTGCCCTCATGGAGATAGTGGCGGACAGATAACAAACAAGATAAAGTAGTAAAATACACCCCTTTATTCGGAATCTGAACCTGGTTTCTAAGTTTAGAGAGCGAGAGTCAGATACAGACTGCCTGCTCAGAGTGGTGGCACCAATCAGTAGATGCAGAGATGCAAAGCAAAGGAGGGGAGGGGATGCGGCTGGGGTGGAGCTGCAATGGCGAAAGGTCTAGGGAGGGTGCACTGAGGGGGATTCTTGAGTAAAGGAGGGAGTGCGCCAGGCCAACAACTATAGGAAGTATACTCTAGGCGGGTGGGGGAACAGCAAGTATAAAGGTCCTGAGGCAGGAGTGTGTCTGACATGCCAATGGTCAAAGGTTGTTAGGGGACCACACAGCTTTCCCCTGCAGCAGCAGGGCCCTGCGGACAAACAGAACGAGGTCTGCAGTCTTGCTCTTTTCCATACCAGTCATGCAAACTTGAACAGATTCCTTCATCTTTTGAGTCCTTTCCCAGTCTGCCACATGGGAAGCTATGATATACAAAATCAACAGCACAGCATTGCAGCAAAATAAATGTTGTAGCTACCTATGTGGCTCAGAGGAAGGGAGAATCTCACTTTTTTCCAGTGTATCATTTTCGGGGGTAGAGGGAAGCAATTTAGAAGCAGGGCTCAGGACGTGTAGCTGGTTTCCCTCAATGTACTATCCACCTGCCACACCTCCTGCCTGGGGGTAACAACGACAGGAATGTCACCTATTACCAGGGGAAGGACTTGCGGGCCACTAAGCAATGTCATACCTGCTGCCTCCTTGGGACATCTCAACAACCTTCTCAGACTGGGAAAGGATGATCCAAAGATCACTGGCCCACCCACCAAACACTGAGCCTGCTTTTATATTATTTCCCACTCAGGCAAGAGGTGAGCTGGCCGTGAGAAGGGACAGCTCTCTGATTGCCAGTCTGCTTCCTGGGAATGGACAGAGGCATAAATACAGGGCCTCCAGGGATCAGAGGCTAGTCAGCGTGAGGATGGACCCCAGGGTCTGGCTCCTGTTGGGTGATTCTGTGGGGTCCTCGGAGCCAGAGCGGGGAGCAACATGAGTCTAGTGTGGGTACTCAGGGTAGCAGGGCTCCAAACAGAAGGGTGAAGAACAAATAAAATTAAATTAAAATAAAACCACCTCTTTCCTAATTTAACTGAAGGTCAATCCTGTCTGTAGTCAACTGAGACTCTTCTAATTTTGTTAGCTTGTCTTGTTTTAATCTCATTGAACAGTGTATTTTCAGACTGCCTGCCTGGGGCTATGCAATTCTATCTATAGAGTCAGAACTCACAGAATTTCCAAGCTAGGAAAGATGTCTGAGATCACTCAGGCCAACTCCCCCATTTTACAGATGACAACACCGAAGCCCAAGGAGGTTTGGTGACAAATCAAGGCCACTCTCCCACCACTGTAGAGCAGGAATTAAAACACCTCTGCTGCCTTGCAGTCTAAACTACCTTCTACTTCCCAAACACTCAGGAATCTACCTAATGTCATGGCTATTTTTGCACTAAACTTAATATGCCCAGAGACAAATTTCTGAAAATTCTACACTGTTGGTTCAGTAATTTTAATCAAAACGTCGCATTCTCTTCTGCCTTCCTAATAATGGTTTCTCTATTTGCTTCTGTGACTCCTCCACCCTGGGGTATTTTTTACTGCCTTTTAGTCTCATTCTATCATAAAAGAATGCCTTCTATTTCTAAATGTGTCTTCTGTCCCTGACGGCATCTATTGCCAACCAAGCTATGACCAGAGGGTACACAGTGCCATTCCTGGGCCACAGCGAATGCCAAGAAAACCTAAAGTCTTCTTTACTTGGCCCACTGAAAACTACAAAGGAAGTTGGTCCAATCGCTGTAGCTCCTTCTTTAAGAAAGAAGATCATTTCTTCTTTTCTAAGCAGTCATATAAGAGCAAGCTTGTCATTACTTTGAATGATTTCTAAGTATTTAATAGCTGTGTCATTTTATTTATTCTAAAGACAGGGGAGGCACAATGAGCTCGGCCAAGAGAGTGAGGACGGTGGGGGAAAGAAAGGACTTTTTAGTTTGGATTTCTTAATATAGTTTTCATTTTATGAGTATGGTTTGGAAAATTCATGGGTATTTCTGGATCTCAGAATAGGCATACATTTTACAGCTCAGACTGCTGCCCCCTGGTGGCAAAGTGCCAGCAGTGTAGAGAAAGAGCACCTGTCATAGGGTCACACACAGGTGACGGATGCAACTTCAAGTTTAGAAACTACAGATAAAGTTAAGTGATGGCAAATGTCCCACACTGATTAGACCCTTGTCTTGACACTTTACCATGACCCTTCCACGTCTGCGATTGTGTTCGTGTACCCATGTTCCTTTGCTCTGGAGGGGTCATCAGGACGCTGTATCTGTGCTTACAGCCTGGAGGGAAGCTGGTGTCAGAGCCTCTGGATGTTTCTGAGAGAGAAGAGAAACACTTCCAAGAACTATGGTGGAAAACTGCCACACACACACAGCTTCCTCTGCACCAGATGCTCGTTCATTTCAGAGCATTTGCTCAGGTGCACAGTCTTCAGCAGAGGACTTAACTGTCTGCCCCTTACAGCCAGATGAAACGATTTAAAGAGCCCCTTGCTGGGAACCATCACCTCCAATCTTACCATGGCTCCTGAACCTGCCTTCATGGCTTTGCTGACAATTTCCCAAAGGACCCACTGGAAATGTAAGTTTCCTAATCAATGTATCTAGAAGAACAGAGCTTCCTATTTACCATGGAACTGCTTTCATACGTTAAATGGGTCCACATTATCTGGCAAGCACTAAGAAAGTTGTGTTCCTTTAAAAACAGAACTTCCCACATATACCTGGTGTAGGAATAAGTCTCTATGGGAAAATTCAGCAACGAAATATCTAGTAGACTGGACACCCAGATGTGCCAAAGTGTGTGCACTGCAGCAAAGAGCCCGGTGCCTTCACTTCCCTATTTACAAAGTAAGTTTCTTATCACCTTACCAGCCTCACTGCTGTTTCCATTTTTAGACAAAAAAGGCTGATGGTGCTTTGTAGAAACAGTAAAGTGTCTCTGAAAAAAATCTCAGAAATAAGAGCTAGTTAAAAAGATAACATTCCCATACTTGGGTGGCCATACCTAACCTGTCCTAATAGCAGAACCATGAAATAATCTTATCATTCTACTCTACCCTAACTCCTTCCAGGAAGTGTTCATTCTCCATAGTGCCTCATACAAACCTCTGCAAATAGTATTAAATGAGTAAACTCAATGAAACCTTAATAATCAGTGTGCAGTCAGGAAGTTCCTTTGGGAATAGTAATTTTATAAAACTGTACTTGTAACAAAGGTCCACATTTCAACTTCAGTTAACAACTTACCATCGCACTAAAACAGACCTTCATTTCACCAACTCGCTAGTAATTGTGTTTTTTGCATATATGAGCCTCCAAGCTCTAGCCAGAAGATATTTACAACATTTCCAGAAAATTCCTTGATTAATTTTAAGATCTTGATCTAATGTCAGCACTAGCTGGGATGTGATCACATATAAATTCTGACAAAGGCTGAGAGGTGCATCCCGTGGCCACCAGCCTCTTTTCCTGAGAAGACCCTGTTTCTGGATGGGACCATTCATTCTCCAGACTTTCTAGTGGCCAAAGGTGGGCTTGTGGCCAAGTTTGAGTCAATGAGATACGAGCAGAAATGTGCGTGGTTCCTGGGTCTTCAGTGGGAAGGGCCTGCTCCCTCCTCCTTCCTACCACTGGAAAGAAGAGTTGGTGACTGGAACTGGTGATGTCAGACCACAAAGTCACCTTGGAAATGACAGCCACACGTGGTAAAACAACAATGTGAAAGGCAACAGGACTGCTAACCCTATGGACTAGGGTTAGGTTTGGCCACTAGAAAGTCTGGAGAATGAATGGTCCCATCCAGAAACGGGGTCTTCTCAGGAAAAGAGGCTGGTGGCCACGGGATGCACCTCTCAGCCTTTGTCAGAATTTATATGTGATCACCCAACCAGCCCAGGACTGCCACCCTATGGACTTTTACATGAGATATAAAAACATCACCTTATTAAACTTCTGGTGAGGAGGAGCTCTCTGTTGCTCCCCAACAAACCTAATCCAAACCAAACTCAAGCAAATGCAACCTGACGTCATCAGCCCTCCAGCCTTGCCATGTGTTCTTTGTTAGGAAACCATGGTGATACAGATTGTCACTGATGAGCCCTCACAGGAGACGCCAGTTTCAGCAGTTGTAGCCACAGAGTTGAGTCCCAAGGAGAAAGAGTTTGCAGCATGCTTTAAATGTACATAAACTGACTTGGTTCAGTCCAAAGCTGACTCCCTTGTTGAAACGTTCCCCCACCTCCTTTTTTCAGGGACCCACATTTCTTTCCATACAGGGTGAGATTCCTGAAGTTGCCCCTGGCTGCCCTACATCCCAGCCCCTTTTCCAGTGGAACAATGGAGGAGGCATTAAAAATAGAGCCTGTGGCCCGCAGTCCCCGTCCCAGTGTAGGTCCTCTCCCAGGAGGCCTCCCTGGGGACTTGTCCTCTGCCCGTGCCAGCAACTGAGTCACCATCATCCCTCATAACTGAAGGTGCCTAAAGGGGTAAATGAATCAATATTTCATAACCAAATTCCCAAACAGTCACCAGGCCCAGACAGAAATCTGCTGCTGAGGTTACTGAGACAGGGAAACTAAATGCATCCCCAGCCATCCTCAGACACTCTTGCAACACATCCATTCACATTTCCCTTCAGAAAACACGCCTGGGGCCACCCGGAATCACTGGTCAAACATTTTTGTCCAAAATACTTTGGACCCATACATTAGCTGCAACAAAGCTCCAAATTTCTTCTTTAAAAAAAATCGAAAACTCCACTCCCTATGATTTTTCACATTTATCATCAAGCCCCTCAGGCACAAGCCAACCAACTTTTGGGTTAGCCTCGTGCCCTCCAGATTACTGTCACCACCATTTGATTATCCACATACTGAATATTTTTAGGATACTGGGTAGTGGTTGGGGTGCTTGAAAACACACCACAGCCCCTGACCTCCTTCCCAGCACCCAGAAATAAGAAAACTCTAACCAATTAGACAACTTCACTCCCAAAGTGTCTGCCCCGAGTCTCTGCATCCTTCACAACCTCCCAAACCATCCACCTGCCTCTCTCTCCAAGAACAGGGAGCATGGATACCTGATGGACATTTTCCACACATTCCCTCTAAGGTTCCCACTCAGGGCCTGGTGCCTGCAGGGGAGGGCCAGCTTGGATGGGGCGAGGTGGCTCCCACCCCCTCCCGCTGAACCAGTACCTCCTTTTTCTACAGTCTCCTTCTGCCTCTCTCACCCTCTTTTCCCCTTTGCAGAGAACTTCTTGGCCTTGATCTCCTTGCGTACATTTGAAACTGGCTCCACTTCAGCCCTGGCTCCTCAGTGCTTCCATTTGTCTCTTCTCCTACAGGTCTCCAATTGTCTGACCCAGGAGCTACCTGCTTTTCCCACCTCTCGCTCCTCTGAGCATCACTGGAATATCTCTATTAGAAGAAGTGATTGCATGAGGTAGGCTGTGTCAAGGAAATGGGAAGATCTCACTTTTATTGAGCATTTACTATCAACACATAGTAATTCTATTTTTTTGCCCATGGTCCATTTTCTCATTTAATACTCACAGCGAATCAAAGTGGTTTGTATTGATACCCCCATTTTATAGATTAGAAAACAGAAGCTTTGAGTGGATAGGAAACTTTCCCAAGATCATAGCATATGATAAAGTTGTCACTCAAATCCAGGTTTGTGCAATTTCAAAGCCCACCTTTCTGTTATAGTCTAAAATAGTACTTCTCTGACAAATACATTAGAAATTACTAATATTTAATTAGTTACCTAAAAATTTATTTAACTCTGGATCCATGGAATTAAGAGAATGAGGGAAGGAGTTTGTCTAGTTGGGAAAGAATAGAGAATTGGTTTGGGGCTTTTGTTTTTTTACCTGAAGTTCCTTAAGAGAGTAGCATGGCAATTTTTAGGACCAAGATAAGAAAAAAGTGTCTAAATTCTAATTTTATTTTAAAAGAATTAGGAGTTTCATTAAGGTAAAAAATAAAGTTTAAGACACAGAGTCCACAGTTTAATTATCCTTAATTTTAGGCAGGAACAATACAAGCAAAAAGAGTTTAAGTAATAATATGTATAATTTGGGGATGCATTTTGTAAGTTTAATATGTAAAATAAAATTTGGCAATATGAGGTCCCCACTTCATATTTATTCTGCCAGCATAGACTTGGCTGCATTAGGTTAAATTCATACTTATGTTTCCAGAACTGTCAGCTTTCTCTAATACCAACACTTAAGAGAAAGAAAAAAATATTTGCTTGCTAATATGTGCCTTCTTTATTTGAAGGAAGTGAAAGAAGGTGGGTTAACCTAGGTGAACATCTCTAAAATTCTTATTATATATGCAGAAAATGGACAAAATTGTCAAGAAGGTGATTTATACAGAACTGGGAGGTGAACAGGCAGGAGCGACTGGATTTATTCTTAGCAGTTGGTCACTGGTTTATCTTTGTTAAACACATTTTTCATCTTCAGCTTTCAGCACTGCTGCTAAGTTCCATGAGAAGATGCTCAAAGGTATGTTACTGAGAGCAAGGGGCCTCTTTGTTATATGAAATTAATCTCCCCAGCCCCCACCCCGGAACCCCAGGGCCTACATCAGACACTTAAAATACGTGAATTCCATTTCCATATGTGGCTTGATCGCTTCCTGTCATCATGCTATTTGTGTCTGCTGTAAATCTTGCTGTTCTGGAAAAGTAACCACTTTCAGCGCCTTAGGGGGTACAGGGACCACGCCTTCCCTGTTCCCTTTCCTATTATTGCCTCCATTTCCTTGCCTCCTGAGAAGCCTCAGGACTGCAGGAAATCTCTAAGTGAGCACATCTCTGCCATCCCAGGGAAAATTCAGGTCACCCCAACCCAAGGTGCAGAAATGGGACTCAGTGCTCCCCCCTCACCATTTGTGCTGCAGCCTGCCTGTCACACGGGGGGAGAGAGCGAGAGAATGCAGGCTTCGGAAGCTTCTATTTGGAGTGGGCAGCAGTGCTACCTTCAGTCCTGAGGCTCCAGATCCTCTTACCTAGTTCAGCCTGCCTACTGGGCTTCAAAATGCCCTCAACTAAAGTTTAACTGCCCCAGGGTGCTTCTCTCCACATTCTTCCAAAACAAGTAAAGATCACTTTCATCATGAGGTATTTTAAACATACAGAAAAGTAGAAAGAATAATATTAACAAGCATCATGCCCATTACCCAGATTTTTTAAGGACACAGAAACTCCTGGGCTGGTGGACATTCCAGATCAGCTTTGCAAGTCAACCCTGCCCGATTTACTTCAGCCTACCTGGTGACATTCAGGGGCTTGATGTTCAGGGGTTTGTTATCAGCTAAGACATGTAATGAGTAAACTGTGTAATCAGTTTGCCTCCTCCCGGTTATTGGTAAGCTCATTTCTGCTGTTCAAGCCCAGAACCTATATGGAGCTCAGGGGCTCCAGGCCCTAACAAAGTATCACCTAGTAGCAAATGCAGCTTACATTTTGCTGAGTTCGGTGGTCACAATTATCCTAATTTATGGCTGAAAGAAATCCCAAGGCCCATCCAATTCAATCCCTTCATTATATGGAAAGCAAAACTTGAGTGTCAAAGGCGTCAGGGGCCAAGGTCTCACAAGGTCTACTTCATGGGATCAGGGCTGGACCCACATTCTCCACTGCGACTCAGGCTAATGTTTTTTCCATCATCATAAAATGTTACTTTCATAAGACATAAATTGAAATCCTTGTGTGCATGCTCTTCAGGATGAAGATAACCCTTATTACCTGCCCCAAGAGGCTCTGTCTGAGCTGTTGGCCAGTCTCTTAATGTCTGGTGGCCTGACATCAACGTCAGAGTCAGCCTGAAGTAACCACACCATATTCCATAGGGCCGGGCTGGGAGAGCAAACGAGACATTGCCAGAGGCCAACCAGCCTGCTGTGTCCTCCCTCCGCCCAGCAGTGGCAGACATCTCAACAATTCATGCTCTTACAGGCTTCCCTCTTATAGTCTCTATTCAAACAATCCGTTTATTAATCACAACTTCAGTGCTGTCATGTGTCCCTGAATCACCCTGATGAGACTGTAATCCCAAAGCTCCCAGCTACACGTTTATAAATTAGAAATCACTCTTAGAAAGCAATGTTATTTGCAATTAAATGTGTTACAGTTAGTAAGGGGCAGGGGGAATCGGGAGTGCTAGAGGGGGGAGCACAAGCTGGAATTTTAAGCAGGGTGATCAATGTAAACCTTGTGAGATGCCAACATTTGAGTGAAGACTGCACTTCACTGCAGAAGACACTGCATCTGCATCATCTAATGATGGAAAATTTTCAAGCAGACACACACAGACTGAAGCCATAAAACACTGATGAAAAGATGTACGTAAATAGCAATGAAAGAAAGAACATGGTAACGCTAATGAGATACATACAGGCAAACAGCTTTGGTGGGTCCTAGAATGAAGACAGGGTGGTGAGGAAAGGAAATGATCTACACCAGACCTTGACGAGGGAGAAAAGCGAGCGGTACGGGCCAGCGTGCAGAAAAACTATTAGAAAAGCAGATGGCATAACGCTGGGAGAGCGGAGCAGGTGGGAAGGCTGGAGGGCGTGGGAGAAGGGCACAGGAAGACTGGATGGAAAGAAAGCAGCGTAGATGACATGACAGAGCGGTCCTGGGGAGGGGAGGGAGGAGAGATCAAGAGGAAATGTTGATCTTGGAGTTGAGGCACAGTTCTTTCTCTGAGATGCATGGGAAGCAGAACCAAAGTAAGGATTCAGAGAAAGGCTGAGATGGAGAGGAAGAAGGGGACTCCACGCCCACCTCAATTTCCTCTGAAAAGTGTGAAACAAGGCCATACGCCAACAGTGAGAGAGCAGGGATGAGGGTTAGGAATTGGGCAGGGCAGGAAAGATTCAGAATAAGAATAAGCACCCTGAGAAATGTGCTCATGGGTCAAGTAAGAATAAATAAAAAGAAGCCTGGGGTATCAGTAATTGGAACCAAGAAGCCCTCGTTCAGCACTTTCCCCAAGATGCTCAACCACCCGGGACAGGCTCAACCACCCGGGACCAAGGGCAAGAAAATCAGGGACACATGGACAGTGAGGTGACAGCTCATGGGCTACAAGGGCCGTTTGATAAAACTGTTAGGTTCAATAGTATCTACAATAAAAATCAGTACAACATCATTAGAATATAAAGGAAATTATTGGAAAAAATAATTCCAATTTGGCTAGAATGCCTTTAGAATCTGTTTTAAGATTTGGGCACTAGCACACCTAATTTAATTTGGTCGTGGATAACCAAGATCGTAGAATACAACAGGAAAAATTCTACCTATTTGCTAATCAAAGAACCTTTGGAGTAATTAATATATTATTTTGTCAATCATGAAGTAACATTTAAGTCCCAACTTCCTACTTCATAATCAGCTAAGCAAGAGCAAGAGCAAATTGCATAGTTCTGAAGAAAATATAAACATAAACATGCAAACGGTATCTCCATACAGTACAGCATTTGACAAGTTCATCCTACATAATTCAAACTTTGCGTTTCACCAAAGCACACCTCTTACATAACCCAACACAAATACAGGGTGGGGCAAAAGTAGGCTTACTGCTGTGAATACTCAAAACACAGCTTATTCTTGTGTTATTAATTATTGTATTATTTTCCATACGAACTGTAAACCTACTTTTGCTCCCCCCATACATGTGCCCAAGCTCTATGTTTTAAATGTGTCAGTATTGACAGCATATTATCTGTTCATTTGGTTTTAATGTTTTATCTTTTTTAGACCATGTTTCTTACATAAAACATCTGGGGTTTCCAAAAATAATACTATTAAAATGATTCATTTATGTATTCAAAATAAACTCGTCTCTGTACTTGGCAAAGGGGACACATTAGCCAATGTTTCATTGGAATGACTATCAAAGGGTTCCGGGCTGTATGGTAAGCAAGGGAGGTCAGGAAAGCGATTATGAACTGTGTAGATGGGGATGGTCTGAGGCCCAGGAAGAGATGGTGAGGACGGTGATCACGAAGAGCAGTTCCCATGGCAGTGGGAAAGGGACGGGAAGACACAGGAAGTAAGAAATGTCAGAGAATGTTCGAGAAGGCCCAAGTTCACATGCAGTATCGAGCCTAACAATAATGGGTCCACATGTGAATGAGGAAGACGACCTGGACTGGAGGTGAAGGTCAAATGGGACCAGAAGGTTGAATTGCTGTGGGCCTACTTTTCCTTCTATCTATCCTTTGTAAAATCGCCACAGTGATCTTTCCAATACCAAAATCTGAACTAATCTGTTTCATGTTCAATAAATAATAAATGTCATCAGAGCCACTTATGTCAACTGATAAATGCCTGCTCATCCTTCAAGCATCTGCTCAAAGTCTGGCACTCACTTCTCCACAATCCCATAGCACTGCTCATAGTGTTATTAGCACTTACTGCTCTGTTGCAAATTCCACATAATCAATTCTCTTCTGAAACACAAGACCCATAAGGACAGAGTCAGATTTATTCATATCTGTACCCCAGTGCCCAGCACAAAGACAGGCACATTCCAGGCAAGAAGAATGCCATGTGCCCAACTAATTCAAATTTATTAAAGTAGAGGTTTTTAATAGGGACAAACAGTTGAATTTTCTGGGGGAATTTTTTCAAAATGCAGAGTCCTAGGCCCTTCCCAAGACCGATGGATTCAATCTCTGGGGCTGCACTTGGGCAACTGTGTTCTGGAAATGCTTCCTCAGGTGAGTTAGATGCTGCCCATGGTTCGAGGCCTCTGCTCTGGAGATGCTACTCCAAATTCTATGCACTCACGTTACTGACATCACTCATAAGGTCTGAGAGCAGAAGGTCACTGTGAAGAACCTAAGTTCTAGAGTCAGATGGATCTGAATTCAATTAGAAGCCTTAGTTTATGTGTCTATTGCCAATCAACCATGGGAATCTGGGCAAGTTCCTACATGTCTCTGGGCCTAGGCTCAGCCTTTACAACTCAGAGGTTGTTAAAATTAAATGGGACTATGCATAGCACATAATAGCCATTCAAGCTGGTACTGATTATGTCTAGTAATGGATCAAAGTCTTGGGCATACTCTTTCTTTTCAATCTTGTCTCTATTGTAATAATGACGATCTTTTGTATATTTGCGAAGCTTATTATTTTCCCCACAAAATGTTCATGTCGTTGACATCATTTATACCTCTTAGTAACCCTACGAAAGGGGGCAGAGAATGTCTTGTTCACTCACTTTCTAGATGAGGGTAATTGCATTGTATGGAAGTGTAAAGATTAGCCTTGAGCACATCTGGATGTCCAAACTGGAACAAACACCTTCCTGCTCTTCTCACTTTGATCATCAACTCATCAGAGCTCGCCTGCCCTCTCCCCAGGTAGACACACAGGTTTGCAGGGAGCTGGGAAAAAGCCCCAGGTAAATAGCCATTGGTTTAGTCATAATCTACTCAGGATGAGATGAAAGCAGCATGCCAAAAGAAGTAAAACTTCTTTCTAGAAAGATAAAATTCCAGGCAAAGAGAATGCCATGTGCCAAGATGCTGAGGTAGTAAAGAGACAGGTGCATCCAAAGAATAAGCTCATGGTTGATTCTGATATGCTGGAAGGAAGCATCCTGGCCAGATCACGGAGGGCCCTGAATGACATTTATACTTCATTTGTTTGGCAATGCAGAGTCACTAAAGACTGTTAGCAGAGAAATTAATGGTTTCAACACTCTACCCCTGGCTTTCTGAATGAATTAAAATGGGGATAGTAATAGTAAAAGCTAAACACATGCTTGGCACTGCCTTAAGTTCTTTACAAAAATTAACTCTTTTTAAAAAACCCAAAAAACTAAGGTCATGGATACAAAGAACAGAAACAGATTGGTGGTTGCCACAGCTGGGGGCAGGGGGGTGGGGGCACAAGCAGTGAAGGTAATCAAAAGGTACCAACTTCCGGTTATAAAGCAAGTAAGTCCTAGGGATATAATATACAGTGCGGTGACTACAGCTAATAATACTAATACTAATAATTGTATATTTGAAAGCTGCTAAGAGAGTGAATCTTAAAAGTTCTTATTATAAGGGAAAAAATGTATAACTGTGTGGTGATGGATGTTAACTAGACTTATTGTGCTGATCATTTCCCAATACATGCAAATATTGAATCATTATGTTGTTCACCTGAAACTAATCTAATGTTATATGTCAATTATATCTCAATAAAAATAATTAACTCATTTACTCCTCATAGCCACCGTTAGGCAGGTCCTATCATGTCCTTCGTGTCACAGACGAGGAACAGAGGGCAAAGGGATGTTAAAGAACTTGCCTTGGCCACATGGCTGATAAGTGGCAGAACTGGGATTTCCTGGTGGCCTGACTTGAGGGGCAAAACTCATTACTTCTTGGTAACTCCCAAGAAACAAAGAGAGACAGAGCAGTTAAGAGATGGTGGTAGTGGGAATGAAAAAGAAGGGAAAGAAGACTTGATTTAGAACAAATAAATGTAGACTTTTAATGATTATTATTTAGTATTTGTGGAAATCTACCTGCCAGCTAGATCAAAGAAAGCTTCCATTAAACATTTTCTAAGTGGAAGGGTGGTTGGTAAGAATGACTCATCTTCTTCACCCATGTTTTACAGGTAAGGAAACACTCACAATGTAAGAATTCTCCTCTCTGCGTCAGGCCCATTATTTGGTGTGATGGGACCACTGCCTTATGCCTCACAGACACCAAACAGGTAACGGCTCCAGCCAAAGGAAGAACAGGCACCCAGGCTGCATTTGCTCTCAGCACCCCTCGCCTTCTGAGCCATGCTTTCTGGAAGATACTTGGCAATGAGAGGGAGAAAAATATAAAGACAAAAAGAGTTAAGAAGGATCATGAAAGAAACAGAACTGAACCACCGGCTATCTTTGAAAATGACCAGAAATCTAAAAGCATTAAACATTTCCAACTTGCAGCTGAGCTGGGGGGAAAGATAGTGATAAATGAAAGCATGCTCAAAGCATGGCCTCAACTGTCCTGGTGTCCTCCTGGAGGAGAGCTGGACGTCTCCATGCCGAGAGAAAAGCCCCATCTGGCTGCTTGGAGGCCCTCGCTGACCTCATGCTCTTTCACTGAGCTCATCTTGGACGGCTTCGTGGAGAAGAAATCACGTTTGATGTGCTGCTTTTAATATCTGTCCTTGTTTTCTGACCTCTCTTTGCAAAACCTCCACAGGGTTTCCATTCCAGGCTTCCCTGGAAGACTCTTCCCATGCTGCCATCCTGATGTTTATCAGTGGACTCCGCAGAGGTCATGCCTTGGGTGAGTTTGCCACGTGACATTCCTTGTAGGTAGCTGGGATGGAGGCTGGCTGGCTGCTCTCCCAGCCGTGTCACTTCCCTTCCTGATCACCCGGCTACTCCATTTCCCAGCCTCTCTTGCTGCTAGGGGCACCCATGTGACTGAGTTCTAGGTGAGGAACGTGGGCAGAACGATGCATGCTATTGTCAGGCTGGCCCATAAAACCCTCCCAAACACATTGTGAGTTCCACTTCAGTCATGTCTGAGGTGCCAGTGAGCAGTACAGATCTGTGGGTTTGGAGCCCATGAGAAAAGCAGGAACTTGAGATAGAATCACTGATAGAGATGGGACTGCCCAGAGATTGGAGAGTGAGGGAGGACCGAGGGGAGATCTGTGAGGGCCCCTAGCACTTTAATAGGTAAGACTAGCTCAGGAAGCTGGAGATGCATTCTAAGAGAGAGAGAGAAGCAGGGTGAGGTTTTCATGAAAATTAAGGAAGGAGAGAGTCCCCAGGAGGCAGTAACCAAAAGTGGCAACTGTCACTGCAAGTTCAATAAAATGAAGAAAGGTAAAGTCTGCAAGGTTTGCCAGTGCCAAGGTCTTTGACAGCATTCGCCAGCCGCTGATGGGAGTGAGGAGGGAGGATTTGGGGGTGCAGGACAGTCTTTCAGAGTTGCACACTGACTCAAGAGTGCAGAAGTGTAGACAGGGGGCATAGACTCTCCATGCTGATGAGGGAGCGGAAGAAAACAGCAGCAGGAAAAGGTATTTTAATAGAAAGACAAAGTAATTTAGAAAATAGATCTGCTTTATTTATCCCAATTTTGTGAGTAGGAAAAAGGGTGGCTAGATAAAGAGAAAGCAAAAGACAACACACATACAAAAAACAAAAATCCAAAAATTAATATACAAAAATGTTCAAGGTAATTATCTTTCAGTGGTACATTCATATGTGGGTTTTACTTTTCTTTGTAGTTTTATGCATTTTCCAAATTTCCTACAATGAATACTGCATTGCATGTGTAACAGTAATGGGGTCTTGGTTTGGGAGTTTAATGGAAGAGACTCAGCATGTTTATAAGCAAAAGACCAAAGAGCAAGTGGCAAGATGAAGGGGTAGTTTGTGAAGCACAGTTCTGGGGAGGTGGGAGGCAGGGACGCAGGTTAGTGGAGAAGCTCTCATCTGATGCTTTATTTCCGCAAGGCCACCACTGAGGGGAAGTGAGAGGCATGGGCTGCAGAGGCCAGAGCTGGGAGTTGACAAGAGCGAGCACTGGAACACGTGGTCAGACTCGACCACCTCCAAGCCCCAGCACTCTCCTGCTAGTAGGTCCCGGGCTAGATTGCCCTGCCTTGTTTTCTCAGCCTGAACAGACTTCCTGGGGCCAGACTTCTGGCTCAGAACCTGAATTCCTCCCTTCCTTCTTTCAAAAATTAATTTTCCTGTCCACCCCTTTGTGATCCCACTCCAAGCTGTCATCATTACCTAGACCTGCAGAGAAAAGCACTCCATGAATTAACTCACCTTAGGAAGCTGACACTGAATAATGACTAACCCTCTTCCTTCCAACTGATAAGAAGTCGCACTGTAACAGAAGACGTCTAGCCATGTGTTTTCGTCAAGAGGTGAGCACTTCCAACTCTCACACTTGGCAAGAGGTTTTTTGGGTTTTTTGTTTTGTTTCTAGATCAAAAAAATCAAAATGAAAATTGAAAATATTTTAACTGAATATCAATATCCCTTCTTGATTTAAAAAAAAAAAAAATCTCTCAGGAAACTTGGAACAAAGTACTTCCTTATTCTGCTGAAGAGAATCTAAAACAAAACCAATGGAAACTTCATTTCAATGGTGAAACACTGGGATTTCTTTAGGGTCAAAAATGAGACCCAAGTTTTAGGTCTACTGGAAAAACTAGCACTACTGGAAATCTGACCACTGTTTCACCCGTGTCACAGGTGACTGACTCAGTCAGGGCCACCGCTGTTGTCAGTCACTTGGCCCTGCTGGTGGACAGGCATGGAGCCAGACTCCAAAGCAGTTAGAAGAAACTGGAGGGTATAAAAATCCTGGTGTGAATGGAACAGGGGCTTCTTCTAGGGCCTGGCAATCTCTTCACCCCCAAAGAGGCAAGACAGGCCACAGCCAGGTCTTCTGGGGACACGAAGACCTAGGAAGCTTGAGATGAGCTCTGCTGCTTTCTCATTTCCATCATCAGGTGGTGAGCTTAGCTTTAATTGAAAGAAATATGAAAGCAGAGCACCAGGACCTAACAGTGCTTTATTCAGATGTTGGGATGTGAAATGACATAGTCTTTGTTGAATAGTCACAACTAATGAAGTAAACAAATAGTCTTAGTGAGTTGGCTCATCTACTGAGAGGTCCCAAGTGAGATAAAACTTGTTTGTGTCCTGGTCTCCATCACAAGTGAAGGGTTATTTTTTCTATTGTATTTTTCCTGTTAAATTGTTCTAATATGAAATACTGTGTTCACCCATCTGAAATATAAACTACTTATATTTGAATGGACACCCAGGCTAGAGAAGCTTATTTTTTAAAATTATATTGGAAACAGTGTAGAAAATGGAGGTCCCGGTGCTATTTGATGATCTGAAAGAAGATTTGAAACAGGAGCTTGGGTCTGTTGTCTCCCTCAGCAGTGACTTCAGTCAGGGTGACTCTGACATTTTCAAACCCTACAACTGAATGCAAAGCTATGCAACTCCAAGGAACAGTGGAAACTTGGAGGGGGCCTCTGTTCCACACAAGTTATCGTTAAGACACCAGTTTTCCCTCTATATATGGTCCCCTCTTCTCTTTAGTGTCACATTTGGGACACAGTAATTTTTAACAAGGCTCGGAATACCTGTCCTGTCATACCCCAACATCATGCCTCTCTGGGGTCTTGCCATCTTCCAAGGGTGCTGTCGAGAACACAGAGCTCACTCCCTGCTTCTATTCCAGGGGAATGTCCACCCCCATTTCTCCAAAACAAATTGCTTCTTTCCTCAACCTTTTTCCTCTCTTTTGTTCTTGCACAGTAGATATTAACTATTAAATCCAGATTCTTAACCATTAGCTACCAAAAAAAAAAGCTTCCTTATCCTCAAAGGCAAAGAAAAATTAATCATTTTAATCCCCTAGGGGGTAGAGAGAAATATGTGTGTTGCACCCTTCTAGTGCATCAAAGAATGAACAGAAAAAACTGTTTTGTTTCCTATTAAAACAGTCCGGCCCCCCAGCGTGGCTCAGTGGTTGAACATCAACCTATGATCCAGGGGATCTAGGTTCAGTTCCCTGTCAGGGCACATGCCTGGGTTGTGGGCTCGATCCCCAGCAGGGGGCGTGCAGGAGGCAGCCGATCAATGACTCTCTCATCAATGATGTTTCTATCTATCTCTCTCCCTCTCCCTTCCTCTCTCTGAAATCAATAAAAATTAAAAAAAAAAACAACACAAAAAAACGGTCTGACACTTGTTTGCTATCACACTCTGATCATGAACATTTACTGAAATTTGCAGTGTGGGAGTCTCGGGGAACTGTGCTCTCCTGCTGTTTGTGATGGGGTAACTCAAGGAAGGGTGTAGTAACAATACTTAAGGCAAGACCACCTCCATCCTATGGCTTGTGCTGCTAAGAAAGCCTAGGAAGGCAAGTGGGCAAGGGGTAGATTCTATAAAAATCATATTAAACAGAGTTTTATAAACTTTTTTCCACTTAAAATATATTGTTGACATTTTCTCATCATTAAATAATCTTCAATACTACTTTTAACAGCTGCTTAATCTGTATATGTACATGACTTCATTTTTTTTTTTAGCAAACAAGCCCATATTACTAGATATTTTCATTTTTTCTTATTTCTGGCTATTATACGCATTGCTTCAATTCCTTGTAAATAAACATGGTTTGCATCCTTGATATTTCATTTGGATGCATTCCTAGAAGTAAAATTGCCAAGCCAAAGGATGTAAGGATTTTCTTTAAAAACTAACAAACATTACCAAAATGCCCTCTAAAAGGCCTGTGCCTATTTACATTCGCACTGTCAACAGAGAATGCTAGACTGCAATCCTCAAAAGGCGACCTCTCTGTACTCATAAACTCAGTCTTCAGTCCCACAGGATCTTCCCTGCAAGCATCCTGTAGTAGGCTGTTACCACAGCCTCTATGCTTTCAAATGTCATCGGTTTCTTCTGTTCCAGATTAAAAGCACTTTGCTTAACTTCAAAATTTGATAAATGCTAATAAACCGATACATACATACTATGCACTTTTCATTTGAATGGATAATGAAAGCTAACCTGTAAGTATCAAATGCTTCATACCAGGCCTCATCATAAGTACTATAGATGCACACAGATAAGTCTTCACAACTCAATCAAGTTAAATGCTCTTATTTTTGACAGATAAGGAATCTGAGACACAAAGAGGTAAAGTGGCTGAGCTGAGATTAAAACCCAGGCATTCTGGCTCTAGAGTTCAGATTGATCCACTATATTTTATTGCCTCTCTTCTATCAAAATTAGCCACAAATTGACCTCTTAGAAATAACACAAATAACCTTTTTGACTGATTACTCCCTAAACAGCAAGGGCACAAAAATGTATCCAAAGGAGAAATAAAATGCCATCCAGATATTCCAGCCCCAAAAGTTCTTCCAGCCAATGTGCTCACAGGATAGCACCTATCCAGATTTCAGTTTATTGCTCTAAATCTTAAACTTTGATCTAAATGTATACTCTATCCAGATGGCTCTAAACTTTAGGCAATCATATGAGGTTCTGCCCTTTCCCCAAACACACCAGCAATGGTTTCCAATGTGGTTAGTATATATTGACTAAGTTAAGGAAGTAAAGCTTAACCCCAAGCTGTTCTAGAGCATAGTTAGCCTGGCTCCTATTATATCCATGGAGGGCACTTCCCTGCATATCAGAGACAAGGCTGTATCTGGAAAAAGCAGGGGGTCCTTCTCTATGGTATTTATTCCAGAGAAAGTATCAATTATCACCATGAAATACAGGCACTTTGATCAGGATCCAGTGGAGTTGGAGGTTCTGACTGGTAACTGGAAAAAAGGAACAAGCTCTGCAATTAGCACCAACTCACTCTGAGGGAAAGTTCTAATCGCTGGAAGGACACGCCCTGTGGCCACAAGCAGCATCTGCCTCTAAAAGTGAGCACCAAGAGCAGAAAACCTTGTCTTATCTCACCCATGTAGAGGTTCTCCTATTTCCTGGTATGAGTGTTTTTTTATTGTATCTGGAAACTCTGAATGTTATGTTGCCAAGAACACGTGATCTTAGAAACGCCCGAAGGTGCTGAGCAGTGCCCATGCCACACTCCACATGGACGACTGCTTTCAGATGTCACCAATGTGCTCAGAGTTCTCACAAGGACAGACATACCAATCTCCTCATGAGATCTTCAAAGTGAGAAAATCACAAGATAAGGATAATTTGTTCTTCCCACCAATGGATGTCAAATATCAGAAGGAAAAACCTAAAAAAAAAGACTTTAAATTCCCCCAAGCTTCTCAAGTTTGAAACACATATTCCTCCCCAAAAAGACTCCTGATTCTTGTTTCCATACCTCCAATCTATAAAACAGAGAAAATACACACTCTGCCAGGCCTTTTGCTAAGAGCTATTTATTATGACAAAGCCAGTGTCACTGTCCACATGAAGTAATCTGGGCCTGAGCATGTTAGGCGCCTGGCTTAGACGGCCGTGTCATTCCTTGAGCTATACAATATCATTTTGGCAAAAAGCAACTGGCTGTATGCTCTCACCCTCAGGAAACCATCCAACACCTCCTCTCATCTAGTCCATCACAAGCACGCCATCCACTCAGACACACTGCCCTTGCCCTGGACATTCTCTGAGGGCATATTCTTCTTCTGCTAGGAAGGGGAGGGGCCCACACCTCCTGATGGAGTGGAAAGGTATGAAGATGACAAGGTGGCATGACCCCTGGTGAAGAAGCTTCCCTTTGTGTAGCAAGGTGCAGGAGGGACTACAGCCTGGGTGGCATTCCCGCAGAAGAGCTAATGGTGAAAGTGATGAATAGAGAGGCTCTCAGAAGGGGCCCAGGACTCTGCAACCTTCCCCAAGCAGAAGGGTCTGTGAGCATCCTGCCAGCTTGTTCTCTGCAGCTGATTCTACTTGAGAGCAAACTTGCCAGAGAAAATGGAAAAACACATCTTAGAGATAAATCAACAGCAGTTCCAAGTTTCTGTTTCAATTGTTTTGTGTTGTGGTCTGCCCTTGCTCATGATTATGTGGCAACGACCTAGTGGAGCATGTTCTCTTGGGTCAAATGATGAGGTATGCTCTAGAGTTAACCATCCACCTGGGTGGTCTGTTATAAGATCAGTCCCCCTTTAGGGAATCATTGGATTTTAGAGCTGGCAGAAATCCTAAAGATTGACTGCTCCATTACTCTACTTCTGTTGATGAAAAGATGAGGCCCAGGGAGGTTAAGTAACTTGCACAAACTTCCACAGCAATCCCGTTACAGAGCCAGGAATGGTGCAGAGTTTCCAGAGGGTGCAGGATCCTTTCTGTCTCAACACAGTAAATCTCTAGACTCTATGATTTTTGGATAAGCCTGATTTCAAAATTGATTACAAACATTGTAATTTTAAGTGGAGCTATCTAAAAACAATTCAAACCTCCAGGTACTCTAAATTTCTCTACTTCAGTGGAGCAGCGAATACAGTGGACCCTTGAACAACACAGATTTGAAAAGTACAGGTCCACTTATATGCGGATTCTTTTCAACAGATACCTGTACTGTTTTTATCCACAGTTGGGGGTCTGCGAATGAGGAGGGCCAGATGTATACACTGATCTATGCCATTTTTAAAAATATATGTTTTTATTTATTTGAGAGAGAGAGGGAAGGAAGAGGGAAAGAGAGATAAAAACATCAATGATGAGAGTCATTGATCAGCTGCCTCCCACACGCCCCCTGCTGGGGATGGAGCCCACAACTCGGGCATGTGTCCTGACTGGAAATCAAATGGCGACATAGGTCGATGCTCAACCATTGAGGCACGCCGGCCGGGCTATACCATGTCTTTTAATCCTCACCCAAAGATATGCTTCAAGCAAGAGGATTTCAAATGCTTTAAGAATTTATTTAACTATTACCCATCTGTCTGAGCCTAATGACTCTTTCTGTAAAAACAACGGGCTGAGCCCCTCCCAGTACACTCATGCTATTCTGAGGTAATTTCCCTTGAGTGAGAAGCTCCCTTGGAAGTAGATGTGCTATTTGGCAGGATACAGCAGAAGGAGTTCCACATTCGTGACAGTAGAAGTCCCCTGACTCCTGCTTAAGCTCAGTGGGATTTCCCATAGTTAGTAGAGACATGTCAGTTTTAAGGATAGATTGAGCATCTATAGTCTCCACAGAATTTAGGCCTTAACTCTTCGGATCAGGCAGTGATGAGTCATTAGACACACCTCTCACCTCTGTCCCTCACAGTGCCTCTAACTGGCTGAGTGAGCCAGTGAGTGGCTGCCTCTGTTGGGTGATGGGTTGACTGGTTGCTGGGAGGAGGACCTGCTTCGTAAAATAACACAAAAGAAGGGTTAAAAAAATGTCTGTATTTTAAGAAATTTCTACAGAGAACAGAAAGTAATTCTGACACTTATAGTACCAAACAGATAGAAAGTAGAGCTGGGCAGTAGGGTGGAATTGTTTATCTTCAAGTGGAAAAGAGAAAACCACTTGACAGAAGGTGAAATTCAGATTTAAAAACTGACCTATTTTTTTGTCTTAATAACAGTGACTTTCAAAGTTCACTTACTAAATAGATTTCATTTATATTCTGAAGTACTGCAAATAATAACCTGAATTAACTACTATCAAGCAAACAGTGGAGATTTAAGGAACACTCCAGAATGGATTACTGCTATGAAATATAACTTCGAGAGTTAGATAAACAGAGCTGATTATGGAAACTGTACATTTTTAGTTTTTAACACTTTATATGGAAAATTTCAATAGCACAACAGAGTATCGTTTCAGTAGTACAATTACAATGATATAATGAATCCTTCACGTCCCCAGCATCCAGCTTCAACAACTGTCAACACATGCTACACACATGCCAATCTCGTTCTACATGCCCTCCCCTCCAGCCACACTGAGGCAAATCCCAGACACCCTATCAGTTCATCCATAAATAATTCAGTGCACAGTTCACAAAGATCAGGGGCTCGTTAGGATTGTTTGGTTTGACATAACTACAACACTATTACCACATCTAAAAAGTAATCATTCTTTAATACCACAGTCTCTGTTTCAATTGAGAATGAATCTTTTGAGAGAATTCCATAGTAATTTAAAACACTTTATTTTTTTCCTTTTTATTGAATTTATTGGGGTGATACTGGTTAACAAAATTATACAGGTTTCAGGTGCACAATTCAACAACACATCATCTATACACTGTATATTGTGTTCACCACCAAAGTCAAGTCTCCATCCATTGCCATTTATCCTCCCTGTACCCTCCTCTGCTTCCCTCCATCACCCTCCCCACTGGGCAATCACCACATTGTGGTCCATGTCCATGAGTTTTTTCTCTCTTTTTTTTCTTTTCTGCTCAATCCCTCCACCACCCCCCACCCAGCCCCCCAAACTCTCCCAACAGCTGTCAGCCTGCACTCTATGAGTCTGTTTCTATTTTGCTTGTTAGTTCATTTTGTTCATTAGATTCCACATGAGTGGAATCATATGGTAGTTGTCTTTCTCTGACTGGCCTATTTCAATTTAAAGCACTTTAAAATATTTTTCACATTAAAATAAATATAAACATTATGTATAAGCATAAATATATAATGCTGTAGAATGCAAAATTTGCATGAACTTTTTTGATTTGTATTTTTTTAAAATATCTTCAAACATTCATACACAGAATTTTACATAAATATATAAATGCAGTAATATAAAACTATTTGGGGTTTTTTTCTTAGACCCCTTTTACCTCATATAACCATACAATCTAGTGCCTGCGTTTCTGATTTTTTCCCTGAGTTTATATTACTCCTGTAAGTACTGCAGAGTAATGATGAACTATAAAGTCCCTGTGCTATTTGAGTTTACATTCTAGAATTACATATACTTACACATATAAACATATACTATATATATATTATGTGTGTGTATATATATATTATAGTTTTCTGAATCTTGATTTTTTTTACTCAACACTATCAAATCAACTGGTTTAGCTCTATTCATCCTTTTAATGCTTATATAATACTTCACTATATCCCATAAATTGTTTAATCTCATGTTGTTTTGTACAGTAACATGTTATACAGGCTGTGGCCTAGGAGCATTGGGCTATACCATAGAGCCAAGGTGTGTAGTAGGCTATTCCATCTAAGTGTGTGTCAGCACAACTATAATGTTAGCACAACAGAACTGCCTAAGCCTCTAAGGACACATTTCTCAGAAAGTATCCCCACCATTGTTAAGTGGTGCATGACTGTATTAACTACTATTATAGTTATTTCCCAACAGAATTGAAACTGGGCCAACAAATAAAATATATGTCCAAAATACTGTATATTTTGGAAGTTCTTTCCCGAGGGAAAAAGAGCCAGGAATTGAGGTAGGAGCTTGAATAATATTTGTGTTTTCAATGGAGTTTTTAGTTTTAGTCAAATAAAATGTCCATATTCCAAATGTTTAGAGTTTGAGTTCCACCACTGAAATTATTCCTATATTTGAATAATTCTTGAGACAAACTTGGAATCTTATGTAAACATACAGAGCTGTTTTCAGTGACTAATTAACAGAGACTTAATGTGGCCAAATGGAAATGGACTTCATTTTTTTCCAAAATACTCCACCTGCCACAATTTCATCTAGAAACTGGCCAGTCAGGAGCTCTCATGTGGTTAGTGGTTAATCAATAAGAATTAATAGGGCACCTTCCCAACAGCAGACCCACGCCACTTTGGAGACCACTGGAATGCAATAGTGTTTAACAAGTGTGTGAATTCTTCTGACTCTCTGGCTCTCCTTCTATATCATTGAAATTACCATTTCTGCCTCACAAGGTCACTTATATAAATGAGATCTTAACACAGTAGGAGGCTGCAGCGCAGGGCAAGAGCTCAGGGGGCCACAGGGCATGACTGAGCTCAGAGCCCCACACAGGCCTGAGGAGGACAGGCAGCCTCTCAGGTGGGTCTGTGGGACCCAGAAAGCCCCAAGGTGACAGAGGAAACATGGGGGAAGGGGTGTCTGGGGCACTCTCGGAGGGAAGAGGGTCTGCATCTAGGGTGGCAGTGAGGTGGGACGGAGGTCTCAAATGTTGTCGAGAGATAAGACTGCACATCCCACTAAGTCATTCCCTTTGTTGCCAGTCAGTCCCATGAGTCTGACAGGGTCATGGAGGTGGCTTTGAAAGGAAGCACTGGAGAAGTGAATCGCTTCCTTCTTTCATTGTTGGATGACTAATAGAGAAATCTTGTTTTTGTTTTCTGTCATGGGATTCTGTGAATATTTTAAGAAAAAATAGACACTTTTTCATATATCCCAAAGCCTGCTTTTAAACTCCTCAGGAGATCTGGGGAGAAAGAAGGCCCACACACCTCTCTCTTCCACCAGAGAAAGAAAACAAGGGCACTGATGGACAGCTTCGCGCAAAATGGAGACGCAGACTTCTCTCATGACTGTTAAAGCATGACCTGAAAAAATCCTCAGAAAATGGAACAAACAGCTCACGTGTCCACCTTGGTCATTGGAAGAAATCAGAAAAGGAGCATCATTTGGTGAAATGAAACCTTTTGAGTCCTGAGTGCTTCACAGTACTGGGGGGCCCTGCTGTGGTGGATTGTGCAGTGGGAGCTGCGGTAACTGGAGAGATGCAAGAAATCACCAAAATCTGGCAAGTCCAGCAGAGAGAAAGGCGAAGTACTGCCTGAATAGATCTGCACCAGTCTGCGTAAACTTTCAAAAGCTAAGCAATGGCTGAGGCATACTGCCTGTGTTCCCAGGTTTCATCCTCATGGTTGGGGGTATAAACATAATTTGTGAATCTCAAAGGGGACACATGCTCATGTCACAGTGAAAGTTATGTTTAATCATTCAGAGCTTTAATAATCTCATGATTGCTAAAAACAGGGTTCAAATTAAATGGACTCTTAGAAACTACTTTCTCTAGTTGAAATATTCCTGTTTTAGTTGTCAGTTTCTAATTTATTATTACTTCTTCACAAAATCACTTAAATTGGAAGTTTGATTTCAACCAGTCAGTAACTTTTAAAGGAAGTCTGGCCTTAATCCTTCTCTTATTTTCCAAAAATGCCATGACATACCCAACATGTCATTCAATCAACAAGTGTTTTTGCAGCCATACTAGGAGACTGAGCCAAGAACAGTCATGTAAACAAAACATAACACATGGAAGTTCAGTAATAATGCCAAACCATGAACACTGGAGGTACAGTATGAATTATATGTTTAACTCTCAAATACTGCTGGGAAAGACAGAGCCCTGACTTCAGTGTGGAGAATCAGCAATGTTGCCTGGAATGTCCCCGAAGTCTTGTGGAAGACATTCATATTGATTTGAGCCGTAAAAAATAAGCTGGAAAATCAGAGAGGCAGAAGATATTCCAGGGCAGAAAAATAATGTGAATAAAGGTAAGAAATCTGGTCAGTGTCGATAAATTTCTTAAAGGCAAGCTTTGTCCCGATTCCAGGGCCAACCACAGATTAAATTAATAAATAAGTTTCCCTGCTATCCTCCCCTCTCTCCTCTGTGGCTTCACAACCCCAGGTCCCTGGCATGCAGGGCCAGCTACAGAATTTGCAGAACCCAATACAAAATAAACATGCAGAGCCCCAGGGGAGCAGAGAAGTGAACCTCCCTTTTCCTTGGGCCCACTGCTCTAACCTGCAGGGAATAAGTCACCCCAAGAGATTGCAACCTCTGTGTGGGGATGTACTGGGTACCTGGACCAGGAGTAGATGAGAGGGCAGGATGGACATCACCTTGCCCAGTCTGAGACACCAAGGGTGCAGAGGAACATGGGAACATGGGCCTCCCCAACCAACGTCCTAGGACAGAGTTCTGAACTTACTACTGGTCCATAATTCACAGTCTCTCAATCAAAGCCTCAAGCTTAAAAATTAGAAAGGGCGCTGGCAGAGACATGGCCAGATTTAATTCCCTTCCAGCACGACTTTTTTCTTAACCTGTGAATTCACCTCAATGAGATTCCAAGAGTCAGACCCTGTAAGACCCCCAACAGATCCTAGGAGACCAGCAGCCTGCTCTTCTCAGGGCTGCAGTCCATGGTGCCAGTTTCCAATCTCTTCCACACGCCCCTTTTGAAACTGCACCAGTCATGTGGCCACTGGGAAATAACTCAATCCTTTCAGCTCCTGTGGACATTAGACAGGGTTTCTCCACAGGAGCTGCCAAAGATACTAAGCTGCTTTCCACAGTTTCAAGTTGCTGGTCTACAAAAGGAAAGGGAGACTAAACAGAAGGGACGCAGAGAGGCCAGGGGACACACCGCAGCAGCTGGCCCAAGGCTGAGCTAAGCCCACAAAGCACACAGACCAGGAAAGGGCTGGTTTCCTCTCCGTTTTTAAGGCAAGAGAGAAGCTACTGAGAACCGAGGAGTAAAGCTAAGAATGCTCTGAAGGATACGTATTTTAATGTTTTTTACATTCTGCTGTTGGCTAGCGAGCCATCTGGAACATCTGTTCTAGCTAGGAAACTGTGGAAAGCACTGTGTTCTCCATCCACCCTTGTCCTTCCCTCAGGCCACCCCTCACCTGGAGGACCACATGAAAACCAAGACAAAGGTGGCTGTCCTTGTGAAGAGGAACTGAGCTAGGCTCTATTAACTAAATTTAAGACTCTGCAGGTTCCCGTTAATTCACATGTGAGCTGCTTCAAGATGCCAGGAAATAAAAGAAAGTTAAGGTTTGCCTCCTGGACATGATGGGTTTCTCCCCTTTGTGCCAAATAGCACAAACCCTGAACATGAGCCACGATCTTCCCTGAGTAATGGACATATTGCTACGGAATTAGCTGCTCACTTCTTTCCCGCAAATGGAGAGGTATTCCCCCAAATTTGTAAATGCTCCCCCTGCATCTTGTCTGTAAAGGTCTGAATCCACAGGGACTAGGATAACAGGCACAGACACTGAAGGACATCATGCCAAGCTAAGAGAGAGGGAACACTTTCACTTCCGACTCACAAGATTAGTGTTTCCCTTGTGCTGTTTATATAATTCTATGAAAGAATCAAATATAGAAAGGATACTCAGCCATCATTCATCTACAAATCATGGACTTATTCTCCTGACTGGTGTGTGTGAAAGATGTCCCTTTGGTTTAAGAGGAACCCATCGTTAGCAGGCCACCTCTGATGAGCAGGTCCCTTTCCAGCAAGATTGCCCCCCATACACACAGCCCGTGATTTGTAGATGAATGACAGTATCACAATGGTCAACAACAGCGGCTGTCCCATTTGTCCTGGGTGTTGCCAGGCTATTGTGTTGGCCATTCTCCCCATGACCAACATGAGAAAGGAAGTAGAGTTTAGTGAGGTAAGGAGGCTGGTGAGGGTTAAGGGGCCAAGCATCCCTGAAAACATCCTTTATCAGGTCCCTTAATAAGCTGCTATATGTGTTTCCCTGAGTTCTGTGAGCCACTCTAGCAAATTAATCAAAACTGAGGAGGGGGTCGGGGGAACCTCTGATCTGTAGCCAAGTCAGACAGAATTGGGGAGTAACTTGGGGACCTAACAACTTGTGATTGGCATCTGAAGTGGGGGTTAGTCTCATGGTACTGAGGTCTTAACCTGTGGGATCTGGTGCTACCTCCAGGTAAGTAGTATCAGAATTGAGTTAAATTCTGTAGGATACCCAGCTAGTCTTGCACAGACTTGCTTGATGTGGGAAAAAGCTCCACATATTTGGTAACCAGTGTGTGAGGAGTGAAGTGTGCTGTGAGTGGTCAAGGAGACACACAGGAGGGAGACACACAGGTGGAAAACTCAGCTTTCCCTACACATTACCTTGCTAGACTTCATCCTGCAGTTGGCTCCCACTCTCACTGTCCCCACTTAAACTAGGGTAAATGGAGATGGAGCTAGCCCTACTCTCCCACCCCAACAGGAGGACTTGTCCCATCCCTTTGTAAGGCCTTTTGTAAGGCTCTGCTACCAACCAACATCACACTCTGCAGACCAGAGGTTGCAAACTGATAGCCTCAGGCCCATTCTGGACTTTAGAGGTAGGTATATACTGGACCACACTCTGTATTTACATCCTTAATTTCCAAATCTTTAGAAGTCAGGAGATTTTCACATTGAATATTAGCTCCCAGACTATCTTGAAAAATCAGAAGCTATGGCTACCCTGGATTGGCCTTTATCAGTGGCAACTCCCTTTAAATGAACACTTGCATCCAAGTGGCCACGGTCTTCACCTGCTAGCTTCAATCACATAATGTACCTGCTTGGTCCCCGTAGGCATTTGATACTGCTACCTCTGCCACAGATAGAAACTTGTGCAGGATAAATACAGGCAAACACCTTTTTTTTCCACTTTGTGGATGTCACAACACAGTGTCCAGACCAAGGATCATTTTTAAGGAAGCAAGGGTATAAAACATTTGTACTAAATTATAAACTGTAATGACAAAACTCATGGTTTTGCATTGAGAAATACTGCTTTAAGCCTTTCCTGTAGTCTCCTCACCTGCCTCAATTCTCAGAACTATAATTCAGTCTTCTGTTCATTCTTTAGGATTTTTATTCTTAAAAGATTTGTTTTAAAACACATATACTGACATACAAATTTTTGGCCACAGCATTGTCCTTCTCTGCTTTTAAATCAAAATGGTATGGAAAGTACATCACAAGAAAATTTTGAACCTTTAAGAAAATGAATATTTTAACACATGTTTTCAATTATATTGGGATGGATTTAAAGCTATGGAGACCTAGCTTGGCACATTGAACAATTGGTCTGGTGACCATCCCCAAGGCTTTAATCATGTGATACAAATCAGCCTTCCAAACAGAGCCTTCTGAGGTCAGCTTCCAAATGTCATCTGGCCCAACCCAGACCTTTTATGAAAAGAGGAAGATATGTATTATCTATCCTTCAAATTCATACACCAGTGAATAAGGCAGGACATGAGATTCAACCATTCCATCTGTCCTGAACATTGCATCTCAGAGGCACCAGCCTGCCTTTCTACCATCTTCCAGGTTTAACTCTCCATTTGAAACAGAAAAACCAATTAGGGTAAAACTTCGTTTTTCTCCATGTGTTGGCTTAGAAGATGGTTTGCTTTAAACACCCACCTAGGTTGTGTGAAAATCTTTCCTGAGTCAAAAATGGCACAGTATTATTTTATGGCTAAATGTAGTATTTTTTTAATGTATTGTAGACAGGAGAATTCCAGGAGCCAACACTAAACTCAAGGGATACTTGACTAACCCAGTAGGAGTCAAATTAGTGTGTACCAAGTAGACTCCAAGGAGCCACTCTTTTCAATGAATGGCTTCCCTTAAGAGGCTGGCAGTTCCACAGAAGTGCTCATGGGCTGCTCAAGGAGGAAAAACCAAAAGTGAGGGCTCAGCTCCCAACCCAGGCTTCAAATAAGGCAGCTATATAAAACTTGTTTTAATATTAGCCTATTTAGAGTAATGTCTTATTTAAAGGAAAATCAGATGGATAAAAGTTTGAAAACCACTGCTTAAGGACAGATTACATTTGGGTAACCTAAATACCACCACCAAAAAAAGGTGTTTTAAATAAGTAGCACACATGACCTAATACAACTATCCCTCACTGCCCAAAGCTATTTGCTTCCTGAATTTAGTAACAAATCCAGAAAGACACATAGGCTGCTTCTATTGAGTGACTGCTTAAGAACACAGGATAAACTGAGGCCCAGAGGGGGACCGCTGCCAGGGTGACAGTAGATGGGAGGCAAAAGCTGTAAGGCAAAAACAAGCCCCACATGCGCTGCTTTCCCAAACCTCAGCAATCATCAATTTCAATTTGTGTTTAAGGTTGTTCATGTTCTCATTATTATAAAAGATAAGTGAAGAGAATTTGGGACTCTCTTAAGACAGATTTGAGAATTAGTTCTCCCAACTTCTCGAGCTAGGTCTCCTTGAGCAATAAACCTTTCCTTGTCCAAAAAATAATAAAAGATAGGAAAGATTACATCCTTGACTCCTGTTAAATCCACCCTCTACGATCATAGTTTCTCCATCCAGGAGTGGACACGAGCATCCTAGCACCTACTCCTGGGAGTGCAGTGCAGATGTCTGCATTTAACCAGAGAACAGTCATGTAGTGTGACTTATCTTAAATCATTACATAGAATTATCTAAACTTTGGCACTAAGAAAACTATGTTTTTTGGTGAAAGTCCAAGGGAGAAAAGATATCAAAATGTAAAAAATTCTATTTTTCCTTTATTCTCCCACTTTATGAAATCACTTGTTTTTCTTCTTTTTGTCTTTCATTCAATCAATGATCATTTATTTAATCACCATGTCCCCCAGTGGGGAAGCCAGAAGACTTCAGACTCTAAAATGAGGGTGGGAGTTGACATATAATTTCCAGACATCCCTACTGGACCCAAAAGACCTGCCAGGATGCCTAATTGCCCCATAAGTCATATATATGAAGCCATGAAGCCTTATTTCCTGGATCCGGAAAGTAAATTTTGTCAAGAAAGCCTTTCCAGTAGGATAATTAAGTCCCTTCTCCAGTTCAGCCAAACACTAGGCCCACAGGCAAATGGATAAGTCTCAGGGGCTGGAAGTGACTGAAGAGAAGCTGAAAATTGGTAGGAAAGCAAGAGGGACCACTTCTCAATGGCCCTGAGCTCTCAGGCACATAGAAATTAGGTCACAAAGGGGACACAAGTGAGTGCTGGTAATGGTCAGAAGGAAAACAGAGCAGAGAAAAAATGAAATTAAAGAAACTAAAGTATTACCACTTTATTGTATCACATCGACCTTGGGGAAATATGCTTTATTTCCTGTCTTGTTAAATGGGTGCTCTATAGCTAATGTTGCATTTGCTTTCTTCGTTTCCTCTTTCCTATGATATTTCAATTCTCCGGATTAACTGGACGGTGCTAGACCAGTGCTATGTAACCAAATAAGCAGGTATATTGGATGCTGAAAAAGGTTAAATGTTAGTTGATGCCTTCATAAATATTAGCATCCTAGTTTAAAATATGAAAGGCAGAGGAGAAAAGCATGACTGAGCGCACAGCAGAAGCTACCCTTAGTTTCAGATAGAAGGTTCGGGCAATGAGGACAGGAGTGGAGACTGGGCAAGGGGAGAGCGCTCGGTCCTTTTGTGCTCCCTGTGCCACCCCAGCCAGTGGCAAGACACCAATTGCTCATTCAGCGGGGTCTCTGCCTCCCAGGATCTCCCCTCACCCCCACCGCAGAGGCTCTAGTGGGGCCTGTCCAACTCAGGTGATAGATTTGAGGGACACATCTCAGTTCCCTCAGATTCAAACCAGGACCCTCAAGCACCTACAGCCTAAAGTGCTGCCCTCTTTCCCACAGCAAGACACTTTCTGAAGGAGGGGAAGGCAGGAAAGCAGAGCCCTCCCAAACTCTCGCTCCTTCCCTAGGCTGTTTTCCAAGGTGGACTTTCTAAATACAGGAATTTTATCATAATAAAGAACTAGAAACAATGGATATTTAAAGTATAAGAATTTTAAGAGTTGCTCATACCTGAATTTCCACTTGGCATATTCAGAGATGTACCCTCTACTTAGAACAGAAAAAGGGTTGTCTGGCTTTTACCCAAAATGAGGACCTGAGTTATTTGGAGAGGTTTTGTGTTAGATTTCAGGGACTTGGGGTTGGTTTGTTCATTTTGTGGGGAGTGGTTCTGTTGGTTCTTCCATTGGTGGGCATTTTAAATCATGGAGACTAGTTTCGTTTTGACAGAGCAACTTTACCTGACTTTTAAAAAAGCAAACTAAGTCAGTGACTCAGGACTGAGACCAGAAGGGAATATAAAACATCCAGCCACCCCTCGGTCTTCTAACACAGACATTAAGGGGTTAGTTTCCCTTGAAGTATTCGTTACATTTTAAAAAATGAAAAGGGAGGAAAGGAGAGAGGGAAAAAGGGAGAAAAACAGGAAGAAGAAAATAAAGAAAACTAGGTTTGTGGGGTTTCTTTCTAGACAGGGATGGGGGAGTTCTTTAAAAATATTATTAAAATATATGTAAATATGTTCAAAAGCATAAAGGGATGCTGGAGGAGGGTTAAGAACTTAGCAATTTGCTGTTTTAAAACTTTAGATCTCTCCTTAAAGGAAATATACATAGAGAGAAATAAGAAATTGGGTCTAAATTTGGAATAGACAGCTGGGTATGGCCAGAACATTGAGGTGAAGGTAGAGTTTCTTCTAAACACAAAAAAAAGGCTTAGAATTGTACATTTATACTCTGCAAAGAAATAAGAGCACAGCTGTTAACACTCAGATTTGAAACACATCACTACTTTGGAACTTTTTACTGGACTTTGCAAATTGCTAAAACCAGGACTAATAGCCATTCTCCTCGACAATGACTTTCTTATTTTCTTAGGATGCAACCCTGTGAGAGTGGTGCTGACCAGCCTTTTCTGACCCCAGAGAAGCCCTCAACCCAGCAGTCAGCTTCTGGAAGTGGAGACTCTCATTTGGCCCCGGGTACCATACAGTGGATCAAGCATTTAACTAGAAAATCAAGTCTGTCCAAATCCCTCCACTGATGCTGAGAAATTAATAGTACCTACCTCCTAGGGTCGTCATGAGAATTAAACAGGTTGACGGTTATAAAGCACACAACTCTGTGCCTGACACTTCGCTCTGACCTCGCTTTGTTTGCCTGGCCACTCTATTTCAGAACTTTGCAAGGCCATTCTCAGCATTTTCCAACACTTCTTCAAATGTGAATGATCCCAGCAACCAGAAGCTGTGGAATCTCATCATCCAACATTGTTATCTATCTCGTATGAAAGTGAGAACTCTCTCCTAAAGGAGGTCTTTAAGCAACTGAGATACACACATCTCTCTAAAAAAATCATCCAGAAAAACACCAAGCAACTGCCAAATAAGTTTTCCTCAACTTCATCACATCTACCTCAAGAGTCTAAAGGGGAAAACCCTTTTTCTCAAAGAAAATAGCTTTTCAAACATCAGACCCCATCAAAAGTCTATTTTAATTTCTAATAAAGAAAAGAAAAACAGTAAAGTCTTCTTTAAAGTCATTCAATAAAACAAAGACATCTGAAAGACAGAGTGAAATTTCTCTTGGATTTGCACAAGTTTCTTCTACTTATTTACCCCGGGGAAATATTTTTTCCCACAGGCCATCAACATGTTTTGAAAAGATAACAGGAAAGAAAACAATAAAAATGTAAGTTGAAACCAGGTGTATAGCATGGAAATGGAAATAAATCATATTCTGTTGCACAAAAAAGCAATATTGTGTATATATGGAGGCTTTTTCTTCCCTTCCTCCCCACAAGCCAGACTTGGGTACAATGTTCTCTAGTCAAGGTCCAAAAGCAATTTATTATCAGACTGTCAAGTCCTTCACCAGCCTGCCATGGGGAGTTTACTGCTATACATTCCAAAGAACTTTAGGGACATCTTGTAAACAGATGATAAAAGACCATGAGGGGCACTGTATAGACAAGGAAGCGCCTGAGACACCACCACTGCTCCTCAGAGCCTCTGCCTCCTGCTGCTCTCAAACAGTCCTGAATCCCTCTCCTCTCTGTGAATATGCATCTAACTAATCAAAAATACGAAAACGGTGCTCACATACTTCCAGCTTTACAGTATTTACAACAGAAAAAAACGAAACCACCTAAATATGCACAAGTTGAAGAATGCTCAAATTATGGTATGCCAACCCAATAGACTACTGTGGAACATTTTAAATAATGGTGATAAAGACAATGGAAAAATCAGAGCACCTCACATCCTGAGCTACAGGGTAGCCGCAGGTCTGGATAACAGCAATTAATATAGGAAATGATTTATTGGTATTACATTACTTGATATGTGAAACGGTATCACATACTACATTTAAAGTCTTTTCTCTTAGTACAATGCACAGGTAAACTGCAGTGGAGACAGGGCACTACCGCAACACTTCCTCCAGCCCCTGTACCTGCCGGTGATGCATTGCCTCCGATGATCTAGGTATCCGACTTTCACTGACTAAACTTGTGCCTTTAGCATAGCCCAGACGTAATCAAGGGTGTTTGGCTCTGGCCAGCATGCAGCCCTCTCCCCTTGGCCACATCACCCGCTCTGGTTTGGGAAGTTAATCATCTAACCACTCTGGAATGGGACGGCATGCTCTCCTGTAGGAATCACTCAGTGACCTTCCCCAGCCCTTCAAGTGCAGGCATGAACTATTGGTCACTTAAAAGTACTCAATTACACCCAGCCGGCATGGCTCAGAGCTTGAGCATTGACCCTAGGATCCAGGCGATCGTGGTTCGATTCCCAGTAAGGGCACAAGTCCAGGTTTCGAGCATGGTACCCAGTCAGGGATGTGCAGGAAGCAGCTGATCAATGACTCTCTCATCATTGATGTTTCTATCTCCCTCTCTCTACCTCTCTCTGAAATCAACAAAGACATATTCAAAAAAAAAAAGTACTCAAATATGTCAGACAATTGCCTGTGTTACTGGACTTTATGGGCCACCATCTATGGACCCAAGGATTCAGACATATCTGGGCATGGTTTTAGCACTCTCTGGGGTCTCTTTGCTTTAAGGACCAAAAGGCTCCTGGAAAAAGACTCATTTTCAAGAAGAAAGGAATCGATGTTTAGAAGCTAAGTTCAAGAAAAACTTTTAGGTTAGTGGGAGGCATAATTATGAGTACAGCCTATCTCTCTGATTATTCCCCAAAGAGCTCCCCAAGAGCACATTTTCCTGCGCCTTAGCGAGAGTAGGGCTATGAATAAAATTGACCAAGTTTCTATAAAAATCCCAGGAAGACACTGTAACACAGCTGTGGTATCTTAAGATCAAGTAGCATGGTGTAGCCTGACTGTAATGACACCAAACCCTTCGTCCCTATAGCTATGGCCCCAAATGTCCTCAGGTAACAAAAAGGGGAAACACAAAGACCATTTGACTGGCAAAACCTTAGGAGAATCAGCCTGGCCTGTGTGGCTCAATGGTTGAGCATCAACCCATGAACCAGGAGGTCACAGTTCAATTCCCAGTCAGGGCACATGCCCAGGTTGCAGGCTCAGTCCCCAGTAGGGGGCATACAGGAGGCAGCCTATCAATGACTCTCTCATCACTGATGCTTCTCTCTCTCTCTCCCTCTCCCTTCCTCTCTCTGAAATCAGTTTTAAAAACATACTTTAAAAAAACATATTAAAAGAAAACCTTAGGAGAATCATGAGTTAAGATGTTTGAAATTTCCCTACATAACTATTTATGAACTCCAAAATTACAATTACTTCCTCCCCCTTCTTCCACATATCCCATCCTCATCTTAAGAGACACTGTGGCCCCTGTACAAATGGATGGTGAAAGGGTGTAGACAGAACCTTAAAGCAGGATGACCATAAAATTCATCACCCAAATCAGGAAGTTGCTGAGGATATAAAGGAGCACTCTCAGAATTACACCAGGACAGCAAGTTAAGCGAGGACTGTCCCAGGTGAATCGGTACACCTGATCACCCTGTGAGAGTACAAGTTGTGGGAGAGAACACTTGTGCCTCTAACTTTAGCCTTTTGTTCTAATTGGGTTTTTTGATCCTACCACATGCTCTTGCTCTTTTAAATACATCTTCCATCACCCAAAGCAAAAATCCAGGCTTTCCCAGACATCTTGATCAACCCTGCCAAAACTAGAAAATCCTAAATCACAACACTAGATTCGCATATTCTTGACCTTTCCCACCTGCACCCTTCTTCACAGAGATTCAGGGACACCTTTCCTAACAAAAGGATGTAGGTGATTAGCCGCTCAAAACCTTCCTACCTTAAAGAGCTGTGTCTTGTTCATTCAAAAAATACAGTTATTAAATGCCAGGGACCCTGCTAGGTAATGGGTGATATTATGTGTTAAAATGTTTAAAATTTCCCTACATAACTATTTATGAACTCCAAAATTACAATTACTTCCTCCCCCTTCTTCCACATATCCCAGCCTCATCTTAAGAGACACTGTGGCCCCTGTACAAATGGATGGTGAAAGGGTGTGGACAGAACCTTAAAGACAGGATGACAATAAAATTCATCATCCAAATCAGGAAGCTGCTGAGGAATGTCGCCGGGCTCATTGGATCTTGCATTCAGCAACGGAAGCCGACTGAGGTACTATCCTTCACCTGGGGTGGAGGGCGAGTTCACCTCAATAAGAAAGGTCAGAAAAGAAATCTCTGAGGTGGTGACATTTGATCTGACCATGGGACAGGCACTGGCCAGTGTGACATGCTCCTTCCACAGATCATTAATTTTGTTTCCAGCTTTCCCTGTTTGCTCCCAGTCTGCGTAGACCACGTGTTAACATCAGTGGCAGCGACACCTCAATGGTTTTCTCCTGAAATAAAATGAATACAGACGAAAAGCAAAAGAGGTTTCCACTGCATGAGCAGGAAAACCATGGAGTGGAGTTATCACCGTCAGTCAGCATGGGATGGCCAAAGGTGCCCGATATGAGATGCTCCCGAGTGCGGTTTAACCCTAGACAAGGTCAGTATGCTCCCCTGGCAGTCCTTGGCTTGGGGCTCAGTAAATTAAGTCTATACCAGAGAAATACTGAGGACTGACAGGCCCTCACCGGACTCAGCTGATCACAGTGTTTTCTCAGGGCGATTGTGAGCACATGTTTATGCTAAAGCCAGCCCGCGAGGCAGTTTTCTGAACCCATAATATTCCCAGCACAATTCCTAGCTTCCACAGGCCGCTGGTCCCACTGACCAGTTCATTCCTGTGGTTAGGTTATTCCTGGTGTCCAATATTTATTCCCGATGCTGGAAGCTTTACGCTGTGATTTCTTTCTTATTCCACTGTCCTGGACTAATTAGAATAATCGAAGCTTCTCTCTTCCAAACATGAGCCACAGGTTGTTAAGTCAACATCAAGCTGGTTTGGGTGCTTGTAACTTTTTCATATTCCTCTTTTTTTCCAAACTCCAGGTCAAGATTGCTACACTCCTCTCAACTTTATGCAACATGTGATTTTTGGAAATGTAACAAAAAGAAAGTCTGAATAGGCTTTTTTTAGCTGGGGCCGAGCAAGCGCCAAAGGAAATGGAATAATGAAGCATGTTCTGCTATTCAGGCCAGTTTGTTACCACGTCCAAATGTGGCTTTTGCCTTTTATAGTATTTAGATATCACTGACTCATGTTCCATAAGAACCATTTTGATTTACCCCCTATCGCCTATTCCAATGCCCACTTCCTTCCTCACTCTCTCCCCCTTCCTTTCTGTGAACCTTCTACCCAGATCCAGTTTTCTACAATGGCATATTTGATGGTACCACTGTTCACAGATAATCCACCCAATTGTTTTTTTATTAATTCTCCTTTGACTGCTTTCAGATGTTGTCTCCTACTTGTCAAGTTAGGTAATATATTTTTCATTCTTCTTCAAATATAAAATACTATTTGCCTTATTATATTTTGGATCCTCAGTAGATTGTGTTTTTTCAGGTATTCTTACAGCACATACTCTGCCCCACGCACTGTTCCACGGCTCTATTGCCCCAGCAACCCTCAGCAGCAGGTGTGACACGAACATGAGCATAGGAGATACACCGTCTTCGCTTTTCAGTAGCTTCCTGTGCTCCAAAGTAAAAGCAACGTTCACCTTCACCAGACGGTTTGCATTCAGCCTGAATTACCCTCTTTTAATTGTCGGCACGCTCTCCTTTAAGTTCTTTCTAGTTAGTGGCTGCAGTCAGGAGAAACGTTTGCGTCGCTATTTTGGTGACACACGAGTGTCGTCAGTGGCCTTATTTTTACAGAGGAAGACACGCACGCCAAAAGCAAAAGCAGCCAGCGGGTGCGCCCAGCGGTCAGAGGGTCCCCAGTTCCATCCGGTCAAGGGCACGACCCCCGCCCCGGCTGGAGCGAGGGGGCTACAGCCGGTGTCTCTCTCCCCCCTCCACGCTCTTCGAAAAGCAAGAAAAAAGGGCCTTGGGGGAGGATTAAAAGTAGTAATAATTTCAAAAACGAAAGAGCAAAAGCGGTATCTCAGTGGCTCAAACGGACATAAATACGTTCTCCCGGCCTCTCGATTCAAATCCCTTCCTCCAGGCGGCGGTGGGACGACCGTGTTCCAGGACGGACGTCCCTCTGCTCCGACAGCAGTCACACGCTCCTAGGGCGCTTATGCCAAGTAGGCCCCGCGCACCAAGCTGGACTGAAGTCCAGTTTCAGCTCCCCCAGAGCCGGACTCCTAGTCAGGGGCGCCCGCCCGCCCGCGAGGTGCCCCACAGGCCCCGCCGCCCGCTGAGGAGGACCGCCCGCCATGATGGGCCGCTTCCCGAGAGCAAGCGCCTGACTCCCGGCCCCTCCGCCCCTGAGGTGCCCCACAAGCCCCGCCGCCCGCTGAGGAAGACCACCCGCCATCATGAACCCGCCTCCCGAGAGCGAGCGCCTGACTCCCGGCCCCTCCGCCCGCCAGTGTGGTGCCCGACATGCCCTGCTGCCCGCTGAGGAAGACCGCCCGCCATCATGAACCCGCTTCCCGAGAGCAAGCGCCTGACTCCCGGCCCCCGCGGTTCCACTTGCCTCTTCCGATGCCGCCCGGCCTGGGAGTCGCGCACGAAGCCCGGAAGATCTTTAACGTGAACTCAGTCGAATTTGGGGGGCGGGGGGGGTGACAGCACTTACTATTAAGCTGAGCGACAGTACTGCGTCTGTGGCTCAGAAGGACCGGAAGTGACAATCCCTGGTTAAACATGACTTCCCCCTAGAAACCAGCCCAGGAAAGCTGAGGGAGCCGGCGTGAGCATCACGGCTTCCAGCCCAAAGCCCATAATCCTCTCGCTCGTTCCGTGATCGCTGCGCTCACTACCCCAGCGAGGAAGAAAGAACAACGTCCGGGAAAGGCGGCCCTTCCCCGGAAGTCCCTCGGCCCCCACAGCGCCACCGCGAGCGCGGCCGAGCCCAGGTTCTCTCCGAGCGGAACCTACGGGTTCCGCCCGCGACCCCTGCACGCTTCCTGCCGGGAACCCGGGGTGGTGTGCCAGTGGAAGGCCAAGCTCTAAAGCAAGGCAGGGAAGGTGCCGGGAGAAAGACAAAGAGGGGACCTGCCCCGAGAGTGAGCAGGCAATCCAGAGGGTTTGGAAGTGAGGAAACTGAGGCACAGGTGGGGCGCCCCGCGGAGCTCTCAGCACCTGCAGCTTCGGGGGGATGAACGTGCCAACACGCGAGGGCACCTACAGGGGGCCTGGCCTCATGAGTAACATGGAAACAAACAGAACCTCCTTTAAATTGGAGGCTGGAGGCGAGAACTTTCACGCGTGTTTCCCTCAAGAGCAGGGCTGACCCCATAGGGAGAGAGGCACCTGCATGATACCCCGTGACTACCTCAGCAGCAGGAAGGAAAAGTTCCTCCTCGCCCAGTAACAGCTCAGCCAATGGGAGGCTGCCATAGCTCAGCCAATGAGAAGTCACTACACTTAGAACGCTCAGTTTCCTCCAATGGAATCGTCCTTTACAGCAGCCTCTTCCCAAGTCTATATAAGAGCGGCAGTTGGCCCTCAGCACCTGCCATTAGTTGTTCGCCGTTGGACTGCCTGTCGGCAACTGCAATTCTTTGTTGTTCGGAATAAACCAACCCCTTTGCTGGAGAAGTATCCGGCCGCTTGTTTCAACTCAGACGTAATTACTGATACTACTTTAGCAAGAGGAAAATTTAGCCCCGAAAGGAGAAGCGTGCTTGAAGCCATGATGAGCCGAAAACAACAAAAGACTTGAAGAATCTAAACAAGAATTCACCTCAAAAATAGAGATGACGAGCCCTGGCTGGTGTGGCTCAGGTGGCGGCGCGTCCTCGGGCGCCGAGGCTGCGGCTGGATTCCCGTCGGGGCGCAGGCCCGGGTCGCAGGCTTGAGCCCCAGGTGGGGGCAGCAGGGGCAGCCCAGCCGTGTTTCTCTCACATCCGTGCTTCTCTCGCTCGCCCTCCCTCTCTCTCTCAAATCTATAGAAAATCTTTTAAAAAACAAAAATAAAAACTCATTTTGAGGTTACAAAGGCGGGTCTAAAATAATAACGGTGGGAGATGATAAGCAAATTGAAAAGGAAGTTAGGGCATTCTAAAGTCACCGCCGTGCTGAGGGAAAAAGGTCCTTACTACTGTAGGCACTGTTAGAATAGCATTAGAAATATATAAGATACGTATTTTTGAATGTATTTGTAATATGCATTATAATTATTTTTGAGTGGATCAACAAACTAGCATATACAATGGGATACTGCTTGGTGATAAAAAAATGAATTTTTTATTTTTATTTTTTATCTTTTTACATAATGAAAAGCACATTTCCCTTTAATATTATGTAAGTATACCATCACTGTAGAAAACTAAAAAATACAGGTGAAAATGAAAGTTAAAACATTTGAAATTTTCCTCTTCACAAATAAGTAACATTCAGCCCGGCCGGGCGTGGCTCAGCGGTTGAGCATCGACCTAGGATCCAGGCGATCGGGGTTCGATTCCCGGTCAGGGCACATGCCCGGGTTGTGGGCTCGATCAGTGACTCTCATCATTGATGTTTCTCCCTCCCTCCCTCCCTCTCCTTTCCTCTCTCTGAAATCAATAAAGATACTTTTTTTTTTAATATAATATTCATAATTTGGTGTGTTGTGCCATTAGTTTTCCTCTTGAAAACATCTATCTGTATATGTAAAGTGGATCCTATTTTGAATTCCATTTTTTAACCACCTAAAATAATATTTTACTTAGGTAAGCACATTTCAGTAGAGGTGATAAATAACCACGAGAAAGAAGCAGAGAACTACTTCTCCTCTTTAAAGGGAATGAACACTTGATACGCACAACATGGAGGAATCTCGCAATGATTATGCTAAGTTAAGTTAATTATACAAAAAAGAGCATATACTGTATGATTCCATTAACACAAATTTCTAAAAAATGCAACTATAGCAGCGATTTTCAAAAGGTGTGCTGCAAGAATTTTTAAATCATGTAATACCTGAGTATTTAGTCAGGGCACTGACCTCTCTTCCCTTAGATTGTCAAATAAAATAACAACAGTCAACACTACATTAGAATCAAAATTATGCCTATTTTTTTTGTCAGATCAGCAAAAAGTATAATGTATTTTTTGGTGGGCCACAGAATTTTAGTAATTAGTTTATGTGCACCATGAGATGAAAAGGCTGAAAACCACTGATGTACAGCAACGGGAAGCGGATCAGTGGACGCCTGTGCATGAGGAGTCAGGGACAAAGAGGAGGGATTGCCAAGGGTCACAATCAAACTTTTTGGGGGATGGTACCGTCAGTGATGGTTTCAAAAGCGTATAAGTCAAACTTAACGAAATTAAAAACTAAATACATGCAATGTATTATATGTTAATTATACCTCAATAAAACCTGTTTAGAAAACAGTTTGATGATGTTGCAGAATTGATAAAAAGCTCAGTGAGTAAGAATAGAGAGTCTAGAAATGGACCTGTATATATAAGGAAATTTGGCATATGATAAAGATGGCATTCCCAATCAGTGGAGAACTGATGAGCCATCCAATAAATAGTATAGCAACTTACTTTGCAAATTGAAGAGTTAAATTAGATGCATATTAATATCAGATTGCTCTAAGATTCAAATGTTGAAAGAAAAATGGCTTAAAATTATTAGCATAAAGTATAAGAGAATATATTTATGACTTCAAGGTAGGTAAGGATCTCTCTTTTTTTTTTTTTAATCCCCACCTGAGGATATTTTTTCCATTGATTTTTAGAGAGAGTGGCAGGGAGAGGGCCAGAGAGGGAGAGAAACATCCATGTGAGAGAGACACATCCATTGGTTGTCTTCCACACCCGCCCTGACCGGGGCCGGGGGATGGAATCTGCAACCCAGGTACATGCCCTTGACGAGAATTGAACCCAAGACCCTTCTGTGCTTGGGCCTACACTCTAACCACTGAGTCACACTGGCCAGAGCCATGGACCTCTTAAATAAGGCACAAAAAGCATAAGTAATAAAGGAGAATATCGATGTTTGACTTCATCAAACATAAAACTTAAATTTTTCAAAAGATACTATGAACAGAATTAAAGGAGAAGTCACAGACTGAGAAAAGGTCCTCTGCCCTTAGAACCAAGGATTAATATCCAATTACGCACTTCTTTAAAACCTGCAAATCAATAAGCAAAAGGCCAGCATGCAATTAAATGCACAAAGGCAATGACTACGCAATCCTCAGAGGAAGGAGTCCAAACAGTGAACAAACAAATGGAAAAAAATAATTCAACTCCACTGGTAATTGGGAAAGTGCAAATCAAAACTAGGACGTGGCACTTCACAGCCGTAAGACTGGCAAAATTTTAAGATGTGAAAATATCAAGAGTTGAGAAGGACATGGAGAAATGAGTTACACAGTCCTGAGGGTAAGTTTTGAACGATTCGTTGGAGAGCAGGTTGGCACTATCTAATAAAATTGAAAATATGTTTATCTTCCAATTGAGCGATTTTATTTGGTGGGGGGCAGGGGAAGAGTAATGACAGCCCAGTAAGTTTATACCATCTGTGTTCCAAATTATAAGTAACTCCCACCTGGCTAAGTAAGGAAATGGGGCCAGAATGGGGTGACACCGGAGGAAAGGGAAAGGAAAAGGCCATCCTGTTATTGCTCTGACTTCTGCTATTTGCTTATCTACATTGCCTCTTTGGAATCTTGACCCAGCTGTTTCTCTCTTCCTGCAACGCTCTGCCCTTCTCTGTGACTAGGCCTGCTTCATTCCACGTTTGTGACTGTGGCCACCACAATACTTAGCCCTGTCAGACAATAATGAATCTAAGCACAAAATATTAACAACAGGCCCTGGCATCATGTCTGATCGGGCAAAACTAGGCAAGAAAGTTTTCCTCCTCACCAGCAGAACTAAACAGCCTTCCCACAAGAAAATAAACAATCCAACTTTTTCCATTTGTAGAAAACAGCACAGACAGTTTTGTCAGTTGTGGTATCAAGCTTGCTGGTCTCACGTGAGAATTACCTCACTGCCCCACCCTCATTACAGCTGAAAGTTGGAGATGTGCCCTAGTCAGGAGGTGGGCCGGTGCCAGAATACCCACACTGGCCGTTCAGTGGCTCTTGGTGTGGCTTGATGTGGGTGGGAGATGGAGCAGAGCCCACAGCCCTGCCCTCACTGTGCCCTGCCACGGTCCCCGGAGCTAACCAGACCCAGAGAGCCCCTATTTCAGGGAGAGAGATGTCAACGCTCTCACTATCCTATAATTAGCAACACAAAATTACAAATGTCCGAGTGCGCGATCAATCAAACAGACTGTCTTTAAATATTCTTTGATATTTATTTATTAAGGCCAATATTTATTGATTGGTTTTCTATCACTGAAAGTCATGTGCCACATAACAACACTTTGGTCAAAGACAGATCATAAATACAACAGTGATCCCATGATACTGTAATGGATTATAAACAAAAAGTTTGTTTCTGATGTACTCAGGTACTATATAATGTGTCAACACATTTAGGGGTTATACACAATAAACATTGTATAAGGACAGTACATATACACACAAGTACAGCCTATTAGCATAGTCTTAACTAGGAGAGAAAATAATAGGTGTTTGAGGGAATGACACTTTACCAATATTGCATTAACAGCATCTCCCTGTGGCAGTAAAACTTAAAAGCTTTGGGGGAAAGTTTTAGGGTAGGATTTTAAAAGCCCTAATGAAAATAGTGAGCAAAACTTAGAGTAAACAGGCATGACACTGAGGCTAGCACAATGGCAGGCATTCCATATGAGTCAATACATCTATTGGCCACGTTACACTATGGCCAGGCCTACACAATGCCAAACATCTGGTTGAAAATTAAAAAGAAATAATAATGCATGTCCCAAATCGCCAGGGATTTGGAATACGAAACAGAAATTCATGTCCACATATTAAAGTTTTATTTAATGGTCTGACTTTAATACACTTTTGCTCCTTCCCAAAGACAGAATTAAATTTAAAAACTAAATTTTAATGTTTGTGTATATTGCTAATTAATATCTAACACATTTTATTAGTAAACCATGAGAATTGCTCTATAAATAGAACTAGAAAATAAAACATAAAATTGAATTTGAAGTCCCTACACTTTGTGTTAGTACGGTCATCTAAATATTGAGGCTCTCGTACATTTTCAAGATGTAGATGCCACATTAATTTCACGTTAGATTTTTAAACATAATTCCATTTCTAATGGTCACAGATGTTAAAGTTCACAAACTCAAATTTAAGACACATGCATTCTTTGGCCATAGTAAAGTATATACTGTATTTTTGAAGAATTCGCAGAACACTTCAGAAAACATCTGTGTAAAGTCAAGAAAAAAAAAAATGACATTTTAAATGAAGTCTGTCTCATGACAATTACCAAAGACTAAAAACAGATAATAAACCTGTTTACTATCATCTAAACAAACATCAGTAAGTTTTAGACAAACTATCTAATGAATAGAATATAACAAAATGGTAACCACCATGTCCAAAGAAAATTTTTTTAAATATTTGACTTAAGTGGAAAATAAAAAACAACAGTCTTGGAATTTGCCCAAGACATGCATTCTCAAATTCTTATATGTATTTACCAAAACTACATAGTACCATTCATCTCAAGAAGTCCAACTTAATGTTAAAAACCTTGGGAACAAGCAGAGGCAAGCATATAGCCTGATTCTCAACGATCTCTATAAGAGATTATGTAGCAGCCTTGCAGGCGCGGCTCAGTGCTTGAGCATCGACCTAGGATCCCGGAGACCAAAGTTCGATTCCCGGTCAGGGCACATGCCCGGGTTGTGGGCTCGACCCCCAGGAGGGGCGTGCAGGAGGCAGCCGATCAGTGACTCTCATCATTGATGTTTCTCTCTCTTTCTCCCTCTCCCTTCCTCTCTCTGAAATCAATAAAGATATATTTTTTTTTTAATGAGAGATTATGTAGCCATCAAAATATAAGAACCAGCTTAAAGTAAACAATTATATTTAAAGAATAACTCCTCTCTCCTCCTCATTTCCCTCTCTCTCTCTCTCTAACACATACACACCACATGCACACATACACAAAGAAATAATACCAATTCGATTATTTGGGTCTGAATGAATAACCAATAAGTAACTACTTCTCCTAACATTTTTAAGCTACAGTCCTCTGCTATATTTTTGAACACTCTCAAGTTTTTCTACACAAATTAGTAAAATATAAATTTTTTATTTCAGTAGTAATATAAACATTTTAATGGAAACTTCGCTTCCTGGGCGATTTGAGAACCTGCCGTATGTCTGAAGAGATCAGGACCATTTCCTTCGCAGTGTGCTTACTGAGACACAGCCACCAGGTAGCACCACGTTAAATTTGGTGAGCTAAGCAAGAAATGAACTTACTAGATGGGGCATTTTTAACCTAGCAAAGGCGAAAGGTATATTGCATTGCAGAGGCAAAAAGAATGTCTATTTTGCAATATTTCAAGTAAAGCAGAGTGTTAGGAAAGTTGGATCACCTCAGGGGATGGCAGGGAAGCCTGCCAAGGAGAACACAGAGGCTAGGGGGTGGGGGGGACAAGGTTCACAGGGGAGTGCAATTTAGTTTCACCAATGTTACTCATTTGAATTGTGTCCCCTAATTGCATTTGCATTATATGATACATTTATTTGATTTCATAGTTGTATAAGATCTGCAAATCGTTTTATATAGGTTTGAATTTTTACATATTCATATTAAATACAATAAAATCATTTAAGTTAAAAAACAACACTCAAGCCCTGCCGGGTGTGGCTCAGTGGTTGAGCATCGACCTAGGATCCAGGAGATCACAGTTCGATTCCCAGTCAGGGCACATGCCTGGGCTCGATCCCCAGTAGGGCACATGCAGGAGACAGCCGGTCAATGACTCTCTCATCATTGATCTTTCAACTCTATCTCCCTCTCCCTCCTCTCTCTGAAATCAATAAAGATCTATTTAAAAAAACAACAACACTCAGTTTAGTCTCCTAAATTCATTTACACACACACACACACACACACACACACACACACACACACTGGGTTTCTTTATCTAATCTTACTATTTCCCTGCAATCTTCTTGTCTGACCTTCCAACAAATTGGCCAAGTGGGAATCTTTCGAACCATTGCTAAATCATGACAAAAGCTGGGCCCCATGGCCCACATCTTGCAGGCATGAAATTTAATTTTGTGATGTATTCCTAAACAGACAGATTTTTATCCAATAATACAATTGCCTGTGGCTCTCTGAACAAAGGCTTCATAATGTGCGTCTCTCACATTATGGCAGTAAAGAAAATAAAAATTATCACACTGATTCAATGTATTCGATTATCCAACCAACATCTATTAAGTGTAAGGACAGTATAGTGGGTCCTCCAGATACAATACGCACCATGCCCTCTGCGTTCATGGGGCCGATGGTCCCGTGGAGGAAATCACCCGTAACCAAACAATTACACAGCCAAGGGAGTAATGACCAACTATGGTTTGTGCCTGGAAGCTCACGGAGGCTAGCTTCCTGGTGGTCAACACAAAGAACACAACCCTGGAAGTCACACAAGTCAGACTTTTCATAATCTTATCCAAAAACCAACCAGGAAGGAAGGAGGGAAGAAAACTGTGAGATCCAAGTTGAAGGTCATATCCTTCACCCACGCCCTCCAATGGCTCCCACCTCATTCAGAGCAAAAGCCAGCACCCTTCCAGAGGCCAACAGGCCTAAGTGAACTCCTCCCCACCCCCCACCTCTACCATAATAATAATCAATACAAGGAGAAGGGAGCAAGTGAGGGTGCAAGAGCAGAGCTGACCCCTGATGAAGGATCCATGCCATGTACCAAGCAGCTATGCTTCAGACTTCTACAGATATTATTTCTTGATTTTATAAACATTGGTCAGCAGAGAGTTTGGGGTTTTACTTTGACAACCAACAGAAGTGCAAATTCTATTCTGCAAATTACAGGCAGGGCCACAAGCCTTCATTGTCAGCTGGGTTGAGGTGAATCAATCACAATGCACATGAACAGAAGACTACTCAGTCCACAGGGAGGTGGCCCAGGGGACAGTGGGAGGCAGGGCCATCGTCCTCCCCCAGAGGACAATTCTAGGTGCACTTCAACACAGAAACAATGGACCCTTGAAGTGCAAGGTGTAGACCATTAAGGATACCCTTGATAACTCTCACCAATGTTTTTAAATGACTCTTACTTACCAAGCACTATTTGTAGCCATTAAAAAAAAAAAAATCTTAATAATGAGCCAGAAATGTCTTGAAACATTTTAATTTTCAAGAAGCTTGAGTAAATTGAACTATAATGTGGTTAGCAACGAGCCTTTCAAGTGGCCGTCTGATAAACATAACCCATGGACACGGGCATTGGTATGGGGAAGGCCTGAGGGTGGGATGGATGTGGGGTGCAGGGGATCAGTGAGGATAAAAAGGAGATATCTGTAATATTCTCAACAATAAAGATAAAGACACTTAAAAAATAAAATTAATAAAATGACAGTCCGGGTTTTCAGAGAGACTGTCTTATGGTATGCTCTCTGACAATAATTAGATGTCTATGAGGACAGCTCCCAGTTATTGATAAGAAACCATGTCTTCAGCATATGGGATAATGCTTTCTATCCCATTTTCCACGTGTGCCAGCTAACTGAGAAAAATGCTAGACTAAAATGTGAGAGGAAGATATCTATACGAAGGACCTGTTAAGTATTTCCGTTTTTAAACTCACCATGTGCTATGGGCCAAGCCCTGCAACACAGAATGAAGACCTGACTCCTACGCTGAAGAAACTCAAAGCTTCGCGGGGAGAACAGATCTAGAAGCAAGTTGTTCCAACATTACCAGTAAGAACCAGAACAGGGAGCCGAGCAGACAGAGCACCAAGGAATGACCAGTTTGGCCTGGGGTGTCTAAAATAGGCAGCAATGCCCGGCCAGGCGTGGCTCAGTGGTTGAGCATCGACCTAGGATCCAGGAGATTGGGGTTCGATTCCTGGTCAGGGCACAGGCCCGGGTTGCAGGCTCGATCCCCAGTCGGGGGCGTGCAGGAGGCAGCTGATCAGTGACTCTCTCATCATTGATGTTTCTCTCTCTCTCCCTCTCCTTTCCTCGCTCTGAAACCAATAAAGATATACTTAAGTAATAACAATAATAATAATAATAATAATAAAATAGGCAGCATTACACTAAATCCTAGAGAACAGTGAATTTTCCCAGAAAGAGAAAGAGATGGAAGGAACAAATGAAATATTTAAGGAAATTAGAATTATAACCTACACAGATCTGATTATCTTCTCATGGGAAGAAACTCCTGGGCAGGAAGGGAGAAAATAAAATCCATGTACATCATGGTCGACACCCACACGTGCTTTTCTTCAACACAGGTGGGGTCCTCTTAAAATGTCTGAAAACTGAGGATGACATCCCCATAACCTAAATAAGTCAGAGCAAAGAATTTGAAAAAACATGAAAAATGAGCTCTTGCCTAAAGGGAATTATTTTTCAGATGAGTAAGAAAGAACTAATAAGGGTGAATTGAAATCGGCATACCATAGAAACTCACCTTTGGCAGATTTAGAGGTTTCTGTTTGGAGCCTTTACAAGACTGAGCATGCAGGCTAACTGCTCACAGTGGAGGCACAAAACAAAGAAACGAGTGTTGATCCCGTATCACCGCTGGTGCAGGGTCTGTGATTGGGGGACCGTCTAACCACACCATGGCAGCACTGAAGGCAGGAGACACGGTAATTAAACACAGTGGTGACTCTGGGCTGGATCCTTTCACTATTAAGGGCATTGCTGGGACAATTGTTGAATGGTATCTGAGAATCACAGGATATAAGTATGTAATTGTTAATTTACTGATTTTGAAGCCTGCCTCGTAGCTATGTGGGAGACTGTCCTTGTTTGCAGGAAATGCAACGTACTTCACAGTGATGGGGCATCCTATGGGCAATGGACCCTCAAAAAAGTTTGAAAAAAATCTAGAGTTCTTGTACTATAATTGCTACTTTGAAGAAAATTTGAAATGGTTTCAAAATAAAAAGTTTAAAAGTAAAAGAATGTCTTTTGTCAAATGAACAGAAAAGGTTCAGTAATGTGTGCCTGGGCGGGGAGGGGGTCCTTTAATAGGGTCCCAACACCCCCAACCATTCTGCTTTTACCCAAATCTCGTGTTTTTTTAGCAGTGCCTGGAGGAAGAAAAGCATAGAAATACTACCACCTAGTGGTTTTTAGAGCAAATACAGGGTATAGCAAAGGTAGGTCTATAGTTGAGTATGCGAAATAGTTTATTTTATTTTAAATAATATCTTTATTGATTTCAGAAAGGGGAAGGGAGAGGGAGATAAGAACATCAGTGATCAGAAAGTCATGGATCAGCTGCCTCCTGCACCCCCCCCACTAGGGATCGAGCCTGAAACCCGGGCATGTGCCCCATCTGGGAATCGAACCCGCCCAGCCACTGAGCTGCACCTGACCAGGCACTTTCTGTTTTTTTAATCCTTACCCCAGGAAATTTTTTCCATTGCTTTTCAGAAAGAGTAGAAGGCGAGGAGAGAGAGAGAAACCCCGATGTGAGATACATCGATTGCCTCCCACTGGGATGGAGCCTACACTGAGCTACGTCCCCTTGGCCAGAATCAAACCCGGGAACTTTCTGTCCAAGGGCCAACGCTCTAACCACTGAGTGAAACTGCTAGGGTGGAAAACAGTTCCTTGTATTATTTATTCGTTACTGTATTATTTTCTATAAGAACAAATGGGACTTACTTTTGCCCCACCCTGGGTATTTAGGGTACTGGGGGGCGGGCAATCCTGAGGTTCCCTCTGAGTGGGGGAAAGACAGCTAACAGTTTTAAGTATAAAGAGAGGAACTAACTGTTTTAAAATTCTAGTCTTAAAAGTTTGAGGGAAGACCCAGCCCGTGCGGCTCAGTGGTTGAATGTCACCCTCTGAACCAGGAGGTCACGGTTCGATTCCTGGTCAGGGCACACACCTGGGTTTCCAGGCTCGATCCCCAGTGGGGGCTGTGCAGGGGGCAGCCGACCAATGACTCTCTCTCATCACTGATGTTTCTGTCTCTCCCTCTCACTTCCTCTCTCTGAAATCAATAAAAACATATTTTTTTAAAATTTGTTTGAGGGAAGAACACTGATTAACCCATCTTAGGCCACGGAGCGTGGCCTGAGGAAGGAGTTCATGAAGAGTTTGTCAGACAGAACTACAAATGTCCACACGGTGCTCAGCACACACGGGCCATGGGCTGGGACATCACAGGTGTGGGGTGGACCCGAGGGTGGTGGCATGGTCCACAATAGGGGAAGGGAAAGCACTGTTAAGTGTGACCCTTTCCAGGAGTTTGTCTGGGAAGGGCCCACATGATGTAAGAGGCCGTTCCTAGATCTAAGCTGACACATAGAGAAGTGGCCCAGCTGACAGAGAAAGACAGGAGAAGGGAGCAAGATCGGGTCTGATCAGGGGACTGCTCTCACCCCCCTCTGAGTGTCTCCCCAGTGCCTGCCAGGTACCCGTGAGTGCTAAGTTGTTGTTTTTTTTAATTTGTTTTTATTGATTTCAGAGAGGGGAAGGGAGAGGGAGAGGGAGAGATAGAAATATCAATGATGCGTCATTGATCGGCTGCCTCCTGCACGCCCCCACACTGGGGATGGAGCCTGGAAACCCAGGGGTGTGCCCTGACCGGGAATCAAACTGTGACCTCCTGGTCCAGAGGTCGACACTCAACTACTGAGCCATGCAGGCCGGGCCCTTCTCCCCTTTACTAATGGGACTTTTTTTTGTAATTTTCTGTCCATGGGTTGGGAAAGGAAGGTCAGGCAAGCACCTTGACTTTTTGGTTCATAGATCCCCAGACCATGGGGAGCCACAGGTACATATAATTCAGAGAACTGTACATTATTTGGAGCCGGGACTTTGGGATTCCTCCCTTGAAGAAGGGTACCTGCTCTGAAAATGAGAATGAAACACAGACTTGGTATCAGGCAGAAATCCGTGCTGACAGTAGTGACCATCCCAGCAGACAAGACTACATTCCCCACCAGTGTCCTGGCAGTTTGATGTTGCTATATGACCAAGTTTCAGCAACGCAATGTGAGCAGAAGTGACGTGAGCCAGACCATAGAACTTCCCATGAGCAACTCCCCCTCCTGCAGCTTGCTGCTGACAGGTACAGGAACCCTGGAAGCCATGTATCGAAAATGGTGGGGCCCCCACAGAAGCCGGAGCATGCGAATCACTAATAGGAGAGTGGATCGCCAACCAGATGCAGCGCTCGCATCTTTTTACAAGAGAAAACAACTACTGGAGCTCATTCATCTAGCGGCTGCTTAGGGGTTCTCGGGACAGCAACTGGTATTTACCTGAACTAAAACCCGTGACGGAGCTGAAACAAACCCAGCAGGCTGGCTCGCAACCTGTGCTATCTATCCCACTCCCCTGATACCAAGTGGGCGGTGTAGGCGCAGACCGCGGCTTTCACATCCTTTCATGCTGATGGGGACTAGGGGCTAAAAACCCTTTTGTTTTCTTCCTCCGCATTCTCCCTGAGCCCCAAAGACACAGCCAGCTGTGACCAGCAGCAAGTATCCTGTCGGTTGGAGAACCCTTGGTAAAGAACATACATGGGACACCTTTTGTAAATGACATGACCATCTAGTATCACCATATGCGTTTACCCACCATAACTTTAGTCCACACACAGATAAATGCAGGAAGTGCTAGAGTTGGCACCTAAGATCCTGTGCAAACCTATTGTTTTTCGTAAAAGGAATAAGCCCCTGATCATGCATGCTGACAGCATCACACAGGCGCTGAGTCAAGGCCCCAGGGCCCAGGCCTCCCAGGACCTCATTCCTTGTTCTTTCTGTGCCGTGTGCAAAGGCAAGCAGCAGGAGAGGAGCGAGCCCACTGCCCTCGCAGTCACAGGGGCTGTGCCGTCACACAGACTGTGGGTTTTGCTGTGTTAACCTGAGCCTCGGGGATACCAATTATTTACATTATGATGGCTCTATTAAAGCACATCCCTTAATAAAAATATCTTAATATGGGCCCAGAATTGTGTGCGCGAGACCAAAGACACAAATGAACAAGCAATGGACACACCGAAAGTACAATGAAGCAGAAACATTCATTCTCTTACCATCCAACTAAACTGAGACATCGTACTTTTTTCAGAATGTGCTCCAGAAGCACCCTGGGAGGCTATTAGAAGCTTACACATGACAGCAAACAGCGTGACTTCACCAGACACGGGTGAGCCTCATCTTGCTTTCCCAAAACATTATCCCAGCCCTCCAGGGAAAGGGACACTGGGTAGGCTCAGACTTTCCAAAACCAGCGTGAATAAAAGATCACCTTATGTCAAATACATCTTGTGATAAGCCTGATTACTTCTTTTTTCCAGAGTTTAGGCAACAATCTACGTTTGGTTAATGGTCTATGTTATGGTAACTTTATAACTTGCTATATAAAATACCTTATGTGCTATTACATTACGTTACTGCAGAGAGGAATGTAGATAGACTTCATATGCCATCTGGGTTTTAAGGGTAAAATTTCAGCTACCTATTTAGTATTCCTTTCCCACAGTAAAAATAAAGTCTACAATTATTATTGTTTTACACACATGCATAGTATACCTCTTTTGATAGTTGACACTCTCTTATTAACAATCAAAAAAGTCACACTTACAATAGAATAAATGTCTTACTAATGAGCAATTAAGTGAAACTATCAAGGACCTTATAGGATTTTTAAGGTGCCCACGCGTATCTTAGAACATTAGCTTGCTGGATCATTCGGGTGTGACTGAAAAATGAAAGTAATTTATACATTACCTAGTAGCTTTCCTAAGCAGTAGTTCCCCTGAAATTAAAACAGGAAATAAAGTTTGTATTTACACCTAGTTTTAGATATAACTCACAATGTACATGTATCAAGCCACAGGTAGCATTTCAGACAGTGTCTGTCTGAGTCCCATTTCCCACAGCACAGACCGCGCTAGTTGTGAGGTGTGTGGGCTGGAGCAGGGACCACTGATGCCCAGAGACCCTCCCTGCACAAACACGCTCTTTTCCAGAGACAGCTATTTCACCTTTCCTGTTTCTTTTCTATTATGAAAAACAGTGCTGAACAGAATCTTGGTCTCATTTTCTGCTGGATGATTAAAATCTTTACTGTCAATTATCTTGTCTCCTAAAAATCAATCCGATGGTGAAGAAAAAGCAAAGCCTCAAGAAAGCGTGCTTCCCTCAACATAAAGCCAAAGCAAAAACAGAGCCCGAGAAATTTCAAGTGAATGTCTTTGAAATCTTAAAGCTCAGTAAGAGTCAGAGCTTTATATAAATCAGTAGTCTCTGCATATCTTAGTTCAGTACACACCATGACCTAGCAGAACACACATATTCAAAAGCTCATCCTTCACCAAGGTCCTGCCTTTTCTAGACGGCCCACTGCCTGGTGTACAGGCACAGACACAGGCACACAGGCACACAGGCGACGGATGCAAGCAGCAACCACGTGATCACTGCTGCTCCGGGCAGGTCCCTTTACTGCGCTGTGGAAAGACCGTCGGTCTCTGAAGCGTTTTCAGTCCGCACGTGCCCGCACGCATGGTAGTCATCAGCCTCCACACCTGGCAATGCACAAAGCCTGCATGCTTTCCTCACTGAATCCTCAAAGTGCCTTAAATTGTTTTAAAAACTTCAGTCTTCCATATTGAAACTAAGTTACTCCATTTTTCCATGAAAAAAATTAAGGGGGGGATGAACTTGGGAAAATAATCCTGCTACTAAATAGGTTTAAGAATAAAACCTCTATAGAAAAAATATTGCAATGGAAGGTAAAACCTCTCTATGGGTTGCTCAACAGCATTATTTGTAATAAAACAGAAACAAATGAAGTGTTCAGTAAGAGAACTGTAGAACCAATTAGGAAATGTAAGATTGACAAAATGTTCTACAGCCACTAAGACAATGAGGCCCTAGCCAATGTGGCTCAGCTGGGTGACCATTGTCCAGTGCACTGACAGGTCAAGGGTTTGATTCCAGGTCAGGGCACATACTCAGGCTGCAGGTGCCATCCTATTCAGCGTACCTGCACGGGGCACCTAATGGATGCTTCTCTTTCTCTCTCCCTTCCTCTCTCTAAAATCAAATTTTAAAAAAGACAATGAGGGCCCTGCCGGGCGTGGCTCAGTGGTTGAGTGTCGACCTGGGGTCCAGGTGATGGGGGTTCAATTCTCAGTCAGGGCACATGCCCAGATTGCAGGCTCAATCCCTGGTCGGGGGCGTGCATGAGGCAGCAGATAAATGACTCTCTCATCATTAATGTTTCTCTCTCTCTCCCTCTCCTTTCCTCTCTCTGAAATCAATAAAGATATATTTAAAAAAGAAAAAAAAAAAAAGGAAGATGCTGAAACATGGAACACACAATGTTGAGCCAAATACACCATGGCACCGTGCCATGTGCAAACAGCTCCTTTTGCAACAAAACAGGAACATAATCTGATATGCTGTCGCAGTATTATGTGCAGTTTTCCCTTTATTGAAAACACTCAACTATATAAAGCTTCTATAGTGACTATTTTCTAAAAGAAAAGAAAAACATCAAAATGGGCAGAATGACTCAATAATAAGTCTTTAAGCATGACTGTTCCTGCAGGAGGCGCACTGCTGCTGTGCCCAGGAACCACTGCCATTTTCTGGGAAGGCAGCACCTGGCAGGTAGGTGGGTGCTCACAAAAGGCCTGAAAGGAGGAAGCGGTGGCCTCATCCCTATCACTGATTTTATCACCCAGGCCTGAATGTATCCCTTCTGAGCACTTATACAATACACTCTTCTATGTGAGAACAAAATTTCACATACAAGTCTTCATCTTTCCCGCTACAGAGAAATTCAGGTACACAACTACTTCCTTCTAAGAATAAAGCAACACTCAATTGGCAATCACATTATACATATTTTTTAATGACAAAATGGTGTTAACTTTGTGCAACATGTGACCACAAATAATTAAGAGACCGCAGGGTGATGCCTACCAGAAATAATACTAGACGTAGGATTACTTGCAAAACAAGCAATTTTCAATAGAAAAACTAAGTATTTCCCTTGGGAAAAGCTTTAATATTTTATTGTTAAACAACAGGGGCAAATGTGTAGATTTCCTATAAATGCAGAAGAACAGAATCAGAAAGGCTTCCATAGGGGCCCCAATGGTACAGGGATGCAATACTTCTGATGGCTTTATGATGACATTTCTAAGCTCCTGGGTATTTTAGCTCTCTGAAGAAAATGTTCAACCAAAAGACTAAATCATACAAAGCATTTAATATCTTCAAACAGATGCCCAATAGCAAAACTTTAAAACAAGAAATTACTCATAGCATTAAATTGTGTTTATCAAATACCTGAATAAGCTACATTCAGAAACGCTACAACGGAGCAGCTACGGGTACACTGAGGTACTCCGCACTACTACAAAAACACCGGAAAGAGCTTGGTGTCCTCGGTGTAATGCTGACGATTTACTTTTTGCAAGCCATGTATCTTTCAGCTACATTCTCCCAGTTGATTACATTCCAAATAGCTTTTAGATAATCAGGTCTGACATTTTTATACTGAAGGTAATAAGCATGCTCCCACACATCAATCCCCAGCAGTGGAATAAGACCTATTGGAAAGAAAAAAAGCAAAAATTATTTCCATTTAAACACTGCATCTTCCCAATTTAACCTTTATCCTATGTATCCACTATTACACTTTACAACATTCTCATACATTTCTCAGTTTCTTACATAAAGAGAAAATGTGCCTAAGAATAAATATTTCTATAAAAAAATTTTAAACTTTACTGTTTGGAAGAAAATGTGATTAGTACTAAAAATGGTAAAAATAAACCTGGGAAAATCAATTAACTACAGTATTTTAATAGCTGTCCTTAAAATACCAACAGATTTACCTAAGAGCCAGTTCTCAGTGGGGGTCTCAGTAAGAGTGTGCCATTTGTGGAGTGACAGAGGACACTCCGAAGATCCTGAGTACTCAGGGAGGTGATGAGAAGCCTGCTCTGCTCCCCAAGGCTGTTAGTCTTAGAGAATAAGTGTTTGAGATGCAGAAAGAAAGAACAAGTTAACAGGGAAAACTGAATAGGACTGCAGAGATACACAGAAGGCATAGCCAGGTTTTGCCTGGAAAGCACAGCGTCTCCAGTGGGGTACCTTCAGAGGTATACCCGGCTCCCTACAGCACGCAGTGCTCACAAATCTTTTGCTGCCTTTACAAATTCTGTGATATCTCACTTTCCCCCAAGAGCCGTTTAGGTTCTGGAAAACTCTGAGTACGTCCACTGAAGAGTCACGTAACCAAATCTTCTGATGTGTGGAGGTAGAGCAGGTGGCTGAGAACCGCTGTTGTTTGATGTTAAGGTGTCGCTTTGGCTTCTTTACATTAAGGTCACATGTCCCACTACCTGCTAGATGACTTAGGATTCTTTCTCCTAAAGAGCTTGCTAACATAAAAAAGGGTTGGGTGAGCCCAGTCTGGCACTTCTAAGCCAAATATTGTCCTATACCAAAACCCCCCAGGGCAGTAGTCTGGAAATCTGAGCTCGCCTCCCAGTTTGACCACAAGTGCTCAGGAGAGAGTGAGTCCAAGGTTTGAAATCAGATCTCTTTTCCTTGTTCTTGTTGTTTATATTTAGTTTTTCGTCTTAGTGCATACAGTTATGTAAGTTGATACAAACTCACTGTCAAATGAAGCAGTTTATGTCTAAAACATTTTTTGTTAATGTACCTGTAAAATTACATGCGCTTATTTTTTATAAAATTTAAGATTTCAAAATATTGAAAACTTTTAAAGCACTTTTACTTACACAGACTCTGGGTATCACCTGTCAAGATTTGCTCAAATAAGTACATGCTCATTATAGGCTTAAACATGGCTAGTATTTCATATTTCAAGTTAAAGGCCTTATAGTGAACCATCTGCCCTGAAAGAATGGGTAACAACTTTCCAATCTAACCTGTTGTCCCCTGAAGGGGGTCCTGGTTAGAACAAGCAGCAATCTGCAGGCGTCCTTGTTCCTTATTATAACCAAGCCAACCCCAACCTGAGCCTTGAACGCCAGCAGAAACAGCAGTCAACTTCTCCTTAAATGCGGCGAAGGAACCAAAGTCACGTTTGATGACGTCCAGCAATTCCCCTATTTAAAAAAAAATCCAAAGAACACCCACAAATGAGCAGATGGCAATAGTTACAATATTTTATTACATATATTAAAGTATTCTTGTCCTATGGCCAAAGATACAACTAGACAACACCATACAGAAGACACAACAAAGCCCAATGAGCCTCCACAACACCATGCTACTCTGCCCTGAGACCAGTGTCCCAGGCCTCAATTGTAATTCACATGTTCATTACTGAAGCATTGGAGGATTTCTTCCTTCACTGTGCTATTGCCATCAGGAAAGAAAGAATATTTTCCATTAGCTTTCTTTTTTTCCAGTCAGTAAAAATTTTACTTCAACTTCTACTCTACCTATTCTGTCTCAATTTGGGAATAAAACGTTACGGCTGTTATCTGGTTCTTCTCCAAGGTGGGCTAGATCTTTCTTATCTCAATGATAGCATTTTAAAAGGAGTGATTTTTCTTTTCTATTACTGAACTAAGGGTACACTTTAAGGGCTACAGCCATTTTATTCTGTAGCAATATAGAATTCTAGACTGACCACATCAACCAACTCAACTAGGCCAAAAATATCACCTCTCTGTTAAAAGCAATCATGTTATAAGCACAAACGATGGAACACCGTGATGCAGAGAACACAAAGTGGCAGAGTACCGACACCTGTTGATTGAATAGGGGTGTCTCTGATACTCTGGTAACTCACAAAACCTCAACAGTGTTCAATTATGGTCTGAAGACCTAATTCACAAGAAATAAATTGTCCAACTTCCCATACTTACTCCCCCATTCAGTGTTATTTCCTAATGAAATTGTTTATTTCGAGTGCATAAGATGCCTTTTAGAACACAATTCAAACACACACACAGCCCGGCTGGGTGTGGCTCGGCGGTTGAGCATCAACTTAGGATTCAGGAGATGGTGGCTCCATTCCCGGTCAGGGCACATGCCTGGGTTGTGGGCTCGATCCCCAGTTGGGGGCGTGCAGGAGGCAGCCAATCAATGATGACTGTCTCATCACTGAAGTTTCAATCTCTCTCTCTCCCCTCCCTTCCTCTCTCTGAAATCAATAGACCTACTTAAATAAATAAAAACACAACACACACACAAATTTAAGGTACATCCCAGAAGCCCAGAAACAGGAGGGGAGCTATATTTGTGCCCCAGACCTTCCCAGGGGTGAGGGGGATAACTAAAGTCTCCGCACACTGCACAGAAAGTCAAGTGAATGAGAGGAGGGGCCAGACGATCAGCCCTGTACTCCCGTCATCTGCAGCTCTCCTGGAAAACCTAATTTTCTGGGACAACTGACTTCTTATCTCTTAGGAAGAGTAGTAAAGTAAGAGCAAACGGCACTACTCTATGTACTTTACATGTAATAACTTACTTAATTCTCAAAATAGCCCTATTATAATATATAGAGGAAGAAAGGAAGGTTCAGAAGGGTTAAGTATCTCACCCCAGGTCCTAGAGCTAGTAAGTGAAATCTTGTCTTTTCTAAAAACCGTTTCTTGGTCTTTCCCTAATGTACAACACAGAGCATTTCAACCAAAAGTCGACACCATATGCGATATTACATGTATGTACATATAAAATCTGATGACACGACCCCCCAAATGCACTCTCCATTCATACATATGTCCCTTTGGAAGTTACTACAACTTGACTGCACTCCTTGCTATGAAAAATATGCTATTATGATACCTCAGAGAAAATTAGGGAAACAAAACAAATCAACAGTCAATCCTATCATGCACAAAATGTAGCTAAGCTTGTACCAACATATACTGACCTTTGGGTTCTCCACCACCCTTAGGGCTCAGGTTTGTCCAGAAAATGCTGTGATTGATGTGGCCTCCACCATTGAACTTCAGTGCAGGCTGAAGAGCTACCTGAGCTGTAACATCACCTGAAATGTTAAAATGCAAATACATTTTAAAAAAATTTTTACTTTTCCAGCCATTCTACGCACTATTTTATTGTTTGTAAAATGTCATAATTGGATCAGCTTATCTATAACATATTATAGGTCCTAAAATTCTACAATTTCATATTCTACCAATAAAGACCTTCCCGAATTATTTGTCCCAGTGGATTTTCAGGTGATTGGTACCAGGCCGAACAACTAATGAGACAGCAGGGGTGGCAAAGCTAGAAGGAAATTCACTTCTGAGCTTCAAAGAATTCAGTTTTCTTAGATAGAAAAGATTTCAGCAAATGAAATAATGAAGAACAAAGATAGAAGAAAACAGTGGAATGCTAAAATGTATGGTTCCATATATACGGAAATTTCCACCTCTCATTTTCTAATCGAGGTAGACAACTATTCACTGAGAAATATCTGTTACATTAACAAGAAACACAACATATTCAAAACCGACCCCAGATTTCCAACCCCAAACTTACTCCTGCTGTGGGCTTCCCCATCTCAGTAGTGCCAGCTATCTCCTCAGGCCATTTTGATAACTTGGTCATCTTTGACTCCTTTCCTAACCCACCAGCATATCCACCAGCAAGGCCCACTCTCCCGTTAAAACACATGCAGCCCAGCCAGGCGTGGCTCAGCAGCTGAGCTTCCACCTAGGTTCCAGGAGATCAGGGTTCGATTCCCGGTCAGGGCACATGCCCGGGTTGCGGGCTGCAGACAATCAATGACTCTCTCATCATTGATGTTTCTATCTCTGTCTCTTCCTCTCCCTTCCTCTCTCTGAAATCAATAAAGGGATATTAAAAAAAAAAAAAAGCACATGCAAAATCCAATGCCTTCCGATATCTGGTGCAGACCAGCAGCATCTACCTCCCACCAGCATTCCTGCCACCCTCAGGCGCTTATCTCCTGCTTCCACATCTGCCCTAACAGTCTGTTCTCAAAGCAGTGGCCAGAAGGCTCTTATAGACGCCACATGGATCAGAGCACTCCTCTAGGCAAACCCCTCCACAGGCTGCTCCTCTCAGAGTGAACCCCAGGTCCTTACAATCAGCTACAGAAATGCCCGCCCTACACGCCCGAGTGACCCTCCACAGCTCCTAGCTGGCCCGGCCCCAGTCACACTGGCCTTGGCGCTCTTACAAGAGCAGCTAGCGCTCTCCCAGCTTAGGGCTGCCCAGCTTCCCATGGGGAAACACCAGAGGCAGCCTGATGCTTCACTGCCTCGTTTCTCCAAGTTCCTACTGAACCACCAACCCTATCAGTGAAGCCTTCTCTAACCACAGTAAAAAAACGGGCAAATCCTCTACTTGCTTTTCTAAGACAACCCCTGCCATCCTACATATTTACTTGTTCATCTGTCTCCCCACTAGAATGGACGCTCCAGTGAGGACAAGGACTTCCATGCACTGCTGTGTCCCAGGGCCTGAGAAATTGCCTCATACAGAGCAGACACTCAATGAATGCTTGTTGACTGACTAGATCATTGAATATGCTGAATGTAGTTTCTAGGTAAAAAAATTCTGATATCTATAGTACTCAAAAAAAAAAAAGAATGTCATGTTTAAAGGCTTTTTTTCTTACCTTGCTTGACAAGTAGGCAAAATAAAATGTTTTTTCTATGCCTTCTAGAAGTTACAGATGAACTGAACTCAAAGTGAAGGACACAAAGAACCACTGAGCACTCACTGCTCAAAGTTTACATCATAGAAAAGCTCTATACTTCTGTTCCTAAGGCACACTAAGAACAAATGTAAGAAATACTACTGTTTCCTGAAACAAGGCCACACCTCCAGCTGGTTAGCAATTCAGAGGAGAGGACCACGTGTACCTGAAGACGTAGTTGATCTTTAAGAGTTTTTTTAAGATGCCAACTTTTTGCTGTTATGTTTACAAAATAATTTTCTCACAGATCAGTGTCTCCCTTTATCAATTTTTCTTGGAAAGTCACCCTAAAAATAAATGTAAGTTTATTAAATTGTGTTTTAATAAGTCAACAGTAACTACATTTTTCTAATGGGAAAGAAACATATTTATTGAGAATTTGTTTAATAATTTCAATCTCTTAAAGTTTAGTTAATAATTTTTCAATTTTAACAGAAATTTGGGGGGACTTAGGATCTGCCTTTAAGAACTTTTCTGAAGTTCAACGTTTTCTTTGACTTCACTTCAGTTTTTTTCTTCCGTCAAACAGTGTTTCTTTGAAAAGCATCTTACATGTGATGAGAGGCTGTAATTTTACTTATACTCCTTTTATCCCAAATTTCAAACATGAAGATTTAGCTCTTTAACAACTTTTAAAATATAACTTTTTAAATTAAAAAAAAAAGCTCTGCAGGTACTTATTTACAGGCAATACAGAAAGTGACATAAAGCTTTTTTTCCAGTGACTTTCATTAAACAAGTAAAGCTTCGATTGCACAAGAAGGGAAAGTAATCTGTTTTTCAAATACTGAAGAGAGAGGTTCACCGGTGTCAGATGTTGTCGTCATACAGGAAACACTTTCACAACTGGGATATTCCCCAGCCTCACTGCTACCCACAGTGTTATGTCCTAAGCCACCAAGACTTCTACGGCATTCAGAGCCTCCTGCCACGCTCGGGGTTTCCGAGGTCGGGGTAAACAAGCATTCCGGGACGCGGCTTCCTCCTGGTGCAGCCATTTGCCTCGCACACAGTCAGGCTGAAATACTACACTTTCCCACTAGGTGCCCCCCAGTCAACAAGATGCTGCTGTCCAAAATTCACTCCACCTACTTCACAGGGCTGAAAGTCAACGAAAATAGGTCTGTTTAAGGAAAATACGCTTGTAACTGTGTTGCTCATGGGGCCATACCTGTAGTCTGGAAACACGACTGTCAATTACCTACTCTGCAAACGCTGCTTAAACTAATAGGTCGAAAGTGTAAGAGTGTTTTGTGCAGAAACATTAAATCACACTGTTCCCACCTACACCCCCAGGCGCACAACACGCAACGTCCCCGAGCGACTGGTTTTGTCAACCGGACTTTAAAAAAAAAAAAAAGTAACTCCATATTACATTTTCATTGAATTCTAAACGTTCGTAAGTAAACACGAGCCTGTTTCCGTTTCCCACAAGGATCCTTTCCCTGTGAATTTCAAGAGCGCACGGAGCCGTGCGAACACAGGAGCCTCGGCGGAGGCGCGCCGGCCGCCCCGTGGCCGGGCGGTTCTGGGGGCCGCGGTGGGCCCGCACCTACCCTTCTGCAGCGCCTCGCGGTACTTGTCCTCCGTGGCGTTGAGGTTGTTCACGTAGGCCGCGTGGTGCTTGCTGTGGTGCAGCTGCATGATCTGGGCGTTGATGTGAGGCTCCAGGGCGCCATAGTCGTACGGCAGGTCGGGGAGTTGGTGCTTCTGCCTGGCGCCCAGGGACCCCAGCGCGGGCACCAGCTGCCGGCTCGTGCTGCAAGGACAAGCACAGGCCGCTGCGCTCGGGGGGCCGGTCGCTGCCAGCGCGCCCCGGGCGGCTGAGGCGGGAGGCTGAGGCGCGGAGGCTGAGGCGGGAGGCTGAGGGCACGCAGCGCCCCGGGGCCTTCTTTTCCAATAGCTCGCTCGCCCGCCAGCCACACTCCCTGAAGCGTTAAACTAACGCTGATGTCCCGGCCCCGCAGCACCTGGTCGGGCCCCACGCACACCTGCCCTCAGGCAGGGCCGCCCGCAGCGTCCCGCGACACCTGCGCCCCGAAGGTGCCCTCGACCCCGCCGCCCCTGCCCTTCACCCTCGGGGCCCGAACCGCGTCCCCGCCGCGCCGCGTGGCCCGGGCGCCTCACCTGCACGCCGCCCGGGACAACATGGTGACGCCCCGCGCAGGCCCCTCGGAGCTCGAGCCGCCGCGATGACCGCCCGGAGCGACCCAGTGAACCCGCGAGCAGGCTGCGCCGCAAGGACACGGCGCGGCCGAGGCCCCGCCCCCTGCTCGCCGCTCCCACCCCGAGGGGTGCGCGGCCCCGGGAGCGGCCCCGCCCACGCCCGGCCCGCGCCCTGGGCCCACGGGGCGCGAGAACGGGGGCAGAGACCCCGTCTCCAGGGGGCCGCGGAGCCGCGGGGCGCCCCTGCCGCGCTTTCCCGCGCGCGGCCCCGGGGAAGGCCGCCCGCCCCCCCCGTGTCAGATGGTACGGCCCACGGCCCTGCCCGCGCCGGCGCGGCCCGCGGGTCCGGGAGGGCGAGGCGGGTCGCGGGGGTGCGAGTGCGCCCCCGCCCCTTCCCAGGGGGCAGCGCTGGGGCAGCCCCGGGCCCGCGACCTTCCCGGAGGAACGACTCCCGTTTCCCTGAACGGCCTTGGCGCCGGCCCAGCGCGTCCGAGGGGAAGGCGCCCGGGCGCCGCGACGCTGCAGGCCCCGCCCCGCCCCGGCCCGGCCTCTCCGCGGGAGCTGACCTTGGGGCCTCCTCCGGCCGGAGCCGGGCCGGGGCTGCCGAGCACCGAGCGGCCGGGGTGCGCCGCGGGGGTGCGCGCGCTTAGCCGCGTCTCCCCGGTAGGTGGTGTCCACTCGAGGCTGCAGGTCGAGTTCTCCGAAGGTGAGCAGGTTGCCCCGAGAACAGGGTTATTAAGTAAAGGAGGAAGGTCAGAACTCGGGGTCCATCATTTGTTGGGTACTGAGACCTGCCCGTCGTCTTCAGTATTTGTTAGGAGTGGCTTCCGTGAACCAGCCGCTGTATTAAAGAAATACAGCTGCCCTGCCGGGCGTGGCTCAGCGGCTGAGCGTGGACCTAGGATCCAGGCGATCGGGGTTCGATTCCCAGTCAGGGCACATGCCCGGGTTGTGGGCTCGATCAATGACTCTCTCATCATTGATGTTTCTATCTCTCTCTACCCCTCTCCCTTCCTCTTTCCGAAATCAATAAAGATATATTTAGAAAAAAGAAAAAGAAACACTTTCCAAAAAAAAAAAAAAATTTCAGCCCTCCCGCAAAAATGGCGAGGGTGGGGATACAGGGGGGTAGGGGGCGGGAGCGACTCAGGCTGCCACATCTTTCTGCCCAGGATCTCATCTCACTGCACTGGATGTTATCAAGTTGAGGCCACTTCCATGTGAAGTTACCAGCAGACAAGGCACAATTAATATGGGTGCAATTGGTCATGTAACTCATGGGAAATACACAGGTATAAGAGCTGTTTCTGGAGTTCACACTGTCAGGTTCAAAAATGAACTAGAAAGAAATATTACAATCAAGCTTGGATATTCTAATGCTAACATTTATACGCTTGATGACTCAAGTTGTCCTCCGCCAGAATGTTACAGGTCCTGTGGAGGTAGCACACTTCATGACTTTCCTACAGACATTCCTGGGACCAAAGGGAACTTCAAATTAGCCAGACATGTTTCCCTTGTCGTCTGTCCTGGCCACGGTGTTTCGATGGCTACCACACCGAACCCTGCAGCAGTGATGGATGCAGCTCTTCTGTTGACAGCTGGCAATTAGTCTTGTCCTCGGCCTCATACTTCTGAACATTTGGCTGCTGTAGAAATGAAACTAAAGCATATGTTGAGTTGACAAAATAAAATTGATTTGGTAAAAGCAAGCCTGGCTAAAAAACAGTATGAACAGATCCTTGCATTTGTGAAAGGTACAGTAGCCCCAAGGAGCTCCTATTATTCCAATTTCTGTTCAGCTAAAAAACAATATTGAAATACTTCTTAGTTCCTTTGATGTCAACAAACCTGGCTGAGAAGTTGATGGCTCTGCTGGGGGCGGGAGTAGCTGGTGGTCGTATTCTAAAAGGGGAATTAAAGGTGGGCCAGGAGATAGAAGTCAAACCTGGTATTGCTTCCATAGATGGTGAAGGAAAACGTGTGTGTGGATGAAAAGGGGCCACGTGCTAACCTGACAGGCTCAGGGCAGGCCTGCGTGGAGGCCTTGCAAACTCAGAGACCTAAAATAACCACAAAGGATGGTCTGAAATTAAAACTTTTTAAACATAAGCAGTTTGTGGTGGGTAGTCACGCCCTAAGGCAGTATATTTCCTTCACAAAGGTTAATTTTCACTTTAAGCCTGTGGGTTGTCTTTTGCATCTCAGATAACATACCTAATACATACCTTTGCAAAACAGTCATTTCCCCTTTTTCCAGGCGCTCAGTGCACCAGGGCAGACACCAGGAATCTTCTCATTGTTATTGATATCTTGTTAACTGTTGACTGTTAGCTATCCTGTACCCACCTATGTAAAAGAAGCATGTATTTATCATTTTACTTTTTTTTTTTTTTAAGTATGTCTTTATTGATTTCAGAGAGAGGAAGGGAGAGGGAGAAATAGAAACGTCAATGATGAGTTATTGGCTGCCTCCTGCAGGCCCCCGACTGGGGATCAAGCCCGAAACCTGGGCATGTGCCCTGACGGGGAATTGAACCTCAATCTCCTGGATCCTAGGTCGATGCTTAACTGCTGAGCCACGCTGGCTGGGCATATCATGTTACTTTTTATCCAATCCCAGAGCTTTCCCTGCTTTGCTTTCTCCCACCTCCCTAATCTATCACTATTGGATTTCATGTAACCCACTTAGGTCTCCCCCTTTGATTCTAGTGTATATAAAACAAACTGCAAAACTGCCATTCTCTGGAGCATTACCTCAATCCTTTGAGGTATTGGCTTCCCGACAATTGTCAACATTTGGCTCAAATAAACTCAAATTATTCACAATTCTTAATATTTGAGTGATTTCCTACGTTAACACGTGTAAACTAATTTTTTTCCAAAATTGAGTCACTGTTTGCAAAACATAATAAACTTCAGTATGACGCTCCAGCAGGTTTTATGGGAGTTAGAACAAAAAACCACCCCACTTCCTGCCAGGCTGACAGAATGGTGGGTCAGGTACATGGTGCAATTGGAGTTTTCCTGAGATCTTCACAGAATTGGAAATCTCCCATTTCCTGCTTAGACGGTTTCTAGATGTGTGCTCTGAAGGGGACAAAAAACAGCAAACACACAAAAGTTGTCTAAGAATGAAGTGCTCGTGGCGAACATGGGATCCCTGTCAAAAGGAGAGAGTTAGTGCCGTCAAGGCCAACCTGGGCAAAATTGTTTTGACTAATCCTGTGTGCACAGAAGTAGAAGAAAAAATGGCCCTTAGCTGAAGAGCTGAGAAACACTGGTGCCTAATTGGTTGGGGTCAAATAAGAAGAGTGACAAGCCAACAATAGATGACTGAAAAATGTGAAAAAGTCTGATTTTCTCTTAGCCAGGGTATATTTTCAAAGCATTGCTGGGGAATGAATTTCACAGCTCATCGCCTTAGTAGTAGCTGTTATTCTCATGTTTGGGTGATTAAAATTTAACCTCTAGTACTTAAAATAGTGTCTACAATAAATGCAAAAGTTGACATAATGTTAGATTGACTCTACCAGAAATTAATCATTCCCCCAAAAATGTCTAATTTATATATCAACGCGGGTTTGAAGAAACGGTGTGCTCTGACCAGCTTCTGCTGCGGCATGCACGCCACAGGACCTGTTTGAAACAGTCTTTCTCCTTATATCCAACGTTCGCCTTTGAGCAGCTCCAAGCTTGAAAGGATTGTTAGACCAGTAAAATCCCGAAGGCACGAATTCTTAAAGACCAGCTTCCCTTTGCCTCATAGTTTGTTTCTCTATCTTCGCAATTTTGAGAGAAAAGAAATTAACAGATTCAAATAAATTACCCTTTAGAGCATGAGGAAAAAGAATTTCAGTTATTTTCTCCCACCTCCTTCACAACCCTCTAACCCCTACCTCTGCACACCCCCCCCCCCCAAGGATGACTAGCTTTGGCTTTGGGGAACAGCAAGGGGAACCACACTGCAGGGCTTCCCAGCAGGAGGGCTGGGCTTACTGGCAGGCAGGAGAATGTAAACAAGGATGTGTTCGGAGGAGGAAACTCGAGTTGAAAAGATGATGGAAGTCCTTAGACATATGGTTAGTAACAGGAAATTGAGAAGCATTTTAGCTGAATTGAGACACACCAAAAGTAGTTTTTCAGACAAGGTAGTCTGGCATGATGTCAAGAGGGGAGGGCTAGTTAGGAAGCTGTTGCATGAATCCAACATGAGGTACCAAGAGCCAGTTTTAGGGTACCAGCTATGAGAACTGGAAGAAAAAGGGACATTGAGTCAGGCTGGCGTGGCTCAGCGGTTGAGCACTGACCTATGAACCAGGAGGTCACAGTTTGATTTCCCATCAGGCCACATGCCTGAGTTGTGGGCTGGATCCCCATTAGGGGGTGTGCAGGAGGCAGCTGGTCAATGACTGACTCTCCCTTATCATTGATGTTTCTCTCTCTCTCCATCTCCCTGCCTCTCTGAAATCAATAAAAACATATTTTAAAATGGGGAGGGGATTTTGAGGGATGGAACAACAGAGTTCAGTGACAGATTAGTCACTAGTAAAAGGACTTGACCTGGTGAGAACAAAATATCACTCTCAGGAGACAGCCCAGTCACTGCATCAATGTGCTGCTTGTTTGTACAGATGATACTTTGAGACTTAAATTGACCCCTAGGACCTGCCTTTTTCTTAATTTTTTTAAATTTTATTTTAGTTGGTATACAATCTTATATTGTTTATGTTAGTTTCAGGTGTACAATATAGTGACTTGACATTTTTAAACCTTACAGTGTGATCACCCCACTAATTCTAGTAACAGTCTGTCATCATGTAAACTATCGCAATATTGACTATATTCCCCTTCCCCTTTTGCATTTTTCTTCAGTCATCTCATTTGCAGGGGAGAAGGGATGAACAAACTTGATATTCTGATTTACTCAGGTATCAGATGAGATGAGACCAGAATGGGTAAAGGAGTTGAGTATATAGCAGGTAGTTACAGTAAGATGGGATGTGAAATACAGTGGAAGGAGGGTAAGATCAGCAGTTGAGATGTACCGTATAGTATTGTCGAAACCAGGATGAGAGAGAGTGAGCTGGCAAAACTATAAGAAAACACATTGGAGATGTTAATCACCAGGAATAGAATATCGGTTACTTCTAGAAGGGTAGGAAATGCTGTTGAGGTGGAATAGAAGTGTGATTTAATTTTTGTCTTTTTTCAATTACAGTTGACATTCAATATTATTTTATTAGTTCAGGTGTACAGTGCAGCGATTAGATATTTATATAATTTAAGAAGTGATTCCCCCTGATAGGTCTGGTACCCACCTGGCACCACACATAGTTATCACAAAGGACATGCCCTCTTTGAACAAGCAACAAAGACGGGAGTGGGGAAGTGAGAGTAACAGTCCAGCGGGAGTTCTCTACCGTAGTGTCTGGCATCAGCTACAGCCTTCCAGAAGACAACCCCAACTATGAGGGTATCGGAGATTGAGACCAAGGGCTTGGGGGTATGGGTGGTAATGAGAAGAAAGTTTCTTACATTCTCTGCCTACCACACCCAATAAACAGGCCTCTCTCTTTTTTATGTGACCACTGTAAGCAGTACTCATTCAATTAGCGCAAGGGGTTAGACTGATTACAGTTGACTGGGGTCTGTCCCAAGTTCCTCCTGCCAGCTCAGGATGTCATCTGGCACATCAGGGCACCATGACTGTGGATTTCCCTTGAATAAACTTCTGAAGGCTACTTCACAGCCAGCTTCAGACTCACCGTACTCTAGACCAACATGTTGGTTGGAAGAGGCAAAATGTCGAGGTGAAATCATTTTGAGCCAGTTATTAATTGCATTCATATGCTACTAACAGAGACCCAGCCACAGTGCATCCAACACATGAGTGCATTCCCTCAAGTAGAGGAGATCTGGAGTAGGCAGTCCAGGGCTGAGAGGACAGCGTCATCAAGGACTCAGGTTCCTCTGTCCTCAGAGTTGCCTCAAGATCCCTGTAGCTTCTACTGCACCAGCCGTCTCACCTCCTTTCCACGAACAGGGAGGGCAGAGGTTGGGCCCCAGGTGTCTCCCTTTTAAGGATCCTTTGTGGTAGATCACCCAATTCCACTTGGAATTTAGGTACAAGGCTGCACCTAGCTAGGAGGACACTGGAAAGCATGGTCATTCAGCTGTGAGCATTTCCAGTCTGGAAAAGGCTGGAATTCCGTAACTAGAGAAAATGAGTAATGGATTGGAAAATACAGCCTCTGCCACACATCCTCCCACGGGGCAGTGTTTCCACATACTTGGATGTGAACTCTGACCACTAATGGAGTGACCTTAGCTACATTCTCTCCCTCCCTCCCTCCCTCCCTCCCTCCCTCCCTCCCTCCCTCCCTCCCTCCCTCCCTCCCTCCCTCTTTCTCTCTCTTCCATTTTATCCTTTGTACCAAACATTTTACCCAGGTAGGAATCTAAGTGAAAATGCTGGACCAACTTTTCCTTTGCATAACTGGGGTTGTTAATAGGACTGAGAGTAGCACTTAAATGCTGAAATAAAATCAGTGATCCATGGCCCAGCTGGGCGTGGCTCAGCGGTTGAGTGTCAACCTAGGATCCAGGCGATCGGGGTTCAATTCCCGGTCAGAGCACATGCCCGGGTTGTGGGCTCGATCAATGACTCTCTCATCATTGATGTTTCTCTCTCTCTCTCTCTCCCTCTCCTTTCCTCTCTCTGAAATCAATAAAGATATATATTTTTTAAAAAATTAAAATCAGTGATCCAGGCTAAAAGAGAAAGTGATGCTAGAGAAGTGGTATCATTAACAAAGGGCTCAAAGTGAGCTCCCGGCACACACACATCATGAAGCTAATTATAATCAGATTGCATCCTCAGGGAACACATTAACTACCGGAAAGGACAGTACTACGTAAACTAATAAAAAATGAGTTTGAAAAGGAAAAGTTATTTCGATGAAAACTAAATGGAATGCTCAATAAAGGTGAGCCGCTAAAAATAATCACTGTTCAATTAGATGTGGGCAAAAGAAATATATAAGACTGGGAAAATCATTAAACAGCTGAAGGATCAGATTCTTTGCAGGTGTCTTTAAGTTCCCACTCCCCTTCAGAGAACTGAAAATGGAAATCACAGACAGTGCGTTATAGTGTGGTGATAGGTAGGTCCAATCATTTTCTGACTCTTCATCTGGAAAGTATTGAATGAATATGCACTTGTATGTTTTAAGTTAAAATGCATTGTTTAAGGTAAGTATGTGATATTTTATTCTAACTCCAACTTTGATGACATGGAATAAAAAGCCTTCATCTTTTAGCGCTAAATGAAGAATAAATATCTCCATGGAGCACTCTGGAAGTTGTGTTTAGTGTCTGGTCTTTGCTGGCACACAAAGCTCTTGCCTATACAAATTCTGGGGTCCCAACAAGTCTGAGACATCGTTCCACCTGGGCAATGGTGCTCATTTGCAGACTGTGACTACCCCATCTTCTCCTCGCCCCTTCCCCTTTTAGTGAAGTATAATTGACAAATAAAATTGTAAGACAGTGAAAATAAATGTCAGGTCTTTGACGCAATGTCTATTTTTGTGAAAATTTCACTTTTCATTGGCCTACTTTTCGTTTAGGTTTAGTGTAACCTTTTGAAGTCCAAAGGAGAGATATGGTTTTCTTAAGATTCCCTGGAGTACAACTGTAGTCTTAGTTTTTTGACTCAACTCTAGGTGAGAAATTCTCAACAACAGGGTGGTCTCTAAAACCAGGAGAGAAAGAGTCCCCTTCGAACAACTGCCAGGCAAGACAATAGTAGTCAAATAAGATACTCCTGCAACGTGCCTCTAACAGGCTACCACCGTGAACAGTAACCGCACACCTCCTCCCTCCTGCAGTTCAATACATGGAGAAGTCAGAACCCATGACTGGTCTGCTAACAGAGAAGGCGCAGAACAAGGCAGGGAAGTAGAAACCCCCGACCAGCTCCGCACCTATCTCCCCCTGTGGGCTGCTACAGGCCTGCACCGAACGGGGAAGCCTCAACTGTAAGTCAGAGTCAGGGTTTTATTATATAGGACTGGGCATTTCAGACTGAGCCTGTGTTCTGACTTAAAGTGATTATATGACCTTTTGTTACCTAAGAATTAAAAAAAAAAAAATCAAGGAACCAGCATTTTGTTCCAGGGACAAAGAAAAAACAAACCCATGAGGCCAATGTAAAGACACAATGAGTGACAAAAGGGAAGTCACATTATGATCACATCCCAAGAGTCACACTGTTACTTAATGTGCTAGTTACTCAATGTGCTAGTAACACATCAACAAAAAAGTCTACCAGACATTCCCCCTTATTTCTGGCAGCTGAGTGTAACTCCAGGTTTCTAGCACTGATGTGGGTATTTTTGCCCTGAGTCACTTCAGTGGGGATTTAGGAGTTTACACAACCATCTTGCCTAGGAGCACCCACCCCCAGCCAAATGTGACCTTCAAATTTAGAAAGTAGTTGGCAGATTTACAACTTAGGTTCTCCTAGACACCTTATGGCTTCCTTGGTTGTTTTTGAACATTTCTTGAAATTCTCTTGGAAGAGTGTGAAGAGTATCAAACATCAGCTGCTCCGGCAGATGAGCTCCTGCCTCTTCGGGGTTTACATCCCCAGCACGGTCCAGCATGCGCGTTCCCTGTCTTCCTCTCCATCAGCTGCAGGATGGGAAAGAGAATGAGAGAGGTGGTTTTGGGCGCAGCCTTGAAATGCCATACACCCCTCTGCCCACATCCCATCATCTGGAACTCGGCCACCTGGCGACATTAGACTGCAAGGAAGAGGGACCACGGAGCTCACCTCTATGACCAGGAAGAAGAGGAATGGACTTGGTGAGTACTTAACAAGTCCAGTCACAAATATATATATATATGAGATTCTATAACTAGTAAATGTTAAGATGTAAATTAATATTCAGAAGATATCAAGAAATGTGATAACATAATTCTACTAGCTGTGTAGGGGCGGACATTTTTTCCCCTCTACCCTTCTAGGTTCTTTTGACTGGCTTAATAATTAAGTTAACATAGATAAACTGGAGAGAAAAAAATTTTAATCTTGTGTGTGCAGGAGCCCCAAAGATATGAGACTCGAGGGCAAAGCAGGTAGTTGAGGTTCATATGCCGTCCTGAGCTCTGGAATGGGAGTAGGAGCCTGGGTCTTCAAAAAAGAGGAGGGTCGCCTGGCTGGGCGTGGCTCAGTGGTTGAGCGTCGACCTAGGATCCAGGCGATCAGGGTTTGATTCCCAGTCAGGGCCCATGCCCGGGTGGCTGGCCGCAGCTGATCAATGACTCTCTCATCATTGATGTTTTTCTCTCTCTCTCTCTCCCTCCTCTTTCCTCTCTCTGAAATCAATAAAGATACATTAAAAAAAAAGAGAGGAAGGTCATTCACAGGACAAAGAAGGAATGTTTGGTAATTAGATGTTTGCCCTGCCACACAGATAGGTTTTATAGATAAAAAGTTATTTCTGATAATAGTACTCATTGTGGGCCTGGCCCCCTATGTAAATTCTTTGAAGTAAATAAGAAAAAGGTAAACATTTTTCTTGAGTCTGCTGGGTCTTGATTGACTTCAGCTCAGATTCATCTACATGCCAAAGTGGCACATTTTGGAGTGGCATATTCTGCTCTCCTTCAGCCGCTTGCTATAGCATTTAGAAATGCAGTAAATGCACGAGTTACTGAATGCCTAATGGCCTTTTTTTTTTTTAATCCTCTCCTGAGGATATTTTTTCCATTGCTTTTGAGAGAGAGTGGAAGGGGGGGCAGAGAAACACATCAATTGGTTGCCTCCTGCCGACCTGGGCGGGGATTGAGCCTGCAACCAAGGTACATGTCCTTGACTGGAATAGAACCCGGGACCCTTTAGTCCCCAGGCTGACGCTCTAACCACTGAGAAAACTGGCTAGGGCCCTAATGGCCTATTGTTATGATCAACATTTGGTTAAAGACACATAGAACCATCACAGAAGGAACTTTAGAAATTCAAGAATAATTCTGAAGCTGTATCTAAAATAAATAAAATTATTCTATTAAAATATTTAGAAAAATATTTAGTAGTAACAGTTTAAATTTAGTTTTATTTTAAATATATATATTTTTATTGACTTCAGAGAGAAGAAGGGAGAGGGAGAGAGAGATAAAAACACAAAAGATGAGTCACTGATCAGCTGCTCTCCTGCACGCCCCCTGCTGCCCATATGCTCTGACCTGGAATCGAACCTTGATCTCCTGGATCATAGTCAATGCTCAACCGCCCAGCCGGGCTTTTTAATGCCTTCTAATAAGATTCCTGTACAGAACAGGAATTCCTGTTCATTTGCTGTTTTTCCTGTATACCTTGCTCATTCCTTGTTTTCAGTGTCTGAGGCCTTGGAACACTTCCTGGCCCTTGCCAGTCTCTTCTTCTAGGGGCTGGATCCCCTTCTTTGTGAAGGGCTTACTCCTGGGGTCCTAGTGGAATGGAACTAACCACCACAGAGCCCCACCCCCATCCTGCTTTACTTCCACCTCCAGGGCTCCCTCACTGCTGAGAATGGGCCTCTGGAAACTTTTGTTTGCTTAAACACACCTAAGTTTTCCATGCTTTCCAAGGCCTTGGATAGTCCTGTTTTCCTTATTAAGAAAGACTCTGTGGCCCTGGCCAGTGTGATTCAGTTGCCTGAGCACTGTGCCATGCACCGAGAGGTCGCTGGTTCCATTCCGGGTCAGGGCACATGCCCAGGGTTTGGGCTCCATCCCCAGTTGGGGATGTTCAGGAGGAAGCAGATTGATGTTTTACTCTCACATTGATGTTTCTCTCTTTCCCTTCCTCTCTCTCTAAAAATAAAAAAAGACTCTGTAGCCTCTTTTAGTTTGCCTCCTACCCAGACCTGCCCTCCCTACCTTTTGGCTGTTCCTCTGTCTGGGCAGAAACACTACTCAACTGTCTGGAATCGTTTCGCTATATGAAGTACTTCATTCCTAGGAACAAGACAACCTTCCCATGTCTAAGCTTTCTCCTGCCAAGAGGAAGACTTGTTATTCTGGTCAAGAGCCTATGGGCACGACATGAGGATGTCCCAATAGGAGACACTTAGGTTTACCACATCAGTCTGATGAGATTAAACACACCTTATGTCATTCTCTGCAGTGGTTGTACTGTTATTTTGCTAAAGGTTGCTAGTATTGCTTATGTACCTATGGGAAGCCTGTTGTGAATGTTTAAGAGAGCGGAGTCTAAAATCAGCTTAACTTCATCCAAGTTGAGGTTTTACCTCTTGCCTGCTGTGGGGACTAAGGAAACAATGCACACTAAGTGCCCAGCAAAGGGTTAGCCATCACTTCCCATCTCTCGTTCTGTCTACACCTTTCCCTGTATTCTATTTGCTCTCCAGAAACCCAGCGAGATCTCAGATTTCCGAGTCTCCCACTGGGTAACGCACCTCATACAGACTTCAACCTGCTCAAGAGGGATGAGCCTGGCTTTGATCTGGAACATTCTAAGGCATTCCATTTGGGCTTCATCAGTCCCTTCTCTTGACCGCACAACCCCGCCTCCCTCCCCAGTCTGGGTCTATAGTGAATAGTCTTCCAAGGGCCTGCGTTGACTTGGCTTTGACCAGAGCTCGGAAGCACAGCATTTAGATGTTTTGCTTTTGTTCCCTCACTAGGTGGCGCTCTTTCCCAGAGTCCTACAAAGCACTGCCTGTTTCACAATTTGTCGAAACCGTGTACCAGCTCTAGCTGGTTCCGCTCAGCGCTTAGAGTGTCTGCCCTGGTAGGGGAGAGTGTGGGAGGCAATCAACCAAGGTGTCTCTCTCACATCGATGTCTCTCTCTCTCTTCCATTCTCTCTGAAAAGCAATGGAAAAAAATATCCTCGGGTGGGGATAAAAAAGAATTAGTCTAGAAAGCTTGGTTTAGCTCCCATAACTATAAAACCACAAATCTTTGACACATAATAAGCTAAATAAGTAATGTCTCTGAAGCTGATTGCTAATGAGGAACAGGAGATAACCTGGTGAGGAATCGTGGAAAGAGCACTGCAGACAGGAGGAATGGCCCGAGCAACGGTCCTGGCTCACGGGACAGCACGATCTGTTCATGCTCAGGGTCATGGTCACACCGGCTCTGAGGCTCATGAGAGCGCCCATGAATCACTATCAACTTCTTCAACCTCTGTTCTCCCCATGTCACGGGTCCCTGGACTTTTTGGGTGCCAATGACACAGGCCAGACTTACTGCAGATGCAGTTTTCTTTTTTCCATCTGGTCTATTAACATCCTACTAGGTGGCTCCTAAATCATAATAGGAATAAAGGTTGGAGTCTAAGTAGTAGGCAGATGGGAAAGATGTGGCCAATTTTCTTAACATCAATCTAACTCAATAGTGTGTGCTACTTAAAACAGTAATATGTAAGAAATGTCATCATACTTTGATATCTCATTTGAAATTGCAGCTTGAAGTGGTGTGGATATTGAAAACTAGGCCTAACTCAGGTGCTTAGTAAATATTTATTGTTGATAGTTTCATAAAGTGTTTTTTGGGGATAATTAATTTTGCTAGTATTTTTAGATTTGCGCTACTACTCTTTCTCCTGTACTTTCTGCAAATTGGAGGTTGTCTCATTATTACAGATTCTAAATGACTGGTTGGTACAGGTGGTGACCACCAGATGACTCCGCTACACAAGTGTGTTCTCTACAATTAGATAAATTACCTGTGGAGTGATATTTTGGTGCCACATGAATACTCCTATTTCTCAGCAATCTGCCATCTAAAGGTTTTAAAGTCCATGAATAACCCTTGCTTAAGTCAATTATTATTATTTTTTTAAAATATATCTTTTATTGATTTCAGAGAGAGGAAGAGAGAGGGAGACAGAAAGAAACATCAATGATGAGAGTCATTGATTGGCTGCCTCCTGCACACCCCCAACTGGGGATCGAGCCCACAACCCGGGCATGTGCCCTGACCAGGAATTGAACTGCAATCTCCTGGATCCTAGGTCAATGCTCAACCGCTGAGCCACGCCTGGCCAGGGCTCAATTATTTCTTTAGGATCTGTATAAGTCATTTTCTAACTATAGCATTTATTCTACATTTAGTTGTTAGCACCCGATTGCAAAGGCAGGGCAAACACTGTTTCCCTTTAATAACCAATTTTCAGAGTAAGAATTTGGTGTAGTAGTAATTTCCAATGATGAAAAATAGTCTCCTGCCCCCCTTCTCTCTCATCAAGTATAACTGTATAGATTTTTATCTATTCAGTATTTACCATCAATTGTAGTCACATGCTAAAATTGCCCTAAATTTGGCCTGTGAAAGATCTTCCAAGCTGGCTTCTTTTTAAAAAAATTTTACATTTACTTATTTAAATTTACTTTTGAAGACTGAATGTACAAATGGACATGGCCAGACCATATATAAAGATAGAATTCTGACCCACGACCTGCAGCAAAATGCTTAGGAAACCAACCTCCATATCTCCAGTAACTAGCCCAGGAAGCCAGCCTGCTATAAGTCAGACTTGAAGGAAGTCAGACTGTTATCTCTGTAACAATCCAGACAGCTAAACAAACCTTCTGTAACAATCAGCTCAATATGGTAGGACTTGATTAAAAACTGACAGCTTCTCTAATTTTTGTTCCCACTTCCAACTTAGAACTGAAGAAAGCCAAATATACACCCCTAACCAATCATAGGGATGCCCCACCGCTAATCAGCTGCCTCCAGCGTCTCTGCCACAGCCCCCACCAGGGTGCATGTGGGCCTCCCCTTCCCTCCACTAAGAAGCTCCCCTCTCCTCTGCCTGCCTTTGAGTCTCTGCCAAACACAAGTGATGGTGGCTTTCTTGCTACAGCAACCTCTGAATACAGCCTCTGCTTTTTAAATTTTGTTGGTTCTTCATTTATTTCTACACTTTACTGAGGTATAATATACATGAAATATAATTTACATTAAGTACACCCATTTTAGTGGTACAGTTTAATGAGTTTTGACAAATATACACACACACACACACACACACACCTGGGTAATCACAACCCTAATCACGATGTAGAAAATGTTCATCACCCCCAGAAGTTTCCTCACCTTCCCTCCCAGTGGATCCTGCTCCTTCTTCCTCCTAGCCAAATTTGGATTTGGCGTCTATCACTATGGATTAGCTCTGCCTGTTCTCCTAAGTGCTGTTGACATAGCTTCATTAGTCTAAGCACTTCCATTGCATTCAGGCACAACAAAAGGTCTGACCTAACGTGGACTTTCCCTGCCCCAGAACTGGAGTCAGCCAATTCTCCAAGATGCTCTCAATCTATTTAGTTGGAAGTGGAATTTAGAAACCATGATCTGATGGGCAAGTGTGTTCATCGTTGCTATAAGCTAACCAGCCTTAATGGTTTACCTGGGACAGTATTAACACAAAGTCAAACATTCTGGGAAATCCTCTCAGTCCCCGGCAAACTGGAATTAACTGGTCAACTACTCTTCCAGATCCTTTCAGTTCATAGGACTAGGAAATTTTAAAAATCATGTGCTTGCCCGGCTGGTGTGGCTCAGCGGTTGAGCATTGACCTAGGATCCAGGAGATAGAGGTTTGATTCCTTATCAGGTCACATGCCTGGGTTTCGGGATTCAATCCCCAGCAGGGGGCGTGCAGGAGCGGGCCAATCAATGACTCTCATCATTGATGTTTCTCTCTCTCTCTCCTTCTCTCTGAAGTCAACAAAAATATATTAAAAAAAAAATCATGTGCTCAAACTGATATTTTCAATTTAAATATATTACAGGTTTTCCCCTGAAATTCCTTGATTTTGTATCTGTATTTCATTTTCTCTTACACTGAAAGTCTTGTGCATTTTAACATTTAAATATTTGTGTACCCTACAATATAGTTTCAAAACCATAGCAACAATATTACCATTAATTATAAACCACTAAATGTAGCTGAAGATTCCTTTGCAGTCCTTTTTTCATCCTTAGCATATATCCTAAAAGGTGAAGGTTAGTGGTGCTCGGGGAGGCTAAAGAGCCATCTATGACAGTGGATAAAGAAAAATTTAATTTATTTAAGGAAAGGGGATGGGGATATGCAAAGGGAAGGGTCACCCAGCAATGAGTCAAAGGGTACTGGGTCCATGATGGCAGCAAAAACATACTTGGGACGGTTAAACAAGGAAGAGCCTAGAAGCAACAGGAGAGCCTGGCTCGGCTGCCTCAGCTCACTGAGAAGTGAGAAGGGGCCTTGGAGACAGCTTCAGGGGGTAAGACAGGGACAAGCCACCACTGCCCATTGCTCCCGATTGGAGGTCTTGTGTGTGGGGGGGTCCCCTTGGAGGGAAGGAGATGGTGCTGGCCAGCTACCTGGGGAGCGTGCTCTGGGTCCTTTGTCCTCAGAGTATTTATCTCTTGCAGGTGGGAATCTTAGGGGAGGGCTCAGGGGAGTGTTGCAATAGAATAGTCATCAGCTTTCTAGGTGCACTCTTCCAGGTTCACTGTCTCCACAGATTGGCCGGTGCCAGGGCAGGGGGCCATTAGTTAATGTAGCTGGTCCTGAGGCGGCCACTTTTCTGGTTTTGCTGCTTTTCTGGGCCTGGAGCTAAACTACAACTGAGGCCTAGATGTTATCTTTAGGCAGGAACCACTCAGAGGTCTGAGCAGCATGACCAGCGATGTGATGGGGGAGGACAAGTTACCCTGGGGACAAGGTTCTTGTTTTCCCAGTTTTGCCCCTTGCAGGCATCCAGGGCTTTCTGTCCTGGTCTCTGTCCTAGTGCATTGTCCTTGTTCTGTTCACGTCTAACACACCCCACCACATACTCTCTGAGTAGTATGTTAAAAACATCTGGGGGGCACCTAGCTGGTTTGGCTTAGTGGCTAGAGCCTGGCACTGGGACTGAAGGGTCCTGGGTTTAATTTTGACCACGGACATGTGCCTCGCTAGCAGGCTCAATACCTGGCTCTGGTTGGGGCGCCTGCAGGTGCGCAAGGCAACCAGTTGATGTATCTCTCTCTCCCTTCCACTCTCTGAAAAGCAACGGAAAACATATCATTCTCTGGTGAGGATTAAAAATATTTATATACATTTGGGGGAGCCCAGGCCGGGTGGCTCAGCTAATCGGAGCGTCAGCTGGGTCAACAATAGGTATTTGATTCTGGGTCTGGGCACATACCTAGGTTGAAGGTTGGATCTCCAGTTGGGGAGCCTATGAGAGGCGACCAATAGGTGTTTCTTTTCCTCGCTCCCTTTCTTTCTAAAATCAATAAAAACATCCGCAGGTGAGGATTAAAAAAAATAAAAATATCTGGGGGACAATTCTTTTCTCTGTTTAATGACATAGTTATGTTACCGATTTGACTTAAGAGTCAAGTTCACTTATTGTAATTTGCTTTCAACTTTGCGTTTAGTTCCCTTTTCTGTTAACTTTTTGCTACGTAAAGACTTCCAAGTTCAAAGACGGAAGCGGCTTGCTCGTTGGCGCCCCTCCGCCGCTCACCGCCCCCGGCTCACCGCGCTCCCAGCGCCCCCCCCAGCTGCTCGCCCGCGTCCTCTTTGGGCTCCGGTCCTTCAGTTTGGGGATCCTGTGATGTGAGTCGCACCTGTTTTCTCCACACCGACCTGATTACTGGGGATACCCCACTCTAAGCCCCCGACACCTTCGGGGATGACCGTTTGGGTAGAGCCGGTGCGGGCGGGCCGATCAGGAGACCCCCTGACCCCCGCGGTCAGCGCCGGCGCCGCTCCCCGTTTCCAGCGACACCCCCCCCCGCCCCCCGCAGTGGCCCGCGCGGCTCGCGGCGCCGCGTCAGGGTGTCCTCCGGCCTCAAGGCTCAGTTAGCCGGGCTCATTGCACCCCCACGGCACGCGCCTCCCCTCGCTCCGGGTCAGCGAGGTGCCCCTAGAGCTGCCCCGAGGGCACAACCTCCGTCTGCTAGACAACGGCGCCGCCGTTCGCCTCGAGAGGTCAAGTCGGGGGGCGCCCAGCGGCCGGGCGGCGGCCCTTCCCCGCGGGAGACAAAGCACCGGCTCCTAGCTCTCCACGCGCGTCACCGGCAGCCCGAGGGCGGCGGGAACCGAGCCCGCGCCCCGCCCGCCGCGCTCCCGGGCGCTCGGAGCGCGCACCTGGCCCGCCGGCCGCGGAAGCGCCGCAGCCCGGCTTTGTGCGCGGCCGGCCAATCACGCGCCGCCCGGGCGCGGATTCCTCCGCCGGGGCCGCGCCGCAGTCGCAGGTGGCCGGCGAGCGCGTCCGCCCGGCGCCGCCAATCGCGACCCCGCTGCCCTTCCCGTGATGCCTCACGGCTGACCTCCGACCTCGCGGCCCACCCTCCCCGCGGGCCGCCTCAGTCCCCGCCCCGCCCCCGCCCCGCCCCCGCCGAGCGTGCGGCGCTCCGGCCGCCGGGGGGTTCCGCGTGAGCGCAGCTCCTCTCTCAGCGCCTCGAGCCCCGGGTCGGGCGCCGTCCCTTGGCCTTTCCTCCCCGCGGCGGGGCCTGCGGCGGCCGGGTAGTTGCGGCCCGTCGGGAGGCTACCGGTCGGTGAGTGGGCGGGACGCGAACCCGACGGGGCGGCCGGGGGCGGGCGGCGGCGCGTTGGGGCCGGGCGGGGCGGGGCGGGGCGGCGGGAGGAGCGGGAAGGGGGTGGGGCAGCGGGGCCTCACTTCCTCCCTCAGCGCCATTTTGTGGCGGCGAGACCCGCAAATAAAGGGGAGCGCGGGGTCTGCGGGAGCGCGATCGGGCGGCCTGGGAGGCGATCGGGCAGCGCGGCCTCGGCCTATGTGACTGGGCGGCGCCGGCGCGACCTCGGCCTGGAGAGGTAAGTGCGGGCCGTCGGCGGGAGCGGCCTCGAGGATCTCTGGATCCCGAGGGCTGAGGCGCGGCCGCGCCGGCCCGGGAAGGGGCGCTCAGAGCCCCTAGGGCGACTCGGGGCCCCCGCCCCGGGCCCGCCGGCCTCCCGTTAGCCGCGCCGCCTTCCCTCCTGCGGGGACACTTCCGGCGTCTCGAGGCCATTTTACCTCCTCCCCGGTCCCCGGGGCCCGGTGTGAGGTGAGCGTCCCGCGGGCGGGCGAGACGGGAGTCCGCCCCCTCGGTGTGCGTCCCGTCCCCGCCTCGGAGTCGCCCCTCCCGCCCCGCGGCGGGACCCCGGGGCTGGCGAGTTCAGCAAGTTAGCGGCGGAGGAAAGCCGCGTTCATTGACCACATTTCACGTCGCGCAGGAGCTGGCGACTGCAGCTGCGCTCGCCCAGAGACTTCCATTTTTAAATGAGCGGTGCGTTCCGAGTTAAAAGGCGACTTTCTACTGAATTACTGACAGGTTTTCGTGAAATCTTAAAAGTCTCACCTTGGGTCCTTGTAAGGCTGCCAGTTAAAGTTTTTTTCTTAAATCATGTCTTTTTTTGTGGGGAACCCAAGTCCAAGTTCTTGTGTTGGTGAAGTCAACTCGATGTTCGATCCCAAACGACTGTGTTAAAATTCTAAGTGTGTCAATATAGTGAAAACCGCTTCTTTTTCCCGTGGCAGAAAAATCTCTCCCTGAGCATTTATTTATAGTCGTGAATTGTCGGTCTCGTTTCCCATCTCCTAGCGCTGAGTGAATTCCGCGCTGGCGGGAGGTGGGAGCCCGCTCCGCACCCCAGCCCTGTGATGTGGGTGTGAGCTTAACAATCGCGTTTGTGGAGCGCGTGAGTTTCACAGCCCCTCACAGTCTCGTGTGTGTGTGGTATGGAACCCCCCGAACATACAGGGAGTGGGCGAAGGGAGGGTTACAGTTCACATCTAAAATTATCCAATGATTACTAAAAAAGCAAGAATAAACACTGTTTCCCGTGCTCACAGTTGTAAACCTACTTTTGCCCCCCTCTGTATACTTAGTAGCAGTCTTGATCATTTTCATAAATTGTATATTATGTAGCTCCTGGAAGAAAGTTTTTTTCTTGCTCTTAAAGTTTTATGTTGGTGGGTCATTTAGCAAAACAAGACCTAGCTACTATCTCCCACTAATCTGCCTCTTAAGTAATTTTCTGTTATTAAACATCAGAAGGAAAACTTTAATATGTCCATAGTAGTATGTTGGCTGTTAAGGTGGTGAATCAGGCTAGAATTCAATGTTCTAAATAAATGTTCTCCTTCTTGAAAATATACGTGGTGAAATTTAGTTTTTTTTAAATGCACATTAAAATTATCTTTTACGTCAATGTTAGTATTTTACTTGAAAAATCTTTTTTTGGGGGGTATAGCACTTAAAGCATTGAGATTTGCCCCACTTTGTGAGGCAGGCAAAATTGCTGTTCCCTTTTTGCTGATTTGGAGACTGTAGCCCAGAGAATTAAGTGACTTGCTTAGGATCACAAGACTTAGAAGGTACAAGAGTCAGGTTGAGGTGGTCTTCCAATTCCTAACTTGTACCCTTTCTACTACAGTGCCAAGGCTGGTACAGTGTTGGATTATTAGTTTGTTGTGTTTAGTTACGAGTTTAGCCAGGTACATGCTTACTGAAGTTGTGTTGGCTGCTGCTTGCCTCTCAGTTTCAAGAAAACTGAGTTGCATAACTTAGGATCACAATGCTAAGAGCTGGGAAGTACTGGGGTTTGGGATGCTAGGCACCTAGCCAACCAAAACTGAGCCTCTAGATCATAGGCTGTTTTTCAATATTAAGGCATCAAGAGTGGATGGTGGTTCTGACATTCTAAGCTTGAGCTATATTATCTTTTTGAATTATCCACATGAATAACTGGAACCGTTACATAATTTTAAAATTATGTTTAACCGGTTTTCTTAAGTGTGCTAAAATGTAACCAAATTGGCCAACTTTGAATTTTATGTATTTTGCTTTTCTGCATTTTCTACTTTAGCTATAAGCTGCTTGCTCATTGTTTAGGATGGGGGAGAGGGAGAATTACCCATCTCCATTAGTTACCGACTTTTGTCATATCGTCATCTGGAAAATGGGGATTAACTTTGAAAAGTTGTGATTATTAAATAGGTGGTTTATAGCACTGGACACATACTCATTTTTTTCCTTCAAGGTTCAGCTTCAAATGATATTTCAGTCATTCCATCTTTCTGGTACACGAATAGATTGATTGTACTAAGAAGCTGGAATGTCTATTGTCTATATGACTGTAGAATTCACTTTAGATGGTTGTTGTGCTGTCATTTGTGCCCCCCAAAAATTGCCTTGGGAAATAATAAATTTCGTAGCACATTTGTGCACAGTGGAAGTCAAACTTGAGAACCAGGTTCTATTTTGACTAAGTTGTTGAATGTTTATGCTTTTAAATTTTAAACCTGTTTTAATTTGCCTTTTGCCAGCCTGCCCATTTAACTATTGTGCAATATCATAGACTCTCAAGGGAAGATTGACTTATCATCAGCTAAAGATAAGGGAGGAGTTTCTTTTTTCTTTTTTTCTTTTTTTTGAATATATCTGTATTGATTTCAGAAGAGAGGAAGAGAGAGGGAGAGAGTTGAAACATCACTGATGAGAGTCGTCATTGATTGGCTGCCTCCTACATGCCCCCAACACCGGATCAAGCCTGCAACCCCAGGCATGTGCCCTGACCGGGAATCGGACCACCAATCTCCTGGATCCTAGGTCAGATCCTAGGTTTATGCCCAACTGCTGAGCCATGCCTGGCTGGGCAGGGAGGAGTTTCTTTCTAAATTGCTTTGAATTCCCATAACTTGTGGAATGACCTGTGACTGTGATAATTGACCTGTGAAATTCGAAGATTTATACAAAACCTGTATTTATTCTTGACTTATATTACAAATTTAGAAATTTTTTATAAAGAAAATAGAAATATCCTTTAAGCAGTGTGTTATTAAAATCTACCCAGCATCAAACTTTAAAAGGAAAGAGAATGTAAGCCAGTGTTAGAAATTAGAATTGTTTCGAATTCTAAAAACTGGAGATCACCAAGCATTCTACAATAAGGCTTAGAAACAAATATTGTTATTCTCAACCTGTTTTTGTTGATGGGGAGGAAACTAATAATTAAATGCTTACTTTGTGCCAGTCACCATGCTAAAGTGTAATGTTTATCTTAAAAAATAGTACAATAATTTTGAGCCGTGGTGGTGGTGGTGGTAATCCTTTTCGAGATGGGGAAACTGAAGCTCTGAGGTTATGCTGCCTTTTTTATTTTCAGTTTGTCACCCTGTTCTAGAAAAGCAGGGTTGTTAGAACTTCTCGGTCCTGTAAATGCCCTTTAAAAACACTTTGGCATATTTATTGCTAATTAAAACTTGCAATTTTATTTTAATGGAATAGGAAGCTGGATAACTATGTATTAAGAAAAGAATGAACAAATGGACCTGGGAAAGTGTCAGGCTGTAGAAACTTACACTAGTTTATAAACTGCAATTTGATATTTACTCTATATTAAATAGCATCCATGATACTTTAGTTTTATAACTAAAATTTTGAGTGTCTCTGGTGCCCAGTAACTAGACAGCAGGTAGACTACCTATCTACAGTGGTAAATTTCGCTGTTTTCAAACTGTCACTCATAGAACTCTATCACAATACCTGTTAATATTAAGTTCTGTATATATACTCAGAGTTTTACAGGATGGTCATCTTAGTTGATTTTGGAAAAAAACTAGATTGGCTTATTTAGCTCACTTTATGATTTAATGGTAACTGAAGCAAATTCATTTGTTTATTTAGCATATGTTTGAGTGCCTACCATGTACTGAGGCATCAGCAGTGAATTAAACAGTTTTCTCATGGAGCTTATTTCATAACTGGGAGAAATAGATATGCATATAAAGTGTCAGTCATGCTAAGAGGTATGAAGAAAAACAAAGCCTGATATGAGGGGATAGCAGGGTAAGGCATGCACTGTTTTGAGTGAGATGAAAAGCCCTTAGAAAGACTTAACCAGAATAGTGACATACATGGGTACACATTTATATACTGGTTAAATGTGGATAGAACTTCTAAAATCATCTTGTAGGGTTTTGGTGTTTTTTTTTAATAGATTATTGTTGTTTACCTACTCTGTTTAGCTCTGGACAAATGGCAAACTTTCTGGGTTCTAAGAGGTTACAGTCTAGTGGGGTGAATGCACATTAAAGCCATGCTAAAATAGTAAGTAGTCAGACCTCTGTGGAGATAAACATGGTGAGGGTTTGTTCCTCAAATGATTGGAATCACTGGTCTCACGTTAAGATAGTCACTGAGCCAGCTGTCAGCTCAGAAACAAATGATATACTCAGGTTTTTGCTAGTGACATCCAATGATAAGCTAATTAAAGAGGGAAGAATTAAGCCAGTAATTTATGTAATGATCAATTTATGTTTATTTTCTAAGATGTACTGATTTCTTCACAGTGTAACCTGAAAATTGGGGCTTAAGAGTATTTGACTTACAGAGTTGGGATTGTATGTGATATAAAAAATGGTACTGGAATACCCTTCTCATATATTCACTAAGAAGTCAAGTAGCACTATAAATTCTTTGGTTACATTATTTATTTATTGTATCTATTTTTTTAAAGATATCTTTTTTGATTTCAGAGAGAGGAAGGGAGAAGGGGAGAGAGAGAGAAACATCAGTGATGAGAGTCATTGATCGGCTGCCTCCTCCACGCCCCCTGCTGGGGATGGAGCCGGAAACCCGGGCATGTGCCCTGACCGGGAATCGAACCTCAATCTCCTGGATCCTAGGTCGATGCTCAACTGCTGACCCACACTCGGCTGGGCTGGTTACATTTTTTAAATTGAGGTATAATTGACAATGACAAATAACGTTAGTTTCAAGTGCACAACGTAACAATTCTATATATGTATACATTGCGAGGTAATCACATTAAGTCTAGTTTACCATGCACCACCATACAAAGAAAAACTGTATGTGTGATGAAGGCTTTTAAGATTTACTTTCTTTCCAGGCTAGTATGGCTCAGTTGGTTGAGCATCATCGTTCCATGCACCAGGAGGTCACAGGTTGCATTCCCTGTCTGAGCACATGCCCGGGTTTCAGGCTCTATCCCCAGTAGGGGGCATGCAGGAGGCAGCCCATTCATGCTTCTCACGTTGCTGTTTCTATCTTTCTCTTCCTCTCCTTTCCCCTCTCTGAAATCAATAAAAACATTTTTTTAAAAAAGACTTACTTAACTTAGCAACTTTCAATATGCAGTACAGTATTAACTATAGTCACCATGCTGTACATTACATCTCCATGACTTTGTTTCTATTTAGTTAAATTTTTAGTAATTTGGAATTTGTAGTGAGTTTGGGTAAGTAAGATAAAGTATAAAGAAAGTGTGTAAGGGAACATTCATGACTATGCTATTGGAAATGATACTTAGAAATAAATTTAAATTAGCTTGTCTCCTTGTTAAATTTGAATATTAGGAAGTAACAGAAGTGTTTTCAGTAAGCAAATAAAGTTAATGAGAATAGTTCTTTCGTTTACCTATCTTTTGCAGCAAGATTAAGTGGATTTTGTATAAACTTATATAAAGGAACTAATTTTGAGATACAAATTACTGTGACATGAAATTAAATAGTGTAGGAAAGTTTTCATTAATACCTATATGTTATATGTAAGCATTGTACAGTAGTGAATTGTGACAGTGATAGATGAATTTTACTTTAACTGTAACACCATAATGCTGTAGGAGGAAAGGCCTAGCAACTGGTACTACCCTCTAAATCAGTTCAGCAAGATGCCTGGGATACTGCCTGAGGTCAATATCTGACTTCAACACAAAGCTGTCCCTTCTGCAGGATTTGTTTTTCATAGGGCAGTTGTAAGAATGCACTGAAAAATTATCTCTCAATCCTTTATGGCAACTTAAAAAGAGTGATCAACTTTTTTACAAAAGAGTATTTTAAAATAACATAATAACAATAGTAGTGTAATGTAATTGTAATGCTAATGTAAGATGTTAACAAAGGAGAAACTGGGTGTGGAGTATACAGGAGTCCTGTTGTAATATCTTTGCAACTGTTCTGTACATCTAAAACTTATAAAAGAAAAGATTTACTTAAAAAGAACCCTTAATGATTTGGTCATAATTGAGTTCACTAATAAATTGGTTCGAAAAGGCCAGTATTTTTTGTTTCTACTTTCAGTGGAAAAAAAGGAAATAGAACCTCATCTCTCTATCTTTTTTTCTAGGATTCAAGATGACCAACGAGGAACCTCTTCCCAAAAAGGTGTGTTTTTTCCAGCAGTTTTTTGTTGTTTGTTTTTGGATAATAGAGCTGAAGGGTCTGTCTGGATTGTTTGTTTATTGCTCACTGCTTTCCCTGTGACAGTAATAGCATGGTGGTGTATAATATACTAGACGGTGTCTCTTGTATGCAGTGTATTTTTAGAACATTTTCAGATTTTGGAAAACTCTTGTAACGTTGTCCCCATGCTCTGCTCTTAGCCCTTATTATATGAACATTATACAAATAATGTCAGAAAAGGAGATTATTTCACAGGTTCCTATAAGTTACATATTTTCTTTTTTCCTAATTTAAATTCCTTTGATTATAATGTTAAAATCACTTCTATATTTTTCCAAAAAAGAAGTTACAGCTGCTTAGTTCTTAGATTCTACCTTTTCCTCTCGTCTTATTCCCCCTGTCAGTTTATTCACTATTACACACACACAGATACAAGAAGTAACATAGGCAGTAAAATCTTAGTCATTTCTCATAGCAATATTTTTTTCTGATACATCTCCTTGGGCAAGGGAAACAAAAAATAAACAAATGGGACTTAAATCAAACTAAGAGGTTTTGCACAGCAAAGGAAACTGTCAACAAAATGAAAAGCTAACCCACTGAATGGGAGAACATATTCGCCGATATACCTGATAAGAGGTTAATATCTAAAATTTATAAAGAATTTATAAAACTCAATACCAAAAAAAATATATATATATACAGTTAAGAAATGGGCAAAAGATCTGAATAGATACTTCTTCAAAGACAACATATAGATGGCCAATAGACATAAGAAAAAGATGTTCAATGTCACTAATAATTAGAGGGATGCAAATTAAAACCACAATGAAATACCACCTCACATCTGCCAGAATGCCTGTCATCAAACAAGTGTTGGCCGGAAAAGGGCACCCTCATGCACTGTTGGTGGGAATGCAGAATGGTGTAGTCCCTGAGGAAAGCAGTATGGAGTTGCCTAAAAAAATTTAAAATGTAACTGCCTTGTGGCCCAGTGATTCCACCTCTGGGAATTTACCTGAAGAAACCGGAACCACTAATTCGAAAGAATATATGCACCCCTGTGCTCACTGCAGCATTATTTACAATAGCCAAGATTTGGAAGCAGCCCAAGTGTCAGTCAGTAGATGAGTGTCTAAAAAAGCTGTGGTATGTTTACACAATGGAATACTACTTGGTCATAAAGAAGAAGGAAATCTTACCTTTTGTGACTGCATGGATGGACCTGGAGAACATTATGCTAAGTGAAATAGGCCAGCAGAGAAAGACAAGTACCATAAGATTTCACTCATGTGGAATCTAATGAACAAAATGAATTAACAAGCAAAATAGAGACAGACTCACAGATAGTGAGCAAGGTGACAGCTGTTGGGGATGGTTTGGTGGGGTGGAGGGATTGAGCGAAAAAAACTCAGACAGTGTAGTGATTGCTCAGCGGGGGTAGAGAAGGGGGAGGGCATAGGGGTGATAAATGGTGATGGATGGAGACTTGACTTGGCATGGTGAACACACAGTGTGGTGTACAGATGTGTTGTGGAATTGTGTACCTGAAACCTGTATGATTTTGTTAATCAGTGTGACCTCAATACATTCAGTAAAAAGGGAAAAAAGAGGTGGTGCTTCAGATTCTAGCTGTTAGCTTGCCTTAGTACAGAGCACAAGCCCAAAGTCAAATGTGTCCCAAATTGTTAAATCATACTTGTTTTAGTAAAAAAAAGAAGCAGTAATGCTGTTTCTAAGAGGAATTTATAATTCAATTGGGGAAGCAGGGTGTGTGCTTACTAATTCGTGAATATTTAAGTGAACAATTGAGATAAGTACGTTATAAGGGAAACTAATATAGCCATAATTTTATACTAGAGTAGGAGAGGTGCCTCACCTTTATAATCTTCATTATAGAGAAAACAGTTAAATGTCCCTCAATTTACAAAGCAATTTCAGCTAACTAGACTATTATGCCCATTTTTTAAAACTTTATTTTGAAATAATTATTGATTCACAGAAAGTTGCAAAGAAATATACTGGGAGGTTCTTTGTACTCTTCCTCCAACCTCCTTCAGTGTTAATGTCATGTATAACTATCAGGCACCTTGCATAACATTGTCAAAACCAGGAACTTGACACGGCTTGTTCAGATTTCACAGGTTCTATATGCAGAGAGAGAGAGAGAGTGTCTGTGTAGTTTTATCTTGCATAACTTAGTATAACCCCCACCACAACCAAATTAGTTGACTGAATCACTACCACAAGCCTCCCTTGTGTCATTTCCTTATAGCCATATCCATTCCCTTCCTCTCCTTCCCTAACACCTGGCAAACAGTTTTCCTTTTCTATAATTATGCTACTCTACAAATGTTATATAAATGAAACCATGCAGTATATGTATCCTTTTGAGATTGATTTTTTCACTCAGTATAGTTTTCCATAAGGTTTATCCAAGTTGCACATATCAGTAGTGTGTTTCTTTTTAGTATCCTATGATGTGGATGTATCATAGTTTAACTATTCACCTGTTGCAGTTTGGGTAGTTGCCAAGTTTTGGCTGTTACAAATAAAGCTGTACATTCATGTGCAAGTTTCTGTGTGAAAATAAATTTTCATTTCTTGGATACGTGCTTAAGAGTGCAAATGCTGGGTTGTCTAGCATACCCATTTTTAGTTTTGAAAGGAACCACCAAACTTTTTCGGAGCAGCTGTGCCATTTTACGTTCTCATCAGCAGCGTATGAAGGTTGAGGTTCTGCGTCTTCATCTCCTGTTTGGGGTTGTTAGCACAGTCTTTTATTTAGCCATTTTACTAGGTGTATAATGATAGCTCATTGGGGTTTTAATTTGCATTTGCTTAATGATGCACATTTTAAAGATAAATAGTTCACCTTTTTAAAACTTCTTTCCAATAAAGTAAGAGCTTGTGTTTTTAAAAATTACAGTATGTACTGAGCCATTTGAGTCTCAGACTCTGGAGATGTTCCATATGTCTCAGTACAGGGCTCCTTTTGGAAGGGGCTTTGTGTGTCTTCAGTAAATAAAGGGAATCCTAGTAAAAACCAGCAATTGAGGGATTAGAAGTTATGATCCTGTCTTCATAAAATATGAAGAGCTTAGTGCTAGTGGTATTTAATACTTAAAATTTTTAGCAAGAGCACTCAGTTCATATTGTAATTCTCTTTATAGGTTCGACTGAGTGAGACAGACTTCAAAGTTATGGCACGAGATGAGTTAATTTTAAGGTAAAATGTTCTTTTATCAAAATATAAAAATATTTCTGTAGAACATTACATTGTGATTCTATAAAGTTTTTGTTTTTATATCAGATATTTTATTTTTTAATGTGATACATCTTAAAATCACTTAATGTATTTTTGGAATGTGTTTTTATGGCCTATTTCTTTATTGTATAAACATTGAGAAAAGCATATAACTTTAAAGATCTAACTTCTAGACAAATAGGTATCCTGAATTTTTTTCTTGCAAAGGGAAGATATTCAGAATTTTACCTTGAAAAGCATTTATGCTTCATGAGTATAACTTGATGTGAGTAAAGATTCTGCTTTCAGTTTAAAATATATGTAGGCTTGGTTTAATGTAGTTATTTCTTCCTTTTCTGTTTAATATATGAGAAAGTCAGTACTAAAGGATATGTTTTTAGTTACGGAAGAAATACATTATTTACCGAGGAGGCAAGTCACTCTTTCTCATAACTGACCTTGGTCAGCTCGTGTAGCTCTTTATATCCTTCATTTTCTCATCTGGGAGTTGAAGGAGTTGGATTAAATTACTTTTAACAGTTACTTCCAGCTCTGATTTTCTGTGGTGGTTTTATAAATGTCCTGGATTGTCAGATGCAGCATTACGGTATTTATTAAGTGCAAGAAATCAGAAGAGGGCCCTAGCTGGTTTGCGCAGTGGTTAGAGCGCTGGCCCGCAGACTAAAGGGTCCCCGGTTCCATGCAGGCTTGGTCGGGGCACGTGCGGGAGGCAACCAATCGAGGTGTCTCTTGCACATGGATATGTGTCCTGTCCCCCCCTGCCCCCCGAAAAGCAATGGAAAAAATATCCTCAGGTGAGGTTTAAAAAAATCAGAAAAGGTGATCACATTTTTTCTGCATTTTATACCATGGTTGGTAAGTTTTTTTACATGACATCTTTAGGTAAAAATAAAATGAATTTTTTCAGGGTCATTGAACTTTTTTCTCTAGAAATTTCAAAGAAGTTTTACTTGAAGAACTAAGTAAATCTAACAGGCTGGAGGTAGGGGAGAGAAGACGTGTTTTGTAAGACAGACAGATGGCTCCTCCTGTTGTTTCCTAGAGTCACCCTTGTTCTACGTACTCTGTTGTGGACGCCCCTTTCTCTTCCTTTTCTGTAATCGCATGCGTAGGACAGGCTTTCCATTGCATGCTTGTTTCCTCCACGTAAATTCGAGTCCTTGCTTTCTGAAACACTTGTCCTCACGTGCTGAGGCAGGCGCTGGCTTACGATGCACCGTTCACCTGCTTCGTGCCTCTGACGTGGCCTTTTATCCTTTCTTAGGTAATTCCTCTGCTTGGTATGTGCAGTCTTTTTTCTTGGTTTAATTGTGTGTGTGAGATTAGTACTATAATCTTAATAAAAATCATAGTAACACTTTTTAATGTTACCTTTAAGGTTTTAAAATCATGTGTAGTGTATATTCTTGATGTCAGTTTAACATCTTTCTTTAGGGAATTCTCTCATTTATGACTTTTAGGTGAGTTTTTTCCTCATTAATTCTCGGTGATTTTAAATCAACTGCTACTTAACTAGTCTGTGCCTTTTGTCTTCTTGATAAAGATGTTCTTTTTGAGCTTTTATATTTTTCTAGTTCTCTAAAACAAGTAGTTCTTACATAGCCTCCACAAGAGACCTTTATTCATCCCCAAACAGTGAATGCACTCTGTTAGTGTCCTAGGTTGCCTGGGCCATAACTTTTGGCTGAGTAACAGTCTTTATATGGAAGGTAAATTAGCTTGGTATTATGAAGTATTTTTTGGCCATTACATTGTAATAATAAATCTTACAGAAGACCTGTCAAAGTTTTTAAGATATTAAAAAGATTTTCTAAAATTAAATTTTGATTAGCTGTAATGGAAGAGTAGCTTGAAAACATAGCTATTCGGTAAGCAAGATAGTGACATTCAGGGCAGATTACTCTTGCATAAGCAGTTGCTTAAACCTATGACTGGGAAAAGCTCTGTTGTTTGTATGCAGTAATTGCAAGAACAGCTCATATAGCTTATGTTCTGTGGGTAGAGGAATATAATGAGGAAGAAAGGTCTCATACTCTGTATATGGCATTTATGCAAGTTGTTTCTGCCATTTAGATACAGCTTTAAAAATAGTCTTGAAAAATAGTATGTTCTCTCCCCTTTTTTACAGGCAGAAATAAATATTATTTTGAGAGAGTGACATGTTATATTCACAAAAGAGCCAAGACAACCTGCAGTCCCTTACAATTAAGCATATTTTTATATTCCTTTTGTTTGAGGTGGACAGCATACCTGAAAGTAGTAGTAGGCTTTTTACTCAGCTTCCATTATCCAGGCATTGGCTGAACATCAGTTATACAAAATCCTGTATGGTGTGTGATCTGACCCAGAGAAGCACACGTGGTATGTTCTCAGGAGAGGACACTTTTCTCTGTGATTCCTTTTACAAAACCTCCATTAAGTTGAGAAGGAATAATGAAGTGACTAGTTTGTTATTGGTTAAACTAGATTTATACTTATCTCAAAATGGAAGAGACCTTAAAAATCATGCAGCAGACCCAGCTGAGCGCGGCTCAGCAGTTGAGCATCGACATAGGATCCAGTAGATAGCAGTTCGATTCTCGGTCAGGGCACATGCCAGGGTTTCAGGCTCAATCCCCAGGCTGGGGCATGCAGGAGGCAGCCGATCAGTGATGACTCTCTCATCATTGATGTTTCTCTCTCTCTCTCCCTCCCTCTCTCTGAAATCAATAAAGATATATTTAAAAAAAAAAAATCATGCTGCAGAAATCTCAGTGTTAAATTTATAAGTTTATGGATGTGATTTTTCTAGTTTTTAATAAAGCTACTTCAGTTTAACAACTAACATGAATTTCTTTTTGTACTAGATGGAAACAGTATGAAGCATATGTGCAAGCTTTGGAGGGCAAGTACACAGATCTGAACTGTAAGTTTGAGTTATAGCTTCCTAAAGACTCCTTTTAGACTGTTATAGACATGCAGGATAATTGATTTTGCTAAGCAAATGCAATTTTTATTCAAACATTAAAGAACTATGTCTGAGCACTATATTGAGTGCTAGGAAATAGATGAATGAGACATGATCTCTCTTCTTGGGGAGTTTCCAGTCATTGGGGAAGACTGACATGCAGTGATCATATAACACTATGACTGTTTTAGCGGAATTATATGCAAGGTTCTGAGAGAGCATGGATAGAGAAACTTAACAACTATTTGAAACTTTCCTAGGTCTGTCCCTAACCCCTTCCACAGAGGAATTTGAATTAAAGCATGAATTATTAGTCTAGAAGGTATATAGAAACAACCAGTAATAAATTTATTTAAATTGTGACTTAATTATTATTTAAATTGTAAAACTAGGACGTGGCTATATTTTTACAGATTTTCCAAAATCTGCTAAAAATACCAACAAAGTTTATAATTTCATACCATTTTCGTCTGTCACTTTTCACTGAGAGTAACATACTATTTGTGAGTATAAAAACCAATATTGTTTTCTAAGCCCAGAAAGCTTAATATCCTGAAATTTCAATTATACAACTATATTATAATCTATAGATTTATGAACATTATGAAAACTTAAAGTAGTAATTGTTCATGCAGTTATTGACATGTTTATTATTTTGAATAGGTTAAAATCAATACTAGCCAGGACTCTGGAATACTGTTTAATATAAACAAATGCAAATAATAAAGTTTCCTGTGTTCCATTGGAACAGATTAGACTGTATCATAACTCCATCTAGTTTTAGGTGGCTTTGGACCACTATCACACCGTGATTTTCTCCTGAAAGAGCACTTGTGCTTGGGAACAACTTTCCTGTTCTAAAAGTAGTTAAGATAGAAACTAAAGACTTAATGATTTTTTACCCTGGTTTTTATTATCCTTGACAAGGGCAGTCATAACTTTTATTTCATTAGTTCAGTTTGATTTTGAATTGTATTTCATAATGTTTTGAAAAAAAATTTTTTTAATCATCAGCTAATGATGTAACTGGCTTAAGGGAGTCGGAGGAAAAACTAAAGCAACAACAGCAAGAGTCTGCACGAAGGGAAAACATCCTTGTAATGAGACTAGCAACCAAGGAGCAAGAGATGCAAGAGTGTACTGTAAGTATTTCAGATCTTTTAACTCTTTTTGAGGAATTGTATTTTAGCCCACATTTCATGTGCTAATTAGTACTCAGCTAATTATATATACTTAATAATATAAATTCAAGTTTTGTTAGGTCGGTATGCTTTGAGCTATAAATAGCTAAATGTAAATTTTTGGTTGATAGCCTGTCATGATTGGATTTAAAATAGGTTTTTGTGCCCTGGCCAGGTAACTCAATTGGTTAGAGTGTCATCCCGATAACCAAAGCTGCAGGCTTGATCCCCAGTCAGGGCACATACAACAATCAACCAATGAATGCATAAATAGGTGGAACGACGGGTTGATGTTTTTCTCTCTGAAAATCAATAAATAGTCCTAGCCAGTTTGACTCAGACCGTCGACCCTCGGACTGAAGGATCCCGTGTTCAATTCCTGCCAAGGGCATATGCCTGTGTTTCAGGTTCAGTCCCCAGTGGGGTGTGTATGGGAGGCAACCGTTCGATATTTCTCTCCCTCTCCTCTCTTCCCCCCTCCCCCCTCCCCCCTCCCCTCTCCCCCCCTTCCCTCCTTCCCTCCCTTCCTTCTTCTCTCTAAAATCAATAAAGACATGTCCTTTATTGAGGATTAAAATACATATATATATGTTTTGTGTGGCCAAGAAGTCAGAAGTTTAAAGTTATTCCCTGAAAGGTTCGTGATTTATGAGAATTAGTATATTGATTCAAATATTTTTTTAGTAACTTGATATCTGAGGGTATAAGGAGGACACTAAATAAACCATCTGATTAGTTTCTTCTCTGTGCTCTTTATCCCTCAGTGCCTAAAACTATTTTTCTTAGTATAATTATTGTAGCTTTTATTTGTACCCTTTTTCATGTCTACATAGATCTAAATTGTAGTGATATATTTGATGATTTAGCTCTGGTTGCATTTAGATTCAATTTTATGTACTTTTTTCTTTTTTTGAACTCCTCACCCGAGGATATTTTTTTCCATTGCTTTTCAGAGAGGATTGGGGTGGGGGGAGAGAGAGAAACATTGATGTGAAAGAGACACATCCCCGGGCCTGCAACTGAGGTACATGCGCTTGGCTGGAGTCGAACCTGGGACCCTTCAGTCCGTAGGCCGATGCTCTAACCACTGAGGAAAACTGGCTAGGGGTAGCCATTTTTTAAATTCAGTGTTAGTATATGTAAGTTATACTAAATAGAGGAAGCTCTATCACTGTTTTTTCTCATTTTAAAATCTGAACTTTTCTTGAATCATTTTGTTGTAATCTTCATTCGTTTGATATATATTTATTAAAATCTAATGCGTATGGCAGTATTCTGGTCACTAGGGACTAATGTATGGGGCACAGTCCTATTCCTGTTCTCTCATCCTTTTACTTCCTATGCAGAGATTGTCCACATCTTCACAAAAGTCTCTTGTCCCTCTTCCTTCATTTTTTCAAAATGACTCTTCACCTGTCACTTTGCTTAAGAAAACAGTAGCCTTGGTCATTGTCTCTACTTTCTCATCACTTTTTTCCTTTTGTTTCTATCTTCACTGCCACTGATTTTTTTCCCACCTCTAATGTCACTAACTAATGCAAATTTAATAAATTTCTCTTTTTCTCAGTATTCGTAGGCCTTCACTTTCTGTATTTTCAACTATTAACCATCCTCACTTTTGGCTGTTGGTTCCGAGAAGTCTCACCAATAGTTTGAATATTGTTGTTTTCTTTTTTATGTAACACCCACCTCATCCCTCCCAACTAAAATTTTTTCTCTCTTGTGCTCAGTCTCAGAACCATTTAATTCCTTCCTCCTTTTTCTGGTACTTAGGGTTCTAGATTCTACCATTCCCCTATTCAGTAGTTTTAGATCTCCCTGTTTGCATGGCATTGTGCAAGATGCTTACATATGCAGAGGATGAATCTTACCTCCAGATGCTAACACCTGGTAGATGGAGTGGGAATGGATGGTCCAGTGGTAATTCCTCATGACACCAGTGTGTCTGGAACTCTCTCTTCTTGAGTCCTCCTCTTGCTCTCCTAGTTCAGGGACTTCTCACCACTTCCTTTAGACAATATGTGCTACTGAGGTCTACGATTCTTCAGCTGTCCTGTATACACTGGCAGTGTTGATAGCATCATGCCCGATCAAAGCTTTTCTTGATGCCCCATCACTCTTTTGTCTTCTCAGCCTAGATTTTAAGATTATCTCAACTAGAACCTAACCTTTTCCAGCCACATTTTTTTACAGTCCCTTCACAGGCCTGTTGAAGAACTCACAACTGTGTTCTTTCAGTTAGAATACAGAGTGAAGTTTTACAGAAAGGGTAGCAGGAACAAAAACACAGGGAAAGGGCCAGGTTAATGTGGCAGACAAGAGCAGTTCACTCCATAAATCCAAATAGTGACTATGTCAGTGTTAGAGAGGCAGGGTTTTCTTTAGTGATAGTAGTATGTGGTACATACTATATGGCATGCTTTATTCCTGTTAAATGTCTTAGCAACTGGCCTTACACTGAATAAGCAGTTGTATTTTTTTGTTTGAAAAAAATCTCCCTTAGCTAAGTAAAAATCAGCTGTTTGCTCAGTGAAATAGTAATTATATTCCAAATCAATTCAGTATATTTTTAGCTTTTATTAAATTTATGATAGAAACTAACTACTTATGAAATGTTAACCTAAATCTTATTTAAGCTTTAGTGCGGAGCAGGATCTTGAACCATATCTTCTTTGGGTGTGAAGAAAGTGATGCATTGAATGCTAATAAACTATATTTCATATTTTAGAAAGGTATTTTTAATGTGCTAGTAAATAAAAACTGAAGTCGAAATGGAAGGTTTCATATGTAAGTAGAGAAGGCCTGGTGTGGTGGGAAAAGCCCTAGACTGGGAGTCAGGAGGCTTGAGAACTAGAATTCTAGTCCCAGTTCTGGCACTGAACCAACTGTATTTGTGGACAATTGGTTTCTGTAATTTATCAAAAATAAGCAGTTTAGACTAGGTCAGTCACTTTCCAACTTTATAATTCTGTGATTTAAATCTATTCTGAAGGGGAAAAAAATAAACATGATTTATTTTGTCTTAAGGTGCTATTTATAAAGCTATTTATAAGGTGCTGTTTATAAAATAATGCCAACTCACTTAAATATAAAAATACTGCATATTTTGAAATATAGAGATGCAAATGTGTATTTTAAATTACAACCTTATACCTGGTGTATTTTTAAGGGATTTGCATTGTATATAAAATAACTTCCATAGGCACAAATTTGAATGAGTAAAGCACTCTAGTGTTATAGAATTAATATTTTAAACTTGGTTTTTTTCCAGTCTGTGCTAGTATTTTTAATAAATAAAACAGACTTTTTTCTTTTTTTTTTTGGTACTGTTTTGGTTGCAAAGTAAAATGTGTAGCCTCTTTATTTAAAGATTCCAAATAGGGAAATGCAATCAAATAGCCTAATTCCTACATGGATAACCTTAAAGAGTTTTTAATTTTTACTTTTTCTAGAGGATTTTAAGATCAAAGAGGGAGAGTTTTAATGAACAAGTTGGTAAATCCAGTGAATGAAAGGGATTTTACCCCACCTGCTTATGTATGTTTCCTTTGATTTGGTAGTAATTGTTTCTTTTGCTTTGCACAGACTCAAATCCAGTACCTCAAGCAAGTCCAGCAGCCCAGTGTCGCCCAACTGAGATCAACAATGGTAGACCCCGCGATCAACTTGTTTTTCCTAAAAATGAAAGGTGAACTGGAACAGACTAAAGACAAACTGGAACAAGCCCAAAATGAACTGAGTGCCTGGAAGTTTACGCCTGATAGGTAAACAAATCATACTCCCCAGTCAAGACTTCCCTGACAGTCCCACTGCGAGAAAGCTGTGGTGGGACAGCCAAGTACTCGTTTCCACTCCAAGACTCAGACTTTTTGAGCCAAAAAAGCCACATTCTTATACTATCCAGCTTGTATTGGTTAATGTAAAACTTACCAGATGAACCTTGTGTTTCAGCTTTTTTCTCTTCCCCCTCCCCTTGCTTCAGAGGCCTGATGGCGTCGGACTATTCCGAAGAAGTGGCCACCTCCGAAAAATTCCCCTTCTAGAACATGTAGACACTTGAGAAATGTTTCTGTTTGAAGAAAATTGAGGGAGAAACAGAAGTCTTAAGTCTGTGGCACACTGTGTCTTCAGACAGTCTGGAGGAATGAAAACCTAGAGATTTAAAATCATGAATTGAACATGTAAAATTCCAGTAAAATGTAAAAATGGAATATGCATCGCTCTTACCCTTGAGCATAGTGACTTAGAGACACTGTATATCAGTTTTGCCAATAAGACTGTGGACTTCATGATTGTTGTTGAACTTCTTGGTTAAAACTCAAATGAGGTGAATTTTGCATTTAAGGGGTTATTTGCTAAGAAACAACTTCATAGTTATAAGAGAATCAAATAGTAGATATCAATACAAGTAGTTGATATATTTAACCATTTAATTTGGGGCTCTATTACCTGATTGAGCCTTAAATCAATGTGGTTTTAATCAATGGTTTGTTCTTTGAATGGTTGCTAATACTGTAGATAATCTTACTGAGGACTGTACAAACATGAAGGTGTGGTATCAAACTTCAGGTTTAAACTGTTTGAAGCATTATAAACATTCATTTCACAACTAGATTGTATAAGGATATTGGCTGTGATGAGACTCACTGCGTTATTTTTTTAGTAGTGAAATTTATTAAATCCCCATTTCATTCAACAGGCACAAGTTGAAAGAGCATTGTCATTGGTGTTAATGGGGGAATGTGTTCCTTCATTGTATTTTGGGCCTTTTGTATCACACTCTTGATATTAAATTAAATGTGCCTTGAAATAGTTGGGTTTTTTTTAAGTTCAAGGAATACTATATGATGATTTTGTTGTACTTTTAACATTTTGATTTTGGGGGGCTGTGGAGAGCAGATTGATTTTGGGAAAATTGTTGCTGTGCTCTTCAAAGGAAAGGAAAAGGCTATGCCTCTGTTTTCCAGCTGGTATCATAAAAGACAAGGAAACTTGAGACTTGTTACTTTTTGACGCCTTGTCCCAGGATATTGAAGTAGAAATTAATGTGGGACAGCTTCACAGGGTGCCTGCCAGAAGATTGGGGAAATAATGTGTTGGAACTGTGGACTGGCCTAAGTGAGACATTTTGTGAATCATTTGTAGTAAATTCATTTGATCATTTAGATAAATGAGGCATTTTCTTCATGCTTCCATCCAGTCCTGGAGGTGAATTTTTTTTCTTCAGATCATTCTGTAAGTCACCAATTCGAATTTTCTCTTGGTGATAATGGAGTCTAAGATGAGTGAAGATAAATGTTCCAGATTGTCCCAACGTTTAAGTGCAGTTTTAACAAGGGTGACTTAAGTTCTCTCTTAATCATTCAAATCAATTGTAAGTATCATGTATGTTTATGCTTTAGGGAACTGATTGTGGGGCAGAGGGTGGGTTGAGGAAGTGGTTTGTGTGACTTTACAGCAAGAAATCCGCTTCTGAAATTCTCATTATTTGTGGGGGTTGGAGGGTAAGTAATAAAATCTGTTTGAAATTAGATGATTGTGCCCGCATTAAGGCTTTTGTATATGCTTTATGCCATTTAAGATCACAGTAAAAATGGCCTAAATATTTTTTGTAGGTCAAGAAATAATTTATAAAATGTATTATTAACATGTACTTTAATATAGCCAGCATTTTTCTTTGCATTTAGGTTACAGTCACTTTGGAGTCTCTGGGTTTTTTCTTTTTACTGTTAAAAAATATTTTTAAAATTAAGATAATACATGCTCATGAATAAAATCGAAACAGCGTGAAGAAGGGTGAAGACGGAAAGTGAGAGTCACTCCTGGGTGTGACCTTGCCCTTGCCCATTGTGCTCTCCAGGAGCAATAAGCACTGTTAAAATTTCTTGGGTATCATCAAGATAAGTCCTGTACATATACAGTCATCTTATATATTGGTTTTAAACAAATGTGAACATGCTACAGATGATCAGCTGCTTTGGATTTTGTTTTTCACTTTATCTCTTTGACATTTTACCTTTTTTTGTTGTTGTTAATTTTTAATGGTTACATAATATTTCCATTGTCTTAGTGTATTTTAATCACCTATAAATGGATTTTTGTTCTCTGAAAAAATAGCTATAAGCCAGGGTATTCCAGGCACTACAAATACATCATTAATTTGAAACAAATAGTACTTAATCAGTACTATGTCTGGAATAGTTCGAATGGAATGGGTTGTGGGGTTTTTTTGTTTGTTTTTTTCCTGTTTTCATTTTGAGATTCCCTAAATTATTTTGTCCACTCTAGTTAAAATAGTTTATGCATGTGACAATGCATATGTTTTAGAGTATTTAGTGGGGTATGTTTCAGTATTTTGGCAGTTTTCAGTTTGCATTTAACCATTTAGATAATTGTGTGTACATCTCTCCAAGATATTGTCGCTCCCTTGATGATAAAGCAATGTACAGTGTCCATTCTTTTGCATAAACTTTTTCTCTGAGATTAATTCCTATTATATTTCCTTTGTGGATTTTTTTATTTTAGGAATGGGTTGGATATTTTCTTTTTGTAGTTAAGAAAAATTATTCCAGAGACAGTTACTTTATAATTAAATTCTAACCATGTTTTTGTGATATAATGAACACAACACAAATTTCACATGACATATTAGTAAAATGACATAAAGTTACAGAATGTTTAAAGAACAGCAGTTTGTTAAGATTTGTCTTAGTAATCAATTTTAGAAGTGATAGGATTATCTGAGAACGGGCACTTATAAAAAGATTTGGTTTCATAAATGAAATTTTTTTGCATTAGAATTTTTGCTACTTTATGAGATCAAGTCAGGTCACAAATTAATGTATTGATTTTGGTTGTTTTTTCCCCCTAGTCTTTATTCAGTTTGTATAGAAGATTTTTCAGGTTAGTTGGAAAACACTGATATTACATACTTAGCAAGAAAAAGTTGTGGGAGGAAGGCACAACAATGTCTTTTGATGGTGCTGCCTGTTTAATTCCTCGTTTGATTTCTAAACTCTTGTTAAGGTGGATGCGCAGGTCTGAGGATGCTAAGGGGAAATGGGAGCTATCTGTAGCAACAGTAGCAACAAACAAGTACAGTACCTAATAAAGTTGCCACGTAGAGAATAAAACCCTTACCAGGTGCTGACTGGCGGCTTTCACCTGAGGCTCCTTTGAGCAGTAGTAACCCAGGTTGTACTTCACAGGTTTGCGTAAGGAAATTAGGTTAGAATTGGTACTTCTCACTAAAAGAACCTTGCAACGCTGAGTCAAAAGAATGAGAATCATTTATAAAGTGCTCCCATTTAAAAGTTCTGAGGCTTAATAGAATCAGATGCATTCTGAAATAATAGGTTGGGCAAGCGAAAACCTCACTAAAAGAAGGAAGAAATAGAAAGTGTCAGCAAAACAATCTTTTTAACCAGTATGGTCATTCTGAACTTAATGCCATCACAAGACTATTAAACTTCAAGGGTAACAATCACAATTATATATTTGTCAGGTGCATTTAAAAGTCATTTCTATTGTTATTGCTGAGGCTAAAGAAGAGAGACTGCTGTTAGAGCTTTTGATTGCATTTTTTGCTGTTGCTGTATACATGCATGTAGGGTTCTATAGTATGTTGCACTGGTTGGTAACTATATATATATATATTAGCAGTTGGTAACTAATTTGTGAAAATATAGCACTCCTAATTTGGCAAATATTTGCATTATTTGTGATAAGTAACCCAAATCTTTTGTGTCCTAAGGATAATCTTTTATAACATAAATAAAATCTTAAACACGTCTTAATACTTAATTTTTAAAAACTTTAATGTCATATTTTAAGACAGCTCAAAAGTATATCATATAAAGAGGCTAAGTGAAGGATTAGTGAATAGAAATAGTCTCAAGCCTTTTATTTTTAAAAGCTTCTTTAAAAACAATTACTGAAAAAGCCTTCCTTAATGCAATAAACATTTTTGCTAGAACTGCCTATTAAGAGGCATCCTTATTAAATGCTGTTCTGGTGAGAATAAGTGTACTCTCATTTATACAGGGTGTCCCCCCAAAATGTATACACACTTGAACAACTGATAGCTCAGTTTTGAAAAGGAAATGTATTTTAATAAGCACTGTCTTTATCATTATTCAAAGTGTGTATATACATTTTGGGGGGACACCCTATATTGGTACTGGTTTTCATATATTAGGTATTTTAAAGAATTGTACATTTATGATGTTGCATTTTTTTCAAGAACTTTTCCGTAAAGCTAAGTACCGTAGTGTTTTATTAATATTGGTATGTCTGAGGTGTGTTAATTAACTGGCCTGTTTCTATTTCAAATGATAATTTGGAATAAAATAGATTTCAGAATTATTAATGTAATAGCAATAAAAAGTGGCCATTTGGGTACTTTTTGTGTAGGGTTTATTTTTACTGCTATATTGGCAGAATACTGAAATGCTGAAGATGGATGTGTTCCAGAGAGGAAGATGGTAATTACAGGGAGGCATCTGCTGTGACATAGTTATGTTCTGTACCTGTTAACTGTATCGCTGTACTAATTGCAAGCAAAGAAGGTTGTAGACTGCTTTGTCTTCATTTTGTGATGGATGGCTCTTTCCTTTGCAGCCAAACAGGCAAAAAGTTAATGGCGAAGTGTCGAATGCTTATCCAGGAGAATCAAGAGCTTGGAAGGCAGCTGTCCCAGGGACGTATTGCACAACTTGAAGCAGAGTTGGCTTTACAGAAGAAATATAGTGAGGAGCTTAAAAGCAGTCAGGATGGTAAGGGGATTTTTGAAAAGTTCGGTTAACGTCGCACTGGCTTTAAAACCTGCCAGGCGTGAATATTACAGATTAGGTTTTCTACATGCTAATCCCTGGTCAATGGTTTTATGGAATTATGAACAAAACAGTTTTAGTTAAGTCTGTAAATAAAAGCCATTTAATTGTAGTGGTTTTCTTCCCACTCTTCTGATTGTTTATTGTGTAATTTCATAATAAGTTTTTGTTTTTCAGGGGTGGGATTTGGTGAAAGAGAGGCTGTTACATTATTACCAAGGGAGTACATGGATATATAAATTTATAATCAGTGCTTAAAAAAGGGAGTATTTTCATTTAACCAGTCTATCTCGTAAATCTCGGAAGTATCTGGCTATTTCCAGTGGTCTAAAGGCACCTCGTGGATTGTGCCTGATGAGGTCCTATTTACTGAATGAGGTACAACAGTTAAATTTCTAGGACAGACCAAACTTGTCAGCTGCCATCCGTTTTGGGGGCAAATATAGCTGTTTCTCATCTTTATGAGGAAGATTAATGGTAAGAAAAATATCTAAACTCTGAAAATGAAATTATGAATTACTGTATCTGACAGTTAATTACAAAGATCAGTAGTCAAATACATCTTTACAACTCCATTTTCAAAGTGATATTCTTTAGCTCTTACTCTTTGTAAACAAAGCAAATTGGAGATTTTGTGTAGTAGTGAGGACTTTTTTCCTTCCCCAGAAGGCTTTTAGAACTTAATGGACATTTGTATTCTAGAAATTTTCAAGAGTTATTTTCTCTGGATTTTGATTTTGGGGTTTTTGGGATGTGGAATAAGCCCTTGGTTACAGCCTAGGCTTTTCTGGAGTGTTAGAGTTGAACACCATATGGTTCTAGGGGCTGGCCCGCTGTGGAGCTGGAAACACTCACTGGCTGAGGATGAGCAAGAGGACCAGGGTGCCGACCCATGGGTCAGACAGGCGCGAAGCAGATTCTGTGGGCTGTCATCAGTTTTATATGGCTAGATGGTTTGAGTTAATTTAAACTTGGTTGCTTTAATACAGTTATTTTAACCATCTGTCTTCCCCCCCAAAAGAAACTCATTTTTGAATGACTTTTAAAATTCCAAGCAAAATTTTAAAATCAAGTTTAGAATTGTATTTGTTCACTTAACGTATTTATTGACCATCTGGCTTTGTGGCAGGCAGTAAGAAGTATTTTAAAGTATGCTATAAGAGATATTAAAGTAGGTTTGACTCTCCTTTGCGCAGAACTGAATGACTTCATCATTCAACTTGACGAAGAAGTAGAGGGCATGCAGAGTACCATTCTGGTTCTTCAGCAACAACTGAAGGAGACACGCCAACAGTTGGCTCAGTACCAACAGCAGCAGTCTCAAGCCCCAGCCCCAAGTACCAGCAGGACTACGTCTTCCGAGCCTGGAGGACAGGCAGAGGCCCCAGGTAAAGACTGCAGTCGGCTGGCCAACGGACCAAGCAATGGCAGTTCTTCCCGGCCGAGGACGTCTGGGTCTGGATGTCACAGGGAGGGGGAGACAACTGAAGATGGCTTTCCTTCTTCTCCAGGGAATGGTAATAAGGCCTCCAACAGCTCAGAGGAGAGAACTGGCAAAGGAGGTAGTAGTTACGTAAACCAACTCAGTGCGGGGTATGAAAGTGTAGACTCTCCCACGGGCAGTGAGAACTCTCTCACACACCACTCAAATGACACAGACTCCAATCATGACCCTCAAGAGGAGAAAACAGTGAGTGGGAAAGGTAACCGAACTGCGGGTTCCCGCCACGTTCAGAATGGCTTGGACTCAAGTGTAAATGTACAGGGTTCAGTTTTGTAATATTTTTCCAGCAAATTTTTATACAGTGTCATTTAATTTGGGAGAGGATACTACCCAGAAAATTACCGCATACTTTTGTCACAATTTGCCTTTTTTGGTGGGTGTGGTTTATTTTTTCTTTTCCTTTGCTTCAATACCTCTGCCACTTTGAAAATTGTAACAGTTAATTACTTTGTTGCTAAAAGGACATTTTGTGTAGGGTCAGGTTATTTTTATATGAGTTAATGTGAAGTTGTAAATGGAAATCTTTCCTTCAAGTATAACACAATGATGTCTGTATAAATCTGTGTCTCTAGAACCTGTGCTGTGTAGGGCATCCTTACTCATGCTGTTACTATGCTTATGCACCATTCAGACTTGTTAGAGTAGGTGTGGGTGTATGACTGCCAAGTTTGCCCAGTGCAGTAGTTTTATCACTAAAAGTTGGACTTGTTGATGGAGTCCTATGGTAGTTTCAGTGTTAGATACAGTTTTTTTCCACCATACATCTGTGCATTTTCTCTTTAGGTGACTGAATGTTTAAGAAATTTGTGTGCATAGTTACTCAGTTTTTATGGACTGTTGTATCCTGTTAATGCATATTGCTCTGTGACTCCAGTATATCTTCCCTGTACTGACCAAACCTAAATAAAGATTTTTATTGTAACTCCTGCATTAGTTGTTTTGCTTTTTTGTGTGTTTAGCACTTGTTATTTATTTTCATTGAGTTGCTTAATTTCTAATCATTGTCCTTCAGTATCATACCACAAAGGTGAAACTTAAGTCCATGTATCAATTTTGGTTGTGCACTTAATTTTTAAAAAATTTATGCTGTTGCCCTGGCTGGTGTGGTTCAGTTGAAGTGTCGTCCCGTGCACCGGAGTGTTGATTCCCAGTCAGGGCACGTGCCCAGACTGCAGGTTCAATCCCTGGTCTTGTGTGTGGGAGGCAGCCTGTTGATGTTTCTCACATTTTCTTTCCCTTTCCCGTTCTCTTAAAAAAAAAAAAAAAAAAAAGTAAAAATTTATGCTTTGCAAAGTAAACTTGGAGTTTAGGACAATAATTAAAGTTTTTCCCCCTGACTTGTAAAAATAAATGTTGTAAAATATTCAAAATTACAGAGAACTATAAAAGAAGAAAATAGTTGACCTTTGTTAGATTTTAATTGTAAAGCAGACATTGTTTTTGTGAAATGATTTCAGGTAATTAGGGTTTCTGTGTAGTCAGTGATATTTGTTTCAAAACATTGGCCAATTGCTACTGATTTATACTGTTAACACATCTGCTAATATTACATAGTAAGGGTGTTGAGTGTTAGAATGAAGGAGAAAATGTTTTTAAGATGCAAGACTCAAAGTATGCTTTGTGATTTTAAACATTAAGTATCAAGGTCTATGGTACTGGAAGCTATAGAATCTATAGCTTTTTATATGTATGATGGAGATGAAGTGTGATTTGCTGAAAGCAAAATATTTTTTTGTTTTAGATAATACTACTTATCATAAAGGAACCTGAGAAGTGGAATTATGATACTTGAATCTGAGGTACAATTTATTTGAAAATAACTCCTGTGTTTTTGCTTGTTTGGTTGTCTTACGTGGTGTGTTTAAAGTACTGCACTTCTTGCCTTAACCTTTTGTGCAGTGCCCAGGTAAATTAAAAGCCTATACAAAATTGAATAAAGTTGCTAATGATACACATATTGGTGTGTACTAGAATACTAAATAATATTCCCTTGATTTATCAAGTGCTGTGGGCTTTGGTTTTGCTCTTTTGTTGTGAATGTTCTTTTAATTTCCCCAAGTTAAACTAAAATGAAATCTCGCTTTCCATTAGGTGTTATGCAATTCAATAGGACATTAATTGTTCAACTATTAATATAATTTTATGACTAAATTTAATATAGAACTATTATGTGTCATTACCAGTTTTTACACGTCTTTGTATCTGCATTAATGAATAACTTGGGTGGAGAGAACGTAAGGTTGTGCAGAGTCAACATCCTTCGTTTCTGGAAGTGATGCTTCATTTGCTGGTATGACTGATAAGAAAGGTGGTAAATCATAATGCAGGCCAAGAGAGGCCTCTGGAGCTAATGGGTTTGAATCCGGGCTTCACTGCGTATCTGCTTCATGGCTTGGGCAAACAGCTTAATCTCTCTGTGGCTCACTTCTTCCCTGTAAAGAGCATTAAATGAGGTAATACACAAAAAGTGCTCACCACAGTACCAAGTACACAGTGACTGCTCCATAAATGTTAGCCATTACTACCATCTCAAGGTGAAGTTCAGCCCTGAGGACAGGCCATCTCCTGCCGGAGCCAGCCGGGACCTGATTGAGGGGGTGAGGATTAGAAAAGAAAGAAAAAGACAAAAGGATGGGATCGGGAGGGCCACAACCAAGGCAGAGCTAAGTTAAGCTGAGTCAGGCTGAGGCCCCGAGTTTATTGATTACAAGCTTTTTATAGTGCACCCAAACAATACCCCAAGCAGTGAAACAATGCCCCCAGCAGTGACCTTTACACAATTCAAATTCCCGCATATCCGCACCTGTTTATCGAGACTGGATGTCTCCAGGTAAGGCCATAAATCTATTGTGCAAAGCTTCTACTGCCCTAAAGCAATGGTCAATCTTTAAACTACGCTACAGGGGGTAGAGGTGCTAGCTCAACCGACCCACCCTGCGGGTCAACGTGCCAGAGATTTCTCTCTAAGGCGGCGCTAGGGTCGGCGAGCCCCTGGAGAGACTCCAGGGCAGCACCCTACCAGGGAGACTATTCATGAGGGGCAGCCAGCCGGCTCCCCACAATCTCCCTTGGTCAATATTGTTTGATTAATTTCCATAGTATCTTTAATTAAATGGATTGTGATACCTTTGATGTAAAAAAGAAAAGCTAATTGCCCTTGTTTACTTTTTCTGTTTAAAGTGCGTTGCTTTTGGAGCAGGACAAGTGGGAGTGCGAAACAGTCTTCAGCTGTCTCTTGGAAACCAAGAAACCCAGAATCGGTGAAAGCTTGATGAGTACTGCCAAAGAAGGTTAATTTTTAAGACAGCCAACTTGGATAAAGTCCAAGATACAGTAAGAAAGTTTTAATGTTTGTTATTTAACATCATTCCAGAGAGTTGAAGGTAGTAAAAAATGCCTTAGCACTTTTTGACATCTATGGAGTACATACGTGCTGGAAACTGACAGGTATTTTGTATGCGTTATGATCTACGTCGTTACCCCATGAGATAGGCACTTGATATCCCCATTTACAGAATAGGAAATGGGCTTTAAAGGTTCAAGTAGCTACCAAAGGGTTGGTAAGTGTTGGAGCTGCCCTCTGGGGTGTTGTCTTTAAAGCTCCCTGGACAACACCTCGAAGCTGGTACCACGTCTGATAACAAGAGGCCAGACTTGCCACTGTGTCATAATACATCTTGAAAGAGGTGAAGAAATGTTAACCTGAGCTGCTGAGGGTGACATCTCATAGTCTCGTTGCTGTGCCAGATACATTCTGGCTGGGAACAGTCATGTGAAATGGTAATGCAGTGATGGAAAAAGCAGATTGTAAAGCTCAGGTATATAGTTCGAGATGCTGGCCAAGGTAAGAGGTTAGTTCCAGCAGTGGTTAACTTGGTCCTTGTAGGACAAGAGGAATGAGAACATTTCCCAAAGGTCTGGCATTGGAGGGTGTTCCAGGTGCCATCTCTTCACGTAAGGTTTAGTGGATACAATTTACTGCTAGGGAGATTTTCATGAGAACAAATGTAGAAGTGCTTGTTACATAGGGCTCCCTAGATGTCAGTTCTCTTGGCTTCTCAGGTGTATTTGATGCAAGTGACCAATCTAGTTTCTGGGACACTTGCAAAAATAATTCTCAAAACCATTCTTTGCCCAGCCACGGTGGCTGAGTGGTTGAGCGTCTATCCATGAACCAAGAGGTCACCGGTTCGATTCTTGGTCAGGGCACGTTCCAGGGTTGTGGGTTCGGTCCCCAGTAGGGGTCATGCAGGAGGCAGCTGATCGATGACTCTCATAGATGTTTCCCTCTATCCCTCTCCCTTCCTCTCAAAAAAATCAAACATTAAAAAAAAAACATTCTTTGACAGTTTTCTCTCAGATGTTCCTTATTTCTCAATAGCAGTTTGTCCCCTGTACCCAGTCATTCCTACTGCTCTTCTCTGATGACACTTTTTAAAAAAAATTGAATGGGAACCTTTTGGTTCATGGGTCGGTGCTCAACCACTGAGCCGTACCAGCCGAGCAGATGACTCTTTCTTGAGAGTTCATTTATTCCTGTGGTTATAATGAACAGTTTGTACAACCCTGGGTACGCCATTACCTTTGTTCTTTGATAAGCACCCATCGTGGGAGAGTTGAGCCCCTGTTGTAAGGAGCACGCTTCCAGCTCTAGCCCTTCAGACCACCAAGAGTTGTTGCGTGGGAGGTTGGTGAATTCTGCCTTCTGCTAAAATCTGTTCTGGACACCTGTGACCCTGTTTGTGAAACTTCACCAAGAAGGGTTGCAAGGCCCCTTCAGGAGAAACTGGCTCAGGAGCCCAGCTCTAACTGTCTTCTCCTTCGTGCTCCTCACCAGCTGAGGTGGCATGTGATCCTAGATCCCAAAGGAATTTTTAAGTGATTTCTTCTTTCACCTATTCGTTATTCTTGGTCCCCCTCAGGCCCATACATGGTTTTGAATAGATGATTGCTGAGCAACTGTAATGAGGACTCCCAGAGGACAGGTTCTGTGTGGCTACACAACAAAAGCAAGCAATTACCTTCTCAATTTTTGCTCTTAAAGTTGCTTCTGGATAGAGCCCCCAGGTAGGAAACTTTCCTTGCATCCAGAAGAATATATTCACATTCATATGTGTTAGGCACTAGGCATAAAGAATATATTAGTATTCATATTGAATGCCCGTAATGTGCCAGGAACAGTGCATAAAGCCATATAACAAGATTGTCTTGCAAGGCTTACATAGTCCAGTAGAGGAGACAGGTGGAACTAGGAATTAGAGCATATGGTAAACAGAAATTAAGATGCGAAGGAGCACCAAATGCAGGAGATAGACATCACTTCCTCCAGGAGGCCTTCCTAGGGGGAGTGCTACAGGTTAGGTCGACTAACAAGATAGTTACAGTGCTCACCAACATTTTAAATAGAGAAGAAACAAAGGCTGAAAGGTGGATACAACGAGTTAGGTTTAGATGTGTTGAATTTGATGTGCTTATGGGAAATTTTAATGCAGAAGGCCTGTTTGCTCAGGAGACAACTAGCTTAGAGAGAGATTCAGAGCAGTCAGTGTATGGGTGGTAACTGAAGCAATGGGAGTGACTGGTATTACAGTGCCAGTGCATGGTAAGAACGTTAGGGAATATATTGAGGAGCAGTCAAAGGAAGCCCCCAAAGGAGACAGGAGCAGCCAGAGATGCAATGTCCAAAGGGAAAAGGGTCTATCTTCTTTGTATCTCTTAGGACAGAGAATACCTTTCCCAGAGCCACCCTCCACAACCTTCCCATTTTGGTGGCAAAGATTAGGTCACATGCTCATTGGCCAGGGCTATGGAGTACAAATGGATATTGGAGATCAATCACCATAACTGGATTCATGGAAAGAGGTGAAATGTATCAAGTCCCTGTAATAATCATGAAATTCCAGCCATCTCTGGTTATCCCACCGACGTGTTTACCCTTTACTCAAACGTACCCTGCCAATATTGACAATTGATGGTGGTTCAATGTTAATTATTCAAATACTTGTGTTGACGTAAGAAACGACCATACCTGTAGAGAATTTTTAAGGGTCTATTTAAGACAAATTGACAATTGCCAGGAAGCAAAATCCCAAAGGACTGAGAAACTGCTCTGGAGAATGGCAGTTTTGCAGCTTATTTTAATAGATTTTTTTTTTTTTTTTAAATATATCTTTATTGATTTCAGAGAGAGGAAAGGAGAGGGAGAGAGAGAGAAACATCAGTGATGAGACAGAGTCATTGATCGGCTGCCTGCTGCACGCCCCAGACTGGGGATCGAGCCTACAACCCAGGCATGTGCCCTGACCGGAAATCGAACCCTGATCACCTGGATCTTAGGTCGATGCTCAACTGCTGAGCCACGCGCGGCCGGGCTGCAGCTTATTTTATACATTACAATTGAAGGAGACAAAAGGGGAGTTACATGAAATCCATTGGTGGTAGGTTAGGGAAGCAGGAGAAAGCAAAGTGGGGAAAGCTCTGAGAGTGATAGAGTAAAACAGAGATACATTGGTGGGTATGGGGTTGTTAATCAGCTATTCCAGCACCTAGAGATGGTATTGGGGGAACAAGGTAACAATGAGGGGCTCTGTGGTCTCGTGCTCTGGTGAGGTGGGTGTAACTTCTGAGGTCTGGAAAAGGGATTACTCTGATATTTCAAGGGTGTTATCTTAGATGCAAAAAAACACAATAGGCTCACTTAAGGTAAAGATTGACCTTTGTCAAGGAAGCTACAGGTCTAGGATGTGACTACTCACCACGACCTGATTTTAGTTAGGAATTTTTATTTTCAAACCCTCCTATGAGGTTACTTTTGGTCTCTGAGTTTTTAAGGCCTGCCATGCAGGCCTCCCCTGAGCTTGTCAGGCTTGGTACTTGTAAATCTCCATATCTGTAGCTGATTCTAACCTCTCTGTATAGGGGCCTCATGCAGCCCTGGGGATTGTTAAAGGTGATAATCTTGAAAAGTTATTAACATTTGATAAGCATTAATTAAGTTCCGACTGCTTACTCAACACTGTCCTATGAGCTAGTGAGAATAAGACAAAGCGAGACCTCTGTCTAGGAGCTTAGATTGTGAGTGAGGCGAGTCCAGGGGAAACAGCCAGAGCTGGGGCTAGAAAATGATGGGTCAGATGTTCAGGTTCCACTGAGCCCTAAAAGATTTTGAACTTTGCAAGATTGGGAACAGAATGTTGCAAAGGGTTTTAAACAGAAGAGTGACCCAATTTATTACATGTTCCTCTCCTTCAGATTGTGCAAACTGTCAGCCAGAGGCAATCCTCTTGACTTGTAGGACACAGACAGGGCTGCTTCACCTGGAGCTGATCTGCCAGGTAAGAAAGGCACATGGTGTCAACCCCACAGGGCATAGAGTCCTTCCACCGGCCTGCCTAGAGGAGAACCAAGTTAACCCCTAAGGGGAATGATGATTATAGGCACCCAGGCAAAATGTGGGGGAACTTTCGCGACCAGGAGAGCAAAAGTGCACAGCACGGAGCGCAGGCCTGCCTTTGGCTGGATTTGCATTGATATTCTCGCCATTGGGATTCCAGTGTGGGGCAGAACCTTTCACTGACTCGAAAAACACCAAGTTCAAAAACACCAACACTCCTCCCCAAATAAAAACGTCATGACAGAAAATGCCTCATTGGTGAGTTCATTGAAACACCTTAAATTTGGCAGACATTAGCTTTTCCTTGAGCCTGAAGTGAGTTTGGGGCAGATCAGTAGTAAAGAATGGTGATTTTATTTATTTTTCCTCCCTGGAAAAGGTGGTAATACAATTTCAGAAAGTGAAATCGCGTTTCTAAGGTTAAGAATCCCTTTTATTGCCCCTAGACTAGTGCCATGCACAGAGTGGGTGCTTGAGTTGTGGGTTAAAAATATAAACTGGTGGCTCAGCAGTTAGGGCGTCAGTCATCGGAGAGGCAGCCACTCGATGTCACATAATGTTTCTCTATCTCTGCCTCTCTCTCCCCCTTCTACTCGGAAAAGCAATGGAAAAAATATTCTTGGGTGGGGATTAATATATATATTAACATATATACTGGTAAGTTTTGTGCTTATCTTCAAGGCTGGCTTAAGTATAAAATTGTTTTTTAAAATATTTATTAAAGGATTTGTTTTATATTAAAAAGAAAAAAGAAAACGCGACACTGGGATACGCTTGCAAGGGCTCAGGTGGTGGCTGGTTTCTCGGTGGGGGTTCCCTGCCCCCAGGCCCCGCCCCATTCGCCCACCCTCGCACCTGCGCACCAGCGCCTGCGGGTGGGCGGGGCGGCCTGCGGCTCCGCCCCGCTGCGTGGCCCGCTGGCGTCAGAGGGGGCTGTTCCTCGCTTGCGGGAGCAACGGGTCCACAGTTGCGTGTGGAGAGGTCTTGTGGCAGCATGAGTGCAGGCTCGGACCCTGTGGTCATCGTCTCCGCGGCGCGGACCGTCATAGGTGAGTGGCCCGCAGGCCCTGCGCGGCGTGGGAGACGCGGGCCAGGCCGGCCCCGGCGACCCCTGGGACCCCTGGGACCCCTGGGACCCCTGGGACCCCTGGGACGCCCGGGACCCTCAGAACCTGGAGCCTCGCCTCTCCCGGGGCCCGCCTGGCAGTCCCGCCCCCTCGGCCGAGAATAATTTCTTTCCGCGTGCTCCGATTGGCTCCCCTGGTAGAGCCACTGCGCCGTTCGTCTCCCCCATTGGCTGGCAGAAAGAGGCGCTCTCTCGCGGCCTTCTGATTGGCCACCTCAGTGCTGTGGCTTCGGGCGGGGCTGCCGGGTGGTCGGAGGGTTCCTGTGAACTGTCTGCGTCCCCCAAGCGCCGTCGAGTTTTCAAAGGCCTTGGGGCGCGGGCGGGCCGGCCTCTCTTGGTGGGGAAGCGCCCCCTCTGATTTGGGGAATGGCCGGCAGGCTTCCCGGGGCAGCGCGGCCCCCCACGCGCTCTGGGAGCCGCCCGCCTGGTCTCGGCTGCTGCGAGCCGCGCGCGCGCTCCGCCGTGTACCCAGCAGAGCTGCGGGGGGCGCCCGTGCGGGCGGAGAGCCCGGGCCGGCCCCTCCGTGGGCGGCCTCCCCATCGCCCTCGCCTTCCCTTCCGTCCTAGGCTCCTTCAATGGTGCTTTGTCCACCGTCCCTGTCCATGACCTGGGCTCAACTGTCATCAAAGAAGTCCTGAAGAGGGCGGCGGTGGCCCCGGAAGAGGTGTCAGAGGTCGTGTTGGGGCACGTTTTGGCAGCAGGTAACTCCTCGGAGACCCCGCAGAGGGTCCTGTTGATTAGAAGCGGCCCCTCAGCCGCCCCTGCCCCGCCAGCTCCTGCTCTGGCCCCGTTCGTGCGCGGAGCTCCTTCGGTCATAGTCCTCCCGCGGCCCCTCTGCCGCGTCCGGGAGCAGCCCCTCTGCTCAGCGCCTCGAATATACTTCCTCTGAGTCCCGAGGGAAGCTGGCCCACCCTCCCCGCCTTTTCATTCCTTAGAAGCAGGGCCGGCCTGGCACCTGGCTGAGTGTGCAGGAGCCTCCGTACTCCCCAGGTGCCACACATTCAGTAGAAGCCCATGGAATTCCTCCGTGGGCCGCACTGTGCTGGGCGCTTGGGACAGGGCTCCAGCCACACGGGTGAGGTCCGGCCCCACCGGTCCCACTCCCCAGCTGGTAAGACAGGTTGGCCTCACGCTCCTCAGACGGGGTGACTCGCTCCGGGGATGGGCACAGTAAGTCACCAGAGCGCTGCAATCCTCTGATTCCCGCTGGGGTTAATGGACCAGCAGTCCTTGCCAGTTCCTAATTAGTTAACAGTAAGTTGTCTCATGCTCATTCAGTAGCATAAGTCCTAATTATTTATAGTGATAATTGGTAATGCTCACTGACAACCAACTTCTGCACCTACCCTTGCTGATAACTGGCCCATTTTTGTGTGTATTTACTGTGTAGTTCCTTTTCCCAGTCCTCCTTTCACCACTTGTCCCTGTGGGCCTCCAAGTTGAAGCATGCCGATTTCTCATGATTGGGAGGCTTTAAATATGAGTACTGCCTCGACTGGCTGCTCAGTCCCACCCCTCCTTCCTTTCCAGACCCATGACTCAGACCTACTCAGTTGCCATAGGGTTCTCACCTACTGGTTTCTATCTTGTCTTTTCCACATCTCGCCTCTACAGTATCTCCACATGTAATAAAAATATAGCTACGTTTATTCAGGGCCTGCTTAGTGCTGGCCGTTAAAGCACTGTGCTTAGCGCGTTCCTTTCGTTGCCTCATTTACTTCTCTTAGTCTATTGGATCTTTTAATCTCCATTTTACAAATGAGTAAATGAGATTTGGAGAGGTTAAGTAATGTATCCAGGGTCACAGTTTGAAGAGGATCTGACCCTTGAACCCACATCTGCCTTTAAGCCCAGGTACCGTCCACAATCACATAACAAATATTTACTGAGCACCTGCTATTTCCCAGGTACTATTCTATCAGCTAGAGATAAATGATCACATAAGATAGAAATCATCATTCTTATGCAGCTCATATTTTGCTAAATGCTAGACTACTAATTAATTATGTTCAACACTCATTTCTTAACTAAGTACCTGAAGACAAAGATTATGAATAAATACATAAAATTTTTGTAAAGAACTTAAATGCATATGTAATTCATTGTAGCTTAAAAAGCAGGAACCTTAAATAATACTGCATTCTTTATTAACTAGTGTCTTACGAGTTTAATTCAGAGAATATTTTAATACTGTGTTTTTAACATTTTTCCTACATTGACTCTGCATGTCCAGCCTCACCCCAGATTAATAACACTGTGATAAATATAATCGCAACATTTTGTCAATAACCCATTTGCTAGGTTACCCCCCCCCCAACAAACTCACCAAGGAAAGTTGTTAAGTGTGGGGATATCAGTAATTTGCAATAGAGTGACCACTGTATAAACCCTCACCCTTTAATACAGACAGCAGTGACTAAGAATACCTAAAACTTTCAACTCCATCTCCTTCTCTGATACTCTGATTAAATTGAGTGATATATTTCTTCCCATTCCCTGAAGGAACTCCTCACAGTTGAATTCTGGGAAGGTATTTGTCAGTTCTCATTTTGTACCTAACTTGTTACATAGCCAATTAGCCATGGCCTAGTGCATATTAAGGAAAGAAGTGCTTCTTATCAGAGATGTTCCTGTTTAAGTAACCCTCTTATTTTCCCCTGGTTAAGGTATCTTAGCCAATCACGGAATTACAGAGCCTAGCTAGAACTATAAACAATGCCCATGTTCTGCCCTATCTTTTTAAGGGAGTGTGTGCTTATTCAAGCCCTTCAAAAAGTCAAGAAGAGAGTTCCTTCTTAAGGTACTAATGACTTTGTGGAGAAGAAAGCTTATATTCGTAAGTATCTTTAGAACACCACAAGATAATACGTATTTCAGGGCTAAACTCAGACAGATGTAGAGTGTAATGGGTCTTTTTGCCTCTGGTAGAGCTTGTCTTGGCAGTAGCAGGAGATCCAGCTGCAGTATTTTGCGTAGTGCCTCCACCCAAATATTTTGTCTTTCTCTTTGATTGCTGAGAGGCCTCTCTTCCTTCTCCTAGGTTGTGGGCAGAATCCTGTTCGACAAGCCAGTGTGGGTGCAGGGATCCCCTACTCTGTTCCAGCATGGAGCTGCCAGATGATTTGTGGGTCAGGCCTGAAAGCTGTGTGCCTTGCAGCCCAGTCCATTGGGATAGGAGACTCCAGCATTGTGGTTGCAGGAGGCATGGAAAATATGAGCAAGGTAAGGCCTGTGAAGAGATGGCTGTCATAACCCTCTTGCTGATAAATTCGTTGTGTCCATGCAGCGTAAATAGATTTACATTAGAGCTGGAACCAGACAGTAAACAAATAAACCAAAAAATGGATTCAACCTTGATCCTGACCTGAATCTTAAATATTTTTCAAATTAGATGGGAAATTTGGATTGAAGAAAAAGCCTGTCAACCACTGTGATTAGAACAGAATGGTTTTCCTAAAGTATTCACGAAGCATAAAGTATTTTCTGAATTAAACCTATAACATTAGTTGGTAGATATCCTTGGTCTTCAATTTCTCATTGTGAGGAAAAGTCAAAGACAGATGTTGCCATCTACTTCTTCCTGCACATGACAAAGAGGACCCCAGGGACCAAATTTTGTTGACCTCTGGGAGGTATGGAACATAGGAAAGGGGACCACTGAGAGGTACCCTTCTCTAATAAATTTGCTAGGTGGGATTTGTTTTCACCAAGCTCCATCCCTCAAACTGGCACAATGAAAAAGGAAAAAGTATATCTCCCTGCTTCCTGTAGGCAGTTCAAGGGTCTGACCTTGGGAATTGCTAAGCAGAGGTCTCTTCAGCTCAGCCATTGCTGAGGCCCAGGAGGAGGCAGGCTGAAGGTAGCAAACACAGAGTGATTCTGATGGGACCCTACTAATATCTGTGTTGTACTCTATGAGGTGCTTTTATACAGTCAGTCACAATAGCCCTTACAGGGTAGACGGTGTCATTGTTAATTTACATGTAAGTAAAATGACTCCCAGAGCCAGGATTCAAATGCAGGTCTTCTGACTCCAAGTCCTATTCTAGTATAGCTGCTGTTGAGTTGGTAAGAGTTAAGAGGGCGTCCTACCCAGAAATCCCTCCCCATTGGTTAGTTAGGCAACCTGATTATTCTCACTGTAGACATGTCTCATAAAAATAAGTAACACATTGTTGGCATCACTTAAGCCCTTAGATGAGCTCTTCATTTAACAAATAACTAGTTGCCTCTTTGGAAAGAATGAATGAGCCTGGCCTGGCGTGGCTTAGCAGTTGTGCATTGACCTAGGATCCAGGAGATCAGGGTTCGATTCCCAGTCAGGGCACATGCCCGGGTTGTGGGCTCAATCCCCAGTCGGGGGCGTGCAGGAGGCAGCCGATCAATAACGACTCTCTTATCATTAATGTTTCTGTCTCTCTCCCTCTTCCTTCCTCTCTCTGAAATCACTAAAGATATATTAAAAAAAAAAAAAGAATGAGGTTCTTAAGGAAATAGGACATGAAAGGATAGGTTTGATGGAAAATGGAATTGGGTAGGTAGGAGAGTAACAGGCTCCCAAGAGTAGACAGGTGGAGTGGTCTGCTGATTCCAGGGGCTTCCAGGTCCTGGACCCCGGGTGAGGAGAATGGGCCAGAACTGGGGAGGGAGGGTCACGAGGGCTTTTGGGGACTGCTGGATAGTAGGAGTGGGGGAGAGGACCCGCTATAACCAAGCCTAAATTCACTTGTATTCTTATTCCCAGGCTCCTCACCTGGTTCACTTGAGGACAGGAGTCAGGATTGGGGAAACACCACTGACTGACAGTATTCTCTGTGATGGGCTTACAGATGCATTTCACAACTATCACATGGGCATTACAGGTAACGCAGACATAGCTAAAGACATGTTTACAAATGTTAAAAATCTTAATCTAATCTTGAGGAAACAAACAAACCCAAGTCAGGGACGTTTGACAAAAGAATTGGCCCCTGATCTTCAAAAATACCAAGGTTAAGAAACACAAAGGTTGTCTGAGGAACTCTTTCAAATAAAAAGTGAAGAAATTGACAATGGAGTGCATGATTCTGGATTGGATCCTGGATTGAACAGATTAGCTATAAAGAAAGTAATTGGACCCTGGCCATTGTGGCTCAGTGGTAGAGTGTTGTCCTGTGCACCAAAAGGTCAGTGGTTCAACTTCAGGTCAGGGGACATACCCTAGTTGCGGGTGTGCAGCAGGCAGCTGATCTGTGGTTCACTCTCACATGGATGTGTCCCTCTTTCTCTAAAAATCAATAAAAGTATTTAAAAAACTATTGGGACAATAAGTGAAATCTGAATATGGATTAAGAATTAGATAAGAGTATTGTATTGATGTTATATTTCCTGATTTTTAAAGCTGTGGTTATATAAGAAAATGGCCTTATTTGTGGGGAAATATACACTGTTAAAATGTAGGGATAAAGGAGCGTGATATCTATAACTTTCAGATGGTTCAGAAAGAGAATGATAAAGCAATTGGGGCAAAAATAGACAATTGGCAAATCTGCATAAAGGAAATTTCTAAAAGTTTAAAATTATATAAAAGGAAAAGAGAAGGAAGGAAGCAAAGAAAGAAAATGACTTCTTAAGTCACTGCAGCATTTTCATATTCATTGCCAGTGGGAGGCAAGATTGCCAGCAGAAGCACTGTACCCTAGCCCACTAGTGAGTCTGCTGGTGTTGGGCGCTTCGTGCTCTTTTAAATGTGAAAAACTTGAGATACCAAAAGCCAGTTCCTGTAAATGTTTTGTCTATTTTTTCACAGCTGAAAATGTAGCCAAAAAATGGCAAGTGAATAGAGAAGATCAGGACAAGTTTGCAGTCCTGTCCCAGAACAGGACAGAGCGCGCACAGAAAGCTGGCCATTTTGACAAAGAGATTGTACCAGTGTGTGTATCTTCTAGAAAAGGTGGGTATGTAAATCATGACGATTTAAACATCAGCATGGGTGTTTAAAGTAGGAGTAATATATATTGGACTGTGTATGAACTGTGTCCTAGCTATGTCTTTCAGGTTGCAACTGAAAGATGTACCCTGGATGCATCTGAATCAGGCTTGGGGGTGGGGTGATGTCTATGGTAAGGAAACATGGGAAGCTGTGCCAGCATTCAGATACTCTTGGTCCCAGTGTCTACACTGGCTCAGGGTCGTGAGGCAACGTCTGACCTTTTACAGGCTAACTCTCCTCAGAAGTGAACATCCATTACGCCGTTGCTTCTGTGTACATTTATTTCTTGGGTGGATCTTAATGGGTCACTTCGCATTCAAGTGCTTCAGTCAAGTTCTGTTAGTGATTAACTGACATCTCCCTTATGTCCAGTCCTTAAGAGATTGGCTTTCCCACTCCCAAATCCAGTCTGTAACCAGCCAAGTCCCGTGCCTCAGGCCATAGCTGATTTGCATGAGGAACTCTCTGTAACTGCCCTCCACAGATATGGATATGGAAAACCCTCAGAATCTCTCATGACAACAGTGCTCACAAAATGTTTTAACATACAATAATTTTTATTAGTGCGTACTTTTACTGGAATCAAAGTATTTTCTAATAAACCTTCCTTCCAAATACAAATCTTCATGAATCAGATCTGAGGAATCCACCATTCCTAAACGTGCTGCCACTCTCTTCTAATCTCAGATCATTTCTTTTCTCAGGTCTTACCGAAGTTAAAACAGATGAGTTTCCTCGCCATGGGAGCAACATGGAAGCCCTGTCTAAACTAAAGCCTCACTTCCTTACAGACGGGACAGGAACAGTCACTGCAGCTAATGCTTCAGGTTAAACACGTTTTTTATTTGAGAGAGGAAGTCAGGGGGAGAGAGACATTAATTTGTTGTTCCACTTATTGATGCCTTCAGTGGTTGCTCCTTGTATGTGCCCCGACTGGGGATCGAACCCACAGCCTTGACATACTGGGATGTTCTAACCAACTGAGCTGCCCAGCCAGGGCCAGGTTAGGTTTTTCAAAGGGCAGTTGGAGAATCCCATTTTCTGGTAGGTCTGCAAGGTTAATACCTTTTTTCTTTTATTTCATTAACTATTTATACCCATTATTCTAAAACCTTGTTTTAGCTGCTTTAGGGGAAAATGTTCTATTTGATTAGACTTAACCTGTATATACTGAATGGATTTGCTTTACCAATGTCCCAACTAGACGGAGATGACAGAGCAAACCAGGGAACACCAGTTTATCTCCCCTTTGCACTTTTCCAAAACCAAACTGTCAGTACCCCCACGAGGTTGGGGCTATTTTCATTCCTCTCCCCTCCCCCACTATTTTAATCTTTCCTTTCTCCCATTGGAATGTTCTGTGGTCAATTGTCTTATTTCCTAACTTACCATTTCAAATTATACTGTAAAGTCTGAAATATGGCACATGTCTTTGCCAAGATATGTTAATTTAACTCAAGTCTTCAGATGTTAAGAGTAAACACAGGTACACAACTGAAATTAGAAATCAAGTCGTATTTTGCAGGAATAAATGATGGTGCTGCAGCTGTGCTTCTCATGAAGAAGTCAGAAGCTGATCGTCGTGGGCTCATACCTTTAGCACAGATAGTTTCCTGGTCACAAGTAGGCGTGGAGCCTTCCATTATGGGAATAGGACCGATTCCAGCAATAAAGCAAGCTGTGAGTTTGATTCTGTATGTTAGCGTCTTTTGCTAACCTGCAGTTCCATGTTAGAAGCCCTGCCCTCTGAAACTTTGTCTAGCTCCTTTCCACTCCAAAATGGCAAGATTGAGCTTTAGCTTGTTTTCATGTTTATTCCTATCAGGTTTCATTTGCTTTGTTTCCCTTTTATGAGTCTTCCAATTAGCTTTATTTATTTATTTTTAAAAATATATCTTTATTGATTTCAGAGAGAGAGGAAAGGGAGAGAGAGAGATAGAAACATCAATGATGAGAGTCACTGACCAAGCCCGCAACCGGGCATGTGCCCTGACCGGGAATCGAACCCTGATCGCCTGGATCGTAGGTTGACGCTCAACCGCTGAGCCATGCCTGGCCGGGCCTAATTAGCTTTAAATGAGCTCTTTCATTCCCTTGCCTATTCTCCCTACTACAAAGGGCAGCCAAGAACTTTTGGATCATGTGCTTTAGGGGAACTGATACTCTGTCACCCCTCCTACACACGACAGACATTACTGGTTCAAAACTTAAGACAGTTTAGAATTTCCAAGGGTGGTTTTGTCCTTAACCTCTTAGAATTGGTGTCAAGGCAAAATGTGCTATCACTAGGCTGATGTAGGAACCCCAGATGGCAGTTTTTAGGGGTCCTTCAATATTGTAACATATTCCTTCTTACTGTCTACAATGAAGAATGCTTCTGCCCAGTTTTTAGGTCTCTCCCATTAATCTTTCCTTCAGGTTGCAAAAGCAGGTTGGTCACTGGAGGATGTGGACGTATTTGAAATCAACGAAGCCTTTGCAGCCCTCTCGGTTGCAATAGCTAAGGAACTTGGACTGAACCCAGAGAAGGTAAAGCTGAGCAAGCAGCCTGAGGAGAGCTTGCAAATGAACATTCACAATGCAGTTTTAAGACTATAAACAGCAAAACACACATATGTAGTTGCATAGTATATCCCAGGTATTGACCACATAGTAGTAATGGGTGGCTAGTAGGTAAGTTCCTGCTAGGACTGTGGGTTCATTTATTTTGTTGCATCTCAAGGCAAAACCCCCTCAACTGCATTAGCTTACTTCAGACAGGAACAGGGCTTTAAAAAAAAATTTAAGGAATAAGGGAAGGTAGTCAGGATAGGTGGATGTCACAAGGGTATAAATCAGTTTCTAAACAGTTAAAGAGGGTAGCTTACTGGTATAACATTAAGAGAAAAAAAGGTAACAGTTTAGGATTTTAACCCTGTATCTACTGAATAATGGATGTTTCCCCCCCTTAGGTCAACACTGAAGGAGGAGCTATAGCCTTGGGCCATCCTCTTGGGGCATCTGGCTGTCGGATTCTTGTTACCCTGTTACACACAATGGAGCGAGAGGGTGCACGTCGTGGTGTGGCTGCTCTGTGCATTGGGGGTGGGATGGGGATAGCAATGTGTGTTCAGAGAGGGTGAACCTGCCTAACAAATTTGAACCTCATTTCTTTCAAAATTAATAAGGCACCAATATGTGAAGTCAGGACCAATGTGAGGATGGAAGCCACTTCCACTTCACAAGAACCCAAGGCTTTGACAGCTTGTACTTTAATGTGTAACGTGCGAGGTGTAAGACAACTGCACCTTACAGTGTTATTATAAATAAATCAGATCAGTCATCCAGGGCTCCTGAGTGAACAGCATCTTCATAACCTCCATGCTTATCATCTTTGCTTTCTGGATGTAATTTAATAAGATCATCAATTCGAAGAATGGTAATTGCAGCCTCTGTTGCAAATTTCAAGCTCTTAACTTTCACTATAGTTGGTTCAAACACCCCTGCTTGCTTGTTGTCTCGAGGTTTACCATTAACCAGATCAAGACCAATCCTGAAATTTAGGAAAAAAATCTATTAAATGACCTCTTACAACACATACCCACCCTATCCTTTGAATACTAAAGCAGTTCTTTATGAATTAACAAAAATTAGCAAAAAGTTGTAGAAAGGCACTAGATGGTAGTAAAGAAACTATTATCTTATAAAAGGGTTGCTTAGAAATGGTTATAGATTGCCCCAAAATAATCTCCCCTCTTCCTCTACTGGATTGTCCTGTAGGTTAACTACCCAAAGAGGCAAGGAGGGGTCAGGGCTACCTAAGACACATTCATTGATGCTAAGTCACCAGAAAACACAATATATATGACATACAGATGACAATGAAAAACAAAAAAAACCCCAGGGAAATTGTATACTTACCACTTTAGATTCTTACGTTCTGGGTTAACTTGAGCCTCATTATGGAAAGCTCTTAACTTTGCAACCAGATCAGTGGAGTCTTGGGCAGCATTAACTGCCAGTGTGTTCGGAATAACAAGAAGGGACCGTGCAAACTCTGCAATAGCGAGCTGTTCCCGAGATCCCTAAGAAGACAGACAAGGTGGTGTCTTCAAAAAAATTAAAATGCACAGCAGCAGCTAAGGTTTCAGATGAAGCGTATTAACAAAATGCTAGAGACAATCTCTCATGTGCTTGAAAAGAAAGTAGGTTTCTGGACGTTCTTACCATGCTGGTTGCGTAGTTTTCCAAGTATATGGAAAGGGCAGCTTCTACAGCACCCCCACCTGGAACCACAGATTTTGACTCCAAAACTCTCCTCACCACACAAAGAGCATCGTGTAAAGACCGCTCCATCTCATCACACATAAAATCATTTGCCCCACGTAAGATAATTGATGCAGATGTACGAGCCTTAGTGCTATTAAAAAAATAAAGTGAAATTCTCAAATCAATACTTTTATAAGTCTGTATAGAAATTCAGTTTAGACATTTGATTAAATCCTGCTTACATTAGGACATTTGAAATATGGACACAATGTCTAGACCATGCATGCAGGAGAGATGAAACGGTCATCCCATCTCAATTGACAATGGCCCAATGTTCTTTTATCCCACGCGTATAACTGCTCATGTCATTGAAAAGACTATAGCAGCAAATAAATGGGAAGGCAATCTATTTTTATTCATTAATAAAATCTATATAGCTTTGTAATTTAAAAAGTAGCTCTTACTTTTTGATCAGGATCAGTTCATCATCACAGATTCTCTCCTGTACCACCTCTTCTGCCTGTCCCAACATTGACGCCTCAAAGGTTTCTTCACCTTCCAAATTGGCCAGGGTTGACAGGATCATTGCTATGAAGGTAATTAGAGATCTGTAAACACTGTCCTCCCAAGAATATTTTCACATCCTTAGATTCAGAAACATTTGTGAAAAAGCGATGCTCAAATACAAGTTTAACGTTTACAGTTAGGCATCAGACAAGCAACTATCTTTTTGTCATTAAGATGGAACTGTCATTTTGAGATGAAGAAATTCAGTAAAACCAAAGAACTTTTCCAGTTACATGAAAAATGACTATAAATATATTTGTGTAACAAATCATTACAGGGAGTAAAAAGGAAAAAGTTTTTGACACTGCTTAGTACTGACTCTAGTGTACAGAGACATACATGGTCATGTACAGTAACGTGAAATGTCAGACACCTGAGAGTTGGCAAACATACCTCCAGAAGCTTTAGCAATGCGTTTAAGGTCCTTTTTTAAAACTCTTCTAACTGCCATTGCACCAGCCTCCACAAAATACTTCAGACACATATCGTCAATTCCACCAGTGGTTAGAATAACGTTGGCTCCAGTTGCCAGGATCTTCTGGATTCGCTCCTTGCTGATATCTGATTCTCTACAGATAAAGTACTTGAGTAGTAACCCAAAGTTACTTTCTGTTTTTTTATATAACAGAGCTTTAAGTTCCATTCAGTATTTTTCACAGAACTGCAGATTAAATTACGTTAACCACCCTTTTCCTTCTATGAGCAGAATTTAAATCAGTCCAATTTACATAAAAGTTCCAGGGATTAAAAATTTCCACTTAGCTGCCCCACACCCCCATTGGAGTTCCTAACTAAGAACTGTGATTAGAAAGGAAAGTGTCCCTGCCTTTGATGACCTGGCAGGGAGGCAGACTGTCAACCATTTTCAGTGGCCAAAGCCACCACAAGTGGAATGCAGAGATGAAGAGCACATGGGAGACGGAAATCCATCCTGGCAGACAGGACAAGGAAAGCTTGAAGGTCTGGACCTGAGAGGGTTCCAGAGTTGAAATTACAGGTGGGACCAGAAAATAAAGAACCCTGTAGGGCTGTTAAAGAGTCTGGATTGTGTCATCCTTTTAAACAAGAGTAGCATTATCAAATCTGTTTTTTCAAAAGGATCCCTTGATGTCACTGTGGAAACTGCACTGGAAAGGTGGAAGACTGAGGCAAGGAAGCAATAATAGGATATACAGATGATCAGAACAGAGAAATCAAACTTGGCAGGTTCAGCCACTGACTCCTGGAGTAATAAACACTAACAGGTTGCAGGCAGGATGAGAAAGGAGAGTTCAGTTTTCAATAACACGAGTTTGATGCAGCTGTGTTATTCAGGTGACGCTGCCCGGAGGCGGTCAGACATGTACGGAAATCACAAGCAAGCTATGGGAAATAATATATAGATAAATGAAGCCATTTCATTTATCATTGAAACAGTAGATAAGATCATTCAAAGAATTCTTAAAATGAAATGAATTAAAGACTAACCTCAAAATAAATCCCTTTGTATATACTGAACAAGTGCTGTCTGCCAGGAACTACTAAAAATGGCTACAAAGCCAAGGAGATCATTCACTCTCTACCTCCTTCAGAACTTATAATCTAAGTCATACAAACACACAGAAACTGTGGTAAGTCCCAGGAAGACAAGGTATAGAAAGTCATGGTAGAGGATAATTTAGACTGAGGGATAAAGAGAAGCTTCTTTGCCCAGCCAGGCGTGGCTCGGCAGTTGAGCATCGACCTAGGATCCAGGAGATCACAGTTCGATTCCTGATCAATTGCGGGCTCGATACTCAGTCAAGTGCATGCAGGAGGCAGCCGATCAATGACTCATCATTGATGTTTCTATCTCTCTCTCTCCTCTCCCTTCCTCTCTCTGAAATAGATATATTAAAAAAAAAAGTTTCTTTGAGATACACCACCTAAAAAGCAAAAAATTAAAACAAGTAAGTAGAGAGCGTGCTACAGGCAGAGGGAGAAACATTCTAGGTCCTGTGGAAGAAGAGTTTGGTGAATCCTAGTCCCTGTTGTGGTTGGACCACAGTGAAAAGAATATGTAGGGTATTAAAAAGGCTCTGGCCTTAGAAGTGATGAGACCAACTTAGCTGCCCTGGAAGTAGCTAGGAGGGGATGAGAGTGAGCTCCAGATGACTAGTGTGGGTGCCTCTGCCATAGTCAGAGAATGCAAATGGCAAACAGATGAATTTGAAGATAGAAATCAGATGGTCTAGCCCAGCCGGGCGTGGCTCAGTGGTAGCACATCGACCTAGAATCCAGGAGATCATGGTTTGATTCCCGATCAGGGCACATGCCCGGGTTGCAGGCTCGATCCTCAGGCGGGGGCTTGCAGGAGGCAGCCAATCAATGACTCTCTTGTCATTGATGTTTCTCTCCCTCTCCCTTCCTCTCTCTGAAATCAATACAGATATATTAAACAAACAAACAAAAGAAATCAGACGATCTAGGTGAAAAATTAGGAGGGAAAAAGTTATTAGGTTAAAAGAAAAAAAAAGTGTTAAAGATACTTTCTAGTTTTCTGCCTGAGTAGGGGGTTCTCATACTAAAATAGCCAAGAACGGATCTGGGGTGTGTCACCACAGTTCAGACTTTTTGTTTTGTTTTAACCTTATCTGAGGATATTTTTTCCATTGCTTTTCTAGAGTGGAAGGGAGAGCGAGAAACATTGATGTGAGAGAGACACATCGATGGGTTGCCTCCCTCACGTGCTCTGACGAGCGCCGGGGATAGAGCCTGCAATGGAGGTACGTGCCCTTAGCTGGAATCGAGCCCGGGAGCCTATGGTCAGCGAGCTGACACACTAACCACTGAGCAAAACTGGCTAGGGACACAAGTTTAGTTTTAAACAATATTTAACTACACAAAAACGTGTGTTTGGAGCTCAGAGAAATAGATTTGGAAGTCTCCCAAATAAGAAGTGAAGTCACAGAATGGAGTTATCCTGGGGCGAGCAGCGAGGTGGCAGCCATCCAGGCACAGGAATAGAGGTGAGGCAGTATCACAGGGCCTCTCCAGGCGTTTCAAGAAAGCAGCAAGGGCTCGATAAAAGTCAAGTGAGCGTTGAATGTGTCCAGTGAATTTCACTTAGTCACCAGTGACCTAAGCAAGTGGCCCTCCATTGGAGAACAGAACTGTAAAAGGAATGAGAAATAAAGGGCCTGAAAACAGTTTTTGTGTAAATCACTCTTAAGACATCTGGCTGCAAAGAGATGGGGAAGATAGGGAGGAACTGGAGCAAAACGTGTGGGCTACAAGTGAAATCTAGAAAGGAATGAAGAGTAGAATGAGTAGTTGAAGACGCAGATGAGAAAGAACTGCAAGGCTCTAAGGCAGAAGGTACACGGAATCTGGAACATTTATTGTAGGGGGACTGGAGTTTGATGGAAGGACACTTTCTGATGAGAACATTCCTGACTCTTGGCAAATATTTCTTGTAGATTTGGTTCAGCTAATTAAAAACAAAAAAAAACCTAACTGACCAACCATTAAAAACTTCTATTTGACTAGGTCTCTAGCATGCTAATAAGTACCACCATCTGTACCCCCCAGAACTTGCCAGGCATACAGTAGGCACACAGTATACTGCTTGGTTCCCCTACTGCTTATCTGAGGAAACACATTAACTATAGCACTCATTCTTTTTCAGTTTACTGTCTGCTCTAAAAGAAGTGTAATTTAGAAACAACTCTTTTCAGAGGTCAAAAATAATGTCAACATACCTCTGTCTGATCTGGTCCAGTTTCTCAGGGTCTGTAATAACCACCTGTACACCAAGCTTCATTTTTGTTTTCTGCAGGCTGAAGTCAAGGCAAGCAATTTTTGCATTAACTATTCTCTTGGGCATGCCTATAATTGAACATAATATAAAGTTCTTTTACAGTAACTACTGATAATGCTACATTTTATAACATACACCCAGCCATCAAGCATAAGAGGATAACACAGAGATTAATATTATATGTAAACACAAATTTTGATTTTGTTGTTTTCTTACAAACACATTTTTATGGTATTAAACACATGTACTTTCTTCTAACTTGCATTTTTCCTAAGTTTGTGCTTAAGTTACTAAAGAGAAAAGTGACAACCAGATGTACAATTCCTTAAGTAACAGTAAGTGCACAGCTTGGACAGTTCATCTGAAGACAATAGTATGCTGTCCACAAAAGCTAATTTTAATCTCTAGTCCTGGTTACGTGACCAAATCCGGAGCTTTACCCTGGGATCCCACGACACAGTTGAGTGCGTAGCCATTGATGAGCATACTCTCCATTTGACTTCTCCCATGGGCTTTCAGAATATTAATGGAATTGACTGGATAGCGAGGCTGGCCTCTTACATCTGTGTATTTAATAGCAAGTACAGCATCTACTACCATATTAGCAAAGAAATCACCATCTCTAAGGCAACAGTTAAGGAAAATAAGAGACTTGGAATGGACAACAGGTAAACATGAAAATCAAGGGTAATTCAAAGACACTTCCTTTTCCCAATCTCATCAAGGAAACAAGCATTATTTACACCACCAAAGTGCTAGAGTACTATTTATCACTACATGCAATTCATAATACTTCTACAAACACTTCATATTAACTTTCACCTGGCATGAAAACACACACAAGTTCGTTCTTTTAAAAAAAAAAAAAAAAAGCCTACAGCTTTATTGGACCATCATAAGGATACATCCCAATAATTTTTGATGACATCGATGTCTTAGCAGCATTAGTCAGGCAATCTCTTCCAAGTTCATCTGTGTTAATAATTAGATTTTCACTGATGTAACGCACTGCTTCCCTGTTTAAAGAGTGGGGGGGGTGAAGGGGAGAGTTACAAATTAATTCACCATTTAAACTTCTGTTTTACCATAGTGTCAAAGTGTCATAGGCACCAATTTTCTGTTCAGCCATTTCATATAGAAGGAGGGCACAAATAACCCCCCTCTTCAGATCATGGCAGTTTTAATCTATCCCATAAGCATAGCCACTAAAATCTATTAGGAGAAAATGTGGTAGTCAAACGGGAAGAAAAGACACTGGTCCTACTTCTTTCTTCAAATATTAACCTTTTCAAAATAAGATGTAATCATTAACGAAAACATTTAAATACAGTTTGCAATTATAATATCAAATAATAAAATTTTCTCTGAATGCAAACAATCTTACTTGCAAGCAAGTCGATAGCCACTAATAACGGATGTGGGATGAATTTTCTGTTTGACTAGTTCATCGGCATTTTTCAGAAGTTCTGCTGCAATAATAACCTGTTGGGAAAACATTCACTGCTGTAATATTAGTCTGACATTCAATATGTGCAACACATATGTAAAAATACCAAAACGACCAGATATTAGTAACCAGAATTGTGATGGCAGTGAAATGAGTAACTGATTAGAAACCTGAAAGAGGTTAATGCAAATGGCCAAGGCCAAATAGAGTCACAAGAATGTTCTGGCTAATAAACCAGTTCTGCAGTACAATAGTAAAGGATTACATATCCATTACCTTTAAAGATTGTGTCCAACAGAGGCTAAATGAAGAGTCTGACTACTCAAGTGACCTGTACTATTTTAGCTTATTACTTGGTTTAAAAAATCACTTAAGGACATTAAAAAGTATTTTTTAATTAAAAAGACTTCAGAAATACTCCTTTTGGGGAAATTATAATTTTAAGACCATCTTTATTATTTAGAAGAGGTAGATTTCATTCTTTCACGGCTTATAGTTTAACTTAGAAATGTAAACATTTCCCCCCATAGTAAAGTTTCTTTAGAGCAAATTATTTGTTCATCATCAAATAACGGCGTTTTTACATCAATGTGCTGGATGCTCTCCAAGTTTATGTTACTGATTACGCGTTTATAGACTTTCTCACACTCCCATTTTGAACTCATGAGTCTGCCTTGTCAGCATTTAAAATATAAAAAACATCTTTTTATAAACTGGTGATATTTTTTCATTTGATAATTATAGAGGGAAGGTTTTAGAATTTATTTATTAAATATATCTTTATTGATTTCAGAGAGAGATGGAAACATCAATGAGAGACAGTCACTGATTGGCTGCCTCCTGCACGCCCCCTGCTGGGGATCCAGCCCAAAGACCAGGAATGCGCCCTGACCAGAAACTGAACAGTGATCTCCTGGATCCTAGGTCGATGCTCAACCGCTGAGCCACGCCTGGCCCGGCTAGAAATTTTTAAGTCTCAGGTCATTAGGGGGTTGGAAAAATAAAACTTAAATGAGGGGATCACATTAAATTACCTCTTAAGTTTCTTCTCTTCTTAAATTGTGCGAACTAGTTACAGCCATCAGTTTTTTAGATTTTGTTTCAGAATTACTACCCAAGAAACAAATTTTCCCCCTCTTATGTAACTTAATTCTGACTTAGAAGCAAATGATTTACTATAGTTTACTTTCTGAAAGCTTGATTTAAGAAAGCTAGCCTTTAGCCATCTACCAAGTGACTACCTACCACGGAGGTAGTTCCATCTCCCACTTCTTTGTCTTGCAGATCAGCTAGCTCACAAAGAACTTTAGCTGCAGGGTGTTCAACCTCCAGTAACTTCAGGATGGTTGCACCATCATTAGTAATGGTGACATCCTAAGAAATTTACAGGGAAGAAAAAAAACACATACCACAATCACCTACAGAAACAGTACATCCTCTAATTAACACAATCACATTATGACATACATTCACCTTTACTACACCTTCCAATACCAGCACTGTGATTAAAAACAAAGAATTTACATAATAAAACATTTAAGATCTACCTTTTTAATTTAAAGAAACAAACATCTAGCTGTACTTACACCAATATCATCCACCAACATTTTATCCAAGCCAACTGGTCCAAGAGAACTTTTTACAATATTGGCAATAGAAGCTGCAGCCATAACTGTAAAAATGAAATAATGACATTAGAAAAAGCCAGTTTTTCAAAGGACAATTTCAGCTTCAAGAAAGTAAATGACATCCAACAGTCTCTGAATTTTCCAAATCTACACGTCTGTCCTAATCACTTAAAAAAGGTAATCTAATCATAATTTCGGGTTCTGCCACCTCATATAGGAAAAAAGAGAAAGATACATGTCTTTTCCTCCTGAAACTAGCAAGTTGTTCTTTTTGAACAAATCCTACTAAAATCAACAGTGAATCAAAAAAGTATCGCATGATCTCACTTATATGTTCTGACTTTATTGCAAATTCATCCAAAGCAAAAATCAAATAACGGTAAGATCGACAGGCATCCATGGCCTCCAAGCGTAAGCGCTCTCAAGAGAGGCTCACCAACAAATGCTTTAATTCGTGTCAGTGTTTACTGGAGCACATTCATCTCAAGTATCGCTTATGCTAACATCCAACTAAAATTCCGCGGGCTATTTTTATTTCAAGAAGCTGTCAGCGATAGGTGGGGTACCACGGGCAAGTCGTCCGAATCGTGGCCATTTGCTCATCAGGAAAAGGAGCAGTTGAAACTAGTCTTTTCTGGTTAATGGTCCTAAAACGAGGCCTAGAGGTTGAGAGACGCTCCTCGAGGTTGGAATCGGAACAAAAGGGGCACAGGGCAACCAAAGGGGACCCAGGCGCGGCCCGCACGTGGCGCCGGGACTCGCTTGTCCGCCCCGGAGCCCGGGCATCCGCAACCCGCCGCTCCCGCGCCGTTCCTCCCGGCGGAAGGGGAAGCTGCCGCCCCGCCCAGAAACTACGAGCCCCCGCGGGTAGGGCCCGCACCCCACCCCCAGACCCTTCTTTGGGGGAGAAGGAAAACACACGGACCGACCCCGCGGCGGGAGCGGGGGTGCGCCCTGCGTCGGCCCAACCCAGGCCTTGCCGGCCCTTACCGTTCTGGGAGCGGATCGCCTCCCCAGTGCTGCGGTCCCCGAACACGGACAAAGGCCCCTCCATTCTCGCGGCAGGGTGCACGTCTGGCTTCACCGCGGACAAAAGGCTCCTCGGTCCCCAGGCCGAGCGGCGGCCACACTCGAGGCGGCGGCAGCGACGGCGTGGAACGGACACAAGCAGTGCCGCAGGGGCTGCTGGGAACGCCGCTCCACCTCTTCCCTTCCCCCAACCCAGCCTCGGCGTCGCCGCGGGGCACGGCGGGAAAGAAAATGGGGGAGGGGGCGAGAAGCGTGAACGTGCAGGAAGTGAGGTGCGGAAGGGGGCGGGACCGGCACGTTCTACCAATTAGCGAATGAGAGGGGCGCGAAGGTAGAGCGGAAGTCAGCGTCTCGGGCCGTTGGTAGAAAGCGCTCCGCTGCGCGTGCGCGTTTGCACATTCTAGTGCCTTCTAGAAGGGGTGGTTCGCGGTGGGGTGGAGCTCGGAGCGTGAGGGGAGGGGAAGGGGCGGGCCGTCCTCGAGGCGGCGGAGCGGGGGGGGGGGTTCAGAGGGGCTGGTGCGGGTTGTTTTGTACCAGCGAGTTTGAACAGCTTTTCCGTTTTGTGGCACACCAAGAAGTATATTTTGCCGATATGACAAAAATAGGTATAGTTCTGGTTCATTCACACTGGGCAGTGTAAGCTGTCGTCACTTGACAGTGTAAGGGAAAAGAGGTCGGTGTCCCTGACGAGTCCGGGGTTGCATGTTTGAGAAATTCTTGCGGGCACCCGTGGCTTACGCGGTAAACGTTTTCCTCGTCCTCCTTTAGCGCAGGAACTGCCTTGGAGAGCACACAGCCGCGGCCTGGTTCCTGGGCTGCGCGTACGCTTGGGCCAGGCTGGGCCGGGCGAGGCTTCCCAGGGCCCGTCAGGAAAATGACAGGCGCCGCTTCTGAAGAGAAAACTGCATCACGCTCTGCCCGGTCTCTCCCGGTGCCCAGCAGGTGTGTGTGGCTTCACAGTCGGTCTAGGCTCTGCGACCACAGAGCCCAGTAAGGTAGCAAGAGGCTGCGGGCTCTTCGCGGGGCTCCGGCAAAAAGCCGATGGTAGTGAGTGCTCTGGAGCCGGTGCGCCTTTGCGGATTCCTAACCCCGCCCCCCCGACGCGCCCACCCCCTGGTGCGTTTCTGCGAGGTGGTTGGTCGGCTCAGGGCGGCTGGGTGCACCCCAGCGTAAGCGATGATTGGAGGAGCGGAGATAACAGGTTGTCTCCTTAGCCATTCAGCGGCAGGGAAGTCGTTAGTTCCGGGCGGAGGCGTCTGTGACCAGCGTGATCCTCAGGCTTTTTCCTGAGTTAATATGGCTGCGGCCAGTGAGCCGTGGGGTCGCGGGTGAGGGAAGGAGGCGAAGCTTTCCCTGGGCTTTGCCCATGATCCCCTCAGCGATGGCGCTTCGGTCACGGTCCTGGGAGTTGTTGACGGTTTGCAGGAACCCGGGTACTTAATCTTCCCGCTTCTCGGAGATTACTCCCTGGGGTGAAGTGCATGTGCAAGTCGTATTTTATTTTCAACATCGAAGGGTAAACGACCTAACAGCATTGTGACAGTCGTAAAAATTTAAGGACCGGGGTCTGAGATCAGGCCACGCTGTGGCCAAGCATACGTTTTGTTCCCCTTCCAGGGCGCAAAGACTGGGGGGGAGTGGATGGGAATGTTCCTGTCTTGTCCGTATTCGTCATTTTTAAAGATCCGTTTGGTGGTTTCCGTTCTTAGGACGTGGGGTCGCGGCGCTCTCCACCAGTTCCAAGACAGAGGTGGCGCCTGAAGTGGACCCTCTGGTAAATGAGGCTGTTGCCCCAGAGTTCACCAACAGGAACCCCCGGAACCTGGAGCTCCTTGCTGTGGCCAGGAAGGAGCGGGGCTGGGGGACAGTGTGGCCCTCCCGGGAGTTCTGGCACAGGTAACTAAGCCTGCTGGCTACTGACAGAGCAGCGCGCCGTGCCCTGCAGATTGCTTGCACCAGTCCATTCATACTGCTGGGGACTCTGTCCTGAGGAAGCGGAGGTGCGGTGGGCGGAGGAGGGGGTAGCGGAAGTGAGGGGGCGGAAACAAGGAGGTGTCACGGGGAACATTTAAAGAGGGTGATGGTTGAATGGGGGACTGGGTGCCTACTAGGACCCTCTGAGAGAGGAATAAGCCCAGTTATCTGCCAAGAAGAGCATTGCCGGCAGAAGAAACAGCAGCTAGGGTGGGTGTGAGCTTGGTTTGTTTGAAGATCTCTGTGGACAAAGGGGTGAATGGTGTAAGGTGAAAATGGAGAGGCAGGTAGGATACAGATCGTTAACTTGTAAATCAAAGTAAGCGCTTTAGACTTCGTTTCAGTGCAGTGAGAAACTATGAGAGGATTTAAAGTTTGAGCCTGAATTAAAGATCATTCTGGTTACTTTAGGGAGAATGCATTTTTAGAAGCGAGAAGATTAGTTAGGAGTCTGTTATAAAGATGGTTATTTACTGAACACTTTCTGTTTGCCAGGAACTATGTTAGCTGTTTTATATACATTTAAGTCTTTGATCCGTCTTACACTTATTTTGGTGTTAGCTGGAAAATAAAAGCATAGAGTAAGCTTATCTTTACCCAGTGTAGGGTCAGCAACTTAGCTCTAACTCCTCAAATCCTTTTTTGAAGTAGTTGCTGTGTAAATAAATCTCTGCTCTCAGAAGTACTAAGTTTCTCTTTGATATTTGAGGTTAAGTGAAGTGTTTGGTTTATTATTGAGGATATTCTCATAAGGGCAGAGGAAAAGTACCTTTCCCAAGTAAAATCCAGTTTAACTCTGTTGAAGTAAATGATCAAAATATTTAGGCATGTGTTCACCAGTGGTCGTTTATCTTTAGGAGTCTTTTATGATATTGTTCTCTTTTCTCATTTAGGCTGCGAGTTATAAGGACTCAGCATCACGTAGAAGCACTTGTTGAGCATCGCAATGGCCAGGTTGTGGTTTCTGCATCCACACGTGAATGGGCTATTAAAAAGCACCTTTACAGTACCAAAAACGTGGTGGCTTGTGAGAGTGTAGGACGAGTGCTGGCAGAACGATGCTTACAGGCAGGAATCAACTTCATGGTCTACCAACCAACTCCTTGGGAGGCAGCCTCAGACTCGGTATATTTGTTTTCATGTACTTATTTAAAAGGCATTGTGTTAATTCTTGACATTAGATACTAACATAATACTAATAGTTCCATACTTCAAGTTATTTTCATGTATCACACTCGGAGGTGAGTGTCCTGATGTGCATTACCTGGTTTCATTCTCACAGCAGCCCAAGGGCAGCACTAATGTTGCTGGTTCTGTGTATAAATACCCCGAGACTGGCTTGCCCAGAGAGTCGGGGGGGGGGGGAGTAGTTCAAACCCACAGCGACAAATTCCATAGCCACCATGCCGAACACTTTGATTACCTGTTCACATATTAACACACCATCTATATAATATTTAAAACAGCTTGATATCCTTGATGTTTCTACATTCTTTTTTCGTATCTATGTCATTAAGATCACCTTCTGAAAAACCAGGGTGGGTGGGAAGTTAGCGAAGAGCAAATCAGTAGTTCAGTTCTGTTTCTCCTGGGAAGTGGGCTGTTTATTGTCAGCTTACTTGTGGTGCTGATTTAATCTTTCCCTTTTTTTCTGGTCTTTAAAACCAGATGAAACGACTACAGAGTGCTCTGACAGAAGGGGGTGTGGTGCTACAGGAGCCTCGGAGAATTTATGAATGAAATAGATGCATTGTTTGGGACGTGTAAATATCAGGCTGTCAACTATTACATCCGTCAGAAGGGAGCATCTGGAAGAACAGCCAGCTTGGAAGTTTTATGCTGTAACGTAACTGTGGAGTGTTGGTAGCAGTTATGATCATCCCCTTCTCCCCTTGTGTGTGTGGGGCTAAAGTCTTCCCTTCTCTTGGACATGAGAGAAATGTCTGAGAAAAGCTGTCACCACTTGTAATTAACTTTTGAAGGACAAATTAAATGTTTATAAGTTAAAGAATAAAGGCATAGTATGAACTTTTATTTTCTGGTTATGCTAAATTTGTTCACTTTTTCAGCTCAGTCTGGCAAGAGTACACGTAAGAGGTTTATGCAAAGCACTTGTTACTATGTCTAACTCACAGTGGGTGATCCAAATGATAGCTGTTGCTATTCAGGGTGTGGAGGTGTTTTTTTAAATATGAAATATCAGTATCAATTTATTATAAGCAGTCTTAGTAATGTGGAGATAAAAGGGACAAATTCTAACCCCAGTTGGGCTCCTGGGTCCTAACAGGCAGAAGCAGATTTGAAAGAGTGAAGGAATTCAGTGAGGAACTGAAAATGGAGGTGGAAATGGGCAGGGTTAGCATACTCTGAATTTGCCATGAAGAAAAAATTTGTGAGATGGGAGATGAAGCTGCAAGTGCATTCAAGGTAACCTAAAGTTGAAGCTGGGGTAGATGGGAATCATGACAGTTCTCGCAAAGGAGTTGATTAAATCAAAGTAAGGTGTGAACCATTAATGGCTGTTGAAGATGAGAAGAGGGAGAACCTGTGAACAGCTAGGGTGGCTTCTAGAGCATTTTCCCTTTGAATATTAGACGTATAGCCAATTACATCCTATAGAAGTGAAAGAACATTACTACTGTCAATCTGGGTATTCAGTGTGTTTTTTAGAGATAACGTATTCACCAACATTTTTAAAAAGTATAACTGATTTGGAGAGGCTTTCGGAGTGCAATGGCTTAATCCCCTTTTGATCAATAAATACCCCAGTGCATTTAAAAAAATTTATTGATTGATTGATATTTAGAGAGAGACATTGATCTGCTGTTCCACCCACCTATGTATTCATTGGTGGTTCCCTGCATGTGCCCCGACCAGAGATTGAACCAGAAACCTTGGCGCATCCGGATGAGGATCCAACCAACCGAGTCACCCTGCCAGGGTCTCCCCAGTGGAGCATTTACAAATACATGTTCTATTTTCTTCCCTCACCTTAAAGAGTGATTGGAGCATCTCATTTTGAAGGCCATGGTTCTAGAAGGCTGTTCAAACAAGTCCAGAATTCAAGGAAGGAGGTAAAAAAGGCCATGGAGGGGAGTAGTGGCTTTGGAAATGATGATGACGAAATGGTTCACCTGCATCCTTTCCGTAGGCAGGGATTTTTTTTTTTCTGCAAGGAAAATGATTGTCCTAGGTATCTCTGCACCAAGGATTCCTTCAGTTTGGCAATTCTTGAGGCTTTGTATGGCGTGTGATAAAGGTATTAAAGACAGTGAGGGTGCAGCCCTGGCTGGGCAGCTCCGTTGGTGGGAGCATCGTCCCCTATGCCAAGGTTTTGGATTGGATCCGTCAGAGCACACGCAGGAGGCAACCAGTGATGCGTAAATAAGTGGAACCACAGATCGATGTTTCTTTCTCTAAAATCAATCAGTAAGTGGTGATGCAGACAAAGTAAAGTGAGGAAAAAATGGGGTGTGGGGAAACGGAGGGGGACAGGCCAGTACTGGCAAGGATGGCAGAGCTGGGGAGAAGCCTCTCAGGAAGCAGGCGAGGTGTGGGCCCCCCATCCCCGCGTCTGCTGAGGAGCCGCTCAGGCCTGGTTTTGCTCGTGCTCGGACCCCAATTCCCCCCCGCCCCCCGAACCCTGCTTTCCAGGTCTACGTAAAGGACGGGAAGAAGTTTGTCTCGACTAAAGAAAGGGCTGTGGAGCAAGGTAAACAAACGGGCTTCCATGGAAAAGGAAAGGCGGGTCTAAGCGACCCTGCCGTGGCCAACAAGGTTTAAAAGCAAACGCCTCTGAGCCCGGGGGGAGGCGCGCGGCCGGGACCCTGATCCTAGGGCTCCTGGGGCTGGTGTGGGCGCGGGGCGGCCCGTTTACCTGCGCGAGCCCTTTAAGGCCGGCGGCACGGAGGGGGCGCGTGGGAGCGCGTGGAGCGCGTGGCCGCACCGGGGCCGCGGCCGCGCAGCCATGGACGTGGGCGCCAACGAGTTCGAGCAGAGCCTGCCTCTGCTGCAGGAGCTTGTTCTGGGCGCGGACTTCGTGGGTAAGGCTCGGGGTTCCCGTTTGGGCTGGGAGAGCCCGCGGGGGTGTGGCGTGGGTGGGACAGGGCGGAGAGGGGAGGCCTGCCGGGACGGTCGCTAGGCCGTGGGAGGCTCAGCGAGGGCCCCTCCGAAGGACAGATTCCTGCTCGGCCTGGGCAGAGGGATATTGAGCGGCAGTTACCCCCTTGGCCCCTCAGTGGCCCAGGAGGAACCTATCCCACGGACCTGGGTGGCCTGGCTTGTCCTTGCCTTGGCTCCCTCCGTTTTCCCTTCTTGAACTCACCCGGCCTCCGGAGCAGTGTGAGCCGAGCTTGCCACCTGCAGCATTTACAGCATAGAGAGCAGTGGCAGCGGTGGCGCCGGGGACTCTCCTCTGTTTTGCTTTCCCGGCAGGTCTGGACATAGAGTTCACCGGCCTTCGCACTAACCTGTCCCGGTCCCAGCAGATCAGGTAAAGCTAAAACTGCCTTAGAGCTGAGCTAGGCGCTCACCTGTGCCCCCCTGGGTGGCATCCTGGCCATACCAGCATTGTTTCTCAGCAGGCACCTAAAGGCACTGGGCGGGCAGGACAACATTGTGGGGCGCTGGGGACCTGGCCTTTGTCCACTAAAGGCTAGTGGTGTTCGCCAGCTGTAACAGGGAAGAATGGTTGAGAGGTGCTGATCCAGTGTGGAGGCCGGGCACCTTGATGCCATCTCTGCCTCTGGAATGAGATGCCTGTTTTTTCACAGTCTTTTTGACTTGCCATCGGAGTGGTATCTAAAGACACGTCAGAGTGTTCAGCAGTTTACCATCTGTCAGATTGGTGAGTTTGATCTTCAGTTGTTTGTCATGAGTTACTAAGAGAGCTACTTTTATTGTCTTTATGTTTCTTATTGATCAAACAGCTGTGACGTCTATCAAAGAACCTAGCTATCATTTTGTGTGCTTGTTTGGTTTTGGTCGTATTATGCCTGTCGGACCTAACACTTTGGAACAGGCAGAGATTAATTTAGCAGCAATATTTCGATGCCTAAATAAATCAACATTAAGGTACCTTGTACTATCTTTCAAGGAGAAATGTGTATGATTTTTGTTCAGAGAAAACCGATGCAAACGATCACACTGCACACATGTTGTTCTGCATCCTTTGTTTTTCACTAATGGGGTTTAGAGGTCTCTCTGTATCAGCACACGCAGATCTCCTATTCATGTTGAACAGCTTTATTCCAAACTATGAATGTATCTATTGACTGTTTCCTAATGGTACATACTTTGGGTACCATTTGTGTGTGATAGAGCAAGGTAGCACTGACTGGCTTAGTATTTATACATTACTGCGCTCTCGTGAGTGTATGTGTTTGGGGTACTTGGAGCAGTGGAGCTGCAGAGTTAGAGTGTGTGTTAAAGCATTGCTGTGTTGCCTCCTACCCACCATCCACAAAGATTACAGTGACCCACTAACAGCAGTGAGTGTGCCAGTTTCCCTCACTCACGCTCGCTATTATGACTCTTAAATTTTTGTTGCCCACGTAGTAGAGGAATAAATGATGTAATTGTTATTCTGATTTACATTTTTAATACAGGGTCAACAAACTTTTTCTGTAAAGGCTGTACAATAAATATTTTAGGTTTTGCATTTGGTCTGTTACAACTACTCAATTTTGCCATTGGTGATGGGAAGTCAGCTATAGATAGTATAGGAATGAATGAGCATGGCTGTATTTCAATAAAACTTTATAAAACAGGCCTTGACAGGTTTTACCCTTGCTTTTCCTGTAAATGATGGTGAACATCTGTGTGTGTTTTGCTCTTTCCTTGTCTTTTGCTTATTCTCCGGGGGGGGTGGGGGGGGGTGGTTAAACTCGGTGATTGTAAGGCCTCTTTGAGAAGTGTGGGAAACACGTGTGTTTCTGTTGCTTGGAAACCTTTTTCACGTTGTGTATGGTATTTTTAACAATACAGACATTTTAAGTCAATTAAATATATAAATCTTCATGGTTTTGGGTGTTTCCTCTGGTTAGTTTTAAAACTATAAAAATGTCCAGTTAGCCCTAGCCAGTTTGGTTCAGTGGTTAGAGCGTTGGCCTGCGGACTGAAGGCTCGAGATCCGATTCTGGTCAAGGGCCCGGACCTCGGTTACAGGCTTGATCCCTGGCTCCGGTCGGGGCACGTGCGGGAGGAGCCCATCGATGTGTCTCTCTCACATTGATGTTTCCCTCTCCTTTCCCCTCTCTCTGAAAAGCAATGGAAAAATATCCTCAGGTAAGGGTTAACCAAGAAAAAAAAAGTCAATTTAATTTTACGGCTGTTTGAAGAACCATGCACAATTATGCTTTAGTGATTTCAGGTGAATCACAGGTCGACCGCGCTCGTGTTTTCAATGTATCTCCTCCTCTGCTTTTCTTTATTTTTTTTAAAAAGAGCTTATCTTCCTCTAAAGCCCTCCCAGTATTTCTGGGTGCAAAGTACTGTTCAAAATGCTTTGTTTAACTTCTGGTGGCTCTTCTTTGGTACTCATTCCCCCTACTGTCCTTCTTCTAGGATTGTCTGTGTTTTCCAGTATTGAAGGAGAGCCAAACAAGTATGTACCCAGACCTTTGCAGAACACCTGCCCCTCGCCAATTTCCCTTCTCCACCCGCTGCCCCCAGATTCTGCTCCAGGCTCTGAACCACTTTGGCCCTGGATGCCGCATGGTCTCCCCTGCTTCTGTGCCCTTCCCTTGCTCTCTCCCCTGCAGACTCCGGCTTGTCCTTCAAGTCTCTGGAAGCAACACCTTTCTGGGGGCCTCTCCTTACACCCTGCCCTGCACTTTCTGCGCTCCTTTCCCTGTTTCCTGAGTGGGCCTTCAGGGCAGCAGTGAGCACAGTGTTATACTGAGGGTGATGTAGCTCCCAGGCACCAACAGTCTGAAACAGTGCTGATGGCAGTCCTGCTGGGCTCAGGATAGGGGGGCAGATCCTGTTCTTCAAGGGCAGCGTCTCTGCCTCTTCTCATTGACCCCCAGGGCCAGCCATAGTACGGGGAACAGCCGACATGCAAATACTACTTTTCAAGTGAAAGGAAGAGCCCACTCTGAAGCCTGCTCTGAGCCAGAGTCTTAAAAATGGTTTTGGCTTTTTCTCCTTGTGTTTACTTTTTTGTTTATAGGTACGTAGCCCATTCATGTAATTTCTTTCTCTTCCCTACAACGTTTGGGATTTTGGACTCGGAATTCTCTTTCCAGGCTTCTAGTGTTCAGTTTTTGAATCAGTATGGCTTCGACTACAACAAGGTATGGCACTGGAAGAGGAAACGGGAGGTTTGAGAGGGCACCTGGTCCCAGGGGCCCCTGAGTCCCGCTTCCCTCCCCTTTCATGTCTGTGTGGAACCGGATAAGGGGGGTTTCTTTCCACTCTGCTCCCCAACACCGAGGATGACGCTACTAGACTCCCAGTTCTCTTCCTGTCTTTAGTTTCTCAAAAATGGAATCCCGTATATGAATGAAGAGCAGGAGAAGAAAATCCAGCACAGCATCCTGACCGGGAACTGGAGAGTCCGCAGGTAAAGCCCGCCCTCGGGGGGCTTGGGGGGGTTGCATCACTGCGGGAGTTCTTCCGCGTTTCCTGTGGGTGGGCATGCTCCCTCCAGAGTGTGGTGACCGGCCCCGTCCCCCTTAGCTGGGGTGGCCCCTGCTGCCTGTGCCCGGTCAAACAGAACCGCTCGAAGTGCCAGCGATGCCATTCCCACGCCTGAATGGAGAGACCGCTCACTGCACCGAGTGTGAGTTCAGTGCTTAAAGATGAAGGGAGTGGTTGAGCATCAACCTGTGAACCAGGAGGTAACAGAGTCCCTGTCCTGGCACATGCCCGGGTTGTGGGCTTGATCCCCAGCAGGGGGCATGCAGGAGGCGCCAATCAACAATTCCCTCTCATCACTGATGTTTCTGTCTCTCTCCCTCCTTCTCCCTTCCTCTCTCTGAAGTCAATAAAAACATTTAAAAAAAAAAAAGAAAGGAAAAAAGAAAAAGAACTGACTCTTAAATCGGTACTCACAGAAGCAGGAAGTGCACCCCCGCTGGGGGAGATGGCTCTGTCTGAGATGGTATGTTGGCCTCACTGTGGTCCTAGGAAGTTTTCAGGGGCACGTCACGGATAACCTTGACCGTGCAGTTCACATGCCTCACCTCTTGTGCTTGATCCTGCTGTGTCCCCCGAGGGCAAGGTGTCTGCCTCTTTCCTTTTGGCCCCAGTGCCAGGTGTCATCCTTGAGATCTTGTCCTCCTGTAGAGCGGGGGCAGGGGTGAGGTGGTGGGTGAGTGGCAGCACTGTGTGGTGGAAGGGACAGGCTGCCAGGTCCCGTTGCCTGGTTTTGAACAAGTTACTTAAGCTCTCTGGGCTTCAGATTCATGCCTTTGTCTGGCTCAGGATGGGCTTAGCTCCTGTTCTACGCCCCATCAGGAAAGGGGTTAAATTAGACAGCATTTTGCTCTGCAAGGTGATCATTATTTGGTCCAGATCATGATCTTATGTCATGTTGGAGTTTTTTGCTTTAAAAAAATTTTTTTTAATCCTTGTTTGTGGTTTTCACATAAAAATGTAGCTTTTTGTAAGGGAAAGAGCAATTTGAATTTTTAGCGTTCTGTTTTCAGATGTCGGTGAAGTCTTTCGGTGTCTCAGGATACCGACACCTGAGAAGATGCTCTCCCCAGAGCTCCCGTCTGGTCCTCCTCGGCCAGGTGGCACCTTTTCACCTCCGAAAGCTGAGTTAGGGAGACGGGCCGGCTGTTAGTGTGCAGGGCCGGCTAGTTGCCAGCTCCCCCGTCGGTGCTAGCACAGCGGGAGGCACGGGGCGTTCTCCCATCGACATATGGGGGGACAGGCCAGGGCCTGGCTTCCTGTTGCAGAACGAGACTTGGAAAATAAATAGTCTTTTCTGGGTACGTTTTCTTGCCAGGATCACAATGTTAACACTGGAGGCCTCAGGAGCCACGCCCACGCTAACATCATCTTACAGTTCCGGGGGTTTTCTCCAGTATTTCCACTCTCGTGTGCCCATTTTCAGTTCTCTGGATAAAGACCAAATGAAGGTGGTGATTGATGAGGTGACGCGGTGGCTGAACCTGGCAGAGGAAGGCGACTGGATGACTCTCCCTGGTATCGCCGGTAGGCAGGAGACGTTGGCCTGGTCACTACACACACCCTCTCCTTCCACGGGGCCTGGGCATTCGCTCAGCAGACGCTTGGTCCTTGTGGTGAGAGAGTCCTGACCTGCATTCAGAAATTGAAGGCTTTTGGACCTATCCTGAATTTTGAGGTTGAGAAAGTGAAGTTCTATTCAGAGTCATCCTTTGGTCCCAATCCTGAGTGCCCCCTGCACTTGTATTTACTTTTGTTAATCCCTGAATTTCCCCCCTACAGTGCCATGCTAAATTGCAATGAACATGCCCTAGATTAGTGGTCCTCAGCCCTGGTCTGTGGACCCCTGGGGTCTCTCAGCCCTTTTCCGGGGGGTCCATGAGGTTGAAAGTGTCAGAATATCACTCAGCTATCAATTGCCATTGTCGCTGTGCCACCTGCGCTGATGGTATTGAAGCACCGGTGGGTGAACCTGTCATCACCTGGGCACAGATTAAGGTGTGGCGTCAACGTGCCAGTAGTCAGTATATTCTGTCACCAGTTACTCTCAGTTAAAAAAAAATCCAATTTTGCCCTGGCCAGTGTGGTTGGAGCGTTGTCCCATACACTGAAGGATTGCGGGTTTGATTCTTGGTCAGGGCACATACCTAAGTAGGTTTCAGGTTTGGTCTCCGGTTGGGGCTCATGTGAGAGGCAATTGATTGATGCTTCTCTCTTTCCTCCCCCTCTAAAAATCAATGAACATATCCTTAAGTGAGGATTAAAAAAATCAATTTTTACTTAACATTTTCCTTGTTGAAAAAGTAATAATTCTTAATTTTATTAAATCTCAACCATTGCTCATCTTTTTAAATAATTCTGTGTCAAAATGAGTATGTAGAAAAGTAAGTGTACATAAAACATTGCAGCTGCCCACCAAACTGCGTGGTTGTCTTGAGGGAAAAATCGTGCGTTTTGGAGTTGAGAACTGAATCAGCTGCTTTTATTTATTTATTTTTTTAATGGAATATTATTTTTACTTAAAGGAACTGACTGCAGTTATTTTGACTTGGGTATTTTCAACCATTTTGCCAAATGAAAAAAAGCGAGCCTGCCCTTCAGGGAGAATGACTCAATATTCGCGAGTGATAAACGAGCCTTCAGTCAAAACTGGAGCTTTGGGAAACTCGAGTCTGCCGCCACAGGCTTGACAGCTTCGCAGCACCGAGACCTTTCTGATGAGGCCTGTGGCATACTTACAGGCGTCTTTTGTTGCTGTTCTACAGTGAAATGTGTAGACATTGGAAGATCTGTGTAGCTCGGCAAACCAGTGTTTTCCAAATAGCCAGTGTGTGATGCTACAAAACCCTGGGTAAAGCAGAATGGGCTTATTATTTGAAAAGAAAACTTTACAATTTTGAGTTTAATGTATAGCTTTAATTTCTAATACAGTGACTATTGATAGCTATAATTCACACACAAAAAGACCCTTTGGGGCCCTCAGTCGAAAAGGGGCCCTGAGATAAACTGCTGCCCTAGATCGTTGCCACGACACGCTGCGCCGTCCCTGCCGCGTGGGCTCCTGGGCGTCGGCACACCCGGGAGCTGCTTTTCCGTCTGACCCGTCTCCCAGCTTCTGCTTCTCTCGGGCCTCTCGAGGGGAAGGTGGATGCCGGCCCAGGGTGGCGGGGTTCTGTGCAAGCCTTGTGTTTCCCTGCCGCAGGCTTCCAGGCCTTCGAGGTGCAGCTGGTCCTGAGGCAGGCCCTCCCTGACATCTGGACGGTGCTGGGCGACCAAGGGGTGAGTTCTCACCTGGAGCCGGCGCCTTAGCCACTCCATCCTCTCTCTCGTCCGGCCACATCTGGCCTCTGTGATCCGAGTCTCTGTGTCTCCCCCCCCCCCCCCCTTTTGCGATGACGAGCCGCATCCTTGGCAGCAGCCTTCCCGGGACTCAGGGAGCCTGTCTCGTTCCAGGTGATGGTGAAGAAGGTGAGCAGGCAGCATCGCTGGTACCTCCAGAACACCTCCTGCGATCGAGAGAGCCGCTGGAGGGAGAAGATTCTTCTCTCTGCGAGGGGCTTCTCTGTGTTTTTCCAGATGCTGGTGAAAGCCCAGAAGGTAGGAAGATCTCTGTTTTCTTGGTCCGTAGCAGTCTTTTGTATTTCTGGCCGTAACACTGGTGGGACCTCCAACGGTGAAAATTCCTTAAAATAAGTGATTCCTCCTTGTTGATAGCTGGCTGTTCGGGTCTAACTTGCTTTCACCAAATCATGATGGGTTAATTTGAGGAGAGACCGTCCATATGAATTGTTGTTATTTCTTTGCTCCTTTCAGGCATTTCAATACTAACTACTGGGGAAGTGAGTGTTTATCTGCTTCCCAGTGTGGCTCCTACTCACTGCTTTCCTTCTTTTCTGGGATTTAAACACTTGGGCTACTTTTCAGGGGTGGGGGTGAGGGGATGGATTCCCACTTGGTCAGAATTGCTGTGGGTTCTAAAACTGCACCCTTTGCAGGAGACGATTAGTCTGTAGGTGTCTGTTTCTATTATTAAAGTTCTGTTTCCCTTCCTGTTGATCCAAGTAGCCCTTAGTGGGACACAATATGATGATGGACCTGCTGCATCTGCACGAGAAGTTCTTCCGACCTCTCCCAGGTAGGGTGCGCCTGACAGTCTCCCTCCTTTGCTCTTAGTTCACACCTGGAAGGGGATTGGCCCCGAATCCTGCTCGCACAGGAGCCCTGCGTGCACGCCCCTCCCCAGGGTCTGCGTGCTTCTGCAGGGGTTGGCACCTCTGTGCTGGTTTCCATACCCCAGAGTAGAGACCAGGGGACATTCTCAGGGAAGAAAGCTCGAGTCTGGATTGATGCTCCTCCCCCGTTACAGAGGGTGCTCAGTCTCACTGTATGAAACTTGGCAGAGTCAGAAACGGTGAAGGAGACAAACCCCCTGTAATCTCAGCCCTAGTCCTGACACTTGGCCTTTCCTGTTCTGAGTTCTTACATGTTTGATCACATAACACATTTGATGTTGTATTTGGCATTTGTTTTTCACTTACTGAAAGTGTTTACTGTGTCATTATCCTATAAATGTGATTGTAATGGCTGTGTGGCCCTGCCGTACAGCTGTCCCATACTTTTCCACATGGACACCTTGTTGGACGTACAGCAGCAGGTTATGTGTGTTCTCAAGTGAGTTATATTAACACACCTCTGCTCCGTTTCCTTGCCTATACAGCGAGGGTGTTCATAGTACCCATATCCCAGGGTTGTTTGGGATTAACTGAACTAATAAATATACAGAGAACACTTGTCTAGATCGAAAGGGGGGGTGAGGAGGTTCTAGGAGAGATTTCCCCAAGAAATGAATGGACAAAACACGTCAATTGGAGCATATTGAGAACTGGAGAACGGGGGGTTGATTAATAATAATAAGCCCTCACTAAAAAACTAAGCAGAGAGCACAATGCAAGTCCTGGGAGAACAAGCTGTATAGGAAAGTCAGAGTCGCTGGAGAGCGGCCCCTTGTGGCCCCTGGCAGCCAGCATGCATCGGGCTGTGATGAGGGGCGCTGGCCGTGGGTGGGAGGCAGTTACGGTTTTACACAGGGGGGGTCAGTAGTTAAGTGGCTGAGCCTGGGGAAGCCACCTGCCAGGTAAATGTGTTGTTTAGAGAGATGGGAGCGACACCAACAGAAAAAGAAGGGAAGGCAGTTGCCTTCTTGCCTTCAGGGAGCAGGAAATGGGAGGTGGTGAGAGGAGCAGAGCAGGCGGTTTAAAAATTGTTATCAGGGCACTTTACTCTCATTATAATGATTTCTAGTTCATTTTTCTGTGAACAGTCATTTACAAGTGATGATTTCATATTTGATTCCCAGTAACCCCCCTTTCCCCTTTTTCCATTGGCTAGAACTTTGCAAACTGCGTGAACCAATGTTGGCAATGGCAATATCCCGAATGTACTGGAAAACCATGTGGCTTTTACTGTTACAAACGGTGGTGGCAGGTTGGGTTGAGATTTAGAATCCTTAACCACTAGTAATAAGGATGTTTTCGGTTCCTTTTTTGTTTTATTTGTTAACCAGTTGGTGACGAGCTAGGTTGAAGAACTTCCCATTTTACCAACAAACTCACTTTTGTGACATACCCACTTCTGACCCTCTGGGTCTTTCCCTTCAGAAAGCTACAATCAGTTTAAGCTGAATATCCACAGCCTTTTTCCTGTCCTCATTGACACTAAGAATGTGACGAAGGACATATGGAAGGTGAGGAATGACGTTGCTTTAGGTTACGGGATGCTTTGTCCCAGTGACTCATCTCTCTCTCTCTCTCTCTCTCTCTCTCTCTCTCTCTCTCTCAAAAAATTGTTCCTCGAACCGTGCTCTCGTATATTACAACCAGCCTCAGTTTCCTTTTTGGTTTTGGCCCCTCTGGATGATACCAGCGTATATATAATTTTTTTCCCTCCCTCATTCACGTTCCCATGTTTGGACTTACTTGTGTATAGTTGTTTAGATGGGGCAGCAGAACTTGTTCTAGAGCTGACTCGTACCTAGTATTTGCAACATGTAAAGAGCATGGGGGGGGGCCCTCTTAAAACATTGTGAGAAAATATCTTTACTGAGCCTTAAGGTCCTGGGTTTTCAACCCTGACAGCCCATCAGAATCACCTGGGAACTAAGTCCCAACACCTGGACCCTACCGGCAGCTTCTCCGGGTCGGAGGGGAGGGCTGGGATTTCCGAAGCTCCCAGGGGACTTCTGTTGTGCATTTGTGGGGAAGCACCCAATTGGTTTAAATGCTGCTTAGACGTTAAACTGAGGCGCAAAGAAAGAGGAATTGGACCAGTGTTTTTAAGCCTTAAGGTGATCACTTAAAGTTAATGGTTCCATAAGGGAGCCACAAAAATGAGCCTGGCAGGTACATCTTTGCCTGGAGACGCACTCTTTTCGTGCTTCACATGTTTCAGCTCTGACAGTGTTCTGTGACGCTGCTTGTCTCCGGGTAACTGTCCTGGGGCAGAGGGAAGGGTGTGGGGCTGATCTCAGGGAACCGGTGCTGCTGCTTTCCACACAAGATGAGACGGACTCTTGGACGCCCGACCCTGCACTGCCCGAGGCCCTCTGTCCTTAGCATGCCTGGTGTTCTACATGTGTGTCCTTGGCCTGGGTCTGTGGAGTCCTGTGTTTCTAGAACTTCTTAAACACTTGTCTTTAAAGGAAGATAGTATGGGCTGTGTTTGTGGCAGCTTTTTCTAGCTTGGGTTATTGGGTCCCTTATAGGAACCCAATCCAAGGACACTAGCCACCGTGGCAATCTAATTAGTAATCAGGAGAGGTATGTTTGGAGAGAGGTATGGGAGTTGACGTTCCCCAGGTCATTTGAGTGGCCACTTGCTAGCACCTGAAGCAGAACGTCAGCAAAAGCAAACACCCTTCATTCTCCCTAATTTGTTTTCCATAATTATAGGAACTGAATTTCCCAAGGGTTTCAAATCTTTCCGAAGTTTATGAAGTCCTAAACAGGTGAGGAAGCTTTTGTTTGGAGCTGCCTCTAGAGCAGGCTTCTCAGTCGGGCGATTTTGCTCCCCAGGACAGGTTGGCAATGTCAAGACAGTTAGAGCTGGGGGTGCCACTGCGGGAGTGAGGCCAGGACACCCAGGACACCCAACACAGAGCTCTCCAGCCCAAAATGCTGGTGGTGCTGAGGCTGAGAAACTGTTCTAGAGGGGCGGGGCCTGGTAAAAATGCCTACAGCTGTTTAATGACGTGCTATTTTCTGTGGGCCAGGGTTTTGTGTTTCTTTTGATCTGTTTCTGATTATTGGAGTGATGAGCTCCATGAGAACTGGGTGGTTTTGTTTGTTTTGTTTTTCTTTGGAACGCTGAGGTTTCTCTTGGTGCCTAAAGCAGTGCAAGACGTAATAGGTGCACATTAAACACTTGCATGAATGAGTGATGCCAATACCTGGGTGAGTCTCTGACCTTTGGTGTGCCCTGTTCAGGCCTCAGGTGCTGCACATGTAGCATGCGGATGCGATCATCTCTCTGTTTGTCCTTGAGACCACTGGACAGCCAGCCCTTGGGCAGAACCGGCATCGAGTTCACATTGGTGCCTGGGCTTGGGTTAAGCTTCCCATAGATGCTCAGAACCACTGGTCGGTTCAGCTTTGTGCCCGCTGCTCTCTCACCCATCCAGTTGCCTAGTTACCAAGGCCTTATTTACCCAGGCCTAGATTTTTTTTTTCCCTTTAAAGGTGCCCCAGTACTGAGAACATTTTTATTTATGTTCACTTAAGAGCGTGAGGGGAGACCCAGAGGGACTATTCTTGGTAAACAGTCTTTGTCCTGTTTCTCTTCTGCAACAGTGACTTGAATCCCACCAAAAATTCTGGGCCAGTGATTATTCACGCCAGCGAGTGTGAGAAATACGGTAAGTGCCCAAGAGCGCCCACTCCTCACAGTGGGCGAGGTGCTGAGGGGCCAGAGCTGGGGCCGGGTCTCCCTGGGGCCCAGGAGTGTGCACGGGGCGGCTGGGGCTTTCTCCACCGGTGTCCTGTCCTGTGCTGCCTGTCACCCCCTCGCTCGAAAGGAGCCATCCTGGAGGCATCGAGGTCCTGGGCCAGGGTGGGGGGTGTCTGCTCCCCTTGGCCATGGTGAGTAGTCTGTTGGGAGGCTCTCGGCTTTCTGCTTCCTCCCCCTGTGGGTGCTCCTGCCGCCCTGGGGAGGACCGAGGTGAGGATGGGGTGTGGGTGGGAGACGGGTGCACGCGGCTCTGGAAGAAGGGCGGTTGGAGGTTGTGTGTGCACAGCCAGTGCGAGTGGAACCCGGACCTGGGTGGGGACAGCGGTGTGTTCACAGCCCACGGGGTGCGATGCCAGGGTAGGGGAGAGACTCCTTTTCCAGGTGTGTTCTAATCGCTGCTTGACTCTCTCCTGCTTCTGGAATGCCTCAGTGGAGACAAAGTACCCCCACGAAGCAGCCTACGACGCCTTCCTCTGCGGATCAGGTGAGTCACTGTTCCTTTAAAAGGAGACTCATGTTTGCCCTGTGCAGTTTTGCTCAGTGGTTAGACCATCGGCCCTCAGACTGAAGGGTCTCTGGTTCGATTCCGGCACATACCTCGGTTGCAGGTTCGATCCCCAGCCCTGGTTGGGAGGCAGCCATTTGATGTGTCTCTCTCCGATGCTTCTCTCTCTCCTCCCCCCTCCTCCGTCTCTTCCACTCTCTCTCAAAGTCAATGGAAAAAATATCCTCTGGTCAGGATTAAAAAAAAAAAATTAAAAGGAGATTCATGTTTAATTTGTGATAGTGCATGCCGTCCCACGCACTCCCGGGTGGGTTGCACATGATGGAAGTAACATGTGCGTTTGCACGTTTTGATACAGTGATGATCAGGTTGAGCTACATTTCTGGCTTTTCCCCCCAGTTCTTTTGAAAGTGGCTCACTTGCTCCTGTGGAGAGTGCACGGGTGAGTGTCCCTTCTTTCCTCCTGCGATTCGCCCCCCTCCCCGCTGACCTCCGGGCTCCCTTGGCTCTCCCAAAGAACGGAGGGCGCAGAAAGTCACTACGTAAATGCAGTCCCTGGCCAGCGGCAAGGCAGCTAACAGCAGCAGAGGCCCTCAGTGCCATGGCCCCTGGGCCTACGGCCTTTATTCCTTTCAACCCTCACCACCTAAAACCCTCCCAGGTTTAGAGAAGCTCCGGAGTGGCCCAGGCCCGCCCACCTCCAAAGCCTGAGCCTCCTTACAGCCTGTGCTCGGGTGTGGTCTCTCTGGATGGAGGCAGGGCTGGTAGCAGGACAAGGGGGTGGGACAAGGGACTGAGGGTTGGCCATGTGGAGTCGAGGGATGATCACTGGACCATCTTCTGAACAGTGGCCTCTCGCTAATTCTCTGAGCTCTGTTGCTAATGTTTATCAGTGGAGGGATTGCCACCAAACTGTCACCAACAGATGGTGACCACTGGAAGCTCCGCTTCGGTGTGGGCCATGGAGGGACCTTTATGAGGTTGGTCAGTGGGGGAAGCACACCGACCTGAGCCTCAGGAATTGTGAGGGAGGAAAGGAGAGTCGTCCGAGGCAGCCCTTCCCCTGATCTGCCCGGGGATCTTAGCCCCGGCCCAGGGTGGGTGCGTGCCTGCCTGAGTGCTTCGGGTTCTCTCTGTCCGTGTAGAGCTGGCTCCATACCTGAGCCTTCCTTCCCCCTGTACCTTGACGTGCTGGCCCCCTACGTGAACCAGGTGAATCTGATCCGAGCTGGGGTCCCTAAGATCGTGAGTAGCCTTCGCTTAGCTCCTTCTCCTGTTCAGAGGCTGTGCTGAGAGGCAGCCTGGTCCTCTGGAATATCTCGGGGGTTCTGATAACTACCAAACTCAGAGTTGAAGGGGGTGCTCATGCTCCACCAAACTGGTTATTTTTTCTTGTCTTTCTGCCAAAACCAACATGGACCCTCTCTTTCCTTCCGTCTCCCCTCCCTCCAACCCCAGATGGAGCCCTTCCTAGCTTCTCTCTCAGGATTTTCAGACTGGGGGGTCATCAGTAGGAATGGTGGAAACTTTCTTCGGCTCTTCTTCCTGTCTTCCAGAACTTTTCTGGTCCAGATTACCCCAGTATCCGACCTCCCATCCTCCTGCTCAGCGTCAGGAGGTGGCCTGGGGTCAGCGAGCAGCAGGTCTACCGCGAGTTCCACAGTCTCTGCAAATTCGATGTCCGGCGACTCACGCGCAACCAGTTCCTGCTCTTGACCAATAAGTTCAAGGAGTAGGTGCCCTGGTTCTCAGCTGTCCCGTCCCTTGTCCTCCCGGCCACCCTATCTCTTTGCCCACAGCCACTTGGCTGCCGCTCACGTGCCTGACCTGAGCACCCTTCCTTTGGCAGCGCTCGGAGCATCCTGAAGGAGTACAGGGGCCACCCCACCCTGCAGGTCTCCCTCTATCGGTACTGGAGGCACTCCCCGGACATCAACTGCTTGTTGCAGTAAGTGACCAGGACTGAGGCTGCTTGCCACACTGTCCTGTGGTCCCCATTTGGTCTGCGTGGAGCGCAGTTCGGTAGCTGGTGTGTGCTGTAAAGGAGTCGTCGACGAGGGTAGTGAACTGAACGTGATTCAGTAACGTTTGACATGTCGGCTCCTGTTCTCAGGGAGCTTGCACTGTAGTGGGAAGTATCTATAAGTAATCGAGTGAACTGCATCATCTATTAGGTGACAGGTGCTTATTAACAAGAAGAGCAATTCAGGAGGTGGGAGTGGAGGGGCAGGGGTGGGGATGAAGGAGAAGATGGGAGGCCCAGTGTCCAGGCAGAGGGGCCACAAGGCAGAGGCCCTCGGGTGGGAGGTGCCTGGGCAGCCAGAAGGCCACAGTGCCAGGAGTGAACAAGTAAGGAGATGAGACTAGAGTCATAAGTGGGTCCCAACCGCATGGAGGGCCATGGGTAAGAACTGGGGGAGAAACTGCAGACCGTGGGGGGTTTGAGCAGAGCCGTGCTGCGTGGCTCTGTTGAGACAGGAGACAGACGGGGCGGGGGTGGCGGATGCAAGGCGGGAGGAAGTTTGGAAGCTGGATTACCCGGTCACAGTTTGCTCATGGCTTGGACTGCTTGGGGGCACAGTGGGGGCAGTGGAGGTGCTGTCACTGACCGACTGGAGCAAAGTCAAGTTTGAGTCCAGAGCTTTTAGCCAGAGCATCTGGAAAGACCCGGGGCAGTCCTTTTCCCTGTGTCAGCCTCTGATGGAACTCGCTAGGAAGAGTGACTGCTCTGTGTCCCAGAGCCATTCTCACCTGGAGAGGCGGCAGCTCGCTGGGACAGGCGGGAGGAAAAGGAACATTTGCTGAGCAAAGTCAGGAAGCCAGAGGGGCGAGCCTGTGGGGCGCACGGCCCAGCTGAGCCCCCTGGCCGCCGACCCACGTCTTGCCTTGCAGAGTCTGCGGCGTAGTTACGGCCTGGGCGCTTGCCGCGCTCCTCCTGGGCCGGCCTAGCCCCTGACGCCCTAGCCGCCTGCGGTTCGCCCTCTCCGCCCTTTCCAGGAGGCCGGCCTGCTTTTGTTCCTGTGACTTGTATTCTACTTGCAGGCGGATCTGTCTGGTCATTGTGAGGAATTTTGTTATATTTTGAACGAAAAATCCTGTAAATATTATCAATGATAAAGAAACCTTTGGGTGGCTCTCCCGGGAGCATGCCCTTCCCTTTCCCCTTCCCCTCTTCCTCCCCCAGGCTGTTACTTTACCCTTCTCTCTGTCCCCCTAAGCTCCAAGGGCCCTCTTGCCTCTGTAACTTGTTTCCTGAGCCCATTTCTTCTATAGCTTACTTCTACCTCTGTGACTTTCTAAATAAACTCATAAAAAAAATTAAAAAAAAAGAGCCCTGGCCGGTGTGGCTCAGTTGGTTGGGTGTGTCCAGTGCACCAAAACATTGCTGGTTGATTCCCGGTCAGGGCACATGCCCGACTGTGAGCTTGATCCCCAGTAGAGGGCGTGCAGGAGGCAGCCGATTGATGTTTCACTCTGGCACTGATGTTTCCATCTCTCCCTTTCCCTCTCTCTAAAAATCAATAAAAATATTTTTTTAAAATACTGAGCTATCTTGATATAGTACCGCATTTAAGAATCCTGATCAGATAAATGCATTCATTTACTCGTTTCATCATCAGTGTAGCTTATAAAGAAAGAAAGAGAAAGAGAAGGGAAGGAGGGAAGGAGGGAAGGAGGGAAGGAGGGAAGGAGGGAAAGAAGGAAGGGAGGAAGGAAGGAAGGAAGGAAGGAAGGAAGGAAGGAAGGAAGGAGTGAAGGTCTAATCAAATATTAGTTTGCCATATATAAGGTCTTAATTTCATCTACGTCGTTTATTATGAACATTTAAGTCATCTCAAATGTTTAGTGTAACTAAGGGTAAAAGCAAAGTGGTTAATATTTATGGTGGTCAGTTCTCTCCCAGCTTTGCCGGCTGCCGCCCTCCTATTCCTGTAGCGACGGAGCCGCCGTGGGAACAGGCCTGAGTTCCCACTCGTCTGGGCGGAAAGGAGGCCCCGTGGTAGGTGGGGAGGCAGGGTGGGGACGGCCGGGACTTCTGAGGGAAGAGCAGTGGCCGGTCCACCTTTGTCCACCCTGGTGAGGTGGGCAGCGCCCAGTACCCGCTTGGACCTTGGGGACAATTCAAGGAGAGGGGGAGGGAGGGCGGTGGAAGCGGTGTGGGTGGGGTCCGAGCACTCCTGTTATCTGGAGACGAAGGGATTTCCTCAAAACCCCTGTGAGTGCTGCCTCAGACTCGAGTTTCTCACTCACTGACTTTGTAAAACAGCTGTTTAACTAACTTGGGGTCTGCCCGGGTAAAGGAAGCTTCCCTGTTTTGGGGGTGGGGAACTCCCCTAAAATAACAATTCAAGAGAGAAAAACACAACTTCCTACAGAAGCTGGGAAACAGAATAATCATTAGAATGATTTTTTAAAATTTATTGTCAAAAGTATTACAGATGTCCCTCCCCCCCCATTGACCCCCTTCACCCCCAGGTTTCCGCCACACTATTGCCTGTGTCCATGGGTTATGGGTTATGCTGAACGATTTCCATTCTTTGAAAACCTAACTCACCACTTGATAGCACCAAGAAACAGGAAACCCTGAGCCTCTCCTTGTCCCTGGTGGAGTCATTTAAAACTGTACTCTCCCCACATGTGGGGGATGGGTGCTGCTTTTTGAACTAAGGGTGATGTATTTTTGTTCTGGGGAGAGCTCATCACCTCATTGCCCAGCCTGTAGTTTAAAAGAGTTTACAGAATGATCCTGGAGACATTGAGCAGGCTTCCTGGGGACCGGGAGGTGGGCTGCAAATGTCTATAGGCCTCGCCTGGGGGACTGAAGCCTCAGTGTCTATTTTAAGACAGACTGGACTGAGGGGCTGATGCCGCCCATGAAGTCCCTGTGGGAGCTGGGCATGGGGCCTGGGGAAGGAGGGAGACACGACACCATGCTCAGACCCCAGGGGGTAGATAGCCCAGGGGGTGTAAGAACCTGCAGGAGAGGTGGCCCTAATCTACTTCCTGCCTGGGACCCTGGGTGGAGGGGTCAGGATGTGGCCAGGGAGGGGTAGGCTGGTGGGGTGATCACTTCTTTGGGCAGGGCTGAGAACAAGCACTTTTATTATTGCTGGGGATAAAGGTAGAATGTAGTGAGGAGATGTCCCAGAGCCAGGCTGAAGAGGCCCAGAGGCCAGCAGCTTGGTGATAGCTGGGGGAGGCCTGTGTCGGTGGTAGGGATCCAACTCCATGTGGACCCTGAGGCCTCCCTTCCTCGGTGCTGCTCCTAGCAAGGCTGAGCTGCAGGATGCTGAGGCCAAAGGGACTCCACTGATGGCCAACCTGGGCTCCAGGATGTCCCATGGGCCTTGCTGACCCTTCCTTTGTCTGCAGGAGGCCAGGACATGCCACCAGCCATCCTTCCTGCCCTCCCTCCCACTTCAGACAGGGTCAAACTGGCTCTGAGGTCTGGCAGCTCTCCAGCCTGTTGGTTTCTCCCCTTTTTCTCACAGGTGGTCCCCTAATGCTGGCCATGTGCATTAATCCTACCTTCTTGTTTCTCCCCGGAGGACTGGCTCACACGCCCCCTCAGGCCGTGATGTCCCATGAGCCAGACATAGAAGGACAAATACTGCACGGGCCCACCTACAGAGGTGCACAGAGGAGTGAGCTCAGGGGCAGAGGCAGATTCCAGGGCAGCGGGCTGGGGAGGGAGGCTGGGGAGTCGCGTTTACTGGGGCCAGAGTGTCAGTTTGGGAAGATGGAAAAGTTCTGGAGATGATGGTGGAGATGGCTGCACAGTGTCACGGTTGTGTCGTGGGTGTACTTAACGCGTTAAACTGCACACTTGATGGTTAAAATGGTAGAGTTTATGTCATGTATGTTTTACCACAAAAATGCAAGCTACCAAACTGTTAAAGTTCACCCTGTCCTTCGACCTTGACAAACATATACCTTTGTACAATCAGAAGACCAGGTTTCAGTCAGAATTCTTGGACAACTTGGAGTCCCGGTCTGGAAAATAGCCACGTGGGAGAGCCAGCCGTTGGCCTCTGCCCAACCCTCTCCTCCTCCTGAGCTTGGCCCTGTCCCTCACCACGAGGGCCTCACTCACACCCTTGGCCCAGGGGTATCTGTGGGCAACCAGTTACCCTCAGGGGCCAGGCCCTGGGAGCAGGCTCAGTGCTATTTGGTCCAGAGAACCACGGCCCTGGGCTCCCAGAGCATGACCTCCAGGGAGAGGGCCGCAGGCTGTGGGCAGGCTCATGTCCAGGTGCTATGGACTTAGGTGGGCGGGACATGAGGGGGGTGGGGCTCAGGGATACCTGCTGCCTGTGCTGAGGGTGGGGGAGGGCTGGTGTGTGTGTTCCCCCGCGGTCCAGTTGGCTCTGACTCCTGGTGACCTATGAAGGACACGTGCCATTAAAACCTAACACAGACCTTTGTCTCTCCTCTTGGACACCCAGAACGGGGGGCCCCTCCCCACCTTATGACAGTCTCCCTCTCCCAGCCTCCCTTCCTGTGGGATGTTGGCACGGCCAGCCAGGTGTGCCTGGTCCTGACTTTGCCTCAACCGCTGGTGACAAGGGAGCAGGGACACTGAGAATCCTCTCCGGTGGGGGTTAGGGAGATGGAGCACCCAACGCAGCAGGACCAGAGCTAAGGGTGCCCGGGGTGCTCGGTGCCAGTGGCAGCGAGGGGGCGGTTCATCCCTCCGTGGCCCCTGGCTTGGCGGAGGCAGCAGCAGCGTCCTGATGGAGCTAATCTGCCGCACAGTTTTAGCGTCGTGCAGTTGTTTTTGGCATCCTAGCTTAGCCTGGATTTTTTTGTCCTGGAGAGTCCTTGAGCTAGCGGGTAGGCTTTTAATAAATCCCCCTTCCACTCAAGTTAGCGGGAGTCTGTTTCTGTTGTTTGCACTTAAAACCCTAACTGATACGGGTCCCTTGGCCCAAGTAGAGTTTTGGGCCAGGAATACCTGCAAAGTACCTTCTGTGTTGTTTTAGATGAAGTATATTAGATTATTGATTCCAAAAGTGTTCCTGAAAACCAGATGGAAAGAAGGGCATGTCCCCCTAGTGCCTCACCAGGAGGTCACGGTTCGATTCCCGGTCAGGGCACAGCCCGGGTTGCGGACTTGATCCCCAGTCCGGGGCGTGCAGGAGGCAGCCGATCAATGACTCTCATCATTGATGTTTCTATCTCTCCCTTCCTCTCTCTAAAATCAATAAAAACATTTTAAAAAATATAGTATTTTAAAAAATGGTTAAAATTGTAAATTTTAGGGTATGTGTTTTAACATAAAAAAATGACATATAAAATGTCCTCCAAAGAGCAGGTTTTGTGTATCTGAGTCTGTGAGAGCGAGACTTGAAGCCTACGTCAAGTTGGATTTCCCACTCTCCACGCTGGCCCCTAGAGACTGGTATCTCCTGAAACCAGGAGGATGGGCCGTCTTTGTGGCCCCCCCACGTAACCGCTCACAGGATCAGACAGAGGCTGGGGTCCGAGGTGGACGGCCACGTTAGCTGACTTCAGGATTCAGTGCGGATGGCGCCGCAGCAATGAAAACGGGGTGCTCGTCCTGCGGGTCCCATATACCACCCACCGAAAGTCTTCCCCAGAAAGGGGTCCAGAGGATTGGGGACCCAACTAGGCCAGCAGGTCTGGCTAAGGACTCAGGGCTGAGCGCCCCCACCCCCCCGAGGACCCCAGGCACCAGGCCGGGGATGGAGTAAGACAGAGGCCACGTTCTGAGCTGAGGGAAGTAGCACATGTCAAACATTTTTCTTATAAGTAGCCACGTGGTCCATTTCCAAAGGCAGGTGACCTATGTGTCTTGGGGCTTCCTGGCAGGGGAAGAAAACAGTTGCAACAGTCGCACACCTGTAGGCGCCCTTTTCCCACGAGGGCCCTGGCCGCTGCTGCTCCTGATGCGGAGCTCCGGGAGGGGGCGCGGAGCATGGGGGGGTGCGAGCCAGACCCCAGCAACACAGCTCTGATCTTTTACGTCTTTTTTCCGAGCCCCTGAAAGCGAGCTGATGCATATCTCCAAAGGATGGTTTAGAAAGTACAGTTGGATGAAGGGCCGACACAGCGCTGGCCAAGTACGCGGCTGTGCCCGGGGAATATTTAGAGCATGTAGAGGAATGGGCAGACTCCATGTCCCGAGGCAACACTCCAAAAATACTCTTTCTCACAACTGGACGTTTTTGTGGTGTTTGCACAAGAGGGAACGCGCGGTGACAATCTGGGTAAGGAATCCGGAGGCCGGTGTCTGCGCAGCCGAGGGGGTGCCGGCGCAGAGCGCAGGGAGACGTCGCGCTTGTTCAAGTGAAGGAACCTGCCCCTTCCCGGTGCCTGCGAGGGCGACCACCGCAGACCTGCTCCCGCGGCCCTCGGTGCACAGAGCCGTCTGTGATGAGGGACTGCTGGCCTCGTCTGGGGTCACTTCACATTCTCCCCATCTCTCTGTAAGATCTGGAAAAGTCTCCTTTCTGGCAGATTCTAAAAAGGGGGGGTGGGCTGGGGGCGAGCACTCGGGGGTGGGGACCCAGCCTCTCACAGCTGGGTCTAATCTGCAGCCCGGGTCCGTTTTGGACCCTTCCCAGGGTTTATCCAGGAGTCTATTGCTCCCTTAACTTCCACATGGGGCTGCTCCCCTGCCCCCCCGTCCCCCCCCCCCCCCGTTGTGCCTGCTGTGGTTTCTGCCCCACCAGGTGGGCCTATGTAGTTGTAGGAGAGGGACATGGGGAGAAAATGCCACTTCTCTTTAAGATTTGCTGTTTAAGCCCTGGTCGGTTTGCTCAGTGGTTAGAGTGTCCGCCTGCGGACTGAAGGGTCCCGGGTTCGATTCCTGCCAAGGGCACATACCCCAGCTGCAGGCTCCATCCCCGGCCCCGGTGGGTGCGAGAGCGAGAGGCAACCAATCGATGTGTCCCTCTCACGTGGATGTTTCTCTCTTCCTCCCTCCCCGCCTTCTACTCTCTCTGAAAAGCAATGGAAAAAACACCCTCGGGTGAGGGTTAAAAAAAAAATTGTTGTTTAAGAAAAGGGCACTGAAAGTGAATATCGTTCCTTGGGACAGACCCAACCAATCCTAGGACCGGGTAGGGTAGAGAAGCCTGGAGAAGATTCCCCAAGGCTGATGGGATTCAGGTCAGCTGGGAGAGTTCTGTTCTCAGGGTTTTATCTCAGCCGTTTATCTGACCAGTGAGATCTGAAGTCCCTCTTGCAGGACTGGGGGGCAGAGGGCGGGGCCAGCCCTGCTCTGAGACCCTGTCAATCAAACAGATGGGACAAAATATCACTCATCACTCCTGTCAAATTTGGAAGGCCAAATTTCTAGCATGCTGGAAGTTGTTCTGCTTCCAAATGGTGAATCTGGACAATTTGTACTATCTTAGTTGTCTGCCGTCGCGGGGATCTGCTGTTTCTCAGCCCCGACTGGAGCCTGGTGTCTTGCTATGAAAATGGGCCCTTGGACCTGCCGCACCCGTGGCCATTCTCTCAGTAGGAGTGGCCCAGGCCCTTGATATTCTAACTCTAACTTTCTAACACCAAGGGTAGTGCTGGGCTTTGTGAAGCGCTTAAAACCTTTCTCCCCGTAACCGTAGGCTCAGCACCTAGGGTGGAGAGAGCAGAGTTCCTTCCACATGAGGAATACATACGTTCTTGGCAGTGACCAGAATTCACTGGGCTTCCCTGGGCTTGGCCCTGAGTAAAGCTCCCGTGGCATTGAGAGGGTTAGGAACCCAAGAGTGAACTGGTGGAAGAAAAGAATTTTACCACTTGTGGGCCTACTTACGGGGTCTACCACTTATGAGGTCTACCTCTTATGGGGTCTACCACTCTGGGTCTATCCCATAGCCTTCTTCCTTGCCCCCATAAGGTCCTTCCCCAGGCCTCCTCCCCATGTTTCCTTGTTGTTTGAGGGGAGAAACGGGGATGTTGTTTCTCTAGGAAACTTTGGAAGGTGCGACTTGACTTGTGGAGGTGAAGCTAGAACCTCCTTCCACACTGGACTTTGGGGGCCACAGACATCATGTCCCCAGGCTGCGCTGGTTCTGTTACCCGCGCTCTGCCCACCTCCCTCCCCCAACGCTCCTTACCTCTCCAAAGAGGAGGACTGCTCACAAAGACAAGCCCGGCACAGAAATAGCCCGCCTATTTGTGGCTGAAGTGCAAGCAGTTTTATTTTTACAGGGAGTTGCTGTATTTTCTCTAAATCCAAATCATTATCTACCACAAATGAAACTCCAGCTCTATCCGCAATAATTCCTGCTTTTGTTAGTGGTGCCAATTAGTCACAAAACAATTGGCGCCGTCTTCCACCCCCTCAATCTGGAGGGAGAGCCCGTCTCTTCCAGGCTCCCCTGACTAGCCCCCCCCAGCCCCCCTACCTATACACCATCTGGCCAGTCCAGCTTCCTGGTGGCTCGTTCCCCGGTCACCTTGGGACTGATCAATTTCCAAATTGGGCAAGTTCTTCTCTGCCAGTATGCACAGACTTCTGTGTTCTGGTAGGAGCTGGAAAAAGCAAACTGGTGAGGCCCCGTGTCCTGTTGACTTAAACAGTGACGTTGGAGTCCTTCCCGTTGGTCACTCTGCTCAGGGTTTCACAGCCCCCACAGCGACCGGGTGAAATGCTCGTACTATCTGGACAGCCCTGAGCCTGAGAAGCAGCATGTGAGCAGGAGAGCCGAGCAGGTCCCCCTCTCCACCCTGCTGTCCTTCACCCCTCTTTCCCTTCAGGGGTCCCTTCCTTCCCAGCCCTGACTGTTCCTCCGGGCCTCCTCGTGCTTCCTCCCGTGAGCCTGGTGCCCTTGCCGTTTGCCTCAGGTGCTCCCGGTTTTCCGTCCAGCCCCTGACCGCCCTCCGGGGCCGCGCACCCCAGGAGCTACTCTTTTCCTCGCTGGAGCATCAGGACCAGGTACCAAGGGCGCTTGCGGCTTCCGGGCGGGGGCCGCCTGCTCTGGAGATTTGCTGCTCAGGCCCCGCCTGTCCGGCAGGTGCCCGGCTCTCTCCTTGCTTTGCCGGTGGTTGAAGGTCTGTAGGGGGTGTCCCCTGGGTCCCTGTCCCAGGTCGGCTTCCCGCAGGAGCAGCCTGGCTGGCCCTGGGCCCCGCGCTTATGGAAACAGTCCGAGGAGGGCTTCGAGCTCGGGTTCCCAAGTCCGCTTTCCCACAGAATCCGCAGCTGCCTTCTCACCCTGTTTTGATCTGATCAGTCCCAGGGGTCCGTGACTCCTTTGACACAGTAACCACGAAGGAATGGTTTTGAAAAGAAGAAATACTGCCACAAACGAGGGGGGTCTTCACCCGGGCCTTGGCTGGTCAGGCCTCCCGGAGCTCTCCCGCTCGGCCTTGGCGCCTTTACGTCGGGTCTGTGGAAAGAGGGGACAGGGGTCGGGGAAAGTAACCCGACCGCGTGGGTGAGCAGATGTGGCCACCAGAGCCAGCTGCCCCAGGGACGGTCTCCAAACCAGGCTGAGGTGCAGCCTGGGGTCGCCCACGGTGTCCCTCCGCCTCGGAGCCCACTCCCGGGCTTTCTGTCCCCTCCCTCGCATCGTCCTTACGCACAAGACTCTGCAGATGGGCTGTAGGAAGGGAACCGATACTTAATTATTGAACAGCGTGTCCCTCGCTGTGCAGGCATATACAAATGTCTCATTTAATAGCTACTTTTTGCAGTAATATGGTTAGCTCCATTTTGCAGGTGGCAAAACTGAGTCTCAGAGAGCTTGGCTGAGATCCCATGGCTAGTTACCGGCTGAGTCGGGAATCTGAGCTGGCTCCATCTTTCCAACACGTGACTTTGCCCTTCCATGGGACAGGTCTCTGGCTCCTCTCTCTCCTTAGCCCCACCTGGCCCTGGTGGTTCGAGGGGGTCAACCACCTCGCACGTTCACCACCTTGTTCCTGCCTGGGATCAGCGTGAAGATTTCACTCGAGTATGTCACTGAATGATGCTATTTGAACACAGCTCCTGCTGATAAGTGTGGGACCATCTGCCTGGCACATTCAGCTGTGGGGGAGCGGCTCCAATTCTTCCGAGAAGGGAGGCTGCAGCCATCCTCAGAGACGTTGGGACCAGAGACCCTGAGGCCGGCGGGGCGGCGGTGCCCCGGGGTGCGAAGGGACTGCCTCCCTGCTGCCGCCTCTGACCCTCCCTGAGCCACTGGAGCTAGTGAGTCTGCCCCAACTTTTTCACTGCTCAGCTGCCCCTGACAGCCAGAGCCAGACCCTCCCTCTTCAAAAAGCTATCGCCCGGGGGACTCTTTCTGTGCCAGTCGTTTTTAGTGTGTTAGACGTTTGTGTGTGTTGACAAAGACCTTTGTTTCTTCCTGCCCTTGTTTTGGAAAGTTTTCGTCTTTGCTGGGCTAACTGTCCCCAAGCAGTGCTTTTCAACTTCAGGGTTGAAACTTCTGTGTTAGCATTTTCTTTTTTTGACTCGTGATGGGGTGGGATCAATTTATAAATAAAGGAGCTGGGGATTGAGAGGACTGTTATCATACTTGATTTTGCTGGGGAAGTCGCTTGATTAGAAGCAGTCAGGCACGGCCAGAGGCAGGCTGGAGTGGTTTTCCTTTGCCTTTCCTTAGTGGGCACCACGTCGGCACTAGCCTCTGAGGCTTGCAGAGTCGGTGTGCTGCCCTTGGGCGGCCGGTGTCTATGGAAAGGACTCCGCTCAGCCTTGATCTTTGGTGTGAGTATCTCGGCAATATTTCCCAGGCAGGGTGGTGGGGGAAGGTGGGCAAAGTACAGGACGCTGTTCGATGCTATGTGGGCGGCAGTGAGAAGGTGGCGCCCAGCCTGCCTCTGGAGCAGGGCCTCTCAGCCTCACCCAGGACACTGGATCAGACAGCTCTTTGTTGTGGGGGCTGTTCTGTGTGTTGTAGGATGTCTAGCAGTATCCCTGCCCTTGACCCACTAGATGCCAGTAGCCCCCTCTTCTCAGTTGTGACAACCAAAATCCCCAGGAGTGCCAAATGTCCCCTAGGGGACAAAAATCACAGCCCCCCTTTTGAGACCAGGGCTCTAAGTCAGTCCTGCTGTGCACCTGGAGAGGGTGCAAGTTTCCGCCTCTCCATGCAGATGGCTCTAGTGTCAGGAAGATGGGGACGGGTGTTAAATACTGGACAGATGTTCCTGCCTAGCACATTCCCACCCGATCCCTTCCCTGCCATGGAAATTCCATCTCACAGATGGGTTTCTGTTTGTCCAGGTCACTGCACACACACACAGAGGAGCATTTGCCCTTTCTCTGGAGCCGTGTACCTGGAAGGTCCAGCCTAGGGTCAGGCCTCTCTCTCTGGTTGCCTAGGAACAAGACAATGTTTCAGATGGCCCCCCAGAACCCTAGTTTCCTTCCTTCCTTCCTTCCTTCCTTCCTTCCTTCCTTCCTTCCTTCCTTCCTTCCTTCCTTCCTTCCTTCCTTCCTTCCTTCCTTCCTTCCTTCCTTCCTTCCTTCCTTCCCTCCTTCCTGACGTGCTGGGCTGGGAATCCAGGACTGCGGGTAGGTGGTGGCCAACTAAATGGGGACCTAGAAAGAGATGTTCACTTCTCAGATCTCCTTAGAGATCTAAGCACAGGAAACGTCAGCAAGCACAAAGCCTTATACCTTAATAAGGCTGAAAAAAACAGAAAAAACAAAACTACCCCACATCTCTGCCTGCTTTGATTCCCCTTACTTTTCTGTCAGCCCTGCTGTCCCTCTGTCCCTCACTTCTGTGAGAGGTGAATGCAGGTAGCTTTCCAGGGCTCTGCAAAGCTCACCTCCTCAAATGTCTATGGAGACCTTGTGCTTGTTTCGTCTGTGAGCTGATTCACCGCCTCAGTTTGGCATTTCCCGGAGACTCATACCGACTAAGCGCTTTCCAACCTCTAGGTCTCCTTACACCCCAGCCCTTCAGAAACCCATGACACTGGCAGCCAAGCGAGGGAGCCGAGGTCAGCGGAGCCACACTGCTTTGCTCAGGGCTCACATCAGGGGTCAGTTAGATGGAAGGAGTGGCTTCGAGGCAGAGTGGCAGTCCCCTCCGCAGAGTCATTTGAACAATGTCACACCTCTCTTCTCAAACATCTCTCTTGCATGCAGGTGCCACACTGCCTAGGATCCTTTTGATTCTGGGGGGAGGGTGGTGGGCATTAAGTATACCCTCTGCCATGGTGAACCCGCCTCGCCCCCCAAAGCTGTGGGAGGTGTGGGAGCCTGAGCAGGTGAGGAGTGTGCGCAGGGGGGCATCCAGCGGGGTGAGGGTGGTGGTGAGGACACGGCGGGGCGAAGAGGGCGTCTGCGTGGTGGACAAAGGGACCTGGTTCCAGGTTCAGAGCTTCTGCTGGGTGAGGGGTGTGCCCCAGGGCAGGGGCACTGCATCGGTGGCCTGACAAGAGGAGGACACCTGTGCATGCGGTGGGGGATGGGCAGTGGCAGGCACAGGAGATGATCTACCTACAGGTGATTTGATCAACTAAGTAAATGTATGAGGGATCATGGAGCCAAGTGTCTCACCATCAGAGAAGGGGTTGCAAATATGGAGAAGAGTAAAACAATATTGAGCTCGGTATGTTGGTGTAAACCCGTTGGTTACCTAGATCTAGATGTATAGTATATCTATAGATATCACGTATTGAAGTGTAGATGTCAGTGTGTGTGTGTGTGTGGCTGTCCACTGAAAAGGCTTGGGAGCAGCGACACCCCCAGAGCAGTGGGCACACCTGGCACCCAGATCTTGGCTTCTAAATACCCTTCTCTACTGAAAGGAACTAGGGCTCCTTGGAGAAGTGGCTGGTCCTGGGGACTGGTGCAGGGAGCCTAGGAGATGAGCTGTGCCTGGCAGAACATCCAGAAGCAACTGGTATGTCCCAGGTTAGAAGATTATTAAAGGTAAATTATGGTTCATCTAAAGAGTGACTATTGGAGTCAGGTTTTTAAAGTATATGCTGACAAAGAATAGGTTTACAACACGCTATCAAATGAAAAAAAGCAGGGTACCAAAACTGATTATCAAAATGCAATTTCAACTTTTAAAAGATGTGTGTGAGACATAGAAGGACTAAAAGGAAATATTCCAAATGTTAAATGGGGTTAAACTTGAGTAGTGGTTTCATGTATGATTTATTTGTGAAAAAATTTCAAATTTCCTTCAGTGAACACATATGTACAGCAGGGCAGTTTAATCAGTACCTGTGGCTGCTTTATTTACAGCAGAATTTGAATGTAGAGAGCACATGGGACCCCGGTTATACACTGGACAAGTCCCAGTTAGAAATTAAACAAGTCTTTGGGGGAAAGAAATTCCCTATAACATCAGGGACTAGGATGCCTCCCATTCCTTAAGTGGAAAGCATTAGAAGTGCAGTAGATTGGAAAACATGTAACAGAGAGGCTATAAAAGGTAAGGGCTTAAAAATAGGATGGGGCCCCAGGGCAGAGTGTGAGCGCTCAGGAGCGAGAGGAGCTCCCAGCTCGGCGGCTTCCCCGCGTTAGCTGTGAATGCTGGGTCCCTCAGAGCTCTCTGGCTTCCACTTAGTGGTCTGTGAAGTGAAGGGTCTGATTAGACCAATGGATTCAGACTCTACGTGGGGCACTGGCTCAGCTCTCAGAGACAAGTGGGGACCTGCGCTCCTGCCTGGCTGGCTTTGTGCTCAGGATCCATGTGACCCCTCAGGCCCTGACCCCCTGCAGGGACCAGGGAGCACCAGGCACAGTGAAGGAGGAGTGGTGAGCCCCCCTGCAGCTGTGTGACCCAGTGGCTCTGAACTTGACCCCCTGATTAGTCCTTAGTTTTTCCTCTGTGAAGGGGGACAGTAACGCCTTCCTTATCGGCCCCCCCAAGCTGATTGGAGGAGGCAAGGCTGGCACAGAGAGGTCCCCCTACCGGAAAGTCCCGCACAGCGGCCTTCTCTGCTCCAACCCATTGCTTCCTCCCCAGAGATGCTCCTATGATGCTGCCAGTAGTGCTCACCAGTCGTGGTGCCGTTAGCTACTCAGCGTCCTGGACTCTGTCCCCAGCTGAGGTGTCCTGGGTCACACCACCGGGGAGGGGACTATCCTTCGCACCAGCCTGCTTGCTAGTCCAGGTTTCAGGCACAGCTGTACTGAGATCAAAACTTGGAGGCCTGCCCATGCCGGGGTTCTGCCGACTGCATCCCAGAAACATCTAATATCGTCAGAGACATTCAAGCTGCACAAAATATCACATCTATGTCCTGATTTGGGCAAAAGGCAGATATTCGCTAATTCATACTATTGTTTTGATCAACTTCTTAAAGGTTAATTATTTGCATATAATTAGGGACTGTGGTCTGCAAGGGCAAAGTTCAAAAAGCAAAGAACAAGTCCTGGCTCCACGGTTTGGTTTGGTTGGTTGGAGCATCATCCCGTGCACCAAAAGGCTGCGGGTTCAATTCCTGGTCGGGGCACATACCTAGGCTTCAGGTTCAATCCCCAGTCGGAGTGTGTTCGGGAGGCAACCGATGGATGTTTCTCTCTCTCTCTCCCTTCCTCTCTCTAAAATAAATAGAAACATATCTTCAGGTAAGGATTAAAAAGAAGCAGAAGAACAATATTTTAGCACTCCCAAAGAGTCTAGAAGGAAACACCAAGAACAGGTTGGAGTTGCAGCAAGGGAGATGCTCTCCAGCGGCCACTTCCCTTTTCCTCTCTCCAGTGGTGGAACTGGCATGTGTGTGTGTGTGTATATATATATGTATACACACACACACACACACACACACACACACACATATATATACACACACACACATATATACACACACACATGTATATGTTTGTTATACAAGAGGAAGGAGGGGCTGTGCAAATATTTATTTTGCATTTTGGAAAGTGTGAGGAAAGTTTCTGAGAATCTATGCTTTGCAGTCGAAAATATTGAGCATTTGTCTCGGTTTCAGGTGCGGACTTTGTTTAGCGTCTGCCGGTCGTGTGCCTGCATGGTCTGGCCTGAGGTTCGCGGGGGCGTGGACACACCTCGTTGTGAGCACCATCTGTCACAGGGCTGCTTTGCACAGCTCACTTAGTCTGAGTAGGTGCCCAGCTTTGTCACAGAACCGAGACCACGTGAAGTAAATGCCTTCTAATTGCTCACACCTTCAGAAATATTTGCGCGCTGTTGAGCATCATTTAGGGAGCTGTTTCCTCTCATTTACCTATTGCTTACGGCACTTTATGCCTTAAAAAAATGACAATAGCAGCATTGCCCAAGCATGTATTTTGTCATCACATTAAAAAAAAATGTTTTTATTGATTTTAGAGAGAGGAAGGGAGAGGGAGAGAGATAGAAACATCAATGATGAGAGAACCATTGATCGGCTGCCTCCTGCACGCCCCAGACTGGGGATGGAGCCCACAACCTGGGCATATGCCCTGACCGGGAATCAAACCGGGATCTCCTGGAGCCTATGTTGATGCTCAACTGCTGAGCCACACCGGCTGGGCTTGTCGTCACATTTTAATGTGAAGAACTTGGTTCCTCAGGCCAGGAGATGGAGGCACAGGAGATGACATGATTTTCCACTCAGAAGGCGTGGACCAGACCAGAAACGGACACCAGGAATCCTGACCCTCTTGCTTTGCTGGATGCCTCTGGCATGAGCCACATGCAAATAATAATGCAGAATTAAAGACTATTGGGGGATCAAAAACAATTATTAAATCAGTTCTCTCCCGGTGAAATGTCTCATTTATCATCCTTAGAAACAGAATTGCACAGTCTCTTAAACATTTTTTTCTATGAAGTTTACCTGTATGTAACCTTTTGTATGATCATAACCTGGGTCTGATTATAACACGAAGGCTATGATTCACAGTTGAAATTCTCCCTTTTACTCCAGTTCATCAATTTTCTTTTTTACTTATTTATAGAAAATTACCCGAAGAGCCGCAGGGCGAGGCCTCCTCATGGATGTGCCCAACGTCACGTCGTGTGTTGTGGAGGGCTCCGCGAACGCCTCGGCCGGCCCGAACGCCTCCTCCGGGGGCGCGCCCGAGGAAATCCCGGCCGTGCACTGGGTGATCATGAGCCTGTCCCCGCTGGGCTTCGTGGAGAACGGGGTCCTCCTCTGGTTCCTCTGCTTCCGGATGCGGAGAAACCCCTTCACCGTCTACATCACCCACCTGTCCATCGCCGACATCTCGCTGCTCTTTTGTATTTTTATTTTGACTGTCGACTATGCTTTGGACTGCGAGCTCTCTTCTGGCTACCAATACACGATCGTCACGTTATCGGCGACGTTCCTGTTTGGCTACAACACGGGCCTCTACCTGCTGACGGCCATCAGCGTGGAGAGGTGCCTGTCCGTCCTGTACCCCATCTGGTACCGATGTCATCGCCCCAAGCACCAGTCAGCGCTCATCTGCGCCCTGCTGTGGGCACTCTCCTGCCTAGTGACCACCATGGAATACGTCATGTGCATTGACGACGAAGGGCAGAGCCATTCTCAAGGTGACTGCAGGGCGGTGATCATCTTCATAGCCATTCTGAGCTTCCTGGTCTTCACCCCGCTCATGGTGGTGTCCAGCACCGTCCTGGTGGTCAAGATCCGGAAGAACACGTGGCCGTCCCAGTCCTCGAAGCTGTACATGGTCATCGCCATCACCGCTGTCATCTTCCTCATTTTCGCCATGCCCATGAGGCTCCTCTACCTGCTGTACTACGAGGACTGGTCGACGTTCGGGACCCTCCAGGGCATCTCCCTGCTCTTCTCCACCATCAACAGCAGCGCCAACCCTTTCATTTACTTCTTTGTGGGCAGCCGTCGGAAGAAGCGGTTCAAGGAGCCCCTAAAGGTGGTTCTGATCAGGGCTTTCAAAGATGAGATGCAGCCCCGGCGCCAGGAGGACAGTGGCAACCCCGTCACCATCGAGACCGTCGTCTGAGGACAAAAATGGTGGGACGCAGGTCATTTGTAGCCTGTGCTTGAAATACAACTGAAGTAGCTCCTAAGTGTGACACAGAAGGGCCCCCACCCGTGTGCGTGAGATGCTGATTAACCATGAGCTTGCACTCTCGGAGCGTATCTTCTGGAAATGCCTAAATACGAACCTCGTCATTTCTGTACCTGTCAAAAAAACTCTTCTGTTTCGCCTCAAGCTCTCCCCGAGAACTATAAAGGTTATTCTAGCAGGAAGGCCCGCAGATGTGGACAGGAAAAGGTACCACAGGCATCTGCTGGGACTTGAGGAAGTGGAGCACTGGGTTTGGGGTCAGGCTGACTGTCACTTGCTGGCCGTGGGACATCAGGCATGTGGTTTAGCCTCTCGGAGCCCTGTCGACTCACTTATGAAATGCCTGACAGTGTAGTCCCCTCCGGGCTCGCAGCGAGGGTGACATGGGGAGATAAGACATGCAAAGCCCTTGCCTGTTGTCAACGTTCCAGAAACGTCAGTCTCTCCCCAGTCCTTCAAGTGGAAGAAGAAACGCTCCCGTTCTGGGGAGCACACGCTGGCTGTCATGCTCCAGTGCTTTCGGATGGTTCCAAATGTGGAGTGTGGATTTACGGTCTTCTTTCTGACACGCGTGAGTGCTTTCCACGGCAAAGGCCGCTGCAGAAAGGCCCGCAGAGGTTACAATATCCACGCGGCCACGCGGCAGAGCATCGTTCCAGGTTGTGAACGAAAACTCTGGGCCACCAGTCGAGGGGTTGCTCGTGGCCCCCCTTCCCTCTGCGGGAATGATTAGTGTCGTGAAAGTCTGGTTCGACGTGCTTTGCTTGTCATCGGTTTTCACGATTGGAACTTAATTCCAGATTCATTGCGTTTTCGGAACCCCGCTCCCCGTGAAGAGGCGGGTTATTTATGGCAGCCTCGGAGTTGTCGCCCGCAGCCGGTGCCCGTCTCTGGCTCTCCGGGCCTCCGCTCCTCCTGAGCGCATCTCTGCGTGTCCTTCCCGAAGGGGGCTGGGCGGTAGGGGCTGGTGGCAGCGTGGCCACGTCTCGGAGGGAACTTGGCAGGACTTGCTCAGCGTCTTAGTGTCTTACGCTCGCCTGCCGTGACTCAGGTCTGTGACTTCGGCAGCATGTCCCGGGTTTCAGCTGGGACCCTGTCACGGCCCGTGGATTACGTCGCTGTGCTAGTTTCCCGCTGCCTCCTCCGGGCGCCCGTGAAAACGGCGATGCTTCGTGTGGCTCTGTGGGGAGCACCGTGCTCATGCCCTTTCCTGTTTGTTTTAACTTCTCCGAAGCGCCGAGAAGTCGTGGTGAAGCGGTTCCCTTTGCCGCCTGCCCTCTCCATCCGCTTACCTTTCCTTTCAGAAGGAAACTGTCTCCTGTGAGTTCGGGGGCAGCTTCCCGGTGCAGAGATGCCAGCCTTCCCCTCGGTTGCCGGTGGGGGGCAGCCTCCCGGTGCAGAGATGCCAGCCTTCCCCTCGGGTGCCGGCGGGGGGCAGCCTCCCGGTGCAGAGATGCCAGCCTTCCCCTCGGGTGCCGGCGGGGGGCAGCCTCCCGGTGCAGAGATGCCAGCCTTCCCCTCGGGTGCTGGCGGGGGGCAGCCTCCCGGTGCAGAGATGCCAGCCTTCCCCTCGGGTGCCAGAGGGGGGCAGCTTCCCGGTGCAGAGATGCCAGCCTTCCCCTCGGGTGCCGGCGGGGGGCAGCCTCCGGGTGCAGAGATGCCAGCCTTCCCCTCGGGTGCCGGCGGGGGGCAGCCTCCCGGTGCAGAGATGCCAGCCTTCCCCTCGGGTGCTGGCGGGGGGCAGCCTCCCGGTGCAGAGATGCCAGCCTTCCCCTCGGGTGCCGGCGGCTTTTCAGTGGGGGACGACATCTGATTCAGAAACGAGGCGGCTTGCTCTCTGCAGCCCCAGATGGGTGTGGAGCGGTGACATTTAGAATGATCCTGTTTGTGACTGGAAACAGAGTCTTCGCTGGGAATGCGGAGAAGATGGGGATCAGAGTGCTGACCTCTGCCGCCGTCTCCGCGAGGCTGCGCTGGCCGCGTGGTCAGTGAGAAAGCGATCAGCCTCCTCTCGTCTCAGAGGGACCCCGGTGAGAAGAAGAATTACAGACTCTTAGGAACAAGGGAAATTCGATGAACTAATGGGAAGCTCCCATTAATGGCCCTTCTGCAGATAAAGTGGGGAAACCGAATGTGTTCATGAATATAAAAATTCTTCTAACCGTTTAAAGAGTCATGATTTGCAAAGAGGTAGGATTCGGGGTTTGGCAGTGTTGTAAGGACAAATTCCTCTCTTATTTCACCTAAATTCATCCCCCAAAGTAAAGCATAAGGTAAAACTAAACCGGGAACACTTAAGTAAACGAGCCCGTGTGGAGAGCAGACTAGAGGATGTACGCTCACTGGGAATTTGGACGGTGCGCCCGAGCATCGCAGGTTAGGGGTGCCGTGTCTGAGCATTCCCTGGGCCTGACGCCTGTCCCCGATGACGGGGAAGGCCTGTAGCATTCATGATAAAATATTCGTGGGTGGCCTCCTCCGCCAAGCTCCCGGATGTGGACAAGGCCCAGAGGAGCGGTGGACGCCGCTGGGCCGGGGTAGGCGGGGAGACCACGCAGGCACCTACTGCTCCCAGCGGCAGACAGATCCGCGCCAGGAGAGTGCCATGAACACGCTGTGTGCAGTCAAGAGGGAGGTGAAATCACATCCTTTGTAGTAAAAAGGGAATGTTGCGTGGAGGTGCCCTTCGGTTGAGGCTGAAGAGGGAGAGGGTTCCGGGCAGGGGACAGGCCCGAGTGAAGTCAAGGACGAGCCAGCCCCAGAGGAGCAAGTCGGCCTCTCCCTTCCGTGCACTGGCTGCCGCAGACGCCCCGAGACCGCGGGGTCCTGCTCGCCGCCCTCCTCTGCCTCTGCTGCTGTCGTCTTTGGCCTTCTGGCCCACGTTCTTCACGTCCTCTGACATGTGGCTCCTGGCCCCTGTCCCCAGCCGCTGTCACTGTCACCCAGCCTTGCCGAGGCAGCCGTTCTAGCTTATCTCCACCAGCCCTGCACTCGCCCCGTCCCTGCGTCAACTCTGCGGACCCTCGGCCTCTCTCCTTCCTGAGCTACACTCCGAGCCGTATTGCAACTGATTTCAGAGAGAGAGAGAGAGAGAGAAACACCAATGACTCTCTCCTCATTGGTGTCATGCTTCATCCTGTCCCACCTTCTCAGAGTCTTCTCCTCTCTTCCATTGTCCCCCCTGCTGCTCCCCTCAATGGCCACGTTTTCTGTGACTCAGTGGCTGGGCCTCTGCTCGCTGCTTCCGCCCACTCTCCCCGGGGTCCTGATCCATAATCACTTACACTTTAGTGACCCTCAACACTACACCAGCTGACCATGACCCTTTGCTGTGCTGTATCCCCCGGATGTCCTGGGGGTCCTTATAGCCACCCACCTGAAGGACATCTGATTGCTGCCCTGCAAACACCTCGGATGCACCTGCCCAGGTCCCCGCCATTCCTCCTGTGTTCCTTTCTCAGCGAATGACACCGCTAGTCACCTGTTCCCCAGACGATGGGATTCTCTTGGCATAGGTTCCCTTCCCTTGTTTTATTTAGTCTGGCAAATTCCATTCATCCGTCTAGTCCAGCTCACACGGGAGCCCCTCAGGAGCCCCTTCCTGGAATCGCCATTTCACACCCTGTCTTCCAGCATCTCTTCTCCGCCCTCACTCTCGCTGATGGCTCGCTTCCCTTTTCAGGAGAATGGCGGCAGCCAGAAGAAACCTCCCGCCCCCGACCAGCATCCTCTCTGCTGACCCACCGCATCCCCGCGCCCGGGGGCGTCCCTCGTTTCCTGGCTGCGGTGAGCCCCCAGCTGCGCGCCAGGCCCGCCCCGGCGCCTGCTCCAGGATGTTCCTCCAGTGTCTCCCTTCTTTGTCAGGCACCAGCCATTTCAGGCCAGGCCAAGAGGACAGATGTTGGGGGAGCCGGGCGAGGGCAGGGTGGTTACTGCATCATCCACCTGGCTCCCCCCCACCCCCACCCCCACCCCCGCGCGGGGCCTTTCTCTGTAGACAGCACTGCACGCGCTGAGGTGACACCCGGAGAGCCCCAGCCTGTCCCCTCACGCCTCCCGCCCCTGTGCCCGAGGTAGATGGACTCGGGACGGTTAGTTGCCCTCATGGAGTTGTGTGAGGAGCAGCTGGCAGATGCCCATGGGGTTCCTACAATCTTGCCCTGAGTGCAAGAATTATTTTAGGTTAAATTTTGATTTTTTACCCGGAAAGGAGAACACGCCGAGTCACAGACACCTCTTGCCCCGCTTCTCCTGGGAGGGGCCTGCAGAGCAGCACCCAGGTGCCAAGGCTGCTCGCCCGCGGGGAGGGGCGGGCAGGGGCAGGAAAGGAGGGAGCCATAACGTGTGAGCCCTCCTCCCCTTTCTGGAAGCTTCTTTCTGTTTCACTCTTGGCTCTAACATTTCTAACATTACAAGGTGTGGAAAATAAAAATCCTCAAAACACGAAAACATTAATTACCAAATGTAATCACGGATGAAATTGGTTTCCAGCAAGCCTCCCTCCCTCCTTGCAAAATATTCAGGATCCTGTGAAGCTGGTAAAAGGCGTCAGCCCTGGCCTGGTGGCTCAGCTGGTTAGAGTGTCATCCTGCTACACCAAGTTGTGGGCTCCATCCCCGGTCAGGGCACATACAAGAGACAACCAATGATGCATAACTAAGTGGAACAATAAATCGACGTTTATCTCTTTCTCTCTATCTCTCCCCCCCTCCCCCAAATCAATAAAAATTAAAAAAATATGAGGGGTCGGAGAATTGTTGAAATAAAATTCCAAACTATTGCCAAAAGAGCACCGGGCACAGTCAGACCCCTTTAGCAGTCGAATCAGAGGAAGATAAACGAGATGGTGATGTGATGAGAACTTCCAAAAAGAAGGGTTTTAATAGCAAAGTCTAAGGAAGGCTCTTGGGAAAAACTAATGATGTCTTCAGATATTTTTGCAAAAATTATCCAGTTTTTTATATTCAAAAAAGTAACTATGAAATAAAAGATGTCCTATCACTGCTGGCCACGGTGAGAACACTTGGAGGCAGAGAGGCTCAGGGAGGCATGGGCAGGTGCGGGGCCTGACTCCAGGTGACCTCAGGGTGGTCTCCGGGTGACGGACGACACCTGCTCTGGCGGGATGAAAGGGGCTGCCTCACGGGGTAGCTGGGCACGTAGGTGAGAGATGTGTGTGAGGCTCTGAGTAAAATGGAAAACAGCCACCAAAAGTGACTTAGACAACACGCTAGGTGAGATAAGCCAGAGACAAAAGGACAAGCCCTGTGTGATTCCCCTTATGTGAGTCCCCTAGAGGCGTGAAATTCCCGGAGACAGGAAGTAGAGGGTGGCTGCCAGGAGCCGGGGGAGGGTGGAATGGGGGTGTCGGATGGGACAGTGTCAGTTTGGGAAAATGAAAGGGTTCTGGAGATGGGAGGTGGTGATGGTTGCGTAGAAATGTGAATGTGCTCAATGCCCCTTAAAAATGGTGAAAATGGTAAAGGCTGTGCTATATATATTTTACCACAATAAAAACAACTAGTCTTTATACTTTCAAGGCCCTAGGTGTGCTCCTGGGCCTCCTTGACAGCACCTGACCCAGGGATGGGCACGGCGCTGATAGGGCTGGTGACGAAGAAGGAAGACAAACTCCCTCCGTCACACCAGGGGGCGCTGCGCTGGCGCCGTCCCCAGCGAGAGTGAAGCTTAATTAAACAATACATCTCAGAGTCTGCATTTTCAAGTGTGTGTGTTTCCTCTGGAGCAGCTCCCCGTGATCCCAACGAAGCCACTGCAGAGGCCAGAGTCACCGTTTTGGACTTTGAAGGCCACACAGTCTGTGTGGCAAGGACTCCCCTCTGCCCTTTCTGCAGAAAAGCAGCCCTCATCAATTGGTAAATATGAGCATGGCTGTGTTCCAACAAAACTTTATTGGCAGGTACTAAAATGAAATTTCATGTAATTTTCATGTGTCATAAAAATTCTCCTTGCGCTGGCCAGATAGTTCAGTTGGTTGTAGTGTCTTCCTGCTGTGTCAAGGTTGAGGGTTCGATCCCCAGTCAGGACACATATAAGAATCAACCAATGAATGCATAAAAAAGTGGAACAACAAATCGATGTTTTTCTTTCTCTCTCTCTTTTCTTCTCTCTCTAAAAAATATTCTCCTTTTTCCTAAACATTTAAACATGTGTAAAATTACTCTTAGCTGTAGCCACATGAAAACAAGCTGTGGCTGGCTTTGGTGGCCACAGTAATTTGCCTCCCTGGCCTAGAGTATTTTGGGAATCCTTCTTCTGGAATTGACTTCATTGTGGCTGCAACACATCCTTGTATAATCCTGACCTTGGTGGTGGTAAGTCTTCATTGTTGCCTGGAGATCTGACTTTGCAAAAGGCCCAGCCGACATCCTGACTCAGACCTGATGAGTGAGATAGGTGTGAAGCCAGAAATTCCACTCCTGGTGAACCATAAGGGCTCCTAGAAAACAAGGGAGATATTTTCTATGGGAGTTAACTTGGCAGTAAATATAATTCCAATCCTATGCTCAGGGACCATTTCGTTCAGTCATACCCGACCATATTCTCTGGGTTCAGAGGAAATTATTGGAGTTTTTCAGAGATCAGGAATGAGGTGCTCATGCATAAGAATTCTTGTTGGTTTTTTAAAAAGTTTATTTTAGAGAAGGAGGGGGGAGAAAGAGAGACATCAGTGTGAGAGAGACACACTGATTGATGCCTCCCTACGAACCCTGACCGGGGATCGAACCCAAAACCTAGGTATGTGCCCTGACCAGGAATGGAACCTGCAACTTTTTGATGTGTGGGGTGATGCTCCAACCATCTGAGCCACCTGGCCAGGGCTCCTGTTGGGTTTTCAGAAGGATGAAGATCTCACATATGGCTTTGGGTACAGCATGAATAAATTCTAATTGCTAACGAGTTAGGAAAACAGAATGTTCCGAATATTGGGTTGATTAGCACTTGCAAGCTTTGTACCATCACCATCCTAAACAAGGAACATAAGCCTTGTCACAAGTTGTGGGGTAAATATTTCAGGATATTATTAATGCAGAGTTCATTATCACACTGATATACTGATGTGTGCTTTCAATCAAGTGTCCCCTAGAGAATGATTGGCCCTTAGGCAAATGTAGAAAGCTAAAAGCACTCCTTAAAACACATAAAACAAAACAACAGCACAACAGAACACCATTAAAAATCCTTCAGTTTCACTGGCTCTGGTTGAATGCGGGCGACACCGATTTCTCTCCCAATTTCTTGCCCTGGAATCCTTTCTCTGGGTTTAGAGAGAAGCAACAAAATAGAAAACCCTAAAAAGAAGGAAATCACAGGGTAGCAAATATTCATTATCTGGGTAATTATTGCTTCTGAAAAATTAAGATATTTGCCATCCTACTTACATTCTGTTGAATATCCATCTGCGCAGCTAAGATGATGCGATCTATGGTATAGTTCTGCATGATCTACATGGGTATGAGCCAACGATAAAAGATTACAGGGGACGTAAGGTGCAGCATAGGGAATATAGTCAGTGCTATTGAAATGACTATGCATGGTGTCAGATGGGCACTAGACTGATCACTTTGTAAGTTATCTAAATATTTAATCACTATGTATACACCTGAAACTAATATAACATTGTATGTCAACTGTAATTGAAAAAAATTATTTAAAAATTATATGATGACAGGCTAAATTTTTTTCAATTCCACGATTTCTCATAGGAAACCGAGGGGACAAACTTTCTTATTTCCTCTAGAACCTCGGCCAGCTTTAAGTTTGGGTACCTGTGGGACCGACTCCTTGTGTTTTAAACAGAAGGGGCGTGGGCTTGTGCAGTGAATCAGCCACATCTCCCGGGACAGTCATCTTTCCTGGGAGGCAGGAGTTCGGAAGGAAGACCCGCTGGCGGTGGCCGAGGCTTCATTTGCATAAATACTGATTCCTTCGTGAAATGGAGAAAAACGCCACTAACTCAAGGGGCCCTTTGCTATTTGCCAGGCTCTTCCCTCCGGGCTTCCCGTGTAGATCTCATTTGATACGACCTGATGAGTGGGTACCGTTGCTGTCTCCCCCGTCCTAGGGCTCCTTAGCGCAGAGCCAGCGCCCAGTGCCGGCTCGCCGCGCCCAGTGCCAGCTCGCCTCCAGTCTCCATCTCACCAGAATGCCCCGTCCTCCCCTGCGGCCTAGGACTCGCTTTCACTGGGACCCCCGGAGAGGAAGTGGGGAAGCTTGGAGTCGGTGGGTGACACGAGAGGTCCCTGGAGGGCGGTGAAGCTGTTGCTTCCAGCCCAGCATCGTCCAGGGCTAAGCGCAGGGCTGAGCCAGCGAGGAAGCTGACTCCGGGCTCCAACTCCTTCATGGCTCCCGACCCCGCTCGGGCCCGGCGCCTGGAAGGGCTGCTCCCGCCTCTCTCGGGTCTGGGGGAAGGTTCTGTACCGGCCGCAGCCGCTGCCTGCAGACGACACGGGACGAGGGAGAGGAGCCGAGGAGGGCCCAGGACGCGGGGCACCCGGGGGGCCTGGGTTCCAGCCCCGGGAGCATCTGGAAACGCCTGCTCCGCGGGCCACTCTCACCCGCGGCTGCTCCTCCTGAACCGGCCGCGGACCCGGCCTGGGAGGCAGCAAACGGCGTCGGTGCCCCAGGCGAGGCAGGTTGGAGGGTCCAGAGTGAAAGCAGAAGACAGACAGCCGGGCCGGAAAGACAGAGGGCAGTTCTAGGCATCTTGAGAACAGGAGAGAAATTAGACAATAAAACATAAGGCTAAAGGAGGTGACAAAATACCCAAGCTAATGAACAAAGAGGAGTGAAATTGGTTTGAGAAATATAAAGATCAAGAGTATACAAAATTACGAATAAAAACAAATTACGTAATAATTAGCTGGAATCTACATCTTCTTTCATCCAAGAAGTAAAAATTTTTTAAAATAAAGAAAAAGTCTTCATGCACTCTGCCCCCTCCCCATGTTTGGAGCTCCTTCCTTTTCCAGAATGATCCAGACCAGCGCCCCCCTTTTACCCTCAGCAGCGAGCCTCCGGAGAGGCCCCACCTTCGACAGCTTTTGCGTCTCCATAGCTGCTGACTGACTGAACAGAGAAAGCTTTTGTGTAAAAAAGCAACCACCTCTCTCCCCGCCTGTGAGCCCCGCTCAGGCTCGGCCTTGAGGCCCCCGTGCCACCCGCGGTTCACCTCCCTGCACCTGCACCTGCACCTGCACCTGCACCTGCACCTGCACCTGCACCTGCACCAGCGCTGCTGATCTCTATCACACTCTTGCAGTTACCACCACTCGTCCCACCTCCTCGCACGTGCCTGCTACACAATACACAGCCGTTTTTGTGCTCGCTTTTGTACAACAATGATGTCACAGTCTATGTCGTCTTCTGCTGCACTTCTGCACATTGTGGTTTTTAGAAAATATTTTACTGATGTCGGAGAGAGGAACAGAGAGGGAGAAAGAGAAACATCAATGAGAGAGTCATTGATCGGCTGCCCCCTGCACTCCCCTTGCTGGGGGTCGAGCCCGCAACCCGGGCATGCGCCCTGATCGGGAATCGCACCGGGATCTCCTGGATCCTAGGTCGATGCTCAGCCGCTGAGCCACACCGGCCGGGCTGCGCACGGTTTTTTCACTCCGCATTGGGTTGAGGGATTCGCCTCTGCTGTTGCGCGTCATGTAGTCCGTTTATTTCTCACACCTGAAAGCTATTCCTCGGAGCAAACAGACCACATTTGGTTCTCTTGCCCCTGGAGTGTTTCCAGTTGCTTTTTTAAAGTGGGAAACGTTACTGTTGGGGGGCATTCCTACCCATGCCTCCTAGCATGCTCGAGCAAGAATGTCTCTCGGCACGTACCTAGAAGTAGGATTGCTGGCTCAGACTGATAAACAATAGGAGATTTTGGGGGGTGCGGCAGGTCAGGTGGGGAACAGCAATCCAGGCCGCACAGCACCTGGGCCCGGCTGATCCTCTGTGAGTGCGGCCTGGAGGGGGAAAGGGTGCATGATTGTAGACTTAAGGTGCGCCTGCCAGATTGTTAAAGAGGTCACCCCTTAGTCCCAGCACTGGTGTCCCTAGAAGAGAGCCATGCGAAGGAAGACACGCATGCCAGGGAAGACGGCCACGAGAGACAGAAGCGGAACTTGGAGCTGTGTCTACAAGCCAAGGGCTGCCCAAGGTCGCCAGCAGCCACCAGAAGGTAGGCGGACACAAGACAGGGATCTTCTCTGAGCCTTCAGAGGGAGCATGGCCGTGCTGCACCTTGAATTTTTTTCCACTGGTCAACTTTTAACTCTCTGACTGTCTTAATTAGCCTCAGTTACTTAAACCGCTTTAATAACTATAGCCTTATATATACATCTTGATATCTGATAGGGGAATTTTCTCACCCCATTCATTTTATTGGGGGTGATACAGCAAATGCTGCCGGTGCCCTGCCCAAATCCCTGTAGATTCCTTTATGTGCCCTATTTCACCACCGGTTTTTTGGGGAACCTGTCCCAATACATCCCTTTCGCACGTATTCCTGCGTTTATATTCCACAGACATTTTAGAATATCTTTCCAGGTTACATGAAAATCCTGTTGCGATTTTGTTTGGATTTTTTTTTTTTGAATAGAATATATAAGCCAGTTTGGGAGGAGAATTATGCCCTTATGACATTAAATATTTTTTACACATGAATATGAAACATTTTTTTAACTTATAAGTCTTTTTTAGTACCTTTTAACAAAGGCTTTATAATTTTCTGAGTAACGGTCTTGCACATTTTTTTTAGATTTTTTTTCCAGGCACCCTTTAGTTTTGTTGCTATTGTAAATAGTGGAGGTTTTGTTTTGTGTTAATTTTGCTTCCCAACTGTTGCTATAAAAATGCAATAGATTTTCACTCTCTGTCCTATTTTTTTGCCATGCCTGGTAATTGTTGGCTGAATTCTGGACATCGTACGTGAGAAATGTGTGCGGGGGGGCCCTTTGCCAATCCAGCAAAGCCTACAGACTCCTTCTTAGAAGAATATTTTTAAATGCAGATAATCAGATGCATGTGCTTACAAAGAAACCAGTTACATTGCATTGCAACCCAAAGCCCCGGGGGGTCCATAGGGCCCCGATTAGGAACAGTGTAGAAGTTCTGGGTGATGTTATTTTCCGAGAGAGTGTTCACTGCAAACTTTGGTGAGGCGGAGAGTGGAGTCCGATCACCTTAACCCAATTGTGAGCTGAGCTGATTTGAGGCTGGCTGCGGATTTGGAAGGTGTCCTCTGCCTCTGGCTTGCACTCCCCTGCTAGGGTGCACCCCCCCAGGAGCCCCAAACAGGGACTTACTTTAGTGTTAGTTCACTTCCAACAAAGAAAATCCCAACCACCCAGGGTTATAGGGAATGTGTTTGGCAGAAGCAAATACATTTCAGCAGATAATAGTCTCAGACAGATTGTAGCCATGAAGACAGTTAATCACAGGGTTTTGACATTTAAGAAGTCGGAGTTTGGAGTTGCGTTGGCTTTCAGAGACAGGCAGCGCTTAATGAGCCAAATAAATCATTCTTCAGTTTTCTGCTGAAAATGCTGCAAATAGCATCATACTGGTTCTGCCTGTCATCTTTTTATGAGGAACATTAACTAGCATAATATTTTTATGAAGGGAAGAATCTTTCTAAATATATTTATTAATTACCTAATAACAAGACAAATGAAAATCAGAGGTCTTCTGTGCTTTCAGTGATCCAAAAAAATGGCTTAAGATATATTTTATATATATATTTTTTAACCCTCATCTGAGATATATTTTCTGTTGCTTTCAGAGAGAGTGGAAGGGAGAGAGACAGACAGATAAACATCAATGTGAGAGAGACAGACCGATTGGTTGCCTCCCTCAAGCGCCCCGACTGGGCTGGGGATGAAGCCTGCAACTGTGGTGTGTGCCCTTGGCCGGAATCAAACCCGGGACCCTTCAGCCCACGGGCCGACGCTCTAACCACTGAGCAAAACCAGCTAGGGCTGGTTTAAGATATTTTTAATGTACAGTTCTGACCTTTGAGTTAATTTACATTGGATGTTGGCAACAGAAAGGGTTATATAATAGTGCAGCCTCCTTCTACCAAATAAAGACCCGAGTTTTAAAATATTTTTATTGATTTTTAGAGAGGAAGGGAGAGAGAGAGAGAAACATTGATGTGAGAGCAAAACATTGATCAACTGCCTCCTGCATGCCTCCTACCGGCAGGGATCGAGGCCACAACCTGGGCATGTGCCCTAACCGGGAATCAAACTGGCAACCTTTCTGTTCACCAGATGATGCCCAACCAACTGAGCCGCACCACTCAGGGCAAAGATCTGAGTTTGTTTGTTTTTTTAATCTCTATTTAAATTTAGAAATATTAATGTTTGTTTAAGACAAAAATTTTTAAGACTTTATTTTTTAAAGTAGCTTGAAGTTCACAACAAAATTGGGGGAAAGGTACAGAAATGGCTCATGTGCCCTCTGCCCCCACACAGGCATAGTTTCCCCCATTACCAACACCCCCCAGCAGAGGGTACATTGGTTACAATTGATGAACCTACAGGGACATGTCATAGTCACCCAAAGTCCATAGATAACATGACAGTTCAGTTTTGGCGTGCATTCCATGGATTTGGACATGTCATTCTATCCGACATGTGTCAGTCCTTATAGAATCATACAGAGTACAGCAGTCTCCCTCTTCACTGCAAGACCCCCAGTGGATACCTGAAACCCTGGATAGTCCCGAACTCTTTATATACTAGGTTTTCTCTCATACATTCATACCTTTTCATTAAAGGAAGTTCTTTATGGCTTCTCTCTGGCATATCTGAAGCAGCGTCACTACTCTTGCACTTTGGGGACACTGTTAAGTAAAATGAGGGTTTCTTGAACACAAGCACTACGATACTGCGAGTCCGTCTGATAACCTAGATAGCTACCAAGTAACTACCACGTGGATACGCTAGACCAAGGAGTGATTCACATCCTGGGCAGGATGGGGAGGGCAGGCACACAATTTCATCACACTACTCAGAACAGCACTTAATTTAAAACTTATGAATCGTTTATTTCTAGAATTTTCCATTTAATATTTTTAGACCGAGGTTGACCATGGATAATTGAAACCATAGAAAGCAAAACCACAGATAAGGGGGACTACTGTATTTTCACATCCCTAAAAATTCTCTGAGCTCTGCCTATTTACCCCTCCCTCCCTGCCTTCTAACTTCTGGCAATTACTGATCTTTTTACTGTCTCCATAGCTTTGTCTTTTCCAGAATGCCTTATAGTTGGAATCATATAGTATGTAGCCTTTTCAGATTGGCTTCTTTCATTTAATAGTATGTAGTTAAGATTCCTTCATGTATTATTATGGTTAGTTCACTTATTTTTAGTACTGAGTAATATTCCATTACCTGGATGTAGCACAGTTTATTTATCCATTCACCTGCTGAGGGACATCTTGGTTGCTTCCAGGTTTTGGCAATTATGAATAACGCTGCTATGAATATCCATGTGCAGGTTTTTGTGTGGATGTAAGTTTTCAACTCCTTTGGGTAAATACCAAGGAGCACAATTGCTAGATTGTCTGAGATTATGTTTAGTTCTGTAAGAAACTGCCAAACTATCTTCCAAAGTGGCTGTACCATTTGCATTCCCACCAGCAATGAATGAGAGTTTGTTGCTCTGTATCCTTGTCAGCATTTGATGTTGTCATCGTTCTAGATTTTGGCCATTCTTGTAGGTGTGTAGTGGTATCTCATTGTTTTTTAATTTGCATTTCCCTGATGACACATGATGTGGAGCATCTTTTCATATGCCTATATGCCATCCTTATATCTTCTTTGGTGAAGTGTCTGTTAAGGTCTTTGGCTCATTTTTTAATCAGGTTGTTTTCCTATTGTTTAGTTTTAAGCTTTCTTTGTATATTTTGGATAACAATCCTCTACAAGTTGTGTCTTTTGTAAACATTTTCTCCCAGTCTGTGACTTGCCTTGTTTCCTTGACATTTCATGTAGCAAAAGTTGTTAATTTTAATAAAGTCCAGTTTATCAATTATTTTTTTTCAGGGATCATGCATGAAGATTTTTTTCCCTTTTGATTTTTCTTGTTAGAAAGAAACAACAATAAATATAATACAGTACTCTCCATATCACATTATTTTAGTTGCTTGAGGTCAACTGTAAGAAAAACATAGTCCTCCATAGTATGCGAATTTAAAATGGTCATTGTAATTCTCTACCTTGTTGATGCAAATCAGTTCAGAAGCTGACTGAGCACTGTGCTGAGTGTCAATGGGGTGGCCCTGGTACATTTTGTACCAGGCCTGAGTGTAAGCAGTGCAGGATTGTTCCCTGTTTTGAACAAGACAGGAATAAAAACAAAGCAAAACAAAATACTTGATTTCCACCAACTTACTTAGCATTTTGCTTACAGAAAAATCTAGAAATTATTTTTAATTCAACACACATAGAAGGGTTGAGTTATAAGGTTTACTGTTGTTCTTATTTTGAAGGTCATAGAGGGCAGGTGGTGGGCATCGTAACCGTTTCTGGGCTCGGGACCACTAAAAGTCTCAGAGTAGTCCACGTTCCGACTTTGCAGACTTGGCCGAGAACCTGGAAGATGGAGACAGGACGCTTCGGTCTCCCTGCCTGCTTCTCCTCAACACATCTTCTCTCCCAGGATTCCTTGGGCTAGGGATAAGAAATTCAAGGAGCTTGAGGACACATTTGATGCAGAGAACATGATTATTTGAAGGTGATCCCAAGAGTTTGGACAGGGGCAGGAAGGGTCCTAAGGAAGTCCTTCCATGCCGCAATGAGGATTATCGCGGTCAGGGGGAGGTTTTCGAAACTGATGAAGGAAGCGACGGGACCACCAGGTGGCAGTGTTGCACAGCAGCTTCATCGCCTGCAGGGGGAGGTCCCTCACAGCAGGAGCCCTTCCAGAGGCAGGGGCACAGCGGCGCCACCCAGAAGGGGAAGGGGGCATGGGAATCCTGAGGCCTAGGGGACTCAGAGAGGGGGTTTACATGTGTCCAGGTGATGTCACTCAGCAGCAGGGTGGGGAGTCTCCGGGTCAGAGAGCTCCCGAGGGCAGCAGCAGTTTGGAGTCGTGACGGTTAATTTTGTGTCAACTGGTCTGGGCCAAGGGTGCCCAGATGTTTGGTTAAACAGGATTCTGGGTTTGCCTGGGAAGGTGTTTCTGGATGAGACTAGCATTTGACTTGGTGGCTTGAGTAAAGCAGACTGCCCTTCCCAATGTGGGTGGGCCTCATCCAGCTCGCTGAAAGCCTGGATTTTTTTAAAAAAAAGATGAAGTAAGGGAGAATTTGCTCTTTCTGCCCAACTTTCTTCAAGCTGGGAATTGGACTCTTGCCTTTGAACTTGGACTTAAACTGGAACTTACACCATCAGCTCTCCTGGATCTCCAGCTTGTCAACTACAAATCTTGGGACTTGTCAGCCTCCATAGCTGCATGAGCCAGTTTCTTAAAATCTATCTATATCTATCATCTATCTATCTATCATCTATCTATCTAATCTATCATCATCTATCCATCCATCATCTCTTACGGTTCTGTTCTCTGAAGAACCTTGGCCAACAGCTACAGGGTGTGTGTGATGTGTGGCTAACAAATGTTGGGTGCAGTTTCATGGGTCATATAAAGTGGGTAGGCTGTAAATGGCTAAAAAAATATCTTTATCCGGACTATACATAAAGCAACTGAATGTGTGAGAATCTGAGTTGGTGCCACAGTCCATGCCTGGTGTGAAGAAGAGGAAACATGGGGACCTCCTTAGGCCAACACGCAGGACCCAGCTCCGGCCCATTTTTATTACAACTATGGGGGGAAAAAGGAAGGTCTCACATTAGTACAGGCCTTAATAGTTAACAGTGCTCTCCTAAAGCCTGGAGTGTTCTCTGTCAAGGGATGGCAATGAGCTGGGTTTTATGTTTCACGTGAACTCTCCATCACCCTTGCCTGTCCGCACCGCATCAGCCCGGGGAGGGAAGCGGGGGCTTGGTAACCATAGCAACAGCAACACAAATAGTCGCATCTTCTCAGCCATGTCTGCGGCCTCCTTTCCCCGGGCAGAGTCCCAGGCGCTTCCACGAGCTCCCCATGGCTGGCAGCCACGGAAGTGTGTCCACTTGATAATGTTTACCTTTTTTCTAATTAAAAGATACTAAGTGCTTATTGCAGAGGGTCTGGGAAGTAGAAACGTATAAAGAGAATGCAGCCCGGCCGGGCGTGGCTCAGAGGTTGAGCGTCGACCTAGGATCCAGGAGATCGGGGTTCGATTCCTGGTCAGGGCACATGCCCGGCTTGCGGGCTAGGCAGCCGATCAATGACTCTCTCATCATTGATGTTTCTATCTCTCTCTCTCTCCCTCCTTTCCTCTCTCTGAAATCAATAAAGATATGTTAAAAAAAAAAAAAGAGAATACAAAGTGACCCCTGTGAGCGACAACCATGTTTTCATATATGTCCTCCTCATCTTTTTAACGATTTACAAATAAAATAAAATTTAACATCATCACTGTTCTGCATTCAGCTTTTTGCACCTTAAATTGAATCATCTGATTTTCCTACAAATAAGCTTCAGAGGGATGATTTTTTTGCACAAGCAGAATACAGGAGATCTTGGCCAAAGAGTTCCCTGGGTTTGCTTAACCGCCCGGGAAGCCGTGTGCCCCACCATGTACACGGTTCAGAATCTACAAGGACCAGCTACGTCTTTGGTCCCATGAACATTTTTTTCTTCAGGCATGAAAATATCGAATATGATCATAAAACAGTGAGTTAACCTCTGCCCAGAAATACTACATATACTTTTAAGTGATTACACGTAGAAGCATAATTTTTAATGCCAGCATAAAGTTGCACTCGATGGTGTCGCATAATTTGCCCAAGTGTTGGATATTTGCATTGGATCCTGACTTGCCCACGGAGAACCAATGCTCCACCAGTGGGGAGGGTCCACAGATGCCGGGGGATCGCTGCTCAGTTCCCAGCCCCTCCTCCCCCGGGGTCTCATCAGAGCTGGCTCACAATTTTCAAAGCAGAAGGATTGGGAGTGATGTTGGGAGGGAGTCAGTGCCATGAATTCTCGAACATTCTCAAATTTCACTTCAATGGTTAATTTCAGTCTCCCTCTCTGCAGATCTTTACAGAAACTGCCAGCAATGTCCACACCGTTGCCAGTGCCAGGAACAGCAACAGCCCTATTCCTACTGGACACGTCTGCCTGCCCGGGGTGCGGCTCCGTGAGGTTATTTGCTTTCAGCTTGGTTCAGGCGCTGGTTTGGGGAGTTAGGTTCAAATGATGGATAAAGTTCTTGAAGAGTTTCCGTCATTTATGTTCTCACACAGGCCCGGGATGTTCTCTGCCGCAATCTGGTGGCAGCCGTCCTCACACCGTCGGAGCAGAAGGTGGGCCCTGCTGAACCAGCCCTGGGAAGAGGGTGTGCGGGCTGCCACTGTCCTGGGGGGGAGGAGGGACACGCAGACTCTCCAGGATGGATGGACCTCGGCCCCTTCTTCTAAGCTTCTCATCACACCTTAAATTCCCCTCCTGCAATCAAAACAGTGTGGCATTGGCATAAAGACAGACAAATAGATCGGTGGAGCAGAATAGAGAGTCCAGAAGTAAACCCACACATATATGGACAACTGATGTTTGGCAAACGTGCAAAGACAATGAGATGGAGAAAAAATAGTCTTTCCAACAACTGGTTCTGGAAGAATTGTGTATTCATATGCAAAAAAAAAAAATGAACTTGGATTTATAACTTGCACCATATGTAAAAATTATCTCAAATTGGATCTAGACCTGAATGTAAAACTTAAAACTTGCAGAAGAAAGCATAACAGAAAATCTATTGCCTCGGCTTAGGCAAAGGTTTCTTACACATAACACCAAAAGCACAGCCCATAAAATAACAAATTGATAAATTGTGCTTCATCAAGATTAAAAACTCTGCTCTTTGACAGATTCTGTAAAGAGAATGAAAAGAAAAGCCATAGATGGGGAGGAAATCTTTGCAAAGCGTGTATCTGAAAAAAAACTGGTGTCCAGAATATATAAAGAACTCTCAAAAAATCAGCAATAAGTAACCCAGCTTTAAAATGGGGAAAAGTTAGCCAGCTGGATGGAAGGTATAAGGGTGGCAAGTAAGCATGAAAAGTTGCTCATCGTCCTTAGACATTCGGGAAATGCAAATTCAAACCACAGCGAGGCGACACTGCACACCTGTCACACTGGCTAAAATTTAAAAGACTAACCACACCCACCCAGAGTTGGTGAGTATGTGCAAAAGGTGGGTCTCTCGGACTCTGCTGGTGGAAACGTACAATGGTGCGCCCATCTCTTTTTAAATCCTCACCTGAGGATATTCTTTCCATTGCTTTTCAGAGAGAGAGGGGGAGGGAGGGAGGGAGGGAGGGGGAGGGAGAGAGAGAAGCATCGATGTGAGAGAGACACATCGACTGGTTGCCTCCCGAACTTGCCCCAACCGGGGTGGGGAGAACCTGCAACCCAGGTATGTGCCCTTGACCGAGAATCGAACCCAAGACCCCTTGGTCAGTGGCCTGATGCTCTAACCACTGTGGCCAGGCCAGTGTACCCATTTTTAGTATCTTAAAAAATTAGACATACACGTACCCTATACCCATCCAGTCCACTCCTAGGAAAAAAGACATATTTTCAAAGACACGTACACTAACGTTCCTAGAATCCAGCCCAAATCCCCATCAGCAGGTGAGTGGATAAATGAGCAATGACGACGGGATATTATGCAGCAATAAAAAGGAATGAAGTGTTGATCCATGTAACAATGTCAATGAATCTCAAAATAATTACAGTGAGTGAAAGAATCCAGACAATCCAGACAAAGAGGAGCACATAGTGTATGATTCCACTTATGGTAAAGTCTAGAAAATGCAAACTTACCTATAGTGACAGGAAGCAGAGCAGTGGTTGTTTGCAGGTAGCAGGGAGGGAGGGATTACACAGGAGAGGCACCGGGAACTTCTGGAAGGTATGTTTTCACTGTCTTGACTGGGCTGCTGTTCTACCAGCATATGCATATATCAAGTTGTCAGCTTTAAATAGACAGTTTTTTATATGTCAATAGGCAATTTATTGCATGCCAATGAATCTCAATAAAGCTATTTAAATAAAAAAATTCCTCTAACTGAGCAACTGTCAAGGGCTTTTCAGCAAAGCTCCCTTTATCAAAATCACAGATAAGATAGTTCCAAAAGCTGCAAATAAAAGGAGTCATTTGTACCAAATGAGAGAAGATTCTAGAACCTCGTGAGTTCTCTGTGAAGAGACTGAGTGAGGGGACAGAGCAGAGCGGGCTGGTTGGCATGTCCAGGAGCCTTCGCTTCCTCCCTGAGCTTGGCAGATGTGGGATGGCGGCCTTGGAGAGGTTGATCTCTATGTTCAAGGCCTCCTAGCGGTGGAAATACCCTGCGAGTTTACGTTGGACAAAGTTTGGTTTGAATTCTGGCTCCACCACACACTGGCCATTGCCTTTGCAGCCCTTGACCTCTCTCTCTCTTTTTAAAAAAATATGTTTTTATTGATTTTAGAGAGAGAGGAAGGGAGAGGGAGAGAAACATTGATGAAAGAGAAACATAGCTCGGTTGCCTCCCACATGCCCCCTCACTGGGGATCGAGCCCCCAATCCCGGCCTGTGCCCTGACTGGGAATCGACCTGGCAACTTTCTGGCTCATGGGATGGCACTCAACCAACTGAGCCACACTGGCCAGGGCTAGCCCTTGACCTGTTTGCTCCTGGGTGTCCTCTGTCAACACAGGGGGACGAGGAGCCCCTCGCACTGTGTGGGGGTGGTTAAGGTGCTGACGCCGAACAGGGCTGGGTAGAGCGGTGCCCAGCATGCCGGGCTCTTCCGTTCCCTCACTCTGGGTGTGAACCTCAGTCGACCAAGTCAGATGTGCAGGAAACCAGATTTTTGGTTGACCTTTCTGGTACTGAATTTAATTTCTACTTTGAGCCATCGATCCATTAGAGAGTAGAAATCAACCGATTTGGTTGGAACCTTTCCTCAGGGTAACTTCCAAGTTGTGGAGGGTTTATGTGGGGCTGTGGCAGAAGTGGGGGACCGAGTCTCACCCTGGCTGAGGTCTGCTCGGATGTCTTGACTGGCCTTCGGGGGACAGTCCATATGGCTCACAGTAGAGTCATTCCTCGGGCAACCTCAGCCCCCCGCAGGCCCGGCTCTCTGCTCCTACGTGTCCCACTCAGGGCAGCAGTGGGCACGGAAGTTCGGGGCGTGGGCCTGGCTTCTTGGCTGTGGGGTCCTGCTGTCTGAATTCTGTCTGATGCGGGGCCCCCATGATGAACCATACATGTGGGCACCCCTGACTGAATGCGGGGGGTGCCTGGTACAGTGACAGGCAGGGGCACCTCTGTTCACATCTCCAAATGTTAGCTTCCACCTGGTTCTCTGGCGTCTGGCGTCTGGTGTCTGGTGTCGAGGCCACGCCGGCACCCTGAGCCCACAGGTGCTGAGGCTGAGATGGCTGCGTCCGACCGTCTGCGCAGGGACCAGACCTGCTGAGTCCGCACCCCCTGTCCGTGGGCTCGGAGATGGCCCTGCCTGTTGCCTAGTGTCCTTTGCAAAGGTCAGGGCCCAGCAGAAAGGACTGAGGATGACTCAGGAGTAGAACTGGCTCCAACTCCACTTTCTGGGGACATGCGACGTGTTCTAAGGTGGCTTAATGGGTGGGCTAATAACCATTTGGAAGAGAATTTGAAGCTGGAAAATATTTATGGCAGAGCGATGTCATTCTGCCACCTTGTGGTAATGTCCCTGTGGTAATGCCCTTCTATGACTTCTTTTTGTTACAGTTGCCTGATAGAGAACGCCGACTTTTATTGAAAAGGGTAGTGTTTAATCCTAAACAGCGTCTTATTGACCACCGTTACACTTTCTAAGAAAAACAGATGATTCGCGTGTAAAGTACATCATTGAGGTCCATCTTTGAGGTGTGGGATACGGAAAATATTCATTCAACAAACATGTCTTTCTATACGCAAGGAGCAGTGCTGGGTTCTGGGGGAAATGCACATACAGTCTCTGTCCCCAGGGAGCTCAAAACATGCCAGAGGGTAAGGAGAGCTTACATAAATATTTATATTACAAGGCCAAACAATGTATGCGTCACGTGAGGAGCTCTGGTAACAAGGGAAGGGAGCAGATGAGAACATGGGAAACTGGACAGGCCCGTGAGGGAGGTGGCATTTGAGCCCAGGGAGGCCCCGAATGCAGGAGGGACATCTGAGGATCTGTGCGGCAGAAAGGTCCCCGGATTGGCCGTGGTGAGCAGTGATCTGCAAACTTTATTGACCATAGCGACAAAAAAAGTGAGCATGCGTTTCACTAAAAGGGGCGGCCCGGTGCCTCTGCCGCCTCCAGTGGGTTGCAGGCCCCTCCACGCCGGGTGCCGCCGGGCTACACGGGGACCGGCAGGGACACGGAGGGAAGGGAGTCACAGGGACCTGGGGCGGGAGGACAGTGCCGGCAGGAGCAGCGTGGACCTCGGCGAGGTGGGGACGGAGGGAGTGAGCAAGGGACCTGCCTTCGGAGACCAAACGAGTTTAGGCAGAAAAAACAGTTAAATTCCGAGCCCTTTGCTGGGAAGGTGATGACTCATTGACTGAAAGAGCATAGAAGGAAAAGCAGGTTTGGGGGGAAGATAAGGAGCGTGTTTTGTGTATATTGAGCACCGGGGAGGCCTGTTTAGCTTCCGCGGGACTCTGGAGACTTCTGAAGGCCGGAGTGGAGTGGCGTCACCTGACTCAGAGGCGATGGCCAAGTGTGGGAGGCAGGGTCTGCCCAGGGAAAGGCTACAGAGCGAGGGCAGAGCCAAGGACAGACTCCCAAGTGTGCCAACTCCAGGGGACGGCTGTGGCGTAGGTTCCCTGGGAGACGACCGAGCAGGTGCCTTGGGCGTGTCTCAGGCTCAGCGCCTGGAAGGCAGGAGGAGGCAGGACTGGGTGGAGGGCGAAGCTGAACAGGGATGTGCTTTCCACAGGTCTTAGCGGATCCCACGGGAGCTCTGATCCTGATGGCTCTTTGAGGGGTGTCAGTAGCTGGACTGGTTCCTACCAGCTCGTGGGAGTCACTGCATGTGTCTCCTCCCAGCTCCTCACTCGGTGATGTCAGCTTGCTCTTGAAACTGGCCATGGTGGGAGTTTGAAATCTCCCAACATTACAAATGAGGGCTTTTCCCCCAGAGAACCGGTTGTGAGATATTTACCATGATACACACGTGTGTCCTAAGGCTGTAAGGGGGCCCAGCCTTTTGTATCTTTGCAGCGACTAATGGTTGGGTGGGGCTGCCCCTGGAGAGGAGACGGGGCCTTGGGTAGGACAGCTCGCTTCAGGTGAGGACCACACCTGGAGAAGAACAGTTGTGAGCCTTCAGCAGACAGCATTCCCTGCACCCGGGAGATCGGGGCCTTGACGGCGAAGTGGGAGTGTGGGCAGGTACTTTATCACCTTTTGTGCAACAGCTGCATGCAGCAAGTTCGCCTCATCTGGAAACAGCGCCCCAGGGTCCTGGTTAGTCTCTTTTCCTGGGGAAACTTACCAGAGTAAGAGTGACCTCGCTGCAGGCAGTCTTGAGGCCACATGCTAGTCATCACCTCCCTCCTGTTCTGTCCATTCTCGACCCCTTTCCCCCACCAGCCAGGACCCCTGCTGGTCGAGGCAGCTTACCTGGCAGGGCGACCCAGCCCCTCATCTCCAGGGTTGGAAATCCCGGTCGGCGTGTCCTTCTCGGGCTGTGGCTTCTGCATGATGTCTAGTTACCATCACACTTGGGCGGGGGAACACCAAGAGACACCCTGTGGACCACTGGAGTACAAATCTGGTCGCTCATTCCCCTCCTGAGGATGGGGCCAACTGCCCCTGCTGGTATGATGGCCCCCTTCTGGTCAGCTCATCTCCTGACACAGGGACACCTGGCGGAAGCATTCCTTCTCTGGGAATCAGCGCCGCTCACCCCACAGGTCCACTTAAAAGGCCACAACCACACAATTACTAGGGTGGGGAGAGTAGAAAGGGGAGAGGAAGATTGTTCCAACAACAAGCGAAAGACATCATCATCATTCCCAAAATATTAGGAATGGTAATAATAGGCTGGATCTTACTCTTTAATTGTTCAGAGGGTGTTACTTTTGCCTCTCTAACTAGGTTGTGGATTTAAAAAAATCTTTATTGATTGCAGAGAGATGAAGGGAGAGGGAGAGAGAGAGAGAAACATCAATGATGAGAGAGTCACTGACTGGCTGCCTCCCGCACGCCCCTGACTGGGGATCAAGCCCGCAACTGGGCCTGTGCCGAACTGTGACCTCCTCGATCCTAGGCTGATGCTCAGCCGCTGAGCCACGGCCGGCCGGGCAGGTTGTGAATTTTTTGATGTTGTTTCTGACTTTCCATGGTGCTCACTACAGCTAACGAGGAATGGTAGAGGGCTGGTGTAGTAAATGCTAGATTAAATTACTTGATTCTTGCCACAGAAATGTTCACTGGATTGACTTGATTTTCAACTTCATAATGAATAGGCCGTAACGCTATTCTACTGCATGGCCCAGCTGTTCCTGTCAGGTCATTTTGCAAAAAACACCTGACCTAGGAGCTTCCTCCTGGCACCTGTCCCTCTTTTCTCACTCTGTGCTCAGGAAAAATAGAAGACACTCACTTGTTGGAATGTTACTTTCTCATTCATTTATTTATCAATTATTTCATTGAATTCTTCTATGTGCATAGCATTTCATTAGTCGCTTCTGACTTCAACTGGTACAACACAAGGGCACCTTGCTTTATCCAGAATAGGTATGTTCTCCATTGGGTATGTGCCTGGTCTTTATTATTATTATCATCATTTAAACAGGTTTATTGAGATATAGCTCACATACCAACACAATTTGCCTATTTAAAATTTTTTTTTCTTTCTGAGAATGCGCCTTTACGTTTCACAGGTAGGAAGTTAACTGTGAATTTTGAGACAGGAACTTCAGAATTTGGCGACAACAGATGCCAGATTGCAGGGCAGTTGGAGTGAAGTAGTACTGAGGAAGCCCAGTCCATGGGGGCAGCCCACACAGTCAAGAAGTTCGGTGAGGAGAGAACACAGGCCCATTCTTTTGGAGGCAATACATCAAGCTGGTTTAGAGGCAGGTGGGAAGCATTCCACAGAGAGGAAGAGAGGTTGGAAATGCCCAGGAAAATGCAGAACGCCTGACAGAACATCGTTATGAAAGGGGAGAAAGGGGCCAGCCCTACCTGTTGTGGCCAGGACCGAGCCTAGTTCCTCAGGGGACTCCTCCTCCAGAATAGGAGCTGAATGAAGGCCGCCTTTGAGGGAGCAGGCGGAGAAAAAGGAACTACCTGGTGGTTTCTATAGCCTCAGAAAAGCAAAGAGCAAGACCATTGGTGGGAGGGCAAGAAGACCGCTAAGGTGGGAAACTTAAGGAGCCCGCAGAGGTTTAGAAGAGCTACTGTGCACAAGTGTCCTCATTTGGAACGTGGTCTATGTCAGATGTCCTGGTTGTATTCGGCAAAACAGGGCAGGTACATGAGGGACACCTGACGTAGAACCTCCCACTGTGATGGGGCCGGTGTCCTCCAGACAGGCTGATGAAGAACACTTGCAGGGAAGGTGAAGGCAATCCAAGTGCATCCTATGGTGGAGTAGTGGAAAAAAGGGAGAAAAAGGAAGGCAAGAAGTGTTGCATCAGATCCCAAGGTACGTGAGAGAAACGCTCAGAGCCTAAGCACAAGGTAAAAGCCAAGCTGAGCCGTCAGGATGGACCAGGAGCTCAGACCAAACACAGGAGCAGGCCTGGGCATTAGAGATCCAACTGATGCTGTTCGGCGAACTCTGCTCTTTCACAACTTCCAAGGCTGCTTGGCTATGTTCCTATCGAGCCGTTCACAATTGTGGCCACTTTCTCCCTAGAGCATTTTAAAGATGTGCTTGGCCTTTGGCATCGACAAACAAGCAGGTGGCACAGAGAAATGTGTCACAGTCAGCAGAGCTCAAGGTCAATGTCAGACTCTAGCATAAGACAAGTTTAGAATCATGGAAAGGACCAAAGCGCTAAGGTGTTAGCAAAGCAGGCCTGGCACAAAGGGAACAGGTCCAAAGCTTTACACTAGAATCAGGGTTCGGTCTGAATATTAGTCCTTGAAAAAAAGGTAGAGAGACCACATACTAGAACTTGAGACAGAGAGGTAACTGGGATTTAAGGATATGACAAGTCTTGGGCCTTTCTCCTAACTAGTCACAAAAGTCATATTGCATTCATTGCTCCTTCCACCGTGACTTCTGGAAACTCTAAAAGGATTGAACCAGCAGCAGTAATGTCTAGGCTCAGGACACGGTGCATGGACTTGGATTCAGAATCCCAGGAGAGCCGACTGGCCAGAGTGAAGCCACATAAGATTCATGAACTAGGCTTAGAGCCTCAAAGCCAGGGGGGTAAAAATAGTCATCACAATAGCATGCAGAAGTAAAGACTAGTGGCCAAAAAGCAGGAATGTAGGCTATGGAAATGAAAGAAAGGAAAACCAGCAAGTTTTAAAAAGGAAATAGAAAAACTAACTTGAAAAGATATATGCACCCCCATGTTCACAGCAGCATTATTAATATTTAAATTTCTTAAGTATATTCACAGATATGTGCAAGTGTCACCAAGTCAATTTTAGAATATTTTCGGCACCTCAGAAAGAAATCCCATGACTTTAGCTACCATCCCCCTGCCCCACACCACCCCCCTCCCCATCCTTAAGCAATCCTTCATCTATTTTCTCTATAGATTTCCCTTTTCTAGACATTTTAGATAAGTAGAATCATATAATATGTGGTCTTCTGTGTCTGGCTTCTTTGACTTAGCATGATAGTTTCACGGTTCATCCATGTAGTAGCATGTGCCAGTATTTCATTCATTTTTTATGGCCAAATAATATTCTATATTCCAGCGTATGAATAGGCCACACTTTAGTTAGCCATTTGTCAGTTGATGGAAATTGGGGCTGTTTCCACCATTTGACTATTATGAGTAATGCTGCAATAAACTTGAGTTTTGATATGGGCATCTGTTTTTACTTCTCTTGGGTATATACCTAGGAGGAAAATTGTTGGGTCGCATGGTACTCATTTGAAAAACTGGCAGACTGTTTTCCAAAGTGGCTGCACCATGTCACAGTCCCAATGGGAAATATAGGAGGGCTCCAGTTTCTCCACACTCTTGTCAACACCTGCTATTATCTCACTTTTTTATTTTAGCCGTTCTAGTGAGTAGGAAATGGTATCTTGCGGTTTGAATAATATTTCCCTAATAACTAATGGTCTCAAGGAACTTTTCATGTGTTCATTGTCTATTCAGATCCTTTGTCCATTTTTTGATTGGGGTATTTGTCTTTTTTATAATTGAGTTGTAAGATGGTGCCTGGTCTTTTAGGGAAGCTAATATTTAAAGCAGCATACCTCAGTCTTGGGTTACATGGTCCTTAGGAGTTTCACATTTGTATCATGCTATTTTATTTTTATTTATTTCAGAGAGAGAGGAAGGGAGAGGGAGAGAGATATAGAAATATCAATGATGAGAAAGTCATTGATCGGCTGCCTCCTGCACGCCCCCCCCCCCCAGGGGATCGAGCCCGCAACCCGGGCATGTGCCCCAAATGGGAATCGAACCACAGTCTCCTGGATCATAGGTCGTAGCTCAACCACTGAGCCATGCTGGCCTGGCTGTATCATGCTATTTTTTTTCTTTTTAAAAAATACATCTATTGATATTAGAGAAACGAAGGTAGAGGGAGAGAGAGAGAGAGAGAGAAACATCAATGATGAGAGTCATTGATCAGCTGCCTCCTGCATGCCCCTGACTGAGGATCGAGCCCACAACCCGGGCATGTGCCCTGACCGGGAATCGAACCACAATCTCCTGGATCCTAGGTCAATGCTCAACCACTGACGTATCATGCTATTTTTAACGTGATGCACGAGGCCTCACAGAATAATTAAGTTCCCAGATTCCTTTCCAACACAAGAATTGTAACAACCCACAGTGGTCACATGAGCAATGTCATGCTCATCAGGAGCCGATGCTGTGGAGTTTTCTAGAGCGAGACCAAGGACCCCAACCCCAAGGCCATAGCCTCATCTCAGGCAGCCATAGTTCCTGAGCTGGACGCATCCAGCGTGCACTCAGCCTCAGATAATATACCGAGCCCTAGTCGGTTTGCCTTAGTGGTTAGAGCATCATCGGCCCTCAGGGTCCTGGGTTCGATTCTGGCCAAGGGCACATACCTAGGTTGCAGGCTTGATCCCCAGCATGTGCAGGGGCATGTGCAGGAGGCAACCAATCCATGTGTCTCTCTCACATCGATGTTTCTCTCTCTCTCTCTCTCTCTCTCTCCCACTCTCTCTGAAAAGCAATAGAAAAAACATCCTCCAGTGAGTATTAAAAAAAAAAAGAATATACATTGAAGGAAGCAGTTATTGAAGACCTACAGGCCCCCTCATTGCCCCTAAAAGATTTCAGAGGGGAATGAGACAGGACAGTAAGCCAGGACAAGTGGAGTAGGGAAACAGACAAATAGTTAAACCGCCAAGCAGTAAACAAAAAAAAAAATTCTATCTTCCCTAACTAAGGACACTTAAGAGTAAATGGTTTGCACTTCTCCCCAGCCAAAGGTTAAATAGCTTAAGTCACCTACTCAGGGAGATAGGAAGCAAAAATCCAATCAGTGCCATTCATGCCAACCACACCCAAGGACGGATGAAGTTAAGGGAATAAATCTCTTTTTGGTGCATCAGCATAAAGCTAATGAATATTCTATCAAGAGCCTCCCCTAAGGCTTCCCCTGAACTCCTAGCCTTTAAAACCCTCAAGACAGCCCGGCTGGGCGTGGCTCACCGGTTGAGATCCAGGGGATCGGGGTTCAATTCCCGGTCAGGGCACATGCCCGGGTTATGGGCTCGATCAGTGACTGTCTCATCATTGATGTTTCTATCTCTCTCTCTCCCTCTCCTTCCCTCTCTCTGAAATCAGTAAAGATATATATATTTTAAAAAATAATAAAATAAAATAAAACCCTCAAGACAAAGGACCCAGGGAGTGCTCTCCTTCCCACGCCTTTCTTCCCTCTCAGGTGTGCATCTCCTAAACTCTAAGGGTCCCCACAAGACTTGCAACCAGGGCAGCTCAACCCCCTGAACCTGTCTCCAAGGCCCCCTTTTCTCTGATTCTCTAGTGAGCCAAAGCAGCTCCACCCAGGCTCATTTCTTTCCTAGAACATTTCTAGGGAGCCAAAGCCGCCCCGCCTAGGCCCTCCCCTGTTGCTTCTTCTATCCTCAGACTTCACAGTGAGCCAAAGCAGCCCCACCCAGGCTCATTTCTTTCCTAGAACATTTCTTGAGAGCCAAAGCAGCCCTGCCTGCGCCCTCCCCTATTGCTTCTTCCATCCTAAGCCCTTCCTTGTTTCACTGTCCCTAGCTCTAATCAACATACTCTCAAAATAAAATCTAAAAGAAAGAATATAAAGTGACATGCCTAATCTTAGCAACTTTGGTGACCATTTATTCATTCAACAAGCAGTTGACATTTTGTTGGTGGTGAACTATGAGAATAATTTGTAAGGCAAATTATTGACTTCATTTATGGCCTCTGTAAATGCACTTTCTTATTTGAAAAGAGACCACCTGTATTGCCAACACGCTTCAGCATTCTTCAAGCTAGACATAATCTGCTCCATCTTCTCATGTTTTTTATTATTTATCCTGCTCTCTCCAGGGTCTTCTTCAGCAAATCTGCAACTTGCACGGAGCGTGCGCTATGCTGGGGATGCACCGCTCCGTGTCAGAACCTCGCCAGCAGGGGCGCAGGAGGCCGGCTTATCCAGGCTTCCCGGGGCCCGGGCCGCGGACAGCATCCCGCCTCGACCCGGCCGCTCCCTCCTCCGAGTCACTCGCACTGCTTGCTTTTCTCGTATGGAAGTGTTTCAGGCTGTGCGGGTGCTGGCCTCTCCGGGTTTTGGCCTTGCCCACTCCCGTCTCTTGACTTCGGCTGGTTTTCTCTCCTGCGCGCCGTCCTGTGAAGCCTTCTCCAGATCCGCTGAGCAGTTAGTCACCTCCAGCCTTGAACTTCCAGTGCGCCTTCTGGAGTCCTTAATTATGCTGCTTTTTAGGTTGTCTGCTCATTTGTTCAACAAACATTTGGCAGGTGCCCGTGATATGTGGGTGCTGTGCTCAGATGAGAGGTGTCATTGCGAGCACAATAGGAAAAGTCCCCGCCCCCAGGGAGCTCACAATCCTGGCGGGCAACATGTCATAAATAAACAAGTGGCTGTAGAGTGTGAAATGCTGTGGAGTAAAAAAGCAAAGCAAATAGAGGAGAGGAGAGGAGAGGAGAAGAGAGGAGGGGAGGGGAGAGGAGAGGAGAGGAGGGGAGAGAATAAGATGTGGGGAGAGTGACTCTTAGCTCAGCTGCAGGGGCCTCACCGAACTTGAGAAGGCGCCAGTGTGCTCTGCCGGGCGGGAGGGAGCTCCTGGCACAGGAACCGTACACGTAAGCCTTGAGTCTGGAAGGAACTTGGCAAGCATGCCGGTCACAAAGGAGACCAGTGGGACAAAAGGTTAAGGGAAGGTGGAACCGGGGGAGGCAGCCCGGGTTCACGGTCCCGTTGGCCTCCGGGTTTCAATGAACCGACGGGAGCAAGGGGGAACTATTGTACCGGCTTAGGAGGAGATCGCATGACCCGATAAAGGCATCCGTTTCTCCATCTGCTGACATGGATGCGCAGAAGAGGGACTTCTCTACCACTGAGCTCCACTGGCTGACAGCCTTTCGTTTCTTCTGATGGGGAACTTTGTCCTGCTATGGCTCGGTTCCCTCCAGGTCACAGTCCCTTTCAGGAAGCTGCTTGGTTAAGTTGAGGTTTCTCTGACCTAGCTCCCTTCTCCTTTCTCCCCAGACGGCGCCTGAGTTCAGGCTCCCACACTGTTGTGCAGTGAGGGAGGCACTTTGTGGTCCTTGGCCTTCTGGTTCTTGCTGGCTTCCTGAGAGGTACACTGTCTCCCAAGGCCCCCTGTGTTGGGCTGACTTTGGTGGTCTTTATCCCAACCAGAAGAGCCTACTTGAGACCCCTGGACCTCTAGCTATTTTGGCCATTCCCTTGTGCACCCCAACCCTGTGAAGCTTCTCTCAAGCCCACCTGCCTGAGCAGCCCAGCTTTGCTGCCCAACCATTCAGGTGCCAGCCATCCTGTGAGCTCAGAAACTCTCTCTGGGATTTACTGCCACAGGGGCTCTGCCCTGAGAGCCAGGCATTATTCCATGTGCCTGGATTTTCTTTCACCCTTTCTTCGCTCTCCCATCCCAGTAGTCAGCCCAGAAGGTAGGGTGCTGGGTCCCTTCCCAAAGACCCCCAGCACCTAACCTGATAATGACTCTCATTTCCCCTCTCACCTGTAGGTGGCACTCTGCCTTTGGGGTGGGCGATGGCTCGGTGTGCTCCAGCCTGCCTCCCACTCTGAAGGCAGTTTCTGAGTCCTGGGAAGTGTAGCAGGCTCAGTATATGCCACCCCCGGGGGGTTAAAAAGGAGTTCCATCTCAGCCAGCCTGTCAAAAGTGAGGTTTCCCTTCATGCCCCCAGCCCCACCCCCTGGGCGCTCACCCACAAGCACCCCAGTCCTCCATTCTAGGGGACTTGGGAGAGTTCTGGGCCCTCTGACAACAGAATGGGAAGTGTGGAGGCACAGGTGTGAGTTGACTAAAACCAGCTACTTGGCGGGCAGCAGGCTGGTGATCCTCAGCAAAGGGCAGCGGGAGGCGGTCTCCCCACCCGGTTCAGCTTGAGGCTGCCTGGGGAGGCCTTCTCTTGCTTGCTCCCAGGGGACCCCCTCCTTCCTCTCCCCTTCCTCTCCGCTTCCTCAGCTCCCGGCATATTTATCTCAGCTCTGGGAGCTACAAACTAGCTCTGTAAATCTGCCTCCGGAACCTTCCGTCTGAACCTGGCAGACAAGTATTTGCAAAGTTTGTTTCTGGTGCAAGTGGGCGACTCAGGCCCCAGGGAGGAGAGGCCCCAAGGTCCATGGGAAGGACTTTTGGGTGGGGGTGGGGGTGGCGGTGGGGGTGGAGAGCTGAGAGGGAAATTCACTGGCAAGTGCTTTGAAATCTGAATCTAGAGCCTTCTAAACATTCTAAAACTTCCCAGTGGCTCCCAGGGAGCAGCGGAGGGTGGAGGGAGCCCAGCCAGGAGGCTAGAGCTGAGGGTGGCCTGGCCCGAGGGTGGCCTGGCCTGAGGGTGGCCCTGGCGAGGGAAGCGCAGAACTCTCGAGTGGTCTGTTTTGTGTTCGTGGACCCTGCTGTATTGTGTGCCTCTAAGTCAGGGACCTTATTATGTTTCCATATTCCAAGGACCCTTGGAGACTAGTTCTGCATGTTTGTGGAATTTGCAAACGGTTCTTTCAGTCCATTAACCTTTCTCAGCCTTTCGGGGTCATCTTGATTATAATCTTGTTCTGCCAAAGACTAGCCATTCCACATAAATTTTGATTAACGGCAACAACTAGCCAAAGAAAGCAGATGTCTTTTGTAAACGCTCTCAAGACCTATTTTATCTCCAGAATAGCCAGCTCCTGAGGGAATGCCTCCAGGAAGGGACCTGTTTGTAAGTGATGAGACAGTTAAGGAAACTGGGTAATTAAAGGGGAATGTGCATTGCTGTTCTTTCTTGAAAGGTGTCTGGTTTCTCTCTTTAGCCGAAAGCCAGCAAGTTCCAACCTTCATTTGGGAAAATCAGAGTCTGCTTGGCCTTGGCAGAGCCCACGCAAGCTGTCTCCCTCGCGTACCAGAAAGGGAAGATTTGCTGAAGGAATGCCAAGGTCAACGGGAGACACACCCCTGGTGCTTGTGTGCCTCCTGCCGAGATTTTCTGTCTCTTTGGTGGCCAGTCTGCCTCTGCTCCCGGAACAATTGCACCATCTGCATCGAGTCTGCGGGACAGGAAACCGTGAGGCAATAATCCATATATAATCAGTCCAGCCCACCCAGACTTTTTTAATGTCTGTAACCCCTATAGCATACTCTCGGGAAACAGAAAACCATGGTCAGAACTCCCAGTGGAGCGATTTTACAAACTCTAGGATTGCTTGGAGGGAAGCGTGGGTTCAAGGTGGAAAATCAAGTTCGGAGCAAATGGGAGAGTGAGAATCGCTGGTTTGCAGGGGCCGCTTCCTGGAGCAGCAGCCTGTAGCTGGGCATTTTTCTTAACCTAAAGGAAAGATGATTCTTCCTTGACAGTGTCTGGGCCCGGCGCGGGGAAGACGTTGCTCTTGCTTGTTTCGCCACTGCGATTCTGAACAGGGACGCCGGCAGGACCTACTGGAACAGACCCACTGGGAAAACGTGTTCTGAGCAGTCCTCGCCACTGCTCAGGGGGCTTTATGACAATGTAATGAAGACTGCAGGGGACTCACGGATGAACGCAGGAGAGATGATGTCTCACCGTGCACTTGGAAAGTAAACACAGAATCATCTAGATCTGGGGTTCCTAAACCTTCTGGTCTCAGGATTCCTTGGTACCTTAAAAATTATTGAGGCCCCCAAAGTGGTTTCTAGAGTTGTATCTATTGGTATTTATCATATTCAAAGTTGAAACAGAAATTTAAAAGACACATCAGGAGAAGGCTCCCACATCCAGCTCCATCAGGAAAAAGTTCTCACATCTAGATCGATCAGGAAAGGGCCCCCACAGCCAGATCCACCAGGAAAAATCTCACACAGCCAGATCCACCAGGAAAAATCTCACACAGCCAGATCCACCAGGGAAAGCTCACACAGCCAGATGCACCAGGAAAAGCTCACACAGCCAGATCCACCAGGAAAAATCTCACATAGCCAGATCCACCAGGAAAAGCTCACACATCTAGATATGTGTCACTGGTCAATCTCTCTTGCCAGGTTGATTTGACATCCAATAAGCGAGTGCTGTTACGTGCTCGGTGTGGTACTAGATCCTATGGAGGACGTGCTAATATCATGTGGGCACAAAACACATATAAAATGTAGCCCATCTCTGAGTTTACCAAAATAATTGCACAAAAATGGAATATTAACTAACGATACAAGTTAGCATATGGCAAATGCCAAAAGTGAAGACTGTCCTTGGCATCAGAGCAGAGGCCACTGGAAGCCAAAGAAAATTATGGAGAAGGGGGGTTTGTGCTCGGCTGAAAGAAAAGATGGTCAGTTTATAGGGAAAAAATGGACTTGGACTCCGAAACTCGACTTCAGCTGGAGTCCCAGTTCTGTCATCAATCAGATGTGTGAACTTGAGCCCGTTACAGAACTTCCAGGGTTTGGGAACAGCGTGCGCGGGGACATCTCCAGGCGGGCTGATGCCAGCTCCGGCTCACCAGGTGCACGGCCGGGCAGCTCGCCCACCCTCTCCTCCCTCATGCCCCACGTGCCCGACCCCAGAGTCCCGCTCCCCGGTGTGGCGGGTCCCACCCGGCCCGCAGCACTACTCGAAGTCTCACATGTTTCCGAGCTGCTGGCAGGCTCGCCCTTTTCTAGTGTTTCCCCACCAAGCCGTTCTCCCTGAGCCTCCTTTGAGGTCTCCAGACCCCCCTCCCGCCCTCGGAGCCAGGCCCCCCGCTTCCTGTTCTGCAGCCCCAGGCAAGTCGCTTTAACCTCTTGTCAACCGCAGTCTGCTCATGCGTGAAACTGAAGGCAATAATGCCTTACGGGCTGTTGTGAAGGTTAATGATTGTCGGTGCCCCAGTTCCACACAACACTTGGCACAGTGTAGGCCCTGATACATTAGAGAGGCTATTTATTAATTTATGATCAGTCTCTGTATACTGTACCTATGACACAGTTGCAGGCAATGCAAGTTATGAAATGTCATATTGGATTAATTTATTTCTTTGTCTCGAATTTCAAATCATCACGAAACTGGGTCATCATGGAAACATAAAAAAAGAAAGAGACAGGAAAAAAAAATATTGCTAGTTGCGCTAAACCTCCCTGGGGGCAGATAAGAGCTGGGGAGCGTGAGAGTGTAAGTGTTTAAACTTTATAAGGTACTCAGCACTTTCTGTTTTTACTAAATAACCACACATCCCTATTTCTATCTTTCCCCCCTATTTGTGCCTTTTTCATGCTAGAGAATGTTACTTTTGAGGACTAGTAATACCTAGCATGTAATGATTTACTCGGGGACCGAAGTTGTTTAGTTAGAGAAGACCGATTTTTGACTCCAGCCCCACACCCCCCAACTCAAGTTTCTGCATTGCTATTTTCCAGAAACCAAAGAAAGGAAGGAAAGAAGGGAGGGAGGGAGGGAGGGACTGCTTTGTAGGAAACTTCAGTGCATCACTTTGACAGGCTAATAATTACTGTTGGTTTCCTTCTCTAAGTTTTTTCTTATGTGGGTTGGGAATCTCAAGCTAAAAGAAATAATAGTTTGCAATTTTGAAAAATTATTGATGGTTATGGCCAGAGGGAGGGGGCGGGGCTGGGTGGAGGTGAGTAAAGGGGGGGAAAATGGGGAACATCTGTAATAGTGTCAACAATAAATTTTTAAAAATTATTGAAAAGAAATGAAGGGTTTTCATTTTCAATGGAATACGGGAGTCAAAGGCCTGTGTGCACAGTCAATGTGACTGACACCCAGGGGTGACTTGGGGGAGGGGTTTTTGGTGATAATTTCAATATTACCAATGTTCATATTGGTAGAGCTTATTTATTTATTTACTTATTAAAAAAATTTTTTTTTAATCCTAACCTAAGGAGTGAGGATATTTTTTCCATTGATTTTTAGAGGGTGGAAGGGGAAAGAGAGAGAGAGAGGAGAGAGAAAGATCGATGTGAGACACATCAACTGGTTGCCTCCCGCACACACCACGATCGCTCGGGGGCGGAGATGGAACTGGAGACCCTCTGGTGTGCAGGCCGGGGCTCTACCCACTGAGCCCGCTGTCCAGGGCTTTTATTTATTTTTCAGTTACCATTGACATTCAATATTATTTTATATTAGTTTCAGGTGTGCTTTATAATTTACATGCCATGGTTACATTATCCACGAAGATATCATAACTACCCTTTTAAGGAGGTTTTCACTCAGGATGCTTTTAGCTGAAATAACAGATGACCCAATTCAGAGTTAATAAAGAGAAGTTGGAAGGGTTTTTTTTAGCTCACATGAAAAGAAGTCTAGAGACAGGCTCTTCTCTCCCTTCCACGTTGTCAAATTGTTCCCAAAGCTGGTAGGATAGCAGCCAGTGGGAATCGGCCTCTAAGGTTCTTGTCCACATCTGGGCTGGCTTTGTGCAGCAGCATTTTCTTTTTTTTCTTTTTTTAATATAGGAGATTTTTTGTTTGTTTATGTTTTTACTGATTTTAGAGAGAGAGGAAGGAAGAGGGAAAGAGAGAAACATCGATGAGAGAGAAACATCATCAATTGGCTGCCTCCTGCATGCCCCCTACTGGGGATCGAGCCCACAACCTGGGCATGTGCCCTGCCCAGAACTGATCCGTGACCATTTGGTTCATGGGCTGATGCTCAACCACTGAGCCACACCAGCATTATCTTAAGAGCAAGGATGCTGACTTCCCAGAAGCCTCCAGTAAGGCCTCATTGGCACAGAATGGCTTAGGCAAGCCCATTGCTAAACTCATATGGCCCAGGGGATAGACAGCTTTGATTCACTGAGACTATCAGCTGGTGTGTAATAGATATTGAGCACTGGACCACAATGTCCTCTACACATGTCCACTTTCTAGATCAGGGGTTGGCAAACTAAAGCCTGTGCACCAAATCTGGCTGATGGCCTGTTTTTGTAAATCACACAAAAGCCAACTGAACGTGGTATAGCAGTCTGAGTCCAATCAGGAGATAAAAACAGGGAAAGTGTAATATAAAGAATTATTAACGCCCCAACTGGGTGGCTCAGTTGGTTGCAGTGTTGTCCTGTATGCCAAAAAGTTTGTGGGTTCGATTCCCGGCCAGGCCGTGTACGGGAGGCAACCGCTAGATGTCTCTCTCTCACTCTCTCTTTCTCTAAAAAAATCAATAAACATCCTTGGTAAGGATTTTAAAAATTAATTAATAAAAAAGGAATTGTTAACTATAAGGAAACTATGCGGCACCCTAGAGCCCTAGGGAGAAGACCAAGATAAGCTTGGAAGGGGTTCAGGTCTCATTACAGAAGGTGTGATTCAGGTCATCGAATAGCAGGGAAGTTCCCTGGAGTGGCCAGGCTGGCGCTGGTCTACAGTTGCAACAGGTCACCCTCTGGGTGCAGGTGGGGAGCAGGGGACCAGCGGCCAGTGGTGTGGCTGTGCGGGACCCAGCAGGAGAACCACTTCTCCCACAAGATCTCTCCAGGGTGTGTTCTACTCAGAAAGCTTAACATCACGCTCACTTTAAAGAACTACTTGAAAGAATTTCTTTGTTCATCACAGAGCATATGTTGAAGGGTGCATTCAAAGCTGAGAGGCAATAAATGATTAACTAACACACACGGCTTAAGCAAATTTATTTATTGCGCCACAAAGCCAATGAGCAGATAGCGGCCAGTGCTAGGGTTTTGGTGAAGTGGTCAACAATGTCTTTGAGGATCCTGACGTTCTCCATCTTTCTCGCACTATTGGCCATATCTTTCCTCAGAGTTATGGGGGCTATAGCAGCTCCAGTGCTTTTCGTAGACAGTATTACTTCACATACACACGCACACGCACGCACACAAAGGGAGGGGTTCCCACTCTGCATTCCTTCTTATTAGAGAGGGAAACATTTTGCAGAGGCTCCCAGGAGACTTCCCATCAATTTCCATGGTCACGACTGGGTCGTATGCCCTCCCTCTGCTTGTGAGAATGGCTGGGCACCTTTTGCCCCTTTGTTGGGAGGTGGGCTTTGCCAGGAGAAGGGAGTGCCCGCAGGAAGGCAGCCAACCATATCTGCCCCGTGCCTCTGTCCCCCTTCCCCACATTCCCATGGCCACTGCCCTTGGGAGTCAGTCACAAGGTACCTAGGTGTTCTTGAAGTCACAAGGCCTGAATGCTACTCTTGGCCAGTGTTAACCAGTTCTTGGGGAAAGGCACATGGCTTTCTGCTGTCTCTTTTGTCACCTTGATTCTGATACTTTCACTGAAGCAGCTTCTGGTCGCTCCTGCAACCAGATGGGTAACTGTGAGCATCTCTCTCTCAGTCTCCAGATCTCTCGATGAGGAGGAAGTTTATGAGTTAAAATTATGGGCTTTTGTACCAGATCATACAGTTCATATTGAAGTTCTGTCTTATTATTTGCATGACCTTGGCAAGGTATCTAATTTCTTTATGTCTGAAGGTCTCATCTTTTATTTATTTTTTATATGTTTTTATTGATTTTTTTTGAGAGAGAGGAAGGGGCAGAGAGAGAGAGAGAAACATCGATGTGAGAAACAGCCATCCGTTGCTTCCCGAATGCACCCTGTCTGGGGATCGAACCCACAACCTGGGCATGTATCCTGACCAGGAATCAAACCAGCAACCTTTTGATGCACAGGAGGACGCGCCATCCAACTGAGCCACATTGGCCAGGGCTGAAGGTCTCATCTTTTAATGAGGACAAGAGCAATGCCTATCTCATAACTATGCTATGATGAGCGAATGCAACAACGCAGACTGGTCTTTAATAAGTATGATTTTGTCAGCTATTATTGTTCCTCACTTTACATCCAAGAAAATCTAAATTTTTAAAAAATTATAAGCAGCCATATATATATATATATATTTAAATATATCTTTACTGACTTCAGAGAGAGAAAGAAAGAGGGAGAGAGTTAAATATCAGTGATGAGAGAGTCATTGACCGGCTGCCTCCTGCACGTCCCCAACTGGGGATCAAGCCCACAACCTAGGCATGTGCCCTGACCGGGATCGAACCTTGATGTCCTGGATCCTAGGTCGATGCGCAACTGCTGAGCCATGCCCAAAAATCTACATTTTAAGTGGCCATCTAAGATTCTGTAGGAAATGACCCTAATAAAATTGTTCCAAACTTACATTAAAATGGTCTATGGTCCCTATTAAGCCAGGAACTACTTGAAGGAAAGACTACATTTAATGAGGCCAGGATGTAGCACAATCTTTGGCCAAAGTAGTTTCTTTCTGTTCCCATATGGTTTTCACTCAAGAAAAAAGGTCTTGTTCGTTAGGTAGCTCCTGCCTGTTTCTCCCTGTGCAGTGTCCTTTCTCTGTCCCCTACCCCATCCTTCCAGGCTCTGCTCAAACACAGTCTCCTCTGGGACGGGATCTCCTTCCCAACTCTCTTTTGAAAGACGTCGAACCTCCATAGGGGTTGAAAGGCTAGTACAAGAGCACGGATACCATCTTCACCTATGTTTAGCAACGGGGCTAGCATCTCTGAGTCTCTTTTCTTGAAGGTTTGCTGCAAAATTTAAATGAAATACAGGAGAGTTAGTTCCTATACCATTTGACTTTAGAGTTTCTAATATACAATTTTTATCCAAGTTTTTTCCAATTGTCCTCAAAGTGTCCCTCATTCCTTCCTTTTTTCGGACCCAGGCCCCAGGTAAGGGTCATGCGTTGCATTTTGTCTTGTTTTAATCTCCTTTAATTCAAGACAGTGTTTCTCAGACCCTCACGTGTGTGAGAATCCCCTGGAGGGCTCGTTAAAACAATTTTCTGGGGCCCATCTCCAAAGAGTTTGAGTCACTAGGTTAGAGTGGAGCACGTGAGCTGGCATTTCTGACAAACTGGCAGGTGATGCCAAAGCTGCTCGTCCAAGGACCACACTTTTGCAAACCACTGATCTAGAAAAGGGGTTGCAAACTTTTCCTGTAGAGGGCCAGATGGTGAAATAATCGACGCTTCTTGGGCTTTGTTGCAACTCAGCTCTGCCACTGGAGACAAAAGAAGCAGCGAAGAGATAGGAACACAAATGGGTGTGGCTGTGTTACAATGACACTTGACTTTCGAAACAGCTCAGCTGCCTGGCCAGAGCTGGCCCTCAGCCTGCTGTTTGCTAGCCTGATCTAGAGTCTACTCCTGCCTCTCCTTTTATTTATTTTTTATTTATTTATTTGTGTGTGTGTGTGTGTGTGTGTGTGTGTGTCTTCCAGAGCACTGGCATTTTTGAATTGTCCAGTTCACTTTTCTCCTAGACTGTTTCACAATCTGGATTTCATTGTTTCATTCTGGTTATATTTAGGTTACATGCAGGCAAGAATATCACATAAGTGATATTGTGTACTGTAGGCAAAAATTGTGAAAGACTTTGAAATGGACCAAACAGCCCGGCTAGGCGTGGCTCAGCGGTTGAGCATTGACCTAGGATCCAGGACATCGCGGTTCGATTCCCCGTCAGGGCACATGCCCGGGTTGTGGGCTCCATCCCCAGTAAGGGACGTGCAGGAGGCAGCCGATCAATGACTGTCATAATTGATGCTTCTCTCTCTCTCTCTCTCTCTCTCTCTCTCCCTTCCTCTCTCTGAAATCAATAACGATACAAAAACAACAAAAAAGAAATGGACCAAATATATTATTGAGTAACTTCAATGGAAAGCTGGGCATTGTCTAGTGCACCCTCTGGGTTATCTAATTCGATGTGGGTCTGTGTCTTTCATTGTCTTCGAGCTATTTTACAACTGTAATTTGTAGACTACTGATGGTATTGTCTATGATTCTTCCCTTTAGAAATGCAAATAGTTTCCATTAGACATACAGTTGAATTTTGACCTATGGCTATTGACCAATCTTCCATTAGGCGTCCTGACTGCCCATAGTATGTGTTGGATTCTACTTTGAACCAGTTGTAACATGTTCCTGGTTCTTACATTAATGAATGAGTTGAATGATATCTTTGACACGGGTTCATCTTACATCTGCATCTGAGCCATGACTGCACTCTTTTAAATATTATCCTTTGGCAGTGCTTTTCATCTCATCACTTTAGGAAGCAGACAGTGTTAGTTCTTTACAAATATTGGTGATACTAATTTAAATCACTTGATGAAGGTGGTTCTACTAGACCACTGTAGTGGTTCTCTTCCACTATAAAGATATATATCCTCTTAGGAAAAAATACTTCGAGAAAAAGTGAATATTCCAGTTTGCAATAATTTTTCACCTAGTGGTTTGAGTATCCCCTGAAGATCTTTACCTGTATCAATTATAACATTGGAACAGAAAAATATGAACCCGAGGGGGAGCAGAATATGCTACTCCAAAATGAGCTACTTTGGCACGTGGGTTATTCTGAGCTGAAGGCAATCAAGACCCAGCAGACTCAAGAAAATCCTTTACCTCTCCCATAACTGTCTAAAAGAATTTAGATAGGGGGCCTGACTTGAAAGAGAGCTATTACCAGAGATAACTTTTTAATCTCAAAGACTTAACTGCAGCTCAGGGCAAATATCTGGTTATCAAGCTCCTGCTCTTCTTACGGTTCTGGGAATCAACCCTCCTCTCCTTTGAAGCCCCAGACCCCATCCCATTCCTTAGCTCAGGATGGCACATAAGCCTCAATTGCCTGACCTTTGGGTCTCCTTTTTTTATGGGGCTCTGATATGGACATTAAATTTTTTTTTTCTCCTCCTGCTAATCTGTTTTATGTCAATTTAATTAGTAGGCCAGCCAAACAACCTAGAAGGGTAGAAGAAAATTTTTCTGCCTGGACAAATCCTTTCTTGATGCCCCGAGTTGTACATCTCAGTCCCCCCCCCCCTCCCCCTGGAGCCACTGGAACACTTTCCTCTCTTACTCTTTGGCAGAGCACAGTGGCTAAGCCACGTGCCCTGAGACCGGCTGGCTTGGGCTCAGACCCTGGCTTTTGCACTTACTAGCTTCGTGTCTTGAAAGCCTTTTAACCTCTTTGCGCCTCAGTTTCCTTAAGCAGAAAATGGTGCAATAAAGATACCCCTCTCACAGGGTTGCCTTAGGGTTAAATGAGCTAAGTAAAAGCACCTTTATGTGGCACGGCACATAATTACCTCCTCAACGAATGTTAACTATTATTGAATCATGATTATTTGCATTTGTTTCAACTCCAGCTTTGCCACATCTCGGCTGCTTAACGTTCTGCGCCTCCGCCCTCCCGCAGGCGCCGGCTCCGGCGTGCTGAGCGGTAAGTGTCGGGGCGCAGCTGCTGCGAGGCGATCACGCCGGGCCGTGTGCTCGCTGCGCCAGGAGGTAAACTGAGTTCAAGTCGTTTTACTTTCACTCTGCCCAGCTCTGAGACGTCCACACGGAGCGAGTTCAGCAGAGGATTTGAACAGAGGGGCTGGGAGAGCGTTGCCGAGCCGCACTCGCGCCACAGTTACACTTCTGCCTCCTTAAACGTCACGGTCCCACAGCGGCGCCCCATCCCCTCGGCGGGAGCCCCGCTCGGGGAGGAGCACCCCGCAGCCGGTTGTGAGGGGCGCTGCGGGCCCAGGTCGGGGCCCGGGGCGGGGCAGGGCCGGGCGAACAGCCGCGCGGGGCCCCCGCGGGCACGCGAGCCCTCCTGCGCCCGCCCTGCCTGTCCGGGCTGGGAAATGGTCACTCGAAGTTGGGGAGCGCCCACGTGGCGACTCGGGGCGCCCGCTGGGAGAAACTGCGGCCGGGGCCGGGGCCGTGGCCGCCCGCGCCCCCGCCCGCACCTGCGACGGCCACAGTGCCACGCCGCTCCTCGCCCCACGCGTGGGACGCTCACGTGACCGGGCCTGGGCGGAGCCGGGAGGGCGGGGATCACCTGAACAAGGGAGTCACGTGAGCGGGGCGGGGCGGGGGCGGTGCCGCCGGCGGTCACGTGACGCGGTTCCGGGGCCGCCGCCGCCGCCGCCGCCGAGCCCAGCCGAGCCGCGCGCCCCTCGGGCTCTCACTCCGCTCCCGCTCCTCTCGCGCTCCTGTCCGCCTCCACCCTGGCGGCGCTCCCATGTCCCGGGCGCGGCCCCCGGCAGCCGCGCGCCGCTAGCCCCGCGCCCGCCGCGCAGCCCGGGCCCTGCGCGATGGGGGCCGCCGCCGGCCGGAGCGCCCACCTGGGGCCCGCGCCCGCCGGCCGCCCGCTGCGCTCCCTGCTCCTGCTGCAGCTGCTGCTGCTCGTCTGGGCCCCGGGCGCCGCGCGGGCCCAGGGCGCCGAGTTCCCCGAGCTGTGCAGGTGGGTGGCCCGCCCGGCGCAGGCTTCGCTCGCGGTGCCCCCGGCGCGCAGCGGGAATGGGTGGGGGGCGGGGGCGCTCGGGGGGAGGGTCTGGGGTCCCCGAGTCGCCTCCAGTCCAGGTTTGGGTCCCCCTCCCCGCCCCCGAGGGAAAGTTGCCCGCGTGATGGTGAAGGAAGAGACACGGAAGGAGGGGTCGTGCGCGCGGGCGGGGCGCGGGGGGCGCGGGGCGCGCGCCGCCCCGGTGCTGGCCCGGGGGCCGCTGCCTGGCCACTTGTGGCTGTCACCAAGTCCGCGGTCGCTTTGTGTGCGACTGCGGGCTGCCGCGACCCGGCCGGGGGGCGCGCCGCGGGCACCCTCGCGCCCCGCGCCTGCCCTCGCGGGGCGCGCCTGCGAAAGTTGGAGGGCGCAGGAGCTACGGCTTCGCTTTGTTCCCACTGCGCGCTGCCTCCAAGTTCCAGCGGCGGGGCGCGCCGAGGCCCCTCCGTGTGCAGAGGCTCGCGCCCAGATGGCCTTGGAGTCGGGACGTTGGTTTCACTTGCTGATTGATTTCCTCCGTGTGGGTTTTCCCTGTTTTCTTTTAAGGAGCATTTCCACAGCAAGTGACTGACCTTTTTTGATGGAAGAATAGGGGGTGGCCATCCTGTCCCGGCTTTCAGCGTTTCTCCCTCCACTTCTCCGAGCCTAACTTCCTGTCTCGTTGCTCACATGATGTCATTGTCTCGTGCGGATTATTGTAGTGGAGCCTTTTGCTCTGGGAACCATGATTGTGTAACCGCTGGTTCCATCGAGGGCTCTCCGTTGTCTGCGATGGCGAGGAGCCCCGGGGCCCGGGGAGTGCCGGTGGCCAGACCTTTCTGACCCGCCTTCTCTGGACTGTTGAGGAGGATGGAAAATCCAGCCTCCCTCCCCGCTTTGGTATAAAGAAAGCAGGATGAAAAGTTCAGTAAGACTAGAGGACAGTCCGCAGCCCCCCTTGGCCCTAGCAAGTTACTTCTTAGAATAAAGTGAAGTCGAGCCCACTTTTGAGCTGAACTCGGAGTTTGTGGGGAAGACTTAGGGGGTTCTTTTTCTTTCCACCTACCGGGGATGGTCTTATTGGCACCCCCACCCCCGGTTCAGAACTTGCAGAAATTATTTCCCTAAGGAGAGCGAGGCTGAGCTCACAATAGAAACTCTTTGGCAAGACCCATACTCTTTCTTTCGCCTGGATTTGGGAGCGGGGAGGGCTGCTGGAGGGAGGGTTTGCTGCACATTTCTTCCTAGGCCAGTTAGCTGCCCTGAGATACATAGTTACTCACCTAGTGAGCATAATGCACAGAAAAGGGCTGCAGCTAAGCAAGGTCGGGCTGAGGCGGACATTGAAAGAGGTTTTGAATCATGGCTGCTGTGACCAACCTTATGTCTAAGAAATTAACCCAGCTGAGCTAGCGATGTCCAAGTCTTGCTCTTGTTAGCAAATTGGAATTTATTTCTTAATAGTTAAGGTTAAACTTGGCCTCAAGGGCAGACCCACACTGGGTGGCTAGTGCGGGGGGAAGGGGGGGCTCACGTTTGCTTTAGTTTAGTCACCACAGCGCCTTGAACCTGCATTCATTAACCTCATCTCTAGGTGGAACACGGCCTCTCCGTTTGGGTAGAAGATGGCCTTTGTATCTTTAAATACTTCCTCCTACCTTCATAGGTGGGCATAACTGAGTGCCCGTTACAGTGCCTGCAGGGCGATACGCATGGTTAGTATGATAAACGTGCCCTCTGCAGTCTGAGGGTATCTTTGAAGTGGGTGTATTTACTTTTTCCTGGGACAGCAGATCCCTCAGTCGGTTCAAAGGGCTCAGAGGGCCCTACACTTTTTCCCCTTTGTCTTCTGCTCTGTGGCTTCGCACTGATACTTCTCCAGAGCCACGTGTAAGCTCTCCTTTCAACCCAGTACGTGCCAAGTGAACCTCTTCCTATTTGTTTCTGTTTTAAATGGATACCTTGGCCTAGATGCTTCTTAAGACATTTTCCTGGGGGGGGGGGGGGGGTGAGAGAGAGAGAAATCCATGTACTTTTTTTTTGAGATAACACTGGATAAAAGTTCCTTGACTCTAGCACACATTTGAAGAGTGAGGATGTGAGCTGATCATTTTTAAAAAATCCAGTATGAAAAGTTCTGTGCAACATCACCAAAGCAGGCTGTGTCGAGCTGCCTTTTCAATGCAGTCCTGGGTGTCCATTTGGCTGAAATGTAAACAGCTCACCCAGGTCTCCACTAGGAGCATGAGAAGTCGACTTCTTTGTTTGTGTAGCTTGTCTATGGAGACACAGGGTTGCACTCCAATGTTTGTCCATTGGGTATTTTCCATTGAAATGGTCTAATTCATTGTGATTTGGTGCCCAGGGCAGTCCCCAGAAACCCCTCATCCAGGCCACAGGTCTAATTAGATCCCTAATAGTAAATTCTCATCGCCTCTAAAATATGGAGTTGAAGTTCTGGGGACACAGCCTCTCCTCTGGAATCCTAGAGGGACTTTTCATCTGCAGTCCTTTCAGACCAACAGGAGAGGAGTCCGGGTCTGCTTCAGGGTGCTTGCACTTGGTGGGACCCTTGGATGGGAGCAAAGCTTGGGGGCGAGCAGTGGCTTTGGCCACTCCGGGGTTGAGGGTGGTGGGCAGGGGTGCAGTTCCTGGCGCAGTCAGTTGTTGGAACTTTCAGCAGCAGCTTGAATTAAACCGTGCACATGGAGAGAACAGGCCGCTGCTAGCTGTGCACAGAAAAGCAGGGACGCCACAGGCACGTTTCCCAAAGCATGCCTGGCTGTACATGGCACTTATTTAGAGCACTTGCTCTTTGGTGACTCAGTTGTATTTTCTAGGTGTTGGGGGTTGCTGTACCAGGTGAGTCCTGTGCTGTTGGTGATTCTTGACCACAGTTTCAGCTATTTCTTGGGAGGTGGTGTGCTGGTAGAAAGAACTCATTTCCCGAGGCCAGTGTGACGGCTGCGGGACTGGCACGTACAGAGATCTTGAGGCCGAGGGAATGTTGTGCTGCTGGTGAGGAATGTATGTGAGTGTCAGTGGACCAGTGAGAGAGAGAGAGGGAGAGAGGGAGAGAGGGAGAGGGAGGGAGGGAGAGGGAGGGAGGGAGAGGGAGAGGGAGAGGGAAAGGGAGGGAGAAGAGGGGAGGAAAGGAGAGGGGCAGGGGCCTCGCCAAGCAAAGTTGCCAGAAGTGACCAAAATGCTCTGTGAATCTACTCACTGCTGTGTGATTCACACTTCCTAAAGTGCTGTCTTACACGCATCATAGGTGAGCTTCCACCCTTTATTTAGGTGTTAATGTTCTTAATGAGTGAAGTCTTAACAGTTTGTACTAGTTATAAAATAATGCATTGGGCAGGCTTGACTTAAGTAGTTAAATACTTTAAAATTTATTCAGAACAAGTTTTCCCCCAATTGTTTGGGTATAAATCCTGGAAGTTTTTATTACATCGAGGACGAGAGGATAGCGAAGCCAGCTGGGAGTTGAGGTTGGTTTAGTTGCTGTCTCTAGATTTTTTTTTTCCCCCTGCAAATTTTTTTTTTTTTTCCGAAGGAACAGTGCTTATATGCTTAATTTGGGCCACATGTTAAACTTGGACCACATCCATTTGTGTGTGTACATTTCTTGCAACAATAAGTGTGTAGAAGTCCAAGATTGTTAATTATGGGTACATTAGACCGCGTGCATTATTTCTTAGAACAACTTCCTGACAAATTCCCAGGCAATGAATTCCTGATCGGGCTTCACATCTTTTATCAGTTTCACAGAGGAATTTTTAAAAGAGGGGGTTGAGGAAAAGAATTGGAACCTTCTCATCTTCATTTTGATCTTGGCATATAGAACTGCATTGTGCTGGGCAGAGAGAATTCAGCAGGGTTCCAGAACTGGGACTAGGGGCAGAGAGTAGCTCATTACTTCGCAGGTACTGTTCTGTTCTTTCTTTCCTTTTTTTAAATCCTCTCCCGAGGATATTTTTTCCATTGCTTTTTCAGAGAGTGGAAGGGGGAGAGAGAGAGAGAGATACATTGATGTGAGAGAGACACACATTAATTGGTGGCCTCCTGCACGCACCCCGCCAACCAGGGGCTGGGGATCGAGCCTGCAATGGAAGTATGCGCCCTTGGCTGAAATTGAACCCAGGACCCTTCAGTCTGCCGGCGGATGCTCTAACCACTGAGCCAGACCGGCCAGGACCTTTTCTTCCTTTTTACTGCCCCAGAAATGGAGACTTCTCAGTAATTCTCCTGCTGGTCATGGAGGGTGTGTGAGGAGGCGGGTGAGGCTCAGATTGGGTGTGCTCATGGGTCCTTTGTGTTTTCCTCACAGCTGACTCATGACCAGTGAGGGACAGAGGCCTGAATTTATGCTAGGAGTGCCTTCTCACCTTTAATCCTGACGAGGTGACACAGGATTCACTTACTCCCCAAGTGATTCTTTAAGCAGAGGGGAAAACTGGGAGGGGCTAGAGCTGGAATGGAGACACCTCAAACGGAATGTGACACTGGGATCCCCAAAGATTGTGTTGGCCTTGGCCTTGGCCTTGGCCCTTCTGCCCAGGGAGGCAGCAGCCACAAACACTCTCCTCTCCTTATTTTTGTTAATTTTAAATAATGTGTCATCTTAGTTTTGATTTTTTGATCCAAGAGTAGCCTAGATGTTACTACTTTTTGACTTTTATGAATAAAGGTGGTGTGAATATTTGTGTATAAGATTTTGTGTGGACACGTGCATTCTTTTTTGGGGGGTGGGGATGGGGGAAGATACTTGAATGGCGAGTGTTTAACTTTATGGGAGCTGTGAAGCTGTATTCAGAAGTGGTTGCCCATTCTGCATTCCCACCAGCAATCTGTTCCATTTGTCCCACATCTTCTGCCAACACTTGATGTTATCAGTCTTTTTAATTTTAGCCATTCTTGTGGGTTTGCACTTGTATCTCTGTGGTTTTAATTTCATATCCCTGCTGATTCATGATGTTGAGTATTTTTTCTTGTATTTATTGTGATGCCTAATGATGTTCAACATCTTTCATGAGCTATTGACTGTTTGGATGTCTTTTGTAGTGTCTGTTAAAAACAGTCTTTTGCCACTTGCCCCTTAAAATTTTTTGGGGGGTCATCTTATTGAGTTTTAAGAAGTCTTTATGTATTCTGGGTACAAGTCCTTTCTTAGGTATGTGTAATGTGTATAATGAGTATTTTTTCCCCAGTCTTTGGCTTGCTTCTTTTCATTTACTTAATATATTCTTTGGAAAACAGATATTTTAAAAAATTTCCATGAATTCCAATTGATGTTTTTTTTTTAAATTTTTTTAATTGTGCTTTTTTTTTTTTTTTTTTTAAAAGTCTTTATTGATTTCAGAGATAGGAAGGGGGAGAGAGAGAGAGAGAAACATCAATGATGAGAGAGAGTCATTGATCGGCTGCCTCCTGCACACCCCCCACCGGGGATCGAGCCTGCAACCCAGGCTTGTGCCCTGACTGGGAATCGAACTGTGATCTCCTGGATCCTTGGTTGATGCTCAGTTGCTGAGCCGCACCCGGCCTGGCAGTTTGTGCTTTTCGTAGCCTAAGAAATCCTTGCTTACCCCCAAGGTTTCACAGCCTCAGCACCCTTGACGTTGGGACTGGATAACTCTTTGTGGTGGAGGCTGTCTTGTACACTGTGGGATGTTAAGCAGCATCCCTGGCCCCTGCCCGCTAGATGCCAGGAATACCACTCCCCAACCCCATTTGTAACAAACAAAAATGTCTTCACACGTTTCAGATGACTTTTGGGGTGGGGCACAAAATTACCTCCAGTTGAGAACCATTGGACTACTCTAAGGTCAAATAGATTTTCTCCTATCATTGTTTCTAGGAATTTTATAATTTTAGATCTATGTTTAGCCCTAAGAACAGTTTTTGAGTTAATTTTTAAAAAATATGTTTTTATTGATTTTTTTTTTTAAATTTTAGATAGAGAGAAAGGGAGAGGTGGGGTGGGGGAGAGAGGAAAATCAATCTTTGCTGCCTTCTGTATGCATCCCCAACCAGGGATCGAGCCCACAACCTGGGCATGTGCCCTGACCAGGAATGGAACCGGTGACCTTTTGGTGCATGGGACTAAGCTCCACCAACTGAGCCACACTGGCCAGGGCTGAGTTATTTTTATGTATGATATGAGGAAAGGGTGAAAGCTTTTTTTAAATTAATACATCTATTTCTATTTACTAATATTTTATGTAGGATGCTTGCAGCTGTTTTTAAGTGCGATTGGGCTGTGATTTTCTTTGCTGTTCTTGGCTGACTTTAGTACCAAGCATATGTTTGCTCTGTGGAAAGAGCTAGGTAGATTTTAATATCTTCTATACCGTGGAACAGTTTTTGTGTAGGACCGACATTTTCTCTTCCTTACATTTTGTTAGAACTCACCAGTAAAACTGTCTGGCGCCTTCTTGGAGTTAGGATGCAGTGGGGGAGGAGTCTGCATTATAGTTTCAGTTTTATCTGTTTTATCTGTTCAGATGTTCTACTTTTTCTTGAGCCAATTTTGATAGCCTGTGTTTTCCTAGAGAATTTGTAATTTTAATTTTGTATTTATATATAAATATGTAGCATGCTACTTCTGTACTTTTGAAAATACTGTGTATATCTGGAGGTAAGTTTTAAAAATTCCTGATCTTTATTTATACATTTCCCCTCCTTAATCACATTTACTAAAGGTTTATTTACCTTTTTTAATCTTTTCAAAAGAAGTAGCATTTTTGGTTCACCATCTCTGTCACAGCTTATTGTTGATTTTATTAATTTCTGTTTCTCTGTGACTAACTTCTATCTCAAGTTTCTTTTCCTAGTTTGAGATGCATTTAAAGCTATAGGTTTCTTTGTCCTGAGGACCATACTACTCATAGGATCTGGTACGTAGTTTTTAATTCTTCAATTCTAAATATTTCCTTCATGGACCCAAAAGTTCTAACTATTTCAACTTCCTGAGCTCATGAATTTTTTAGACTGTTTACCCCCAGGTGAATGGATTTTTCCCCTCATTGTGGCCGGTAAACGTGGTAGAATTTATTGACATTTCCCTTGTGGCCTAGCACCTAGTCAAGCTGAGAGTGTTCTGTGTGTTTGGAAAAAATGTTCTCTCTTTGAGTCAGGGTTTCATTAATGTGCTGCTCAGCCTTGCCTTATCCTAGCTTATGCTCTGTCCGGCTCCACTGGCCTTTTACTCTTTGTATCTGGCTACCGCTTTGGACAGGGCTCCATAGAATGTCTGGTGTCCTGTCTCCCAGCTTAGCAGTTCTCCTGCTCATAAGCTCTTCAACCTTTGTGCGTGTGTGCGTGCGTGTGTGCGTGTATTTCAACAAGGTCTCCAATCCATGTATATTAACCACTGCCTGCGCTTTCTTCAGGGAGGCCCCTCGGAAGAGGCTGCAAGGTTCTGCTCTGGTTGCTCTGTTTGTTCTCGCTCCTTGGGCCCGGTTTCCCGTTGGTGTTTGCAATATTGTTTTTGTGGTGCTGGCGCTCTGTGGCCGCTGGTGATTCCTGAGGGTGCTGTTTGCGGTACGGTTCCTTCTGGACATGCGTTGCCTCTGTGCTGCAGCTGTGTGGAGTCAGATGGAAGCAGTTGTTGGAGCTTGGCTAGAAATTGTTTTGGGGGAGGCTGGGGGATGGGCAGGGCGTTCCTCTGGCTGCTGTGCCTGTGTCAGGCCTTCGAGTCTTAGGTGCTTTTCCGCCCTCCCCATAATGACCCCCAGCCTGTTCCTGCCAGGAGACAGCTGCTCAGCCCCCGTTGATGGCAGTTGGCAGGGTGCAGTGTGTTCTGCCTGCAGCTGGAGCGGGAGAGCTGGATTATTGAGTTGGCTGTGGCAGACCCCTTCTTTTCTCTGGATCTCAGTTCCCTCCTCCAGCGCCATGGGCCTCAAGTTGGGAAGTTGCTGTCCTGGTTTTAAATCCATACTCTTCCTTTCTTCCACCAGTTGTAGGGCTTCAGGAAAGTTAGTGATCCTCTGAGGTCTTAGTTGCCTTGTGCCCATAGCGGTTTTAGGGTTGGTAGGAGAATTAGAAGGCTTGTAGGTGGCTGGCCCACCTTCAGGGTTCAGGAGTGGTGGGGGTGGAAGTGACTGCTTTTTCTCTGTAAGTTGGGGCTGCTGTGTTAGATCAGAGATATTTTTAGCCTGTTACTCTGTACCCCGGGTTCCCATTAGTGCCTCAACCAGAGAGCGTTTCTTATGTATCTGTTTTATGCATTGGCTCTCCACGAAAGAATCTTTTGGAGAAAGCAACGTTTCCATCGTTGAAAAAAGGTTTAAAACCGCTGGACTGTGATTCTCGGGGTCCATTTTGCATCCAGAGTTCTGTGGTTTCGAGGTATGCACCCTGCAGGATTCCTTCAGTGCGAGTAGCAGAAGGCCCCACTCAAATTCCCTCAAACAAGGAGGGGCTTGAGGATCGGAGGTGTGGGATTTGGGCGGGTGCCAGGTGCCATATGTCGGGCGGCCCGGGGCCCCTTCCTGCAGTTTTCTTGGCTTCGCCCTCCCTTCCTGTTGTGGCTGCTGCGCTTCAGTGGGAGTCGAGAAGTCCCTGCCGACTTCTGCGTGGGCGGCAGTGGTCAGAGGGGCTCCCGCCCGGCAGACCCCACCAGGTGGGGACAGGGAGAGAGCGCAGGCCGGTGGGAAGGTTTGAAAGCGCTTTGCGAAACCTCTGTGTCGTACAAGAAACAGCTGCCGCAGGCTCGGGTGTCGAGGTGCCCAGAGCCATGCGTCATGCGCCTATTTTTGTGCCTGCGTTAGGCAGTGCTGAGCACGCTGGGGGAAATCCCAGGCCCTCTAGTTCCTGTGACACTGCCCTTCTGCTCGGCTGGAGACCTTTGGTGGGATTTTCCTTTTCCTTTCTGTGCTTTTAGATTCCCCTGGGGCAGTGTCCTTCAGAGAACTGGAGGAGCGCAGCTTCCCCAGGCCGGGGGGCAATTCCTACGCGCAGTTCTGTCCGTCAGGCCCGGAGAGCTGGAGCGAAGAGAGGCTGTGAGGCTCGGTCTCAGTTTCCGTCCGGCACACGGAGGGACCAGAGGCAGGTCCAGGAACGTGGCAGCAGTGGAGAGTGGCTTTTGAAATCCCGTTGCCAGTGGGGGCCTGGGAGGAAAGTTGAGAGCCGCCTTTCACCGGAGTCTCGGAGGCTGTCACCCTGCACGTGCTCCGCCCTCGCGTGTGCGGCTTGCACGCGGAGAGCTCGCCAGGAGCCCGGTGCCCACCGGACTTGATTGTGTGTAATGTTAATTTGTTGCCCTCGGTAGGCTCTCTCCGCTCTAAAACCAGTTACACACCCTGAAACACGGTTTTGTACTGAAAAACAACAGAAACTCCCCAGCAGTCCCTGCTCCGCGCCCCTGGCTTGTAAATAGAAACCCAAACCACCGGCGTGGAAGCGCTGAAGAACTGGGTTCCTAGAAGTGACAAGGGCAAGTCTCACTGAGTCACCCTCGGGGGCCCTGCCCCCTGCATCTGCTGTAGAAGTGTTACCACAGAGTGCGAAACCAGCCGGCCCCCCCTCCTGTCTTCTTAGAGTTGGCCCCTTAGAGGAGGCGGAGGAGTTAATGGCCTTGGGTGGCATTCAGAGGTGGTGGGGGCGGGACTGCTCTGTTTGGGGTGCACCGTCCTGACCTTTCTGTAAGATGATGTTTCAGCAGAGACCAGGAAGGACATGAGAGTGAACCATGCATCTAATTGGGGGGTCCTCTGGAGGGAGCATCGCTGACATGCTTGGGAAACGGCAAAGGGGCTGTCGCGCTGGAGCAGTGTGTGACCGAGAGAAAAGGAAGAGGCCAGGGAGCAGGCCGAGCGCGAGGGGCTGGGTCCCGAGGGCCGTGGCAAGGACTGGCTTGTATGTGGGGGAGGAAGGAGTCTGGGAGATTTTGAGCAGAAGAGTGACACAGGGTAGGCGTGGCCAAGGGGGAGGCTGGGAGTTTTGACAGACCAGGTAAGAAGTCGTAGGCTGGCCCAGGGTTGTAGCATTTTCCACCCAGTGCTGTGGTGGAAAGTGGTCAGGTTCTGGATGTTTTGAAGGTGAAGATGATATGGTTTGCTGATGGCTGGTTATGGGGTGTGAGGAGAGAAAGAAGAAGATTGCGTGGTGCAGTGGAAAGAATGGAGTTGCCATTTCCAGAGATGGGGAGGCCTGCGGGAAAGGCACCTTAGAGGAGGAGAAGGCGTTTCGCTCGGCCCTGCTGGCGTTGAGAAGCCTACTAGACACCCGAGTGGGGAGGCTGGGTGGGCAGTGACACTGTGCCTCTGGGTTTAGGGCAGTGCTGTGGGCTGGGGATATCCATTTGGGAGCTGCTATTGTACAACTGGGAAACCCCTGGGTGGGATTGCTGAGGAAGTGACAGAGCTGTACCCCGTGACAGAGGTGTACCCCACAACAGGGAACCAGCAGAGGGGGCCGAGGAGGAGCTGCCGGGGAGATGTGAGCGCAGGGCCTATGGTTAGTTGCTCAATGGATATTCCTTCTGTTCTTAAAATCTCCTAAGGATTAGGTGAGATAACCCTGTTCTTCTTAAAAGAACACGTACAGAGGATGCCTGACCGGGCACCACAGGAGTGTGTGTATGTGTGTGTGTTTCCTTGTTGCTGAGCCCCATCTGCCAGTCCGACCCTTGACCCCAGCATCTGCAAAGCAGTGACGTTTCCTGTGTCACCTTGTCGGCCCGGTGAAGAGCTAGCTAGCACCTTTGGATGGCCGTGCTAGCATCATGAACTAACCAGCTGAGCTGACTGGTCGGGCTCTGAAGGAAGGACACTGTGTCTGGGAGGGGTTTCTGGGACATTGGTGACACTGGTTCGGGGACTGAGCTTAAGGTTGGAATTCTCTGCCATGGGCTGGGTTGACTTTCAAGGCAGTTGGATTCAGACATCCGTGTAATTAGGAAGGAGGTTTAGCCTATAATCCAACCTTCCTTATGCATATGGGGCACAGAGCATGAGAACATCCAGGTAATTACTCTGATTTTTAGAAAGTCCTCCCAGAGCAGGGTTTAGGGTTGACGCTCTGGCTTGTATCCTGGTCCCTTAGAGTGGAACTGAGGCGAAACGCAGGAGCTGTTGTCACAGAGGGAGGCCAGGCCAGGCCTTTTGGTAGCTCTGTGCTGTGGAGGGTCACTTTCCGATGGATTCAGGACTCCGTGTGTGTGTGTGTGTGTGTGTGTGTGTGTGTGTGTGTGTGTGTGTGTGTGTGTAGCTGTCCTGTCTGAGTGATCCCAGGAGGCTGCTGGTATGTGTGTATGTCTGTCCTGAGCGCCCCCCAAGGCTGCTAGTGTGTGTGTGTGTGTGTGTGTGTCCTGACTCCCCCCCAGAGGCTGGTAGTGTGTGTGTCTTGAGCCCCCCGAGATGGTTGATGTGTGTGTGTGTGTATATGTCCTGAGCCTTCCTTTCCCCCATCTCTCCCTTGAGCTCCATCAACTTGGAGCAGATGGCTCAAGACAAGGTCCTCTCCCTTCCGCTCCCCTCCAGTTCCTTGCCAGTGTCATGTGACATTCCTTTAGGAGGCCCCAAACCAACTTAAACATTTTTTGTAAGCTTAATTTTTAGCAGCCTGAATCCTGTTTATCCAGATGAAAGCCTTCGATCATAGTCTCTCGAAAGCTCTACGTTCCCAGTCTCGATTTTCCTGGCAGCGACCTTTTGGGGTGGCTCAGTTTTGTAGACCAGGAAGCTGGGGCTCGGAGAAGTGCAGTATGACTCACACAGCTGGTCAGGGTGCGGCAGGAGTCAGGGCTGGGTCTGTGGGCTCTTCCCCCTGTTGCCATGCCCCTTTCTGAGTGACACCCACCTCCGTTTCACATGACCCCTGTCAGTCACTCGTGATGCTGGTTTTAAAAGCTTTGCTGGGCCCCCGTTGCCCCCCCGCGCCCGATGCTCTGGTGTGGACCTAGTGCCTTGCTTCAGCCGGATCCCTCTCCAGCCAGCTGGCTTCCTGCTCCCAGACCCTGTGGAACCACCAGGGAAAGACCAAGACTGCCTGGCACTTCTTGCCTTTTCTTTCCTTTTCTTCTTTGCAGGCCCCATATCTTTTCCACAGCTTTGTGGGTTTGTTAGAATAGGAAGTGAAGTACTTCCTGTATAAGCTTTGGCCATGCTGTGTCAAACGCAGTGTCCCCTGGCCTTCAGATCGCCGTGCAGATTATCACGCCAAATCAGATTTTTTTTTCTTTCAGTGTCAGCAGCAGAAAGTTGGTGACAAGCCCTGGCCACTGTGGCTCAGTGGTTAGAGGGTCAGGCCAAGGGCCGAAGGGCCGAGGGTTCGATTCCCAGTCAAGGGCACGTCCCTGGGTTGCAGGTTCGATCCCTGTGCCGGTCTGGGCGCATGTGGGAGGCAACCAGTCGATGTGTCCTTTTTACATCCATGTTTCTTCCTCCCTCCGCCCCTCCCTACCTTTGTCCCGCTCTAAAAATCAGTGGAAAAAATATCCTTGGGTGAGGGTTAACAAAAAAGGGAAAATTGACAGAAGTGACATTCGTGGAAAATGTCCATTTTGGTTGACCCTGCCTCCTTTCATGCTCTGCTTTTTGCCTGCCCCCCCCCCCCCTTTATTCTTCCCCTTCTTAGTTTTAAGAGACTGTTGCAGATTTTTGAAGGGTACGGGGCTGGATGTAGGAGCTAAGAAACTCTCTGATCATGATAAGGGCCAGTCATGAGCCAAACAATTTCCTCAATGTTCTGTCAGAGGACTTGGATGCAGGCCAAAGTAGGAAAATCTTTTTTTTCTCTTTTCTTTATTGATTTTTAGAGAGAGGAAGGGGGAAAGATTGAGAGGGGGAGGGAGAGAGAGAGAAAGAGAGAGAGAGAGAGAGAGGGAAAGAAACATCACTTTATGGTCCCACGTATTTATGTATTCATTGGTTGCTGCTTGTATGTGTCCTGACCGGGGATTGAACCCGCAACCTTGGCGTACTGGGACGACGCTCTAACCAACTGAGCTACCTGGGCAGGCAGGAAAATCTCTTTTGATGTTCAGATTGGAAAGACTTTGCATTCCCTTTGTTCTCCAAATTTTAGATTTGCCGCTCACTCTGGATTTGGAAAAACAGTCCTCTAGCCAGTGGCCATGTTTTGTGAATTTAGCTCGTATATCACCAACTTTTTTTTTTTAAGGAAACCAAATTATAGATTTACACATGCTTGTTCACTTTATTACTGATTCCTCTATCCTGCTTTATATATGGATAATTGTAGGCCAGTAATAAAATGTCTAATAGCTACGTGACCATTTCTGTAACCCCAGGACTCAGAACCAGGGAACTAGGACATATTTCAAAAGTGTCTGGCTGTGCGGCCACACGTGAGGCAAGGGCAGAATAAGGGCTCATGTTGCAGGGAAGGAACTCAGTTTTCCAAGGTTTTTTTTTTTTTCCTGAGGGTTGGGCATACTATACATTTTATAACTGAATTTTTTATACTTTATTTTAGATGTTAGCTGATTTTAAAATGAAAGAACCCCAAATTATATTTTACAAGGTATTGTAGGTTTGCAGTGCTCAGCGATGACATATGTGGAAACTTGAGAGGCGTTGCCGTAAGACACTGATGTCAAATGCTTTAAAAATATTGTCCAGTTGAACTTCGGCCTCTGGCTTTCTCTTTTGCATTTTCCCTTTCTTTTGAACAGATGTGCGCGGAGGTGCGCCCAGCGGAGACGGCCCGCGGGCTCGGGCCCGCGCCCTGCGCTCGGGCCGCGTGCTGGCTGCTGTCTGCAGCGCGGCCCGCGGCTGGGTTGGTCTTGACGGGATGGTTCTCGGTGGCGTTGGCGGGAGCAGCACTGGGAAAACCGAAACGCCTTCCTGCCTCTGGGTTGGTTGACAGTGTATTACTTGTGTGCTTCCTTCTAATTGGTAATCTGCCAACACCTTTCAGGATATTATGAAATTTAAACCAAATGAGGTTAAAATGGAACCTCTGTGCCACTTAACAAACGCGGCCTGAGCGTGGCCGTCCGCGATGGTTCTGGCAGAGGCCGTGGGATTACAGTCAGGGCCAGACAGTCCTCAGCTTTCTGCAAGGGAGGCACTCGGCCTGTGTGCTCGGCGTGTAGGGGGAAATTAATTGTCCATGTCCAGGGCATATTTCAGCCACACAGGTCCCTTTAACATCAGAGAGCTCTAAAAGTGATTTACCTTGGGCAGGACTTCAGCCCCCTCCCCCGGTCCCTGCTGAATGTGATGGTTTGATTGCGGCTGTTTTTCGAGTGACTGATGACACTCGCTCTCGGATTCTTTGTTGGGGTTTGTGAGGGGAGCCCTCTGCACTAAGGAGTCATGTTAAAGGAGAGCGGATCTGAGATGGGAACAGCGTAGATGTTTTCCTTAGCAGATCCTCAGCTAGCTTGGGCACAAAGAGGTTAGTTAGCTCAGGCAGTGGGAAGGGACTTGATAGCCTTTCCATGAAACCAGTCGGGCGAGGAAATGGAGGTTGCAGAAGGTGCTGCCTCTGGGGTTTGGTCATTTGAACTCTACAAAAGAGAAAGCAGACCTGGGTGGGGGTGTAAAGAGCAGAAGTTTAAAACCTGGGGGAGAACTTGAGCTAGGACAAATACATTACCTTGTGCCTGATCAGTGGCACATGGTACAGCCCGGATCTTCCCCAGGCTCTCAGCTCTTCCTCAGGGGCCATCCCTAGATGGGCTAACTGGCTCCGGAAGTCTTTATGCAACCCCGAATCTGTCATTTTAGTGGCATTAATACATGTCACAAGATTGACACTAACGTTTTGTATGAACGTTTTGCCAAGTTTGGTGTTGTAATTGAAACTAAATGTTTTCTGAAAAGTTAAAGAAACTTTTAAGCATTGAAAGCGAGTGAGGCAGTTTCCTGCCGTGGTTAAGCATTTGCCCCTAGGGCTCAGCTCAGCCGGACCTGAGCTAGCTCCTGGCCTTGTCATTTCCCAACTGTGTGTTGTTGGGCAAGGGGCTCGCTGCATCTTCCTGAGCTTGGACTCTCACTCCAAAGCTGGAACTCGGGAGTGGTGAATCCTGGCAGCAAGTGCCTGGGGGCTTTGTTCTGAAGGTGTTCACACCTGCAGATGTGCGCTGATGCCTTTGAGGTCCACTGGCCAGGTTTCCTTCCTCCACTATCTCTCACTATTGATTTTGTGCCTGTCGGTCATTGTCCTGGGAAGGAGCAGCAGTGCAGTGGTGTCTCTAAGAAAATTTGGCTTTGAGTGGTGGGAGAGGCCAGCGGGGTGGGTGTTCTAGCTGTGGATTCAGAGGGGAGCCCACTTGGTCCAGAAGACTTATCGGGTGTGTGTGTATATCTGTCATTGTCAAGTTTGCTTTGAAATGGATTTGGATTTTCTGAGATAGCGGGAGGGGACATCGGCTCACTACATTTCACACTCTGGAAAATGAGGTGTAGAATGACAAGGATTTTGCTGGCTTTTGCTAATTTTCAAAGCCAAGGTTCTTGCACAGATCATTTTGTGTCCAGATGAGCATTTCTGACTGGGGATGGGCTGCCTCCTTTGAGGATATTAACTGCCTTTCGCAAGGCTGGGCCCGTGGACAGGGCTTCTGGTGATGTTTCCCATTGACCATCTGCTTCCTCCAGCCTTTGTGGTCCTCGCTGCCCCACCTCCCTCTGTCCCCTCGGGTCCCTCGGATGAGATGGAGGACAGGCCTGGAGCCCTAGTGACTTTTAGAAGACTTCACCCTGACGTGGGTGTTAGAGTTTCCAGAAAATGCCCCGTGAGCTTCCATACCTACCCGGCTGTAGGAGCTGCACATAGAGCAGACAGATTTAAAACATGCGTGTGTGCGTGTGTGTGTGTGTTTGAGTAAAGATTACATTTCCACACAGCTTGCAAATATTTTCTTCCAGAGGTTTGCTTCTTGCCAAAAATTTAAATTTTAATGTTACAGCTTAGTTTTCATTTTGATCTAATACGTTGGTCTCGTTTTTTGCTGTCTGCTTTTTTCTCATTGTGTTTTTTTGACTTGTATAAGCCCCACTTAGTGTAGGATATAGATTTTCTGTGCATCGCAGCTGAGTGGTCTCATCTGGCTGTTACGAGTCTTACTGTTGGGTTTGCCTGATTTTGGCTGTACACATTCACTTCAGATAGAGAATTTTCTAGCGGACAAGCTTTTGGACAAAAGTTTATTATTCCTTCAAGATACCATTAAATTTTATTTAGTCTGTAATACTTCTGTTGTTTCTGAAACCATTTTTCTGGTTCTATAATGTGATCACGGTTGCCATTAAAGGTTAGCATACGTTTCGAGAACGACTCCAGCCTGGGACGCTCTGGCAGTGTGGCCTTCAATCTGGCAAGGCATGTAGGATCATCTAGTTTCGAGCACGTAATTTTCTTCAACAGTGCTATCAGATATTTATGCGACTTCCAAGTTTATTATGAAATAGTCTTTAAAAAATATTTATTACCAGCAGAAGCAGATCTAGATGATAATTTAATCTAGCCAGTGTGCATACCAGAATACACAATGGTTTTTGGAAAATGTTTCGTGAGTTTTCAGATAAATTATTTCAACTAAAGGATTATCCCTGCGTTCCTAATGATACAAGGCGCTAGGCATGTTTTTTGTTTTAAAGCAGACATAAGTCCCCTGGACTCCGGATGTTTCAAGCATTGATGGTCTGCAGATGCTGTGGTAGGGTAGGTCAGAAACGTGCCGGGGCCCTCCCTTTCTTTGTAAGCGACGTGACCGAGGACTTCACCCATGTGCTGCAGGGTGGGGGTGTGAGTGTCGTTGAAGGCGCCAGCTTGGAGGGGGCCACCCTGTGCTGAGTGGTTAAGTCAACCCCCTGAAAAAAAGCCAGTGCTCAAGTACTTACATAGGACCCTCCCTTCCTACTCCCATAACCACTTATCATTTTGATAAATCTCGACAAAGCAAATATGAAGTGCATACAGAGGAAAGAAATGTCATGGAATGGAGCGGTGCTTTTTCTTTCTAGGGACCCTGATTTCCAGGGAAGCAGGACAATGGCCCCCATTTTCCCCCTTTTCACCTCTTTTCTGCCCCCCAAACACACACTTCTTACATCCACCTTATTTAAATATCTCTACAAAAACAGCAGTGGGTTTCTGTTTTTTTAAAAAAGCATAGCATTTTAGGTACCGTGTGGATTTCTTTAGAGGTGATTCCTACCGGTCAGCTTATTCTAAAATGATACCTTTACACACCCCTCTCGTATACTTAAGATTGTGAAACAGCTTCATGAGGCCTCTTTGAAGGCATACATTTGACGTCTAGTATCTTGGAGGGATTTAGTCATGGCTTCAAGAGGTTAGCAGTTTAATAGACAAGTTTTACTAACACTCTGCAAATAAAAACACTAACTTAAACATTTAAGGAAGATCCATAGGGTCTTTTCTTTGAGGGGCCTTCCTTTGCTTCAAGTACAAAATCAAAACTGCTTCCTTTAGTCTGCAAGGCCCGGACGTGGCCAGGCGGCCCGTCTCCTTGACCTCACCTTCTGCTGCTCCAGCCGTGAGGCCCTCCTTTCTTTTCCAACAACCCGCCGAGTTCATTTCTGCCTCGGCACCCTGCAGTGTCCGGTCCCTCGGCTGGGATATTCCTCCACCATATCTCCCCTCGGGTTGCTCCCTTTTGTTACTCAGGCCTCAGGGCAAATACCCTGTGTGAAGACTCCCCAGTCCAAAGTAGCTGCTGGACCGTCTCTGTCAAGTGCGGCTACTTTGTTTTTGTCCCAGCAGCACATACTAGTCGGTGGAATTATCCTGTGTATTTGTGTTCTGTTTATTTTCCGTTTTCAACTGGAATATCTACCAGGAGGGCAACAATTGTTTTTGGGGTCTGTTTTGGTCATTGCTGTACTCAGTGCCTCTGCAGTAAGTACTTAAGAATGTTTGTGAAGCAAATAAAAAAGTGAGTGAAGGTCAAAGGAAACAGGCCTTTGCTGAGGACCGTCTCCTGCCTGGTAGCACCTGGGCTCCTTTCTCCTGCCGTCGGACCCCCTGGACTTTCGGAGGCAGCCCTGAGGTGCGCCTGGCGCGGAGGGGCGCTCAGTGGCGCCTGCTCTCGAGCCGCCGTCGCCCCAAGGCGGGCACTTGACAAGCACACCAGCCTGTTTTTCAGGGTTCTAGCAGTGCCGGGCTGTCTGAACTTCCGGGGGACAGTCTGTCATCTGCCTGAATGCTTATGTGTGCTTGTGTCCCTTAGCGTCTTGACAGGTGGGTATGACGGGTCCCCATGCCTATGTGCGGGAGAATGCTGGGCTCCTTGCTGCCACCAGCCCCATTGTGGGGTTCCTCCGTTGCTGGATGAGCCGGCTACTGGGGGGACTTCTAGGCCGGAGGGCGTGTTGCCCGGTGCCCAGTGCCTGTCCCGGTGCTGGGGGAAGGGCCGCTCTGCTCCTCCTCGGGGGGCGCCGTCCATCACCCAGGTGCGCTGCGTGGGCGCGAGCGGTGACCTCCAGGCCCACCCCCGGCCCCCGCAACTCCGGGGTAGGCCGAGCGAAGCACTTCTGAGTTATTTATCTATCTCCCTTTCACCAGTTCTGTTAACACAGCGTCTGCGTTTCGCAGGAAACTCCTCAGCCACATTCCTCATTTTCTGTCTCTTACCCTGGCTGAGGAAATGATCCCCAGTTTGCAAAATGGACAGAACATTCTCCCCGTCTGACTGGAGAATTGAGACTCACTGTTTTGACAGAACTGACAAGGCCATTATTTTGTCCGAAGTGCGCAGATTCATTCATTAACAGTTACTCAGTAGCTGCTTTGCCAGAGGTTTGAACGTACAGTGAGGTGTTTTTTTCAATCCTCGTTTGAGGATATGTTTTTTTTTAAATGGATTTTTAGAGAGAGAGGAAGGGGGGGTGGGGGTGGGGGGGAGAGAGAGCGAACCTGCAATCTAGGTATGTGCCCTTGACCGGGAATTGAACCCACGAGCCTTCGGCGCAGAAGCTCTAAGCACTGAGCCACCCGGCCAGGGTGCATACGGTGTGTTTTAATGCCTGTGAAATGCTTGTCGTGGTGCTCAACCTAAATAAAGTCAGTCTGATTTTGAGTCAGATAGTGGACTTGTTGCACAACTTCATCTTGTCAGTTCCGATCTGAGCTGGAGCAGTAAAAAGTAAAACCAGAAGTAGAACTGTCTTTCATGCCACAAGTAGTTTTTAAATAAAATAAACAAAGTAAAAAAACACACTCTTTGGCTTTTCAGCATTCCAGAGTGATTTGAACGCTTACTGTCTTATATCAACACGATTCTTGAGCAGTTACTTATCTGAGTTGATACTCTTAAGTGGACGGTAGAATTTTAAGAATTTTGATGATCGCTGAGTGTTGAGGTGGCTTCGGGGCGGATTGAACCAGAGCAAGGTGGTATTTAGTGGTTTCTGCCCTGGCTTCTGGTCAACTTGACGTAGTTGGCTTCAGTATTTTTGGCTAATGAAAGTTGTGGGAGTCTTAAGCAAATGTGGCTTGAATGTAATACTAGAGAGAAGTTTAATTATTGGCAGATCACTGACAATGACAAATTGTTTTTCTTCCTTTTTAGTTACACATGGGAAGCTGTTGATACCAAAAATCACATGCTTTACAAAATCAGCGTCTGTGGAAACGTGGGTATTCCCCAGTGTGGGGCATCGAGTGCTGTCTGTATGCACGACCTGAAGACAGGCAGCTATCGTTCCGTGGGTGAGTAAATCTGTCCTGAAATTTCTGAATGCGCACCATCCCAATTTTGCAGAAACGACCTCTTGAATATGTAGATATCTACACAATTATATATGCTTAGAATACATCACATCCATTTTATGTTTTATCATAGTTAAAAGTGCTAACGATTTAAATGTCCACTATGAGATCAAATTAGGTTACTTCCATCTAGTGCAGCAATTTTCAACTGATGTGCTGCGAGAATTTTTAAAACATGCAAAACCTGACTATTTAATTAGGGTCACTGACCTCTTTTCCCTTATTAAAAAATGACAACAGCCAACACAACAATAGCTGTCCGGTGGGAGTGAATCAAAACTATACCTATTTTTTGGTCAGACTGGGAAAAAATATACTTTTTGGTGTGCTGCAGAATTTTAATAATTTGTTTATGTGCCATGAGATGAAAAAGGTTGGAAATTGATCTAATGGATACTGTGTAGCCAGTCATTACAAAGAATTATGCACAGTTGTATTGATTGACCTAGAAGGATGTTCCTATATGTCTCTGCCTTCTCATGCTTTTCTCAAACCCCGTCTTTACTCCCCCGCTCACCCCATCTCCTCTAAGTGTCCAGCCCTTTCCCCCTTACAACGTTCTGCTTTCTTCTGTGGTTCTGTGATTCTCAGGCCGTCTGTGTTCACGTGGGGCAAAAGAGGGTCATTGGTTTTGGGCTTACATTAAAAATTAAAAAGTCCTAAGGACCAGCAGTCCTAGAGAAATAAGTGCAAACCTTTTTCTCCTGGGGCTCATTTTAGTTCCCATATGCCCTCCCTTGGATATGCTCCCTCTCCCCCGGTGAGGGTGGTGGGTCCCAGGGCGCTGCCGAGTTCGTGGAGTGGGAAGGGGGCAGATGCCGAGATGAAGAGACGCGGGGCAGACATAACAGACCTGGTGTCATCGTTCCCGGGTTTGGCTGCGTGGATGCCCGCCAAGCAGCGTGTTCGGCGAGGCCGCATGGTGAGGCCAGCTGTGCAGTGGAGACGGTGTGTGACTGGGCATGTTGTGGCGTTCGAGGGGCGGCGCACTGTGGCAGCTCTGCCTGCCATTTTGAATGGAAATTAGCAAGAAATGTTTCGAGTAAGAAGAGTAAGGTCTTCAGGGTCCACTGGTGGAGGCCCAGCTCCTGTTCGGTTTCACTGGTTCCCATTAAGGAGACTGTTGGGCGGAAAACACCATACGGGGATTTGCGGCCCAGGATTAAGATCTGAGGAAGCAGCGGGTTGTTCTGAGCTCGGGTCAGGCAGATTTTATTTTGTGATATACTTAAACTGACCAGTGAGGTTGCCATTTTCCTGACTGGGACCTTTTGATTCATGAAGAGAGACCACGAGGGGGCCTGTCGGCCGGTGTACTCAGGTTTTCAGAAAGAGGAAAAGCAGCTTTCCTCTCGACTCTGTTGTAATACTTGACTGTAGTATTTTTGGCTAATAAAAGTGTCTCCTAGGTGGTGGTTGTCTCGTACAGTGTGAGGTGCCACCAGATGCGGACACATCGTTGGAGGATGACCTGTGAGGTTGGGAATGACCAAGTTAGGTCGCCTTTGAAAGCCAGGCAGGGGAGTTGTCATATGGTAGTGGGTTCATTTTAGATTCGCGATGGTCATGGGGGAGGTGATCTGATAAAATGTGTCTTTGGAAAGCTGGGCCCAGTGGAATAGCAGAGCTTGGTTTAAGGAGAGAGGCTGAAGGTGACTAGATGAGTTAAAAGCTAAGTTACAGGTCGCCGATGATACAAACCAGCAGTTTCCAATTTCTTTTTACTCTCCCAGACACACATCACGTGCTTTTCCCAGAGCTTGAAACTCTCAAACTCCCAGAGGGAGAGGAGGTAGGCTAGGTGCTGTGGACTTTCAGCACAAGAAGTCACTGCCCTGTCCTTAGGCTCAGGAGACAAACTGGGAGGGACGGATGAAGGTGACATTAATGAGAACAAAGGTAGTTTTGAATTAGATCTAATTTTGCTAATTTGTGTCATACAGTAGACATAGTTAAATGTGTTATAACTTGTTCTAAAAATAAATAATAATTAAATTTCTCGTGTACTTATGTGCAAAGTGTTATGCTTTTAAGTAAAATAATCTCATTGAATTCATTCAGCAACCTTTTCTTTTATCTTCACCTGAGGACGGAGGGTATTTTTCCATTGATTTTTAGAGCGAGTGGAAGGGAGTGGGGAGGGGGAGAGAGCTCAGCATCAATGTGAGAGAGACACCCGCACCTACCCCGACTGGGGGTGGGGATTGAACCTGTAACCCAGGTATGTGCCCTTGATGGGGAATCGAACTCGACACCCTCCGGTGTGCAGCCCAATGCTCTAGCCACTTGGCCACACCCACCAGGGCTCATTCAGCAACTTTTTGAAGTAGGTGATGTCATTTCCCTTATTTTATAAATGAAGACACTTAAAGCCCAAAATAGATGAGCCGCTTGCCAGAGGTTGATGGTTATTAATGTGATGGCTGACAGACCGGCTCTAGAGTCTGTGTACTGTACTTATTTGGGGCTGTGTTGTTTGGAGAGCCATAGAGGCACATCAGACAGTTGTAGAGTAGAGCTAAAATGGGAACCATGATGGGAAATCTGAACTGAAAAACTAACTTCTTATGAATTTGCTAGAAAGGAAAAAAAATGTGAGTTTTGAGAATAGCCACAAAAAATTGGAGTTTCCAGTAAATCAGAGGAACGGGAGAACTAAGATGGCAATAGATCCAAATATATATGAGAACTTAATGTGTAACTAAAATTTTGGGTGTAATTTAGTTATTTATCTGTTAGCAAATAGCATCAGACCTCTCCTTCCTATCATGTAACAGAAATGGCAAGTCAGTTAAAGTTAAGAAGTAAAAAGACAATAGACATTAGGAAAAAACCTAGGAAAATAGAAATATAATCTAGAGGAAGTAAGATCTTCTCTTAATAAGTGATAAGACAGACAACCTGAGAGAAAAATGGCAAAATCTAAGAGCAGGCAGTTCACAAAGAGGAAATCCTGACCGCCAGTGCACCTTCATTAATAAGCCAGGCGTAGGTGCAGGTCAGCGCAATTATAAAATCTCTTTTCTTCAGTCACATTGACAGAGGTTTGCTTGAAGGGTTGCATCAGACAGTGTTGGCCAGGGGCCTGGAAGCGGGCACCTTTGTATCGTGCTGTGCGATGGTTGTCTACAGCCCTTTAGGGAAGGTCATTGTTGATGGGAGTTTTATAGTGCCCACAGGACTGTTTTTATACTTAGAAACGGGTATTAAGACCTCAACTTTGGTTTAAATAATATTGCATTATTTTTGATTTAAAAAAATCAAACATTAATTCTTCCTTAGGCAAATGATACTGTTACATATGCAAGTGTAGGGGGAAGTGTAGCATTTTTATGGGGCCTGTGAACAACACTTGGTTCCATTTACAACCTAGATGAATCGTCTTCGCCACATTTTAAAATGGCTTATACGTCTTATATATTTGATTTCCTTTGAAAATACTTCAGCTGCATGTTCTGACAAATCTTAAAAATTTAATTCTTAATTTTTAAAAATTTAATGCTTCAAACTTATAAATATGATGAGCCTGAAATTCTCTTAGTCTGATACGGTCACAATCTAAATCAGTTGTTATCACCTTTGAATTGGAGTTAAAACATTAAACGTTGCAAGTATGTGTAAACACCCAAAACGTTCACTTTCCTCCTAACGTCCTAAGTATTAATACTCTGGTTTTAATTTAATTAATCCGAGGGTTAAAAGCTAAATATCCACTTCAGAAACCCCGTTGCCAGCCCATTTAACTGAGGTAATGTGCCTGCTAGGGAAGGGTGTTAATTGAGGTTACTCACCACCAAAGCCTGGGATTCTGGCTGCCTTCTTGTTGGTGACTCAGGTAGGACAGTGAATCCGTCGGATTGTAGTTGCTGTGTCCAGTGACTTCATTCACTCAGGAACCTGGCCCTGACTTCAGGTGATATTTACGTCTTGTGACTCCTGTTTACACTCTCAGGAGTCTACTACCAGCCCATCCAGCTTGATCACTGGATTGAATTTTGTATCTCTGACTATATTAAGATGTGAAAATATATTTTTTCCCCTCTTACGCCCTATATTCTTTCATTTTTTCTTAAAACCATGTAATTCTATTGGATATTTAAGGTATCTGGTTGAGTTTTAGATACAACTCTTGTTTTTGTCCCATTTATGGTCTCTCCTGATAGTCTGGCATTTTCTGTTAAATTTTAAAATATATTCCTGTAACCCCCTTTTGTAAATCTTACCAGTAGATTTACATTTTTTGTAAATTAATGTAATTTAACATTTAGATTTTTGAACACATTTTTTGTAGCATTAATTTCGACAGTATGTATGGGGATGGCTCAGTAAATTGTATGATTTATTCTGATTTGCTGGGTTCACACCTTAAAAGATACACGAATAAAATATTGTAAAACAGCCAACACTTAATATTCATTTATTTTTAACAAATACTTGAATGAATCAGTCACTAAAACAGACAAAAATCCCTTTTTTCATGGAGCTTACACACAAAAACAACAGTGGCTAAATAGTATATTAGAATGTGATGAATGCTGTAAAAAAGAAAGGGAAGGAGAGTTCAGAGTGCTGGCGGTCTCGGGGGTAGAGTTCAGGGATATTCAGTTGGGTACCTGTTGCTGAGAAAGCGACCTGTAAGCAAAGACTTGGAGCTGAGGGAATGAGTCTTGTGGCTCTTGGGGGGAAAAAGCCAGTGCCGGGGACACGGGGCGTCTCTGAGGGGAGGGTCGTAATCAGTGGTAGCAAGAATAGAAATCTCTTTAAAGAGGGTTGATATAAAGAGCAGAAAATGAGGCAGTAGCTTGGAGGAAGAACCTGGGCAGAGAGGGTTCTTTTTCAGTTTGGTGAAACAGCATGTGAGTCCACTTTGGAGGACACGACACAATCGAGACGGGGACGCGGGCAGCTGGGCGGCGGCGCGAGCGCACGGGCGCCTAGCACGGGGAGGGCTGCCTGCCGGCCGGGCAGGCCCCGAGGGACGTGCCCGCCGGGCCCAGCGGCCGCGCCGGGGGCCCTGCGGCCGCGCGCGGCGGGGGCATCGCGAGGCCGCGCATCCTCAGCGAGGCCGAGTGGCGAGCTCGGCCGGGCTCGGCCGGGGACGCCGGGGGTTGCAGGCGAGGCCCGGCAGGCCCGGAGCGCGGCCGGGCCGCGTGGGCTCCGGGGAGCGCGGCCGGGAGCGCAGGGTTTGGACGACGCGGCGCGGCCGGGCCGGGAGCGCGTGGCCGGGCCTGGCGGGTGCGGGCGAGCGCGGCCGGGCGCGCAGGGTTTGGAGCACCCGGCGCGGCCGGGCCGGGAGCGCGTGGCCGGGCCTGGCGGGCACGGGCGAGCGCGGCCGGGCGGGCGCCCTGGCGCGCAGGGTCGGGAGGACCTGGCGCGGCCTGGCCGGTAGAGCGTGGCCGGGCCGGGCGGGTCCTGGCGAGCGCGGCCTGGTCTGGCGGACCCGGGCGAGCGCGGCCTGCAGGGCCCGGCCTGGAGAGCGCGGCCTGGCGGACCCAGCGCGCGGCCTGGCGGACCCGGCGCGGTCTGGCGGGCCCGGCCTGGAGACTGCCGTCTGGCGGACCTGCCACGGCCTGGCGGGGCCGGCCGGCGCGGTTGGGTCTGGCGGGCCCAGGCGAACGCGGCCTGGCCGGGCGGGCTCGGCCTGGAGGCCGCGGGCTGGCGGGCTCGGTGCGCGGAGCCTGGCCGGGAGCACCCGGCCGGGGGAGCGCGGCCTGGAGGACCCGGCGCGGTCTAGTCTCGTGGGGCCCTGCCAGTGCGGCCTGTTCGGATGAGGCCGGGCGAGCTCGACCTGGTCGGGCGGAGCGGACCTGGAGAGCGCGGTCTGGAGGACACGGCGAGGCCTGGCGGGCCCTGGAGAGCGCGGCCTGGCGGGCCCGGTACGCAGGGTCTGTAGGACCCGGCGCGGCCTGGCCTGCAGAGCTCGGCCTGGTCTGGCTGACCCGGCCTGGAGAGCGCCGTCTGGTGGGCCGGGAGCTCGCGGTCTGGTTTGCAGCCCGGGGCCTGGGGACCGCGGTCTGGAGGATCTGGCGCGCGCGGCGCGGCGCGCTCTGGAGGACCCGGCGCGATCTGGCGGGCCCGGCGAGCGCGGCCTGGTCTGGCGGGCCCAGCGGGCGCGGCCTTGTCTGGCGGACCCGGCCTGGAGAGCGTGGTCGGGAGGACCTGGGGCGCGCGGTCTGGCGGGCCTGGCGCGGTCCGGCGGGCCCAGCGCGCGGTCCGGCGGACCCAACGCGCGGTCTGGCGGGCCCAGCGCGCGGTCTGGAGGACCCAGCGCGGTCTGGCGGACCCGGCCTGGAGAGCGCGGTCTGGAGGACTCGGTGCGGCCTGGCGGGCCTGGGCGAGCGCGGCCTGGCCGGGCGGGCTCGGCCTGGAGACCGTGGTCGGGCGGGCCTGGCGCGCGCAGCCTGGTCGGCAGGACCCGGCCTGGAGAGTGCGGCCTGGAGGACCCGGCGCGCTCTGGTCTGGCGGGGCCCCGCCAGTGCGGTCTGGTCTGGCGGACCCGGCCTGGGGATCGTGGTCTGGCGGGCCCGGCGCGCGGTCTGGAGGACCCGGCGCGGTCTGGCGGGCCCGGCGAGCGCGGCCCAGCCCATTTGGCGCCGTCCTCGGGAGCTGGCCGTGGGCCTGGCGTGCTGGCCGCCGCCCCGCAGTCCTCGCCCGGCCCTCGTCCGGGGAGGATGGCCAGGCTGGCCTGTTGCCGCGGGTCGCTGCCGCGGATCGCTGCCGCGGGTCGCTGCGGCCTCGCCCCGTGCGCCCTGGTCGGCGGCCGGCCTCGGCCAGCGGGCGGCGCGGGCGGCGGAGGAAGACGAGATGGCCGGGCTGGCGCGGCGCCGCGGGGCCTGGTGCCGAGGGATGCCGGTGCTTCGCGCCGCGGCGGCAGGGCTCGGCGGATGCGCTCGGCCCGGGGCCAGGGCCTCTCTCCTTCCTTTTAAGGGTGGGCCCGGCAGTTACGAGGAGCCCCCGGGAGCTCTGGGCACGGGGCCGGAACGGGCTGCAGTGTGGGGGGACAGGAGGTGTGGGGGAGGGTCTTCAGGGTGGGGGTGCAGCCCCGCGCGCGCCCTCTTGCGGCCGCAGCGCGCCGCTTCCCACCGCCCTCCCTCCACTTCTCCCGGAGCGCGGGCCGCAGGGGCGCCCGAGCCCCGCCCGCCCGCCCCGCCCCCGGCCAGACACGCCCCCGGTGGGCGGGGCCTCGGGCGCTGTCCACGGGCGCTGTCCGAGGTCCCGGCGCTCGGCGGGTCCGCGGCCTTCGCGCGGAAGGACGGCTCCGCGGCGGCCGCGGGCGGGACGGGGCTGCTGCGCCGTCCGCCTGGTGACCGGCGGCCGCTCCGAAACCCGCACCCCCGCCCCGCATCCGAGTGTCCCCCCTCCCGGGGCTCTCGGCGCGTATTGCCGCGGGCCGGCCGCGCTGCCCAGCTCGTGAATCCGCGCCCGCCATCCGCCGAGCCTTTCCTTTTGTTTTCAATGAGCCGTTTTAGGCCATGTCACCTAACAAAACCCAGGGACCCAACAGTGACCACTCTGTGTCCCCCGGCCCCCTTCCCTGGAGGTCACCGTGAGCCCGCATCTGCATTTGAAACATGTGTCCCCTCCCTCCCCTCCCTTGCTCGTCCCCGGCCCCCCAGTCTGTGTGTGTGCATGTGACGTTTTTAACTTTTGGGGGGACTTAAGTGGTAAACAGTATTACGTCGCTGAACATCAGCTATGCTCTCCCCTTTCCCTGCGGCCTGTTCCTCTGTGACTGCTCTGTGCTAATGTGTGGATCTACCGAAGGTAACTCACTCTTCTGTTGATGGGCATTTTCGTTGTTTCCAGATTATTGTTGGTTTGAAATACACTCGGGAAAAAAAAGAAAAAAAGGAAATACACCCAGTGTCCTCCACCTTGGCTCCTGTTATATGTGTGCATGGTCTTCTCTTGTCTATGTGCCTCAGAGTCGGATGGCTAGCTCCTAAGGTGCACGGATACTCAGTTTTGGGGCGTCGCGCCACGCTGACTTACGCAGTGGTTGTACCAGTTTACACTCCAGGCAACACAGGAGAGCTCTGCACCGTCTCCAACATTTGGCATTTAATTTTTGTCAATGGAATTGCTGTATTTGGTATGCCATGTGGTCTCAATTTGCAATTCCTTGTTCACCAATGATGGTGAACATCTCTTCATATACTTATTGACATGTTTCCTTCTGTCTGAATGTGTCTTGTCCATTTTATATTGAGTTATCTACTCATATGACCTGTCCTTTCTGTCTAGAAGCTTTAGAATTTTCCCTTTGCCTTTGATATTAAAATTCATCGTGTCTTGACTCAGTGTGGGTGTTTTTTAAAAAAAAATCTCTTCTCTTTTTGTGTTCTCTGTCAGATGTGATTCATGTTCTTTTATTTCCTAGAATTATAAATTTTTTGTTCGTGTGTGTGTGTGTGTATATGTGTGTGTGTGTGTGTGTGTGTGTGTATATATATATCTGTATTTTTTTTTAAATCCTCACCTGAGGATATTTTTTCCATTGTGTTTCAGAGATAGTGGAAGGGAGACAGGGAAATATTGGTGTGAGAGAGACACATCGATTGGTTGCCTCCCTTCCCTGCCCGACCAGGGCCGGGGATTGAGCCTGCAGCCATTTTACATGCCCTTGGCTGGAATTGAATCTGGGACCCTTCATTCCACGGGGCCGACGCTCTAACCACTGAGCCAGACTGGTTAGGGCTAGTGTGTGTTGTGTGTGTGTGTATGTGTGGTGTGTTTACACATGTATGTATACACACATATAAAATTGATGCTAGTGCTTTGCCAGCTCTGTGTATCTCCTAGTTTATAACTTGTTTCTGTTTTCTTTAAGCTAGTTTTGGTGAATATTAATTTTTAAATTTAGTAATTCAAATTTATCAATTTTTTGAAGTTAATGCTATTGAGTGTTAAATGTTTTCTTACATTAAGATCTAAAAGATAACTATATTTTCTCATAAGAGTTTTAAAGTTTCATTTTTTGACATTTACATTTTTAATCTAGAGTTTATTTTTGTATATGGTGGTAGGTAGTAATCCAATTTTACTGTTTTTTCCATGTAAATTGCCATTGTTTCCAATTCCATTTATTGAACACCCTCCTCTTTACCCACTGATCTGTTACTTGTGTCATATATTAAAGTCTGATTTGCATCAATGTCTCTGTCTTCTCTGTTCTAGTCTTTTTTATTCTGGCTTATTACAATAATGTCCCAGGCAAACTGAGGCAAGCTTACCTGATTGGTGGGCCACTCTAAAGAATTTTGATTTTATAGCACATAGAATGGGAAGTTACTGAAGAATTTCAGTAGCCGAGTTATAGCTTCTAAAATATATATTTGATGATCACACTGGTGCAAAATGGACGGGGTGAGAGGGATGGTGAGGAGCGAGACGAGTGGAGGCAAGGGGACAGTTAGGCCAGTGCCAGCGTGCAAGTGCAAGGTGATAGTGGTTTTAGTAGTAATGGAGATGGAGAGATGTGGATGGCCTTGGGGTGGACATAGAACCGGTAGAACTTCCTGATGCACTGAATGCGGTAGATGAGAGAATGATGGGACTCAGCGTGATGTGTTTAGGGCTCGAACAGCTGGGTGGTGGGATGCCATTCCTGAGATGCAGAATTCTGGGCACAGGACAGTTTGTAAGTTTATAAACTTTCAGATGAATTATAGCGCCACTTTTAATTTGCTTATGCTTGAAAATAGCATTGTGGTTGTGAATATTTTATAGCTTGTTCATGCTGTTTCCTTTCCAAATAGGTGACTCTCTTTTGAAAAGTGCAACCAGAACTCTTCTGGAATTCAGCACAGCAGTGGGCTGTGGCTTGGAGAAAAGCCAGAATCACAAAACCCAGAGTAGCATCACCTTCCTCTGTGGGAAAACCTTGGTGAGTCCACAGGGCCATGGTACAGTCTTTCTTTTGTTGAAAGTGTTTGCCCCTTGGGAGGTCAGGCTGTAGCAGTATTCCAGGAAGAATAAGTGACAAAGATGGAGAACACAAACAGATAAACAAAACCCCAACCAGAATCACCGTCGCCATTAAGAACCAGTAAGTAAAAAACCCTAAGTCTGTAGTTACAACTTTCAAGTGAAACTTGACCCACATCCTGTGTAAAACTACAAATCAGAGTGATTAATGTGTTTCAACTCAAAGCAGAGTTTAATGTTTATTGCAGGCATCATTTTTTTCTTTCTAAAATCTCTTCTCCCAGCATTTTATTTTGATAGTTGTTAGGGAAGTGCGTTTATTTTTTTAAAATGTTTTTCTTTCCTCATTTACATTAAAATGGAGAGACTGACAACTCTCTAGGACAGCAGTTTTCAACCGGTGTGCCGCAGAGTTTTTAAAATATGCCATACCTGACTGTTTAGTCAGGGGCACTGACCTCTTTTCCCTCAGCTTGTCAAATAAAAAACGACAACAGCCAGCACAACAATAGCCGTCCAGTGTGAATGGATCAAAATTATAGTTTTTTTTTTTTGTCAGATCGGCAAAAAATATTTTTTGGTGTGCTGCAGAATTTTAGTAATTGGTTTATGTGTGCCGTGAGATGAAAAAGGGTGAAAATCACTGATCTAGGAGAAGCGTTTGCCAGTGTAATGGGGTTCCCAGCCTTTTTGGGTATTATTAGTGTTGAAAGGGGACATGATTGTTTAAAGTGTGATTTGTTCTTGCTGTCTGCATATTGCACGTGATTTTTTAATTTTAATCTTTAGTGTTTAGACAGGGACTTGAAGTAAATAATTGCTAGCTTTTAGGAAAAGCAATTTGTATACAGATCCTATGAATGTTCTCTAATCAGAGTAAGATTAGAAAAATCGGGGTGAGTGAAATTCATGTGGCCACCAGATTGCTTTGAAACATTATTTTAGAATTTGCTGTGACTGCCCTATCCTCAGGCCCATAATATCTCATCTCAAGAATTTAAAAAATAGAACTTACATATTAAGTTTGGATCAGCCTATCAATTGCAGTATTGTCCATGTTCGAAACCTTGGGAAAAAAGTCTGTTCGCAGTGCTGTGAAATATGGAGGTGTGGATTACTGAAAAAGCTAGCTCCTGTTTTAATTTTAACTGATTTCCTTCGCAAATTCTGTGTCCACCATAAAAGAACCAGAATTGTGAAGCACACAGATTTGCACATGGGCATGCAGTGGTAAATTCCCGCCGTGTCGTATCACCCGGCAACGCTGTGGTTCGGCTTGGAGTCGACCCTGGTGGAGGTGTGTGGGGGGGCTCTGGAGCGAGGCTGGCGTACGAACCCCGTTGGGCTTGGGTGGGCCTCCTCCCTCGCTTACAGGAAGCATGAGGTCACATTTTCTGGCTTTGATTTTGTTGGCATTTGGTTAAGAGAACATTTGGAGTTTGAGAGGATCAGGACTCGGAGGATTGCTTCCCATGAGTTTACTGTACTTGCATAGTTGGGGCAGTAGAACAGTTTTGGCCTGAGTATACCAAAATTCCAACATGACTTCATGAAGCCTTTGTCTCAGAATTTTTGGGTTTGGGAACTTGGTAGATGACCTTGTCAAACTAAAATGGTTGCTACTTTTAAAATTTTCATTTACTGTTTCTAACTTGAAAAAAGAAAACTTTACAGTGTGCAGTATAGTAACTTTAATTTTATTTTTAATAGGGAACTCCTGAATTTGTAGCCGCAACAGACTGCGTGCACTACTTTGAGTGGAGGACCACTGCAGCATGCAAGAAAGACACATTTAAAGCTAAGAAAGAGGTAACAAGGGCACTTCAAGGTCACACGCTTGGGAAGTACATTCCGGGGCCCTTAAGATTGGAAATACTGGGGTGGAAATCCTTTTTAGTTCTCAGATTCCACTTGAGCAGAGATATCATGTGGTTTAATTGTTAAAATTGTGCCGGGTGGTTCTTATTTTTAGGACAGGGCATTTTGAAATATTGCAGGATGTGATGGAGGTAGAATGACCCACCCACGTGAGGCAGGTTAGTTCTTGGTTTCTGGTGCTGCTCACCTCAGTGACTGAGTGACATGGTTGAGCGGGATTTAGTGTGTTCACTCTGCCTACAGGTGCCATCTCTACGTGGAGCTTTGGGGTGGCTTCTGGACTGTGACTCTGGGCCAGGTGTCCTGAGCCCTCCAGTTCTGTGTCACCTGGACGACCGTCTTCATGGGCCGGCTGTTCTCACTTCTTGCCATCAGTTGTCTGTTCTGGAGGATTGAATTCAAAGCCGTAGGAGCTAGGAACTGACAGATGGGGGTCAGTTTCACTGATGGCTTAATATAGTATCATTTAAGAAGGGCAAAGAGAGAGATGGTAGTTTTTACAAAGTAAAACCAAGTGAAATTATGAATAATAAGTGATCACAGGTTTTTCAGATACGGCAGCCCTAAAGACGGCAGCCTGAAATGGGAGTGGAAGAGGCAGCTTGCTGGGGAAGGAGCAGGAGGGATGCTCACTGCGAAAGGTTTAAAGTGTGGAAAGGAGTAAGGCCAAAGAAAGGTCGCCGGTGTTCAGGCGATGGTGTCAGATTTACACTTTAAATTTTAAACCGGAGGGTAAACTGTTAGGCCAACATATAGTTAGTGGCAGTAAGAGCCTCCCGCTCTTCCCGGAGACCTCAACCTCTCCAGGCCCGTGCATGTTCCCGTGGTGTCCCCCGACGCGCCAGCCTGACAGCGAGGCCGTTCTCCTGCTTCGGCAGAGCGTCCTCTTGCCTTGCGTTCCCTAACCGACAGTTGTGTCTCCCACCACTGAGGGGAAAAAAACGGCTTTCCAAATGAAATAAATAAAGAAATAGCGGTTTGTTTTCTCCGTGACCTGTGTTGTAGGTCAGAAGTCACAGACCGCAGCCCCGGGGCCAGATCCTGCCCCGGTGTGTGTTTGTGCAGCCCCAGAGCGAAGAATGGCCTTTACGTTTTTATAGGATTGTAAAAAGACAAAGAAGAATACACGGCAGAGACCTACGTGACTCGTGAGGCCCAAAGTATTTACTCGGCGGCCCTTTATAGGAGAAGGGCGCCCTGCTCGAAACTGTTCTTCAGGACTGCGGGGGGAGGTGCAGCTATGTTTTCTCTCAAAACAGTGACATTCAGTTTCTCTTAGAAGCTGATCTAAAGATGCACCCAGAATGTTGCCGTTTGTTCTCTGATCACCTCCAGGTCTGCTTGGCAGCTGGGGCTGATTCATTCAGTGCGTTCCTCGAGGGCCTGTCGTGGGCGGTTCACTACGTTTTGAAAGGCTTCTTGCTCTCAGATATGGAGCGCACAGCCCTGCTCACGGCCTGAGCTTCTTTCTGCCTCGGGTGCGGGTACGTTAGCCGGGCAGGACCGAAGAGCACGTGGCCGCTGGAGCAGCCCTGCTGCCCCCTCAGCAGATCACAGCGAAGCACCCGTGCTCTCCTCTGTCCTCAGTGCGATTGGGTTACACCTTACCGGCTGTGGTGTAACTTCAAAAAGGATTGTGCTGCTTTGTCAGGCCTGGGACCTGCAACAGGCTCAAGTCATGGCAGCTCTAGACGGCGCCTTTTAAAACGCCCGCTCTGGTGCCTGCTCGGTGGACTCTGGGAGGGTCCTTTGAGAGAATACTTTCTCTACAGCATCACGGCCGGCCCCCACCGCAGCACGCAGGGGAACACAGGAAATTGAGAACTTAGCAGAGCTACACAAATACGGTTAACATAGAGCGTTAACAAGGTGGACTCAGTTTGGAGCGTGGCGCTGGCAGCCACCTCCCCCCAGCCCGGCTGCTGCCTCCTGCGCTCATGAATGTCTCCTTTGCTCTGCTCCTGGAGCAGGAAGTGGGAGGCCTCCCTTCCCCGGAGCCCAGGCTGTTTTCCGACGTGCACTCCAGCTCTGTGGGCGCAGGGCTGGGCGTGTCTGCAGTTCCTTCCTGGACGGGAGGCCAGGGGTGGCTGGCTGCCTGGAGCGGGAGTCTGAGTGCCCGGCTCGCTGGAGGCCCTCGAGCCCCCTGCGGGCTTGAGCTAGTTCAGAACTGCGAGCTCTTTCACATGTGGCCCCGTCTTTCTTCCCCTCCCGCCGTGGGCCGGCTGCTCCCTGCTCTCTCACAGGCTTTCATTTTGTAGCTGGAGAGGTGCCTTGTCTTCCATCCCAGCCTGTCCCCTCCAGCTCCTGTCCAGTTTGTGTTTCTGTGTTATCTTGCTGGGAATGACACGCTTGAGATGGGCAGGATTATGAACGCTGTGACTATCACTGGGACCCAGTGGCAGTCTGCAGGAACACCTTTAATTCAGATAATTTTTTTAAAGCATGTGGACGTGGCTTTCTGTGGGATGTAGCCTGAGGCTTGGTGTCTGGCTCCCTGTGAGTCACGCTCTCCCTGTAGCAGATGTGCCAGCCTCCTCGGTTGTCAGCAGGATCTCTGGTCAGCATTACGGGCTGGGGGAGACTTTGCTCAGGGATCTGGTTGGAGTGAGTTCACATGTCCCCTGAGGCTGTGAGGAGGTGCCAGTTGTTGATTTAATCCATTAGCTCTCCATGAAATTTTGGAAAACAGGACTGGGGGAAAAGGGTTAGTGGGTCAGAGCACTCCTGCAGCTTTCGAATTTCTAAGAAAAATTCAAAAGCTAAATATTAAGCAGTTACCCTTTGTGAATAGATCACATGAATAGCATTATAGTAAAAAAAAAAAAGTTTTAGGAAAATTATGTAAAGGACACGAAACAAACGACTTGGAAATGATTGCAGAGAACATGAGTTTTTAGAATATTTCTTTGCACAGGTGATTAAAATGATGCCAGTGTATTATTTTGGAAATAACACTTTCAGGGGTGTCTCAGATAGAGACGTAGCAGGAGGTGGTGGTATCTAGGTGACCGGGGCCTTTTTCAGTTTTGGGCACAACTCTGGGCTTGATCTCTGCTTTGCTTTCAGAAATAGGTGGGACTGTCAGAGCACAGGATCTAGTCGACTGTAATGGGTTCCCTGACATTTTAAAAATAAGAGGCCATTAGTTCATAGAGATGAGAGTGGTCATAAGTGAGAATCCAGTGAGGATGGGTTAGGTGCCGGGAGGAGTAATTTGCCTTCATCGGTAATGAACAGATGTTAGGCTGGAGGCATTGTCCTGAGCCTTTCTTAGGGCCACAGCAGAGACTGAGCCCTGTCCTTGGAGCACCACTCCTGTGGGAGGAAGCTGACGGGAGGTAATGAAGTGAGTAGACCCAGGATTTGGTTGGAAGGCAGGCTGACAGGGCTGGGAAGTGTGGGTCTAGGATGACCTTAAGGTTGTGGCCTGAGCAACTGGCTGAATAATTGCACCATGCTGACACTGGGGGAAGAGCAGGTTTTGGGGGAGACATTTAAAATATGTTCAATTTGAGATGCTTTTGTGTATCTAAATGACCATGGTAAATAACAATAACAAATAACACTTGTATCAACTGTACCAAGAGCTTTACATAGATTAACCTGTCCAGTCCTCACAGCAGCCCTGTGAGGAAACCAGGACCCTCTGGGGGGCCAGGCAGCAATGTGAAGGAAGGGTTTGGGGCCATAAGGGAGGATCAGTGGCATCAAACCCCACTGTGAAGGGGCTGGCGTGGGTGAGAGGAGGTGACGATGGAAGCCCAGGCCCAGGCAGGCAAGGGGGAGGTGCTGGTCAGCCTCTGCTTTGTCAGGGACATCATTCCGACAGACCCTGAGAGGTGGAGAACAGTGTTACATGACATTGGTCACAGGCTTTGCCGAGCCCCTGGCCCCAAGGAGGTGTGTATTGAAGACTGACTTTCCTCTCCCCTCTCCTAGGTGCCGTGCTATGCATTTGATGGAGAGTTCAAGAAGCACGACTTAAATCCACTGATCAAGATCAGCGGGGCTTACTTGGTGGATGACTCCGACCTAGACACGTCTCTGTTCATCAACGTTTGTAGAGACATAGGTGTGGATCATGGTGGGCGTGGGCTGGTGAGGGATTGCGTAGAAGGCTTCCACATCTTTGCCCTTCCACCTGTTCACCTACTAGGATAGCCATGTCGCTGTGGGGGCCCCTAAGGAAGCTTTTGTCCCCACAGATGTTCTCTGTGTACAGCCTCCCCTCGGCCCCCAGGAAATTCTGATTCCATTGTAAATTCCCTCCAAACTATTGGTCTATCCCAGTGCATTCTGTCTGCCAGACACTTTGGGTTTCAAGATTCTCAAGTAAATCTTACCTCCAGTGACATGGGGGAGAATGGATTGATTTGGTGTGTGGGGTGCTGAGGACAGCTGGAGCAGAATGGAGTTGGGGGGGCTGGGGAAGCCAGGTGTGTTTAGCCTGCCGTGTGTACCTGAGCCCCTTGGCTTTGAGCTGCAGGCTGGGTAAAAGGGAGAGAGATGTCCAGAGTTCTTGGGCACTTGGTCATGACACATGTTTTGTTTTGGGATCACTTCTTGCCGGGATTTCTCTGAAGGTGCCAGAACTGGTGTGAGAAACTTGGGTGTCGTTGCTAAATTAACTGAAGGCTGTAACAGCCTTTATCTAGAAAGGACCATAAGAAGTTGTACAAGCCCATGCTTGTTCTGTCTACAATGTCTAACCTAGCTTGATGTGTCCTTTCAAGGGCTGTGAGTCGCTAGTCCTGTGCTAGCAGCCACTGAGCCATGAGCAAACTTTGCTGGTAATTAGTAAAAAAATCATTCTTCTCTGTTCTCCTTACATTCTTATTTCTCACATGGTATGTAGGCCTTTGGCCTTAGAAAAGTTTGGAAAAGAAATTTAAAATAAAGTCAACCCATGAGAGCATTGCTGGGTAGTAGGTACAGGAGTGTTCGTGTACAAGTGTCCTTCAAACTGTGAGTATACCTATGGACCACTTTCCTATTATTTCTAAATAGTTCCAAAAAGTGAACGCACCGCACATGTAATTGACCAGGAGTGGCCCGGCGGTCATGTTTGTCTCTCGTGTCCTTTTGTGCTCCAAGGACAACTTCTGCTGTTCCCTTGGGAAGAAGTAGACGGAGTCTTTGTCTTAAATGGGTCTGTGGCTCAAATTTGATTGTAAAATTGAAGAGTCTTGTAGATTATTGAATTCTGAAATAATAGGCTATTTTAGTTTAGAAAACACTTAGGTTCCTGGTCTTTTTTTTTTTTTTTTTTAAATCATTTTGAGGATTATTTAAATTCACTGGATTTATTCTTAACAGTTTTTTTCTTTCCAATTTACTGGCAATTTGAGTTGAATTTCAGTGACTTTGATTCACACGGGAAGTGCCCCAGTCTTTACCCAGACATTCTCCAGCCCCAGGAAATTGCTCCGAGCCTCATCTGTGTTTGGTTCTGGCTGGGTGGTTCCGCTGGTTGGAGCATTGTCCTGTGCACCAAAAGGTTGTGGGTTTGATTCCCAGTAACGAAATTTCAGAATACAGGCTTGAGACCTAAGGGTTCCCTGTCCTTTTTAGCATCTGGTGAGTCCTCACAGTAAACTGGAGAAGATGTGGTGACTCTCCCCCTGTGGTTGATAAAGCTTTAATTCAAGCTCAGGCTGGGTGATGTTTACTCACTCACGGGGGAACTGACTTTTGAGCCCCTGCAGTGTGAGAGGCCCTAATTTAGGCGCCGAATTACAGTGTTGACCACGGGAAAGTCCTGCTCTCCTCAGGCTTAAGCGGAAGATGATGCATAAAAACGTCAGCCCCGTGCTGGGCAAGGCGTCGGGTGTGTTAGGCCGTGGTCACAACCCTGCTGCGCTGGGGGAGGCACAGCTGTGGTAATCCCAGCCTTGCGGACAACCGCTTGTGAAGTCTGGGCGTTGTTCTAGGCACATTTAGTAGGTTATCTTCCTTCATTCTCCCGGGCAGTGAGAGTTGTGTCGTTAGACCAAAGTTGTAGCAGAAGTAAGTGGTGAATCTAAGATTTGAACCCAGAACCATCTGTGGGTTCTTTCTCGAATCTACCCATTTTTGTGCAAATCCACGGAGTACCTGAATTTTCTAGTCTGTTTATAAATGGAAAGGGGGTGATGCTGAACTTAGGGCCTCTCTAGGGGGAGGGGCACATTCCTGAACCTCAGGAACTTAATAGCCCCGTTGGTTGGGCGCCTCTTACCAGGTGCAGGGCAAGCCTTTTGCATTCCTTCTCCCCACGCTTGCCCGAAGCCCTACACGTGGGGGTGGGGTGCTGCTCACAGTTCTTAGCATCCAGGCCGGCGGGTCACTGGCTGTCCAAGGTCTCAGAATGGAATGTGGTCCTAGCTCTTTTTGTTTCCAAACCTCTACCTTATGTTACTTATGGAGACTTTAAAAAACTTGAGCATTTTTTTAAAGGGACCCTGGGCCTGAGGTTAAGTGTGATTACCACTCCTGACGCACAATCAACGTCCTGTGTGATGTTTTACAGACTCCCTACGGGACTTGAGTCCGCAGCTGCACGCCTGTCCCCTGGGCACTGCCGCCTGCCTGGTGAGAGGGGCCCAGGCCTTCGACGTTGGCCAGCCCAAGGAGGGACTGAAGTTAGTGAGCAAGGACAGGTCAGTGTGTGGTGGGTGTGTGTCATCCTCAGCAGGGTCCCTGCTTTTTAGCTTGCTGCAGGATAATACTTGCAGAACCACAGCTTCACACATGCTTGCAAAGTCGCTAGTCATTACTGTGAGTCACCTGAGTGGGCCGGCTGACTTCTAGTCACCGTCTCTCAGAGCTATGGGAACGTGTTAGGATCCAGCTGTACACAATCGTTTCACCTGACAGCCGCCCGAAGGTGTGTCCTGACATTGGCCATGGCAGGTCGCCCGCCAAGTTCATTCCTTGTCCATACTTATCTGTTCTTCATGGACACCATCCTGGAGGGAGGGAGGCAGGAAGGGCAGTTTGCTGGCTCCCTTCCAGGGCGCTGAGCCTGCTTCCTGATGGGGCCTCAGGGCCCCGAGTTCCGGGCCGGGGGCTTCATTCCTCACGATAAGAAGTGCCGGTGACTCACACGCTTCTCCTGCCTTTGTGCCTGACTTGGCAGAGAGATACTTTTCTCCCGTGGCCCACACGTGACCACGGCCTGACCTGCGGTCAAGAATTTTGATTGTCCCTCATGGCAAAGCCTTTGAGGGACGCCTGGTGGGTGGCTCTGGTCTGGAGGTAGTGGCACATCAGCGCTGCGATTAGATCGCCCACAGAAAATGCTGGAGCATACCTGAAATTTGAAATGTTTGGGAGGTTTCTATATGGTTATCTGTACTTGCCGGGGCTGCCGTTAATGAAGCACCAGGGATTGGGCGGCTGCAATGACAGATATTTATTTGCTCTGTCTTGGAGGCCAGAGTCCAAGGTGTGGTGTCAGCAGGGTGGGTTTTCTTTCTGAGGCCTCTCCGTGGTTTCTCGATGGCGGCTTCTCCCTGTGTCCTCACGTGGTCTTCCTTTGTGCATGTGTGTGTCCTAATCTCCTTTTCTTATAAGGTTACCAGTAAGATCCGAGTGACCCTGATGACCTCATCTGTACTTAATCACCTCTTTAAAGACCTTATCACCAAATACTGTCACATGCTGAGGTGCTGGAGTTAGGGCCTCAACGTGAACTGGGGGCAACGGATGGGCAGGGAAGACATCATTCAGCCCATAATGTTGTCCTAAGTAACAAATGGGGGATTCTTTGTCCTGGGAGGACTGTGTAAAGCGTGGGCATTGCACGAAGGCCCCGAGCTTGTCTTCAGAGAAAAGGCAGGCCGTGTGTTTGTGGAGCGCCAGGATTGCCGGCACACCCCACGGTGAGACCCGCACATCCTCCGGGGGCTCTGGGCCCTTCCCGCTGCGGCTGTGGGCGGCCAGGTCGGCCGGCACGCTCCGCTGCCTTCAGGTTACAGAGAAGATCTTGGCCTGCACTTTGAGGTTGTTTAGAGAGAAAGCGGTCGTGCAGTCTGTGGCAGAAATGTGCTTGACCTGCTCAGCTGTGTTTGTTTTGTTTTCTTAAGAGTATAATGTTTTTTGTTTTACTCAAGCAGCTTTTCTTAGTTTTTAAATTTACATGTTGATTGTTTATTTTTTTTAAAGGAAATAGCATTTAATTGGAGTTTACTTTTAAATGTGTTTTTCTTTTTCCCAAATGGAAATGAATTAAAGTGTTGTACTATGTGTGGCTTCTTTTACATTTTAATCTTTCTTCTGTTACTGTCCTTGCAAGTGAATGCTCAGGGCTCCGGATTAATTTGAATGCAGTTGATACTTTGTAACACTGCTCTCTCTGTGCGACACCCAGGCTGGTCCTGACTTACGTGAAAGAAGAGGCAGGGAAGCCAGACTTCTGTGATGGCCACAGCCCGGCGGTGACCATTACCTTTGTCTGCCCGTCCGAGCGCCGGGAGGTGAGTGGCTTCTCTTGGTGATTTCCCGGCAGCGCACGGTAGCTGGGGCTGCCTGTGAGCGTGAGCGGGGCCTGCGGCAGGGCGGTGGGTCTGGGTGCGGGGCCTGAGCTCCAGAGCTGGCGGGAAGGTGTGCTCCCTGGATGGCCTCGCCTGGGGGCTGAGCCGGTGAGGCTCCCGGGAGAACAGCTGCTGTTTGCTTTTTCTCAGCCACCTGGAGGGGCCTCTGGATGTGAACGTAGGATGGTGTTTTGTTCTAGTGTTGTGGGAGATGATTTTAAGTGGTTCATGGACAGATTTTCAAAATTCTCCTAGCTACGCCGATTTGAATGGATATTTGAAAAACCATCCGTACAACCCCAAACCCATGATTTCATGGCTGCTGTTGTTTCAGCATGAAGCAAGGTAAAAATAGCTAGTGAGTTTATAGAAATGTGGTAAGGAAAGAGAAGTACAGATGGTAGGCAGACCTCGCAGAAATCCTGCAGGCCAGCGACCAACGTTTGGGGTCCCGGTGTGGGAGAATTACGGCCAGAGGAAGGCTCCCGCGCCACAGTGGAGCGTTTCACCCCCACCCTGCCCGCCTCCCCCTCCTGAGCTGCCAGCAGCTTGATTGCTCTGTCCTCTGGCTGTTTACGCAATTCAGCGCAGCTGTAAACTCCGTGAGGGTAGGGACGGTCTGGGTTGTCCTTGGCCAGTGCCCAGTGGTGTTGCATGCACGTGTGGTGGGGAAGTGTTTTAGCAGATGTGGGTGCTGATGGAAGGGAGACATCCCCGGGGAGGAAGGGTAGGGCTTTCCTCTAATTTATTTCTGTCTTCTCCTCATAGGATGAACTAGGAGGAGTGGAATTCTTTTGCTAGGGAGCCATACTTCCCTCCCCCCAAATAAACGTGGAATGTGCTGTGGTTTCGGGCTGGCCGCTGGCCCACTTTGTTCACTGGGGTATGGGGACAAAAGTTTAGTCCCGACGAGCTTTCCATTTTATGTCCCCAGGCTCCCGGGGCCCGAGGGGGCAGCTTACTGAGGACCTGACTGCCTGACCAGGGCCGACGTTCGTTCCGCGTGTGATTTATCCTTTCCGTTTGTGCCCACACATGGGAATGGAACTCTTTTCAGGCTGATGAGACGGTCTCAGCTGGCTGTGGTTTCACGGTTTCCCCTTCTCATTTGTTCTACACTCAGGATTGTTTTATACTTTTATACACTCAGAGTGGAGAGGACTGGGAGCCTCCCCGCTTTCTCTTCCTTGGGATCCGAGGCACTCAGTGGCGTTAGCAGAGGAGCTAGTTTGCTGTTGGCGAAGGGAAGGGTTCGTTTCCAGTTTAACTGTTCACTGGGTGGAACTTGGGTTACACGTGATACCCTAATACTTGAAGGTTTATTTAAGCATTTGTCCAGGCTCACTGGATACTTTTAGGAGCTGGGATTTTAGTAAACATTTTCCTTGTCATGTAGGTCTTTTTAAAGTTTTATTGAATTTACAAAGTGCAAAGTTCGCCTGCTTTAAGTACAATTGACTGGTTATTAGTATATTCACAGAATTGTGCAACCGGGGCCACCGTCTGATGTTTGAACCTTCCCATCACCCCCAAAAAGAACCTTGTGCAGTCCCTCCCTCCCCACCCTGCCCCACCCCCGGCAATGGCAAGTCTGTGTCCCGTTGCTGTGGACTTGCCTTTTCTGGACATCGCGTGTGAGTGAGCCGTACACTGCGTGGCCTTTGTGTCCGACTTCTCTTGCTTGGGGCCCGGCAGCCTGTCCCCATACGTTTGGCTTTCCTGAGCCGAGTGGTTCAAGCTCCGATTTTGAGTCAGACAGACGGAGCCGGACTCGCAGCTTCACAGCTTATTTATCACATGACCTGTGTTAGCAACCCCCGCACTGAGGACTTGTGCCTGGCACGTAGCAGGCGCTGGGTAAACATTTGCAGAGTGGCGGTGCTGAGAAGCAGCACAGCTCTGCCTGGTGCTGAAGAGCGCCCTGCATTTCTCCAACAATTAAAGACGATGACGCTGCCCACCAGGGAGCCGTGACCTTGCAGCATCAGTCTCTGCACATCAGGGCTCTGTTAGAGCTCAGTGTCGGAGCTCATGTTTGTCAAGCAGGGCTCTCCCAGAACCCAGTGTGGTGGGTGCTTCCCCGGGGGCGGGAGCAGATGACAGGCGAGGTGTGCCCAGTACCCTTCGACAATCTTAGGAGAGGGGTTTAGGACCATCTTTCCAGATGTTCACGTGCACAGCGATTCCCACTCTGCTTGGGGGTCCTCTGGCTCGGGCTCTGCAGCACTTCTGATGGAAAGGCACGGCCTGCACCCCCTTCCCCCCCCCCCCCCCCCCCCCCCCGAGCCTCGGCTGCTTGCCAAGGTCACGGGTGTCAGGTGACGCTGAGTTCAGGGTGGGCTCCCGGGCTGAAGTTCGAGTGTGGCTCTGAAAGGGACCTGAACCGTTGCAAGTAACTGGAGTTGTGGCAAGTCAAACAAATGAAAAAATGTTACGGGCAATTGTGATTCAAAAACAGGGACAGAAAAGTGTAAATACCCAACAACTTCCTCTCGAGGTTTTCAGAAGCGCCGAGAACCTGCATCCAAGCTCATTTCAAAATTTAATTTTGCACCTTTCACCCCGTTTCTGCTAGGGCACCATTCCCAAGCTCACGGCTAAATCCAACTGCCGCTACGAGGTCGAGTGGGTTACTGAGTATGCCTGCCACAGGGACTACCTGGAGAGCAGCAACTGCTCTCTGAGCAGCGAACAGCACGACATCGCCATCGACCTCCAGCCACTCCGGCAGGGCCCAGGTGAGGTGCCGCAGAGGCTGAGTTAACCCTTCAGGCGGCGCCCCCGGGGCAGGCGCTGCGGACACAGACCCAGGTCGCGTGAAGCAGTGTTGTAACTTTCTAACGCCGTGGATGTGACGAAGCCTCCTCTCGTTTGTTCATTTTCTTTAGGTCATTACTACACTGCAGATGGAAAGGAATATATTTTTTATTTGAATATCTGTGGAGAAATTGAATCAACCCCAAATGTCTGTAATGGGAAACAGGCTGCGGTTTGCCAAGGGAAAAAGACTGATTTCACTCAAGTCAAAGTGGCAGGAAAATTCCAGAGCCAGACTCTTCGGTGCGTAAACAGCCTTCCCGTGCTTTCTGAGCGCATTGTGCCTGTTCTCGTAAAACACACCCGGCTTCCCTGTCGTCCTCTGTTCCCCGTAAGCACAGAAGTCGGCTGAGACAGCATTCCTCCGACCTCACTTAGGCATGGTGCCTTTTGTCACTAAACAGTGGGATGTTTTTCCTGGCTTGACAATAAGACTGCCGCTGTTAAATCTGTTTGCTTTATGACCCATTGTTCGGGAGGAACCGTACTGTAGGAAAGTTATTTAATTAGTTTACAGTCGATGCCCCTTTTGTGTTTTAAAATTTATCTTTCCCAGCTTTCAACGTTCTCTGGCACTTGGAGAATCTGAAATGCCATTAGTGTAGCTTTTAAAAGTTTTAATCAACTAAGAAAATGTATTCAGTGCATTTCTCACGACCCTTGACTTCGTGGCTGTGGTCACAAAAGCGTTAGGAGAGTGTCGGCCTCTGAGAATAAGCATTGTGCAGGGCCCCTCAGGTAAGACCGTGTTTATGGCAGTTGCTGCACAAGCTGTGTGCTTCTCGGCCATTATTTATTTTGTACAAAAGCCAAGAAGGCGAGCAGAGGAGTGTTCCTGCTCACAGCAAAACCTTCGCCGCGCGCTCGCAGCCGTTACGACTTTGAAGTCAAGGGCGCGATGAGCCTGTGCGTGTGGAACTCGTTTCCTTTAGACGTCTCCCCGCCGGCGAGAGCGTGCTGCTCTGTGTCAGCACCGATTTGTCGGTGGTATGCAGAGGGCTTCACGGAGAAATGTTTAAAAATTCAAGTTTCTCTCTTGGTTCTGCTAAACGTGCGTGTGTGTGTGTGTTATAAACACCTAGGTACTCAGATGGAGACCTCACCTTGATCTATTCTGGAGGCGATGAGTGCAGCTCCGGCTTTCAGCGGATGAGTGTCATAAACTTCGAGTGCAATGAGACTGCGGGTGAGTGTGCCTGGGGTTTTTATCTGAGCTCTGACGGGCCCTGGTGTCCTTGGAAGGGAATGCTGAATGGGGCAGTCAAATGTCCTTCTTCGGGTGTGGCCACCTCCAGTCCCCAGCCGAGGCAGGAGTGCCCAGCCAACGGCACACATCCTGTTTCCACTTTCCTCCCCTCTCTGATTGTTTTGGGAGAGGGCCCAGCACGGGGCCTGCTGGGACGGAGGTTCTGTCTTGAGCTCTGGCTCTCACCAGAGCATGTACGGAGCCAGCGAGGTGGGTCTGCTCACTGCCTTCGAATGGGCTGTCATTGCACCACTTTTTTTTTGCAAACTAATTTACAAGGTGACCCTTTAAGATGGTGGCCTGGGGTAGCGGCTGGCTTTTGGGATCACATGAGATCACAGGGGCAAGTTTGGTTTTTCCGAGCTATTAGGGGAAGCTTCCTTGAAGTCATGACGGCCTTGGCGTTGCAGAGAGCTCTCTGTATCTTGGGATCCTGGACCCGGTCTCCATCTGCAGAGGGGTGATGGGATCTGTCATCATCGGGAAGCTGTGACCCCAAGCGTCCTGCAGGTCCACTCAGCCTCTGCACAGAGCTCTGGAGCTGGCTGGGCCCCACGTCTGTAGAGCAGCACAGGCATGCATGGCCGCCCTGCCCCCTGGGTCTTCCTGGCCCCGCATGCTGATTGTTTGGTGTGTTTCTGTGGCAGAGCTTCGACCATTTGGTCCCAGGCAGGTTTTGTCATGGTTCACCGCAGGGCCTGGGAGAGGCAGCTGCGTGTGATGGGAACTGGGCTCCAGAAGCCGTGTCTGGGGGGGTGAAGGAGGTCGGAAGAGGTTGTGATTAAGACCAAACTCTCATAAACTGCCCTCAAAAAGGGCCCTCAAAGAGGAGCCTAGTGCAGCAGATGGGGAGGCCTGGGCCCCAATGCCCCTGCCCTCCTGCTCGCCTCTGCCCATGGGTCTGCTGCTCCCTTGTTGCCCAGCAGCCCTCCTCACTCCCTGTGCTCTCTGGGCTTACTTTGGAGTCTGTTGGCCGGCCCTTTATAACTTTCATGTTCTCAGTTCAGTCATTCAACACACATTTTATTAGTACCTATTTGCATGGGCCCTGTGAGACTGACGGATGCCACGATGAGAGAGCTCTCGAGGCGTTTATAGACCAGAAGCCGAGAAACAAGGGAACCTGTGACTAGTGCAGGGTGATTGGGGCTGCCCAGAGCTAAGGCTGTCGCCCAGGATGTCACCAGGAGGGAGGCACTGAGGTCAGTGATTCGGGGTCTGGGTAGCCACGGGATCCAGGCAGTTAAGGAAAGAGGAGGCTCTTTTTAAAAATATATATATGTTTTTATTGATTAGAGAGAAAGGGAGCCTACAGGAGGAGGAGTGAGCCAGGCGCAGAAGCAGGGTGGCTGTGGGCACCTGTCGTTGTGGCAGAGGGGACGGCTCGTGCCAAGGCATGAATGTGGGTGGCTGTGAACAGCTCCAGGATATGTATTTAGAATGTGGCTAAAGATGACCCTGGAAAGGAGAGTGGAGCAACCTTGGGAAAAGCTCCTGTGTCCTGTAAAGGAGTTGACAGTGTCTAGAAACGAGTGTGAAGTCCCAGGGACTTTGGGCAGGCAGATGACGTGACTCTGACTTGGGTGTGGCCTTTGGATGCATCTCCCATCTGGTTCGAATGCCCTCCTGCCCTCCTCAGATTCTCTGTCTCTCTTCCAATGTCCCCCCCCTTCCAGGTTTTAGGAGACCCTCTCAAGAACACCCCTGCTCCTCTGTGTCCCTGTCCCTGGGAAACGCAGCCCACTGCTTATCTGTGCTCCCAGATTTTCAGGCACTCGGCCGCCTGCCCCTTCCCCAGCCGGGCCCCCTGAACTCCCCCGCTGGCCCGCTGCTCTGCTGTGGGTGCCTCCTGTGGTCCAAGTCTCCCTCCCTTGTCATTACCTCTTGGCCTGTTCTGGACTTTTTGTAAACGACTTGGCCGAGATCTTTGGGAGTGCGCTGATCTCATCTGGGCACGCTGGGAACATGGAGTAATGATCCAAACAGATCCCAGCGGACGGGGCGGGTGTGGAGAAGGGCACATAGCCGGGGACGCTCAGGGAAGTGTGGCCGTCCAGTGCAGACGAGCTGAGGCGTGGAAAAAAGACTGCAGGCCTTCCCCCTCCTCTGTTACTTTTTATTAAAAATTTTCAAACATGCCCGTAGAAAGAACATCACAATGAAAATTTATATCCTGGCCACTCAGATTTAATGGTCATTCGTGTTTTGCCAAATTTGCTTCATATAAACCATACATCACTGATGGGATATAACACTCCATCCCAGCTTCGTCCTGACAAAATTAACACTGCTGCCCAATGCCAGAAACTCGGTGTTTAGCTGGCGGTTTGCATTATGATGGTGACAAGGGGGCCGGATGGAGAGATGTTAGGCGTTTCTTGGGGGTTTTGAGCCTGCTCTCAGGCCGGACTTTGGTTATAAAATATTTAAGGCTCTTTTCACCTCTGCGAGTCAGTGCTTCAAACTTTGGAGCAAGCTTGTATATGCTGTAAAATTATTTATGATTACTTCGTCCAGATTTAAATTGAGAGTTTTGACAGGCAGTCCTTTGGTGGGTTCTGTGTTTTTGGGGTGAATGTAATTGTGTGTTTTTGCATGCGAATGGGTATTAATTGGCTGTGTAGTGTGTGGTTTACAGTTTAACTTGGATCTCCAGGAATTATTTATGCTTATGAATCACGTACAGTGTTTGTAAATTTAGTCTTGTAGCTGTAATACACTCTTAACCATTTGTCTCAATAACGTACGTCTAGTTTGCTGTAATGCGATGCCTTATTGTCAAGTGAGGGCATCAGGTCACTCGGGAAGAGCGATCTGTTAGGACAGGCGAGGAAGAAACCTACAAAGTTACGGGGCTCATTACATTAAAGGTTTATTTTTTAGTTCCATGTACACTCCTGTGGGGGCTGGAGACGGGGGCTCTGCCCTAGGTGGTCACTCAGGGACCCGCTTGCTTTCCCTCTGTGCTGCTGCCGCCTGTGGACGTTGCCTCCAACTCTGCAGAATGGAAGCAGCGGTTCTTTTTAATAGGCCAGAGCTAAGTGGCAGGGGCCAACCTCCAAGGCAGGGAGGCTGGGAGATGTAGCTTTGCTGTGAGCCCGAGGGAAAATTAAACCCCGTTTGGTGAGTAGGTAGCACTGTCTTTGCCCCAGAGGGATGGAAGAGTGGGTGCTGCCGCCACTCGGTGCCTTAATTCCACTGGGAAAACCCACTTTTCCTTCAGCTGGTCATGGGATCCACACACTGGGGAGCCATGTAAGTGACGTGCTGGGAATGGGCCGCAGAGGCAGGGGAGCCAGGACCGTGTGATGGACAGAGATGGTGAAAAGCCAGTATTAACCCTGCTGATGGGTGGAAACCACTGGCCCCGGGATAGTGGTCCTGAAGGCAAAGCCCACTGCGTTTCCAACAAACAAACGTGGTTGGGTAGAGGGGAGGGTCAGCTTACTAGTCTCCTAAAATTGCTTGAGGAGTTAAATAGGAGGACAGGTAAGATGCACCCCACCGGTTATGAGATTGACTCTCTCCACAGATCATTAGCCAGTTTCAGATGCAAAACCTGCTTGCAGTGGGGGTGGGTGCCGGAAACCTCGTAGTCGTATACGAGTAATCGTTTGTCAGCCAATCTGGTGAAAGACACACATGGCGGATGCCTCAGGTTTGTGGATCCCAGTAGGAGTCTGCTGCCTGTGAAGCGTGTGGGTGGGAGACGTGGCAAGCGAGCCTCACGCGCCTTCAGCAGTGAAGGGTGCGGCGGTCCCAGCTCGCGGGTGGGTGCTGTGTTGTCAGGAAGGAAGTTGGGAGCACTGCTTCTTAAAGAGAATGGCTTAAACTACTTACTTAAAAAAAAAAAGAAAGAAATAACCCACAGTAGTATAAGGAAGTATTGCCTTGTACTTACGAGCCTGGTTCTGGGGCCAGACCGTCTGGATTTGATTCCTGGCTCCTCTCTTTCTAGCTATGAAACTATAGGCAAATTATTTAGCCGCCCTAAATCTACTAAATGGGGCTAAAATTGTGCCTGTGCCATAGGACTTTTAGGATTAAATATGCCAGTTTTTATGAAGTGCTTAAATCAGAGCCTGTTTCCACAGCCAACCTCTATGTAGCACTAAGATGCTTTCCTGGTGCCTGGCTCAGATTGTGTGCAGTTACAGGGCAGCTGCTGGTATTATAATTATGGTGTTTGTAATATTAAATGCTTAATAGAAACTGCAATGGAAACATCATTTGCCTTTGGTACAAAATACTATTTCTCTTTCCTGGAGGACATTGTGCATTTTGAGGCACCAAACCGCGAGAAAGGCAGGCGATCCTGTAGGATCCAGGGGAGGACTGTTAAACCATTAAGGGGAGGGAAACAGTTTTGTGCCAGCGGTCCGCCAGCTTGGAGAGGCCAGGAGAGAGTATTTCTAGTAAGCAGAAAAGTCAGTGAAGCTCGCTGCATCCCAGGCTCCGTGGACTGGCAGGGGGGGTGAGGGGGTGACCCAGGAGGAGCTGGCTGTCTGAGCAGAGCTGAACTGTCTGGGCTTGCGGTTGGAAACTGTGGGGCTCCCTGGAGGCAGTGGGCCAAGAGACTGCTGATTTGAGCAGGGAGTCAGAGCCACACGCACTCACGAAGCCCCGAGAATGAAGGATGCTGGCGCCATCCGGAGGCGTGCCTGCAGCTTGTGAGGTTGCATGGACCTCAGCTCACTTCAGTTGGGAAGACTGTGGAAACGAGCGTCTTCCACTTTCATTTTCGGGATGAGCCCCAGGGAGCTCGTCTTGCCCGCAATGACATCATTAAGCCAGTGGCACTCCTGGGACCAGAGCTCTGGTCTCTGTCTCCCTTTCAGCGAGCCTCTGGTCTGACCCAGCTGCTGGTGGAGGCTGACCACAGTCCCTGGGCAGCAAGAGCCCTGCCGGGTGGCCCCCATGGTCTGCATTAGCACTCGTTTCATGTTCCCGTCAAGTGTGTTATAAACAGCCTCACGTCCTGTGGAGACCATCTACTAAGATGAAAGGGGCTCAGGCCTGCTTTGAGGGGTTTAGGATTATCTGAAACTCAGCAGCAGTCCCTCTAAATCCGAGCCCTCTGATCCCAGGCGTCTGGGGCCGGAGTTTCACTGTACATTGGGCGTTGGGGTCCTGTTTGCCGTTTCTTGCCTTGCTCCTTTGATGTTCCCGGGTTTGGTCGCACAATGGAGTGTTTTATTTTTCCTTTCCGAATTGCACAGGTAACGGTGGGAGGGGAGCCCCCGTGTTCACCGAGGAGGTGGACTGCACCTACTTCTTCACCTGGGACACGAAGCACGCCTGCGTGAAGGAGAAGGAGGACCTCCTGTGCGGCCTCACCGACGGGAAGAGGCGGTACGACCTGTCCGCTCTGGCCCGGCACGCAGGTAGGCCTCCCGTGCCCGCGTGGGTCTCAGCCGAGACGTTTTCTTGCCTCTTTCCCCGTTAATACGTTTGGAAATGCTGTTACTGTTTCTGCTGTCAGCTAACCGCGGCATGGCCTCTCCTGAGGCCCTTTGCTTGGCTGTCCTGCTCTTAGCACGTAGCACATGCGCCCTCTGCTGCTGAGGACGGTGACCTGCTTCTGTTCATACGTGACGCGCTGAGAACCGTTTGCCTTCAGGGCCCGCGCATGTCCTGTTTGTGTTCGCGACCCTGGGCCCTTGCCCCACGCTTGGCCTGCTCGTGTAGATGAGGTGGCGGGTTTCTTGCAGCTGCACAGGCCTCCTCAGTGGTCGGGTGGAAGGTGCGTTACCCGTGGCCTGGTGCTCTGCCCGGTCCCGAGGCAAGGCTGGCGTCCGGGTTTGGTTTTAGGTTTCTGATTTCATACTTTGGGGCTTGGGAGAATTTCACTGTTTAATTCTCTATGCGCCTCATTACCCCTGCTCTTCTGAGGAGGTGTGGGGCAGTTTAATTCTGTCACATTAACCCAGAAGCCAGAGACTCTCGGGGAGTGCTGGCCCTTAGCCTGCCTGCCCAGAAATGTGAATGCCGAGGGTTGGCGACCACATGCGTGGTGAGCGTTGGGCCTTTCCCTTCCACTTGCTTGTCATTTATGGTGTGACTCACGGAGAAACAATCACTGCCTTTGGCTAAAGAAGCTTGCTTTTTTTTTTTTAACAGAACCAGAGAAGAACTGGGAAGCCGTGGGTGGCAGCCAGAAGGAAACAGAAAAGAAGCATTTCTTCATTAACATTTGCCACAGGCTGCTGCAGGAGGGCAAGGCGAGAGGCTGCCCCGAGGAGGCGGCCGTGTGCTCCGTGGGTGAGTGGTGCCCAGAGCCAGCGGCTGGGCCATTCTCCTGAAGGCGGCGCCCAGTGTGGAGAGAGTCAGAAAGTCTCCCTGTGGTTTAGCTCAGCCTCCTTTCTGCGTTCAGCCGTAGGTAGCTACGTGGTGCAGTCCATGCGTGATGGAGAACTGGGGTGGCCTGGAGTTGGCCACAGCCTTCTGACGTAGGCGAATGCCGTGTTAGGGAGCGGGGAGAACCGTGTTGGAAACTCTTGGTTGTCTTTTCACGTTGTAACCTAAAGAATAACATTGCTAGTCCTTGTGTAAAACCGATTTTGATATCTTAACAACTTTACTGCCCGGAGGTTTTCAGAGGTCACGGTGTAAGGCGACTGGAGTCTAATAGCGTACGTAGCCGTCGCCCGAGAGTGCTGTCCCCCAGGTTCCTTCGCTGTGACTGCTGGTCTGCACTCTCCTGCAGAGATGTCTCAGTTTGACATATATGTAGTATGTTAGTTGGAAAAGAGAAAGGCGACAGGCGAGGGAGTAATTCCAATCCGTTACAAACGGGAAATAAGGAGCTGTGCACCCAGGCGGGTTTTAGGAGTTACCCCGCTATTCGGAATGGGGGCCGTGTCCCTCTGCGCAGGTCCAGGCACGTCCATGCCTTTATTTAAGGAAGGACGCCACACAGAGTTTCAGAACTTTATGGTAAAGAGCAACCAACTGAACTGTGAATTAAGTGGCCACCCTCTTGGCTTGTTGAACAGGTTTAGTTAGTTTCTAGCCCCCCAGCTGGGCTTTTAAAAGACCCGTGTCTGTGTCTCCGGGGAGCTGGGGTCCCAGCCTCGGGGAACGGGGGATGGCAGGATGTGTGGGCTTGCTTTCCTGCCTCCTGTGGGCATGGAGGACCTGGTTTATAATTCTCACACTTTCCTGCTAAGCCCGGAGGTGGCCGTGGGATTTTCAACGTGGCTGCCAACACCCGGCCAAACTTGTCACTCAAGAAAAACTCACCAACCGTCTGGGCCGGGCCAGGGAGGCCGAGAAGGGGCCATGGCGCACCGGCTTGGCCTCGGCTGGGTCTTGGTGCCTCTTCGTCTCACTGTTGTTTTTAATTGTGTCTCCTGTTCCTTCCCCTTTCTCTTTTCCAGATAAGAGTGGAAGGAAGAACCTGGGCAAATTTGTTTCTCCTCCCACAAAGGAGAACGGGAACATCCTGCTCTCCTATTCGGATGGCGAAGCTTGCGGCGACAAGAAGAAAATAAGCACCAATGTGATACTCGTATGCAAGCCAGGTAAACATTTAAAGAGAGAAAAGGAAGGGTGAGGCGCGTCCTTCCCTTGTCTCTTTCTCTGGCTGCTGCCAGGCGATGAAGTCGAAAGGGGACATGCCGAGCACCGCACGGCCCAGGCCCGTCGGTGGTGCTCAGCTGGACTTGATGCCCCAGCCCTGCCGAAAACCAGTCAGGAAACGGAGAAACCATATGGCGTCCTGGGCCTCACGTTGTAAATTTCCTAAAGGGTTACGGTCTGAGTGAGGCCTCCTGTTGTTCAGGACGGTTACACAGCGATCACGCAGCCACTCAGCTCCCTCTGCAGGGGGACCGCGAGCGGCTCGAAAACACCGCCCGTGACCTCACCGTGAGACAGTGCCCTTCTCTCCTGTCCTTTGTGTACAAAGGACCATATCGATGGTCACACATTTTTGTGTTCCTCAAGAGGTTGTACTTTGTGGATACTCTCCCCTGTTTCACAGTTACATTTATGATTTTCAGGGAATTCCCTGTGGACAGTGTTGATCATGGATTGGCTTTACCGTTTTTAAACATTGTTCTTATTGTTGGGTTGGTAGCTGCTGCCAGTGTTTCTAAGCGTGCTATTATGTGTCCTTCCCACCTCCCGTTGAAGAATTTTCCTTTGGATAAATTCTCAGCTGTGGAATAAGGCCAGTGGCTAGGACTATTTTTTTTTTCTTTTAAATATGTTTTTTATTGGTTTTAGAGGGAGAGGAAGGGAGAGGGAGAGAGAGAAACATCAGTTGACTGCCTCCTGCATGCCCCCTACCTGGGATCGAGCCTGAAACCCGGGCATGTGCCCTGACTGGGAATCAAACCCATGACCCTTTGGTGCGCGACCAACTGAGCCACCTGGCCAGAGATAGGCCTGTTTTTTTTTTTTGAACATTTAAAAAAAATTATGGTGTAATATACAGAATATAAAACTTATATATATATATATATACTTTTAAATATATCTATTGATTTTGGAGAGAGGAGGGGAGGGGAGAGAGAGAGATAGAAACATCAGTGATGAGAAAGTCATTGATCGGCTGCCTCCTGCATGCCTGCCACTGGGGATCGAGCCCGCAACCCGGGCATGTGCCCTGACCGGGAATTTAACTTGATCTCCTGGATCATAGGCCGATGCTCAACCCGGAGCCACGCCTGCTGGGGAAAATTTATATTTTTTTAGACATTGTAGTAAAAATACACATAACATGAAATTCACCATTTTAAGTGGACAGTTCAGTGGTGTTAAGTACATTTACATTGCTGTGCAACAGTCACCACCATCCGTCTCCAGAACTTTACCATTTTCCCCGACTGACACTCGTCCCCACTGCCCCTGCAGCCACCCTTCTTGCCTCCGTAGGTTTGGCACTCTAGGAACCTCGTGTAAGTGGACTCGTACTGTATTTATAGGACAACTTGTAGAATAAGGGAAGGTTTTCCGGGGACGATGGGTGATACTCTTTCCTCCCCGTTGACAGGTGATCTGGAAAGTGCTCCTGTGTTGAGAAGCATCCGGGAGGACGGCTGCTTCTATGAGTTTGAGTGGCACACGGCTGCGGCCTGCGTGCTGTCCAGGACCCAGGGCGACAACTGCACTGTCTTCGACTCCCAGGCAGGTGCGTGTCCGAGCAGCACCCTCGTGGTACAGTGTCACCTGGGCCTACTTAGGCTTTTAAAAAAATATTTCTTAGGAGTGTTTTAGAGGTAACTTGCTTTAGAATATTAATACCTTTTGAACAAAATCCTAAAAATGCGGATTTTGAGGCTTATTTGAGATCATGAAAAACCTACCTTAAATTCACAGTGGAGGTAGGTTTGCTGAATGGAAAACCCGAGGGTCACAAGGAAATAAATTTCATTGGAAAACGCTTTTTGTGTGACTTGCTGGCCGTCAATCCCACGTCAGGACTTTTTACGAAGGTCTTTGAGTGGTGCGCATCCCGCTTTGAACATACGGCTGTTTGACCAGCAGTTATGGGCTTTGAATAGATTGTTTTTTAGATTAACTGTGTGAAAAGGTAGTGACTCATCTCCACGGGACATGGCAAGAACTGTGATTCTGGGGCTTGAAGGGAAATGCCCCTCATCTGCCTGCTGGTCTCCCTGCCCTTGGGAGTCCCCGGGAAGAGCGTCTCTGCTCGAGGCTTCGAGCTGAGGTTGCTCTTGACTGTGGTTCGACCGACATCCCATCCTCGGATCGCTTGTACTCTTTCGTAGGGTTTTCTTTTGATTTGACACCTCTCAAGAAGAAAGATGGCTACAAGGTTGAGACAGAGAAGTACGACTTTTACATAAACGTCTGCGCCCCAGTGTCTGTGGGCCCCTGCCAGCCGGGCTCGGGAGCCTGCCAGGTGACAAAGAGGCAAGTCTCCGCATTCGGTTACGCGTTTTCCCAGAGGTGTCTTGAGTAACAGACATTTCATTCAGGAACAGGTGTGATCTCTGCGTTCAGACATTGAGAAAACCTGGTCTGCTAACCAGGGGGTGCTGGGAGTTTAGTTTCCCGGAGGAGCAGCCATGCCCTTGGCAAAGGAGAGTGGGCTTACCCAGGGCCGTAGTTCTGAGTGGCTGGCTCTTCTCGCTGGTTAGACGGACATTTGTGTACGTTTCTTCACTCACTAGTCGAAGTGAAGGGAGCTGCGCCTTCAACCAGCTGTGGTTTTGGGCTCTGGAGTGGGGGTGGACTTAGAAATCTCAGCTAGGGAGCGGAGTGGTCTGCAGCCCGGGGTCCCAGCCACAGCTGCCCCCCCCCCCCCCCGGGTATTGGCCGTTACCCCAGTGTCTCTGCACTGCGAGGCGTCCGGTCTCTGTATCTTTTCTGAGAGGCCTTTGTTTGTTTTAGTGAGAAGAGGGCTTGGAACTTGGGACAGAGCAACGCTAAACTGTCCTATTACGACGGGGTGATCCAGCTGACCTACAGAAATGGGACGCCCTACAATAATGACAAGCGCACACCAAGAGCCACGCTGATCACCTTCCTCTGTGACCGGGACGCCGGAGTGGGTGTCCCCGAGTATCAGGTAGGAAGGCGCCGTACCTGCAGGTGCGCGGGCCTGCGCACGACACCAGGGAGAGACGTCAGTCTCGTGAGGGCAGGAGAAGGTGGTTACAACAGGGCCGTTTGTCCGGTTTCCTGGCCACACGGTCACCTCTTGAGATTGTAATTAATTCTTTTAGATTTGCTGGGTCCACAGGCGGTGTTCACTTTCTGACTGTTTCTTCAATGGGTCATTGTCCTCTCTGATCACCCTCAACCCTGTTGGATACAGGTCCAAACACAGAAACATCACCACCATCCCTCACTCCACCGCACAGAGGCTGGATTCCTGCCTTGATTCTTCCCTGGACACTCTTCCTGTTAATAAAATGAGATGGGCAAAGTAACCTTTCTTCCTACAGTGTTTACTTAGAGAATGTACCTATCGTTTTTTTAAAAATTCTGGCGTTCGTAACATTCCCCCTCCTCTTTGCCATCCCTCCCCGTGTCTCTGTGCCACGTGATTAGGAGGAAGATAACTCTACCTACAACTTCCGGTGGTACACCAGCTACGCCTGCCCCGAGGAGCCGCTGGAGTGCATGGTCACCGACATCGACTCAATGGAGCAGTACGATCTCTCCAGGTAAGGCGGGTCAGCCTGCCCTTGGTCTTGGCCTAGGCCCAGGCCCAGGTCAGTTAGTGCTGAGGTCATTTAGGACTTGCTGGTGATCATGGCGCTGAGCTGTCGATGGGGTGTCAGGTAGTTCTGGGGTGCAGGACCAAGCTGGGGAGTGTGAAGCAGAGTGAATTCTATTTTTTTTTTTTTTTTTAAGGGTGAGAGACATGGGAACATCAATGATGAGAGAGAGTCATTGATTAGCTGCCTCCACAACCCCTACTGGGGATGGAGCCCAAAACCCGGGCATGTGCCCTGACCGGGAATCAAACCCTGACCTCCTGGTTCATAGGTCGATGCTCAGCCACTGAGCCACGCCGGCCAGAGTGAATTCTAACAGTGGCCTGGTAGGCTGTGATATTAACTGGTCTTTGTACCACAAAGCCTCTGTCTTCAGCTGCATTATTTAAATCAGTGACTCAGTACAGAGGTGTGGGGGCAGGTCCAGGTGTGCTGAATCCTGTGTTTAATAAAAGTCAACTACACCCCAGCTGGCGTGGCAAAGCAGTTGAGCATCAACCTAGGATCCAGGAGATCGCTGTCTGATTCCCAGTCAGGGCACATGCCTGGGTTGCGGACTCGATCCCCAGTGGGGAGGCTGGCAGGAGGCAGCCGATCAATGACTCTCATCACTGATGTTTCTATCTTTCTCTCTCTCTCTCTCCCTTCCTCTTTCTGAAATCAATAAAGATATATTTAAAAGAAAAGAAAAATGTATATTAAAAAATCAACTACAGTGGGCGTCATGAGTCACAGTGAGCCACCTCTAGTGTGATTGGGAGGGTGTGTTTTGTTCTGTGTTTCTCTAACTCCTTAGAAAATAACTGTCAGGCTTGAAAAGCATACATTTTGCTCTGTAATTTTAGGCTTGCGAAGTCTGAAGATGGTCCCGAAGGAAACTGGTATGCCCTGGACAGCGCAGGACAGCACAGCATGTGGAGGAAATACTACATCAACGTGTGTCGGCCCCTGAACCCCGTCCCAGGCTGCGACCGGTACGCAGCTGCCTGCCAGATGAAGTATGAAAACAATCAGGTGAGTCTTCCCACCAGTCGTCTGCGTCTCCCTCGGAGCACGTGCCTCCGTGGAGATGTGTGGTTATTTTGGGGCTCCCAGATCAAAGTAGGGCCAGCTGCTGATGTGGGGGCCTCTGAGTAGGAGCGGGGCCTCCCCTGGGTGCGATGGTGTGTGAATTACGATTCAGATTTAAACCCTGAGCGAGCACAGCACAGGGCAGAGGAAGCTCCCAGCGGAGTGCTCAGCCTGAATTAAAAAGTGCCTGCGAGTGACTGGCAGGCATCTGTAAAGAATAGTTTTGCTTCCAGAAGCTGTTGCTTGTGGCTAGTTGGGTGGAACCGGCTCGGGAGAGTCGGGCACTGTGGGTGAAGTAGGTCCAAGGGCTGCTCTCACCCGGCGCGGAACTGCCCCTTCGACGTCAGCTGAGTGTGGTGACCGCCAGCAGCTTGGTACGTTTTTGTGCTTTTACGTGGCGAGTCTTAATGGACGCACGTCTTTAAGAATAGCACGTCAGCAACACACTTTTCTTGGCGCGTGTTGCGTGGCGGCTCGGAGGTGGCTGGTTTTGTGTGGTGGTGACTTGGCTTCCCGTGGTGTGTTCAAGCACCTGCACGTGCTCTCTCTGTGGGAGCCGTGGCCTCAGTACAGTCAGCGTTTGATATCGTGGATTCTCTATCTGCAGATTCGTCTACTCGCTAATGTTTGTCACCCCTAAAGTAATACTCACAGCCATTGCGGGCACCATGGCCCGACGTGTGATCCCCGCTGAGGGGAACGGGGTGCTCTGCATCCTTGACTGTTTCCTGCCCAGATGACAAGAGGATGGGACGTGAGGGACCAGACAGTGTGGGGTCAGGTGGATGGGGTTAGAGTCCCGCCTCCGGTGACTGTAGAGGGGTGGCCTGGGACAGGCCACATGTCTGAGCATCACTTTGCTGTTGTAAAGATGATGGAATCCACCATTGTGAGGTGTTTTGAGGATTTAAGATAATGTTCTGGGTGAGATCTGTGCTCATAGGGGTGCAGGTTTTGCCTGTATGTAAGCACATGTGTTCCGTGTTCACTAGCTCCGTGTTTGCGGTGACTTTGTGGAACATAGATGACTGTGAGCAACTAGGACCTGCCACATTAGTGATGAAGTCGGAGGGGAACCTAACAGATGTGTTTGTTCGCAGGGCGTGTTTTCCGAAGTAGTCTCCATCAGTAACCTGGGAATTGCCGAGACAGGCCCCTTGGTGGAGGACAGTGGCAGCCTCCTGCTAGAGTACACGAACGGCTCTGCCTGCACCACCAGCGACGGGGTGCAGACCACCTACACCACCAGGATCCACCTCGTCTGCTCCCGCGGCAGCCTGGTAAGGCACGGCTTGGCCTGGGACGGGTCGCTCAGCGGAGCACTGGGTTCGCTCTGGGGTCCTCTGTGACCAGTTCCGCCTGTGTCTCTAATGGAGATGAATTGAGTCTGGTGGGTGGAGCAGTTGGGTTGCTCTTAATTCTGCTTCAGGTCAGCCCGTGAAGTAAACATGAGGCGGCAGGGAGCTCGTAGGAGGGCTTTCGTGTCTGTATTTTCTGCAGTTGAGCCTGTTCTCTTACTACTGGTATGTGACACACCCTGCATGGTGTTCTGTAGACTCGAGTTTTCTCTCTGAGTTCTACGGGCACCGTCCTGCCTGTTCTTGCGAGTCAGTGGCCCGAGGATCATGGCAGCAGGACAGGTCTTAGAGCTGGTTCAGTGCACAGTCCTCGGAAGAGGAAGCTGAGGCTTGGTTCCGCTCAGGCCGGTGGACAGACAGGGAGGGACATGTGTGTAATTCACTGGCAAAGCAGGAATAAGAAGCTGAGGCTGGGAGGTAGGAAGGTGCTGGGGATTGCTTGTGGCTCCGAGTTCCTTCGCTGGGGAAGAGCCGAAGAGAAAACGCCAAAGGTAAGTGCTTTATGGTAATTCTGTATAGTCCCAATTGCCTTTTTTTTTTAAAAGAAATTATGGCAAAAAATATATAACACATAATTTATGACTTTAGTCATTTTTTACACGTAGAATTTGGTGGCATTAAGTACATTGATAGTGTTGTGCACCCATCACCGGTATCCATTTCCAGAACTTGACCCTCTCAGACCGAATTGCTTTTGTACCTGGAATTTTACATTTATACCTGGGTCGTGTGTTTTTCAAGCAATGGACAAACTGTTAGATAAATGCAGAGTAGAGATACTGAAATCCATGTTTCTTATTAAATAAATAACTTAAAAGTCCACCTTTTAAGGGTGTGCTACAGCTTCTTCTAGCTTCATTGAAACGAAGTAGCCAAATGTGTCCACTCCTCTCAGCAGCCTGGCGGACTTGGTTACATACCTTCCAATCATCCCGCAGACCCCAAATTCTCCCTTTTTTAATTTTTTTGCCAACACATGATGTTTTTTAAGAGATGATTTCTTTAGAATTCAAGAAGGTCTCCGTGATACGGAACGGAATCACCAGCTGGGTAGGCATGGCCCGTGTTGTGCAAGGAGGGGCTCCACAGCTGAGACTGACGTGCACCCTGCGATTAGCCCGAGCTGGGGTTTCCCGCTTTCTCCCTCGGTCAGTCTCAGGAAGGAATCATGGTTGCCCATCGCGGCCCTCGCCACCTCTCTGGGCGTGTCTGAGCATCGCCTCCTGGAGCCTCACACACCTCCCTGCCCCTGCCTGGTTTCTTGTTGCTGTGGTGAGAGTGGGCAGTTCCAGCAAGTTCTTTTGGAGCCTTAGTCTCCTGTGACACCTTGTTTGGATGGTATTTTTAGTTTTTTTCAGTTTCACACTGTCACTGTGTATCTGGTACATATCGTGGGCCCAGGAAATAGTGAGTAGAGGCCACATCCACAGAGAGATGTGCAGGTCACGGAATTATCACAGATTAAGCTCAGTTACTTTTCACAGCCGTGCTGTGAGGCAGAGACTGCACGGATGTGTTTCTGTCTTACTGTTGGAGACGCTGAGGCTGCAAGGGTGGGGGACTTCCAGGTCAGAGGGCGGTTGGTGGGTGAGGTGTAGGCTCAGGGTGAGATCACAGTCACTTCCTTCACCGGTGAGCCTGTGCAGGTGTCTTAACCTCCCTGTGCCTCAGTTTCCCCACCTTGTATGCAGATATCGGGTAATATTAGAACCTGGTTCAAGGGGTTGTTGTGAGGCTTAGGTGAGAAATGCTAATAAAACTCTCAGCGGTGCCTAGTGTTTGATTAACGCTCCAGATGGGAGCTGCCACTGTCCGTAACGGGGCGGTGGTGTCACGTAAGGTCGAGTGGCACTTGATTGAGGACCTGTTATTGAAACGCACCCGGAGAATCCACAGATGATAAGGAACTAACAGCTGGAAGCATTTTCACAACCGTGCACACCTGTGTGACCACACCTCCCCCATCCAGAAACAGCACTGCTGCTCCCCGGAGCCCTCCTATGTCTCTTCCTGTCACGTCTCCACCCGTCCTGACCTCTCAGGTCGGCTCTGCCTGTTTCTGAGCTTAACACAGATGAAACCGTGCACCCCGTAGCCTTTGCCCTGGCTTGCTGTGTTCCACACTCTTGGGGGGAGCATTTCTCAAAAGCACAGACTGGGACTCAGACTTGGGTGTGGGTCCCAGTCCACCATTTACTGCTGGCGTGGCCTCAGGCAGATGTCCTCACACCCAAGCCTGAGAGGTAGCGTAAGAATAATAAAGATGTTACGCTGTGACTAGATAATGCTCATTAAATGCCTAGCCTATCGATCGGCGCCTAGTAAAGTGTCGGGAGACGGTGGCCGTTTTTATGGAACGGGCTGGGCTGCTTTGGGTTCAGTCGAGTTCCATTTCTTAGATTAACCGTTACCCTGGATCTGACCTTTCAGAACACCCACCCGATATTTTCTCTCGTGTGGGAGTGTGTGGTCACTTTCCTGTGGAATACGGAGGCTGCCTGTCCAATCCAGATAACGACCGACACGGACGAGGTACGTGCGCTGTCCCGGGCCCTTGCTGAGCTGCCCTGACGTTCCCACCCAGGCGCCAGCTCTGCACGCACCCCTCCCCTCTTGCTCCAAATCTGCAACCGGCGTCTCTAGTTCCCCACTTGACAGCAGACTCTGGAAGTCGCCTTCATTCCTCTCCCACCCCGGCTTCCAGGTCCAGTTTTACTCCTGGGTTACTGTAGATTCTGTTTTGCTCTGCATCCCACCGTCCCTTCCACGTGGCAGTGGCGCCCCAGGGGCTCTGGGCTTCTCTGCCGCTGCTGCGATTGGAGAGGTTAATATGTCACCCCAACACCTAAACATTTCAGTGCCTGTCACCTGTAGAAAACAGCCACCTGTGTTACTGTGATACTTAAGGTTTTTTTTGTTACTGTTGTTAACTCTCACCCGAGGATATTTTTTCCGTTAATTTTTAGAGAGTGGGAGGGAGGGAGGGTGAGAGAGAGAAACATCGCTGTGAGAGACACATCAGTTACTTGCCTCCTGCACGCGCCCCAGGCCGGGGATCGAAACTGCAGCCCTGGTGCGTGCCCTTGAGTGGGAGTTGAACCTGCTACGCTTGCATGGGCCCACGGCTAGCCATGTAGTGCCCTGGCCACGGCAGTACTCAAGGCTTCACTGCTGATTTCAGCCCCCCCTGCCCCTCCCTGCCTTGGCCGCGTGCCCGCTGCGGTCCCGGCCGCCTGCCCCTTGGCTCACGCTGGCCCTCCGTGAGCCCTGCCCTGCAGGGGGCACTGCTGTGAGGCATCCTCCCACCTCCCGAGGGCGGCTCCTGTTTGCACAGCCCTGGCTGTTTTTCTTTATAATGGGACGTATTTTCCGCCCTCCCTTCTTTAACTCTTGCTGGGAGGCAGACTCCTTGACGGCAGGGCCCAGGCTCCCCTGAATGATGTCCCTGCACAGGGTGGATTCTGGGAGGGCGGGGAGGGTGGGAGGCTGCGCCCTGTCCTGGGTCAGTGCTTCCTGGGCTGTGGCCGCTGCTCCTTTCCTTGTATGTGGTGGATGGGGCAGAACAAAAGGCATGGGCTGAGGGGCTCATCACTCGTAGAAGAGAAGGGACACTGAGAAAACAGGACTTGCATCAGCTGCCTTAAGTGGATTTAAAACATTATTTATGGGTCTCTTATTGTTCCTGCCTTTCCCCTCAGAGGTCAGCCGTGGTCTTACGCAGGTAAGTAGAGCAGCCCTAAGGGCCTCCAGGTGGGTGTGCCGTCTGGCCCAGCTCCCGGGCAGGCTCCAGGGCGCGGCTAAGGGCTGCTTTCTCCCTGGGCTTCCTCAGAGGAGAACAGGGTCTGGGATGCCCCCCATGCAGGTTTGGGAGGTGCTGTGTTTGTTGTGCCCTCCAGGGCGAGGACTTGGTTTGAACGCGTCTCTTCCCCTTGTCCACACAGGCCTGCTCTATCAGGGACCCTAACAGCGGGTACGTGTTCGACCTGAACCCGCTGAACACCTCCCAAGGCTATATGGTCACCGGCATCGGGAAGACATTTGCGGTAAGAGTTAAGTGAGTTGTAAAAACTCCAGTTTGCTTTGAAACGAGGACAGGGTGCGCGAAAGTCACCTGCAGCTGGCGACAGGGAAGGTGGCCGTCCTTAGGAGTGGCCCCGGGCACTGGGATGGCAGCTCTGACCCAGGAGGAGACAGGAGATTCCGGATTTCAGGGGGAAATGAGGTAAAGCCATCACCCCATCCCAGTACAGTGCAGACGCGAGGGAGCCGTTCTTCAGAAAGCCAGTTATTCCTCATCTGCTACTGAGCCTGGAGTGGGGTCCCTGGGCCAGCCGCACTCGTCTTATCTAGGGACTTCTTAGAAACACAGGTTCTCATGGATGGGGCCGGCAGTTTGATTTAACAAGCCCTCCGGGTGATCTGGTGCCCACTGGGGTCTGAGAACCTCTAGTCCAGAGGAAATGGTAATTATATTACCCTTCGAAAGGGAAACACGCGAGATGGCTGTTCTAGACCCTTCTGACAGCGTTGCCTTCGTAGACCCCCCAACAGTGTCTCTGGAGCAGCAAGGTGGGAAATGTCCACATTAATGCTGCTGTGCCATAAACGAAGCTCCACCAGAAAGGGAAAAAGCTTAAAAAATCTTTATCTTAGTTTGTTCAAATTCTTGTAGCAAAAGCCGTAGTGGAAGCAGGAAGTTGGGGCGAGCATGTTATAACAGTTTGATGCAGAGGGAGCTTTGTGTACGTGTCACACAGGAAAGCGAGCACATGGCTTGTTCCACAGCCCAGGAGGACCCTGGGGTGAGATGGGTCGCTCAGCAGCACCCTTCTGAGGTGGTTCCCTGCCCTGCACCCCTAACTGCTCCTGCAGAGTTCAGCTTGTACCAGGTGGTTTATAATAGGTGAGAGTATGGTGTCCAGTAGGTGAGCGTGTATTTAGCTGCCTGTAAGAGCGTGAGGCAGACGAGAACCTGGTTGAACCCCGTAGAGAACATTCTAGACACGAATCCCTATGAACATGCTGGACGAGACGCACCCTGACTACTTGGCATTGCACCACCCGGCCATGTCTGACGTAGGGGAACGAGGCTCTTTAGAAAACCACTTTCTGTACATAGTCGTTAATTTCAACACATTGTGCCCACTTCATACACAGAGGTCTCGACGCCTTTCCGTCTCCACACCAGAGAGGGGCCTACTTTCTTTTCATAACTACAGTGACTATAATTGAACTTAAGTGGAATGACCAACATCTTTAGAAGTCTAGGGCATCACGTTATACTTACTTTTAATTCCTGTGATTTCAGCTGGATATTCTTTCTCTAATGTGATTTAAAATACTGTAAGATGATGGGTCACATGCATCCTCGGTTACACATGGCGCATTGTTACCTGAGGTGTATCCCTGTGCATTTGGAGGTGCAGGGACATATAAATGAACATGTGCAGCGCCTCGGAGGCCGTTTGTGGGCATTGCCACTGGACTTTGCCTTTGATACTGACTCTAGGACTCCCCTGCCCAACCATGGGGAGCTGGTGACAAACAGCGGACCGCAGCAGCTGTCCAGCCTGGCGGGTCTGGGTTGCAGGACTCTGATTCGTTTATGGTGAGTTACGTGGTCTGAGCTCCATGTGTTTGCTTCTTGCCGTCCGGCCTGCAGTTTAACGTGTGCGGCACAATGTCGATCTGCGGGAACCTGAACGGAAAGCCAGCGTCCGGCTGCGAGGTGGTGACCCACACGGCAGATATCAAGAATCTGAAGCCAGAGCGGCTTGTTGGATTCGAGAAGCGCCTCGAGCTATCCACAGAGGGCTTTTTAACTCTGACCTACGAGGGGCCCTACTCCGAAACCAAAGGTGAGCCCAGAGCCACGTTGGTGTAGCCGACCTGTGTCCCAGCGGTTCTGTGACTGTCTCCCCTTCTGAGCGTGTAACGCATGAGCCCCTGCAGTGTCCCAGAGTCCTCCGGGCTCACGGGCACCACACCGATGCGTCCCTGCGTTTGCCCAGGTCCCACAGAGGCGGTCCTGTAACTAGAGAGGTTGCCGGGCCACTGCTGCCCACTCGCTCCCTCCTCCCGGCGTCCTTCGTCAGTGGTCCTCACGTGGGACGCTGTCACTTCCCTTTTATCCCGTCTCTTTCAGGTGCTGGAGACGTGACCGGACGATAATAAAAGTTACTTTGTTTTTCCCTTTGTTTCCTCCACTTCTCCCACTTAGTCTTCCTTGTATCTCTACAGACAGTTTTGCTGTGTTGCTTCTTAACGTTTTTACTCTCTTCTGCGACTGTCACACAGCAGGAACCTGGTGTCACGGTGCAGGAGGGTGGTGCTGGCGGTTGGCGCCCCTGTTCTGCATCGAGTGCTTCCTGGGGCAGGACGCTGGGTGCACGTGGCCGGCTGGTTCTCACCCGCCCTCAGCAGTGCTCGTGCCCTTCTGCTTACCCACCTCTTCCCTTTATAGGTGACGAGGGCCCGAAAAGGCCCCGTTCCCTGGACAGAGCCAGTAGCTTATTGGTGGGCAGTGCCAGGGTCAGGGCCCGGGTCTTTGGATTTTCACCCTGGCTCTGCCAGTTAGTACATTTCTCTCTTGCAGGGGAGGAGACCGAGGCCCACGGAGGTGCAGTAATTTGCCCAGGGGTTCACAGCTAGTAAGCAGGGCTGAGATTTGAAGCCACCTGTCTGGCTTTTCATCTACGCTCTTCCCACCGCTCCTTGGTAAACTCACGAGGGGGCGTCACAGTATAAATGCGCCAGTTGGAGCGTATCTGGAAGGGAGTGGGTGGCGGCCCTGCCCTCCAGGATTTGTGACTGCCGCGTCCCGGGCTCCCTTCTGCACCACGCCTCGGGCTCACAGATAACCGAGAACGCGGCACCCGGGAAGAGAGCCGCTGGCACAGACGGCAGAGGGATCGCTCGTGATTCCTGTGGAGGGTGGTGTAAGGCCGGGGCTGCTGTCAGCTCGGAGGGATTGTCCTTTAGAAGAGGAGTCGGGCTTGTTCTCTGTCATTTGTTGGGAGGGTCTGGACTGAAGGTGGAAGTTGCAGGGAGAAGTGATTTGGTTACGGGAGGACTCCAGTAGGGCTGGGTGGTGCGGACCCTTTACTTCCCCCATGGAAAGGTCTCTGACTCTTGGTCACCTCAGTACTCAGAAAACCACCTGCTTTTTTATTCTTTATAATTTTTTGGCTCTCCAGTTTCAGAGCACTGTTTTAAAATGATCTAGATTAGGCACTTTCATATCCCTTCTCTTCTGATTTGGGAAATCATCTTCTTCTCACAGGGTGACCACTGTGCTTGTGTGGCTACAGCTGCTTTCATCCCTTCCCTCTGGGTGTGAGTCCAGGCGCCAGCACACCGGGGCCTGGGCTCATTTATGACCTGCACTTTCCACTGTGTTGCCTCAGGCTCCTTCCTTCACCTCCTGGCTTCAGTTTCCTTCCGTGTTAAAAGGACGTGATAACGTCACCGGCCACTCTGGTTCAGATCGGGCCCCTTGAAACAGACCTGGCGCTGTGATGTCACGTTCCGAGGTGGCCCGAGGCTCGTTCCCAGCAGAAGCGTTGTCCGGGCTGTGCTGTGATTGCTGCTGTTTCTCAGGCTGTTCTCCTCGTTCCCCAGAGACCGGCAATACTTTCATCATCCGCTTTGTCTGCAATGACGACGTTTACCCGGGGATCGCCAAATTCCTGCATCAGGACGTGGACTCTTTCCGGGGGATCCGAAACACTTTCTTTGAGCTTGAGACGGCATTGGCCTGTGTGCCTTCTCCGGTGGATTGCCAGGTCACGGGTAAGGCCTGGAGGACCAGGAACTAAGAGGCCGGTCACGAGTGTGTGTGTGCACGAGTGTGTCTGCATGTGAGTGCGTTGTGAGTGCATGTGTGTGTGCACATGAGTGTGTGCACTATGTACGTGTGCATGTGAGTGTGTGTACGTGTGCACGAGTGTGTGTGGTGTATTTTATTTTACAGGCACATGCCATTTGTGTTGCACATTTCCTTTAAAGGATGCTTAGGTTTGGAATGTTTCTCTTGAAGAGAATCAGATTATTAATGGTTTTAAACTATATTTTGGGATCAGAAACTGCTTAAGTACAGAGAAGAAAACTTGGGGGGGAAATCAAATACACTGTCAAGTTCCCTATTTGAGGAAGAAAAGTAAAAAGCGTAAAGCTGTGAGAGGAGGACCCAGGACCCTGGTCCGTGTCCCCAGGACCCTGCACTCTGTGGGTTGCCCACCTCCACGTCGATGGTCTTCCTTGTGAACAGCAGCTCGGGCTTCCGGGGGCTCCCTGTCTTAGCCATGAGTCAGATCACGCAGCGTGGGCCTTCGTGGGGTCGGGGGCTGAGCTCCAAGGCTAACGTGGGAGCTGCTCCAGCGCGTTCCCGTTGTCTTTCAGACCTCGCCGGAAACGAGTATGACCTGAGTGGCTTAAGCAAGGTTAGAAAGCCTTGGATTGCTGTGGACACTTCGGTTGATGGAAAAAAGAGAACTTTCTACCTGAGCGTGTGCACCCCCCTGCCTTACATTCCCGGGTGCCGTGGTGAGTTTAGGGCCTGCGACTCCAGTTCCATCTGCCTTCCCTCCCACCCCCGACCCCACACCAATCTGCTGGCTCTTCCAGGCAACGCAGTGGGGTCTTGCCTGGTGTCCGAAGAAAAGAGCTGGAACCTGGGCGTGGTGCAGATTAGTCCTCAAGCCGCTGCTAACGGGTCCCTGAGCCTTGTCTATGTCAACGGCGACAAGTGTGGGAGCCAGCGCTTCTCCACCAGGATCACACTCGAGTGCTCGCATACGTCGGTGCGTGTGCAGTGAACAGCGTGGTCCCTCGTGTGTCGGTTCCATTCTCCGTGTCCCTCCAATCTCTGAATCCCCTGTCTAATTTAAAACTGGCCTGTGTTTTCATGGGTTTTAGGCCACTGGTAGGGTTTAACTGGAATGTGCTGTTTCCCCTGGGTCTCATGTGGTAAATGCTCTAGATTTTTCTCACAGAGGTTAAAAGTTGGGTATTAATTGTGGCTGCCGTGTCACTTTTTTTTTTTTAATGAAAAGAAAGTAAGCCATTGGTGTCTGTTACAGGGCTCGCCAATGTTCCAGCTGCTGGACGAATGTGAGTACGTGTTTGTCTGGAGGACAGTGGAGGCCTGCCCGGTGGTCAGAGCGGAAGGTGAGGCCAGGGCCCAGCTCACCGGTGGTGCGAGGGTCCGACGTCACAGGTGCCCTGGACAGCACCACAGATGTGAAACCTGTGGTAACGGGCACCTGGGTGATCCTGAAACACTCATTAGTGGACGGATAATTTTTTTTTTTTTTTACTATTATCTAGGGAGTTTATTTTCAATTCCAGTTGACATATTACATTAGTTTCAGGAGTACCACGTAGTGATTAGAATCAACAGGTAATTTTTTATCCTGGAGTTATTTTACTCCACACATCACCAACTTGACCAGCAGCGTTTCCTGCTGTACTGGATTGATGTTATTGGCGTCTCACACTTGAACACATTACCATGTGGTATTGTTTGATTAAATGGATCTTCATCCCGTGTCCTGGGCTTTTCTAGAAAGCTGTTGGCCAGGCAGTTGGTATTACGTATATATATAAACAAAATGAAATAACGTGGACACATGTTTGGTACCTATTTTAAGATGGTACCTGTATGATTGAAAATTGTATAAGTTTTTGCCCGGAAGTGTGATTACGGGTGTCCTTGCCATCACCCAGCACTTGTGTGTTCTTGCAGGAGACAACTGTGAGGTGAGAGACCCGAGGCACGGCCACCTGTACGACCTGAAGCCGCTGGCCGTGAACGACACGGTTGTGAAAGCCGGGGAGTACACCTACTATCTCCGGGTCTGCGGGAAGCTGTCCTCCAGTGTCTGCTCCACCGACAAGTCCAAGGAGATCTCGTCCTGTCAGGAGAAGCGGGGGCCGCTGGGATTCCACAAAGTGGCAGGTGCCGCGGGCTGGCTTCTGCTCTTGTTGCAGAGCGTGGGGTGGCCTGGTGAAGACGTCGCCTGGAGAGAACGTGGTTCTCGAGCAGGAGGGGCGGCTGCTGTGTTCTCATTAACAGCGTGTCTGGCTGCTCGTTTTCCTGTCCGGAAGGCACAGTGACGGATGTCGTTAGAGCTTAGTTATTTCACTTAGCGATACCAGCACGGATCCTAAGATCGTATTTCTTTCCTTTATTGCAACATTGGGACCCACTGAACTAGCCAGTGATGGGTGTTCTGAGGTGGTACTTTCTAGACTTCAGCCCAAAGGGGACACATTTAGTCCAGGGTTTGGCTCTAAAACGTGTAGGGCAGGCCGTTCACCATCCTATTGTCTCAGCGGGGGGGCGAGTGATAATAGGTTGAAGATCATTTTAAAAAGAAGTCAAAGTAGCTGCTGTAGCTGCTGTCGTAGGTGGGCGGCCCGCAGGGGCTGCGCAGAGGAAGGGACACGTCTTTGCTGATGGGGCTGAGGAGTGTCTATCCTCCTCCTGTGGTTGGTCTACACTGTTGCAACCCTGGGCGGGAGGAGCCTGGTTTCATTCCTCCTGCTACAGTGTGACAGGGAGCAGGTGGCAGGTGCAGGGAGGCCGCGCACGCTCAGCCACCTGTTCATTCAGGGTGCGTGACGCAGCGTGTCTGTCACGTTAGGCGCGGTGACCGGGGGACGTCCTGGACCGGTCCTTGTTTAACCGTCTGCTTCTTGAACAGGTCTCCTCACTAAGAAGCTGACTTACGAGAACGGGCTGTTGAAAATGAACTACACTGGGGGGGACACCTGCCATAAGGTGTATCAACGCTCGACAACCATCTTTTTCTACTGTGACCGCAGCACCCAGAAGGTGAGCTGGGAGCCCTCGGGAGGTCTCCACGGCAGCAGGGAGCCGCCTCACCCGCACCCCACTGTCTTTATCAAGTGAATCTGGCCTGGCCAGCGTGGCTCAGTGGTTGAGCGTCAACCCATGAACCAGGAGGTCAAGGTTCGATTCCCGGTCAGGGCACATGCCCTGGTTTCAGGCTCGATCCCCAGTACGGGGCGTGCAGGAGGCAGCCGATCACTGACTCCCATCATTGATGTTTCTCTCTCTCTCCCCCTCTTCCTTCCTCTCTCTGAAATCAATAAAAACACATACTTAAAAAAAAAAAAAGTATCTGCTCTCGTCACAGCCCTGCCGGCTGAGCTTAGTTTAAATACATTATTTAAATGGTGAATTTGTATAGATTTTAATGAACGTAATCAGCCCTTATTATTTCCATCCTTAAAACTCAAAATGTAAACAAACGGAAGTTTCCTGCTTCATGAGCGTGTCTCTCTCTCGACCTTTCCAGCCGGTGTTTCTGAGGGAGACTTCAGATTGCTCCTACCTGTTCGAGTGGCGGACACAGTACGCCTGCCGCCCTTTCGACGTGACCGAATGTTCATTCAAGTAAGTCAGTGCTTTCTGGACAGTTGAGAACTTGGTAGCATTTTGCTTTAATGGTTAATGGTCTAGGGCCCGGGGTTAGACGAGTCAGGTGATTTCTCTATGCCTTAGTTCTTTGGTAGTAAAATGAGGAGTTGGGTTGGGTTAACCCCACATCCTTCACAACTGAGTGGGATTATTTTGTGTTAGGATGCATGCGGCACGATTGCCGTCAAAACGGAAAACCTTGCATGATGCATTCGGCATAAGCTGAGTGGAGTGACCAGGACATCACCTGGCCTCTCTCCGCTCTTCCCTGGGACACTGCTTGTCTGGGTCACAGTGACGAAGGAGTCCTCGCTCGGCTCCCCTCCCCTCCGTTTCTCCTCGCCGCTGCCTCAAACTGTTGTCAGGGTTTAGAACATTCATGTTATGTTTAGTAACTCTGATGGTCTTCCCTACTTTATGCACGGGGTGATTCTGGAGAATTAAGAACTAATAAGCGACATTTACAATATTGTGCAAACTTCACTTACTGCAACATCACGTGGTGTGGTTGGAGCTGCATAGCCCTGTGTCACTGGGTCTGCTCCGCTGGGAGAAAACAGGTTGTCTGGGTCAAAAGATTCCCTTCCTGCTGTTTTATATGTTGTTCCGAAGAATCAGGCCACATGTCAGTTGGCTCTGTGTTTGGAACATGGCCACCTTGGTAGATAGCGCTTTTTTTTTTTTTTTTCTGGTTAATCCCCACCTGAGGATATTTTTTCCATTGATTTTTCAGAGAAAGTGGAAGGGAGGAGGGGGAGGGAGAGAAACATTGATATGAGAGAGACACATCGATGGGTTGCCCCCCACACATGCCCTGATTGGGCCTGGGGATTGAACCTGCAACCCAGGCATGTGCCCTTGACCAGGCGCGTGGGCCGATGCCCTAACCACTGAGACACCGGCCACGGCAGCTGTTTAATCTTGTCATATTCTCATGTATTTTAGAATGTTTGTGTGCGAGATAACCCACAGGTTGTTTGAAAATGCCGTTATTTTGCTCTCACATGTGATTAGCTGTGTATAGCATTATAGATTTAAAATAATTTCCTCTTGGTTTTGAAGGCATCGCCCCGTTTTCTGCATGTGCCGTGTGGTTGGTGAAAGTTTGTTGCTGACCTCCTGTCTCTGTTTTTATTCCATCCTGGAATGTTTCCTGAACTTTTCCTACCAACTGTCCTTTGAAAATATTTATTTTAAATTTCTAATAAGTCTTTCTAATTATCTCTGAGGATACTAATTATGTTTTAGCTTTCTTTCTTTTTAAAACCCTATCGTCCATCCCCTGAATTTATAATTCATTTTTTTAAACGATTGCCTTAACCACATGTTCCCGCTTTAACAGAAAGCTGGAGTTAATCAGTAGCTACCCACTTCTCCAACAACCCCGTGGTGTAGCAGGCCTCAGGTGGGGCTCCCTCCCCAGCTCGATGGCGTAGCTGTGTTTCCGTCGGGGCTTGTTTTCCTGCCTCTGAAATAAGCCGTTATCGTGGTTTCTAAAAATCACCATTGCTCACCTGCCTGCGGGTTTCCTTTTAGGAAAATAAAAAGGAACAAGCCTGTCGCTTTCTGTGACCCATTACCCCCTTTCGCACCTTACCCTTCGCTTTGACTTGGCTCTCCTTCCTCCTGAAGCACTCTGTCCCGTATACGTGCTCCTCATAGAGCTGGGCTGTCACCTGTCCGCTCCTGGTCCCTGCTGGGATGAGTTGGCCCCGGAGCGGGAACTGGCTGCCCACCGACGGCGAGGGAACCTGTTGACGCTTCGCAATCTTCCGGCTCCTTTCCCCGCGCTGATGGGCCCGGGACACAGACCGCGCTGGAGTGACACCGCTTGCGAGTTCTGACGGTCCTGCGGGGTGACAGTCTCGGTCTTGATCCGCAGAGGCTTGGCGTTTCCCGCGCCGGCCGAGCGGGGCTGACGGCCCTGCTGGGTGTTTGGGTCGCACTGTCATCCGTCGGCCGCCGGAGCGCACCTGCCGTTCGTCTGCCCTCCGCCGGGTGTCTGCTCCTTTGTAGATAAGCTCTCCTCTCTGCACGTGTTTTTCTTGTGTTTGTTCTGCAGTCTCAGTACGATTTGCTTAGGTGTGGAGTTAGTATTACTTACGATCTTGGAAGCTGCTTTTTCCAAAACTAAAGCTATCTGTTTTCAAGTTTGGAAAACTTGCAGCTTACTGTGTCTCCCAATGTTGCCTCTGACTGTTCTGTTGTTTTCCTTCGGAACTTCTAATCTTATCCTGCCTTTTGTCTCCTCAGCCCTGATTGACATTCTGTCTCTGTATTTTAATCTTTCCCACCTCTTTCTGTACTGTATTCTATTTCCTTGGGCATAGTTTCCACTTGGCTGATTCTCTTATCAGCTGGTTTTAATTGGCTCTTTTGGCTATCTGTTGCCTCTTTAAAGTTTTCATGACTTTTTCATTCTTGGAATTCTGTTTTGTATTTTCTCCGGTTCATTGTTTCTTCCCTCCATCCCCCCCCCCCCCCCCCGCCCAGGTCTCATATTCTTTTATTACAGTTTCAGTTTCTTCTTTTAGGTCTTTAACCATTTTAAACACGGTATTATCAGATACTGCATGACCTGAAGTTCTCCAGGGTCCGATTTTGCAAACACCTGTGTCTCCCACAGATTACGCGTCAGTTAATCCCAGCTCTGCCCTTGGCTCCTTTCCCTCTCTCATCCCGTTTATGCTCCCAACAACCTTCAAGACATCTAGAATTCTCTCTTCTGGAAACAGTGCGTCCCCTGGCTCACACTGTCTTCATCGTGTGCCTGCGTCACCGCAGTCTCCTCTAAGGTGGCCTCCCCGCTCCCGCTGCCACTCAGGGGACTCGTCCAGAGCAATGAGCGGAATGATCCTGAAGCCCTGCAATGCAGTGATGCTCCTGTCTCGTTGGAACCATAAGCTGAAGCTCTTACTATGAGCTAAAAGCCTACCTTGTATTATCTCTGACCTCACTCCCTTGCTCTTTCACTCCCGCACATTTGCTCTGCTCTAGCCCCACGGGGCTCCTTGCTTTTCCTTGACTTTCCAGGCTCCCTGTGCTGCAGGCCCTTTGCTCGAGCTGCTCCCCTGCCTGTGGTGTTTTTTACCAGGTCCCTGAATGTCTGGCTGTTCCCTGTCTTCCAGAGTTTATTCAGAGTTCACCTTCCCAGTGAGGCCTTCTCAGCTGCCACTCAGCTGCTCTTTCCCCCTCTCCCCAAACGGTATCCCCCCCCCCCCCCCCGCCTTTTCTGTCCTCAGCTCTGATTGACGTCTGATACTATCCACTTAAAGAAATCATCCTTTCTGTGCTGTCTTTCTTCCACTGTAATCTCTGTAAACTTCATAAGATAGGTGGTTTTTATTTGTTTTGTTTGCTACAACACCCCCAACTTTAGCACTTAGCATTTCCGTTCTCCTTGATGTGCTTGGACCCAGTGCAGTGCAGTTGTTCCTCTGTCTTCGCCGGGACCTGTCACTCCACGGGGACCGCGTGCTGTGCTGGTCTCAGTCACCATTGATACCACCTGCTGTGGGCTGGGCTCTCAGTAACTGACTGCATCTGGGACTCGTGTATAAGTAACCGGTTAGCCTGAGTGGAAGGGACAGCGCCAGCCCGTTTTAATATAAGTGACCTTTGGTGGCCTTAGGTTTGGACAGCAGGTGGCCCGTCCCTGGGAGTGGCCTGTGCTGCGGGTGCCCCTGGTGTCTGAGCTGCTCACACGTGTTTTCTCACTGGCCTGAGCATGTAGAGCACCCGCTTCTCAGGCTTGGTGTCTGGAGGTTTTTTGTTAATACATAACTGTGTTGAACTAAGTCTTGAAGCTTCTGGAACTTGGGCTGTCGCTGATGCAGACTGTTGGGGGAGCCGTCCAGTCTAAAGTCCTGTCCCCGGGGAAGATCCAATTCCCAAGATGTTGGGGGGACTGTGCCCCGCATCCCGAGCCTCTCCGGACAGCGTGCTGAGCACTTGGGTAGCACACGGCTGAGCCTGACTTCAGTGTTCCCCTCCCTGCAGAGACGAGGCTGGCAACAACTTCGACCTCTCGTCCCTGTCGCGGTACAGTGACAACTGGGAAGCCGTCACGAGCACCGGGTCCACTGAGCACTACCTCATCAACGTCTGCAAGTCCCTGGCCCCGCAGCCCGGCACGGGTGAGAGGGCCCTCGGAGGGCTGGTGGCTCGCGGTTGGCTTGTGGGGAGATGAGTAGGCCTGGGCTTCCGACGGCGCGTTCCTCTCCGCGACTCATGAGGGGTTTGGCGCAGCAGCGGTGGGCGGGCCTGTTTCAGGGTCTCAGGGACCCATCCTGGTGTGTTCTGGGGTAAATCAGTGCCGGAGGCTCTGCTGGGAGCGTTGTAACCTTTTTGAACATGAGGAGGTGGAGGCGGGTAGAAGTAATCGTGGTGACAGGTAGTTCTTGGCAGGACAGGAGGTAGCAGGACACGCATGGAGACAGGCTGTGTGCCTGCTGCGCGTATGGAGAGGGATGTGGGTGGCTGGTCCCACCCACCCAAACCTTAGGGCCGGTGCTGAGCACGGAGTCAGTTGTACGTGTGGGACCAGGACCAATCTGCAGTGACCCTGGTGCCACCGCAGCCTCTTAAATGCCAAAGACGAAACTTGTCCTGTTGTCTCGGAGCTTTCGGCACCCCGCCCACACCTTGTGTGTCTCAGTTCGAACGGGGCCCTGGTTTCCACCGACAGAAAGTTGTTTTCATCCCGTGTGTGGTTCGAGGCCATGGCCCTCTCCCCTTGCTCTGCTGGGCAGATTGGTGACACTGTGGTCTTAGTCTGTGACATAGGACTGGTTCTTTATCTAGGGCACATGGCACAGACAGTGTGGGGACTGGGAAAGTGGCAGAGGTCTTGGTGCCTTCTTGACTAAAGATGGCACATGAACGTAGGACATTAAAATGTCCCTTTGGCTTCATCTAGGTATTTTAGCTTCATCATTTTCAATGTTCAGAAGTAATTCAGGCTGTTACAACCTGGATTCTCCCCATACCCCATGCCTGTCCCAGTCCATCTCTGGCCAACCAGCATTTAAATGAGTTGGGGACTCGGTGTCATTGTCCTCTGATTGCTGTAAGAGAAGCAGATTATTTTAGAACAGCTGTTAGAATCAGTAGGTAGCTTGTCTGACCTCACTTGCCAGGCAGAGTTAAGTTCTAGCCTGGAGAAGGACCGCAGGTAACTCACCTGCGTCTCCTGCTGCAGAGCCGTGCCCTCCGGAAGCGGCCGCGTGCCTGCTGAACGGCTCCAAGCCTGTGAACCTGGGCCGGGTGAGAGATGGCCCTCAGGGGAGAGATGGCGTGATCATCCTGAAGTACGTCAATGGCGACGTGTGTCCAGACCTGATTCGGAAGAGGTCGACCACCATCCGATTCACCTGCAGCGAGAACCAAGTCGTAAGTTACACAGCTCCTCAGCTCTGGTGCTGAAGCTTTGGGGGCAGCGGGAATCGAAGGGGTCAGTGAGACCGACCTCTTACTCCCCGTGGGATGTGTGTTGGGAGCTCAGGATGGCAGGGTGTATCACTGGGTGAGGGGCAGCCTTGTGCTGGCCCTGTGGTCCTGGGGCACCTTTTTCCTCTGGCTCTAGACACCCCAGCCTGGCAATTCCAGCTTCAAAATTCATTGATTCTGTTTGAAATTCGACTCAGACTCCCACACTGGATTGAAAACCATTACTTGACATCACCCCTTGGTCTTCGTGGAGGCCGTTTGGGAATGCGGAAGGTTGGCCAGACCTGAGTCAGGTCTCCTGTCCACCTGTGGAACTTGGCTCATTACTTAACTGCGATGAGCCATTCACCTGTTAATGACACAGGCCCTGCCTGCCTTGCCCAGCAGTTGTGAGGGTTAGAGAGAAGAGGTGTCAAGTGCCAGGCATTGTTTCTGGGGTGCGGTTGGTGCACAGTGATGGCAGGTCCGGAATGGGATGTGAACCCTCAGCAGCTGGGATTGAAGTAGTGGTTTCCCGGGACTGCTCCCTACAGAGACATGTCTGCTTGGGGTGTTGAGGTGGAGCCCACGTGCCTTGTGTAAGAGCAGAGCCGTGGCTAGTTTGGGAAGAGGGCCCAGCCGGACCAGCCTGCTCTGCATCAGGACAGACTGCCCACTCTGTTCAGCTGTGTGTGGCCAGCAGTAGCAGGAGGATTGGGGACGAGGGACTCTCAGGGGCTGGGCCGGCCCTCTGGACAGAGTGGCAGCGGGGGTTCCTCATGAGCAGATTGTACAGAGGCTCAGCCTAGACTTGTGAGCTGCCAGGGTCTGGATAGATCTTCCTCTGTAACAGCCGAGAGACTCACGGCAGAGGAAGGAAGAGCCAGCCGAGCTGTGGAGGGAAGTGAGGGTGACACTTGAGGGGCTCCGCACGCGGGTGCCAGGGGCTGAACCAGTGTGGCTTTAGCCAGAGGGTGTGGCCACTGAGCGAATCTGAGCTCTGGACAAGAAGCATTGAGACATGCAGAGCAACTCTTGGCCGGTGCGGGAGAGGGATTCATAGAGTTAATGGCGGGTCTTTTTGTTTTATTCATAATCACAGATTTCAGTTCTTTTGCTTTTCAGAGTGTTATTGCTTATTTGCTCATTTGTGACTCACAGTAGCCCTTGAGCATCTCTCTTCTCTGTCCCCGGCCCTGTCCTGTGCCTTAGCTGTAGGGAGGCCTTCCTGGTCCCCGAGTGGATTTCTGGCTCTGGGTGCATCTCCCTCCCCTGTGTGTGCGAAGCCCCCAGTGGTATCTCAGGAGCAAATCAGACCCTTCGCTTTTCCTAAATCGGCCTCATTCCTTAGTGTTGAGACAGAAATCTCAAGCACACGGTGTGCTGCAGGGAAGGCCCTGCCCGACGCAAGTTATGTGATTATAAACTTCAGGCCTGTGCCCGTCAGCAGGCCCCTGTCCTTTCTCTAGAACTCCAGGCCCATGCTCATCAGTGCCGTGGAGGACTGCGAGTACACCTTCGCCTGGCCCACCCCCGCCGCCTGTCCTGTGAAGGTCAATGTGCACGGCGACTGCAGAGTCACCAACCCTGCCACAGGTGAGACGCTGCTGTCACCCGCCGCCGCAGTGAGGGCCCCAGGGTGCAGCCGGGCAGCAGGGCCCCGAGGCAGCAGCGTCTGGCCTGTGTGCGTGCGGCCTTTTCTCTGGGACCTGTCTGGTCTGGTGCCCTGTTGCTCTCCTTGGCCCCTGAGCCTCCCGAGAGCCGTGCTCCAGTGGCTCCCGTGTCTGCGGGTGCCAGTCTCACCAGCTCTAGGCTAGAGGAGCTGGTATAGTCAGCCTCCTTGTTACCTGTGCAAGTTAACTTCGGACAGCGAGGACACCCCACTGAGTCTCTTGCTCTGGGAACCTGGAAGATGCAGGTGGCGGTGCACAGGCAGTCGGAGTGGTGCCGCTGGGCCTCCCTGCGTCCCACTGGGATCCTAGTGGCTGCTGTGGCCCAGCTCCTGGAGGAGCGGCAGGAGGGGGCCATGAGCCGCTGCGTCCTGGGGAAAGATGAGCCATTTAAGAAATTTGGGGACTGGTGGCCTTGTGGTACGGGTTGGCCATTCAGGAGCATTTTTAGGGCCATGTCAGCGAGGGGGACAGGGTTTCATGGCGAGAAGTTAGACATCCCAGCGGCCAGTGTGATCCATGTGTGAGCACAATGGTGATGGGCCTCCGAGTCTCAGCTCCCTGGCGTAACTGCGTCCCCTCCCCTTGTAGGACACCTGTTCGATCTGAACTCTCTAAGTGGCAAAGTCGGACACACGGCCGCTTACAGTGAGAAGGGGCTCGTCTTCCTCAGCATCTGCGGGGAGAATGAGAACTGTGCCCCCGGCGTGGGTGAGTGCCCCTCCCGCCCGCCTCGCCCAGAGTCACCCCGTCCTCCGCAGTCCTCCGGCCAGAGAGCTGAGAAGCGAAGATCACCCGTCCTCTCCCGCAGCGGGCAGCCAGCGTGGGGGCGACACTTGGCCATGTGATGAAATAGTAGATGTATAACATTTGCTCAAACCACATTGGCCACTCAAAATTCAGGGTGTTAGCTGTGAACTTGAAAGTCTGGATTTGCAGGAAGAGCTCATGAGAAAAACTGGCCACTGGAGCCCGTAATTGTGTGTTTCTTCCTCCCCTTTCTCCCATGCAGCGGCCTGCTTCGGGCAGACCAGGATCAGTGTGGGCAAGGCAAGCACCCGGCTCACCTACGTGGACCAGGTCCTGCAGCTGATGTACGAGGAAGGCTCCCTCTGTCCTTCCAAATCCGGCCTGAGGTACAAGAGCGTCATCAGCTTCGTGTGCAGGCCTGAGGCCGGGCCCACCAACAAGCCCATGCTCATCTCGCTCGACAAGCAGACGTGCACGCTCTTCTTTTCCTGGCACACCCCCCTGGCCTGCGAGCAGGCGGTGAGTCGGGGGCTGGGCACATGTGGCATCTGAGGAGTGCCCGGGAGCACCCAAAGCCCAGGTGCACCCAGGTTTGCTTGGCCCTCCCAGCAGATACCCAGTCATCTCATCCACTCCCAATGGTCCCAGTAATAATTGGTTCAAAGTGCTCCGTGTTATATAACCAGCGTTTGGGGCCATTACTCTGCCTTCTGTGCATTTTTTTGTTTTGTTCAGCTTTTAAATTCTTGTGGGTGAGTTCATGGTGATTAGGAAATTTTGACTAGATGCCAGTGAAGTGTCTTCTCTCTAACAGACGGAATGTTCCGTGAAGAACGGCAGCTCCATTATCGACTTGTCCCCCCTCATCCACCGCACTGGAGGTTACGAGGCATATGACGAGAGTGAGGATGACTCCTCCGACACCAACCCTGACTTCTACATCAACATCTGCCAGCCGCTGAACCCCATGCATGGGGTGGCTTGCCCTGCCGGAGCTGCTGTGTGCAAGGTGCCTGTGGACGGAGCCCCCATAGTAAGTGTGGGAAACCCAAGGGCGGAAACAATGTTTGCCAGACGATTAACAATAAACCTGCCTATTGTGTTTCTTGCTTTCACTGGAGAGTTTTTCAAGCAGAGTGAGTGGAGGTACCACCTGGGACAGTGATGTCCTGGGACCACGGAGAAGAGCAGTGTAGGGATTTGTGCGCTGAGCTGACAGCCGACCACGGTGGCCAGGAGGTCTCTGAGCTGTGGAAGGAAGTGTGAACACACGTGTGTAGACACACTCTTTTGTGTCATGTGAGGTGTCTCAAGGTTGACCCCAATGGAGAAATTTTTATGGAAAGTACAAGAAAGAACATGGCAGAGTGTGGTTTCTTTGAAATGCACGTCTCTTATCATTAACATGCTGTGAAGGGCAAGGACTCTAGTAAACAAGTGATACTTAAGGGCTGAAGTGGCTTTGCTAACAGCTAAATACTTGGCCTTGAAAGCTTTGGTTTTATACTTGCATTTCTTAGTATAGATTTGGATCTTCAAAACCTGTCTTTGTGAGTTATATTCATGTTTTATCAAATCCTTGGTAGGTGTTATTATTTGAAATGCATCTCAAAAGTGGTGTATTTCTTCTCTGTATTTCTTTAAATAGTGAGCCCCATCCTAAGCTACCTAGATGTTCTTTAAAAGATGGACATCGTCAGGAGTGGGCAGGAAAATTGCTCAAGAGGTGGCTGGCAGAGCTGCAGCCCCGGGGGAGGTGGAGGGCTGGGTAAACCAAGTCTCTGTAGGAGCATGTCTGTCATCCTGCCCAGCAGTGCAGGCTGGGGGTCTTGATGGTCCATCTGCTGTATTTTATTGCCCAGCTACTTTTTCAGATTTTAAAAACTAGTAAATTATCTAATTAGAGAGGGTATTGCAGTGTTGTGGCCTGAACATGACCCACATGATAAATGCAGAGTACACACACTCACACACTCACACACCCCAGTCCTGGCCTTCACCTTTCTTTCCTTCTTATGTTCGTTTACTCCAAAATGTGTACTGAGCACCCAGTGTGTCGGTGGCAGAGAGCAAGGCTGTGCCCTCCTGGAGGACGGGCTGGGGGCACTGCCAAGTGAGCGTGCAGTCCCAGTGCAGTGCTGGGCATGAGACGGTCAGTGTGGGGCACAGACGGGTTCCTGCCTCCCTCTGTTGGGTCGCAGGAGCAGTGCGGCATTCTCGGTGTGACTGGGGAGAGGAATACCTATAGCTGGGACCTTTGAAAGTTCTGTGAGTATAAATAGAGCCATTATCACTAACCGTGGGTCAAAACTGAAAACCCATGAAACACTGAATTTTCTGCGTGGCATCTGAATGTCAGGACTTGCCAAGTGAGATGCTGTTCTTAACCCATTTTCCTCAGACACTGCTCATTTTCAAAACGCGTAAGGTGTAATTTTGGCAATTTTGTGTTAACCCGGGAAACAACGAGTTTCCCGAAACATTTGCGCTTTTCTCTGTTTAGGATATTGGCCGAGTCACAGGACCTCCCATACTCAATTCCGTGGCGAATGAAGTTTACTTGAACTTTGAAAGCAGCACTCCCTGCTTAGCGGACAAGCATTTCAACTACACCTCCCTGATCGCCTTCCACTGTAAGCGAGGTGTGAGCATGGTAAGTGTGCCACGTGTGTACAGGTAGAAGCTGGAGTGTGCATTCGTGAGCCTGAGCTGGAAACCCACGGAGCCCTTTTCAGCTCTGAGGATACCCTTGCTCACGATCTGCTTGTATCACACCATCTAGTGGTCATGCATCTGAGTAATTTCATGAACAGTCAGCAGTGAGCGAGCTGGCCCTAAATGGACAGGGCAGGTTTTGCACACGGGCTCACTGTAATTTAAAAATACGAACAGCCTGAGTACAGGAGTATTCAGCTTGGTGCACCAGTGTAAAAAGGGTCATAGCTTTTTCTTTTTTTAACTGTAACATTGGTGATTGATTCTGATTGGGAGGTCTGACAGACTCTCGACAGTTGTAATCACCTCGAGTTCAGAAGTCAGCAAATGAAAGGAGACCCCTGGATTCAGAATAGGTCCAGCAAAGTTGGGCATTTTACTCCTAAGGAGGTTATTGATTTCTGTTCTCTGTGCATTTAAAAAAGTAATATTTTATTATAGAGCCTTTGCATATGTTTTTCTTTCCCACCTCCCCCCATGAAAAGAGATAAACTAGGAGATTTAGGAGATTATGGCCCCCATTTCTCTGTATCTCAGAACAGCTGGGGGACATGCCTGTGTCCACAGCTCTGCAGTGGCAGCCGGGTGCCCCCCCACTGCTCTGGGGTAAGCTCTTTGCTCCAGGCAGCCAGCTCTGCAGCCCCTCATCTGTGCACCTGGAACCCATAAGCCTGGGAAACTTCTAGTCCTGTGACATGAATGGACTAAGGCTGCTGTAGACTGTATTTGTCCCACCTGATGGGAATATTTATACATTTTGCTGCAGAAATATTAATATACTTGGTGGCAGGACTGTATGTGTGTGTGGTTAGAGTGTCGGTCTGCCGACCAAAAGGTCATGGGTTCGATTCCTGGTCAGAGGCATGTACCTGGGTTGCAGGTTCCATCCCCATCCCCCTTCGGGGTGCTTGCGGGAGGCAACCAATCAATCTGTCTCTCTCACATCAATGTTTCTCTCTCTCTTCCCCTCTAAAAATCAATAGAAAAATATCCTCGGGTGAAAACTAACAAAAAATATATATACAGGGGTGGGCAAAAGTAGGTGTACAGTTGTTCATACGGAAAATAATGCAATAATCAATACATAATATTACAACTCTCACAATTGCAACTGTACACCTAGTTTTGCCCACCCCTGTATATCCACCCCCTTCCCTCTTAAAATCCTGGCAGTGGTGAGTCCTAGGGCTCAGCTGGTCCTAGGAGTTCAGGTCATGAACTAGTTGTCGAATGCGTCTTGCAGTTTGCTAGGACGACTTTCCGATTCCTTGGCCTCCAGCAGGTTTGTGAGGGCAGTGGAGGCAGGGCTGCCGGGGACTGCGTGTTGACAGTGGCAGGAAGTGACAAGGGGGAGCACCAGGCCTCGCTGCCTGGGGTCTTTGCATGTGGAGCCCCCAGAGCGGCCGGCTGGGCGTGACGCTGTGTGCGAGCGGCGGGCTGCGGCCGATGCGGGACAGGCGGGCGGTGTGCGCCGTCGGCTGGGCGCCTTCCCGTGTGTCTGCGTGTTTCTGCGGGCGTCTCGCGGGAGGCGCCCCTGGCCGTCCCGCACCTGGTGGTGAGCAGAGCCTGCCACGCCCCGTGCCCGGGGCAGCTCCGCGGGCCGGCCGGCCGCGCACTTCTGCTCCTTCACCCCGATTGGCGTTGCATGTTTTTGGCTCCGGGGGCTCCCGTACTGAATGCTTATTCCACTTTTGGAAAGATTTTAAGGCAATTTTCTTCCCCTGTGGTTTTTAACTTTAGTGGAAATACTTTTTCCACTTGAGTTTCTAGGAAAAAGGATTCCCAGCAGTAACGAAAATACAGCTCCCAACCAGTTGTCGCACCTGTTTTCATGGCTGTTGTTGAGCCAGGGAGTAAATACAGGGATTGAAAACCCTCAGCCTGTGCAGTGTCTGGCTGTGGATTGTCCCACCCTCATTGTAAATGGCCCGTTTCTGGAAATGGTAGCACGGGGACACTGCCTGTAAGGGTGGGACGCTGCTGTGAGCAGGTCGAAGGACTTGCTTCCCTCCATGCAGCAGGGTCTCAGTCTCACACGCTTCTCTGTCCCCATTCTTCAGCAAGTCACCCAGACACCCAGCGGTCCGTGGCTGTGGCCAGGACCCTTTCCTGGGTGCAGTGAAGGGTACCCACAGCCTGGCAGCCTGTGTCTCTGGTGCTCAAGGGTTGGCGAGCAGGGGAGGGCGCGGTGCCTAACCCACGTGGGTTGTCTAGACCTGTGCTCTCTTTCCCGACAGGGGACCCCCGAGCTGCTGAGGACCAGTGACTGTGACTTTGTGTTCGAATGGGAGACCCCGCTCGTGTGTCCCGACGAGGTGAAGACGGATGGCTGCTCCCTGATGGATGAGCAGCTCTACTACAGCTTCAACCTGTCCAGCCTGTCCAAGAGCACCTTCAAGGTAGTCAGTCCACTTACCAGGCCCAGGGTCTGGGGGGGTGGGCAGTGGCCTGGGTTCTTTCTGATACCCATTGTGTTTTAGAAAATGTGACCACTGAAGGATATGTGCCTACCGAGGTGGGCATGGAGGGGTGGCAGTCTTAGCTGCCATCTGGGTGCATGGATGGGTCAGCCTGCCAGGGGTTCTGGGTTCAGTGGCTGTCCAGCCACAGCTGACACTAGAGTTGTGCCTACTGGGTCGGAGTTCTCCCCTCCTTAGGGCTGTGTGAGGAGTAAATGACCCTGTGAGGTCACCTGGGGGTCCTCCATGTCATAGATGAAGAATGAGAGGTGGTTCTGGACATGCCTGTGCCCACGTAGCCACAGGGGCAGGGCCAGGTCTCATGCAGCTAGCAGAGGCCACGTGGAATTCCACTTCGTGGTCAGCCTGGCTTTATGAGAAAGGCAGCTCTTTTCACTGACCACAGAGGAGATGGCGGAGGGAGATGGGGGGTCCCCTGACTCCAGACACGTTTGAGCCAGCTTGGGGCCTATCTTGCCCCCAGCCTGCATATTATGGACTGTTCGTTATGTCAACGAAGCTGTGGCCATCTCAGGTTACCAGTGGTTGGGAGATCCTGGACCTGTAGGCCCATGATCTAGACGTTACTGAGTCATGTGGCTGTGGGCTCTGCCCACAGGACCCCAGCACCTCCCTGGGGGTAGCAGCTGGTGAGTGCTGAGCTCCGAATCGTGTGCCCTGGATCCTGTAACAGACCTGGCTCAGACTCAGGCCCTCCCTATAGGTGTGCAGTAGGTGTGAGCCTGCAGAGGGTGGGGCAGCAAGGAAGGGAAGGGCTAATCATGGAGTGCCCACTCTGTGCTCGTTAACTCAGTCCTCAGCCCCCATGTTCTAGGTGGGGAGATGCTTCAGGAATGGGGTTGAGTGGCCCATGCTCTCCCAGCTGCAGGGGGAGGCCCGCAGTGTGTGCTGCCACTGGGGGGGCGGGAGCAGGAAGCAGGCTGGGCCCAGGGTGGAGGGAGGTGTGGGTCCTTTCAGTGGCTGGAGGGAGGTGCCCAAGAGCAGGGAGGACGGCCAGGACTGACCGGAGGGACGGGAGGCGAGCACTGTGGCTCTGACACACGGCATGCAGGTGCAGCCCTGCTTCCTGTCCACGCTGCCCCCTGCAGTGGTGACTGTACCCGGGGACCCGCTCACAGTCACGTGGTGTTGTCTGTCCAGGTGACTCGAGACTCGCGCACCTACAGCGTGGGGGTGTGCACAGCGGCAGCGGGCCTGGACGAAGGCGGCTGCAAGGACGGAGGCGTCTGCCTGCTCTCCGGGAGCAAGGGGGTGTCATTCGGACGGCTGGCGTCGATGAGGCTGGACTACAGGCACCAGGACGAAGCGGTCATTCTAAGTTACGCCAACGGAGACAATTGCCCTCCAGGTAAAGCTTTGCAGTGGGGTGACATTTACCTTCCTGGAAAATGTGGAGTTAGACCTGGCAGCGGGAGAAAATTGGAGGGAAGCTCCCAACTCTGTGAGGGCCGAGAGCTGGATTGGACCATGGACGTCAGGCCCTGACAGCCCTGGGAGCAGGTGCTCAGGCCTGAAACACACTCTGGCCCGTGACCTGCGTGTCATACTGTGGCAGGAGGCTGGAGGTCCCAAAGGTGGTCTGGGGTGACCCCTTCTGCGGGAGACCCTCGATGGGCATTGGTCACCGCACCCTGCAGAGCATAGCCCATGTCGTGGGGCAACCTGGGTTATGCCGATATCCTTCCTTCCAGAAACGGAGGATGGTGACCCCTGTGTATTCCCCTTCATACTCAACGGGAAGAGCTACGACGAATGTGTCCTGGAGAACAGGGTGAAGCTCTGGTGTGCGACAACCGCCAACTACGACCGAGACCACGAGTGGGGGTTTTGCAGACAGTGTAAGTACCACATGCGTAGACCTCAGCCGGGTTGACAGGCACATGCTGGGCGGTCAGTGAGGCTCACTCACTAGCTTGGGAGGCTTGTGTCCCCACACCCATTGCCAACACTGGTGACTCAATTTCCTGCCTCAGCACAATGACTGCTTGTAATCAGGAGTAGCTGTGGGCTCCTCCATCGACTTTGTGCTCTGTGGCAGGCCTGGGCCAGAAGCTGGGGGCGTCAGGGTGGACCCAACTTAGTGCCCTTACTCCGGTGAGGTTTAGACACCGTTGATGTGAGAGAGTCCTACTAATGTGTGTGACACCGTCTGATGTGAGTGCCCAAGGAAAGCAAGATGAGAGGAATGCATAAGAAGTTATGTAATTCTTGTACGAGATCAGGCATCAGAATGGTATATATATAAGGAGTTATAAGTGTTCAATTTTCCAGGGACTATTGAAGTTTAGTTTTGAGGGTCATTGTGACAGGATGCTTTTCCTGGCCTGTTGAATGACAGTCAAACATTTTCAGGTCATTGCGGGTTAGTCTTCCGTACCTTTGGTGCCTTGATCAAGTCTGAATACCTGTCCTTGGGGATTGTGCTTGCGCTGTGAAGTTGTGGGGTTCAGTGGGGGACACTGGTCTGTTTAGGGCTGAGATGCGTGTGAATGAAACAAAGCGAGGCCCGGCTGGGGTAGCGTGGGGCGGCCGGGGGAGCCTGAGGACAGCTTGAGGCACAGCCGTGTGTGGTCTGATGGCTCCCCCGCCCTCGCCTGCCGCTTCCCAGCAAACAGCCACCGGACGTCTGCCATCATCTTCACGTGCGATGAGGAGGCTGATATCGGGAGGCCACAGGTCTTCAGCGAGACGCGTGGGTGTGAGGTGACATTCGAGTGGAAGACAAAAGTGGTCTGCCCCCCAGAGAAGATGGAGTGCAGGTTCATCCAGGGCCACAAGACCTACGACCTACGGCTGCTGTCCTCCCTTACCGGCTCCTGGTTCTTTGTGCACGACGGGGCCTCGTGAGTACCTGCCCACTCGCCAGCTGTGCCAGGCTCTCATGACAGTGGTGGGCCCGTGATGGTCCCCTCCAGGTCCTCAGGTTGGCCTGGGTGCTTCTGTGCCCCTGGGAGCAGCCCAGGGGTATCAGGCATGGTTTAGAAGGCGGAGCTGAGCAGAAACCAAAGCAGCTCGCGGTCAGCTGTTGGCCTGACCGGTTAGGCTCCGTTTGACTTGTGTGGGTCAGATGCTGGTTCCTGGAAGGTGTGTTTATTCTTCCAGCTGTTCGGCATGAACTCCTTAGGCGGCACTGGTCCGAGGTGCATTAATTGTACTGACCGCACCAGGTGTAGGGTGCCAGCTCCAGGTGTAGGGTGCCAGCTCCAGGTGTAGGGTGCCCACTCTCTGCCAGGTGCTTTCAGTCCTCAAGTGTTCCCCTCAGAGGGGACATGGAGTTGGAGGACTGAAGTCGCCTTTCAGGTGAGCAGTGCACTAGGATTTGAGCTGCTATCTGCCCCCACTCCAAAGCCCTTCCGAACCGCATACGTCTCAGGGTTTACCCCTTTTGGCAGTTGGCGCCCCTTGCCCAGTAGGGACTCTGTCCTGTCTTTACTTGAAAAGTTGTTTAAGTGCTGCTCTCAAAGGTGCTGCAGTTCCTTCGTTACCAGAATGACGGCTTTTTCTGAGTAGCAGACAGAGCTGCTCCGAGTGAGTCAGGGCTGAGGCTGACCTGTCCCCTGTCCCGCCCTTGTGTCCTTTCACAGGTACTACATAAATTTGTGTCAGAAAATATACAAAGGGCCCCTTGACTGCTCTGACCGAGCCAGCATTTGCAAAAAGAGCGCATCCGGGGACGTGCAAGTGCTGGGGTTGGTGCATACACAGAAGCTGGACGTTGTAGGTAAGGCCGGGGTCCTGTCACGTGGTGCAGGTGCTGCGTCAGAGTGGGAGGCGGGGTGCTCTCGAGTGGCCGGGAGGGGTCCACAGACCTTGGATGAAACTTCCAGGTACTGTCCCCAGGACCCTTTCTCAGGCCTTCTGGCAACTCCTGGGATGTTGAAATAAGGGCTACTTTATATTCCCTGAGGCGGCAGGTCTGGGCCTGGGTGTTTAGAGTGTCCAGCCCTCTTGGGGAGGTTCCTCTCCCAGGAGGAAGGCAGGATGTGTGGGGTCCCTCTGAGTCCTCGCTCCCGAGGGGGGTTGAGTGGCTAGTCTACTGGTGTGTGTGCAAGCGTTTATTGGGGAAAGCTGGACAGGTGCACTTGGTAAAGGCCATTCAGGGGTACATTTTTGTAATGTCTTAACAATTTGGGAAATACTAACAAAGCTCTTTTTAATAGTGTTAATAGGAAATTCATCTCGCAGTTGGTATTGAGTGTGAGGTTTTACCTTCTGTTACGTAGAGGAGCAGGTAGGGCTTGCTTAGTTCAGGAGCAGTGGGGGTGTATTAGTGGAACCTTTGCCTGTTAGACTTGACTGATTGAACCACAGGTGACTTGACTTCACTCGAAGCTGTTGATGCAAAGATGGTGAGTTCTGAGGGAACCACTGTCCCGTCCTTAGTGTAGATTTTGGCTTCTGATTTTGAAGGTTTTATCATGCACTAGAAGTAACATCTTTTCAATTATTGTGTATTTCAGGTGACAAAATCATTGTGACATATTCAAAAGGCGACGAGTGTGGTGAAAACCAGACTGTGTCCACCGTAATAGAACTGAGCTGTGCGAAGACAGTGGGCAGGCCGGCCTTCAAGAGGTGAGAGGGTGTCGGGGCCTCGAGGGGAACCATGGAGCCCCTCAGAATTCCCTCTGCTTTTCACCTAGGGCTTGTGAATGAGCAGGGAGAGCGTGTAGATGGTCATGATAGGAAGGGGACTGGCACTGAGACTTAGGGCCGGGGTGGGGGTGCAGGGCTGCCTGGTGTCCTGTAGTGTGCAAGGCTGCTCCCCTCAAGGAAAATGTGTGGGGAACACGGTTACTAGACTGAAGCAACCATGTGAGGCAGCATTTAACTGGCCTCCGTCTTTGAAAGTCACAGAACCAAAGGGGCATGGATTGGTGCCAGGCAAGGCCGGTCTTCAAGTCTGGAGCCCATGGGCAGGTGGGGCTGGCACCTGGGATGCTCCTGGACTGTGCTAGAATTCTCCAGGCAGCTCTGCATCCGGTGTGAGGAAAGGTCTGGCCAGCAGAGGGAGCGTGTGAGCGCGCGCGCGCGCGCGCGCGCGCGTGCGTGTGTACACACACACACACAGAGGATTCCTCCCGGAGCTGGGCTTGGAAAAGCGAAGACTCAGGAATTGTCGGTTGTCCACAGGCTTAATCAGCTTATGAGTCCAAAATGCTTGTCAAATAAAAATTCAAAAACCTAGGAGCAAATTTTTTTCAGCTTTTAGACGTTGCAGTTTCTAAATTTAAAAAATTGTATTGGACCCTTGCCTGCTTTTTCACCTTGCTGATGTCCTAGCTGGTTCTCTTGCCTGTGATGGCCTTGAGGACAGGGCATAAAATAGCTTTCCGAGCCAGAGCTGCCAGCAGGTGCCCGTCACAGGGAGGGAGGCGGAGGCTCGGCGTTGGGGGCCCCGTGGGGACCCGAGGCCCTTGGGGACGGACGCTGGAGCCCTGAAGCCAGGAGTGCCCTCGGGCGGAGGCCTTGTGCTGCCAGTGCCTGAGCAGCTCCCGCAGCCCGGGCCTGCTGGGCGTGACCGGCCCCTGCGCCGCCCCTAGGTTTGACGCGGACAGCTGCACTTACCACTTCAGCTGGGACTCGCGGGCCGCCTGCGCCGTGAAGCCACAGGAGGTGCAGATGGTCAACGGGACCGTCACCAACCCGGTCAACGGCAGGAGCGTCAGCCTTGGAGACATTTATTTTAAGTGAGTGAAACATTTTCCTTTGAGCACTGCAACGTATCCCAGATTAACCCAGCCCTTCGGATCCCTCCCTGGCGGGGAGCTCGGCAAGGTACACAGGCCGTGTGCTTTAGTTACTGTTTCTAGGTGGTCGGCATAGTTTGCTTCAACCAAGGAAAAGCATCGCTCAGCTATTAAGTTTTAACACTAAAGATGGCGAATTCTCTCGGGTGTAAAAATAAAGTCGCTCCTTCCCCTTCACTTTATGATAAGCCCAGGGGCCGAAGCCAAATGCTTCGGAAACTCTTTTTGATCAGGGAATCTGTGGGCTTATCAACTTCTGGGAAAATGACCAGTTTCTTTGCAGTGTCACTGGGGGGGTCCTTGGGGTCGGGTGGCCGAGGTGACTGGCTGTGTTGGGCAGGGTGAGGTGGGCATGCGGCTGGGCAGTTCGAGGAAGGCACCTGCTCAGAGTGCGAGCCAGGGGCAGAGGCCATGGGGATGGAAGGTGGTGCCCGCCGGAGTCCTTTCAGGCTCGTGGGCTTGAGGATGTGCCCCCCAGGCCGGGAGATGGGAGAATGGGAGCGGCCTGCGGCCCCGCACTTGCTCCCAGGAGTTTGGGTCTGTAGTAAAGGGTGTCTTAAAGGACTGCCAGAGTCATGGCCATCTTTTCTGTCTCTTCAGGCCATTCAGCGCCTCTGGGGACATGAGAACTAATGGGGACAAGTACCTGTATGAAATCCAGCTTTCGTCCATCACAAGCTCCCAAAATCCGGCTTGCTATGGAGCCAACATATGCCAGGTTAAACCGAATGACCCACACTTCAGTAGGAAAGTTGGAACTTCAGAGAAAACCAAATACTACATCCAAGGTAATTGCTCTTTTCCATGGTTGTTCCACATTTAACTTCCTTGAAGAAAGAGCTTTAAAATTTTCAACCCCCTTCAGTTGAAATCTCACATTTTAAAGCAAAGCCCTGGTCTGGTTCTTGCCTTACATGCATCCATTTGAGTGAACTGAACAGCCTGGGCCCCAGGGCTCCCCTCTGTGGACGTGTCCGCCTCACACGTAAATTCCCTGGCCTCCAGCTGTGGCTGCCTGAACAGCTCGAGCCGCCGGCAGTGTGGAGGGGGCCGAATCCACACAAGGCTCCTCACCTCTGACACCAGCTGCCAGTTTGGGGGGCTCCCATCCTCACCCTCAGGTTCGATAATTCACTAGAAGGACAGAGAACTCACTGAGAGCTGCTAGTCACAGTTATAGTTCATCACAGCGACAGGATATAGGTTAAAGTCAGCCCAGGGAGGAAGCACGTAGGGCGGGGCTCAGGAGGGAGCCCGACGCTCTGCTGTTCTCTCCCTGTGGAATCAGGACGTGTTTCGTTCCCAGTGTCAGTGGGTGACAGCAGGCACTGAGTATCGCCAACCAGGGGAGCCCACGGCCCCTTGATGGCCAGGTTTTTATCGAGGCTCCATTGGGTAGGTTTGGTTGGTTGGTTGGCTGGGTTAATAGGCTGGCTGGTTGGTTGATTGGTTGATTGGCTGGCTGGCTGACTGGTCGATTCATTGATTGACTGGTTGGTTGGTTGGCTGGTTGATTGGTTGATTGGCTGGCTGGTTGGCTGATTCATTGGTTGGTTGGCTGGCTGGCTGGCTGGTGACCTGCTGGCCAGCTGCCATTCCAGATCGTATCGTTGGCGGAGAACGAAAGCAGACCTCTTCCAGGACAAGGTTCAGGTCTCACGCCGACTTACGGCGGGGGCTCCACAGTGTGTGTCGGGTGGTCCGTGAAGAGCATACACGGGACATCTGAGGAAGGACCCTTGTGCCTGGTTTTAAGCCTTTGCAAACTTATATATAAACTCTGAAAAGCTAAACTCAGCCTGTTCCCGAAACGCTGATGGTGACGTTGCCGTGGTTGTGTCCGCCTCCCTTCTGACAGATGGCGATCTGGATGTGGTGTTCGCCTCGTCCTCTACGTGTGGGAAAGACAAGACAAAAACGGTCTCTTCCACCATCTTCTTCCACTGTGACCCAACGGTGAAGGAGGGGATCCCCGAGTTCAGCCACGAGACTGCCGACTGCCAGTACCTCTTCTCCTGGTACACCTCTGCCGTGTGTCCTCTGGAGTAAGTGTGGTGTCCTGGCGTTGGCAGGAGCTTGCTGTCAGTCACTGTCCTCTCTGGACAGACACTTACCAACTGTACCCCCACCTCCTCTCTCAAAGCTTAGCTCAGGCATAAGTTTGTGCATGTGTTTTCCACCCAGTGTTTTACTGTGGAAAATACTCAAAACGTCAACAGAAGTGATAGAGGTAAACCCCACATAGCCAGCACCTAGCTTCAGCAGTGGTCCACATCCCATCCTGTGCTTGGTCCACTCCCTGTCACTGTCCCCTACCCGCACCTCCAGTAGCATCAGCTTTTGTGCACGCTGGGTGGGCCTTGAGTGCCTCTCTTTCCTCCTGTCTTCCTCCAGCAATGTGTGTCCTTGGTGGCCCCTGGGAGGTGGGGGCCTTATCGCATCTTTGTTCCTAGAAAATCTTTTATTTGTGTTTTAGTACAAATTATTATGTGGCAAATGTCACTTTAACTTGAGTGAAGTATTTTCTACACTCGAATAAATAGAAATTTATTCCTCGGATCTTGGAAATCAGCTGTAGGCCAGGTTTTCATGGAAAATTACTTGTCTCCCCTGAGGGCCTTCTGGTGAGGGAAGGGAGATTGTGGCCTCTGTGTGGCCCCGGGGAACCTGCCTCTCTCCTGCCCACGCCTTTGTTCCTTGGCCCAGCCATGCTGCCACCTTAGAGCCCCTCATCCAAGGAAAGGGTTTTAAATTGCTCTCCTCATGGATTTATTGTCTTTCTGTTTCATCCACATTATCATATTACAGAAGCTTTTCATTCTCTGGCCTGAGACTTAAGACCAGGAGAAAACTGAGTCTTGCCCTGTGATGTTTCCTTCATCCTTGGAAAAGGGATCCTGCTGTCAGCAGGAAATAATAGCAGGGGACCGGGCCAGGGGAGTCCACATCACATCTTTGAGATCTTAAATCAGTAGATCAGTTTTGTTTTTTACTTTCCATGGGTGCTAGCCCAGCAAAAAAAAAAAAAAAAAAGTCAGCCTTGTCCTAAATTTTCCAGGAACATGGATGTAAAACAGGTCTCAACAAATTTCTAGACAGTGCCATATAAACATACATGATGCAGTTAAGCTAGGAACCAATGACAAGAAATTAACTGAAAAATAGAAATACATTTGGAAACTAAATCACACTTCTGAATAATTTATGGATCACAGAAGAAACCAAAAGTAGAAATGAAAGCATGGATACCCGAGGGCTCAGGAGCCTCTGCCGTCAGGCCCTGGGTCCATCTCTGGTGTCCCTGAGCGGCTGGGCGGCCCTGGCTCAGCTGGCTCTGGCTCTGGCTCTGGCTCTGAGGGCAGAGTCTGCAGCGCGCTCCACGGGGCCATGCGTGGTGACGGCCCCGCCTGAGCAGCTGGTAACAGGTGCATCCCGGCTGGACCTGAGCTCATTCCCTGATGGTTTGGAACCCAGGTTATTGGGCACAAAGCTACATTTTGATTAGAGCCGTTACCCTTCTGTAGTCAAGTTGTCGGTTGCCCTCTGACCCCAATTATTTGAATTAAATAATTTCTTAAATGAACGGCCAGCCTCTTCAGCATCCAACTTCATTACATGTGTGTGGCCTGTTGAGTTTCCGTCTCTTATTCCGAGCAGACCAGGTGTTGCTTGTGGCTGCTGCCTGCCTTCTCGGGATGGGGGGACTTTCTGTGCCTGATCCTGTTCTGTAGGCCTGGTGGCCCTGAGTGACTGAGGGCCCGAAAGACCAGGAGTGCCAGGTCGTTACACCAATGTCTTGTTCTCTGAGCAGAAAGGGAAGGCCTTGAAGATGATTCTAATTTTATATGAGTTATTTTCATTGACTTTCACGTCAGGGAAATACATTGCTTTTCTTCATGCATGGGCGGGGATTGTGAGATCTTAGCCAGTTGGACAACTGTGTTCGTCACTAGCGTTGCCTCCTGGGAGTTACAGGCTTGGATGGAGACTGGCTGGCTGGGGCATCTGTGCCATGCCCGTGGTGTCCCCCCCACCTCTGTGAAGCACAGGCTGTGTTCAACGATGACGTGGGGAGGGAGAGACTACTGCTGGGCTGTAATCTGGACGGCTGGGTCCTGGGAGATAACTGGCCAGCTTGTCCCTCCAAGTCCTTGCTTCTGTGCCCTGAGGTCTACAGAGGGACCAGCAGGACTGAGGAGCGTGTCCCTCAAAGCCCAGCTTTCTCGTTTCCTTCATAATGGCCCATGTGGTCTCCGTATCTGGTGGATCCCACGTCCCGTGTGGCGTTGGCACAGTCACAGCCACCCCCTGAGTTGAGGGTTGCTGAGGTCTTGCCGTGGCAGCAGTGCCCCTGACTGGCGGGCTTTCCTGCAGGGCGGGCTTTGACGGCGAGGACGCTGGGGAGGACACGCAGGAGCGCAAGGGGCTCTCGGAGAGGAGCCAGGCCGTCGGCGCGGTCCTCAGCCTGCTGCTGGTGGCGCTCACTGGCTGTCTGCTGACCCTGCTTCTCTACAAAAAGGAGAGACGGTAAGGGGGGGGAGCAGGTGGGTCCCACGGCCAGTGGTCAAATCGCAACTTGGGTTCAGTTCTTTTGGGGGACCCAGCAGCAACCAAAAGCCTAAGGTTAAAACTATGGGAGTGGTCTCCAGTGGCATGTTATAAATATCTGCATTTCTGTGACGAGGTGTCCAAAGATGGGCAGAAAGCTGAACACCTGTCATGAGCAGACTTCCTCCGGTCTACTCTTTCCTCCCTTCCCCCTCCTTCCTGTCAGAATAATCACTTATTAGGCACCTGCTGTGTGCCAGGTAGGGCACCATCCTCTTGGCTCCGCATTGCTGGGTGCAGGGGCTCGACACTCATTGTGTGTGACTTTCCAGATTTCCACGTCACACGTGACTGCAGCATGCAGCTCGGAGCCTTGTGGGTGGTCAGCCCTGGCCCAGGGGCAGAGGAGCGGGCCAGCTCTGGGCTCCCGGCCTCTCTCGTCTGCTAATGAGCCAGAGGCAAGCAGAGGACCTGGCGTGAGCCGGCCTGGGGTGTCACCTGGCCGCGCGGTCTCGGTGCAGCCCTGGGTTTGGGACGGCTTGGCCCAGTCATGTTCATCTCTGAAAAAGAGCCGGCACCAGTGTCTGCTCACCTGCTCTAGGCCTCTCTAGATGCCAAGAGGTAGAGCAGGATTTGAGTCCACGCTGATTTCCGAGTGCTCTGGCCGCTGAACGGGATTCGCACCCCACCGTCCTGGGTGTGGTGCACCCCACCTCGGGTTGTGCGGGGGGAGGGTGCAGTTTTTCCCTTAGAGCTGGGAGCCCTGCTGGTTCCACGGGAGTAACTGGTCTTTTGCAGGGAAACGGTGATGAATACACTAACCAACTGCTGCAGACGGAGTGCGAACGTGTCCTACAAATACTCCAAGGTAACCTCCCGCTTCCCTCCCCCACGGTGTCCGGCTGTGGGCGTGGCTGTGCTGTCAGTCAGTGATTACGAGAAACGCCATCACCACTTATTTGAAATAGAAAATGGAAAAACATCAGTTGTTCGTTTTTTTTGGTCATAAACCTCGCCCGAGGATATTTTTTCCATTGAGTTTTAGGGAGAGTGGAAGGGGGAGAGAGAGAGAAGCATCGATGTGTCACATCGGTTGGTAGCCTCCTGCCTGGGCCGGGGTTCGAATCCACACCCCGGGTACGTGCCATTGACTAGGGATCGAACGCGAGCGGGCCAACGCACTAACCGCTGAGCCACACCGGCCAGGGCAGCGTTAATTGCTTTTCACCCAAACACGCAATTGTCTTTTTTCCCTTCAAGTTTTTCTCATTGTGGAGACGGCCAGTTTCCTCAGAGCGTTTCAGCTTTAGGCTGCTCCTGCCTTTGTTTTGGCTAAAGAAGTATATGTGATAGTGTAAGTTTAGGTGCATTTGGATAATTTCCTTCAGATAAATTTTCAGAAAAGCGGCATTATTTGGGCCAGAGGGCATAAGTACGCTCCTGGGGCTTCATGACCAACCACTTTTTAAAGGCTGCCCCACACCTCGCCAAGCGCCCGGTCGCCCCTCCCTCTGCACCTGCCCCCGCCCCGCCGCCCGGGCGCTGTCTGCGGGTTGGGCCTCCGCAGGAGCTGCGGTCCAGCCCTCGCCTTTCCTCCTGCCGGGGCCCCGGGACGGGCGGCCTCTCTGGCGGGCTGTGGAGGGGACCCTGGCTTGGGGGCTGTGGGGGGCCCTGGAGGAGCGGGCGGGCTTCCCGCGGCCCCACGTGCTGCTTGTCCCGCAGGTCAGCAAGGAGGAGGAGGTGGAGGAGAATGAGACCGAGTGGCTGATGGAAGAGATCCAGGCGCCCGGCCCCCGGCCTGGGAGGGATGGGCAGGAGAACGGCCACATCGCCACCAAGGCCGTGAAAGCCGAGGCCCTCGCCTCCCTGCACGGGGATGACCAGGACAGCGAGGACGAGGTCCTGACCATCCCAGAGGTGCGGGTTCACTCGGGCAGAGGGATTGGGGCCGACAGCACCCGCCCCGTGAGAATCCCGCCAAGGAAGATGTTCCGGGACGACCGGGCGGGGCTGGTGAGCGGCGAGAAGGGGTGCCTGGGGCTGCCCAGGGCTGCAGCGCTGAAGCCTGGGACCCCCGGCCGCCTGGTGTCCTTCCACGACGACAGCGACGACAGCGACGAGGACCTCCTAAACATCTGAGCTCCCGGTGCCGCCCGGGGACGTGGGCCGTGGCCCCGCCAGGCACCTTCAACCAAATAAGACTTCAGCTCAATGATGCTTCTCTCATTTTTGCCTTTAACGAAACTGTTCCAAAAGGGAAGAATTTTTGTGAAGGAGGAGAGGGTGGGGAGCCCCAGCACCGCCGTCCGTGGTTGCTCCCGCCGCGGGCGAGGCGTCACTCCGGGTGCCAAAGGGTGGTGCTGGGGCCCCGGGTTTTGTCCCACGTCCTCACTTACAAGCATGGCTGCCGCGCGCTTCATATCGCGCCCGGGCCAGACGCGTCGGGGACGGGGCTCCGTTTGAGAAAAACCCGTGCTGCTTTAGGCCCGGGGGGGTGGCCATTATATTTTAGCATTCAGTTCTCTCCTCCTATTTATTGACTTTACAATTACTCAGGTTTGTGAAGAAAAAAAAAAAAAAGAAAAAAAAAAACCACAACAAACCACCCCACAGGTTTTTCCTGGCGGCAGGGGGATGTGCTGACCATCCGCTGCCCAGGGGAGCTGTCGGTGCTGGGACGATTTCATATGAGATTTTGAACTGGTCAATATGTATCCTCTAAGTTAGAATACTCCATTGTGTCTCTTTCCTCTCGGCTTTCTCTTTCTTACGGGCACCGCACGTGCGCGCGCTCACACGCATGTACGGGGGTCCCTGAGTGCCTAGGCTTTGGAGGGTTCACCTGCCCCATGCCTTTAGTCTGTAACGGCTGCAGCTTTTGCATGACATCTGAAGTCCTAGGTGCACCGAGCACACTTAATCAGTATTTCTTTCGCTGGCTGGTGAATTCAAACAACCTACCCAAAGATTGATTCTGTGAGTTGAGATGTCAGCGGAGACGACTTTATAGGTCTCCCCCCTTCAGGTTCTCACGATACCACCATTACTGTGCTTATTTTTTTAAGAAAAAACGTGTTTTTCAACCATTTGACCTATAAGAAGCCTTAAATTGCACAGTGCGTGGCTTATGGAAATTGCATGAAAGCTGACGGGCCGGAACCTCGCCCCCGGCGTTGCCCCTGGGCTCCCGCTGCGGGGCGGCCGAGGCCGGGCCTCCGAGCTGCAGGCTGGGCGGGGAGCGCTGCCGTCTCCCCACCGCCGTCGGCTCCTTTCTCGAAGTGTTTAATGAATGACTTTCTCTTATTCTAGAATTGTACATAGACTCAGTGGTAGTCATATACTGAAAGGCAAACCGCCCTACAGAATTCATTGGTTTGTACTCAGTGTGGCTGGCTTATATGATTTCAACATGAGTATTTTTTAAAATTGATTTCTTTCCTCATTTTTTTTTTCCAATCAAATTTACTGTAATATAAAGTATTCAACAATTTCAATAAAAAATAAATTATTAACCGGGTGTTACTGCTTTTTTCCCCTTGAGAGTGAAACGTTGCCGAGCCGGCCGCCGGTCCGGCTGCCACCTGTCCTGGGAGCTTGCAGGCGTCTGCGCCCCGCGAGCAGCGCCGCTGTTTTCTCCCTGGAGCCTTTCCCCCCGTGGGCGCTCACTCTAGGTCTGCCGAGCTTCTCTCAGCCTCACCTGGGTTCTCCTGTTCACCAAAGCAGCTGCCGTTGTGCGCGGTCCGTCTCACGGGGGGTGGTGTCTCTTGCACAATCTCTGAGTCTTTTATCTGAAATTACTGACCAGTCACCAGAGCTGCCTAGGTTCTGACAAAGCAGGCAGAACAGTCAAGCTAGACTTCTCGGAGTCAGCGTCCTCCCTTCATCCAATTTTCTAATCACCCAGTTGCAGTTAGTGACTTATTATTTGTTAGTATTTTACACCGTTGTTGAAGTATCAGAACCACCGAGATGGCGCTTCGGACCCATCCCTTCCTTTACCCCCTCATCCGGGTGCTGGCGGGTTGGGGTCGCCGAAGCGCCAACCCCTGGTCCTCGGAACGTGACCTTGATTGGCAGATAGGTCCTTACAGAAATAACCAAGTTACAGTGAGGTCAGCGGGCTGGGCCCTAACCCACTATGACTGGTGTCCTTGCAGAGTGGAGAAATGTGGACACAGACACAGACACACACAGAGGCAAGAGGATGTGAAGACACGGGGGGAAGACGGCCAAGTGCAAGCCAAGGAGAGAGCCCTGAGCAGACCCTCCCTCAGCCTCAGGAGGAGCCCACCCTGCCCACACCTTGATCTTGGACTTCGGCCAAAGAGCGGTGAGGCAGTCAACCTGTTGTCTCGGCCTCCCAGTCCATGGTGCTTTGTTATGGCAGCTCTGGGAAGTGAATCCAGACACTAAAGGCCCAGCCCCCGGCCTCCTCGAGGGGCCATGGAGAGCGACCCACAGCTGTGCTGGGCTGAGGAGCTCTGGGGTGCTGGTGCTAGTCCGGGCCACTATACTGTGCCCATCACTGTCTTTTTCTGTGATTTATAAAAAAACATGGTGCATAAAATCCATTGGCTTTCTTGTCCGTTCTTTCAAAGAGATGGTCTTGAATGTCTGTTTCAGGCCAGGAGTCAAGGCACAGGGTGGAGCTGTTTCTAAGGCCCACAGTCCCCAGCGTCTCCCCTTAACTGCTCTGGGTTTTCAGTAGAGACCGGTCTGGGAAATGCTTTCAATCCAAGGTGGGGAAGTGATGGACCACCAGGAGGACACAAGTCCCTGTACTCTCTGCCCCCTGCTGTTGTGACAACGGCTGCTGGTTGGCTTTGAACTCACACCTGAGCCAGGGCCTGAGGTTCAAGTATGTCACCTGCCCAGGGGCCTCCTCACCTCCTTTGGTACAGTCCACAAGCTCAGAGCAGGCTGTACATTTTTAAGCGGCTTAAAAATAATAGAAGAACACGTGGCACATGAAAATCAGGGGAGATGAAAATCTCCATGTCCCTAAATAAAGCATTACTGGGAGCCCCCGCCCTCGTTCACTCACATCTCACCCGGGGCTGCTTTAGTACCAGGGCCTCGGACATGACCGAAGGACTGACCCCTAGAGCTTTGGTTTCTCGTGTCTGACACGTGGGTAACTCACAGGTGCTGGCAAGGGTCATGTTAGGGAACGAGCAACAATGCTCAGCGAGGCACCTGGCCGTCACCCTAGAAGCTCAGGACAGTGGCACCGGGCCTTTCCCAGGTGGCCTTGGCCACAGTCCTTGATTGCCTCTCCTCTTTGCGATTATGGTCACCTAGGATGTTCCAGCCACCTCTTCGTGCACCTGAGGCAGGGCTGGGAGGGGGAAACGGAGTGAAACAGGGCAAGGAAAAGGTCCTCGTTACCTGGTGGTGATGGTGGTGGGGGCAGCTGCTTTCTCCACGGAAAAAAGTCAGCAGTGGGGGGTCAGGTCTGGCTGGCTCGGCCTGGCCGCTGGGGAGGTGGGGATGGGGAGGGCGCCAGCTGTCTCCCCACGATGTGTGGAAAGCAGGACCTTCACACCCCGGCTACTTCCATGCGGACGACCCATGTCAGGGGAGCTGGCACATGAGAAGCTCGTGGTGTTAGAAAAAGCCAGTAGTCTTACTCTTGTGTCACTTCTGACGTTTCTGGTTAACAGATGTGGGGGTTCCCCCCCCCAAAGCAATTCTCTGTGACACAGTGGGCATCCTACACTTTAACTTGATCCTGACACTAGCTGCCTGGAGATGGCATCAGATCGCACGAGCCTGCCCCCCGCTTCAGATGCCAATCAGAAGTAGTAGGCCCCCAGGTTCCCACAGTTCTGCCCGATTTGGTTGCAAATCGGGGTTCCCTTGGCTCCTTCCTCTTGGATTTGATGATTTGCTAGAGCGGCTCACAGATCTCAGGAAAACACATATTTACCAGTCTATTAAAGGACACAATAAAGGATACAGATGAAAGGCCAGATGAAGGGATGTGTAGGGTGAGGTCTGGAGGGCTCTGAACCCAGGAGCTTCTGTCCCTGTGGAGCTGGGGTGCGTGCCCCTCCCGGTGTGGACTTGCTCGCAGACCTGAGAGCTCTGAGCCCTGCACCACTGGGATTCTCCTGGAGGCTTCCTCAGGTGGGCAGCACCAATTACTCCACTCCCAGCCCCTCTCCCTTCCCAAGAGAATGGGGGCGGGGTGGGAAATTCCAACCTTCTAACCGTGACTTGGTCTTGACTGTGACCAGGAGCCCCTGAGGAGCCCACGGGAGTCACCTCATTAGAAAAAACCACCCCTGTCACCCAAGGGTTCCTAGGATGGAGGCAGACACCAAGATCATGTTTTCTACCCTCTCACAAGGTGTCCCTGAGTGCCAAGGGCCCGCCACGGGGAATTGTCTCTGCCCATCCCACCCCACACCCCCTGCCAGCGCTCACCCTCTGGCAGAATAGAGAAGGGACCGCAGAGCTGCCGTCCCCGAGGGAGGGGCCGTGTTTGTTACCAAACTGCTGGGCTGGAAGCCCGCCCCCGGCGCCCAGAGACCAGAGTCCCAGAAACAAAAGGGGAGCCCGACCTGTGCCTCTGCTTACCTGTCCCTCCTGTGTGCACATGGAGGGCCCACCCCTAATGTCACGTGTCCTCCTGGGCCAAATGGGGGCGGGGAAGGGGTCTTCTGCCTGGTGGCACTTTGTTTTCTCCTATCAGCAGCTCTGGCCTGGGCCTAGGGGTCCCACCTGTGTGGCCAGAAGGCCCTGAGGTCATTCCCCAGGGTTCAGGTGGTTTCATGGCAGCCAGGAGCCTGCAAAGTCGGGCGAGGGCGGTGGGAGATGGGTCTGTCTGGGGACCTTGGCTCTCGCACCCCAGTCAGTCCCACGTGCCCCAGGCCAGAGGACTGGTCAACTGTAAACCCAGAGGCTGCTTTCTGTCCAGTAGTGCTGTCGCTGAGCCCAAAACCACACCAGCTACCATCCAGGTCCCTTCTTACTGACTCTGGGCAAGTCCCCTCACCATTCTCAGCCTGGGGCCCCTCGTGATAAAATGCAGGAGCAGGATGTGAGGGACTCTGCCTGCATTTGGGGGGTAGAGGCCTGAGGACCCGATTGCCCGCTCCCAGCTCTGCCCTGTGGTGAGCAGGTCCAGTGCTCTGTGTTTCCTTGAGGAGGTCGAGGTGGCCCCAGGTGAAGTCCTAGAGCCTGGAGCCCGGCCACCACAGGCTGTCCCCTGCCTCTGCCCCCTTGGCCCCTGGGTGCTTGGGGCACAAACACCAGGGGCAGGGGCATCTGAGCCACTTGCCGCCTGCCTCACTCCTCCTGCCTTTCCTCACCCTCTGTCCAGCCCCCTGCACCCCGTCGACTTGCTGGCTGTGAGGAGCACATCAGGCTGAGGACCAGGTGGGGGACCCCCCTAGTGCTCTCTGCTGTCCCTCTGTGAGTCTGTCCCCATGGATGGTAAGCTGTTGGGAGTTAGGGACGGTCCCATCTCTGTGTCCCAGAGCCGAGCACTGCTTGAAATGTGCAGGGACTCGATGCGTATTTGTCGAGTCAACAAATGAACCGACACATGAGCCATGAGCCAAGACGGCCTCGTAGGCTGAACTCCTGCCGTGCGTGGTTCAGGCTTAATGACTGTGAACTTGGAAAGCGGCTGCCCCCCGAGCCCCTGTCTTCCCCGCTGTGCACCAGGACGGTAATGGCATCTGTGCTGAAGGCTGTTGGGAGGAGGAATTGAGCCCCGAGCAGGCGCTCCTGAGGGGCTGAGGCCTTCACCCTGACAGCCACGGGCTTGCTGATGGCGGGGCCCGTTCACTGCTCCCCTTTTCCACGAGACTCTGGCTGTAGGATCCCTGAGAGACACCTGGAGACTGAAAGGCAAACACAGGGCGCTCGGCAGAAGCAGGCTTGAGAGCCGGGCTGCGCCCTGGGGCTCGGAGCCTACTACTTAAAGGGCTGTGGGCTGAGGGGTTTCACAGCCCTTGTAGCTGGGCCTCCTGGTCAGTTTTGTGTCTGATTTATCTGGATTATGAAAAGAAGCCTCCCTGCCCCCTTTTTGTCATTAATTCTCACCTGAGGATATTTTTTTCCATTGATTTTTTTTTTTTTTAGAGAGTGGAAGGCGGGGGGAGAGAGAAACATCGCTGTGAGAGAGACACATCAATTGGTTGCCTCCCACACGTCCCCTGACCAGAGCCAGGGAGCGAACCTGCGATCCAGGTACATGCCCTTAGCTGGGAATTGAACCTGAGACCCTTCAGTGTGCAGCCAACACTCTAACCACTGGGCACACCGGCCAGGGCAAAAGAAGCTTTTAAATAGATCCCTCGGAAGAGCCCTGGAGACGCTGGTTGACGTGGGGCTCTGGCTCTTTCCTCCTGCTCTGAGAGCCGTAGTTCAGAGAGTAGACCTGCTTCCTGGCCAAGCAAACAATTTGGAAGCCACCCCCGCCCTCCACCCGTGCCAGGAGCTGGCGCCGCGGGTTCAAGGTTATTCCTAGTGGTGGGCGGCTCGGTGCATCGTGCGTAACAGCAACTTAATTTCAAACTGGCCCATTGCAGAGAAGCCCACAGGGAACATTGATCCGCCCGCTGCTGCCGAGGCCAGTCCGTCAAACTGGTAAGGGTGCTGCCCCGCCGTGCCCACCGCAGGTGACGTCCTGGAGCAGGTCGGGGAATTCGGCCGGTTCCAGAGCAGCCTTCCTGCCCCCGTGCCTGCTGCCGGCTGCCTTCGCCCCCATCTACGTGGGCATCGTCTTCCTGGGCTTCACCCCCGAGCACCGCTGCCTGAGGCCCGGCGTGGCCGAGCTGAGCCTGCGATGCGGCTGGAGCCCGGCCCAGGAGCTGAACCTCACGGTGCCCGGCCCGGGGCCCGCGGGCGAGGCCTTCCCCCGCCAGTGTCGCCGCTACGAGGTGGACTGGAACCAGAGCGCCCTGGGCTGCGCGGACCCGCTGGCCGGCCTGGCCCCCGACAGGAGCCACCTGCCGCTGGGCCCCTGTCGGCACGGCTGGGAATACGACACGGCCGGCTCCTCCATCGTCACCGAGGTGAGCGAGGCTCTGCGTTTTGGGGAGCGCGTGGGTTTCAGGGGCTGGGAAGACATTTGCAACAAATCCTGTGAGGTTTGGTTTCACGTCAGGAAAGAGAGAGGGACATGTGGCATGGGTCAGGCTCCGCCTGGGCACTAGGCATTCTTCCCTGTTGAACCCTCCCCAGACTCCGGGTGTCAGAGGAGGGCACTGAGGTTCAGAGAGGCCATTGCAAGCCAAACAATGCTGGCCTGTTCGGACATGGGTCTACGAGGAGCCTGGGGTTCCTCTTCTTTCTGCCCCCAACCCCAGCTTCTCCAAGACTCTGCAGAGTTTACCTGGGGTCCAGCTTCCTCACCATTGGAATTGGGGTTCCCCTCCCTCCTTGCAGGAGTCATGCACATGTGACAGCTTATTGCTGGCCGCTGAGGTGGTGAGGAGGCTGCTCTGGCCTGGGAGTGAGCCAGTGTGAATCCCAGCCATGCCTGGACCCCCTGAGCATCACTGAGTAGGTCCCTCAGCCTCTCTGAGCCCTGGTTTCCTCACCAATAAACCAGGGGTGATAATAACCTGCCCCACAGGGTTGTGAAGCTCAGCTGAGTCCTGTGAGAGCGCTGGCCAAGCAGAAACCGAGTTGCACCTGCAGCCTGTGGGGTGGGACCCTGGCGTCAGGGCCTTGTTTGCGTAGTTTAATGGGTTCTACGAGCATTTTGCCTTACAGGGGAAGCGGCTCCTGGAAGGAACGGCTCCTCCTGAATTCTCCCTGCCCCTTCATTCCATTGCCCCCCATCCCCACACATCCTAAGCTGAAACTTGTTCCTGGAGAATTCACTTTATTTAAAAAAATATATATATCTTTATTGATTTCAGAGAGAGGAAAGGAGAGGGAGAGAGAGATAGAAACATCAATGATGAGAGTCATTGATCAGCTGCCTCCTGCAGGCCCCTGAGTGGGGATCGAGCCCACAACCCGGGCATGTGCCCTGACAGGGAATCGAACCCCGATTGCCTGGATCCTAGGTCGACGCTCAACTGCTGAGCCATGCCCGACCAGGCGGAGAATTTACTTTAGTTACTCATTTCTGCAGAAATAATCTTTAAATGAGCCATGCCTTGGACGTTGGAACTTGCTGAAAGGAGGACAGGGAGCCACTGTGTCTGAATCAGCGTCACCTTCTGGGAGACCGGCAGGGGTCGTAGGGGGAGGGAGGAGGGACGTGCAGTTCCTGCCCCCTCTAGGGGCCCTGCCCTCTCAGCTGCAGCGCCATCCACAGCGCCACACCAGCCTAGGGGCCCCTGACCTTGACCTTCAGCCCAAGGTGAGAGCAGCGCTCACATTACCGTTTCCAAACTCGCCTGATCCGGGGGTCACCAGGATTCTGGTCTGTGACCCGCTGGACAGGACCCACGGGGATCTATTCTGACAGGGACTCGGGTGGTTCTCTTGACTGGGTGAGCTTGGCCATCCCTGGCCTTGGTAAACCCAGCAGGGGCAGTGACCTGCCGTGGGCGCCCCAGGCTTTTCCCAGGGGCCCGCCCGTCCCCCCGGTGTGCACAGATGTCACCGGCAGCGGCTGGGTGCCAGTTTGGCAGGGCAGGGGACACGGCAGGTGTACAAGCCTCGCAGGTGAATCCAGACACAGGTCCTCAGTGGAGCCCAGGGCAGTTTTCTGGGGCAGGCGTGTTGGCAGGTGAGGCCAGAGGCCCTTTGCTCCAGCTCTGTGAGGGTCGGGGCTTCTGCACACAGCAGGGGGCAAGGTGGATCCAGGACATTTCGGGGGGCAGCAGGGACAGCTGCAGAGACGCTGATTGTAAAGATGAAAACAAAGGCAGCACCCAGTTCCTGCCCTGCAGTGACGCGTAGTGTACGAAGAATGCCTCTGGGACGGTGTGGGTGGAGGCTACAGGGAGGCAGCTGGGCAGCTGGAGATACGGACCCTGGGCAGGCAGATGACCTCTGGGGTGACCTGTCCCTGCAGGCAGGGGAAGCCCTGGGGAAGGGTGCTTCCAGCTGAATTTTAAAGGGGAAAATGTCAGCACTGGGAGGGACGGAGATCTGATTGGCAGCTGCCCCCCCCACGCCTGCCCCCAGCGGAACTCCTCCTGGGAGCAGACGGCAGGGCCGGGTTGCAGGGCAGGCCACAGGGCAGGCTCACTGGGAGTTTCTGAACGTCAGTGGTGACATGGAGTGTTACCTATATTTTATTTTTAGAAGTGCTCCCGTCAAGGAAGTAGCGGTCAGTCAGACAGGAAGCCAGGCTGCCTGAGGGCAGAGCCCAGGGACTCAGTGATTGACCCCCGAGGCCGGAACTAGGACATGGCTCCAAGGGGCCACTTCAGAGGTTGAAAGGTGGTGGGTAATAAAACCTCCCGGTGAAAGTTGAATGGATCGTTACTCACCAGAACAGCTCTCACTCGATTTCTCCCCTTCAGTGGTCATGGTAGCTCTGTGAGTGAGGCAGGACAGGGAAACGGAGGCCCACAGTTGCTGAGTAACTGGCCTGCCATCACACCCCACAGGGGCGCCTGGTAGGGAGGGGACAGGAATCCACAGGGAGGAAAGGAAGGGTGTGTCCCCAGGCAACCCCCTGACAGCGCTGTGCCAAGAATGGGAGGGGTGGGGCTGGCTTCCCCCCTCCAGACCCCCTCCTCTCCCCAGTGCTCCATTCTTCTCTCTCCCCTTCGAGCTCTAAAGAGGGGGTGATGATGCTTCCCCAGCTGGGCCTTCCCTGTGCCCAGGTGTGTGCGGCATCACCCATGCTGGTGCCAGACACATGGGACCTCCTCTAAACCCAAACAGAACAGACCTCCCCAGGCCGACCTCAACCCCTCCCCTCTCCTGGCTCTGGGCACATGGCCCCCCTGAGTGTCCCCCAGCCCCCGGTCCCTCCTGCACACGGAGCTAGAGCACCTGCTGCCCAAGGTGCCCGCTTTCTCACCTCTGTGTCTTTGCTCTTCTAATGTGGCCACTCACAGCTCCACCATTCATGACAGAATTTGCATAATTACTGGTGGAATGTGCATGATTAAATGTGCAATTAATAGGCACTTAAGGGTTTTTGACCAATTTTGGAAAACATGTCATGTTTCTTTTGCTACATTTTTTGGAAAATTACTTTGTGCCCGGCCTGGCGTGGCTCAGCGGCTGAGCGTCGATCTAGGATCCAGGCGATCGGGGTTCAATTCCCGGTCAGGGCACAGGCCCGGGTTGCGGGCTCGATCCCCAGTCAGGGGCCTGCAGGAGGCGGCCGATCAATGACTCTCATCATTGATGTTTCTCTCTCTCTCTCCCTCTCCTTTCCTCTCTCTGAAATCAATAAAGATATATTTAAACAAAAACAAAAAACACAACTATCCTTTAGAAAACACTAAAAACACCCCGTTGTGCAGCGGCTTTGGTAGGTGACACGGGAAAGGGTGGAGGAGGTGAGACGATGCGCTTCTGACGGGGTTTCTACATTGACAAAGGTGGAGGGAGCCTGCTGGCTGGCGCGGGGGGCGTGGGGCAGGGGCGGGAGATGGAGCAGACACATGCAGCGACATGGAGTCCAGGAAGGAGGCTGATGGAGGAAAGCCGAGAACCTGCCTGGCCAAGGGAGCCGCGCGTGCGGGCGAGGCCACTGCCGCCCAGCGGGCGCGGGCCTGGAGTCCTGTCTCCCCGCCAGAGCTGCGGGACGCGCGTGAAAGGACGCAGCAGCAAAGCATGCGGGGTGACGCTTTAGCCAACGACTTGCCCATTTTACTCATGAGACAAAGAAAGGAAAATAATCCTCAATAGTTACACGATCAGCGCTGAGCGCTCCCGGGAGAGCCGCTGTGATTGCTGGTGGGTGACTGTGGGGCGGCCTGTTCCCAGCAAGGCCCACCCGGGGCTGAGGTGCCACGTTGCTGCGGGACCAGGCGTCCTCCGAAGAGGGATGCGGTTAACCTCGAGAGAGCCAGTTTGCTGAGGGCAGATGAGGTTGGGCCTTGGGGTGGGACGGCTCTACCCCGCACCCCGCGGTCCCGCAGGGAAGCGGCGCTGTGTGCCTCCGATCGGGGCCCTCGGGCCACCTGCCCTGAACACCCAGCACCCCGCCTCACCTCCCTGTGTCCTTGCCTCTGAAGGTTTGGCTGGAACTTGTGTCTCCTGGCCACCGCCCTCACCAGAGCCGTCTCGGGGCCCTCGTGGCCATCGCCCCGGACTACACGTCCCTGCCGCTCTTGCGCCTGTTGCAGGGGCTGGTCAGCAAGGGCGGCTGGACGGCCGGCTACCCGTGAGTGAGCATCGCTCGCCTGGTGTCCGAGGAGGTCGGGAGTGGAGAATGGGTTGGGGCCAGACGTGGAGGTGGGTGTTTTGGGGGCAGGAGATGTTTGTGGGGTCCGGAGAGATGGTGGTGACTCTAACTGTATTTGTTGTCTGTGTGACTGGGCAGGGTGTGGTCAGATGGCCTCCCTCCCTCCCTCCCTCCCTCCCTCCCTTCGAGACACGTAAATAACCATTTAAACCAGATCAAAGTTTCACATTAACCAATCTATGTGTTTACAGCAGTGGGCGGGGGAAGCAGGGAGACAGGTGGGGGAGTATCTTAAAATTTTAAATATGAACAAACCAGCATCTCCCCCCAAAATCCAACAAACTCAACTGGTTTGAAGGACACTCAAGAGTTAGGAGAGAAGACATCAGAGGAAATAAGAGGAGATAAGCGTCTTGATTCAGGAAAACTATCTCTTAGAAGAAAGTAGGAATAAGGGTGCTGGGTGTCAGGAGCCCGGACGGTGACGTGTCTCCCGTTCCAGGCACAGAGTCCGTGGGCCTTGGCTACAGACGGACGGTGACAGTCCTGTACCAGGTGGCCTGTACGGCGGGACCCGTGCTACTCTGCGGGCTGGCCTACGCCCTGCGCCACTGGCGGGAGCTGCAGCTGGCAGTCTCGGTGCCACCCCACCCTTCCTGCTCTGCTACTGGCGCTGTGTGCGCGTCCATTCCCGGGGCCACGCTTGGCTCACTGAGGCGGAGCTCTGACCTCGGCCGGCAACCGGCCAGCCCCCAAACGGTCCTGGTGGCCACGTGCACAGGCCATTGGGGTGTCCTAATGTTGTAGGCTGGCCCACATTATGCAGGGAGCTCCCTGCCTTCAAACAGCCTCCTTCAATTTGCATCCCCTGGATAAAGGTGTCTGAACCCAGAGCCACAGGCCGGCATCTGCGTTCCCTGGGGAATGTGCATGCTAAGCCATCAAGAAACAAACCCAGCCCCAAGGAGGTGTTAATCTTCTCAGCTGTGAGCACTTGGCAGGGTCGGCGGGAATAAGCCATAGACAGGAGTGTTCACTGTGGGGGAGAGGAGGGGGCAGCGGAGAGAGGCCGAGAGAAATATCTCAGCCATGCACCTTTTGTCACCGTTTCGCTGGGGACATAGCTTATCTGTGGGTAGAACTAGGTGGACCCAATCTCTCTAAATGAAGGCTGGCCCCTTCGTGTGGTTCATTTATTCAGGAAGAGCCTGCCTCTCCTTGTCAGTGTGAAACGAGGGGCCGGTGGGTGGGCTGCTCCAATCAGAGCCTAACACCTTGCCGACCTGCGATTTGGAGCCAGAACTTGCCCGTGTGGCCACCTACTTTTCTGCTCTTTTAAAACTCTAAATTGCTTTCAGGCTTTAAAATTTCTTAAATTAGTGTAAGTGCAGACATGCGTTATCTTGTGACCGGCCAGCAATATTCAGACACAGAAACATGAGTATACTTGTCACTGGTCAGCATTAACATCAGGCCAGCCCTGAGGAAAATGACATGTACTGGTGACCTGTGTTCACAGGTGGGTGCCCGAGTCTCCCCGATGGCTGTTGTCCCAAAAGAGAAACATTCAAGCAATAAAGATAATGGAACATATCGCCCAGAAGAATGGCAAACTGCCTCCTGCTGACTTGAAGGTGACAAGCTAGCCGGGGGCTTCTCCTGTTGCTGAGTTTTGGGTTGGGTCTATGACTCTGGGGCTGCCTTGGGGAGCAGGGGGGACTGGCCAAATGTGGGGAGATAGGTTTGGAGGGCAACCACAGTGATGGCGATGTCAGGACCCCCCTCCCAAGGGCTTTCCCCCTCCTGGCAGCTAGGATATGGTGACGTTCTGACTCCCTCCTAGATGCTCCCTCTCGAGGAGGAGGTCACGGAGAAGCTGAGCCCTTCGTTCGCAGACCTGCTCCGCACACCGCAGCTCAGGAAGCACACCCGCATCCTGATGTTCCTGGGGTAAGGGCCCCGCCTCACCTTCCCAGACAGGGGCCCGTCCCCACCTCCCGCCGGAGCCGGAGCCGCCGCACCCGGGTACAGGTCAGACAGTGGGACAACTCGGGGAAAAGAGAAACGCGGCAAGGAACGTGAGGTGGTTTTCGAGTGGTCGAAGAGCGCGTAGAAGGACATCCTCTTTCTCCCCTGGGGACTGAATATGCAGGGAAGGCCTTGCTTTCGTACGCAGAGGTTCCACATATGCGTGGTCAGCAGTAAGACGCGTGAAAGGAGGAAGGGCCCCCGAGGTTGCCTCAGAGCCCACGCGCCCACCTTGGCACCAGCCACGTCCCGGCTCAGCATCGAGGGCGGGTGAGATTCCAGCGGCTCCTGGAGCCTCCCTGCGGCGCAGACCGTCGCACACCCTGCCCGACGGTGTTGGTGCCTGTGTCCTCCACGGATAAGGACCCTCGTGAACATGTGTGCTTTCACCCATTCACCCCTCCCCTCCCCAAAGCCTGCACCCCCTCCCAGGCCCCACCCTCTTTCTTCAGGTCACATGGGGGCGAAGGGACCCTTTTCAAGCTTAACTGACCTGGTCACTCCCCTGTTCACACTGTCCACTGGCTTCCTACTCCTCTGAGAGTAAAATCAAATTTCTTTTCATGGCCCAGGGGGCCCCACCCGCTGGGCCCAGGAGGCCTTCTCCCACCTGCCTCTTATTATTGCAGCTCGGGAGGCCCGCCCAGCACTCCCTGGCTTTCAGGAAGCTTTGTAACCTCTCTGTGACTCAGTTTCCTCATTAGCCAATGAGGCCAATAATACTACCTGTCTCATAGGCCTGTTGGGAGAATTCATGGGATAATATGTGTGAAGGGCTTGGATACAGGAAAAGCTCGGCATCCTGTGGCTATTTCAATGTGCAATTCATGGGCCCTGCCAGCAGGTGGCAGCGCTGAACACTTGGTAACTTCTCTGGGCACGAAAACCGAGGTTATCGCAGGTGCCTTTCTGTTCCCGGTTAACTGGCCAAAGGGCCAGGAGGGGCACCCGGCTGGTCGAGACTCACTGAGCGGCACCGAGCACCTTCCTTCTTTTCTTGACACTTTTGTCCAGTTGGGAATAATTTGGGGCTGGAAACAGAAACATCCCAGTGTTTGTCTGGGCACAGCTCTGTCAGGCCGGGGGTACGTCATGGGGAGCCCCAGCTGTGAGGTCAGTTTGGGAGCTGATAGGCTGGGAGAAGACAGCACCTTCTCATCAACCAAAATAACTTCTTATGTTGCAAATACCGATGTAATGGTCAAATGTTTCTAGCCTCCCAAATTATATAATTTTTCCAAAAGTGACACCTGGAAGTTTCTGAAGTCCCTTGAGTGAGAGTGACTGAGCCAGTCCCCACCTGTCCCTGTGCCACATTCCGGAGCGTGGCCCTTCTCTCCTGCACCACGGATGGGGGTCCGGCGGGGTTTGTGGTGGGAGAGAGAGAGTGGGCGCCGCTCGTTAGGGACGGTGCGAGGAGCTGGAGGGAGCCGCCGTGCAGCCTCGGAGAGACATGGCTGGTGTCTCTGCTTTGTTGTGTCTGGACACTTGGTCTTGGGAAGGTGACAGTGACGGCAGCGATAAAAGCTCGTCTTTCCCGAGGGCTTACTATGTGCCGGGAACCACACTGAGGACTTCTTGTCCATTAACTTAATGAAAACTCAAGACAGACCAATGTAGGTGCTGTTATTTTCCCACTTACAGGTGAGGGAATTGAGGCACAGAGAGGTTAGTTAAGTTCCTTGAGGCCCTGCCCCGTGTACAGCAGCCTGATTCCTGCAGGAGCTGAGTGGGGGGGGCCTGTGCGGCGCTCAGGGCAGGGCCGGGCACCTCGCTCTACAGTGAGCGGTGGCCGTCCTTGTCACCCGCAGGGAGCGTGGCTGTGCTCTCTAAGGCCCGCTCTCGCGTGTACCGTGAAGGGAGGTGCTCGCTAAGGGCCTTTCTGGAGCACCTCTTCTGGTTTTGATGCCCTCTTCTTACATTGCTCTAGGACCTTCTAAATCGTGACACATGCTTCTCTCCAGCTTGTAAGGTCCTTGGTCCTTCCCCCATGACTCTCCTCCTCCTCAGAGCGTGCCCTTGACCCCCCTCTCCTCGCCCTTGACCCCCTCTCCTCGCCCTTGACCCCCTCTCCTCGCCCTTGACCTGCCTCTCCTCGCCCTTGACCCCCTCTCCTCGCCCTTGACCCGCCTCTCCTCGCCCTTGACCTGCCTCTCCTCGCCCTTGACCCGCCTCTCCTCGCCCTTGACCTGCCTCTCCTCGCCCTTGACCCCCTCTCCTCGCCCTTGACCCCCTCTCCTTGCCCTTGACCCCCTCTCCTTGCCCTTGACCCCCTCTCCTCGCCCTTGACCCCCTCTCCTCGCCCTTGACCCCCTCTCCTCGCCCTTGACCCGCCTCTCCTCGCCCTTGACCCGCCTCTCCTCGCCCTTGACCTGCCTCTCCTCGCCCTTGACCCGCCTCTCCTCGCCCTTGACCTGCCTCTCCTCGCCCTTGACCCCCTCTCCTCGCCCTTGACCCCCTCTCCTTGCCCTTGACCCCCTCTCCTCGCCCTTGACCCGCCTCTCCTCGCGCAGGTTCACCAGCCCCCACGCTCTCGCATGATAACTAAAAAGCCAGCCCTTACGGAGTGGCCATGGTCGACATTGGACATATATTATCTCTAAATCTCGCCTATAAGCTGGTACAATGATTCCCATTTTTCAGAGGAGGAAAACTGAGGCACGAAGAAGCAAACAGCCTCCCTAAGTCATGCAGCCGACAGGAGGTAGAGAGGAAATTTAAAAATCACACTCTTTCCCGTCCACAGTGGGGCCTCCCCTCATGCGTGATTCTCAAGCCCCCACTCTCTCGGGACCCAGCTGACTTATCCAGAAATGAAGGTTAGATAAGGCGAATTGTCCAGCCTTTTCAGCGCCGAGTCTGTGTTACCTCGAGGGAGGTGGCGATGGGGGCACAGCCCCCCTTTCCTCTCCAGGCCTGCGCTGGCTGAGCACCGTGGTAGCTTGTGTCGGCCGGATGGGAATCGCCGTCATGACCCAGGTGGCGTGCCTGGTGAATGCTGAGCTGTACCCCGCGTCTGTCAGGTGAGTGCACAGGGTGGCAGCAGGGGTGGCACTGGAACAGCGGTGTGCCAGCCCAGCTCAGTGAGCATCAGCGCTTCCAGGACGGCCCCTCAGGGCGCCTCCAGTGGCTTCATCCCTTCCTGTCGCGAGCACTAAGCCAGGGGGAGGATCGGCCACGATTGTGGTCCATGTACCAGCTCAGCTCATGGCCACTTGGGCTGTTTTGAGTCGGGTGGTTACAGTACAGTTGCCACTGAACATTCCTGGACATGCCTTTATGTGGCCTCTACCCGCCAGCGATCAGAAAGACACGCATGGAAAAGTAAAGGACTAGAAACAATAGAGAGCACAACATAAAAACCAATGACAGGATTAAGACCAGACATTTGTCACATTTAAACAAATGTAAACGGTTTGTTGCATAGTTGAAGCACAACTTTCCTCCAGAAAGGATGACTCGAAAGAATGCCTGAGAGCACAGCAGGGGAAATGCAAACAGACGCAGCAAGAGCCGTATTCTTACCCAAGGTGAATTGATGGCAAAAATGTATTTGCTAAGACGAGGAAGGCCCTAAGTAACAGTAAAGAAGGGATCCGCAGGGGCCTCATGGGCAGGGGCAGGGTCCCACCGCGTCTGCTCTAAGACAAGGTTAACGTTTGGAAAGCTGAGTCACAGGGATGCTGTCTTTTGTGTTCCCTGGATGTTGTCGGGAACCTTGGCAGGATGGTGCGCTCCTCCGTGTGTAACCTGGGGGGTCATCGCCCCCTTCCTGGTCTTCAGGCTGATAGAGGTCTGCAAGGCCTGCCCCCCGTTTTGTTTGGTAAGAGTCCGCAGGACCCAGCTCACCCCTCCTGCCCAGCCCGGCGTGAGTGCTCAGTACCCGACGAGAGCACCGTCTCCCCCAGCGAGGTTACAAGGGGCACCTGCGCCTCTGTGGTCCCCGGCTCACGCTGTCTCGCTTCATGGGAAAGACAAGCTGTCATTCCTAGAAGGTGGCCAGAGGTTTGCCTCCTCTGGCTCCAGAGCCCAATAACTTCTCCCACAGGACGGAACCTGAGGGACCTTCTGACGCAGCCTCCTGCTTTCTTATGAACTTGACTCCTGACTCTTGTGCATTGAGCATGCCATTGCCGGAGGCTTGAAGGTCTAAATTGTCACCCCTCTTCTGTTTCTGGATCTTATCAATTGAGAACAGATACAAGAAAAAAGATTGCTGCCATGCCTGGGCCAGAACACTCCTCCAGGGAGAGGAATCCACAGGGGAGGGAGGGAGGGAGTAACGAGAGAGGCCTCCGTATGTTAGCTACACTCTGTGTCATGTGTATGTTTAATAAGATAATATTAATGTGTAGTAACTGTCACATACACTGCAAATATATATATACACACCCTTAGTAACTACTCAAAACTGGCTGACCCTCCAAACAAAGGTGAGGGCCTGCGAGCAGAGGGGACCTGCCCTGTTGTCCTAGTGACCATGATGCCCACAGGAGGGTCATCCAACCAGCAGGGCCTGGGAGGGTGTAAATGGCTGGATGGCTCCTGAGCAGATGGACCCGAGGCAGCTTCAGAGGTGCCGTGAGTGTGTGGAGTAGCTAGTGGCTCTCCCGTGTGGGGGGAGGAGCGTGACGTGGCCCAGGGCCGTCGTGGTTGGGGTGAAGGACCACCGTCCACCGCTGGTATGTGGACCCCAGGTGCGGTGCTCACAGACCACCCTCTGCAGTTCCTGTCCAGCCTGGAGGCCCAGACTCCTTTAACTGTTCAAAGAATGGCTGTTATCTGCTCTGGTGTCACAGTCCCTGTCATTGACATGATTAATACAATCTAGAATATTTTCTCCATTAGAAAGAGCTCTTCAGACATTTGGTGGCTCACCTGTGGGAGGCAGGGCTTCTGTGGCCTGATCTTAGGCTCAGTTCAAATTTGAATTTTTTGCCTAGTATCTTGAAAACATTTACACTTTCAGTGGCTGAAGCTGCCTCTGGGCTCCCTGCTGTCAGAGCCCGTGGACCATCTCGTGTGCACTCCAGGAGCCCGGATTTTAGTCTCTTGTATATAATTGGCTGGGGAAAAAATTAAGATTTCAAGAAGGGCTGCTGTGGCTAGGGGCCAAGGAACAAGACATGTTGAAAATCCCACAAGCATGGGGAAATGGCTGTCAGGGACGGCAAAGGCCGCGTTTAGAAGACAAAGGCGCCTAAATATGGAGGGTTCGCAGTGGCCAGCAGGAACGACTTCAACATCATAAAACAGTAATTACAGTCAATCGGAATAAGTTGAGACTATAAAAAGAGTCCATGAGAATACTCGAGTGGAACAAGGAATAGGGATTGTGCCAGAGAAAAGGGCACACGAGTTTCTAATAAAGTTTACAAGGTGTTCTGTTAAGTGTCCAACACGACTAATGCGCGTTCTGCCGTCAGGGTTAGCTTAGCGCCACGGCTAACAATCACAGATAAGAAACAGATGCGTAAAGAATATGACGGTGAGGGTTTGGTCATTTTAAATGAAAACATGTTGGCCTCCAGAACTGAAGTGATCTGGAAACCCAGGTCAGACCTCTCAGGGCCCGACCCCAGCTGAGGCGGGAGGCTGGGAATAGAGGATGCCCAGCTGCTTGGGCCCAGGGGAAAAGAGCTATGCAGGGTGGGGGGCGGTGGACAGAGGGGCAGGGAGGCCCGAGAGTGTGGCCCCAGCCGTGACGCAAAACGCCAACGCCGGGCTGCGGCCCTGGGCCCGGCTGCTCAACAGGCCACGAAGGTGTGCCTTGGGCAGAAATGTCACAGAATTGTTTATCCCCTTGAAAGATTAAAAAAATAAAATGATATTTCAAAATGATACACCTTCATACTGAAAAATTAGAAATTATGCAACAGTTTCTACTTTATCACGTTCTTAACAAAATTATGGTCAAACCTTCAAGTGACAATGTAAATCCCAATAGAGAGCCACGAGAAATTCTGAAATTCTTTCAGGCACACGCTTTCCCCACTCCCCCCGCTACTGTGGACAGCTCTGTGGCTGGCGTCAAAACAAGGTGAAGATCTTAGGACCAAATGCAAGGGCATGGAGAACCATTGCCTTGGGATCTGGGAAAAGAACTTGAGACCCACCATCTCTTGGAATTTGGAGGTCCTGGAACGTTTTTCCGTTTCCAGTGTGGTCCCGGGGACCAGCTGCTCCTGACACGGCTGATGCTGTTCAGAGCTGGAGACACGGCTCAGTGTGTCTGGACTGGAGCACTGGTGTCCGAGGGCCCAAGCCAAGGGCTGCTCCCTTGGGACACGAGACAGACAGATTTCCAGGACGAAGGAGACTGGGACGGACTGTCCCCCTCCCCCGCCACCATCCCCCAAGGCCGATGCGGGATCTTGTTCTCGGCTGGCCTTGCTCTAAAGGACAGCTGTGTAATATTGGGCCGCCCTCTCCGTGGGAAGAGGCTGGGTAATTCTAACGATCTCATCTACTAATTCTGCGGGAAAATGTAGATTTCATCCGCAAAAAAGAAATGAGCGGAGAAAACAACCAAACGTTAAAAAGATTTAGGAGTTCAAGACAGCAATCAATTTGAAATAGCATCGCAAATGTTTCCTTTTAAAAGAGTTCCTCTGACCAAAAGGGAGAAACCTCAGGAAAACCTCTACTTCATGGTCCCTCCAAGTTTCTAGAAGACAGTGAAGTCATGAAAAAGAAAAAAAAAAATTAATGGATATGTTACTTTTAGAAGGAAAAAAATCTAGAAAAGCAACAGAGGCAACAGGGAGCAGATTGAACTGATGTTACTGAAAACCAAGTTGGTGAATCAGAGGGTGAACCTGAGAAATTCCTCCAGGATGCGGAGGGAAGCAGTCAGTGGAGGTGAGACGGAGGAGTGAGACGTGGGAGACAAGAGCATGGTCCAGGGGCTGCAATGCGCACATGCCACGGGTGTGCCCGGAGATCAGACGGCACTTGCTTGTGTTTGGCCCCAGGCTCCCGGCCCCGCCCAAGTTCCACGGGAAGCTGAGGAGGACCCGGGGATGGAGCTGGGGGAACTGGTGGGTGGGAAGAAGGAAGCAGGGCCGGGATGGGCAGAGACATGCGAGGCTGCATTATTTTGGTGCTACCCAGAGATATTTGATCAGGACCCAAGGCCTAACTTAATCACTCCAGAGTTACCCCGCGAGCATGGAGACAGCCCTGAATACCCCCTAGAAGGTGGGGAATTCAGTCAATACCCTATAATTTACATCTCATGTGTTCCGGTTGAATTATTTAAAGGTGGAAAATAAAACCATTTGAAACACTAGAAGGTGATATAGGTCAGCATTTACATGACTTTGGCTTTTAGGCCTTCGTAACACAACACCAAAGAAGAAACCATAAAGAAAAACATATAGATTTGCTCACTTAAATTTTAAAAATAATTCTTATATTTTATTTTATTTTTTAAAAAATATGACTTTATTGATTTCAGAGAGAGGAAGGTAGAGAGGGAGAGAGAGAGAAACATCAATGATGAGAGTCATTGATCTGCTCCCTCCTGGGCGCCCCCTGCTGGAGATCGAGGAGCCTGCAACCCGGGCGTGTGCCCCAACTGGGGATCCAACCTCGATCTCCTGGATCCCAGGTCGACGCGCAACTACTGAGCCACTCCAGCTGGGCTGTCTTTTATATTTTAAAAGTACCAAATGAGAAATTAAAAGGCCAATGACCAAAACCAATTTGAGGATTACATGCTAGGCAAAGGGGTAACAGTCTTAGCACGTAAAAGACTCTTACAGATTTACGGAAGAAGGGGGTGTTCTAAGAGGAAAATGGGCAAAGGATAACAATAGTTCCTTTGTAATAAAAATAAAATTGCCAATAAACATGGAAACATGGCCGATCTCACTACTCAAAGAAATGCCTATAAAACAGCCTTGAGATATCTTTTGCTGATCAACTTTGAGAGACATGGTCCATGTGCAATGGTGTGTGTGGTGTGAGAGACAGAGAGGGACAGAGAGCTGGGTGTGGCCACGAGGGTAGGAAAAAAGCGAACTCTCTGGCGGTGTGTTGGTGGAGTTAATTTGTAACCCATTCCAAAGGACAGTTGGACATTTGATGTATGTAGCAAAAGTCTTCAAATGCGCACACACAGCCAGTTCAAGGGGAAATCTCCCGGGTCCCACCCCACCCCTGCTCTGGACCACCCCTCCCTACAGCCTCTGAACCTGACTCTAGTCGCAGACGCAGAGTAACCGCGGTGGACCTTCGGGTCTGACTCCGGTGTCTCGGGCCTTCCTAACTCACCCTGACCCCGCCTCGCCTCTGTTTACCTCCTGCTCCCTGAGTCACCACGCCACACAGTGACTTGCCTGGTCTGTTCTCTTAAGAACCCTGACTAATCGATTTGATGGGCTCCGTTTCCCTGGGGACACTTGGCCCCTATCAACCCCCTTCTCTGGGGTGCCTTAGAAACGGTCTCCCCACCAGTCAAAACTGGGGGATTCATGGAGCCAAATGCAAAGGAAGGGAGGGGAACTCTCTTGTTGAGAGTGTCCCTTTGTCCTTGGACTAAGTTAATTACTAGCCAGCCACACTCTTTTGTCCCTGGAACCAGGAAACCTCTGTTCTAAGGTGTGTTTGAGCTGAGATGATAGTGTCTGTGTTGACCTTGGCGGTCATTTCCTACGGCAGGCATGGCTTTGGGGGAGCCCCCTGGAAGCCCCAGGAGCTGGTTTCCTTTGAAGACTCAGGACTGGACACGTCCTGTCTCCCAGCCACCGTGGCTAAAAGACAAAAGTGACCTGTGGTGTTGGCTGTGAGAAAACGCTTTTTGTGCGTTTTGTGCCAACCCATGGTGATCAGGTCCCTGAAGAGAGAGCCCGAGGGAACAGGGGGAGCACTGGGTCTCTCTCCCAGTTGTCTGAGTGTGAGGATCCCAGCTGGGGACGTGGGACATGGGGACACGGGGACACGGGGATATGGGGATATGGGGAATGCTTCCCAGGGTGCGAACATCCTCCAGGCAAGAGACAGACAACATCGTAGCTGTTGGTTGGTGCTCAGAGTCTAAACGGTTTTTGCAGAAGGATTATTGTAAACACGCATTGACACAAATAAACGCTGTAAAATAAATTAGAATGAGCATGTTTGTGGCTTCTATGGGCACAAGTAGGAAACTGGAGAAAATTATGATTTATTATAAATTTTAAAAAGGCCCCTGCCTTTCAGGAGTTTCTTTTGATGATACAAGATGATTGTGTCCAAAGCCCGTGGGCTATTCGGTGGGAAGCCGTCGCCTCAGTCACACACCAGATGTGTCCACCCCGAAACCGGGGCCCTGTGCACTGCTGTGGGAACGTCAAATGGTGCAGCTGCTGCGGAAAACAGCACAGCAGGTCCGCAAAAAATTAAACATGGAACTGCCGTAGGATCCAGCAGTCCCGCTTCTGGGCACACACTCCAAAGAATTGGAAGCGTGTTCTGAAGGGAGATTTGCCCACCTACGGGCATAGCGCCGCCATCCAAATGGCCAGCTGGGCGCGACCGAGTGTCCGCGGCGGGTGAATAAACCGCGTGTGATATACACACATATACAATGGACTGCGTGTACTGATGGAGTATTATTCAGCCTTACAAAGGAAGGGAATTCTGCCATTCGCTACAACGTGGGTGAAGCGTGGGGAAATTGTGCTAAGAGAAATAAGCCAGACCCAAGAGGGCAAATGCCGCTTACACGGGGCCCCTGGAGAGGTCAGGTCCACGGAGACGGACGCAGAGGTGGCTGTCAGGGCCTGCGGGAGACCGCGGGCGTTAGCGTGTCACGGCGCAGTTTCCGCTTGGGGGGATGGAGAGCTCTGGAGACGGGTGGTGGCCGTGGTTGCGCAACAGTGTGTGTCCTGAGCACAGCCGAGTTTTCACATGGGGTGACGCTGGCCTTGTTAGCCAACTGCTGGAATGACTGCGTCGAGAAGGTCCCACGGCTGACACTGTGGGTGGCCCTCCTTTGTCAGAGGGACAGGCACCCACAGTCCAGTCCTAGTCACTGCAGCCAGTTCGCTGTGTTCACACTGTGGCCCCGCCAGGCGTGGCTCCTCCTGGTGTCCCTGCCTGACATGAGAATAGTCCCTGAACATCTGTTTTGGGGGAAATATCTTGTGACATCCCACATGTTTTCCTGGGAACGAGAGATGGTTTAGCAAATGTGTAAGCAAGATACGAGCACAGGGGTTTTCCAGAATTCTTCTCATTGACACCTACAGATTATAAACATCTTAGTCACCGGCAGTAAATTCCCACTGAGAGTGCTGTCGCCAAGAAACCCCCGGATGTCTAAGAGGTGACGTGTGGCCCTGGGAAGAGCGTCTGGACCAGAGTCATGGACCTGAGAGTCCTCGCCCAGGCCTAGAGGTCAGAATCGTTGTGTTTGAGGGGCCTCTGGGCACACGACCACTTAGTGATGAAGGCCCAGTGCACCGGGATGGAGACCACCAGTTCCCGTAACACAGCCGGACTAGCTTCCAGGATGCCTGTCCTCTGCCCCATGTGTGACTCCCTGGCAGAGCGCTAAGGTCCTGGGTCATAAAACACTTATCTTTGGATGAGGGGCCAGGGGTAGCCTGGGGGCCTGGGAGGCGAGGAGAACAGCCCCGGGATAAGACACTCCAAAGGCACAGGTCTCAGTTTTGTCAGGAAGAGTCCTTGTGCCCCCCATGCTTGAGGAGACACATTTACGGTTCAACATTTGTTGAACTACAGTGTGAACACCGTATGAACACAGCGAACTGGTTGCAGTGACTAGAACTCTGCGGCGGGTGCTTGTCCCTCTCACATCTGAGGTCCACCCACCGTGTCAACCGTGGGACCTGCTCTTGACTAACAATACAACAATTGCATAGCCTGTGCCTGCCAGGGAAGATGCAGAGCAACGTGTTAAACAAAATTCTGAGTAATGTGAAGATCTCATTGGCTTTATTTAACGACCCATGGATGGAACAGCATCCGGCCTAGCAAACAGGACGGAGCTCCGAGGAGCTATGCACGGTGGGAGCCTCTCACGGGCGAGGGAGCAGCAAAGAAAGCCTCTAACCGAGTGGACTGGGTGGGCGATCAGGCAGGTCACCTGGACGGACCGGTTAAAGGTCATTCCCGGGAGAGGCAGAGGCGGCAGCTGAGTCTTGATTGGCCGACCTGGGTCTTGGCACAAGTGACTCTATGCCGGGCTTGTGGTTTCTTTTTTAACAGGAACATTCACATCACACAAACCTGACAATTGCCGTAGCTGGAGAGGCTGTGGACCAGCCCCCTCATGCTCCGCATCTTCCGGCCTCGAGGAAATTGTTGCTAGAGATACTTAAATGTAAACTTGAGCCCAAGACGCTTTTGCCCGATGACAGAGTCAGCATTCTGGAAAAGATGCCTTTGCCAGGTCGCTTTGGACCCCAGAACTTAATGAGGGTCAGAGGAGCTCCCAGTCAGAGGCCTTGTTAATCATGATCTTGTGCTGAGCTCTGGCCAAGAAGCAGAGGGTTTTATTGTAGGTGTCGGGTCAGGTGGTGTTTCATACACAGTGTCCTAGTCACTGAGGCGTGCATGAGAGAAATAAAAAAATTCCAGCCCTAGCCGGTTTGGCTCAGTGGTTAGAGCTTTGGCCCACAGACTGAAGGGTCTTGGGTTCGATTTCTGCCGAGGGCATGAACCTCGGGTGCAGGCTCGATCCCCAGCCCCAGTCGGGGTGCATGCAGGGGGCAACCAATCAATGTTTCTCTCACATTGCTGTCTCTCTCTCTCTCTCTCCCTCCCTTCCACTCTCTGAAAAGCAATGGAAAAAATATGCCCCTCTGCAGTGGTTACTCCCCTGTGTCCGTGTGACTGGGCCCTGGGTGCCCAGGTCGGCGTATTTCTGAGCGTGTCTGGGAGGGTGTTTCTGAACGAGATTAGCCCTGGAACCCGTGGTCTCAGGATGGGGACCGCTCTCCCAGCGTGGGTGGGCATTAGCCAGGCCACTGACGGCCTGAACAGAACAGAGCGAGGAGGCGAGGCTTGTTCCCTGCCTGCCTGCGAGCTGGGACATCTGTCTCCTCCTGCCTTGGACTGCAGTTACCCCACCGGCTCCCCTGGCTCTCAGGCCTCAGACTTGGACTGACCGACACCCCTGCTGTCCCAGCGTCCGGCTGGCAGAGGGTTGTGGGGCTTCTCGGCCTCCACCGTCATGGAGCCAACATTTCCCTCCCTGTGCCTTCGTCTCCTGTGGGCGCTGTTTCCCTGGCGAGCGGCCGCCCTCAGCCCCGCCCTGTGCCACCTGCCAGCGGCTCACCAGCGGCATCCCCAGGACGAGCTGCGGGCACCGAGGGCAGTGTTGCTCCCAAACTGTTTCCTCTCGTTGAAATTGGAAGGACAATTGCCTAACTTGATGGCATTATGTGACCTGATGAAATGAGTTACGTCAGAGGCCACCAGCCTAGCCCGAGGCTTTTGTGGTTTTCACTCCCACTGCAGTGATCAAATCCCGCAGCCCCGTGGCCTCCCGCAGTCTTGCTTTGGATGGGCGCTTCGTTCCGGTCCCCACAGCGTAATTCAGGTAGCTGCTCTGCCACTGCACGCTACGGAGAGGTGCTCTCAGCACCCCGCTTTTCCTGACGCTAATGCCATCCGTGTGTCAACCCCTACCAGGTCGTTCAATAGGCCACATATCCCCGTATTTGGACATTCATTTCCTGGTGTGGTCTACTCACGGTTTCAAGAAGAATATAAATCTGTGTTTAATCAGCAAAACAGAAACCCGAAGGTGTTTCAAACAGAGGCGATTTCATACAGACGCTGTTTACAGAACTGTTGGAGCAAAGGGAGAAAGGTGTGTGGGGCTAAGAAGAGGGTGTTTACGCAGGACCAGGGGAGGCACTTGCTCCTGGTGGCCGAGCACAAGGCCACTTCCGTTGTCACTGTCACAGTTAGACCTGCACCGGTGCCACTGAGCAGGGGCCAGGAGCCTCCATCCCTCCGGGTCGGCAACCAGACTTCATGATACAGGGGAGAGGGGCCCTCTCTGCCCCGGCCTTCCTAGCAGCCAGTGTACCCACCAGTGGCACAGGGCCAGGGACATGCAGTTTGCAGGCTTCAGCTCCTAATGTTATGGAAGAGATTCTAGAAGGACAAGTGTGCTCCTTCTCGGGATGATGTTGGAAGACGTGCTTCAAAATGAGGGAGGAAACCAAGAGCGACTATGACCTGGGATTCAGGAGATGAGACTCAACACAAGACAGAGGCGCTGGGAACGTTCAGTAAGGTGGAGAAAGGAGAGCCCAGGGCACCAGGCGGGCATCAGGCCTGGCGAGCAGCCGGGCCACGCTGGGGCAGGAGGCTGCGGGCCCGGGGGAGGTCTCTCGGGAGGAAGGAGCAGGAACCAACCCACGAGGCGTTTAGATGCATTCGGAGGAGATTTATTGTTCTGTCAGAGAGGTGGGGAAAATTAATGCTGAATAGTTAGAAAAGAAAGCAATAGCCCAGCTGGCATAGCTCAGCGTTTGAGCGTTGACCTAGGATCCAGGAGATGGGGGTTCGATTCCTGGTCAGGGCACATGCCTGGGTTGCGGGCTCGATTCCTGGTGGGGGGCGTGTGGGAGGCAGCCGATCAGTGACTCTCATCATTGATGTTTCTCTCTCTCTCTCTCCCTCTCCCTTCCTCTCTCTGACATCAATAAAGATATATTTAAAAAGAGAAGAAAAAAAAAGCAATAAAAGCCAAGATCCAGGAAAAACAGAATGTGAAAACAGGAGTGTAACCCTAGTATATACCATATGGCTCAGCTTTTAGTAATAATTACACAGCTACAAGGATGTGAATGAATGTTGACTATTAGATTTAATAAAAATGAGATAAAACAAAGCTTTAAGGGAAGAGGGAAGTTGTGTGTTGGGATGAGGGGAGAGGTGAAGAGAGTGAAATCTTCATTGTATTAAAAAGTCAATAGGTGACATTTAAAACTAAATGAAATCAAGAAATGCCAATATAAAGTAAGTTATTTAGACATATGAAGATAAATCTAAAGGAAAAACAGCTAAAATAGTTGAAAATGATCTCTGAGGAGTTGGTAGATTAGGGTAAGGAACTTCTGGTTTTCATGATCAGTCTTGTAGTATTAGCTTTATAATATTTTAAATCTACCAATTCAGAGAAATTTTTAGCGGCTGAAACCTATGGTTTAATAAAGTCAACACGAATGCTGCTTTTTATTAAACACTTCTCGAGATCTTATGTAGAAAGCACTCATCTGGACTGTCCAGTCTCAATATAGAGACTGAGTGGTTACTCTGGTTTCAGTTCCCGATTCTTGTATTTTAGGTTCCCTTAAAGCCTAATGCAGATAGTAATCAATGCATTTTAAAATTTCTTTGCATATGATACTGAAAAGACTAAAGTTCTTGACGTACATCCTGGACAGCTTGATATTGCTTTGGATGTTTTATTTCTTTAAGAAAACAGGCTCTCTGCTCCAAATTTTATTGCTTTGTAGATCTTTTCTGTTTCCCTGGCCATAATTCCCCTGTGTTTTGGTTTGATATCACTGCAGAGAAGGGAATAAAATAAAGACATATGGAGATAGAATTAAAATCCCACCAAACCAAAGGCCGTTGTCCCAGGAAAGCTGGGGGTAGAGTGAGTTGGTCCTACAGGTAGAATTTTATACAGCAGAACAACAAACTCCATTTGGTCATAGACGAGGTTAATGGGGTTCGAAGAGAAGGAAGGTTGAACTGTATGGGCTTCGCGATGAGAGTAGGAACCTCTGATTCTAGCCTCGTATTATCAAAGCAAAGCTACAGTAGATCCCTCTTAGTTTCGTGGAATGTCTCGTTTCTTGACTTGGAGGTAAATCACCTTTTCTTTGTTTTGTCTTGATCTGTAAGAATAAAACAGAGGAGCGGGGAGAGAACAATTATGAGGCTGAAAACCAAGACAGAGTGGCTAATAAATAAATACAACATGAACTGGGTATAGGATTTGTCTGCGATGGGTCTTGCCATCTGTTCTGAGTGGTGATTTTCCGCAAGAAAATGTGCACAGAGCTTGGTGAATAACTAATGTGGATGGAGTGGTTCCTAAAACTCTGCTGCAACAGTGAGGCTGGCCCAAGTTCACTATTTAAGGTGTTTTCCCTTCTCTGTAATAAAGAATGTAGGAAATGTCTAAATTTAATCTCATTCCAGTTAAAAATGCAGATTGCATACACTGTTATCATCAGTTCTCCAAATAGCATTTGAGGATTATTTTTAACAGAGTTCACTTGCTTCTCAACAGTTGGATAAGTGAAAACCAATTCAAAAATTTGTTCACATGGCAAGTTTCTCTATCATCTGGTCTTTGTGAATAGTAGGGTGTTGCCGATACTCGTAGGAATGCTGGTTTTTCACTTTGTGGCTCCCAGACGTGCTCTCCTGACACGTTCCTGCTGATAGTAATCTTGAGACTTGGTGTGGGGCTGCGGCGGGGTCCCCAAGCTCCTCACAGAACCCCCCCACTGGGGGGTCATTAGTCCGGCCTCAGTTTCTAGACCAGGTCCAGATGGGAGAGAGCAGAAGCTTACCTGAGTTACCCCCTGCGCTGGAGGCCCTCAGACACGTCTGCTGGGCCCCCAGAGTGGGTGTGCCAACAACAGCAGCAACAGCAACAGCGGGAGCAACAGCAGCAGCAACAGCAACAGCAGCAGCAACAGCAACAGCAGCAGCAACAGCAGCAGCAACAACAGCAACAACAGCAGGAGCAACAACAGCAGCAACAGTAACAGCAACAGCAACAACAGCAGGAGCAACAGCAGCAGCAACAGCAGCAGCAACAGCAGCAGCAACAGCAACAACAGCAGGAGCAACAGCAGCAGCAACAGTAACAACACAGCAGCAACAGCAGTGGCAGCAGCAACAATAGCAACAGAAACAATGGCAGCAACAACAGTAGCAGCAGCAACAACAGTGACCACAACAACAGCAGGAACAGCAGAAGTGACAGCAGCAACAGCAGCAGCAACAGGAGGAACAGCAGCGTGGAGCGCAGCGCACAGCCGCGGCTGCGCTGGCTGACGGGAGAGCGCCGCCCTGCACCGGGCTCACGTCCGCCGTCCCACCTGTAAACCCAGCCCCCGAGGCGAGCCGTGTGCGTGGACCGCGCTGCCAGCCTAGCTCCTTGGCTTTGTCACCTGCTGGCGGTGGGACTCTGCGAAAGTCCTTGAACCGCTCTCCCCTCGGTTTTTCTCAATTGCCAAGTGGACTCGTAATAACGCCTGTCCATAGCGCCGTTGCGAGGATCGCGTGAGCTGTACCTGCCTATCTCAAAATATGCAGAACGTATTTTAAACTTTGACTTCCAATAAAACATCTAGATACATATTTTCTATTTTGTAGAACAGCTGTGAGAATGTTTGTGATTAGTAACAGTGATTATTAGACGCGGATGAAGAGCCAGGCACTTTACATGCATTATCTCATCTAGTCATTACAAAAACCCAGGGAGCAGGAGCTGCTGTCCTCACTTACAGATGAGGAAACTGAGGCTTAGAGGAGGTAAGGCCACATGGAGAGGAAACGTGAGGGCCTGTCCCGACGGCCCACGCTCCTCCTTCCTGACACTGGAGCTGGCTAGGGAAGCCTGGAGGGACCTCAGTGAGGGAGGCTGTGGGAGGGACTCGGCATCTAATTCCAGAACTGCTTGGTGAGCACCTGCTCTGGGGAAGCTCTAGGATAGGACATTACTCAGGACACGGTCTGTCCTCAAGGGGAGGTGCTATGTATGTGGGACACTGCACAGAGATCACAGTATGGGGGTTGCCGTCTGGATCAAGAGTCTCACACTCCAATGTCTATGTGCCCCAGGCAGAAAGTACAAGTGCACAAGGCTCAGGAGAATAGGGCCTGGTGGGATGGTGGCCACTCCAGTGGGCGTGCCCTTCAAAAGCTGAGCATCGTCACTCAGCTCCTGCAGGCTGTCAACAAGAGGAAATGCCTCTCAGTGTTACCCAATCCTCTGGTTGTTTATGTTAACAGATCCTGGAACCCAATTTATGTGGAATTTTCCACTTTAAGAACTAGTGCATGGCCAAGCTAAGCACTGAGACCCCAGTGTCCTGCGGCTGCCAATGTGACCTCAGGATGATCAAAGGCCTCTCCTACTCTAAACTTCAAGTTCTAGGAGGAGCCTCAGACCCCTGCGATTCTTCTGCAGCATTTGCCCAAGTACTATGTTCCATGCAAAAGCTTCGTAGAATGGATAAATTTCAGTTCAGTTCATGGCACCAGGGGGCCAAAAGTGGAGTCTGGATAAAATAAATAAATATATCTAAGCATAGTGCATAGGACAAGCTTGTGGAGAGTGTGTCATATATGTTTTTCTTAGCTCTTTTTAAAAACAGTACTTTTTGAATAGGTTCGTGGGGCTCAAAATTCAGAAAGTACAAAAAATACACATTGAAAAGACTCCTACCACCTAGACAGACCCCACAGCCACCCAATCCTACGACAGCCAGGGTTACAGTTCTTGCATATCCTTCCAGAAATACAGGTAAATATGTATATATACCTAATACACATTTATTTTCTCACCTTTCCCACAAATCTTAGAATTTACACTTTCTATTATTTGCTTTTTTTTAAATTAATAATGTGTCTTAGAGAATTTGTCTAACCCATGTATATAAAGCTGCTTCATTCTTTTTTAATGGCTATATGACATTTAATTGAATGACATACTGTAACTTATATAACTGGTCTCCCAATCAACAGGCTATTAGGATGTTTCCAGTCTTTTGTTACATAAAACATTGATTTAAAGAAGAGTCCTTGCATATGTTATTTTGCACATGTAAATTCCCAGAAGTGTGGAATTGCTGGTATAAGGATATGCACAGCTGTAATTTTTATATTATTGTCACACTGCCCATCAGAGAGGTTTCCAATCTGTACTACTCCTGAAATCTGAGACACTTCTCCACATTCTTTCCTAAAAAGGTATGTTCCAAGTGTTTTTTTGGGACCCTCTGTGCTTCCTGGACTTGTAAGTCTATTTCTTTCCCCAGGTAGGGGAACTTTTCTGTAATTATTTTTTTCAAATAGGTTTTCAATTTCTTGCTCTCTTTCCTCTCCTTCTGGTTCCCCAATAATATGAATGTTGGGCCTCTTAAGTTGTCCCAGAGACTCCTTATGGTGTCTTCATATTTCTGGATTCTTTTTTCTTTTTGCTCTTCTGGTTGGGTATTTTTTGTTTCTTCATGTTCCAAATTGCTGATTTGATTCTCAGTGTGCTCTACTCTACTGTTGATTCCCTGTAAATTTTTCTTCATTTCAGTTCGTGTAGCATCAATTTTCTCAATTATTTTTGTCATACTCTTACTAATATCCTTGAGCATCCTTATAACCATTATTCTGAACTCTGTATCTGTTAGCTTACTTGGCTCCATTTCATTTAGTTCCTTTTCTAGAGATTTCTTCTGTTCTTTCCTTTGTGACATGTTTCTTTGCCTCTGCATTTTGGCTGCTTCCAGGTGTTTGTTTCTATGTATTAGGTAGAGCTGCTATGTCTCCTGGAATTTGTAGAGTGTCTTTGTGCAGTAGGTGTCCTGTAGGGCCCAGTGGCTCAGCCTCCCCAGTCCCCTGAGCTGGGCCTTCTAGGTGCTCCCCTGTGTGGGCTGTGTGCACTGTCCTGTTGAGGTTGAGCCTTGGTTGCTGTTGGCGTCCCTGGGAGGAATTGACCCCCAGGCCAATCGGCTGTGAGGACCAGCTGCAACTACAGCCAGAGAGCTGCTGTGCTGGAGACACCCCCATGGAGCAGGATTTACTTCAGTGGAGCTTTGGTGTTCACCAAGTGCGCTCCTTGAGTGTGTCACTCGTGGCTGTGGTAGGGTTGTAATCCAGCGTGGTCGAGTCTGACCACCAGGTGCACTGTCTCTGGGGCCTCCCGGGAGGTGCAAAGTCAGCCTGTGCCAGTGCCTTGCCCAGGGCCACCCAGCATGAGCTACACAGCAAAGCGTAGTTGGCTGCTCCTTGTGCTGGGCTTGGAGGTGCCCAGGAGAGGCCCAGCTATGAGCCAGTGCAGCTGCCACTAGTGCCAGGCCTGGGGCCGCTTATCAAGCCGTATGGGGCAGCTGCTGCTTGTTTGAGAGATTTTAGGAAAATCCTGAGCATGAGGCTCGAGAGGCCACTTGCACAGAAAAGCCCCTGGGAATGGCCCGGATGAGCTGCAGGTGGGGAGGGCGGGGCCTCCGGGAGTCACGGGGCGGGGCCAACGGTGTGCGTCAGGCGCTGGCGACTCAAACATGGCGCCCGCCTGCCGGCTCTGCGGGGAGGACTCGCCACAGGAGCCGTGGCCTCCGCCAGCCCTTCTGCCCGGGAGGAAGCCGCCCTCCGCCTCTCGCCCGGACCTCAGGCAGGTTAGTTCCCCCCGAGTGTCCCGGGTCCTTTCAGGCTGCTGCCCGGCGCTGGGCTCAGAGGGAGCGTCCGAGTGAGTCCGTGCCGGGCCCTTGAGAGGAGCTGCTGGGGCTCCCGCAGCCTCCGCGACCCTCAGGGACAGTCCCCGCTGGGTTCACAGCCCGGAGTTGTAGGGACATCTCTTCCTGGCCCCAGAGGGGTCTGCTGTGGGGCTGGGACGCCCCCTCCTCCGGAAAACCTCCGCCCCGAGATTCCCTCCTGGGTTTAACTCGAGGCACCGGGTGTGGGCCCCCGGCCTCTTCTCCGCGATTCAGCCCCGCCCCGCCCGCGTCTCCCCCTCCTCCCGCTCTCGGTGCTGCTTCAGCTCCCTGGCTGTGGGGCTTCTGTGCAGCCGGGTCTCAGGAGGCCCTGAGTGAGGGTGGTTCTGGGCTTTAGTTGTGATTGTGATGTGGCTGCGGGAGGCCATGGGTATAGCTGTTTCCTGCGCCGCCAGCTTGTTTCCCCCTCCCGGGTGGTTTTGACCATCAGCGACCCCCGTGGGCATCAGTGCAGCGTGGGCCTGCTCTTCTATTAGGAAGGAGGTCGAGCATATTGTTATATATTTAAGAGCTGGTTTTGTTTTCACGGAATTATCTGTTCAGATCCTTTGCTCATGTTTTCCTGTTGGGTGGCTGCTTTTATGAATTTGTCAGAGCTCTTTACATTTGGGGAAATTAGCCCTTTGTAGAGGAGTAAATGTTTCCCCTAAGATTGCTATACTATTTAAACTTACAGTAGTTTTTCAACACAGAATTTTTAATTTTTATGAAGGCAAACTTATGCATCTTTTTTAAAAAATGGGTCCTGGATTTTTGGCCATATTTACAAAGACCTCTCCCACTATGAAAGTAGAAAGGTATCCTCCTATAGTTTTACTGTTTCTTTGTTTTTACCCTCAAGTCTGATTTTGTTTGAATGGATCTCACTGTGTGTTATGAACACAGACTTTCCCTCATCTTTCCTTCCAACTGGCCACAGAGTTGGCTGAAAACATGTACGAAGCAGTAGTAGCTCAGCGGGAATTTCAGTCCCTACCTCTGCATCTTCTCAACCTCGTCAATCGTCTCAGGCAAAGTCTTCCCTTTGGTCTCTGGGAGCAACAATACCAGTCCTCCAGCAATCAAGCCAAGCACAGCTGAAAGCCAAACAGACGTAAATCGCATTAAGAAGGGAAACGTTCAGGCTCTATCATTAGAGCTCCCCTTAGTCCATAACAGGTTTTTCTTTGGTGTGTAATTTCCTATACTTACGAATTTCTTTGCCATCTGACAGTTCCTATGCTCCACCATAAATATTTTGCAGATCCTAAACTCCATTGGATTACAATCCCTTATAGGGAAATGAAATACTTCAACTCACATTGGAGTCAAGTTTATTCTAGGCTGGACGACCTTGCCATAATATTAGGATGCTTTTGAGTTAGAAAATAACTGTGAAAAAAGTTGACACTAAGAAAAGAAAGAGCGTAACCCTGGCCAATATACAGCACTTAGTAAGGAAAACTGAATCAGAAACTTGGACCGTTACTGGCAAGTAAAAGTAATGAATCATTTTTAAAAGTATTAATGTATAACAGCATTAAAAAGCATTGCCAGGACTTTGATTTCAAATTCAGGTGTTTAATTCATTTCTGTTCTTTCGCTCTTTGTCTCCAGCTCTAATTTTTTGTATATGTTGGGGGTGGGTAATAGCAAACTTGTAGTATTTTTTAATTCCTATGAAAGTGTAGGGATCACATTTTTATGTGTTTCATGCAGGAGGTGGGAAGTAGGTGCTTCACTAGTTTTGGAGTTTCAGAAAAACTCGCGCCAGCCTCCGTTTCTGCATCCTTAAAAAGGGGCCAAAGCCAAAGACTTAAATAGACACTTCTCCGAAGAGGACATACGGATGGCCAAGAGACACATGAGAAAATGCTCGATGTCCTAATCATCAGAGATGCAAATTAAAACCACAATGAGGTGTCACCTCACACCTGTCAGAATGGCTCCATCAACAAGTCAACAAAGGACATGTGCTGGCGAGGGTGTGGGGAAAGGGGAACCCGGTGCACTGCTGGTGGGAATGCAGATGGTGCAGCCACTGTGGAAAACAGTATGGAGGTTCCTCAAAAAATTAAAAAATGGAGCTGCCGTTCGACCCAGTGATTCCACTCCTAGGAATGTATCCTAAGAATCCTGAAACATTCATCAGAAAGAATATATGCGCCCCAATGTTCATAGCAGCACAGTTTACAATAGCTAAGATCTGGAAGCAGCCCCAGTGCCCCTCAGTAGATGAGTGGGTGAAAAAGCTGTGGGACATTCACACCATGGAATACTACGCAGCTGTAAAGAAGGAGGATCCCGTACCCTTTGGGACAGGATGGATGGGCCTGGAGAGTATTATGCTAAGTGAAATAAGCCAGGCAGAGAAAGACAAACATCACATGATCTCGCTTATATGTGGAATCTAAAGAACTTAATAAACTGATGAACAGAATAGATTCAATGACATGGAAGCATAGATGAGACTGATGAATGTCAGAGGGAGGGAGGAGGGCGGGTGGGGGGAGGGGGAGAGAGTAACCAAAGAATTTATATGCATATGCACAACCCAAGGACATGGATGATGGTGGGGAGAGGGACTGGGGAGGGGGAAGGAACGAGGTGGAACGGGCCAATGGGGAGAAAAAGGGACATCTGTAATATTTTAAACAATAATAAAATTAAAAAAAAAAAAAAAGGGGCCAAAGCAAGGCCCCAGGCTCAGTGGTATGGGTGCCTGCTTCCAGTGAGGACACCCGCCTGCTGGTCTCAGAGCCCCGGGAAGTTCTGCCATGTCCCTGAGGCTCCGGGCCCCCTACATAAAGGGGGGTGATATGCCCACCTCACGGGCTTGTTCTGAGGCTGAAATGAGTTTCTATTAAGAGCTTAGAATGGTGCCCGCCACATGCTCTGAACAAAATAGCTGACCTCTCAAAGTCTCTCCAGACCTCTAGAGATGCCCTTGGCTGTAACTCATACAAACAGTAAACGTGCTCAGCCGGCGTCGATTCTCTGAAGTGACTGAATCATGAAGTTGATGCAATAGAGGAGTCAAATTATCATCCATTTAGCATTTAATATTTGCAGAGATCAGCCTGATTAACCAGAACATCCCTTGTCCCCTTCTCCAGGGCTCTTCCGAGTGGGATTATCCAATCTGTTGTTTTGCTGATTTTCAAGATTCTAGATTTCTGTTTCTGGTCATTTCAAGACCACAGTCAACACACCATTATTGTGTGGAAAAGGGAGGGAAAGAAGTGAAAATGTAAAACCATTTGTTTTGATTCCTGTTAGCTACTCAGATTAAAAGTTGGTGAGGGAAGGCGATGAAACTACAGGCAAAAATGAAATGGGGAGTTGTCACGGTTTACTTTAGATGTTGAAGTGCAATTATAATCCTTTATCTTTTCTGAGGAAGTGCCAGCAATGGTTCATCCGGGCCTGGACTTGGCATCGCTCTGATAAATAACTTAGAGAAACTGAAGTATCCGTTCTCTGCCCTAAAATATCCCACTGACCCATGGCTCACCAGCTGCCCACCTAAGGGAGTGGTCGATACTGAGGCATCGCCACCTTCCTCCCGGGGGGCAGGAGTCCGGAGGGTGCGGTGGAACTTCCCCAGGACAGAAAGGGGGCTCTGGGGGCAGGTCTCCCAGGCAGTGCTGGGGGAGGAAGGAACCTGGGGCATGTTCCTCCCACAGGCAGTGCCAACCATTCTGTGACCAAGTCATGGTGTCTCAGGGAGGTAAATTTGTGTCCTACCAACTCTGGCTGTGTTGTTATTGAGTTGGCACGTGGAGGGATCCACCGGGTCTGTCTATTGGAGCTTCAGAGTGTTTACTGGCAGGTCTACAGCAGTGGAGATTGTCCCCTCACCAACCCCCCGAGAAGAATGAACAGAGATACTCGCGTGCAACCAGCCAGAGCAAGGAGAAAAGCCATGGTCCCTGGTGTGCATCCGAGAGGGTCTCTTCCTTCCTCCCCCCAAATTAGTGAGCGTTGGTGGCCCGTGGTGAAAGTGCTACATTTCTGTCCAATTAAAACTGGCTCAGAATGGGACTTAAAGAGACGGAAAGGGGGACACCGAGGCGGTCTATTCGGGCGGGCGTGAGACGGTGAATGTCCTGTGTGCGAGTCTGGCCCCGTGTCTGTGTGGACACAGGAGAGGATCTGTCCCATGGTCTACAGCCGTGGGCTGAGGCCAAGGAGGCCCATGAATGAGGGTGCCCGTGTTCCCGGTCCCCAGACTTTGTGTTCAGCAAAGGCCTCTGTGTGTTAACTGCAGATCGTTAGACTTGTCCCTGTCACTTTCTGTGCTGTAGGCTGGTGGGGCGGGGAGGCCGCGCACTGCACTCCTGCAGGTCACAAGGGAAGTCCCCTGACTCTAGCTGCCCGGGGAGCCTGCGGGGGGCCCAGTGCCAGCCACAGGGTGCTAGCGCGGCCCTCCCTTCCCCTGGGTTTGAAATCGCCCCGTGTCAGATGGCAACAGCTTTTCCTAAGGAGTGAGGTGAAGGGTCTGTGTTTTTCTACATCTGGCCACAGAGGGGGCAGAAAGAGTGAGCTCTCTGACAGCGACCCAAGGAGGGGTAGGAATGAAAGGAGAGGTGAGGGGTCCTCCTCAGGGAGTCTTCTTTCCACCTCGCCCTCTTGACTTTGACTTTGCATCTCCACGGGCAGGGGTCCTCCGAGGGTCCCGTACTTGAGCGTCAGTAGCTACTGACAGTATTACTAATACTAGTATTACTGACATCGATAGCATTACTAATTACTAGTCATAGTTAGTAGCTGCTCACAGGAGCCTATTCTGAGGTAGAAGAATGGAGGTCCCTAGAAAAACAGGTTTTCATTCAAAGACGTCTCTTAGGATTTCTTACCAAAAATCACCAGTGGGAGCTCGTGCCAGATGTCAGCGAGCCGGTATATGAGGAACGGCGTGATGATGCCGCCGATGTCACACAGGGAGGAGCAGACGAGCACCCCGAGGTTCCTGGCACAGGACATGGGTTTAACCTGTGAACTTGCCACAGAACAGTGCTATCCCCGCCCTCCCCTCAAGCAGATAACCCCCCAGATCTGTAAAAGGGCTGCGAACTGAGAACAGTGCTCATGTTATTTTCAACACACATGCATGACGCATGGCACATATTTCATTTATATTCTGTCGTATTGGTTGTATGTTAACTTTCTTGAGAAATTTTAAGTGGGGGGTGATTTTCAGTCTCCACTTTCATCACCTGCTCCCGTATCTAGGGCCCTGTTGGCGCTGTTTCCGGTCACTGTCTCTGGTCACCGTTTCTGGTGGCCGTCAGGTGACCCTCTCTTGCTATTCGGTATCTTCTATTCTCAGCGCACATTTTCTGTTTTGCCCCCACCTGTCAGTGTGGGGTGGGACCTGGCTGCCGCCTTGAAATGCTCTCACCCCCGCACCCTGTGTTTTGGAAAGCAAGGCGTGCTCTCCCGGCACCCGTGGCGGTTCTGGCCGAGCAGCAAGTGGCCCCCACCCTCTCCACGCTGGGGGGCGTGCTCACCTGATGAATGTGGGGTACAGCTCCGCGTTCACCAGGCAAACTATTTCGAAGGCCATGGTGATCCCCATGCGGCCCAAGCATGAGACGGTGACTCTTAGCCATTGCAGGTCTGAGGGGAAACACCATTGCACGTACTGAGCGCAGCCCCTGGTCTTTAAACAGTGCTGGGGGGGGGGGTCCAAGGGGAAGGACCACACCCCAGAGCGGGACAGGAAAGCAAGGCTGCTTCTTCTCCTGGTTCAAGACAACGTCAGCAAATCCCCCATGTCTGTTTATTTTAACTTTAGGTACAATCCTAGTGCTCTTTTAACTAGAGGCCTCAGTCATCAGTGACAACAGAATTCTACCAGTTTCCGGAGGCGGGACAACTTTAGCCCACAGAGGTCGCACGAAAGAAATAGCAAAGCATGGGCATATTCTACAGAGCCGCTAATGACCCAAGGATTCGAACAAAGCTCCACGTTGCTGATAGGATTCTGTTATACAGGTTCGCTCCCCTTCATTGAGAAAGTATTTTAAGAGGAAAGGAAGGAGCTGAATAATTGTTCACTGATGGTGGTCACTTAAGTTTCCTCATTAGTTCTGCAGGATGGTGCAGGGAGGTCAGGGGAGTTGCTAAGCAGTAGAGTACCTGAGAAGTGCTGGAATAAGACGGTACCCCCGGGCCTGCTCCACCCCAAAGCCCATCTCTCTGCTCTGGGCCAGCTGGGTGGCTTGTGGCTTGTAGCCTGGGTTCCTTCTGATCACACCAGAGGACAACCGGGTGTAATTATATTACATCAGCCAACCATTGGGTGCGATTGTTCTTAAAGGCCTAGGTGTCCATCAGCAGGGTCCTAGATAGTGTGTTCGTTCTTCCCAAATCGATCTGCATGATAAATTACGTGGCCTTCCTATCAAAGGGCCGTGACATCCCTCTTCTGAGGGTCTTAGAAAGCAAGACCCTCGCTTGGCCTGACACTTACCGTCAGGGATGAAAACTGAGGCCAGGCAGGCTGCCCCCGCCACCATGTTTGACCCAGCCCATGGGTAACGACGGCCGATGCGGTCGATGGTGAGGAGGATGGCAAGGGCCGCGGGGAACTCCATCAGGGCCGAATAGAAGAAGTCCAGGTAGAGGTCGCTTCCTGCGAGGCCCATGTGCATGATGAGGCCCTGGTAGAGAACAGAGCTCATGAACCTGAGCAAAGAGGAGAGCTCAGGTCAAGGCGAGCAAGAGCAGGTCACCGAGACAGGGAGGCTTCTGGGAAAATAAGAGTCGACCGGAGGCCACCTTTCTTTGTCATCCTATTATTGCTATTCCCTCCCTCCATTGCCTTGACGCTATCTGACCCACTGTGGTGCTGGCTGTGACCCCAGCACCAGGAGAGGGAGGAAATTAGGATAGCATCCCCTGGCCAGGTTTGAAAGGCAAGAAGAAATGTCTTAGTAGAGCGATTTTTTAGTAAAACTATCTAGGTCATTCGTGGTTGTGAATTACTTCTCTGTGGTCTCCTAATGCAATTGAGATGAAAGGGTTGACGATTTAATTCAAATTTTAGAAAACCAGAGCAGCCAATGGGCACAGCTCTCTCCTTAATGATTTACCCTCTGCCGCTGTACAAATACCATTTTACACTGTTTCTGGTTTTGTTGACTGAAAGTGTTCGTTCTCTGTGATGGGAGCTATGAGGATAATTGCAAGAGTCGCTATTATTCAGCAAAGGGAAGAAGACCGAGGCCAGGTTTCGCTGATGCGGTTTTTCATGCCGTATCATGAGGGTCTCTTAGTTAGTTCCTGACGAGCCCTGCTTTTGTCAGTGACTATGGCTCTTCAGGTGGCTGGTGTGAGCCATCCCCGCGCAGACCCTGGAAGGAGAGTGGGCTTCGCTGGGCTCGGTGCAGAGCCGCAGCTCAGGGCTCGGGGCAACCTGCAGACAGTGAACACGGTCGAGCCGAGGTTCCTGGGTCGTGGAGCCAGTGGCTCATTCTTGTGGTTTATTCTTGTTCAAAAGTTATTTCTCCAGGTAGAAAAGAAAAGAAAAGGCCCTTTCCTTCCAGCCCTGTACGGTCAGGAGAGGTCTATGCCTGTCATCGACTGATTTATGCCAATTTGGGCTACATATATATATGTATATATTTAAAATGTTGGTTCCTGGGATCCTTCCCTGGATAAGTAAGCAGTGTCCTCGGCGGGGAGGGATCTGGCCTAATATTTAAAAACCTCCCAGGTGATTGCAAGGTGAGGCCAAGGTTGAGAACGGACTGACTGGTGCTTTGGAACTGGAAGTTGGTGCCTGAGAAAAGCGACCCCAGGAGAAGCTCTGTAAATGGGCCCGTCTTGCCGTCCACCGTCGGCGCTAATGCCGGAACCAGCCTGTGTCTGAACGTATCTTGTGCCCATCTGCAAAGTGGGTGATTGGGAGTAAAGAACTCGGAAGGGTTTTGAAGCGAAAAGTACCCCTTACCAGTTGTACATCAAGATCAGGGTGTGTTTCCTTATCTGAGGGGTTCTGACCAAGTCCAGGAACGAAGGACTCAGCTTCCCGCCGGCTTCGTCATCAGGTCTGAGGCTCTAAGAGCGGAAACAGTAGAAGCACTTTTTACATTTAGCGATGGTGTCCCTGGGTCACGCGGGGAAGGACAGTGGTCCCTTCCACATGCTGAGTGCTTATAATGTGCCCGGGACTATGCGTAGCCCTTCACGCTGGCTCCCTTCATCTTTACAGCTATCCCAGAAGTTGGGCTCTGGTTCTCAGCCCATTTCACAGAAGAGGGAGCTGGGACGCAGGGAGGTTAGATAACCCAGGCACGTATATAAAGTGGAGCTACACGGTAAAGCACTGGGGGTACACTGCGGCCCCTGTGGAGGTGTATGAAAGACCAAGGAACATGGGGACGCAACCTCTTGCAAGACCGGCCCTGACCAGGCCTAATCGCCGTTAGGTGAGCTGTGACCTCTGGCAAGACAATGGCCCACGTGTGCTTTGGTCCCTGACCCGTCTCCGCACGGATCTAAAACCCAAGACGGGTGCTGGCCAGTCATTAGTGGGAAAGAATGTGCTGGCCCCCGCGGCGACCAGAGAGGGAGCGAAGAAAAGAGGCCCCTGAGCCCCCAAATCCTCCTTCCAAATGCCCTGTACAATCTGAAACTCTGCGGGTTACCTATCTTAGCTCCTAAGTCAGGAATGATTTACTCTTGACACAATCTCCTAATAAGCTGGAGTTTCTCTTTTCCAGCCCCTGTCGGAGGAGTAGGTGGAAGTTAAAGGAGTGAGGTCTGCTCAAGGCAAAACCTGAAATGCCGGGAAAACAGAGCCCCAGTCACCCGTTCTGCTCGAGAAGGCAGGGGGTCGCTTAACACGTCTCGGACGCTTTCTATCCAAATGTTTAGATTTTAAGAAATGATTGTGTTTGAAAATCTGTTTTCCTGATCTGGGAATCTTCCCTCTGGGGAAAACCGCCTTCCGTGGGGATGCTGAGGAGCACACAGGTAAACCAGACGTGGGTACTAAGGCTCGGGGCGGGGCGGGGCAGGGTGCGGAGTGGGGGGCGGGTTTCAGGGGTGGAGGTGGGGGGGAAGGGGCTAGCATAGCATAGGCCTGAGGCGCACAAGGCAGCAGCTGCTCATGTGACTTTTAAAAGATTTAGTTTTATGTTTTCCATCTATTTGAAATATCTGGCCGGGGCAACAGAAGCCCCTGCTGCGCGGCCCCTCCCCCGCCCCTGGCCTGGCACCGCAGCTGCTGGCTCACCTGCAGGGCCGGAGGCATGGGCTTTCCGTTCTTCCTCGAGATGTGCTTCAGGACCCTCATGGCGTCAGCGTTTTTGTTCTGGGAGATTAGCCACCTTGGGGACTCAGGTATGCACCTGGGGTACAGTGTAAGTGTGACAGTGCCGTTAGTGGAGGGAAACATTAGTGGAGGGAGACTCTGCCTGGCCCCCAGCCCCCCGCGGCCACAACCAGATCTCTGCGGGACCTCGCACAGCGAGGCACCTACGAAGGACATAGAGTCGTGCGGGGGCCGCATAGCAAAGGAAACGCTGACAAGTGAAAGGGGAACCTGCTCGATGGAGAAAACGTTGGCAAATCGTGCATCTGATAACAGGTTAATATCCCAAATATATAAAGAATCCATGCAATTGAATAGCAAAAACCCCAAACAGCCTGATTTAAAAATGGGCAGAGAATCTGAATAGATATTTTTTCCCAAAGGAGACATGTAGGTCGCCGACAGGTACATGCAAAGATGCTCAGCATCACTGGTCATCGGGGGATGCAAATCGAAACCACAGTGAGATACACCTGAGAAGGCTGCTGGGCCGAAGACAAGCAGTCAGCGCTGGCGAGGGTGTGGGGAAAGGGAACCCGGGCACTGCTGCTGGGAATGTAAGCTGGCGCAGCCACTAAGGAAAACAGTATGGGGGCTCCTCAAAAAATTAAAAACAGAACTACCATATGATCTAACAATCCCACCTCTGGGTATTTACCGAAGAAAACAAAAAAGCTAATGCAAAAAATATATATGAATCCTCATGTTTGTTGTATCACTATTTATAATAGCCGAGGTACGGAAACAACCTAAGTGTTGAGACGTTTTAGTCTTAGACAACCATGGGAAGAACAGGCGGACATGTCCAGGAATGAAATGCAGGTGCTGCGTGGGAGAGGTTCGGTTGAAAATGCAGCATCCCTCTTGCTTTGTTTCGGGTAACCTCACAGCAGGGGTTTCTGACAGTTTCTGCCCATTTTCCACGTTTCCCCTGGGCAGGGGGACAGACATAGTTCACCTGCCCTGGGAACTCTGATCGATTGGGACGGTCTGCGTGGGGAGCCATGCCGGCCTTATCTGGGATAAAGGCTGCGATGGATTGGGGAAGGCTGCGTGGATGTGGGGAAGTGGGGACACGAGTGCCGTGCTCTGCCTTCTCTGTCCTAAAGTTTCCTCTGAGAAGGGACAGAATAAGAATAGCAATGTTGTCAGTATCTTCAAAGCCACTAGAAGCTAATTTAAACACCACGTAGGTAATATGAGAATGTAAGATCCAAGATAAAAAGGGACACTTGATTTCCAAAGTGGTAGAAGCTCTTGATTTTTACCCCCGAAACAGGGGCCTGGGCTTCCTATGAAAAAGAAGAGTGAAGACTCAGAAGGATGGTGTGCATTAGAAAGGCAGAAATAAAATATAGCAATTTATTTCCTTTTTGTTCCAAATGGACTTACCAGTAATAGAGCAGGAAGCAGAAGTTGGGCAGAGTAACTGTGAACTGCAGCCACCTCCAGTGAGGCAGTGCGTACGCCACCCCGGCCAGCACCAGGAGCCCCACGGTAAAGGCCATCTGGTAAACAATCCCCACTGTCCTGCGGTAGCTCAGCCCGACAAACTCTGTAACTGCAGAGAGGAGTCATGTGGTCAGCAAGTGGGTACAACAGGGAGCTGGCTGTCCAACTACAGGGAGCCTAGAATGCCAACCTCAAAGTGTCCAAATTCTAGAACTTTCTATACAGCTCTCTGAATGTTTTTAAAAAACAGATTTATTTCTTTTTTTAAAAATGTTTTTATTGATTTCTAGAGAGAGACGAAGGGAGAGGGATAGAGAGATAGAAACATCTATGAGAGAGAAACATCATCCATCAGCTGCCTCCTGCACGCCCCCGACTGGGGATTGAGCCCGAAACCAGGGCATGTGCCCTGACTGGGAATCGAACCAGAGACCTCTTGGTTCCTGGGTTGACACTCAACCACTGAGCCACACCAGCTGGGCTGAATTTTAAAATGTTCTTAGAGGCCTATTTTAGAATTATTGCTATTGTGTTAATTTATAGAAAAACCTTATAATCCCATGATAGATGGGGTGAAAGGCCTGCCACCATGAGCAAAACATTTGATTTGTAGAGTAATTTCAAGGACAAATGCAACTGCAATTCAGATCCACGAGAAGTTTGGATGTGGAGTAATAGGGCACTGACGGTTTAAGAGCTGAATAAATGAATCAAGCCTTGACTTTAGATTGTGGATGACTCTCATGTAAATGAGTAGCTCAATGCAACCTGTTCTGTTACAGGGATTAAACATTTCCTGGTGCTCCTGTTAATGTGTGTGAATGGCTTGAAAACCTTGCAGTGGGTTTCACACCACCTGGAGCCAGCTAGTACTGGCTGGCACAAGCTAATTTTTAAATTATCTGGAATTTTGCAAGCTGGTTGTTAAACCCATTGGCACTTTAACATCTGTCATGGTGGAAGTATTTATAACCTAGAGATCGGAAAACACTATAAATCAGGGTTTTCGTTTTCCAGGAGCCAGCTCATCAGCACACTGCTGGACATGGTAAAATAATCAGCTTTATCCCATCCCATGACTTTGTCATTGCAGATGCACGAAGTCTATGGAACATGGATTTAGGGAATAGTTATTTTTATATCACAAATGTACTAGAACTGAAATTGGAGATATTCCATGAGCCACAGAGTTTTTGTTTAAAATGTTTGGTAATTGTGTTGAAGACTTTAACCATTTATAAACCAAATAGAAATACCCCCTCAAAATATTTCTATAAATTACTGTGAATTATCCAAAACTATTTTAAAACAGAGTTAAACAGAAATTAAGCAAGTGCTCTGTAAATAGAAATGCCTGTCTTTCTAAGAGGCCCAGTAGAGAGGGCTCCCTCTAGGATGTGCAAAGGGATGGAAAAGAAATGTGTGAGGCTGTTGAAACTAACTGTTGCTGAAATTTAAACTCATCAATTGAATTCTACATAGTTCTACATATTATGTGTTCTAGAAGTCAAGTTACTAATCGAATTACTGCGCACATGAATTCCTTTGTGGTCCAAACATACATTAGGTGCACAGGCACCTAATAGTATCAGGCACCGTTCTTTATCTTGCAGATTCCCCCAAATTAGCTTTACCAGGTAAAATTTCAAGCACACATATTCTAGTTCTCCCATGTGTCCTGAGAGCTTTGTTATTTATTATTTCAATTTTCAAGTGTTCATCTCCCTGTATATGGGTGCTGTTTACATGTAGCTGAAGGGAAAGTAATGGTGGGTGAATCCCCAAGACCTATGGTGGTAATTTTTTAATATTGCCTGAAAGATGCCACGCTGTTAGAATCCAAATATCTTCCTGCGCTCCCTGGAGCTTAAGCCTAAGCCTGGCTACTAATGAGTAGGACACAAATGGCATCCCCGGCCCTGCAAACGGGGGAACAGGGGCCGAGGAGCCTAGATCGCCCTAGCACCTGCAGTCTCAGCTTCCCTGTATGTAATCGAGGGTAACTGTGGTTTACTAGAATGGCTTTATGCAGACTACTAAAGTCCCTTATAAATCTAACATACCTCCCATCACTGAATTTTCTTTGTGTATAGGCCTCAAAGGCTAGATTTTCTCTCTATGAAATACCCCCAGGGTATAGCAAACACAGATTCCTAAAGAGTTATGTAAGAATCTGGATGGCGTGATGTTGACCCTCGTTGCTGATTCACTGTTTTTTTAATAGGAGGAATGCAGAATGAGTTGATTGAAAAGCTTTTAGAAATTCTTTTGACCCCAAAGAAAATACCTCTGGACACTGTCTTGAAGCTGCGTCTACTTTCCTGCTCCCCCCACCCCGACTGTGCTTTGGCAGCAGCCCGGCCGCTGCTCTCCCAGCTGCAAGCACAGCATCTTACTCAGGATGTAGCCTATCAACCAGCTCGCCTTGCTGACCAGCCCTTGGATTAAGCGGAAGATTAACATCCATGTGTAGGTTGGGGAAACGGCCATGAGGACTCCAGAGACGGCATTGATGAGGATGGTGACCAGGAGGCAGAGCTTACGGCCTAACCTGCAGGAGAAAAGCAAAGAGAGGGAAGAGTGAGGTTAGATGCATGCAGGTTGTAGAAAGTTCATGGAAGTGACGGAAATCTAATTTCTCAACTATGCACATTCAGGAGGTGCAGATTAGTACCCACCAAGAGAGTCTGACTTCAGGTCAGTCCCGTTCAAGACTTTTCATCAGCACTCTGCCTGCATTTTAAGCACAAGAGCCCCACTCACCCCACGACCAGAGCACCTTCTGAGTCCCACACGGTGGAGGGTATTGAGGGAAAGGGCGGCTCTTCCAGGCCAGCCAGTGTCAGCGCCCTAGGGGCCTGTCTAGGTCTTCCATCCCCAGGTGAGCTGGGCCTTTACACAAACAGTCCTGACCAACTGCCCACCCGAGAGTTTTTGCTTAAGAGAAAACAAAATGTATTGTTCAATGTGCTCCCACCCATTTTTTTTTTTTTAAACACTGCTTTTAGACTCTGCGGTATTTGCCTGTCTCCATGGAAATGGTCTTTTGTGCCTCACTGTCCATGAGTCCCTTCAAATATTGCCATCCTATAGGTCTTGCAGCTGAGCACCCTCGAAGGACGGTGTCCACACATTTTATTTGAGAGACTTGGGTTTCGTCAGTGGAGGGACCTAGAGAGTGCGTCAGTGCACAGAGCAGAGGAGAGCTTGGAAACCTGGGCTGAACCTTGGCCTTACCGCTTACTAGGATGTTGGGTGAGTTATTCGAGCTTTCTCAGTGTCTTCATTTGGAAAAGACCTGTCTGACCCAGCTGACGGGAGGGTTAAGTGAGATATTAGATGTAAAGAGCTGGGCACGAAGCCCTCCTTCCCCCTCCCTTCTGTTTACCAAGCTGGCTCTCGGAAAGTGGCCTCGGGGCTCTGGACCCATGTTTTACATTCTCATCACGGTCTCCTGGTCTTGTTCTGAAAGATGCCCTAGTCAGCCGGTGGGGGATATTTTAAAAGTTCTTCATAGGAGGCAATGTTTTACTTAATCTCTGTTTATCTACTCCACACTGAAGAGCTGTTATTGCTTCTTGCCATTAGCATCGTGCTTCCAGTGGAGGCGGGACACTCTGTAATTGCTGCTCTTTTTCAGGCAACTATGTTCTAATGACCATTTGAGAATAATCCATAACATTGTTAATAATTATTTGGGAAAATGGATTTAAATCTGAAATGTAAAGATCAAACAGTCTGATGAAATGAATGTAAACTACTAAACTTTTTTTTTTAATATATCTTCATTGATTTCAGAGAGAGGAGAGGGAGAGAGAGAGATAGAAACATCAATGATGAGAGAATCATTGACCGGCTGCAGCCCGCAACCCGGGCATGTGCCCCGACCGGGAATCGAACCCTGATCACCTGGATCCTAGGTCGATGCTTAACCACTGAGCCATGCCCGGCCGGGCGAAACTACTAAACTTCTAAAACCCTGTTTTCACCACCTCTTTTATGGATTCTTCATCAACAGTTCCTCATTATAAATATATACCCCCCACGACCTTCTCTTCAAAGCCTTCCAAAGTCACATCTCAACATAATGTCCTAGCCTTCTCCCCACATTCTTCTACCCACCCCCCTTCCTTTAGCCTCAAAGAGTTTATAAACCTGTGATCTAGTGATGGTTTTGCAACTTCCAAAGCTGACTGGGGCGCACCATAAACATCAGCCCCTCTCCTGTAGGCGGACAAAATCCTGTGGCTGATGAGAAGGGAATATTTACCAGTTGAAACCCAGCATGTGAAAACCTTCAGAAAATCAAATTTACGACGCAGAAAATCTTCACTGGGGGCCATGCTCCAGGTAAGGATACAAGGCACAGCTGAAAGAAATTTGGAGATCTGGAATAGGGGTTGAGACTTCCCCCCTGCAACAGAACCCCTAAAGTGATTAAATGAAGACAAAAAGATAGAACAGGAGAGGGTGGGCTCCAGGACTGCTAGCTTTGTAAGTCCTTTAGCTACTTGCTGTGAAGACTGTGGCCCTGGGCTATGAGTGTCTCCTGGGAGTGGTCAGAAATGCAGACCCTCAGGTCCATCCCAGGCCCACTGGGTCAGAGTCCAGACTCTCACAGGGCCCTCAGGTGGTTCATAGGCACATTAACACTGGGGAGGCACTGCTTTCGTTTCATTGAGCCTCGGTTTGCTTATCTGCGGAATTGGAGATGATTAAATCTTTTGTGTGTGTGTGAGAGAGAAAAAGAGAGAGAGAAAGATTCTTCTGCTTATTTATGCAGTCATTGGTTGGTTCTTGTACATGCTCTGACCAGGGATTGAACCTTCAACCTTGGAGTATCAGGACAATGTTCTAACCAACTGAACTACCTGTCGGGGTCTCAGATCTCCTTTTGAAGGCTGTCATGATCCTAAATGAAATATGATGCATGGGGATGACCAACACAGTCACTGGCACCTAGAAGGGAGTGGAGAACCCGATTTAGAAGCTTCCACGTGGTTGGGTAAGTCTGACTGTGACCCACTGGGACTTTGATTCCGCTTTGATCTAGTTCCACCATGAAATCCAGCCTGGGCGGTCCTGGCTCTTGAGAGATGATTATTAGATTTTCAGAGACTTTGCGAGCTAATTGTTAAACACTGCCATTAAAGTTAAATTATACACTTACAAGTAGGTAAATTATATTAAAAACAAGTGTAATGAATGTGTAAAACGTATCGCTTCCCAATTATGTCACTGTGGTTGACCATTATAATGTATATGCTCATGAGGTTATTTACGCCTGTCTTGTACGGTGGGAGTACCAGGTGATGGTGCCTGTCTCTAGCCAACTCTGTGCTCAGTGGCCTCAGCTTGGTAGCTTGCAATGGACCAACGTGGGAGTATTTACACCATGGAAATCAGCAAATGCTACAAATTGGGGCTTTTCCCCTCAGAGAGCCAGTTGTCAAACATTTACAGAACACCTCTATATGTAGCACTTGTAATTACTGATCATTAGAACAAAAAATCTGGAATTGGTGAGAGATCCCTTTTTTGGGTCAGGAAATATTCAAAATCTTTAGAAGGTTATGGGTGATGAAATAAGTTAGACACCTGGTAAAAGGTCTATTTTCAAATTCTCTAACATATGTCTTTCCTTCCCTACCCTTCCTTTTCATAGAAAACAATCTATTTTATTCAATGTTGGTTTAATCTGTAAAATAAAAGAGATTTCTATGAGATTCTTGTATAAAACCTGAAAATTGTTCAAAACTAGGCATTAAGTATGCAAAATATAAATTGCCTTTTTTTGAACCTGTGGTGGTTATCTTATCACGCACTCCTACATGCACACACAAAGAGAACAGAAGAGGCAAAACCAAAACACTTCAGACAATTTAAGAAGAAAAAATCCAGAGGCATGGCCCCAGCTTTTCGGGGAAGAATAAAGACTAACAACTTCTCCCAGGAGATTTAAACAGTGTGAGGAAAGGAACGAAGTCATTATGAAGGCGGGTAGCTGACTGGGGATTATAGACCAGGAATGCACCCTCAGTAGAAATTATAACCGGTCTCCTACTCTTTGAGTGGGACAAGAATCATTAACTCACTGGTTTAACCAGCTGCGAGGCTCTGCCACCTGTGTGCTCCCTTCCATCCAGGTGCGTGTTAGCGTCCGCACCTCTCAGTGAAGGAGGGAGAGGAGAGGGAGCCAGGAGCCGGGTGGACGGCCACGTACTGGAGCACGGGAGACTCTGGACCCGCTCCTTTCTCTCCTGACTTAAAGGGTCATCTCCAAACAACCATCCTCAGTTCTGAGGCAATAAAAATAAAAGCGAATGACCTTCCTCTTCACCTCGCAAGGCTCCCACACAGAGTCCCAGGAAGAGCCTTTGAAGGGAAGCTGAGCAGACAGTCACAGGAGGTTGTGATGGACAAAGACGCAGGACATACCGGTGGCCCAGCCTCTCAACATCCTCCCTCCCTCCCACAGTGGGCAGGGCTGTGAAAATGCGGATGCCCTTGGGGGTGTGATAGATTAAGCCATCCTTAAGTTTAACACTACACAAGTTTTAATCCAGCCTGACAATAGGATAGAGTCAGAGAAAATGTTCCATTTACATTTAATGTTTTACTCACAGGTTTGGGTTTATCTCTATCCTATATATAGTTGGGGCAACAAGCATGAAGTATATATTTACTTTATCACTTATTTAAGAGTTAAATATATATATTTGTATTTTATATAGAACTATATGATATAACTGTACATTTATATAGTACTATATAGTGTATATTTATATAAACTTGTATATCTATATAAAACTATGTAATTTAGATATATTTGTACATCTCTGTCTCACTAGGTGACTGATGATTAAAGAGAACAATAGTGTCCAAAATGTTGAGCACAGTGCCTGGCACGTGGAGAACACCCTATAAACAGTCAGTATTGTGAGTATTAAAAATTAGCCCTGATGGCCAAGTTATCGAAAGTGTTTATCAAGAATAAAGCGAATTTTTCTGTTCCTTTTCCTTTGAGGACCCCTAAAAATATTGAATGGTCATCAACAGAGGAGAGACGCATGTTATAAGGAACTTTCCACGCAGTGAGTGTGGGATTCCCTAACGATGGGTAAGTAAAAGAGCCGGGGGCAACTGGGAGTCACTGAGCAGGAGCACTGAAGACCCAGGCCGTCGGAGGGGACCATCTGCTGGGCTTTCCACATAGAGTGCTTTTCAGACCTGCTTCCCTTTCACCAAATTTCACCCTCGGTTCATACCTATAATCACATCCTGCCCCAGAGCCCTGGCCCGGGAGCCCTGTGATCCCAGGGCAGTCTGCACTGACTCGGGGCACAGGACAGGCAAGCAGAGGATGGACAGAGCTCAGAGCCCCGACGGCTCATGACCAGGCAGATGGCGATGAGGCCAGAGTGAAGCAGGCATTACACAAGGGACCTAATCATCTATTACTCTCCCTCCTGACGCTCAGCTTCTGGATAGTCTCCAAGGAAAAACCACTGCCTAACACTGAAACATCCCTGTGACTCAAAGGACTGGAAAATAGTGACATCAGCCACGCTTGTCTCTTAGCGGAAGAAATCTGAGATGGTCAAGGTGACCGACGCTGGGCCAGGAGACTGTAGTCTGTGTAACTGGGGAAGCACCGTATGCAAGCAGGGACAGGTGAGCCCAAGGGCTTTCGGAACCTGCGGCACCCACCTGTCTGCTAAGTAGCCGATGCCCACAGAACCGATAAAAAATCCCATGTTCACGGCCGACTGAAACAGGTCCAGCATCCAGGAGTTGGCACACACTAGGTTAAACTGCCGAGGGGCCAGAGGGGTCCCGAGTCAGGAGAGAAAGAGAAAAAAAATCCCGTTAGACTCGCCTCAGCCTGGGGAATTTATCACCCATGCATCCCTTGCGTTGAACTGATGGGCCAAAAGGTGATAAACCAGGGTGGGAACGTCTGGCCCGGGAAATCATTTGGTCTGGCCCTGCCAAGGCAACCGTAGGCAGGACTCGAAATTCAATAAATCTAGGAGCTTTTTCATCGCTAAGTTTTAAGTTGATAATTTTGTATGGCCCATGAATGATGTTATAAACATCAAGTGGCCCTTGGCAGAAAAAAAGGTTCCCCACCCCTGCATAAACCCACTGTTTTCTTGCCATTGTATTAATTTTCTCTACCGGACCAAAAGGCTTGTCCTGCAATCTGTTTAGCATTCCATCTGGCAATATGTCACTCGGCTAAACTCTGCAGTTAGCTAAATCAGCTGAAATTGGGTAATTATTTTTGCACAAACCGTTTCCCTTTCTAATTCTGATACACGAAAGAAGAAAATAGGATTGTGAGCAGGACACAAAAGCTGCCCGGAGGAGGTTAGGCTGTTCCCGTGTCTTTGCTGCCTCTTTAACGGCTGGGGACTAGGAGCGTCCTGCTAAGGCTGTTAATTTGCTCTCATTTGGAACAAGAGGCAACGTCCCAGGAGGAACAGGTGCCGGCCTGGAAGGCAGGAGATCTGATTTCCAGGGCTAACAGCTAATTCTCCTACTCTGGGGCCTTAGGAAAACTTTTTCTGCTCTGGGCCTCAGTGTCCCCATCTCTGTTGAAGGGAGGAGTTCAGCTGCGCTGTGAAACCTCTCAGCGTTGTATGGCGTTAAATCTGTGATCTTCTGCATTGCATGCAACTATTAGGCCACGTTAGATCCTTAAAAAGGCTCCTCGACCTAAATGTCTGTTCACGTCGAATATCTTCACAAGCAGTCTTCAAACTGAGCCAGGCAGCTGGAGTTCTCTGTATTTTCAGAATAATTGCAACCTCCCCCCCCATTTGGCTTTGTCTCTAATAAAAGCACGTCTCTAGTTTTTTGTTTTCTCTATATTTATTGAAATGAGGTTTTGCAATTAGATGCTAATGTTGACTATAGTTTTTAAAAATATGTTTTTATTGCTTTTAGAGAGAGGGGAAGGGAGAGGGATAGGCAGAGACAGAAACATCGATGAGAGAGAAACATCATCGATCAGCACACTCCCTACTGGGGACTGAGCCTGAAACCTGGGCATGTGCACCGATCAGGAGTCAAACCGTGACCTCTTGGTTCCTAGGGTGGCGCTCAACCACTGAGCCACACCGGCCGGCTTGACTGTAGTTTTTAATAACATTATAGCACCGTAGCATAAGCTCCAACCCCAAATAGCCATTAAGAGACAAATACATTGCCCTGGCTGGTGTTTCTCAGTGGTTAGAGCATCAGCCTGCACACTGAAGGGTCACGGGTTCTATTCCCAGTAAAGGGCACATACCTGGGTTACAAGCACCTTCCACTCTCTAAAAATTAACGGATATCTTCTGGTAAAGATTAACCAGAAAAGAGAGAGAGACAAGTACATCAAGTCACAGCAAGATACTGTTCAGGTGAGTTCCACGAGCTCTCAGGTGGCCATCTGCATAATGGAAGATTGAAGGGGGAGGTAGGGCTTCCAGAAAAGGAGGAGGCTTGGAAATTTTCCCTTTCCTGGCATTATTTCTTGGAATTCTTATATGCTATTGCTTGTCCTTACAGCTGAGAGTTGCATAAATGAGAATCATTATTGAAACGGATCAGGTTTTAACTAATCCACTCATACTCTAGGCAAATAAGAGGCTGCATGCTTTCATAAGAAACTGGGATTTTATAAGATCCCTTGAGTCCAAAGAGTATGTCTGGGCCTCACTTTCTTCCTTAGAAAAACCTGCACAATTTGCTCTGTTGCTTTAACCCCGGCCTCGCTCACCTCGGTGACGATGGAGGAGCCGGCCGTGTCGTATTCCCAGCCGTGCCGACAGGGGCCCAGCGGCAGGTGGCTCCTGTCGGGGGCCAGGCCGGCCAGCGGGTCCGCGCAGCCCAGGGCGCTCTGGTTCCAGTCCACCTCGTAGCGGCGACACTGGCGGGGGAAGGCCTCGCCCGCGGGCCCCGGGCCGGGCACCGTGAGGTTCAGCTCCTGGGCCGGGCTCCAGCCGCATCGCAGGCTCAGCTCGGCCACGCCAGGCCTCAGGCAGCGGTGCTCGGGGGTGAAGCCCAGGAAGACGATGCCCACGTAGATGGGGGTGAACGATGCGGAGAGCAGAGCTAGGAGGAAGAACGTTTGTTTCTGGAAAGAGTTAAACTCCCCTATGTGCTCGAGAATGTCATCCACGGTTGGCATGGTCACTGAAGGCAGGAGGAGTCCAGATGTGCCTCCTAGCGCTGCCACCAATGTCCCCGACAGGCTGCAGCCAGCTCAGCACAGCTCTCGACCAAAAGTCAAAGTGTGAGCGTGAGTTTACTTTAGAAGAGCAGCCTTTGGTCCAGACCGCCCCAGGGTCTGGCAGCCTCCAGCTGGGTACTTCTCCAGCGGGTGCTGTCCTGCTGCTCCCCTGACGTGCCACGTGCCCCAGGCAAGTAACCGGGCCAGGTGTTGTGAGGACTAGGACTTCACTCTCCACGGGTTTGTCACGACCTCCTACCAGCACCACAAACAATCCTCCCTCTGTATCCCAGGGTGAGAAATCTGAGTGCTCACATATTGCAGACCTGTTAATTTTTCCCTAGTAAGCTAAGTGACATCCGCATCTCACCCGCTCAGCCCACCCGTCTCCAAGGGGCTGCCGTTTGCCTGCCCGGTGGGATGTGAGTCATGGACTCGGGCCAGGGCCCGTGTCTGCACTCGAGGAGGCCTGCAGATTCCACCACGGGCTCGCGCACCAGACCTGTGCTGCAGCTGCACGTGTGGGCTTTTGTCTGGATTTTATAATGCTACTTTATTATTATTTTGTTAAATTTCACCTGAGGACTTTTCGAGAGTGGACGGGAGGGAGGGAGGGAGGGAGGGTGAGAGAGAGAGAAACACTGATGTGAGAGAGACACATCAATTGGTTGCCTCCCACATGTGCCCCGATTGGGGCTGGGGGTCTAACCTGCAACCCAGTTACATGCCCTTGACCGGGAATCGAACCTGTGACCTTTGGTGCGTCGGCTGATGTTCCAACCACTGAGCCACACCAGCCAGGGCTATAATTCCACTTTTTAAAGAATGTCAGTCCTCCCCTTTCAACCCTGAAGTGTCCTCCCTTGACTCATCTGTGAAGGAAAATGCTCACCACACACGTAGGTCAAGTGCAAGTCATGAGTGTTCTCGTTCTGAGGCCTGTTGTCCCAGGTATTTCTGCCTGTGGTCAGGGTGCCTCTTCAGGATGGTGGTGGGTGCACCCAGATGCAATGGAAATGGGCAGCCCATCTCCCTGGTGGGCAAAGGATCCTGACTGCGGAGGGAAGTCGCCACTCGAGCTGGCCTGTAGACAGCTCTGCACATTAGGTCACCAGACTTCGACTCCATTCCTCCCCCGTTCTCTCCTGCTGACTCTTCAGAGGGTGTAACAGCGAGGTCTTAGTGACCCACAGGGGTCCTCCTTCTTACCAAAGCCACTGCTTCTTATTTTCTTATAAAAGCAAGACCAGGATAACCGTGGGAACCCCTCAGGCCCTGTGGCACCCCGGCCTGGCTCACAGAGGCGCTCTGCCGGGTGCTGACCGGCTGGGAGGACTTTGGCCACTGCCCTCGCCAGCTTGGCATCATCTAAGCGAGTGGGTGCAGAATAGAGGCCCACGAGTTTGAGGGAGCATTTCTGGCACGAAAGTTATAGTTATGAATGTGACCCAGCCAATTATACCCACTGACTCTTCAATAGAGAGAAACAAAACAAATGAGAACTGGGTTAAATTTCTGGTTGTAGCCCTGGCCGGTCGGGGTCAGTGGTTAGAGCGTCGGCCTGGACTGAAGGGTCCCAGGTTCGAGTCTGGCCAAGGGCATGTACCTGGGTTGCAGGCTCCACCCCAGGCTCCCTGTTGGGGCTCGTGCGGGAAGCAACCAATCGATGTGTCTTTCTTACATCGATGTTTCTCTCTCTCTCTTCCCCTCCCACTCTCTCAGAAAAGCAATGGAAAAAATATCCTCGGACAAGGATTAAAAAAAAATGTTCTGGTTGCACAGTCAGTCCTCACTTAATGCCCTCAATAGGTTCTGCTACTTTAAGCGATATGGTGAATAACAAAACCAATGTTACCCCAGGGTGATTGATATAAAGGAGACGTAAATTCCGATAAACTCAAAATGGATAAAAAACTTAAATGCAAGTCATGAAACCATAAAAACCCCAGAAGAAAACGGAGGCCCAACATCCTACAGCTCTATAGATACAGGGTGTCCCCCCCAAAATGTATACACACTTAACAGCTGATAGCGCAATTGATGTTTCATTTCTTTTCAAATTTAACCCACCGTAATTAATAACTATTCAAAGTGTGTATACATTTTTGGGGGACACCCTGTAATATTTCAATATTTTTCTTTCATTCCAGATCTCTTATTTTTAAACTCTCCCAAAGTATTTATCTTCGGGATACATAATAATATTTACATATTACCAAAAATATGTGGGCAGTAGGCACTTTTTAGAAGTTAGAACGACATCAGAATAAAGCTTCCTGCATCTTTGGCAACAGTTTCTTAATGAGTATTTACAACTGCAGCCGGCACCGATTCGCCTTCCAGAGGGTCGCATGCATCCCAGCAGTGAAATCCGCCTCCTAGGAGCTTCCTTAATGGTTGTTTGGGTGACGTTTGCGGAAGAAATGATTCATCGAATAACATCTTTGGTGCTGAGAGAAGCACGAAGCTTGTGAAAGTCCTGGACTGTGGGAACTAGGTCGGCGAGGGCGTCCATGTGTGACTGTGGCTGTTGGGCCCATGCACAGATTCAAAAAATAAAATAAAGCAAAAAATGTTTTCCCACAAAATGCCCTTTCACATTCATCTTTTCCAACAGAGGCTGGGTGTCACCTTGTTGAAAATCGAGTCCAATCTAGTTGAAACCAGGTTTCTCACCCCAGCAGCATCCTGATCTTTACTCACTAGATCCCAGCAATACCCCTGGCCCCGGGTTATGTCCAAGACATTGCTGACTGTCCCCAGGTGAGAAGAAAGTGTGTAAACCCTTTATTTCAGAGACGAGAAACTGAGGCCCAGAGAGCTGAGCGGTGGGTCAGATTACGCAGGCAGCTAGAGCAGACCGGGAATGTCACTTCTGTTCGGCGGCTGCCTCCTCTCGGCTCTTCCCACAGGAGCTGTTCCGAGACGTCCTGGCTCATGCCATGCAGTTCTGTCTGCACCACAGCCTTGGGCTCAGAGTCTCGAAATAATGTGGCTTCTGCTGAGAACCTCACACCTGGCAGCTTGGACTGAGCTGTCTCCAATTAACTTAAGGACCAAGAGTTTTGTGAAACTTCAATGACACTGGCCGAGCCCATTCTAAGTAACCGCAATGTTCCTCCCAAGCTCACATGTTCTCTTTGAGGAAGGATGTGCTGCTCCTTCCATCTCCTTTACTTGTGAGATAGCAAATGCCCAAGCCAGCCCCAGAAGGGTTTGTACATGGGCTCATTTCCCATGGTGCTGGCGATTGGGTGACCCTGTGCTTGCCAGGCAGCAAGTAAATCCACGCACAGCTTTTGCTCGTTTGATAACTGGGTGTTACATATGCAAAGCTGAAGTTCATTTCATGAAAACCTGCGGTTTCATCTGGGATCTTTTCTCCTGTTTGGTACATTCAGATGCCTAGAAACCCCCCAGAAAATTCACATTTTTGAAACCCTGGGGTCCTGTCATTCGCCTCTTACACACCATGTTGACAAATCAGTAAAGGAGACAGCAAAGGGGAGTGAAACCAGACTCCAGAGTGTTCTTCCTCGGGGACTGTATCGCCGGGAACCAGCCCCTCCCGGCTGGCACGAGGCTCACCCCCTTCCAGGTTGCTCAGGGTCACTTGGCAGCCCGGCTTGGATCTGTCACTGTAGAACCGCTGTCATTCAGCCCAGCCGCCTGTGGTTGGAAAAGACCACCTGAGCCAGCAAGCACTGGGACATTCAATCTCAGCTCCAATTCATGTCAGTGTGCCAGTGACGAAGTTCCCGAGTCTCTCGGCCCCGCAGCCTGTCTGCCGGGCAGATCCTCCTGGCAGCTGCCCCCAGTGGCCACAGCAGGTGCATGGCCTTGCCCTTTGTCAGAGTGACCCAGAGCTTGGGGAGATAGCCCAGGAATGCTGCTGACGCCATCGGGGGCTCAGCACCCCACCTGCTTACGCTCCCCCTGCCAGCGGGTAAGAGGAACTGTGTCCCCTGTTGTCGTAAGTCCTTGTGCCCAGACGGTGAATTTGGGGCTGGCTTTGTGCAGAGCCCAGAAATGTCCCAGGTCAGTGGAAGGATCGAGTGAGCCATGCACGGTCAGAGCACCATCTCCTTCCTTCTAATCTGACTTCTTCATGGCTCCCACACCCTGCTGTGACGGGGCTGCCTGGGAAGCAAGGCTCGTCTCCTGGTCCCTTGTCACCTGTGGCCAACGTCTGAGGCGGCGTGTGGGATAGCAGGGAGGGCACCGACAGAAGGGCCTAAAGATCCGGGTTCCATCCGCGCTGGCAGTTGTTAAGAGTTCGGTGAGGCCCTGGCTGGCATGCTCAGTGGCTAGAGTGTTGGCCTGCGCACTGAAGGGTCGAGGGTTTGATTCCCCATCGAAGGCACGTGCCTGGGTTACAGGTTCAGTCCCTAGCCCCGGGTCGGGATGTGTGCAGGAGACTATGGATGTGTCTCTCTCACATCTCTCCCTCTCTCTCCCCCCCCTTCCACTCTATCTAAAAAATATATATGTATCAATAGAAAAATATCCTCAGGTGTGGATTAGCAAAAAAATGAAAAGTGAAAAGAGTTTGGAGAGCAGCTCAGCAGCTGGGCCCGTTTGCTCACAGTTCTCGAGGACTGTGGCTTCCCGCTGCAGCTGAGCATTGCGCGCAAGCTCCCACGTTCCTCCTGAGGATCTGGCTGCCGGGCCGTCCCATGCTCGGCTCCCTGTCACCTGGTTACTCAGGCTGTCACAGGTTCCCCAGGGCTAACCCGGCTCCTCTGAACCCCAGACAGCCCTCGCGACCCACCCGGGGTCACCTGAAAACTTCCTGCCCTGCCCCGCGCAGCGTGTCCATTTTACACGCCACATGTGTGCAACTCACGGGCAAGGTGAAGTGTAGAAACACATAAATACTTTGTTATGAAAGCTTCCCGGTGAATTAAGATTTAGATGTAAAATTTTGACAAAATGAAGTGTTCTCTGGGGAGCCACAAGCCGGACCCCGTGAATGTAATTCTGTGAATGTCGAGCAAGGACGCCGGGGCCCTGACTGGTCATCTCTTTGAGTCTCTGGAACTCTTCCTGCTTGTCCATCATGACGCTGTGACTCAGCACGGAGACCACCTGGTCAGGTGGCACACATGGCACAGAGCAGCTGGTCTCTTGCCCGCCGAGCTGGCAGCGGAAGCCAATGGGAGCTGTGGGATGGGACTTTCTCAGTGATGGACATGTCCCGAGTGTGCACCGCCCACGACGTAGCAAGGGGCATGTGGCCGTGGAGCTTTGAAATATGGTGAGTGCGTTTTTCATTTGACTTCATTTTAATGAATTTAATGTAAAGTTACACAGGCATGAATTTGGATGGTGCTTAGAAAAACCCTTCCCCTGGACACTTCAGTCCGATTGTCTGCTCCCGCGTTGGGCTTGAGGTTGTCACTCGACCCCAGAGTGTGTGCACGATCCCTCTCCTAAGGATGAATTCTGTGTATGTCGAGGGAGGGGCAGGTGGCCCCTCTTTTTCCTTGGGGCCTTAGGAGAGCCCCTCCAGCTCTGCCTCCGGGAGGACCAGCAGCTCCCCCTCTCGGGGGTCCAGTCCTTGCAGCTGCCTCCCCGCGAAGGCGTCCGCCTCTGCCTCCACGCCCCCTGGCCCGGCTGCTCGCGCCAGGACCCGGTGACAGTCTAGCTTCTTTCTCTCTGCTCTTCGGTGTTGCATGGGTGACGGAGGCCACGAGAGAAGGAACATTAAATGACATCATGCAGAACTTCTCAAAGCACCCTTCTGCCAAGCACTGTTTTTGCCCAAAATGGATCCGTTTCAGCTGCAGCTAAGACCAGCTCTGTGTTAATGATCAGAAAAGAGCGTCTCAATTTCAGATGTTTTCTCTGGCAATTTTTCTTCTTAGATTTTCTTCTTAGATTTGATAGTTACTGATTTTCAAACAGAGAACAAATCCAGTAAGCTAGTTTTATTTTTACGTTTGACATGTTTCTATTAACAGCTTTAAAAAAACTAGCTCAGGTTTTCCACTTTTTGAGAGGAATTCTGAAGGCAGTTTGCGAGCCGAGACACCTGAACTCTGCGTTAACAGCCAATTCCATCCTTCGGTCGCTCAGGCCCAAACCCTTGATGCCAATCTTGACCTCACAGGCGGCTCGCCAGCCCCACCTTCACCAAAGATGCAGAACTGGACACTTTTCACTGTCTTCACTGTCACCATGGGCCCAACCACCACGGCCTCGCACCGGTTACTGCGGGGGGCCCTCACCTGGTCTCCCTGCTTCCCGGGCCCGTGACAGTCTCTTTCCCACCCAGCAAACCAAGGGACCCCACGACTCCACCGGGGCTTCTTCCCACTCTAGAACAAGTACATGGTCTCCCCCTTGCCCACCCCACATACTCGCCCACGCATCCCCCCCCACCGGCCTCTTCCTGCCCCCCAGCTTCCCTGCAGGCTCTCACCCCGTGACCTGCCCCTCACCTCCCCCAGGCCTGGGCCTGAGGCGAAGCGTCGCCCCCCCAGCGCACCTGCAGGCACGCGGGCCTTGCTTTTATTTTCAGCATCCATTCTTTAAAGCATATTTTTACATCGGTGTCCGGTTTAGTTTCAGTCTCCCCCTTGACAGTGTAGGTTTCCAAGGACAGGGATGTGGGTCCCTTGTTCCCAAGGTGTGTGTTCAAATGTTCTGCCCGTCTTTTATTGTTTGTTTTCTTATTGTTGAGTTTTGAGAGTTCTTTGCATAATCTGGATACCGGTCCTTTATGAGCTGTGGTTTGCAAATACTTTCTTCCATTCTGTGGTTTATCTTCTCACCCTCTAAATAATATCTTTCAAAGAGTAGACGCTTCAACTTTTTTAAAGCCCAGGTTAGCAATTTGTTCTTTTATAGATGGTAACTTTGATGTTGTAAAGAATATTTCTCCAACCCAGGACTGCAAAGATTTTCCTCTTATGATTCCTTCTGTAAGTTTCATTGGGTCACTTCTGGGTTGGTTTTGATTGGTTCATTTTTCTCCTCTTTGTAGATATTTCCCTGTTTCTTTGCATGCTCAGTGAATTTTACTTTGTTTGGTGCTGAGTATTTTTGTATATCTATAAATATCCATGATTTTTGTTCTGGGGTTAGCTCACTGGGAAAAAGTTTGAACTTTTGGGGTTATGCTTTTAAAAATTTAGTTAGAACAGAGCAGCATGTAACCTCAGGCTAATTATTTTATACTCCTGACAAAACACCACTCTGGGTACCCGACGCAGCGACTGTTAATGTGATGCTTTCTGGTCCCGCTGCGGGGCCCGCACTCTCTCCTCCAACCCTCGTCGCCAGTTCTCGCCCAGCCTTGGTTTCCTCACATGCATGTGTCTCTCAGTTCTCTGCTGAATTCTTTTCTTAATTGATTTTAGAGAGAGGAAGGGAATGGGAGAGAGAGAGGAACATCGATGTGAGAGGGAAACATCGCTCGGCTGCCTCCTGCGTGGCCCCTACAGGGGACTGAGCTCACAGCCTGAGCATGTGCCCCGACCAGGAACTCAACCGGTGACCTTTTGGTGCATGAAACGACCCCAACCGACTGAGCCACACTGGCCAGGGCTTCTGCTGGATTCTCCACAGATCTCAGGGATTCTCTCCCCTCTCTGGTCCTTTATTCTGCAAACTCAGCACCTTGGTCTTCCACACTCTCGGCTCTGTTTATCCAACAGAACTGTGTTCACCCAGGGAGTCCACTGGACACCGCCTGGATTGCCTGTCCCTGTGTCATGGCCTGGAAAGCCCCATGGTAGTAAACTGGGTGATCACTGGGCTCCCCTGGTCCATTTCCCATTTCTCAGGATTACCGTCCTTCACTGGCTGATATCCAAGCCTTGAAAACTGCTGTTTCAGTGTTCTTCTCTTGGTTTTTATGGTGGTTTCAGGCAGGAGGTAAGTCTGGTCTGCTACTCCACCCTGAGCAGATGCAGAAGTCACAAATAAACTAGTTTTTATTTTTTAAACATACATGTATGCATCTGGCTATGATTTTACACTGCACACATCCCATAGATATTTTCCATAAGTAAAGTGAATCCCAGTTTTATACTGAACAAATGAGTAGTTTATCAGTTTTGTTTGCAGGTAAGACATATCTGCCACGTACTGAACACCTTAGAGAACCCCTGCCCTCTCTTCTCTGCTTGTCACTGATGTACCTTCAGGGCCCTCTGTCCTACCAGGGGAAGAGTATCCCCTTCTCAGTGAAATTCTTCTCTGCTCCCATCAAGTATCCACTTAAAATTTGGTTAAGTTCACTCTTTAAAATCCCAGTTTTTGCTCCCTGAGAATTTTATAAACTGACTTCTCCTAAAGGGACCATATCACATTTCTAGTTTAAAAAAAAATCTAAGCCTAGCCCAGCCCGTGTTACTCAGCGGTTGAGCATCAAGCCATGGCCCTGGAGGTCACGGTTCAATTCTCTGTCAGGGCACATGCCCAGGATGGGGGCTCGATCCCCAGTCGGGGGCATGTAGGAGGCAGCTGATCAATGACTCTCATCATTGATGTTTCTATCTTTCTCCCTCTCCCTTTCTCTCTCTGAAATCAATAAAAATATTTAAAAAAAAATCTAAGCCTAAAGTAATATACTTCTAAAAATACATTTATCACGATGAGGCCCTCAGGTGTGGGAATATTGAGATATTTCACGTAGGTGCTCAGTAAGTCCACGGGGTTTCCACACTAGGGTTCCCGTGCCTCTGGCGTGTGGACACGGAGGCCTTGGAAACAGAGACAGGAACAGGACAGTCCACCCCAGCACAGAAATAGCCTGTTCTCTGCGGGGACAGGGAGCCAGGCAGCACCGGTACATTTTAGGAAGCTGGGAATCTGTGCCAGTGACTTTTTCCCAGATTATTTTTGGTTCTTTTAAAGAATTTTAACCTACAAAGGTGTTCAAGCTTTAAATAGACAGATATTTTTCTTTCATTTTTTTTCCATTGCTTTTCTGCCTTGACACCCTCCTTACTAGAAGACATAAACTTCCAACATACATTATTATTTTTATGGGGTTATGGTCTATATACTACTATTTAATTCATATGAAATTTATTAGGGACGTGAGATAAGAAACCAGTATTATTTTCCCCAAAATGTCAAGAACATTTTCCAGCATCATGATTCTAAAGAATACCTATCACTATTGATTTGTGAAGCCACCTTTATAAAACAAACGCTTCTTGTGTGTACCGAGACCTGGTGATGGGGTCTCAGCTCTCTTCTGTTTTTCCGTCTTGTTCCGTCTATGATGCGGCTCTAAACGATCGGAAAGGTCTTCTATAGAAAACACCTACACTGCTGCTCTCACCGACTCTTCTTACTCGCTCATTCTGTCTTCCCGATCAACCTTATGTTAACATTTTCAAGTTAGAAAATAAAGAAAAAACATTAAAATTTTCTTTGGGATTAAGTAGAACATTTCACTCCTTTGAGGGGTGAGGAGGACTGCCATTTTTCCAATACTTTAATCTTCTCCATCTTCCCGTCTGGAAATATTTTCTCTCTCAATTTATGCAACTCAGTTATGTCACTGAGATATACACATATTCCCTGGGCATTTTAAATACGATTTTCCACAAGCTACTCTTTTTGTTGTTGTTGATATTGCGGCTGGGAACTCTGGGCTTTATAACTGAATTTTGTTGGTTAATGGGAAAGATATTGATGTCTGTTTTCCACCAGACTACTTTAAACGTTTCCTGCAGTTTTCCGTTTGTTTTGTATGTTGCTGTTTTTTTAAAAAAATCAATAGGTCACTTAAAACTCTTAATATTCCCTTGATTATAATTCTGTTCAATGACTACCAGGAAACTATGAAATGTTGAGTCGGAGAGGGGAGATAACTTCTAAAACATCCTCACAATGGGATATTTTGTTATACAATCCTGGAGTTCCTTAGAGAGGAGTAAAACTTTTTAAAAAAACAAATGTACCTCATTTTCAGTGAATGCAACAGTCTCTGGCATGTAGCTGTTGCATGTTAGGTGTTGGGGGAGAAACATTAGCGATGTTATAATGAACGAGCAGCCATCAGAATTCCAATATGTTCTAGTATGTTACACGTATGTTACCTGCATAAGTGATCTCAGCATAGCCCCCTTTTTCTTTCAAAATTACCCACTTTATCACTTTATTTCATAACGAGGTGGAAAGGAAGGTCCATTGTTCTCAGCTGTTTCCTAAGCACGCAGCCTGGATGGGACACACGCTGCTGTTGCTCTGGCTGATGGCGTCTGTCACAGCCAAGACAAACATGCTGTGAACCTCCAGTGCAAACTCATTGCCTGGACTCGCATTTCTCTGGGTATGGGGGCCTGGACCTGGGGCAGCTCCCTAGGAACTGACCCTGCTGGGAAGCTGTAAAGCCATCAGAAAACGTTTTGATGAGCTCTGCAAACACATGCCATTTGTTTGCCCTGAAACATGGGCGCTTATCCAAATGCCCTGGAGGGAGCTCAGAGATCAGAGAGAACACAGGCCTTTCTCATCACTTTCCACCAGCCTGGAATAGTCTCGTCCCTCCTCACCCATCTTTGCTCCTGTTGTGGCTTGAACTCCATCCAGAGTAATTCCCTGGGGGGAGCAATGAGCTTGACACCCCAGGGTTAAGTGCAGCCAAGTTCCCCAGATGGCCAAGGACAACTCATTTTTACAGCATTGGAGGGGAGGGGAAAGGAGGATCTGTAGTCATTGAGAACATTCGTAAGTATAGAGTGAGCTTATGTGCTCTAGACTTTCAGTTACGAAGGACAAATAAGACCTGGCTGAGGACGTCAGGGCGACTATTACCTGTGTGGGCAGGAAGGAGGGGGGACATCTACGTTCAGTCCCAGGTCTTCGTTATTTTCACCCGTGTCAGGCACTGAGCTGGCGACAAGCATACAGGAGAGCAAACGTGTGGAACAGTGTGAGGGGTGTGTTGCCGTGAGCACAGCGGCCTGGTGCGGGCCACGTGCGGACGCAACAGCGGGTGAAGGAAGGGTGTCCGCAGCGGGCCAGCGGTCTGTGCTCTCACCTCCTGCGCGACCTCGAGCACCATTTGTCTCACCTGTAACGTGGGGATAGCTGTACCTATGTCACAAGGCGACCGAGACATTTATTGAGAAAACGTATGTGCAAGAGTTTTGAAAACAGAACGGTCTTCTACAAGTAAAGGTCTGAGTGGTAGGTTCTGGTTGAAATAGTTTAGTTCAAAATCACCAATATTTACCATCACAGTACCAGCATCCCAGTGAAATGAATGGATATTTATATTGGGCAATTTGTGTTTCGAGTGCTGGCGATAATTTATTTTCCTAACCGCAGGATGAATTGCGATTAAAAGGGTGTTTATTTCCCTAGGCTGCAGAGCGTGTATCTATAACGTCTGTTCTGCCGGGCTAATTAAAAACTCCCCCAAAGAGCTCATTAGTTGGATAAACCATTGGCCTGAAGGTTCAGCGGGAAAGCAGCGGTTATGATGACGGCTGGTGGGCCTCGGTCGGGGCATGCACCAAACACACGCGTGGTGCCGCGGGGCTGCGGGGAGAGGCGGCTTCTGGCGCAGCTGAAAGGGGCAGAGCGAGGGGGAGCCGAGGCGCAGCCCCTGGGCGGGGGCCTCCCCTACCCTGCGGTCAGCAGAGCCGGCCCTCGGCCTTCCAAGGCGAGGTCGGTGTCCTGCTGACGGATGTACGCCGTGGACACTGGGCGTCAGCTTCCCCTTCAAGATGCACGGCACATGCCAGAGGGCATTTATAATGAGCAACTGGTGTGATAAGTATTTGTGATCATTTATTTTTCTAACCAATTGCGCCTCCACTGGCTTCCATCCTTGAGCAGGGAAAAAAATGTTTTCCAATGAAAACAAAGAAAGTGTGATTTTCAGTCACATAGCCAGTGTTCAGCCCTTCCTACTTATAATTTTAACACTTTAGTGACTTGTTTCATGGATTATCAGAAACCTGGTGCAAGGGGTCAAGGTCGAGGATGGGCTCCTCGTGAGGGTCACTAGGCTGGGTGACTCGGTAGCCACAGTCGGGCCTCTCACAGTGCTGGTGACTCGGTCAATGCTCCACGTGAACAGGGAGGGGCAAGCAAACCGCGGGCACTGATCTCACCTTTGCCATCAATCTAGAAGGTACTGGGTGCCCATGCCTTCTGTGGGCTTACCTTTTACTAGATCAGGGACTCTCTAAGGGCGAGGACCATGTCTTTCCTGTCTGCATGTGCTCAGTTTCTGGCCCAAAGCTTGGAATAGGGTGGGTTTCAATAAAGGTGTGAAGGGATAAGTGAACGAAGGCCGCCAGGCAAGAGAAGAATATTGAAGAAATACCCGGCACATTTCCTGTCCATCGTGAGCTGGGAAGACAGTCCTTTGCCTCTTAAGATAGCAGCGCAAACCTGGTCTGGGTGATGGGTGAGCGGGACAGGGCTCCCCCCCTGCCCCTTTCTGGACGGTGCCTGAGTGAGGTGTTCGCAGGTGGCAGGGAGGCTGCACTTTGACCGGGGCAGAGCTCCAAAGCTGCCCTCTCCCCGAGGGAGGCTGAGGCGGTGACTCCACCTGGTGGTGCCTGCAGGGTGCTCGGGCACCTGGCAGGGAGCAGGGAGAGGACAGACAGCCCCAGGCCACGCAGGTGGCCCCTCTATGAGGAAGAAGCTCAAGGAGGGGCCGGGGGCTGAGTGAGACCCAAGGAAAATCTCATCTCAAAAAGCTGGGATGCAAACCTCCCGGACGCTATGAACTAACTCTGCTCCCTGATCTCACCCCACAGAGCAGGGTCCCTGGGGAGACGGCGTCTTACTCCCCCAAACAGGAAACAGGGTAACAGAGCATCCTGGGAAAGTGCTGCCTGAATGCCCCCGGATAGTTCAGCTCTGCCGAGGACATTGTGAGCTGGGACATTGTGAGGCTGGCTCACGTGTCCCCATGTCCCCAGTGAGGAATCCGAGGTTCGGAGGAAGGACCGAGGGGCAAGGCAAACTGCTGGCTCCCCGCCTGCCCTCCCATCTCTGTGACACTAACACGCTTCTCTTCCATTGACGTGGGGCTCTGCCACTTATGGGGCACGTCTGCGTGTGATCTAGAAGCCCGCTGGCCATGCAGTGAGGACACAGGAAGCAGCGTCCAGGCCCCAGGTGAGAAGATGGGCTGGGGAGGTGCCCCAGGGAGACACAGCAGGGTGGGCCTAGACCAAGGCCGGTGGTCTTTGATGTTCACCTCGGGGGCTGAATTTTCAGAATCTATCAGCTCCTGCTCTTCTAGGTCCCTGCAGAACCTCTGCTCTTGAGATTCAGCATTTGGCTTGAAGAACGATACACATGTGACTAGTAGGACTGGTCTGTTTAAGAGCCATGCAGGGTAGCTTGCTTCCATCTACTTCATGGTCTGCACATCCCATCTAGAGTGACTGGGGGGAAAAAGAAGAGATCCAAAGGTTTTTCTAGGCATTTCTAGAACAAACAAAACCCCTCCCCACATCTCTGTGAGCATAAGACAGGGAAATGAGACAACGCAGCACCAAATTCTCAGTGGACGGTCCAAAGGACCCAGACTGTCCTTTGAATACGTGGGGTTTGAAGATGGTGGGTGTCTTCTTTCTTTAAGGGCGTGGGATTGTCCGTCCAGTGGGTGTGTGGGACAGGGCACGGGAGAGGAATTCGGTGAGACCAACGAGAGGGGGTGCGGGGCTGAAATGTCATCGAGCGGCCAGAGTTTGATGTCCATTCAATCCCCAGAGGGAAGGGGACTCTATGTGCCATTTCATCAACATCCTGTTATCTGTGAGGGTTACTCTAACCCATGTCACTCATTAAGACTGTTTACCTAAAAGCAAGCAACAGGGTCACTGTTGTTTTTAACTGGAGCTAAGAAAACTCAGGAAACGCACAACCCTATAAAAATATTTTTTTTAAAGAGCAAAGTGACCAAGTCTCTTTCAACAAAATGTCCAGAAGTCAAAATGGATGTTTGCAAGGTATTTGGAGATAGGGCCTTTAAAGAGGTGACTTAAAGTGAGGCCATTAGGGTGGGCTCTAATCCAATACGACCGGTGTTCTTACAAGAGAAGGGAGTTTGAACACATACGGAGACACCAGGACCCGGCCGGGCGTGGCTCCCGGTTGAGCATCGACCTAGGATCCAGGAGATCGAGGTTCGATTCCCGGTCAGGGCACATGCCCGGGTTGCAGGCTCCCCAGTCGGGGGCATGCAGGAGACAGCTGATCAATGACTCTCTCATCATTGATGTTTCTCTCTCTCTCCCTCTCCCTTCCTCTCTCTGAAATCAATAAGGACATATTTAAAAAAGAGAGAGAGGCACCAGGGGTGCACATGTGCAGAGTGAAAAACCATGAGGACACAGAGAGAAGGCGGCCACCTGCAGTCCAGGAGAGAGGCCTCAGAAGGGAACCAACCCTGCCCACACCTTGGTCATGGACTTCTGGCCTCCAGAACTGTGAGGAAATAACTTTGATGTGTGGGCCACCCAGTCTGGAAGGTTTCGTTTCGGCAGCCCTAGCAAACTAATACACACACGCGTTACGTCAAGTGGAGGATGGTGATGTTTACACTGCACCGTCTCCATTCCTAACGTCGCCGTTTCTGACTCTCCCTGCGCTGGGCTCCTTTTCCTCCCTTGGCCGCGGCCGCCCATGTACAGCTCACGGCGAGGAGACCACACTTCTCTGTGTACTCCTGCAGCGGGGGAGACACAGGCGTGTGCACACAGGCACACACGCAGAGGTGAGGGTGCTCACCGTGCTGCACGGGCGGGATCATATTTCACAGTTTTCAGCATCCTGCTGTGCATCACTCGTTACATTTTTAAAATTTTGAAATAATTTCAGACTTACAGGAAAGTTACATGTACCATACAAAATACTGGGGTTTTTTGGTTTTTTAAATCCTCACCTGAGGATATTCTTTCCATTGCTTTACAGAGAGAGTGGGACGGAGAGAGATAGAAATGTCGATGTGAAAGGGAAACATCGATTGGTTGCCTCCCGCAAGCACCCCGACTGGGGCCGAGGATCGAGCCTGCAACCGAGGTATGTGCCCTTGGCCAGAATTGAACCCTGGACCCTTCAGTCCACAGGCCGACACTAACCACTGAGCAACACCAGTGAGCCTTACCTGTTGTTTTGAAACCCTGATCCATCGAGACTAAGTTGTGGGTGTGAAGTCCCATTGCATCTGAATGTGTTGGGGTATTTCGTACGCACAAGTTGGGGTCTGTGTGACCAGAATGTGACAAAAATGATCTGGGCTCTTCTCAGGGAACCCTACCAGGGGTGCATGTCCACGTGGGCGTTCTTTGGGCATGTCCCCATATTTACTGGAACACGTCCTTGTGCTTTGATATAGGATGTCTCAGGCTCATCCTGGGCTTTCCCTGCCTGGTGCTGGAACCAGCCATTTCTCCAGGGAATCTCCCTTCCTTCTGCAGAAAATGGTGCTTAAAAGCCAACATCTGAACTTCGTGAAGTATGTGAATGTCTAATCGCTGCGTTGTACATCTGAAACTTATCTAATATTATGTCAACTCCAGTTGAAAAATAAAATTTAAATTTAAAAAAATTATGAAACTATCCAGGGCTGGCTCCTGTGTGGGGAAGCAACCACAGCCAGACCAGATGTGTAATTTTGTGTAAATTTATAATTTATTTATTGGGCACATTTTCAGTGTGAAGAAAAATTGTAAATGAGAAAGAAAAAAAAAAGCCAGGATCTGGGGTTAGATGCACTCTTTGCTATTGGTGGTGGCTGCTCCTAGTTGATAGTTGGAGATTGTACACAAATATACACATATGTATGTATATATGCACACGCATGCACACACACACATATGCATCTATACACACACACATTTGAATCAATATGTATAAGGCCAACCTTGACTTCACACTGATACCAAAGTCCCGCCTCAGGGTTTTCTCGTTTCGAGTTTTCCTTACCTGCCCTTCCCCTCCCCACAGTGGGTAATTTGGCCCATTACCCTCAGCACATCTACCTAAGTGGTGAGCCCCCTGCATGCAAACAACCTCGCATTGCGCCTCCACCCCTCTCCTGAGTGGGCCCTCCTTGCCGCCCACCTGCACCCCCGCCGCCCACCTGCACCCCCGCCGCCCACCTGCACCCCCGCTGCCCACCTGCACCCCCTGCGCTGCATGTATCGTCCCCACCCACTGGGGCTCCAGCACCCACACTGGGCTGTGCCCCAGGCCAAATTCCTCTTAGCTCTCCTAGACCTCTCCCAGTGTTGGGATGCACCCCCCAGTCTGAGCACCTCTTCACTCTGCTAGGGCTCTGAGAGCCCAGGCCAGGCTCCCCCTGGGGCAGGACCTCTCCTCTTCGCTGGCCCAGACACCCCTTACTGAGCAGCCCCTCTAAGCAGACCCTCCCCTCACCCTGTCAGGCCCTGGCACTCCAGTGGGGCCACCCCGTTACCTTTTCACCCTCCTCCCCCTGCTCAGGGTGCCCAGGCCTGAGCTCCCTCCCTGCCCTGTTCAGGATCTGACTCACCCTGCAGGGGTGCCCTGCCCACCCTGAGCAGCCCAGCAGCCTGGGTGCCTGCCCTGCTCAGCCCCATAGACGGCTCAGGACTGAGTGGCTCAGGGAAGGAGGAGCCGGGCGGGTAGGGGAGAGCCCTCGGCACATCACCCCAGCCGTGTCATCAAGTGGCACCCCCTCCAGGAGCACCTGCATGCTGTGGTGGGAAGGTGTTGTGACAATCATCCACGTGCCCTCAATGACATTCCCTTTGTTTCAGGTGTTTTGTCATCAACACGAAGCTCATAAATACCCTCGTGTATGTTTTATGTGCTGGAATATACTTTCAGTTCTATGGGACAGATCCCGGGGGTGGGGGTCCTGGGTCAAAGGTAAAGATTTCAATAAAGCCTGGCAGTTCTGTGACAATCTCTGAGAGGCCAAGTGTTTGTTTTCACATGGGGAAACTGAGGCACTGGGAGGTGTCTGGCCTCCCTGGTAGCCATTGAGCATGGATGGGCTCAGGGATGCAGGTGTGTGAGCCCCGAGGCTATCGGATCATCTCCGGCAGCTGCCCCGGGCAGGCAGGCTCCCCTCTAATCCTGTAGGTCCCCTCAGGGGGCAGAATGTGCGCCTGTTTCCAACTTTCAAAACTCACCAGCCCCTCCCTCCTCACCCTCAGCCTTCGGCCAGCTGGCTGTGTGCTGGGCACAGGGCCAGGCGCTGGGGTGCAGCCCCACTGCCCACCCCTGGGTAGGGAGGGCAATGGGCAAGCCAGTCCTTGTCACCACGCGTGCCAAGAGCTATGGGGACACAGGACGGGGGCAGCTTAGACACGGTGGGGGGAGGGGGAGCAGGGAGGCAGTGAGGACTTCCCAGAAGTGACACAGGACCCTGGTCTGAAAGGTCAGGGCAGTGCCAGGCAGGCAAAGGAGAGGCAGGGCGTGGCCCGCAAAGGAAAGGGGAGGAGAGTGGCCCGTGTGGGGAAATCGGGGCCCGCCCGCCACTGAGGTTCCAGGGCCACCAGCTCCCTCCTTGTCTCCCTGCACCTGTCACCGCTCCTCACAGGCCCCCAGCCCCGGGGCAGGCTCTGTCCAGCCTCAGGAGCTCGCCCTGCATTTCTCCTTCGGAAAAACCACTTCTCCAAGCCCCGCTCCCACCCCTCGTGGGCCCGGCCGCACTTATCTCCAGCCTGGAACAGCCAGCCCGGGCCTGGCGCTGCGTGTTTATCAAGTCCCTGCAGCCTTATCGCTGAGCCGCTCCTCTGGGCATCTGTCCGGGGAAGGGGTTTAGCTGCCCCCTCCCGTCGCCTGCAGCCTGCGACCCCCAGAGCAGGAGCAGCTTTGTGCGGTTGTCCTTGCACATGACGGAGGCCTCATCCCTGACCATCCTCAGGCCATCCTAAGGCTGTGTTGGGAACGTGCACAAGCGAAACCCTCCTCCTGGTTTTGTTATTTGCAAAGCAATTCCATGTCAGCTTCCCCATGGGGCCGGGGGGGCACCGACACACCCGGGGAAAGGGCAGGTTTTCCTCATGTTTCCCCCCCCACCAAGGCACACAGTGACTCAGCGCTGCCGGCTGGGCGCCCCGGGCTGCGTGAGCTGGTGAGGCCTTAGTTGGTGCTCGGCCCTGGGGCAGGTTATCAGCATGGCCTGGGATCGGCGTGGCTCTGCACCAGCGAGGGGAGGAGGGAGGAGTCCTGAGCAGCCCCGCTGCAGGGCTCCCCTGGGTTCCAGAACCTTCTGGGTGCCGCGAGCGCAGCAGCCGAGCGTCCCGCGTCTCATGGCTGTCTGACCAGACGCCCAGCACCGCCTGCCAGTGACGGACGAGGTCAGAGGGACCCGCCCATGCGTCTGAGACAGAATCACCCCGGCATGCTGAGGTCTTTCCTAGAAAAGTTATTAAATTTGTCACTAAAGCTCGTTTCTAAAGGCCATTTTCTTCGGTCAGTATTTTACAGTCTAAACAAAAGTTGTACTTTATTTCAAACTGAAATAACTAACATAAAATCCATGCTTGGTGGTGGAAGTCATAGCATCTTAGAAATAGGATGTGTAGTCCTGGCTGGTGTGGCTCAGTGGTTAGAGCATCGGCCTGTGGACTGAGGGTCCCAGGTTCGATTCCGGCCAAGGGCATTACCTCGGTTGCAGGCTCGATCCCCGGCCCTGGTTGGGGGTGTGCGGGAGGCAGCCAATCGATGCGTCTCTCTCACGTTGATGTTTCTCTCTCTCCCACTCTCGGAAAAAGCAATGGAAGAAATATCCTCTAGTAAGGGTTTTAAAAGAAGAAGAGAAAGGAATCTGATGTGTGTGCTAAGACACCTGAGCCCCTGGGCACGGTGCTTTGAAGGCAGTGTGTAGCCAGCTCAAAGGGCTCAGGGGCCTCCTGGAATTATTAGACGTCAGAGTCCTATTCTATCCACCGGGCAGACCACTGGCAGCTGCAGAGGGGGGGAAGGGCGGGCGGCTTGCAAGGCCCCAGCCAAGGACCTGCCTTACGAAAGGTCGACTTAGAGGGTTTCGATCGATTCTGGGCAGAGTGATCTCTAGGAAACTGCTGTGCCTGGCAGCCTGTCTCTAAGAGGACTCTGTCTGAGAGGTGTCACCTGGTTGCATTCTGAAGTCACCCAGTAGGGGTTCACTGGTGCATTAAAACCAGGGCAGGGCCCTGGCTAGTGTGGCTCAGTTGGTTGGAGCGTCACCCTGTACACCTAATGGTGGCAGGTTTGATTCTCGGTCAGGGCACATACTCAGGTTGCAGCTTCGATCCCCAGTTGGGGTGCTAATGGAAGGCAGTCACTCGATGTTTCTCTCTCTCTCTCCCCCTCTCCCTCTCCCTCTCTCTAGATCAATTAAAACAAAAAAATAAACCTTCCAGGAATCATGACAGGAGTGCTGTGTGGCCAATGTTAGCAACCCTGACAGGAAGGGGCAGGTGGCTGGGTCCCTGCTCTTCCCTGGGCCAGCTTTGTGACCTTGGGCAAGTCACTTACTTAGCCTCCAAGACGTCTTCTAGTCCTAAATGCACCGACTTCCTTTTTGGAGGCAGTTACAGAATACTCGGTAGAGAGAGGCTTTGCTGGCGAGGAAAAGGGAAGCCTGCAGCAGTCTCCGCTGTGTAGCGGGAGCTGGTCTCGTTTCTGCATTGACGCTCTCAGGCCCTAAGCCGTTAGGTTAGAGGGACTGGGACAGGTGAAGCCATCAGGAAAGGTCTGCAAAATGGGCCAGCCTCCCCTTGCGCTCAGAGGAAGGGAGGAGCCTGGTCTGGATGGGAGAATGTTCTCTGGGCTTCATTTACCTGGTGCCTCAGAAGCAGGGCCTGGAATGCGGAGTGGGTGCTAGGGTTTGGGTGACAAAGAAAGATTGAGACTAAGGTCATGGTGAAAATGCTTCATTAATTTGCTGAAGTAGCTAGCACACAGACTTGTCGGAAACAAGAACGGTGGGCTGGAATGAGGAATCCGCTGGTCCAGTGGTCCCACTTGGTTGTACTTCATGGATCAGGGAAACAAGCTCAGCGCTACAGTGACCCTACAGTGACGTGGGGTCGCCAGCAAGATACTAAAAAACAAACAGCAAACCAAAGCAACAGCAACAAAACATTTCCTTCTAGTGCTCTCACATGAAAAAGAACACATGGATCCCAGAGACTGGAGAAGTGATCTCGGGATTTAGAAAGAGAGCGCATGTAAATAATAATACATTTCAAAAAACTGGAGGGCATTGTTCTTGCAGCCCTTCCCCATTTTGACACAAATCAGCAAAGGCTGTTGGGATCTAACACACCCATTTTACAGACGGAGAAACTGAACCCCGAGAGACAGAACCACCACGTACCTTAACTTTCTTCAGTTAACAGAGCACTGGAGCAGGATCTCTGAAAAGGGCATGTCTTGCTTTTATTTGCAGGAAATCACTGGAGGAAGCAAATGATCTCTATACTTTCCCGTTAGATTTAAGTGCTGAAGTTTACTGTAAGCTCTCGAACCTCGGAATGGTAGAGTTATGGAAATAGGAGGGTGAGACGGGTCTGCTCTGTGTCCCCATTTGCGGACCGAAGCCATGGAGATGCGCTTGCACAACTCAGCTGGTGCCTGCCCCGGCCCGGGCCGGCCCGCGGTGAAACTCGGAAGCCGGGTGCTGCCCCGGCCTGTGGGAAGGCGGGAGGGACAGAGCTGGAGACCAGTACCCGTGGGAGGGCGGGCGCATCCCCTGGGGGCTTTTCTGTATGAACATTTGCTGAAGGAGCACATTAAATGGGGGTCATTGAAGACGTTTAACTAGCACACTGACGGCTGTGGAAGGACCCAAATAAACTTCCCGAGGTTCCAGGCTGCTCCGCGGCTGGCTCGGGCTGGCTCGGGGTGAAGGAGCTGAAGGGAGCGGCGAGAGGCAGCGGGGACACTCGGGCTCCTCTGCTGGGGGCAGACGGCTCAGTGGGTCTGCTCAGCTCTCCCTGGGCCAGAGGCAGCAGGGTCATGCCAGGGCCCCCGCAGACGGGGAGCCCCACATCCGCTAAAGGAAGCTCTGTCTTTCAAGGCAAGCTTTAAAATAGCCTCCTGCTTGGAACACCGCCCGGCTACACCGCACACCGTCCGGCTGCCTCCTGCTTGACCCACAAAGGTCCCATACAGGGGTGGGGTGTCCAAGGTACCCGGAGAGAGACCGGCTCACGCCTGCGCCACTGTGCCAGGCGTCTGCGGGGACGAGGGGAGAAGGGATGGAAGGAGGGCCGGGGTGGGGAGCGAGCGAGGGCCGGGGGGCGCCTGGAAACAAACTCAGGGGCGGTGGTTTCCCCAGACTGTCGCGGGGATTGGCAGGTGCGGGGCACGGGGCCGCGGGCTTCCTGCCGCGGGGATCGGCGGGTGCGGGGCACGGGGCCGCGGGCTTCCTGCCGCGGGGATCGGCGGGTGCGGGGCACGGGGCCGCGGGCTTCCTGCCGCGGGGATCGGCGGGTGCGGGGCACGGGGCCGCGGGCTTCCTGTCGCGGGGATTGGCGGGTGCGGGGCACGGGGCCGCGGGCTTCCTGTCGCGGGGATTGGCGGGTGCGGGGCACGGGGCCGTGGGCTTCCTGTCGCGGGGATTGGCGGGTGCGGGGCACGGGGCTGTGGGCTTCCTGTCGCGGGGATTGGCGGGTGCGGGGCACGGGGCCGCGGGCTTCCTGTCGCGGGGATCGGCGGGTGCGGGGCACGGGTCCGTGGGCTTCCTGCCGCGGGGATTGGCGGGTGCGGGGCACGGGGCCGCGGGCTTCCTGTCGCGGGGATTGGCGGGTGCGGGGCACGGGGCCGCGGGCTTCCTGTCGCGGGGATTGGCGGGTGCGGGGCACGGGGCCGCGGGCTTCCTGTCGCGGGGATTGGCGGGTGCGGGGCACGGGGCTGTGGGCTTCCTGTCGCGGGGATCGGCGGGTGCGGGGCACGGGGCCGTGGGCTTCCTGCCCACTGCTCTTCCTCTCCAGGACCCTGCCAGTGCCTCGCAGCTCTTTGCTGACAGGTGCATCCCATTGATTTTGTAAAAGTGAACTTGCCCCGGGGGTGGGTTCTTAGGCTGATGCCTGTAAAGTGCACTGGGACCAGCAACCCCTGGAGATACGTGTTAGTGGGCAGCAGGGCGGCTGTGTGTGTCCAAAGGATTTCTAGTTGGGTCCCCTCTTTCCTTCAGATAAATCCTCTTCAGGGCGAGGACTCCCCTGTGCAGGCTGGCGATGCCACAAAAACCGCTCTCAGGGTTATTTTGGGAGCTCTATTTCCAGTGAGAAATGAGGGATAGGGGCCCACATGGCAGCGGAAAGGGGAGCGGGAGACAGCAACTTGTTAACCGTTGCGGCTGGAGAGGGAGAGGGCGCGCAAGTTCTCGCCTGCCCCGGGCGAGAGACTCCAAGTGTTTGCTTTCTTTCCTGTCCTATTTTTAGGGGACAAAGTAGGCAAAGTACTCTTCCTTCACTTTTATATCAAGATGTCTTTTTCCAGGAGCAGTGTAGTGAGTTGGACGGTAGCCACCCCAAGAGATGTGTCCATATCCCAACCCCTGAAGCTGTGACTGTGACCTTATTTGGGAAAAATCATCTTTGCAGATGCAATTAAGGTAAGGATGTCAAGATGTGATCATCTAGATTACTCGGGTGGACCCTATGTCCAATGGCAGGTGTCCTTATAAGAGACACACAGAGGAGAGGCAGAGAGGAGAGGAAAGGAGGGGAGGGGAGGGGAGGGCCGTGTGAAGACAGGCAGGGAACAGAGTGATGTAGCCACAGCCAGGGGCCACCGGTAGCCCCCAGAGGATGGAAGAGGTGAGGAGTGGAATCCCCCCTAAAACTGCAGGAGGGAGCATGGCCCTGTCAGCACCTTCATTTCGGACTCTGGTCTCCAAAGCCACGCGAATAGACTTCTGTTGGTGTGAGCCACACATCTCGCAGCAATTTGTTACAGCAGCTACAGGAAGCCGATACACACAGTTACAGGAGCTGGGTCTTCTGTGCATTTTAGCCGACACTCCCCACTCCTCGCCTTCCTCTGACTTCCAGCTCTGGCCAGGAGGTGGCTAAAAGCCTTCTGATGCTTTATTTGTGACTGTATCTCAGAGCAGACTACTGGAAACGTGAGCAGTAAAAAGCAATAACTGCAGGCGGAATGGGAGAGCCGTCGTCTCATTCAAATGCCAGCAGTGCCCTGAAAGACTTGGTTGGCGATGGACTTGGGGGGGGGGGCACCTGAGGGCCAGCTAGACTCATTACACCACTTAGGAGTTGTCCATTTCGGGGCCCGCATTGGAGGTCCCAGCGCTTTCCACAGAGGGAAGTGAAAAGGAGGGACGGTCAGGGCAGGAGGGATGCCAGAATTCTTCCGTAGTGGAGTCAGGAGGCACTGCCAAGGTTTCTCGAACTAGAAATAGAGATTAATAATTTTATTTAAACTGGGAAGAACTAAAAATTATTCTGTAGTCATAAAATACTTAAAAAATTATGGGGGCGGAATGTGACTCGTTTGCAGGAGAGTCAATGAATACTCTTAAGAGTTGCTAAACCTGCCCTGGCCGGTGGCTCAGTTGGTTGAAGTGCCATCTCCTGCACCAAAAGCCTGCGGTTCAATTCCCGGTCAGGGCACATGCCTAGGTTGTGACTAGATCCCCGGCCAGGCGTATATGGGAGGCAGCTGATCGATGTTTCTCTCTCTCTCTCTTCTCTTTCTCTCTCTTCCCCTCTCTCTAAAATCAATAAACATATCCTTGGGGGAGGATTGAACAAAAAATAAATAAAAGAGCTGCTGAACAAGAAATAGAAGCACAAGCTTCATGTAACGTAGGTTCCAGGTCACAGCAGTGGCTTCCAGGAGGAAAGTTATGAAAATGGAAATCATGAATGAGCGGTCAGCTCTGGGAGGGGGCCCCAGGGGTGCGAAAGGATTACATGGAAGACTGTTGTTTCCCCATATTTCCTTCCATATCGTTTAATTTTTTTCACCTGCATGCATTGTTTTAATTAAATCTGTTGAAATAAAACAACCCAACAGTAAAGTGTATTTTCGAGGTAGAAGTTGGGGAGAGTGAAGGAGGGAAGTTGGCACAGAGTTGGGCCCCTCTGCCCTCTCTCGCTGTCCTGGTGCCCAGTGCCTGCCCTCAGAAAGGACAGCTTGCAATGGGCTCAGGAGTTCTCGGAAGGCTCCCGGCGGCCTCGAGCCCCCAGCTGTGTGGATGCCCGAGGGCCCGCACTTCCTAAGGCCACCCTTGGCAGCACCTTGGTGCGTCTGTGCCAGGCCTGGGCTTGGATCGCCAGTCTGTGAGGACGGGACTAACGGGGGAGTTTAGAGACTGACGAAAGCAGTGCTCACGTCCCCTGGGATGCTTTTTATAGCAAAATAGCTGTGCTGGTGATGTGTGACCGCTCCCGGTTTCTCTCGAGAAGGTGCCACCAGCATCAGTACCTGTAGCCGGCACAGCACGTTGCCAGCACTCACAGCCTTGCAGGAAACCCAGCAATCATGGGTGTTTGGGAGTTGGGAAGGCTTTTAACTTTATTAGAAAAGAGTAGAGGAGAGAGGAGCTGTGACCACCCAGTTTCATCCAGTTTTCTCTCTATCTCTCTCCACTCCGTTTAGAACTTATTTCCACACTGATCTGGGGAGGTTATTTGAATTCGTCAGGGCTATGGGGCTGAGTCTGTCGGAGACTAAGATAAATGAGGCTTTCCACTGGGACTGGAGCAGCCCGAGCTCAGAAATGCAAAGGGCGAGCTCCCATGCATCAGTTTTGGGGGTGGAATTCCTATTTTATACATTTTTTACTATGTTGACTCAAGAATTCAGGCAGTAGCCTTTTGCCATCTAGAGCAATAAGGGGCACCTTTTCTAAGAGATGCGGGAGCCAAGAATGTGGGTGACAGCAGTGATCCATGGTGTTCCTTGGGGCTCTGCCCAGGTCCCTCTTGGGCAAATGTCCATCGATTTACAAATGGAGAGCCAAGAACTTGGAAAATTCATCACTACTGCTGATAAAGACATAGACTAGAAATAGACAAATATGGAAAAGACTGAGCCTGGGGTAGGCTTACAAACCCAGGTCTGAATCCCAACCCTGTCTCTTACTGATGGTTTATTTGTTGTCATCTGAACTTCAGTCTCCGGGTGACCAGGTGGGGACACACCGAGCTTGAGAATAGGACAGACTCGGACTTGAGTTCTGCCTTTGCTATATTTTGCATGAGTTAACTCTCTGCAAACCTTGGTTTTCTCTATTAAAAACAGGCATAACAGCCTTGCCGGTGTGGCTCGGTTGGGCGCCGTCCCAGGCACCAAAAGGTTGCCGGTTTGATTCCCGGTCAGGCCACGTGCCTGGGTTGCGGGCTCGATCCCCAGTAGGGCAGCCGGTCAATGACTCTCTCATCATTGATGTGTCTATCACTCTCTCCCCCTCTCCCTTCCTCTCTTTGAAATCAGTAAAGATATATATATATATATATATATAAATAAAATTACTGGAGCTGTGGGGTAGCTGAACTTGCCCGAGGAGGGTCTGCAGAGCCAAAGAGGAGAGTGATTTGGGCAGGTCCCTGTGGAATGCCCATGTGGAAGGGGTGGACCCACCACGAGGTCTGAGCAGAGGGCTCTGGAGCGTCCCAGAAGCCAAGGGCCACGTGCTTCGGGGCAGGAAGAGGTTAATGACATCAAAGGCTGCTAGGAAGTCAAAGGAGAACCAAGTCCTATCAGCTGATTTAGCCCGAGGGAGGCAGTGGTTAGTGATTTTGTCCAGTCTTAGTGGAGTGGTGGGTATAAGCAGAATGGCACTGGCTGGGGGGCGGGGGGAGGGGGCCCAGAGGGGGCAGGTGGTTGTTGGAACCTGTACCTTCTCCCTTCTTTCTATTTCTTTCCCTTTATTCTTCCCCTTCCCCCTCCCTTTCCCCCTCTCTGAGTACAAGGCCCTAAACATACTTCAATTCTAATGGAAAAAAGAGACACAGGTAAACAATTCCCAACTCTCTCATCTGCTGCCCAGATTGCTTTCTCATAGGACCAATAAGCTGCCAGTTGAGTGGCCATCTGGATGTCCCTCGGGCGCTCCAAGCTCAACATGCCTGCAGCTGGTTTTCCTCTGTCTTCCCAGCCTCTTGCGTCTTTTACCCTCTTGACTGGCCCCACCATCCCCCTCCACAGTCGACCCAGCCAGGCACCTATGGGTCACCCCCGAATCTGCCTTCTCTGTGCGCCCCCGCCCCACCCAGTGCTGTCCTCCTGTCTCCTCAACGCCCCACCTCGTCCGTCTCTGCATCCCCACCGCCACCCTGGTGGAGCTGCCTGCTTGCTCGCCCCTGGACCAGGGCAGTCTCCTGGGCGGCTACCCTGCCTCTAGTCTCACGTCCTTACAGGATCTTTTCTCAGCGACGCCACCCCATCTTTCATGGGCGTCCTTTCACTCCGAATCCCAGCTGTAGGGGTTTGGCAGCTTCCACAGGTGATACGGGGCGTCCCTGCCTTTGCCTTTGTGTGCTCACCCTCCTCGGTCTGAAATGCGCCCTCTCTATGTCTCACTCCACCCAAGGGCGGTGGGACTCCCAGGCAGACCCGGCCACCCCTCTTTTATGTCTCCAGGGTTCCGGCTGGGCGCCCCTGATCTGATCTCACAGGTCCCGGCCCCTCCTACCCTAGAGAGTAAGCTCTTTAAAGGCAGGGATATTGCTCCAGCAATCTCTGTATCGCCAGCGCCTGGCCCAGCGGCAGGAGTCAATGACCGAAGGAATGAACAAATGACTGAACAAATGCCTGAACAACTGAATGAAGGAAGAACAGTGAAGGCTGTAAATGCAACTGTGTGGAGCTTATTCCCCATCACACTTTTTGGGTTCAGTTCTCTAAGTAGCCACAAAGCCACCAAATCAAAACCACTGTCCAGGCCACACTCTGTTCACTTACCCACCAGACACTGTCACAGGCCTCATAAAACCATGTGTCATGTTCCTAAGTTTTCCCAAAGCACGCCGCCAGGAAATACAGTCCTTCAGGGTGCTCTGTGAGGGGGGGCCGGGTCAAGGTCACAGTGCCTACCACACACCCCTCTTGGAGATAATATTATGCACCCTCAGGGCTCTGAGGGGTCTTACAGTGAAAAAGCTTAATTTGGTTGCCACGCTTCCCAGACTCATTCAAACCCTTCTTCCCTTCAAGTCACACCTTGGAGTTTTACTCTCTGGAATATCTCTGTTAAGTCTTTCCATTTGCCACACGGTGGGGCTATCATGGTAACATATCACACTTGGTTCCCACTTAATTCCCCTGCAGTGGCTTTTGGTGCCATTTCCTAAAAACAAAATGGCATATGACAGTTTTTACAGTAACTGTTTTCCAAAGGAGGGATGCATTTTGAGTTTATGACATGGTTTAGAAAGTAATAATTTTTCTTCAACTAAGACGATCTCTGCCTATCTAAAAGATTCCACTTACCTTATGAGGTTTACATTTCTTTGGGTAGGAAACTTTTTGTTCCACCCACTTGAGGATTAAATAAAGAAAGATATATAAAAGTCATTATTTTGATTTGTTAGTTGGCATGTAAGTAGATTGAAGTCAGTTTCCTTTGGGGCTTCCCTCCAGGCTCCCTAAGGAATGGCAAGTATGATTTTCCAATATGCTCTGGACGATAAGCTTCAAAAACCTTAATATTTCATGTTTTTAAACTTGAGACTTCAGAGCCAGACACTTAGGGTATCTCCATACACACAGCCTAGACTAAAACCCTTACCTCTGGTTAAAAGCTAGAAGGCCCTGTATGTAAGAAGTCCACCTGTCCTGCCGATTTCTACAGGTGAGCTTGTGTTACATGATCTTTCTTCAACCTCACAGACTTCGGACTGTCCCTGGAGCGGAGTTGAAGGGACTGCAGCGAGGAGGGTGCAAGCCCAGCTGTTGGTTCAGCGACATCTGGAGCAGCTTCCATTCCTCACGCTCATTAGTGTTGCCTTTCCTGGAAGGATAACACCCATCTCAGAAACGATTGCAGATCTGGATTTTAAAAGCTCAACTTCACATTTTTCCCAGAGCCCGATTTCCAAAACCCTTGGATCACACGATGCTCTGCAGAAGGCGCATGCCACCTGAGGATCCTTAGGCTTACGATTCCTGGGCGTTTGCGTCATTTCCCATGTGATGAGGATCATGCTAATCGCTTCGGACAGCACATCTGCAGAAGAAAAAATTTCCCTGCCGCAAACTATCCAAGCAGGACGATTTCGTAAATATCGGCTTGACTATCACCAGGGCTGGCGCATAAAATGCAGTCTGTTGAGCGGACGCCCGTCAACACGCACGGTGAGGGCCTCGCGCCTCTATAACGTGCGCAGCGGCAATGGTATCCATCACCGGCCGCCTGCCAAGTTTCCTTTGTGAACTTGTGTTGGCATCGCCTTCTCCTGACGGGCAGAGCAGAGGCGCATCGGAAAACGTCAGTGGAGCAATAATTAGCAACTGCGTCAGGAGTCTGGGCCTGTTTTGATTACGTGAGATCATAGCTTTCTTGCCCTTGGATGAACAGGAAAGAAGTTTCTGGAAACCACAGAAGACCAACTGATTTTCCCACTAGGGTGTGGGGGAGGTATTATTAGAGCAAAGCGTTAAAAAGGGATTCAACCCGGCCAGGCGTGGCTCAGCCGTTGAGCGTCGACCTAGGATCCAGGCGATCGGGGTTCGATTCCTGGTCAGGGCACATGCCCGGTTGCGGGCTCGATCAATGACTCTCTCATCATTGATGTTTCTATCTCTCTCTCCCTCTCCTTTCCTTTCTCTGAAATCAATAAAGATATATTAAAAAAAAAAAAAATTCAGGAAATATACATATTCCAAGCAGCTAACCAAGTGAGCCCTTGAGCATGGTTAAAATAACGCAGAGAGCTAACGGGCACCTTGCAGGCTGTCTTGCGAGGTGTCCAGCAGTACAGGGGAAATGCGGAGCGCGGGCCTGGTTGTCGCTCCCGCTGAGAGGTGCACACTGAGCACTAAGCGATAGGACATGAGCATAAAGAGTTTGGAGTTGAAACGAGTCAAGTTTGGGAAAGAGGCATGAGGAAGGAGGGCTGAGTGCAACTGGGAAATGGAAAGAAGTTTGAAAAATAGTTAACGTTGTTGACTGACCCCTTGTTTTTGTCCGGCACTGCTATGCTAAACAGTCAACTTACACTGTTCTATTTCTTTCTCTCTGCAATCTGATGGGTTTGATACCATTACCTATCCCAAGTGTACTAACAAGAAAAGAGATTCAGTGAGAGGGAGTGATGCCTCTAAGACACACAGCAAGTAAGTGATGGGGAGGGGGGATTCTAGCCATGCTGTTATATTAATATGGCGTAGATATTAATAGGGATATTAATGGGTGTAGATATTAATACGGACGTAAACGGGTGTCTATGTATTAGACACCCATTGGTGTGGGCAGAAGACAGTGAAAAGAGGTAGCATTTTAGATATGAGAGCATCGAAGATAAACATGGGAACTGGCATGGGCTTGAGGGCATCAATGTAAATATTATTAACTGGAAAGGAGGGCTTTTCGTGGGAGGGGTTAGATGGCCGATGGATGGGTATGGAAAGCCCCAGTGGGGAGGCCAGTGTTAGCATGTGACAGGGAGTGAGGGCTGGGCTGGAGCTGAGAGTCAGGTGTGCGCTGGCTGGCCAAGTAGGAGAACACCAGAACTCGTCTGTGCTCTGGGCACACAGACAGAATATGTAAGGACGGATGCCCAGGCATGCCCTCTGACTTGACTGCAGCCCAGGAGGCCTGTGGGAAAGTTTGAACCCTGACTGTATGCGGGGGTCAAACACATACAGTTCTGAGGGATAGACTGGAAGTGAGCAGCTGTGGACAGCTGGGGCTGAGGCTTGGAGGGAAGCCCTGGGCCAGCCCCCCCGACTCCCACTCAACAAGCAGAGGCCTTCCATTCAAATAAGACAAAACTCGGTTCATGCCAATCACATCATCTCCTCCCTTCCCTGAGAAGCCGTGATCTCTTCGAGCTCTGGGCCACTGCGAAGACTTTCCAGTGAGACGTCTGATCCCACACTCCTTTCAATACATGCTCTGACTTGAGAACAACGCATGGGTAATGATGCAATTCCATAGGGCACTGGAGACCCTGCCCACCATTGTCTTGGAGATTCCTAGAAGGCACTAGAAGGAGAAAGCAGGGAACTGTCCAGCTGCATGTGGGACATGCGTAAAGAAGAGCCCAGAGAGAGCCCCGGGGGGTTCGGAGGTGCTTCAGGTAGGAGACAATGCCTGAGCCTGCTACCTGCGAGGACAGGGCTTCCTGAGGGACTGGAGGGGCCCGGGGCTGTGCTCGGGAGCAGAGGCCGGGCCGCCCAGGAGGCCCAGCTTCTCCAATACAGACTGCTCTGCTGTGTCCGTGGGCGTGCTAGGAAATGTGCACACAAAACCCTACACACCCTGTGTGACTGTATTTATTACGCAAAAACAGCAGTAAGCTGTTGCAGTGAAATCACGAACACCAATAACCAACAGTCAAAGAAACCCTTTTTTTTTTTTTTACCATACCCTTCTTTTAAGACTTTGGCTTAGGGAACCACGAGAGGTCACTATATTAGTAAAAACTTCTTACTTGCCCATCTAGAGATGAATGCTTATTTCGAAGCAGCCTGTGGCTTCAGTTTCACTTGTCCTCTAAGCTAAACCCAAGGTCACACTCCAGACAGCAGCACACAGGCCCCCCCCACCAGTTACAAAGGGGCGGGGCTCCCAGAGTACACTTGTAAATTGACTCTCTGGAACTCAGCAGCATTTCCCCCAAGGGCACAATCCCCCGTGGACTCAACTCAAAGCCGGCCTGGAACACTTGATGTAACCCCTGAGTTCTGGAGGGGATTCCAATTTGCCACTGGGACTCGGGGACACAGCAGAGCCAGGGGGGTGGGGCTGGGGCTGGGGCTGGAGCGTAGGGACGGTCATGCCCTTGAAAGGAAGAGCTCAGTGGCACAGTCGCTTTTTGGCACAAGTGTTTCAGAACTGGTCGTCGTTAGCTTTTTTGTAAACATAACCTTTTACTTTGAAATAGCTTAAGACTCACAAGAAGCTGCAAAAACAGTACAGAGAGTTCCTGTGTGCCCTTCACCCAGTTCCCCAAAAGTCGTCTCTGGCACAGGCCTGGTATATTGTCAGAGCCCAGAGGACGACCTCGGCACCATCCAATTACCTCGGAAGGGGGCATCCCTGGACTTGACCAGTAGTCTTTTTGCTTTTCCTAGATAATTCTCATGCTTTGGAGTCATTAGATCATTTATTTTTCCAGTGTTAAAAATGCAAAGAATAACAAACAAACCCTTTTATTTTTACAACAAAATCTTCCATTATATAGTCTAAAAAATTTAACTGACAATGTTATTTGAGTAAAGACAAAGTAGGTTTTATATTTATGCAAATTATTTTAACTTTGGTATTAAAAAGCAAAGATTTTCTTTTAAGTTTCTGGAATATATTTGTAGCCCTTGAAATAATTTATGAAACAATGACTTAAAAATTAAACTGGGTCAGCATTTTATGATAGTGTATGGTCCTGGGTCCTAGTCTACCTGTTGCTATCAACTGAGTGAAGTCATTTCATTTTATTTTGTTTATTTTTTATCATTTTTAAAATGTTCATTTACAGTTGATATACAATATTATATTCGTTTCAGGGGTACAACCCAGTGATTAGACATTTATATAACTTACTAAGCGATCATCCCGACAAATCTTGTGCCCATCTGACACCATATAAAGTTATTGGAATATTATTGACTATATTCCTATGTTGTACTTTACATGCCGTGAATATTCTGTAACAACCAATTTGTCCTTCTTAATCCCCGAGTGAAGTCATTTTAGTTAAGCCCCCTGATCTCTTTGATCCTTAATTACTTGATTGCAAAAGAGGGAAATTAGACTACATGACTTCTAAAATTTCCTTCAGTTAAAAAAAGCCCTATAATACTCTCATTCAAGTGTTTTATATAGAGATTATTATAGAAAGTGTGAGATGGTTTTATCAAAAACAAACCTAGATCTTAAGCAAAAAGAAAAAATGTCTCGTACTCACTTAAAAGTCTAGGGAAAGAAAATCAGAGGCAGCCTTACTGCCCAGGTGTTGAGGCCGCGGCGACCGCGGAATGGTCGGAACTCCCGTGAGCCACGCGAACCTGTGTGATTTTGGACAAATGATGTCAACCTTTCTGAGCCTCAGTTTCCCCATCTGCAAAAAGCTGGTGGTACCTTGCTGGCGTGGTTCTGAGGAGCAGGGGGATCCAGCGCTGGAGCACACGGCACAGTCCCCGGCGCAGAGCGTGTTCCGCGCGTGGGGAGAGGGCCTGCGCGCCAGGGGTGCGTGGGGAGGAAGGAAAGCTGGGGGGCTAGGGTTAGACGCTGTGACTGGAACGGGGGGGGGTCAGCCACCTTTGGGACTGCAGTCAGCGTAGGCGGGGAGCCTGTCGTTTATGAGGACACCTCTGGGGGACATGTATGCGGCTTCGATGTGGCTGTCACCCTAAGGTGACTGGGCAAGATGACTGGCTCGCCCCTCGATGCCAGAGAGACGCACGGTGTCAGCCGGCTCTGATCGGCAGAGGCAGATATGAGTGACGCGGAGCCTCTGATCTGTTTTTAGGAAAAGCAAACGTGTCCCACACACCTTTGATCGCACTGTAAAGTGGGATTAGAATTTAGACCCTAAATTCCAGAGTCTGAGACATGTTAGCGTGAGCATGTGACAGGCTCGTTACTCCCGCCCACCGGGCCACTCGGACCCGTTCCTCACCTGCAAAGTCGTCTCTCTCGGCGTCCGCTGCCTTCTCTCCTAGTAGCATGTGTGGTGGTGTCTCAGACACATCTCCCAATTGCTATACTCAAGATAAATGGTAAAAGCACCTGGATCACAAATAACTCCAGAAAAAGAAAACATTAGAACGGGAGTGTTCGTACACACCCCTGCTTTTCACATCAACATTTCCTGGAGGGTCTCCTGGTTCTCCATCCTGTTCCTTAGGGCCACATTTATAAAGGGTTTTATTTCAGACTTTCTGGGGAACTTACATCTTTTTCACATTTAAGACATCGTTTTATGTAAGTCACGAAACCATAAAAATCCTGGAAGAAAACATAGGCAGTAAAGTCACAGACGTCCCACGCAGTGGATTTTCACTGATACATCTCCTAGGGCAAGAGAAACAAAGGAAAAAATAAACATGTGGGACTACATCAAACTAAAAAGCTTCTGCACAGCAAAAGAAAACAGCCTCAAAATACAAAGGAAACCCACAGTCTGGAAAAACGTATTTGCCAAGGATGCATCTGATAAGGGGCTAATTTCCAAAGTGTACAAAAAACTCGTATTACTCAGCCAGAGGAAGACAAACAACCCAATTAAGAAATGGGCAAAGCATCTGCATAGACACTTCTCCAAAGAGGACATACGGATGGCCAAGAGACACATGAGAAAATGCTCGACATCGCTAATCATCAGAGATGCAAATTAAAACCACAATGAGGTGTCACCTCACACCTGTCAGAATGGCTCCATCAAGTCAACAAAGGACATGTGCTCTCAAGGGTGTGGGGAAAGGGGAACCCGGTGCACTGCTGGTGGGAATGCAGATGGTGCAGCCACCATGGAAAACAGTGTGGAAGTTCCCAAAAAAATAAAAAATGGAGCTGCCCTTTGACCCAGTGATTCCACTCCTAGGAATGTATCCTAAGAATCCTGAAACATTCATCAGAAAGGATATATGGACCCCGATGTTCATAGCAGCACAGTTTACAATAGCTAAGATCTGGAAGCAGCCCCAGTGCCCCTCAGTAGATGAGTGGATAAAAAGCTGTGGGGCACTCACACCATAGAATACTACGCAGCTGTAAAGAAGAAGAATCTTGTGCCCTTTGGGACAGTATGGATGGACCTGGAGAATATTATGCTGAGTGAAATAAGCCAGGCAGCGAAAGACAAACATCACATGATCTCGCTTATACGTGGAATCTAAAGAACTTAATAAACCGATGAACAGAATAGATTCAATGACATGGAAGCATAGATGAGACTGATGAATGTCAGAGGGAGGGAGGAGGGCGGGTGGGGGGAGGGGGAGAGAGTAACCAAAGAATTTATGTGCATATATGCACAACCCAAGGACATGGACAATGGTGGGGAGAGGGACCGGGGAGGGGGAAGGAACGGGGTGGAATGGGTCATTGGGGAGAAAAAGGGACATTTGTAATATTTTAAACAAACAAACAAAAAAAAGACAGCGTTAACATCTCATAAAACTGAGTATTTCCTCTTCGGGCATTCTACCACCTGCACTAGAAAAACCTGTATTAATAATATATGTACAAACTACACTAAAATGGCCTGGGTTACTTTAGTTTATATATTTTGTCTTTGTATTGAAAGGGGAATAGAACTTGAATTCATTGCATTTTATAGCCAGGAAATGGTCTAAAGGCCTTAATTTTATACTTTTAGACAAAAAATTATTTATTGGCCCAACCAGAACTAGAAATTACTCTTTGACTGCAATATAGACTGGGAAAGTAAATATCTGCAACTTAAAAAATGTATATGAAGAAAAATTAATTCCAAAAGGAAAGTAATGAAATCAGCTAAGCCTCAACCCCCTTCGGGGTGACTCTGCTAACACAGGGCCCATCTCTCCAGACCCCCTTTCATGTATATATAGACTCTGGAAATGTCATTTACTCCACAGTGCTTGTTGAGTGGCTACAGTGTTACGGCATGTACTTGTGCCCAGGTAAAATAAATAATTATTTGTGCAAAGTAACAAACATCTGTATGTTACTTTACACAAAAGGGGTTGCATCCAATGCACTGTTAGGGCTGGTCTGTGAACTGTTGTTCCCTGTCTGCAATCGGATAAGTGCAGAAACTGTGAGAAACATTAAGAAACTTGGATACCAATCTGACGTCACCAAGACATCCAAGTGTGTGACTGCTGGACGGGTCTCCCTGGACAGGGTGTAGACCTGCTCCGATGCTGCTGTATGTGTCGTGAGAGGCAAACCGTTCATGACCAATAAGACCACATATTGGTCCGCAGCAGATTAGAAACAGACACAACCAAATAAGCATTCTCCTCTACCCCAGAGGGGCTGAGAAGCATCAGTGCTGAATGCAGCCTTCGTAACCTGCTTCCTTCACGTGTTGTGAGCATCATTCCATTCCAATAACTGCATCTCTTCAGCATAGTTTTCAGTTCAGTTTTTAAGTCCAATTGATGGAGAGGTGAGTCAAGTTTTAAGAGATGTCTGCGGCTTTCCCCAGCCTGCCTTCTCCCATTTGGAGACTGTCACAAACACCCCCGGAGGGTATGAGCTGGCAAGGGGATGAAACTGACTTGAAACCAGGCAGCCCAGAGTCCTTGGTCTGGACAGTAAGTCTGGGTTCTATTAGCCTCTCCAGGACCGAATGGAGACGAGAGGTAAGGTTAGGAGGCCTTTCTGAGGGTGAGGTAGAGGTCTGGGTTGAAGAGCTGGAGAGAGTCTCAGAAGACGCCTCAAGAGGTAGGAGGCTCCTCTAGGGCAGGGGGGCCCGGCCACCACCGGGAGAGGGATGCAGCCTAGAGGTGGCCAGGAACCTGGACAGGGACAGCCGGTCTGCAGCTCTGGGAGCGAATAAAGGAGTGGAAAGCAGCTCTTCAGACCAACCGACAGCACCACTTCTAGGCAGTTTCAGGCCCAGGGTGGGGTCGGGAGGCCCGGCTAAGGAAACCTGCCGGGCTTTGGTCAGGCCTCTGAACAGGGCGCTTGAGCTCTGCGGGTTGCCCAGCTGCCCTTTTGAGAAAGTTGGATAATCTCATATCGGATTCCGCGCGGTCTGGCTGTGCCATCGGGTCGGCTGCTCTGGGAGCCAGCTGCCCGGCGCCCCGGGGTGCGAGGAGCGGGCTCTGTGACCCAGGGGAAGGGAGCTGGAGGCGCCTCCCCGGGGCGCGCGTCCCCAGCCCCCCGGGGCGCCCTCGGGAGGCCAAGTCCGAGGAGCCGGGAGCAGCCGGGTGACCCTGGAGCCTTGTCCCGGGGCCCGGCCCGGTGCGGCTGCGGGGCAGGCTGCTGGCGGGGACCGAGCGGAGCCCCGCGCGGGGCCGGGGCTGTGCCTGTCGCCCGCGGTCCCGGGCGCTCGGCCAGGCGGCGCCGCCCCGGCCCCTCCGCGCGCCCCCCAGCCCCGCGGCGGCGCCCCCGGGACGCGGAGCCCGGGCTGCTGCGGGCGCCCCGGGGCGGAGGCCGGGGCTGCGCGCGCCAGGGCCTCGGGGCCGGAGGGCCGGCGGCTGGCGCGGCGCCCAGGGGCGTGCGGCGGGCGCGGGGGAGGCGGCGGGTAAAGCGGCGGGCGGCGGGCCCGCGGGCACTCGGCGGCCGGCGGCGCGCACCATGCTCTCCTTCGACGAGGCGCTGCAGCGCGCCGGCGAGTTCGGGCGCTTCCAGCGGCGCGTGTTCCTGCTGCTGTGCCTGACGGGCGTCACCTTCGCCTTCCTCTTCGTCGCCGTGGTCTTCCTGGGCAGCCGGCCCGAGCGCGTGTGGTGCCGCGGCCCGGGCGCCGCCGCGCTGGCCGCGCGCTGCGGCTGGAGCGCCGAGGAGGAGTGGAACCGCACGGCGCCCGAGCGCGCGGGCCGCGCCGCCTGCCGCCGCTTCCTGCTGGAGGCGGCCAACGCCTCGGCCGCGCTCAGCTGCGCCGACCCGCTCGCCGCCTTCCCCAACCGCTCGGCGCCGCTCGTGCCCTGCCGCGGCGGCTGGCGCTACGCCCAGGCGCGCTCCACGGTGGTCAGCCAGGTAGGCGCCCGCCGGACCCGCGCCCCGGGCCGGGCCGGGCGGGCTGCGCTCCCGGGGACCCACCTGCTCGCCCGCGCTCGCCGGGGCGCGTCCGTCGTAGATGCCCGGGGAGCGCGCTCCGAGCGTTTCCCAGCTAGTGAGCGAGCTCACGGGGGGAACCTGGGGTTCGGGGTGCGAGCGAAACTCGGAGTCAGGGGCTGAGACGCCTGCACGCGCCGCCCCGGGAACGGAGCAGCGGGTGGCACCCGCGGTCCCCGAGCGTTTGCGCGCCACGGGGAATGAGGGGCGCGGGCCAGGTCCCCACCGGCTCATGCGCTGCAGGGGGCGAAGGCAAGGAGAAAGCGAGCTTTGAAGGCAGCGCAGCCGCCCCCAGCTGCCAAAATCATGATCTGAAACACAACGGGACAAAGGTCGAGGCCCTCCCGGGAAACGATTTTGGTAAAACGGCTTTTGGGGCAAAGAGCAACATCGGAGAGAAGTTGGGAAAGCTGCCGTTTTGGAGAGTTTCAGCTTTTTCCCTGCTGGGGAGTCACAGGAAGGCAGCAGGAGAGGCTGCCGGCCTTATAAAGTGGCCCCCCCACCTCCCAGGGGTGGCTGCTGGGGTGGGGGGAGGTGGGGACAGCCCCCCCCCCTTTTCCTTGGGTGTGTATTGGGGGCAGGGCATTGGGGTGGGTGGCCCCTCACCCTCCCGGACAGGGCTGGCTGCAGGGATGAGCTCCCGGGAGCCTGGGTGGAAGGATGAGCAGTTTTATTGAATTTTGTCTGTAATCATAGCTCAATTTAATTTAGAAAAATGATTGAATGTGCTCAGGCAAATTGGGAAAGGAAAAAGTTTGTCTTTATTTATTGACATGAGCATTTTTTTAAGCATCTACTTGAGTGACGGGGGAAAACAGTGGAATTGGCGGGGACTCTTCTGCCGGAAATGGTGTTCTTTGGCCCGGTGGCCTCAGCTCTCTGGGGCTGGGACTGCAGGTCTTTGAGGACCTGCAGGCTCTTTAACGCCATCCGTGGATGAGTTAACACTGCACGTGGTCCTAGGCGAGGGGCTGTAGAGATTAAACCCGCAGCAGCCCAGGGGGCAGAGTCGTGTGCCTGTGTGTTTGAGGTGCTTCACTTTCTACTGCATCCACGGGGAGTGTCGGGGGGCTGCTCTCTAAACGGCCGTGGTCCTGTCGCTGGGGGTTTCACAGTTGAAATGATGAAGGGGACAGGGTGTGGACCTGGGTGGGAGCCTATTTGCTGTCACTGGTGCCTCCACCCAGCTGTGCTGCTGTGTCCCCGCTTCTGTACCGTTCGGCATGGCTGCTTAGTGCTCGCTCCCCGGGCCGAGCAGAAGACCTCGCTTGGAGAACAGATACCCAGCTTTTGAAGACATTTAAACTTACACAGAGTAAAATGAACCTTAAAAGCAAAATGCACGCACAGTTGAGTGGTGTTTCCGTGAGCAAACGTGATTTATGAACCTCAGAGATGGAAAACGCACAATACGTGAGTCAGCGCCTGGGCAGGCACTTTGGAAACGTCCTGGGGTGCCGGGGTTGTTTCAAGAATTCTGGGTTATTTCAAGGAGGGATGGATGGGGTTTTTGAAAGTCAGTGGCTCCAAAAGGCAGCATGGAAAGTGGAAGGTGAGGAGCCCAGGGTCCCGACTGTGGGCAGAGAGCTGGATGGCTTGGGCCGATCAACCTCTCAGGGCCTAGCGTCCCCACTGGTGGAATTTGGTTGGATTGAGCCCTTTAGAGTCCTACAGATGCCATCAGTGTCATCATTGGGTGGCTGCTCGGTGTGCTCAGAATGATGACAAAAATCTTTAAGGAAAAGTAAGACAGTATTTGGAACACACCCCTTAAGGCCACCAACAAGTTTTCGAAGTGTATTAGAGAAATTAAAAAAAAAAAATCCTTAGCTGTTCGCTTCCTCTGGTTTGTTTTTAATGTTTCTGATTCTTAAGAGGAAACCCCCAGTCTACCGGGGAAGTCCAGCGTCCAGAGCTCCCGCTCCGAGTCCTGCACGGCAAATGTTTTGCTGTCTTTGTTTAGAATATGAGCCGGTCCGCTTTGTTCTTCCACATTCTGCCAGAATGATTAAGGAACTTCGGTCTTATCTCTGGCTAACACTGTGTACCCAGTGTGCTCTTAGAGACTCCAAGTCGCGCATATTAATCACGGAAAGGGGTTCATAAGGCGGGAAGGCCACCAGATTCCAGAATGTCTCCGTATTGCTGTCCTAGGTCATCCTTGCCCGGTGTCGGGGAGATGTCATTGTCCCGGGTTTACGGAGGAGGCACCTGAGGCGGGAGATGTAACAGGACCTGCCGGATTCCCAGACCTATCTCTAGCCGAGTTGGGCTCAGGTCCAGGGGGCTTGATTGTAAATCGGTCCCCTCTCCTCCATGCGGCGCTCTGAGTCCTTGGAACAAGTCCAGGCGACGTGATAGCAGACCACTCACACTTCAGAGCCTGCGGGGAATCTCCTTGACCGTGCCGACTCCCTTGGTTCCCATCATGGCCCCTGGCGCATGTGCCATGTTGCTTTATTTCATGGTGCCAGGAGGCAGTCACCCAGACCAGCAGATGGGAGGCTGTGCCTTCATTTCCTAGAAGTGGCCCTCTGGACTCCTGATGGGAACATTGTAAAACGGGCACTTAAACTTCACCCACCCTCCTTCCATCGTTCGCAGCGCAGCAGGGCCAAGGCGTCAAGTCAGAGGGCAGTGCCAAGTGCCCAGGGTTTCGGTCCGCCTCCCGGGCTTGTTCCTGCGGCTCAAGGCAGGGCCGTGATTTCTCACCTGCACCCAGCTTCCTCAGTGCAGGCTTCCCCAGGGTCCGCCTCTCACCCTCGCCCGGCCCTCGGAACTGGGCGGGACAGGGCCTGATGGACGCACAGAAGCCCGAGCCCCCGGCACCCTAGTGCTTCAGGTCATCGCCAGGGAGTGTCTTTGAAACTGATGTCAGCGTTTTTAAGTGCTTGCTTGTATATCAGGAATCGGGGGGTGGGGTGGGAAGAACTTCTCTCTAATCCCTTACTGGGAACCAGGCTTCAGGGTGCCTTTAGAAATAGGCTCACCGGTGCTGGTTTGTCCCCTGCAGCCCGTTTTTCTCCCACAATCGAAGGAAAGCCCGTTTGAGGGAGTGGCTGCTCCGTTGAGGAGACCAGAGGCCGCCTCCATCTCCGGGGCTGTCCCTGTGCCACACGGGTGTGTCTCTGCTTTGCTTCTCTCACATCCGACCCACGACAAAAGGCCAACAGGGCGGGCCAGCCCCCCGACATCAGTGCCACCGCATTCTGTCCTCGCGGTTGGTTAAGCAGGGAAGAGCCCCGTCGTGGGTCCTAGAGAAAGGACTTCAGCCCGAGTTTCAGTCTGGACTGAATCTCTGATCTGCTCTGGGCACTTTAGAAAGATCTTAACATTTGCAGTGTTTTTTATCGCTAACGTTACTTGTGCCTTCCCTGATTTTTGATGAACCGACCTCACCAGGAGAACATCTGCCTTGTTATTACTTCAGAGGACCAACTGTGACCTTGTTCGGTTCTCTCTCATTAATTTCTCCTCTTTGTTATTTGCTCTGGTTTTTGGATCTGCTTTGGGTGTGCTCTTTCCAACTCAGTTGGATGCTCAGCTCGCGGAGTCCCAGCCTTCCTTTCCAGCCTTGTATCACATTGTATGCGGGAAACGTATTTATACGTTTTACGTTTTACATTGACTGGTAGTAGAGCGCGAGATAAAAACTACTTGCAAACAATGTGGTATTTAAAGCTATAGCTTTGCTTCTATATACTCTTTTGACTGCACCCAGCAAGTTCTGAGATGCAGATCTTAATTATTATTCCATCCTCAGGATTTTAAATTTCTATTATTATTTCTTCTTTGACCCGTGATTTATTAGGGGCTTATTTTAAATTTTCAAATGCGTGTTGATGTTTTAATTTTTTAATTGTTGATTTCTAATCTTACTTTGGCGTGGTCAGAAAGTGTGGTCTGTGTGATACTGCTTATTTGAATTTTATTGAAGCCTGCTTTGGGGCCGTCTAAGAGGTCAGGGTTTATAAACGTCTCATACCTGCTTAGATGAATGTCTAGTCTTTATTTGGTACAGGGTTTATAGATGTCCAATATTTAAAACTTGTTTATGCTGTTGTTAAAATATGCTAGATTTTAATCAACTTTCCATCTGCTAGATCTATCGAGAATAATTAGAGTATTGAAATTTGCCATTATGTTGGTGGGATTGTCAGTTTCTCCCTATTTTTCCAGCAGATTTTAGAAGTTATGTACAAGAGACAATTTTATTGGATGCATGTATGTACAAATTTAGAATTTTTAAATCTACATAGTGAATTGAACCTTTTGTTATAGTGTAGGGACCCTGTTTAGGTCCACAATGTATGTTATCTTAATGTCTACTTTGTCCGCTGTTACTATAGCGACTCCAACTTTCTTTTACTGACCTTAACCTCAGGCCTCAAGGACAAGGAGGCATCCAAGAGGAAAGGACCTCCAGTTCTTCTCATCTTCAACCTCATTTTATCTGTAGCAATTTATTAAATACCCTTGGGAGTGGGTCACCACCCACTGCATTCCTGTGGCCCACCCACAGAGATGTGGGATCAAGATCAGGAACCTTCATTTCTCACAGGAATGTGAGGCCCACACAGGCGTTCCGTGGACCACACATGGAAACACGCTGGGTGTTTCTCCATCTCGGGTGAAACAGCCTTCTGTGGGGTTGAAGCGAACGCCAGTTCCCCCAACACACTCTGCAGGCCTCGGGACAGAAGCACCAGCCCTCTCCCTGCAGGCGGGAGTCCCAGATGTTGTCTGATGCAATGCTGTGTTTATTTACAGAAAGCTTGGGGCTCTCCAGAGATGTTCAACTGATAGTAAAGTCCTGTAAGCTGTCAGGGTGATGTACCCACAGCTGAACCACTCTCCCCGGCATCTTAGCAAACCTTACAGTGGAGCTTTGGGAGAGGCAGGACACAACCAAATGGGATATACAACAGACATGTCTCTGCTTTTTGATGTATGGGTTTAAGATTCTTGGCATAAGGCAGTTTAGAATGGTGGAAGCTACATACATGTCCTTGGGGGTCAGAAAGATCTGGGCTTAAATCCCAGCTCTTCTTCTGTATTTCAGCTTCAAGGGCAAGTCATGGAATCTGCCTGAACCTCAGCTCCCTTAGCTCTAGAATGAGCATGATAACACCTGCCTTAGTGTTGGGTCTGACACAGGGATACAAAGTGCTTGGCTTCATGCCTGGCCCTACGTGATACTCAAAAAAATCAGTGCCTGTTAACATGTAAAGAGTCTTGAGCTAGTGGAGGTGAGGGAGAGAGTGAGGGAGTGAGCAGTGGGCCACATTGGACCCTGGAGCTGTAGTTTGCTGACCTCCGATTTAGCAAAATAAATTACGAATAAATTTGCCTTAAATATTAAAAAAAAAAAAAATTTCTTGAGTACTAACTCGCCCTTAGGGCAGAGAATGCCCTGTACTTGTCCCCTGGGACACACCTAGGTTATACTTCCCAGCCTCCCTTGCAGCTAAAGGAGTCCTATGACAGAGTTCTGGTCAGTGATGTTGGGAGAAGTGACATGTTGCACTGCCAGAATAACCTTCCTGCTCACAGTTCCCCTCTCCTCCCCCCCTCGCTGGCAGAGAATCCCAAAGCCCTAAAAGATGGTGGGGTCCTTAGGTGGAAGGAGATCCATGCCTACAAGCCTACAGGGAGTAGAACCCCCATCTTCTGCCCCTCCAACTCATCTGCATAGGAATGTGAAGTTGATGAGAAATAAACCTTCTTGTATCAAACCACTGAGATCTGGGGGTTGTTTGTTGCAACTCTTACTTTGAGCCGTCTCTGACTAATACAACATTTTAGTACAGTTCCTGTAGACTGCAGGCACCTAATAAAATGTTAAGAAAGCTAATTCCTGCAAGATAGTCCTCTCCTGGGTCCCCACACAAGGCCACCATGACCCTGCCCACGGGTGTGTCCAAGCCTCCAGGCCCCTGGCCTCTGCAGGCGCCCAGCTCCAGCCCCTCCTGGGTCCCCCTGGAGGTCCCCCTGGCTCTCCAACGTGCTGTTTCCTTTTCTCAAAACACCTTTCCTCTTCCTTCACGAAGCCCGTCCATTTTTTACCTAAAGATGCAGCTAAGAGTTGGCTATTTCAGAAATGCCTTCCGTGGGCACCTCGGGTGCCTGGTTTCCTCCCTCTGCCTAAACACCCTCCCTGTGTGCTGACTGAGCTCGCCACTGCCTCCCCTTAGACTGCAAGTTTCTCGAGGGCGGAGACCATGCTCACTATATGTGATGAAATTACATGGCGTTTAATAAATATTCTTGACAAAATTATATAGTGCGTAATAATAAAGTTTGTGATTAAATTTTGAGCAAACAAGAAAGGACCTGAGTGACAAGTGTGACCCCTTTTATGATTTTGGTGAGGCCAACCCTGTGACCTTCATAGATTGAAATAAGCTCTTCCCCACAGTGCTGCTGCTGCTTCTTTCTTTGGCATTAATTCTATAATTTAGAGAAAACGGACATTTTAAAGTTTTGGTCTGTTGAACGTGATATAGTTGATCTAATTTGAACATGATACATTGTAGCATTTTCTCTGGCATCATTCAGCTTCACTGATACTTTGTAGCATTTTCTCTGGCATCATTCAGCTTCGCTGAACGATGCATAGTTTTCAGCGAGAAGATCTTGCACAGGCCTCACTTGTTAATTCCCAGGTACTCGCAGTTTTCTCTGCACCACTGCGCAGCGCCGCTTCTTAATGACAGCCTCGAGGCCCTGTGTCTCCCCCCTCCAGACACCCACGAAGTCCAACAAATCATGGCGGGGGGGCACACTGCCCTGTAGAAACCGCCCCCCCCTGCAGCAGAGGGACACCCTGACCCGTCTGCATGTGGGCTCTGTTGTCCTCAGAATTCTAATTTGGGGGACGCCACCTGGGACATGGAGAGGACAGGAAGGAATCGCACGTCTGGCACTCTGGGGCCATCATTTATACGTGCTGACATCCATTGTGCAGAAAAGGCTTTTCTCAGCTGTCCTGGCACTTTTAGGCACATCTGTGTCGTCACCGAGAGGCGCTCCAGGAGCAGCTGGGCAGGCGCAGGGCCGGGGCTCGGCGAGGGGCCAGACTAGCCAGTCCAGGGGCCCCGGGTACCCCTCCGGGCTCCGCGGGGCAGCACACACCGCCCACCCCCAGACAAAATGACACCTGTCCAACATTTTTCTCATTTTTTTCTTTTTAAAACTATAATGAAGAAAGAATGTTTATTTCTACTCTGTGAGAGGAAAAGGCAAAGTCCCTTGAGGTTCTTGGGGTAGCTTTTTGGAAGGACAGTGATCGGTGAGATGGCCAGTGACGACTGAGGCCATGTGTCTAGGCGAGAGCAGCTCTGTGCCCTAACTTTTCTTTCCTGGGCTTGTGATAAAACAAGGTAACTGGCGCCGGTACCTGTGTAACCAGACAGAGAAACAGCCAGGGATGCAGTGTAGGGCTTATAAGATGAACAAATAAATTCGATTTTTAAATTTATTTTTTTAAACTTTAAACAACTCTTTATTTTTTAATTACAGTTTATATACGATATTATATTAGTTTCAGGTGTACAGCCCAGTGATTAGACATTTATATAACGTACTAAGTGATCGCCCTGATAAATCTAGTACCCATCTGACACCATGCATAGTTATTGAAATATTACTGACTGTACTCCCTGTGCTGTACTTTACATCCCAGTGACTATTCTGTAACTACCAACTTATACTTCTTAATCCCTTCCCCTTTCTCACCCATCCCCACAACCCCCCTCCCATCTGGCAACCATCAATATGTTCTCTGTATTTATGAGTCTGTTTCTGTTCTGCTTGTTTATTTACTTGTTTTTTAGCCACGTATAAGTAAATCACCTGGCATTTGTCTTTCTCTATCTGAACGATTTCACTCAGCACAGTACCCTCTAGGTCCATCCGTGTTGCTGTAGATGGCAAGATTTAATTCTTTCTTATGGCTGAGTTGTAGTCTGTTGTATACATGTACCACATCTTCTTGATCCATTCACCTATCGATGGACACTTAGGTTGCTTCCATGTTCTGGCTATTGCAAACAATGCTGCAATAAACATATGGATGCAGATGTCTTTTCATTTTAGTGTTTTGGTTTTCTTTGGATAAATACCCAGAAGTGGAATTGCTGGGTCCTTCTTTGTCTCCTGTTATATAGCCTTTGTTTTAAAGTCTCTTTGTCTGGTATAAATTTGTTTGTTTGTTTCCATTTTCATGAAATATCTTTTTCTATCCCTTTACTTTCAGTCCCTGTGTGTCTTTTGATCTGAAGTCAGTCCCTTGTAGGCAGCGTATATAAGGGTCTTGTTTTCTTACCCATTCAGCCTTCATAGGTCTTTTGATTGGAGCATTTAATCCATTTGCATTTAAAGTAATTGTTGATAGACATGTATTTATTGGCATTTTATTATTTATCTTTTAATTTTTTTTTCTTTTCTTTTTCTTTTAAAGAAGACCCTGTAACATTTCTTGTAGTGCTGGTTTGGTGGTGATGAACTCCTTTAGCTTTTTCTTGTCTGAGAAGCTCTTTATCTGGCCTTCAATTCTAAATGATAGCTTTGCTGGGTAGAGTAATCTTTTCATCACGTTGAATATTTCTTGCCACTCCCTTCTGGCCTGCAAAGTTTCTATTGAGAAATCAGCTGACAGTCTTATGGGAGCTCCCTTGTAGGTAACTAACGGCTTTTCTCTTGCTGCTTTTAGGCTTCTCTTTTTGTCTTTATCTTTGGCATTTTAATTATGACGTGTCTTGGTGTGGGTCTCCTTGGGCTCATCTCTGTTCTTCCTGAGTTTGTATGTCTATTTCCTTCGCCACATTAGGGATGTTTTCCGTCATTATTTTTTCCTATAGGTTTTCAATTTCTTTCTCTCTTCTCCTTCTGGCACTCCCACGATGCTAATGTTGGTATGCTTGAAGTTGTCCCAGAGGCTCCTTACACTATCCTCATTTTTTTTTTTTTCCTGTTTTCTTTTTGATGTTCTGATTGGGTGTTTTCTACTTCCTTATCTTCCAAACTGCTGATTTGTTTTTCGACTTCATCTACTCCCCTGTTGATTCCTTGTAATGTATTCTTCATTTTAGTTAATGTATCCTTAATTTCTGACTGGTTCTCTTTCATGTTTTCTAGTTCTGTTTTTATGTTTCCTATCTATTAGTTGAAGTTCTCACTAAGTTTATCTACTGTTTTCCTAAGTTCACTGAGCATCCTTATAACCAGTGTTTGGGACTCTGCATCTAGTAGATTGATTGTCTCCCTTTTGTTTAGTATTTTTTCTGGAGAGTTGTTGTTGTTTTTTTCCTGTTCTTTCATTTGGGACATGTTTCTTTGTCTCCTTATTTTGGCTGCTTCCCTGTGTTTGTCTCTATGTATTAGATAGAGGGGCTATGTCTCCTGGGCTTGGGAGAGTGGCCTTATGTAGTGGTCTTATGTAGAGTGGCCCTATAGGACCCAGTGATGCAGCCTCCCTAGTCACCCGAGCTAGGCCCACCCAGTGTGCCCCCCCTCCCATGTGGGCTGTGTGCACCCTCCTGTTGTAGTTGAGCCTAGATTGCTGTTGACACCTCAACAGGGAGGATTTACCCTCAGGCCAATTCACTGTGAGGACTGGTTGCAACCATCATGGAGGGTCAGCTATGCAGGAGCTGACACCATGGAGCAGGACTTACTTCAGTGGGGCTCTGGTGCCTCCTGAGTTCACACCCTTGAGTTTGTCGCTTGTGGAAGTGGTTGGGTGGTACTTCAACATTGTCTGAAGCTATCCACTGGGTGCTCTGGCTCTAGGGCCTCTCGGCATGAGCTACAAAGCAAATGGCTGCTACTTGAGCTGCCTTGGAGGTGCCCAGGGGAGGCCGACCTGTGAACCAAAGCCAGCTGCAGCTAGTGGTGGGCCTGGGCCATTTAGTGAGAGGTGTGGGGCATGCCAAGGCCAGATGCTGCTTGTTTGAGAGATTTCAGGAGAGCTCAAAGCATGAGCTGAGAGAGGCCGTTTGTATGGAAAAGCCAGTGGAAACCGCTTGGGTGGACCTGTAAGTTGGGTGAGGCAGGGTCTCAGGAAATCACAGCAAGGGTGAACAGTGATAGCCAGGTTGATGGAGACTCAGATACGGTGCCTACCTCGCACTCTGAGGTGAGAGGGCCCAGAAAAGGAACAATGGCGTCTGCCAGTACTTCTGTTTGAGAGAAAGCTGGCTCCCAGCTCTCACCCTGATGCCAGACAATTAAGTTCTTCCTTGTAGTCCCCAGTGCCTTTCAACCTGCTGCCCAGCCCTGGAGCTCAGAGCAAGTCTATCGGCAAGTAAGTCTGTGCATGGGCCCTTTAAGAGGAATGCCTGGGACACCAGCAGCCCTCCGTCTCCCTCAGCCTCAATCCCTACTGATTTTTACAGCCAGAAGTTATGGGGACTTTTCTTTTCGGCATTGGAACCCTGGGCTAGGGGGCCTGGTGTGGGGCTGGGATTCCTTGCTCTTCAGGGGGGACCTTTGAAGGGGAGATATGATTCCTGATTTTTATTTGCTTTATGTGGGTATGTTCCAGGTCTGCCCCTCTTACCAGTCTCATGTGGCTTCTTCTTTGTATCTTTAGTTGTAGGACTTCTGTTCAGCTAGGTTCCAGGCAGTTCTGAATGATGGTTGTTCTGTAATTTTGATGTGGTTGTCTGAGGAGGCGAGTACCACGTTTACCTATGCCACCACCATCCTGACCAGAACTCCCTGATTTTAAAACACTCTTACAGTTTAACTCTAAAAACTATGTTTAGGAAATTAAAAATGAAAGTCGGGGAATGAGCATGGTGATTACTGTTGATTTTTTTCTAAAAGCTTGGGTCCTAGTCTCTGACTAATTAGTGAAGCATCCGTGGTGGAAAGGGTGCTGATCCAGTACCCAGGAACCCGGTTACTGTGCGCGGTTGGGGGCCACGGGCAACGTCTTTGGACCACTGCTTCCTTATCTGAGGAAAACAGTCCATTGTCACTTGATTTCCAAGGTTCTCTACCTCTATCATTTCTACAGCAGTTTGTTTCCAGGTCCCTAACTTAAAACCTAGAGGTGTTAGTTTCCAGAAGTGAGGATGGACTCTCCCCCAGGACTGCTTTCTTTCTGGCCGGCCTGCTGCGCTGTGAGAGATGCCCACAGGAGGAGAGGGGAATGGACACGTGGGTGTCGCTGGCACTCTGAATCAGGGACCCATGCTGCCTTCTCTCATGTTTGCTCGAGACCCTGAGCCTGTGGAGAGCCTGAGGAGGGGCCGTGGGTTGGCCATCCACACAGTGGAAGCCTCCCGAGGGAGGCAGCGGGGTGAAGACCTGACTTCAGAAATGAAAATGATTATTTTGATGCCAAGCCCTGTCTTATGAGGCAGGCGACCTCCCAGTAGGATTGGTATAGGGCAGGAGCAGGGGAGATGACCCAGTGACAGGTGAGTCTGTCCATTTTATCAGCAATCACTGGGCCAGAAAGTTTTAGAGAATAATATGGAAAAATAAATGAGCCTCACAAGCCTGTCAATAGCCACGCCCTTTAGTCTCAATTAGATGGTTATTTAACACAGACTAAATCTTTAACTGAAATGTTAAAAGAATGAAGTATTTTAAGTAATTCTGACAAGATTGTATCTGTTTAGGGGTATGTAACATTTCTTTTATGGGTTTTGTTGTTAACTTATCTTGTATTTATTTCTAAGAAATTCTAAAAATAAGTGTGGGAAACTATGTCTTCTAGTTTCCTAGAAAATAGTTCAGAGAAAAAATTCGGAGGCTTCAAATAATGTGAGCAGTAGGACCCGTGCCTTGTCACAGTGTTTACTGTTACTGTACGGAAAATAGCAAACCAGCGGACGCGCTCTCCCCGCCCAAGTGGTTGGAGAGTTTCCCTTCTTGGTCGGTGTCGGCTGTGTTAGCAGTTGTATGTTGAGAAATAATTGTTTACTTCTTGGCTTCCCAAGGCAGATGTAGGAGTTTCACATATAAGACGTAATTAGTATGTCAGAGCGCGGCATGCAATTCTATTTCATGCGCAGTGGAAGTCTGTATCACCCGTTTGTGCAACACAGAGGCAGACTGGTAAAAGGGTGCCTTCCGTGAGATGCCATCGGTGCCGTGGTCCGGCGTGAGAGGCCCAGGTCAGGCCCGTGTAAGAGGCAGATGCTCCGGCGCCTTGTCAGGTGTCTGGCCGGAGGAGAGGAAGCGAGACGGAGCGTGAGCCCGGGTGCTCAGGACGATGGGACCCGTGGGACGGTGTCGTGTGCGTGACGTCCGACGGCTCTGAAAGTCCTTGCTGTTAGTGTCGTCGGGTGTCTGGAGTTAGAGCCCGTGTGTCATAGCTCAGGAGGCTAAGGCGATTGCGGCCTCCCGAGAGAAGACAGGACACCCGTGACCCGGTCGGCGCCGACCCCGGGCAGGGCAGGGAGGCTCCCTGGGGACGCGGCTCCTCCGTCCGTGCTCTCGGCAGCGCCCTGCTGGACGGCGGTCGCGGCTCAGATGCCCATCCAGCCGTGGCTGATCCCCTGCGTGCGCACGGGGCGGCTCTCATTTCACCCGCCCTGCCAGCTGGAAGCGGGCAAGGCCACAGCCCAAGACGAGACAGCGCGCGTGTCCCGGCCCCTCTGGCAGGATGTGAGCCCACGCCGCCGAGACACCAGTAGAGGGGCGAGGCGCCGGACGCCCCCGTGCCAAAGAGCGCAGCAGGTGGGTGGGACACGGGATCGTGGAGGAGGCTGCGCTCGCTGTGGATGATGTTCTGGAAGCGGTGCTTTGCAGACGTGTATGAGAAATGAGTTTCCTTTCATTGTTCTCAAGTGAGTGTTTCAGAGCAAACACGCATAGGGAAGCCGCTTGGGTAATTGAAAATATTAGAATCCCGGCCCCGGCCCGCACGGCTCACCGGTGAGATCACTGTGCCCCCACTGAGGGGTCACAGGTTCGATTCCCAGTCCTGGGCACGCTCCTCGGTTGCAGTTTTGACCCCTGGCCCGGTCAGGGCGTGTGTGGGAGGCGACCAGTGGATGTGTCCCTCTCCCATCGACGTGCTCGTGTCCCCTTTGCCGGCTTCTCTGCCACCGCATTTGAACACACTCAAGTGCATCTTCTCAGTGGGACCCCGTCCCGACGCCCACGTGTCCTGGCCACCGAGGACACCTGCTTCCCCTCCCAGGCGCTTCTGGAAGAGCTCATTGCCTCCTGTGGCCTCCGCCCTCTCCCCTCCTTTCTCCCCTCCACCCGGCGTGACCCCTCCGTCCCCACCGTTCCCCGGACTCAGCCCCACCAGGGCCTCCGGCACCCCGGCCGCCGCGCGCGACCCCCTCGTTCCTGGTCCGTGTGTAGCCGCGGGACCCGAGCCGTTGCGGGCCGCGCGTCCTGGTCCTGCCCGCCCGCTCCCTCGGGCCTGCCCTGTGCAGCCTGCGGCGGGGCCAGCGCGGGCACAGCTGGGCGCAGCTGGGCCCATCTGCCGTCCCGCTCCCTTCCAGGACCTGTAAGCGACCCCGTTGGTAAAATGTTGAAGCAACTTGGGCCGATTATCAGGGCTTTCATCATCTGCTCCGTCCGCATTCTTTCCAAGCGCCCGCCTGGAGCACACGCTCTCGGGAGCTTTTCCTCTGCTGCCTTCGTCTCGCTGTTGGTCTTTACTTTCCCAGCGACACCCCGTCTGGAACCAACACAGCCCTCGAGCCTGACAGCGTGTTGGTGTTTTCTCCCCGAACGTCCGCCTTGACTTGTTCAACCCTCTTACCGAGGCCAGAACTCGTTCGCATTTCAGGAAATCAGGTAAATGAGGCCGCTGCAGCTGCTGCTGTTCCCCAGGCCCCCAGGAAGACCTTTAACTCACTCGTGGGTCAGGGAAGCCGTATCAGGCCGCACGGCCGTGTGGGCCGCCCGCAGAGCGGTCCCAGCGACACGCTGCGGCTCCCGTGGGCCGCGGCACAGCATTTTCACCCCCGCCCCCGGCGTCCGTCAGCGGCTGAGTGGGTGAGGCCACGGAGTCCCATGCAGCCACGGAGGAGGGTGAAGCCCTACCGCGCGCAGCAGGCACGGGCCCGGCGGGCACTGTGCTGAGGGAGAGATCGGACGGCCGGCCGGTGATCTCACCTGTACGTGGAACCTAAAACGCAAAGCGAAAGGACAGCAGAACAGAAACAGACTCAGATACGGGGACATTCCGACGGTTGCCAGGTGGAGGGGGCGTCGGGGGCGGGTGAGAGAGGGGAGGCGTCAAGTACTAATTGGCAGTCACAGAGCAGCCGCGGCGTGGAAAGCACAGCACAGGGAGTACAGTCAGTAATGCCCTAATAACTGGGGTCGGATGGGTGTGAGGTCTATCGGGCGATCACTGAGTCAGTTATATCAAGTCCAATCGCTGGGCTGTACGCCTGAAACGAATATAATGTTCCATGTCAACTGTAATTGAAAAAATTTTAAAAATTACCTAAAAAAAAAAAAGAATTGTGCATCTTAGTTTTAAAATTATGTTTGTGTTGAAAAGGAGAGAATGCCCTAGACCAGAGTGTCACCTTGACTGTCTTTCTCTTGGCTCAGGCTGGGCCAGACAACGGAAAACAGACCACGGCTGAGACTGTAGTAGTGACGTTGACACTTCCCCCAAGCCGCTGGTTCTAAGGGCAATACGAAACTTTGAGAGCAACGCTTCAAGAGAAAGAAAACCCCACTGCTATGATCCCAACATTGTTTTTTGTTGTTTTTTTTTTTTGCATTATACCAGTGGCAGAAAATTTTAGAGCAAAATGAGGCACTACTCAACGGCCAAAATTGATGGCGATAGCTCACGTACTAAAATGATAGTTTAATGAAGTCTATGTAATTATTAATGTCTGTTTATTTAAAGGAGAATGACAGGCTGGAAGGCCATCCTGAATGATGCAATCCTTGTGCCCTGGAGCTGGGACACTCGGAGTGCAGCCCAGTTCCGACCCGCCTTCGGTTGGGACATCCTAAGGACTGTGGGACGGGCACTGCTGGGCAGGGCGAGTGTGTGTGTGTGTCCTAGAAACACTATTCAGTTATACAGACAACAAAGCTGTGTCTCCACTTTGGGTCCAATAATTATAAACTTCACAGTCACAACAGGGAAATGTTCACAAAGCTTCGATGTCGAGGTGGAATTTAATCAATAATCTTGTTGTCCTTGAAGCTCTCTACCAAAACTCCTGGCCAGAACTTTCCTAGGATTATGTGTTTTCTCCAGTCCCTTTTCCTGATTCTCACCCATTAGAAATTTTATAAAAAGAAATGTGTTGTCAAACCCCACATATTCTTGCTTGTGGTCACATGCACACCGAGGGAACAAAACGCGGGAGATGCGAGCACAAGGCGGGGAGGCAGAGGGCGCTGGCCCGGGGTTTGGCCGCGAAGGCGCTTGGGTTTGGCTCTGCGGTTTTCTTTGTTTGGCTCCGTTTATCGTTTTTGCCCCTCGGGCGACTCGTTGACTTATCCAGACAGTAGCTCTTGCTCTTCTCGTTGGCTTAGCCGTTGTCATGTTTCTCCTCCCACACTTTCCATCGCCGGTCTGCCCCTCTCCTAACCGAGCAGAACTGTTTACTGATACAAGTATCCTGGTGTCTCTACCGCTCATTCCATGTGCACGGAATTGGAAGATACCGGACAGGAAAGCACGGACCTTTAACACGGTCTGTTCAGCGTCTCCAAATTTGACGTGCAAACAAAACTAAGGCTCAGAAGATTCTAGAATGACGTGGTAAAGTCAGAAAGGTGGTGAAAAGATTAGAGTATGGCTTTCTAATATTTATATCAAAATCAGTGATTATTTTTTTTTTTTTAATAATTTAAAAAAAGACATGTTAAACTGGGAAAATGCCCAAGATTTAAATTCTGCAGGCTCGCTTTAGCTGGTTTGCTCAGTGGTTAGAGCACCAGCCCTCAGACGGAAGGATCCCGGGTTCGGTTCCAACCAAGGGCACATGCCTCGGTTACAGGCTCGATCCCCGGCCAGGGTGCACGCGAGGGGCAACCAATCCATGTGTCTCCTTGTTTCTCTCTCTCTCTCCCCCCCCCCCCATTCCACTCTCTCAGAAAAGCAATGAAAATAATATCCTCAGGTGATGATTAGACGAGATCGGGCACGTTCAGGGTGGTAGGGCCGTTGACTCCTCAGGTGCTGATTAAATAAATAGACAGAGAACTTCTGCAGGCGACTCTCCTAGTCCGGGCAAGCTGGTCTTTATGTGGCCCTGTTCCTGGTGTTTCATCAGCGCGGCAGCGATGTCATAAGAGTGGATGTCATTAGGAAATACATAGGCTCCTGGCCGAGTCTCAGAGGCGTGCGTGTTACTCCCCGCTCTGACCAGACTATGAAAACCCCTGGCAGCTGCGGTTTCCAAGTGGAGAGAACGTGTTACTCATAACTTCGAAAGACAGAAACGAAAACCTCGTAAGATGTAACGGGCCCTTTCCTCCTTGCTGAAATTCCTCTGCAGGGAATGCCTCGGGGACAGTGATACGTATCAGGACTCCGTGCCATCTCGAGGGGCAGATTTCTGAAAGGGACTGGGGGCCAGGTGTCCCCGGAGAGGCCAGCGGTTAGCAGTTGGGCGTCACCTCATGCCCTGCCCGGGAGGTGGGCGGAGGGTGTCTGTCTTTCTTTCCTAAGAGCAGATAGGGAAGGTCATGTGTTCACTGTCCTCGACGTACCAGGGGTACCACGGGACATTTTTCTCAAATAAAAAGTGAATATGTTCTTCCATTCGTTCAGTAGGCCGACTTGTCATTTGTTGATGGTTTCCTTTGCTGTGCACAAGCTTTTTAGTTTGATGTAGCCCCATTTGTTTATTTTTTGTATTGTTTCTTTTTCCCTGAGGAGATATATCAGAAAAAATATTGCAAAGAGAAAATTTTACAAGGCAGAACAATTTTTAAAAGGCATTCCTTCTAATACCCCACTAGGACCTGATGTTACTCTAAGGGAGATTATTACTTGAGTGGTAGCCCATAAGGACAGATGCTCAGCAGACCCGCGTCAGGGAGTGTCCACTGCGAGGTGTGGATTTGGGGCATTAGGTGTTATGGTTTATACTGTAAAGCAGGTTCCACAGAAGCCGACTGCTCTCTCGCACTCGGGGCCGGCCTGGGTCTCTGACAAAATGAGAGTCGGATATTGTGCGTAACTAAATGAATGGTGTTTTAGAGGGAAATTAGATGCGTATATTGTCTTAAACACTAGTAGTTAAAAGTTATCCTACCATACCTTCGAGGCTTAACATATATATCGAAACATACATTTAATTAAGCTTAAGAAAGAAGCAGTTTAATGTAAATTTGTTTATTTTCTTTTCTTAAATTATGTCTTTACGACTCTTAGGAGTAGCGATAGAGACCCCTTGTCAGCAAAGAGATACTTTAATGTCCGTTTTTAGGCATCATTTTTCTACCAATCTGGAGAGCTGAGCCAGAAAGTGGGTTAACATGATGTGGACGGGTCGGGGCAAAGAGAGCACCGGAAACACCTTACCTCTGGGCCTCTGAGTGGAAAATTCTGAAGGACCTATTTATATCAGTAGAAGCTATTTAATCTTCTGAATTAAATAAGACATTCATTTTAGAATTATTTTATAGTCCAAAAGCTCATTTCATATGATTTTTTAGATGTGGAAAGTTTAATATGCTAATGTAGGTAGTATGCGATTAGAACCAAAGTATGCTAATTCCCAATTTTATCTAACTTAATTAGTACTTAACAAAGGAAATGAAAATTCAGACTCACTTTCTCACTTACCTGACTGCTTTTCGCAACTCAGGTACAGCTCGGGTGATAGAGCCAAAGCCCTTCCTGCTGATGACGTAAGAGAGCGCAGCCTCAGGCTGGCAGGCCAGCTGGAAATTAGGGTGGGAGGTTCCCCAGAAGCAGGGGAACCACAGGAAGCACGAATCCCGGAATCTGAATATAACCTCTTCCCAGATCCCACAGGTGACCGCCAGATGGGCAGGTTGTACAAAGCAGCCGCCAAGAACCATAAAACTGAGCTGAGTTATCAATTGCTTTACATCACAGGGTGTCAGAGTTCGCAGTTTAAGTCCAGACAAGTTAAGTTCCTACCTTAACAAAAGCCTACAGTCATTGGAAGAGCACACCAGGAGTCAGAGAGGCTGAAGTGACCATTACCCGCCAGCTTTCAGCCCTGTCCTGTGACATCTCAAGCCAGCAGGACGTAGGAAGAACAGGACATGTGGCCCTGCCGGGGAACGAGACGGTGGGCAGAGAGGGCGAGGGCAGCCGGTAGGGACTGACTCTCGCGGTCGCAGGTGTTGGATCCGGTCCCCACTGACCTCAGGAAGGCTATAAACACAGTCAACCAATTAAACAACATTCAAAGAATTAGAGGCAAAATGGCCTTAATGAATAATAGAGAATCTCAACAGGGAAACAGAAACTTACACATGGACATTCTAGAGCTGAAAATACAATAACCTGAGGGGAAAATTCACTAAATAGGCTCGATAGCAGGTTGGAAACAGCGGAAGGAAGAACACGTGAGCTTGAAGGCAGATCCACAGAAATGCCCTAGACCTGAGGAAGGAAAAAGATCTAGAGGAGCAGCCCCTCAGGGCCCGGGAGGGCGGTCTCAGGCGCCCCGCCCCCGAAGCCCCAGTTCTGCCGTGCGGTGGGCTCCGGCTCGGGCTGGAAGGGCAGCAAGGGAGACCCGCACTCCGCCGCGGGGACGCGGTCGCCGGACCCGGGTTTGCCTGGGCTAAGAGTGTAAGGGGCTTATCTCTATCTAGAGAGACGTTCTTGGTTGGTGTTTTTGCATTTTTACTCATTTCCTAAATTTCATGGGAAACTAAATATCGTTGAAAGACTTCTAAGAAGACAGTCTCCACCCCCCACCCGCAATCATCTCCGATTCCCCACTAACGATTATTTCAGACGTAGCCGTCGGCAGAGCACCCACTCGTCCACCCCATTCCGAAAGCTTTCTGTACACAGGGCGCTCAACCCTGGAGACCCCTCCTCCGCCCTCCTGGCCGTGCTCGCTTCTTTTCCCTCGTGGAACTCTTTCCCACCCTTCTCATCTATGGCTTTACATTCAGTATAGAATTTCTTTGTTTTCCCAAAGCGGGTGTAGTTTTACATTTTTTCTGCGATACATAAAAATAATACATTCTCCATGCAAAGAAAACACAAAAAATGTGTGAAAACAAAATCACCTGTCGTCCAACCGCTCAGAACTTTTCAATGGCCTTAATGGGTGCCCCTTTCTTCTGATATTTACACATATATGTTTAAATACAGGGTTTTTTTTACATCTATGGAATCACATGCCTTGTTTTATAATCTGATTTTTAAATCTACTGCAATGTGAATTTCCTTCCATTTCAATAAATATAGACCACTAGCCGATTTCAGTCACTCAGCAGAGAAAGCCGAATCCCCAGCTCGGGGCAGCGATGGAGGGAGAAGGGCATTTGGGGGGAGCAACAAAAACAAACAGACAGACTCTCACCTTAGATGTGGGGGCCGAAGTGCAAGTGCCCGCAGAACGGTGGCACCTCTGCTGTCTTCCGCCACCCGCCACTCATGTCACCTCTTTCTCCCACTCGCAGAATCCCTCTTGTCCTTAGACATTCTCGGTTATTTAGGGAAATCGTAGACATTTTAAGAAGAGTAACTGCATGTCTTCACTGCAGAGAAACAAATGGCTTGAACTTCTGAGATCGAGGGTGCGTCGTGAAGACGTCAGTCAACGACCAGGCACTATGATTACTAAAGTAGACCTGGTTTTTCCTTTCTCCCAACTTCACAAGCTCAGACAAGAGGGCATCTACTTAAGGGACATCTGTCCATCATGTTTTGACGTTTACTTACTTAATCGAACATTAAAGCATGGCTGTTAGTAACCTGGGAGAACAGCTTATCTGACAGGTGCGGCCCTATAAGCCTTTTATCACACAGGAGTGCCTCTTCTTTTTAAAATATTTTTATTGGTGCAGGCTTGCCTGCATGGGTCGTGCCAACCACACCAGTGGGAGCTCTCTGTAAATACTCGAAGATTAGGTTTTGTACCTGCAGCTCATCATGATGGTTCTTGCATATCATAAAAACACTAATTTTTGATATTAAGATAAATGCCATCTGCTTCTGTTAAACTTTTACTATGACTAGAATTAATAGTGACATCCTTGCCTCTGGTGGAGACCCAACCCAAATTACTTTCTCTATGATTACAATAATTTTTAACCATTACTGGGCTTCGTTATAGTGTCTTCCTATTGATTTGAGATGGAACCTACCCATGGAGGTCAACAGGAATTGTTTTGGCCAATGATAAATGTAGCCGGGGGCACCCCACACCCCAGCTCAGACTAAAGGCCTAAGTGATGTTTTTAACACCAATGACGAGTCCAATGGCTACTGATTTTGCCCTACGAGCTGATTAGAAATGGTTCCGTTTACAACCCACTCTTAGAAAATCAAAACAGAGGCACACAGGTCTTGTCATTTAACACCAGAGATTCCCTTCTCTCTCAACAATACAAATAATGGTGAGTAGGATTCCTCGTGGCCTTGCCTAAAGCCAAATACTGTGATGTCCTCTAAGCTTAGGAGCTCGTAGGTGCTGAACAAGACCACTGTGGAAAAGCCAGCTGCCAGTCCTCAGGGTCCATTTCCTGGGGTTCCAGGAGCAGGCAAACCCCCTTCTGAGTGTCCAAGTCTTTTGTGTACCTGCTTTTTTAAAATTTTTTGTTTTACTTATTTAGTACTTTAGACCTCTGTATACTGAAGATATTCTGCTGGTTTTAAGGATAATTTAGAAATCAAAACTTTAAAACATGTCTAATAGGAACTTGCCCCAGCGTTTATCATTACAACTCAAACTCATGTAATGTCTATTTGGATTTTAACAACCAGGAAGAGCTAAGAAAAGCCCTTGTTTGGAAACCTTTCCAAAGTGTCCATTTAGGCTAGAGTTGTGCTTTCTGCAAAATGAAGCAATGTAATCCTTCCAGCTTTACAAAAACAGTTGCTTGAGTCTTTTATCAAGTTGGCTTTCAGCTCCGGCCGAGGGGAGTAATTCTTTGTGTAAAAGTGACTTTGGCGATAATGAAGAATAGAATGTGTACACGTGGATTTATGAACATTTAAAAATAATTTAAAAAATCTTTGCATGTGTACACTTAAAAAAAGATGCCTCACTTGTTCTAGATAGATTGCCTTAGGAAAAAGACATGAACATTTATGTCTTTGTAAATTTGACAAGAGGTGGTTTTCGGTTTCCCTGGCACTACAGGTTTCTGGTACTTTATTTAAGGAAAAGGGCCTCCGCCTAGGATGCTCACTGGCTTCGGTGTCTGCTGATCTCTCTTAAACAGCAAAAACAGATTGTAGCCCCAGAGCTGTTGTGACAGCAGGCAGCGAGCTCAGAGCTGCTTAGGAAAACCAGCCCGGAGTCACAACCATGCCTTTGAGCTTTGTGACTGCAGTGTTTGCTCCCCCTGGAAACGTGTGTGTGCGCGTGGAGGGCGCGCATTTCCTTACAGGTACATAATTTTTTAAGTTAATTTATTTCGTACTCTTAAAAGATAGCAGGTTTCCGGTCACAAAATCAGAAGCCAGGCTAGGTATTTCAAGCAGGAAGGGATTTAATAGAAGGGTTTGCACTGCGGCTGTGTAGGAAGGGCTAGAAAGCAAGGAGGGGAGAGGTCAGGAAGGACAGCTCCTGCGGAAGCCCCCCGACCGCTCCACAGCGTTCCAGATCCTGTGGCCCCTTATCCCTTTGCCACATGGGGCGTGGGGGGAAGCAGTGACGAGCACTGGCTGACTCCCGCAGCCACTGACCGCTGTTGTCACTGCCACGATTGGAGCCGGAGCTGTGGCCATCGCCGGGAGAGGAATCCCCACCTCCCTCCCTGCTACCTTCTGATCTTGCACTAGCTCCCCCTGCTGGCAGAAGCGGAACAGAACCCTGCTGGCAAAGGATTCTGGGAATTGTAGTTTCCACAGCTCCAGCTCCCGGGATGCAGAACAGAGCACAGAGGCAGGGCATATGTGGCCCTCATAGCACTTTAGACGGCATCCTAGTACTTTAGAAAACATTAAGTTATAGCATTTTAACCATTCAGACGTTTGTTTTTAATTAGTTTCATTTTAATATGAAGTGTGAAAAGTCATTTTGCCAGTTTCTCTTGTGGGAGTGAAAAGATAATCCGTTTTATGTTAAAGAATATTGTGCAGGTTAAAATAGTAGGGGGGCATTTTAGTTGACGCAATTCAAAAGCAGCTGAACACATGCAATAAAGCGATTGCTCTTGCTTGGCCTTGCTGTGCTCTCTGTGAAAGCTTGCCTGTATCCCTAGCTGACCCAGTGATCTGAGATACAGCTGGAGGAAGCAGAGTCTGCACTGTGGTATTTATATTTGACACTGGTTGGTGTTTTTCTGAAGCAAAATGTTTTCTCTGGCAGGGAAAGTACCTGTTTGTCTTCGGAAATTTTATGTACTTTTATTCTAGGTGCATTCTTTTCATGTTTAATTCCGGTGGGAAATTATTTCAGATAAACAATCATCTGCAAGTTTACATAAAATAAAATTATCACACCTTGAGAAACCAGTGTTTGCATTGATGACAAAGCGCTCCTAAATGACCACAGTTGCTTCTACTACACACATCTGTCAATCCTTTTACTTTTTAAAATCTCCATTAATCTCAGCAACACTGGAGACAGGCCAGTGATGACTGTCCCCCACTTTCCCCCCAGCTATGTTAGGTGGCAGGTCACTAGCTGTAGAACCCAGGCAAGAGTTGGGCTCTGTACATAAATGTGACAGTTTGCTTAGGAATATGCATGTATGAGACGATTCCTGCTGCAACCACTTTCATTTTCATGCTCCAGTCTGCGGGGGCCTGCGGGGGAAGCGCCGACTGGACGTAGGCGAGGCAGCGCTGGGGTGGGGGGTGGGCGGGGGATACTTTTAAGGGAGTCGGTGTTCAGAGCCTCAGCTCGAGTGTGTTCAGGGTGGATCTGCGGGGCAGTGCGGGCGTATCGAGGGAGGAGGTCTTATTCCTGGTGTCCTCCCGCTTTTCGAAAGGACCTGCCCCTCGCGTCTCACTAGGACACACTGAGGGAGCTGAAACCTGCGGAACCCACAGGGACACTGTGGAACACTGGTTTGGGCGTTAAGAAAGTAATTAAGAAAGTTAATGACCCTTATGACTTGATTGAACAACTTTTTGTAAGTCTGGCGGTTGCCCTTTCTTTCCTTACAGCCAGATTGTAGGCCGACTTAAGCGGCGTGTGGATCGAGTGAAAAGTAGAACTAACTTCGATGATAAGATTGCTGGGTGAGCCTGGCATGCATCTGAAGGCGGCAGAAGGATTGAGCAACATCACTATGACAAACTCTCTCCATTCCCACTAATTTTTCTATATTGACAAGGTTTCTTGGCACTTAAATTTATTAAAAATGAAAAACAGGAATAGAATTGCTGTTGAGCCCTAATTTGTTCTGGTGATAAGCAACTTCATCTACGGGCTACGTGGACCCGCAGGAAACGCCAGGCTTGCTTGACATTCCTCTAGAAGCGGAGAGCTGCACTTCCAACCAGATTTCACTGCTGCGTGATAACACTTCTCAAAATTCATTGTACGGCCGGGCGGCTCCGTTGGTTGGAGCATCGCCTCGTACACCAAAAGGTTGCGGGTTCGATTACCAGTTGAAGGCCGTACCGGAGGCAACTAATTGATGTTTCTCTCTTCTGTCAATGTTTCTCTCTCTCCCTCTCTCTCTGAAATCAGTAAACATATCTTCTGGTGAGGGTTAAAAAAATATTCATGGTATCTTATGTTTTTATCAATTATGGTCTTAAAGTAACTGCAATTATAACCTAATCAGAAAACATTCTAATATTTAGAAACTACATTTTTAAATAGAAAAAAAAAAATTGCCCTAGCTGGTTTTGCTCAGTGGTTAGAGCATCAGCCCAAGGACTGAAGGGTCCTGAGTTCGATTCTGACCGAGGACATATCCCTCAATCGCAGGCTCAACCCTGGGCCCTGGTCGGTGCTCAAGCATGAGGCAACCAATTGATTTGTCTCTCTCACATCAATGCTTCTCTCTTTCTCTCTCTCTCTCCCCTCCCCCTTACACTCTCTCTGAAAAGCAATGGAAAAAAATCTCCTCGGGTGAAGATTAAAACTTTTTAAAAATTAAATGTTAATTTATAGACATAATTTATTATACACAAAAATATGGTGAGGTAGATAAATAAACATTATTATTTACCTCACCACCTATTAACATAATACACATTAAGACATCAAATATTAGGTTTTAAGTATGTGAGAAAGAAAATAAGAATTTAAAGGGAAAAAGAATTGACGCCAAATTTTCAGGAATTGAAGAACTTGTCTTTACTGGGTGGCGGTGGGCGTCAAGGGCGTGGTGTTTAGACCACTGGGCACAGCTGAAGGAACGACAGAACACCGCTGCTTGAAATTGTCAGTATTTGTAGCACGCTAGAAATTGCACCCTTGGCAGTTATTGAAACTGACAGAGAAAATATTTATAAATCAATGTGAAAAGATGCCCGTGATCGATTTTTTAAATTTTATTTAAGGAGTATGTGAGCAAAAACGTTGGGAGCTCGCCGATCCACGCGAAAGGTAAGAGGTGTCCTGAGCCTTGTGCGCCCCTGTCTTGCAGTTCGACCTCGTGTGCGCCGACGCCTGGATGCTGGACCTCACGCAGGCCGTCCTCAACCTGGGCTTCCTGGCCGGCGCCTTCACGCTGGGCTACGCTGCGGACAGGTGACAGCGCCGCCAGGAGACGCTTGTGTCAGCTGCTGGAAAAACGTTCTCACTCAGTGCAGAAAGCAGCGCCACCTCCCCTTCCCGCGCCGGTTCCCTGGGACCCAGCCCTTTCCCCCTAAGCCCCGCTCCCCTCTCCTTGGACTGACCGGGCGCGGCTGCTCGGGGGGTGGAAGCGCCCGCGTCTAAGGTGGCCTCCCCCCTCTGTCCCCCAGGTACGGCAGAATAATCGTCTACCTCATATCCTGCTTCGGCGTCGGCGTCACCGGTGTGGTGGTGGCCTTCGCGCCCAATTTCCCCGTGTTCGTGATCTTCCGCTTCCTGCAGGGCGTGTTTGGAAAGGGGACCTGGATGACCTGCTACGTGATAGGTGAGACGCGGCCGTGTCTGCTTGGGAAGCTGGGTAGGTGGCGAGCGGTCAGCCCGTCGCCGTCGGGCAAGTGGTGAGGCTTCGGGCAGCAGCAATAGTTTCTGCACACAGGAGGGTGCAGGGGCCGGATCCTGACCCTTTAGAAATTGAAATGCCGCCTTACATTGGGGGCCAAATGTGAAATATCACAAAATACTGGATGACCACTTTCTACCACTGCCATACTATTATCACATGATTTTTTTGCTTTGCTTTATTAGAGATTAATTTTTATTAAAGTGTCAGTAGTTCCTTGAAACATTTTTCAGGAATTCTCTGTGGATTTCTGTGATCTGCTTTGCGATGACACTCCTTCTGTATAAGTGGGGGACTTCTCATCACGTCCGAGATGTGACCTGCAAGTGAGGAGTTCATTTGTGACCCTTTGCTATCTTCTGTAACTAGAAAGTTCGATCTTCTGGGGATGAAAGGGAGAAAGCCTCCCTTCGCCCTTTGCTCATGTTACTGGGAAAGTCCTGGCTGCCACCTTTGGCTCTGTGTCCAGTGGTGCCTGGACCGGTCACCTACGCTGAGTCATGGTGGACTTGTGACCAGGGAAATTTGAATGTTCCTCTTTGATGGTCACTCTAGAGCTTTGGGCCTCCGCTCTCTTCTGTTATGCTGGACAGTTCTTCCCCACACAGTGCCCGCTTTGGAGACCCCTTGAAAGTATTTTTATGGGGAAAAAGGAGAGAAAGTATTAGGAGGGCTGACTGTCGCTGGCTGGGGTGGAAGGGATAATTTTGAAATGTGAAGCATCTTTAAGGAGACCCACGTCTAGTGAATTTTAAAAGTCGTGATCTTCAGGCAAGAAGAAGGTGGCATATCCCAGGATGATCAGAGTAGAATCAGCGACAGATAGAAACGGATTCGGGCAGTGGGGGGAGGAAGGGATGCCAGCAACAAAACTCCCCAGGATTTTTAAAGAAATATCACACACACAGAAAGTCCAGCACTGTGGGGAGAATTATCATTTGATAGAAACTCTCTTGTGATAGTGAAAAGATTTGTAGAGTCTCTAATATTCATAACGAATCTCCCGAAGACACTCTAATACTAATGTTTTTAGAGCAATGATAAAATCTAGTTATTATAGTTATGTTTTCATGATTACAATGACCTTCCAACACAGTCGTCATGGAAGCTTTCCCAGACCGGCACCTGCGGTCCCTGTACGCCCAGGAGGATGCTGGGCTGGGCAAGCAGAGCGTGGAGGGCCTGGGGGCTGGCGGGGAAGTGGGCGCAGCGCCGGGTTACCCGGGAAGCGCATCTCCATCGCATCAGCTGCGGGCCAGGACTCGGAGGGCCTGCAGGCTCTAGCAGGGCCCAGGACTCGGAGGGCCTGCAGGCTCTAGCAGGGCCCGGGACTCGGAGGGGCTGCAGGGTCTAGCAGGGCCCGGGACTCGGAGGGGCTGCAGGCTCTAGCAGGGCCCGGGACTCGGAGGGGCTGCAGGCTCTAGCAGGGCCCGGGACTCGGAGGGGCTGCAGGCTCCAGCACTGCGGGCGACGGGGCGGGTGCAGTGTCTCTGCTTGTCCTGTTGGAGACCATCTGGAGCTTCCCAGACTCTGTCTTTGTTTCCCTCAGTGACAGAGATCGTGGGCTCAAAGCAAAGGAGGATCGTGGGGATCGTGATTCAGATGTTCTTCACCCTGGGCATCATCATCCTCCCCGGGATCGCCTACTTCATCCCCAGCTGGCAGGGCATCCAGCTGGCCATCACGCTGCCCAACTTCCTCTTTCTCTTTTACTACTGGTACGAGCTTGCAGTTGTTCCCGGGCTTGTTCTGGTTCTGCGGAGACGCAGCGTTGACGCTTCTGAACCCACATGAGTAGGAAAAAATTTAGGAGTTTGCCTGACATCTCCAGAACGGCGGTGGGCTTCAGGAACTTCTAGAGAATTTGAAAATTTATAGAGATTATTTATTAATTATTTGACTAATAGTTGTTATTAATAAAATACCCAAACACAAACTTATAAGTAGAGTATTAGTTATATTTTATTTTACAATATCTTCATGAAAACTACCAGGCAAAACCCGGTGCCTGCCAGTATTTCAACACAAAACAAATGCAATGAAATCGATCTGCTTTTCTGTACACTCTGTGACGCAAATTATTATTGCTCGGCCGTCCTCTGAGGGACGAGATGCTAAGAGGATGAGAAGCTGGCAGAAAGCCACAGGCATATGCATCCCACTCATAGTGGAGTGAACATATTTTAAGCATTGCTCTAATTTTAATATATGTCAAATAAGTTTACATAACTTGGGTCCTTCACCTTCTCCTCAATGTTCCCTCAGTCCCAGCTCTTTTCCTATGCGTAGTTGAGGACACGATATTCCAGGATAGCCTGGCCTTGCAAGAGCAACGTCGTATTTAATTGTTTTTATTACAAGCAATGATCCAATTATCAAGTGAGCATTTTTTCCTTCCACAATAAATTTGCAAAGGTAATCTGTGTTTTCGAGAGCCCATTCTAAATTCAAAGATTCTCCTCAACTTGCATCTAATGGCAAGATCTATTTTGATAGAGAAACTCGAGTCATAAAATTTTAGGTTTCGAAATTCCTACTCATAACTCAAAAATGCTTTCTTCTTGCCAGGGTGGTTCCTGAATCCCCCCGCTGGCTCATTACTCGGAAGAAAGGAGATAAAGCGCTAAAAATTCTGAGGAGCATTGCCAAATGCAACGGGAAATATCTCTCACCCAGTTACTCGGAGGTACTTTTATTTATCACTGGTAACAAAAATCATTAAAGTGGGTGGATTTGTCACTTATGGGCATGTTATCAAACATCTGACTAAGTCGTTTTTTAGTTTGACTCTAAAAAAGGAAACCTTGGGAAGAATCGCCAGGCGTGTTAAAGCAGAAAGGATGTGAAGTTATAGCCGCATTATCGTTGAGGTTCATTGGTCATTTGGTCCATATTTTAATAGTTGGACCCGGTTACTTGGATTATTATGCTTTACTTACTGTACCTCCCATTGTATTTAATCACTCATTCATCGTCATTGAACAGACTATAAACCTTTTCTTGACATTCAGTCTAGCCTAAGGACTTGTCTTTAAATTTAGTCTCAGAAGTAGTATGTCTTTGAGCCAGAACTTGAACAAGAATGTAGTATTCCAGCCTTTGGACTTATATATGCTGGCTGTCCTGCCTCCTCTCCCTCCTTGCTTCCTCCCTCCCTCCCTTCCTATCTCTCTTCCTTCCCCCTTTCTTTCCTTCCTCTAGCAAAGACTTTTGGGTGCCTCTGTATCACTGCTCTAAGAGAAATTAGGGGGGATTAAAGGCTCATTTTTTGTCCTTTGGAAGATTTGATGTGCGGTTGAAGACGTAACACATATACAGGGTGTCCCCCAAAATGTATACACACTTCAACAGCTGACAGCTCAATTCTGAAAATGAAATGTATTTTAATGAACACTGCCTCTATAATTCGAAGCATGTGTCTACATTTTTGGGACACCCTATATTTGAAGCAACCCCTGAATAATTAGAGAATAGCGTATAAAAGTAGATGGCCATGCTTCAGCTGCAAAGACTTAAGTAATACAGAATAACAGGAGGGTTATTATAAAAGGAGTAATAAAGAAGAATTTGGGGAAAATATGAACCTTGGGTATAAACCTTTAAGAACATGAGGTTGCTGACATTGTTTGCTTCGTAACATTTGGTTTGTTTTGATAGAAGAGTTCTGATAAAAATCGAGGTTTTGTTGGTTTTAGTGTCGCCTCGCAGCCCCCGCAGAACTTGGTCAGGTCTCTCCAGGTTTCCACTGTCCCCTTTCCCTCGCATTCAGCTGCGAGCAGTGGCCTCTGTGTTTACAAAGGTTGACCAGTTGTCCCCGTTGGAAGTAGATCATGAAGTGTATGGTAGAGATAGAACTTAATCTGTTTTAACCACTAAGACTGGTTGGTCCTTGTTGTTCCTGGAGCACAGTTAAGCTGTGTGTCCCTTTTGGGGGGAAAATATTCCACTGCCTCTCAGCGTCTCTCAACACATCAGCCGTCCGTCTTCACAGCTGGATCAAATGGGTAATCATTTGTACTCAATTTTATGAGCCAAGTGAATATTTTTGCTACTCGTTCAGCAGTATCCTGAAGACACTGCACATGTCATTCCAGAGCTAAGCATATGTAGGATCTAAATCAAGGTTTTAAGATTATAGCAAGAATAGCCCTGTGCTCCTGGCTTGTGAGATGAAACACATTAGCCAGACATGTCTGTTATCACAAGCATTACTAAGAGGCCAGAGGGTGTTCCCAGAGCAGCTGCTGTTGCACATCCTGTGAGTGTCCCATTCAGTGCCACTCCCGCGGACTCACTGACCCACTTCTCGTTTGTGAGCACCATAGAAATCAGTCCTAGAGAGCTGGCAGCCCCACGTTCCCCTCTTGTCACAAGAGCTTCACCGACCTCCCAACCCCAACCTGTTCCGTCGCTGGCACCAGAGGTCCTGGTCTACTTTAGGGGTCCTGAAGGACCTAGCTTAAGTGACCCAAGAATGCTCCATACTATGGAAGGTGCCCTAAATTCAGTACGCGCTGTATTACCAATCCCCTGGGCATTAGTGAAGGGAAGGGAGATACGAGAAATGTCAAAAGTTCAGAAATAACCAAAGTAAGTAAAGCAAAGCAAAGTTGATGAATCACTTTAGTAATTAGTGATGACTAAGTAATCACAAGCAGTCATTAGTAAAAGTTTATTGTGCACACACCAGAAAAAAAGTTGCAAACTTGAGCACTCAAATCAAAACATGAAATGAGGTTTGGGGGTATATTGTTATAAAGCAGCTTATGTAGTGAGGAGGTGACTCAGTTTGGTGATTCAGATAACTACTGTGTGTGCTTCGCACTGATGGGTTATAATACCTGTATTACATTTTCTAAAATGCTAAGGAATCGGTGAGTAGTTATGGCGTGTTGACCTTAAGAAACAGTTCAAATTTTGCTTATAATTTCCAGAGGCATGAGCAAGAAATGACTCAGGTCAAGTTAGTCTTGCAGAATAAGCTAAGTAAAGCTTTGTTTGTATGATTAAACTGGTCTTGTCTGCTCCGGGAATTTTCAAGGCTGGTCTTCTTTTGTTTTCTATTTTAACAGAAGAAATAGGTGCAATGGATTTGATCCAACATTCAAGCAGGTAGATTATTCTGAGAGTTGGTTGTCCTGTAAATATTACTGGTTCTATTTCACATGGATGTTACTCATTTCTTGCGTGAATCACCTCTGGCTCTCTGGCTCATGGATCCCTAGTCTTTCATTTGCCAAAGCTCCTGGCTGGCCTCTGACTGCTGAAGAGGTGGCCAGAAGGTAGACATGCAGGTGATCGGAGCATCAGGCTCTCTGAATGTACCAATAGTGTAGCTATGATTCGCTGCAAAGAAAAACCCAAAACAAAGACCAATGCGAACAGGCAAGTGGGTTGAGCTCATAGAGAGTTCTGTAGAAAAACTGGAAAGAACCAAAGATGAGCGGTATGCGAAACACAAGGTAGCTGCCGACGCAGAAGGAGGGTTCGCTGAGACGCCTAAGTCTGTTCCGCTGCCGGAGAAGGGTTTAGCGATTCAACACGTTTTTGGTTATCTGGTCATCAGATTGTGGTGGATTAGATTATGACTAAACACTCACGTCCCCTCATTTCCACTGGATGAAAACATCTGCTGGCTCCTTTGATGTTGGGCATGGCGATGGAATTCGCTTAGTTTTCATGGTAGATGGAGTGAACGTCTTGCCCTTTGACCTTGGTCTTGGCCTTGTGGTTGCTTTGGCCAGTGGGAGGTTATCAGATGTGGCGCAGTCATCTTGAAATGTGCTTGTGTTTGGGTTTGGTCTCTGCACTTCATCCGTAGTCATCACGAGAAGAATGTTCCCAGGCTCTCTCACTGGCCGCAGAGACTGAGAGATACTTGGAGCAGAGCTACTCCAGAAAAGCTCCCCCAAACCTAGACCAACCCACAGAATGAATGCTTGTTATTTTATGCCACTAGGCTTGATACTGTTATGCAGCATTACTTATCAATAGTCAACCAATTCATTGACCAAACGGCCATTGTCACTTACTGACCTGGATTATGCAATTATATACTACCTGTGGGAGTAACTGCAGCAGCAGTTTTTTTAATTTTTTTAAAGGATTTTAAAGGCCCTTATTCCAACAATCCCCACCCCTCCCCTACGTTCCTCCACCTCTTGTCTTTGTGTGGAATATGCTCGTGGAAAATTGTACGTTACAACTCTAGCTAACAAAGAGCCTCTAGTACTACAGAACTGAATATGTTCATATTTATTAGTGATATTGTTATGCTCTATTGACCCAAAAAAAGATAAAGCTTGATTGTAGTTTCCTTATTTTTATGATATTCCTATACAGTTCATTGTTCATAGCTAATTTACAGCTTATTGAAACGTAAGTACAGATGCTGCTCAACTTACAATAGGGTTATGTCTTGAAAAACCATCGTAAGTTGAAAATATCATAAGTCGAAATGCATTTAATATGCCCAACCTAGTACTGAACGTCACGGCTTAGCCTCGCCTACCTTAAATGAGCTCAGGACACTTCCATTGGCCTACAGTTGGACAAAACCGTTTAACAGAAAGCTCATTTTATAAAAAACTGTTGAATATCTCATAATTTATTATGTGTATCATTTTTGCATGATTATCAAGTTGAAAAATCTTAAGTCCAACAGTCATAAGTAGAGGAACGTTTGTACTGGATGTTACATTGACACTCATTCATGCATAAACATGATCGTGGGCAGTTCCCATGGTGACATGTTTAGGTGACATCAAGAACTGACAATTGAGCCATGGCTGGGGGGCTCGAATGGAGCATTGTCCTGTACACCAAAAGGTTGTGGGTTCTATTCCCAGTCAGGGCGAATACAGGAGGCAACTGATCGATGTTCGTCTTTCTTTCTCTCTCTCTCTAAAAAAAAAATCAATTAAAACATGTCTTTGGGTGCGATTTAAAAAGATTAAACAAACAAAACCCTCACATTTGAGCTTTCTGATCTCAAAGGGATCATCATCAATATAAAGGATCCCACTCTTATTTCTAAAATGGAAAATATTAGAAAATGCCAGGCTAAGTGTTAGATTACCTCAGTTACCAGAGAGACCTCCAACTCTTAATGGCAGCGTGTAGTCGGTATTTCAATGAATTGTCACACGAGCACCAGTATTGCCACAGAGAGGGACTTTCCAGCCTTGGGAATGTCTGTTTCTGGCATTTCCTTTGAAAGGGGGATTTTGGTAAACACAGTTTCTGTTCTTCCAAAAGAGGAACCACGCCATGACCCTGGCTTCATGAAGCCCATGGGGGCTGTGTGGGATTTTGGTCCCGTAACTCACTACACTGTTTCTGTTGACTATCTTGTGCAATTATTATCTCAGACTTGGAACTTGAAAACTGCCCGCATGGAATTTGTTTCAACAGATCTCAAGAGAGTGATTTAGGCCCTGGGAGTGCCTAACGGGCTCCCGTGCAGTGCGCGTGTCGACTGGGAAAGGCTTAGTCTAGAAAATGCTGAAGGATATTGGACACGAAGTCATTGGAAACGCCTGCAACACTTCCCCTTAAAGAGGCTAGTTTTGTGCTTGGACTCCATGCAGAGAATAGTGTCAGTTCTGCCAGCAGAGCCTTAATGTGACACACGGAATTGACCACTGTGATATGCACATCAGCACGTTCGTGGGAACTTAGAATATTCTGAATGTGTGAAAATGCCAGGATGCTTCAGATGCCAAACACAAATGGACCTCTGGATCTGAGAATTAATTTGATAGTGCTCCACTTCAATACAGCACACTTTGGAAATAGCCTACGTTCTCTAAATGGCCTGTATTTAAATGGATTATTCTAATCAGTTCCCATATCTTTAACCACTTGAAAATAAGACAATGTTGTAGGAAAAGGGAAAAAATCTTATGCTGCAATAAAACTTTTAAAAAAGCCATAAAAACAGTACAGATGGGCTGTTAAATCCAGAGTTTCTTTCCCAGGCCCGGTGATTGTAAGTTCTTTCACTGAAGGGAATTCAGCCTAAAACCTCCAGGTCAGTGGACTCACAGTTAACCACTCAGATGTCCAGAGGAGGATGTTCTGGAGCCTCAGGCGGCTTCAGCCGAACTAGGATCCCAGGGACATGTCCCTTGAAGAACGCAGCGGCCTGCAGCGGCCAGAGGGAGCGCCGCGGCCTCTCTAAGCCAGCATTTTGGGGGAGGAACCCCGGAGGGACAGGCCTCGCCCACCCCTCGGGCTCACCCTCCAGACGCCCTCGTGAAATACCTGGGTTAGACCTTTGTCGAAACCTTAACTGTTTCATTTAAATGCAAGATGAAGCTTGAAAAGCATCCGTGGGAACTGAGAGAGGAAAGCGCCGCTGTTCTGTGAGCTCAGCCTGGTCCTGGTGCGCGGCCTGGTTCTAACAGTAATCGGGTCTGCAGAACCCGGACAACTAAAGGACTCAGGTAGCGTCCAGCAGGGCGACCAGCTGTCGCATTTGCCCAGGATTGGGGGCTTTCCCGGCATGTAGGAGTTTCAGAGCTAGACCCGAGTCTCAGGCAACCTGAGACGAGCTGGTCACCGTGTGACTAGGTCCATCCTCACCTTCCTGGCTGTGCTCAGAGGAAGATACCAAAGACTGACGCTCTGGCTTCGCCTGCCCCTCCCGGGAGAAGATAGTGGGAGGTCTGGCCAACCACAGGGTGGGACCTGCGATTATCTAGGGTCAGATGCCAGCTGCCGAGCCCCCAGGGCTGGCCAAGCACCCTCTTTCTCTCTCTCTCTCTCTCTCTCTCTCTCTCTCACTTTTACAGGCTTTATTTGAAGTTCCAACATGAAGTAATATTTCTTTTTTTAAACCACATTTCTGATGTATGCTTGGCCTGCGAGAAGCTGTCCGTATTTAATGCATACAGCTGGGCCGACCCCCGGTTCCTGCTTAGTGCCCACTCTGGCCCTGAACCCAGCCTACTCGACGGGGGCCCTGCCCCTGCCCAACTTCTTCCTGTTCTTTCTCCCCGAAGTAGGACCCCATGGCTTGTCACTCGTCCATTGTCCCAGAGCTCAGTGCCGCCCACTCTGGGTGACGTTACCTGCTCTTCCTTGATGACGGTCCCTGCTGCCGAGACACCATTCTCCAGGGGTTCCCAGGCCATAGGGCAGTGCCAGGCCAGAGAAGACCCAAGGGCGCCCCCCCCCCAACTGGCCGCTCCCCCTGGAGGAGCCGGTGGGTCCGTTCTCAGCAGGCGCGGAGCCTGAGCGCCTCCACTCACACCCGCCTGCTCTCTCTGCTTCCGAGGTTGCAGCCAGTGTCACAGGCCAGGCCAAGGATTATGACACCGGGGCAGAGCTCCAAGCTCTACACAGTGACATTCAGGGTCACCTCATCTAGTCTTTAATTAGTTACATAATCCGGGAGTCACGGACCCCTCCCTCCTTTCTTAAAGACTGACCCTTGCCCTTAGGAACATCGGGCCTCCCCTCCCGGCCCCCGCGCCCTGTGGTTGGCACAGAAGCACTTGCCTCTTTCTGTCCCAGCCCGAGTCCTGGTGGCGCTACACACAAAATTACTTAAAATGTAAAACCAAACGAGTAAGCCATTCAAACCCACTATTCGGCTCATCTCGGTTGCTCTCTCTTGTGGGAATTGTGAAAACGCTTAACTGGCTCTTTTCCTTCTGGGGCTCCCAGCAGAACAGAGGAGCGAGTGCTCCGCCTTTGCCTCCCCGAGCCGCGGCCAGAGGCCGGCCCTCAGGTGCCTCCCTCGAACTCTCCACTCGGCTCCGCGGTGCCGGGAGGAAAGATGGTCAGCTCTGCAAGCGTTTTCTTCCTGTGCCTTGCCTCCCACTCTTGAGCTTTTGGCAAAGCCGGCTTGTCAGCCCAAATTACTGGGCTCCCTGCTGGGAATGAATGAGAAAGCACTGGCCCTTTGTGGGAGCCGCCCGCTGTGGAGGCCACGGCGTCCAGCTTCCAGGGCCCGCACGCCCAGCGCCCTGGCCAGAATTCCCGGGAGTTATTCCCGACCCAAAGCTGCTGGTACATGACAGGGCTGCTGCCCAGATCCTTCACCGCCAGGAAGACGGCCTTTCTCCGTGAAATAAGCCTAGGAAACGAGATGTGGCCTGGGAGCAGGTGAAGCGTTTAAATTCTCCAGGTGTACGCAGGTGTGCTCCTTTGACGGAGATGGGACGGGGGAGATTGTGCTAAACAGTGAGAGAAAGCGCGCGGAGATCCAGTTCCCTGAGGTCCCATCCAGATGGTATAAGAGGCCTCACGTGCTGGGTTCGCATGGGCTGAATCCTCACTTCCCTAGAAAAAGTAAAAGTGGAGATACATGCAACAGGCGGCTGGGCGAAGAGCATCCAGGTTATGCTTCCAGGGACGCTTTCCGTGTGTACAGATGCGAACGGGACTGGGCCCCCAGGAAGGATCCGGAAACGGCTCCATGACTTGGTTTGGGACAGGTCACAGGGACCTGCACTGTTTCCTCTGTGCATCTGGGCCTAGTGGAGGGGAGTAGAATTTAATGTACAGAAAAGGGGCCCGGTTGAGGGAAGGCCTTTCTTCTCCCAGCAGTGAACGACCCTTCTTACAGTGGCTGAGTAAAGGAAGTTAAAGAGTCGGGGAGTCTTCATGACCTTCCCGGAAGGAGAAATTAGGGAACGTTGGGGAAAATGGCCAACTTAAGAAGATAAATGCTTTTTCATTCAAATGATGATTTTAAAGGAGAGGTTTCACCTTTATACCTGGTTAAAAAATAAATACTTTGATCAAAGCATAAACAACTTAAAGTTCAAATGGAGAAATAGCTGAAGGCCCGTTTCCCAGTCAGAGATCACACCACTGGGCACATACTGGGAGCAGAAGGGAGGCTGTGCCCAGGGGAACAGAGTTTGTGGAGTGCGTGGAAATGGAGGACCTGAGGGGCAGCCAGGCCTCTCCACGACACAGCCAGCAGGCTGGGTGGCTCAGGGCAGGGATTTAGACAAAACGCCCTCAAGAGACAGATGCCTGTGAACCCAGCCGGTGAGGAGGGCTGAGGAGGGTCAGGGGACTGTGCAGGGACCCACGGCCAGCTTGCTGAGACTCTGGCAAGAGCTCTATGAAGGGAAAGAGAACAGAGACCCTGTTTCCTGAGAAAAAGACCAGCAGGAATGCAGGAGGCAGGTGGCCCTGCAGGCTCCATGAGGGCCTGTCCTGGACTCGCCTCACCATGGCCCTGGCACCTGTGTGGCGAGGCCTGTTGGGCCCTGGCTGTCCTTGGCCTGTACAGAAAGGGCTGCCAGCACTCCCAGGCCCAGGCCCAGGCCCAGGCGGGGAGACCCTGTAGGACTGTAACTGGGCGAAGCTGCCGTGTTACTGGAATCCTGCGGGCACCCGAATGCCTGGGGAAGACAAGTTAACGGAACCTAGAGGCAAACATCCCCCAGCCGGTGGAGAGCGAGGCCATCTCCCGAGTTTAGGTTCTGTCGCTATCATGTTAAAGACTGTGGTCTTATGAAAACCATCGCTGAAGCATTCAGAAGACAAAACTAAATAGTGATAAGAATTTTGATGGATAGAAGGACAGGTTTCCACCCCTCACCCCCGCTGTCCAAACACTGAGCATTCCTGTGAAACCTGCCGTAAGCCCAACAGAGTCAAATTAGGACACATCCCGCTAACGATGCGCAGGATGGCGGACGCCCAGCAGGGGGCTCCGCACAGCTCAAGCTCCGCGACGAGGCCGAGATGCCGAGTGCGGCTCCCGGGAAGCTGCCTGCGGGGCCTCTCACTGCGGGCGCTGCTCCCTCTGGAATGGCTCATGCAAAACACACTGAACGCTGTTCTCCTTTCCACCGTTTTTCGGAAAAGTGAGAATCCTCTTCAGGTTTCTCTAGGTTGGCGAAAACAGATACCGACGTAGGTCTTGGTAAAAGCAAAGTAACATAAAGCGAACTTTCAGCAAGCGGGGGATACCTGTACGTGGTTTGATTTTTATTAGTGATAGATCAGATTATTAGCTTTAATTCACTGGCTCTAGCTTTTCTCCCTCTTCAGAGAAACCCTGCCTAACTAGGGACTTACAGGCACCCAACTTGATTTCTCACAGAACTAGAAGTTCTGTGAATCTGAACACGTCGCTGTGGTTTAAGGCTGTGGCATCCTCTCCAGTGGGACATTTAGAGCTTTCCTGTTTCGCTGATGAGCCGTGACATCGGTCAGCGCTACTGGGAGCTCAAGGATGTGTTTAATTTAATCCACTCACATCGAATTTTCATGACCAACCTCCCCCCCCCCCCAAGTTCCGAGTCTTTAGAACTCAGAGGGCGTTTTCCATCTTCTTTCTTCTATGTTAACACCTCTCCCACTCCCCCAAAACCCTCTCAGTTTTGTTTTTAAGAAATAAATGTCCCAACACATGACCCACAGCTGCATCCTGTTAACCTTTGCTGATGGTAAAGCTGCACTTTGGTTCCCTCCCAGGACCTCGAGATGGAGGCACTCCTGCTCTTCCGAGCGGTGGAGGGCGGGCAGGGCCACTCTCGGGCCAGACCCACACGGATGGAGCAGATGTCTCCTCTACAGGGCATCCGTCCTAACGGAAGAGCTGGCTGGGCTGGGGGCCGTTTCACCCGTTCTGTCCAGCGCTGTAACCACATGCGACACCGGAGCCCTGAGACGTGGCTCGTGGGAGCTGGGCTGTGTGTGAGTCAGCTGCAGAGGCATTCAGATTCAGTGTGACGTAGAGCGTGGAAACCACCGTAGCAATAATTTCACGTGGATTAGACGTGGACATGATAATATTTCAGATATGCTGGATTAAATGGGACATATTAAAATGAATTTTGCCTGCTTTTTAACCTTTTTTAAAAAAATGTGGCTTCTAGAAAATTTAGACTAATGGGAGTGGCTCACATTATATTTTAATTGGACAGCACTAGTGTAGGTGACAGGACTTATTTTTAACTATTTAATAATCATCAAATACTCATGATAATTTTAATATGGCTACTTCTTTATCATGTGAGCTCTTATATGGTAAATATTTTATCTACTCTTGTTTGAAAGTATAAGGACGTTTGTAATCATTCCCAAAGCACCATGGATAATTTGGTGAATTCTCTCTTTTGGATGGCAGGCGGCACTGTTGCCACCTAGAAGCTGGCCTAAGCTCTGCAGTGCCCAGTGCTCACTCCTGGGCCCACCGGAGCCGGCTCTTGTCTGACCAATGGGGCGTCCAGGAGAGGCAGGGTGGGGGACACAGGTCTCCCCAGCGGTCCCTGTGACTTCAGCCCAGCCCCCGTCTCTAGCTCCCCATGACTGTATGAAGAGCCCGGGTTGTCTAACTCTGAGGGGGCTCCCGGTCCTCCCGGTCAGTGAGCCCCAAATCCTCAAGTGATATTTTATGTACACGGGCTTTTTAGAGATTAAAAACTTCTAGAGAACAGAGCCTGTGGGGAACTTGTAATGTCGCCTCTACTGACGAAACCACAGTCAGGCTGAAGAGCAGATACATTCCCCCTCCTCGGCGTCTTCAGCTTTTCCCGTGAAGTAGGGAACTGATGGAAAATCCACACATTGGGACCAACCGGGCGAAACTGCGAGGCTGGGCGTGCGGCCCCCTGAACTGACTCTCCCCGCCCGTGGGCCTGCTGGTCAGCCGCTTTCTTCTCTCCTAGGTGAGGTTATCTGATTGAACCTCCAGAACTAACGAAGGGGTGTTGCTACCACCTGCTACTGATCTAAGGCCCATCGAGTTAAGAAACGGACTCACACACAGAGAACAGACTGACAGCTGCCAGAGGGGAGAGGGGTGGGGGGCTGGGTGGAAAAGGTAAAGGGATTAACAAAAACAAAACCGAAAAGGCTCAAAGACACAGACGACAGTATGGTGATCGCCAGAGGGAGGGGGGGCGGGTGGAAGAGCGTAAATGGTGATGGAAGGAGACGACTTTGGGCGGTGACCGCACACTACTACATCCAGATGGTGTATGTAGAATTGCGCACTTGAAACCCATATCATTTTATTAACCAATGTCACCCCAATAAATTGAATAATTTTTTTTTTTAAGTAAAAAAAGAAAATGTTCTGAGTGAAACAGTACGTCTCTGGCCTGACCCCAGTGGATTGTTTCTCTTCCCCAGAAACCTGTCCCCATCAGGGGACCTCTGTGCACCATAGTCATAGCAGGTTGCTATTTATAACGTCTTTCTCTTCCTTGGCAGCTTAAATTAAAATGTCAACTTGAAGAAATGTTTCAGAAAGGCCCTGGGAAGAGTTGTAAACAGAGCCGCATTAATCAAGGAGAAGCGAAGAAAGGGCTCTTTTAACATAGGGAACATCGTTGTTGACATAAAACAAAAGGCCTGGCCGAGTGAGGGCTGTTGAGAGATGGGCAGAGCAAACAGTATTCAGCTCAGTGAATCAGTAAAAGGAAACCAGCATGTGCAGTTGAACCCTGAACGATGCCTCTTTCTATGAGTGGCATCACTGGGCAGCCAGCCTCCAAACAAATGCCACCAAGAGCATTTCCCATCTCCCTTTGCTCCAAATTAAAGTGGGCACGCACCTTGTAGGTGGCACGGATGTATCACAAAACGCAATGCCATGCTCAGATCTAAAGAGAACGTACCGGCCCAGCTGGCGTGGCTCAGTGGTTGAGCCACATGAACCCGGAGGTCACAGTTCGATTCCCGGTCAGGGCACATGCCCAGCAGGGGTGTGCAGGAAGGCAGCTGATCAATGACTCTCATCGTTGATGTTTCTATCTCTCCCTCTCCCTTCCTCTCTCTGAAATCAATTTAAAAAACATATTTAATAATTAAAAAAAGGACATTGTGCTGTATGGTTGCATTTATACGGAATTCTAGAGGAGCAAAGCTGTGATGATAGAAAGCAGATGAGGGGTTGCCGGGCTCAGGGTGCAGGGAGAGGATCGCCTGTGAAGAGGCAGGAGGAGACGTTTGAGGGTGGTGGAAATGCTCCACATCACGAGGCGGGCGGCCGTTACGTGACTCTACACATTTGGCAAACTCAAGTGTACGCTTAAAATCGCTGAATTCCATTGTATGTAAATTGCATCTCGATAAAGTGAATTTAAAGGTACATTTCATAACTTGATAGGGCATTTCTATTCTTTCGTATCTGGCTCAGAGTAGGTGAAATTTGGTAACCTCTTGGTGATAGAAAACAAGCAGAGCTTAATTTCAAAATCCCGAGCTAGGGGTTGTGGGAGATCACCAGCTGCGGCCGTCTCCACGTGGGAGCTGCCAAAACGTTCCTGGCTGGGCTCCACGCGAGACACAGCTTGGAGCCTCCCAAGGTCCTTGGACACCCAGAAAGTGGGTTGTCTTTCAGGATGTCTGCGTCACCGCGGAGAACATGCTGGTGAATCAAAAACCAGCTGGATTTGTTTGTAAACTGGCAAAATTCTGACTTGCCTGGAAGTACTGTTAATCCCTTCACTCACTGGACCGGCGGGATTGGTTTTCTGGTCGTGGTGACCTTCACTGTCATCGGCTCTTCACACTGTTTCGGTGGAGGGTGGGCTTCAGGCCTTCGACGTGTGCCTTGGGAGAGCAGAGGCCGTGTGACTACTTGCTTTTAAATTGTCAAAGTTTGAAATTAAGACTTAATACCAAATCTTTTTACAGAATGGACTAGACTACTTAAGCAATTATTTTATCCAACCCAAAATTATGTTGCCTAAAATATTCAGCAATTAAAGTAAAAGCGTTGTTCTGGACTCAACTCTCTAGATAAGTCTGCTTTTGGCAACAAGTGACAGAGAACCAGCTTAGCGGGGCTTTGACATGAGCCCATTTCCCAGCTCATGTCTGTGGAATTCTCCAGCTCTGAGTTGGCCAGACTCAGGTCTTGATCTCAAACCATGGTTTTCTCCCCCTCGACCCCCTGCTGACGGGGCGCTCGGTCTTTAGACTGGTTCTCTCCGGGTGTAGGATGGCCGCTAAGGTGTGTTTGTGCCCAGTTCCTCATTAATCCCCTGAGGGAAGAGAGGGACGATTCCTGCGGGATCCTCTGATGTGAGGACAGTGAAAGACTTTCCCAGGACCCCTCTTTTCATTGGCTCGCATTGGGCCACGTGCCCATTTCTCTCTGGCTCAGAATGGGTCACGGCCCGGTCGCTGGCACAGAGGACGGACCTGGTCTCAGGTCATGAGGCCTCCCTTCCGACCCCGAGGAGATGAATTGTGGTGGGCGTGCAGGTGTGCATGTGCGCCCGTGTGCGTGCGTGTGTGCGCGTGTGGTGTAGGTTCTGTTAGGAAAGGAAAAGGGAGACTGATGCCCAGTCACCTGACCACTCACTATCAGTGTGGATTTACTCAAATTCCCGTGACTGCTGGTAGGGGGACTTTTGGCTCAAAGGCTTGGGGAACATGTGTCCGGATTTTCACTCAATCTGAGCCCGATCTGGAGTTGCGTTGAATGGACAGTAGGATCCAGACACGGAAGGGCACTTGTCCTCCTGTTTCAACATTCAGTCATCACCTAAACATTGGTTGGACACCAGGCATGTTGCTTGGTGCTACAGTCCAGTCCCTGTCCTCCAGGCTCCTGAGCTCATGGAGGGACCGAGGTAGGTAGACCCGGAGGATACATGGTGTAGGTACGAGGACAGAGGGCTGGGGAGTAGAGGCGCAGGTTGGAGTCGTCGGCTCTGCCTGAGGTTGGGAAAGGCCTCCCAGGGGAGGGGACATCAGGACCCGGGAGGCCTAAGGGCGCCCCGAGCGGAGGCACAGGCTGTGCAAGCTTGTGGCCCTGCGAAGCCCTGTTGCTCGGGGAACTGTGTCCGACTCCTTTAGAAGCAGCTGTGGCAGGGAGGGCTCGCCGTTCAGCTTCGCTTGATCGCACCTTATGCGCAGGAGCCAACCAGCAATCTTGGTGTCACTGAATTAAAGGAAAGACCAGTTTCTTGGGTGGCCAAAGAAGGGAGGAGCTGAATTTTTCTGGGTCGAAAAGAAGCTCGATGGACAGAAACAAAAACGACACCTTTGGTGCCACGCTTGCTCTCGAACTTGTCACTCTCTCCTACTTGTCAACATGAGGCTTAAAGGTTTAATAGATTAAGAAACACTTGTTTGGCCAGGCCGGGTGTGGCTCAGCGGTTGAGCGTCGACCTGGGATCCAGGCGATCGGGGTTCGATTCCCGGTCAGGGCACATGCCCGGGTTGCAGGCTCGATCAATGACTCTCTCATCATTGATGTTTCTCTCTCTCTCCCTCTCCTTTCCTCTCTCTGAAATCAATAAAGATATATTTTAAAAAAAAAAGAAACACTTGTTTGGCTCCCACCCTTTTACGCTAATTTTCCCCAATTTAATATGAATAAACGTGCAAACGTATTTGGCTCTGGGACACCCCTGCTCGCCACGTTGGCGCGAAGCGGTTTGGCGGGCGGCGCTGCCGATGGTGGCCGGCGCGGGATTCTCAGCGCAGCGGCTCCGTCCTCAGTCCTCAGGCGTCTCCCGCGGGAAGGGCTGCGGGGCCGGGCGGCCCACCCGCGGGCCTCAGGCCCTGACGGCGAGAGCCCCGGGCCGCCGCGGTGGCGGGGGGCGTGCTGTGTGCTCCGCTGAGCTGTCTTCTCCGGTGTAGATCACTGTGACGGACGAAGTCAGTAACCCGTCCTTTCTGGACCTGGTGAGGACCCCCCAGATGAGGAAGTGCACGCTTATACTTATGTTCGCTTGGTAAGTGCACCGCGCCCCGTTGGAAACGCCCGTGTCAGACTTACAACGGCGCCCCTGCCCCCCACCGGGCCGAAGCCCCTCTTAGGCTGTGTCCCTCGCCCCCGGTGCCGCCGCAGGTTCACAAGCGCCGTGGTGTACCAGGGCCTGGTCATGCGCCTGGGCCTCGTGGGCGGCAACCTCTACGTGGACTTCTTCATCTCCGGCGTCGTGGAGCTGCCGGGAGCCCTCCTGATCCTGCTGACCATCGAGCGCTTCGGCCGGCGCCTCCCGTTCGCCGCGAGCAACATCGTGGCCGGGGCCGCCTGCCTGGCCACCGCCTTCCTACCAGAAGGTACCGCTCCGGGAGCTTGGAAAGCAGCTTAAACCAGAGAGCGAGGAGGGGCCCCAGGGAGCGCTAGAAGCCCGGCCGCACCCCCCCGCCCCCGGTCGGAGGCACCTTCTTTCCCTGGGCGCTCCGGGCTCTGTGGAAGACAGTTTCCACGTCAGGACTGATTTTTAAATTGTTTTGCGGGTGGGTTTTTTCGGTCGTTGTTATCAGAAGATGTCCATTGTCACTTCACCGTGAGCTTAGTACATTCCTGGGGTGATCAAGAGATTCTGTCTAAAACTCACACACCCGTCAGGCTTTCTGACAAACCGTTTCCTTTGTCCCGTCCTGTGGTCGATACGCGGTGCGGGGCCTTGGGGGCCTCGGTCACGCGTTGCGGCCAAGTCCCTGTCCCCGCGTAGGCGCAGGCAGGTGCCGGCCTCTGCCGCTTGGAATGAGCTGAGGGTCTTTCAGACCAAAGTCAGCACGTAGGGTCAACCGTGTCTCCTCAAGGGCGTCAACGTGACAGCGTTTTCCGAACGGTTTTCTGCATTGACTGGATGTTTTCCACGGCGTGTGAACATCTAGTCAATGCAGTTAATTTAATTTTGTCTGGTCCTTTCCAGCAAACTGTCTCTTAGCCTCAGTCGTCAACTCAATTTGTCATTGACGTTGTCAGTGGGACTCGCTCGCAGAGTGCTCTGGATTCAGGAGAAAAAAGCCTATAGTTTGAGAACCTAACCTGGATAATGAAGTTATCTCCACACTAGCAGGCAGCGTTCTCCTCTGCAGCCTGAGAGCGGTGGGTGGCTGCCCGGTCGGGCCGGGACCCAGGGAATCTGGGCAGCGGCTCCCACATTCCGTGCCCAGCACCTGGCGACGCCGAAGGAAGGGCTGGAATGCATTTCCTAGTCCCCCCCCCCCCCGGCTTTCATGAAAAAACAGAGCCTAAATAAAACACGTTAGAGCTGTTCTGTGCCAGAGCAGATGGTGCCAGGGCATCGGCAGGACTCCCATATCCCTCACTCCCCTGGGGCTCCTGCTGTGACGGTCGGTGTGTGCGCTTCAGGGGACTCGCCCGGGGAACATCGGGCGCACCAGGCCGGCGGCCGGGGCGCAACCTGTGATGAACCCGGGCCTCCCGGCCGCGGCCTGGATTCCTGAACCGTCTCTCCTCTGCCTGCCCTCCTGGGTGGCTGTTTTATCTAGTGGGGTTTTACCTTTTTTTATTTGTTGACTGTCCTTTAGAGAACACGCACCCACCGACCGAACTCAAGTCTCTTCTTCCAGTCTCCTCACCCGTGCCAACTTTTCTACTAAAAACGATATATTCAGGGAAGCGCAATCATTCTAGAAGACAAGGGGAGCATTTAGTACTGAGAGAGCATGAATAAGCATGAATATAAAGGGAAAGGCTTCATTTTCGAAGCTGAGTCAGACCTGCCGGGTGCCCTCTGCTTTGCTGAGCGCAGGGGGCCCCTGCCCATGTCCTCGCCACGGGTCCGCTGGAAAGGGCACCAGGAACTGCTCACATCGAGAAATCTGAAGCACTGACTTCTTAGCACAGAACTGGTTCACTCCTTCCCTGAAGACACAAAAGGAGACTATTCGATAGAGATCCTTTGGCATTTCTCACGGGGAGTTTCCCCCACACGCCAGAGGTGCCCTAAAACGGTGCACTTGTCAATGAATGAACCAGCCAGTGCTTAAGAATCAGGCTCTTCTGTCTAATTTCTTGGGGAAAGTAGCAAGACTGGGGAGGGGGAAGACGATGGGTGACAACCCTAGTGACAAGGCACGGCATCGGTGCCCCTTTCCAAAGACCCCGCCCTCGAAGCCTCGCTGCTCCCCCGGAACCAAAGGCAGCTTCGGGTGGATCATCCCGTGTGCTGGGAGCAGCTGTTCTGTGTCTTCTCACTCAGGCGAATGAGCAGAAGGAACCAACGGCACCAGATGGTGGTGACGGTTCTCAAGGGCACAAGTAAAGGCCACCGTCCAGACAAAAGGCCACTGTGCTGTGCCCACTGAGGGAGACACTGCTGGGAACATGGTGGTTGGTTTTTTTAAATGTTTTTATTTATTTCAGAGAGAGGAAGGGAGAGGGAGAGAGATAGAAACATCGGTGATGAGAGTCACTGATCGGCTGCCTCCCGCACGCCCCCTGCTGGGGATCGAGCCCACACCCGGGCATGTGCCCTGGCGGGGAATCGAACCGTGACCTCCTGGTTCATGGGTTGACGCTCCACCTCTGAGCCACGCCGGCCGGGCAGAGGAGACGCCGTGATCGCGGAACATGGTTTTCGGTATAGTGGCCGCTCAACAAATGGTTCTTGAATTGCATTCCTATAATCTTGCCCTGCTCGGAAGTGCAGTCGTCCCAGAGGTGGTTATTGCTGTTGAAATTTGGGCCACAGTATTAGAAGGTGTCAATCATTTGTGCTTAAAATTAGCAAAGACTACGGGCTGGGGTCACTAAGCAAATGCCTCTCATTGTTTCATAAACTGTGTTACAAGCGCGGCCCTCACGCTTGCCTCCCGGACTCTCTGTGTTCCCAGGGACACCATGGCTGAGGACCACGGTGGCCACCTTGGGAAGACTGGGCATTACCATGGCCTTTGAAATTGTCTACTTGGTAAATTCCGAATTGTACCCAACAACATTACGGTAATTCCAGCACATATGTTACGGTTTCTCCTGGGTAACTCCGCAGTCACATGTTTGGAATTGATGTAGAAACCAAGAAACGGTTTCCTTAGCTTGATGACGTATTAGCTGGGGCTAGATTCAGCCATAAAGACGCCCAGCTTTGAGCTGTGGCTGCTTTCTACGTTGCTTTTATCCACACTTTGTGATGGAGGGACTTCCCATTCCAGGGTCTTCATGGTTTTGTGGGAAGGCGCCAGACCTGGAATCGGAAAACCTGGTTGGCGCACTTGCTGTGATGTGGGTTAGACCTGCCTTTGCCAGCATCACCTGTGTAAAGGCTCCTGCCTGTGTTCTGACCACGCCTTGCAGCTGGGAGCGGCCCAGTATTGCAGGACCAAAAGCAATGGTGGGCAGGCGCGGGTGCAAATTAGCTCCTTTCCTGGGGACTATGCCTGGCCCAGCTGAGCAGCTAGGGGGCCACGGTGCTGGGGGGGGGGGGAGCGAGCTGCTGAGGGAAGGGTGCGCCCCACCAGCCTCACTGGGTCACCCCGCTTACTCGGGTGTGGACTGGTGCGGAGTGTAAGTGGTTTGCTTAGAGTATGAGAGAACAGTTGTTTTCAAAGTTCAAAACCACAGGAATGGAAAATACTGTTACAGTGTTAATGGAAAATACTGTTACAATGTTTTACGTATGAATATTTTGCTTGTCTTGAATTTATTTAAACATTTTTCATCTAAAACAATTGTTTACCTACAGAAACTTTGGCGTTTCACTCTGCTCCGGTTTGTGTGACTTTGGGGGAATCATAGCCCCGTTTCTGCTCTTCCGACTGGCGGCCATCTGGCTGGAACTACCTCTTATCATCTTTGGTGAGAACCCACTTGATATACTGGCCTTAGTGCGTTCATCCACAGTCTCTGCTTTATTGGGTTTTGCATGATTGACATGCACTTGGTATTTTATGACAACCGTTTCAGTGTTGAGGAGCCAATCTGATTACAGTGAAATGTGACACCTGTTCTTTGTTTAGGTTCTGAGTTAAAATCAAATACCACAAAACTCTTTTATGATATTGGGAATAATTAAAGGCCAGTAATTCTCATGAGACCAAATTGGACCTTCAGTCTGTTTCAAAGAAGCCTAACAACTAATTACATTATTTATTGTCCTTTATCTATCAATATAATGTCTTCATTTTCTCGGATGCTAAACATGCTATGCTGAAAGAGCAGAGGACACAGGTCCCTCGAGCATCTAACACGACCTCTTCAATGGCCCCCAAGTTCACACCTTCCTTCCTACCCCCGATCTACTTAGAACCCATGAAGGGCTAGAACCACAGGTGGGAGGGACCTTACGGTCATTTGATCCAGTGTTTAAATTCTGTGCCAGCCTTTTTCCAGGACCTCACCCCCCTCCCCTCCTCAGCAAGAAAGGACACACCCAACTTTCCTCCACCTCTCCTTCCTTTGTCACTCATTGCTCAACAATTTCAATTGCAATGAAAATATTGAGTCCATGAGGATGCACATGCTGAGTAATGCAAAAATCCTAACAGAGTTAGGGCCAGTAAAGTCAGATCCTGATCATTTGACACCAGGGAAATCAGTAAAAGAACATTTCCAACTATTTCTTGGGATCTGATCATGAAGCTCAGCGTTGAGTCTGCAGCCAGCACAAAAGAGCAAAGAGAGGACGGTAGTTAACTGAGACAGAGTGGTCTCGGAGCCCAGCCATTCAAGACAGTGGCCTGGCCAGCCGTGAATGCTGGTAAGCTGGGCACCGGTGCCAGAGAGAACCGGTTGTCAAGCACAGCCATTATGAAAAATTAAAGTATATACAACATACTGAAAACAGATAACAAACGCTCAAAACTCCTCAGTTCCTAATTCATGTGCATGTACTATTATCTGCGTTCCCGAGGTTTCTTTATGTGTTTGTGTCTTTTACGGTGGAAATCCTGCAGGAGGGTGTGCTGCTGTGCGTCTCTTCCCAGCGCCTCATTCAGCGATGTTACACCAGTAGTTACATCAGTGTCCAGTGGGGGTAGTGTTTACACCACGGAAATTGGCAGACGCTACATATCAGGGCTTTCTTTTCTGAAGAGCCAGTTGGTAAACATTGGCCAGCACACTAGGAAGATACAATGTATAGAAAACAGGAGAGGACAGTGTTTCAGGGATTTAGACTCCAAAGAACAGAAAAAGAAAGCATGGTTACCGGGGATAATGTGAGGTTGGTAGGAGGGCCCTGAAAGATGAAAGATTTGAGCATGTGTCAGTGCTTCCACCAGCGGGCTAAAGGTACTGCAGAGAGGATTAGCCACTACCGTGAGGAGCCCAAAAAAGACTCCAAGAGAAGACACCCTTGGGTAGAAGGGACAAGGCCTGCAAGGGAGGAAAGGGGGAAAGAGAGGGAGAGGAAGCAGTGATATTCTAGTGTCAGGGAGGGGACGCTGCGGGGACTCCTCTCTGGGGGCTTCTATTTTCCCAGGAAGCAGGAGATGCTGTTGGTATTCTCTGAGGGCCTGGCACTTAGTAGGTACTCAGTAAGTGACTGAGGCTGGTGAGCACAGCTACTTCCAGAGAGAGCTGAGGAATGAGGACCAGTGTGTGTGCCTGCTGGGTGATGCCTTCCCTGTCCCGCAGGTGTCCTGGCGTCTGTCTGCGGCGGCCTCGTGATGCTTCTGCCTGAGACCAAGGGCATTGCCTTGCCGGAGACAGTGGATGACGTGGAAAAGCTTGGCAGGTATTGTGTGAAAGTCAGCACATCCTAAATAAGAGCGACGTTTAGAACCACCAGGGAAAGGGCAGCATTGAGAAAACTGAATGCCCAGGGGGAGAGAAATAATATTAAACCCTTGTCTTAAATTCGCATTACACAAATTCTAATTTTCTCCGTTTGAAATCTTTCATAAGAAAAAGTCAGGAAGAGAGGTTTTGAGTATGAGAGTGTACAGGAAAATATCTAAAATGGTATTATATGCCCTCTGGAGAGAGAAATGGGTTAGGAAGAGGGGCGCAGAAGGGAAGACATCCTATTATACTCTACAGACATCTGTATTGTTTGATATTTTTAAAAATTACAACATATTGTCTTGTTTGATTTGTGTAATTTTTAAAAAGTAACTCGACAGCTAATTTAAAAAGTTAAAATCCCTCTTCTTCTAAAGAATGACCTGGAAATGAAGGGTATGGATCTCTAAATTTTGAACAAATGTATCAAAAATATTTGTGAAAAGACTGAAATGTTAGTCACCTTGTTGCAGTTTTCTTCACTTGCGCAGTGGGAGGAGAGGAGGCGCACACTTTGTAGGTGCCGATGTGACCGACGGTTTCACGTATGTCATTTATTGAAAACACAGCAGTTGGAGGCACTAGGAGCTCTCGCGCTCACTTTCTGTGAACCGGGGGACCCCTGGTCGCAAGGGTTTTGAACTGCTACACGCCAGGACTGGGGTTGGGGCTCCCGGGGCTCGGGTGGGCCTCCGAGGCTCTGTGTGCTTTTATTATTCCATGCTTTATTCCTCTTCATCATGAACTCTTTAAATAGTGAGGATCCCTGTGGTAGGCCTGGGAGTTTCTCTCTCTCTGCCCTCCTTCAATGAGGTACCATCCCGTCCCCCGAGGTAGACACCTTGCTAAGTGTCCCGCGAGCATCGTGCCGACCTGTGAAATGTGCACGGTGACTTCATTGTCCAGTTTCCTGATGCTGGTTAGAAAAAGAAGGTCGGCTGACCACCCCGGAACATTCCCGAGAAAGGCCTGCTCGAAACCGCAGCCCCAGCCCCAGCCCAGTGGCCGACTTCTAACGGGACTGGCCAACCGAGGGCAGGTGGACGCTTGTCCTGAGAAGTCACCCCAACATTTTTCATGCTTGTTTGGGAGCGACGGGTGCTGGCTTACCCCTCACCCAGAGCTCTACTTACACTTCACCCGGAACGATGCTGCGGGAAGTTTGGGGTGGGAGAGTCTCCTAAGCTCTGCCATTTTGTAAACTAAAATTAGGAAGAGAAATTTAAAAAGGTGTTAAAACTGTGTGGAGCCTCTTGAGCGTCACACACACCGTGGTACATCTTGATTCATCCGGAAAGTAGAAACCCAGCTGTGCTCATTCTGACGTCACAGACGATAACTTGGTTCCAACCAGGGTATGGGGCCAGGTCAGGGTGGGGGTGACCAGTCCTGTCACCCCAGTCACAGCAGGGCTAGGAGACCAGGAGAAAGGACAGTAGTCAGGAAGCTTACATGAAGCAGGGGGACATGGGGAGGACAGGAGTAGGACTGTCTTTCAATGAGACACTCAGACGTTAAAGGGAGCCTCCCATGGGCTGATGCCCTAGGGGCCTGTTAGGACTGGGCTACCCCGGAGGGCGTCCCAGGAGAATGTCTCCCCCGGGATTTCAGCGCCAAGGTCAGGAGTTCAGTGCTGGCTGCTGGTGGCACAGGGCTGATGTTGGGGCTCCTGGGCCCCCACCCCAGGCTGGATGACGATTCCTCCCCCTCTCACCTCATTGATTCTGCTCCATTTTCTGCTGCTTGTTTAAATAGTGAGAGTGATACACACATTCGCGATGCCGAAACCGGCCAGGGGTCAGATTCTCAGGCTCCCCAGGGAAAAACGGAGGGTTGGGGGGTGATTGGAGGTCAGGACTCGCCTTTCAAGTAATTAAAATTAGAGTTAAGCCACGGGGAGTGGTGGACGTTTGGAGAGGGGAGGGCATCTGACGGGTGTGCAGGGAAAATTAACACCCCAACACTAGAGTAACAGGAAGAATTGTACCAATGGGAATTCAAGCCGCACAAAGTGTTCCCAGTTTTTTCTATGTTTGTAACTTTCCGTAATAAAAAACTTTTGATAAATTGTTAATTATGCCTAGTCCCTCCCCTCGGACGAAAATCTCATAAAAGTATGGCTTACAGTTTTATAAGTTAAGCACTTTAATTGCACGTCCATAGTCGTTGACTCTGGGGAAAAACCGCTTTGCCCCAGATTATTGAAACCGGATAGCAGTTCCCCTTCTAACGCTGTTCTTTTGTCCACACTCAACCCTTTGCCAGCCATCCGCCGAAATCCGTAGAGAACATCGCGCTGGGCGAGGGTCTGAGAGCGGGTGAGACAGGAGCCCGGGCACGGTTACTTTGTTTCCTCTGAGTTGGGCTTTTATGAGAAGCGCAGGTGTGAGTGTTGATGAAGAACTATGATACTAAGTAACAAGAAGGCTTCCTCCTAACCAGTCTTTCCTCTTTAGTAAGGACTTTCTCTTTCCCCTTTGCCTTGCTAGCCCACCTTCCTACACGTGTGGCAGGAAAAAGAAGACCCCCGTTTCCAGCTCCGACCTTTGAGGCCCCGGCCCAGGCCCGAGGGAAGGAGCAGCTCAGGCCGATCCCGAGGCACCGCCGCCCCCGGAGATGTGCCTGTTCCGGCTGCGTCGCGCTGTGCGGCTCCCCCGTGTTTAATTCTTTGCAAAGACATTCAGACGACCCAGAGTATCTTCATATAATGTTGGAGGAGAGGTTTTTTCCCTGACATTGGAGCAGTGCCTCCGACCCATCGGTTACCGAGACGAGAGAAGCCCCCACCCGGTCCTCACGACGGCTCCATCGGGAATACGGGATGAGTAATCCAAGGACCTGGGACCGTGTGCAGACACGGGGGCCTCCAGTCCGATCCAGGAACCAAGGCTCTGGACCGCGTGTCCTGAAGAGGCTGTGAAGATAAAGATTTGGGGGTTCTATCATGAAGACACACCGGGACACACGGACAGAGCCTTTGTTTCCCTTCTCACCTTAAGCTCCGGGAGCCCGGGGAGCATCGGGGTTGCGGGCGGGCGTGTTCTGGCCTCGTTCCACAAATGAGCACAAATCTTCCCAACGGTCGAGGGAATTGGCTCTGTTACTTATAAAATCAGGTTGGGTCCCGAGATGACCCGGGATGGCTTCGGACCCCGTGGGTGGACACCCAGAGCCACATATTCTTTACTGAACAAAACCTGTGGATTACGACTTCATGGGTCGTAAGATTTTAACCATAAAGGGACATTTATCTTCTCTTTGTGAGTTCAGCTCTATGGCAGTGCCCGTGGTCAGGAGCGAAGCGCATGGACAGTTCTCACTCAGCCTCGACGCTTCCACTTGTTTGGGGAAGTAACGTACATTTTCACTGAAAAGAAAGGTCCGTTGTATCCGTGCCTGAAGAATTAGCAGAAACTGTGTAAGTGGCTTTGCAGATACTTGTAAGGGATTCGATCTTCCTTTTTTACTTTTGGAATGTGGAGCTTAAATAAAAAACATGCCGTCTTTTCCTCATCGGCTTTGCATGTCTTATTTGGTTTACTTTCAGATTCGGTATATACCTTATGCAGAATTTTTTAAATAAATTACTCTGCGTGCTCAGGCAGCATGGGCACCGAAGGGAAATCTCGCCCCTGGGAAGAGTTTCTCTGCGAACACGTATGTGCGGCGTGTGTGCTGATCGCAAGCTACGCTCCTTTACCCTTAGAGCCCATCAGAAGCAAAACGAATGTTCTAGTTCCCAGGAAACATGCCCCGTCAGCGAGGCTGTGGCGCCGTGTTCACCCCGATTTATCTGCGTTCCCTGCATTTTCTTTTGCGATAGGATGGCTGTCGCTCCTTGATGCACCTTTGAATTGTATTTTGAGTTGATACTTTGGTTCTGATAACAATAAAAAAATTTTAATTGTCAAGAAAAATCCATGTTTGCCCCCTCTCTGCCTCTTGTTTTATTTTATGTTATTTTACTTATTTGTTTATCTTTTTAAATCTTCACCCGAGGATATGCTTATTGATTTGAGAGAGAGGGGAAGGGACAGAGAGAGAAAGAGACACGTCTGTGTGACAGGGGACACTGATTGGTTGCCTTCTGCACATGTCCTGACCGGGGATTGAACCCACAACCTAGGTATGTGCCCTGACTGGGAATCGAACCCACAGCCTTTCCGTGTACCGAAGACGCGCCAACCCCCCGAGCCCCACCGGCCGGGGCGCCCCTTCCCTTCCTTTTGAGCGTGTGGCCCTGCGGGACACTGTTCCCAGGGGACAGTGTGCTGCGTACCCGGGAGCCAGCTGGTGATGGAAATTCAGCGGCCCACCTTCCGCGTGTGCTTGTTCCTTTACGGGCTCTCGGCACCAGGCCTAAGCTCCTAGGTGACATTCTCAGCTGCTTTTGTGTCTCCTTCCACGGCCCGGTTTGCCCTTAGCTGGCCGTGCGTCTCCTCCCATCGCCCATTTACGCCGCGACACTCCCCTCGGTCCCCGGCCCCCAGTGCTGGGCTACAGACTGTCAGGAACGTTTCACTCCCAAGAACAGAATTTGTCCTCATGGCTCCCCATACGTGTCGCGGATTTGAAGACATTCATCTCTGTGCTGGAAATAAAGACTTTAAAGATTCACGCCACGCGGTCTTCCCCTGACAAGGTAACTATAGGGGTGACTGATGAGGATTTTTTTTTCCAATCCTCACCAAGGGTATTTTTTCCACTGCTTTTCAGAGAGAGTGGGAGGGAGCGAGCGAGAGAGAAACATTGATGTGAGAGAGACATCGATTGGTTTCCCCCTACACATGCCCCACCCGGGGCCAAGCCTGCAACTGAAGTATGTGCCCTTGGCCGGAATCGAACCCGGGACCCTTCAGTCCACGGGCCGACGCTCTAACCGCTGAGCCCGACTGGCCAGGGCTCCAGGGCCTTCTTTACGATCCCACAGGCTTCTCGGTCCCATAGGCGACTATGCTCCTGAGAAAGAGGGAGCTCGTGGCCTCCGAGCGTTACACTGTTTAAAATCGGCGACATGAACAGAGAAATGCAAACGATGAAAATAAAAAAATCAAATCAGGGTAAGTACAGAGTTTATTTTCAACAAATGCCATCACTGTGTTGCCTTATTAGTAGAGAATCCAGCAGTCCGTGGACAGGAGAAATTTATCCACAGTAATACTAAAAATGCTGAGCTCGGCAGTCGCTGGGGGCTGGGTACAGTGTCCTAGTCTGATTCCTGTCGGTCCTTTCCGAGCGTGCCGGTTCCCTACCCAGTCCCAGCGTCTGGATCCAGCGGTGTTTCCCTCCGTCTCCCACCGGTTAATTATTTTTCATTGTCTCTTCAATCCAAGTGACATACCTTGAAACACGGACATAAACGCCCGGCTTGTTGGGGCGTGCACAGCCAAGACCCCAAGAAGTGACCCCTTGTAAGATGTACTTGTCCTTCTCGAAGCAGACCAGAGGCCCTCCGCTGTCACCCTGCAGAGGGAGGGAACGGCGGGTGAGCACAGACCACATCCTTTCAGTAGGGGGTGGGGGTCCCCCTCCTGTCTCCCACCTGCGGGTTTTCTCAGTACTTGAACAGCCCTTTCCAATCAGAAGGGAATTTAACATGTTGCTTGAACAGCTGCTATGCTTAGCAGAGTGTATTCAACAAACTGCACCAGGGACTGTTTGCTGGGGAGCGGATCTCTTGGGAGCAGCGCACTCAGCCCTTCCCGCCCTGGCATTTCTCGTGGGCAGAGTCACCCCAGGGACCTCTGAGAAGGAGAAGCCACAGGCCTCTGCCCTGCACCCTTTCCTAGTTTCCTGCTGGGACGGCCACCTGAGCCCTGCCCACCTGGACTCCCAGAAGGCGTGTGACAGGCTGTGACAGTGACGGTGCCTACCCACTCCCCTGCACCCCACCTGGAGCTCGGGGTACCTACCCACTCCCCTGCACCCCACCTGGAGCTCAGGGTACCCACCCACTCCCCTACACCCCACCTGGAGCTCAGGGTACCTACCCACTCCCCTACACCCCACCTGGAGCTCGGGGTACCTACCCACTCCCCTATACCCCACCTGGAGCTCGGGGTACCCACCCACTCCCCTACACCCCACCTGGAGCTCGGGGTACCCACCCACTCCCCTACACCCCACCTGGAGCTCGGGGTACCCACCCACTCCCCTACACCCCACCTGGAGCTCGGGGTACCCACCCACTCCCCTACACCCCACCTGGAGCCCAGGGTCCGTGGGTCATCTTAGATGATCTGAGTCAGAATCAGGGACAGACCTGAAGGGTCCCTGGGCAACATTCAGGCCGTGGCCTCCCCAGATTGGCTGCATTGGGGCTGAGAGGCGTAAGGGGCCAGGACAGGCCAGCACGGGAGTGACCCCTCCTACCCTCTTACCTGGCAGCTGTCGGCGCCCCCGGCCAGGTGCCCCGCGCACAGCTCCGTGGACTTGACCCTGCCGTTCAGGTACTCGTAGCGGTTGCACACCTTGTTCTCGATCACCGGCAGCTGCGCTTCCTTCAGGAGGCCGGCGCCAAAGGTGCCTGTTTCCGAAGAGCAAAGGAACGGTCACTGCACCCAAACCGCGCTCACAGGGAAAGTTCCAGAGGCACAGAGCAGCAATGAGAGATCTCGTTTGTCCAAGAGATTGGATAAGAGCCAGTTCCTAATACTCAAACTCCTTTTTTCTGTTTGACTGTTTTTAAAATATATATATATATATATGTTTTTATTGATTTCTCAGAGAGAGGAAGGGAGAGGGAGAGGGAGAGAGAGAGAAACATCAATGATGAGAGCCGTTGATCAGCCACCTCCTGAGCGCCCCCTCCTGGGGACTGGGAATCAAACCATGACCTCCTGGTTCATGGGGGTGACACTCAACCACTGAGACACACTCTTGAGAATATAAACATATAAAATTTCATGTTCCCAAGTCCTGGATTTAATAACCTGGTTTTCTTTATGACATTTGGGGGTGGGGTATTTTTAGTGCTTTTTTTGTTTCTTTTTTTTTTCACTATAAAGAAATAATTTTTTTATTTTGTAAAGAGAGATTAAGAAATACAACTGCTACTATTTTAATATATTTTTTCAGGCTTTTTTTTATATGCTTCTTTTACTACTGATACCATATTGCACAATTTAATACCCTGATTTTTTTCACATTATATAATGATGACTTTGTTACAATGTTGCAATCTTCATAACTATTATTTTAATGGGATGTGACTGCTTCATGGATATGCAGTTTCTCTTTGGGGTGAGGAAAGGTTTCTGGAAATAGTGGTGTTGATTGCACAACATTGTAAATGTGCTAAATTCCAGTGAATTGTGCTCTTCACTGTAGTTAAAACAGTACATTTTGTTATATGTATTTTACCACAACATTTAAAAGAAAAATCGCTGTCATTCACTGAGAATCAACCTTTTCAGGCACAAGCTCATTCTGGGCTGTGTCTCAGTGTCTCTCTGAATCCCTCCCACAGTCCTCTGAGAGAGGCACGTTTGTCATTCCTGTCGTGCCGTCAGGGAAACTGAGGCTGAGAAAGAGCGTAGTTAGCCCAAGACCTCCCAGCAAGTAAGTGGTGAAGCTGGGATTTGAACCTGGCTTTGTAAGGCTGTTGCCCAAAATCTTTACTCCATGCTCATCGGCTCCTCCAGTTGCTTCCAATGTTCTACAAGTTTGTTCCTATGGTTTATGCATATTCCTTAATATTTTCTTTTTTTAGTATAAAGTTTTTTTACCATGGTTAAAAATATTTTCACTGAAACTTATAGGCTCAAAGGTCCATTATCACAGTTACATAGGACATTGAAGCTGTTGCCACATCACTCTCCTCGCCAGGCTGTGAACTGTTTGAAGGCGAGAGCTGACTTTCTTTATCCCTAGAGCCTTAGTGTTTTCTTAAGTCCAAATTCCCAGAAGTTATAGACATATTTATGGCTCCCAAAACATTGCCAAATTACTTTCTCCAAGGGCATGACAGTGTAAAATGTCACTAGAAAAAAGTCCCTTCCCCACGCCCTGATGCGTATTGAATATTTTAAAAATACTTGCAAATATAATAGGTGGAAATTGCCCTAATTTGTTTCCTAATTTACATTTTTTTTTATAACTAGGCAGAGGGAACATTGTCCTGTGTGCTTGTTTTACTCACTGTATTTCTTTTTTACTTTGGCAAACTGCAAAAGAGCGCCGGCAAACTCACCAGAGAAAGTGCGGTTTTTCCAAGTGGACCCGCCCAGTTTGCCTCACAGATCACCTACTTTTCCAGCTTTGCAAGCCTGGCTTTCACCAGTTTTGCAAAAATCTCTTCTTTGCGAGCATGGAGCGGCCAAGAGATGAGGTCCTAGCTCTTCTCCAAAGACCTCGGATAACTTGGAGAGTTGTGAGTTCAGCAAACACAAAGGCACACTCAGTCTGGAGGTGACAGCAGCTAGGAACAGGACTGCCATTGGGAAAGGAGAAGCTGTCCCAGCCAGGCCACCAAGAGGTTTCACCCAGCCAGGCCACACAGAAGGCCTGACCGCGGCAGCACCGGCCGGGGCGCCGCTTCAGTGGAGTCGATGTGCGGACGGAGCAGCCGTCTCAGAAACGAATCCCTCAGTGTCCTGCTCCTGCATCTGCCTCCTGAGCGGGCACAGGCCCGACACTGGTGACAAGTCCACTGTGCGCGGAAGTGGATGTGGTCCGTGCGGGTGCGCTGCCCTCCTGTGGCCGCAGTGGGAATGGCATTCCTGGGGGCTGGCGGTGACTTTGGGACCAGAAGCCCTGCCTAGCTTTGGAATACGGGAGCCAGGGAAAGTCGGGGGACTGAGGGGAGAGCGGGAGAATTTTCACCTCACAGGAGGAGCCTGAGACAACAGGGATGGATCTGAGGCCACTGTTGACATATGGAAAATTGGTAAATAACTCATGTTTTGTGACTCCTCCTGGCCCAATGAATCTACTGAGAACCTACTGATGGTGATGATGGTTGTGGTGGTGATGGGGGTGATGGGAGTGATGATGGTGATGGTCGTGGTGGTGATGGGGGTGATAACGGTGATGGTGATGATGGTCGTGGTCATGATGGGGGTGATGGGGGTGATAACGGTGATGGTGATGATGGCTGTGATGGTGATGGGGGTTGTGGTGGTGATGAGAGGTGGTGATGGTCGTGGTGGTGATGGGGGTGATGGGAGTGATGATGGTGATGGTCGTGGTGGTGATGGGGGTGATAACGGTGATGGTGATGATGGTCGTGGTCATGATGGGGGTGATGGGGGTGATAATGGTGATGGTGATGATGGTCGTGGTGGTGATGGGGGTGATGGGGGTGATGATGGTGATGGTGATGATGGTCGTGGTCATTGATAGGGGTGATGGGGGTGATAACGGTGATGGTGATGATGGTCGTGGTGGTGATGGGGGTGATGATGGTGATGGTGATGATGGTCGTGGTGGTGATGGGGGTGATGGGGGTGATGATGGTGATGGTCATGGTGGTGATGGGGGTGATAACGGTGATGGTGATGATGGTCGTGGTGGTGATGGGGGTGATGATGGTGATGGTGATGATGGTCGTGGTGGTGATGGGGGTGATGGGAGTGATGATGGTGATGGTCATGGTGGTGATGGGGGTGATAACGGTGATGGTGATGATGGTCGTGGTCATGATGGGGGTGATGGGGGTGATAACGGTGATGGTGATGATGGCCGTGATGGTGATGGGGGTTGTGGTGGTGATGAGAGGTGGTGATGGTTGTGGTGGTGATGGGGGTGATGGGAGTGATGATGGTGATGGTGATGATGGTCGTGGTGGTGATGGGGGTGATGATGGTGATGGTGATGATGGTCGTGGTCATTGATGGGGGTGATGGGGGTGATAACGGTGATGGTGATGATGGTCGTGGTGGTGATGGGGGTGATGATGGTGATGGTGATGATGGCCGTGGTGGTGATGGGGGTGATGGGAGTGATGATGGTGATGTGATGATGGCCGTGGTGGTGATGGGGGTGATGGGAGTGATGATGGTGATGGTGGTTGTGTAAACACAGGAGCTGCTGCAATACCATCTCCAAAGCACTGAGCACTTCACATGCATCTTCTTAATGCCAGAAACACTCCCCCTCCCCTGGCCCGTGTCCCTGGACTGACAGTGGGGACACAGGCAGGCACCCAGACAGAGCCAGGCAGGGAGTGGGCCTTGGTCGCTGAGGAGTTTGAGCAGACGCTCATTTTCTCGTGGAGGCTCAGGCCAGAACGCAGTCGTTGAGCGAGACAGAATTTTCTCACCTTGGGTTTCTCCCCACCCGGTGATGTAACACACTGTCCGGTCGGCGACCACGTAATTTGCGGATGGCAGACAAGCTGGGATGACCTTATCGGTGATGACGGCAGGGCTGAAAGGAAGACATAAACGTGATGACGATTCACGGCCTCGCCGGGAGACCCCTGCCGTTCGTTGGTTGGTTGGTCACCCGTGACCAGATGCCACCTGCCCCGAAGCCCCAGAACTCTCCAAACCGGCATCTCCTTGTTGCGTTGGCCCAGGGCAGCATGGAAAACAGCTTTTCACCCTCGCACTGGCCTACGGGAGCTTATGGGCCAAGCAAACAGAACGTTTTGTTAAAAAGGCCTCCATCGTGGGCAAGAAGCCGGAGGTGGGAGCAGAGGCGACAGAGTCTCCCCTTCATGACCATGCTGTGCACTCTGGCAACTCTGTATCAACTGAATACTTTTATGTCAACCTCAGCAGGTGACCATGTAGCTGAAGTGCTGTCACAAGGTGTTAACAGTAGCAAATGGGTCATGCGGCCAGGAGCCAAGTGGCCCAGCTTTGGGGTCGTCAGTTTCCACACCGTGGCGGTGGGAACCCAGCAAAACGCTAGGTACCAAAAGAAAGAGAAGTGGAGACATTTGCATCAGCAAAACGGTATTGTTTCCAAGGAGCCTTGCCCCGTGGAGTTCCAGGGCACCTTAGACATCAGCACTCCCTTTTCCTGACTTGATTCTATTTTAGCAAATTCGAGAGGAAAACAGGTGGGAGTGAGAAACACCCTAATCTGATTAAGGAGCATCACCGTGGCCGACTTTGAAGCAGACGCACCCTCTTGGGGTCACCAGAATCAACCCAGCCTCTCATATGGGGTGACCCCGAAGATGTTACTCTATGGGTTCCCCTCATAGAATATCAATGTCTCCGGCTCTTGGGGTGCAGGGGGCCTGGGCTGGGTGAACACACAAGCCTAAAGCTCACATGTGCCAGTCTAGCGGAGAACACGTCCAGAACCCCAAATTTACTAAATTACTTGTTCAAGCTGCCAGGTCTCCCGAGGGCCCTCGAAGGACCACGTGAATGGAGGGCGAGATGAGCTACTTTTTCAGGCTAAGCCAAGAAGTCCCTCCCTTCCCTTCCTAGAGAGTCCACACATCCCCAGAAGTCAGTCCTCGGGCTCCCGCGCCAGGATGCGCGCGGGGCGTTTCTGAGCAGACCCGGCAGGGCGCGTTCACCGCATTCGCTGTGCCAGCCCGGCCCTTCCCCTGCTGGCCTGGCCCTTCATCCTTGTCATCGAGGCCCCACTGTCCTCGGGGCCCCGTCAGACACGGCTGACGTGCTCTGAGTGCCTCGGCGACCATCCCAAATGTGCCTATTCTCAAAGAGCCGTCTGCTTACTTAGCCCTCCCCCGTGGGATCCGTTTCCAAATCCTGTAACTTGAGGTGGCACAAGCAAAGGTATCATTTTGTCAGGCTTAATATGAAAACACCATTTCAACAGGAAAAATAAAGCCAAAGAGGAGGAGAATCTGCATTTGCGAGGGGTGTGTGTGAGGTCGTGACGGTTTGTAAGGGCTTTGAAATACGTGATCTCCTTTGGTTCCCCAAACATATCACGGTGCTGAGAGGAGACGCGCCACCCGGAATAGCTGAGCAATTCTCTGATTGTGGATGGATATTAGCTGACAGCGAACGTCCAGGGAGAGAGTTTTATGTAGCTCATGTTTCAGAAAACATGAGCTACATAAAACATGAGTTTCATAAAACTCTGTAGCCCATGTTTCAACTCACTCACGCGGGGAAACTGAGTCCCGGTGCCTTTGCCAGGACCACAGCTAGTGTGGGGCAGAACGGGGTGAGTCCAGGTCTTCTCGCCTGAGGTTCAGTGTCCTTCCCCGACAGCCGCCCCGCCCAGCCCCGTTACGGCTCATGAACCCGGGTGGAAACAGCGTTTGCGCGTCGCGGGGCGTTCGCTGCGGGCTCGGTACCTGCTTAGCTTCAGCAGGGCGATGTCGGCCCGGGTGGGCTCCGTGATCAGCTTTGACACCTCTTTCTCCTGAACATCCGTTTCCAGATTTCTCTCTCGGTGCGCGCCCAGGATAACCCTGTAGGACGACGGCCGGGAGGACCTAGAAACGACGGTGACGTTAGCGGCAAAATGTGGGCCAGCCCTTCATCGGGTGCCCTTCTGAGCCACAAGCACCAAGTCCTCCCGCCCGCTCGGCTGTCCACAGTTTCCTCTGAGTGGCCAGAGAGAAAGGCCATGACTGACCCGAGCCTGACCTTAGGGAGTGTCCTCGGGGTGCTTTTGGTCAATAAAACCAACACTGGAGTCGGCACAAGGACAGGCCCCATGTCAGCGGACACTCGTGGCCATGCACGGCCCCCTCCTGCCTACAGGCCCCCCGAGCTGAGCCCGTCTTCTCCATTTCCCTTTGGAAACACTCCTTTCCTCTCCTGTTCAATGGCCCTGGCAGCTCTGCCTCAGGCCTCTCCACATCCACTCCCTGGTCCCTAGCGTCACTGCCATGGAAGGAGGGACAGGAGGGGACAGGAAAGGACACAGCCAGGAAGTCTGCAAGACAGGTCCTCGTGTTAGCCGCCCCCTGAACGTACCTCTCCAGGCAGTGGGCAGCGGTCAGCACCCACTCGGGGGATATCAGAGTGCCTCCGCAGAAGTGCATCCCAAATCTGGGGGAAACACCAAGATTTTAGTCCAAGTCTGATGATTTATTCTACAGAAAGCCAGAGAGACGCATTCGGTGAATTTTGATAAGGTTGACATTCCCAAAGGAAAGACTGCCAGCCGGTCACCAGGGCGGCAGGGGCTGGGAGTTGGGGGTTTTCTAGAAGGTTCCATTCGCAGTGCTCTCTAAGGTCGGGGAGGCCCGGGGACCGCTGTCCGCAGGAGAGCCAACCCACGCGGCCCCAACGTGAAGCCCGCAGCCACGGCTCTGGCCGGGTAGCCCTGGGCTTCAGCAGGAGGGACCAGGAGAAACCGTCCCCTGTCAAAATCTCTCTCATTCCCTTTCGACAAGATCCATGCGGGACCTGGAGGGTCATTCTCGAGGCAGCCAAGCGTGATCCTGAATGGCTGTGCCTCCCAGGAGTCTGCTGATTTTACCTGAGCAAATTCCCTTTTCGGGGAGATGGCTCCTAAATACTTCCTAGGTCTGTTTGGGCAGGTGGAAGCTCATGAAAACAGCGTGGGCCGCCTGGAGGCGGGGGGATGAGCGGGACACGTCGTGAGGGCGCGAGGGCCGGCGAGTCGGTCTCCGTCGGGAGCAGAGCACAGTGCGGGTGGGAAAGAAGGGGCTGGAAACGTGTGAAAGGAGCTGCTAAGTCTTAAGGCAAAGCAAAGAAGAGCCAGCTCAGCAACGGGAGGAAACGGGGGAACTCGGGCCAGTCGGTGGCATCCGCGGGGGCGGGGCCCGAAGGCACGGGGTGAGCTGGTCGCTGCGTCACGTGTGCGCTTTCCACCAGACGCCAGGAGACCTGAGCTCACTCATGCGACAACCCAGAGTGCCCAGGGTGTTGCGGGCCGGAGCCGACCGCTTCTCAGTCACGGTGTCGGGAGCGACCCTGCGCGAGGAGGAGGAGGAGTGCTGGAGAACGGGTGAGCTCCCTCCGAATCAAGTTCAATAACGTCTGTATCTGTGACAGGCTACGGCTGATCAGGCCTTTGTTCCCGACCACGGGTCCCATTTCTAGAACTGCCTTTCTCGCCACGTCATACGGCGACACTGGAGGGCTGCGTAAACCCTCCGGGCACCCTCGCTACTCTTCCAGCGCTACTGGCCCTTGGAAAGCGTGGCGTCGGCCCGTGTTGGTGAAAGCTGCCCAGATCAAGAAAAAGATCCCAGTCCTGGCTATTTTAGAAGCGGAGAACCTAAAAAAATTAAATTTGGGATTGTATAGCTTTCCTGCCCCCCGAGGCGAGAGCAGAGGCCGCCCCGAGCCCCGAGCTGCGGGTGCGGGCCGGCGCGGGAAGGTTGGCGGGGCTCCCGCGGAGGCGGAGGCGTGGTGCCCGGAAATGCTGTTACCTTGTTCTCAGGCTGATTTGCCACGGCCAGGAATGCGGGTTGGCCACACACCCACCTACAACGCGTCCGGGACATTTCTTCGGCTCCACCTTGGGCTTCCCGCAGTCAAATGAGGAGGACACTGCGGCACAGGAGAGAGTCGCGTGAGGAGGCCAGAGGTCAGGGCCCTGCCTCACGGCTCCGGGCAGGCGGGCCGCTCAGGCCAGAGCCCGCGTTCCTGTGTGTGTAATAATCCTCGCCGGGGGGCATTTCTCCATCGATTATATTTTAGAGAGAGTGGGAGGGAGGGAGGCAGGGGGAGGGAGGGAGGGAGGGAGGGAGGGAGAGGAACGCCCGTGTGAAAGAGACCCATCAGTCGGTGGCCTCTGCGCCTGCCCCCGCCAGGGCCGGGAATGACCCTGCAGCCCAGGTGCGTGCCCTTGACCGGAAACAGAGGGAAAGGAAAGGAAGCTCTTAAACAGGAGCATGCTTTGGAATATCTTTTTCTAAATTTCAAAAGTAGTACTAGACAACACAGGACCTTCTCCGTTCAAGAAAACAGAAGGATTTTTTGTTATTTTTGGGGAGAGGTAAATTGGTGCAGTGAGGCGGCCTCCCGAGAGGGCCTCGGCCGGCCCAAATGGATCGCCCGAGCCGTACCTACAGCACCTGTCGGCACCGTCACCTTTACCACCACCACCGAGCCGGGGAAAGCTCCCTGAAAACCAGCTGTCTCCCCTCTGAAAGGCAGCATGGGTATTTTTCAGCGGGAATCTCCGCGTGCACGTATGTACACACGTGTGTGCGTGTGATTGTATGTGGCAAGGGTCAGCTGTCCTAACCTGGAACACTGCCTTCTCCCGGCCAGCCTCAGGACCGCCCTTCCGGGGAGCCCCCGCGGCTCACCTGTGCCCCGGTGGTGACGCCTTCGCCCGCCTGTCCTGCGCTCCTCCCCCCCGCCTCCCCTCCGCCGGCCGCAGCGCCCCGGAGAGCAAGGTCAGTGCTGCCTCTGGGAGCAGCCGCTCGCGCCCGGACGGCTCAGGGTTCAGAAAACGCCTCTCTTCAGACATGTGAGTGTAAATCGCTGTTCATGGCGATACTGCAGGGGGATCTCTCTCCATCCTAATCGGGGATTCTACCCTCTCATGAGCCTGGAGCCTGAATTTTCCAAATCGCTTTCCATTTTCCGTGGCCTGTGCTGAGCCTCTACATATAGAAGTCTTTAAAAAAAAAAAGCAATATCATGAAGTCCCAATCCCTGATGCTGAGCTTAATTTCCACTCCTGGGCCTTGGCTAGCGCCGGCCTCACAGGTGCGCTAAGAAAAGGTAACTGCGGGGATTAGGCCCCCAGGTTCCACCATTCAGAAGAGAATCGGAAGTTTCTCTTTGGTTTTACTTATTTCTCACCTGTACTGAATGTGTTGGTGGAATTGAAATGAGCCATTAAAATCATTCAACAAATAACCATACAATTTAAGATAAGTGAATCTAAGTAAATAACAAATTATGTTTAAGGTGGGCAGCCTTCCCTTTTTTAGTATCTCGGGTGCCGGGCCCCGGTGGCTTTGCAGCCAGAGCCCCCCCCCCAGTCCCTCTACATGGAGGACACCAGGACATGCAGCCCTGCAAGGGGAGCCCAGGTGGCCGTGACCGGGGCAGGTTCCGGGCGCGGAGACGGGTCCAAGCCAAAGCCGCCCGCCTGTGGGTGTGCTCTCCAGACTTTCCAGAACCCATGTCAACCCCCTTTCTCTGACCCAAGCCTCTTGCTCCTCAGAAAAGTCTCAGGGAAATGAGGAAGGAGCCCAGGCTGGCTTTCTCCAGGTCACCTGAGGGTAAAGGAAGGAGGGCTGGGTGAGGTCGGCACCGTTCTGTTTCATTCTTAGGGTGGCGAATGGCAGGCTGCCAGCGTGCATTGCGCTTGGCCTGCTGTTTGTATTTTCTTTCTTACCTCCCAGCTGCTGAAAGGGGGAGTTTCACATCTAGGTGACTTTAAATTTGTTTTTCCTGCATCCCAAGCTGGGCATTGGGGAATTCAGCAGAACCGTCACAAGGCTGATGGGAGGGCCTCCAGGCTTGCTCTTTCGGGGGATTTTGTATTTACTTTATCTAAGGCGTGGGGGGGTCCCTAACAAGTGGGGCCTCAGTAGGACAGACTCAAGAGGCCCGTGATGGAGAGAGGGCTCGGCTCAAAGCCCCCCTCTGTCCTTCAGACCCATGTTCAGGAGGGGGGGCTGCATTTATTTGAGAAGTCGGTTCCTTTCACAAAAGAAGCCAGCTTACCACACAGAGGCACGTCGCAGTAGTCAAAAAGCTTCTTCGGATCCATCGTGTAGCACCAGGGACCGTTGACGTCCCCATCCGGGTTGCGGCAGTACTGAAAAAGGGCAGGTGTTCACGGAACAGCGAGGACACTCGGGCAGAGAAGGGGCAGGCCACCCTGTCCTTAGAGGATGGGAGGTAAGCCCTCCTTTTTGGGGGGAAGGGGTAAACTTTAGGATGCTTCTGACTCGTTCCGTGCCATTGGCCATGACTCCTAGTCCAAGAGGAGCTCCAACCATGAGGCCACCACCCCGGAGGGAGGGTAGAGCCTCTGAGGGGACTTGACGTAGGGACTCTATAGGGGACTCTCGTGCCAGTGGAGGCCTCAGAGGCCAGCAAGAGGCCCACAGGGCGTAACGGACTCATCTTGCGCCTGGCTCACTTCAGCAGCCTTCGGCCCCACGAGACCTGTTTGCCCAGGTATTTCTGTGGGCTGTGCACCGTCTGTGGGTCAATCCACGAGAGGCTCTGTCTTCCTGTCCTTCCCATGCACATCCCCAAAGTAAACCAGAAACTGTGGGAGACTGGGGCAAATTCTAGCGTGTGCAACCCCAGCCGCCCATCCAAATTTTTATAGAAAAATCTGACTCAAATGTCACGGATCACCGTCGATCACCAGACTCTAGGGGCAAACACCAGAAACTAGAAACAGCGCTGAAGGAATAGCGCCGCTGGGAGCGCGAGGCCCGTGGGTGGGGACGGCAGTGGGCGGGGGGCTGCCCTGCCAGGGGCACTGGCGCCGACTGTGCTGCGGGCTTGGTCCCCTGAAGTCCCTCATACATGTTTCCCTCCTCCGCCCCACACCAAAGGCCGGCCCAGGCCGACTCGCTGCCACACAGAACCAATTCTGCTGGCGGAGACCGGTCCCCAAGGGGCGAGAGGGTCCAAATCTGAGAGGCTTACATTTTTTTCCAGGCCCGCCTTTGAGTTTGTCTCTGGCGTGAAGATGCTGTGCTTGTGGGGCTCCTGGGCTGCCCAGGCCTGGCATGTCGTGCCTGTCACGGTGGTGGCCTTCGTGCCCCGATACCCTTTCCCGTTCCCAAACATGCAGTCTGTGGGGAAGAGAGAGGGCTGGTTATGGCTCTGACGTGGGCCCAGGCGACAAGGCGCGAAGGCAGTGACTTAGGTCTCTCTAGTGACCGGCTCTGTGGCCTCGCTTTTCAGGGCCCAGAATGCGGAGGTGACCAGGAACGCCGCCTGTCTAACATGTTACTCGAAATGCGTGTTGGCTCCGAAACAGTCACATCGAGCAGGACGTGGGCACGGGGATTTGGCCAGGATGCTGGGATCATGGATTTGACACAAGCTGAGGGGTAGACGGTGCGCCCGGGAGAATCTGCGGGAGGCAGATGCTGTTGCGAACGCTTAGGTGGCTCTCAGGCGCCTTGCTCTAGCCAGGGAGGGTAAAAGGAGCGACACTGAAAGGGTTTTCTAGAAAATTTTACTTGGCTAGAGCTGTGCTTTGAGTCCCCACCCTCTGGGGTGAAAAGGGTAACGGAGATGACTTGGGGCACATTCCCCAAGCTTGTCCCTCATCGCAAACCTAGGGAAAGGCCTCCTAGAGGACCCCTCAGGGGATTTGATGTGCGCGTGGTGGGGGGAGGGGTGCACCAGAGCCCTGATGGCCACTTGGAAAACCCAAAAAGCAAAATCTGGGCCAGTAGCTTCTCTGCCAAGAACGGGGGCTATGCTGGGCAGCCCGCACCCCAACATTTGCCAGGACCAGGGTGTGTGAGTTACCCATGCACTAAATGTGGGGCAAACACATGGGGACCACGTGAGATCACCTCAAGTCTTATCCAGGAGGGAAACCCAGGTGGGGCTCAGAGGAAGGAGAGGTGAGGTCCCCAGCACCGCGGGAGAGCCGAGCCTGCCTCGGGAAGGAGGGAGCTCTCAACCTCAAACCGAGTTCTCCGTCTAGTCCTTGCTGTCTGGGAGCCTTTGAATGACCCAAAAGTGGTCAGACAAGCCATGAAACCCCTGGGTTTTCAGCTGGGCAGGGGGAGAAGGAGCCCCTATGTTTTCTCACCCCACAAAGGCGCAGAGCCCTTGCCTGCTGCCTGGCACCCACAGGACCAGGTGCTCAGCAGTTACAGCGACGACCCAGGGGCCAGGGGCAGCGGGGATCACTTTTGGCTCCCGCCTCAGATAAAAATCTCATTCTTACGTTCAGGCCCAGTAACCCTTCCAGCCTCATAGCCACTTTTGCAAGGGTTCGTTGGAGAGCATCCCTCGCCTGTCTAACTAGCACCCCTAATTCAGTATATTCGAAGCCAGTTCATCTTTTCTGTTCCTCCGCAGAGAAGGCAAGGACTTGCTTTCCTAGAATGTCCCATTTCAGCCAGTGCCACCGTTATCAACCTCTCCATGCACCCAGGCTCACTATTTTATGCATCGGTCACAACCAGTGAGTGCCAGGTCCTAAAGAAACCGCCACCCACGTCCCAGGACGGCAGCCACGCCCCCACGCTGGCAGGTGTGGCGTCCCTCCCCCGGGCTCCAGTTCCCACAGCAGCGAGGCCTCTGCACCCGTCAGCTCCCAGGCCTTTCGTCCCAAGGCCCAAGCGCTCGGCTGCCGGGCCATCGTCTCACCTGCTCTCGAAGGATTGGACGAGCTTACGACTTGGACTTCAGGCCGCGCGTCTGCGACACTCCCTTGTGTTTCCGAGCACTTTTTCAGGTTGCAGAACTCCCACCGGACTCTCGGGTCGGTGGTGTAACACCAGGGCCCTTTGTCACTGTCCGGGTTCCTGCAGTAGTTCATGGTCAGGCCGCTGTGAAAGCCACACGAGAGGGCATGAGCGCAAGGGGGTCCTCGGGGGCCGCCCGCACCCTCTGAATTTCATTTGAACAAAGTCTTTTTTTTAATAAGAGAAAGTTTATTTAGAAAGTCACGGAGGTAGAAGAAGTGAGCCATAGAAGAAATGGGCTCAGGAAACAAGTTACTGCCAAAGAAGGGCCCTTGGAGCTTAGGAGAGAGAAGGGTAAAAGCAATGCGCCTGGGGGCACGGGGGGAGAAGAGGGGGAGGGAAGACTCTGGCCTGAGAGAGAGGCAGAGACAGAGACAGAAACAGAGAGAGAGACAGACAGAGAGACAGAGAGAGAGAGGCAGAGACAGAGACAGAGACAGACAGAGACAGAGAGAGAGACTTAACCAAGTCTTAACAACGGACTTTGAAATATTTCCATTAAAGACACCAAAGGTGGTAATTATTATTACAACGCCACAAGCACAGGTTCTCAGTGTCACCACAATTTAAAAACTACATTATAATTTTTATTTAACAAATCAAAATTAACATATACTTCATATAAAAACTAAGATGACATATAAATCTGTAAAGAAAGTATCAGAATGTCTCCTTTCCCTGGGAAATGTATTTAACATTCCCAAGGATAACGAATGTGGATTTTGAGGCACATATTTTGGATTCTTTTCTATGCACATACACATAATTCTGTATCTCTGTCTACGTCTCTCTATGACGACGTGGGGCTGTGAAAGTTGGAACCAAGGAGGAAATGACATTCAAGGTGATGGGCCACCGGGTCCGCCTTCCTAGTCTATATACTCATAACCTCGTGAAAATGTTGTGCGTTTACAATGAAAATAAAACAAACATGAACCTAATGTAACTGTAAATATCACATCTGATAGGTCAAATGGGTTCAGGACTTGAAAGACTTCTAGAAGCTGGCCTGGAAAACTAGCTCCCAGGCCCAATGTCATTTCTATAGGCTGCATTCTGGGGGAGGGGGGGAACCCCACACTGTTCTCACTCCACCCACCTGTCTCACCTGCCTTGCTGCGGCCACTCAGGGACTGGGCCCTGAGACCAAAGAGCAGTGGGACCGAGGGATGGAGAGAGACATCTGGGTAGACTAGGGGACTTGGGGGAGCTGAGGTTTTCATGGAGGGCGTATGGGTAAGAAACATAGCAGGCGAGGAACCTGGGACACTGGGTGATTCGGTCCCCCAAGGACCCCCCAGAACATTGCCCCAGCCTTGCAGAATTCTCAGCCTTGGAATCAGTCCCCTTTCCAACTCAGACCCATGACCCGTGGCTGTCTGGGAACATTTGCAACGTGTTATATATGTGGGAATCGGACTCTATATCTGTAGATAACAGAGAACGGCGGTCTCGGGCTTGGCCCACAATTTGAGGAAGCCAGTCAGCGGGTGTCTGAGCAGTTGAGTGTGTTAAAAGATCTATTCATTTATGCAAAAAGGTTGGCCTGGTCAGAGCTGGTCTTCTGCCCACCTACCCGCCCGTTTCCTATCAGCACCTGTATACTTCCCGACTCTCGTCTGTCTTCCTGTGTTTTCTCTTCATGTCCTGGCAACTCATATCCCTTCAGACCACTAGCGCTCAGGCTCAGATGTGTCTGGACAGGTCAGGTCATAGACACTGTGACCCAGTGACACACACAAGCTTCGCCTCAGGGATGGGAGGCTGGAATGACCAAATCCCACAGTTGACAGGCTGCCTTGATTTTCAGCAGGCATGACGGATGGTACTGCTGCTGATCTTTGGGTCGTTTGTCATCCTGAGCTTTCCACTACTGTGACCTTGACACCTTCATATTCCCCAACCCCCCAGCTTCCACAAAACTACTCAGGAAAGATAGCCCCCATCTTATCTTCTTGCAGAGCTTTTGCTAAAAAACAAGGCACCTGAGACACTTGGCCTCATAGTCTAGAGCCAAGAGAAGTTTGGCTCTAAGACGTTAGCTTAAACGTGGCCTTGCTAACAAACTGAAGCTCCTCTTATGCTTAAAAATAAAAGACATACGCATCGGGGTAGTTTTCTGGGGTCTTCCCGTGCCGGTGTGGTGTCATGGACAACCAAGATTGACATTTCCTTCCGGTGATCGTGGTGGATGAGGTGCCTCGGTAACTCTGTCCATTGCCCTGGTAGCACTCCTCAACCACAGGAGTTTGCTCGGGTGGGGCTGAAATGGAAGTAGAAGAAACCAGTGAACAGTGACTAGAACAGAGAAATAAGTGACGGGATAGATGAGACTAACAGAACCGTAGTGTCTGGTTGTGAATTAACACTATTGCGTATTCACAGGCAGATGGACATGCAAAGAAAAGAACAGATCCGTAACATTCTAGGATTTTAATAACTCAACTTTTTTGGTAACTGTTTTGTTTAAAACTCAGTGGGGAAAAAAACATAAGCAGGTCAGAGTGCTAGTAATTGGAAACTGTACTAATATGCAACCTCTTTTTTTAAGAACCTACACTGGGTGTTCAGGCAACTGGGTGGAGTACAGAGGGAGACACACTCCACGCGCAGCTGCAGGCGGAGATGGGCTGCCAGTGGGGGCACACGGGAATCCTTTCCCCAGACTCTTATCCAAAGCCAAAGCCTTGAGCTGCTGCAGGATGGGGCAGGAAACGGGCCGCTACTTCGGGGAAGAGGGACCAAAGTTCAAGCAAGACAAGAAGAAATAGCAAACTCGATGGTAGATTTAAATTCAACCATATTTACAATTACATTAAATGCAAATGGTCTAAACACCTCCGCGAAAAGGCTGAGAAACATGATGTGCCATACAAACACCAGTGCGGGTAGAGCTGTGTTTGTCGTATGCCTATTGGCTTACGTAAACCTCAAGAGGGGAACAGTTCCAGAGACAAGGAGAGACATGAGGCTAAAGGGGTCCTTCTGCAAGAAAACACAGCGATCCTACAGGTGTCTGTCTAGCCTAGAGCTCCGGAATCTATGAAGCAAACAGCAAACCAAAAAGAAATAGATCGATGCACAGCGAGCGCGGGAGACACCGCTGCTCACCTCTCAGTCACAGCTAGGACAGGAGGTGGGAGACCCGCAAGGCTGGGGAGGAGCTCAGCAGCGCTGATCCACCTCACCGACCGGCCGTGATCTGCAGAACGCTCTCCCCAGCAGCAGCGGGAGCCACGTTCTTTTCAAGAGCACGTGAAAGATTCACCAAGACGACCATACCCTGAACCATAAAACACGCCTCCACAAACTTAAAATCATAGAAATCCCGGAGCACGTTCTCTGACCAGACGGAATTCAGCCGTCGACAGTGCTGCGGTGTCCTGGGCCCGCACCAGAGCAGAGCGCCTCGGAGAGCACCGGGGCCCTGGAGGGCCCCGTCCCCTTACCCACCTGTGGTGTCCGGCTGCTCTGTGGACAGCGGGGAGGACTCGCAGGACGGGATCTTGCAGTGCTCCCACCGCACCTCGCTGTTGGTCGTGTAGCACCACGGGGCCGATTCTCCGTCAGGGTTACGGCAGTAGTTTTCCTCCAGGTTCCTGGGGGGAAAGAAGTGATTGTGCGTTCAGCTTTCCACAGGGCTAACTAAATATCAAGGTGCACACAGGCTTATCCGTAGGGACACTGGGCGCGTATCCAGCTAATTCTCCAGAATTACATAAGCTGACGATAGGAGGAAACGTGACAGACTCTTGTCGGGTCAACGATGAAAACATATTCCCCGACTGTGTGTAGTCAGGCAAAGCAGCTCTGCACCGTGTTGGGCACGGTGCTGTATGCTGAACACAAGGGGTATTTTCCACAGTGTTCCTGCCTCAAAAAGTATATCGAACGTAGCCCTGGGGTTTGTGTTCTCCAAACTTAACTGTGCCGGGACCCACTCCTTTCAGGTTCTGATTTAGTAGATCTGGAGTGGGGCCCCAAAAGTTGCATTTCTAACAAAAATCCTGCTGCTGGCCAGAACCTCACTTTGAGAACCAGTGTTACAGGGCAATCAAGACTGAATTTCACCGCCCCCTGCGCAGGACTTGGCCAGTTTTCACTGCAGAACACTTTACCTGTAGTCACTCGAGCTAAAGGAAAGTCAGCGGGACCCCAAACTCGGTTCAGCCCCGGGGAACGAGCCCAGAGGTGGACTTACTTGCAGGGAAAGTTTTCTGGGGTCCTATTGTGCTTGTGAGGCGTCTGTTCGCTCCAGCGCTGGCAAGTGTGCCCGGAGAGAGTGACAGCCACGTTCCCAGCATAGCTCTCGCCTCTTCCCTTCAGACACTGATACGTGGGGCCGGAAGGCGGCGGGGGTGTTGCTTGAATGGGGATAATAAATTACGGTGAATAGTTTTTAAAGGGAGGGTGCACAGGTGGATGGGATGGGGGGTGCAGGTAGGTGGCATCAGCCTGGCTGCTTTTCTGTTCACCCTCTCTCGGAACTCGGCACTGGAAAATTGTTTGTCATTTTTAGAAGAAGCTGGCTTGGCGGAGTCAACGTCTACAAGATCGTCCCGTGAGGAACTCCTCCGGGGGCAAGGTCCTTGGAGGCCAGGCTTCTTCCGATTTCCTCTCTCCGTTTGTCCTTGGTGCTAAGGACCAGCGTGTCACCCTCACCCCGAATCCTCACATACACCCGCGGCCCAGCTTCCTTTGTGAAGAATGAATTATCCACCGAGTAAACGTAACTAAAGGACACCCGCTGTTCCCTAAGCCACCCGGGAGCCCACGGAAAGGGGGCCAAGGCGCGCCTCCGAGGGGGAGCTGGGCATCCAGAAATCGCGCGATTCCGGAGGAGAAACGGAAACAAGGTGACAGAAAGAGAAAGCGATGTTCAGAAAGAAGGAGAGCACCTGAGGCACCTCAGTGCCCCCAAAGGGTGACTGTCGCACCCAAGAACAGGACGCCCGCCCGCAGGGCCCCCTGAGCCCTTCTAACTTCGGTGACTGTCCTTGTGCAAACGTTGAGGCCTCGGCTTCAACTTCTCATGGAAGGAAAAGATTATAAAACTGTGTCTTTCGGGCCTTTCCCACTAAGCCAGCCGGCTCGCCTTCCCCGCCCCGAGCTCTCTCCTCCCGTCGCTCACTCACCGGGGGGGGGGGGGGCGCCCTGGAAACGGGGCGTGAGAGACGCCGCTTGTTTACAAAGCGACTATCGGACAGGCGCTCGTTGGCGTGAAACCCGTGCGCGGGAAGCAGGTCTGACTTCCTTCTGTCAGAGCCACTGCCTTCAGGAGCCCACATTCAACCGTCTTAGACGGGAAATGAAACAAAACCCGCGATCGACGGACGCTCTGACGATGGCCGACAGACAGTACCCAGTAGGTTGCTTTACAAGAGCAACCACGTCCCGCCGCATGTATCGGGCACTTTCGAGGCACAGCCTCAGGCACAGGTACGTGCTTCGTTCTCGATGCCAGGAGCCAGAGCGGGAGGCCCTGCGGGCTGGGGGGGCCGTACTCACTGCAGCGCGGGATGTCGCAGAATTCCCAGCGTTTGCTGGGATCGGTGGTGAAACACCATGGCCGGGGCTCCCCGTCAGGGTTGCGACAGTAATTCATCTTCAAGTTCTTGCTTGGAAATCTGAAAGTGGGCAAGAAGGATTTTAATAACACTGACCCTTTCCAGAGAAGAATCATTTTAAATGAGCAAATATTGAGCACCTGCTAGGCACAGTCAAGCTCCCAGGGAGGTGGCTGGAGGAAGGCTGTCCTCAAAGAGATGACAACCTCATAAGGAAGATGAGCTCAGTGGTCTAAGGACTATCTTCCTAACAGTTTACGTGTGTAAGTCACAGAACAGGATGAGTAACTTTATAATTTTGGCCGTCTGGAAGATTGATGTAAGCAAACCCCAGTTATTGGATCGCAAATCAGAGCAATTTAAAAAACACAAGGTACTTGGTAGTTGCCATCTTCAGAGCTTAAAGAAACCTGGTCTACCAGGGCCTGGTCCTGCTAGCCTTTAACTTATAGAAACAGAATGGGGCAGGCTGGGCTCCTGTGAGCGCCCGGCCCAGTGGTGCAGGCCAGCGAGCCCCCCAGTGGGACCTGGGCTGAGACCGCGAGATGCTTGCCAGGCCCGTGGCCCTCTGGGCTTATTGCACATGCCCCTCCGAGGCTGGACCTGCTTGCTGGGGATGGGCTAAGCGAACAGCAGGGGCCTCGACAGTCTTCTTCCATGTCCCGGACGTGCATTTACCCGGGCCAGGGCCACGAGGCCTTTTCCGTATATTTCTTCTTTAATGGAAAAGGCAACTGCTGTGTTGCTTAACTATTTGGAATGGGAGGTACAGAGATTCCGTGGAGCTGTTCTCCACCGTGAAATCCGGGGCTTAGTCTCGTTCCTTAAGCGCTGGGATGCTCCCACAGTCGTCAGAGAGTGGAGAGAAAGATCGGAAGCAGCTACAGAGAGGGGGTGTCTTCCAGGAAAGGGGGAGGTTCCCCAGGTCAGGGACTCTCATTCCTATTGTACATCCATGGCCCCTTTGAGAATCTAGCGAAAGTTGGGAATCGTCGCCCCAGAAAAATGCACCGATGTGAATACACATGAAACATTGAGGGGTTCATAGAACCCCCAAAGCCCAGGAGGTTAGGAAGCGTTGACGCTCATCGGTAGGAAGGGAAAGGCAAAGAACAGAGAGAAGAGAAAAACATTGGGGGAATGCACAAGTGAGATGCATCCGTGTTTCTCAAATCTCCATGTGCACACACACCGGCCGGGACTTGGGTTACGACTCAGACCCGGCTGCAGGGGCCTGAGGCTCTGCCTGTCCGACCGGCGCCCAGGCCCACGCTGTGCGGCGCAGGGGTGCAGCTTCCCTGGCAGCCACGTGGGCAGAGGCAGACGCGGAGGCCCGGAAACATCAGCTATGAAAGAATCTCGAGGACTGTGAAAGAATCTAAGCCTCAGCGAGTGCCCCGCGGAGCGGCAGGGTCGCGAGCACCGGGCGCCTTCCCGGCGCGACTTACTTGGAGGGCAGGTAGCCGTGGGCGTGCGGGGTCTGCGAGTCCCAGGCCTGGCATTCAAGCCCAGACTTGGTCTTGGAAATTTTCCCCTCGTATTTTTCTCCGCTGCAGTGCATACATTCATCTGGGCGGGCGTGCAGGGAGGAGAGAGAGAGAAGCCGAGATGGGTGAAGCACGGCAGAGAGACCTGGAGCCCCCCTAAAAACGTCTCAGTCGCCGCTGGCCCTTGCCCATAGGTACCGACCGGCAATCACTTGGCAATAAAATTGGCACCGAAGACTCCGTTTTCTAATACAACCTAAAATGCCGCTCTTCCCTTCAAATGGTGAAATGAGCATATTTTGGTCAAGGCCCCCTCAACGATTATAGTCAGGACCAAATTCAGAAAGTCCACAGTGCCACGTCCTCAGGCTGGGGTGCACTGGCCCCTGGCCGGGCGGAGGGACCGAGGGGGGGCTGGGGGAGCGGCTGGAGAGGGGGCCCATTTATTAGAAGTCCGAAACTTCTCTACTGAGATTTTTAAGCATTTGGTGTCTTCGTTTCAATAGGGCTCTTAAGCCATTTCTAAGGAATTATCTGATCGTGGGGATGGCGGCGTCCCCAGGATTCGCATGCTGGGGTTCTGTTTGTGCTCATGACCTCGCTGGGGAACGCTATTCGCCTAAAGTGACACGGTTCTCTTTTTTATGATTGAGAAGCACGGCTGGCTGTCCTTTGCTTTCTTGTATTATTGAAAAGCAGACCCTTTGATGGGAATTATTGAAATAACATGGCACAGCAGCACGGTAACCTATGACTTTGTGTCACGGAGTAATAAGGGGAAAAAGAGTCAGACTTGGTATGAGGATGACGCGTTCATGTCCGTGATGGGACAGATGGCCTCGTGACATAGTACACAAAGGAGGAGTCCCCAGAACTGAAGTGGACAGAGCGATGGGGACCTGAGCTGTCACAGGTGGCTGCACATCCCGTCCTCCATCGGCCCCTTGCACCAACAAATGGAGCAGGGAATGTGAGATGCAGAACATTTTTTTCCAGTGGGATGTTTTGAGTTTCTAGGATTGACTTCTGAGGTGTGCTATTAAATTGGTTGGTTCATTAAAATAACAAACTGCTGATTTGAAAACTGGCTCATGGCTTAGCTTCAGTGCAACAACCAAGTCTCTGCATTAACGTTGTTTATTTGAATTGTATTGATTTTGTGGTTTTATCTGGGCGATTTAACTGCAAATCTGTTTTGTCTTTATACTGTGCCCAGCTTTAAGCATGGGGCGTTCGTATCTGGAGTTTACATGTAGTTTTATATTTGTACACATTGAAGAAACGTTTTTGTAAAAATGATTCCGGTCAATACGGGGGAGGGGGTGTCTGAGCAAGTTTCACCCTTTCCACGAGGTTCATATACCCCTCAGTGCGTCAGCAGGGCACTAAATGATGAGCCACAACGGCCCCGGGGGAAATCCCTGTGCGGGTGGGAGGAGGGGGGCAGGTCAGAGCCGCGCCTACCTTCGCACTCGGGAATGTCGCAGTAGTCGAACCTGGTGTCGGGGTCGGTGGTGTAGCACCAGGGCCCCTTCACGTCGTTGTCTGGGTTCCTGCAGTAGTTTTCCTCCAGGCCCTCTGAGGGGTGGCTGGTGGGCGAGTACCTGTGCGGGTGGGAAGGAGTCACTCTGGTTGCACCTTAAACATCCGCCTGTTATCAGCAGCGCAGCACGAGGTGCCCCCTATTTCCCATCCCGAGTTCGAGGTCCTGCGTCCTGATGCTGGAGGCTCAGTGCTGCCGATCTTCCATTTGCCTATGGCTGCGCTCAGGTTACCACTATTGCTGCAGCGACAGGCGCTCTCAAGCAGCAGCGCCAAGCTGCCCCGCGCACAGGCATGGAAACAATGTCCCCGCGCCCGCTGCCCTCCTGGCTCGCCCAGGCACCTGCTCTGTCAGCTGCCCGGCTCTGTGAGAACGATGGCCTTCCACACCCTTCCACCTGTGGGCACAACGCTCCCGGGTTACCCGGAAATCGCTCTCTGCCTTCTCTCGGTTAGTCTTAACGAAAGCCCCGGCCAGGAAGGGGCTCTGCCTGTTCTACAGATGAGAAAACTGAGACGCCGCAGCGGAAAACCAAACATGTCTGGCTAAACGTAAGCGAGGTCTGAACAGTTTGCAAGCAGACTCTCGGGAACTTAAGTCAGATCTGCCTGATTCCAAACACCGCCTCTCTCGGAAACGCCGCCAGGTTCGATGGGGGAGTGTGTGCGGGGGAGGTGGGGGGCGTTAAGCTCATTTTCAGTCCTAGAGATGAGTTGCTTCCTAGAGATAACAAATTAGCTCAAAAGCCCAAGACTTGGAGTCGAAAGGCAGGCTCTGTTTCTGATTCTTCTATGCTCCTGTCTCTGGTAGATTGAACCCTAGTTTCCTCACCTGCCTGCGTAGAGATGGCCTAGATTATCTCTAAGGCCCTTGACAGCTAGGATTTGGCCATTCGGTTTAATCGTTTGACCCCTATAAGCCCTAATGCCCCAAGAATATTAGATCTGCCCAGCACGAGGGGATACAGTGAAGGCAATTTGTTGGGGTGGGCACCAGATCCTACTAGGTATAGATGAGCTTTGTTACTGAGACCTTAATGCTTCCTAATGTCCTATTGGGAAACGTACAATAAGAGTGACACTAAAATAAACAGGCCAATTGCAGGATAATCCATTTTTTTCATTTATATTTTATTTGCTCTTTTGCCCCACAACCTGAGGTGACACCTGGTGAGAGTTCTAATTTGGTAGGTGTGATTTCAGCGAATTTAGTCCTAAGCGTGGCCATCTTTGGTCTTCTCTGACTCAGCCTAGGATTCATGGTTTTGTGGTTCTATATTTTTACTAGGCATCCTTCTGTGATCTCGGCCTTCTAGAAAAGCGCACACACAGAGTGAATGGGGAACAACCATTTTCCGCGTGTTGGCTATAAATAATTAACCCTTTCACATCGGCACCAATAAGGTTCTCCCTGTCCCCGTTTGCTCACCTGTTCTGGTTGCGTTTAGAGGCAATGGGCTCATTCTACGTGCACTAGGTGAACACAGAGATGAAAGAGAAAGCCTTACTTAGGGACGTGCGGGAAGCTGTCACTCCATTTTTGGCAGGCAACCCCCTTTCTCGTTTTGGACACCATCCCCCGGTAGTTCCTTCCGTGTCCGGTCTTGCACTCTGAAAGATATACTGAAAAGGCCACGCAGCGGTCAGTCCCTTCCCAGCAAGGAAGTCCACGCCCAGCCCTGCGTCACGGCGAGGGAAGGGACTTGTACGGCCGATGACACGGGGGTCCTCCTACCCAAGGTCGTCCTTTTTATCTATGTCAGAGCTGCAGCTAACGGAGCTGCTCGGGGCTTTGGCCCATTTATTCAAAGCTGTAGCCCCTCCGTGCAACGGGCACCACACTAGGGGCTGGGGGCACATGGGGTGTGGAACAGGGGAGGCCCTCCAATTGTGCAGCTTACACTCCAGTGGAGTCAGGGGGCCGGTCACAGAAAGTGATCAAGGGTGCAGCCTCACGGTGACATGTGTGACCGAGAACATAAACAGCTTGTTGGCGAGTGAAGGCAGTTGGGATAAAGGCCTTCAGACAGGGTGGGCAGTGGGCTTTTCAGGGGCCAAAAGAGATCCAGGCCACCTCACTTTTTTGAGGCTCCCAGTATTTTAAATAAGAAAAGCGTCAAACAGGGTTATAAAATTGTGGCCTATTTTAAATGTTGACCGTAGATGCTCTCAACCAGCCGCCACTTAACCTGCTCAGAGGTTAGGGGCTCCATGCTGTCCTTAAAACACACTGTCAGGGGCCCACCTGTGTCCCACGTGTTTAGGGTGGCCACCTGTGGCCAGCAGGCCACTTTCCAGTGTGCCCGCCCACTTCCGGTCCCACCAGTTAGGTTATATGCTTACAATTGACAAGGGTCAGTTATTTTTATTGTCAAAACTTTTTATATAGCTGTATTTGATTAGAGATGATCTAAACTGAGCTGGCGCCATACATGGTTATTACAATATTCTAAACTGAGAAATGAAGGAAAAAAGGCTTCTTTTTAACTGAGTTGAATGCGTGTAAAGACTTGAAAGAGCTGAACAGTTTTAAAAATTGCTATAAGTCCACTGAGGGCATCCACTCAGATAGCTGACTATGTAAGTTTTCTGGGGGGAGATCATAAAAATATACAGGTGTTTTACAGTCAGAATGATGGATAGATGTCTTTAGACCTGGCTCCACTTCAAAGAGCAGGAGCCGGATTATGGTAGACAAGGCACTTAGAGAACCGTTTATGCAAGAAACATACCAGGTAACTCCTGTCGGTGCCAATGTTCAAGGACAAAAAACCTCCACCCAAAATGTGTCCATGTAACTTGTGTTTTCAATGAAAATATAAACCATTTCAGGTATGTTTGTATCACCTTTCATGATTCCCCACTTTAGCCAGGTTTTAAAATTAATTGATCAGTTCTCTGGGGAAAGCGTTTCTAACACACCTGTAGCACTTTCAACCCCACTGTCTGCATAAAGATTGCAAGTAGATCTTCACTGAGATACATTGTTACAGTAGACATACGATACTTATCCAAAGTGTAAACTCAAGGCCCTTTCAAGGCCCAGGGGTCAGGGCAGACTTTGAAAAGGAGGTGGGCTGGAGCTGAGACCTGGGAGATGGGAAGGAACTGGCCAGGGAAGGGACAGAAGAGGGCCCCAGGCAGCAGGGGGGTGCCTGGCATGTTACCGGACCATGTGTAAGCCTAGTGAGCCGGCACTTGGGGGGGGGTGGTGTTCACTGACTCAGGGCCCTGGATCGTTTGGTGAACATTTGGATTTTTTGGTTATTGTTGTTAATCTTCACCCAAGGATATTTTTCCCCCATTGATTATTAGAGAGAGTGGAAGGGAAGGAGGGAGGAGGAGAGAGAGAGGGAAAGAGAGAAACATCGATGTGAGAGAGACACATCGATTGGTTGCCTCCCACACACACCACGACCGGGGCTGGGAATTGAACCTGTAACCCAGGTATGTGCCCTTGACTGGGACTCAAACCTGAGACCCTTTGGTGCCCGGGCTGAAGCTCTAACCACTGAGCCAAATGGGCCAGGGCAGGCATTTGGATTTTACTGCAAGGGCCCTAAGGCTTTGAAGCAGGGCTGTCACAGACCAGCCACTGCAGTGGCCCAGCCAGTGACGATGGCAGCTGAGACCCGGCTGGTGGCAGTGGCCATGGCAGCAAGCGGGAGATGTTCCATGTGACACTGTTCCCAGAAAAACGCTGGCAGGTAATTTAGCAGTGGTGGGTTGATATTCCACAGTAAAGAAACAAGCGCCCCAAAATGACTGACTTTTGACTTTTTACCTCTCCTTTGTTTGTATGTACCTGCCAGAGTTTATATAACCTTTTGCTCCTTTCCATCGCCTGGAAAACAGGCAACTACAATGATTCAAACTAAGGCCAGCGGTCACCCCCATGTCCCTTCTGGTTAACAATTTACAGGTGACATTACATGTTAGCGTTTGCAGGGAGAATCCCCCAGGCCCCCTTTTCTTTAACCTGGTGGGCAGGAGGTAATCCCGTGTATTCATTATCATCGTTTACTCACTATCTGTAAAGACTAGTAACTTCACCAGAGAGATTTTAGATCTAATGTGCACTTTAATCTCAAGAATTAAAGATAAACAGGCCCAGCCAGGTGGCTCGGTTGGTAGGAGCGTCGTCCGACACACCGAGAAGGTGGCGGTTCGATTCTCCGGTCGGGGCGCATACCTACGTTTCGGGTTTGATCCCCGGTCGGGGTGCGTATGTGGGAGGCAACCGGTCGATGTTTCTCTCTCTCTCCCCCTCCCTTTCTCTCTCTAAAATCAATAAACATATCCTCAGGTGAGGGTTAAAAAAAAAAAGATCAACAGCCGTCGGGAAGGGAGGGTTGCAGACACACACTCCTCTTTAAACCTTCGAAAGCCTTATCTGGAGTTCTGCAGTGGGACTGGAGAGCGTGTCGCAGGTCATTGTCAAGAGCACGTGAGACAGGATGTTCCTTGCTGCCTCGAGAGCCCGCGATACGGGGCATTTGGGGAGCTCGGTTGTTATAAATGGCCTTAATACCCCCCCAACAACAGAGGTTAGGAGGGCGTTTTAAAACGTCATTCATTCACTTAAATCTTCATAAACAGTTCATGAACTTTTTCATATCTAAAAAAGCATGCGGTTTCCATGGGAATGCAGGCCGCCTGTCACCCTCAGCAGTGGGGCAGCTCATCTCAAGGGAACTGTGGGAAAGAGCCGGCAACTCTGGTCCATTTTCTAAAGACAATATCAGAGGCCAGGGGAAGTACAGACCATGACCCCCCCCCCCCCCCAGAGGAGAAATTTTAAGAATAAAAATAAAACTTTTGCCTCTATGAAAATGCTACTGAGGATATAAAACACTTCAGTGTGGTTTTTTCCCCCTCCAGGCTTCAGTCCCAAAGTCAGGGCCCAAAGACCATGGTCCTGCAGAATGAAAGGCCAGGATCATAAGGAATGTCTAGACTCCCGCCTCCTCCTTAAAAACAAAATAAAACTTGGAATACTTTACTTTCAGAGTCATAGCAGTAGACGTGATTTTGTAAATCTGATCCCTTCGTTTTTAAATTAAGAAGAATGAAACATAAAAGGTGAAGTAATAGACTCTAGTTGATATGGTAGGTTAGGGGTCCAATCTTGTCCTGACTCCCCATTTAATCTTGCTGCGCCCCAGGGCCCCCATTCTGTGGTCTGATAAATTAGATCTAAAGGAGGGGAAGGGGGAGGGGGCGGAGGGAAAAGAAAACATTGTACCCACTTCTCTTTTCAAATAAAACCACATCTCTCATCCTAAGCACCAGGGAAGACTTGCTGTTGTCAGCCATGATCACACAGTGCTGCTCTTTACTGTGATACTGGAACGACCTGCAGGGGAGAATCAGGAAACACAAGAGAAGTTTCTCTTTAATGAAGGGAAGCAAACTTTTATTAACAAGCAGGAGACTCGAAAGACAACTCTTAACTCTTGCTGGATCAAGGAGCTCAGAATTGTATCAATGAGATGCTGCAAAAACGATACATTGTTTCTTCCACCTTCACCTTCTCCCCCCTCTGGTCCTCCCAGGTCTCTTTCTGCTTCAGCTGCTCTGCTCTTTCCTCACTCCTGTTCTTAATTAAGTTCTGGAATATTTGCTTTTGTGTTAGAAAGAAGCCGTTCTGATTGCCTCCAACTTGTTTCCAAAATGGTCTGTGTGACTCCTGTAATTTTCCTTTGACTCCACCGCTACATTCTACCCCTCGCCCTTGACCTCACGCCTCCTCGCCCATCCACGCAGTCCTGCCGTGGACATTCGGTCTGACATTCAAAGCCACCCACAGCTACCTTTCCAGCCCCCTTTGCTTTAGCCACCTTGGTCCATGCCACACCCTCTGCCTGGGATGCCTCCAGCTTCATCAGTGTTTACCAAGCTCCCACTGACCCTTCAAAGCCAGCTCAGTTCCCATCTCCTCCCTGAGGCCTTCCTAGCTCTATCCACCCTTAGGAATGTTTTTCCTCTGGATTTTATAGAGCACATGCTGATTATGTCACTCCCCCATACCTCACATTGGCTGTATTTTTAAAAATTTACATTTTATCCAATTTCTGTGACAACACCACGCTATAACTACAAAAGGCAAGATCTGAATCTTGCATCTGTACAAAACCTATCCTATCTAGGGCTACATCTCATATACACCAGATCACTGGATCTGTACTTCTTTGCTCAGTAGGGTCTAGGATACTTCCACACATGTGATCCTTAATAAATACTTATTGATAATGATATTAAAAACAAGAGCTCAGAATAATAGCTGCTCATGTCATATGTAAAAATAGAGAAGTTCCTTTGGGGGCATTTTTCTAAAGAAGGCACTCATAAGTTTAACAAGAAATTCTTTGTATGGATTCAGATACAGGGAGCAAATACGGATTCCAAACTCCAATCCTATTAAATCCTATCCTTGTCAAGCCCGTGAGCAAGTTTCTTGATATGGAAATAACAGTGTCGCAAGCAGCCGGGTGCCTGCGTAGGCGCCATGACAATGAAACTACCTGCAAGTGAAGTCTGTCTCCTCCTCGCATTTCTCCGCACACTCGGCCACGCTCCCCGCCTCCAGCTGTTTCTTGTCGAGAGTGATCAGCGACGCCCCCTGCGTGCCTACGTAGCTGTCCAGGGGGTCTCCGCACCCTGTGAACGGAGGGGAATGTGGGGTGACTGATGGCATTCACGGCCACCGTTGTGTGACCGTGGTGACTTTGTAGCCTGTTTGCTGTGTTATTGGACGGGGAGGCATGGCCGCAAATAACAAGCTTAGCCAGGAAAACAGCCCCATTAACACACCGCAGCCTACTGAAGACCCTCCGCATTGAGAGATCCGAGGGTTAGACACCAGCCCGCAGCCTCCGTGTCGCTACATGAATGGGCGTGACGCCTTGAGGAAGGGTAAATTCAGGCTGTTTGCTGCTGGGTGCCCTGTCGCCAGAATGCCGGAGACCACCAGCGGCAGCTGGGTTACAATATAGGTGACGTGTTCACCCCGGCTCCAGGAGGAGCTTGGAACCGTTACTTGATCTCCAACAGGCTAAACTCTGGTTGTCACACTGTCCCTTAAGCTGATGGGATAAGCATCCTCTGAATGGCTCCACTCGAGACACAACATTTTTGGTGAGTTGGTGGTGACTAGGGCCTGCACTCATCTCCATTTCAGTCCGAGGTCATTTTTGTGCTGGGCCCGGGAGAGGGACACGTCACTATCAATCAAAGAGAAATAAGTTCTTCCGTGACGATAGCAGGTATCTCGCATTTTGGAAGAAAATGTAAAACAGCAGACAAATGCTGGTCTAAGTTTTCTGTGAGATGAAACCTAAGGCCAAGGTGCTGTCTTGAAGGTTGCTCTGCCCCTTGTTACTGAGGCCACGGGGGCCTGGGCCATGCTCCCGCTGCGAGGCCGCAGAGCGTCCCTGCTCCCGGGCCCCACGGGACCCCCGGCCCTGCCTTAGCAGCTCTGTCCCAGCCTGGAGAGGTCGGCCTCCATCCTTTGGGTTTGGAACACTAGTGATTTTCACAGGGTGAGAGGCCAAAGAGGTTAATAAAATACAGATAGCAAAGTTTCCTAAAGTTTGCCTAGATGGGATTGGGCAACATAGAACCTTGACCGCATTGAGGGGAGCGGTGGGGACCAAAGACAGGTGGAGGGACTGAAGAGCGGCCGGGAGCGGCAGTGGGAACGGACAGGTCTTTTCAGAAGCTCGGCTGTGGCTGTGGGAGGAGCACTGGGTAGGGGGCATGTGCAGTCACGAGAACTTTCCAAAGAGGGGACATTCTAGAGCATGTCCGGTGCTGATGAAAATTCTCCATAGTGAAAATTATCATTAAGAGTCAGATTCCCCTTCTCAGAAAGGCCACCCTGAGCACCCGAACCCACACACACAGCACAGGGTGGGGCACTCAGCCGGACGGAGACAGAGCACCCCCTCCCCCTTCGTCCTTCCCAGTTTAGGAGACGCCAGGCTGCCAGGGGGACACTGGACAGGACAGTGGCAGGTGCAATTTAAAGGTAATACGCAACAAGCCCTTGACAACTATGAGAAGATTATGGAGAAAAGGGTATTTTAGACCAGTATCCTTGCTGTCATCTGTCATTTTCTCCAACTTTGAGCTCTCACTTTTCTTTTTTTTAAATATATATATTTTTAAATGTGTTTATTGATTTCAGAGAGAGGAAGGGAGAGAGATGATGAGAGTCATTGATCGGCTGCCTTCTGCACGCCCCTTACCGGGAATCGAGCCTGTAACTGGGGCCTGTGCCCCGACCGGGAATCCAACTGTGACCTCCTGGTTCATAGGTCGACGCTCAACCACTGACCCAGTCCAGCTGGGCTGAGCTTTCGTTTCCAAAAAGAAAGCTTTTGGTAAACGCTATAGATCAGGATGTGATTTTAAAAAACAAACCAGTTAACTCTATAAAGCATATCCTATAAAGAGTTAAATTAAACGTTTGGAAGGGTTCTTAGAAAGTGGAGTGGGCCAGGGAATAAATGAGGTCTGAACAAGGAAATTTCTGTTCATGTCACCCCTTGATTAAGTTACCTTCAATTATGTTGTGTTGTTACTTTTCCTAGCACATGGCTGCTGAGGTCCACCCTGGGAACAAATGGCCCGAAGAGATATCCCCAACGAGATTTGTTTTCCATTTTGTTTAAAAAATTTGCCCCGGCGTGGCTCAGTGGTTGAGCCTCGACCTAGGATCCAGGAGATTGGGGTTCGATTCCCAGTCACGGCACATGCCCGGGTTGCGGGCTGCAGCCGATCAATGACTCTCTCATCATTGATGTTTCTCTCTCTCTCTCCCTTCCTCTCTCTGAAATCAAGAAAGGTATATTTTTTAAAAAATCCCCCCAAATATTTTCTTTTATTCAGCTCTAGGAGTCCCATGGCCACGGGGTGTAATGCACTTTATTTGTTGACCAGGAAACAGATCTTTTCAGGGAGAGAAGTATGTTTATATTCTAGGCCAATGTGGATGTATGTTGCTACCAAGGCCCGTCTATTTTACTGATCACTCGGGTTGGTTTTTTTTCCGTCACTGTGGTATGTCCACGTGCCTGCCCCTGCCCGGGTGTCTGAAAGACAGGACCCAGCGGTTTGTGAAATGCAGATGCCTTGTCCACCTCTCACTGGAAACGGTTGTAAAAAAACAATCATCTTTTCTTTCCTGGGGGTGTCAGTGCATTGAAAAAAAGAAACATTTCTCAGAAAGGGGGAGCAAATGCCTTGCTTTCAAAACGAGCGTCAGAGAGCCTTCCCCAGGTTGGCGAGGACTCGTTCACCCTGCTGCAGAGGCGTCTGCTCTGACATCGGGTGTCCCGGCTCCTGCCTTCCGGCGGCGGGAGGAGGCGCAGACCTGCCTGTCCACACGCAACCGTTTCCCCGAAAACCTCTCGGCACCGCCTTCTGCTCTTCCTGTTCTTCGCTATTTCTTTGAATGGCTCCACTAAACTCAAATGTATTTGACTCTAGAGCACAGCTTGTAAAATTTCATCTGGCAATTTATAAATTTACTTTCAAGTCCCTACACGCTGTTCACATGGAGAACTAGTTGCATACTGTATCATGCCATTTACCCGAAATGTCCAAAATAGGCCAATCAGAGACAGAAAGGAGACGGGGGGGGGGATGGGGAGGGGGGAGAGAAGGGGAGTTGGGGTGACAACTAAGGGTGTGGAGTGTTTCGGGGGAAATGTCCTAATATTTGCGACGGGTGCATCACTCCTGTAGTGGAAACCGTTGGACTGTGTGCTTTAAATGGGCGAATTGTATTGCATGCGAATTGTATCAAAATACAGCTGTCCAGGGAAAAAGAGCTGTAAGGACCCGCTTACAATATTTTAAAGAATGTTTAAACCAAGTCAAAAAAAGTGCAAAGAGCCCTGGTTGAAATCCTGCTGTCTTCACCTCCTGGACTCGGGAGCTTGGTCAAGAGGCAAATTACGTGATTTTCCTAAGTATGGATTAAGTCATCTGTGAAATGGGGCTGAATCTCCCCTCCCTATCCCACCGGCTAAGGGCGCTGTAAAGGACACGCAGGGGTGTGTGTGTGTGTGTGTGTGTGTGTGTGTGAAACGGGCCGCCCCCCTCGAGCACCGAGCGGGGGCTGAATTGCCCTCTGACCACATCACCTGGCGAGTGGGGGCCTGGAGTCCTCCAGGCCCAGGAGCCAGCGCGTGTGCGGAAAGCTCTCCTCGACCCTGGCCAGCAGGAGGCCAGCAAACAACCGCAGACCCACCAGGAGCGCGGTCATTTCATCGCTCGCATTTGAAAGGCAGGGAAATAGGACCTCTTCAGGAACAGGGCCCAAATGAATCAAACTGGGAACCCGGCCGAGAGACGAGCAACGTTTTGGGTTGTTAGCTATACATACGTGGGCTATTTTTTCCCAACAAAAAAACCTGTTATTTGAACTCAATTTTTTACTTTTTTTTTTTAAAAAAAAAACAACACAACATTCATTTTTTCTCTCTGCCCCTTTGTCTCCAGCATTTACAGGGAAACTAAACTCATTTCTGGACGAATTCCTCAATCTTACGTTTAGATGTTCAACTGGGAATCTCAGTAATCAAAAACTAAATTAAGCCAGTCGCTCATAAAACCATCGTGTGTCTGTTTTTAACACATTGCTGGGGGGGGGGGGGGGAACCATAGTGATTAAAGTGAGAAAAATCTCAAAGTCTTACCTGATTTCAGGAATAAGAGAAGGAGAAGAACCACCTCCTTATGTTCCATTTTGGGACTGGCCAGCAGTGTCCCCACAGCCACGTCCCAACCCCAGGACGTGATTGACTAACGTGCCAGGCAGCGCAGCCACGGCAAGGGGACGGCAGGACGTTAATCATTAACCCAGGGCCCGTGGCCCTGTGCTCCGGGGGTTCAAACATCACCCGCGAGGGTCTTACAACATGTTTGAATCTGCAACAGCTGCTGGGAAGTGGCGCAAGCAGCCCCGCCCCCGGCCGCCTCCTTCCTTGCCTTGTCCCCGACCGTCACCTCTCCCGCTTGGTCTTGTGTCCTTCCGTCTTGGGCCACTCTCTTTCTTTTGGGTAAAATAAACCAGTCACGGTGGCAGCTGACGTTTGCTGAGAGCGGTCCCGGCCGACGACGCGCACACGGCTCCATCCAGCCCTAGGCAGGCGGCGCTGTGCCATCCCCGCTTCGGATCAGGCTGACGGGGCTGAACCGGCAAGGGCGGTGCTCACAGACACAAACTATTTTTTATTATTTCTTAAAAACATGTTTTTATTGATTTCGGAGAGAGGAAGGGAGAGGGAGAGAGAGAGAGATGGAAACATCCATGATGAGGGAGCGTCATCGAATCATCCATCGGCTGCCGCCTGCAGGCCCCCGACTGGGGTCGAGCCCGCAACCCAGCACGTGCCCCGACTGGGAATCGAACCGCGATCTCCTGGTTCATGGGTTGACGCTCAACCACTGAGCCACACTGGCTGGGCTAGACACAAACTCTTTAGGCCTCAGATGACAGGTGTGAGCTCGGCATTGTCATTGGCACCCCCGCATCCTACCAGTGTAGAAATCACTCGGTAAGCTATTTTATTATTATTAAAATTTATTTATGCCCAGTGGACTGCCATGTTTTCCATGATTATAAATGATGTTAGGAAAATATTGAAGTCGCAGTGCATCAGAGGCTCACCCTCACAAAATAAAGTGAGAGCGGCCAAATGATGTCTGAAGAGCCTGTCTCGATTTTAACTGTGAATTCTGTACTTTTCCCAGGCTTAAGGCTAAACTGAGAAGGAACCACTTGCTTCAAAACTCCTATTCCTGCCCTGGCGGGCCAGTGTGGCCCAATCAGTTGACCGTTGTCTGAGGCACCAAAAGGTCTCTGGTTCAATTCTGGGTCAGGGCACATGCCCACATTTCAGGTTTGATCCCTGGTCAGGGTGTGTACAGGAGGAAGCCCATCGATATTTCTCTCTCTCTCCCTCTCCCTTCCTCTATCTAAAATCAATTTATATATATATAACTTCTATTCTTATTGAGTTCAATTCATTAAGTATTTATTGACCACCTACTATGTACAGCATTGTTACATTCTTCTAGGATTATATAAAATGTACAAAGTACAGCCTCTGCCCTCCCCCAGCCCCCAGAAAATTTTGTACCTAAGATTGGTGGAGACAGCTGCAGCTGTGGCCAGGGGCAAGGACATTAAAATAAAATGGAAGATGAACCTAATTTCCTTTGCTCCGCCCAGCACGGGGCCTGCAATCAAGATCCATTCAGATTTTCTGGAGACAGGTTCTCATTTCCTTGAAGGTGGCTCTCACGTGTTCACTGCGCCTGCTCCTGCTGTGCTCTAGCCTCTGCTCCACAGCCTCCGGGACCAGGGAATGAAATGCTTCTCCGCTCTCAGCTCCCGCAAAGCGATAGCAAGGCCGCTGGGTTAGCACAGGGTTAAACCGTAACCTGTCCCAGCACCGCCTAAGACCTGATTGTCTAGTTCCACGTTCAGCAAGCTGGTTATTTTCTTAACTGAGCTTTGCTTGCACAAATGGAGGTAGTCATTCATTTTTGAAAAACAATCACCCTTCATTGGACATCTCCTCGTCAGTCTTGTCATAAGCTTAAGATAAATATTAGCAGAGAAGCTACATTCCTGAGTCCACATTGGGACTCCTCAGAGACCCAGGCAAGTATCCCTTTGCATCCAATTCACTGCATAAGTCAAAGAGAGAAACCAAATGGTCCCTCCTGCCTCTAAAATTTGTTATTCTCTAAGGCTTAGTAAGCTAATTAAGACAAAAATCTTTCCCCACTGCACTTGGAAGAGACAAGGCATGCAGAAAGCATTAAAATCTTTTAAGAAAAAATGAGTGCGTGTAAAAACTGGCAACATCTCAGCAAGGTCATGGACCAGTTCAACACGAGGTACCAATGGCAAATTCCTGGTGTTGACAATGAACTTGATAGTTGGCTGAGATGTTCCTTTAGTCTGGGTGGCGGGCTCGTGGGTACACTTACTAGTGATGGGGACTTCTCAGTGCTAGTTTTGTAATTTCAAGTGTGTTTATAATTATTTCAAAGTAAAAAGTAACAATATATGTCCATATCTGTATATATTTGTATATATGTAAATGTGCCTCCTGTTCGTAAATAAAATTGTATTATCACACAGCCACGCTGTCTTGACCATTGGCTGTGGCTGCATTTGCACGACCATGGCCAAGCTCAGTGGAGGTCACAGAGGCCAGCAAGCCTATAAAATATTGACTATCTGAATTTTTGCAAAAAAAGTTTACTAATGCCTGGTGTAGGGCTCAGGACACAGGTGTGGGCTGGAGATGTAGGGTCCCAGGGGTTGTGAGCGGGGACCTGGTGCTTAAACAGTCCGTGAGGAGGGTCACAGAGGGCCCGAGAGAAACACAAGGGGATGGCTGCCCAGAGATGGGGTCTGGACTCTAGCACCCAACAGCCCCTCCAGCCTCTCAGGAGGGCCCCCTGTGACCTGGTTTGATCTTGTTTCCATGGGTGCCCTGTCCCAGGGGGCAGGCCGATGATTTGGCACCTGGCACCTCTTTCCTGCTGGAAACTGCCCGACTCTGATGGTTGGAGGGATGCTGGCCTCGCCTGGCTACGTATGGAGCACCTGAGAGACTCTGGCTGAGTTTGGGTGGGGACAGTGGAGGGAGCTCCAAGGAGAGAGTGACAGTGAGCTTGGTTTCCTATGGCAGGTAGGAGTGACAATGATGAACGACAAGGATTTAGTTTGCTAATGACTGTGCTTTAAAAAATTGTATTTGGCTCTCTCAAGAATTCGTGCCTGGCCCTTGAAGGCATCTGAGTTTGCAACCCTGGTTAGAACAAGAGAAGCAAATGAGGAGCATTAGGGGAGGGCACAGGGGTGGAATATTAGACTGGGGCCAGATGATGGTAGTGGTGTGGGGGGGTAATCACTTGCTAAATATTGTGGATTTTAACCTAAAAGCCAAGACGTGCCGCTAAAGGCAGGGGGTACCACAAACTTGGAGAACTCCAGGCTCCTTGGAAAAGGAAAGGTTGCCATTTGTGGAGAAAGAGTCTTTTTCTTTTCTAGGGTCAGTGGACCTCATCAAAGAATAGTTTCTCCAGCTCTGAGTCCTGCAGCACAGTGACAGAAGTACTTCCCTGGATTTAAAAAAACCGTGTTCTGACTCAGTCCAATTTAGTTTCCTGAGCCCCCTGAGGGTGACCAAAGAGAAAAAGAAATCAGCTGAGTCGACATTCCAGTTCAATACGTTGGATATGAATATTGTTTTCAAAGGAACTGTAGACAAGGGGTAGCTGACCAGCGGTATCTTACTCCAAGCCTCTTGTTGAGGTTCTCTGCCCCAATTCCTTCTAGAATCCTCCCATCACCCAGGGAAAGATGGATTATTGCCAACATTGTCCAGTTTTATCTGACCTACTTGACAAAAGCAAGTTCCAATATATGACTCACACAGGAGCAGAAAGGTCACTGCCTTTGGTTCTCTGAGAAGTCTTTCCACCACCCGGGGTGTAATCAGGGGTAATCAGCACCGAAAGCCCCCGAGGCCCTTCAGAAATGTCTGCACGTGGAAAGTTGCAGAAATCTCTGGGAGCAAAGGAAAGTGCTGAGACATCACAGACCTTCAGGGAAGGTATCTCGCAGCTCAGACGCTGGCCACTCACTAAGAATCAACCTTCCGATGTGCAGATAAGTGGCAAAGTGAATCAAGAAAAAGACGTTATCACCTCAGGGGACAATTAAGCCTCGGTGGCTAAACATCCTGTTTAAAATAAAATTTATTTCACTACCAGCTGCCATTCATTTCAGGCTTGTCCACTCTGTGGCACCAAACACCACAATGAAGTCAGGACAGTAAAACCCAGGTCATGCTATAATCACCAGGCTTTCCTCTATTATTATTACTTTATAGATCAGGAGGTTGAAACTCACTTGCCCACAGTTATGTCGACGGAAAGTGGCAGAGCAGGTTGCCACCCAAGGACCTGGGTCTCAAATGCCCGCTTGTAACCACCACATCGTCACCTGCTGCTGGGAAGAGGGACAGCAGCCACCACAGCAATCACAGCGAGGCTTGGCTGAGCACCCGCTTAGTGCGAGGCACCCTTCCTAGCACTATATCCATTTACTTCTCACTCTGACCCTAAGGAGAAGCTACGACTATTATCCTTTGTATTTTACTGATAGAGAAGCCAGGAGATGGTCTCAGTCACTGGCCCTGAGTCTCACAGCTAGTGAGGCTGGATGGAGCAGGGGCATTGAATGCCAGAGTCAGGCCCTTCAGCCCTCAGCCTCACTGCTGCAGAGCTCCAGCTTCCCATCATCACCACAGTCACCAACGGCAGCCCCCAGGATGAGCATTTATTGAGCACCTACTGCATGAACTGAGCTCTGTGATCATCCTGGAAGCCCTAGCAATGAGGCAGCACCAAGCACTGGGAGAAAGTGCAGAATCCGAGGAGTCCAGGGCCTCCAGTGTGCTGCCTGGACCAGCCCAGGGAGGGAAACTGACCCTTGGGTCACTGCCCAGGGACTCTGCCTGGCTTTGCACATTTCAGTGTCTTGTCCTGAGCTTGCCACTGGGCTGGGCAGAGTTCTGATTGCTGCTTTTTTTTTTTTTTAGGATGAACATCAAGCAGAAAAGTTAAACTGGAGGGCGCACACTGCCCTCTGTTTGCATTTTACATCCCCACACCTGCAGGGGGCGTGCTGGCGCTCAGGTAAATACCTGTTCAATGCAACAAAACCTTCCCTTTTCGGTTTCTTTCCTTGATTGTCCACATCCATAAATGCCTTTCAGGACGTCAGTTTTCTAAGCAGCCAGCAAGGAACCCTAAAAAAATGTCTTTGTGCGCCTGATTTTGCAGAGGCTCGCCCCTCTGGAGAGCTGGGTGAACCCTAGGGGGTAAAGTGGGTTATGTCACGTGCTTAATGTGGAAAAAGCTGGCTTCATGCGCGAGCTCGGGGAGTCCAGAGGCTGCGCTGAAACGACCTCCCCTGGGGCGCCCCCAGCGGCTCTGGGCAGAGGCTCCGACGCGCTTACTTCGCTCGGACCCGCAGGAGCGCAAACCGCCTGTTGTCGCCGCCGCGCGGTTGGGAGGGCGCTGCTTTCTGCAAACGCTGCCGAGCAAACGCAAATACCGACGGGCGCCGGCAGGGGGCGGCAGACCCGCCCTCCCCGCAGCCGCGCGCTCCCCGCCCCGGATGGGGTGGGAGGCTCCGGGTCACGGGGCCGCGCGGGTTCGCCCTCCGTGACTTCACCCGCAGACAGGTCCCTTCCCTCCCGCGGCTGCCGACGGTGCGTAGACGGGCGAGTGGGGGCGGGGGGGGGGGGGGCTGCAAAGGAAAGAATTCAAAGGCGGGGTGCGCGCAGGCACCTGGCCACCTGCTGGGGGCAATTGATGCTTCCGAGGGGAACTGGAGATGCGGGCAGGCTCCCCGCCTTCCCGCAGAGTCGCGGGGCCGCGGCAGCAACCTGATTTTTTAGGACTCCTAAATTTTTTAGGATTCCTTGCCCACGAGTTGCTGGCTGCTTAGCAAACTGATGTCCTGAAAGGCATTTATGGTTATGGACAATCAAGGAAAGAAACCGAAAAGGGGAAGGTTTCATAAGGTTTCCTTGAGTTTTCTCTCCCCAGGCGTGTGGATGCGGGGCCTTGGCGCTCCAGCCTGGAGCCTTGAGCCTCTGCGGCATTGGCCGAGGTAGGAGACGCTTGGAGGAGGCGCCATTCTGCCTTTTTCTGTTTCACCAGCTTTTTGGTGCGGGCTGTGCAGACCCGGGCAGGGTCGGTCAAGGAGAAGAGAGGGTCAGGGTGTGAGGACCTGTATTTTTACCAGAGAAATCAGACCCCGCAAAAGCCCATTGAACAGGCCCTGTGCCTGCCTAACATGCCCATTCTGACTTTGTCGCCTCCCTTCTGCAGACTTTTACCTGGTTTTATGTAGTAGCTGTGTTCCTGGAAGGCTGTGGAAAACAGCATTTGTGCATTGGATCCGATTTAAATGGCAGGGCGTAGCTTAGCATAGGAAACATTGACCCCTGGTGAGGGGGACTTACCTGCTCTCAAACATGGGTGTTCATAGGCTCTGTCCGCTGCGCCTTACATAGAAACACAGGTGAAATGGCCTTTTCCCTGACTTAGAGCTGTGAGCTGGTTACTTCATAGTTACCTCCTAATTTCTTTTTAAATCTCTCTCCCCTCTTTGACAGAAGAAGAAATAAAATAAAGGAGAGACTGTTTTATTTAGACCAGTTTTTAATATTCTCCGCTCTTCTGAAGTTCAGCTTCGGTAAATTATTGTAACAAGTGGAGTAAAATTAATACTCTCGAGCATGCGGAGATGCCTAGTAATTGGAAAGCATCCAGTTTCTCACGTCACTGCATCTAGGAGCTTGGCCCATAGATGTGTGTGTGGACGCTTGCAAGCAGACAGAAGGGCACCTCCAGAAGGAAAGGTGTAGTATACATTGTATCCAGTTGATACTTTTACTGCCCATCACTAACACCTTTTTTAATTAAAAAAAGAAAAAGAAAAACGGATTATGTAACCTGTGAAATAAACAAGAACAAAAGTAGTGCATGTTTTCATGGTTACATAAACACACACAAAAACCTGGAAGTTACCATCTAGGTGGACATCTGGGCTCGCCCCAAGAAGAAGGGGAACTTCCCCACCAGAGCTCCTTAAGGGACAAATTTTTTAATTTATTTTTAAAATTTTTTTGTTTTTCAATTACAGTTGACATACAATTTTATATTAGTTTCAGGTATACAGCACAGTGATTAGACATTTATAGAACTTATGAGGTGACCATCCTGGTAAGTCTACTACCCACCTAGCACCATACGTGGTTATTACAGTGTTAATGACTGTACTTTATATCCCATGACTATTTATAACTATCAATATAACTTCTTAATTCCTTCATCTTTTTCATCAGTCCCCCCAACTCCCCTCCCATTTGGCAACCATCAGTTTGTTTTCTGTATCTATGAGTTTGTTTCTATTTTCTTTGTTCATTTATTTTGGTTTTTAGATTCCACATATAAGTGAAAGCATAATGGCATTTATTTTTCTCTGACTTATGTCACTTAGCATAATACCCTCTGGGTCCATCCATGCTGTCCCAAATGGCAAGATTTCATTCTTTTTTATGGCCAAGTAATATTCCATTGTATACATGTACCACTTTTTCTTTCTTTATTTGTCTGTCGATGGACACTTAGATTGCTTCCATATCTTGGCTATTGTAAGTAATTCTGCAGTGAACATAGGGATGCATATATCTTTTTGAAGTACACTTTTGGGTTTCGCTAAGTTATAGGGTAATTCTATTTTTAATTTTTTGAGGAAGTTTCATGCTGTTTTCCACAGTGGCTGCACCAATCTGCATTCCCACCAACAGTGCACGAGGGTCCCCTTTTCTCCACACCCTCGCCAGCACTTGCTGTTTGTGGGTTTACTGAGGGTAGCCACTCTGACAGGCGAGAGGTGACATGTCATTGTGGTTTTGATCTGCATTTCCTTGACGATTAGTGACACTGAGCATCTTTTCGTGTATCTATTGGCCATCTGTATGCCTTTTTTGGAGATATATCTATTCAAGTACTCTGCCCATTTTTAAATCAGGTTGTTTGTTTTTTTGGAGTTAACTTGTATGAATTTCTTGTATATTTTGGATATTAACCCCTTATCAGATGTATCATTGGCGAATATCTTCTATTCAGTCTGTCTTTTGGTTTTGTTTATTATTATTATTTTTTGCTGTGCAAAGGCTTTTTGGTTTGATGGATGTAGTTCCACGTGTTTATTTTTTCTTTCGGAAAGGACAAAGTTTGTGGGGTTGGTCTTTGTGGGTGCGAGGCCGGCTTGGAGGGAGTGTTCTGTGCGACGCTTGATGGGACCGCAGCAGCAGCGGGTCACAGGAGCGGAAGGATCGGGCACTTTGGGCTCAATGTCTGAAGCCGGCCATCAAGGATTTTTGGTAGCAGTTTTATTAGAAAAGCCGTGAAATTATATCATCTCAGTTGGACCAGCCATGCAGGTATTGAGTTAACTTCTTATAAGCAGCTCTTAAAGTTGAAAAAGAACCTAGAAACGGTCAGTTCACTGGGTGGGTGTGGACCCTGATTTTAATCTACCCGTCCTTGCTTGTCTCTCTTTGACTTTGGTCTAATGCGTATCTGACTGTTTCTCAGTATTTGTCCTGCTGTGCGTGGGAACCGTCACCCCGCGGCCTCCCGGTTAAGAGGACTTCTCCTGTCCTGGCGGCCTTGCCCCGCTCACCTCCTGGGGGCTCACAGGCTCTCTCCGCGGCCCTGCTTGAGAGAGTTTCCCTGGAATTAGAGATGTAACGAATTATAATAGCTCATTTCCTTTTTCTGTTTCTTCTTTAGAAAGGCTCCCCATTTGTTTTCTTTAAAATCGCCTGACTGCTGCTTTGCTCCTCGCAGCGCCTCGCTGTTTCCTTTCCTTTCCCGGGACCAGGAGGCTTTCCTCAGGCCCAGGCGCGTCCACTCGCTCCGCGCTCTGCCCCTCGCCCCCTGCGTGTCGGGTCCACGCGGCCCTCCACAGCCATTCTGTCGAGATTTTCTTTCAGCGTTAGCTCAGACTAGGCTCCTATTTCTTCGTCGGTATTTTTTTCCTGCCTCTGTTTTGACCCATCTTCTTTTTCCCTGGATTATTGAAGGGGAGGTTTTGGTAATAAATAAAAAAAGACTATAAAATGCAGTTGGTAGCCCGGCCGGTGTGGCTCAGAGGTTGGCCATCGACCTAGGATCCAGGAGGTCCCCGTTCGGTTCCCGGTCAGGGTGTATGCCTGGGTTGTGTTCCCGGTCAGGGCACATGCCCGGGTTGCAGGCTCGATCCCCAGTCGGGGGCGTGCAGGAGGCAGCCGATCAATGACTCTCTCATCATTGATGTTTTTCTCTCTCTTTCCCCCTCCCTTTCTCTCTCTGAAATCAATAAATACATATTTTTAAAAATGCAATTGACAGTAAGTTGGCTTTCCCCATTTCGGTAAGAAGATTGAGGGCAGTGAATTCTCTGAAGCTGTATGGGAGATGGCACTAGGGAACTGTTTATGTACCTTTCTTTTATATTTCCAATGCGTTTACTTTGACATTCTTTTGAGGAATACATGGGAAAACTGACAGTTGGGTATGTCAGTTTACATGTCCCCTTGTTCTCATTACAGTGAACATATGTGTAAGCGGGTTTGCTTAGCATTGATCGAAGAGATTTGAGGTATTACGACCATAAATTGCCATAGTTGCTATTGACTTCTTTGCCTCTTTGGGTTCATATAACTATCAGTGTGTTTTGAATGTCAGAATTTCCTGGGACCTTGAGTACACATTTGAGCAACGAAACAGCAAGGGAAGATCTAGAAATATAGCGTGACATTCAAGATGCCTGGTAATTCAAAAACGTACTCAGGCTTCACAAAACATTCTAAAATGCTTTTGTTCTAGATATATAAAGTCAGATTCATTTTGCTTAATTATATATTATATACTTTTTGTGTTTATGAAACAAAATCACTACTATGTGTACAATTTTTTGAAAGCATTTCAACATTTAGCGTTTAGTTTTTGTTGAAGTTCACCCAAGGCCTCTTGTTAAGATTTTTTTTTAAATATTTGAGCCAAAGTTACCATTTTCCAACCATGTGGTACAACACACGGGCACGTGTGGGCAGGGGCGCAAACACACAAACACACAGCGTAGTGTTGCGGGGCAGAAAGCTTCTTCAGACCGAAGGCCTATTTTTAGATGCGTTCTGCACCAGACTATACTGTTTCACTTTTTAAATTGAAGAGCAACATTTCATTTAAAAATGTTTTTTAAAAGATGTCCGAGCCTTCCTGGGAAGGAGCCAACAGTTTTGCTGAACCCCCTCCCTGCTTTTCCCCCCTCAAGGTTATAGAGGTACAAAGAGTAGATTCAATCGGGTACATAAAGGATGTACTTAGAGGAGGCTGCGGCTCCTTCTAGTTAGCAAGGGCTTTGCCATTCAGGGAACAATTTGTCACAACTTGACAAGACATACTTTTAAAGTCTGGGGTGCAGAAGGAGGGTAGAAAGAGGTCCGGGCGGAAAGGAAAGCCTGGCGTGGGGGTATAGAATGTGAACCCACCCGATACTTATCCCGCGCCCATATTGTAAATAAACACAACTGGAGTACCGGACGGTGTAAAACCCCCGAACGCTCCCTGTGCTGAGGCTGAAGGGGGTGTGCTCTGTTAAGAGAAGTGGTGTACAGTGGGTGTCCCCCCAAAATGTACATACTTTGAATAATTATTCATTCCAATGGGTTAAATCTGAAAAGAAAGAAACATCAATTGAGCTAGCAGCTGTTAAGTGTGTATACATTTTTGGGGACACCCTGTGTATTTGCATTGTAGGAGTTGGCTGGCAGTTGTCATGGCTTGCTTCCTCCCCCCCCCCCCAATAAAATGACTTCACAAACTTCTACACGGTGATCACATAGCTTATAAGTTGAAGTTCAGCTTGCACGTGGTTGGAGAAGTAAGTCAATGTTCATTTATAAATGTTGCAGGTGATCGATAGGTAGTTTGGTCTCTTGGGTAACCATTTTAAAACCTGGCTGCCCCTGCTTTCTATCCAAACACTTCTTGAGGTTTCCCTCTGTGCAAAGCCCTCCTTAGATTTCCCAGCCGTGTTTACGAAACAGCAACTAATTTTGAAGGTAGGCAGACCCACTCGGAGAAAGGAGCATACTGTGAGGGTATTTGAAGGTGAATGCGTGTCATTTTGGTACTCTGCTATTTTGAAGGGTGACCTCACCAGGCAGGGTGTCATTCATGGAATCTGGCCAGGGGCCTTTATCTCCAGCTATTTTGACAAGTTAGGCTCTGACTCAGGACTAGAGCTGTGCTATTGTGTAGCACTTAAAATAGTTGGCCAGAGCAGGCGTTGATTCTGTGTCTCCTCAGTGATGACGCAGTGGGAACCACAGGGTTTGAACACAGAGACGGTTTGGGGTGTGATTATCTGCCGGCCCAGACCAGCACCTTCAGGAAGCTGAGATCCATTGCTCCTGCTCTGGGAGCACAGACCCCCACGATCTTACTCCCACCTGTGATAACATCGCGGTCCGCGGCTGGGCGGCGTGGCGCCCACGTGTGCCGTCTGCAGTGACCGTCCGTCCACTAAACACACGGGCAGGGATGCCCTGCTGCCTCTCGGGGCCGTGCGGGGCGCACACGCGCAGGGTGGGCCAGGCCATCCCAGGTCTCTCCGAGTCGAAAGCCAGGGAGAGAGCTGGGGCTGCAGGCCAATGACCGCAGTTCGGGGTGGAGTGTGTATCTTCGTGTGCGCCCCAGGTGTTGGGAGGACACCCCAGCAGCCCAACTCAGCCTGGCGGGGGAGGGCAGCCGGCGTGGGTTCCTAGGGAGGGGCCCGGATTGGGTAAGAGAGGGTGAGCCTCTGCACCTCGCCAGCCGAAGTGGAGGGAAGGGCGCGAGTGGGAGGGCGGCTGCTACCGAAGCCGGAGCTGAGCTCCAAGGAGTGAGCAGTGTGGCACTGTGGGCGCACACAGCCCGGGCCATGCCCCGCTCCTGGCCATCACATGTGGTTAGGAATTTGGACAGGTAGGGCTGCTGAGGCCCTGCCCACTCCTGACATTTACAAGAAAGGGAGACATTTTATGGGACTGGTCAAAAGAGAAAAATAGTAACACCTTAAACACTTGGTCAGGAAGGAAAAACCCCTCAGGAAAACGGAAAGCCCACACTCTGCGTACACGTGCATCAACCTTTCCACTGTTTCCAGCTTTCTGATGTCTATGGACATCCTGAGTCAAAGGGAAACCCTCTCGGGGGGAAGCTGGCTGTGTTTCCCTGAGCCACAGCCGTTGTCCTCAGTCTCAGGGCTGCAGCGGTCGGTCAGGAAGAGAAACGGGTCCGAGGAGACGTCAGTTCCATGTGCTCAGCGTGGGCCTCTCCCTAGGCAGCTTTGTGAGCTGCACTCCCATCCGTGGCCGTGTCTCTGTCCCTACGGAGCCCTGCGTTCGTCCTGCTTCCAGCTTTTTCCTATTCTCGCAGCGTGTCATTGTGCTCCACAAACACGGATGTGAGCTCAGAGGCATCTTTGTGTGAGCAAACTTTGAGGGCACATTCCTTGATCGTGGGGGACATTCACCCCCACATTCAGACAGTAACCCCTTTCCTCCAGGCTGCATGTGTTTGACTCTGGCAGGAACCTCTGGCACATCTCTCCGTAGGTTTATTGTGACTTCCTGGGGCCGTCCACTGTTGAAAGTTTAACTAGAAAAGAAAGTGTTCATGCCTCTCGCTGGTTTTAAACAAGCTGAGAAACCCGCTGGTTTTGCACTGATTGGTAATAGCCGTCTTAAGGTGACTGCGGGTGTTCCTTGCTCACACAGGGCTGTGTGACGCAACGCGCACAGGTGACGTTTCTGTGGATAAAAACAACTCGGCGAGATGGTTAAAGGAATTTCTCACGCTCTTTCTAGTGTGCAGGCTACTGCAGAGGGCAGTCTCCAGCTTAGCTAGTGCTAATCCTGAATGCAGGGTGTCCCCCAAAATGTATACACATTTAACAGCTGATAGCTCAATTTTGAAAATGAAATATATTTTAATAAACACTGCCTTTATAATTATTCTGAGTGTGTGTGTACTTCTTTGGGACACCCCATATCACTACATCAGAATAACTGCTTCTCCCCACCCTGACCCTGACCCTGACCCTGACCCTGACCCTGACCCTGACCCTGACCCCAGGCATGGCTCTTCCTCCACCAGGACTGTGCTCTGACTTCCTAATTGGCCCCTTAGTTCCATGCTGGTTCCCGTCACAGCGGCCAGAGTGATGCCTAGAATGCCAAGTCCCTGCAGTCACACTCGCCTCTCTACTCCACCAGGCTCCCCCCACCCCCAGGTCCCTGTGCTGGTCACTGGCCCCACCTGGAACCTCCTGCCAGGTGCCACATGGCCGTGACCTTCTCTCCTTCAAGGCTTTTCTCTACTCTCACCTGCTCAATGAGGCTGACCATGGCCACTCAGTTTAAAACCACCATGTTCGGCCCCACCCCGCACACCTCACCCCCTTTCCTTGCTCTATTCCCGGCATGTTCCACCTTCTGACACACCGTATTTATTTCTGTATTTATGGCTTATGGATTACGTTTATGGTCCTAATCACTAGAATGGAAGCTAAATGAAGATAGACTCTTATTTTTCTGTTTGTTTGTTGCTATCTCTCCAGTGCCTGGCACACAGTCAGAACTCCAAACGATTGTTGAATTATGAAGGAACGGAGGAGTGACTTAATTGGGTGTTTTTCACGTGTAATCTAAATGGAGTCAAATGTTTCTTTTCTATGTAGTTTAAACCTATGTGGCCAGGGCAAAGTCTATCAATGTGTATATTTTAAAAGTTATAGTTTAAAAAACCAGCTAAAAGGGCGTTCTTTATGGCATGAAGAGTTGGGAGGATGAGGCCTCCCTACAGGGCACAGGACAGCACAGCAGAAGGGAGCTGGGATGCGGGCCCTCGGTGCTCGCCTCAGAAGGTGCACCTTCAAGCCTGTGGTTGCTGTGAGGTTAGAAATGACGTCCACGAAGTGCCGCGCCCACACTGGCGGTTACCACATCAGCGAACGATCATAGGCTCCCGGCTGCTTTCTGGAGCCATCCGGAGATTGCCTCAGCTGTCCCAGTGCCGTAGGACTTGTCCCGGTGACTGAGAAGCAGACAAGCCAGCTGATGCCGGGCTGGTGGCCCTGAGCCCCCCGCTGCCCGGGCTCCCTTCGCGACTGGAGCGGTGCACAGCCCCAGAGCCGTGCAGCACATCAGTGAAGGACAGGTGCGCCCCCCGGGCCAGGAGGAGGCAGCGCCCCCCTCTGTCCGCTCTCTGCCCCCGGCATCTGCAGTGTCTTTCACAGATCATTGCCTCACAGTCGTCCGGTGAGATAGATAAGGCAGGTAATCACTCAGTCCCAGCTTCCAAATAACCTGCCTGTGGCGACGAGGTGAACACTGCAGGTAAGTGTTCTTTTTTACCATTTATTGCCTTCATTTATTTATGCAACAGATATTTGACTCATTGTATGCCAGAGACTATGCCAGGCTCAGCAATGTCTCTGTCCTCACAGAGCATACATTCTAGTGGAGGGAGAAAAAATATGACAATAAACAAATGGCAGGTAAACTTGCCATATGCCCAGGAGAGATTCCTACTCTCCAGGAAAAGGCATCGGGTGTCGGGGCTGCTGTTTGACATCAGGGAGTCAGGTAAGGCCTCCCTGAGAAGGTCGCACTTGGGCAGAGGCTAAAGCAAGCCTTGTCGGTACCTGGCGAGTGTTGCAAGAGAGGCAGCAGCAAATGCAAAGGCCCTGAGGCAGGACCCTGTTGGGCTATTGGAAACATGACAAGGAGGCCAGAGTGACTGGAGCTTGGAGAGCAGGTGGGGAGTTGGGTAGAGGTGATCAGAGAGAGTGACGGAGTGCTGGGCCCCGACTAACCTTTTAGGCTATCTTAGGACTTTGATTTTGGCCCTGTGTGAGCTGGGAGTGTTTTGAGGAGAGGAAGGATCATCCTGCTGCTGTGCTGAGGAGACTGCAGGGAGACCAGGGGAGTCGGGAGAGCAGGTCTTGCGACAGACCCAGCTGGGCGATGTCGGCAGCTGAGACCAGCTGTAGCAGTGGAGGTGCTGAGTGGGGTTCCATTCTGGATATAACTTGCAGGACAAACTGAAGATTTCGCTGAAAGATTGGAAGAGGGGTTTGAGGTTGTCCACGATCCTACATAACTGCAGGGGCTGGGGGCAGGCGGAGGAGCACATGGACTGCGTAGGGAAGGCCCTCCCACAGCCACAGGTTCCTGCCACTGGCTCTAGGGTTGGCCTCAGGAACACAGATTATGAGAGTGACGAAGGCAAATTTTCCTGTCTAGAAAACAGAAGTTGGAGAACAGGGCAGTCAAAAGCCCCTCCCTCTTCCTCACTCCAAGTCAGCAGAGGAAGAGTCGGTGTTTCACGCCTGCTGTCTAGTAGCTGAGCGTGGCAGCCACGTTACGCTCCCCCACATCGACCACCCCCACCCGCACATGCCCCACGCCCTTCATGTCCTCTGGTTTCCAGGAAAGCTAAACCCTCCTCTTCTGAGAATTCTTCGCATGACTTCGTTTCTCACCCCCCTGCCATCTGGTGACCCTTTCCTGGATGCACGGTCACTTACTAATGTCACTCTTTCATACCCCACGTCTGTGATTTAGGCGGAGATGTTTCTAGTGCCTGTTTTGCCTTCCACTCCCCCTCGGTCGGACGGTCTTGTCTTTGTGCCTGTGACCCCCCTTTGCACAGTGCCCCCCTCCCAGCCGGCACACGGCGTGGCTCCTCGCGCCAGTTGCCAAATGGATTGCACGCCGGCGTCTCCGTCGCCTCGGCACCGTGACGGTAACCCGCTAGAGAAGCCACGTCCCGGGGCCCTGACCAGCAGCCGGCTCATTGAGATGCGCGAGCTGTTTACGGTGCAGTTTGCTCCAGCTGCGCCAGCTCATCCAGTTGCTGTACTTCAGCGCTGGTCCCGGGGCTGCGTTTGCCCAACGGGGCTGCGTGAACCGCTGGGGTGTGAACAGGTAGGCAGCCCAGGAAAAGTGTCACTCACCCGACCGTGGGTGTGAAAGTCTTCGGGCCTCTGCTGACTTGGAGTGAGGAAGAGGGAGAGACTTCTGATTTCTAGATAGGAAAGTTTTACCTTCGTCAGCCTTATAATTTTTTTTAAAAAATATATCTTTATTGATTTCAGAGAGAGGAAAGGAGAGGGAGAGAGAGAGAAACATCAATGATGAGAGAGTCATTGATCGGCTGCCTCCTGCACGCCCCCGACTGGGAATCGAGCCCACACCCCAGGCATGTGCCCTGACCGGGAATCAAACCCTGACCGCCTGGATCCTAGGTCGACACTCAACCGCGGAGCCACGCCCGGCTGGGCAAGTCTTATAATCTTTGAACAAAGAAGATTGCCTTCTTTGCCCCCTCCCCCCAGGGTGCTTCACTGTCCCAAGGAGGCGGAGAGTGACAGTGGGCCTGAGGGGTCTGCTCTTCTGCTGAGAAAACGATCCGTGGTGACAGTTGAGGTTTTCAGGGCAATATAAAGTTCCCGTCTGTACCACCCATCACCTGTGCTTTATGTGTGTTCAGAGCCTACTTAACGCGCTAAGCAGGAGCACCTGCTCCCACAGCCCCAGGTGCCGCGTCACGCCTGCGTGACGACCGGGCATTGCGTGTGCCGGCTGGTCACGAGGGGGTAACTACAGAGTACATGGGACAGGCAGGCACACCCGTGACAGTGGGTCGTACAAGCTCATGAAAGCCTCGCCTGTACCCACGACGTGGTTCGTTGTAACAGTCAGTCCACACTCGAACTTCTACTGGGACACTTAAGTATTTTAAAGCTTAAGCTTAAATGTCTCCTTTCACCTGCCTGTTTCCAAACACCATCGGCTGCCGTGACTGAATGCGGGATCCGCTTTTCCAGGGAGGGGACCGCTAAGCCTCTCCCGAAACCAGCGGGGTCAGGCTCCTGTCTCACTGCCACTCACGGCACGCAGGGCAAACCCATCTTTAAGCCCCCGCAATTCTACGTGCTACCCTAACGGTATTTTCAAGCATTGTTCTAAAACATGTTTTTGTTCCAAGTAATGTGAGTAGGCCCCGCAATTACCTAATTTCCACCCAAGTCTGAAATATCAAAGGTTAGTCCTCAGAGATGCTGCGGGGAGAAGAAAGGGGGTGCTTGTCTTGCAGTTCAGCTGTGTTGGTTTTACAGTTTCAGGGCTGGAAAAGGGCCAGCCGACTGTATTAACCTTCTTTTCAATCTTTCCTAAGAATTCCCTCATTTCTGGATGCCAACTGGACTTGGAGAATTCACGCCTGTTGTGTTGTGTGCGGGGGATGCTACTGCTCTCAGTAGGGTTGACTGCAATGGGGAGAGTGAAAGTCAAGTTTTTAACCCAAGTATAGGGTGTCAGTTTCACCTGGTATTCCAGTCAAGTTCGGGACCCCCCCCCCGGGGGGCTGATAGGAGGCCTAGAAAGCAGGATGTTTGGATGCATGTCTACTATTTGGGGCAATTGCTTGATCTTTACAGGGCTTGGTTTTTAGCTCATTTCTCTTGACTGAAATTTCGGATTTAGAGGTTAGAATCCTAATCACTGTAGCTTTGCTTCTCTGTTCCCCATTTCTGACCCCTCTGTCCATCCTCAGGCCCTAGGACTCTGTCCCTTGGTCGGCCCAGCTCTGAGGACGGACTCCCCAGGTTTAAAATGCTTGCTCTCATCACTCAGAACATCACATAGAAAACTCAGAAGCAGTATGCTTATGACATGATTTAAACCAATCTGAATATACTTCAAGAGAAAGAGCACAGTTTCAGGTACAAAAACTGAAATTTACTCAGGAAACCTTCGCATACAAATTCAAAACATGTAAAAATAACAGAATTTTGTAATGAAGTGGCTCCTACATAGAGTTGTTTGTTTGTAGCGCAGCGATAGGCCCAGATTTCAAATCAATAGAGTGGAGGTTGGGGTGGTAGACACACTGCAAACCTACACAGCTTTTAAAAAGAACCTAACTCCCCGCCACGTCATTCCCCGTGCCTGGCACCAGGTCTGAAGCTTCTCAGCGTCTCTGAGTCAGCGTGTACCCCAGGACAGGGTCCGTGCGGATGGGGGAGAAGCCCTCTGTCTTCTTGTTACCCGCCTAGTATCCGACTCCTTTCTTGCCTTAGGAGTCTCTGTGCTGCTTACTGCAGACGCTGAAAATTCCAGACAGCAGCCTGGGTCCTGGGCTCCATTCTCCAGACACACCCTCCCATTCCCCGGCCAACCTTAGAGCCCGGGCAGTGCTGTGCTGGGTGCCGAGGCAGTGTGGGCTGGTGGAAGGGTCTGCAGGCCGGGGAGTGGGGCAGCGGGTTCCTGGGCAGGCAGTTCTGCACGGCTCTGTTCCCAGCTCTGGAGCCACGAACTGGTTCTCCATCCCTCCTAGCAACACTGGAGCCACACAGTATTCTTGATTGATTGATTTTAGAGAGAGAGGAAGGGAGAGGGAGCGAGAAAGAGAGAAAGATGTGAAAGACAGCATCAATTGGTTGCCTTCCAAATGCCACCCAACTGGGAACTGAATCTGAAACCTGGGCATGTGCCCTGACCAGGAATCAAACTGGCGACCTTTTGGTGCACAGGACGACGCTTAACCAACCGAGCCTCACTGCCAGGGCCACACAGTATTCCTTACATAAAACTGTCATTGACAGAGAACATACACAAGACTGTGCAAAGTGTAAGTTGACTTCTTATCACCCTAACCCCAGCCCTAACCCTTTCCCACGTGTTTGCCAACAGCCCGTGTGTGTCAGACTCGATGAATCGCAATGACAAGCCCCGGGGGCCTAACATTAAACACAGCAGCTGTGCCTTCGCATCCCGTGAACTCTGGAAGCCACCGGAGCAGTTTAGCTGGTGGCACCGAGTGTCAGTTTATGCTGAGACAGGGTCACTGGCCCGGGTCCTCTCGTGGCGTGGCGCCTTCTGCACAGCTCGTAGGAACGTGCGTAAGGGCTGGAAAGGGCACGCAGGGCATTTTAGGAGAACCGGGCAGGCGGCAGGCAGCGTTGACACATTCCTGGGTCCGCTCAGAGTTCTAAGCGCCTCGAGCTCCCTCCTCTGTTTGACCCGGTTAGTCTTAGCGGGATGTGTCATTTTGCACCTGCTGTGCCAAACCCAGCGGAGAATTTTCAAGGACCACTTGTGACATTTTTCTTGACTTTGCGTTTCTTCCATTACGAAGGAGAGAGATTTTTGTCTTTTCCATTTGTGAATCCCCAGCATTGGCAGGGGGTGGGGAGGAAATGGGGACTGGGACCAGCTCATAAGATGACCTGAAAATATAGCTATTGACTTAATAGCTCTGTGTCATCTCCAAAAGAGATGGGATCCTTTCAAGTTGGTTTTACGTAATTGAAGTAGAGGGCACGCGGAAGGTGCCCGAGTTCGCCTGCCGGCCCTGATGTTCGTACCTGTGCCTTGACTAGGGAACCGGCCTCTACGCCCCAGTCCTAACCTGTACAGTGGGAACCATGTGACTGCCCCACAGGCTTCCTCTGAGGATCAGAGCATGGCGAGCCCGTGAGGCCCGGTCGTCCTGGTGGCCCTGGTGGTCCTCATTACCAGTATTCTAGGAGCCGATGGTTGAGAGCGAGGGCTTTAGAATCAGACCTTGGCTCTCGTCTCAGTTCTGCCATCGTCTTGCTGTGGGACCCTCGTGAATCGTGTGGCACTCTGCCCAGTGCTCAGTGAGCGATTGACAAATTATCATGATTATTATTATTACTATTATGAAACAAAAGGCAATTACCATTATGGTTGTGATTAATATTAAATCACTTCTCTGCAAAGACATAAAAGAACAAAGATATTCAAATTTATTTAGAAGAAAGAGAAGTCAATTTTAGAGGAACACAGGATGAGATGAAAAAACTTCTATTATTGAGCACCGAATTTAGCTTTGGGTTTCCTGGCAACCAGGGCAGTAAAAGGAAACACAACAGTTTACATAATTATTACGATCAGTTCTAATTAGTCGAGGAGAGCTGTGCTGTCCAGTGTGGTAACCAGCCGCCACACGTGGCTGTTCGGAGTCTGCAACGTGGCTCCTTCTGGGTGAGACGCGTGGTAAGAGGAGGACACACTGGATCTTGAAGACTTAATAAGAAAAAGTAAAATATCTGACTGATAAAGTTTTGTGTTGATTACCTGTTGAAATTATGCTATTTCAGTTATTTGGACTAAACAAAAAATTTTCATTTACAAAGGTTTACTCCTGACAAAAGTGCCTAGTACATGGAAACCTGCATTCGCCAGGACTCAGAGCCCGAGAGGACCGAGAACTGGGCTCTATCGCGATCATTTATTTTAATAAACTCATTAGTTATGCCTCTCACTACACATCTGTTCTGAGTGTTTTGTTTTTGTTTGTTTTTGGTCAATTTATTTAAACTAAAAAACAAGTTCAACCATTTCTACCACTACCCACCTATAATATCATTAAAGTCAATTCCACCTCTTTCCCTTCTTTAGTGCAGCTCCTAGGAAATTAAAAATTTCATATATGGCTCACATCATCTCTCTCTTGGACAACACTGAACTTTTTTTACTCTCACTATTCTAAGTGGAACTTATTTATATTTTTATATTAATATAAAATATTACAATTAGAAAACATGAAATTATAATATCAACATGTAAATATATAATATATACTAACACTTAAAAATATATCGTTATATATAACTAATAATAAAAATAGTAATAAAAAGAATGTTGTATGTTAATGTACTATTATTTTCTTTTTAAAAATTTTTATTGATGTTTTTAATTGAAATACATTTTACATATTAAATGTATTATGTACTTTATACTGTTTATAAAAAAGGCCTTTGATAACCAAGTAAACAATATCTTCACCTACAGTTTTAAAGGAAACTTGTACGTATCTCGGTGAGGAAGAGATGCAACGGTAATCGTACCCGCTGCCATTTATTGAATGGTGGCTTAGGTGGCGGCACAGTCCTCATTTCTTTACATGTGTCAATCATCTAAAAATTCACAAGGGGCCTGGGAGTTCTTACATTGTACCAGAAGCCCTTAGTAACCGGTGTAAGATACAAGCACGCCTTCTCTTTTTGCTGTTTCTTTAGTGTCCTTCCAGCATTCAGCCGGGGGCCGGCCGGGCGGCAAACAGCTCAGGGAATAGGCGAGCGAGCGAGCGGTGCCTCGCCTCTCCCCGCGTCACTCGGCTTATCCACGAGACGTAGTTCCCTTGACCCTCAGTGACAGCAGGACATTTGAAAGTCTGTGACGTACGGCAGTGAACAGTGCTGTGGTTGGAGGTCTGCAGGAGGAACTGAGCCCCGCAGAGTCTGCTGTGAGATCCCTCCGGCTCGCACACGCGCTGGCCCGAGCCTACTGCGTCAAGGTAAACTGAGTCACGACAACGGAAGAATTAGCTATTTCCTCTCTGTAAAAAGCACCTGCAAATTTTCTGAAATGCTTGTGTGTATTTTGGAGAAACGTATTATTATAGCTTGTTCTGATTCAGAGTCCATTAAAAAAACACACCTTGATATTTCAAAGATTAGATGGTTTTTACAGGAGGTGGAGGATAAAAGAAAATAAATGAATCCGATCTTTTTTTTAAGTGGTTAGGACTTTTTATTTTTTTTTAATTTACTGATAAGAGAGAGAAAGAGAGAGGGAGACAGACAGACATTGATTTGTTCCACTTATTTATGCATTCACTGTATGCGCCCTGACCGGGATTCAAACCCACAGCCTTGGCATACAGGGCCGACGTTCTGGCCACCAGAGCTACGGGCCAGGATAAATCTGACCTTTTATCCCCAACTCTCCACACCCCACTGAGAGCAGGAGAAAGAAACGGTGGAATTTAGGAAGATACGTTTCAAAGTCGAACTGCAAGTCACAAACATAAAGGTGTGTTCGGCCCCATGTGAATGGCCAGGACGGCCTCTCTTTCGGTTTCACAACCTGCAGAGGGAGGCAAGACCTAGAAATCACTCGAGAGGCGCGGAGATGACGACGGGTTTGGAAAAGAGGTCCGAGAGCGAGGAGTGTGGCAGTTGGTGTGATGTTTCCTGAGGAAAGGAGAGGAAGTTCTTGGTGACTGAGGCTGCACGGACGTTACTGTCCAGGACACGGGGGACGCCCTCGGCGCTGACGCTGGGCGGGGGAACAGCCTTCACAGGGCGAAAAGCGTGGATTTCCATTTAAAGCCAAAAGCATTTTCAGTCTGAGCTGCAAGCCAATGGTCTACACCAGCGATTTTCACCCTTTTTCATCTCATGGCACGTAAACAAATCACTGAAATTCTGCAGCACACCAAAAAATATATTTTCTGCCGATCTGGCAAAAAAGAGGTGTACTGTTGATTCATTCACACTGGACGGCTGTTGTGCTGGCTGCTGTCACTGTTTTATTGGACAGTCCAAGGGAGAAGGGTCGGTGCCCCCGACTAAACAGTCAGGTGTTGCGTGTTTTAAACATCCTTGCGGCGCAGGGGCTGCAGACGGCTGGCCGAGGCCGCAGGGGAAGGTGAAGAGCCCTTCTCCCCGAGTCCTCCGGTGGCTGATCTCCCGTTACCGGTGGGAGTCTGGGGGGGTTCTGCGTTCGCTGACTTTGGGGCGTCGTAGGTAACGTAGCTGCCGTCCCCGGAAGAGCGATCCGCACCGGGTGTCCGGACAGCAGCTTTCCCAAGTGCGGACACTTCGTCCCCAGCGTGGTCCTTCCCAGACGCTCCTTGAGAAAATGATACAGAGGTTCAGAGCCTGGCTCTTGGTTGCTCAGATGGACCCAGAGTCGCAAAGAAAACCCCTCGGATTAACTCCCAGGCCTTTCCTCGGGACCACAGGACAATTTGCAGGAGCACGTTTTGAAGAAGTTTATATTCTGATTCATCCCTCCTTGCCCTGAACTAGTGCCTGCAACGAGGCTGTGCTCCATGTGTTCACCAGGTCACTTTCCAGCGGTGGGTGAGGTACAAGGACGTACTGTGTTGGGTCACCAGGTCTGCAGCCCAAAGGACACAGGCTCTCCACCCCCCCAGTGCAAACCAGAACGTGCATTCTCCAGGCCACAGCAGCAAAACTGCAGCCTAAAGCTGCCATTGTCGATTCATTTCAACAAACTGTAACATTGTATCCAATACAGTTACTTCAGTAAACCACTGGCTCTGGGAACTTTAAAACCAGGGGGTCTTGAAGCACTTGCCACCCGGACATCGGGGGTTTCTAATTCAGGATTCAGACACCCATTCCCAATGGACGTAAAGAACAGCTACTAACACCTCGGTGCTCAGGACTCACTTTGATTCGTGAACCTAAAAGTGGCTCTTTAGACTGAGACAAAAGTTGATTTTTAAAAACACATGTTGAATTAAGGAAAGAACAGGTAATTTAAGATAAGCATTCGAGACCTGGCTTTATCACAATCCTATCCACTGGGAGGTTTTGAAGAGAATGATACAGATTTCACAGGGATCCCCCCGCGTTCCCTCCTGCATTGTTCTGCTGGATGGTCTGGGGCCCTGGAATTAGTCATCGGGGTGCTCTTGTTTGTTTGTCAGAAATTAGTGCAGAACACAGGCCAGGCTGGTAAGGATTGGTCTTGATGTGCAAACAGATAACCTCTGAGCATAACTGAGCACAGCTCTTGATGGTGATCACGTCTGGTTCACTCTGCCCTCCCAGATACCAGGAAGCCAACAGTCACCTGGGTGTGGTGCCTCATGAAGTCCCAGCCCTCTGTTTTACAACTCGACTATTTATTGAGTCTTTTCCATGTGCTAGTTGCTGAGAATGCAAAAAAAAATAAAGTGAATCTTTGCCCCCCCCCCCAAAGATGGCCATCCAGCTAGTGGCCGAGGGGGTGGTGAAGCTGGAGCTGGGGCCGGAGACGGGCCACCTGGGGAAGCCCAGGACGTCCTCGTGACGGGGTGGGGCCTGGGCCGGATCCAGAGGGACAGGAGGGACCACCGCAGACGCTTGCTGCCTGATGTTGTTACCCAAATGTTTCACACAGGCGGGCTGCACGCTCCTGGGAGGGTGACGTCTCCTCGTACCCAGCACAGCCAAGTGACGGCAGGTGAGCACTCACGGTCCCGGGCAGGAGGTGGCCGCGAAAGTGCTCAGAAATAAACGGGGAGGTTAATTCGCAGTCATTGAACTTGTCGAAGTTGATACTGAGACATCTTTCAGGAAATCTTTTAAAGTCTCTGTTACTTTCCTCTGGACGTTTCAACAAATAGTCGTCCTAAAACCAGAGATTTCTCATGCTTCTCAAACTGTTGTTTGTTTTATGCTCCGGTGTTGACAATGTTCTTTCTTACGAGTGTTTTTCCTAAACAGCAACCAAATCTAAAGCGCCTAAGGGCCTCTTCTGCCAGGGGAGGCTGATTTGCGAGGCCGTCCTGGAGAACTGGCTGAGGTTCGCTCTTGCTCTTCTTTTTTTTATGAGGAGATGAGATCATTGATTGGAAGCCTGGCGGCCGTGGGCAGTGGACTGGGACACCAGAGGTCAGGGGTGCCCCTGGGTGCAGCGGAGACGTGTGCGTGTGCGTGTCCTGTTCATTCCAGCAGGGAGTGGGCAGGTGACAGGACTCCCTGCCCTCCCCACTCTGAGGGCCACAGGGAATAGAGGGGAGGTGAGGAAGGGACCAGGCCATGTGGAGGCTTCTTTCTGGAGGACAAGGGCCACCTTCACCCTCGTGTTAGTCCTATGTTTTCATCTGTTTTTTAATCTTCACCCGAGGATATTTTTCCATTGGTTTTTAGAATGAGCCCTGATTTCAGGACTGGGATCGAACCTGCAGCCCAGGTATGGCGTGCCCTGACTGGGAATCGAACCTGGGACCCTTCGGTGCATGAGCTGACGCGCTAACCGCTTAGCAACACCGAGCCACTCAGGCCAGGGCTCCTACGTTCTCATCTTAACCAGTTCCTCTTATTTCGTATTGACAAGCTCCTTAGTTTCGGTCCTTTCCAAGGATAAGAGGAACCAGAACCCAGATAAAGTCACGAGAACTCTCCAAAACATCCGCCCAGGTGGTTGAGGTGCGGGGGCGGTTCACCAACACCCACGGCAATGACCCAACGATGACAGCATCACAGCCTGGCAGGCAGCGGGGACACGGAGAAGTCTGTCCTGAGACACACTGACGTGTCCGAGTCCCACGCTCGGGTCCTACCTGCACACTGCTCCCCATCACCCAACCACAGGGCCCCGGCTGGGGATCTGATAAGAATGAATCACCCCAAAGACTGCCCAGTGAAAGAGAGAGACCCGGGGCCTCAGCCACAGTTCCCAGGCTCCGAGACGTGGACAGAGGCTAAACCCCCTTCCTGACGTGGCGTGGGCTGCGGGCCCTGGCAGCCCTCGTCACTCGTGCTGCTGCTAGGGAACCACGGGGACTGCAGATGCATTTTAATCTGCCCTGCTGTTGCGACAGTTTGTTTTGTGCTAAGAGTCTAAAATTAAGACTCCCCACTGAGAAGCATAACTTTGGGGCCATCCAGGCTTCGCTGCGATTAGCACACAAAGAACAGGCTGACATTTGAAATGCTTCACTTTCTAATCCGCGCTGGTCGTCCCACCCGTATCTCTGTATCCTCGGAGCTGTGTCTGTCCCCGACCCCGAGTGCACCTTTGCTCTCTGCCCGTCCCTCTCCTGCGATGCCCTCCCTCCCTTCTACCTGTGACACGCATGGGTTTCTCAAGGCTCTGGTCAGATGCCACCTTCTGCCTCCTTCCAGGATGGCCAATGTGTGCTTTATGAGTCAGGTGGCAAAATGGACACCGACAATCCCAGCTCTGCAGTGGGCGGGTCGATACAGTACCTCAAAATGCTCTGCTGCACCTGGTGCCCAGTTAGAGCAAAGATGCGAAAAAAGCCAAAGGCCTGGCAGGACAAATGTCTCTGGTTCCCACACTGATTTACAGGATTTCTAATATAAGTATATTAGTACATATTATTTATACAATAGGTTCATATTATTTTTACATGTGAATATTAACTTTATAATATATACTAAGATATATTAATATATGTTAATATATTAAGATATATATGTATAATAAATGTACAGTATGTTTTATATTATATTTATATCTGTATCATTACTTATAAATATAACCTGGGAAATTTACTTAAAATATAGAAACCTGGGTCCTACCCCAGGGCTTCTGATTCACTGACTCCTGGATAGGGCTTGATGATTTGCATTTCCACATAGACCCTCGATGCTGGTGGTGTCAGGATCCTGCTTGGAGAAGCACAAACCTAGGATGGCTGTCTTGCTCCCACCACCCTGCCTTCCTGCTCCTCTTATTCCACTCTCAGTGCTGGATCAATGAGATCCCTGTGTAATGCTAATTTTATGTGTCATTTTGGCTGGGCTATGGCGCCCTGATACGGAGTCAAACATTATTCTGGATATTTTTGTGAGGGTATTTTGGGATGAGATTAACATTAAACTTTGTGGACTTTGAGTACAGCAGATTGCTCTCCATAATGCGGTTGGGCCTCATACAATCAGCTGAAGGCCTGCACAGAACAAAAACCTGGCCTCCGCTGAGCGAGAGAGAAGTCTGCTGGCAGACAACCTTTGCACTTCGTCTGCAACATCGGCTCTCTCCTGGGTCTCCAGCCTGCCAGCCCACATTGTAGACTTGGGACTTGTCAGCCTCCATAATCTTATGAGCCGATTCCTTAAAATCTATCTATCTATCTACCTACCTACCTACCTACCTATCATCTCTCTCTCTCTGTCTGTCTGTCTGTCTGTCTGTCTCTTATTGAGGAGATCACACATTGGTTCTGTTTCCCTGGGGAACTGATTAATACACCCCATGAGAATCTGAACTCGGCTCCTCACTGCAAAGCATGTACAGTCAACCCTCTGGCAATGAGATGAGGCCCAACCCCACTGGAACCACCCAGGGGCCCTCGAAATTTCAGGTTCCCAGTCTGCATCCCCAGCAGGGCCTGGGTGGGCCCTGGAATCTGCACTTCCAGAATCCTTGGTTATTTTTTTGCATGTGACTTTAGTTCATTTCTGAATGCGAGTTGCACTAGTACAAAGCATGGCAAAAGGCACAGAAGCACATGCAAACCAAGCCTCTGGCAAGGAGTTTGCCATTCAAATGGAAACTTCCGTTTGGGGGTATTTAGAGTCACCGGGACCACACTAAGCCACTGTACTGGGTTGAATGGTGTCACCCTACAGTTCATGCCCTTCCTGGCACCTCAGAATGTGACCATATTTGAAAGTGGGGTTATCGCAGATGTAGTTACTTAAGATGAGGTCATACAGTAGTGTGGGCTCTGAATCCTGCTGTCCTTATATATAAAACTGGTATCCTTATAAGAAAAGTGACACAGACAGAAGGTGGCCATGTGGCAACAGACGCAGAGACGAGTTGTGTTGCTGCAAGCCGAAGAATGCCAAGGATCCCTGGCCACCACCAGAGCTGGGAGAGACGAAGAACAGGTTCCTCTGCTGGAAGAAGCCAACCCCGCTGATGCCTGATGTCACTCTCCTCGACATCAGAACTGCAAGAGAGTGAAGTCCTGTTGCCTGAAGCCACCCAGCCTGTGGCAGTTTGTTATGGTGGCCCTGAGGTGCTAGTACACCCGCTCACGATAAGCAACCAGAAAACTGGACAGGATGCATCCAACAACTGCGTAGCGCACACCTATGCTCCGTGGGGAAGGCAAACAAGTGGGCAGACAGCACCCTGTGAACGGCCAGTGCAGTCAAGGACGAGCCGGGAGGGGCTGTGCGCAGGGCCTGGGTCCCGACTGGACGGCACTCCTGTGAGGGCCGGTGGCTGGCTACCTCGACCTCTGCATTTCCAGCCCTGGCCCCCAGTGTGGTTCAGGGCAGGCCCTAAATAAGGAATTGAGGAATGTTCTCAGGCCATGTTTCCTAAGCCCATCTGCTGTCGAAGGTTGGATCTGTAACAGTGGTCCCAGCCCTGGCTGGACACTGGCATTGCCTGAGGAATGTGCTCAGCCTGTGGACGCCGGGGCCCCATCCCAGACCAGTCCGTCAGACGTAGGAGAGGGGCGGGATCCGAGCACTAAGGTTTTGTAAAACCTCTCCCAGGTGACTCTGTCACGAAGCCAAAGGGGAGACCCATTGATCTGTATCTTATTTTCCAAACCGGCCTCTAAGCCTGTTTTAATAACCCTGCTAAAAACTACTGTAAACAGATTTCTTACGGACACAGGCATCTTACAAGGTGGGCATTTTGTTTCACGCTATTGTCCGCCCGTTCCCCTCGAGGCGCTTTTCCTGAGGGCCGCCATCAGCTTCCTGCTGCCCCGTGGGGAGGTCCTGGAGTGGCTGTGGGCCCTCCCACCACTGTGTGAAACCAGGTGTATTAGTTTCCCAGGGCTGCGGAACAAAGCACCACTAACCAAGTGGCTTCAAACAATAACTTACGCCCTCACAGTGCTGGAGGCCAGAAGTCCAAACTCCAGGGGTTGGCGGGGCCATGCTCCCTCTGAAGGCTCTAGGGGAGGGGATCCTTCCCTGCGTCTCTGTAGCTTCTGGTGGTGACCAGTAATCCTTGGCTTGTAGACGCATCACACCGACCTCTCTGCCTCTATTGTCACATGGCCTTCTCCATGTGTCTCTTCACTTTGAGACGTGCACGTCTATCTTTGTGTCTTTTCTACTCTTCTTAAGAGGATGTCACTTGCATTAAATGAAGGGCCAAACTTACTCTGGTACGGCCTCATCTTAATTTATATCTTAAAAACATCCGCAAAGATCCCATTTCCAAATAAGGCCACATTCATAGGTACTGGGGTTGGGACTTCAGCATATCCTTTTGAGGATTATCCTTCAGCATATCCTCAACCCACAACATCAGGGTCACCACATACAGCTGATTGCACCTGGCTCAGTTATCTCTGCTTGAAATGAACACCTCACCATTTCTCTGGGTCATTTTCTGTAAGCAGAGGTCTGTTATCTATCCAAGCAGAGATACAGGACATAGATACAGGACACCCTCTCTAATCAGTGTGGTCCACCCTCAGGCAGCATCCACAGTACCTGGGAGCTCATCAGAAATGCAGCCTCCCTGGTTTCACCCTGAACCTGCTGACTGGGGACTCTACAGTTTAAGATCTCCAGGTAATGGAGATACACTTCAAATTCTGAAAAGTAGCGGTCTAAACAGCAAAGATTTACCTTTTATAGGTGAATGATCCTGTTTGCTGCCAACACATAATGTTCTTTGTTTATACAGAAAAATTCACCATTCAACATTCTTCCTTAAATACCTTCTAATTATATTTTGAAATGTATTTGAACTAAAAATGTTTTGCAGTTATGATTTCAAATTCCCCGTGTAACCAAAACGACTATAATCAAATCTGAATGATCACTTAAGCCCTTATAAGAAGTATCTTCCACTGAAATGACCTCCAGCCTATCCTACCCAAGTTTGGAGAAAGTGGGGGGGAAGGGGATGACTAATCCGGAAAAAAATTGTCAAAGATTTTTTGTTGTTGCCATTTTGGGAGAGAACCACAAAATAGTTGTTTCCAAATGACAAACTGACTTATTCGACGTAGCCCTAGATAGAACATTGGGTACAAGTATCAGGCAGGCTGGTTTGGAATTATCAAGATTAACTTCCTGAGAATAAATTTGCCAAAACATGGAAGGGATTGCTGTATGAAACTGGGAAACTCAAGCCTTGGCCAGCAACAGATGCAGAGAAAAATCTTGCTCTGAGAAGACAGGTAGATTAGGGAGCTTCTTGTGGGTGTTTCCAACTCAGGGGTGTCGTGCTGTAGCAAAACTCTGAAGAGGCAAACTTCGGAAGGCTGGGTTTTCAACCTTTCAGAGCTAATTTGTGGCCTTTGGTTGTGAAACCTTGGGCTCAAAATGTTTCTGATGTTCATCAGTCATATCTCGGTAAAAATCAGTGTTTTAACTTTGATTTCAATGTTTATCCACAACTACTGTTATCTTACTTCAACCAAAATAACCTAAGAGCCTTTTATTTGTTGGTGTGTAGGTGCATATATACAAACAGCAAAAGGGTCGCTAAGATTCTCCACCGTCAATATGAGAATCCCGGGTAATTCTGCTCTTGCTGATATTTTTGTGACTTAAAGCTTCACGTGCTATGGGCTAACGTTGCTTTTACCTCTTATCCCGAATATCTATTTTTTATATCACTTTTCTTTCTTATTTGTGTTCATCTTGGTTGTCTGTTTAGAACACCTATTGCCCTTAAAATAATCTACCTCTTCGTGCTTCTTAGAGTCTACTTGTATCTCTGTAATTTTTTATCTTAGGCTTATTTCCCCAATTAGATCCATCCGTCTGTTTTTTCAAATATTCATTCAGTTCCTTTTCAACAGGCATGTTACTGAACCTGTACTAGGTACAGGGTGTTATTCTAGGTGCTACAGATGTTGTGATAGCAAGAAATATTGCCTGCTCCTGAGGAGGTCACAGAGCAAGAACTACGCATGTAATCAACCAAATATCTAGATGCACACAGGTAGGTGGATGGTGCTAAAGTAAGGGTTTGCCTAAGGTGTTATGGGGATGCTAAGGAGAGCACCTTTTGCCAGGTTAGGGCAGGCTGGTGGTGGGGCTCAGAGGAGTCTTCCCAGAGTGGGGTGGGAGCCCCCTGAACTGCATTTGGAAGGAAGAGTTTGCCACGTGGGAGGGGGGAGCAGAAGCCTCTGGCAGAAGGCACAGGAGCTTCTCGCAGGGTGAGTGTGGGTAAGAAAACACGTTCAGATCTTGAAATCTGAAATACTGAAATCTGAAATGAAGTGGCCTGGCATAGGAGGAGAGTGCAAGTAACAGAGAAAGGTCGATGCAACATGCACAATTCCCTTGAATGAAGAAAAAGCTCCCTGGATTTTATATGGAATATTTCTTTATAGCTAACCGAGGCTTCTACACCTGATGCCTTCCATGAGGAGTTAAACGTAAATGTGTTTGGTTCCTGCCCAGAAAGACAGTACCCTCGAGTGGAAATTAAAACAACAACCAACCATGCGTCTCCCAGACGTGCTGGTCTGTGTATCTCGTACCACAGATTTCCAAGCTTGGAGAGCTGAGGACGGGCCTCAGGCTTACAGCGGCCTCAGGGGTGATTTGTGAATCGTGACTTACCCAAAGTATTAAAATACTTAAACACGGGTTAGTGTGGATAACGTCAGATGACTTGGTCATGCAACTGTTTGTCAAGAACGCGTGAAATTCAGCAAGGATTAATTTATTACCATTTTCTTTTGAACGATCTGTGTGGCCAAATCATTCGACTTCATTCCGCCCGGTTCTGTAACGCGGCATTTCCCTCTCGGGCTCCTGTCCGGCCTTCGGATGCGCCACATACTTACTGTGCTTGTTGCCTCTCTTTCTCTTGCTTTACTAGGACCGCGGCCCTTCTGGGAGAGACTCGTCTGCTTTGCTCCTGCTGCGTCCCCAGCTCCCAGGGCAGCTCCTGGCGCACAGGAGTCTAACAAGTATTTGTGGAAGGAGTGCTGCTGGACAAATAAACGAATGTCAGGTCTGGAACTCAGCATCATCACGCCACACACGCAATAATGGGCGATTAGGACAAAGGCAGGAGGTCGAGCTCTTAGGCTGCAGAGAAGCGCGCGCGGTGCGCCCCATCCCCAGCCGGCCTCGGGCACCGAGCGCGCCGCGGGTTCCTCCTCGGCCGGGCTCCTCCCAGCGCGTTCCGCACGCGCAGGCTCCCCCGGGCGCGGCTTCAAAACCCAGCCCGTCCGCGGGAACAGAAGCGCACCCGATTTCAAACGCTGCTCCTTCGGAATCAGCCCCGGGCTTTACCCTCCGGAGGACTTAATACACATTCGCAGCGAAACCCGCGCGCTTCCAGGGCCCAGAGCGCGGCGCCGCGGGAACCCCAGCGGTGCCTCGGGCCTGACGTCACGCGCGGGGCCGCTTCCTCCCCTGGGCGGCGGGGGCTCCCCGCGGGCCGGCGCCCGCTGCGCCCCCGGCTGGCCGGGCCCGTCCTCGGAAGGGCGCTTGAACCCCCTCGCTGCCGGGGTCTCCGTCTCCACAGTGGCAAAAGTCGGGGCTTTCGCGTCGGTCTCAGGCTGCGCTTCCGTCGGGGCGAAGCCCCAGCCGCAGGGCTCGAGGGCCCCAAAGCCCGCCCCGTCTGCGCCCCGTTTCCGAGCACGGCCCCCGCTCGGGTTTACAAGGCGAGCGGCCGCTCATCGCCGCCCGACCGGGGTCCTCCGAGCGCGCCCCACGCGGACCCCCCACGCAGGAACCCCGCCTCCTCTGGCGCCGCCCCGCCCCCTCCGGCCCGAGGCCCCGCCCCCTCCCCGCCCCCTCCGGCCTCCCCGCCCGTCCGCCCCGGCCCGCGGCCCGCGGAGGCTTGTCCCTCGCCGCCCGCCGTACGCGCCGCTGGCCGGTCGCCGTTCCCAAGATGGCGGCGGCGCGAGCGGCCCCCGCGGCGGGCTGAGGCGGAGGCGGAGCCGCGTCCCTCCCGCACCCCAGGGCTCCGGCCCCCGCCCGCCTGCCGCTCGCTGCCCGCCACGGCCATGCGGGGCTCCGCGCACGGATGAGAGAAGCCGCCGCCGCCGCCGCGCTGGTGCCCCCGCCCGCCTTCGCCGTCAGCCCCGCCGCCGCCATGGAGGAGCCGCCGCCGCCGCCGCCGGAGCCCGAGCCGGAGCCGGAGCCGGAGCCGGAGCCGGAGCCGGAGCCCGAGTGCTGCGCGGCGAGGTGAGGGCGGCCGCCGCCCGGGCGCGGAGCGGGTCGCGCGGGCCCGAGCCGGGCGGGGGCCGAGGGGGCGTGGGGGCCCCTGCTTCCCGCCGGCGGGCGGGCAGCATCCAGGCGCCGGGCCGGCCGGGCCGAGGGGCGGGGTGCAGCCGGGGGCCCGGGGCTGCCGGGGGACCCGGGCCAAGCACCCCCTTCCCCGGGGCGCCCCCTGCAGCCCTCCTGCGGGTGCGGAGCGTGGCGGGGCCCCGCCGTCCTGCGGGAACGTCCCCTCGCTCCCGGCCGCGAGCTCGGAGCGGGGGCCCCGCCGAAAGCGCTCGCGCCGGTGCCGAGCCCGCCGCCGCCGCTCCGCCGCCCCTGTCGGAGTCCGAGGCGGGCGCGCTGCTGTGCCCCGGGGTCTCCTGCGCCCGCGGCCCCGCGGCCCCGCCTCGGGCCCCGCAGGCCGGGGGCGGGCGCCTGCCCGGGCCGGGGCCGGCCTCCAGCGAGCTTTGTGCGCGTCGCGGGCACACGTGCACCTGAGGTCGGGGCTGCGCTGCCGCAGCTTTGCCTCCCGGGGAGCCCCGAGATGCGGCCGTGGTACCCAAAGTATCTGTTGCATCCTGTTCCTTAGACACGCTGTTAATTAACTTTATGTCTTCTTTTTTTTTTTTTTTTCTTTTTGCACGGGGAGCTCACCCTCGCCGTAATTAAGACTTTCCCTCTTACTCGCCCGTTCGTGCTCCACGCCCTCCGGCCCTAGCCCCGGTCTCGGAGTAAACCTGCCGCCGCCCCGGCCCCGCGGCGGGGATGCTGCCGCCGCTGCCGCGCGTCCCGCCGTCGGCTTTGCGGTTCCAGGAATCGGGCAGTTACGCGTCCTTTCTTTTTCTGCTTAAAGAAATTCTGAGCAGTTCCGTAGTTGCAGTGACAGCTGAAGACAGGGATCACCTTCGTGCGTGCTCTGACCCCACGGGCCCCAACAGATGTGTGTGTAGAGCTTGTGAAGAAAGTGGGTTTTCGTTTGCCTTCGTTCTAGACACTTCTGAGGTCCCTCCGGGAGCTTTTAGGGAACAGCTTCTCTAAAGAAGGGCACGGAGCGTAAGGAGGATTCCCTTCGTTCCTTTTGAATACGTCTGTCATTTGTAGTTTCGGCGGAAAGGTTACTACATGAATTTGTTGGTGAGTTCAGTCTTTGAACATTTTGACTTCTTTAAGTCTTTCTTGAAAAATAATAATGAATGCTTACTAAGTGCTTAAAACATGCCACTTTCTTTGCCTAACCCATTTAATCCTTATAACAACCCGATGAGGTGGGCCCTGCAATTATTTCTCTCCTACAGATGAGGAAGCTGAGACGCAAAGGCTAAGTGTCTGGTTAAGACCTGGCTGCACAGTCCATGTCCTTAACTGCCGTGAAGAAGTGTGACTTTATTATCCAGAGGGGCAGGTCAGAAGTTATAATTCTGTATAACTATCCCTTGGGGTAAAATGGATGTGAACATTTTTAGGTAAAAGTAAAAGGGGCAGAGGGAAGTGGGACTGGGCCATAAAAATGACTGCTTTTCCAATGATAAAAAGGAACCTTTATTTTTCAGCCAGGTTTTTGTTTTTTGTTATAATAAAAATAGGTCAGGATAATGGGCTTTATCCAACTTTAAGTGAACAGCAGTGTACAGAACAAGAAGATCTTAGAAATATTTTTCTTAGCAACATTGCAGTTAATTATACAATAGCTTATCTGTAAAACAGATTACTTGACAAAGCTGTTATTTTCTCTTCTGTACACCCTCATTGTCACCACCACCTCTTCAGTGCACAGAGCTGACCTCCGGCAAACTCACTGTGGACCATTAGGAAAGGATGCTTCAAGGGTCCTGTATCTGTTTATTTGAATTTCTTCTATTTATGTTTTTAACCATTTTCAAAAAGCTCAACACGCACGATCAAAATGTGCTAGATGCCATGTTTAACCCGTTGATGACTAATGTGGTATTTGTGCCACCAAGTTAACTGGTTTGGGGATAGACCAGAATAAAGCTCCGCCTGCCTTCTTTGTTCACGTGCTTTATTGCCAGTGTGCCATCGATTAGGAAGGCCGTGCTAACGCACAGTTTTTGTAGGATGCAGGCCTGCACATGTTGGCCAGTGTGCCACTGTGGCAGGTGCCAGCCTAGAACATCTGCTCCGTGCATGCTGACGTGCGAGTTATGCAATGATGGGGGAGCAGAAAACAGGTTGCGAGGTGACAGTGCTCTATTACAGTTTTCCTGCTCATTGTCACCCACGGACACTTCTTGTCCTTATTTCTGATAAAGATTCATGATAAGGAGAGCCGTTTTCTTGTTGTGATTAAACTTAGAAATAAACATCCCTTGTAATTTCTTTTTCAAGCTTCTGGGTTAGTCATGGGAGATCCTGAGATTGCAAGGAGAGCTATTAAAACTACTTTGGAACAATTCACTTTTGTGATTTCTTGAATCTGCACTTAACTTGGATATTAAGGCTGATGTAAGACTGCTCTTGCTACTGTAACCTTCCATTTAAAATATTTATGTTAAAAATAGCCTCATTGTTCTCATTTATTGACCTTGTAAAGTACGTTACGTGTACTTAAAAATAGCTTTTTTTTTTTTTTTGAACCAATGACTTTGTCTATTACTTTATGTAATATGGTTCTTGTAAGTTCATTTGAAAATCTTGAGTTTTGCTACTGAAAAAGCACTTGAATATCCTATCGCTTCTAGATGTCTCTTTCAATTTGAATGTCCCCTTTGAGCCTGCTTGTTTCGGTGTTTACTCTGGATGCCACCTATTCTCCCTAGTGAAATCCACTGTACGGTGCAGCTGTGGACTCTCCCAGCCTCATCAGTGATGAACAAGGCTTGAAACCATTACAGGGGCAGATACCATGGGGGGCTCTAAGCAGAGAAGCAGTGAGCATGAAGCAGCAGTGACAGGAGGCTTCAGTGATGGCAGAAGCTCCCTCAGGCTCTGGAATGGGGATGACTTGTTTCTCAGGGACTCTGTGGTTCCCTTTAATTGTCATATTGTTGGAAGTTGCTTCTACTTCCTTCACATGTGTTCTCTTGGTGTCTCGTAGATCTTGTTCTGAGCTCTACTGAAATATGGGGATATAAGGGCTTGGCTGCTTACTGGATCCATTTACCTTAATAACTTCCTGTTATTTAATTCCTCATCCTTTAATGATCTTTTTATTCATAGCCTTCTGTTGTCTCAGATATGACCCAGGTGGTATATATTCTTTTAAAGACACTTTCACGTTGCCATTCAGTAGGTTATTGGGAATGGTTTCTTAAGAGAGAAAATAGAAGAGATGTCAGAAAAGAAGTCTGGCCAGTGACTGCTGTGGGTCTTTAAAATCTGACATTTTCTTGGCCGGATAAGGTAAGCAGCGTCCAGGTACTGTGCCTCAGCTCCTGCTCAGCTTTTTCCACACCTGGTGGGCCAGTGTGCTCTCTAGCCTGTAGAAAGCCAAAGTTTAATTAAGAGATAGATTGATTGATTGATTAAGCTTGACGCCAACAAGGAGATTAGTTGAATGATCTTAATGACTAATGTTAACACCCCAGGGAGGTTGACAGGAATCTCTGTCAAGCATATACCCTGCTTCTTGGTGAGTGGTGGGTGGTAGTCTTACTCTGAAGCTTTCATTTCTGTAGACTTCAGACAGGCTGCTTTTTGTGTGTTTGTAATTCGTCACTAACTTCCCTCAGTTGGGTGAGTTATAGTGTGTTTTTAATCTTTGGTCTTACTTTAATTAGTTTATGACAAACCTTGCTTTTCCTGCTTTACTCTGAGATATATCATATCCTTGTCCCTTAAAGACATTTAAAAAATCCCGAGTGGTAGATTTTTACTAATGGTAAATCTCAGAGGATCACCTAACAGAGGATCACCTAACTGTCTCTGCCCTCCCATAGTCCACCCCCTGCCCCACCTCCCCGCAAGAAGCTGGCATAGTTTCTGTAATAGGTGTGGCAAAGATGTCGGTGGCTGGTGCTTTCATAAAATGCTCTTTGACTCTTGTGAATACCTGTTCGAAAAAGATAGGATGATATGTGGTTCTGGATTTAAGTTATAAAATTAAAATTTAGAACCACGTTAGAGTTCTATGCAGCTATTAAAAATTATATTTTGCATTACTTTGAATTATTACTAAAATTGAAATAGATGAAACTCCATATGTTATATAAAGAGAAGTTGCTGCCAAATTTAAAATGAACAAGTTTTCTTTCTTGAAATTCATTTTCAGTATCTATGAACTATCTGAGCTAACTATATCCAGCTGGTTTTCTTTAATTATTTAGTTCATCCTGGGTAACAGAATTTACCCAGTGTGGCTCAGTTGGTTGGGCATCGTCCCAGGTACCAAAACGTTGCCGGTTCGATTCCCAGTCAGCGCACATGCCCTGGTAGGGGGTGTGCAGGAGGCAGCTGATCGATGTTTTGCTCACACTGATGTTTCTCTCTCTCTCTCCCCCTTTCCTCTCCTCGCTCTAAAAATCAATAAAAAATTTAAAAAATAAATTATAGATTAGAAACAACATCAACAGTAATAAAGGGCTTGCTTTATTGGTGGTCTTTTATATTAATAGCACTATTATTTGGAATCAAAACTATTCTCAACTTGTATGTTATGTTAAAATGCTTCCCCCTTTTTAATAGGCATATCTGAAACCACTGTATTTTAAAAGGAACATTATTCCTCTGGAAAGTAGGTGTGGTAGGCACATTCTTACTTCCCACAGACCTCACTAATGTAATGGAGTTCAGTTTGTCGTTAGGTTCACTGACAGCATAGGCAGAATGAAAATTTGTTTTTGACCTAAAAGGACATTCATTTATCATATTTTGCAGACATCAGTAGAAGTATTAATCTCATGGATCATATGGATGCCAAATGTTTGTAAAATAGAAGGGAAAGCTATTAAGAATATATTAGGCATTCTGTCAAAAGTGTTTCATAAGTGAATTTCATCTCAGCATAATTTCAGGGGAAATAAACCTGCTATGGAGAAAAGTGGATACTAAGCTTTGGAGCTGATCAGATTTGATGATTTCAGTGGAGCTTTCTTCCCATGCATGCAGGCTATTTGAGGGTACTGCTGAACTGTAGAATGTTCTGATTAGGGCTTATTAGAGGTCAGCTAGTTTAAAATGTAAAGTTGTAGAAATTGTCAACCTTTTTAACCTTTCAGTGGAAATATTTTGGAAGAAAATTCAATGCATGCATTATTTTTATTATGCCATTAACAATTCTAAAGTCTTTTTATGTAGGAACATAAAAATGTAGATATAGCTTGGTTTTCTCACAAAGTATTTAGAATTAATATTTTGAATGTCTAAGTATTTAGTTATTATTCAGATAATTAAGCATGTACTGACACAAGTCTTATGGTTGTAGGACTCAACATTCATTTAGCCCAATTTTCCAGCCATTGCTCAGACATAGACTTACAAGAGTTTAGAGCTAGAAGGGAACTTGGAGCTCATCTGGGCCACTCCTTTTATTTTAGAGATGAGAAAGCCTGCCTAGAGGCTGCAGCTCCTCATGGTCACAACCCAGGATCTAGGCTCTTGCTTCCCTTTCCCTTATGTCACGTTGTGCTCCCCTTGTTAGGGTCCAAGGCTAAGGTACTCATCAGCCACCTGACCCCTAGCCCAGTGCCCGCTCAGGCCCATGTGACCAGCTGTGGAATACTTTCATGTTCTGGATTAATTAGACTTTACAGGATAGAGCAGTGATGAAAGATTCATTTTCAGGAATAAAGGGGAACAAACCACCCTGAAATCTCCCCCAAGCTCATTGTACACAACATTTCTCCCCCATAAAACTTTATTTCAAGTTCACAAAATAAAGAGGAGCCAATGCTCAAACCTTTTTAGATACCTATTCTTTTTTGTGCTCAGTCTTTAGTTGAAGCAGCAGTAAGGTTGCAATTTGTTCTGTGGTAGTGATACTAAAACTAGCTGTTTTGTGACCTACAGTAAGAAATATATTTTACAACAGTACGTGTGTGCTTCCTACCTGAAATAAAAATTTATGAAATGATGCTTGACCTTGTAATATATGATACACTTTGATAATTCTTGTTCTGTTCTATGAAAAAAATTTTCGTCATGACCCATTGAATGGATTTAATTACCCACAAATGGGTTGTTACTCTCATTTTGAAAAACAGCTCTGCCAAAAATAAAAAAGATGCTATTGTACTTTGTCCCTTGTCTCTTGAGATTGGGTCAGGAGAACAGTCGCAGTACTTTTCCATAAATGATCCGAAGGCATTTTGAAGAAGTGAGGCAAGGTTAGGATCCAAATATTCCTTCCTTGAAAATAATATTATTTCCCGAAGACAAGAGTAAGTCTCTGAAGGGGTTATCTTGGTTGCTTATCTGTTAAACACAAAAATTGTAAAGATGAGTTTAAAATTTAGGATTAATTTTAGAGTAAATTTGAGTTGGAATATATGAGCACCTTAGGTAATTTATTCATTTTTCTCTAAAACACTGGTGTATTTTTAAATTTTTTTCCAATAGAGCAGTCCTCAAAAAAAAAAAACAAAACTCATTCTTACCGTGTGTGTGTGTGTGTGTGTGTGTGTGTGTGTGTGTGTGTAATTAACAGTGGTTTTGACTAGTGGTAGGATTTTTATTGCCTTCCTTATACTGTTCTGTTTCCCAATTCACTTATCTGAAGAAGTAGGACATCAGAAGTGAATTGGGGAGAAATGCTTCTGGAAATACCAGAAAGATTTGCCACGAGGCTTCAACCTCAAAACTGAGCTTTTAAAAAGAAGCTCTTTTAATTGGCTCTTTTACTATTTAGGTGTTATTTAGCAGAAAACCAAGGACTATGCATATATTGAGGAATGATTACTAAAAAAGGAGTGTCATTAGCCTGACTGTGAGTGAAATGTAAAAACTCAACCTTAATTGTTCTGAGTAGTGGTTAGTAGTGACTCACTGCTTCATCCCATTACCCATTAAACCTCCTGGACTGCTCATTTTCTTTGCAGACTCACTCATATATTAAGTGTGCACCACATGTCAGGCAGTGCGGAGCTGAGACCAGGGGCTCCGTGGTGGGTAAAGCAGACATGGGCTCTGCTTAGCAACCAGGCCCTCTACGAGCCTTGATTAGGCCCAGGGTTTTCTGAGTTGATCTCCATACCCTCAGATTTAGATAGAATTAGGGGGGCCATGTGTTTCAATTAAAGTCACATTTGTGAAGAGACTGCACCGCATCCCCTACATAAATTTGCCACTCAGTAGTGGCCAAATTTGAGGCTCCTTTAAGCTTGAGACCTGCTGAACCCCATGCCTATTAGAACTTAGAGTCTCTGTCTACACTGAGTATCTTCCCAGTGCCCGAGCATGCTGGATTCCTTCACAGCTTCTTGCCTTGTGTAGATTGGTCCCAGTACGTCAACTGTCCTTATTTCTCTTTTTTGTTGGAATCATTCCAAATGGCACTGATCTTGTGAATATTTTCATACTCCCCCAGGCAGATGATACTTTTTATTATATATAAGAGCATAATGTAAAATGTTCCCTGCCTTCAAGGAATTTATAATCTAGTTAAAGAGAAGAGCGATAAGGTAATGGAAACTCCCTAATTTATTGTCTGGTGCAGAAATGGTAATACATTTACATCTGTCATCTACCTATGTGCCGTCATTCAAACGGTATAACATGTTTTATATAGTGGCTACAATGAACTTGTGAAATAGGTGTGCATTTTTCAGGAGAAGAAAGTCGTTAAGAGATGAATTAGTTCAGAATGCCTGGGGCCAGGACTCATTTATAGTTGTTATACTTCAGAGTCTGTGTGTGGTTCTTTACTCTGTATGCTATCTCCTTAGTGGCATATAGTAAGCTATTTTTGTTGATATTTGGAATAAATTTAAATATAGAACAGCTGTTTTCATACATTGGACAGTAGGCCATACATGATTGTCATCCCTGAGACAAGGTAAACAGACAAGGCGAGCTCTGTGATTACCCTGGCTTTCTGCCTGGAAGCCTGTTCCAGGCTGGTGCAGGGAGGGGAGTCCCGAGCAAGTCAGAGTGGTCTTGCTGGATTGAGGAGGCAGATTGGAGTTCAGGGAGGCAGTTGGAGATTGAGGTCAGAGTTTTGGGGAGGATGGAATGATGTAGAAAAAGAGCCAGAAATCTACATAAGGCCTCCCTGAGTCTTTGAATACAGAATGCACTTGCATAGGCTAATAATTCCACAATGTTCAGCAAAGAGCCATTGGGGAACTGTGAGCTGAAAGGTCCCCAGAGCTCACGTGGGGCTGAGAGGCATTTGAGTTCCCATTGGTCAAAGTGGAAAGTCTGTTGTGTTGACCACTTGGGACATTCAGTATTTGGAAGGTTCACATCTGAGTAGTGGGGCTAAACTATTCCCTAGAGTAAAGGCATGTCTGCAATTACCGTAACCAAGCTTGAAAACAAGTCTTAAAGGATAAAATAGAGTTGGAAATAATTTAACAGCCTGCTAAAAAACAAAGTCCAGTACTCCTTAAAAGAAGACAGTGATATCTAGATAATCAACAAATAGAAAGTAATGTTCAACATCTAGTAAAAAATTACTAGACATGCCAATAAGCAGGAAGAGATGAGCCCATAACCAGGAGAAAAGTCAGTCAATAGAAACAATCCCAGAAATGTTGGAAGTAGGAAAAATAATTGTTAAAATAGTTACAATTATGTTCAGTATTTAAATGAAAACATGAACATTGGAGAGTAATCAAAGATATTTAAAAAGGCCCAAGTGGAACCTCTGAAAATGAAAAGTACAGTATCTGACATGATAGACACTGGATGGGATTGTAAACAGAGTAGACACTGCAGAAAGAAAAATTACTGAGTTTGTGGACATAGCAAGAGACACTATGTAAAATGTTGTACAGAGAGTATACCGACCAGACAAAAATGTACAGAGCATCGGTGACATGTTGGGTAATAGCTGACAGTCAGCATGTGTGTAATTCAAGTTCTTGAAAAAGGAAAGAAACTGAAATAATGGCTGTAAATGTTTCATATTTGATGAACACCACGAACCTGTAGATTCAAAAAGTTCAGTGAGGATAAACACAAAGAAAACCATCACTTGGAAAATTTCTGCTTAAATCTCTTATTCTTTTGGCTGTACCCTGTTGTCAGTCTTATAAATAATTTTATTCTTGTAATGTTTCTTCCATCTGCTTTCACACCTTTAGTATTGTATTATATGAACCAGTCTCCTTTTCTCATTCACCAAACCCTGTGTTCCATGTTTGCTTAAATCTTTTCTCCCAAAAGGCTTTGCCTTTATTATATTTAGCTATAATCTTTATTATGAACCATTTAAGGATTTTTCTAATTATTCCTATATTAAATGTGTTACTAAATTGTTAGTTTATTTCAATTAACCATTTTTACAGGGAATGAGGAGGACAGTATCGTTCCAAACATATTGAAAAGTGCTCTCTTGTTTGGTTAACTTCTTGGCATTTATGTGATTTTTAAAAGTCAGTTTTGTGTAAAGCTGGTAGACGTGGTTGGAGGGGGGATTGTCTCTGTACTTGGCTAGTGTGGAAGCGGCCTTGTAGCTGGAGTGTAGACTTTGAATTAGTTAAGCACCTAACATGTTTATCCATTGAGTGTCTAATATATGTCAGGATGAGATATTTTGAGAAGAGAACCCTGCTAAATGTGTGGTAAATATTGTCTAGGTCAGTGCTTCTTAACCTGTTTTGAGACATAGATGGCATTTAAGAATCAGATGAAAACTGTGGTCTGTTGACTCTGAAAAATGCATATGATAAAAATTTACATTCAGTTGCAGAAGACTCAGAGTTCCCATGATTGAGATATAAAGTAATATAGTTTTCATACTTTTAACTGTTTTTTGCATTCCCTATATTTTGTACATGTTGCATTTAATTATATGCTGTGAGACATTTCTGAAACTGTACATGGTGTTTATATTTGGAATACACGGGACATTCGGCCCCACAGTTCCAGTAAATTTCACATTGGCCTTATGTATCCAACCACAGTTACCAATTATGTTCTCCTTCGTGAAGAAAACTTAAAAATTAAAAATAGGAGCTTTTTATTTTTTCTTCTAAAATTTTTTTAGATTTATTTAAATATATTCCAGTTTAAATAGTTTTTAATTAGAAGAAAGTTATATTTTTCATGAGAAAAATTTTATTTGTGTGTGTCTTTAATTATATCTTTGATGCTGGGTAGTATTGTCCTCTTAGATGTTATAACCTGCCATTTTTAAGGATTTCATAACTCCTAAAGGCATTGTTCCTCCCAAGCAAACAATTCTTTTCCCTCTGTTGGCTCCTGGCAGGTGAATTGTCCTGCCTGTGTGAATAACACAGACAGAGTAACTGTGTTTACATTGACTTTAAGATTAAGTAGTTGCAAAACCTTGCTCATGAAAAAGTCAAAGTAGTGTTAGAAAATTGTATGTATCTGTATGCCCATCCACTAGTGTCGGGAGATGTCAGTACTTTGGAGAGAAAGCTAGGTTCACTGACGCCCTCCCTACTTCCTGCCCTTCCTGGCTGCTGCTTCCTGTTAGGGTGAAGGGCATGGTGTAATCTGACAACTGCCCGCCCTTGGTGCTCTTGTTCACTCTGCCCACTCTGCTCTGGGCATCATGGCTTGTCAGTTTCTCAAATGAGCCTGTGCTCTTCTGTTTCAGATCCCTCTACGTGCTGTTCCTTCTGTCTTAGCCACTTTCCCCTCCCTCTTTGGGTCAGTGCCTTCAGAGCTTGGAGGTTGCATTTAAGGGCTCCTTCTTGGGAGAAGCCTCTGTTACCATCTTCCTGATGCTCGAGGCTAGATCCTGTCCGCTGGTGTGCTTTGGTAGTCTTCCTTAATAGCTTAATTCAGAGCTGTGCTTTAGAGATTTGTACATGTGCGTGCTTATATGCTAATGTCTGCTTCTTTCTACTGAGTGAAATCTCCAGGAGGGCAGGAATGGGAACTCTCTTGTTCAGTACTGTATTTTCCCTCAACTCCTGGTACAGCACTTGTCTAGCAGGGCCATTGCTGAATGAAGGAAACACCGGCCGTCTCATGATGCTCTGTTCGGGGTGTTCCAGGGAAGGAAAGGTGATGTAGTTCTTATAGTTGATAGGGAAGGTAAGTAGCTACCTGAAGGAGAGAGTATTTGAGTTCGACCTTCTATTTGCTACTCAGAAATAAGTAAGCCATACAAAACCCTCACTTATCCCCCCTGTAGCTACACTAGGTCTCTCTAGGCCTGAATTTGGTTAGACTCAATATCTTACCCAGGCTAACACCTTTGTTTATAGGGCAGGAAATTTAGACTTAGAGTGGTTAGAAGGTTTCACCAAAGCTATGAACCCTACAGCTGACCAGAGAACTAGATCTCTGAACTGTCCCCCAAGTTCTTTTTCAAGTTGGTAGGGACCTCATCCCACAGGTATGAGTAATACCTTCTTATTCCACAGGGGGGAGTAATTTCTGTTCCTGCCACCGAGAGAGGGCAGAGGTCCCAGTGACCTAGGAGTGTGATGAGCTGAAGGTGGGAAGGGCCTGGGCCTTGGACTTAGACCTGGACTCCATTTCTGGCCCAGGCACCTACAGTGGAGCAGACAAGTTACCTCTGTGTGCCTTTTTCCTATTCTGTAACATAGGGATTGTGATGGTACCTGTGGGGGTTGGGAAAATTAAATGGGATAAAACTTGTAAAGTGCCTAATTGAGTAGTGTGTAATAATGGGTATTTGATAATGAGTGCCTTTCACAATCAGTGAGAATTGGCCTTCTGGAGAAAGAATCCTTTCCTAAAATTGTGCCATAAGGCTCTGCCAAGGATTAAATGAAATTATGTATGATATTTAGCATGGTGCCTGGCAGATGGTCAGTACTCAGTACCTAATGGTAGCAATTATACTCTTACAATGAAAATTGCTCATTACTGTGTAACAAATTATACAGCTGATTAAAAACATAAACAGAAATCTGGTGTGTATCCCAGTTTTGGAAGTCGCTATTTTAAATGGCTTTTCCTCACCTACCACTTAAAAAACTTCTAAAACTACAGTCGCCAGTTATATTCATAAAGAATTGCTTAATGTTATAATTAATGTTAACATTTTCCCATTTAGTCCTGCTCTTAGTCTTTTCTTGTAGAGTAACACCAAATTTATTCATAGAACTATTCCATAGAATGTCATTAAATTAATTCTTTTATATATATCTTTATTGATTTCAGAGAGAAGAAAGGAGAGGGAGAGAGAGAGACAGAAACATCAGTGATGAGAGAGTCATTGATCAGCTGCAGCCCGCAACCCGGGTATGTGCCCTGACCAGGAATCGAACCCCGATTGCCTCGATCCTAGGTCGACACTCAACCGCTGAGCCATGCCCGGCTGGGCAATTCTTAAGAAAAACTTTTTATTTTAGAAAAGTTGATTTAGAGACAGTTAAAAAGGTAGTACAGAATTTCCCTGTGTCCTGTTTCCAGTTTCTCCTATTGTTGAACTTCACTGTGTACATCTGTGAGAGCTAATGAAGCAATATTGATACATTATTATTTACTAACCTCTGTACTTTATTCAGATTTTAGTCATTTTCCTCTAGTGTTCTTTTCCTGTTCACAGATCCCATCCTGGATACCACATTACATGCAGTCCCCATGTCTCCTTAGCTGCCCTTGGCTGTTGCTCAGACTTTGTTTTTGATGACTTTAACGGTTTTAAAAAGTACCAGTCAGGTATTTCGTGGACTGTTCCTCAGTTTGGGTTTGTCTGCTGTTTTCATGGTTTGACTGGACTTCGGGATTTGGGAAGGACAACTGCAGAGGTAAAGTGTCCTTGTCATCATATGAGGGGCGCATGCTCTCAATATGAATTATCACTGATGATGTTAATTAGCCATGATCACCTGACGGCTAATAGAAGATTGTGGGGTTTCTTCACTGTAAAGTTACTTTTTTCTCTACTTGAAACTAAGTCACTAAAGGTGCAACCCACATGTAAGTGGTGGAAAGTTAAACTGCCTCCTCAAGAGGGGGAATATCTACATAAATTACTAGGATTTTTTTTCTGTACAGGAGATTTGTCTCTTCTCCCATTTATTTATTAAGTATTTATATCTCTTTGGGCTCATGAGTTCATGGTTATAATCAGTACTGCATCGTTTGTTTTGTTGCTCCAATCCTTCCAGCGTTGGCTAGCAGGAGCTCTGCCCCTGTGTCCTTCTAACGTGCTCCCATTGTTTTGGTTTTCGGGTGTGTTTTTTTTTAGCATTTCCTCTCTTGCTGACACCAGGCTCATATTACATCTTTTTTGCCCCAGTCCTGGAGTCAATCAGCCATTTCTCTAGGGAGTCCTGGTTCTTTTATTGGAGCATGGTATTGGAAACCAAGATCTGATTCCCAGATAAGTAAGCTCTTTCTGTGCTAATGTCAGAGCAGGAGGGAGAGATTTAATGTCCTAATTGTCCTAATTTCTTTTCCTACATTTCTTTCCATTCTCATATGCTTGTATTTTCTAGATTTATCTTCCTAACAGGTGGAGCTCATATTTTGAATGCATTGTGTGTCATAGGACATATTTATAGTTAACTGTTTTTAATTTTTTTTTTAGAGAGAGCGAGAGAAGGGGGGAGAGAGACAAAGAGAGACATCGATTTGCTGTTCCACTTATTTATGCATTCATTGGTTGATTCTTGTGTGTCCTCTGACTGGAGACAGAACTTGAAACCTTGGAGTATCAGGACAATACTCTGACCAACTGAGGTAGTTGGCCAGGGCCTATAGTTAACTATTTTTAAAACCCAAATTAGGAAAAAAGATAACATGAGCTAAGGAGATTCAAACAGTTCATGTGTTTGTTACAAAGTGGCTCTTCAGTTACATGATTTCTAAGAATGACAGGAAAGTAATTCATGATATAAAGTGTTTTTTCCACAAATAAATTCTAATTAGAACACAGGAATTAAAAGTGTTCTCATGTGTGAGAAGAGTAGGTAGGGGGAGATCGTGCTTCTTTTTTAATACCTCTAAAGTTTTATACACTTTTCTTGTTTCTCTTTAATGTTTTTATGCACTTGTCACCGTTTAAGACCCTTTGTGTTTCCATATTCCAAATTTCCCTGCCTTAGCCATAGTTCTCTTTAGGTAAGTCGCAAACAACCTTTTGAATGAATTGTCATTTTTATTTTATGCTACTTCTTTTAAAATATTTTTTGTTGTTGGCATTTCATTGCAAAATGCATCCACAATGAAACTGAAGTGGTGCTTTTTTCACTTCTTGCATTGAAAGGACATCCTCCCCTCTGTGCTCCCTGCATCACTCCACCAGTACAGCCAGGTGCATCTAGGAACGATGTTCATTCTGTTTTGATTGTCTCCTTACTAATCTGTTATACATATCTAGTATTGACTTGCAAAGTTTTGAATATAGACTAGATATACTCTCACATTTTTTTGAAGGTATAAGACCTAGTAAAAGTAAGAAAGCACGCCTGAGAAATGTCTTATTCTTTGTCCACTTGTTTTTGAGTCCTTAACTCTTTGCGGCAAAATTTCAGAAATAATCATTTGTCTTTCATCTGTAACATGACTCATATGTATTTAAATGTCCAAAGCATTTCTCCCTCTCTCTCTGCTTTAGTTCTTTGTTGGTAGTCTTCTGGTTAACCAAAAGTGACAAATAATGTCTTAAAGCATTTTGTTATATTTATATATGATTTTATAAATTTATTTTCTGAAAGCCTTTATTTGAAAATATTTTATAAACAGCTTATAATTATTTTTATTTCTAATGAGCAAAATTTCTCCATCTGGGGTAATTTATATATATGTTGTTTTTTTATTCTTTTTGTTCTTCTTAATTCAGGACTGAAAAAGTATATTTTGTGAGCAAAGTAAATGACTTCTACCAGAAGATCTAAGTCAGGCAGGCCTTCTGCACTCATCTACCTACCCCCTTCCAAGACATGACCCTGTCCATGTCTTCCATAGAACATCCATCTGCTGCTCACAGCATCACGGATGCTTATGACTAACAGGCTCCTCTCTAGATGCCTGTGATTTTCTGTTCCCACCAGTTGGACCATATGCTTATCAAGAATTCCTGTTCATTCCAAGGTCTGCTTAGATTTATTGTGCAGTTTAGTTGTAATTGCGTAACTGTGAATTCAAAAGAGACTTGTAGTTTCTATATGAACTAATTTGGAATGCTTTGGAAAGTCTAAAGATAGGTCGCAAAAAGAAAATTGCCATCAAGTTAGGAATAGGAGAGAACTCTCACAATTGAGGAAAGAAGACCATAAAAATCCTGAAAAAGTGCTCCACAGAAGTCTTTAGATTCTTGTCCTGTTTTAAAGAAATGGAGAATGGACATTGCAGATGCTACTCTTTGGTTGTGGGGTGTGTGACAGAGTTGACTTTTGCTTCTTTCAGGGACTGACATTAGAAGGCAACGCTTGGGCCCTCATGCAGGTAGTGATGGATTTAAACCCATTCATGGGCTTAACGTGAAAATAAAATGTTCAAGTTTGTGTGTGTGTTGGTTATCTATTATAAATTAGCAAACCATACCAAAGCTTAATGGCTTAAAATAAGAACCGTTTATTATCTGTTATGGTATTGAGTGGTTCTTCTGCTTCTCATGGTTTTGGCTTGGGCTTCGGGGCAGCTGGGAAGTCCAAAATAGCCTCACTCATGAGCTAGCAAGTAGGCACTGGTTGTCAGCTGGGAGCTCAGCGAGGCTGGGAGTAGCTGGGCTGTCTGTCCTTCACTCAGCCTTTCCATCTGGCTCGGCTGGGCTTCGAAGACCGTGGCAGCCTCAGGGTGGTTGGACTTCTGACATGGTTGCCAGTTTGCTCTGGACAACACAGGTGGCCTTCTTAAGGCTCAGACCCAGAACTGGCCCAGAGTCACTTTTGCTACATTCCATTGGTTAAAGCAGGTCACAGGGTCACCCTACATTCAAGAGTAGGGGATTATACAAAGGGTGCGAGTACCAGGAAGCCTGGTCATGAAGGGCCACTACAGTAACAGCCACCACAATGTTTCAATTTTGGTATTTGCATAGTTCATTTTTAATGCTTTTACTATATAGTTTTTAAATTAACTCACTAACCATAAGTCCTCGTGACATTTGATAAAGAGGCTTCAAATAAATGAAAGTATACTCAAATTTATAATTTGATTAAAACTTATATTCTTACTAATAAATATGGGAATGTAGGGGTTTCAGCCCATGTTAATCTGATCCCAAAACCACTATTCCTAACTCCACACCCTGTTCCTGCTGTTCTGGTCAGTTGGCACCTAGGGTTGCAATATCACTAACATTGTCAGAAATAAACAACCTTTAATTCTTATAGCCTTTAAAAAATTGCATTCTTTAAATAATTAAATGTGATTGTACGTCAATAGAATTTAAGCAGTGATTAAGTCTAATGTATCAAAGGTAAATTATTTACCTCACAAATTAATTTACTCAGCAGGTAGTTATTGGCCACATAATGTGCACCAGGCATTGTTTTATTCATAGGAGAAACAGAGACATGGAGCTTCGAATCTAGTTGGGATAGTTTCTTGTTCAGTTCCATAGGAAATCTTTCAAAAGAAGATCTACCTTTGTTTTGTTTTTTTTTTAAAAAAAGATGGATTTTAGCCCTGGCCGGTGTGGCTCAGTTGTGTTGTCCCGTGCACCAAAGGGTTGTAGGTTCATTCCTGTCAGGGCACATACCCAGGTTTCGGGTTCGATCCCCAGGTAGGGTGAGTATAGGAGGTAACTGATCAATGTTTCTCCCTCTCTCTCTGCCCCCCCCCCCCGCTCTCCCTTCCCCTCTCTTTAAAAAAATCAATAAAAACATTTTTTAAAAAGATAAACTTTAGTAAAAAATAAAAGTCTTGAGTGTTTATCCTCAATAATAACCAAGACTCACTAGGTAGGTTTGTAAAGACCCGACACTTTGAATCAGTGCAACAGTTAAGTAGGGAATGTTGGAGAAGCTTAAGGTTTGACAGCAGCTTACCTGAAGGTTAGCTGATAAATGCTCAACTTAAGGCTGATCTGAAGATCAACTGACTTATTCATTAATTGACTCTTACAGTAGGAACCAACCATGCAACCTCAATTTTAGCTTAGCTCCCTTTGATTTATATTGCAGGCCAGGCAAACTACAAGTTCTTAAAAAGGAAACCTAGAAACTATACCCCTTCTGCCTACCCCGCTTCTCTCCCATTACCCCGAATGGCAGAAGTCTCCCTTTAATTATTATACAGAGAATAGGTGATGGAAGTGGTAGAGAGAATCTTACCCAGGTGACTACTATACTGTACCTCATAAGTGGATAAAATATTTTATTTCTAAGGACTTTGCTAAAGAGCTTTTAATGAAGTTAATTTTTAAGGGCTTTTGCGAAACCATAGATATTTTCAAACTCATCTAACCCAACTTCATTTTATAGATGAGCTATTTCAGTCGCTATGTGGTTTACCTACTGTGTCAGAGCAGAACTATTTAACCCCAAGTAACCTGAATTTTTGTCCTTTCACCACACATTTTTTATTTGAAAACTACACCAAACCCACTTGGGTTGAGTTCAAGACATACTTTTCTTAGATTCTATGTCAAGTGCTTTAGCAAAGTACTTTAGCAAAGTTTTGTATTAGAAGAGGAGTGAAGCATTGTTTTATGTGACTGTCAGAAGTATAGTACCAGAAAGGCTCTTCACATTTGCATGTTTTTAAACACAAGGCAAATGTTTCAGGGCAGCTGATGCAGACCTTGTACTGCTTTCCGCATCCAAAATAATTGGTAACCATGGAAACATTCTGAACCAGTTAACTGACCACATTAGCTCATCTCACATGAGCTAATACAAAATGAGGTTTTGAATGCTTTTGGTTAGTTAATTGGAATGATGCAAGTTAATTGAAATGATGCAGGTTCTTTTGAACTTACCACTAGTATTTATTTTTCTAGATTTGTGTGTAAATGTTTGTGTTCTTTTTTTATAAAGAAAAAAGAATAAACTTTGCTTGATTTTTCCCTCCCACCTCTCATTATGTACTGATTCTTAGCTAAGGCTCCCAAACTAAGTGTTTTTCTTTTTCTGCTTTTAAGATTTTTCTCTTCATCACTGATTTTCAGCTATTTGATTATGATGTGCATACTAAAAAACCGGTACTTTTCTTATAGTTCTTCTGCTTGGAGTTTATTGAGCTTCTTAGATCTGTGATCTTATGGTTTTCTTTAAATCGGGAAAAATTTCAGCCCTTATTTCTTGAAAGATTTTTTTTCTGTGCCTGCCTTTTCTTGTTTTAGACTCCAGGAACACACACGTTACACTGCTTGGGGTAGCCCCATAGATTACTGGTGCTCTCTTCTCTTTCATCTTAACCTTTTTCTCAGATTCATTTTAGATTGCTTCTGTTGCTGTGTCTGCAAGTTCACTGATTTTTTTCAGCTGTGTCTAATCTGCTTTAATTCCACCCCAAATATTTTCTATTTCAGGTGGTTTTTCATCTCTAGTTCCCCTTGAGTCATTCCTGTTACGTTTCTGCTGATTTTTCTCCTGATTTTGGCCATATTTTCCTGTTTCTTTGGTGATTTTTGATAGGGTGTCAGACTTTGTTAATGTAATTTATAGGGTACTAGACTTTTCTTTTTAAGAATTCCTTTAAATAATGTTGGACTTTGTTCTGACATGTAATTAAGTTACTAAGTTACTTAGATGGGCTATAAACTAATATTTCCAACAAGTGTGAATACCATCTTGACTAAATTAAGTAAATCCTAAGAAAGTATTAAATATATAGTGTCACCTTTGTGTAATGCCTGTCCTAAAGTTCATTTTAATTATGAATTATAAATGTAGCGGCTGGCAGTACCACATGGCATTTTTTCCTACCTCCTTTTCTGTGATGCATAATAAATACGGAGGGATGAAATGTATTATGTTTTATCTTATTTTAATATGTTTTAATGACAGTATTCATCTTCACTTCCATGTGATTTTTTTTTTTTTTTTATTCAAAATATATCTTTATTGATTTTCAGAGGGAGGAAAGGAGAGGGAGAGAGAGATAGAAACATCAATGATGAGAGAATCATTGATTGAGCCCACAACCCGGGCATGTGCCCTGACCAGGAATCGAACCCCGATCGCCTGGATCCTAGGTCGACTCTCAACCGCTGAGCCACGCCCAGCCGGGCGACCCTTCGGTCTGCAGTCCTGCGCTCTAACCACTGATTCTTTTTTTAACTTTGCACCAAATTTATTTAATTCCTGTTAACTTTTTTTTTAAAGAAAAACCTAAATTTTTATTAAAATTTTAAAAATTATTTATTGTATTTATTGGGATGACATTGGTTAATAAAATTATATAGGTTATAGGTGTACAGTTCTGTATACATCACCTGTATATTGTATTGTGTGTTCACCACCCAAAGTCAAGTCTCCTTCTATCACCATTTGTCCCCCCTTTACTCTCTTTTACTTCCCCCCAGCCCACTTTCTTTCTGGTAATCACCATACTGGTATCTGTGTCTATGAGTTTGTTTGTTTTTTGCTTAATCCCTTCACCTTTTTCACCCAGCCCCCCAACCCCCTTCTTCTCTGACAGCTGTCAGCCTGTTCTCTGTATCTATGACTCTATTTTTTAAAAACTCTTTCCCCCTCACTGAGGATATGTTTATTGACTTTAGAGAGAAGGAAGCGGGGAGAGAGAGAGAGAGAGAGAAACATCAGTGTGAGAAAGAAACATCGAAACATTGGTCACTTGCCTCCCCTATGGGCCCTGACCAGGGATCAAACGTGCAGCTTTTTGGTGTACAGGACAACACTTCAACCAACTGAGCCACCCAGCCAGGGTGGCAAACTTCTCACTTAATGTTAAGCAGATGTGTAAGGAACGTGGGTTCTCTCAGTGGGTGCTGAGTGAGTACAGTGACTTCAAAGGCCTGTGGTTAGCTGTCAGGGTATTTCACTGTATGTCTTGTGTGTATACATATGTGTGGGGCATGTATACTAAAGTATCTAGAGGGATCTTATTCGATTGAAAATCAATTTTTGACCTGTCATAGGGATTCTTTATCAATCATTTCGTGAAGCCTCACTCTCATTACTCCTGCATTAAGCCCGTATTATTGTGTTTAATCCTTCTTGTAGGGAGTCTGAGTATTTATTAACCTTATTTTGTAAATGTGCAATGTGGACTTTTTAAATAATTTGACCAGAGCCCACACAGCTTGTCACCCAGACAGGCAGGATTTGAACCTAAGTCCCTCACGCCACAAACCTTTTGTTGTTAATCATTCCAGAACCTGCCCTAGTAACCACTGAAACAAGTGGAAAGGAAATTAGTGACCTTGGCATTATAGGATGTCCTTCTTAAGCTGCATCAGCTGTTTTTTGGTGAGTGTAGAAGCAGTGGATATAGGGAATCTTGAGGTAATCTATAAGTTATATTTTTTGTATGACTTTGTGAGACTTAAATAATTAGTTAACCTAAGGGAATAGGTGCATTTAAAACTTAGTTCTAATTTTTGTTGTGGTTTAGTTTTGGTTAGCTGTCAGGGTATTTCACTGTATGTCTTGTGTGTGTACATATGTGTGGGGCATGTATACTAAAGTATCTAGAGGGATCTTATTCGATTGAAAATCAATTTTTGACCTGTCATAGGGATTCTTTATAGATTTCAGTACGGTAAATTTGTATAATTCTGCAGCATTTTTACTTTTGAAAGATTATTTTCTGAAGTTTTATTTGCCAGTCCAATTCAATAATAACATATCATACCTTTTAGAGTGGTTTTTATTTTTCCTCATGATTTTGAAATAGATTTGATATTAGGATATGAACTGCCAGGAAAAAAAACCCTGTATATATCTTGGATATAGTTGGGAGTTACATTTATGAAATATAAAGTATATTTTATAAGAATATTCAGAGTGGTGTAGACTGATGATAAATATTTGAAAGGAGCTTGATGACTGATTCCTTGTAGTTTGCTGCTTTAGAATTGTATTTGTTCTCAGTTTATATCATTAGATTTTATTTTGTTAGCTTTGCAAAAATAGAACTTTATTATTTGAGAAGTTGGCTGGGGACGGAGAATTGGCAGGAAGAGTTGGCAGAGAACAAGTTAATGGGGAACTGATTTTGAAGGTGAAGACACATGAGTTCCTTTTCCTCTTCCACAGCCCCCCCCCCCCCCCCCCCCCGCACCTTCACCCGCCCTCTGTACTGTAGTGTGTGTCAGGGAACATGGGAAGGTTGACTTGCCGTGCGTGAGCAGGACTCTGTTTTGCTGCTCAGGTCGGGGGAAGTGTCCCCGTGCTTTCTGTATGTGCTTTGAAGAGGCGCTCTGCAGCCAGGCCCCGCCATGCTTGCCCCCTGCCCCCCAGCTCGTCTGTGGCGGGCGCACAGTGCATGCTTAGTTCCATCTGATTTGTGTCTTTTAGTTCTTTGTTTTTTTTTCTTTAATCTGTAAGTTTTTAGTTTTAAATTTTATTTATGTTAGAAATAGTTCTACAAATAACAGAAACTGCTCATCGCTTCTGGCCATGTGGTAAATGCTGCCGCAGTCAGTCCTTGCTTCCTTTGACTGAAAGAGAAGTTCTGTGAGTTTCCACAAGCGCAGAGAGAGGTTGCAGTGCTGAGGAGACATATCCATACAAAAGTTTTACCAAGAGTTCTTAAATTTTAAGTAGATTAAATTTGAATTCACTTACTATATTTCTGAATATTTGCTTATTGTTTTTCACAGGCAAGAGTGCATACTGGGAGATTCAGCTTGCAAGAATTCTGAATCTGACGTGGAGGAGTTTTCAGATGAAACAAATACAGAGAACCTTTATGGCACCTCTCCCCCCAGTACACCTCGACAGATGAAACGCATGTCAACCAAACACCAGAGGAATAGCGTAGGGAGGCCTGCCAGTCGCTCCAGTTTGAAAGGTAAGTCTTGAAAAGATACACATGAGAGGGCGTGGCACTTCTGGTACATAACCCTTTTTTTTCAACCCTCCTCACCCAAGGATATGTTTTCATTGATTTTAGAGAGAGAGGAAGGGGGAGAGAGACAGACAGACAGACAGACAGACAGACATTGATGTGAGAGAGAAACATCGATCAGTTGCCTCTTGTATGCACCCGGACCAGGGATCAAACTCACAACCTTTTGGTGTATGGAACGATGCTCCAGCCATCTGAGCTGCCGGCCAGGGCCTGGTACATAATCTCTATACACTGTGTAACCATTGATTGATCCTTTGTACCGTAATCTTAGTTATTCCTTTTATTTTAAATTTGAATTTAATGTGGCTTTTACATTTAAGCTTTTAACTTTTTAATTTTTACCATTATCTGTATTGCTAGTAAAGGAGACACTAAGTCTCCTGAGATAGAAAGTTTTTTTGTGAGTAATTGTTTTGTAGTTGTTTTTTAAATATGTTTTTATTGATTTTAGTGAGAGAGGAAGGAGGGAGAGAGAGAGAGAAAGAGAGCAAAATGTCAATGAGAGAGAAACATTGATTGGCTGCCTCCTGCACACCCCCTACCAGGGATTGAGCCTGCAACCCAGGTACATGCCCTGACCAGGAATCAAACCAGCCACCTCTCAGTGCACGGGTCAGCGCTCAACCAACTGAGCCACACCAGCCAGGTCTGTCTTCAGTGTTCTTAATGTTAAGTTTAAAATGTTATTGTTCATTTGTTTGTGGCCGAGAAGAAATCAAGGAATAGAATAAATTAAGGCTTACATTTTTGCTTGTCATCTGTGTTTCAGTTTTCTATGAGAATAATGTTAAAGTGCCTTAAGGATTCTCTCCTCAGTCTACTTCATTTTACAAATGAGAAAAGTGACCCAGAAAACTTAAGTGATTTGCTGTAAGTTTATTCACTTAGTTCATGGCAAAGGAAGGACTCGCAGGTGTTTTCTAAACCAGGTCTCTGTGAGATGTGCCCTACTGTTTCTCTCCTTTTAGCTGAAGGTGATAAATTGTGAAGATGTGACTAGCTAGGTAACTGTACTTTGTAGTGTGGAGGTGAATAGCTCATTTTAGGTTAGTAGTGGAGAATGTTAGACTATAGCAAGTATAGTACAGCAAGGAAAATGGATACATTTTTTAAAAAAATTCAGAAATGTCATATATTTTGATTCTTTTAATTTTCAGCATATGATATGATCTTTTCTCCAATAACCTGAAAATATGAGTACATGTGAATATCAATTTTACTGAAATTATTGAGAATAGCTTCATATTTTGGAGTAATATAATACTGTTTATTTTTTATAGAAAAAATGAATGCATCAAATCAGCCTCCACATAGAGACACTGGAAAAATTGAGGAGAAGAGGATCCGCGCAGCTCTTAGGACAACTGAGCGCGACCGTAAGAAAAACGTGCAGTGTTCATTCATGATGGAATCAGTGGGTGGGTCTTTGCCCAAAAAACCGATTCCAGATGTGGATCTCAATAAGCCTTACCTCAGTCTCGGCTGCAGCAACACCAAGCTTCCGGTGTCTGTGCCCATGCCTATCGCGAGAACTGCACGCCAGACTTCCAGGACTGACTGTCCTGCAGATCGCTTGAAGTTTTTCGAAACTTTACGACTTCTGCTAAAGCTTACCTCAGTCTCGAAGAAGAAGGACAGGGAGCAAAGAGGACAGGAAAATACATCTGCTTTCTGGTTTAACCGATCGAATGAACTGATCTGGTTAGAGCTGCAAGCCTGGCATGCGGGACGGACCATTAACGACCAGGACCTCTTTTTATATACAGCCCGTCAAGCTATACCAGATATTATCAACGAAATCCTTACTTTCAAAGTGAATTATGGGAGCTTTGCCTTAGTTAGAAATAGAGCTAGTTTTAATGGTACCCCGGTAGAAGGACAGTGCAAAGCCCCTCATGGAACAAGGATTGTGGGTTATTCAACATATCATGAGCATCTCCAACGTCAGAGGGTGTCGTTTGAACAGGTAAAGCGGATAATGGAGCTGCTGGAATACATAGAAGCACTTTATCCATCGTTGCAGGCTCTTCAAAAGGACTATGAAAAATATGCTGCAAAAGACTTCCAGGACAGGGTGCAGGCACTCTGCTTGTGGTTAAACATCACAAAAGACTTAAATCAGAAGCTAAGGATTATGGGCACTGTTTTAGGCATCAAGAATTTATCAGACATTGGCTGGCCAGTGTTTGAAATCTCTTCCCCTAGATCGTCTAAAGGCAATGAGCCAGAAGATGAGGAAGATGACACAGAAGGAGAATTGAAAGAGTTGGAAAGTAGCTCAGATGAGAGTGAAGAACAGACCTCTGATCCAAGGGTGCCAGAAACCAGGCAGCCCACTGACAACACTTTTAGCTTCCAGTCGCAGGACTGCGCCTCTAAGAAGCTTGAAAGGCTTGAATCAGAGGATGATTCTGTTGGCTGGGGAACACCAGACTGCAGCACAGAAGCTGGCTTTAGCAGACACTGTCTGACTTCTATTTATAGACCATTTGTAGACAAAGCACTGAAGCAGATGGGGTTAAGAAAGTTAATTTTAAGACTTCACAAGCTGATGGATGGTTCCTTGCAAAGGGCACGTATAGCACTGGTAAAGAGTGACCGTCCAATGGAGGTAGGTTTCCAGCAGGCATCAGTATGGTCTTCTCCTTAGTTCCATTAGTCCTTGTAAATTACAGTGTATATTGTGTTGATTATTATGTGCTTTCATAGTCTTGATATTTTTAAGGCATAAGTGGTCGTTATAAATTGTAGATTTAAACATTTCTATAAAGTACTGTGAAAAATGAGGAAATGGATCTATGAAAATTGTACAAAATACAGTGAATTAAGTATAAGGTGGTGTGTGGAGGGAAAAAATGCAACCATATAAATATAGGATGGAGAAGGACGGGCTAGGTATAAATAAGAGGGACGAAGCCACAGTCGTGGGCGACCACAGGCTGAATGTGAGTCAGTAAAGAAGTCAACATGATGCTAAAGTATTTTTAAGTTCATATGGCATCCAAGGTCATGGATATAGTTCTTTCTCTATTCGCAATAGCTTACTCCTTTTTTTAGTAGCACGTCCAGTTTTGGTCACTGGATGTTAAAGGGATGTGAATTGTAAAGAACTGAGCAATGATCAAAGGAAAAAAATACATGCTATTTGGTAAGGTTTAGCAGAGGTGTTGGAGTCTCAGGGAAGTCTTAATTATTATCAGATACGTGTTTTGATCGGTGAAGATTTTTCAGATATGTGTTTCGATCGGTGAAGATTTTTGTGAAAGGAATATATTCGCTTGTTAGAGGAAGTGGTTGAAATTGGGTTTTGTGCACATTTAGCTTTGACAGCTTGATATCTCAAATTCTTTACTGCTAAGGGTGGTGAAGCTAAAGGGCCCTACTGTTGGATATTGTTCTCGAGAGTAACGGTACAAGTGAGTTTTCTTTGTAAGTGGTGAGTGTGCATGTTCATTTGGCTGAAAGCAAAAGAACCCAGGTCTTTGAGAGCCCTTCTACCTGTGTGAGGCTCTGGTTCTAAATTTTAGTAGCTATATGCAATGTATATACCTTTTTTAAAAAATTAGTTTATTACATAATCTGAAAAAATAATTTATTTTTAAACTGATGGTCAGGTCATGAACCCTTAGGAGGAGTAGTCAAGCAGTCACATAGTAAGATGTTTGCAAAATGAATCAATAATTTGTAGCTATAGGAGGTTATTTTACTTCAAGTATTATTTTGATTAGAAATCTTAAAGATGAATCTATATTGTGATTTTCTTTAGTATTTTAACGGAATGATTTTTTTTTTTTTTTTAGAGGAAATGAGTTTTTCCCCCTTTAGTCTGTGAATAACTGTTTTATGATAAGATTTTATTATGATGCAGGTTTCAAAATCAGAGCAAAACTGGATCTGTAATAAGGATTTGTCATGTGTTTCAGATAGAAGAACTTACTTTGATCTAGGTTTTTGGCTGGAATGGTTTAGTTCCAATGAGGACACATGTGGGTAAGACAGCATTGATGATTTTTTATTGTGAAGCACTAGTTTTGAAGTAATAGGAATGAAAAGGCTCTGGCAGTGTTACTGCATCTCTGATTCAGTGGTTCTCATAGGAGAGGGCTGGTGGTATGGTGAGGGCTCAGGGAGGTGTGTCTAGGCTTAAAACTGCCTTACATGGTGCACCCACATTGTCTCTTCCCCCAGACCCTGGCAGTGAACCATTGCCACTAACAGGAGTGCTTTGTGTCCTTAGATGTGTTGGAATAGGAAAAACATTGAGAACGAGTGCACTGCATTTTACGTTAGAATTTATGTTGAAAAGAGACAGTAGTAGTAGTAGCCCGTAGTTTTGGATTTCCATCAAAGTTGTGTCCCTTTGGTTTGACCAAGAGAGATTTAACTGAAAAGGTTATCCTTGTTATAGAAGAAAAGAAACATACAAATTCAAAGCTTAATAAGTATGTGATTAAAGATTTGTCTGTTAAAATTATCTGTAGATTGTTTGCTTAAAAAAAAATGAAGTACAGAAGCCCCTGTTGTTTTAAATTTGGGTTTATAAAATATTATTTTTGCCAGATAGTAAAAGAGTAACCCAGAGCTAAAGTAGAAATGTTTCTGTATTGGAGATTAATCCAGATTAATAAAAGACAAGGCTCTGAAATAACTAACTCAGTAGGAAAGTAAGACTTTATTTTTATTCCCATTTCAGGAACTTAAGTCTGTAATGGGAGGTGTATTTTGTGAACACATGTACACTCCTATCTGGGTTGGTTTTGCTTTAGTCTTTTTACTAAGTATGTTGGGGAAAGATGTACAGTTTTGAAGTCAAATAATGGATTCCGTTTCCTGATGTGGCTCTTTCTCACCACATAACTTTGTAAATGACTTAATCTTTCTGACCCTAAGTCTTCACATCTGTAAAATGGGTATAACACTTTCCTGCCTACCTCACAGGGTTGTTGTGAGGCTTAAGAAGTCAAATATAAACTATTATTTCTTAAGAACTCTTGTTACATTTTTTCCTCCCTTGAAGCTAACTGTAAGTCAGTATGGGCTAGACTATTCTATATTTTTGTTTTAAAAGTGTATTTTACCTTTTAGTTACCAAATAATTGTGTATTTTAATCACATAAAGTAGTTTCAGAATTGCTCACCAGTACCCCTGTGAGGAATAAATTTACCAACTAGAGTACAGTGTCTAATTCCATTCTTTTGTCTTTAGCTTTATAGAACACAGTTTTCCAAGACTAGTTAGGTTAGCACCCTTTTCCTTTACCCTCTCCAGTGAGGTTATATCATACATTTGTATTGTAGTTAGATTCATTTATTCAGTCCGCATTGTGTCCTGAGATTTCCGTGTTCCAGTTGATCACTCCGTGTGTTGTACAGACTGTGGGTTTTGTGCATTTAAAATGTTAAAAGCCCATAACATATTTAAGCCACAGATTGTGATATGGTTAGTTTGTGCTTCTTTTTTATTTACTTTATGAAATTTATATATTTTTAGAAGAAAAATATAAAATGAAATTTTATATTTTAATGTAATATACCAAAAAATTAGCTGTCTGACTTTGACTGCATATTATGCATATTACCTCAAATTCTAGGAGGATTTTTGGTAATTCTGTTAATTACTTTCTTTTGAATGGGAAATTATTATGTAATTATTATAAACTTAGTGGCCAGCGAAATATCATTTGTCTTTGAATCTAACAATAATTATGCTAATTTTTTTTATAAGCACAAGAAACCCTGAAGAGGTTGCCTTTTATATTTAGAGTGGACAAAGCCTGTAGAAACTAGGATATGCATCTGTAAATAACAGCAGCTACCATTTATTGAGTCAGACACAACTGAATGCAGTGGCATTTTTATTTCTACATTTTCCAGATACGGAGAGTTGATGACTTGGCCCAAATCACAGAAGCTATAGATTGTTGAAGGGATTCAGACCTAGGGGTTGGGGATACCAGACTTAAAGCTATGCTCATGGTTTCCAAACCTGGCTGCACATGCGTATCACCCAGGGATCTCTGACAGATGCGCTCACCCACCCCTTGGTTGTAGGCAAGTCTGAGTCTCCCGGGTAGGGCAGGCGCACTGGCATTTTAACCTGTTACATGCTTCCTGCGTAGCCAGTAGCCAGACCGGCACAGGTGCAGCTGTGAGTCAGCCCACTGGGAACAGTAAGGAGGTGACGGTCCCCCCCCCCCCCCGCCCACTCTCACAATCAGTGTTCATACAGTTTTTATAGGTAACTTTTATTTGCTCCAAGCATCACCTGTCTGATTTCATTAGTAAAGTTACATGAACTTTTTAATTGAGGTAAGTGTGAAGCTAACAAGCACATACTTGCTTATTTGCCTGTAGGTTTTGTGTTTTCTTAAAAGAAGCATACTTTGAGGGCAAATAGGAAGTTGTGTTTCAGTTTGCAAGAGAGAACCGGACCTGTGACAACAGCAGCAACACAAGACCAGTGGCGAGCGTTCATTGTGTGGGCACTCTGTGGAGGGTCAAGGCTGCACGTGTGAGTGCGGAGCAGCGTGGGCACCCAGAACTGGCTGCAGAGCCCGCCCTTAGCCCATCGTACCGCCTCCTGTGGTTATGCTTTGTCCCATGCGGTGCTTTAAATATTTGTGACTAGCAGCTGTTATGGCCAGCGTTTAAACATTAGAAGATTTCACATGAAAATCTGGATGTTTTGTTTCCTTTGACATGGGGGAGGTCTGTCCACACTGGGCCCACGTTGCCCACACGACAGCACCTGGTGTGCCCCCGTTTCCCACTCCTCACCGCCACCTCCCCTTGCTCTCCCGTTCACCCCACTCTCCTGGCCCTGTAGACGTTTCGTTGGTGATGGGACCCCTAGTCCAGGGTCACAGAAAGATTTGATCTAGCCCTTCATTTTGTAAAACAATATGCTTTTGTTTTACTTATTTTTCGAAGTAGATGAAAAAGCAAAGTTGCTCTTTACCCTCTATCCCTGCTCAGGGTAGTAGCTGGTTCATATCTTCTAGACTTTTTGTGCTCGTATAAATATATATCTTTGTATGTACTGCAGATATTTTTTTTCCCAAGAAAGCAGTATAACCCTATGTTTATTCTACGATGGGTGGGCAGTGTTCTCTACTTTGAGTCTGTCGTATGGGTGTGCTCGATTCCATTTGACAGCTATGTGCTGTTGTTACATTGCATCATACCATGACTTATTTAACCAGTTCACACTTGGCGTCAGCCCTTTTGTCACAACCCTGGTAAATAGGCTTTGATAGCTCCCTTGCTCTCTGGTACAACAGGCCGGGTAGGCTTCCTCTGCATCTGCTTCAGACTGGGAGTCCAGGGTATCTGGCAGGAGCCCTCACTCCTCCTGTTGGGAACTGGGGTTCTAGGACCACAGTCTGGGCACTGGTGTTGCTCTTTGCCCCTGAAACAGCTGGTCACCGTTTTAGTTCCTCAAACAGATAGAGCACCACACGCGCGCGCACGCACATCACAGGTTCATACTGATACTGATACAATTCACATTCAGGATTTCAGATTTTTATTTAATCTCCTCACACTTATCACAGGTAATAATTTTTAAAATTATGTGGCTATATAGGAATCTTTGCTTGTTATGGGAAACTAAAGTATGTATTTATTTAAATACAAAAAATGTGCGTTGAACATAAAAGAATGTGATGGGGGAGACCACTTGAGTTCCCTAAATGACAGGGAGCATAGATATGAATGACACCTAGAGGCAGAATACCTATTAATTGGTGACATTTTAAGTTGAAGAAAAGTTGAGATTTTCAAATTTTGATGGCTCCAGTTTTCTCAACGAAGTTCGAAGAAGGCAAGGCTTTGACTATGACTGGTCAGCAAGATGTTGCCAGAGGCTTAAAACAGTGAGAAACTTCCAAACCCCATGTTTTATAGGGAAAAGTACAGTGGGTGAGCAGCACTCGGGGTCCCAGGAAGCATCAGGTAACAGATACTTGAGCGGGATTAGCCAGGTCAGTTTTATGAGTTTTTTCCTATCAGTATCATTCAGTATATAGCTCAGGAGAAAAAACGGATGAAGAAACTGGTTGACTGCACTGGTTTTTATGTTCACATAAGGGGCTACCTGGTTTTACAGTCTTTCTTGAATTTTAATAATGTTCTGGTTTTCAGTGTAGAGATAGTTGTGAGTAATACCATTTATAACCTTAAAAATAAGAGTTCCTATCATTTTAATAAAAAATATATGATGGCCCTGGCTGGTTTAGCTCAGTGGTTAGAGCGTTGGCCCACGGACTGAAGGGTCCCGGGTTTGATTCCCGCCAACGACACGTACCTCGCTTGCAGGCTCGACCCTGGGCTCGTGGTGGGCCACGTGCAGGGGGCAGCCAGTTGATGTGTCTCTCTCACACTGGTGTCTCTCTCTCCCTTCCTCTCTCTCTGAAAAGCATTGGAAAAAATATCCTTGGTGAGGAGTAGAAAATATACACAGTGGTGCCTTGGTTTTCGAACGTCTCCGTTGACGAACATTTTGGTTTACGAACGCCGTAAACCCGGATGGAAATGCCTTGGTTTCCGAACACGCCTCGGAAGTGGAACACGCCACGGCTCCCGCGGAGGGTGAGATCCTGAGGCCCAGCTCTAGGCTGGTGATCCCTCAGTTTCCGAATGTTTCAGAGCTAGGTCTTCCGGAGCCGATCGCATTCGAAAACCGAGGGACCACTGTGTATATATATGATGAAAAAGATGAACTTAATTCTATTTCTGCTATATTTTTTTGAAAAGTTACAATTTCGTTTTAGTTCTTGTTATGGTTTTCTAATACTTTAGAACTTTCTGGGTCTATTTTGAAATGTTAAATTATTGTCAAGGTAACTTTTCCTATAAAGTTATGATTTTTGTAGATTTGTCAGCAAATTATAGAGAATAATAGATTATAGCTATGACCTCATGTATGCTCTTTTAACCTTTGTTGAATTTTTGTTAGTTTTCTGAATTTCCAGATCCCATGTGGGGCTCCGACTATGTGCAGTTGTCCCGACCGCCACCCTCTTCAGAGCAGAATTGTAGCACTGTGTCTTGGGAGGAGCTCAAGTCCATGGACTTACCCTCATTCGAACCTGCCTTCCTAGTCCTCTGTCGAGTCCTCCTGAATGTTATCCACGAATGCCTGAAGTTAAGGCTGGAGCAGAGACCTGCTGGAGAACCATCTCTCCTGAGTATTAAGCAGGTTTGTTTCAAAGACTGTTTAAAAACATATAGCAATCATTATGTTATTCTACAGGCTCATAATTTTTATTTTTAGGACTTTCCCCCTAATTGTTGCACAAAGTGAAAAGTGAGTATATGTTAGTGTTTTCAAGCTGCTCTTTTTAGGGTAATTGAAAATATCCTTTACATGCAGTCCTCAAAGATAAGATTGTGGTTCAACCTTTCTGTTACTCACTTCCTTGTCTAAGAGGATGTGAAAGTATGGTGATGATACAACCTCCTATATCCTACTAATATTGTTCTTTGAAGACTAAAAACTTAAAATTAGATCATTTAAGTTCTTTAAATTTATTTTTTCATTCCTTTTAAGCAATATGCAAACAAATAAATGTCTTTAGAGTATGCAGAGGGGAGGTATTGGGACTTTTTTCCTGCTTAAGCAATGTGTAGCTTAAACCGAGTCGCAGCTTCTGGTTTCTCAGTTGTTCGTTTTGGGTGAGATGTATGGCTAGAAGCAGTTGTATCTAGCAGAGTGAGTGCTGAAGGGGGTTAGTACTTAGCTTCATGACGGTAGCACATTGACAGTCACTATGTGAAGTAGACATTGCAGACTGAGAAATAAGTTATGTTTCTGTAGACTGTGCATATCCGTCCCTGGAGATTGAAGAGCTAGGAGCTCCTTGTCTCTGAAGGACGGGATGGAGCTTAGGGGACAAGAGTGGCTGAGGAAGGCCAGGTGCAGGGCAGGTACAGCAGGACTTGGATTTGTTAGGGGTGTGGGTTAGGTGACTAATGGAGGCGGAGGTGGGTGCCTGCACCTCATCAGCCCTGCAGATCCCATCTAGCTGCCCCCGGAGCTGGTGCCCACCTCACCTCTACTTCCCCCTTTTTGTCGTGGTTCCCGTAGTCATGTGTGGTTTTCACTTGCCCTCCACATTGCCGCAGTCATTTAGCAAGTTTTGGTAAAACACTTGCTTCCCTTCCCCACAAAACAAATACTTCAGGAACATAACCCTGTAAAACAAGGTGGAGTTTATTTTTTGCTATTGTGAGGATTAAAGAGTTCTTTATGTTAAAACAAACAAAAAAAATACATTACTTAGATTAATGTAGCATTACTGGAGTAAAACTAAAGTAGAAATTTTGACTTAAATGCATTCAAAGTTGTAGTTGTAAGCACATGGTGACATCTTTAGAATGGAAATTTATGTCTAGATAATCTGAATAGAACACTTTTTTTTTTTTTTTTAAATATATCTTTATTGATTTCAGAGAGAGGAAGAGAGAGAGATAGAAACATCAATGATGAGAGAGTCATTGATCAGCTGCAGCCCGCAACCTGGGCATGTGCCCTGACCAGGAATTGAACCCTGATCGCCTGGATCCTTGGTCGACATTCAACTGCTGAGCCATGCCCGGCCGGGCTGAATAGAACACTTTTTAATAGATTTAACACTAGCCTCTTCTGTCCTATTGTAATTATTTTTCAAACATTTTAAAGGGAAACTTGTAAAAGCAATTCTTTTTTCTTTTTTCATTAAAAAAATTTATTTTAGAGAGAGGAAGGGGAGAAAGAGAGAGAGAGAGAGAGAGAGAGAGAACGAAACATCTTTGTGAGAGAGAAACATGGATTGGTTGCCTCCTGTACACATCCCGACTGGGGGGTCGAACCCACAACCCACTATGTGCCCTGACCGGCAGTAGAACCCACAACCCTTTGGTGCATGGGAAGATGCTCCAACCAACTAAACCACACCTGCCAGGGCTGTAAAAGCAATTCTTGTTTATTTTAGAACATTTGAAAAGTACAGAAAATGATACAAAAATGAAAGTTATCCTGCCATTCAGAGGTAACCACTATAACATTTTGGTGCATTTCCATTCATTTTCTTCTTGTACATACATATTTTAAAATGTACATATGCAAGTTTAAAAATAAACTATATACCTATATGTTTATGACTTTTTACCCTTTAATATTTTTTAAAACAAGATTTTAAATGGGTGCAATAATGCTCTGCTATCTAGGTGCATCATAATTTATTTAACACATTGCTCTGAGTAATATTGTGGTAAATATATTTGTATATAATATTTAGTCTGCATCTCTGATGATTTCTTGAGTATAAAACATAAAAATGGATTGGTAGTCATATATTTTTAGATTCTAGAAAGTTTGTACCAGTTTACTTTCCCAGCGCAGCACAGAGGTTCCTTTTGTGTCTTTATCAATGTATATTAAAGCTGATGTGACTGTAACCTCAGGCCCACATTCCCTGCTGCTTAGGATTATGCAGGTGTTCTGTCCTGGCACATCACTGAGGGGAAAGACCTTCCAGGCCATCGCTTGCCTACCTCTTTCCAGCGTTGCCTCTGGGCCTGCACATTGGGGTTTTACTCATCTTTTCGTTTCCTCTTTTCCCCTTGACTTCCATCTAACTTCATCAGATTAATCTTAGGCTTGTTAGTGTGATTATTATAGTTTTTTGATGGGAAAAGCCACAGTCACAGTAGGTAAAATATGCTGAATTATTACAAAGGCTATCATGCTCTGTGGCAAGTATATTTCAATCTTTATTATGATTAAAGTGATGAGATTTTTCTCTTGTATACCTTGTCTTACAGTGTACCATAGTAGAAAAATGTATCTTTTTCTACAGAATTTATTTTCTATGTAAACTTATTGGTAGGAGGGTGTATTTTAGCAAATCAGTTTTTGTTTCTATGGCCTTTTCTCTGCATTCGTACTGTGATACTCAGTGCTTTGTTTTCACTACTTTGTTCTTACCCAGTTGAGACTAAGATATTGCATAAGAATCTGGAAAATATTTTAGGTTTTTCAGAGGTAAGGTTCCTTTTTTGTTTTTTGAGGATTTAAGTGGGAGCTGTGAAAACGGACACGTAGTCTGGTCAGGCTGTGTGAAATGACAGAATTTGTGACTTCTCCTGCAGCTGGTCCGGGAGTGCAAGGAGGTGCTGAAGGGCGGCCTTCTGATGAAGCAGTACTACCAGTTCATGCTGCACGGCGTCCGGGACGGCCTGGAGGAGGCCGACTGCAACATCGACGCCTTCGAGGAGGATCTGCAGGAAATGCTGATGGTGAGGGCAGTGGGACACGTCTTCCCCGCATCTATCTAGCTGTGTGTGTGAGGGCTACTTTTTAATCGATGATTTTCATAGCTTATTCTACTTCATTGTTTAATTGTGGGTCTATAGCAGAATGGCCCTGAAATAGAATCATGGTCTGGACCTATTTTATTGAGCCATCTGTCATCAGCTGTATCTGTAATACCTGGGGTGCATGAGGGACCTTGCAGGCTCTGGGAATACAGTAACGAGCACTAAGGAGTTTCACGGTGAAAAATGGGGTGAAATTGCTACACTGTATTCCACCCTGAGTAGGAAGTGCTAAGGTAGCATTGTGCAGCGGTGCAAGGAAGGTTTAGAGATGGGACACCCAAGCTAGCCTGGGCACCTCCAGGAATGTCTTACAGTGAGGATGCTGAATCTTAAATAGGAGTCAGGAGGTAACTGAGGATCCTGGCACATTCACAAAACTGTAAATAATGAGATTTCGTCAGGAGCAGACTTATTTGTATTTCTTTCCAGAAAGAGCTCCCAGCCTTCTCACGTGCATCGTACGAACCTGTGCTTTCTAACCTCCAGGCTTTTGCTCATATTATTTCTTCCTGTTCGAAATGTCCCTTCTCCTTATTTGCCCATCTAAGACTTACTTTCAAGTTTTATGTTTTTCTAGAAAGCTTATTTGACAGTTTTAACCTTTAGTGTGCTTTATCTAAACCTTCTTTGAACTCTCAGCAGTTATAATTAGAACTGTTCAACTTAATACTTAATGATAACAGCACGTCTCTGTTCTCAGGTTCCCCTAATTAGACTGAAAGCTTTACAGGCCATGGGCTGTGCCTTGAAGTCCTTTTGTCTTCCGTAACGTCTGGTAGGGTGTTCATGTACAGTAAATACATATTAGACTCAATAGAGAGAGACACAACTGATTACCTAATGTGACTGTTGATGAGGTAATAGAACACGACCATGCTGGTAGGTATGTTGTCTGTAGAACGCTTTCATCCTTCCTGACACCTCACTCTCCTGCCTGAGGATGGCTTAGCACGCCCAGATACCACCCGCTTTCTAGGCAGGGAGAGAAGAGAAGGGTGGAAGGGGAAGGTCTGCTAGCCAGCTGAGTCCAGAACAGTGAGCGAGTATACTCCTGGAAGCCCCTCCCAGCCCCTCCCTGTGTCCTACTGACCAGGTTGGATGCAGAGCCTCTTACCTATCGGGGAGGCTGGGCATGCACACAGTTAGCTTCCAGCCTCTGCAGTGGAAGAATTGCAAGAGGAATGTAACTGGAAGGGGACTTCCCACATCTGCCATATTATGAGAAATAATTTTGATTTTGAAATTATTTCCTAATTGGAAGAGTACATAAAAGACCAGAATGCCAAAAGTGTGGCTGTATTTTAAAATACTATATATTTCTTATGTCAGAAAAGTCTTTATCATTGAAAACTTATGGTGTAAAGCAACAAGCAAACTAATTTTTCTCCATGGATGATTAAACAGGTTTAAAAAGAGAAAATGTGTTTTGCTTTCTAAACTGTCTCTGATGATCGGGCAGAGGCCACACCATACCTTTCCTCGTGTAATCACCTCATGTAATCACCGAGGCAGGAAGGTGAGGAATCGGCAGGTAGCGTGTGCCATCCAGGCCGTGCAGTGTCAGAGTCCTCGTGTACCTGTGAGGTATCTGAAGCCTAGGCGAAGTGAATTACCCAAATCTGCAGCTACTTAGAGGTAGAAATGCCGAGGATTTAGTTTGAGCTCAAAACGTGTCCCTGCACTCAGGGGCATTAGGATTTAGTTTGAGCTTTGCTACTAATTATCTGTGTAAGGCATAGTTTTCCTTAGTTTCTCTCCATCATCTCATAGATGAAGAACTTGCAATTACTAGTGCTTTTGAAATTGTGCCCTAAAGAGAGCAGGGGCATATTTTGAGAATGGGAAACACAAACAAAATTAGTGTTTTTGTTAAGAAGGAAGGAGAGAATGGCCTTAGGATAGGCATCAGACTGTTTACTGCCACACCCTTCTCTTGAAACTCACCAAAAACAGCAAAAGGACTCAGAGTAAAGAAAAACATTTCATGTTCAGTACAGGAGGAAATTGATCACAATATTCACGCCCTACCCACCTCCGAAAGACTATTAAAATTGCTAAAATTTAGACTAAAGTGAAGATGAATATACCCCACTTCAGACATGGAGGCCTGTCCAGTGGTTGGTCAGGGTTGTGGTGTGCAGGGGTGCAGCCAGTCGGAAGCACGGGGTGTCCCTGTGGAGGTCCTGTTGTAGATGGCATTCCTGCATGACAGAAGGAGGACAGGTAGGGACACGTCTGCTGTCTGCCGCTCACCCTGTGGGCAGGAAGACTGCGGAACAATAGCTAGGTTGAAAGGTGAGGGGAGGTAGTGATGGCAAGTTACGACACAGAACAAGTGTGACTTAGAGGTCTGCCTGCTCCGTGCTGCGTAACCCTCTCTTGAAAACCGAGGGACCTGTTCATGCAGGTCCAAGGAAAGAACGTGGTGAGTGTTTGGTTGAGGCAGCAAATCCACCTTGAAGCTGTGAACATCTTAGCTCATTGCCCTGGCCTGAGACATAACTGAGACAATAAACATAATATGTGATGTAAGAACATGTGATAGATTGAAGGAACATGTAAGCAGAATTTAAAAGATGTGATATTTGATAATGATGTGATAACAAGATGTGATATTTGTAGAAGACACACAAGGGAGAGCTCACACACAATTAGTGTTCCTCTAGAGCAGCGATTTTCCACCTTTTCCATCTCATGGCACATAAATTACTAAGATTTTGTGGCACACCAAACCTATTTTACGTTTTTTGCCAACCTGACAAAAAGGTATAATTTTGATGCAGTCACACTGGATGGCTATTGTGTTGGCTGTTGTCATTTTTTCATTTGACAGTCTAAAGGAAAAGAGGTCAGTGCCCCTGACTAAATAGGTATTGCAAGTATTAAACATTCTTGTGTCATAGTGGTTGAAAATCACTGCTCTAGAAGACTAAAGGGCAAACCGGAGAGAAAGGGTTCAGTTCTCCATTCTGTAGATGTTATTGGGTGTTGTATTGTGGGTGTCTGCTGTGTGGCGGGCAGGCATTGTGACTGGCATTGTGAAGGCTCAGTGACGAGCATGAACTCCCTCGTGGGGTTTAAGAGTGATGGGAAAGTGGTTATTAAATAACCATCGCAACGGTGAATGATGCGGCAGAGGAGAGGCACGCGCCTGCCTTCCCTGGCTCTAGCAGTGACGGGTGAGTTCGTGGGCAGGTGAGGGAAGGCTTCCCTGAGGGAGGGCACCAGGAATGTATCTGAAAGTCGGTATGTGTATTACAATCCAATTTATGTACGCAGTTGAGAACTTACACAGAGTAATACTGCGTGTCTTAATTTATGTAATTATTTTAAAAAACATACAAACTAGAAGGAGACATAGTAAATTCACAGTTGTTGCCCTGATGAAGGCGGAGAGAAAAGTGGGGAAACAAAGGAGAAATTAACTTTGCGATGCGTTGTTTCTTACTGAAAAGAATCCTAAGTGTGTGACAAATTATTAACATCTGTTTATTCTGATGGTTGTTAGAGTATTTTTAAGCCTCCTCACTTTTTTATTTAAAAAACAGAGCAAGAGAGATTAAGGAAACACTCCTGAGGGAGCAGCAGCAGACACTGGCTCGGTGGTGGGCACCAGCTTTGGGACAGAGGTTCCTGGGGAAGCATTGCGGAGGGTCCGTGGTATAGCTGATGACACGAATCTGAAACAGGCAGGGTGTTACTTTTTTCTTTTTTTTTAAAGAATACTTTATTAAGTTTATTGGGGCAGGGTGTTTCTTTTAGTTTGTGTTTAAGTCAGATTGTGTGAGAGCAGTGGTTTGAAAGCAGCCGTGGGGAGTGTGAGGAGGCTGACTTGTGTATAGTGAGACAGAGGCCCCTTGAGGGCTGTGACTGAGAAGTGCAGGCTTCAGGAGATGGCAGCTTTTGGGGAGCCTGGGAGATGAAGGAGCACTCCAGGAGCGAAAGGAAACTTCTGGGCCTGCTAGCTGTTCACGTTCCTTGTTCATTTGGACAAGATGGCGGTAGACCCACTAATTGCAGCTTCGACACACACTATTATGCGTGTGATAGACCCAGGTCTGAAGATTGATGTCACGCAACGTGGACAGAGGAGGACCCAGAGCATCCAAAGGTACCACAGAAGACAGTGTTCTTGAAAAAAAAAACAAACCTGCAGTTGGCCTAGTGAAAGTTGTTACTGGTCTCAAAACATTCATTCCAGTGAACCTGAGGGTGCAACCTGATGAAAATACTGAAATCTGAGACTAGAGAAAGCATCCTGTAAACATCTCACAGAGACAGCAAGTCACCTGGGTTTGGGGAGCATGGTGACAGCTGGATTAGGCCGGCATCAGATTTCCTCCTACTAGTGACATGCTGTTAGAAGGCGGTGCAGCAGTCTTAAAGGTTCTGAGGGAGAGGACACGTGACAGGTATTTTTCTATGCAGTTAACTTACCCTTTCATAAGGAATCAGTGGACATGATGTTTTGTAGTATAGCGATGAGATTGTGAGCCCATCTTGGGAAAAAGTACTTGATAGTAAAACCCTACTAAGCAACAGATAAGTCAGAGTAAGAATTTAGGAATGGGAAGCTGTAACAGGACATAAACCCCATTTCAGGGGTATTGGTCATAGATCATAATTTATATGTCGTAAACCCTGAAGAAGTATCTCACAGAAGTCTGGATGTTGGGAAGGGGTGGTGAGAAGTGTGCTTATTTCCTGTCAACACGTAAACTACTGTCTAAAGTTAAAGTAGTCAAACAAGCGACGATCCCAGCCTCTTAAAATAGTAATGTTCACAGTATACTAATGATGAAATTTCTGGGTGCAATTTTTTTAAACTTGGTTGTACTTTTCTACGCATTGTGAACAATTTAGTTATTTTCTCGGTAATCCAAAGGGATTGTGAATAATGTGTTAAGTCACTGAGGAGTTGAGTTACACAATTTAAGAAAAATCCTCACTTAGACATCAATTAGCAACAGTGACATGTGCCTCAGCAGCCCTCTCCCACCTTGCCCTTCAGTTCATAGCTTTCCTGTTAACGCAGGTGAACATTGAGAGTTGCTGAAGTCTGTTCTCAAATATCTCCCTTTACATTTTTGTATTTTAAGGTATATTTTGATTACATGAGAAGCTGGATCCAAATGCTGCAGCAGTTACCTCAAGCATCCCACAGTTTAAAAAATCTGTTAGAAGAAGAGTGGAACTTCACCAAAGAAATAACGCATTACATCCGGGGAGGAGAGGCCCAGGCTGGGAAGCTTTTCTGGTAGGAACCCTGGCAGTCCCGAGGGCACCCGTCTGCCTTTCTCCCTCCCGCCCCTCCCAGTCTGCTCATCAGCTCTCCTCTGCACTTGAATGTGGAGTTCTGTGGAAATGACAGTTCCTACCTGTTTGCCCCTCCCCCAAGTTCGTTTTCCTTGAAGCAGTGGTTCTCAACCAGGGTACTCCCCCCTCCCTTCGGGACATTTCTCAGTGTCTGGAAGTGCCTTTGATTGTAACGACTGAGAGACACTACTGACACCTAGTGCACAGAGGCTGGAGACACTGCTGAACATCCTGCAGTGCACAGGACAGCCCCAGAACAAAAAGTTATCTTCTCCACCTGTCAGTTTTGCAGTGGAGAAACCCTGCCTTAGATTCACATGCAAGGAGCTGAATCTCAGCCTTGGGACGGTCGGCAGGGCTGTGGACCTGTGCACATCAGTCCTCGGGATATTCAGGCCAAGGAAGGATGCTTGTCCACTGATTCTGCTTTGGGCATGTCATGCTGATGATGGACTCTCTGTAAATGGTATACATGTGGTGGGAGGTTAGAAATGTAGACAGGAAAACCATGGAGAGGAGTGTGGTCTGGTCTGTTCGTTCTAGAAAGTGGATATGTCTGTGGAGTCAGGCACCTGATGTTGGATTCGAGTGCCTCAGTGGTCTTTGCTGGGGCCACTCCTCTGCTCACAGGCTGAGGCCCAGTGCTCCCCTTGGCTGCAGACTGCTGCTGTCTGGGGTGCTGCGTCCTCTCAGCCCCTCAGCAGCCATTTTATTCTCCCCTTTCACTGAGGGCGTTTATACCAGCTCCTGTCTTCTAACCTTAGGAAGTCATTGTCCTCAGCTCTACCGACCTCAGTGTCTCAGAATCTTGTATCACACTCCTCCCCTAACCACTGGTTGTTATTAAGTCATCTTTATCTTTACTGTGAATGAACAGTGCGCTCGCTGTCTCAGCACCGGCCCAGCTCTTCAGCCGCATGCGCATGCTGACTGTTGCTTCCTGTCCAGGTTGGTTCCTGTAGTCAGCCTTGCTAAGTGATGTTCACAGCCATTGCACCATCTCTCCCTCTTCTAATTTCCCATCATCCCTCTTTGCCTGTCCTTTCTTTGGTCTGCACTGCCCACAAGGCCCCCCAACGCCCCACCTTCTGCCTGGGTGTGACCTTCTCTGACCGCCCTCTCCACTGACCGCCCGCCACACCTGGCGTTGGCTGCCTATGGACCTGCTTTCTTTACTGGATCGTCCTCCTCTTTCCTCCAGTATCACAGCGGTCAGGCTGCTATTAAACTTCTACTGTGCTAGGATTTATTTTATACACTCACGTTTACATTTTAACCCCTAGTATTTAGATTTCATACTCAACAAGAACCATCAGCTATATATAGGGTCTTATGTTTATTAACCGTGAAAAGCTAGTTGTGAGGGAAAATTTTTTAAAAAGTTGCAATTAAGGAATTCACTTTGTTGTCTTATATTCTTTAGCTTATTAAGCTTTTCAAAAAATCTTGTCATAGCTAAATACTTAAGACCATTTTCTATCATTTTGTACATTTGTTTAAGATGAAAATAACATTTGTAAATAATTACATAGCTACTATGAACGTAATTTAAGATTTTAAGGTTTATAATAAAAACTCTGATAATAGAACAAAGGTAGTGTAGATACATGCCATACTTGGAATTTCCACTTTTCCACATTAATCATGATTTTCTATTAAAAACTTCTCATTCATTGTTTTAAAAAACTATTGAAACAATAGCTGGACCTTTTAGTTCCTCATTCAAGAATTAGAATGCATGAGGCCAGTTTTTCTCTGGCTTACCTTTGTTATTTCTGTTCCTTAGTGACATTGCAGGGATGCTGCTGAAATCCACAGGGAGTTTTCTGGAGTTTGGCCTACAGGAGAGCTGCGCCGAGTTCTGGACCAGCGCTGATGACAGCAGTGCTTCGGATGAAATAAGGTGGATGCTGTGCTTTCTTTCCTCTTCTGTTGCTTACTTGTTGGTGATGAGCCTGAATCAGTTGCAATCAAACCAAACTGTTTTGCACTTTCTGAACTTGGGTAGTAGACTTAAAGGGATTTATTTCTATATTGTCTTTTCATATGGTCTCTTAGCTATGGTTTTGTGTGAAATTTCCTTTGAAAGTGAATTTATATAGCCTAATAAAAATAGTGTCCTCAAAGAAGGGGCTAGATAGTTTCAGTGGACTATAAGCGAGTAGAGTAGAATTCAGTAATTGTACCTCTGTGGCAGGCAGTCCATGAATACCTTCAATTGACATTTGCTACATATTTATTGTTTTTATGCTTAGCAGATCCCTTCTGTTGAACTTCAGGCTGAAGTGTGTGAAAGCATAGCTTACGCATCTATTGCATTTCCTCCTGTTCTGTGCAGATGGTATTTAGGTTGAATCATGTAAAACTGCTGTTTTTATGGCATATGTATCAGTCATTTAGCCACTGTGGAGCCAGTTATCAGCAGTGTGATACGACAGCCTCAGGCAGTGCTCAGGTAGAGCTGACTCGAGAGCTGAAGTGTGTTCCCTTCCCATCCAAAGTTTAATGAGGACACAATTTGGATTTCAGAACACCTGGGATGTCTTTATGCCACAGATAAAGAAAGTAATTACCACATAGATTCTCACCTGGAAAAATAGTGAGTGGCAGAGAAATGGAATGAATCAGTTTGCAGGTCTTGTGGTTTTGGAAGCTAATACTGGAGGCTTAAAAAACAGGAACTCAGGAAGTAAGACCGTGAAGCAGCGGAGAATGGCTCTGGTGCTCTGATTGTTTATTAGGGGTGGATCTAAAAAGTCATTCATGTACAGCGGGTGCTGGGCTGGCTTGTCCCGGGTCCAGAGAGCTGATGGGCAGTAGCTGGTGCACCTCTTTGCCCAGTCGTCGCTCAGTGCTGTTGGACTGGCAGCTCAGATCAGCTATTGGGGGAGTCTACACCACGAAAATCAGCAAACACCACATAAGACAGTGTTTTGGGCAGAGCTAGTTGTTAAACATTTGCTGGCTCACCTCTGGATATATGTCTGTTTTTGATCCTCACACAAGGATATATATATTTTTTAATTGATTCAAGAGAAAGAGAAACATCAATCAGTTGTCTCTCATACACGCCCCTACTGGGATTTGAACCCGTGACCTTCCCATGTACAGGATGGTGATCCAACCAACTGAACCACCTGGTCAGGGCTGGATCTATGCCTTTTTAGTTAGATTATGAGCTGGGAGTCAAGAACTTATCTCAAACTCCAGGAAATTCTTGTAATGACCTTTAGAAAATTGAGCTTACTGTTATTTGAAGGTGGTGAAGTGTACACCCTACTTATTTAAAGAACACGAGTACTTTTTGGAAACCACAGGGAGCAAGCTCCTGAGTATCTCAAGTACGTTTCCATTATACAGCCTTCAGTCTGTGTTAGTGTGATTGGAAATCGCTTCACCTTTCTTGTTACGTACTTCTCCACACACCTACTGTGTTCTCACTGGGTTTCCCGCACCTCTGCAGGAGGTCTGTTATAGAGATCAGTCGAGCCCTGAAGGAGCTCTTCCATGAAGCCAGAGAGAGAGCCTCCAAAGCACTTGGCTTTGCTAAGATGCTGAGAAAGGTGAGTTCAGTCCTGATTAATTATTGTTATTTTCTTAGTTTTTAAAAAGCTAGCCCTAAAGAAGCTTCTTTTGTCTGTGATCCTAGGACCTGGAAATAGCTGCCGAGTTCGTACTTTCAGCCCCAGTCAGAGACCTTCTGGAAGTACTGAAATCCAAGCAGTATGTTAAGGTGAGTAGTTCATATGGGATAATGGAAATGTCTTCCTTCCTTACTTTACTCGAAAGCAGGAAAGCTTTTTCTTAAAGATCCAGGTAGTAAGTGTTTTAGGCTTTGCTGGCCATACGTTGACCCCAGTTACAGGACTATGCCATAGTCTCCCCAAAACCAAGTTTTTCATACTTATTGACATGTCTTACAGATAAAATAATCAAATATTTGCTCAAACTTCTTATTAGTTACACATATATATTTAAAGTAATGTATATAAAATAGGTTGGTTTATTTATTTTTTTAAATTTATCCTTATTGTTGAAAGTGTTACAGATGTCCTTTTCCCCCCTTCCCTGTTAACCCCTCCACCCCACTCCTGCCCCTTCCCCATATCTTCCCCGCACTATTGCTAGTCCATGGGCTATGTATATATGCATATAAGTTCTTTGGTTAATCCCTCCTCCCCCACCCCCCACCCCTTACCTCTGAAATGCATCAGTCTGTTGCATGCTTCAACGAGGATAATTTTTCCATTGCTTTTTTTTTTTTTAGAGAGAGTTAGGGGTGGGGAGAGAAATATCGATGTGAAAGAAACACATTGATTGGTTGCCTCCCGCACGAGCCCCATCCAGGGCCAAGGAACTTGCAACCCAGATTCTTGCCCTTGACCAGGAATTGAACCTGAGACCCTTCAGTGTGAGGGCTGAGACTCTCACCACTGAGCAACACCGGTCAAGGCTAATATGTTGATTTTAAATAGTTTTGTTTTTCACCCTCATGTCTTGAAACAATTCAGGCTTTTGGCACGAACCTTTGACATCCTGGACATCACTAGAGCCCCTTTTTGAGTTTCCATCTTTGTTCCCATTTAGGTTGAGATTTAACATTTAGAATCTGTGTATGATATTGATACTGGAAATTTTATTTGAGGCCCACAGTTTTATTCCCCCCACATTTATGTGACTTGTATGACACAGTTAAAATGGCCTTTAAAAGTCTTGTTAGTATGCCTTCACCAAGGGTAACTTGTGAATCTCTACTGACATTTTTGCCTTTCACTGAGTCAGGTGACGTCCTATTTCAGGTGTCATCCCGTACAGACTCGGGATTCTTGGTTGTGCTGAGGATCCTGGCCATCCCCACTGTAGGGCTCTGCTCTCTGGGAGCAGCTTTGCTTCAAAATGACATCACAGACTAGCACTGATTGAGGTTGTTCCAGGCTGACCTTTCTCCCGTGAGGAGGCTCTTCTTTGCTGTTGAACATAGAGAAGTCAGAGGATGCCCTATAAGTGGAGAACCTGCGTGGCTTCTCCACCAGTGCAGTCCCTGCCCCTCCACACTCACCTGACCTCCTGGTCCCTCGTTGTTCTGATTCATGCCTTTCCCACACCTCCTCCCTCAAACTGCTTGTCTTTTTCTAGTTTTTTTTAAATAACATTTCTATAATTTATGACATTTCTTAATTCAAGGTTTTTTTTTCAAATGGCTGAAATTTAACTTCGTTTTTTATAGCTTTATTGAGGTATAATTCTATAGAAAAACTGCACATAATCAATGTATATACAATTTGACTTTGTACATATACACACACACACACATACACACACTTGTGTTCCCATCATCACAGTCAAGGTAATAAGATTTTGGGTTGTTTCTGTTTCAGGTACAGATTCCTGGCTTAGAAAACTTGCAGTTGTTTGTTCCAGACGCTCTTGCTGAGGAGAAGGGTATTATCCTGGCGTTGCTCAATGCAGCTGCAGGGAAGGACTGCTCCAAGGACTCAGATGATGTAGTGCTGATTGATGCCTATTTGCTTCTGACCAAGCACAGTGACCGTGCTCGGGATGCAGATGACAGCTGGGCCAGGTGGGAGGCACCGCCTGTGAAAATCGTGCCTCAGGTGGAGACTGTGGAGACCCTGAGAAGCATGCAGGTGTGTCTCACTCCCCGTTCCCACACCCGCCACTTTCCCAGCTCGAAACAGTATTTCTTACTGAAAATGCTTTTAGGAAAAATATATCATTAGATAATTTCGTAGCACTACTTGTACTGAAATATTCCATCAAAGTCTACAAGTATGTTAAATTATAGTGGAATATGTCTTCTTTTTCAGCCAGGTCATTAGGTCTTTATATCCATGATCTACAAGGTATTACTTCACTCATTGACTTTGTAGTTCCAGAAATCCCAGTTCTCCAAGAACTCTGGTTTGCTGGCTCCTTGGTTTTCATTTTTGTGTAAAATAGGCTATCCCTGCCTACCTAATGGGGACCCCGTAATTTATATAATTCCTTACTTAAAACCATCAGAAGCTTCCTCGTGTTCTCCGTGTCAGTGGTGGTGAATGTAGTATGCACCTTAAACTAGGCCTAATGAGCTGAGCACGTGGACACCTGTCCCCGTGACTACACGTGTGCTTTCTCTGTACTCCCTGTCTAGGGAATGGTGCTTGGTCTGTTCAGTGTTGGAACCAGAGTGTCACAGTGAATGTAAACCCATCCTCCCACCCTTCCAGTGAACCAGCAGCCCTGGAAAGCCCAGCGACCTTCCCTCTGCACGCCCAGCCACTCTCACAGTCAGGCCTCTTCCCTTTCCTGATCCCCCTTAGCTTCCCTACTTCAGCGCTCCTCTTCTCTCCCCACACTCTGCATTCCTTTACTTTGGTCCTTCCAGAATGATCATTCTAATACATATATCTGACCACATCACAGGTCTCCTCAAGCTACATAAAGAATAAAAATAATGAAGTCTGGGTTTTTATTGTTTCACACGAGGCCCTCAGCTCATCCCACATTTACTCTCACGTTTGCCACCTACTGTGCTGCATACATATGCGTGCATGTGTGCACGTGTGCACATGACACCAGGAGTGCTGAGTTGCCTAGAGTTCTAGGATGTTTCTGAGACATCCCGCTGCCCCAGCCCCCTGGGACTCTTCACGATTGTGCTGAAGGGCCTAGACCTTGTGCCCACTGAAGCTTGCCTTGCTCTTCGGAGCAGCTCTGCTGGACAACAGCTTTCTCAGCACGTGGCTGCTGGCCTGGTAACCCTGAGGTTGGCACTGATTTCCGACGGGGTGGAACTAGAATGGGAAGGCAGTAACTGGGTCTGTTTCTAAGCCCTATGCTTGATTTTCCTCCCAGGTGGATAATCTTTTACTAGTTGTCATGCAGTCTGCTCACCTCCTAATTCTGAGGAAAGCTTTCCAGCAGTCCATCGAGGGGCTCGTGACTCTGCGTCAGGAGCAGACATCCAGCCAGCCAGTCATCGCCAAGGCTCTGCAGCAGCTCAAGGTACTTCCCATCAACTCCACCTTACCTGGTTTATTTACATCTGGACGTCATGCTGCAGAACAAGCGTGTTAGAATGTAATATCATTCACCTGTCCCACCCATTTTCCCTCTGCCCAGTACACACTTCTTTATGTCTAAACCAAAAGGTTCCTGGATCTTTCCTGGACTGTAGAACCTTAGAATCGGAAGGAATAGAAATTTGAACAGTCACATGACTCAAAGTGATCACATGGTTGATGGGTAGCAAAGGTGTAATCATGGAATTGAGGTGTCTTCATTCCTACTCCAACTTTTTTATACCTTAGCATTTACTAGAGGTACTCCAAGTCAGTAATGTATAATCTAAGAGATTTGTTGACTCTCATTTAACAGACAAATCAGCCAAATTTACTAGATAGAGCCAGCTATAGTCAGGCACACAGGCCTTAGATTTCACCTTGAGCCAGGGCCACGCCTTCTCCTCGTTACTTTCTGTGTCGTGCTCTGTTCATCAGTCTTGATCTTGTCCACAATTTCCCACAGGCATCAGAATATCTTCTCAGTGTCACTGAGGTGTGACTTCTGGGGAGGAGAAGCACTTCCTAAGATTACAGGAGTTCAAGAAGCATAATTTTCCTCCAGTCAGCCTGCTGTTCTCACTCATTCACCTGCCAGCACTCTCTCTTAGATTCTCATCCCACTCTAATACCAGGGCAGGGAACTTTGTCTTTTCTTTTAGTTTGAGTCAGTGAACTCTGGAGAGTGCAAAATTATATGAGATACTAAATATTCTTGAGCTTAAGGAATTGATAGCCTAAGGACCTGAGTGTAACACTGACTACAGAGGAGGGAGATGTCAGAGACTCCTCATAGCAGCAGAGGCGTTTCAGCTTGGGGGGTGCAGAAGCTGTGCATTGGGGAGGGCTCACCAAAGGAACTTGTGGCCACTGGTGTCCGTGTGTCAGGCTGCAGGGATGCTTGCTGAACATCAGAGAGTCTGGTTGGCTGGGTCTTGCTGTGCACAGCAGAAGGTAGTGGGAGATGAGGCTGGCCAAGTCAGGTTGTTGAGAGATCCATCCTGGGTTTTATTTCTAAGCCTCAGGGAGTTGTTGAAGATTTAGGAAGAATATTTTGGAACAGTGTGTGAGGGGATTGTCTGATGGAGACCGTGTGTACATAGGGGTATGTTTAAGGGTAAGTGGAAAGGGGGCCCAATTGGGAGCTATTGTCATACTGCTGAGTCAGCAAAGCCTGAACTGCTGACGGTCTGTCAGTAATTCTTTGGGGAGCTTTCCTGTGCACTGTAGGGTGTTTAGCAGGATCCCTGGCCTCTACCCACGAGATGCCAGTAGATTTTACTCCTCCAGCTATGACAACCAAAAATACCTCTAGATGAGGGGTGGGGGACCTTTTTTCTGCCAAGGGCCATGCGGATATTTATAATATCACTTGCAGGCTATACAAAATTATCAACTTAAAAATTAGCTATGAGAAAAGCTAGATTTATTGAATTTCAAGTCCCGCCTGTGGTGGCCTTGGCAGGGCCAGACCCAATGATTGCTCGGGCGGCATATGGCCTGTGGGCCAGACAATCCCCACCCCTGCTCTAGACGTTGCCAGTGTCACTTGGGGGTGGGGGTAAAATCTGGTTGAGAAACCCTGAACTGGGAGTGGTGGGGGGAAGGAGGACAGCATTACTTGGTAACATTGTTCAGGTCATTTAGAGGTACACTGTGGAGTCACTGTGGAATTTGAGCAACCGAGAAAACAACTGCTCGTTGATATATAAAATTATTGACGCTACAAGCTTCTGTTCCAAGACCACATTGTAACTAGACATCATTTTAAATGGATAATTCCCTCTTGCATTTCATAAGGTATTAAAGAACACCTAATACAAATGAAAGTGAAAAATCACATAATTTTCTCTATTTTTGGTCATTCCTTATCAATAACAAAAGTAAATGTGGCCAAGAAATATTGCACTGGTTTATGTCTGTGATGACGAAAGAAATCTTCCTCTAAAATACATAAGTATTGTGTGATTTGCTTCGTTTTTGGATTAATTATGGTTTGGGACTCTTTAGAATGATGCGTTAGAGCTTTGCAACAGAATAAGTGATGCCATTGACCGAGTGGACCACATGTTCGCTTCAGAATTTGATGCTGAAGTCGATGAGTCCGAGTCTGTCACGCTGCAGCAGTACCACCGCGAGGCAATGATCCAGGGCTACAATTTTGGGTTCGAGGTAAGTGCAGAGTAAGAGAAAAACACAGTACAACTTAGCAGTTGCTTTGTAACTTACTTATAAGAATTGTCATGAACCTTGTATGCAAATCTGACTATTGATTGCAGTCATAGCTTAGTCAGAATGTCTTCTTACGCCATTGATGATTATTGGAAATGTTGGTTTACTTTTAAACTGTCAGTTAGTTGCCTGATTTTTATTTTGTGCTTTTAAACTGTCAGATACTTGCCCAGTTTTTATTTTGTGCTAACATCTATCTACTTATATTTAAGCACCTTTTTTTAAGAGTTGTTTAATATCATAAAAGCACATTCTTAATTTAAACTTATGAGCAGAACATTTGTGAAACTGCATTAAGGCATTATATTCTAATTCTTCATGCTGTTAATTTTAATTGGATTATGCTTTTTTTAAGAAAAAAATCATTTTAGGCAGGTAATGGCATTCTAGTGTTTAGGTATATGTATAATGGTTTTCTTCTTAATTTTGATATATATGAACTCTTACAGTATCATAAAGAAGTTGTTCGCCTGATGTCTGGGGAATTTAGACAGAAGATTGGAGACAGATATATAAGCTTTGCCCGGAAGTGGATGAATTATGTCCTGACTAAGTGTGAGAGTGGGAGAGGTACAAGACCCAGGTAATGACCAGGAGGGATGTGTCCTTCGTGCGTCCTGGGGGATTGGTAGTACTTCCTCCTTGTATATGACACGGGGTTTCATTTGGAAGTCTTCGTGATCAGGTGCGTGTGTGCACGTTGAATTGTTTCCTAAATGACTTTTCTTTAAGGGAGTTCACATTCTCCCTGGACAGGCCTTCCTGATTGCTAATCTTTCCTCCCTCATGAAATGTAAACCTGTTATTAGGAAAAATGGAAAACAAATTGGAAACCAGTCCCTTTATTGAGAAGCCATTTGTCTGTCTTTCTCAAAACACACTGAAAGCATCCTCAGTCCCAGGCATTTTATAAAGGCAAAAAATGTGTTTTGTCCTAAATAGTAATTTTCCAGTTACATTACTTTTTGGTGTTGTATAGACTAAAACTGCTGTGACATTTTCTTGGTTGTTTTGTGATTATTGAACTTTTTCATTGCAGGTGGGCAACTCAAGGTTTTGACTTTCTGCAAGCCATTGAGCCTGCCTTCATTTCAGCTCTACCAGAAGACGACTTCTTGGTATGGAATAGTATAAAGTTTGTTCTGTTAAAAAACAAATAAGTTGGTTACTGCCTATTCTTGATTGTGTGTTTTTTTATATTTAATAGTGGTTCTAAAATATTTTTTACATAATTGTAATGATAATGCTAGAACTGAGTTGTTAAAGCACTAAGTGGTTAATAGCTGCTTAGTGGTAAGACATTCGGTGCTCTTTTCTTTCTGTATCAACATGGTTCTGCTGACTAAGGGTATTACTTACTGTACAGCCTGGCACTTCTAAAACATTGGTCAGTTTCTTATTTGTTAACTGCTGACCTGGTTGCTGCTTTTTAGCAATTTAATGAAGAGCAAGGATTAGCTGTTTCATTTCACTGTGAGTCATTTGAAGTTATGATACCAAATGTTAAATATTATCACTGTTATTCCGATAAATTCCATCAGATCAAAAAGATTTTGTTCAAAATGTGAATTTATTCATTTTACCTCCAAGTAGCAGAGACGATGGCAGGAGTCCCTTTCCTGTGCCCATCATTGCATTGTGGGCGCTGAATGCACTTCTACTTTTACTCATAAAAATGGAATTGTTTGATATTTTAAATTATTATGATGTGTAGTTAATTCTTGTTCATACCTATTTTATTTTAAACTAATGTTGAAAATATTACTAAGGATAGCACGTTCTTTTAAATATACTGAAAGCTTAATTTGTGCTAATTGTCTAATTGAGAGAGTATCCATTCTTGCTTTTCCTTTCCCATCTCCTGTGGGTCCTAGAGCTTGCAAGCCTTGATGAACGAATGCATTGGCCACGTGATAGGAAAGCCACACAGTCCTGTTACAGGTTTGTACCTTGGTAAGGCAGCAGCTACAGCATTTCTGCTAGAACCCATTGGCTCAGGCGAGCGCCTCCTCTCATGATTGCCGTCGTTTACAGTGGCATAGAGGTTCTTTAAGAATATTCAGGAAAATGACAGTGAAAGTTAGAGGAGTGAGGTGCGTTCGTAAGGAACTCCACAGTAACCTTTCTGAGTCCAGCAAGACGACTAAAATGCCAGCACAGGTATTCAGTGCTTGCCTTGCCCGCAACACTAATTTTGCACACCAGTACTCTCATCTGCTCTCCCCTTGAACTCTTTTCTTCTGGGAGGAGAGATTTGCAGAGAGTTGTCTTCTGAGGAGCAGGGCCTTTCCTGCAGCAGGTGGTGAGTATAAGGGCCCTGCCCCTCCTTCACCTTTTAAAGCTTTTCTTCACCACTTTCCTAAGCAACCATTTCCCACTAATGTAGTCAGTTCTTATTGGTTCTACCAAAAAAAAATCAACTTGTTATGCTGTAATATACTTTAATTACAGTTTTACAGTGTTTCTTGAAATTTAAGGTTGTGTCTTACCCCAGTCTTAAGATAGTAAATAAAAGCAAAACTATTTACATATAATAGACACCCAAGTATGAAAACTCAGAAATTTTAAACAATTTGTTATACAAAATGAAGTAATTCATCAATGGTAAATGTATTGAGCAGCAGCTATATCTTAAAGGGTAGTTGCTAGCTACAGAAAGTTTAATAGACCCAGTTTTAATGTTTGGTTTCTTTATCTTTAAAAGTCACTGTTCATTTGTACCTTTTTTTCAACCAAGGCTGCTATGAGATGACAGTTATCACTTGTAAAACTATTTGAACATTTTATATAAAACATTCTATATTCTTACCAAACTTTTGATTAAGCTTATTGTCATAAATGATTTTGTGATCTCCTAAATTACTTTTTTAAGAATACTTGATCAATAATTTAGTAAAAATTACATCTTTAAAATAATTTGTTACATAAGGATTCATTTTCAGTTTAGAAAAACTACAGTGTAGAAAAAGTATGTAAAAAATGTAAATGCAGGGAAATTTTCAATGTGGAAAAACATTACAAAACCCTCAGGTCATCCCTGTTAGTGTGAGCCACTAACTGTTCACCCTGCCCCTCTACACCTGGCTGGGGGGCACTTGGCTCACAGCTCTCTGTAGGTTCGAGGTGTCCTCTCCCCTCACAGCCACTGTGGAGTGGCGGGGACAGCCCTGGGCTGAGGGCCAGATTGCCTGGCAGTCAGTGACCTGGGGCTGCTCATTTCACACCTGTGAGCTCCCCTTCTGATGCCCAGAACTGGATGCTGGTGAGGATTCAGTCAGATAGTAACACTTCGTAAACGAGTGGCCTACGCAAGGGAGGAGTCATCGTGTGGTTTTGGGTTCTTTCATGATAGGAGAAATTATTGACGGCGAGAGCACATCAGCTGTCGTCGTTTCCCTTCTTCCCTTCCCTCCGCTCTGCCCGGCTAGCCCGTGGTAGCAGCCTGCTCTGAAACCGTCCTCATTTGCTGTGCACTCGTTCGTGTGTTTAATTACAGAGGCGCTTTCTGCCGCACCTTTCTTTCTGCTCAGATCATCACACAGCATTTATAGGGTGGTTTTCCACTGTTTAGTGTATGAAAATTGGATCACATTGAGTATTCATTTTTACTTTTCTTACCTGACAGTTATAAAAACTCCTGTGTCAACAGCTGTAGATCCAATTCATTCTCCTCAGTGGCCACATTGTGTCCACTGTGAATGTCCTACAGTTCTTCCCACCATTTCCCAGTGGATGTTTGCTTTGCTAGTGTTTCCTGTGAAAGGCATTTCTATAGTAGATATTCACCACTAGTGTAATTTGAGCACCTCTTTTATGTTTCTTGGCCCTTTGGATTTTCTTTTCAATGGAGTATCACAGTTTTGCAACATACCCTTAAATGTTTTGTCTTGCCTGTGAAGAATGTTAGACTGTGTGTGTGTTTCAGCAGAATTTCTTCATCTTTGTGGGAAAGTTTGGTAGTAGGTTTTGATTCAGTAGTGACCACTATGTTTGATATGAAAGGTATCACCATCCACCCCAAATTATATCTGTTGGGTTTTTTTCTTTTTACCTTTATTACTGTTGGATTTATTGTTACAGTAGTTGAGATAATGAACCAGGGACGCAAATCTCCTAAGTTTTTTATTAACAAGTGCTTCATTCTTGTTTTGCAAGTTTTCTCTTCAGATTGCTCCATTTTTGGTGCTTCTGTCTTCCCTCTGAAATGCTATGAAAGGAAACAGACAAGCACCATGAAGGAGGAAGTATTTCCACGTCGGATAAAACATTAGAATAAAACATGTAGACTAAAATTGTTAATATATAAAGAAAAAATATGACACTTAAAAAAAACACGTTAAGGAAGGCTAAAACCAAGCTAAAAGTAAAGGGAAACTATGTTAGGGAGAAATAGACAAAATATGACGCTAGTTATATGACTAGTCCATAACTGGTTACATGTAGTTCCTAGGGAATTACAGTTGTCAGCATTTTTGTAATCACTAGCTAAGGTCACTTTTTAAAATTTTGTTTTAAATTTTTCATAGTTTTTAAATTTTGTTTTAAATTTTATCCATATTTACCTTTGACCAGACTATTTAAAAGAAGAGAAGACACGTTCTGAACAACAGAACAAAAACCTCCTGGTTTGATTTAAAGGAATGAAATAAAAGCCCTTGCACTCAGGAAAATGACAGTGACCCCTCCCCAGCTGAGGACCTGCTGAGCTGCCACACTGATCAGAATCTTTTTAAAGTGTGGAGAACATAAAGAGCTCCCTCTTATCAGGGAGATGCCACCTGTTGCCACCCATCTCTCACCTGGGTTACATCATTTGTTTTGCATGTGTTATGTATGTTTCATCCCGGGATTTAAAAAATGTTTTTGATGGAGGAAATTTTGAATGTGTAATTTAACTAAAAGGTGACATTTTCCACAATATTTGCATATGTAATGTAATTTTCTTATAGAATGGGTTTATTTTGGCCACCAGCGAAATTAAGTTGCATCCTGTTTCCATTTACTTGCCTGGCCTTGCGGTTTAACAAATTGCCTTTGTCGCCATTTTTCCTGGCAGCCATTCATCGGAACAGCCCCCGTCCTGTGAAGGTGCCTCGATGCCACAGTGACCCTCCTAACCCCCATTTGATTATCCCAACTCCAGAGGGATTCAGGTATTTGGTGCCATCTAGTCATGTGCGTGGTGGATTCTCCTCTGGTGTGCATGCCAATACTCGGGAGGCTACTGGGTGCTCGCTCTGATGACTCCTTCCTGTGTCCTGCTCATACACTTGTAAAAGTGCTGCTTTGTTATCTTGAAGACAAACCAGGGTGCCTTAGTTGCAGAAGAAAAAGACATGCCGATTTAAAGCAGACGGTGTGCCTTTCAAGATAACTCGGTTTCTCAGCTTACTTATATAACCTCAAGCTACTAAATGCTTTCCATCTTTGGAATAATTATTTCTTTTTCTTTCTTTGAGAAATGACCTTAGGGAAGCAAATTTGGGTGTGCATAGCATAATACACATTTGAAAAATAGTACTTAATATCAGTTTGAAAGTGGAAACAACTGGAAATCTTTCCAGTCCTGACTTCTGTGTGTGTATAACTACCAGTCGGCTTACTAAAGGGAGTTCAGAAACTAGTCCATTCAAACACTGACCTGAATGTGGTGGCATTTCTGCGTCTTGTCGTAGGGAGTGTCCTCTCCCCTGGATGGATGATCACTTTTTAAAAGTTAATTTTATCTGACAGTATTTGCTAGGAAAGACCACACCTGTTTTTAAAATGATGAGTTTGAAATTAGGTGATTTTCCCCCAAACCTAGACCTGAATCTCAACGAACAATTTGCATTTTATGTTTTAAGATACTTTTCACTTACCCTATTTTATTCTTAACTGAAAACCATTTGTGAGTCCACTCCCTTCTGTCGCCCGTGTTCCTGAAGCTTTTCTTCTCGTCTCAGCACCCGGAGCGTGCCTTCGGACGCGCGGAGCCATGGCCCCGCAGGCGGCGACTCTGCGCCACCCAAACCCACCAGCAGTGCCCATGACGCCAGGTAGTCTCACTCCGCCAGTGTCCTGCCCCTTGCCCCTTGTGTGCACTTCCACAGGGACCTCGGCCCCTGTGGTGTATCCCAGGATACGGATGGCAGGGTCTCTTCCCTGTGGTGCATGTGATGCTCAGGGGCTTTCAGAGGTTGTCAGAGCTGTACTGCAGGACCGACCAGCACAAGTAGATAATCGGCTTGATTTTAATGTTTCTTTAGAACTGATATTAACCCAAACAACCAGAGTCTCTGCCTGTAATAACTTTCTTGGGGAGAGTATCAGAGGAAAGATCCTGATCCCCACCAGGAGGGGGTGTGGGAAGTTGGTAAGGCCGGCCTTTCCTGAGGTTCAAAGATGGCTTCTGATTAGTACCATAAGGTGGTGATTCTTTTTTTTTTTAAGAGGATCACTTTTCTAACCAAATTATCTGATTTCTATGATTATTGATTAGAAGTAGTTTGTAAAGTAGAAACTGAGTTCGTGGGGTTCATATCTCATGGAGAATAGATCATTACCAGAGAGAGTCATCAGATGTTTGTCAAGCTTCAGAAAAATCCCTCTCACGTGAAGTCTTTAGTATTAGCAAGGAGGGTGTCCCAGTTTCTCCCACATCAGTTGTTTGTTTTTTATTTTTTGGCCAGGAGATTTCATCAAGGTCTCATATACTTAATTGCAAGGACATTAGATCAATTTTAATTCTACCTTTATATCTGGTAGAAGGGTCACTGTCCTCATCTTCCAGTAAGGATGGTGAGAGAGTCAACCCAAACTGGGTGTGGAGGGATAATCTGGTCAACACAGACATAAGCGCCGTGTTGGCAGAAAGGTGACAGGGCTCTAGAATTTAAAGCAGACTAAATGCTTTTAGATTTTATAACAGTCTGAAGTTTCTAAAAACATTTCTATTTTCTCATTAAAAATCATTAATATTTCTAATTTTGTGATAAACTATAACCTAAAAAAAGTCAGTATATTTTACAGCTTAAGCAGTAAACTAAAAAAATTAACAGTTAACTTTGAACAAGTTCCCATTTCCCCTCTTTATATTTAGAGCATTTCCTGGGCAGTGTTTCCATGTCCCTGGGGTCACCGAGACTGTCTAGTTGATAAGTGCAGCACAAAGTTAAGGGGTGACCTGCCCTAAAGTGCAGCCATAGCTGGGGAGGGCCTGTCACTGGAACTGTGGAGCCTGGCCCCCGCGCTGCTGCTCCGAGTCCACACGGGGTTTCTCCACCATGAGGAGGGGGGATAACGTTGCCCTTCTCCAAAGGTTCGTGTGTGGTGTGAGGTGTTTATAAAGGTGGCAGTGTGGAGCGTTAAATGCACTTTCGTATAAAAGCTAACCTGGGCCTTTCCATGCCTTAGTCGTAGGCTGGCCTGGTAGAGTTCTCGCATCTTACGAGCACCACTTTGCAAGTGTTCTTTATCTTCCTTTATCACCCTCAGGATGAGCCTCCATAGCTGGAGACTTTACTCCCGTCATGGCGTGCCGTCTTGCAGGCCGTTTTTCACAGCGGCCTGACATTCTCTCTGCGGCACTGTGTACATGACGGAGCAAGAGCAGCAGAGCCGCACGAGACGTGCGTAGCCTGTGATGGTCTCACTCTGGCGTTCAAACCTGGCACATGCTCAGTTTCCCTTGTGCCTCAGCCCGCTGCCGGGAACTTGGGTGGTGGGCCCTAGGAAGACCGCACATGCCCTCAAGCCGGAGTCTCTCGGCGGCCCTGGTTTGTGGCTGTGTTGTAAGGAGGTAGAATGATTCCTGCGACTTCCCCCGTTGGCAGGGATGCCCAGCCCTGCGGTGCGCAGTCCTCGCCCACCTTGGAGATGCAGCCATAGTGAAATCGTACTTTGCCCTACAGCAGTGTTTCCATTGGATTTGGTTTCACTTAGGAAGTAGTCTGGGCTTCAGTGATCTTGCCTATAAAACTTGTTTGCAGTGCTCTGCCTGCTGGAGCTATCACTTACTGGTTTGCAAGAGCTGATGATTAATTTTTTAGGAATTTTGCAAGCCAGTAGTTACACCACGGAAATTGTCAAACTCTACAACCCTTCCCACCACCCCTGAAACTAGCTATTAAAAAATTCACCAGCCTGCTAGTATATTCTCTTGCCTTTTATCCTGGCAAAACTCGGAGGACGTGGAATTGATTCATTTTGCCTCTGGAACCTATAGGCTTAGTTAAGTGACTTTACACAGGCCCATCCATTGTGTGCATGGTCGAGGAGCAGATGTGTTTCTTTACATTGGCATCGGTGCTTTTTCCATGAAGCGGTACCATGGTGTTGATGGGCCACAGGGCAGTAGAGGGCGTCCCCATCCTTGGACTTAGCAGTGCTGCCCTAGATGGAGAGTCAGGGACGTCGGGAGCGCCGCACACTTCATAGCTAGTCTGTCCATTAGACCATGTGGCCAAACCTGGCCAGGGTCTAGTGAGAAAGAGCATAAATGCTACCATACTTCATTCATCATTCATTTAAGATTCCACACTAAACCTGTTCATAAACTAATGCCATGTTTATTCTAGATGATTTGTATTATAATTTTAACACCTCCTTACTTCATTTTGGGTCTTGCTCTTTATGGATTCATTCTGGGTTGCTGAGCAATTAGCTTTTAACTTCATTCTGGAAAAGCAGCAACTTAACTGTGCTCTTGGTGTGTAAGCCTCCCGCTCTTTTGCACTTTGCTTGGCTACTGCTTGAGAAGCGTGAGGGGTTCCCTTCTGTCTCCTTATTAAGAGACTTGAAATCCTTTGAGTCATGTAATGATTTAGCACTTTAAGATTTAAGCACATAACTATAATTTGATGATAATTTTAAATATTAACCAGATTTGGCTAATACTTTTTATCCATCCTGGGCTTAAGTTATGGAGCTTTCCATACATGTGAACACGTCAGCGAATACAGTTTCATTTTCATTTTTGTTGTTTTTAACATAAAACAGTGTATTATGCAGTCAGGGTTTCATGTGTTGGCTGTGGAGGGATGAAGATACAGCTCTCCTTCTAAATTCGAGGAGTTCCCCAGAGCAGCCCCGCTCCTCTGGGTGCGTAGTTCCTGGGACTGTCCTTTGTGTTGCCCTCCACCCACTAGGGGCCACATGTCCCCACGGACCCAAGTCTCCCTCAGCTGAGAACCACTGCTCTGGAAGCTCACAGATCTGTCGTTTTGAATTCAGGTGGACTGATAGCTCCTTTTAAAAAATATTACAACAGGGGTTCCAGTGTCCCTGAAAATGACCGGCTGGCATCCATCGCCGCTGAGCTGCAGTTCAGGTCCCTGAGTCGCCATTCAAGCCCCACCGAGGAGCGTGACGGTGAGTGTGGAGGTGTCTCCTGCATCCTCGGACGCCTGTCTGTCTCAGTCCACCAGTTTCTGTGTAATGTCTTTTTAAAGGTAGGAGACATAAGAAACTCCAGGGCTTTGTGAGAAGACTCAGTGCTGAGCAGTCAGCTTCTTAATGTAGATGCCTTTTAGCTGTGTTTGCATTTCCTAGGTCTCCTTTCGTTGCTTTTTAAAAAATCATTATTCCTGATAATTTATTTGCCAAGCGTTCTTACGCTGCGCGTGTTGATGACACGCTGGAGCTTTACTATAACGGGGATCGAGGCGCCTGCCAGGAACCGCGGGGCGGCTCGCACGGCAGCACTGCTGGGCCCCTTGGTGGGACTGCTCACGTGTGGTCCCCATGTCATCCACTCCCCGCTCCGTGTTCTGTTGCTTGTTACTTGTGGAAGGTTTGTGTAGTGAAAATTTTGTAGCCCCGTTAACAGCTTCTTAGGTTGGTGCGACTTTCTGGAGTTGATTGTAGAGGCAGCTTCTCTCACTCCCATGAACTGTCGTTAATCCCCGGGAAGGACAGGCTGGTGGCGGCCCGTCACCCCCGCTCACCGTTCCAGCCTTGCTCTTGATGAAGCACGCATATCTGCTTCACGAGTCGTCATTTGTGTGAAAAATACTCTCTGCAGAGCCAGCCTATCCGAGAGGCGATGCGAGCGGGTCGGCACGAAGAAGCTGGGAACTGCGGACGCTCATCAGCCAGACCAAGGGTGAGTGCAGGAGGCTGGACTTAGTGTCTTGCGTGAAGGGAGAGGCTTCAGAGAAGGTGCTTTGGCTTCAGTGTCCATAGACCTCCTGCCTTAATACTCGTCATCTCCTTTCTCATCTGCCGTCACCTTCTGTATGTGCTGTTTGTGCACATTTCCTGTTTCTTACAGTAAGTTACGAGCTCCTTTGGATCAGGAGCACATTTATTCATTTGTAATCTTTATGTACTGAGATGGCTGGTTGACTTTATCTGTCTCCTTGGATGGGCCCTGAGCATAATTCTTTGTACATCATAGGAATATAATATTTATAAAATGAGTAACTGTTCATTTTTTAGGCTAAGAAGTTGAGGGCAAACATTTATCTTACAAAGTAGGTATTCAGATAGCTAATTAGGAAGCTGTGAGAAGTGCTTTAATGGAGACGTGTAGAAAGCAGTACTTTTCCAGTTCTGGGCTGTGACCCGCTAGTGGGATATAAAATTCACCAAAAGAATAAATAGCAGAAAAATCCCTGGTCTGGCACTTGACAGTCTCCAGGATGCTTTCGCGTGTTCACAGTCACAGCTACTGGGCAATGGGCAGCATGGATCTTGCTCTTTTTTCAAAAGTTACCAGGGTTTCTGAGAGGACCGATAATGTGGCCATGGTGGTAAATGACAGGGTCTAGAGCACGCTACACAGTGCCCCATCCAGTCCTCTTCTCATCGGTCACAGCACCCCTTTGAAATGTGACTGGTCAGAAGAATAGTTTGCTTACCACCCGCAGCCAGAGCAGTCGGGAGGGATTTCCTGGAGGCGTGAGCTGGCCCTTGAATGAATAATGGGTCTGCATTAAGCCGAGAGGAGAAACACAGAAGGAGAAACAGCTGGAGGCCCAGTGACTGAAGAATGGACCAGCCGGACTGGGCTGGAGAGTGTAGATGTCAGTGGAGGTGAAATCGAAAGGGTGAGGGGAGGTCAGGTCATGGCCAGTCTTTAGTGGTGGGCTCAGTGATGGGCCTGACCAGAGGCGGTGGCCATCCCTGAGCCTGTTGAGCCGCTGGTGTGAACTGGGAGTGGGAAGGTGGGGAAGGAAGACATGGAGGCAGGTTAACCTGCGAGCCTGAATTGGAGAGGAAGGGAGACCAGTGACTAACTGCACTCACTCAGTAAGACAGTAAGGTACTGCACTGAGGTAGGGTTTCAAAAAGGAGTGGAAACAAGGGACAGCTGCAATGCAACGTCAGGCAGGCCTGGGCAGGCGGGGTGCATGTAGAGGGCGGGGAGACCGGTGGCGTGAGCCTGGGCGACAGGGCAGAGGCTCTCTGGTAGCCTATGTAACCAGAGTTCCCATGGATGCCAGGTCTTTGCAATTGTTTTCAAAACAAATACTTGGTGGTCAAGTAAACTTGGGAAGTCTTCAGAGAGTTCCTGTTCACATTGACATATTTAAGACTGAGAAATCTTGAGAAATATTTTACTGTTAAAAAAAAAATAAAGGGAAAGAAAAAAGCCTTTCTGAGAAATATTTGATGGTGGAGTCCCTGGCCTCACAGCTGTGAAATCTTGCTCGGCGCCGGGGGGAGGTGATGTGTAGTGGTGGAGATAAAGGAACAGGACCCGTGTTTTTAAGAAATGACTGTATTAAGGAACTGTGATTGGAACATTATAAATATCTGGGAATTTTTCACCTCAAGTTAACCTTACAGTCATCCCAGTCCTCAGGGACCTCTTTGTCTGCGGGAAAATCCAGGCCCTTAGATAGCTAATTAGGCAACAGTGTGAGAAATGCTGTAATGGAGACCTGTAGAAGGCAGTACTTTTCTAGTTCTGGGTTGTGACCCACTAGTGGGATGTAAATTAAGCATTAAAAAAATAGCCTGGAGTCTGAGTCACATGGAGTAAAAGCAAGTGATGTTTCATGAAACTATCGTTTTAGATTCCACGTGTGTAAAAGATATTTCTCACTGTAAATCATGATAAAGTAAGTTGGAGAAATAGAGATATGGAGCCTGATGGGAAACGAAGAGTAATAATAACAATAGCTAAAGTTTATTGAGTTTTCCTGAGTTCCAGACTGTGGGGAAAATCCTCTAATGTGTGATTTCATTAAGTTGTCACAACAGCTCTGGGAGTCAGGTGTCATCACCTTCATTTCATAGGTCGGGAATTTGACATACAGAGAAGTCAATTGATTTGCCCACCGTCAGACACCAGAAACCTGGTGAGGCCTGGGTTTTGTTCCAGGTGGTCTGATTCCAGAGCGACCTCTGTACCCCTCCCACAGGAGGGAAACTGAATTCCTTCCTCATCATAGAGGGCTTCCCAGGAAAGGTGGGGTGTTCTTGCTGAGCTGCGATAAGTGAGACTACTCACCAGGCACTATGGTGGGAAGACAGTATTGTAGGCAAACAGAGAAGTGTGTGAACCAAGGCCTGGCAGTGAGAAAGAGTTTGGTGTGTTCCCTGAGTGTCTGTTTAGTGTGACTTGTGAGCCTGTGGCAGGAGAAGGGGAGTGGCTTAAAAAAGTGAACTGGGGAAGATAAATGGGCTCCAAATTGTGAAGGACCTCAAGTCCCATGTGGAGGGCTTCGCATTTTTTATAAACAGATTGTGATGACCGTGAAGTAAATTTACATAGGAAGGTCACGTGATCAGATTTTATTTTTTAGTAAGATGATTCTGCCCAACAAGTGTGGATTGGAGAGAGGAGAAACTGAAGCAGGTGGGTGGTCACTGCAGTAGTCTGACCAGCAGCCTTGGGAGAGGACATGGTGGGCTTATCTTGACTGGCTTGTATTTCCTGTGCATTTGTACAGTGGGTGGTGTGCTCCGGAGCTGGTAGGTTGTGACAGGCTGTACTTCCCCTGGTCCTCTGCCATGGATCTGAACAGATAATGCCAAGCTTCACTGCGATGGAGCGCTAATGTATTGCTCTGTTTTTCTGATTATTTGTTGGGAATTGACTTGATAATAGTGATTGGGATGACCGAGTTTGCAATTTCTCCCTGCAGATACCGCTTCTAAACAAGGACCCATAGAAGCGATCCAGAAGTCAGTTCGATTATTTGAAGAAAAGAGGTATCGAGAAATGAGGAGGAAGAATATCATCGGCCAAGTGTGTGACACCCCCAAATCTTACGATAATGTCATGCATGTTGGCCTGAGGAAGGTGACCTTCAAGTGGCAAAGAGGAAACAAAATTGGTAAGGAAACTAAAGAGCACAACACAAGGATCATCTTTGTTCTAGAGCAGTAGTCACACGCCTGAGGTTAAGCTTGCACGGCTGGCCCTTCTCTCATATCCTCTGGCAGATGCCCACCCAGCATATACTTTGCGAGGGCTCAGGGTGGTTTTGTTTACTTGCTTCATTTGTAAAATGTGCTCTAAGAACAGTACAAAATGAGGTTTTAGAGAGAGATTTTAAATGGCTCATTAAGTTGAATAGTTTTGCTTGATAACTCCAGAACTTGCCAGTGGGGAACTATATGAATTGTACCCATTGGCTGTAGCCTGTGTTCTCTGTCTTATCCCCACAAGCACATTATTGAAGAGAAACAGTGCAAATAAAGACAGGACAATCTTTTCTACAACGCCACCTAATGCGTTTCTTGTGGAACAACTGGTGGGAGATTGTGGAAGAGAAGGAGCCTGTTTCAGGTCCTCCACCATTTGAATGCATTTATCTGCCAAGCACTTGGATCTGAAGAGGCAGACACAGCTGTCACCTAGGAAGGACCCTGTGAGCCTCCGGAAACCTGACCTTTGTTAGAGAACATTCAGACACTTTTAAATTGTATTCATTATTGCTATCAATGTTAGTCAGCCTTCCCCGTAGTTAATGTCCTTAAAGGTGTGTCAGTAGATCGTCTACCCCACACTCCTGGACCCGCAGCAGTGAGGTGCAGTCAGATGGTGCCCAGGCTTCCTGCTGGCCACTCCCTTCGCCTGCCCCTCCCTCCCGGCCCAGGCCTCCTGCAGGGCCACGGGGGCAGAGGGGTGTGTGCCGGGTGCTTGTGCTCACCGTAATGCCTCTTCGGGGGTTTGCTAAAGTCAGACCTTCTCACTAGATAGTTACAGGTGAGACCCTGAGGAGATTGCCTGAGGCTTCATTTATTGGGAGTATTCAGAACTGTTTTGGGACTTGCAGTAGTCAGCTTCAGTGAGCATGATTGTAGAGATAGAAATACAGCTGCAGATTTGGGGAAGGTGAGTCACATTGGCAGCAGGTAAGAGCCCTGGCCTGGGGACTGAGCCGCCTGTGTTCCTACTCACAGGAGAAGGGCAGTACGGGAAGGTCTACACCTGCATCAGCGTGGACACGGGCGAGCTGATGGCCATGAAGGAGGTGAGTGTCGGGCCTCCTGGGCCTTCTCGTTTGCAGCCTCTGGGCGGTAGAGATTTGGTAAAGAAACTTGTGTTAACTTGTCTAGTGCATAGAGCTGGCCTCAGCACTTTTGCATGAGGCGTCTGAGGGTGCTTTTCAGCATTTATACTGTTGGGACAACCAGGCAGCTACACAGGTGACCTGAGAGTAGAGTTCACGGTTCTGGTGAGGATAAGGCCAGGAACACAAACCATTCTCCCTCTGCATAGGTGTGGTCAGTGCCGTGGAGAAGGGGCAGAAATGGAGCTTGGTGAGAGCCTAGAGGGTGGGATAATAGCATCTACAGGGGTGTTCCGGGGAGGCAGAGCAGGAGCAGCAGGGGCACCTAAGGGGGGCTGTCAGGGAAACCAAGGCTGTGGTCTCCGAGGAGGAGGCCCTCATGGCTGAGAGGTGGGGGCAGTGGAGGAAGAGGCTGGCGTGTCGGCTGCTGATGCGCCTCTCCTGGGCGCCTGCATCGTTTCTCATCTGCCCTGCTTGGCACCTCCCGCACTGCCTTTATACCCTCTTTCCAGCCTGGTGTCGACCATGAAGGGCAGGGTCACATCTCAGCTTTCATCTTGCCAAGAACCCGAACACTGGTGATAGCTCACTGGGTGCCCAGTGTTTCTGTTCATCCAGTCTGAAGTGGGCGTGCTCAGTTCACTGGGAGTGAAGTCACAGACACACTGACAGTGGTCCCAGGGTCAGGACAGGGACGTGTCGAGACAGCTCTGCAGCCCTCGTGTTTGAAGTTGTTCTGTTGCTCGTTCATGACGGTACCAGCAGTAACCACAGTCTGCCTTTTACAGATTCGATTTCAGCCTAATGACCACAAAACGATCAAGGAGACGGCAGATGAGCTGAAGATATTTGAAGGCATCAAGCACCCCAACCTGGTGCGGTACTTCGGTGTGGAGCTGCACAGGGTAAGCGGCTTTGATCGCTGCGCAGTCAGTGAGGGTCCCGCTGGAGTCCTGTCTACATCACAGGTCTTCTCATTGCAGAGTAACTTTGCCTAATTATCAGGAAATCTCCATGAGTTACATCATTTCTGCCTTCTCTGAACTAGCGGAGTTCTTCCCGAAATGTAAGTTGTAGACTGTAGTCATCCACCCGCCAGTACAAAGCACTGAGGCCCAGCCTTCCGGGCGAGCGGAGGTCCTCAGAGGCCTCACAGCGCCTCCTCCCGCGTCCCTGCACACATGGCTGCAGCGCTGCTGAGGACAGGGTTAGGTGATGCCGCCGGTTCTTCCTTCCTGTGTGTGTAAGGAGCCACTGCGAGGTGGGGACGTTAAAGCCTCAGCTCCGCTTTCCCTCTGTGTTTAGAAACAAACACTGAGGGAAAGACGATAGCTTCGAGCATCTTGGTGGAATCCAAGCTTCCGGGGGAAGTTGGATATTGGTGATGTTCGATGTTTTCACTCAGCGTTCGTATTTGAAGAGGATGTGTGTCAGTACTTAGTGATACATGTGTAGGGCAGCCCTGTTGGTCCCTGTCTGAGGTTATATGGCAGCTTCATTTTGGAGGACTAGAGACACATCCCTGTGGTTCAGAGGCGCTCTCCCGACTGGTGTGTAATTCCAGACAGAGGAGGCGGGCAGACGCTGCTGTCAGGAGTCAGGAATGTCTGTCGTGGGACAGGTGCAGTGTCAGGACGACAGGTGTCGCATACCTTAGACAGAAGGTCCTCAGGGCACGGCCGTGACGTCTCCCAGGGCCCCCCTTAGTGTGCCTGTAACCACGGCTACGTCCGGTTCCTCCCGCAGGAGGAGATGTACATCTTCATGGAGTACTGTGACGAGGGCACACTGGAGGAGGTGTCACGGCTCGGGCTCCAGGAGCATGTCATCAGGCTGTATTCTAAGCAGATCACCATTGCAATCAACGTCCTCCACGAGCATGGCATCGTTCACCGGGACATTAAAGGTAACCCAGCTCACCTGGCAGCCCACATGTAGGTGTGCCCAGGGTGTGTGGTCTTGCTCCCACGGACTGCATTTCTCTAGGGAAGTGCCTTCACTTTAAATGTTCTTCCACAGAGAGCCTACTACTGAGAAACTATGTAAGACACACAGTTCCGTCTCTGAACAGGAAAGTCGACTCTGTCTGAATTTTTGTTTTTAGTGGTCTTGGCCTTTACAGATGGGCTTGGCTGCCCTGTGCGTTCACTAGACGTTCATGGTCAGAGCGTCTTTTCTTTCCCAAGCGAGGGCCTTGTGTGTTTGTCTATGATGTCGTGAGTGTGTGAAGTGACTGTGAGTCAGGGATGCTGGACTGTGTCCTGAGGACCAGCTCCCCATGGGCTGCGTTTCCAGTTCAGGCGGCTCGTCATCACCAGCCTCGCCCGGCGGAGTCCGCGGAGGGCTGATTGGTTTGCGCGGATGGAGTACAGCACTGTTCCCTCTGCGTGGGGAGCAGCCATGCATCTTCCTCGGTGCTGTCCCTTTGCACTTGCCTGGAACACAGCCTCACCTTTGTGTCCAGGAACCTTGGGGATAATAAAGCAACATGATTTCTGTCTCTAGTTGGCCCCTGGCTGAGATCCCGTTCTGTCACAGTCTGACGCCGGCCCAGACACCCTCACTCTGCAGTTCGCTGACCTCCCACCCAGGGCTAGGCCTGGTCTGGGTGTGAGAGTCAGCACGCTCCCTGTGCTGCTCTCCCTGCACCCAGAACATGTGGTCTTGTCGCCTCCCCAGCCTCCTCCTTGCTCTGCTGTTAGGGATCCTTCTGGGAGTTTGCTTAACTGGCTCTTTGCCAGGCCCTGGCATTGCCCATTTCCAGTTGTGCCACAAATACCGTACATGGCCTCTACCCACTGTCATGAAGTGGGACCTCATGTTATCGGCATTGGCCATAAAGAGAGCCCCTCAGAGTCCTTGAGTCAAGTCTGTTCACTTGTGTCCTGTTCAGCATGGCTAAGGTTGTGCCCGTGTGGCCAGGAATGACCAAGTCAGCACTGGGAGCACCCAGGCCGTGAGGATTAACCGAGACGGCAGCTCCTTGTGCAGCTGCTTGTCTAACTCCAGTGGCTCTGCATTGCTTTCCAAAGAAGGTGCCCTGGGACACAGGAGAGCAGAGATGCTGGCTCAGTTGGAGTGGGGATACTTCATAGCAAAGGCCCTGAGATGAGTGGCAATCCCAGGTCCCCACAGAGCATGAGTGAGGCGTGTGTGCTGCTTTTTGAAACATGAGACAGTTAGAGGCGTTGTTTTCTGTCACCATCTGAAATCAGGGCAGTGGTGGCCTTGATCCGAGGCCGAGGACAGCCGCGTGTGCCCACTTTCATCTGCATGTTGTTTCCTGCCCCAGGAGTTGCTGGTTGTGTACAGCTCTCATTCTCAGTGACCGTCACCTCGGGCATTTGTGTTTCCTCAGTGACTTTTTCAGCATCTCTGGGTTTTTAATGCTATAATCTGTGTGTGTGTTTCAGCTCAGAAATTGTTGGTCAACGTGATGAGGTATTAAAATTGCTTTGCTTTGTATTAATGTTTGTGAACAAAGCTTAAAATCTTTGTGTGCTTACATTTTGTTAGTGAAGTTTCATAAGCCCTTATGTTATTTAGTTTGTAGTTTAGGTAACCATGTAAACTTTAAAGTGCCCACAGTGTTGCCCGGCTGGCTTGGCTCAGCGGTTGAGCATCAACCTGTGATCCAGGAGATTGTGGTTCTATTCCATCAGGGCACATGTGGGGGGCATGTAGGAGGCAGCCGATCAGTGACTCTCATCATTGATGTTCCTATCTTTCTCTTTCCCTTCCTCTCTCTGAAGTCAATAAAAACATGTAATAAAATAAAATGCCCACAGTGTGTTTCAGAGGCTGACAATTGCTTGTTTTTCATTAGGTGCCAACATCTTCCTTACCTCATCGGGACTAATCAAATTGGGAGATTTTGGATGCTCAGTGAAGCTTAAAAACAATGCCCAGACCATGCCTGGGGAGGTGAACAGCACGCTGGGGACAGCAGGTAGGCCCTGCTGGGTTTGTCCTGCACGAAATCCTCCGGTGCTGGTGACCAGCTTTCCCTTTGCCTCTGTCAGCACTGACCTGGAGAGCGGCCTTTCTAACCTGCCAAAGGACCAGATATTCAGGCCTCCTCCTATAAGAGCCCTTGTTGGACTGGGAAGTTACAGTTCTTTTAGGGCTAAAGGAGGGAGGAAAGGCCTTGTTCTTTCCCTAGAAAAACTTGTGTTTTACATTGGGTTTATTAAAAAGTATTCCGGTCAAAAGAACATTAGGTTTAAATGGTAAAGACTTGTTCTGACCGTTTAGTGTCATAAACTTTTACACCCTCCTTTGCAGGTTGTTTCATATTTGCATTGTGAATACAATTTATCTGAAAACTTCACGTTCAAAGACTGTCTTTCAGAAGATAATTTGGCCCTTAAAACGTCCATTCAAGAAATTGATTTGAAATACTTATTTTCAAGTTGCGCTATTTCCTGTTACGTAATTTCGGAAAAGTTTCCCCCTCAGCATACTGCTGTTTTTTGTGTGGAATGTATGTGACTGCTTGGCTCTGTTACGTGGTGCTGTGTTAATAACCATTCCTCTCTCCATATCTATGACTTTTAAAGCCTACATGGCCCCGGAGGTCATCACTCGCGCAAAAGGAGAAGGTCACGGGCGTGCTGCTGACATCTGGAGTCTGGGCTGTGTTGTCATAGAGATGGTGACTGGCAAGGTGAGCAGAGCCCACCCGGAGGAGAACCTTCAGGAGGGCACCTTGCATTATCATTAGAAATACTGTGGACGCACTTCCTGCTCAATAGAGAATATGACTAGAGATGAAAATGTGACCTGTCGAAAGTACAGGGAGGCTAAGACAAGTGACGAGTAGGAATCAGGTATTTATAAGATACATCATTTAGAGAACTCTTTTTTTAAAGTGAATGAAAACAAAGCTTAAATTAAAGCGTGGAGAAGCAAGCAGCTACAGAAAGAAATAAGAAGTTGAAAACTTAAGTCCACACCAAAACTGGCACATGACTCAACTTTATTCATAACTGCCCAAAGTTAGAAGCAGCCAAGGCCTCCTTCAGGAGGTAAATGGATAAACACACCAGTGATCCATGCCAGCGGATTATTAGGCAGCAATAAAAAATGCACTATCGAGCTGTAGAATGGTGTGGAGGAACCTTCACAGCATATCGCTGAGTGCAGGAGGCCGTCTGAAGAGGCCGCACAGTGACTGCACAGTTCTGACTACATGACAGATGTACAAAGGCAGAGAGTGTGTGTGTGTGTGTGTGTTTAGCATTATTTATAAAACAAAAAGGTTAGAAACCTCTTAAGTGTTATTAGTAGGAAATTAAATCAATATGCAGCTATACTTTGCAGCTGCTGAAAAAGAGCACACAGAGTGCTTAATAAATGCTAGGTGATATTATTTCTATTAGCATTCACATAGAAAGATGGCCGTGGTTTTGCTCAGTGGCTAGAGAGTTGGCCTGCAAACTGAAGGGCCCCGGGTTTGATTCTGGCCAAGGGCATGTAACTCTGTTGCAGGCTCGATCCCTGGCCCCAGCCGGGGTGTGTGCAGGAGGCAACCAATTGATGTGTCTCTCACATCTCTCACATTGATGTTTGATGTTTCTTTCTCCCTCTCTCCCCTTCCTTTCCACTGTCTCTAAAAATCAGTGGCCATGGTATCTGTTATTTCATTGAAGCCATATTTCAGAGAAAGAGCGAGTCTCACAGGTCACAGTGCACTGTGCACAAGTAAGGATGGTGCACAGATCGCGGTCTTTCCCCTATGGGTTTCATTTTTCCCATGATCCTAATAAAATAATCAATCTTTACAGTAATAGAATTGACAGTCAATCAGCAGGGTGGCATATGAAACGTCCCTGACGATAATGTTGAATTCTGGTTTATTGACATTTTCATTTCATTTTATGTATTGCATTTTTTATTTGCATGATGATAGCATCTAGATTATGCTGGGCTGGCACCCACACAGGGCGGGCAGACTGTTTCACCCCCATTCACTTATACGTGGCCTATGGCTGCTTTCCCCCCACAGCGGGAGAATTGAATAGTTGTGACAGAGACCATGTGGCCCGAAAGCCTGAAATATTACTAGACTCTTTAAGTAAAGGTGGGCCAGCCCCTGATATGTATGTTGAGATGCTTAGAAACAGACTGAGAAGTGGTCATTTCATGGCCATGTCATGTTAAATATGCAAACCTGACTTTCTCTTTCCAGAGGCCTTGGCATGAGTACGAGCACAACTTCCAGATCATGTACAGAGTGGGGATGGGCCATAAGCCGCCAGTCCCGGAGCGGCTGAGCCTGGAGGGAAAGGACTTCCTGTCCCACTGCCTTGAAAGTGAGCCCAGGATGCGGTGGACAGCCAGCCAGCTCCTCGACCACTCCTTTGTCAAGGTGCAGACCGCTCGGTGGGCCTCTCCATGTCTGACTCCGGTTCTGTGTGTAGTGGGCACTCAGGAAGTTTGGGGGCCTAAGTATAAAATATCTATGACTGTATCTGAAGGGGACTGGAACGTTTAGCTGTGCCTGGCAATTCTGCGTGTGGCTTTTGTCTGGAAAATGTTCAGTGTGTTCCCTGGCTCGATCCACTTTGGTGGTGGTTGAGGTGCCCCTGGGACTGTTAAATGGAATTTTAAACGGACTGGGTGAGAGACCATCTTCCCTTTGAGAGTGTCGTCTGCCTGAGCACAGGTTAGGAATCACTATCCTCCACTGAGAGTAGAGACAGGGTTCGTGATGACTCAGCGTATGTCAGAGTTGTGATAATGGTGTGTGAGCCTTAATGGAAGGTCAGGTAATCCCAGATGCTGCTTTTTCTAGAGCTGGATGTGAGCTGTTTGGGAGGTTTAGGCAGGTCAGGAATTGGGGTTGGGGTGTGGAAGACAGAATGGGAGAGGTGGAAGGCTCACTGCTGCGGGTTAAACCGTCTGGGAACTGTGTGTAAGTAGGTGGGTGCTGACAGCACAGGATGTGAAAAGTGCAAAGGATGAGGCTGGGAGAGTGGCAGGGCCATGGGAGGGAGTTTCAGTGTGTCGTAAGTGTGGCATGATTAAGGAGTGCTTTAGAACGCTCGCTCTGGGGGCAGGAGGCTCCTTAGGGAGCTGCTGATGGAGCGAATGGGCCGGGCGTGGGAGACCAGGTGTGAGTTACCGGGGATGCTTGAAAGCTCTTTGGGTGTGAAGGTGAGTCAGGGAAGGAGTGTAGGGTGGCGCTCAGACTGCTGGCTGCGGCCCCAGGTTACAGAAATTCGCCAAGGGCAGTTGGTTGGGGATGGGGTCAGGGAGATGGTAGTTACCTCTTGGGGAGATGAAGTTTGAGGTGTGTTTGGAAAGCCCGCTTGGGGATTTCGGTTGGGCGTTGGCTATTTGGGGCTGGCACTGGAGAGAGCAGGGGTAGGGTACGGACTCAGGAGACAGAATATTTCTGGGAGAGAACTCAGGGGGAGACGGAATGCGGACGGAGCTGCAGAGGGAACGTGGGGGGCCTGCCAGGGAGCTTCTGATGCGGGGAGAGGTGCTGGGGTGACGTCCTTCCGGGTGGGTGAGGTTAGGGAACCAGGAGCTGGATCTGCTGTTAGGGATTTGTAACAAAAGAAAAATGTGTTTCTTCATCGAAAAGTATAGACACAGTTCAGATTGAATTGCTGTTGTACAAGTACATTCTTAGAAACACTCAGTGGTCAGTTCACGGAGCAGTCGCTCAGCACTGCTGTGACTCCTGCGTCATGAAGCATCCCTGGGTGCCAGGCGCGCACACTGTGAGTCTGTCTCATTGAGTGTGCGTAGGCTTAGCTCTCTCCTGCTTCCCCGCAGGTTTGCACGGATGAGGAATGAAGCACGGCCGTCTGGCTTGGAGCGTGTGCGCGCGGGAGCCTCGTCACTACTGTATGTAATATTTACATGGAGACTGCTGAGGCGCAGCGGGAGCCTCCTCAGCTTCCCTGACTGAAGCTGCACCGTGACGGGCGTTGCCTCGCCTGCTGGCGTGACCTGCACGGGGCTTCTGAGGAGTGTCCATGAGGTAAAGAAGCTACATGCTAAGTGCCATTTCTACTGTACACGGATGTTGCCTCGTCACCCCATTCCTCGCGTGACAGACCGCGACTCCAGTGTAGTGTTTTGACCGTTCTTGGTTCAGAAGCAGCTGTAGTGTTTCCAGGCGTCCGGGCCTTGCTGTGACTCCCGTCTGTCGAGGGCACTGACTGTGAAACTGTACCTGTTGTTGCTGGCAAGCTGCAGGCTTGTCCTGCAAAAGGCTGATAATGAAATTTAAGAAAAAGGTTCTTTTTTCAATAAATGGTTTATTTTAGGAAAGTGCAGTTGCCTTATCTCTTAATGGTTATCAGCTTTGAGCCCATGTGACCTGACACAGGTCTTTTGCTTTCAGTCCCATGGTCCTAGGCAGAAGGGGTGGTCAGGCAGAAGGTGGGCCCTGGCTAGGCGTTGGTACCTGCAGGCGCTCGGCTCCTTGGCGAGGGGAAGGAGGAACGGAAGGCCGCAGATGGAGAAGGGCAGCGGGTTTCAGGCAATTTTACATCAGCCAACAAGTGTACCAGGTAGGAGTCTAAGCCTTGCTGTCACATGGTGGGGGCTCAGCTTGTTTACACCAAGGTGCGAAGGTGCCCGGTCAGTGTAAATCCAGCTGGACAATCTCGCAACAGGAAACAGCTTTTCAGAATGTAAGTACTCTAGTTAGTTTTCTAAAATAGCCCAGTTATGTGTAGTGGTGGAGGGCTTTCATTTCTTTTGGCTATTAAATTGTTTTAAAGATTGATTATAAAGCTGAAACCTTTTTATAAGATCATGACTTAGTCCTTACGCAGTCACACTGTGTGCTTATCTCTGCCCCACTGTGTGTCCACAGGGCTGCCCTGAGCTGAGATGATGTTAGGCAGACAGGATGTCTGGGAAGCTTAGCACGCCCCTGGGATGGGCACCACAGGCACGCCGCGCCTTCCCAGCCCCAGCGCCCTCCTGGCGAGCTGGGTGCACATCACTGGTCCCAAAGTGCCCAGCTGAGTGGGGAATGGAAGGATGGAGGGGTCTGTGTTACCACCACAGAGGAGCCAAACACTATTTTTTGGAGGCATAATTTAATCACCTTTACCTACAGCGCCTTTCACTCTATCTCTGGCAGCCAGGGTTACAGAAAACAGCACCAGAGGAAAAAAGGGACAGCTCCCCTCACTCCCCATGCCTGCCCCCCGCACCTTGGACACCGGGTGTGGTCACAGGACAAGGCCGGCACTCAGCCGCACATCCTCACCTCGAGTTCTTCTCACACGCACACACACACACTCACACGCAGGGAAAAAAAGAACTGGACCCACTAAAGCATAGGGGAGGAGAGAGGAAGCACATCTCCCCCCATCCGGCAGCGTTGAGACCAGACTCCCTGCCTCCCCAGCAGGGGCTCCCAGCGTCCTCACCGGGTCCCACCAAGGGAGACGGCAGCGTGCACCAGTTCCCCAAGTCCCCTGGGGACTGAACGAGTCCTGAGTCAGTCGTTCTGCTTCTGCTTGCTGTCGATGTTGCCGTAGGCAGAGCCCTTGTCAATTTCCGTCACCCCGATCATCCATCGGACCCCCATGGAGGCTGCAGAAAGGGGGGAGGAGCCTGTGAGGACTGCGCATCTGTCTCAGGCCTCAGGAGAGCTGGCAAATCTGGGTGCCATCTCATCCTAGTTCCCCTGGAGCTCGGGCTGGGGCTCACTGGACCGAGTGACACCAAAAGGAACTGAGCAAGCCCTGGCTGGTGTGGCTCAGCGATTAAAGCGTCAGCCCGTGGACCAAAGGTTGAGTGTTCAATTCCGGGTCAAGGGCACGTACCTGGGTTGCAGGCTTGCTCCCCGGTCCCATCTGGGGGGGTGCGGGAGGCAACCAATCAGTGTGGCCCTCATGCTCTCCCCCCCCCCTCTAAAAAAAAAAAAATCAATGGAAAAAATATCCTCAGGTGAAGATTAACAGCAGCAAAGGAACAGAGATAGGCTGTTCTGTTGGGTCTGAGCCTTCAACCCTGGAGAACAGTTTGGGAAACCCTGCCCGCTGTCCGCGGGCTTAGAGAAGGCACAGAGGAGTCTTGTGACTTGGGCTGGGAACTTGGGGCACCCTCCAGGGAAGCTTACTAAAGAGCAACCAGGTGCCTGGAGAACCCAGGGGCTCAAACATCTAGTGCCAGTGCCCAGCACGTCCCCTCCTTGCTTTGGGGGCAGGTATTAGAGCAGCGAGCGGGCAAAGTCCCACTCCACACCCGCCGAGCTGCCCACACGTGGCCTGCACCCCTCCCCGGTGCCCCTCGCCAGCCACTCACCCACAAAGAAGACAAGGCCGAAGCTGGCCAGCGTGAGGGAGGACCCGCTGCTGACCATGCTGACCAGGAAGCGGAAGAAGGGGTAGAGCAGCAGCGAGGCCCAGAACAGCCAGTTCAGCAGCGCCCAGGGCCGCCGGGGGGGCACCATGGGCGTCTCGGGGAAGGTGCCCGTCCTGTAGTACTCCTCCTGGAAGGCGTCCTGGGGACAGAGAGGGGGCCTGAGTGCTCTCCTCAGACACCACCGGGCTCCGCAGGCCCCTCCCAAGGCCCCTGGGGGTCTGCAGGCACATGATGGGCTGGGGTGGGGGAGAGCACCGGGGTGCCCAGCCATGCTCTGCAGCCGGCTCCTGCGGGTGGTGGGCCCCAGACGCCTGGACTGGGCAGCACTCGGGGCTGCGTCTGTGGGCGAGTGAGCAGCAGCCCCCAAGAAGCCACAGCTGAGGGTGCTGCTAGGCTGGGGCGAGGGTGGCGACGGCCAAGACTGTGGCCCCTGACCACACTGGCCCGGGGTGGGTCCAGCCACGGAGGAGGGCCAGAGACCACCTCCCCAGTTCGGCGTCAGACCACCACGGGGAGTTTCCCTCTCAATTATCGATGCTTCTGCACATGGGCAGCTAACTCCCACGGTGTCAGAGCGCCCTGGGGCTGGCACGGTGGGTGCCAACGAAACGCCGGGTCACACGAGGCCCTAGGCCGCGGCCCGCCCTGCCCAGCAGCGTCCGGTCCTCTGAGGAGCAGAGTCTTCTGGAAAACGAGCTTCCGTTCACTTCAGGGGCTGTATTCTTTAACAGCTTGAGACAGAAATGGCTAAAGCATATCGTGCTTTTCCCCTTTTCCAGCCAGGGTGAACAGAAAAAGGTGCTTTTTCCAACCACTCACAGTCATTATTTTTAAAGTGGGTTCACAAAACGAAGCGCCCCGACCTCGCCCGGGGAGATGAGGAGCTCTGTCCGCGCCCAGCCCCAGCCCGTTGCCTCGCCAGGCCCAGCCCTGCCTCGTCTTCCTGCTCCCCGACAGCAGCTGCGGGAAGCCTGGGGTGCCCCAGGGAAATCAAACAATCCAGCAGTTATAGGACAGTAGGCTCCTGTGCCGAGCGCCCCCACCCTCCAGAACAGGGAGACAGCGAGTCACCTAAACAGAGGTCTTACAAGGAAGTGACTGAGGTGGGAGAGGCCTGGGGAGGTGGTGCCCGACTCTGCCAAGGCCTCCCGTGTCACCTCCCCGCCAGAAACGTGGGTGATGTTCCTCAGCCCAGGTTGGGGCCACCAGGAGCCTGATAACTAGGTGAAGGGGTTCAGTGGACTGAATGTGTCCCCCTAGAACTCGAGCTGAAACCTGAGGTGATGGTATTAGGAGGTGGGGCCTTTGAGATGATTAGGCCGTGAGGGTGGGGCCCTTAGGACTGGGATTAGTGCCCTTTTCTAAGAGAGACCCCAGAAAGCTCCCTCCCCCTTCCACTGTGAGGACACAGCACCTGCGATGAAGGCGTGACCAGAATCAGACCCTGCTGTCACCCCGAGCTCGGGCTCCTGATCGCCCAGCCTCCACAACTGAGCAGTAAATTTCTGCCGTTGATAAGCCCCCGCACCCCACCCAGGGCCGCTCCCACCCGGCCTCCTCGGAGCCTGCACACCCCAAGGCAGCTCAGAGCACTGCTCGTTTCATTCCTGTTTAATTTTTACCAACAGTGGCTCGTTTCTAATCCCTCCAGCAAACTGCATACCATGACCCAGGAAGGACTTTGAGAAACGAGAAGGTGTGTCGACCTAAGAGCATCCAAACCTGCAGAGAATGTTCATAAAAATGTCTCTGAGCCAAACAGAGGCTGTGCCTGGAAGCAAGGTCGCCAAGACTGAGGAAAATGCTGCCGAGGCGGCAGTGTGTGGCTTTCACGCGTGCGGAACTGGCGGGGGAACTGGGAATAGGACCCGGGGGCGGGAGGAGCAGGGCAGTCAAGATCAGGTGCTCTCCAGGGCGGTTATTTCACAGGAGCGCTCACCTAGATGCCCAGAGACAGGGCTGGCTTAAGGCAAAGGTAAGCTTTTTAATAAAGAGTCAGAGGTTAGGGGTGTGACCTCCCAGTGACCTGCCCGTTAGGAATTTAAGATCAGATCACCCTGTGAGGTCACTCTCCTTAGAACTCCTTTTTGTCCCCAGGTGCTTCTCGGTCTATAGGTTCAACCTGCGGTGGGGTTGATCTGGGAACTGCTCTGGTCCCTATGGGTCCCGTGAGGGTGTGAACGGTTTCTCAGAGCCCACACCCCACAGCCAGCAGGGGTGGGTCCCCAGGGCTAATGGGTACAGCCAAACCGGGTCACATGCCTCTCAGGCGACAAAGGAGAGAACGGGCCAGTATGAGTCAGCTTCCTGCTCAGCCCTAGCTGTGACCATCTCAGGAGACTGTGCCCCAGCACAGGTGGGCCGACTGAGAACAGTCTCCTTTGCTGGGATGGGTTTTGGGGGCTGCATTGGCTGTCGATTTGTTTGTGGGGCTCTCTGCAAAAGGATTCATTGCTCAGGTCTTTTCTGAGCAGTTTCCTTTCTGCTAATAGTGACATTTGTTATAAAGCTAAATTGATTCAGCCGGAAGACAGCCCAGTAAGAACGCTGCCTCGAGCTGGAAACCACAGGAAAGAGTTTGCAGTGTGTTTCTGTCGGGGCCCAGGCGGCATCAGCAGGAACCTCGATGACGGAGTCGTGTGGAAACGTGGGGAGCGGGGAGAAGAGACAGCCAGTGCCGGGCAGCCTGTGTTTATAGAGTAAGGGACGTTCGATCCTGCTGCACGTATTGGATTTTAGGTAGCGAGCTGGTCGGGGCCTAAAGTTATGATGGATCAGAACTAAGTGCTGACGGCGCCGAGACCGGGTCCTAGAAACGCCTTCGTCACCCGGCGGACACCAACGTCCTCTCCTTCCCAAGACTGAGCGGCTAGGGCAGGAATAATCAGACTCCCTCTGCCCCGCGCTTGAAGGAGAGAAACGGGTGGAAGGTAAGGCCGTGCCCAGAGGAAGGAAAGCGGGGGTCCCTAGGGAGCTGGACCACAGATGGGGCGGGGGCACTGCAGAGATCGCGCCTGGCCAAGGTGGACTCGGGAGCTTCTGCCTGCTCCCACCGGCGACGCTGAGACCAGACAGGAAACCAGGTGTGGACCCAGGAGCCGCTGAGACCGGGAGCACTGCTCAGGGGGACAGCACACCCCAAGATCTCGGGAGCAGAGGCAGGGAGACAGACGAGGGCTGTGGGGCCATTACTTCCTTTTCTGCCCACTGCACCCCTAACACAGTTCCACTCGTTCTGTGACGCCCCTTTAAAAACATTCTGCTGCGTTCTTGGCCCTGTTGCTAAGTAGAGGGTCAGCTCCAGGACCGTGACTAGCTGGGTATGAGATCTCACCCAACAGGAAGGGCTCACCGGCACCACAGACCCCCGAGGGCCCCACGGAGCACTCCTCGTGCGCCCACTGTGCGGCCGGCAATGGGCGCCTGGGTCCTGCAGACCCGCGCACTGACCTTCTCCTGGTACAGCTTGTGGAGCCAGGCCGAGCACTTGCCCTCGTCCTCCGGCACCTCCTCCAGGGGAATGCGCCTGCGGGCAGAGAGAGGAGCTAGCGGGGCCAGCACCGGGCACCCCTGAACGTGATTGCTACGAACACTCTGCTGTCCTGGGGCCCCGACACAGGGAGCCGAGGTCACGGGACGTAAAAGGGGTAACTCAGGGCTGGGGAGGGAGATTCACGCCCACACTGGGGACATACAAGCCCCAAGGCAGTCATGGCCCAGAGAAGAATGACCGGGAGGCACCGCCTCTCGGTCCCGCCCCCCACTCAGGGGAGGCCCCAGTTGAGGGCACACTGCCTCCGTTTCCACGAGAGACCACCCAGTGCACTCAGAAGCTGGGGGGCAGTACACTGGTACTTTTCTCAGCAGGGTAACAACGAAACGCCAACAGCAAAGTGTCCCATCGAACGATGCCCAGGGCCTCAGGGAGCATTGGGCGGACTTTCTGCCAGAGTTTCGCTGAATACAAGGACATGGGTCTTGGGGAACTAATGCTCCCCAGGAGGGAGAAAGCGGGGGATCCTCCCAGGCTCGGGGCTCAGGACGGCCCTCGGCTGGGGCTGGCTGAGGCTGAGGCTGAGGCCTCGCACGAGCATGTTGTCCTTTATAACAGGCTCCTCCAGCAACAAGGAGCCTGCCTCGGGGCGGCTTCAGAGGTGGAGGGGGGCAAGGTTGGCTGCCCCCCCCGCGCCCTCCCCCGATTCCTCCGTGTGCTCCGAACAGGCAGTGGCCTGAGAACGGCCCGTGGAGGTGAAGTCAGTTTGCATCCTGCCTACTCAGGGTTCCCCCAAACACTCCGGGCCCCGCTGGCCCGAGTGGGGTTCCTGCCAGGTGCTGAATGGCTGGGGGACAAAGCCTCACTTCCCTGCGGGGGGAGGCCTCCTCTGGGGCCGCGGCTGCGTTCCCCGCCCTCCTAGGCCTCACAACTGATAAGGCGGACGGTGGGCCGGCCGCGGCGTTTAGGAAAGAAAACAGTGATAATTACGATGCTTCTTTCCTATTTTAAGGGGGAAGCAGAGTTGCTCCGAGGTGGAGGCTGTTGAAGGGAGGCGGTCTGCCCACCAGCGCATCCCTCCAGGAAGGTTCCAGCTTTGCCTCCAGGCGGGGGGGTGGGTAGGGGGTGGGGTGTCGGGGGGATGCTCAGCCACTGAACTGCCCTGTGCTGTGATGTAACTGAGCATCCGTAAGCCTTTGAAAAACAGGATGTTATAAATACGTGGCTGGTTCTACGGTGGGAGTTTCCGATCTTGGTTAGACAATCTACCGCCTAAAACCAGGCCCAAGCCCGTGACGTGGGGTTTTCATGCGTGAATCACCCCTGTTCTACTGTCCGATGCGTCTTCCAACTGTTACCCGCTAATCTCGACGACAGGGCAGCGGCCACTGTGAGTCAATAAGCGGGAGAAGGGAACGGCTCTGACACCTTGTGGCGTGTTTTCAATAAACCTGTCCCGGCCCGGGCTTAACACACACGTGAGACACCACTGATGTGTCCCCCTGGCTTCCAGGCCTCCGTGTACATTGCGTGTTCACTTATCTGCGTGTATTTGTCCGTAGCAGACACATCCTCTTAAAAGAGGCCCATAAAATAGTCCCTTCACGTGCGTCTCAAAAGGACTGTAAAATACTGACGTCCATGTGTCTGTCCGGCCTGAGCTCCACGGTCAGAACGAGTTGTCGGGAGGAGCAGGGGAGGGGAGGCCTCGCGAGTATTCACACGTGGGGGGTGTCTCGCGAGGGCGTCATACGAGCGCCGGCTGCGGAGCGAGGACACCGGGGAGGCTCCCCGGGGGGCAGGGCTGTGCCACCTGCCGCCTGCCCGCTTCGAGGGGCGCGTCTGTCCGGGGAAGGAGGCGCCGCCGCTTACCTGACGTAGAGGTCGGCGTGGTATTTCTTGCCGTTCAGCACTCCCAGCAGGGTGGGGTTTTCATTGTTTCTGAAATTGAGTGTACAGTCATATACAGCTGAAACTATAAAAAATAAAACAAATACAAAGCAGTATATAGCGTGTGAACCCGATTCCGTTCTGTAGACACACACATTGGGAAACAGTAATCAAAGGGCTGGCTGGTTGTCTGGGAACCAGGGGCCACCGGTTTCCTCTTCTTGCTTTTCTGTCTTGTCCAAATGCTCTACGGTGAACACGTGTCGTTTTGTGACCAAAAAAGCCCATGAAACTCACTGATGGAAAAACCAGAACTGCCACTGAGGCTGGGTGAAGGTAAAGCAATACTGCCCACCTGGGTGGGCACCCCCAATATTCCAACGTGTCGGAGGTAAGAGCAAGGGGCCCGCAGCACCCTCTCGGCGGGCGTCTGGGCAGGGTCAACACAGCCCCTCTATGGGCATCTCCCCCGGGGAAATGGGACAGCTGTGCGCTGGAATAAGACCCTGGGAATCACGGAACTACGGCCGCTTTAAACACGGCTGAGAAACAAACAAGAATCTGATCTTAACGACCTGCGGTGGGCAGCACCACAGATCACCCGCCGTCCACACCCCACCCTCCGACCCAAACCCCTGAGCCTCTGGGGGCCCTCGTGGGGTGCAGAGGGACCTGAGGACCAGGCCAAGGAGTGAGCGGTGTGGACAGAATCACGTTTGACCGGCTGCGTCTCTCCCTTGGGACAGTGCCCAGCCTGTCCCCGCACAAGGCCAAGCTGCCCCAGGGCCCCAGCTCGGCCCCGCCAGCCCCTCTGGAGACAAGGGACGAGGGGCTTTGGGAGGACGGCTGGTCGCTTGGCAGGAAAAGAATAAGGAATGGCCCTGGCTGGTGTGCATCAGTTGGTTGGGTGTCATCCTGTGGACTGAGAAGTCACGGGTTCGATTTCCGGTCCGGGCACGTGCCCGGGTTGCAGGCTCGATCCCCAGCAGGGGGCCTGCAGGAGGCAGCCGATCGATGCTTCTCTCATAATATTTCTCTCTCTCTCTCCTTCTCTCTTCCTCTCTCTCTCTCAAAATCAATAAAAACATATTTGGGGGGGAAAAAAAAGAGAGAGAGAGAGAATGGCATTTCTAACCTAAAGGGACAGGGTTGGGGAGGAGACGGAGTCGTGACGAGAGACTGGAGACAGTTACTGCGGCTACTTATTCTCACCTAGCGTGACTTAGGGCTCCAGACTCAGAGGGTCGCTGCCACAGATGACGAGGCCACAGAGTTCATCATCTGGGGGCAGCTGGTGCTGACGGGTGAGCAGGAAATGCAAACAAAGCACAAACAATAACCTGGTCTAACCTGGCCGACCGGGTGTGGGCCGCGCTGGACCCGTGAGGCCCCGGTGCTTCCCAGGCCCACGGCCTTGCAGTACCAGGGCTGAGCAGGGGAGGGCGGTGTTGCCTGAGAGTGAGGGAGAGTGTGAGTGTGCGTGTGAGTGTGCGCGTGCGTGCGCGTGCACAGGCATGCAGGCAGTGGCCACACCTCCCACGCCAGGGGCCGGGTCCCTGATCCCTGGCTAACCGGGTGTGCACGTGCCATCCTTGTACCCCTCCCCTCCCAGCTACTACCACGGTGGGCAGGAAAGCCGGGCCAGGGGCAAAGCTGTGCCTCCCGGGTGCGGGGTGGGTCTCCTCACGGCGGTGGGGAGGCTGGGGACCCGGATCTTCCTTACCTACATTTCTCAGACTCCTCACAGTGACGGCGAAGCCCTTGGTGCGCGGCAGAAGGTGGTGCTTGAGGCTGGGCAGCCCCTTGGCCTGGGCCACCTGCATGCTGATCTGGTGTTTCTTCTCCGTGAAGCGAGTGCCCTCGCAGTGGATCAGGAACTGCAAGGGACAGGGCCGGTCAGACGCAGCGCCCGTGGTCACGCAGGTGCCCGGGTCCCACCGGGTCCCAGGTCACACACGGCGTCCTGTGGACATACTACCCACCCCTCCCCCATCGCACGCGGCAGTCACAGGCCCAGAGGAGCCTTGGGGCATGGCCAGAGGGGTGGCCTGACAGGTGTGCCCGCCTGTCCTCATGGTGAACCCAGAGCCGGCCGGCCTCTGCTGACAGCTCAGGGCAGGACACCTGGCTGCCGCGTGTGTGTGTGTGTGTGCGTGCGTGTGTGTGCGTGCGTGTGTGTGTGTGTGCGTGTGTGTGTGAGAGATGAGAGCATCCTGGAACTTCTTTCTGCACCAATAAGCTCAGGTGCAGGCCGGACAGAGGCGTCATGCGCACAGTGGGGCAGATGTGGTACGTGTCAGGCGGCCAGGTGGGTGCAGGGGGCTGCTGGGTGCAGGATGGGGCTGCTGGGGGTCTTACGTACGAAGTACTTCTCGGGGTAGTCCCGGAGGTGCAGCAAGCTCTTCGAGACGGTCTTGCGGTCCTGCTCCCACTTGCGCGTGCAGAAGACCATCTCGGTGAAGTACCACATCCAGCCAATGATGGGCACGTAGGCCAGCTCCTTCTTGGCCAGCACCTTGGAGCCCTGGAACAGGAGGGGCCTGGGCGTCAGGGAAAGGTAATGGGATCTCACTAGAAGAAGAGCAACATTCACTGCAACGGCTGGAGGGCACAGTCCAGACACAGGGAAGCAGGAAGCTGGAGGGCCAAAGTTGTGCTGAGTCCGCCCTGTGTGGGGTGGAGGAGTGGGCCTGACTGGGGGGGGGGGGCGCTTGAGCAGGCACCAGGGGCAGTCTTGGATGGCATCAGCCAAGGGTCTGCATGTGATCAGCATTTCTGCTCGCTAAGCCCATCCCAAGTTGTAACAGCACTTTGCAAACTCTCTCCTTTGATCTCAGTCCGCAGCCAGCCTGCGGGCTCTGCGGGGCGATGTCACCCGCCTTTCCAGACGAGGGGACGGTGGAGCTGGAGTTAAACTTGGATCACCGGGTCCCGCTGGGAGCTCTCCACCCGTCCCTTTGCCAGCACCTCCCGAGGCTGAGGCTGGTTCAAGACCCAAGGATCTGGCCCACCGACAGGCTGGCGCCCTGGGCTGCTGGGCACGGGCCGCCACCTCGCCAGCTGTGCCAGGCTGCACGGCCGCCACCGGACTGGGAAGACCAGGATTCCGTGGGTGCAGGGGGCAGGCTGGGGAGACGCAAAAACAGCTCTTTCTCTAGTGGATTTGGGCTCTATCTGGTCACCCTTCATTTTGGAATTGGCCAAGATGCTCCTTGAAGGAGCCGTCACGGGTCAATGGCACAGACGGCTGAGGCGGCCGTGAGGGGAGTCGGGAGGCCTCGGCACTGCTCCTGGTGACCGGTGCCTGGCTATGCCCCGAACACACAAGGCGCAGAGCTGAGGAGAGCGAGGCCTCCGCAAGGCCTCCCCTCTTCCCCGCCACGCCTGTGACAACGGTGAGGTTCCAGCCCTGCGGGGGGCACTGGGCCACATCCCCTGACCACTGTGCAGACGGGAGAAAAGAGTAAACAGCCATTGCTCTTTACCTTATAGAGAAATGCACAACATCTTCCCCACAGCGGGGAGAAAAAGCACAGGCATCTGTCAGGTTTAGTGTCGTCCCCCCCCATCCATGAGGTCCCCGTGGGTCAGGGGACTCGTGTGTGAGGCGAGGGCTGCCCTGGCGCCAGGCGCACGCTCGACATTTTATGTAACAGCTCTTCAATTCCAAACCAGTAGGAACAGGTCGCCCGTTTTACAGGTGATCAAACTGAGGCTCGGAGAGGCTAAGGAGCTTGTCCAGCCTCGCAGCTAACAGCTGGGGAAGCTGAGAAATGAGGCCAGGTTGTCTGTCGGGGGCCACAGGCCACGGTAAAGGTTAACGCATGTCCCTGGGTCAGATGCTGGGCCGCCTGCCCGACGGCCATCGTCCCCTCCTCTCGCATCAGACTCTGGCCCACTGTGTTCTAAAGGCAACACGTTCAGGCTCCGGGGTGACCATGAGGGATGTCAGCCCCGTGTCTGTCCTCCACACCTCATCCTATTAATAGAAAAATAAACGAAGAGAAACTAGTCCTGTAGGGTCAAGGAATCTAGTAATTACCGCGGGCCTACTTTGCGATGGGCAGCTTACTTATATGCATTAAGCAGTGACATATATTCATACGTCCCACACATTCATTAAACCTTATGACACCATGAATGGAAATGACTAACCGCGGCTCAGAAAAGTCGGGTAACCTCCCCCGGGTCACGCAGCTAGTACACACAGGAGCCAGGGTTCAAGTCCACGCCTAAGCCACTGTTTTTGTTTTTCCTACACATCTCTCTCCCTGCACCCTTATCAGTGAACTGCTCTGGGGGGGGAAAAAAATAAATAATTGTCCTTGATATCTGAGCATGGAACACACAGGTCCATCTTTCAGAGAGTTAACTTTTTTGCCAAGTTTTAGATGTTCAAAAACAAATACAGGAAACCTCCAATTTGGGGGGACGTTACAGTTGATGGAGGTTTACGGGAAGTGACACTGGTACAGCCTTCACAAGCCAGCCTGCGCTGACGGTTTTCCTGTGGGAAAATTTTAGTTAGGAAACTGGTATTTGTATAACCCACTTTAAGAAATGCTGGTTTTGCCCTAGCGGATCTGGTTCAGTGGCCAGAGCACCGGCCTGCGGACTGAAGGGTCCGGGGTTCGATTCAGGCCAAGGGCATGTACCTGGGTTGCAGGCTCAACTCTTGGCCCTGGTCGGGGTGCTTGTGGGAGGCAACCCATCGATGTGTCTCGTGTCTCTCTCACGCCAAGGTTTCTCTCTCTCAGCCTCTCTCTCTCCCCCTTTCACCCTCTCTGGAAAGCAATGGGAAAAAATACCCTCAGGTGAGGATACTAGAACCTTTGGTTCTGCTCCTGGAGATACATTTGCGCGTGCACACACGGACGCACACACGCACACACGGGCGCACACACGCACACACGGGCGCACACACGCACACACGGGCGCACACACGCACACATGGGCGCATACACGGACGCACACACGCACACAGGCACCAGCGCTGGGATAATAAACGGAAAGGCAGAGAGACAGCGAGTGGTCCACCCCCAGGGGACGCAGCCTCCCAGAGGCCTGAAGTCAGCGCGGTGATTAACACCAGCTGCCGTCTCTTCAAAAACTGCTAAAGACCTGAGCTGCTTTCGCTGGCTTAACGGCCTGACAACCACCATCATTTGTCCCAAAGACATTAATGGGATGTGTTTCTTTGAAAATGTCCTTCTCTCTCCTTTTGCCCCAAATGAAAAAATACTTAAGTGTTAAAAACACATCCAACATGTGTCCCAAAGCTATTTCATTCCCCTTCACCAGGGTCTTCCCAATCAGGTCCCCACCTCCGTTGCCACCTCCACAGGCACATCAGGGACCCAACACGCTGAGTCGGTTGGGGACACCGACCCCCAGACTCCTGACCCATCTACCTGCCTGACTTCAATCTTCTCCACTCTGAACACTCTGATTTGTCCACATGGGCCACCAGAAACAAGTGTGAGTTGAGCAGTCCCCCGTCTGTCTGCGAGGGTGTGTCCCCATGTGCTGGTACAAGTTGTCACAGCCTCTCGGGGCCCCGGGCCAGGCCGCATGTGATCTCGTTGGTCCACCTGAGACCCGCCGACCCCTCAATTCAGTCACCCGACACGGGCTCAGCCGCCTCGCAGCTCGACGCGTTACAGACGACAAAAGTCAACTGAGGACACCCAGACCAAAGGCAGGCGAGAAGGGAACTAGTTGGAGAAAACAGAATTTTGTATTTATTCTGAGTCCTGCAGTTCAAACTCTTTCACTTTGGGACCTGACTTTCTTAAGCTCCAAAGATGGAAATTCAGAGGCAAAGACTGCCTGTCAGTCAGGGAAACCAACGCGGAGATTAGGAATATGAACTGGTGTCAAACGAGAGGAGCTCACCCCCAAACCTGCTGAGTAGCCGTGGGACCCTGAGCAGATTTAAACTTAGCTTTGCAAAAAGGTAGGTGTGCATGTGTCTGTAAGGCTTAAACAAACAGACGGCGTGTGAACCGCCCGGCACAGAGTAATCGCTGAATAAATATCATTATTGCTCATAGAAGATGCTCATCTTCATTGCAAGCTAGGAGGAAAAACTGCTGGTTAAAAACAGTTCGTCCAGTAGCAGCTCTGTCAATGCTTCTGCCAGTTCTGAACCACCAAGTGCAAAAGGCAACTTGTGGTGCAGACAAGAGCAAAGTGTCAGGAGGGTCCACGGGCGCCCGACTTACCCCCAAAACCCCGAAGCGCTCGGCCAGGCTCCACCCGCAGAGGAAGTCGATCTCGAACTTGTGGTTCAGGACCACAATGGCGTTTTCTTTCCCGAACTTGGGGTAGGCCTGGGGGTCCGTGTGGATGACGCACTCGGTGCCCGACCACCACTCCAGCAGCATCACCAGCTCTGCAACAGACACAACCACACACACATTTATTCCACGTGGCCTCGTGGCCCAGGGTTGCCCGCCGGCCAGCTAGGAACAAGGCTGGGGCACGAGTAGCTTCTAGGGCTAAGGTTTTGGGTCACTCCAGCCCAGAGCCCAAGCCCCAAGAGGGTCCAGAAGCAGAAGGAAAAACAAGAGTGACTCTGGGACAGTGTCCAGGGAAGGGGAGGAGCTTCAGGAAGACAAGAGACTTGCATTCCTTGATGAAGGACCTTGGGGAAAATAAATCAGCAAACCCGAATCCATCAGGCATTCAGGCCCAGTGTTTACAGAGCTCTGAGAGGCAGCAGGAGATGATACGCGGAATTGTTAATACCCCGGGAGATGACTAATTGGAGTACTTATAAACTCCATCAGAGAATGCTGAGCACCCAGTTTTTCTCTCCTGTGGGCGACACGCGGGTGCACCCGGAATAACAAAGGGCAGGGGTGCAAGGAGGCAGAACCCGGCCCCTGCAGGGAGAGGATCCACTGGAGCCGCCACACCGTGGGCCTGCACGAGAGTCTTGAAATAGTCTCTCTAGGAGTGCGTGAACATCGGAAAGTCTTATTTTCAGGCCATAATGACCAATTTGACTTCCCCAGTGAACAGTTCCCATCCTGGTAGCCTGGGGAAAGCCTGTATGTAGAGATTGTCCAGAAAAACAGTTGATTAAAACTTTAGGGTTCGAGCAGCTACGAAATGGGTTGTTCAGGTGAAGGTGCCTGGCAGGTGGTGGGTGGGTGTGAGTCCTCTGTGAGGTTGTCCCCCTTTTTTATCACTGGCTAGTGGGGCACACACTTAGCAGGGGGCTCACTCACTCATCAACCCCCTAAACACACACACACACAGCCGTGGTCCTGGCTGTGGCCGAGCCGCGTGACCTAAAGACTTGAGTGGCTGCCGTCGCAAACCTTTCTCTGCGAGGCTGGAGACCGGTGCTTTTGAACCAGGGCGCCAGAACTCTCTAGAAGGCAGTGCAGCCTCGCTTCTAAGCAGTGAGCGCTGTGGAGCTTGGGACAAGTGACCCTCATGGTGCCTCAGTGTCTGAATCTTTAGAATGGGTCTGCAGCATACAGCTCCGTGAGCATTAAAGTGCATAACACACAGGAGGCGCTGTGTGCATATCACAAAGCAAGCTCCCAACAAGCAGGCGTTCATATCCATCCGTGTCACTGAAAACACACCAATCCCCGCCCTCATCTGACAATAAAATGCCTGCCTATTCCTTGGAGTTGAGAAAATGCTAAGGCCCGAGTCAGCTGTCCCGCAGGCAGTGACATTGGTGGAACCTAGAAGATCAATGTTTAGGGAGGGCTAGAGCTGTGTCCTGGGGGGCGGCCCTGCGGCCGGGACAGAGGGACAGTGTGTTACCACTGATGAGACGTTTCTGTTGCTGCCCTGGTTTCTCCCGAGGGCTCGGTGGGCAGGACGGTCTGTTCCGTTACCGATCACAGAGCACAGAGGAGCCCCCAGCAGACCCACCGGGCGGCAGCGAGAGAGCTGAATGTCTCTGTGTGACTGTCGCTGTCATCTGTGTGCCCCAAGTGCTCTCTGTGCCCCGCTCCTCCCTGCCCGAGGCCAGGCCATTCTCCACGTCCCCTACACGTCAGTGTCCTTGTCTGTAAACAGGGTCAGGAGGAGCTTTCGGACACCGTGGGTGTTAAACGGGACTGTGCAGGGGCACCTGGCACGATGCTGCACACAGCAGGTGACCGCTGAGCAGCCAGCCTGGGGTTTGTAGCACGGGAGGCGCTGTGGTCCTGAGGGGGACAGGGCGGGGTGGGGGGACAGGCACAGACAGACAGGGAGGAACTGTGACCAGGATTTCATAAGAAAGCCAATGAGACGTCACTGCGCACGCAGCAGAGTTTTTGTTCTAGAAAGCTCTCTCTGGCTGAAGGGGAACCGACGGGCGGAGCCGGGCGGGGCCGGGCGGGGCAGGGAGGCCCGGCTGAGGGCCACCGCAGGGGTGCAGGGAGCCGGGCGATGGCTGGACCAGGAGGTGACGGCGGAAAGCGGCCTGGCCCTCACTCTTCTCGGCAGGCTGTGAGCTGCGCGACTCAACACTAAACTGCACGGGGTAGACGTTTTCCTTCCTGGTTGTTAACTTTTTTTCCACCAGTCTCAAATTTTTTTATTCACAGGAAACACATTTATAGACTCACACTGTAAAATGGTCCTGCTGCCCGGGAGTGTCTAGAGGAAAAGATGAAAGTCCCCGGATGGCTGTCACTCGCTCTTGAGGGTAGGCTGGACTGCATGCCCCATGGTCCCCTTCGTGTGCTTTGGGTAAGGGGCCACGGGGCCCCCCGGGCAGGGGCGGGGGCGGGGGCGGGGGCTGGGAAGCAGCTGCTCTGGCGCCCACACTGCCGCCGACCTGCCGCCTCCCGGTGCCTCGGAGCCGGGCCTGCAGCTGCCCCGCCTCGGCCCTCTGGCTTCCCTGCCCCTGGGCCAGGGGCGCGTGTCGGCTCCACAGCCACGCCGTCCACGCCAGACACAGGAGGAACTGGCGTGGGCTGCGGGCTGTCCCCTTGGGGGCTCCGACCACCTGGTCACCCTACTTTACACGCATCGCCCCTTCCTGCCCGTCTGCCCCGGGACTTCAAGCCCCGCCTGAGCTGCAGAGGCCACGGCCCTTCGGAGACGGCGCGGAGCTCCCGCGGAAGAGCAAGGACCGTCCGTGGACAGGCGCAGGGCCGCCCGCCAGCGCTCTGCTGCTCTGGTTAAACCCAAGGAGGCACCGCCGCCTCCAGTCCCGGCCCCACGCCCTTCTCCAGGGTCAAACGCTCAGGGCAGTTTGGACGGCAGCCTTCTAGTCCTGTTCCCAGGCGTTTGCACACAGGACACGTATACACACGTGCACACACTCGCATACACATGTACACACACGTATGTTTCCCCCAAGAAATGGATTCATACATATGTTTTCTCCAAATGGTATATCTGGGATCTTTCCATGTTAATACATGTACATAGTGATATTAACAAATATTTACTGGGCTCTGGACATGGGTGGGCACTGCCCCAAGGGCTTTCCACGCGATACTGCATGAAATGCTCAGATTAGCCCTGTGAGACTACGAGATGCTATTATCATCTCATCGTTTTAAAGCTGAGGACATGGAAGCACAGGGATAGCTCTCATTCTCTGCTCAATATATAAAACTGTTATTTCTTAGGCCAAATAGCCACGGTGGCAGTTTCCTAAAGGGCGATGCAGGAGCTGCCCGCAGTTCATGCTGTGGACGCACCACAATTTACGCGGCCATTCTGACATTCCTTAGCACCTCCCTTTTTCTTACTGCTACAGATAATACTGCATTAAACATCTCTGAAAATGCATGCTTTTAAGACATTTGGGAAAGTATTTCTCCAACATAGGTATACCAAAAAGTAGAGCTGAAGACTATGCACATTTTTAAACTTTATAGATCTTTCCAAATTGCCTTCCCAGAAGGTCCTTCTAACTGTGCTTGCCTGACGGTGCAGGACAGAGCTAGTCCTGCTGCCGGACTAACGCCCACGTTCCTCTGAGCGTGGAGACATCATCAGCGACCCCGGGGCCTCCAGCAGCGCCCGGCCTCGCGCATCTTTGCGTCTCCCACCTCCTCGCCCCAGCGGCCACACGCGGGGGGCCCTTTTGCTTTAGCTGAGGGACGCGCTGGCTGACGTTTCCCTGGGTATTCTACGTAACAACACAGCTCAAACTTCTCCCCAAACTGGGGTTTCGTCCACCCTCCTGTGTGGCTTCCAGACTCACAGTTTACCCAGGTTCTCACTTTATCGACCTTTCACTGTCTGTCCCAGGCCTCAGGATCATTTCCACAGGATCACAAAGGTAGGGTGGAAACCCTAGGCTTTAAGCGCCCCCCCCAAACCCCTAAAGCCACTTTATTCCGACCCCAGGATAAATCTAACTGGACGGGTCAGTATTTGTTCCAAGCAGAAGATAGAGCAGATGTTCAGACACGGGAAAGAGGGGGTGGCTGCCCCTCCCACACAGATGTGGGATTTAGGGCTTCAAAAGGAGGCAGAGAGCCTCCCTCGGGGTCCCACCCAACCTCTGACCTGGCAGGTTTCACCACAGAAACTGGTTCCTCCGCACCCTCCCCTCCAGCCCTCCCCTCCCCTCCCTCCTTCCCCTTCCCCTCCTCTCCCTGCAGCCCTGGCACCTAACGTACCAGTTCTGTCCACCCACCTGGGCCCCAGCCTGCACACTGACTCTGGGGCCCCTAGGAGAAGGGGTGCTGTTCGCCCCAGAGGTGCGCAGTGAGCCCTTCCTAACAGACAAGATTTGTGGCCAATATTTCTTCAATATAATACAGCAATTCTGAAACTTTCTGTCCCATTTAAAAATGCTCAGTTTGCCTGATTTTGCACCTTAGTTTCTCTGCAGCTGCTCCCCGAGGGTGGGGAGGCTGGAGAGCCGCAGGGAAGGCCCATCTGGGGCCCAGCCACACCTGGCTCTGGCCAGTTGCTGCTGCCTGTTTTTGCAAACTCCAGGTGGGAGACCCTTGGGGACAATTCCCAGTTACTTCAGGTCAAGGCCAGGGAGGGCATGCGGACCAAACCCGGTGGCTGTAAGTAGAAACCAGCGTCGGAAGTAGAGATTGGCCTTTGCTACGTCCCTGTGGAGCTGTGAGCTGAGGACACTTACAAACAGGAAACAGAGGTCAGTGAACAAAAGGAAAGTCAGTGGAACAGGCGCGTTCTCCTGTCTGTAAAGGAGGAAACCAGTAACGTCAAACAAACACTGAGCTAGCCCACAGCACCCATCCTGGGAGAGCAGCCGCCTCTGTCCCCATTTTACAGATGAGGAAATGGACACACTGAGGCCAGGTGGCTGGTGGAGCTCCCACAGCTGGGAAGCGAGTGCGAGTGCTGGGACTCGAACCCACACAGGGGACACTCAAGCCCATGAGGGCTCTCTAAGGTTACAGACAGTAAAAACCATGATGCCATGGGGGAAACATTTGGGGGGTGGGGATAAGAGGAAGGTCACAAGTAGGCTTGAGGTCAGGTACTCTGTAAGGCAAAGACACTGACTCAAAGGTTTGTTGTGAAGATTCAATATGTAAAACAGCCCAGGTGTGTAACACACGCCTGGCATAGACGCAGGGCTTTCCTTCCCCTGAAGCGACTGCTGCTGCTACTCATATAGCCGTGACGACAAAAGAAATGATGAAGGAACAGAGAAAAGCGGCCAGGAAAGAAATGAGATACACCCGGACTGACTGTCCATGTCCACAGCTCTGCTCGGCCCCCTAAACCTCGCCTGTCCTCAGCCCCGACGTCTCTCCGGACACAGTGGACGTTAAGCTGGGGCTCTGGTCTGGCCTGGATCCCAGGAGTCCACATGCTCCCTGGGAAACCCCAGCGAGATCTCAACCTACAGCCAAGACCTCTCCGTGGCCAGCAGACCCTCCTGCCCCGCCAAGCCTTCCCGCAATGTTCGGCTCCCTCGCAGCTCGAAGGGGCGGCTGTTTCCTCTCGTATCTGCGGCCTCTTCTGGTAGAAGTGCCGAGGGGGAGTCTGCTTAGATGGGGAGGCAAAGTTCCTGCAGAAAAGACCTCGAAATCTGGACTATTGATCAGTTGGTTGTGCAAACACATGTCAACAGCCAGGCTCCCACAGCTGTGGAGATGTGAGAATGTGGCAAAGGAAAATGGTATTTTTATAATTAACTTTATCTAATTTTAATAATTATATGATCACACATGTAATTGTATGTGATCTCTAGCATAAGTATATATAATTATGCATTTATAATAGCTTTTTATAATGTAACTTTCCACTGATAGTTATTTAGGTTAACAATTAAACCTCTTATCCTCAAAAAACTCCAAAATGCAACAATAAAAAAGTGTCTAGCTCAGGAATATTATCTCTCTCCTGCGCCACGTGCAAGCAGCGGGCCTCTCCCCGGGCCTCTGCATCTGCTCCGCACCCTCACCGGCAGGTCATTCATCACGTCACAGGTGCCCACCTGGCACTCGGAGCCCCGGACAGAAATGGGAATAAAAACATGAAACTGAATAATTGGTGGCAGCTGAGTAAACAGAAAGGTTTTTGTCCCAGCTCTGGGCCCCCGCAGGTGTTGTGCACACACAGGGGCCCTGGCCATCCCCTATGAGCCTCAGGGACACTGAGACAGGCGTGGAGTCAAATAACCAAACGCACCTTTCCTGTTACAGAGCTCGATGCAGAGTCTGGGCTCCTGATGGAGATCAGCTGCCCACTGGTCCCCACCCACCTGGAGGGTCTGTTGTGGAGCCAGCCGGTCCCCCATCCGTGGCTGGAGTTGGGTCCTCCCTGCCCAGCCCCAGGCCTGCTGGGGCCCACGCAAAAATAAGTGGAACAGCAAATCTCTCTCTCTCTCCCTCTCTCATCAATAAATTTTTAAAAATTGACATTTAAAAAAAATCTACTAAAGATAAATACCCGTTCTAAATTTCCACCTATTTAATATCTTCTCTCACCTTTCCCTCATCGAAATACAATTAGGCTTATTTTCATGGTTCAAATTCATGACTCGGAGAAATACATATTTTGTAATTTTGATAAGATCAGTAAGGTGCTAAAACACACACAATTCGCAGGATAAATTTTAGGGCCAGGAACGTGAAGGAGAAACCTTCTTGGGACTGTGCTTTTAAAACTCTTTTCTTCACACGAGGCGTTGCTTCCTTCCCCCGGCCCGGGAACCCACGGGGCCCTTCACTCTGGTCTTTCTAAAAAGAGAAGAGATGGCGCCTTTGCCGGGGCGACTGGCGACCGCTGAGTGTGAGCACACGTCGCTCACCCTGCTCTCCGGCGACAAGCGAGGTCGCAGATGGGGCCGAGACCCTCCAAACCTCAGCTGCTTCAGGTGCAGCCTCTCACTGGTGTTTTCCGCGAGGTGACACACCGTCCCTGCTGAGCTGCCAGATAGAAGAGGCGGTGCCCAGGGAATCTGAGTATCAGATGAACTACAAATTATTTTTTGGCCTAAGTGCGGCTGATGCAACACCGAATGACAGAGACACTGAAGCAGGAGCCGTGCAGTTTCTGAGACACACGCATACCGAAAAATCTACTCGCTGTTCGTGTGAAGTCTACGTGGAACCGGGAGCCCTGAGTTTTCGTTGGCTACATCTGGCCGCCGGAGCCCTTGGCAGCCGGGCAGTCGCCGTGGCCGCAGGAAGGCGGCTCCGGGAGGGGGGCCGGGCTCCGTGAGTCGGGGCTGGACGCCGGGCTGTGGGCTCGCACACCATCGCCTCCCGTAACCCCCGACAGCCATCTGGAGAGACGGGCGTTTACTCCCGGTCCCGCCGATGACAAAACGGAAGCCGGTGGCTTTCCCAAGGTCACCCGGGTCCTCGGGAGCAGGTTTGCTGGCTGAGCTGCCGCCATCTGGAATTCTTGGCAGCTGGAGTCACAGCTCTGCGCCCTGCCGGCCTCATGAACACACAGCGCGTGTCCCTGAGAGCCTTGGCGACTGTGAAACAACAGGCCTGGGCTTCAGTGACACGCCAGCCTCTCAAAGGCCCCTGGGAAGTCTCACTGGGGTTTGTCGGAGCTGCCTCTGCCCGGGTGGGAAGCCAGCGAGCGGGCGCAGGGACCGGCTACCGAACCCCGAGGGCCTGGCAGCCCTGGGGGCACCGCGGCCAAGAAGACGGCGGCTTCGGCCCCTGGGAAGTGTCCTCGGTAATCCCCACACAGCGTGTTCACGCGCCCGAGGGGAAGGCGGGAGCCCTGGCGTCCAGAGCCTATGCCGGTGGTGGCACTGAGAGGAGGGTGAGGTGACAGCCAGGCCAGGGGAGGGGACCACGGAAGGACACTGGAGTACTTTCCAGTCTTACTGATGTGCTTCTGGAATAGTTTTGTGTTATTTCTTAATTTTAAAAGTGGATAAGTAGAATGATTTATATATTCTTTACAAACTACAATAAAAACCTATGAATTACTCTGTTTACCAAGCATAGTCTTCAAATAACCTCTCCCTCTACAGGTTCTCAGCTGAGTAGTTTGGGCATCGCCACCCCCTGCCAACCCCAGGGCATTTAGCCACATCTGGAGACATTTTTCATTGTCACAACTTGGGGGAGGGGGTTGGGGTTGGCATCACGGGGTTGGGGTCGGGAGTGTGAGTAACATCCTGTGATGCACAGAGCAGCCCCATGGCAAAGGCCCGCCTACCACCGTGGAGGCCGAGAGATCAGCGTCGTGGCCGTCCCAGTGGGGAAGATAAACCGGGTTTGCACCCGGCGTAGGGTCGGATCTGAGTCCACACCTGCTTGGTCCGAGTTCAGTCCTGGCTCTAGCGTGTCCTAGATGTCGGACTTCGGACAAGTTATCGGACCTCTCTGCCTCAGTTTCCCCATCTGTAATGGTCGTTCCTGGGTTTAAATAAGCCAGCACGTATGGAGGACCGGGGACAGGGCCTGGAATATTCGATGCATAGTCACTTTTTTCCCTTTACGCTGGCAGAGTGTGTGAAGTGATCAGGGGAAGCGGCCTAGAACCTTTACATGTTTTCAAATAAATACACGATTCCATAGCTTGTTAAGGGAACACTGCCTCGCTTACATGATCCAAGAGTCTACGTTTTAAGCTCTAGAAAATCCTCAATCCAACATATACCAGAATTGCTGCTCATACCGATTCGTCCTCCGAAGCCCCGGGACTGTTGCTGAAACCCACGCGCAGCGAGCCTTCGGAACAAACTGTCTCCACCCGAAACATCTTCCACTGGCTGGTATCGAGCATCCGGCTATGACACGCCCAGCAGTGCAGGTTTTAAAAAGATCCCAGCTTGGTCATTACAGAGAAATTACAGAAACCATTCGTTGGCCTTAGTCTCTTCTGCATAAACAACACGATACAAGGGGGCGCAGCAGCCCCGCAGAAACAGAGGCCTCCCCGCGGGACCGCGAGCCTCCGGGCAGGCACGCTCGCCAGTCCCTCCACGCAGCCGGCCACGCTCCCCCGCCCGCGGCTCTGTGCCTGCCCACGGCACAGGGCTGGCGCGGCCAGCGGTAAGGGCTCCGACCGCACGCGGGCACCCGGGCCGGCTCCGGCCATGGCGGCGTGACGGCCAGTTTCCTGCGCCCACGGGCACACGGCAGCCCCGTCACTGAGTTCAGGCGCTGCCGCGAGGCTCTCTGTAGGCCTGGAGAGAGGCGCGTTCCTCACAGCGCCCGGCGGGCCCGGCGCCACACCGGGCCCTGGGCCAAGACAGGGGCCGCCAGGAGCAAGGGGATGACGACCGAGGACCAGAGAGGCCGCCCGGGTTCCGCCCACTGCACGCCGGGAATATCTGCGCAGAGACTGCCCACCTCTCGGCCTCTGAGAAACCAGCTTGTCCCCTGAGGTCCCTCGGAGCCACAGACCTCTGTGAGCTCCCCGGAGGGGCACGGGGCTGGAGGAAAAGGCAACCGAAAAGGCTCTGCAGAGTGTTTCCAGGGGAACCTAACTTTGAACTGGCATGAATCAGGGCATGGGGGGGGGGGCAGGAAGAAATGAGGAAAAGCTTAAGGAATTCAGTACCAGGCCTTTCGTCAGGCCCCAGTAAGGGGCATGCAAAACTGTGCATCGATTCTACAAAAACCACGGGCGAATAACAATGTTAGCACTAACATCTGTATGTCTGCTGCTCACACGGACGGCACCCAGTACGTGTTATTAAATATTAAGCTCTATGTGCCAAGCGCCATTAGTAAGGAACTGACAGGCCAGGAACCGAGGGCATGGGCTGTCTGATTCAGAGAATTTAATTACAGGCAACACGACATTTCATCCCCAAATAACGGCAGTAAAGTCCTAAGTGTCTGAGAAGGCTGCACGCTCCTCCTCCCCTTCTGTCCCGCCCAGTGACTGACCAGGGTGAGCTGGACGCGGAGAGGGAGGAGGCGTGTGTCTGAGCCTGTGTCACCGGGCGGCGTAACCTCATTTCCCATCGTCTGTTCCTCCTGTCCCCTTCAACAATCGTGTTTAGTATGCTCACAGCATGCAGATCCCCTCCCTTCTCCCCCTTTGTAAAGAATCGGGGACAAGTGACATGTGTGAATTCAAAGGAGGCCCCCTCTGGTCCTGGGGGGCGTTTGCCGGCTACCTGACTACACTTTCTGCTCTACCCACAGTCATAACCACTGAGATCTTCCTGCACCTCATTTCAGAACAATGGTCCCTGTCACCGCTCAGGTTACTGATGTCACTGAAAAGACACAGGCCAGCCCGGGGGCTGCTAAGGGCCAGGCTGGCCTCAGATGACCGTTCCTGTGAGCAGAAACAGAACTGCCCCCAGCAGGCGGCTCCCGGCCTCCTGCTCTGCAGCCAGTCGCCCAGGCAAGAGCTGAGCCGGGGGAGTCGCCACAGAAATCGAGCGCATTGCCAGGAAACGTCCCATTGATCGACGGGGCTTCCTCGGCTGCACTGACCTTCCTGGTCCTTCCTGGGGAAATGAGCCGGCAGGGAAGTGGGGACGGGAGACTCTTCAAGGGAGACTTAATTCTGCATCTAATCAGATAAGAGGAAGGTTAAGAAGTCATTAATGAAAAATGACAAATTTTCCTGGGGACTAGATTAATGAGCGCTGCCGTCCCAGGGGAGATGTCGAAGTACTAAAAGGAAAGGAAATTACAGGAACTAATTTACTTTTTTTTTTTTTTTTAAGTCTTATTTTTATTCAAAGAGCACTTCGGCTTAAAAATAGAGCACAGACGTAAGAAAGTCATTTGTAACAACCAGGAGAGATGGCTCTCTGTTTCTTTTCTTAGACACTCTGGTTTCCAAGGCTGTCGTCCAGATTCACCGACCGTGAGCCCTACCTGGGAGGTGCCGGGAACTCAGCGGCGTTGGTCCCCAGCCCCCGTCCTCTGTGGCGGGGCATCTAAAACGCCAGTGGGCCCTGGCCCCTTCTAGAGATGGTGTTACAAAGCAGATTCTCAGGTCTGGGGTGGGGAGGGGCCTGCATCTGAGTTTTAACACGTGCGGGGCGATGCTGGGGTGAATTACTGCACCCACACTAGGGCTGGGCCCTGCTCTCAGCTCTTTAAACACATTAGCTCTATGCATTCTCCGAGTAGTCCCATCCGGTAGACAAGGTTGGTTTGCTTTTCACACATAATTCCTCCCCTCCGTCCAGTGTTCTCCGTGGCATATCTAGGTCACATGCCTTAGCCTGACGTTCCCAGTGTGGGCCTTTGAGGACTCATCACATGTGTTTTCTCCTCCAGGAAGCCCTCCTGGCCTAGTAAACCTGAACAAGGTAGCTCTCCTACACCCAACACACACTCCTATCTACTTGTACTAGATGCATTGGTTATCTATTGCTTTGTAAAAAGTGCACCCCAAAACATAATGGCTCAGAACAACAAGAAACGCTTATAATCCCTGATAGTTTCTGGGGTCAAGAAGTCAGGCCTGACATGACTAAGAGATTCTGGCTTGGGGTCTCTTGGGAGGTTGGCATCAAGTTGTCATCTGGGACTTGACCGGGGCTGGAGGGTCTTTCTCCATGGTGGCCTCTCATGTGGCTGCGGATCCCAATTCCTCTTCTCAGGGCCTCTCTCAGGGCAGCTTGAATGCCCTCATGATGTGGCACTTGGCCTTCCCGGGGATGAGAGAGAATGGAGGGGGGGAGAGGAGGGAGGAGGGGGAGAGGAGGGAGGGGGGAGCGAGGCAGGAGCTATAACTGCTATGGCCTTGCCTCAGGAGGCTCATAGCATCATTTCCAACCACTCAATTTACAAAAGTGAATCACTAAGTCCTGCCCACATTCCAGAGTTAGAGGAATTAGCGTCCCGTGTTTGTAGGGAGGATTTTCAAAGACATTTTGAAATCACCATCCTGCACCAGGCTGCATTTTCCAAACAGCTGTAGCAACATCTCCTATGCCCCGTGCTCTTCCAGAGCATAGCCACTGCCTCACCAAGAGGTAAAATCAAATTCCTCCCTTGATCCGACAGGGCTACTCGCTTGCTTGTGACCAACAGAATGTGGTAGAAATGACGCATGACTTTCAAGGCAAGGTCATAGGGGCGGAGAGCCTTTGCCCCACGAGCTAGGACACTTACTTCTGGAGCCCTAAAGGACCGGCGAAGAAAATCCTACCACCGCCTTGAGGCTGCTGTGCCACGGGGGAGCCCAGGCTGCGTGGAGAGGGGCTCCAGGTGACGGCCCAGCTGATGACCCCGCCAACGGCTGGAGCAGAGGGTCAACGCCCCTGTATCCGCCTCCAGCTCAGGGGCCTTCCCGCTGAGCACCAGGCATCCTGAAGCAGAGCCTGGCCGCTCCCACGGACCCACAGGCACAGCAGAACGATTGTTGTAAGCCACTACATTTTGGGGGAATTTGTTACACAGCATTTAGTAACCGGAACACATATTGCATTATAATTGCCTTTCTACGCTCTCTCTCTCTTCCTCTCCCATTAGACTGTTAGACTGTGAGCTCTTCTAGGGTGTGGGGCTGTGTCTTACTTCTTATGAAGCCCGCACCCAGCATGGGGCCTGGCACGCGATATACGCTCAATAAATGGTTGTTAACTGAAGGACGAACCACTAAGAGTTTGTGGAGTTTTGCTGGTGTCGTTCCCTTTGGCTGGAATTCACGAGGCCGGTTGGTTTGAAGTCCTATAGTGAAGTGAGCACTGTCGGAGGTCCGGCTCAAATCCCTGTCTCTTGTATTTTGTTTGTTGTATTTTCTGCCCCCACTCTTTTGACCTAAATTCACCCTGAAAGCATTTAATCAGGGACTCTTTCTGTTGCTGTGCCAATACTTGCATGCCATTAGCATAAATAAATAGTAATAATCATCGTGAAGTGACTGTGACCACAAAACTAAAGATCCTTATGTTTAATTTTGGTTTTAGGTTGTTAAGTGTTTGGAAAGCAAGTTCAGACTCATGAGCTGACTTCACCGTCTCAATTCTAAACATACTGGCTGGAAGATATGTTTAAAAACTTAAATCTTTCTCAGTCGCATTCAGAGAGGTTGAATGCGTTTCATCTTCATGTTAATAAATGTATACAGACAAAGGGGATTAGCTGCGTGTTTATTAACACCTTGTCTATCTTCCTATATAAATGCAGGTTATATTTAAACACGTCTGGATGTGAGAAAATGGTCCCCAAGCTGGTGCAAATAGACATTTCCGCCATCATATTCTCAGGTGCCCTCCTGCTGGTCCAGCACTTTCAGTTACTATTTTATTGGCTTTAATATCACTGGATGTCTCCACATTAATACTCATATATTCATATGAATATTAATTCATCGATATGAATATTTAATGTTTATTTGTATAACTGGCTCCAGCCTCGGAAGTAAATGCTTTAGTTGCTACTTAACCTGTCCCCACCCCCCAGCCTCCCTTTCCCTCTGTATTTACCTGCAAAGACAATTACCTACAAACAGCACCCAGTTCTGTCTCATTACCTCATGATTAACGTAACTCTCCCCGATTTTACAAGTGCCAATCGAGCCTCAAAAAGCAAACAAAATGCCAATCGAACCTGATCCACAGTTGTTTGTCATCGGTTCCTGTTAGAAAACTGTCCCTTCGAACCCAAAGAGTTTATGCGCCAGGGTGTCGGCACAGCGGATACAGTCTCACACGCATGATGGAAGGGGCAGGATTTTTTGTTTCCAGGATTAAACACATATTTGCAGGTTTAAACAGGACCCAGAGGCTCACAGCACCCCAACTGTCTGGGATGTAACTGCAAAATCACTGTGTGTACCAGGAACCAGAAGAGTCTCCGCTTTGATGAGAAAAGACCAGTGACACAAGCCAACGCTGAGGGGACAACAATGTCGGAATTATCGAACAAGATCTTAAAGTGGCCACCACTGAAATGCTTCAAGGAGCAATGACAAAGACACACGCCTGAAGTTATGACAAGTGGGAAGTCTCGGCAGGCAGACGGGAGATCCACAGAGGAGCCAACGGGACATTCTGGAACTGGAAATGCACCAACCCAAATAAGAAACTCGCTGGACGGGCCGGACAGAGTGGGGAGAACAGAGGGAAGACTCAGCGGCTTGAAGACAGGGCGACAGAAATCAGCCACTGGAACGAGAGAGACGAGGCGGGAAGCCAGTCCTTCGGGCGACTCAGTGGGATAGCCCCGGGGTTCCCGGTTCCCAGAAAGCATGAAGCCGGGCACGCTCTCCCAGGCAGATGCGAGCGGAAGAGCCCTGCATTTCCAGCAGAATCCCTGTGGCGGAGTTACCCTCTCCTCTGAGCAATCAATTGGTGATTCTAGAAACCCTCTGGAGGCAACATTGCTAAAATGCCTTTTGCTGCTTAAAAGCGGCAGAGGAGCCAGTCGCCGAAGGGATGGAGCCTCTCTGGCTCCTGGCTCACTGGCTTGTGCCCACTGGCTCCTAACACGGGCCACGGGGTCGGTCGCCAGGCTTTTTCCATACCAGCTGTCATTCGGGACACCAGGCTATGGCACGAGGATGCTATAGATCTGGGTAAACACATTCCGGAGGGAGGGGAAACAGTATCGCGCAATGAATTCATTCTTTCCACAAATGCTGTGAGTGCTGCAGGGTGTGCTCAGCTCTGCTCAGTGGATACGAGCGGGAGCCCTGGACAGAGCCCCGAAATCGGTTCAGATCCCAGTGACGTGGGGCAGGAGGGGTGGAGAGAGGGCGATAAACAACCCGCACGGAACATTAAATAAATTAGTACATTAGAAAGTGAGAGTCCTCCGGCCAACAAGGAAAGGGTAGAATAGTGTAAGGGGGTGGGGAGAGAGCGGGGGTCGAATGTGGGGCCGGAGGCGGTAAGTCACTGTGAGCACAGACGGTGACCCATTAGCAGAGCAAGGGAAGCCCTTTAGGAAGGCGCTGAGGCCGCAGGGATGGATTCCGAGCTCGGGGCTGACGCGAGGCGACAGGCGACAGGAGTGCCTCGGGAGTGGGGCCTGGGGCTGAAGACTTGGCTGGATTTCTCACCCAGGGATGCCCTGAGGCCTTCCATCCTCTGAACGTACAAGAGGGCAGAGTGAGGACTGGAGGGGGATCAATAATCAATCGCCCTTTCCTCGGCCGTAGCTCTTGCCCCGCTCTCAGTCCCGTTAGTTTTGTTCACAAGGGGAGGCTGGGTTCCAATTCTAATAAGAAACTGTCAGAGTTTGTTGAAAAATGGATTTTCTGAAAATTAAGAATACATTTTACATTTCAGTCTCTCTTTATTATAAGAATATTAGCTACCAAACAAAAAAACCCCAAAACCCCACCCCATCATAGTACTAAAAAGTAGGCTCCTCAATATTCAGACAAATCCCACGAGACGCTCCCGTGAAGGGCACACAGCGGGTCCCACAGGGTTATCGTCTCCGCGGCTTCCCACCTGGAACTCCCTGCTCGCCACAGCTCACTGCCCCCCAGGCGCGTGCACACACACACACGCACACGCGCGCACACACACACACCACACGCACACACACACGCACGCACACACAGCCTTGCGCACAGATGGGCACACACGTGCCAACAGTGTCGACATCTGCAGATTTGAGGGTTTTCCCCCCAACACTCATAGAATTGAAGACAAAGTCCAGTAAAGTCTACAACCTCTATCTCCACAGATTAAAACTGAATTCGCTTAAAACAACAATAACAAAAAAAACCCACTTGCCACGAGCAACTTGCCTGAAAAAGTTCACCACTTAGATTTTCAAGGTTCATAGCTACAGGCAAATAAAATCAGCAAAGCTGGAAAACAACTCTGTGTGCTCCACGCGAGCCTATCTGGTGCGGATTGATTTACGTAAAGAATTCTTTCCCAAGTATTTACAATAGAACCAAACATTAATTTGAATCCCATCCACTTATACTTTGTAACAATGCAAACAGAAGCCAGGCCGACATGTGTGGCTATCCAACAGGAGGGAATTAGTAATGGGATGAAACACCGTCTTCAGAACCACGGCTGCGCAAAAGCGAATGCACCCTGCAAACACCCGTGTGACCTCGGTGTCCTTGCCTGGGAGCAGCATGTTCCTCCAACAGGCAAGATGGGCATCACCAAGGAAACAGAAATGCAACCAAATGGGAAGCTGGGCAGCCCATAAATCAGCTTGACGCCTGCTGATGAGAGGTCAGATGGTGCCAGGAGGAGGCTGTTTCTCATCAAGGTCGAATCTGCCTGTGAGCTGTTCTCTCCCCGGGAGAAGCGCTGAGCAGAAGGCGCCCAGAGGCGCAGGGCTGCTCCCTCCTCCAGGGTGCTGGGGTGCACCTGGAGCCCACACCCACTTCTCTGACAGCCTGGGATGCCGTATGTGCTCGGGGCTGGAAGAAAGGGTTTAACGGCACTCATGTATGAGGAGAGTGTTGCCAAAATGCTAGAAAAAGTTTTTGGGAATTTAACTATAAATTACGTTGATGCTAACAAAGGCAGAGGGGAGGGGCTCCCTCTGTTTCCTTTGTTACTAATCTAGATGGTCTGCACCCAGTCAGACACAGAGGCGCTGGGCCCAGTGGAACTGGGGGAGTCCGAAAGCGAGGCCCAGAGACACTCAAACTAGCCCATGTGGACAGGGCAGGGCGGGGCTGGAGTGCGGGAGCTGGCTCTGGGGGCCACTTAGGTAGCAGGGCTCTACAGCAGGACCGGTAGTCTCCGGGAGGGTCAGAGGCCAAGCCTGTGTGTTAAGTGAATGAATAAAGTCAAGAAAATCCCAAGGCCATAGCTGGGACCCAAGGAGCTAGGCAGGAGCCCGGGGAGGAGCTCAGGCAAGAATGGAAGGCACGCGGAGGCAGGGACAGACCAGCAGGGGCGCGGGCCTGCAGGTCACGGCGCGTCTGGGGGCCTGGGAGGGGAAGTCGCCTCTCCTCTGCCCTATGTCTGCGCCGTGGCAGAAGGCCGCCCGACCGGTTCCGGCTGACCAGGCCTCAGAGGGGCTGCCGAGGACCCGTTAATTCTCAGGCCGCAGTGATGTACAGGGGCCCGCACCCGGCCACCAGAGCTCTCCCTGGGAACGTGCCCTGAAAGTCCAATATTTTAAACTGTACTTTATCATATTTCCAGCCCGTGTCTTTCAAAACTCCGCCTCTGTCGCTCGCACACCTGTTCTGCTCGCCTCCTTGGATGGGAGGGAGACAAGGGCCACGGGCCCACCGACTGCGCTTGCGAAAAATCGATCCCGTCCAGCTTGATACAGACGATCGTTCCGGCAGTGAGACTACAGCACGCCCTTTATATACTAATTTAAATATGGACTGAAATCCCCCAAGGGGGTATCTGGACACTTCTCATTTCTGCAGCCCCAAGCACACTTGATAACAGCAAATGAGCCTCGCAATTCGGCGCGATGCTGCGGTTACCCTGCTGATGACCCCACTCCTGTCTTCCCGAGCACTGTGTTCTGCCAACGTCCTCACAGGCCTGGGCTCCCGCGGGACCCGGCTGAAATGTTTGCACAACCCAACGGGCACACTTGTTCTGCGTCTCAAGCTCCTGGTGGTCACGACAGTCCGCTCCCTGCCAGTCCGCACACTCGGGAACCCGCAGCGTGCACCTCCAGCCCCAGCGACGTTGCTCAGCCCAGCCAGCTCCCGGGAACCGCATGGAATAGTCTTGGTTCTTCGGCGCGATGCCTCCCCCAGGCCTGTGTCTTTCACACAGTACAGGTGAAAATCATATTTTAAACCCACAATGAGCTCTTTATCTTAAACTCTCACCCGAGGATATGTTTATTGATTTTTTGGGGGGGGGGAGAAACATCGACTGGTTGCCTCCTGTAAGCGCCCTGACAGGGGATAGAACCTGCAACGTGGGTTTATGCCCTGACCAGGAATCAAACCCGTGACCTTTTGGCTTATAGGGTGATGCTCCAACCATCCGAGCCCCCGGGCCAGGGCCACAGTGAGCTCTTTCTGATGCTCAAACACTCTAGTCTCTGTCCTGGAGTCAAGCACACGCTTGAACACTGACTCCTGCCAGAGCTAAGAGGCCACTCGCTCCAACCACTTGGCAGAACGACCTTTCTCACCTCAAAAAACACCTCAAATTCCCAAAGTCCCTACTGGTGGCTCAAATTCTAAAGGTCCCAACACAGTCACCAACCCACGGCCACGTCTCCTCTTCGGGAGTCTGTGCCTCTCCTTCAGTGTCACCCCAGCGCAGCCACTCGATAGACACATCAGATTGGGGGGTGGACACAGCGAGCGGCTGGCCGTCCACAGGTACGTCTTTACCCACCTCCTCCTGGGAAGGGCTGCCAACCTCTCTGTCCCCAGGGAGGGGACGCCGTCTAGTTCAGACATGCTTGTCTCTCTACTGCTCCATGCTCCGTTGACAGGATTTAAACAAACAAAAAGTGACATCCAGCTAAAGCTAGATTTGGGGGGCTGCCAGGAGCTCACATCCCTCCAGCTCTGACAAGACTCCTCCCTCGTCTGGCAAAGGAGATGGTCACACGCTTAGACCCAGACACTAGCGGGTGATGCCTCTGTCCCAGAAAGACTTCTCACCTCATGGTGGAGTCGTAGGCTCGGGTGGGAATAAACCAATGACGGAAGCAAGGCAGGGTGCTGCCGGGGCTCTCGGAGGACAGCTGTGAGAGGCCTCATCCCTCGGCCCTCTGTCCCCCAGCACATGTCTGCACCATGCACCCTCTTGCTGCAGGAGGCAGACGCCCCACAACAGCCTTGAGTTCTCAGGCTCAACTTCACCAGTGAAACGGCTTTCAAACCTCCCGCCGGGGAAGCCCCAGAAATGCTCCGGTTGGGTCCGGTCCCACTCCTCTGAGGTAGTTTTCCGCAGTGATCCCGCCTCCTGCTTTAACTTTCTCCCTGACTTCCTAGCACAGTTCTCCCTCCGCATCTCCCCCACCTGCCCACCCTGCTCCACTGTCCGGTCCATGGCGTCCAGGCTTTCCCGACAGACAGGGAGGCGTGCCAGAGGCAGAGCAGGGAGAGCACAGGAGCGGAGACGGGACAGGACAGGGGCACCAGGAGAGCCCGGTCCTCCGTGGGAGCTGAGGCCTGGAGCCGAGGGTGGGGAAAGCAGCTGACGGGAGCACTAGGTCCCTGTGTTCAGGTGATGGGTCCCAGACTGGGACATGCAAACAATAGGTACTCAATAAATATTTACTGCACCAAATTGAAGGGCATTGTGCTGTTGGAATGTGCTTTTCACGATGTTGGGTGCAGGTGAGGAGGCACCGGGAAGGGCTCCGAACACCCCCAAGTCCAGGGTAGAAGCCTTTCCTGGCACCCACCTAGGTGGAGGCCGAGCCCTGCGCACACTGACCCAACACGAAGGTGGGTGACCGCATCCCAACGTTTCCTCTTGCTAATCCTGCCTCTGGTTGGAGACATGGGAACAGGGTCTGTTCCTTTCGACCCGTACAGTGTGGCTCAGTGGTTGAGTGTGATCCCCTGCACTGAAGGTCACCCGTCCGATTCCAGGTCAGAGCACACGCCCAAGTTGTGGGCTCCATCCCCAGCTGGGGGCGTGCAAGAGGCAGCCAATAGCTGTTGGTGTTTCTCTCTCATCTCTCATTGATGTTTCAACATCTCTCTTTCTCCCTTCCTCTCTCTAAAAATCAATAAAAACATATTTTTTAAAAATAATAATCTGTTCGTTTCGGTTAGAGAAGTGGGCAGCTGGGATGTCCACTGTACAGGAACAATCACATACCCACAAGCACCCCAATTATCCTGGCGAAAGTGACTGAAGGGAAAGCAGCCACTCGATTTGGCACGTGAAGCTTTCCAGTGAGAGACGACACACAGCCGTGGAAGGGACGGCAGGCCAGCCAGATGCCTCCCTCCCACGCTGCCCTGGCCCACTTGGAACGGCCCCCGGTCAGCTCACGGTCAACTGTCCGCTCCCCGCGTGGCCCATTCCTGGGATAGCTGGGGCACAGAGCTCTCTCCCACTAGACTGCGGCTGAGTTTAAAGATGGGTCCCAGTCACCTTCCTTTCCTTTCCCCTTGACCCCAGCTCCTCTGGGCCCAGAGCCTGCAGAGGCTCTCACTGTCCATGTGTCCATCACTGGGTACCCTCTGTGACAGCCAGTGTCCTTGTCTGACCACTGCTGGGTACCTTCTGTGACAGCTGGTGTCCTTGTCTGACCGGTTGGGTCCCCCTTTCTTTGGGTAACAGAAACACACACTCAGGGGTGGCTGTGGGACCTGGACAAGGTCACTACGGGACTCTTCCCCATCCAGGGTGACAGTGCAGTTAATGGTGTTCTGGGAAAGGTTTAACAAGCAGCTCTGCAGGGGGGAAAAGCCCTGATTTATAGCTTTGGCGATTTCTGAGGTATAAATACTCCCACTGTGGTCAATGTCCAGCTGCTAACTTGCAGTCACTGAGCAGCGTCAGGCACCGTTTCTACTGTGCCACACAGTCAACCGTCAACCAAAACAACCTCCCGAGCAGAGATCAGAGAGAAATGCACTAAACTTTGTTTAATAATATAACATAGTGTCAGTTTATAATGGCTGCGTTTAATAACCGACTTGGAAATTTGCTGACACCTCAGCACCTGGCTCTGGTGGCTACAGCCGGGCTATAGAAACAGCTCGTGACTCAGACTGGGCCAGGTGCTGGAGCAGGGGCAGGGGTGGTGATACCCCTTCTCCTCCTGATGGCAGAAGAGATGGAGAGTTCCGAGCTGCTAGCAGCCACCCTTGGCACGGAAAACCCACCTGCAGCAGGGAAGCAGCAGGGGCATCCACATGGAGAAGTGACAAAGTGGGGCCTCTGCCAGCTTCCCAGCTCTTGTCACCGTGGACGCTGGCCCTCGTCGCCCTCCCTGCAGCTTAGTTTGTGAGCTAACCAAGTCCTGATTTGCGCTTACGCGAGCTGGGCACCAGCCCCAGGCAACGGGGAGTCACGGCCAACTTGCCCTCCCCAGGACTCCCTGCCCTCTGAGGCCCGGCTGACACGCTCTCTGAAGCGCCGTGACTGGTTGATATAACTTTCTTCCCCTCTGAAATCCTACAATACTCAGGTCTCCGCCCTATCACTTAGGGAAGAGTCACTGTCTTAGTTTTCCCCCGTGTGTGATTCTTGGTTTCATGGCTGAAATGAGATTAGAGATCAAAACAGGTTTGGGCTCATTAAATAATTATGACTTGGAAACAGCAAAATGCCATGGATGAGTCCAGCTGGGTCTTCCAAGTACCCTCTCCCCGTAGGTTACGGAAAACTATCTTCAGGGTCCAGCTGGATAGTCCGTGGGGTACAAGGGCTCGTGCCAGGCCCAGAATGGCAGCCTCATTCATTCGGCCATTAGAGAGAGGGGCCCGCTGTACCGGGATGGTGCTGACAGCCAGCTCCAAGAGGGTGGCCTCATGAAATGTCACTGCCCCGGGGAGTTCACATTCCTGACAGCAATGAGATGGTCCTGCCAGAGACAGATGCCAGGGGACACGGGGAGGGGGTGGCACAGCGTTCCAGGGCTGGAAGGGAGCAAGCCCTGGGTTTATAAACGGAGAAGGCCCATTGTCACGGACATCGGGTCCTTAGCTCAGTGCTCATCACAGGTCTCTATAGTGCACCTGGCAGGTGCCTCTGTGGACGGCATCGCTTCATTCCCTGAATGTGGAGATCCCTCTTTTAATTCCATAAAGATTGTAAGCCTCACACCCCGTTACTTGGATGCAGTGACATGAGTTTTCAAATTCCCATCTTTGCTAGCGATGCTCGGGTCCGGGGCCCCGGCCTGCATGGTTATGCGTGGAGCATGAAAATGACCTCCAAATGCAATGCCAGCCAGACACGTTGGCCTCTAAACCAAACCTCACTCTGAAAAATTACTGTTGAATTTATACAGCTCCTTTCTTCCCACTGAAAGAGAACTGCTGGCACACGGAAGCCACGCTCACAAAACACAGGATGCTTAGCTGTGGAGTCCGCTCAGAGGACTGCAAACTAACATGTCACATTAAGGTGTCTGTCACAAGATGCTCCTGAAGTGAGAAGTGATGAATTCTGATGATAAAGGGGTGGTTAAGTATAAAATTCATACCCGGGAGTATGCGTTACTGTACCATGTGTGGCCCAAGATCACCCACAATGAGCAGAAAGTGAACGCTGGCTCGTGTCCCTAGTTCTGGGAATGGGGTAGGCCTGGCGTTGGCACTGGGACCAATGTTAAGGGGACCAGCCTGTCAGTGTGCCTGGGGCTGCCCTGATTTTAGAGCCAGAAGTCACACATCCTGGGAAGGTGGGTGGCCCTCAAGTCCCTCTGGGGCAAACAGCAGCCACTTGGGAGCCAGAGGCCGGTGTGGGGAGGGTCTTAAAGGGATGAGCCTCCGCCTCGCCCCTCCCCCGTGCGCAGAACACCTGGTTCCCACTGACCGGGCCAGTTCAAAACGTTCTTTTTCCTTCCCAAAGTCTGTGCTTCTGTTGTTTTACACACCACTTATCTCCCTCCCTCTGCCCATCTAGCCCTGTGAGCCTCTCCCTCCGTTCACAAGCACACCTTGGGCCCTGCACTCCTTTATCTAGTCTACAGTCTCTCCTTCTGAAACGAACCCCGCTGTTCAGTCACACTCTGAGGGTCACCTCATTAGAGAGCCTCTGACGCACTCCTGCCAGCACCCAGGATGGCGACACCCTGCGTTCCTGCCTCTCCAGGGATCTATCTGACATGGACTCTGAATGTCGGAAGGATTTTAAAGGACATCTGAACAGCTCCTCCTGCAATGCAAACATCCCGAGGCCATCTGCCTCTGCTGCCCCCGGAGAGCTGCAGCCATTGGGGGTCTGTGCACGTCTTCGGTGGATTTCCCCAGATCCCAGCCCCTTCCTTCTGAGGTTGAGATACATCTAGTTCCTTACCCATGTACTCTCCTTAAAGCACTGACACAGCCCTGGTGTCCCCCCCCCACCCCAGGGTGGCCCCTCCCAGGCTCCTCCACCAGCTGCCCCGCCCCTTCCAGGTTCCCAGAGCTCCCAGTAAGGCGTGCTTGGCCGCCTGTCCCACACTCGGCTAAGTGCAGATCACACCAAGACTACCTGATGCTTTTATAGCACATTACAACTCATTTCCCTCAAAAATGAGGGAAAAACAAATGAAGACAGAGCCCCAGTCAACCACGGTGGCCAGGCCAGCCCAGGAAGCCAGGACTCCAGGTTCTAGATTTGGTTTTGTTACGGGAGCACCAGGGCAGGCCCCCTCCATGGCCCTAGAAACAGGACACCCCGGTCGACTCTATGGAAACAGCTGCCTGGGAGCTATCGGGGGCCAGAGAAAAGCCATCCCACTTGGGCTCTGCAAAGATGAGGCTACGGAATCTGAGATGGGAGGGTGGGGTGGGAGCTATTTTAAAACATGCTGATAAAACACCAAAGCATTTCTAGGATTTTTTCTTCTTCAAAACAAACTGTGGGGGTGGGGAATGCCTTTAATCCACTCTCTCCCGCTTTCTGGAGCCCTGGGATGGGACCTGAGAAGGAATACCTCACAGTGCTTGAAAACGTCTCGTGTCCCACCTGGACCCGGGATAAACTCTAACACAGGAAAAGGGGAATACTTTTTGTGGTTCCTTCGAATTCCCTCTGCTTTGGAGCTTGGTTCTATGAAACCCAGTTCCCCTTCCTCCAAACTGTGCTATCTAAATTCTATCTCCTGTATCCTAACACCCAACCCTAGGCTAAGGCAGTGGTCTTCAAATGTTTTGTTTTTAAATTGATTTTAGAGAGAGAGGAAGGGGGAGGGGGGGGAAACATCGATTTGTTGTTCCACCCATTTCAGGCATCATTGGTTGATTCCAGTATGTGCCCTGACCGGGGCTCGAACCCACAACCTTGGCATATCAGATGACATTCTAATCAACTGAGCTACCTGGCCAGGGCCCAAATGTTTTTTGATTGTTTAAATAAAATATGCACCCTTAGCACATGCAAATTTTGCACACATAAAAATTTGTTTTATCTGATAAAGTTTCTAATTTGTTTTATCTGATAAAGTTTCTTTTGTCTTACCATCTGCATAATAAAAGAAACATAAATGAGGACCTCTGAGGTCTTCTTCCTGCACCCTAAGGGCTCCTCCTGTTCACCTCCTGGGGACACCAACCGGCTTTGAAGACCACACACAATTGCCTTAAGAAGTCACAAGACATCCAGGTCGAACTTATAACCTAACTTGAAAGCCGTAACTTAAGTCACAGGTGAAATGTAATGCTTACAAAAACAAATGGGCACCTTGGCTCAGAATTAATTTATTTATAAGCCAATCGACCCTAAGACGCCCTGTGCACGGCAAGACTTGGCTCAGACAATCCAGTTTCACACTTGTTTTCCTAAATCCGCTGTTTCTTTGATAACCTATTTGAGATTTGGAGCGGTTACGCTCCCTCGTTCATAAGGTCATTCCTTGTGTGAAGGATCTCAGATATATGTTCTACCATGAGTAAAGCATTTACTTGCATATGTATCTACACACAGACATTTCAGAAGCATAAACGGATCATAATTCACAAAAACAAGGCATGCTATGCCATACCTGTATTACTCTTATTTTAAAAAAATATGTTTTTACTGATTTTAGAGAAAGAGGAAGAGAGAGGGAGGGAGAGATAAAAGCATTAATGATGACAGTCGTCAATCGGCTGCCTCCTGGGGATCGAGACAGAAACCAGGGCATGTGCCCTGACTGGGAATCGAACTGGTGACCTCTTGGTTCATGGGTTGATGCTCAACCAACTGAGCCACACCGGCCGGGCTCTGTATTACTCTTTTTAAAAACTTTTAAAAGGCCCAGTGTTGCCCGGCCGGGCGTGGCTCAGCAGTTGAGCGTCTACCTAGGATCCAGGCAATCGGGGTTCGATTCCTGGTCAGGGCACATGCCGGGTTGCAGGCTCGATCAATGACTCTCTCATCATTGATGTTTCTATCTCTCTCTGCCCCTCTCCTTTCCTCTCTCTGAAATCAATAAAGATATATAAAATAATAAATAAATAAATAAATAAATAAATAAAAGGCCCAGTGTCCTCACCTATCACTCACTGAATCAGCTGCGTAAGATGAGACCGTCTGGATATTCAGATGCTTCCAATCACCAGGTCTATCAGGCGCGCGGCCACAGGACTTCCCGATTGAGCTAATCGCGCTGATGTAATCAGGCCGCAATCCCAATACTTCCCCCCCTAAATAAATAACAAGGTGTTGGCACAAAGGGCTAATTCTGTGACAAGCTTTGTGTGGAAAAGGGAGGCAAAGTAAAAGTCGAATTCTAAATACAATCACTTCCCTAGGACCTGGGCGGGAGCGGAACACTGGTTATGAAGAGAAGACGCTGGATGCGAGCGGAGCTGGGGGGACGCGCTGACACTCGGGTGAAAAACCCCGGGGGCGGGCACAGGCAGCTAGCTGCCCCTGCGAGGACTCCCTCCCCACGACCTCCTCAGCAGAGCAAGTGGGGGACCAGAAGACTGGATCCCCATGTGGCCACGGAGGTTGTGACTAAGGCCTGAGCGCTGCATCCCCGTAGGCCACTCCCGGCCTATCCCCAGGTCACCTCCGGAGCCGCCTCCTCCCTGTGCTGAGCCAGCCGGCCTGAGCATGTCCTGCCTGCAAATCTAAGCAAAATAAAATAAAGCCACCCAGATGACATGCTTTCAGGTTGTTTTCATGGTGTGAGCTCCTGCCTTTCACTAAAAAAAGCCTCTGCTCCACGGGTTGTGCTGGGAACCGCATTTGGTCTCTGTTCTCAACGCCCCGGGGCTGGCAACTGCTCTGGACCTGCTGCTACAACACCAGGCTCTTCGCAGACGCTGAGAGAAAAAGGGACGTCAGGCTCTGCCGGTGCCAAGGGCGATGCCCGACCGAGCCTGCGGGAAACGATTCTGCCGTTTTGTTCTTAAAAAGAATCAGTTGCAAACGATGAACGCTGCTGATTTCTGAGCCTCAGGGCGATTCACACACCAGCAGACAATTAACCCAGGAAGAGTGCGCATCTTAACCTGGGGGAGGCGGCGCCTGGAAGCAGGCGGGAGGGGCCGCCACCTCTGACTCCGAGGCCCCCAAAGCCTCCCCCCAGCCTGTCTTTCACCCTTGTTGTGGGTCGCTCCGGGTCTAAGGAAAGCCATCAACTACAGAGAGGAGCGGAAGGAGGGAGAGGAGAGCTGCCCGCTGCCTGCCGCCTGCTGGGTACCAGTCCCGAGACCCTGGGGCAGGGCGGGTGAGCGCCCGAGGCTGCCGGGCTCAGCTCAGGGAGGAGCCGCGATCCAGTCCCGGACGCACCACTTCCCCTCGCCCAGGGCTCCCTTCAGGAGCCAGGCCAGCTCCTCGGGAGAGGGCGGCCGCCCCCTTCCCTCCTCAGGTGGCGAGAGTCGCGCTGCTCTGCTCAGCCCAGGGCCCGGGAGCCTCCCTCGGGGCAGGAGGCACAGGGGATGTGCCTGGGTGGGTGCCCCTGATGGACCTGCTCCTGCACCTTCGGTAAAATGAGACTGCGGGCCCTTCACTGTGGGGGAAATGCCACGAGTCTTGGAGAGTTCGTTCTTGAGTTTCATTTGGAACGACTAGTAATTTAATTAATTTGTGATGGATAAAAATACACCTTGTTTTCAGAACTTGTTACCCATCTAGCACGTCGGCTAGAGTGCCTCCAGAAGATTACTGCCAGGATCCCGCCAGACCTGGCGCGTCTCTGCCGCCTACTCAAAGCCAAGCACAGCCCTCTCAGGAGCTCCCGCCTAAAGTGCTGCCTCTTACGTCTCGACTCCAAATCAGAATCCCAGGTTTTTCCTTGGTTAATCCCCACCCGAGGGTATTTTTTCCATTGATTTTTAGAGAGAGTGGGGGGGGAAGAGAGAGAGAAACATCCGTGTGAGAGAGACACATTGATTGGTTGCCTTGTGGAACAAACCTCGACCAGGCCGGGGATCGAACCTGCAACCCAGATGCGGGATCAAACCTGAGACCCTTCTGTGCGTGGGCCGACGCTCTAACCACTCGGCAACAACGTCCAGAGCTGCGGAGCCCACTTTTTAACCATGTGTTTGAAATCTGGGAGGGGTCGTGACAGTGAAAACACAGATCGGAGAGAAACAAGCTGGCGGCGCCTCCCGCAACCGCATCAAAACCACAACTAAAACCCAGAGCCACCCTCACGCAGGGCCTCCTGAGACCCGGCTGACAGAAGCCCCACAGCCAGGGACGTGAAGCAGCACCGAGAGGGTAGGAGGGGAGACGCCGCCGCGGCCCAGGGCCCACACCCGGTGCCGCGGAGTAAACCCCCGGGCGGCGGGGGCTTCCCGGAGGAGCAGGGGTCCCAGCCCCCCAGCAGGCCCCCCGCCCAGGGCTCAGGCCCGGGAAGAGACGTCCCCACAACTCCGGGCTGTGAACCCAGCGGGGACTGTCGCTGAGGGTCGCGGAGGCTGCGGGAGCCCCAGCAGCTCCTCTCAAGGGCCCGGCATGGACTCACTCGGACGCTCCCTCTGAGCCCAGCGCTGGGCAGCAGCCGGAAAGGACCCGGGACACTCGGGGGGAACTAACCTGCCTGAGATCCGGGCGAGAGGCGGAGGGGCGGCTTCCTCCCGGGCAGAAGGGCTGGCGGAGGCCATGGCTCCTTTGGCGCGTCCTCCCCGCACACAGCCAGCAGGCAGGTGCCATATTTGAATCTCCAGCACCTGACTCACCCTTGGCCCCGCCCCGTGATTCCCGGAGGCCCCGCCCCTCCCCACCTGCAGCTCATCCGGGCCATTTCCAGGGGCTTTTCTGTGCAAGTGGCCTCCAGAGCCTCATGCTTAGGACTTTCCTAAATTCTCTCAAACAAGCAGCAGCGGGCCCCATAGGGCTTGATAAGCGGCCCCAGGCCTGGCACTAGCGGCAGCTGCACTGGCTCATAGCTTGGCCTCTCCTGGGCACCTCCAAGCCCAGCACAAGGAGCAGCCAACTACGGTTTGCTGAATAGCTCATGCTGGGGGGCCCTGGGCAAGGCACTGGCACAAGCTGACTTTGCACCTCCCTGGAGGTCCCAGAGACAATGCACGTGGTGGTCAGACTCCACCACCCTGGATTACAACCCTACCACATCCACGAGTGACACACTCAAGGGGCGCACTTGGTGAACGCAAAGGTCCACTGAAGTAAATCCTGCTCCATAGGGGTGTCTCCAGCACAGCAGCTCTTTGGCTGTAGTTGCAGCTGGTCCTCACAGCTGACTGGCCTGGGGGTCATTTCTTCCCAGGGACACCAACAGCAACAAAGGCTCAACTACAACAGGTAAGAGCACACAGCCCACACAGGGGAGCACCTAGAAGGCCCAGCTCAGGTGACTGGGGAGGCTGAGCCACTGGACCCTACAGGACACCTACTGCACAAAGACACTCTACAAATTCTAGGATACAGAGCAGCTCTACCTAATACATAGAAACAAACACCTAGAAACAGCCAAAACGTGGAGGCAAAGAAACATGTCACAAAGAACAGAAGAAATCTCTAGAAGAGGAACTAAATGAAATAGATCCAAGCAAGGTAACAGATAGAGAGTTCAGAATTTTGTTTATAAGGATGTTTAAGCATATTATTATGAAAACAGCTGAGAAAATCGACGACATAATAAAGTACCAATTTGAAATGAAGGCTACAAGGACTGAAATGAAGAATAATTTACAGGGAATCAACAGTAAAGTAGAGGACGCTGAGAATCAAATCAGCAATTTGGAACATGAGGAAATAAAAAACACCCAACCAGAAGAGCAAAAAGAAAAAATCCAGAAATATGAAGATAGCATAAGGAGCCTCTGGGACAACTTCAAGAGGCCCAACATTCGTATTATTGGGGTGCCAGAAGGGGAAGAAAGAGACCAAGAAATTGAAAACCTATTTGAAAAATAATTACAGAAAACTTCCCCTACCTGGGGAAAGAAATAGACTTACAAGTCCAGGAAGCACAGAGGGTCCCAAACAAGAGGAACCCAGAGAGGCCCACAGCGAGACACATCATAAAATTAAAATGCCGAAGGTTAAAGACAAAGAGAGAATCTTAAAAGCAGCAAGAGAAAAGCAATTAGTTACCTACAAGGGAGCACCCATACGACTGTCAGCTGATTTCTCAGCAGAAACCTTGCAGGCCAGAAGGGAGTGGCAAGAAATATTCAAAGTGGTGAAAAACATGGAACTACAACCACGATTGCTCTACCCAGCAAAGCTATCATTTAGAATTGAAGGTCAGATAAAGAGCTTCACAGATAAGAAAAAAGCTAATGGAGTTCATCACCACCAGACCAGCACTACAGGAAATGTTGAAGGGTCTTCTTTAAGAAGAAGCTAATGAACAAAAGAATCTGACGAACTGAATAGATCCAGAGACATTGAGGCATGAAACAGACGATCATATTTCAGAGGAAAGAGAGGAGGGTGGAGGGTGGGAAGAGATTAACCAAAGAAGTTATATGCATATATGCAGAACCCATGGACACAGTTAATAACGGAGTGAAGGCCTGGGGACGGGATGGGAGAGAAATGGAGGGGGTTAATTGCGGGGGAGGGGAAAGGGACACCTGTAATACTCTCAACAATAAAGATAAATTTAAAAAAGAAAATACAGATCATGTCAAAGTGCCGGCTGGCAGGTCTGGGAGTCTTCCCAGGAGTGTGCACGCAACATAAATGCGGGTTTCAGTGAAGAGTGAAAGCAGCACTGCTTTGTTGGATTTACCTTTGTTTAAGCAGACACCTACGGCCAGAGTATGAAAAGACATTCGAAATGACAGGGTAAGGGACAGCTGCCCTCTTCCCTTGATTACGCAAACTCTTCTCCAGCTAGGACTCGGGATCAGGCCATCCGGACGCCTCTCCCCGCCCCGACAGGCTGTCCCTTCTCTGCACTACGGTAGACACCCACACACCAGAGGCCAGTGTCAGAGACAAACGCATGGCAAGGACCTGGCATCACACTATTGCATCAAATGGGTGATTGCACCCAGCAGGCCACAGGCACACGGATTAAACATATTGTTTTGCAAGTAAAATTTGGCCTTATGATCTTATTAACATTTCGAGACATATTTATATAAAATACTCTAATATAAGACAGAGCAGGTCCAGCACTCAAACCATATCAGAAATAGTAGCAGACATATTTGCAAGCTCCGAGCTGGTGACAGAAATCAAGAATAGGGATATTTCTATTATCTGTTTCCCCTCACAAGTGAGTATTTTGAGGTTTAAACAAATAACAAGATTGGGTTCATACTAATCCATTTGGACAACTGTCCACAGCTTGTATTGTTCTGATTCAGAATAAAATTCGGTCGCTTCATTTAAAGGGTTTCAGAGTGATGGCAATAATTTTGGGCTCTGGGCATAACCTCAGGTGGCTGAGATTTTAAAACTGCTTCCTTTGAAAGAGCTCATACTTTCAAATACCTCCACGCCCATGTATGTAACTGCCAACGGGCATGCATGTTCTACCGTTGAGAACAGGGGAGGGTTCAAGGCCAGTCACCAATGAAACTCATGGCTACACAGCCCATTATTCTGATTCGTCTTTTTTCATTTTTTAAATTCAGGCCACTTGAATTAGTCATGTTTAAACAGTCCAGTATAATCAGACACACACACACAGACCCACGAATGTATACGGAAAGGGGGGAATCTGAATATGGTTGGTGGCTTGTGTCAACGCTAACTTTCTTGTTGGGATATTATGATATTATACTGTGGTATCCAAGACACTACCATTGGGGGAAACTGGCTGAAGGGCATACGGGATCTTTCTGCATCATATCTTACAACTGCATGCGAATCCGTACGATTATTTCAAAATCAAAAGCTAAAGAAAAGCAAGAAAGAGTACAAAATATTAAAATGCCATTTAGTTTTTCTAATATGCGTTTGCATTGTGCATCTAGACATGCCAGACGCTCGCCTGCATCCAGGTACACACGCAAGCCCCATATATAGTTCTACATATAGGGTGTCCCCCCAAAATATATACACACTTTGAATAATTATAAAGGCAGTGTTTGTGCTTTGACTGAGTTTTCAAACTCTCAGTAGCATTTTTGGATGAATTTCCTTCATTCAAAGCTTAGTCTGGCTGAAAAAAAGGAAACATCAGCTGAGCTCTCAGCTGTTGAAGTGTGTGTACGTGTTTTGGGGACACCCTGTATATGCTTTTCTGTAGGGACAACTAAGAGGTTATGGACACCTCTGCCTTCTGAGGAGGAAACGCCTGACTGCATATTTACTCTTCATATCTACCCTCTGTGCCTGCTGAATTCTGTGCTGTTGGCATCCCTCACTCAAAAACCAATATATTAAGAGAACAAAATAGACCCTTCAGACCCAAACCAAACACACAGAAGCAGAGCCCCGGAGCCCGGAGCCCGGCCCGGCCCGGACGGCCGCCCGCCGCGAGGACGCAGGGGACCGGGGGCTTACGGCTGGACACGCAGTAGGACAGGCGGCAGTTGAGCTTCCGGAACAGCTGCTTGTTAATGGGCCAGAGCGCGAGCGAGAGGAGCTGAATGGCGTTGACGATGAGCCCCGAGGCGATGAACACGTAGCAGAAGACGAGGTGGCACAGGAACTGCGACTTCAGCAGCCCCATGAGGTCCATGGTGGCGGCGCTTTCACCCGGAGCCGCGAAGCCCCGCAGGAGGCTCTTCCAGGTGGAAGAAAGGTCCGGACCCGGGAACTCGTCTAAAACACAACCCAGCGTTAAACGTTAGAAAAACAACACGTGCTTTCATAGTCAGGGAAAAAACTCTTAAAAAAACACTAGACTCTGGAGATGAAACTCATTGTGTGTTAGTTGATTTCTTCTAATTTAGCAAATTTAGTGCCTACCTAGTGTTGGGCACATCAGCCCTTCAAAAATGACAGTCCCTTTAGTCGTCCTAACACCCCAAGGGGGGACCTGAGCCTGAGAGGTTAAGCAACTTGGCCCGGGTCCCACAGCTCCCCACCGAGAAGAGGCCCCTGCTCCCCACTTTGCCAGCTCCTCTCTCCAGTGCGGGACCTCACCGCAGTGTCCACATTTCTGGGTCGTCCCTCCAGCTGCCATCTCTGCCTGAAGACCACCCCCATCAGCACCCCTCAACTCCTGCCGCTCATCTCACCCCCCAGATCTCAGCTCAAACACCACTCCTTCTGGCAGGACCCTCCTGACCTCAAGCCTGCTCTGGGTGAGACTCTGGGGTGAGCCCGGGTGGCCTCCACCTCCCAAGGCCCCTACACTAGCGTATCACCTGGTAGCCTCAATCGTTCACCCTCCTCCCAGGGCTCTCAGCAATCCAGGGCACACGGTTATCTGGGGGGTCATCGGGGTCTCCCCAGCACTGGGAACGCTCATTGGCACACAGCTGGAACTAATATATTTTTTAAAAATATCTTTTTAAAAAAATATTTTTTTATTGATGTTTAGAGAGAGAAGGGGAGGGAGAGAGAAACATTGATGTGAGAGCAGAACATCAATCAGCGGCCTCCTGCAAACCCCCCACCAGGGACTGAGCCTGCAACCCTGGCACGTGCCCTGACTGGGAATCAAACTGGCAACCTTTTGGTGCACGGGCCAACTGAGCCACACCGGCCAGGGCTGGAGCTCCATTTTTATTTATTTATTTATTTATTTATTTTTTAAATATATATTTATTGATTTCAGAGAGAGGAAAGGAGAGGGAGAGAGAGATAGGAACATCAATGATGAGAGAGTCATTGATCGAGCCCACAACCCGGGCAGGTGCCCTGACCGGGAATCGAACCCCGATGGCCTGGATCCTAGGTCGACGCTCATCCCCTGAGCCACGCCCAGCCGGGCTGGAGCTCCATTTTTAAAAAGCAGTACTTGTGGAATGATTTAATGAAGGGAGACGAGGGATGAATGCTGAGATATCAGTAAACAAAAATAACCAACTACAAAGCAAGAACCCTGCACCACACCCTGCACGTGTGCCCCCCCCACACCCCGGCTCTAAAACCCGAAACTCCAAGCACACACAGCAACCCCACCCAATCCTGTGACCAGTCTCCCCGACCCCCAAATGGAACAGGCAGTGGCTTGATGGCTTGATGGTTTGGCAAACAGGCCCCCGGGGGAAAGCGGAAAGGCGGGGGCCGGAGAACTCCACGGAGAAAGAGGGAGCTGAGGGGAGCGCCCCCGACTGGCCTCCTGCCAGCGCAGCATCGGTGCAGAGCGGCCCGAAGAGCTCAGCCTTTAGGACGAACTTCCAACAGTCACAGCTGAGAGACCCCGGCCTTGGCCACAATCTTTACCGATAGCACCGAAAACACTGTATGATCATTTCACGCGTTACCATATTTTAAACCTCACACGAATCCCGCGGGATGAGTACTGTTTTTTTCCCATTTTTCAGAGTAATAAACTGGGATGACCCATAGGCCGGGAGACTTGCCTGAGGTCGCCACAGTGCGGCTGGTCTTAAGACTCAGTCTTTTAAAAAAAACATGTTTTTATTGATTTTAGAAAGAGGAAGGGAGAGGGAGAGGTAGGAACATCGATCCTGCTGCAGATTGAGCCGGAAACCTGGGCATGTGCCCTGATGGGGAATCGAACCATTGATTTCTTGGTGCCTGGGACGATGCTTGACCACCGAGCCACACCGGCCGGCAGGACTCGGTCGTAAATCTGAGCTCCTTCCCCTGCAGCCGTCTGGGCTGCTGGGCTTCTGGGGTGTGAGGTGGGGGCTCCCCTTGGGCTCCAACCTCCCCTCCACAGAGCAGCCCAGAAATGACCTCGAGGGCAAAAACCGGGGCAGCCTCAGTGAAATTCACAATCGCAAACCACTGGCAGGTGGGGAAACGGGACCCGCCTCTGGGCCACCTGGGCTGGTTTGGAGGAAGGGCTGGGGCCTGTGAACAGTCGCAAAGCGCGCTCTTTGAAAGCATTTACACCCGGCTGACCTGGAAGGTTCGCGGCACTCCTGCCCGATTTCCACAGTTTCCCACAGGAAGGAAATGGTAAGTATCCTTCGGCCTGATTTCTCAGAAGTGGGCTCATCTCGGCTGAGACGTCCCTTCCCCGGAGCTCCGGGTGCGAGGCAGGGCTCCCTCCGCAGGGCTGGAGCAGCACGCCTCTGCCTCCCAGGCCATGCCCTTCCCAGACGTCCAGGCTGCCAACCTCCTGCCAGCACGCCCGGTGCCACACCCCGTCTCTCCCTAAGGGGCAGGTGGGAAGCTCATACCCCACGCACGTGGCTGTTAGGAGCCATGTCAACAGACGGATGCACCTCGGCGCGCAGCGGGGAGCCGTCACAGTGCGTTGTTGAGTATCCATGACCTTTATTCGCGGTCCCCGCACCAGCCTGAAAGCTGCCCGACAACCTGGCCAGAAGAGACGTGATTCTCCGCTGGGTTTCTGGGGCCTGGGGTTTGTAAAGAATTCAGCAAATCCTTTGCGGTGCTGGGCTGGCACCGGGAGTGCAGGGATCGAGTGCAGCCTCCTCGGCTTCCAGTCAGTAGCAGGAATGAGGAAAGGGTAAGTTGTTTTTTATTTTCCTTGCAAAAGACCAAGGGCCGTCGTGCTCTGGTAGCACCCCTGTTAGAACCACGGTGAACTGGTGACATTTAAGGAGGAGTCACAGACAAGCCCTAGAGGGCTCACGGGCAGGCCCTGGCTGGCTTGGTTCTGCACACACTCTCTTCGGATCAGAGAGTACAGTAAAAATGCCAGAAAACCCAATTTGGACATATTACTTGGCTTTTTCAAAAGGAAGAGTCTTAACAGACATCCCCTGAGAATTATGGAACCAGCATTTTAAACACAGACAAAAAGCAACTGTCACTAGGAATCGTCACTAGATTCAAAGTAATTGTCTACAAATGACCTTGATTTTCCAGGCTACTGATATAGTTCAGTAGATTTCGAATTTAACTAATCACTTGACAAAGTCTCTGCCAGGCCAGGGCACCTTGTTAGTTATGTGTCTACGTTAAATTGGTTCATAGCTGCTTGAAAAAAACAGGTAGTTGTCACTAATGTTGCAGGAGGCTCCTCAGTCAGGGGAGCAGCCTCCCTACGCACCATTTGGAGGTAAAAGCAAGTTGTTCCTACAAGGACGGGAGAGGCCCAGGGACTGCACACAGGGGACACTGAATGGCCCTGGTGACAAGAGCGTTACACCAGCTGGCTAGACCTCTGAAGGGCATGAGAATACACCAGTGAGAGAATCAGCAAAGAAGCAGGACTCGGAACCGTAAACAACAGCGCGGGCGCTTACATGGTTCCCACCTACACCCACTTCTGTACTCTAGCTACCTACTGACAGTGGCTCCTTCTGGTGGGTGAAATACGGTGATTTATTCTTTGACTTTGTGTTTTATTTTTCTTTCCTGCAGTGAGAATGAGACCTTCCCCGACCTGGTCACGGGCCTGCACAGACCATTCCCAGCCTCCTTTGCGGTCAGGGGCTCAGGTGAGGGAGCGTATGTGACGAAGGGGAGACACCTGCGGGTCCCTGAGGGAGAGAGTGCTGCCTGCAAACTGCTGAGGACTCAGAGTTGGCAAGTGAGCAGAAAGGTGGTGATGCGCCCGTCAGGACAGGCAGGAGGAATTCTGAAACGTGCAGGCAACCTGGCCGGAGGCCCCCGTGCACCCCCGCCTTACCCCATGCTAACAGCAGCTATCCCTGTGTATACACTCACACACACATGCACGCACACACACACATGCACGCACACATACACATGCACGCACACACATACACATGCACACACTCACACATACACATGCACACACTCTCACACATGCACGCACACACATACACATGCACACACTCACATACACATGCACACACTCACACATACACATGCACACACTCACACACATGCACGAACACACATACACACGCACACACACATACACATGCACACACACACATGCACGCACACATACACATGCACGCACACATACACATGCACACGCACATACACATACACATGCACGCACACATACACATGCACACACACACACGCACACACACGCTCACATGCACACGCACACAGGTGCTGAGGTAGTCAGCCAACCTGAATCTGGGCTTGCTGACCACCCCACGGCAGCATCTCCACCCTCAGGTCGGTGAGCTCCAAGGTCCCTGCAAGTCGAACCCTCCCTGATTCCCACAGGACCCGGACGCCCTCCCAGCAAGGCTTTCCCGCTGTTATTTCCACGGGGTTTTCTTCAAGAGGGACTTAGGGGATCCAGCTGCAATGTCTCCCTCAGCTCCCATCTCCAGGGAAGGATCTCAAGTATGTGAGGCTGTAACCAGGTGAAGAAAATAAAACCCGTGCGGGGATGGGCAGAAAGCAGCGACGCGCGGGGGGCTGGGTGGGGAACTTTGTCTCCAGACCGGTTCTGCTGGTCCGTAGGGCAGAGATGGCTCAGGGATGGCGGCGCCTCCAGACGAAAGGAACCGCCAGGAGGTGGGTCCAGGTGACCAGACAGGTGGTGTCTTGGTTGGGGAACTTTCACATCTGAGGTTCCACATTAGGTTGAGTGAATTTAGCAAAAACATCCAAGAGTGTGTGAACAAAAGGGGGCTCCCCTGGCAAGCCTGACAAGCTCAATAACCAAAGGTAACCACACGAGATGTTTTCATCATAAAAATAAACCCTAACCCAGCAAGCTATGGAGGGAAGTCGCATCCTAAGGCCTTTATGATGGACGAACCTCTGCCTGGAGCGAGGCCTGTTCATTGTTTTCCTGCGTCTACAGTGACATACTTCAAATGTCAGAACTACCTCTGGCGAGACCACCTCAGCATTGCTCACGGTCATCTTTGTCGCATTGCTCACGGTCATCTTTGTCGCATCCCTCTAGAAACTATGGGGGCGAATGTCAACTACCCTGCACCCACCAAGGTAGGAGAATGTATCTCTCCGATATATCTTACCCAGGCCTAGAGACGCCCACTTTACTTCCTTCGGCCTCCTTAACCTGCCACCAGTGGGCTTCACCCAACCCTCCTCGTGTCTTCTCCTTTGAGTCTAATGTATAAAAAACTGCAAAACTGCCCTCCTCCTGAGCATTTTCTCAACCCCTGGAGATTTTTCTCCTGGGACTAGCCCCCAGGCCCTTGGCTCTAATAAACTCTTTGAGCCTTCCATGAGGTTTGGAATTTCTTTCCTCGGCAAAGGCAGCCAAAGGCAGGGAAAACTTGAGCAAGCCTGAGGCAGCTACGGAGCACTTAGCCCTGACAATCGAGGACACATCTTGGTCTTCGGTTTCTGGAAGTTACAATGGCCCAAGGCTGAAAACAAACCGGGAGAGACAGTGTTCGTAGACCTCACTTAACTGTCTCTGGCACCATCTCTAACTAGATATTCCCTAATTAAAAAATCATTACCGTCTAATGGTTTGGCAGAAGCCTATATAAAATAGGCTGATTTTAAAATTTTATGGAGCAGCCCTTTGTCCCACATCCCTGTACAGTACATGAAGTCCATTAACACAAACCAAACTCCAAAGGAGCCTTAAATTAGGCTCAACCTTTTCATTACCGCTCTAATAAATAACCCCTAGTTTCGCTCCAAAGTCTAATTTTAGGATGAGGAAGACTTAAGTCTCCTGAAAACTGAGGAGCCTAAGTTTACATGTGATAGTTGGTTCTGAGCAGTTTATAAGACAAAGCCAAATTCTAAAGGGCTTAAGTCCAATCCAAGGAAACCAAGACTCAGAGGCAAATGCAGATGGACAACCTGGACGACTTTTTCTGCCTTGAGAAAAAGCAAAGATGGGAGGAAATTATACGAGGTGTTTTCTCTAAGGCCTCTGTAGGCTTTACTATCTACAAGATTAAAACATGTCGAGTTAAACACCAGGTGTTCTGAATAATACTCGGGGCAGCAGGACCAGGAAACTGAAAGATTTACATACGTTAGCTCACGACCTGCCACAAAAACCCACCATGGGACGTATCGTTAACCCCATTTTACAGATGGGGAAACTAAGGTCTAGTTAGACAAGGTAACAGGCAAAGGTCAAGGAGCGAGTAAACATCTGAAACTCAAGCTCCTTCACTTGACCGCTGTTACGCTGTTTGTCGAACAGGGTGCCCAGTTAGCCGGACTTCGCATGAACTTGGTCTTCATTTATCACTTCATGGGTCCATTCAGTATCATTCCTGACTGTTGGGGTGACCACGAGTTCCCGATCCACTGTCCTTCTTCCAATGGGTCCTACAGAGGCCCCCGCCATGCCCTCCTTCAGGGCAAGACTACCCAGCCTCTCCAAATCCCACCCAGGTCTCCCACGGCCCCGGGGTCCCGGGGAGCAGCGAGCTCCTGCCCCAGTGTGTGTCCTCTCGGGGAGCCCATGGCTGGCTGCATTTCCACCAACCACAAAGGTGTGAACCATTTTACAAGATACTCAGTGGAAATCAGTTTTTAAGTTATGGTCAAGCCACGGAAGTTTCCAAAATGTTTTAAGTCCTGGTAAAAACCCAATACCATGGAACCAAAAACTGAAATGCTCTAAGAAATATTAACCTCGCAAATGGGAAAGCATCACATTTCCACTTTACATGCATATATTCCTTTCAAATGTGGCGGAAGGCAGGGTGGATTTGAATCAAGACTGTTGCTTTGATCTCTGTCACCATTGTTGTTACCACGTGGCGGTGGCCCTAAGCTCCGATGTACCTTTGAAGGTTGGAAATACATGGAAGCCAAGGAAGATGAAGGGACCACTGTCCCTGAAGGTCCAACAAGGGGGAAAGTGGCCTGAGACCAGCTCTGGGTCGATAGAAGCAGGTGTGAGGTAGACGCCTCGCCAGCCGGCTCCAAAAACAAAAAAGAGCACTTTAGTCAGTATATAAACCATCTCCTAACCGTTACCAGGGCAACGTGGGCAGGACTGTGGTTCTACCACAGCACCCACTTCTTTCCTTCCCACATGGGCCGTGACAAAGCCCGGTGCTGACGCTGCAGGCAGACCCTAGGTCCAACTCCCCAGCTAGTAACTGTGTGACCTTGGGCAGGTAACTTGCCATCTCTGAGCCTTGAGCACCAGGGAAAGGCTTTCTCATCCAGCCCAGGAGTGATAGTAAACAAAGCTCAAAGGCCGTGTAACGAAGCCACCAGGGCTGGGAGGGCTTCCGGTGCAGACACAGGCGGGGGCGGGGCGGGTCAGTCGATAGGGAGCCTACTTTGCACATAAGGCCCGCCTTGGGAACCGAGAGATCATAATTCTACTAGTGGTCAACGAAACAACTGCGGAGGGAAGACCCGGCTCCGGGTCGGCGGTCTGGGCTTGACTTCGACCATCTATGTGTCCCTATCAGCTTGGACACTGGGCCTCTAGAAATCTCAGCCTCTCATCTGTCAGTAGGAGCCCCTGGCAGCTGACCCGCCCCCACGGAGGTGGTAGAGGCTCAGAGGGGCAAGGGGTGTGCACGGGCTCTGCTGGGCAGATGCTGAGGCATCTGTAACCACTGCAATTTTAGGGCTCAGAAAATGGGAAATGGGGCCACTTACCCGCATGCCCTCAACCCCAGCGCTCTAATTCATGGACACTCACATGGCATCAACACCCTGGGTACTTACCAGGGACAGGGCGTGGAGGCGGCACTGTGCCCACTCCCCGTGGCCCGCGGGGCTCACCGCGAGCCGTGGCCCGTGAGGGCGGGTCTGCTGCGAGGAGCAAACGTGGCCAAGCAGCAGCAGCTCACCTTCCCCCTGTGCCCCGGGCCCCAGGCCCAGCAGCCGGGCTCCCTTCTCTTCGGCGGGTCCCTCTCTACCCTCCTCCCTGTTTGTTAAGCAGCTTTGGCCCTTGAGCTCTGAGGCCCTGCTGTTGCCAACCCTTATTTCCTGGTAAGGAGTGCAGGGAAGTAGGGAGATCAATACGGCTAGATTTTAAATCTTTTATTTCTTTGATTTTCATAAAAGGATGCCAATGGGCCCAGGCAATTTCCCCAACTTGCTTCGTGAATAATGGACCCGAAGAGAGACTTATTAGAAAACAGATGCACTTAAATGCTTTCTTGGCATGAATCATTTATTGAAGACAGAATTGCTGGCTGTGAGTGCCCAAAATAAGTTGACTTACAGTATCCTTGTTTCTCGAGAGGTCTGAAATATGACCACAGAACACTGGAGTACTCGGAGATGAAGGATGCTTTCGGGGTCATGTGGGCTGGCTGTTCCTCGAAAAGTTTCATTAATAACAGCAGCGGTCTCCCGCCCTCTTTTCTGCTTTGATCACAGTGCTCAGGAAGAGTGGGTGCTTGGTCAGGGCAACAATGTTTCAGTGCTTGGTCAGGGCAACAATGTTTCAGTGCTTGGTCAGGGCAACAGTGTTTCAGTGCTTGGTCAGGGCAACAATGTTTCAGTTTCTGTGAAGCAGACTCAAGGACAGGACAGGCATCCTTGGATCCATGCGAGCATTCCCCAGTTCCTCGGTAACTGTTCATCCACTGTCTGTCCACGAAGCTACCCGTTCACCCGCTAAGTTAAAAATTCCCTGATCCGTATTTATCGCTGCAGCTTTATTCCCACCATTGCATCGGGCTCCTGAAAGCACGCGCGGGGACTTAGAGCCGCTGTTTGACCCGGATGAGCACCACGCCCGCTAAAGAAAAGCGCCTCCTGAGTAATGTTTCCCAGCCCCCGCCGAGCCCCTGCGCCCTCCGCTTCCTACGGGACAGGCGCTCAGGGGGCGCTGATTCCGTCGGAGTCTCTAGATGACCTCATGCGCTTTTCATTTCCACACCAGCAACTCTGAGTCGCCAACAACCATCTATAAGAGTGACGGCAAGGCCCGGGCTTTGCTCTCGCTGCGCTAAGGACGGAGCCGAGGACAGAACGCTCTTCGCTCCCCGCAACAGCCACGCAGACAAGCCACACGGCCGCTCCCCGCAACAGCCACGCAGACAAGCCACACGGCCGCTCTGGGAGCCCGTGGCGGGGCGTCACGGGGCACCGGGGCCCCTTCCAGCACCCCTGAAGCTGCAGGAGGCACTGCATCAGGCCGACGAGAAATAACCAAAATGAAAGCAAATGACCTACTGAAACCCCAGCAGGGCAGCTCGGATACTGGTTGGGGAACTGAGTTAACTTTTTTTTCTTCTTTTAAACAAAGAATCTTCTATTAAAATACAGTTTTGGTAGAAGTAGAGGAAACGATACTCACCGTGTAAGTCAGAGGTTTTTTTTTAAAGGCAATTTCCCCCCATTATAATAACAGTATTTCATGTTCATTATATAAAAGTTGTAAAGTCCTAAAATGTAGAACTGCTAGTATCTGTAACAGCCACTAACATTTTGGGTTATTTTCTCTTGGTTTTTGGCGAATGCATGGCCTTTTTTTTTTTTTTCTTTGCCAGAAAAGCCATTGCAGAGGCTTTTATTTTTAGATATAGTTGAGATCTTACGTTAAATCAATGTCATGTGTCCTTTCCTTAACCTTTAATGAGGTCATTTTCAATGTCTATATCACAATATAAATATTCCAGTAGTTATACTGGACATACCATAATTACTATATTTTTACCTCATTGTAGTCTATTTAGGCTTTTGTTGTTGTTTTGCCTTTTCAATAATAAATAATGCAAGGAGTAACAATCTGAGGCAAAAAGCTTTCCTTTCCTTTCTGAGTTTTGGGTTATTTCTTTAGCATAAATTCCCAGATACGGGATTTCTAGGTTCAAGGAACAGACATTTTAAGGGATCTGGTAAATGTCACCAAATTGCTTTCCTAAGGTCTGTCGCTCTTTAAGTTCTTACAGCAATAGGCAGAAACACCCATCTCATCAGGTTTGTCAGCAATAAGAATTCTCAGTTAATAAAACAAAAACCAGAGTCACTCTTCACATGTTTAAAAGTTGCGTCTCATTGTTTTAATTTGCATTTTTGGGGTGATAAGTGAAGCTGGATATTTTTAAACATTCACGGCTTTTCCCTTATCTTTTCCTCTTAGCTTTTATCTGTCTATAAGTATCTATTTGTTGTTCATTTATCTATAAAAATACTTATCTTTTTATCTATCTTCCCCTCTCTCTTGCCATTGATTTTCATGAGCTCTTCATATATTAAATAGGACAGCACCTTTCCTGTGCATTTAGAGCGACCAATTTTTGCATTTGGTTTACTTTTATGTTTAGCTTATTAGAGTTTTGAATTATTATGAAGAACTGTGGTTTCTTTTATAAAGTTTAGGCTTAGGAAGGTCTTTGTTCTACCCTTCTTGTGCCGCAGAAAACCGGTATACATTCACTTATTTCATCCAGTTTTTCCATAATTAATTTCATTTTTAGTTATGTAATCCACCTGACATTTATTTTTGGCAGTGATGGTCCAGGAGGATCAGAAAGGATTTATTTCCAAATACTTAACCAGCTGTATCCAAGACATGTACTGAAAAATCCTTCCCTGCTCCATTCTTCCTGCTACAGTTTCAGGCATGGAAGCAGACTTGCTGACAAGGCCTCGGGGACACTGCAACTGGCTCTTCCCGTGGAAAAAAACGCAGAGTTTAGCCAGTGGCTTACTGCCGGGAGACTCACTCCTCTAATCCCTGATCTAAGCTTCAGCCCAACAATAATTTAATTCTCAAAGACCAGTAAACACTGACTCAGAGAATGAGAAATGGATTCATCACTGAAAGCGGACGCTTTCTGGTTTCAGATAACGCTCTTCACGGGGCTTCCTAGTTTCTAAGAAAGCAAATTCTGGCAGAGAGGAGCGTTCTGGAAACGTAATGCCTCAAAAAGCCAGTGCCCTGAGGCTGCTCAGACGCAGGCACACGCCCGGGGACCATTTTCCATTGTCCGCAGGGCAGGACGGGGCCGGCCACGGCTGCGCACAGTAATCCAGCGACACACGAGGCAGACGGGGACAGCCGCCCGAGGGGCCTGTGACAGAGCCCTGTGTAATCACCACGACACGAGTGGAACCGGCAGCTCCTCCGACGGCTGCTTCTTTATTCCTTTCCTGCATCTCACACATCAAGTTCTCCTGCACTGATTCCATAAAAACACTTTGATGGCCCGGCCGGGCGTGGCTCAGCGGCTGAGCGTCGACCCAGGATCCAGGAGATCGGGGTTCGATCCCCGGTCAGGGCACAGGCCCGGGGTGTGGGCTCGATCCCCAGTCGGGGGCGTGCAGGAGGCAGCCGATCAATGACTCTCTCATCATTGGTGTTTCTCTCTCTCTCTCCCTCTCCTTCCTCTCTCTGAAATCAATAAAGATATATTTTAAAAACACACACAAAAATACTTTGATGGAGGTCTGAATAGCAAAGGGACTGGGATTTGAGAGTCCAAGACATCTCTGCAAACTCCCGCTGCTTCCTTAGCTGCAGGGAAGGTTTTGGGCTCTGTCTAGCTCCTCACATGTTCAACAGTTACCACATGACCCAGAAATTAATGACCCAAGAGAAATGAAAACAAAAATTCATGCTAAACCTTGTACACGACTGATGATAGCACCATTCGTAACAACTAAGAGTTAGTAACAGCCCCAACATCTAGTAACCGATGCACAGATAAAGAACATGCGTCGTATCCTCACAAGGGAATATTATTATTCAGCCACAAAAAAAGAGTGATTACTGACACATACTACAACATGGACGAACCTCCAAATCATTACACTAAGGGAAAGAAACCGGTCACAGACAGGCCCGTCTATAAAAAGCAGACTAGTGGTTGTCCCAGGCTGAGGGGTGGGGGGTGGGCAGGGGCTGCCTATGGGATGGGTTTTCTTTTGGGGGTAATGAAAATAGTCTACAAGTAGAAAGAGGCGCTTGGGCAACTCTGAATATGAATGTGTTACAAGTCATTAAATTTTATACTGTAAGTGGGTGAACTTTATGGTATGTCATAAAGTTGTTTAAAAAAACTAAACAGCCCGGCCGGCGTGGCTCAGCGGTTGAGCATCGACCTAGGATCCAGGCGATCGGGGTTCGATTCCTGGTCAGGGCACAGGCCCGGGTTGCGGGCTCGGTCCCCAGTCGGGGGCATGCAGGAGGCAGCCGATCAATGGCTCTCTCATCATTGATGTTTCTCTCTCTCTCTCTCCCTTACTCTCTCTGAAATCAATGAAGATATATTAAAACACACACACACACACACACAACAGGAAACAGACTCGTGGCCCTACAGAAGATAAAGCATGAACACAATTGGCTTTCAGTCCACGAGGGCTGTGACCACACAGGTCCTGGCACTGCCCGAAGGAATGACTGAGTCCTTACAATGGGAAGGAGACTGAGGGGGGGTGTCAGCTGCAGGAAAAGGCACTGTCCCCTCACGCAGGGAGCAGAGCAAGATGTCAGTGTCTGCAGGTGTGAGGTTAGTGCCACCAGGATCCTGCAGGACCTTCCCAACTATGATCTCAGCAAGACTGGGTCATAAAGGTAGGATGGGACCTCACCTTTGATCCCAGGTATAGCCTGTGGGCAAAGGCTGTAAGGCTATTTTCCAGGTGGCCTGAAGGAGCAGAGGGAAACCAAGCCCTGGCGAGCATGCTAACACCTCTATGCCGCCATCCAGGATGACCAGGCTTTGTGCTCAAGATCCAGAGGAAACCTTCAGGGGGTCAGAGGTGTCTCCCCTTCACGGGCGCTGCTCTTGGTTTCACAGGATCTCCTAGTTTCTGAGAAAGCAAATCTACTTATGTGTTCTTTTCTCTCGGGTCATGAAATTGGCCGCTCTGCTTATGTTCATTACTCTCAGTGCTGCCCACAAAAGGATGCAATGGGCCATATTTGCCATAGTGGACCGACTGCGATGAAACTTGGATGAAATTATACCGGAGCTGTAGAATTAGCTGCCCTTTAACAGCTGAGATGAGCAGAGGCTAAGAAAATTTGTGCGGAGCGGAGCTGTGAAGCGGGAATGGTGTCTGGTGGCTTCCCTGTCCCCCAGGAGCCAGCCAGGCCTGCACATGGCAGACACTTATGGAAGGAGTTTGTGAATGAAATTTGGAGACTTGCCGAAAGCTTCACTTAATGAAATCAGTGGGAGATAAATAATTGAAGGAAAAACATGGGTCCATTGGTTTGGCAACATCAAAATGGTCACGTTTCCTGGATATAAAACAAATGAGCCAACAAGATGGGTGTCGTGATTTCACGTTCCCTATTCTCCAGTTTTGGGTCTGAGGGGCTTTCTCTTTCCTCCCAGTCAGAGTTATTAGTCTGATCCACCTACAGCATCAAATTCAGAACATCTGCCGCACTGTTCTCTCCATCATCACCATCATCATATCCACCGTCATCATCTCCATCATCACTGCCATCTTCTCCATCATCATCTCCATTATCACTGCCATCTTCATCATCTCCATCATCACTATCACCTCCATCATCACCATCTCCATCATCATCACCATCATCATCTCCATTATCACTGCCATCTTCTCCATCATCTCCATCATCACCATCTCTATCATCATCTCCATCATCACTATCACCTCCATCACCTCCATCATTATCTCCATCATTATCTCCATCACCATCTGTCGTCATCTCCATCATCATCATCTCCATCATCATCATCTCCATCACCTCCATCGTTATCTCCATCATCTCCACCATCTCTGTCATCATCTCCATCATCATCTTCCCCGACATCACTATCACCTCCATCATTATCTCCATCACCACTGCCATTGCCACTGCCATCACCATTGCTCTGTCCTGGCTCTGGTTCTCTTTTTGTCCAGTCACTTTCTTACTAGCCATCCCCCTCCTATCACATGGCTTTATTCTCCCAGACCATGGGAATCACCTAGAAAACTTAAACAAAAACGAGGAGCCAGAGACTTGATCAGCTGCTCCAAAGTGGGTGATTCCAATGGGCAGCCAAGGTTGAGAACAGAGTGGGACTCTGCCCCTGAGACCTGAATAAAGGGAGTGAGATGCGGCTCCCTGCTCGCCACAGCAGTGTGCCCCCTTCACCCCCTCCATGGTGCGTCCAGGACTCTGCATCAAGCCCCAAGTACAGGGACCAGGCCACCCAGCCCTTCTGGTCCCATCCTTTTTGGCTCACTCTTACCTCCTCTGATTAACAGCCCCGGCTCATCCCGTTTTCGCCCCAGTCGAGAACAGAGTGGTAACAGACACTCCCAGAGACTAAAATCAGACTAAGCCCAATAAAGTACGTAGGCTTTTGACAATAATTTTTCTCACTTTATACTTCAGATTTGGGGTTGTGTTCTGCATGGCTGAGTCTGGCCCCAACTAGGCATTTTACCATCTCTAGGAGAGATACGTTTTAGCAGACTTGGATTAATTTGAATTAGACAAGAAGCTCCCTGTGGTCAGCGGGCCCCGCGCGATGTCAGTCACACGGATGTGCTAACGTGCATTTCACTGGAACGAGTGGGCCGCCTCCCGCGCAGACTCCACGGCACCTAATGATCCGACAGCACTGCTGCCACTTTCAAATTACTATGAAATGTTGGGTCAAGTGACACTTCATATCCATGCTTAGCAATGTGGTTTTAAAGAGAGCTTGGGGACACACACACACACACACACACACGAAAGACGCCACCTTTCTTCCTTATTCTCTAACAGGTCACACAGAACTTGGTTTGCTTGGGGCTGGACAAAGTCCGCAGCTCGGATTTTCTCCTACGTCTTCTTGTAAAAAAAAAAAAAAAAAAAAAAAAGATGGTTTGCTGGGGTAGATACTAGGTTCCCTCCCTCTGTTGATCACAAGTGATCCAGGCTTCCCCTCCCACACAGGCCGGTTAGTCTTCGATCCCCCTGGGGAGTGGGGGACCCTGAAAGTGGCGGGTACCTGGGGGATAGCTGGCTGGAACCACACAAGACAACCCCCGCAAGCCTTTACGAGACCAGGAGGATCATGTACCATAAAACACTGATACAATAAGAGATACCAGCAAGCTGAGAGTTAAAGCACTTCCTCACCCCTGAGACAGTCAAGGTGATGTCACTAATGTCACGGAGAAGAGAGGTCACCAAGAGCAGCACCGGCCTGGGCTCATCTGGAGAAGGGCTCCTTCTAGCAGAAGGGAGAGAAGCCCCAAGAGATGGTCAACCAGCGAGAGACCCAAGGCAACAGGGTCAGTTGTACCAACAGAAGCAGAGAGACGGAGAACAGTCAAAGCAGACAGATTCTCAGGACGGCACTGCCCTGCCCAGCCCGTCCCACCCCCAAGACCATCCATTTACAGACTGCCCATTTAGAGAGGGTGGGAAAGGCAAATGGAAGGGCAGGGTAATAAATCTAGTCTTCCTTCCCACAAAGAGTCCTTCAGAGATCATCCAGCTCAGCTTTCTCCTCAAAAATCTCCATAAAAATATTTCCTGCAGCAGAGAAAACCAACCCTGAAGGGTCTGGAGCTGTGGCCTGAAGCACCCAAACAACCAAGAACGGAAAGTCTTCTGTTTCATCTCAAAATTCATGTCAATTTTGTGCTATATCATGGCACATCCATGTCTGGTTTATTTTATATGTTTTTATTGATTTGTTATTTTATTTTATATGTTTTAGAGAAAGAGGGAGAGGGAGAGAAACATCGATAAGAGAAACATCAACATTGATCGGCTGCCTCTCGCACGCCCACTGCTGGGAATTGAACCCAAACCTGGCATGTGCCCTGACCGGGAATCAAACCCCAACCTCCTGGTGCATGGGTGACGCTCACCCACTGAGCCACATGGCCGGGCTGGTTTAGTTTAAATGTTCTTTTCTCTTGGATCTTTCAGCAGCACCAATGCTGGAGTGAGCTGGCCCAGGTCATCCTGCAGCTCGCAAACCTGCTGGCGGGACACCAAAACGGCCCTGGGATGTGGTGGTTGAAACTCTGCATCTGCCCTGGACTCCTCCCTGACTGGAAACAGGACACTTCCCTGGGCCAGGACAGTCCAGACCAAGAGACAGTCCCTGGCCCCAAGGAGCCGGGGTCCCATAGGGAGTCAGCAGGTGGCCATGGTTGTGGCCTGAACCCAGGCTTTGCGGCCCAGCCCTGCTGCTCCCTCATGCCAGGCTGCCTCTCCTGGTCCCTAAAAGGCCCCCAGTCTACACGGTCTAGCGGAGTGTCCAGAGAAGAAAGCCAGGCAGTGTGCAGAGTCCCCTGAATGTCATGTTGGCAAGGACACGCCTGACCAGCTGCTCGTCTCTCCAGGCCCACAGGCAGGCAGGGTCCTGCCATGTGGAGTGGCTGTTAGGAAACAGCAGTTCCAGGCCTGCCCAGCACCCACAGGACGCAGCCAGCTCCCAGCCTTGCGAGGAGAGCACCTGCTCCAGAGAGGTTCGTCTTCTCCGGGAAGCGAGCGAAGCCGGAGGACAGCTGTTTAAGACCAGGCTGTCTTAAAGACTGATCGCAGGCCAGTCGTTTGGGAAGACAGAAGCAGTGGGGAAAGGGGGAGGAAGTCCCCCTTCGGCTAAAATTGAAACCAATATGAATAATTGAAATAATCAGGCACATTTAAAATCTCTCTGTGGTCCCCTACTGAAACTTTACCCCTATTCTTCCTCTAGGACGGAGGCCAAATGAGGATCTTAGTGACACCATGAGATTTTCAGTATATCATTTGGTCTCAACCTTACATTTCCACATGATTTGAGGGTGAAGATGCCGAATTTCTGCACATTTGGAAGCTATGGAAAGTCCCTTCATCCTTAATGAAGATCCGGCAACATTGTGGGAAAGAATGTATCACACCATATAGTCTATAATATATCACAGAAGGCTACATTCTATAATGTATCACACGATGCTACAGATCAAGGCCCAGTCTGGGCTCCCTGCAGGTATTCCTGGCTTTGTGACTCTGTGGGAGGCGGCTAACCGATCTGTGCCTCAGTTTCAGGTCAGACGAGAGAAGATAATTCACAACCCACTGGGCTGGAGTCAAGACAAAATGAGCTAAGCTGTGCGGAGCTCGAGACACAGCGCCAAGAGCTGAATGAAAAGCACCGATTAGTATTAAAGTGCATAGACGGGTGCTCTTCAAAGCTAATATAAGTGAGCCTCAGGGAAGAGTATGACAGAAAACGGGTTTTCCTCTCTTCAGTATCCCAGAGGGTCAGAGGCCCTCCGTATAACCAGGCACCCAGTTCCGCGGTTCCACCCTCTGCAGTTCTCAGAATTTCCAGACAGGTCCCTCTGCTGCAGGACCCACCCCCCACGCCCCAGGCCTGCCCAGGGCCCAAACTGCACCCCCACCCTTCGGCTGGGGTCTGCCCCCCCCAGAGCAGGAATTCCTGAGGCCCACCGGCTGCCCCAGGCCCGCCCCACCAGGCCACAGTCCTCCCTATTCACCTGACCCGCGTTTGCCCTCCCATGGCTGAGCCCTGGAGCTCCCCAGACATCACTCGGGGTTGCCCTTCTCTAGAAATCATTTCTGAAAAGCCGGACGGGGCAGCGGTTTGTGGTTCCCCTCCCTGTGCTCCCAGAGGTCAACACACTCCTCCTCCCCAAACTCTGTTAAAATGCTCAATTCAGAAATGCTCGGGCTAGTCTTGCCCCCCAGGCAGAGCTGTCTGGCTCGGCTTTGTACTCCCAGCGGGTGAGGGACTGCAGGCTGGTGCGGGGTTCGGGAGGACACTGTAAGAGGATTCTGGAATTGCCTGGAAGGTGAAATAACAGACCCGCCCTGCTTGAGCCCACACACTCCTGGGAGAAGATGGCAGACAAGAGGCAGGGCGAGAGGCAGGACACCTCCAGGCCTTGGGCTGGCAGCCGGGCCTAACCTGGAGCCGATGGTGGGCTGGTCACAGGACAAGCCGGGAAACTGCCCTCTCCGGTGAGAAGCACTGGAGACAGGAAGGGAGGGTGGGTGCTCAGAGGCAGATAAATAACTAGTGAGGCCTGGGTGTGGGATGCAGGGGCCCACTGAGGCCTGGGAGTCGGACTCCGCCCGTCCCAGCAGAGGTGTGGAGTCAGGTGAGCCCTCTCACCTCTGCTCTTTAGATATGCTAATCCCTTTCACCACCTGGAGGGAGCCCTGTCCCCTCAGGGATTAGGAGGGTAGGAACTTTGTGAACAGACTTGGTAAACAGAGTTCTGGGTGGTGGGCTGGGCACTGAGGGACCACCCAGCCCCACCCCAGCTTGCTGCCAGGCAACTCAGGTGACTCCAAGCAGGCTTAGTGGCAAGTCTTTGAGTATATCTGTTTATGTATCTTCTCTCCCCTTATTTCATTATGTTTCAATTCCTATCTCTTTATTAGTTTAAATGAATGAGTTGGCCCAGACGGCAGGGCTCAGCAGGTTGAGCATCGACCTGTGAACCAGGAGGTCACGGTTTGAGTCCGGTCAGGGCACATGCCCGGGTTGTGGGCTCGATCCCCAGTAGGGGGCGTGCAGGAGGCAGCCGATCAATGACTCATCATTGATGTTTCTCTCTCTCTCTCCCTCTCCCTCTCCCTTCCTCTCTCTGAAATCAATAAAGACATTTAAAATAAAATATAAAGTAAAATATGAATGAATGAATGAATGAATGAATGAATGAATGAATGAATGAATTGCTCCTTTGACTGGGACCGGTCTTCGTAAGCCTGGCGAGTGCACTTTCATTCTGAGAGATGGGTTTGCAGGGATCAGGGTGTGAACTACGCAGGTTTCTGGACATCAAAAGTTCTCTAAAGCATCGGTTCTCAGCAGCTGGGGGTTTGCCCCTCCAGGGGACACCTGGCTGTCACAACTGGGCTGGGGGGACACTTCTGGCATCCAGAGAGTAGAGGCCAGGGATGCGGGTAAACCTCCTACCATGCACAGGACAGCACCACCAACAAAGAATTATGTGGCCCAAGATGTCAACAGTGTCGAGATTGAGAATTTGCCTTAAAAGAATGTCCACCTGAGCGGGCCTGGCTGAGAGCCATCGGGTTAGGCAGATCTGCCTGTGACTTTCTGTGCTACTGGGTGCCAGGTGCTCCGCTCTGTGGAAAGGGGGACGGGTAAGCCCCGCCGTCAGCATGCACCTGGGGATCATTAGGACAGAACTATGGAGAGAGACTCATCCCATAAGGTAACAGCATCTAAAAAGAGCGACTATTTTATGAGGATGAGGGGGAGGAAGACTGTCAGGACAACGGAGGCCAGGCAACCGGGGGGCAGGCAAGAGGGTTACACACATCTGGGCAAGAGGGCTCCTCACCGCCTCTCCCTGAGCCGGAGAGAGGGAGGGGCTGGGTCACTTACACCTGGATGCAGGAGATTTGGGGCGATGGCACTGATTGGGTGTGAGGACAGCAGCAGCCCGGGGGAGCACTCGGTTTGGGCAGACTCTTTAAAATTTCATCAGCCTGGGTTACCCTCCGCCCACAGAGGTGTGACGGCTGAGAGGGAGCCGGTGAGGGTGGGAAAAAGACCAAGTTCCGTTCCTGGGACCGTGAATCACTCCCATTCTCACTTCAGAGTTGGAACGAGATACGCACAGGGAGTCTTTCCAGACGATGCTCTGCCTCTAACCTGGGAAACAGATGTGTCGACAACCAACAACAGAAAGGACGGTCTGACTCCTCGCCCGCAGCCCCAGGGACCGCCGAGGGCAGCTCCCCAGCATCCTTAAGGGCAACTTCTCAGCCAAGTTCAAGCCTCGGTTCAAGGCTGGCTGGAGAACAGCTCACATTTAACTTGATGGATGGCTGGCCTGTGGCTCAGATGTTTTCATCACAGGCCTTTCCCTCCCCCCACCGCATCGCCCATCGGCTAAACCACAACTGAACAAAGCTCCTCGAAGCCAGTAGCTTGTCTCACAAACACTACTCTTCGTTTCTCCCCTAAGTTCTAAAATACTCCTCTCTGCCAGTATTTCGGCAGCTTTTAGACTGAAGGAGAGGCAGCAAGGGGGAGATCTAGGTGGTAGATGGCTGTTCATTATTCCAGAAATATTTACTGCACGTCCGCTATGTACGGGCCCGGTGCTGACCCCGGGGATGGATGGATGAAATGACACCGTTGAGATGGGAGGGCACAGTGGCCAGAGCGGGGGCTCCGGAAGGCAATGGTCTGGGTTCAAATCTCAGCTCTGTTACTTATGATAATGTTAGGGGCAGAAATATTAATCGTGCTCTGTTAACCGCGATTGTTGTGTTCCGATTAGAGAAAGCCCGTTCTCACTTGGCTGGGAGCTGTATGCCCCAGGACATTCGGAACCCGGTCCACTCTCCTTAACTGCCTATCACCATGGAAAGATGAACAACCTTGTTGCTGAAACACAGGGGTCCTGGAGGCGCCCCGCCCTCTTGCAACCCCTGCCCGCATTTCCTGTAACCGATAAACCATTACATCCACTCTTATTCCTTTTTGCCCACTTCCCCGTGAAATCTTTGTCCTTCTACCCAATGTAAGCATCTGGCCTATGGGGGCAGGTTGGGGGGGGGGTAGAGCAGATTTTATGCAGATAACCTGCTGCTCTCCCCTACTGCCGGCATTATCGGAATAAACGCTCATATATGATTCAACCCTGTCTCTGCTTTATTGGCTCAAGTAGTGACGGGCAGCCCGGACCCATTTGCTGTCTAGTTTCAATACCAGGTGAGTAACTTTCTCTAATCTTTACTCATCTGTAAAATGAAAAGTGATCATAGTGTTTGCCTGCTCAATTTGTTATGAGGAAGAAGTGAAGAATGAATGAATGCAAAGTCTGTGTAATATAGGCTGGCACGTAGGGGGCCCTCAATCAAGGTAGGCTCTTCTCATTCTCGCCTAGTCTACAGGGTGGCTGGTCACCTCAGACTCTCCGATGGCTTTTGCAGGTCACCTGTCATCGCCCAGACCACGGAATAACCCCCTGCAGGAATTCTAGTGTCCAGCTTCAAACTACCATGAAGTTCCAAAGGTGCCTCTTCTTTTGTAGGATCGTTCACCAAATGACCGAGAAACAGCTATGAAGTGTGGCTCTAGTTCAGAGGGGAGAGATCTGTGCCCACTGGAGTTATCTGGGACAGCTTCCAGCCTGAGGGAGACGCTCATCTCATCTGAGATCCAAATAACAAGAGATGGAGGAGGGGGACCTGCCAGACATTTTCTGGATCGTCGGGCCAGCCGAGGAGGGTGGCGATCCAGATGAACTTGGCTATGTTGCCCCATGTAATTTCCGTACTGAAGGTAGAAGTTAAGTGGGGACAAAACAGTTCTACCAAGAGGCACCTCATGACATCGGGAAATGTAACAGGAAGTATGGCAACGAGGTTGTAACAGTCTTTATTTGGGGTCATTCGATTTAAGGTGTTGAAAGCCACTTGGTTTTGTCGGAATGAGCCAAAGACTCGGACGTGTTGTGGGAAACCGAGCTCTAAGTGACAAGAGGATGTCTAGGAAGCCCCGGCCATGCCGTTTTGACGCAGGTGGGAGTTTCCCTTTCAAAGATGCTGCACTCTGAGCTCCTCTGGAGGGAACCACAGTCCCAGGGACATCCACAGGTACCTGGCCAGGAGGGTGTCTCTCGCTCTGCTCGCACTTTTCAGGAACAGAATGAACGGGCCTCTGGACTCTATTCCTCTACGTCTCCAGGGTCAGAAGTCCTACTTCTTCCCTTAGTTCATCAACAGATGCTTACTGACACCGGCCATAAGCTCAACCAGTGTGGAAGATACAAGAAAACTATAAGGTGGACAAGTCAACTGCTAACCACTGTCTCCCTCTCTGCCCGGCACATCTATGTACCAAACTGTCCAATAATAAAAGCACCCAATGTCTTTAGCCGGAAAATGCCTCTGTCAAAAATAATATCCCCTGGTGTGAGGGGCTGTTTCCACATCGGCCTCCCTGCTAGTTCTTGAGGTTCTTTAGGGAAGAAATAATTTCTTTCCATTTATTTCCATATCCGTAATATACAGTGCTGGACGCAGGATACTCAATATCACTGGCCGAGTGGATGGATAAATGAGCGGGTGGGCCGATGGTGAGTGGATGTATGTACGTATGGACACATATTTTTAAGTGAATGGATGAATGAAAGGTAGGACCGAGGGTCAGAGGGGGTAGAGAAAACCCGATTGGAGTAACAAAATGAAGTCACAAAGAAAACAGGCAGAAAATCTTTATGGAGCAAGAGTACGGCTTGAAAAATTGAGGAAGGTGAGTTAGATTGTTCATGATAATGTTCACCAAAAATTGTTCTTATTTTATGACATTTTCTCTTATTCAGTCATTTTTTAAAACAGAGGCCAGCCAATCACAGTATCTCCCTTAAAATCCTTCAGATAGTTGAAAACAGTAGCTATTTATTTTTATTAACTTTACAGAGAGGGGAGTGGAGGGAGAGAGAGAGGAACATCCATTTGTCGTCCCACCTATTGATGCGTCACTGGTTGACTCCAGAATGTGCCCTGACTGGGATCCATCCCGCACCCTTGGCGTATCAGGACGGCGCCCTAACCAAGCAACCCGCCGGGACTGAAAACAGTAGCTGTTTGCGCTGTATCTGCTTTTGCTCACAGTGTGTCCCTAGCACTTGGCAAACCATAAATGCACCATAAATCTTGTCAAAAGGTCACGATTAGCTTCCTCTCTCCCACGGCTTTAGCAGTGACCTTCCCCGGCCCACCCATGGAGCCAACCTCCAGAGGGCCAGGCCTCCTTCCCAAGCTCCCTCTGTCCTGGGCAAAGACTCCCGGCCCTGAGCAGCCCAGGCGCCGGGAAATGGCGACGACGATCCACCAGGCTCGATCACGTCTCTCTAAGCACGCAGGCGTCAGAAACCACTCAGAACTGTGAGCGCAGCATCTTCCCGTGCCCACGAGAATACAGCAGATGGCGCAAAATGCAGTGCGTTTGCCAAACGCCCCCCGAGCGCCCCGCAGTCGAATTCGACGGCAACGGTATTGCTAGAACGATGTGGGTGCACGTGGGGTCCCTCTGCCACATTTCTTACTTGTTTAAAGTCTGATTTAAATATGGCCTTTACGTCTTGAGCTCCCACTCGGGAATACCGGGTGAGGAAGGATTGTGCATTGTCTTCCTTCTATCAATCTTTCTTGTTCCGATGAAAACAAAATTCTATCCCTGAATCTCCACCTATTAGATTTTTCCACCAGCATACAGTAGACCTGCCCTATAACCACCCTACAGACAGGCTTCTCTCCACTTGGGACAAGGACCCTGAACACGACCCATCGCTTAGTACCCATCCCTGTCACCTGGACACCTCTGCCTCCTTCCCCTTGAACTGTCCGTCTCCCCTCCTCCAAACCTTCCACACCCTCTGCCTCCTCACTCTGCTTGGACTTGGTGCATCCTGATTTCTCACCTCCCTCCTGCCCCGCCTCCTCTCCAGCTCCGGGCTCATCACACATGCTGTCGGCCCAGGTGGATGGATTTAAACTTGAGAGCACGGAGCCCAACGTCTCTCTGCTTCACAAACTTCGCAGCACCCGGATCAGGGCCCTGCAGACAGTGGGATCCGGGCGCAGTGGCACCTGGCCCCAACCTCAGAAGCAATGTCCTTGGCCTCACCTCTATCCCGCCTTTCGTGGGCCCCGAACCTGGCTCCGCATCCGCAGCTGCGCTGACCTTCCCCAGGCCGGGCTGCTGGTCATGTTCCTAACCTCTGCTCAGGGTCTGGTTAGGGGACAGTGTTTTATTTTCACTCGCGGCCGTGCTTCCGAACAAGCCCGGCTACTCATCCTGAGCGCCATCCCACGTGCCTCTGCGCAGCTCCCAGGTCTGGGAACCGGAGGCGCCCCCTCCACAGGCTGGGCTTACACACCACCCACCTGCTTTACGGGTCGTGCGATCACTGTCCCCTCGAGGACAGTAGGAGCACCCCGCTTGGTAAGACTGCAGACCTCCCAGCCTGCCGTCCGCCCGGCACCACCACGCTGCTCAGGAGCCCAGCTCCTTTTCCTGACTCCGCGCTTTCTGCCCTTCAGCTGGTTCTCTGGGCTCCAGCCCCACCCAGCTCCCGTCAGTTTTGTGCCGGCTGTTTAGCCCGTTTTCAGGTAACTCTTGTATCTGGAGTCCTTAAGGCCTCTTGCGCTCTAGTAAAAGCCACCACACCAGCAGGTCCAGGTAAGGATCTTGGCCGACAGAACCCAGAGGAGGCCCCGCTGCCCCTGAGGGCGCCTAGGGGCCGCTGCGCGCGGTCTCGGTGACGCCTCCGGCCTCCCTGGCGGGGGCGCTGTGAGGCGGAGCGACCGGCACAGACTTTCACCCGCAGCTGCAGAGGATTTTAAGAATCGGGACCGAGCTGCGTGCGGAGATGTCCTAGAAACGCCTGACAGCCACAGCGGAGGCCGTTCGCTAAGGGACTTTCCTGGGGGGTGTGAAGAAAAGGTCAGCTCCACTCCTCCTGCCTGCGAATGGCCGATGGGCTGTCTTCCTCACACACGTGTAACTGGGCTCTGATCATACTTAACGGCTGACTGCTAGGTGCTGCTTTCTACTCGCGTTTTATATTTTTCCTGCAAATCGGCTCTTTTCCTCCCCACTGAGGGTGTTTGCAAGACTCAGGAGTTTTAACTTAGGGCTCTCGATTTTCCCGTTGTTGCTACGCACTCCCACACACATCTAGGCACACCCCTACCCACCCCTACACGTACACACACCCCTACACACACACCCCCTCACCTACACACCCCCTCACCTACACACACACCCCTACACACACACCCCCTCACCTACACACACACCCTCACCTACACACACACACCCTCACCTACACACCCCTACATGTACACACACACCCCTACACACACACCCTCACCTACACACCCCTACACGTACACACACACCCCTACACACACACCCCCTCACCTACACACACCCTCACCTACACACACCCCCTCACCTACACACACACCCCCTCACCTACACACACACCCCCTCACCTACACACACACCCTCACCTACACACCCCTACACGTACACACACACCCCTACACACACACACCCTCACCTACACACCCCTACACGTACACACACACCCCTACACACACACCCTCACCTACACACACCCTCACCTACACACACACCCTCACCTACACACCCCTACACGTACACACACAACTCTACACACATACCCTCACCTACACACCCCTACACGTACACACACACCCCTACACACACATACACACCCTCACCTACACACCCCCTCACCTACACGCACACCTCTACACACACCCTCACCTACACATACACCCTCACCTACACACACACACACCCTCACCTACACATACACCCTCACCTACACACACATGCACACACATCTACATACACATACCCATTCACCTACACACATATCTACATACATATGCACACACCTATGCACACATACACACACCTACACATACACACATATCTACACACATACCCATTTACCTACACACACACCTATAAACACATACAGAATCTACACACACACACCTACACACACATGCACATATTTCTATGCACATACCCATTCACCTACAACACACCTACACACACAAACACACGCACTCACTTTGCCCCATCTCTCAGGATGCTTTCTGCCCACGGGGCTGCGGCGGCAACCACAGGCGGGTTAACCGCCTCCCGGGGCTGGAGGAGCGGGTCCGTGCGCCCTGGTCAGGGGAGCGGCCGCGGGTGACCCGTGCAGGGCAGGAAAGGGAGCCTCCTGCTGGCAGCTGCCATTCGTCACTCCCTCGTGGCTGCTGAACTTAGGTTTGGTGCCACATAAGTTCAGACTGGAGCAAAGACCCCTCCTTTCTTCCGATACTGAGACTTGCAGGCAAACCTGAGCCGACACCACACACCTTCCAGCGCGGATTCCCACCCGCGTCCAAAACTTTGTCCCGGGGCCTCACCTCCGGCGAAGGCGAGAGCGCTCCTCCCCGCCCGGGTCCGACCCCAGCACAAACATCACCTCCTGAGGCCCCTTCAGGTTTTTAAAAACGGGCCCGAAGCTGAAGACGTGCACAGACCTCACACCGTCCCTTTCATGATTCCTCGATATGATGCAGAAACGCACAGGCCGAAAATTAGGTAAATCAAGAGGCAGCTACAGATGCCTGTTTCCTTGGCAACTCCCCTCCCCCAGCCCCCCCCCCCCCCTCGCGACCGGGAAAAACCAAAACGCAAGTGAGGAGGGGTAGCGCGGCCCGCGGGCCCAGCCGGCCCGGCGCGGGCGCGGGGGCCGCCCGCTCGGGAGGAAATGCACCTCCGTCCGCGCGGGGCGGGCAGCCTTTGGGGCAGTATTTTTGTGGTTGCCATAGAAACGCCGGTGAGGGAAGAACAGGTTGCCTGGCACAAAAGAGGCCGATCCGTAACGGGAACCGTCCCCCGGCCTCACCTCCAGCAGGGAAAACGCTTTCGGGCGCGGGGTCCGCGGGGCAGGGGGCACCCCGCCCGGGCACGCGGCTCGCGCGTGGCGGGGCCGAGGCAGGCGCACCCGGCCGAGCACAAAGGAGCCCCTCTGCCTTCCCCGCTGCCCTCCCTTCCCCCGCGCCCTGCCGGCACCTACCCCTCCCCGAGGGCGCCAGGAAGTCCAGCCAGGGGACGAGGGCCGGGGTGGGTGGGGACGGGGGACACCGGCCCCCCACGCCCGGAGGGGAACTTGCTGGAAACAGCCCCGGGCGAGCGCACGTACCTCCTCCGGCAGCCCCGGCACGTGGACCTGGAGGCCGCCCCGAGGCGAGCGGGCTGCGCGCAGGAATCGCCACTAGTTTCTGGGAGCCGCGCGTCGGCCGACACTGGAAAGAAAAGGCGAGGCTCCACCCATGGGGTGGACCCTTCGGGGGGGAAAAAAAAAAAGTGGTCCTCAGCTGACGTCTCTCCCCACCCCATGTCACTTCCTTTTAAAGCTACAACCGAGCGGTTACCGCGGGAGGAGGTGCGCTGGGCGGCGTGAGTCACCCGGCGCTTCCAATGAGGGCGCGCGGGGCCCGTCGGCTCGCGTTTGAATCTCGGGCTGGAGAAGCTGCCAGAAGGGAGACAAAGCCCGCTAGGTGGCCTTTCTCTCCCCGCCGCGTCCCCCCAACCCTGTTGCATCCCGGGCCCCCGCGGCCCCGCAGGCCTCCTATGAACACAGCAAGGACTCGGCCAATTTGTGTGCGAAATACCTGCGCCTTTGCCACGCGCTGCGCCGGGAGGGCGGCTGCCTTCCGCCCTCGGAAGGGCCAGCGAGACACCGTCACAGACACCCGGGGACCGGGAGCTCCGACAGGGCGAGAAGCGCGGGAGCGCGGCGGCGATGGGCGCGCGCCGTCCCCGCGGAGGCCCCGGGCGGTCCCCGCGCGCCCGCGGGCACGTGCGCCCCGCCCCGCCCCCGCCCGTGCGGCTCTGGGGCAGCGCGGCGCCGAGGGGCTGGGCGGCCGTTACAGCGAACCAGCGTCCCCGCAGCCCTGAAAGGCCGGGCGTGCCAGGTCCCTGCCAGGCCTAAAAAAGTCATTTCAGTCTCCAGATGGTCAAGGCGCGCGCACCCGTCAGTGTTCAGTTAGAACCAGGGTCACAAATAAGATTTGGGCATCTCCATGTGTCTTCTGTGTGCAGCTTTGTTCTCTAGGTGTTTACGGTCTGCAGCGCGAAATTAAAGGTCCACAAATAGCTAGGACACTCGGCAGAATTCAGGGCTACGAAAGTGCCCCCAAAACATGGAAAGGGACCCACACAGAAGGCCCACCGGTGGAGACAGCTAATTTTAATATCCATGCGAACATAAATTTGACCATAGTACAGAAATGCTTATAAAAGAAGTTTCTAGAACTTTCTTGCACCCAGTGCAATCTTAAGAGTCCTGATAAGTTTTCAGTTATGTTTTAAGACCTATTTGTTCCTCGTATTGTGGAAACTTGCAAAGGCTTTTCAAAGTATCTCCCAATAGAGTTAGACTGAGTGCTGTTCCTGTTTGAACTCTGAATGGAAATTTATTTCAGAATCTACACGTGGCATAAATTTGTGCTATATTTATTAGAACTGCATCAATGATTTCAGTGGGGAAAATGTGATATTAAAATTGTTGACAACTGCCAAGTCTTATTCCGGTCTCAATACTTTAATATCTTCATTCCATTATGATTGTAACTATTGTTTCACTCGCTGTTGCTACAGTAGCACTTCGCCTGTGCAAGTATGTTGCTCCCAGTCTCAAGCATCTCGGAAATGTAGCCGAGAAACACGGCAGAAAAAATGACGACGTGGAAAGATTTAGCGTGGAAGTACAACGTTCATGGACTAAATCCTATGGACTTTGTTCAGAGTGCCACTTAGGCTCCAACTGAATTTTAGGTTTCCTTACGTAGCTATTTCTATTTAGACAAGGGATTGTGAAAATTTCAGGGTCAACAAATATTTGAGAATCTGTACTAGTTGCTGAAGAGAGAAAAACCTTGCCCCGAGGCGCTCAGTCTCGGGAGAGAGACCTGTACACACCTGAGGCCTGATGTAGGGCGGGAACCTTGAAGTCTGAGCGGAGTTCAGAGCTGGCTGAGGAAGGGGGGGCGGAGGGGGGCGGGGGGGTGTCCACACAGCTTCTTGGGTCACCCCGAGCTGCACAAGGGGGAGCGTGAGCAGTGCGTTGGCTGCCCAGATGGCGGGAGATGAATGCTGATCGCCGGAGAGATTTCAAAGGAGACAAGGGGCATGAGCTGGTAACTTTAGAAAAGAAAGGATCCGCAGGGCACCAATTAAACAACAACGATGCAGCCTCACACAGGAACACAGGTAGAAAGGTAGAGGGCTCATTTCTTTGCCCATCCACTTGTCAAACAGTCAAAAAGCTCTAAGGTACAAGTACAGAGGGTGCTATGCGATGGCTGTCTCCCCTGGCTGGTGACAGTGAGTTGGGACACAGTCGGAGTTGTGGCTGCTTCGAGGAGACAAAGGAAAAAGTGTCAATTACAATAAAGTCAGTTTGATGCTTGGACTCTGTAATCTTACACTTCATAGTTGTGTATCCCAATCACCTCTAATCGAGCCTTTAAAACACGTCACCTGTGTGTCTTAATGACCCGCAGCTCCTAGTGTTCAGACAGCAGGAGTTCCACGCGCCCGCCGGCTTTACGTGATGCGTGAGGAGGGTGCAGAGGAAGCAGGCAAGTCTCCTCCGTAAATAACGATAGTGCCCGAAGTTGTTCCCAGACACATGTGCAGGCAGAACCCTCTCTTTCTTGACCAGCTTTCAATGCCTCTTAATTCCGTTCTCTGTGCTCTCTTAGCTCCTTTCTCTCTGGACGTCCTCAAGGTCACGTTGCCTCACAGGGGTGGCCCGAGTGAGTCATCCGGGACCTCCTCCCCCACCGGGGCAACTGGAAGTCACCTACCCAGGAGCCGATTCCTAGAACAGGAGGGAGGAAACTCAAATCCGCTAATGCCCGGCGGTGGGTAGCTCCTGAAAGTTACCAGCTCCACAGTCGGACCTGAAGAGGCAGGTGGCGTAGACGAGCGCTGGCCCTCAGCACGTGTGGTCCTCACCACCTCACTATCTGAGTGGCATCGGTCGGGATGGGTTTTATATTACCGTGTGATTTTTAAAAAATTGGAAAACATGAATTACCTTTGTAAGCAGAACACTAAGGTGGTTTTTTATCTTAAAATAAATATGTATTGCCCTGGCTGGCGTTGCTCAGTGGTTAGAGTGTAGGCCTGCAGAATGAAGGGCCTCGGGTTCGATTTCAGCCAAGGGCACGTACTTGGGTTGCCGGTTCATTCCCAGCCCCCAGTCGGGGCGAATGCAGGAGGCAACCAGTCGATGTGTCTCACATGGATGTTTCTCTCTCTCTCACACTCTCCTTCCCTCCCTTCCACTTTCTAAAAGATCAATGGAAAAAACATCCTCAAGTGAGGATTACAAATAAATAAGTAAATATATTTGTTATTAATTGTTGACATAAAGCTTTTCTTTACTGGGCAGCCATGGGAGCATACAGCCCAATGGCACCTTAGAGGTAACCTATCCAGGTGTGGTCATGGACCCGGTGGCTCAGACACTGCATTTTAACAGTGTCCCCAGCAGATTCACACGCCCATTGAAGTTAGAGAGGTGCTTTAGTCCAAATCTCTCATTTTTCAGAGGACATCAGGGTCCGGGGCAGCTGGGTCAGCTTGTCCCGTGTGACACAGTAAACAAGACGGACCTGAGGCAGAGCCCAGGTGTTACTGTTCCTGCCTCAGAATCCTGATCACTGCGTCCCCGGGCTCACAGAGGAAAAGCAAGGTGACAGGAAGTCTGCTGGCCTGAAAATGTCCCAAAGGGGATTTCTACTCAAGCTCCTGCTCCGTGTTCTAAGCTATTAAAGAATAAGCTCCTTACCCTTCGTAATGAAAGGTTCTTCTAGCCCTGGCCAGCGTGGCTCAGCGGCCGGAGCGTGGGCCTGCATCTGAAGGCTCCCGGGTTCGATTCCGGCCAAGGGCACGTACTTGGGTGGCGGGTTCATTCCCAGCCCCCGGTCGGGGCTCGTGTGGGAGGCAACCAGTCAGTGTGTCTCTCTCACACCGATGTTTCTCCCTCTGCCTCTCCCCTTTCCTTCCATTCTCTCTAAAAAAAAAAAAAAACAATGGAAAAAATATCCTCAGGTGAGAATTAACAGCAACAAAAGTTCACCTGTGCTCCGTGCACTTGAGTTTACACATAGAGTCAGTTTCACCCAAAGGAAACTAATCTTAGAATTTGGCAACTATCAAAGTTGGCAAAAGGCACAGGACACCTTCTCTCCATGATCGCTCCTTTATCCTGGTTTCGAGCCAAAGCCGGGTCTGGTTCAATAAAACTTCACTTCGTGACTGGTCTGCAGGAGGTGGCGAAGGGTCCCGATCCTTTCTGTACGTTTTGGAGCCTCAGCTTCCTCAGGCATAAAATCCACGAGGCGGTTGGGATGGTTAAACGAGACGGCACGTGTGAAGCGTGGGAAAGGGTGTGGGACCCCAGGAAAGGACCGTGTTCTCTGCATTGAAACGCAGGCGGCTTTCAGGCCTGTACTTGCGGTTGGCGTCTGTGTCCTAAGCCTCAGGCCCACTCACCCAACCTGACGACCATCTCGTGGAGCGGATGTGACCCAAGACCGATTTTTAAAATGTATCTTTATTGCTGAAAGTAGTATAGATGTCCCCTTCCCCCCCATTGACCCCCTGCACCCTAAATACTACCCATACTAACTTTTGTATATTACATGGAAGTTGCAGCTCTTCCCGGGGGTCTTTTCTTTCCATTATTGGCGGGTGGTCTGTGGGAGACAGTTCCTTGCGCCTTGGTCTTTGCCTTGGTCGTTGCCATATGCATTTTGATCTGTCCTTCGGTTTCTTCTATGGTCTCGAGGCTTCGGCACTCAGTTCTCATTTCCTGCTCACTGTTCCATTGCTCTGTATTCAACTTTTTTTAAAATTCATCTTTGGTGTGAGGTGTAAGGTGTTTAAGATGATTAGCAAGTTGCCACACTTCATGCCATTTATTAAATATTTTCCATTGTTTTGTTAACTTAAAAAGCCAAAGTGACAGGCAACAAGCATTTATTTGAGATTTAAAAAAAAAAAAAAAAAGGCAAAAAAGGAAGGATTAGCTACTCAGGAAGCTCAGAGTCAAGCAGAAGCCCAAAGTGTTGCTATTAGGAGGTGAGGGGGGTTATGTGGAAGAGGAGGACAGTGACGTCCACAGAAGGAAGGCATTCCTATTGGCGCAGATCACATAACATAGTGAGGCTGATTCTAAACAATGTTTCTAATTTCCAGTCCGGAAGTCATAATATCTGCTTTCTTGTTATCTTTGCAAGTAGCTCTTTGGGACACAATGTTGCTTTAGGCCCAGTCCAAAAGTTATTTTGTCCTATTTTAACATCCAAAGCTTTGAGGCCTAAGATGTGCAAGGCAGTCCTGGGATGGAAGCTCTGGCTCCATTTTAAAGTAGGTCTTTTACTTTTTTTACATTTTGAATAGGCTGACACAGGCAGAACTTGGGGTTTGGGAGAAAAACAGATGTGGTCAGGACCCTGGCCTAGGAGAGAATCCTGTTGAAGGTGGGGGCAGCCTTTCCCAAGAGCAGCACCCACTGTCACCCACCCCACCTGCGGGACTCAGGGCTTCGGGACAGAGGAAGAGAGTGAGGAGGCCTGAGGTGTCCCCTGCCGCCCTCCACCCACATCCCACACACAGGGAGCCCGTCTGGGGGGTAGGGGGGTGAGCCTTTCTCTAAGTTAAAGCTGCAGGACACAGGTGTGCCAGCCAGATGTTCCCAGAGCACCTGGGTGGCCCAGGCCAGTGGTCTCCGTCAGAAACCCAGCAAACCTGGAGCAGCTGGCTGAGCAGGAACCTGTGCCAGACAACAGGCCAGCAGGTGGCTAGTGACACAACCCTAGCAGAAGAGAAACCGACACGCCCAGAGAGGAGAGGGGAGGTGTGGCCCCAGCCCCTGTGTGTCTATCGAGCTCTCCCTGGAGCTGCCTGGCGTCCAGCTCAGCAGCATTGGTCCCCGAGGGACCCGTGAGTGCCCATGGCCCCACTGTACCATGGCAGGCCATCTACCACACTGCCACAGAAACTGGCAACCCCTGCCCCAAGCCTGTCGCTGCTGTTGCTCTTCTTGGTGGTCTTGACTCCATTCCCACCCAATGGGCTTTTCCTGGCCCCTCCAGGGACAGGGGCCTTTGGGACGTTCTCTCCAGCTGCTGGCCTGCCTCGGTGTCCTCCAGCCCTGCTGAGGGGCTCGCTCTAGGGAACCGGGAGCACGTCTCCTTGGCTTTGTTGCTCATTCCAAGTCCCCACTGTCTGCACTCTGGGCACCTGCATCTGCATCGTGGGCACCGGCGGGCAGGAGCATCCCCCCACTGTCTGCACTTTGGGGAAATTCACTGATATGTACATGCTTAGGATTTGCGTGTTGTTTCAATAAAAACATCAAAAAGGAAAGCTATTCACCGAATTCCTCCATCTGCCAATCGAGAGACGTGGGACATGAGAACAAGGCGGGACCAGGGTACAAAGGTGCCTGTGAGCAGAGAAAGTATTGGGGGTGAAGATTCGCGTGGTTTTGGACGTGTGATGGTTGAAAGATTTATTAATTATCTCGTGGCCAAGGGGCGTGGGCAGCGGGATCTGAAGTTCAGGAGGGAGATCTAGGCTGGAGATAAAAGTTTGGGAGGAGCCAGCCCCGAAAGCCTGGAGACCGGATGAGGCCTCCTGGGACTGGCCCGTGAAACAGGACGCCTACCTGAATCCGAGTCAGAGAAATCGTCGTTTGTAACATAAGTAGGTTTCATGTAACATCTACTTGTAAGAAAGTATTTGGCACCGCGGGATAGTCGGGGGACATACTAGAAAATTCCGAGTTGCTATTGGAAACCCAGGCTTAGCTGCAGCTGTGCCCTCACTCGCGTCACTGCCGGGAGTGGGAGCGGGGGCGGGGGCAGGAGGGGCCTGAGGACTGGACCCTGGTGGCAGCGACGGGAAGGTGGTGACAGGAGAAGGAACACGTGGAGGAGGTGAGGGGGGAGGTCACGAGGCGGCGGAGAGCAGTCCCTGAGGACGGTGTCCCGGGACGGGGACGAGAGAGCAGCGAGGGGGAGGAAGTGCTCCAGCAGGACGTCCCCTGGACGTGGCAACAGAGCAGCTCTGGCGACCGTGAGGGACCGTGGCTCCCGGGGCCGGAGCACTTTGCCGTGCTGAGGGCCGACCAGTGCCCACAGACGGGCGCTGCTCCTGCAGCCGGCGCTGAAAGGCCGCCGCTGGTTCACGGTGGGCGCGCACGATGCCTGTGACCCCTGTGCTCGCGAGGCTCGGCCACCTCGGAGATGCCGGGATGCCGAGACGCACGCCCGGGCGGGCTTGGGATCAGCCCCTGGAGGCCTCCCCGGCAAAGGCATCTGAGTGCAGAGGCGGAGCTGGAGTGGATGCCGGAGGAGGGACAGCGACCCGAGGACGCCCAGGCTCGCCCACCTGCGGGCTCACTCGCCCCCTTCCAACGATACCATTTCAAATACGGTTCTTTCTTCCGGAAAATAGAAGCAGCAGTGCTCCCCCAGAATCCTGTAATTCTTTTAAATTGTAGTCGTTACCATTAAGTCCCTTCATTCAAGAAAGACCAACATTGTTTCCTCACCTGGACGGAATGAGGGGCAGCCCTTCGCCATGTCCCCTGAGCAGGACTTATTTCTTAGAGCCAACAAACAAACAGAAGCCGACATTAGGTCCTTGGCCTGCCCTTCACCGCCGGGCGTGGGTGGTGCGGGGCCAGAGGTAGGACATCTTCTCACCCCGAGCGCGACCCAGGGCTGCGACTCAAGAGGACACTCTGCCTCGCATTTCAAAGCACAGAGCTCATCCTGTTCCCTCTCCAAATATTATCTTGACCGAAGCCTTAGCCAGCCTTTCGTATCAGAAACAGAGCGAGAAGACAGACCGCACGCACCTGCGAAGCATTAGGGGTATTCTACTTGCCTTTAAAAAAATGCACTCTCGTGACACTGTGACTAAGAATGTCGTCTATCTGCTGGGTTTACATTGTTTCCACAAGTGATCCCCCCTGGAAAACTCAATGCATGGCTTTGAAAGACAATTTGCCCAGATCTCTATAAGTTACTTATTAGAGGACTTCGCCTATGAAAGCTTTTTGTGTGCTGTACCTTGATCAGCTGGGAGCATCTGGTTAACTACACGGCTGTTCTTTTAAAAAAATTCAAAATTATTTAATTGTATTAAAATAATTGGAAAACTCTACATATTTATAGGTTGTTTGTGAATTTTTACTTGTGTGGGTGCACGCTGCTTACCAAATGGGGCATGTCCGCGGTCCTTCCCAGCATCTAGTGCGTTTTGAGTAAGTGCTGCTCACTCTGGCACCTCCCCGGAGGGGAGCGCAAGGCCCTGTCCCGCACAGCCTGCCCCGCGGTCTTCTGTTTACCTTGGAGGCGAGTTCTCCAACTTCAGGGACACCAGAGTCACCCGCAGGGCTGGTTAGGTGACAGCGCTCTGGGCCCCACGCTGAGTTTCTGAGGCTGTCGGTCCGGGTGGGGCCTGAGAACGCGCCTTTCCAAGGAGTCCCCCCGGGGAAGCAGACGCTGCTGGTCAGGGGCCCGCACGGCCCTCGGAGAAACTATGACGGCGGCAAAGGTCACCTATGGAGAATCTCCTCGCTGCGCCACTCAGGGGCCACGAGGAGTGTCCCCACCCCAGCCCCTCAGTCTACAGACGAGAATCGACGACGCAGGTGAATGAACCTCAGCGTCGATCTAGGACCACAGCCCGGGTCCCTGGCCCGTCTCCCAGAATCTGGAGTGGGTTCCTCCCGCTGGCACGTCCCGCCTCTGTTCTGGACAGAGAGGCTCCAATTCTTTTCTAAGTCAAAAGGGAACCTATTTTCATAACACGGTTAAATGGTGTGAGTTCTTTCCTCTTTTTGATGAATTAGAGTTACAGGAATGAGAACCCCTGTAAACATGAAGAGATTTCACATTTCAGGCTATATGTCTTTTTTTTTTTTTTTTAGTCCTGACCGCAGGATATTTTTCCATTGATTTTCAGAGAGCAGAATGGAGGGAGGGAGGGGGAGAGAGAGAGAGAGAGACATTGCTGTGAGAGAGACACATCAATTGGTTGCCTCCCGCACTGGCCTCAAACAGGGCAGGGGATCGAGCCTGCAACCGAGGTACGTGCCCTTGACCAGGAATTGAACCCGAGACTGAAGGGTCGCTCTAACCACGGAGGAAAAAACGGCTGGGGATATATGTCTTTGAACTTGAACCTCTGAACTCACCCCTCTGTCTGTATCAGAAGAGAGGCACCTCATGATGGCCACGGGGCTCTGGGAAGATCCACCCCTCAGGCCCTCCCGGGAGCTTTGGTTTCTTACTGTAAGATGAAGGCATTGGTGCAGATTGTTTAAAAATTCCTTGCAGCCCTGGCTGGCATGCTCAGTGGTTAGAGCATCGGCCTGCACACCGGAGGGACGCGGGTTCTATTCCCAGTCAAGGGCATGTACCTGGGTTGCAGGTTTGGGGCGCGACCAATCGATGTCTCTCTCACATCGATGTTTCTCTCTCTCGCCCTCTCTCCCACTCTTTCTAAAAAAAATCAATGGGAAAAATATCCAGGATATTTTTTCCAAGCAAAAAAATTTCCTTGGAACCCTAGCATCGTATGAGGCCACTGAAACCTAACGGGCCTCCGACAAGTGTTTGTTGAGCGAGCACAGTAAATGGAAACATAAGTATCCCTTCTCCGGGGAGAAAGCGGAGGGTCACTGGCTGCTCTTCACGGCATCGGGGGACGGGAGAGCTCTGGGCCTTGTCTCCTTTGTCAGTGGGTGTCTGAGAGGGTCACCTTCCTGTAGGACATCAGTGTTCCCAACAAGTCCTACTGAGAGGGTCCCTCTTCTCCTCTAAGCGGGGATGCTCCTCTTACAATGAAAAGAACCAGCAAAACGTAAAACTGGAACCAGCACAATCGACGAGAGAACAGAAAAGTCCTGGTGAGTAGAAGGGGTACTTCCTCAGGCGGGACACACTTTTCGGGTGGGACACACCCTCCCCGGGCTGGACACACCCTCCCCGGGCAGGACACACTCTCGCTGCTCTGTGCTGTGGGGTGTCTCCTGGGCCCTGACGTTGTTCTGATCTAAGGTAACAGGTAAAACATTGAAACAAGAAGTAAATGTGTCATTAGCTAAGAGAAAAGGGATAGCGATACAATCTTCAAATCCCTTTGTTTTAATTTTGAAACAATTACAATTTTAAGATAATTTGAAGGATATATAAAATTAACTGTAGGTTACTGATATGTGGAAGCCACTGACTTCTCAGGAAGGAAGAAGCCAAGTGCACTATAAATACCCAATTTTTGTTTGCTTGGCTAATCCTGCTTCTGAAACTAAGCTGGAATTAGACATGGCAATCAACATTAAATGCCGTTATGCACACTGATACATGTGCTATTTCAGACTGTGGGACTCTCTGACCTTGGAAACGCACGGCTCACCATCTGAGGAGGGAAAGCTACAGAGACGGGGCTGGTCCCCGTTTAGCGTCGTGGGGCTGAGAGGCTCCCAGACATTCATTCCCGGTATCTGGACCTCGCATCTTTCAATAACAAAATGGTTTTCACATTCAAATAGCTGTGATGGAAACATTTATACTGTAGAGTCCATCCTTGCCTGTTTTCTTAACAGAATATTCAGAACATAATTTAACTTTTTCTTGGTGACTCACGATGAGTCATCATTATGAATCAAAACCATAGAATTTTAGTACCAAAAGGAACCTCAGAGCCCAGCGAGGCCCGTTTCTTCATTTTCTGGATGCGCAGATGGAGGCGGGACAGGAGTTCAGTGCAAAGCGGACCTGCTGCTCCCTGGAGGGAGCAGGTCCAGGAGCCTCAGCCTCCGTTCTGGCTCCAAGGCTGTGACCGCCACGCCCTGGGCCTTGGGGCCTCCACGCTGCTGAGACTCCGTGAAGCCTGCAGAGGCCAGTTTCTCCTTTGCAAGATGGGCCCAGATTTTTAATGCCCTTTGAATTTTTTGCATCTGTTTTCAGGTTTCTCCACCTTTGCTCTCACCTATTATTTGCAGCTCTGTGGCTGTGCGGGGGCGTCAATGTGCTCATTCAGCCCTGGTCTCCTCCATCTGTCTCTGGCCAAATCCCACTGAAAGCAACAGAAGCCTTTACCGTCAGCTCTCGGCAGGGCTGCCCCCGCCACACACTCGAGCTCTTCTTAAACCCCCCTTTCCCCACTTGCTCTCGCTCTCAGAACCTCTGGGCTCAGAGGGCATTGCTTCCAGTGCCCTCCTCCTCTGGCCCGAACCCCAAGACGGCAGCTGGGGGAGGGCCTGCCTCTCTCACCCGCCTCCCTTTCCTTTCTCCCCCGAGAGAAGGTGCTCAGCCCTAAGTCAGTCCAGCTCGGTTTGCTTCCCAATTTTGCCATTTCTAAATCTCACTCCTCGTACCCAATCGCTTCACCCAACACCACCCATCCCGCCCTCGGGAGCTGCTCAGCCGCGGAGGAGGAACACTCCCGCTCACTCAGTGTGTTTCTGTTTCCACCACATAATGGGCGTCCTCAACTCCCCATCCACAGGCTGGCAGGTAAAAGAGAGTAATTACAATCCTCCCCCCTCCCCCTTCCCCTCCTCTACCTGCCCCACCCCCTTCTCTGCGGTGATCACCGCACTGTTGTTTGTGTCTGAGTGCCTGGTTCTGTATGTTTGTTTCCTTAAAATCCCCTCACCTTTTACAGCCCTTCTTGAGATAATCTAACAGCTTTGGGCTTACCATTTGGGGAAAACCATAACTGCTTTTAAATGTTGAAAATCCCGAGATCATAAAAAGGAATATAATGGCCTTAAGAAAGCCAGCACCTTTGTATAAAAAAAAGAAAAAAAAAAAGTATTTTATTTTCGTCAATTCATATGATTAGATGCTGCATCAGAATTCTGCCCCATGAACAGCAAGGAGACAACTTCAGACCCCAGGTAAGGAGGCAGGAGGGCGCGGCTCTGGGCAGGCCCCCGTCTGCTCCCAGGTGTACCCCACCCGCCTGTCCTCTGAACCCGAGACCCCGCCTGACACAGGGACACCGTGTCCACCTTCCTTGCAGGGACACTGCGCGTGTCTGCCCAGAGCTCCGCCGGGCCCGTCGCTGCGCGGGGTGGACCCGGCAGCTTCCTGGGCGCGGGAGGGGAGGGGCTCGCATCTGTGGCCCCGGCAGGAAGGTGAGGGACACAGAAGAGGCCTGTCCCCTCCTGCTCCGACCCGGGGCCATAACCTGTAACCAGAGAACTAGACTGAACGTCCCCCAAGTGTTTTAAAACCACGAAATAACGACCCCGGTGAGGACTCCAAGCAGCGGTTCCTTTTGAAGAATTGAGCAGGATGGACTGGGGGGGGGGGGGGAGCGTGAGGTCAGAAAGTCCCGTCAGGAGCCTAAAGATGACGACGGCGAGGATGGGAGGTGGTGACAAACCCGAGAGACACCTTAGAAGTTGGAATGGGAGCGTAAATCACCCACTAGAGAGAAAAGAAGGAATCCAGAGGCATACCCTGAGAATCAATTCAGAAATGAGAGGAGGCTGCGCGGGTCTCACACACAGGCTGAGCTCCTACTGTGTGCTGAGTGCCTGTGTGGAGGCCGGAGAGGAGCCCCTGCCTGCAGCTCCGGGGACACCGCAAGGAGGGGCGGGGGGGGGGGCAGGCCTTCGACGGGGGTCAGGAAGGCAAGAGGCGCAGCGGCGGGAAAGCGAGGCTCTACTCACGCGAGCGGCTGGAAGGAGGCGGCGTGGCTCCCGTGGTTACCGGGAAGGGCACAGCGGAGGTGGCTGTCGGCGGCGGGAACGCACCGGGTGTCAGTCTGCTGGGGTCAGGCCGGGCCTGGGCTCAGCAACCTCGGAGCCGGGGCTCTGGCTGGGAAAGAATTCAGAGCCAAGGCCCGAACTCTAAGAGAAGATTTATTTCGTTAATCACAGAGGTGGGAGAAGTAATTTCCAGAAGAAATGGGCTCAGCAAACAAGTTACAGAGGCAAAGGAAGGAGCTTGAGAGTGAGGCAGCTACAGGTACCAGGCCTGGGGGTGGGGAGGCGCAGGGGTGCTCCAGGGAGGGGAGCGCAGGGTCCTCCGTCCTAATGGTTTTAGGGAGGAGATTTTAGCTGGAAAGATCTCATTATAATATTCAGCAGCTGTCCGCGTGTGTCCTTTCAGGGTCTGGGTCTCCGCTTGGTTGGTTGGTCGGCGCCAGGGCGGGGCCATCATTCAAGGCAGCTGGGCCTGAGGTCAGCTGTGGCTGGTTCTGCTGCTTTTCTGGGCCTGGAGCTGGAATAAAACTGAGGCCTCGATGTCATCTCTGGGAGGAAGGGTCAGGGGGTCCAAACCGCAGGACAGCGATATGCTGGAGGAAAGGCCACCCCGGGGGGGAGGTCCCACCCGACCATTGTCCTTACTAGGCACCCGGGGCTTTCCACCCTGGTGACCTTCTGTACCTGGCCTGTGTCCTTGCTCTGCTCACGTCTGTCTGTCACTCACAAGATGGTCTCAGTGGAGGGTCAGGGCAAGGTGGCTGGGTGACCTGAGATGAACAGGGTCCACCTGCTTCCAGAACCTTCCACATGCTGAGGGTCAGCCGTTCTGGTGAAGACCTGGAACCGACCCACCCGGTTCCGGACCCACAGCCCGAGGACTGTTCCCTTCACCCCAGCTTCAGAGCCCATCTCCTGGGACAGGACCTGGCTGGAATCCCTACGCCACAGTCGGGGTGGTCAGCCAGTCAGACCCAGGTGACGGGCGGGTTTCCCTGGAAGCACATGATACAAGCCCTGGAATCTCTGTCCCCTGAACATCCCAGGGCCACTCTCCCTGTGTGTGTGTGTGTGTGTGGGGGTGCGTTGGGTTTCATGGTCTGTGAGGACAGTGTGGGGAAGACACTGGATATCTTGGTGAGACACAGGGAACCCCGAGAGAGAGATGAAAAATCCCAGAACAGCCTGGCCAGTGTGGCTCAGTGGTCGAGCATATGGACCCACACACCAAGAGGTCACTGGTTCGATTCCCTGTCAGGACACATGCCTGGGTTTCAGGCTCCATCCCCAGTCGGGGGCGTGCAGGAGGCAGCCGACCGATGTTTCTCTCTCATCATTGATGTTTCCATCTCTCTACCCTCCTATCTTCCTCTCTCTCTAAAATCAATAAAAACATTTTTTTAAATCCCAGAAAAAATGGGTGAGGAAGTGAACAAGGTCCAGGGGATGTGGGAAGGATTCTGAGCACCGGTGGTGGTGGGGGAGCCTGGTCAGACAGGAGAATGCCACTCTTTCTGAGGGACAGCAGCAAATGGGAGTAACTGGATGGACTCAATTTACTTAGGGGCGCAGGAGCCCGAGGGCAGTTGAGTCAATTTTTACAGCTGACAGGGACCCTGAGGATCATCTGCGTGGCTGGAACCCAGAAAGGACAAGAAGCAGTTTCCAATAAGAGTGAGACCCAATTGGAGCATGAATTTGCAGGGGAACAAATCTCACAAAACAGAATTCTGGGGTTGGGAGCCCAGAGGGCACCCAGGGCTGGGGTGGGGGACGGGGGGGGCAGTGGCCTAGGCCTGCTGGGTGAGGTGACCCATAGATCAAAAGCATTAGCAGCTCAGCAAACTATGCAGTTGGGGTTTGAGGAAGGCCCGGGTGGGTGTCAACGCCACTGAACAGGATGGACGGAGGAGACCTTGGATGCAGGGTCTGATGGGGACAGTGCAGTCCCCGTGCTCAGGAAGGATGCAGGCTCGTGCGGAGCCGCCTGAGGTCCGAGTCCTGGGTCTGGGACTGGTTGGCAATGGGAGAGAACCACTGTCCCTGCCGAGGTCTTCTCTGGGGCCCACCTTTGCTAGTCTCTGTTTCCCAGTTCTCCTGATACTGCTACTTATTTGTGAGAAGGACTTGCAGCTGACTGTGTCACTTCCCTCAGTCACCACAAAGTAGTAGACAGGCAGGAGGGCTCAGATCATGGCTTTGCCGGGTGGCTCTGGGCTCTAGCGGGAGGGCCTGACTCTGGTCCTGTCCTGGATGGCTCAGGGGTCACACCTCAGCTTCCCAGCCAAGTCAACTCCTGCCTGGCCACGAGGTCATCCATCAGAGGTGACTCTGAGCCCGGCGCTCCAGTCTGCAGGCTCCTGCTCCCACTCCACAGGCCCTGTGTCCACTCTTCCCTCTCCCTCCTCTTGTGTCAACTTCACTATCAGAGAAGATCAGGCCTCCCGTGGTCTCCTGGGAGGGCTGAGCCTTCCCACAGCCAGGACAGCCCTGCCGCCCGTGGCCCAGTCAGGCCCGGCTGCCCAGCTGCGCCCCCGTGGCCGTTTCCTTCGCCTCTGCGCAGTCCTGACCGAGATGAAGCAGGGTGTTTGCTGCAGCTTTGTTCTGATTTATGATCATAAACATCCTCTCTGCATTCCTCATCACTAAATGCCTGTTAAAGTGTCACAAATACCTGTCACTCCGTGACCTGGGGCACCTTTCCTGTGAAGGCTGTGACCTGGCTGCAGACACTTGCATCGCTATTGTCCTCTCTGAGGAGCCAAACCTACAAGGGCCCCTCTCCGGGTGCTGGGAGGGGGTCTCCGTGACACCCTGCAGTGTTTGGTCTCCTGAGGGCATCCTCTCTGAGGTCTCAGGGGTCCTAGCTGGAGGCCCTGGCGGAGGCCGGGCTCAGCTCCACCCAGCGCACCTGCCACAGGCTTCGTCCTTGACGGGGGCGTTTGTGGTGTGGCCGGCACGGCCGCCCAGCTCCTCACCAGAGGCTTCCGGACTTGATTTAATAGTTCCCACGTCCTCCGAGTGACTTCAGACCCGGACTCTTCAATCCAGTCCTCCCTTCTCTTCCTTTGTATTAGAAAAAATATTTGATCTCTAGATGGCAAGTTCCTTGAGGCCAGAGATAATAAATTCTCCTCTAAGTTTGTATTTTGAAAAATTTACAACTATAGAAAAGGTAAAAAATCAATACAATGGACGGCCCTATTCTCTTCACCTAGATTAACCAACTTACTAATTTGCAATGTTTGCTCTCTTTATATAGATACATATACACACATAATATATTTATACATAATATATACACATTGTGTGTGTATCTATGTATACATATACAGACACACACCTTTTGCCGAACTATTTGATAGTTGTACACGTCATGACACTCTACCCTACATACATATAAATCTCTTCAGAACATGCCATTCTCCTGCATGGCTACAATGTTGCTCCAGTGCTGTGATTGGCTACAATGTTGCTCTGGCTCTGTTTTCAGAGGCGATGTAATTTTGACCTTGAACCCACTCCTGTACCCCTCCCTGCTTGACCAGCTCAACTCAGGGTCTAGCACGAGGTGACATGGACAGAAAGAAGTCGCTAAACAAATGTTAGTCGCGTGGGTGCAGGGATAGATGAATGACTAAGAGGTCCTCTTTGATGAGTCTTCAGACTGTGCCCCGTTCATGAACTCCACGCGGGAGTTACAGCGACCTTCAAGCGCTTCGCATTGATCTTGGCAGCAACCTTACCCCGAACAGGATATATATTCTGCGACTGTGGCTTTTTGTCATTAGATGGATGATACTTAAGTTACTGGTGGTTGGGGGAACAGTCACGGCAAACCCCTTTAAAGTGAAACATATGAGAATTACTGTTAATCAGACATCATCCATCTCCCAGGCTGCAAAACCACTTTACACCGAGAACGCAAACCGGTGTAATAGCCAGGGAGGCAGCGGGACCGTGGCTCCGCGTGGTAGGGTTTCACTTCCAGCCACAAAGAAGGGCACGGCTTCTGCTGTGACTGCTTCATTGTGTCCACAGGGACCCGTCACAAAGAGGCCTCTGTGGAAACCGACAGCTTGTTCATCGCGCAGGGGCAGGCCATCCAGTCAGGCAGGCTTTGCCCTCCTGTTGGAGGGGAAACTTTCCTCTCCTGCTTGGTACCAAACAGGCCCAGCAGAAAATCTCACTTAAGAGAATCACCTTTAAAGGAGAGACTGTGTCGGGCGGGGCTGTGCACACAGTAGGTGCTCACAGGTCCGGTTCCCGGTCCTCCCAGCACCTACAGCAGGGGCGTCCTCGCCAGGGTAGTAGGTAGTTGGGCATCTAAACAACTGGGCCATTGGAGAAGCGTATTTCAGCATCATGGCCACCTTTCGTGATGAAGACAGCGGAATTCAGTCTCTCTCTATTCCAAAGGCTTGTTTTAATTTCTCGCCAGCATTCCCGAGACATCCTTTCAGGGCTGTGCGCCCCGAGTCCTGGCGCCAACGTCTCAGGAGCAGGTTCCTGCTGAGCAGGCCCTGCGGGCGCACCAGGCAGTTATCCTCGCGTGTCCCACGAAACACTGTGAATTCCGTTCTAACGGTGCTGCCCTTTAGAAACACAAGGTCACGGAGGGATTTCTTTATCTCATGTTGGCCTCCTCTCCCAACCACGTCGTTTGCAAGGCTGACCCTGAGGTTGCAGGGTGAGTCTTGGGATCCTCTCCCAACTCCCAGGACTCCTTTCGCCCCGCCCTCAAGCTCCCTGTTCTTTGCCCTCCATCCAGCGTTTCCCATGTGGCCTGTCCGCGTCCCCGTGAAGGCCTCGCTGTCCCACATCTGGACCCATCTCCCGGGGCACAACCGCGGGACCTCCCCGTGGTCTATCCCAGGAGCAAGCTGGCCGCTCGCAGGGCCGCAGTGGCCCACTGTCCAGCAACTCCTGAGGGACATGGTCCAGAGCACGTCTGATGTGAAGTGACTGCCGCTCGTTAAGTCAGGGGGAGTCCTCTGGCAGCTTGGGGCAGGTGGCCCCAAATTCCGTGTGTTTTGCAAACGGTGGCTGTTCTTCACTGTGCGTTTCCTTTATCCCCGTGAATCTTTTGGATAGCTTCCCCTCGTCTAAATTCACAATATTTTCTCTTGCACGGTGGAGCAGATATTACCCGCCCCCCCCCCCCCCCGAAAAAAGCAGAAGGCGGGGCATAAAAACCAAGTAGTTCCACCTTGTGATGCGGGAATAATTTCCCGTAGGATGTGAGAGACAGAGACAAGAACATCTACCACCACTGATCAGGCAGCAGGGTGACTTGAAGAGTGGAAGGGCGGCCACGTTGTGGTTATTTTATAAAATGCATTAGTCTATCCTTTATCTTTAAAACCCAATGATGGACTTCTTAAAGGAAGTGATGAAGAAAAACATTAGTCAAAACAATCACAATTCTGGGTAAATGAAATGGCAACCGACAGAACCGCCAGCTACGCGGATGACAGATGCTGTCTCGCTCCCTCCGTGAGGGACAAAGCTGGGCTCGGGTGAGAGCCAGGGAAGGGGAACTGTTGACGGGTCAGCCTGCGTCTTTACCAAACAGTCTTCGGTCGCGTCTCGCGTGGCCACCGAGCCTTCCGGGGACCCGTGGGACCCGTGCTTCAGTGCACCGCGGGAAGTCACAACCTGGGAGTCGGGTGTATTTCTTAAAAGCTGAATAAAAGCCAACTGATTGAACCTGGGTAATTGGGTGAGTAGATAACCCTGCAGCATGAGCTCCTCCCGCCGGGCACGCGGCTCTCCTTTTGAGGCCACCTGTGCAGGTGAACGGAATCTCTTCGCGGGCAGTCCCAGCCCCTGTCCCTGTCCCTGTCCCTGTCCCTGCGCGGGGTGCCCTGGGCACAGTGGGTCAGGACCCGGAGCTCAGCCTCCGAGGAAGCAGGGGAGGCCGCGCCCAGCTGGCCGCCCTCGAGCAGGCCGGTCCCTTCGAGGGTCCTTCTTCCCGGTCAGACGAGGGCCGGGCCGGGGGAGGAAGACGGCTGAGCGCGTCCAGCTCTGAGCAGAGCGCCTGGCACGGGAGCACGTGGTAAACGATCGCCACCAGTGTCATGAACTCGAACCGGATGTTTTTAAACAAGAGATTCATTCCCAAAGGGAGGTGTAGATCTTCCCATGAGAAATCCACACGCTCGCTCTTCAAGACTGAAGGCCAAGGGAAGGTCCCCGCGGCTCCCGGCTCAAGGTGCAGCAGAGACGCATGTCCCTGTTCCGTCACCTGCGTCGTGCGGGAGCTGGATCACGCGTGTCATTCCAGCTCCGGCCTCAGCTAGAATGAGGCCCCAGGACTGAGGGACAAGACCTCGGACGTGCAGCGGCTGATTTTCCTATTCGGGGGAAATGGACTCACCTACCCTCAAGACGCCCTCACAAACATGCCGCCAGCGAGATCGTTTCCCTCAGAAAGGCGCCTGCGTCTCTAACCGGGGACTGTCTGAACGCGGTGCCCTGTGGGCTCCCAGGTCCCCCGGCTGGAGCGGCCCGGCCCTCTGAGCGGCTCGCGTGGCTGAGCGGGTTCTGCGCCGGGCCGACACTGGGCCCGCCGTCCGGGCGTGATCCTAACAGGTCCGCGCAGGGGCACACCTCACGCTGGCACTCGCTCCACTTCTCAGCAACGCTCTTTTCTAAAGTGGAAATTTCTAGAACGTTTGCCTTTGACCTTGGGTCCCGTGCCCTCGGCCGGCGCTGCTCGCGTCCTGTGCTCCCCCAAGGCCTCGGGGGATGGCGGGTTGAGGTCAAGTCGCACTTAGGGAACAAAGAAGGGAAAAGCGCTTTATTTACATGGGGTTAAACATCCCAATCATGGAGACTGAACGATCGCCACTGAAAGGAGAAGCAGCCTCCACACACACACTGCGTTTTGAATTCTCTCTAACGTAGCCGCCTGTCATACCAGCGAACCGGCCGCATCTGTGACGCCCTCGCCTCTCTCTCCCCTTTATTTCCCCAGTTGGACAGTCTCACTTGCTAAACTCCCTGCATGAGTCTACACCGCAGGGCAGGGCCGGGATGTTTGGGGCGCGGGGAGGTCCGCAGGGAAGGAACAAGCCAGGTGGGTGCCCGGGGTGACTCGGGGGACACGCGGAGCCGAAGGAAGGTGAGAGGACGGGGGGGGCCCACCCGCGTCCCGGGTCCGTGGTCTGGGTTCCCGTTTAACCCTCACAACGGTCAGGTACCTACTGTGACTTCCAGAGATAAGCCCTGACCCCGGGAAGGTGGCAGAGCTGGGTGACCAGACAGACAGGAGCGACAAGGTGGGCCCTGAGCTGTGAGTGCAGGTGCCGCTGACAAACCCAGGCGGGCGACGAGGCCACTGCCGACCGGCGTCGAAGGCGGGGGCGGGGGGCTGCTGGCGTCTTGGGCTCCCCTCCCGCACTGCCAGCATTTACTGAAAAGAGATCTTCAAAGACAGACCCAAAAGCTTTTCTGATGCTTTTATTGACAATCTGAATACAGCCTTAGGCCTAGTTGTCAAGTATTTCTTTACACACTTCAGAGAAAAACAGGCTCCCCGGCAAAGCCTTTACTTCCATTCTGCGCCGAGTCCCCGCGCGGTCCCCGGCCACGCTCACACCTGCTCGCTCACAGCAGCTTGTGGTGCACATTCGTTCACAGTGGCTTTTCCCTTAAAGTGTTTTAAGAAGCAGAATTCTATCCTGGCAAAGAGCAAACAAACGAAGCCGGCCGCCAGGTACGGAGCGGGGACCTGGGGCCTCACCCGGGCCTGGCGCAGGGGGCAAACCTTCGGGCACCGCACACCGGACAGCACGGGGATCCGGGACCAGGCGACGAGGGCGGAGTTGGGACGCCCAAGCCCTGGAGCGTGTGAAAGCCTGGTGCCCGTGAGGAGGGAGCCCCGGTGCCTCACGTGGGGTGGGCGCAGGGAGCGCTGCTGACGGGGATCGTGGGGGGCAGTCAGGCCCTGAGTGATTTCAGGCCCAGCACCGGCACCTGCGCTGGGCCATGGGGGCTCAGCCCGTGACCCTCCTCTCTCCCACTCACGGCCTCGGCTCCCGTTAGCTCTGCACCACCCGTGGGCTCCTGACTGAGCCTGGCGGCCTGGGGGCCACACCGGCAGAGCGAAGCCGCCTGAGGCTGCTGGGGCAGAGGGAGAGCCGGAAGGGCCGTCCCTGGGTGGAAGGCCCCGGAGAGAGGGGCGAAGGCCCTGGGGCATTTCCTGAGGCCCCTCCCTTTCCCCTCGCAAGGGTTTCTGGTGCTACTTCTTCGAAGAGAAGTCCTGCCGCTGGTTTTATAATTTCCAGGGTCCCTACGTGCAGAAGGGGCCCCGTGGGCTGGTGGACTCGTGACGCCCTCAGGAAGGTCACCATCGCCCCGAGGAGACATGGCGAGGACGGAAGACACTGGGTACGCTGTTCCTGAGCCTCCCGCGCGGCAGGAAGTGAGGTTTGCGTATTTAGAGTGAACACACCTTTTTGATGGGGGGCAAACGCCTCAAAAAAGAAATAAAAGAAAAGTTGATCAATACTCCATCCAGCCCCCGCTAAGGCCAGGAAACATCCGTGAGTTCGGCGGCCGTGGAGGAGCCTGAGGTCTGCAGGCTGGGGGACAGGGACGCGGGGGGAGCGAGCCCTCCTGGGGCCGGCGCGGGGGGGGGGGGGGTCACTGTGATTGTCCTGGAAGCGGCCTCTTGAAAGGTTGCGCTTAAACGACCCGCTCTCCCGTTACCACTGAGAATCGCTATGAGACCACGTCCACAAACGCCTCCTGCCCGGCACCTTGTCCACGCAGTTTGCAGAGAAGCCGCGTGTGACTGGCTGCAGGACCACGGCTGAGACTCAGATGAGAGATTTGGTAATATTTCCAGAAAAACTGTTCCTAAAGTTGCAAGTAATTAAGTGGAGTGAAAGTGCACTAAGTTTTAATTTCTTCTCTGCAGTTTAGACATTCGAACTACCCTGGTCATCCCTCACCTAGGTGACAAACCGAGGCAGGCAGCCCCGGGTGTCGTCACCGCAGTAAAGGGAGGGTTCGGGGGGAGACACGGCCTTTGCACTGCCGCCTGTGGTCCCTCGGGAAGCCGCGCTCTGGGAGACTGTCGGAGCTGCGAGCTGCGCTCCGAAGGCGGTGAATCGAGGCCTGAGGGTCCAGTGCCGAGTCCTGAGGGTCCACTGCTGAGTCCTGAGGGTCCAGTGCTGAGTCCTGAGGGTCCACTGCCGAGTCCTGAGGGTCCACTGCTGAGTCCTGAGGGTCCACTGCTGAGTCCTGAGGGTCCACTGCCGAGTCCTGAGGGTCCAGGGCCGCCGACCTCAGAGAAGCCCAGAGGGCCCCTCGGACCAACTTCCCAGGGTGCCTGCGCTTCCTCCCAGTGCCGGCGAAGGTAGAGGGCAGGAGATCAGCCCCGAGAACCCCTGAGAACGTCCAGCCTGCCTTGAACTCACTCGAGAATGACAGTGCCTCTGAGATGCGTGTCACCTGTGGGCTGCACGTCACCTGTGCTCTTGCGGGGGGGAGGGGTTGCTGAGGCCCGAGACTGTTCTCCCTGGTCTCACATCCAGGGCTGCTGTTTCCCACGGGACAACGAGAGGGATGCCCCGTACCTGGTTTTGTGATTTTGGAAACAACTGTGTGTGTGCGAGTGTGCGCAAGCGTGCGTGTGTGCATATGTGTGCGTGTGTGGAGAGGGAAGAGTCGCAGACGCTGGTCGCTGTGTCTTGGGCGGCCAGCGGCGGGCCCGCGGCAGCTACACGTCGAACCAGTGGTCGCCCATGCAGGCGCGGCTCCACTCGCAGCTGCAGTTCCAGCACCACTCCAGCCGGCACTGGGGCTGCGGGCACTTCATGTGCATGCATCCTCCTGGGGGCAAAGGACACGGCAAACTCTGGGGGGAGGACCTCGCCCCCACCCCACGCTGCTCAAGACGCGGCTTCCTGAGGGCCCCCCCCCGCCCCGCCCAGCCCAGGGGCGTCTGAATCGAGGAACACAAATCAGGACACACACAGCTTTCAAAGTGGTGGCGCTAGGGCCCTGGCTCAGTGGTCAGGGTGCTGGCCACGAACCGAAGGGTCCCAGGTTCGATTCCCAGTCCAGGGCACGTACCCCTGGACGTTGGGGTTTGATGCCCAGCCCAGGTTGGGGCGCGTGTGGAAGGCAATGAATTGATGCGTCTCTCTCACATCGATGTTTCTCTCTCTCCCGCTCCTCCCTCGCTTCTACTCTCTAAAAATCAATGCCAAAAATTTCCTTGGGTGAGGGTTACAAATAAATAAATAAATACATAAAAGTGATGGCAGTTGGGACGAAATGTCACGCCCACCGAGGACCAATTTTATGTGTCACTCTGACCTCGCTGGCTTCTCCTGAAGGGCGAGTTAGAGACAAACGCTGTGTGTTTTGCCAGCAGGATCGATTCCTTCTTTAAGTAGATATTAAGTTTAATATTGCGAGTCTACGTTAATATACTAAATAATGTAATATATAACATGTAACGATGTAAACATATACTATGAATATGTTTTTCATATTCAAAGTGTAAACATATAGTTTCAAAGTATAAACATTTACTTTGACTTGTTTCAAAGGTCATTTAAAAATTACAAGTATGTGGAAGATAAAGGGAAAAACTCCCTCAGGATCCTTTTATCTCAGTGTTTCCCACTTAGGACCACACAGTTACAGGATCCTATAATTTTCCACACATATCTAAGGCTTGTACGCTTACGATGCGATTAGCATAATAAAGTAACGGGATGCCGTTCAATCACTTAAGCTTCTCTGGAGCATCATAAAGAGCCCCTGAGAACACACTCGAGGGCAGAGGAACAGTGAAGGGATGCTGGATGAAAGACCAAGGAGGTTTTCCTGTCCTACAAGATCCTACGGCCATAAACTACTGGCATTAAAATAAGATTTTTTCACAGAAGCCAGGTGGCAACGGCACAGCGAGCAGGAAGGAGGGATATTCACGGGCGGCCCTGTCTTCCTCCCGGCCGCGCACACGGGGACCCTCGGGGGGAGGAGGGAGGGCAGAGGAGGTCTGCAGTTGTTTGTAGGGAAAATAATACAATAATTAATCAATAATAATACAAGAATAAACTCCGTTTTGCGTGCTCACAACTGCAAACCTACTTCTGCCCCAGCCTGTATTAAATTTGCGTCCTTTAAACGTCGGTGATGTGGGACGCGCCCTCTCCCAGGGCCGCAGCCTCTCTGCTTCCTGCCCCCCCCGCACCCCTCAGCCGGGGGACTGGAAGGCTCTCCTATTATTAATAAGTGATAATAAGGGCGATGGACAGGTGAGGGCCTGGGCTCAGGAGGTCAAGGGAGCTGAGGGGGGCGCTGGGATTCAGTCGGCGGGGCTCCCAGGTCCCCGAGCTGGGTGCCTGGCTATGAGGCCCTCCCGGAGCTGCTGGCCGTCAGGCTCCAGGAGGAGCTCAGCGGGCCCCGTCCCGTGGTCCTGTGCCCCCGGCTCACCATTCTTCTCCACGGGCACGTGGCAGCGGGGGCAGGGCTTGGTGGTCTTCTTGATGGTTTCTTTGGAGGATTCTTCCCAGCGAGCTTGCTCCGCGGCCTTCGCATCCACCCTGTAGACCTGGGAAAACGAAGACGCGGGAGTTGGAATTCACTTCTTTTTTTTTTTTTTATCTCCACCCGAGTTCCCAGTGCTTTTCAGAGAGAGTAGAAGGGGCCGGGAGAGAGAGAGAAACATCGATGGGAGAGAGACACGACTGTTCGCCGGGGATCGAGCCCAAAACCGCGGCAGGTGCCCTTGACTGTAATCGAACCCGAGACCCTTCAGTCTTCAGGCCAGCGCTCTAACCACGGAGCCAAACTGGCTCGGGCCGTTTTGTGTTTTTTTTTTTAAAAACCCAACGGATTCTTGTGCTCACAGCCTGGAGATGTGGATTCAGTCAGTCTGGGGTGGGGTTCAGAAATGTGAATCCTTAAAATGGTTTGCCAGGCACCGGGAGGTTAGGGAACCTTCCGCTTGGGCCTGAAGTACATTCAGCTGGGTGCCTGTTAGGACTTTAGCCCTCAAGCTACGAAGCGAGGACTTGTTCTTGCGTTTCTAGGGGCTGAGGGTTTCCTGTGACTCGCATTTTCGCCCCGTGCGAGTCTGTGGCTCCTACAGGGCCGTGTGTGCTAGTTAGGCCGGTGCGGGCTCACTGCTCGCCCATCTCGAGGAGGAACCGAGTGCGAGTGCAGGCGGGGGCCGGGCAAGTCTCTCTCCTTACACCTTTGATGGCTAACAACAGCAATTGTGGTAATTCCCTGCATACTTTCAAAACTGCCTCTGCCAGGTCAGTGCTGGCACGGCCGCTCACGGGAGGGCCGTGGTGTCTGCTTGCGCGGCCCTGACTGCTCCGTGACACTGGGGCGTCGCAGGAGAAGTGGCTCAGAGCAGGACCGGGGGCCGTCGTGCCTGGGTTTAACCCCAGCTTCACTCTGCTCGCTGTGCGGCCGCAGTCAGGTGCCTAAGCTCGGTCCATGCTCATCCGTGAGCGTGTGAACATGTACGCGCCTCCCAGGTACGAGCCTCCCAGGTAAGCACTGCGAGATGTAAGTCAGTGAGATGAACACGCAAGGAGCTCGGCACAGAGCCTGGCGCCCTGAGAGCGAAGTGTTTTCTATGATAACTATCATCATTTCATCATCGTCATCACCATTTCTGACGACACGGGCTATGGGAGTTTGGGTAAACTGAAAAAACTGCTGAAGGCCTGGATTGGCCTTAAGTCTCCTTTAAAAAATACAGGTGTGCCCTGGCCAGTGTGGCTCGGGTGGCTGAGCATTGTCTGTGCACCAAAAGGCCGCTGGTTTGATTCCCAACAGGGCACATGCCCAGTTTGCGGGCTCCGCCCCCGGTGGGGGTGGGTGGGGGGGGTGCGGGAGGCAGCCGATCGATGATGTTTCTCTCTCAAATTGATGTTTCTGTCTGTCTCTCCCTCTCCCATCTTTTCTCTCTCTCAAAAAAAAAAAAACCAATAAAAATATTTTTAAAAGAAATAAATAAAAATCCAGGTAAATCCAGGTGCCCTCATAGAGGTTTTTAAATCTGTGCCTGGGAGATGCTGCTGATATACTTGTAGGTTAGAACTAAAGAGCCTGTGCACATACGTGCCTTTCCTGCCATACGAAGCTTGTCTGTGACATTCGCTTAGTCAATAATCAAACAAGTGTGTCCTAGTTCTAAAAGTCGATCTGAACCCATTTTCCGAAAAGGACCAGATGGCCATTAATTACTGAAAACACAGACGGCTCCATTCGGATGTGAATGTTCTCAGGTGAATCCCAACTTTGAAGAGGTGCCTCTCGCGTCCACACCGGGTGCCCAGGCAGCACTGGCTCCCACCCCAGACCGGACGCCTCTGCAACGCAGGCCCCCCCCAGCCAGGGCCGGCTCAGGCGGCTCTAGGCCAAGCCCAAAGCCTGTGAGCAGCCCGCCCCCTGCTGGCGAGCCGGGCACCGCACCACCTGTCAGGCACACAGGTGTGAACAAAACTTAAACTTTGTTGTTCTCACATTCTTGAAACTGTTATTCTTTTTTGGGAAAATTTGCATATATATTTACCTCTCTCTAGAGAGAGAGAGAAAAAAATCCCCCGAGTGCTAGGATGTAACGGAGCATCTTGCCCAGGGCTGGGTGGGCTGCCAGGCTGCAGTCTCTCTGCTCAGTTCTAAACACCCCGGGCCATGCTTCTGCTTCTGCTTCTGCTTCTGCGTGTAACTTGGAAGATTTTTTATGAGGACGGTACAGTGGGGGTTTCTGTTACTGGTGCAAAGCTTACTGGCTACCAGCTCAGTCTGCGGGATTCGATCTTAACTGCTTCGTGGAGGGGAAAGGGAAGGAAATAACGTCTATTTGCCTATTTTGAGATTGATGGTGACGTGGAATCACATACATATCAAGAAGCAAGATTATTGATAGGTGCCGTTTATTGGGAACTTTGAAGTGCTTCGTGTTCAACTATTACCACAAGTTGATGAACCGGGAAAGCCTGCGCCTGAGCAAGGAAGGAAGAAAAGCTGCCTTGTATTTCTGATACCAGAGCTCTCTAGCTCATGGCTTGCTTAGGACGGTCATTACTAAAATTAACATAGGAGACGGCATGAGAGGTATATAAATGAACTAAAGTCAGCAAAGTTAAGTCAGGGGCCTGCTACGGGCTTGACTGGAGATAAGAGCTGACCATGAGGAGCCTCCAGACAAAGAAAATTCCTGCAAAGATTACTATCTACTCACCCATCCCTGTCGTTTACTCAGACCATAAACGGAAAACACAAGGCCACAGCATATACCTTGTAAAGGTTAAAGTTAATCCCAACATTTTCCCCCGCTCTCTGTTTCCCCATGCCAGTAACCTTCCATAGAAACTACGAACGGATATGTAAGCTCCATCTCCCGAGACGGTGGGGTCTCTTTTCCGTCTCCCGTGAGGAGAGCCCACTACTCCATCTGTATAGCAGCCGCCCTGTCTCTCGGCTTCACTAAGAAGCTCCCTGTCACTTTCAACTCTGTGCTAGCTCACATCTGAATTCCTTCCGACAGTGGGTCCCGGACCTTCGGGTCCCGGACCCCCGGAACGCCTGCATCAAAATGATACAGGACTTGGAATTTGGAAGCATCACTAGTGTAAAGAGGAAGGCAGAGCAGAGAACAAAGCTTATCCTTTGTGAAAGGGAGCTATTCTGGAACAAAGCAGACAATTGTTTTTGCTGAAATTGGCACAGAGGCCCATTCATTCAACACACGCTGGGTGCCTGTGACCCGCGGGCACTGCTCTAGGTACGAGGGACACAGAAAACAAAGATGACAAACACACAGCAAATGGAAAGCACCTGCCTCGTGGCGCTGACGTGGTAACAGAACAGTGGCCCTAAACCGTGGCTGCGTGAGCGGCACCGGAGGGACCTGTTCCAGCACAGATTGCTGCAGACCCCCCACGGCCCCCGCCTAGTTTCAGACCCAGGAGGTCTGGGCGGGGCTGGGAATCTGTGGTGTTCACACGGCTGGTCTGTGGGCGACCCTTCGAGCAGCCCCGCTGGCGGAGCGTCTGCGTACGCCGCACGCCTGTCACCGCAGGTAGAACGGATCATGTGTGTGTGTGTGTGATCCAGCCCAAGCTGTCCAGTCCCCAGCCCGAGCCATCCTGGGGGAGTGGGCACATCGGGACAAGGACTGCCCTGTTCTGCTCATACCGCGAACGCCAGGCCCCGGGCTAGGCGTTCCGCGTCATTTCATTAAATCTCTTTCATGCCACGATCCCATATCACAGATGAGGAAAGCAGGCCCTCGAGAGGGTAATTCACTTAGTGACTACTACAGCGAGTGTACCTGTCAGGTCCTCCAGACAGAGGGAACTGACAGGATACACATGTGCCTATATAAAGCATACGGATTTATGTACGGAATTGGCTCGTGGGATTGTGGGACTGGCAGGTGCAAAGGTGGTGAGGCAGACCAGCAGGCTGGACGTCAGGCAGTTTCTGTGGTGCAGTCTTGAGGCAGAATTCCCTCCTCTCTGGGAAACCTCAGTCTTTGCTCTTAAGGCCTTCGACTGATTGGGTGAGGCCCACCCCCGGATGAGTAATCGCCTTACTTAAAGTCAGCCAATTGTGGATGTTGACCGCATCTTCCAAATTCCTTCCCAGCAACACCTGGACTGGTGTTTACCAAGACAGCCGAGCAACACAGCCTAGCCAGGTTGACAGAAAAATGTACCCATCACAGCTGGTCAGGGCCGAAACTCATGTTCAAGACCCGATCTGCGTGACTTCCAAAGCATCCGCCTTGGATTCCTCGCAGGGCGCGGCGGGGAGATAAGAGATGGGCAGCTGGTCCTGCTGAAGGAATGAAATGTGGGCCTGGAGGACAGCAGTGGTCCGCGTAGGCGCTGTGCCCCCCCTCGCACTGGGCAACTGCTCCGTTGGCTAGGAGGTGCTTGGGTAGAGTGGGGAACCGTTTCCCCACAGAGTCTACACACCCACAGAGTCTACACACCCCACGTGGGTGACAATGTGTACACCCCCCCCCATTTTAGTCAGTGAGTGACGCATTTAGAGCTTCCAGGACCCAGCCCTTCTTTGCTCAGAAATGCTGCCTTTATGGAAACAGTCCTTGTTTCTCTGTTGTCATTAGAAAACGGTAAACACTCCTCTTTCCCCAGGTCACGTCTTGCAAAGCATAGAATTTCCCTTAAGGATTTAGCGCCATCTGGTGAAGGAGAGGCGCTCAGCAGACGCGTCCCCTCTTCCTGCTGAGATGCAGAGGTTGGTGGCGTGTTCCCCCGGGGGAGAGGTCTCAGGGTGTGCGTGCGTGTGTGTGTGTGTATGTGTGTGTGTACATGTGTGTATGTGTGTGTGTACGTGTGTGTATGTGTGTATGTGCGCGTGTTCATTTATCTCTCAGTGTTGTCTTTCACTTTCTCTCTATAATGCCCGGCATTTGCAGCATTCAGCCCTAAAACCAGGCAGACCCCAGAGTTTTACGGTTCTGAGTACTTCACGCTTATAAAAAGCTTCACAGACGTCTCCCTGTTTAGAGCTCGGTCGCTCAGTGGGCCTTACTGACCCCTTGTGGCAGGTGAGGGAAGCGCTGTGAGCATTGTGACTGGGGGGCGGGTAGTGAAGGAATCACGGCCGCTGGGGACACCAGCCCTGCTCCGCGGCCCCCCCCCCCCCCCCCAGCCAGCCGTCCAAGTGCCTGGCCTCGTCTCTGGCACTTCCTCAGCTCCCTTCCACTGAACGACAAGTGAGGACGCACCTGTATTTACTGGAGATCATCACAGTCGTTTGTCTGCAGGTCCGCTAAGTCGAGGGCTTAAGTGAGGGGCATCAATAAAGCTGTCTTACTTAAACCACCAAGTGATTCAGGGACTACACTCCCAAATAACTGGGCTCCTAGACCTCCGGCAGTAATAAAGGCCCCTGTCTCCAATTCTGGGGCCGCACTTTTGTGCCACAGCAGCAAAGGGCTGGGAGACCACTGGGATGAGATGCAGAGGCAGGTGCTTCCAGGAATCGAGGCTCCCGCGCCCCCGCGGGTCCCCCTCCTCCACGAGGGCGCACGTCCCCCAGCCTCTCCTCACAGATGGCAGCGGTCAGGGTGGGGTCGCGGCTAAGGGGCCATCAGCTGGAGATTCTTAACCTTGGCTTTCATTGGCGCCAGCCCGGCCTTCCCCTCTCGGGCAGTCTTTGCCTCCATTCCTTCACCACTGAACACCTCTGCTGAGACGCCCAGAATGAACTTGTCCCCGGTCCCTGAAAATACCGCGTCTGTGCCTGCGTGCCCCCTTCCGGTGCGTGGCACCACCCCCCACCCCAGTTAGAAATTCCAGCATGGACCTTAACTCGTCACTTCTCTCGTCCTGCCTTCTAATCGTTGGCAGGCCTGTGGCTCCCACCTCAAACCCAGGGCCTCTCTGCATCCCTGCTGCACCCCCCTCCCACTGCTTCCAGGGACAGACGACTTTTCCAGGTTCCTTGGTTGATTTGCTCTGTTTTCAAATAAGAAAAATCAGAGGCTGGCCCAGTGACCAGAGCTCGGGGCAGGGAAAGCTGTATGGCAGGGAGGTCTTGTTGCAGGGCCATCTCTCCTTGAATTCTCCCCTGGCTAGCCCTCTCCTGAATCAACTATTCCTCCCCTGAACTCCCAGCATATTGATTGATTGTGGCATCTAATAAAGTAACATACACCTCACGAGATCAGGGAATTTACCCCCAGAGCCTACAACAGACCTAGCCTATCAGAGGTGTTTAGCGCATATTTCTCGAATGAATAAGAGGATGTCTTTTCTTTATAGATGCCACCATCACTCAGCAAACATCTGTTAAATGTCTACGTGCCAGATGCCGTCTTGGGCCGGGGGGATGCAGGGAGGGACAGAAATTCCTGCCTCTGCACCGGTGTCCCTGCAGCGCCCTCTGCTGGAAGGCTCTTTATTACCCCATTTCATTGTCCTCTTGACAGACTGACCCACCTTCCGTGACTTTTCCAGGAAAGCATTATGCAAAGGGGCATATCTTCTAAATTCGGTTTAGCACAATCCCATCATTGTCTGCTCCCTGCAGCCTCCCCTATGGCTCTCCTCTGAGCCTCTGAAGAGAAATACATGTATCTGCATTTTTTTTTCTCCCCCCCAGCAGGATGACTGGCCTACACAGACACTCGATTTAATTCTGCCAGTTGATGGTGATTGCAGACGCAGGCCCCTTGGTTACTGGTCATCTATGCTCAAGGCCAGCTCGAACTTCCCCCCATTTTTCCCAGTTGAACATGAAGGCTTTAGTGACTTAAAAAAAAAAATTGGGGCGACCTCAATCTTTAGTACCAAGGTTGGTTGGTTCCTCTTGAATGGGGAATGAAGGAGACTACTGGTGGGCAGGGCACCTGGACAGCTGTATGTTAAACAATGCTCTTCTTTACCTTACTGCTGCTGTTTTAAAATGAACAGGTGTTGGGGTATCACTCCTGGAAGCCTGTGTCCATGGTTGTGATCCTAAAAGCGTATGGATTTAAGTTGCATGCAAGACCAGATCTATTTCTCAGAGCCTCAGGCTCTACCCTCTGGGCTACAGTGATGCCGAGGCAAGGGCGGGGTGGTCTCAAGGTCATTGCTATTCCTGAGGTCAGTCCCCGGTAAGCTCCCATCTGAATGCTCCGGGGCTAAAATAAAATCAACCGAAAGAGCTTTCGCTGCCTCTGCTATAGGAATGGCAGTTCAGGGCTAAATATGCCAGTATGCTCGTGGCCGACATTTAGGAGCTGGTGAGAAGACCTGAATTCACTAATTATGTTTATTTAATTAAGCTAATACTGAGCAAATACGTCCGCAGAATACTTACAGGGATGTACTTTGTGCTCTGACTTCACAGCATTCAGGTATTTAAAATTCTCTACTGTGAAATTAAAACGTTCTGGAGTTTCCGTGTTGATTTATGAGGCTCCTGTCAACAGAATGACTAAAGGACTTATCTGGGTAGATGTGGTGTTTAAACCCTTGTTAACATCTGTATCGGGGGAAATAATGCGCACATTCATCAACTGTGCCGAGGGTTCGAGTCCTTCTCCCGAAGGCCTGGCTGATCATAATTCATAAATAAAAAGAGAATGCGCTTGCGTTTCCCTGAGCCTGAAACAGCACACGGGAGAGCGAGGCTCGGTAAACAACGTTCTGAACAACCTGGTCGAGACTGAACACAAGGTAGCTGGGTCACGACATTGCTCCCGTCATTTCATCCATGGAGTTCATACCCCCCGAAGATTCTAAGCAGGGACACTTTTGACAAAAAATAAAGTATGGGCTTGGTATTATTGATTTCTCTGATGTCGAGGCTGTCACACTGCATCGCCTCTCCTCTCCAGACGCCCCCGGCCGCTGTGCCTCGCCCCTGTTCCAGGTGCCCCATGGACGGACCGAGGCCCCTCCGCACCGGGCGCCTGCAGCTCCACCCGAGGGGGGCCTGGCTCTGGAAGGGGCAGGACGGCCGGGCACCCACAGCCCCGCTCCCAGGGCTGCCGGCTCCCAGCTCTGATGGCCCCGGGGAAAGCTCCTCTCTCCCACCCCACCCTGAGCCCGAGGGAGGAGGGCGCTTACCTGGGCGGCGGCTCCGGGGGCGGCCAGGGCGCTGCACTCCCCTTCGTGGAAGGCGTCCTTGCAGTCCCGGCAGAAGACGAGCTGCGGGGGAGCACACGGTGGGTTAGAGGGGCTCCCGCAACAAGGGGCCATCGCAGGGCTGCTCTTTTCTAAGCTCATCCCCTCCACACCTCTGACTCGCGGGACGGTTTCTGTGTGAGGTCACTTTTTTGCAAAGAGACATGAAGCTCTATTTCCATTTAGATGGGACCGTTGGCTCTTTCCTAGAGAATGTCCCAGGCACTATAGTCGGGCTTTACAGTTGGAGTCGCATTTCCTGCCCTCAAGGACACAGCAGGCAAATAAATACCTGTCGTCGAGTGTCACTGGTGTTAGAAGGCGAGAGAGACAATCTCACTCAGGAGTTTCACAGCTACTATTGTTCACACACACAGAGGGCTTACGCGTTCACGTGAACGGACGTGGCTTTGTATCGAAAGCCTGGTACGGAGTCAAGAAACGGGCTGAGCCGCATCCCTCACAAATTCAAACGTTGACGTCTTTTCCCCCCTCAAAATACAAAACTTTGTTTTTCATTGAGGTGGAGTCGACGTGCAAAACCATGCGCGTTTCAGGCGTACAACCTAATACTTCCATATTTGTATATATTACAAAGTGAGCGTCACCGTGTCCCGTTGACACCTGTCACTAGGCGTAGTTGTGGATTTTTATCCTGTGATGAGAACTTTTAAGATCTGTTATCTTAGCTGATTTCAAATATGCAAGTCTGTACCTTTTGACTCTTTTCACCCATTTTTGCCCCCCCCCCGCCCCCCGGCAACCACCGATCTGTTCTCTGTACCCATGAGCCTGGCTGGTTTGTTTGCTTGTGGCTGCCACGTATAAGTAAGAGCGTGTGCTATTCTTTCCCTCTGTCTGACTTATTCCCTGAGCATAACGCCCTCAAGGTCCACCCACGTTGTCACAAATGGCAAGACTTCACTCGTTTTTATGGCTGAATAACATCCCATTATACACGTCACACCTTCTTCACCCATCCGTCCATCCATGGACACTGAGGCTGTTTCCAGTGGCCGTGGGAGTCACCGGGTTGGCGTCCCTGCTTCCTTCAGATACATGACGCCCAGGAGTGGAATCGCCGGGTCACGGGGTAGTTCTGTCTGAGCTTTCTGTGAAACCTCCGTAATGTTTTCCACAGTGGCTGCACCAGTTTACATTCCCGCCAGCGGGGCAGAGGGTCCCCTTTCTCCGCACCCTCGCCAGCACTTGCTGTTTTTTGTCTATTTGATGAGAACCGTTGGAACCGCCGTGGGGGTGATGTCTCACGGTGGCTGGAATTCATTTTCCCACCACTGTCTGGAATCACCGGACAACCTCCGGAGTGTCCTTCAGCGTCACCGGCCAGGCTCTAGAGGCCACTGTCTGACCCAGGGGATTAGACACCTGCCAACCGAGACACCCCGGGAGAGAAAGCCCCCTCAGTGCCCGTGCCTCAGTTTCTCCCTCTGAAGAACCAGAATAACGCTCTTAACTTCCCGTGAGCAGCGGGGAGGCAGGTGAGATGGCCGCGCAGGCTGGCGACCCCCCTGGCACGAGGGGCCTGCACCGCGGGGGGCGGCCGGCTGATGCCCTCCCGGTTCCCCGGCTGGAGAGGGCGCGGCCTCGCCCTCGGGTTCCCTGGCAAACGCTGCTTTCGCTGTGGGGCGGCGAGCTCGCGGGAGGGCCGGGCAGGGAAGGGGTTCCAGAGAGAGGCGGGCGCCGGGCCGGGGCACGAGCCCCGAGGGAGGCCGTCCCGTCCCCCTGACGGGGGGCTCTGTCCCTTCTGCTTAAGCAGGGGTGTGGGGACCGCGTGAGCATGACACGCGCTGGAAGGGGTGATGTGTCGCTCTCTGGGCCCGGCCTGAAGAGCGGGGCAGCTTTACCACCCCTTTCTCGGGACAACCCCTTTCTCAGGTCACTCGCTCTGGGCCCGGCTGCCATGGAGAGGCGCCCGGGGAGGGGACCCGGGGCCCGCAGCCCCAGCGCGTCTGAGCCCCGTCAGCGGACCCGCCGGGCCCTGGCTGGTGGCCTCAGGGGCCCCACGCGGGACAGCGGCCTGTCCTCACAGGGCTCTGCCCAAAGGCAGGGTTCCCGGCAAAGCAAAACAGGAGCCAGACGGTTGCTGTTGAAATCATGAAGCTTTGGAGTGCTTTTGTTTTTTACACAGCAACACAACTGATAGGGTAACGGCCCCGAATGTCTGGGAAACTCAGGAAAGTTCTAGATTCTTGAAAGTTCTCCAATTAGCCTTGTATAGCGTAAGCCAGGAATTTTGCTCTGTTTTGCTTAAGATGAGACTGATTTGAACTGATAAACAAAACTCCAGACAAGCTGGATATAGAAAAAAATCAGCTTTATCCCTAAATACGTCGCCTCCTCCTGGCCTCAGAGAGAACAGACTGCGAGGCAGGTTTCCCTTTGTGGTCGCCCCCACGGAGACGGGTTTGCCCCCTCCCCTGGGTCCAGTTTCTTGTTTTAACAGCTCATCTGAAATTATCTTACCCCCAGGACTTAACCGACAAGAAAGGCAAGTGCTTCATAAGGAAAAGGCCTCTCCACAGACCCGCGACAAGCGACCTTCCGGCCGTCACGCTCAGAGCAGTATATATAGTCTTACTTTCTTCTCCCAGCAGTAGGGCTGAACCCAAAGCTTGTGGGGTGTAAACTTCGCTTAAAGGTTCAGGTTGGGGTGGCCCCGTTGGTGAGAAAGTCGTCCCCATAGGCCAAGGTTGCGGGTTCAGTCCCCTCAGGGCACACAGGAAGCAGCCGATGACGGCATCAGCAAGTGGGAGGACAGGCCGAGGTCTGTTTCTCTCTGAAGTCAATCGAGAAAAACAATTCCAAGGCTGCGGTTGGTGGGAGAGGGGTGTGCGTCAGGGTGCCGTGCAAATCGCCGGTGCCACCGGGTGCGAACTTCCGACTTCCATTTTCCCTGAACTGAAAGCTCACCCAGTGAACAGTGAATGGACTGGGTCCTAGGTTTTCCTCTTAAGCTTTTTTAAAAAAGGTATTTGCTCCTCTTTGGGTTTGCCTGAGACCTGTTATTTTGCTCTTACGTGCTGTCCTGTGTAACTGTGTGTCACCGTGTGCGTGTCACTGTGTGTGTAATGGTGTATGTGAGTGCGTGTGAGACTGTGTGTGTGACTGGAGTTTGTTACTGTGTGACTGTGAGTGTGACTGTGTGTGAGTGTGTGTTTGGTACTGTGTGACTGTGAGTGTGACTGTGTGTCTAAGTGTGACTGTGTGTGTGTTTGTTACTGTGTGTCACTGTGTGTGCAACAGTGTGTATGTTTGCTACTGTGTGTGTGTCTGTTAGTGTGTGTGACTGTATGTGACTGTGTGACTGTGAGTGTGACTGTGTGTGACTATGAGTATGACACTGTGTGACTGTGTACATCTGTGTGGCTGTGTGTGTGTTTGCTACTGTGTGTGTGGCTGTATGTGTGACTGTGTGACTGTATGTGTGACTGTGTGGCTGACTGTGTTGCTGTGTGTGTGACTGTGTGTTTGTTACTGTGTGACTGTGTGTGTGAGTCACTGTGGCTGTATGTGTGACTGTGTGCCTGTGTAGCTGTGTGTGTGACTGCGTGTGACTGTGTGTTTGTTACTGCGTGGCTGTGTGTGTGGCTGTGCACGTGAGTCGCCGTGGCCGCCTTGCTCCCTCGCGGGGCAGAGCTCACTGCGCGGTCTCACCCGCTGCTTCCCGGGAGGCAGGCTGACCCCGGGGCTGGCGGGGAACACGCTCCACATCTTGTTAGCCGCTGGATGAGATATGAAATCAGTTTCATGGGAGAGGAACAGCCCGGAGCTTGATCAGTTTGTCAGAATAAATAGGCCTTTCCTGACACAGAGACATTAAACTCCCTTTCACACGCTTACAGAGGGAATGATAAACCCACCCAGAGAGGGAAGAGCACGTGGAAGTCAGAGCCCCGCCGGTTCAACACGGCAAGCGGCAGGGGAAAGCTGCAAACATCCGCCGTGCTAATGTAACGCTGGTGCGCTGGTTAATTTGCTTCTATCTGGAGAGGACAGCTTAACTTTAGTTACACCAAGCAGTGGGCCGCTTTGCTGAAACAACTCCACTCCGTCTCACACAAGATGAGGAGCTGTCCAGAAAGTCTGACTCGATCTCGAAAATGGCCAGGTTTTTGATGACAGGACCTGGAGCCCAAGACTGTCGACAAAGTGCTGGTACACATGCTTAGGCCTTCAGTTCCCAAACTGTGTACCGGGACACCCTGGGGTGCCACCGCAGGCTCACAGTGGGGTACGTTAAATTTTTGAGGAACACGCAGTGATACTCAGCATCTGCTAGATACCGTGTGAATTACTGACCCAAGGCAGTTCTTGGGGCTCATGTCCCTTGTGCCACCCTCCTCTTGATGACATCATGACGTCATACGTTTGCAAAGCTGGGTGTTTGGAGGTTACTGTGATTAAAACAAAAACAAGAAACCAAATGACGACCACCACGTGAACATCCGTTTGGAACAGGAGATGTAGTTATTTAAGAATGAAATAAAAAAATATATATTTTTCAATTTATGTGAATTATTTTTTTCCAAATGATTGTTAAGTTACTAAGACATTCATTCTTACGTTGTCTGGACCAAAATAGTTAAAGAAAACAAAGCAAAACTATTTTGGCATCTCTTTATTGATTTCAGAGAGAGGAAGGGAGAGGGAAAGAGAGAGAGTCATTGATCAGCTGCCTCCTGCAGGCCGCTGACTGGGGATCGAGCCCGCTACCCGGGCATGTGCCCTGACAGGGAATCAAACCGCGATCTCCAGGGTCCTAGGTCGATGACCAACCACTGGGCCATGCCAGCCGGCAATAATTCTTAAAGCCTTTTAAAAATTATAAAAGTAATACATTCTCATTCTGTTGGTCCTCTGAGCTCTACCCCTTATTCAGTTTGGTTAGAGAGCAAGATGTAGCAACTGTACTGTCTGAGCTCCCACGAAGTTAGTGTTGTGTGCCAGCTTGGCCGGTTTACCGTCCCCGGTTATTTCATCAAGTGCCAGCCTAGGTGCTTCTGTGACGGCATCCTGCAGGTCTAGACGGTCTGTGATGTTTCCTTTAAGAAGAGACACTCCTAGGCAATCGCATGGGCCCGGCCCAATCAGTTGAAAGGTTGTAAGAGCAGAACTGAGGCTTCCCCAAGAAGAAGAGAGTCAGTCCATCTGTGGACAACAGCTTCAGGCTACACCTGAGAGATCCAGTTGCCCTTCCTGGTGGCCAGGCCCATGGATCTGGGACTTGCCTGGCCAGCCCACAATCACATACGCCAATTCCCTGCAATCAATCTCTCTCTAGGTACGTCAATACAGATGCAGAAATAGAGGTATTGATACATCTGTATGTATCTATAGATCTATGGGGATAACTGAGTGTATATCTCTATCTCTCTATCTCTATCTCTATCTCTATCTCTATCTCTATCTCTATCTCTATCTCTATCACTGTCTCTGTCTCTGTCTCTGTCTCTGTCTCTGTATCTGTATCTATATCGTCTATACTATCAATATCATTTCCAACTGGTTCTGTCTCTGCTAGAACCTCAGCTCCTACAAAAAATGTCACCAGGTCATTTACTCTTTTTGAAAGCACTTATGTGAAAAATAGCACTATTTGAATTTTCTAAGTGATTTGCAAAACTGTCGTTCAAATTTCTTTCTGTGTTTGTTTTTAATTCCAAGTACCCACAGGACAGTTCCTCTTGAAATTCAACCCCAGGAACAAGTGCATCCCTTCCAACAGGGCAATTGTTTCCCTTGATTTGACCACGAGAATGGGAACCCAATACAGTTTTCTCTTTGGCTTTAGCTGCCTGGGGGGTTGGTGCCAACTTCTCGCTCAACTGTTGTACTTAGCTCATCCTAGGTGCCCCAGGTGAGGTACACAATATTAAGACCACTACTTATTAAACGGTAAGTTCAATAGGATGACTTCTTTTTTTTTAATAACTAATAGCCAAACTATTCTTACCTTTCAAGTCATATTTTTACCTTGCAGTTAATATGTGTTGGGTATTTGTGTTTAGGATGAATAAAGTCTTGGACCTGGACAACATATAAGACAACGGCCTATTACAACACATGGAGTCACAGAGTAGATCTTACACGTTTAAAACTCAGAGATGGCTTAGTGGTTAGACGTAAAGCCTCTAGGTCAGAGTGCCCTGGAGTCAGAGGCCTTTCCTTTCCTTTTCTATGTGTTTCCTTTATTATCCTAACATCTCTTTGCTTTAGTTTTTTTGCATCTATAAGGAAGAAATAATACGACAACTAATATTTCACAGTTTCTGGCACATAGTAAACACAGTAAGTGGTTTTTTAAAAATAGAATTACAATTTTTATAAACAATAAAATTCTATAGAAAAGTAAGGTGACAGTAAAGCACCTTGTTAATGAAAGCAGTTCCCAGTATATGGATAGTAATTACTATGTGAAAGTTATTAACCGAGAAAACTGAGAACCTAAAAAAACTGAGGACCCCGTCAGGGACGCCAAGCCTGTCGGCTCCCAGGACGGCTGTAGAGAAAGAGGTGCCGCCCTCCCTGGGCTCATATTCGTGCAGAGGGACCGTCGCTGCCAAGCCCCTTCGACGGCCCAGCACTGCCGAGCAGCCTAGGAATTGCCCGTCACTTTCCTCATTCGGCATCAAGTCAGCAGGGAAGTCATCGGATTGACGCTTGAGCCCGATTGCCACATGCTCACAACGGAGACACACAAAAGGAGACGTGTGCCTATGTCCTTTCTGGAAGCAGGGCGAGGAAGGAAGCCGAGGATCAGCTTCCAGCGCCATCGGCACGTCCCGGCGGCTGCTGGCGGGTACAGTGGGGAGCCAGGCGGCGCCTACAGGTAACGACCCTCAAGGTAAGGGTTTGTCCTTGACGCGGAATGACCTCTCTGTGAAGCCCGAGTGGCTCCGTGCCTGTTTGCTGTCACAGTGGAATCTGTTATAAAAGCATTTTACCGTGTGGCATTTATGTTTCTTCCGTGGCTCTAAGGTTCTGTGTTCAAAGAACAGGGAGATCAACGGGCCCCTCAAGCCCCTTCCTACTGTCCAGGGAAACACCCGGGCTCCTCCGGAAAGGATGGGCCACGGTGCCCTCGGGGGCACGGCTGTCCGGAGGGTGGCAGCAGCGATTTATGAGACGGCCGCTGTGCGCCAGACACAGTGAGGGGAGGGCGCGGCTCGGGGACCCGCCGCTCACATATGCAAAATTCCTTGCGACCAGACAGTGGCTCGGGCGGAACCGGTGCTCGACCGACCGCAGCCCGGCTACTGTCTTTCAAGCACGCGTCTTCGAATCACGGAACCGCCGGCGGGACCCAGCCGCGAGCTGCCACACTCGAAATGCAAGCAGGCCGGGACAATCTTCCACGCGAGCTCTCCAGAGGCTAAAAATAGATCACGCCGAGGGGGCTGAACACAGCTTAGCAGTGGAGCCCTGAGCATGGTCCGGATCCTACTCACCCCCAGGGATGGCCACACAGTGCCATCGAGACCCCCACAGGATTCGGCGACGCCGATCCCGACCTCTAGCCCCCAAATTAGTTTTGTTTTAGATTCGCTGCCGTGAAAAGGCCTTGACGTCCCTGGGCTTAATTTCCATTTAGTGGGAGCTCTCGAAAGAACTCTGCCGTCCCCGTTTCCGACGCCACCATCTGTTTCGTGGAATACACGTCTGTGCCCAGCTGGTCATCGGGCTGGATTAACTTGTGCACCCACAGCGAGGACGATCTAGTAGGAAACTTTATCACCGCCTGTCCCGGGGCCCCCGGAGGGGGGGAATTTCCGCAGCTTCCCTTCCACAGGGCTGACCCCAGAGCCGCCCGCTAGGAGAGGCGCCTAGGCCAGGGTCCAGGCGGCGGGGTGCGGCTCGGTGGCGGGACTGCTGGGAACTGTAATTATAGGCGGAGGTGCTCAAGCTGACCTCCGGCGTCAGCACAGTTACGGGTGTTCTAAGCTCAAAGCTCCTCTTGGCTCCTGCCTTTTCCTTTCTTCAACAGCTTTACGGGGTGTAGTGCACGCGGCCGTGGGTTTTATTTTTTTATTTTTTTATATCTATTGGTTTCAGAGAGAGGGCAGCAGAGGGAGAGAGATAGAAAGACCAATGATGAGTCATTGGGGATCGAGCCCGCAACCCGGGCATGTGCCCTGACCGGGAATCGAACCTCTATCTCCTGGGATCCTAGGTCGATGCTCAACCGCTGAGCCACGCCCGGCCGGGCGTGGTCATGGATTTTAAAGAACAGTTCACGCATCGGGTGGGTAGTACAGGCGCACAGCACAGGCGGACGGCGGACAAAGTGTAGTGAGAAACAAGTGCCCCTCCCAGGCAGCTCCGCGCTTCCCAGAGACAGTCGCCGCTTTGCACCCCCCAGGCCCTTTCATGTATTCGGGAGTGACTATACGGGCTGCGTTCAGACCAAAAACGGCACAGAACACGCTGCCTTACGTGGTGCACGCCCCACCTTGCTGTCCACGGAGAGCAGGCGCCCAGCAGCTGCACCGTGTCCGCTGGCGGGAGGCACCTAATGCATCTAACCCCCCCGCACGAGCACTGGGCACTGGGTCCTTTCCAATATAAACAAAAGCCGCGGGGACCGTCCTGTCCTGGCCACAGGCCACCGCGCACACGTGAACGGAAACCTGAAGCTGCTTTTCTGGCAGTGAGACCGCTGGGTCACAAGGCCCGTGGACCTTAAATTCCGATTGCTTTTGCGAACCTCCTCTCGGTGCAGGATGCTGGTCCCACCCAGGCCCAGCAGCAAGGCGTGTGAAGGCCTGTCCCCTTCCCTCCCCTGGGGTCCCCTCCCCTCCCCTCCCCTTCCCAGCAAGTTGCATTCCCATCGGTGGCCTTTGTCAAACACGGCAGGAAAAGAGCCCCAAAGACATCACAGCACTCTGGCTCACGCCTTCTTTAACCCACGCGTCGTCATCACAGAAACACGTCCCCGGCCGGAGAAATAACTCCGAGTCACTCTGGGGTCTCGTGCGTGTGTCCAGGGTTGAGAGTGGTGTGTGGTCCCCCCCGCCTGTCACTTCCCTGCGCCTGCCACCTGTGACCCGTGATGAGGTGCGGGGGCTGGTTGTCTCCTTGTACTGGCCTAAGTTCAGCCGGTTGGTCAGAAAAAGACTCAGTGACTTAGCTCAGTGGCTTTAAACACTGACAGCTGACAAGCTGGAGGTCCAGGTGAGAGAGAAAACAGGAGACCAGGGAGCATGGGGCTCAGTGGCCCGTGGCTGTGTCCCGGCCGTGACCGGGAGCAGAACAGGCTCACCGGGAGTCACCCAGGGCAGCGATGGGCTGGGCACCCTGGGGAGCTGTGACAGGCGTGATTCAGGGCAGTGACCCTCTCTCCCTAATCTCCCTGCCTTCTGTCTCACCCTTTGCTGTAACCATTTTAGGGGACGATTCCGGTGGTGATGGTCCCCACCCCCATCCTCCAGCCTTCACTCCGTGACGTCCCTTTTCTCCAGAGGCTAAGGTAGGGTTTGGCCGTGGGCTGGGGGGGCTCCTGGAAGCACAAGAGGACGGTGCTCGCAACACCCAGGTTCATTGCGGCCGGCTTCCCGGAGGGTGGGTTTCTGCACGTGGCAGTCCCTTCGACATCCTGCAAGGACGGCTCGGTTTTGCTTCTGATCGGCGTGTCCCAGACCTGATGGAGTATTTGGCTCCTTCCAGAAATGGAGCCCCAGTCCCAGAGTGTCAAACTCAACAGCCCTTTCAAACACTGCCATTCATTAGCGAACATGCTCGAAAATGGCCATTCATTAGTCAAATGCGCAGCATATGTCTTCGATCATTTCTAACTGGTCTCTAATCCTTGTGACCTTATCGTTTGCAATCTGTGGTGAGGCACCGGGCTCTGTAAAAATGATTACACGAAGCCAGTCAAAATGTGAAATCCAAGCCATATGGCCGCCCGAGCTCGATTTGTCCCGTGTGCCCACGGGCGTCCTTCTGCTCGTCCGCATGGCGGGGAGACCGAGCGCTTCCCTTGAACACCTGGGCCCGACCCAGGCCACCGGGGCTGGGGCAGCTCCGGAAGGGGCCGGAGCTGCACGTCGGGGGGACTCCTGTCTTTGGAGGCCTTGCGGCCTGTCAGTGATCCCACTGTACATCAGGCCATGACTGCGCCCTGAGCGGTTTCCTAGGTGCCTTAGGAGCCACCTGTTCCTGCCGGCGCCCCCACAGCCTCAGCCAAAAATCTCAGGGTATTTTTGTCTTAAGCACTGTCTCTCTCTCTCTTTTTAAAAGAACAGTTTATTGATTTTTAGAGAGAGCGAGGAAGGGAGAGAAGCGTGGATGTGAGAATGTAACACCGACTGGCTGCCTCCCGCACGCCCCCTACTGGGGACCGAGGCCACAACCAGGGCATGTGCCCTGACCGGGAATCGAACCCGCGGCCTCTCAGTGCACTGGAAGCTGCTCAGCCAGCTGAGCCACACTGGCCGTCTCTTTCTCACACATACTTCTGTGAAAATGCCTGTCCTCTCTGTGAAATGACTCTTGCTCCGCTCCCCTCCTAAAGGCAGAGGGTTTGCACCTTAGCTTCCCAGGATCCGGGGTCTGGGGCAGAGTAGGGACCTTTCTGTTTGCTGCGTGCCAGGTGCCAGCTCAACACGGCTCAGCCGGCGGGGCAACGTTTATGAAAGTTAGGAGTGTTAATGGGAAGAAATTCATTCTTGTCTGGTAAAGGATTCTTGTCCAATAAACACCTTATTTTGAGCTGTCGAAAGACCCCGTTTGCTCTGTGATGTCGGGAAGGTCAGCAGAAGACAGAAAATCAGCGCAACGAGAGAAGAGAAGGCGCCGCTGCCCGCGGTGAGAGCGCGTGGATTTCCCCCGCCACACTCCCAGCTATTTGTGGAAAGGAAACCAGGACGGACCTGAGCTATCTCTGACCACCCGGGGGCTCCAGTGCCTGTGTAACTAACTGCCTGCTCCCTTGGTCAAATCCCGCACCTCGGACAGAGTGGCCAGACCATTAATCCTGGAGCGGACCGTCCAGGCAAGTTGCTGCAAACAAGCATTGTTCTTATGTCTGCAAGACCGTCCCGTGTAAGTGACAGCAGAGGATGGACTTGGAGAGGGGAGCCGCAGGAGCCCGCCGTGGTCACAGCGGTCTGACCCACGGACTGCAGTCTCGGAAGGCAGCCAGCCCCGGGGCCTGGTGAGGGCCTCTGCTGCTGGGTGTGGGAGCCCGGCGCCGGGAAGCCTCAGCCCCGCGTGGTTTCAGCAACGGGCCTTTCGTTCGACGTAGTTTAAGTAGATCCTGGCAGATTATGTGAGGGTTACCCTCCAAAGGTGGGCGCTGCAGGAGGAGTGACAGAACTTAGAGTCTGCTGGGACCACGCCCTCGAAATTGTGCGCACACGAGTGACAGGGCTGAAACAAACCTCAAAACTTCTTGAACACTTTCCACGTGCACGCAGCTACACGAAGTTCTTACAGGCACCTGGCACGTGGCTTTCGGAGGCCAGTCGTCCCCTGAACCAGGTTCTCCTGGACCTCAGGTGTTCTCTGCCCCCGACCTCTGCCCTCAACCATTCCTGAAAATTCCAAATAGTCCAGCTGAAGGAGGAAGGGGAGATGTTCGCTCACACACAGTCTCCAGCGGGCTCTTCTGTTTATGGTCCTAACGCGTCTCAATGCTCGTGGCTCAGCTGCGTCACGGCGGTGAGGCGTCTCCCGCCTTTTCCCCCTCGGCAGGCAGCCGTGCCCGACTCGAGGACACTGGTGACAGCCCCGCCGTCCATCAGGGTGACTCCCAGGGACGTGTTCGCTGAGATAAGGCCGCCTGGGGTGCTGGGAGCGGGAGCTGACCCTGCACGCCTTCAGGGAGCTGAGAAATGTTATCTCTCAGCAACACACACCTTGCGGAGTCTCGGGAAAGTGCCAAATAAACCCAGACTTAGAAGACTCTCCGCTGCCTGCCCGAGTTTTTCCCTCCTGATTTGACTGCTTTGCTAAGGAAGGAGAAAGCAAGCTAAGGAAGCCGCAGCTAGAGAGCAGGGCCCTGGGCTCCGGTCTCGGGGCTGCGCAGATAAGGCTTTTTGCAGGGGAGCGAGACTAAATGTCACCCACGTGCTGCCCGGAGCACGGAGGCGCCCACTCATGAGGGCAGCTGGCGACGGAGAGTGGGCAGTTCCCCGGAGCCCCGGCTCCCTCTCAGTTTGGCGACAGGAGGATGTTAGGGCCACGAGGCCCCAACAGATTGGATTTATTTTTTAAAGTCGATTTTTGCTCCTGTCAGCTTGATTTAATTCTTGTATTTCCAACGGAATCTCCCCACTTAGTGTTTAATTTTCCGTCTGTCTCTCTCTTTTTTTAGTCATAAAATTTAGTCTGAAAGGAGGCTGGCTGGAGACTCCAGCGGCATATTTTCGCCGTTTCTCAGATCCATCCACGCTGCAAGGTGGGCTGCTTCCAGGCTCTTCTGCAGGGGGATGTCAGCCCAGTTCAGACAGACCTTTTCTATGCTTAAGTCGCTGTGACTTGATGGGGACGTCTTGCTCTGTTCTTCTGACCGGCGACCTAGGCCGCGCTTCGTGACGTTGGTGCCGGTGGGATTTTGAGCCAGTGCCTCACATACCACAACGAAGTGCCTTCTGAGTCAGCGTTAGCTCGAAGGAAATGCCTTCTAGGCCGGTGGCAATAAACTGACTTCCAATGAGCTATTTCTAAACTCCTTTATCCCTCAGCAATTTCCGTTCCACTCGAGCTAAATGGGCTCTTCTCTCTCCACTTGGCGATCGGCCGCGTTGAAATTCAAGTACAGCTTGTCCCCGCCGGTCGGTGCCCACAGCGAGCCGTGCTCGGCGCTGTCAGCTCAGTCTGGCATCTGTGCATCTACGGCCATTTTGCAGACGATGAATTACGATGTCCACGCACCTACGCCACCCCCGACGCGGGGACACAGCGAGAACTGAGGGAGGGTGCGCGGGCGCCCGGCGCCCGCTGCGTGGGAGACGTCGTGCATGCGGCCAGCCGAGGCTTCGGGTTCATTTGACGTTTTTAATAAAATGGAACTTTGGAGGAATTTAATTATAGCTTAATTTTAAGATTAAGTTTAATTTATTGTAAATTATATTTACTAATAGCCTATACAATGAGTATGCTCTACCTGTCGTTAAAATTTCTTTACAGTTTTATAAATATGGCTTTGTAATTTTTTATACTGAGAGTCAAAAGCATAACAAAATTATTACAATTTCTAAGACATGTACTCACGGTAATTAATTATTAGTGAGTCCTAAGTATAGAAACGGGCCGGCTTGATGAGCAAAGACTAGCACTCCCTGTCCTTAGGGGAGGTGGAGAGAGGCGGGCCGGGGAGGGGGCGGCCCCGCTGGCGGCGGGGGGACCGCGCACGGCACACGGGCCTGCTGGGCGGCGATTTCACAGGGCTCGATGGCTTAATTCTAAGGTGACACTCATTGTAAAAAGCGCCTTCCGTTTAATAAGAGCCTGACAAAGGTAAAAAACCCACCACTGCCATCATGAGAATCCACATCCATTTCAAACGTTATCCTGATTACAGAAATGTTAAAATATATAAAACTCTGCTTCCTAGAAGTGAGGAAACGCTTGCCTGCAAAACCTTAAAAACACGCACATACTTTGACCCTCCAACTTCCTCTGCTGGGAATTCTTTTTTTCTAGAGAAAAATCAGGGATGTGGCAGGAAACGGGCGCCATTCTGTAAGGTAAGTGCTGACGTGAGTCCGGCGCATCCCCATGGGTGGCTGTGAGGCCGCCGTTAAACGTGGTGTGAGCCAAACGCCGAGATGTTTGCGACAACGTATGATGAAGGGGAGAAAACCGCTAACACAGCGCCCGGACACAAACTCATTTCTGTTAAAAATGTGCGTGTGCAGCGCATCCAGAGAGCTCTACCGCAAAGACCCATAAATCCCCCTTGCGGCGGAGTGGGGCTGCGGTTGCTTTCTCCCGTCCCCTTTCAGCTTCCCCACAGTTCTCCGACATTTTCGTGATGAGCACACATTGCTTTTGTCATCATGACGCATCTCCTAGTCTCATTTAACAAGGGGACTCCGGGTGAGCCCGAGGCTGGGTGTGCGGACCAGCACCGCTGAGGTTGGCGAGCACGTGCGGACGCCGCGGGCCGGGCCGGTCGGCGAGGCTGTGCCCAACGCACACCGAACGCAGGCTTGCTCTTTGGTCCCCATGTGAAGTCATTCAAGTCATGCACGGATGCTAGAACGAATCCAGAGGTATAGCTCACAACGACGTTTCTTCCCATTGCTTTATTAGCACAAAACAGCAGGGACTGGCTAAAGAAATCATACCCAAAATGAGTGCCCTTGCCCACCTGCCGTTCGCACGCGCACGGCGCGCCCTGCAGACGCTGTACTGGGAAGTCAGTCTGCAAACACTGTGGCTACGTGGCTGAGGACACCCCTGAATGCTACAAGCATTTCGTACAGAAAATCTCTTAGACGATCAGACCATCACTCGCCCTCTCGTGGGCCGGGTTTCGATGGCAGAGGGCTCTCAGAGGAGGATCTCAAGAATAAGTGACCAAATGGCACTGATGAGCACAGCCAGGTGGGACAGGCCGTCTCCCAGGGGTGGCCCCTTTCCAAGGGCATCAGCAGCGGCCTGCGTCCCGAAAGCTCTTCTCAGTTCCAAGGAGAGTGTGTGCTCGCT